>NC_090444.1:1608463911-1613463911 GCF_031143425.1 Pleurodeles waltl
GGGTAGTAGACTGATGTGGTCCTGATGGCCCGCACTTCCAGCTGTCCAACTTGGGTGGAGGTAATCCTTTGCCTGCCCGCGCAGGACAGTACCCCCATGCACCACGTCCTTTGCAGATGCCAAGACTTGTTGGCATCTTTTCCAAGGGTTCTTCAGGCATCTTGAAGCTCCAGCCCCCAGCACTCTTTCCTGCGAAGCACAGCTTCCTGAGTGGTTATCCTGCGGCGTGGGACCCTTTTTCGTAGTGCTGCATGGGCTCCTTCTTCATCTTCTGTGTCCCCATCCTGCGGGACTCCTGTGGGTGCTGCCTGTGCTTCTGTGGGCTCTCTGTGTTGCTGAGGGTCCCCTCTAACTTCACCTCCTGGGTAGATTCCACCTGGTCCTTCCTGGTCCCGGACACCTCCACTTTCCGCTAACCACAAGTTCTGCGTGTGCCAAGACTTGTTGGCAGAACCCGAAGAAGCAAACCCAACTGCAAGCCCCCTTCCGTGTGGGACATCACCTGCATCCTCCAGGAACTTTACTATGTCTTCTTTGGTGCAGTGCTCTCTCCCCTTCTTCACCGTCAACTCACTTCTTGCACCATCAGTCTGATGGGTAGGGGCTCCAGCCCTTCCTGGACTCTGCTGTGCTTCTTGGACTTGGTCTCCTTCTTCCATAGGTCCGCTTGTCCAGGAATCCACTGTTGGTGTCTTGCAGTCTCTTCTGTGCTTTACATTATTCTTCTTTTCCTCAAAGTGGGTGTTCTGGGGAATTTACAGTGATTTACTCCTGCTTTCCTGGTTGCTGGGGTGGGTTGTGGTACTTATCTTCTGGCTTTCCTAGCACTCCCAGCTCCCCTCTACACACCCCATTTACCTAGGTGGGGGACTGACTCTTGCATTCCACTTTCTTAGTATATGGTTTGTGCTCCCTCTAGGGCTATTTCTATCTAGCACGATTTTCACTAAATGCACTGTTTCCTCACTTTTTTTATGCCTATTTCTGCATACTAGTGTATATGATTTGTGTGTTACTTATCTCCTAAGGGAGTATAGCCTCTATGGTATTTTTGGTATTTGTGTCACCAAAATAAAGTACCTTTATTTTTGTAACACTGAGTGTTTTCTTTCATGTGTGTAAATACCATGTGACTACAGTGGTATTGTATAAGCTTTGCATGTCTCCTACAAAAGCCTTGGCTGCTCATCCACAGCTACCTCTAGAGAGCCTGGCTTATAGACACTGACTATACTACACTAATAAGGGATACCTGTTATAAGGTGTAAGTATCATAAGTATCCACCACATGCCAGGCCAGCCTCCTACAACTAATAATACATGCACAGTATTGGAGGGTACACACATGACCATATTCAAAAACACCTTTTTTTATTTATTGAGCTGGAGCAATAAAAAAAGCCTTCTCAGGAAACATGTGCAAAATACCTCACATGGGCATGCAATCTTCAGTACATGTGTTCTCTGAGCCTTACCATCACTCCATAAGATAAGATACATGAGGGGAGAGAGAAAGCTCATTGACAAAGCAGAAGAAAGAAAGCTCGAGACATACTAGCATAGTCAGACAGTTTGAAGTAAAGAAACTTGAAATTGAGAAAATAAGTAAATAGGATAATGCAGGAATTAGAAGAATTTATGAAACAGATAAATTGAATGGAGCTGGAAAACAATTAGGAGACAGGCACAGTAAAAAGGTAGAAAATAATTCTAAGTGTGGAGCGGTAAAAGTTAGGGAAATAACTATTAATATTAACAACAGGAGGACCTACTGGGGCCAGCAGAGCCACCTGCCCCGGCACTTGTGGATGGGCCAACTTCAGCTACCTCGCAAACTTCAACACCAGCCCTCCTCCTGCCCCTGGATGCTGGATGATGAAAGAAAAAACAATTTTCAAGGAAAATACAAACACAATAACATTTCTACATCAATCAATCAATATTTTTAAAGTGCGGCTACTCACCCGTGAGGGTCTCAAGGCACTACGGGTGAGGGGAGGGGCCTCATCCGAACTGCCACGTCTTGAGGTTCTTCCTGAAGATGGTGAGCGACAGGCTTTGTCTGAGGTGCAGGGAGAGGTTATTTCAGCTCTTTGCTACAGTGTAGGTGAAAGATCGTCCTCTGGTGGTCGTTTTGCAGATGCGAGGGATGGTGGCCAGTGCCATCTGGTTGGACCGGAGGGATCTGGCGGCGGTGTGGAAGGAGACGCGGTGGTTCAGGTAGGCTGGACCTGCGTTGTGTATGACCCTGTACGTGTGAGTGAGAAGCTTGAAGGTGATTTGCTTCTCAACCGGTAGCCAGTGGAGGGTCCTCATGTGCTGGGAGATGTGTTCTCTGCGAGGAAGCTCCAGAATGAGTCGGGTGGCGGTGTTCTGGATGACTTGAAGTTTTTTGATGTTCCTAGTTGAGGTGCTGGCATAGAGGGTGTTGCTCTAGTCGAGCTTGTTCGTGACTAAAGTGTGGGTGACTGTCCTGCGACAGTCTGCTGGGATCCATCTAAAGATCTTCCAAAGTTTGAAGAGTGTGTGCCAGCAGGAGAAGGCGACAGAGTTTACCTGGCAGGTCATGGATAGGGATGAGTTGAGGATGATTCCTATGTTGCGGGCATGCTTGGTCGGTGCGGGGCGGGGGGTGCTGAGGGATGTGGGCCACCAGGAGTTGTTCTAAGCTGAGGTGGCGTTTCCGAAGATGATTAGCTCCGTCATGTCAGAGTTCAGCTTGAGGCAGCTTTCTCTCATCCAGGAATGGATGGCTTCCATTCCTGAGTGAAAGTTCCTTTTGGCCGTGTCCGGGTCTTCGGTGAGGGAAATGATGAGTTGTGTGTTATCGCCATATGACACGATGTTCATACCGTGACTTCTTACGATGGCAGCAAGAGGGGCCATCTATATGTTGAACAGTGTGGGACTCAGTGAGGATCCTTGGGGGACTCCGCAGTTGACTTATGTGGGGCTAGAAGTGTAGGGCAGGAGTCTGACCCTCTGCGTCCTCCTGGAGAGGAAGGAGTGGATCCATTCCAGGGCTCTTCCGTGGATTCCTATGTCGTGGAGTCTAGTGTGCAGAGTGCTGTGGGAGACAGTGCCGAATGTTGCTGAAAGGTCAAGGACCATGAGTGGTGTGGTGTGGCCACAGTCTATGAGTAATCGGATGTCATCGGTGGCTGCCAGAAGTGCCGTCTCTGTGCTGTGATTGCTGCTGAAGCCGAACTGGGAGCTGTCTAGGGAGTTGTTGGCCTCGATGAAATTCCGTAGTTGTGCATGGATTGCTTTCTCTAGTACTTTGGCAGGGTAAGGTAGCAGCGAGATGAGCTGGAAATTCTTTAGCTCTGATGGGTCGGCTGAAGGTTTCTTCAGGAGAGGACGTATTTCGGCATGTTTCCAGTCCTCAGGGAAGGTGCCCGTGCTGATGGAGCAGTTGATTGTGTTATGAAGCTCGGGGTGATTGATGCGCAGGCTCTGATGTATATGTGGTGCGGACAGGGGTCTGTGGGGCTCCAGAGTGGGTGCTGTTCATGATGTTGACTGTTTCCTCTGTGGTGAGCGTGGCCCCACTGTGGATGGTCTGGGTGGGTTCTGGGGGGGTGGGTCAGTCGTAGGTTCAGGTGCCAGGATTTTCCAGGCAGAAGCTGTCGTAGATGTCCTGGATCTTGTGGTGGAAATAGGAGTCAAGTTTGTCACAGGGGTCCTGTGACAGGAGGATGCTGGTGGCTTCGGAGGTGGGATCTGTGAACTCGTTGATGACTGATAAGAGTTCCTTTGAGATTGTGATGAGGAGTTGATGTGCTCCCAGAGTGCATCCTTCCTTGCGTTCTTCATTTTTCATCAGTGGGCTGCGGTTGAAGTTCTGAATGAAGCAAGGTCTTAGCTGGATTGGCTATTCCTCCATTTTTTCTCTAAACGTCTGCGGGTACACTTTGATTCTTGGAGTTCGGTGGTGAACCAGCTGGCTTTCTTAGGTACGCGTTTGGCCGGTGTCAGCCAGAGAGGGACTAGAGTGGCGGCGCCTAAGGTGACCCATGCGTTGAGACTGAGCGTTGCTATGTTGGTATTGTCAGAGGGGGGAGGGAGCGATTTGGTGAGGAGGAGGTAGTCAACTGATGCCAGGGTCTGGGGGTAGCCATGTCTACGACGTTGTCTATGAAAGCAGGGCGGGGGCCAGGTGGCCTGTACACCACGGTGCCACGGATGGAGGAGTCGTGGTTGGAGTGGACCAGGAAGTGAAGGTGTTCCATGGTGGTGCAGTGTTCTTCTTGGACGGCCTTGACACGTAGTGAGGACTTTTGTACGATGGCGAGTCCTCTGCCCAGGAGGGAGGGCTGGTCCCTTAAAATGCTGTAACCATCATGAATGGCAATGGTGATGTCTGGACCCAAGGTGGGGTTGGTCCAGGTCTCGGTGGGGAAGGCGATGTCCAGTTGGCTAGTGTCGAACAGGTCCCAGAGTTTGGTGGTGTGTTTGTGGAGGAAGCGGATGTTCAGGAGCAGGCAGTTGATGGGGTTGTGGAGGTTGTTGTTATCTTTGTGTGCGGAGAGTACCTTTGGTTTAATGAGGCTGGCGCTGAAGTTGCAGTTCCTGCAGGTGAAGGGTCCGTGGGTGTCCTTGGGGGGATTTGGTGCAGCAGTTGTTGAGATGTCCGATGTTGAGGCGGAGGATGGTCTCGGAGTCATAACAGAGGCAGTTCATGGGGTGGTTTAACGGAGATCCAGGGTTCCTGGTGCTGGGCATGGTCCAGGCGCTGACGGACAGAGAGAGGCTTGCCTGTGGCACGCCTCTGGCATTCCAGCTCCACAGCCACGCTGCAGCCATCATTAAGAAGGGGAAAGGTGGGGGGAGCATCAGAGGTTCAGAATGCCTATATAGTAATAATAATAATAGTATCATGGATCAGCCTATTCCAAATTTCCTAACCCTATTCCTAAACTGCATTTTGGAATTACTAATAAATTGCAATGAATGACTTCTACAGTTCTCATATCATTCTCAAGCTCTCAATGCATAGATTGGATGTATGCAAAACTACTACACATCACTGGGATCACTGGGAAATTGGTTGGCAGTTGGCACTGTATGAGCTACAAAAAAGAAAGGCACGGGGAAGTGAGAGAACATGCAAAATCACTAATACTAATATATTAATGATGACTCTCTTAGACAGGGTACAGGAGAAGTCTCTGCACTACTTCCTAATCAGACCAAGCCAGTGCCAAAAACAAGTACAATTAGGTAGCGCTGAGCACCTGTCTAGATGATGATCACATAATATGAAATTTTTTACATAAAGTTGACTTACCGGCATGTGCGCAGCATGTTTGCTATTTGAGAAAAAGCTATTAGCATAGAGCACAACTAATAATTAATTTTTACTCACGATCCCTGCAACCTCGACGCCTAGCAGGTCAAGCAGGTTCATCTCCCGATCTAGGATGTCAGCCCTCCGGAGCTTCCGCTGTTGCTGGATGCGCTGAACTTCAGAGCTGCAGCGCACAGCCTGGCACACCCTCTCCCAGTGCTGCTCGCACTCCCGGTGGCCGTATCCAGACCCGGACTTGCTGCCAAGGTGGAGGCAAGGTGGCGCTGCACATAGAACACTAAGGCAGCCACCTACACCTCGGAAAATATGGCATGGGGCTGGATCCTTTGACGTCGCCGGCACCCGCAAGGAAGGCAGCTGACGGATGGGGGCCTGGCACTGCCGCTCCTGTGCCTCAGGGTGGAGAGATAAGGAAGGATTAGGAAAAAACTAACGGAAAAAGAAGAAAGCAAAAAATAAAAAAGTTAAAAAGTCACCAAAAAAAACACAAAAATAAGGAGAAAAGTTTAAATATAAAAAGAGAAAGAGAAAAGGTAATATAATAAAAATAGGTTTTATAACAGAGGTTTGGGAGAAATATATAGGGATAGAAAAGTAGGCCCCAGCACCATAACAAGCAAAAAAAACAAGATGGCAACACCCATGCAAACCGCATGGTACCGTTTGCACCAGAATTCCAATGCGAAGAAGTACTTTGCGTTGCCGGTGATGTTAAACGTTACTCGAATGGGCACAGCAAGAAATTCTGCCCACTAGCAGAACTCCGTGTCTCTAGAAAGAGTTTTTTACTCCCCGTAGCTCTGTGTAGCTCTGCTACGTGAACTCCGACCAGGCCTACCTGTAACCTTTGGTTTTTTTCAGTGAATTTCTAGGATTTTTGGATCAGTGAAATGTGCAAGCAATTTTTAGGTTTCGCCTGCACAGCACTTGCGCTGTGCTTGTGAATCTATTGTATTAAATATATTTTAATAGGAGCTTAGATCCCTCCCTTGCTTTGCATTGGTTCCTGTGCTTGCCACTAACCTTTCCTCCATTTCTATAGGCTGTAGCATATTACCTGCCTTTACCAATGCTTGTTCCTCGTGTGTTTGCTCTGATTAGTGTCCCAAAGACCAAGTACTGTTTTCATCCACTTTGTGGGACTTTTTTTAAGCTGTTTTCTCCACAGCACTTGTTTACTTAATGTCTCTGTGGCTGCAAGCATACCCAGCACAGCGCTTGAGCTGTGCTCATTTTTATATTTACCCTGCACAGCACTTTGAATTTGCCCATGGCTGCAAGCATTTCAACATTGCGATACACGCTTGAAATGCATGCAGCCACGGGGAGGTAAACAATGCAAGCGATGTGCTTGTTTACCTAATCTCCCCATGGGAGGCACATGTCAAGCATGTCAAGCTTGAATGTTAAAGGCTATGTTGAAATGCGTGCAGCCACGGGCAGATTCAGTAAACAAGCACAGCACAAGAGCTGTTTACCTAATCTTCCCGTAGCTGCACGCATTTTATGATTGCCTTAAATATACATGCTTGAAATGCGTACCGCCACATGGAGATGAAGTAAAAAAGCACAGCACTAGTGATGCAATAGAAACAGGGATATGCTTGTTATATACTTACGGTTTGCACTGTCTAAGGAGGGTGGGCCCTATATGTGGACCTGCTGCATGTTGCTTCAGAATCCCAAGATTGTTGACTTTTTTTATTCTCACTAGCACTGTGTGAAATATTCAGCGTGTACTGTGCACATTGCATTCCAATATCTTTGCAACAGCTCTAGCTGGTGGACTCTGAGGACATTACACATTCACCACTGACTTAAAAAAGAACACGAAAATATTCTAGAACTGTCTATGGCAAGCATTCCAAACACAAAACAAAACTTATAAGGGAAACACAGGGTAGGGGGGACAATTAAGTTTAAAATTCTTTATTATGTGTTTTAATAACTATTGCAAACTATGTCCTCATACGTACTTTACAAACGAAATTAAAAAACATAAATTCAGTTTAGTATATCCCAGTATACACACCTTCATCGTTATCTATTCTGTCCTCATTACAGTTTAAATGATTCTATTTTAACTGCAATCAATGCTGAACCAAATGTTTTACATGGAGTAATATGTTTGTTCCTAAAGCTATGTTTTTCAACATAACAGCAATTAGTGACACCTTTATAGCGCACAGTTCATTTTTTTTTAAGCACTGTAAAACATGGATATGTTGTTGACTAACTCAATGGTGTTCAGTTTAGTGACCCCTGGGGTAACACCAGTCCTGCCTGTATTAGAATATGCAGGCATGAGATTACATGCTGGTGCCTAATTCACTGATCTGTCTCACAAACTTCCATTCATAAAACCATAGTGCCAGATCACACTGGGAAGCAAGTCTATTTATCTCTCTGTGTCTGTCCTGGCCCATAACCCCATCATGTTACTTTTCTTTCATGCATGTGGTTCTCCAGAGAGCACATGTATGTGGCTGCCAGCTGTGTGCTAGGTTTCTGTTTGTGATCTATTTGCAATACATACTGATCTTATAGGCTATATTGTTTCTTTTGTGCTTACCTTTGTAAACGCCAAACAAAGAGTGACTTATGAATATAAAAATATAAAAATAGCTTCCTGCAGACAGTTTCTTTTAACAGCATTGCATTAGCAAAGTGCCTAGTGTTTTAGAAACAGGCAACTGTTCTAGTCTCATTTATCATTTCTTTGTCCCACCCCAAGCTATGAAGACATTAATAATTGGCCTTTCCCCCAGCAAGCATGTTGGTCCCTCTTCTTGATTCAAACACTGTGATGGAAGCAGGATCAAAACTCCATTAAGGCAACAACAAGCCACTGTTGTATGCTGCCAACACAAGTGGGCTCAAGAGTGCAAGTTAACATTTAATTGAGGCACTTTTGCGTATGGAGGCTGAGCACAAAAATGGCAAATTGTTCTTTAGCCGAGGGCTCAAAATCGTGGCACTGATGCTGCTGTGTTTCTTTCTAGCGGAGTGTCCTTAGCTGGTCCATCAAAAACGGATATAGTATTGTTTGCTAAAAGCACATATCAGGAAACACACTCCACATTAAACACTAAAGCAGTTAAATTGATATTTGGGCTTAAAAATCTACATTGTAGCTAAAGAAGTCCCAGCATTTGCTCCAACTATCTAAGCAGATAGTGATATTGTCCAATTTTTCTTCGTACTGGGGGTCTTTTTGATGTATTTTGATGAACTGTGCCATTTTAACCTCTAAAGCGTAGTTCAGTTTATTATCTTCATGTACTAAACATGCTTTCTGATCCTCTTTCTACAGTTATGTTACCTTTCTAAATGTGAAGGATGCGGGCACAAAATAATCTAATTATTAATAATCACATAGGCGAAACCTAATGCATTTACCAATGCTTGTTAACCTCTTCCTACGAGATGTGATAAAAAATATGTTGCAACGACCACATGCTGGTAGTTGTTTCTTGACATACTTTTTTTGCATGCCCGATGACATCGCAAAAAAAAAAAAACTGCAAAAATCTAATGAATTGTACATAGTGCTTCATAATATATGTGTGCTGCTTCTAATCGCTGTAAGTTACAGGTGTTACGGTTTCACAGTTTCTCTTTACACGATGTACTGACCTCGAAAACATGAAAGGCTAACTTGGCCTCTTTGGGATTCTAATTTATGATTTACAGGCGCTACAAAGCATTTACAAAGAACGGTTGTGCCGCTGAGCAACTTTGCCAACTGGAAGAAGGGTTCTTGATATTTGTGGTTGAGAAAGGAGGTGGCGCTTGAAAGTTGCTAGTTCATGTACAATGTAATTGCTTAATATAAACCTGGCTGTAAGTAAGTCTGGGCCCAATTTTTACTACTCAGTTCATTGGATTCTGACGTCAAATAGGAGTAACGCGACTTTTACGAGTTCAATGTTATCTAGATCACATGCCAAACAGTCATCAATCCCCACTGCCAGAAAATTAATTATTAAATAATTCATCCTCGCCTTCTGGGATTCAAGCTTGCTGTCAAAATACCGAATGGCCATTTTTAGGGTTGAGCGCGTGCAAGCACTCTGGACCAGGTTGTAATCTCTCTGTGGGCTTCTAACAACGCCCAAGTCACGCCCGTCACTTTCATTAGTTTGTGGGCTTGCTTTTAGAAAATAAATTGATTCCATTTGTGAAAGACATGCATACGTCATGCCTTTTCTGGTGTTTAGCCCTCCTCGAGCGCACCAGTAAACTATTGAAAACATACGAGGTTCCTGTTTTCAGAGGGTTTCTGGACTACTTTATCTTTTCATTTCCTGTGCAGTGCAATCTCGCTGGGCAGAGGTCGAGCACTTTGCATGACATCGATACTGTTACATGGATAATTGCACTTTTGCAGGTAAGTTTCACTGCGAGCAAACTTCTGTTTCCTTTTCTGTGTCTCCTTTACGCTCATCGCAACCATTGCCTCGCAAATGTGAAACTGTTTTACTTTTCATTATTAGTTTATGTGGCAAGAAAAGTCCGGTTAGCAGTTTACAACGCTGGTAGCTCTAATGCGAGCAAATGCGAGACCCGTTGCATTGCAAATGTTGTTATGATTTTTGTTCATCACTCTCTTACTTTGCTTCATGTCCTGTTTTCCTGTGTTTCAAATCTTACCAGCTAGAATAATAAATAGCTTTTTCGTTGCGCCCGTCAATCGTTTCTAAGCACTTTAATGAAATAAAGTATTACTATTACCCAACGTAATGGCGCTACTCTTACCCAGTTTACTCCTATGCATAGAATCCAGACACGATCTTGCTCAACTTTGACCTCTTGATCCTGCGATTAGCGAATCTTTCAACGGTGCTCGTTGAACTTGCTGAGCCACCTTGAGGATTATTGTTTTTTGACGCACTTTGCCGGCGGATGACAGGGTGCGCAGGACAGCCCCTGGCTGTCGCTCAGGTTATTATTGTGTGGTTTTGCGCACCTCGAAGCCTCGCTCATGATGACAAAGTGCAGTACCATGATGACAATGGTCGGCGTGGACATTATATAAAAGTGTGGGATGGGAGGCGGCGGAAGTGAGTTTTTCACAGCGGAGAATTGTTGGGGAGGTTATTGGAGCATGTCTGGATTTTTTTTTCTTGGGATAGCTGCCATTATCTCTCGCTGACTCCCTCTGAATTCTCCCTCCTTGCTGTGCTTCTCTCTCTCACTATCATCCCTTCACCTTGAATCACACATGTATGTCCTCACAAGCAAGCACGCACACTGCGTTGTAACGTTGTGTATACTGTATACAAGTACATCGCAGGGCTAAGACTCCATGACTATCTGTGAGATCTTTCAGCGTCTGTCCATCCATCCATCCATACAACGACATCTCCTTATTACAGCCTCACTCAAAGATACAGGTGTATATTACTAACACAAAAGGATATTATCATAGGCCATGCGGACTAGAAGACAACAGCGAAAGATGCGTCCAGCCTGGCTGTGCGGAGCCCCTTTACCTCTGCTCCGCAGTATGTTGTCCACCATTTCTTGAAGGCCAAGATCACCCCGGTGGCAGCAGTCAAGCAAAGATCACACAAAGGCAATAAGCGGTGCTCCAAGACTTTTTAGCTAGGATCACGCAATAACTGAACTAGCATGCTTCTAGCTGCACACAAACACGTCATCATCCACGACTCGGGCGCTGAACCCCCTGCAGCTAGTTCACCAATGTGGCCAACGGGCTCCACTTCAATAACGACGCTTACCTGGCCATGCTCGCTGCTCCGGCACCTTGGAAACATACAAAATATGTTTTGTAATCACTGCCTTCTTGCATACCCACACTATTCCGAATGATGCGTTTATATGTTTAGCGCTTCACCCTGCACGTGTTCCGTTTCTAAGCTCTGTAAGTAACGTATTAGCGGGTGTCCCTGAGAAAGCAGTTCATATCGGGTCAAAGTCAGAAATGTGATGTGAGCTGGCCGAGCTCCTGCTTTATGTCGCCAGCCCTTTTCTCTCAGAGCTATGGAGGACTCGGCAGCACTCTGACTGTCTCATCTTGCCCTGAGCCAGTTCTTCGATTCGTCTTCGGCCAGCACTGAAAGAAATCACCCCGCAGTGACATTGTAACTCCTGGTTTTCCACATCCATGACTAATGAGGCGCTAATCTATTTTGTGTTTCCCTGAATGGTTGTTGGGTGCACTGTCTGGCTCACATCTATCACTCTAGTGGGTGCACTCCTGTTGGCGGTCTGTCCATGCTGAAGGATCCCTTTGATATGTATATCTAATATAGACATATAATTAGCAATACCCCCACCCCCCGGACCTGGCCCAACTGAGGGCTAAACTGAAAACAAGCGTGGGAGTCTCCGATTTGTTTTTTTAAAAATTGAGAGTTGCGGATCCGTCGTGATTTCTGGTGAACATTTTATAAAACAGCTTTTTTGACCTGGCGGGCCCCTCTGGAACCCCACAACCAGAGCTAAGGGGTCAGGGTATTCTTAACCTGCCTCCTTTCTTTTTTTTACATTTTTTCTGGGATTCGGCTGAAGCTAAGTCCAAAGATGACTGCCAGCACTTCCTGGTTGAAGTGCTGGTAGCCACAGTATTGGAAGGGTTCGTAGAACATTTGAGTTCCTATATATACAAATTTGATTTTTCTTTAATATCTCAAAAACTTCTGAACGGCTTTACACTAAATAACAAAAAGTGTTCTTTCTGGACCAAGAGCTAGCTTTCAGACAAATCTGGTGTAAATACGACCAGCGGTTCTGGCTGTAGTTGTGTTCAAATTCCCTATGGAAATAAAAATGGGAAAAATGTGTTTTGGAACCCCCCCTTTTTCTCAGCCCCCGCTTGACGGATCACCCCAAAACTTTCCAGACAGCAGCTGAAATGAGTATCCACATTTTTTAGAAAATTTTGTGATGATTCAACAACAGGCGCCAAAGATATAGGCGAGTCAAAAAATGCTTTTTTTAATAGAAACTAGGTCCCAATTATAACTACCTAATGGCAGTTGCCATGAGGTTGTTATATTTAGGGCCATTTTTACCACAGATGGGGCATTTTTAGTTTTGACAATAACTTTGCCACTGTTTAATGAATCTTCACAACATTTTCACAACTTTTACTTTGGTCAGTTCAGCTGCTATCTAGAAAGTTTTAGGGCGATCTGTCAAGAGGGTGCTGAAAAAAAGTGGGGTCCCAAAACACTATTTCTTCATTCAGTGTCAATGGGATTTTTCAAATTTTTTAACATGACTACAGCCCAAACCCATGAATGGAATTATACCAAATTTGGCAGAAAGCTAGCTCTTGGTCCGGAAAGCACGCTTTTTGCGGCTTGGTGTGAATCAGTTCAGTAATTCTGGAGAAATTAGAGTTAAAAAATATAGATATATAGTGACACGGATCCTCTGCATAAGCGACTTTCCCCATGCAGATATCTGATTGGCTGTAAATAATTCAACAAGTAAATGCTGGCAGCCATCTTGGAACTCGGCTTCAGTTGAGTCCCAGAAAAAAAGATTGAAAAAAGGAAAAGGGGCCAGGGTACGGACACCCTGACCCCTTGGCTCTGGTGCTGGGTTCAGAGAGGGACCACACCAGGGCTTAAACGCATTTTTTTTAAACACCCGAAAAATCTGCAGATGGGTCTGTGTATTTTTCCAATATTAAAAAAACAAACAGGTGGTATCCTGCCCTTTTAATGTAGCCCCTGGGTGGGCCTAGAACCGGGGGCATGCCAAAAACTAAGGAGGGGGCTCCCCTCCTGGGCTTGCCAAAGCCCTAGGGATTGCCACATCCCTGGGGCTAAACTAATAAGGTATGCAAGGGCCACTTGGATTTCTTGCTGCCCCAGGGACCGCCACCTCCCCAGGGCTAATGTTTAATTAAAAGTGCGGGCTGTGCAGCCTCCCTGCAGCCCCGGGAACCATTACCCCGCTATGGCTACAATAAAAGAATGAATGAGGTCTGTTGTGGACCCCTGAGGCCTGGGTACCACTACCTCCCTGGGGCTATTTACATTGGAGGAGCCACAGCCCCCCTCCCCTTTCCAGGACCAGCTCCTGCTATGTTCCGGGGTGCCCACCACCAGGACATAGCTGGTTGCAGTGGCTTGGCAGCAGCTTTGACAGCTGCTGCCAAGTCACAGCAAACACTTTGCTCGCAGTATGGGAGAGCTGTTAAACAGCTCTACCTCACTGCAAACAGATGTTTCCTCTGTTTCCCTTTTCCCTGCCCGTGAACATGCAGGTAAGGAGACAGAGGAAGCAATTGCTATCACAGAGCATTTTTTTTACCAAATGTTGCCGCAAATGTATGCGCTTGTTCTTTTTAAAGCCCCCTGGTGGGCTGGAATCCTGGGGCATGTGATAAATAAGGAGGGGGGCTCCTCCCCGGGACAAACATTAAAAAAAGAAAAGGGGTCTGTTTCGGACCCCTGCAGCCCTGGGAACTGCCACCTTCCCCGGGCAATTCGGTAACTGTATGAGAGGTGGCTGCATGGCCCCCGCAGTCCCAGAGACCACCACCTCCCCTCCCCGGGGCATTCATGTAATTGTATGCAGGGGCACACAGCCACCTCAAATCCCGGGGGCTGCCACCTTCTCAGGGAGTTCATGTAATTGTATGCAGGGCGAGCAGCCCCATCAGCCCCCTGCCAGCCCCTGGGGACCACCAGCTCTCCAGGGCAAACATTTAAAAAAGGAAGTCTGTTTGGGCCACCTCCTCAGGGAAATTTAAATTGCGGGGGGGCACGCGTCCCCCTTGAGGAGCCATAGATGGCCCTGGGAACCGCCACCCCCCAGGGCATGCTCCTGCTATGTCCAGGGGTGCCCATCCCCGGGAAATAGCTGTTTTGCTGTGGCTTGGCGGCAGCTTTGACAACTGCCGCCAAGTCACATCAAACAATCTGCTTGCAGCGATCTCGCTGGAAACATACGTTTCCTCTGTTTCCCTGCCCAAGAAGATGCAGATAGGGAGACACAAGAAACAATTGCTCTCACAGAGCATTTAAAAACAAAAAATGTTGCAGCAAATTTATGAGATTTGCGAATTCACTGCAACATTTTACAAAAAGAAAAGCGGGTTTAAAACTATAAGTGAAACAATAGCAGTCAAATGTTTGAAGAAAACTTTGTGCATGGCGAGTGCACAAGTTATAGTTATCTTAGGGCGCAAGTTATAGTTACTTGAAAGAACTATAACCGCTGAATTTCTATGGTTTTGTACGTGTAAATTCAGAACCTAACTATAATGTCCGTGTAAACTGTTTTTTCCCAGTGAATATATATATATATATATAAAATATGCATATATATTAACATATATACACACACACACACACACATATATATATATATATATATATATGTATATTACCTAAATGAGGGCGCCACTGGATAGTTCTAGTACGACCGAGTTTTGAAAGAAAGAGCTTTTTTGTTTTGCCTATAACTTTAGCGCCACTTGACAAATCTTCAAGACTTTTTTAACACTCATACTTTGATAGGATCAGCGTCTGTCTTGAAAGTTGTGAGGTGATCTGTCAAGCAGGGGCAGAGAAAAAGGGGGGGTCCCAAAACGTGTTTTCCCCATTTATTTTCCATAGGACCTTTAGGCACGCATCCAGACCGAACCACTGAACAGAATGACTCAGAATTTGGCATGAAGGTAGATTCTGTTGCACAGATAACACTTTGTGTGATTTTGTGATTTTGTAAATCTGTTCAGTAGTTTCGGAGTAATTTAAGGCCAAAAAAAATAAATATATAGGGACGCGGATCCAACGCGGGTCGGTCTGCAGATCCACGCACCACAATAAGACAATGATTAGCTGCCCGCAACCTGAAAGAAATGTTGTGAATGCCATTTTCTTTTGTCGATAAATGGTCCCCGAGGATGAAATGTGGGGGGCAATTGAGTTGATGGGGTCAGGGTATAGGTTCCCTGACCCCATAGGGTGATTTAGTTGTGGTGATGTGTCAAATAATGGCTTTGAAATGCAGGAAAAATGTTTTTTTTTTTTTTACGCCTTGCAAGATCCGCCAGTACACAAGATCTGCGGAGCCATTCCCGGATCCGAGCGAGATTTGAAAAAAAGAAGTATATAAATATAAATATATGTATATGGATAATGGATTGGCTCCGAAAAGAGCCTTTGTGCTTACGATGTGTAGGTGATTACTACACATAATAGAGGATACAGTCTCTCAAGTTATGCAGGAACAGTTTGTTGCCTTTCTCTGTTAGGTGAACTCCGTCATTTCTGTATATACCCTCCATATCAAATCGTAAGTTGTTGTGGTACATAGAAATCATGTAATGGTCCCTGAGGAATGCAGAAATAGTTTTATTGACATGTTTTCTGGATTTCTCTATTTGTGTGTAGAGCGGAGTTGACCAGTTCAACTTCTGCCTTTGGCAAATGTTTGAAAAAACTAAGGCAGTGTGTGGGAAGAGTGTCATTAATTTTCCAAAGGTATCTTTCATTAGGACTTCCAAACCAGCTCCTTTAACTACACCCAGGTCATTGTCACCACAGTTTACAATCATAAGGTCTGGATGTTGGCAATCCTTAAGAGTTTCAACCAAAGGAAGTAATTGATGCCACTTTAACCCTCTCTGGCCAATCTAAGTAATTTCCACATTAGCCAAACCTAAGCCCCTGTCAATACTACTTCTTTTTGCACTCCCTCTGGCCCAAAACACAAAGCTGTGACCCACAATCCACACTCTAAGCATCTTTGAGGTAATCTCGAGTAGCACCCAGGAGAAGGCTGCATGTAAATGCGGCTGGTTTGAAATGGAGGTAGTAGGTGCAGTCTGGAAGAACTGATTCCATTGGCTGTTGTAGATATTGTTTTGGTGAAGGTAGGTAGTGAGGTTATGTGACTTATAAGTATATGTTGGATTGGGTTTAGAATAATTGGAAAACAGTAAAAATAGCTGTGAAATGTTCACTGTGAAAGATTCAACCACACCTGCTAAAGGTGGTTTGAAAGTAAGCATGCTCTAGTCAGAAACTGTTATGAACTTGTGACCTGCTGCAACAGAATGTTGCAGACTCTGTAACCATGGTAAAAGAGCTAGAGGAGCATGAGGGGGAAGGGAATACAGAAAAAGACTACACTGTGACTTTGTTTTACCATGTATTGAGGTAGTAATGATTCATAATGATTATTTAATGTTATGATTTGGTTTTGTGTTGTAAAAAAAAAAGTGTTTATATGGATGTGTATATTTTATAAGATCAAAAAATAATTTACAAATTTCCCTGTGGATCTGTGTATCCACTTGTGAATTTACACAAGGAAGCCGCGCTGAGCGTCGCAGTGGATGCGCGGATACGGCAAAACTCACATCGTATTGGCTAACTTTTCATGAGCACTGCAAATGGTTAACTATAGAAACCAGTGGGAAGTTGTAGAACATTATATTAACATTAAAGGGAGATTGTGATTGGTTAACTGACTTAGTAACCTTCAAAGGAGAGCTGAAGAGGTTGCCATTACTGGTTGCCGGAAATGAGAGTGGACTCCCATTCTTGTAGTTGTTTTTTTGAGCATTTTTTAGTGAAAGGAAATGCTAACTGATACTGAAAGAGAAACATAGAGCACAACAAAGCGAATCATCAGGTATGTATAGTGAAATGCAGTTTATTTGACAAAGCATTAGTATATGAATAAATTAATATTAGGTGAAAGAAAGTGAGCAGTGTGTTCATAAAATGCTATAAAAGATAAATACTATGTTTGTGATTTATGTAAAGGAATTATTCAAGTAATTCAATATATAAGAAAGGTATTCAACTGAATTTGGGTTTTGTTAGCAATGGGGTCTTTGGTTGGGTCAGGTTACCCCCTGTCCAAGCAAGGACCCTCACTCTAGTCAGGGTAAAGGAGAATCTTCCGCAGCTAACCCCCGCTCACCCCCTTGGTAGCATGGCACGAGCAGGCAGGCTTAACTTCAGAGTTTTGGTGTAAAGTAGGCAGCTGTCTGAGACTGCAGGGGATGGGCTGGAGCCTCCCCTCACCACTGCCAGCACCGCCACCAGCACTGCCAGCAGCAGCCCCACTGGGCAGCTGTCCGAGGCTGCAGGAGCTGGTCTGGAGCCTCCCCCACCACTGCCGCCACCAGCACTACAACCAGATGGACAATGATGCATTGACTGAGACACCCAGGTGTACTGTGATGCATACACTATAATACCTAGGTGACAGTAATCCATACACTGACACATCCAGAGACACACTGACATATACACTGAGACACCTAGGTATGCAGTAATGCATGCAGTGGGAAACAGATACACTCTTTTCTATACACTGACAGAGCCAGGCACACACTGATGTATACACTGACACATACAGACACAGACTCTTACATATACTGAGACATGCAGGGATGCAATTATGCATGTACTGACAGATCCAGGCACACATTGGTGCACCCAGGTACACAGCCAGGCGGACACTGATGTATTCACAGAATCATCCCGATCTACACTGATGTATATACTGAGACACCCAGACAGAGAGATGGATAGTGTGACACACACATCTAGGAGCACACTGATATATACACTACCACACAGACACACCAATGCACACAGTGATACACTCAGGCAAATATATAGATATACTGAGACACTTAGGTACACAGTGATATTTAGAGGTATACGGGTAGGTACACACTAGTACATACACTGCCATACTGAGGGACATATTGATTCATACACTGAGACAGGTAGCTACACACTAATGAATAGACTGATACATCCAGGTATATAGCTATGGAGAGGCTGATATACCCAGCCATGTGTTGATGTATATAATGATGCACCCAGAATTGAATACTGTCAGATATCCTGAGAGAGATTTATAGATACAGTAAGAGAGTAAGCGAGACACATATACATAGAGTGACACAGGTGGGAGGACATTAATCCATATAGAAAAGCTTTGAAGAAGACAGTGATACATGTAGTGACGTGAACAAGGTAACACTGATGAATATTTTGAGGCAGGTAGATATACAGTGTTACATTGACTGGTAGGTGTAGGAAAAAGTCTTGTGTTCACTGATGCAGTAATACACAATCTAAGATTTAGCCTCAGAGACACCGGGAAACAGTGATGCAGTGTATGTTTGTAAAGTTACTCTGAAGTAAACTTTGTATTAGAAAATGTTGTTGTTAACTTTTTTTCCATACGTGTAAATGTATTCTTTAATTGGTTTTCATGCGGTTTTCATGTATTGATTTCTAATTAAGTAAGAAGATTGAGAATGCTCAACAAAAGAAGAACAGGGAAAAAAGAAACAACTGTACTATCTGCTCAAAACTGACAGCAAAAAACAAAATAAGGTAGAAAATGTTCAGAAGATGAAAAGGGATACTGGTAACAGTACTAAATATGGCATAAAATGTAAAATGATAGAAAGACGTTTATTAAAAGTAGAAATTTAGAATGTAGTGATGAACTGCAACGAATGGATGTTGTAAGAATTCAGAAATCCAATAAGAAGCCACAGACTTTTAGACAGCAACAATTTAAGGAGTTAAGAGTAAAGATGTTTCAAAACAGAGTATGGGAGAAGATGAAGAAGTATAGGAGGAGAAGTGCTATTATAAAACAAAAGCATCAAATTGAGAATGTATTAGCCAACGCATTTGTCGTGAAGAGGAAACTGTTTATTTTAATATTGAATAGAATGAAGACAGTAGATAAAACAGTCATGTCCACGAAGAACAGAAGTTTAAGAAAGAGAATTATTAACAAAAGCAATTTTTGCAAAGTTTTTAAAGATGAAAGGATGCACACATTTAGTACAGACAGTTTTTTTAATGAAGAGAGTTACTTCCAGGGGAATGCATTAGTAAACACAGTTGATACAACTGGCCATTGTTATGAAGTAAAAGATGGTAATCCTGTAGAAAAAAAAGAGATAGTTGCTAATAATGTAGAAAATATGAAAGCTGAAGAACTACAAGGAAGATATAAACAGGTTCCTGTGTACATGTGGAAGTGTATTAGTATTTGTAGTATCCATCAGGATTCAATTAATAAATTGAAAAACATCTTAAAAGAATTTTCATGGACATGTCTAAAACAAAAAATAAAAATGCTTCAAGAATTAGATCCTTGCAGAGTTAGAAAATATACTAACTTACAAGGGCATTCATTGGCATGTCTTTCAAATAAAGTGTGTCAAAATAATTTTCAGCACTTTAAAATGCTAGCTTTGCATTATTCAAGAATGCAAAATTTAGTAAGGAGACTATATAATGTGAAGACTCCAGCTTTATGTTTAGCAGATTTGAATAGAGATCTCTTACACAGTACAATAGCAGAGGTTTGAGAAAGTTTCAGAAGACACTCAGTTCCGTTTCTTTGGCCCTGAAGAAGAAAATAGGGAAAATGACCAGATACTGATTAAAGCTGTAAAGGAAATAGACACAGAAATTAGTTTTGAAACGTTTAGAAAAGAAATAGACAAATTCAATTCAGTGTGTTCTGAGAAACCAGTATATTTGTATCTCTTGTCGACGTGCTCACTACAAAAACCCAACTCGTTATGTAGATGTATTTTCTAAAACTGAGGAAGACGATAATGATAAGTGGCAGGAATTTGGTGCATATCTATTTGTAGAAGAACGCTTTGATTTAGGCACAAAGCAAATAATATGTAAATATTGTTATGATAAGTTACAAGAGAATAAAATGCCAGCTAGAGCAATTCATAACAAATTAGAGTTGGTACCTATGCTAGATGAACTTAATGAAATAAATGTGTATGAATCAATTTTAATACAAACTGTACATCCATTTCAAGCAATTGTTCGGATGCAGCCAAAAACAGGGAAACTGCCACCAACAGAACAACAAAAAGGTATGAAAGGAAGAGTAGTATATTTACTTCTAGATTTTTAAAAAATGGTGATACTGTGGGTGGTGAAAAAGACGTAAATGAACCACTGATTATTCTAGTAAATGGAGTTCCCACAAAAAGTAAAAACATCTGGCAAGAATTAGCAGATGTCAATAAAGTAAAAAAGCAACAATTTAAAAGAAAATATTCTTTTTTATACTAACGTTGATATTACTGGAGATGTAATCTGTGTTGAAGATGAAGTACTATGATCTAGTGTACTGATTGAAAAAGTGGACAAGCAGAAGTCAGAAGAAATATATTAACACTTTATCATACATCCCCTTCATTCCAAAGATGTAGGGGATTCTATTGATTTGTTTAAAATTAAACAAGCTAGAGGAGCTCCTTTGAGTGTCTGGGAAAAAGTTTAGAGCCTCGTTGCTTTCCACATCTATTTCGTACAGGATTAGGTGGCCGTTATAATTACCGACCTGTACAAATACCAGCAGCTGAGTACAGGTCAACAAAACTATCTTCAGAGGATCCTAGGTTTCGACAATGTATTCCTTATATAATCCATCTGTCATTTGAGTGTGATTTGTCCAGACTCTCATATGCTGTTAACAATATTCTTAAAAGCTTGGCAGGGATCACTGCTCCCACCTGATGCGTTGCTGTTCTCTTGCAGGTTCTTTGAAGCAGGAGACAAGCCGGTAGGGCTGGGGCCAAATCAGTTGTCGTCTTCCTTCTTCTCTGCTGGGGGTTTCAGCTTAGCAGTCCTTCTTCTTCTTCTCAGGTCGCAAGGAATCTGGTGAGCTGGGTTAAAGAATGCCCTTAAATCCTAGATTTAGGGGCGTTTTAGGGGTCAGAGGGCAGTAGTCAATGGCTACTGTCCCTGAGGGTGGCTACACCCTACTTGGGCCCATTCCCTTTGGGGAGCGGGACACAAACCTAATCCTATTGGTCCCTGTCCTCCAAACCAAGATGGAGGATTCTTCAGGGAGGAGGTCACCTCAGCTCTGGACACCTTAGGAGTGGTCCTGGCTGGCGTGGTCACGCCCCCTGTTTTCCCTAATTTTCCCGATGGACTTGCCACAAAAAGTGGGGCTTTGTCTGGGGGGCGGGCAACTCCACTAGCTGGAGTGCCCTGGGGCAATGTAATCCGAAGCTTGAGCCTTTGAAGCTCACCGTCAGGTGTCACAGTTCCTGTATGGAGGAGGTGTAAAGCACTTCCACCCAGGACAGGCTTTGTTTCTGACCACAGAGTGCACAAAGGCACTCACCCCAGGTGGTCAGAAACTTGTCTGAAAGTGGCAGGTTGGCACAGACCGGTCAGTCCTACACTAGCAGTTTGGCTAACATACAGGGGGTATCTCTAAGATGCCCTCTGTGTGCATTTTTCAATAAATCCCACACTGGAATCAGTGTGGGTTTATTGTGCTGAGAAGTTTGACACCAAACTTCCCAGTATTCAGTGAAGCCATTATGGAGCTGTGGAGTTCGTAATGACAAACTCCCAGACCATATACTCAATATGGCTACACTGCACTTACAAGGTCAGAGAATGGACGTAGACACTGTAGGGGCATATTGCTCATACAGCTATGCCCTCACCTGTGGTATAGTGCACCCTGTCTTAGGGCTGTAAGGCCTGCTAGAGGGGTGACTTACCTATGCCACAGGCAGTGGTTTGTGGGCATGGCACCCTGAGAGGGGTGCCATGTCAACTTTGTTGTTTTCTCCCCACCAGCACACATAGGCTTCAAGGCAATGTACATGTGCTGGGTGAGGGGTCCCCTAGGGTGGCATAATACACGCTGCAGCCTTTAGAGGCCTTCCCTGGCTACAGGGTCCTTGGTACCATGGGTACCTTTTACAAGGGACTTAACTGTGTGCTAGGGTTGTGCCAATTGTGTAAACAAAGGTACATTTTTTAGGAAAGAACACTGGTGCTGGGGCCTGGTTAGCAGGATCCCAGCACACTTTCAATCAAAGTTGGCATCAACACTGGGCAAAAGGTGGGGGTAACCATGCCAATAGTAGCATTTTCTTACATGGACATGCAGTTTATTGTTGAGAATTCTATTGCTGTTGCTCGGTATGTCACTTTATACATCACTAAGTCAGAAAAAACGGAGATAAAGGAAGCATGTGAGGACATTTCTGCAGAAAAGTCTCTATCAAAAACAAAATTGTACAGTTTCAGCTTGAAAATGCTGTCAAACAGAGAGATAAGTTCATATGAGTGTTGTGATAGGTTGGGTTCAGCTAGCTTGTTATCAAAGTCTAGAGGAATTGTTTGGGTTAGCTTATGCCTTGCGAAAACATGAAACAGATTTTTGAAATCTTTTCCAGTAATTCAGTACTTACCAGAAATTGATACAGAGAATACAGATATTGTAAAAACAAATATGTTAGACACATACTATCCAAAAAGAAGTGTACACCTTGAAAATATGTGTTTTTATGAAATTCTACTACACTATAGGTATAGAAGTAATGTTTCAGAAAACTTTGAGGAAGGCAAATATAGTGTAGCTGGTTACGATGGTCGTTTAGTTTGGCAAAGGGTAACTAAACCATAGAAAACTTACTTGTCAAACTGCTGAAAAAAGAGAATGTTTCTATTTGCACTTCTTCAGCTATTCAAACCTTGGCGATCTGAAACAGAGTTACTTGGAGAGTTTGACAGCTATGAAGACTCTTTCAATGCTGTGAAAGACACTACTCAGTGTGCAATATTTCCAAGCTATATGAAAATGTTAAATGAAGAAATTCAACAAAAAGAAACAATTGCTACTGAGAGTGCAGAGGAAAGTTCACAAAGCGTCCAAAGCTCTGCACCTCTTAGTCAAGATCCTCTTGGTCAGCCAGTAATAGAAAATGGAGCTGCCATAGCAATGAATGAAGTGGAGACAGCAATGCAACAAGTATGAGAAGAAAATGTTACGTTGGGAGATTTAGTAGACCAACTCAATAGTGAGCAGAAAGAAATATATATGGAAGTCAAAGAAAAAAAGACCACTGACTACTACATGAAAGCAATCAATGTAAGTGTTCAAGTTTTAAAACAATCCTTTTATATGTCAGTGGACAAGTAGGTACTGGAAAAAGCTTTTGAATACAAGTTCTAACAGCATAACTATAGAAGACTACAGTAACAGCCCCAACTGGGTTAGCTGCACACAATATCAAAGAAATTACCTTGCACCGTTTACTAATGCTCCCTGTAGAACACAACTATAAATTTGAATACCAAAAGTTATATGATGAAGCTTGCCATGAAGTTTCCAGAATTTTGAAGAAACAAAAGCTGTTAATTATTGATGAGGTGAGTATGGTGTCAAACTTAGGGGCATATTTAAGAGTCCTTAGTGCTTCCTTGCACCACAATTACCATTATTGTTTATGCTAATGTGGCCCAATGAGGTCAAAATCACTGCGCCATATTTACAAAGTAGCGCAATGCATGCATTGCACCATTTTGTAACCCTTTGTGCTACATTATGCCTGCGCTAGGCATAATGTATACAATTGGGGCGCTCCCCCATTAGGGGGGACAAAAAAATGGTGCAAAGAATTCTAAGATTTGTTTGCGTCATTTTTTACAGCACTTTTAGCGTGTGCTCAGAAAAGGCGTTAAAAGGAGGCGCATCATTGATTAAAATAGGCATCAATGGGCTTTGCAGGATTAGCGTCAACATTTTTTACGCTAATCCTGCAAAGCTCTGGACTAGTGTAAATAATTATGATGCTAGTCCCCTAACTACTGCCATGGTGTGCCCTATTTTAAATACGGCGCTTACATTGTGGCATTAGAGGGGCGCTACGGGGCACAAGAAAAGTGGCTCTACACTGTGTACACTTCTTAAATATGCCCCTTAATACTTGCTTTTGTGCATTTGAGAATGCAACAGATTTTAAAAACTGACAATGATGTGCTCTTTGGAGGAAAGCATGTGATTGCTTTTGGTGATTTACTACAACCTACCCCTGTGAAAGAACAACCTATATTTAAGACTCTATCACATGAAACTCATATGCTCAGATTTAAGAGGGCCTAGCGTCTCCTTGCTCCACATTAGTTTAATTTTTTATGGCACTAATGTGGCCCAATTCGCCACGCCATATTTACAAAGTGGCGCAATGCATGCTTTGCACCACTTTATAACTCCTTGCACCACAGTATGCCTGCGCCAGGCAAAATGTATGCAAGGGGGGCGTTCCCCATTAGGGGCACCTAAAAAATGGTGCAGTGGAATCTAAGAGATTCCACTGCACCATTTTTAGCAGCAATTTTTAAAACCTGAACAGAGCAGGTGTTAAAAGGAGGGTATACCATTGTTTTCAATGGGCCCCTATGTACTCTGCAGGGTTAGTGCCAAAATGTTGGTGCAAATCCTGCACAGTACATCAATAGCGTCAGACATTCTTATGCTATTAGGGACAATAGGGACCCTGCGCCATGGTGCACCATATATTCAATACGGCGCACACATGGTGGCAGTAGGGGGGCGCAAAGGGGAGCAAGAAAGTGGCGCTGCACTGGATGAAGCACCCCTTTTCTTAAATTCAGGCCATAGTGTTTTTAGGAAGTATTAGAACTGTACATATTTGGTTAAATGTTCAATACAAAGAACTGATTACAAACATACGTCAAGCATCCGATAAGCAATCCGGAAGTATTTTGAAGGATATTAGAGTCGGAATACTATAAAAAGAAGGAAACCATTGTCTAAAAATAAGACTTATAAATAACATATTTCCTTCAAAGAAAGTGCAGCAGAGTTAATGTTTGAATTTATTCAAGAAAAATAGTAAATTCTCTGCTTAATGCCTACCATTCAAGAATGCACAAATTTGAATGAACTATGGAACGAGCAAATATTAGAGTTTATATCAATTGATAAAATAGAACACCAAGGATTAACAATACTATTGAATGATAAATTACAGACAAAACTGGATGCTTTGAAAAAATCTGTTTCCAAAACTGCGGAATTAGAAAAGTGTTTGCATGTTTGTAAGAACTGTAGAGTAATTTTGTGGCATAATTTAAATATCGAAGACCAATTAAATAATGGAGCTATTGGATTTTTTTTTTTTTTATTCTTTATCCAAACAGAAATGAAGTTCAGTATCTAGCAATAAAATGTCATGATCTTGAAGATGTAAAACAGATAGCAAGATCTGGTGCACGTTTCTAACTTGTGAAAGACTTGTATATACATAGAAAGCAGTGTAGGAAGTTGGCTCTGTATGTACTATTTCAAAGTAAGAAATAGCATGCTAACTAACTAAGATGCCCTCTGTGCATTTTTTAATAAATCCAACACTGGCATCAGTGTGGGTTTATTATTCTGAGAAGTGTGATACCAAACTTCCCAGTATTCAGTGTAGCCATTATGGAGCTGTGGAGTTCGTTTTTGACAAACTCCCAGACCATATACTTAATATGGCCACAACTGTACTTACAATGTCTAAGAATAGACTTAGACACTGTAGGGGTATATTGCTCATGCAGCTATGCCCTCACCTGTGGTATAGTGCACCCTGCCTTAGGGCTGTAAGGCCTGCTAGAGGGGTGACTTACCTATGCCACAGGCAGTATTTTGTGTGCATGGCATCCTGAGGGGGATGCCATGTCAACTTTGCATTTTTCTCCCCACCAACACACACAATCTGCAATGGCAGTGTGCATGTGTTAGGTGAGGGATCCCTTAGGGTGGCACAACATATGCTGCAGCCCTTAGGGACCTTCCCTGGTCTCAGGGCCCTTGGTACCACTGGTACCTTTTACAAGGGACTTATCTGTGTGCCCGGGGTGTGCCAATTGTGGAAACAATGGTACATTTTAGGTGAAAGAACACTGGTGCTGGGGCCTGGTTAGCAGGGTTTCAGCACACTTCTCAGTCAAGTCAGCATCAGTATCAGGCAAAAAGTGGGGGGTAACTGCAACAGGGAGCCATTTCCTTACAAGCAGGTTCCAATATCTCTAGCATATGCTGTAACAATACATAAGCCTCAAGGTTTAAGTGTAGATGCAGCTTTTATTAATATTGATAGCACTGTATTAAAGGAAGGTATGCCTTATGTAGCATTATCACACATAAGAAGTTTGTCTGATTTGTAATAATAAACTTTGATGACAGTAAAGTAAATTCTGATTCCAGTTGTCTATTGGAGTACAACCGCTTAAGAATCCTGCATGCTCTCCATCTAGAGGAGTATCCAGTTTACAAAAAGTCTACTATCTTACCAAAACAAAAAGTTCAAAAGATCTGACTGATGTTCCTGAGAACAAGAAGAAAAAAGAAAATAAATTAGTGTCAGAGAAAAACAAGAGTAAAAGTGATGGTGAAATTGTAGGTTACCAGTTATCAAATTTATCTGGGGTCAATTGCTATGCTAATGTAGTTGTTAATGCACTATTCTCCTTACCTACTATGGTTCATGAACTTAAAGAGAAAATGGAAAAACAATTATGCTCTGCACTATTGACTTTGTTAGAACGGTTGACTAGTGATAGAACAAAAACATACTCTGCATATTGCATCAGAGGCATTGCAGATATGTGCTTTGGATCTGTACACTTTAGGCAAAATAGTCAATAATTTTTGATGGTCCTACTAGGTATCTTAGACGAAGAGATGGTACCTATTGATTAACTATATGGACTCAGTTACTTATGGCAGCATGACTTTGAAAATTGTTCCTTTTTTTCATGAACAGAAATAGATTCAGAATGATTAACCTACCGAACTCTACCAGATTAAAAAACTCTCAATTTTGAACAGTTATTAAAAGATGCTTCACAAAATAATACATGCATGAAGTGCAACCAGACCTCCTTTCAAGTTTGAGCATATGAAAAACTGGGAAGTATATCATCTTGATGCTACAACAATGCAAAGCAGAGGGAACTAAATTGGAAAGTCAAATCAAAAATTTTAAAGCAGGATAAATCTAAGTTTCTGGTAAAACCTATATCTGCACAGCTGTTATTTTCCATGAGAGAGGAAGCGTTACATCTGGACATTACACCATTTACACAAAGAATACAACTGGATAGAAAGAGTGTTATGATAATAAGCTTACATTTAAGCAGAGATTACCGTATAAATTACCAAATTCTTACCTTCTGTTTGTTGAACCAAAGTTCTAAGTAAGATTTCTACTGGAGGAATGGCACAGTAAATATATAGGAGTTTTAAAAGTAGAATATAAGGCATTATACGGACTAACACAAGTGACTGTTTTTCTAAGGGTTTTTAAATGTACAAATATTCTTGAATTGGATGGAAATTGGACACATACTACTAAACTGAAAATGGGCATTACAATCGGTGAACTGCAATATACATTTACTGAAGATTTTTTAAAAACTGATGATATATTATAGACTTCTTTAATGGATGTGTGGAGTTTCTGTCATCATGCGGTCTACCAAGGGTGATGTTTTCAGACACTTTTTAAACTTTAACTTTTGGTTAATATTACTAGTGAGTACCACACATAGTAATGTTAATTTGAAATAACTTGCTTTGAACTTTTTAAAGTGTTTATGACTATCCCCCCCAACTGTTCAAGGATGAGTATCTATATGCATTTATTGTGTAGTGCAAAAGTATAGTAGCTGAGAACAGTGGACAAGGAAATTTAACATACATTTGTAAATTTATATATCCTGGCACATATTTGTCATGTGTTAAAATGTGCTATATTATTTTTTATTACAGATTGAAAACTTTGAATGGATAACTTAATAGAATGAAAGTTTAACTTATATTTCTGTTCTGGGTATTTTTATACACGTAAAAAGTTGATTTTACTGCAGTAATGTAGGTAAGTAAGTACATTTGTCTCTATCCATAAATATACGCAGCTGCAGATAGGTAATCATAGTAATAGAGAAATACATTAATGTAAATACAGGTGTTTTTAGATATCTGCATATACTAACACACTCACAAAACATTGATGTTTAACTTTCGAAACCTTGAGAAAGGCTATCACATAGACGGATATATTGAAGCTTACACAGGAATAGACTCTCAAACATCTAGTCACACACTGATGCATTCATTTAGACACAGAGGTGCACTCTCATGTATACACTAAGACACCCAGGGACACTTTTATGCATAGAATGAGATACACAGGCACACAATGATCCATAGACTGACATACCCAGGCACACTCTCATGCACATACTGACACACCCAGGCAAACACTTATGCATATGCTAACACAGCTAGCTAGACTGTCATTGGTACAATGACTCACCCAGGTACATACTGGTGCATACACTAATACATACAGCCAGAGACTTATGTTAACACTAACAGAGCCACATAGACTGCCCAGCACACACTGACAAATTCAGTGACACTCTTATACATACACAAATACATGAAGGCACACAATGATCCATACACTAACACACCCAGGGACGCTCTCATTCGTACACTGACACTTCCAGGTACACAATGATCATATACTATCACACTCACCCAGATACTCATGTGTACAGTGACACACTCAGGTAAACTCTGTAGTTTACAGTATCGCACTCGTGTACACTACCATGCACATAGTTACACACCCAGGCACACACTTATGCAGATACTAACACAGCTAGCTAGACTGTCATTTGTACACTGACACACCCAGGTACATACTGATGCATACACTAAGACATCCAGCCAGAGACATATGTATACATTAAACACAACCACAGAGACTGCCCAGCACACATTGACACACCCAGGGACACTCTTATACATACACTAAAACACAAAGGCACACAATGATCCATACACTAACACCCAGGTACACTCTCATGCAGATAGAGAGACATATCGGCAGACACTTATGCATATACTAACACACCCAGATACACTCTCATTCGGACACTGACATTTCCAGATACACACTGATGCATATACTAACACACCCAGCCAGACACTTATGTATACAGTGACCCACCCAGGTACACACTGTAGTATACATTAACACTTGAGTACGCTCTCATGCACATAGTGACAACCCCAGGCACACACTTATGTATATACTAACACAGCCTACCTACACTGTCATTTGTACACTGACACACCCAGGTACATACTGATGCATACACTAAGACATCCAGCCAGAGACTTATGTATACACTAACACACCCACATAGACTGCATTGCATACATTGACACACCCAGGAACACTCTTATACATACACTAATGCACAAAGGCAAACAATGATCCATGCACTAACACACCCGGGTACACTCTCATGCAGACAGAGACACACCCAGGCAGACACTTATCCATATTCACACTGATGCACATACCAACATACCCAGCCAGACACTTATGTATACAGTGACACACCCAGGTACACTCCATAACATACAGTAACCCACCCAGGGACACTCTTACACATACACTATTACACAGAGGTACACAATAATCTATAAACTGACACACCCAGATACACTCTCATTCACATAATGATGCACTCAGATACACACTTATGCATATACTAACACACCCAGGTACACTTTCATTCATACAGTGACACACCCAAGCGCACACTATTGCATACACTGACAAACCCACATGGACACTGATGTACACATTAATACATCCAAATACGTATCAATACATATACTGACACACCCAAGCACACACTGATGCATACACTGACAGCCAGGCAGAAACTCATACATACACTAGCTCAGACTTGTACAAATGTATACAATCGCTGATACAGCCATACAGATACTACTGCACTACCCAAATGCAAAACCATGCATGCACTGACACAATCAGGCTCACATGATTGCATACACTGACACACTCAGATGCACGCTGATGTATAGATAAATACATCCAGAGACACATTAATACATACACTAACACACCCAGATACACACTGATCCCTACACTGAGAGACCCAGGCAGACACTAATGCATACACTAACAATGCCAGTGATATAGTAATGCTTCCATTCAAACATCCAGGTACACACTATCATACACACTGACACAACCAGGATCAGACATACATATACACTAACACACCCATGGACACAATTATGCATAGATTGAGACACCAAGACAGAAACTGATGAATAAACTTCTACATGGAAATGAAACGTTATACATGCTCTCACACAGGTATGGAAATACTGATGAATAATAAAGACTCAAACACAGGTCTTTGTTTGATTCAGTGGTGGTTCTAAGAAGAACAATTTTGTTTTGCAGTTTTTTATAGAACAAGTTTTTTTTTCTTCAGAAAACGTATTGGAAACTTGGGAAAAACTTAAATGCAAAACGTTTGCATTTTGAAAGCAAAACAGTGTGCAATAACAGTTTGTTTGGAGAAAAACATTGTGAAAAAAATTAGCAACAGTGGTTTTTCACCTGCAAAAAGAAATCATTGACATCTTTTGACTTTAGCAACCACAAGATTATGGCAGATGTTGCAGGATGTTACCATTCAACCTAATTTGATGCATGTGGCTAGCATACTGATATTCTGAGCAGTAGCTTGGCTAGATGATTATGTGCCAGGTTCAGCATCGAAATGTGTCAGTTATTTTTCCCTCATCATTCATCAATATGCTCGTTTGTGAATTGTGCACTGATGCTTCCACATACTTGACGTTCCGTGGCTATATTTCTTTGATGTACCACAAGACAGTTCTTTTTCACAGAGGTTGCATTTTAAAATTCTTGCATTGACTATTTTTTCTCCACTAGGTATGTGTATGAAGCGGGCTCTGGATATACTATATCAAAATGAGATATAGTGTGCACAGAGTCCAGGGGTTCCCCAGAGGCTTGACAGAGGCAAAAATAGATAATACTAATGCTCTATTTGCAGTAGTGTGGTCGAGCAGTTAGGCTTATCAGACGGTAGTGTTAAGCATTTGTTGTACACACACAGACAATATGAGAAACACACACTCAATGATTAAATTCCAGGCCAATAGGTTTTTATATAGAAAAATATTATTTAGTTACTTTATTGCTAGAACCACAAGATTCAATTCAGAAATAATTACTGTTGCAGGTAAGTACTCAACATAGGTATCAATGCAACTTTGTTTCACTTTAGCAAAGAAAACAGTTTTTAAGTAAACAGAGAATATCTATTTCAAAAGTGGACACTGCATTTTTCAGAACAGTTCCTGGGGGAAGAAAATAAAGTACAGTTTTTAAAGGTAAGTACATGATTTACAGTTCCTGTCTCTTGGGCCACAGTTGGGGGTTCCAGTTAACCCTGAACATCCACCACCAGCAACACAGGGCTAGTCGGGTGCAGAGGTCAAAGAGGAGCCAAGTTAACGTGGGACCCTAAGGAGACAGGGGGTACTCGGAATTTGGTCTGCCAGCAGGTAAGTACCTGCAGCTCGGAGGGCAGGCCAGGGGGGATTAGAGGAGCACTGGAGGGGCCCCAAGTATGTCACGACCTGAACGCTTCTTACTGATGTAATCTGCCAGTCTCTGAGCACCACCAGGTTCCTTGCTTGTTCTGGATTGACCAAGGTAGGGTCGACCTTTTCCAGTAGCCACGGTGCTGCCGATAATAGAACACCAAGCAGGCCGTAACCACCAGGAGTCCCAGAGGGAAAAAAACAAACTTGGGAAAAACCTCAGATCAAGGAACTCCTGAAAAAGATATAAAGAAAAGAAAAAGTGAGGCACAAAAAGGTCTGAAACAAAAACTGAAGACAGGGAAAATCACAGGATACAGGAGCAAGGAGCACAATCAGAACGGAAGTGTTTGCAACGCAAGGAACAGAAGACCAACTGTGCTTATATACTAACAAACAGGAAGTGACATACAGGAAGTAATGAAGACACCATCTTGGATATGGCCAAAGAAGAAACAAAAGAAAAAGAGAAAAAAGAAGAAAAACAGCAAAAAACAGCTAAGTAAAAACTAGGGGAGCAAAGGTGGGCGCAGCAGGAAACAGAGCCCAAAGGGAAAGTTTCAGGTCACGCTGTGGCCCAAAAAAACAGGTCGCAACCCGAAAAGCGGCCTGCATCAGAAATGGCCGTCCGAGATGTGGACCGCCTATCTGACCGTGGCCCGCAAGTGAGGTCCCACATCCTTAGCAGCACTGGGGCGGCTGGGTGCAGGGTGCAAACAGGGCATCGGGTTTCCAAGAAAACTCTATGAGGGGACCCCGGGGGTCACTCAGGGGCTGCAGGCGAGGTCCAGGGGGGTGTCTCGGGCACACCACCAGTTGGACCGGGAAGAGGGCTGCCTGTTAATCGCTGCTGCACTGGGTGACGACTTCTCCAAGGCCTGGGGGCTTTGGGTGCAGTGGGTCCTTTGGCCTCGGTTATCTTTGTCCAGGGCAGTCGCGGTCAGGGGGGGTCCTCGGGATTCCCTCTGCAGGCATCGTCGTGGATGGTCAACCCAGGGTGGGCACTTGGTCGTCGTCATCTTGGGGTCCTCTCTGGTCAGTTGGGCCACCTGGACTCGGGCCTTGGGCATCGGGTGGTTAGGACTCACGCTCCGGGAGTGAGGTGGGAGTCCTTTAAAAGCTGTTTTTTCTTCTTTTTTTTTTGGACAGGGCCGCTGTCCACTGTAGTTTCTTGATCCTCTGTGATGCAGGCAGTCCTCTGGAGGTTCTTCAGAGGTCGCTGGACCTGCAGGATGTATCGCTTTTCTTTTGCAGGTTCTTTGAAGCAGGAGATGGGCCGGTAGTACTGGGCCCGAGTCAGTTGTTGTCTCCTTTCCTTCTCTGCTGGGTTTTCAGCTCAGCAGTCTTTCTTCTTCTGAGGTTGGCAGGAATCTGACTAGCTTGGATCAGGGAGCCCTTAAATACAAGATTTAGGGGTGTTTTAGTGGTCAGAGGGCAGTAGCAAATGGCTACTGTCTCTAAGGGTGGCTACACCCCTCCCTGTGTCTACTCCCTTTGGGAAGGGGGGCACATTCCTATCCCTATTGGTCCCTGTCCTCCAAACCAAGATGGAGGATTCTGCAGGAAGGGGGTCACTTCAACTCTGGACACCCTAGGGGTGGTCACTCCTTGTTTTTCTCAAGTTTCCAGCCGAACTGGCCTCCCAAAGTGGGGCTCTGTCCAGGGGGGCAGGCATCTCCACTGGCTGGAGTGCCCTGGGGCACTGTAACACGAGGCCTGAACCTTTGAGGCTCACCACCAGGTGTTAAAGTTCCTGCAGGGGAAAGGTGTGAAGTACCTCCACCCAGAGCAGGCTTTGTTTCTGGCCTCAGAGGGCAAAAAGGCTCTCACCCCATGGGGTCAGAAACTTGTCACTTGGTGCACCCTGCCTTAGGGCTGTAAGGCCTGCTAGAGGGGTGACTTACTTATGCCATAGGCAGTATTTTGTGGGCATGGCATCTCAACTTTGCCTTTTTCTCTCCACCAACACACACAATCTGCAATGGCAGTGTGCATGTGTTTGGTGAGGGGTCCCTTAGGGTGGCTCAACACATGCTGCCGCCCTTAGGTACTTTCTCTGGTCACAGGGCCCTTGGTACCATTGGTACCTTTTACAAGGGACTTATCTGTGTGTCAGAAGTGTGCCAATTGTGGAAATGATGGTACATTTTTAGGGAAAGAACACTGGTGCTGGGGCCTGGTTAGTAGGATCCCAGCACACTCTCAGTCAAGTTAGCATCAATATCAGGCAAAACGTGGGGGTAACTGCAACAAGTGCCAGTTTCCTACAATATGGTAAAAAATTGCCATACATCACTGTAGATGAAGAAGGTACCTGTTGAGTATCATCTTCTTCAGGACTACCTTGAGATTGTGCAGCTGGTGGTGGAGCACTCAATTAAGCCATTCTGGAAACTTCTGTAGCAGGAGGATCACAGCTAAGATGCTTCTCCATCAACAGCTAGTAGAATAACAACTGTGTTAGGGAGTGGCCCTTCCCAAAACTAGGTGTGATTCAAAAGTAACCAATGAAATGCCAGATTACTCTTCACACGTTGTGCGGTTCCGAACTGGAGTCGCGGTTCCACAAAGATTGTAAAATAAGTTTTGTGTTATATTGTAAAGAAATCAAATATGTTTGTGAGTTGTAAATATGTCCAAACTTCAATTTATATGGTAAAGAATGGGTGCATATTGCAATTTTTTTTTTAAATATCACAAATCAGCGGATCTGAACTGCAGATTAATTCCGGTCACGTGAAATCATAGAACTTTGCCACTTTGCCTCTGAGGAACCGCAGATGGTGAAGCGGTTCCAATATTAATTAAAAAAACTAAACTACTACTTCAGAGGTTTGTAAATACTGATTAAAGTATAAAACAGTATCAGAACCACTATTTTGAAAAGGATTGGGCCTGTTCAATTCAACTTGCAACACTGTACAGTGTTGGTGTATTTCATTGTGGGAGACAGCTTAATGAAAGGATTCCCAATACCTTTTTCCCCAGACTTCTTGGTTAATATCTAAGTATGTATGAGAAAAATATTATAATTGCCTAAAGAAAGCAAACATTATACACAATATATAGTTATGAAATACACTTAAACAAACCTTAGAAATTCAATGAAAATACGAAAGGTTAAAGGGACATTATAGTTAGGAAATAGAATAAAAAACAGAGACATTTTACAAGGACATTATAGTTAGGAAATAGAATTTAAAAAACCTTAGAAATTCACTGAAAAAACAAAGGTTACAGGGACGTTATAGTTAGGAAATAGAATTTTTAAAAAAAGTAGAAATTCCTTGAAAAAAACAAAGGTTACTTGGACTTTATAGGTAGGCTCTGAATGTACTCCTACAAAACCTGAGAATTTCAGCAGTTATAGTTACCTGAGTTAACTATAGCTTGCATTCCCGTAATGCACTGCTTATGACCTCACATATTACATCACTCATGCCATAGTCAGTGACATCACTAATGACACCTCAAATGACATCACTGATGACATCATCCACACAAACACTCACAGACTCACTTATTTGCTCATACAAACTCGTGTATACCCACACACACTTCTACTCACATACTTATTCACAGATGCATTAAAGTAGTGCTATACAGACACTCATTCAGTCTGTATAGTCACTGACACAACCCCTCAGTCACCCATACAGTACTAACGGAGACTTATACATTTACTTACACTTACATTGACACACCCACTCATACAGTCACTCAGACAACCCATTATTAGATTGCTCATCTACTCACAGATTCAGTCAATCAGGTGTAAAAGCACTCATAAACCCACACACTCACCCATACAGGCACTGACACAGCTACTGACTCATCAGTACAGTCGCTTACACACCCAATCACTCAACTATGCAACCATTCACACACCCACACATTTACATGAACGGGCACTCACACACTCACTCAGTCACCCATGCAGCCACTCACACAGCCACTCACTGACCAAAACACATTCTCACACATCCACTCGCTCTTCCATATAAAAACTGACACACCCACTGACTTTAGGATACAGCCACTCATACACCCACTCACTCTCCCACAGTCACTCACACAGCCACTCAGTTATACTTTCAGCCATTCATACACTCACTGACTCATCCTTACAGTAACTGACTCACTCACAGTGACAGCCATTCATTTACCCAGAGAACCACTCTCACACCCACTCACACACCCGTACAGCCACTCACACACCCACTTACTCAACAAATTGCAGTCACTCACACAGTTGCTTGCTCACCCATACAGCTACTCACACATCCACTCACTCTCCCATACAGCAAATGATTCAACCACTCATTCACCCAAACACCCACTCACACACCCACTCACACATAGATACAAGCACTTACACTCACTGGATGATATCATCAGTGATGTCATTTAAGATGTCATCAGTGATGTCATCAGAGATGTCACTGACCATGTCATGAGTGACGTAATATGTGAGATCATAAGCAGTGCATTACAGGAGAGCAAGATATAGTTAGTTCAGGTAACCTTAACTGCTGAACTTCTACGGTTTTGTACGAGTAAATTCAGAACCTACTATAACGTCCATGTAACCTCTGTTTTTTTTCAGTGAATATATATAAAATACACAAACACACACATATATATATATATATATATATATATATATATATATATATATACTTACCTATGGATGGTCACCGGTAGGTACTTACAGTTAAGACCTAGTTTCCACATACAGAACGGTTTTGGTTTTGCTAATAACTCATGTGCCTTGAAGAATCGTCACAAAAGTTTCAAAACTCATTTGCTACTCACTTCAGCTGCTGTCTGGAAAGTTTCAGGGTGGTTTGTCAAGCAGGGGCTGAGAAACGGGGGGGGAGCAAGAGGCATTTTCCCCATGCAAATTTCTATTGGTGTTTTGAACACAACTATAGCCTGAACCGTTGAACAGAATTACACCAAATTAAGCAGAAAGCGATATCTTGGTCCAGAAAGATCTCTTTTTGTGATTTGGTGTAAATCCATTCAGTAGTTTTTGAATTATTAATGAAAATAAATATACATATCTAGGGATGCAGAGGGCCAGTGGATCCCATAGCTCTCAACATGAGACACACAGGAAGTGGCAGCAGCCATCTTGGGACTCGCACTCAGCCGAGTCCCAAGAAAATAAAATAAAAAAATGGAAGACAGGGTGGTTGGAATACCCTGACACCCACGGAACCCCACAGGGACACCACTGGGGCCAAAAAACATTTTTTTTAAAGTTTTACTGCAAATCCACAGAAGATCTGCAAATACAGGCAACAAAAAACAAGCAAGGTTCTCACACTTGTTTTTTAATTGGCCCCAGGGTGGGCCAGGTCCGGGGGGAATTTGTTGAATACATATGGTGGGAGTGGGAGCACTTTCGGGTCCAGGGACTGCCATTCCTCGGGGCACATATGCACCAAAAATGAAAAGCAACAGCAGTCCAAAAGTCAATGAACCTTTCCTGTGTTTTTAAACAATTGCACATCCAGAATTCATTCAACATTTGTATGCACACACTAGAAGCAACTGCTGCCAAGATGCAAACCTTAGAACCTGGGCATTATACAAAGTAGAGGTGCACCACAATCATGTATAAACAATGAATTCCCAATCAGATTCCAAAGTATATTCAGTCATTACTATTTTTATGTAGTCATTCTTTTAAAACATCACATGTCCACAATAAAGAAAGCCAACACATTTTGGCCCTCATTCTGACCCTGGCGGTCTTTGACCGCCAGGGCGGAGGACCGCGGGAGCACCGCCGACAAGCCGGCGGTGCTTCAATGGGGATTCCGACCGCGGCGGTAAAGCCGCGGTCGGACCGGCACCACTGGCGGGGTCCCGCCAGTGTACCGCGGCCCCATTGAATCCTCCGCGGCGGCGCAGCTTGCTGCACCGCCGCGGGGATTCTGACCCCCCCTACCGCCATCCAGATCCCGGCGGTCGGACCGCCGAGATCCGGATGGCGGTAGGGGGGGTCGCGGGGCCCCTGGGGGCCCCTGCAGTGCCCATGCCACTGGCATGGGCATTGCAGGGGCCCCCGTAAGAGGGCCCCTACATGTATTTCACTGTCTGCTGCGCAGACAGTGAAATACGCGACGGGTGCAACTGCACCCGTCGCACAGCTTCCACTCCGCCGGCTCGATTCCGAGCCGGCTTCATCGTGGAAGCCTCTTTCCCGCTGGGCTGGCTGGCGGTCTGAAGGAGACCGCCCGCCAGCCCAGCGGGAAAGTCAGAATTACCGCCGCGGTCTTTCGACCGCGGAACGGTAACCTGACGGCGGGACTTTGGCGGGCGGCCTCCGCCGCCCGCCAAGGTCAGAATGAGGGCCTTTGTCTCTATAAATGGACTTCTTCAGGGATGTAATACAATCCATATAAGCAATACATCAATTTAATTTTAAAACAATCACACAATACCCTGAAACAAGATAAAATACATGAAAACACATTTGAACCCTGTGAAGGACAGGCACAAACATTACCAAATGTTACTCCTTGCTAGATCAAAGACAAACCACTGAATTCCACAACCTCTCATTAAAATCACTAAAGCAGCACAAAAATGTGTAATACATAAAACCCAATTGTACAATCATTAAAAACGCAGCTTAAACAAATTGTGGCTCACACTAAGAAAAGCAAATATATCCCATCATTAAATTACATCATGTACTTCATCATGCTCTCCACATAATTTCCACACATGTTTTCCGTCATTCTTAATGATGGTGTTACTGAGAAGCAGTTTAAAAGAGGTTGAAAAGGAAACGTATTAATCATATTCACATCACATATCCTCCTATTACGATGCAAAGGGTCAGATATGTCATGTTGTTGAAATGTAAAAATTATCTACACCAGGGCAACGCTTAATTATACTGAGGGACATACAGTCAGGTTTACGACCCAATTATTACTGCTATAGTAAAAGAGAAATTAGGGAGAGGACAAGTGAATGAGAATTACACAATTAGGATAGTTTGTGGTTGGATTGTAGAGCCTCAATATATCAACCCAATCTCCCCATTAAACCTTAGCAACCCTAATTCATACCTAAAATTACTCCTAATGCGGACCAAGAGCCCTGCAATATTTAAATGCCTACCACAATCCATTTCACTGTTTACATTTCCTCTTCAAATTCACATAAGCAGAACCACTTGTCATCCCACGGTCATTGATGTATAAAAGGTTACTTGTGTACCCAACCATTTTTTTTACACCAAGGATAATCACCCTCATGAGGGCACATCCATAAATATAAACCCCAACAGCAAAGCTCAATGAGTAAAGAAAATATATATATTATTTACATCTTGTGTGTAATCTGTCATATCCTAAAGATAATTGGGTCTCACCTAGAGTATCACAAGATGTCTGACATTCCCACTACATCTAACAATCAAACTCCAATGGGAATATCACTATATTTGTAATCAATAATCATGGGCAATAGCCCACAGCGTACGAGCACTTGTAAATGAAAAAAAGAGGCATCATAAGGGTCAAGTCTTAGATCAGACCTCAAAAGCAAACCCCCCTCGTCGACGCATCATTGCTGCAAATATCCAGAGGCCAAAATACACCCCAAACTTATACAACCTACACCCTGTAGCAGCAGGACTTATTTATCAGACCCCCATATATGGTATGGGTGCCGACAAATAATTATAACAGCATGGCACCGAGGTCCCCATAATCCCAACTTCACAACTCATGCCACCACTCTGTTACAATCAGTACTTCTGATGTTAAATAGGTGCCAATAAAAAGTTCAACATCATGGCACAGAGGTCCCCATCCTGATTAGTCAAACCCCAACATTACATAGGTGTTAACAAGAGTGATGACACCAGGACACCTAGGTCCCCGTAATCACTGGTTCACATCCCATGGCACTACTCCATTTCCATAAATTTCCAATGTTAAATTGGGGCTGACAGTAAGTACACCATCATGGCACAAAGGTCTTCATACTTACAACCTCACATACTATGGCACCGTCCGTTTACAGTCAGAACCCTCCAATTGTAGACAGGTGCCAACAATATGAGCACCACCACGCTGGGAGGCTTTGAACTTGTTCTATTTACTTCAATTGGTGCCGGAAGCTGCAAGCCAATAGCCCACTCCTGTGTGTCCCGTGCAGGGAAGTGGAGCAAGAAACTGGGGGGCATATTTATACCCTGTTTACTCTGAATTTGCGTCATTTTTATATTTAGATGCTAAACCCATCTAATGTCAAAATTTAGAAGATAACGTCATTTTTGGATGCATGAAACCACCTTGCATCAATGAGTCCGTAGCACCTTATTTATCCTCCCGTGCAAAAAAGGTGCACGGGTGGGAGACGGGCCTAAATAATGGTGCTGAGCCTGTGTAGCACTATTATTTAATGCCTGGGTCAGACCTGGCGTTAGGGGACCTGTGGACCCATTTGCATGGTCAAACACCATGGAATGGGCCCACAGGGTCGCACCTCAAAACCCAGAAACACACCCACCCACACCAGAGGGACACCAGAGGATGACACCAGAGGATGGGGGACCCATCCCAGGTAAGTAGGGTAATAATGGGTAAGTATTTTTTAAAAAGTTAAGTGCCATTGGGGGCCCTGACATGGGCCTCCCTGGATGGCACTGGGATCAATGGCCAGGCCCAGGGGACACTGGTCCCCTGTGCTGGCCATTGGTGTGGTGGGCATGACTCCTCTCTTATATAAGATAGGAGTCATGTGGTATGGATGGTTTTGCATCAGGAAATGGCGCTAGGCTGGTTAACTGCTTTTTTATTGCCTCTAACCAGCCTAGCGTCATTGTTTGAGGCAAACCCCCCCCCCCTTCATCCGTACCGCCACCCCCACCCGCTAACATCATTTTTACTGACACTAGCCCAACCTTAGCACCGGCTTGCGGCATTCCATAAATTTGGCGCCTGGCTGGCGCTTTGGAATGACGCAAGCCTGCTCTATACTTTTTGCCGCAAAACTGCGTTTGCGCAGTTTTGCAGCAAAAGGTATAAATATGGGCCTGAGTGTTCTTCCATTTCTCCTCTTATAGTGACCCATACTCATCACAAATGCCTCACTCCTACCCACAAAAAACTCAACTAGTATATCACTTCATTCACAGGCACATCCTGGATGGGAATTGGGTTGGCCATCTTGGAATAATGCCCACATTAAGGCCATTCCATTCCGGACAAAAATCATCCAGTTAGAATCCCGTCCGCCATATTGAAATGATACTAGATCCAATGTACAATGTCCAGACAAGCAGAGACAAGCCTTCAGACATATTGAAAATGCCCTAAAAGTATCTAGGGCAAGTATAGGATGTAAACAAACATTATCCTTTTGATGCATGTTATTATTTCATTTGATAGCCCAACATCAATGTAAATGCCTCACAACTGTCTACTCAGGCACCTGATTGGGGGACTAAAGCAAATTACGGAGAAGTTGATGGTTAGAGTCACTTTGGCCATTTATGGCTAATGTGCTTAATAACACCGACCACATTTCCAGCTTGCAACATGTCAAATATGAATCTGCTATATTTGAATAGTGTCAACATTTGTTGCCACAGTGCCGAGCCATACCAGGAAATGTCGACCATATTAAGCTAGTGCCCAAAAAAACGGGGTAATATGTTTAATCGGATCAACCAATTTTCTGGCAAATAGATAAGTTAAGATGGCTAATGTGCTTAATAATATCTACTAAATTTCTGGCCCACAACCTGTTAATTATATATCCACCGTATTTGAATAGTAACAATATTTCTTGCCATAGTGTGGAACCATACCGGGAAACACTGGCCATATTAAAGTGATACCGAAATTAAGGTGGCAATGTGGTTAATACTATCAACCAGTTTTCCGGCCAGTAGTAAGTTAAATATGCATTCACAATGTTTGAACAGTATCAACATTCATTGCCATGGTGCCAAGCCATGCCGGGTGCAGGGGTCCCTAAGTTTTCCGAAATATAATAGTACTTCATATTATAGTACTGTATTCAAAACTCAATATCTAAGGTGCCCAGCCAGCACCCTTATTCCACAAAACTTAATGCATAAAGAGGTCAAGGGTGTCCTTCTGCCAACCACAAAGGCCCTAAACGTAATTGAATCCGGAAAGGTGACAATCCCAAAAGAGAAGTATATGTTTTTTTTTTATTTCCATTACCTCATTGATCAATATAATGTTGCATTATTCTGTACACAGAAACACATAGAAAGATATATTCCAAATCTAAGGGTTACCACAATAGCAAATCTAAGGGTAACAACCATAACCACTATTCAGTATCCTGACACAAATAGGAAGTGAAGAGATACTCAATTTGTTTCATGACAATAATCAGAACTACATATATGTAGAGAGTCATATTAAAAACAGATACACATCAACCTTATCATAATAGTCATAAGAAATAATGAAATTCATCATCAGTGTTATGACCCATCTCTACACTGTGTAAGCGACATATTCAAGCCGCTTCATTCTGCCTCAAAGAAAGCTCCATATCACCACCTTTTGGGTTAGGGGGGTACATGGTCAGCACCATAGAACCATGTCTCATTATTATCTGCATAGTGTTCCAACACATGAAATATCAAAAGCTATTTCATGTCCTTATTTTATATGGCCCAAACATGTTCCTGGATGTGAAGTTTAAGAGATCTCATTGTGCTTACTACATATATTAAGTTGCACCCACAGCCAATAATATAAGTCACAAAATTAATCTTACAATCAATATGGCACTGAATGTCATAAGTTCTGCGAGTACTATGGCAAAACTGCTTCATTCCATTCCTTCCAAATCTACACTTGTTACATTCCTGACACATATAGAATCCCTTGACCGGCCAGGAAGCCATGTGCTACCCTGCGCTGTAGGTATGTAGCTGAGACATATCCAATCCTTTATGGTCCTACCCCTATAAAAAGTTACCTTGGGTTTGTTTGACATGTTGCCCCTGAGCGCAAGGATAGCCGTTAATAAACCCCGGTGCTTCCTTAAAATCCTGTAAATCTCATCACTGGGCATGGTATATGGGGTGACAAAGGCCATATTACTCTGCTTCCTCCTTCTGCCCCAGTTTGGATCTTTATTCAAAGTGTCACACCTCATCACCCATCCTATTCTGTCTATCGCTTTATGCAGAATTTTCTCATCCGCATTTCATACTGCCAATATTCTTAGTAAATGAATCTACAGAGCTGCAATTTCGCTTGATGTGCATCATCTCCTCAAATGGTATATTGTTAATAACTGATTTGAGATGAGCACTGGTGGCATGTAGAATACTATTGCAGGCTGTATCCTTTCTAAATAGAGTACCCTGTACAGAGCCATTTTCCACATTGAACAGGATGTCCAAAAATGCAATCCTCTCTCTACTGAAATTCAAAGTCAGTCTGATATTATATGTATTGTCATTAAAAAAAAAATGATATTCAAAACGTTGGTCCACCGTCCCATTCTACAGAATGATAATGTCTTTAATATAGCTACCCCAAAAGACCATAAAATCCATCCAGGGAGCGGTACATAGGCCTGTGCCATGCTTCCACTCCTACCAGCCCATAAAAGTGCTAGCATAGGAGGGAGCAAACCTAGAGCCCATAGCAGTGCCCTGCTTTTGATGGTACCACTGTCCATCATGAAGAAAGTAATTTCTTGAGAGGGTGATATCAATCATGTGCACAATCACATTGTTATGCTCAAGATGGCCAGCAGTCTTGGTGTGAAGGAAGGATTCAACAGCTCTAATTCCAAATTGTTTTTATACAGGTGTCAAAACGTGTAACATCCGTCGCTACAAACATTAAATCCTGTGACCAGGTAACATCATCAAACTTGTTCAGTATGTCCTTACTATCTTTTTTGAACGCTGGTAGATCGAAAACAAACATTTGCAAAAACGTGTCCACATATTCAGACAGTCACTCTGTGGGTGAAGAAATATGATTGGTCTCCCGGGAGGAAAATCCCCCCTTATGAATTTTGGGCAATATGTATATGCATGGGGCCATTTTTGGCCCGGGGAACCCCATCCCCCGGCTGCCTGGCCATGCATTAAAATGGTGAAGGGGCTGTGCAGGGGGAAGAATAGGGGTTGTGATGATGATGTGGATGATGGAGTGGTCTGTCAATGTGAGTTTGGTGGTGTGGCTGCATTTGGTGCGGTCGCTGGAGGTGAATATGTAACCTGACTATGGCACTCATTACAACTCTGGTGGTCGGTGATAAAACAGCAGTACTACTGCCAACAGGCCGGCAGTAACCAAAATGGAATTATGACCACGGCGGAAACCGCTCAGACAGACAGCCACTTTAACACACCGACCGCCACAGCGGAATCAACAAGCACCACGATGCCAACAGCCAGGTAGAAGACAATGTACCGCCCACACTATTACGACCGGACTATCCGCCACCTTTTCCAGGGTGGTACCAACAACATCAAACGCCTGGCAGAAACACTGCACAAAGGCATCAGGTCGAAAATACACAGGCACCTCAGGGGGACGGGAAATGGGGGGGCACCTCACCCGGAAGATGGTACAACATCACTGGTCCTGGAGGGGGCTACATGCCCTGTGCGATGTCCTGGGGAGTGCAAGGCCACAGTCTCTCAAGTGGGTGGTTTGCCCACTGACTTGTCCTGGGGAGTGCAAGGCCACAGTCTCTCAAGTGGGTGGTTTGCCTACTGCTTGGTCCTGGGGAGTGCAAGGCCACAGTCTCTCAAGTGGGTGGTTTGCCCACTGCTTGGTCCTGGGGAGTGCAAGGCCACAGTCTCTTTAGTGGGTGGGTTGCCTACTGCCTTGTCCTGGGGAGTGCAAGGCCACAGTCTCTTTAATGGGTGGCTACTTCCACTGGTTCTGGAGGGGGAATTGTGCCCAGTGTGCTTCATCCTGGGAAGGATGGGGTGAGTGGATGGATTCTTCCACTGGTTCTGGAGGGGACATTGTGCCCAGTGTGCTTCATCCTGGGCAGGACGGGGTGAGTGGGTGGCTTCTCCACTGGTTCTGAAGGGGGTATTGTGGCCAGTGTGCTTCATCCTGGGAAGGATGGGGTGAGTGGATGGCTTCTCCACTGGTTCTGGAGGGGTCATTGTGCCCAGCATTGTGCCCAGTGTGTTTCATCCTGTGAAGGATGGGGTGAGTGGATGGATTCTTCCACTGGTCTGGAGGGGGCACTGTGCCCTGTCATGCAGATCTTGGGGAGTGCGAGGTCACAGTCTCTCACCTGGGTGTCAGACCCACAGGATTTGCAGGCGCCAGGCCGCACAACAGCCCATGGAGGCAGGACTACACACTGTCTGCTTGCGGTGATGGCTGCTCAGTGGTGGCAGTGCTGGTGTCGGGGCTAGCAGTGGTGGGAGGAGGCTCCAGCCTCGGACGGCTGCCCACTGGGGCTGCAGCTGCTGGCAGTGGTGCTGCTGGTTGAGCTGGTAGTGGTGGGGGGAGGCTCCAGGCCACCCCCTGCAGCCTCAGACAGCTGCCCACTGGGGCTGCTGCTGCTGGCAGTGGTGCTGGTGGCGGTGCTGGCAGTGGTGGGGGGAGGCTCCAGCCCTTCTCTTGCAGCCTCAGACGGCTGCCCACTGGGGCTGCTGCTGCTGGCAGTGGGGCTGGTGGCGGTGCTGGTGGCGGTGCTGGCAGTGGTGGGGGGAGGCTCCAGCCCTTCCCTTGCAGCCTCAGACGGCAGAACCACCATGGTTGATGGTGGGGGCTCCGAATGAGTCCCAGCACCAGACCTCCTGTCCTTCCTGCCTGCTGGTGCAGGCCCCTTTCCCTTCCTGTCAGCAGCCGGGGATTGCCCCTTGCCCTTCTCTATAGCAGCTGGTGGTGCCTCCTTGCCCTTCCTAGACGCTGCTGGTGGTGCCTCCTTGCCCTTCCTTGTAGCAGGTGGTGGTGCCTCCTTGCCCTTCCTAGATGCTGCTGGTGGTGCCTCCTTGCCCTTCCCTGTAGCAGCTGAAGGTGCCTCCTTACCCTTCCTAGACGCTGGTGGTGGTGCCTCCTTGCCCTTCCCTGTTGCAGCTGGTGGTGCCTCCTTGCCCTTCCTTGAAGCACCTGGTGCAGACACCCTTTCAGTGTGGCTGCCTGGTGCCCGGGATCCTCTCCCACCTGCAGTAGCTGTCGACACTACTGTGGCCGGGGACTACGTGGCTGAGGTGCTCGCCTGGGTTCTGACCACCCTGGCCAAATGTGAAGGACAGGGACGGGAGTAGTAGGGAAGAGGTCAACAGTGGAGAGGAAAAGCTTCTTAGGGACATTGGGGCACGAAAAGGGTGAAGATTTGGGAGTGGAGGGAGAGGAAGTGATTGTAGGAGGCGTCTGCTGATTTTGGGTGCAGGTGCATGGGCTGGATGCTGTTGTGAGATGGATGGCTGTTGGGTGTCTGAGTGCTTGCATTTGTGTACTTTAGGAGGAGGGGGCACAGACACAGTGGGAGAGGACACAGGGGACCTGTGCATGGATGTGGGGGTGGTGACTGCCAGTGAAGGGTGTGCACTGATAGGTGTGCTGGTGATGGAGGTAGTGGATGAGGATGTAGTGCATGCAGGTGTGAGTGTAGATGCTACTGGGAGGGAGGTGGATGACTAGGAGGAGGGGACACAGTGGAGGCAGTGGATGTTGGTATGTCTGCATCTGGATGGTGTTTGTGTGAGTGCCTGTGGGATGATGTGTGGTGCTTGCGTTTGCCTGAACCACTCCTATGTGTTGTCCTGGGTGCATGCTGGTCTGCCTTTGTGCGTGGGATAGTTTGGGGTTGAGGGGAATGGGATTGGGTAGAGGAAGTTGGAGGGTGTGTGCTAGAAACAGGGACAATGGCTGCCATCAGAGAGGAGGCCAGAGCCTGGATTGATCTCTGTTGGGCTGCCATGACAGAGTGAATGCCTTCCAGGAATGCATTCATTTGTTGCAAATGGGTTACCAGCCCCTGGATGGCATTCACAATGGTTGACTGCCCAACAGAGATGGATTGCAGGAGGTCAATAGCCTCCTCACTCAGGGCAGCAGGGCTAACTGGAGAAGGACCTGAGGTGCTTGGGGCAAAGCAGATGCCCATCCTCCCGGGTGAGCAGGCACAGGAAACACTCTGAGGGGCTTCAGGGAGGGCGGTGCTGGTACGGGGGTGGCAGCTGTACCTGTAGTTGGGGTGGGTACAGAGGTGTCTGCCATCATCAGGGAGCTTCCATTGGAGAAGGTATCACTGTCAGAACTGTCCCGTCTAATCTCTGTTGTGGTGCTCCCCTCGCCCTCCGTCCCACTGGTGCCCTCGCTGTCAGTGGATTTGGCCTCCTGGGCCCTGTGGGATGCAGCTCTCCCTGTCACCAGTGCCTCTGCTCCTCTGCCAGATGATGCTAATGCACATAAGGACAGGGTGACAAAACAAGAAGTGGGAGGAGAGACAAAGGATACACTTGGTCAATGGCGGCAACAACACCACTGTTGGCATACACGACACACACACAGGGAACAGCCCTATGCACTAGGCAATGCACTAACAGTCACAATGCTAGTCACCAGCCCATGGACAGGGATACCTAATGCCAACTGAAGCATACCTGAGACCCACAGACCCCTGCTCAGAAGTGGATGCCTACTACCTTGGTTGGAGGAGGTTTACATCAGACCCCGCCCAACATGGGACTTACCCTGCAATGTCCGACCTGGCCTAGGGGCACCCACCGGTCCACATCCCCCACCCGGATGCCACCCCACCACGCGCAAGTAGTATATTTGGGCACTGTACTCACCCCCTTGTGGCTGCTGTGATGCCCCCAAGCGCCCATCCAGCTCCGGATAGGCCACCGCCAGTATGCAAACCATCAGGGGGGTCAGGGTTCGACGGACTCCCCTTCCTCATTGGGAGGCCATCCCCGAATGCGCCTCCACCGTCTTCAGTGCCCAGCATCTCAGGTCCTCCCACTGTTTCCGACAGTGGGTGCTCCACCTGCAGTAGACCCCCAGGGTCCGCACGTCCTTGGTTATGGCACGCCATGTACCCTTTTTTTGATGGGCACTGACCTGCAGAGAAATACACATAGGAAAAGGTATCAGTCAGACCGTCCTGCCTGTTACACTCATGGCCCACCATAGCCCTCACATCCCCTTACGCACAGACATGGCCCACCATACATGCAGCACGCTGCCCAAGGCCCTTTCACCAACCCCCCCACATGAGGCCCTCACACACAGCACTCCATGCATTCATGCACCATGCATCTTGCTCACAGTGTACTCACCTGTTGGTCTTCAGGCCCATACAGCATTTGGTACTGGGGTATGACCCCATCCACCAGTCTCCACAGCGGTGAAGGCAGGGGCCCTTTCCCTAGTGACACGAGCCATGGCCGGTTCCAGACACAGCAGCACTTGCAGTGTAGGTCCTCTCCTGCTTAAGGTCAGGTAGCAAGTGAGCGAACAGATAGAAAATGGCAGTCACGTCCACGGCGGTGCATACTGTCACACTGGCGTACATCCCCATTGGCCACTGTAACCCATAGGGCCCAAAGGTATCCAATGAGGAGCTGCACTGCGGTTATCGACCGCCTCCAGCAATGGCGCACAACGTCAGTGGAATTACCTCATTTCCACATGTCCCTCCAGCTGCTCACCGTTTTCCCCCCTAGATTGCAACCGCCACAGATGAATAGGAGATGGATACATCCCCCGTGTACAGGCCCCTGATGGACCTGGCAACAATGGAGGACAGGCACATTATCCTCACCTATAGACTGGACAGGGCCACAATTACAGAGCTGTGTGCCCAATTGGAACCTGACCTGATATCTGCTATCCCCCCTCTTGTGCAAGTCCTATCTGTACTCCATTTCTTGGAAACTGGCTCCTTCCAAGTGACAGTGGGCTTGGCAGCAGGAATGTCTCAGCCAATGTTCCCAATAGTGCTGACCAGAGTGTTGTCTTCCCTGATTAAACACATATGCAGCTACATAGTTTTCCCCCAGGTGGAGGATTTGGCCACTGTGAAAGCTGACTTCTCATGCAATGGGACATATATCCAACATCATTGGGGCAATAGATGGAACACATATAGCATTTGTCCAACCCCCCCAGAGAAATGAACAGGTGTTCAGAAATCGAAAGAGCTTTCACTCCATGAATGTGCAGATAGTGTGCCTGGCGGACCAGCACATCTCCCATGTCAATGCAAAGTATCCTGGGTCTGTGCATGATGCCTTTATCCTGAGGAATAGCAGCATCCCATATGTGATGGCTCAACTCCAGAGGCACCGGGTGTGGCTAGTAGGTGAGAGCTGGTTCCCACCCAGTGGATGTTGGTGTATGGGTATGGTGTGGGCAGTAAGGGTTAGTGTGTGGCTAACAGTTGTCCCTCGATATTTGCAGGTGACTCTGGTTACCCCAACCTCTCATTGCTACTGACCCCTGTGAGGAATCCCAGGACAAGGGCATAGGAACGTTACAATGAGGCACATGGGCGAACAAGAAGAATCACAGGTTTCGTTGCCTCCATCAAACAGGTTGATCCTTGTACTACTCACCCAAGAAGGTCTGCCAGATAATCATGGCATGCTCTATATTGTACAACCTTGCCTTACGTCGCCAGGTGCCTTTTCTGCAGGAGGATGAGGCTGGAGATGGGCGTGTGGCAGCAGTGGACCCTGTGGACAGTGAAGATGAGGAGGCAGAGGATGAGGATGAGGACAACAGAAGTGCAATAATGCGACAATACTTCCAATGACACACAGGTCAGTCATTGTAACTTCACTTTTAATTTACAGTTTTGTGTTTGACATTGTCACTGGCAGGCTGATTTTCCCCACTTCTATGGCCACTTACTGTGCCCTTTGGAACGTCTATATGCAGATATTTGTGCCCCACTATCGCTCCTGGTGTGTTGACTGCAGCCAACTAGAGGTCATTCCTATGTATACATTACTGTACAGTTGTATTGCATTGTTTAAAGCTTGTTAAATGAATACATAGTTAAATCATTTGACAGACTCCATACTTGCATTTTTTCAAATGGTGTTTATTTCAGTGCTAATAAGTAGAGGGGTGTAGGAGGCTGGACTGGCTTGAAGTGGGTACCAAGGGGTACTTACACCTTGCACCAGGCCCAGGTATCCCTTATTAGTGTAGAGGGGTGTCTAGCAGCTTGGGCTGATAGAAAAGGGAGCTTAGCAGAGCAGCTTAGGCTGAACTAGGAGACGAGTGAAGCTCCTACAGTACCACTAGTGTCATATGCACAATATCATAAGAAAACACAATACACAGATATACAAAAAATACAGGGAGTGCAGAATTATTAGGCAAGTTGTATTTTTGAGGATTAATTTTATTATTGAACAACAACCATGTTCTCAATGAACACAAAAAAATCATTAATATCAAAGCTGAATATTTTTGGAAGTAGTTTTTAGTTTGTTTTTAGTTTTAGCTATGTCAGGGGGATATCTGTGTGTGCAGGTGACTATTACTGTGCATAATTATTAGGCAACTTAACCAAAAAAAAATATATACCCATTTCAATTATTTATTATTACCAGTGAAACCAATATAACATCTCAACATTCACAAATATACATTTCTGACATTCAAAAACAAAACAAAAACAAATCAGTGACCAATATAGCCACCTTTCTTTGCAAGGACACTCAAAAGCCTGCCATCCATGGATTCTGTCAGTGTTTTGATCTGTTCACCATCAATATTGCGTGCAGCAGCAACCACAGCCTCCCAGACACTGTTCAGAGAGGTGTACTGTTTTCCCTCCTTGTAAATCTCACATTTGATGATGGACCACAGGTTCTCAATGGGGTTCAGATCAGGTGAACAAGGAGGCCATGTCATTAGATTTCCTTCTTTTATACCCTTTCTTGCCAGCCACACTGTGGAGTACTTGGACGCGTGTGATGGAGCATTGTCCTGCATGAAAATCATGTTTTTCTTGAAGGATGCAGACTTCTTCCTGTACCACTGCTTGAAGAAGGTGTCTTCCAGGAACTGGCAGTAGGACTGGGAGTTGAGCTTGACTCCATCCTCAACCCGAAAAGGCCCCACAAGCTCATCTTTGATGATACCAGCCCAAACCAGTACTCCACCTCCACCTTGCTGGCGTCTGAGTCGGACTGGAGCTCTCTGCCCTTTACCAATCCAGCCACGGGCCCATCCATCTGGCCCATCAAGACTCACTCTCATTTCATCAGTCCATAAAACCTTAGAAAAATCAGTCTTGAGATATTTATTGGCCCAGTCTTGACGTTTCAGCTTGTGTGTCTTGTTCAGTGGTGGTCGTCTTTCAGCCTTTCTTACCTTGGCCATGTCTCTGAGTATTGCACACCTTGTGCTTTTGGGCACTCCAGTGATGTTGCAGCTCTGAAATATGGCCAAACTGGTGGCAAGTGGCATCGTGGCAGCTGCACGCTTGACTTTTCTCAGTTCATGGGCAGTTATTTTGCGCCTTGGTTTTTCCACACGCTTCTTGCGACCCTGTTGACTATTTTGAATGAAACGCTTGATTGTTCGATGATCACGCTTCAGAAGCTTTGCAATTTTAAGAGTGCTGCATCCCTCTGCAAGATATCTCACTATTTTTGACTTTTCGGAGCCTGTCAAGTCCTTCTTTTGACCCATTTTGCCAAAGGAAAGGAAGTTGCCTAATAATTATGCACACCTGATATAGGGTGTTGATGTCATTAGACCACACCCTTCTCATTACAGAGATGCACATCACCTAATATGCTTAATTGGTAGTAGGCTTTCGAGCCTATACAGCTTGGAGTAAGACAACATGCATAAAGAGGATGATGTGGTCAAAATACTAATTTGCCTAATAATTCTGCACTCCCTGTAAAGGTACTTTATTTTTATGACAATATGCCAAAGTATCTCAGTGAGTACCCTCAGTATGAGGATAGCAAATATACACAAGATATATGTACACAATACCAAAATATGCAGTAATAGCAATAGAAAACAGTGCAAACAATGTATAGTCACAATAGAATGCAATGGGGGCACATAGGGATAGGGGCAACACAAACCATATACTCTAGAAGTGGAATGCGAACCACAAATGGACCCCAAACCTATGTGACCTCGTAGAGGGTCGCTGAGACTGTAAGAAAACAGTGAGGGTTAGAAAAATAGCCCACCCCAGGACCCTGAAAAGTGGGTGCAAAGTGCACCTAAGTTCCCCAAAGAGCACAGAAGTCGTGATAGGGGAATTCTGCAAGGAAGACCAACACCAGCAATGCAACAACGATGGATTTCCAGACGAGAGTACCTGTGGAACAAGGGGACCAAGTCCAAGAGTCACGATCAAGTCGGGAGTGGGCAGATGCCCAGGAAATGCCAGCTGTGGGTGCAAAGAAGCTGCCACCAGATGGTAGAAGCTGTGGATTCTGCAAGAACGACAAGGGCTAGAAACTTCCCCTTTGGAGGATGGATGTCCCACGTCGTGAAGAGTCGTGCAGAGGTGTTTCCGTGCAGAAAGACCGCAAACAAGCCTTGCTAGCTGCATGGGTCGTGGTTAGGGTTTTTGGATGCTGCTGTGGCCCAGGAGGGACCAGGATGTCGCCAATTGCGTGAGGGGACAGAGGGGGCGCCCAGCAAGACAAGGAGCCCTCTCAGAAGCAAGCAGCACCCGCAGAAGTGCCGGAACAGGCACTACAAAGTGGAGTGAACTGGAGCCCACCCGAAGTCACAAAAGAGTGTCCCACGACGCCGGAGGACAACTCAGGAGGTCGTGCACTGCAGGTTAGAGTGCTGGGGACCCAGGCTTGGCTGTGCACAAAGGAAATCCTGGAAGAGTGCACAGGAGCCGGAGTAGCTGCAAAACATGTGGTTCCCAGCAATGCAGTCTAGCGTGGGGAGGCAAGGACTTACCTCCACCAAACTTGGACTGAAGAGTCACTGGACTGTGGGAGTCACTTGGACAGTGTTGCTGAGTTCAAGGGACCTCGCTCGTCGTGCTAAGAGGAGACCCAGAGGACCGGTGATGCAGTTCTTTGGGGCCTGCGGTTGCAGGGGGAAGTTTCCATCGACCCACAGGAGATTTCTTCTGAGCTTCTAGTGCAGAGAGGAGGCAGACTACCCCCACAGCATGCACCACCAGGAAAACAGTTGAGAAGGCGGCAGGATCAGCGTTACAAGGTCGCAGTAGTCGTCTTTGCTACTTTGTTGCTGTTTTGCAGGCTTCCAGCGCGGTCAGCAGTCGATTCCTTGGCAGAAGGTGAAGAGAGAGATGCAGAGGAACTCTGATGAGCTCTTGCATTCGTTATCTAAATAATTCCCCAAAGCAGAGACCCTAAATAGCCAGAAAAGGAGGTTTGGCTACTTAGGAGAGAGGATAGGCTAGCAACACCTGAAGGAGCCTATCAGAAGGAGTCTCTGACGTCACCTGCTGGCCCTGGCCACTCAGAGCAGTCCAGTGTGCCAGCAGCACCTCTGTTTCCAAGATGGCAGAGGTCTGGAACACACTGGAGGAGCTCTGGGCACCAGGGGAGGTGCAGGTCAGGGGAGTGGTCACTCCCCTTTCTTTGTCCAGTTTCGCGCCAGAGCAGGGCTGGGGGATCCCTGAACCGGTGTAGACTGGCTTATGCAGAGATGGGCACCATCTGTGCCCATCAAAGCATTTCCAGAGGCTGGGGGAGGCTACTCCTCCCCAGCCCTGACACATTATTCCAAAGGGAGAGGGTGTAACACCCTCTCTCTGAGGAAGTTCTTTGTTCTGCCTTCCTGGGCCAAGCCTGGCTGGACCCCAAAAGGGCAAAAACCTGTCTGAGGGGTTGGCAGCAGCAGCAGCTGCAGTGAAACCCCGGGAAAGGTAGTTTGGCAGTACCCGGGTCTGTGCTAGAGACCCGTGGGATCATGGGATTGTCTCACCAATGCCAGGATGGCATTTGGGGGGGCAATTCCATGATCTTAGACATGTTACATGGCCATATTCGGAGTTACCATTGTGAAGCTATACATAGGTAGTGACCTATGTATAGTGCACGTGTGTAATGGTGTCCCCGCACTCACAAAGTCCGGGGAATTTGCCCTGAACAATGTGGAGGCACCTTGGCTAGTGCCAGGGTGCCCACACACTAAGTAACTTAGCACCCAACCTTTACCAGGTAAAGGTTAGAAATATAGGTGACTTATAAGTTACTTACGTGCAGTGGTAAATGGCTGTGAAATAACGTGGACGTTATTTCACTCAGGCTGCAGTGGCAGGCCTGTGTAGGAATTGTCAGAGCTCCCTATGGGTGGCACAAGAAATGCTGCAGCCCATAGGGATCTCCTGGAACCCCAATACCCTGGGTACCTCAGTACCATATACTAGGGAATTATAAGGGTGTTCCAGTATGCCAATGTAAATTGGTGAAATTGGTCACTAGCCTGTTAGTGACAATTTGGAAAGAAATGAGAGAGCATAACCACTGAGGTTCTGGTTAGCAGAGCCTCAGTGAGACAGTTAGTCATAACACAGGTAACACATACAGGGCACACTTATGAGCACTAGGGCCCTGGCTGGCAGGGTCCTAGTGACACATACAACTAAAACAACATATATACAGTGAAATATGGGGGTAACATGCCAGGCAAGATGGTACTTTCCTACACAGCCCCCCCCCCCCCAAACAAAGGACAATAAGACTAGCCATGACCTGATGAGTCTTCATTGTCTAAGTGGAAATATCTGGAGAGTCCATCTGCATTGGAGTGGGTACTCCCAGGTCTATGTTCCACTGTATAGTCCATCCCCTGTAGAGATATGGACCACCTCAATAATTTAGGGTTTTCACCTTTCATTTGTTTTAGCCAAAGTAGAGGTTTGTGGTCTGTCTGAACAATGAAGTGAGTGCCAAACAGGTATGGCCTCAACTTCTTCAGTGCCCAGACCACAGCAAAGGCCTCCCTCTCTACGGCAGACCAACGCTTTTCTCTAGGGGTCAACCTCCTGCTCATAAAAGCAACAGGTTGATCCTGGCCCTCAGAATTAAGTTGTGATAAGACTGCCCCTACCCCTAATTCAGATGCATCAGTTTGGACAATGAATTTTTTGGAGTAACAGGGGCTTTTCAGGACAGGTGCAGAGCACATGGCCTGCTTCAGCTCCTCAAAAGCTTTCTGACAGCTAGCTGTCCATAATACCTTTTTAGGCATTTTCTTAGATGTGAGGTCATTAAGAGGGGCTGCAATGGAGCCATAGTTCTTTATGAACCTCCTGTAATACCCAGTGAGGCCTAAAAAGGCTTTTACTTGAGTCTGAGTTGTAGGGGGAACCCAATCTATAATAGTTTGGATTTTCCCCTGAAGTGGTGCAATCTGTTCTCCACCTACCAGGTGTCCCAGATAAACCACTTTGCCCTGTCCTATCTGGCACATTGAAGCCTTGATAGGGAGGCCTGCCTTTTGCAAGGCCTCCAAAACTTTCCATAGGTGGACCAGGTGATCATCCCAGCTGGAGCTAAAGACAGCTATATCATCTAGATATGCTGCACTAAAAGCCTCCAAACCTTGCAGGACTGTATTCACCAACCTCTGAAAAGTGTCAGGTGCATTTTTCAACCCAAAAGGCATTACTGTGAATTGGTAGTGCCCTCCAATGGTTGAAAATGCAGTTTTTGCTTTTGCATCCTCTGATAACTTGATCTGCCAATACCCTGCAGTCAAATCAAAGGTGCTTAGATACTTGGCAGATGCCAGTGTATCTATTAGCTCATTTGCCCTGGGTATAAGGTGAGCATCAGTTTTGGTTACCTGGTTGAGACCTCTATAATCTACACAAAACCGCATTTCCTTCTTTCCATCTTTGGAATGAGGTTTTGGTACAAGTACCACAGGAGAGGCCCATGGACTTTCAGAGTACTCAACCACTCCCAGTTCAAGCATTTTCTGAACCTCTTGTTTTATGCAGTCCCTGACATGGTCAGGCTGCCTATAGATCTTACTTTTGACAGGCAAGCTGTCTCCAGTATCTATAGTGTGCTCACACCAAGAAGTGGTGCCTGGCACAGTAGAAAAGAGTTCAGAAAACTGACCCAGGAGATTTATGCAGTGGTCTTTCTGCTCAGCAGTAAGACAATCTGCCAAAACTACACCTTCCACTAGAGCATCTTGTTCTGTGGAAGAGAAAAGATCAGGGAGAGGGTCACTCTCTTCTTCCTGTCCTTCATCTGTTGCCATGAGCAGGGTGAGATCAGCCCTGTCATAGTAGGGTTTCAGGCGATTGAGATGGAGCACCCCAAGGGGACTCCTGGCAGTGCCTAAGTCAACTAAGTAGGTGACTTCACCCTTTTTCTCAACAATAATGTGGGGTCCACTCCATTTGTCTTGGAGTGCTCTTGGGGCCACAGGCTCAAAGACCCACACTTTCTGCCCTGGTTGATACTGAATCAGAACAGCCTTCTGGTCATGCCATTGCTTTTGGAGCTCTTGGCTGGCCTGAAGGTTTTTACTGGCCTTTTTCATGTACTCAGCCATCCTAGATCTTAGGCCAAGTACATAGTCCACTATGTCTTGCTTAGGAGCTTTTAAAGGTTGTTCCCAACCCTCCTTCACAAGTGTTAGAGGACCTCTCACAGGGTGTCCAAATAGGAGTTCAAAGGGGCTGAAGCCCACTCCTTTTTGGGGTACCTCCCTGTAAGCAAAAAGGAGGCAAGGTAACAGGACATCCCATCTCCTGCGGAGTTTGTCAGGGAGTCCCATTATCATTCCTTTGAGAGTTTTATTAAACCTCTCAACCAGTCCATTTGTTTGTGGATGATAGGGTGTGGTGAACTTGTATGTCACACCACATCCCTTCCACATGGCCTTTAAGTAAGCAGACATGAAATTGCTTCCCCTGTCTGATACCACCTCTTTTGGGAAGCCCACTCTGGAAAAGATTCCCAGGAGGGCCTTTGCCACTGCAGGAGCTGTAGTGGTCCTTAGAGGAATTGCTTCAGGATATCTGGTGGCATGGTCCACTACCACCAAGATAAACCTATTGCCTGAAGCAGTAGGAGGGTCAAGGGGGGCAACTATGTCAACCCCTACCCTTTCAAAGGGAACCCCAGCCACAGGCAGTGGAATAAGGGGTGCCTTTGGAGTGCCACCTGTCTTGCCACTGGCTTGGCAGGTTTCACAGGACTTACAAAATTCCTTTGTGTCCTCTGACATTCTAGGCCAATGAAACAAGGGGACAAGCCTGTCCCAAGTTTTCATTTGCCCCAAATGTCCAGCTAAGGGAATGTCGTGGGCTAGAATTAGGAGTAACTTTCTGTATTCCAGAGGAATCACCAATCTCCTGGCAGCTCCAGGTTTTGGATCCCTTGCTTCAGTATACAGAAGGTTGTCCTCCCAGTAAACTCTGTGAGAGTCACTGACATCCCCATTTGCTTGTTTGACAGCTTGCTGCCTTAGACCCTCTAGTGTGGGACAGGTATGCTGTGCCACACTCAGTTCCTCCCTGGCAGGCCCCCCTTCACCCAAAAGCTCATCAGTGTCTGCTTCCAGCTCCTCTGGTGTAGGTTCTGCACAGGGTGGAAATTCTTCTTCCTCAGAAGTTGAATCCACTGTAGAGGGAGGGATAGTAGGTAGTGTTTTACCTTTACTAACCCTAGCTTTAGGGAGCACTTGGTCCATTCTTCCAGGATCCAAGTCACCCTGTCCTTTTTGCTTTTTGGCCTGAGCCCTGGTTAAAGCAAAAATATGCCCTGGAATGCCCAGCATTGCTGCATGAGCCTCCAACTCCACATCTGACCAAGCTGATGTCTCTAAATCGTTCCCTAGTAGACAGTCTACAGGTAAATCTGAGGCAACCACAACTTTCTTTGGACCAGTATCCCCCCCCAGTTGAGATTTACAACAGCCATGGGGTGGCTAAGTGTGTTGTTATGAGAATCAGTTACTTGGTACTGGTGACCAAGTAGGTGTTGTTCAGGGTGGACCAGTTTCTCTATTACCATGGTAACACTGGCACCTGTGTCCCTGTAGGCCTGAACCTCAACACCATTTATTAGGGGGAGTTGCTTGTACTTATCCATATTAAGGGGACAAGCAACCAAGGTGGCTAAATCAATAGCCTCCTCAGAGACTAACACAGCCTCTGTGGTCTCCCTAACAAGACCAACCCCAACTAAATTACCAAAAGTGAGCCCAGCTACTCCCTTGGATTGGCTATTAGTAGGTTTGCTCCCACCACCACTGCTATTACTAGGGGCACTAGGTGTAGCAGCAGGGGTTGTAGTGGTAGGAGGCTTGGTGCTTTTCTTTGGACAACTGGGATCTGATGTCCAATGGCCTTTTATTTTACATAAATAGCACCATGGTTTCTTTTCTTTGTTTTGATTTGAAGAGGATTTGGGCCCACCACCCTCACCAGAGTGTTTTTGTGGGCCTGATGAAGACTCATTTTTAGATTTGTCCCTACCCTTGTCAGAAGACTTACCATCCTTCTTCTTGCCATCCTTGTCACCCCCTGTATGAACTTTTCTGTTCACCCTTGTTCTGACCCATTTGTCTGCCTTCTTTCCCAATTCTTGGGGAGAGGTCAGATCAGAGTCTACCAGGTACTGGTGTAACAAATCAGACACACAATTATTAAGAATATGCTCTCTCAGGATTAAGTTATACAGGCTTTCATAGTCAGAAACTTTACTGCCATGTAACCACCCCTCCAAGGCCTTCACTGAATGGTCAACAAAGTCTACCCAGTCTTGTGAAGACTCCTTTTTGTTTTCTCTGAACTTCATCCTGTACTGTTCAGTGGTTAAGCCATAACCATCTAGGAGTGCATTCTTAAGAACTGTAAAATTATTGGCATCACTTTCTTTAACAGTAAGGAGCCTATCCCAACCCTTTCCACTGAAAGATAGCCATAGGATAGCAGCCCACTGCCTTTGAAGGACCTCCTGTACAACACAGGCCCTCTCAAGTGCAGCAAACCACTTGTTAATGTCATCCCCCTCCTTGGAAGGGGGAACTATCTTGTGCAGATTCCTAGAATCATGCTCTTTTGCAGGATGACTATTTGGAATACTGCTGCTGCCACCATGGGGCCCTAACCCCAACCTCTGCCTATCTTTTTCTAAGTCAAATGCTTGTCTATCTAAATCCAGCTGTTGCTTCTTAAGCTTCAGCCTGGATTCTTCCACCCTCAATTTATTGAGCTCCCTTTCTAACATTCTGTCTTCAGGGAGGGTGGGTTGGGCATGCTTTGACACAGAAGAATGGTGTGAATGGACAGAGGGAGACCTGTCCCTAACAGATGGCACTCTAACATTCTGGCCTACAGAAGTAACACTCCTACTGTGATGAGAAGTAACACTTTTACTGTGATGTGAAGTCACATTAGTACCAGCCATGGTAGGTGGCTTGCTAGGGGGCAGGCTGGGAAGGTTCCTTTCTAACTCCTTTACTAGGGGTGCCCCAGAATCAGAGTGGGAACCATCAGCTAATCTCTCAACAGAAGTGCCAACTAAGGTCTTATCTTGTTCAATGAGCATGTTAACTAACAGTTCTCTAGAGGGATTCTTCCCTACCCCTAAACCTCTTTCAATGCAGAGACTCCTTGCTCCTTTCCAGCTAAGGTGATCATAAGCAAGTTTGGTCAGATCAACAGTTTGGCCTGTACCAGACATTATAGAAAAGGTTTAAGGGACAGAAAAAGAAAGAAAAAAGTTTTCAGAACTTTTTAAAGAACAGAGAAAAAACTTTTTTAACTTTTTAAGAACTTTTTGAAAGTTTAGAGGTACTTTTCAGCACTTAGCAAAGTAGTAAGAGAGGAAAAGCACAACTTTTTGGTTAGGTGTACATACACTGAACTTGTTTTGTATATTTTTCTCTTATGAAAAGTACAATATGACAAAGTGGTAAGTAGTTGCAAGTACTTATCCCACCGCTGCACAACCAATGTAGGAGGCTGGACTGGCTTGTAGTGGGTACCAAGGGGTACTTACACCTTGCACCAGGCCCAGGTATCCCTTATTAGTGTAGAGGGGTGTCTAGCAGCTTAGGCTGATAGAAAAGGTAGCTTAGCAGAGCAGCTTAGGCTGAACTAGGAGACGAGTGAAGCTCCTACAGTACCACTAGTGTCATATGCACAATATCATAAGAAAACACAATACACAGATATACTAAAAATAAAGGTACTTTATTTTTATGACAATATGCCAAAGTATCTCAGTGAGTACCCTCAGTATGAGGATAGCAAATATACACAAGATATATGTACACAATACCAAAATATGCAGTAATAGCAATAGAAAACAGTGCAAACAATGTATGGTCACAATAGAATGCAATGGGGGCACATAGGGATAGGGGCAACACAAACCATATACTCTAGAAGTGGAATGCGAACCACGAATGGACCCCAAACCTATGTGACCTCGTAGAGGGTCGCTGGGACTGTAAGAAAACAGTGAGGGTTAGAAAAATAGCCCACCACAGGACCCTGAAAAGTGGGTGCAAAGTGCACCTAAGTTCCCCAAAGAGCACAGAAGTCGTGATAGGGGAATTCTGCAAGGAAGACCAACACCAGCAATGCAACAACAATGGATTTCCAGACGAGAGTACCTGTGGAACAAGGGGACCAAGTCCAAGAGTCACGATCAAGTCGGGAGTGGGCAGATGCCCAGGAAATGCCAGCTGTGGGTGCAAAGAAGCTGCCACCAGATGGTAGAAGCTGTGGATTCTGCAAGAACGACAAGGGCTAGAAACTTCCCCTTTGGAGGATGGATGTCCCACATCATGAAGAGTCGTGCAGAGGTGTTTCCGTGCAGAAAGACTGCAAACAAGCCTTGCTAGCTGCAAGGGTCGCGGTTAGGGTTTTTGGATGCTGCTGTGGCCCAGGTGGGACCAGGATGTCGCCAATTGCGTGAGGGGACAGAGGGGGCGCCCAGCAAGACAAGGAGCCCTCTCAGAAGCAAGCAGCACCCGCAGAAGTGCCGGAACAGGCACTACGAAGTGGAGTGAACCGGAGCTCACCCGAAGTCACAAAAGAGGGTCCCACGACGCCGGAGGACAACTCAGGAGGTCATGCACTGCAGGTTAGAGTGCTGGGGACCCAGTCTTGGCTGTGCACAAAGGAAATCCTGGAAGAGTGCACAGGAGCCGGAGTAGCTGCAAAACACACGATTCCCAGCAATGCAGTCTAGCGTGGGGAGGCAAGGACTTACCTCCACCAAACTTGGACTGAAGAGTCACTGGACTGTGGGAGTCACTTGGACAGTGTTGCTGAGTTCAAGGGACCTCGCTCGTCGTGCTGAGAAGAGACCCAGAGGACCGGTGATGCAGTTCTTTGGTACCTGCGGTTGCAGGGGGAAGATTCCGTCGACCCACGGGAGATTTCTTCAGAGCTTCTAGTGCAGAGAGGAGGCAGACTACCCCCACAGCATGCACCACCAGGAAAACAGTTGAGAAGGCGGCAGGATCAGCGTTACAAAGTCACAGTAGTCGTCTTTGCTACTTTGTTGCAGTTTTGCAGGCTTCCAGCGCGGTCAGCAGTCGATTCCTTGGCAGAAGGTGAAGAGAGAGATGCAGAGGAACTCTGATGAGCTCTTGCATTCGTTATCTAAAGAATTCCCCAAAGCAGAGACCCTAAATAGCCAGAAAAGGAGGTTTGGCTACTTAGGAGAGAGGATAGGCTAGCAACACCTGAAGGAGCCTATCAGAAGGAGTCTCTGACGTCACCTGCTGGTCCTGGCCACTCAGAGCAGTCCAGTGTGCCAGCAGCACCTCTGTTTCCAAGATGGCAGAGGTCTGGAGCACACTGGAGGAGCTCTGGGCACCTCCCAGGGAAGGTGCAGGTCAGGGGAGTGGTCACTCCCCTTTCCTTAGTCCAGTTTCACGCCAGAGCAGGGCTGGGGGATCCCTGAACCGGTGTAGACTGGCTTATGCAGAGATGGGCACCATCTGTGCCCATCAAAGCATTTCCAGAGGCTGGGGGAGGCTACTCCTCCCCAGCCCTGACACATTATTCCAAAGGGAGAGGGTGTAACACCCTCTCTCTGAGGAAGTTCTTTGTTCTGCCTTCCTGGGCCAAGCCTGGCTGGATGCCAGGAGGGCAGAAACCTGTCTGAGGGGTTGGCAGCAGCTGCAGTGAAACCCCGGGAAAGGTAGTTTGGCAGTACCCGGGTCTGTGCTAGAGACCCGTGGGATCATGGGATTGTCTCACCAATGCCAGGATGGCATTGGGGGGGCAATTCCATGATCTTAGACATGTTACATGGCCATATTCGGAGTTACCATTGTGAAGCTATACATAGGTAGTGACCTATGTATAGTGCACGCGTGTAATGGTGTCCCCGCACTCCCAAAGTCCGGGGAATTTGCCCTGAACAATGTGGGGGCACCTTGGCTAGTGCCAGGGTGCCCACACACTAAGTAACTTAGCACCCAACCTTTACCATGTAAAGGTTAGACATATAGGTGACTTATAAGTTACTTAAGTGCAGTGGTAAATGGCTGTGAAATAATGTGGACGTTATTTCACTCAGGCTGCAGTGGCAGGCCTGTGTAAGAATTGTCAGAGCTACCTATGGGTGGCACAAGAAATGCTGCAGCCCATAGGGATCTCCTGCAACCCCAAATACCCTGGGTACCTCAGTACCATATACTAGGGAATTATAAGGGTGTTCCAGTATGCCAATGTAAATTGGTGAAATTGGTCACTAGCCTGTTAGTGACAATTTGGAAAGAAATGAGAGAGCATAACCACTGAGGTTCTGGTTAGCAGAGCCTCAGTGAGACAGTTAGTCACAACACAGGTAACACATACAGGGCACACTTATGAGCACTAGGGCCCTGGCTGGCAGGGCCCTAGTGACACATACAACTAAAACAACATATATACAGTGAAATATGGGGGTAACATGCCAGGCAAGATGGTACTTTCCTACAAGGGGGATGTGCAATGGGCTGGGGTGATGATGGAGGAAAGTCCAGGATAGAGTCCAGTCTATTTGTATCACAGGTGCACTGTCCAAGGGGGCATTGGAAGGGGAACAATGGTAGTTCAAGGTGGACAGGGTGATAGAGTGGGACACAAGAGTCTTATTTCCTAGCGGGGGCCTTGGCAATAGTCTCTGGTTTCTGCCAAGATCGCATGGACCGTTTGCGGGGTGGTTCTCCTTTTGCAGGGGGAGGGGTGCTGGTGGCCTGTTGTTCCTGTGGCGGGCCTCCTGTCCACTAGCGGCAGTCCTCCCTGATCTCCAGGTACTGTCACTCCTGCAGCCACTGGTTCTCCAGCATCTTGTTCAGTATCTGGCCCATCGTCTTCTAGGAATGGTGGTATGCTCCCAGGATCTTGGTGAGTGCCTCCTGGAGAGTCGGTTCCCTGGGCCTGTCCTCCCCCTGGTGCACAGCAGTCCTCCCACCTTCCCTGTTGTCCTGTGCCTCTGTCCCCTGAACCGTGTGCCCACTGCCACTGACCCCAGGTCCCTGATCGTCCTGTGTTTGTTAGGTGGCCTGGGGTCCCTGTAGTGGTGGACACACTGCTGATTGGCGTATCCTGGGGACAGAGGTATGGGCCCGCTGGGTGGGTACTGTGCTGGTGTCTCCTGAGGGGGGGGAGGCTCGGTGGTAGTATGGGACTGTGCCAGGGTTACCGACTGTCCGGAGGTCCCTGATGGGCCAGGTTGGTCATCCAGATCCAGGCGCCCATAGCTGCTGTCATCACTGTGGGCCTTTTCCTGGAAGGGGACTGGATGTTGCTGGCACCTCCTCTACGGTGACGTTGGATGGGGAACCTGTGGGGATGTAAATGCAGTGTTATTGTTTTTGCGTGTGACATCTTGTGCATGGGTGTGTTGCCCTCTATGGTTGTTAGTGCCCTAGCAGCTTTGCCTTGTGTGAGTAGTTATTTGTTGGGCTTGTTGTTTCCCTCTAGTGTGCATGGTTTATTGATGGGTGTCCATGCAGGTCTGTGATGGGGGTCTATGCATTGGTGTTGCATACAGGGCTTGGTATTGGGAGGGGTGGGTTGTGGTGGTGGGGTGTGTGGGAGGTGGTGGAGTGATGGGAGTTAGGGTAATGGTGGGGTAGGTGATGGCATGCAGATGGGGGGGGGTGATAGTAATAGAGATATGACTTACCAGAGTCCAGTCCTCCTCCTACTCCTGCCAGGCCCTCAGGATGCATGATTGCCAAGGCTTGCTTCTCCCATGTTGTTAATTGTGGGGAGGAGGTGGGGGTCCACCACCAGTCCTCTGTACAGCTATTTGGTGTCTTGCTGCCACAGAATGCACCTTCCCCCATAGGTCGCTCCACCTCTTCCTGATGTCATCCCTTGTTTTGGGGTGCTGTCCCACGGCGTTGACTCTGTCCACGATTCTCTGCCATAACTCCATCTTCCTAGCAATGGATGTCTGCAGCACCTGTGATCCAAATAGCTGTGGCTCTACCCGGATGATTTCCTCCACCATGACCCTTAGCTCCTCCGCTGAGAACCTGGGGTGTCGTTGTGGTGCCATGGGTGTAGCGTGAGTGGTGTGGGTGAGGGTGTGTGGGGTGATGTGTTGGGGTGTGTGATGTAAGGTGCGTGGATGGTGTATAGGTGGTGGTGGTGCGTGGCAGTGATCTTGTCTGTGGTCTTGTTATCTCTCTTGTGGCACTTGTTTGTCTTCGTAAAGGGTTGTGGGTAATGTGGGTGTGTGTTTTATAGTGGTGCGGGTGTGTGGGTGTTGTGTGTGTATGGGTGTCAGGTGTTTGTTATTTTAATTGTCCAATGTAGTGTTGTTTTGTATGTGTGTGTATTTTGAGCACGGCGGTATGTACCGCCAATGGTTTACCGCCATTGAATGTCTGCCGTGGTGATTCGTGGGTCATAATGTTGTGGGCGTTGTTCTGTTGGCGTAACGGTGTGGGTTTGGATACCGCCAGTTTATCACTGACCTTTGGGCTGGGGGACTTGTGTGTGTGGCTGTATAGTGATGGATTGCTATGTGTGTCATAATATGGGTAGCGGTAATCCGCTGAGGCAGTGGTATGTTGGTGGCAGTCGGCATAGGGGTAAGCGTTACTCAACGCCAATGTCATAATTAGGGCCTATGTGTTCTGCGATGTGATTAGGGTTGTGTACAAGTTTAGTGAGGCAGATGTTGTTCAGGCTGTCGAGGAGGTTGGCAGAGTTAGAGTTGGTTTTGCCACGAAGGTGGAAGTTGAGGTCACCCAGGAACATATAGGGGGTCATTCCAATGTTGGCGGGCGGCGGAGGCCGCCCGCCAGAATTCCCCCCTCCGAAATACCGCGCCGCGGTCAAAAGACCGCGGCGGGTATTACAAGTTTTCCCCTGGGCTGGCGGGCGGTTGCTGAAAAACCGCCCGCCAGCCCAGGGGAAAACGACCTTCCCACGAGGATGCCGGCTCGTAATCGAGCCGGCGGAGTGGGAAGGTGCGACGGGTGCAGTGGCACCCGTCGCGTATTTCAGTGTCTGCAAGGCAGACACTGAAATACTTTGCGGGGCCCTCTTACGGGGGCCCCGCGACCCCCCCTACCGCCATCCTGTTCATGGCGGCTTTCCCGCCATGAACAGGATGGCGGTAGGGGGGGTCGGAATCGCTCCGCAGCCATGGAGGATTCACACGAGCAGCGGAAAGTCGGCGGGAGGCCGCTGACTTTCCGCTTCTGACCGCGGCTGAACCGCCGCGGTCAGAATGCTCGTTGGAGCACCGCCAGCCTGTTGGCGGTGCTCCCGTGGTCGGTGGCCCTGGCGGCCACCGGCCGCCAGGGTCAGAATGACCCTCATAGTCCTTTGAGTCGATGGTGAGGTGGGCAATGAAATTGATGATGAGATTTCAGAAGGTCGTTTGAGGTCCCAGAGAATGGTATGTGAGGATTCCCCTAATGGTGGATTTCTCGTTTGTTTGGTTAGTGAAGTTGAGGTGTTCCCTTGCTGGGATGGTGTCATTTGTGGCGGTAGTGCATTTGATGGAGTCTCTGTAGATAATGGCAATTACTCTGCCCGGCTTATTGATGCAGTCGAGGTGGGTGATTCTGTATCCTGGTGGTACTGTGGTGGCAATGTCTGGGCCGATGTGGGGTTGAGCCAGGTCTCGGTGGGGAAGATGATGTTGGGCTTGAGAGTGTCAATAATGTCCCAGACCTCAGTGGCGTGTTTGCTGAGTTAGCGAGTGTTGAGGAGGGTGCATGCGAGCTGATGGTGTGTAGCTGGTGTTGCTCGCTGAGTGATATGGGTGTTCCTGGAATGGGTGGGGTGTGAGAATTGTGGCATAGGGTGCAGGTGAAAGGTCTAACCGTGGAGTGTATTGAGGTGCAGTGGCAGTGTTCCTGGGGATGCCCAGGGTCGAGGGAGCAGAGGATGGTATAAGTGCAGTTGTGGGTGGCAAAAATAAATCAATTGGAATGAACGGCATACCTACCCTGACAAACAAACATGGTCAAAGTTTTCCAGAGTAAGAAAAAGCTAGATTAGAGTCATCCACTGATGTTTAAGATGTCTTTCCAGGTCTTCCCCAAAGATGCATACTGTATGAGGATTTCTCACAAGCTTTAGCTTTTAGCTCAGTTAGGGTTGTAAATTATTTCTCAGTTATTTCAACCTTTAGATTCTGTCTGTGGTTAGAGTAAGTTTACTAGTATATATGGTGTTATTTAAAGAAGCAAGATACATGTCTCAAATATGCCATTAATCTGAAGTGATCTGAAGTGCATCAATCATATTTATTCTCAAGAAAGGGTACTATCTAGTAAAAGGGACTGTAGTATCTATTGGGGAAAAAGAAAACCCATGCAAGAAATTGTGCCATCTTGAAATATGCAGTTTTTCTATAACTGTACTGAAGTAGGCGAGAAAGAATACCTGGTATTTTGCTAATTTAGTAGAATATTTCATATTTTTACGTTTGCACTGTTTGGATAAATACTTAAGAAACTTTCTCTATTTAAATTTAGATGAAAAGCCATGAAGGGGGGTGTTTTGTTCATCCTTCTTCCATTTTCTTCTTGCAGAAACTTGTAAACTCCACTGTCACTTTCCTCAGTTGTGAATAACCACACTCTTAATAGCGCATACGCACATACATGTCCAATGTAAAGATGAAGTTTAGAAATGTTCTTTGGAACTTAAGACATGCAAGTGCTGATCTTCTCTTGTGTGAGGTGTTTGTTGTATTAGTCATCCTTTCCTTTGCTCACGTAGTTGTGGATGATTGAATGCCTTGCTTGTGAAATCCAAGTAGTAGAAACATGTTGATGTTTTGGTCTCTATGTTAATTGTTGAACGAGACCATCTTTAGCGCAAACATGCTTAGAGCGGTTATTGATAACCCAATTAAAATATCAATAAAAAAGGAACTGTATGTATGTGTTATCATATATAAATTAATAATACATCTAAGGTGAATGCATACTTCAACCATAAAATCTGTGGATCTGGAATATTAGCAGTAGCAAGCAAAGTGAAAGCAATGCAAGTAAAGTAACCAAAGTGTACAATGCAACTGAGCTGATTGATTCAATCAACGGGGATGTAATGTCAAGGTAACACTGCAGGTGTGCAGGGAAAATATAAATAATTGAAAAAGGGCCTTGCTTTCAAAAATACTTGTGACTATCATTAGTTAATCATCAATTATGCTCCAAGCTGCTAAAGAGAGTTATTGTCTGATGTATAGAGGAGTCGCTAAGTAGTAAAACTCTACTCAAATTCTACCTAAGTGCTATACAATCATCTATATCGTTACTATCAACCAGCTAATACATGTCTGCTACAGAAACTTCCGCTATCAGTGTACTTTCAAAGGGAGTATGAAGCAGCATTGGTTTATCCTTCAAATAATCATATTTCAAATTGTATACATCTAAAATTCTCGGCAGCTTTAATATACCAAAAGCACATCATGAGATCTTAAAGGATAAGTAACAATGCAGTGGCTACTGCATTAAACAAGAAGGGAAATGAACCAAAAATAGAGCTAATAAAAACTTCTTGCAACAGCAGGAAATCAATGCCTAAATACATTCAACAGCCCAATATAGCAGGTTAAATACCCCCAGGCTCTAGCTTCTTTAATAGGCTGGAGGACTCAACTATTGACGTTAAAATATTTAACAACCCTAAAACAAGCTGCGCCTCTGAGCTTGCACCAGCAGGTTTTTCTAGCAGAATTTGAGAAACAAAAAGCCATGAAATTGCAAAAGGGCTACAAAGCACCAAAAGACCTCTTTATGTAGAGCTTCACAAAGCAGTAAAAGGAGATGGATCTTTTGACTCAATGGAGCATGTGAACCACCTATCTCGGGTTGGTACAAGGGCTAATAGCCCACCTTCAATCCATCTAATTCACAAAGACTTGCTATGAAATTAATCCCTTAAAGGACATATGTCCAAAGTTAAAGGGAAAGAAGTCGCAAGTGGAACGAGCCTTCCCATTTTATTAATGAATCCTCGCAATGTTTCAGTTTAAATCATGACACAAATCAGAGAAATAATTCTGTGTTAGATACTCTCAATTAATTAAGCAACAATGAGGCAATAAAGTCAAATGGCTTGCAAGATCAATTTAGGAGTATTGAGTCAGAAGGAAATGGTTAGTCCTAAAATAAAGGAGGTTTTGACAAGTACCATTATAGATACATTAGGTGCAATAGTAAAATACTAAATTTTCATTCTGAAAAAAATGGATATACAAGTGGATTACCTGAATATCCTAGCAGTATTCACTTCAAGGATCAACACAAAGCTTGAGCATTTGTACAGCCTCAGTGGAGGGTTAGGTGTGAGGTTGAAGTCAAAATAAGTGTTTGCGTCTGCTCACCATTTATAGAGAAATTAACCTCTCTCCTAACTGTACTGCAGTCCTTCCAAGATTAAAACCATAGCCTCTCAATCAACTCTACTCATCCATTCAGGGAAATGGATGGTCCATGTAACTCAAAACGTAACACCCTGGCCAGTACTCTCAAAAAAGAAGGTTTTTTTTAAAAAACAGCACTGAGAAAATTTTCAGTTTCTGCTCCAACCATAACTTTGGCAAATACACAGGAATGCACTTGAAAACTGTTACAAGCAAAGCAAACCATTTGTCAGGTTGAGCTTCATCTGGTAAAGAACACTGAGCAACGTCCTGACCAAAAAAAGCGCTTAGGCATGGAGATCTCACTTAATAATAATAAATATAATAACAATAGCAGACCTCAACATAAAAATAGTTTACCATTATTGAAACATGAGGAGAAAAGTTTGAGGAAATTCAGAAATAAAACAAAATGCCTTGTGAATCAACCAAATAATTAAGGTTCGTTAAAGTGCAATCTAAAGGCATCATCAAATAATTTAAACAAGCTCCCTCATAAAGTTTTGTGTCCAAGTTACAGAACTTTACAACCTTCAATAAATGGCATCAGTGCTTAATTTGTAAATAAAAACGTGCCGGTGCCCAAAGCTCTCCTCTCAAACACACGGCTTCTGCCATTAAATGTGTGAGCACAGAATACTGAGCCAGCATAATCTTAAAGCCATCTTGTGCCTCTTTAATCCATTTACAGCCACTCCATGCCCCTTCAGCTCACCATTACAGCTTTCTGCTTTCCCTCTTTGTGACGCTTTTTGGTTTTTCTCTTCCTCTGTCGTTTGGTCACAGTAAATGCTTTATGTAGAGAAATAAGTGCCGGCCCTCAAAAATAAGGGATAGTGCCCGCACCAGAAACCACTGGCTCAAACTAACCACTGAATGGCGTAAGTATCATCAATGCAAAACAAATAACGGCAGCCATGCAAGAATCTACTCTCAAATCCCATTCTGGGGAAGTTTAAAATATAAATCAAATGACTAAAGTTTTTTCACACAAATCTCTATTAAAAAGATTAAAGATGACAAATTAAATACCTTGGCAGTAAAACAAATTTTAGCAAGTTCAATGATGGCTAATGTTCCTCAGAATGATGGATCATTAGCATACAACTTTCGAGAGGAAACTATGGATGTAACTACAGCAAAGATTTTATTGACGCTTTTATTGATTTTATTGATAGATCATTAACATACAACCATCTGAGAAAACTATGGATGTAACTATAGCATAGCTTTTATTGATGCCAGAATATCAATCTATGGGTAGACATGAATGGATTTATTTACAAGCCTCTTGCGCCGCCGTAGTGTCAATGTTTAGTGAAGCTGCAGCGGCACAAGCAGCCCCCTACACTGCACCAAATTTACAAACTGGCGCAATGGAACCACCAGTTTGTGAAGTCCTGCGCCACATTATACCTGCGCCAGGTATAATGTATGCAGGGTGTGTGTTTCCACATTTAAAGCCAAGCACAGCTGGCGCAGTGAAATTTACTACATTTCATAGTGACATTCTGTGCCTTAACAGCGTCACTTTTTTAACGCCTGATCAGAGCAGGCGTTAAAGTGGCACTGGGCTTTTTAACAAGGATCCCTCCTTGCATTGGTGGAGTAGTGTCAGATTACCAGCGCTACTCCAGCACTGCACCACTTTTGCACCAAAAGATGTGCCAGAATTTCTGGCACATCTGTGTAATAATATGCCATGAAGCACTGTATCATAAATACAGTGCTACCATGACGTAGTTAAGGGGCCTGAGGCTGGCGCTAGATAACTCTATATGATATATAGAAAGGAGGCATCCCAACCAATGCTGGAGGTTGAGCGTCCAGCCATGCAGATGCTATACATATCCGATAAATAGCCATTGAGACAAAAATAAAATTTGAGATCTTTGGTCCTGCAGTTCCTATTATCTCAGATACTCCTAAAACCATAATCTTGGGAGTTAATTCCACATCCTGTTTTACAACCTCTTTTAAAAACTGCCTAATATCCCTTTTCAGTGTATTTAGTCTTGTACATGTAGCGAACATGTATGTGAGGTCTGCACCGAATAACTGACATCTCGGGCAGTGCGTCCCCTCCCTATTCCCACACTTTGCTATTTTATCTGGGGTAAAATATAAATTATACATTTTTTATAATGTTATAATGTTGTGTCTGGAGTGCTGATGATATCAAAATGCTACAGCCTAATTCAAGGGATTCGTAAAATTCAGCTTCTCCAATATTTAAGAGAGATTCCCACTTCTTGCAATGCTTCTCTAAATCATCAGGCTGTTCTTTGGTCAATGTTGCATACAGTGAGCTTATTGTCACCCGTGCTCCAGTTGTCAACATCTCCATAAGAGGATACTTTGCGAACCCTACCCGCCGGTTTTCCTATATAAAAAATCTCTTACTTGAAGGTATTTATAAAATTCCCTTTGTTCCAGGCCATATTTCTCCCTCAGGTCTTCAACTGTTCTCATCCCAGATCTTTCAAGAAGATCTCCTAGCTTTTGAACTCACTGTATGTTCCATTTTGCCGTATGTCTATCCCTGAACATGTCCAGGAAAGATGGGTTATTTTGTATCAGTGTATACCGGTTGAATCCACCTAATCACATTTTCTTCCACCAGGGGTTCCAGCATTTAAAAGTGGTATCTAGCGCCTTAAACCACACTTTCTTATAGTAGCTAGGCTCTCTTAATGTCAGCAATCCGCCATTAGCCATTGGACCTAATAATAATTCATAGATATCTGGCATATGTCCTACCTCTCTCATACTTCCTCTACTGGTCATCAACAGGTGCATAAATTGAAATGCGGCTGCCAACTGATACAAGTTAAAATTTGGTAGAGATCATCGCCCTTTCCTCATCAGTAAAGTTAGGTATTTACTAGCTCTTCTGATCTTACCATACAACCAAATAAATCTCATCATTAGCTGATCCATTGTTTGGAACCATGATTTTTCAAACTCCAGCGGGATTGTTCAGAATAAATACAAAACCTTGGGAATAAACAGCATTTTAACCAAATTCCATCACCCCATTATGGGCATATGCAGATTATTCCATCAACTGAAATCGTGTTTGGCTTTTTCTTTTAAATCGGAGTCAAGTTGGACTGCACTATCTGTTCCACATTAGATCTAATATCTATCCCTAAATATACTGCATGATCATCCCTTCGAGCATCACTTGTCTTTATATGCTCATTCACCAATAACTGGGTTTTATCTTTATTCAATAGATACCCAGATACCTCTCCAAAATCGTATGCTACCTTTTTGATTTCCCGTAAAGCCTCATCTGGGTTGGCTGTTACGACAGGAACGTCATCCGCATATGTTAAAATTTTAGTATCCCAGCCATAACGTCTCACTGGCATAATAACTGGATTCTTTTCTAATTGCCGAAGCAAAGGGTCACTATAAAGTGCAAACAATAAAGGGGAGCATGGACACCCCTGTCTAGTGCCTCGTTCAATTTGTATAAAATTCAACTGGCCTCCCAACATTTGTATCCGGGCATTTGGGTGCCTATATATAGCATTAATTGCCGTAACAAACCTACTTCCCAGTCCATATATCCCCAATATTTCCCACAGATAATTCCAATTGACCCTTTCAAATGCCTTTTCTGCATCCAACATTGCCATTGCCGTGGGTTCTTTAGCGAAGTTGGTGGCATCAAACAGTGTAATAACTCTTCTAATGTGGTCAGGGATATCCCTCCCTGGAACAAACCCAAGCTGATACTGTGTGACTAAAATATGAATAACAGTAGATAAGGGAGATGCAAATATTTTAGAATAAATATTAGCCTCACTATTTATTAATGTAATGGGCCTAAATGAACTAAGGCTTTGCGGATTTTTACCCTTCTTCAGAAATACTATTGTATTTGTGAATGACCAGGAGGGAGGGGATTTACCCCCTTGTTGTACTTGAGCAAAAAGTTCTAACATTACTGTCATTAACAGGGTCTTAAGGTGCTTGTATAATTCTCAAGAGATTGCATCCATCCCTACAGCTTTTCCATTAGGTAACCCTCGAATCACCTCTTCTAATTCCTCTATTGTAATCTCGTCTCCTAACCTCTTCTGTTCATCTTGGGTGATCCTACCAGCCTCTACAGTGCTCAAAAATGTATTCATTAATTGCTCCTCCATTACAGCGGTTGCTTTATAAAGTTCCGCATAATACCTGCGAAAGGCTTCTCCGATTTGCGCAGGGTCTGAGACCAGATTGCCCTGCAAATCTTTAATGTCTCTAATTATACTGGTGGCTGCCTTCTGTCGAGTTCGTACCGCCAATAGGCGCCGCACTTTTTCACTATACTCATAACATTCCTTGCATCTTGCTAGGTATTTTTTTGCCAGCCTTTCTAATGATTTTTTTTGTTAATTGCTGTTTTAACAATCGTAATCTGCTGTGGAGCTTCATTAACATCCCAGTCTCTCCCAATAGCCATGGTGAGTTGGTTTTCTACTGCTCTAAGCTTTGCATATACTTCTTGGGTCTGTTCCGATGCATGTTTCTGTCTCCTTAACTAAAACTTAAAGTTTCCCCCTTATCCCTGCCTTCATAGTATCCCATTGAATTTCTGCTGTTTATTTCAAGAAACTCTCTCAGCCATACGTTCATGTGATGCAAATATCCTGGGTCATTCAAGAGTCCTCTCTCAAATTCCTAGCTCTTTCTGCTACTTTTAATACCCTCCCTTTTAGTTTCTAAAATTAATGGATTATGGTCTGACATGATCCATGGGTATAGTTCCATACCTGTCCCTGCTAACAGTTTGTGAGAGACAAAAAAATAGTCCCATCGGGCCAGTTTCCTGTGTGAAGCTGAATAATACGTGTACCCGGGTTCAGGTCCCCTCAGTTTTGGCCAAACATCTACCACTCCTACTTTTTTTTGTAAGCTGTGAAGGGCTTTAAAAAATCTGGGTTTGCGCCCCAAAGAGCTTTTTAAATTAACGTCTATTATTTCTTTTAGTCTGTCCCAGGAACCATTAAAATTCAGATCACCACATATAATATAGGTGGCCAGCCACTCTGCTAATTCAATTGAGAGGAAATCTAACAATGCTGGATCGTCCAGCACTGGGCAATACAGAGAGCATAAGGTAAAACTCCCTTTACTCAGTTGGCACTCCACCACGACCCATCTTCGATATTGATCCACCCTACGCCGTGCAAACTCGCACCGCATGCTGCTAGCTAAAATAGCCACCCCTTTGGTTTTAACATTTTGTTCAGTACATACAACTACCTTCAACCCAAGGGTGTCTAGTATAGATTTATTACAATACTCAATATGTGTTTCTTGTACATAGTATATGTCCGCTTTTAGCATTTTTAAATCCTCTGCTATTTTCCCTCTCTTTCGGGTGCTGTTTAAACCACACATATTTATAGATGCTATCTGAAGTTTAGCCTTTTATCTGATATTGCTCAATGAGTTACCTAGAAACGTCACATTCATGCATGATCATTCTATATCTCCTGCAGCTATTCTTCATACCTGTTTCAGCTGCCTTCTTTTTGTCCCCATCCTTTGTTATTCCCTCCATCATTCTTTCCCTCATTATCCTCTGTTACTCAAATCTCAAACATCTTTTTTCTGCAAATCCAGCTATCCCCCAACCACCTTCCCTCCCAGTCCACACCCCATTCCCACCCTTCCCCTCCCTCGTAACCCCTACCTTTCCACCCCCCCACCCCAAGAGAAATTAGACCCCTCCCGTCTGAGTGATGGCTCCCTGGATGTCCCCCACAAGCCCCTCCCCCTCCGGACTACCGTACTTGAAACATAGAGACAGGGGGAGAGGCAGAAGGGAAATACTTCCAAAAAAAACTTAGAAGAAACTTGTCCAACCCATCCAAACTATTCCCCCAACCTGTCCCCAAACCCGACGATGTTAGAATCTAGTCTTTCTTTCGCCTTTGCACAGGGTCCTATGAGTTCTACGAGTTCTGCAAGCTCAGTTCATTTAGGTGCAATTTTGCCTGAATCTCAGATGTAAATACTTTAGTCCGTCCCTTAATTTTAGTTTTCAACCGTGCCTGGGCTAACAAAAAGGCTTCCCCACCAGCACTCTGGTAGGGCTTGATCAACTGTCGTAATCTCCATCTGCGGTCTACAGTAGCATAACAGTAGTCTGGTTGTGTAAAGAAAGTTATGTTATCCACTGTTTTTGGAGCATTAGGGCATGCTTTTTCAAAAACTGTTTGCCGTAGCAGGAAATTACCAAAAAAAAACAGAATAGCCCTCGGGTGTTTAGTTTCTGTGCTCTGCTTTCTTGTTTGCCTAACAGGAGGAAACTGGTGAACCCTTTGCACTTCCATCCCCCAGTCCCACTTTGTTACATCTGGAAAGGCTTTTCGTAGTAAATCAATCATAAATGTTCTAATATCGTTACCCTCATCCCCTTCTTCGATACCTAGAAAGCACAAATTATTCCTCCGCTGTCGGTTCTCATAATCTTCCATCTTCCACATTATGGGGGTGATTCTAAGTCTGGCGGGCGCAGAGGCCGCCCGCCAGACTTCCCCCCTCCAGAATACCGCACCGCGGTCGGAAGACCGCTGCGGCTATTCTGTGTTTTACACTGGGCTGGCGGGTGACCGCCAAAATGCCGCCCGCCAGCCCAGTGTAAAACTACCTTCCCACGAGGACGCCGGCTCAGAATTGAGCCGGCGGAGTGGGAAGGTGCGATGGGTGCAGTTGCACCCGTCGCGAATTTCAGTGTCTGCAAAGCAGACACTGAAATTCTTTTTGGGGCCCTCTTACGGGGGCCCCTGCAGTGCCCATGCCCTGCAGTGCCCAGTGCCCCGCGACACCCCATACCGCCATCCTGTTCCTGGCGGGAGAACCGCCAGGAACAGGATGGCGGTATGGGGTGTCAGAATCCTCCATGGTGGCGCAGCTTGCTGCACCGCCATGGAGGATTCATTTGGGCAGCGGAAAACCGGCGGGAGACTGCCGGTTTTCCACTTCTGACCGCGGCCGAACCGCCGCGGTCAGAATGCCCAGCGGGGCACCGCCAGCCTGTTGGCGGTGCCCCCGTCATTTTAGCCCTGGCGGTCTTGGACCGCCAGGGTTAGAATGACCCCCTATGTTCGTTAACTGCTCTCCTTGCGTTCCTGCCTGATCTTTCAATACCTCAATGTCTGCCCCTTTTGTGGAAGCTCTGTTCTCCACTGCATTTAGCTTATCTTCGATTTCCCCACAGGTCTTAGCTACCTGTCACACTGTGACCTGAAGCTGTTTGGTTGCCAAACTGGCCTTGCAGCTCTCGGAATTTCAGTTGGCAATTCCTTTATCATGCCATATATCAGTTGCAACATTGTTTCCTCTGTGTTACCCATAGAATCATCCCCTCTATTTCCTTCTCCAACATCGTTGAGAGGTGTGAGAGTCTCGGCCCTTCTCTTGACTACAGAGACTAATTCCTGAGTAATCCCATTTGAGGGTTCCTGCGCTGTGTCCTACTGCTGATGCCCCAGCTACTGATCCAAGTCTTGTCTTTATGCATTTGGGCTGTCGCTGCTGCTGTTTTACAGTGGGGCCAATGGCCTATGACAGCCTGGTTTCAAGATCAGATGAGATATTATCTTCTTCCTCGCTTTGTGTACAACCGCTGCTATTGGCTTCTGAGTCTTTGGTAACTGAATAAAACGTATCCCCTCCTTTCTTAGACCAGTCTGTATTTTTCCCATTCACTTCAGTCTTTCCTATTTCTTTGTCTTGTTCCTGCGTAATTGGGCTTTCCTCTATAGCTGGATTCCTACTCCTAGCCTTAACTCCATTGGGCTATCAGACTATCAACAGATTTTTGAAAGCCCTCTTTGTCACTTTTGTGCCCCAATTGCTATTTGTCTGTACTGGTGGCTGATCTAACTGATCCAGCCATATCTATCAAACTCACGGGTTCAACTGGCTGATTTTCCGCCTCCAGTTGTGCTTTAACCATATGCAACGGGCCAGTTGTCGACCTTACTCCAGTCTTCGCAAGCTCCAATGCCAAATTGGTTGAATCTACATTCTCCATTACATCAGTATTCCTACTTTCATGCTGGGAGAGTGGCCCTGCACTTCCGTTATCTTGCACCCCCTGGTGAGAAAGTTAGTGATTACTGGTTGCAGCTTACATTTCAACCTACTACTAACAGTCTGAGACACAATCTGAGCCACAAAGCCGCTGTAACTGCCACTGCCAGGTAACTCCTTAAAACTCCAACCACCAGTTTTGCTGCTTAGTTTACTCAGTCCTGTTATGGACCGCCTACCTGCAGGGCCACTGCTGCTTATGTCCTTCACAGCCCGCTTCTGTCATGCTCCTCGACTCACTGCATGGGCATTAGCGATTGCATTGTGTCCTTTCTCTGTTTTCCCAACTGAAATCTGCATCTTTTTGGGTGCTTTGTTACGGCCAAAAAAAATCTCCTGCCAATGCCTTGATCCACCGTTCACCCACTCGCAATATCCACTTGACCGGCAGAACCAGGGTGACGAAGCAGCTGTCTGGGGAGCCGCTCCTGCACCCCCAGAGACGTGTCTTCTTAACACACTCGGATCCAGCCACATTTATTTCTCTTTAAGCGGGCTCACACAATAGCATTAAGCCTCCTGGCGCCGAATTGCCTTTGCCTTTCCTGGACCGCCAATCGCAGGCCGCTTCTCATGGTGCTCCTCCATGCAATCACGTCCGTTACGACGACGTCAGTGCGTACTGCCTCGGAGGGTGGGGCCCATAGCTGACATTACGTGATCACCATCTTGTCTCAAAGCCGTTGTTCTGGTCCATCAATTCCAATGCGCCAGTTTCTAGTAAATGAGGCCCAAAGTTTTAAATCAAAGTAAAATAGTCAAGCTACAGCAAGGCTTCGAATACTTGAATTCAAATCACATAGAAGCTATTAAGTTTCTCCGACCTAGTGGCCCTTTACTTAATGAACCAACCTCGGTGACATGGGCTAATACAGATATTGCAGATCTGATTTACTCAAAAAGAGTTTCCTTTCAAAAAGGAGGCATTAAACTCAGAAAATATATAGATAATGCTTATCCAACCATTTTGGCCAGGCCATCGAAATCAAGAACCTTAAACTCTGGATTCAGAATTTAGTTTCAAGCCAGTGAAAGAGAATAATGGCCCCTACAACTCAGTTTTGAAAAATGCTAATGGTGAAAAAGCCACATTCAGAAAATGTACATCTGCGAATTTAACAATCACCTTCTCACTGTCCCTCAGCAGGCAATGCATAGAAATAGAAGACTGAGTAAGATCAACTAATGACTGGAGCTGGCTACCTGTTGATCTAATAAACGGCAAAAAGAAATGACATTGGACTCAGCTATCACTTCCTGAAATGAATCACTTCATCATCGATTCATTAAATATTTGCTAACAGAATGTTAATGGTTTAACTAATTTAGTTTGTAAAGAGGAAGCAATTGCACATTTGCAGCAATTTCAAATAATAATTGCACAGGAAATTTGGAGAATGATCCCCACACCATTGATAGGACACATTGCATATCAAAATTGCATGACAATGACAGGTCAGCCAAAGGGGGGATTGTCAATATACATTTCCTTTGTACTACAACTGAATGCTACAATGATAGATATCAGAGAGCAGTGTGCACTGGCTGTAAAAGTAGAGGATTGATCATATGACCAGCAGCTGTCTCTGATTTTCCTAAACATTTACATTTCTCCCACATTAAAGCATGGAATAGCGGCCAAATTAGAATCAGTGATTATGGATTTTAAATATGAATAAACCAATGCTCACATTTGATTAATAGGAGATTGTAGTTTCCATCTCATTTTTCTTCATCATGAAGACGTGCCGTTATCACTGCAAGATCAACTTTGGGATATTCTGTCTCAGGATATTAAAAAACCCAAATAACAACATCAACTCCGTGAATCAATCTCAAGTCAATTGGATGCAGCCAGCCTTCGAGTCCTCAATGGCAGGATCTCTAAAGACCATCTACAAGCTAGAACCTTCATCCCCACACTGTCAAACACTACTATAGACTACACTGCAGCAAATTCATCGTTGTTCAAGTATATTACTGACTATAAAATTGATCAAAGATCCGAAAGTGATCACTTACTTACCACAAGTCATAAGTCTCTCTAGCAAAAGAATTGCACAGCAAAAATCAAACAATATTGTTGGCCCAAGTACATTCTGAAAATCATACAAAATTGAAGTGGACCACACCCTCAGCAAAACCTACAATGATTGACTGCATGCTAATGCTTGAATATTGGAACTACTTAGAGGGAGATCTATTGAATGAAAAGTCAATTTACCAAAAATCTACTTGTGCAATTTTCTGATTTTACTTCAAAAAGCATCCATTCTTTAGGTCAATCATGGCCCAGGAGGATAAGACATACTATCCCTTTCAGAAATTTGAAAAGAGATTTAAACCATGAAATATGGTTACTTCAAAGGAAACCGGAGGACAAAACCCAGGAGAATAATGTTAAAGTTTCCAGGAAAAAAATATAAAAAATGAGTTGTGGTTAGGAAACAAACAGCACTTATACCGGTTTTGGGTTAATCTATTCAAAGCAAGTAGAAATAAGAACTAAAATGAATTCTTAAGTATTGTAAATAACCTAGAATAAGGTATCTTGTCAGCAAATAATGCCAATATTGCAGAATCAGCATTGATTGCTTCTTACAAAAAACAATATTCCGAAAGACAAACATTCTCACAGGAATGCACCAGATGGAGGAACAACCTTCAACCTCGGCAAGCAAATTTTTGTAAAATCTCTCTGGGGAAAATGCCATTGGAACAGACATCAGCTTGAATGCAATGAATTACAGCTTAAAAAAAATAATTCAAATGGTCTTTCTGAGGGGGCCCCCGCCCAATGGTCTTTGGCAAGCCCTATTTAAGTCAATGCCAAAGTTTTGGGCCAGTAGATTAACTCCACTTCACAACTGCGTATAATAATAAGAAGTCGTCAGTGATTCTTGAACAGGAGAGGTAGTTCACCCAATATTTGAAGAAGGGAGCATAAAAGATCCTTCAAATTATCAATGATAGCTCTTTTAGATGTTAATGCCAAATACTTTGCATGTCTTCTATTACAAGATCTACTCTCCTGGGAGAAACAACAATAAATAATTGTGAGGCACGAACTGGCTATCCGCGAAGTATGGGAACTATTTCAAACTTGATAGCCCTATCCTTAATAATGGATCAAACCCTTGCTTCATTTTATCTTTGCTTTGTGGACTTCAAAGCCACATTCAACAGAGTATCCAGAAACAACTTACGGCTAAAACTGTCTTGTGAATGGATTCCACCTACCTTGTTAATAGGTAACCTACCAATCAATGATACTTCATTTATGGCCTGGGTGCCGCATGTGGCCCTCCTGACCTTTCGATGCATCCCCCTGTTCAACAGTAGCACTGGAGAGCTGTTTACATGACTCAGAACTAACACTGAGACGTATGTTAAATAAACCGGCATGCATGTATTTACGACTTAACTGAAGTTAAACAAAGGAAGAAATTAAGGTGTCCTGCACCACTTAGCTTAATGAACACCTTCATTTTTAAAGATCTGTTGGAACAAACATGTAAACTTATGATAGCATCTCTTCAAAATTCAAAAAGTGTAGTTAATTAACATGCAGAAGCGTTTCACCTTAGTACACCAGATTACACCAGTGCGATGAGAAGTATTTTTTTTAAACTGATAGTTTGTAAACATGAATTTAGAAACATTCATGCTTCCCCCTACCCTTCAACAATGCAAATTATGAACTAAGAGGCAATTCAGTTGTTAGGTTCACCCTCTAGGTGGCCTGGGTTGCTGTTATACATGGACAACATAATAGTGTATTGTTGGAAAATGGCCCTCTCTACAGGGTCACCCCAAACCTTTTGCCTTCCTCCTACTACTACTTTTTTCTCGATTTTTGCTTGTTGGCCTTAGGACTCTATGCACTTTACCACTACTACCAGTGCTAAAGTGGTTGAGCTCTCTCCTTAAAACATGATTTAATTGGCATATTTAATTTACATGTAAGTCCCTTGTAGAGTAATATTCCATTAACCCAGGGCCTGTAAATTAAATATATTGATGCACCTATGGCACTTATTGTGGCACTCACTTAAGTAGCATCTTAACTCCTATCCCAGGCTTGCCATTGCAGCCTGAAGGCAGTGTCTCACTGCCACGTCGACCTGGCATTAAAAACCCTTTGTCAAGCATTAAACTCCACTTTAATTACATATTAGTCACCCGTAAAGTAGGCCCTAAGTAGCCCATAGGGCAGGGTGCTGTGTAATTAAGATGTAGGATGTGTACTAGTTAGTTTTACATGTCCTAGTATTGAAAAACTACCAAATTTGTTTTCTCACTACTTTAAGGCCTCCCCCTCCTATAAGGTAACATGAGGGGTTCCTTATTATAATTAATAAATTGTAATTCCTAAACCAGAGGTGGAAGATAAGTATGTTTGTTACCCATGAACCTATAATGATAAACCCCTTTTAATCATAAAGTCAGATTTATCATCACAAGTTTTAAAATGCCAATTTAAAAAGTTTGCATTTTCCTGCTCTAAGCCCTTTGCGCCTGTGACCTGACTTACGTCACATGACTGGATTCAATAGACATTTGGGGCTTTGTGAATTCACCCCAGACAGTCGCACAATAGGGGGATAAGCAGAGCCTGAATGGGCCATTAACTGACTTGATGGGAGTCGGACCTAAGCACAGCCCCACTTGCAACTAAATAGGCTGGGCTCTGCCACCACACAATAGGCTTAACAACCCTGTATTGTCAGTGCAGACAGGCTGGAGCCAGGGCAGGGGAAACAGGAAATTCCTGGAACTTCAGAGAGCCTTTCTGGAAACTTCACCCAACTTATAGGATCAGGGACCAGGGAATAAAAAGACGGCTCTCAAACCTGTTTTTTCAGTTGACTACTGGACCTGTGGAAGGACTTTTAGAGGAATGCCTGCTGCTGTGACCTGCTGTGCAGTCTGCCATAATGCTGCTGTACTTGGAAGGACTGTTTTACTGCCTGGAACCTGCTTGGGACCTTCAGAGACCAGCCCTGCTGCAGAGCCCTGCAACACGCCTACACCCAGGATTCCAGAAGTGACTCCAAGGGCTAGTTCAGCTGGTCTCCTTTTTTGAGCCACAGGGACATAACAGGCTTCCACCATATTAAACCTGCACCTGGACCCAGCCTGAGTGAGTCCCCAAGAGGTCTCCATCCACTCTTGGACCCTTGGTTGTGGTGCTAAAGGTGCCCAGGTGTCCATTTTCTAAAACTGAGGACTTGTTATATTGAACCTTAAACTTTAAAAATTCACACCCCTAGTTTTATTAATTGACCTTTGATGGTTTTGGTGTCAAATAATTTGTTAAAGTTTTCTCTATTTTTCTAAATTGGTTTAGGTTTTTTATTTGGATGTGTTTTCACTGTGTTGCAGTGTGTGTACTGAACCAATACTTAACACATTGCCTCTAAGTTTAGCCTGACTGCTTGTTGCGCCAAGCTACCCAGGGTTAAGCACAGGTTAAATGAGTGACTTTTTGTTTTTTACCCTGCAAGGGATTGTGGCTGTTGCTTGACCAGGGCTCACACCCCAGTCAACCAACAACCCGATTTCTCACATTTGTGGCAGAGGTGGGATCTGGACTTGAGTCTGTGCAGTACCATCCAGTGATTTATGCTTGCACAAAAATTCTGAGTGAATAATTTGGCATCAGGACTGACTTTTTCTAAATTCTCCTTAGTCTCTATTGGTCATTTTTGTATTTTTCAAATTTAACTGACCTTACTTTCCTATGCTGCCATGGAGGTGGATCTGATCAATGTTGACAGCCTGTCCAGGGCAGGGCTGCAAAAGCCCTGCATAGAGAGGAAACTAAAAGTGGGCAAGAAGGCTTCCAAAGTGGACCTACAGATATCCCTCTCGTCCTTTGAGGAGGTCAAGAGGCTGCAAACAGCAAAAGAGGAGGATGATCCAGAAGGGAATCTGGGACTAGCTGAGGAAGATAACCTAGGCCCCCAGAAGAACCCAGGGCTGCAGGAGGAACATCCCTAATACCACGAGGAGAATCAGGAAACCCAGGATGGGGCAGGGAGCAGTGCGTTTTCCAGAGGCCTGTCTCAAGTGGAGTTGGAGGATAGGAGGGAGGAAAGGAAGCTCAAGCTGGAGCTGACCAGACTACAGTTAGAGAGGGAAAAAGCTGAGGCTGAAAGGGCCTTGGCTGAGAGGAAACTCCTGTTGGACCATGAGAAAAACATGAAGGAGCTGGACATTAAAGCCAAGCAAGTGGAGTCCAGCAGCAATGGTGGCAACAAATCAGCAGTGTCTACTGGAGAGGTGAGAGTCCACATTCCCAAAGACCTGGTGCCCAGTTATGGGGTGGGTGATTAAATAGATAAATGGCTTTCATACTATTAGGTATCCATGAGGGCCCATACGGTTCCAGAGGAGCACTGGGGGGGTTGCTTGTGGGAGGAACACACTCCTGACTATAGAGATAGAGGACCAGACTAGGTATACCCTCATGAAGGTCATTCTTCTCTCTGAATTTGGGCTGAACCGTGAAAAATATAGATAGAGGTTCAGGGACAGTCACAAGCTTCCAAACCAGTCCAGTGGACTTCATTGACTATGCTAGCAAGACACTGAAGGGCTGGGTGAGGGGCAGCAAGGTAGATGATTTCAATGGCCTGTTCAACGTGATTTTGAGGGAGGACATGCTCAGCATGTGTTTTACAGAGCTGCACCCACACTTGTTAGATAGAAAGCTGACTGACCCCAGGAAGCTTGGTGAGGAGATAGACCTCTGGACTAAAAAGGTACCTGGGAGTGACTCCAAGAAGGGTGGTTCAGGTTCCCTCCAGCAGAAGGAGGGAGAGGTTAAGTGAGACCCAAGTCTCAGGGTAAAGGGGAAGTAAAGGGATCCCTTGTCCCTCCTAAGAAGAAGGAGGGAGGTTCTGGTGGGTGGTGGCCCAGGTCACCCCATTTCCAACCCTGATGCTTTGTTTGCTCTCAACTAGGACACAAGCAGGGGGACTCTGCCTGTCTGAAGAAACCACCTATTGGTCGGGACTCTACAGGAGTGGCCCATGTGGCCTTTGGGGGAGGTAGTCCCCGGGGACCAGAGATAGAAGATACCCTAATCTCCCTTAGTTGAGAGATAGACTCAGCGGGGGAACTTGTGATCCCTGAGGATGGGAGTTGTCACTTCCACCAGGTGAAAGTGAATGGGGTGCCTGTCACTGCTCTGAGTTTCCCCAGAGCAGTACATTGGTCATGTGTGTAGGGTAACCTAGGCCCAGGGGCAGGTCTCTTTCCACCCCAAGGTTCTGGTATCCCTGGAGTGGGATGGGAAGGTGACCCAGAGAAGGGTCATAGTTAGTCCCCAGATTCCCATAGTCTGCCTTCTGGGAAATGAGTTGTCACTGGTGACAGAAGAGCCAGGAGCAGTTGCTACCAAGAGTGGCTTGAAGGCTCAGACATCTGGGCACACCTCCCCAAACGGGGGGTACAGACGCCCGGATAGGAGGGTAAGGGGAGGAAGGACTCACCCGACTCCTGTTCAGCCTCAGGATACAGATCCTGGGCTGAATGACGAGTTTCAGGTTGCCACCCTTGGATAAAAGGTGCCTAACACCTGGGGCTACTGCCCCCTACTCTGAGAAACGTCAGAGTTCAGAGACCCCAGGGAGGACTGGGGCCTGTCACTTAACAGTGACAGCTGTCAGTTGCCTATGTTGGTTGTTGCCCTTGTGGACAGAGGTGCTCTTATATGTGAAAATTAAGAAAAAGGAGGCAAAGTGAAATAAAACAATTGCCTAGAATCAGACAATTGGGTCAAGAAGGGGAAACCATTATTAATCCTAGGGTTTCTGATTTGACAATGAACAATTCATACTTTATATGTACATGCTTTGCTTCCACTATGCTCATCTTACATTCCCCTCCCCCCACCTCTGGCATCAATGCTACCCTCGGTCACACAATAGGCCAAACCTTTTGGCCTCCTGGAAAATGTTTTCAAGTGTCCATGTGCTGTTGTATTCTAACACATGGGTGTGCATAGAAATCGACGATGGCACTGCCCTTTTACAAAAAATACCAACTAAATCTGGCTTGAAGCAGGGCTGTATCTTGGCGCCCAATTTGTTTAACATATACATACCCCACCTATCAACGTAAGGCACATCGACATTCCCCAAAGTTGGGAGGTGAGCCAACATCTTGCCTATTATATGCTGATGACAGTCTATTACTAGGTAAACCCAGAACTGCCCTTCAGAGACTTATTGTGAAATTAAATGAGTTCTCAACAGTAAAAAAAATTGGAAATTAATCAGAAAAAGCCAAAAATTCTTGTAGTTGGTAAGAAGGTGAAGAAGAATGGCAAGTGGTATATAACGATAAGTGAGTAGAAAGAGCATTGGGATACAAGTGTGTAGGAGTTATTGTTGATAATTGAGAAAATCTGCAAGCTCATAAGCAGGATACTAAATAAAAAACAAACGACTTAGGAACCTACAGTCAAAATAATAAATGTTCCGTTGATACCAACAATAACGTATGGTTATGCAACCTTTTGGAAAAGTTGCAAATGTCTTGGATATTGTTATTGAACAGACTCACAGCCAAGTATATCACCTCCCAAAAAATGCTTTACGCGTCCAAATCCACTTGGAATTTGACTTAAAGGGTCAGGCGGTCCCAACCCTAGGGGTATTTACAAAGACATGCTTTAAGTTGAAGGCTGCTAAACCAGATACAGTAGATCATGCAAACTGGTTTGAAAGAATCAGCACAAGCAACACAATGTCTATTGCAAAATATTTTGACACTGCCCAAGACACTTTACAAATGAAAGACTTGTGGGCTCTTGCAGCCTCCTTTGCGAAATGTAAAAATCAGGTACATAAAGTTATAGCGAACAAAGGATAAGGATCTTCTATCAAAACGCTCACACGCATGGATGATGCTAAACAATTACACAGTCCCACATAGACTGCCTTGTTTCAGAGTGTGCTGTTTTTTTAAAAGTAAGGTTATGCTTTACAGGGTTGGAGTTCTATCAACAAATGAACTCGCTCCACTTTGGATTAAATTGAAGCCAAGAGACAACTGCAGACTGTGCAGTCAAGCAGCAGAGACCATCATTCATATTGTCTGCTTCTGCAATAGCTAAAGGGAGATCTCTTTTTAGAAAACCACTAAACGAAAAGGGGATTGGTTCCTCTAGGCAGGCATTTATTGTGTGCCTGGACCCAAACAATTTGCCCTTAATCATTGCTTTCACGAAGTACATGATGATGGTGAAACTCAGATTAGATAAATATATGCATTAGCACACCCAATGTGGCTAATTTAGGTGGTCGCATGAGTTATTATCTTTTTAGATTATTTGCCTCAATGCTTTTAGACACTGTAATTGATGAAATGCTTAATTAAGTTATTGTAGTTTTGCTATTGCTGTAATATTTAGCTATTTATTATTGCTGTTTTACTTCAGGAATTTAATTAGCAAATTTGAGAAGGCGACCTGATATATTTATGTCTCTGCGCATCTGTTTTACTATAATGTTGCTTTAATTTGAAGTTTTTACCTAAAGCAGACACTTGGCAGTTAGACAATCGATAGTAGTTACTTAATCGCTGCAAGATTTTAGTTGATTCCTTTAATGCTTTGTAGCATCATAACAGCTTTACTAACCATATACAATAAGGGTATTCATTCATTGCCCTCCTAGCATTCGTCTCCTTGCTTAGGATCCGACTGCCCATGAATTTAACAATCTATGCAATCTCTCCCTTGTTTCTGCTACTGTCCCGAGCCTCTGGAAAGAGGCGATGGTGATACCATTCCTAAAGAAAGCTTCAGCCAGTCTTAACATTTTGGCCACCTCCAGGCCTGTTTCTCTTCTGCTTTACCTCACTAAGATTATTGGCTAATGCACTTAATCTACACCTTTCTAACTATTTTTTAAAAAAATGCTTTACTTGCATATTGTGGAATCTGCCTTACTGGCTGTATCTAATTACATTAGAATAACCATGAACCAAGGTGGATCTGCTGCCCTGGTCCTTTTGAGGTTATCCGCTGCTTTCAGTAATGTCTCTCACAATATCCCTGTATCCCATTTTTCTAATCTCGGAATCAGTGAGCTTGCCCTTAAAGGGCTCCAATTGTTTCACTCAAACCACTCTCAGACAGTATCTCTCACTACTTTTCGGTCCTCACTCAATCCTGTCACGCATGGAGTACCACGAGTTTACTCATTTAGCCCCACCCTACTCTAATGTGTATGCCTACCCCTTGCTTTCCTTGTGAGTACATACAAGTGTGATATAATTTCTTGCGCAGATCATACACAAGTATTGGTGGGAATCTCAGTTTGGGTCTCCCAGATCAAAGATAATTTCAGAAACTGCGTGACAGAAGTGGCCAAATGGATGACCTCAAACAGAATGGAGGTAAGACTGAAATACTTATGTTTGCAAAGTGCCTCTGTCTGGTCCTGTTTATGGTGGCCTGCCAAGCTCGACTCCTGTCCTAGTACTGCCTGGCTCTAAAAATCTTAGGAGCTTTATAACTCACTCTCGTTTGCTACTCAAATTAATCACGTTTCCACCATTTGCTTCAAATGCTTGAGAAGGCTGTCAAACCCTCCTGGACTGTTTCGCTCGGCACCCAACCTAATGTTCATTGTGCCATTCATTGACTGCTCGAGACAAGGAGGACGCTTCTTTTCTACCTGGCAGCCAAACAAAGGAATATGTTGTCGATTACATCCCCGCTCCTCTTCTCTTAACTATTTTCTTAGGCATTTCACCAATTCAAGAACTGTCTAATCCAACAGCATTAACTCTCTTCTGCAAGCTAGTGTCTTCAGCATAAGGAAGCCTTCTTAAGTATCAGCTGCCCTCTGTAAGACTCTTCATCGTCATCATCCATTATCAACTTCTTCATTCATGGGTATAGGGCACAGCCACATCAGCCAAGACCGTCTACACTGTGTAGCAAAAGAGATGATCTACTTCATAATGTCTCTCATTTGCAGAGTCCTGAATAGAATTCCATACAATTCCTCCTCACCGTCTCTTACCAGGTCAGGGGTAACAATCATTGATTGCAAGGCACCCCGCTCCAAGCGCTCTACTCAGGGAACACACAGGGATGGCTCCACATTCCGGCGTTGCCTCACTCTACACCTAACTAAGCTCCTCATTTGGCCCTTCTCTGTTATGCCCAGAGCCTGCCCAGTGAAAGACGAGAATGTTGTGCGTGACCCTCTCCTATAAGTGAAAGAGTGAAAGCTGTTGTTCACTTCTGTGACATCACTCCTGTGTCCAGTATTGCCTGACAGCCCTCACCTCTGTTCTTTGTGTCCCGCTATAACTTGGTTGGGATCAGGAGCATTGACAGTAACGGGTTATACAAGTACCAAATGCTTCAGAGACTCTAAATCAGGTTCCCTCTGAGGCAGAACAACCCTTCTGACATAATATATGGCTCAGAATGGCAACTCCCCTACTTCCTGTTTAACTCTAAAATATATGGCACGGAGTCATTGCAAACAACCACTTTATTAAGGTTAGATTTCAGACACCAAGAATTTAAGAATATACTTGGTCTTATGCACTTTCAAATTAGTTACAAATATGTCTGTGATGGATACACAGTGGCTTTATGTTATGAGCTCTTTAATGGTGTTAGTCATCAGCAGTCCCATCAGCACCTAGGCTTTTCATGTTAATTACCGGTCACACTGAATAATAATCCTTTCAGGTGATGTTGATTTATCAGTCAAGCACAAATATACCGATAAAGCCTCACAGAGCTACGCAGGACGGAGAAACAGTGGGGGACCTGTATGATGTGCACAACATTTAACCAGAGAAGACAAGTAATGGGACTGTTCCTCAGGCCGATATGTCCAAGATTGTCAGTAAATTGAGGGACAGATTTATGAAAAGTGGCGCTGCACCTATTGCAGAGCCACTTTTCCTGAGCCCCGTAGTGACCCCCTAACGCCACCTTGTTTGCACCATAATTACAATATGGCGAACCATGGCAGTAGTCAGGGGTACTAGCATCATAATTTTTTATGCTAGTCCAGCACTTTGCAGGATTAGCGTCAAAAATGTTGATGCTAATCCTGCAAAGCACCAAGAGGCTCATTGAAAACAATGGGAGTCTCCCTTTAACACCTGCTCTTAGCAGGCATTAAAAATGCTGATAAAAATGACACAAAGAAATCTCTTAGATTTCTTTGCGCCATTTTTTCAGACCCCTTAGCACCAGAATGCCCCCATTGCGTACATTATGCCTGGCGCAGGCATAATGTGGCACAAGGGGTTACAAAGTGACGCAATGCAAGCATTGCGCCACTTTGTAGATATGGCACAGCATTTATGGCCTTCCAACGCCACATTAGCATAAAAAAATGACTCTAATGTGGCGTTGGAATGGCACTAGGCCCACTTAAATCTGTGCTGTGTTTTACTTGCCGTTGGAGGTACTTTTCTATATGTGACAACTTTTCATGCAAACCCAACAGTGATGGAGCAAAGCCGGTCCACTACCAAACAACATGTATCTTGGTCTATATGTGTGCACGTATATGTTTGCATGTATGGGCACTTATGTAGCATTAACCTAGTTATGACTCAGTTCAGTACGGTACAGATTGAGGGGTGGTACAATGAAAGGTGCAGCAAAGCGCAATTTACTTACTTGCTGGTCACAAGATACACTTTAAGAGGTGTCCAAGGGATACAGCAAATGGGTTTAATTGCAAATGAGATATTCCTTGAAGAGGTGAGTCTTCAGTTCCTTTAAAATGTGAAGGAGGGATAAAGCTTGTTAGATCTCTGCCCAGACAGACATTCAGTTGTTTCCTTCTTTCATTTCTTGGTCTCAAGACGGGCCATGTCATTGATGGTGGTGCTCTATGATGATCACTGGAGTTATTGATCTTGCGTGTCATGTAGAGTGGCATGTAGCAGGCCATAACTTTCAGTTTTCAGTTTGACAAAGCAGACAGTGAAGTTGTTGCAGGTGAACATGGTAGCTGGTGGATTTCCTATGCATTGGAGTATCTGGATACAGATCAATGGAAAGCGATCTTTAGTGGAAATAAATGGGAATCAGTAACTCCAGCAATCATGGTGTTATGTCCATCAAGGTGGGACAGTACTGAGGCCTGAACAGTTGTCCTGAATTTGGATTCAGACAGGTATGTCTTGACTTTGGGAAACACAGAGAGCTAGAGCTGGGTTAGTCCATGTAGTCTACTTCCTCCTACTGACATGGGTCTTGTAAATTAAATTAGATTTGATATGGAATTTGAAAGACTTGGCAGTGTCTAACAGTTATGGAGTGCAGCCTTCTAGGTTCCATGGCTATTAGCCCATAATGACATATTATTATTACTGTCATTAGTGGTTACTGCAAACTTATTTTCTCCAGAGGCTGACATTGAACTTAGCATTTGACATTCAGACTTCAGTATTGTAGTGGCAGTCAAGGTTGAAGCTCGAAAAGTCCTTCAAGTAAAGCTGAGTGCAATTGGTGCATTGATGTGTGCCACTTGACTACCCATGATACTCCAGGACACTTTATGCAGAGATTGAAGATGATCGGAGCTAGAAGGAGCCTTTGCATTTGCTGAAGGTCCCATGGATATGCTCTGATCTTGAGGAGTTTATTTAGGCAAATTGCTATTTGTTTCCTGGCAGGGATGAAAAATACTGTAAGACAGAGCTCTTGTCTGCAAATTAGTTGTCGAGAAGGGATTAGGTGTCGCGCGGCCGCGGCGCGACCTTTGATAAAGACCGCGGCCGGCATGCGGGCCGCGGGGAAAGCCGTGGCCTGCATGCAGACCGCGGGGGAAGCCGCGAGTCCAGCCAGGGGTAGTGGCACTCGCCGCGCCCGCTTCTTCTGTCTTTTCAGCAAAGGCAGACGCGGCAGGAGATAAGACCCCGAGTTGGGTCTAGATCCTGCCGCGCACAGCGCATTTAGTGCGCTTTACATTTGGGCATTTAGGTACTTTTGCACTTACCAGTATGCACAGGCAAAAGCCGGATACCTGCACATGGTGGTGTTTTTATGCATGCCTTTTCCCTTTCCCAGCATGCTGCCCACTTCCTCTCTTCCCAGCATGCATTGTTTCTTTTTGTTGGACGCATGTTCTTTATTCAATGTTATACTCTTTTCCCCAATCCAAGATGGTGGTGTTTCTACTTCCTGTTTCCTACTTCCTGTCTAGGGGTATATAAGGGGACTTCAGCTGCTTGTTCATTGCATTGCAACACTCCTTTGGTGGTAGTCACGCTCCGGCTGGTTTCTTCTTGTGAATCCAGTATTTCCTGATCGGTCTTCGTCTCCAGTCTTCCTGTACCCTCGGATCTTCAGCTCTAACGCCTAGGTGTCCTCCTTCTGTTTCAGGGAGTTCCTGTTGGAGGTTTTTTACCCTATTGGGGTTTTTCCTCTGGGACTCCTTCTGGAGGGCTCGGACTGTAGTGGCTTGCTATTGTCAAACAGCACCGTGGCTACCGGAAGGGGTCGCCCCTACCTCGGCCAGAGCAGAACCTGCCGGAACCGGGGTCGTTCCCCAACCCTCATCAACTTCGACGGTAAGCCCATTGAAAACCGTGACATTAGGAGAGCATTGTCAACCACTGTAGGTAGCTGGCTCCTTGTATAGTATACCAAAATTAGGTCTACAGTGCAAAGAGTCCAGATATTCCCTTAGGAGTGGACAGGGGTTTGCTATAACAATCCCAAGGTGCTCTCATAGGGGTTAGTGTAGTCAAGCAGCCTTAGGCTTATCAGAGAGGAGGGTTAGACATGTGCTGCACGCACACAGTCAATAAATGATACACATGACTCAATAAAGAGATTCATGCCAATTTATGAAAAAATAACACTTATCTTTATATAATTTTGGACACCAAGATCATCACAATCAGGTGCGTACGTTTCAAGTTATGAGTTTTTACAGCTTTGAAAAATTAGTATATTCATTTTCTGAAGATGTAATGTTATCCTATGGAGGAAAGGCATATACTGCATATAGGTACTTTACAGCGACTTACAGGACCAGTGTTCTGGAGTCAAGGTAAGTATAGGGTAAGGTCCAAAGCAGCACCAACAGGTCACTTCAGGAGGCACTGGAGCCTCTAGGTGCAGGTGTGTTTTTCAGCTTCGGGTGTCATAATGTTATCCTATGGGACAATGAACTTATACTGCATTCCGGCACTTAGCAATGACTTACAGGACTGTTCTTCTGGAGTTAAGGTAAGTATGGGGCAAGGTCCAAAGCAGCAGTCACTTTGGGAGGCACTGGGTCATCCGGGTACAGAGGTGGTTCTCAGCCTCGGTGCCCTAATGTTATCCTATATGGAAGAAACAGTTACCTCATACAGGTACTTGACAGCGACTTACAGAACTAATCTTCTGAACTTGAGGTGAGTATGAAGCAAGGTCCAAGCCACACCAACACGTCACCTCAGGGGTGTCTGGTGCGTCCAGGGGCAGAGGTGTGTTACAGCGTCGCGTGTCCTATTCACTTCAATGGAAATTGGTTCAGTCAGAAAGAGGCTGCAAGCAGGGACTGAGGTGCCAGTCCGGGGGAACCCATAGCGGGACTCGACCCTTGAGATCCTTAGGCATGTAGGGACAATGTTGGTCCACTTCTTCTCAGGCTGTGGGGCTTGGATGCAGTGGTGTCTTTTGGCATCAGGTTCCAGGCTAGGAGATTCTAGCGGTTGGAGGAGGCCTGCAGGAAGAGGCTTCAGGCAGCGGCGGGAACTCCACAGTTGGCAAACCCAAGGTGGGCTTTGTCTCTGGAGGGTTGGGAGACCACGCTGCCACCGCTGGCCCACTTTATCTCAGCCTCGGGGGCACAGGTGCAGTGGTGCTCTCCTTTGTTGGGTTTTGTCCAGAGTCCTCGGAGTTCCTCTGGGGTGCCTGAAGGACCTCAGCTGCTGGTCTTCTGTTCTTGCTTTTGTGACTCTTTAGGGTCCATCTTCTTCTTTCAGGTCGGCAGGATCTGATTTCCTGTTGCCAGGGGCTCCGCTATACTGGCTTTAGGGGCATTAGGGGAGTGTAGGGTAGTAGCCAATGGGTTACTTAACCCTGGGGTCACTACGCTCCATATATGACCGCTACCTGTGGGAAGTAGGCATAACCCTGTCCCAGAGTTCCTAGTTCTGCCATCACCAAGATGGCAGACCTTTAAATTTTGTGTCCACATCAGGCAGCTCACCTTGAGGGGTGGAACTGACCTGAAGGTGGACACGCCTTTCTGGCTATTACTTTTCCTACCTGCCTAGGCGCCAAATGGGCCCTGGGGTGGGGGGTCAGCATCTCCTCGCTTCTGAGGGAAGCCAGATCTGCATACCAAGGGCATGGGCTCTTTGAAGCCCCCTGCCTTGGAAGGCAAATTTGCAGATCATCCTTTTGGGAGAACTTTGTTCCTGACTGCCTGAGAGTAGAGGCTTTCACCCATGAGGGTCAGAAACCTGCCTGTTTGTAGCAGGCTGGCTAAGACTAGTCAGTTAACACACCAGCATTTGGTAGGGTTTTCAGGAGGCACGTCTAAGGTGCCCTCTGGGTGCATGTATTAATAAATTCACCACTTGAATCAGTGTGGGTTTATTAATATGAGATGTTTGATACCAAACATCCCTGCCTTCAGTGAAGTCATTATGTAGCTGGGGAGCCCGTATTAACCAGTATCCAGCACATATTCTTAAAATGGCTTCCCTGATCACTTACTATGTCCAAGAATGGACAGAGACATAGCAGGGGCATATCTGCTCTTGCAGATGTGCCCACACATGTAATATAATGCACCTTGCCTTAGGGCTGGAAGGCCTGCTTAGGGATGACTTACATATGTTGCATGCAGTGTTAGTGAGCATGGCACAAAGGCTGTGTGCCATTTTGGGTTTTCACTTTTAGCTGTACCAAGACACACAGACTGCAATGGCAGTCTGCATGAGCTAGGTGATGGGTCTCTGAAGGTGGCACAATACATGCTGCAGCCCTTGGGACCCTCTTTGGTACCCATGTCCTAGGTACCTAGGGTACTATTTACTAAGAACTTACATGGGTGCCAAAGGTGTTGCCAAATGGGAGGCCAATTGTCAGTTCTGGGGAAAGAACACTGGCAAGGGGAACCTAGTTAGCAGGAACCCAGTGCACTTCATTTAACGTTACATCAAATACTAGGAAAAAAGTGGTGGGACTACTGTTAACAAAAACCCAGTTTTCTACAACAACCAGGATGGTGACCGACTCTGTGGTGCTATATTTTATGAATCCTGAGTGATGCTCCTGAAGAACAGTGCTGGCCTTGATTTGGTCATCTAACTTACGGCCTTCTCAGCGAACACGTGCCAGAAAATAAATCGTGTAATTTGGTAGTATTTAGAAAAACCTTCAAGAGTGGCTGTATTTGGCAGCTGGAAGATGTCCTGAGGAAAATACTTTGAGTGAGAAAGGCATTGATGTTGATCAAAGTGCTTCGCTGGGTAAGGATTTCACTATTGATAATAGGACAAAATCACCCTGAAAGGATGTGCCCTTTACAGTGTTCAGCAGCCTTTCAATGGTAACCGTGCATATGTTTGCAAAAACTGTACGGTGATTTGTGTGGAATGGTGACTAGCATTTAGTGTTGACAATAACCTTTATGGTCTTGTCCATTTTCTCATTGGAGATGCTGATGGCACTGCATTTCTTAATGAGTGTTCAACTAAAGAATTCTGTGTAGGGCTGATGCTGCTCGGCTCGCATTATTTTTTACTTTTCAGCAACAAATTCCCAGGGTGAGAGCTTGTTGCTGGCAAGCAAAAATCAAATATCCCTGATAAGGGAGTTTTCTCCAAACCCTTCAGGGGCATGTTAATATTTGCCTTCCCAAGACGTCCCTGCCAATATGGCAGTGATAGAAAGGAAAGTTCAGTTATGTTCACTCTGTCCTAAATAGGGTTGGACAATCAATGTGATGTACATAGGTCAAGGATTTCCACTGGCAGACCTAGCTGAACATCAGGTTTGACAGGGCGGGTGAAGGCCAGGACCACTGCCAATTTATAGCTGTGCTCCTGTCCTACCAAACTCTAAATGACCACCAATGCCAGTACCGCATGCTGTGATGGTGTCTGCAGTGTCTACTACTTGTACTTCAGAGTGTGGGTGATCACTGTGACATAGAGTGTGTATTATATGGGGCTGTTATGTACATGAGTGTTGCAAGCAGATGGTGGGCTTTTTTGGGCATGAGGTGGTTATTATGGTTCTGGCTTTTGAGATCTTACATGAGTGGAGCACTGTGTCTACCTCTTGGTTTTTTTCAAGATCTAACAGGCCCAAAGAGGAATCAGATTTCCAGGCACTCTCAAAGTCTTTCCAACAACTGATGTGAAAGGGCGGTTGTTTTTCAATGTAATGGCTGTGAGTGGGGGGAGGGTTCTTTCTTGCTAGATCCTTGTCCTGCAGTGCCTCGATGTTGGCATGATGTTCTTCACTTGTCACTGTTTCTGTTGGAGGGTGGGACTAGGCTGTGGATAAGCACAGCGTTTCTCCCTGCTGGCATCTTTATGTTGTCTTGGCATCAGACAATAATATTGACTTATTGTCTATATTTTTCCCTATTTTAAGTTGTGTCTGCCTGTATATGTGAAATGTTCTAATATGGTGCAAGCTGATTTTCTCAAGCCGATGTTTTTTGAAAATCAGACTACTATTCAAATAGGCTTTATTCTGTTTTATTATAACCACATTAGCACATACAAAACGCTATAAAACATTTCATAAATATACAACATGCAATGTAGTTAAAATACACATTACAAAAATTAGTAAAAAAGCTCAGATAAAATACCACTAAAACAACACTCAGATTACATAATTAAGGAGAGCACGAGCCAAATGCACAGTTAATCAAGCACAGAATCCCTTACTCTCAGTACAACTCCTAAAAAGCAACACACTAAAAATAATATGATCATCAGATAATAGCTGGAGAAACATCAGGGCCGGTTGTTCTTGCCTAAAGTTAAGGGACTTAAATAAAGGCCTAATAAACATTTTCCTAAGACCAGTAAAGTAACTACAGAATAACATGAAGTGAAGGGTGTCCTTTAGAGACTGGTAGTCACAGCCACAGGGACCCAAAGGGGCCTGGGGATTCCAGCTCCTCAGTGAGGCCAAAAGACAATGTATCATGTTGAATCTGTTATGTTATGTAGATTTATATAGCGTCTCGCTACCCGAAGGACTCCCAGCGCTGAGAGCTTGGACACTTGTAGTCAGTATATGGAACAAGAGAGGATTATGCTTTGAACACCCAGGTTTTCAGGGCCTTCCGGAAAGTTAATTCATGGCTGTTCACACATAAGCTCAATGGTAAGGAGTTCCATAACTTTGCCCCCTGATAGGCCAGGGATCTTCCCCCCCTTCCCCCCCAACTGGCCTTCTTCACTCTAGGGGTCACCACTAAAAATGCTGTGGCGGACCTAAGCGACCTGCTCGGTAAGTAAAAGGAGGCCAGTGTCCTAAGTAATGCCGGACCTCTATTGTTCAAAGCTCTATGAATATGACACAGCGTCTTAAATTCTATCAGTTTGGCCACAGGCAGTCAGTGGTGAGAGGAAATTCCTGCTTTTACTGATTCACGCCTAGGTATATTTAAAAGCAGGTGGGCTGACGCATTCTGAATTACCTGCAACTTTTTGATCACATATCCAGGTGCTCCAATATACAGAGCGTTTCCATAGTCCAGACGTGAACCAATCAAGGCCTGTATCATGATCCTTTTGGCTACTAAAGGTAGGATTGTAAAAACCATCCTTAAAAGCCTAAGGAGGCCAAAAGAGGTGGCGGAAACTTTATTGGCTTGATACATCATAGATAGTTGTGGGTCGAGCCATACACCCAGACTCTTAATGAGTGCTTTGGGGGGTGGCAAGTCTCCCAGACTCTCCATTAGATTTCCAAATATCATCACTTCTGTCTTATTGTCCTTAAGTTTCAACGTACTTAATGACATCCATGTTGCCACTGCTTGGATGCATGGGCCCAGTGCTGGACAATTAGCACTAGGGTCATTGGATAATTATACTACTAGCTGTGTGTCATCTGCATATGATACCAAAGTCTACCCAAAAAACTTGACTATTTCTGCAAGAGGTAGCATGTAAATATTAAATAAAGTGGGGCTAAGAGAGGACCCCTGCGGCACTCCACAGCTGTTCTTAACATGCTTTGAAAAATATGATCTGTCTAGAACTTGATACGATCTATCCTTAGTAAAGGATGTGATCCAGTCTAAGGCATGCCCTGATATTCCAGTCTCTTGTATCCTACCAAGTGGTATTTCAAGGTCCACTGTGTCAAAGGCGGCGCTGAGGTCCAGAAAGATGATAGCTTTCTCCAAACCCTGATCTATACGCCTTCTAGCCTCTTCTGTCACAGCAATTAGAGCTGCCTCGGTACCATGGAGCGGTCTGAAACCCATCTGAGTGGTGTGTAAAATATTATTGTCCTCCAGAAAACAGGAAAGTTGAGTATTGACATGCTTTTCAACCATTTTAGTGAGAAGGAAATAGGTCTATAGTTGCTAAGCTATGCGGCGTCAAGGTTGTTTTTTTTTAAAAGTGGTTTAACAATGGCATGTTTCTATTGTTCTGGTACTGTCCTCGAGGGCAGTGAAGAGTTCAGAAGGTTCGTGATAACACGTACCGTCACTGGAGCGCCTAATGTCAGCACCTGAGGAGGTGCAGGATCAAGAGGGGATCCCGAATTGATAGATGTAAGGTATTTGGTCACAGCTTCTTCGGATATCGGTAGAACATCTGAAAGAATTGCAGGGCCCAGAGACCTCAGTTCCACCAACTCCTGGGCCTGGACAGTGGCTGTAGGGAGGGTGGAATAGATGTCTTGTACCTATTGTTGGAAGTATATTGCAAGATTATTGACATGCTCTTGGGAGGCATCCAGGAGTGCCACGTCCTGCTGTGGCTGGGTAATTTCATTGAATATCCAGAAAATCTCTTTAGGAGAATTTGATGCCAACTCAATTTTTGCCAAATAATACGCAGTTTGGGCAATTTTGATTTCATTATGATAGGACCTGATGGCTTTCCTATACCCTCGTTTTAGTGTGTCATCATAGGATTTTCGCTATCTCCTTTCCAATTTTTTACATTCGCTTTTGAGATGAAGAAGGTGCGGGAGAACCAGGGGGTGCTCTGCCTACGAGACCTTTAATTTTAGTGGAGGAGGGCAGATGAACGTCTAAGCTGTTGGTGACCCAGCTATTAAAAGACTCTAACATGTCTCTAATATTATCGTTAGTAGATGGTTTTAACCTCTCCAGGGTATTAATCCAGGCACTGGCTTTAAGATTGCACCCGCGTCTGATAGGTAAAGGTAAATTATGAATAAGTTTTCTGGGACTGGATTTGGCTAATTCAAGGGTTATTAAGAAATTATCAGACCACGCCAAAGGGTGAGGAGACATAGGCGTCAGTTCTATGATATTTGAGAAAACTAAATCAATTGTGTGGCCCCTATTGTGCGTCAGACCCTTAATCAGTTGTGCCAGATTTAAAGCCTCCATGTCAGATAATAAAGCTTTCATCACGGGATTATCAACCTCCTCTGCATGAATGTTGAAGTCACCCAGCAATGTGAAGTTGGGTTTAGAACATACCAGCTCAGCAATGCTATCTGCGAGGGAGTGTAGGAACTTTTCAGGGGGACCTGGGAGATTATAGACCAAGGCACCTGACAGGGTATATTGGGGATTCAGGTTTATGGAGAAAGACATACTTTCACAACCTGATAACTGAATAGACCGTTAGATTGTCCCTATATATAATTGCAATGCCCCCACCTTTAGCACAGTCTCTGTCAAGCCTATTTATAGAGTAGCCACTGGCTAGAGCCAGGGCAATATCAGGGGCTGACCCCTCATGTAACCAGATCTCTGTTAGAAAAAGGACTGTGGATGTAAGCTGTTCCAGGAGCAGATATATATCTAGTTTATGTGCTACCAAGGAGCGACAGTTTGCTAGTAAGAGGAGACATTTATTTCCCTCCTGAGCAGCTGAGTCATCATTGTTTAAAGTAGATCGAAGAGACCAGGAGCGCTCAGTGCAGTGGTCCCTAAGATTCACCAGGTCCACACTATGAGCACAGGCGTTCTGAGGAACTGGTCTCATAGAATGGAGAAGGTTAGAGAGATACTTAATTCCTTTCCTTTTAGGAGGGACATAGGAACCTGGACCTAGGCCGTTCTGGCACGGACAGGCGCAGATGGGCTTGCCTTAGGCACTCCTTCGGCGCGCCTGCTGCCCGCATCTGCTGCGTGTATCCTGCATCTGGTCTAAATAAAGACCGAAAGACCATAAAACCAACCACTAGGCTGCCAACCCACCTAAAATGGCGACTGTAAACGTGCTTTTGGGGAAGAGGAAAAATGGAGGGCAGAAGCTAAGATTGCAGATCCCTGTCCCCAGGCCACTGAACACGGGCCACGAAGGGGGAGGAAGGAGAGGATTATCTCCTGAGGGCGAAATGTATTTAGCAGTCCCTGCCAAAACACTACAGATTTCACAATTACTAAAAATTAGGCATTACTATACAGTAAAACACTACAAGATTACAAATATTAAGAATATTAAAAATTAGGCAATATAAAACAATTACACTTTCCCAATACTGATAAAAAATAGCAGCTATCGACTTACAGGTATCGTCCGTTACGCGTAGCCTGCATCCGGTCTAAAGATAGGCCATTACGTAAGATTTAGTGAAATTAACCACGAGATCCATACTAGCCATAAAATCAACAAACTTGTCCAGTAACAGCTGAAGGTCCACTGCAGTCCTGCCATCAGGACTGCATCGTCTGTATACAGTAGAACAGGTAGCAATCTCGACCCGCTTTTGGGCAGTCAGCTCCTACGGACAGGGGGGTTTTCTTCAGCCCACTGACATATAGTGTAAACAGAAAGGGGGCAAGAATACATCTCTAATGCACCCCTCTGCTGGTGCTGAAGGGCCGTGTGCAACCCCCGCCCTGAGAATATCAGACAGATGCTGTTGTGTGGGCATGTAGATCACTCAACAAATGGACTATGTTAGGGTCCACCCCCAAAGAAAGTAATAAGCATCATAGTTTACCGTGATTGACCTTGTCAAACGTGGATTTTAAGTCCATGATGGCAAGATGGATAGATTCAGACCTAGCAACAGTCCTGCCTGAAATTGTATTGGACATCGGAAATTGTGTTGTGCTCATCTGCTCACCCCATCAGTCTGTCGAGCACCACCCAGCCCATAGTTAACCTTTACCATTGCATTATCAAGGAGATGGGCCGATAACATTCAGGGCTGCCTTTGTTCTATAACCTTTACCACTGCATCATCAATGAGATGTGCTGATAACACTGAGGGCTCTCTTTGCTCCTAATGCATGCTCTCTTTTTGTCTGCGCACATGACTGCTTCAATTGAGGCCTTCAAAAAATGTATACTGTCAATCAATCAATCAGTATTTGTAAAGCACAGCTACTCATCCATGAGGGTCTCACGGTGCTGGGGGGGAGGGGCACCATCCAAAGAGCCACGTCTTGAGGTTATTCCTGAAGATGGTGAGCAATGGGCTTTGTCTGAGGTGCAGGGGGAGGTTGTTCCAGTTCTTTGCTGCAGTGTAGGTAAAAGATCATCCTCTGGCGGTGGATTTGCGGATGTGAGTGATGGTGGCAGGGTTGTCTTGGTGGAGCAGAGGGATCTGGCGGGGTGTGAAAGGAGACGCGGTGGTTCAGGTAGGCTGGTCCTGCATTGTGTATGGCCTTGTACGTGCGGGTGAGAAGCTTGAAAGTGATTCGCTTCTCGACCGGTAGCCAGTGGAGGGTCCTCAGGTGTTGGGAGATCTGTTCTCGTGAGGGAGGTCCAAAATTAGTCTGGCGGCGCGTTCTGGATGAGTTGAAGTTTTTTGATGCTACTAGTTGAGGTGCCGGCGTAGAGGGCTTTGCCATAGTCGAACTTCCTTGTGACTAAGGCATGGGTGACTGTCCTGCGACAGTCTGCTGGTATCCACCTGAAGATCTTCTGGGGTTTGCGGAGTGTGTGCCAGCAGGAGGAGGTGACAGAGTTTACCTGGCGGGTCAAGGATAGGGAAGAGTTGAGGATGATTCCCAAGTTTGAGGCGTGCTCAGTCATCACGGGGGGCCGCTGAGGGATGTGGACCACCATGAGTCGTCCCAAGCTGAGGTGGCGTTTTCGAAGATGAGTTCAGTCTTGTCAGAGTTGAGCTTGAGGCAGCTTTCTCTCATCCAGGTGGCGACGGCTTCCATTCCTGCGTGAAAGTTCCTTTTGGCCGTGACCGGGTCTTTGGTGAGTAAATTATGAGCTGAGTGTCATCTGCATATGACACAATGTTCATACTGTGGCTTTGGAAGGGCCATGTATACGTTGAACAGTGTGGGGCTCAGTGAGGATCCTTGTGGGACTCCGCAGTTGACTCCTGTGGGTCTGGAGGTGTAGGGTGAGAGTCTGACCCTCTGCGTCCTCCCTGAGAGGAAGGAGTGGATCCACTTCAGGGCTCTTCCGTGTATTCCTATGTTGCGGAGTTTGGTGTGCAGAGAGCTGTGGAAGACCATGTCGAAAGCTGCTGAGAGGTCAAGGAGTATGAATGCTGCGGTGTGGCTGCAGTCTAGGAGTAATCGGATGTTGATGGCTGTCAGGACTGCTGTCTCCGTGCTGTGATTGCTGCGGAAGCCGAACTGGGAACCGTCCAGGGAGTTGTTGGCCTCGATGAAATTCCATAGTTGTGGGTGTATTGCTTTCTCTAGTACTTTGGTGGGGTACGGTAGCAGCGAGATGGGCTTAGAGTTATTTGTGCTCCCACAGATCAAGCAAAGGATGCCAATTTAGGGGCTTATTAACAAGCCCCTTAAGCTATTGTAGCATCACTTTTTGTAACGCTGAGGCAGCATAATCAGCACCTACACTGTGTCACATTTAAAAAGTGGTGCAATGGGTCCATTGTGCCAGTTTTTAAAGCCCTGTGTCACTTATACCCGCGCCAGGTATAATGTAGGCAGGGTGGGCATTCCCACATCAAAAGCCACGCAGAACTGGCACAGTGAAATTTACTACATTTCACTGCGCCATTCTATGCCTTCATATTGTCACATTTTTAACACCTGCTCAGAGCAGGGGTTAAAGTGACACTGGGCTTTGTACCATGGGACCCTCCTCACACTGCTGGAGTAGCATCAGATTACTGACGCTACTCCAGCACTGCGCCACTTTTGCGCCAGCAGATGCACCAGAATTTTTGGCACATATGTGTCATAAATACAGCACTACCATGGCGTCGTTAAGGGGTCCAGGGCTGGGGCAAGAAAACTGGCGCATCAATGCTGATGCGCCAGTTTCTAAGTAAGGCCCTTAATATTTGGCTTCCAACTTCAAATTCTTTCACACGTACAGACCATTTTAAAACTTTCTATTTTCAATTTAGCTTTTTCTGTATATGTATTTTATTAATCCCCTAATACTGTTCAATCTTCTAAACAGTCAAGACTCCGTAGCCGGCATAAGGGACCCCGTGTGGTCCCTGGACCACAGGTTAAGAACGTGGTTCCACAGCATCCAGCGGCAGTGTTCAGGACATCTGAAACCAAACATCCATTCAACCAAACCTGCAAATCAATGTACAAGTACTCAAAGAACCTGCCACCTGTGCAGGCTGTACCTGCTGGAGGCTGTTTACTTTGAAGTAGAAACAAAAACTGAGGTTGCCATGGAATGGTGTTTTGTTAGTACCTTTGTTAAACCGTAAGCACACCTTCACAGCGCCTAGGACTCCATCGACGGCGAGAGAGATCCAAGCCGAGTCGCCATGGCTGTACCATACTCCTATTTTGACAAAAACAATTTAAACCAAAACAGGTAGGAGCGATCTTGGAGTTGTGTGACTATAGGTGCACAGGTTAATAATTGTAAAGAACAAGGTCGCTTGGCATATTACTATTTAGTTGAGCACTGACTGGCGAATGGCGTAAAAAATAACAAGAGAAAACGTTTTATATGGAGCACGAATGCTTACAACACTCAGCGCGTGTCCGTCCTACTTGTGGAAATGAATGACAGCGCTGGCCAGACAGGCGGGTCTGAGAATTCATTTTATTTTGAGTAATGGATTATTGGATCCCTGGTAATTCATTTCTGACTGGCCGCAGATTCAAAAGGCTTGTATTCCAAGCCAGCCCCGCATCGTGGTTTCACTTTCTAACGTTCCCAAGGCAACTATACCTGTTACTTTGGTTTCTTTTTTTCTCATTGGTTAGTTCTTCCGTTTTCCCGTTTCTCTCGCTTACCCTGGCTCTCCCACTGCTATCATCCCTGCCCTGAAGAATGTAACAAGCTGCTCTGTTTTGAAATCAGTGCGCTATATTCTTCTCACGCTTTACTGACTCCATTTTTTCAGTTTCTGGAAAATCAGTAATTTGAAGCAATCTCATGCAGCATATTGAGTTGTTTATTAGAATAGCGCTTCAATCAGGTGTCGCCAAGTAGGGACATGAAACGCCCAGCCTTGAATTGGGTTCTCCATTACCCTTTCGGGGCACTTCTTCATAGGGTGTTGGATGGAGTAGAGTTTGGCCTACAATGGAGGTGCTGTGCGAGGTGTAAGAGGTTCAAAGAAGTGCTTCAAACATGGCCTGGCGGGCATCACTGAACATAATCATGAGATGCTGCGGAGAGCGCCGCACATGCTTACTTAAGGTTTACTATGTCTATAGCATCTATATGCTGGTAAAGAGGACCCACCATACCATCCCATGTTCTGAAGGACTAGACATCCCGGAACTTTGTATTTCACACAACGCTACTGAATTGTGGTTGATGTTTGTTTTCTTTTTGTTTAATGAATAACGACAAAATGAAATGTGTGTGTTGTGTCTCACTTGAGGTTAGGTGTATCTATTGCTAGGACTCGAGGACTAGATGAGGGTCAGACCTTCTAACAAATAAAATGATAGAGCCTTAACATGGTGCACTTTCTTTTTCACATCCTGTATACTCAAAGCTTATTTGATGTGCCTGCTGATCAGACATAGGTGCCAACTCATACCTCAGCTTACTATGTAGACTCTGCCCATAACGGTGGTTCCAGAACCCAACATATGTACACTGTTCATATTTATACTCGGTTAACAAAATACCTTACTCAAAAGGAAATGGATGGTCCTGATATCAGGTGGTAGGGTTTGGTACAACATTTAAGTTGAAATATTGACCTGCAGCAGTATCAACTACTAGATAATGCTTTGCACGGTATCGTGATAGTAAATACAGATGATGGTAAAATAGTCAATCCACACTTCCCGATGTATGCTTACTCTAACAAGATTGTGCAAATTAATATCATGCAGTCTATACTGTCGTAGATATATATTTTTGTATTCAGTATTTGACATAAAATGAAGGGGAGGACCTTGGCCGTCTCTCTAGTTACAGGTAACACGCTGATCCAACTATTTACAACACCACAGTCATTCCATTAATCTCCTAATCTTTGATCAATTAATTACTTTGTGAGGCATTCCCCACTCACTAATAAACCCACAACTCTCTTGCTTAATACACAGATTTTGTTTTCTTTCATCTTCACTCCAGGATTTGCTCTTATTGGGCCTACTCCACCCCTCTAAACTTACTTGCAGGGAGAGGAGACACACCTCCAGTCTGGGTCCAGGAAGTGAATCATATCTTCTTCAGATTTTGGTTCTGTTCAGTCTTCATCTGTCCCACCTGAAATAGTCAGTCTCTAGGGATGGAGACTGCAGTGTCAACACTTGGAGCTTTCTGGCGAAGCTGCATTGAGGGTCAATAATACCTGCCCCTGTCTACATACCAAGCATACTCTTATCATTGGGTTTTGTTTCAGACTTGGTCTCTATCTCATGAGGTCCCTTGTTTATTCTGTCCACCTTTCTAGATCCTAGAGTTTTGTTGGAAGGGTTCCATAAGGCAACCAGCTGTGGCTGCCGTGATGGTTTAGTGGGCTGAGATCAAGACATTCCACATGCCTAGGAACGGGGAGTAGGTGAAGATGTTCTGGATCATTTGGGGATCTGGGGCCCCTGGTTTGTTCAGAGCCCTATTTATCTGTTCTACCACAAGTGCTAGTCGTACAGGCCAGTCTTTCCGTTGGCCCAAAGATTTTGTGCCAGTTCCACTTGGATAAGGTGGTGGTTTTGGCAGCATTCTAGCGTACTATTTGTCTTGGAGGTGAGGCAGAGGGGTGTTTAGTACAGCTGTACTGGTTTACCTCACATGGTTACTCCCTTCTGGGTAAATTAAGCTTTGTTTGTCAGGTTTGGGCCAGTGAAGAAGTGGTGGAAGCCAACCACATCTTCCTCCCAAGGACATGATTCAGGACCCTCATTTACCCTGCATACTTTCTGAGTGGCTCGGTCCTGCCTCCTGTCGTTAGGTTGACTCTTGAGTTCAGCATCTGGTTTTCTTTTGCTCTTATGTCTGTTGGTGGTAGGCTTCAATGTTCACTTTTAATCAGCATTTTCAGCTTCAGGTCAGGATAAGGCAGGTATAGCTCTGAGGAGAGCCATTTTGGCAGCAGCTGAGTCATGATTTTTCATCCTTATTTAATAAAGTTTACAGGTGTTGCAGCTGATGTTATTGTGGGGTTTTATATGTTGGGACATGCCTCAACCATAGTGCTGATGATGAGGAGACATGCACTAATGCCTCTATTAGATATGTTAATCTCCATTACACCTAGTCTCCTCTAGTTTGTTACATTCCTGCATTGCAATTGCAGTGGTTTGAGGTGCTTCATGGTATAGCACAGGAAGTGTGTCTCCTCTCCTCAGAGCACATAGGCTGAGAGAGGGTGGAACTAGACCGGATGGGGAGACAATATAAAAGGGAAACAGACTTTTCTATACAGAGCCTGGGGCTTCATTAGTCTGGTGGCGAACCAGCAGGCCTCATGAGATATAAATGTAACAAGGATGAGAAGACCAGATGTAATGAAGGCCACCGTATGAAATCCAGGCACCAGGATTCTCTAAAATAGATCACCAGTCTCATTCTGCCTTAGTAATCTAAGGCTCGGAGTAATGTGTCAAATACCTTTTATTGCATAATTAATAAAAATCTTTGTGGTCAGCAGTGTACATAAAAGCGTTATTGAGTTAAAATAGGCAGCCAGAAACAACCTTCTGGGTTTCTATTTCACAAAGAGTTAAAACACTGATACCAAGATACGTATTGGAGACCTGCTTAAATAAGATTGTGTCGTTCATCTTGGGAGTAATAAGATGAACTGTCCCCTCAACTCCATGCTGTCCTTAAAGTTCTGCATCTAGGCTGAGCGTGAAGCAGCATTAACATTGTTTCTTAGTCATGAGCTAATTAGCTCCACAGTAATTGGTGCTTGCTTTAAAAGATGTTCAGCTTTTAATATGAATTTTGCCATGCATGCATGCCATGTGCTGTGGTGTCAGCCCTTTGAGACAAAATAGGATAGCTTGTCGACACTATCTAATGCCATTGGAGATAAACAAGTTTTTGAGGTACAGTTTCCGTCAGGGTAACAGTGCAGGGCATATGCACAGAAGGTGTAAGAAGTCTTCCTGATGGTATGCACATAGCCTGCATTTCCCATTGTGTGAGGGTTTGAGCCATTTTGGAACTGCGTCCTGTAAGGGGAGTTGTCCAAACCTGGCGTGCAGCATCTTTGTTTTCAGAGATTTATTTAGTATTACTCCCAGGTACGGCTGTGCTGTTTGCACCTTGTACATGTTTATCGTCTATACATGAGTGGGATCGTAACCTGAACTTGTCTTTGTCCTTACTCCATGATAGCTGCTTGATTTGTTTGTTTATTAGCTGCTTGAATGATTTATGCAGTAAGGACTTTTGCCAGAGCTCTTCTGCCTGCAGTTACTTTATTGCCAAGACGATTTTGTCAGACCATGAGTTTGAGACATTCGGCATGTTCAGGCCTGTTTCCACCCAGATAAGTGCTTTACGTATGTTTGGGGGCGCCTGTCTTAGTAGAGAGGCATATTTGAGGATAGCTCTATTCTGTACCAAGGCTTGGTTTTGTAGCCTGAATTCCAATCTGTCTTGTGCCGGTGAGGAACTGTATGGCAGGTGGAAAAGAAAGCAGAAAACTTTACTCTGGGCAGTATTCAAGAAATCATTAAACTTGCCAGGGTAAATTTCTAGACCGTATACCAGGGAGGGGAGGAACTTTGCCTTGATCACCGTGAGGAGCGGGCTCCAGGCTGGACTTTGCAGATTCATAGATAGTTCTTGAAGAGCTGCAATTTGCGATGACACTCTGGCTTTCAAGGTGTTTAAATGCAAGCAGTGAGACCACTGCTCCTGCAACCTGACCCCCAAATATGTGTAACTGCTACTTCTGCAGGTTTCCACAGAGCCACTGCTTTTTCTTAATTGCATGCTTGCCGAAGATGACTACCTTGGTTTTCTCCAGGTTTAACAGCAGTATGTTGGACTTGTGGTACTGATCTAGGGTATGTAGCAGTTTTTGGAGCCCCGTGCCTGAAAGATTCAGCAGAATGTTGTTGTCTGCGTATAGTAGTGCTGATAGGAGTTGGTGGCCCAGTTTGGTGGGGTGGGAAGTGGAAGAGTTCAATTGTGCGCACATATCTGCAGGATGTAAATTGGATAGCATCGGGGCTAGTACGCAGCCTTGCTTCACGCCTCTTTCTATAGGAATTTTAATAGACACGCTTCCATTGCTGCCAACTTTTACCCTGACCCAGTTGTCAGAATATAAAATCTGAATTCCTCTTAACAGATTTGGTGGAATATTGAGATCTACTAACTTCTTCCATAGTCTGTGCCATTCCACACAGTCAAAAGCTTTAGATCGGTCCACAAAGCAGGTGTACAAGGTCATTTACTTTTTTGTACATTTTTCTGCCAACATTGCTAGTGATGCCAGGTTGTCAGAGGTGCCGTTTGAAGGCTGTTTGAAGGACAAAAGCCTGTTTGGTTCAGTGGAATTAGATTCAGTTTGACCGCCCAGTCTTTCAGTTCCGATAACAGGCAATCCGCAAATATTTTTGCATCAGTGTCGAGAAGAGCGATCAAAAGATAGCTGTCTGGGTTCTCATAGGGGTCTTTCTTGTTGATGGGATGGAGAATTGCCCCTTTCCAGGAATCAGGGATTTTGTTTTCTGAGACGCAGGCATGAACTTGTTGCAAAGCTGGTTAGACCAAAATTCTGGATCGTTCTTTAAGACCCCCACAGGGAGGTGGTTTGGACCGGGGGCCCCATTAGTTCTACAGTGTCTAAGGTGTCCCTCAATCTTTTGTACTTTGGAGGATTGGGGATTCAGTTCTTTATTTGAGCTAGAGTTGCGTTCTGCCACTTCCTGACAACTGTATAGTTTGGAGATTTACTTGATCCACTTTACCTCTGGCACAGTGTTACTTAGGGTTGATTGACAATGGCCCACAGGGGGCAACTGTTCTTTTGTTTACACGCCTCAACAACTTTGATCCATTCCTGGTCACCGTGTGCCTGCTTTGCCTACCAGATTGCCTTCTTTAATTTCTTCCTTAATTCGTAGAAGGCCCCAATTTGGCCGGTGTCAATGTCCTTAGGGCTCTTGCTGCTTTGTTGAGCAGTTGCCTTTGTTGCTTTAGGGATTGTGTGAACCATTGATTTTTATTCCGTGGAGGACCAACACTGTGCCTCTGTATGGAAGCTAGGGGGTTCCTTAGTGATGTTAAAGTTGCTTCCCATTTGGTGATTGTGTCCAGCTGGGCCCCTAAATTGGGTAATGAGCTTGTTTTCCATGCCTCATATTTCTCCATACACATGTTTGACCATCTTATGTGGTGTAAATGGCTTCCGGGATCCTGTGACCCTATATTGTGCACCTGTGCCATATAATGGTTTTTGTTCATGATTTCCATAACTTGCGGATGATGATCACTTTCACATCTAACTTCTATGCTAAAGACATTAATGAACTTAAAGAATGCCATAGATGCAAATGTGTAATCTAGGGTGCTTGCCGATTTCTTTGATTTGTGTGTTGGGTTCATTGGGCAGTCTGTGGGGAATCGACCGTTCAAGGCCCTTAGTCCAAATGCCTCTAAATCTCTCACCAGAGGATGATCACATTTGTCCATGCCCCTGAAGTGTGATACTTGCTGCGGAATGCCCAGGCACTGATCCAAGACTCCTTCTCTGTTGTTTCTTTTCCCATGATTGGCCATGTTTAGGTTGAAGTCGCCTGTGATGAGCCAGGAGCCGACCCTGTATGAGGCTTTTAGAGATAGCAATTCATTTTCCGTGGTGTCTAATAGGCGCTATTTGTGAGTCACATAGGGGTTGATATAAATCTTTAATATTATGACCGATGTTGATGCCCCTTCCAATAGCCAGTTTTCTATGATGATAGCTAACATGCGGCCTGGAAGCTGGTCAATGCTTCTTGCCTATAAAGAATTATTTGTGGTTATGTAGGTTGAAAGACCACCCTTGGGCTGCCCTTTGGACTTTGGTTTAGCAGCTGGGCTAAATAATTCTCGGAACCCTGCTAATGGATTTTCAGCCACTCTTCAGGTTTCTTGTAGACAGATGATGTCAAAATTTCTCAAAAAGGATTCCAGGTTTCAGCCCTGAGCAAATTTGGTAGCCCCGCTATGTTCCAAGATATTACTTTTGTAATGCCCAGCACATATTTGGGCAGCTTTCTAAAGTTTGAGATTTTTTTGGTATTGCTGGGATCCCACTTCCACCTTGGGGTGCAGGAGTGCATCAGGATTGATGGGAGAATTTGTTCCAACTGATTTCCTCTTTTTGCAGGTCCACTTCCTGTCCTGGTCTTGTCACAGGATGTTCCTGTGCGATGGAGATTATGAAATCTCTTGGCCGGGTGATAAAGGTGAAGGATGCCCCCTTGGCATCCTGTAAGATTGATCTCTGGTTGACAGCCATGGGGTTTGCTGTCCGTGTTCCATCACATTTTCCCATGGCTCCTTAAGGGATGAGGAATGTTGAATACTTTCCTTTGTTTACTTCTTTAAGCTCTATACCCCAGAGTTTGAATACATCTGACTTTGATAATAGCAACTGCAATATTTCTGCGCTGCTGGAGCGGACTTCCGTGCACTCGTTTGATTCGCCCTTACTTTGTGCTAGAAAGGCTAACTACTCGAGATCTTTACTGTTTAATTGATCCAGCCCTGGGATGGCATTGCAGATTCTCATGATGTTGCCTCTGTTTTGGATGTCCCAGGGGCCCTGAGATTTATATGTTGGATGAAAGATTATGGAATGAGTGCCCCTATCCTTTGAATCCAATGGATGATAGGGTGCAGTCGTGAGGCCCTTTGTGAAGTGCAGAGCTGATGTGATTTCGGCATCTGTACTTTTCCTTTGCTCTTCCAGGGTGAGTGCTTGATATGTGGGATTTGTACTGATAAGACGGGCAGTTGTCTTTGTGATGGTCCCCGGTGGTCTTGGCACCCAAGATAAAAATCCCATTGCGGAGTGATCGTTTGATTGTTCCCTTGTTTCCTCAAGGGTGACCCCAAGACGGGAGTCATGGGGTGGGGGTCGCATATGTATCAAGTTGGACATGGTTCTTGTCGGGCTCCATCACACTGGTTAAAATGGGTTGTGCCCTGTGAAAGGTAGTGGAGCGTGGTTTCCCCGCTGGATCATCCCGGGACCCAGAAGTTGAGATCTGTATGAATGTACCAGGAGGTGCCAGCTGTGGGTGGGCATTTGATCTGGGGCAGTTTGGTTGTAGTCCTTTGGGCCGGTCAGTTGCTGCTGTATTACCAAGGACCCTCTGGTTCATACTTCCTTCTGACGCAAGTCCTTCCTCTTTCTGAGGATTGTTACCAGTCTGTGGCCTCAGTGTCCGAACTTTGGTGGCTTTCAATTGGGTGGGAGGTAAAGATTTTGTCAATTCCACTTTGCTATTTGACTCTTTTTTTAAATTCTCTCTCAAGGAGTTATCGCTGCAGTTTTTGTGCAAAGGATGGGGTTTGTTTTCCTGACCCGTAAATGATTTTCTGTGCATTTTCCTTAGACGTTTCTTGTTTTTCCTGGACAGAAGTGGAAGAAAAGGACCTTCTTCTAGGTTGTGCACTTTTTTTGGGCTTCCAACTATTACTCCTAGCATCTGTTCTAAGCTTACTTCTGCCTGTGTTGCAACATTTGGCACTTCCTTTTGTGGACTGTTTGTTGTTGCAGGGGTTTGTTGTCCCTGTGGCCACAACCTACATCTCTCCACTGTTTGGCTTCCTGTTTTAAGTTTACTACTATTGGTCGACATGATTGATGGCAATTCTTGTAGATTATCTAGGATTAGGCTGTACTAGCACTGATGAGCCTACGTAGTTGACCCCTTGTCGGCCTCCACATGTGCCTTTTTGACTAGCAAATTTAATCTGTCCAACTTATTGTCAATAGACATCGTAGTGGTTGCCAAGCTTTGAAAGATTTGAATTTGAATGTCCAGTTTATCTGTATTGAAAGTAGTGGTGTTTGTTATGGCTGTGAGGGTTTTGTTTAAAGTGTCCCATCCTGTCAGGAGATGGGTGTCCGAGTCCATATGCCCATGATTTTGCATCATTTCGGATGCATTTTGCATGTTTATGGTGGGCTGGTTATCATTCCTTTTCATGGGTGTGTGTTGGTCACCCCCTTCCCAGGAGTGCAGCTCTTCGTCTTTGTTAAAGACCTCCTCTAAATCCTCCTGCTTAAGAGAGGCCTCCCAGGGGTGGTTGGGCTGGTTCTTCCTTGGGGTTGATAATTTTAATTTTAAAGCCAAGTTTTCCCAGCTAGCTCTTTGGTTTTCTTCTATGCAAAGCCCTTTAGTTGGGAAGTCGTCAGGGACTATGCTTCTGTCCTTTACCACTATGGTGGAGGATAGTGGGATTGCCTGCTTTTGTGGCCGATAGGCAGGCACGGTGCTGTTGTGTAGGAGTTCCAAGCGAGTATGGGCACTTGGGACTGGGAGATCCGGCATTGACTCTTGTGCTGCATTGTTGGAGAGAAGTCCGCCCAGGAGTTGCCCAAAGTGATGCACTGTCACTGAATGATCTCCAGCCAGGGTATGATCTCGGGACTGGTTCTCCAGAGAGTGTCTTGTGAATGGTGATTTTCCCCAGTGGTGTAAGTATTCAGGGATACCTTTAGATCCTCCCTTCACCATCTGGTTTCTTCCTTGTGGCTGCTCCTGGAGAGCACTCCTTTGGATCTGTTGCCCCCTTTGGTGTCACCTTTGTAATGGGTTGGGGCCTAGAGGCTTGCTTCATTTTCACCCCTTTGGCGTCCCCCCCCCCCCCCCATTTGTTCGGGGCTGCCTTCCCTCTCAAATTTTGTACCCTGTCATGAGCCATTAAGAGGAGGGAGCTGCGAGTCCTCATACTCTCCCCAAACTCTTCTTCGGCTTCCCCTGTGAGTTCCAATGCCTGCGGGTGCTCCTCCTGCTCCACAGAGTATGAGAATGTGATGGGAAGCAGGAGCCCACCACCCCCCCAAGTTGAGGCAACCCGGCTGCTGCTGCTGTCCCCGAGCTACAGGAATAAAAGGAAGCTAGAGGCCAATGGCGAGCTGGTTTCACTGGTTGCCACGCAAGCTGCACCCAGACCTGGCTCGGCCACTTCTGCGGGGTGGCAGGGCGCACACTCAGCAGCAGCCACCTACTGCTGCCACACTCGTGCTTTGCTAGGCTTGGTAGCAGCACTTACGCTCGCTTGCTGCACTTGCTTGCTGCGCTGGTACCTGCGGCTGTTGCTGTGTCTGCGAAACCTGGGGTGCTGTAGAGCCAGGAGGCTAGAGCAGCCTAGAGAACTCATAGGACAGTTGTAGTCCAGGGATCCAGTGGACATGTGGCATCAAATACATCAACTGTGTCAAATGCTGGGATCCTGTAGTTGTCACACAGTCCTGGAGACCACCGACCTGCACTCTGCAATTTATGAGGTGAAACTCAGCCCCCTCGAGATGGACCACAAGTTGCTTGCTTGCTTCTTGGTAGGGGGGTGCGGTGGGTGGCTCAGCTCAACCAGTGGATTTACCGGCTATAGGATCAGCTGGGTAGTTGTTGTAGCCGTGCTGTTAATGCTGTCGGTGTCCTTAAACTGCCTTCAAACGGCCTTCAAACAGCCACAGCTCGCAGCATGCTTACGGCTCAGTGCGGTGCTCGTGGTTCCTCCTCCCGCATTTCCGCATCTGCATCTCTCTGCGTCTGCAACTTTCTTCTGAGCATCCGGAGTAATGAGGAAGCTGCACCACATTGACTGCATCACCTCTCTACTTACCCTAGGGGTATCATAGTGTGCCTTCCTTAGGCATCTGGGTACAATATGTGGTGAGGTGGTTGTGGGTAATTTTGAGAAGGTATGAGATTCAAGAGTTCAGAGTGTTATGGTTTGCTTAGAAGCCCTGGATATGAAACTTGTATCTGGAAGTTAATCTGGGTCATATCTGGGGCAGAGTCCACCCCTAGATAGTGAACAGGGTCCCATCTTTGCACTAGCACTCCTTTGGGCGACATTCTGGTCCTTCCTGGTCCTCAGCAGCACCCAAAAACCTCTACCGCAACCCTTGCAGCTAGCAAGGCTTGTTTGTGGTATTTCTGCGTGGGAACACCTCTGCAAGCTTCATCGCGACGTGAAACATCTATCTTCCAAAGGAGAAGTTCCTAGTCCTCTTCTTTCTTGCAGAACTCCAAGCTTCTTCCATCCGGAGGCAGCTTCCTTGCACCTTCATCTGGGGTTTCCTGGGCTCCTGCCCCCCCTGGACACTGTCGCGACTATTGGACTTGGTCCCCTTGCCTTGCAGGTCCTCAGGTCTGGAAATCCGTTGTCAGTGCACTGCTGGTGTTTGTTCTTCTTACAGAATCCCCCTATCACGACTATTGTGCTCTCTGGGGGTAGTAGGTGCACTTTACTCCTACTTTTCAGGGTCTTGGGGCGGGGTATCTTGGACACCCTGACTGTTTTCTTACAGTCCCAGCAACCCTCTACAGGCTCCCATAGGTCTGGGGTCCAGTCGTGATTCGCATTCCACTTTTGGAGTATATGGTTTGTGTTGCCCCTATACCTATGCTTGCCTATTGCAACCTATTGTAATTCTACACTGTTTGCATTACTTTTCTTGCTCTTGCTTACCTAATTTTGGTTTGTGTACATATAACTTGTGTATATTACTTACCTTCTCACTGAGGGTACTCACTGAGATACTTTTGGCATATTATCATAAAAATAAAGTACCTTTATTTTTAGTAACTCTGTGTATTGTGTTTTCTTGTGAGATTTTGCATATAAGTGGTATAGTAGGAGCTTTGCATGTCTCCTAGTTCAGCCTAAGCTGCTTTGCCATAGCTACCTTCTATCAGTCTAAGCTGCTAGAAACACCTCTTCTCTACTAATAAGAGATAACTGGACCTGGCACAAGGTGTAAGTACCTTTGGTACCCACTACAGGCCAGCATCCTATATTGGTTGTGCAGCGGTGGGATAAGTACTTGTAACTACTTACCACTTGGTCATTTTGTACTTTTCATAAGAGAATCATATACCAAACAGTTCATTGTATGTACACTTAAACCAAAAAGTTTGCTTTTCTTCTCTAAAACATTTTACAAAGTTCTGAAAAGTTTCTTAAAACGTATAAAAGTTTTCTAAAAAGTTAGAAAAAGTTGTTTTTTTCTCTCTACTTTCAAAAGTTCTAAAACTTTTTATTTCCTCTCCCTATCTCTAAACCTTTTACTATCATGTCTGTGGTAGATTCTGCTCCCAAAACTGTCAATGCTACTTATGACATTTTGAATTACAAGAGCTTAAGGAGTCTCTGCTTAGATAGAGGTTTAGTTATAGGAAAGAACCCTACAAAAGAGTTTCTGTTTAACATGCTTGTTGTAGATGACCAGAACCAAGCTGGCCCATCAAAGGAGAGGTTAGAACATGTAGAAACTTCCCAGTATGATTCAGGAGAGTTCCCGGAGAAGGGTGGGGAGGGTTCTGAACAGGATCTGCCCCCTAGCAGGGCACCTAGTAATGCTGGTAGTAACGGAGGCTCCCATCACAGTAGGGCTTCCTTTATTCCTAGAGGCAGGTTACCAGGGTCCAGACAGTTAGGGACAGGTCCCCCTCTGAAGTTTCCAATTTGTCATCTGTGTCAAAGCATTCCCAACCCACCCACCCTGAGGATAACTTGTTAGAAAGGGAACTCAAAAAGTTCAGGGTTGAAGAGACCAGACTGAAGCTTAAGCAGCAACAGCTGGCCTTAGAATGGTGAATCCCTAGTCATTGAGAAGGAAAGACAGATGTTGGGGTTAGGCCCCCATGGTGGCAGCAGCAGTATTCCTGATAGTAATCCTGTTAGAGAGCATGATTCCAGGAATCTGCACAAGATAGTCCCCCCTCACAAGGAGGGGGATGACATCAACAAGTGGTTTGCTGCGCTTGAGAGGGCCTGTATGGTACAGGGAGTCCCTCAAAGGCAGTGGGCTGCTATTTTGTGGCTATCTTTCAATGGAAAGGGTAGGGATAGGCTCCTTACTGTTAGGGAAATTGAAGCTAACAATTACACAGTATTGAAGGATGCACTCTTGGGTGGATTTGGCTTAACCACTGAACAATACAGGATTAAGTTCAGAGACACCAGAAAAGAGTCCTCTCAAGACTGGACAGATTTTGTGGACTGTTCAGTGAAGGCCTTGGAAGGGTGGTTATATGGCAGTAAGGTATCGGACTATGAAAGCCTGTATAATCTTATTCTGAGAGAGCATATTCTGAACAACTGTGTGTCTGACTTGTTGTACCAATACCTAGTGGACTCGGATCTGACCTCTCCCCAAGAATTGGGAAAGAAGGCAGACAAGTGGGTCAGAACAAGGGTGAACAGAAAAGTTCATACAGGGGGTGACAAGGATGGCAAGAAGAAGGATGGTAAGTCTTCTGACAAGGGTGGGGACAAAAGTAAACACACTGAGTCTTCATCAGGCCCACAAAAATCCTCTGGGGGTGGTGGGTCCAAATCCTCTTCCAAAAATCAACCTAAAAAGCCTTGGTGCTATTTGTGTAAAGTCAAAGGCCATTTGGCAACTGATTCCAGTTGTCCAAAGAAAAACACCAAACCTCCCACCACCACAACCCCTGCTGCAAACTCTAGTGCCCCTAGTAATAGCAGTGGTGGTGGGAAACCTACTAATAGCCAATCCAAGGGTGTAGCTGGGCTCACTATTGGCAATGTAGTTGGGGTTGGTCTTGTTAGGGAGACCACAGAGGCTGTTTTAGTCTCTGAAGGTGCCATTGATTTGGCCACCTTGGTTGCTTGTCCCCTTAATATGGATAAGTACAAGCAACTTCCCCTAATAAATGGTGTTGAGGTTCAGGCCTACAGGGACACAGGAGCCAGTGTAACTATGGTCATAGAGAAACTGGTCCACCCTGAACAACACCTACTTGGTCAGCAGTACCAAGTGACAGACGCTCATAACAACACTCTTAGCCACCCCATGGCTATTGTGAATCTCAACTGTGGGGGGTTACTGGTCCAAAGAAAGTTGTGGTTGCCTCAGATTTACCTGTATACTGTCTACTAGGGAATGATTTAGAGACATCAGCTTGGGCAGAAGTGGAGTTGGAGGCTCATGCAGCAATGCTGGGCATTCCTGGGCATATTTTTGCTTTAACCAGGGCTCAGGCCAAAAAGCAAAAACGACCGGGTAACTTGGATCCTGTAACAATGGACCAAGTGCTCCCTAAAGCTAGGGGTAGCAAGGGTAAATCCCTACCCACTATCCCTCCCTCTACAGAGGATTCCCCTTCTGAGGAAGAGGAATTTCCTCCCTGTGCAGAACCTTCACCAGATGAGCTGGCAGCAGACACTGCTGAGCTTTCGGGTGGAGGGGGGCCTGCCAGGGAAGAGCTGAGTGTGGCACAGCAAACCTGTCCCACATTAGAGGGTCTCAGACAGCAAGCTGTCAAACAGCAAAATGGGGATGTCAGTAAGAGCCATAGAGTTTACTGGGAGGACAACCTCTTGCACACAGAGGCAATGGACCCAAAACCTGGAGCAGCCAGGAGATTGGTCATTTCCCTGCAGTACAGAGAGTTCCTCCTAACCTTTGCACGTGACTTTCCTTTGGCTGGGCATTTGGGCCAAATCAAAACATGGGAAAGACTTGTCCCTTTGTTTCACTGGCCTAGGATGTCAGAGGACACTAAAGATTTTTTCAAATCTTGTGTGACCTGCCAAGACAGTGGCAAGACTGGTGGCACTCCAAAGACCCCCCTAATTCCACTACCTGTGGTTGGGGTGCCCTTTGAAAGTGTAGGAGTTGACATAGTTGGCCCCCTTGACCCTCCTACGGCTTCAGGCAATAGGTTTATCTTGATGGTTGTGGACCATGCCACAAGATATCCTGAAGCAATTCCTCTAAAAAGTGGTTTGTGTTGCCCCTATACCTATGCTTGCCTATTGCAACCTATTGTAATTCTACACTGTTTGCATTACTTTTCTTGCTCTTACTTACCTAATTTTTGTTTCTGTACATATAACTTGTGTATATTACTTACCTTCTTACTGAGAGTACTCACTGAGATACCTTTGGCATATTGTCATAAAAATAAAGTACCTTTATTTTTAGTAACTCTGTGGGGGCACTCAGCAACTCAGAGAGCCCTCACAGAAGCAGGCAGCACCCGCAGAAGTACCCCAACAGGCACTTAGAAGAAGAGTGAACCGGAGTCCACGCGAAGTTACAAAAGGGGGTACCACAACGTCGGAGGATAACTCAGAAGGTTGTGCACTGCAGGACGGAGTGCTGGGGACCCAGGCTGGGCTGTGCACGAAGGAAATCCTGGAAGAGTGCACAGGAGCCAGAGCAGCTGCAAATCACGCGGTACACAGCTTTGCAGTCTAGCGTGGGGAGGCAAGGACTTACCTCCACCAAACTTGGACTGAAGAGTCACTGGACTGTGGGAATCACTTGGACAGAGTTGCTGTGTTCCAGGGACCACGCTCGTCAGGATGAGAGGGGACCCAGAGGACCGGTGATGCAGTCTTTTGGTGCCTGCGTTAGCAGGGGGAAGATTCCGTCAACCCACAGGAGATTTCTTCGGAGCTTCTGGTGCAAGGTAAAGGCAGGCTACCCCCAGAGCATGCACCACCAGGAAACAGTCGAGGTAGCCGGCAGGATTAGGCGCTACAATGTTGCTGGTAGTCGTCTTGCTACTTTGATGCGGTTTTGCAGGCGTCCTGGAGCAGTCAGTGGTCGATCCTTGGTAGAAGGTGAAGAGGGAGATGCAGAGGAACTCTGGTGAGCTCTTGCATTCATTATCTGAAGAATTCCCCAAAGCAGAGACCCTAAATAGCCAGAAAAAGAGGTTTGGCTACCAAGGAAGGAGGATTGGCTACCAAGAGAGGTAAGAGCCTATCAGGAGGAGCCTCTGACGTCACCTGCTGGCACAGGCCACTCCGAGCAGTCCAGTGTGCCACAGAAACCTCTGTTTCCAAGATGGCAGAGGCCTGGGACACACAGGAGGAGCTCTGGGCACCTCCCCTGGGAGGTACTTGTCAGGGGAGTGGTCACTACCCTTTCCTTTGTCCAGTTTTGCACCAGAGCAGGGCTGGGGGATCCCTGAACCGGTGTAGACTGGCTTATGCAGAGATGGGCACCATCTGTGCCCATCAAAGCATTTCCAGAGGCTGGGGGAGGCTACTCCTCCCCAGCCCTTCACACCTATTGCCAAACGGAGAGGGTGTAACACCCTCTCTCAGAGGAAATCCTTTGTTCTGCCTTCCTGGGCCAGGGCTGCCTGGACCCCAGGAGGGCCGAAACCTGTCTGAGGGGTTGGCAGCAGCAGCAGCTGCAGTGGAGACCCCGGAAAGCAGTTTGGCAGTACCCGGGTTCTGTGCTAGAGACCCGGGGGATCATGGAATGGTCCCCCCATTACCAGAATGGTATTGGGGTGACAATTCCATGATCTTAGACATGTTACATGGCCATGTTCGGAGTTACCATTGTGACGCTGTACATAGGTAGTGACCTATGTATAGTGCACACGTGTAATGGTGTCCCCGCACTCACAAAGTCCGGGGAATTTGCCCTGAACGATGTGGGGGCACCTTGGCTAGTGCCAGGGTGCCCACACACTAAGTAACTTGGCACCCAACCTTCACTAAGTGAAGGTTAGACATATAGGTGACTTATAAGTTACTTATGTGCAGTGGTAAAAGGCTGTGAAATAACGTGGATGTTATTTCACACAGTCTGTAGTGGCTGGCCTGTGTAAGAATTGTCAGAGCTCCCTATGGGTGGCAAAAGAAATGCTGCAGCCCATAGGGATCTCCTGGAACCCCAATACTCTAGGTACCTCAGTACCATATACAAGGGAATTATATGAGTGTAACAGTATGCCAATGTGAATTGGTAAATTTAGTCACTAGCCTGTTAGTGACAAATTTGGAAAGCAGAGAGAGCATAACCACTGAGGATCTGGTTAGTAGAGCCTCAGTGAGACAGTTAGGCATCACACAGGGAGCACATACAGGGCACATACTATGAGCACTGGGGCCCTGCCTGGCAGGGTCCCAGTGACACAGACTAAAACAACATACATACAGTGAAATATGGGGGTAACGTGCCAGGCAAGATGGTACTTTCCTACATGTACTATATGCAGGATAGTGCTCTTATTTTCCATGTAATGTGTTTTGTATTTTATTATTGGGTTTAATAAGTGACTTTTGCTTCACACCACAGTGACAGTGTGGTTTCTCTGCTTGAAAAAGTATACAATATACTGTAAGCAGGAGTGAGCCAGGTCTTTTCCCTTGCTCTCCTCGAAGGCAGACTCCATGTCAGACTTCCTATTGAATCAATACTTAGGGATAATCATGATTTTTTTAGTGCCTTCAAAAGGAGCTGTTTCACTGCACCATTGGCATGGGGCCAGAGGGGTGTGATTTTTTGGTGTTTGACGTTGAGGCGGACGAGAATTGTATGACCTCTTTGCTGTTAAAGGGTGGGCCATTATTAGATTTGAAGATTTCAGGGATGCCCCACGTTGCAAAGATGTCATCAAGTCATTCTATGACTTTGTCATGGAATGTCGAAGATAGATTTTCCAACAAAGGAAAATGTGAATACTCATCTATGACTACCATGAGATGGTGTTCATTTCCTAGGGACCCAAAAAAGTAAACTGCAACTCTTACCCAAGCTTGGGCAGGAAGAGCAGACATTGTCATTGGGTACCTGACACATTCAGGGGCTGATTTAAGAGCCCCTAGCCATCCTAACAACACATTAGTGTCATTTTTTTACACTAATGTGGTGTTAGATGGCCAAAAATGCCACGCCATATTTACAAAGTGACGCAATGCATGCATCGTGCCACTTTGTAACCCTTTCCACTTCATAATGCCTGTGCCAGGCATAATGTATGCAAAGGGGGCGTTCCCCCGTTGGGGGAGAGTGGGAGGATGATGCAAGGAATTCAAAGAGATTTCCATGCGCCATTCTTTTCAGCACTTTTAACGCCTGTTAAAAAGGGGCATGCCATTGAATACAATGGCCCCCTATGTACGCTGCATAAGTAGCACCAAAATGTTGGCGCTACTCCTGCAGAGTACATCAATAGCATCAACAATAATGATGCTTTTGTCCCCTATCCTGCACCATGGTGCACCGTATTTTAAATACAGCGCACACATGGTGGCAGTAGTGGGGTGCTAAGGGGCTCAAGGAAAGTGGTGCTGCACTGGGTGCAAGGCCACTTTTCTTAAATCAGCCCCTCAATCTCTAAATGCTCTTTTGGTGGCTACAACACCATGGTTTCATTCATGAGCCAGCTCGAAGACCCGCTGTCTTAGGCTTCCAGGTATGACAATTCTCGAGCCTTGTAGTATTATTATTCATTCTTGGTGGCTGCTAACTCCTCCTGTACATTTTTGAACTTTTGGAATTGTACATCATCAGCATGAAAACAGGTACTTCTCCTCCATGATTGTGTGTAATCAGTTCTTTGATTATGTTTATGTCGTTATCTGCATTGGTGGCAGCAAAGATTTGTTCCACTAACCGAGCTGCTGGTGTGATCGATTTCACAATAAAGTTGAGATATGCTGCAGCTGACTTGGATGTCGAACTGTGATGATGCAGCGGCACTTGTGAAAAGTAATCTGCTAGGTTTTTATCCTTCCCCATTTCGTGCACAATCTCATAATTATATTCTTGTAGTCTTAACCCTCCCATCTCTCAATGGAGAGGGCATCTTAGCCTTCGGGTTTCCAAAAATGTAAGCAACACCTGGTGATCTGTGATAATGATGAATAATTTTCTGTACAGGAAAGCATGAAAATAAATGTTTGCAGGCCCACACCATAGCCAGACTCTCTTTGTCTGGCTGAGAGTAAGAACATTGCCTATCAGATAGGCTTTGATTGGCATAGGCTACAAAGTGTCTCTGAGCATTTGGATGGCCATTGTGTTAAGCAATAATTGCCCCAAGCCCTAACACACTCACCTCAACCGTTATTTCAGTATGTAACTTGGGGTCAAAGTAGGCCATTTCCGTTGCATTTTCAATTGCATGTTGTATGTCTTTGAAACTCTGGTTGTATTCGGAGACCACTGGAACGGTACATTTCACTTTGTCAAGTCTCTCAAAGGGGCACTCATGGTAGCAAAATTGTGAATGTACCTTGAGCAATAACTGGCCATGGCTAGAAAGGATCAAAGCATGGCAACATCTTGTGGGGGCGAGTGGATGACAGTGCTTGCACCTTGTTTATGTCTGGAGCTATTCCCCCAACAGAGAACATGTGCCAAAACATTTTTAGTTTGGTGTTGTGAAATTCACACTTTTTGGCATTCAGAGTGAGACCGGCATCAGCGAGTAGCTCGCACACTTGGGTAGGGGCTTGGGTGTGTTCTTTTTTAGTTCTCCCAAAAACCGGTAAGTCATCATTGTAATTGAAAGCATGTGTAACAGGTTGGATCATTTGTGAAATAACATCCTAAAATATCTCAGCAACCGAGGATATTCCAAAACTTAGGGCCAGATTTACAAGGTGCTTAGCACCACATTTACAGCAACATTTTTGCTGCAACTGTGACACTAATGGGCCACTACCATAGCGCCACCTTGTAAACCCTTTGCGCCACATCATGCATAATTAATGTATGATGTATGCAAAGGGGGCATTCCCTCTTTAGAGGGTTGCTAAAAATAACAGTGGAATCTACAAGATTCCATTGCGCCATTTCTAGCATCATTTTTAATGCCTGCATAAAGCAGGCATTAAAATGAGGTTTCCATTGATTTCAATAGGCCTCCTAACACTATACTGGGTTAGCGTCATTTTTTTTACACTAATCCAGTATACCTTTACAGTAGCGTAAAAAAATGACGAAATGACGCTATTGCCCCTAACATGCGCTATGGTGCGCTGTATTGTAAAAACGGCACTACCTTGGTGGCATTTGGGGCCGCAAGAAAAATGGAGCATCTACAGTGATGCTCCACTTTCTTGTAAATATGGCCCTTAGTCTCCTATATCTGAACAAACCAACAGGAGTTAAAAATGTAGTAATGTACCTGCAGCTCTCCTTCAACTCGAGTTGATGGTATCCTTTACTCAGATGAAGGCAGGAAAACACTTTGGCTTAGTTCAATTGCATGATCATATCCGCTATGTGTGGTCAGGTGTCTCTTCCTCTGAATGGCTTTGGTTGCCTGGCACATATCAACGCAAATGTGCACAGCTCCGCTACTGTCCTTTTTGGTACTAATACTATGGGTGAAACCCATGGTGCAGGGCTTGTGGAGCATTTGATGAAGTTATGTTTTAGGAGGGCTTCTAGCTCCTCCTCCACAGTTTCTTATATCACTGAGCAACAGCGTGAATGTTGTCATTGATCTGAAGCTGTACTTTCAGTTTCTTGGGCTTTCCCAGGATGTGAACTAGAATGGGAATTGGCTTGTGATCTCAGACTGAGCACAGAGGTTATAGGCGAGGAATATCAATCCCATGTTAGCAGCAGTGGCAAAACCGGGTATACAGGCACTCGACAAAGTCCCTTGTAGAACATGAAAGGAAGCTAGCACCAACATCTTTCTGTGATGGATTGCCACTAGGAATGACCCTTGGCTTTGCAATGGCTCAGAAGCAGCCCAGGTATATAACTTCATGCTTCATTGAGTGAGGTGAGGCACAGGGAACAGGCTGTTAAAATTTCTACTGGCATGATGTTAATTGACACAACACTATCTATGATGAAAGTTATTGAATGATCGTTCACTTTCAACTTGTTTTTGGGACAGTGTCCAAATGATGTTTCTTGCTCTGTTTGGTGGGCCTTCTTTGAACTGTGATCAGGTAGCCAACCCCAAATGTGCATGCTGTCTTTTGGCAGACATCATCAGTGCAGATTCATTCTCTTTTCTGGCACGCAATACTGACGTTGATGAACCTTTATACATTGAGTTTAGTGACGATTGATTTTGCCTTGTTTCTACGTGTCGTAGCTGATGTTGCTTTTCAGTTTTAGTGGCAAGCGTGAGCACTTCTGGAACATTCTCAAGGCCATTTTCTGTTGTCATCATGGCACACTTGACCTATATTTGGCTCGGCATGCAGGTATGAAATGGTTATCTTTCTCACAACCTTTGGAAACTTCTCCTACAGCTGGACATTCACCCTCATGGGAAAACGAAAAACCAGTTTGGAAGCATAGTTTTGTTTTCTTTGAAGACGTCGACCTATGTGCATCTTGTTTATGGTTGTTTATGGTTGTGCTTGCTTTTCACAGTCAATGAGGATTCATGGTGTGTCATTCTTGCTTTCAAGTCAGCAGCTTGTCGATCTGCTTGTTCTTCTGCTCTTGCAGCCATCAGCATTTTCTCTAGACTGTGTGTTTCTCTTAAAATGAGCTTTCTAAACGAATCTGAAAGACAGCCATCAATGATCTTGAGGCTCATGGCTTCTTCGTCAGTGAAGTTACAGAACTTGCAATGTTTAATTAGTACATCAAGTCTTTAAATAAAACTCATCCATTGTTTCACCAACCTGTTATGTCTTGGTTGAAGATATATCTTTCATAGTTGGCAATCAGCATTGGATTGAACTTTACCTCTAACGTTTCTTTTATCTTTTGGTAGGATTTTGCATCCACCTGTGAGATTTTCTTTAGCAATTCATTCACTCCATCTCCTGCAAGATATATTTTAGTATTTGATGATCTTCTTGTCACCTTCTTCCTCCAGTGCATCTATGAAGTCATTGAATGTTTCAATATACAGAGCACACCTGGCACAATTGTTTTGCTTCAAGTGTCAAAAGGCAGTGCCTGTTTTAAGTACACAGCTGCATTGTATTTTGCGCCCCCTCCTGCCGCCATTGAGAGCATGTATTGTTTAGACAGCTTTCACTGCACAGGGTGGCACCAACAACTCCTTCAAGTAGAGATTGCTGTGATAGTTTGCAGCGTCTTGTGTTTCAATCTGCCTTGACTGTAAGTTTTCTGTTTTTCATATCTTGCTGACGTGAACATTATTCTTGCTTCATCAAAATAATTGTTTTGTATTTGGTGCACAGCGCAGCATCTATGTTGACCACCTCATCAGCAGTTTTGGTGGGCATTTTCAATGTGCTCCTCTGCAGGACCTTCAATCTCTTCTGCAGCTGTGCCTGGGTTGAAGCAGGAGTTTAACTCCACGTCTCTGTCGCAGGCTGATTTATATTGATTCTGGGCACTTGTGACACACACCAGCAGTAGACCGTATCATTGCAAAGTCTCAGGGGGAGAAGTTTTGTCTTCTCGGGCACATATCCCCTACTCGTCACCAGTTGTAGTATCTTCCCCAGCCTGGAAGCATGCATATGAATTACGCCACACAGGAGCTGCACTCAAGCAATACTTTATTCTTCAGCATACACTCACTAACTGTTCATTACATCATGCTTTCCGTTAACCAGACCCTAACATCTCCCTGCAGAGGCAGATGACAAATAAAAAAGACTGTAACATGCAGGATATTCATAAATGGTTGTAAGTGAAGGAGCAGGACCTGTCACGTACAAGCCATTGGGGTGGGGCCCAAGACAGGTTTGAAGCGCATGCAATACCAGTGTACAACATACATGCATACGAGGGTAAACGAAATGCTCAGACTCCAACTTGTCTTCTCTACAGAGGTTGCTAATAATTGCTGGTCCTGTACTATTATAGGTACAGCAGCCATGTTGACAAGTGTTGATACTTCTTCTAAAACATATGGTGGACTTGCTAAGTATAGCTGATACTTGGTAACTGTAAGTAAACAGGCTTTTTCCAGGTTCACCCCCCAATTTGACCTCTAAGTACTGGCACAAGGACTCTGAAATGTCCTGAGCCCTGCTAATCTGGAGTCAGTACATGTGCTGCGGCCCTTAAAATGGTGTGTGTTTAATTGGCTTATCCCTAATTGGCATAGCCTCATTTACATGCAAGTCCCTAGTCTATGGTACCAAGGGTACCCAGTGTCTGTAAACTAGACTATCCCCTCAGGAACTGCAGTACTTGTTGTGCCACCATGAGTGGAACAAGGTAAAACATGGCTCCCAGTCTGCCACTGCAGACTGGAAAGGCAGTTTTAAACTGCTAACTCGATTTTGCCATTTAAGGATAATTGGAAAGCCCAGTCCTCCCTTTTTAATATATATAAGTTACGCCTAAAGTAGACTGGGCGAACCCTAAGGCAGGGTGCTGTATATTAAAATATAGAACACATACTTTTACATATTCCAGCAGTAAAAACCCTTAATTGTAGCTTTTACTGTGGAAAGGCTAGTAGCTACATTGACAAGTACAGAGTTATAGTCTGACATTGCACCTCTGCTAACTTCTTATAGGACTAGTAAAGTTGGTACTGTAAGGTATCAAAAGAATCAGGGCCTCATTTACAAGAACTGATGTACCCTCATGGGCAGGGTGAAGTGTATGTTTAAGGTAGGACATGTAATTTATGTTTTTCACATGTCCTGACAGTGAAATCCTGCCAAATTCTGTTTTCACTGTTGCAAGGCCTATCTCTCTCATAGGGTCACCTGGGGGCTGACTTTAAATGTTATTAAAGCGCAGATTCCCTTTGGGAGCAGATAGACATGTGGAGTTGGGGTCTCTGAACTCACAATTTAAAAATACATCTTTTAGTGAAGTTGGTTTTGAGATTGTGTGTTTGAAAATGCCACTTTTAGAAAGTAGGCATTTTCTTGCTTAAACCATTCTGTGACTCTGCTTGTTTGTGGATTCCCTGTCTGGGTCATTTTGACAGTTGGGCTGTTTGCACCTCTCCTCTAGACAGTGACACCAAGGGAGCTGGGGTGTAGCCTGCATATCCTGATGGGCATTCTGGGCTGAGGGGAGGAGTGGTCACTTACACCTCAAAGGGCTGTGCCTGCCCTCACACAATGCAGCCTCCTGTCTGCCTGGGGCCTGGCCTGGGCAAGGCAGGATCTTGCAAACAACAGAGACTTCTCTTTGAAGTAGACCTACTTCAAAGGCAGAAAGGGGTATAAGAGGAGTACCCAAAACCCCTGAAAATCAGATTACTTCTGGAACCAAGAGGACCCTCTGTCAAGGAAAAGAGCTGGAGAAGCTGGAGGAGGAGTACTGCCCCTTTGCCTGTGACTGTGCTTTGCTGGGTTGGCCTGCAGTAGCTGCTTCTGCCTGAGAGCAGACAAAGACTAACTTTTGTGTGACTTAACACTGGTGAAGAATCTCCAAGGGCTTGAACTGAGCTTGCCTCTTGTTGTTGAAGTCCAAGGGACAACAAAGACTTCTCTCTGCCAGCATTTGGGCTTTCTGCTAAGAGTCCTTCCTGCCAAGGGGCGCCCTAACCGGTCTCTGGGCCCTTGAAAGGTGCAGCTAGTGGAAAAGGACAGAAATCTGCACAAAGAACGCCGTGAGGGGAAACTCTCGACGCACCACCCGCCTCGAGGCTGAGCAACGACATGCCACCAGCCTCATGGCTAAAATCGGCACTCTACCTGCATCGCAGCTGGGAGATCAATGCAACATGGCTGGAGAAACGATGCGCAACACCCACAGCGTCTGCTGTTAATGATGTAAGCCACCCCACACAGCGCAGTTTTCTGACACCGTGCGACTGGATTTCAACGCAACATCGCTGGGTGTAGAAAATCAATGCAAAGCCTGCCCGGACCTGAGGTGCCCATCCGGTTTGATGCATCGCTCTCTTGCGGGAGAGAAGATAGGATGCACCCCGACCCAAGGAGGAAATGACGCATGTTCTCATTTGTGGGTGAGAAATAGATGCATCGCTGGCCTTCTTCGACGCACACTCCCCCGTGCTGCTTTATTTTGATGCTATCCAGGTACTCGACCGCTAACAGCATTCTCACTGTTTTCTAAAGGATTAAGCTTCTTATTCTTTATAAAATTCATATCTTGATTTGTGTATGTTGGATTTTTATCATTTTGGTCTTGTTTTGTTCAGATCAATATTACCTGTTTTTCTAAATCTGTGTTGTGTCATTTTCCAGCGTTTTCACTGAGTTACTGTGTGTGTTGGTACAAATACTTTACACATTGCTTCTGAAGTTAAGCCTGCCTGCTCGTGCCAAGCTACCAAGGGGGTGAGCAGGGGTTAACTGAGGGTGATTCTCCTTTCCCCTGACTAGAGTGAGGGTCCTTTATTGGACAGGGGGTAACCTGACTGCCAACCAAAGACCCAATTTCTAACACTCTGCATCTGTTGTAAGTGACCTTTTCTGACGGAACGCCCACCCAGCATACATTAAAATGTACGTGACGCAGCTAAATCCTGCACAGGTTTTTTTTTAATGCAGGGCCAGGAAAATTGCCACACATTAGGCCAAATGTGTCACTTTGTAAATATGGAGTTAGCACAGCACTGCCACTGTGTCAAAAAAGAAAAATGATACAATGGCACCGCAAGCATCTTTTAAATAAGCCCTCCAGGGCATTAAATGTAATTTAAAGGTTATATCAAATTCATTGTCAATGGCGGGCAAAGTATAACTTCAGAAGTTGTCAATTTGGTTGGCCAAAATTTCTAGTGCGCAGTTTATGTTTTCAGTTAAGAGTATGAGTTCAATTTTTCTTTTTGCAGTTGATGTGGTCGCAGTTTTAGTTTTCAGTAAAGACATTCTAGCTTTGTAATCAGTTGCTATGTTCAGGGTTTACGTTTAAAGAGGTTTTTGGTTTTGTTTAAGTTTTGTTATCTGTGATTGCATACATTGTTTCTTTAATATAATCCTGAACATTTATCTTTTACAGAACTATCATTCTCCAATCTATTCTGACAAAAGAGTACCCAACAGACTAGTCTATCGGTTCCACCTAACTCTAAGGGCTTCTTACAAGGGGAGGGGTATTTGGAAGTGTAATGAGTGTTGGGGTTGCTCTGTGCAACAACATTGTTAAGTAATTCAATTCAACAGCAACACAGCCTTACAATAAGGATAACATATGGATTATTTTGTCAGATTTCTTACCGTTTTAAAATACTGATTTCCACATAACTATTCAATTTGACAGTATTGTCTGATCTTTGAAATCAGTTCAATCCACTATTCATTATGTTAAACAAAATATACAAATTAAGAAAATAACAAAAACTTATATGTCCACTATTCCATTGACTGACACAAAAGGGGTTGAAGAGTGGCTTTAGCTAAACAGCCACAATGCCCAAATCCAGCAGTTTACAAACAGAGACTAATCAAAATGGCTCCTTCAAGTGTCACCATGCTCAATGTATGATTTGCCAGATGTCCCTGGGAGGTGAAAAAATTAATAGGAACAATTGCAGTTCAGTAAAAAGTATGTATGATATATATAAAGTTATTTATGAAAAGTACATTTCTCATTTAAACCATACTAAAGCATTGAGTAAAGAAAAATGGGGTAAGTCACAATTAAGGTCCTTCATTGTTTTACACAAGCAACAATAGTACCCCCATTAATATCAAAGTTGATGGGCAACCATTAAGTCTATGGGGAGTAGATGCAGTAGCAATATATAACAAAATTACAAAGTTCAAGGGTGGGACTGTCAGTGGGACTGGGACCACTGTAAAGGCTGGTCCATAAATAAAGATTGTCAGATTAAGGCAGAAGCTGATGAACAACAAACTGTTTTGTGCCATTAGTCCCAGATTGTGGTGATCATCCTCAAGCTACGCATTATGGAAATTCTTTCCCATCCATAAGGCCAGCCAGGCATCTTCTCTTGGTGTTTTTGTTACTGCTTTTGAATTGACAGATTCTGAAACGTCCTCTCTTTCTGCATAAACACGCCTTCAGACAAACACATTTCATTCAGTGACAATCTGAGTTACCACATAAGCAGCTGCCAAATTCTAACTGATATGAGCAGTGCTCACACTACACTCCTTTCTTACTATGGAGGGGGTGGGAGGTTTAAAAGCATTTTCAAGATGGCAAGTGCTTCTTGTCTTGCCACTTGTTGAGAGGTAGGGCATTTGCCATTTCACTTAAAAATGGGTATTGATGTTTGGTTATCATTCCCACAGACCATTAATAGTAATTTAGCCATTTACTCAAGGGGATTTAACCCAATCCAACACGGTTTCCTCGCAGTCTGCCTCCTTCTATCCCGGATTTTCTGGCTTGGTGTTATGGATGCAGTGGAGTTGGCACTAATGGTCTCGCGACTCTCCTGGTTTATTCTCTTGTGTCATCAGATTCTTCACTCATAGATTTCAGTCCATGCATTCAAATGTGTCCCACCACTTCTGCTACAGTCCAGGATGCCTTAGCCTTGCGAGCTCCTCTTGTGCCATTCCAGTGCCGCTCTTTTCAGACCTAAAATATGAACATTTTTTCAGCTACTTCTGTCTTGTACTTTTGAGGAACCAGATTCTATTCGGCTGATCTGGCACTTTATTTGTAAAGAAAAAGAGACTATAAAGAGAACAGGTTCAATGAAATGAATAAGCCCCCAGAAAGTTTTTATGCATTTGTGACTTTTTCCTTCTTGTGCTAGGCTCTATGCATTAATTCCCAAGGGCATTCCATCTGGCATCTACTGCTTTCCAGATAGTGTGTGGCACATGGAAGAGACCTCCTTTACTTAGGGAAGGTGAAAGGATTAACTCTGCATACAGCTCTTGATAGCAGGTTGGGTCTGATTGAGAAGAATAAGTTACTTACCTTCAGTAACGCTTTTTCTGGTGGATACATGAACTACCTGTGGATTCCTCACCTAAAGAATTCTCCCCTCGCGCCAGCTTCAACAGAAATTTCTTCTGGCTCTGCATGTCGACGTCACAATAGCCCGACTCCACGCGACGCCTTATGATGTCATCTAGGCAATAAGAAGCCCTCGTCGACGTGCAGACGTCAGTTATCACCATTTTTTACGTGCCTTAGAGGCGAACAGGTGAAAATTTGACCTTGAAGAGAACATAATCACATCCAAAGAAGTGAAACTGTAACATTTATTACACTAAAAATACCAAGAAATTAAATATGCCAGTCAAAATCAATCATGAGTAATTGAATTATCAAGACCAGAGAAAGAAATTCATATATACATGCTATAACTATATACATAAAGTAGGTATATATATATATATACACATGTACACACATACACATATATACACACACACACACACACACACACACATACACACACACATATACAAGACAATTGGCGCTCACCCAAGGATTTCGTGGAACAACCATTCAGGCAACGTGGAGGCGGGTGGTACCGTGAGTAATCCACAGGTAGTTAAAGTATCCACCAGAAAAAAACGTTACCGAAGGTAAGTAACTTATTCTTCTGATGGATACATCTACCTGTGGATTCCTCACCTAAAGAATAGAGTCCCAAAGCAGTACTACCTCCGGCGGTGGGTTCCCAAATGGTCAAACCAAGAAATCTTGCAGCACCGAGCGAGCAAAATGGCCATCCCTGTTGCGCCGCGTGGTGCGGCGCGAGCCGAGCATTCGGCTCGCGCCGCGCAGCGCGTTCTCAGGACGCGGCGTGCCCCGAGTCTTCTTTGTACAGCGCGAGGCCCCAGATATTATTTTGGGCCTCGCTCTGCCTTCTGTGGTGTCCCTGTTCTCCCCTGACCCCTCCTTACCTGTTTCTTTTTCTTTCTTCTTCTACTTTTTCTTCTTTACCTTTTCGAGGCATTTTTTGTCCTTTCTTTATGTCTTTCCCCCTTCCCATGTTACCTTTTTCTTCCCAGCATTCCTTGGTCCCTATTTTCTATGGTTCCTGTTCTATTCTATCCTATGTACTTTTTCCCTATCTAAAATGGTGTCTTTTTACTTCCTGTTGGTCACTTCCTGTTTCTTGGTATATAAGGGCTCTGTTTTCTCCCTTTCCTTGCGCTGCATCACTTTCTGCTCAGATTGTGTCTTCGCTCCTGATTCTTAGCCTTCGGTTCTGAATCTTTTCGATTTTGCATTTACCTGCATTTTGTTCCTGTTTGATTCCTGGTTTTGTTTTCGTTTCAGGAATCCATTTTTTGGAGGTTTTTTCCCCTTTATTGGGGTTTTTTCCCTCTGGCACTAATTCTAAAGGGCACGGTCTGTTCTTGGCGTTTCCACTGCCTGCAGCACCGTGGCTACTAGAAAGAGTCGCCCCTTTCTGGGCCAAAGCCGAACCCTCAAGACCTACGCCACTAGATCTGCGGTTTCCAGGCGCCAGCAGCACGTGAGTCGTGACAGAATGCAGCGCCAAACCATTCCGACATCTTCTGATACTATGGATGACACAGTGGCGGCGGCTGCAGATCCTGATTCATCTTTTTTGACTACTATTCAACAACAAGCTCAGGAATTGCAACAATTGCGCAACGAGAATGCGGTCTTACGACAGGCTTTGGCCCTCCGCAGTGGCGATGTTCCGACTATCTCCGCCTCAACGCCTCGCTTCTCTGGTGAACCAACTAAACTGCGTGAATTCCTGGATGCATTAACGGTTTACTTCGCCTTCAGACCTAGCCAATTCTCTCATGACAGGACAAAGGTGGGATATCTTATTAGTGCATTATCCGGTCCTGCCTTGGCCTGGGCAACCCCGATGGTGTCATCCAACGATCCAGTATTGTCGGACTATTCTGCCTTCGTGACCCGCTTCAAACAGATGTTTAGTCGCCCAGGATTGGAAGCCTCGGCAGAGGAAGCATTATGTGATATCCAGCAAGGTTCCCAGGATGTCCTCCGATATATTACACGTTTCCGTCAATTAGCGGCAGAGACCACTTGGGTGGAGCGTACCCTGGTAACTTTGTTTCGCAGAGGACTTAAGGAAGAAATTAAGGATGAATTAGTACATTCCACCAGAGTTGAAGATCTTCGTGGCCTCATGGATCAAGCACTTTCCATCGAGTATCGTCTTCAAGAACGACGAATGGAGAAGAGAAGGAGTAGAGGAGCGTCTCAGCCAAGCTCTTCACGGATGTATCCACCTCATCCTGAGGAATCTCGTCCTCCTGCTAAAGATATAGAAGGGGAACCCATGCAAGTGGATACTGCTCGAGGGCCACTCTCTGCTAGTGAGAAGGAAGACAGACGGAAGAAGGGATTGTGCCTCTACTGTGGTTCTGCTGGTCACCTGCTTCGTACATGTCCTGTACGTCCACCTAGACCCTTGGGAAACGCCACCTCCCGTCCTCTGTAAGAAGGGAGGGGACGGGATCATCGGCTATACCTTCTATCAGCTCATTCAACGACAATACAACTTACTTGTTCGTGTTACCAGTCATATTACAACTACCTGATGGCCGCCAAGAAAGAACTATGGCATTATTGGATTGTGGTGCTAGTGGTATATACATGGATAAGACATGGGCCACTAATCTGCAAATTCCCACTCAACCCAAAGACATTCCTGAACAAGTACACACCGTGGATGGATCTTTAATATCCTCAGGTCCAGTCGATACTACGACCTTGATGTTAAATTTACAGTTTGGTAATCATCAAGAACACCTCTCTTTTGATCTCATTTCATCTCCCAACCATACCATTATTCTCGGAATTCCATGGTTAACTAGACATAACCCATATGTGAACTGGGTAACCCGGACAATTTCTTTATCCTCACAGTTTTGTCAAGAAAATTGCTTTGCTTCCGATAAATATTGGTCACCAAACAGATTAACACCTATGAAGAGTACTACGGAGTATTCCATCAACACTGTCCAAGGGGTTCCTAAACATTATTTAGAGTTCCAAGACGTGTTTCAAAAACCATCCAGACCTGTATTACCTCCACATCGAGAGTACGATTGTGCTATTCCTTTGGAACCTGGAACAGTCGTTCCCTTTGGGAGGATGTATTCTCTCACGGAACCTGAAAAGGAAGTTCTTAAGGAGTATCTGGAGGAAAATGTACAGGGTGGTCTCATTGTTCCATCATCTTCTCCAGCAGTGGCTCCTCTCTTTTTTGTACCCAAGAAGACCAAAGATCTTCGTCCTTGCATAGACTTTCGAGGCCTAAACAAGATAACTATAAAGGATCGTTATCCTTTGCCCCTCATTAAGGATATTTTAGAGGCAGTCAGAGGGGCTCAACGTTTTACCAAGTTGGATCTTCGGGGAGCTTACCACCTTTTACGTATAAAAGAAGGAGACGAGTGGAAAACAGCATTCAGGACACCGTTCGGTCATTTTGAATATAAAGTCATGCCCTTTGGTCTTACGAACGCTCCTGCTATATTTCAAAGGTTTATGGACTCAATATTTTCCGATCTCTTGAACCAGACACTCGTAATCTACTTGGACGACATCCTTATTTTTTCCAGACGCCCCGAACTCCATTCTTCTCATGTGAAACAAGTCCTTCACAGACTCCGAGCACATCAACTATTCTGTAAACCCGAAAAGTGCGAGTTCGATAAGACGGAAGTCAAATATCTGGGTTATCATTTAAGTTCCACCGGCATAGCTATGGACCTAGAAAAGGTACAAGCAATTCTAGAGTGGCCTTCTCCCTCTTCTATCAAAGAAACACAATGTTTCCTAGGATTAGCAAATTTTTACCGACAGTTCATTCAAGACTTTGCCAAACAGACCAGCCATATAACCCATACCTTAAAGAAGGAAAATCTAAAACAGGGGTTTGTCTGGACCAAGGCGGCTGAAACAGCTTTTCAAGAATTAAAGAAGGCATTCACTCAAGCTCCCATCTTGAGACATCCAGATACCAATAAACAGTTTATCGTAGTTACCGATGCTTCCGAAAAAGCTATTGGAGCAGTCTTGCTTCAACTTCAAGAAGATGATGGTCTTGAACATCCTGTTTTCTATTTGTCCCATATTCTCTCTTCAGCTGAACAACATTACTCTGTACTAGAAAGAGAGTTGTTAGCTCTGAAGACAGCCTGCATCGAATGGAGACAGTTTCTGATGGGATCCAAGGAGCCTTTCGAGGCGAGAACAGATCACCGTAATCTGCAATGTCTACGTAATTTTGTATGCCAAAATAGTCGCCAGGCGCGTTGGGCCTTTTTCTTTAGTCAGTATGACTTTTACATCACCTATATTCCTGGATCTCAAAACATTCTGGCTGATGCTCTGTCTCGACGCTATCCAGATTGTACTCCTTCCCCATCTCAGTTTCTACTGGAGCCTAGTAAGATCATTGGAGTTGCTCAATCTTTTCTGGATGAGGTACGACTGGAGTATTCCAGCCTGTCTAATAGCGAAATAGAGAACTTAAGAACCTTTTTATGCAAGAAAGAAGGATTCTTTTTTCATCAGAAGCTGTTATTCCTCCCTACTAACAGAGTGCGAGACAAAGCATTACAGATGTGCCATGATTCACCGGTTGCTGGACATAGAGGTATTAAGGCCACACAAGAACTTCTTTCGCGATCTTTCTGGTGGCCTACCTGGAAATCAGATGTCGAAAGATATGTTCAGGCTTGTCCCATATGTGCCCAAGTCAAGATTCCCCGTAGCAGACCTGCAGGATTACTACAGCCTTTGCCAGTTCCACCAACGCCATGGCATACTATTTCCACTGACTTTATGTGTTCACTTCCGCCATCAGCTGGAAACCAGGTTATCATGGTCACTGTTGATTCTTTCACTAAGATGGCCCACTTTACTGCTCTAAAGAAATTACCAACATCCCAAGAATTGAGCCAGATATTTATCAACCATATTTTCCGTCTCCATGGACTTCCACATACCATTGTGTCTGACAGGGTCCCCAGTATATTTCCCGGTTTTGGAAACATTTTTGCAAGACACTGAATATCAATATAGCACTATCATCCGGTTTCCATCCTCAGACCAATGGACAAACTGAGCGTTTGAATCAAGGACTAGAACAATACCTTCGTTGTTTTTGTAATTCCACCCAAAGCAACTGGAACACTTATCTTCCTATTGCTCAATATTCCTACAACAATTCTGTCCATAGTGCCTCCAAGGTCACTCCCTTTTTCTGTTCCTATGGCTATCATCCGACCTCTTTTCCTATTGCTCCCCAATCTACCTCTCCTCTGCCTGCCATTACATCTTTTTCCAAACGTCTCCTGCAACTCCATAAGCTCATTAGATCTAATTTATTGCACACTAAGAGGTATATGAAGAAGATCGCTGATAAGAAACGTGGACCCACTCCCGATTATCACCCTCAGGATAAAGTCTGGCTTTCTTCCAAATTCTTGCCCTCTCGTCTTTCTCTGAATAAGTTCACGCCTCGCTATTATGGGCCTTTTCGTATTCTTCAGTTGCTCAATCCTGTCACTGTTCGTCTTCGCTTGCCTCATACTTGGAAAATTCATCCGGTCTTTCATGTATCCCAACTCAAACCTTATGTCCCTGATCCTTTCTCTCGTCAGTTTCCTTGTCCTCCTCCTGTGTTGGTGAATGATGTCCCTGAATATGAGGTTCAAGAAATTTGTGACTCCCGCCTTTTTCACCGGCGTCTTCAGTATTTGATTCACTGGAAGGGTTATCCTCCTAGTGAATGCTCTTGGGAAGATGCTTCTTCTGTTCACGCCCCTCTTTTGATTTCTCGTTTTCATCGTTTGTTTCCCTTCAAACCTGGACCTTCGGGGGGGGGACCTACTGTTGCACCGCGTGGTGCGGCGCGAGCCGAGCATTCGGCTCGCGCCGCGCAGCGCGTTCTCAGGACGCGGCGCGCCCCGAGTCTTCTTTGTACAGCGCGAGGCCCCAGATATTATTTTGGGCCTCGCTCTGCCTTCTGTGGTGTCCCTGTTCTCCCCTGACCCCTCCTTACCTGTTTCTTTTTCTTTCTTCTTCTACTTTTTCTTCTTTACCTTTTCGAGGCATTTTTTGTCCTTTCTTTATGTCTTTCCCCCTTCCCATGTTACCTTTTACTTCCCAGCATTCCTTGGTCCCTATTTTCTATGGTTCCTGTTCTATTCTATCCTATGTACTTTTTCCCTATCTAAAATGGTGTCTTTTTACTTCCTGTTGGTCACTTCCTGTTTCTTGGTATATAAGGGCTCTGTTTTCTCCCTTTCCTTGCGCTGCATCACTTTCTGCTCAGATTGTGTCTTCGCTCCTGATTCTTAGCCTTCGGTTCTGAATCTTTTCGATTTTGCATTTACCTGCATTTTGTTCCTGTTTGATTCCTGGTTTTGTTTTCGTTTCAGGAATCCATTTTTTGGAGGTTTTTTCCCCTTTATTGGGGTTTTTTCCCTCTGGCACTAATTCTAAAGGGCACGGTCTGTTCTTGGCGTTTCCACTGCCTGCAGCACCGTGGCTACTAGAAAGAGTCGCCCCTTTCTGGGCCAAAGCCGAACCCTCAAGACCTACGCCACTAGATCTGCGGTTTCCAGGCACCAGCAGCACGTGAGTCGTGACAATCCCTCCTAACCTCAGAATCAAAACAATAATGTTTGACAAAAGTATGGAGGGATGCCCAAGTTGCCGCCCTGCAGATGTCAATCACAGGAACACTTCTAGCCAAAGCCGAAGAGGCAGCCTTAGCTCTGGTGGAATGAGCACGAAGCCCCACAGGTTGTTCTTTCTTAGCTAAGGAATAACAAAGCTTAATACAGAGAATGACCCACATGGATATCGTTCTCTTGTGGACTGCTCTGCCTTTCCTCTTCCACACGTATCCAACGAAGAGCTGATCATCTTGCCTGAACTCCCTCGTCCTGTTGACAAAGAAGCTCAATGCCCTTTGTGGATCCAGTCGGTGGAGCCTCTCTTCCTCCTTGGATGGATGAGGCGGAGGGTAAAAGGAAGAGAGAGTAATAGACTGCCCCAAGTGAAAGGGTGTAACAACCTTCAGGAGGAAAGCCGCCTTGGTCCTTAACACCACTTTGTCCCTAAAGAAGGAAAGGTATGGAGACTCTATACTAAGAGCCTGAAGCTCACTGACTCTTCTGGCCGATGTTATGGCTACCAGGAATACAGTCTTAAAAACCAGCAAACGCAAAGCACAAAAATGCATTGGTTCAAATAGCGATCCCATTAGAAATGCTAATACTAAATTAAGGTCCCACTGAGGCATAACAAATGGTGAGGGCGGAAACTTATTAGTGAGCCCCTTAACAAACCTCAAAACAATTGGAGATTTAAACAAGGAAGGTTGATTAGGGAGGCAAAGAAAAGCCGACAGTGCTGATAAATAGCCCTTAACTGTGGCAACTGCACAACCCTTCTGTGCCAAGGAAAGAGCAAATGATAATATATCAGACAAGTGAGCCTTTAAGGGATCAATACGGTTCTCTCCACACCAACGTACAAATTTAGCCCATCGACTTGCATAGATCGATTTGGTGGAGTGTCGCCTAGCCGATAAAATAACATCCACCACTTCCGGTGGGAGAGAAAAAGCACTCAGATTGCCCGGTTCAATCTCCAGGCATGAAGGTGCAGACTCTGGAGGTGGGGGTGTAGAATCTGCCCCTGCGACTGCAAGAGGCGGTCCACCCTGCTTGTTTATATACCACATCGCGGTAGTGTTGTCCGTCAGAATCTGGACTGACTGACCGCGAATGGAAGGGAGGAAGGCCTTGAGAGCCAGACGTACTGCCCGCAATTCCAACAGATTGATGTGAAATCTGTTCCACTGGAGACCAAAGGCCTTTGACCTCCAGCTCGCCCCAGATGAGCTCCCCACCCTAGAGTGGAAGCATCCGTTACAACTGTGGCCACCGGCGGAGGCAGCGAGAACGGCCTTCCTTGCGACAGGTTGCCGATCGCTGCCCACCACTGAAGATCCACTGCAGTGTCTCTGGTGATCGTGATCGAATCTTTGAGATCCCCTTTGTGCTGAAACCACTGCCTGCGGACGCACCACTGAAGAGCCCTCATGTGCCAGCGTGCATGAGTGACCAGCAGTATGCAAGAAGCAAACAGATCGAGCAGACGAAGGACCTTGAGAACTGGAACTACCGCTCCATTTCGAAACATCGGAATCGACGCCTGAATGTCCTGAACCCGCTGGGGCGGAGGAAAGGCCCGATTCAATGTCGTGTCTAGTACTGCCCCTATGAACAGGTGGCGTTGAGAGGGCTCCAGGTGAGATTTGGACACATTGATTGAAAAACCCAGGTCGTACAACAAATGAGTTGTCGACTGCAGGTGACGCCACACGAGCTCCGGAGTCTTGGCTTTGATCAACCAATCGTCCAGATAGGGAAACACCGCTATCCCTCTTCTTCTGAGCTCTGCCGCTACCAGCGCCATCACATTTGTGAAGACTCGAGGTGCTGAAGTAAGACCAAACGGGAGGACCGCAAACTGATAATGCTGCGATCCCACCACAAACCGGAGATACTTCCTGTGCGATTTGAGGATCGGAATATGGAAGTACGCATCCTGCAAATCGACAGACACCATCCAATCTCCTTCGTTCAACGCCAAAAGAACCTGTGAAAGGGTTAGCATTTTGAACTTTTCCTGCTGAGAAACAAATTCAAAATTCTCAAGTCCAGAATTGGTCTCAACCGACCATCCTTTTTGGGGATCAGGAAGTATCTTGAATAACAGCCCTGACCCCTCTCCTGCTCGGGAACCAACTCTACTGCACCTTTTGCCAATAGGGATAACATCTCCTGTTGCAGTAACAGAAGATGGCCTTCCGAACAGAAGGATGGGCGGGGAGGGAAGGGAGGAGGGAACTCCCGAAAGGGAAGAGCGTACCCTCTCTTCACAATGTCGATGACCCAAGAGTCCGATGTTATAAACTCCCACATTGGAAGAAATTGGGCAAGTCTCCCCCCTACCAGAGACAAGTGAACAGGGAGTGGTGGAGGACTAAGGCTGCTTTCCCTGCTGCACCCCTCCAGAGGAAGAGGAAGAGGCAGAGTGCTGCTGGGTTGCTCCTCTTGTACGTACTCTGCCCCTGCCCTTGAAGGATCTGTAAGGCAGGGAGCTTGCAGATTGTTGTGGTGCCTGGAATCTGCTACGAAAGGAGAAGCCACGTCCAAAACCCCTAAACTTCCTATATGACCTAAAGGTAGAGGAAGTGGCTGCCTGAAGTCCTAATGACCTCGCTGTGGCTCTGCTCTCTTTGAAACGTTCAAGAGCAGAATCTGCCTTTGTCCCAAAGACTTTTTCTCCATCAAAAGGCAGATCCAGGAGAGTCGCTTGCACATCCTTAGAGAAGCATGATGAGCGCAGCCAAGCCTGATGCCTCGATACTATGGATGTGCCCATAGCCCTTGCCACAGAGTCTGAGGTGTCCAACCCAGACTGGATCACCTGGGTCGCCGCCGCCTAAGCGTCCGCTAGCAAATGCAACACCTCTTGTGGCAAGTTTGGTTGACCTTTTGCTTCCTCCATAAGGGCATGAATATAACGTCCCAAAATGCAGGTTAGCATTGGTCGACTTCAAGGCCATACTGCATGATGAAAAGGCCTTCTTTGCAGCGTGGTCCATTTTCTTTGATTCCCTGTCCGCAGGGGTCCCGGGGAACAAACCAGGGGATGACTGGGAGGAGCACGAAGCTTGAACAACCAAACTCTCTGGAGTTGGGTGTTTGGAGAGGAAGTCCGGGTCACCTGGAGCTGCACAATAGCGCCTTGTTACCGCCCTGTTGACAGCTGTAGAAGTCACAGGTTTCCTCCAAATATCCTTGATGGGGTCCAGGAGAGCCTCATTGAAAGGCAAGAGATGCTCCGCCACCACCGAGGCCGGATGCAGCACTTCCGTCAAAAGGTTCCTTTTCACCTCAGCAGCTGGAAGAGGAAGATCTAAAAAGTCTGCAGCCTTCCTTATTACTGCATGAAAAGATGCAGCCTCTTCGGTATACTCCCCAGGGGAAGCCAAATCCCATTCAGGGGAAGTATCAATACCGCTTGCAGTTTCCAAGCCCTGAAAAACACCGAAGGCTCCAAGATTTCGCCTTCCTCCAGATGTTGCCTACTGTATTCCTCTTCCTCCAGGAGGCGCAAAGCTAGACGTCTGGACCGGAGTCTGGATTCGAGACCCGGCATCTATAAGGCATCGGCTGAGCCGAAGATCTTCGCCGGCGCCGTTCTTCGGATCCATCCGACGCCAGACCCTCTGGCGCCACAGACCTTGATAGTGGACTGGATCCGTGGAGAATCCACTGGCGCTGGAGTCGCAGACGTTGTAGGCGTCACTGGTCTCCTTGGCGACGCCAAGGGCATCGGCACCGCAGCGGCTCCAGGCGGCAAAAATGGCATGAAGGGCGTCGGCTTGTAAGGAGCTGGAGCTCCCAAATTAAAAACTAAAGGGCCCGACGGACCCGCATGCCCTCCACCAGGAGCCAGGGTGGAAAAGATATTGAACATGGCATTTAAAAATGCCGCAGGATCCGTACCCGGTGCCGGGAAAGCTGGGTATGTTTGCGGTGTCGGTGCCGGCATAGAAGCCGATGATGGGCCGGGCAACTCCTGCTCAGGAGAGGCCGCCGGTTCTTGAAGAGGCTCGACTTCAAACACTGACAAAGGTGAAGTCGGAGTCGTAGGAGGCGGAGGAGTGACGGTTCGGCTAATCTCCCACGTCGGACGGGGCCAAGCTGATGGAGATGCAGATCTGACCTGGACCTGGACCGACCTCTACTCGATCGGCGCCGGGAGTCGTGACGGCACCGAGAGTCTCCATGGCGACGATGAGTCCTTGAAGAGGACTCTCTCCGATGCCACCTTTCCTTCCTCTTCTTGGAACGGGCCAGGAACAATTTAGCCTCTCTTTCCTTAAGCGCCTTAGGGTTCATGCGCTGGCAGGAACCGCATGACTCGACCTCATGGTCAGAACTAAGGCACCAGAAACAATTTTCAAGGGGGTCAGTGACCGACATCCGACCCCCACACTGGTTACAAGGCTTAAAACCAGATTTTCTTGGCTGCAACATTGTAACTACAGGTGCGCCACTGTAGCTCCCTGTTAGCTTAGAAGAAAAGCCATTATTTGAAGGCACGGAAAAAAGAGAACTGACGTCTGCACGTCAACGAGGGCTTCTTATTGCCTAGATGACGTCATACGGCGTCGCGTGGAGTCGGGCTATTGTGACGTCATCGTCGACGTGCAGAGCTAGAAAAAAATTCTGTTGAAGCTGGCGCGAGGGGAGAATTCTTTAGGTGAGGAATCCACAGGTAGATGTATCCATCAGAACATTAACATTAATATATATGACAAACATAATTCAAGCAGGGACTGTAGCAGTAAACAATGCATGAATGACATGTCACTAAATACACAACAAATCTACGCATAGAAGCATAAAATGTACTAAACTGAAGTAAACCAGTTAGACTGTTATGGTTTAAAGCTATTTTTTTGTATAGCATCATTTAAAGCTAAACGGAAAACCATTGACTCTCTAATTTATACAAATGTTGATTTTCAGGCTCTTCCGAAGCTCTCAATGTACATTTTAAATTATCCTTATGAATAACAAAGTCAAGTTTATATTAATGTTTGTTGTGATTGTGAAAACTATGCATATTGTGTATATGTCTTTAGGGGAAACATTTTAAATTTTAATAAGTATGTTCTTTCTCAAAATGTGGCTCAATCACACTAATGAATAGGAGCATGAATATGTACTTAGCAGATTTCTGTGCTGGTTAATAAATGTCAGCACATTTACAGGTGCAAGTAATTACAAAATGCCACAAAGACCGCGGTCTAAAACCAGGATGTTCAAAGTAGTCAAAAACATAGATTTGTTCTTTCACAACATTTTTTTACGCATCATGTGATTAGTATATTTAACTTGGTTATTTCAACAGGAATCCAAACATCTACAAAGATGACATCCTGTTGATCTCATTGACAAAGCAGTGAGCTTTGAAATGCACTCTTTCTTTGTCCAATGATATATGAAGAGATCTGGACCAGCCCAATTCCACTTTACTCCCACTTTGTGGACTGAAAACACATTTTTTCTTGTATAACCCCCCACGTTGTTTCTCTTATCTTCAATCAATACAATTTCTGTCTTTTAATAGTTTATTTTGGCTATATAAAACTACCAATATTAATATATGTATGCATGTATTCGCAGAACATTACCTACAACATAAAAATTGCCAATATTTTACACAGTATTGTAATAAATTTAATATTGTTCAAATTCTCCTCTGAAAAGGTTCAACGTTGAATCAAAAGAATCTTCAAAAATATTTCTCTGGGCAGTTTCGTAAACTGGTAACAGTGAACCTTGATATGTCGCTAGAGTTCTATTGCTCCAGTGCTCCAAAATCTACAATCTAATGCATACATACATACATACATGCATGCATCCTACCTTTTAAAATGTACAGTAATCTAGATGTCCACAAACAAAAACAGGCAACCTAATCTCGTTATCGATTTAATACAAAATGATATAAAACTGTGTTTAAATTGTATTGCTTCCTTACTTGAAGGTATAGATCAAGGGGTCATATAGATTCACCTACTAAGGAAATTTTAAAGCAGCTCGAAAATTGATCGAAGGGTGTCAGTTCTACTGCCAAGCACACTTTCCCCCCTCCCCCCTCTTGAGCAGCATTTATCCAGCTTGTCCCAAAGGCCAAATTCAACTTTGGTTTCTCACTCAAAAGTTTATTCTTCGTAAAAAAAAAAAAATTACCTCCACCCATCCTACTACTTTGTGACTAACGCTAACTGTATATATCGATATCTACGAGCCACACTGAGACCCTGGAGGGTCACGCCAATGTAAGTACAACCTTTTCTCCTTGTTGATGTGTGATATATTTTCTAAGCTCATATCTTAAGATTTCTTAACCACTATCCCTGCTTCCCATGGCTTTTATCAAACATGCCCACTTCAACAGCAGATGCTGACATTCGTTGTGCGTCTTCCTATCCTATAGGGTTTCTCTGGGAAAATCTGGCACTTTTTTGGTGTAAAATGTGTTTGATTCATTTCTTACTTTAAACAGTCAGATACATTCTGTAGTAGTTCCTGTGATTTCCAACTTTAGACTATGAAATGGATCTCATAAAGTTCAAATTCGAATGCTTTTCTTGCAGTTTGTATTGATTTTTTGAATGCACTTCAGTTTCTGCTTGTGTTTTTCAAAAACTACAATTGGTGAATAATTCAGCTGCCAGACTGATGTTAGGTTTAAAGAAATCTGACCATGTTTCAGCACCCTCAGCCTCCCTGCAAAAGCTGCCCATGAAGAAGAATGTTTTGCTAAAATTGCTTAGTCTGGTACTATCTTATTACACTGGTATGCTTGGTATAAACCTAGTCATTTGTTTAGATCTAAAGATGCATTTCTCATTCAAATGCATAAATTTAGGTTAAAGTGCTTTTTTGTGGTGGCTGCCTCTAAGTGGAACATGTTTCCTTCATCTCTACATTCAGAATTCTCCTTTTTGAATTTTAGGGAGCCTCTAAAAACCTGGCTGTTTCTTCTCTGACTGGATGAAATAGTGGCACCATTTTGGCTTAACTGTCCTGCAAGCATTGGTTCCTAGCACCAAGATACTCTAGTGTTGAGATGGTGCACTTTAGAAAACTTAAATAAATAAAACAATAAAAAGAAATTGTGAGGACCATATTTTATAGCGTCTTCAAAAACGATTGTACAAGTTAACTTATTTTCGAGAGATACAGTTTTTGTCAATCTCTGCAAAATCCAAGTTATCTTAATGTATTCTGTGGCCTGGCTACATCATTTAAATGTTCTTCCTCCCCATATTTATTTTTGAAAGCGTGGTACCTTTTCTAATCTGCTCTTGTAAGATACTGCCTTATGTGATGTACCGCGTAGACTCAAAAGTCCATCTCACAGTAACTCAGTGCCTGCCCTGATTCTTAGTCTCCTTTCAAGTGCTCTACCAGAGTACCCCATGTGGAATAAAAATGCAGTTGCCCCATGATTTAGACCCATTTCGGGCTCTGAAGATCACTCGGATTGCCTGTTACAAAGGCTATATAGTCTTGATTCTACCTCTTGTTTCTTTCTTCCACCACTTCACACTACTTGTTGCTTTATTTCACTATTTCTCTATTATAGGTTTTCTTATTGTTTTCTTATCTTTCTTCTTCTTTCACCCTCATCTACCTTTCTCTTTCTTATTCCGAGTCATAACCTGATGATGAAAAATAATTCTCGGTCCTCAAAAATGAGTGCCATCACCAACTAGAGGCACATAGTAAGCACTGCTTCTGGCATAGAAAGACAGACTGTAGGAGAGTTCAAACAAAGCAGTACAGAACTTTTCACAGGTGTGTGCCTTTAGTAGCGCAGCACAACACAACAGGGAACTCAACTGTCCTGGAAATAGGGTTCACCCTGGCCCAATATTCGACACTGATGAAAACTGTAACCCTATCAAGGCCATAACATGACTAATGGCTGCTGCAGCTAATAACCATTGGGTACAGGTTTTTCAGACTATGCCACAAGTTAGGGTGTCTGTCAAATGACATTTTATGGCAAATCAGTTTAGCCTGTCATGACCGAGACTTCCCCCCACCCATTTTATGTGTGTGTGTGTGTCCATTTTGTTTGCGTGTGTATCCATTTTGTGTGTGTGTGTGTGTGTGTGCGCTTGTGTGTGTTGTATCTTAAGTACATGAGAGGTTGAGGTGCTGCAGGATAGGGTTACCTGAAGCATGAGTAGCCCCAAGAAGGTTGGTTGTCATGTCACACAGTACAAGCCTTGAGACAGATGTTCTTCCTGTCCCTTCCAGGTCTATGTGCTGATCTTTTCTCTCCCCAAGTCCTGCACAGGCCACTGTAGCTAGGTTGCTATGTGTCTGTTTGGAATCAACAAAGGGTTTGATGGTACAGGGAAGTGACCATAACATGGCATCGCCTTAGGAAGAACTATTACCAAGGTCACGGCACATGCTATTGCCTGAACTGAAGAGAAGGGATGAATGTCTATTCATAGCCTCCGTACTTATCTATGGCTAAAGACTGCAAAAGCATAGCAACAGTCCTTCACTGGCTAGAGCAATCTCCAAAGGAAATACATATGCCACTGTGGTGTGAGTGGATGTCTGCCATGATGATTGAGTCAGTGAGCCTAGAAAATTATTATGGGCTATTCGTTACCTCCAGACTAACTATACCTGGAGAAGGATGAACAGTAACCTGTTATTTTTCAGCAACCTTTCCAGTAATGCACCAATTGTGAGTGGCTAGTTGGGCTGATCCTATCTGCTGCTGTTTGAGAATAAAGGCTGTCCCTGTGTGCCAGATATTTACTGTCACTCTTACCTTAGGGCAGGGGGCTGTACACCAGCTCAGAGAAAGGACCGGACTCAGGCTGTGAAATTTAGATGTCCCTCACATAGTCAGGAACAGACTATGAAGGAGGAGTGTGGAAAAGATAATTCCTTTCAATCATGCATACCCAAACATAAGGATGTTTCAAATATGTTTATTAGTCAGAGAGATTCATCTCAGCCATCAGCTCTGCCATCTGCTGCCCCTTTGAACAAATACATTCTTTCCTCAATCGCTTAGATGTTACAAAGACATCACTGCATTCGCGTGGATGTCTTGGTAACTAACAATGCTACAGTTACCCCATGCCTCCCTTTTTATAATAATTAACAATCTGATAATATACATCTAGATTTCAAGCTAAGAATTCACATAAGAAATAGCAATCAACAAACGTTCAACACATAAGAGAATGTGTCCAACAAAGTATCAAAATGAATATAAGTATGACCTAAAGATGACACTACATTACCACGCAAGGGTAAAATTAGCATAAAGTCAAAGCATAAATTATACATAGCAAGATTACAGTGATTAACATGATATGCTAAATCTCTAAAAGAGACTTTACAGGAGACGACAATCACTCCTCCAAGTATTTAACTGCTTTAGTATTTCTCCTTCTCACCCCCACTCTGTTTTTGTTCCCTTCACTTCTTTTGTCCTCACTCACATCAAATGCAGTCCCCCACAATTCCATCAGCTCTCTTGCATTATTAAAACAACTTAATCACCTTTATGGGACATGAATATTTTCTAACTGATGCAATCCCGGTCTTCTGATTCTCACCCAATCACCTACTGTCCCCTTAGTCACTTTCACCTGTATACTCTTAGTAAACCACCTCTCTCCCCTCCATCCTCCTCACCTCTCTTTCATGCTAACCTTCTTTATGTCCATCCTCATTTTTAACCTTAGCATTTACCCATAGGGAGATATTATAGTATTAGGTTTCCGTCCTCTGAAAAACTCGAATTGGGATTTCCCTCTCACTGAGTGTGGAGTTAACGAGAATACTTCCATCCTCCTACACACTTCATCCTCATCCTTCCAATCCATTCCCGAATTCCTAGCTGTCTGAATAGTTTCTTTTAACACTCCATTAAAGCACCCAACCACACACTCAAGCACACCATTGATGGTACAATACACACCTTTTGTGTTTAATCCCATGCTTTTTTTTCAACAACAACTCATTTTCTTTCTAAACAAATTGAACACCGTTGTTCATTAATAATACATCAGGTATGTCCTCGCTCTGCATGAGACTCTTAAGAATCGCCACAACATATTTGGTTTCAATCCCACAAGAGAAAGTTATTTCTGGCCACCTTGAAAACAAATCCATTAAAACGAACACGAAAATGATTCCGTTCTTCAACTGTAGGGACCTATAACATCCAACACTACTTTCTGTCACTGTCTGTCCATCAACTTCGTCATGACCATTGGTTGTCTTTGCGGTTTCAATTCTTTTTCACTAATGCAACTTTTAACACAATCCCTTTCATATCTCTATGAGATGCATTCCAGGCCCCCAATACACTAATTGCAATCTTTCCTTAGTTTTGGATATCCCTAAATGACCTCCGTTAGCTCGGATTAATAGTTCACCTCTCAAACTATACAGAGGGCACTCGTTTTGCTCCCCTAAACACCAGTCCTTGCTTAACAATTAACCCTTAACCCCATCAGTGTTTTCCACACTCATCAGGCACATCATTCTTCCTTCTCTGTCTACCATTTATAAGTTTAAACATGTTCTGAAACAGTTCATAAGTCCCAACCATTGCACTCCATCTATCTTCAGAAATTACTCCTCTGTCAATTTCACTCACAGCAGTATCTTCCTCTTCTTTCCTTGCACTTTTGTCTCCATACTCCTCTTCCTCACAATTCACCAGTCTAGACAAGGAATCCGCCATGATATTCCTTACACCAGGAATAAACTCTACAGAGAACCTGTAATCTTGAAGAGCTATCACCCATTTGGTGATCGTGCTAGATGTGGCATCAATTCCTTTATTACGAAAAATGTATTTCAACAGTTTATAATCAGTCTTAATGGTGAACTCACAGCCCTCAAAAATGTTTGCATCTTTCTTACAGCCCAAAAAATGGCCAACGCCTCCCTTTCAATCACGAGTAGTGCTTTTCAGGGCCTCTTAAACTTCACAAAGCAATAGAATTGTTCTTTCTGCTTGTCCCTCACTTTGAATCAGCACAGCCCAGAATTCCTTCAAACTTGCATCAGTGTTTAAAGGATACTTTAGGGTGGGATCAAAACTACTCTGGTTAGGAGCTGCAGTCAATTCAGATTTTATTTCCCTGAATTCTTGCTCACATTTCTCACCCAACAAAAAGCCTTTCCCATTCCTTAACCCCTTCGCTGCCAGGCCTTTTCCCCCTCCTGTGCCGAGCCTTTTTTTGGCTATTTGGGGCAGTTCGCGCTTAGGCCCTCATAACTTTTTGTTCACATAAGCTACCCATGCCAAATTTGCGTCCTTTTTTTCCAACATCCTAGGGATTCTAGAGGTACCCAGAAATTGTGGGTTCCCCAGAAGGAGGCCAAGAAATTAGCCAAAATACAGTGAAAATTTTGTTTAAAAAAAAAACTGGGAAAAAGGGGCTGCAGAAGAAGGCTTGTGTTTTTTCCCCTGAAAATGGCATCAACAAAGGGTTTGCGGTGCTACAATCACCAGCTTCCCAGCTTTCAGGAACAGGCAGACTTGAAACAGAAAACCCAAATTATTCAACACAATTTTGGCATTTTACTGGGACATACCCCATTTTTACGATTTTTTGTGCTTTCAGCCTTCTTCCAGTCAGTGACAGAAATGGGCATGAAACCAATGCTGGATCCCAGAAAGCTAAACATTTCTGAAAAGTAGACAGAATTCTGAATTCAGCAAGGGGTAATTTGTGTAGATCCTACAAGGGTTTCCTACAGAAAACAACAACTGAAAAAAAACAATATTTAAATTGAGGTGAAAAAAAACTGCAATTTGTCTCTACGTTTTACTCTGTAACTTTTTACTGCAATGTCAGATTTTTTAAAGCAATATACTGTTACGTCTGCTGGACTCTTCTGGTTGCGGGGATATATAGGGCTTGTAGGTTCATCAAGAACTCTAGGTACCCAAAGCCAATAAATGACCTGCACCCTGCAGTGGGTTTTCATTCTATACCGGGTATACAGCAATTCATTTGCTGAAATATAAAAAGTAAAAAATAGCTATCAAGAAAACGTTTGTATTTCCAAAATGGGCACAAGATAAGGTGTTGAGGGGCAGTGATTATTTGCACATCTCTGAATTCCGGGGTGCCCATACTAGCATGTGAATTACAGGGCATTTCTCAAATAGACGTCTTTTTTACACACTCTCTTATATTTGGAAGGAAAAAATTTAGGGAAAGACAAGGGGCAATAACATTTGTTTTGCTATTCTATGTTCCCCCAAGTCTCCCGATAAAAATGATACCTCACTTGTGTGGGTAGGCCTAGCGCCCGCAACAGGAAATGCCCCAAAACACAACGTGGACACATCCCATTTTTTGACAGAAAACAGAGGTGTTTTTTGCAAAGTGCCTACCTGTAGATTTTGGCCTCTAGCTCAGCCGTCACCTAGGGAAACCTACCAAACCTGTGCATTTTTTAAAACTAGAGACCTAGGGGAATCCAAGATGGGGTGACTTGTGGGGCTCTGACCAGGTTCTGTTACCCAGAATCCTTTGCAAACCTCAAAATTTGGCCAAAAAAAAAACAAATTTTCCTCACATTTCGGTGACAGAAAGTTCTGGAATCTGAGAGGAGCCACAAATTTCCTTCCACCCAGCGTTCCCCCAAGTCTCCCAATAAAAATGATACCTCACTTGTGTGGGTAGGCCTAGCGCCTGCGACAGGAAATGCCCCAAAACATAACGTGGACACATCCCATTTTTTGACAGAAAACAGAGGTGTTTTTTGCAAATAACCTACCTGTAGATTTTGGCCTCTAGCTCAGCAGGCACCTAGGGAAACCTACCAAACCTGTGCATTTTTGAAAACTAGAGACCTAGGGGAATCCAAGATGGGGTGACTTGTGGGTACCCAGAATCCTTTGCAAACCTCAAAATTTGGCCAAAAAAAAAACAAACAAACATTTTCCTCACATTTCGGTGACAGAAAGTTCACTAAAGGAAATGGCCCAAAACGCAACATGGACACATCACATTTTTTCACAGAAAACAGTACCTACCTGTGGATTTTGGCCTCTAGCTCAGCCGGCACCTGGGGAAACCTAGCAAACCAGCACATTTCTGAAAACTAGACACCTAGGGGAATCCAAGATAGGGTGACTTTTGGGGCTCTGACCAGGTTCTGTTACCCAGAATCCTTTGCAAACCTCAAAATTTGGCCAAAAACACTTTTTCCTCATTTCGGTGACAGAAAGTTCTGGAATCTGAGAGGAGCCACAAATGTCCTTCCACCCAGCGTTCCAAGTCTCCTGATAAAAATGGTACCTCACTTGTGTGGGTGGGCCTAGCGCCCACGAAAGGAAATGGCCCAAAACACAACGTGGACACATCACATTTTTTCACAGAAAACAGAGGTGTTTTTTGCGAAGTGCCTACCTGTGGATTTTGGCCTCTAGCTCAGCTGGCGCCAAGGGGGGGCCAGAAATGGCCTAAAAAGAAATTATTCCCCCCAAACCCCCCCCCCCCCGGGGAGCAACCCTTGCCTACGGGGTCACTCCCCTTGCGTGGCGGCGCAAAAAAAAAAAAAAAAAAAAAAGATCCCTGGTGCCTAGTGGTTTCTGGGCTAAAATAAATATGCCCCCTATGGGAGCGACCCTTGCCTAAGGGGGTCACTCCCCACCTCTAAAACAAAAAACTAAACAAAAACGAAACAAAAAAATAAAAAAATTATCCCCGGTGCCTAGAGGTTTCTGCACCCCTGGCAGAAAAGGCCTTCAAATAAAATGCCCCCCCTGGGAGCGACCCTTGCCCAAGGGGTCGCTCCCTCATGCCAGTTTCCTTTTTTAAATAAAATCCCTCGTGTCTAGTGGGCATTTTGACAGCCGGATTGCTTTCAATCCGGCTGCCAAAACGCAGAGAGAGACTTCAAAGGGAAGGAAATAACTTTCCTTCCCTTTGAAGCCTCTCTCGGCCTCCCCCACGTGATCGGAAGAGATATGCAAAGCATTTCTCTTCCGATCGCGCTGGAAGCTGAGCTTCCAGCGCGATGGGAGGAGGGCCTGTGAACAACAGCGCGCGACGTCACGGGGGGGTGGGGGGGGGTCAGGGGTGGAAGGGGAAGGGCTTCCCCTTCCATCCCTGCCTTGGGGGGGTGGGGGGGAACCCCCCAGAGGGAGCACTAGCGCTCACTCTGGGCTGTGTGCCCAGGACGTAATGGTTACGTCTTGGGCACAGCAGCACTGTGCCTCAGGACGTAACCATTACGTCCTGGGCACAGAAGGGGTTAACAATTCTCACATTCTTTCACATTTCCGTGCAAAATTAAATATAAATGTGCATGTAATATTCAACCATACACAGGAATTGCAATAATTTTTTTGTTTGTGGAAGAAAGTAATCCATTAATGGCATCAAACAAGCATGCTTTACGCTTAATTGCTTCCGCTGAAATCTCATGTCCCAAATATCCAATCAGAGACTGCTTAAACTTGCATTTTTCATTTTTCACCCTTTATGGTCAAATTCACATCTTCAGATCTCTCCAGCAACACTCTCACTCACCTATCATGTTGTTCCTCATCACACCCAAATATTAACACATCGTCCTGATACACCTTGATTCCTTCCATCCCTTTCAACACTTGCTTCATAGCTCATTGGAATACTGAAGCCACAGAGACCAAACCAAATGACATTCTTTTATATCTGAAAGTGCCAAAAGATAAGGTCCTTTTATTTCTCCTCTAGCACAATCTGATGGTACGCAGATTTCAAATCAATGGACGAAAACGTCACAGTACCATTCGAAGAAGCAAACATGTCTGCAATCTTGGGAATAGGATACTTATCCACTACCACTCATTGGTTTAAGTGCCTCTAATCTATGCACAGGCATAATTCTCCATTAGCCTTCTTTGCCGCAACAACAGGCGCCAACCACTCAGTTCCTTCAACTTCTTCTATGATACCCTCATGTTGCAGTTTTTCTAATTCTATCTGCAACTCCTCTAACACCAAGAAAGGTATATTGCACATCTTACAGCAGACCAGTTGTGCATCCTTCTTAATTTTAATTCTGTGGATGTATCCTTTCAAACATCCAAGTTCTTGTCTAAGCAATAGGGGAAATTTACGCATCATTTCTGACAAACATTTCACTCACAGCATCATCCCAATCACCTGCGCACTACGATCTACTTCTCTCAGGATTTTGGTAGGATAACTATTTAGCTCTTGTATCATTCCCAAATCATTCTGATGGGACTAGGTCAACATACTATCTCTGTGTGAAGAAACATATATATTTTCCCAGACACATATTGTGCATTATATTCAATCAAACTTATAAAAAAACTCTAAAGTTTTATATGCTCCCCCCTATATGCATAAGGTTTGATATCAGGTTTATGCAATCCTACTTTTCAATACAGATGCTCCTTAAAAATCTATTGGATACAATGGTTATTTTAGCACCTGGGTCAAACAAGACTACTGTGCTTTTCTAGCCAACTAAGATTTTGTCAAGAGAACTTTTCTTCCCCCCTTTAAGTTGTAAAATAATCTGACTGCACTCCCATCCGTCTTCACTCTCATCTCCCACACATACTTCTTTAACTCTATCCGTCATTTTCTTGCCCTTGTATTAATTTTGAGAATGGCTCTTTTACACCCTGTTTTCACCCCAAGATTCTCCTTACTCTTGCACTCACTCTGAAAACGGCCCCTTTTACCACAGTTCCTGCATTCTGCTTTTATTGCAGGACACTCTTCATGATATGCAAAGTGATAGCTGCTTCTGCATCTAAAACAATTCCTTTGGGTGTTTACTTTCTTTTCCTTCGCACTGGAATTCATTTTGACCACGCCCACACCTTGTTCGGAGTCATTTTTTACTACTTCCACACACTTAATTGAATGTTCAATCTTCTTTGCTAATGCCAACACTTCATCCATTGTAGAGTCGTCTTTTAACCACAATCCATCTGTGACTTTGTCCATGTTAAACCCTCATATGAACTGGTCCCTAATTCTTGACTTTGCCATTCCCAAAAACCTACATGTAGAAACTAGTTCTCTTAAATCTGTGGCATAATCTTCAATCGTCTCACCATCCCTTTGCAACCGCTTTCTAAATTGATACCTCTCAAGAATAGTATATATTTTCAGTAGATAGTGATGGTCCGTTTTCCTAATGCATAGTTTGTATTAAATCAGATTTAATGCATCACGATCTGCCAAGTCCAGTAAATGGTTGAAAAACTCCTATCCCTCATGACCTAGGCAATGTTATAATAAAACAGTCTTGCTTTCTGAGCTTAGTTATGACCCACATACTCCAGAGGAATGCTCAAAAACATACGTTCACTTTCCCCACTTAGTATTCAGTTCACATGGAATTGGCAAGACAAATGAAGGTGCAGGGACATTCTGCAAGATAACTATGTAAGCTTACACATAAACCCTAAACATAAATGAATATATGGTCTTTACACCGGCACACGAATACAAGCATGACTTTCCACTTGCAAAACAAATTATCACAACAAACAAAGCTGAAAAAAATCAAAACAATAATAAAATCATTATTATATATATACTGTACAATATATATGTATATATATACACAGTATATATATATATATATATATAACAATAAAGGTACTTCAAAATATGTGTGTGAAGTTCAAGGAAGGTGTGTCTTTCACTGTAAAATTCAACAGGCAGCAAGGGGCACACAGTTATAAACAGTTGTGCCTGCCCCTGTCAAAACCAATAGGCAGAAAGCAGCACTAATCCTACATTGTTGTAGGTATCAAAGCTTTTATTTTATATAATTTTTTGATGGTGTGCCTTGCACCAAAATCGAAAGCCTCTTTTCTGTGTGTGAACACCAGGGGTGAGCCCGGACAACATCCTGGCAATTATAGATAAATCTAATCAAGACTGGTGGGCCAACTTCTTTGAAAAAATTTCTTTAATGGATTTTTGAAGGGGAAATTTCCAGAGATTTAGAAGGGTGCTATAATAAAGCTAATCTTTGAAAAACAATGATAAAAATTATCCACAAAATTACAGTCAGATCAGTTTAATTGATGTAGGGGCCAAAATGTTTGCTGAACAAATCCTCCTCTTCCTGCAGAACTGGACCGATGACAATAGCTTAATCCCAGTTGAACAAGGTTTATTTAAGGGCTAACACTCCACTATAGATCATTGTTTCAGTCTTTGAGCCATGGGTCAAAAAGCAATAGAAACAAGAAGTAACCTGATCTGTTTATGTATGTACTTATTTTATTTATTGTGTTTTATAAAGCACGAAAATTACCATCACGGTATTAAAGCGATGTACAAGAGAGAGCTGAAGAGGGATGGAGTACATTAAAAGCAACTGTCACATAATACATTTTATACAAAGAATTAGAGGAACAAGGTATAAAGCAATCTGTTTTGTTGATTTCTTCTCGGCCTTTGACCTAGTTAATAGGAATGGGCTTTGGCAAAAATTAACAGGGATGGGCATTTCTAAGTGTCTTCTTGTTTTAGTAAAATAATTAGATCATGATAATTAGGCAACGGTGGGGTTAGAAATTAATTTGACCCTTTCACATAAAATCCCTATTTCAAATGGGCTTTGGCAGTGATGTGCCCCAGTTTCTATGTTTTCCAGTTATTTCTCCAGAGATGGGTGGTCATCATATCTCATGCTGATTTTATGCTGATGACCCAGGTATTCTAGATGTAACCCTGGTGGGTTTGCAAAGGAAACTGCAAGCTTTAAATATTTATTGTAAATTAAATGAATTGGTAATAGAACAGAGATAAAACAAATATATAAGAAATGGGGAGGAAAACTAAAATATATAAATGGTATATTGAAGATATGTTAGTAGAAGAGACCTCCACTTAAAAGTAGCTGAGAATGATGTTTTCGAATAACCTTCAGTGGAAAGCTCAATTAGACTCTGAAAATTAGAGCTTATATATATGCTGGGGGTTTAAAGAAGTTTAAGAGAGGGAGAATGTGGTGGCCCATCTTTAATCCGAGTGATCCTGGCTTATAGAGTTATAGTACTTCCCCAAATGTTCTAGGGTACAGAACGTTTAAGTTTCACTCTGTGATGTGATTGGAATAAAATGGAAGGTAGATGTTTTTAAAATCTCTTCAGTCTTCCTCATCTTGTGACGATACAAGCCATTTGTGTAGAACTTGGTTTAACCTCCTGAAATAATATCTCAGCTAACATAACTAAACTTTTTTTGGCAAAGATTGCTAGCATCTTCAATAGACAAAGGCCCTCATTACGATCCTGGCGGTAGGCAGGAAATACTGCCAACAGGCTGGCGGTACTTTCTGCCATATTATGACATTGGCAGGTTGGCTGAAGCCAACCCGCCAATGTACCACTCCGACCGCCACGGCGCTAACAGCCGTCAATGTACCACCTGCGGGATTATGATCCTGCCTACCGCCATGGTTTTTGTGGCTACCTTGCCACCATGAAAACCATGGCAGTAGGCACTATCAGTGACAGGGAATACCTTCCCTGTCACTGATAGGGGTCTCCACCCTCCCTCTCCAGTTACCCCTCCCACCCCACCCACCTCTCCAAAGCTCCCCCACCCCCTTACATTCACGCCCCCTTCACACGCACACACCCTTTTACCCACAAACATCCACGCATGCATAAATCCACTCACACAGACCCGCAAACATACACGCAGACATGCAGTCACGAAACACAACATACATGCACTCACACCCCCATACATGCACACTCGCATCCAACACTACACACAAACACACACCCCCACACAACCCATCCCCTTCCCCTGTCGGAGACCAAAATTACATGCGTTCAGGGGGTCCTCCGGCAGGAGACAGGACAGGGCGCTGCTGCCACCAGCAGCGTCCACCACCAGAATACCGCCAGGCTGTATTATGGGTCATAATACTCTGGCGGCAGTCTACTGGCGTGGCAGTGGTGCCACTTTACCACCATCCACCGGCATGGCCACAGCCGGATTTCCGACATCCTTCTGGCGGAAATCTGGTTGTGGTCATAATACGGCGGACGGCTGGTAGCAGCGGTGACGGTCTTTTAGCAGCCGTCGCAGTAGGTGGTTTTTACCGCAATTGTCAAAATGAGGGCCAAGTATCTTTGCTCTGCATGAAAGAAATATGCAGCAGTGAATTATGCTAGTCAAGAGTTAAAGGATGGGTTCTCATGTTAAACCTAAAGAATTTTAGTATTGTAAATTAAATACCTATAGCAAAAATGAATTAAAGGAAAAGGCTTATATAGAGTCCAGAATTAAGGACCTAACCTACCTCAACACAAATAACTCAACAGAAAAAAGAGCTTTCAAAAGTACTACAGCGAGTGGGAGTGGGACTCTGCTCAGATGTTAATTTCTTTGACTAAAGATTTTGATTGGGTAGTAGTTGAATGCTTCCGCTTAAGAGTGCTTATCTGGCACTTCTCACCTTGTGAGAAAGCTTATGCTCAGTAAGACTGGGCTGGTTATGGCAACAAGCTACTAAACAAAGCAATGGAGTTAATTTCTTAATTAATAAAAGGTTAGTGTAAATTCAATAGCCCTGATCTATTTAATGTGAAAAGTGTTAGACCTGACAGCCTAAAGGTGGTTCCCCCCCAACAATTTTTACATTCCCCCCTCTATTTTCGGACCTCATTTTTGCTGACTTTGATAAAACTTGTTAAGCCATTAATGCAGTTGTTTAGTTATAAATTCTCTTTGATGATTATTGAAGGAAAGTTAACTAATTATACAAGGAAAACTTGTAGGTGATGTAGGTGAGTGGTCAGACTCATGGGAAAGTGCAGCAGGTAACCCTAAAAAACTAGTTCCGGAGTCCAGATTGTCAGTCTTGCATTTTCAGACCCCATCGGCTCAGCCCTCACTCCAATCCTGAATGACTATCAATACAGCCACCTGCCCAAATACTTGGAAACATGCTAAAGTTCTCCTCATCCTAAAGAAACACCCTGCTGGCCCATCTCCCTGCTACCCTTCTCTGTGAAAGTCACATAGACGATCCTCGATATTATTCAATCCAACTTCAGACTCAGCACAAGCACTGAAACCACCCTCATCACCACCGCAGATGACATCCAACTGGTCATGGACAGATGAGACACACTGCCCTCATCGTTCTGGACCTATTCACCTCATTCATTATCTTCACCCAATTCTCATTCAACGAGTCCATGATGCTGGTATTTATGGACCAGCACTCCGCTGGATTTGCTTTTTCCTCACCCAATTGGTCAGCTGACTCCTTTCACTTTGGACGCTGCCAAACCCAGTCCCATGCTGTTGAACATCTACAAGGTCCCAGTGACTAACATTATTCGTACCCAACATTATATCCTGTGTAGATGACACCCAGCTCCTCCTCTCGCTCTCTGACAAAAAAAAAAAAAAAAAAAAAAAAAAACAACAGGACCAGCTTCTCTGCCTGCAAGTCTGTAGTTTCCAAATGGATGAAAACCAACTCTCTCAAGCTCAACACAGAGAAGACGAAGTAGTCATCTTTGGCAAAAATACCTCGTTATGGGACTCCACCTGGTGGCCTGCTTATCTCAGATTCACACCCAACCCAACTACCCATGCAAAGAACTACAGATGACAACCACCTCACTACGGCAGACCAGGTGAAAGCAATCCCCGCCTCCTCTTTACATACACTCATGATGCTCAAGAAGGTTTTCAAGTGGCTTGCCTGCAGAACAGACACACAGGTCCTCATCATCAGCAATTTGGACAAGAGCAAACCACTCTACATAGAAACTGAAGAGAAGACTCCAGATAATACAAAACTCAGCTGCCAGACTCACACCAGACTTCCCACAGCACCCACATAACCCCACACAAAAAGACACCCACTGGCTCCCCATCCACAAATGGCACTATTTGAACTCCTCATGCATACATACAGTGCGTTGCACAACATCAGCTCTGCCTACCTCAACAACTGCATTAATTCCACATACCTACCTAACCACTCTGCTCAACCAGACTCCTAATTGCACACATCCCCTGCATACGCAGAAACAGATTCTGTAGGCATGCCTTCTCCTACCTCGCTCCGAAAGTTTGGAATGACCCACCTCTGCATATCAGAGCCACCTCCTCAGTTCGTGAATTTCAAAAGAAACTTAAGACACCATTCCTCAACTAGTCTCGGCCCTGGCTCAGCCCATGCTGCCCCTGCTTTTCAGCACCAGGTACCCTCCCTGGTGAGTATTGCACTCTACAAGTACCCCATAGCATAAAGTTTTATAGGAAATGACCATTGTTTGCATGATGTACCCCCACGTTTGCCTTTACCGTTTGCTGGCCGTAGAACTAGCATTTTACCCCTGCTAACCAGTGGTACAGCACCTGTGCACATGATGAAATTGGCACACCCCTAACTACCATATTTAACCTACCTATACGCCCCTAGTACGTGGTGCCAAAGTGTAATCAGGGCATGTAAGTTAAATGCCACAGCTGGACTTCAGCATCTATTGTGCCATCCAATACAGTGACAGTGTAAACATGACAGTAGGCCTACCATGTGTAGCCTGCTGTGCAGCTATAAAATGCAAATTCAACCTGTCACAATAACCTCTTAACACAGGCCTAAACCTTCCTTTTAAATGTTAGTAAGTCACATTTAAAAAGGTCTTACTCATCAGAAAGCAGGATGCAGGATATTTAAAAGTAGGGCATGTAAATGTTCAATGGTCAACACATCTGTTCAGTGAGAAAGCATAGAAAGCTATTTTCACTTTAGCAGGATTGGCTGTTTCACTGGAAAGCATTGGGATACAATATTAAATTGAATATGGTTATCTCCAGCTAAGAAAAACCTATAATTAATTTTTAGACTTTATGAAATACTTATTACAAGCCCAGTTCACTGGGCTTGAGTTGCAATAAATATTTTGGAAAAGTTACAATTGGAAAGTTACCCTTTCCCAGCCTGAAGCCTCAGGATGCTCATTTGCATTAACTTCAACTGCCACCTGGCTGCTAAATAGTCCTCTAGATGAAGTGTGAAAATGGTGGACAAAGGCTTGGATGTGACCATCTGGCTATGCTCAGGAAGTTGATTAACTTTAAAGAGGCTGTAGGAAAATGCCACTGTTGGCATGGTCACCCCACTGTTTGCCTAGTGTTGATGCCAGCTTAGATTGGAAGTGTGCTGGGACCCTGCTAACCAGGCCCCAGCACCAGTGTTCTTTCCCTAAAACTGTACCTTTGCTTTCACAATTGGCACAGCCCTGGCACACAGTTAAGTCCCTTGTAAAAGGTACTCCTGGTACCAAGGGCCCTTTGGCCAGGAAAGGTCCCCAAGGGCTGCAGCATGTATTATGCCACCCTAAGGGAACCCTCACCCAGTACATGCACACTGCCTTGCAGCTTGTGTGTGCTAATGGGGAGAAAAGACAAAGTCGACATGGCACTCCCCTCAGAGAGCTATGCCCACCGACCACTGCCTGTGGCATAGGTAAGTCACCCCTCTAGCAGGCCTTACAGCCCCAAGGCAGAGTGCACTATACCACAGGTGAGGGCATAGCTGCATGAGCACTATGTCCCTACAGTGTCTAAGTCAATTCTTAGATATTGTAAGTGCAGGTTAGCCATTCTGAGTATATGGTCTGGGAATTTGTCATTACGAACTCCACAGCACCAAAATGGCTACCCTGAATACTGGGAAGTTTGGTATTAAACTTCTCAGGACAATAAACCCACACTGATGCCAGTGTGGGATTTATTGAAAAATGCACACAGAGAGCACCTTAGAGATGCCCCCTGTATGTTAACCCTACTGCTAGTGTAAGGCTAAATCGGTCTATGCCAGCCTGCCACTTCCAGATGAGTTTCTGACCACATGGGGTGAGTGCCTTTGTGCACTGTGGTCAGAAACAAAGGCTGCCCTGGGTGGAGGTGCTTCACACCTCCCCCTGCAGCAACTGTAACACTTGGTGGTGAGCCTCAAAGGCTCAGGCCTGGTGTTACAGTGCCCCAAGGCACTCTAGCCAGTAGAGATGCCTGCCCCCAGATGAGCCCCCACTTTTGGCAACAAGTCCAGAGGGATAATGAGAAAAACAAGGAGTCACCCCCTCAGCCAGGACCACCTCTAAGGTGTCCAGAGCTAAAGTGACCCCCTCCTTTAGAAGTCCTCCATCTTGCGTTGGATGATTAGGACCAATAGGGATAGGATGTGCCCCCCTCCCCAGAGGGAGTGGGCACAAGGAGGGTGTGGCCACCCTCAGGGACAGTAGCCATTGGCTACTGACCCTAAACACACCCCTAAATTTACTACTGAGGGGCGACCCTGAACCTAGCTCTTCAGATTCCTGATGACCTCAAGTAAGAAGAAGGACTGCTGAGCTGAAAACCCTGCAGAGAAGAGAAGGAGACAACAACTGACTCTGCCCAAGCCCTACCGGCCCGTCTCCTGCTTCAAAAAGCTGTAAAAGAAGAAGCAATGTGTTCTGCAGGACCTGTGACCCCTGAAAAGCCTCCAGGAGACTGTCTGCATCACCGAGGACCAAGAAACTCCAGTGGACAGCGGACCTGCCCAACAAGAAGACAAAGAAATCATCTTTAAAAAAGGACTCCCACCTCACTCCAGAAGCTTGAGTTCCAACTACTGTGCACGCAACGCCCCCAACCCGTGTCCAGAGAAACCAACTAGCCAGAGAGGATCCCCAGGCGATTCAGACTACGTGTCCACCCTGGGCGGACCTCTCCAGACCCCCACGACGAGGTCTGGAGAGGAAATCCCAAGCACCACCACTGACTCCGACTGCCAGGGACGAAGATATCCGTCACCTAGAGAAGCACTGCACCCGCAGCCCCTATGCCCGAGAGAAACCGACCACCGGTGCAACAATGACCAGCAGGCTGCCCTCACCCTCGCCCAGTCAGTGGCTTGCCCAAGAAGCCCCCCCCGTTCCCTGCTTGCAGCGCCTAAGTGACCCCCAGGTCCCTCCATAGAGTTCTATTGAGAACCTGATCCCCTGTTTGCACACTGCACCCGGACACCCGTGTGCCGCTGAGGGCGTGATTTTTGTGCCTACTTGGGGCCCTTCCAGTGCTCCTGCAAACACCACTGGTCTGCCCTCCAACACAGGTACTTACCTGCAAGCAGACCGGAACCGTAGTACTCCCTGTCTCCATAGGGGCCCACGTTATTTTGGCTCTTGTTTGACCTCTGCACCTAACCTGCCCTGTGTTGCTGGTGCTCAGTGTGTGGGGTGATCTTGAATCCCCAACGGTGGGCTACCTATGCCCTGGAGACGGAACCCGTAAGTTTGTTACTTACCCCAAAAACTGTACTTGACTTACCTCCCCCAGCAACTGTTGAAAATTGCAGTGTCCACTTTTAAAATAGCTTTTTGTCATTTTAAAGAAAACTGTGTACATTGTTGATTCCATTCAAAGTTCTACGTGTTACTATGAAAAGTACCTTTCATTTTATGTACTTGTCTGCTAAATTAATCTTGTGGTTCTAGAAATAAATTAACAAAATAATATTTTTCTATATAAAAAGCTATTGGTCTGGAGTTAAGTCATTGAGTGTGCGTTTTCACTTATTGCTTGTGTGTGTGTACACAACAAATGCTTAACACTACCCTCTGATAAGCCTAACTGCTCGACCACACTACCACAAATAGAGCATTAGTATTATCTAGTATTGCCTCTGTCAAGCCTCTTGGGGAACCCCTGGACTCTGTGCACACTATATCTCATTTTGATATAGTATAGACAGAGCCAGCTTTCTACAGAGGCCTACTGTCACAGGCAAATGTTAGCTGATAACTGGGCATGGCCCTTATTTCTTCCCCCAGTCAAGCAGGCACCAATCCCAGTGGGAGAAGAGCTGCCCTCAGAATGGGATTAGCATCATCACAGAGGAGAGGTTGCTTATTTCCCTGCCCGCATCTCTGAGTGGGCATGCAGACTCTGCATTAGGGGAGTGGGATGTGTTTCACCATCTTGGATTTAGGCATAGAAAGGCACTGTCGGATTTTCTGCAGAAGGACACACAAAAAGTGCTTCAAAAGTGGGCAGAGTTGCCCTACTGGCTAGGGAGGGGCCAAACCCACCCCCCATCCATAGGCTGGTGCCATGTATAAATGTGGCACCCACTATACCCTCCTCAGAACACTTTCAGGCCCTGTGGAAGAACAGACGAGGACAGCTCCTACTGTCTGTGCCCTAAGAAGAGCCTATTAGACTGGACCTGCTCCCCCTCTTGTACCCATGACAAAAAAGTGGACTGCAAGGGTCATAAGGATGACCTCCAGTTTAAGCTTTAGGGACACAATAAGTTATATGAGGCTTTTTCTGTAACTGCCCAACTGACCAGTTCCAACTAGATTTCCCTGGACTCTGCTGCTGGCCTCTGTTAGAGTGAAATACATGTGCAAGCTATAAATCACAAATTACTGTAGTCACAGACCACACAGTATATCATAGTGGAATCAGCTTACGAATAGTCCACAAAACGGTGATCACGTTCAACAGAAAATTAGCTTATTTCATGATTGTTCTTTTGGTTGTGTGGTTATAAACACATTTCTTTCTTTAAAAATACAGTTGTTTGTAGAAAACATTAATCCCTTGTCCAGTGCATTTTGTACTAGGTTGTCTTTCATCAAGGACAATATTTCAATAAACAGCAGTATATCTAAAACAAAAATATAACAATGCAATATTTAAGGCGTAACACTATGTTACTAACAATTCATTATATAAACACTTCTTGACTCAGGTGAGACAGAATCCCAGGTCACCTTATCACGATGGTACATGCAATGATCCTGTCAGAAGGTCCAAAATGTCTAAAGGTTCTCCATGTAGAAAACATGACTGTTGTGGCTAGCATACATAAGCATCCAAGAAACAAACCCTGGTGACCACAGAAATTAGGAAAAGATACTATAAAACCTAATAAATGTGCACAAACATAAACATCCTGAAGGTATTACCAAAATGAAAACAAACATGTCACTGCTTGAGGAAACCAAAACAGACATAGCTAAAACACAACAGCAAAGGTACCACCAGTGTAAGCTCTTAAATGGCAAAAACACTGCAATAGACACAGCAGCATCCGGTTATAAAACCAATTAAAATAGTTCTGCATGTTAAAGTAAAAAAGTCTCTGGTGAAACATTAGGTGAAAAACGTGACCAAGAAGACAATTACTATGGTGACCATGTTAAAGAGGGGTGATATATTAAATGTTGTAAGAAGACTAAGGGCCGGATTTAGATCTTGGCAGAGGAGAATATTCCGTCACAAACGTGACAGATATCCTGTCCACCATATTGCAATCCCGTTCTATCCTATGGTGATCGTAACACGGCAGACTATACATCTGTCATGTTTGTGACATAGTATTTCATCCGCTGAGATCTAACTCAGGCCCTAAGATTTTAGTGGTCTGCGAGCGGATATGAAAACGACACAGCAAACCAATAACAAAATGTAACAGTATACTTTAAGGCACAGATGCATTGGCATTTTCATAGTAGACACATCGGCATTAAGGCATGTAAGTGGACAAATTCACTTTCTTATGTGCAATACAAGGGGTCTAAGTGTCTTACAGTGACAAACCAATGAAGAATGCTATAGGCTTGATTTGGTTCCTTGGGAAAAGTTAAGTCAGATGCAGGAGGTCTGACGTGTTTATTATGAAAACTTATGAGAAAGGTAATTGACCTGGCTTGTTTATTTTTAGAATACATTTAATAAAGTCAATAAGCCTTTCAGGGTAGATTGTTATTACACTGTGTTAAAGAATGTAGGCTGGTATCTTGTTTCATAAAATCTCACAGATGGGGTGAGCAAGGGTTTTGGTGTTGGTACCCGTCAGATAAACCATCTGGAGAAGGTTAGTGTTGTGGTAGTCATTGTTAGACCTTCGTAAGTGGGGTAGTGTCTGCCAGCCTTTGAAGAAAAAAAAAAATACATAAATATATGGAGAGTCTTAGGGCTTGTTTGCCAATTCTCTCCTGTCTGTTCTAGTGTCAATCTCATTCTGCTTCCATGACAGCACACTGCATTGGCAACACAGTTGGCCCATTTCAGCTGTTGGCTCAATTGCCCTGGGAGTTCAGGCATGTATCCTTATCTAATTTGAACATCCACCAGAAAATAAGTGAGCTTCATTGTCTGGGATGGTGGTCAGTCCTTTAGTTATCCATGCTTTCCTCTTATAGGTCCCATTGAATTTCTTTTGCTCTCCTTTTTAGGTCGAGCCTGCCATACAGTGTAAATTGCCTGTTTGCAAAAGACCCACTGTCAGCTTATCTAATCTTACAGTGGGCTTAAAGCCCATCAATGATTTACCATTGGTTGACATTGCTGTCCTTTCATATGGTTGTTTCTTATTTGATGTTTTGCTTTGTACATTTCGTGTTTCTTCCTCTCATGGAGCATAGCCTCTTTATTGTGCCCACCCAAAGCTCACTTATAGAGAACTACGTTTTGCTTAAGCACTACATAAGAATGCATGCGTTTTCCAGCTGTCTATGCTCCTCATCTCACTCCATGCTGCTCTCTCGTCCATGTACATTTTGCTCCCATGCTGCTTTCTTTCATTTTTATTTTTTTATTTTTTCATAAGCAACCCACCACAAGTGGATGCATGATCCAGATGTATTCTTTGTGTGCTTCCCCTACCTCTCCTGTTCTGTGTTGCTCTCTTTCGTCTGGGTGTTTCTCTCCCTCTGTGATGCCATGCTTCACCCGAGTGTTTCTCTCCCCCACTCTGCGTTGCTCTTTCTAGCCCATTATGTCCTCTCCCAGTACAACTTCCCCCTCTGTTATCCGTGTTTTGCTTTTTCCCTTCCTCCCCACACACGCTACTCTGTTACTTCCCTCCACTGTACCCAACAGTGGTGTTTTTTTTTTTTTTAACTGAATGGTTTCATGTTAAAAAAAAAAAAAGTTATTTTTTTAGTTATTGATCCAAGTCACATCCACCATATTGGATTGGTAAATAAAATATTACTTCGCTGGCACACCTGTACATTCCGACGCATGCACACACTGTTTTTTTTGGGGGGGAGGGTTCCATTTTTTATTTAGAGGGTCCTGCATAGCATCTGGGTGCTGCATAGCTCCAGCATGCCAATGCTTGTTTTATTTTATTTTTTAAGAGTCCTGCAGGTCCCTAGACTGTTTGCTTGCCCATCACTTTATTTGCAATGTGCTGCCTCCAGCGTGGTCAGTATTTATTTATTCATTACTTTTTAGTATCAGTAGTGATTACACTGAAACATTACAAAACCACATTTCAACAAAATAAAAAGTGATATGTTAATACAATAAAATATTTGAAATTAAAATAGAATTCATCAAATAGCCGTCACCAATCACAAAATTAAAACATGTTGGGAACTACATAGTCAAATAATAAATTACAGTTTAAGGAATGGGCCAATAAATTTAAATCAAACTGTTACATTCACAGTAGGCAAATTTAACAGTAGATGAAGTGTTTCCTTGTTCGTTTCTTCTGGTTATTTAAAAAATAGGTCTAATTAATTTGTATGTGCAGATGCTTCAGACTAGGACAACAAAACATGATTCACGACCTACATCATAGATTCACAGTATTGACAGGAGGGATGAAATTGAATTCCATCTCTATTAATCCATAAATTGTCTCCAACAGGGATATGTCTGAATTAATTTCATGAAAAACCTACAAACAGATGGACCAATTTTAACTTTCAGGCAGAATTGAATTACACCACATCTTACGAAAAGACAACATGGCTGCAGTCTTTAAACCGTAGACAGTGTTGTAAATCAACCTGTTTAGCCACAATTTCAGACAATTAAAATTTCTGTGTGACAACATTACTTCATAATTAAAACCCATCTATTTCAGGCAATAAGATTAGGAACATTTTTATTAGTACCATTTCTAAACTTGAAAGACATCTTGAAATGGATTTGTCTATAGTGTATCATTGTTTTGCTATTCTACGATGGCCACCACAGTCAGAAATAGTATATTTGCCAGCTTGGTTTAGTACAACAGTGATTCACTATTTGCTTCAACATTGAAAGATGTCTTCTCAGTGTGATGTTTACAGAGCGGCTATCTTGGAATAATACTGCGCATAAAGTATTATTGTTTTCATACCAGTCCAAGATGGCCAATACATTGCTTCCAATTATTGCAGCTATATTTAGACTGTAAAACAATGACAGATTATGTACAATACCACCCCAATACCACTGCAAAATAGCCAGCTACTACTATGCTTAATTTTAATTTTCTTATCCCAAAGTGTAGGTGGCAGCATGGTTTTCACTTTTTTTGTTTTATTCTTTTCATTTATCTTCTATATGTTTGTGGGAGGTTGGGCATTTATTTTTATTGAGGAGTGGTCAGTAGATAAATGCTACAATACATCAGTAGGTGGATGAACGGACATATTCCCTCCACATTTAATGATATGCTTTTAATTTACCTTCAAAATGCATTTGAGAGTTGTTGTCTCTATTTTATGATTGATAGGTAAATATTAGAATGAGACAGTAGGTGGATGAATGGGTGTATGAGTACAAGAACGAGTGAAAGAGGGCATGCATGATGACTTACTGAGTGTGTAAACTCATCAGGGACCGAAGAGAAACTTTCAGTTGTATGTGCTATTTTTTTTTATTACACAAATTCACCTATTGCTGAATTTGCTACCTACCCTACTTTTTAGGCGCTGCTCTTAAACTTTTTAAGTGGTTGTCAGAGTTCCTAAGTTTCCCACTTTCTTGTCTAGCACATCAAGATCTGTTTTTAGGTCTGGTTTGATGGTGCTGTTCTCTTTCCAGCCTACGGTTTGCAAAGTACATAGTGTTGGATTTTAGTCTGTTCTCTTCAATCTTCGACTTGTTTGACACAACTGCCCAGCCATTGGTTGAGTCTGTTTCAATCACAAACTTAAAATCAGTCCAGGTGAAGTCGCATATCTCACTTCATGTTACTGACTTTTTGGCATATCATTCTGCCTCCTGGTAATCATAGATGAAGGACAATTTTACCTCTGAAATGTACACTCTGTTGTAAAAAATGTTGCCTCGCTCAATTTTTTTTTCTCATACATGCACTGCATACAAGACACAATTCTTTGTATTTTTTACTGCAAGACACATTGGTTCAGTTTATGCCAAAATAAATGAATTGTTACAGATTCCAAAGGATCTAATGGTTAAAGGACTGGTCCTCTGGCGTACCTAGCATCCACAACTAGCCATGTTCAGCCGCTAGCTGTTAATAAGATTCAGTGTGCCTGGCAGTTTGCCCGCTCCTGCTACCGGGCTGCTGACGAAATACAAATTTAGGGTGCAAAGCCAGCCGTGCTTAATTTGTGCTTGCTGTTTCCAGTGCTGAGCACCGGCACTTATTTTTGCGGGCCGGGGCTTATTCTTCTGCTTCAAGCATTTGCTGCGAGCAAAAGACACATATGGGAAAGATGGTGGAAAGGAAAAAAAACGAAAAAGCATCACAAAGGGAGAAAGTAGAAAGCTGCTAGAGTGAGCTGAAGGGGGAGGGGGTGGCTTTATATGGATTGAAGAGGCCCCAGATGGCTTCAGGATTACGCCACCTCAGTATTCAGTGTTCCTACGTTTAGTTGCAGCAGCTGCTTTTTTAAGAGGAGGGCTTTGGGCACCAGCACGTTTTTATTTACAAATTAAGCACTGAAAGCCAGTATGTCCTACTGAAAATGCAAGCTGCACCAAATTGCTTTGCTTGGATACAGCTAGTTTTCCTTGCATTCTGGTAGCCAGTAATCCCAGTAAACATTCAAGGATATAAACTAGCTAGCATCCTTGGGCATTTGTACAAGACAAACTTTGCCAATCGCTTAGCCTGCCCATTTAGTGTGAGTAGTGTGGTCTGTGATGTTTATCCCTGAGGTCTTTGTCATAAGCAGTGCTGTAGGAAACTGGCAGTTGTTGCAGTTACCCCCCCACTTTTTGCCTGATATTGATGCTGACTTGACAGAGTGTGCTGTGATCCTGCTAACCAGGCCAAGCACCAGTGTTCTTTCCATAAAAATGACCATTGTTTCCACAATTGGCACACCTCTGGCACACGGATAAGTCCATTGTAAAAGATACCAGTGGTACCAAGGGCCCTGTGGCCAGGGAAGGTCGCTAAGGGTTGCAGCATTTGTTGTACCACCCTAAGGGACCCCTCAACAAACACACGCACACTGCCATTGCAGATTGTGTGTGTTGGTGGGGGGAAAAAAAGGCAAAGTCAACATGGCATCCCCCTCAGGGTGCCATGCCCACAAAACACTGCCTGAGGCATAGGTAAGTCACCCCTCTAGCAGGCCTTACAGCTTTAAGGCAGGGTGCCCTATACCACAGGTGAGGGCATAGCTGCATGAGCAATATGCCCCTACAGTGTCTAAATCCATTCTTAGACAGTGTAAGTGTACTGTAGCCATATTAAGTATATTGCCTAGGAGTTTGTCACTACGAACTCCACAATTCTATAATGGCTTCAATGAATACTGGGAAGTTTGGTGTTGTGCTGGGAAGTGTGATAAGCCCACATCAGATGCATCTTAGAGATGCCCCCTGAATTTTACTCAATTCTCTAGGGTAGGACTTACTGGTCTGTGCCAGCCTGCCACTAGCAGACACAATCTGACCTCATGGGGTGAGGGCCCTTGTGCTCTCTGGAGCACAAAACAAAGCCTACTCTAGGTGGAGGTGCATCACACCTCCACCCTGCAAGAACTGTAACACCTCACAGTGTGCCTCAAAGGCTTAGGCCTCGTGTTACAGTGCCCAAGGGCACTCCAGCTAGTGGAGATGCCCGCTCTCCAGACAAAGCACCACTTTTGGCAGAAAACTTAGGGAAAACAGGGAGGAGTGACCACCCCAGCCACGACTACCCCTAAGGTGTCCAGAGCTGAGGTGACCCCCTCCGTGCAGATTCCTCCATCTTGGTTTGGAGGGCAGGGACCAATAGGATTAGGTTTGTGCCCCCTCCCCAAAGGGAGTGGGCACAAGGAGGGTGTAGCTACCCTCGGGGACAGTAGCCATTGGCTACTGCCCTCTGACCCCTAAAACGCCCTTAAATCTAGGATTTAAGGGCCTCCCTAAACCAAGCTCACCAAATTCCTTGTGACCTGACAAGAAGAAGAAGAAGGACTGGTTAGCAGAGCCCCCCAGCAAAGAAGGAAGACGACAACTGATTTGGCCCCAGCCCTACGGTCCTGTCTCCTGCTTCAGAGAACAGTGATGCATCCAGCGGGACCAGTGATCTCTGACAAGCTCCAGAGGACTGCCCTGCACCCAAAAGGATCAAGAACTCCTGTGGACAGCAGCCCTGTCCAAGAAGAAACCAACGACTATGGACTCCCACCATTCCGAATGAGTAAGTCCTAACCACTCTGCACCTGACGCCATGGCCCGTGCCCAAGTGGTCAAACCAGCTAGAGAGGATATCCAGGCGATTCCGAGCACGTGCCCACCCTAGGTTGACCTCTTCATGATGATGCCTGCAGAGGGAATCCCGAGGAACCCCCTGACCTTGAAAGCTCTGGACGAAGATATCCGACACCAAAGGACCCACTGTACCTGTCCCCACGGCTTAGAGAAACCGACACCCGGTGCAGCCACGTTCAGCAGGCAGCCCTCCTCCTTGTCCCACCGGTAGGGTGCCCGAGACGCCCCCCTGGATCTTGCTTGCAGCCAATAAGTGACCCCCAGGGTTCCCTCATAGAGAATCATTGGAGACCCAACATCTTGTTTGCACCCTGCACCCTGCCGCCCCAGTGTCACTAAAGGTGTATGTTTGGTGCCTACTTGTGGCCCCCCCAGTGCTCCTCTAAACCCCTCTGGTCTGCCCTCCGAAATTGCGGGTACTTTACCAGCCTGCAGATCTGAAATTGAGTGCCCCATTCCCCATTGAAGCCCATATTAATTTTGCCTAGACTTTGACCTCTGCACCCTGCCAGCCCCTTGTCGCTGGTGGTGGGTGTTTGGGTGGACTTGAACCCCAAACTGTGGACATTCTAACCCTGGAGACTGGTACTGTAAGTGTTGTACTTACCTGTAAAACCATCTAACTTTTCTTCCCCCCAGCACTGTTTCTGAAAATTGCAGTGTCCATTTTTAGAACAGATTATTGCCAATATTTCAATAACTGTATAACTTATTGATTTCAAACAAAGTACTGTTGCTACATGTGTGAAATACGAATCTATTGAAGTACTTACCTGCTACTTGAATCTTGTGGTTCTATAAATAAACTAAGAAAAATATATATTTGCTATATAAAAACCATTGGTCTGCAGTTAAGTCATTGAGTGTGTGCTTCTTCTATTGTCTGTGTGTGTACAACAAATGCTTTGTACTACCCTCTGATAAACCTAACTGCTCGACCACACTACCACAAAAGAGAGCATTAGTATTATGTACTCTAGCCTACGGGGAACCCCTGGACTCGGTGCACACTATATCTAATTTTGATATAGTATACACAGCCAGCTTCCTACAAGGGGTAAGTCATTCTGAAGCTGCATGCCGAATGTGGAGTATGTAGTAGGATGTCTGTGCCTGGTGTTTCACAGCATGGGTTCATGTCTTGGACCATTCAGACGTACCCAAATCAGTGGCCACCCCCTCACAAGTTTAATACTTACTGACCCCTTTTGGATGGCTGGTTTTGCATTCTTCTAAGGGAAATGTGTTCTATAGCAAGAAACTATATACTATGCTGGTTTTAAATCCAGGTATTGCCTGCTTAGGGGTCATGTTGACGGGAGTTCTGAGGACAATATGTTTATTTGGTAGTTATATTCAGGCTAGCAGTTGAGATTGAGTGCCTCGTGTTACACCCCCCGGCCCCCAGGTGAAATCCTGTCCCTTGTCTTCAATTCTCATAAGTCCCTTCCCCTAGTGCGCCCCTCATATCTTGGCTATGTGTTTTGTACTTTGGGGTCCTGTGGTCGTTCCAAACCGGGAGTTCAGAATAGCCTAACAAAGGGTTAATGGCTTGACCAAGGTATTAATCCAATACACGGGTTGGCCAGGGTTTTAGGCCACAGTAGTTAAAGGGGAGAGGTTGTTAGGTTGCTGCTTAGCCCTATGTATGGAGCTGCCCTCGCTGGTATGAAGAGTTCTTGTGGAGTTGGGTATATTTTAAGATGTGCATACGACAGAATGCACACAGAAATCCTGGCCCCGGGTGCATAGACAGCAATGTATCATTATTTGTTATTTCTCAATCAACGTGGATTTTCCAAACGTACAATGGTAGTATATATTTGCCTTTAAGAGCTAAAGATGTACATTTGCCGCCCCCACTCTACAGTTCTTCCCTGCTTTTAAGCTGTGAATAGCGCAAACCCAGCAGTAACGCTAGCTCAGTATTTTTTTCTCTCGAGCTTGCAACAAACATTTAATGTCTCTAGTTAGTCTGATACAGAATTTCAGTGTTCAATTGGGCCGGTATGGTTATTTTTCATTGAGTCTGGAATAAGTTAGTACAAAACGAACGTGTGCCTTAAACTCTCTAACTCTTCCTCTAGGTTAGAGACTGCAACTCTGACACAGTCCCCAGGGTAGGTTTGCACCTTAGTTCTTGGAAGGGTAATTGCCCCCGTCTGAGATCCGTAAATAGTAACACTCGGCCTCTCTTCCGGTTTCCATCATCTCAATATTCATGAAGCAGCCCTACACCGGCGACAGCGAGCCGGGTTTCCAATGGAGACAGTAAACATACTCCGAGGGGAGCCCGGGGGCCCTGCCTTCTTTGTGGTACTGCAGCCAGCTGCGCAACGTGGAAACAAATCTAAACATGAAATCATCGCTGGCAGGCGGGTCCTGCAGTGTCCTCGGAGGGCACAGCAACGCCTGGCAGCGGGGGGGCGACGGGAAGTTTACAGTCAACAAGGGGGGTGCAAGGGTCCACTATATACTGCCAGCAAGAATGGTCCTAAGTTTGCATTGATATCACTTGTGCAAGGTGTACATTCAAACCCCTGTTTTGCTAATTTAAACAAATAGATCCCCCGGAAGTTTGGATCGTCCAAGTGGTACTTGCGAGCCGCCGGGGTGGGCTGCAGTGCACGCGTAACTTCTCACATCGAAGCATGATGAGCAGAGCGGACGGCATGCGGAGGGCCACCTCGGCCGGCTACCGCCTGCCGGACCAGACTCTTAAACCCAAACTGGACTCAGCCTCCTATGCTTCTTTCAGCTCGCTGACCCGAGGCCGAGAGGCGGCGTCCCAGAGCCAGCAGAAGGGGGCCCGGGCCCCGCAGCAGAAGGATGAGGCTGCGCGCCGGGAGGACCAGGTGCGGCAGGATCACACCTGGAGGGAGTTCGTGAACGCCGAGCGGAGGGCCGGCCGGCGCTGGTGAGTACCACTTCCGCTTACCTTACCGCCGCTAACTCTTTGTATTAACAGATTCTTGCTGTATGATGCATCTGTGCACTTACCTGGGCAAACGCAGAATTGCCTAATGGCGTGACCCACATTGGCAGTGAATGTAGGAAAACCTCTAAGCTTGATTCCGGGCAAAAGTCTTAAAGAAATTAGTAGGGGTACTAATTAGCATTTATAATGACGTCACGTGCAGAGACGTCGGGAAGTGATGTCACACCACTATGATGGCTTTCATGCAAAAAAGAACAGGCACATTCTGTTGTCAAAGCTGAGGTACAGCCTCTGCTACATATATACAAATGTGAAAGCATGTATGCAATGCGCATTTTCAAATCTATACTAAACGTACATGTACTTGAACTTTCTGATGCAAAGCAACGAATATTTAAATTATAAACATTAAAAGTATAAACCATGCATTTGGACTTACCCTTCTAAGCTGGTTGGGCTGATTGCCATAAAGTAGATGTTAGTATTATCTGTTATTTAGAGAATTTAGGAATGGCATGAGTGTGGTATTAGCACTGTACGAAACACAACGTATGTGCTGCTTCCAATCTGGCTTCCATCAACATCCCTTTGAAGAATCATGCATTTGCTTTGCATTTTTGGCACTTTTTTCTCCTCAAAAATACATACCTTTGTTTGGACGTAGTTTTGACTTCCAGTAACTGTATACAGTATACTTTACTGCTAAACTGCTGCTGAAACCCTTTATAAGTTTAAAACATTAAATTAACTGTTAACAGGAATCATTTAAATCTTCCCTTAAAATCCGCACTTGCAGTGGGACTTTCCCCATGCAGCAACCGATCCATGCCAAATTTTTGGTATAGTAAAAGGCGAGATAATTTTTTTTTTTTTAAGTTCACTGGGTGTATACATTTACAACATGCAGGCTTATTGAAAACCAGTCATGGCTCAGACTCTTATGGACCCTGGACGCTTATGGTTTATTCAATGTCAAAAATGTGATAAAGGAAATGAGATGCAAACAGGAATCCGTCCAGGGTCACACAAAGGGGAAACTAAAACATAAATGTAGGTCTCCTGACTGCAGAGTCAACAGTTTAGCAGCTCGGCCACCACCCATCCCCATACCTGTGAGGGCACTGTTTCTCAGGGGTGTCCTGAACATTGTGAAATAATGAAGTTGAAGCCAGTTAGTTGTGATGCATTTGAAGTGTGACATCGTGCTCAGGTTTGTATTCTGAAGCGGGCTCCTAGCTGCACGTGTGCTTTACAAAAACACAGAAACATTGCATCCCCACAAAATTGTGAAAAAAACACTTTAAGTACGTTTTACCTTTTTATAAGTGGAATGCATGATTTCTATTTATCAGTGTTTAAAATTATAAATGGATGAAAATGACAAAGTGTGGGTCGTGGGAATTACGTTTTTGAATGGTTGTCAAAGTAAATAATATTTGTTTGGTGGCCTTTTTTTAATTTAGTGTTTTTTAGAGTTACCACCTGCTTTTAATTCTACATTTTTACCCTGTTAAGCCTTGGAATGGTTCACTGTGCACAGTTAGGAGAAATGGAAATAATATCCTGCTGGGTCCTTCCGTATGACAAAAGACGCTGCAAGTGGGAGGGAGAGTTGAAAACACAGTAAGATCATGTTTCGTGGCATGCCATCCGCTGCTTAAAAAAGCGCTGACGTAGTGGCGGAACAAAAGGTGACACCACAAGGGCCTCTTGACCTGCCTCGGGCTAACGGGGACGGAGTTCCCTCTGTAACAACAGTGGGTGGACTTCGTACTCCTACATCCACCCCGATTTATGCCCTTGCCTCACTGTTAGAATGTAAAAAAAATGTTGTATAGTGCTTCATAACACGTTTCAAATCACTATAAACAAGTGTTACCACTACCCATTCTAATGGTACACAAATTACAGACCTCGGAGGAATCAAGGACTGCGTCAGCATGCCAGGAGTTGAGCTCGAGACTAGAGCTAGCACCACCAGCAGGCGGTCACTCTTGTCCGTGGTGGCAGTGGCTCGGGAGAGCCCGGCAGTACATTACAGGAGTCGATAATTTGGTGGTGCCACCTGTTCATCTGCTTTTTAATCTTAAACATGGGCTCCATGTTCAGGGTTAAAAAACACAGTGTTTGATACCAAACACGATGAGATTCGGCTGGGCCATTGCAGAGCTGGACATCTGAGCAGTGGTCAGATGTAAGCCCATTTTATCCAATGGACGGCCAGGTTACTTGGGCAAATATCACGTTTTAAATGCCAGCACGGGGACATTTGTGCTCCTGCACACATGTCCTCACTCATGGGACAGTGCACCCTGCCCCCTGGGTGAGAGGGGGCCTGCCTTAGGTGTGGCTGACCGGTCCATGGGAAGTAACGGGGACGCCTGCACCTGGTGTGGGCAGAGTCTCACTCGAGCAGCAGGCTGCTCGTGCAGGCTGACATGGCAGCTCTACAGTCTCTCTTTTACTTGGGGTACTCAGAATGGCACAATCACTCCTGCAGCCCTGGTGACCCCCTTTACTACCCTTACCCTGGGTACAATTTACTAGGGACTTACAGGAGCAGTAAGGTTCATGTCAGTTGGCCTATGCAATACAACATACAATCTAAGGGAAAGAGCATTGGAACTGGGGCCTGGTTAGCAGGCCTCAGTACACTGACAGGTAAAAAATTACAGAATCTGACAGCAAAACGCAGGGGTGACCACCCAAAAAGGGGCTCTTTACGACAGTTGCTAGTTACAATTATTACAAAAGGCACAAAGTGGCTGGTCGAAACATATATACAGATACTTGAGCAGCATGCTTAAATAATTGATTTCCATATGCACGTTCAAATGGATTCTAAAATGAACTGAGGAGGAAATGCATTAGGACTTCAAAAGGTTACTTTTTTGTAATCTAGTTGCATTTACTTTGTTTTTGCACTAATCACACGGGATTAGATTCTTTAAAAATAAGTGTCTTAGACTTAGACCTATGATTATGTAGATTTATGCATTTTACGGATTGAGTCTCACCCTCAGGAGTGCAATCGTAAATCATTGCACACCATACTTTTTCAAATGTACTTCTTTCTATGGTCATATTGCTAGTTCTAAGTCTATGGGAGATGTGTATCTGCTCAATCCCACCACTGCCATTTCTAGGTCTTGCCTACTAGACAGCACAACAGCACATGCAAGGCATATTGTCAGCCTACAGTGGGCTTAAGGCCTGCCCGCTGCTCACCACTGGTTGGTGTTGGAAATGGCTCTTTTTACAGGGTTATCCTCAAACCTTTTGCCTCTGGCCTCCTATTTTTGACTGAGTGCTGCATTTAGGCTTTGCTGGCTTTAGGACTCTGGGTACTTTACCACTGCTGACCAGTGCTAAGGTACAAGTGCTCTCTGTCTAAGTTGTATTGGTGATTGGTTTATCCACGATTGGCCTAGTTGAATTACTAGTAAGTCCCTGGTATAGTGCACCATGTGTGCAAAAGGCCTGTAAATCAAATGCTACTAGTGGGCCTGCAGCACTGATTGTGCCACCCACAGGAGTAGCTCTGCAAACATCTCAGACTTGCAGCTGCAGTGTCAGTGTGTGGAGTTTAAAACTGCTATTTCGACTTTGCATGTGCACCCACTTGACATGCCCAAACTGTCCCTTTTATTACATGTAAGTCACCTCTAAGGTAGGTCCAAAGTAGCCCCATGGGCAGGGTGCAGTGTATTTAAAAGGTAGGGCATCCACTGGTGTGTTTTACATGTCATGATAGTGAAATACTGCTAAATTTGTTTTTCACTACTGCAAGGACTATCTCCCTCATAGGGTAACATAGGGACTGCCTTGAAATATCTTTTAAGTGTAATTTCCCATTGGGAGCAGGTCCCATCTTTCGAAAGTCTTTGAAGCCAAAAATTCCAAGGTTTTAGAAAAATTTAGGAGGAGTACACCTTTAGAAAAGTCAGTGGTCCAGGGCCTTGGCGACAGCACGTGGAATCAAGACTTGCTCCAGCAGGGACCAGTAGCAACATCCAGGGCAGGTCAAGTTTGAAATGGTCAGCTGGTAAGTTGCAGAATAGTGTAGATAGTACCAAGTTCAAAGAATGCAGTCAAGTAATCCAACTATTTATTATGCACAGCTTCAAAATATCATATGTGTTGTCCTGGTGTGTTCTCTGTCCAGTGAACACTTAGGGGGTCATTATGACCCTGACGGAAGGCAGAGAACCGGCAGTAAGACCGCCAACAGGCTGGCGGTCTTACTTTGTGGAATTATGACCATGGCCGTTACCGCCATGGTCATCCGCCGGTTCTCCATTCCGCCCGCCAGGGCGGAGACGACTGCTGGGCTGGAGACCTGGGTCTCCAGCCCGGCGGGCGTCACTATACCGCCAGCGGTATTTGGACCCGGCTTACCGCTGTGGATTTCCAGCGGTTTGAACCGCCATGAAATCCATGGCGGTAAGCACTATCAGTGCCAGGGAATTCCTTCCCTGGCACTGATAGGGGTCTCCCCCACCCCCACCCGACTCCCTCCCCTACACCCCCACCACCCCTACCACCACCCAAAGGTGGCAGGGCCCCCCTCCCCACCCCAACCCCCAACATCACATCACCCATACCCACACGACACGCACGCAGGCACCACCTACACACTTACACGCTCACATGCCGACATACATGCCTACATCCACACACACAGTCAGACACGCACACCCACATTCAAACATACACGCACACATCCATACAGACATACCCACAGACATACACGCACTCATTCCCATACACACAACACTCCGCAAGCATACACGCACTCACACACCCCCTCCACATACACAGACGCACACCCCCATGCACCCACACAACACACAACACCCCCCCAGGACGTGATTCGCTGGGCGGTGTTCTGTTGGCGTGGTGGTGGAGGTGGAGCAACCTCCACTTCCACGCCTCCCGCCAGTATGGCTGTTGGCGGCTTTCCGTCCATAAAAGGACAGAGAGCTGCCAACGGTCTTAATAGGCCGAGCGGCAAACCGCTACCACTGGCGGTCTTCCGCACGGCGGTCCCTCGGCGGTCTTCAAAAAAGACCGCTGAGGTCAAAATGACCACCCTAAATGTACTGAAAAAGTTGCTGATTCCAAAGCAATGCAGATCAGTCTCAAGTCGCACTGTTCGACAAGCTGCCCACAGGCTGAATCAAAATAAACTGTCCAGTGCAGTATTGTTCCCAAACTTCTTTAGTGGTAGATCAGCAATCATCTATTTGAATATTCACGTGATCTGCAAGCACTTGTACTGTTGCAGAACCAACAATTTTTATTGATAATTCTTAAAAAATTATATATTTTCACAACTTTCCATTAAGGAACACATCACAATTTCCTATTCCTAATGCATTTCGGGCCTTATAGATCCTTCATCAGGGGCATGCTGTAATAAAAAGAAACACATATATATATGAGTATATGAGTATCGGCAACACCAGAATCTTTCAATGGAAAACGAATAAAATGAAGTTGATAATACCTGTCCCACTTATTTAGCCAATTTTCATAAGGGTAATCAAAAGCTCAGTCATGCTTAAATTACAAACATGCAGCTATCATGATGGATATCTTGTGTACAGCTATCTAAATGTGCTGTATCTTTTTTAATACCTCAACAATTGGTATACTTGCCAGCTGTGGCAAGATCATGCCCTCTTGCATCGAACAGCCAGTCTAATGGTCATCAGACAGAGCCTCCCACAGCATGAATCATCACATCCGAGATGTCACAGGATAGATGTCACATAGGTTGCAATCCAGGCCAACACCATAGTATAGTCAGAATGACAGAGAGCACTATTAGGATGGAAGGCATGGTGGCACACAATGTACTAATACAGGTAACAGAAGTCATGGCCATGGTAACCCCCCTACAAAGCAGGGGCACCCAGAATAGAGCTACATATTACCACGTACAGACTCTTCACATACACATAACATAGCTACATGCTCTCATATCACATGGTACACACATATGACATCAGAAAGGACCCAGTATGTTAACCAAACACAAACAAAGGGCGATACCGGGAGTAATGTTCTCACTGATCTGTCACTTTACAGTCATCTGCACCTTGTACAGCAGCGTCAGATTACAAACACAGCTAGGCCCCATGGTCATCACACACTGTTCCATCCACTGTGTAGCCAGAGGCCATGATCTATTCTTCAAACAAGTGTCACATACTTCATCTGACATGAAAAATGCCACTTCACTTCCACCCAACCCCACTGGTAATATGTAAGGACGAAGCTGTAATATTTCCACATGTGTAGGAGGCTGGACTGGCTTGTAGTGGGTACCAAGAGGTACTTACACCTTTCACCAGGCCCAGGTATCCCTTATTAGTGTAGAGGGGAGTCTAGCAGCTTATGCTGATAGAAAAGGTAGCTTAGCAGAGCAGCTTAGGCTGAACTAGGAGACGAGTGAAGCTCATACAGTACCACTAGTGTCATATGCACAATATCATAAGAAAACACAATACACAGATATACTAAAAATAAAGGTACTTTATTTTTATGACAATATGCCAAAGTATCTCAGTGAGTACCCTCAGTATGAGGATAGCAAATATACACAAGATATATGTACACAATACCAAAATATGCAGTAATAGCAATAGAAAACAGTGCAAACAATGTATAGTCACAATAGAATGCAATGGGAGCACATAGGGATAGGGGCAACACAAACCATATACTCTAGAAGTGGAATGCGAACCACGAATGGACCCCAAACCTATGTGAGCTCGTAGAGGGTAGCTGGTACTGTAAGAAAACAGTGAGGGTTAGAAAAATAGCCCACCCTAAGACCCAGAAAAGTGGGTGCAAAGTGCACCTAAGTTCCCCAGAGAGCACAGAAGTCGTGATAGGGGAATTCTGCAAGGAAGACCAACACCAGCAATGCAACAACTATGGATTTCCTGACGAGAGTACCTGTGGAACAAGGGGACCAAGTCCAAAAGTCACGATCAAGTCGGGAGTGGGCAGATGCCCAGGAAATGCCAGCTGTGGGTGCAAAGAAGCTGCCACCGGATGGTAGAAGCTGTGGATTCTGCAAGAACGACAAGGGCTTGAAACGTCCCCTTTGGAGGATGGATGTCCCACGTCGTGAAGAGTCGTGCAGAGGTGTTTCCATGCAGAAAGACCGCAAACAAGCCTTGCTAGCTGCAAGGGTCGCGGTTAGGGTTTTTGGATGCTGCTGTGGCCCAGGAGGGACCAGGATGTCGCCAATTGTGTGAGGGGACAGAGGGGGCGCCCAGCAAGACAAGGAGCCCTCTCAGAAGCAAGCAGCACCCGCAGAAGTGCCGGAACAGGCACTACGAAGTGGAGTGAACCGGAGCTCACCCGAACTCACAAAAGAGGGTCCCACGACGCCAGAGGACAACTCAGGAGGTCGTGCACTGCAGGTTGGAGTGCCGGGGACCCAGGCTTGGCTGTGCACAAAGGAAATCCTGGAAGAGTGTACAGGAGCCGGAGTAGCTGCAAAACACGCGGTTCCCAGCAATGCAGTCTAGCGTGGGGAGGCAAGGACTTACCTCCACCAAACTTGGACTGAAGAGTCACTGGACTGTGGGAGTCACTTGGACAGAGTTGCTGAGTTCAAGGGACCTCGCTCGTTGTGCTGAGAGGAGACTCAGAGGACCGGTGAAGCAGTTCTTTGGTGCCTGCGGTTGCAGGGGGAAGATTCCGTCGACCCACGGGAGATTTCTTCAGAGCTTCTAGTGCAGAGAGGAGGCAGACTACCCCCACAGCATGCACCACCAGGAAAACAGTCGAGAAGGTGGCAGGATCAGCGTTACAAGGTCGCAGTAGTCGTCTTTGCTACTTTGTTGCAGTTTTGCAGGCTTCCAGCGCGGTCAGCAGTCGATTCCTTGGCAGAAGGTGAAGAGAGAGATGCAGAGGAACTCTGATGAGCTCTTGCATTCGTTATCTAAAGAATTCCCCAAAGCAAAGACCCTAAATAGCCAGAAAAGGAGGTTTGGCTACATAGGAGAGAGGATAGGCTAGCAACACCTGAAGGAGCCTATCAGAAGGAGTCTCTGACGTCACCTGCTGGCCCTGGCCACTCAGAGCAGTCCAGTGTGCCAGCAGCACCTCTGTTTCCAAGATGGCAGAGGTCTGGAACACACTGGAGGAGCTCTGGGCATCTCCTAGGGGAGGTGCAGGTCAGGGGAGTGGTCACTCCCCTTTCCTTTGTCCAGTTTCGCGCCAGAGCAGGGCTGGGGGATCCCTGAACCGGTGTAGACTGGCTTATTCAGAGATGGGCACCATCTGTGCCCATCAAAGCATTTCCAGAGGCTGGGGGAGGCTACTCCTCCCCAGCCCTGACACCTTATTCCAAAGCGGGAGAGGGTGTAACACCCTCTCTCTGAGGAAGTCCTTTGTTCTGCCTTCCTGGGCCAAGCCTGGCTGAACCCCAGGAGGGCAGAAACCTGTCTGAGGGGTTGGCAGCAGCAGCAGCTGCAGTGAAACCCCGGGAAAGGCAGTTTGGCAGTACCCGGGTCTGTGCTAGAGACCCGGGGGATCATGGGATTGTCCCACCACTGCCAGGATGGCATTGGGGGGGCAATTCCATGATCATAGACATGTTACATGGCCATATTCGGAGTTACCATTGTGAAGCTATACATAGGTATTGACCTATGTATAGTGCACGCGTGTAATGGTGTCCCCGCACTCACAAAGTCCGGGGAATTGGCCCTGAACAATGTGGGGGCACCTTGGCTAGTGCCAGGGTGCCCACACACTAAGTAACTTAGCACCCAACCTTTACCAGGTAAAGGTTAGACATATAGGTGACTTATAAGTTACTTAAGTGCAGTGTAAAATGGCTGTGAAATAACATGGACGTTATTTCACTCAGGCTGCAGTGGCAGGACTGTGTAAGAATTGTCAGAGCTCCCTATGGGTGGCACAAGAAATGCTGCAGCCCATAGGGATCTCCTGGAACCCCAATACCCTGGGTACCTCAATACTATATACTAGGGAATTATAAGGGTGTTCCAGTATGCCAATGTAAATTGGTGAAATTGGTCACTAGCCTGTTAGTGACAATTTGGAAAGAAATGAGAGAGCATAACCACTGAGGTTCTGGATAGCAGAGCCTCAGTGAGACAGTTAGTCATAACACAGGTAACACATACCGGACACACTTATGAGCACTGGGGCCCTGGCTGGCAGGGTCCCAGTGACACATACACTAAAACAACATATATACAGTGAAATATGGGGGTAACATGCCAGGCAAGATGGTACTTTCCTACAACATGTATAAATGGCGTACAAACTAGTTAACTTCCCGCTGTAACTATTTCCAATACACCTACTACCTGTCATTAACAACTCTCATATCTGTCATTTACTAACATTGACTATTGACAAAGAATACCTCAAGCCATAGGTTGCATAGCCAAACAGGAAAATGCTATTTAAGTGAGTGGAAGGAAAAGAGGATAGGAGAATCCAAGAAACACAGCTCAAGACTGGGTAGTCTAGTTCAAGAAGTGAAAATTAGGATCAGATGTACCAATACATGTATGAGCTGACCCCCTGTTACTGTACACCTTACAATCTATCAGTCAGCTTCTCCAACTCACATATATGCTTTGGAGCTCATTACACCACCACTGATGAATTTAGTCAAGAGGTGGTATGGCACCTATCCACATCAACATGTGCACATGCAACACTTGTAAAGGTCTACTTCACATACCTGCATGTCAGTGGAAGTATAGATTGATGAGCTCTGTCCTAGAGTCAGCTGCTCCTTCGTCCTCTTGCTCTTCATCACTTTCTGTATCTGCATCACCAGCCACTGATCCTGCTGCCTCCCCATCATCTGCTATCAATGGTATCTGATACCTCAGGGCCAGATTGTGGAGCATGGAGGAGGCAACGATTATCTGACATATCTTGTGAGGCTAGTAGAGGAGGTCAGCCCCAGATAGGTCCAGGCACCTGAAACATGTGTGCCGTCAATGGTTCCTACCACATGAGGGATGTGTCCCATCCAGTTAAAATGTCTTGCTTCACAAATGCCAAATCCGCTCTTTGGGGGGACCTGATGTGGCTGTCTAGGTGCTTCATTAAGGTACACAGCACATCCTTCAACACCATACTGAACATGGGCTGAGACATCACTGATGTTAAGGCAACCGTATTCTGAAAGGACCCTGGTGCAAGGAAGTGTAGCACTGACAAGACTTGAACAATGGGAGGTATGCAATTGGGATTGCAAATGGCTGCCATCAGATCTGGCTCCAACTGTGTGCGTAGTTCCATGATGCTGGTTTGATTCAGACGATATGTCTGGATGACATGCAAGTCCTCCATGGTTGCCAGGTCCTCTAGTGGACGGCGCACTGGTGGATGTCTCACTCTCCTTATGGCAGAATAACTAGGTTGAGAGGAGAATATATACTATGAGTTATTCAGTATGTACACATCACCAACACATATATTACCTGACAACTAACATCTGTAGACATATATAATAATACAGAACGCAAATATGTACTATATTAACCCTCATTGCAGCAAATTGCCTTACATGTAAATTGGAATGTACATATGAAACGTGTGGGTGACTTTGCTGTCATGGACTCATTACACATATGTATCAGTATCTAACCATAGCTAGCCGTGGCTTAGGTACCACAGAGTCGCTTTACATATTTCTTAACAAATAGGCAGCCTGAACAAGTCATTGTGTAAAGATAGTCACAATATGTTGCACAATCATGAAGGCCCAACATACGTTTACACTGCAAATAGGGAGAGTAAGTGAGTGACACAGATTATTTTGCACGTCCATTGATTACATGTGGCCAAAATGGCAGGCACCTGACCTACTGTATTGGACAGTTGGAAGTGACCTAAGTCTGCCAGGGGAAGTCTTCATGGCGGTAGGCGGCCACAACCGCAGTGCTACTTGTCATTGGTTAACATTGCTGCCTTTGGTGGACTGGGGCTACGGGGCATGACTGCCAGTGGTGACGGTTCTGTACGTGGTGTCCGCAACCATTATTTTCTGCAATATTGCTCACTTGACTCCTGACACTGTTGCTAGGAAGACCTCCGTGACATGAGCTGCTGTGTACTGCCTCTGGAAGCCATCATGCCACGTCCTGCATGTGATGGGGCCCCTGCTTTCCCCCCTGAAGAGCTCGGAAGCTAGTGGAGGATGTCCTACCCCTGTATGGACAGCTATATGGGGCACCAGAGGAACAGGTGAGTACAGCGGCCCAGCAATGTGTGATATGTGTTGTGTGTGACGTTTATTCGGGCATGTGAACTGGTGAGTGTGTAGATACATGCAAATGCCATGTTGTGAATGCGTGTTGGCAGAGAGTATGTGTATGTGTGCCTACTTGCAGTGACAGTTGTATAGTGACTAAACCTATTGGCATGGTGCATCTATACATGACTTTCTCCTTTTGTCTGTGTCATCCATGCAGGTAAACGCCTCATCAGAAGAAGGAGCTATGGCGTGCCATCGCAAAGCAAGTGTGGACCCTGGGGGTCCATAGCCGGCGGAGCTCCCATTGTCACAAGCAGTGGGAGGACCTAATCGCTGGGCCCAGAAGATCACTGAAGCCCAGTTGGGGATGTCCTCCCGACGAGGGAGGGGTGCCCGTCTGACCTTGACTCCCCTAATGGCCTGCATCTTGGCGGTGGCCTACCCTGAGGTGGATGGGCGTTTGAGGGCAGCACAACAGCCATAAGGGGGTAAGTACTGACTGTATCCTTGTACTCAGCTGTAGTTGTATGGTGTTTACAGTCACAGTGGAGCAGCTGTGACAGTGGTGTAGGTGCTACATGTATGTAGATTAGCGGGAATACGTAGTACCGACATTGCCTGTCTATTAGATGTAGATCTGGCATCCATGGTTTGCTATATTTATGTTTATTTTACCTGGGTCAAGACATATCATTGAATGCTTGTGCAGATGCTTAGATGACAATGCTACATATGTGAGTCCACCCAGCCATTTAATATTTTTAAACTGAAGTTTCATCCTACCCATAGAGTATGTCCATGTCCATCCTGCAGCAAATGTGCTCTAGTTGCTCTTAGGTGTCTGTGCACTCCCATCTGTCTTGATCACCTGTATTGGCAACTGGGTGCCTGACATTATTTGTACAGGGGCTATGTAAAATTTCTCATGGTACTGGTATTGATTCCATGCGAGGCAGGCCTCTCCACCACTGCACAGATATGGCCAGGATAAGACAGTACATATGGGTCTATAAATGAGGTGTCATACTATGGGGTTTGTGAAGATAGTAAAGGAAGGCTATTCAACTGTGGGTGTCTGATTTTGTCTATTTTTCCTTTACATGCATGTCCATGACATTGACATCTGGGAAACTCACATTTATCCCAAAGGCTTTGTTCCCTAGGTGATATGTCGCTAGACAGAGCTACCCTATCACTATATGCAATGTTCATGCACTGTGTGCCAATGTCCTACCAATTACAGTGACACATATGTTATTATCTGCCTACATCATGTCACAACGGTTACTTGGGGTCACAGGTAAAAGAGTGGGTCAATCATTACTACCCTCTGCCTAGATGATGTGGACAGTTTGGACAGGATTTGTCACGAAATGACTTCTAATTTCATTGTATGATGTTTTAGCTGTACTACACTTTCTAAGACAGGTGTTACTGTGGGATATGTTGTCAGTCGTGTAATTCCATGTGTACATCATGTGTTCATATCTCTTCAGTGGGATATGTGTGTTGTCTGCACTTGGGTACAGCTACTCACATGTCAGGAAAGGTGTGAGGGGTGCTGCTTTAATCGTGTGGTCATGGTGTGGAACTGTAACAGCATGTCAGGTGGTATGTTTGGTGGCCTATGAATTTTTCGTGGCTGGCTAATATTTTGGTGTCCTTACATTGCAATCAGTGATTGTCAGTGGATGTCTCTTGTGTTCTATGTAACCCACTGTAGCTGCACATGCATGTATGAAGTGATGTGGTGTATCTGTGCCCAATGTCTGCAGAGGTTCCTCTGGAATTTGGTGCATGTAGTCACATAACTGTTCTCCATACATGTATTATACACATCATATGTCACCTGTGTGGTAGTGCCTCATGTTGTGGCTATATCAGTTTCTATTTCCATTATGGCATATATGTACAGGGGTTTCAGTCAGGCATGTGATTTGAATGGCAAGTGCTGTGTGGTCTGTGAATTGAGTTTATTTACCATCATGGGACATTACTTAATGGACATGAACTGGCCAATTTGTAGATTCAATAAATGCATGTTATGTTGTGATTAGTAAACTTTTACCTACAGGTTATAGGAGTATGGAGAGTTTTGATCCTGATTTGGACTGATTTTCTGCTTCAGGCAGGGCATGATGCGCATGCTGACATAACTTTTCAGGTGTTTCATAAAATGCTGTAGTCATGCTACCACATTTGGATTATGATGTGTTTGAGAGGGTAGCCATGAAGGGATGGATAGGAGTAACATGTTGGGACATGATGGAGGTTATGTGGGTTACTAGATGACATAGCCTAGCCAGGAGATGTACGACTACAGTTTTCCTTGTTCTAATGTGTATGTGAAGAATGTGATGACCCTCTCTCTCCCTCTCTATCTATCCCACCTCTATCTCTGTTTGTGTGCATCGCCATCAGCAGGCAAAGGAGATGGGGCACAGGCGAGTGGAGATGCTGCTGGCCACGGGACTCAGAGTGCTGATAGCACCATCAGCGAGGGACCAAGTGGCCTGGAGGGCGAAGGGTGTGCCACAGGGGAGACCGGCTCTTCCGCTTCATCATCCTTTGAATCCTCATCCAGTGGACACTCACTGGTGGTGGCAAACCCTTCTGGGACCACCCCAACACCATCTTTTTCCGCCACCCTCCTACTACCGCCGTCCTCCCTGTAGCTCCCCACCCAGTAGTCCGTGCCCGCTCCCCCAGGTGGGTGGGAGTCTCCTTCGATGAAGGCACCTCTGCCCCTGCCAGCCCTGCTGCCCTCAGTGAGGAGACTATTGACCTCCTGAGGTCGATCTCTCTGGGTCAGTCGACCATCGTGAATGCCATCCAGGGACTGGCAACTCAAGTCCAGCAGAGTAATGCATTCCTGGAGGGCATTCATGGTGAACTTGGATGGCCTACAGAGATTCTTTCAGGATCTGGCTTCCACACTGTTGCAGCCAGTCAATCTTTGTCTTCGTCCCACCTCCACCTTCCTCTTCCCAATCGCAAGCCCCTCTTCCCTGTCCCAGCCAAAGCACACAGACAGACAAGCATGCATTCACCTCAACATCCAAGGGTACCGCAGAAAAACACAAGCACCACAAGACCCACCACCAGCATGCAAACAGACAACACCCACCAGCAGACGTACCAACACTCGCTACCTGCACTAACTCTCCCACCATCCCTAATTTCACAGACACTACTCTGGAAATACCTGCAGACACCACACCAACATTCACCAATACAGTCACAGCTCCTATCCTACCCACAGTCACCACAACAGCAGACCCTCAGACCCCGCCAAAAAGTTGACCCCTCCCAAGATTTCCCAGCCCTCCCCTAAGCCTCGACCTAAGCCTCCCCCTTCCAAGCCCAAGGATCAACCTCCCAAACCCAACCCTCCCTCCACCCCCTCGACTAACCCCTGAGGTGCCTGCCTGCCCCCTTGATGCCCCTACCTGTGGAGGTTGTATGGCAGTCAGGAGTCAAGTAGGGGCACTGAAATTTGCCATCTGTGCATGATGCACATATTTGATTGGACTGGCTGGTGGCCCACTCATCTTGTCATAGTTATGTATATATTTATTTATTGCCTAGTTATGTATATATATATTTATTTATTGACATACATCTGGGCAAACCAGTTGTTGGTTCCAAAGTATCATCTTTGTCCTGCCTTTCATTCCTTATGGCTGTCTTGGGCTCGGCTGCTTTAGTTTGTGTGTGAGTACGTTTTGTGTGTGTGTGTTGATAGTGCTACCAGTTGTGTCTGGCAGGCATGTGTGGGTGTGTGCATTGCATTTGTCCCGCTGTAATGGCTGTATATTGTGTGATGGGCATGTATGAGTTAGGGACTGGATTAATGTTGATATTGTGTGTAGTGATTGTGTTGACGTGTTATTTCGAGTGTTGTGTGCCCTTGTATGGTTGTAATGTGTGTGTGTGTTGATTGTTATGTCAGATCTGTTGTAATGTGTGTTGGCAGGGTATGAGGTATGCCTTGTTGTATGGATATTTGATTGTGTGTGTTGGTTCTCTGATGTTGTTAGGTTGTGCTGTATGTATGATTTGCCAAGTGGAGGTGTGTACTGTCGATGTATGACTGTGAATTTGAGGTGTTGCTGTATTGTTGTGTTATTTGGTTGTGTTGTGTGTTGTAGTGTTATACTGTACTGGTGCTGGGTATCTGGGTGTTGGTGTGTGTTTTGAAAGTGTGTGTGTTGATCATATGTTGTGTACTATGTATGTGCGTGTGTGTATTTGACTGTGTGTGGGATGTGCGTGTCATTGTGAGGGTATGTGTGTGCGTCACTATCACCACCCATTCAGGATGTGTAGGTTGTGTGCGCATGTATACATTGACATTGTGCAACAGTGTCAGTTAAGTGTGTGTACTTATGGTTGCTGTCGTCATCGCTGGTTCCCGAGTCATTAGGCCAGCAGGAGCAGCGAGAAGACGTGTAGCTCAGGTTCCAGGGCGGCTCAAGATGGGTATGTATTCTTGAAGGTGAGTGTCCTCTTTTATAGAGTTGGTTTCCGCCAGGGTTTCCGTGGTGGTGCAACTGCGGCAGAAACCTTGGCAGTGTGCAGCCTCGTAATCTGTCCGGCAGGAACATTTTCTCTGCTGGCCTGAGGGTGACTGCCGTCATCCGTGGCGGTCTGTCCGCACTGGCGGTTGACTGGCTATATTCTGTTGGGAAGACCCCCATGGTCATAATTTGGCAGTCTCCTCCGCCAGTATGTTGGTGGTACAACCGCTATTGCCAACATGACGGTCATGAGACTGCCGAACTCGTAATGACCCCCTTAGTGTCCAAATCACATTTGTTGTCCGGAAATGGACTATAAGAAAGGGAGCTCAAGGCCCCCATATTTATCATCCATCAAGCAGCTGGCCGGGCTGTGAAGGAGGAGAAGCTCTGCAAGGCGTCTGCCTGTGACCAGGACTGGGGCCAAGTTCAGCTAGTCTCCCAGCTGGATGAGGGGACATCAGCCAGAGAATCCAGTACCATTTGCCCCTGGAGCCTAGAGTACCAGGCCCGCTTGCCAAGATCGTGGTGCCCCGTGAGGAAGAGAAGAGTGTTGGAGGGAGCAAGGTCCTGGTGATTGGATCTCTGAAGTGTGAGGAGATGGCTGCTGCATCAATTGGGTCGTTACCTATGTGCAGATTTAAAGTCGGCGACCCTGTATGCCAGGTGGGGCCGCCATGAAGATTTATGCTGTGCTGATCGGGCCATAGCCCATGTGCTTAATGCAGTTGGTGAACCTGTTTGCTACCATGAAGATTGCTGTTGTGCCAATTGGGCCATGTAGAGAGTGAGGACAGTTACCCCATATTGCAGAGTGGGGCCACCGGAGCAAGAGAGTGAGCACAATCGGACAGAGACCGTGGAACGGGGTAAGAGATCATCGTGGTGTTCCATGCAAGCCAAAGCACTTACTGAGGACCAGTACCAGAAGTGTCTGTTTATCTTGCATCCCCCTTGTGGGGAGGACCCAATGAAACGTACCAGCCTCTGAGGAGTGTCTACAACCCCATGGCTGCTGCCTCCATAGGACCAAATGTGAGGAACTTACCAGAGATAGCCGGTGCAGCTTCAGCACCTGTGAACGGGGCACGCTTGAAGGCTCCTGCAGTGCAGATCATGCTAGTGCACGTAAGACTGATTTACGGGCCGGACTGCCCTGGGGGAACTTGCCTGCCATATTTCACTTCGGTGCTGGAGCACTTTTAACTTAACCAAGAGTTAGAGTGGGGCTCCTGAGACTTCGACTAGTAGTGGGGCTTAACCTGAATGTCGCCTATAGTGAATGGCAAATAACCACTACTGCTAGAGAGAGATAGTGGAGTGGGACTCAGAAACCTGTCTTTTGATACATTAGAGCCCTGACCTCAGGGGACTGTGTATATTGTTTGGGAATGTCATGTTTTACTTTATGTTGGTATATAAACTTCCTTTTTTCATAAAAGCAAATATTTGACTGCACAATCACCATTACTGCTGCCGAGGATCGTTTTTTTAGTTGTGACCTGTGTTCATCCCGCCTATGTCCACTTGCACCCAAGAAGCCTTTGACTGCTTAACCCACACAACCACAAAGAGTCAAGTGCTCAAGGGTTACTTGGGCCAGTTGCTCAGGAGCAATAGTAGGTCTGGCCATGGTCATCAGGAGTACAAAGTCTCAACCCCCACAGTTGGGCCCAGTAGCTCCTGCTTGCCCCGTGACCCTCTCAGCGAAGTTCTGACAAAACTTTACTGCTAATATGGAGAAAAGCAACATGTTTGTATTTATTAATTATGTTTATAACAACATTCTTCTTATCATTATGAATACTTTCTCTTGTGCAATAGAGATGGCCCTGCTAGTTGTTGACATTGTCTGAGATATCACTGCAAGTTGTAAACGTGGTGCTAGGCTCATTGCAACTCTGTGCTCTTAATGGCGCACAGGGATACCTCTACTCCTTTTCTAAAACAAGAAGTTGAACTTTAACATTACAATGTAAATTTAGTTGATCACAAAACAACTACGATCTGGTGAAAGTGTTCAAGTCAGTCTCCGCTATGATCTAAAATTAAGTACAGCAATTAAACAAATTTCCAGGTTCAAGAGACCATAGATGAGTCAAGACTTTCACCACTGGTGCCTTTTCTTTAAAATAGAGGTTGTAATATTAATATGTTTAAACTCTTACTGTTAATGCAATCTGTGATCATGTATTGATTTAAATATGAAATTGTTATGGTTTCTTCAATCTTTTTCTTAATTTGTGTTGCTGTATGGACTACATATTGTTAGTGACATTTCAAAGTACTGTTCATTGCCACGGGTTTTTAGAATTATTTGTGTTATTAATATTAGTGACAGAGAAAAATCATATTTAAATCCACTAGACATGTAGTACATGGTGACAAGAACATTACATGGCCTCAGCACGTGTTCAAGTCTGAACAACTAGATATTTAATAGAACTTCATTTTAATATTGCTTTGTATTAGTCCTATTGGCAAGTCTTTAACATCAGACATAGGTTTCTTCAAATACTTGTCCATGTTGAGCAAATTTGAGTTGTGAGACATTGTAAGGATACAAGCCCATGGGTTCTCTAGAACCTCATCGTTAGTCCTCCAGCCACTTAGTGCTGCAGCTTATTGACGAATAAGGATTGTTTCTTATATGTGTGTCTCTCTTGATTACTCACAGTGCAAATTCCTAGTCCCTCTGTGGCTGAGGAGAGGGTTACAGATACTATGAAGATTCATGAATCCTTCCTCCTATGGCTTGTCAACCTTTGTTTGTAGCACTAGAAAGACACATTATACCTGTCGTGTAATTAAAATCACAATTATTCTTAAAATGGTAGTCATATAATGAAATACTCCTTTTTTCATAAAAGCAAGCATTTGATGGGGCAATCAAATTTCTGCACAAAAGATTGCAAAACGAATGCTTGTCAAGTTATAGCATACGCATGTTGATTGTAAAACAATTTTAAAAATGAGCTAAAAGGATTAATTGTTAATTGAATTCTTTTTTCTTAGGGAGGAACACTGGGGTTTTCTGAAGGCTTATGACTCAATGGTAAGACCAACTGCAGCATTACTAACAAAACTGAAGGCAAAGCTTCAGCCTAACTGCAGTTGAACTAATGCAAAGCACTGTGATGATGTCTTAGCACAACTGAACTACTTACTTTTGCATGATCAAATTCATGTTTGGTTGAGATTAGACAAGGGAGTTTGTTTTGTAATGAGTCATTATGTTTATGTTCCTAGATTGCAAATATCAAAATAAGGGAGGTGGGGATTCATTATCATTTAAGGTCTTATCAGGGTACCCATCAAGTCTTATCACCTACACCAAAAGTGGAGAGCTGTGTTGCCTATACAACCTCCCTACATTTATCTCTTCAAGGCAGAGCTGCAAGTGGAAAATGTTTACCCTGGGATCCAATAAATTGGTTGCAGCGGGAAATGGATGTAGTGATGAGGGGCAGACTCATGAGGAGTGGGTTAATGAGCTATGGAGCTAGTGACCGTCAGTGTATCTGTTATTTGTTTTGACAAACTGCTCTCCAGGAACCAGGTGGCAATGAAAGCATTTTAATAGGGATGTTCTGGTTTACTTACTTGGTCGCATACTGATTGCATTTTAAGATAGTTACAGGGGTTAAGCACTGCTTTATATGTGCTGAAAAAGTTAGGAATCTCTAAAGAATAACAAGAAATCATTTAGAAGCAATGTGGCCTCTGTAATTAAGAACTTATGCATAAACAAGTGGACCAGAATCATAATAGCCTCTTTGACCTGGTTTTCATCATCCTCCGCCTCTGTTTCTTCAGCTCTTACAAATTATCCTCCTTATCATCATCCTGCTTGTCCTCCTTGTACAGAACCTTTTCCATCATTACCCTTCTGGTCCTCTAACTCATGATCATTCTCCAACTCCTAACCCTGTTCTCCATCTCTACCTCCTACTCTTGGTCTGCTGCTGCCTCCTCCTCACCCCCCCCTCTTAGTTTTTATCCTGATACCTCTCCTCATCCTGTTTTTTTATCAGGGTCATAGACATTTTTTCCTGGTCCTGTTTTCAGCATACTCCAAGTCTTTCTCTGAGCCCTAGTCTTAGTCCCCTAGTTCTCATCCTCCTCCTATTTCCAGTACTTGTCCTGTTCCCCCTCCTGATTCTGGTCCTAATTCTGGTTCTTCTGTCCCAGATCCTGCTCTTTTGTGGTCCTAGTGCTTCTAGTCATGGTCCTTCTCCAGGTCCTGATCTGTTTCTGGTTCCTAATGCTTCTGGCCTTGCTACTGAACCCTCTGATTCCTAGGCCTAGTATTCATGGCCATGGTCATCCTGGTCCCCTGGTGTTTCTAGTCCTGACCCTCCTGTTCAGACCCATGTGATCCTGGTCCTCCTGGCCATCTTGGTACCCCTAGTCTAGGTAATCTTCCCCACTCTTCTGGTCTTTCTCCTGGTCCTCCTCCTCCTTCAGTTCCTTCTTATACTCCTCCTTCTTCTGATCCTCGTTCTATGCCACACCCTCCTGTTCTTCCTCTATCTTCTGATCCCAAACCAACCTTGATTCTGCTCCCCCTATTCTTTCACCTCTCATCTGCTTTTCTCTCAAGGTCCTTTGTTTCTTTTTCCTCCTACTTCAACTCCTCTTGGTCCTTCTACTGAGCCTCCTGGCACTCCTCCTTCTACACGTTCTCCTGCTACTCCCCTCCTCCTTCCCACTGTCTGATAGCCCTTCACGCTGCTTGACCCTGGTCATCACTGTCCTTCTGATCCTGAACTATGCCTGGTCCTGTCCCAGTGGTTCTTCCTATAATCATCTTCCTCCTGGTCATCCCGCTCATAGTCTAGGTCCTCCCTATCATTCCATTCTGCTTCCTTGTCCCCCTACTCCCCTTTCAGGCCTCCTCCTGGTCCTTATTCATATCCTTAGCCATCTGTCTTCTTTATCCTAGTCTTCACCCTCTTCTGGTCTTGGCCCTAAACATACCCTCTAGTCTGGTTCCCTGCTCCCCCTGTTCCTGATCCTCTAGATCTGGATGCCCCTGCATTTCTTGACCTTTCGTCTTCTCGTCTTAGTCTCCACCAGGTCCTGTTCCTTCTGGCCCTTGTGGTTTTCATCTTTCTGGATCCAGTCCCCCAGATCACCTTCTACACAATCATTAGTCAGGATTCTAACCCTCCAGAGGCAGTGAAACCATAATGGTCAACATTGAAGAGAAAAGTCTTATAGCACTTGTGTCTGACCTTAGAAATGGGTATGAAACATAGGGATGGCCCTATATTGGACCCGCCTCTTCATCAGTGATTACTGCTATAAATTATGAATTGAGTTTGTAACATCACTTGCTCAGAAAGAGTCATGGTTCCCAACCTGTGGTCCGGGGACCCCTGGGGGTCCATGAAGCCTCTTCAGGGGTTCCGTGACCGCTTAGAAAATTAAACAATATTAACAGATTAGGTCCCCAGCTTTCAGTAATGACTCAGTGGTGGGTCCCCGGATTCCAATAATGATTAAGTGGGGGTCCCCGGGTTCCAGTAATGATAAAGTGGGGGTCCACAGATGTCAAAAGGTTGGGAACCGCTGATCTAGAGTTCCTCAAGGCTCAGCACTCTCTTCACTAATATTCAAATTATTCTTGCCCCCTACCCCTCAGGCCAGGCCCTTTCAAATGTAAGTCAACTCTACCTAGATACACAACCAACTGTATAAAGAAAAGCCGGCATGCTTTCCCAAAGTGCTTTAAACACACATACAACTAAATAAAAATAAAAAAATCCCATATTTGAATAAAGCAAAATTTGAAATCAGTTTGCTTGGCAGAATAGGCCAGAACTCCTTCTCTTTCAAATGACTTCAGAATCTGGGAAGCCCACCCTTTACATTGAGGAACGTTAAAATCGTAAGAGTTGTACTTTAAAGCAATGTGCCACATACCTGTCCATCTTTTTTCTGACTACCATGCCATCTTGTTCTGATCTGTTCCTGTTGGAGCACAGTCAGGACTGAGGTGCATATGGCTGGGTCCAATCTGAGGTGGTATGGTGTGAAAAATAACAATGGACTGGGATGTGGCCCAGGTAATTACCAGTGGCTGAGATTAATTCAAGCATTCCTCCCATCACTTTTTTGTATACTTCAGTGCGACAGGTGTCCCATTTGCATGTCCATGCTCACCGTACGACTAGACCCAAGCAGCACCTCACTGATGAGCCCTAACTAGGACGCTGAATACGCCAGAAGCACAAATACAGAGTATTATAAAACATAATATGGGAATACAAAATGGATCACAGTAAAAAATTTGACTTTTCATTAAGTGCAGTATAAACTGACAAAAATCATTATAAATGTAAAACAAGTGCGTAATTCCACCATTTTGTCTATTCCATGTACATAACTAAAGCATAGTTTAGCCATCTGTTCATTTTAATAGCAAATTGTCTTTTATGTTGTTTTCCAGGATCACCTGCACAAGAACGTACATGATTAAAGCCATGTTCAACAATCATTAATGGAAAGGGAGAGGTAGAGCCTTATTAGCTACGAAATACATAATTTACACGCTTAACTGTATGACAATATAAAAAGGCCACCAACAGAACGAGAATCACTAGTATTATTGCAAAGACCTCCATTCTTACACTCCAAAAATGCCCTTTAATCAGGACCACATTCCTCCTGCATCTAAGTGTCATGAATTTTGTTCATTTCACTGACACTATCCTTAATGGCGCTTATTTGTAAGTATGGCACTCCAAACCAATTATGAAACAGACACCACCTTTGCCACTATGTCACATCCAAAGCCATTCAGTTTTGCAAAATTACAATTTGTTCATCCCCTTCTGCATCCATAGAAAACCGAAATCATGGAATACTCCAAAAGTATACTTTGCGCCTGTGAACACAGCAGCTAACATGCATTGCATGAGTTAGGGCAACATGTTCTATGTCCTATGCTGAATACTCGAGTCAAATGTCCGCTTTCAACAATTTGGTGTAAAGTATGTAAAGGTACATATAGGTAACTAGCAACAAGTGTTTCATGATCATTTCTAAGGCATCAGCCATCCAAAGCATAAATGGGATCACTGTTGAATATTGGTGAACCGGGGCCTAGTTAGGTGCTCTTAACTTGGTGGCAGTCATGGGATTGGCTTATTCAGAAGTAGGCATTACCAAGGCTGGATCCAAGACGGGACAACAAACTATGGTAATGTGAGTTGAGGACAGTAATAGGATCTCACAAGTGGACAGGCTACTTAAGGTGGTAAAATGCTGTGCCTTAGTGATAAACAAAAAGGGCATGAACACAATGAGGAATGGCAACAGTCTGGGTGGAACCAAGCATACTATTTTCTGAGGTTCTAAGAGGTGGAGATTTGCTGTGACAGGGTGTAGGCAAGGAGGCAGCCAAGTGGCTACTGGATGAACAGTAGATGCATGATAGGCAAATAACTTGTTCTGATCTCCATGGCCTTGCAGCAATAGTCCAAGGGCAAATTAGTTGCGTTCATGACAGAGTTTGTAGAGCAGTAATTCTGTCTTTTTCCAGTGATTAACTCTGAATATTTTTAGTTAAATTGTAAATACATTGGGGAATTTCTTAGTTTTATTTTTTTAATGGAGGTTTCTGTTAAGAGTTGTTTTGCCAAATTGAATTGGATGGGTGTTTCAAGAAATTTGTGTTTAATGTAATTTTTCTGCAGTTTCTGCCACTTTTGCTCCTGCTTAGTGCCACTCTGTAAGTTGTCATTTTGAATGGGCACTCTAGTGGCTTTCTAGAGGTTGACTCCCCTCTCTATTCTTGCCCATAAAATGGCGGCAGGAGCACAGATGCACAGTGGATGCACGCATATCGGGAACCCCACTTGCGCAGCAATGACAAGCCTATCTGCACCCAACTGTGTCCTGAACGCATCCAGAGCCAGCCACTATGCCCAAATAATGCCTTCTCTGGATAGGACATGCAAAGTTTACAGTAAGGAGGCTCTATTGTCGTTGCAAACTCAAAACTGTATGGGCCCTCATCTCTTTTGGGGGAAACCGCCAATACCTGGGTTTGTCAATCCTGCCAGTTAACGCGAGCCCCAAATTTTCAGTCAACCCATCAAGATATTTGCAAGATTCAGGGCAAGGTACACATTACCTCCATGAGGTAAGAAGCATCTATAAATTGTCACCTAAGAGCATGCCTAGTTAATGCCAGGTCCCTAGTTATACCCAAACTGGACATTTGGGCGTTGGCAGCTGAAAATTATTAGGATGTGCTTTTTGTTACAGAGATCTTGATGAATGATACCAATGGCCCAGACCTTGCGCTTGCACTAATAGATGGTTACTCCATAGTCTCTTGAAATCGAGAAACCAAAGTTGGGGGTGGTGTGGTGGTGATCCACTGTTAGCATTTTAACTTCACAACTAAAAAGCTGGAAGACCTTGGAAATGCCTGTCTTTCTTTCTGAAAATCACCAATAACCTTTCCATTTCTGGTGCCTTATTATATCAGCCGAAGACTGCCTTGCAAATTTTGGTGAATTATTGGCAAAAGTGATTGCCTCTTTATAATTTACTATATCGGAATTTCACTTTGTGAAGGGACTTTAATGTCCGTATGGATACGCCTAACAATGAATGGTCCCTACAGTTGAGGGAAGAGATGGAAGACTTACATCTTCCCATAAAAGTTAGTGGCCATATTCTTATTAAAGAGCATACCCTGAATTAAATTTTTATTAACTTGGTCAACTTGGCTTGTTCTTTACCATACCCTGAGATCTGGTCAGATTATTATTTAGTCCCTTTTTTATTGGAACACACCAGCTTCTGTCAAACCTGCCGTCAAAGTAGTTAGAGGAGCTAGATCCTGGCATAAGATCACGTAGGCCAATGTAATCACTATCAATGATTTGAATACAGGCCTTGACTTAGATGCTGATGTTGAGAATTTTAACAGGTCCCTCTGTAAGGCACTGGATGACGCTGCACCTACAAACAAGCATTTGCAATGCAATGGGTCTCGCGTTTGCTCGTGTTAGAGCCATTAACGTTGTAAATTCCTAACTGGACTTTTCTTGACACTTAAATTGAAAATGAAAAGTAAAACAGTTGACATAAGCAAGCTGATTTAATGCTTCGTGGTCGCCATGAGCGCGAAGGAGAGACACAAAAGGAAAAATAAGTTTGCTCACAGTCAAACGTATTGGCACATGTGCAATTATCCATGTAAGAGGGTCAGTGTCCAAGACGGTAACAACAAAACTGCCCCAAGGAGGGACAAACATAAAGCATTTACCAAAGATAACAAAGGGTTTTTAAATGGCAAGCCCACGAATAAATGATAGTGATGGGGGTGCGGTGGGCATGGTTCATAGCCCACAGATATATTACAACAGGCCAGAGCGCTTGTGTGCTTGACCTAAAGAAACGGCACCTCAGATTCATGCATTATAAAGCAACATTTTGAAAATGCCTTTCTATTGTCCTGTACTCGTTTACAGTTCATCAGTCTGCAACAGAATGAACTGGCATAACCACAAGTTGATTTGCAAGATGCAAAATGCACTATCTTCATGATTACAAAATACGGAAAGACCATTTGATTGAGATAAACATTGCAAATGGTTAGATCGTAAGAATAGAAACCACTGAAAAGGGTACCATCAATCAGCATCAACAACACACAGACAGAAACACTACAAATCTTATTTAGCACATGAAGTACTTCAGCACACTTTCCAAATACGAAAAAAACAGTTGCAGTAAATCTGTCCACATGTCCACATGTCCTTTATAGTTTGTCTCATGAACCAAGGACCTGAGACCAGCTGAGGACAGAATATTATGAAACAGTTGTTGTAGTTTGTTGTATTGAATTCGATCGCAGAGTTATGAAGGTCCTCTACGTTAAAACTTGTAACAAGCACCATAGGGCAACGAAACCACAAATAAAATGCACATATCTCTCCGCTTGACCTTTGCTCTACACACTGAAGGTAAACTCCAACTAATTGTCAGCCATTATATGAAACATCATGAAGCTGATGGCAGATTGCAATAGAAGCTATACACAGCATGAGCGTGAAGGAGCACACAGGAGGAAACAGAAATACGCTCGCAGTCAAACGTATTGGCAAATATGCAATTATCTATTTAACAGGGTTGATGTAGTGCAAAGCGCTCGACTACTGCCCAGCGAGATCGCACTGCATAGGAAATAAAAATAAAAAGTAGCCCATAAGCCATGCGGAAAACATGGAGCCTCATATGTTTTCAGTAGTTTACCGGTGCTCTCGAGAAGGGCTAAACACAGGAAAATTAAATCAATTGAATTTTAAAAGACAAGCCCATGAACCAATAAAACTGATGGACGTGACATGGGCGTGGTTAAAAGCCCACAGAGAGATTACAACAGGGGCCAGGATGATTGCACGCTCGACCCTAAAAAGGGTACCTTGAAACATAAATCATCTTAAGCAGCCTTGTTCAGGCTGGCAGTGCTTGAAGAAAGAAGGTGCTGCAAATATTTAGAAAGAAACTTGAGGAAAGGTTATGATCTTAGTAACAGGGTCACTTATAAAGCCGCCCTTAAGGATTTCTGAAAGCTAACACTGAAAATCTAGGCAGCCGCTATCACAGAACAAATAGACAATTCAGAAAAAGAAGGCAATGCAACTAAAGCTATCTTTCAGATAGTTAAGTCATTCCTCTATCCAGCCAGCACTAAACAAAATGTTGAGGTCTCCCAGGCCCTATGTAATGACCTCTCAGACTATTTTCAGGAGAAGATGACTAACATCTATTCTAATTTGGCCATTGACAAAGGTGCTCACAATCTTTCTCTCTTTGTGGAAGTCTCAATACTGCCAGATAGACTAGAACTATCAGATTTTAATAAGACTTCCTTGGCTCAGTCTGAAAAAGCCCTCCTGACAGATAAGACGGGATTGCCACTTGATCCCTGCCCACTAAAGATTCTAAAATTGATGGCATCAAAGATTAACAAACAGATACATATACTGTTTCATCAATCCCTAACAACAGATACTTTTCCTTAAGCGTGGAAGAAGCCATTGGTCCTTCCTCTGTTAACAAAAGCAAACTCTGATCTCTTCTGTATGAGCAACTACAGACCAATTCCTCTCTTTCCAGTTCTGGGGGAAATGTTAGAGCAGCTAGTCGATGCTCATATCTCCCAATTTATAGAAAGTAATGCCTCCCTAAACTACAACTAGTCAGGTTTCCACAGAGGGTTCAGTACCAGGGCAGCCCTCTTAGAGGTGACAGAAGTTGTCAAATCTAAGATGGACACAGGCAAAAAAGCAGTAGTCATTCTGGTGGACCAAGCAGTACATCTTCCACTGTTCACTTCAAGCCCAAATGGAGGTTGTGGGGTACCTCAAGGCTCGGCACTGAGCCCCATATTATTCAACATCTACTTGCTATCTTTGAGGAAGATAGTAGAGAGCTGGGGTTTCAATCTTCTTTCATATGCTAGTGACACACAGTTGATGTTACCTTTTCTGAAACTAGGAAGCTCAGTGGAGGACAATGCTCACAGCTGTTCGACTGCTGTAGTGAAGTGGATGAAACAGTTATCTGAAGCTGATAGCAGATAAATCTTAAATGTTGTTTTTTTGGCACCTCTGGCTCTCCTCATGCCAGGTTATTGTGGCCCAATGATATGGGACCTCCACCAGTTCCTAAGTTAGAGGTAAGGCATTTGTGCATAAAATTTGGCAGGCACCTGCCATTCATACCATAGCTAAGAGCCGGAACAGCTGCACATTTTGCCCTTCTAAAATCATCTTCTGATTTTTACCTGGCTACACACATAAAATTGTGGTTCTTGGTTCATGATATGATTGCTGAGAGGCTGGATTATTCAAACCGTCTTTACCTTGAACTGCCAGCAGGGCTTCCGAACAAGCTACAACTGATTCAAAATGCTGCTGCGTGATTAATTCTGAACTGTACGAGAAAACAGCCAATGAGGATTAGACTCAAGACTATACACTGGCTCATGATTAAACAGAGGGTTTTGTTCAATGCTCGGATAATCATAATCACTCCTATGGCTCTGCATCAAGTTGAACCTCTACTTACAAATGAGATTTAAGAAACATCCTAGTCCTCAAACTAGAGGGTGGTGTGCATCCCTGTCATATATAGAAGGAAAGGTCAGGAGGTTGATCTTTCCTCTATTTGGCAGCTAAAAGCTGGGACTTACTCCCTAAAGCTTTGAGAGATCTAGATGCTGAGAAGCCCTTTAAGGCAGCACTAAAACACATATGTTAGGGGAATGTTAGAGGTTCTTTCTGCTATGCTCCACAGGCCTACTTAGCACTGGGACGCTTCCTGGGAGGCAACTGCACACTTTATAAATTACATTAATTCATTTATTCACACTGCATAACTGTTTTGCGATAGTTGGGAAGTCCCAGTACAGGTGCAAATGTTAACATCTGATTCACCTGCATGAAGGTTTGCTGCACCTTTCTAAACATATGACCGGAGTGGGTGAATCATGGCAGTTAGGATTCCTGGGGTCTTTGTCTGGAGTGCCAAGCAGCTCTCTTCCCTCTTTCATCTGAGAGTGAGCAGCTCCCGGCCCAGGGCACCAATTTCAGTGTACAAAGATCAATGGCTGCCTGCCTTATTGAAGTGTAAAACATGTTTATTAAAAAAAATATAAAAAAATAAGTCCCCAGCGAGACCATGCTTCACCCCCCTGGGGCCATGAGCATGAGATGCTAACCCCTCCCACAATTCAACACTTTTTATCCCTTATTTTTATACAGTTTGGTCTATAATACCAAATAAAAATCAATATTTGTAAACTTTATTTCCAATTCAAAACAAGACAAAATAAACTTACTCCAAAAACATTCTACAAATATTTATTTACAAAATCAGTGACAACTTGCCTCTTATGTGATTAATTACACAACTCACAAGTAGCTCCCATCTCATTTCAGACACATTCTTACATCTTAGAATTTTTAGTTAGGAGCATATAGCATTATTGGACTAGTAGCTTAAATTGGTATTGGTTATATGAGCTCACAAATACCTTCATACAGTGCTTTTGGCTGAAATGTCAGGACTGAAGGTGCCACACACAAAAAACGTTTTAAGGAACACAGGTTGACAGGCTGTAAAGGATGGTGATGAGCATAAAGGAGAATAATGGTAAATTGTATCATGTACATGATCTGGACCTATCCAGGAGTTGTCCTGATGTATCACACAGAGCACCCAGAGTTCTGTGATACTCACAAAAAGTAGCCTTGCAATCTTCTAACATCCAGGATTGCATTACTGTAACACTCTAGTCTAACCAGGAGTCTTGCCCCAGCTTGGAGTCTGTGAATTTCATAATGAAGCTGTTCGGAAAGTCAGTGTACATCCCATTTACCTACTCAAAGTGTAAAACCAATTCTGGTATTTTGTGCTCATTGTGGGAAATGACAGTGGTGGGTAGACCTGTTTCAGCTGCCCTAAATGAAAAATAACTTAAAACTACAGTGATCAGAGTCTCCATGTTTAAGCTTTAAAAGCACCTTCAGAAGTGTCCGGTCAAGTATTAGCAAAGATCCTGATTAACCGATCCTCAGCCTTTGGCTTGTTTATCCTCTGATTGTGCAGGTTCATCTCGTTGTAAATATGATGTAAGCATTCTGTGAACATTGATCTAGCAGATTGGTTGGAGGGCCTGTACAAGTAATTGGGTGACTGTGTCATAATTATAAAACAATTTGCACAGAGACTGAATAATCTTGGTCAGTGGAACAAGGTAAATATGATTGATTGAAGGCCAGGGCCACGTATTAAGGATTGATATTCACAGGAAAAGTGAACTGTACTCTTGACTATAAGAATCGTTCAGCCCACTTAAAGGCTAACTGTTAGACACCATTGTCTTGGAGGTGAAGGAGGATAATGCTGTGCGTAACTCTGAGAGACCGAGTGCAACAATCAGCCTCTTATTACACTGTAGGAAGTGTCCATTTTGGCATGGTTACCCCCCTACGTTTTGTCTGATATCGATGCTGACTTGACTGAGAGTGTGCTGGGATTCTGCTAACCAGGCCCCAGCACTAGTGTTCTTTCCCAAAACTGTTCCATTGTTTCCACTATTGGCACACCCCTGGCACACAGCGAAGTCCCTTGTAAAAGGTACCAGTACTACCAAGGGCTCTGTGACCAGGGAGGGTCCCTAAGGGCTGCAGAATGTATTGTGTCACCCTAAAGGACCCCTCACCAAACACAAGCACACTTCTATTGCAGTTTGTGTGTGTTGGTGTGGAGAAAAAGGTTGTCAACATGGCATCCCTCTCAGGGTGCAATGCCTAGCAGCCACTGCCTGTGGCATAGGTAAGTCACCCCTCTAGCAGGCCTTCCAGCTCTAAGGCAGGGTGCACTACACCACAGGTGAGGGCATAGCTGCATGAGCAATATGCCCCTACAGTGTCTATGTCCATTCTTAGACATAGTAAGTGCAGTGTGGCCATATTGAGTACATGGGCTGGGAGTTTGTCATTACGAATTCCACAGCTCCATGACTGCTCCGAGTAAGACTGGGAAGTTTGGTATCAAACTTCTCAGAACAATGAACCCATACTGATTCCAGTGTTGGATTTGTTGGATTGTAAAATCCACACAGAGGGCAACTTAGAGATGCCCCTTGTATTTTACACAGCCCTTTAGTGCATGACTGACCAGTTTGTGCCTGCCTGTCACTAACAGACAAGTTTCTGACCCCATGGGGTGAGAGCCTTTGTGTTCTCTGGGGTCAAAAACAAAGTCCGTTCTCAGTGGAGGTGCTTCACGCCTCCCCCTGCAGGAATTGTAACACTACTTGGTGAGCCTCAAAGGTTCAGGCCTCCTGTTACAATGCCCCAGGGTATTCCAGCTTGTGGAAATGCCCACTCCCCGGACCAAGCACCACTTTTGTAAGCAGGTCCAGCTGGAAAATTGGGTACAACAGGGAGGAGCGGTCCTAAAGTGCCCAGAGCTGAGGTCACCCTCCTCCCTGCAGAATTCTCCATCTTGTTGTGGAGGGTAGAGACCAGTAGGGTTAGGAATGCCCCCCCCTCCCCAAAGGGAATGTGCACCTGAAGGGTGTAGCCACCCTCAGGAACTGTAGCCACTGGCTGCTGCCCGATGACCCCTGTAATGGCCCTAAATCTAGTATTTAGAGGCTCCCCTGAACTTCACTCACCAGATTCCTGGCAAACTCAGAACAAAGATGAAGGATTGCTAAGCCGACCCCACTCCAGATGACAACTGACTTGGCCCCAGCCGTACCAGTCTGTCTGCAGCTTCAAAGACCCTTGCTCCAGGAAGGCGACGTATCCTGCAGGACCAGCAACCTCTACAAACCCCCAGAGGACTGCCTGTTCAGCAGAGGATCAAGAATTCCAGAGGACAGTGGCCCTGTCCAGAAGAAATCACCAAAAGGACTCTAGAATTGCCCCGGATCCGCAAGCCCTGCCCACTCTGCACCCGATCCCCACGGCAGAGTCCAGGTGGCCCACCGGTCCAGAGAAGGTTACCAGGCAATTCTGACCTTGAGTCCATTCTGGGTTGACTCCTTCTGGCCCACACGACGACGCCTGCAGCCTGACTCCAGAGGCTCCTCCTGACCGCAACCTGATCCGATGAAAATTCCCGACACCTAAAGGTACCCCTGCATCCGCTGCCCCCTGGCCTTGGGGAATCTGACCAACCGTCCAGCAACATCCAGCGGGTGCCTCTCCTTCCTGTCCAGCCTTTGGTTTCCCAGAACCGACCCCTGGACCCAGCCTGCAGCATCTTTGTGACCCCTGGGGTACCCTCATTGAAAAGTATTGGGGCCCGATGCTGTGTTTGCACCCCGCACCTGGCCTCCCCTGTGCTGCTGCGGGTGTGTGTTTGGTGCTGACCTGTGCCCCCGTGCTGATCTAAACCCCAAGGCCTATGTCCTGAAACCATCCGTACTTATCTGCAATATCTTTTCTACTAAGTCCTCCCAGTCCTCATAGGATTCCATTGCAAAACCAATGCCAAATTTGACCTCTGCAACCAGCTGGCCCCATGTTGCTGGTGGTGCACTTTTGGGATCAACTTAAACTTTGAGCTGTGGACATCATACTCCCTGAAGACTTGAATCGTAAGTCGTGTACTTACACCCTATCTGTGCTAACATTTCTCCTCCCCCCCAGGACTCTGTTGACTCCTATGAAAAATTGCACTGTCAACCTTTGAAATTGAAAGTGTTACTTACTTGTAAACTGCTTTATCTGCAAAGACTGTGCCTGGTAAATACTGATATTAGAGGAAGTGATATTTAACAGGGAGAGAATCACCTTCCCATTCTCTGCAGCTCAAAATGGGAGATAGTGCTGCAATACCTTGCATGGTTCCACCGTTCTGTTCTGCAAGGCTTAGAATATTGTTTTTACCATTTGATCTAATGAAAGTTATTAGGAACACAAAGTGTTAATACCACACCATTTGTAATCCCATTTCGGGTGCAAATTTATTTTAGGATTACCAGCTCGCACTTTACGTAGGCCTCATTCTGCAATGCAAGTATTTTGAATATTGCATCATTATGACTTGGTAACTCTACCTATAATTTTGCTTTGATAAGATATCCCGTAATCAGTCAGAGCTGCAAGATGAAGGAGATGAATTCTCTGCGATATGTTCCACTGTTGTTACTTCATTATTTGATTGATTCACTGTTAACCTTGACGTGGTGGAATTTGCATTGTTGACATGAATGAAGGAAAGGCTTGTCATGAGCCTAAAATAAAATTGACACAATTTTCATATAGAGGAAAACGCCACTGCAGAATATTTTCTATAGGTTGCACTAAACATGCTAAATGTTTTTTTTGAAATTAACTTAATATTTAATAGCAAAACGAATAACCTTGATATTGTTTAATTTGTGTCTCGCAGGGCAATGAGAAGGAACAAGAGCAGTTACCAGAGTACATACCAGTGTTTTCTGACAAAGTTCCCAACACGACAAATCAAGTTATTGGCAGCAGAATGGACACCGACTTTGGTAAAGCGCTCATGAATATGGAGTACATTCTCCTGAGTGGAAACCAGAAGAAGAAACTGGGAACCGAACTCGTGCCCTGCTAGGATTTAAACTGCTGATGAGAGAGACAGAGTTAGACTTCCAATGTTTCTAGATCATGCAAGACTTTTTAAAGTGTTGTCATTGATTCACGTGTCAAATTAACCTGCCTGTTGACCTTGTACAAGAGGACGATTCACTTCTGTGGGACATTTGGTCCCCACACAGACTAAGGTGTGCTGCAGGTGCAGACTGTATGGGTTTAGGTGTTGAGTTATAAAAGGTAGTAGTAAATGCTTTTCAAACCGATATACTGCATCACAATATTCATTTTGACTCACTTGATTTGTGTCATTATACTACGTCTGTCCACTGGCGCTGCGTTGTAATTAGGACAGGGCAGCAGGAGCATTTTAGCATCTTCTTGTGCTATGAATCGAGCACAACGTTTACCGAAAAGTGATGGTCCTTGTTCTGTTCGTGTTTGAAAGAGCGTATTCTATGGGCATTTGTCTATTATGCACTAAGCTAGCATTTCCAGCTCTTTCATCCATTGCATAAGTAATGTATTAACTGCAGTGGAACACCAGAGGATGAAGAAGTATAATGCAATTCTTGAAGATCACATAGGGTAGAAGAAATAGCACATATCATCCAGAGGTATCTCCTCGGCCTGCAGCAAATGAGAGTACAGTGTAGAGTCTCAAGAAATAAGAAAGTATGTTTTCATGTAAAAACTGCTGACTGTTTACATGTACATGTAAGTAAGGGGCACATTTACTAGCAAGCAACGCAACGCAATGCAGCAAGACACTTGCTCCGCTGCGTTGGGTAACAGGGAGAGGACAGAAATGCAACATATCTAATAAGATGTGGTGCATTGCTGCTCTTTCCCGGTGCTGGGGTACTGAGTGCAGCCTACAGCCATTGCAGGCATTCTTGGGTGTTACAGCCAGCATTGGTTTTGTGCAGGAAGGGAAAATCCTCTGAGGCTTTTTAATCTTTCTATGTGTTTTGTAGAATGAAGCACATGTAGAAAGAGGAAAAACAAGAGGAAATATATATATATATTTCTCTTTGTTACACCTCACCTGAGAAGGCATAGCATTTTAATGCATTCACAGGTTTACTAGTGTTAGTAAATCTGGGAATGTGCCAAAACCCTTGGTTGGGTGCGTGGGAGCTACTATATGCAACCCATGGAACGCCTTCCCAGCGCAGAGTAACTCAAGGCAGCGCAAGGCGCTGCCTTGCATTACTCCAGATTTACTATGCCACACACAGCCACGCCAGATGGTTCCACATGGCACTGCAAATCTGATTTACAGGCTTGCGTCGCCTTGTGTGACACAAACCCTTAGTAAATCTGGGCCTAGCTGTCCGGTTAGAAACAAATGAAATAAATGAATGGAGAAAATTGCAAACAGTGATAATTGCAGCCAAAATGTGAGAGTAATGCAAAGACACATGATCATCTGAGATGTTCTGAGAAGGTCAGAAAGTGGATAGACTGAATGCTGTCATTTTATATCAAATTTTGTTTCGGTGTAATTGAAACAAATGTATTGTTTGATCAATAATGCTGTATGTCTAGAACTGCCAATAATGGTATACAGTGGTGCTGTATTTCTATTCCCTAATGCAGTGGTTCCCAAACTTTTTCGACCCGCGGCTCCCTACATCTATATTTGCCATTGCCCGCGGCTCCCCATTATGTTACTTTTTTTTTTCTTCGGGTGGGCGATGTAAGCCCATCCTCAGGAGTACTTTAATTATATCAACGAGCATAACATGGATGTTTTGTATGTTTCCTCCTCCATGCTAGACCACATCTCCTCCAATTCAACCTCTCATTCTTAAACGTCTAAACAATGTAGCCACATCTCCCCCCTGTGTCACAATTGCTGTCCTCCATGCACGTGTTTTCTTCTCTGTTTACAACGTCATTACATTGCCTTGACCACACACACATATCACACCTCACCTTTGGTGCACACATTCTGCCTTCAATCTGGACACTTTCTCCTCTAAAACTACTTAACAGTACTTGATCATTCACCAGTGCTTAATTTGTGCTTGTTGTTTCCGGTGCTAAGCAAGGAAGAGAAAAACGAAATAGTGTCACAATGGGAGAAAACAGCTGCAAGAGTGAGCTGAAGGGGCAGGGAGTGGCTTTAAAATCATTGAAGAGGCCTGAGATGGCTTCAGTATTACACTGCCTCAGTATTCAATTTTCACACATTTAATTGCAGCAGCCACATGGTTAAAAGGAGGACTTTGGGCACCAGCACGTTTTTATTTACAAATTAAGCACTGCCGTTCACACTCCCACTCTGCAGTTTCTTGAGAATTTAGGAGGCACCGCTGCCTTAAATTATTTCAAAGGCTTCAGCTTTTGATAACTGTGCTTTCCAAGTTCCACTTGGTCTGTACCTCCCATAGCCGTTTTTCTGGCATCCCAACGAAAATTGCCTTCCCCTGGCAGTAAGACTCAGTAAGTAATCTGATTTGGGCATGCAAGTGAGGGAGGACTGTGGTCCTATAATTTATTTTTAACAATTTACTAGCATTTAGTAAACACAAATGGGGAAAAAAGGAAAGGTGTGCTTAGTAATAAGAAAAGGGTGGAAGGTTAATCTTTCACAAAGCAGAAATGCTGCAATTTTCCCCTGGACTTGTCATCAACAAGGAACTAATAATTCTAATAATGTCTTCTAACCTAAATAAACAAACTCAACCTCCGTGTGTGTGCTGAATCAAGCTGTTAGCAGTTTTCTTCTGTCCCGAAACTACACAGGGGCCTCGTGCTCGCCCCTGGGAAATATCCATCTGTTTTAAAAACAGAACATTAGTTATTAATAATACTATAATTACTATATCGGTTCTGCTTAGGAGAATTTCCTGCACATTCCTGTGATCTCCGGTCCTGCGGTGCCCTCTCTCTCACCCTAGATTAGAAATCCTAATAATAATAACTATAATTACCTGATTATTGTAAATTCAACAAGGAACACGTCCGATGTGCACTTCAAGAGGATCCCACGGGAGCAATAACATTCCAGTGCTCTCTTCTGAATTTCGGCTTTTATTTAAGAACTAATCACGTTTGGTGAAACCATGCTGCAGAGGGCAAGACCTTGACAGGTGGGGCTTATGTAACTCTCCCACATAAAATGCTAAAGAGTTACTCGGCCGCAAAATACTTTAAACTTGTCGTAAACAGGTCATTTATAAACTGCGCACATAAATCTTTTTAAAATGTTCAATTCATGTTTCCAAAATGTGCGTGGCGCCCCTGGCAACTTTTAACGGCGCACCAGGGTGCCGCGGCGCACAGTTTGGGAACCACTGCCCTAATGGCTTAAAGTATACAATACGGCGTATTACAAAATCCAACAGGACTAGTTGGATTTGTGCTCCTAATCCAGCAGACCCTACCTTTCAACTGACAGTTTGTTTATTATAAGTGGCAAGAAGGTACCGGAACACAGGTGATCGTGTTATACAGTGTCACTGCTATCGTCCAGTACTACGAGTGTCAACAGCTATTGCCACGCTTTATTTCTAACTAGATTTGGTTCCAGTTTGTGTTTAAACAGCGCCACCTACTGGCACCATACAATACCACAGGTGTGAACAGTGATTGCCACGCTTTGTTTCTAACTGGTTTCAGTGTGTTTACTACATAATAGTTCTCTTCAGTGCTGCACGTGTCAACATCGATTGGCATGCTTCTGTTGCTTAATCCAACAAACCTCTAGGTGTCAACAGCGATTGGCATGCTCAACATTTTTATTTTTGTTTTGGTTTTCTTTTTCTTCCTCTTATTCTCTTGTTTTGCATCCTCTAGTATTTATTAGGTCGTGCATAGCAGCACTCATGCGCTGCTTTTCCGACGTGTTGGTATGTATTTGGGCTTTTAACAACGCCCACCTCATGCCCATCACTATCACTCGTTCGTGGGCTTGTCCTTCAAAAATCCTTTGATGACATTGGTAAATGGTTTGTTTGTCCCTCCTTGGGGAGGTTTTGTTACCACCTTGGATATCGCCCATGTTACATGGCTAATGGCTAATTGCACTTTTGCCGATAGGTTTGACTGTGAGCGAACTTCTTCTTCCTTTTGTGTCTCTCCTTATTGTTGATGCACATGGCGGCCTTGGCGCTTTGAATCAGCTTGCTTATGTGAAACTGTTTTACTTTTGATTTTTAAGTTATGTGGCAAGAAAAGTCCTGTTAGGAGTTTACAACGCTTATAGCTCTAACTCAAGCAAATGCGAGACCCATTGCATTGCAAATGCTTGTTTTTTTATGGTTCAGCAGCAACATTTCAGTATGTGTTAAAATATTTTTGAGGATAAGTTGTACTGTATTTATCAACTTCTTGACAGTGCAAAGTGTTACCCACACCATTCCTTCAGGAACCTGGAGAACCTCCATTAAGATGGCATTTAGTAAATATTTAGAAGTTTAAAGCTGACAGAAAGAGACATTCTTTACCTTATTACTTAGTAGTTGAGTGTCCAAATGTATTCAGTTAATTGCCTGAATACTCATACCATGATGAAGAAGAAGAAATGGATAAGTTTTAAGGTTCGGTGAAACAACTTAACACTCATTTTGAAGGAAAAGTACATTTGGTTGTACATAGGCACAAATTCTTTATTCGTGTACAAAAGCAGATGAGTCCATTGATTGTATGTCACTGCTTTGAAATGTTTTGTGTTCTATTGCAAATTTGAAAACGTTACTCTTCAGCTAATTAATGACCAAATTGTGTAGGTGCTACAGTAAGAAAATTCAACAGAGACTACTTACGTGCAAAAACCCTTCATTAGTTGAAACAACTGATATTGCGAAAAGCATTGAGTGTTCACAAAAAGATACAAAACAGACTTAGTAGTGTCTCTAGTTGCAGTGGCACATATTAATGCACAAAGCAAAAGTAAAAATCACATTCCATAATTGAAAGTATCTACAAATGAAGACAACAGTAAAAGTAAAAGCTTATATAGAACACCCACAAATGTGTTATAGGTGTATATCCAGTACTCACATTTCAAGTTTCAAGAATTGTCCAGCGGTCATGCAGGAGTGCTGGAAATGTAAAAGAAATTGGTCACTTTGGGAAAGTTTCTAGGAGTGGTAGACGTATGTCGGTCAGAATTTTCATGACACATGTTCCAATCTTGAGGAGGAGTTGGACCGAAAAGTAGAGGAGTTAGTGCTATTTATAGAATGCTTAAAAATTAATAGTGTTGCCAACGAAAATAACTATGGTTATCTGTTGGTTACAGTAAAATTGAGAGTATTGAGACCCCTTTACTCATTGACTCAGGAGTAAGAATTACCATAATTTCTTTTGACAGGTACAAGGAGAATTGGACTGCTAAAATGCTTTCACCACCTGATGTGATGACTATTGCCTTCGAAGGGAGCAGAATTGACCTTATGGGTTATTTTTGGGCAGATTATCATTTGAGAACAAAACTATTAAAAGGAAAGTTATGTTACCTATAAAGGCATGAATGTGTTAGGACGGTGGCATCAAGCGGACTTTCACACGATCATTAGACCTGGTCAGAAATGTCCTGTTTCTCTATTGGATCTGCGTCCAGTCAATTATGGAAATAATTTGCAGAAGTGTTAAGGCTGATCTGATCAAACATTTCACACATACCATTAAAGTTAAGGACCGAGAACTACCTGTGAAACAGACTTCTCAATGTTCCACATAGTGTACTGCATGAATTAAGAAGAATCTTAAAAGAAATGCAAGATGATGGAATTATTGAACTTGTAGATGCCAGGTTATGGCTGTCAACTATTGTTTTGGCCAAGAAAAAGTCAGGAGATCTACTCTTAAGTGTGGACCTTAGATCCCTCAACAAGTCTATAGGGGCTGAGCATTATACTTTGCAGAGAATTGAAGATCTCATAACACAAGTTGGTCATTCCAAATGGTTTACTAAACTAGATCTTCATGCAGCATACCATCAGGTGTTGCTGTATGAAAAATCACATTATCTCACTGCTTTTGTGACACCTAATGGTACTTTTCAGTTTTTGCCATATGGCATTTGGACTGGCTTCAGCAGCTTCTGTGTTTCAGAAGATTATTCCTAGACTGTTTAAGGGCATGAAAAATATTGTTGTGTTTCAGGACAACATTTTGATATATGCCATGACACAAGAAGCACATGATAAAGCTATAGAGAATGTGCTTTGAATGTTAAAGACCAATGGTGTCACACTTAGAGAGGATAAATGCATCTTTGGTGTGAATGAAATTTATTGTCTGGGGCATGTGCAGTGTGGTGAAGGTGTCAAACCTAGTATGGTAGATGGGATTCTGAAAGCACCTCACCCTAATGACAAGGATCAGTTACTCTTATTTTTAGGCTTATTTGAGTTTTACTCAAAGTTCATCTGAACATTTTCAGAATTTACCGAATGTTTTAGACTATTGTTGAAGAGAGATACAGAATTTGTATGGACCTCCACCCGTCAGAACAACTTTGAGCTTATTAGGAATATGTGGTTGAAGCACCTGCTCTGAAAGCTCATGCTGAAGGTCATGATACATTTATTAATGTAGATACTAGTTCTTATGGCATGGGAGATGTGCTATCACAGATTGAGAGTGCAAAAGAGTTTACATTTGGGTTTACCTCAAGAAGGATAAAAGATGTTGAAACAAGGTATTCTGTTATAGAAAAAGAAATGCTAGTTTGTGTATGGGGCATAGAAAAATGTAAACCATACTTGTGGGGAAGGAAGTTTTGCCTAAGAACTGACCATCAACCACTGGTACATATCATTTCAAGCAATATGATAAAACAACTGCAAGACTAGCTAGATTAGCAACTAAGATGCTGGAATTTAATTTCACAGTAGTTCACATTGCAGGAGGAAAGAACATCAAAGCAGACTTTTGTCAAGAATGCCCGTTCCTGAAGATGTTTGTGAAGAACTGGTACAAGATAAGGTTGAAGAATACATTATTGCTACTGTGGAAGATTGTATTATTTGTCAAGATATGAATGAATGGCGTGAGGCACTCAAAAGTGATGATATGTTGATTCAGGTCATAAAAACGGTGATTTTAGGTTGGCCGAAAGAAAGATTTTTGGATTTTTCATTGCAGTCATTTTGCAAAGTGGCAGATGAGTTATCCATTGAGAGTGATTTATTAATGAGAGGAGACAAATTGATTCCTCCAGATTCTTTCAAATGAAGAATATTGGAATGTGCCCTTACTGGTCATTTGGAAGTAACTGCCACCAAACGCAGAGTAAGACATAATTATTGGATCGAGAAGTGGAAATGGTTGTGAAAGAATGTGTGCAGTGTTGTTACAGTGATAAAAGCCTGGTTACTTCAATATCTCCTATTCCAGTCAAATCTCCGGGTAAAGTCTGGCAAAGAGTTGCTGTGTTTTTTTTTGGGTCCATTTCATGTTCTGCCCAACAACATGAAGGGGCATATTTAAGAGCCCATAGCGCCATTCCAACACCACATTAGTGTAATTTCTTTATGCTAATGTGGCGTTAGAAGGGCAAAAACACTGCGCCATATCTACAAATTGGTACAATGCACGCATTGCACTAATTTGTAGTCCTTTGTGCTACATTATGCCTGGGCCAAGCATAATGTTTTCAAAGGGGGCATTCCCCCATTGCGGGTGTCGAAAAAATGGCGCAAGGAAATCTAACAGATTTCCTTGAATCATTTTCTTCTGCACTTTTAATGCCTGCTCAGAGCAGGTGTTAAAAGGGGGCATAACATTGAATACAGTGGGCCCCTATGTTCTAAGCAGAAGTAGTGCCAATAAATTGGCTCTAGTCGCTATTGCCTCCTATCCGGCACCATGGTGCACAGTAATATAAATACAGCTCATGCATGGTGGCGGTAAGGGGGGGGTCTAAAGGGCACAAGAAAAGTGGCACTGCACTGGGTGCAACAACAATTTTCTTAAATATGCCCCGAAATATTTTATTTTGTTGGTTGATCATCTTTCCAGGTGAGTAGACGTGAAAGGAGTACCTGAACAGATTGGGTATAAAACATTTATACATCTTCTGCTTTTAGGTAACCTTCCTACCATACCTACCCTCCTGGGCTTATTCATGACAACCAGTAGATTAGCGTGCCACAGTCCCTATTAGGTAACTACTGCAGTCAGTATTGTAGGACCTAAATAGGCCCTAGACATGAGGAAACCTTATAAAGCATGTATTTATGGTTTTGAATGACGCAGCATTTATAGGAATCAAATATATTTAAAATAAATGGCACACTGTAATAATTACCATCAATCTCATGAACATAAACAGTTTTGGTGACTGTGCTAGTGGTAACCTTCTAGGAATATTCACTGGGTGTGTCAGAATTTGAGGCACATGTGACCAACTTGAAAGTTTTCTGAGGCAGAGTCTTACTGTCTTGTGAACTTCACACAACCCGTTTGACAATTCCTGCAGATGAAGGTGTGCAGCGGTACAAAGCAAAGCTTCCATGGCAAAAAGTGAACATAGCAAGCACAGTGAGAATCAATGCCTTGCCTTGCCTTGTGGGATCCCAGAACTGAGAGGGGGATGGGTGCATTAAATAATATGACGTGGAAGAGTTGAACTCCAGATTGCACACCTCATGTGATCTTGGCCACAGCATGAGATGGGTTTCACGAGGCTTTGCAGACACAACGGCAGCAGCACTAGTCAAGTCTTTGTTTCAGGTACACCACCAGGACAAAACTAACCACCCCTGGAACCAGGCTTTTCTCAAAGTAAGGCCATCAGCAGACAAGAGAGTCCCAGGGAAAGACTAGCTTTACAATCTAATCGCATTTAGGTTCTGCACCTGCGCTCCCTCCTCCTTTCGAGAAGACCAGGGTGAGGTTGGTGGATCATGTGCCTCCAGGGTGGTCTGCCTCTAGTGTCACTCGGTTCTGTAAGAATTTCATACTCTTCTGTAAGACACCGTGACTCCAGTGGCTACTTCAGAACTGGCAACCAGTCCTTCTCTGTCCATGCCTCCCTTGGGTTTAGCATTTTCTGTGTCACATATTCTGGCAGTTCCCGAATCCTCTTTGAAGACAGGTTTATTTTTCTAGAGCTCAGTGGATCAGGCCTAAAGTGCCACTAGCATGGAGCTAACTCCAGTGTAGTAGACAGATGCCTGGCCAGTGGTGGCAGAGGGGGTAAGTGGAAGTGCCTATGCTTGGGAGTAGTACCAACAACCCCCCCCCCCCCGGCTTGCCCAGATCCAGAGATCTGATCCATAAAGTATTTATTCTCTGCACTGTGGCGTTTGGTCTGTGGTTCCCAGCGCTCTTCAGGGTGTGGGGGAGGCAGCCAGGTAATGAATGGGTCATATAAACGATGCACCAAAATTACTTACGATGATTGCTACAACATGTTTATCAATTACCTTGTTATATATATATATATATATATATATATATATATATATATATATATATATATATGCAAAAAACAAGAGAGAACTCTGGGAAGTTCCCAAATTTAGGTGGAGAGCAGCTCTAGTAAGGAGCACCCTGCAACACCAGCGACACTCTAGATTTGCTTGGATGGTATTTGACCAGTCCAAAGCTGTAATACTGTGCCTGAAGTGGTAAATGGCTTTTGTCATTTTACAGCTCGGCGAGGATGACACTGTGTCAATCCTATGCTTAAAGATTTTGCTGTACAAATGGCAAAAGACTTTGTCACTATCTAGCTCGGCGTGGATAGCACTGTGCTGATCCTATGCTTAAAAACTTTGCTAGATAAGCAGACATTTGAGGTGAGCAAATCTAGAGTGTCGCTGGTGTTGCAGGGTGCTCCTTACTAGAGCTGCTCTCCACCTAAATTTGGGAACTTCCCAGAGTTCTCTCTTGTTTTTTGCATAATTTATGCGTCACTCTAACCCTGAAAGGGCTTTGTTTTGATATATATATATATATATATATATATAACGTTGGTGAGTGTTTAAATAATGTAACGTTTATACGTGTAGTTTGTATGGTGTAATGTATTTTGCATGCATAAATTAATACTTCATGGTATTTAATGTACTGCAGAAGTAGGTACACACATGGCTTTTCTGGATTTGCAAGTATTTATGTTGCATGTGCACTGGGGTGATGTGCACATGAGATTTCTCAATGGTTTTGCCTAAGTCTAATGTTGATTCCAGGTACTTGGATATGTTTAAAAGTCACTGGTTGATGGTCTCTAGTGAAGGGGTGTCAACAAGCACCGGAGTTGCTTTTTGCTGCAAGGTAAGGGTTTGCCACCTCTTGAAAGTTAAAGAGTCTTTAAACAGGCTGTTATAAACACATTCCTTTACGGTACAATTTAAAATGTGTTTCTACAACTTTATACCCCCAGACTGCATGCTACGTAAAAATCTCCCTGTTATAATCATAAAACTCTGTATAAAAAAAATAACCGTGACTTAAACTTTCAATTTTTTCTCTTACATTTATTTTGAATGCCCCACTCCCTCCTGTCTATCTTCTGCATGCCGCCTGTACATATAAACTACTTCAAATCGCGTGCCTAGCTTAGTATCTCTTTATTTAAAACCATAAATGCAACCTTATATATATATATATATATATATATTTATTCCATCAACCATTTGCATTTTAATGATCACACCTAAGTCTTGCAAGGAATAGGTTCTTTGAGCGTATAAGACTAATTCCAATAACCAATGACTGACAACTAACTTTGAGTTCTTGAGTAGCTACTTGCTGTAGAGCGCTTCAACGCTTCGTCAAGGGTAGCAAGCGCTTTATAAATGCAATTTTAACAAACTTCAATAAGCCTCTAAAATCCCCTCATAACAGGCCAACTGCAGTCAGTAGTGGTTACATAAAATTACAGTACAGTGTTGTTTCAGTCATTGGTTCTTCGTAGTCACATATTTTTGTCTTATTCACTGTGAACCACCCCGAAGGTTTAAGGCATTTTACAATTTCTGCAATTATCAAGCATACATATTCAAGGCCATGGGTTAATGATTAAGTTAATTAGCGCCTGAAAAACCAACAATATAATAAATACTTATCAGAATCCGCACAGCAACTTGGTAAACCTATGGTGATGGTAAACCCAGGCTAGAAGTAAGATCTTGCTTGTGCACTGTACATTGATAGCGTCGTGCATGTTTTCAATCGAAAACTTCAAACGGTCTTATTTTAGAATCTTACAGATTATGGCCACCAGATGGCAATACACAACAAGCTACGCGTGAAGGAAACGTTCTGTTTGCAAGAGATGAAACTGTTAAGGACGCATGCCTAACCTTTAGTTCACCATACCAGTGGTTCCCAAACATTTTCAAGCCATGGCTCCCTTGACCTGTTGGCCGTTGGCTGTGGCTCCCCATTATGTTACTTTTTTGTGGCTGGTGGGGGGATGTAAGCCCAGCCTACGCAGTACTTCCATTTTTCTCCCTGAAAATAATTGGGATGAAGCCAATGAAGGTATTGTAATTATAGATATAACCAAATACAAATGGAACAGTTGTTTAATAGAAAACTTTTATTGGCTGAGTCAGAAACAGTAATCTTCAGCACTGGGGTCTACATGCCATATGGAATTTTTTTTAACTATTTTTTGTTTAAAAAAAAATGCTTTTGGTGCACTGCAGAGTATGCAATTTGCAGGAGGCCTCCCCATTTTAAATAACTGCCACCCCCACCCACTGTTACTACTGTTGTATCAAAACATATTCTGTTGTGTTGTGTTTCTGTAGTGAATAATGAAAAAATAATTGATTGGAACAGCCAGTCTTTTCTTGCACTTTGAATATCTTTTAAGCCACATTCTGCCACTTTTTCTTTTCTGTTTTGCCACCACTGTTGCATAACATAACACTGTCCATTAAGATTATGGCCAATAGTATTTGTGTGGTGTATATGATGCTAAAGGAAATCATCACCAGTTAGAAAGGCTTTCTCTGGCTATGTTATTATTGCATTGAAAGTTTAAAAGACATTCACCTGCCCTTTATAAGGATTATACTTACAATGACATTGTGCCATTCTTTTGCATTCAAGAAGGACGGTATGTTGGATTTTGTTTTAATGTTATTATAGCATGCCATCACTATTGATGGCTTCAGAGATCAGTGTTAGGTAGACCGACAGAATGATGAACTTTAAAGAATTTCCGTTGACTGTCACCGAACACATTTTCCTTTCCATCCAGCAGTAAATGGAGATGTCTTCAGTGAAGACTGATTACACCTGCAGCTGTCTTACAGAGTACAATGAATTCTTTTAAGAAATTCACAAATATAATTGCAAAGTAAAACTGCTACTGCCTCTAAATTACATTACTTTGCATTGAGAAATTTCACTGTAATGTGTGTGCTTTGTTGTAACTGTTTTGTATTTCACTTAGTAAATAGTCCGTGTGAAACAATACAGTAATCCACCCTGTGACCCTTTGGATAAGTGAGTAGGTGAAGAAGAAGCCTCCCTGCTACCATGCACCATGAAGATTTCGATGTGATATTCCTCCCAGAGAGGAGATCACTCACCTGTCTGACCCGCGCCCCTTAGCCATCGCTCTCACACCTTCCATGCAGGGCTGGGAAATCTAGAGAGACATGTGTTAGTGACATTCTTTGGTACAGCTAGAAAGTGAGGCTTTCGTGCTGAGTAGCAAAATGTATTTGAAAAAATACTTTATTTTCTTATCAGTTTGAGACACATCATGTTTATTGAGCTAGTACAGCGTTAATGTGAACTGCTGCTATGCAGAACAAAATATGAACATCAAAAGGTGACTGGGATCCTAGAAAAAAAGGCATTTCATTCATTAAGGTAAATACTTTAAGAAGATCTTTCACTGTGAAGAATGTGGCTTGATGGCAGAAATTGTTAAGCAATTACCAACAAACAGGATGAAAACCCTGCCTAAGTAATTATTATTTGAACTTTGAAGCTGGTTCCTCACTATATTTGGACTAATGCAGTGGTTCCCAGATGAGGCCGACCGCCAAGGTTGTACCGCCAGACGGCCGCCCATCCGGCCGCCCATCCGGCCTGAAACCCGCCGGCCGCATTTGGACCTCCCTGCTGGGCCAGCAGGCAGAAACAGAGGGGATGAAGACTATAACATTGCAGCCGGCTCCTAATGGAGCTTGTGGCAATGTGGTGGTTCGGCGGGTGCAGCAGCACCCGTCGGGCTTTTCACTGTCTGTCAGGCAGACAGTGAAAATCGCGACGGGGCTGTGCCTGGTGGCCCCTGCACTGCCCATGCTAAGTGCATGGGCAGTGCAGGGGCCCCCAGGGACGTTACATTTTAAGCGGGTGACTTTTGAGAGTAATATGGCGCTCTCAATTTCCCTATCTATATATGTATCACAACACAAAATTCTATTATGCACGGTGCTCAGAACATAGGTTCCACCCCCAACACTAACCTCCCTCAATAACAAAAATTGTTTTGTTATCTATCACATATACATTAAGTTGTGGCACACGTGAAAATCTCTTAACATTCTGTAAAGAAAAAGTAACAATTATAATGTTATTGTCCATGTAGGTTACTGATTAGTCTTCCTGTGGATTGCATAATAATCCCCATAGATCACAGATCAAATGCGTCACAGGTCAAAGGTCACAGATCAAGTAGATCACAGGTCAACACGTGTTTTATCCGGGGTGTACCCCTTGACTTCCTCAGGACCTCCTACAATAATATTGCCTGTCGTTAACCAATCAGTAACTCAATGATAATATCAGAAACAAATATAAATAAAAATATTATTTAAAGTGTCATACCCTATCTCAAATGTTGGGAACCATGCATGTGATCTTTATATAACATCGAACAATATCCCCTAAATAATGTAAATAGTACCAACTTAGAAAAATATACCGTGGATAATATCACACCATACACTTGTGACAGATTATCTTAATTCCCCTAATATTTACATGCTTCTAATAATGTGATTTATATGGCATAAGAATGCCAGCCATTCCAATGAGTCCCCCATAATCTCATTTTCCCAAGTGCTCAGACCTATATCATATGTGTGCATTAATATGTGCAATTAATTGATACCTCCAAAGTTGGCTCTGTATGTGCTATTTCAAAGTAAGGAATAGCATGCACAGAGTCCAAGGGTTCTTCTTAGAGGTAAGATAGTGGCAAAAAGAGATAATACTAATGCTCTATTTTGTGGTAGTGTGGTCGAGCAGTAGGCTTATCAAAGGAGTAGTGTTAAGCATTTGTTGTACATACACACAGGCAATAAATGAGGAACACACACTCAGAGACAAATCCAGCCAATAGGTTTTGTTATAGAAAAATATATTTTCTTAGTTTATTTTAAGAACCACAGGTTCAAATTCTACATGTAATATCTCATTTGAAAGGTATTGCAGGTAAGTACTTTAGGAACTTTGAATAATTACAGTAGCATATATACTTTTCACATAAAACACAAATAGCTGTTTTAAAAGTGGACACAGTGCAATTTTCACAGTTCCTGGGGGAGGTAAAGTATTGTTATTTTTAGCAGGTAAGTAAATCACTTTCAGGTCTCAGTTTTGGGTCCAAGGTAGCCCACCGTTGGGGGTTCAGAGCAACCCCAAAGTTACCACACCAGCAGCTCAGGGCCGGTCAGGTGCAGAGGTCAAAGAGGTGCCCAAAACACATAGGCTTCAATGGAGAGAAGGGGGTGCCCCGGTTCCAGTCTGCCAGCAAGTAAGTACCCGCGTCTTCGGAGGGCAGACCAGGGGGGTTTTGTAGGGCACTGTGGGGGACACAAGTCCACACAGAAAGTACACCCTCAGCAGCGCGGGGGCGGCCGGGTGCAGTGTGCAAACAAGCGTCGGGTTCTCTGTAGATTTCAACGGGAGACCAAGGGGTCTTTCAGCGGTGCAGGCAGGCAAGGGGGGGGCTCCTCGGGATAGCCACCACCTAGGCAAGGGAGAGGGCCTCCTGGGGGTCACTCCTGCACAGAAGTTCCGTTCCTTCAGGTGCTGGGGGCTGCGGGTGCAGGGTCTTTTCCAGCCGTCGGGACTTTAGGATCAGGCAGTCGCGGTCAGGGGGCGCCTCGGGATTGCCTCTGCAGGCGTCGCTGTGGGGGATCAGGGGGGACAACTTTGGTTACTCACAGTCTCGGAGTCGCCGGAGGGTCCTCCCTGAGGTGTTGGTTCTCCACCAGTCGAGTCGGGGTCGCCGGGTGCAGTGTTGCAAGTCTCACGCTTCTTGCGGGGATTTGCAGGGGTCTTTAAATCTGCTCCTCTGTAACAAAGTTGCAGTTCTTTTGGAGCAGTGCCGCTGTCCTCTGGAGTTTCTTGTCTTTCTTGAAGCAGGGCAGTCCTCAGAGGATTCAGAGGTCGCTGGTCCCTTGGAAAGGGTCGCTGGAGCAGGTTTCTTTAGAAGGCAGGAGATAGGCCGGTAGGACTGGGGCCAAAGCAGTTGGTGTCTTCTGTTCTTCTTCTGCAGGGGTTTTTCAGCTCAGCAGTCCTCTTCTTCTTGTAGTTTCAGGAATCTAAATTCTTAGGTTCAGGGGAGCCCTTAAATACTAAATTTAAGGGTGTGTTTAGGTCTGGGGGGTTAGTAGCCAATGGCTACTAGCCCTGAGGGTGGGTACACCCTCTTTGTGCCTCCTCCCAAGGGGAGGGGGTCACATCCCTAATCCTATTGGGGGAATCCTCCATCTGCAAGATGGAGGATTTCTAAAAGTCAGAGTCACCTCAGCTCAGGACACCTTAGGGGCTGTCCTGAGTGGCCAGTGGCTCCTCCTTGTTTTTCTCATTATCTCTCCTGGACTTGCCGCCAAAAGTGGGGGCTGTGTCCAGGGGGCGGGCATCTCCACTAGCTGGAGTGCCCTGGGGCATTGTAACACGAAGCTTGAGCCTTTGAAGCTCACCGCTAGGTGTTACAGTTCCTGCAGGGGGGAGGTGTGAAGCACCTCCACCCAGAGCAGGCTTTGTTTCTGTCCTCAGAGAGCACAAAGGCTCTCACCGCATGAGGTCAGAAACTCGTCTCTCAGCAGCAGGCTGGCAGAGACCAGTCAGTCCTGCACTGAACAATTGGGTAAAATACAGGGGGTATCTCTAAGATGCCCTCTGTGTGCATTTTTTAATAAATCCAACACTGGCATCAGTGTGAGTTTATTATTCTGAGAAGTTTGATACTAAACTTCCCAGTATTCAGTGTAGCCATTATGGAGCTGTGGAGTTCGTTTTTGACAGACTCCCAGCCCATATACTCTTATGGCTACCCTGCACTTACAATGTCTAAGGTTTTGCTTAGACACTGTAGGGGCATAGTGCTCATGCACATATGCCCTCACCTGTGGTATAGTGCACCCTGCCTTAGGGCTGTAAGGCCTGCTAGAGGGGTGACTTACCTATGCCACAGGCAGTGTGAGGTTGGCATGGCACCCTGAGGGGAGTGCCATGTCGACTTAGTCATTTTCTCCCCACCAGCACACACAAGCTGGCAAGCAGTGTGTCTGTGCTGAGTGAGGGGTCCCTAGGGTGGCATAAGACATGCTGCAGCCCTTAGAGACCTTCCCTGGCATCAGGGCCCTTGGTACCAGGGGTACCAGTTACAAGGGACTTACCTGGGGGCCAGGGTTGTGCCAATTGTTGAGACAATGGTACATTTTAGGTGAAAGAACACAGATGCTGGGGCCTGGTTAGCAGGGTCCCAGCAAACATCTCAGTCAAGTCAGCATCAGTATCAGGCAAAAAGTGGGGGGTAACTGCAACAGGGAGCCATTTCTTTACACAAGCCCCCCCCCAGCCCACAGGCCAGGAGACTCAGCCAAAGCTGGGAGAGTCTTCCTAGTCTGTCAGGCGAGGAAGAGTAGAGGAAATAGGCTGGTTTGTTGCAGGGCCTACTCTGCCTTACATCCTCCTGCTCAGGTCATTCCCTCTGGGGAACTGACCCACTTCCACAGTAATAGGACCTAGTCTGAATTGCCTCTTGTCTGTGTCTTTAATGTCTCCACCCATTCTCTCTATTTTGGGGTTAGAGGTATCCACCTCTGCTAATCTTATCTTAGCCAGGGTCACCCCTAGCTTACCCAAAGAGGTTACCCAGAGCTGGAGTAACCCCACGATGACCAACAGGGTCAGGGGGCCTAACTTGCTATTTGGCATGGGGTCAGACCACCATGCCAAGGATAGTGCAGCCATAAAGGCTAACACCCAGCAGAGGCCACTGGCAGCTGTCAGTGCCCAGAACCACACCTTTAGCTCTTCACCTACAAGGGAAGGGGCTAAGTTACAGGCTTCTTTGGGTTCAGGGTGCCTGTCTGCTGTATTAGAGTGGGGGGTTACCACATCTTGTAGTAAACACCCTTCTTCCACTCTTTCTTCTGTTAGCTGAGGAGCCACACACTCAGGCTTAACAGTTGCCTGACTAGCCAGGACTTCTTGTGGGTCAGGTTGGACTGTACCAGTGCCACTTTTGGAGTTCTCCCCTACTGGAGCAGAATCTCCTTGGCTTGCTGGAACCTTGGCTAAAGGTTGCCCACCTTTCCTATTCTGTTTTCTTTTCTTTTTCTTCTGGGGCCTACTTGCAGTTACTGCAGGGGCAGGACCTCCAGAATCCTTGGGAGAGGACTGGCACTGGACCAGTTCTTCTCTTGGGCTCTGACTAACCTCTGGGTAGTCATTTCCAAGGAGACAATCAAGGGGGAGGTCTGTACTGACTACCACCCTTCTCCAGCTAAAAGTCCCACCCACTTCTATGGGCACAAAAGCCACAGGCCTATCAGTGACCCTGTCTGGGCTAACTCTTACTCTGGCCATCTCACCTGGGATGTATTGGTTTGAGAACACCAGCCTGTCATGCACAATAGTGTGACTGGCACAAGTGTCTCTCAGGGCAGTGGCTGGGATTCCATTCACCTGTAGGTGGTGGAAGTGTCTACTTCCCTCTGGAATCTCCAACTCACCTGTTGGGCCCTTTTTCCAGTTGAAAGCTATGAAGACCTCCTCATCTGAGGAGTCATCCCCAATGGCTACACTGGTTACCCCTGGGGTTTGTTTTTGGGACAAGAAGTGTCCTTGGTGTGGTGCCCTGTCTGTCTACAGTTATGGCACCATGCCTTAGTGGCATCCCAGTTCTTACCCTGGTACCCACCTTTGTTTTGGGTTGTGTCTTGGGGCCCACCCACCTGTTCTGGTTTTTGGGGGCCTACAGAGGACTCTTTTTCTTTGTTTCTAGTGTCACCCACTTTCTCCTGGGGAGGCTTTGTAACCCCTTTCTTTTGGTCACCCCAGTGGAAGTTTTGGTTACCCTAGTCTTGACCCAGTGGTCTGCCTTCTTTCCCAATTCTTGGGGAGAAATTGGACCTAGGTCTACCAGATACTGATGCAACTTTTCATTGAAGCAGTTACTTAAAATGTGTTCTTTCATAAACAAATTATAAAGCCCCACATAGTCATGCACTTCATTTCCAGTTACCCAACCATCCAGTGTTTTCACTGAGTAGTCTACAAAATCAACCCAGGTCTGGCTCGAGGATCTTTGAGCCCCCCTGAATCTAATTCTATACTCCTCAGTGGAGAATCCAAAGCCCTCAATCAGGGTACCCTTCATGAGGTCATAAGATTCTGCATCTTTTCCAGAGAGTGTGAGGAGTCTATCCCTACACTTTCCAGTGAACATTTCCCAAAGGAGAGCACCCCAGTGAGATTTGTTCACTTTTCTGGTTACACAAGCCCTCTCAAAAGCTGTGAACCATTTGGTGATGTCATCACCATCTTCATATTTAGTTACAATCCCTTTGGGGATTTTCAACATGTCAGGAGAATCTCTGACCCTAGTTATGTTGCTGCCACCATTGATGGGTCCTAGGCCCATCTCTTGTCTTTCCCTTTCTATGGCTAGGATCTGTCTTTCCAAAGCCAATCTTTTGGCCATCCTGGCTAGCAGGAGGTCATCTTCACTGAGGCTATCCTTAGTGATTCCAGAGGTGCTGGTCCCTCCTGTGAGGGAAGCAGCATCTCTGACTATTATGTTTGGAGTCGGGGATTGAGGGTCCATGATCTCCCTAATTAGGACTGGAAGGGGGGAATTCTCCTCCAAGTCACTAACATTATCCTCTGGGTTGTCATCCTCAGAGGGGTTGGCCTTTTCAAACTCTGCCAACAGCTCCTGGAGCTGCAGTTTGGAAGGTCTGGGGCCCATTGCTATTTTCTTTATTTTACAGAGTGACCTTAGCTCCCTCATCTTAAGATGGAGGTAAGGTGTGGTGTCGAGTTCCACCACATTCACATCTGTACTAGACATTATGCTTCTAAAAGTTGGAATACTTTTTAAGAATCTAAAAACTAGTTCTAGAATCTAATTCAAACTTTTAAACTCTAAAAGAAATGCTAACAGGGACTAACACAAGGCCCTAGCAGGACTTTAAAAAAATTAGAAAAATAGTTCAAATTGCAAAAATCTATTTCTAATGACAATTTTTGGAATTTGTCGTGTGATCAGGTATTGGCTGAGTAGTCCAGCAAATGCAAAGTCTTGTACCCCACCGCTGATCCACCAATGTAGGAAGTTGCCTCTGTATGTGCTATTTCAAAGTAAGGAATAGCATGCACAGAGTCCAAGGGTTCCCCTTAGAGGTAAGATAGTGGCAAAAAGAGATAATACTAATGCTCTATTTTGTGGTAGTGTGGTCGAGCAGTAGGATTATCAAAGGAGTAGTGTTAAGCATTTGTTGTACATACACACAGGCAATAAATGAGGAACACACACTCAGAGACAAATCCAGCCAATAGGTTTTGTTATAGAAAAATATATTTTCTTAGTTTATTTTAAGAACCACAGGTTCAAATTCTACATGTAATATCTCATTTGAAAGGTATTGCAGGTAAGTACTTTAGGAACTTTGAATAATTACAGTAGCATATATACTTTTCACATAAAACACAAATAGCTGTTTTAAAAGTGGACACAGTGCAATTTTCACAGTTCCTGGGGGAGGTAAAGTATTGTTATTTTTAGCAGGTAAGTAAATCACTTACAGGTCTCAGTTTTGGGTCCAAGGTAGCCCACCGTTGGGGGTTCAGAGCAACCCCAAAGTTACCACACCAGCAGCTCAGGGCCGGTCAGGTGCAGAGGTCAAAGAGGTGCCCAAAACACATAGGCTTCAATGGAGAGAAGGGGGTGCCCCGGTTCCAGTCTGCCAGCAGGTAAGTACCCGCGTCTTCGGAGGGCAGACCAGGGGGGTTTTGTAGGGCACCGGGGGGGACACAAGTCCACACAGAAAGTACACCCTCAGCAGCGCGGGGGCGGCCGGGTGCAGTGTGCAAACAAGCGTCGGGTTCTCTGTAGATTTCAATGGGAGACCAAGGGGTCTCTTCAGCGGTGCAGGCAGGCAAGGGGGGGGCTACTCGGGGTAGCCACCACCTAGGCAAGGGAGAGGGCCTCCTGGGGGTCACTCCTGCACAGAAGTTCCGTTCCTTCAGGTGCTGGGGGCTGTTGGTGCAGGGTCTTTTCCAGCCGTCGGGACTTTAGGATCAGGCAGTCGCGGTCAGGGGGAGCCTCGGGATTCCCTCTGCAGGCGTCGCTGTGGGGGCTCAGGGGGGACAACTTTGGTTACTCACAGTCTCGGAGTCGCAGGAGGGTCCTCCCTGAGGTGTTGGTTCTCCACCAGTCGAGTCGGGGTCGCCGGGTGCAGTGTTGCAAGTCTCACGCTTCTTGCGGGGATTTGCAGGGGTCTTTAAATCTGCTCCTCTGTAACAAAGTTGCAGTTCTTTTGGAGCAGTGCCGCTGTCCTCGGGAGTTTCTTGTCTTTCTTGAAGCAGGGCAGTCCTCAGATGATTCAGAGGTCGCTGGTCCCTTGGAAAGCGTCGCTGGAGCAGGTTTCTTTAGAAGGCAGGAGACAGGCCGGTAGGACTGGGGCCAAAGCAGATGGTGTCTTCTGTTCATCTTCTGCAGGGGGTTTTCAGCTCAGCAGTCCTCTTCTTCTTGTAGTTTCAGGAATCTAAATTCTTAGGTTCAGGGGAGCCCTTAAATACTAAATTTAAGGGCGTGTTTAGGTCTGGGGGGTTAGTAGCCAATGGCTACTAGCCCTGAGGGTGGGTACACCCTCTTTGTGCCTCCTCCCAAGGGGAGGGGGTCACATCCCTAATCCTATTGGGGGAATCCTCCATCTGCAAGATGGAGGATTTCTAAAAGTCAGAGTCACCTCAGCTCAGGACACATTAGGGGCTGTCCTGAGTGGCCAGTGGCTCCTCCTTGTTTTTCTCATTATCTCTCCTGGACTTGCCGCCAAAAGTGTGGGCTGTGTCCAGGGGGGCGGGCATCTCCACTAGCTGGAGTGCCCTGGGGCATTGTAACACGAAGCTTGAGCCTTTTAAGCTCACCGCTAGGTGTTACAGTTCCTGCAGGGGGGAGGTGTGAAGCACCTCCACCCAAAGCTGGCTTTGTTTCTGTCCTCAGAGAGCACAAAGGCTCTCACCGCATGAGGTCAGAAACTCGTCTCACTAAACGAGTGGTTAATAGGGAATCGGGTTCAGTAGGAGCGTCAACGTACTCGCGACGTAACAGACAGATAACGGTAAGAGATTCTAGCGAACACAGAATAGGCAGTTCGCTTTCGACAGTAGTAGACGAAACTTAAAGAATTTTTGTCATATTGTCATTAATTTAGGATCGTACGCGGACCAGGGGGAATATAATTGCCCGCACGAACTGATAATAAGGAAGGGTGAGTGATAATGGAATAGGCGAAGTAAAAAGAATGGTTTAAACTAGTGGTTTTAGATTTTTAACTATCTGATTTATCTACATGGTTGTAGTATATATATCCGTACGGATGTGATATATGATGGCATAACAGAAATGGAGAAGATCACAAAGAAATTGAGAAATGTGAAGATTTGGAGGTATCAATTAATTGCACATAATAATGCACACATATGATATAGGTCTGAGCACTTGGGAAAATGAGATTATGGGGGACTCACTGGAATGGCTGGCATTCTTATGCCATATAATCACATTATTAGAAGCATGTAAATAGTAGGGAAATTAAGATAATCTGTCACAAGTGTATGGTGTGATATTATCCACGGTATATTTTTCTAAGTTGGTACTATTTACATTATTTAGGGGATATTGTTCGATGTTATATAAAGATCACATGCATGGTTCCCAACATTTGAGATAGGGTATGACACTTTGAATAATATTTTTATTTATATTTGTTTATGATATTATCATTGAGTTACTGATTGGTTAACGACAGGCAATATTATTGTAGGAGGTCCTGAGGAAGTCAAGGGGTACACCCCGGATGAAACACGTGTTGACCTGTGATCTACTTGATCTGTGACCTTTGACCTGTGACGCATTTGATCTGTGAAATATGGGGATTATTATGCAATCCACAGGAAGACTAATCAGTAACCTACATGGACAATAACATTATAATTGTTACTTTTTCTTTACAGAATGTTAAGAGATTTTCACGTGTGCCACAACTTAATGTACAGGGGCCCCCAGGGGCCCGATACTCCACTTCCCGCCAGCCTTTCCATGGTGGGAAGGGGAGTCAAAATCCCCAGGGCAGCGCTGCCCTGGCGGATTCAAATCGCCGGGACAACAATGGCGGAAAACCGACGGTCCCGGCGGTGTGACCGACATGGCGAATTGTACTGCCAGCCTGTTGGCGGTACGATCGCCACTTCAAGACCACCAGGGTTGTAATGAGGGACTGTGTGTGGTGGCCCTTGCTAGTTTAGATGGCGCACCAGGGAGCCATGGCGCACAGATTGGGAACCACTGCATCATACTATTGGCAGAGGTGTAGCTTCAGGCGGGATGTTAAGGTTGTGACACTCCCTGATAAATGCATTTTTGGCTTGTTAGTCGGGCCAAGTGGTCCTGAATCGGGTCTGCATTCCCTGTGTCGATCTTTCTGGTTGTGAGCCAAGAAAGAATGACAAAACAGTGAATGTTGAAGTAAACAGGAGGGAGAGAGAGAGAGATACCTGTCTCGTGGCTAAATTTCAAAATGTGAAGCCAGCTAACCTGGAATCAATACCAGCTTCCCTGCTTGTCCAACATGAGTGATACTAGGAAAATATTTTATTTTCCAGAACCCCCTTTTTTATTATTGTCAAATCTGAGTCTACTATTAAATACTTGAGTTGAGAATGTGTGCTATTCAAGCACCTCTTATCTTTGATGTAATAAATTGTAATGTTGCCCTATCTACAATAAGAATCTAAGTCACGTTTAGGTTTACATGACTACTGATTTACATTTGCCTCTAGTTCACTAATGGCATTGTCATTAGAGTGTGAGCCGTGAATGTTTCTAAAAACTATCACTAGAAATAAATGTCTGTGCACGCAGTAATATAATATGATGTACTAAGGTGAAATGCTTCTGCATGTTTAAAGAAATACACTTTTTTGAATGTTTAAGAGATTGTATCATTTTTTATTTTTTCTTGTTTCATAATATACTTCCCAAATATTATGGTTCAGATCGTGCACGGATTATTAGAGCCACGCTAGACCCATTAATGTTCCATTAATTTGCCTGCACGTCCTCCTCTATTTGCGACTCGGACTTAGTACATGAGGCTGTCAGTCACTTGATAAAATGATCTATGAAAGGTGAGTACTAAAAACATGGAGCTCCATCAATACTTCTAGTAGTACAGATGAAAAAGAGAGCGTGTAGTGATAATGCATTCAAAATATGTGAATCCACGGCAGGACCTGCAGGCTGTTGTGGTGTACATGATTGTCATGAGTTCCCAGGGAGACCTACCAGGCAGGATAGGTAGGGGTGTAGCTTCCAATGGATTGTTTGGGGCGCAATAGCCCTCAAAAGCATTCTTGGTTTAGTAGTTAGCTCTGGGTGTCTTAGTGAAGTTCTGCAATGTCTGTGTCAGCTTTTATTGTAATTCTCATTTCAATAAGAGGTTTTAGCTTTTTCATGTTTTGGATCAGGATCCTAAATAAATATAGTGACTGGTTTAGGAAAAAGTAGCAAATCTGAACCACAGAAGTGCTTCTTTAATGGGTGCAAATTTACCACTTTTTGTATTTCACAAACATTGGCAGTAGTAGGCTAGGATAGTTGTGCCACTCTCAAGTTTCCATGCATACTACTGGCAACCGAACACCCAAATGGTGATGAAATTATTGCTTGCAAATAGTCTAACCAGTGGCAAACGTTGGGGTACCATTGTCAACCCATCATCTTTTGCTTACTATGCCACTCTCGACAGAGTCCTACCAAATGCTAATGCTAATCAGTACTGACCCTGTTAATAATGGAAACAGCCCATCCTGAATGTTGAACCTTGATTATTTCACCTCTCCACCCTGCAGCCCACTTTTTTTTATTTGGGAAGGTTAAGATTCACACCCCTGAATCTCAAAGACTAAGCTACGGGCCTGACCACTGGGCAGATTTACTAACATATAATGCAACTCGGCAGAGTGCTGCACAAGGGGGAGATAGCAGTTTAGAGCCTTACATATTAAATATGGCCTAATGCTGTTCTTCTCCCTTGCACTGGCGCACAAACAGGGTGTCTATAGCCCAACACACACGTGCACCATGGCATAAGTGCTGGAAGTAGGGGAGGTAGCTGTAGCACCCCCAAAAATAACCATGCTGAAATTCAGAAGGTGAATGAGCAGTAAAGATTGCTTTAAATTGTGTGCTTATCTTGTCATGTGCTGTGGATTCAAAACTAAAGGTCAACCATCCGTCTATTTGTGCTACCAGATACATTTCTGCTTATTTGGAAACTGGTGTTTACTTTTATTTCTCTGAAAGGTTTTTGAAAGAGTGACATAGGTGCCAATTTTGCTGGGGGAGGTAGTGCCTAATTTATATATGAATGAGTGCCGGTGCCCAGAAGCCCACGGCAGGTGCAATTAAATGAAAGTGCACAAAATACCAAAGCTGTTTAGTCTTCGATTCACCTTAGCCCTCGTTAATCCACTACTAGACATTTCCTCCCCCTTTTATATCACTCTTGCAGGTTTCTGCTTTCTCCCTTTGTGATGGGTTTCTGCTTTGTGTTTTCTCCTCTCTTGCTCTCAGGAAATATCTGATGAGAAAAAATAAGTGCCAGTCCCTAAAAATAAGTACAGGCGGCCCTCACCAGCAACCACCATCTCAAATTAAGCACTGGCTACAGAAAATAAAAGGAAAGGCTGTATAATGACATTTTTTCTAATGCACAACAACATTTGAATACCTGTAAAGGAACTATACATATATTTTAAAATATAGCAGCAATTAGGCAAGCACAAATGAAGTATGTTTGTTTGTAATACTGAATTCTTTACTTGATGATGTGCAAATGATAAATATTCACAGAAAACCGATTTCCACATATTATCAGTTGTGCACTATGCAGTTTTACAAGTAACACTGCATGTCTATCAGTGACAGTTGGTGACATTTCAAAGTGGTGAGGCGTAAAAGTTGGACATGAGTGTTATGTTGAAAGCAAGTGAAACGAGTGAGCCTTAACGACATAAGGGGAGTTTGGTGGGGCTGAATTACTCTACCCAAGAAAACTTTGGAAACTAGAGTAGGGAAATGGTGCATTCTAAAGCAAACCTGAGAAAGCCACAGGGTTTATAAAGCAAACGTGGATGTTTAATCCTGATTATTATTTTAAATACACAATTTATTGCATTTTGTAGGGTACATCTCATTATAACGAGAAATAAAATATATACATTGAAAGCAACCAAGAAGCCAAGGTGCATAGACGACAATCCACCCCTCCTTCCACCACCCCTTCCCCCACAAGGCTAATATATATGAACCCAAATTTAAGAAAAGTGGAGCTGCATTATATGCAGCACCACTTTTCTTGCACCCCCCTCAAGGCCACCATGTGTGTGCCGTATTTAACATACAGCGCACTATGGCGCAGTTTAGGGACAATAGCATCATCATTTAATACGCTATTGAAGTATATTGCAGGATTAGCACCAATTGTTTTGGCGCTGATCCTGCAAAGTACACAGGGGCCCATTAAGAATAATGGTGTGCCCCCTTTTAACACCTGCTCTGTACAGGCATTAAAAATTGCCACTAAAATGGCGCAGTGGAATCCAGGGTGCCATTTTTTAGGTCCCCCTACCGGGGGAACACCCCCCCTTTGGCGCAAGGGGTTTGTAAATCTCACGCAGCAAATTTGGCCTTGCTGAGCCACATTAGTGTCATTAAAAATTACGCTAATGTGGCGAAAGGAGGCCCTTCTTGAATCTGGGCCATGGTTTCCCTCTGACCCAGGCCCATCAGCCCCACCCCTATCCCACCCTGCCAATCCTCATTTAGCATTCTTGTGAATTTCTGATTCCAGGAGATCCATACTAGCAGGAGTAGGTCAATCCCTTTGTATAGCACCCAATATCCTTATGTCTTTATGTACTTCTGGGGGCATTCTCTGGACTCATATGCTGGTCTTTCCATTTTCATGCAATGATCTAGCCAACTCTTCCACTCTCCAATTACCGGGGGCCTCACCTCTCTCCACTTGTGTGTGATGTCTCATAGGGCCACTGTTAGCCAAAGCAGTGTTAGCTTGTGCCTAGTCACATCTAACTCTGGGTTTATTTGTAGTAGAACCATTTTGGGGTCCTGTGGTATCATCTATCCCAGGACCGACCCCACACGAGAGTACCTGTGTCCAGTAATGTGATAGGTGTGGGCAACTCTAAGTTGTATGTATGAGATCAACGCTGGGTGCCATACACCTGAGACAGACAGAAGAGGCAAGCACCCCCCGTCTTCCACAGTGTTTGTCTAGTAAGATAGGCTCTACAGAGGAGCTTTAGTTGTATGAGGCACAGTCTAGAAGAAATCTCTGAGTGTAATGGGGCTGCCCTGGCCTTCGCATACTGTTTGTCCGTGACCGAGCCCAGGTAAAGCTCCCAGACAGCTCAAGGTGGGCCAAACAAGCCCCTAGTATTGTAAATTATTTTGCAATAGATCTGTGTCAACTTATGCTCCCCCAATTCCCCTAGGAGCAACTTTGCCTTGAGTGGTTTAATCTTTGGGAGAAATGCCAGGGGACAGGGCATGACTGAGCGGCAGATACTGGTAGAATTGGCTATGATACAGCTGAAATTCCTCCAGCAGTGTCTAGTAGGGCCTGATGATCATCCCCTCCATCACATCTCCTAATCTTGAAATATTTAAACACATTAAAAACTGACCCATATCCTACTGCATTGAATATGTTCAACAATTACTGCAGTGTGCAAATTTTACGGTGCAACAAGGTTTGTAATTATCTTACCTGCTCACATGACTGCCTCTGCATTACATCTGGTTGGCAAAACTGAAAGATCTGCATGCCATATTGATGATCTCATAATAAGCGTGGTCAGTACAATATTAAAATATAAATATGTTCTGATCAAAAATGACAACATTAAGGGGCACTGGCCAGTAAGATGGCCGACCGGGTGTGCTAAACTGATGCCCCCGGCCCACTTGCAATATCCTAGATAATCCTCCCACCTGTTGGTGCCTGCGACCCTAGGACTGCTTCCACATCTGCACAAGGTGTCCCTTCCTACACAAAAACAATCCTGCACGCAACACAAGTACCCTTGCTCAATGGTGCAAGGGTGCCTGTGTTGGCTCTAGGAAGCCAAAAGGGCACCAGCGCAGGGAGAAAGGACAGAAATGCACAGTATTTTCTAAATACGGTGCATCCTGTCCTTTCCCTGTGGCGCCCAGCGCAGTAAGGTGACTTGCTAAGCTGCCGTGCACCACCATTTAAGTAAATATGCCCCTAAATGACTCTTCCCTCCCCCCTATTATTCACCGTCCCTGTGATCAGCCCATGCTCAGTTGCCCATGCTCAGCCTGCGAGGTCTGGAGCTGCCTGGCCAGCTGGGTGGGGGCCAAGGACATCAGGGTCATGGTGTGCTTCTAATGGTTAAGAGGGGTAAGCTGTGATGGACACTGACAAGATGGCCTGAGACGCAGTAATGGTAACTGTATTTGTCCTACTGTGGGGATGTTGGTTGTTTGCACAACATGTGGGGCAATTGAGGCTGGGAAGAGAGTCTGCAGTCTGGACTTTGGTACCTCTGATCTCCCCCCATAACATCTTTTCTTGTTAACTGTTTGTTCTTCTTTGAGGCATATTCTCTTCTTTCTTGTTTCCTTCATCTTACTTTTACTCTACTTCGGGTGGGGGTGGAGGTCTCTTTTTCCAGGTAATCCCAGTCTGCAGTAGTTAAGTTACCAGTTGAGTGACTGGGGGTTCACAGGTGGGCGACACACCTCTCATGCCTCATATACGAGTCGATTTTCAACTGGCATGCTTTCCTATGCTCGTGGGCGGGTGGGGTAGGGGGTGGATGGTGTGCTAAATTGGGAGGCTTACTTAGATCTAGTTCATCTACTGGGGAGGGGACACATGGGCACACCCCGTGTGCCAGGGGGTCAGAAGGGGTGGCTGGCGCTGTGCAACTGCTACAGTATGACACAGGGTAAGATATCAGGCACCCCGCTAAACACCACAATGTCCTGGGATGTTAATTAATTGAGAAGTAAAGAGTAGTGAGTCTTAGTGATACGCTAAATACGATGTCTGCAACCAGATGCCCTAGTCCAAAAGACCCACCTAAAGGGGACTCAGTGCAGCTTTTTGGGTAGAGGGGTCTACACGGTCCTGGCACACGCGGGGTACACCTCCGGTTTCAGGGGAGTAGCAAAAAGAAGCACCTCCCGTTTCAGGTGTCTAGCATGTGGACAGATCAGGGCGGAAGAGATGTGAGAATCCAGGAACAATAGGGCAGGATGTTTTTTTCATTGATTAGTGTATACGCACCCCCTCACTTCCAACAGCCAGTACTCGAACAGGTGGCAGCGATACCTTTAGAGGCCAACTCAGCTTTCCATGTGGAGGGAGGGGATTTTAACAACATCATGCCCCCAACCTTGGATCACACAAGTTTGGCAACTGCCCCAGCAGGAGACATACCCTTGGGGAAATCTGCACACCCCATAGGTCTCTGCAATCAGTGGAGATGGGAACATCACAGTCTACTCCTATTTTTCCAGGACACACAAGGTTTTCTCCTCGCTAGACTATATTTTTGTGCCAGTGGGAGAGGTGTCGGTGGTTCTACGAGGAAACTGTCTAACCCGAGGCCTGTCGGACTACTTCCCCCTCAGGAATACTATGAAGGGCAGAGGGTGTCCCCAGGGAGTGGGGTGGCAGTTAAACATTTGGTGGAGACACGGAGGTCGCAAACAAACTAAGGGACATATTTAAGAAAAGTGTAGCTGCACACAGTGCAGCACCACTTTTCTTGCGCCCCTTAGCACCCCCTAACTCCACAATGTGTGTGCCATATGTAAAATACGGCCCACCATGGTGGTAGTTAGGGGACTAGCATCTGAAATTTTGACTCAAGTCTGGAGTTTTGCAGGATTAGCGTAACAAATTCTGAAGCTAATCCTCCAAAGCACCCAGAGGCCCATTGTAAACAATGGAAGCCTCCTTTTAATGCCTGCTCCGAGCAGGCGTTAAAAGTGCCAAAAAAAATGGTGCAAGGAAATATCTTATTTCCTTTGCATACATTGGGGCATATTTATATGCCACTAGCGCCACCTTGAGCCACATTAACGTAATTTATTTTACACTGCACCACTCTGTAACCCTTTGCACTGCATTATGCCTGCACCAAGCATAATGTATGCAAAGGGGGCGTTACCCCATTAGGTGAGCCAAAAAAAAAATGACGTAAGGAAATCTATGAGATTTCCTTACACCATTTTTGACGGCACTTTTAATGCCTGCTCAAGAGCAGGCATTAAAAGAGGCCTTCCATTCTTTATAATGGGGCCCTATGTACTCTGCAGGAGTAGCGCCAATGTTTTGGCACTACTCCTGCAGAGTATATCAATAGCGTCATAAAAGATGACGCTATTGCCCCCTACCCTGCGCCATGGTGTGCCATATTTTAAATACGGCGCACTCAGGGTGGCAGTAGGGGGGTGCTAAGGGGTGCAGGAAAAGTGGTGCTGCACTTGGTACAGCGCCACTTTCCATAAATCTGCCCCATTATGCCTGACGCAGACATAATGTATCGCAAATTGTTACAAAGTGATGCAATGCATGCATTGTGCCACTTTGTAAATATGGCACGGCGTCTTTGGTCTTCTAATGCCACATTAGCATTAAAAAATGACGCTAATGTAGCGTTGGAATGGGGCTAGGGGCTCTTTACTATGCCCCCAAGAATAGATCTGGAGCTTTATTGCAAGAAGAACTAGGGGTCAGTCTGGTCCGGGGTGGTCTTATAGGAGGCCTACAAGGTTGTGCTGAGGGATAAAGCACTAAAATATCCTGGCATTCAAAAAACAGGGAGAGGTAGCAGAGATCACAAGCCTGGAATCGCGGATCTGGGCCCTTGAGGACTCCCCTGGAGCTTGTACTGATCTCCAGGCCCTATGCTCCCTTGAGATACTCCGGAGGGAGTACCGAGATTTGGCTACACGTAAAGTCCACAGTCAATTATTGTCTACATAATATCATCTTTATGACATAGGGCACAATGCAGGCAAGTTGCTGGCCTGCCTTGGTAGATGGGAAGCAGTGTTCCCATGGATTCACACCATTATAGATGGAAACTGAGTGCCCCAATCAACCGACAATGCTATTGCAGAGGCCTTTGCCACCTACTACACCTCGTTTTATAAGAACTTCCAGTTGGCTGACTCCCATAGCATAACAGAATACTTGACCAAGGTGATACCTTCCAAAGATCAAGTGGCACCTGATACCGACATCACATTGGAAGAAGTTACTGCAGGCACTGTTAAACTGAAAACTGGAAAGACACTGGGACCTAACGACCTCCAGGCGATGTTTTTCAAAAGATACTAGAACTTATTGGCCCCCTATCTGCTCAAGCTGTTTAAAGAGCCCAGAGACAGAGGAGCATTACCTCGGGACCTACAATGTGCAACCACTGTTGTGGTCCACAAGCAAGGTAAGCCTAAAACTGACTGTGCCTCCTACCAGCCCATCTCCTTGCTAAACATTGAGGTGAAAGTACTAGCCACTATTCTTGTCAAACGACTTCTGACAGTAATCCTCCCAATCACCCACAGAGACCAGCCTGACTTTATACAAGGTAGGTCCATGAGGATCAACCTCCAACGCCTCCACAATTGGATGTCGGAGGTGGTGCTAAGTGATGACCCCCATATCTTCCCAGCATTAGACAAGGAGAGGGCATTTGATGCCATACATTGGCCTTTTCTCCACCAAACAGTTTGCAGGTTTGGCTTCAGCAGCCGCTTCTGGCAATACATCTCTCTAAATCAGTCCCCCGTGGCGGCAGTGCAAGTAAATGGGGTCCTGTCCTCAGCATTCTTGACAGACCATGGCACTAGACAGGGGTGCCCCCTATTCCCCCATTATTTGTCCTCACCATAGAACTATTGGCAGCGATGATCCATTTCCACCAAGACATCTGTGAGTTCAAGAACTCAGCAATGCCTGAAGAGGAGGAAAAGATCTCTCTCTATGGCGACAATATCCTGTTGTATGTCATCAACCCCAGAACCATTATACCTACAAGGCTCATCGGGCTATCATAATAATTGAAACAAGTCAGTGCTCTGCTATCCCCACACCCCTTTGGACTCTGCCAGTCTCCCGCTTGTGCTCCAGGTGGTGACCAAGGGTTTCCAATATCTGGTCATGTATGTGACGCCTCGTCTGAAGCAATGTTTTAATAGAAATCTTGGGAGGGTGATTTGTGCTTTCCAGGAGAATGCAGACCGGTGGCGTGCACTGCCCCTTACTCTACTGGGAAGAGCTGCCATGGTCAAAATGCTTACCCTCTCAGCTCCTGTTTGCCATACAGAATACCTATTACCTGTTAGGCATGGTATAATGATGCCATCTTTGCTAAGTTGGAAGGCAATATGCACTCCCTGTTTTGGTGCAGTAAACACCCTAGAATAGACCTTTCCACCCTCCAATGCAACCCCTACAATGGGGGTATAGCACTCCCAGATGTTAGGGCCTACTACTGGACAGCGCACCTTTGGGATTTAGACGACTGGGTGACATTCAGCCCTTAAGACCATTCGACTTACAAGTTGGAACCCAACCAATTTACTAGCCGCTATTATCTTCACTTTTTATATGGAGAAAGGGGCTCCGATCACTGTTGCCAGCCACCCAGGTGGCAATAGTAGTCTGGCGGAGAGAAACAGGCTGTTTGGGATAGGCAAACAAGTTGACATGTGAGATGCCACTCTTGGAGGGGAAATGGTTCAAAGAGATTGGGAAATTAAGGGGCTTTGGAGCTTGGGACTTGCTGGGGATCTCACATGTGGTGGATTACCTTGATGGAGGCGAGTTGGTGTAGTTTGCATCCCTCCGACGAGAGTACCCTATGCATACCAATCAGTTCTTGAAATATGCCCAGCACACCTGGCGGGCAGAGGGACTAGAGACGCTGGACTTGCCTGAATTTCTCCCCCTTGGAGGGTAGGATACTGCAGGAAGATTTATCCTCCAAGGCGATAACCCTCACATAAAACATTTAACAGTAAGATGCCAGACAAACAGGCCAGGCTGAGGGAAATGGTGGTGCTTCACGGTGGGAGAATTAGAGGATGTGGACTAGGAGGCAGCCTTGATTCACCTGAGGGAGGTTGCCATAAAATTCTGCCTGTATTTGATCCAACTGTCCAACTGAAAATCCTACACAGAGTTTACTATAATAGGGACCAGCTACCCAGCCTGTCTCAGTTGTGGTGATGAGAAAAGTTCCTACATACATACAAACACTCTGCAGCTGCCCTGCTATACAGCATTATTGGACACAGGTGGCGGGAGAGTTGGTAAGGGTGGTGGGTGCAAGTATTCCTCTCAACCGCAAGTACATCCTGTTGGGAGTGCTGGGAGATGTTGATGACCCCAGGGCGCAGCTTCTTTTCTGTAATTTGGGGTTGGTGGTAGCCAAAGGGGATGTGGCACAACATTGGGGGTGCAGGAACCCCCGACATTGCTGAAATTGAGTAGAGGAATGGACCTATATATGGCTACCGAAAGGGTCACTTACATAAACAGAGGAAACCTGTGCAAATTCCACACAGTATGGGGAAGATGGTTGAACTACTATGATGTCCAGCTTTTGTTGAGAGCTGCAACTTCCTCGACATAATCAAATTGAGGGGTGCTATGTGGGGTGCATAACAGTGTTCGTCATTGTGATTTTTTTCTGTATTTGAAACTGCTATGTGAATGCCCCTTGTGTTTGGTTTGGCGGCTGTGGGCGTGCGCGTGCCTCCCTTACTATTTCTTGTATTTTATTGTCCACTGCAAGGTTGGTGCCTGATTGTACTGTTTGCTGTGTTACTTACGAAATGCTGAACAACCTAAAAAACAAATAAAAATATATATTTTTTAAATTAGTATCATTATGTAGTCCTTACCTATGCAAGTACATATATATTGCATGGTGAGAGCCTCCATTCTCTATAAGAACGTGTCTCAGATTTTCTTCTTGCAGTTATGACATCAATAAAGATATGTAAAATAATGATGTAATTGCTCCATTCTGTAACCAGAGAACATCATAACTGACTTGAGATAACAATGCTTAGTACCGCACAGATTTCTTTATTCAAATACGTTTACATCTGAAATCAACTAAGAAAATACAAGGTCTAGTTATTGTGATTTGTTTGACTGAACACAATGACGAGAAAGTAAACCTAAAACTTGGAGGCATGCTATATGCTGCTGCACGTCTTATGCAGGGCCTGAAGAAATATGATCACTTCACCCCCATCTCGATGGAACTCAAGTGGCCCCCCTTGCCAGCCCACACAATCTTCAAAACCAGCAGCATCATTTACGAACTCTGTAAATGATGCAGCTGGCCTGGTTTTAATGATGTTGTTGACCAGCAAAGACATCGTGACCAGCAACATCTCTTCCTGTCTTGTAAACAAGCTCACCATCTCAGCACTAAAGATCCAGGAGTAGATTTATCAAAATGTCACGCAATGCAGCACAGCAAGACACCTTGCTGCGCTCTGACTAACGCGGCTATCACAGAGGCCTTTGCCGGCTACTACGCCTCATTCTATAAGACCTGCCCGTTGGCTGACAGCCCTAGCATAGTGTAATACTTGACCAGGGTGGACCTTCCCGTGGTACCCTCTGAAGATCAGGTGGCACTTGATACGACATCATCCTGGAAGAAGTTACTTCTGCCATTGCTAAACTGAAAATGAGAAAGACACTGGGACCTAACGGTCTCCTGGCAGAGTTTTTCAAAAGATACTTATTGGCCCCCCGTCTGCTCAACCTGTTTGAAGAGGGGAGCGCAGGAATGTTCCATATTTAGCATGAAATGGTGCATTCCTGTCTTATCTGTGCTTTGGCACATTATGTGCTGCCTAGCACCAGTGCAGACACACTAGCATTATAGTGCAAGGGTGCCTGTTTGCAGGCAGGATTCTTGTTGTGCTAAAAGGGACAACTTAGTGCACAAAAACAATCTTTTGTGGCTTTTCTTCATTCTATGTGTGCTGCATTCTGCAGCACAAGTAAAAAAAGGCAAAGACGAGAAATACAGATACTTCTCCCCATTATGCCTCCCCTGAGAAGGCATAAGATCGTGACACACTCCTATTTCTACCACTGGTAAATCTGGGAATGCGCCAAAATACATCGGTGGATGCATTGTGCCCATGCTGCACCCATGGAATACCTGCTGGGGGCAGACTAACGCAAGGCAGTGACTTGCACTGTCTTACATTACTCCAGATTTACCAAGTCACAAAGGTTAAAAAAATGATGCAGAATTGGCTCAAAGGGCTTGTAAATGAGGCCCTCTGTGTCTTGTTTTGCAAAGCGCTACACTTGCCCGTGCACCAGGACAGAGATTCTGCACCTAATCCAAAGAGACCCAAGATTTAGGGTTAAAGTCTACAACCACCACCTTACCAGTGTGCCTAGGTCAAGTAACTAACCACAGGTCTTTCATTTTTGCACCCATCCGATAACATAATAGGAAAATAAATTCAAATCGTCTTTGAAGCAAGAGATGCTTCCTGGGCCAAGTAGTGAGTTTGCACTGCAGTTTTAATATAAATGTCACACACTGCATGTTTAAGTGACTCACACTTTGGATACCTGCTGGGACCATATAAAACACAAGCAGCCTATGTGCCCAGAAGGGTCCTTCTAGGAACAGGGCGACTGACAACTTACTTGCAAAAGCCACTGGGATTCAGAAACATTCAGTCATTCACATGACTGGCCCTGCCCCAGCTCCACCGGACTTAAAAAGGTGATCATGCCTTGTCAGAAACTTTCTCCAACATATCAACCGCAATGTGCTTGAGACATGAGCCTCGTGACTTGAGGGCAGATTTATGAAAAGTGGCACTGCACCTAGTGCAGCACCACTTTTCTAGCACCCCCCTAACACTTTAATATACGGCACACCATGGTGGTAATTAGGGCACTAATGTCAGAATTTTTAATGCTAGTTTGGCGCTTTGCAGGATTAGTGTAAAAAATGTTGATGCTAATCATGCAAAGCACCCAGAAGCCCTTGAAACCAATTGGAGCCTCCCTTTAACACCTGTTCTGAGCAGGAATTAAAAGTGCTGAAAACATTTACGGAAAGAAATCTTTTAGATTTCTCTGTGCCATTTTTTCACCACCACCCCTTAACGGGGAATCAGGCATAATGTAGCGCAAAGGGTTACAAAATGGCACAATGCATGCATTGTGTCACTTTGTAAATTTGGTGTAGTGATTTTGTCCTTGTTAGGCCACATTAGCATAAAAAATGATGCTAATGTGGCGTAAGGAAGCGCTAGTGGCTTTTAAATCGGCCCCTTAGTGCTTGTGGTCTGAGGTATCTTGCATCAAATATGATGCCTGTCCACTTGATCACCCCCTGTGGTCGTGGGTAAATCACTGTTGATTTTTTCAAATATATATAGCGTGCAATAATTTCGAGGTTATTGGAGCGCTTTACACAACAGTTATATTTGTTTTTTAAACACAAGGATATTAAGAGATTTCCACATTTCCATTATCGGTATCTCTGGCCATAACACTGCATCCTCTCCTAACCTAGCCTTGGTGTATCCAAATTGGGGACACCAAGGCCCATATTTATACTTTTTGACGCACAACTGCGCCAACGCAGGTGTGCGTCAAAAATTTTACCGCCGGCTAACGCCATTCCAACGCGGCATGCGAGCGCCTTATTAAGGGAATGACGTTAGCCGGCACTGCGGACTGGTGTGCGTCAAAAAAAATGACTCACACCAGGCAGTACCGGCGTATGGGAAAATGGGGGTTGTGCGTCAAAAAACGGTGCAAGTCAGGTCTGAGGCAAAATTCATGCCTCAAACCGGATTTGAGCCATTTTTTTTGGCGCCCAGCCTCCATTGACATGACTCCCGTCTTAGCAAAGACAGGAGTCATGCCCCCTTGCCCAATGGCCATGCCCAGGGGACTTATGTCCCCTGGGCATGGTCATTGGGCATAGTGGCATGTAGAGGGGCCCAAATCAGGCCTCCCTATGCCACAAAAAAAAAATCAGAAAAAAATACTTACCCGAACTTACCTTTCCTTCCCTGGGATGGGTCCCTCCATCCTTGGGTGTCCTCCTGGGGTGGGCATGGGTGGCAGGGGGTGTCCCTGGGGGCAGGGGAGGGCACCTCTGGGCTCCTTCCAAGCCCACAGGTCCCTTAACGCCTGCCCTGACCCAGGCATTAAAAATCTGCGCCCATCAGGCTGTGCGCCGTTTTTTAAGGCCCACCCCCTCCTGTGCGTCAAAATGACGCCAGAGTATAAATAAGGGGCAAAGGCCTTAAAGTCATTTTTTGGAAGGGAACGCCTACCTTGCATATAATTAACGCAAGGCTGTTTCCCCCTTCCAAAAAATGACGCACATGGTGGAATTTTGACGCCCGCGGGGTCGGACGTCAAAGTATAAATATGGGGCAGGGTTTGCGCTGATTGTGCGTCAATAATTTTGACGCACATTCGGCGCAAACGGAGTATAAATATGCCCCCTAGAATGTGCAATATTGTGCAAAAAAAGATAAGGAACGGAACCAGACCAACTTCATGTTAAGAGTCAGAACAATTTTCCTTGTTGTACAAAGGAGTGAACTTGCTAGTAGCACAGCACATTCCTAGTGGCGTATTCTTCACAATGAACAGCCTGGTACTTCCTCATCTAATACACCAAATGGAAACAGCACAAGGGCTTAGAGGATTTGGAACAGAAGCAAGGCCAAGTAAACGGAAGCTGCATTTTCTGCGCAAATGTGAATTTGCCCGCTCACCACACAACATCTGAGGCATAATTTGCAAATGTTAACAAAGGTATTTCTAGCACAGACGGTTTGTTATTAAAAGATTTCTACATAGCACACTCGGTGTAATGCACGCCAGGCACATCACAGATAAAAACAAAAAATATTTAATAGCAAGGCACCCCTTGCTAAGGAAAGGACTCGGAGTTTGCCTGGCTAGAGAGGTTTAATTATTTTCTCTTTAATTAAAACAATATGCTTTTTAGGTTGAGCGTGCAAGGGCTCTGACATGTTGTATTCTATCTGTGGGCTTTTAACCACACCCACCACACGCCCATCACTATCACTCGTTCATCGGCTTGCCTTTCAAAACTCCTTTATCATCATTGGTAAATGCTTTACGTTTGTCCCTCCTTGGGGTGGTTTTGTCACCGCCTTGGCCATCAACCTTCTTACATGGATAATTGCTTGATGCCAATACGTTTGAATGCAAGCAAACTTCTTTTTCCTTTTGAGTCTTTCCTTCGCTCTCATGGTGGCCGTGACGCTTTGAATCGGCTTCCTTATGTCAACTGTTTTACTTTTCATTTTCAATTGATGTGTCAAGAAAAGTCCAGTTAGGAATTTACAAAGCTAATAGCTCTAACTTGAGCAAACGTGAGACCCATTGCATTGCAAATGCTTGTTTCTTTACCTACTTCGCTCAAGAGACAAGAACTGGAGGGGGTGTTGGGAGGAGGAGGGGGTAGAAACAGGCTCAAAACTAGCCTGTTGTGCCATTCTCTACACTCCCAGTGCACACTGTTCTCACTGTCTCACTCAGCAGTGGTGTCTTTCACTAAGCAGTACTGTCAGTTTGCACTCTGTCCAAGCAGGGACCCCATTCTAGTCAGGGCAATATAGATACACACTTAGGTAACTCCTGCTCATCCCCTCAGGAGCTTGGCACAAGCAGCCAGGCTTACCGCAAAGGCAATATGTAAAGTATTTGTACCAACAGTAACACAGTGAAAACACTACAAAATGGATACCATCCAGTTTAGAAAAATAGCCAATATTTATCTAAATTAAACAAGACCAAAATGACAAAAATCCAACATATGGAAGTCGAGATATGAATTGTTAAAAGAATAGATTCTTATTCCATGGAAAACAATGGAAATGTTGTTTTTCCACAAAGTACCTGGGTTGTGTCAAAAATAAAACCGCACAGATGAGCGTGCATCGGAAAAGTCACGATGCGTTGATTCCTAACTCGCAAGTGATGCCGTGTGTCGTTTCTTCTCCTGTCAGGTAGGCGATGCGTTGTTTTTCTCTCCCACAAGAGAACGATGCATCGATTTCCGGATGGGGCACCTCGGATCCATGCAGGTTCACAATGACTTTGACGCCCAGCGACGATCCATCATAAATCCTGATCACACGGTAATGGAAAACCGTGCTTTGTGGGGTTTGCGTTGCTTTCAGCAGACGTAAGCGGGAGTTGCATTGTTTCTCCAGCCGCAATACAGGTGATGTGTTGAAATCAGCAATGAGGCGGGTGATGCGTCATTTTTCAGCCACGCTGCAGCTGGTGCGTCTAAATTTTCCCCGCACAACAACTCCCTGTGCATGGATTTCAGTCCTTGTTATACCAGCTTCACCTTCAAGGGCCCAGGGACAGGATATGGTACTACTTGGAAGGGCAGGAGTCTCAGCAGAGTCCCAGTGCTGGCAGAGGAAGTCTTCAATGGCCTGAGACTTCAAAACAGGAGGCAAGCTTAGTCCAAGCCCTTGGAGATTCTTCACAAGTAGGACTATACCACAAAGTCCAGTCTTTGTCCCCTTTCACAGGCAGAAGCAGCAACTGCAGGATAGCCCAACAAATCACAGTCACAGATAGTAACAGCACTTCTCCCTAGCTCTTCAGCTCTTCACCTTGGCAGAGGTTCCTATTGGTTCCAGAAGCAAATCTAAGGATCTAGGATTTTGGGTCCACTACTTATACTCCTTTCTGACTTTGAAGTAGGCCAACTTCAAAGGAAGGTCTCTGTGGTTCACAGGATCCTGCCTTGTCCAGGCCTGGCCCCAGACACACACTGTCAGAAGATTGCCCATTAAATCAAACTTCCACAGGAGCAGATGCTTTTTACCCAACTTCCTCCAACAGATGCGTGCTCAGACTTTAACTGATTATCTGAACCCTGCATCTGCTAGTGGGAAAGGGGAATGGGAATAGAAAAAGAGAGACCGTCTCCAGATCCAGTTCCAGCCTGTGTTTTCCACTTGAAGATAGGATATTTAGTGTGTGCCTCTGAAAACCTGCACCTTTCTTCTTATTGGGATATCTTTAAAGGATGGACCTGCAGTCGGGTGACAAGAGCATAGATAAGTACATTCCTAATGCGCATTCAACTGTTCAGCCATTCATATTCACCCAATTCTATCGTTCTCCTAACCTGGATCTTTTGAGAGACTAGCCTTTCTCTAAGAGAGCAATGTTAACTTAATATCTTCTTTTCTCCAGGAGTCAGAGGTTTCTAAGGTTCTCTGGAGAACAGTTCAAAAGTTCACAAATATACAAACTACTAATGTAATTTACAGGAAACGAAAACTCCTTCTCAAGGTTCAGATTTCTCAATCACATTCTCTAGGAATTAGTCTGAGCACTGAGGTTTGTTTCTAAGACGGACAAGTCTGCAAAGCAAAGAGCTTTTGAATATATATGTACATTTATATATTGACAAGTCTGGAAATCATACAAAAGGATTCCAGTTGCTTGAAGTTCTGTAAAGCTGAGAGAGCGTAGCTCATATAATCTATATTAAAATGAAATGTTTATGTACTAATGTGTAATAATGCTGCATAGAAACTGTATTAATGTACTTTGCTAAAACGTGCACTTGAAATGTGGCCACCAATATATACGGGGACTAATAAAATTGACTAATAATGTTAAAGTGATATGATATGATTTTACACTAATAATAATAAGTATATGTTAAGATTTTGCTAATTAATCACCAGGCATTTAGTTAGCATGAGTCGAGGCCTAGCTGCCTGGCTCTCATATTAAATGTGTTTTTCTAACGTGCAATGTGCTGACTTGCTGAAGGACATGAACTCTTGTTTTTTCTCTAAACTAGAAGCTGAATGTAACTGTAGTAGATCCGTTCTCATGAAATTCGTCTTGCTTATAGAAACATTTTATCTGAATGCAACACTGTAGACGAGTCGTAGGTACAAGGTCACCTGAACCGGTACAGACAATGGAGCCACTGACCGAAGATGTGCAAAGGACCACAAGACTATGAAATCATACCGGACATTCCACCCGCTAAAGACGTCAATCATAAGGACCAATAAAATACGTGAGAACTGTTATGGGGTGACAAATTCAATGACCTAATGTGAAGTTAATTGGTTAAAGATAGTGGGGTGCAACCTCTTGTCCAATAACATTTTTGGGGAATGTACAACAAAAAGGGGATAAAAACTCTTGACAACAGGAAGTAAATTAGAACTAGGGAGTAGGAGACTAGGAGAGGGGGAAATGCTGATGCGTTTTGCTATGATCCAGAGACTTTGTCACTTTGCTTAGTGACTTGCTAATTTTACTTAGAACCATCCTTGCCCTTAGATTGCCCATTTACACTTTACCTCCTTCTGAGGGAAGTGCCCCCTTTTACCCGATTGCTGAATTCCTCATGGCGAATCAACTGATGTCCTGAGGACGAAGACCGAACCTGAGTGCTGACCCCAAACGGGGGGTAACTATATGACAATAAAATTGTGATTGTCTGTTTGCTTTTCCTTTCTAGGTACCAACTGCTTCTTTTGACAGAGACCATAGTTAGATGTTTTTCCAAATTAATGTTACTAAATTGTTTTGCATGAAGCCCAACATGCCAATGCTAATTAGAGGTTAGTTGAGAGGGGTTCACTAAAACCGACGCAAATAGACAAATGACCGAATCTATGCTTTGTTGAATAACGTGATGAGGATACTCTGCTAGAATAACCTATGCTGATGTCGTGTTATATTCTGAAGTTTGTGATTCTTGCTTTGATGAAATCTTATCAGAGTTGCCATATTGTGACTTTGCTAATGTGTTTCTTGGTTTTTAGACTAATAAACTTACTAGTAGAATTGTAATCAATAGGGAATAAATATCCACAAAACTCATCATTCTAGTGTGGTTATTCATGACTGAAAGGTCAATGTATTTCTGAGTTTCATTAAATGTCACTGACTAAGGTGAATTGCATTGTTTTAATGAATATTGATGACATTATTGACGTATTGATTGAAATGTTGATTAGCTATCTCGTCGTAAGGTGTCTTCAATCAGGGTCAAAAGATTCATTGGCCTAAAACGAGTCCCAAAGTGAGTAAATTAATCATAAAGCGACACGTTAACAAAGCCTAAACGAATTCTCCTAAGAAAGCCGATAGCCAGTTGTTGGAAGAGGGAAAAAATTCAGGCCCATATTTATACTTTTTTAGCGCCGCATTTTGTGCCGCTTTTTGATGCAAAAACGGCACAAACTTACAAAATACAATTGTATTTCGTAAGTTTGCGCCGTTTTTGCGTCAAAGAGCAGCGCAAATACGGCGCTAAAAAAGTATAAATATGGGCCTCGGCTTCTTCAAAAAGGAAAAAGTAGCTGGTGTGCAAATCGTAAGAAGAAAAATAATTAATTACTGGAAGAATTATCTATGAAACGTAACGCCTCAGGAACACTGCTCATTCTCCTCAGGATGACAGTTGAAGTGCAGGGCTCCCAGAGAGAAACAGCTAGAGGAAGGCTTCAGCAAGAGACTAAGGTAGAAACACTAGAGCACTGACCTCACAAGGATTTGCGCCACCATCTTGAGTGGCAGATAAACCTGAAGAAGCTAGTTCTAAGAACAGCCTCCGCAAGAGCCACCGGGAGTGAGGACGCCACTGCAACCAATGTGTGTACAAGGAAAAGGGGAATCGTTTTTGCTGAGGGAAGAACTTAACAATGCTGGCAATAGTTTTCCTGACACACACCTGGGGGTTGGAGACTGCATAGGTGAGGGCAGGCACAGTCCATTCAGGTGTAAGTGACCACTCCTCCATCCACTCTAGCTCAGATGGCTCATCAGGATATGCGGGCTACACCCCAGCTCCCTTTGTGTCACTGTCTAAAAGGGATTCATAAACAGCCTGTCAGTCTGACCCAGACAGGGAATACACAAGCAGGCAGAGTCACAGAATGGTTTAAGCAAGAAAATGCCCACTTTCTAAAAGTGGCATTTTCAAACAGACAGTTTAATAAACAACCTCCCCAAAAGATGCATTTTTAAAATGTGAGTTCAGAGACTCCAAACTCCGCATCTCTATCTGCTCTCAAAGGGAAACTACACTTTAAGGATATTTATAGGTAGTCCTCACGTTAACCTATGAGAGAAGTAGGCCTTGCAACAGTGAGAACCAAATTTGCCAATATTTCACTATTAGGACATGTCAAACACATCAGTACATGTCCCACCTTTAACATACACTGCACCCTGCCCATAGGGCTACCTTGGGCCTAACTTAGGGATGCCATATATGTATAAAAAGGGAAGGTTTGGGCCTGGCAAGTGGGTATACTTGCCAGATCAAATTGGCAATTTAAAAGTGTGCACACAAACACTACAGTAGCACGTCTGAGCCATGTTACAGGGCTACTAATGTGGGTGTCACAACCAGTACTGCAGGCCCACTAGTAGCATTTGATTTACAGGCCCTGGGCACCTCTGGTGGACTTTACTAGGGACTTACTAGTAAATTAAATATGCCAATCATGGAAAGCCAATTGCACATATGATTTACACAAGAGCATTTGCACTTTAGCATTGATCAGAAGTGGTAAAGTACCAAAAACAGCAAAAACAGAGTCCAGCACACAGTCAAAACATGGGAAGCAGAGGCAAAAAATGACAGGGAAGTCTACGCCAAGGATGCCAGGTCTAAAAAGTACGGAAAGAAAGGAACTCAAGTCTGCGCAGTTTGTCTTCAAAATTTTTAATCAAGTAATGCGGACACTCAATTTCCCTGCTTCCAGCCTGAAGCCTGTTTTCAACCCTTACCCAATTTGCCTCAGGGTAGAGGTGCGTTCAACATACCTGCCAAGGATTCAGATTGTTCTGTGTGACATTTTCATAATTTCAGTGTAAATTATGAGTGACATTTTAACAACTATGAGTGACACTTTCTCGCAAGCAAAATTGAAATTCTAATTGTAACCGTTATTTGTATAGTGCTTACCACCCCTGATGAGGCGTTGACGTGCTTTTTGCGAGTAGCCTACAGGCATTAGAGCACTTTATTACAGAGCAGGAAATGCCTTTTGTTGGTTAACAGTCATAATGAAACAGTTGCAGTGTACCAACAGAGTAGAGAGAGTAAACATTTCACAACAGGATAGACAGATCAAGTCAGCAGAGGACAAAATGTGGGCAGAGATCCCTACTTTAATCAAAGTGTCTCTCAAATAACATGATTCTGAGGTCCTTTTTCAATGTGACCAGACAAGGTGTTGTGCAAAGGGCTGGTGGTAGGAACTTATGGGTTCTTGTTGCATACCAGAGAATGCATACCCCATGCAGTATTCTGAATGTTGGAAGTTCAATAAGAAGGGATTCAGCTGTTGTCGATCCTTACTGGGCTCCAGAGACTTTCAGTTTTGTAACCATTGGAAATAGTGGTGTGGAGGACTTCATGGATAAACCATGCAGTCTTAAATCGGGCTGTAGCATCGATGGGGAGCAATCACATGGTTCAAAGAATAGAAGAGATATGGTTGAATTTTCTGTGGCCTGCCACAAAGTGGGCATCTGTGTGAAATTCTGTTTTCAGAGGAGGTAAATGTGATTTATGGTGACCGGAAAGGAGTGAGTTTCCATAATCCATTCTGGAAACAACCACTGCCTGAACCACAAGTTTAAAGTCTTGCTCAGGAATTAACCGTTTTATGCCCCAGAGCAGTCTTAGCTAGTGGTGTGGACCTTTGGCCGTGGCTGGAATTTGCCTCTGTAGATGTAGATCTAGATGTTTGGCCAGGACAAAGCTCAGCAATTTGGCATTCTCCGCTATGGCTAACTTGCAGTTTAGGGGAGAGGATTCAAGCTACTTCTGAATCAGGAGGATTGCTTTTTTTAGTTAGATTAGTAACAATGTAGTTCTTGTAACTGTGGTTAGCCATTCATTTTTACTCCTGTCAAGGGTGGAAAAAAGCAGACCTATACCTTGAGAGGGTGCTATCTTCAGGAGTATCTGGTTATCCGCATATTGATAAAGACTTCCAGAATTTCTCACAACCTTGCAAATTGGTTCAAGATACAGATTATAAAGGGTTTGAGAGAGGATGGTGCCCTTTTGAACCCCACATTTCAGATTGGTTTTGCATGAGACAGAGCTCCCTATTTTCACTATTTGTGACAGGATAGACAAATAGAAATCAAACCACTTTTTAGGACTGTCCCTCCGATGTCCAAGTATTCCTTCAGAATGTTAGTCAGTGTGGGGGTTGACCCTAGTTGTCTCTTGAGCTTGTTGACAGCCCTGGAATGAAGATAGAATTGCAGTCATCAAGAGGTGATAATACACAGGCACTGCCCATAGTGGCAGTCAGATCTGGGAGCAGAAAAGGTATTACTTGTGAGAGAGGTCTGGTTATTTACAAGTGTCCTTCTCAGGCTCCCTGGCTTTGTTTAGAGTGATGCTTCGCACAACCAGTAGCACTAGGGGTGGCCCAATGAGATCTAGGACCTGGTTGCCATTAACCTTTCTTACGCAGTCGTTAGGGACAAAGGGCAGGCAGGCTTAGAGACTTCCTCAACTTGAACAACAGAAGCTACAGTCCCACCTGTCATACTTACCATCTACCAAACAGCTCAGGAAGAAACTATTTAGCACCCCTTGCTAACAAAATTAATGGAATTGCTAGGAGTAATCCTACATCCAGCTCACCTCATTGTCTGGGTCTCCACCCTCCAGGCACAGGATTTGAGGCAACATACTTACAATGTCTAGGAAGTTTCCCTCACTCCCATCCTGTGCCATGCAACAACCAAAGGGTTCCAAAATTGATCAACTTCTCTTTTGTAGTTGATACTGTAAGCAAAATTTTAGGACTGAATTTTAGAAGACATGCATTCCAGCATTTGAAAAATATCCTTTTTGATGTTTGCATTGTTTATCCCATATACCCTATCACCTTGCTATTATGAGGTTACTGCTGCATTTCAGTGCCTCTTAAACCTCCCAATATTTTCCAACATGAGTCCTGCCCTAAAGCTGACCAGCTGTTCTTGCTAAAAAGATGTTCGAGTGGTACCCTTTCAGGGGATACAATTGTTACCTGATTGAGGTTCTTATCTAAGTCCCTAATATAGATATATATATATATATACAAATAATGTTGTTCCTTTCTACAGTTTTGCATCCTCAGATTTCACGCAATCTCAAAACAAGAACCTACATTTTCTTCCTTTGGTCACGCACATACCACTGTCGTTTCTGGTGGGCGGAGTCTGGAGCTCGGAGCACTGGCTTGGCGGCGCAGTTCGGGGCTGTTCTTGGCAGCTGCAGCCTCCACTGCTTTGTGGTTGGGGCAAGGCGCCTGAAAACCAGCCTCCACCACAGGGCATTGTGTGAGGTACAATGCGCGACCACAGGGGGGGGACAAAATGCTGACATCTTCCCCTCTGTACCTTGCAGAGTCTGCTTATTGCGGCTCTGAGTAGTGCAGAGCAAGCCTGGAGGCTGTAGTCAGCCAACACAGAGAGAGCCCGGGGGACCTGCAGAAGCGGTCCAACTAGGTCTGGTGTGGCTTGCAGGGAAGTCCAGTGTGCTCCCGCTTGGCTCCTACAATTAGGCCCTGGCATTCTTTTGGAACTTCCCTGCACCCTGCAAACGCCTGCTGGCTGCAGAGGAGGCAGTACCCTTTCGGGCACAGTGGCTTTAACCACTTGTAACAACAGAGCAGAGACAAAACAGCAGTGAAGCAGTGTAGTATTTGTTTCTTAAGATAGTGTTTATTTATTAAGTGTACTGGTAATGGTATGTTCCATCCTCCCCTGCCCTGGCACAATGTTATATCTTGGAATGTGAAAGGATTCTTGAGAGAGCAGTTGGAGTAGAGAGGTGGCTGTGCCAGGTGTGGCTGGAGTTCCTGGATACTATTCCTGTAAATAAATAAGTGAGTTATTTCTACAGGATTTCTGATCTTCTTATTTTTATGATACAAAGAATACTACAATTTGGCGACGACCTGGGGATCTTTGGACTCTTTGTTGCCCAGGAACTTCAACACATCGTTTGATTTTAAAACAGTTCGTTTTTTGGATAAGAAAGGTACTGTTACTTTTGGTTTATTCCTTGTTCCGTCTCTCTCATCTTGTTCGCGAAGTTAAACACTTCGTATATGTTTTGTTTGGATTAAAAATACCTCTTCGGAGACGGACACGGACTCAGTTGTTCTGTTGCCAAGCAACGTATAAGAACCTCGAGCTGCCTCGCGTCTGTGATTTCCTTGTGTTTACACTTGGAAATCGGACTCAGCTGTTGTATTGCCAAGTAACGTACTGTGCCATTGAAGCCTTGAGCTGCCTCGCGCTTTTGATTTTCTCGTGTTTCACGTGGAATGTCATAGCGTTTCGTTGTAACATTATTTCTTTGATCTTGGCCCAGCTTGGCTCGCGTTTCTTGCTTGGAAAGTAAAGCGTTTTACGCTAATCTACTTGTCTTGGTGCTGGTATTTTTCTTTTCCTCACGCTTCTTATTTAGCAATTATAGAGCGTTTTGAGAATCTCACTCCAAGGAATACTGTTGCCCTAGAAATTGTTTTTTTTTACATTTCAAGTACTACAGTGCCATGGAATATCATTTGGTTCGTGCTGTACATTTCAAGTGCATCAAGCATTAGAAATTGTTTTTCATCAAGATTTTCATTGTTGGCACTTTATTGAACCATTTTTGGGGCACAATAGAAAGTTAAATTTGCTATTCAATTAATAAAGAAAATTTTAAGGACAGATTTCTTCAGTTATGCAAAATATTTCTCCTCCTCCGTTTTTTCTATCGGTCCCTGGAGAACCACCAATTCCATGGAACAAATGGAAAAAAATGTTTTTAACCTACCTCCGTGTTTGTGGCAGCAATTTATCAGCGGAGAGGAAAGCATCTCTTCTTCAACACTGTCTTGGAGCGGAAGGGCAAGAGATTTTAGAAACTTTACCTTCAATCTCTTCTTCTGATGGCGCAGAAGGAGATTCTACTGGTAATGAATTGGAGATCTGCTTGCTTAAATTGGATAAACATTATTTATCTAAGGTTTCTATTGTTCTACAGAGATATTACTTTGGAAAGTGCAAGCAGAATGACGATGAAACTGTTGAAGAATTTGTGACGAATTTACGAAAGTTAGCAGCTCAGTGCAATTTTGCTGGAACACTTGAAGAACGTATTTGTGATCAACTAATGCTGGAATGCAAGAGTGACAAGATTAGGGAAGCATTATGGTCGAAAAATGATCCTACTTTGGAGGAAGTTTTGGCAATTGCAAAACAGGTTGAGCACTCAGAAATGTGCATGGATGATCTAAAGAAATCTAAGGGGATGTTAACTACTGTTCAATCTCTGACTTATAAGACTAAAGAACTTAAGAAATCCAAGTTAAATTGTTTTAGGTGTGGGTCTGTTTCTCATTTGGCCAACTGCAAAGAATGTCCAGCTGTTGGTGTGATATGCAACAAATGCAAGAAGAAGGGACACTTTGCTAAGTATTGTAGGTCTGGTACTAAACTTAAAATGAAAGTTAGTGAAGTTGAATGTGATGATAATAACCATGACTTCATTTTACAGGTGATCAATGATGTCAATTGTGTTTCTAAGGGGTTTTCTGATTATCCATCTGATTTTGTGGATGTGAATGGTGTGAGGATACAAATGATGATGGACTCGGGAGCAAAACTAACTTTAGTTTCTGTCACAGATTTTGAAAATTTATTTCAAGGAAATGTGTCTCTAGAAAGTCCTGATGTTACGCCTTATGGTTACGGTGGAAAACCTATTGATTTAAAGGGATATTTTAATGCTTCAATAGTGTTTAAAGGAAACAAAATTGATGGGAAGGTTTATGTTCCAGTTGTAGGAGACACTATCTTAAGTTGGCCGCATCAGAAATTATTAGGTATCACTCTTAATCCAAATGGGGTACCTCAAGTTCAAGTACAAAAAGTGTGTGATTTTGGGGAAGTGTTGATGAATGAATTTCCAAATGTTTTTAGTTCTAATGTGGGATGTATTAAAGGTTATAAGCATCGCATAGTGTTAAGAGATGGAGCTTTACCTGTTGCATGTAAAGCTAGGAACATTCCTTTTAGTTTGAGAGATAAAGTTAAGAGTGAGATTCAGAATTTGAAGTCTCAAGGAATAATTGAAGATGAGAAGCTGCCCAATGGATTGCGCCTATAGTCGTAGCTTTAAAAAAAAATGGTGATATCAGGTTGTGTGTGGATTTGCGCAATTTGAACAAAGCGGTTATTGAGGATAGATTTCCATTACCTAACATCACAGAAATGGTAGGGTCTTTAGGTAAGGCAAAGTATTTTACTACTCTAGATTTAAGTTCTGCCTATCATCAGGTGCAGTTATGTGAGCAATCCAAATTGTTAACATCTTTTATAACCCTTTTTGGGGTGTATAAGTTTAACCGGATGCCTTTTGGTCTTTGCTCAGCAGCATCTGTTTTTCAAAGAATCATGTCTGATATATTGGGAAATACGGCTAATGTGAAGTTTTTCCAGGATGATTTGCTAATCTATACGGACACATTGGAACAACACAAAGAGAGAGTGAGAGCAGTTTTGAAGATTTTTGAAACTAAAGGAATAACTCTTAAAAGTGATAACACTTACGTATATACGATATTACGTATCTAGGTCATATAATTTCTGGTAGTGGTGTGAAACCTAAGGATGATTTGGTGAAGACTATAATCAATTTGTCTACACCTAAGAAGAGAGAAGATGTTCAAGTCTTTCTTGGGATGGCTGAGTATTATGCAAGATTTATTCCCAACTTTGCTAGGAGATCTGACTCCATTAGAAGGTTACTTAGAAAAGGTGTGATGTTTGATTGGTCTGAACACTGTCAAAATGAATTTTTGGATCTTAAACAGGGTTTATCTTCTGCTCAATCTTTAAGTAGTTTTCTTCCGAGTTTGCCGTGTTGCATTATAACTGATGCTTCAGACAAAGGCTTAGGTTGTGTTCTTAAACAGGTGGTTGATGGAAAAGAGAGTATAATTGCTTTTGCTTCACGTGGATTGCGAGATGCTGAACATAGGTACTCTACCATAGAGAAAGAAGCTTTGGCAATATATTGGGCTATTAAGAAATTTAAACAGTTTCTTTGGGGAAGAAGTTTCACATGTCAAACTGATCATAAACCCTTGCGAGAAATTTTTGAGAAAAAAGGTTTAGACAATGTTTCTTCTAGAATCTGTAAGTGGGTTGTAGGATTACAAGATTTTCACTTCTCAATTAAGTATGTCCCTGGATGTGAAAACAAAACTGCTGATTGTCTATCCAGATTGGGAGTTGAGAATTTGGATGTTGGAGAGAAAGATGATTCTTCGTGGATTGATGATGAGGTCAGGGTATGTAGTGTGACGGATGGTTGTATATCTGAAGATGAATGGTTGCATGAATTGAACGAGGATAAAGAATTATTAGAGATCAGGGATTTGTTGTTGTCTGGGATGAGTTGGATAGATTCAGAAAGTAAAAATATGTCATTTAAGAAAATTTGGGATGAACTTTCTGTTCAGAATGGAGTAGTTTTGAGAGGTTCCAAATTGATTCCTCCTCTTAAGCTTCGACAACGTTTAGTTGACCTGGCTCATTCTGGTCACCATGGAATATGTAAGACTAAAGAAAGAATGCGTGGTGTATATTGGTGGCCTGGTATGGATCTAGTGTTGGAGAGAAAGGTCAGAGACTGTGTTGAGTGTAAAATTACAGACAAGTCCTTGAAGGTCAGGACACAACCCATGGAGTTGAAAGAGATTCCTAAGGAAGTTTGGGAAGAGGTTTGCATTGATATAATGGGGCCTATTAGTTGCGGAAGTGTTGCTAAATATGTTGTGGTATTATATTATCGTATACGTATAGCGTAGTATTTGTTTCTTAAGATAGTGTTTATTTATTAAGTGTACTGGTAATGGTATGTTCCATCCTCCCCTGCCCTGGCACAATGTTATATCTTGGAATGTGAAGGGATTCTTGAGAGAGCAGTTGGAGTAGAGAGGTGGCTGTGCCAGGTGTGGCTGGAGTTCCTGGATACTATTCCTGTAAATAAATAAGTGAGTTATTTCTACAGGATTTCTGATCTTCTTATTTTTATGATACAAAGAATACTACAATTTGGCGACGACCTGGGGATCTTTGGACTCTTTGTTGCCCAGGAACTTCAACACATCGTTTGATTTTAAAACGGTTCGTTTTTTGGATAAGAAAGGTACTGTTACTTTTGGTTTATTCCTTGTTCCGTCTCTCTCATCTTGTTCGCGAAGTTAAACACTTCGTATATGTTTTGTTTGGATTAAAAATACCTCTTCGGAGACGGACACGGACTCAGTTGTTCTGTTGCCAAGCAACGTATAAGAACCTCGAGCTGCCTCGCGTCTGTGATTTCCTTGTGTTTACACTTGGAAATCGGACTCAGCTGTTGTATTGCCAAGTAACGTACTGTGCCATTGAAGCCTTGAGCTGCCTCGCGCTTTTGATTTTCTCGTGTTTCACGTGGAATGTCATAGCGTTTCGTTGTAACATTATTTCTTTGATCTTGGCCCAGCTTGGCTCGCGTTTCTTGCTTGGAATGTAAAGCGTTTTACGCTAATCTACTTGTCTTGGTGCTGGGTTTTTTCTTTTCCTCACGCTTCTTATTTAGCAATTATAGAGCTTTTTGAGAATCTCACTCCAAGGAATACTGTTGCCCTAGAAATTGTTTTTTTTACATTTCAAGTACTACAGTGCCATGGAATATCATTTGGTTCGTGCTGTACATTTCAAGTGCATCAAGCATTAGAAATTGTTTTTCATCAAGATTTTCATTGTTGGCACTTTATTGAACCATTTTTGGGGCACAATAGAAAGTTAAATTTGCTATTCAATTAATAAAGAAAATTTTAAGGACAGATTTCTTCAGTTATGCAAAATATTTCTCCTCCTCCGTTTTTTCTATCGGTCCCTGGAGAACCACCAATTCCATGGAACAAATGGAAAAAAGTGTTTTTAACCTACCTCCGTGTTTGTGGCAGCAATTTATCAGCGGAGAGGAAAGCATCTCTTCTTCAACACTGTCTTGGAGCGGAAGGGCAAGAGATTTTAGAAACTTTACCTTCAATCTCTTCTTCTGATGGCGCAGAAGGAGATTCTACTGGTAATGAATTGGAGATCTGCTTGCTTAAATTGGATAAACATTATTTACCTAAGGTTTCTATTGTTCTACAGAGATATTACTTTGGAAAGTGCAAGCAGAATGACGATGAAACTGTTGAAGAATTTGTGACGAATTTACGAAAGTTAGCAGCTCAGTGCAATTTTGCTGGAACACTTGAAGAACGTATTCGTGATCAACTAATGCTGGAATGCAAGAGTGACAAGATTAGGGAAGCATTATGGTCGAAAAATGATCCTACTTTGGAGGAAGTTTTGGCAATTGCAAAACAGGTTGAGCACTCAGAAATGTGCATGGATGATCTAAAGAAATCTAAGGGGATGTTAACTACTGTTCAATCTCTGACTTATAAGACTAAAGAACTTAAGAAATCCAAGTTAAATTGTTTTAGGTGTGGGTCTGTTTCTGATTTGGCCAACTGCAAAGAATGTCCAGCTGTTGGTGTGATATGCAACAAATGCAAGAAGAAGGGACACTTTGCTAAGTATTGTAGGTCTGGGACTAAACTTAAAATGAAAGTTAGTGAAGTTGAATGTGATGATAATAACCATGACTTCATTTTACAGGTGATCAATGATGTCAATTGTGTTTCTAAGGGGTTTTGTGATTATCCATCTGATTTTGTGGATGTGAATGGTGTGAGGATACAAATGATAATGGACTCGGGAGCAAAACTAACTTTAGTTTCTGTCACAGATTTTGAAAATTTATTTCAAGGAAATGTGTCTCTAGAAAGTCCTGATGTTACGCCTTATGGTTACGGTGGAAAACCTATTGATTTAAAGGGATGTTTTAATGCTTCAATAGTGTTTAAAGGAAACAAAATTGATGGGAAGGTTTATGTTCCAGTTGTAGGAGACACTATCTTAAGTTGGCCGCATCAGAAATTATTAGGTATCACTCTTAATCCAAATGGGGTACCTCAAGTTCAAGTACAAAAAGTGTGTGATTTTGGGGAAGTGTTGATGAATGAATTTCCAAATGTTTTTAGTTCTAATGTGGGATGTATTAAAGGTTATAAGCATCGCATAGTGTTAAGAGATGGAGCTTTACCTGTTGCATGTAAAGCTAGGAACATTCCTTTTAGTTTGAGAGATAAAGTTAAGAGTGAGATTCAGAATTTGAAGTCTCAAGGAATAATTGAAGATGTGGAAGCTGCCCAATGGATTGCGCCTATAGTCGTAGCTTTAAAAAAAAATGGTGATATCAGGTTGTGTGTGGATTTGCGCAATTTGAACAAAGCGGTTATTGAGGATAGATTTCCATTACCTAACATCACAGAAATGGTAGGGTCTTTAGGTAAGGCAAAGTATTTTACTACTCTAGATTTAAGTTCTGCCTATCATCAGGTGCAGTTATGTGAGCAATCCAAATTGTTAACATCTTTTATAACCCCTTTTGGGGTGTATAAGTTTAACCGGATGCCTTTTGGTCTTTGCTCAGCAGCATCTGTTTTTCAAAGAATCATGTCTGATATATTGGGAAATACGGCTAATGTGAAGTTTTTCCAGGATGATGTGCTAATCTATACGGACACATTGGAACAACACAAAGAGAGAGTGAGAGCAGTTTTGAAGATTTTTGAAACTAAAGGAATAACTCTTAAAAGTGATAAATGTAAATTTTTTAGGTCTGATATTACGTATCTAGGTCATATAATTTCTGGTAGTGGTGTGAAACCTAAGGATGATTTGGTGAAGACTATAATCAATTTGTCTACACCTAAGAAGAGAGAAGATGTTCAAGTCTTTCTTGGGATGGCTGAGTATTATGCAAGATTTATTCCCAACTTTGCTAGGAGATCTGACTCCATTAGAAGGTTACTTAGAAAAGGTGTGATGTTTGATTGGTCTGAACACTGTCAAAATGAATTTTTGGATCTTAAACAGGGTTTATCTTCTGCTCAATCTTTAAGTAGTTTTCTTCCGAGTTTGCCGTGTTGCATTATAACTGATGCTTCAGACAAAGGCTTAGGTTGTGTTCTTAAACAGGTGGTTGATGGAAAAGAGAGTATAATTGCTTTTGCTTCACGTGGATTGCGAGATGCTGAACATAGGTACTCTACCATAGAGAAAGAAGCTTTGGCAATATATTGGGCTATTAAGAAATTTAAACAGTTTCTTTGGGGAAGAAGTTTCACATGTCAAACTGATCATAAACCCTTGCGAGAAATTTTTGAGAAAAAAGGTTTAGACAATGTTTCTTCTAGAATCTGTAAGTGGGTTGTAGGATTACAAGATTTTCACTTCTCAATTAAGTATGTCCCTGGATGTGAAAACAAAACTGCTGATTGTCTATCCTGATTGGGAGTTGAGAATTTGGATGTTGGAGAGAAAGATGATTCTTGGTGGATTGATGATGAGGTCAGGGTATGTAGTGTGACGGATGGTTGTATATCTGAAGATGAATGGTTGCATGAATTGAACGAGGATAAAGAATTATTAGAGATCAGGGATTTGTTGTTGTCTGGGATGAGTTGGATAGATTCAGAAAGTAAAAATATGTCATTTAAGAAAATTTGGGATGAACTTTCTGTTCAGAATGGAGTAGTTTTGAGAGGTTCCAAGTTGATTCCTCCTCTTAAGCTTCGACAACGTTTAGTTGACCTGGCTCATTCTGGTCACCATGGAATATGTAAGACTAAAGAAAGAATGCGTGGTGTATATTGGTGGCCTGGTATGGATCTAGTGTTGGAGAGAAAGGTCAGAGACTGTGTTGAGTGTAAAATTACAGACAAGTCCTTGAAGGTCAGGACACAACCCATGGAGTTGAAAGAGATTCCTAAGGAAGTTTGGGAAGAGGTTTGCATTGATATAATGGGGCCTATTAGTTGCGGAAGTGTTGCTAAATATGTTGTGGTACTGATGGATGGTTTGTCACGTTGGCCAGAAGTGTTAATAACTTCAGAAATAACGTCTTTGGTTGTCATTAAATTTCTTTCTAAAGTATTTGCTATGGAAGGAAATCCTAAATTTATTCTGTCAGACAATGGGGTCCAATTTACCTCTAAGTTGATGAAAGAATTTTTTAAATCTAGAGGGATTGTGCATAAAAATACAGCATTATGTCATCCTGAGTCTAATGGAATGGTTGAACGTTTCAACAGAACTCTAAAGGATACCATTCAGTTAGCTAAACATTTGGGTACAAATTGGGAGAAGTCAGTGTTGTCTAAAGTTGTAGACTATAGGCTTACGCCTCATTCTAGCACGGGTCTATCACCGTTTGTATTGTTCAAAAAACGGATACCTCACACAATGATTTACCCTCCTTGGGTCAAAGAATATGTTGCAGAACAGTTCAATTATGAAGAGCAGAAAGATGTTGCTCTGAAGAAGAATGCGTATCTTCAAAAGAGAAGAAAAAGAGTGTTTGATACTCGCAATTCTGTCAAACATATAGCTGTAAAAGTGGGTGATTCTGTCAAAGTGAGATTACCTGGTAAGTTTCATAGTGGACAATCTCATTACAGTAATGTATTCAAAGTGATTAAGGTTTTCAGAAAAGCTGTAAAGCTAGATGATGGTCGTATTTGGAATGTAAGTAGAATTGTCAAAATATCATAATGTATAAATGTATTTATTCCTTTTGTTTTATTTGTTAGAAGGGAGATAGTGTAGTATTTGTTTCTTAAGATAGTGTTTATTTATTAAGTGTACTGGTAATGGTATGTTCCATCCTCCCCTGCCCTGGCACAATGTTATATCTTGGAATGTGAAGGGATTCTTGAGAGAGCAGTTGGAGTAGAGAGGTGGCTGTGCCAGGTGTGGCTGGAGTTCCTGGATACTATTCCTGTAAATAAATAAGTGAGTTATTTCTACAGGATTTCTGATCTTCTTATTTTTATGATACAAAGAATACTACAAGCAGTAAGCACAGACATCAAGCACGGTTAGCAGGTGGGACCCCCCAAATATAATAAAATAAGGGGAATTAGCTATCCAAAGAAAAATGCAATGAACTGCTACAATTTTACATCACTGCTGTAAGAAATCTCCTGCTGTCTGTGGGCAGCCGCATGCCTTAAGTCTCAGCACTAATGTCCTAATAACCACAAAAGTGTGTAGATAAAATCTGTGGTGCAGCCCCATCCTCCTAGTGAGCTTAGGAGCACAGCACTGTCCGCCGGCATCAATCGCTGTCTAGTCACATGCTTAACGTTTGAACGGAGTTCGCACAGATGCATGATAATTGGAGCCATTGTTCCCCTGACATAAAGAACCCAGTGGCGCTCCCATCTATCCGAAATTATATCCATACTTAAATTGTGCCCAGTGGTTAGGATCAAAGAAAAGACAATCACACAAAATCTCAGTACATCAAAAGCACAATAAAGTACGATAAACTAAAAAAGTTTGCTTTTCCTCGCCTCCTTTTATAGCTTCCACAAGCAAACACCACAGCTCAATCAAAATGAGAACCTGCAGTACCCTTTCGCTAAAGGCTCACAACAGAACACAGAACTTATTCAAGAAAAAGAAACTAGCACAGAAAGAATCTTCTACCCTTAACATGCAGAAGCACAGGAACAGGAGTCCACCATCAACTATAACCCACAACGCAAGTCGAAAGAGGGAACAATTAGACCAACCCAAAGACAAAGCAGTGGCCCCAATGACCAAACAGAGTCCAACAAAAATGGAAAAAACAATTGGGTAAGCTTCTGCCCTAATAGAAACAAGCAGGTCCACCAAAAGGCCACAGTTAAGTACGCTATGGAGTTAAGTGCAGCCCGTCAAGTCATAAGGCCCCTAAGTGACAGTGCAATCACGCAGAATTGACCTGGTGCCTTGATAACAAGGATCTCTGTCCGAACTAGAAGCTATTAATGACTCTAATGGCTTGGAGCCTCTTTTGCCCCCCTCGCTCCCTAAGCCAAGGATACCCACTATACCCAGAAATTAGGCTAATAAAACATCCATGGCAAAAAAGCTCCCCTCCTGGATCAGCCGACCTCCACATGGGAGAACTACAGCACAAATTGCCCCTTCAGCCAAATCACTCAAAGGACAGCGCTCCACACATGGGCGTTTTCTCCCTTACCCCTCCCCTTCACGCTCGTATTAATGTTCACACTCAACACCACAGTCCAGGGCAAGAAAGGCAAGCAGGTTCTCAAAAGCAATAGCGCAGAAGTACAGACAATGGCAAAAGAGATGCCATCCAACAGATCAAAACCCACTCAGGCTGACTGGGCATGGCACCAAATCATGCCAGTATCTCAGGGATCTACAAAAAAAGCCTGTCCCTCGACGAACAAAGTGGGTCTGAGGCGCAGAGGCAAAACGGGAAGTTTAACGTTAGTGGACCAGACTAAAGCAGCACCCATTTATTTCAGACAATGCTCAAAATTCTGAAATTCACACAGAGAAGCCTGGTCTTTGACAAAAAAAAGTGAACTCGAAATGCAGAGTCCACCCAAGAAAAGGAACGGTAAATAAGCGGACTGGAACACTTTTTAGAGTCTTCTGACAGCTATTACAACAGCAACAACAATGAACACCAACAAGATGGATGTGCAGATATCAGTTCTGCAAACACTGGCGTCGTATACTATGGCAATTGAAGCAAAAATGGGAAAATTGAGCTCCTTCATGACAAGAGCACAGACCTGTGTGGAGGAAGGAACACAGTACTATAGCTGTAGTCCAGCTGTTGAAATACTGTTATAACTATCAGACGTTATGAAAGACATGATAGTAGGAATAAAAAAAATCAGTCTCTGCCCAGGTCAAACTGGTTACATTGCCAACTGACGGGCACTCTCATCAGGGGGAGGATGGCACCCAGGGCAAACCTGATACATCACCAATCGACGGGCACTCTCATCAGGGGGAGGATGGCGCCCCCAAAGATAACCTTCAGCCACCAACTCGTCGAGACTCACTCCTCCCCCTCTGCCAGGAACCAGCGAGGCAGGCACACATAGGAGAAGTAGGATTAAAAGACAACGTGGCTTTGTAGAAAATACAATCCAAGAAAACCCAACCGCATACCCAAAGGAAAATGGGCTAGAGAACCCTGAATTCCCCCAATTTGAACCGGTGCTTTCAAGAAAGAAAAAAAAAGGCTAAAAAAAACTCATTTAGACCTTCTGAGGTCAGGTCACCGAAGAGCCAGGAAGGCCTGCTAGTGTACCCCCTCTTCAGACACGCCCAAATCATTAAGACCAATGTTTGCCTAGCACACCAGAAGAGGCAACATTTACAGCACAATACACAACTCAGGGCAGATAGTGGCACAACTAGCCAAGCCTCAAACTCAGCATAACAAGACCCTCAGACCTTTGTCTCGCATGAACTCTGGGACAGACAGGGCATCACCAACTATGATGCGAATCTGCAAGCATTTATCAAGCTATGAGCACCAAAACAGAAGACAGAAGAATTTCCTATACTGCCACTTAAAGAGCAGGCAATTAAACCTGCAAAAAACTTGGAAACACAGCCTAATGATCAATTAGCCCTAATGCCTCCAGAAATCTGACAAAATGGAAGAACGGCTCTGATGCTGGGAACAAGAACTCAGGAAATCAGGGCTGCCACTACAGTACAAATAGCTACAGATCAAGCCACGCTCCCTGACAAGGTGACCACACCTTGAAAGCACATCTCAGGAAGACTCAGCAGGAGGGAAGTGGCCAAAACCTGCAATACACTAATTCTGAGGCAGGCTTTAGGAAAACAGAACAGTCCTGCCAGCCTCCTACATGGTCTGCTTACTCACGATTGCCCCACAAAAATGTACCTAGAGAGGCGCTCCATTCAAGCACCAAAGCTATTACTGCCACACACAGCTACTTCCTCATTCTTAAGTAAAGCACAGGGGCACTACAAAACAAAAAACTGAGACAGGCACATCGTCTGTTTCTTTGGCCACCCTATAATTTTGGGGTCCCTGGGATATTTTAAGCAGGTCAAATGTGCTGAAAATCTGCTCGACCCTCCCAGGCATTGACAAAATAAATAGCAAGGTCTTGGACCATGTAGCTTTTCTGCCGCCTGAATCAGGAGGGAGTAGGGAATCCTCTGAAATACGATTTCATGATGCCAAAATCAAGGACCTTATGCTACAGCAGAATTCCCTACTGGAAGAGTGGGGAATCTATGTGAGCTCGTTGACACCAGAGAAATATCCTCACTTTTTATCCCAGTGCACTCGGGATAACCATGGTGTTATGAGAACCAGCCAATATGTGTTTTTAAGGTGCAAAAGGCCCAGTTAGGGACTTGTTACAAATAAAACAAAACCTCAAAACCACATTATGAACAGTATATGGAACTAGAGGGAAAGGTTCAACACCGCCTGGCAACATAAGTCTTGATTGTCTTACGACTGCCCTTAATGGATGTTCCTAGCACACAGGTGCCACAAGAAAACTGGACACTCCCTCTAAGAGCAAGAGTAAGTTCACTTTAACCTCATGGAACATGACAGGTGCAAATAAAATTGCACTGGGCCCCGAACTAGAAACCTACTTATGTACATTTGATATAATATGCCTCCAGGAGACTTGGAGCATTGACGGAACACCCCTCCGAGGATAGGCGCATTTCCATAAATCTGCAGAAAAAACAACGGCGTCAAAGGTAGGCCAGAAAGAGGGCTGGGCATTTATGTGACTCTTGACAAAATTATAGACTTAACTGAACTTGAAATAAACTCTCCTCATATGTAAGCGCTATTAGTTAATAACTGGAAATCCGAGTCTCAGGAAATTAAAGTTACTGGTAATGACCGTTTACCTTAATCTTAAGGGCTCCCGCAGCCAAAAGGCAATGGCAGCCTTGACACACACTTTGGGGCATATTTATACTCCATCTGCGCCGATTCTGAGTCAAAAATTTTGCCGCACAATCAGCGCAAACGTTGCCCCGTATTTAAACTTTGACGCCCGAGCCCGCAGACGACAAAATTCCGCCGTGTGCGTCATTTTTTGGATGCGGCAACCCGCCTTGCGTTAATTATATGCAAGGTAGGCGTTCCCGTCCAAAAAATGGCTCAAACGGCCGTGTGTCGTATTTATGTTTTCGGGCAAAAATGACGCACGGCCGGGAGGCGGAGCCAGAAAATGACGCACAGCCCGATTTGCGTAAAAAATTAACACCTGGGTCAAGGCAGGCGTTAAAATAGGGCAAACACACCTGTATTTAATCAGAACACACAGAACAAACAGCAGAGCAGCAACAGGGAGCCATGGAGGTGATACTAATCGAGCATGCACGCAGACGCAGAGCCCAGCAACAACAACAGCAGCTACAACAACACCAGCAGGGACCCCAAAGGCAGCACAGAAGGCAGGAGAGGATATTCCGCCCAAGAACAACCCTTCAGGGCCTCAGGGAACACAACGTCATACAGAGGTACCGGTTGAACTGGCAGGCCATTCAGCAGCTGCTGCGAAACATTGAACAGCAGTTGGCCCCCACTTTGGTGACACCCCGCACCATCCCAACAGAAACAAAGCTGCTTGCCGTACTTCATATGCTGGCAAGTGGCTCTTTTCAAACAACTGGTGCCCTGGTTGGCGGAATATCACAACCATCATTCTCCGCCTTTTTGCCCAAAGTACTGGACGCCATCATTCGACTGACACCCTGCCACATCTGCTTCCCTAACACACTGCAGAAGCAGCAGGAAACAAAATAGGGGTTCTACCTCATTAGTGGCTTCCCACACGTCCTTGGTGCAATCGACTGCACACATGTACGCCTTGTGCCACCTGCTGCAACTGAACACCTCTACCGCAACAGGAAGCACACACATTCCATCAACGTGCAGGCCATAGTCGATCACCAAGGACTGATCACCAACATCGTGGCTAAATATCCTGGGAGTGTACATGACTCATACATCTTCCGTCACTGCACCATCAATCAACACTTCCAGGATGGACGGTATGGCAATGGTCTACTCGTTGGTAAGTACAAAAACCTACATATATATACACTGCACAGCAACCCTCTAGGACACACAACACATACACCACAACAGCAACATGTCAGCAGGAACACAGTGAGGTCGTGACATCGCTAGCCATGTTTCTTAAGTCACCATTGAACCTGCCACACATCGGAATTTACTGTACAGCCTAATGTGAAGACGTCAATGAGTGTGGTTGCCTAAATGTCACCTTGCAAATTGTAAGTGTCCCAATGACCTTTACATTAATACATTGCCTAAGTCTAAAGGTATGGGATGTCTAGGGTACTTTCATATGAACGTGTTAACAACACTTTCAATTTTAACTGTGCATGGAACTATCATCTCACCCCCAGTGAAGACACACGGACACCTGTATCACAAGTCACAATGCTAGGGAGGGCATACTGTACTGAAAATCCCAAAACATACTGCTGACATAGTTAGCAGACAAACACTTGTTCAGCCAAGGAAACAACACAATGCAGATGGTATAGCCTACAAGCATAGGATGTCACATTAGTACACAAAAGAGTCACAGACAACACAAAACAACTACTGCCATTAAAGGTCTTTTCAATAGTGCCATCTACATCAACATTATCCCATTCATTTTCTCTTGCAGCTGATCAGGGGTATGGCATCCAGCCATGGATTATGACACCATTTGGCAACCCGAGTACAGCTGCAGAGCGTGCATACAACGAGGCCCATAGGAGGACACGCAGCATTGTCGAGCGGACCTTCGGCATCCTCAAGTCAAGGTTCCGCTGCCTCGACATCACTGGTGGTAGCCTCCTATATTCCCTGGAGATGGTCTGTAGGATCATCCTCACATGTGCAATATTGCACAACATTTGTATCAAAAGAAACATTCCCCTCCTGGAACCAGAGCCACACATGCCTGAAGAGGACGAAGAGGAGGATGCTGGCCTGCAACAGGAGGGGGAACTACAGAACACAGCTGCTGGTATACGCAGGCGGCAACAGATTGTAAATAATTTCTTCTGAATATGATCACCTTCACCACTTTAGTTAACTAATGTAAATAAACACCTATTATAATCACCATATCATGGTCTGGCTATTCCTTTTTACACACCTTCATCTCTACTTATCAGAATAAGAGTGTTGCCTCATGGAGCATTGCTGAGATACTGAGTAGGACACGGAACATCCCAGAGCTTATGTGATGCCTAACATACAATGGTCACATACACACACACTCTTAATGACATATATCATGTACATATCTCCTTTGAAGGCCTATAGCAGAGGACCACAACTATTTCACACATACATGTTGAAAGCAAGGTCCAACGCAGAATATGGCACACAACTATTGTAGTGTGGTCAGTTTTATGTATCCTTTGCGCGTTAGCTTCAGGCTTTAGGCCTTTGTGCACTTTGCCCTGGATGTATTTTATTCCTTTGCTCGCAGCTTAGAGCCTCTGTGCACTTTGCTCTAAATGCTTTTTATTCGGCTTCGTACTGTTATTTTTCAAATAACCAGTTCTACGGTCTTGGTTTATTCTTTATATCACACTGTTTAGCCTACTTCAGCACTGGAGTTCTCAATAACACATTCTTGTTCACTCTGTGCTTCAGTCAAGGATACAGTCTGGTACATTGCCGATAGATGTGGTAGGAGTTTAGTCTTTGGCATTTCTTGCGTAGGGACATTTTGTGATCACACTGGCATGTTAGTTATAAAAACACTTCCTTGTCCCAATACACGCAAGAGGGAGATTCCGACCAGGGAACCAGAACTAGACGCTGACTGCCTCGTTGCAGATGCTGAACCAGATCACAGGCCTTTGCTCAGGTATGAGGGTTGATGGCTTCCCAGGGATTCTGAAAGGCAAGTTAGAAGCTTAACATGCTGTGCTCGAAATAGAACTAGCTGAGAGAGAGTAGAAATTGTTAACACCATGATAGCGTTATTCTTATGTTTCACTCTCCTCATGACTATTTCAATCCTACTGTGTTGTATGGTTCTGGTTATTGCGGCTCACGCCTTAATTTCTAAAATGCAGTTGTTTTATTAGAACAATATATAAAACTTAAACTGCCTTTGTCATTTGTATATGAGATCATACTGTAAATGAGAGAGCTGATTTGGATCTGAGTGACCACGACTTCCCTGAGAAGTTCCAAAGATGTCATGCGCTCGGCTGCCCAATCATCCCTTCCCCTTGGGAGAGATGAGGCACTGCAAGTTAGCCGGAGCAAAACCGGATTTAGGGAGGCAGAGGTCCTTCCAAGTGGGTCAGACTCAGTCCCCCACACCGTGAACGATCCTGCTACCTAGAAATCCAGTAGTCTCATTTAGGATAATGAGAGCCAACGCGACACTATGACACCATCACTCAATAAGGGGAAAACAAGCCTCATACATGAGGCAGTCAATGTGCTTTGGCATCACTAACAGGAATGTCTGACAAGACCCTTGACAGCAGTTAGTCCAACTGCATCCAATATTTGCAAGGAATATCTGTGACTAGAGTTCCATAGAAGCAGAACATAGACAGCACAAGTGCCACACATATGACATGCATTGCGCACATGACATTCCATGTACATGTCAGGCCATTTCCTAACTCCTGACACACCCATGCACCTGGTCACAAGCCACCTGTCGGAAGAGGTCCCTGGAATACTAAGATGTGTACCCTGATAATACCTCCTCTACAAACACAGACCAACATTAGCAACCCAGTGTGCTACACCCTTTCCTAAGGTATGCCATTGTCAAAGAACATCTGACTGCAAGGACGTCAGGTCAATTTATACACTGTCTTCTAGTTTCAAAGCCCTGTTAGCACATGTAGATTGCTTCCCCTTGTGAAAATGTCTGTTGGCCCTTAGAATGAAAGTCTCACCTACAGGACTGGTGAGAAACAGATGCAGCCCACACCTGTGATCACCTCCATACACACCACCCATTACAAAAAGCACTGCCCCTGATGATGCCTGGAACAGCATAGGAGTTGCCATTATGTCAAATACATCGTCAACCATTGATAGTAATTAAGCCGTGTAACACAGCCCTTGGGTTCATTTGTCACCTTCAAAAACACAGGACATACACAGATTGACATGTCAACTCTCTAGTTTGTCCTCCAAACAGTCTCAGTCAGACCACTGATTATGTAACTTGTCCAGTAGCTGGCTCCTGAATCATCTTGCATTCTGTCAGCCTGACTGGCAACTGTCTGTGCGTCACACTAAAGTATCCCTGTGTCTACATATGTACCACACTTGCGTTATCAAACCTGCCATTCATCAGGGGGCATTGGGCATGGGCTTCTACCATGCATACACAAATACATTGTATAGCATCATCTGCCTTTTAACTGTACCATTTGAGTTAAATTCTCTTGGAAATGCAAAATTCATGGCCCATCCCTTTTCTGGGTTGCATTTATGCATGAATTACAAAGTGTGACAGTGTCCCAGGGTCATAGGCAGGGCTTGGGTATGGGTCTTTCAGCACAACCAGCAACCTCTGATAATGTACATGACTAATACACAAATGTCAGAACCATGACAGTTCACACACAGCATCACAGTGCGCACAACATAGTGATGGACCGTGTGTGGTGAATAGCTGCGAGAATAAACAGCACAGAGGCTATGATGTTCCCAGATGCAGTGGGAAGTGCAGAGGCCAACCTGTGTACAAATGTTGTAATGACACCTGCCGGAACATGACAATTGAGACATTATCTCACTCAGCACACCAAGGTTGCCCTGTTGACTGTCTCATTACACGTCTTTAGTGACAGGGTGGGACCATCCACATGGTGGTTCACATGTCCACATCTACTTTACTCACATTGATCAACAAAGGATACTCAGTAGTTACAGGAATAGCTGCCACTGACTCATGATGAGTCCTGGTCTGAACTGTGACAAATTACATCCCAAAACATCTACAGGATCATCACTGGACCACACACATGAACAAGACACCTATGTGCAAATGATCACTGGAAATATGTGGACACGTGCTGTCTTGTATGCTGGTCCACCACAGCCACTTGATAGTTGGGGCTAACTTCTATGGCCTCAACTGTGGTGTCATCATACATATGAGATTGACCCTTGTCTGTCTGTGCAAACAACATGGTACCCACTTCCTCAATGCATGTGTATGACTCACTGTGGGATTCATCAACTAGTGCCTAGGAAGCTCTTACCAATACTCTAGGACATAGGATGTAGAAATTGTGGACCTTTGACATGAACATGTGTCTGCCATCCATCTGGTGCATGCTATGTCACATGTGGTGTCTACGTGACCCTAAAACTTGGAAGTATACTTTGCGGGTGTTGTTACATGTATGACTAACACATGCCCTTGCTTATTCCAATTTTTACTTGCATCTTAGGGTTGGACACCTGGACGTCACATTCATACAACCAAATGTACAATAATGCTTCATGTGATATACATACACACCTGGTCAACCAACAAATTAGTTGTCAAAGCACACACTTTGAGCCAAAGGCAATTAGGTATTGTACATATGTGTGTCACATTGCTATCCTCTCCTTATGGCAAAAATGCACAATTTGTGCCACACATATATGTAGGCCACACTTATGACCATCTATGACGTCAGCCAACTGTAAACATACTGTGAAGGGTGTAGTGGATGATGTTCCGCTGCAGTATGATGTCACACATGTGAACATACACCATCAACACCATACTGTCTTCAATTAGCCAATCTCTGATGTGTTCCAAATGTAAAATAACCAAAAAACAAGTAAAAATGCCCCAAACAAGTTAATGCACTGTAATGTTGAAGTCCCTAGCGGTGTGCGTCATTTTTTGTTGCACAAAACTGTATTTGCATCATTTTTTTTTACGCACAGGAGTGAAATATAGCCCGCATCCAGATATTTGTACAGTCCATGTATCATTATGTAGATGCGGGTTAATATTCACGTCTGTGCGTAAAAAAAAATGATGCAAATACAGTTTTGTGCAACAAAAAATGACGCATAACGCGAAAAAGGCGGGACTTTTCATTCAGGAAGTGATGTAATAGGATATCATGTTTACAGATCATGTACAGTGGGTGTACATTCACTTTCACTTTGCAGTCTATGATCCTTATAGACTGTGTGGCTGTGTAGAGACTGTTGTCCAGAGATTTTGTGCTGTATTTGTCCTGTGTGCTATCTGTAAAGTCCTTTTGTGAAATAAATTTTGTTTGTGTATACTGTAGTACTGTGTTTTGTCTACATTTGTCCATTTATCTTGTCGATTTATTGTTTGTGGGAGTCTGTTGTGGGTAGTGTTAATTTGGGAATAGTTGGGCTCTTCTAGTGTTTAGGTTTACTTTTTTTCTGTCTTTTTACCCCTACTTTCACCCATTTCCCCTTTATATTTCTTTTACCCCTATTCCTTCTTTTCAATTATAAGTATGTCTGGTAGGCCACGTCTTGGCAGGATGGGGGAAGAGGAGTTGGGGGGCTTCATCTGGCTGGTGACACATTTCTTGCCGCTCATGATCCAGGCAGGGGGCAGGGTCATACAGGGGTACCTGACAAAGGCACGCAGAATCCGGTGGGGAAAGGTGCTGCATCACCTACAGCATGTGTATGCCAGCCAGAGGAGTGACCACCAGCTGTAGCACCGGTGGGCTGACCTCATCACCAGGGTGCAGGATCTCTTGGACCACCTGGGAATCATGATTGGTGGCACTGTTGGTGAGTACGACTATTGTTATTGTGCACAAACAAATGCTCTGTAGTGACATCAGTGGATTAGTGCAATGTCTGCCAGCTAACTTGATGACTGTGTGTAATTTTGGGGACATATAAGGGGATCATTGATGCACTATGGCAAGGATCACAATTGCTAGCTGTCAGGTAGCACGTGCTCTGCAAACTTACAGGTAACTTTACCATGAAGGAAATTGGTGCGGCCTTTCTGTCAGCACAGATAACAAAATAGGAGCCAATCATGTCTATATAGGGTATTATTGACAGAGAAGTACAGCTGTATCAACATTTAGGCCAACTATGTTGACGCAATTGCTAGACTGACTTTAGAATCACTACAGGATGCTGAAAATTAGTGCTGCCTTCACAACAATTTATATTAGCAAAGTGACTCAAACATTGGTCTCATGTGAGTCTGGTGAGTGTGGAAGGAAAGCGTTCACAGAAGTACTATGAATGTGTGGGATTATTGTGTTTCTTAATCTTTTAGGATAAATGTCAGTTCATGAATTGAATACATCGTGTAAAGGTGTAAGGTGCCCTAAGCTAACATCGTAAGATGTTTGTTGGAATCGGTTGAGCCACAATCCAAAAATGGTTGGCAGTCCAAGTGTATGCACATGGCTTTACATCTCCATGGTTGGTGCAAATCACCATAGCTGGGCCACATCATTTGACTATACTGTAACAACAGGATGGCTTACAGGAGTCCCTGCCCCTCCCTCTGTACATTGGGCCTATGTGCACTAAATGTGTCATGCCCACAAGGCATGTTTGACTGGTAATGCAGTCCTCAAGTAACCAGGCGTTGGACGTTTCTCTTGGATGCACATGATGAGACGATTACACTCCATATTTTTTAGTGCTCACCAATTATGGGGCAAGTTTGCAACCACATGATAGTTAGGGCCAATGTATGTGTGCAGATATGTGTGTAACTGTCACAGGAGACCCATGCAATGTACAAGTTGGCCGTGAAATATCAGATGCAGTACCATCATGTCTGAATGGCTGCCATTTACTTATTCATCCTACACATTGTAAATGATACTGAAAATGTTGCACTGTGCACAGATTTTGAGCACATTTCTTACTTCCATACCTTACAGGTGGACCGGCGCCCCACACTGTGGGAGAGGTGGTGACATTTGAGGACCCCAACCACTACAGTAAGTGTTGATATGTCTGTTATGTGTTGTGTTTGCTGGTTATGGACTTGTCTGAGTTGGACACATAGCAAGGTGTGATGCTGTGGGCAAGTTTTTCACTTGTTCCATGAGTGGGAATGCAGTTTTCACATGTTTTGAGTTAGGCAATGCGTATCCAATGGTATCATGTAGGGATTGTAGGACATCCCTGTAGGCCCCACTTTGAGTACAGGGGATAGTCATGTGTCTGACACTTGTATCACCAAGAGTCGCAATGGAAGTCAGCCCCTATTTAGTCAGCCTGTCAGACCCACATTCTCTAAGATTGGTGGAGCTAATAGCTTCCCAATAGACATCTGCTTCACTATTTACCTACGTAATCTTGAAACAGTAGGTAGAACCTCCTAGCATCATGTACTTCCACATGTAGTGCATCAAGTCTGTGGAACCTGAGTGTAATGGCCTAGGTGTGCATGCAATTCATGATCATGGGTGTTCTAGCAACTCTGTGTCTGATGTAAGTCAGGCCTCACTGGAAGTATATGTTGTGTACTAAGTTCTGATTTTCCTGACATGTCTGACCCTATGAGTGCTCTAGGGTTTGCTGACTCCTAATTGTAGATAGACCTTACCTGTGGTGTGTCTGTAGAGACAAACATGTGTGGATTAGCCTATACACTCCTCGGTGTACATGTTGTTGGCAAATTATAGTTGTATATCCACCGCCCCCCCTCAAACACGGCCATGGGTTTGTGAGTGGGGAACCTAGTATTGATGCTACCAGTATGTTACACATACCTGTGAATAAGTGATGGTTTGGTTGCATAGTAGTATACACACTCAGGTTTGGCGCTTGGTACCATACTGGAAAGTCCAGTTACAACTTGCAGACCATGTGGCTTTAGTTTTGCTTTCCGTACATTGACATTTGTAGCCCAGCTCTTGGTGGAGGATATGCAGCATGATTCTTAGATGTTAACTGTCAGAAGTCAGATTGCAAGTCAAGGCCAGTTGTTACCCATCTTGTGGGTTATGAATGTGCTTTGTGTGATGTGACCTTTGTTGTCTGGCCTGCCATGTACTTCCTCAGGGACATTCGATGCTCTGTATCGTGATATGAGCTGTTAGAAGTACAGTAGATGTATTGTCTGATTAACTTGCTGTGCTGTTTCACACAATGCAGTTACTAATGTGGCATATCTGCATTTGTCTTCACAGCAGCTAACATGACTCCAGACCAGGTCCGTGAATTTCAGCGTCGGGCCATGCGATACCAGCACTTCCTGCTGGTGGAGTCGGGGTTCCGGAGGATGGCCCGGCAATATCGCCATGAACGTACCTCCGGGGCATGGCGAGCCTTCCCACAGGGTGGGCCTACTGTGCCCACCACAGCCAACACAGAAACAACCACCAATGAGAGCCAGGTGGCCCCACCCACAGCTGCCTCTGTTCAATCTGCATCTGCTGGACTTCCTGGCCCCAGCATTGCCACCGGTGCAGGACATCCCACACAGACCTCCTCCACCGGTACCCAGACTGCCACTGCTCCAGCTGTTGACCCTGCAGCCTTCAATAGACTTGAAAACAAGATGGACAAAGTGCTGCGCAAGGTGAGCCACCACAGCCAACACAGAAACAACCACCAATGAGAGCCAGGTGGCCCCACCCACAGCTGCCTCTGTTCAATCTACATCTGCTGGACTTCCTGGCCCCAGCATTGCCACCGGTGCAGGACAGCCCACACAGACCTCCTCCACCGGTACCCAGACTGCCACTGCTCCAGCTGTTGACCCTGCAGCCTTCAATAGACTTGAAAACAAGATGGACAAAGTGCTGCGCAAGGTGAGCCACCTGAGCCGGGACGTGCGGCACATTAAACGGCGGGTCAAGGATATCAAGAGGACCCTCCGGAGGGCCAACCTCCAGACAGTTGAATAGATGGACATGATACCCTCCCCTCCCTCCTCTTTAATTGTTCTTATACTTAGTGGGCTTCGGGGGCTTAGTGTTAGGTTAGTATAGGCTGTTAGTTTAGTCAGTGTTAGTGGGTGCGGAGTAGGGGGTCCTGCTTGTTTCTTTTTTGACTTATTACATGTGTGGGTGGGTGGGGGGCTATGTTGGGGTTCTTGTGTGTAAAAAAAAAAAAAAAAAAATGTTTATAACAAATTACCCAAAAAAAATATATTTGTTTAGGTTAGTATGTGTTGTCCTCCATGTGTCCCGTCTCATAAGGGGGGGGGGGGGGTAGATGTTTAGAACGTTTTGTTACATGTGATAAGTAAGTGTAGCTTAGGTTAGTTAGGGACAGTTGTGGGTAATGAGTAGTCAGGGTAGATTAGGGTAGGTAAGATTTTTCCCTCAGTTTCCTCATCTATGGTTAGCTTTTAATAAATATTTGGTTACCCCTTAATAGTATGTGTTGAATGGTACTTGATCGTGGGTTTGGATTCCGTGTACATCTCTTTTGTACTATAACATCTGTGTCCAATGCTACAAACAAATCCCAACTGAGCTGTACGATTGGCAGCTAACCCAGAGCTACCTTGCAAAGTGTCTACCCTTTGTTGCAACCACCAATCACAGCTAATATGGATGACAATGTGTTTCTGTTGATAAGTGTGTTTTCAAAGTCACTAACAGTGCTTCCAGACTTGATATTGGGGAAACAGTTTTAGGTCTGACTGCAGTGTGATGATCATGCACACCCTTATAAGATGAGTTCTCATTGGCAATCTTGTATTCTTGTCTTCATGACCCTCATACATCATTTGTGACACAGTTCGGCATGATTACCTATTTGTACGTTAACACAGACACCTTCATTTGTGCAGTTTTTTTAGTATTAACTTAGATTAGTGTGGCATGTTTATTGTGTTATTTTTGCACGTTGACAACATTTAGCGGGCACTATTTGATGACTTAGTTATCCCCTGAGGAAGCATTCTTCTGTCCACCACAGCATGGTGGTCTATGGCTTCTCACTTCATCAGATTATTTCCTCAGGATGGGCAGAGTATGATGCAATCATGGTCACTGTGCAGATTTCTCTAACTACATAATATCTGGACAGTTGTATTGACAAGCTACGTTATTTGACAGTAGGGACATTTCAATTATCTACAGCGCAGTTGATATGTCACATTACCCAGAGACAGATTTGTTGTGTAAGTGCTATTTATTGAAAAGTGCTGTACTGCTATATGTACATTGTCCATGACTATGAGTCCATTATAGTGATATCTTCCATTGTGATCCAACACAAGGGTTTACCAAAATGCTTTTGTCATGCTGGGGTTGCTGTTTCAGACAGTGCAGAGGGACAGACTTAGCCAATGAGTAGGAGAGAGACAATCACTGGGCTGGGTGACAAGATATACAGTGGTTTGCAGAACAGTGCTTGAGTACAATTGTTGCAAGACTGGCAAGTTACAAAGCGCAGGACTTTGGTAATAGTTGGCCAAGTGGCAGGGACTGGTGCTTCCAGGTCATTTTCCTTGTGAATGTGATCTGTTCCATGTCTTCTTCTTCTGATGTGTGTGTTGCCTGCTTTGACCTTGTTGTTGTTGGTTGTGAAGGGGCAACACACACCTCAGTGTTAGAAGACGTGGAGTCAGACATCCCGGTCGCTGCTCCCTGTGAAGGTCTTAAGGGCAGTACTGCTGCAAGGAGGGCCTGCTGGTTCTTGAGAATAGCAGCCACATCACGATGGTAGGCAGCCAGGTCGGCCCTGAGGGGTTCAATGTTGCATTCGTGCACGCGTTGACAGGATTGCTGTTGTAGGTGTTGGGTCAACTGTATTACAGCTGTGCTGATTTCCTTCTGGGTTTTCTGCAGTTCCTGCAAGATTGATGTTAGGGCTTGCATAGCTGCTGCCTGATCTGCAGATGACATCATGCACGAACGCACCCCCTCAAGGCTGGCTGCTATATTTTGCATCCCCACCCGCACCTGCCTGGCCAGCTCCCGCTGTACTCCAACTACAGTTCTCTCAAAGCTGGTGCCAGTGTCGTCTGAGTCCTCAGCTGTATTGGAGCTGGCAGGTCTTACAATTGGGGTGGTGGGTGGTTCCTCTGCTATGGCTGCTTGTTCTGTGCTCCTCCTTGTGACAGAAGGTGGGGTCTGGAGGGTTTCAAGGACCTTTTGGATAGTCTCCTGGGGAATGTTTATCGGCTCGTCATCCATGTCATCAGGGAAATCTGGGACAGGCATATCGGCAGGAGATCCATCTTCCTCTGCAATGAAACAGGGTACAATTAGTGTGTCTGTGTTGTGACAATTTTGACGTGACGTGCCTGCCTTTTGATGAATTCACTTTGTGATCTTGTTTTGTATTAATATCTGCAGTCCTTCAGATGGGCATTGTTTCAGGCCTATGGCCCACCTGTGTGTCACATGTATGTTATTGAGTTATCAGACTTGTCAGCCTCATCGCCTCTAGGTGTTGGTTTATGCCAAATAGAGAATTTCCACCTTCTTGTCCTACTCGACCCTCCATGTATATCCATTCTCATGGTGAGACCTTTCACTGGCTGTGGGTGTTCTGATGGCCCTGGCAGCACACTTAACTATCAGGACCTGCCCCAATCCCTGATCGTTCACATCAACTTAAATGTAATTGACATGTTGCATATCCTATGCATGGCAATGTTATGATCTGATATGGATGTTGACATTGTTAATGTGTCCTGCTGATGTTGGGTAATGTGTGTTACATTGGATTGCCCTGATAGTCGTATCAGTGTCCTATTTCGTCCTCTGACTGTGCAGGTGTATTTCAGTGACCAGTTACATGTGTCCCCTCCTCAATGCTGTTGTCTGAGCAGTATGACATTTGAGATGTTGCCTTGTTACCCAGGCACAGGATGGACCCTGACATATGCAGCATGGGTGTGTCCTTAGTGCTGTGTCGCTCCTATTGTTGTTTACTTTGGCTGATGTTTGTGACAACTATGGGCATTGACATTTGAGTGTACTGGGGCCTTTGTCTTGTTTCAGGAGATTGTTGCACATGTCATCCTCACCCCCTAATTTAGGTATGTATGTTCCATGGGGAGGTTACTGCTGTTGGCTACTTGAGCTGCACACAGATCAGAGGTGGTAGTGGCAACTGTTGTCGCAGTTACATTGCAGTTGTCGGTTTGGCTAGAGTATTGCTAATAGGGCCCTAGTTAATGTAGGAGGTATGTTGGCTGACGAGTGCCAGGATGTCAGTTTGACGTAGTGGCCTTCCCTCCTGTCGTGGCTTTCCCTTTGCTCCGACGTTGGCATGACAGAATGCCCCCATGGGACTGTTGTTGGTATTGTGTAATGGTATGCCCCAGGTCTTCTCAGAACGGGCCATGCCCCCCGGCCGTGCCCCTTTACCCATGCCACTCCATGTATATGATGACTTACATGCAATGTGTAGTAGGTATTTCCCCCACCCGGTTGCAGTTGACATTAGTGCTTTTTAATTCGCCATGCGACTTACCCTGCATGTGCGTTGTCTCCTGGTAGTCTGCGCTGTCCTGTCCTTGAATCCCTGTGATGATCTCCTCAGGGATGACAGATGCGACCATCTCCTCCATGTGGTCCAGGGCCTCCTGGTGTGCTGGACTCCCCCCTCCAGTCTGCAGTGCTGCCTTCCTGTTCTTTGCCATCTTTTCCTTGGTCCTGCGTTTGCAGTTATGCCAGCGTTTCTTACACTCGATGACTGTTCTGCGTACTTCAGCCACACTGTTAATCTTGTCGACAATTTGTTCCCATATGGCCTCTCTCCTACTGATTGGCAACTTTGATGTGACAAACAGTTGGTGCTGGTGTTCCGTCACCTCTTTAACCAGGATTTCCTGCTCGTCTGCACTGAAGCGACACTTTCTTTTCTTCTTAAAAGTGTCCTGGTTCTTGTGTGGGTCCTCCTGGCTGGTTCCTGGTCTGCTGTCATCTTCCTGGGGTCTGTAGTGGCATCTGGGATCCATTTTGGCTCTCCTCTGGTGAAATGGCTGTGTTCGCTGTGTTTTTGGACGCTATTGCGTAAAAAAAAAACGGCACATATCCGGTTTGCAGTGTCGTAAATCGACCCACAGGCATTTCCGCCACGTTAACGTTGTTTTCCTTTACGACTTGATGCCGCGGTGTGCATAAAAAAAAATACTCCCACCTGTTGTTTGCGCCGCCGTGCGTCAAAGTATAAATCTGACGCCTACACGGCGCACCAAAATGGCGTTAGCCGGCGGTAATATTTTTGACGCAAAACTGCGCCGGCGCAGTTTTGCATCAAAAAGTATAAATATGGGCCTTTGTTCGAACTTAACAGCTGACACTAATGTGCAGAATGGATAGTGACTGTCGACTACAACTTAAATCTTCTAAACCACAGCAGGAGTAGCACGGAAACAAGTGCCCTGAATGCCAGCTGGAACATACATGTGCAGGCCTCAAAATATGCAAATCTTGACATAGATGACCATCAACTGTTGTCAACACTTGAAGCAAAGGGTGTAAAGGCACTGAATGGAAGATTTTACTCTGACCGCCAAATGGCAGTGACTTGAATATCCAAGTCAAGTGAACCAGTACTAGACTACATATTTGTCTACTTCCACCTATTCCAGAGGGTCATAGCTTTCTTAGTAAAAGGCAGTCAAGAAAGCCACGGCCATCCTTTAGTGGTAGAGATCATAAACAACGATTATGCTTCCCAGAGGTGTAACATAGGCTTCCCAGACTCAGGAGTAAGGAGGCATCAAATAAGATGGACGGAAGTCACTCAAGAAAAATACAAGCAATGGAATACAACCAAATAACTAGACAGGTGGGGATCACAGCAGCCAGTTGCTGCCTGGATAAACATGCTAGTAGATTTTAAATTTTAAAAATTTCCTCAGAGCAAACAATTGGCAGATGGTACAATATTGTTCTTAAATAACAGAAGCAGGCCCTAAGAGCAGCAAAGGCAAATCAACACTGGCATGCACTTGATACTCCTACATTTACAGATTAGGAAGGAATATAAGAAAGCTATTTGGGAGGTAAAGTGCTCAAGAAATGAGCAAGACTGTATTGAAATTGTGCAAGCCTGCGAATCAAAAAATAGCAAATATTTGTGGGACCTGATCAATCATATAGAGCACGGCTCCACCTGTACTGTTGCCAATATTGTCCAGCAACAAACCTGGATCATTATATCACAGCAATGAGTTGGCCCTGTTATGTACAAACAACAACATGGACACTCCAGCTCCTGCTTTCCCTCAAACAGCTATTGTGGTGCACATAAGGAAAATAAGGGGAACTGGAGCGCCGGGGATTAACTGGGTGCCAGCTTCAATCTACAAGCATGACCCAAACTAATGGAGCAAAGCACTCTGCCAACTAATTACTGTTTCTGTGAAAATACCATAACAGAGTCTTGGCGTGGGTCAATCCTCCACCCAGTCTACAACAAAAGGCCCTTATTCGGCCCCAGACAGCAATCGCATGATCGCATTATTAGACACAAATGCCAAGATCTTTGCCGGCATCTTACTGCAGGAACTGGAAAACTGGTATGAGGTATCAGGCTGGCTCTCATGCAATCAAACAGGCTTCTGGCCAAACTCAAGCACAACAGACAATCTTGTTGCCCTCTGTTTGCTAATATCGAAACAAACTCAGAAAAAACAACTGCTTTACATGTGGTTTATCGAGTTTTCAAAGGCTATTGACCAAAGTGATGGAAACTTCCTGTGGCATAAATTGGCATTGTGGAACATCCCAGCCAATCTTTTGTGGGCACTAGAGATTCTGTACTCTGAAACCTGGGCAAAGATAAGCCTTGGCACAAACAAGGGCCTAACTACAACAATACCAATAAGTAGTGGCCTAAAACAAGGCTGTGTACTTGCCCCAACACTATTTAATCTTTTCATTTCATATCAGAGTACAGCTCTGGATGAGGGGCACTCACAACCCCCAAAATTAGGACAACAACCGCTGATGTCACTTCAATATGGAGATGATATAGTACTTATGAATTTAACGCCATTTAGCCTACAAAATCTGCTCAACACACTAGCTCTTTACTGCACAGCAAACCGGATGACAATTAACTTAGACCAAACTTAAATAGTCATCTTTGGGAAGGGTCGCAAAAAGAAGAGCAAATGGTTCCTAGGAAGCAGCACAGTTTAGTTTAGTTTAGTTTAATGAATTTGTAGAGCACATGGCTACCCAGAGGCTTCCCAGCGCTAAGGAGGAAAATTAGGCTCCAGCAAGATCTATGCTGTGAACAAGAATGTCTTCAGCTTCTTCCGAAATGGAAATTCAAATTTTTCCTGCTGGAGATCCAGAGGGAGTGTATTCCAGAGATACGCAGCTTTAACTAAGAAAGAACTGCCTCCCCAAGTTACTTTCTTAAAACGAGGTATGGTCACCAAAGAGGCAGATGAAGATCTAAGTGACCTCTGAGGGACGTAGGGCATGATACTCTTCCTAAGGAACATGGGACCTTTGTAATGAAGAGCTTTGTGTGTCATGCAAATGGCCTTGAAGTTAATCCGTTGCTTAATTGGAAGCCAGTGAAGAGAAGACAGTGCAGGTTTGGCCGACAGCTGTCTAGGTGTGTTCATAAGGAGGCGTGCAGCGGCATTCTGCACAACCTGCAGTCTCTTTATTACATAGTTAGGGAAGCTGAGAAAAAGAGAATTGCCATATTCTAGGCGAGACAAGATCAAAGCTTGAATGATAAGCTTTCTGGCAATGAGGGTGGGTGCTGTGCTGCTGTTTCCTGAGGGGGGAGGCTCTGTGGTGGTATGGGACTGTGGCTGGGTCACTGACTGTCCAGAGGTCCCTGATGGGCCAGGTTGGTCATCCTGATCCAGGCATGCAGAGCTGCTGTCATCACTGTGGGCCTTTTCTGGGGGGGACTAGATGTTGCTGGCACCTCCTCTCCGGTGACGTTGTGTGAGGGTCCTGTGGGGATGTAAAAGCAGTGTTATTGTTTCTGTGTGTGACATCTTGTGCATGGGTATGTTTTCCTCTATGGTTGTTGTTACCAAGGCAGCTTTGGCTTGTGTGAGTTGTTATTTGGTTGGCTAAGTTATTGTCACAAGTGTGCATGCTGTGGTGATGGGTGTCCATGCAGGTCTGTGATGGGGGTCCATGCATTGGTGTTTCATGCAGGGCTTGGTATTGGGATGGATGGGTTGTGATGGTGGGGTATATGTGAGGTGGGGGGAGTGATGGGAGTGAGGGTAGGGGTAGGAGTTTATGATGGCATATAGGTAGGGGGGGATAAAGTAGTAAAGATTTGACTTACCAGAGTCCAGTCCTCCTGCTACTCATGCCAGGCCCTCAGAATGCATGATCGCTAAGACTTGCTCCTCCCATTTTGTTAGTTGTGGGGGAGGAGGTAGGGGTCCACCGCCAGTCCTCTGTACAGCTATCTGGTGTCTTGCAACCACGGAACGCACCTTCCCCCGTAGGTCGTTCCACCTCTTCCTGATGTCATCCCTTGTTCTTGGGTGCTGTCCCACAGCGTTGACCCTGTCCACGCCATAGCTCCATCTTCCTACAATGGACATCTGCTGCACCTGTGATCCGAATAGCATTGGCTCTACCCGGATGATTTCCTCCACCATGACCCTTAGCTCCTCCTCTGAGAACCTGGGGTGTATGTGAGGGTGTGTGGGGTGATGTGTTAGGGTGTGTGCTGTGAGGTGCGTGGATGGTGTATGGGTGATGGTGTTCTGTGGCTCTGGTTCTGTGGGTGCTCTTGGCATGTCTCTCTCTCAGTTGTCAATTTTCTTTTCAGAAAGGGTTGTGGGTAGTGTGTGTGTGTGTTTTATAGAGGTGTGGGTGTGTGAGTGAGGTGTGTGTATGTGTGTCAAGTGTGTGTAGTTTGAATTGTCCAATGAGGTGTTGTTTTGTATGTGTGTGTGTCTTTTGAGCACGGCGGTCTGTACCACCAATGGATTACCTCGCTTGAATGTCCGCCGCAGTGATTTGTGGTTCATAATGCTGTTGGCGTATTTCTGTTGGCTTAATGGTGTGGGTTTTCATACTGCCATTTTATCACTGACCTTTGGGCTGGCGGACGTGTGTGTGTCCGTATAGTGGCGGATTTATATGTGTGGGCCACAATACGCGTAGCAGTATACCGTTGCGGTATGTTGGCGGCAGTCAGCATGGCGGTTTAAGAGGCACTTACCACCAATGTAATAATGAGGGCCTAAATGAGATATATTTTGCAGAGAGCATCGAGGCATATGAGAGCATCCAAGACCCAGAGGAGAAACAAAAGAACATATGCATGGTGTGTGTTCAACTAACACATGCAAGGAAGCCCTAACTGGCAGGGCATCTGGAGCAGTCAGCGGCGTCAACACAGCAGGTGTAGGAGGATGGCTATCTATGTAGTGTGCAAAACTAGGCAACTGAAGGTTGGTTTACAGAGGTAAAAATTAGATCACATAATGCTTTAATGTTTATGGTAGCTTGGTCGAGCAGTAAGGCCAATCTTGGAGGAGTGCAAAGCATTTGTTGAACTCTCAGTACCAATAAATGAAGACACATGCTCAAAGGAGTAACTTGAGGCCAATTTACAAAAATACTTCAGGTTTTTATAACATTTTTAAGACCAAGATCATCAAAATTAGGTAAGTACTTTTTAAGTTATCATTTTTCAAATTTTCGCAAAAATAGTCTTTTTATGCGTAATTACCCACCATAGGAATCAATGGGAGAAAAAACTCTAAAAATGCATATAAAACCAGGCAATGCGTTTAACTGTGTCTCTTTCTGTTCTTTCTGTTTTTAGGTCGTGGTCATCCAAAAGTCCTGCTGGCCAGCCAAAGTAGTTTGGGCGGTTCCAGTTGTGGCGGGAAGAGCTGCTGAAAAGCCCTTGGAGCTGGTGCAGGACCACTGCAGGGGACCACTTGGAAAAGCAATGCACAGGAGGACTTCCAGGTGAGTCCGTTGGGTCCCCTTGGAGAGTAGAGGTCACAAAGGGTGGGGGACCCTTAGAGCACAGCTGCTTCTCCGGTGCAGGGCCCAGGGAGGCTGCATGCAGAGCATACAGATGAGTTAGGAGCTGTGCGCAAAGGTGCCCTTGGAAGCCAGAGGCAGGTCACTTTGAGGGTAGACTGCAGGTCAGCAGGTCTACTCCGAGAGATGTCCTAAAGTACCCCAACTGGGACTTGCTCCTGGTCCTTTTGAAGTCAGAGTGGACATTTCTTCTTGGGTCCGGCGCTGAGTGACCAGTACCCTGGGCTATTGCGCCGTTCAGCTACTGGAGGTCACAGTGCCACAAAACATGGCACATCTGCAGGATTTGTCCACAGTGCCCATGGGGTGACCTTGGGTCCAGCTGCGGCATCTGGTTCCTTGGTCAGCAGTCGGTCAATGAACTGGACTTCACTGGTCTTTGGGTCTATTATTGCAGGGAGTGATGCCTTCACTCTGGAGGGAGATCTTTGGTGATTTTCAGAAGGGTGGAGGTCCTATGGAGTTTTGTAGAGTCCATCGGATGTCCATGCAACCCCTCAGTGGCGATTGTCAAGTCCTGGGTGGAGCAGGCAGGGTTTGGCACCTTTTCTTTGTGCAGTAGGAATGCAGTTCTCAAGCCTTTGGTCTTCTTTGTTGCAGGCCTTCTTGTGTCCTTGGATTCTGATCTGCAGTTCTAGGGGTGCCCACTAAATACTGCATTTAGTGGGTGTTTAGGGGAGTACCTAGTAGTGACCAATGGGTCATCTACCTTAGGGTGGCTACACCCACTATGTGACCACTTCCTGTGGGTAAAGGTCACTTTCCTATTCCTGATAGGCTATTTTCCCACCATGCACGAGAGAGTAAAATGAAATGGATGGATCAATTTGCATGCAACACCTTAGGGGTGTGTCAGGAATAGAACCATGTGTGGTCCAGGTCCCGCCCGAAACTCCGCTGCGCGGCTCTGCGGCGCTTTCTGCGCACCACTTGTCATCCCCTCTTGCTCCAAAGGTGGCCATCAACATCGTCAGCCCTGTGGCAAAGCTCATAGAGCTGCAGGTTCAGGTCACTAGTGGACAAGATGCACTTATCAGTGCTATTCCATGAAGGGACTACAATTCCCATGTTTTTAGAGGCCGCAGCCATCTTGGGGTTAGGCAGGCCTATAAAGCCCAGCCACACCCAAGCATGTTGCTCACTATTTTGAAGACTTCGATGCAGCCAGACCTCGTGGGGGTTTCTCTGTAGAAGAGCAGAGTTCCTGATTGGCAGAGAGTCATCCAACCGAAGTATCCTTGTTTCCATGGTGCATTAAAAAACGAGTATGTCGTACTCGTAGTGGTAAGGCCTTGCTGAATACAAGTTTGAAGGAAGTTGTTACTTCCAAAAGGTAAAGCGCCCCTTAGCATAGCGAGCAAGGCGTTTTCAGGCCACACTGGTAAAGCGCCCCGGGCACGACATTTAAAGCACTTCAGTTCACAGTTGTAAAGCACTCTTGGCACAACATTTAAAGCACTTCAGTTCACAGTTGTAAAGCACTCCTGGCATGACATTCAAAGCACTTCAGTTCACAGGAGTAAAGCGCACTTGCCACGACATTCAAGCGCTTCAGTTCACAGTTGTAAAGCGCTATTGCCACAACATTTAAAGCGCTTCAGTTCACAGGAGCAAAGCGCACTTGGCATGGTATTCAAAGCTCTTCAGTTCACAGGAGTAAAGCACACTTGGCACGACATTCAAAGCGCTTCAGTTCACAGGAAGTAAAGCGCCCTTTGCACAGCACTCAAAGCGCTTCAGTTCACAGGAGTAAAGCACCCTGGGCACAGCAATCAAAGCACTTCAGTTCACAGGAGTAAAGCGCCCTTGGCACAGCATTCAAAACGCTTCAGTTCACAGGAGTAAAGGGCCCTTGGCACAGCAATCAAAGCGCTTGAGTTCACATGAGTAAAGCGCCCTTGGTCCAATAATCAAGGCGATTCAGTTTACATAGGTAAAACTTTCTGGCCTAGGTGGCAAATGTGAAAACATTTCAAAGATAAGCAAATCATAGTTTCATTGTTTTTGGAAGCATAATATGTGAGATACATATTTAAGTTTTTGATGATATGTGAGATACATATTTTAGTCTTTGCGAATTTCTAGACTGAGACCAAACGTTTTATGTTTAGGAATGCATAGTAGTTGCATGATTGATGTTCAGAGTATGTCCATGGTGCAAGCTCTTGCCTTCTCAAGGTTCAGAGGTCTCAGTTCGTTCTTGTTCCATGATTCAGAGAAGTGCCACGCCCAGTTTTGTTTAATGCTCATGACATCCTGAAGTATCATGATTTTACTAATTGTTCTTGTTTCATGATTCAGAGAAGGGCCACGCCCAGTTTTGTTTAATGCTCATGACATCCTAAAGTATCATGATTTTACTATTTGTTCTTGTTCCATGATTCAGAGAAGGGCCACGCCCAGTTTTGTTTAATGCTCACGACATCCTGAAGTACCATGATTCTCTCAACTCTTGTACCCACGGAGACGCCTTTGTCTATTCCATAAGGGTCTCAACTCTTGTACCCACGGAGACGCCTTTGTCTATTCCATACGGGTCTCAACACTTGCATTCACTGAGACACCTTTGTCTATTCCATAAGGGTCTCAACCCTTGCATCCACGGAGACGCCTTTGTCTATTCCATAAGGGTCTCAACTCTTGCACACACTGAGACGCCTTTGTCTATTCCATAAGGTTCTCAACTTTTGCATTGATGGAGACACCTTTGTCTATTCCAGAAGGGTCTCAACTCTTGCATCCACAGAGACGCCTTTGTCTATTCCATAAGGGTCTCAACTCTTGCACACATGGAGACGCCTTTGCCTATTCCATAAGGGTCTCAACTCTTGCATTCATGGAGACGCCTTGTCTATTCCATAAGGATCTCAACTCTTGCATTCATGGAGATGCCTTTGTCTATTCCTTAAGGATCTCAACTCTTGCATCCACGGAGACGCCTTTGTCTATTCCATAAGGGTCTCAACTCTTGCACACACGGAGACGCCTTTGTCTATTCCATAAGGGTCTCAACTCTTGTACCCACAGAGATGCCTTTGTCTATTCCATAAGGGTCTCAACACTTGCATTCAAGGAGACGCCTTTGTCTATTCCATAAGGGTCTCAACTCTTGCACACACGGAGACGCCTTTGTCTATTCCATAAGGGTCTCAACACTTGCACTCACGGAGGCGCCTTTGTCTATTCCATAAGGGTCTCAACTCTTGCATCCACTGAGACGTCTTTGTCTATTCCATAAGGGTCTCAACTCTTGCACACATGGAGACGCCTTTGTCTATTCCATAAGGGTCTCAACTCTTGCACACATGGGGACGCCTTTGTCTATTCCATAATGGTCTCAACTCTTGCATTCATGGAGACGCCTGGGTCTCAACTCTTGCATTCATGGAGACGCCTTTGTCTTTAAGGTTTCGTGCCAGCCTGGCATCTTCTTCTTTGCTCCAAGGTCAATCTGCAGGTGCGGACAATGGAAGCTCTGAAAGTGCAGATTTGTGGGAAGACTGCAAAAGGGCTGTAGGTTGGCCGACAAGTGAACCAGAGAGAGACAGGGATACGGGTGCACCATCACCTATGGTGATGAGCTTGTACTATAAGGTGATTGAGCATTTGAAGACGAAAGTTGCTTCGAAAAATGTGGATTGGCAGAAGATTGATCGAACTGCCCAAGAGGCTAAAGAGTCGATTCATGGTTACTATGAGAGGTTGTTGAAGGCGTTCAAGAACTACAGTGGCACGGAAACAATAGAGGCGAAGGACATGCTTCATTTTGTGTTTAGATTTGTGGAAGGGCTGAGACCAGAGATAAGTCAGATGATAAAGACGCATTTGATTTGTTGGCAGTCGAAACCTATTGATGAGGTGTTGAATTACGCGAAATACTGTAGCAACGAAATTGAAGTGAAACAGAAAAGGTTGAAGGAGAAAGTGATGATGATGCAACTTAAAGCAGCTCAGACAGGTCTGCAAGGGTTGCAAGGGTTCCAACAGCAGATACCGCAGCCGCAGGGAAATATGGTGTTTCAGCCACAGGCGAGAGGCAGAGGCAGAGGAGGTTTTGGGAGTAATGGTCCGGATTTGAACACTGTTGTAATTCCGAATGGTGTGCAGGCAATGAAAAGGGTGATGCCGTGTCACGTGTGCGGAATCGTCGGTCATTGGAAACGCGAGTGCCCGATGGTGGTGCAGGAAGGTGCAGGTGTTGGTCAGCAAAACAATGACGTCAATGCATTCCAGACAATGAGGGGACCGAAAATGAGAGGTCCAAACCCAAATTTTCAGACCATAAATCAGCTGCAGGGATTACAGCCCATTCAGCCGCAGCAGATGCAGATGCCCCGTATGCAGATGACGCAAATGCAGCCAATGCAACAGCAGTTTCCCATGGTACCTAATCAGCAAATGCAAATACCTTTGGCACCAGTGAGCCAGCAGCAAGTGATGGTTCCTCCACAGGTCTCGGGTCAGGTAATGAGTACAAATGGCACCGTACAACAGTTCCCATTACACAGTGAGAATGGAATAAACAATGTATGGGAGAGTGAAAGTTCAGATGAGGAGGGAAATTGTGTGCTTGCAGCATCCTTGGAAGTTGATCAAAAGGGTCCATATGTGGAGGGAAGAGTTATGGGTCATAGCGTTTCATTCTTGGTCGACACAGGAGCCACACGTTCAACTGTTAGGAGTATTGAAGTACCAAATTTGCCACTCTCAGGGAGAACAGTCCAAGTGGTGGGAGTAGCAAACAGGCACCTGACGAACCCAATCACAGATCCAGTACCAGTCACAATTGGTAACTATCAAGGGTCACATAAATTTGTGGTATGTGACTCAAGCCCGATAGCACTGTTAGGGAGAGACCTATTGTGCAAATTGGGATGTTCGATTATGTGTTTGAACGATGGAATTAGAATTCAGACGAGCAGTGATGGGGAAGAAGAGGACAGTGTAGAAGGGGATGAGATGGAAACTGTCGATGAAAAATATCCTCTGATTAACCTTTTTCCGATGATAACTGAAGAAGATATTCCAACTGAATTACGAGAAACAGTCGGAAAGGAAGTGTGGGATATGACAGGGAAAGAGGTGGGATTGATGAAAGGAGTGGAACCAGTGAAAGTGACTGTAAAACCCAATGTAACCTTTCCCCAGACCCCGCAATACCACATGGCACAAGACACCCTCATGAAAGTCGCCCAACTCATTGACGAGTTTGTAAAACAGGGAGTACTGAAAGAAGTGTTAAGCAGTCCATGTAATTCACCAATCATGGGACTAATAAAGCCGAGTGGGAAGGTCCGAATAGTGCAGGACTTGAGGAAAATAAATGACATCATAATCAAATGCTGCCCTGTCGTACCCAATCCAGCTGTGATAATGTTCCAAGTCCCTTGCGATGCCGAGTGGTTCTCAGTCATTGACTTGTCACAAGCATTCTTTTCGGTGCCTCTTCATGAGGACAGCCAATTTCTCTTTTGTTTCAAATTCTTAGACAGAGTCTACAGTTGGTGTCGAATTCCTCAAGGGTTTTCGGAGTCACCGTCAATTTTCAATCAGATTCTAAAGAAAGACTTGGAAGCGTTAGAATTGCCATTCGAGTCAACCCTAGTACAGTACATCGATGACTTATTGATTGCATCTAAGACAGAAAGTGGCTGCACAGCCGACACCATTGCTCTACTGAACCATTTGGGAAGGAATGGACACAAGGTGTCTCCTTCAAAGTTGCAGTTCTGTCAGAAGAAAGTAAAATACTTGGGTCATCAAATAGAGAAAGGGTCACGGAGAATAATGAAGGAAAGAATAACAAGTGTACTTCAAATGAGTCCACCAAAGACGAGGAGGGAGGTGAGGAAGTTTTTGGGGATGGTGAGCTACTGTCGCCAGTGGATTCCCAACTTTTCAACTCTAGCAAAGCCTCTACTGAAACTGACCCAGAAGGATGCCTTGGATCAAATTGAGCTGAAAGGAGATGAGATGGATGCTTTTATTGAATTGAAAGAATGCATGTGCAGGGCTCCAGCTTTAGGTATGCCTGATTACACAAAGCCTTTCACATTGTTTTGTCATGAACGCGATGCATGTTCTTTGTCTGTCTTGACCCAAGCCCATGGTGGCATAAACAGACCAGTAGCGTATTTTTCAGCTACTTTGGATCCGGTCGCAGCAGCACTGCCAGGGTGTTTGCGCGCCGTAGCAGCAGTTGGTATCAGCCTCACTCAGAGTGAAGGAATAGTGATGGGACACCCATTAACAGCCATGGTCCCTCACTCAGTTGAGATACTTTTGACCCGCTCCCGAACACAACACATGACTGGAGCAAGACTCACAAGGTATGAAACAATAATTCTGGGCTCACCGAATGTGCAGCTGAAAAGGTGCACTACGTTGAATCCAGCAACCTTGCTTCCCGGTGAAAATGCAGAAATTGAGAACGCTGAAGACGTCGAGCACGACTGTCTTCAGGTGACTGAATTCTGCACAAAACCTCGACCTGACATTAAGGATACTAAGCTTGATGAAAATGACCAAATTGTTTTTGTTGATGGGTCATGTTTAAGAGATGCATTGGGAATATTGAAAGCAGGATATGCTGTATGTACTGTAACAGGTGTCTTAGAAGCATCCTGGCTTCAAGGAGTCTATTCCGCACAAGTAGCAGAGCTTGTAGCACTTACAAGAGCATGCCAACTGTCTACATTGATGAAGGTTACCATTTACACTGACAGTCAGTACGGGTTTGGAATTGTGCACGATTTTGGGCAACTATGGTCACAGAGAGGTTTCCTGACCTCTTCAGGGTCCCCAGTGAAAAACGGGGAGAGAATAAGGGAATTGTTACACGCCATCCAAATGCCAGCCGAAATTGCAGTGGTAAAGTGTAGTGCGCATACAAAAGGACAGGACTATGTTTCTCTGGGAAATGCATATGCGGATCAAGTCGCAAGATTTTGTGCCTTGAACTGTATATTGCTCAGGGATGAATGGAATTTGATAAGTGAACCAGAACTAGAACCAGCTGAAGCATTTGCCTTGAAGGTCGTAGATACAATGGATGAACTTAAAGCATTACAGAATAGTGTCGGGGAGGATGAAAGAGTTTCCTGGATTAAGTCACAATGTACAAAGAGACCAGATGAGTTATGGGTTTCAAATGAGGGAAAATTTGTTTTACCAAATAGTCTCTTATCGCAGCTAGCGCGGTTCTATCATGGGCAGGCTCACCTAGGGAGAGATGCCATGATAAGATTGTTAAAAACTGATTGGTTTAACCCCAGATTCCGTCAAGTTGCAGAAGCAATTTGCCATCGATGTGTCATTTGTCAGCAGATGAACCCAGGAAAGGGAACGGTTGTGAATCTGAGCCACATTGGTAGGGCGGGAGGCCCGTTCAGCAGAATGCAGATGGACTTTATTGAGATGCCTGTGCATGGAGGTCTGAAGTATGTGTTGGTGATTGTGTGCATTTTTAGTCACTGGATTGAAGCATACCCCACACGTAGGAATGACAGCCTTACAGTTGCAAAACTCTTGTTGAGGGAGTTGATACCACGTTTCGGATTCCCGATCTCTTTAGAATCAGATAGAGGAAGTCACTTCAATAACGAGGTGATAAAGTTACTTTGCACAGCGCTGAACATTGAGCAAAAACTGCATTGTAGCTATCGCCCTGAAGCCTCAGGACTGGTGGAGCAGATGAATGGTACACTGAAATCAAGAATGGCGAAAATATGTGCATCGACAAATTTGAAATGGCCTGACGCATTGCCTTTGGTGTTAATGTCAATGAGAAACACCCCTGACAGAAAGACTGGATTGTCCCCGCACGAAATTCTCATGGGCAGGGCCATGAGACTTCCTGCAGTTCCCACAAACGCGCTTTTGAATATTACAGATGATATGGTGTTAGACTACTGCAAAGGTCTGGCTGACGTGGTTCGCTCTTTCTCTCACCAGGTGGAAGCAACCACCTTGCCACCGATCCAAGGTCCAGGACACACACTGAAAGCAGGTGACTGGGTCGTGATAAAGAAGAACGTGAGGAAGTCGTGTCTGGAACCCCGTTGGAGGGGCCCTTTCCAAGTGATCCTGACGACCACTGCCGCTGTGGGGTGTGCGGGAGTTCCCAACTGGATTCACGCCAGTCACACAAAGAAGGTGTTGTGTCCCACAGATGAGGAAGTTGAAGCGCTGAAACTGCCAGTAACTGATAACACAGTGCCGAGCGCTGAGACAGAGCAAAACAGAACTAGAAGCGAACAGGCAGAAATAGAAGAGAGAGAAATATTCTCTGAGGACGAAACAACCGATTCACTTGGGGAAGACCAAGGAGAAACCTCAGACAGCGACGAAGCAGCTGAAGGTGACAAAGAGCCTGAAGCAGCTGAGGGTAGCAAAGAGCCTGAAGCAGCTGAAAGTGATAAAGAGCCTGAAGAAAGTAACGGTGACGAAGGGCTCGAAAGAGGTGAAAAAGCAGGAGAGCCTGATCAGAGGAGGGCTTTCCCAGAAGCAGACGGTACAGAAAAAGAAAAGAAAAATCTGATTGACTCCCCAGAAGGAGGGGACAAGGCAAAACAGGACGAAACTGTTCAAAGTTCCTCAGAAGAGATCGCAGGTCCATCAAGTGGACACAGTGCAAAGAAAAGACCAAGTATATCACCAGTAAAATTAAGAACTAGAGAAAAGTTGAATGACAATGAAAGGCCAAGAGTGAAAGAGAAAAGAAAAGAAGTGTCTGTCGTGGTACCAACCTCAAGTGAAGAAAAAGACTTGGCCAAAGAGGAAAGTACCAGTGAGGCAGAATCGAAGAGAGATGCAAAATTGAAAAGGAAAAGAATACCAAACAGGAGATATTCCGGTCCAGAATGGGCATATGCAATCAATGACGATTGGACTGACGAATTTGTATCTCTTAGCCTCGAGAACGAAGAAGAAGAGATACCAATAGAAAAGAAAAGTTTTATGGACACTGTTGATTGAAAGGGTGATAAATGACATTGCTTGCTATAATCTAACGCGATACAACCAGCTGAGACATTGCTAAACCGGATGAGACATTTGCTAACTTGATAAGACTTTGATAACCTGATTGACTCTTAAACTCGATTTGAGACAACGCTGCTAAAAAAAAAAAAAAAAAAGACTGAGTTATTGCCGAATTGAGACAAACGCTGCTAACCGATAAGTGACTGGGCTCCTGAAGAAAACTGTGTGAACATTGCGCTCGTTCAGCTTTGTAACTAATTGCTAAATCGTTTTCTTTATAAGTGCTTCCAGCTCTCTGATTCTATACAGATCATGGCTACACAAAACAGTAGAGTGAAATATTGTAAATATGCGTGTATAGGCTTGATAACTGCATGTGTACTAATAATAATGGCAATAGTGCTTGCAACACGTGGAAAGGGTGAGAATTAGAAAATTGATGCTTCTACTTTTGCTCCTGTTACTGTCACTGAACTAACTGCATTGAAAAGACTAGAATTAGATGAGAGACACTTGCATGATAAGAAGGAACTTTTGTATAATGTTTTCTATCGCCTACTAACAGAATATGTTGAGACTATGGATGCAAAAGATTGTTATGTGTGTACACAGATACCGACATCAGTAAAGGAAGGGGTGACTTATCACCACATGCCTCTTACATACGGGATTACATGTAGTATAGTAACTTCTAGATTTTATGGTCAAACTAACATACAGTATTTTTACTCAAATTATGATGTTACCTTTGCATATGTTCCTATAATAACGCAGCTAAGCCAGATTGCTAAAGATTGGGATGCTAAGTTAATGAGGGAATTTTTCGAGCCAATGCAACCTTTTGAAACAGCTCACGCACATAGGGAAAACCTTACATGCTCACTCACTGCAGTAGAAATAAGCTTTTTAGATCGCACAGATGATAGAAGGGCACAAATGAATGCGAAATTAGAAAAAGAGCTAAGTAAGAGGACTTCAGTAGACAATTATGCTTTTGCCGCAATAAAAACACAAGGGAGAATAGCTTTAGATGCTTGGCATGTAGGGAAATTTTGTATATATCGTGGTGAATCTTATTATGATAACATTTTTGTGGGAGCGAGTGAATGTAAACATACGTTTATCTTTAAGGCCAAATGGACATTCATGCTGAACGGACTTGACCCTGTCATACCTGGTGAATAATACATTTGTGGGCATAATGCCTATTATCGTCTTCCAAAAGGGTGGTGGGGGAGATGTTATTTGGGTATAGTGTTCCCAAAGGTTTATCAACTGGATGACCTATCGATGATTCCAAAGACGTCTGGATCTCATCGTATCCAGAAAAGAGAGACCGCAGCTGCTGTGGTAGGAGATATATTTGGAGCCATGATTCCTTCATTGGGAGTTGTGTTGAATTCCATCAAAATAAGAAAGTTGTCTACTATAGTGGATAACATGTTGACAAAGTTTTCAGGTGCTATGATCCTGATGGATGCTGAACTTGCAGCAGAAAGAGCTATGACTCTTCAAAACAGGCTTGCCTTAGACATTCTTTTAGCAAAGGATGGCGGCGTTTGCAAAATGCTTGGTGCGCGTCACTGTTGTACGTATATACCTGACAACAGTGTAAAGATTAAAACAATGCTTGCTAATCTAACAAAAGAGAGTGCAGACTTGAAGGAATTGAAAGAATCAGGAGTTTGGGAGAAGGTTGGAAAAGGAATTGCTTCAGTGGGAAATTGGCTTGGTGGCATTTGGAATGGAATATTACTCAAAATAATACAGGGAATACTAATAGTACTAATTTGCATCTTTGGGATTTGGGGAATAAAAAGGGGAATAATAATGATAATGGAAAGAATTAAGAGAAGGAAGGAAGAGAAAATGATGAAAAGAATGGCAGAAGAATACAAAGAAAGAACAAGGGGAACTAAAAGGAAAAGAGAACTGACAGAATTTTAGTGGAATAAAATTTGTGGGAATAGTTTGTGTGATGACAAGTAGTCATCAGAGGAGGGATTGATGACGCGGAAATGAAGGTTTTACATTTATTAGCGCATAAACGTAGTGCTGCAATAATCAAGTGTGACTTTAACCGAACTAATAAAGATTGTACGGGGACAAAATGTGCCCTCAGAGCAGTTCGCCAACATTTATAAGCGTACTTTATATATCGTGATGTATTAGAATTGTATTAATCTGACATAACCGTAAACGTGTGCCATGATTTGCTTGTTTGGAATGTTTTAGCTTAGCATAACTTTAGTGGAGGCTTCGGCCTAGTTGCCTGGTCTCACGGTTTAGATGCTCGTGTTTTTCTAATGTGCTAATAAACGTGTATTTCTGCTTGAAGCTGTACTTTTCCAGTGAGACCGGTTCACATGCTTATCTTTAAGGTTTCGTGCCAGCCTGGCATCTTCTTCTTTGCTCCAAGGTCAATCTGCAGGTGCGGACAATGGAAGCTCTGAAAGTGAGTTAATTGGTAAAATATGTTGCAACTTACGTTCCCGACTCCAAGGATAATGTATGCCTAGGTAGAAGCTTGAGAACTGTTGTTTTTGATTGGACAATTTGAAGCCAACCTATGAACCCTCCAATGGAAGACCCTACTGGATTTGAACTGTTGTTTATTTAAACCCGGTGCACGAGAAGAAAGCAGCCATTACCCATCGGACATTACCAGCCATTTTTGCAGCCATTACTCGCCATAGCCATTTTAGCCATTAGACATTTGCCATTGGCCCGATACCCGCCATTTTGCAGGACATTGCAGCCATTATGGCCCATCTTGCCGACTTTGTCATTTTGCCATCTTCTATGATGCCAATTGATGTTCGATGTCATTTTGAATGAGACTTTGATGCTTTCTCTAATCGAGAGAAAGAGACCTTAAGAAATTCTTGCCTTAGAGACTTTAACTTTGAACTGCCCCTTTGCATGAAATAGTAGTTTATCTTGCCGCCGTGAGGCAATTGCCCCGTCCACCTTGCCCCTTTGCCCCGTCCCATGCTGATCGGAAAACCGGTACCTGTGAGACGAAGACTTCCTTGAATGCTGATTGTAATTGGTAAATATGAAAGGAAATTGTACAATTGCATTGTGTTTCTTTTAGGTAACCAACTGCTGATTTTGATAAGAGCCCTAGCTAGGAGTTTTCTAAATTAATGTTGCTAAATTGTTTTTGCATGAAGTCCCACATGCAGATGCTAATTCGAGGTTAGATGAGGAATCATTGGTGCACGATGCAATTTGAGACCTTGTTATGCTGACTAATGTATTCAATTAGCTCATTACAGATTATAGTTTTAGTGGTTTGCGTTGCTATTATCGAATGCATTGTTATTCAAATACTGCATAGATTGCATCTTTTCCGCTGTTATGGACAGCTATTAATGTTCATTTACATATATCAATTGGTGTTGAGACACATCTATATTGTGCTAGCTTTGTTAATATAGGGAAATAAATTCATTAACTTTGAATAAACTGGTGTGGTTATTCATGGCCGAAAGGTCATGGTTCGCCGAAATGTTTTCTGGATTAATTGTTAAGTGTTATGTTGATCAGGGTATTGCTTATGTTCGTTATTGATTATTGATTAGATTAAATTGATTGATCTCGGGTGAAGAGAGTCCCACTTAGTCAAAAGATTCATCGACCCGAAGAGCGTCCAAACACAGGTAAATTATTAGGGAGGAACGCTCCATCAGGTGAACAGGACAGAGACAGTACTGGTATAGCTGCCAGGTTTCCCAGGTCCATGCATGACTAATTAGTCCAAGCCATTTTTTTTTTTTTACTTATTCGAATTCTGGTTTACTACTGTAGAACATAAGCAGCAGAAATTCTAAGACAAAAAACAGGACTAGTCTAACTAGTCACCCTGCCCCACCCCATCCTTCCCGACTCAATTCTATGGCTTCGCTAACGATAATCACCCGGTATCGGGGTGAAGAGGCAGCTTTCACTTCCTAGTGCTCTGTGCCACAGAGCCTTCTGCACAGCTGGGCCCGCCAGGGCAGCAGGTTTAGCAGGACTGTCGCTGTAAACTTTGTAAAGGATTCTCCAGCAAACGCTGGCAGCCTTGGGCAGCATCTCGGCTGCGCCCTCGTAATCCCTGCCCCTCTGCCGCGTCACTGGTGCAGAAAACGCCCCTGGGCCGAACAACGGGTGAGGGAGGAGCAGGAACTGTCTGGAAGGGATGCTGCTGTCGGGCGTTTAAAGCAGCAGCGCGGGAGTGACAACCGGAGACCGAGGCACGCACTGCTGCCCCCTGCCCTCCGGACGATGGCGACCTCGGAGCTGCTGGTGTTCGCCAACTGGAGCACCCTGCTCGTCTGCATGGTGCTCAAGTTCCCGCAGATCGTGGCTGTAGTATCCGCACGCTCTGCCCGGGGGATCAGCATGAACAGCTTGCTGCTGGAACTGACCGGGTAAGAGAGACGCGGTCCCACCCTGAGGTGCTACAGATGAACAGTGACGCGGCACTGCAGGATCAGTTATTGAATATGTGTGCATCTCTGCTTCCGGGGCATCCTCAGGTGAAGGAGTCGGGTACTTACGAGTTAAAAGGCAAAGTTTGGGAAGTCTGTGTAGAGCACAAAACAATTAAGGAACTAAAAACAATTGCGTATCAAAACATATGGCAAAGATTTCTAATCATTTTTTTTTACTGGTGACTGAAATTAAATTCACACAAATAACATTAGGCGTGTACTTCTTGGAATCTCGCTCGTTTTGCACAATAGCACACAATGAAGGAGGGGCTGTAAATGTAGCTGAGCTCATAATACTGACTCATAATACTGCTTGTAACAGCAATTTCAGCTCCATGTATTTCCGGGACAATGAGTCTTGAATGCTTATGTTGCTAACTACCAAACTGAGGCCCATATTTATACTTTTTGACGCAAAACTGCGCAAACGCAGTTTTGCGTCAAAAAGTATAGCACCGGCTTGCGGGATTCCAGAGCACCAGCCGGGTGTCAATTTTATGCAATGCCGCAAGCCGGCCCAAAGGGTGGGCTAGAGTAAAAAAAATTACATTAGCCGGGTGGGGGTAGTTGTGTGGGAGAAGGGGGTTTTGCACCAAAAAATGACGTTAGGATGGTTAGAGGCAAAAGAAATGCCTCTAGCCAGCCTGGCGTCATTTTCTGATGCAAAACCATCCATACCACATGACTGTCTTAGAAAAGACAAAGGTCATGCCCACCACCCCAATGGCCAGTACAGGGGACCAGTGTCCCCGGGACATGGTCATTGCACCCTGTGCCTTGCAGGGGACCCCAAGTTTGGCCCCTGATGGCACTTTAATTTAAAAATAAAATACTTACCTATACTTACCCTACTTACCTGGGATGGAGTTCCCCCATCCTCTGGTGATCCTCTGGTGTGAGTGGGGGTGTTTCTGGGGCTTGAGGAGGGCACCTGTGGACCCATTTCATGGTGTTCAACCATGAAAATGGCACCACAGGTCCCCTAACGCCTGGTCTGACCCAGGCGTTAAATAATGGTGCAAAGCAAGCTTTGTACCATTATTTAGCCCCTCCTCCCACCCCTGCGTCATTTTAGCACGGGGATAAATATGGGGCCATGGGGTTGCCACTATATTTTAGATGGGAACGCCTACCTTACATCTCATTGACGCAAGATAGGTGCACCCATCCAGAAAATGGTGCTAACTCCAATATTTTGACGCTAGGTGTGTCTAGCTTCCAAATATAAATATGGGGTTAAGTTGCGTCAAATTTGTATTAAAAAAAGACGCAAATTCAGCACATAGTATAAATATGCCCCTCAGTCCCATGTTTTGCCCATTGCTGAGGGCAGTAGGGAGCATCATCTTGTACACATTTAAAAGCATTCATTTTTTTGCTCACAGGCATTTAGAAAGTGTTGCATCAAATATCTATTCATTGTACATAGGCCGCCAGCTCGAGTACATTTACAGTCATAGACCATGCTTCCTTTTGAATCTTTCTGGGTTGAAAGTCATTTGTTTATCAGTATACCTATATGTCACTTTCTCTATTTAGTTTCACTGTGTGCTCACTTTTCTAGGCACTTGTTTTATTGACTGAATAAAGCTTTCTAACTGATCAAATGTGATGTACTGAATTTGAGGGTGCTGGTTTATTGCTATTATGATTATAAATTGTATTTTGGATTATTTACATATTCAATATCTAATATGTTTACACGCAGATGAGTCCACAGTGAAGTAGAGTATTTTTGATGTGTTGGCTTTTCAGCCAACAGCATGCTTCATTGTGGGGGTTGTAATTTTACTGTAGCACTTCATTAGGGGCTCAAAACGCCAGCATGCAAAGTGCTGTTGGTTAAAATGCCGGAATTGGCTGAAAGTGTTATACATCAGAGGCCAGATTAATCAACACTTTGCACCAGTGCAGTCACCAAAATGATGCAAAACAGCACAAAGTTAATTTGGGGTTTCATTTTCAGTGCAAAACTTGGTTTTGTGCTTGGAAGTTGTATTAAAATAAAGCAAAGTAACACTATGTGGTACTTTGCATCAAGAGCGTGTTCCTTGGGTGGTGCACAGGCATTTCCATGCAACTACCTGTGGTTTTTAATGCAAAGCCCTTTCTACTATATAGACACAGCTTTGCACCAAACAATTGTGCTTCCTGGAGGAAGGCCCAAAGAAGAACATTTTTATTTTTTATTTTCTCCAAACTCTTCTATCTCTTCATGTGTGCTGTTACATACAGCAAATATATAAACATGGGAAAAGTGTAAAGGTATGTATAAGCATAGAGTTTGTACCCTTCCAGTAAAAAAAACTTATTTTGGATTCTAGCAGATGCCTTTTCACTATGTTGCAAAGCTGTGTGTGTGGCAAAGGATAGCCAGGAAGTGTGTAATCGCTTAGGAATAGAACAGCTCTCCTTCTCTTTCTCACTTGCGCAACGCAGTGCAGCACGCAGCTGAGGTTGCTATGGTGCTTTGCATGATATATTAGTAAATCTGCACTGATACGCAGTCGTTGGTTAGCTGTGTTTTAAAATTGTTATAAAACTTTCACCTCCATTAAAAAAAAAAGTGTTTTACCAAAAGTAAGCTCTGTTTACATATTTTGTGAGGTTTAACACTTTCATTTACATCATGCATTGAAACAAGCATTGGTAATGAAAATCATTTTGTCTTTTGTGTAGTGAAAAGTTGTACATCAAGGTTCATAACAAAGGCACAACTTGGACAGCAGCAGTGCAACATTCCTTAAGAATAAGTAAAGGACAGCTGCCAATAGCAGAAGGAATACAGAAATTATGGGGCAACCCAATTTAACCTTCTGGAGCATGGCCTAGCAAATCTATATATAGTGAGTGTTTTCCCTCGGGATTTATTTGGCCTGTAGGCAGTTAAGCTGAATGTAGCATAAATCATTGTTGGCTTACTATTCAAACCCTTATTTCTAATATCAATTTATAGAGTTTGCACCTGTGTGTCATCAGAGCACATTTGTTGTGAAAACCAAAGGAACCAAAGCTGGGCATGCTATTTACAACACAGCATAACTCTCATTTCAATGCACATTTTTTTTATATAAACAGATTGAGTTATTGTTAGAAATTGGGTCTCTAGTTGGCAGTTGTATGCACCCTGTTCAAGTGGGGACCACAATCCTAGTCAGGGTAAGTACCAACAGAACCTAAAGTATCCTGTGCTCACCCTCCAGTAGCTTGGCACAGAGCAGGTAGGCTTATCTTAGAAGGTAAGGTGTAAAGTATTTGTGCCATAACTCATACAGTAAGACAGTGAAAATACTATAAAAAGTACTCCACACCAGTTTAGGAAAATAGATAATATTTACCTGAATAAAATAGGAACAAAATGACACAAATCCAATACGCACAAGTCAAGATATCACTTTTTAAAGGTTTAAATGTGTCTCAATCCTTAAGAATCAGTGGTTGTATCCTTTTAACAGACAGTGCCTGGGTTGCGTCAAAAATAACGACGGAGAGGGGGGCCGCAAAGGAGATGTGTTGAAAAGTAAAGAGATGCATTGATTTTTCTAGTGCAACAAAGGCGATGCATCATTTCTTTCCACGCTGCAAGGCTATGCATCGGTTTCCAGGGGTGTAGCCTTGCAATGCAGGGATATTTTTACTCCTAGGAATGATGCATGGAAAATCCAGAACGCATTGAGAAGAGGCAACAGGTCCTGGGTCGATCCGGGAGATGATGCAGTAATATTTCAGCAGCGAGGCAGGTGCTGCATCAATTCAGCAGGCTTTGCGTTGAATTTTGCAGGTGTTGCATCGATTTTCTGACGCAGTGGATTTTCTTCTCTTTGGTGAAGTCTTTGATAGCCCTAAGACCTCAGAACAGGAGGCAAGCTAAATGCAAGCCCTTGGCGAGCACTTGTGGAGGAAGTCAGAGTCCTTCCAGCAGACTCAGGGGTCAGCAGGCAGAAGGGAAACAAGCAGGCCTGCAGTTCTTCCAGCAAAACAGTCCAGATGAGTTCTTTGGGCAGCAAGGCAGTCCCTCTGACAGAGTCCATTTGTAGGTCCAGAAGTGTCTGATTTGGTGGGGTCACAGACCCAGTATATATTCCCAAAAGTGCCTTTGAAGTGGAGGAATCAATGGTTTTGAAGTGCACAAGATCCCGTTTCAGCCCAGCCCTGTCTTCCAGGAGCCCTGTGGAGGTTATCAGTCCTTTGTGTGAGGGAAAGCTACTGGGCTTTGAAGTGTAAGTGAGAACCCCTCCAACCTTCCTGCCCAGGAAGACCCATCAGTGTGTAGATGAGTGCAGATGCAGCTGAGTGTCCTGTATTTATGGCTGTCTTGGTGGAACGCACAAGAGGAGCTGTCAACCAGCACAGACCAGATGTGGATTGGTGACAGGCTGTAAGGCACAGAGAGCAGTAAGTGCAGTGAAATGCGTACTTTCTAAAAGTGGCATTCCTGAAATAGTAATTGTAGGAGGCTGGCCTGGCTTATAGTGTGTACCAATGGTACTTACACCTTATGCCAGGTCCAGTTACCCCTTATTAGCAGAGTGTAGTAGTGTTCTAGTAGCTTAGGCTGATAGAGGTAGCTATAGCAGAGCAGCCAAGGCTGAACTAGGAGACATGCAAAGCTCATGCAGTACCACTATATCATATAGGTACTCTATCATAAGAAAGACATTACTCATAGTTACTAAAAATAAAGGTACTTTATTTTAGTGACAATGTGCCAAAAATATCTCAGAGGATATACTCCCTTGGGAGGTAAGTAACATACACAAAATATACACAACAAACCAAATCAGGTAAGTACAACAGTCAGAAAGTAGTGCAAACACTGTAGAATACAATATGATGCAATGGGCCTAGGGGCAACACAAACCATATACTAGGAAAGTGGAATGCGAACCACGAATGGACCCCTAGGCTAGTGTAGTGTGTAGAGGGTCGCTGGAAGTGTAAGAAAACACTAAGCGTGTAAAAGATACCCCACCCCAAGACCCTGGAAAGCAGGCGTAAAGTACTACTATTTCCCCAGAAACACATTAATGTCGCGATAAAGGATTTTGCAAGGACTACAACAGACTACAAAGCACTGAAGACGGATTCCTGGACCTCAAGACCTGCGAAGGAAGGGGATCAAGTCCAAGAGTCGCTAAAGTGTCTGGGGGGGGCAGGAGCCAACTAAACCCCGGATGAAGGTGCAAAATGTCTGCCTCCGGTTGGAAGAAGCTGAAGATTCTGCAACAACGAAAGGCGGTAGGGAGTTCTTCTTCATGCAGAAGATGTCCCACGGCGTGCTGGAGGATGCAGAGTTGTTTCCTTGGCAAAATACCGCAAAAAAGCCTTGCTAGCTGCAAGAGTCGCGGTTGAAGAAAAAGGGTGCTGCCCGGATGTCCCCACTTGGGACAGAAGACAGAGGGGCCCTCAGCATCTTAGAGAGCCCACACACAAGCAGGAAGCACCCGCAGAAGTCCTTGAACACAGGTTCAAGAAGACTGAACACGGGGGTCGTCTCAACAATGCAAAAGGAGGTCCCACGATACTGGAGATCAACTCAGAGAGCTGAGCATCACAGGACAGACTGCTGGGGGCCTAGGCTCAGCTGTGCATGCAGGATTTCTGGAAATGTGCACAGAAGCCCTTGTAGCTGCAGAACACACGGTGCACAGGATTACTGTCTAAAGAGTGGAGGCAAGGACTTACCTCCTCCTAATTGGGACAGTTGGTCCACTGGACAGTCTGGGTCACTAGGGTCCACCACCTGTGTTCCAGGGGCCACGCTCGTCAGGATGAGAGGGGTCCCAGAGTACCGGTGAAGCTGAAGTTTGGTGCCTGCTGAAGCAGGTTGAAGATTCAGTCGACCCATGGGAGATTTCTTCGTGGCTTCCAGTGCAGGGTGAAGGCAGGCAGCCCCCAGAGCATACACCACCAGGAAACAGTCGAAAAAGCTGGCAGGATTAGGCGCTACAAAGTCGCTGGTAGTCTTCTGGCTACTTTGTTACAGTTTTGCAGGCGTCCTGGAGCACTCAGCGGTCCATCTTTGGCAGAAGTCGAAGAGAGAAGTGCAGAGGAGTCCTGCTGGATTCTTGCAAGTCATTATCTGAGGAAAAGCCCACTGGAGAGACCCTAAATAGCCCTCAGAGGACATTTGGCTACCTAGTCAGGTATGCACCTATCAGGAGGGGTCTCTGACGTCACCTGCAGGCAATGGCCACTCAGAGGCCCCCTGAGTGCCCTCCCACCTCTGGAAACAAGATGGCAGAGGTCTGGGACACACTGGAGGAGCTCTGGACACCACCCCTGGGGTGGTGATGGACAGGGGAGTAGTCACTTCCCTTTCCTTTTTCCTGTTTCACGCCGGAGCAGGGACTGGGGGTTCCCTGAACCGGTGTAGACTGGCTTATGCAAGGAGGGCACCATCTGTGCCCATCAAAGCATTTCCAGAGGCTGGGAGAGGCTACCCCTCCCCAGCCTTTAACACCTATTTCCAGGGGTGGCAGCAGCAGTAGCTGCATAGAAAACCCCAGAGAGCTGGTTTGGCAGTACTGGGGGTCCATAGTGGAGCCCCCAGGATACATGGAATTGACTCCCCAATACCAGATTTGGAATGGGGGGACAATTCCATGATCTTAGACATGTTACATGGCCTTATTCGGAGTTACCATTGTGAAGCTACATATAGGAATTGACCTATATGTAGTGCACGCATGTAATGGTGTCCCTGCACTCACAAAGTCCGGGGAAATGGCCCTGAACGATGTGGGGGCACCTTTGCTAGTGCAAGGGTGCCCTCACACTTAGTACCTTTGCACCTAACCTTCAGCAAGTGAAGGTTAGAAATATAGGTGACTTATAAGTTACTTAAGTGCAGTGAAAATGGCCGTGAAATAACGTGTCCTTTATTTCACTCATGCTGCAATGGCAGCCCTGTGTAAAGGTTTGTCTGAGCTCCCTATGGGTGGCAAAAGAAATGCTGCAGCCTATATGGATTGCCTGGAACCCCAATACCCTGGGTACCTAGGTACCATATACTAGGGAATTATAAGGGTGTTCCAATGTGCCAATTAGAATTGGTAAATTTAGTCACTAGCCTATAGTGACACATTTAAAGTCAAAGAGAGAGCATAAGCACTGAGGTTCTGATTAGCAGAGCCTCAGTAACACAGTAAGCACTACAGACAACATACACATAGGCCACAAACTATGAGCACTGGGTTCCTGGCTAGCAGGATCCCAGTGAGACAGGCAAAACACACTGACAAATAGGGTTTTCACTATGAGCACTGGGGCCCTGGCTAGCAGGATCCCATGGAGACAGTAAAAACACACTGATATACACTCTCGAACAGGCCAAAAGTGGGGGTAACAATGCTAGAAAGAAGCTACCTTCTCACAGTAATGTAGAATCCAACTTCACCAGAAAGTAAGATTTCTCACTACCATTCCAACCATACTAAACATGAGAATGTCACTCCTCTCAGATCAGAAATTACCACTTAATAGGCTGTAAAGGAATTTCTAATGCTGGCTTATGAGAGGAGCAGGCTTCACAGTAGGGAAAAACGATTTAGGGAGTTTTTCACTACCAGGACATGTAAAGCTTACAAGTACATGTCCTGCCTTTTACTTACATAGCACCCTACCTAATGGGCTACCTAGGGCCTACCGTAGGGGTGACATACTTAATAAAAGGGAAGCTTAAGGCTTGGCTATTGCTTTTAAACGCCATGTCGAAGTCACAGTGAAACTGCACACATAGGCCTGGCAATGGCAGACATGGGTAAGGGGCTACTTATGTGTGGCACAATCGGCACTGCAGGCCCGCTAGTAGCATTTAATTTACAGGCCCTGGGCACATCTACTGCACTTTACTAGGGACTTATAAGTACATTAAATATGCCAATTGGATATAAGCCAATGTTGCCATGTTTTAGGGAGAGAGCACAGGCACTTTAGCACTGGTTAGCAGTGGTAAAGTGCCCAGAGTCATCCCAAAGTTGACAACAACGAGGTAGAAAAAGAGGAGAATGAAGGCAAAAAGTTTGGGGTGACTCTTGAGAGAGGGCCATTTTCCAAACAGTTATGTTATCTTATAGCCATATAGTAATTTTATTTGTTATGTGCTTAATCATGTCTGCCATCATAGTAACTGAGCAAAGGCCCTTTTTAGGGTCGAGCCTGCGTTGCATGCGCTTGCGCATGCGTTTCGCAGGGAGACTCTTTTGTATTTATAAAAGGGCTCGGAGCCCTGTCAACTTCACATCAGTGTTTTTTATTGGTTTGTGGGCTTCCCTAATAAAATCTGCTTGCTTTCATTAGTCGAAGGCACGCATACGTCATGCCTTTTCCGGTGGCTAGCCCTCCTCCAGCGTAGCGACCAAGTACAGAAAACATGCGAGGCTTGCTGTTTTCCATCGAGCTTGTGGACTTTTTTTTCTCTAATTTACGAGCCCGATCTCGCTTGGCAGAAGTCGAGCGCTTTACGTACTTGATTTCTCTTATTCGGGTTATGTACATAAATGCACTTTTGCCCGATAGGTGAAAAGTCGGGTTAGGAGTTTACAACGCGATCAGCTCTAACATGAGCAAACGCGAGACCCGATGCATTGTAAATGCTTGTTAAATACTAGCTTTAAAAAATGCATTTTTCTCACCTTTAGTGTTAGACGAAACGCATCAGCCTTTTGTCTTCAAGGAGTTCTAGAAAAATTGACTACAATGGATTGATTCCTTAAATACGACTGGGGTCTACAAACAAGTGAGGACCTTGGACTTTAGATATTGAACCCCTTGTCAATGGTTACAACAGACCTTGTCATTTTAAGATTTTGTGAAATCACTGCATTTCACTTTTGATGTAAACTAGAATTATTATATGGCTATAAGATAGCAATACTCACTGTGTTTATATAAATACATTGTGCATGATAAGGCTATGCTACTTTGTAAATAATATGTCCAGCCATGGTTCCTTTGGTTTTCACAACAGATGTGCTCTGAGGGCACACAGAGGTAAAACACTGTAAGCTGATATTGGAAATACAGTTTTAAATATTAAGCCAATAATGATCTAGTTGTTATTGAGCTAAACTGCCCACAGACCAAACCAATCCCCAATGGAACCACTTATTGTAAGTAGCAGAAGTGTCATCACACAATTTTCTCACACATGCATACAGTACAGTACAACACCAGTAGCTAACATACTAAAGAGAGAGTGAGATTGTTATTCGCTGTCTGTATACAGACATAAACATACAAGAAGTACAAACCTCCTGGAAAAGTTGCAAAACTGCTTGTCGATTGCCATGCATTCATGTACTCATATAGGATGATGGACCCTCACCTGCCATGTGTAGTATGGTTCAACAGTGTGTGCCGTTTCTCCCTCTGGGAAACATCCAAGAGCACTAGTGTTCACTGGTTGTACAGTCTCCTAGTTAAGGATTCCCTAATTTGTGTGAGGTTATTCCCCTTTATTTTTTTCCCTTATTAAACTGTGAGACTTATAATAGAATTGTGTGTGGGCAAGTTAAAACGTTTTTATTGGTGTCATCCTACCACAAGATTTAAAAACAGAAGAGGAGGGTCAACCAATGAACCGTGCTTTTATTGTCCCTCAAAAGGTTTCAAATAAACATTCCTCCATTCATAGGGTATGTTGGGTATGTATACAGATGTGTTCAATATATCCTTTGTTTTTTCATAAGGTCCGGTGACAGCAGTAGACACACCCCTTCTTCATTGAACGAGTACACCTTAGGCTGAAACAGTGCAAGCTTCCCTCCATCAGAGGGTAGGCACAGTTAGGGCAGAAACAGCACAGTCTTACCCCGCCACAGAATATGTGAAAATGGGCCACCAGCAGTGTCAGCGTTGCTTCCTCATAGAGCAGGTACAGCATGACAGTAGCAAAGCAAAATTCCCTCAAGTACAAACTTTCATCGCTCAATGAACATGTACAGTCGAGGCATGAATGACATGTAGGTTGAAGACAGATGTGTTGAGCGGGCACATAACTCACTGAAAAGAATGTATCTGTGAGTTTTGACATCATTGTGACTTAGGTGATATTCCACTTGAGCATCGGCATTGTGAAAGTTCTACACCTCTCACTCAGTGGCCTGCTGTTTGTGTTGATTCTTTGGTTTTCCGCCTAATGAGAAGTAGCCTTTACTTAGTAGGTCAACGTTATTCGGAGCAGCCTACCTGTGACCAAAGTAACAATGCTCTAGACCAGTGGTTCCCAACCTCTGGTCCGGGGACCTCTGGGGTTCCACCGAGCCTCCTCAGAGGGTCCGTGACTGCTTAGAAAATTAAATAATATTAACAGATTAATAAAGTGTATATAAAGTGGCTAAATGTACAAGTGAAAATTTTAAAGCATACTGTAAATGAGAAGGAATTTGGAATTGAAGGCTAAAAATAAATTAGTATCCTCAGATTGATTTGTGGGAGCAGTGCAGGTGCATCAGACAGAACGTAGTATAAAAGATGTGTGGCTTCAATTGAATTTAGAAAAGCTCCAACCTTCCTATTAAAATGTTTTTTTTTTTTAATGTATATTTGTTTGGAAATTAAATAAAATGTGCTATCATCTGGGTATATGTTTGATGAATGCTTGTTTTTTTTTTTTTTGGTGTATTGTTTTGCAGTCCAAATCTTCAACAATGTTTAGGCCGGGATCCCTGGCTTCCATTAATGACTCAGCGGGGTCCCCAGATTCCAATAATGATTCAGTGGGGGTCCACAGAAGTCAAAAGGTTGAGAACCACTGCTCTAGACTAGCTCACAGGTGCTGACTACCGACCACTTCAAAAACGTTCTGAATGCTTGCTCACCAGGCACTGTCCAATTATAGCCTTGGTGCTGCAAAAACTTTGAGGGCCGCCACTGTTGCTCTGTGAGGTGCCATACTGTCCCATCCCCACAGTGCACAGCAGACTTCCTGATTTCCTTTTGATGAAATGGATTATTAGAATACCCTAATATAATGTATGTTACAGATTTAGCATTTTATTTACAAAAACTGGCTGTTACGATTTAGCACTCATGGTAACATACTATATCTTCTGTTCTCCTAAAAATGCAGGTGTGTCCTTACAAATGATCTCCTGCATCTCTGTCCATGCTGGTAGGTTGGTATACCCCAGGGAATGTGTGTGTAACTCATATGTTGGCTTGCTAGGAGACTGCATGGAATGCATGGATACTAACGTGCATTTTCAAAAGTGAGTTGGGCATGCGCTGAACAAAGTATTTCATATTCTTTTTTTTTTTTTTTTTGTTTAATTAAAATGTGGGTCATATTTTTACACATACTCGTATGAACAAGACACGCTCTGTTTAATTGCAATGCAGATGAGCCCTGTCCTGAATATATGTAAGCATAGTGCTTATTCACTGATTACAGGAAAGTCACATTGGCATTGTTTTCCCTCTTTAAAAAATGTGAGTATTTTTACTGTCTTTATTTTTGTTAGATTAGTATATTTGTTTCTACAAAAATATGTAAAGTACATTTAAATCTAACCTTTGTATTATGCGACCTGTGTCAAAACCCGTAATGTTCCATAGCATAGCAGCTAGAATATTTTATAAACGTTTTTTACGGCAAATTAGTCATAAAAACGCACAGGAGCAAGAGCTGTGTTAAACTGTACAGCGTTCCCGTAATATATATATATATTTCTTTCGGGGGAGGGCATGTGATTGATTAGTGGTGCATTTGCAATGAAAATGCACAGTGCAGTTTATAGAAACCACTCCCGAGATACTTCAATCGGTGGCCTGCAACTAGGACTTCTCTTCACCAAAAGTGTAAATGAATTAACCAGACCAAATGCAAGGGTCAGTGGTTTTTCTTAAACGTGTTCCTTCAGATATAATTGTCGTTTGTTCGTGTAACTGCGTAGTTCCGCAGCAGCGAACAAAAAGACATTACCGAACATAACTCTTTTTGTTAAGCAAAGCATTCAACATTATTTCCTGTTGCCCAGACTTTCGCAGCGGTAAATTTCTCAACCTCAGCCATTGGCTACTTCTGAACTAATGTGAGAAAATAATGAAGTTTTAGCTTTGTAAATTTTGTCTGGTGGTTCGTCTATAGCTTAATGGTAATGTCATGTGCTTGTGGGAGACTTTAGTCTCTTCCCTGGTAGGACCCAATGGGAATGGGCAGGCTTGTGGTGTATTATAGTACACTTTTTACAGAATTGTTCCTATACCTTTACATAATGTCATGTATATATCTTGGTTTTTTTATATATGTAGCTTCATTCCTCTGTTCTGTTCCTTTTGAGCAACGTAAATAATAGGCGTTGCTGTTAGCCGATGTAATCCCTCTTAAGTTACCCATCTCTAGGGGATGGAAGGCTCACTGACCATTCTGAGATCTAAATTTGTGACGTGTATTGCAGCATATGCCAGCAGTGAGCATTTACCTTGCTCAGCCATATTTACTATATATACACTCCCCAGTAATGGTGTTACAACTTAGCACTTACAACTGGGAATTTACCACAGTATCACATTCTGGACTGCAGTTTACTACACAGGCCGCAAGGTGATATCTGGTGGTCCTCGCATGGCCATGATTTTGCAAGCCCAATGTGCCTGACAAGAGGAGAAACATCTTCATGACCAGCAATCGGTATTTCCTGATCTAAGTGGCCTGAGTATCAAGGTTGAACCTAGGTACTCACTTTGTGCAATCCACGATACCATGGAAAACACTCATGTTATGTGTGTAGACAGTAAGTTTGTAGTTAATGCCGGCAAGTCACCTGTTTTAGTAATAAACTCTGAAAAGTGAAACGCTGTCAAATTGGTAAAACCTTAATTGAGAAGCTACCGAAATAAAGTTAGTTCAGGGTGGGAATTGCTGCAATGGTTAGCCAATGGACATTGGGCATAGTTGAAAACATAATTTGCTTGCACTCATTTACTTTACGCCATCCGCACAATGATTTAGAAGCACCCATGATGAAACGATTACTCACGGTATTAAATGCAGAAATTCTTCTGTCTATCACGTATGTGCTTGGTAGCGTGCCCAGGGAAGTTCGGCCCTTGGTAAGACCACTTACAGTGTATTCTACTCAGGCAGCTATTTCAACTCCCTAATTCCAACTGTCAATAAAATTTAGGCTGAAATGTAATTGGCAGCAATCATCATTGATTCTCATGTCCCTATTATTGACTGCCTGATACATGTGCACTAAGAAACACACCCTAAGAGATACAATTTGGCGTGCCCTTTTAGTAGGCCATATGAGATACCTACCCTAGTCAAACTATCCAAAAAGAGCCATTCATCGTTGGCACCTACAAGAGCTATGAGAAGCAGGAATCTCTGAATTTCAATTCAGATGGTAGCCAAAACAGATAAAAGCTCTTTCGGTTGCACAGGGCATTGAGAACCTGAAAAATGAAACCTGAAGATTACACTGCAGAGAGCCTCTCTGGGAAGAAATTGGCTAATTATCTTTCTTGCCCTTTGGCCAAAGTAGTGAGGCAACGTTTCATCTACAGCTGCTTTTTACGCTCTTCCCCCTATGGAATTCAGGCAAACATGGTCAACATTCAAAGACTATTCAAAAAGCTGTCCTTTGTGCAATTATAATCTAGAATCACTGACAGATGTTGTCTGCATTTGTTCCATTCTAGTACCCAAACGCTGAAGGTGTGTAAGACTGACCTTTATTAAAAAGGGGTGCCATTAGGCAATAGATGCATTGAAATGCGCATTGAGCATAAAGGACCTTCAAATAACTGCATGTCTTGTAGAATTCATGGATGCAGCTTTGCCACTACTGAAGGCTAAAGAGCATAGCAGAAAAACGTGAAAAATCAATTGAGCTACTTTTAGGTTAATAGGACAGATACATTTTTCATTGTTACAGCTCTGTGTACTCCGTCTTTTTTAAGATCTTGCTGAAGGATTTTGATGGTGTTTTTCTTATTCAGGCAGCTTTTATTTAGAATTAGAATTGCATTCACTTGCCATTACACTGTAATTTTTTTTTTATTGAAGCAAATCACGTATTGTACATTTTAAAATACATTTACAATAAATAAACAGAGGTGTGGAATCCATATAGCCCAATGCCAAGGCCATATTGTTTGTGGTCGAGGACAACAAGTTTTCATGTTTATTTTGTCCTTGAGACAAGTAGGCCCAACCCCCTGCAGTACCACCCTTTTGCTGCCAGTTTACAGGGAAGGGAACTGTCAGAAGTTGAGGTAGTATTTGTGTTCATATGTTAATGCTGTTTGAACTTGTCTTTATGGTTCATTAATGTAAAGCCTTTATTATTAGGGTGAGCGCTATAAATAAACATTGTAAGGTCACACTGCACTACTGACAGTGGTTCCAGTAAAAAAAAGTGTACACATGTTTGAAACGTTTAACAATATGAGGCTATGTTTAATACTCCCATAATGCTGTCTGATTAGATACAAATGTTTGCGGAAGCTTGTATGCAAGATTGATTATTCTTTGGTTTCAAAATAAAATGTCCAGTAAAAAAATGCAAGTAGGAAAAAAAGTTTTGCTAAATTACTGTGAAATTTTAGGAACTATATCTTTGAAGCATCATTTAGTAAAATGTGTTGATGCATGCTAGTATTTCCCAAAAATATTCATAATGGAAAATCAGTGTAACGGTTTTGAACAAGATTGCGGGAAACATGAAAATGAACAAGCGCTGGCAAAGCCAACTGATCCGACATTGGTTGTCAGTCTTTTGGTTTTTCAATTCATGTCTTGTTTTGGCATGGCTTTTGTAACACTTTGTTGTGGGAGCTTCCAGGTCCTCACCATTTTAACAAACATTGGCAAAAAGCAAAAATGTGTTTCGGTCTCAAAAAGCACACCTTGCCACAGTAGTTCCGGGGCACTGATCAAATCTACTTTGTGTGCCAAAATGCTCCTTGTGGAAGTGCAGAATGCTATCACTCACAGTAAAGCCAACCAATAGAGAAATAGAGTTTTAATAAAAACAAAATGTCTTGGTTAACACCAGACCTAATTAGGGGCCCAAGTCAAAAAAGTGCACCTGTGGTATATGTCTTTGAATTAGTGGCTTTCGAAATTCACAAGACCTTACAGAAGCAGACAAGGAAATCATACTCCTAGAAAATATTTGTGAATTGTATTTTAGCAGAAGCAAATATGCATGAGTAGATGTGGTCATGCAAAAATCTGTTGAGCGTTTACAAGTTCACTTTCCCTCCAACCACATTTTTCCAAACCCTGGAAGAAGTTTTATTTCTGCCCTTGCAGGGGTATACTTTCCATCCTTTCTCAGTATGGGAAAAGATTAGAGAAGAGCTGGTGAAAATCCTTAAAACATGCAAGTTAGTAGGTTTGCACAGGCTCCAAGGCATTCACGACCTGGAACTATTGCTTACTGCTTCCTCCAGCCCCAGTGTAGTTCTGCGGAAAGGTGGCAAAATAAGGAAATTGCTTGTATTCAACCCCTCCTATACTTTTAGCCTTGGCATAATCAGAGAGTCTATTATCAGAGCTCTTACACAATTAGATTGCTGCCATGATTTGCTGGCGTACTACATGGTACCAAAGAGACAAGTAGATGTTTTTACAGGACAAATAGATTTATGAAGCAACCTGTCCCATGAACAAGCAGATATTTTATTAAATTCCACACCCCTGAATAAATACCTAGTAAGTGTGGAGAGTATTCCTGGGGGAGGGTAACATTTTAAATAAATAAAACAGTTTTTATAAACGTTTATTTATCCCTGCAGTATGTGGTTTATGCAGCCCTTTGCTCTAACTGTGTCTGCATGCAACAACGGGTCCACAGGGCTGGATGTTTCTCTTTCTTCAAATTGACAAAAATCTAGAGTGCAATTGTAGGTGAAAGAGGACTCCTGAAGTTTGCCCATTGAAAATAAACATTTTTACATGTTCTGTAAAGGGCTTCAAAACATTGAGGTTTTAAACGAGCGAGCAGATGTTTTTGAAGGTGAAGAGTCTTTGTACGTTTGAACTTGGATCTCTACCGTGTCTGTTAATATTATTACATTTATACATTTAGACCTGGGAGTAATGTGTAGCAAGAGCTGATGTAGTTAATTGTGCGGGCCCCTCCTTCACAGCCCCTGGAAAGAAAACAGATTCCACTTGTTGTTTTGAATGAGACAAAATCATTGAACAGCAACAAATGGTGATTTCAGTGTATGAGTGTCTCGACGTAGTTTACCATTACAGCAAGTAATGATATCCAGTATAAAGCCATGCTCAAGTGAATGAATCCCATCATCAGTTCTCAATAAGACTTCTTATCTTTGCTCGTTTACAAACTGTCACTTGTGTTTCACACAAGGAAATCTTGCAGACAGGACTTCCTCAAATTCCCAATCATAGTGTTAATATACAGTAGACAGACATTGTTGTTTGGGTGGATGGCTGTGCAGCTCTGCCACTGAATCAAGCTGTGGGTGAAGGCCTACTCCCCTCTTTGTTCTCTAACCCTTTTCACCCAAACCAGGTTCAAGTCCATCCCCATCATTTGTGGCGTCCTCCAAGGCTCCATCCTTTCGTCAGTAATCTTAAAACTGTACATTGAGCTCCTGGAAGTACTGTTGTTGTCAAAGATATAGGTATTCACAGGTATGAAGTTAAGTGTGCTCTACCTGAAGGTTTCCTTGAGAAACATGGAATCTCTTTTTTTACAGCATGCTGATGATACCTAACTACACCTTAAAATTAAATGCTGCAACAGCCTCAAGACCCTCAGCTCTTCTCTTATTCAGAACTGAGTGACGAATATGAATTTAAGGTGTGGTACCGTTACATCACAAGCAGTACACCGTGAGTCATTAGATCGCAGGCAGTACATTGGGAGGCATTATATTGCAGATACGTTTTGCTACATTTAAATTGCCTGTCACTACAACGTATGTAATGTTATTTCACAGGTAACTGTAAAGACTAAGTACATTTAAAATATAAACTAAAATTAGAAAGTACATTAAAACAAAAATAATATAAATTTAATAGTAAAAATAAAATTAAACTAGGAGAAAATGTTAAGAAAGGAAAAAATAAAGGAATTTGGGAAGGGTGATATATACATCTGTTCCGAGGTGTGGGTGTTTGTGTATATTTCAGCTAAGGTATTAGGTGTAGATTAACATCCTCCTGATGTACTTACCTCTGATACAATGACCTACATCCAAAACTAAAGAACCTTTCATAGCCTGTACTCACTGGATGTATCAAGTCTCCTCAAATCTGCAATATAGAGATTTCAGTATCTTCCCATAAGTAACTCCTGAGCTAGTTTTTTAGCTTGTTCAGTTCAGTTTTTGTCTTTTACTGTAAAGCACACTGGCACCCTGTGCCAGGTTCTTCACACATTACATCAAAAACCTAAATACATAATAAACCGTTTAACCTATTACCACACATTGCCCCGCTCTAAGAAAACAAACAAAAGAGTAGGTATTAAACAAATCTATTCAAGCGTGCTGGGCATGTATATTGTCTAGTGCAACATCTTTCCCTAACAGCACTATGTGTTCACACATCAGACACAATTTAAGATTACAGGGCCTCAACACTTGAACTACTCAACACAAGATCTGGAATAGTGGGAACAAGGCTCTCAGCCTCTTCTAAATATATCATTTCAAAATTGATTGTCTCTGTTTCCATCCTTATACCTTATCAATCCATTTGCTCTTCACCAGTCACATTTTGTCAATCTTTATAGCAGACTTGGTTACCTACACCAATTTCATGAGCTGAAAAAACAAAAAATCCTTTCGGATCCAACCAGTATCTTTATCCTCACAAATCCTCCACTTGCAACCCATTCTTTCTTGCCACCTTCTAGTCCAGTCTACCCAACAGCACATCTCATAAAAACGTATAGATTCTCATGTGCACCTATGCTGTCTTGCTCAAGTTTTCCAGTTATAGGAAGCCTCCCTTGACTATGTTTGCTAGCTGCTCGGTATGTTGTATTTTGATCCTCTAACATTCAATATTTCCTTAACCAGTCTGGGTTAGTTTCAACGTTCAATATGTATATCAGTATCTCAAAAGCAGAGAACTCTGTTTCTGTTATAAGCCTATGGCTTTTCTCGGAAAAACTCCACAACTTCAAATCTGCAAGTCACCTCAATCTGCACACTTTCACAGATCGTCTAATTTATTTGTTCTGCTAAGACATTGCCTGAGGATAATATAAGACAGCATTCTTATTGGTAATACAGCTTTTCTCTAAAACTTATTTCATCTTTCATGAAATTATTTGAACACCACCAACTGCAGTTACAAACAACAGTAGCCCTTCCATGAAAAATATCCTCAAGAACTAACACACCAATTGTGGTTAGAAATTCATAAACTTTAATTCATATCAGTTTGATAAAATATTTATTTTTTTCTCACAGGAAACGGAAAGGGGTTGAGTCCTATACGTCCACCTTTCAGCAAAATGATTGAGGAGCAGGTTCAATCATGCAACTTGTACGACAAGAGTTGGGAATGTAGGAGTCTACCGTTGAATCTAGTTATATTGCCTGAAGGGCTGCAGCAGAATTTGTTCATAGATTTGTTGGGCACATCTGTTTCGTGAAGAAGTATCAGACATGTAATCTTATACAGTTCTATTTCTATCTGCTTCTCAAACTAAGTTGACTTTCCATTTTTTGCTGTCACATTCACTGGCAGAGTTACCCACTTTGTTTCTCTTAAAATATAATTCAGATATAGGTAGGCCATTCTTACAATTAGCAACAAGCAGCCTGGAATCACATTTAAAACATTTCATCACCCCTAACTACGAACACCACTTTATCCCTTCCTGTTTCCATAACATGGTTTTCTTGGCTGGATTTAGTACTAACAGCACATACTTCTCCCACCTTGAGTGTTTCTTTATTAAAAATCTTTACAGATTATATCATCCTCTCTTGGTGTTGTGAACTGTGTCTTTTAAAGATCCATTTTTGTGTTGTAACAACTGATGCTCTATCTTTTTGTTTCCGCAATGCACAACCATTTGATTTCTAATGTATTTTTCTACTCTGCTTCCAGATTATCAGTTGCAGCAACCACCCTCCGAGCTGCAATTTAAGTCTCTATGGCTTTCTAACATAAATAACGCGAAATATCATTACAGTATGTGGTTATTTAGAACACTGATTTCTGTGTAGATCCTAAATACTCCTTAAAATGTCAAATGATGGTTTCAGCTGCTTCCGTGCATAGAGGTAAATGATCAAAGACCCTGTGATCAGCCATACCTAGATTATTCAACAACAAAGCAATTTTCCACTGTGCTTTCAAATATTTGCCATCAGTAGTTACCAGACAGTTCTTTTGTACCTCGAACCAAATCCCCTACTTGTTGTTGTTGAATATCGTGACTTTTCAAATCATGCTTTTTCCCATCTGGCATTACAATACGTTGACCCTAACAAAGTGTTGTGATACCACGCAGAGTTTTACCACAGATTCTTTTTGCACATAATGCAGTGGTATTGATTGATTTTCATATATTTTTAGGGGAACCCACCTTATATACATATATATATGTATATCAATCACCTTATACACACATATATATATTTATTAAAATTGTATTTATCCAGTGCTCACTGTCCCCGATGAGGCATCGAAGTACTTTACATCGTTTACATCAGGCATCACGCTGCTCCAGAACATAAGGTTAGTAGCTGGTCCAGTATTATTAGTTATTGGAATTCACTTTGCACACTCAGGCAAACGGTTTCATGCATTAATTCCAGTTTCTTTGTGGTTGATTAAAACTAATAGGAATTTGGTTTGTTCATTAGTTGGGAAGGGGGTATGTGAGTTCATGCACATCTTCGGAGGGGTTGATAGATGAATTAGAGGAGATTTAGTATTGTTAGATTGCGGAGGTATGGCTTTAAAAAAAATACATCTTTGAAATTAAATATATGCAATTTGAAGAACCACGTTAATAGACATTAAGGAAAAGATGAATGTGACGCAGATTGTGCTCAGAGAGACAAGGTATGTCAGGAAAGGAAAGAGGAGTGGGCAATTTGAAATTAAAACAAGGATTTGCAATGCAACGGGTCTCGCATTTCCTCGAGTTAGAGCTATTAGCGTTGTAAATTCCTAACCAGACTTTTCTTGCCACATTAAATGGGAAAAAAAAACTAGCGCGATCGCGCTGTGTAAAATACAGCACGATAGCGCTGCGAAATAAAGAGAAAAAGTAGTCCAGAAACCATACGGAAAACATTGAGCCTCGTATGTTTCCAGTAGTTGGTCGGTGCACTCGAGGAGGGCTAAACACCAGAAAAGGCATGACGTATGCATGCCTTACAAAAGGATTACGCCGCCTCAGTATTCCGTGTTCCGACATTTAATCACAGCAGCCGCGGGTTTAAGAGGAGGATTTTGAGCACTGGCACGTTTTTATTTACAAATTAAGCACTGGCAGGATGTGGGCTTCCCTTGTTATCTAATGCTGCACACAGCTGCCCATTCTTTCTCAAAAGTCAATCATGTGACATATCCAAACTTTCCACTCCCTAAACCAAGAGGCCGGGGTGGGGAGTTATAGAATCCTTATCACCAAGTCCTCGCAGTCACATACCCTCATCCTGTTCGTGCATACATCCAAATCCCAATGAACAGTTGAATAGCAGCATGCCTTGGAGGTGAGTGCAAGGTTCAAGTTGATGACAGACATAGGCAGAATATAAGAACTGGCTTGGGGTGTGTTTCTATGAAAATCTAGATGCCTTTAACGTATGTGGGCTATGTGACCGAGTGTTACTCCAGTAGACCAATCGTATCTGGCCTCCAAAAAGTAAACCATCACGATTAATGAACACTTTATAGAACCTACAGAACATGTACCAGGACATCCAAAGGAAGTTCCACCTTCTGGTGCATCATATGGAAGTCAACAGATCATTAATAAAAGGTCTTGAAGTCAATGTGCACACTTATGGACATTAAACTAATGTGTGCTGCCCCAGCAAAGTCATACTGGGGAGGAAGTGAGGTCTGTGTAATTACTACGACTAAGGGATTGTAACAAAGGTGAGGGTCCGAAGGTGCCTTGAAGCAAGAGGGGCTGGGAAAATCTTAAGCACAAAGCTCCTTGACTGCAAATTGTTTTTAGAGAAAAGCATAAGATATTCATGTAGACTGTACACGTGCGTGTGATAAATACTGCATAAATTCTAATAATACCGCATAAACGACACCCCCACTACATTCAAAATCAACGTGTTACGCTGAAATTTTAGCAATAAAATACTAGTTTTCCCAATGTATTTAACATATGTCTGTGGGTACATGGGGTAGAAAGGTTTTTCAGAACATATAAGGAGGTGATGGGAATTTCACAACAACAAATAACCGAATACACGCAATGACATCCATTGTGCTACACCGCACATCTAGACCCTCTACACCTTAGCTGATGTGGTTCGAAAGTGTCATTGCTTTTGCTTCGGACCATGCAACTATTTCCAAAATACAAAATGACATGGTTTCCTCCCTCAGGTGTAGGGGGAGATTTGGTGCTTGCATGCAGAATGGACAAAGTGTCTCACAGATATCTGCCAAAAAGCCACTGACCAGGCTGGTGTGCTTGCAATACCTCTTTACCTGTGCTGCAGTCCCACCGACCCCAGAGTGATGACACGAGACACATCCCGTTCAGTTGGCCACTCTTCTGTGGTGATGGATCCTAAGATGACCCTAGGAGCCTTCTCCTTCCCAGACCCTTCATATTGTGCCACACAGTTACAAGTCTTCAGCAGTGTATCTGACCAGAGCGCAGGCTTTTTGGAAATAGTAAACCTATTAATATTAGTAAAGAGTTTCACCTTTGCAGTTTTTCATTGCTGCTTTATTTGCTGATTTGTTCATATAAACATTTGCGAATAGCCTTGGGCGACAGTGACAAAAAACAAGGGTGATATATTCTCATTAACATGGATTGCAGTGATTGTTAGAGGAAGAAAAGTCAAATGAAATTTTTTATTTTTTATTTTTTATTTTCAAATGGGGACCTTCCCCCTAGCAGTAATGCTGGTGTGCATATGACAGGAGCACCCTTTACAAGGTATCCAGCTGTGTTTGGACCCAAATGGATTAACAGTCACAGTTTCTTTGCACACAAAAACACAACTCTGATACTGACAATTCACAATTCTAGTAATAAAAAAGACATGCAAAATGACACTGCACAACAGACACGTTGTCCCAAATACCCCCACCCCTCTGTTTCTCTGTACCTTACAGTCAGACTCCTTTTCGTACCTCCTCAGAGTCTCAGTGCCCTTTGCACCCATTCGTTGGCTGGGAAGCACAAGCATAGCAACAATACAGACCACAGCAAAGAAGTAAATGCAGATGGGATTGTGAAAACAGTGAGGCAAAGTGATCAGTAGACAACTAAGGTGTGCACACATACAGACAACTATGCTGTGATTGAAACCTTTAAACTCAAAAGAGAGTGCTTAACTCTTTACTCGCTCAGGGATGCTGCCAGGCGTCAAACACATCAACATGTGAGAACATTTCCCTGTGCAGGTGCATCCAGGATGAACAGTTTCAAAGATGAGCATTCAAAAACTGCACTGTTTGCTGCATCACTTTTGCACCAATTCAGAGTGTCCTTAGTTCACCAAAATGCCAGGAGTATGTTAACTGCCATGCTCCTTTTTAAAAGATCTCAGGGCTGTTCTCTTTCCTTAGTCCCTCAGGTTCTTATTTGATGTTGAGGGGAGGGCACAGGCAGTGAACAGTCATGGCTGGAAATAAACAGAGTTCTTAGCACACGGTTTACCGCCTGTTCCAGTCTCTGTTACCCATTGCTACTCCTGATCTCAAAACCCTCATAAACATAGGAAATGTGTTACTTTTAGCAGTTGCTGGCAGATCTGGCCATGTATGACATTAGTAGCCCTCAACTCTGAGTGAGCACTACATGCATAATGGCACAGCAGTCCCAATGGTATTGTGCCAAGGTCATGTGACCATGTATAGCTGGTACCAAGATTCATCAGCCAATTAACTGTACACATAGGCAAAATAAAGTAAAATACATTCTCTACTCCTATATAAAGATGGAAACATATTGAGTAAAACATAGGATACTGTTGGTCTACTTCTGCGGTGGATGGCCTTTTAATGGCCTGTGAAAGCACCAATACCTCCCTCCTGCTTGACCTCCACGACATTCCATAGTGACTAGCAATGGACTCCATATCATGTGTGAACATTAGCCAGATCAACAGTATGCACACTCTAGATATTTTTTTAAAGTATATGTTCAAATACCATGCTGCTGGATAAAAAACAGTGTTGACTGAGGTTATTAAAGAATGGCCCCAAATGAAGCCTCTCTGCCTAAGATTGCAGCCTATATCCATGTATAGAGTCTGATTAACTAAGGGGCTGTTTCATATCGATCTGCTACACACCTTTTCTCACTGCTAGTCTTGGCCTTGGTCTGGTGTCTTGTAGACAACTGGTGCCCAACCTGTGGTCGGGGGACCCCTGTGGTTCCGCGAAGACTCTTCAGGGGGTCCGCAACTGTTTGGAAAATTAAATAATATTAGGTCACAAGCTTTCAGTAATGGCTCAGTTGGGGGGTCCAGAGATTCCAATAATAATTCAGTGGGGGGTCCCCGGGTTCCAGTAATGATAAAGTAGGGGTCCACAGAAGTCAAAAAGCTGGGAATCGCTCTTGTAGACCATGAGGAAGCCACTGCTCATGCACTATCCATACACAAAAGCTTTACAAACCTGGGTGTCAAACAAGACATACCTACAAATGCTCAATCACCGTTTGGTCTATTGAACCCTTAATACCAGTCCGTATCACTCCTTGGCCAAACCATCAAATATTCTTAACTCCACTCCATCCTCTTGGGCAAGCACTCTGCTTTGGCCTGAGTGCCAATCACTTGGATCCCAAATGAACATCTCACACTGCACATCAACATTTATTGATTAAAAAGGCAACCTAATTTATTGTCCCAGGCATCTACCTAGCAATGAAGCAACCTACAGCCAGCCCTGATAAGAAGTACATGATCTACAGGGAGCAGAATTACTGTATCCCTTGTATTCATAATCCAGAGAATATTGCACACAGTTGTGCCATAGGGCACTGGCACAGATGCCAAGGAGATCCAATTGAAGCCCCAGTATGCACTGTGCACGTCACCACCAATATCCTTCAGTCCTCATCTAATAGTTCTTGCTTTACTTACCTTTATAAAAGGACTCCCATTTCTCGTCTCAGTAAGGCTGTGCAGCTTCTGTTGTGGTCACTGAGGACCAAGTGAATTTCAGTGAAGGAAATCCACCCTCTCCTTCCACACAGTCTATGCTGTAATCCTACCTCACCCTGCGGCGTAGTGCAAAGGTCACCCCGGTGTGAAGAATGTATAATGTTCCCAATACATAGAACACAGTTAATAGAGTGATAGAAGGAAACAGATATACATAAAAAGATGTTTTGAGTATTAATAGTGAGCATGCAGAATGTTCTCTCAGGGCCTGAGATGAATTTCACATTCAGTTATCAGCTGAGTACAATTGCTGCCTCCACTTTACAATGCATAAGCAGTAACCAATCTTAGTCAATCAGTACACATTTTGGGCAGAGCATCAACAAAAGCAAAGCACTGTCATAGATAAACCAAGACAGTGACTAAACTGCATCAGGCCCAGTTGGTGAAGAACAACTTTTTAGCCCTTAAAAGACCATTAACACAACCATACCAAGAACCCCCCCCCTCCAGTGCAACCAAACAATGCAATAAAAACATCACTATGAAATAAACACAAAAGAGGCAAGATGGCAATCCCACTGCTAGAATCCAAGCCTGGAGTTAAAGGACACTAAACAAACAGCAGAATTATTCTAGTATATGGTCTCTGGTACAGTTCCCTTTAGGAGGGATGCAAATACTCCTTTGATATAGCATGAAAGGGAAGTAGGGTGAAGATTACACATACTCCAGAAGGATAAGTACAGGAAGCGTGAGAGTATTCATTGTGACAGTGGAGTAGGTGTCATGGGGTATGTTCTGGGGCCTAGGAATAACAAAGTGCTATGCAGATTAGGGAGGAATATTCTGTGTATAGTCAATTGTGTTAGGATGGAGATAATTGGTAATAGAAATGGTCCAGAAGTTCAGTGGTGTAGTATGAATTCCTTGAGCAAAGAAGGTAAATGGACATCCTGACTAATGTCTGGGTAGTACAGCACTAATCAGGGTTCACTGGCCCCCTCATGTCTATGGGCTATGATGCCACAGTACCTGCTACACTATTGATAGCTATGCCCATGCAGAGGTCCTAAGATACAGTTAGCACCTGTGCAGTTAAAACTGGGGTGATGCAAAGTATGCGCCTTGATGCCAGGTGCATCGCTTGGACTTGCCTGCTGTTAATTATGTAACCAGGAGTTTTGCTTCTATAGCTCTTTCTCCTCCCTCACAACATGCCTTGAACCTCGCTCCTCCCTGCCTAGTCCAGGACACCTGTAGGGTTCCTTTGCTTGAATCTGAAATGGAGATTACTAAAAGGACCTCCTTAACTTAGTTTCAAGGTCTAGTTCATTGGTCTGCAGCATCTTCTACTGTTGCTTTTTGCCTTGTTTTTGCTGATAGATTTATTTAATTAACTTCCGTTTCGGCTTCCCAGTATTTCCCAGGCATTGTATGCTTTCATTTCTTGTCATCTGTCCTTTCTTGCTTTAACTTGCCATCGTTCCTTTTCTACCTTCCATTCTCAGTCCTGGTTTAACTGTTGGTAAAGTGATGCGTGCAGCAGAATCATCTTGACAGAGTAGCTGTAGTTGAAACTCAAAACGTTTCTAGAGAAATTTTGTAGCCTGGGTCAGCAGTTGCCCCTCAATAACCCATAGAAAAACCCACATCCCCACCAGTGGAGGCTGCTGTATGAATTGGTTATGCATAAAGGTACAGATGGATTAGGAACAGTACAGAGGGTAGCTTCATGGGAGTAGCTAGGAACTGCTGGCAAGATTGGGGATGGGGATGAGTCAGCATTCAGGAGAGGGAAGTGAGGGGTGCTGGAGATCTATCAGAGAGTAGAGAAGGGTGAGGTCTTCGGTGGGATAACAGGGGAGCTCATATGTGAAGGTAGCTCATAGGGAAGTAAGTTGGTGATAAAAAAAAGGACTTAGAGTGGAGTGGACTCCTAAACTTGGACTACATCTGGGGAGCTAGAGAGGTGGGAGTGGTCCCACACATCATGGTAAATGGCGCCTGGGACCTTCTGCTCTAGGAGTTACTGCTGGTAATTGCACTGAAGGGTGAAAGCCGGGCCAAACCAGCCAGTTTTCAATCCCTGCAGTAATATCACCCACTCTAGCAGTCTTTGGTGCAGCACTGCTTTCAGCCTATCCCATCCAGCATAATGGAAGCCTGGTTTTGATCTTCCTATACTCCACTTAGTCTCTGGTCTTATCCTAAATGGTCTACTGTTGTGCCTTTCTTTTTTATCTGGGTTTTACTTCTTTTCTTTTGCACCTTAGAAGTGGCACAATTACACTTGAACTTGAGATGTGGTTTAACAATGCTTGTTTGTTTAATGTAAGCCAAATGTGTTGACGATGTACCACAAAAGTGTAATTTATGTTTCCTTGCTTTACCTCGTTCTCACAACAAACCTAAGAAACAAGTGGATTTCTATGAATTGTGCTTTTATTTGTAGAGAGCTGCATCTGTCTGCTCTAAAAGCCCTACACTGCCACAGCACAGTTCCTATTTATGTAATTTAATACCTAGTTAGCCATTGGACAAAATAGACATGATTGTTTCTGGCCCTCAGGGTAATCTAAATTTTGGGCATCAAAGATATAAATCCCACTCTCCTGTTTAACACCTAGTTGTTCATCGGACAGATATAAATTTCGCCTGTCAGAGGGTAGAAATAGGACTAGAATACAGAAAAAGAAGTTTGTAGAAATGTATACTTGGGAGAAGCAAGGGAGAACATAAGGTAGAAGAAAAGGCAAAGCGATGTGGAAATGCAAAATGGGAAGAAGAAAGGAAGGTGACTAAGTTTAAAGGGTGGTTTGGTGAGAACGGAAAAGCAAAACAGAAGTATGGGGAGTAATGAAAGGGAGGCAAGAAGAAAGTGAGGGGCAGGGAAGGGGCATTGCAAACGTGTAATTTGGAAGATACATTGGATGATATGCTCAGAGATGAACTTGTGGTTAATGCTAATAGTGAAGAAATGAAGAATGCCTGCGGGTCACTGGTAATTACTTCTTCTAATGTTATAGAGCTACCTGCCTGATGGACGATGTAGGTAAAAAAAGACGTGAAAGAAACCAGCAGAAGGAATTTATAGTGTCAAAAGTAGAAGTATCAAGCCTGATGTTAATAACGAAGCCAAAAAGGATTGTAAGTACATCTGTTACAGTTGCAGTAGTTCACTTCATTTAGCTTCCCACAACGGTGTTCAGCCTTAGCAAGAGATTGTTAAGCTTGTGGCAGAGAAGAACATTTTGCTAAAGCATGCAAGGATAGATGAAGGTCAAAAGTGTCTGGACTTGGCAATTCTATAATCATTGAAGAAGAGGGAATTCATCCAAGTATGAAACACATAATATTAGTTGTCAACATTGTGAACAAGATCGCTTATGCCGAATATGTGGATCCTCCCATGTACATTTTGCAGGTTCTCAACACAGGACTCCATTTCATGACTAGGTCTGGTTCACCGTTTCGTACTTAGATTTTGGCATACATGGATTCAATCACAAATGTGTCAGCTGCTCCATCTGCGTTATTGCAAGTGCCAGTGTCTATAATGCACTTGTAATAGGGCAGATGGTACATTTGCCAGGTTTGCAGTGAAGTGCCCTATCTGCCAAGAGGAATATTTTCATTGTTCAAGAATGAAACCTAAAGGTTCGAAGACGATCAGATACCACTGTAGTTTTGACCATAAATGATAACGACTAGCATTTTCAGTAAACCAAAGTCTTTGGGTTCCGGGGGGGGGGTCAGGCGGTACGGTTACAAAGCTGAAACTTGAAGGAATTTATGGAAGGGCTCCTCCAGGAGTGGGGATTGAGGCTTAATTTGACATCTCATGGAAAACCTGAGCCAACCCCATCATGGAAAGCATTGAGAGATCAATGGCTCTTTTTCAATTCTCTGGGTGGTGGTGGTGCATGGTCTTAGTTAGAGGAGCGATTTGTTTGGTTAATTACAAGACTCTTGTGAGACTCCTCTGTGTCAACTACCTATGTGACCCCTCACCAGTGGTCAGTGATCAACTTCTTAGAGGCACTAGTGGCGTTCAGCTACATAAGATTGAACAATAGCAGGTCTTTGATGCCCCTTGATGTCCAGGACTGCACACATGCTACACTGAATGGATCAGCATGTCTCTACCCTATGCCACCAGGTGTGGGTAACACACTGAAACCTGTTTGTGATAGGGATTGGGAATTACAATTGTTTCCCATGAAAAAAGAATTTCTAGTAAGTGTGAATCATGAGTTTCCATTCATGAAGTACATCCTCTTTGTACCCACTGCCCGTTGCTACTTCCAGTTGAAGGGTTTAGTGTGGTCCTTGTATCACCTAGAAAATGATCAACTTTTACTATCTAGACAAAGTAAAAGTCAAAACTAGGTTTCCATAAGTGAACCTGTGGGACAATTGTTAATGGTGGAGCAGCCCAAGTGTCAATGGTCCCAATCTGAACCTCGGCTGCCTTCCAGACTGAACCCAGGACCAGGGCCAAGTACTTTGCCTTGTGTGCTGACCACTTGGGTGAGGACCAGACAAAGAGCAAGTACGTCTCCTTGCGGAGAAGGTCTCAACGGATACATGTGAGGGCCTGTAACAGGTGATCCCTGGGAAATTGGAAGCCATGCTCGCCAAGCACAATCTTTGAGAAACAAATTGCTCTGCCTCCCTGGTCCTAATGCTTGCCCTACTGTGCCCGATTATGGCCCATCTGAACTTCAGTTACCAAGTAATGGCCTGTGAGGCACGGCAGCCTGGAATCGGATGAAGCCTGGGGCCATGAGTTAACACACGGGTTCTCTTGGTGCAGATGCCTTGCTGATTGGGACTGCTCCAGGCACAAACCCCAGCAGTTGTGCATCATTGTTGCTTCAAGGGGCTGGAGGGGATCTGGCCCTGGCTGCTCGGGGTTACGTGCACCCACCCCACTGGTGGTTCTGTGAGATGTTCTGATGGCAGGCAATAATCTGACTCTTCACCAGTGCCTCGGCACTGGGCATGGTGGACCAAGCCTGGTGTTAAAGCTTGGAGCTGCCGCCTAGGTAGGGGACTCTTGACGCTCAGGGGTCAAGCCCCAGCTTACTCCGGCTGTGGTAGATAGTGGACACTTGATGTGCAGTTGGAGCGGCCTTCCTTTGTTGCCAGGCACCTGGTTGCTTGGTCCCATGTGACTGGGCTGGTGTTTGAAGACTCATGCAGGCCTGTCTGATGCCTAGGTGGGCTGGTGGTAGAGCAGCCTGCCTCTGCTGCCCTGGGAGCCATTTGCCTGGCACTGCGGGGTGGGAAACCTTTTGATTTGTCTAGGCTGAATCCCAGAAGGGAAGCCAGACTAGGCGCTGTGCTTTCTTGCTGTGCAGGGAGCAGATAGGCAGTGCTGCCTTCCTCCTGCCGATGGATCACTTGGCATGTACATCGATGAAGAATGTATCTAACTGCAATAATTAGGTGAATTGCAGGACACATTGATCGTTGACACTCAGAACGCGCTATGTGACGCTGGATTCCTCCCAGAGCAACATAAGTCTGAGGTTTCCTTGAACATCAACGGCCCTAGGGCCCTCCCAGGGTGCGGCTGGGTCTGTTGCAGGAAGCTAGGCTTTGAACTGCCCTAGGATGTGAAAGTTCCCAGGCACCTGGCTTAGTGTTGTGCATGGCTGTTTCTGGTGACCCATGACTGCCTGTGCACACTGGTCTTGGGTGTCTGCCTTCAATCCGACCTGCCGTGGTCCCTGGGCTCCAATCTGGGAAGGAGCATGTGGCTGGTCACCTCTGTGTGGAGGAGGCCTATCTCCTCTGGGGGGAGCCCCATGCCCATGGGGTTGACCCGGCTCTCCATGCTTCGACATCTGACTACGATCTTAGTTCAGATGTGGTGACCAAGCTGAGGCAAGCTTTTGTATCTATCCACAAGCCGTTGTCCCTCTTCTGTGGCGAGCAGGAAGGATGAGTCCTGGGGCCCCAATCCTGCCCGGGGTAGTGTGGCATTGGACATGGCAGATGTCTGGGGATCCTCCTGGCTGAATATTTCCAGTTATGCCCAGTCCCCACAGGCCAGGGTACCAGCGAGCGGGCAGAGCCACCTGGCTTGCCCAGTGCAGGATAGCGCCCACCCCGTGAGTGTTTGCGGAGTGTCAAGCTGTTCACCAATTAGTCTGTTAGTTTTAAAATCACATGTTGACTAAAACATCACCAGTGACATTTCATTCTGAAGGCTGATCCAGCCAGTGAACAAGCATGGGTTTGCCAACTCAGAATCCCACCCATGAACCACATTACAGTCTATTTTACATTTTGCACAGTCCTACGTTAATCGTACCCATGTAGGCTTCTTTTGTAATGAGTACACCATTGTTTGTGCTACTCAAAGCAGTTTTTTCTGAAAGACCCAGTGTTAAATGGTGTTACTATGCTTCCTTGCAAGACAAAATCATTATTTCATATTTTCAATAGAATGTGGTAGAGATGTGTATGATTCTTTTTGAAGAAACCTTTAAATTCTACTTACAATATGCTTTTTTATTTATTATTAGTTTCATATGGTGCTCATGCACCTCTGCGTATGTTAAGACATTTTACATTGAGTTCAGTTGAACTCGCATCAGGTTCAGGAAATATTTCAGAATATGAATTACAAGCAACATAATGAATTAAATTTGACATCTTAATTGCTAGAAACCTAACATGCACCATTAAGCAGGAAACTGTAAAACTGAATTAGAGTGAGAACGAAAAACATTAATTCAGAAATAGGTGAGATCCTGTACGTATCCATGTGTGTTAAAATCACAAAATCACAAAATAACAAGCTAAAATTTTCACAGAAGGTGTCGTGTAGTGCTGCATAATTTGTCATGTGTTGCTCTATAAACTGATGGACCCTGCCACCTAATTTGGCCATTCACTGCTCCATAATTGCAAAGGCCCTTCCTGTAGTCATGATTTTATGCGCATTTACTTTAGGTGTTAGCTTTTTGTCCAACAGCATGCTTCAGAAAGGAAAACTAGACTGTGCAGTGCATTTTCGGTATGGGCCAATGAAAGCCCATTGTTTGCATAAAGCAGGCCAACTATCAGGGTACAGCTTGTAATTGGGACATCAGTGGTGCTAGGGAATAGCACCACCGATGTCCAAAGACACATTGAACAGAGTGTAAGACCCATCACCTTCCTAGAAAATTAGGCCTATCTTGATGCTCCACCAATAATCTGGGATTTAAGCCATCTGGGCTACAGCATTTAATAAGACAGAAAGGAATCCAGGTGCTTACCCCATTAAGTCTAGAGGAATTCAATCAGGCCTGTTTTTCTGAGCACTAAGAGATTGACAAACTTGCTCGGAAAAATTAATCCCTTTTGAGTGGAGCATAATTAGGCAAGGCCATGGAACCATTGTCAATTGTGTCAAAACACTCTGTACAGACTTACAACCTACTAAAATAGTTACTTGACATTTTGCCTTCCACAAGGGCCTAAAAGGCATCATGGGTCTTAACTCTCCATGCTAGCAGTTTCCAAAACAAAACCCATCTTATACATCTGATTGCAACATTCCCAATTTTCACTATCAAAAGGACGTTTCTGAGAAGTTTTCAGATGTAAGGGATTCTAGCACTAGCACGATCACCTCCAGTTCCCTTATTTGAGAATTTAATGAGAATGAGGAATTGTTTTGCTCATTTGTATTTATGGACTGAGTATACCATTTACTGATTGGTATCAATTATACATCAAGGATAATAATGTATCCAACCAACAGTGCTGGCAGCTTGGAAAAGATGCTTTTTAATGGGCTCTCTGCTTTTCATGGAGGGGATAATAAAGGGGACACTCAAAGCTAAAAGGGTCAGCTCTATTCAGAACTTTCATATATTGTGTTTGGCCGCACCCCAACAAAAATGTGTATAAGAACAATAGTTAAAGGCTTGTTCTATTTAAGTGACAATGGTAAAACTGTCACGATGTCAAAATGTAATGTTTTAAATCCAAAAAAATGCTGACATTCACCAGTTATAGTTCAGCAAGCTAATTATAACTGGTGCCCCTGCCATGCACTGCTTATGACCTCACATATTATATCACTCATATGTTCACTGATAACATTGATATCACTGATGACATCTCAAATGGCATTGATGACATCACTGAAGACATCAGCCAAAAAATGTAACAGTTTCCTATATGCTTACCATACTGGGGATATTCAGTAAGGTACACCTAGACATAATTTTCTATAGCCTCTGAACTGCTAATGGGTGTAAATTTCTGCAGCATGCTTGGCCTCCTAATGGCTGTTGGGTAGATAAAGGGAGTAAGTGTTCTGTGAAAAATGTGCATTGGGTGAAAATAGCTGCACCAGGTACTTGCCTACCAATGTGTGGTTGATTGAAGCTCCTTGGGTGGTGTATGTACATTCCCACACAACCATTCATGGATTTCGACGCACATCCATAGCTACAAAGGCTGGTAGACATGTAGTTGCACCAAACTTCTGCATCAAACATACAAACAGGAAACTCGTATACAGCATGTTTTGTGCATGAAGGGATCACTTCCTGTATAAAAGCTCCTGACCATTACACTGAAACCCTTGTACTATGGCACAAGAGTGCCTATATAGGTGCATGCGTGCAGGAAGTGTGCTAGCACAGGCAGAGGGCAGAACTGTTCTACTTCTTTGTGTGTTTGGCACAGTTGTCCTCTCTCCAGTTCATTCAACACAACACAGCAACTTTCCTTGCTGCTGTATGTTGCACCAACTCTTTGTTTATTTGCATTTTGCACTTTAAAATCACCCACATCTTATTTACGGCTCACAAAAGCTCACCTACCTGTTGTGCATAGTAGGGATTGGCTATTTAAGGGAACTTGGGTGCCTGTGTCTCATTGATTGGACACAAGAGGTTGCATACCCGCAGACCATACAGTGCTGAGCAAAGGCTGTCCGTAGTAGGGCCTTGACCACCTAATGTTGAGTGCCTGGAGGGAGTAGGCTTCTGTGAAGACTTCAGTCCAAAAGCAAAGTCTATGAACTGTAAGGGCTTGACCACCTGTGTTTCACTGATTGTGCACAAGAGGTCGCCTACATGGTGAAGGCTGTGCGCAATAGGGGCTTGGCCAACTAATGGCGCTTGAGGATCTGGAAGGAGTCGGCTCTTAGTGAAAGCTTCTTTACAAAATGCAAGCTGTGCATTGGTGGCACTTGGCCACTCGCTCTCATTGGTTGTGCATGAGAGAGCTCCTACCCACCAAGGGCCAGGTACAGGGCGAAGATTGTGTGCAGTAAGGGCTTGGCCACCTAATGGGGCATGAGTGCCTGCAGAAAGCGAGCTCCCCTTTAAGACTTCTGTGTAAAGTGAAGGCTGCACATTGTAGTGGCTTGGCCACCTCAATCTCATTGATCGTGCACAAGAGGTCACTTACTTGCAAAGGGTTCAATAAAGGGTAAATACTGTGCATAGTAAGGGCTTGGCCACCTAATGGAGCTTGGGTGTCTGGAGGGAGTGGGCTCGCCACAAACACTATGGTACAAAGTGAAAGCTGTGCTTTGTAGGGGCATGGCAACCCATGTCTCATTGATTGTGCATGAGAGGTCACCTACCCACAAAGGACCCACTACACAATGAATGCTCTATATAGTAGGGACTTTTGGCATCTAAAGGGACTTGAGTGTCTGAAGGAAGTGTGCGCTCTGTGATATAGAAGAAAAACAACACTTTACTCAGGTATACCAGAATACGTATTTATTTAGATGCATCAAGGAAGTGTTTTGACCGATGGAGAACATCAGCCATCAGACTCCTTCCGAGACTGAAAACACAGGCAATATATAAACAGATCTCCACGGTCAGATGTCATCTGGTTCCCCGTAATAGGAGGCCCGTACAAACACAATGTTTTACAGCTTAAAAGATGTGCTATGTAATTTAAGCAAGGCTTCTTGCAATTAGTAACTGTTCCAGCTTCCCAAAACATGATAGCAAGTAAAATGCTTAATGGACTAGCCTTGTACAATGATATATGGTAAGCAATGTGCGTGGATAGCAAATGCCTCACAGCAGAAACTGCCATTTTGCATTCTTCTTGGGTCGCGTAGACCTACACAGATATTCATGATGTTAAAGAGAGGAGCACTGGTCAGGAGGTCATCTGCACAAGGAGTCTCATTAGTCAGCCCATTAGGCCTGTTTTTTCTATTTGCAGTAGCTCACATGCTCATGAGAGTGATGGGCAATGCATCAGGCCATTTGAGGTCAGTCTCTGCAAGTATATTTTTAAATACCCATTACTTCCCAGGTCACTGGGGGTCATAGGCACAGTGAGAGCCCTGTTGTATTTGTAGAGCCTTTAAAATGTCATACATCATTGGGGCGGTGAAGTAAATTCCATTATCACTGTTTATGGATATCACAATGCCAAACTGAGGAGTAAAGTCTTTTTGGCACCAAGATCTGTAGACGAAAACACCACTTTACTCAGGTAATATGGGATTCATACAATTTCAGAATTCAAAAATTCATAATAAACAGCCATGCTCATACTTTACCTTAGAATTTAGAGCCTAGCGCTTTTAACCTACACTTTAAAACTAGTGCTTTGAACTTAGCCCTTTGAATTTAGCCCTTTAAACCTAGCACTTTGAACCTAGCACTTTTAAACCTAGCAGTTTGAACTTAGCGTTGTGAATCCAACACTTTAAACCTAGTGATTTGAACTTAGTGCTTCGTACATATCACTTTAATCCTAGCACTTAGAACCTCTTTACATTTACAAAAATCTTATCCTTACATGTCCTTACCCTCTTTCCCATGTGTATTCTGTCAATCTGAGTCCCCTATAGTCGTAGCACGTGGGTGCAGAGAACAGGCCTGCAGCCACAGCTATGTCCCCCTAGAAAGATCAACCAAGGATCTTTAATAAGGTCCCTTACCTTTCAGGATATGTGCACCTGGTTGTTCAAGGGAGAATCATCTGCTCTGTAGCCCTTAAAATGCCAGCGCCTGGAGATCTGAGTCACAGCACCAAAATCTATAGAAGAAAAAAAACAACACTTTACCTTTATTATAGTTTTGAAGAACATCAGTCACCAAACTCCTCCCAAGACTGCAAAAAACTGGCAGTGTATATTCAAATCTCCACCGCCTGAGGTCAAATGGTTCCCTGAAAGAGGATGCCTGTACAAACAAAATGTTATGCAGCGTAACAGTGGTAGGATGATATGTGAGTTGTAATATTTGTCTTTGGATCAGAGGAAGGGGTACAACACCATATCTAGTCGGATCAGGCACCAAAATGAGATTTGTATGGTGGTGTGGAGCTAGGGTGACCGATCTGGGTGGTAAGGCCGGGAGAGTAAAACACGTGTCAGGGTTGTTTAGATGGGTGGAGACAAAGTAACAGAGGCATGGGTGTGACTGGATGAGCTAGCACGACAATGTATATGAGTGTGTTTGGTAGGTGGCAGGATGGCAGGCATCTGTAGGATTACTAGACAATTTCATGTCACAAACACCCTAGGCTCCCACCCCTGAGCATTCATTTAAGAAGCTTTTGCATTTTGGTAGCTGTATTCTAGGTTCACTTCAGTTGAAGCACATGGATTAGAATACCTCATAAATACTCTCGAAGGAAAACCCAATGAATACTTATTATTCCAAAGGGATGGAGTCACTATGGCAACTGGAGTTTATGAGCGTGCCCTACAGGGGAGATAAAATACCACAATGATATTTCATGACACAAAATGTCATGTTTTATTTCACAAAAACCTTTTCAACCAATGCTACATTATCCTGGTAAGTCCTATTGCATCATTTTTAATCATTTGCATGTAATTGAAATAGGTCACCTGTGTAAACGTATACCTAAAAAGAACATCTATATGGTGTGTCTAATCCAAATTATAAACGTGAAGAATTCGTTTAAAACAACCTAAAATGCTCAAAAAAAGTAAATTAAGAAAATGTGTTTTTGAGATTTCCTCTTTTTTCCTCCCATTAGATTCATTGTATTTCTCAGATACCAAAATTACTATGATTATCCAATTGAAACCTATCTGGAGTATCCAATCATTATTGCACAAGGTAAACATGATTCCTGTTTCTTACCATAGCCTTTATTAAATGTAATTTCTGTTATCATGTATATCTCGTACTTACTTTTACCCTTATTTTTTCTAGATGTGGTTCTCTTGCTCCTTATTTGCCATTACAGTAGCAGCATGAAAAATGCTGTGCCTTATTTGGCTGTGTATCCTTTAATTGTAAAATAAGCACATTTTGCCTTCAATGGGACAAAAGGAGCACAGACAGTGTGTTAGGAAGCAGAGAGGTTTGTGGGTCACAGAACAGTTTTAAGACATCATGAAAAGTTATTTTCTCCTTAAGTAGAAGGTAGGTGCTCATCTCTATAGCAAATCTAGTGCAATAGCAAGATTACACTGTAACACAAGGTAGGCTAAGAACCCAGGTAACATTAGAACAATAAACATTTATTACTGACAAATGAGGTGCGGTAGACGTCTTGAGTTTGAGTTGCGGCAAGGCATACACAGCCTTTCATCATTTCAAGGTGTGTAAATTGAGTACCATAAATGTGGCAGTTATAAAATCTTTTATTTACAGTGCTTAGGAATGGCAGAAGCATGGAATGAAGCGCTATATAAAACAGTTAAAGTATTGAACCTACTTGATATGACAAAATTGCATTCTAAGCTATCAGTCACTTAAGCTTAAACATTATTTAGTCTGAACTATCCAAAGTTTGGCACAATGCTAGTGCATAAATACAATGCAAGAAAAACCAACAGTCAAATCGCAAGTGAGTCTCACAAAATACTACTGTCTGTATTGTGGAATGGTTGGTGGTTTAGGGCCTGTGGTAGGCTACCACTCACTTTGGAAAAGCAGGTAGAAATGCAAAACATGGTATTTGTACACTGCTAGAGCACACCACTGATAGTCCTCTCTGTTAATGCATCACATTTGTGTGGGGCATGATCCAGATGACTTCCCGCTGCTTACTCAGTTTTACTCTCATCTTACTGGATGACAGAGCAGGTGGAGATTGAGAAAAAAGTCAGGAAAACATCAGAGATAAGACCCATTTTTTGCTACTCTTATCCTGGATATGGTTTGGGAACTGTGCCACCCTGGTGGATTACAAACCACCGAGACCGCCAGGCTGTCGACTGGCCGCAACCTGGTGGTGTCGGCAGTCCGACCGTGGCGCTTTCATCATGATCGTAATGTTGGGTTCAGACTGCCTCTCTGGTGGCAGTCCGACTGTGACTGTGACCCTGGCGGACTGGTGACCGCCATGGTCATAATGAGGCCTACTGTGTGTAGCGACTATCAGTCTCACATTTTGCTAGATCTGAACTAAACCATGAAACTGTTAAATTATGGTTCACTATGAGCAGTTGTATTCTACAAAATATGAAGCCTCTGCTGCAAATCTTGTTGGCATGTAGAATATATTTTATAGATGGGAGAGCAGAGAAGACAAACTCAAAGCAATCCCATAAAAGACCAATAAAAAACAGCACCTGATTTAGCAATTGTTTTTCATAAGGAACCTTGGTAATAACCATTGATATCCTTTGAAAAAAAGATGATTTCAGAGGATTTCTTTGTCAAAAATTGTTAATGTGTGACCGTGCATAGTTATTAATATTTAAACTGTAAGGGCCAGTGGGATACATCAATAATAATACTTGAGGACAAACAAGTGCCTATAATTATCAACAGCTAGCTGCCCAAACCATCAAAGCAAAACATGCCACCTCTGAAATTGTCAAATTCCCGTTTGAGCTGTTCAAGTAATGCAATCCCCCCCAGACATTGAATCTCCTACACTCTAAAATGAACTAATTTCTTCATTGATGTCATCAATAACAAAATGCAACCACATGCAAAGCAACATTAACTCAGTACACCCAAGGCCACATAAATGAACCAATTGATGGGTTATTTATGACTGCACGACTCCCAGCAAGTTCATTCCCTCCAATTCTTAAGAGTTTGCGTACCTCTTGTTTCCGCCCTTTGAACAAACCATACTTCACTTCAAAGTCAGTAATGTATAACTTACTTTGCTTTACAGTGCCAAAATATTAGGACATTTACTTTGTCAGACCATAACACAACTGACTCTGCATAGAATATTTGTTAACTCTACATATTACTTTGTTATTCCTAAACCCTAGTAGGTCTGTCATGATACTTGCTCCATTGCCACACTGAATTTGCTCTTACCCTTTGTATTTATCCTTCTGAGGCATATCTAATCTTCACTCTGCCTTCCCACCCTATCTCCAAGCTTGAATTCTAGAAGTGGGTCTTCCGTTTTGTGTCATTTCATAGTGGTGTTTGTGATGCAGTGTTTGACTGCAGCTGCATTGACCGGTTCTTGCTCTAATGATCTTATAGGTGCCTAAGGTTTATATTGACTAACTGAACATGGTGCTGTTTAAGTCACTTTCTTGGTTATTTGGCACAGTATTTTGCTTTTGTTGATGTTTTGTCCAACCTGTGGACTGACTGACTTTTGCATTATAAAGTGGAGTTTACTATTATACAGTACTTGATAATGGATTGTGAAATTTATCACCGGTCCTAGGAGGCCCACTTGCATGCCTACTAAAAACACTTACAACATCTTTTCATCAATATCTGCTTCCTTCAAATGTGACCCTTTTAAATGTGTTCTGCATATTGGGAGCATTTTACATTCTCCATCCCAAGATAGCCTCTTCACTATGCTGCAGTGTGAAGATTATTTACAGTATGGAGTGTGTCGGAGGAAAGCATTAATTCCCTTCAGTGAATTTCACTTGGTTCTCAGTGTCATTAGATGTTCATAGTAGAGTTCCAGAACTGAGGCAAGGAGTAAAGCTGCACTGCCTTACCAAGATGGGTAATTGGACTCTCATGATTAAGTGAGTAATGCAAAAACTATTATATGAGGATTGAAGAGCTTTGGTGTTTATGTTCTGAGTTCACTCTATAGCAGTTTTAACTGGATCATCTTAGGATCTGTGCCAGTGCCGTTTGGCACAATCATGTGTAGTTTTCTCTGGGTTCTGGTTATGTGAGAGGTAGTGATGGTGTTCTCTGTAAAGTGTGGTGAGGACCATTAGATGGCTGCAATAAAGACTTACTGTAGTCTAGCTTTGGAAGAAGGTTGTTAGCCATTTGTTACCTTTTCCCAGTGTGTAAGACAGGGCAGTTTATTTTATATTTTACATAGATGTTAAAAACTGACTCCTTGGTAGTGCCAGCTGTAGGTTAACCAGTGGCTAAGCAGCATACCAGAATGCTAAATTAGGTTGCCTTTATGACCATTAAACATTGATGTGCAATGTGAGTTGGCAGCACTCAGATTTGTTAGGGAAACAAACGCCCTAGCCAACTTAACTTGGGATCCAAGGGTTTGGCATTGAGGTCAACGCTAAGGTGCTTGCCCAAGAGACCCGGAGTGAAATTAATAATTGTTGATTGTAAGGAAATGCCTCCTTGGCATGGTTACCTCCTAACTTTTTGCCTTTGCTGAAGCTAAGGACCCCTCACTCAGCACATACACACTGCTTCACAGCTTGTGTGCGCTGGTCGGGAGAAAATGACTCAGTCGACCTGGCACTCCCCTCAGAGTGCCATGCCAACCTCACACTGCCTGTGGCATAGGTAAGTCACCCCTCCAGCAGGCCTTACAGCCCTAAGGCAGGGCGCACTATACCACAGGTGAGGGCATATGTGCATGAGCACTATGCCCCTACAGTGTCTAAGCAAAACCTTAGACATTGTAAGTGCAGGGTAGCCAAAAGAGTATATGGTCTGGGAGTTTGTCAAACACGAACTCCACAGTTCCATAATGGCTACACTGAAAACTGTGAAGTTTGGTATCACACTTCTCAGCACAATAAATGCACACTGATGCCAGTGTGCAATTATCGTAAAATACACCCAGAGGGCATTTTAGAGATTAGATTAGAGACTATTTCCTGCCAGCCTGCCACACACCAGGCATGTTGCTGGCCACATGGGGAGAGTGCCTTTGTCACTCTGTGGCCAGGACCAAAGCCTGTACTAGGTGGAGGTGCTTCTCACCTCCCTCTGCAGGAACTGTAGCACCTGGCGGTAAGCCTCAAAGGCTCACCCCTTTTGTTACAGCGCCCCAGGGCATCCCAGCTAGTGGAGATGACCGCCCCTCCGGCCACTGCCCCCACTTTTGGCAGCAAGGCTGGAGGAGATAATGAGAAAAACAAGGAGGAGTCACCCACCAGTCAGGACAGCCCCTAAGGTGTCCTGAGCTGAGATGACCCCTGCCTTGAGAAATCCTCCATCTTGAGTTTGGTGGATTCCCCCAATAGGATTAGGTATGTGCCCCCCTCCCCACAGGGAGGAGGCATAAAGAGGGTGTAGCCACCCTCAAGGACAGTAGCCATTGGCTACTGCCCTCCCAGACCTAAACACACCCCTAAATTCAGTATTTAGGGGCTCCCCAGATCCCAGGAAATCAGATTCCTGCAACCTGAAGAAAGAAGAAGGACTGCTGACCTACAAGCCTGCAGAGAAGGAGGAAGACGACAACTGATTTGGCCCCAGCCCTACCGGCCTGTCTCCAACTTCGAAAACCTGCTCCAGCGACGCATCTGACATGGACCAGCGACCTCTGAAGCCTCAGAGGACTGACCTGGACTAAAGGACCAAGAAACTCCTGTGAACAGCGGCCCTGTTCAAAACCAGCTACTTCTTTGCAACAAAGAACCAACTTTCAAAGACTGCACGTTTCCCGAGGGAAGCGTGAGACTTCACACTCTGCACCCGACGCCCCTGGTTCGAGATCCAGAGAACAAACACCACAGGGAGGACTCCCCGGTGACTGCGAGCCTGTGAGTAACCAGAGACGACCTCCCTGAGCCTCCACAGCGACGCCTGCAGAAAGAATCCAGAGGCTCCCCCTGACCACGACTGCTTGTAACAAGGGACCCGACGCCCTAAACCAACACTGCACCCGCAGCCCCCAGGGCCTGAAGGAACCGAACTTCGACGCAGGAGTGACCCCCTGACGACCCTCTGCCTAGCCCAGGTGGTGGATGCCCCAAGGAGACCTCCCTGTGCCTGCCTGCACCGCTAAAGTGACCCCCGGGTCCCTCCATTGTTTCCTACCTGAAACCCGACGCCTGCTTTGCGTACTGCACCCGGCTGCCCCTGTGTCGCTGAGGGTGTACTTTTTGTGCCTTCTCGTGTGTCCCCCAATGCTCTACAAAACCCCCCTGGTCTGCCCCCCTGAGGACGCAGGTACTTACCTGCTGGCAGACTGGAACCGGAGCTCCCCTGTTCCCCATTGGCACCTATGTGTTTTGGGCACCTCTTTGACCTCTGCACCTGACCGGCCCTGAGCTGCTGGTGTGGTAACTTTGGGGTTGCCTTGAACCCCCAATGGTAGGCTGCCTATGCCCCAAACTTGAGACTTGTAAGTGTTTTACTTACCTCCAAAAAATAACCTTTACTTGCCTCCCCCAGGAACTGTTGATTTTTGCAGTGTCCACTTTGAAAATAGCTTATTGCCATTTTTACAAAGACTGTATGTGATATTGCTTTCATTCAAAGTTCCTAAAGTATCTAAGTGAAGTACCTTACATTTAAAGTATTAACTGTAAATCTTGAACCTATGGTTCTTAAAATAAACTAAGAAAATCTATTTTTCAATATAAAAACCTATTGGCCTGGAATTGTCTCTGAGTGTGTGTTCCTCATTTATTTCCTGTGTGTGTACGACAAATGCTTAACACTACCCTCTGATAAGCATACTGCTCGACCACACTACCACAAAACAGAGCATTAGAATTATCTACTTTTGCCACTATCTTACCTCTAAGGGGAACCCTTGGACTCTGTGCACGCTATTTCTTACTTTGAAATAGTATATACAGAGCCAACTTCCTACATTGATTGTTCGGCCAAGGGTTCGTATGGAGGGGGATGAGGTATTTAATAGGGCAAACAGCATGTGAACGTATTTCTTGTTTGACACCCAGCTTCCACCCAGGTTTGTAAGGCTTCTTTGTATGGATAGTGCATGAGCAGTGCCATTCACATTGTCTACAAGACACCAGATCAAAGCTGATCAAGTGCGTGAGAGACCAATATGAAACAGCCATTTAGTTCTTCAGACTCTTAAGAGTGCATGTAGTCCTCAGCAGGGTAGTTTCAACTGGGGTTTTTCTTTAATATCTCCATTCAACACTATTTTTTTTAGCCAACAGCATGTTGTTTGAGCCAATAGTTGAAAACAAGACCTAGACTGCAGACTCTGTTGGTTAATGCCAAGTCTGGTTAGTGTTCAAACATAACATTGGGTCCACTTAACTGCTCATCACTGTGGAATGCCATGGAGATCAGGCGGGATGGAGGTGCCAGTGCTTTCACTGACCATTAAATGGCCGCCCACCATAGAAGTAGACCAGTGTTATCTTAATTTTTTAATACATGTTTCCTTCTTTGTATGGCAGAAAACAGTGCATTTCATGTTATTCAGCCTAGGTGTACAGATAATTGGCTGCTGAATCTTGTCATATAAGCTTGGCACTATACATTGAACCAAAGTGTCTGGTGTGTGATTACGCATACAGTACTCAGAGTTAAGGGCTTGTCGTTTTTAGTCAGAATTAGCAGAAGTTGGTGATGCCAACAATTTGCCTTTGCCTATGTGTCTTTTGAGATCAAGAATAGCAAGGGTTAAATGACAGGAACAGTTCTTTTTTCAAGTTGACTTCTGTTGAAATGATGGAGCTTTTTGCAGCTTTATATGGCGTGAACATGATCCAGAGGCATTGGAGCAATTTAGATGAGCACCAGATTATGGCCCTCATTACAACAAGCCGCCCGCCAAGGTTGGACCGCCGAGCGGCTGCCGCAGCCATTATGAGATCCCCGCTGGGCTGGCGGGCGGAAACCTGGTTTCCACCCGCCGGCCCAGCGGGGATCTCAGCTGCAACACAGGAGCCGGCTCCAAATGGAGCCGGCGGTGTTGCGGCTGTGCAACGGGTGCAGTTGCACCCGTCGCGCTTTTCACTGTCTGCTGTGCAGACCATGAAAAGCTGCACGGGCCGTGGCAGGGGGCCCCTGCACTGCCCATGCCAGTAATCCCCCATGGAAGCACCGCCAGCCTGTTGGCATCCCCCATGGAAGCACCGCCAGCCTGTTGGCGGTGCTTCCTCCAAAACAGCCCTGGCGGTCTTATTAATATATATATATATATAATGTAATCTGGTGCTCAGGTAAATTATATATACATATGTATGTGTGTGTGTGTGTGTGTGTGTATATATATATATATATACACACATATATATATATATTTATATATATGTGTCATATAAAGTTGTGAAAAGCTCCATCATTTCAACAGAAGTCAACTTGAAAAAAGAAGTTGCTCTTTCTTCTGAAAAATCTCTCTCCAAAGAGCTCTCGGATGTATGCCAAGCTTAGTATACAGCATGGACCAAGTGCCCTGCAGATGTCTCCCAAAAAGCCACTCTTTACTCACAATATCCCTTCACCTCTCCTGCAGACCCACCAAACCCAGCGTGATGACATAGGGCACATCCCGCTGCATATAAAAATAGACATGAGTATATATATTTTTTTTTTACGCACTGGGGATTAAGTGATTCTCGCAGCATGCTGAGCCGGAGCTAGGATTAAAGCCTGGTTCTCCAGGTCCAAAGTTTTCAGCTCTTGCCTTTATGCTACTATAAATTAATACACAACTTGAGAAATATGCTTTCCATCTACATTAGCTAATGTAGTAAATTCTGTATGTGCAGTGTTGCACCGTGGTTGTGATTGTGCCTATAGGGTCATTTGCTGCTGTGAAACTCAATCACCAACCTATATAGTTTCTGAAAAAAGATTTCAGTGTGATGTACTGAACGATGTATTTTAAACACAGACTGAAAAGTGGTATTTTATCACTAATATTTCAGTTAAACAAATTGGGGGTGTCATATATGCAGTGTTATAGCATTCAGGTGTTCAGTGTATTTGAACAGCGTATGATTTCTATGGGTCTTCTTTAAATATTACCATTTTAGGAGCTTTGCGCTGTAGATTTGCCCACCCCCATCCACCTTGTCTGTGAGCTAGGTACACAGATTTATATGTTTAACTTTGTTTTATCACTTAAACCAAAATCAGGTAGGTGCCTTCAGACCCACTCTTTTCCTCTAATCTCTTTGCTGTACAAAATCCACAGACCACACTTCGTCCTCAGCACGGACTTTGCTAGCGCAGCACGCATCCGTTTAATGTCCATAAATATGCATATCTACTTAAAGACCTTGTTTTAAAGATCTGTTGACTTCCATATAACACAACTACAGCCCAACCTTTCTTTTGATGTCCTTTGGAACTGTGATGTAGGTTTTTTTAAAGTGTCTCAAAAAGGATCATTAATCATAATGGGTAGACTTTTGGACCCCAGAGGTCATTGGTCTACTGGAGCCAACCTCTCTCTCATGTAGCCCTCTTATAATGAAAGCTACCCAGATTTTCATGGAAATAGAGCCATTATATTTTGATTACTTGCTGCCTTCAGCATTAACCATGCACTCACCTCCAAGCATGCTGCTCTTTTACCAGCCTCTGAGATTTGGATGTGTGCGCAAAAAAAGATGAGGGTAAGTGACTGCAGAGACATGGTGGTGAGGATTCTTTAATGACCCGGCCCCTTGGTTATGGGAATGGAAAGTTGTTTGTGTAATGCCTGGCTAGGTCACATGTTTTGATTTTGGGAAGGAATGGTCAGCTGTATGCAGCATTAGATAACAAGGCAAGTCAACACCAAGTTGCATTCTGAAATGTGAAACAAAGGAGCATGTGATAATATCAAATCATGAGATACTAACCGTATATCAAGAGTTCATGCCGCTTTGTCTCTAGAACTGGAGTCTAACCAGCTCTGAAAACCAGCGTGTTGGTTGCATGTTTAACAAGTTAATATGATTTTTTACCATGTCTATTGATTTGGAGACCTCTAAAACCTTTGCATGTATCCAAACATTTCCAGCCTTAGTAATATTGACTGATGCAAATCCTCTAGTTTGAAGCTTTAACCAATTCTTGGCATATGTGTTCATGGACAGGTTATAAATATATGCTTTATTAACCCTTGCACCTGGCAGAATGTAGCATTGCAGCAATGTATTTCTCAGATATCAAATTTTAAACCTCTCTTAGTTAACTATTTACGCTGCAGTGTACTCAGCACTGTTTTTTTCTCTTTTTCCTGTGACTAGAAGCCTTAATTTAATTTAGAACTGACAAATCACCGTTGCCTGTGCTGGAAAGTAAATGTTTTTCCCTTACTGCTCTCCAGATGCTCCCTTTGTGTAGTGATGCCCCTCAGAGCAGGGTGGTTTCTAGCCTGGATCTGGCACAACGAGATGTGAGTTTCTGCATTTGGTGATCAGTAAGGTCTCAAGACTTGGTCTCACCTGAAGGGTCTTCCTTCACCTTGTAAAAAGAGCCTCTACAGTCCATCCCCTATAATCTGCCAAAGAGTACTGCTTCAAGATGTTCAATCAGCAGCTTCTTGATAACAAAGGGAGTCCAATCACCAACCTCCTCACCTCGGTGTCTGAAGCTCCAACTTCCAGCAACAGGAATGCAGGCAATACACTTCCGCTGTCTAGGGAAGCTGTCCTCACCCTCTGTCTTGTTCCATGCTACAACCAGGGGCACCCAAAGGTGTACTACTTTGCTTTTATAGTTAATACTTCAAGCTACACATGAGGGTGAACCTCACAAGACATCCACTCCAGCATTTGCTGAATCTCCTTCTCAATGTTTGCATTATTTTTCCACATATGCTCTCACATTGCTATAACCTTGAGGCCACTGCTTTCCTTCGAGCGCAGCCTAAAACTTTTGGTATTTCCCAGTATATGCATAACATTACGTTATGGTTCCAACCCCTGAGCTGATCAGCTGACGTTGCTGAGTCTGTGATCTGGTGGTAGCCTATCAGTGGACAGACTGTTGACCTGATTCTAGTACCTCTCACAAGTACCTAATATATCACTATCTTCTCATGCAAATGATGCTGTTTCTCTTTACAGTCTTGCATCCTCAAATTGTCTGCTATCTGAAAACGCATCTGCTATATTTCAAATTCTGCATGAAAAACTGACCTTTACTTGAAACGTCTCTGAGCACTAAGTCACAGGCATCTTTGCCTTAATGTCTAATAATGTATTTCTGCAAATTGGCCACAACTTATTTCAAAGATCATAACTTCTTTTTTAAAAGTCATACCCTTGCAACTAACAATTCCAGATCTCCTCTACCCTACCAAAGAGCTACACAAACTCACTTAAACCCCCCTTCCCACTAATGATCACACAAAACTCGTAATAATGTTAGTCTACCACAAGGAAACTGCAATTAATGCATAGAATGGTTTACTGGAGAGCACATGACTCATTCTCGTAACTAATAACACTAGTCTGATCATTACCTTGGGTTCCGGTGCAGCATGTTGCCCGAAATAAAGCTCTCCTGTGCCTCATCAAGGGTACTAAGTGCTATAGAAATGCAATTAGAATACAATAATAACCATGTGATCTCATTTAACCTTAGATCACACTTACTATGACACTAGAATAGTTGACTTTTTTGCAACACTTAGAAATTACCTCGCTGAAAGGCACCAGACAATAAAACCATTAATCATCATCATAAGTTTGTTTTGAACAAAGTCCTTAAAACTAAATATCATACTACAACAGTACAATAATACATCACATTTATTTTAAAAAACGATAAAAATGTTAGGTATGGGGGAACTTTTAATTATGCCATCACATTTTGCAAAATTTCCCTTTATTATTGTTACGTGAAATTCACAAAATTAATGTCACAGAAAGCGTTTTGTCAAGAAATAATTTTCTGCTCTTACCAGACTCCTACCAGCATCTTGCACGATTTTATTTTTATTAGGCAAGGTATGTGTACAGGTTTAAAAAAAGTTATGTGAGATACTGGCTAACCACATTTTGCTACAGAAGCATAATTTCACAATATTTTCATGAAATGTTGCACATTTTTGCGGGAAAGAGCTATGTGAATTTGTATGCCCCATAAAAATATCCAAAAAAGTATGAGACCTCAGCCTTAAAAGAGAAAAATATATAGATGGTGTTCCCCACAATTAAAACACAACTGTTGTAACAGTTAACCATTGACATTCCTCATAGAGTGCAAATGTGACTACAAAGTCATGATCCAATTGATCCCAATCATAGCATAAGAACACGAATTCATCAAATTCATAGTCACTGATCAAATTCATCAGCTCGTACCCAATATATCATATCCACATAAGCATACCCTTTTAATTTGAGGAAACGTTTTGTAAATCCCCTATAAACATGAGGTAGAAAACTCGTAATACCATTAATTCCAAATAGAGCTTCTTAGTTGTTGTGTCAGGTTGGATAGGAAGTATGGTCAAATCCTGTCATGCCAGGCTGGGTTTAAATAATGGGAAGCATACACAAACTTCTATGAGGTGCAAGGCGAATGTCTTGGCATGATCTTTTAGTGCAGTTAACAGGAATTATTTAAACAGCACCCAAGATTCATCAGAAAAGAAAAGATTTGATGGTAATTGGAGGTCTAACAACACTACTTTCAAACCTTTGCTCAATAAAAATGAATTCCCTTCTCAAAGACAGTTTGATATTCTAAAAAAGTGCATCCAGCGAGTCTCATTCTTTTTGAACGAGTCAGATCTATGAATGCTGCATCTTTGAGATTGATGAACGGCCCGGCATCTACAAACTGTAAGCCGTTCCTTCAAAGAAGTCCTTATTATAGTCCCATCTAAGCCATCATCACCCCAATACCATGCCACTATCGACCGTAAACTTTCTTCTACACTCCAGTGCCTGCCTTACTCATGTAAATGAAACTGTCGCCTTAAAATGTGGGTCTGTGCTTTTGCAGTTTTAGATAACACGAATGCTAGAGTCCTTGCACTACTCGATCTTAACAGATTTTTTTATGAGTGACTGTTGGCCCTTTTTGTTCTTAGATACTTACAGCAAATAAAATTGAGACCTTCTCTTCCAGTTCCCACTATCTGGCATGACAGTTCCCTGGTTAGATTACGTTTGTCTCTAGTACCATGCTACATCTATTTCCACACTCTGCTCAGTACCCTCAGCAACCAAAGCCTCCTCCTCCTCCACTCCACTCATGGAAGCACAGGCAGCTTTTACTTTCCCCTAGCTCATTGGTTACAAAACAGAACTGTTGTTCCTAAATTCACCTTAAGACTCCCTCCCTCCACTACTTCCGAGTACATCTTGGAGGAGACATCAACAGATTTGGAAAATTAGATGCCTTCCTTTCTGATGTCTGACCCCTTTCGCCTATCCTTCTGGCAAAACGTGATGGTTAGATCCACTGTTCATTCTCAACATGAATATGCCAACTGCATCTGCTGAGGCTCGTGGAACTACCAGCTCTCCCACTTCTTAAGAAGTCCAGAGCTCTGCAGCTAGGCATGTGGCAGGAAAATTGTTCCTGGTTTTCGATGACCCCAAACCCTCCAAAAAACCTATATTGGATGCTAATTAATGCAAAACTAACCTTCTAGATCTCCTTCACATATCAGTGCATCCACTGAAGAGTAGTGACAAACCTCAGCAACACTGTTCATAGATGTGTCCGATCAAGTGCCTACCCTATGCTCCTTCCTATCCCCAGATCACGCTTTACTGGAGGATGAAGTGAAGTCACTTCACAATTCAGGGAAAGCGGCCCGACAGAACATTCCACAGAGTTAAACATCCTGGTCTTCAGAAAGAAACAGTTCATCTTCTGAACTTTGTACCACTATTTCTTCAGCAGAGTAGCTGGTAGAAGTGATTAGGTTTGCCATGTGGTGCTTCTGTGGTTTCCTCTGTTATTTAACACAGGTGAGCAACAAACAGTGAGGTTACTCAAAAGCCCCAGGCCAACATTAGGTGTCCCCACTAGATACCCAATGTCTGCTACCCATTCCGCCTCAGTGTTCACAGTGACCCACAAAGCGTATGGCGGTAGGTCTCTGCTGATCGAGGCCTCCCCACTGGAACGCTCTTCCATTGCCTCGTTTGCAAACTGAGAGAAGGTTCTTTAAACACCCGAAGGCTCATCTCTTCCACCTAGATTTGGATGAGGAGGACTGTCTGTTTTTCCTGTTCTTTCCAAAAACAAATCTTGATCATCTTGTGCAAATGCCGAGATGATCTACTGCTGCTGAGGTCTTTGTGGTGATTTTTGTATATCCATCCAAGGTCAATTAAATTCAATTAAACGAAGGCATTTTTGGATAGTGGCTAATCTGTGTTTTTATAGAGCCGAAAGCTATGCTAGTAAGTGCTAAGACTTGAGGCAGTTTTCTTGGACCGAGGAAAAGGACACATGCTCTGACCGACATCCAGTCTCACTGCACCTGAACATAACAAGGTCCTGCATATGTGCCCTACATGTTTATCAATCTGTGCAGCATAATGTACGCTGATTTTATGGACGACAAATGGCATTTTTGCTAACGTCCAAGTTCTGAAGGACAATTTTTAAACGCCATAGAAATGAATATAATGCTGTTATTCTATGGATTGAAATGCAAAAACGTTTTTAAACCATGTAGACGAAATGTACGCGGATGGCTGTCAAAGTATGCATTGTCCACAAAATGTTACTCGGTTGTCACAAGTTTAACTGTAATTCACCAGGGATATCTGTTTTTACGCATAAAACGTTTTGATTAAAACAGAAATTACCGGTTCTACCAGGTGTTTCAGGTCTCTTTGTAAAGAATATCCTGTTCCAGCCGGTTGCATGCATTCCAGTCACAACGTTCAGAGAACAGTGTTTAAACATGTAAGCTTTGCAGCTCATCATCTGACACTCGGGTGACCAGCCGTTCCGGGTTTGCCGGGACAGTTCCGGGTTTTTACCAGCAGCCTCGGCAGATTTCGTGAAATTCAGCTTATGTCCCAGTTTACATGGAGGGTCGACTGGAAACGGTGGAAGGTGCCTTTTTATTTTTCCCAAAGCAGGGATGTTGTTAAAAACAGTTTAAGTAACAGACATAATACTTACTGGCTTTACAAATTGCATTGTCTTTATGTTCTTAGTGCCTCTGCTGTACATCTATGCTGATGAGCATAGGTTGTGCGCTCGGTTGAAGTAAAATTGTCCCTTTCCTATTTTCATGAAATGTCCTGGTTCTTTACTTTACAGTTCTGGTCACCCTAGTTGACACACACCTACACTTTCCTTCCTACAAGGTTCTCCTACACTAATCTCAGATCTTCGCCCCAAATAAGGGGCACACATGCAGGAAAGTTTGCAGAGGTTTTAAAAGCGTGGTTGCCACAGGGTGTTGCTGCTATATCTATCTCGGCACTGACACGGTATTGTAGAACTTGCATCAGTGGGTTGGCAAGGGACACCGGACCTGCATTCTAGTGCAAAGTACACCAATATCTGACAGGAGACAACACCTGCACAATCCAAGTTTTACTGGGTGTGGTTTTTCTATCTGCGCACTTCCTTCTTTTTTCCGTTCTCATTTTCTGGATCCCTCTTTTCCACTTTTCTGCCCCTTTTCTCACTTTTTCTTTCCCATTGTATTTCCTCTCACTTTGTTTCACCTATTTTTTTCTTTCATTACACTTGTATCTGCCGCCTTCATTATTCTTTTTCTTCATTTCAACTTTCGCTCTATTTCCTCACATGAATTCTCTTTACACCTCACTGTCACCCTCTTCCCTAGTCTACTGTCTTCTAGTCTACATGCATTTGCCTTGCTTCCCATGCATTTTCCTTCACGCCCTGTGTTCCTCCTGTCCCATCATATCTCGTCATAGCACACTTCTTTTTTGAGGTGTGGGATATTTGTTCTGGTGCACTGAATTTACCTCCCAAGGCAGGCACTGTGAGTACAACACAGTGGCATTTCCCAATACAAACAAAAGCATCATGTGCCAGGTGACAGATATGGCAGACACCTTACTGGATGAGTTGCTTTTGGCAGGTGTTGAAGTCAGAGAGCACTGGCCCCAACAAAATACCTGAAAATCACTAGGTGTAATGGAATTGCAACATCAGACCCGGGGCGAGATTATCTCCATACAGCTGCAATTCAAGTGTGACTGCACCTTTGAGGCCTAGAAGTGAGAGTGGTGTACAGATCCCAATACCCACTGCCTTCCCTTATTCACAGTGTGAGGTCAATGATCTGGAGTGATTCTGCGGCTAGAATGATGTTCCTCAGTGTTATGACTAAGCTGAGCTCTTTCAGAAAGCTTTATCTGGTGGCGTTGCATGGGAAGTGCCCAACAAACATGGAGCCTTCCTCTAATCTTCCATGTTGGGAAATCTGTTGATCTTCTGTATGGAGGCAAGATTGTTGCACCATATTTGATGTCCAAGTAAAAGCAACTACCAACTCCATGGCAAAGCTGGCAGACAGGAGGAGTGTAGACATGTACATTAACAAATCGATGTATTTCATGAGACTGGTTGGGATTTTGCTCTAATAAAATATATCTATTATGATTAAAAACGTACAAATCTGTCAAAAATTTTCAGACTTTAACCCCATAAACCCCTAAGATCCTCCCTTCTATTTAGTAAAGTCAGCAAGTATACAGGTCAACATCTCAATAAGTTATATGCCGGGGGTCTTATGGAGATTCTGGACAAATCCTGCAAGCATTTCTCTTCACCGTCAGGTTGCTGCCCCATGTTGACTTGTTTTGGAAATCTGACAGAACCACACACATTTCTGAAAGGGTTCAGTAGAAGAAGGCAGAAATTCTGGCTGCATGCAACCCACTTACCTTCCACAACACTAGATATAACACACAGCAAGGACAGATTGCAAGACAGGAAGTTTACATGAACATAAGTAAGGAAATAATTGATATTAACTGACACGCAAGTCAATTCCAACTTCAGAAATCATCAAACAGATCTCATTTATGCAATGCCCTTTGATTTACTTTTAGACATATTTTGTGCTTTATATCTAGGTATTCTTAAATAGATGTCAGAAAATAGCGTGAAGTGAAAAATAAAGGCAGAAGCTCTGAATGCATTAGATGAACCACAAATTGAATCCCCACTCTCAAAAGACCTTGTAGAATCACAAGCATGAACAATGTAGAGTTTAGTAGATAGTGCAAAGCCAATCTGTATTTCCTGGAACCACATGCTACGCATATGTTATGTGTGTTCACCTTAACTTCAGGCCAGCTTTGCTGCAGGATGGTATATTCTAACGCTGCAGAAGTGGATCATAGACCTGGCAATGGTATGTACAGTGCTCCTGACCTATGACTGAAGTCAGCACGTTCATTGTTAATGTCAGATTTGGAGTTCAATGGCTAATGAATGAAAAATGTTGAATCAAGTTAAATGTTAATCTGCCAATTAAATGAATAAAGAAAGGTTGCATTGTATTATAACTTCCAGGTACAGCTGTTGATGGCAAGTAGTTGCAAGAAGGATGTATGCATGCTATTTCACTTTGGTTGGCTGACCTACTCCTGATTTTAATTGTTTTGTTGGTTATTTCTTGTAGACATGTTGCACCCTTATTAGTGCTGCTAGCAAATTTGTTCAACTTCAGTGTTTGTGGCAAACAAAGGATTCTGGACAAGTGAGTGCCTTAACATGGAGTATGGCCTGCTACACCTGTGCAAGTAAGTAAACTAAGTTCTTGTATTTGAAAATGGAAGTGATTTAACCCAATATTTACATTTAAGAAGAGGCAATTCTAAATTGGCGATATTAGTTGCATACATTTGTTCAAGGAGGTGTTAGGGTGAAGCTAGTGACTGGGTACTTCATTGCCCACCCAGGGCAGTCTTACTAGTACCATACAGCAATAGAGCTTCTCAGGAGGACTGGTATGCATGTAGTAGAGAGTACCAGCATTCTCAAGAGGGCTACTATGTTTTTGCTATGCTATAATTGCTCTATCTGAAGTGTAAAGGGAAGAAGATGATTAGAATGTCTTAAAGCTGTGGCTGACACAAAGAATTTATGTAGTTGTTGAAAGGAAGCATTTGCAATATTATCCCATATTAAGGTTTGTCCCTTTTCAGAATGCTAGTGGTTGGTTAGCCTAATATGAGAATTGCCTATAAAAGTTTGCAAATCCAAAGAAGCACTGAACTTTTTTGACATAATAGGAGCTAGTAAATTCATAACTGCAACTACCTTCTTTGGATCCATAGACTTAGCAGAAAGAGTCTATCCTAAGTACTCTACCTTAGAGGCTTCAAATGTATTTTTCTTCAGGTTTACAAGCAAGCTGGGGTGGGTGACAGCTGGGCTTTGTGCATTCCCTCTAGACAGACACACACAAATGGAGCTTAGATGTGACTGTTGGGCCATCATCAGCCTGGTGGGCCATCCTGGGCAGGATGGGGGAATGAGCTGACATACCTGAATAGGCTGTGTACTGTCCCCACACAAAGGGTTGCATACCCCACTATAGTGAGTCTGAAGTGAGGGCAGGGTCTCTGTGCACTTCAAAGACATTTCTTTGAAGTCTTCCCACTTCAAAGGCCCAACTGGGTACTAGAACTGGACTTCTGACCCTACCACTTCAGTAAACTTCTGCACACTCCTACAGGAAGAGGAACTGCTGTGCTAATACAAGGACTCACACTCTGCTGGACTGCTACACTGCTGAACTCCTGCTCTGCTGCCTGCTGCTGTACTTGCTTGGATGGACTGGACCTGCATCTCTCCAACAAATAACCAAAGTGATTCCAAGGGCTTGCTGGCTTGCCTCCTGTTTTCTGAAGTCTCAGGGACACAAAAGACTTCTGACTCACCTGATACAGCACCTGGACTCTGCTAACTGTGAGTCCTGCCCTGCCGGTGGTGCTAATCCAGTCCTGGGCCCTAAGAAGTGGGTATAAAGTGCTGCTCCAGTCAGAACTGATGCATCACTGTCCCTCCGTAGATCGGAGCTGGCGCACGTCCCCATTTCATGGATCGGAGTCGATGCACCGCCTCTTCACTGTGGATCGACTGTGGCGCATCGCCTTCAGAACCACCTCATCTCAGGCCGAATGCATCACTGCTGCTGCATAGAGAAAAGTGATGCAAATGGAAAGGATTGATGCATTGTCTCATTGTGGGGATCAACACCGATGCATCGCATCAGTCTGCTTCCTGCATCTTCGACATTGACGCAACCAGGATTAAGGTACATTTGTTCAGTGGGCCTCACTGGGTTCCTGTAGCTAGTCCGCGCTCCATCGCTGTTGGCCTGAACTCTTGACTTTGTCCTGGTCCGGTGCTACCTGATATCCCCGTTTGGCACTTCATGTTTCTAAGTGCTATTTCACAGTTTATTCTTTAAAAATTGATATCTCAACTTCTACTTTGGATGTTGGTCATTTTGGTCTTGTTTTAGTTATTACATTAAGCTCTATTTCTCTAACCTGGTGTGGTATCTTTTTGTGTAATGTTCTCACTGTTTTACTGTTTGAAGTGTTGCACAAATACTTAACACATTGCCTCCTTAAGTTAAGCCTGGCTGCTTTGTGCCACACCCCCATGGGGTGACCACAGGTTAATTTAGGGTGTGTTTGTGACTTACCCTCACTAGGATTGTGGCTCCTGCTTAGACAGGGTGCATACCTCTGCCAACCAGAAACCCAATTTCTGACATACCAATTCTAAAACGATTCCAATGAGGGGAATCAGATAACAATCTTTATCAGTTAAATTGACTCTATGGGGTCTTTCTAGGCCACAAAGAAAAGAGATTAATCCGCATAGGAACAAGACATATAATCAAGTCATTATGTAAGTTCTCTTCCATATACTTTATAAAGGCATTTGTTATAGGGACATTCTGCCGAAAGGAACTAAAGCTTAGTAACAAGATAGTTATGACAATTGTATTCTCTTGAAGGTCTTAAAACATGCCCTGTGGGTTTTAAGAACACATCCTAAAACTACATATCATGCTAGAATGTAGGATAATTTTGATATCACCTTGAGACTAGGTCTCAAGAGAATACTCCTGACAGCCAGTATTTAACAGATTACACACAATGCAAGGCACAAAAGTCAGAGGGCAACATCAGTACCCTGGTGTCCAAATTGTATAGAGATTGTGGTGGCTTAAAGTTGATCCCTAATATTACTGGGCAATAAGGAGAAGCATTAAATCAAAGGAATAAATCTCAATGTGTTTTCCAATGGACACCGGTAATGGCACAGTTCTCTCACTAACAGGCCTTGAAATAAAAAACAACCCATTTTCACCAGGGCCTCCAACCTTTCCTCTGGTAAGAGCTACCTATGTTCAATGAAAATCATTCCAAGCTACTAATAATATTAGCGTTGCCTTAGATTACCACCCCTGACCACCTCAGTGCAGAATTGCCAGCTGTAATGTTAAAAAAGGTGTAGTCAATTAGAATGCCTCTGCAAGGGTAATACATAGCAGGAACAGCTGTGATGCACCTTGGCACCAAGATAATAATACCACGTTATTAATATTAGTAATAGGTCTCCCAATGCTAAGTGATTTATAATTCAAATATCAGCTTTAGAAATATTTTGGAAATTCTGAGTTCTGAAAATACACACAAATTACTTATATTAATTCATCCAAACCTTTTAATTTAGTAGGTTGGGCTGCATGCAGGAGAGCTCCTCATTGGTAGCTGGAGGGCTACTAGTAGATCAAAAAGTACTAATTTGAGAAAACCTGATTTACAGTCTCCATACGCTCAGACATCTTCTTCAATTTCTTAAGAGCTAATGGAAGTAATCTAACACAGAATCATTTGTAGTTATAAAAGGGGTTGCCTAAGTCAAACATTTAACCTTAGATCTAGCCGTACTGAATAGGTGTGGTTGTAAATTGAGTAGTACAGGCACTTAAGACTTTTTTCAGTTTAGGTAACCATAATATTTTATTTGATTTGATTTTTGTTTTTTATAGCGCTTGAATGCCCAAAAGCGTCTTGGTGCTTGCACTGATACAAAGGGGAGGTTGGGAAGTAGTAGAGTGTGCTGAGCCTATTGTGTAAAAAGCCAGGTCTTCAGTGATTTTCTGAATTGCCACAAATCAGATCTGTGCTGTTCTGAGAAAGAAGCTCCTTCCTCCACACGATACCCGTTTAACCCTGGGCAGCATAAAGTTCTTGACATCTGTTGTCTCAGAGTTCAAGAGGGTTTGTACCAGAGGAATCTGTCCTGAATATATTTGGGGGCAGTTTTATGTACAGACGTGAAGATTATGCAAAGAGTTTTGATGTCTATTCTCCTTACAATGGGGAGTCAGTGGAGCTTTTTAATGGCTTGGGCAGCAGATTGATATTTAGGAATATTCATCAGAAGCCGGGCATCTGAATTCTGAAGCATCTGAAGTCTGAGAAGGAGACTTTTTTTGTGCCCAGGAAGAGTGCATTGCCATAATCCAGTTTGGATAGTACAAGGGTAGTGATCACGGTCTTTAATAAAACAGAGGAAATAAAACGGCAAATATTTCTAATTATCTTAGGGTCTAGAATGTAGACGAGGCTAACATGCAGACCTGGTGTTCAAAGCTAAGCTGTTTATCAAAGATCAAACCCAAGTTCTTCACTTTCTGCATAGATGAAGGAGGTGATCCAATTTAATCGGGCCACCACTTGGGAGTCCAAAATGAAGTACCGTTCCCTAGCAGGAGGATCCCTGTTTTACTGGAATTCAGTTTTATATAGTTCATGTTCATCCAGCCCTTTATTTGTATCAGACAAGAACTGAAATTGGCAGAAGTAGCATCTGGAATGGTGGAAATTGATACCACTAGTTGTGTATCATCGGCGTATGAGATCACTGAGAAACCGAAATATTTGATACGTTTAGCCAGTGGGGAAACAGAGAGATTGAATAGGGTGGGACTCAGTGAAGATCCCTGCAGCACGCCACAAAGTAAACAGAAATGGCCAGAAACAACACCCTTCATTGCAACATCATGCACTCTGTCAGTGAGGGTGGATTTTATTAGGCTGAGGGCCGAGTCACCTATTCCCAGTCCAGCAAGGCATCAATCAAAATTGCATGATTGACAGCGTAAAACACAGCCGAGAGGTCCAGTAGAATCAATGCAGCTTTACCACACTCATCCAGTATAGATCTCAGTTCCTCTGATCCGGCTATTAGTGCCATTTCAATGCTGTGGGATTTTCTGAACCCATATTGACTACTATCTAGCAAATTGTTAGTGTCTATAAAAATAATCAATTCCAAATTCAGAGCCCTTTCTAATATCTTAGCGGGGAAAGAAAAACTGGAAATTGGTCTGTAATTACTGGGCTAATTAGGGTCCAGATGAGATTTCTTTAATAAAGGTAAAATAGAGACCTTTTTCCACTCATGAGAGAAGTAGCCTGAATTAATTATATCAATAAAAATGATGGTTATATGACGGGTTATAATATCTGATGCGAGTTGTGTTATCTTAGGGGGGCAGGGATCTATTGAAGATCCTGATCTCATAATTGTAATCATTTTGAAAACCTGTTCAATACTAAGTGCAGAGAATTTGTCCAAGGTTGACATTGGAGGCTGTAGTTAACTTACCTGTCAAGGTTGTCAACAATAAGTGATTATTTGATTGGAAAGTGTCATAAACTCCTTTACTTTAGTTTGAATTTTGAGCCCCACGAAGACCGGCACTGGTAAATCCCACATGGTGTATGTGGCATCTTTCAGTCCTGAACCCCCAGCCAGTGCACACTGCTCCCAGCAGAAAAAGGTGAAACGCGAAAACCAGGAACATGTTTTTTAGCAAAATCTGAACGAATTTCAAAAGTACTGCTACCTTGAACAAAAGTCCTACAATCTCCAGGACTGGCACTTCAGACACCAGTAATCTTTTTCTCAATTACAGAATCCCTCAAACTAGATTCAGGTCCACAAGAAATGTTCACGTAATCTGGGTAGCTCGAATTGCTCCAGGCAGGCACTTGTGTCCTCATCACTTTCTGCACCCTCCAGGCTCTAGTGAAACGTCCACAAAGGCAATCAGAATTCACTGATAGGACCTTGACCCTGTTAGCCCTATGGTTCAGAAGACAACAGGTCTACTGAGGTCTTTGGCATACAGACAGAAATTCAGCCCCTGATTATGAGTTTGAAAAGCCCACCTGCCAAACTCCAGCAGTCGGGTTACCTCCTATGCAGCAGCCCTCCCACAACCCCTATTACAAGTTTCCGGCCACTGGCCCAGCGGGAAACAGCCCACAACATTGACGACGGCGGCAATGTTGCAGTGCGTCGGGTGCAACAGCAGACAGTGAAAAGTGTGACGCGGCTGTCCATGGGGGCCCCTGCACTGCCCATGACAAGTGCATGGGCAGTGCAGGGGCCCCTGGCACCCCGTTTCCACAAGCTTTTACATGACGGTGCAACAGCCATGTAAAAGCTGGCAGAGAGGGGACTGATAATTCTCATGGCAGTACTGCATGCAGCGCTGCCCTAGCAGTGCTGCCAGCGGATTAAGACCGCACGCACAGCCAGGCCGTCAGCTGGCAAAAAAGTTGCAGTGCCGGCAGTCCGACCATGGTGCATTCACCACAGTCATATTGTGGAGGCTGGACCGCCACTGCAGGTCTGGCAGTCCTAGACCGCCAGACTCATAATGAGGGCCTCAGTGGTCAATAATCTGAAATAGCAACGAGAGCGCAGCCATATTTCATTTAATATAGCAGGAGCTATGCCCTACTGGAAACACTGCTAGACTCTAGATGCTGTCATTTAAACCTAAAACTCCTCATACGTGGTGTTAAAATACATAGGTGGTCATTCTGACCCTGGCGGTCTTTGACCGCCAGGGCGGAGGACCGCGGGAGCACCGCCGACAGGCCGGCGGTGCTCCAATGGGGATTCCGACCGCGGCGGTAAAGCCGCGGTCGGACCGGCACCACTGGCGGGGTCCCGCCAGTGTACCGCGGCCCCATTGAATCCTCCGCGGCGGCGCAGCTTGCTGCACCGCCGCGGGGATTCCGACCCCCCCTACCGCCATCCAGATCCCGGCGGTCGGACCGCCGAGATCCGGATGGCGGTAGGGGGGGTCGCGGGGCCCCTGGGGGCCCCTGCAGTGCCCATGCCACTGGCATGGGCATTGCAGGGGCCCCCGTAAGAGGGCCCCTACATGTATTTCACTGTCTGCTGTGCAGACAGTGAAATACGCGACGGGTGCAACTGCACCCGTCGCACAGCTTCCACTCCGCCGGCTCGATTCCGAGCCGGCTTCATTGTGGAAGCCTCTTTCCCGCTGGGCTGGCTGGCGGTCTGAAGGCGACCGCCCGCCAGCCCAGCGGGAAAGTCAGAATTACCGCTGCGGTCTTTCGACCGCGGAACGGTAACCTGACGGCGGGACTTTGGCGGGCGGCCTCCGCCGCCCGCCAAGGTCAGAATGAGGGCCATAGTAACTATACTGACCATGTTCTTGATGCACAGAGCTATACTTTTTAGAAGTTTGCATGAGCAGATTTGTTTGAGAGAACTATGACATTTGCAAGTAGGATTGAGCTACACACAGTGATAAATTCCAGCAAAGTTGACTTTAAAGTCTCTTTCAGATGAACACAGATACTACCCCGACCAACACACTGTTAATGGTAATGTTGAGGGGACATCGAGAGCCATTCACAAACGTTGTCCGCCCTAAAGTGTAAAAACGAGGCAAGACTCTGCCATTGCTTAGCTTTTTATTGCCACAGCTGAGCCAAGGAATCTGGAATCTTCTTGTAGATTGCTATAATTAATTCTGTGACGCACTAGCGACAAAGTTAATCCTAACAGAATAATTGACCAATTTGGCTGAATGGTTAGCTGTTTGTGCCCTGTCATGCGCTTTGGCTGGCTGACAGTAGTTTTGTTGTTTATCTGTTGCCACTTCACAATAGGAAAGCTCATGCCAGAAACAACGAAGCTCTCGACACCTTAAAAGACTCCAAGCAAGGCAATCCGAAGCATTGTGGTTGGTCACTGACTGATAAATCCCATAGGGTGTGCAAAATGAGGAAATAAGTAATTCACAATATTTCTTTATAGTCCCAGGTTTGTCTCATACAGACCAAGTGCCGGGGCCCACATCGTGGCCACAGGAGTGTAAGTGAGTGGCATAAATGAGGTGCAGATGGAAGCCAGAACCCCCACGCACACTTTTTGCACATCAGCTATCACCGCATTTACTAGGGTACGCAATGCTACTAAGAGTAATTGAACACGGATGTCTTACCCACTGGATTCCCACCCAAGCAGTTTGTGGGCAGTGAGTGCGGAGTGCAGCTGGCAATAGGGCCAGAGGACCTGGATTGTGGAATAACCTGAGTATTTGAGGCAACGATGCGGTCCACAGCAATGGAACAAAAACCAGGAGCGAACAAGCAGAGAAGCGGGGAGGGACATGGTAAAGAAGGGGCCTGGCAGAAACAGAAGAAAGGTAAGGAGAGGAAACTGAGCCAGTTCTTTACCAGCGTGAATGGAGTCCCGGAGGCATGAGAGATGCCAGCTTCACATCTCCTTACCCCCCACGTGCAACACGAAAAATTAATATTCGGTGTAGGAATTCATCATCATGCAGAGCTTATTTTTAACTTTAAAACTCATAAAACAATACAGTAATTATAAAACAAATGCAACAGAATCATCATAAATACTAATTAAAAGGTTAACATTTGAGAAAAGACAAATATTAATAAAAGGAATGAAAACGTTTGAAGCGCATACATGTGTACAGCACATAAAAAATGAAAACAGCCCCTGTACACAATGAATTAGCCCTCACTCAATGATAAATGATGGAATCATCAACATAACTAGAAAATAGGCAAGTACAATAGCAACAAAGCCTTTGTAATGGATACCATCAATATGGCGTGCCAAGATCAAGGGTGTCCCAATATCCTGAGACATATCAACGGTGACTACCGGGCTGGCCAAGAATTTATAGATCTTCAGTTCGTCACTGTGGCTGTTTATTCGAATATGAATCATAACTGGAACTATCCATTTCTTCCTGCTAACAGGATAGTCGGAAATGTCCAATATGTCTTCTTTACCACAAAACGGTCAACAGTCGGAAAGCAGACGACCAAGGCCTCATTTTTTGGTATTGTTGGCAAGCAGCAGGACTCCAAACATACATTTCAAATTGATAAGTTTTTTTAAAAAAGTTGTTTTTATTTAGTTGTAACTGATACAATACAACATAAAGCGGTGTGCAAACGGTTGTTCCTGTCTTAGCTTCATTAAAGAAAAAGAAGGCACTGCTTCTAAGTACATGTATGGGTTAAATTATATGTAGGTTTGAATTCCCACCCTCTTTCGGCTAAACAGAAATGAAAACAAATATTGGCAAAGCCAATAACTGTGGCTTTTGATGCCAGCCTTTTAAATTTATCAGTGCTTGTTTTGTTATGTTTTTTGCAAGTCTTTATTGTTGGAGACTCTACCAGACCTTTGATCCAGTGCCCAATGCTGTTTCCTGTAGTGGGCAGGGGAAAAATGTGAGGGGCACAATAATAGGCCAACAGATGAAGAGGGCTTATGAAAGCCCTGATGAGTAGGTATATTGAACACAAAATATTAGTACAGTCAGAAGGTCTTGGATATCACCATACCTAAAAAAGGATCCCCAGAGCTGTGTGTCAGCAAATTGTCAATTGAAATAAGTTTCACTTAAAATTATGTTTTTGGCTACATAGGAGGATTTCACCATGATTGATTGTGGATGTTGTACAGTCTTTTACTGAATCAGGATTTAAGGGGCCTTTGGTAGATCACATTCATTAGGTAAATAGACTTGTGGCTCACAGTAGAGGAGATAATGACATAGTTGGGAGAACTCTTGATAGGTGGGCCAACAATGGATTTCGAGTCTCTTCAGAATGTTTGCGATGGTCTGAGAGGGATCGTGCAAGTTTTACTATTGCTATATTGATCCACAATGTTAATCTGTGCCCATCTGCGCCCGTCCATGTCCGGATCACGTCCAGCGCCAGCCATGCTGCCGGTAAATCTAGCAAGCTCTCTCCTTTCTTTGCTTGCTCAAAAAATGAGTTACTTGCCTCAGATAAACAGCCCACCTCGATTTGCTGCTGCAAGAAATGTAACTTTGTTGCCTTCTTAAAACCAGCTGCCAAAAAAGCATGTTGAGCCTGTGGCTTTGCTTTTAATTTCTTACCTCAGCCAATTGTGCCGGTTCCCAGTTCTCTCAAAACTAAGAACTCTTCCCAAGTAAGACTTTGGAAGGAACTATGATCTCAGCCTCCTTAATTAATTGCCGGTCTCTTCCCAAACACTCCTTCGAAATTAATGAACTACTGTCAGGAAACAACTGAGATCTGCTTTTCCTGACAGAAACATGGCCCTCTGACTCCTCAGCCCCAGACATAGCTTTCTCCATCCTGGCTGGTTTTCGAATCCAGCATATAGATAGAATGGGTAAACATAGTGGGGGGCTGGCAATAGTGTATAGAGACCCTTACCAATGCTCTATATCTAAACCTCTTAACTTGGGGGTCATTGAGGGCCTTTCCTTTACAATCATCCTAAATCATTCGTTTACGGTTGCAGGGCTGTTCATTTATAGACGTCCCCCAACTGTATGACAGATTCACTTAACCTGTTAACAGATTTGATAGGTCAGCTTTCTATCCTTCTCTCAAATTTCTTGTTGGTTTGTGATTTTAACCTACATATTGACGACTTTACCTACATATTGATGATCCTAACTGCACATTTTTTAGTTACTTTCGAGAGTTTTAACCTCACTCAACATGTGGTAGGGCTGACCCATAATGCTGGCCATATGCTTGACCTAATCTTCTCACATTCTTTGAATATTCAGATGGATCCTTAAATCAACATGGTCTGATCACTTCCTAGTGCCTTTTGAAATGGTCAAGGTCTGCTCTAAGAATCCTCAACCCCTTTGCAGGAAATTTCCAGACCTTGGAGGCACGTTTCGGAATCTTTGTTTTTAGAGGCATTGCAGGCAATTCCGCTTTAATTTAAAAAGGAGGATAAGTTCTGATCTGGCCAGTGTAAATAGCTGGCTGACCTCTGCCCTTGATTGTATTGCTCCTTTAAAAGCAGTATCTCAAGAGAGAACTACTCCGTCTGCTCCCTGGTTTACTGTTGCACTAAAAATTTAAAATAACATTGTAAAAACCTTGAACGCAGGTGGAGGAAATCTTACAACCCTGTTGCAAAAGCTACCTTAAAAAAAGTGCTTAATAATCTGTGCAGTGCAGTGCGCAAAGTACATAAAGTGTTTATTGTATCCTCTATCGCCTTAGCTCCTAAAAAACGTCCGAAAACTTTTCAAAGTGGGGAACGCTTTTCTGTCACCTAGTGCTTCTGAAAACTCCCTGATTCAGTCAGCCACACTGTGCGAAGAACTCTGGGATTTCTTCTATTATAAAATCTAAATGATCTAGGATAAGTTTCCCTCACAAGTGGCTATAGTCCCCATCACCGACAGGAATCCCCCACTCGGGACCCTTGTTAGCCAACCTAGATCCTTTCACACTTGAGAGCTTGTCCACCTCTTTGACTAGCTGTCTCCATTGGGGTCTCCATTGGACCCATGTCCCCCAGATATCTTTAAATTGGCTGTACCAATAATTACTTTCATCTTTCTTAAGTTGATGAATGCTTCCCTGGAGGTAGCAACAGTGCCACAGAGCTGGAAGCAGGTTATACTTCTACCTCTATTGAAGAAAGCTAATGGAGATCCCTAGGTGCATAGCAACTTCTATCCTATCTTCCTGCTTCTGGCCTTTGTCAAAATGCTTGAGAAGTGGTTCAACAGACAAATTTCCACTTTCTTGGAGAATAACAACTTACTCAACTCACTTGGGTTACTGTGCAGGTTATAACACAGAATCTGCTCTTTTGGAGATCGCTGATTTCATTTAGGTCAATCTTGATCAGGGCTCGGTAGCCATGGGTGTTCTTATTGATTTGTCAGTGACCTTTAATACGGTCTTCCACTCCATTCTCTTGGACAGATTATGGGACGTGGGTATTCAAGGCCCAGCCCGGGCTTGGTTGAAATCTTAGCCCTGAGTCCTACACTTTTGAATATATTTACTTAGCCCCTTTGATTAAGTTAGTGGAGGCATGAGGCACAAACGTCATCTCTTATGCAGACGATAAGCAGTTGATGCTCTCATTCCAGGAAAAGGAGTTGGGTGCATCGGCTGCGTTTAAGGGATGTCGGAGGGCTGTTGCCAATTGGATGAGTGCGAATTGCCTCAAATTAAACTCGGATAAAACAACCATACTCTTCTTCGGCACTGACCTCCATCCAGAAGCCTCCAACTGGTGGCCTTCCAAATTTGGGGCCCCTCCTTCCCCTGCATCCGTGGTAAGAAACCCTGGGGTCAGATTTGACTCTGATCTATCCTTTGAACCTCAGGTTAGAGCTGTGTTGGCCAGCTGTTCTGTTAGGCTGAAATCGGTCAGGAAGATGATCCACTTGATTCCAGAGGAAAGCTGTAAATCTGTCATTCACAATCTGATAACATGCCAACTAGATTATGCGGATAGCCTGCACTTAGGTCTACCATCTTATCTGCTCCATCTATTACAAATTATTCAGAATGCAGCTGCCCTGCTGGTTTTGAAGATTCCTGCTTGCGCCTCTGTCATGGTTCCCTTGTGCGGTCTTCATTGGCTGCCCAATGTTAGTCGCATTAAGTCCTTACCTTCACCTACAGAGCCTGTGAACAGGCTACAAAGGCCCTGGCTACCTCAGGAAAAGACTGTTTCCTTTAGCATCAGTAGAGAGTTCTTCGGTCTTAAGTACAAACATTTCTACTGATTCTAAGGGTTAGCAAGGCAGCTGTTTCTCTTATTTAACCGCCAAATTATGGAATTCCCTGCCTTCTAACCTCCACTTCGCTCCATCTGAATTAGTCTTTCAGAAACTTCTGAAGACATATTTGTTTGACAACTAGGCAACTTCATTTGATTGTGATTCACTCTTTTCGTGTGTCTTTCAGCCGCTAGCACTGGCACGCCTCTTTGGAGGCAGCCGCGTGCCTTACAAATCCTTATTGTATTGTATTGATTGTCGAGGTGGGGGTTGGGGAGCTTCCTCTAGTATGAAGCTTAGTTTTTTTTTGTGGTTTTTACATTAGGTTGGCGTCAGCCTTTGGTGTTCTAAGAGGGTAGTTTAGAGTCCCCACAAAAGCAAAAATCTGACAGAATGGGACATTCTAAAAATATTTTAATGGCAGTTTATTTCGCTGAGCATGAATAGCACTTGTATGTCCGCCTCATCTAGGATAGCATGAAAGTTCTGTTTGTCCCTCTTAGAAGACAGTTCCAAGTCTGGTTCCGACAGAAAGGTGGGGTTATTATGGATGGGGTTGTATGGAGAGGGGAATGTGTTATTTCATCGTAGTATCCTATATCTAGTGTAGTGTTGGTAGGTGTGCCAATATCTATGTTGTGGGGCCTTTCTTGTTTAGGTTTCCACACTAGGTCACCTATAGTTCTACCTGCAAACGTTCAGTTAATGAGCGGCCTTATATTGCGAAAAGACCATTCTGATGGAACCCACAGTTGCCCTGCCCTGATAAATGTCGGAAAACTTAGAAGGGCTAAGCCTCCATTAAGTTTATGTTTGCATAGATCTCGTTAAGCTAGTCTAGCTTTATTTTTTTCCCATATGAATTTCAGGATCATTTATTTAACTGTAGGAATGTGTTCATTGGGAATTAAAATAGGGAATGCCTGAAAAAGGTATTGAGAAATAAAAAAGTTTTGTGTGATGAGGTTCGATAATTTCCATATACAGCTTCTTGCCTCTTACAATCGTATGCTGCAGAGAAATGGAGGACCTAAGGCTGGAAACAGTCTTCTTGGACCACCACTCTACTTCATCCAAGTAGGCTGACTTATCTGTCCCCTTATTTATGTATTTAATTATTTTATATTTTTCCTTGGTGGTACCCTACTTATAGTTGTCAGCATACTTTATAGAGGAACAAAACCATTGAGTAGAAGTCTTGACCTACATTAGAAAAAATTATAGGCACAGAAACTAACAATGAAAGGTTAACAGGGAAAAACCTGTAGTAGCTTTCTGCTTCCAATTACATGTTCCCTGAAAAGGATTGCCCAAATAATCAAACTCAGTAAATATGTGTCCCTTTAATCATAATTTGACAAAACGTGTCCCGTTCATCACAGTGTGCTGGTAAAACAGTTGGTGATCATAAATTTCGTCTTTGCCATCCTAGTTTCTAAATATTGCCCATTGTCATAAATAGTAAAGGCATTCGACAAGGATAGGAAATTCCAAAAGGTAAGTCCCCAGCACACACCTGAGTAGTTCCTCAGGGATCCACCTATCACTTCTACTCTTTAATATCTGTATGCTACAGCTGGCTTTCTTGCTTAACTCTGTGGGCCCTGAGTCTTTCATGTGTGCAGGTGGTACACAGATTCTGTTTAACATTATTAACCACCAAGCATCTGAGGGTGTCTCTGTTGATTGCATAGATGATTTAGCAAACACTCTTACCATCGTCTGACATTATATGCTTTAAACCTTTTTAAACTTAATCCCAACAAGTCTGAGCTCATTATCACTAAATCTTCAGAAATCTACAGCAACTCAATCATTTGTCCTAATATCGTGCAATATCATTGGCCTTCCTCCTATCCCTACCCCAGTTGTCACTTAACTCTAAATCTATATACATCCCAATCTCTCTTTAGATGTTCAAAATTTCCAGGAGCGTGGCCACACCAGCGACCAAGATGGCTGTCTGGCCATGGAGCTCCGGCTTATATGGCCCCCAGAACACAGGTTTTGGGCTGTAATTTCAATCTGGGGACATTGAAACAGCTGGACTTGTGGGTGCTTTTCGGATTGGAGTGGTCTGATTATGAACAGGCGAGCAGAGGCCTGACCCATGCCTCAGAGACCCTGCAGTGACAGGGACCTCAGATGAGCCTGAGGTGGAAGGCTATTGAGCATCACTGGGCTGCTCGTGCTACCCCCCCCCCCCCTCCTCCACCTACTGGGGAGAGTTTCAGCACTGCAAAGGAGTGATTGTGGCCACCCTAGGGCTGTGTGGAGGACCATTGCAATTCTGCTGCGGGAACTGAAATTCTGGAGGTGAGGCTAACTGTAGACTGCATGGTGCCGGGGAGGAATCTGCACAACTCACCAATGTGCTTGGGGTCAACGTCCCGCTATTGTTCTCCCTGCTTTATTGGCTCTGGTGGGATGCGGGTAGCCTCCCCACTAGGAGATGTGCTGCAACCCTGCTACTCTGTGGCCTGCTGTTGCCTGGGGCCTCCTACCCCTCCTTGGACTTTCTCTTTCCCCGCTTCGGCCTGGTTGCTGGACCTGCTGCATTTCCTGCACACCCCTTGACACTGAGCTGCAACAGAGAAGACTTCTACCATTGGAGGCCAGTTCCTGTTATTTTTTCCTGTGGGCTGCTGTTGGACCAGGGAGCTTCTGCCTCTCCTGCTCCACCTAGACCCCGCTGTTGGCTGTGTTTTGCAGACTGCAACTACGCTGCCATTATGTACCAGAGGAAGATTGGGAGGACGATATATTTGCTGTGTCCTACTGCAGTCCAGTCAGGAGCGCTTTGAAAAGTTTATCTGCACCCTGGTGGCCTCTGGTCCCCTGGCGCCCTCGGAATATCATTGTGAAAGGTGACCCCAAGAAGCACAAGCTTCCATTTGAGAGGCCAAAGGTGGCCGGACGGCTGGACCCCTGCCGGACATGGAGAGGGGTGCTGTGGGAGGTGCACTCTCGGACCATGCGACAAGTACAGCAGCTATAATGGTTGAACTGCATGCAGGCTTTGACTCCATAGATGCTCGATTCAACACTCTTGCAAGCTGACTTGACCATATGAGCGAGCGCATTGACTACCAGAGCATGTGCCTGGACATTGTGGAGGAACGCATATCGGAAATAGAGGGTGGCTCCACGACAACTGCCAAATACCTGGACAAGTTGGAATGTCTCCTTAAGGCTGTGACTTTGAAAAAGGAAGACCTGGAGGTGAAATCCCGCAGAAATAATATCTGCATCGTGGGTATTTTGGAGTCTACGGATATGGGCTGCGCAGACCAGTTTGTGGAACATCTACTAGCCGACCTCTTCAACCCCAGAAATTTCACTTCTGCCTTTGTGGGTGAGGGAGCACATTGATCCCTCTGCCCACGCCTGCCTCCTGGTATCCCACCTCGCCCTCTCATAGCTCGCCTTCTTAACTACAGGGATCGAGACACAGCACTCCACCTGGCCTGTTGCAATACCAAGGCTCTTCCATATCATTTTTTCACCGATTTTTACATTGGTAGTTCAGGAAGTTTAATGATGCCAACAGCATGTTGCAAAACATTGCCTGAGATATGGCATGCTTTACCTGGCCCGTCTTTGTGTGGACCTCAACGGAAAAGCTCTTTTTTTTTACACTTCAGCAGATATTGTGACCTCTTGAAAGCAGTACAACAAGGAGGCCTCACCCCCTTGACGTGCTACCCTGGGTCACTCCCCTACATGGGGCTCTGATCTCTTCAATCCCTGACTGTTGCTCTGTTCGGAGTCCACCCTGCAATTACTTTGGACACTTTTTGTGAGGTACACATGCAGCAGCCCGAGGGGAGCCTCTTCGGTTCCCGCTTTCTGGATTGTTTGTTCTTTGAGTGACCTCACAAAGCCCATTCCTAAATTCTTTATTGCAGGTATCATCCATCTAGTGGGCCCTACTGACTGCAGCATTGCTCACCCCCTGAGGTGTATACCAAGTTGGTAACTGTTGAGACATTTATGTTTTTAATTTCTTGTTGTTTGTCAGTTTTTTGGGATTTGCTGTATTTTTTGTTGCCTCGCCGGGTAGGGGGAGGATGTTAGTTGTATGCATGACTTACATATTGTTGACCACTATTACTTGGCTGGACAAGACCTCTGCCGCTTACACATACATATCCACATATGTACTTGATATTAGATGCAATACTACACATGGGGTATGAACACATAGCTGAACACACATTCCTATCTTGAAACATCAGAGGCCTCAACAACCCCCGCAAGGGCAAATAGGTGCTCTCCTATCTCCATTGCCATGTCATAAAGATAGCCTTCCTACATGAGACCCACCGAGGGATTCCCCCACATTTGCTGCATACTGGGTCCCTCACAGATTTTTTTCCTGCTATAGTACTTACTCTAGAGGGGTATGCATAGTAATACACAAACATGTCCCCTTCCACCTCTCTTTGAGCTCTCTTGACGATAATACTGTACCCTTTTGGAACCGTTTGGAATAACCAGAGGGAACAGACAGGGTTGCCACCTGTTGCCTCTCCTTTTTATCATACCAATGGACACCCTAGTTTGCCATCTCCAAGAGAACCACATGCATCAAGGCCTGCAGTTCCGTTCTGGCCCCCTGCTTCTCCCCTCTACGCAGATGACATTTTATTGTTTATTCACCACCCAGCGGAAAACCTGGCTCCCATTGTGTGGTAGATTATCCGGTTTTGCAGCTTTTCTGGCTAAAATATCAATTGGGCCAAGTCTGAATTATGCCCTCTCACAGACATCACTCCTGTCTTGAATATCTGCTGTCTTGGTGTGATGGCTCCACTAAATACCTAGGCATTATTTTGCACTGAGAAGGAGCAGGTGATTCATTTGAACGATGACGTAGCCGTCTATAAATTGACCACACAGATGGAAGGTTTGATTAGGCTCCCTCTATCCATGGCAGGTGTCATCAAGATGGTGGTCCTTCCTTGGTTTTTGTATGTCTTTTTAAATATACCTCTCCCTTTACTAACCACTGCTTTGCCACCTTGAGAAACCTCTTATTGCAGCTCATTTGGGCTTGCAGTAGACCTCAAATCAAATGAGACACACTGGTGCCTCTATACAACCATGGTGGTTTTGGGATACCGGAATTCTAATTATATTATCTTGTTGCACACTGCCAATTTGCTTATCACTGGTATCACCCGGACGCATGCCAAACCTGAACGAGACCAGATGGGACTGTTCCCTTAAAGTCCCTACTTTCATTGGGCATTACACTTGACGCCCCTGATATTCAAACACTTTCGACGACTAGTTGGGCCTGGTGGAAACTACGCCTGCTCCAGGGGGGTGGCCTTTTATACTCCCCTAATCTCCCCTTGGCAAACAACCCATGACCACCAATAACCCAAGAAAGAGTGGTCCAGCGCATGCTGTTACATCACAATTTATGTACATTCGGGGGCATTGTCGTGGATGGGCATGTCCTCGCCCATGCCGACAATACCTGCTTCATGAACGCCACCTACATGGATCACTTCCTTCTACGACACCTTCATAATGTGCTTCATGCAAATATCCCATCCTGTCCACTGGCCATTGGTGACATCCCCCTGCTGATGCTCCTGATAATAGATTCGGAAAGTAAGAGCCTAGTTTCTAGACTTTATTTTACCTTCATGGCACTGCGACCGGCGTGAGATAGGAGGGTTAGAGCAACTTGGGAGCGGGAGTTGTGTCGCCTTTTAAATGTCAAAATATGGCATCATTGTATGCAAACGAAATTGCTCCACAGACACAAACTCTTACAATATAAATTTCTCCACAAGACATACACTACTCCTAGTGCTCTGGCCAAACTTGACCCCACAAGGTCCTCCCAATGCCCTAAATGTCATGTGGCAGAGGTGGATTTTGCACATTTATGGTGGACATGTATGCAAATATGGGCATACTGGCCCAAGATTTTTTTCCGACCGTCTTTGATGATTGAGATTGCACTCACTAGAGATCCCCTCTTGGTCCTACTGGTCTATGTTCACGAGGTGCCACAGGGACTCCGCAGATTTACTGCAATAACATTTTAGGTGGCTAAATGAGAAATTGCCTTGCACTGGGGGAGTGGAGTACACCCATCAGCTGCTGTATGATTTACTGTGACACTACCAGCGAAATCCACGTCACTCTGCAACCTCATACTGCTCGGCCTAAAGATATCTGGCAACCACTTAGGGGGCACCTGTTGTCGTCTGATACTACCACCCAGACTTGACCAGCGATGCTGGGAACTCTGAAGGTACAATGGAAGGGCGTATTATAACTGCCTCTGTATGGGATCTATTATGGTACCTTAGTGTTCAGCAATTGGCCCTTATGTCCTTGTTAAGCTACTACCACTTGCTAGCTGTACCTCATCATGTGGTCTTCTTGATTTACGTTTACTGTTTTACTTGAAAATGATAAATAAGGGTTTAAAAAAGGCTCTATGTGTGTATATCTATGCATATATTCATTCTTCGACTGGTACTCCACAAACTGGAGAAATAGCAATGGTCCTCCTTGGCCCGCGACAAGCGTCTCATGCGGTTTGTATCCAAAACATGGATTTTGTGTAATACTTGTGATGTATTTGCATCTTACCTGTTTATTGTTTGTAGATTTCTAGGTTTATGAGCTCAAACCTAGTTAGATGCATTTGCAACCCATGGATCCACTATAAAAACTTGCTAGGGTATTTATTATTGGACAGAGGCAACCAGTAAATAGCCCAAATTTTCTCCAAGCTTATATTTTGTGTCTTTTAAGCCTTTTATAAAGTCACCATCATTCAGTGCTCACCATATAGGAAGACTGGGATAAAGAAGAAAACAATGGGCCATATTTATACTTTTTGACGCAAAACTGCGCTAACGCAGTTTAGCGTCAAAAAATTTAGCGCCGTCTAACGCCATTCTGAAGCGCCATGCGGGCGCCGTATTTATGGAATGGCGTTAGCCGGCGCAAGCAGACCGGCGCTGCCTGGTGTACGTGGAAAAAAACCACGTAGACCAGGCAGCGCCGGCGTTGGGCAAAAATGACGTTAGGGCGTCTTAAAATGGGGCAAGTCAGGTTGAGGCAAAAAAATCGTCTTAACCCGACTTGCGCCATTTTTTAACGACGCCCATCCCCCATCAACATGACTCCTATCATTGTAAAGATAGGAGTCATGCCCCCTTGCCCAATGGCCATGCCCAGGGGACTTATGTCCCCTGGGCATGGTCATTGGGCATAGTGGCATGTAGGGGGGCACAAATCAGGCCCCCCTATGCCAAAAAAAATTATTAAAAAAAACAAAAAAAATACTTACCTGAACTTACCTGAATGTCCCTGGGGTGGGTCCCTCCGTCCTTGGGTGTCCTCCTGGGGTGGGCAAGGGTGGCAGGGGGGGTCCCTGGGGGCAGGGGAGGGCACTCTGGGCTCATTTTGAGCCCACTTGTCCCTTAACGCCATGCATGACCCAGGCGTTAAAAAGCGGCGCAAATGCGCCGTTTTTGGCCACGCCCACTCCCGGGCGTCATTTTTGCCCGGGAGTATAAATACCACGTAAAGGCCTGGGAGTCATTTTTTAAGACGGGAACGCCTCCCTTGCATATCATTAACGCAAGGAAGGGGTTCACGCTAAAAAATGACGCCCACTCCGGGCACTTTGGCGCCCGAAGCGTCTAACGCCATAGTATAAATATGGCGTTAGTTGGCGTTAGTTTAGCGTCGAAAAAAACGACGCAAATTCGGCGCAACCAGAGTATAAATACGGCCCAATGTATCATTAATGTATTTAAGTAACTTAACAGAGATCGCCATCTAGAATTAGACTGCACGTTGTTGACCAGTCCGGTTTGAGAGATACAGCTTTACCAGACAGCTATGCTTTTGTCTTGTATACGAGTGATGTATTTCATGCTCTTTTGCTTGGAGTGTACACAATAATTGTAACTCTTTCCTTGATTTGCAGCACGAATATTTACAACTCTGATGACCACCAGGGACATGATGGGTGCGTATATTAAAATAATAATTAAAATATTTACGTGCGCATTATGGCCTTTTTTAATATGTGTTGGGGGAGGAGGGCGGCGGTTAAATAGGTGCAAATGAACAGGATAAATGGCATTGTAAACCTTTTCTGAGTCATTGAGAATAAATCAGAATGTTAGAGAGAGAGGTGGAGTAGGGAACAGCGGCATCTACCCAGTACTGGACACACTACTCAAACCTTAGATGCTCAGCTTAAAAGGCGAAATATGCAGTATTATGCCACCATATTTTAATTTTACCACGTGTCCATATTGTAAGTGCACATATTTCACCTCATTAGTACAGCTTTAACACTTGAAGGCAGCAACCGGAAAGGTGAACAGGTATCCTTTGCAAACGTGTCTGTCACTGTATTGCACCATATGTGGCACTCTTTTAAAAACTTTTGATCCGTTTGAGCTCATACAATGTTAGAATGTGCAAATTATGCATTAAGTAGAGGATTACGTGGCAAACCTTGTAAATCCATAATTCTATGAAAAACGCTGCATGAAACGGAAAGCTTTTGGCTTGTGTTCTTGATTGTATTATTGCACCATAAAAAGTTGGCACTTGATAGCAAACGTACGCAATTTCATAAATTGACAAACAGATGTTTCAGGAGAAAACTGTTACATTCCCAAATATATATTTGAAGCTGATATTGGAGTGATATACATTACTGCTGTCTAAGACCAGAACAGATTGTTGTAACCTGCCTGGCGCACTTGTGGCTGCCAAGCACCAATGCAGGCACCCTTGGGCCATGGTCTAGGGAATGCTTGTGTTACAGCCAGGATTATTTTTGTGCAGGAAGGGATACCGTCCTTCACAAAATAATTCCCAAAGGCATTTTGCAGCACACATAGAAAGGAAATAGCAAAGAGAAATAAACATACACCTCACCTGGGAAGGCGTAGCATTTTGACACATACCCAGGTTTACTATGTATTAGTAAATCTGGGAATATGCCACAAACCATGGGTGGATTCATGGAAACACCCACACTCTACCCATGGATCGCCTTTGCCACGGAGAGTAACACAAGGCAGCGGCCTTTGTATTACTCCAGATTTACTATGCAAGGTGGCTGTGCATATCATAGTAAATCTAACTTAAGGGCTTGCATAACCTTGTGTGACGCAATAGCAACGCAACCCTTTGATGAATCTGGACCAAAGTGTCTGGCATGGCCCATTTACACAGGAAGTTTGCCATATTTATTCATATGTGAACACAGGTCTCATAAGGGAATATTTGGAAATTTGTGTTTTCCAGCTACTGGAAAGACTCTTAAGGTCATTACTTAATTGTTCACACTGTGGTACACGTAGACACCCTTCACCAACAAATTCTAGTTAATGCAACTCTGGACTCTGCTTCCCCTCAGTCACCAAGTCAGACATTCGAGACTTTTAAGACCAATTCCTGTTGATGGTATTGTGCTTCACTGTGTGTGGCAACCACACAATAACTCCGAGGACAGTTAGTGGATGCAGCTCTTCAGTGAAATGAAGAAGCAGAGTTAACTGCAAGAAACAGACTTCCTGCAGTGATGTGCTGGTAAAGGCAATCTTTTGCTGGGAGTTTCATTCAGTCTCCCTGTTCTAGATCTGATAATCATGAAGTGCTTTCAGAATAGGCCACCTAAAGACCAGCTTGTGCTTTTTCTTGGGTTATATAGAGGATACATGTTGTGGACATTTTGGAGTTCTTTCTGTCTTTCTTGTTTCAGCAAGTGTTGCACTTAGTTCTCATTTTTCTCAGCCCTGTGGTACAAAATACATTGTCCAAATGACAATGCGACCATAGAAGTACCACTGCAAAGAATTTTGGCATTTAGGAAAATGCTTTGTAGCTGACCCTGAATCGGCAGTGATGCTATGACACTTCCAGGGGCAGTCTGGAACAGCCTTGCCAGTGATGCTCCAGCTGGATGCATTGCATTGTATTGTCTTGCTGTAGCACCAACTCTGGACAACAGTGTGTTACGTCCTCTAAGTCCGGCATGGTATTCTACGAGATGCAGCATTCAGTGATCATGTGGGTAAACCACCTCACGCGTTTGAACAATAACATGGGAAACTACTTCTTCCGTCACCTCTGTGAGTCTCACCAGATGTAGATTCTTCCAATGTACACCATTCTCTTCTGGAGCGGAGCATTCTTTCAATGGATCTTTTTTCCTAAATGACACACTTTGGCTTAGATGTATACACACAGGGTGATCTGCATAATCTAATTTATTGAAAGGCTTAGTCAGTGAATTCCCACTAGCAGAGGTGCCCCCACGAACTCCAGACCCATTTTCCCTGACTTCGTGAGTGCGGGACGTCATTTTACGCATGTACTGGACATATGTTGCTACCTATGTCCAGCTACATAATGATAACTCTGAACATAGTCATGTTTGGTATCAAACATGTTGGACTCATACCCCAAAGCTTTTGCAAGCATTGGTTGTATGGTTCCATGTACTCTGAGGGCTCCTTAGAGGACCCCCAGTATTGCCATTTCAGCCTCCTGAGGTTTTCCAGGCAGCCCCAGCTGCTGCCACCTCACAGACAGGTTTCTGCCCTCCTGTTGCTTCAGAAGCTCAAACCCAGGAAGGCAGAACAAATGATTTCCTTTCCTTTAGGAGAGGGATATTACACCCTCTCCCTTTGGATATAGGTCTTACAGGCTGGGGAGGGAGCCAGGCCAGGGACCCAAGCCACTGAAAATGCTTTGAAAGGCACAATTGGTGTAGAACCAGTCTACACTGGTTCTAGGACCCCCACACCCCTGTCCATCACCACCCCAGGGTGGTGCTGAGAGCTCCTCCAGAGGGTCCCTGGGTTTTGCCATCTTGGATTTAAGGTTGACAGGGAACTCTGGGAGCACCTGAGTGGCCAGTGCCCTCCTTTGATAGGTGCTTACCTGGTTAGGTGACCAATCCCGCTTTCAGGGCTATTTAGGGTCTCTCCTTTCAGTGGTTCCTCAGATTCGGATTGCAAGACTCCAGCAGGAATCCTCTGCATCCTCCACTTTGACTTCTCACTGAAGAAACTGCACACGGACCCTCCAGGAACCTACAAGCTGCAACAAAGAAGCAAGATGCCTCCTGCAACATTGTATCTCCAGCTCCTGCCAGCAACTGCAACAGTGTCCCAGTCATTCATGCTCTGAGGACAGCCCGTCTTCAGCCTGCATCAGAAGGAATAAGGAATCTTCCTTGGGGTGAAGGAGTCACTCCCCTGCTTCTGCAGCCACCAACTGCGAAGACGACCAGCTGAGTGGTCTCTCTCCTGCTGAGCTGCATGGATCCTGCATCACGGGTGGTGGACTGAAGTGGTCCTGACGGTCCTTTCTTCCAGCTGCCCCACTTTGGTGGAGGTAAGACCTTGCCTTCCCACGCAAGACAGTACCCCCATGCACCGCGTCTTTTGCAGCTGCCAAGGTTTGTTGGCAGCCTTCCTCCAAGTCCTTCATGCATCTTGTAGCTCTGGCCCCCAGCACTCTATCCTGTGACGCACAACTTCCTGAACAGGAGCCCTTATCGTAGTGCTGCATAGACCTCTTCTGCAGCTTTCTTGTCCCCGTGCTGTGGGGCTCCTCTGTGCCTTGCATGGTCTTCCATGGTCTTCCATGGGCCCTCTGAGTTGCTTAGGGCCCCCTCTGACTCTCCCTCCTGGGTAGAGTCCACCTGGTCCTTTCTTGTCCCGGGCAGTGCCATTTTCCACTAACAACGAGCTTTGCGTGTTCCAAGGCTTGTTAGCGGACTCTGACAACGCAAACCCAACTGCAATCCTCCATCCAGCGTGGGACATCACTTGCATCCTCCAGGAACCCGACTTTGAATTCTTGGGTGCAGTTCTGACTTTTTTTCTTCACCAGTGGCTCTCCTTTGGCACCTTCATCCGGGTTAGCAAGGGCTGCTGCTCTTTCTGGACTCTTCTGTGCTTCTTGGACTTGGTCCTCTTCTTCTACAGGTCTTCTTGTCCAGGAATCCACTCTTTCAGTTTCTTCTGGGTTTTGCATAATTCTTCTTCTCGATTCTGTGTGTGTCCTAGGAAACGTACTGTGATTTACTCCTGTTTTCCTGGTAGCTGGGGTGGTTTGTGGTACTTATCTTTGGGCTTTTCTAGTACTCCCAGCTCCTCTCTACACACTACCCTTGACTCTGTGGGAAACAGACTTTTGCATTCGCTTTCTTAGCCTATGGTTTGTGATCGCTCTAGGCCCATTTCTAACTATTGTGATTTTCACAAATTGCACTGTTTTCTAACTATTGTTATGCCTATTTCTGCATACTAGTGTATATAATTTGTGTATTACTTACCTCCTAAGAGAGTATAGTTTCTATGGTATTTTTGGTATTTGTGTCACCAAAATAAAGTACCTTTATTTTTGTAACACTGAGTATTTTCTCTCATATGTGTGAGTACTGTGTGACTACAGTGGTAATGAATGAGCCTTGCATGTCTCCTATATAAGCCTTGGCTGCTCATCCACAGCTACCTATAGCAAGCCTCGCTTCTATACACTGCCTACACTACAAAATAAGGAATAACTGGACCTTGTATAAGGTGTGAGTACCAGAGGTACCCACCACACACCAGGCCAGCCTCCTACAACAGGGCAGAAGTCAGCCCACCGGATTTAAAGATCCCTGCTTATCGCTAGTGCAGTGCTTGCCCTGAAGGCAGAGAGAACCTGGTCGATCCAGCTTCATGTTTGTTTTAACCGTTAAGCATTTGTTTTTATCAAAATACCTCCTAAAGTGGAAGTTTGTTATTGAAAGAGAAAACATGGATGGCCCTGGCATGCAGGGATTCCTTTATCCGTGTGCTAGGGCTGTTTAATTAATTTGGTGTCCATAAATGCCATACCTTACACAGGGAAATCTAATGACACAATTATCCATGTGACCTCATGACACCTCTGTAGGGGACTGGCCGTCAGGTGAAAGGTTTGAGGAGCAGAGCCAGGCTGATGCTTGGAGAAAATCCTACAAGACAGTTCAAACAAAGTGACCCTCCTTGACCTTGCTATCATGGCAGTAGTGCCAAATAAACATTTGGAGTTACGACCAAGTAGCGACTGTCCAGAACTGGCACACCACACGCTAGTGCGATTGTAGCATCCTTCATTCAGATTAAATGACTGCGCAAGCCTTCTTTGGGTGCTTTTTGGCCAGTAGCAGGTCTTGATGCATAACTCAATCCATCTGGAAATGGTTGTGTTTTGGACTGCTTTGCTTTTCTTAGCTCCAGAGAAAACAATAAAAAGTTGGTCATCCTGTTGATATTCCGTGGCCTTATCAACTTAAAAGCTGGAGGTCCTCTTAGTTTCGAGACAAAAGAACTGATGTTCTTAGGAAGGATGAGGCAGTGCATAGAAAGCCACCAAAGGAATAGACTGCCCTATGTGGGAGTGTGTGAATCTTTTGGCAGGAATGGTGCTTTTGTCCAGAGGTGTTGGTGGGAATATGTTGATCAGTCTGTTCAAAGCACATCACCACAGATGACTTGAAGAAGGATGACTGATACAGTAAAGGTAAGAAGGACAAAAGGTAACTGTTAGAAATGGGGTTTCTGGTTGGCTAGGATATGCATCTAAGCCAGGCAGAACCCACCCACTCTAGTCACTGCAAGGGAGTTGCACACCTACAATAACCCCTGCTTACGCACTTTGTAGCTTGGCACGAGCAGTCAGGCCTACCCCAGAAGCAATGTGTAAAGTATTTGTACCAACACACACAGTAATACAGTGAAAACAATATTTATCTAAATCAAACAACAGCAAAACGACAAAAATCCAACATACACAAGTCAAAATATTAATTTTCAAAAGAATAAGAGTCTCACTTCATAGAAATCAATGTCAACTTTGCTTTTACACAAAGTACCTGGTTTGCGGCAAAAATAAAGCCACACAGGCGAGCGTGTGTCGGAAAAGTCAGCAATGCGTAGATTCCTTACTAGCAAGTGAGGCCTTGCGTTGTTTCTCCTCCGGTCGGGTAGGCGATGCGTCGGTCTTCTCCCTCGCAAGAGAGCGATACGTCAATTTCCGGACAGGGCACTGCGGATCCACGCAGGTTCACGATAACTCTAACGCCCAGCAACGATGCATGTGAAATCAGGTCGCACAGTGTTAGAAAAACCGAGCTGCATGGAGTTCAAGGGTTGAAACATTGGAGTCATACCCCAAATGCCCTGGACTTGTTGAGGCAGAGCTCACAAGAGCACAGTGTGTAGGATGGCTCCAGTGAAAGGGAGTTGTTGTGCAGGATTCAGGCATGACAGAAAACCCCATTAATGCCAACAGGTTGGTCGTCATCTGGAGGTGGTGTATGACTGCCTGAGGCAAACCAGTGTTCAGCAGCCAGACCATGATGTATGGAAAGGCTGTTATTCCCAACCTCCACAGATGCACTGCGACCACCACCATCACTCTTGCGAACACTCAAGGTGCACCATTATTGCCAAAGGGGAGCACAGAGAACTGGAAGTGCTAGTGGCCTACCTCAAACTGCAAGTAACATCTGTAGGACTGAAGGAAAGTAGTCTCAAAATATGCGCCCTGCAAATCCAATGCTACCATTAAGTCTCCTAGATTCAGGGCAAACAGACCTTGGGTCAGGGTGAGTGTACGAAATTCGGCTGTCGGTTGACTGAGGTGTGAGCCCTGATCAACCAACAGCCACAATCCCTTGCATAGTGAACCACAGAAAGTCACTAATTTATCTTGTGCTTAACCCTGGGTACAAAAAGCAGTCAGGCTAAACTTATAGGCAATATGATGCAATGCCCAAGCAGCGACACAGTGACAACATAACATAATAAAACCTCAAATCAATTTAGAAAAATATAGTATATTTTAAAAAAATGATTTGACACAAAAACATAAAAATCCAGTTAGTAGAACCGGAGTTATGAATTTTTAAAGCTTAAGGTTCAAAATAGCAAGTCCTCAGTTTTAGAAAATGGCTACCTTGGCACCTTTAGCACCACAACTAAGGATCCAAGAGTGAATGGAGACTTCCTGGAAGTTTAAGACTCACTTCGGATGGGTCCAGGTACAGGCTCAAGATGATGGGAGCCTGTTATGTCCTTGTGGCTCTGAACAGGAGGCCCCTAAACTAGCCCTTGGAGCCACTTTTGAAGTCTTTGGTGCAGGTGAACATGCAGGGCTCCACAGCAAAGCTGGCATCTGAAGGTTCAAGGCAGGCTCCAGGCAGTGAAGCAAACATTCTAGGTACAGCAGCAGGCTGGTAGAGTGCACAGCAGCAGGCAGTCCTCTGAGAGTCCTTTCACAGGCTCAGTAGTAAACTGAAGAGTGGGTTTGAGAGCAAGCTGGAAGAAGGTTCTAGAAGGGTTCTTTGAAGTTCCAGGAGTTTCCTTCCTCCCCTGCACTGGCTCCTAGCTGGTTGCACTGACAATACAGGGCTGCTCAGCCTAATGTGTGGTGGTAGAGCCCAGCCCATTCAAGTGTAAGTGAAGTTGTGCTTAGCTCTGCCCCCATCAAGTAAGTTAATGACCCATGCAGCTCTGCTAATCTCACTATTGTGTGATTGTCTGGGGTGAATTCACAAAGTCTCAACTATCAGATACCCCAGTCATGTAACCTAACGCAGGCTGCAGGCACAGAGGGCTAAGGGCAGGAAAATGCCAACTTTTTAAAAGTGTCATTTTTAAACGTGTAATGATAAATCTGACTTTACCATTAAAAAGGGTTTATCATTACAAGTTCATAGAACCAAACTTGATATATCTACCACATCTGGTGTAGAAATTACAGCATATTAAATCTAGTAAGGAATCCCCAATGTTATCCTGTGAGAGGTGCAGGCCTCACAGCTGTGAAAAACAAATTTGGGAGTTTTTTCGCTACAAGGACATGTACAACATAAAAGTACATATCCTACCTTTCAATTACACAGCATCCTACTTTATGGGCTACCTAGGGTCTACCGCAGGGTCACATATATAATAGAAAGGGAGTTTAAGGATCGGCAAAGGGTTTTAAATGCCAAGTTGACATGGCAGTGGGACACTGCCTTCAGGCTGCAGTTGCAGGCCTGGGACATGTTTTAAAGTGTACTTAAGTGGTTGGCACAATATGTCTGTAGGCCCACCAGTAGCATTTAATTTACAGGCCCTGGGTATATGGTATGTGTTAGACTTTTTATCCTTGGCGTGGTCTCCCTTAACTTTTTGCCTCTGTTCCCCAGGTTGTTGATGTGTGCTGGACAGATTTTACTGTTTTTGTTACTCTGGGCACCTTACCACTGCTAACCAGTGCTAAAGTGCAAGTGCTCCTGTTTAAAATGTGTACGTAATTGGTTCTCCATGATTGGCATATTTGTTTTACTGTTAAGTCCCTAGTAAAGTGCACTAGAGGTGCCCAGGGCCTGTAAATCAAATGTTACTAGTGGGCCTACAGCACGGGTTGTGCCACCCACATAAGTAACCCTGTAATCATGTCTCAGACCTGCCACTGCAGTGACTGTATGTGTATTTTTACACTGTAAATTCGACTTGGCAAGTGTACCTACTTGCCAGGCCTAAACCTTCCCTTTTCTTACATGTAAGGCATCTAAGGTAGGCCCTAGATAGCCCCAAGGGCAGGGTGCAGTGTATAGATAAGGTAGGACATATAGTAATGTGGGTTATATGTCCTGACAGTGAAATACTGCCAACTTTGTTTTTCACTGTTGCAAGGCCTGTCTCTCTCATAGGATAATATGGGGGCTACCTTTAAATATGATTAAAGTGTAGATTCCCGTAGAGAGTAGATGGACATGTGGAGTTTGGGGTCCCTGAACTCACAATTTAAAAATACATCTTTTAGTAAAGTTGATTTTAAGATTGTGCGTTTGAAAATGCCACTTTTAGAAAGTGAGCATTTTCTTGCTTAAACCATTCTGTGACTCTGCCTTGTTTGTGGATTCCCTGTCTGGGTCAGTTTGACAGTTGGGTTGTTTTTCACTTCGCACTAGACAGTGACACAAAGGGAGCTGGGGTGTAACCTGCATTTCCTGATTAGCCATCTCTGCTAGGAGAGAGGGGTGGAATGGTCACTCTCATCTGAAAGGACTGTGCCTGCCTCTGACAATGCAGACTCCGACCCCCTGGTGTGTGTCTGAGGTCTTGCCTGGGCAAGGCAGGATTTCACAAGTAGGTGTGAGTCCCCTTTGAAGAAAGGTGACTTCAAAGACTAAAATGGGTATAAGAAGGGCACCCAAATCTACAGACTTGAGAAACACTTCTGGAACCAAGAGGAATCTCGGCCTGGAGAAGAGCTGATAGATAGCTGAGGAAGAAGTGCTGCCCTGCCTGTGACTGTGCTTTGTGGAGCTTTCCTGCAGTGCTGCTTCTGCCAGAGTAAGAGGGCAAAGACTGGACTTTGTGTGCCTTCCATCTTGTGAAGAAATCTCCAAGGGCTTGAGTTAGAGCTTGCCTCCTGTTGTTTGAAGTCTCAGGGACAGCAAAGACTTCTCTCTGCCAGCACCTGGAGTCTCTGGAGAGACTCCTGCTCTGACAAGTGGTGCCCTATCCAGTCCCTGGGCCCTTGAAAGGAAAGCTGGTAGAAATCCAAGGAAATCGACTTCAGACGACTCCGGACCGACGCCGCTGCTGAATCCCGGTGACGCCGCCTGCACCCGACGCCGTAACCTTCGCTGGAACGCAACGCTCTTCGCAGGCCCGACGCCGCCACAGCTCCGCTGAAGTCCACGACTCCGTGGAAGTCACCGCACCACGTTGTGACCGACGCCCCTCGAAGTGCACAGATCCAGCGTTTCGCACAGACGCCGCGATCCCCGACTTCGCGCATCGGCTTGTTTTCACTCTTCATCAAAGGTACTGTACTTGGGGGTCTACACGACTCCGTGTCCGGCGCCGCCAAAGACCCCGTTTCTAACAGTATGCCACTCTACAAATGATGCACACTTAATTGAAATATTCCAATCAGTTACATGCCAATCAAACCATGTTTAAGGGAGTGAGCACAAGCACTTTAGCACTGGTTAGCAGTGGTAAAGTGCAGAGAGTCATAAGTAGGGCCAAGAAGCAAAAATCTGACAAAAGGTTTGGGTGGTGACCCTGTTGAGAGGGCCATTTCCAACAGTGACCATCTTAAACATGAAGTTCAGAGAGTGCAGATCGAAGATGGGAGCGAAGGCCTCCATCTTTTTTTCGGCACCAGGAAATAGCTGAAGTAACAACCAGTCTCTATCTCTGACCCAGATAGCCCGTAGTCACAGACAGGATTCTATTAAATATTTTTGCTGCATCTTATCTGCCTAAGATCATCCACTGTAAGGCTGTACAGATTTTGTCTGGGACAGCTGTTAAGATGTCCACCACTTTGTCCATACAACGTGCAAATAACAGCGCCAAAGGCATGTTGCATTTGCAGACCTAAGGGCAAGACTAACCGAGGAGGACATTTGTTTAGCAAATGTCTAAATCCTCTTGGATGACCTGTCAGGGATAGTGGTAGAGAATGCATTGGGTTCAATTGACTAACAGATGTTTGGACCACTAAACTCTCTGGAGCGGGTGGTGTAGCAGGAATTCCGGGTCTCCATGAGCAGGTCTGTACCATTTTGCCTCCAGCATTAACTGGAGGGTAGTGTCCTGGCCTAACTGCCCACCAAAATATACATCAAGTCCTCATTAAATAGGAGGTGAAGATCCTGGCTGTACTGTGCAGGGTTGAGGGCTTACCTTATCTTGACTTCTTGGGTGGGTAAGGTGAAGTCAAAGATCTCCACCGCCCTCTGAATGACTTTAAATAAGAAGGCAGACTTCTCATTGGCCTTAGTTGGATTTGGTGAGGAAAGTCCAATGTCTGGGGGAAGTGTCCAGAACGCTCGCCTCCTGGATGTCATCAACGAGATTGCATTGTCTCATTGTTCTCCATGTCATTATCTCCAACATCGTACGGTAGGGTATGGGTGTCTGGTTCTGAATGGGCATACTGTCGAGTTGTGGACAACAGAGCATGGGTCTCTGAGTCCAACATAACTATTGGATCTGTTTCCGGCATCGGTGTTAACATTCAAGCCGCTTGTGTCTGTCATGAAACCAAGGGATCATGCGTGGTACCAGAGGTGAAGCCAGTTGCACTGAGGCTTGTAAAGGGGTCTCCATCTGAGGTTGAGGGGGGCAGTTTACATCAAGAACTAATCAGCTGATGGTAAAACAACTGGAGGCTCCCTTGGATCCATGGGGCCTGAGGACACTCCAAAGGTCCACGGCCCCATTTCACTGCTGGAGCTGTTGCGGTGTTGTTGTCCGTTCATGGTGTGCCACATTGGAATGGGTTCCACAGAGAGGAAAATGACTCAGTAGCCTATAGCTGCATGGAACGTTGTGCGATTCTGAGTGGCGGGATGAGGGAGACACATTCTTTGACTTTTTTTTCTGACTTTTTGGACTTACCTCAACTGTGCAAACTTGATGATGACCGATCTCAGGAGCGGCCTCAAACGAGAGCAGGAGTGAACCTGCACACTCAACTTCCAGTGGGAGTGCTTCTTCAACTTACAGGCTTCAGTGAAGTTTGTGAGTTATGGTTCCTGGTTGCATATGACCATCTTGTTCGTCTTGATGTCCCACTGACACAACGCAGTGTCTTGCTTGGAGCAGAAGCACAATAGAGTGACATAGTGGGTGTCTGTCATCTACATTTGTTGATTACAGTCAAAGCATGGTTTAAAGTCTGTAGTCTTCGGGGTGACATTACCTGCACACTGAAGTAAATTTGAGGGAAAAATCTCTGCCAGAAGTGACAGAATTCAAGAAGTTTTGTCTCCACATTCGGAGGCACTGACAGAAAAGAACTGACATTGGCGTGTGGAGGTGACAATTATAGTGGCCCCAACATCATATCCAGAGCCAGATGATCCAGATGCAGAGCCTCATGATGCCACCCACCGACATGAGAGGGAATTGCTATGAAAAATTATTGGATTCAGTCTGACGCTTGGGGAAAATTCACAAGCTGAGGAATCTGTTTTTAGAAGTCTCTATCAGGAAGAGCATTACACAGAACTCAGTGGGACAAACCATATGCACCTACGTTCCCCCTTTTAGGTCTACCGGGTGGCCTGGACTCTCAGTCATTCAGAGAATAGCATACCAGGGAGGCAGAAAGAATTACCTCAGTAGTTGTCCTATTAGGGTTATGGGGTTCATTTGCTACGTTTGTGAACCTGGGACCAGTTTGACTCCCTAAAGGTGAATTGTGAGACACAGAACCATGATCACAGCGATATTGAAAATATGGGGAATAGTGTATATAAAACCACTAAAGGACTAATTTGTACAAACAATACATTCTGTGAGGACCAGGAGGAAACAAAGCACATGGCTGTGTGAGCATTGCTGACGGCAGCAGAAGATACAGTGGAAGGATTAAAAGAGTAAGTGGGGAAATGGATCTAGGAAGAAGGCTTCCTGAAAAACAATTGGAAAAATGTTGGCATTTCCTCATAAGGTATCTCAAAATGCTAGATTCAAGTACATCCATTTCATTGTATATTATAGGGCATATTACGCTTCTAGCGATGTATGAAGCAGCACATATTAACTGTCTCTGATGATAGGGAAGCAGGCTGGGTTTAAACATATGATATGGCTGTGCTCAGAAGTGGTACAACATTCACAGGAGGTCACTGAGGTACTGACAGAAGTCGCGGATGTAAAGACTTAAACCCAGTTGAGGATTGCATCCTGGGCACAGAGTCACACCCCAAAGCACAAAGGGAGGGCACAACATTCTTGGACCTTGTTAGCCTATTAGGAAAGAAAAACATCACCTTGCACTGGAAAACGAACAAAGGTCTATGGTAGCTAAATGGCCAAGGGCAATAATGCAGTGGGCCACATGTGAGAGTCAAGCCCTTCATAAGGAAGAAGCATGAAGTCTTAGGAAACATTCAATAGCACACACACGGGATTATTTGCAAAGCTATCATGACCAATACCCCTGCTTATCATTCAGAGAAGCTCAAGATCTCAGGTGAATCTCAGCACACCTGCAGCCAGGACACTCTCAAACTACATACTATGGCCTTGATTACGACATATAGCACCTATTATGAGTTTCTGGGAAATAACATGCAGATTTTGGTGTTTATTACGCCTCAATCCGCACAATAGGGTAATTACTGTATGGTTTTTCCCTGTTAAATTTCGGCAGGTATAATTTCTGGCATGTTAAACCTGCCAAAATGTCACAGGAGGAGAAGGTCCAAAAAACAGGCAAAACATTCAGAATTCAAGGCCTGATTTAAGAAAAGTGGCGCTGCACCCATTACATTGCCACTTTTCTTGCGTCCCTTAGCAACCCCCCTAATGCCACCATGTGTGCGCTGTATCTTAAGTTATAGAGCACCATGGCTGTAGTTAGGGAAATAGCGTAAGAATTGTTGACGCTAGTTCGGAGCTTTGCAGGATTAGCGTAAAAAATATTGACGCTAATCCTGCAAAGCCCATCGAGGCCCATTGTAAACAATGGTGTGCTTCCTTTTTGATGCCTGCTCTGAGTGCCACTTTGTAAATTTTGTGCGGCGATTTTGGCCGCGTTGGGCCACATTAGCGTAAAACAAAATTACGCTAATGTGGTGCAAGGAGGCGCTAGAGGCTCTTAAGTCTGCCCCTCGGTGTTTTAAATAACGATTCTACATGGTATGCCTCATTTGTCACAGCCAGCACTGTGAGCCCTCAGTGCTTGAGGTGCCTATGTGCTGCCAAGCAGCGGACACCCTCCGCACCGTCACCACCTCTGTGCAAGAGCAGCACCTGCAGGCATCGTTAGCACCAGTACAAGGGCAGTGTAGCATCCCAGAGAGAGGTGTGCCGGCTTTTTGCAGATAAAGGCAGCCCCCTGCCTGCAAATGAGATGACCACGGCCCGTCTCACAGCTACATCTATTGCGAGCAGTGCAGCCCGCATACAGTGCCTGCAAGACCAGACAACAAACCCACCCGAGGCACAGCAATAGCGCACCAGCTCCCCACCTCCCACTCTAACGGGTGCAGAGTGCACCATACACCCTCGGTGTCTACCTGTCTTCTGCAGCAAGGAAGAGAAGAGATCCCCCACAGCAGCCCTGCTGGCCAAGAGTCGCAATCTGCAAGAGTACGAGGCCACTCCTGCATTGTGCAGACCCCTGCACCTACATCTCCAGTATCCCGCGAGGCCCGCATCATCAAAGTAATGGCTGCGGCCTGAGAAGAGCAGTACCTACAGCGCCCCTAGTGGTTTCTCTTCACACCACACCAGCTCAAGTGACTACAGTCAGAGCACACAGATGTAGAGGACAAAACTAAAACATTAGGAGGAAGAACTAGCTAGCGACGCAGCCCATGGCGAAGTAGAGCACCGGCCTGCCCCGCAGAAAGAGAGAAGCAAGTTCTGGCTCAGTAAAGCAAGAGGCCACCCAGCAGCTACAGAGACCGAAAGACATTCCTGCAATTGTTTCCAGGGTGGGAGTATTCCTGATCAGGTTTGCTAGCTCGCATCTTGGTACTGTCAGCCCATGAAAGGAGGAGACACATGGCAATGGTCTTCCCACCATAACCAGAGTGAAAGAAGCTGAGGCCAGTACATCAAGTGTTGCGCACCCCCTAGCTGCTGGTTTGTTGACACAGTAAGCATAATGGAGTGAAGTGCCAGGGGGAAGTGCACCTGCCCTGCGGAAAGCAGGCAGAGGAGTCTGCGTGCTGCCCCCAGTCCACAATGCATGCAAAATTAACTGAGGTCTCTGTAGAAGAGGAGGCAAAATGGTGAGCAACCCAAGGGGGCAACCCAAAGGCACTAAGGGGCGAGTAGCGCGCCAACCGTCAGAAGCCACTCGCCCAGCAGAGGACCAGCAGTGCAGCAGTGAGGACAGCTGGCAAGCCAACCCATATACACAGCAAGCAGGAGGCCCCAATGTGTCATGCAGACTTGACGAGACAGGGGAGCACTCCTGAAGTGCGCTTGTGCCACTACACCAACTTGAGGATGCATGAGCGCGGAGATCTCACAGAATGGCATCACAGCTAAAGTCCAAGACTGTGGGGAACCACAGATCACCCAACACACAGTGAGGCAGCAAGCAGAAGAGCAGCGAAAAGGAGGAGAGCGCTCATAACCTGATTTACATGTAACAAAAGAGCGGAGGCCTCACAAGAGGACACCTTGAGCACAAGGCACTTCCTACCCAGCACCAACCTTGACAGAGACTGATGTTGTAAAACAGTACCGGGGTGCAGCAACGTCACTGGAGACAGCCCAGCAGGAGTACTGAACGTAAGCCACCTACATGTGCGAATCACATATCTGCCCCACGCTTCACAGTGTGACCATTCAGCCACTTGTCACCAGCTACTTGAAGCAGATGGCATCCCTGCTAGCAACTGCACATGCCAAAGGAGAATAACACCCATGAGGTAACAGGTTACATGGCTAGGAAATCCCTCCAGTCATTCTCATTCCAAGCAAGTCATTGCCACCTGTCATACAGGCTGTTAAATGGTAACAACATCTTCATTGCCACGTGCATCACCCTAAACACCTAAGGAGCATCTCACCACCAGAGTGGAGCCTTACAACTGCGACCCACCAAGAGACTAAAGTCACTCCTGGCACTGTGTAGGGCCAACCACCTAGAGACTATCTGCTGGCCCCACATGCACCTGAATCCTGGTGGCAAGAGCACACCCGAACATGGATCACCTACCCTTGTGGTTGCACGAGCAACTTGGCTGTGGCCGTTGGCCATTCTTCAGTGATCCCTTTGCGTGGCCCATATGAGGCCCCGCACAGCCTGTGCTGTCACGTGGCAACCCAACAAAAAGGGCCTCAAGGGAATTCCTGTGTGAGAGAATCCCGGCACGAGAAATGAGTCTGATGCTGCTCCACCGACAGGTACTTGGAGGCACCGGGGACTGCGAGGAAGACATCCAAACACCACCAGCCTTTGATGGTTTGCCTTTCATTGAGCCAGAACACCTCAAAATAAACCTCTGCAGTGGACTCCACCAGTGCTCCTGATGGATGCCCAGTTTGAGTTGTTAACATCAACTCTAACCCCATTAGAGCAGGCAGGACTGACCAACATCACATAGGTGAACTGTAATCTCATGGACATGCTGTTTAGGGATCCAGACTCCATCCACTCCGCCTTCTTGCCTAGAGCCATCTGGTTAAACTACAGATGCATGACATGATGCTTAGATGCTTCCAGCTGCACCTCTCCACTTACCCTGTACTGTCCTGGGTCTACCTGATGAGAATGAGAGACTCTGTGGTGTTTTGTTTTGTTTTTTATTCATTCCCACAGGTTGAACTCATTTTTTTTTCTTCAGTAACGTTCGGGAGTGATGTGCCCTGCTGTACACGTCACACTATTCAGCCACTCCCCGAGGGCTGGCTTTCACACTCACCCAACACCCATCCAGCACAGGCATCACAAGTGACATGGCGCCTGCAAATAGAAGGGGCCGGGTGAACGTGCCCTTGGCCAGTTGTACGCACCCCAAATATGTGTCTGTGTCATCCCTGCCTCTGCATGCGGGTCTAGGGCCAAAGACTTTACACTGGCCGGCCACTCGTAACGAGGGCCTTTGCGGTAATAATGTACTGATTATTTACTGCAACCCTCATTACACTGCGTCCTGTTATTCCTAGTGGCAGTCTACTATCCATCTCTCCTGCGTGGTTTGCTGTGGTTCTGTACTGGTGTTACAACCAAGACCATCTGTTCGAGCATTTTTCGTAATTGAAAGAGGCGGGGGCTAAAAATCTTTACAAAATTTGTAATGTAAATATTATGCTGGGGGATAAAAGGACTGTTTATTGTGGATTATAGCTAAGGAAACAGACCAGTATTCCGTATGGGGCACAATGTGAGATGTTAGCACACCATGAGCAGAGGAGCTCTGTCACATCTCAAACTAAAAAACAACATAAATATGGTTTCTTTTTCTGGGTCTGCATTTGCGTGGATTGATTGCTCGTATTTTTTCAAAATATTTAATTTTAAATATCTTTTTCTTTCCAGTGCTAGTCCGGTTTATTATTATGCTGTTGCTCAACCTATGGGTCATTGTCACAGTATTGCGCTATCGACGGACATCAAAGAAGACAGACTGATTGGTGACTTCTGAAGTGCACGGGGTTTGCCTTGGAGATGGCCGTATAAAAGGAACTGTGAAACATTATTTTAAATGAATATGGTCGATGCAAACAGTACATACAGTAGGAATGTATGTCAGTGTTGGTATCGTGTACATAACTGAATTGCTAAAAAATGTCACAAGACCACAGATATTCATATAATAATAGGATCATGTATTGTGGGACTACATGCAATCTACAAAAACCGAGAGTGCTAATTTGATATGCATGATATTTTTGTGCCTAATAAATTTACAACTGGTTGCTTTATTATATCCTTATTTTGTTTTGTGATGTGCCAGACTATACAAAATATGTACAGAAATTGGAAGTATTTGTATCATAAGTGCTGTAACTACCAACCGATTGCAACACATAAGAACGTTTTGAAATGTAGTAGGGGACGTGTTAACAAACGAAGCTCTTACTTAACTCACAACAGGATTCAAGGTGTCTTTTCTGTGAGTAACCCAGTTTGGGTTCCATGACTTTAGCGTATAGAGTCCTAGGTGAATGCTGACCAGGGGCTGGTAAGATATTCAGCTCTGGATGATAAGGACTCCTTACTTTTTATGAAAGCGTTCGCACAATGTCTTCCAAGGATTGTTTTCCAGAGAATTACACCGAGGACCTTGTGAACAGTGCATATTTCTCCAGTCCAAGGGCCACACTTACTAAAGGCTTGCATGGTACAAAAGATATTTACTTACCATTGTAAAGGGTTGCATGTGCAGCTCTACATTGTGGCGCGTCATGTGAGCGCCCGCGCACACCTTGCTTGTGTTTAAGTAAGTGGTGTCCATATAGCTTGATTCCAGCCAATACCCCTGGACGAAAGGCAAAGGTACATAAAACAAAAAAATGAAGAGGTAGCTGGGTCCTGGAATCAGAAACGCATGATTAGAGCAGAGGTGAGTCTTCAGTTCTTCCCTGAATTAGAGCAGTGTTGGGACAGTTCTGATGATTACAGGATTGTCATAGCAGATCCTGATGCATAGAGGAAGGTGTCTTTTTTAACATTATTACACTTCTTTGGCTCCAGTCGGATTGTGCCCTGGTTGTGGTGTTCCTAGAGCCACTGGAAATGCTGATTGTTTCAGAATGATACTCATGGGTGCTGGTCATGTTGTTTTTTTTTAAGCAGCTGGTTTTAAAGACAGTGCGGGTAGCCAAGGAGAGCCAGTGAAATTGAATCAGGATGGGGTGACCTGGTCACCTTTCTACAGACCATGGATGAGATGTGCTGTGTTGTTTACGATGCCTGCAAGGGGTTGAGGGGCAGTGTGGAGACTGGGAGGCCATAAGCAGAGTGTTGCCACCATCCAAATGAGAGAGTACGTTGGCTTGAACAGCAGTTCTCCATTCTTTTTCAGTGAGAAAAATGTTTTACTTTCTAAGAAAACATGAATCCAGGTGTTTTCTATGATCATGCCTTTGTCATTCATGAGGAAAGATCTCCCAACATGTAAGCACTCACCATAAGAAAGCAGCTGGTGGCTCAGATTATATGTGCACATTAGTGTGCTGCAGACAAAATGTCTGCCAACGGTCGGCAATACACTTGGGTAAGACTGCCAAACTACAATCCATTTCTCATCCAAGTGTTCAGGACATGTTTCTCATAATGAATTTTAAGGTCTTTTTCCAGCTATACCAGTCAATAATGAAACACAATCTTCTAGTTATTAACTTCAGCACACAAAATCACCACTACGGGTGATCTTCTGTTGACCCCATGCCTAGGCTTGGCTTTCCTTGATGCAATCAGAGTCAGTTGGTAGCAATACTGTTTTAGCGCACAACACCCAGGTTTTGTCAGGGTCAAAATATACAAGAAGCCCCTGAAGAAACGAGGAATGAACCTTGGCTTAACATTTTGTTAGGTGAAAATCCAGTAACGAATCCTCTGGAACATTCCTTTAGTTTAGGTGGAGAGGATTTGCATTATATTTACCATCCACACGGGCCTTACTTGCCCTGTCGCCTCATTTACTTTTATCAGTTGTTTTGTTTCCCAGGGACAAGATATAGCAGTGGCCACCTGAAATAAAAGAGAAGAGATTTCATTCTGAAGACTAGTAATTTGTTGTTGTGATTTCTACAGTATATTACACTGCAAGCCCATCTAGGCCCATAGTGATCATAGTTTTGCATCGCCCTTGCGCCATGCAAGGGGGCACAAGAGCAACGCACCCTAAAGTCAGATTAATCTGATAAATCTGGTGTAATGCAAGGCAGCCCAAATCGCTTCCTTGCGTTACTGTGCCCCATGGAGGCGTTCCACCGGTGGAGCGTGGGTGTTCCCACTCATTCACCCATGAATTTTGGGGCATTCCCAGATTTACCATTAGTGGTAGACCTGGGAATCCATCAAAATGCTATGCTTCCCTAGGGGAAGTGTAACAAAGAGAAATATCTTTATTTCTCTTCATTGTTTTCCTCTTTACGTGTGCTGCATTCTGTACCACACATAGAAAGAGGAAAATGCCTCTGAGGATTGTTTTTATTTCAGAATGGTGTCCCTTCCTGCACAACAACAATCCTGCCTGTAGTGCAGGCACCTTGCACCATGATGCAAAGGTGTCTGCATTGGTGCTAGGCAGCCGAAAGTGAACCAGCACGTGGAAAGGGCAGGAATGAGCTATATAATGGTAAATACGGTGCATTCCTGCCCTTTCATGCAGCGCAGCAAGGTGGCTTGCTGCATGAAAGTATGGTAAATCTGGGCCACACTCTGGTAAAATGTCAAATGTTATAGACACTTCTACAGCAAACTTCCATCAAAAGTCATGTATGGTCTGTTGGTAATATTGATCTCGGTTGTGACACCTTATATAAGTCTATACCTTCTCTTTATCCAACCATCAATATTTAAAGATTGCTTAATAGTTTCATCACTGTTGGCACCACGTTCACGCATTTTGCCATACACAATGGCCAGGGAAAATGGTGGACGGCTCACTTGCTCAAATGGTCAAGGATTTTATGCATTTAAATAAATTTAGATTTAGAGGTTTTGCAGAAACAAGTCCTTGTCCCACATCACTGAATAAGTTACAGTGCATTCCCATATAGGGTACAGAAACGTACCTGGTGCTACTCAGCTACTTATACAAGTTAGAGAATGAAGTATGAGTCCTAAAGTGAACAAATACAATCTCTTAGGACTCCATGTAAAATGTTCATTAGACAATTTAAAAGAGGAATAAATAGCTGCTTCTTTGGGTATTCTAATATCTTGGCCCATATTTATACTTTTTGGTGCAAAACTGCATTCTTGCAGTTTTGCACCAAAAAGTATAGCGCCAGCTTGTGTCATTCTACAATGCCAGCTGGGCACCTTATTAATAGAATGTCTCAAGCCGATGCTAAACTTGGGCTAGCATCTTAAAAAAAGACGCTAGCCAGATGAGGGTGGCGATAGGGAAGGAGGGGGTTGTGTGTCAAAAAATTACGCTAGCATGGTTAGAGGCAAACAAATGTCTCTAAACAGATTAGTGCCATTTCCTGGAGCACAACCACCAAAAACATGACTACTGCTTTAGGAAAGATAGGAGTCATGCCCACCACCCCAGTGGCCAGCTGTAGGAGGCAGGCCTGGTTTGTAGTGGGTACCTAAGCTACTTACACCTTATACCAAGTCCAGTTATCCCTTATTAGTGAAATGTAGTCAGTGTCTAGAAGCCAGGCTTTCTAGGGGTAGAGTGGATACACGCCAGGGCCTAACTAGGAGACATGCAAAGTTCATGCAATACCACTGTAGTCACACAGTACTCACACACATGAAAGAAAATACTCTGTGTAAAGGTACTTTATTTTGGTGACACAAATGCCACAAAAACCATAGGGACTATACTCTCTTAGGAGGTAAGTAATACACAAATTATATACACTAGTATGCAGAAATAGGTGTAAATACAGTTAGAAAACAGTGCAAATAGTGAAAATCATAATAGTTAGAAATGGGTCTAGGGGGAACACAAACCATATAGTAAGAAAGTGGAATGCGAAAGTCGGTTGGTTTCCCACTTAGGCAAGTGTAGTGTGTAGCGGGGCTCTGGGAGTATTAGAAAACACTGAAGGTAAGTAATAAAACCCACCCCAGAACCCAGGAAGGCCGGAGTAAATCACAGTAACTTTCCTAGAACACACAAGAACATGAGAAAGAAGACATTGCAAGAACCAGAAGAGACTGCAAGACACCAACAAAGGATTCCTGGACCTGAAGACCAGTGGAAGAAGGCGACCGAGCGCAAGAAGCACTGAAGAGTCCATGGAGGATAGGAGCCCCAGGTAACCCGGATGTAGGTGCAAAAGGAGAACCACTGGTGAAGAACAACAGTCAATACTGCACCCAAGAAGACAGATGCGGGTTCCTGGTTGGTTCAGATGATGTCCCATGCCGGATGGATGATTGCTGTCTGGTTTGTGTCGCTGGATTCAGCCAACAAGCCTTGGCACACGCAAAGCATGCAGTTAGCGGAAAATGGTGCTGCCCGGGACCAGGAGGGACCAGATAGACTCTATCCAGGAGGGGAAATGAGAGGGGCCCTCAGCAACTCAGAGAGCCCACAGAAGACCTGGCAGCACACACAGGAGTCCCACAACACAGGGACATGGAAGTTGCAGAAGAGGCCCACGCACACTATGACAAAGGCTCCCATGCCGCCAGAGAACCACTCAGGAAGCTGTGCGTCACAGGATAGAGTGCATGGGGCCGGAGCTTCATGATACATGAAGGACTTGGAGGAAGTATGCCAACAAGCCTTTCGAACTGCAAGACACGCGGTGCACCTAAGTAGAGTCTTGTGTGGGGAGGCAAGCTCTTACCTCCACCAAAGTTGGACAGTAGGACGTCAGGACCATCTGGACCACTTCAGTCCACCACCCAAGATGCTGGATCCACTCACTTAATCAGGAGAGGGGAGCCAAGCCACCGGTCATCGCTGCAGTGGGTTACCTACTGAAGCAGGGAAGTGACTCCTTCACTTCAAGGAAGATTCCTTTGTTCTTCTGGTGCAGGCTGAAGCCAGGCAGTCCTCGGAGGATGCACAACCTCAAAACAGTTGCAGTTGGTGGCAGGAGCTGAAGTTACAAAGTTGCAGAAGTCGTCTTTGCTTCTTTGTTGCAGTTTGTAGAGTTCCTGGGGGGTCCAGATGTAGTTTCTTCAGTAAGAAGGTGAAGTAAAGGATGCAGAGGACTCCTGCTGGAGTCTTGCAATCTGAATCTGAAGAACTACCCAAGAGAGAGACCCTAAGGGCCGTATTTATACTCCGTTTGCGCCGAATTTGCGTCGTTTTTTTCGACGCAAATTCGACGCTAAACTAACGCCAACTAACGCCATATTTATACTATGGCGTTAGAGGCGTATAGCGCCAAAGTTCCCGGAATGTGCGTCATTTTTTAGCGTGAACCCCTTCCTTGCGTTAATGATATGCAAGGGAGGCGTTCCCGTCTAAAAAATGACTCCCAGGCCTTTACGTGGTATTTATACTCCCGGGCAAAAGAGACGCCCGGGAGTGGGCGTGGCTAAAAACGGCACATTTGCGCCGCTTTTTAACGCCTGGGTCAGGCATGGCGTTAAGGGACAAGTGGGCTCAAAATGAGCCCAGAGTGCCCTCCCCTGCCCCCAGGGACCCCCCCTGCCACCCTTGCCCACCCCAGGAGGACACCCAAGGCTGGAGGGACCCACCCCAGGGACATTCAGGTAAGTATTTTTTTATTTTTTTTTAATAATTTTTTTTGGCATAGGGGGGCCTGATTTGTGCCCCCCTACATACCACTATGCCCAATGACCATGCCCAGGGGACAGAAGTCCCCTGGGCATGGCCATTGGGCAAGGGGGCATGACTCCTATCTTTACAATGATAGGAGTCATGTTGATGGGGGATGGGCGTCGTTAAAAAATGGCGCAAGTCGGGTTACGACGATTTTTTCGACGTAACCTGACTTGCCCCATTTTAAGACGCCCATGCGCCATTTTCCCCCTACGCCGGCGCTGCCTGGTGTACGTGGTTTTTCTCGCGCACACCAGGCAGCGCCGGTCTGCTTGCGCCGGCTAACGCCATTCAATAAATACGGCGCCCGCATGGCGCTTCAGAATGGCGTTAGCCGGCGCAAAACTTTTTGACGCTAAACTGCGTTAGCGCAGTTTAGCGTCAAAAAGTATAAATATGGGCCTAAATACCCCTGAAAGGGGGATTGGTCAGCTACACAGGTAAGCACCTATCAGAGGAGGGCTCTGACGTCACCTGCTGGCACTGGCCACTCAGATGATACCAAAGTTCCCTGCCAACTTTGAATCCAAGATGGCAAAACCCAGGGACCCTCTGAAGGAGCTCTGAGCACCACCCCAGGGGGGGTGATGGACAGGGGAATGGTCACTCCCCTTTCCTTTGTCCAGTTTCACGCCAGAGCAGGGACTGGGGGGCCCTGAACCGGTGCAGACTGGATTATACAAGGAGGGCACCAAATGTGCTCTTCAAAGCATTTCAAGTAGGCTTAGGAGGCTACTCCTCCCAAGCCTGTAACACCTATTTCCAAAGGGAGAGGGTGTAACACCCCTCTCCCAACGGAAATCCTCTGTTAAGCCTTCCTGGGCTCGAGCTGCTTGAGCAACAGGAGGACAGAAACCAGTCTGTGAGGTGGCAGCAGCCGGGGCTGCCTGGAAAACCTCAGAAGGCTGTAATGGCAGTACTGGGGGTCCTCGAAGGAGCCCCCAGAGTGCATGGAATCATACAACCAATGCTTTCAAAAGCTTTGGGGTATGATTCCAACGTGTTTGATACCAAACATGGCCATAATCGGAGCTACTATTGTGAAGCTGGACATAGGTGGTGACCCCGCACTCACGGAGTCCGGAAAAATGGTACTAGAGATCATAGGGGCACCTCTGCTAGTGCAGGGGTGCCCTCACACACAGGTACTCTGCACCCAGCCTTCAGGGCTAAAAGGCCTGCAATAAGGGTGACTTATAAATAACCTGGTGCAGTGTAAATGGCAGTGAAAGGGTGCATGCACCATTTCACACAGGCTGCAATGGCAGTCCCATAGAAGCCTTTGCATGGGCTCCCCATGGGTGGCAAAAGAAATGCTGCAGCCCACAGGGATCCACAGGAACCTCCAGTGCCCTGGGTACCTAGGTACCTCATACTAGGACTTATAAGGGGGCACCTGTATGCCAATTATGCGTGGAATTCTGTGAGAACAGTATCCAACAACCACATTTAGAGGGAGAGAGCATAACTACTGGGGTCCTGGTTAGCAGGATCCAAATAGACAGAGTCAAACACACCGACAAACAGGCCAAAAAAGGGGGTAAACAAGCTAAAAAGAGGATACTTTTCTACACCACCACAGGGGACAAGTGTCACCTGGGCATGGCCATTGCACCCTGTGCCATGCAGGGGCCCTAAGTTAGGATCCCCGATGGCAAAAACCATGGGAATGGGTCCCCCATCTTCCGGTGTCCCTCTGGTGGGGATGTTCCTGGGGCTTGGGGAGGGCACCTGTGGACCCATTCTGTGGTGTTTACGCATGGAAAAGGGTCCACAGGTCCCCTAACGCCTTGTGTGACTCAGGCGTTAAATAATGGTGCTAAGCAAACTTGGCACCATTATTTAGCCCCTCCCCCCACTCGTGCATAATTTTAGCACAGGGTGATAAATATGGGACTATGGGGCGAGCACCATTTTTTGGATGGGAACTCCTACCTTGCATCTTATTGAGGCAAGGTAGGTTCACTCATCCAAAAAATGGTGCAAGCTCCTATATTTTGACATTAGATGTGTCTAAAGTCAAAATATAAATATGGAGTTAAGTTTGGGCCAAATTTGCGTTAAAAAAAAAAGGCAAATTTGCCGCAAATGGAATATAATTATGTGGCCTAGCACCCTCTTCTGTGTACCATAAGAGACATATTTACTAATATTTAGAACTAGGCCTGTGCTACTTTTGTAATACAAACCTGGCGCAAAGTGTTGTGGTGGTATTTACTTTGCAAAGCAAAACAGGATTTTCATTGGAAAGTTAGCCAAAGTACTACAATGCGCTAGTTTGCATCAAGTGCGCATACTACGAATTTTCATGCAACCAGCCATGGATTTGGACGCAAATCCCTATCTCCTAACATTGGTAAACAGACATTGCCTCAAATACTTACACTTCCTAGAGGCAGGTATAACTGTAGAGCAAGGTTTGAAAAACTACAAGGCAGATTTAAGAGCCCCTAGCGCCAATGGAGCGTCACTTTTTGTTACGCCCCAGTGGCGCTCATCACTGCTCCATATTTACAAGGAGGCATAGCGTAATTTTTGTGGTGTTACACCCCCTTGTACTTATGGGCCCCTCTAACGTAGAAAACTGCAATGGGTTTTGCAGTGGGCATTCCACCGCAGCACCCATTGCTTTTGACGCTGCCCCAGATTTATGAGATATCTGCCAGGGGTGGCATTAGCATGGCTAAACGAGGAGGAATGCATTTATTCCTTCTCGTTTTTTACTTTTTCTATGAGTGCTGCATTCTGCAGCACACATAGAAGAAGCAAAATGCCATGGATGATTCTTTATGTGCAGGAAGGTGTCCCTTCCTGCACGTGAGCAATCATTCCAAAATGACGCTCTGGTACTTCTCTGTGTGCTGCATTTTGCAGCATACATAGAAGTGCCAAATCGCCATTATAGTTTGTTTATGTGCAGGAAGGGACAACTTCCTGCACATAGACAATCTATCCCCTCAACTCAGGCATGCTTCTACTATGGTACAAGGATGCCAGCGTTGGCTGAAGCAGCTTAATTCACCGCCAGCGCACGAGGAATCGCAGGAGTGCGCTGTATTCCTGTAAATATGGCGCATCCCTGCTTTTTGGAAATGGCGCAGCGTGGCGCTGGTATTTTTGGTGCAGCACCGCAGTGCACCACTTTGGCATAAATCAGTGCCTACATTTTTCGAGCTTTTCATATGTGCTGCATTGTACAGCACACATTAAAAGTATGAAAAGTATTACAGCACAGTGTTTGTGTTGAAAGCTACCCCTTCAGTACCAAAACTATGCTTGATATAATGCTGTGCGTGTTGGCAGACTATTCTGTGCCAGTGCAGGGAGTTAGGAAAACAGCATCATATCTTGGATTTGATCCTGTTGTGCTCTTTCCATTTCACAAAGCGTAGCAGAGCAATTTTGGCTGCTACGTTGTGTAAAAGTAAATCTGCCGCTAATATTTCAGTCAATTTTGCCCTCAAGTCTGTAGTGTATCTAGTAGATTGATAATCACCGGATATATTTTGGAAACTGCCCGAACCCTGGACTCGTCCACCAGCACCTTATCTTCTAGCAGGAGGTGATCATGATTCTCAGATCAATATAAAGACGTGTTTTTTAATAGCACGAGAGAAGCTTACTGCTGACTCTGGCATGTAGGGATGTCAAACTTTATTCTCTGGGTTGTCGGCTTGTGATACGGAAGTTTTCACAATGGCAACTTACTTCTGGTAGACTCCAAAGATGGCTTGAGGTGCATTGCGCAAATGAATTGAAGGGTAAAAGAGCATTCTATTGATGACCAGACTATTGTTTGTTCTCATTTCGATCACAATGAACTACCCTAAGGCTGCACACTGTCTTCTGAATACAGCATAGGCGAGAATTCATAAATGGGAACATACAGTTGGAAATACATACATATTGGGGCAGATTTTGTAAAAGTGGTGCTGCACATAGTGCAGCACCACTTTTCTTGCGCCCCTTAGCACCCCCGAATGCCACCATGTGTGTGCTGTGTTTAACATACAGCGCACCATGACGGTAGAGAACTAGCGTCAGAATTTTTTACGCTAGTTCGGCACCTTGCAGAATTAGCGCCAAAATGTTGATGATAATCCGGCAAAGCACCCAGAGGCCCATTGAAACCAATGGGAACCTTCTTTTAACGCTTGCTCTGAGCAGGCATTACAAATGCCGGAAAAAATGATGCAAAGAAATCTCTTAGATTTCTTTGCTCCATTCTTTTGGCCCTCCTAATGCCGGACCCCCCCCCCCCCCCCCCTTGCATACATTATGCTTCATGTAGGCATAATGTGGCGCAAGGGGTTACAAAGTGGCGCAATGCAAGCTTTGTGCCACTCTGTAAATCTGGCATCGTATGTTTGGCCATCTAACCCCACAGTGTAAAAAAATGATGCTAATGTGTCTTTAGATGGCACTAGGCCCTCTTAAATCTGGGCCTTAATGCCTTTCAGTTGTTGTCAGCCTACAACATATGTTGACCTGTTGTCCCAACATTATCAACCTTACACAGTGCGTTTATCCAGAAACTGTAAGAAAAACATAAGATATTCAAATAGGTTAGCTCTTTTCACAATAATATCTTCATGATAAATAACTAAACAAAGCACGCAGAATGCAGCACACATGGAAAGGGGAAATAATGAGGAGAAATAAAGATATTTTCCTCGTTATGGCTCTATTGGGTAGGTGCACCATTTCACAAAGCTTTATAAATCTAGGGCCCATATTTATACTTTTTGACGCAAAACTGCGCCGGCGCAGTTTTGTGTCAAAAATATTACCGCAGGCTAACGCCATTTTGGTGCGCCGTGCGGGCGTCAAATTTATACTTTGACACCCAGCGGCGCAAACCACAGGTGTAAGTCATTTGTTTTTACGCACACCGCAGCGTCAAGTCGTAAAGCAAAACGACGTTAACACGGCGGAAATGACTGTGGGTCGATTTACTACACCGCATACCGGATATGCAGCGTTTTTTGCCGCAATAGCGTCAAAATTCCCAGCGAACACAGCCAATTCAGCAGCAGAGAGCCAAAATGGATCCCAGATGCCTGTACAGACCCCATGAAGATGACAACAGACCAGGAACCAGCCAGGAAGACCCACACAAGAACCAGGACACTTTTAAGAAGAAAATAAAGTGTTGCTTCAGTGCAGAGGAACAGGAAATCCTGGTTAAAGAGGTGACGGAACACCAGCACCAACTGTTTGTCACCTCAAAGTTGCCAATCAGTAGGAGAGAGGCAATATGGCAACAAATTGTTGACAAGTTTAACAGTGTGGCAGAAGTACGCAGAACAGTCATTGAGTGCAAGAAACGCTGGCATGACTGCAAGCGCAGGACCAAGGAAAAGATGGCCAGGAACAGGAAGGCAGCACTGCAGACTGGAGGTCGGAGTCCAGCACACCAGGAGGCCCTGGACCACATGGAGGAGATCGTCGCAGCCGTCATCCCTGAGGAGATCGTCACAGGGATTCAAGGACAGGACAGCGCAGACTACAGGAGACAACGGACATACAGGGTAAGTCGCATGGGGAATTAAAATGCACTAATGTCAACTGTAAGCAGGGGGGGATACCGACCACAAAATGCATGGAAGTCATCATATACATGGAGTGGCATGGGTAAAGGGGGATGGCATGGGGGCATGGCCTGCACAGAGAGAAGCTGGGGCACACCATTACACTACACCAACACCAGTCCCATGGGGGCATGCTGCCATGCCAATGATGGAGCAAAGGTAAAGCCACGCCAGGAGGTAAGGGCACAACGTCAAACAGACATCCCGGCACACGTCAGCCACTATACCCCCTACATTAACTCGGGCCAAATTAACCTCGAGTCATACCGACAACTGGAATGTAACAGTGACACCAGTTGCCACTACCACCTCCGCTCTGTGTGCAGCTCAAGTAGCCAATGGCAGTAACTTCCCCATGGATCATACACACCTAAATTAGAGGGTTGAGGATGACAACTCCAATAATCCCCTGAAACAAGACAAAGGCTCCATTCCTGTCAAATGTCAATGCCCATAGTTGTCGCAAACATCAGCCAATGTCATCAACATTAGGAGCTACACACCACTAAGGTCACACCCATGCTGCATATGTCAGGGTCCATCCTGTGCCTGGGTCACAAATGTAACATCCCAAATGGCATACTGCTCAGACAACAGCACTGAGGGGGAGGACACATGTAACTGGTCACTGAAATACACCTACACAGTCAGAGGAGGAAATAGGACACTGCTACGACTATCAGGGCAATCCAATGTACCACACATTCCCTAACATCAGCTGTACACATTACCAATGCCAACATCCATATCATGCCATAACAATGCTATGCCTAGGATACGCTACATGTCAACTACATATAAGTGGATGTGAAAGATCAGAGACTGGGGCAGGTCCAGATTGTTAAGTGTGCTGCTAGTGCCATCAGAGCACCCACAGCCAGTGAAAGGTCTCACCATGAGAATGGATGTAGATGGAGGCCTGACTAGGACAAGAAGGTGGCAATTCACTATTCGGCCTAAAACCTAGAGGAAATGATGCTGAGAAGTCCAATAACTTAATACTAAACATGTGACATGCAGGTGGGCCATAGGCCTGGGAGAATGCCCATCTGAAAGACTGGAGAAATGAACAGGAAACAAGATCACAATGTGAAATCATCACAAGGCAGGCATGTCACATCACTAATGCCACAACACACACACACTAATTGTACCCCATTTCATTTCAGAGGACAATGGATCTCCTGCGGATATGCCTGTCCCAGAATACCCTGATGACATGGATGACAAGCTGACAAACATTCCCCAGCAGACCATCCAAGATGTCCTTGGAACCCTCCAGACCCCACCTTCAGTCACAAGGAGGAGCACATAACAAGCAGCCATCGTAGAGGATCCACCCACCACCCAAATTGTAAGACCTGCCAGCTCCAATACAGCTGAGGACTCAGACGACACAGGCACCAGCTTTGAGAGAACTGTAGTGGGAGTACAGCGGGAGCTGGCCAATGAGGTGCGGGTGGGGATGCAAACAATGGCAGCCAGCCTAGAGGGGGTGCATTCGTGCATGATGTCATCTGCAGATCAGGCAGCAACCATGCAAGCCCTAACATCCATCCTGGAAGGACTACAAGAAACTGTCAAGGAATTTACCACTGCAGTAAGGGAGTTGCCACAACACCTCGCACCCCAAACCTTCCACTGCATGCACGAATGCAATCATGACCCCCTCAGGGCCGACCTGGCTGCCTACCATCGTGATGTGGCTGCTATTCTTAAGAATCAGCAGATCATCCTTGCAGCAGTACTGCCCTTAAGACCTTCACAGGTAGCAGCGACCGGGATGTCTGACTCCACGTCTTCTAACATTGAGGTGTGTGTTGCCCCTTCACAACCACCACCACCAAGGACAGAGGAGGCAACACACACATCAGAAGAAGAAGACATGGAACAGATCACATTCACACAGAAAAGTACCCGGTAGCACTAGTCCCTGCCACATGGCCAACTATTACCAAGGTCCAGCGTTTGGTAACATGCCAGTCTTACAACAACTGTACTCAATGACTGTTCTGCAAACCACTGTATATCTTGTCAGCCTGCCCAGTGATTGTCTCTCTCTTACTCATTGGCAAATCCTGTCCCTCTGCACTGTCTGACACATCACCCCAGCATGTCAAAAGCATTTCCCTTTACCCCTTGTGTAGGATCACAATGGAAGATGTCACTATAATGGACTCACATTCATGGACAATGTACATACAGCACTACAGCACTTTTCAATAAATAGCACTTACACAACAGATTTGTCTCTGTGTAATGTGACACATCAACTGTGCAGTAGATAACTGAAATGTGCCTCCTGTCAAATAACGTAGCTGGTCAATACAACTGTCCTGAAATTATGTAGTCAGATAAATCTGCACATTGGCCAGGATTGCATCATACTCTGCCCTTCCTGAGGGTAATATCTGATTAAGTGAGAAACTATAAACCATCATGCTGTGTTGGACATTATAATGCTTCCTCAAGGGATATCTAAGTCATCAAATAGTGGCAGCAAAATGTTGTCACCATGCAGTACTAACACATATAATATTGGCCACAAATCTAAGCGAACACTCCAAAAACTGCATGAATAAAGGTGTCTGAGTTTACATCCAAATAGGTAATCATGCTGAACAGTGTCACAAATGATTTATGTGAGTCATGAAGACGATACTACAAGAGTGCTTACGACAACTCATCTTATAAGGGTGTCCTTGAACATCACACTGCAGTCAGACCTAAAACTGTTCCCCCAATACCAAATCTGGAAGCACTGTTTGTGACTTAGAAAACATACTTATTGACAAAAACATGTTGGGATCCATATTAACTGTGATTGGTGGTTGCAACGAATGGTGGAATCTTTGCAAGGTAGCTCTGGGGTAGCTCCCAATCTTACAGCTCAGTTGGGATTTGTTCGTAGCATAGGACACAAATGTAATAGAACTAAATTCATGTACACTAATGCCAAGGCCACGATCAACAAGCATTTAACACATACTGTAAAGGGTTCACTATATGTTTATTAAATGGTAATCACAGAAGAGGAAACTGAGCGGAAAAGTCTTACCTACCTAATCTACCCTGACTACTCATTACCCACAAATGTCCTTAACTAAACTAACCTAAACGTACTTATCACATGTAACGAAACATTCTAAACATCAACCCCCTACCCCTCTTATGAGATGGGACACATGGAGGACAACAGATACTAACCTAAACACATACTATACTATCCTAAACAAATAGCTATATTTTTTTATATATTTTTTAAATAATTTGGATTTTTTTTTTAAACACGCAAGAACCCCAACATAGCCCCCCACCCCACACACTTAATAAGTAAAAATAGAAAGATTCAGGATCCCTCACCCCCCACCCACTAACACTAGCTAAACTAACAGCCTATACTAACCTAACACTAAGCCCCCTAAGCCCACTAATTATGAGAACAAGGAAATAGGAGGGAGGGGAGGGAATCATGTCCATATCCAAAAGTCTAGAGGTTGGCCCTCCGGAGGGTCCGCTTTATGGACCGCACACGGCTGTTCATATTGCGAACATCCCTGATCAGGTGACTAATTTTCCGTAGCAAACGGTCCATTTTACGTTCCATTGCCTGGAAAGCTGCAGGGTCTACTGTAGCAGCTGGGGCAGTCTGGGTACCGGCGGAGGATGTTTGTGGGCGTGTAGAGCCAATGCCTGTTGGCTGCCCTGAAAGTGTTGCACGGCTGGGGCCTGGAGCAACTGCAGACGTTGGGACAACTGTCCCAGCTGTGGGTGGTGCCACCTGGGTGGAACTGGTGGTTGTGCAGGTGGTGGCTGTGGTGGGCAAAGTAGGGCCACTCTGTGAGAAAGCCCTCCATGCTCCGGAGGCCCGTTCATTCCGGTATCTTTGGCCATCCTTCTGAACCCAGACTCTACCAGCAGGATATGTTGGTACCTCATGGCCCGCCGCTGGAACTCACGGACCTGGATGGGTGTCATGTTCGCAGCTGTGAAGACAAAGGCAAACAATTTACATTAGGAACTGCATTGTGTGAAAAGGCACAAGAAGTAAATCAGACAGTACATCTACTGTACTTGTAACAGCTCATATCACCATACAGATCACTGAATGTCCCTGAGGAAGTACATGGCAGGCCAGCCTACAAAGGACACACATAGCACATCCAAAACCTACAAGATGGGTAACAACTGGCATTAACTTGGCATCTGAGTTCTGCCAGTTGTCATCTAACAATCATGCTGCACATCCTCCGCCAATGCCTGGGCTACAGATGTCAGTGTACGGGATGGAAATCTAAAGTCACATGGTCTGCAAGTTGTAATTGGACTTGCTAGTATAGTACTCATGTGCCATACCTGAGTGTGTATACTAGGTTCCAACCAAACATTCACTTATTCACATGTATGTATAACATACTGGTAGCATCAGTCCTAGGTATCCTATTCACAAACCCATGCCTGTGTTTGGGGGGGGGAGGGAACAACGAACAATTCCAAACAACATGGACACCCAGGAGTGTATAGAAAACTCGACACGTTTGGCTCTACACACACACCACAGGTAAGGTCTATCAACAATTAGGAGTCAGCAAACCCTTGACCAATCCTAGCGCCACACATTTCAGGAAATGCAGACCTTGGTCCACATCATATACTTCCAGTAAGGCATGACTTACAACAGACACAGAGTTGCAAGAACACCCCTGATCATGATTTGCATGCACACCTAGGCCATTGCACTCAAGTTCCACATACTTGTAGCACTACATGTGTAAGTACATGCTGCTAGGAAGTTCAACCTACAGTTTAATAAGTACTTTGGTGAATAGGGAAGCAGAAGTCTTTTGGAAAGCGATTTGCAGTACCAATCTGGGAGAATGTGGGTCTGACATGCAGACTAAGGGCCTTATTACAACTTTGAAGGACGGTGTTAATCCGTCCCAAATGTGACGGATATACCACCTACCGTATTACGAGTTCCATAGGATATAATGGACTCGTAATACAGTAGGTGGTATATCTGTCACATTTGGGACGGATTAACACCGTCCTCCAAAGTTGTAATAAGGCCCTAGATCTGAGATGAGTTCCAGTGCGACTCTTGTTGATACAAGTGTTATCCACATGACTCACCCCAGTTCTCATTGCGGGGCCTACAGGAATGACCTACAATCCCTAGATAATACAATAGGATAAGCATTGGCCAACTCAAAAATTTTGAGAAACTGAAATCCCACTCATGGAACAAGACAAATGATTGGCCAGCGCATCACACCTTGCTATGTGTTCAACACACAGGAGTCCATCACACATCACCAGCAAACACAACACATAACAGACATATCAACACTTACTGGAGTGGTCGGGGTACTCAAATGTAGCCACCTCTCCCACAGTGTAGGGTGCCGGTCCACCTGTAAGGCATGGAAGGAAGAAATGTGCTCAGAATCTGTGCACTGACCAGCAATTTCAAAGACAAAAACAATGTATAAGCTGACATAAGTAATGAAAGCCATTCAGACATGATGATACTGCATCTGATATATCACGGCCAACATGTACATAGCATGGGTCTCCTGTGACAATTACACACATATCTACACACATGCAGTGGCCCTAACTATCATGTGGTGGCAAACATGCTCCTTCATTAGTGAGCAGAAATAATAATGGTGTGTAATCGTCTCATCATGTGCATCCAAGAGAGACATCCAAAGCCTGGTTACTTGAGGACTGCATTACCAGTCAAACAGCCTATGTGGCCATGACACATTTATGACACATAGGTACAATGTACAGAGGGACAGGGACTTTTGTAAGCCCTCATGTTGTTACAGTTTCTTCATTTGATATGGCCCAGCAATGGTGATTTGCAACAAACATAGAGATATGAACTCATGTGCATACCTTTGGACTGCCATCCCTAATTGGAATGCAGCACAACAAACTCCGAATACCAGTCTAAGATGTTACCTGAGGGCACCTTTTCCCGATGTTTTCAAATCCAGATCTGACATGTATCCAAAAAAATGGAGGACCACAATAATCCCTAACATCCATAGAAATTCCAAAAACGCTTTCCTTACACACTCACCAGACACACATGAGACATATGTCTGGGCCACATTGCTATCATCAATTGACGTGAAGCCAGCACTAATTTTCTGCATCATGTAGTGTTTCTAAAGTCAGTCTAGCTATTGTGTCAACAAAGTTTGCCAATATTTTAGTACATCTATACTTCACTGGCAAATGTGACCTACAGGGAGTGCAGAATTATTAGGCAAATGAGTATTTTGACCACATCATCCTCCTTATGCATGTTGTCTTACTCCAAGCTGTATAGGCTCGAAAGCCTACTACCATTTAAGCATTTTAGGTGATGTGCATCTCTGTAATGAGAAGGGGTGTGGTCTAATGACATCAACACCCTATATCAGGTGTGCATAATTATTAGGCAACTTCCTTTCCTTTGGCAAAATGGGTCAAAAGAAGGACTTGACAGGCTCAGAAAAGTCAAAAATAGTGAGATATCATGCAGAGGGATGCAGCACTCTTAAAATTGCAAAGCTTCTGAAGCGTGATCATCGAACAATCAAGCGTTTCATTCAAAATAGTCAACAGGGTCGCAAGAAGCGTGTGGAAAAACCAAGGCGCAAAATAACTGCCCATGAACTGAGAAAAGTCAAGCGTGCAGCTGCCACGATGCCACTTGCCACCAGTTTGGCCATATTTCAGAGCTGCAACATCACTGGAGTGCCCAAAAGCACAAGGTGTGCAATACTCAGAGACATGGCCAAGGAAATAAAGGCTGAAAGACGACCACCACTGAACAAGACACACAAGCTGAAACGTCAAGACTGGGCCAAGAAATATCTCAAGACTGATTTTTCTAAGGTTTTATGGACTGATGAAATGAGAGTGAGTCTTGATGGGCCAGATGGATGGGCCCGTGGCTGGATTGGTAAAGGGCAGAGAGCTCCAGTCCGACTCAGACGCCAGCAAGGTGGAGGTGGAGTACTGGTTTGGGCTGGTATCATCAAAGATGAGTTTGTGGGGCCTTTTCGGGTTGAGGATGGAGTCAAGCTCAACTCCCAGTCCTACTGCCAGTTCCTGGAAGACACCTTCTTCAAGCAGTGGTACAGGAAGAAGTCTGCATCCTTCAAGAAAAACATGATTTTCATGCAGGACAATGCTCCATCACACGCGTACAAGTACTCCACAGCGTGGCTGGCAGGAAAGGGTACAAAAGAAGGAAATCTAATGACATGGCCTCCTTGTTCACCTGATCTGAACCCCATTGAGAACCTGTGGTCCATCATCAAATGTGAGATTTACAAGGAGGGAAAACAGTACACCTCTCTGAACAGTGTCTGGGAGGCTGTGGTTGCTGCTGCACGCAATGTTGATGGTGAACAGATCAAAACACTGACAGAATCCATGGATGGCAGGCTTTTGAGTGTCCTTGCAAAGAAAGGTGGCTATATTGGTCACTGATTTGTTTTTGTTTTGTTTTTGAATGTCAGAAATGTATATTTGTGAATGTTGAGATGTTATATTGGTTTCACTGGTAATAATAAATAATTGAAATGGGTATATATTTTTTTTTGTTAAGTTGCCTAATAATTATGCACAGTAATAGTCACCTGCACACACAGATATCCCCCTAACATAGCTAAAACTAAAAACAAACTAAAAACTACTTCCAAAAATATTCAGCTTTGATATTAATGAGTTTTTTGGGTTCATTGAGAACATGGTTGTTGTTCAATAATAAAATTAATCCTCAAAAATACAACTTGCCTAATAATTCTGCACTCCCTGTATATAGACATGATTGGCTCCTATTTTGTGTTGCTGTCTGACACAAAGGCGGCACCAAATTACATTAAGCAAAAGTATCCTGTAAGTTTACAGAGCACGTGCTTCCTGACAGCTAGCAATTGTGGTCCTTCACATAGTGCATCAATGACCCTGTATGTTTCCGCAGCATTCCACACAGTCAGCAACTTAGCCGGCAGATATTGTACAAATCATCTGATGTCACTACAGAGCTTTTAAATGTGCACATTTACATGATTTGTACTCACCAACAGGGCCACCAATCACTATTCCCAGGTGGCCCAGTAGATCTTTCTCCCTGGTGATGAAGTCAGCCCAGCGGTGCTTCAGCTGGTGGTCATTCCTCTGGCTCCCATACACGTGCTGCAAGTTATGCAGCACCTTTCCCCACCGGATTCTTCGCGCCTCAGTGTGATACCCCTGTATCACCCTGCCTCGATCATGAGTGTGAGGAAATGGCACACCAGCCATATAAACCCCCCCCAGCTCCTCCTCACCCATCCTGCCAAGACGTGGCCTACCCAACATCTCAGCACTGAAAAGGGGAATAGGGGATAAAGAAGAAGAAAGGAGAAAAGGGGGAAAGTAGAAGTACGAAAAAAGAAGTAAACTTAACAACTAAAAGAGCCCAACTATCCCCAAACTAGCACTACCCACAACAGACTCCCACAAACAACGAATACACTACAATAGCGGACAATTGTAAACAAAACACACTCAGACAGTATACAACAACAATATTTATTTCACAAAGTAACAAGTAAGATAGCACACAGGACACAAAAGCATAAAATCACTGGACAACACTCTGAACACAGCCACACAGTCTAGAAGATTCACAGACTGCAAAGTGAAAGTGAAAGTACACCCACTGTACATAATCTGTAAACAGGATATCCTATTACATCACTTCCTGCATAAAATGGCCGCTGTTTTTATCGTTATGTGTCATATTTTTTCACGCATTAAGATTGTAATATTTTTCGACGCACAGGAGTGAAAATTAGGCCGCATCCAAATAATAGTAAATAGTCTTTACAATTATTTGAATGCGGCCTAATTTTCACTCCTTTGTGTAGAAAAATATGACGCACAATCTGTATTGGTGAAAAAAATATGACGCATAACGTCAAAATTTCAGTGCATGAACTGGTTTTCGGGATTTTTTCAATTTTAATGTTATGTTATATTTGGGACACAACCTAGATAGGATGATTGCACCCACTTTGGTGTTGATGGTGTATGTTCACATGTGAGACATCATACTGCAGCGTACCATGACCAGCTACTTCCTTAACAGGATTTTGACGCTTGGCTGATGCACTAGATGGCCATATGTGTGGCCAACATAAATGTATTGCACAATTTGCCCATGTTTGGCATCAGGAAAGGATAGCAAGGTGACGTACATATGTACAAAACCTCAATGCCTATGGCTCAATGTGTGTGCAGTGGCTACTAATGTAGTTGTTGACCCATTGTGTGTGCATCACAAGATGTATTATTGCAAATATGCTTGTATGAATGTGAAGTCAATGTGTCCAAACCTTAGATGCAAGTCATTGTGGAAATGAGAGAGGACATGTGTTAGTCATACATGTAGCGACATCCGTTGTGTGCACTTCCAAGATTTCGTGTAACGTAGACACCACAAATGGAAAAGCATGCACCAGATGGATGGCAGACGCTTGTTCATGTCAGTGGTCCACAATTTGGCCATCCCATGTCCTAGATTTTTGGTAACTGCTTCCTAGGCACTTGTTGGTGAATCCCACAGTGAGTCAGGCACATGCATAGAGGAAGTGAGTACCATGTAATTGGCCCAGACAGCCAAAGGTGAACCACAAATGTATTATGACGCCACAGTTGAGGTCATATAACTGAGCCACAACTCTCCAGTGGCTGTGGTGGACCAGCAGACGAGGCAGCACGTGTCCACATATTTCCAGTGATCAATTGCACAGAGGTGTCTTGTTCATGTGTGTGGTCCAATGTTGATCCTGTATATTTTTAGGGGTGTATGTTGTCACAGTTACGTCCAGGTCTCATCATGAGTCAGTGGCAGCTATTCCTGTATCTACTGAGTATCCTTTAGAGATCAATGTGAGTAAAGTCAATGTGGACATAAGAACCTACATGGGGATGGTCCCACCCTGTCACTGAAGACGTGTAATGAGACTGTCAACAGGGCAACCTTGGTGTGCTGAGTGAGATAATGTCTCAGGTGTCATGTTCCGGCAGGTGTCATTACAACATTTGTACACAGGTTGGCCTCTGAAATTCCCACTGCATCTGGGAACATCATAGCCTCTGTGCTGATTATTTTCGCAGCTATTCACCACGCACGGCCCATCAATATGTTGTAAGCAATGTAATTCAGCGTGTGAACTGTCAGGGTCCTAACATGTGTGGAAATTTCATGCACATTATAAGAGGTTGCTGGTTCTGCTGGAGGCACCGTACCCAATCCCTGCATATGGCCCTGGGACACTGTCACACTTTGTCGTTCATGCATACATGAGACCCAGACAAGGGATGGGCCATGATTTTGGTATTCAAAGACAATTTAACAAATATGGTACAATTAAAAGGCAGATGATGCTATACAATGTATTTGGGTATGCATTGATGAAGCACATGACAAAATACCCTCTGAGGAATGAGAGGTTTGGTAAAGCAAGTGTGGTACATATGTAGCCACAGGGAATCTTTAGCATAACGCACAGACAGGTGCCAGTCAGGCCGACAGGATGCAGGGTCAATCAGGATCCAGCAATTTCACAAGTTACATAATCAGTGGTCTGACTAAGACTGTTTGGAGGAGGAACAAGACAGTTGACATGTAAAACTGTGTGTGCTCTGTGTTTTTGAAGGTGACACATGAACCCAAGGGATGTGTTACACGGCTTCATTACTAGCAATGCATAACAGTGTATTTGACAAAATGGCAACTTCTATGCTGTTCCAGGCATCAGCAGGGGCAGTGCATGTTGAAATGGGTGGTATGTGAGGTATGGGCTGCATCAGTTTCTCACAAGTCCTGTAGGTGAGATTTGCATTCAAATGGCCAACAGTACCTTTCACACGGGAAGCAATCTACAGGTGATAACAGGGCTTAGAAACTACAAGCCAGTGTATTAATTGACCTGACGTCCATGCAGTCAGATGTACTATGACAATGGTATACCATAGGAAAGGGTGTAGCACACTGGATTACTATTGTTTGTCTGTGTGTGTAGAGGAGGGAATATCGGGGTACACATATTACTATTCCAGGGACATCTTCAGACAGGTGGGTTGTGATCAGGTGCATGGGTGTGTCAGGAGTTAGGAAATGGGCTGACACGTACATGGAATGTCATGTGCTCAGTGCTTGTCATATGTGTGGCACTTGTGCTGTCTATGTTCTGCTTATATGGAACTCTAGTCACAGATAGTCCTTGCAAAGATTGGATGCAGTTGGACTTAAAGCTGTCAAGGGTCTGGTCATACATTCCTGTTACTGATGCAATATCACATCAACTGCCTCATGTATGAGGCTTGTTTTCCCCTTATTGAGTGATGGTGTCTTTGTTGTGTGCCATATGCTGCAATGAACCATGTTTCCAACATGTATGTGTGAAATAGGTGTGGTCCTCTGCTATTGCCCTTCAAAGGTGAAATTTACAGGATATATGTCATTTATAGTGTGTGTGTATGTGACCGTTGTATGATATGCATCATAATTGCTCTGGGATTTTCTGTGTCCTGATCGGTATATCAGCAATGCTTCATGAGGCAACACTCTTATTATGATAGTTAGAGATAAAGGTGAGCACAAATGATTAGCCAGACCATGATGTGGTGATTATTATCGGTGTTTATTTACATTAGTTAATAAAGTAGTGATGGTGATTATATTTAAAAGAAATTGTTCACGATATGTTGGCGCCGACGCAATCCAGCGGCCGTGTTTTGTTGTTCCCCCTCATGTTGCAGGCCACCATCCTCCTCTTCCTCCTCTTCAGGCATGTGTGGCTCTGGTTCCAGGAGGGGAATGTTCCTTCTTATGCAAATGTTGTGCAGGATGGCACATGTTAGAATGATCTTACAGACCATTTCAGGTGAATATAGGAGGCTACCACCAGTGATGTCGAGGCACCTGAATCTCGACTTGAGGATGCCGAATGTCCTCTCGACTATGCTGCGTGTCCTCCTATGTGCGTCATTGTGGGCACGCTCTGCTGCAGTACTTGGGTTGCCAATAGGTTTCATAATCCATGGCTGGATCCCATACCCCTGATCAGCTAAAAAAGAAAATGAATGGGATCATGTTGATGTAGCTTGCCCCATTAATATCACCTTGCATGGCAGTAGTTGTCTTGTGTTGTCTGTGACTCTTGTGTTATTGTGTTGCTTCATAGCCTTCTAGGATGTACCATCTGCATTGTGTTGTTTCCTTGGCTGAACGAGTGTTTGGCTGTTGACCGGTTGTCAGCAGTATGTTTTGGGATTTGCAGTACAGTGGGCCCTCCCTAGCATTGTGACTTGTGATACAGGTGTCCCTGTATCTTCACTGGGGGTGAGATGATAGTTCCATACACAGGTTAAATTTGACAGTGTTGTTAACAGGTTCATATCAATGTACCCTGGACAACACATACCTTTAGACTTATGCAATGGATTAATGTAAACATAATTGAGACGCTTACAATTTGCAAGGTGACATTTAGGCAACCCACTCCAAACGTTGTGATCATTGACGTCTTAACATTAGGCTGTACAGTAATTTTAGATGTGTGACAGGTTCAATGGTGACCCATGAAACATGGCTAGCGATGTCACAACCTCAGTGTGTTCCTGTCCACATGTTGCTGTTGTCGTGTATGTGTTGTGTGTCCTAGAGGGTTGCTGTGCAGTGTGTATATAAGTAGGTTTTTGTACTTACCAACAAGTAGGCCATTGCCATACCATCCATCCTGGAAGTGTTGATTGATGGTGCTGTGACAGAAGATGAATAAGTCATGGACACTCCCAGGATAATTTGCAATGATGTTGGTGATCAGTCCTTGGTGATCGACAATGGCCTGCACATTGATGGAATGTGTGTGCTTCCTGTTGCGGTAGAGGTGTTCAGATGCAGTAGGTGGCACAAGGCATACATGTGTGCAGTCGATTGCACCAAGGATATGTGGGAAGCCACTAATGAGGTAGAACCCCTGTTTTGTTTCCTGCTGCTTCTGCAGTGTGTTAGGGAAGCAGATGTGGCGGGGTGTGAGTCCAATGATGGCATCCAGTACTTTGGGCAAAAAGGCAGAGAATGATGGCTGTGATATTCCGGCAACCAGGGCACCAGTTGTTTGAAAAGGGCCATATGCCAGCATGTGAAGTACGGTAAGCAGCTTGGTTTCTGTTGGGATGGTGCGGGGTGTCAACAAGGTGGGTGCCAACTGTGGCTCAATGTTTCACAGCAGCTGCTGAATGGCCTGCCAGTTCAACCTGTACCTCTGGATGATGCCATGTTCCCTGAGGCCATGAAGGGTTGTTCTGGTGTGGAATATTCTCTCCTGCCTTCTGCGCTGCCTTTGGGGTTCCTGCTGGTGTTGTGGTAGCTGCTGTTGTTGTTGCTGGGCTCTGCGTCTGCCTGCACGCTGGATGAGAAGCACCTCCATGTCTCCCTTTTGCTGCTCTGCTGTTGCTTCTGTGTGTTCTGATTAAATACAGGTGTGTTTGCCCCATTTTAACGCCTGCCCTGACCCAGGCGTTAGTTTTTGACGCAAATCGGGCTGTGTGTCATTTTCCGGCTCTGCCTCCCGGCCGTGCGTAATTTTTGCCCGAAAGCATAAATACGACGCACGGCCGTTGAAGTCATTTTTGGACGGGAACGCCTACCTTGCATATGATTAACGCAAGGCGGGTTGCTGCATCCAAAAAATGACGCACATGGCGGAATTTTGACATCCGCGGGCTCGGGTGTAAAAGTTTAAACATGGGGCAAGGTTTGCGCTGAATGTGCGTCAAAATATTTGACGCACATTCAGTGCAGACGGAGTATAAGTATGCCCCTAGGTTTGTGTCTTAATACATGGGTGGATGCATGGGATTCCTCACGTTCCACCTATGTAACGCCTACCCAATGCAAAGTAATCAAGGCAGTGCTATGTACTGCCTTGCATTACTTGGTATTTACTAAATCACACAAAATGTCTTTGTGTGGCTTTGTAAATGTCAACCACTAAGCAAAATCATTGTGAATCAGGGCCTGAGCGCTTAAAGGAGTATTTTTGTGAAAAACAGTCTCGCATGTGTTGCCTAAAACTAAGCAGAAAAGGCTTGTATGAAGGGATTTAAGATTACTTGGGGAGGAGACGGGAGGGAAGGTGACGGAACTTGCCTCACTGCAAAATGGTCGTGTTTTAAACTAGCTCCCGGAATCGCAGCGTAATCCTACAGCCCGTGCAGAGCGTATAGCACAGCCATCCACCGACGACATTAGCAGGGAGCTGGGGTCAAACTCTTGGGCCATCGGGCGTTGCCGTACCCGAGGACGAGGTGCCGTGTGGCCTGCGGCATCAGACGCCGGTTGCGGGCCTGCACAGGGAACCCTGGGGAACTCCTGAAACGCATGCAGATACCGGGCGACCAACGATGATCCCCCATGCCAGATCATGAAGAAGAGAACTAACTGTGCTGGGCACCTGGATTGACTACTGGACATCTGACACTCAGCTGTAAAGGCACAATGCTTGGAGGACTTTCACTGTGACCTACTCGTCAAGACGGCAGGGGTTTCTCGGTGTCTGCATGTTGCAACTCTGCCGAGGTTGTGTGGACCTTGAGGGGCCCTCATTGTTGCCCAGGGGGTCAAGACTTAGCAGTCTGAGAGCCGGTAGGCCCTCACCTGCGGCACCGTGAGACTGATTCCTCGTCCCGTTTGCTTCCCTCTCATGTGACTAGCCAATCTGGTTTAATTGAGGTCTGATCTGCAGAAGGGCTGCATAGATCATGGTGTGCACAACCTCTGCCCCAGCGTGTGCTCCACAAACCATGGGGATGTTTTATCAGGAGGAAGGGGGGCTATGGTCTTATACGCATCGACACGCAGGTTGGGGTTAGGCATGTCGCAGGCGGTTTACAGGGGAAGTTCACACTGTTTCTTTGAGTAGTTTGTTGTGACCCTTGCCAACAAATGACTACTGAGCCCATCCGGTTCCATTAGACAATGGCTAAAGAGCAACCTGAGTGTTCAGCTCCTCACATGGCCTTGCAGCTCCTAACATGGAATGTGCGAGGCCTAAATGATCATAGAAAGGTGAGGAAAGTCATAGCCTACCTGAAAAGACACAGCATAGAAGTGGCAATTATCCAGGAAACTCACCTAGCCCCAAATAGCACAATGTTCTCCACAAGTACACTCCAGGGTAAATTTGTGGTGGCAGGTTACACCTTGCACTCATGGGGAGTACTGATTTGGGCGAATAGTGCGGCAGGGGTGCGACTCCAGGAGTTGGTAAAGGACCCGAGTGGCAGTCTGTGTGGTCAGGGGCAGTAGGGACGATCTGACATGTATCCTGATGGGACTTTATGGACCCAGTTATGACTGCCCACAGTTTTACTGTGATCTTCAGACTCTGCTGACTAGGTGGGTTGACACTCCACAAATCTGGGGGGGCAACTTCAATTTTGTGCTGGCTCCCATGGTAGACCGCTCCGCAGGGCCGCCCAGACGCCCCTTGGCACTTCCGCATGCAGTGCTGGATATCGCAGTCCAGTCTGGCCTGGTAGATGTGTGGAGGCATAAATTTCCCACAGAAGGTGGCTACACCCATTATGGAGCGGTGCACAATATTCACACCCAAATGAATTACTGGCTGCTGCCCATGAGTCTTTTGGCTCGGATAGGCATATGCAAGATTTTTCCCAGGACCTATTCTGATCACACGCCAGTACTACCGGTGCTTACAATGCACAGATGTCGGATGGCCCCTTCACACGGCACTTCCCACCCTACTTGCTACTTGATGCAGCTTTTAAATCAGACCTGGTGCTGGCCATAGAGGAGTTCTTCCATAATCATCTCACTCCAGTCCTTAAATTCGGAGTGGTGTGGGAGATTTTCAAGGTCTACATCTGAGGGATAGTCATTGCCAAGCACACAGGCGTGCTGAAGGCCATAAGCGGTCTGCTAGCGACGCTGGAGGGAGACTTTGCCGACTTAGAACAAGACCACAGGCGCACTGCAGATAGTAGCCTCCTAGGGTAGCTTCAAAGGAAACTGACAGAATTTCACGAGACAGCACAAGATGATCTGAAACATCTGGGTAAATATGTGGCGGGCAAGTGTGACACTGGCCTCTCAGTTACAGCCCAATAGGGAATCAGACGTGGTTCTGGCAGTCCAGACGCAAGATGGTTGCTCTGTCTGTGACACAGACGGGGTGTTGAGTAGATTTCGCAAAATCTATACAGACCTGTATGTATATAAATTTGCAGGTGATACTCTGGGGACACTGGATTTCTTAGAACATATCACCATGCCCTGGCTCACGAACAGAGACAGGAAAAATCTAATGTCCCCTCTGCAACCAGTGGAGATCCGCAGGGCCATAAAGGATATGCCTGCAGTGAGGGCCCCAGGTTCGGACGGCTTCACAGTGGCATTCTATAAGACATATCAGGACATCCGCATTTGCAAACATTATTTACAAACATTATTTACAGAAATGGCAGAAGACACACTTATACTTCCTTCCATGAGAGAAGTAATAGTTATTACTATGCTCAAACCTGGTAAGCCTCCGGAGCAATGCTTCTCATATCGACCTCTGTCATTGCTAAATGTAGACACTAAAATATACGCCAAGATTCTCGCCAATGGATTAGCTTTCATGCTCCCAAAGATAGTGAAACAGGAACAGGCCGGATTCGTCCAGGGACGCAACCTTACAATAAATTCTAGAACACTTTTTGGTGTTATGCAGCAGATAGACCCAGCTGTGCACGCGGTGGCGGTGTTTCTTGATGCGGAGCAGGCTTTTGACTCAGTCGAATGGCACTTTCTGCTGGCTGTTCTGCAACGAATCGGCATCCGGGAAGTCTTTATACAACTCATATAAACTTTATATGCCGGCCCAACGACCTGCATTAAGGTCAACTGTGCCGTTTCTGATTTCATCACCATCACAAGAGGCACCAGGCAGGGGCTACCCACTATCACCGCTGTTGTACGCCTTATTGGCAGGGCAACTCGTGTGCGCACTGCGAGAATATCATAGTCACAGGGGCATCTGCTTTCTGGGCTATACCTTCACACTCTCTGCGTATGCCTATGACACACTCTTGTTTGTCCTTGATCCTGAGCATAATCTTGCACCAATGCTCCATGAGGTAGTCAGATTCAGTGGCTACTCCAGCCTGCAAATAAACTGGGAGAAATCAATTTTATTTCCCCTCATCCATGCCTTGTCACCAGTGCCCCTGGAATTTCTGCTCACGTGGAGAACGTACTTGGGCCCATATTCATACTTTTTGACGCAAAACTGCACAAACGCAGATTTGCGTCAAAAAGTATAGCGCCAGCTTGCGTCATTCCAAAGCACCATCCAGGCACCATATTTGTGGAATGCCACAAGCTGGCACAAAGGGTGGGATAGCTTAAATAAAAATGACATTAACCGGGTGGGGGTGGCGGTATGGGAGATGGGTGTTTTGCACCAAAAAATGACGTTAAGCATGTTAGAGGCAAAAAAAATGCCCCTAGCCAGCCTTGCGTCATTTTTTGACGCAAACCATCCATACCACATGACTCCTGTCTTAAAAAAGAGAGGGGTCATGCCCGCCACCCCAATGGCCAGCACAGGGGGCCAGTGTCCCCTAGGCATGGCCATTGCACCCTGTGCCTGGCAGGAAGAGACCCCAAGTTGGGCCCACAATGGTACTTTAATTTGAAAAATAAAATACTTACCTTTACTTACCCTACTTACCTGGGATGGGGTCCCCCATCCTCTGGTGTCCCTCTGGTGTGGGTGGGGGTGTTCCTGGGGCTTGAGGAGGGCACTTGTGGACCCATTCCATGGTGTTCAACCATGGAAATGGGTCCACAGGTCCCCTAACGCCTGGTCTAACCTAGGCTTTAAATAATGGTGCAAAGCTTGCTTTGCACCATTATTTAACTCCTCCTCCCACCCGTGCGTCATTTTAGAATGGGGGATAAATATGGGGCTGTGAGGTTAGCACCCTTTTTTAGATGGGAAGGCCTACCTTGCATCTCATTGACTCAAGGTAGGTTCACGCATCTAAAAATGGTGCAAACTACAATATTTTGAAGTTAGACATGTCTAGAGTCAAAATATAAATATGGAGTTCGTTTTGCACCAAATTTGCATTAAAAAAATACACAAATTTGGTGCAAATGGAGTATGAATATGCCCCTTGGTTCGTTACCTATGTATTCTTGGGCACACAGACTCACCTGTGGTAATCCGAGACAATTATGTGAAAGCCATCAAGTCCTTAAGAGAGGCTGTTGACAAATGGATCAAACTTTCCCTGTCACTGGTGGGACATATAGCCCTTATGAAAATGGTGGTCCCTCCTGTGGTTTTTATTCCTGTTTCAAAACATTCCTGTGTGCTCCCTCGGTCCATGCTGTCCACAATACGTTCTTTACTGATTAGGTTAGCTTGGGCTGGGAAACAGCTGAGGGTTGGATGGAGTACACTCACCGTGCCGTATGACATGGGCAGACTGAATGCTCCTGAATGTATACAAGATACAACACAGAGTAAACTGTTATCCAAACTTTACACATATATTCAAGAAGCGTGCAGTCATTCTCTACTTAAAGCACGGCTAGCCTGGCAAAGGCACCTGAACACAACACTAAGGCCCATATTTATACTTTTTTAGCGCCACATTTGTGCCGCTTTTGCATCATACAATTGAATTTTGTAAGTTTGCGCCACTTTTGCGTCAAAAAGCGGCGCAAATGAGGTGCTAAAAAGGTATAAATATGGGCCTAACTGTCCCCCAGTGGCACTACTGCTGTGCTAAGACCAGATCAGTGTCCTTGAATGGCAGACATCAGCTCATCCACTTTAAGTACATCAATCGGGTATATTACACACCCATGAGGCTGCAGGAATATGGGCTGCGGACTACAGCAGGTTGCCCGAGATGTGAGGAGGGAGATGCTGACTTTCTCCATATGGCTTGGGCATGCCCGGTATACATGATTTTTGGTGAGGAGTGTTCATAGAACTGGAACTTATAACAGGTTCTAAATTGACAACAACACTGGTGGCCTTATTGGGCTGAGTACCATAGGGCCAGAGTGGGAGGGGTCACGTGTCTGGTGGCCATTGCACTTCTGTTTGCAAAGCGTTGAGTGATGATGAGATGGGACAAAGGTCCTTTACCGAGGACACAGGACTGGCACGCGGATATGACTTATTACAATGCTCGCACAGACACTATAACGAGATCGCCCCCGTCTCGCGCTATGGACTATTTAGGGCCAACAATCACATACACCAGATCACACACAACCCACCTCTATTTCAGAACCCCCAAGAAGCGTAAGGCTTCCCACTGCTCGGTAGCCACCATGGCCCATATTTATACTTTTTTAGCGCCGCATTTGCATCACTTTTTGATGCAAAATCGGCGCAAGCTTACAAAATACAATTGGGGCATATTTATACTCCGTCTGCGCCGAATGTGCGTCAAAAGTTTTGACGCACATTCAGCACAAACGTTGCCCCGTATTTAAACTTTGACCCCCACGGACGACAAAATTCCGTGGGTGCGTCATTTTTGGGATGCGGCAACCCGCCTTGCGTTAATCATATGCAAGGTAGGCATTCCTGTCCAAAAAATGACTTAAGCGGGCGTGCTTCGTATTTATGCTTTCGGGCAAAAATGACGCACAGCCAGGAGGAGGACCCGGAAAATTACGCACAGCCCGATTTGCGTAAAAAATTAACGCCTGTGTCAGGGCAGGCGTTAAAATGGGACAAACAAACCTGTATTTAATCAGAACACACAGAAGCAACAGCAGAGCAGCAACAGGGAGACATGGAGGTGATTCTAATCCAGCGTGCACGCAGACGCAGAGCCCAGCAGCAACAACAGCAGCTACAACAACACTAGCAGGGACCCCAAAGGCAGCGCAGAAGGCAGGAGAAGATATTCTGCCTCAGAACAACCCCTCAGGGCCTCAGGGAACACAACATCATCCAGAGGTACAGGTTGAACTGTCAGGCCATTCAGCAGCTGCTGCGCAACATTGAACCGCAGTTGTCCCCCACTTTGCTGACTCCCCGCACCATCCCAACAGAAACCAAGCTGCTTGCCGTACTTCATATGCTGGCAAGTGGCTCTTTTCAAACAACTGGTGCCCTGGTTGCCGGAATATCACAACCATCATTCTCCGCCTTTTTGCCCAAAGTACTGGATGCCATCATTGGACTGACACCCCGCCACATCTGCTTCCCTAACACACTGCAGAAGCAGCAGGAAACAAAACAGGGGTTCTACCTCATCAGTGGCTTCCCACATGTCCTTGGTGCAATCGACTGCACACATGTACGCCTTATGCCACTTGCTGCAACTGAACACCTCTACCGCAACAGGAAGCACACACATTCCATCAATGTGCAGGCCATTGTCGATCACCAGGGATTGATCACCAGCATCGTGGCTAAATATCCTGGGAGTGTACATGACTCATTCATCTTCCGTCACTGCACCATCAATGAACACTTCCAGGATGGACGGTATGGCAATGGACTACTTGTTGGTAAGTACAAAAACCTACTTATATACACACTGCACAGCAACCCTCTAGGACACACAACACATACACCACAACAGCAACATGTGAACAGGAACACACTGAGGTCGTGACATCGCTAGCCATGTTTCTTAGGTCACCATTGAACCTGTCACACATCTGAAATTACTGTACAGCCTAATGTTAAGACGTCAAAGATCACAATGTGTGGAGTGGATTGCCTAAATGTCACCTTGCAAAATGTAAGTGTCCCAATGACGTTTACATTAATCCATTGCATAAGTCTAAAGGTATGGGATGTCCAGGGTACATTGATATGAACGTGTTAACAACACTGTCAATTTTAACCTGTGTATGGAACTATCATCTCACCCCCAGTGAAGACACACGGACACCTGTATCACAAGTCTCAATGCTAGGGAGGGCACACTGTACTGCAAATCCCAAAACATACTGCTGACAACCGGTTAGCAGACAAGCACTCGTTCAGCCAAGGAAACAACACAATGCAGATGGTACATCCTACAAGCCTAGGATGTACATTATAACACAAAAGAGTCACAGACAACACAAGACAACTACTGCCATGAAAGGTGATTTCAATAGGGCCAGCTACATCAACATGATCCCATTAATTTTCTCTTGCAGCTGATCAGGGGTATTGCATCCAGCCATGGATTATGACACCATTTGGCAACCCGAGTACTGCTGCAGAGCGTGCCTACAACAACGCACATAGGAGGACACGCAGCATAGTCGAGAGGACCTTTGGCATCCTCAAGTCAAGGTTCCGGTGCCTCGACATCACTGGTGGTAGCCTCCTATATTCGCCAGAGATGGTCTGTAAGATCATCCTAACATGTGCAATATTGCACAACATTTGCATCAAAAGGAACATTCCCCTCCTGGAACCAGAGCCACACATGCCTGAAGAGGAGGATGCTGGCCTGCAACATGAGGGGGAACAACAGAACACAGCCGCTGGTATACGCAGGCGGCAACAAATCGTCAACAATTTCTTTTAAATATAATCACCTTCACCACTTTTAGTTAACTAATTTAAATAAACACCTATAATAATCACCATATCATGGTCTGGCTGTTCATTTTTGCACACCTTCATCTCTACTTATCAGAATAAGAGTGTTGCCTCATGGAGCATTGCTGAGATACTGATTAGGACACTGAACATCCCAGAGCTAATGTGATGCCTAACATACAATGGCCACATACACACACACTGTTAATGACATATATCATGTACATTTCTCCTTTGAAGGCCAATAGCAGAGGACCACACCTATTTCACACATACATGTTGAAATCAAGGTCCAACGCAGCATATGGCACACAACTAAGACACCATCACTCAATAAGGGGAAAACAAGCCTCATACATGATGCAGTCAATGTGCTTTTGCATCAGTAACAGGAATGTCTGACCAGACCCTTGACCGCAGTAAGTCCAACTGCATCCAATATTTGCACAGACTATCTGTGACCAGAGTTCCATAGAAGCAGAACATAGACAGCGCAAGTGCCACACATATGAGCAGCATTGCACACATGACATTCCATGTACATGTCAGCCCATTTCCTAACTTCTGACACACCCATACACCTGGTCACAACCCACCTGTCGGAAGAGGTCCCTGGAATACTAAGATGTGTACCCTGATATTCCCTCCTCTACACACACAGACCAACATTAGCAATCCAGTGTGCTACACCCTTTCCTATGGTATGCCATTGTCATAGAACATCTGACTGCATGGACGTCAGGTTAATTTATACACTGTCTTCTAGTTTCAAAGCCCTGTTAGCACCTATAGATTGCTTCCCGTGTGAAAATGTCTGTTGGCCCTTAGAATGCAAATCTCACCTACAGGACTGGTGAGAAACAGATGCAGCACACACCTGTGATCACCTCCATGCACACCACCCATTTCAAAAAGCACTGCCCCTGCTGATGCCTCGAACAGCATAGGAGTTGCCATTTAGTCAATTACACTGTTAAGCATTGATACTAATTAAGCTGTGTAACACAGCCCTTGGGTTCATTTGTCGCCTTAAAAAACACAGGACATACACAGTTTGACATGTCAACTGTCTAGTTTGTCCTCCAAACAGTCTGAGTCAGACCACTGATTATGTAACTTGTCAAATTGCTGGATCCTGAATCACCCTGCATTCTGTCAGCCTGACTGGCATCTGTCTGTGCGTCACACTAAAGTATCCCTGTGTCTACATATGTACCACACTTGTGTTATCAAACCTCTCATTCATCAGGAGGTATTGGGCATGGGCTTCTTAAATGCATACCCAAATACAATGTATAGCATCATCTGCCTTTTAACTGTACCATTTGAGTAAAATCCTCTGGGAAAAGCAAAATTCATGGCCCATCCCTTGTCTGGGTCTCATTTATGCATGAATGACAAAGTGTGACAGTGTCCCAGGGCCGTAGGCAGGGATTGGGTACGGGGCTTTCAGCACAACCAGCAACCTCTGATAATGTCCATGAAAAATACACACGTCAGGACCATGACAGTTCACACACAGAATCACAGTGCTCACAAAATATTGATGGGCCGTGTGTGGTGAATAGCTGCGAGAATAATCAGCACAGAGGCTATGATGTTCCCAGATGCAGTGGGAATTACAGAGGCTAACCTGTGTACAAATGTTGTAATGACACCTGCTGGAACATGACACCTGAGACATTATCTCACTCAGCACACCAAGGTTGCCCTGTTGACTGTCTCATTACACGTCTTTAGTGACAGGGTGGGACCATCCCCATGTAGGTTCTTATGTCCACATCCACTTTACTCACATTGATCAACCAAGGATACTCAGTAGATACAGGAATAGCTGCCACTGACTCATGATGAGTCCTGGACCGAACTGTGACAAATTACACCCCAAACAATATACAGGATCATAATTGGACCACACACATGAACAAGACACCTATGTGCAATTGATCACTGGAAATATGTGGACATGTGCTGTCTTGTATGCTGGTCCACCACAGCCACTTGATAGTTGGGGCTCACTTCCATGGCCTCAACTGTGGTGTCATCAGACATTTGAGATTCACCCTTGTCTGTCTGTGCAAACAACATGGTACCCACTTCCTCAATGCATGTGTATGACTCACTGCGGGATTCCCCAACTAGTGCCTAGGAAGCTGTTACCAATAATCTAGGACATAGGATGTTGAAAATGTGGACCATTGACATGAACAAGTGTCTGCCATCTATCTGGCGCATGCTATGTCACATGTGGTGTCTACGTTACCCTAAATCTTGGAAGTCCACATTACGGATGTTGCTACATGTATGACTAACACATGCCCTCTCTCGTTTCCACAATGACTTGCATCTAAGGATTGGACACATGGACGTCACATTCATACAAACATATGTGCAATTATGCTTCATGTGATACACACACACTTGGTCAACAAATACATTAGTTGCCAAAGCACACACTTTGAGCCAAAGGCATTTAGGTATTGTACATATGTGCGTCACATTGCTATCCTCTCCTTATGCCAAACATGCACAATTTGTGCAACACATATATGTAGGCCACACTTATGACCAACTATTGTGTCAGCCAACCGTAAAAATACTGTGAATGGAGTTCCGGATCATGGTCCGCTGCAGTATGATGTCACACATGTGAACATACACCATCAACACCATAGTGTCTTCAATCAGCCTATCTGTGATGTGTCCCAAATGTAACATAACAAAAAAACAGAAAAATTGCCCAAAACCATTTAATGCACTGAAATTTTGACAATCCTAGCGTTATGCGTAATTTTTTGTCTACCAAAACTGTATTTGCATAATTTTTTTTGACGCACAGCAGTGAAAATTAGCCTGCATCCAGATATTTGTCCAGGCCATGTACTATTATGTGGATGCGGACTAATTTTCACTCCTGTGCGTCAATAAAATGACGCAAATACAGTTTTGGTAGACAAAAAATGACGCATAACGCAAAAAAGGCAGGACATTTCATCAAGGAAGTGATGTAATAGGATATCCTGTTTACAGATCATGTACAGTGGGTGTACTTTCACTTTCACTTTGCAGTCTATGATCCTTCTAGACTGTGTGGCTGTGTAGAGAGTGGTGTCCTGAGATTTTGTACTTTTTTGTCCTGTGTGCTATCTGCAAAGTCTATTTGTGAAATAAATATTGTTGGTGTTTACTGTACTACTGTGTTTTGTCTACATTTGTCCATTTATCTTTGTTTGTGGGAGTCTGTTGTGGGTAGTGTTAGTTTGGGGATAGTTGGGCTCTTTTAGTGGTTAAGTTTACTTTTCATCTGTATTTGTACCCATACTTTCCCCCTTTTCCCCTTTCTATTTCTTTTACCCCTATTCCCTTTCACTTTTCCAGTATGTCTGGTAGGCCACGTCTTGGCAGGATGGGTGAAGAGGAGTTGGGGGGGGTTCATCTGGCGTGTGTGCCATTTCTTGCCACTCATGATCCAGGCAGGGGGCAGGGTGATACAGGTGTTTCCAACAGAGGCGCGCAGAATCCGGTGGGGAAAGGTGCTGCATCACCTGCAGCGTGTGTATGCCAGCCAGAGGAGTGACCACCAGCTGAAGCACCGGTGGGCTGACCTCATCACCAGGGAGCAGGCTCTCTTGGACCACCTGGGAATTGTGATTGGTGGCACTGTTGGTGAGTACTAATCATGTAAATGTGCACGATTAAATGCTCTGTAGTGACATGAGAGGATTTGTACTATGTCTGCCAGCTAACTTGCTGACTGTGTGTAATGCTGGTGAAACATACAGGGATAATTGATGCACTATGGTAAGGAACACAATTGCTAGCTGTCAGGTAGCACGTGCTCAGCAAACTTACAGGATACTTTTCCATGAAGTAAATTGGTGCGGCCTTTTTGTCAGACAAACAAACAAAATAGGAGCCAATCATGTCTATATAGGGTACTATTGACAGAGAAGTAAAGATGTACCAACATATTGGCTAACTTTGTTGACGCAATAGCTAGACTGACTTTAGAATCACTACATGATGCTGAAAATGAGTGCTGCCTTCACGTCAATTGATAATAGCAAAGTGGCTCAGACATATGTCTCATTTGAGTGTGGTGAGTGTGGAAGGAAAGCGTTCACAGAAGTACTATGAATGTTTGGGATTATTGTGTTCCTTGATCTTTTTGGATACATGTCAGATCTGGATTTGAAAACATCGTGAAAAGGTGTAAGGTGCCCTCAGCTAACATCTTAAAATGTTTGTTGGAGTTAGTTGTGCCACATTCCAAATATGGATGGCAGTCCAAGTGTATGCACATGGCTTCACATCTCCATGGTTGGTGCAAATCACCAGAGCTGGGCCACATCAATTGAATCAAATGTAACAACAGGGGAGCTTACAAAAGTCCCTGCCCCTCCCTCTGTACATTGTTATGTGTCATTAATGTGTCATGGCCACAAGGCATGTTTGACTGGTAATGCAGTCCTCAAGTAACCAGGCTTTGGATGTCTCTCTCGGATGCACATGATGAGACGATTACACTCCATATTTTTTTCTGCTCACCAATTACGGGGCATGTTTGCAACCACATGATAGTTAGGGCCAATGTATGTGTGCAGATATGTGTGTAACTGTCACAGGAGACCCATGCTATGTACAAGTTGGCCGTGATATATCAGTTACAGTACCATCATGTCTGAATGGCTGCCATTTCCTTATTCAGTCTACACATTGTATATGTTTATGAAACTGTTGCGCTGTGCACAGATTTTGAGCACATTTCTTCCTTCCATACCTTACAGGTGGACCGGCACCCTACACTGTGGGAGAGGTGGCGACATTTGAGGACCCCGACCACTCCAGTAAGTGTTGATATGTCTGTTATGTGTTGTGTTTGCTGGTTATGGACTCGTGTGTGTTGAACGCACAGCAAGGTGCGATGCGTTGGGCAATCATTTCTCTTGTTCCATGAGTGGGAATTCAGTTTCTCACATGTTTTGAGTTGGCCAATGCATATCCAATGGTACTATGTAGGGATTGTAGGCCATTCCTGTAGGCCCCACAGTGAGTACAGGGGTTAGTCATGTGGATGACACTTATATCAACAAGAGTCGCACTGGAAGTCAGCTCCGATTTAGTCAGCCTGTCAGACCCACACTCTCCAAGATTGGTACAGCAAATTGCTTTCCAATAGACATCTGCTTCCCTATTTACCAGCGTAATTATGAAACAGTAGGTAGAACCTCATAGCAGCATGTACTTCCACATGTAGTGCTACAAGTATGTGGAACTTGAGTGCAATGGCCTAGGTGTGCATGCAATTCATGATCATGGGTGTTCTTACAACTATGTGTCTGATGTAAGTCAGGCCTTACTGGAAGTATATGTTGTGTACCAAGTTCTGCATTTCCTGACATGTGTGGCCCTATGATTGCTCTAGGGTTTGCTGACTCCTAATTGTTGATAGACCTTACCTGTGGTGTGTGTGTAGAGCCAAACATGGGTGGAGTTTTCTATACACTCCTCGGTGTACATGTTGTTGGAAATTGATAGTTGTTTATCCACCCCCCACCCTCAAACAAGGGCATGGGTTTGTGAATGGGGTACCTAGTACTGATGCTACCAGTATGTTACACATACATGTGAATAAGTGACTGTTTGGTTGGAACCTAGTATACACACTCAGGTTTGGCACTTGGTACTATACTGGCAAGTCCAGTTACAACTTGCAGACCATGTGGATTTAGTTTTGCTTTCCGTACACTGACTTTTGTAGCCCAGGTCTTGGCGGAGGATATGCAGCATGATTCTTAGCTGATAACTGGCAGAACTCAGATTGCAAGTCAAAGCCAGTTGTTACCTATCTTGTAGGTTATGGATGTGCTATGTGTGATGTGACCTTTGTAGGCTGGCCTGCCATGTACTTCCTCAGGGACATTCAATGATCTGTATTGTGATATGTATTGTCTGATTAACTTATTGTGCCATTTCACACAATGCAGTTACTAATGTAGAATATCTGCATTTGTCCTCACAGCTGCAAACATGACTCCAGACCAGGTCCGTGAATTCCAGCGCCGGGCCATGAGATACCAGCACATCCTGCTGATGGAGTCGGGGTTCAGGAGGATGGCCTGGCGATATCGCCATGAACGGGCCTCCGGGGCATGGAGAGCCTTCCCACAGGGTGGCCCTACTTTGCCCACCACAGCCACCACCAGCACAACCACCAATTCAAGCCAGATGGCCCCACCCACAGCTGGGACTGTTGGTCCTACATCTGCTGGAATTCCAGGCCCCAGCATTGCTACCGGTGCAGGACAGCCCACTGGGCCTGGCACCACACACACACACAGACCTCCTCCACCGGTACCCAGACTGCCACAGCTCCATCTGTTGACCCTGCAGCCTTCCACAACATGGAACGTAAGATGGACCGTGTGCTGCGCAAGTTGAGCCACCTGAGCCGGGATGTGCGCCACATTAACCGGCGTGTTAAGTCTATCAAGAGGACCCTCCGGAGGGCCAACCTCTAGACATTTTTTGAAGGACATGATTCCCTCCCCTCCCTCCTCTTTCCTTGTTCTTATAGTTAGTGGGCTTAGGGGGCTTAGTGTTAGGTTAGTATAGGCTGTTGGTTTAGTTAGTGTTAGTAAGTGGGGTGTGGGGGGTCCCGATTCTTTATATTTTTACTTATTAAGTGTGTGGGTGGGTGGGTGGGGGGCTATGATGGGGTTCTTGTGTGTTTTAAAAAAAATAAAACAATAAAAAAAAATATATATATATATTTGTTTAGGATAGTATAGTATGTGTTTAGGTTAGTATGTGGTGTCCTCCATGTGTCCCGTCTCATAAGGGGGGTGGGGGGTAGATGTTTAGAATGTTTCGTTAAATGTGATAAGTAAGTGTAGCTTAGGTTAGTTAGGGACAGTTGTGGGTAATGAGTAGTCAGGGTAGATTAGGGTACGTAAGATTATTCCCTCAGTTTCCTCTTCTGTGATTAGCATTTAATAAATATTTGGTTAACCCTTAATAGTATGTGTTGAATGGTACTTGATCGTGGGTTTGGATTCAGTGTACATATATTTTGTACTATTACGTTTGTGTCCTATTGTACAAACAAATCCCAACTGAGCTGTACGATTGGCAGCTAGCCCAGAGCTACCTTGCAAAGTGTCGACCCTTCGTTGCAACCATCAATCACAGTTAATATGGATGACAATGTGTTTCTGTTGATAAGTGTGTTTTCAAAGTCACAAACAGTGCTTCCAGACTTAGGGGGTCATTCTGACCCCGGCGGGCGGTGGGAGCCGCCCGCCTGGAGGGAACCGCCAGAATACCGCTGCGCGGTCAAAAGACCGCCGCGGGTATTCTGGGTTTCCCACTGGGCTGGCGGGCGACCGCCAAAAGGCCGCCCGCCAGCCCAGTGGGAAACACCCCTCCATGAGGATGCCGGCTCCGAATGGAGCCGGCGGAGTGGAGGATGTGCGACGGGTGCAGTAGCACCTGTCGCGAATTTCAGTGTCTGCTGAGCAGACACTGAAATTCAAAGTGGGGCCCTCTTACGGGGGCCCCTGCAGTGCCCATGCCATTGGCCCCACGACACCCCTCACCGCCATCCTGTTCCTGGCGGGCGGAACCGCCAGGAACAGGATGGCGGTGAGGGGGTCGGAATCCCCATGGCGGCGCAGCAAGCTGCGCCGCCATGGCGGATTCCCATGGGCAGCGGAAAGTCGGCGGTACACCGCCGACTTTCCGTTTCTGGCCGCGGCTGTACCGCCGCGGTCAGAATGCCTGGCGGAGCACCGCCAGCCTGTTGGCGGTGCTACCGCCGACCCCGGCCCCGGCGGTCCTTGACCGCCGGGGTCAGAATGACCCCCTTAGTATTGGGGAAACAGTTTTAGGTCTGACTGCAGTGTGATGATCAAAGACACCCTTATAAGATGAGTTCTCATTGGCACTCTTGTATTCTTGTCTTCATGACTCTCATACATCATTTGTGACAAAGTTCAGCATGATTACCTATTTGTATGTAAACTCAGACACCTTCATTTAAGCAGTTTTTGTAGTGTTTGCTTAGATTAGTGTGCACTGTTATATGTGTTATTTTTGCATGTTGACAACATTTTGCGGCCACTATTTGATGACTTAGATATCCCCTGAGGAAGCATTCTTCTGTCCAACACAGCAGGACGGTGTATGGTTTCTCACTTCATCAGATATGTCCCTCAGGATGGGCAGAGTATGATGCAATCATGGGCACTGTGCAGATTTCTCTGACTACATAATATCAGGACAGTTGTATTGACAAGCTACGTAATTTGACCGTAGGCACATTTCTGTTATCTACTGCACAGTTGATATGTCACATTACCCAGAGACAGATTTGTTGTGTAAGTGCTATTTATTGAAAAGTGCTGTAGTGCTATCTGTACATTCTCCATAATTGTGAGTCCATTATAGTGACATCTTACATTGTGATCCAACACAAGGGTTTACCAAAATGCTTTTGACATGCTGGGGTTGCTGTTTCAGACAGTGCAGAGGGACAGAATTTGCCAATGAGTAGGAGAGAGACAGTCACTGGGCTGGGTGACAAGATATACAGTAGTTTGCAGAACAGTGCTTGAGTACAGTTGTTGCAAGACTGGCAAGTTACAAAGTGCAGGACCTTGGTAATTGTTGGCCATGTGGCAGGGACTAGTGCTTCCGGGTCATTTTGCTTGTGAATGTGATCAGTTCCATGTCTTCTTCTTCTGATGTGTGTGTTGCCTCCTCTGTCCTTGTTGTTGTTGGTTGTGAAGGGGCAACACACACCTCAGTGTTAGAAGTCGTGGAGTCAGACATCCCGGTCGCTGCTCCCTGTGAAGGTCTTAAGGGCAGTACTGCAGCAAGGAGTATCTGCTGGTTCTTGAGAATAGCAACCACATCACGATGGTAGGCAGTCAGGTCGGCCCTGAGGGGTTCAATGTTGCATTCATGCACGCGTTGACAGGATTGCTGTTGTAGGTGTTGGGTCAACTGTATTACAGCTGTGCTGATTTCCTTCTGGGTTTTCTGCAGTTCCTGCAAGTTAGATGTTAGGGCTTGCATAGCTGCTGCCTGATCTGCAGATGACATCATGCACAAACGCATCCCCTCAAGGCTGGCTGCCATAGTTTGCATCCCCACCCGCACCTCCTTGGCCAGCTCCTGCTGTACTCCAACTACAGTTCTCTCAAAGCTGGTGCCAGTGTCGTCAGAGTCCTCAGCTGTATTGGAGCTGGCAGGTCTTACAATTGGGGTGGTGGGTGGACCCTCCGTGATGGCTGCTTCTTCTGTGCTCATCCTTGTGACTGAAGGTGGGGTCTGGAGGGTTTCACATTCATGTCATCAGGTTAATCTGGGACAGGCATATCCGCAGGAGATCCATCTTCCTCTGCAATGAAACAGGGTACAATTAGTGTGTCTGTGTTGTGGCAATTTTGATGTGACGTGCCTGCCTTTTGATGAATTCACTTTGTGATCTTGTTTTGTGTTAATTGCTCCAGTCCTTCAGATGGGCATTCTTCCAGGCCTATGGCCCACCTGCATGTCACATGTATGTTATTGAGTTATTAGACTTGTCAGCATCATCGCCTCTAGGTGTTGGTTTAGGCCAAATAGAGAATTGCCACCTTCTTGTCCTACTCAAGCCTCCGTCTACATCCATTCTCATGGTGAGACCTTTCACTGGCTGTGGGTGTTCTGATGGCCCTGGCAGCACACTTAACAATCTGGACCTGCCCCAATCTCTGATCTTTCACATCCACTTAAATGTATTGACATGTGGCATATCCTATGCATAGCAATGTTATGACCCGATATGGATGTTGACATTGGTAATGTGTACTGCTGATGTTGGGGAATGTGTGTTACATTGGATTGCCCTGATAATCGTATCAGTGTCCTATTTCCTCCTCTGACTGTGCAGGTGTATTTCAGTGACCAGTTACATGTGTCCCCCCCCCCTCAATGCTGTTGTCTGAGCAGTATGACATTTGGGATGTTGCATTGTTACCCAGGCACAGGATGGACCCTGACATATGCAGCATGGGTGTGTCCTTAGTGCTCCTATTGTTGTTTACATTGGCTGATGTTTGCGACAACTATGGGCATTGACATTTGACAGTACTGGGGCCTTTGTCTTGTTTCTGGGGATTGTTGAAGTTGTCATCCTCACCCCCTAATTTAGGTGTGTATGATCCATGGGGAGGTGACTGCCATTGGCTACTTGAGCTGCACACAGAGTGGAGGTGGTAGTGACAACTGTTGTCACTGTTACATTCCAGTTGTCGGTATGGCTAGAGGTTGTTAATAGGGCCCTAGTTAATGTAGGGGGTATGGTGGCTGACATGTGCCGGGATGTCAGTTTGACGTTGTGGCCTTCCCTCCTGGCGTGGCTTTCAATTTGCTCCATTGTTGGCATGACAGCATGCCCCCATGGGACTGTTGTTGGTGTTGTGTAATGGTATGCCCCAGGTCTTCTCAGAACGGGCCATGCCCCCCTGCCGTGCCCCTTTACCCATGCCACTCCATGTATAAGATGACTTCCATGCATTTTGTGGTCGGTATCCCCCCCCGCTCGCAGTTGACATTATTGCATTTTAATTCCCCATGCGACTTACCCTGCATGTGTGTTGTCTCCGGGCAGTCTGCGCTGTCCTGTCCTTGAATCCCTGTTACGATCTCCTCAGGGATGACGGCTGCGACCATCTCCTCCATGTGGTCCAGGGCCTCCTGGTGTGCTAGACTCCCACCTCCAGACTGCAGTGCTGTCTTCCTGTTCCTGGCCATCTTTTCCTTAGTCCTGCGCTTGCAGTCATGCCAGCGTTTCTTGCACTCGATAACTGTTCTGCGTACTTCAGCCACACTGATAATCTTGTTGACAATTTGTTGCCATATAGCCTCTCTCCTACTGATTGGCAACTTTGAGGTGACAAACAGTTGGTGCTGGTGTTCTGTCACCTCTTTAACCAAAATTTCCTGCTCCTCTGCACTGAAGCGACACTTTCTTTTCTTCTTAAAAGTGTCCTGGTTCTTGTGTGGGTCATCCTGGCTGGTTCCTGGTCTGATGTCATCTTCCTGGGGTCTGTAGTGGCATCTGGGATCCATTTTGGCTCTCCTCTGGTGAAATGGCAGTGTTCGCGGGGTTTTTTGATGCTATTGCGTCAAAAAGCGGCGCATATCCAGTTTGCGGGGTCGTAAATCGACCCACAGTCATTTCCGCCACGTTAACGTCGTTTTGCTTTACGACTTGACGTTGCGGTGTGCGTCAAAAATAATGACTCCCACCTGTGGTTTGCGCCGCTGTGCGTCAAAGTATAAATTTGACGCCTGCACAGTGCACCAAAATGGCGTTAGCCGGCGGTAATATTTTTGACGCAAAACTGCGCCAGCACAGTTTTGCGTCAAATACTATAAATATGGCCCAATTGTTTTTTGTAAGTTTGCGCCGATTTTGCGTCAAAAAGCAGCGCAAATGCAGCACAAAAAAAATATATAAATATGGGCCCATGAGTCACAATTGGGAGGGTGGATCGATAATGTAACGCTGATCATTAGATGCTCATTCTTTTCTTGTGGGGGCACTGCTTCCGGGTACCCACATGCTGTTTCTGAGATGCCTGTACCATTCCATTTGAACACCTTAACAAAGGCAAGTGTCACAAGTTGGTTTTTCTCTTTTCTTTCCCTTTTTTCCGCTCCCAAATGTCGGAACTGTGCCTTCATTATTAATGAAAATAATAAATATAATTAAAAAAAAGATTACTTAAGGGTAAACAGCTATTTTTTTTTGTTTTGCTACCTTCAGTAATGTTAAAAAGCGGAATCATTACTGGTCAATATGTTTCTTCCTAATTCACCTATAAGGATCAGTGCCAGTCGCCCGAACCAAGGCAGCGATATTTAAGCCCTAACCTAAATTATGGCCTTATGCTAGGTATGCATGGCGTTTAGAGAAATACTGCAGACATCGAGAGAGGTACAGGACACGATTACACTAAACTGTTGAATCGCCTCGACCTAACAAATATAAACAAAACAAAAAACAAACAGGCATGATAAATGTTACATATCCTGTTACATATACATTGGGTAACCAAAGCGCGTACGTATACCCAAAGAGCACGGCCATGCTATTGCATGCAAACCACTACAAACACATGAAGTGATTTAGCAGCAGAAGGCAAGATTATAAAAGATTTTTACCCAAGTGGTCTGTGGTTAAGGCACCACGAAGAGCAAGGCCCTGGTGTAATCCTGATAGTCAGGTCCTGAGTGGCTTCATGGAATCAGTATGCAAGTGGAAGTTAGGTAGAGAAGCCCCAAGTCTGCAGGTACTCGCATCATCACAGGTTGCACTAGAAAGTAACATACAAATTGCAGGTTAATGTCCCTGAAAGATAACGTACGGTAGAGTGGTCATCCTTCAGAAAGGAGACCGCTGGTGTGAGGGCGTGACGTAACAACGCAAAATTCCTAGCGTTTGACGTCAGAGTGCGGCTCATAACTTGAATGTCTTCTACATTAGGATTACCAGTGTGACGGGGGTCGCTGAAAGAGACGCAAGGGTGTCCTCGGTGCAGTTTAAATCAATATACTCTAAATACGAGCAGCGTTGTCAAAACCAAGTAAATGGAGTGGAAATAATCAGGCAATAATTCAACATGTTGAAAGCCTTGATCTCAACTATAATTCAGTGGCGACTGAGAGACATGCAAAGGAGAGTGTGAAAGCAAGAGTAATAGAGCCCCATGCAGGAAAAGGGTGACAGCGAGAGAGAGACAAGCAGTGGGAGTTCAAGGCTGGGCCCCTCGGCCGCCCCGTGAGTGGGGTCCACCAGGTCTGGGCCTGGCCGGAGGACCAGGGACAAACACATTTCGCAAAGGCCCATACAAGTACCTCTTAACCGAAAACATAAAGGATTGACTACCATTGATGTAGCACGTCATATATGGTCAAACTAATACTTATCAAAAACAGTAAAAGTAAATTATTCAAGTGCTACCTGCGATGTTAAGACACATAAGGAAAGTATTGTATCTTATACATTTCAGGGCTCTACAACGCTACTTGTGTATTAAAGACCACATATGCTGTCATCTAGACCCAAGTTAGTCTACAGCCTATAATTCCACCTCTGTTCATTAACAAATATGGTGGTTCCGGTGTTTGAGTGGCTGAGAGCTGTTTCCAGGACCATTCAGCATAACTGGTTCTCATTGTGACCCTGTTTCAGGGGAGTGAGTAGTCACTCTTGTCATGTGCCGTCGACAGCGGATGTTACTCTGGGGTTAGCTTATCTGCACTTCCACATTGCAGGTGGTCACCCCTATATATTTGTGATGACACAGGCACTGAATCATGTAAATGGCACTCTCGCTATTGCAAATAATGTGTTTCCTTAGTTACGACATATGTTCTACCCCCAAATCAAACTCTTATACTCGAATTGCCTGAGCGCACACACACTGCAGTGGCCACAGGGATCATGGCCAGTTATTGGAGGAAACCTCCCAGATAGTAGCCTAATGCTCCGTCTCCTTTTGAATGAATAGTGGGGTTGTTTGTTGCAATTGGACTATTCCAGTGTTAGAATGCCCCAATGTTTCCTGATGATTCTCAGCATGGAACTAGACATAGTAGAACACCGCATGATCTCCTCTCATTAGGTGGGCTGTTTGTTTCCAGTAATGAATCATGGTAGTTATTTCTTGCCCGTTTCTGGCTCAGTTGATGACTATCAGAGGATAATTCCTCTTTTAATTTGTGCAACAAATACTCTGCCTGGTTGTTAAATATGCTGATTTCAGCTAAGGTGCAGAATCTCTACCTATCATAAATTGTCCTTTGGCCTAGATTTACAAACACTTTGCATTGGGTTTGTGTTACTTTTTTAATGCAAACCTGAAGCAAAGTGTAATGGTGGTGTTGGACTTGGCCCTTTCTGCAGGGTCCTCAACCTCCTATTTTCTGAGTCTGTTTTTGTTGGCTTTTAGAACTCTGCACATGCTACATTACACTCCTGGACCCGTGGCTGTTAGAGAAGAAAGACTGCTGTGCTGCTTTGCTGGCAAAAGGACTGTCACCCTGCTGCTTTGGTAGATCTGGGGCTCTCTGCCCTGCTTGCTGAGCAGGAAGATTATACCTGCACGCTTCATTCCAGGCTAAAGTGACACCAAGGATCAGCAGACTGACCTCTTGGTTTGAACTCCAGGAACATTGCAAGCTCCAGAGGCTCTCTGATCTGCCCATCTGACCTGCTGGCTGGACCTACAAGTGAACCTTCCTGCGCCCTGCAGGCCTCTGCTGGAGTAAGTTCCAGACTCCCAAGAGGTTCCCTCAGGTCCTGGACCCTTGGTGTGGGCTCAATTGACCTCCTCTCCAAAAAAGGAGAAATTCTGAAGTCTAATTTGCGCCACAATCTTGCTGCCCACTAATGCAAAGTTCCTGGAAACCCAACTCTTCCCACCAGAGCAACCACCAACTACGTCCCAGTAGTGTGAGATCTGCCCTTCTTGCTACATCATTGACAGCTCACAGTAACCATCCGTCCAAAGCTCCTGCACCGACTGTCCGTGATGCCGGACAGGATCTTCGTGGCACAACAATGACCGTCCGCAATACCCGGCATGCTCTTCACGCTACATCAATAACCATCTGTGATACTCTTCCTGCTCCTGGTGGCCCCTTCTACTGCTATGGAACTCTTCACAATGGACTTTGAAGGTAACTCTTTCAGCGGGACTAAATCTGGTCCATGTACCCAGTCTGCACTCCATTGCGGTTGGCCAGAACTTGTGACTTTCACCCAGTCTTGCACAGCCAGATAACCACGAGTATCACTTTGTTGCTTTTGGCGCATTACTTACCTGACATCCTTAAAATTGCATATCTCCAGTTCTACTGATTGGAGTTTTGTCATTTTGGTGTCAGTTTATTACATTTTACCCTATTGTTCAAAATTGGGGATTTTTCTTGTGTTGTGGTTTCACTTTATCACTGTTTGAAGTGCTGCATAAATACTTTACACATTGCTTCTAAGTTAAGCCTTACTGCTTTTGTGCCATACCACCACAGAGTTCTGCACAGGTTAATTTGGGGTTTGCTTGTGTCTCACCCTGACAGACATTGTGGTTGCTGTTTGAGTGGAATTTCACCCCCTCAACCAGTAACCCAACTTGTATTTACAAGCCAAGCAAATCGTGGTTTGCCTTAGATTGTGACCAAAAGTTAGGGGAACCTGTGCAATGTGCTGCCTTGTGATACTTTGCGAGAAGGGGACGTTCCATGGGTGGCGCAAGGGCGTACATATGCAACCACCCTTGGGTTTTGATGCAAGTCCCCATCTAATAAGAACTGTGGAAATTGATTGGACCCAAATTTTGCACCACCTTAAAGCAGGCACAATAAAGAGAAATGTTTTCAGTTTCCCTCTTTGTATGTGTTCTGTAGAATGAAACACATGCAAAGTTGAAGATACTTTAAAGCATGGACTTTGCACTGGAAGGGACCCCTTCCTGTACAAAAGAACTATTTTTACTACAACACAGACACCCTTGCTCTGCGGCACAAGGATATCTGCAATTGTACAATCCAGCCAATAGTGCACTAGTGCAGAGAGAAGGCAGAACCGTGCCAACTCTTAGTAGATATGGAGCTATTCTGCTCCCTGCCATTCACATAACGCAGTAATTTTACCTGCTGTGTTTTTTTTTTTTTTTTTGTGGTAAATCTGGCCCTTAAAGCTTTTGGATGGAAATGGTTCTATCTCAGTAAGCTATATGGCCAGGAGCTTTTTCATATGTTTCTGCGATTAGAACATCATCCCTCGATATGATATTTAGATCCTAAAAAGCAAAATTTGTATGTAAAGTGTAAAAGTGGGTCCTGATCATTGATATAGTTAGTAAAACACATAACTATGCTGAGCACTTCATCTTTTGGAGCCCGTTGGGACTTCTACTCCCTGCCCAGTGAGGAGCAAAAAGTGGTTATGTAACATGCCTTCCTGGTGACGAAGCCCCTTGCTACCTAAAAATAAGACCTCTATGTATTTTGATGAAACAATATTTTCCACACTATACTCTATAGAATGTCACACTGCATTTAATTGCTGTATCTGGGAGGAAGTGTGGCCAACTGATTAAATTCCTCCCCCTCCCCGATTGTTTAGTTTTGTGATGAATCAATAGCCTTGGGGAGTTGTTTCCTTAATGTTTGTGGCTCAACACTACATCTCCCTGAAGTTCATTGTGCTTTCAGAAAATGAGGATTTGCTACATAATGGATGAACTAGCCATCCTACATAAAATCAACATTTGTAGGTATTTTACATTTTGGTAATCCTTCAGAGATTATCACCTTGACTGAGCAAAATTTATGTTAAGAAGTATTGCCCTAAACTGTGGTCTTCTGTGTAGTAGAACAAGATGCCACTACAGAGTTTGATTTGTATTCTTCTACCCCAGTGTTTCCTCTGTCTGAACAGTTCCTAATGAATTATTTTGATGAAATGTCAGTCGTTAGAGGTTTCTTAACCGAAGTTCAAATCACACAGTCAGAAACTTTAAGAAATGGTGTGAAATAGGAATATGCAAATTGTGAAAAATGGTAGACCACCCATCGTGATAGATTTAGTAGCATAATACACAGGGTTCATGATCTATGTTACCTGAAATCCTTCTGATTTAACAGTTTTTCTGATTTCCTTGTATAATTTCACATATTCTAAATGAGTTAGTTCTCCTTCAGGGATAAAAAAAGATCAGGCAATCATTCTGAAATTGTAATCATGGCCAGCACATTTTATTCTTTTAGTTTCTATGCCCCTCCATGTCATTTTATTTATCTCTCAATTGGCCTCTTCTCAGAAGGGAAACAAAATGGGTTTCATGGATGTATGTATTTGGTATTTTTACAGCATGAACCTAGCCAAAAGGCAGCATGGCTCTATTTATGGTTAAAGATGTTCATGGTGATGATTCCTTTCAGGTTATTCTGTTTCCCCCACTACCGCTTGTCTATTACTAATTTGAGACCTGTTCCCATTCTTTCAGGGATCATTTGTCTGCTGCCTTTGCCAAACTTACTTTCTGTCTGCCACTCTGTACCTTAATTCTTACTATCAAAGCATGCTTTTAGTTCAGCTTCCACTATTTACAGAAAAAAGTTCTGGCAATGACTGGCTCATTCCATCCTCTTTGATAACCTAGACCAACTATAGAGCTCTAAGGCCCATATTTATACTTTTTGACGCTAAACTGCGCTAACGCAGTTTAGCGTCAAAAAGTTTTGCGCCGGCTAACGCCATTCTGAAGCGCCATGCGGGCGCCGTATTTATTGAATGGCGTTAGCCGGCGCAAGCAGACCGGCGCTGCCTGGTGTGCGCGAGAAAAACCACGTACACCAGGCAGCGCCGGCGTAGGGGGAAAATGGCGCATGGGCGTCTTAAAATGGGGCAAGTCAGGTTACGTCGAAAAAATCATCGTAACCCGACTTGCGCCATTTATTTTCGACGCCCATCCCCCATCAACATGACTCCTATCATTGTAAAGATAGGAGTCATGCCCCCTTGCCCAATGGCCATGCCCAGGGGACTTCTGTCCCCTGGGCATGGTCATTGGGCATAGTGGCATGTAGGGGGGCACAAATCAGGCCCCCCTATGCCAAAAAAAATTATTTAAAAAAAAAAAAAATACTTACCTGAACTTACCTGAATGTCCCTGGGGTGGGTCCCTCCAGCCTTGGGTGTCCTCCTGGGGTGGGCAAGGGTGGCAGGGGGGGTCCCTGGGGGCAGGGGAGGGCACTCTGGGCTCATTTTGAGCCCACTTGTCCCTTAACGCCATGCCTGACCCAGGCGTTAAAAAGCGGCGCAAATGCGCCGTTTTTAGCCACGCCCACTCCCGGGCGTCTCTTTTGCCCGGGAGTATAAATACCACGTAAAGGCCTGGGAGTCATTTTTTAGACGGGAACGCCTCCCTTGCATATCATTAACGCAAGGAAGGGGTTCACGCTAAAAAATGACGCACGTTCCGGGAACTTTGGCGCTAGACGCCTCTAACGCCATAGTATAAATATGGCGTTAGTTGGCGTTAGTTTAGCGTCGAATTTGCGTCGAAAAAAACGACGCAAATTCGGCGCAAACGGAGTATAAATACGGCCCTAAATATCATGACCCTCACAGTGGGCGACTAAAGACGTCATAAAAAAAAGAGGGTAGGGATGCCTGGTTCTCCTACGGGTCTTGTAGGGGAGATTTTTTTTTAATCGCCTCTCTATCCTGGTGAAGGTAAGCATCCATTCTGAAAAGCTGTCTTGGTGGTTGCACTCTTCCTGTATTCAACTTAAGAACCAGTGGTGTCATAAATAAAAGTATGGAGACCGTTGTGATGAAAAGGAGAGGGCTTCACTCTGCCTCCTGGAGAAGGTTTTGAATCCCAGGCTGGCCAGCAATAGGTCTAAGCTACCCTGTGTGTTTCTCCAGTGGTCCTCGTGCTGGAAGATTTCTCGGGCTTCCTCTTATTGTAAGGATTTGTTGGATGTGTTTGTTTGATCCGTTCTCCCCACCCCTTCGGAGACTTGGACATATTCTGTTACATCCTAATCTTCTATCTTGGTTTCTTACTCATCAGTGGATTGGCTTTCCATTGAGTTGTTGTCACTCAGCTCTCTACCTTCACTATCTCTGCTCCTGTGAAATGTACACAGGGGTCACCAGTGTTTTTTGGAGGGTTACTGCAAATAGGACTCTCCTATTGCCGAGCCTTGTCTGGGGTAGCCATGTTCCAACTCCCCCTTGGAGTTAGCTTAGTCTACAAGTTTTTTCTTCCATTGAAGTGAGAAAGCCATGGAGATTGTCTCCCTTCTAAGGTGATTCAGGGTCACAGTGTCCCTGGTGTGGACACACTTTATGTGTGTGGTACAGTAAAGACTCCTACAGCTCCCCCTCTTACATTCTTGGGTTACTAGTTACTATGCAGCTATATCTGACTGCTCCAAAACAAATCCTCTAATCTTGTCACCAGTGTATAAAGCCATTGGTAGCTATGCCTGGAAAATACCTTCTTTGGGTTGTCTGTCACACATCCTGGTTTTTCTGTACACATTTCTGACCTACGTGCCTCAAACTTGGGACTTCAATTTACTTTTTTTTTTACCAATCTCTCAAACTACTCCAGTAAGTATGTGATTTTTTTAAATTCACAAGTCATTAATACTTTTAAGGGCGGAGTCTGTGCTTTTTAAAAACGAATATTTAAAAGAAAAAGTAACCATTAATGTAATAAAACAGTTTTGACATTCCGATATTAAAGTGACTATTAATGAAATGAAATGTGTAGATTTATATAGCACGGCTTACCGTAAGTGCTATATACGCACTGTAAGTGTCCAGGCGCTGTCCATGGGCACAGGATAGTGGTCTGATTGTCGGATAGCTATAACAGAATGTCAACCACTGCACCCGTAAAACAGTTGCTCATGTTTTACTTGGGGTACAGCGTCTTACACACCTGGAACTGTGAGTTCTGCCAAGTCCCATTTGCCTAAGTCATCACTGGTAGATGGGCCCATTGAAGATTTCCAAGCCATTGCTATAATTATGCCAGCTAATGATGGTGCTAGCCCTATGAACGACTTTTGTTGCTCAGAAGACTCACTGAGGCAGTATCTAATAAAGCTTGAATGTTTTTTTCTTTAATGATTGTCGTCAAAACCACTGCATTGTTACTCACATCATGGGGCTACAGCTGCTCTGCCTCATCACAGGCTGTTCTACAGGCTCAACCTATTTAGAATTATTATTGTCACATAAATGTATCTGTAACCGTTTCAATCTTGCTATCATGGATAACTGTTGTGCATACTCACCAGTCTTGGCAAATTGTCAGTCCTACAGAGATGATTTTTTCCTTTCAAGAAATTTTCTGTAACCTCTTCCCTAGTACTTTAAAAATCTTAAAGTATTCTAGGAAGTATTCTTAGACACCTGGACACAGGTTCAATTCGTGAAATGGTACTTCTCAACTCCCAGTCATGTCCCCAACCAAGGCCCATATTAATAAGAAAATGACGGAGCGCATTGCTGCTCCAAAATTGTCAGCGCAGCACTCCGTCATTTTCACAATGCAGGGACGCACCGTATTTAATTGAATACGGCGCACCCCTGTGTTGTCCCCTTCGCTGGTGCTAACTTTAGCTGCCAACACAGGCATTCTTGTACCATCGTGCAAGGATGTCTGCTTTGAGGGGTTTGATTGTTTATGTGTGGGAAGATGTCTCTTCCTGCACATAAACAATCACTAATGGTGATTTGGCACTTCATTGTGAGCTGCAGAATGCAGCACACACAGAAGCGCCAAAGCTTCATTTTCTAAAGATTGTTTATGTGCAGGAAGGGGCACCTTCCTGCACATAAACAATCATTTCTGACATTTTGCTCTTTCTATGCCTGCTGCAGAATGCAGCACACATAGAAAAGTCAAAAAATTAGGAGGATTAAAAGTATTCCTCCTCATTGCGCCTTGCTAACACCACACCTGGGGTGGCTTTATATGTGGCGCTGCCTCAGGTTTACGAAAACTTGTAAATCTGAGGCAGCGTCAAAATGCAATGGGTGTTGCTGTGGCACGCCCACAGGAACACCCATTGCACGCCCCTTCCATGCAAAGGGCTGCATGTGAATGGGTCGTATTTACAATGTGGCGTTAAGCCACAAAAAGTGTAAATACGACGCAGAGCATAGTGCCCCCGGAGCGACAAAAAAAGTGACGCTCCGGTGGCGATAGAGGCTCTTAAATATGCCCCTAAATGTCCAGTTGCAAATGGTTTACATTTTTGACTGGCACCCCAGGGCAGAACCTGACATACTTTCTCCTTCTGGGGGCAGCAAGAGGCTACTTTGCCTAGCTGACGGAGCAGAATTCAAATCTCCCAGATTCAGGGCAATGCTGGAGACGTGTCTCTTCACAACCCTTTGTTAGGTACATGGGGCAGCTACCAGTATGCAACCGAAAGTCTTCTGGTGAATTGTCTCTGAGAGGGCAGTTTTTAAAAAGTAAACTATTCTGTGATTGATGACAAATCCAAAACAAATCTTGCATGCAGTTTTTCGAACTGCATTTTAATTCGGTGTGACTTCGTTCCTGACTCAGAAATGTATAACGCTGTAACAGCATTGTGCGGCACAAATCTCAGCCCTTCGCCTTTTCAAAACTCCTCTCTAGCTCTCACCAAACTCCACCAAATGTTAGGTAATTTATCAAAGAAAAATCCCACCCCTCTCCTAGACTCGTCGGCTCTCTGCCTCATATTGTATTTGGGCCCGTTACCTTCCTACGATCAATTTAAGAATGCCTGGCAGGTAAATTATCTGCACGCCTCGGGGAGCTCTGCCAGAGAAAACACATTATTAGGTACTTCGCTTCACAGCACATAAAGGTTAGGCAGGTAATATGTACAATTACAATATAACAGAGAAATGATTTACATAATCAAGTGCTTACATTGAGTTTTTCGTACTTATTTAATCACACAATGTGAAACTGAAGTTTGTGACTTTTTTTTAAGGTTAGCAAAATAGGCAAAACGTTTGCACTTTGAACCACAACTTGCTGCATATCCCCTACAGGAAACAGCCTGCACAACCTAGCTTTTCAAATAGTGAGGAAACAGCTTACCTTTCAGATTCATGCAGTGCTAATAAACATTTTGTTGCACATTTTCTTTTACACTCTGACCTAAGGCACAACTGCTGTTTTAAGCCCAAGTTAAAGTTTTCTGCAGGTATGGGTAGAACATCTCCTACAAGACTCCATCTGATTAGACTTGAGCTTTTGCGACACTTGACGCTACAGCTGACTTGCCAAAGAGAGTAGTTTAACCATAGAAAATGTTTCACTTTTGAAGAACCACATGCAGTTGAAAACTGTTTAGTAGGCTTCTTCTGAAGGAGATGTCTGAATAGCACATGTCCAAGAATAAAAATAATAGTGAGAGAAAACACGAAAAGCTATAAGTTTAGTTTCCAAAATTGGGTTACACGTGTTTAGAGAGGCTAAGAGGCATTTGTGCCTACTTTTTACCCTTGCTTTATGTTCGTATTACAGAATTGGATGCGATTGACTACAAGGGCACTTTCTGTGATAGGCACTTGCACTGCAAACATTTTACACAAGCACAGCGCAAATGGGCCATTTTCTCATTTGGGTGGGATGTCTCACCATACAACTGAGGGAATACGTTTGAATGTAGGCCTGTGGGACACTGTAACTCTGAAGTCCACAATGCTGTTGTGGTGCATCACTCACATTGTAACTTGATGGGCCTTGCAGTGTTTTTTGTTTGAAAACATTTCATTGGTGTTTAGCACATATGTTCATGACACAGCAAACCATTAGTAGCAGTCATTTTATTGAGATCTTAACTATTCATCCTTTTCGACCAAAATCATTCATATGGTGTAGGAGGCTGCAGTGGCGGAACACAGAAGGGGCGGGTCGGCACGCGCACGGGGGGGAATAAAAATTAAATAAAAAAAAATGTCCTCCTTGCCATCACGCTGCGCTGCTCCTCCATCTTCTTGCTGCAGGCACACGCTCCCAGCCTGCCCTGTGGCCAATCCTGACGCTGCTCAGAGCAGCATCAAGATTGGCTGGGAGTGCCCAGCCAGGGCACTCCCAGGCAGACTGGGAGCCTGTGCAGGGTCTCTCTGGAGAGAGTCCTGTGCGTTTGTGTGTTTGGCCGGCCTGAGACGGCCCACCACACATACATGCTCAGTGCACGTCACCCCCGTGGCCCTGCCCCTTTCAAAGAAAATGATACTAACCATAGTTTATTATGATTTTCTTAGAAAGGTTTTGTAGCTGTCACTGCTGGGTGGGGTGGCGACACTCCTCCGTCCTAATGAAGGAGCCGCCCCTGGGAGGCTGGCTCTATATAGTGCAGAAAAATGATGTGCACCGTGCACAGAGTCCAAGCAACCCCACCTTGGTTTACAGAGGTAAAAAATAGACCTCCTAATGCTCTAATTTTTGTGGAAGCTTGGTTGGGCAGTTAGGCCAATCTTGGAGAAGTGCTTAGCATTTGTTGTGCTCACAGTATAAATAAAAGTGGGCACACATTCAAAAGAATAACTCAAGACCCATTTACACAAAATATACTGGATTTTTATAAAATTATGAAGGTCATCATATCGGGTAAGTACGTTATAAGTTATGATTTTCCAAATTTTAGCAAAAATTGTCTTTGTGAATAATTACTTACCATAGGAATCAATGGGAGAAAACTTTAAGAATCTATATAAAATCAGGCAATGCGTTTTCTAATTCCTGCTTCTGTTTTTAGGTTGAAGTCATCAAGGTGTCCTGTGGGCCAGCCGAAGAAGTTTGGGCGATTCCCGGTTCCAGCGGGAGCAGCTGCTGAAAGTCTTGGAGCTGGTGCAGGACAGGCAAGGGGGACCACTTGGAAATGCACTGCGCAGGTTGCCTTCAAGGTGAGTCCAGTGGGTCCCCTTGGAGTGTAGAAGTTGCAAGGGGTTAGGGACCCTTAGAGCACAGCTGGTCTCCCATGCAGGAGCCAGGGAGGCTGGGTGCAGAGCCAATAGGTCAGCCAAGAGCTGTGCGCAAAAGAGTCTTTAGAACCAGGCGGCCGTCACTTGGAAGGTAGATTGCAGGTCAGCAGGGCCACTCTGGGGGGGTGGTTTTTAGGTGTCCTGAAGTCCCTTGACTGGTGCTTGCTTCTGGTCCTTGGAGAGTCCGAAGCGGTCTTTTCTTCTTGGTGTCCGATGTTGGGGGTTCATTACTCATGGCTACTGCACAATACAGCCACTGGAGGTTGCAGTTCCACCAGTCTTGGCACACTTGCAGTGTTTGTCCTCCGGGTCCATTGGGTGAAATTGGGTCTGGCTGCTGTGTCTGATTCCTTGGTCAGCTGATGGTCAATGAACTGGACTTCAATGGTTTCTGCTTCTTGCTTGCAGGGAGTGATGCCTTCACTCTGGAAGGAGGTCCTTTGCAATGTTTAGGAGGTTGGAGATCCTCTCAGGTTTCTAAGACTCCGTCCGACGTCCAGTCGACCCCTCAGTGGCGATTGCTGAGTCCTGGGTGCAGCAGGCAGGGTTTGGTGCCTTTTTCTTGGCACAGCAGGACTTCAGTTCTCGAGCCTTGGGTCTTCTTTGTCGCTGGCCTTCTTGCATCTGTCAAATCTGATCTGCAGATCTAGGGAGGCCCACTAAATACTGCATTTAGGGGGTGTTTAGGAGAGTAACTAGTAGTGGACAATGGGCCATCTACCTTAAGGTGGCTACACCCACTATGTGACCACTTCCTGTGAGGCAGAGGTCAGATCCGTGTGCCTGATTGGCTATTTTCCTACCATGCAAGCTGGACGAAAATTAAATGGAAAGGTCACCTCGGCTGCAATACCTTGGGGTGGTGCAGGTTGGGGGTGTCCACTTCTTGGTCCTCGTGCATATTCCCACCATTGCTCCCACCAAAAGTGTTTTTTTTTAATGGGGGAGGGGCATCTACTGGTAGAAGCAGGGCTATGGGTCAAGTTTTGAGGGCGGTAAGCCTTTTGAAGCTCACAGGCAGGGATTTGCACATTCCTGGGGGAGGAGGTGTAACACCTCTGCCCAGGAAGGGCTTTGTTTATGGGTCCCAGAGAGCGAAGGCCCTCACCCCAGGGACCCAGAATCTTGTCTGGTGGTGGCAGGCTGGATAGGACTGGCCAGCAACCATTCCAGGGCTTGTTAGCTTTTGTAGGGGGTCACCTCTAAGGTGGCCCCCGGGCACATTTTGAAATAAATCAAATACTGGTACCAGTTTGGATGTATTTGATACCAAACAACCCATTATTCAGAGAGGTTATACTGTAACTGTGAAACTTGTACTGACCAGTGTCCAGCATATGCATTTAAAATGGCTGCTGTGTCCACTTACTATGCCCCAGGTTTGGCAAGGACACAGTAGGGGCATATTGCTCATGCACCTATGCCCACACATGCAATATAGTGCACCCTGCCTTAGGCTGTGAGGCCTACCAGAGAGGTGGCTTAACTATATTGCATGCAGTGTGTAGTGGACAGTTCACACAGGTTGTGTGCCATGTCATGTTTGCATTTTTTAGGATTGCACCAGGGCAATGGCAGTGCTGAGTGCACTTGGATGCAGGGTCCCGGAGGGTGGCACAATATGTGCTCCTGCCCTCAGGGGCCTACCCTTAGTTGCCCATGACCTGGGTACCTAAGTACCATTTACTAGAGACTTATAGTGGCAACTAAAGGTGTTGCCAATTGTGGCAATGCATCACAACAGTGTTGGGGAAGACATATGGCCCTGGAAACCTGTTTAGCAGGGGCTCAAGGCACTTACAATTTTGAAACCACACCATATACCAGGCAAAGAGTGGGGGGCTAACCATATCAAAAGAGGCACTTTCCTACACTATAGCCCCCGCCTCAAACGAAAGAGGATGAGACTGCCCTTTCCATAGTGAATATTCATCATCTAAGTGGAAGAACCTGGAAAGTCCATCTACATTGTCATGGACAATCCCAGTTCTGTGTTCCACTTGAAAGTCCATTCCCTGTAGGGATATAAACCACCTAAGCAGTTTGGGATTTTCACCTTTCATTTTTGGAGACATCTGCGAAGCCTGTGGGCTGTTTGAACTACGGAGTGAGAGCCAAACAGGTATGGCCTCTGACTCTTCAAGGCCCAGACCACAGCAAATTCTCCCTCTTTAGGGCACTCAATGTCTGTTCGATAGGGAGTAGTCTTCTGCTTATAAAAGCAACAGGCTGATCATGTCCCTCATCATTTTTCTGAGCTAGGACTGCTCCTGCCCCCACTTCTGAGTTATCAGTTTGGACAATAAACTGCCTGGACTAGTCTGGAACTTGTAGGAGTGGAGCAGAACACATTGCATTCTTCAGAGTGTCAAAGGCCCTTTGACAACTCACTGTCCAGTTAACCTTTTGGGCATTTCCTTGGAGGGCAGTCCTGTGAGGGGGCACTATGGTGCCATAGTCCTTCACAGATCTCCTATAGTACCCAGCCACGCCAAGGAATGCCCTGACCCGAGTTTGAGGTTTGGGAGTTTCCCAAGCCAGAATGGTCTGTATTTTGTGTTGGAGAGGTTAGACTTGGCCTCCACCTACCAGGTGGCCCAAGTAGATAACCTTTCCCTGCCCCATCTGACACTTACTGGCCTTGATAGTGAGGCCTGCCTTTTGCAGGGCCTTCAAGAACCTTTACCAGGTGGATCAGGTGATCCTGCCAGGTGAATTTATAGGCGGATATGTAATCTAAATAAGCTGCACTAAATGATTCCAGCCCAGCAAGGACTTGATTCAGGGGTATTCTTTAATCCAAATGGCATAACTGTAAACTGATAATGCCTAGTTGGAGTGGAGAATGCAGAGATCTCTCTTGCTCCAGGGGTCAGGCCAATCTGCCAGTCCCCAGATGTCAAATGGCTGCCCCTAATTTGTCTATGAGCTCATCAGCTCCTGGGATTGGCTGTGCAACTATCTTTGTAACTGAATGGAGGCCCATGTAGTCCACACAGAACCTCATCTCCCTTTTTTCACCTTTGGAGTGTGGCATGGGGACTAAAGCTACTGGGCTATCCCAGGGGCTCTCTGAGGGTTTAATAACACTCAAATCCAAAATTTCCTTGACTTCTGTCTGAATGCGCTCTCTGACATGGTCTGTCTTTAAATTTTGTTTTTGACAGGCAAGATGTCACCAGTACTCACATCCACATCATGGGTAGACTAATCAGTCCTACCAGGGGTCAGAGAGAATAACTCAGCCTACTGGTTGAGGACTTGCCTGCAATCAGCCTGCTGTTGTTCTGTGAGGGTGTGTGACAAGACCACCCCATCCACAGAACCATCTTGTGGGTGGCTGGAGAGGAGATCAGGGAGAGGCTCACTCTCTTCCTCCTGTCCCTCATCTGTAACCATGAGAATGGTCACATCAGCTCTGTCGTAATAGGGCTTAGGGTGGCTGACATGAATTATCCTTTTCGGGTTTTTGCAAATGCCCAGGCCAACTAAGTAGTTGACCTCCCCTTTCTTTTCAAGTATGGGGTAGGGCTCAGATTACTTGCCTTGGAGAGCCCTATGAGCCACAGTCTCCAAAACCCAAACTTTCTGCCCTGGTTAGAAGTCCACCATAGCAGCCTTTTGATCATACCAGTACTTTTGAAGATCCCGGCTGGCCTGAAGGTTTTGGCTTGGCTTTTCCAGGTATTCAGCCATTCTGAGATATAGGCCACGTACACAGTCCACTATGTCTTGTTTGGGCTCTTTTTAGGGGTCTCACCCAGTCTTCCCGGACAAGACTCAGTGGTCCCCTAACAGGCTGCCCAAACAAAAGCTCAAAGGGGGAAACCTTACTCCTTTTTGTGGCACTTCCTTGTAGGCAAAAAACAGACATGAAAGTAAGACATCCCACCTCCTTCTGGGTTTTTCAGGGAGTCCTCCAATCATGCCTTTCAGGATTTAGTTAAATCTTTTAACCAACCCATTGGTCTGCGGATGGTATGGGATAGTGAACTTTTATGTGATACCACATTCCTTCCACATGTGTTTCAATAATGCAGCCATGACGAGGGAACCTATGTCTGATACTACCTCCTTAGGGAAGCCAACTCTAGGAAAAATATCTAAGAGGGCTTTGGCTACTGCGGGAGCAGTGATGGTTCTAAGGGAAATGGCTTCAGGGAATCTAGTGACATGATCCACTAACACTAGGATATATCTGTTCCCTGATACTGTCTGAGTGTCAAGGGGGCCAACAATATCAACCCCTACCCTTCTCAAAGGGGACCCCAACCACAGGTAGTGGGATTAAGGAGGCCTTTAGGTGGTTACCTGCTTTGCCAGTGGCTTGGCAGGTGACACAGACTCAGGAGTGACAAAAGTCCTTCACCTTCTGGGACATTCCAGGCCAGTAAAAATGACTTTTGTTTTGGCCCAGATTCCCAGCTAGGGGAATGTCATGGGATAGAGAGAGGAGAAACTATCTGTACTGCTGAGGTACTACCACCCTCCTGGTTGCACTAGGCTTGAGGTCTCTGTCCTCAGGGAACAGGAGTCCATCCTCACAATAAACCCTGTGGGGACCACTAGAACTACCCTTTACTTGCTGCCTCAGGCCTTCAAGAGTGGGGCAGGTTATTTGCCCCGGGCACAGATCCTCCCTGGAGGGTCAACCTGGGCCTACAAGCTCTGGGTGGTAAGGCCCAAGCTCTGCAGGCTCAGTTTCTTCTGGGAACAACAAGTCCTCTTCCTGGGAAGAGGCGTTCTGACCTGTTATCTGTATAGAAGCTGGCTCTCCAGTCTTCTTGCCTTTTCTCTGGGAAAGTTGGTCCACTGTTTCAGGATCCAGCACTTCTTTTTCACTCTGAAGTTTGCTCTGTGCCCTAGTCTTATTACAGGCCCATTCTGGGATCCCAAGCATGGCTGCTTGGGTCTTCAGTTCTACTTCAGCCCAGGGAGAATGCTCCAGATCATTCCCAAGCAGACAATCTATTGGGCTGGATGAGAACACAACCAGTACGTTCTGTCCAACTACTCCCCTCCAGTCAAAGGTTACCATTGCCATGGGATGGAACGTTGTCTCATTGTCAGCATTGGTCACAGGACAAGACTTCCCTACCAGGAACTAATTTGAGTGGACCACGCACTGGGTCATCATTGTAACACCAGCCCCTGTATCCCTCAGGGCTTCTACTTTTTCCCCCATTAATCAAAGGGAGCCGCCTGTATTTGTGCGTATTACTAGGGCAGGCAGCACTAGTCACAGAGGGAGGGGTAGATTTATCCTGTGCTGCCTTGCCTAGTAATATGCACAAATACAGGCAGCACCCTTTGATTAACCCCTCGCTCTGTGACTAGTGTTGCCTCTGTGGGTTCACTGACATGATCAGGCCACACCTGTGATCCCATCTGGAGAATAGCAACTGCATTTACTGCAGGTTGACTAGAGGCATTGTTCTTGTTTTTACAGCTAGGGTCTCCACTTTGGTTCCCTCAGTTCTTGCAGTCATGGCACCAAGCCTTGATGGGATCAAAGATCCTACCTTTGTATCCTTAGGCTGTGAGGAGTCTCAGGGCTCACCCTTCTCAGTAGGTTTTTGGGGGCCTTTAGAAGACTTTTTGTTTAATTCTGGCCCCCATCCTTCCCCTGGGGGGCTTTCTGGCCTCTTTTCTTTGGTCCCTAACGCCAGTGGCAGTTTTGGTCACCCTTGTCTTGACCCAATATTTTGTCTTCTTCCTCATCTCAAGAGAAGAAAATGTATCTACGTCTACTAGGTTCTGATGTAGCTTCTCATTGTAATAGTTGCTTAGCAGATGCTCTTCCATGAACAGGTTATACAGCCCTTCATAATCTTGTACATTGTTGCCAGCTAACCAACCACTCAGCATTTTCACTGAATAGTGCACAAATTCTACCCAAGTTTGGCTATGGGTTGTTCAAGCCTCCCTGAAGTTTATGCTGTACTCTTCAGTTGTAAATCCAAAGTCCTCAATCAGAGTACCCTTCATGAGGTCACGGGATTTAGAATCTGCCTCATTCAGAGTTGAGAGCCTACCCCTGCACTTTCCTGAGAATAACTCCAACAGTGTGCTGCAGTGTTTATTTTCAATTTCCCACCCAATACAGGCACTTTCAAAGGCAAAACACCATTTGACTATATCATCTCCTTCTGAAAAAAGGTGGGACAACTCCTTTGGGGAGTTTTAGGTTGAAAGTTTTTTTTCCTTAAGGATTTGTATGCTGCCACCAGAGAAGCTGAGCCTCTACGGCCTGTATTTTGGTCATCCTGGCTAAAGCCAGGTCCTCCTCTATGGGTGCACTAGTGCAAGGGGGAGAGGAACTACCTTCTTCCCCATTGTCCACAGCATTATCTTCACTCCCAGAGACCTCATCACCTCTTTCTTTACTGGGGTTAGTTTCCTCATATTACACCACTAGAAGCCTAAGCTAATCTATATCCTGTACAGCTTACAGAGTTTCCTTAACTGACCATAGTAATATGCCATGTACGGGGCCAGGTCAACCTCCTGCCTCTGGTTCTCCGAGTCTGACGTGTTTTATGCTACTAAAGTTGGGACCTTTTTAAGAATCTGGAAACCTCTTTTTACAAAGGCCAACAATAGTAAGGACTTTTAAACTCAGGGCCCTAGCAGTTAGTTTAGAAATTTGCAAAAAATAAGTCCAATTGAAAAAATTCCAATTAAGCTAAAGGCAATTTGGAGAGTTATTCATATGCTCACAAATTGACAAAATTGTATCAGCAAATGTAAAGTCTTGTATCCCAGCGCTGCAACACCAAATGTAGGAGGCTGGTTCTCTATATAGAGTACAAAAATGATGTGCACTATGCACAGATTCCGAGCAACCCCACCTTAGCTGTACAGAGGTAAAAACTAGACCACCTAATGTTCTCATTTTTGTGGTAGCTTGGTCAAGCAGTTAGGCCAATCTTGGAGAAGTGCTAAGCATTTGTTGTACTCACAGTATCGATAAAAGTGGACACATACTCCAAAGAATAACTTAAGACCAATTTACAAAAATACTACACATTTTTATAAAATGTTTAAGACCAAGATCATCAAAACTGGGTAAGTACTTTTTAAGTTATGAGTTTTCAAAGATTACCAAAAACAGTCTTTTTTGTGCATAATTCTGCACCATAAGAATCAATGGGAGAAAACTGTAAAAATGCATATGAAATCAGGCAATGCGTTTAACAATGTCTCCTTCTGTTTTTAGGTTGAGGTCATTGAGGTGTCATGTGGGCCAGCCGGAGAAGTTCAGGCGATTCACAGTTAAAGTGGGAGCAGCTGCTGAATGTCTTGAAGCTGGTGCAGGACAGGCGAGGGGGACAACTTGGAAATGCACTGCACAGGAGGACTTCAAGGTGAGTTTGGTGGGTCCCCTTGGAGTGTATAAGTTGCAAGGGGTTGGGGACCCCTACAGCACAGCTGGTTCTCCGATGCAGGAACCAGGGAGGCTGGGTGCAGAGCAGATAGGTCAGCCTAGAGCTATACACAAAGGAGCCTTTGGAACCAGGGGGCAGGTCACTTGGAGGGTGGATAACAGGTCCGCAGGGCCACTCTGGGGGATGGGTTTTTGATGTCTTGAAGTCCTTTGACTGGTGCTTGCTTCTGGTCCTCAGAGTCTGGAGTGAAATTTTCTTCTGGGTGTCCTATGTTGGGGGTCTGGTACCCCTGGTTTTTGCACGGTTCAGCCAATTGGGGTGGCAGTGCCACCAAACTTGCATACTTGCAGGGGTTGTCCTCCGGGTCCTCGGGTGAAATGTGGTCTGACTGCTTTGTCCGGTTCCTTAGTCAGTGGCCGGTCAGTGAACTGGACTTCACTGGTTTCTGCTTCTTCCTTGCAGGGAGTGGTGCCTTTGCTCTGGAGGGAGGTCCTTGGCAATTTTTTGAAGGTTGGAGGTCCTCTCGGGTTTCTCAGAGTCCATCCGATGTCCAGGCAACCCCTCAGCAGCGATTGCCAAGTCTTGGGTGCAGCAGGCAAGGTTTGGTTCCACTCCGGCTCTCATCTGACCCCTCCCCTCACCACATCCTCAACAAAGCAAGCTCCGTCATTGCACCTCAACTACAGAAGATCATCAACAGCTCCTTTGGTCCCGCCACCTTCCCGGAGAGCTGGAAACACGCCGAGATCAACGCCCTCCTAAAAAAAAAACATTTCAGACCCAAAGGACCTCAAGAACTTCCGGCCTATCTCCCTCCTCCCCTTCCAAAACCAGAAGAACAGTCACCCAAGCCCTTGTAAGCAGCAAACTGGATTACGGCAATGCCCTCTATGCAGGAACTATGGCCAAACTCCAGAAGAGGCTGCAACACATCCAGAACGCCTCCTCACGCCTCATCCTGGACATCCCCAATACTGCCACATCACAGACCACCTGAGAAATCTGCACTGGCTCCCAGGTAACAAGAGAATCACCCTCAAACTCCTCACCCACACTCACAAATCACTGCACAACAACGGACCAGAATACCTGAACAGACGGCTCTCCTTCTACACCACGACACAGCATCTCTGCTCCGCCGACCTTGCCCTCGCAACCCTCCCACGCGTCTACAGAACTACAACCGGCAGTAGATCGTTCTCGCACCTCACTACCAAAAAGTGGAACACCCTTCCCACCCACCTGCACCAGACCAAAGACCTCCTTACCTTCAGGAAACTCCTCAAGACCTGGCTGTTCGAGCAGTAGCAGCAGCTTCCCTTTCCCCTCCCCTCCTCCCCCCCTCCTCAGCGCCTTGAGACCTTTACGGGTGAGTAGTGTGCTATACAAATTCCTGATTGATTGATTGGTTCCTTTTCTTGGTGCAGCAGGACTTCAGTTCTTGAGCCTTGGGTCTTCTTTGTCCCTAGCCTTCTTGTGTCCGTCAAATCTGATCTGCAGTTCTAGGGATGCCCACTAAATACTGCATTTAGGGGGCGTTTAGGGGAGTACCTTATAGTGGCCAATGGACCAGCTACATTAAGGTGGCTACATCCACTATGTGACCACCTCCTGTGGGCAGAGGTCACATCCCTATCCCTGATTGGCTATTTTGCAAGAGGAAAATTAAATGGCGAGGTCTCCTCGCCTGCAACACCTTGGGCGGGTGCAGGTTGGGGGTGACTACTTCTCTTGGTCCTCATGCATTTTCCCATCATTGCTCCCACCAAAAGTGTTTTTTTTAATAGGGGGCATCTACTGGTAGCAGCAGGGCTAGGGGTCAAGTTTCAAGGGCGGCAAGCCCTTTGAAGCTCACAGGCAGGGATGTGCAAATTCCTGGGGGAGGAGGTGTAACACCCCTGCCCAGGAAGGGCTTTGTTTTTGGGTCCCAGAGAGCGAAGGCCCTCACCTCAGGGACCCAAAATCTTGTCTGGTGGTGGCAGGCTGGTTAGGACTGGCCAACAACCATGCCAGGCTTGCTAACTTTTGCAGGGGTCACCTCTAGGGTGGCCCCTGGGTACACTTTGAAATAAATCAGATACTGGTACCAGTTTGGATTTATTTGATACTAAACAACCCAGTATTCAGAGAGGCCATATTGTAGCTGTGAAACTCGTACTGACAACTGAACCGGCGCAACATGCCTGTCTGTGGTGCCTGCCTGACCTCAAGAAGGTGGGCGCCGGGTGAAGCAGGTCTGAGCCCACAGCAATCCCTGGAGCTGGAGGCTGTGCTGTGTCTGTGGCGGCCGGCCTGTCCCCTGGTACCCCAAGCTGGGGGGCCCAATGCCTTGATCTAGTGGCCTTGGGGCCTGCCAAGGCGAAGACAGATGCAGTGGTGGCAGATCAAAGGTGAGGAGTGGGGGCAACCAGACGGTCCCAGCGGCCCGGCTGGGCCTTGCCATGGCTACATCGTAGCTGTGCCCCCCCGGTGGGGTTGTCTGCTGGCCCTTGTTCCCCCCAATCCTTGTGAGCTGTGTGAAGCCCAGTGGAGCCCTGTGGTTGCTGGGGCTAGCTGAGGTGGCTATCTAGATGGGCGCCCTCCCGATGGGGAGTGCCAGGCAGAGAGGCACATTTTGCTGAAGGAAGCGATTGGAGGACCGGCCTACAATGGCATGCAAGAGGCCCCTGGCATCGGCCAAGGGTTTTGATGCAGACCTATGGGGACAGATTGGATGGGTCACTTAGGGGTCATGTCCCCCCCCATCTCGTGCCTGAAGTGCCTGTGGTCAGACTGTGACCGGCTGGGCCCTCCATATTCCCAGGTGCCGCTACAGGGGGTGCGAACTTTGCGTCTGCCCAGGAGGGGATGATACATGCCGGAGGCCCGGGCCCATAGCCCTGTGGCTGGGGGCCCCCCCAGCCAGGCGCCGTGGCATTGGGGCAGGCTGCTGGGCATACGCCTGAGTTAAGGAGCAGACAAATGTTTATAGTGCCCTTGACAGGCCCCAGACTGGTACTGGCTGCTACTGGCATTTAGCTGATGTTGATTGGGCCTGTTGGCATCCATCCCTGTGGCCTCAGGAGACGGAGACGCTTTGCCATGGGCCGGACCAGGCCGTCACCACCCACGCAGGCACAGACAAATATGGACCAATACACGATTCCCACTCCCACTGCAGATGGCACGGCCGGAGTGGCTTATTCTTCCCCAGGACCCTCCTAGCCGCAGCCGGACCTCTCCGCCATCCTGAAGGCAATCCAGGACTCAAGGGAGGCTGTAGAACATTAAGTTGATGAACTTCTGAATAGGCCTCTCACTGATCTATCAGGACTTGCATGGAGTGACGAGGAGGGTCACCAAGGTGGAGAAACGCATTTGTACAACGGAAGAGGAACTGGCTACACTAAAAAATCAGGACTTGAAGCTTACATCCTCGGGGGTTGTATTGCACAAGCGAGCGGAGGATGCAGAGAGAATAATCTGCACCTGGTTGGTCTGCCTGAGAATTTGGATTACCCTGATCTAGCTGTGACCCTCAAGGACTTGTTTCGTGCCTGGTTACATGCAGAGAAACTCTCCCCCACATTCATTATAGAATGGGCACATAGCGCCCTGGCACCTCGGCCACCTAGGGGTCCTCCGCCTTGCCTGGTGATCCTGAAGATCCTGAACTTTAAGGACCGTAATGCAATCCTAAGCAAGGCCAGGGCTCAGCCGGATCTCCGCTATCAGAACTCTAAACTCCTCATCTTTACAGACTACTCTAGGGCAGTGCAGCAAAAGTGCAGAACCTTTGAGGCCGTTAAGCAGAAACTGCGGGCACTGAGGCCCATATTTATACTCCCTTTGCGCCAGATTAGCGTCATTTTGTTTACGCTAATTCGGCGCAAAGCTAACACCATATTTATACTTTGAGGCTAGACCCATCTAACGTAAAAATATCCCAGTGTGCGTCATTTTCTGGATGCGGGAAACCTCCTTGCATCAATGAGATGCAAGGTAGGCGTTCCAGTCTAAAAAATGACTTAAACACCCCTGCACCATATTTATCCAACCGTGCAAAAATGGCACACGGCTGGTAGGCGGAGCTGGAAAATTGGGCAAATCCTGATATGCGCCAAAATTTAACGCCTGGGTCAGGGCAGGCATTAAAATGGGGCAAACACACCACTACTTAAGGAAACCTCACACAAGCAATGTCAGAGCTCAAAAAGGAAGACATGGAGGTGCTATTCATCCAGCATGCACGACGACGCAGAGCACAGGAGCAACAGCAGCACCTACCACCACACCAACAGTGACCCCAAAGGCAACGCAGAAGGCAGGAGAAGATATTCAGGACCAGGACAACCATTCAGGGCCTCAGGGAACATGACATCATCCAGAGGTACAGACTAAACTGAGAAGCCATACAGCAGCTGCTGCGCCACATTGAGCCACAGTTGCACCCAGCTTGCAGACACCCCACATCATTCCACCAGAGACCAAGCTGCTAGCTGTCCTGCACATGTTGGCAAGTGGCTCTTTTCAATCCACTGGTGCCCAGGTTGCCGGGATCTCACAGCCCTCATTCTCTGCGTTCCTTCCCAAGGTACTTGATGCCATCATCTCCCTCACACCCCACCACATCAGCTTCCCCAACACAGCAGAAGCAGCAGAAGACCAAACAGGGGTTCTATCAAATCAATGGCTTCCCGCACGTGCTTGGTGCCATTGACTGCACACATGTACGGTGTTGGAAAATGGGTTATTGGTAAGGGCAGGTAGGTACCTACACCTAGCAATAGGCCACTAACCTCCACTAAGGTCCAGTTAGGTCTCAGTAAATTAAACCCAGCTCAACCCTTGGTAGCTTGGCAACGAGCGTCAAGGCTTAACTTAGGAGACAGAGTGTAAAGCATTCAAATATCACAAAACAGTAATTAAATAAAACACAGGAAACAGTTTAAAAATCCAAAACCAATTTATAAAAATTTATTATATTTTTATCTTTAAAATGACACCAAAACGAATAAAATCGGATAAGGGGAACCAGAGATATGAATTTTTAAAGAATTATAATTTTTTAGCGCCTAGAAACAAAAAGCGCCAATCGGGTCATCTGGTTGCACCTCGACCGGGGCAAAGTCAAAGTTTCAGGCCGACCGCGATGGAGCCCTGCTCGGCTACAGGCCGCGGGAGGCCTCGGTTAAAAGTTTACCTTCACACTTAGGGGCATATTTATACTCTGTTTGCGCCGGAATTGCGTCGTTTTTTTTGACGCAATTCCGACGCAAAACTAACTCCATATTTATACTTTGGCGTTAGACGCGTCTAGCGGCAAAGTCCATGGAGTTTGCATCATTTTTTAGCGTGGACACCTACTTTGCGTTAATGACATGCAAGGTAGGCGTTCCCGTCTAAAAAATTGATTCCGAGGCATAGGCATGTGCGCCGTATTTACACTCCCGGGCGTGAATTCACGCCCGGGAGTGGGCGGGTCAAAAAAAATGACGTACGGCCGCTTTTGCGCCGTTTTTTAGCGCCTGGAAAAGGCAGGCGTTAAGGGACCTGCGGGCTCTGAAGGAGCCCAGAGGTGCCCCCCCATAACCCCAGGGACACCCCCTGTCACCCTTGCCCACCCAAGGAGGACACCCAAGGCTGGAGGGACCCATCCCAGGGACATTAAGGTAAGTATTTTTTTTTAATTTTTTTGTGGCATAGGGGGGCCTGATTTGTGCCCCCCTACATGCCACTATGCCCAATGACCATGCCTAGGGGACAGAAGTCCCCTGGGCATGGCCATTGGGCAAGGGGGCATGACTCCTGTCTTTGCTAAGACAGGAGTCATTTCTATGGGGGTTGGGAGTCGAAGAAAATGGCGCAAATCGGGTTGAGGCGAAAAATTTGCCTCAGCCTGACTTGCCCCATTTTTTGACGCCCAAGCTCCATATCCCCCTACGCCGGCGCTGCCTGGTGTACGTCGTTTTTTTTCACGCACACCAGGCAGCGCCAGCGGCTAACGCCGGCTAACGTCATTGATTAAATACGGCGCCCGCATGGCGCTTCAGAATGGCGTTAGCCGGTGCTAATTTTTTTGACGCAAAACTGCGTTTTTGCGTCAAAAAGTATAAATATGGCCCTAAGTCTTTTTTTCGAAGATTTTCTTCAGCGGGACGAACCTGCCAGTCCAATCCGACCTCCTGGAGCCCTTCTCCGGATACGCGATGCTGGAATCCTCAGTGGAGATTTTTACCTTCAGACTTAGTCGTTTTTTCGAGGTGAAAATCCTTCGACCAGGGTAAACCTGGACTTAGGGGGTCATCCTGACCCTGGCGGTCGGCGGTGAAGCGGCGGTAAGACCGCCAACAGGCTGGCGGTCTTTTTCATGTATTCTGACCATGGCGGTTACCACCATGGTCAGCCGCCGCTTCACCGTTCCGACCGCCACGGCGGTAACAACCGCCGGGCTGGAGACCTGGGTCTCCAGCCCGGCGGTCGTCACATACCGCCGGCGGTATTCCAACCCGCCTGACCCCGGCTTACCGCCATGGATTTCATGCGGTTGGGGACCGCCATGCAATCCATGGCGGTAAGCACTATCAGTGCCAGGGAATCCCTTCCCTGGCACTGATAGGGGTCTCCCCCACCCCCAACCCCCACCCGACTCCCTCCCCTACCTCCCCCCACCACCCCTGCCACCCCCAAACGGTTGCAGGACCCCCGTCCCCCACCCCGATCCCCAACATATACACATACAGGCACGCATTCATGCACATACACACACCCCCCGCATTCATGCACGCATTCATCATGCACATACACACACACCCCCGCATTCATGCATGCATTCATCATGCACATACACACACCCCCCCGCATTCATGCACGCATTCATCATGCACATACACACACACCCCCGCATTCATGCACGCATTCATCATGCACATACACACACACACCTGCATTCATGCACGCATTCATCATGCACATACACACACCCCCCGCATTCATGCACGCATTCATCATGCACATACACACACCCCCCGCATTCATGCACGCATTCACACGCCCCCTCAATATACACACACGCACACCCCCATGCACGCACACAACTCACAACACCCCCCCACCCACTTCCCTAGTGGAAGATCACCTTACCTGTTCCTGGTGATCCTCCGGGAGGGAACGGGCAGCTCCACCGACCCCGCCACGCCAACAGAACACCGCCACAGCGAATCACAGGTCGTGATTCGCTGGGCGGTGTTTTGTTGGCGTGGCGGTGGAGGTGGAGCTACCTCCACTTCCCCGCCTGCCGCCAGTATGGCTGTTGGCGGCTCTTCGTCCGGAAACGGGCGGAGCGCTGCCAACAGTCAGAATGGCCCATGCGGAAGACCGCCAGCACTGGCGGTCTTCCGTACGGCGGTCCCTCGGCGGTCTATTGAAAAGACCGCTGAGGTCGGAATGACCCCCTTAGTCTCTTTTTCGGAGATTTTCTTTACCGGGACGAACCAGCAAATCAGGCCGGGTCGCAGTTGAGGCAAGGGCTAGGGTTGCAGCGGCGGGTCGGTCCCTCTATGGAGCTTTTTTTCAAAAGTTGTCCAAACTTCTCCAAACTTCTGGGGCTTCTCCCAGATGTCCTTTTAAGGTTCTTTTGAGGTCCACAGCTCACCCCAAGGGTCCAGAAGTTCTGAGATGGTCCTTGGGGGGTGCAGACTACAACTCCCAGAATGCACCTGGCGCAAACTCCTTTTTGGCCACTGGACAGTGGTCAGCTGGTCGCTTTCTTCTGGAGTTGGTGCAGGGGACTCTGGTTAGCAATGTTTCACCTGTAGCAAACAGGGAGTCCCTCCTTGAACCAGTTGAAGCCAGGCAAAGTCCTTCTTGTGGTGAAGCCCAAGTGTGCAGCTGGTGCAGTCCTTCTGAGTGCAGGTTCCAGGTACAGGCCAGGGGTCCAGCAGGGCAGTCCTTCTTCTTCGGTTGTTCTTCCTTGTTGGATGTGGTAGGGAACTGAGGTGTGGGTGCAGGTCTGCCAGTTTTATCCTTGCTCCTGGGTGAAAAGCAGGGGGGTCCTGGTTCTCCAATCAGGTGCAGGGTCCTTCCCCCTGTGATGACCACTTCCTGGGAAGTGTGGCAAAAATCAATCCCAGGCGGCAACATTCTCTAAAAATCCATCATGGCTGAATCTGATTTTTGGAGGTTACATCTGGCTGAGCCCACCCACTGGTGTGGCTAAAAATCATAAACACACCCCTCTCCTGCCCTCTCCTAATCTAATCAAGGGGGCACCTAGTTGTCTGGGGTTGCAGGATGTGGGGGTGTTGCTGGTTGCTCCAAATGTCCTTCTCTGCCTTTGAAGACCAGTTTGGCAGCCCTCCCCCTTCCTGCCTCAACATCTGCTGAGGGGTGTTCCTTCCCACAGGCACATTCCTTTGTGTGAAGCCAGGCCACTTCACATCTCATCAAGGCAGCTTGGCCAAGCTGCTCAAGGCTGGCCAATCAGAGCACAGCAGCAAAAACAATGCAGGGCTGAAATTGGCAACTTTTCAGGTAAAGTTTAAAACTCTTTACCTGAACAAGTTATATTAAATCCAACAACTGGAAGTTGTGGGATTTATTACAACAATTAATTTGATACCAAACTCTTGGTATGCATCATTTAAGGAGACTTTAAAAATTAAAATAAAGTCTCCCCATTCTAGCCTATGAAGGCCATTTACTACAATGAGGGAAAAACAAATTTGGCTGTTTTTACCTCACCAAGGCTTATAAAACTATTTTTATAAAGTCCCTGCTTATAGTTACATGGCACCCAGCCCTAGGGGCACATAGGGCACACCTTAGGGGTGACTTATATGTAAAAATAAGGTAGTTTAAGACTTTGGAACTACTTTTAATTCCAAAGTCGAATTTGCATATAACTTTAATTTAAAAGCAGCCAGCAAGGTAGGCCTGCCTTTAAAATGACACTGGGCACCTCAGCAGTGCACCTATGGGTGCACCACCTATGCTGTGGTCCCTAAACCTACATGCCCTACCATATACTAGGGACTTATAGGTAGGTTAACTTAGCCAATTATAATTAGCCTGATTTGCATATCCATTTTACACAGAGCACAGGCCCTGGGACTGGTTAGCAGAACCCAGGGCACCATCAGAGTCAGGAAAACACCAGCAAAAAGTGGAAAGTGGGGGCAAAAAGTTAGGGGGCCTCTGCAATCAGCCCTGTTTTCTCACATACGGATTGTGCCACCTGCTGCAACGGAGCATCTATACCACAACAGGAAGCACACACACTCCATCAATGTGCAGGCCATTGTGGATCACCGTGGATTGTTCACCAACATCATGGCAAAGTATCCTGGGAGTGTACATAATTCATTCATCTACTGCCACAGCACCATCAATCAGCATTTCCAGCATGGACAATATGGCAATGGCCTACGTGTTGGTAAGTACATAAACCTAGTAATTTACACACAGCACAGCAACCATGTAGGACACATCACATACACTACTACATTGACGTGGCCAGGAAGACACTGAGGTTGTGACACTGGTAGTGATGTTTGATATACTGACCCAATAGGATACACACCTATGGACAAATGACAGATGCAAATAACAAGAGATGCCACTCCAGAGCCACACAGGACCAATTTAAAACCACACAGTGACAATGACATGGCCTTAACTGGCAGTACAACTTGGAAGATTAATCTTTCAATATCACATCAATAACACTCAATCACACACCCTTCCAACCAATACGTCCTGTGTAAGGGGTGTGGAGTGTGTTTTGCTGCAGGTCAAACACCATGACACACATAGTATGATGATGCTGACTCTAATGAAGGTGACATGGAATCATTGAGGCAATACCAGCATCTCACATCACACCTGGGGTGACATTGCCCGCTAGCAATAAGGAAGTAGACTGTGCTATGAAAACGTGGATGTGACACTAATGCAAAGTGCACAGTGCTACATATACGGATTGAGACAATTCCCCATATACATAACAGATGTACAGGCACATGGACCTTCTGACACTAAAACCTTCACCCCCACCACCAAGTTAGCCATCTTACCTGGAGCAAGTTCAGTAGTGTAGGTACATGTTTGCACATGAGCCAACTCGGTGAAGACACAAAAATAGGTTTGCATAGAACTTGTCACACATGGGATAATGGTGCATTGTCAATTGTGAACACTTCAGTGCTGCCAACTTATGGAGATGTGTTGTGCATTGTCACCTAGCCAAATCAAAGGGCCTCACTGTTGCATTTCACCTGCAATTACATATGTCAGATGGGATGTTCAGCCCATATAGTGCAACAGTGTTGCCACCACAGTGGAATCGATTGCGTGTGTGGAAGTATCATGTCACCTCCAGTGAAGGCACACAGACACTTCTTTCACATTACATAATGCATGGGAGATACACACTGAACAGCAAGTTTCGAAATATACCACTGATATCAGGTCAGTCAGCCAAACACCAGTTTTGATAGTTAAACAACCCAATGCAGAAAGAACATCACAGAAGCCTAGGATCCCACACAATTCCACAAACACTGATGAGTCACAGACGACACAAGATAACTGCCATGCAAAGTGATAATCAAGGTGCAACCAACAACCAAATATTTACCCTCATTTTCTCTTTCAGACGATCAGGGTTATGGGATCCAGCCATGGATCATGACCCCATTTGCCAACCCAAAGCACAGCAGCAGAGCGTGCCTATAATGAGACACATCGTAGGACACGCACCATAGTTAAGAGGACTTTTGGCATCCTGAAGTCCAGATTCAGGTGCCTGGACATCACCGGAGGCAGCCTCCTATATTCACCTGAAATGGTCTGCAAGATCATTTTGATCTGTGCCATCCTGCACAACATTTATGTAAGGAGGAATATTCCCCTCTATGAACCAGACCCACAAATGCCTGAAGAGGAGGATGCTGTCTGTGAAAATGAGGGGGAACATCCAAACACAGCTGCAGGATTGCATCGCAGACAACACATCATACTAAACTTCTTCTAACTATAGTCACCATAACCACTTTGTTATCAAATGTAATTAAACACCTAACTTCATCACTCAATCATGCTCTGGGTAATTTTGGAGAGTTTAGCCTCATGGAGCATTGCAGAAATACAGATTAGGATACAGAAAAAGCCACATCACATTTGATGGGTATGAATGTACAGCCAATATCGCACACAGTGTAAATGACATACATCCTGTCTATTTCACATTTGAAGGGCAATATCAGAGGACCACAGCTATGAGACACATCCATGTTGCCAACATGGTCCATTGCAGCAAATGACACACAACTAAGACAACATCAATCATAAGGTAAAAAAGTGTTTTATACATGAGGCAGTGTAAGAATGTATGACCAGACCCTTGACAGCAGTAAGTGTGACATTAGCTATCTCAGCAAGGAGCATGTGTGACAAAAAGTCCATCTAAGCTGAAAATGGATAGCACGAGTGCCCCAGGTATGACAAGCATTGCTCACAAGACATGCCCTGCGCAGTCTATCCCAGGTAATAAGTCCTACCACTGCCATGTTTTAAGTCTTTCTCAACCCTTCTCTAGGGGGCCCTCTAAATGGACTATCTGTACCCTGAGAATCTTCATCTACACACACCCAGACTCCCATTCTGACTCCTGTGTGCTTCCTACTTCAGTATGGCATGACATAGTCATAGTTCATCAGTCTGCATGGACTTCAGGTCAGATAATGCACTGCCTGGTAGTTGGTAAGACCTGTAATCAGCTGTCAATTCCTTCCCATGTGAAAGGTCCACTTGGCCATTTGAACTTGATTCTCAACTCCAGGACTTGAGAGACTGAAGCTGCACACACCTGTGAGCACTTCCATGCAGACCAGCCATTTGACTCTGCCCTGCCCTTGCTGCTGCCTGGAACTGCTTAGAAGCTGCCATTTTCTGAATTTTCTTGTTATGCATTGGCATACAAATCACTTGTGTGCCAGAGCCCTTGGGGGATTGTGTAACGTTGCAGAGCACATCCCAAACTATTTTTAGTTCCCACAGTGTTGTTCCAGCTTTTCCCAGTCAGAGTCTGCTCACTGTGTATTTGCCTTGTTCAGGTTTGTTCCTGACAGAGCCTGCATCCTGTGAACCTGACTGGTTCCTGTCTTTGTGTTAACCATAGAGGTTCCTTGTGGCTACATTTGTCTCATAGTTGCTTTCCATGCCCTCTCTTTCATCCTGGGGTATTGTGTCTGGTACATCTACGAAGAATCCTCAAATAGATAGTATAGTTTAATCATTTTACTTATCGTATTCAGTTCTGGGACATGTATTCAAATTGCCTAATCCAGCCCCCATCCCTTGTCTGGTTTTGCATGTATTCATTATTGCCAAACAGTGACAGTGTGCTATGGCTGTATGCATGGATTCGGTACAGTGCCTCTAGCACAACAAACAAGGGTTGCTAATGTGTATGTGAGGACAAAACATGTTTGTGCCCTGACGGTCCACACACAGATTCACTTCTGCCTCCACCTTTTGATGGTGCTTCTGTGGTGACTAGCTGTGAGATTAATTAGCACAGAGGTACTTATGTTCCCTGTTGCAGTGGGAATTTTCAACCCCACCCTGTGTACACATGTTCTGATGAAAGCTGCCTGTTTCCTATTACTGATCCATAAAGTTTTTAAGCACACCAAGGTTGCCCTGTCGTCAGCCTTATTAAAGTTCTGCAGTGCCATGGCTGGACTATCCCCATGTGTATCGTTAGTTGATCTTTGGCTTTAGGTCAAATTTGCTTTGAAGGATACTCTGTTAATTCAGGGAATGGCTCCACAGACTCATGACTAGACCTGCACATAACTATGACAGCATGGAGGCCAATACTGACACAGGGTACACATGGCCACACACTTGAACTGGACACCTTTGTGCAATGAACCACTGGAAATATGTGAACACATGCAGCATGGTCTGCTGGTCCTCCACAGCCACAGGAGAAACATAGGTCATGTACATGACTCAAACTGTGGTGTACATAACAATTTTCGGATTGGATTTGAGACTCTGTGTCACAAACACTGTACCTACCTAACATGTTCAAATGCCTGACTCATGGATAGTATACACACAAGTGACCATGAAGTGGTATTCAACATTTCATTAAATGTGAGGAGTTACATTTCTGACATTGTCATTACCAACCCATCCTCTATCTATCCTGTGTATAGTTTGTCATGGGAAATGTTTTGTCCCCAAAGTCAAGGAAGTACACACAGCATAAGACGCAACAGATATAACAAATACATATCATGACTAATGTACCTCAATGAATGGCATCTGATGGTTATACACAATTATAACACATTTATACATGCACATTATGCAAAACATTTCTTGTGACGTTCACACAAAGGCACAACAGTTTAAATAGCCTATTCACAGACATAAACACATAGACCATGAGTCTATTTGTTTAGTTGCATAGCCTTGCTATCCTCTATTGATGCAACACCTGCTCAAACTAGGAAATACCAATTTTATTCCAAAAGTTTGTGTTGCTGTTGCGTCAGTTAAGAAAGCTAATCCGGCACAACAACATAAGTATTATGATCTGCAGTAGTGTGGTCTGCCACATGTGCCCAAACACTAGAACACACACTGCAGGTCATAACATCCTACTATCTTTGTATAGTTATAGGCTGCATGTATGTTAAAAAAAAAAAAAATGACACAAACAGTTATAGACAGATTTTTTTATGCAAAATATGAAGCATATGGGTTAAAAAATTACACTCACACCCATAATACATCGATTGGTCTCTAGCGGTAATTCCACCACCGCACCCCATGAAATCGGTTATCCATTAAAAATGTATTGATCCTTGAATGTGGGGGAATTTTTATGCATATGCGTCAAAAAATATTGACGCAAAGCCCGTAAGAGTCATAAAATTTCACACAATATAATAAAAACACACCACATTTGAGACAGGGAGTGATGTAATAGGATATCCTGTTTACAGAAATGGTACAGTGGGTGCACTTTCACTTTGCAGTCTGTGATTCTTATAGACTGTGTGCTGTGTATTGAGTTGTGTCTGTGAATATTGTGCTTTTCTCTCCTGTGTGCTATTGCCATTGTATTCTGTTTGTTTTGTAAGTGTGTGTGTTTTTGTCATTTTTTTAGATTAGATTTGTCTTTGTACTGTTGGGAGTGTGTTAGTGGGTATTGTTAGTTGGGGTATTGTTGGGCTGTTTGTGGGTTCTGTAAGTTTCCTTTCCATACCTCCTTTCCATGTTTTTCTCTCTTTACCCTTTCCTATCCTTATTGCTGTAGAGATGTTGGGAAGGCCACGTCTGGGGAGAATGCGTGAGGAGGAGCTGAGGGCTTTTGTGTGGCTGGTGTGCCACTTCCTCCCCCTGATGTTGGAGGCTGGGGGCAGGGTGATACAGGGGTATCACACAGAGGCTAGGAGGCTCAGGTGGGCAAAGGTGCTGTTCCACCTAAGAAGACTCTTCAACAGCCAGCGCAACGACCACCAATTAAAACATTGCTGGGCTGACCTGGTGGCCCAAGAGCAGGACCTGCTGGACCACCTGGGTGTGGTGATTGGTGGCCCTGTTGGTGAGTACAAATTTGACTAATGTGTACAGTACAATGCTCTGGAGACAAAGTAGCAGATTTTGTGACATGCTGCATGCAATGTTTGTGGACATGTGGAATGCAAGTTGAACAAACAGTGGCCCTAATTTATAACATTTTTGCAACGTATTACCGTCATTTGTTGATGCAAAAGCTGCACAAAGTTATAAAAGACAACTTTATCTTGTAAATTAGTGCTGCTTTAGCATCAATAGATGATGGTAATGCGGCAAAAATCACTTTATGATTCAGGGCCTGTGAGTGTACCAGGAATGGGATGTATTTCACGTGCTAATACAAGGAACCAATGTAGTCCCCATTTATTTTAAACCATCTCTGAACAGTATTCATGGCCATACATACAAAGATGTTTCTAACCTCTGTTAATATCTTAGGCCCATATGTCGACTTTGTGCAGCATTTATTTAAATTATTTATGGATGCCAAAGTATAGCACACTTGCTAATATCAATATATTTTGTGCTACTTTCCATAGCTGTAGCGTAAACAAATGAAGCAAATGCTACACATAAAAAAAAAAAAAACATCTGGCCCTACGTTAATTGTTTGTGTGTTTCCGTCTGAACAGAAAATCTTTCACATGGCCAAACCTAATTGTGCCCGGATTCTACCAGATTGCAGTAACACTAAACAGGTTCATCTTGTGGCTTTTCAGAGTAGACGTAGTAATCCTATCATTGAGTAGCATAGCCCAACAACATTTTTGCCTTGGCCACAATTGCTGGTACAGAGCTGGTGCATTTGCCATCTGTGTCACTTTATAGCCAAACGATTTTCTAAAGTGAATGGGTCCTCATGGGATCCCTGAACTTTGTGAATGTATGGTCACAAACTATTTATTTGCATGATGTTGTGCAAGGGACCACTGACTGCTTCCATCATACATTTAAAGTGACAGAATAGTTTGTTATTTTACGTTTGGTACACTCCAGCTGATGTAGTGCAGCATATGTACAATTATTAACTTCTCAGTATGAAGGCTAGCACAGACATGGTGGTATGCTAAGATCAGCAGGCCAGCATTCCTGTGAGTGTCGCCATTCCCCAGGTGCTTTCAAATAGAGACCTACCTCATCAAGATTGCAGAAATAGGACATTTGCTAACCCATGTTCTAATTAGCGGACAGTGTCAGTTCGGTTGTATTACCACAGATCACCCAACTTGGCAATTCTAAGTTAATGAATGTGGCAAACTGTGATTTACAATACCTGATATAGGTACACAGGGCCCAGAGTAACACATTTCAGGTGCAATAACTACACCTGTGCCCATGCATTCTGTCAAGGATGATCAAATTAGACACTGTCAGCATACATCTTTTTGTGGTTAGATTTAGATAAATGGCCAATCCATGTTTAGCGTAACATTGTCATCAAGTAACACACAGGATCCCAGCCATCATGTTGTCATAGGGGGCCTATACGACTCTGGGTACACTGCCAATGTGGATTATGTAACCTACATACAACACAGGCACACATATAATGGACCATTGAAAGCACAATAATTCCTGAACGAAACTCAACCCACATGAGCATCACACAGTAACTCATTGTCCCTTGATGCACAAGCCACAATACCTGAGTCACTGGTATTGCAGTACACCAGGAATGTGGCTTTGCATGCCTCTCATAATAACAAATGATGAAATGGAGTACCCTCTAGAAATAATTAAGCCCAAAATTGAGTATTCATGTTTGGCACCACATGATTGTTAGGGCCAGTACATGTGTGCATATGTGTGTCTATCAGTCACTGGAGTGACAGTGTCAATGCATGTTTGCATGACTATGTCTGTTGGTGTGTCTACATGCCTGATGTGCTGCTCTATCATATAAAATGCCACACACAGTAATTTGTTGATCTAAGTTTTGTTCAGTGAGCAGACATTGAGCACATATCACCTTTCCATGTTTTACAGGTGGACCCGCCCCTTTTACAATTGGTGAAGTGGCTTGATTTGCGGACCCAGACGTATCCTGTAAGTGTTAATATGTTTGTCCTGTGTTGTGTTTGCAGCTGTTGTGATTGACTCCTGTGTGTTGGACTCATTGCAAGGTATGATGTGCTGGCACATGATCTGATATGTGACTTGACTGGAGGTTGACATTTTGTTCCATGTTCGAGTTGGACATTCTGTGGCAGAGAGTCATATATTGGGAGTTGAGTGCTGCGCTATAGGCATGGGCAGGTGAACTAGGTGATTAGTTGCTACATGTATGCCAATGATTAATTTTGAGGTGGCCAGTGTCATGATTTATTCAGAAAGTCATACCCTGATTCACACAGACCAATGATGCCTAAGTATTACCCACAGACTTGAGCATCCCTGTTAAGTAAAGAACATGTGGGACTGTATGGTTGACTTTCCGGCAGCATCTAGCTCCACATGTTGTGCTCTGTTTATGTGGCACTTGAGTGAAATGTCATAGGCGTGCATGCAGGTCAAGGCCAGATGGGCGATTGCATCAATGTGCATGATTTCGGAAAGGTGTCAGTGAGATGTAATGATGTAGACAATTGTCCACATTTAGAAAATTAGTGTGGATATAATTGTCCAATGTTTGAGTCAATCCTAGTTGGCAGCCCTCCTTACCTGTGGTGGACTGACTAAACCAGTGTATAGCTGTCCAAAGCTTCCTGGCTGTCCTTGATGTTTGACAGTATGTGTTGCATGTCCATCTCAATCTGAAGCACAGGGTTAGGGCTAGGAAATATGTGTACCAAGGTGTGATGATCACAGTGTAGAAGACAAGCATGTAATTCAAACATTCATGTGTTCCATACTACAATGCCCCTTCATGATTACCAACTGCATACCATCTAGCCAGTTCCATTTACAAATCACAGGTCTTGTGGGCCTTGATTGTCATCCAGAAGATAGCCATTAGTTGGTCTGGCACATGTGGAGTACTTGCAGCATTTGTTATGTGACTAATAGCAGTACAAAGATGCACATATCATTTAATTAAGTACACACCTTGTTGTGCATTGCTGTGCTGTTAGATAGTAGATGTGTAGGCTACATGGGCATGCCATTCCTCAGGGACATTCTATCATCTGTACTGTGATTTGGACTGTATGTGCTATTTTTGATGAAGTGTTAGAATATTATCTGTAGATGTATCACACAATGATGTCACTAATGTTTGGCTTTCTCTATTTTGACAGCTGCCAACATGAATGCCCAGGAGCCACTGTAGCAGGTCCCTCAACTTCATCTGCTCCAGGCCCACAAGCAGCACCTCCTGCACCTCCCCCTCCAACCACGGCAATGGCACCAGCAATGGCATCAACAAGTGGTACACAGACAACCCCAGCTGCTGTGATAGACAATGTGGAATTTCAGACATTGAAACGTGACATGCAACAAATGTTGCGCAGGATGGACAGGCTGCAGCAGGAAGTGTCCCGCAATAGCAGGAGACTGCGGGGTATGAAAAAAAATCCTGCGGAGGGCCAATTTGTAAATAATGGATCCTCACCTATGATTCCCTCCCCTCCCTCCTCTTTCCTTGTTCTTCTCTTTAGTGGGTTTAGGGGGATTAGTGTTAGTTTAGAGTGGGCTGTTAGTTTAGTTAGTATAAATGGGTTGGGGGGTTGAGGGGGGTTATATTATTACATTTTTTGTGGGTGGGTGGGTGGTGATGTTGAGGTTTATGTGTATAAAAAAAAAATACAAAAAAAAATATATAAAAAAGTACAAACAATATATATATTTGTTTAGGATACGTTAGTATGTGTTTAGGTTAGTATATGTTGTCCTTCATTGTGTCCCGTCATATAAAGGGGGAGAGGGTTTGATGTTTAGAGTGTTTAGTTAAATTTGATAAGTAAGTTTAGCTTAGGGTAGTTAGGGCCAGTTGTAGGTAATGTATAGTTAGGATAGGTTAGGTTAGTTAAGGTGTTTCCCCTAGTTTAAGTTTCCTTTATTACTGTAAAATAAAGTTTTAGGTACTCCTATACAGTATGTGTCATATGCTTGGGGATCAGGGCCTTGGCATGGGTGTACAGTGTCAATTTAGTATTTGAATTTGTGTTCCATCCTGCATCAGAATCCCATTATTGACATGGTTATTCCCAATTCCAAAAGAGCTGTCACATTGGCAGCTACAACAAAGCTACTTCTCTATGCATCTGCCATCCATTGCATCCACCACTCAAGGTTACTATGGTTCCCAATTTGTTGAAAAGGTTGGTGTGTTTTTAAATCTGTCATTGTTTGAGTCCTGAATTGGAATCTTGGGCACTGTGGGACGTCTGCCTGCAGTCTGATGTTCCAATAAGTATACTATTTATTACATTGAATTCCCATATTTTCCATTTCTACTTTTTCTTTCTTTGTGCTATTTACTTTGTTACCTAATTTTATATCTTCACCCATTTTTGGTATCATGCACCCTCATTTAATTCCCCTAGCTGTTGCTTTGGTATTATTTTTCTCTTTTTCTTCCTCTTTTTCTTGGTTGAAATTGTTTATTATATTTTCTTTTTTGATTCACATTTGGCCATTTCAAGATGGCTGCTTCTTTTTCTCACTTGCTTTCGACCTAGTACAAGATAGCCACCTCCTTTCCCTTCCCCTGCTGTCTAATCGGCATTGTCCGGGACGATTCATTTCCCTAGTAACGCTTTCCCGGAAGTTTCATCAGTAATTAGAGCTGCCGGCTGACTTTAAATACGAGCAAATCTGTGTGCTCGTCTTACATTTATTCTATTCAGGAACGGCAGCTCCTGCGGCCACACTTTGGCTTTATCATCGCATTACATCTCGGGTAAGAGTCTCTGATGTTCGCTTTCGGATTTCTCCGTACATGAGCGAAATTATGTCGATTTTCAGACATTACCGTGGCGTTTCAAGGAATGCTTATCTTTCCAGTGGGGGTGTTTATTTCATTTTAATTCACTTAATTATTTCGATTTTTTACATAGCTTTTGAATGTGGTTTGGCAAGTTACACCGGCATGTTTTTTGGTACCCCTATATTGTTCCATATCTTTAGGCTTTTCTTATTAATTGGTCCTTTTAGAGGTAGCTTGTATGATGTTACATATTATGCCTTTCTAGTTCAATTAGAATAAGATTCAACACCTCACTATTCAAGGGTGATTATACTTACTATTGCATTAGTATTAGAAGACGTTTATCTGTATGTCTCTTTTAATGTTTACTATTCCTTTCCTATTGGTGTATTTGTTTTGAGTTTACTTTTTTTGGTATCGGGTTCTTGCCGACATCTATGACCTAAAAATTGCCAGAATGTGAGGAGATATTAAGTACCATTTATACATAAGGTACGGTTCTCTTTATTTTCATTACTATTAGATAACTAAGATATAGGATTATTTTTTTAAAAAATTCTTCACTACACATAGATTCAATAAATCTTGTTGCTTTTTAGAAGTGTTCTTTTTCACACTGTTGTCATCCTCCCCTCCTTCTTCTCTGTTAATGTTTATGACTATCAACACTGGTCTAATTAAATAAATATTTAGTATTTATGTTTATTGTTAGATTCTTTCCCTTAGGTGCACCATCCCTTATTAACCGCTGCCGGCTCTGTTTGTTTTGAAAGTTCTGTTTGTCTTTTCCCCTTTTTTATTCTACTATGGATGTTATTTATGTATATAAATAAATAACTTAGTATACTTTGTTGTGTTTGTCTCTTGCCTTTATATTAATTCATGTCGTTAGTGATGTCTTCAATGTGCTTTTTTTTATATTTACATGTACTTTTTATATATATATATTTTGTATGGATTCTTTATGTATTTGTGTATATGCACTTAGGCTATATATGTTTTTTATCATATTTCAGCCCTGAAGAAGTCCTTTGGTAAGGACGAAACGCATTGGTTATTTTGTTTTTACATTCAAGGAAAACCTAATAAAGAGAATATACTTGTGTGATAATACGGACTAAGTGGACTTAATTGCTCTACTCTAAGTGGTGCACGTTCAAAATTTCTATTATTGTATCTCCTTTGAGTTAGTACCTTGGCGGCAGGTACTGTGATCTGTGCACACATTGAATCATAAATATTTGATCTTTGTGTTTGTTTACAAGGACTATATACAAGTTGGTGATAGGAATAGGTGCATTTTCTTTTCGAACCCGCTGCCAATCTCTTTAATATTTTTATTTTGATGTTCATGTGAACCCTGAAAAGCTGAGTAATGGTCTAATCTTATGTAGTTCTGTATACATAACTCACACCTATCATTTCTTACATTGTACTCCCAGGTTGCATAATTGTCCATACACTCGTACACATCCATTCTTGCTGTATGGTGTGTGTGTGATTAAAGTTTATAGTCAGATGTCACATACATAAAAATGATCTTGAAGGGAATGTTGGCCACATTGAGTTTCAGCTTATACATACTTTGAAGCTGACTTTTTCTGTTCTACACAGCATTATACTGTTTGTTTTCATTTCACTTCAGAAATAAGCCTAAGGAAGCACAGATGATGAAAAATCCAGACCCCAGTGCATAGTTATCAGCCCACATTATTTCTACACTGTTGTATTGACATTCTATGGCCATTGACATGTGACATACATCACAAATCTCCTACACAGTTGATGTGTCACAGTACACAGAGACAAAGGGGTTATGTAAGTGCTAATTATTTTAAAGTGCTGTAGTGCAATATTTACATAGTCCAGGATTGTGAGTCCATTAGTGTGACACCCTCTACTGGGATGCAGCACAAGTGCAATGGTGAGGGACATGTCATAGAACATGCTGGGGTGAAGTGTCATTCAGTGCACAGGTACATGAATTGCCAATGAGATGGTGAGAGACAATTGTAGTGCATAGTGTTAAGCTACACAGTGTGCTGGAGAACTGTGCATGTTACCAACTGTAGCAAGACTGGCATCTTAACAAGCACAGGACCTAGGATAACAGTGTCCATGTGGCATGGACTTGTGCTACCGGGTACTCCTACGGGTGAAGGTGATCTGTTCCACGTCTTCATCTTCTGATGTGTGTGTCATCTCCTCTGTCCTTGGTGGTGGTGGGTTTGAAGGGGCAACACACACTTCAGTGTTTGAAGACGTGGAGTCAGAATTCCCAGTAGCTGCCAACTGTGGGGCTATTAAGGGCATTACTGCAGCAAGGAGGAGCTGCTGGTTCTTGAGTATAGCAGCTACATCACTGTGGTAGGCTGCCAGGTCGGCCCTGAGGGGGTCATGACTGCATTTGTGCACGCAGTGAAAGGTTTGGGATGCCAGGTGTTGTGGCAACTCCCTAACTGCTGTGGTGAAATCCCTCACACATTGTTGTAGCCCTTGCAGGAGGGATGGTAGTGCTTGCATGGCTGCTGCCTGTTCTGCAAATGACATCATGCACGTGTGCATCCCCTCAAGGCTTGTTGCCATATTTTGCATCCCCACCTGCACCTCCTTGGCCAGCTCCCGCTGTACTCCCACTACTGTCCTCTCAAAGGTGGTACCAGTGTCCTCAGAGTACTCAGCTGGGTTGGAGCTGGCAGCTCGTACTATTGGGGTGGTGGGTGGGTCCTCTGTGATGGCTGCTGTATCTGTACTCCTCCTTGCAACTGACGGTGGGGTCTGGAGGGTTCCAAGACCATCTTGGAGGGTCTGCTGGCTAATGTTTATCAGCTCGTCATCCATGTCATGAGGGAAGTCCAGGACAGGCATATCCACAGGAAAGCCATCGCCCTCTGCAATTAGATATTGTACAATTAGTGTGTCTGTGTTGTGGCAGTTGTAATGTGACGTTACTGACTTCCTATTAGTGAGACATCTTAATCTTGGTTCCTGTACATTGTTCCCGTCATTAACCGCTTAGGTGCGGGCGTCGGCCACTGGCCGACGCCCACACACCCTCCCTGGTGCGGGTCACGACCAGTGGCCGACACCAGGAAGGGCATTAATAAATCCTCGGGTGCGTCGCACCCGAGGATTTATTTTTTATTTTTTCCCCCCCCCCGGGAGACACGGAAGCTACCGTGTCTCCCCCCGCCCCCCACCCGCCCCTTTGTGACGTCAGCGCGCCGCGAGGCGCGCTGACGTTGCAAAGGTGTTTTCCCCATGAAAGCAGGAAGCAGCCTTGCGGCCGCTTCCTGCTTTCATGGGGAAAACGGCCTTTTTCACGTTCGGGAAGGCCTCGTAAGAAAGAGGAGAGTCTCCCCTTTCTTACGAGGCCTTCCTGAAAGTGTTTACTGGCCCCCAATCGCAGCACAGCTGCGATCGGGGGCCAGGAAACACTTTCAGGAAGGCCTCGTAAGAAAGGGGAGACACTCCCCTTTCTTACGAGGCCTTCCTGAAAGTGTTTCCTGGCCCCCGGTCGCAGCTGTGCTGCGATCGGGGGCTAGGAAACACTTTCAGGTTTCCTGGCTCCCCCGATCGCAGCACAGCTGCGATCGGGGGGTTCAGGAAACATTTTGAAAAGGCCTCGTAAGAAAGGGGAGACTCTCCCCTTTCTTACGAGGCCTTCTGAAACTGTTTCTGGCCCCCGATCGCAGCTGTGCTGCGATCGGGGGCCAGAAACAGTTTCAGAAGGCCTCGTCTCCCCTTTCTTATGAGGCCTTCTGAAACGGTTTCCTGGCCCCCGATCGCAGCACAGCTGCGATCGGGGGCCAGGAAACCCCACTAGACACCAGGGATTTCACTTTTGGGGGGCAGCCCCCCCCCCCGGAAAACGGGCCGCCCCCCCCCCCCGGATAATTTTCCGAAAAAAATAAAAAGGTAGGTGCCCCCTGGGGAGGGGGGGGGGGGGCGATCGCGCCCCCCCCCCAGGGGATTTAAAAAAAAAAAAAAAAACAATGAAATGACAGGGGGTCGCCCGTGGCAAATTTTTTTTTTAGATGTTGTAGGGTTTCCCTGGGGGCCATTTTGGCCCCCAAGGAAACCATACAACAACTAAAAAAAAATATATGTATATATCTATATATATATATCTATGTAGATAGATATATCTAGGTACATGGATATATCTATAGATATATCTATGTAGATATATATTTATATATATATATATATTGGTAGATCTGTATCAAAGAGATTTATAAAGCGCGCTACTCACCTGTGAGGGTCTCAAGGCGCTGGGGGGGGGACGGGGGGAGGGAAAGGGGCTAGGAGGTTCACTGTTCAAAAAGCCAGGTTTTGAGGCCCTTCCTGAAAAGAAGTAGGTTTTGGGTCTTGCGAATGTGGGTTGTGAGTGCGTTCCATGTTTTGGGTGCAATGTAGGAGAAGGATCTGCCCCCGGTGGTGGTGTGTTTGATGCGGGGGTCAGAGGCGAGAGAGAGGTCAGCTGAACGGACGTTTCGTGTGGGGGTGTGGAAGGTGACTCTCGTTGAGGTAGGCAGGGCCTGTGTTGTGGAGTGATTTGTGTGTGAGGATGAGGATCTTGAAGGTGATCCTTTTGTCAATGGGGAGCCAGTGGAGGGATTTGAGGTGTGGAGAGATGTGTTCGTGTCGGTGGAGGTCGAGGATGAGTCGTGCTGCTGAGTTCTGGATGCGTGTAGTTTGCACTTGAGTTTTAGAGTGGTGCCGGCGTAGAGGGCGTTTCTGTAATCAAGCCTGCTGCTGATGAGTGCGTGAGTGACAGTTTTTCTGGTCTCTGTGGGGATCCATTTTAATGTTTTTCAGTATACGGAGTTTGTTGAAGCATGAGGAGGTAAGAGCGTTGATTTGTTGGGTCATAGAGAGGGAGGAGTCTAGGATGATGCTGAGGTTGCGTGCGTAGTTGGCGGGGGTGGGTGCAGGGCCTTGCGTGGTGGGCCACCATGGGGGGTCCCAGGTTTTTTTGGTGAGGGCCAAAGAGGATTATTTCGGTTTTGCTTGAGTTGAGTTTCAGGTGGTTGGCTGTCATATATACATCACTTTTGTCAATATGTGTGTGGTTTCCCTGGGGGGAAAAGGGTCCGACTTGTCTAGTGGCAGTTTTAGTGCCATAAAGAAGCGCAGAAGGTTTATATGCCTACTGCAAAGAGCACATCTGTATTTTATGTAAATAGCTGAGTACATTAGTAAAGTCTATGGAGAGATGAAGGGCACTTTTGCTGGGTGGTAATGAGGGAATCCGAGGAGGAGGGAGTGGGAGCACCAATAATGATTGTTGGACTGGGCGCAGGAGGTGCTAAAGACTGTGACGAATGGTATGTGACAAGGTGTTTTTTGAGTGTCTTGAAAGTACGTGCTGATTGAGGGAAGAAGCGCAGGTAAGGTGGCCTCTACTGTTGCACGTATCTCACACACACCATCGATTTTGTGACTGTCTACGTAGGCTAGTGTTTTAGAGCAACAGTTTAGCCAATAGCAGAGATGGCATCTTGATGGATGACTGCTGCCTGCACTCGGGTTATAGAGGACCGCTCTGACATAGGATCAGAGACTGAGACATCAGATACTGAGACAGCATCTGAGGGATAGGACAATGGCGCAGACTCTGGGAGTGATTTTTCAGTCAGAGGAGTCCCATTCGAAAACTCCTCTTCCAGTACATTATGAGGGAGGTGATGAGGACAGTCCTGCTGTCCCTTCGCAAGCTGTTCGTGCAACTGGGTAATAGTGGGTTAGGCCAACCCAGAGAGCAGGTGAATGCGGCGGCAAGCAGAGAGAGAGTGCTCTCTTGGGAGCTCACCAATTTAGTTCAGCCCCAAATTCCACCACCCAAATCATATTGTGGAGACATCAAAATTGTCTATGGCAAAACAAACTGGTTTTGTAAGGCAGGCACCTGTGTTTTTGGTCCTGGATTCGGCGGCCATATAGAGAAACACACTAAACCCAAACATTTCTGGAAACTAGACATTCGGGGGAGTCCACAGAGGTGTGACTTGTGTGGATTCCCCAAAGTTTTCTTACCCAGAATACCCTGCAAAGCTGAAATGTTGAGAAAAAACTATTTTTCGCGCATTTCTGTCACACAAACTACAGGAATATGCTGGGATCCACAACATTCCTACCACCCAGTGACTCCTCACCTGTCCTGATAAAAACACTACCCCACTTGAGTGCCTACACCTAGTGCCTGTGTCAGGAATGGATCACCCCAGGGTCAACAGCTGCCTCACGTAAGGACCAACATTGACCGTTGTGTGATCTATTCCTGTCGCAGGCACCAGGCCTAACCACACAAGTGAGGTATCATATTTATCGGGAGACTTGGGGGAACGCTGGGTGGAAGGAAATTTGTGGCTCCTCTCAGATTCCAGAACTTTCTGTCACCGAAATGTGAGGAAAACTTGTTTTTTTAGCCACTTTTTGAGGTTTGCAAAGGATTCTGGGTAACAGAACCTGGTCCGAGCCCCGCGAGTCACCCCTCCTTGGATTGCCCTAGGTCTCTAGTTTTCAGAAATGCACAGGTTTGGTAGGTTTCCCTAGGTGCCGGCTGAGCTAGAGGCCAAAATCTACAGGTAGGCACTTCTCAAAAAAACACTTCTGTTTTCTTCCAAAAATTTTGATGTGTCCACGTTGCGCTTTGGGGCGTTTCCTGTCGCGGGCGCTAGGCCTACCCACACAAGTGAGGTATCATTTTTATCGGGAGACTTGGGGGAACGCCGGGTGGAAGGAAATTTGTGGCTCCTCTCAGATTCCAGAACTTTCTGTCACCGAAATGTGAGGAAAACTTGTTTTTTTAGCCACTTTTTGAGGTTTGCAAAGGATTCTGGGTAACAGAACCTGGTCCGAGCCCCGCGAGTCACCCCTCCTTGGATTTCCCTAGGTCTCTAGTTTTCAGAAATGCACAGGTTTGGTAGGTTTCCCTAGGTGCCGGCTGAGCTAGAGGCCAAAATCTACAGGTAGGCACTTCTCAAAAAACACCTCTGTTTTCTTCCAAAAATTTTGATGTGTCCACGTTGCGCTTTGGGGCGTTTCCTGTCGCGGGCGCTAGGCCTACCCACACAAGTGAGGTATCATTTTTATCGGGAGACTTGGGGGAACGCCGGGTGGAAGGAAATTTGTGGCTCCTCTCAGATTCCAGAACTTTCTGTCACCGAAATGTGAGGAAAACTTGTTTTTTTTAGCCACTTTTTGAGGTTTGCAAAGGATTCTGGGTAACAGAACCTGGTCCGAGCCCCGCAAGTCACCCCTCCTTGGATTCCCCTAGGTCTCTAGTTTTCAGAAATGCACAGGTTTGGTAGGTTTCCCTATGTGCCGGCTGAGCTAGAGGCCAAAATCTACAGGTAGGCACTTTGGAAAAAAACAGCTGTGTTTTCTATAAAAAAAATAGGATGTGTCCATGTTGTGTTTTGGGGCATTTCCTGTCGCGGGCACTAGGCCTACCCACACAAGTGAGGTATAATTTTTATCGGGAGACTTGGGGGAACACAGAATAGCAAAACAAGTGTTATTGCCCCTTATCTTTCTCTACATTTTTTCCTTCCAAATATAAGAGAGTGTGTAAAAAAGACGTCTATTTGAGAAATGCCCTGCAATTCACATGCTAGTATGGGCACCTCGGAATTCAGCGATGTGCAAATAACCACTGCTCCTCAAAACCTTATCTTGATCCCATTTTGGAAATGCAAAGGTTTTCTTGATACCTCTTTTTCACTCTTCATATTTCAGCAAATGAATTGCTGTATACCCAGTATAGAATGAAAACCAACTGCAGGGTGCAGCTTATTTATTGGCTCTGGGTACCTAGGGTTCTTGATGAACCTACAAGCCCTTTATATCCCCGCAACCAGAAGAGTCCAGCAGACAAAACGGTATATTGCTTTCAGAAATCTGACATCGCAGGAAAAAGTTACAGAGTAAAACATAAAGAAAAATGGCTGTTGTTTTCAGCTCAATTTCAATATTTTTTTATTTCAGCTGTTATTTTCTGTAGGAAAACCTTGTAGGATCTACACAAATGACCCCTTGCTGAATTCAGAATTTTGTCTAGTTTTCAGAAATGTTTAGCATTCCGGGATCCAGCATTGGTTTCACACCCATTCCTGTCACTAACTGGAAGGAGGCTGAAAGCACCAAATATAGTAGAAATGGGGTATGTCCCAGTAAAATGCCAAATTTGTGTTGAAAAATTCGGTTTTCTGATTCAAGTCTGCCCGTTCCTGAAAGGTGGGAAGATAGTGATTTCAGCACCAGAAACCCTTGGTTGATGGCATTTTCAGGGAAAAAACCACAAGCCTTCTTCGGCAGCCCTTTTTTCCCATTTTTTTGGAAAAAACAAAATTTTCACTGTATTTTGGCTATTTTCTTGGTCTCCTCCAGGGTAAACCACAAACTCTGGGTACCATTAGAATCCCTAGGATGTTGGAAAAAAAGGACGCAAATTTGGCGTGGTTAGCTTATGTGGACAAAAAGTTATGAAGCCCTAAGCGCGAACTACCCCAAATAGCCAAAAAAGGGCTCAGCATGGGGGGGGAAAAGGCCCAGCAGCTAAGGGGTTAATATTAGCATTCTCACAGGCCTATGCCCCACCTGCATGTAACATGTAGTGTGGGCAGTTTGGGGAATTGTCTGTGTCACATCCTCTACGTGTAGGTTCTGTCCAAATTGTATTTTGCCACCTTATTGTCCTACTCAACCCTCTGTCTACTTCCATTAGCATGGTGAGGCCTTGCAATGGCTGTGGGTGTTCTGATGCCACTTGCACCACAATTAACAATATGGAACTGACTCAGTCTTGGATATTTCACATACATCTATATGTTGCTGAGACCAAGCACATACTATGTATAGCATTGGTATGGCACGATACAGGTGTCAGCATTGGTAGTGTGTAATGTTGATGTTGGGGAATGTGTGCTACATTGGATTGCAATGATGGGCCTGGCAATGTTCCATTTCCTCTTATGACTGTGCGGATGTGTTTAACTAGCTAGACACATATGTCCTCCCCCTCAATGCTGTTGTCTTAGCAGTATGACAGTTGGGATGTTGCAAGGTGACATTGCAGCTATTGTTACACAGGCACGGGGTAGACTATGGAATGGGAAGCATGGGTATGACATTACTGCTGTGTACTTCACAATGTAAGAAACAATACCTGACGTTTATAGCGCCTATAGACATGAGCATTTGACAGGATTTACACTTTGTTAGGAATTACAGGGGATTGGTAACGTTGTCATCCTGAACCCTCCATTTTGGGTGTGTTTGATCCATGGGCACGTAACTGCCATTAGCTACTTGAACTGCACACACAGCACAGGTGGAAGTGGCAACTGTTGTCAATGGTGAATACCACTTGCGGATATGGCCTGAGACTGAAAATTGAGCCCTAGTTCATGTTGTGACAATACCAGCTGTCATGTGACAGCAGGCCAGTTTTATGTTGTATCCTACCCTCCTGGACTGGCTTTGCCTTTCCAACATCCTTGGCATGGCAGAGTACCCCCATGCAAAGGTTGTTGGTGTAGTGTTGTGCTGTGCCCCTGGTTTCCCCTGCACCGCCCATGCAGCCGTGCTGTGCCCCTTTGCCCTTTCCACTGCCTGATTATCAGGGCGTTAGCCGGCTTTAAACTTTTTGACACAAAACTGCATCGGTGCAGTTTTGTGTCAAAAAGTATAAATATGGCCCTGAATACATGCTGCTCTTCCCAGCCCGTCTAAAAGTAATTTTTAATCGAACACATACTTATTTGAGACTCCGGAGCAGGCATGGGAATGGGTGGTAGAAAAGCGGACCTTGTGGCCCCTGGAGCAGAAGGAGGGGCTGGTAAGAGGTTCTGGAGATCCTGGGGGGACCTACCTGCCAGCCGATCACAGAAGAAGCGATCCTGCTCACGGAAGTCACAAGCTGATCTCAGGGCCCAGACCAGGTGCTCGGAGGTCTCGCCGGCTTGTGAGGTGCTTGCAGAGATGGGCCTAGATGCTGCCTTGGTGGCCACCCCTGTCCTCTTTGTCTCAAATGAGGAGATACTATTTCCCGCAGACTGATCACAGGCACTGTATGCTGGGCCGACAGAGAATGGTCCGGCGAATGGGGCCTGGTCCGGACTATACAGTGGCCACTTGAGCTGCTGGGCATGGGTGCCTTTCATGGCCCAGGTGACTGGAGCTGTTTTTGTTGCTCAATCTGCTGCTGTCAGGACCCACATCTGTATCAAAGGCATGATTTGGCTGTGAGAACTCCCAGACTGAGTTGTTTTTGCTTGCTGATTATTGCAAGATGCATTGGGTAGGGGAGAAAGATGCTTCAGGGGTAGAATTATGGGGTGGGGGTGTTGAGCGGGTTCATGGGAGGTTGGGTTATATTGCTATGTATTCTTTAACTGTTTTTTTTTTCCCTGGGTTAGCTGCGTTCAGTGAGTGCCTTATCTGACGAAATTGTTGACCCTGGTTTCCCGTGGTAGCCTACGCTCTCAGCAGCCTCAGTCTCACAAAGAAGCTCGTCCGAGCCCAACACTTGCGAACAACCTAACGCCATGCTTACAATACTTTCTTGGAATGTCAGTGGTATGCTAGACAGCATTAAGAGATCAGCCGCCCTGTGATATATAAAAAAAAATATCACCCTAGTTTTGTTCTCATGCAATAGACCCATCTGGCATGTACCCAGTTTGCTTTAATGGGTCGTTTTGGCTGTAATGGGGTGTATCATGCTGCATTCTCTAGAAGCTCAAGGGGGGTGGCCCTCATGCACCATAGATCTTTGCCCATGTTAGTGACCAGGATCCACGCTGACCCCCAGGGGAGGTACATTGACAAAGAAGGCCGCCTGGCCAGTAAGCAGATAAACCTTGTTTCTTTTTATGTTCCTTCGCAGATACTTCGTCGCACATTTTTCCTTTTATTTTGTACTATTCCTAATACTGACAGCCTTCATAAAAAATTATTTCTATGGAGATAGCTATTGCTTTTAGGTTTCTAATTTCTGTATTGCGTTTTTACTTTTAATAAAAAGGGAGTCAGTCTTTTCTTATTGACTGTATTTTGAAATGCTGTTTTGAATCTTGTCTCTGGTAACAGATTACTTCAAAAACTTTGAGGTTAACACGGTCCCGATCAACCCATTTCGGTGTGCCACTGTCATGCAGATTTTTCTAGGGTAAAGTATGCCCACAATACCATACTTTACATTTATAGTTTCCGTAATATGTTGGATACTGTCCTTGTGTTGCATTTAGGTGGTTCCTAAATGCAAGCACTCTGCTGGTATACTAAACTCACTACGGTTCAGGTTAAAATACATTTTGGCTAGGCTACAGATGTGCTCGCAACTATCTGGTCAGTAGTTACCTTCTTTGAAAGCAGTTATGCTATTAGAGCATCAGGGTAATGGTATCATTCAGTTTCGTCTGCTCCTAACACATCATGCTCGTGCTTTCAATCCTCGCCTCACTCCTTCAGTCGCCACAGTCCTTAACAATCGCCTTGTGTGCTTCACTCACTTAGGGGCATATTTATACTCTGTCTGCGCCGGAATTGCGTCGTTTTTTTTACGCAATTCCGACGCAAAACTAACTCCATAGTTATACTTTGGCGTTAGACGCGTCTAGCGCCAAAGTCCATGGAGTTTGCGTCATTTTTTAGCGTGGACACCTACTTTGCGTTAATGATATGCAAGGTAGGCGTTCCCGTCTAAAAAATTTACTCCGAGGCATGTGCGCCGTATTTACACTCCCGGGCAAAATTCACGGTCAGGGCAGGCGTTAAGGGACCTGTGGGCTCGGAAGGAGCCCATAGGTGCCCTCCCATGCCCCCAGGGACCCCCCCGTCACCCTTGCCCACCCCAGGAGGACGCCTAAGGATGGAGGGACCCATCCCAGGGACATTAAGGTAAGTTCAGGTAAGTGTTTTTTTATTTATTTTTTTGTGGCATAGGGGGGCCTGATTTGTGCCCCCCTACATGCCACTATGCCCAATGACCATGCCAAGGGGACAGAAGTCCCCTGGGCATGGCCATTGGGCAAGGGGGCATGACTCCTGTCTTTGCTAAGACAGGAGTCATTTCTATGGGGGTTGGGAGTCGTAAAAAATGGGGCAAATCTGGTTGAGGCGAAAAATTTGCCTCAGCCTGACTTGCCCCATTTTTTGGCACCCAAGCTCCATATCCCCCTACGCCGGCGCTGCCTGGTGTACGTCGTTTTTTTTCACGCACACCAGGCCGCGCCGGCGGCTAACGCCGGCTAACGTCATTGAATAAATACAGCGCCCGCATGGCGCTTCAGAATGGTGTTAGCCGGCGCTAATTTTTTTGACGCAAAACTGCGTTAGCGCAGTTTTGCGTCAAAAAGTATAAATATGGCCCTTAGTGACCTACTTTGACACGCCTTTGCCCGTTACCCCCTCAATAACCTCCCACCCCCATAAAAACACTGGAACCATACCCATTATGAGGTAACAGCAGGGCCTAAAATTAGCTTTGCTGCAGCCAATAACTGCTTTGCTGACGTGTCACAATGAGAGCTGGAAGATTAAGGCCCGTATTTATACTTTTTTAGCGCCGCATTTGCGCCGCTTTTTGATGCAAAAATGGCGCAAACATACAAAATACAGTTGTATTTTGTAAGTTTGTGCCGATTGTGCGTCAAAAAGCGACGCAAATGCAGCGCTAAAAAAGTATAAATATGGGCCTAAGTATGACCGACCCCTATAATATAATTGAACACCAATGTCAGAGAACCACCTTATATGCTCTTTTGTGATGTGAAACGGCAGGTAACTTACTACCTCACTTAGGCCCATATTTATACTTTTATACCGCCGCATTTGCGTCGTATTTTGACGCAAAATCAGAGCAAACTTACAAAATACAATTGTATTTTGTTTGTTTGCGCTGGTTTTGCGTCAAAAAATGACCCCAAAGCGGCGCTAAAAAAGTATAAATATGGGTCTTACTGTTTACCTTAACTAAATGACATTGCATTCCATTGATCAATGACTGGGAGGTGTACATTAGTTTTACTGTTTTAGGTCAACCCAACATTCAAATAACATACTTAGACTAAGCATCTCACATGCATCCAACTCAGCAATAATATACCTTAGTCATTTGTCACAATGCTCCACACAATGCCCAATGTCAAGAAATACCTACCACACAATCGGTCTACTGAACACATCAAACAAAACAGATCACATTCCAGCACAGTTATGGTATGCCAAATAGTTTGTTGTCTCTGAACTCCCAATAGGACTCATCACCAAACATTGCATCTCCAGGTGCAGACAAACGTGGGCCACAAGCCGAGATGGCAGCACCTCTGAGCTCTGTGACATAGCTGCACGGGTTCTGACAATTCCCTCCATTGATCTTGTATACGTAACCCACACTGTGAAACACTTAAATCTGTGCTGTATACAAAGAGAGCATGAGGTTGTGCATAAAAGCCTCGTGTCAAAAAACTAAAGAGGGGCTGTCTTATACATTACGTATCTTTATTTACTGCTTTGTTTTCCTGTTTGAGTGCAGTTCTTTGCTGCTTTTACTTTGTTGTTGCAGAATGTTGTTGTTAGGTTCGGTATCCATTGGATTTGCTAGCATTCAGACCGTTTGTCCTGGGCTGCTTTATTAAATGATTATTCGTTTTTTTCCTTCTAAAAAATGTTATTGGCATTTTTAATAAAGAGCAACAAAGCAAAACGTACGAAAAACATAGCTTGATACAAGTGAGACGTATGCAAGTAAAATACATAAAAGCATGGCCATCAAATAAAACAAAGCTTATAATTATTTATAATTTCACAGAGAATATATGAATCACTTAGGGATGATGATTTGCAAATAACTGTGACAAGAGGAAAATAAAATATAGAATGATTAAGAAAGGCTGATTCGTGTATGGGATTAGGTTAGTGGATGGCTCCTGTGAAGAGTCCTTGGGTAACGTATATGTAACAGACAAGTCATAAGTGTAGAGAAGGTAAAGGGTTAAAGTTAGTGCGAGAGAAGGGAAGGGAGATTCATATGAGACAGTGAAGAAAGACAACTAGGGGTTGTGGTCAAATCATAGGGGTTGGTTACCCCAACCTTTTGCCTGTTTGCCAGTGTGTTTGACTGTGTTCACTGGAATCCTGCTAACCAGGACCCCAGTGATTATGCTCTCCCCCTTCCAACTTGGTTACTTGTACCATTTTCACCACACATTTGGCATACTGGTGCCTCCATGTAAGTCCCTAGTATATGGTACCCAGGGCATTGGGGTACCAGGGGATCCCCCATGGGCTGCAGCATGTATTATGCCGCCCATGGGGAGCCCGTGCAAAGCGTATCTGCCGGACTCCCATTGCAACCTCCCTGAAAGGGTGCATGCACCCTTTTCATTACAGGTCACTGCATCAGGTCACTGTGAGTCACCTCTATGGCAGGCCCTCCTGGCCTAGAAGCCAGGGTGGAATTACCTATGTGTGAGGGCAACCCTGCACTAGCAGAGGTACCCCCACAAACTCCAGACCCATTTTCCTGGAATTCGTGAGTGTGGGAACGCCATTTTATGCGTGTACTGAACATAGGTCACCACCTATATCCAGCTACATAATGGTAACTCTGAACCTAGACACGTTTGGTATCAAACATGTCAGAATCATACCCCAATACTGTTGCCAGTATTGAAAGTATGATTCCATGCACGCTGGGGGCCCCTTAGAGGACCCCCCAGCATTGCTCCTATCAGCCTTGTGGGGTTTTCTGGGCAGCCCAAGCTGCTGCCAACCCTCAGACAGGTTTCTGCCCTCCTGCTGTTTGAACAGCACAAGCCCAGGAAGGTAAAACAAAGGATTTCCTTTGGGGGGGGGGGGGGGGTAACACCCCCTTCCTTTGGAAATAGGCATTACATGTCTTGGGAGGGGTAGCTTCCCCAAGCCACTGGCATGCTTTGAAGGGCACATTTGGTGCCCTCAGTGCATAAACCATTCTACACCAGTTCAGGGACCTCCAGTCCTTGCTCTGGCACAAAACTGGACAATGGAAAGGGAAGTGACCACTCCCCTGTCCATCACCACCCCAGGGGTGGTGCCAAGAGCTCCCCAGAGGGACCATGGGTTCTGCCATCTGAATCTATGGTTGGCAGGGACCTCTGGGATCATCTGAATGACCAGGTCAGGCAGGTGACATCAGAGCCCCTCCTGATAGGTGGTCACATGGCTAGGTGACCAATCCCTCTTTCAGAGCTATTTAGGGTCTGTCTCTTGGGTGGGTACTCAGATTCAGTTTGCAAGATTCCAGCAGAACTCCTCTGCAACCTTACTTTGACTTCTAGCCACTGGAACCATGACTGGACCCTCCAGAAACCAACAATCTGCATCCACAACGAAAACTCTGCTTGCAACATTGTTTCCACATCTCCTTCAGCTTTTGCAACATTTCTCCAGCTGTGCATCCTCCGAGGTCGACAAGACTTCAGTCTGCACGAGAAGGAAGAAGGAATCTCCCTTGGAGTGAAGGAGTCACTCCCCAACATCTGCAGGCACCAACTGCAATGACGACCGGCTGTATGGATCTCCTCTCATCCTGAGCTGCGTGGATCCTGCATCACGGGTGATGGTCCGGAGTAGTCCTCTTGTTCCTCTCTGCCAGATGTCCGACTTTGGTGGAGGTAAGCCTTTGCCTTCCCACGCAGGACAGTACCCCCATGCAATGCGTCTCTTGCAGCTACCAAGGCTTGTTTGCATCTCCTCCGTGTAGCCCCAGCGCTCAGCACTCCTTCCTGCGACAGACAGCCCTCTCTGTGCTTCTTCTGCAGCGTGGGACCCTTTTTCAGTTGTGCTAAGGGGGCTCCTTAGTGACTCATGGTTCTTCCTCCAATGGGTCTCCTGTGAGGGCTACCTCTTCTTATAGAGATTATAGGACAGCTTTTATTGAGGGATTGAGTTATATGTGTGCTTCTAAAGTAGGTAATCCAAGCCAGCTTTATTGAGGGATTGAGTTATATGTGTGCTTCTGAAGTAGGTAACCCAAGCCCACCAAGTATGATAAGATACAATGTTGATGGATGGATTTCCAATCGATTAAGTTGACTTTCAGGGCAATAGTGAGTAGAAGATCAAGTAAGGTGAGCTCCAAGTCTGGGAGATCAACTGGAGGATCTGCAAAGCGTGGACCCAGGAAGATAAGTGGAAAGGAAAGTTGGAGTGCGGTCTTGAAAATTTTGTGTAGCTAGGAAGAGACGTCACACCAAACGGAAGACCGATGTGAGTAAGAGAACAACATGTGTTTTTTTAAATACCAGGTGATGAGTCGCACACCCAGCATGAGTCGGAGTCTTAGAGTTTTAGTCTGAATAATTTAGCGGGAGTCCAGTAGAGAAAGTGTGCAGTGAAGAATTTGGTTTGGGTTAATGAAGGGATTAGTTTGTTTTGGAGTAAACCTGAGCCGATCTTTGACTATGCCTCCTCGCTAGGAGGTGTGGACTCTTTGGAAGAGAAATATGAAGACCATTTTTATGGTAGTGGGGGATGACGTGGAATCTTTGCATTGGTAAGTAGCTCGGTAAAACCCAGATGCAGCATGATCGCTGTTAGACCTTGTATCCTTGGTGTGTTTTCCCCTAACTTTTTGCCCTCTGACCTCCTGTTTATCTGACACATTTTTGCTGACTTTTAAGATTCTGGGCACTTTAGCACTGCTGACCAATGCTAAAGTGCAATTAATCTGTACACTAAGCATGGTAACATTGGCTTCTCCACAATTGCCATATTTACTTTACTTGTAAGTCCATAGTAAACTGCACTATATGTTCATAGGGCCTGTACATTAAATGCTACTAGTGGGCCTGCAGCACTGATTGTGCCACCCACTACAGTAGCCGTTCAAACATGTCTCAGGCCTGCCACTGCAGAGCCTGTGTGTGCAGTTTTAAACTGCCATTTCGACCTGGCAAGTGTACCCAGTTTCTGGCCCAAACCTACCTTTTTATTACATGTAAGTCACCCCTAACGTAGGCCCTAGCTAGCCCTAAGAGCAGTGTGCAGTGAATTTAAAAAGTTGTTTATGTACTTTTAAGGTTACCATGTCCAGATAGGACTTTTTCACTAAGTGTGCTTTTCACTATTGCAAGGCCTATCTCTCCCAAAGGATAACAATGGGATTACCTTAAAGCATCCTTTAAGTGTAATTTCCAATTGGGAAAAGATAGTGTTAGAAATGGGGTCTCTAGTTGGCAGTCGGTTTTCACCCTGTCCAAGTAGGGACCCTCACTCTAGTCAGGATAAGGGAAATACTGTAGTGTTCTTTGATTCTGTTACGCGCGCCGTGCGATGGTGTTTCCAGTGTGTCGGCGCGAGGAACAGAATCAGAACGGAGAAGGAAGCGGAGCGTGGAGGAGGCAGCGGCGGTTGCGGTGTCTCCCTCCCGGTTATAAATTTTAATAAAAAAATCGTACTTCTGAACTCACCGCCTCGGCCCAGATCCTTTCACTGGCGACGAAGGGTGTAGTGCTGACCGGGAGGAGAGACAAGAGACAACAGAGGTTGATTTTGGCAATGTTCCTGTAGGACTATTTTTACGTGATTCCGCGAAGCAGCAGCTATTTGACTTTGTGAGGCAGCAACTCCATTTGGTGATTAACTCCGTCCCAAGGAAAGGCAGCAGCAAGGATCATAGTGTGCTTTGCAAATATGGAAAGCATTTCCTGAAGGTTTTCCAACGGCAAGAATTGGTGAACTGTAGTTGCCTAGCAACCGTGAGTAGCTTTCTCAGAAAGTTTCTGGGCCCAGGATGTTGCTAGGCAACCGGTGACATTACTGATTTGACTGTTTTTCAAGCCTAGATATTGTTTATCCTGGCAACAATTTATCTTCTGAAGGGGTTGGAGCTGCACTGACATTTTGGAGTAGTAAGACCAGTCCGGAAGTGTTTGTGTCCAGTTAAATTCCAAGCCAGTAACAGTTTTCGGATTTTATTGAGAAAATTGAAGGATTTACTGCACCAAGTTTTTTCTTGAACACCCCTGGGGAACCCATTGTAGCCTGGGAGGACTGGAAAGAAGATTTTGAAGCATATGTCCTGGCTGTGGGTGGAGATATATTTACGGCATCCAGAAAATTGGCCATGTTGAAGCATTGTTTGGGTGCAGAAGGAAGACGCATTTTGAAACACTTACCATATCCTTAGGAGGATGGAGACCCGGATGAGGATGAATATGAGGTTGCCATGGAACAGTTGAACTCCAATTTTGGAAAGAAGAAAAATGTCGTTGTGGAGCATTTTAAATTTTAAAAAAGGAGCCAATTGCCAGGAGAGTCTGTGGAAAGTTATGTGGCAAGTTTGAGGATTTTGGCAGCCACTTGCAATTATGGTAATTTTCAGGATGAAATGCTGAGAAACCAACTGGTTTTGAAAGTTAATGATGAGAAAATTCAGTAAAAACTGTTGAATACAGAAGATTTGACGTTACAAAAAGCCATAGACTTTATTAAAAGGGTTGAAATAATGAATGATGGCTTAAAGGAACTATCTACCACATCTGGAGCTGTAAATGTGGTCAATGCAGAAGATTCTAAGTTCAAGAAAAAAGATACATTTGGAACTTCTGGGAAGATGGATGGAAGAAAGGACATTGTTTGTTACAAATGTGGCCTTAAGGGGCACATAGCGACTGATGTTTGCTGTCCTGCGGCTGGACAAGTGTGCAGGAAGTGCAAGTCCAAGGGAGATTTTGCAAGGGTGTGCAAAGGTAGGCAGATGAGCGCGAGGAGGGGTAGAGTTGCAATCAATTCAGTGGGGAGTGATAGTGAGGACATTGACAGCCAGCAATTTATTTTGCAGGTGGTGGATGTTGGGAGTGTCAGTTCTTGTGGTCCGCACTGCGTAGTTAAAATTGATGGGGTAGATATACTTGTGATGGCTGATTCAGGGGTAAGATATACTTTAATTGGAAAAGATAACATATCTAGTTTTCCGACGCATGAGATCAAACCACCGGATGTACGTTTACTAGCTTATGGTAACAAACCCATTGAGCTAGTGGGGTATATGGACACGTCACTGGAGTTCTAAGGGACAGTTGTCAACTCTAAAGTGTATTTTGTGGAGGAGGGTACCAATTTATTAGGTTGGCCGCAACATAAAGACCTCTGCATAATTCTTGATCCGAATCACCCTGATCAAGTATTGGGTTCGAGGTCTAACGTACACATGGTGCAAAGGACTAACTTTGTAGAGGAATTCCCTCAAGTATTTAGTAATAAGTTAGGAACGTTGAAAGGATTTATGCATAAAAATAGATTTAAAGCGGGATGCTGTACCTAAGGCGCATAAACCGCGTCCAGTTCCCATTGTGATAAAGGAACAACAACGACGTGAATTATCCAAGGTGTCCGAGCAAGGTGTGATTGAGGAAATCGAAGCGTCTGAGTGGTTGGCGCCAGTGGTGATTGCTAAGAAGGCTAATGGTGACATACGTTTGTGTGTAGATTTGCGCGATCTTAATGCTGCTATATGGGTGGATAGACATCCTCTGCCCAATATAGGTGAAATGTTATCTACAGTGAAAGGGGCAAGTGTATTTTCTACTTTGGATTTATCATCTGCGTATCATCAGATTGAGGTACATCCTGAGTCACAAGCATTAACCTCTTTCAATACTCCAGAGGGGGCATATAGATTTAGGCGCATGCCTTTCGGCTTGGCATCGGCGTCGTCAGTATTTCAACAGGCAATGCACCATTTACTGAAAGATATCTCAGGTGTTACTTATTTTCAAGATGATATCTTGGTGTTTGGTAGTGACCAGAAAGAACATGATGGAGCTATGAGAAAGGTGTTGAGTGTTTTAAAGGAGAGCGGGTTGACAATCAAATTGGAGAAATTCAGATTGCGTGTGCCAGAAGTGGAGTATTTGGGTCATTGCATTAACAAAGATGGGATTTCGCATAAACTTAATTTAGTAGAGGCAATAGAAAACGCACCTTCTCCAGCTAGCAAAGATCAATTAAGGTCATTTTTAGGTCTAGCGGAATATTACTCAAAGTTTATTCCCAAGTTTGCTGACAAAACTGTGCACATGAGAAAGTTGTTATGCGTGAGGGAGCAATTTGTATGGAGTGAGGATTGTGAGAGGGAGTTTTGTTTGTTGAAAAAACAAATTGCCTCAGCTCCAGTTCTTAAGCCGTTTGACACCAGGGATGAGATCATTATTAATACGGACGCCAGTTCCGTTGGGCTGGGTGCGGTGTTAATGCAAAGAAGAGGGGGAGAAGAAGTGACAATTGCATATTCTTCCAGACCGTTGAGTTAGTCAGAAATGAACTATTCCACCATTGAAAAGGAGGCATTGGCGTGTTGGTGGGGTGTTGGCCATTTCCGCAAGTATGTCTGGGGTTTAAAATTTGTGATTCGTACTGATCATCGTCCTTTAGTAGAAGTATTTTCGACTAAGGGTGCAGGTAGGGCCACACCTAGAATAGCTCGTTGGGTGGCTAGAATGTTGGAGTACAATTATGATTTGGTGTATTTTCCTGGAAAAAAAAATGTGTTGGCCGATTGTCTGTCTAGGCTTCCTGTGCGTTCAGTTCTGGGTGCAAAGGGAGAACCTGAAGTTGATGAACTCATAGCCTATGTTGGTGTGGATATTGGATACGTGACAGAAGGTAGAATTTCACATGAAGAATGGGTGTCTGTGGTTCAAAAAGATGTCGTGCTGCAAGAAGTGATGGGTTATTGCCGTCATGGGTGGCCTAAGAGATTTGATGATTATGTCGAACAGTAACATTGGCAACGTGCTTCTGCTTAGGGTATACTTTGTTGAATTGTCATTATCTTTATTCATTATAATTAGTTTTATGTATCGATGTATTACATTTATTGTCATATATCTATTCATGTTAGGCTAAAGTTTTCATGTTTTATAATATGTTGATGTTATTTTTATTTTGAAGAAAAGGGGGTGTGTAGTGTTCTTTGATTCTGTTCCGCGCGCCGTGCGATGGTGTTTCCAGCGTGTCGGCGCGAGGAACAGAATCAGAACGGAGAAGGAAGCGGAGCGTGGAAGAGGCAGCGGCGGTTGCGGTGTCTCCCTCCCGGTTATAAATTTTAATAAAGAATCGTACTTCTGAACTCACCGCCTCGGCCCAGATCCTTTCAGATACCCGCTCAGATAACCCCTGCTCACCCCCTTGGTAGCCTGGCCCGAGCAGTCAGGCTTACCTTAGAAGCAATGTGTAAAGCGTTTGCACATAACACATAGTAATAAAAGAAAAATATATAAAAGGACACCACACCAGTTTTAGAAAAACAGACAATATTTATCTATATAAAACAAGACCAAATACAATAAAAATTCACCATACAGTAATCCATATATGAATTCTGCAAGATTTACTCAAAAGTACAGTTCCTTGAAGTTGATAGCACCAACTGGGGCTATCACAGCGTTGTGATCAACAAAACCAACAGTTCAGGCCAGCGCGGTGTCGGAGGCCAGCTGCGGTGTCGGGAAGACCCGCAAACAGTACCTTTGGGATTGCAGGGCGTCGTGATCCTTGCGGTGAGCTCCGGAGAGCGACGTCGCTGTGTCAGTTCCAGAGTCAGTGCAGGAGTCGTCGGCCCCTTGAAGTCACACACCTTGCGGATAAAACTCCGGGCTGGTGAAGTCAGGAATGCTGGCGTGGATGGCGTTAGTGCTGCGGTGTGAAGCGGGACGATGCAACATGCAGTGCCCACAGGTCACGGTGCAGGCAGTGGCTCGGTGACAGCATCCAACAGCTTCGGTTAGACCAGGGCTGCGGTATGAAGCAGGGAGGTGCGACATGCGATGTTACCAGGTCACTTTGTTGCTGAAGCGCTGTCATTGGTAGGCCCAAGCCAGCGGTGCGGGACGGGAAGGTGCTTTGTGCCCCTCATGAGCGATGTCCACAGGCCACGGTGCAGGCAGCAGAGTCGTTATCAGCAGGAGCGGCGGCCTGGGGGATGCCCAGGCTGCAGTGTGAGCATGCGATGCCGGAGTGCGGGGCCCACAGGTCGTGGTGCGAGCAGCGGCTCAGTAAAGTCCGATGACGGTCAGACCAGGGTCGAGGAGCAAAGCGCGGCAATGCGACTGTGCGGCGTTGCAGTGGTTTTTCTTCTTGTACAGCACAGAACACACAGTTCCCAGCGCTGCAAGGCAAGGAAACTGAAGTCTTTGGTGTCCCTGAGACTTCCAACAGGAGGCAACCTACTCCAAGCCCTTGGAGAACACTTTGCACTCTTTTCAGGTAGAAGCAGCAACTGCAGGCCAGTCCAGCAAAGCAACACAGCAAAGGGACAGTACTCCTCCTCCAGCTATTCAGCACTTCTTGTTGCAGAGGTTCCTCTTGATTCCAGAAAGATTCTAAAAGTCTGGGGTTTTGGGTCTTCTTCTTGTACCCCTTTCTGCCTTTGAAGTTGGCAAACTTCGAAGCACAGTCTCAAGTGTTTGTGAGATCCTTCCTTGTCCAGGCCAGGCCCCAAACACACACCCGGGGATTGGAGACTGCATTGTGTGAGGGCAGGGACAGTCCTTTCAGGTGTGAACGACCACTCCTCCCTCCCCTCTAGCTCAGATGGCTCATCAGGATATGAAGGCTACACCCCCAGCCCCTTTGTGCCACTGTCTAGAGTGAGATGCAAAACAGCCCAACTGTCAAACTGACCCTGACAGACAATCCACAAACAGGCTGAGTCACAGAATGGTTTAAGCAAGAAAATGCCTACTGTCTATAAGTGGCATTTTCAAACGGATAATTTAAAAAACAACTTCACTAAAAGATGTATTTTTAAATTGTGAGTTAAGAGACCCTAAACTCCATATTTGTATCTGCACTCAAAGGGAATCTGCGCTTTAAGGTTATTTAAAGGCAGCCCACAGGGTAACCTATGAGAGAGATAGGCCTTGCACAGTGAAAAACAAATTTTGCAGTAGTTCACTGTTAGGACATAATAAAAGCACTAGTATAGGTCCTACCTTAAACATACAATGCACCCTGGCCAGGGGGCTACCTAGGGCCTACCTTAGGGGTGCCTTACATGTAGTAAAAGGGAAGGTTGAGGCCGGGCCAGTGCCAAGTCGAATTGGCAGTTCAAAACGGCACACACAAAGGCTGCAGTGGCAAGTCTAAGCCATGTTTACAGGGCTACTAATGTGGGTGGCACAACCAGTGCTGCAGGCCCACTAGTAGCATTTGATATACAGGCCCTGGGCACCTCCAGTGCACTGCACTAGGGACTTACCAGTAAATCAAATATGCCAATCCTGGATAAACCAATCAACAGTACAATTTACACAGAGAGCATTTGCACTTTAGCACTGTTTAGCAGTGGTAAAGTGCCCAGAGTCCTAAAGCCAACAAAAACTGGTCAGAAAATTTAGGAGGAAGGAGGCAAAAAGGTTTGGGATGACCATGCAAAAAGGGCCAGGTGCACAGAAAGAAATATGGAGTTTGGTGTCTTGAGACTCACTTATGGTGAAGTTGGATTTTAAAGTGAGAGTCTAAAAATGCCACTTTTAGAAAGTTGGTATTTTCCTACTTTAACTGTTTTGTGCCTCTGCCTGTCGCTGAATACACACCTGGGGTTGTTGACAGCTGGGCTGTGTGCATTCCCTGTACACAGTCACACACAAAGGGAGGTTGGGTGTGACATTGCATTCTGATGGCCCATCACAAGGCGATGGGTCTTCCTAGGCTATATGGGTGGAAGAAGCTTACCCAATCGTGAATAAGGCTGTGCCTCTCCTCACACAAAAGGGCTGTATAACCCCCTGTAATGTGTCTGGAACCAGGGAAGGGCAGGGACCTTGTGATTTTCAACAGCCTCTTTGAAATCTCCCCCACTTTAAAGGCACATTTGGATATAAGTACTGAACCCCAAACCACAGCAAATCAAATCTCTACTGGAACCAAAGACACTCTGCCAAGAAGGAGGACTGTTGCGCTGCCAGGAGGGACTGCCACTCTGCAAACTGCATTGTTTTCCTACTGTTTGCTGTGCTGTAGGAGGAACTGCTACTTACTTTGTTGTGTTGGCCTGATGTTTCTTGCCTACAGTGAGAAGGACTGGACTTGCTCTCTATATCCTTGAATCCAAGAAACATCTAAGGATTTACTGGCTTGCCCCTTGTTCTCTGCAGTCTCGGGGACACCAATGACTGCTTTCAATTGTCCCGGTGCTGCTAGACTCTGCCATCTGTGTGTCCTACCCTTGCCTAAGGAGCCTCCCCAACTCCAGTCCTGGACTTCAGAAGTGGGTACTGCAGCTAAAACCTGCAAACAGCAACGCATTGTTCCGAGTGCGAGAGAAAACTCTGCACATCGCTCATCAATGGCAATGCATTGACTGCCCAACAATAGCGGATTCACTGACGGCATAGCCAGATGGCGATGCTCTGCATGGCCCAACCACACCACATCACATTCACTTCCACATAGACAGATGATGAAGCAGTGCCCAGAGTGTTTTAGAAATATTGCGCCCTCCCTTTCGGCGTCTTGCTTCATCAAAGGTGCTGTTTCAGTGGACCCTGCGTGGGTTCTGTTGCAGGCCTACCCTCTCTCTCAGTCGGCCTGGATTTTGGATTTGCACCGGTCCCTCACGGCTTCATGTAACCTTTTGACCACTAATGACTTCAAAGAACTGTTTTTACACTTAATCTTTAAAAATTAATATATCAATGTCTACTGGTTGGATTATTTGTCATTTTGGTATTGTTTTAATTATATCAATATCTAATTTTTTTAAAGTGGTAAGTCTTTTTGTGGTGTCTTCCACTGTGATATTGTAATTTAAGTTTTGCACAAATGCTTCTTAAGTTAAGTCTGACTGCTCTGTGCCAAGCTACCAGGAAGTGAGCACAGGTAATTTAGGTTGTGTATTTGATTTACCCGGACTAGGACTGTGGTCCCTACTTGAACAGGGTGCAAACCTCTGCAAACTAGAGACCCATTTTCTAACAACCTCCCAATCACAGAATAGTATCACAGGATAGTATAGGGAATTTCTCAATCATAGGCTCAAGGGTAAAAGAAAACCAAACATCCTTAACTGCTACATGGAATGCTATTTCCTCCCGTATGGTACTCATAATCTGCAATACCATGGCCCCAGGTGATGTCGGGATCTTATTGGCACATCAAAAGGTCAAATCAAAATAAGAAATGTGAGCGGTGATGTCACGCTCTGTTATACTCAGCCATAGTGTAAATATAAACAAAAGGGGCCCGAGCATAATATGTATGTTATGGAGACCCAAAGGCATTCAAAAGGGGCTGCCCTGTAGCATTGTTTCAACTGCCGCCAATCCACACATGCACATCTACATATAGATAGACAAGGAAGGCAATCATTCAAGTTGCTCGTGGGAGGGACTGTCATTGTGCAATTCTGAAGGGCACAAAACTCACAATACGGTAATATATGCTGCCAGCCATAACAGCCTGAGCCAACTTTAAATACCATGCTCCGTTGCCGGGAAACAAAACATGCCCGCAATCAATATAGAGCCAAATATAAAGAGCAAGGGTGAGGGGATCTATTTAGCCCCGACCTCCCAGGTTGGCTCCTCACTTCATAAATTGCTTACTGCCACATATCGGGAGCGAGAAGCGACAAAATTATTAAGCCTCTTTCGAAGTTCCGCAACTGGTACTTTAGACCTATAGTTGAAAGAACTCACGTATTTGAAGTACACTAAAGAAGTACTGAATCTGCTGGAAGGGTTATGTTTTGACCCTGAAAATGAACTACTGATTGGTTTAAATGTAGAGGCACTCTGCACCAGCGTCTTCAAATAAGAGGCATTGAAGGTGGTCGAAGCTATCCTCTAGGAGGCACGCACAGAGGCAGTTTTATTGAACTTAGGTCTGGTTTCCTACGTATAACAGAGCACACAATATTCTGAGCTACCTTTTCCCAAAGATTCTTTTCAGGTTAAGGTTTGGACCGCCCGGTTGGTATCAGCTTAACCTGGTGGAGTGGACTGGCCAAGTATGAAGCATGCCATGACAATGCGGGTGAGAACTTTCTGTCCATAAGTAACAGATGTTTAAATAGATAACAAGGGTATTTAAGGCTTTTAACTCCTTAGTGTGTGGGGATCATGGGTTTGCCCTAATTTTGTGTGGTATTAGTTTCTTATCTTTTCCACTCCCTCAGATGCCGACGAGCATGAACAACTTTGTAACAGTGTGCTTAATACTAACTTGGGACCTTTTTATTTGTTAAAAAATCCACTCCACAGAGCGGGGAGGTTGGAGAGAAGTAACAAATCTGCAGTTAGAAAGCATATCCACCAGAAAGAGTCACCAAATGTAAGCAACTTGTTCCTCTGATTGATATTTCTAACCATAGATTCTTCACTTTAGAGTAGATACCAGAGCAATATGTCTCCCAGGAGGAGTGTCTGTGGACTGGACTAATGCCAAGAACTCGTTCAGAACTGAGTGGACAATATGTCCTTCCCAACGGTCCTGGTTGGAACAGCTGTAGTGCCTCATGAACATAGGCACAGGAACCCACCTTGTTACCCGGCAAATGTCAAGGACAGGCATGTTACATGCTAACACAGTGGTAACAGCCTTAGCCCAGGTGGAATGGGCTCTCAGGTTTTTGGAGGCTGCTTCTTGGCCAGTGCATAGCAGATCTTAACGCAGAGGACTCTCCACCTCATTAAGGTCCTTTTTCTGTAGCACTTTAATTTTTTTCACTCCAGAAAACCCCTCAAAAGCCTGACAGATAGCCCCCTCGATTGTCTTTTTTATGATGTATGTAGAATCTTGAAGCCCTTTGTGGTCCAGCCAATGCGTAGCACATTTTCATGCAAAGAACAACTCATCTAGAGATGGTCTTCTTCTGCACTGCCTGACCGTTCTTCACACCGTATACGCAACAAAGAGTTGCTCATACACCTGGAACTCTGGAACGATCAAGATCGAACGTCAATGCTCTTTTTGGGTTGAGGTGGTGGAGTCCCTCCTCTTCCGTGGAAGGATGAGGGGGTGCGTAAAAAGTAGGCAAGGTGATGGATTGGCCTAAATGAAAGGGCATGACTACTTTTGGTAAAAAGGAAGCCCTGGTGTGAAGCACCACTTTGTCAGCATAGATGGAAAGGTAGGGTAGGGTAGGGTAGCTTAGATGACGTTGCCTGCAGCTCACTCACCCTACGGGCAGTTATGATGGCCATGAGGAAAGCTGTTTTTAACCTCAGAAGACTGAGAGGACAGTTATGAAGTGTCTCGAGGGGAGCACACTTTAAGAAAGTAAGAACCAGATTCAAATCCCATTGGGGCATTATGAATGACGATGGAGCAAACATATGGGTAAAACCCTTAAGGTATCTAACAATCGGAAATTTAAACAAAGAGGGTTGGTTAGGTACAAATAACTTTTGAGGGTGCCCAAAGCAGAGCCCTGCTGTGCTAACTTAAGGGTACACAAAAGGACCTCGGAAAAAGGGGCAGAGAGGGGCTCAGCAGACTTGTCTGTTCAACATGCCACAAATGTTTTTCAATCGACAGGCATATACCATTTTGGTGGAGGGATGCCTGGTTGCCAGGATAACATCACAGACTTTGGGTAGAAGGTCAAAAGTGGTCAACTGCCGCTTCTCAAACTCCAGGCAAGAAGGGGAAGACTAGATGAGTTTCGGTGGAGAACTCTCCCCTGCTGCTCCGACAGAAGGTCCTCCCGAAGGGGCAGTCTGATCAGAGGATCGATTCCCATGCTCAATAGCTCGGATACCAGACACTTTGTGCCCAGTCCAGTGCCACAAGGGTCAGTTGGGCACTGCCATTCTTGATCTTCTTGAGAACTCTGGGCAGAAGTGATATGGACAGAAAGATGTACAGGAAGTCTGAGCGCCGCTCGCAATGAAAAGCGTCTCCGAGTGAGTGGCACCTTGGAAATTCCAGCATGCAAAACTGCTGACATTGCATGTTCTCGGCAGAGGTGAACAGATCTAACCAAGGCTCCCCCACAGCTGAAAGAATTGTGATGTCACCTCTAGAGGGAGACGCCATTTGTGATCTACCAGGCCTTGACAGCTAAGTTTGTTCGCTCTGGCATCGAGAGCCCTGATGTTCTAGCCATGTCCAGAGGTGCAAAGCCTCCTGACAGAGTTCATGACCCGACCCCACCTTGCTTGTTGCAATATCACATGGTGGTGGTGTTGTCCATGGACACCTGCACCACTTTTCCTTTGAAAGAGGAAAGAAATGCTTTAAGTGCGAGTCTGATTGCACTGAGATCCAAAAGATTGATGTGGAGCTTGGACTCTACCAGAGACAAGACACCTCTGATCTCCGCCTCTCCCATGTGGCCACCCCATCCTAGAAGTGACGTATCTGTCACTACTGTCAGATCTGCTTGGGGAAGGGAGAGGGATCTGCCTCTGACCCGATTGCCACCACTGCAGATCTTGTGCAGTTCCCTCCAAGATCTGGACCATGTCGGAGAGGTTCCCCTGATGCACCATCTTGAACTTCATGTCCAAATGCAGAGCCTCCATATGCCAACTGGCATGCGTCACCAACAGGATGCAGGAGGCCATGAGGCTCAGCAGCCTTAGAGTCAGTTTCACCAAAATCCAGGATGGAGGCTGAAACATCGGTATCATAGCCTGAATGTCTTGGACTCGCTGCTCGGGAGGATAAGCCTGAAACTGCACCGTGTCCAGAACAGCTCCAATGCAGCAGCGCGTCTGAGCGAGTCAGGGGTGACTTCGGCATGGTTATAGTGAACCCACAGGAATGCAGGAGGTCTGGCGTAGTCTGGAGGTGGGAGATGACACCCTGGGGCGAGCCCACCTTCAACAACCAGTTGTCCAGGTAGGGGAAGACTGGAATCCCTAACCTTTGCAGATGAACTGCGACCACAGTCATCGCTATGGTGAACACCAGAGGGGCACTGGTAAGGCCAAAGGGGATCACAGTAAACTGAAAATGCTCATGGCCTACCGCAAACAGCAAGTAACATCAGGCGTCCTGCAAGTCCAACACTACCATCCAGTCTCCTAGGCCAAAGTGAGCATTTTGAACTTCTCCTTCCTAAGGAAGGGATTGAGGAACCAAAGGTCTAGGATAGGGAAGAGGCCCTAGCACTTTTTGGGCACCAGAAAGTAGCAGGAATAACAATCACAACCTACTTCTGGCACAGGGACCCTCTCTATGGCTCCTTTGGCCAAGGGAGTCATAACCTCCTTGTGGAGAAGTGCCCAGTGATCCTTCGTCATCTGATAGTAGGATGGTGGTATGGATGGAGGAGTAGTCTATAAGGAGAGGGAGTAGCACCTTTGCACTATTTGCAAAACCCACCTGTCTGACGTGACGGACTGTCAGTGGGGCAGGTGATGGCGAATCCTGCCTCCAAATGGTCCCTGGATGGGAAACGCAAGACTAGGAAGGTTTGAAGACTGTGGGGGGGGGGGGGGGGGGGGGGGGGGGGGGGGGGGAGGGTAGTAGACTAGCTAGACCACTGGCTCCCTGATCCTCGAGGATGTTGGATCCCACATTCCTGGCTAAGCAGTATGATCTGCATGGTGGCTGGAGGGAAACAGATGTGGTGTGACACCCCTTCCGTAGCCATGAAAGGGGCAAAAAGCAGACCAAGGGAAGTGAGGGTCAGCAACGAGGCACAAGGTTCTGGCCGTAGCCCTGTACTCTTCAAAACACTCGAGCACAGAGTCTGCTTTACCTTCGAAGAGACAGGTGCCATCAAAGGGCATGTCCATAAGAGTGGATTTGACATTCCCCAAAAAGTCAGACATCCTCAACCAAGCGTGGTGCCTTAAGGCCACTGTCGATGCAACCAATCTGCCTGGTGAGTCTGCGATATCCAGCCCACATCGTATTGTGAACTTAGCTGCGTCTCTCCCATCAGCAACAGCTTGGGAGAGACTGGCCCAGGCCGCCACCGGGAGCTGTGGCAGCACTTGTGAAAACATGTCCCATAAGGTATGGGAGTAATGGCCCAAAAGGCATGTGGCATTCACTGACCACGTCAGGCTGGAAGAAGAAAACCTAACCTTCCCAAGCTGATCCAGCCTCCTCGATTCCCTAGCCGTGGGAGCAGAAGGGAATGCGTCAGGGGACATGGAGGCTTGGATAACCAAGCTGTCATGGGTCAGATGCTGCGTCAGGCACGCGGAGTCATTTGGAGGGGTCTATAGCAGCGGGCGATTGTCCTGTTCACAGGAGTCCCTGTGCTGGGTTTGGACCAAGACCCCAGCAGGACATCAGTGAGGGCAAAAGAGGTTCAGAAGAAGCCCCAGACTGAAGCACCTCTGTCAGAAGGTTAGTCTTGATTATCAACGAAGGCAGCTTGAGGCCCAGGACCTCCGCTGCTCTCCATGCCACCATGGAGTATGATGTTATCTCCTACAAAGCCACGGTAGGGGGAGAAAGCATGTCAGGGGAAGTGTTCAGACCACTAGCCTCACCCAGGTCCATATGCCAGTCCATGGGACCTTCAAGCTGGTATTCCAATGGGTCCAGCGACCCCACCCAATACTAACCATACCCAACCCAAAGGATTAAGGGTCCGGATCTGACCTAGGGATCAAGGCACCTGTTGAAGTCTGAATTGGCATCACTTTTATTCATAAAGCCGGTCAATTGAATTATTGTACTTCTTATAGGCCCAGTCACTGGTTTTCTTTAGGGTGTAAAATTCTGGCAACATTCATACAATTAGATTGCTTTCTTAATACCATTTCTAATTATGACAGATCCTGGTCACTTTCATACCACCTTACATACCTCAAGAAGTGCATTTGCCACTGTCCATCAGATACATCCTATGACAGATACAGTGCTGGTCATGCTTGAAGAAGACAAGGCACTTGACTCGGTCAAATGGCCCTTTCTGTCAGAGGATAGATGGGGTTTTCCTTTAATTGACAAAATTCATGGTAGCCAGGGTGCACACAAATACAAGTGTATTTGAACAATGTGTGATAACTACAGGTACTAGGTAGGGGTTCTCCTATGCACACTGGCTATCGAGTTGCTGGCATGCATTCTCCATGAAAACATGCAGCTAGATGGCCGGGGTCTATAAGTTTACGGCCTCCTAGTTCTGCTGTGAAAGTATGTATTCTATTATGCGTATGGTTTGCAGATCAACTGAGGCCAATCAGAACTGATTTGACTAACTCACAGCACTCAACCAGTGGGACATCATCTTGGATTCCAAAAGGATACTATTAGAAACACTGAAATATTAAATAACAGACCTTGACAAAGCCCAAAGGTCTGGCCTTGGCAAACTGGTGCGATGATCAATTATTATTTTTGTTTTTTATGTCAAGCATATGCCACTAAAATAAAAGATAAAAAAAGCTTGTGCTGCTGACTAAACCTGGTGGGCATAGGCTTGCAATAAAAATAACCATCATATAAATTTACTACAACTGTACGTGTGCTTTCTAGCTGGTATGCGCTCTTAGAACAATTACAGAGATGCTTTGTAGTTTTAATTCCCATTATAGGAAAATATGATGCTTAGTAACCATAAGAAAGTTTACTATTGGCTGTGAATTTCTGTAACCTGAAGACGTAGTGCTGACGCAGATGTTTTAATTAAAATTATGAGTGTTATGCATTTTTCGATTAATAAGAAAATGGTAGAAATAATTAATCTAGAGAAATTAATGTGCACGTTTGAAAATGTGCCCACGGAGAGTGTCAACCAGGATTCACAAATTATATTAAAAATGACTAGAAAATATATGAAATGTTGGAAATTAGTAATAATAATTTAGTAATGTATCATATTGAGCTGTATAATGTATGTTTTACATTATATTGTAGCGCTAACTTAGCCGAAGTTGTGGCCTAGTTTTACCAGGCCTCACGCAGAAGCTGAATAACCGTGCAATGTAGAAAGGCTAACGTGCTGAACTGACCCTGAACCACACGTTGATTAATAAAAGTTGCTAAGCTAGAATTTTCTGCAATGAACCAACGGACAGGAGATGAGGGAATCAAATTTGAAACAGACTGTGGAAAGCAGACGGAATATACTTTCCCAGGACCCGAACAATAGAGACACTGACTGGAGAAGAAGATGCAACATTTTCGATACCTGATGAGCCGGATAATGAGGACAACATACAGTGAACCAATCAACAACCAGAGAACGGCATAGTATTAGAATTCCTATATTTGGAAAATACAATTTATTGGGTAGAGTCAGAAATGATGATTAATCTGACCAATTAGGATTTGGGGGATGGTTTGGGTAACTTTGATATAATGTCATGACAAGGAGCTAAACTTCAGATGAGAGGGGAGAACTGATGCAGATGTTGGATGTCGATTCGAAACTTTGTCATTGGGCTCATGTTCCTGAGAGCCCGATGTGTTGCTGATCGATTGATGACCTGAAGACGAAGACTGACTTTGTTGCTGATCCATTCCGTGGATAGGTAGCTATGACAATGTGACTGATTAACTTTTGTGCCTTTTCTGTCTAGGTACCAACTGCACTGTTTTAATAGTTTTTCTCCTAGCTAGATGTTTTTCCAAATTCATGTTTCTAAATTGTTTTTCTGCATCAAGTTCCACATTCTAATGCTAATGTGGGATAGGTAAGTTAGTAGCTGCATGAGCGAAAGGGCCATCAGTGAAAATCTGTAAGGTCTCTGAAGCGATTGTGTACCTTCCTGTAGTAAACCAGCTGATTAGTTTTTTGGTTAGTGCTCGTAATAATTTTGCATTAGTTTGATGCGAGTTGAAGATCAGGGGGACAAGCCGCAAGACTTTGTCAGCCACAGTGTGTGAGTGTGAAGTCAGAGTGAGCCGCGCTGGGATAGGTTGGTTAGTAAGAAGAGTCTCAAGCGGATTGGCAGCCATCCGCAAGAGCCAATTGGTCAGGAAAGCAGGTGAAAGGAATCTTGGAAGTAAAAGTCATTTTCTTATTGAATCGAATGCACAAAAGATAGAAAGATGATAGTGTTTCAAAGCATTCTGGAGTGCCATGAAGGGTGATACATACATTAAGGTGACAGTGGGGGAGCCCACCCCACCAAAAAATTATTTGGCATTTATTGTAATGGAAGAGCGAGGTGTCGCACTAGGACTGTGGTTAAAGCAGTGGCACAAATTGACAGAGAAACAGGGAGCTCTAGCGTTTCCAGAGCATGGAACGTTCAATTTGAGAATTTTGGATCAGTTGCGAATGACACTGTATGAGACGAAGCCACTTCCGAGACCAGCACAGTTTGAGGCATTAGCAGTTTGGGAGCTCAAAGCAAGACAGCAGCAAGAAATGAAATTCCAGAGGAGAATAAGGAGGGTAGAGATGTCCTTAGCAGAGGCAAAATGGGATTGGGAACAGAAGATGTGGAGAATGGTGACATTTCAGGATGTTAAGTTGTTTCCTGCTATTACAGAGGAAGATGAGTCAGAAGAGAAAGTGGATGCTAGCAAGAGTGATAAGAGTTCATCAGAGGGTAAGAAGAAGAAAAAGACTTATGTGGAAGAAGAAGATTCAGATGTCGAGGATCTTATTACTCAGGTGTTGAGAGACCGACCTCCACCATATACGGTACATGAAGGGGGTCCGAATACTAGTTCTGCTCCAGCTGCCCCAGCATAAGTGTTGGGGACAGCAGGACCAGTACAAATAGACAATGGACAGGTACAAGGGGTAGTGCAGAGTACTCCGAATGCAGTGACTACTCTGGTAGTCCTATCAGAGGTGCACCCACCACCAGTACAGAGAATTTATCCAGAGGTACCAATTCTGGAGACAACTTCAAACTTAGTGGTTGCTATGGAGCAAGTGGTTCCAATGCTAGTCCAGACTGAGCTGACTCCAATGTTATTGCCTCAGGCACAGCCACAGGGTTTACCAAAGTTCAAACCAATGACAGGGACACAGTCAGATGTGACACCAGTGATGAATCAGAGCATGGGAGTAGCCCTTCCACAAAATACAGATGCCAGAGCAGCACCAGATGCAATATTGTTGCCAATTACTGTTGGTCCAGCGGTACGATTGTTTGCGCAGAAGAAACCGATTGCAGGAGAACAGGGTGAAATGTCACAGAGCCTCGTGAGGAGGGGGTGAGAGATCATGTGCAGGTAATATCATCTATAGGGCAGACCTTTGATGGAACTAGGTCACTAATGGACCTAAGTCCACTTGTTGCGCTTCCAGATGCTGTAAATGGCCCGAGTGTAAGTCAGAGTTTGAAGCTTTTGACGCTGCAAACTCCAGGTGCAGTGGTACAACAGGTGCCATTGCCGAATGCAAGTTACATCTTATTGCAGGGATTGACAGCACAGCAGTTAAATGAGTGGTTAGATAGTCTGAATACACCTCGAAACACATCCAAGGATGAGGAGCAGATTGATCGTGTAAGACTGGCTACCGAGATAACTGAACTAGTCGAGGGATCAATGGGAGTGAATAGGTTAGAATCTTACACAGAAGAAGAGCTGAGATACTTGTGTCTGAGAATTACGAGAGAAGTGGGCAAGATACATCAGAAATTGGAAGATCCGGAAGATAAACATGACACAGAAATTGAGAAAACAAAGCACCTAAAAAGGAGCTACAGATTAGACTTTGAGGCACAGGATTTTGAACACGTGATCAGCAGGGATGAAAGTGCATCTCAAGGAGTTATTGCAGAGTGCTCAAATTTAGGGAGCATTAGAGAAGTGGGAAGGCAGATGGGCGAAAAAGAAGGATAAACGGAAACGAGATTCACAAAAAGGGTTTGAAAGTGTTCAGAAAGATAAGGATCCAGTAAAAAATTTACCAATGAGGGAAATTCCAGGAGGGCAATTTGTGCATGTTCCCTGGCACAGGAGTGAGATTTTGATATCCAAAACTGAGAGAGAAACCGGATGAGTGGTATCAGCAGACAGATAGATATGTGAAGCTTTTGAAATGTCTGTGGGAAGACTTGAATACTGTATTGGAGAAAGTGGTCCCAGCTGACTTGTGGGTTGAGTGCAAGAAGGCAGTGGATTGGCCGATGAGTGAACCAGAAAGGGATAGAGTTACAGGTGCACCATCACCTGAAGTTATGAAACATTATTATAAGGTGATTGAGTTCTTGAAGACGAGAATCTCGCCCAAAAATATTGATTGGCAGAGAATTGACAGGACAGTGCAGGAAGTAAGGGAGTTGATACATACCTTCTATGAGAGATTGTTGAAGGCGTTCAAGGAATTCAGTGGTAAAGAAGCGATTGAGCTGAAGGACATGTTGCACTTTGTGTTCAGGTTTGTGGAAGGATTGAGATCTGAAGTAGGACAGATGATTAAGAGTCATTTGATTTGTTGGCAAGCGAAGCCGATTGATGAGGTGTTGCAGTATGTGAAATACTGTAGTGATGAGATTGAGTTGAAGCAGAAAAAGTTGAAGGAGAAAGCGATGGTGATGCATATGAAGGCAGCTCAAACAGGAGTGCAAGGAGCTTTAGTGCAACAGATACTGCAGCAGCAGGGAACTATTATGTTCCAACCTCAGATGAGAGGTAGGGGTCATGAAATCAATATGAATCGCGGACTGGATTAGAGTACTTGAGTGGTTCATAATGATGTGCAAGGGATTAAAAAGATGTTGCTGTGTCATCTTTGCAGAAAAATGTGGGAAACTGGAAATGGGAGTGTCCGTTGATGGTGCAGGATGGTGTAGTTCAGCAAGGTGGTGATGTCAATACATTTCAACCTGTGAAAGTCCGTAGAATGAGAGGACTTAATTCAAATCTTCAGAATAATATGAATCAAGTGCAGAATTTTCAACCCATGCAGCAGGTGCAAATGCCTCATGCACAATTGACACAGCTGCAACCAATTCATCAGCAGGTTCCTATGGTACCTAGACAGCAAATGCAGATACCTCAAGTCCTGATGGAACAGCAACTGATGATGCTTACTTAGCAGGTCACAGGTCAGAGACAAGACAGAAGTAGTGACACAGTGCACCAATTTCCATTACATGGTGAGAATGAAATGAACGAAAAATGGATGAGTAATAGTTCAGATGAGGAGCCATGTATGCTTGCAGCTTCATTAGAGGTAGATCAAAGAGGGCCCTTTGTGAAGGGAAAAGTGATGGGTCAGAGTTTCGTTCCTAGTGGACACAGGAGTTACATGCTCTACAGTGAGAAGTGCAGAAGTGCCAAACTTACCTCTTTCAGGCACAACAGTTCAGGTTGTAGAAGTAACAGGCAGTTGATAAATCCGATCACAGATCCAGTACAGGTTGAGATTGGCAACTTCCAGGGACTGCATAAGTTTGTAGTTTGTGACTCGAAGGGAAGGGAAGGGACTTATTGTGCAAGACCAGATGTTCGATTAATTGTTCAACTACTGGAATAGCGGTTCAGACAATTAGTGATGATGAGGAAGAACAGACTCCTGAAACTGAGAATCAAATGAGGAATACCCATTAATTGAGTTTTTCCTGATGTTTACTGTGAATGAATTGCATGCAGACTTGCAGGTAACAGTGGGACCTCACAGGTGAAGAAGTGGGTCTGATCAAGGGAGTGGAACCGATCAAAGTCACTTTAAAACCGAATGTAGTGTTCCCGCAGCTTCCACAGTACAACATGGCACAAGATGTTATGATGAAAATGGCGCAGATAATTGGAGATTTTCGGAAACAAGGGGTTTTGAAAGAAGTGTTGAGCAGTCCATGTAATTCAGTGATAATGGGCAGAAAGAAGCCTTGTGGGAAAGTACGAATTGTGCAAGACTTGTGAAAAGTGAATGATATGGTGGTAAAGTGTTGTCCTGTGGTGCCAAACCCAGCAGTAATAATGTTTCAGATTCCATGCGATGCAGAGTGGTTCACAACGGTTGACTTGTCACAAGCTATCTTTTCTGTGCCTCTTCATGAGGATAGTCAGTTCCTCTTTAGTTTCAAATTCCTAGACAGAGTCTACAGCTGGTGCATGCTTCCTCAAGGGTACATGGAGTCACCATCTTTGTTCAATCAGATTCAGAAAAATAATTTGGAGTCGTTGGAATTACCGTACCAATCGACTCTAGTGCAGTACATTGATGATCTACTGAGTGCTTCAAGGACAAGGGTCGAGTGTAAGTACGACTCGATTGCCCTGTTGAATCATTTGGAAAAATTTGGACATAAAGTGTCACCTTTGAAATTGCAGTACTGTCAGAAATCAGTGCAGTATCTGGGACACCAAATTGAGAAAGGGTCAAGAAGAATCCAGAGAAAGGATTACAATGATATTGCAGAGAAGTCCCTCGACTTCCCAAAGAGATGTCAGAATGTTTCTGGGAATGGCAGGTTATTGTCGACAGTGGATTCCAAATTTTGGTGAGATTGCCAAACCATTGCAGCAGCTGATACACAAGAATGTCACCGATCCCATTACACTAGACCAGGATCAGATGAAAGCGTTCACTGAGTTGAGAGAGTGTGTGTGCAGAGCTCCAGCGTTGGGAATGCCTGATTACACAAAACCATTCATATTGTTGTCATGATGCTTGTTCTTCGTCTGTCTTGACACAGGTCTATGGAGGTGCTCATCGCCCAGTAGCCTATTTTTCAGCTACCTTGGAACTGAAGACGAAGACTGACTTTGCTGCTGATCCGTTCCGTGGATAGGTAGCTATGACAATGTGACTGATTCACTTTTGTGCCTTTTCTTTCTATGTACCAACTGTGCTGTTTTAATAGTTTTTCTCCTAGCTAGATGTTTTTCCAAATTCATGTTTCTAAATTGTTTTTCTGCACAAAGTCCCTAATGCTAATCTGGGATAGTTAAAGTTTCTTATAAGTAAGACGTTGATATACAGTGACAAACGATTGATGGACTGAATTGCTGAACACTGCTATTATTATTGACATTCTTCTTTGCTGTCTTATGCTGAAGCATTAGAATGTATGTTTTCACAAGTTCTGATTAGATTATGTTATTGGTGGTCACTAATGAATTAATTTTGAGTTGATTAAATAAAGTTTGAATTAACCTTGTGGATTAGTATTGTAATTAATAGGGAATAAAAATTGCTAAAACGTATTATTGAATCGTGTTTATTCATGAATTGTTGACACTATTGATTAATGTTTTCCTTAAGTGATTGATTTATGTATAGATTATTGATGAACATTGGTTACTACATTACTAGGATACTCCATCGGCCTATACGCGTCCCCTTGTAAGTTTACTTACAAAGGACCAGGCGCGCTAGCAGTAGCTAAAGAAGGATGATTAAAATCCAAGCAATGGGATGAAAGTGTTGTAACCTGAAGATGCAGCTGAAAATCAGAAGGATGATTGAAGTCCAAGCATTGGAAAGTAAAAAAGCACTGGCAAAATAAAGTGCCCTAGCAAGTGCATTTCTTTTTAGACAGATATGATCATGTGATAAGATCAAATGCTATCACTCACAGTGCAAGAGAGCCAATGGATTAAGTAGGCGGAGGCACTTCCCCAAGACGTATGCTATGGTGGGGCAGGCAACAGAACGCAAATGACAGTTGAATCGACCAATAAAGAGGGGTGGCCCAATGTAAATATGCATGCATTATTTATTCAGATTACATGGGGCTGACTAAAGCTTTATCTTGGCCAGACTTAAATATAATAGAAATAATGGAGCAAGTTGAGAAACATGTGGACAAATGGATTAGGCTTCCACTATCACCGATTAGAAGGATATCACTTCTGCAGATGGTTATTGTGCCCCTGCTCCTCTACGTATTGTAAATATTCCAACACTTTTACAGATTTGACTCTTTCATAGACTACAGATAACTGATGTGGTCAACTTAGGAGAAGGTGCAAAACCTTAAAGCCAGGTGGGCTGGAGTCCTGTGCCTACAACTTTCAGGTCTTGGATCCAATTGTGCAAGCTCAGTAGGTTTCTGTTTGGTTTACAAAAATGGCAGATAAGCCACAAGTCAAGATGGTGAGGCCACTTGATGAACCGGCTGAGTGATATGTGTGTTACTAGGTAAGTTTCAGATAGAAATTATGGAAGTAAACAGCTAGGATATGGTTGGCTGGGTGTGGAGAAAAAATGGCAGAAAAAGCTTGGTGTGAAAGTCTTTCACCTCATTTGCCGTGTGGAAATATGCCACTGGTACCAGTTTCTTTTATAAATAAACAAGTACACACCTAAGTAGAAATCAGACAAAATGTTAAATTTTTTTTGCAAATAATCAATTCCTGCCCATCTTGGCGTTTAGTAGAGGCGGATAGGAGTACTGAACGTTGTCCTCTACTTTACCTCTAAGTGTGAGTGGGATATGATATAGATGGGATTTCTTGCACAACCCTCCACTCTAGACACATTTGAAGAGTACATCACTATGCAAGGCAAGAGAATATTTCTGTGCTCTTTACAAAATAATGCCGGATAGGATGCCAGACCTCACTGTAAAGAGAAGGCTGAAAGACATAGCGGCAAATGAACCAGTCGCCGATGAGCAATGGCAATATGCCCGTGGACACAGCAAATTTATATTCTTTAAGTACAAACAGAAACTGCTGGACTTTAAAGGATACATCAAGGCACTAAAAACGTTCAAAACCTATCTCAAGCAGCTACAAGGATGTGTGTCAAGTGTGGCATAGATGGTGCATAATTCACAAAACATGCTTGATAATATTAGGCTATCCGAGCCTTCTGGTAGGAAGTTCTTGCTACTGTTGACCTTCATAATGAACAGATTCACCTTCCATAACTAGAGAAGGGCATTTGCCACTGTCCATCGGATAATGAAAATGTCACTTACCCAGTGTACATCTGTTCGTGGCATCAGTCGCAGTAGATTCGCATGTTCTGCAATAGCTCGCCATCTGGTGTTGGGCCGGAGTGTTACAAGTTGTTTTTCTTCGAAGAAGTCTTTTGAGTCACGGGACCGAGTGACTCCTCCTTTTGTCTCCATTGCGCATGGGCGTCGACTCCATCTTCGATTGTTTTTCCCCCGCAGAGGGTGAGGTAGGAGTTGAATTGTAGTAATAGTGCCCATGCAATGGAGTGACTAAGTATGCACCTATTTAAGGTTGAGATGATACATATATAAATAATTGAAGGTAACTTCCAAACTGCTACAGGCTCCCGGGGAGGCGGGTGGGCACATGCGAATCTACTGCGACTGATGCCACGAACAGATGTACACTGGGTAAGTGACATTTTCAGTTCGATGGCATCTGTCGCTGTAGATACGCATGTTCTGCATAGACTAGTAAGCAGTTATTTCCCCAAAAGCGGTGGATCAGCCTGTAGGAGTGGAAGTAGTCTGAAATAATGTCCTTAATACGGCTTGACCTACTGTGGCTTGTTGTGCGGATAACACGTCTACACAGTAGTGCTTGGTGAATGTGTGAGGCGTAGACCATGTGGCTGCCTTACATATTTCTTGCATTGGGATGTTTCCTAGAAAGGCCATGGTAGCACCTTTCTTTCTGGTTGAGTGTGCCCTTGGTGTAATGGGCAGCTGTCGTTTAGCTTTAAGGTAGCAGATTTGGATGCATTTAACTATCCATCTGGCTATACCTTGTTTTGAAATTGGGTTTCCTGCGTGAGGTTTTTGAAATGCAATAAAGAGTTGTTTAGTCTTTCTGATGTTTTTTGTTCTGTCAATGTAATACATTAATGCTCTTTTGACATCTAATGTATGTAGTGCCCTTTCAACTACGGTATCTGGCTGTGGAAAGAACACTGGAAGTTCCACTGTTTGATTTAGATGGAACGGTGAAATAACCTTTGGCAAAAATTTAGGATTGGTCCTTAGGACGACTTTATTTTTGTGTAGTTGTATAAAAGGTTCCTGTATAGTAAACGCCTGAATCTCGCTTACTCTTCTTAGGGAAGTAATGGCGATGAGAAATGCCACCTTCCAGGTTAGGAACTGTATGTCGCAGGAGTGCATGGGTTCAAAAGGTGGACCCATAAGTCTAGTTAGGACAACATTTAGGTTCCATGAAGGAACAGGTAGTGTTCTTGGTGGTATAATTCTCCTAAGGCCCTCCATGAATGCTTTAATGACTGGTATTTTATATAGGGAAGTTGAATAGGTAGTTTGCAGGTATGCAGATATTGCTGCAAGGTGAATCTTAATGGAAGAGAAAGCTAGGTTAGATTTTTGTAAGTGAAGCAAGTAACCCACTACATGTTCTGGAGTTGTGTGTAATGGTTGTATTTGATTAATATGGCAGTAGCAAACAAACCTCTTCCATTTACTTGCATAGCAGTGCCTGGTGGATGGCCTTCTTGCTTGTTTTATGACTTCCATACATTCTTGGGTAAGTTGTAAGTGCCCGAATTCTAGGATTTCAGGAGCCAGATTGCTAGATTCAGCGATGCTGGATCTGGGTGTCTGATCTTTTGGTTGTGCTGTGTCAACAGATCTGGCCTGTTGGGCAATTTGATGCAGGGTACCACTGATAGGTCTAGCAGCGTTGTGTACCAGGGTTGCCTTGCCCAAGTTGGTGCTATCAATATGAGTTTGAGTTTGCTTTGACTGAGTTTGTTTACCAGGTAAGGAAGGAGAGGGAGAGGAGGAAAAGCGTAAGCAAATATCCCTGACCAGTTCATCCATAGGGCATTGCCTTGGGATTGTTTGTGTGGGTATCTGGATGCGAAATTTTGGCATTTTGCGTTCTCCCTTGTCGCAAACAAGTCTATCTGAGGTGTTCCCCAGAGTTTGAAATAAGTGTTCAGAATTTGGGGGTGAATTTCCCATTCGTGGACCTGTTGGTGATCTCGAGAGAGATTGTCTGCGAGTTGATTTTGTATCCCTGGTATAAACTGTGCAATTAGGCGAATTTGGTTGTGAATTGCCCAATGCCAAATTTTTTGTGCTAGCAGGCTTAACTGCGTGGAGTGCGTCCCCCCCTGCTTGTTTAGATAATACATTGTTGTCATGTTGTCTGTTTTGACGAGAATGTATTTGTGAACTATTATTGGTTGGAAAGCTTTTAGTGCTTGAAAAACTGCTAGAAGTTCTAGGTGATTGATATGCAGTTTTGTTTGATGTACGTTCCATTGTCCTTGTATGCTGTGTTGATCGAGGTGTGCTCCCCACCCTGTCATGGAAGCATCTGTTGTTATTACGTATTGTGGCACTGGGTCTTGGAAAGGCCGCCCCTTGTTTAAATTTATGTTGTTCCACCACAGAAGCGAGAGGTAAGTTTGGCGGTCTATTAACACCAGATCTAGAAGGTGACCCTGTGCTTGAGACCACTGTGATGCTAGGCATTGTTGTAAGGGCCTCATGTGCAGTCTTGCGTTTGGGACAATGGCTATGCATGATGACATCATGCCTAGGAGTTGTAATACCATCTTTGCTTGTATCTTTTGTGTTGGATACATGCGTTGTATGATGGTGTTGAAATTTTGAATTCTTTGTGGACTTGGAGTGGCTACTCCTTTTGATGTGTCTATTATGGCTCCCAGGTATTGTTGTACCTTGCGTGGCAGAATTTTGGATTTTGTGAAATTGACGGTGAACCCTAGTTTGAAGAGGGTTTGTATGATATGATTTGTGTGATTTGAGCACTCTATTAACGAATGGGCCTTGATTAGCCAGTCGTCTAGATATGGGAACACATGTATCTGCTGCCTTCTTATGTGTGCTGCGACTACCGCTAGACATTTGGTAAAGACTCTTGGTGCGGTTGTTAATCCGAAAGGCAGTACCTTGAATTGGTAATGTATTCCTTTGAATACAAACCTTAGGTATTTCCTGTGCGATGGGTGTATTGGTATATGGAAATAAGCATCCTTGAGGTCTAAAGTTGCCATGTAGTCGTGCAGTTTTAGCAATGGCAATACTTCTTGTAGTGTGACCATGTGGAAGTGGTCTGATTTGATGAAAGTGTTCACTACTCTGAGGTCTAGGATTGGTCTCAGTGTTTTGTCCTTCTTTGGTATCAGAAAGTACAGTGAGTAAACTCCTGTGTTTATTTGTGTGTTTGGCACTAATTCGATTGCATTCTTTTGCAATAGTGCCTGCACTTCTATCTCCAGGAGATTGGAATGGTGTGTTGTTAAATTTTGTGCTTTTGGTGGTATGTTTGGAGGGAATTGTAGAAATTCTATGCAATAACCATGTTGGATAATTGCTAGAACCCAAGTGTCTGTAGTGATTTCCTCCCATGCTTTGTAATAATGACCTATTCTTCCCCCCACTGGTGTTGTGTGGAGGGGGTGAGTGACCGGTGAGTCACTGTTTAGTAGTAGGGGCTTTGGGGCTTTGAAATCTTCCTCTATTTCTAGGGAATTGCCCTCCTCTATATTGTCCCCGAAAACCTCCTTTATACTGTCCCTGGTAACTGGACGGTGTGGCTTGTGAGGTGCTGGCTTGTGTGCTTTGACCTCGAAACCCCCCTCGAAAGGGCGTTTTACGGAATGTGCTGTAATTCCCTCTGCTCTGCGGGGAGTAGAGTGCGCCCATGGCTTTGGCAGTGTCCGTATCTTTTTTGAGTTTCTCAATCGCTGTGTCCACTTCTGGACCGAACAGTTCTTTTTCATTAAAAGGCATATTGAGAACTGCTTGTTGAATCTCTGGTTTAAATCCAGACGTTCGGAGCCATGCATGCCTTCTGATAGTTACAGATGTATTAATTGTCCGTGCAGCTGTATCTGCAGCGTCCATGGAGGAGCGGATCTGGTTGTTGGAAATGGTCTGTCCTTCCTCGACCACTTGCTTTGCCCTATTTTGTAAGTCCTTGGGCAGATGTTCAATGAGATGTTGCATCTCGTCCCAGTGGGCTCTGTCATAGCGCGCAAGTAGTGCCTGGGAGTTCGCGATGCGCCACTGGTTTGCAGCTTGTGCTGCGACTCTCTTACCAGCTGCATCGAACTTGCGGCTTTCTTTATCTGGGGGTGGTGCATCTCCAGATGTGTGGGAGTTGGCCCTTTTCCTAGCTGCTCCTACAACAACAGAGTCTGGTGGCAGCTGTGTAGTGATGAAAACCGGGTCCGTAGGAGGCGGCTTATACTTTTTTTCCACCCTTGGTGTGATTGCCCTACTTTTGACCGGCTCCTTAAATATGTCTTTTGCGTGCCGGAGCATACCAGGGAGCATAGGCAGGCTTTGGTATGAGCTGTGGGTGGAGGAGAGTGTGTTGAACAAGAAATCATCCTCGACCTGTTCTGAGTGGAGGCTTACATTGTGATATTGTGCTGCTCTAGCCACCACCTGAGAGTACGCGGTGCTGTCTTCTGGTGGAGATGGCTTTGTAGGGTATGCCTCCGGGCTGTTATCTGACACTGGGGCGTCGTATAGGTCCCATGCGTCCTGATCTTGGTCACCCTGGCTCATGGTGGTGTGAGCTGGGGAGTGTGATGGAGTTTGTGCTGGTGAAACGTCAATCACGGGCGGAGGAGAGGGTGGTGGTGTAACTCTTTTCACCACTTTTGGTTGTGGTGTTTGTTCCGTCTGGAACTCCAACCTCCTCTTTCTCCTAATGGGGGGAAGGGTGCTTATTTTTCCTGTCCCCTGCTGAATGAAGATACGCTTTTGCGTATGGTCCACATCAGTTGCTTGTAGCTCTTCCTCAAACCTATGCTTCTGCATTTGGGAGGTTAGCGAGTGCTCTTCTGTATAAGAGCCTGAAGCTGGGTCGCTTGCAGTTTGTTTCGGCATCGAAACTTTGTCTGCGTGTTTTTTCGGCTCCGAGGTGACTTTTTTCCTTTTCGGGGCCGAAACCTCTCGGCGTCGATCTGTTTCGGTGCCGCTGTCTTGGCGTCGAGCCGTGTCCACACCGGCATCTCGGTGTCGAGGCTTGTCTGCAGCACTTTCTCGGTCCCGAGAAGGCTGCGTGCCGGTGTCTCGACCGGAGTCGGACGATCTCGGCACTGTTTGGGCCTTTTTCGGTGCCGACGGTCGGTCACCGAATTTATGGGTCGAGCCATGGCCTGGTGGCAGTGGCGTCCCCTGGGCCTTGTAAATGTTTCTCTGTGTGGTTTTCGACGTCTTACTCACGGTTTGTGTATCGTCGAATCCTTCGGAGTCTGAGTCTTGGATTGAGAAGGTACCTTCCTCTTCCTGTTCCTCGAACTCCCGTTGGGCTGTCGGTGCGGACGCCATCTGAAGTCTTCTGGCTCGACGGTCTCGGAGTGTTTTTCGGGACCGGAACGCACGACAGGCCTCGCAGGTGTCTTCGCTGTGCTCAGGTGACAGGCACAGGTTGCAGACCAAGTGTTGGTCTGTGTAGGGGTATTTATTGTGGCATTTGGGGCAGAAACGAAACGGGGTCCGTTCCATCGGCGTTCTTCAGCACGCGGTCGGGCCGACCAGGCCCCGACGGAGGATCGAAAAACTACCCCGAAGGGCACCGGAGCTCTTCGATCTTCGATGCGGTGTTGAATGTAAGTACGCCGATCCCGAACGCAACAATACCGACGAAAATCTTCCGAAATTAGCTAATTTTCCGTTCCGAAACTCGGAGCGACAGGAACACGTCCGAACCCGATGGCGGAAAAAAAACAATCGAAGATGGAGTCGACGCCCATGCGCAATGGAGACAAAAGGAGGAGTCACTCGGTCCCGTGACTCGAAAGACTTCTTCGAAGAAAAACAACTTGTAACACTCCGACCCAACACCAGATGGCGAGCTATTGCAGAACATGCGTATCTACAGCGACAGATGCCATCGAACATCCTATTACAGTAAAGTGATGCTCATGCCTGATGATGAGGCATTTGACTTGTGAAATGGACATTCCCCTCAGAGGTGTTGCGTTGGGTACGAGAAGGAAAGGTATTCCTTTCCTTGGAGAACTTGTTGTTTACTGACCTGGTAGGCAGGGAGCACACAAATACAAGTACCTCTGAACAGTTTGTGATGACCTGAGATGCCTCCTATTCACATTACTCCTGAACTGGCTATTGAGCTGCTGGCTTGCTCACTCTGTGAAAGACATGGAGCTAGGGTACCGGTGTCTGTATTTTAAAGACTGGCTGGTTCTACTGTGCAAGTATATATTATGTTGTTCATCAAATCAAATCAAATCAAATCATTAACATTTATAAAGCGCGCTACTCACCCGTGCGGGTCTCAAGGCGCTAGGGGGGAAAGGGGGGGTTATCGCTGCTCGAACAGCCAAGTCTTTAGGAGTCTCCGGAAAGCGGAGTGGTCCTGGGTGGTCCTGAGGCTGGTGGGGAGGGAGTTCCAGGTCTTGGCCGCCAGGAAGGAGAAAGATCTCCCACCCACCGTGGAGCAGCGGGTGAGAGGGACGGCAGCAAGTGCGAGGCCAGCGGAGCGGAGGGGGCGGGTGGGGACGTAGAAGCTGAGGCGTCTGTTGAGGTATTCCGGTCCCTTGTTGTGGAGGGCTTTGTGTGCGTGGGTGAGAAGACGGAAGGTGATCCTTTTGCTGACTGGGAGCCAATGCAGGTGTCTCAGGTGTGCGGAGATGTGGCTGTTGCGGGGTACGTCGAGGATGAGGCGGGCCGAGGCGTTTTGGATGCGTTGCAGGCGGTTTTGGAGTTTGGCGGTGGTCCCGGCGTAGAGGGTGTTGCCGTAGTCCAGGCGACTCGTGACAAGGGCGTGGGTCACGGTTTTTCTGGTGTCGGCGGGGATCCAGCGGAAGATCTTGCGGAGCATGCGGAGAGTGAGGAAGCAGGCGGAGGACACGGCGTTGACTTGCTTGGTCATGGTGAGAAGAGGGTCCAAGATGAAGCCGAGGTTGCGGGCGTGGTCTGCGGGGGTCGGTGCGGTGCCGAGGGCCGTGGGCCACCAGGAGTCGTCCCAGGCGGACGGGGTGTTGCCGAGGATGAGGACTTCCGTTTTTTCAGAGTTCAGCTTTAGGCGGCTGAGCCTCATCCAATCTGCGACGTCCTTCATACCCTCTTGTAGGTTGGTCTTGGCGCTGGCGGGGTCCTTGGTGAGGGAGAGTACAAGTTGGGTGTCGTCGGCGTAGGAGGTGATGATGATGTCGTGCTTGCGTACGATGTCGGCGAGGGGGCTCATGTAGACATTGAAGAGTGTCGGGCTGAGCGATGAGCCTTGAGGTACGCCGCAGATGATCTTGGTGGGTTCTGAGCGAAACGGAGGGAGGTAAACTCTTTGGGAGCGGTTAGCGAGGAAGGAGGCGATCCAGTCCAGGGCCTGGCCTTGGATCCCGGTGGAGCGTAGGCGGGTGATTAGGGTGCGGTGACAGACGGTGTCAAAGGCAGCCGAGAGGTCGAGGAGAATGAGGGCGACTGTTTCACCGTTGTCCATCAGGGTTCTGATGTCGTCTGTGACTGAGATGAGGGCGGTTTCCGTGCTGTGGTTGGTTCGGAATCCGGTTTGTGAAGGGTCGAGCAGGTTGTTGTCTTCCAGGAAGGTGGTCAGCTGTTTGTTGACGGTCTTTTCTATTACCTTGGCTGGGAAAGGTAGAAGAGAGATGGGGCGGAAGTTTTTCAGGTCGCTTGGGTCAGCCGTAGGTTTCTTTAGTAGGGCGTTGACTTCAGCGTGCTTCCAGCATTCGGGGAAGGTAGCAGAAGAAAAAGAAGAGTTGATGACGGTCTGGAGGTGCGGGGCGATGATGTCGTCGGCTTTGTTAAAGATGAAGTGCGGGCAGGGGTCCGAAGGGGCGCCGGAGTGGATAGAGTTCATGATGGATTTGGTTTCTTCCGTGTTGATGTGGGTCCAGTTGTTGAGGGTGATGTCCGGGGAAGCGGGTTCAGTGGTGTATGGTTGGGTCTGGTGTCCGAAGCTGTCGTGGAGGTCGCTGATCTTGCGATGGAAGGGTCAGGGTAAATCTCTACCCCCGGGTGGGAGAAGTGGCTCTGTATGGTGAATACTCTGGACCGCAAATCATTTGGGGGCAATCAAATCTGCTTTCATCGACTCATGCTACAGTCCTGAAAGCCATTTGAACTCCCCTTGAGATACACTGGCTTGATTAAACACTAGATTCATAAGGCTAACAGCTGAGGTGACACTCAGAAGCTTTGCACGATTATTTTGCAGGGATGTGGTTTAAGGGAAGTTGAGGGGGAGTAAACTTGTTCACTTGGGATGCGTCATGTTATGTAAATGAAAATGATATCCGCATAACATACCCTACTGAAGGTAGGTCCATTTCACTCTACACCAAGAGCTGCAATGGCCAGACCACAACCAATCAATTACGGATTTGTAAAGCGTGGCTAATCACGAATAGGGTCTCAAGGCGCTGAGGCCACAGGCACCATTATGAGCACACTGCGTCATCAAAACCTTAAAGGTGGCTAATCACTGCCACCCCAAGGTAACATTCATAGCCCATCACAATCAAAACTAGATATATTTCTTTCTACTTATCCTACTCCTATAGAGCATACTATTCAGACACACACACGCCCCTGCACCTTTATATGCACAACACAAAGCAGCAAGGAAAAACAATTGCTTTAAGCGTTGCTGCCTCAAAAAATAATATCCCAGAACCCTACCTTGAAAACAATTCAGAAGAACTAAGCTTAAACAATCAAGTTATTTATGATTGGTAATGGTCTTTCTGGTAGATACTCTAACCACAGATTCCCCACCTTCTGAATATCCCCTGGCGGCAGACTGGAACACCGAAAAGTGTTTCCGCAGTGCTACTCCTTGCTGGTAGGTGGCATTGTGCAGGCCCATGCTGGCTCCATACTAACCCTGAAATGACAGAGCAAAGTCGCATAGACGCACCATCCTTGTGTACTGATATCAGTTTCTTGTCTTCTCCCTTTCAGCATTCTCCGAGGCGGAATATAAAACAATTGTTGGTGGCAGTGTGCTGATCTCTACCTTGGGGCTTTTTTATATGTTAAAAAGAGGCCATGACACAAAGGGGAGGTGGGAGAGCAAAGGAGAATCTTCAGTTATCAAGTGTATATACCAGAAGGTGCTTCCCAAGGTAACTTATCAGTTCTTCTGAAGGACACTTCTCATCTCATACCAAAGCAGTACCTTATAAAGGTCTGTGTACTGTACTACAATGAAAAAAAGGTGGCAGAACTGAATAGGCTAATTGTCCTTCCCACTAAACCTGGCTGTCAAGGCAGTAGTGCTTGATTAGCCAAAGGGGAATGGAGTAGCAACCTTCAATAAAAAAGGCCGTCCCAGTCCTCAGTACCAATTTGCCAGAAAATGTATTGGTATAGGGTGGCTGCACAGAAAGTACCTGCAATTCACTCATGTGACAAGCTAATGTAATTGCAGAGGAAGTCAGTTATTAGGGTCAAGAGACGCAGCGAGTAACTATGCACAAGTTTGAAGCTGTACTCATAAGAAATGTTTTAAGACCAAGTAAAGGTCCCACTGGAGCATCAGAAACAGTTGTTTGAGAGGGGAAGGGGTGTCAAACGTTTAATAAACTGCATCCCAACTCGTAATTTAAGCAAAGATGAGTGGTCTAGCAAACGCAGAAGGCCAATAAAGCTGACAAATAACCTTTTTACAGTGCCTACTGCAAAGCTTTGTTGGGCTAAAGAAATAAACAACAGAACATCTGAAAGCTCAGCCTGCAGGTCATTTTTTAGGTCATCACACCATTCATCAAAAATGTCATCCGGCTAGCATATATGGATTTCGTGGAAGGGTATCTGGCAGCAAAAATGACACCTACCACATCAGATGGCAATTCAAATGCAGTCAGTAGGCATTGTTCAGTCTCCACGCATGAGGTGTAAGTTGCAGAAGTTTGGGTAAAGGACCCTGTCCTTTTGCTTAGACTGGAGGTCTTCACGAAGTGGTAGCCTGAATGAAGGTTGTTCTAGATGCTGTTCAAATTCTGGAGCAGAAAAGGTAGTGACAGTAAGGCATACACGAGTTCCTATCGTTCCAGTCCAGGCCACAATGAGTCGCCTAACAAGTGCTATTGCAGAAACTCCAGCGTGCGAAATTGCACATTCAACAGGGAATGCAGATGCCACCTGGGAATGCAGATGCTATTTGCGTTCTGCCACATGACTTCTGCTCAATTTGAGTCAGGACCCCACCAGGTGGAACAAAGATATTCTGCTGTTCCAGAAATGTAATGCCTCTTGGTACAGGTCCCTGAACTTCACTGTGCCCTGCATTTAGCATATCCACATGGCAGTGGTGTTGTGAGACAGTCTGATGGACAGCAGAAAAAACTTCAGGGCAAAACAATCTCAAAGCTCTAGGAGGCTGGTGTGAAGTTGGCTCTCAGCTGGAGACCAGAAGCTTCCGATCACCAAGAATAGATCCCCCCCAACTCAGCAGCAATGCAACCGTCATCAACGTGTGTTCGGGGTGAATCAAGGGAATGTACTCTGCCAAAGAACAAATTGGAGTCTGTCAGCCACCACTGCAGGTCTTGGGCCAACTCCTTCAAGACCTGGATGGAATAGGATTGGCAACTTTGATGCTGGGCACACTGGGATTTCAGATGCCTTTGCAGGGTGCGCACATGTGCCACCTAGTGTTGCTGACAAGGAGGATGCACAAAGCTAAGAGACTAAGAAGCCTCTGAGCCATTCTCACAGAGATCCAAGACTGGGCCAGAGACATTGAGATCACAGCCAACATTTCCTGGACTCGCTGATGTAGAGGGCAAGGCCTTGAATCTTATGGTATCCAGAACAGCCCCAATGCATGGATAGTGTAAGCCAGGGAGGCCCTAACAACAGGCAAAATCTTGCTTTCCATGTCCCGTGAGGCATGCGCGTAGTGGTTTAAGAGGCAAACTGTTTTAATGCTTCTTCTGCCAAGCTTGGCAGAAGAAAACATTTATTTAACAAGAACATTAATGCATTTGGACTCTGTCTGGGGGATTGGTCAGAAATAAGTTGGGATTAACCTTACTGGTCAAAGCCTAAACAATAATACTTTCTGGGGTATGTTTGTTGGTGAGAAAATCTGGATCACCAGGTGAAGGCCTGAGCTGCCTAGATACTTACATAATAACGGCCAAACAAGAACATGGTTTCAACCACGTAGCCATCAATGCATTGATTAGGGCATCAACCCAGGTTGGAGAATTTCTAACATTTGTCTTAGTCTCAATGGAGGGCAACTTCAATTCTACTACCTCGGCTGCCACCTAAACCACAACAGAAAAGGAGGAACTTTCCTCCACTGATGGTCCATGTGCTAAGTCAACCTATGTTTCAGGGGAGGTGTCTAGTTCACTGGCATTTTGTAAGCTAAGGTACAAGGCATATTCAATATAATTACAGGAAGTAAGACATCCCCCTTCCAAATCAACATCAGTATCCTGGGGTGCTCCCTGTTCCAAGTGATGTGAGTTAGAACCAAAAAGGTAATGGAGTCTCTGTTCATTGCTATGCTGCGTTGGAGGAGTCATGTGAGTATCAGGTAGCATGACATAACTGTGGCTTTGTTATTTCATAATGAGACATCGGGAAAACTCAGGTTGACATTAGCTAAGGGTTTTACATGGGATTCTGTATTAGATCATCGATCAGCACCAGAGTAGTCAATGGTGTTGGTGTGGCAGAAAGCAGCATGGACTATGGGGCTAAGGTGGAAGATTGTACTAGCAGCAGTATGGGCCCAATAACATGCCTCAAGGGCAGACGGTGTTAGGGAAGGACCTGCTGTAGGTAACTCAAATGGAGGCCCTTACTGCCCAAAAGCTCACAGGAGGGAGTCAGAAAAAGTGAAGATTTGCGGCATGACTTCTGTGAAGGCCTTTGATCTATTGTCAAGTTGACAAGAGCCCGTGGAGCTCAAGGCACATCAAGACCAGCTGGAGTTATTGGCTTTATGGCCAGTGAGCTTCAAGTGCACCCCAGATCTTGACATCCTTGCACCTTTTCTTTGAAACAAGAGTGGCAGGATGGCATGGGGTCTCAATCCGCTTTCTTGTGCTTACGTTTGGATTGGGATTCAACTTTCTGTATGATTTTTTTTTAGCAGAAATGGAGTAGTCACCAGAAGGGCCTTGTGACTGGGAATAGGCCTGTCACTTGGAGAGGGATGTGTGTGAAAGCCATGAATACCTCTTATGCTCAACAATGTCCAGCTTTGTTTCCCAGTATCTAATTGCCTTCAGGTGTATTATGGCACATAATCACACAACTTAAGACTCGTAACTGGAGCCTGCACACAAAAGGCACACCTTCTGGGGGTCCATGACCGACATCTGCTAGCATCAGTCCTGGTACAGCTTAAAACCAGTCATTTTTTAAAGGGGACTTAATTCCAAAGCACTTCTCTAGGTAGAATTTGAAAACATAAGTCTGACAAGTTGGCAGTGGAGGTCTGGATTAGTGGCACAAGGCGTGCAGAGGAAGGAATCGACCTCCACGCACAGGGGTGGTACTTATATGCGGCTCTGCTCTGTCACTTCTGGGGTGGTACATATAGAAGCACTGCTGAAACAATTCTCATGATTCAGTCTGGTGCCAGGGGGGCATTCGAATGTGAAGTTGTGGTTAGAATTATCCATCACAAACACCATACACTCACATTGGATTTAAACAAAGTAATTGGCTAATGATGCCTTTCAGAAGTACAGGCTCCAAACAATGTATTACAAAAATCCCTAATCGGATGTGTTGCATTAGTCCGGGCCCATTATTCAGTATGAATCATTACTGTACAACAAATTTGAATTATAGGCCTTTTGCACATTCACAACCAAAAACGTCACATCAGAGAGGACAAGTAATTTGCATTTTCTCCCACCTGGTCTATGATAATAAGCTAATTGGCCCCTAGAAAAAAGTGCAGCAAGCAATATTGTTCAGAAAAAGTCAGGGCGCACCAAAGTCATGATTAATGTAGTTAACTGAATGAATTTGGACTCTACGCAATTTCTTTACTAGGCAGCTGTGTTAGAGCTCAGTGGTTGTTTGGACTCCGTTTGGTGCATGCCCGATATCAAGCTGATATCAAGTGGCCTGATGATGCTTTGTGGTACAAGAGTCCTCAATGTTATAGCAAACATAAGGCATTATAAAATAAATAAAAATATTATGAATACATCATTAGCTAAGAGTACACACTTTCAAAATGAAAGTACTTAAAACATTCTAATTTTTAATTCCACCTTATATTCAGAAATACCTGGTGACACCACTGGGGTGTATATGACACGGTTTAAGGGCTGCTTATGAACTGATGAGATTAGAACTACTAAGGTAAAAGGGTTCAGGCTCAGAGCTCAGTCATAGGCCGTTTGTCTTCTCTCAGCATCAGTTGAGGCAGACATTACAAACCAGAACCTTCTGTTAAGTTGTTTTTTTAACAAAACTGATCAGTAAATGTCTACAGGGCACGCAGACAGCGCTCAATTAAATAAGGCACAATTCCACGGCCAGCTAAACATGTACCTAGTGTATACAGGTTCTCAGATCCAGACGTGGATGGAGAATATAGCTTATCTGTCACAATAACACCCTTGGAAAAAAGCAACATAATTTCATGCATTTATGTGATTTGTAAAGCACTGGCAATAACTTGTAGCCCCAACACGGATAGAATGCACCTCAGTAACTCTTGGTGGAAGCCAGGTGTTTGGTCCCTTGGTCACCTCAATTCTCACCACAGAAGTAGTGGTCAAGCATCTCAGCACCCCAGTTAGTTTGGGGAGGCTTTACAATAAGCAACAGATTTAGGCTGCTTCGACCCACTGCATCTAAGAATGCTAGATGTAGTTGGTGCTACATGTTTAACGCCCTTCAGAAGTAAATCTGGTAGACCAAGTATTGGCTGTATTGTAGCTGAAAGAAACTCTCCACTATGTTATTAAATTGGCAGCTAAGAACTGATTATCTGATCACATGCCAGATAAAAAAAAGACCATATTCCAAGTCCACTGGAGAAGTGTGGCACAATGGTTAGCGTGGCAGACCCTGATGCAGAGATCTGGCCTGGGACCAGGGTTCAATTCCCACCTCAGAGGGTCTTGGGCTCAATTCCCTAGGACCAGATAATTCTCACCTCGGTGCCTAATCTAATTAGTGGGTCCCACTCTGTAACTCTGGGCAATAGCTTGCTTAATCTCCACAACGGCCCTCACATCGCTTGGATGCCTGGCTTCACCCTGGGGCTGTCCAGGAGTGGGCGCCTCACAGGGAAAAGCCAGGAGGGGTTCCACAGTGGTATGCGTACAGCGCCTTGAGACCCTAATGGGTGAGTAGTGCGCTATACAGGTGCAAAGTTTACAGTTTCACTGGTGGCTGAGCTATCTAGCGCCAAACCCGTAAACCAGACTTCTCCAATGAGGAAGCTCATGGGCTACTGCTGGCTCTTCAGCTACCTAGACGTAGCTCTTCTATCTGCAGACCAGGATAATAAACACGTTTTTGCTTGACTGAATTACTATATGTATACCAAAATTGAAAGAACGTGCAATTGAGATATAAATGTGAGCACTTTCAGAACTCAAAAAATAAGCTGATGTTTGGAGAAAAATGGTTCACTTTCCAAAATAAATTCATACAGATATTCAAGAGATACATTAATCAGTGAGAACTTCAAGAGGCCTGGGTAAATTTTCTCACTCCATCACTATACGCCTTTACCTTTTAATACCAGCATTCCGATGAGCTGCAGCTCTCTTCGTCAGAACTTACACATGGCTTGCAGAGTGAATGGAGAACAAGCACAAATGCTGTAAGTACAGTGGCCGCAGTTTTTGAAACCTGATTAGTAAGGAGACATCACTGGTTCTATAAAACAGAAAGTAAAATACAATAAAGAGCACACAGATGTGCGGTGAGGTGACCAGAAAGTGCTAAAAGGTAATAATTGACAAAAAACACAACTTCTGCCAATATCAAAGAATGCTGGGCGGACCTTGGGTAAGATGTGCCACCACCTTGCATCTTCTGATTCATAGGATAATTCCTGTATTCACTGGAAATATTTTAAAAGAAGAATCTAGTAGAAGAAAATACCAATTAGGATTGTCAGTGTAAATGTAAACCAAATACCCAGGACCATATACTACAGAACTTTTGTATCCGAAGGACCAAAAGATTAAGGGTAGCTACAAGAAGTTGCAGATTGAGTTGTTTGTGCCTTTCTCAGGGTGCTCCTCATCTCCAAGCACTTCACAAAACTATACCAAAAATTCCAAGAAACGCGGCACACAAATAAAAGACTAAGAAGGAGGCTACATGTTTTCATTTATTGTCGATATGTGTAACATTTTAGCATACTGTAGCTGTATAAAACATGCATTTTCCGGGATACTTATGAATGAATGAGCCCACATAAATTATATTATTTTTTGTATAAGACCATGTAAAAAAAACAGAAGAATTCCGAGTGCTTTGGAGGCTCTCCGTTCTCAGCTGTAAATTCCAAAACACAAGCTAGTGAGGTTTCTTGCTATGCCTACAGCTAGGTGTCGGGAACCGCAGCAAACATTTTAAAATACATCTACAGTATGTTTTACTTGTGTGACATTCCTTGTATATGTGCTGTGAAAATGTAAAAATAGTCACAGATGTTTTCTTTAAAGAAATAAAAACACTTCTAGAAGAGTACACAAAAACAAGGCAAACAAAAGTCCATAGCACTTAATGAGAGTGATATAAATTTAGTGAGCAACGCGGATGTTTGAACAAGGGATGGCTTGATAATTCAATGTAGGCTTAAAAGGTTATAGTAATTCCAATGCAGTCTGATATTCCTGTCACAAATACAGCTTGTTTCCTCCTCAACAATTTGCAATACATTCAAATCAGGCAGACAGCGATATCTACTGTGTGCAAAAATAGTGCACTAATAATTTCCTTCTCCTCCCTCCACTGAACAAAAGCAACTGTATACCCTAGGAGCTGGTGGCTTTCTTATGGAATGGGCGAAATCCTTGAAAATTAAATTAAGGCATCAGGATAGGAACACAAAAAAAAAAAAAAAAAAAACATAAAAAAAATAAATTGGTGTAATCGATATTCTTCAACTTTCTTCCTTATACTACTGTAGCTGCTGAGCAAACACACAGCACGGATACAGGATCCATATATAATCTGTTCAACATTATGGCTTTATACAAGTGCATACTTGCCACTGCAGTAAGAAACGGTATCCAATACGGTGTATAAAAATAAAGTGTGAAGTTCTCAAAACCCTTTTTGCAGAATTACAGTACAATATAAATATATACACAGTATAATGGTCACTTCTTGGAGATGCCCTCTGTTCTGGTTTGGTGGACTGCTCCTCCAGATCCTTCCGACCAGTGTCCCTTCCGGGCGGCCGGCAACGCTTGAGAATGTTGAAACCAGGTGACGTTCTCGGTCCTGATTCGCACTCTTTGGAATCCTTTCGCCAGCTGTAGTGTACATTTCTGCCAAGAGCGTTTTGCCGCGCAAACCTTTGAAAGGGGTACCCGAGGTCTTGGTGCGCCAATCCCATTCACTCCCAATCGGATCAGATTCCCATAGGGACCTAGGCCACTCTTGAGGATTAGTATTTCTCTATTGCATCAACACTTTTGTAAACCTCCAATATATATAGCACAGTCTCTTAGGTTAAAATATAGATTTTATACATTTGGGGTATCTTATGTTTTTCAGTCTTTTTTTTGAGCAGGAAGAAAATGATTCATCTTAATTGGAGACTGCATTCACAGAAGGCAGTTAGCTGAAAAAAAGATAATAACAATTGGGTTATTGATGGAAATAAACCCAAGATGGGGTCTGACACGTACTTAATGCAGAGACTTTCAGCCACACATTAGGTCATACAAATTTTACAGCCAACTTTTGCTGAGCGAGTTCAACTAATGTATCCGTATTGTAGATTCAGCATTTAAAAACAAACTTGTCATCTGTGTGTGTAAACACATTAGCACGCGCCCTTATAAGTAAAGTTGTTGAATTGAAAATATGTAGTACTAAATGCTGCCTCTTGCTGTTTTTTTTTTTTTTTTTTAAATTAGTGGTCTTCGGGACTTAATATTAAATGGGCCAAGGATTTTGGGTTATCCTCTTCTCGCAACCCCAGGCCCCCTCCCCGCCCTCCTTGCTCCCCACTTAATTTCTTACATCTCCTTAGAGTAGCAAGTTTCAAAATGCTGAATGTGTACGTTTTGTAAAATAACGATAATACTCAAAGTAAACATTCCACACTCTTTTTGTCACACAAGGCTTCCACGTGCATGCTTCCGTGAGACACAAGCCACATGTAAACCAGAAAATAATTTTTCCTGATGTATTTTAAAGATTTTATAAAACACTCAATGACTTCAAAGTTATGGTGAGAAGAAGACAACAAAAGAACTATCATTCTAGTTCTGAGACGAGAAGAAGCAGCCCCTTGATCATCTGAGCTCACACACAGCATTTTATCCAGGGATACCCCCTGCAGAGCATTCCCTGGCAAAAGCCACAGGCATGGCTTTAATGTGCCAACATATGTAAACACAGGCATTCACAAATGCTCTTCACAAGTTGCATGCACAAATGCTGTTCCTTGTGCATTGCTTTTTGCCCATGAGCAGAAACAGGTATTGAAAAGGGATTGTTTTTTGTGTGCAGAGTACATATGAACGATAAAGAAGTGAATGTGACATACAGTGTGATGCCTGAGTGTTCTTTCCTGATGCAAAATAGTCCCTCTACTACTCAAGTGAAAGTGTTTCATGAATGGCTGAATGATAAACCAATAAACCAAACCGATAGTAAGTAACATGAGGTGAGAGAGTATTATTGTATTAAGTGAAGTCAAAGACCACTCTATATTTTAACAGACAAAGCACACAGCAGTGCATTTAAGCCAGACCTAAAAATGGCAGTATCTTCCTTCTCCTGTGTATGCCCAAACTGCCAGTAGTAGCATTCAAACCTTTCTGTCCTAGGCTTACTTCTAGGGACAGGAGAACCAAACATCTACAACTGCACAGAACATACCCTCTCTGCTTTGGTGCCTTGGCGGGCCAGTATGGGGCAATTCATATTGCTCAAAAATCTAATGTAGTAGAGACTTTCTTTAAACTGACTTTACCTAGAATAATGCTATGTATTAATGATCTTTAGACCAGGAATGCCAAGATCTATGTGTAATTGTGGCACATGCCCATGTATTCTCTCCAAGGCAATTGTTAAAGAAATTTTGCTGCCCATCATACTTTTCTAGGCTTGTCATTCATAAAAATGACTAGTGGTTCAAAATGCTCTTTCTTCTTCTGCTTAATGAAGCTCTGATTTTCATTCCTTGCTTATAATGTGGCACTTGTGATGTGCCATAACTTTGCTTTTGGCTCACCCCATGCCTGTTCCATCAAACCGTTTACTACGCCACCACCACGCTCTGCAGCTCAGCACGATATAGGGCAAACAGCACTACCTTCTTGACAGAATTTTAAGATTAACAGTAGCGACATAATTCTATGTCCACAATCTCTGTTTAACATAGGATATGCTCCACTTGGCACCCTTAAACAATGGCGTTTAGAATGCAATGACTAACTCACTCCTCTGTAGCAGCGGGGGCTAGTAACTGAAAGGAGTAGCTACCTCTAAAGTATTACCATCGCAACTGTATTCTAGAGCTTCATATCCACTGTTTAAAAAAAATAAAAAATATTTGTTGTGCCTTTTTCCGGGCTAATCAGGAAGGGCTCTCAATGAAAATGTGCAGATGCATATCTATCTGTGACTCATCTGAAAAAATATTAAATACTGCACAAACCACACATTCAAAGGCAAGAGTAAAGGTACAATTAACAACAGCATGAGCAGTTGATCGCCTTTTATAAAATGGATACACCTCTCACGAGTGGTCAATTAAATCCTTTGAGTGCACAGCAAAGACAACTCAGGTAAAGATGGGAGTTTGCAGATAATTATTTTCTGGAGTGATAGGATTATTAAATCTTGAGTGTCAGTTGCTAGCTACAGTGTCACCTCGTCTGTTTTTATGTCTAGCATCATGCTAGATACAAAACAAGTCCCTAGCTCTGTGCTATACTCATACTGGCTCTAGAATCAGTGGGGGCTGGTACTAGGGGGAGACTTATTTTGAAGCATCTTTCAACTAAGTATCTCTGCTGATGGCTATTTAAGGTGATTCATTTAGAGTACTAAATATAGTGGTCATCTCTCTATAGATTAAGAACATTGTAGTTGGAATCTTCTAAGACCAGGTACAGCCAAGAAAGGTGTACCCCTGCACCCTCTCTTAATGCAACTCTTGCAGCTAGAAAACCTCAGAGGCGACAATGAAACGCCCTTAAAATTAAGAGCAGATTTGTTAAATACCTGCATCAATCTTTAAGGAGGATCTGTACTGCTTGTGTCTGGAACAAGTGAAAACAAGCATTTGCAATGTAATAGGTATCGAATTTGCTTGAGTTAGAGCTATTGGCGGTGTAAAGTCATAACTGGACTTTTCTTGCCAAATAAATTGGTCAACCCTGCCTCATAATTTGGTATTTTCCTGCCACATAATTCCAGTGGCCCTGCATATAACTAAAGCACTTTAATTTATCTTCTTCCTCTGTCTGACGCCAAAAATGCAAATGTTGTCCTTTATCATTATTTAAATCTGCCATGCTAATTCCAATAGAATACCATTTTCACCACCCCATCACAGTTGCTGGTTGGCTAACACAATTACCTCCCCACCCCCCCAAATAAAAGACACAAGACAGCCACGGAGATGTAAAGAGAGAAATAAACTAAAAGGGTCAACCAAAAATATCAAGAGTGTTCATACAGTCATAGTGTAATAAAGGTGTTAAGTTGGCCTGAATCATAGTCATAACTGTAATAAGGAGAGATTGATAAAACATATACAATTATCATATAAATCCAATAAAAACCTTTATCAGAAAAACGTTTGGCATTAGATTGTAATGCTCAGAACAACCCCTGGAGGGCATCTCAATGAATATAGCATTTGTATGAAACATGGTCATGCAACCATATAGTTAGCCTCTAGAGGGCATAACCACTTGAAAAAACATGTCAGAAAGTAATGCACTGTAACCATATATTTAGCCCCTAGAGGGCATAACACATTAATCATTTTTAGGGTTAGCAGGCCCACTGCCATGAAAGGCCTTCAAAACACAAACTACTCCCAAGCTGTAAACCAAAAGTTACAACCATGAGTGTGCTTAAAAGACGCTGAATGGTGGGATGGGTTTTTATTTTGTGGTCCCCACTAACTTAGTCTGGGGACCCAGAGGTGGTGTCGACAGAAGGAGCACATTGCGTTGAACGTTTTGAAGGTGGTCCCATTGCCATAGGGACCAGTACAGGCTGAGTTATGAGCAGAAATGTTTTGTAAAGGGAATGCTCTGAAAAGCATTATGGGGTGAGTTTTCATGCCAGCGAATATTGTAGTATGTTGACTGTAATGCTCAGAGCAGCCTCTACAGAACACCACAATAAAAACATGCACTTGTAGGAAACATAGTCATGTAATCATATAGCTAGCCCCTAGAGGGCATACCCAGGTGAAAAGAGAATGGCAGAAAGTAATGTAGTGTAACCATATATTTAGCCCCTAGAGGGCATAGTGCATTACACATTTTGAAAGCTAGCAAACCTACTACAATGATATAACATACAAGGCCCTTAAAACAAAATTACTGGCAGCTGCAAAACAAAAGTTACAGCCATGATACAACTGAAAGACACTGAGTTGTTATTATTTTGGGGTGCCCATTAACCTAGTGCGGGAACCCAGAGATGACAAACAGAAGGAGCACATCGTGATGAATGTTTTGAAGGTGGTCCCATTGTCCTAGGACCAACACAGCCTGAGTTATTAGCAAAAATGTTTTGTAAAAATAATGCCCTGCAAAGCATTATGGGAGGAGTTTCCGTGCCGCGAATATTGTACTATGTTATGGCGACTGTAATGCTTAGAACAATCAAAACAGCATTTGATAGAAACATGGCCATGTAACCATATAGTTTCCCCCTAGAGGGCATAACCACATGAAAGGAAAATGGCAGAAAGTAATGCAGTTTAACCATATATTTAGCTCCTAGATAGCGTAGTGCCTTACATATTTTCTGAGCTAACAAGCCTGCTGCAATGATATTACCAACAAGGCCCTTAAAATAAACTATTCCCAGCTGTAAAAAATAAATAAATAAATAATTCATTAAAAAAAAAAAGTTCCAGGCATGTGAAAGCTTCCCACAATGGTCATAGGGTTTATTATTTTGGGGTCCCCACTAACCTAGTGTGAGGACCCAGAGATGATATAGACACAAAGAGCACGTTGTCGTGAACGTTTTGGTGGTGGTGGTCCCATTGTCCTACGACCACCACAGGCTGAGTTAGGAGTAAAAATGTTTTCTAAAAGTGATGGCCTGCAATTAAGTAGCAAGTTTTCCGAGTGCAGTAAATATTGGAGTACTGGCTCTCCCGCTTTGTCAAGAGAGACGCTTTGAGTATTTCTGTGTTTTTGTACATACAGCATTTATCAATTACAAGTGTTTTTGTGAAGGCTATGGAGCGTGAAGGGGACTGCCAAAAGAAATGACTCTGATTAGGTAACAGTGCTGCGAGCGCCATGGTCGCCCTGGAGCATGAAGGGGAGAGACAAAAGAAAAAAATAGTTCATCCACACTGAAGTATATTGGCAATTGTGCAATATTCTATGTAACAGGGTCAGTCTGCAAGGTGGCAAAAAAACTGCCCCAACGAGGGACAATCAAAGCATTTACCAACTACATCAAGGGATTTTTGAAAGGCAAGCCCAAGAACGAGTGAAGGTGATGGGCGTGAGATGGGAGTGGTTAAAAGCCCACAGCATATTTACAACAGGTCAAAAAGCATTAGCGCGCTCGACCTAAAAAGAAATGAAGCCAGTTTTGTAGGAGATGCAATATAAACCCTAAAGTGACATCACTGTGGCCAAGCAGCTACAGCTGCCAACTTTGGGACAGGGAAATCAGGTCTAAATATTGGCCTCTCATCAACATCTTGAAAAAGTCACAATTTCTCAGATTCTTAAAAAAAAGTCACAATCTCTGTCTAAAAATCAGTAATCTCTGGTTCTCTTGTAAAGTGCTCTGATGTCCCTGGGACAAGTTCACATACCCATGTATGTATGTCTATGTACAAGTGCACACTGGAAAAACTTGAGGCAATGTTAGAGATGCAATATGGCTCTATTATTCATCCGTGATGCCAACTGAAAAGGTTTCCAGAGATTAACAATTTTGCATGAATATATTCTCCAGACACTTTTTGATTTTCAAGTTATGAATCTCTGTGCACCAGAAGATTTAACCAAGTGTTGTACTAAAAAGAGGAAGAAAGCTGCTTTTTTAACAAAACCAAAACACAGTTATTTTTTTTTTAAGTGTACTTTATTGGATTTCACTACTGTAAAACTGCCTTTGAGGGAAAGTGACCATATCAACTAGTCTGAGAAAGCCAGAGGCAGATAGACTCTCCTTTCAAAGTGCCTCTTTTCCTAGTTGGTCATGAATGTTATTTTTCCAGGTGAGATCAAGGATTCCTCTCCTGTGTGGGAGTGCAGAATCTGGAGGAGATCTATATATCACCACTGACTCAAGAGTCAGTCAGGAAGCTGGATGAGATACAAGTGGATCACTGAAGACATTTTGGGGCAAAAAGAATAAGTTTCACTCCATACTGCTGTACACAGGTAAATATGTTCAGACGCAAGAGAAACTGGGTTGTGGTGATGTTTGGGGGGGGATAAGTCATAAAAATTGTATTGACTACTCTATCAAACGGCTATTGCAATTGAAATCAGTTTACGATAATCTTGGTGTTATCAATTTTCTTCCATTGCAAATGTACCAACATACTGGCATCTTAATTTTGAGAAGATATGTAAAAATACCATCATTTTAACAAGACCGTCCCTACTGTTAGATTTTCTTCAGACTGAGAATCTGACAATTATTTTTTGCACCATTTTTTCATGACAAGAAAGTGGCATTAGATGCAGTTGTTCCTTTGATGCCTGTGAGAGCTTTCTTATTCAACATATTCTGAACCTTCTGTACCAGTGATCAAGATGTAACTATCCTAATCCATATATCAGACTATTTCAGACTCCAACTTATTCTTTGGGGTTTCATGGTCTGTGAGCCATCCAAAGAGGGGAAAAAAGACAATGCCCAGGACTTTCTGCTAGATTTGAGGATTCAAGGTGGTGAGGTGCAGTAAGGATGGGAATTCCATTGAATAGACCTGGCAGTGTTCCAGTGTGGCAAAGCATCAGTGTTGTTAACAGCAATGAACAACTCATTTGATGTGACCAATAGTTCTCTGCTTTATTGCCTTTTCTTTTTTACCGGAAATATTCTTCATAAATCATTCTTCTATAGAGAGATTGTAGCATTCTAGAGAGCAGAGGATTCTGCACCTCTCTTTCCAGTTTAATAGTCTTTTTTTCTCCCACAGTTTCCAATCTGCTGCCTTTCCTTTTCTAAAACACTTGTCAACGCTCCATGTACGGCTATTCGGACCACAGTGATAACCAAATAAAATACAGGAGCTAGATATTCCTTCAGGAATTTAGTCGGCATATGCCACTCAGGATTCCAGAAATCTATTGAATTTGTGACTGAGATAAGTATGGAAACTATGACCACTGCAGGTTATAGTAGATCTGGGGACCATAGGAACAAAAGGTTTCTGCTGTGGTCTGCTTTCAATGTTTTGCAAATTACCATAATTTGAACTTCTAGAGTGACTGTCTCAACATTCAATTACTTTCCAACTCTAATGGTGACCTCCTGAAATATCATGATGTCACCTCTTAGAGATATCCTCAAAGGAAAAGAGTCTGCTGACTTAGAGTTATCCCCTTTACCTCAGCCACCCTCAATTCATGGTATAAAATTGTGTTTCTCCTTTGGAGTTCAGTTGCATGGCTGTGTCTGCCATCTCTATGTGTGGTATAGTTCTATTCCAATAGACATTCCCTCAGATGATGATCTCTGTGGGCCTTATTGGAAGGATTTTTAGACCCCGACGTCCTGCAATTATGCTTGGAGGATATGGGTTTCTCTTCAGTGTTGTGGGTTTGTGAGGAAGTATTAGCGCTTCGAAAACCACAGGCATTGCATGTATGTAGGAAGGTGGCTGCAGGGTTTCTGGTAGTGTGCCTAGAAGAGAAAGGGTCTATTCACTGCCTGCACCATACAGAATTGGCATAAATTGTGTATGGTCTTTGGAACTTAAATGGGAGTTTGATCCTTGTCCAAGACCTTTGGATCCATATGGTGTGAGAGAACACTTGGTGTTGACACTCAATGTTAAGAATCTCAACACTGAATGTTCGCTTCACAAATGAGCAAATCAATGCTGACAACTCAGCAGTGATTAAATGGCTTAACAGTCAATTCCCAGGGGGAGAAAAAAAATCAGACCTGGTGCTACAATTGCACTTGTGCTCCTGAATAGAAAGGCTTCTGCAGGAGCTGCTTCTTCATTTACTAAGCTCTCCTTACTTGGCTATAAAGCTCCCTCGCTTCCTACGCCTCAGCCTACTGTAAAACATCTCTTGACAGATGTTACTGTTCCTAATGTTGTGGGAGACGTGAAGGCAGAACATCACACATTGTGATAGTCTTTCTTAGGTATCAAATGAGTACAGAAAGGACACCAGGTGAATTGAGCAGGCAGGTGTAAGAGGATGTGACGAAGGAAAACATGCCATTAAATAAAACTACAATATCGAGCAGAAGCACAAAAAGGCACTAAAAAGCCTTTGGAGAAAGGAAGCAGTGCTGGAGACTGTTGCTCAGTGAACAGAAAAAAGACAAAGCACTGTCTATAAAGCCAGGGGGCAGCTTCCGGAGTTCCCAATATGGCGATTTCACTTTATACTCAACCCAATGTTTATGATATATCCCCAGGTGTTATATCAGTCCTATCAACTGATCTCTGAATTGGTTACTGTCTTTTTAAGAGTCCCGTTTACATCACTATCATTAACCTTGGCACACAAAGTCATTTAATGGTCTTCTCCTGATTTTTTGGGGCTGTAAAGTTTAAGTAGCACAAGCCACAACGTTCTCTTTGTTCAGCTCATCATGCCTCTTGGATGTGCCAAAAACCCAAGATAGTTACCTACAGTGGCACAGCGTTCTTAGCGGCCCAAGATATGATCTGAATTCCTAGCCCAATACCATCTAGCTAAAGCGGTCTCTTAATGTCTGGCAAACCATCATAATACATGCCTTTTAAACCAGTAAATCCCTTCCTCAATGTTCCTCTGCTCTTACGTGTACCCTTTACTGTTATGATTCTCAATAGCGTCAAGATGCTACAGTGAATGTTACATTCTAAATAAAATGTAACATATCGTAAGAATCCTATTCCATATGGGCAACCTTACTGACAAGGAATATGATATGTAAGTAGTCCAATAAGCCAAGAAGTCAGTGTTTTAACCCCTGAAGAAAAATAATTTGAAGGGGGTGTCATTAGAACAAGCGTAATACCCTTGATGTTGTTGAGTCAGGAAGACTGAAAAAAGAAAATTCCAGCAAATTTTAACTTTCGACTAGAAAATAAACAAACACATACATATTTGTTGTTAGTCAGACAACTCAAATTTTCACACTACTAAAGCCAAGAAATATTTCTTTACAGTACTGCAGGTAATATGTGACAGATAAAGACATACAAAATAAAAACAAACTTCACACAGTATGCATGCTACAATCATTATGCATTTAATATCTCACTGCAAAATCTCAAACCACTAAAATGGCAAACAGCTTCTTTCATGAACACCTCCAGTGCACAATGCTGCAGTATGTTTTATTTCCAAAAGTACAGTTAGAACTCCTAAACCAAGTCATCCTCCTCTTTATAACATTTTGACCGCATGCCCTTCAAATGCTACAAAGAGGATGTGCTCTATTTTCCAAGAGAATCATACCTTATTTACATAATTATTTTTCACCTTTTTTGCCTTTTCCAGCTTTGGTGGGTTTTAATTTCCTGAATAAGAACTGCTATTGAGAACACACAAACAAAACTTGCAAAAATACATACGAAAGTCAAATCATGCTTTAGATAAAACCCACATCTCACAGCATGATTACCTAAATTACCTTTTTAGAAATCAAATACATCGTCATCATCCTCATCATCAATATCATCAATTGACCATTCCCAGTCTCTAAATGCCAAATCAAGTAATCTGGAATAGGAAGTTTTAGCACTTGACATAAATTGCTTGACTAAAAGCATGAGTTATAACATTTTGTATTTCACTACAATACCTTGAAAAGGGAAGGCAGGTGAATGCTGGTTTGTCATAGTAAATAAGCACATTACTGTCACTTGAAAGTACCGAATAACAAAAATTAACTTTTAGATTAATTTACTGAAAGTGTACAGGACTGAACAATGCGACACATATTGCACTCTTCTAAACATAATTTATAGAGCTATAATATTGAGGCATAACTTCAAACAACTTCCCAGTAAATAGTAGGTGGGTCAACAATTAATTTGTCTTATAAGGAATATAAGACAGCAGCAGTGTTTAAATTTTAAGGAAAGGAACAATATTTAGCCAAACATTCTAAATACATTTTGTATTCACTTCACTGTTAAGCACAGACAGATGTTTGGTAGAAATATTCAGTCTCTGTAATCTGTCTTCGGCTCCCAACAGATCACTTTAAGAGTTGTTTGCGCTTTGGCACATTCGGTTGCAACATTATGTACACCATGTTCACTTCACGACACGATGCCTGAAACTTTGTACAAAGTCTAATTTGTCTGATTGACCAACATTCCATTATTTGTCCCCATCAGCACAGGCTGGAAATAATTAGGTATGTGAGCACCTGCCACACTGTAATGAGATATGAAACCAAAAGTATTTACACATTCCCTAATGTACTGTTTTGCTTAAACCAGCTCTCATTTGCACCTTGCACTATTATTTGTCAGTCTGCACTGAAATCATCTCCTCTGGTCACTCCCACTGTTTCTGAAACAATAGTCATAATCCATGGGATGATTCCAAAGAATAGCCCAAATGAACCCCACTCCAAGGTTTTCTTTGGGAGGCAGTAATCTGTAAAACATCTCCCTGAACTCCACCCAAACCTAAAGATGACAAGGCGATGTGTTGACTTATGTCAGGGTTTTTCTTGCATGCAACTCACTCAGGGACTCTTAATAATGCTACCCTTATTTGCTTAAATCATATGTGTTAAGTAGTAAGTAACGTTGAGACCAATTGAATCTTTTTTAAATCCTCCTGGGTGTACTTAACGTGGTGGTCTTTCAGCGGGGAATTGTTGCAAAATCAGGGGCACCTTCTTAATGCAGATTATTGTGATTAAACCTTTACTTGTGCACTAGGGAGCAGAACTTATGCTAGAAACGGAAATGGTAGAGAGCTCTGGATGAGCCCACCCTGCATTGGCAAGGTGCTGGTGGAGGAGTATCCCTAAGATGAAGCATGGCACCTAGTTAAGGCCTGGGGTCGCAACCTTTTTTTTTTTTTTTAATCATTTTTTCTGTTGTATCTAATGTCTATTGTTTGGATTATTGACCAGAGAGTCAAGGCTTTAATACGATTAAGTATAAACTGGAGCATTAGGAATGAACATTTTAGCTCTCTTTTGAACAGAGCCCACCAGTCCTTTAATGTCAGTTATGCCATTAAAATATAAAGGTGGCAATGGATTTTGGCTCTTTTAAATACTCTGTATACTTGCACATATGAGTCAGTGGTATGCATACTCAGGGGTTAAGATCACAGTCTGCCTTCTAAGGAATATCTTGATGATAAAGCTAGTCTGAGGTGTTTGATGATTCTTCTACCAGGACAACTTTGATATGTGACCTCGAGGAGAGGACAGCAGAAATCCACTTTCCACAATTTCTAAAATATCTTTAGGTATTCAATGCAGTAAAGCATGCCGGCATGCATGCTGCTGTCCTGATTTAAAAGAATACTGCTCCCATTTCTTGGCATAGGTGCCCTTCATTGAAAGGGCTTGAGGTTGTCTCTGGACCACCACAGGGATGCTGAAATGCCCACATCAAAAGGTAGCAGGAGACATTCTTACGCTCAGAAAACCTTGGTCGTAGTGCAGCGACTTTCGGTTGTCCCAGGTATGATCAGGGCGCACTGACATTATGATTCACGTATGAGTCGACATTTTAATTAGGTCTGGAATCAAAATCGCCTGGACAATAAGATGATAAAGAGGATCACCTTGCAGGTATAACTTGATTTTACAGAATACACTGGATGAAAGGAACTAGCAGAAATGTGTCAAAAGATCTATTCAGTTTGTGTTGTGGGGACCGATACACATGGCGACACACCATTAGAGATCTTGGAGGCAAAGCTTTTTGTTCAACAGTCCTGGCTCTTTGCATGGACTAACTGCAGCATTGCTGTCATTTGGCTTTTTGTCCTGGCACTGCAATACTGCAGTGATCACATTCCTTTCAGAGGATGAGTCTTACTGTGGGATCTAGACCATACCTTTCCTCCATTTTGGTCCATCTTTGCTGGGGACCAGTACTTAGTGAGAGGTTTGCACCTAGCCTGCTGCAAACAGCTCGCCGGCAGCTCTGTACAGCAGTGCGTGGTGGGCATTGTTGCTGCAGTAATATCCCAGCATTCATGGGGCTGCAACGAGGTTCCTCATCCTCAGAAGGTGGTGCTCGGTAGTGGTGTGGCCAATTTGTTTTGTTTCAGGGAATGGCAGGTCCTGGGAACTAAAGGCTATTGCTTAAAAATTCAGTGCAACATTTTTATGTAGTTCAGCAACATCAAAAACATAGGAGGGAGCTATTTCTTTGCATTGAAACCTACTACAGCATCCAGAGGTGCCCACTTTCAGTGCCCTTCAAAAGCTCTCTTCTCAAACTATCCCCATCTTTATTTTTTTATGTTTCTTATTTATTTCCTTTTTGGGTGAACCTTTCTCCTGAAGGCATTAGGCAAATCTGGGAGCCCAAACTGCTGAAAGGGAGGACATACCTTGCTGTATGTCTTGATCGCAGGTGACATAAGCACCTTCAGTGTAGCAATAAGTGAAAGCCTTGCTGTAGTCTTTCAAGTCCTTAAGGAGAAATTCTAACAGAGTGTAGAGATGTCATCTGCAGTCATGCTACAATTAATACATACAAAAACATCCTGACATAAATGTTAAGATGGCTCAATCCGGTTTGATTTTGAAGTACGACACTGCAAGCTGTAATGACAAAAGAGGATTCTTGACAAGAACACAGGATCAGAGAAGAGTAGACAGCAGCTCCCACAGCCTGTCAGACGCTTTCAAAATATTTATCGATATACGCTATCAAATACAGTTCACTTACTGTATTGTTAAAATGAACTGGAAAAGGTTGAGTTAGGCAAAAGAGATAGATATGTACTGTTGATTGACTGATTTGGGACAAGAAGGCCTAGCCTCTGGATACTGCTTACCAGCCATCCACTCATTTGCTGAAGTGAAATGGATGGCAGTGATCTTGAAGGCCTAATATTGTGATGTTATTTATATTGCTATGATGCACTAAGGATTCCCAGTATGGTGAGTGAATTAAGCAGCAAAATCAACCTGCCCTCTTCCTCAATAAGTTCGGATTGATCATAATCTTTAAATCCAATGGCAGTGAGTTACACAGTCTTGATGCTGAAATAGAAATGATCCCCAACAAATCCGCCCTCAGGAAAGCAGGAATGGGCATTAAACAGCAAATAGCAGAGCACGGGTTTTTCAAGTGGCTCTGAAATATTTTTGTTAATTTAATTTAAAAAAAGATTAGGTATCAAGAAGAGAACTTTTGAACAAAATATTATCTCAAGATGGATCCAACGGAGTTTCTCTGTGAGAGATAAACTAAGTCTTGGAGCTTCAAGGGTAAAACCACAGCCTAACATTACTGACATTGTGCCTTGATTGAACGAGGCAATTATGTATTTACACAACTTTTAGCTCCAGGCTGGCTCAATAGGTACATTGCCAATGGAACAAAAGTAGATCCTGATTAAAGTGAAGAAAGTGCTAGAATTATATCTTCTGCATATTCATCCTGGAGAAGTTGTTCAAGAGATGGAGTTGTAGAGAAATGGAACAAGGACTGTTATGATTTACTTAAACTGTACATATTCTGATATTTTCAATTTCTGATGCAAATAATTATGCCAAGTTGTTACAAAGCCACTCGCAATACAACATCTGACCTTGATGCTTATCAGAAATCGTATTCACGATCCATAAGAGGAGTTTAAGCATTCAAAAACGTGGTAAGAGAAATATGTTAGATATGCTTTTCTCAGTTCCAATTTATAGGCCTTCAATGTGGTGTTATGCCAATCCCTATGACTGTCGAAATGCATTATCACGGTCCTTGGCTTTTCAACCTCTCATTTGTGCTAAGCTGTGCTTGATGTTCATAACACTAAGGGCCATAATAAACGTAAAAGTAGATTTCTTTGCCTAGATAGATAAAATTGTGTTCATAAACAATTTTGTAGTAGAAACCAAAAATGAACTAATGGCAGAAAAACTACACATAAAAAAGGAGAATTTTAAAGTACCTGGGATTTACACATTTAAAAAAAAAGTCAGTCATTTTAATGAAGGATTGTTTTGTAGTGTATTATGAAGTAACTCCCCATAATTAACCACACTATCATAAATCTCAGTGATTTATTTCTTTGTACATTTTAGGTGAAGATTAAATGCAATACTTAGTAAATCTAAAATGGGGTTAAATGCAGAGGGGAAAGCATCCCAAGGTCTCACTTATTTTTGATTACACAGGACATTTGTGAGAATGATACATGTAGGTTACAGCACACCAGGGAGATGCAAAAAAAATACAATGTTTACAACATGCAATATGTTTGTTAGAATTTCATTTTTGGATTTTACTTCAAAAATGGAAAATTGGTTTGACCTGAAATTTTAAATGCTACCTATTCAAATCATAAGCACCTTTAGTTAGTATACATAATAAGCACATGCTGATCAGGACATGACTGACCACATCCCCATTACTTACAGTTATGAAAAATGTATGACCGAATATCAGTGAAGGATGATTCGAAGGGGAGGGCCAGAACTAAAAAATTTGCAATAAGATGTTAAAAGCAACTGTTACTAGAAATGCTGGCAAACAAGCATTGGTCCATTAAGACGCAATATTCAGATTCTGAAACCCTGAAACAGTTCACCAAGCCTCTGAAATCTTTCACGGACAGATCTTAATATATTATTGGTTCCCAATGTAAACATTTGTCCTTAGACAATGAACACTGTAGACATAAGGTGGAAATTAAATGGAAAAACAAAAAAGTTAGTATTACCATGCTTTGCATTACAAATTGCCAAGAAACAAAGTATTCAAGCAAGGCTAAATTAAGATCCATGAGCCTCCCATAGAGAGTGAAAACTGCAACAATTATGGCAGAAGAAATCATAAACGGTGTAGGAAGTATTGGGGACACAATCACAATTAAGGGATTATCAATCTGTACCTTCTGTATCAAGGACCAGAGTTACTATAAAATGTGCATACGCATACAGCAATGCCTGGCTGCCTCTAAACATCAGAAACACAGTCTCATTCATCAACTTTATGTTATTGGTAGTAATATGAAAAGGGTTTTTTAAATACATCACAACATGAAAATAAAGACATCAATAAATATGTACCTCAAAATATGTAAAAAGGTAAACCGACATTAAAAAAAAGCCTTTAGAATGGACAGGTAGAAAACTGTCTTTTAGGGGGTGAAGTTTCACCATTTTAGTTGTAGTGACTGGGACCACTAAAAGTGCTGGTCATGTGTCAATTTAAAAAAATTGTGGTTACCTAAAGTCAGAAGGCCGGTTTTACATGTGTTGCATTTAACGTAGTACTTCAACACTCTTTATATACAAAGAGGCATTGCCTCAAGACATTTAAATATATAGTGGAGAGAAAGTTAAGCAAAGCACTTTATAATACTCTTACTTGAGAGTAGAAGCAGAGGGACTATTCTCACATCTATCAGTAAGAAAAGAACGGTATAATTTTAATGTTTTATTTGTGATTCGCTGCGGACTAGCCCAGAAGGAATCGGCTACATCTTTGAGGATTACACTGGTTTAAAATGTAAAAATAAACGAGCCGAGGTTATCCTCAAAATTGCAATACAGGACTGAGTTCTGGCGTGACAAATTTTAAACAGTGTAGTCCAAGCATCAACAGGGCTAACTAAAATACTTAACTGAACCTTACATAAAGAGGAAAGTGCTTCTGAAGGTATGAGTCTATAGTGACAGCTTTTAAACAGGTAATGGGCCTATTGATTAAAAAAACACACCACCTTCTACAATAGTATACATTTTTCATAAAGGGCAATAACCAATCAAGTAATATTAGGTAATGATGTTCCATCAAGAACAGTGAGAAGTTACTGTAATTCACCCAACGCTGTAGCCCAAATACGCACCTCTGTTATTAGACTGCAAATTATCCACCATCACTGGAAATTGAGACCTTCTGAAGGAAGCAGGGAACGGGTACCCCTTGTCTAAGAGGGTTCCAAGTTACCCTGTCACAACTTCAAAGATGGACCAGCCTCAAGGGCACTGCCAAACAACATGGCCGACAAGGTGTAACAGTCTTGAGCTCTGCAGCCTTTTTTGGAATCCAATTGCAACCTCACCCAGAACATTGGCAATGACAATAACTCATTGCCCTTTATCTCTGTCCACATATCCTGAAGAAGCTGAATGCAGAATTGTGCTCTTGGCTGCCCTGGAGAGGTGACAGAAATAGAGTGCTTTTGGAGGAAGTATGGCTGTCTGCTCGAGCCCGAGGCCTGACTGAAATTTACAGATTGTGGGCGATTTTGAGGGCAGCGTTAAGCAGCCACAGTTGTAAAAAGGTGGACCAGTGATTCCTGTCGTCTCTGTCGAGTGTTGGATATGGCCGCTATTTCAAATGGACTGAAGGAGGTAAGCCATAATTATAATAGTGGAGTGTGTGGCTGGCCATTTCTCCTCATGCGCCAGGAAAGAAGGCTGTGTTGTTTGCATCTCTCAAGGCCTGCTAACAGAGGGAGAGGCGAATTGCAGTGATGCAGTCTCCAGGGGTGGTTGCCGCATTGAACTTCACTCTCTTTCCCCCGCACATGTAGAAGGGATAAAAGTTAATTCATCCCTGCAGACATGAACATGGGGGAGAATCCGGTCTGCAAACAAGAGACCGTGTTTCAAGGCAGTGAATGTGGTGCTCGAGTCTGCCCAGGGGCTTTATCGACTGGCGTGTGCTTAAGGTGGATACCCCGGTTTATAGCATTTGCGGCAGGAGAGAGCTTGGACTGACTGGCCTGGGATTTCGGTGTGGCGAGCTGGTGCTCCTGCCCTGACAATAACTTTCGAAGTCTATACAGACTGAAGGGCTAAAGTAAATTTTTCGTCTGGCAGCCATTGACTGCATCCCACTTGAAGTGGTGGCCCTCAAGGTTTATCTCCCGTCTCTATGCACATACTGAAGGGTCCTGGGGGAAAAGGACTCATGTATGCAACCTCAAACATGTCACTGTAACATGTGAGTACTGAGTATATCCCATGGGGACAGCACATGAGACAAGTGGAAGTGTGCTATAAATGTATTGCAGTTATCCTTCTTTATATAATGCTTGACAGGCAGCAGTTGGTCTTCCGTCCGAGGGGCAACTTGACACATTGCATTTGTTTTCCAATGAACGCCCACAGGTGGAGACACTCAGAGTGGCAGTGCACAGTCTAATATGGCGAATGATAATGTGACCTGCTCTGCACAACAGACTAAGCTGGATCATGTTACTACTGGCATAGTCCCCTCCAGATGAGGAGGGGAACCCTTGGATATGCAGATCCTAACTGCTACTGAGAGGTCTGGGTATAATCTGCAAACCAAAATATATTATATATCCCTGCAAGTTAATCTCCTGAGAACGGATCTACAGGCCATTGGTTGAACTTTGAGGCTGCAGGAGGCCTCCTGGCACCAGTTGTCGGTGGAGGTTTTGGGTGTGAAGCGCGACTGGACTCAGGAAAATTCAAGAAAATGCTCTTGGCTATATGTGTGGGGCAACACACTTTTCACATCTTATTTAAGGAACCCATCGGCTTTAGGTAAACAGCACAATATAATGGTTAGGCTGCAGAATACCAAAAACTCAAGTTTGTTTACTGATGTAACTGGTTAGAGCAGCTGGAATGAGTGTTCTCTTCTGTCGACCTCTGGCCCTCTGCCTAGGGGGTGGGATGACAATCACTCCTACATAATACACCAACAGGCAGTCTTACAAAGCAACCATAATCTACTGGGTTAAGGGTGCTTTCAACAAGAGGCAAATTAATAATCACTTTGGGCTCCAACTGATTGCAGTAATTGGGGCGGCATTCATTTGATGTTGAAGAGTGTCCACCTGGGGTGGGGGTGAAAAGTTGATAGTTGAATATATATGTTTTGTAAAAGGTTTGTTGAAAAGAAGAAAATGCCACAGTCCGGTCTCATCAGTCAATACAAAGATAGCATTACACAGAGCCTGGGGTTCTACAGCTACTGTGGTTAGTACAGTTATTCTGTTACACATTCCTGTAGGATTACTAACTACAAACATTGGAATATGTATTGAGGAGCGTTCAAACACCACTAGTTTCGAGGGTCCCGCAGGGAATCATAACAGATCCTGTCAGCCTCGACGTTATGGGAACAGTGTTGGGGAACTAAACGGAAGAAATGAAGGCGGTGCTGTGGGAGCAAGGGGGTGGGAAAGTTTAGGGTTGATACATGGGATTAAGGGGCAGCTTTAGAAAGAATTGAGGGAGCAGGAGGAAAAACAAAGATTGCCCACCTCTGTGGTGTATTTAGCCAGAATACCAACAGCTGAAAGAAACCTGGGAGACACTGGGGATAGGCTGGACAAATTTACACTGAAAGAGTATCGTCAGCAACACCGTAATCAGGGAAATACCTAGATACTTCCGCAGGAGACTCGCAATCACCCTATACTGGTGCTACGTAATCCAAGCTGCACAAAGACTACCACATAGGTAATCAAACAGAACACTGGCCATCCATTTACAGACCATTTACCATACTGCAGGCTTAGTAAGCGCTGACAATCTGGCGGGATACCTAGTTTAGATTAATTTTCCACAGCTTTGCGAACCCCTTTGGAAAGAGCTAAAGGCGGAAATTAGTTTAGAAGGATTGAGGGAAGCTGTTAAAAAATTATACTGAAGGGTAAAACACCTAGAAATGAAAGAATCCCAGTGGACGTGTCTCAGGCTTTTGCACTGCGATGACTGAGTAATTACTGGGATTCTCCCATGGGCTAACCTTCCTACAATGAGAGAAGGAGTCATATGCATAATGTGCAAAGCTAGGAGTGACTCAGTGGACCTTTCAGCATACCACCCTTTGACTATGATTAACTCAGGCACTAAAACATTATCCAGGATGCTGGACAATAGAAAGAGATGGGTAGCTGGGGAACTAGTACATGAGGATCAGTGCGGTTTGGCCCCTGGCAGGAGTACGGCAATTAATTTTAGAAGGCTCCTATATGTATTCTGTAATCGGTAAAGAGGAGGAAAGAGTATGGGTGTCAGTGGATAGGGAAAAAGGCTGAATTGGGCAGATCTGAAAGAAATTCTTAAACACATGGTTCTAGTCCAGTCTTTTGTAGCTGGGTGTAGGAAGTTGGCTCTGTATGTACTATTTCAAAGTAAGGAATAGTAGGCACAGAGTCCAAGGGTTCCCCTTAGAGGTAAGATAGTGGCAAAAAGAGATAATACTAATGCTCTATTTTGTGGTAGTGTGGTCGAGCAGTAGGCTTATCAAAGGAGTAGTGTTAAGCATTTGTTGTACATACACACAGGCAATAAATGAGGAACACACACTCAGAAACAATTCCAGCCAATAGGTTTTTGTTATAGAAAAATATATTTTCTTAGTTTATTTTAAGAACCACAGGTTCAAATTCTACATGTAATATCTCATTTGAAAGGTATTGCCGGTAAGTACTTTAGGAACTTTGAATCATTACATTAGCATGTATACTTTTTACATAAAACACAATAAGCTGTTTTAAAAGTGGACACAGTGCAATTTTCACAGTTCCTGGGGGAGGTAAGTTTTTGTTAGTTTTGTCAGGTAAGTAAATCACTTACAAGTCTCAGGTTTGGGTCCAAGGTAGCCCACCGTTGGGGGTTCAGAGCAACCCCAAAGTCACCACACCAGCAGCTCAGGGCTGGTCAGGTGCAGAGTTCAAAGTGGTGCCCAAAACACATAGGCTTCAATGGAGAGAAGGGGGTGCCCCGGTTCCAGTCTGCCAGCAGGTAAGTACCCGCATCTTCGGAGGGCAGACCAGGGGGGTTTTGTAGGGCACCGGGGGGGACACAAGTCAGCACAAAAAGTACACCATCAGCAGCGCGGGGGCGGCCGGGTGCAGTGTGCAAACACGCGTCGGGTTTTCAATGGTTTTCAATGAGAGACCAAGGGGTCTCTTCAGCGGTGCAGGCAGGCAAGGGGGGGGCTCCTCGGGGTAGCCACCACCTGGGCAAGGGAGAGGGCCTCCTGGGGGTCACTCCTGCACAGAAGTTCCGTTCCTTCAGGTGCTGGGGGCTGCGGGTGCAGGGTCTTTTCCAGCCGTCGGGACTTTAGGTTCAGGCAGTCGCGGTCAGGGGGAGCCTCAGGATTCCCTCTGCAGGCATCGCTGTGGGGGCTGAGGGGGGACAACTTTGGTTACTCACGGTCTCAGAGTCGCCGGAGGGTCCTCCCTGAGGTGTTGGTTCTCCACCAGTCGAGTCGGGGTTGCCGGGTGCAGTGTTGCAAGTCTCACGCTTCTTGCGGGGAGTTGCAGGGGTCTTTAAATCTGCTCCTTCGAAACAAAGTTGCAGTCTTTTGGAGCAGGGCCGCTGTCCTCGGGAGTTCCTTGTTTTTCTTGAAGCAGGGCAGTCCTCTGAGGATTCAGAGGTCGCTGGTCCTTTGGAAAGTGTCGCTGGAGCAGGTTTCTTTGGAAGGCAGGAGACAGGCCGGTAGGACTGGGGCCAAAGCAGTTGGTGTCTTCTGTTCTTCCTCTGCAGGGGTTTTTCAGCTCAGCAGTCTTCTTCTTCTTGTAGGTTTCAGGAATCTAAATTCTTAGGTTCAGGGGAGCCCTTAAATACTAAATTTAAGGGCGTGTTTAGGTCTGGGGGGTTAGTAGCCAATGGCTACTAGCCCTGAGGGTGGGTACACCCTCTTTGTGCCTCCTCCCAAGGGGAGGGGGTCACATCCCTAATCCTATTGGGGAATCCTCCATCTGCAAGATGGAGGATTTCTAAAAGTTAGAGTCACTTCAGCTCAGGACACCTTAGGGGCTGTCCTGACTGGCCAGTGACTCCTCCTTGTTGTTCTCATTATTTCCTCCGGCCTTGCCGCCAAAAGTGGGGGCCGTGGCCGGAGGGGGCGGGCAACTCCACTAGCTGGAGTGTCCTGCGGTGCTGGAACAAAGGGGTGAGCCTTTGAGGCTCACCGCCAGGTGTTACAGCTCCTGCCTGGGGGAGGTGTTAGCATCTCCACCCAGTGCAGGCTTTGTTACTGGCCTCAGAGTGACAAAGGCACTCTCCCCATGGGGCCAGTAACATGTCTCGGTTGTGGCAGGCTGCTGGAACCAGTCAGCCTACACAGATAGTCGGTTAGGGTTTCAGGGGGCACCTCTAAGGTGCCCTCTGGGGTGTATTTCACAATAAAATGTACACTGGCATCAGTGTGCATTTATGGTGCTGAGAAGTTTGATACCAAACTTCCCAGTTTTCAGTGTAGCCATTATGGTGCTGTGGAGTCCGTGTTTGACAGACTCCCAGACCATATACTCTTATGGCTACCCTGCACTTACAATGTCTAAGGTTTGGCTTAGACACTGTAGGGGCACAGTGCTCATGCACTGGTGCCCTCACCTATGGTATAGTGCACCCTGCCTTAGGGCTGTAAGGCCTGCTAGAGGGGTGTCTTATCTATACTGCATAGGCAGTGTGAGGTTGGCATGGCACCCTGAGGGGAGTGCCATGTCGACTTACTCATTTTGTTCTCATCAGCATACACAAGCTGGCAAGCAGTGTGTCTGTGCTGAGTGAGGGGTCCCCAGGGTGGCATAAAATATGCTGCAGCCCTTAGAGACCTTCCCTGGCATCAGGGCCCTTGGTACCCGGGGTACCAGTTACAAGGGACTTACCTGGATGCCAGGGTGTGCCAATTGTGGAATCAAAAGTACAGGTTAGGGAAAGAACACTGGTGCTGGGGCCTGGTTAGCAGGCCTCAGCACACTTTCAATTCAAAACATAGCATCAGCAAAGGCAAAAAGTCAGGGGGTAACCATGCCAAGGAGGCATTTCCTTACACTGGGTAAATGTACTATGTACAAGGCCCACACCCCAGACAGCTGGGGAGAGGGAGGGTGTACGAGGGACTCGGCATGGAGGTCAACTCACTCCCCTGTTTGGGCTGGCTCTTGAGGCACTGGAGATTCAAGTGGAGCTTGGGGTGTTGTGGGCATCATGCAAATAGCCCCTTTCTATGACCCACTTTTATCTGTGACTCCCCCGGAATTCTGTAGCTCAGCTCTAAGCATGTTTTGAGAGGTTTCCAGTTAAAGATGAACAAGCAGAAAAGTCTACTTTTCCGGTTGGGGTTGATGGTTGATTGCCCAGTAGAAAAGCTGCCAGAACCTGGACTACAAAGGGAGGTGGCTAAGTTCTGATGCCTGGGTATTATAGTGGCACACACACTAGAGAAACAGTATAGCAAACTTGGAGAGGGTCCTAAAGGGTCAGAAGGCGTAAGTGAAATCCTGGGTTTCCCTTCATAGGTGGAGTGGCGGTGGCAAAAAAAGTATTTCCAAGGTGTGTCTGTGTTCTTTAGAACTCGCTCTGCCCAGTCCTGCATGCCACTTTCAATCAAGGCCTTTATTAATATTCCTTGTGTGAGCAGAAAATAGAAGCAAGGCACACTGGAAGTCCTGAAATTGGATCGAGGAGAGAGTGCCTTGGACTCCAGAAAGGGAGATATATTTTTATGCAGTACATATTAAGTAGACTTCTAGCTGGCTGGGTGACAGACAACAGGTAGAAACATTTGTTAAAAGGGACATGCAAAGGAGTTTCACTACTGGAATTACTTACGAGATGTAGCCGTATCCGGTGGGAATAACTATACCTAGTCCGCCAGACTGGTGGCATATGGGAAAGACCTACTAAAGGAGTATTCAAACAGCCATCCTTTGCGAGGAATTTACATATTTGGCCGCTGCAAATGTTCAAGTGCAGTGATGGAAATATGATGGCAGCTGGGCTACAGTACTGTGAGAGATGTGTAACTCGGAGAAGCCTTTCTCACTTTTCAGCAGGTGCGGGAGTATTTGGTGTGGACTCTGCATTTTCTACACTACGCTAAACTGGCTGGGATGGCAAGGTAAATCTGGCCTGGATTTACAGATACAACTACGAAGATGATGGAGGCTGTGTTGCAGCTAGGTTCTTGCTGACATAAGGTGACACATGTATAGAACTATTAAACTGGATAAATCGAAGATGGTGGCTAGCGCCAGAGGAGCTTGTGAAGCTGATGCAGAGAAGCAGATAAGTGATACGGTGCATAGGTGAGGGAGGAATCAGGGAATGAGAGGTGCCAATTGATCCTATTTTATTTCCTGGATCGTGCTTTCCTGACATAGATTAGACACAGTAAAATGTACCTAATGAGATTGTCCTTGTGTCTCAGGTGTGGCATAGCGGGAGTCCGCTTCCTGCATTTAAGCTGGCCATATGCTCTGGTCTAAATGTTTTGGGGAGAGGTATTTGCCATGTTGAAAGAGATGACGGGTATACCCCTTTAACTTGTCCCACAGTAGGGCTGCTGGGTATTATTCCCAAAGTACAGAATAAGGTGATGCAACATAAGTACCTAAGACTGGTGTTTTTGCTGATATGGAGATGTACAGGAATACGATGAATTAGAACAACAGGTTCCCAGTGTACTATTGAGGATCAGGGAAGAGAAGAAACATATTAAATTAACTAAGAAAGGATGAATTGGTGGATTTAGACTTGGAAGCATGGGCAGAGGTGGTAGATATGTTAGTAGACACCAGTGTATCAGAAGAAGAGATTCACACAAAGGAGAAACACTCTGGAAGAACCCTTGAATAATTCTGGAATGGGTTCATTATCATAAATTTGTATAGGAAAATTCCAAATTACAACAAATCTGTATCGCAAAGGTGACATAAAGGCTATATACGTATGTAGTATCTGAAATGTGAAACTGATTATCTAATGTTTTTAATGGTAGATTTGTACCATGTTCAATGAAAATTAAATAAATGATTATTAAATAAAAAGACGGACCACCCTTTGCTTCAGTGTTTTGAGTTCAATTTCAGCCAGGTATGCGCCATAAGAGGCCAGCCATCTCTTGGGTAGTATTAGCCTATGGGTGGTACAGCAAGACAGACCACTTCTCATTAGCATTACAAGGATATTTAAAAACAATATAAGCTCATTCGATACCCCACAAAAGATTGATGCAGTTGTGGGGAAAAAAGGGCCCAAAGTTCAGATTTTCCGTCATGGCCCAGAGAAGACCGGACATCCACAGAAACCTGATATCACCCATTTCATCATAGTCTGGCTCTAACATAAAATAAAGACACATGGGAAAGGGAAGTATTTCAGTGTTTTTTGTGCAACCAACAGATTACTCAATTCCAAATATCTGTGTGGCTATTTTATCTTCTCTTGAAAGTTTCTACATTTGCACATACAACATTCACTCAAAAGTACATCTCATGTTCCTACCTTTTGAAGACTCTGTTGTTCTTAAACAGTCAATGTGGCAAAAGATGCTGCCTTTAAGCCAGCAATTACTTTCAAATATACTTGTATGATTCACAAGGCAAGAATGTGCACTAAATGGTAGAAATTGCTGCCACTATGTTTTTGCCTGTAATCTTTGAAATATAACTTATTACTGGACTCTTCAATGAAGAAATGTATTAGGTGCTTGCTGTTTTTTTTCAAAATTTGCCAATTATAGGCCACTGTTTCCTAACATGCGGGACCAGAAATTTTCAAACACTGATCAGGAAAAACCTTAATGATTTATTTTCAGAGTATTAAGCCACCTGCTACAATAGCACTGGTAGACAAAGAATGTTGATCATAGTTCTGCAATATGTATAATGTTTGTGAAATAATGTCACTGCCCCAGAACAACGGGGAAGAAACTGGTTTTCTCCTAACCAAATATAAAAAGGAGAGGTTAAAAAAAAGTGATCAAGATGTCCATTCAGTCAATACTGATGGATCAATTTGACTTTGAAACTTTGAGAGAGTCCTTTATTGATGGACAGACTTAGCTTCCTGAGGGACACAAACTTGCTTTCTATCTAGGAAAAAATAAACCATCTTGATAAAATAAATGTTATTTATATACAGATATATAATATGAGAATCAAATGAACCAGCTCTTCAGAAGACTGAACTTTAAGGGGAAACGTCACATAGTCAACTTTTCGTGAAAACGGAAGGTCAACAACAGAGAGAGTAACTGAAACAGCTTGATTGTTCACAAGGCTTGGAGAATCATCTTACTAAAAACGTTTCAACCAAATTACAACAAGCCAGCCTACTTTGGATGGTACTATAATTAATACTCCTCGTGGAGTACGATTTGGTGGAAATGACCCCTGATTTATAAAAGAGAACCAGAAAATTGTGTGACTGAGTCGATGTTTTGTTTAATTCTATTGAATTATACACTAGCCTATATTTAATCATATCCAATTCCAGCAGGTGGAGCAATTGGTACCCTAGTTTTAAAACTATCTTCTGTTTTGTAAATATGTCAGTACAAATACAATTGACAATTACAATATTCTCATGTATGGCAACTATACCAGGTACAGTCTCTTGGCGTCTACACCAAAACTGAAGAAAAAGCTTTCCTATTTTGGTTTTATCTTGTGATAATTCTACTAATCATTTATACAGCTCCATGTTCATGAACCACAATCTTTCAAATAGTTGTGACTGCCATATTTAATTCCTGCCAAAACAACTAACCTTTTCTTATGGTTTAAAAAAACACATTTAGTTTTAGTCAGAAAAAGTAGACACTCTACAAAGAGTTAACTATATTTTCAAATGTATCTTATTTGAGTAGAGTATAGAAAGGGGTTACAGTTTGACAAAAGGAAAATGGATACTACAATCTTTGCACAGGCCTCAGTAGGGGGTCACAGATTGCACGTTTGTTGGGGGGTGGAGGTGAGCCTATTTGTACAATATGATTGGATAATAAGCTTCTGATACCAAAAGTATATTAATTAACAGTAGCAAGACAGGAAGGAAATTATAGACTAATTCTTTATCTTCTGTTTAGATACAACATTAAGGCACCTACAATGTACATAGTAAATGTAAAATAGGTACTTTATAATTAAAATAAGATTTCAACACTTACAAGTTTGAAATGACTGAAGTAAAATAAAAAAAAACAACACTTAAAGATACAATTTATTTTATTCATTCACGAGGTGAAAGGAAATGAACTAAATTTTAAAAATGTGGCTGCGATCCTCAATCAAATTATATTTTGTACCAAACAAAATGTTCTTCCTTTTTTAGGGGCAATTTAACTATTACAAAACTCACACTGCCTTCCTTCCTGAACATACTACTTGATTCTTTATCGTGTATTTACCTGGGTTTGTTTGGAGGAATCGGTCGACTTGGCCGTCGCATAGACTGGTTTGGCTGTACCTTCATGGAAGTTCTAGGAGACGATCGAGCAAATGGATCTGGCGCTGGAGGCTTTTTTGGAATCTTTTTCACTAGACGGCTCACCCACTTTTGCTGCTCATCTGTGGACGTTGCTAATAATAGTAGATTCTTTGCCGTAGAGATATCATAGTTTACTAAAAAGTAGAAAACATGGGTGAATACATATACAAGCATAGAATGGAAATTGTAAATCACTGAAATGCAACAACAGTGGATAATTGGCAAATATATCACATACTTGTTTCAAGCATAACCATTTTTCAATACGTTTCCTCACTGCTGTAAACCAAATAACAGCCCACTTCATGGACCAAGAACCATGGCTTAGAAGTCAGAATAACAAAAATTGCATGTAAAAATACAAGAAAAAAAATCAAAAGGCTCATTAAACAATCTGATATAATTGTGCATAGCTACTTATCACATCTAACTTGGCTCTGACTCAAAGTCGCCATACAAAATTAATGCAAAGTACAATTATAATGAAAAAGTTCATAAAAATTAAATTCATATTTCTTTTAAAACGTGTATTCTAAATTAAAAACAACCAACTTCAAGATCGTTTGAAGACACTTCAATCTTAAATAGTTGTGCTTCTAGTCAATATCTACCTCAAAACTTTGTTTCAGAAACTCCCCCTTATGGCACAGATGGACAGGTTTAAATTTTTCAGTCAGTACCTTTGCAAGGTGCTATGATTTCTTCCTTCTTATCCATGTGATCTTTGTGGCATTTTATGTGGCAGCGCCGGCACTCAAGGGCAGGTGGTGGCTTGAACATATGCCACAGAGGCTTCATACAGGCTTCACAGTTGGTTGGGAAATGGTACAAGGTGGGTATGAACTCATGTCCCTTGTGACAAATGTAATTAGATTTTTCTCCCATCGGATCCACTGGGAATTCTTGCTCCTTTTTGCTTTCTCCTTCATTTGCATATAAAATCTAAAGGTGGCAAAACAATTAAATAATCAAAGAAAGAACTGGTTTGCAAAGAAATTAGACAATACCAAGTGTTACCTAGACATGCACATTTAGACACATATGCACATATGTGCAAACAAATGCAACATGCCAACCAATGTTATTCCATTAAGACCTCAATAGATGCTGCAGAATTTGTAGTGAACTGGCGGCAGCTGAGAAAAGACTTTCAGTACATTTTTGTAAATATTAGCAAATCATAAAATCATTCTAAAACACAAGAGTCACAGATACAATACCATGAGAGTTGTCAAACTTAACCATTTAAGTCATCTACATTCAAAAAGACAAGGATGCTCACAGGAATGAACAATTTTTAGGCTTATGTGACCCTCTTGTACCCTTACGAACACCCAAATGCAGGTCTTCTTGATAGTTCCCCTTTATTCTCTATTGACGGCAGTCGTCAAGAAAGATATGGTCTCAACTGAACAGGACAGGAGAAAAAGCCTGCTCATTATCTGATAAAGCTGCTAATGGCATTATAGTGGACAATATACATAACAAAATGAGATTCAGACCATTAACACAAACAAGTAAAAAATGAATACAAGTATCAATACAACAGAAAATCAAGCACAAGGTCAGACCACCACATTATGACTGGCGGTTTGGCCAGTTTCCCTCCACTGGAGGGACTGGCAGTGCTGGTGGTCCTAATCTGCCAGGGCAATGTTGCACGCAGCGCCGCCCTGGGGAGTATGAGTCCCCTCTCTGCCAGCTTTTACACTGCAGCTGCACAGACATGTAAAAGCTAGAGAAGACAGGGTTGCAGGAGGCCCCTGTCTGCTTTACAGTGAAAAGCACGACAGCTGCTATTGCACCCTACGCACCGCAACATTTCCGCCAGCTCAATTATGTGCCGGCGTCAATGATGTGGGCTGTTCACCGCTGGGGGGCCAGCGGGGAACTTGTAATGGGGCCCAAGGGAAGGCGGCCACACTGGCGGCAACCTGACCCACAGGAGTTTGGCGGGCAAGCTTTTCCGCACGCCAAACTCAAAATGTCCCCCTATGTCTCAAGTTTTGTGTCAGAGGAAAAGTAAAACTGGTCATAAAAGCAGCATTTGAAACAAAAGAACATAGTTGTACAACTTGGAATGGCAAAAGGGTATGAAAGATCCTTTTTGTCATTAGTTTGAAGAAATGTTGCTCAGAGATCACACACATCTCACTTTACCTGGCACTCTTAATAGGTCCTAAATAATGGGCCACAGTGATCTTTTCATTGTTATTTGGGGTGCCTGGAGACATGCAAAATTCCTGGTAGGCTGTTTCAAACAATCTTCATAAACAACATAATTATGCAGCTCCAGATAACTATTAGATTATTATGTTGCTGGACTCTGAAGATAAGATAGTTGCCAAATGTTGGCAGCATTAACTTACTAGTCGATTTAAAATTACTCCTGTTTAATCATACATGTTTTTTTTGTCTTGCATCTCTACTCTGCTCACTGTTATGGTTCTATAGTGAGAGATGATGTTAAGCTGCTTGGTGAACCAAAACTGTAAATCTGATTTATATTTATCAACGTTCAACATTTCAACGCTGGGCCTTCCTGCATAAGTCAGCCTGCTTTGGCAAGTGGTTTTAGCATCCAAGTCTTGGACTATGAAGGACAGCTAGGTACTTGGCTACATCATCATTTTACTCAGCAGGAAGCGGAATGAGTCTAATAAGTATGCTATCAAGAAAGGGTACAAGAACTAAGACATTACTTGTGAAACATTGCTTATACTGTGCAATTAGTTACTTAATTTAATTGCAGTTTCATAAAAACCGAATCCAAAATGTATTTAAATCATGGCAAGGAAAAGAACCCAATCAATACATTTACATAAAAAGTTGAAAACCTACTCAAACTCCTATAAACTGCATCTTTGTTGATTGTCTCCAAATAATATTTAATTTGGTAGCCCACATGAACTGCAAACAGGTTACTTGCCATACAAATCCATTTCAGTTCTGTGGCACAAATGCCCTTTATTTGCCAAGCCTGTCAAACTCTCCATTTACAAGAATGTGAATTTGGGAAGTTTGGCCAGAGATATTTCTGTCTCTGTGAGCTGTAGCAACTCAACACCATATCTGATGTATGTTCCTGTGCCATACCTTAACACGCCATTACTGGTCCTTAGCCAACTGGCCCAGAACGTATGAAAGTTTCAGCTGAACAGTTTGAACCACAAAAACCTTGCTTAATATTTGTGCATAACAACACCTTGAGCATCTGTATATCAGTGTATGACTAAACAACAAATGACCGAGATTTCATCTCTGCTGTCAGTCTTATGTCACTGTAAGAATGAACAGTTATATATTCTCCATAATTATTAACACCAACTGGATTATTTTTTAATCTAGTGTTTATGTACTAAATTAATGTTTGTGTAAAACAAAGCAGGTTTATTTTACTTAATTTAAAATGCCTTCACAGTTGCTGTAGCAAAGTGCCCCCTTTTTGACATGGTCAACCCCACTGTTTGCCTGTTATTCGATGCAGTTTTGACAGAAAGTGCACTAGGTTCCTGCTAACCAGGTCCCCAGTGCCAGATTTCTTTCCCTAAAAGTGTACAATTGTTCCCCAATCGGCAATCCCTTTGACACCCCTGTATGTCCTCGTAAAATGGTACCCCTGGTACCTAGGACAGGGGTACGAAAGAGGGTCCCCAAGGGCTGCAGCATGTATTATGCCACCCTCAAGGACCCCTCACCTAGCTCAGGCAGAATGCCATTGCAGGCTGCAGGTCTTGGTGCAACTAAAATTGAGAACACAACATGGCACACAGCCTCTGTGCCATGCCCACTAACCTAAGGGAAGACACATTATATTATATGTGTTGACATATTTGCAAAAGCAGATATTCCCCTGCTAGGTCTTTGTCGATTCTTAGACATAGTAAGTGATCAGGGAAACCATTTTAAGTACATGTGCTGGACACTGGTCAATACGCATTCCCCAGCTACATGATGGTTTAATTGAACTAGGGATGTTTGCTATCAAACATCTTATATTAGTAAACCCTCACTGATTCCAGTGGGCGGTCGGAAACGAAGCCTGCTCTGGCAGGGGTAGTAACACACCCCTCCCAACCGCATTACATGTGAATCTGCATTCCAAGGCAGGGGACAAAGAGCCCACCACCCTTCGTATGCAGATCTGGCTTCCCTCAGAAGTGAGGAGCTGCGACCCCACTAATCCAGGGCCCTTTTGGCACACTGACAGACGGGAAAATGAGCAGTTAGAGAGGCGTGTCCACACTCAGGTCAGTTCTACTCTTAAGGTCAGCTGCCTGATGTACACACAAAATGTAAAAGTCTGCCGCCTTGATGATGGCAGAACCAGGAACTCTGGGACAGGGTTATGCCTACTTTCCACAGGAAGCAGTCATATAGAAGGCATAGTGACCCCATCTGTAACTAGCTCATTGACTACTAATGTCTATGTTGCACACACGTCTCTGGGAGGCACTGCTCCTACAATCAACGCAGGCATCGGTTAGAGACAACACACTTTTTTACTGATGGAGAGCGCATATAGTCTGTGCGGGATACCATTAGCAAAATCCTCATAGGTAGTCCTGGTGCATGGGTGTGGCTTATTGTAGTAGCACTTTACAACTATTTTTAATTAACGGTACGCTATCAGAACGAACACACAATATCCCTTTACTGGCGAATGGACCATGTTTTCCTTCTGCATTGTGCCTGCCCGCAGCTGGAGCATTTTTAGATATTCTTCCTTAAAGACGCTATTGAAATCTTCTCGAATCATGATGTGTTTCCTTGGCCTATCTTCTGAAGCATACCTTTGATAACCATCAACATGCTTCCCTGGAGGGGGCTTTGACTGAGACTTGCCCTGCCTTTTTTACAGAGAAAAATAACAATTGGTTTATATGAATAATTTACCTCAATTGACATCAAAGATTTCACTTTGGAGACACCAAGCTATGCATTCAGTCCAGGTGTTTAATGAGAGGTCAGTTTGTTTTCAGTTTTGATTTGTCTGGCGACATGACAATACATTCTGTCTTCAATTCATTACATTTCTCACTAGATTTGTAGGGTGTTGAGCCCAAGCAGTCCACATGGGGCCCAGTCCAGACTGTGGGATGGTAAGATGCTTGATTCTTCCACTGGTCACTATGAGATGAGATGTGTCACCTTTTACTTTTCACCTAGAAGTGAAAGGCATGAGTGTGGCGTGATTTCTCACACATGCTTGATCCACTAATGTGTGAATGAGGACACCTATTTACTCTGGTCCGTTTTGTCTGCTTGACTTTGCTTTATTTTTATTTCCTTTAAGATCACCTTTCTGAAGAAGTACATCCATCCACGTAATGCACATAGAGATGTAGGCACATACAACTTGAGAGCAATCTTACTTTCTTTCAGTAAGGATGAGGTTATTTTGTTGAAGGTTCTGAAGAACCCCCACCAGATCCATAGGGACTAACTAAGGCATGAAACATATTTATCTTGATCCTGCTAGTATAAAATTTATATCCACACATTTTTTGATTGTGATCTATTGGATCATAATTTCCAAATCTCTTCCCACATTTGTCTGTGGTCCTAGATCTCAGAAAAATTACAGCCCGGCGCCTACAGTCAATTTTAATCCACCCCTTGTTCCAATCCTTCACTTTCTTCACAAACTTGGATAGGTTTTATATGCTCAGTACCTGCTGGCATCCACAGGAAAGATCTCCAGCAAAGAGCCCTCTTGTGGGGCCCATCAGGCATTGCTGCACCAGCCTGACGAGGAGCAAGCCCGATGATGAAGCATGCCACCTAATGGTGGGTGAGAGCTCTTGCTCCTATCAAGCAAATGCTTTCAAGTAACCTAGTCCTCTTTTAATAATTGAGTATTTTTCACATATGGAACAGTGCACCAATCTATTGAAACCAGAGTGTATTATTGACACTGTTGATGAGCGTTGGCTTTGATAAGCCAATTGTCTAGAATACGTGGACCTTCTGAGTAGATGGGCTGCTACCACCGCTAGGCACTTAGTGAATACCCGAGCTGTAGTAGTCACCCCAAAAGGGAGTACTTTGACCTTAACATTTTTGCTGCCTTACAACAAACCTGAGATATTTGCAATGCGCTGGGTGAATTGCTACGTGAAAATAGGCATCCTTTCGGTTTAGTGTAGCCATAAAGTCGCATTGTTGGAGAAGCGGGATCACGTCTTGTAAGGAGACCAAGTGGAAGTGCTCTGACGGAATGTACTCGTTTAGCAGCCTGAGGTCTAGAATTAACCATAAAGATCCGTGCTTTTTAGTCATCAGGAAGTATAGAGAGTATACCTCTGAACCCTGATGATGCAGAGACGGGTTCTGTAGCTCCTTTAAGAAGATGAGCTTGGGCTTCCTGTTTGAGCAATGTTTGATGTTTCAGTAATGGCCTGAGAGTGCGAGGTGGAATGTTGGGAGATCAGTAATGAGAAAACGGCTGTGTGGAATAATGTCCAACAAGCAATGGTCTCAAGTAATTGATTTCCATGTGGGTAAGAAATCCTGCAAACAACCTCAGACAGGTGTTATACAGTCGGGAGGTAGAAGAGGGAAATCATCGCTTGGTGGTGGGTGTTACTCCACATTGGTAAGCACTTGTTACCCCTGTAGGAGCCTCAAAAGTAACCTCTCTGATAGGTATGTTGACCCTGATTACAGTGGTAGGAGTTGCAGATGTCGAAAGCGGTCGCCTTAGAACCTCCGCAATAGCTGGGGCGGCGAAAGGAACCACAGGGAGTAGGTTTTCGAAGGGCCCCCATTGCTTTCGCCGGTTCTATATCTTTCTTAGGTTTTTCTAGTGTTTGATGTAGTCAGGAACTGAACAGATGTTCCTTATGAAAAAGCATATTAAGGAGATATTGTTGTACATCTGGTTTGAAACCAGAAATCCATAGCTGTGCATGGCGCCTGAGAAAGATGCTGGTGTTGGCTGTCAGGAAAAATATATATCCACATGTATGTACCTATAGATATGATACTTTAGTTCCAATTCTCTCCTCCATTATCTGAATCCCAGTAAGACTTCCCTACTGACCTCTCTGACACCTATGCCAATTGTACAAACAAACCTCTCCAAGCCACGTTGTTAAGTTTTGCTCGATCTCGCACTTTTAGTTCAGCCAGTCAGCAACCCAGCCCCCTTTTCTGTAGGACCACCTGCTGTCTGTTCACGTGCTCATGCTCACACTGCATTCTGTATATTTTTACACTATGGACTTCTAGTTTTGTATGTGCAGCATTTCTTTTGTATGTGCGTGCCCATGTTTGGACTGTGTCCCCTTTTTGGGTTGTGCAGTGACAGCACTTATTAACATATATAAATGCCTGACTTATATGCTTCATGGCAGAAGATGCCAGCTTGTAAGACGTTACACTGGGATGTGCGTCTGCCTTCTGCCTTGGCCTGCCAATAAACCTTGGTACCTCATGAAAGCATTTCATCTGTTACGGAGCCTTGCCTGGTGTTTGTGTTTTCTTTGCGTCACTCTGAGGAGGGTTGAAAAATAGTTTCCTAACAAATGGCGTCAGAAGTGGGACGCGTGAAATGCCACCACGGGTAAGTTAATTAAATGCCTGTTGTTGTGGCCTTTCAACGCTTAGCTAAGAGTTAAACTGGGGATTGATATAAATAAAAATATAGCTGGCTATTTAAAAGGTGACTGAGGAGTAACTAAGTTACCCGTATCATTACATTAAATGATAGTGGCAAATTTGTTCGGCGAATTGTAATTCCACGCAGGAGAACCTGGCCAGACTGAAGATCATTTTTTTCTTAAATAGGTGACTGAGGACTAACAAAGTTATCCGTATCATTGCGTTAAATGATAGTGGGAAATTCGTACGGCGAATTGTAATTCCACGCAGGAGATCCTGAACAGAAAGAAGAGAATTTTGTTTTTGTTTAACGGGAATCCCAGAGAGAAAATTAATTAATTAATTAATTAAAACCCTCCTGGAGTGTAGCTTGGAAAGCATTTGATCGGCTGGCGTCGGAACACAGGAAATGATTTTGAAATGTGCACAAACAAATAGTCTGTCATTGATCAATGGCTGTATTTGAATTATGTGTTGATTAAGTGTAAATGCGTCACTATGTTTCATTGCAATGATTTTGAATTATTTGTAAAGTAGTGCAGCACTGCAATAGACAAGAAAAACTGTTATGTTGTGCCTCTAAATTGTCAACAGCTCTTGGTTTCTCTATCTCTCTCTCTCTCTCTATCCACCACCGCATAACATTTTTCCCCTGTTTAACAATTTTTTTTGCAGGATACAACCATTGTGTTTATTTTTTCAGATTATAAAATTGTGAGGCAAGGGCACAATGGGCAGCGGCAAGTCTAAAGGAAATGTAATGGTGGTAAGCCCTAGAATGCTGAAAAAGACTAAAAAGTTGTTTAAACAGTTGACAGGAGAGAAAGGTTTCAAATTACCTCCAGATAGCCCTGCAGCCCAGGTTCTAGAGGATACAAATTGTCTGAAATATGCGACACCTTTCTGCACGCTAGTTTGGACTTGGAAAGGGAATAACGGGAAGTGGCCTAGATTTGGTTCTCTTGAGGTAGAGGATATTAAACTATTGATAGAAACTATAGAATTACGGGGTGACCCATCATGGGATTCACACTACATAAGCGATTGCTTGCAGCAGTGGCTTTCCATTGCTAAGAAGAAAGGTCTCCTTTCAAAAAGAAAAGGCCAGGAAATAGTCTCCACAGAGTCCAGAGACTGTTCTACAGTGGCAGTGGTGAACAGGTAATGCAAAAAACATAATAAAAAGGAGCTAGAACTAGCAAAGGATTGGGCCACAACATATAGCCAATGTTTATTGGAATTAAGTAACTATGTGCAAACAGAGCAGCATTTTTTGTCACTATGTAAACACTGTGGTTTGACAACAGCTGAAGTAGACAGAGTTAAAACAATACCAAATGCCACTACTTCAAGAAGGGCTGCTGCTCTGCTGTGTATTTGGACTCACCGCCAGGTGTATATTGATATAAATAAATTGAAGGAACTGTTTATCACCTCCAAGCCTCATGGCCTTTATGTAAAATTGGGGGAAGGAGGGAATAATGAGCAAATAATGAGTAGTACATTAACTGAGGCAGAGATACTGTTATTTACAGAGGAAGAAAGGAAAAGACAGAGATTGGATGTGAATAGTGAGTTCAATTCATGGAACACAGGTAGAAATAACAATGAGAGCAGCCCCCTAAGATTGGACCAAAGCATCCATTCTGCAGGGCCAGTTCCACCTCCTCCAACAACTTCAATTTACCCATCACTTTCAGGCCCCTATGTACATTGTGAAAGAAATAACACATACAAGCAGGCTCTGGGTCCAAATCAAGGCGTGCCCTGTGTGCCTTATTTCCATATTTCCCTGGAGGGTGATTTAACTAGGGTATCTGACATGCCAACTAGTGCCAGAGAAGGTGGTGCCACAACACCGGTCCTGAATAGACACCTGTCCTTTGGGGGGACATACCGCTTGCTTTTGAAACCCCTGTCCCAACTTCCACTTTTGGTCTGAGGGAGGATTTAGGGATGAGTGCACAAGGAAAAAACAATGAGGAGGAACACAGGCAGTTAGCTCACCTAAGGCGGGAGACAGACAGGTTCCAGGAAGAAGTGAACACAGAAAGGGAGAAAATACAACACTCCATTCATAATCTTCAGGATAAGATAGATAGTAGAGAACGGCTGATACTTACACAGTCTTGCACACGGGTGCTAAAAGGAAAGGGTGAGAACTCCTATACTGATGATGCACTATTAAACGCTAGAATGACTGCACCAAAAATAGAGTTAGGAGGGACAGCAATGTTAAAACCATGGACCCCCTTGGAAGCAGCTCAGATGGCTAAGGATGCCCCAGACCCATTCACAGCCAGTGTGAAATATTATGAATGGCTCCATAAAATATGCATTGCTTATACCCCCCTTCCCAGAGACGTAGAAATGTTACTAAAACTAGGATATGGTAGCAGATGGTCCTTAGTAAAGAGTGCGTTCCAAATTCCACAGGAAAGGGACTGGACAATACTGACTAATAATATGGATGTCACAGAAAATAGATTGATGAATTGGTTAGAGTCTGTCAGGGACACAATAAATGGCTTAGCAGTAAAACATGGTGATTTTTCTCAAGTAACAGCCACGTTGCAGAAATCAGGGGAATCAGTGGCTGATTACATCCTAAGGTTCAATGAAGCATGGGATAATAGTGCAGGTGTACCGCGCACGACAGAGGCATATAAAGTATTGGCAACTCAGACCCTTATGAATGGATTATTAGCATCTGTGGCCCATAGTTGTAAACTACGCCACCCTGACTGGTCTGCTAAAGGATATCAAGAGTTGTGCACACTTCTGGCAACTATGGAGAGGGATGGTATTTTTAAAGTAAAGAAGGACTCAGCTAAAACTGACAAAGGGATGATGTTGCAGTAAGTACAGCAAGAGGAGGAGCCAGAGGGAATGTACTATCAGGGGGCGCATAATAGACAGGATGAAGGACAAGGATACCAGAGAAGAGACATGGCTAGGGATCAGTGCTATGTTTGCCTGAGGTATGGGCACTGGGGCAGAAATTGTAAAAATTATAGAGTTAGAAGAGACAGAAATGACAGAAATGACCGGTATGAGAAAAAAAGACAGAAACAACAGGTATGACAGGTTTGACAGGGACAAGGTCCAGCCATCAGCACCACCCATGCCTAGAGACATCAAGCAAACACAGCACTCCCTGAGGAATCCCTTTCAGGAACGACATGGATCAGCATAGGACCACATGGAGAGAGAGATGACCCAAACAACAGAAAACCGGCGAACACAGTGCTTTATGATGAAGGTATCTGACACGCCTGAGGAGAATCCCATGTTCCCAATTAAGGTAGGAGGTAAGGAAATTGATTGCCTAATAGACAGTGGTGCAACTATCTCTGCAGTAAGAAACAAATTGGGTCACAGTAGTGGTAAAACAGTAACTACTGTAGCTGTAAATGGAATGCTGATGCATGAAGAGTTATCAGAACCCCTTCCAGTTTCTGTTGAGGATTTCACAACAACCCATCAGTTTCTCCTGTCACCAGATGCACCCATCAATTTGCTGGGAAGAGACCTCCTATGTAAATTGCATGCAACATTATATTTTTCACAAAATGGGATTTACTTACAAGTGCCTGAGGACAGATTAGAATTGGCTAATAGAGCACTTAGTGCTTGCAAATTGAGTGAGGACTCTATGTTATGTCCAAACCCAGTTTTGTCTCTCTCTCCAACACGCTACCAATGGACCCCGTTAAAGGGAGATTTCTACAATGACATGTTTCAAGAATTGTTTAAATACAGCACTGACATTGAGATTGACTTGATGACCAAGTTAGAACAGTTGGCATTAGTACCTGGGCCAAGACACTGTACTGCAGCATTTTTTACAGGCCCAGTGCCTGAACGGTACGCCTTCATGGCAGACAAATATTTGTACTGGACAATGGAGTTGCATGAAGACACATTGTATGTAGGAAAAGAGGGTTGCGCTATCAGCATTAAGTTAGGATCACAGGAAGAGAGGTTATTTCAAGTACCAGCTTCAGAACCACATGCGTCTGTAGCTGTAGCACCAAGATTTTACCCTAAAGATTTGGGCCCCATGGTCCAACGTCTCCGGGTCTTACCAAGAACTAAGGACTTTACATTTCCTTTGGGAGTTGTGTCTGTGTTGGGAGATGGAGAAGGATGGTGTTGGACGTTGTGTATGCTCAGAAATGACAGGACTGCTGTTTTTGACAAGATTGAAGGGAATATGGCTTTACAGCTGACAAAAAACAAGGTCCTAGAACAAGTGAACTCAGATGTTTGGGCAATATACAAAAATTAGACAGGATTGTTAAAAACATGCCCTGCCCATAAAGTGAGGCTTAAGGAAAATGCCGAACTACCTTATGTGCGTCAGTACAGACTGTCACCTCAGGCAGAGGAGGGAATAAAACCTGTGATTGAGTCTCTTTTACAACAGGGTATCATTAAGAAGACCACTAGCCCCTGTAACAGTCCAATAATTCCGTTGCCCAAGGGCAACACTGGGCAGTATAGATTCATACAGGATTTACGCCAGATAAAAAACATTGTGGTTCCCTTAGCACCTGTTGTGCCTGACACCAATACTATATTATCTTCTATACTTGCAGAAGCAGAGTTCTTCTCAGTTATAGATCTCTCAAGTGCGTTTTTTAGTATTAGAGTCCATCCAGAGAGTGAGTACCTCTTTGCCTTCACAATAAAAGATACCCAGTACACTTTCACAAGACTGGCCCAAGGCTTCACAGAGAGTCCCACGGTCTATGCACAGGCAGTAAAGAGAGACCTGGACAGCCTACACCTGGAAGGCAACAGTGTCATCTTGCAGTACGCTGATGATCTCCTTGTGGCATCCCCATCACTAGAGTCTTGTGAAAAAGACACTGTAGCTCTGCTGAACCACCTCCAGGAGAGAGGACACAAAGCCTCATTGTCAAAATTTCAGTGCTGCCAAAAAGAGGTGACTTACCTTGGTTATGTGGTATCCAAAGGTACGCGCTGCATATCACTTGACAGAATAAAAATGATTCAAAGCATGCAGCCACCGTCCACCAAGAAAGGAATGATGTCCTTCCTGGGGATAATGAACTACTGCCGCCAGTGGATCCCTGAGTACAGATCCTATGATGCATTTTTGAGGCAATGCACACTACAGGATGCACCCCACAACATTGTATGGACTAATGAACTTGCAGAATGTTTCAAGAAACTGAAAGGGACATTGTGTACTGCGCCAGCATTGGGGCTCCCTGATTACAAACTACCCTTCCATCTCTATGTGTCAGAGCAAGACGGCATTGCAAATGGTGTACTGACACAGCAGCATGGCTCTGGAAAAAGACCTGTGGCGTATTACTCTGTGACTTTGCCTTCGGCAGTGACTGGGCATCCAGCCTGTTTGAGAGCAGTGGCGGCAGCCGCTGTGATGGTAGAGAGGTCGGCTCCCATTGTGATGGACTACCCTTGTATTGTTTATGTGCCACATTCGGTACAGTTGTTGTTGTCATCAGCAGCAACACAGCATTTTTCGCCAGCCAGGCGCACGGGTTATGAGGTCACGTTGTTGTCTAACACTAATATTACCATTAAAAAATGCCCCCCTGTTAATTTGGCAACATTATTACCTGCCATAGGTGATTCTGATGAGACACCTAACCATGATTGTGTTGAGGATGTAGAAACATGCACCACACCCAGACCAGATTTACAACAGACACCTTTAGAAAAGGCAGACTATGAGTGGTACACTGATGGTTCCTCCAGTAGACTAACAGACACCGATTACAGAGCAGGGTATGCGATACCAGTAGACACCATAATTGAAAGTGCAGCTCTGCCCCCTGGCACATCTGCCCAGCAAGCTGAGCTGTATGCTGTAACAAGAGCATGCATTCTAGCCGACGGGAAAAGTGTTAACATTTATACTGACTCACGTTATGCCTTTGGAGTTGTCCACGATTTTGGCCAGCTGTGGCAGTATCGTGGTTTCATAACAGCAGCAGGGCACCCCATCCAAAATGGCCTTTTAGTAAAGAACTTGTTAAAAGCAATACTACTACCCAACAGCATAGCAGTCATAAAATGCGAGGCACATACAGGGGCTAACACCAAGATAGCCAGAGGAAACGCCAAGGCTGACACAGCAGCAAGAGAAAGCATGTTACAGCCAATACAAATGGTGCCCCTAATGGCAAAAAGCATTCCAAAAATTCAGCTTATTCAGAGACAGCTGTTACTAGCTGATGTAAAGGAAGCACAATGGTCTGCAGCACTAGCTGAGGAAAGAGTGTGGACTGATGCTGGGTGTTTGCAAAATGATGAGGGATTGTGGGTCCACCAGGATGGGAGACCTGTGGCTCCACGTAGTATGTTCCTTCCCCTTGCAAGGCTTGCTCATGGACCCACTCACATGGCACAAGGGGGGATGAATGAGATAATTAGACAGGAATGGTTAGCACCAGGGATAACAGCCTTCACTGCACAATTCTGCTCCCAATGTCTTGTCTGTGCCCAGCATACTAAAGGCCGGTCCCCTGCTGCACATGATCACTTACCAGTACCACAGGGGCCGTTTACAAATGTCCAAATAGACTTTGCCTATATGATCCCAGTGAATGGATTCAAATATTTGCTGGTGTGTGTGGATCAATTTTCAAAATGGGTGGAGGCGTTTCCCACAAGGAAGAATGATGCGGCAACTGTGGTGCGATGCTTGATGAAAGATATCATACCCCGATTTGGGGTCCCCCAGGGCATTAATAGCGACAGAGGGGGTGAATTTGTGGCTGCAGTGGTGCAAAAGATGTGTGAATGTTTGGAAATAGAGTGGAAACTGCATGCCCCTTACCACCCCCAAAGTTCAGGACAGGTGAAGAGTATGAACTCCACTATAAAAAATAGATTAGCAAAAACAACTGATGCAACAGGCCTGAAATGGCCTGATGCTCTGCCTTTAGTGCTGCATGCCATAAGGGCAACTCCATCTAGGACAACCCTTTTGTCCCCCCATGAGGTACTGATGGGGCGGCCTATGTCTGTGGGGTTGAGGTTGCCTCTCCCAGCATCTCAAGCAGCACTGCTGTGGACAGATGAAAACATTTCTGACTATGCTATAAAATTGTCATCAGTCTTGAGGCATCACCATCTCCAGGTGAAGGAAGCCTTGCCCCATCCGTCCTCAGAGCCCACACATCCTTTTAAAGCTGGAGACATAGTCATGGTGAGAAAAATAAAAGATGTTTCTCTTAGTTCTAGGTGGACTGGACCACACCTTGTGCTCCTGGTAACGCGGACGGCGGTGAAGGTACAGGGACTTCCTGAGTGGATTCACGGCACTAGGTGCAGATCCGCACCATCAACAACAAAGACCGATGTGCCTGCAAAGGATGAGCACATGCAACCCGTGGAGCAGCGCAGCATACCAGAAAAAGGGGCGACAGACCAGACCATTCATAAGGACCACACTGAGAGCTCCTCATCAAGTGTCAGGTGACACCAACTGATGCAGTTGAATGAAGCACACAACATAATCTCGAAGAACGGTGATGGTCACACCTGCAGAAATAAGGACTCAAGAGGACACTGCAGGGCAGGTCCATGAAGCGCCCCCTGAACAAAACGACTGCAGACCAGTAGGAGAAGCAGAGGACAGCACACTGCGTGCCATTGCTTCACTGACAATTAGAGAAAGTAGCTTAGAACTGAGTAACAGAAAGACTCCATATCTTTATCTATAACTTTTGCTGTGCTCCAGCAATTCTGTAGTAAAAGCAGTTATTTGATTTATGCACTTAAAGTTCTCCCTCCTACAGAGCAGGAGCTAGCCCACAGATGTCTTAGAATACAACAAGATGTAGAGGAAACACATAAAGAAATGTTTGATTTAATGGCTATCGACCCATAACACATTAATGCATTAGATACTAGCTTATCATTTTGTCTATAATGAATACCTCATAGGTGTATTCCTAGATGACAAAATATGTGTTTCATCTAAACAAAATGTGTAATGCCATCCGAAGATATGTATTTTATTGATACGTTATCACTATGCTTCTGCAATGTATATATATATTTTTTGCAATCAAGTATGATATTACTATCAAAAAGGAGAGATTGTCCGGAAAAATATATATCCACATGTATGTACCTATAGATATGATACTTTAGTTCCAATTCTCTCCTCCATTATCTGAATCCCAGTAAGACTTCCCTACTGACCTCTCTGACACATATGCCAATTGTACAAACAAACCTCTCCAAGCCACGTTGTTAAGTTTAGCTCGATCTCGCACTTTTAGTTCAGCCAGTCAGCAACCCAGCCCCCTTTTCTGTAGGACCACCTGTTGTCTGTTCACGTGCTCATGCTCACACTGCATTCTGTATATTTTTAGACTATGGACTTCTAGTTTTGTATGTGCATGCCCATGTTTGGACTGTGTCCCCTTTTTGGGTTGTGCAGTAACAGCACTTATTAACATATATAAATGCCTGACTTATATGCTTCAGGGCAGAAGATGCCAGCTTGTAAGACGTTACACTGGGATGTGCGTCTGCCTTCTGCCTTGGCCTGCCAATAAACCTTGGTACCTCATGAAAGCATTTCATCTGTTCCGGAGCCTTGCCTGGTGTTTGTGTTTTCTTTGCGTCACTCTGAGGAGGGTTGAAAAATAGTTTCCTAACATTGGCGCCAGAGCAAGATGCTGGTACCACCAGCTGCAGTATCAAAAGCGTCTAATGCACAATGCATTGAGGTATTTGAAAAGAGCATGCCTTCAGTGGCAAGTCATTGTCTTCGTTTTTTTGTGTTCCTCTGGGAGATATTGGAGCAGAAGCTCCATTTCAGGCCAGTGAGCACAATCATAATGAGCAAGGAGGCCCATTGAATTGGCAATTGGATTCTGTTGCAACCCTCTTTCTGGCCTCATCAATACTCTTGTTTGCATTTTTGTCAGACGGCAGGCATCTCCACTAGCTTTCGAGTTGGCATGCTTGCGAGAAGTGGTAGTAACAAGCAAGTCTGCTAGTAATTGGCCCCTGATGTAGATGGGATCAGATGGGGAGGCTTTCAACTTTTTATCTACCCTGGATGTTATAAACCTGGCCCTACTAGGGTCTTTAAAGATGTCCTTTAGCATATAGACTGTGGCTGTGGAGCCCTAGCAGTACTGGAAAGGGTTTCAAAGAGCAAGTCCTCTTCTAAAGGCTCTTCTAAAGGCTCTGTATGGAGTTGTACGTCATGGGACTGGAACGTAGCAGCTCACCTATAAGCTCCTGATATGATGTTGAGTCATCGGGGGGCACGGGCGTGACATAGATCCGGGTCTGTGTCCCCTGGAGGGTCGATATTAGTATCTTAGGGGTCAACCTGTGGTGGTGTCCCAAAAGTGTCTTGTCGCTCATCCTGCACAGCTGTATCTTATTGTGGAGACCCCTGACGTAAAATATTTAGTGGTCTTGTATAGACAGTGGTGGAAAAGGTGAAGATGGTGGTGAGGGTAGCAGAAGAGGCAAAGGGCTGGTGGACTTGTCAGACTTTGTTCTGGTGTTTTGGTGGTAAGTCCAAAGCCTCCTGGAAAGACTGCAACTTTTGAGTGGTTGAGGAATCAGAACTGAAGATCTGGCAAGGGTACATCCATTGTGAACCTGGATGTGAATCTGCGCTTGCTTGGCATCCAGTTGCTCTTGGAGTCTAAGGAAAACAGCCTCCACTGGCCTGCCAGATTAGGGTTTGAAGTCTGCTTCAAAGATTTCGGGTCCGACCCAGGTTTTGGTACCAAAGCTATGCTTGGCGTCAAAGTGGCAGACATCGACAGTAATGTTTGACTTGGCACGAAGCTTGGTAAGTGCAGAGTGGCATTCCGGGACCGAAGTGCTCAAAGCTGAAGGTTTTAGTTGGTATTTCAGCTCCAAACTGGAGGACCAGGGTCAGAACCCGTTGCTCAATGCCAACTACAGCCAGAAGGCAGTAGTGGACCAATGGCCGCTGTATGTTGTTCCAGAGGGGTCAAATGTCTTTTGGAGGAATCAACATGGTGTTGAGTGCTGGGGGTACAGTACTCATGAATTGTTCAGCCAGTGTAACTTCCTCCATCTGCAAGTTGACCTCGAGAGCAGAGCCGGAACTGCCCTCAACAGATAACTAATCTTCATCTGCAACCGATGGCTGAGGGTGTTTTTTCCTTTCCTTCAACGTCTTTATGACCAAAGATGTCTGAAGTATCTGCAATGCTACCCTGGGAAATTTCAAGCAGGCATGCTCAAAGTACTTTTAATGGGTTTCCTTCGAGTGGAAGGAGCAGCAGGTGTCACAATCAGCTTCTCTGTGCTCTGGCAACAAACACAGATTACAGACTGGATATTGATCAGTCCGGGGATACTTCACATGGCAGCAGGAGCAGTAATGGAAGGACGTCCGTTCCATCACCAGCAAAGCATTCTCGGAAGAATGTGATGGAGACCAAAAAAAGGCTCTGAAGAGAGAGGCCCTGTAGGAGCTGCGGTCAAAGCAAATTGACTTGAAGAGCAATGGAGAAATAACTAGATCTACAGAATTAAAAATGTTATCAAAACAATACTGTCGAGGGGAACAGTGTTGCACGAACCTAAAGGAGAACCATGATGGTGTTGAACCTCAGTGCAGGCACAGACGCCCAAGCATGACAGTGGAAAGAAAACAATTTAACAATGGAGTCGATGCCCAGGTGCACTACCGCCAAGAGGACAAGTCACTTTGCCTTGTGACTCAAAAGACTTCTTTGAAGAAAAAACACATCCAGACCCAATACTAGATGACAGGAGTATGCAAAGCATATGTGTCTACAGTCACACATGCCTCAAACATACAATTATATTATTGTAGTTAACAAATTACAATGATAGATTCCTTCAAGCCTAAGGTTTTTGCAACTGACACTACTCACAAGGTGGAGGTGTACATCACTGTTAACAATTACATAATTAGGATGCTGTCACATGCTCAAGTGACAGATGATGTATTTAACACACATAAAAATAGCATCCAACCACAACAAATTTCCAAAGGAAAATTTGCACATCATAAAAACTTGTACAGTAAAAACCTTAACAAAAAAAACATGATTACCACCTCCCAGTAAGACTCTTAAATGAGAATACAAATAGTTAACTACTTACCTGAAATATCCTAGGAATTTCTTTGGAATCTGCTCTGTACACATCTGTCTGAGTCACTGGTCGCACATGGAACAATTTGCTGTAAAAGTAGAAAATTGTTTAAATGAATGAATAATGCCTGCGAAAGAAACATCACCCACACTGTGATCTTACAAAACTTTGTGCAACAGCACATAATGAATTTATAGATTGGATCTGTGTTCTACATAATGAGGACAGCCCACTTTTGTAAGTGCTGGAAGCTTCACTAAAAGTGTCTATACTGTACAGTTATCACCTTTACCCCCATAAAATGCATCAGTCAATCTCCCTTGCTGTCATTCAAAAACAATCTGTTACCAATGTTTTAGAATGGCTGCCAATCAAGTATAACAACAGGGATATTACAAGTTACACAGGCCAGACTTCTTTCTCCAGACATTCTTGGTAAGTAAGAGTCACATTTTAGGAGGCATGCCCACTAGATGTTCCGGACCACTTGAGTGCCGCTCTGCTCATACCTGTTGAAATTATTAATTCATTAAGTTACCTATAACGTGTGCATTTAACTTAGGGTGTCCTGGTGGTGGATTCCTGGCAGAGAAATAGTAATTACAAAGAAATTAAAAGACTCTCCTAAAGCTCTGGAGCTTTGGGAGGGAGAGGCGGTCAGCAATCAGTCAGTCTCTAAAGAAGAGAGCATTCCACAGAGTAGCAGCACAAATTGGGAAAAAGAGTGCTATGTCCACGAGCAGTGGTCTCAGGAAAAGTAAAAAGGCTCTGAGGCAAATCTCAAAGCAAAAAAGGAGCCCAATACAAAAAGTTGTGTAGATGGTATGTGGGCCTACAGAAGTGTGTTGCCTGGGATATAAAACCCAGTGATTTAAAAGTGACATGCTTCCTGTCCATTTACCAATCAAGTGTTGCAATATGGAAGAAAAATAATCACAGAAAATGGGGCTGCTGCTTTCTTTAAGACAGCTGTGGATTATGCCCAACATGGAACATACAACTCACTCATTCAAAGGTGAGCAAGCAAGGGCCAAACCTTAACACCACTGGTGACAAGTGTTTCAAAAGTGTATGAATCCCTACCAGAGCTCAGATTTCAAAGCACAAGTGTGAGAGGAGTACAAAATAAATGAGCCTCTGACTGGAGAGGAGGGGGTCGCATGTGAGTATATCAAAGATTCCAATGTTGGAGAACTGCACCCACAGGTATGTAACTAACTTCTTCTCTGTAGAAAAGTGCCCTCTTTCTTGGCATGGTTACCGCCATTTTCTGCACGCACCCGGTTTCACTACAGGACACTGCACCAGGTCACTGTAAGTCACCCTTTTGGTAGGCACTCTCGCCCCAGAGGGCAGGGTGCAGGTACCTGTGTTTGAGGGCACCCCTGCACTAGCAGAGGTGCCCCCATGAACTCCAGCACCATTTCACTGTACTTTGCGAATACAGTGGTGCCATTTTATATATGTACTGGACACAAGGTAACTCCAAACCTGGGTATGTTTGGTATCAAACTTGTTGGAATTATACTTCCAATACTTGGAATCATACCCCAATACTATTGCAAGTATTGGAAGTATGATTCCATGCGCTCTGGGGGCTCCTTAGAGGACCCCCAGCATTGCTATCGTCAGTCTTCCGGGTTTCTCGGGCCGCTCAGCTGCTGCCACAGCTCAGACAGGTTTCTGCCCTCCTGCTGCTTGACCTGATCAAGCCCAGGAAGACAGAACAAAGGATTTCCTTTGGTAGAGGGAGGTAACACCCTCTCCCTTTGGAAATAGGTGAGACTGGCTTCAGAGGGGTAGCCTCCCCAAGCCACTGGTTTGCTTTGAAGGGCACATTTGGTGCCCTCCATGCATAAACCAGTACACACTGGTTTAGGGACTCCCAGTCCCTAAACCAGTACACACTGGTTTAGGGACTCCCAGTCCCTGCTCTGGTGCGAAACTGGACAATGGAAAGGGGGATGACCACTCCCCTGTCCATCACCACGCCAGGGGTGGTGTCCACAGGTCCTCCAGAGGGTCCCTGGGTTCTGCCATCTTGATTCTAAGGTTGGCAGGGAACTCTGGGAGCATCTAAGTGGCCAGGCCAGGCAGGTGACATCAGAACCCCTTCCTAATAGGTGCTTATCCGGTTAAGTGACCAATCCCACTTTCGGGGCTATTTAGGGTCTCTCTCTTGAGTGGGTCCTCCGATTCGACTTGCAAGATTCCAGCAGGACTCCTCTGCAACCTTTACCTCGACTTCTGGCCTTCCGGAATCACAACTGGACCCTCCAGGAACCTACAAGCCGCAGATCCACGAGGAAGTCTCTTCTGCAACATTGTATCCTGAGTTCCTGCCAGCTTTTCAACAGTTTCCTCGCCGTGCATCCTCAGAAGACTGCAGCTCTTCATCCTGCACAAGAAGAAGGAATTTCTCTTGGTTATGAAGGAGTCACTTCCCTGCAACTGCAGGCACCTACAACAAGCGACCACCGGCTGTGTGGATCCCCTCTCCTGCTGAGCAGTGTGGATCCTGCATCACAGGTGGTGGTCCGGAGTAGTCCTCTTGGTCCTCTCTGCTCGCTGTCCACCTTTGGTGGAGGTAAGTCTTCGCCTTCCCACGCAGGACAGCACCCCCATGCACCGTGTCTCCTGCAGCTACTAAGGCTTGTTTGAGTCTCCTCCAAAGGATCTCCAGAAGACCTGCAGCTCCAGTCCTCAGCACTCCTTCCTGCAAATCCCAGCGTCCTGCGTGGTTCTCCTGCGGCGTGGGATCCACTTTTATAGTGCTGCATGGGCTTCTTCTGTGTCCCAGGTCTGTGGGTGCTGCCTCTGCTCCTGTGGACTTTTTGCAACGCTGAGGGTCCCCTGTGACTTCCCCTCCTGGGTTGAGTCCTCCTCAGCCTTGCTGATCCCCAGCAGCACCTCTTTACCACTAACTGCAGGTTTGCCTTTGCAAGGCTTGTTGGTGAAAATCCTGCACAGACACCAGTCTGCAATCTTCTTTCTGGCGTGGGACATCTTCTGCATCCATCTTCACCGGCTCCTGGGCTGCAGTGCTGACCTCGTCTTCAGAACCGTCGACTAACTCCTGCATCCACAGCTGGGTGGGTAGTACCTCCTACTCCTCCTGGACTCCACTGTGACTCTTGGACTTGGTCCCCTCTGTCCACAGGTCTTCTTTCTTCAAGAATTCACCGCTATTTTTCTTGCAGTTTTCTCTGGGTGTCATCTTTTTATTATCTTTCCTCCTTTTGAGTAGTTTGGGGAAAATCCCGTGTTTTACGCCTGTATTCCTGGTCGCTTGGGTGGGGGAACAGGGGGATTACTTTGGTACTTTGCTTTGTGGTTTTCTAATTCCCCTTTACACATCTTACTTAACTAGGTGGGAGCACCTTGTTCTCATTCCATTTTTTTAGTATATGGTTTGTGCTCCCCCTAGGGTCAGTATTGGTTATTACTGTTTTCTAACCTTTTCTATGCCTATTTCTGATTGCTAGTGTATATATTTAATGTATTACTTACCTCCTAAGGGTGGGTCACCTATCTAGTGATTTGTGATAATCTATGCCAAAAATAAAGTACCTTTATTTTTGTACAACTGAGTGTTTTCTTTCATGTGTTTAAGTGCTGTGTGACTAAAGTGGTATTGCATGAGCTTTGCATGTCTCCTAGATAAGCGTTTGGTTCCTCACCCACAGCTACCTCTAGAGAGCCTGGCTTCTAGACAATGCCTACACTTCACTAAGAGAGGATACCTGGACCTGGTGTAAGTACCTCACGTTCCCACCACACACCAGGCCAGCTTCCTTCATTCTCTAACACTTGATCTTTTATATATTGACACGCTTGAATCAGTGTAGTAAGCAGGCTCACCTTCATTGAAACAGAAACCTGAGGAAAGCCTGTTCCACTTCTGCATCAGTAGGTAGTAGTGCTTTGTAAACTTGCGCCTGCTCTTCCGGGTGGCTGTACAGCCAGTACTCATGCAAAGGCACACAAGCAGAGTGATGCAGTTGACACCTTGCTCCTGGTGGAATGTGCCCTCACTATTCCCTGGTGTGGATGCTTGGCTTTGGTATGACAGAAGGCAATTCACGTTGAGAACCAACGCGCTATCCCCTGTTTGGAGATGGGATGACCTCCTTGGGCTGTCTTAAAGACACGAATAGCTGATTTGATTAATATCTCTTTCGTCTTATCAATGTAGCTCCTGCGGTATCACCGCAAGTCCAACAAATGTAGCTATGTTTCCACTGATGTAGATGGATTTGAAAAGAAAGATCTCAGAATTATAGGTTTATTCAAATTAAAGTCAGCAGGAACTTCAGTAAGAACTTGAGATTGGCTTTCAGGATGTTTCTGTCCCTTGTGAACCTGAGGAAAGGTTCTTAGCGGGTGAATGCTTGCATCTCTCTTGCTCTCCTTGCAGAGGTTAATTCTAGGATAAGCGCTGTCTTCCAATCCGACAAATTTTAAGTGCACTTTATGCACTGGTTCAAAAGGAGGTTGTATTAACTGGCTAAGAACAGTATTGAGCTCCCAAGGAACCAAAGGGCTTGTTACAAGTAGAAATGCTTAAAAGGGAGCTTTAATAAACTATTTTATGATTCATTAAGGAAACAGAATAGTTGACAAAAGCTCTGTTCTTCTATAGCTTGAAATTGCAGCCAGATGGACTCTGACTGAAGTATATGTAAGTCCAGTCTCTGCCAGATCCAACAAGGATGGAAGCCTTTGATGATGTCTTGTTTGAGGTCGTTCCTCCTTCACCGGACAGTGAAAAACTTCCAATTGGTGTTACAGGTTTTTTTTAGCCACTGGAGCACGAGCCTGTGGTAAAAGATTTCTACAGTTCTGTGACAGATTGAAATGGTCGAACTTTAGGTGCTCAGGTACCATGTTGGCAGGTTCTGCGACTTGGTGTTGTGGTGCAGAATCTCTGGGGTGTCTGGAGAGGATACTGGAGTGCAATTTCAGATAAATGCTGGACGCTCTGACAGCAATAGGAAATTGCAGTATCAGTACTGGCATGGCCACCCCAGTGCAATGGGGATCAGGGTGCAATGATCCATCTTCCCCTTCTTCAGCACCCTGGGGACTAGGGGAAATGGAGAGAAGAAGTAAGCAAAGATTTTAGATTAACTGATCAGAAGGGCAGTGGCCACTGCCCTTGGATGCCAAAATCTGTTTCCGAAATACTGGTATTTCTTGTTGTCCGATGTGGCAACAAAAGACTAATCACAGTTTGACACCATTGTCGGAAGATGTATTCCACCTAATCCTGGTGTAATTTCCACTCATGGCAGTCTGAAAGTTGTGAGCAACAGTGAATCTGCTGGATCAGTTTGGCATCCTAGCAAGTACTTCATGGCAAAGGTAACATCATGAGAAATGGTCCAATCCTAAAGCAGTTGGGCATCTTCTGAAAGAGGTCAGGACCGTGTTTCCCCCTGATTGGCTATGTAGAATATTGATGTTGTATTGTCCATGCTGATTAAAATTGCGTGACCTGCTAGTTTCAGAAGGAATACATGCCTGAGCGCTAACACGGATTTAAAGTTTCATTTCCGCATCTGACCAGAGGTCTCTTGTTGAGTGTTCTTGCAAAGGAGCTCTCCATCTGTCCCTAATGCATCAGTTGTCAGTACAATTCTTTCTGTTGGAGGTTGACAAAGAGACCTGCCTTTAGATTTGCTGGGAATCTCCACCACAATAGTGCCTGTTTCAGTCATCTTGTGACTTGGACTGTGTTGTTCCATGAGCCTTCAACCTGCTTCCACTGCATGGCCATTTCTTGTTGGACAGGTCTTTTTTAAAGCCTTCAAAAGGGAAGGAGGTCTATGCACAATGGCATACATGGTCTTGCACTGTCTGACTATAACAGATTGTTTGTCAATAGACGTTTTACAAAGCCTTACAACCATCTCTACTGATGGAAAAGCATTCCCTAGCTGTATGTGGAGTATAGTACCCAGAAACTGGATTTTCATCTGGGGTTTTAGAGATGATTTCTGCCTGTTAAGCACGAGACCCACGTTCCTGCAGAGATTGATTCAGACTGTCAGAGAAGACCTTGCCTCTTCCCTTGATGGCGCTGTGCCGCACTGGTCGTCCAAGTACACATACTCTTCGTGGCTTGAGGAAGGTGGCGACTGGACTGATAGTGTTATCCTGCTACAGGAAGTGCAGATATTTTTTGTCCTTTTGGTGGATGGGAATGTGGAAGCATGCATCCTAAAGATCCAAAGTTGATATGAAGTCGCCTTCATGGATCATCAGAAGGACCTCCTGAACAGAATATATCCAAAATGATTGTGTTTGCAAAAAATATATCCAAAATGATTGTGTTTGCAAAGACTTGATCAAAAGACTTAAGTATAGACTTGGGCTCCATTGTCCTAGCTTTCTTCTTATTAAAAAAAATGTTGAGTAAAATCCCTGGTTTCTCTGTTAATTAGAGACCATTTGTATCGTTCTCTTGAAGAGAAGAAGAATTCCCCGTTACAGTTCTTTCAGAAGAAGATGTTATTTCTTGGGTTGGTACACATGTAAACTTTGAACAAGTTCTCAAGTATGACCTGTGCGAACAATTTACTTCAAAGATTTTGCAGATGTTATGGTCTTCCAAGTAGGAGTAAAAAGGAAAATTCTCCTCCACAAATTCTGTGAATGAGGTTGAGGAAGGCAAGGGCGAAGAGTCAAGCTCTCTTCCGGTTATCGTTGGAGCATTACTGGGAGAAGTTTGTTTTTCTTCCTGAAAATCTTCCATAACTATCTTCGATTAGGGTTGTAGGTAAATCCTTGATCACAATACCTTCGAAGATAGTATGACTGGCCTTAACCTCCGTAGTAACTGAAGCTTCCCTTGTAATTTTGTGATCTTCATAAGCCATGAAAATGTGATGGATCAAGCTCTATGGTACTCTTGGATTTGACATCCTTGGTGCGGGTCTTCCCCCAGACGTATTGCCTTCACCCTTCCTGGTTTTTTTATTTGTTTTTATTGACATACGACTCCTTAACTAGTGTTAAAGTGCTTGCACCCTCTCTTTCAAACATGGTAACTGTCCTACACCTGAATGGCACATTTAATTTACTTGTAAGTCATTGGTAAAGAGGTACTGCATACATCCAGGACCTGTAAAGTAAATGCCAATGGTAGGCCTGTAGCACCCATTGGGTCACCTACTGAAGTAGCACCTTAAAACACATATCAGATCTGCCACTGCAGCCTGAAGTGCATGTACGAAGCTGGCTCTTTATATAGTGGACTAAAATGAGGTACACTGTGCAAACAATCCAAGCAATCCCCAGAGGTATCACAGAGACACAAATGACATCCCAAATGCTCTCATTTGGGTTGTGTGGTTGAGCAGTTAGGCATATCAGAGGGCAGTGCTAAGCATGCAAGGCACACACTCATACAGTAAGTGAGACATAAAGAAATCCGACCCCAATTGTTAAAAATAACACGTGATTTTATATAAACTTTGATACCCAGATCACTGGAATCAGGTGAGTAATTTTCGAGATGTAGATTTTTTTGAGTTTTTAAAAATTGACAATGCACTTTTTGGGTGTGATAATGTTGTCCAATGGGCGAAAACATGGACCGCATTCAGACACTTCACAGTGACTTAAAGGACTGTACTTTGAGACTTAGGAGGTGAGCAGGGGACAAGGTCCAAGTTCACACCAGCACGTAACCTCGGGAGACTCTGGGGCATCCGGGTGCAGAGGTGTGTTACGGCATCAGCTGTCCCACTCGCTTCAATGGGGAACAGTCCGGTCACACACCTGCTGCAGGGATAGACTGGAAAGTCAGTCCAGGGGGAACACACACGGGGACTCGACCCTTGAGGTCCTCGGGCATGTGGAGACACTGTCGGTCCACTCCTCCCCTTGTTGTAAGGCACAGGTGCTGTGGTGTATTCTGGCATCGGGTCTGGTGCTGGAGTTCCTCGTGGTTGTAGGGAGGCCGTAGAAACAGTCTGCAGGCATGGACTGGGGGACGAGTCCGACAAGTCAAACATGTGGGATTAGGCCTCACGAGGCTGGGAGATGTGGGGTCACCCTTGGTTCTCTTCTCCTTTTCCTGGGGCAGACGTGGCTCCTGGTCACTCGCAGGCACTGTCTTGAAATCCACAGTGGGTAAACTCAGAGCTGGCTTCGTCTCTGGAGGGCCTGGGGACCACGGTGGCCCATTTCAGCTTGGTCTAGGTAGTGTGTGTGGAGTGGTGATGCCCGGCATTGGGTTTCTGGTAGTCCCAGTACTCACAGTTCTTAGGTGCCTGCAGGGGAGCAGCTCCTCTACCACAAGGGAGATCTCCCCGGCGATTTGCAGAGCACTGGCAGGTCTCCTGTTTCTTGGAGGGTACACCGGCAGGACAGGTCAGTTGCTCCTCGAGGGTCGGGTGAGCAGGCAGGCAGGGTTCGCGCCAAGTCAGTCTTGGTCCTCGGTTCTAGGGTTCAGCAGGCTTCTTGCCCACTCCTTCTGATGTGTACAGCGAAGATCTGTTTCCCTGGTTGAAGGGTGCCCCTAAATACTCAATTTAGGAGGAATTAAGGGGAGTGAATGGTAGCAGCCAATGGGCTAATTACCCTTGGGGTCACTACACCCCCTAGATGACCACTTCCTGTGGGGAATGGGCATCACCCAGTCCAGAGTTCCTGAATTCCACCACACACAAGATGGCGTGTTCCCACTATGGAAATGTGACATGCTTCCTGCATAGCTAATTTTTCCACCTGGCCCGGTGCTACATGGGCCCTAGGGCAGAGGGTTGACTTCTTCCTCCGAAGAAGGCAAGATCTGTATACCAAAGGCAGTGGGCTTCTTTGAAGCTCCCTGCCTTTGAATGCAGGTTATCCTGTGGGGTGAGGTGTTCCACACCCCAGCCTGGACAGGCTTTTGCATCTGACCTCCAGGGAGCGAAGATTCTCACACCAAGAGGTCAGTTCTCACCTGTTGGTGGCAGATTGCTCAGAACTGCTCAGTAAGCTCACCAGCAGTTGGTAGGTTTTTCAGGGGGCACCTCTAAGGTGCCCTCTGGATGCATGTATTAATAGATCCATCACTGGAATCAATGAGTGTTTATTAATATGAGATGTTTGATACCAAACATTCCTAGGTTCAGTAAAGCCATCACATAGCTAGGGAACTCATATTGACCAGTGTCCAGCACATGATTTAAGTGGCTTCCCTGTTCACTTACTATGTCTAAGTATTGACAAAAACATAGAAGGGGCATACCTGCTCGTGCAGATATGTCCTCACATTTAATATAATGCACGCTGCATAAGGGCTGAAAGGCCTGCTATGGGGGCAATGTACAAATATTACATGCAGTGTTTTAGGGAACATGGCACACAGGTGTGTGTCATGTCGTGTTTTCACTTTTAGGGGCACCTTATCAGGCAGCCTGCAATGGCAGTCTGCACAAGTTTGGTGCTGGGTCCTTAGAGTGGCACAAGTTGTGCTGCAGCTCTTAGGGGCCCTCATCAGGACTTATGCCCTAGGCACCAGTGGTACCATTTCCTAGGGACTTACAGAGGTGCTAAAGGGCTTGGTCACTTGGAGAACAAGTGACCAGGTGTTTTGTTTTGGGGAAGCAACACTGGCACTGGGACCATGTTAGCAGGAACCTAGTGCACTTCACTCAAAGTTGCATCAGAAACCCAGGCAAAAAGTGTATATAGGGAGGGCGTTTGGGGAGTACTGCAACTAGAACCCAGCTTAATGCAGTGCAGTTTCAAACCATCAATTCAAACTGGCATAATAAACCTGTTGCAAGTATAAGACGCATCCAAAGTAGGCCCTAACGTCAAATAGGGCAGGGTGCATTGTATTTAAAAAGTAGAGCGTGTAGGTTTATGTCCTGCTAGTGAAAAACTCCTAAATTTGTCTTTCACTACTGTAAGGCCTACCTTTCCCATTGGATAACTGTGGGTTACCTTATTATGTTTAGTAAGTGCTAACTGTTGATTGGGAACAAGCAGAAATGTCATGTTTCGACTTAAATACATTTTAATTTAATTGCCACTTTTAGAAAGTTGGCTTTTTTCTTGCCCTAACCATTAAGTGCCTTAAGGCAGCCCCCTGGGTCACATGACTATGAATTGCTCTGTTGCTGAGGTTTGTGCAGTTTTGCCATTGTGGCAAACGGGACTGGGTACATGCAGGATGGGCCATCCTGCCAAGCTGCCCGAGGGTGCAGTTGTTCCCTACCTCACTTACACTTCAAAGGGCTTGCTTCCAGCATTCACAAAGAAACCTGACACCAGACTTTTGTCACCCCAGACTTCTTGAAGCCCTGGCAGGGGAAGAACTTTCCAGAACCAGATGTAGGGGTATCCCAGGATGTCCACCCCTTCCCCCCTCTTTTAAAGGCAGACACCACTTATTAAATATTATACCATCAAAACAACTCTTTAGTACACTCATGGACCTGAGGAAGACTTTAGAGGACTCCTTGGACTCCCACAGGACTGTCCTGCTGCTACCAGAGGACGACCCTTCTGCTTGAAGGCCTGCCTTGCTGCTTTAAGGATAACTGAACCATCTCCTTGAACCTAGGACCACCAGAAGTGACTCCAAGGGCTATCTGGCTGGCCTCCCTTGTGATCTACACAGACATAATAAGCTCCAGGTGCCTTGAACCCTGCTGCTGGCCTCTCCTGATGCAAGTCCTTACCTCTCAAGAGGTACCCCTAAATACTGGCCCCTTGAACATTAGAGGTGCTGCTCCTGCCCAACCCTTAAATTTGAGACTAAGAACATTTTTCACCAAAAAGTGCCTTGAGAACTGCTAGAAAACCAGACCCTTCCAACCAGCTGATCCACCCAACGTGCATAATTTGCAGACCAGTCTCACTTTGCAGTAGCTTCATTTACAGTCTTCACCATAGCAGCAAATTCAGTTCAATGGGGCCTCTAGGAAAAAGGTATCTGGCTATAGCCTGCAGCGTTGTCCTGCTGGGGATTTTTGACATCCAAGTAGTGACTAAGTCCGAAGATAAATAGCTTCACTGCGACTCCGCCCAGAGGCTTCTCAACAATGACACCTCCTCCATTAGTATTGCTGCTTTGCCCCGCTGAAGTTATCAAGAACGTTCCTTAAAATTTCTTCTAAGTCCAAGGGTAAGCTGAGACTGGGCGCAATCCACCACATGTATACGACCCACGCTCCATCCTGCTCAACCTTAACTTTTGACTTTGCCCGAGTCTCATGCGACCAGATATCTGCAGTTGGCACCTTCATCCTTTAGGTGCTACTTTGCACTAAAAACATTAAAATGTTCATAACTCTGGTTCTAATTATTATTTTTTAAATCATTTTATTAAATTGTAATCTATTTGTCTGAATTGGTTTGGGATTTTTCTTATGCTGTGCTTTCAATTTATTACTGTTTGTGTGCTGCCAATATACTTTACACATTGCCTCTAAATTAAGCCTCACTGCTTTTGCGCTAAGTACCACATGGTTAAGCACAGATTAATTTGGTGACTTTTGTAGTTCACCCTGATAAGGATTATGGTTGTTGCTTGGATTGGGCTTTCACTCCCCTCAACCACTAACTCAATTTCTTACAGGTACTGTAAAAGACCTAGTGCGTTTACAGTACACATGTCCGTCTTCAGATCTTGGAGAGCCTCATCTACATGTTTTGCAAACCAAGAAAGGCCAGCAACAGACGTGCAGGATCTTTGACTGGACTTCAGTGTAGAAGGCTGCAAGACTGCTCCTCCTGCAAGTTGGCGAAAGCCTGTGTTTGAGGCGTCCATTGCTGCATCATTTATAGCTGCTGAAGTAAATTCTCTTGAGTACAGTTGTAGGATGCGAGTTAAGTGAACTGCAATCTTGCTGGTAATCACATTCATTGTAAGACTTGTCCTCTTCCATTCCATCTTCAAAATCTGGAACATAGCCCACAGCCAATTACATTGGACTATATGCAGTCTGAGATACAAGGTCTCTAGTGTGTTCTTCCTGTTCAGCCTCTGGAATTTGGATTAGAAGAGATGCTGACATCTTTAAACATAAGTACAGTAAATACAGCAGTCAATGGTGCTATTGTCAACGCAGACGGTGTTGTCTTCAACCTCTGTGCCAACACGCTCGACGTTGAATCCATCAGCATAGGCAACGGTGGTAGAGGAGGCATAACTCCTGTTCTTGCCGCTCTCCTTGTTGACGATGGTGTAGTTGACCAAATCATCATCGATAAGGTCTTTCCTGTTGTCAGTGACAAAGATTTCTCTTTCTTTTTTGTAGCTGGCTGTTCATCACCAGATTGACACATTTGCACAAACTTTTGCATAGACAGAGATTGATTGCTTTCCTGTTCCCTCCTTAGTATGTGAGGAGGTGGCTGCAAATGCTGTACTAAATAAATCAATTTCAGGGAACTCCTTTTTAGTGCAGCTTTCATGGAATTGCTTGGTTGGATGCTTTTCACAGAATTGTCACCTAAACACGGAGTAGTCCCCTTGAGTGGGGGGAAAATCTCTTTTCTCATCAGATATAATGCCAAACTCCTCTCAGTCCTTGAGAAGCTTGTTGTAAAGTTTTTACATAAGTCAAAACTTGACACCTTATGAACAACACATTGGGAATGTGTGTAAATCATCTAATGTCCACAAGATGAACAGGGTGATGTCTTCTTTGTCAGCATTGGTGACAGCTGACTGGCAGGTAAATGGTCTCCCTGGCCCAGTAAATAACAGAATATTCCCTAAAACAGAATTCTGTGGTTGCTAAAGATAGTGCTGGTTTAGTACCAGGGAAGACATAGAAGAGTAACAGAATTGAGTTCACTGAAAGGTTAGAGCAGAGCTCTGCCTGTGGACTCCCTCCCACACAACGTACGGTAGAAATCAAAGCCATGGTGGCCTCTAGAGGGAGTAGGAGAGCTGATATTTCCACTTTATTTGCTGAAGTTTGTGTTACTCCAAATGAGGTGGATGTACTACTAAACAAACTGTTGTTTAAAGCCTATGGCCATGTCTACACTTTTTACTGCTATTAATGGACCAGAGATTCTCAGCCTGATGACAGGGAATGATTCAAGCATGGGAATATAAAGAGGATAAAATGTTGGAGAAAGATCAAATTGTGCCACCCTAAAGGGCCTCTCACCAAGCACATGACAGGCTGCCATTGCAGACTGCATGTCTCAGTGCAGACATAAGTGAAAATACAACAACCCCATCTGTTGAGAGCCCATTTGCCACCTGGACAAGTGGGAAAAGTAGCTAGTCTGGTAGGTTTGCCACCTCCAGGCTAGTAGCACCCCTAAGGTGGGCTACTGCGAGGTGTACACAATTGTTCAGAGGTAGCCCTCTTTCAGATGGCATACCTAGGAATTCTGGGACAGGGTTATGCCCACTTCCCCACAGGATGTAGTCATGTAGTGACCCCAAGGGTCAATAGCCATTGGCTACTATCCTACACACCCCTAATTTCAGTATTTATGGGATCCCCTGGCAACTAAGAAGACCAAGAGCACTGAAAAGCCACAATAGCAGAAGAGGAGAAAAGAAGCAGCTGACCTGGTACCAACCCCGTCAGCCTGTTTGCATCGCCAACATCTGCCCCAATGTTGACTAGTCCTGCAGCGGTGACTCCAGAAACCCAGGAGGACTGCCTGCCTTCAAACAAGCATTGGCAAAGCCAATAGGTTTTATCTTTGTTTTTTTCTTTTGCATTCTATCTTACTAACCGGATTATAAACGTTAGAAATAAGTTATGTTTTCTTTAAATTAGATATTAGATAAGCTGTAAATAGTTGTTCATGTTGAATTAATATCCCAGGGTTCCAAACTTGTAAATTGTACCTTATTTAATATGGCACTGTATAGTATAGTAATGTGTACCTAAGTGCCATTGCAACTGCTGCACCATTCAAATAATTCTCCTTTTAACTGCAAGGTAACTGCAATTGTGACTGCCTGTTTAGTAGTAACATATAGCAATATTTGGTGTTCAGAGGAGCAATAAAAAAATGTGGGCCCCGGTGCCACTGCACCTGCTGCCCCATTCAAATCATGACCTTAATGCCTGCAAGATAACTACAATTGTGAGTGCCTGTTTAGTAGTACAATGTAGCAATAATCTGTGTTTAGAGGTGCTCTGACACCTTATGGCACCAGTGCCACTACACCTGCTGCGCCATTCAAACCATGACCCTAGTGACTGCAAGATAACTGCTCTTGAGACTGCCTGTTTAGTAGTAAAATATTGCAATATTTGGGGCTTATAGGAGTTATGGCAACTTTTGGCTCCGGTGTCACTGCACCATTCAAGTCATTACCCTATTGCACAGGAGTAACTGTACTTGTGACTGCCTGGTTAGTAGTAAAATATAGCAATATTTGGTGTTTAGAGGGGTTCCTTTTGACCCCAGTGTCACTGCACCTGCTGCACCACTAAAATCATGGCCTTAGTTTAGTAGTAAAATTTAGCAATAGTCTGAGTTTAGAGGAGGTCTGACAAATTTAGGCCCTGGTGTAACTGCACCATTACAACCATGACCCTAGTGTCTGGAAGATAACTGCACTTGTGACTGTCTGTTATTAAGTCACTGAGAGAATAAAAATTCGAACTAAAACGTCACCCAATTAAACAAATAACCTTTCTTTAAAAATGACTGAGTGGTAATTTAATAAACAAACACAAATCATTTTACTATTTACAACTGTTATTCATCATAAATGTAATTATTAAGTAATGAAAAACATAACATAAGGAGCCCATTCGCTGCTCGCTTTACATCTGCACTCAATACTCCTTTGCAAGATGACAGACATGTTTACACACATTTCAAAGCAAACTGACTTGCATTCAGTTAATCTTTTCGTGTACAAACACTAACAAGTAACTCATCACCAAAAACCGGGAGGTGTACTTTAGCTATACTATATGCGATGGCAAAATCAGAACAGAAAAGGGAAAAAAGCAGAAGAGGAAATGACTTGCTAGCCAATAAAAAGCAAGTAAATTCAAGCTATGTTAGAGCGACATTTGAAAGAACAAACGGGAGGTTCAGGTAAGTAAGGTGCGAAGTAGGGGTGGGTTCTTAGTCCCTTTTAAAGATTTTTTTTTTAGTAACACAAGACCTCCTGTGAACAGCGGACCTGTTCTCCAACAAACTCCAAAGAAGGGACTCTGGAGCCTCTGGAACTGCCAAAACCAGACATCTCAAGTCACGACTATGTCCATCGTCTCCAACCCAAGTTGAAATAGACCCCTGGTGCCAACAAGGTTCCCCAACCCTCTAGAATCTTAGTCCATTATGGTTTCATCCCATCTGGGCTCCCTGACGACACCTGCAGCCTCTGAATGCAGCCCCCATCTACCACCACCGCTCCGGTAAAGAAAACCCAACACCTAAGGACACCTCTGCACCCATCGCCCCAAAAGCATGGAGAAGAGGACCAAAGGTGCCTACCTGTGCCCGAGCATCATGAGGTCCAAGTCCTGCTGTTGGTTGAGCCCAGATGGCCTCCTGGCCAGGGCACGCGGCCTCTTTCTGCAGTGACTGTTCTCCACAGGAACACATTGGGCCCCCAACGCTGCTTTGCACTCTGCACCCGGCCTCCCCTGAACCGCTGAGGGTGTATTGTGGGTGCTGTCTTGGACCTTGCCCACTACTCACCTTAACCCCAGGAGATTGGTCTTGTAAGTCGCTGTACTCTACCTGTTTGCAGAACGTTTTTTATCCCATAGGATAACATTGCAGAATTCAGAAATTGCACTATGTTCACTTTTTAAGGTGAAAATAATTCTTATTTAACAAAAAGTACTTGGTAGAACGATTTTTCTCTGATGTCTACACATATATAAAGATACTTGCTATTTTTATAAATTGGTGTGGACCTCCTGCTTGAGTCATGCATCTCATTTGCTGACTATTGTGTGTATTTGTAGATATCTTGCACTCCTCTGTGTTAAGTCTAAAGCTGCTCGAACACACTATCCCTAAATAGAGCACTCTGGGATTGCATATCAAGCACTGTCCACTCAAGGAGGGGAACTCCTGGACCCTTTACAGGGTATTCACATACTACATAGAGCCAGCTTCGTATATGCGCACAAAAGATTCATAAACAAACATTTTCCTCAGAAAAAGTATCTTACAGACTAGATAACAGGGAAGTGCTAAATCAACATACAGCCTCATTTTTGGCATATCCCCCAATCTAAGGCTGCGCCATCTAAGGAAACATTTCACAATATTTTTTATGAATCCATGCCTTCTGCATCAGAGAATATGTGGATAACAAGCGGTCTAGTCTGGCATACAGACACAAAATCTCCTAGCACACTAGAACCTGTTGGCAATTTGTATGAAAATTAACCAATAAGAGTTCTAAAGCTGTTTCATAACACTCCCAACAAGCATATATTTTCCTAACATAAAAGAAACGTATAAAATTAATTATTAATATAAAACATCACACATTTTAAAAACTGTAGAAACATTCTTTCTTTTACCAAGTGCTTGCCATACCATATAGGATAACAATAATGTGTTTTAATAACCTCTGACAAAATACTCACTCAATGTCCAACACCATGTATGGGTTTGACTGCTCTTTATCTTGTTCGCTGTCATAGAACAAAATCTTCTTGCTGCTTACAACAACATACTATAAAGAAAAACAGAAGAGAATGGGTTTTACTAAAACTCAGCCTTTTCTAACAAGCCAGGCTCTCATTAGGATTAAAGAATCATGACAATCAAAAGGGTTAAGTAATACACAAGAAGTTATGTTGTTGTATTTCATCTTTGTAACTAAAAATGTTTTTCCATAAAAAAAAAAAATAAAAAAAAACATTTTATGAGTTTCCAAAAGATTGATTACTTCGGGAAACATTTGGGATGAAGGTTGTTCAAGGTTAGCTGAATGCAACGCCCTACTTCTGTTTTATGTGCTGTGTGCCATTTCTTTCTGCCACATGGCTTTGAATCAAGACAAATGGGGTAATTCTCCACAACTATTTTTCAGCTGTACAGGCAGTGTTAGTGCCTGCTGGTCTGGCGGCCAGTCCAGATATTACCCCACACTGAAAAGCTACTTTTATTAGCTCATGAGCCTAAGGGACGAGTGAAAGCTGATCACAGGCATAGCTTAGCCAGTAGGATTCAAGGGATATGAATCTCAAACTTGCCAAATAAAAAAAAACTGTGGGCTGCGGGGTGAGATGACCAAGTTTTGAGCTGGACTGTTTCCATGAGGAACAGGGCCAGTATTGACCTGCATTAGGTGGACCTCTGTCTAGAGTAGCACAGTGGATAAAAAATGATGGGTCAGAGAGCTACCCTGAGAGTTTGCCACTGGTTAGAATATTTGCAAGCATTCATCTCAACATCCTTTTGGGTGTTGGGCTGCCAGCAGTATGCCTGGCAACTTGAGACTGGCACAGCTTTACAGGCCAACAACCAATGTTTGTGTATTCCAAAAATTTGTAAATTTGCATCCATTCAAGGAGCATGCTTATGGGTGCTGACTATTTTTTGTAAACCAGCCACTATATATATTTAAGATCCCAATTCAAAAAAAGAACAAGTTAGTGGAGAGAGAATGATGAGAAAAACACAAAGGTATAGCTGATCCAACTCAGGGCCCCCCAATACCAAACTACCAAAACACAAATGCATTTGAGGGGTGTTACATCTCAAACACCCTCGCTGAAGCTACACCTCTGTCTCTCTCACCCTGTCCTGGTAGTGCTCCCTGGGAACTCATGATTATAGTCACTTGCAACAAAATGAACTGGATTCCCTGCTGTGGGATCACTTATTTTAAATGTATTTTTACTATGCACACACTTCTCACTCTGTTACAAGAGTGGAAGAGTTATCAAATCCTATTTCTAGTCCTCACCTTTTACAATTTGTTTTATCAAGTGACTCAGGGCCAAGTTACAAATATAGGAGGATGTGCAGGCGAGCCAAGCCATGGGTTTGGCTGGGTTTGGCTTAGCTCTAAGAGTTCATGCACAAACAAGCCATGAAAACATTTGGCAACACACACAATATAAAAATATGATACAATCTCTTCAAAAGTGTGTTTCACCTTAGCACATCAGATTATACGACTGCTTTGGCAGATACTTATTAAAAGTGACAGTCTTTAGGAATATTCATGGATCGGCCCCCAGTGACAATGGCATTATTGAATTAAGATGCAAGCCAGTAGTCATGTAAACCCTAAATGTGCCTAAATTATTATAGATGGAGCAACATTATAGTCTAGTAAATGAAACAGAAGAGGTGCCTGTACAGTGCAGATTCTGAACTCAAGTATTTTAAAGTGTGCTGGCATGTGATAAAGAAAAGGAGGGTTTATGAAATAAAATATTTGCCTAGGATCTCACAACTTGGACAAGCAGGGAAGTCGATATACCCTCCAGGTTATCTGGTTTCACATTTTGAAAGTCAGCCACCACATGGGTATCTCTGTCCCTCTTGTTTACATCAAAGATCACTGTTGTCTTTCATTTGTGGCTTATGACGAGAAAAACCAAGACAGAGCAAGCAGACCTGACTCAGGGCTACCAAGTTAAGAAGCCTTTTTGGAGGGGGTGCCAGAACCCTACCTTACCTCTCTGGTTGACAGACACAGGTGTGGGCCTTTTTATCTTACCTCTAGGAGAGGTGCCTACTGTGGAGTATTTGTCTTTCACCGTATGCTAAGCTGCTTCCTCTTTGGTATATCAAAACACCTTTTATGGAGTGGATGCTGTGCAATGCAGGTTAAACCATTTTGCATCCTAACCATTTTACATCCCTAAAGTAATTTATTACACATCTACAACAAAGGTGAACAGGAAACAATTGTTTTGTTTATTCACTGCATGAGGCTTTTTAAATGTTTTAGTGAAAACTCAATGCAAGCCACACGTATTGGTTTGCGAATGTTTGCTTCTGAATTTAACTTACATCCACACCATTACTCTGCCAGGAAACAACAGAAAGAGGTGAACTGGTTTGAATGCTTGGCACTTCTGTTTCCAGATCTGCACGTTTATAGCTTAGTTCTTGCTCACGTCCAATTACCAATGAAAATCTACTTCCTTTGTCAGGCAAAAGGAAATCCCATATCAGAAGTCTGGTCTCTTTTCTCCTGAAGAAACATTCCTTGCACACTTGGTGCATGCATTTCTACTTTGTAAAACTGGCTGAGACGATTCACCCTGCTATGGACTGGTGAACATGACTTTCCAAGGAACCACTCTTTCTCACTGGCCCTGATCACCTCTAATTAATTGGACAGGAAATAGTAATTGAGCGTAAGATCACTGCATTGGCCTTGAAAGTGGAAGGAGCTTTCCTGCGCTTTGCCAGGAGCATGATACCCAAAGATGCTGTATCACTGCCACTTCCTTAGGATGGGGCCAAGCCAAGCAAGGGGCAGTAGAGCCGCCCTGTTGAGTCCTGCATGGAAGAAGATGTGAAGGACTTCCCAATGTAACAAACCTGACTGTGCCAAAGCTGACTGAAGAGATGGGTAAAGGATTCTCTACATTGTGAGCTGCTCAGGACTTATGAGAACCTTCCTAACTGTAGCAGAACAGAAGTCTCAACATTCAGGGTGTCTATCACATGCAAAGACAATTAAGGATGAGGACTATGAGTAGCCTGGAGTACATACGCACTCCTCAATTCACGACTCATCTGAGTGATAGCCAAGAGAAAACCAGGGTTTTACTGCTTTTTCACCTAGACACTAAGAATGTATGAATGGCTGATCGTGGTCCTTCTGATTTAGAGATCTTTTAAACCATGTATCCATGGCCTTCCGTTCTGGAGATAATGCATTTTAGAGGGTGCAGGCAAAGCCTGACCCTTCATTACAGATCTCATGTGACAGGTGGCATTCTGTGAGCCCAGTGGGGGCCCATGGTCCAACGTGTGCCCATTGTAGCTAAGAAAATATATAACTGAGTAGACTTTCACGAGACATGTGCTGCTGAAGTGTGAAAAACCCAGGTGTCCTAGTGTGTGCTGGTCTATTTCCAGCACTAGGATGAATTAGGACTTTGCAGCCCAACTGGAGCAAAGACTGTGCTCTTCATGAAACGTGCCCAGTGTGCATTTGACACTACTACTAGGGCCCAGGTAGACCAGTTATCTCGACATTGGACCCAGTACCATCGTAGGGATTTTTGGGGCCATGAGCAAGACAATTTTGCCATCCCCTGTTTGGAACAACTTTCTAACAAGATAATAAGCAGTAATAGCAATAATAAAAAATAGACAAAAAAGGGTTACGTGTCAAATCAAAATACTATGCAATTGAAACTGACACTCCAAATGCCCTGTATTTATACAACTATGGTTCACAAATACAAGGAAGAACTCGAACTCCCATCTTTTCCTACTAACCCTCGACACCCCCAAGGGAAGATGTGTCAAGAAGATGACAAATCATTGCATCAACTGGAACCACATACCCAAGTATTATCTCTAATATCGAGTGGTATTCGGAAGACAATACCTCTAGCTGTTTCAGCAAGTTGTAGTAACCTAACAGTTATCCAATGTTGTCCTCCCTAGATCAGAAGAGATTAAGAGCTTTTAGTCTGGATGGTTAGGCCTTCACAGGGGACCCCTCTGATAGGAAATTGAACAATGGTTCTCACTAGGCCTTACAGCTTGTAGTGGAACAACTTCAGATGTATTAACCACTTTCAGACAAATCAAGCCCTGATAAAGCTAAAAAATGTTAGATTATTACAAAAAAACAGGCAAAGCTCAAGCTGCCCTGTCTCTGCCAGCCACATGGTGCTAGAAGAAAGCTTCAACATTCATAGAAGAAGAAAGCGCTTTTTATGTTAATTCCATGTTATTTCTAACTATTGTGCCTAAGCGTGTTAGTACTACAAAACTATCTGAGAATCATATCTCAGCCAATAAGGTGTTAGCACCTTCTATTTTGTATTGTAGGAAAGGCCAATTTTGCAGCAACCACAAATTTACGAAATGGTGACACTGAGCTCAGACATACAACTTCTTTAAGCCTACAGTGTTATGAAATGAGGTGCATGCTCCCACTCTGAAGGGTTACTACAGGCCAACAGGTATGAAACAGTAAAAACGCAGTGGATGAAGTGAGGGTAAAAAAATTGGAAATGTTTTTTCTTTCAACCATTTCTTGGGTGTGATAAAATTCGGAAATACTTGACACATTTTACTATATCAATTCTTTTTAATGTGCTGATCAAATTTGTCTTTTTTGATGTGACGCAATTTTTTAATAAAAATTTCATGAAACAAAAGTAGCAAGTCCAACAGGCAGATTAGCCACTCTTACCTTCTTAACCCATCCAAATTTCTTTGTATTTCGAACAGGAAGGGAAAGCCAACCCTCTAACCTGGACTCTACAATAGACACGTAGAAAAAAAAGTTAACTTTTAAACTATAAGTTAAGGCTTATATTATGTCTTTATATCTATTTTAGTTGCTTTAAAGCAGACAAGACTGACGCCACAATCTGCAACAAAAGTGCTTAGTAAGATACACTGCAGACAATTTTCAAGAACAAAACTGTAATGCACAGCCAAAAACAACAACATAATGCAAACCAACCCCGCTTCAACCAAACAATAAAATACACAAACAGTGACATTTAACTCTGGGCAGTCACTACCAAGTATATATTCTAAGAAAACACTGATATTGAATTCTAACACAAAACATTTTATAAATACACATATAATAACTCTACAGCACAGGCAAAGAGAAACCCTGAATAGTCGCACACTGTAGAATATTACACTATACCACTTCTGCTGACTACTCTGCAGGCCTTACCTTGAAAATGTGGTAATACACAGATGAAAAGGAGAAATTTATGCTGGTCGAGGAAGTTTATATAGCTTGGTGATAATGAGTTTGCTATAGGAAAATCTGAGTTAAGTTGTTCTATTTTCAGCAATGCAGACAAAACAGAATAGCACAAAAAAGCATGCTCTGGATAACAGCTTTTGGTTTGGTGTGTCAGCTCCTTTATACTCGAACAGCTAAAGGAAAAATGTACTTCTGAGAATTAGGCAGATTTGGTTTTGACAGTGTATTTCAAAACGATCTGATACCAACATCAATATAAAGATGTATTTAGTCGTCGTTTGTTCTACAACACTAAAACTTCATAATATGTACTGGTGGTCATCCGTACTGCATATTATGTTGTATAGAAAGGTTCTGTCAGAAAAACCTAAAAGTAAACTGTAAACAGAATTTTACAGGGTTTAATTGGTTTGTTCAGTTGGCTTAACAGATGTCTTTAAAAATGTTTTCAAGCCATAGACTACCTTTAACCCCCCAAAAAATGTTTTAAACGTAGCAACCTTGAATACACCATGCTTGTCAAAGAATGTGGCAATAAAAGGCACAACTGCTAGAATGTAGTTAAATGTCAGCATCTTCAAAAAAATTATACATATTTATTAGGAGTCTTGTACAGCGCTGCATGCCTTTTTAGAGCACTGACAGAAAAGAGGATGTTGAGTTTGATGGTTAGGTGGGATCATTGGTCGGGTCAGGTAGGTAACAATCCAATTTTATTCAGGGACAACCACTGTGCTGTGGTGTGTTCAAAGGAAAGCAAGCGGGGTTAAGGGAATTCCAGAGTCTCAGCCTTAGAACTAACAGACCTGGTTCTGTGTGTTCATGACCTTCTCCTAGTTAGCTTAGTGGATGGAGCCCAACACTTTAAATTTAATCTTCCTGTCTTCTGGGAGCCATTCGAGAGACTAAAATGCAGGTTTCACACAGTTCGCCTATCGGAAATTAAGGCAGACTCTTGCTGCCTGGATATAAAGTCTTTGGAGCCTGTTGGTGATCTTCCTGAGGAGGTGGGGGTGCAGAGCAGAAGATGCTCCAGTAATAATAACACCTTGAATATGTCCATTAGAATTAAGGTCAGGGAGAAAGTTCCAGAGAAGGGAGAGCTGCAAGTTCACCTCTTTTAATACGGATTTAGTTTGGGTAGCAAACATCACAGGTTCTATACCTTTAACAGTCAGAAGCTAGTGATTTGGGCACAAGGCATCCAATCACTAAAATCTCATTCCTAGTGCAATAATGCACAGAATATACAGTAAGGTAACTTTGGAGTAGAACACAATAATAATGCATAATGTATTTGCTTCCTATTTTTTCATATATTGTGCATGCTCCATGACTCACTGAACAAAACACTAAGTTAGATGTTTATATCAAAAAAATAAATAGTATGAAAACCTATTTTGAAAGCTTGGTAAGTAAAAATTCAACAAGTGGAGAAAAGCCAGATGACCAATGCAATTGTAAAAGTAGTAGTAACAGGGGTTTATAGGCTTAGCCTCTTCTATGTTTTTCTTGGTAAATGTAACAAAAAGACTCAGAACTAAAAATGTGGCAAGTAAAAAAAAACAAAAAAAAACACAAGATATAAACTAAAACAATATAGAGCTCTGCAATGTCCTAAAGAAGGCCTAGAAAGTGTTAAAGGGACAAACTGTGTCAACCATATTAGGAAGACGTGACAACTTTCACAATTCTACAGACTTTTACAGTTAGGGACATTCACTATAGTGGTCCACCAGATAAAATTAATTTACTCTGATGTCTGCTAACCTCCTTCCTTCAAGTAGTGAAGCTCGAAAAACTGACTGAATGTACAGCCTATAAATACATTTGATAATCCCTAACACATTCTAGTGGTCTAGTGTGTTTTGCATAGTTAAGGCCACAGAGAATGCACAATACAGGAAGAAAGATAAAGAAAAATCAATCAGAGCAAATGGTTAATACCTCACAATATGTAATATATATATAAATAGATATTGATAGAGATATATATTCCACTCCCGGAATCCCGTACTATTATTTGCTTGCATCTGATTTTCAGCAATGCTACAGGGGTCCCAGATACTGTTATTAGTTCATGTATAGGAAGCACTCCTACATCCAGAGGAACATGCAGTCCAAATACAAGATCATGTCGGTTGGGATCTTTGAGGTGATTTTAGCAGACGAGTGTAAGGGGATTTGTGCATCATTGGTGTACATTTGGAGACTCAACCAGTACTATTTCACAAAATGTGCTTGTGAGCATTCAGGGATCCTGAAAAGGCATGTAAGGGATGATCGCTGAGGTAAACCTCGCGCTAAATGGACTATGTACACTCAAGAGGTGTTGGCAGAAAACCCAAATCAATTCCTGCAAAAGAGTATCCCTTGTGAGAAGAAAATGCAAAAAAAAAAAAAAAAGATAGTCCATTTAACTGCAATCACAAAAGAAAATATTTTAAAAATGTGAAATGGCACATTGTGAACAGGTAATACTCCTAATGGAAATGCCTGTTGAAAGTGGGCCACACATTACATTTTATGGGCAATGTTAAAACATAAAAAATCCACATGAGAGAACGTCAGTAGCTTGAAAATTAGAAACCACCTTAGGATGAATAAGACAAACCTTCCAACTGTAAAAATAAAAACTGCACCATATGCCTCTTTCCTCTTGGAGAAAAAGCAGACCATTCCCACATTTAAGTATACTATTCCAAGATATACTAATCAATGCATTGGAAGGACAAACAATATTCTACATAATTATTTATTTCTAGTCTAGAATAAATTAGTTTGCCATAGAGGCTGCAGTTGTGTGCTGTAGAGATTTGTGATCGGAACGTTAAGGGATTTGGACACAGAATTAGACTTAACCAGCTGAAGACAACCAAAACATGCCAAGATTGTCTTCAAACTATTAAGATGTTGGCCCTTCTCAGGCACAGCTTATGAATCACTCTGCAACAGGCAACGTGTTTGAAAGTAGCTGTGTGGGAGCAGGTGAGAGGAGGAACAAAATGATATGCAAGTTTTTCTTTTCTCTTGTTTAGAGTTTTTCTCTGTTACAATGAACTTGTAGGTGTACCGTAGCTTGCCAAATCTAACAAAATATGTCTATAAAAAGAAAGGAAGTAGCTGAATAATGGTAAACTTGATCCCAACATTTTTAAGAGTAATAAATAATTATGTGGATATTTAACTGAAGCGTGGCACTAATTTCGAAGGGATTGAAATCAAAGACTAAATGGATTTTAACCTTCCTGTCTATGTGGTCTGAATATTATTAATTGCATGATCACCATGAACAATTAATATATACAAACAATCGACACATTAAAACATTCTTGCAAATTAAGTAAATTCTTCTTTGAAGCCTCTGCATTGGACCAAAATTACTGTTTGTTTTAAATTTACAGCAGAGTCCAGAGATATAAGGGCTTATTCAAATGTGTTCTGAAAAATCAAAGGGGATGTCAAAGAACATTCCTTGTTATTAGTAGGGTGTGATGGAAAATGTATTGCTGATGCGAACCGAGAAAGGAATACTAAATAAGATTCCCAAGTGTGCAGTGCTTCAGTCAAGCTGTTTTAAAACCCTTCTAACAGGTTATATTTAGCATAATACTTCACATGGAATTAGGAAGTATTTGAGGCACATGTAACAGGATGAAGAAATCATGAATATTAGGTACAATAATAGGAGCTGAACGGACATTTCCAATTGTAGACTGCTTATGTGCATTACATGGTAGCTAATATTTGGAAAAAATAAAACTATATAAAATAATCTGATGTTTCCGAACTAAGCACAGAAGTTGAAGTTACTTTCTGGAAAACAAACATTTGCCATGTGAATCTTGTGTAGAAAAATTATTTGACTGGAAACTGTGCTACATTTTTTCTGCATTTAGGTGGTTGATAATTATGACTTCGTACCCAAAGAGAGGTAGTCTATTGCACTAAGACTAGATGAAGGTACTTTGAACAGCAAGCATTTTCATAACACAAACAATAGTCAATCCATGCATCATTCTTTACTAACAAAGTCCATTTTAAGTGTAGGACATCAGTGCTTTCAACACCGTGCATTAAAACAGTGTTAGCAATTGATGGACAGTTAGTGTAAGACACACAGTGCACTACAGTATTTTCAGGCATGTCACCTGCACTATCTGGCTCTGAAGGGACTTGTGAATCTTGCTCATCTTGTGAACAAGACACTGGCTCTTCGTCTGAGTCAGAGTAAGAGTCGAGAAGAAAGTGAGACCTGGAGGGTTTAGTGGCAATGCTGTAAGAGGTAGAGGAGCGCTGGTAGGTGAAAGACATGGACTCCGTAGTCTGGGACTGAGTGATGCGAACTGAAACAGTAGCATAGATCAAGGGGAAAAAGTGCAGACAATGAAGTTATCAATGGAAAGAACTAACCGATTAGTCATAATATACAGGCTTTTTACTACATTAAAGTGTTGACTTTCCCTTACTCAAAATACAATGCTCCAGGTAACAAAACCATAGCTTAAGGTCCATACATCAGGTACTCTACTGCATTACTATTTAGCGTGAATAGAGACTAGTGCATTATTACATCTACTACACCGTGACTCTTGCCCAACATCTGGATACAAATGAAATGTACTATCAGATTTCCTCTTAAAAACTATATTTGCACTTGAGGGCTTGGTAAAGTGTTAACCTGAAAGAAAGTCCATGCTCTTGCTTGGACAAAAATGGCTTATGGAGGGACTCTGGGCCATGTGAATGATGAGGTAAATTTACAATATTTGTGTTTTGAACACCAACCAGAATGTGTAAAGGTCCACTTATGTTCTCATGTGAATTTGAATCTTGTGCCAAACAAGTCACCAAATTACTGTTGACATTGTGTCCCTGATTGCTTATTTGTCATATTTGGGAGGGTTGGGTTGAAAGCAGCTTGCTAAACAAAGGGTTATATGTAATGCTCTTAAATCATGTGACATCTGTATTAACCTCATGTGTATGGGTTTGCAGTTTGAAGGTTATCTGGTTGTGAATGGTATATTGTGAACCTCCTTCATTCGGGTGGAAGCTTTCAAAAGGTTTTTGCATTCTCAACCTCACAGCAAGGCTAACAGCAACTTTGGGAGGCCAAAGAATATTTTATTCTCTAGCTTACTCAACTGAAATGCAAATGGTAGTAGTGACACATATCTTTGACTCCGTTATTAAAGGATGACCTAGTTATAAGATGTGAAATACAGACTGCAAAAACAAACTAAAAAAGCACGTACACAAAAAGATCATCTGCCAAAATGACTACCAGATATAATCTCTCCAGGAAAGGTTTAGCATTCACAAACAAACTAGCTAACACATGCCCACAAAGAGAATTGGTCTAAATTTACATTAACAAATATTACATTTTCAGGTCCTACAACAGGTATGAAAATGAGGCGATGGCAGAATATAGTAATTTAAAAAGGGTACACTTTCCCATAGCGCAATATTCATGTATGATTAATACTTTGGCAGTTTATACTTTTATGTATTGTGCTTTTTGAAGTTAGCTTTTTTGCAGTTTCTGTTTTCAAGTCGGTCAGATAAGAGCTGGTCAAATGTAAGATTGTGAGCCATTTGCTTTCTGCACTAAAACTTTTAAAGTTCGGTGCTGTATGGTGCAAAACAGAAACATCCATCAAAGTGCCATTAGTATACTTTTGAGATTTTGAGAGTATATCAGAAAATAAAGAAGTTTGCCTGGACAAATCATTTAGTGTGTTGTGAATTTCTTCAAAGGTTTCTAACCATCCAAGCCACAGAGGTGAAGATGAGAACCATACCAGGGAATCCGTCATCAGCATCCGCATCCCCATGTCCACTTCCTATGCTTGTGCTGTCAAGACCAATGTGTATAGTCTGCAACTGTGAACGAAGCTGTTCAATATCACTGTCTTTGCTGTCAAGCGCCATCTGCAGCTCAATCCGTACCTGGCTTTCCTCTGCTATTTGCTAAATAACAAGATTTTGGAACACAAATTATTGCACAGTTTTGTCATGGATGGTGTTTAACAAACAAAAGCAACACATAAGTAAATCTATCAGCATTTTATGTCTGCATTAAAAAATATCAGATGAAAAGTAACTAATGAGACGCATAAAGTATTGAAACTAAAGCATAAAGTAGCCAACAAAGTATTTTATAAAGCAGATCAATACCCACAAATAAGCAATCTAAAACAAATCATATCAATATCAACAAACAACCTGAAGCAAAATTGTAGCACACTACAGATGAAAAAAATGTATTTAATAAACAAATCAATTAGAGAAATAGCAGAACGTAAAACGATTGAGCAGAACATGACCACAATTGCTAGTAGAAGCAGAAAGACAAACCACAAGCCTAATGTTCACTGCACACAATTGGGCACATCGCCTGAAGAAAGGAAGTCCCTCAAATGTAACCTTCAATGGTTTGAGCTCTATATGTACTGAAAATAGCTAGTATGTGTTCAAGAGATGGATGCTGATTTTGGAATTAACTTTAAAGGCATCCAAGTACATAAAAGAATCTACTGTGACGTTATGTTAAAATATTTAAAAAAAATAGAAAGGTTAAGGATAAAATAACTGAATTAACTTAGTCAATATGTAAGCAAAAGTACAACTCTATGGAATGTAGCCGAGAGTAATTACCAGTGTCTAAAGTTAATTCAAGTACTCCTTCGATCACCTTTTTAGTTTTAGTGCAACTAATATGTCGGAACCATCCTTTTTTGTTTTTCTAAGAACGCTGCTTTAAACCTGGCGTTTTTTTTTACTCGGCTGCTAACTACAAAATAGTGACCAAAAAGGCAACATAAACATTAACTTTTTTTCAGTCTGAGTAGACTACTTGATAGATTCACCAGAAAAATATTTTATGTTCTACTTGCCTTTGAAAACGCTACACCTCCCCACACAACATGCACAAAAGGCTAGAAAAGAGCATCTTACGTGGAGAGAGAGTCTTCCATCATCCCTTGAGGGGCAAAAGGGAGTTGGATATGCAAACATGCCCTGTTAGAAGATGGCTGACATCTTCTTACAAACAAGCTCAAGATACCAGATGTGAGTTACATTGAGGACTTCCTGGCCCAAGCCGCAGGCCTGGTATAAAAGACTGCCAAAATGCTTTACAAAAAAGAGTGGCAGCATTAAATGTAATGTGGGTGTCCCTTAACATCAACTTCAATTATTCTTTTAGTCCACTCCCTCTAGTTTCTGTTGCGCTGCCTGCGACTATCTGATTTGGTGATGTCCTTTACCAGCTACTACTTATAATACTGGATCATATTTGATGCCTAGATCATCCCGAAGTTCCTTTAGTCACAATATGGGATCTAGGAATAATATGGACAAAAATTTGAAAGGGAAAACAAATAGGTGAAATACTATAGATAGAACTTTGAAGGGGGAAACAGATAAGTGAGCATTAATATGTCAAACAGAACAGCATTTCTGGTTTGGTTTTAGGGTTCCAGCGTCTTTCAATACCAAGGTTTCACCAGGCCCTCGATAATACTTGTTATATGTTTAAGAAGGTGTCCGACTCTATTTTCCAGATCACTTATTAGGGACTGGACAATGCTTATTTGACACATGAGGTGGTAGATACAACACTTAAACTACACTCTAACAAAAGAGCACTGAAGCAGTGGACTGAGGTCATGAACTCCTTACCGCCTGCATCTCATTCATTTCTTTCTGATACTTGATCACCATGTGTGTTAACTTTTCACGTTCAGACTTCAGGTCTAACTGGAGCTTCCTATTTTCCTTCTCCTTCCGCCGCACATCGGTGTCTGCTCCACGTTTATGCATGGGATCCTTACGGTTCATGATCTCTGCCAACTTGTTCACAGCCTGCAATAATAAACACAGATTGTTAGGATGCAGAAATGTCCTTTCACAAAATAAAAATTCACAACCGTTCTTCATCAATACTAAATTGTAATAGCAAATAAATTATCCTAACGTACACCTTACAGACAGCATTGGGGAAATTATAACTTGACCAACCTATGAAGTGGATACTTCAATCCGAAGTAAACATAACTTTTCTGCAGCTAAATGTTATAGGCTGCATGTAACATTACCGTTGGCACACAATTATCAAAAACACTTAATTAAGGTGATCTAAAATTAGCATTTTAATTTTAGTAGTGCAAAGTTAGTCATGAAGTAATTCACTTTTCAACAGGGGAGAATATACAGTGTCAAGTAAGAGAATGGGGAGTGGGCTAGACTAAGAATGCACTCCTTTAAAGGGATCTCTAACCATTAGGTCACCCTACTTCAAAATGTTGCTTGAAGGGCAGGGTTTGAATGTCTTATTTTCCTAAAGTGAAGGTTTGGTGCCTGGAGGATTTTGAATGAGATAGAGTTCTACACCTTTGAATCTACACTGTGAAGGCCTAGCCTCTGGTTTGTCCAATCCTGCTCTTTCTGGTTTCAAGCTTGTGATACTACTTCTGCACCGCTTGAAAATCTCTTCTGATGTCTTCACAGCACTACTGTTCACTAGGATCGGAATGGGACAGAAAATAGGCACAGGCATCAAAACAAAAGTGGCCCCATTTAGGGAATCAGATAACTGAAGAAGTGGCCCACATCTACATATCAGGGCAGTTTTAAACCTTAAAGACAATCTGTATAAGTGTTTTGCAAGATACGGGAGACGGTAGGCATTTGAGCTTGCTGCAGGCAATGTTTGTGGTAATATTAGAGAAATCAACAATAAACACTGGCCTACCAGACCATAAAACCGTCCTAAAAACAGACAACAAATAGCCCATACATTATTCTGCCACACCAGCCCCTTCTTCACTGCCAGGTTGCCTTATAAGCAAATCTGACCCTGCTGATCACTGCCTGACGGATGATGCAACAGGATGCGTTTTCTGAAGCAAGTGTTACCCTGATTAATTTCTAATGCCCTTTGATGACGAAGATACCTGCATGACGAACACTACTCACAGGTTCTGTATGAGTGTTGAGCAACCAGCCAGCAGAGTGTTTTCACCACCATGCTGAGATAAGACCAGTGCCCAAGTGACTATTCTGAAGTAGTCTCCTGATAGGAATTAATTGACTTTGGGGAGCACAATGGGTGCTATTATGTTTTGGTTGTGTTTGCAATGTGTATTCTCAAGCTGAAGAAGCCTAGAGATGTGGTTATATTGATTAGCTGTCTCGCTCGGATCTCCCTCTCACTCCCTCCTAGGCCTAATTTCCCTTACTGGCATTAGCGATGAGAACAATCTAAATTGATTAATGTCTCCTTGAGATCTGATTTAGATGTTTAGGATGTTTGAGAGACTGTTGTTTGTGGGGTCAAGAGGACAGATCAGTCTCTAAGACAGAACACAGTCATTGGATACAGATATCCTCATCATCTAGAGGCATCCAACTGGATAAGCTGGGTTTCTGTCTTCATGTAAGACACAGACCAACAGAGGATTATACTTATAGTCTTAGTGACATTTTATTGTTCGTCCTTAAGCAGTATTTTGACTAAACAAAGTCCCTGTCTGCCTATATGGGACTGGAGGAATTAACAGAAGGGGTGTATGAAGGACAGCGGGAGAGAGACTGGAGAAGGGTAATGGGGTTGCAAGTACAGACAGGCTGCAAGGTAATCCATAGGAGCTTCCAGATCAAAGCTTGTTTTTTTAAGGACATGTAATGTGTAGTTACGTTCAGAGACAGTTTTAAAGTGTGTGTACAATTCCATTACACGAGAAAGCAACAGCTGGTGAAACCCAGTCTTTTATACCATAAACATATATGGGAACTGAGACACTTCAGTGGGAGGGGCAAAAGTCCTGTGAACCCTTTGTTCTCAAGGTTGAAATTTTTTTTTTTTTAAACCCAATTCACGCTATAAAAGTTAAATTACCTGAAAGCCTTAAATTTCTTTCACTATTAGAAATTAATTAGGATAAATTAACCATACTTCCTGGAGCAATGCAGATGGCAGAGTTCACAAACCGACTTTCCTTAGCCCTCAAAATATCTAGCAAAAACCTTCTGGTATACAGAAATATAGATTTATTACTTCAGAAATATTTGCTTACCCACAATATTGGGACTTTGATTGCAGCAACAGTTTCAAATGAATTATTTCGTATGGGCCATTTGGCCTCGAGTACAACGGGATTGCAGCCATAACACACACATATATATATATATATATATACACACACACACACACACACACACACACACACACAACAGACATATATCTTTTTAGGATTGTTATTATCCACTGGAACTGTTTTTTTGGACTAACCTAGAAACTTATGGTGTGGTTCTAGATGACTATGACCTTACTTAAACTTCTTTATGAAAGGTCGGCAGAATCCAGATTTTACATGCTAATATTTTGCCACCCAACTGTTTTATGCTACTCACTGCATTGATTTGGTTAGTATGCCTATTGGTCTTTTTCAATAATGTGCATGCAAAGATCCACTACCCAATATAATAGAAATAGTTACCATGTATTGGCAAAACCAAGGTCTCGCCTTTTGGACTTGTGGGTTTTTGCCAATGCCTTTTAGCTATGCTCTACAGCATCCTTGATGCTGCGTAACATGGCTAAAGAAAACAAAAAAGGGGCTATGATGAGGCAGCCACGTCATTTTGTAGGCATGTGCGGGCGCCCACAAAATGATGTAAGCAGTGTATTTTAATTACAGTAAAAAATAAAATAAAAAAATTAATAAATAAAAAAAGGCAGCAGGGAAGGTCTGTTTTTTTTTTTTAAAGCGTGGATAGGGGCAAGATGGTGTGTGTGGATCGGAAAGCATCACAAAGGACACGGGTAGGGAAAAAATTATAAAGGACACAGGTGGGGAAACAATACGGAGGACGCGGTTGGTGTGAAGCAACACGAAGGGAACGGGTGGGGAAACAACATGGGGGGACAGGCGAATGAAAGCAATATTGAGGGCGAGGATGGAGGAAGAAGCAACAAGAAGTGCAGATGGAAAGCAAAGAGAGGGTGTAAGGTGGAGCTGGCAGAGGAGAAGCACAAGGATGAGAAACCCACACAGCTGGGCGAAGAGCAGAAGGGTGAGCACATGGGTGAAAGAAAGCAGCATAGTGTGGCCAGAGGAGCAAGGTAATCGAGGGAGATAGCTGGAAAGCACATACACTCTTGTGTGACTTGGCATCATTGGCATGGTCTCCCCTAACTTTTTGCCTATACTTCCCAGGTTGCTTCTGTGTGCTGGATTCTGCTTTTGCTGTTTTGTTTGCTTTGGACACTTTATCACTGCTGACCAATGCTAAAGTGTGAGTGTTCCCTGTATAAAGTATATGTGTACATTGACATCCATAATCAGCTTATTTGATTTACTACTAAGTCCCTAGTAAAGTGCACTAGTACTGGTTGTGCCGTTCACATTAGTAGCCCTGTAAACATGGCTCAGACCTGCCACTGCAGTGTCTGTGAGTGCAGTTTTAACCTGGCAATTCGACTTGGATAGTGTACCCTCTTGACAAGCCTAAAGGTTCCCTTTTTATACATGTAAGGTACACCTAAGGTAGGCCATAGGTAGCCCCATGGACAGGGTGCAGTGTATGTTAAAGGTGGGGCATGCACCTATGTGTTTTACATGTCCTGACAGTGAGATACTGACAAATTCGTTTTTCACTGTTGCAAGGCCTATCTCTCTCATATGTTAACATGGGGGCTGCTTTTAAATATGATTAAAGCGCAGATTCCCTTTGGAAGCAGATAGACATGTGGAGTTTGTGGTCTCTGAACTCACAATTTAAAAATACATCTCGTAGTGAAGTTGGTTTTTAGATTGTGTGTTTGAAAATGCCACTTTTAGAAAGTAGGCATTATCTTGTTTAAAACACTCTGACTCTGCTGGTTTGTGGATTCCCTGTCTGGGTCAGTTTGAAAGTTTGGCTGTTTGCACCTCTCCTCTAGTCAGAGACACAAAGGGAGCTGGGGTGTAGGATACATATCCTGATGGGCCATCTGGGCTGATGGGAGGGGAGGAGTGGTCATTTACACCTGAAAGGGCTGTGCATGCTCTCACACAATTCAATCTCTATCCCCCTGGTGTGTGTCTGGAGCTTGGCCAAGCCAGGATCTTGAAAACAACATAGACTTCTCTTTGAAGTAGGCCTACTTCAAAGGCAGAAAGGGGGTATAAGGAAAACACCCAAAACCCCTGAAAATCAGATTACTTCTGCAACCAAGAAGAACTTTTGCCCGGGAGAAGAGCTGGAGAAGGAGTACTGCCCCTTTGCCTGTGACAGTGCTTTGCTGGGTTGGCCTGCAGTAGCTGTTTCAGCCAGAGAGGACAAAGACTGACTTTTGTGTGACTGGTGAAGAATCTCCAATGGCTTGAACTGAGCTTGCCTCCTGTTGTTGAAGTCTCAGGGAAAACAAAGACTTCTCTCTGCCAGCACTTGGGCTTTGTGCTGAGAGTCCTGCCTGCCAAGTGGTGCCCTAACCTGTCTCTGGACCCTTAAAGGTGCAGCTGTGGAAAAGGACAGAAATCCACGCAAAGACCGCCATGCGGGGCAACTTTTGATGCACCATCCACCTCACGGCTGCTAAACAACGCGCCGCCAGCCTCGCAGCTACATTAGGTACTCCACCTGCATCGCGGCTGGGAGATAGACGTCACACGGCTGGAGAAACAACATGCAACACCCGCAGCGGCTGCTGTTAATGACACAAGCCCCACGCAGCGCAGTTTCTTCACACCATGCAACCGGATTTCAATGCAACATTGCTGAGCGCGGAAAATCAATGCAAAGTCTGCCCACACCGAGGTGGCCGTCTGGAATCAACGCATTGCTCTCTTGCGGGAGAGAAGAAACGACGCACGACGACCCGACCGGAGGAACGACGACACACGGTCTTGCTTGCGAGTGAGAAATCGATGCATCGCTGGCCTTTTCCGAAGCACACTCGACCGTGCTGCTTTATTTTGACGGTATCCAGGTACTTTTGGGCAACAACAGCGTTCTAACTGTTTTCTAAAGGATTAAGACTCTTTCTTTTTTTAATTCATACATTGACTTGTGTATGTCGGATTTTTATCATTTTGGTCTTGTTTTGTTTAGATATTTTTCTAAACCTGTGTTGTGTCATTTTGAAGTGGGTTCACTGGGTTACTGTGTGTGTTGGTACAAATACTTGACATCGCTTCTGAAGTTAAGCCTGCCTTCTCGTGCCAAGCTACCACGGGGCGGGAGCGGGGGTTAACTGAGGGAGATTCTCCTTTGCCCTGACTAGAGTGAGGGTCCTTGCTTGGACAGGGGGTAACCTGGCAGCCAACTAAAGACCCCATTTCTGACAAATCATATACCAAAAAAAAAAATGTAGTGTTTGACAACAAAGCAGTGGAAAGACAAGTTATGTATCTATGAGCCAGGCAAAGGGAAACACAAGAGAATTAAGAAAAGCCTGAACAAGCTATCGAATAAAAAGCAGGCAAATCAGAGTGACAGAAAAGCCAACCAATGGTAAACAATGGGCAGACTCTAAGCCCACTGTAAGCGGACAATAGGTTTTTTGACCTAAAGATGATTGCTTTGTCTGGCAGACAAGAACAAAAAAGGTCAAAAACCTGCCAGTACAAGACTGGATTTCACACCCTGCTGTGTATCAGGTCCTTTGTAGTTAGAGAAAAACTACTACAGGATAGTGAGTGGCAAGCCTGGAGAAGAAAAGTCATAGATGGAAGTTTTCATTTATCAATTATGCTTTTCACATGAGTGAGCCGGGATTGCTATTTCTAATAGTATGTTGGGACAGAGAAAGACCTGAAAGCCCTCCAGGTAACAAGAACAATCATGGCATCATTTTAGTATGCTCTTGAAGGTCAGGGTCAAAAGTATTAAAGGCAAAGCATTTGCAATATAAGAGCATTTGGGAGCTACAGCTGGCAAGAGAACCTGCAGATATCCACTGAGACTTCGTTTAAGCACCTAGGACGAAAGATTCAAATGAATTCAGTTTCAATTTCTTCTCAGGAAATGTAGTCATATTTTAGGATTACACACAATGGATGGTACCATGTGTCTGTGACTATCATAGGAGCAGCCACATTAGGAAAGTTTTCCTTATGTGCTGTGGTAGTTTTCAGTGTTAAGGGTTCAGGGAATATAGTCAGGATATGTGCTATATGACTCCTAGAGCTCCTTTATTTACATTCTCCTCTAACCAAGAAAGAAGACAAGAAAACTATCATGTTTGTGAACTTTTCTCCTATCTTAAAGAAAGAGTAGCAACATCTTGAAAGTTGACATAGACTACAATGAGTGTGCAAACAATGTATTAACCCAAACATTTGAAGGAAATGGAATGATGAGAAACTGATTCAGGGAGAATGCTTCACCCCAAACACACTCAATCAAATGAACGGTTTTAATACTACACTCTCCTAATCTGATATCATTGTATACTCTTTTTATGTTACTAAGAAAACCCACTTTCTGACTACATCAGGCCATCCATTGCTAAATTGCAGTACCATAGTCTGATCAATAGGTTTGAATACGAGATCAGATCAGTACAACTCCAGCAAGGCATGTATTCTGCCTGTGCTTCTCTGGAATGATAGGATGGACATGTGTAGAGTGTCCACAGGATGATAAGATGGCAATAGGCATTCGTAAGAAATTGGGACATATTGTTGACCGCCATTTACATGCACGGCTGTTGTATGTAACCTGATTAAAGGGGAAGTAGAAGAAGGTATATGACTGAGATCCACCCTACTGTCAAAGTTTAATGTTAGATTACCATGTGGCAAGAACATTTTAGTAGACCTCGTATATACTATTCCACTTCTTTGCTGGGCCCCCTGTGAGGTAGAACACGGTTATTTTAAAAAGGGCTTCGGCCTTTCTTCTAAAGTACAGGTAAATCCGAAGAGGGTTGATCTTGGCAACAGATAACCCACTCATGGATTAAACACATATTTTCTAAATGGGCTGCCTTAAACTGACTACAGCTCACCTGCGGTAGCCGATGAAGTGACTTATCAGCAAAGGTGGAGGATTTTCCAACATAAATGTGGTTGTATTTAATTAGTGATTGAACATCTTGAAAAGAAATGTTGTGCAGGAGAGAAGTATGCAGACTGAGCATAAAAGAGAGCAGACAGACATGTAGGAAGGCAGTTGGCTTAGCAGATAACTTTACTGTAGGGCAGGAAAGAATAGCAACAGAACAGTGATAAGAAAAACACAATATTCTCCTTTGGTCTGGAACATGGTGGTGTTTGAATAGTAAAATCAGGTAAAAGGCGAAGCCAAAGAGGAGGGGGCTGTGATTATGGAAGGCAGGAAGATGTAGTTTTCAAAGTGAAGCCTTGTGTGTTTCCCTAAGGTCAATGAGGTAAGGGATTAATGGGATATGAGCTATGTTAATAGTATTTGGATAAACTGTAGCATAGTGAGCATACAGTGTCAAAATACAGTAAGGCAGTGAGCACATTTACTGTGCATGAAAGAGAAGGCAGGATAGATGATAATTTGGCATGATAAGCCGGAAAATAAGCAAAGGATACATGTTTCAGGAAGGCAGTGGTAAACAAATCTGGAAAGGTTGATGAATGCATTTATGTATAATGCAGATGACAGACGTCTGAATAAAGGTGGCTCTGTGGTTATTTGCTTAGTGTAAGAAGGAGACTCTGTTAAATAGTAGTTTGCCAGGATTTAGGATGACAAAGTAGATGGAAGGTAATGGTGCAAATGGTGGGATCCACTACGTTTGATGATCAAGGGGATGATGACTTCCCAACTGAATCAGCTGGACTACTGTAGAAATAACCAACAGGACAAGGATAGGTGCAGCTTAAGGGTTCATTAGATTAGATGAATTGGCAGAAAGGGTCAGATGGATCTGCAGGGAAAAACTATGACAGAAAGTGACTGAATCGTCCAATAATAGAAAGCTCAAATATAAGAAATGTAATTTTCAACACGTTTGTATCACAACCAAGAGTTCTTGCTTTAACTAGTCATACAAAGATTAACAAATTATTTAAGCAAAATAAAAATGGGAAAGCAATGATGGCCTATACCTGTGTTTTCAGAGTTCTCTCAGTAATCAGCTGCTTCTCCAGCTGTACTTTAGAAAATCCAATGTTTGCTTCTTCGTCCATAAGCCTCTGGATTTCTGAAAGTGAAGAAAAAAAAAATACAACAAACATGTTACATTTAATACCTAAATTACTTTCACTAAAGAGATTGCATTGATGCTAGTGGGTACGCACCTTCCTGGAGATCTTTAACTTTATTGTTCAGTTCTTCCTTCTCATTTGCAAGGTTTGCCACATCGCTGGTTAGGGTTCGGTTTGCTTCCTCCAACTATGGTGAGGAACGAGGCAGGTTAGAGAATTGTGCCAAACCAAATTTTTTAAAAATCCAGATAAAAGACATGGAGAAGAAAGTCAAGAAAGAGATCAATCTGAGAAAGCATGTAAGCAGTTTTAAGTAAATAAATGTTGACCACAGAAGGATGGGTGAGCCTTGAAGCAAAGTGTCATGCCCTGAAGGGATTCATTCTGTGCGCAGCATCTCTCCCAATTGATTTCAACCGTAACTTCTACACCAAGATCTTTTCTCACTCGTGCCAAGTATTTAACTCCAAGGCATCATGAAAACCCCGTTTTAGCGGCTACGGTGGAAGTGGAGTGCTATACAGGCTTCCTCTGCCTGCTACTCGGTCATAGTCAACGTGAAAGGGTAGATGGGTAAGTGACTGAAAGGAAGGAGGGATCGATGTGTGAGTGAAAGCGTGGATGGGCAGGTGGCTGGATGAATGAGTGAAAAGATGGATGTAGGAATGGATGAGTGAAAGGAGGGATCGCTGAGTGAAAGGGTCAGTGGATGGCTTTGTCAAAGTCTAAAGTTCTTTATTCAGCCAAATTTGGCTACGAAAGAGAGTACACTGCATATTGGAAACAAACAAGAAAAATAAACAAATACAAAAAATTGTGTAAAAATCATAGGGCACAATATCTGTTGTTATAGCAGCATAATTAATCAGTAAAGCATATAAAGTGACAGGCACCTAACCGGTTATTCCTTGACCTTTCCAATAGCAGTATCTTTGTATTTTACGACTGATGTTTGAAATAAGAGAATGCAGGATAAATGTAAAATTCATATATTGCATCTTAGTTAATAAAGCAGCAACGACTGCAAGAAAGCGGACGGATAAAAGACTGTTAATAGTAGGTTCTGTTTTTTAAACAGCAGATAGGGGTTAGCCACACTAAAGGTTAACCTTCAATTGATTTTCTACATTTAACTGCACCTTTGAGAAAGGAGCTAACCCTCAAACATGTGGTGTGAGTGTCCAGCACTTGCAAGTGCAACAACGCTTCTCTGCATTTATGGTGGCCCAAATTAATTAATATCGGTTTAAGAAAGTGTCTAAAAACATTTATTAAAACGCATAAAATGCAGCAACATTTGTTCTGCTGAGCCATCGCAAGGACAGGGCAGAGCTGTTTCCCCCAGGGGGCTGGTGTCTGACCAGAAACACGGGTGCTGCCAGACCATACCTGTTCTAAAGCGGAAGAGGACAGACCTCTCACAGTGCATGAGGTGTAAAGACAGATACATGGCAGGTTCAACAGATGAAAGGAACCTATAAAAAGACTGTACAGAACTTTTAGACAGTTCAGTGTTCAGCCTTCTTTTGCAAAATTCTAAAAAGTGGAGTTCCAACCTTGACATTGTCTTTTTTAATATTCAAAGGGGTCTTCAACAGGGAGGACAGTCATAGTTTTTGAGAGATAATCTAGCCATGGAATTGCATGTCCTTTGCCCAAACTGAGGTAATCTGAAATGTTCTCTCTACATAGAGATGCCACTGGGTTAGTCCGCACACTAACCCACAACAACAAAGAGGACAAGGTAACCATATCTGTTACATTTTGCAATTATAGCTCTGAATGCATAATAAAGCCAGAGCTAGATGCGGGTAGATACATAAGCCTCCGAAAGATGCTTCCCCCAACTTGGAGAGGGAAATGTTATGATAGCCCCAAATCCTGGCACCATATATGGCGGCTGGAACACACTTGGCATTGTAGATGCTTAAAAGGGGGGAGATGGTCCTTTCCCAGTGGCTCTGGTAAATTAAAAACCACTGAGCTTAAGTCGTGAGCAGTTTCACTATGACTGTCAACAACTCATGGTATTAAAAATTATTCCTAGATAGCTGAAATGGTTCACACTACTGAGTGACTGATCCTTGATAGAAAGCCTGGGGGGGTGTTAATTTTACCAGGCCCATATGCCATAATGTGAAACTTTCTATAGTTTGTGACCAAGTCAAGACTCCTCATAAAGAAGACAAAACCTGCAGGGTGTTAGGAGTAGGCACTAATAGGGCTGCGGTATCAGCACATACCAGTGCAGGCACCTGGGTGTGAGCAATCCTAGGAATGTCAAGATCACATGGGAACACAGGCTCTGTATGGAGATAATAAAAAGCAATGGAGCCAAGATACAACCTTGGTGCACTCCTCGCTTAAGGGAGAATTTGGGGGTCATTTCCCCGTGACTGCCCACATGCACTCTTGCTGTAAGGTCGACATGCAGAAAGTGCCGAAAATTCATCAAAGATAACTCCACCCCTAAGCCTAATAGCATCAGCCGCAGCTTGGTCCCATTCATACAGTCAAAGGCCTTGGATAGGTCCATAAAGGCCAGGTACAGTGGGCAAAGCCTAGCAAAGATAAATTTGTTAACTATCAGGCTCACATTTAGGCACTGCTCCATCGTATCCATACATAAGTATCCCTAAACCTGAAGGTTGGTCACAATGTTAACCACTTTGCAGAACTGGCCATAGCTGTACCTTTGTCAGAAGAAAATACTTTGTTTTCTTGCTTAATGACCCTCACCCACTCAAGTAGTGGCATGCTTCATCATTGGGTCCACCCTAGCTCCTAAAGGCGAGGGTGGGCTCAAGACAGCAAAAGACGGCAAATATGGTCCATTCCCTCTGTAGATTGCAATTTAAAAAGAAATTAGTAAAATGAGCACAAACAGTATTAGTAAAATCATTGTTGGAAAAATTGATTAGATAACAAGAAAAAACAGATATTTTGTCCTGTATCAACAGGATTAAGGAAGCTGAACTCCCAGAGTCAATAACTGTAGCTTCTACATAGAGACTCAGGCTAATCCAGATTGAAAGCCCTCCCTTAGCTCTGCCTCTTGAAGAGGGAGTGGCTTGACTGGAATAGCATGCGCAGCCATCACAGGATATGGAAGAGGTGACCCTGGTTTCTTCTAAGGCTATAATATCAAACTTGGTAATAAAGGCCAACCAATCATGACTGTTAATTTTCTCCTGATACCCGCAATGTTTCAGCTAAGTATGGTACATGATTAGGCCAGACTGGATCCTGGATGCTAATTTAGCTTCAATGGAATGCAGACTTGAAATTAGGAGGGAGATTTCAGCAGTCTGCAGTGCTTTAAACCTCTCAAAGTATCCCTCCATAAGACGAGCCTAAATATGCCAGGTCAAATTTGGGGTACCCTCATCTCCTGCTGAGGATGCTGAGGAATTAAGGAGGTTGCGAGCCACCAACTCCAGGAACTGCAGAGAGACTTCCTGTGGTGCTGTTACTTGGATTCTTGGGCAGGGTGCATTGTTTGGATTCCCTAGTAGATGCAGGGGTGAAAACAGCTCACCGAAGGTGTCAGGCTTAATGTCTTGGACGACTTTGTAATGTCAATGGGGGCTGTGACTGTAGTGGTGGAGTTGTGGGGTACTGTTTCCCTAGATACAGGGGTGAGACCCACCAGTGGGGAGTTTAGAGAACCAGACCGAGAGCCCAGATTTAAGGAGAGTCTTCTCTCAGTAAGGGCAATTTCTGTGCTGATTACTCCCACAGCATACAGTTGATGGAGGTACATTTGGCGGCGGGTGTAGGGACAGAGCTTTGCCCAACAGTTTTCTTCTTTCCTATGACAAGACAAACTGATTTGAGGAAGAGTCGAAAAGATCAGTCAGGTAGCCAGGGTAGATATAGCAGGCGACGTAAATCAGTAAAGCACCTTCCACCAACCAGAATAAAACAAAGCAGCACCTTTTAGCATGTAAGAAGCAAGGGGTGTGGCCCAGGCCAGACTTCTCCAGGCGTAGACATCCCCGGTCTTCGCTCGGGCACGTCCCGGCTACGTGAATCTCCAGACGCTTTTGAGTGCATTGCTTGTTGGGGCTCGCCTTGCCCCGCGGGTGACTAAGGAACATAGCCCCACCTCAGCCCAGCCGGCAGGAGAGAGAAGATAGTTAACAAGTGGGCATGGAAACCATTAAACATCACAGCCTGCTCTGTGGGAATCTCCAGATGCTTTTGAGAATGTTGCTTGTCTGGCCCAGACTTGCCTCGCAGATGACTTGGGGATGTAGTCCCAGCCCAGCCCGAAGGAGGAAGGAGAAAGTTCACAAGCTGGCAGGGAAACCACTTACCTCTTCAGTGCAGGCGTCGGCCAATGATCGCACTACCTCTCTGGTGTGGGTCATGACCAGGGCCGACACCAGGGAGGAGGTTAAAAAATCCTCCGATGTGTCGCACTGGAGGATTTTTTTTATTTTTATTAATCTTCAGTGTCTCCCCCCGCCCCCTATCCGCACCTTTGTGACATCAGCACGCTGCGAAGCGCGCTGATGTCACTATTTGTTTTCTTCCTGCTGCAGTGGGGAAAACAGGCTTAAACTGGCTTCAACGGGCTTTCCGGACGTTCTGGAAGGCCTCGTTTGAAAGGGGAAGTTCTTCCCTTTCAAACGAGGCCTTCCTGAACGGGTTTCAGAAACCCCCACTCGGCCCCCTCGGAAAACTTTTGCTGGGTGGTAGTGAGGGAATCGGAGGAGGAGGTAATGGGAATGGGAGAACCAATAATGATGGTTGGACTGGGCACCAGGGGTGTTAAAGACTGTGACGATTGGTATGTGACAAGGTGAAGTAATAGTGTGTCTTTTTGTTTTTTTGAGTGTCTTAAGAGAACATGCTGATTGAGGTAAGAAGCGAAGGTAAGGTGACCTCTTTTGTTGCAGGTATCACCCACCAGCAAATTTGTGACTGTCTATGTAGGGTGGGGTTTTAGAGCAACAGTTTAGCCAGTAGCAGAGATGGCATCTCTTTGGATAACTGCTGCTCAAGCCCTAACTCAGGTTATAGAGGACAGCTCTGACGTAGGATCAGAGACTAAGACAACAGATACTGAGACAGCATTTGAGGGATAGGACAATGGCGCAGACTCTGGGAGTGATTTTTCAGTCAGAGGAGTCCCATTCGATAACTCCTCTTCTAGTGATTATGAGGGAGGTGATGAAGACAGTCCTGCTGTCCCTTCGCAAGCACAGTCTGTGCAGCGGAACAGTGGTGGGTTAGCCCAACCCAGAGAGCAGGTGCATGAGGTGGCAAGTACAGAGAGAGTACTCTTGGATGCTCCCCAATTTAGTTCAGCCCCAAATTCCACTTCCCAAATCGTACTGTGGAGACATCAAAATTATGTATCACAAAACAACCTGGTTTTGTAAGGCAGGTACCTGCGTTTTTGGTCCTGGGCTCGGCGGCCATATAGGGAAACCTACAAAACCCAGACATTTCTGGAAAGTAGACATCCGGGGGAGTCCACAAAGGTGTGACTTGTGTGGATTCCCCAAAGCTCTCTTACCCAGAATATTTTTTCTTGCATTTCTGTCACACAAACTACAGCAATATGATGGGATCCACAAAATTCCTACCAACCAGTGTTTCCCCACCTGTCCTAATAAAAATGCTACCCCACTTGAGTACCTGTACCTAGTGCCTGTGTCAGGAATGGCTCAACCCAGGGTCAACAGCTGCCCTCATGTAAGGACCAACAATGACCATTGTGAGATCTATTCCTGTCCCGGGCACTAGGACCACCCACCCATTTTTATCGGAAGACTTGGGGGAATGCTGGGTGGAAGTACATTTGTGGCTTCTCTCAGATTCCAGAACTTTCTATCACCGAAATGTGAGGAAAAAGTGTTTTTTTGCAAAATATTGAGGTTTGCAAAGGATTCTAGGTAACAAAACCTGGTCAGAGCACCACAAGTCACTCCATCCTGGGTTCCCCTAGGTGTGTAGTTTTAAAAAATGCACAGGTTTGGTAAGTTTTCCTAAGTACCGGCGGAGCTAGAGGCCACAATCTACAGCTAGGCACTTCCCAAAAAACACGTCAGATTTCAATGTAAAAATGTGATTTGTCCATGTTACATTTCTTGTCACGGGTAGTAGGCCTACCCACACAAGTAAGGTACCATTTAAAATCGGGATACTTGGAGGAACACAGAATAGCAGAACAAGTGTTATTGCCCCTTGTCTCTCTCTACATTTTTTCCTTACAAATGTAAGACAGTGTGTAAAAAAGAAATCTTTTTGAGAAATGCCCTGTAATTCGCATGCTCGTATGGGGATGCCGGAATTCAGAGATGTGAAAATAACCACTGCTTCCCAACATCTTATCTTGTGCACATTTTGGAAATGCAAAGGTTTCCTTGATATCCACTTTTCAGTCTTTGTATTTCACCAAATGAATTGCTGTATACCCAGTGTAAGGAAATGCCTTCTTGGCATGGTTACCCCCTGACTTTTTTGCCTTTGCTGATGCTATGTTTTGAATTGAAAGTGTGCTGAGGCCTGCTAACCAGGCCCCAGCACCAGTGTTCTTTCCCTAACCTGTACTTTTGATTCCACAATTGGCACCCCCTGGCATCCAGGTAAGTCCCTTGTAACTGGTACCAAGGGCCCTGATACCAGGGAAGGTCTCTAAGGGCTGCAGCATATCTTATGCCACCCTGGGGACCCCTCACTCAGCACAGACACACTGCTTACCAGCTTGTGTGTGCTGGTGAGAACAAAACGAGTAAGTCGACATGGCACTCCCCTCAGGGTGCCATGCCAACCTCACACTGCCTATGCAGTATAGATAAGTCACCCCTCTAGTAGGCCTTACAGCCCTAACGCAGGGTGCACTATACCATAGGTGAGGGCACCAGTGCATGAGCACTGTGCCCCTACAGTGTCTAAAGCCTAACCTTAGACATTGTAAGTGCAGGGTAGCCATAAGAGTATATGGTCTGGGAGTCTGTCAAACACGGACTCCACAGCACCATAATGGCTACACTGAAAACTGGGAAGTTTGGTATCAAACTTCTCAGCACAATAAATGCACACTGATGCCAGTGTGCATTTTATTGTAAAATACACCCCAGAGGGCACATTAGAGGTGCCCCCTGAAACCTAATCCAACTACCCGTGTAGGCTGACTGGTTCTAGCAGCCTGCCACACTCGAGACATGTTGCTGGCCACATGGGGAGAGTGCCTTTGTCACTCTGTGGCCTGTAACAAAGCCTGCACTGGGTGGAGATGCTAACACCTCCCCCAGGCAGGAGCTGTAACACCTGGCGGTGAGCCTCAAAGGCTTACCCCCTTTGTTCCAGCACCACAGGGCACTCCAGCTAGTGGAGTTGCCCGCCCCCTCCGGTCACGGCCCCACTTTTGGCGGCAAGGCCGGAGGAGATAATGAGAATAACAAGGAGGAGTCACTGGCCAGTCAGGACAGCCCCTAAGGTGTCCTGAGCTGAAGTGACTCTAACTTTTAGAAATCCTCCATCTTGCAGATGGAGGATTCCCCAATAGGGATAGGAATGTGACCCCCACCCCTTGGGAGGAGGCACAAAGAGGGTGTACCCACCCTCAGGGCTAGTAGCCATTGGCTACTAACCCCCCAGACCTAAACACGCCCTTAAATTTAGTATTTAAGGGCTTCCCTGAACCTACGAATTTAGATTCCTGAAACTACAAGAAGAAGAGGACTGCTGAGCTGAAAGACCCCTGCAGAAGAAGAAAAGAAGACACCAACTGCTTTGGCCCCAGTGCTACCGGCCTGTCTCCTGCCTTCTAAAGAACCCTGCTCCAGCGACGCTTTCCCCAGGACCAGCGACCTCTGAATCCTCAGAGGACTGCCCTGCTTCAAGAAAGACTAGAAACTCCCGAGGACAGCGGCCCTGTTCCACAAAGACTGCAACTTTGTTTCAGAGGAGCAGATTTAAAGACCCCTGCAAATCCCCGCAAGAAGCGTGAGACTTGCAATACTGCACCCGGCGACCCCGACTCGACTGGTGGAGAACCAACACCTCAGGGAGGACCCTCCGGCGACTCCGAGACTGTGAGTAACCAAAGTTGTCCCCCCTGAGCCCCCACAGCGACGCCTGCAGAGGGAATCCCCAGGCTCCCCCTGACGCGACTGCCTGACTCTAAAATCCCGACGGCTGGAAAAGACCCTGCACCCGCAGCCCCCAGCACCTGAAGGATCGGAACTTCAGTGCAGGAGTGACCCCCAGGAGGCCCTCTCCCTTGCCCAGGTGGTGGCTACTCCGAGGAGCCCCCCCCCCCCTTGCCTGCCTGCACCGCTGAAGAGACCCCTTGGTCTCCCATTGACTCCCATTGGAGACCCGACGCTTGTTTGCACACTGCACCCGGCCGCCCCCGCGCTGCTGAGGGTGTACTTTCTGTGTGGACTTGTGTCCCCCCCGGTGCCCTACAAAACCCCCCTGGTCTGCCCTCCGAAAACGCGGGTACTTACCTGCTGGCAGACTGGAACCGGGGCACCCCCTTCTCTCCATTGAAGCCTATGCGTTTTGGCCACCACTTTGAACTCTGCATCTGACCGGCCCTGAGCTACTGGTGTGGTGACTTTGGGGTTGCTCTGAACCCCCAACGGTGGGCTACCTTGGACCCCAATCTTAACCCCGTAGGTGGTTTACTTACCTGCAAAAACTAACATTACTTTACCTCCCCCAGGAACTGTGAAAATTGCACTGTGTCCACTTTTAAAACAGCTTATTGTGTTTTATGTAAAAAGTATATATGCTACTGTGATTATTCAAAGTTCCTAAAGTACTTACCTGCAATACCTTTCAAATGAGATATTACATGTAGAATTTGAACCTGTGGTTCTTAAAATAAACTAAGAAAATATATTTTTCTAGAACAAAACCTATTGGCCTGGATTTGTCTCTGAGTGTGTGTTCCTCATTTATTGCTTGTGTGTATGTACAAAAAATGCTTAACACTACTCCTTTGATAAGCCTACTGCTCGACCACACTACCACAAAATAGAGCATTAGTATTATCTCTTTTTGCCACTATCTTACCTCTAAGGGGAACCCTTGGACTCTGTGCATACTATTCCTTACTTTGAAATAGTGCATACAGAGCCAACTTCCTACACCCAGTATACATTGAAAACATATTGCAAGGTGCAGCTCATTTATTGGATCTTGGTACCTAGGGTTCTTGATGAACCTATAATCCCTATATCCCTATATAACCAGAAGAGTCAAGCAGACTTAACGGTAAATTGCTTTAAAAAAAATCTGCCATAGCTGGAAAAAGTTACATAAGAAAATGTGGCCAGAAATGACTTTTTTCACCTCAATTTCAATATATTTTTATTTTAGCTGTTACTTTCTGTAGGAAAACGAAGGATCTACACAAATGACCCCTTGCTGAATTCAAAACGTTGTCTATTTTCCAGAAATGTTTAGCTGTCGGGGATCCAGCATTAGTTTCACACCATTTCTGTCACTAACTGGAAGGAGGCTGAAAGCACAAAAAATAGTGAAAATTGGGGGATGTCCCAGCAAAATGCCAAAATTGTGTTGAAAAATGTGGTTTTCTGATTCATGTTTGCCTGTTCCCGAAAGCTGGGAGGGTGATTTTAGCACTGTAAACCCTAGGTTGGTGCCATTTTCAGGGGAAAAAAACACATGCTTTCTTCAGTGGTCCTTTTTTCCAATTTTTAAAAAAAAAAACGAAATTAGTAGCTGTATTTTGGGTAAATTCGTGGCCTTCTCCAGGGGAACCCACAAACTCTGGGTACCTTTAGAATCTCTAGGATGTTGGAAAAAAAGGACGCAAATTTAGCATGGATAGCTAATGTGGACAAAAAGTTATTAAGGCCTATGCGCAAACTACGCGGAGCGGGAGAAGACCTAACTGCTAAGGTGTTACATCAAAGCCCGCGCTGTCGGAACCTCCATCACATCACAGCCCCATCATGGGTGAGTGAAAGTGTGGTTGTATGGGTGGATGGATGGTTGAGTGCAAGGGTGGATGAATGGATGAGTGCACAGGTGGATGATGGGTGGGTAAAATGGTGGATGGGTAAAGGTGAATGGATGGATGAGTGAAAGGGTAGATTGAAGGGTGGATCAATGCGTGGATGGGCGGGTGGATGGATGGGTGAGTCAAAGGGAGGATGGATGAGTGCAAAGGTGGATGGATTAGTGAAAAGGAGGCAGGATGGAGAAGTGAAAGGGAGGAAGGATCAGCAGGAGGCTGGATGGATGAGTGAAAGGATAGCTAGAGGGGTGGATGAGTGAAACAGTAGATGGGTGGGTTTGATAAGGGATAGATAGGTTTGGATAGCCGTGTCATGAACTCCACTTTTGCAGCTACAGTGGAGGTGGAGTTTTTGACTGACCTCTTCTGTCTGCAACATGACATACAAAGGCTCACAATTAACGTAAAAGGTGGATGGGTGAGTGAGTGAGTCGATGGATGGGTGTGTGAGTTAAAGAGTGGATGGATGGGTGAGTGAAAAGGTAGATGGATAAATGAATGAGTGAACGGATGGGTGTAAGGATGAATAAATGAGTGTACGAGTGAAAGGGATGGATAGACGAATGGATAGGTTGATGAGTGGATGGACGAGTGAGTGAAAGGGTGGATGAGTGAGTGAAAGGGTGGATGAGTGAGTGAAAGGGTGAGTGGATCGAAGGATCGATGGACGAGTGAAAGGGTGGATGGATGAGTGAAAGGATGAATGGATGAGTGAACGGGATGAGAGAAAGGGAGGACAGTTGGGTGGATGCAGTAAAAGGGTGGGTGAATGGATGAGCGAAAGGATGAGCGAAAGGATGAATGGACGGATAGGTTTGGAGATGGATGAGCGGACAGCTGGGCGGACAGATGGACAGAGATGGAATGGTGAAAAACTGAATGACGGATGGAAGAATGAATGGATGACAGAATGTAACAGTGAAATGGTGGATATCGGTGGGTGGGTGGGTGGAAGGATGAATGGATAGATGCTTGGATGGAGGAGAGAAGAGCTCTTCTGGGGAGAGTCGCAATGAATTGCTTCGACTCCTTGGCGCTGTAAGAGCTTTGGTTCAAAGTGGGGTGGTATTTTTGTTTTCTGGCTGCTCCCTTGATTGAACTCCTGGTTGACCTTTGGTCTGGACCTCTATCTTCGATTCAGATTCTATGATGACAGATCATAGAACATGGTTTATTCCAAAGTTAACTAATTAAAGAAAGCTATGCTCAAGCTAAAGAGGAAAGGGCAAATGATCATCCTATTGGCATATCTTTTACAAACATAAATCAGAAAAAACCCACACATGAAGTCAATATAGGTTGTGTAGACAATGGATATAGTTTCTGATAGAGAAGGTTTATGAGATTAGTAAACCTGCAGGACAGAAAGGCAGCCACTCAGTCCACCGCTCGGCCAAAGCTTCCAAAATCTTTCACGTTTCATGTTATATCCTGCTTCACCTGAACAGGTTCTGTAGGCATAGAAGTTAGGCATCCTATACCCTATTCACAGTTTACACTAAAACCATTTCTCCACACCCCCACTATCTCTACCAAAAGCCATGAAACCAGTTCTATAATATAGTTTTTTTTAGCTGTGTGCAAGGATAACCAAATGTGTATTGAAGCATTTATCACTCTATTGTCAAAGGTACAATATTTGGCTACACTATGGCAGGAATGTTGGACCTTACTGTGCCAGGATTCAATATAGGCTGCCTTATACTGCTAGTATATGTTCAAGATGAACATCATGTCAATACTTGTCTTAGTAAAAAGTTGTTTGCATGGCATAGTGACCAACAAAATACTGCACATAGAGTGGAGATTCTGGAAAATCAGATATCCTGTTGAACTGCACCCTTATCATTAGATGGAAATTAAGAGTGTTGCATCTGCTGAAAGAAAGAACGGAACTATGTCCTTACGTAATAGTTGTATACACATTTTAAAACAAATAACTACCTCACAAGTATTAGGTGCACTGCAAAGGCCACCAGACACAGTGAAATATTTGATGACATTAATTCAAAGCCACGAGCAAGTTGAGAGAGAACGCATCGGAACATAGCACAGAGAGGCGAAACGTGCACAGTGCCCATTTTATCTACCTTAAAAAGCAGACGCTATTGGCACACTATACCCATTAGGCTGCGCCCGAAGTGCTTTTCATTTAACCACAAAATGTTACTGCTCTTGTACAGCCAAGGTGATGGTGAGTTATGCCCTCCCGACCTCTACTCAAATGTCCAGGCGTCAGGTCTGCTCAGGGCACAATGAACTTTCAGGAAGAAAGACGGAGCTGAAACACTTTTTTGTTTTTTTGGGAGGAAGGGGGTGGGTGAGGAGTGCTGTAAGGAAGGTAAAGCACGGAACCAGTCACTGTATTCATGTTCACACTTGGCACTTCTTCATTTCTAAGAAAGGCTACCCTGTTCTTTTTCGACACTTCGCCATTTCTAAAGTGCTCCTTGCCCCGGTCCCTTTTGACCTGGATTTCTCATCTATCCTCACAGACAGTCCTCCGTGCCCCCGTTCCTCGCCATCAATACATCTTTTTCCCTTTTTGTCACCTACTGGAAATTCAGAGCAGCCCTGAAATCGTATTCTTTTCTTTTTTATCCTAATTCAGTCCGATGCAAAGCCCACCTTCCGCCATAGACTCAGCATCTACACGTTGAAGCAGTTTAAGCTACTGCTTTACATGACAGTAGAAACTGTCAGCACAGTTTTATCTGAACAGATTAGAAGGTTTGAGAAAGCATTTGATGTGGCGTGTATGTCTCAGATGAGGCTTTGACAAGCGGTAGAGGACAATTTTTCAAATCGTTACTAAGCAATTGGAAACATGTCATCCCAAGAAGCAGGACTTTCAGTTAGGAGACCTCCACGTTATGAAAGTTTGCGCTTAACTTCTGAGGGCGATGTCAAATCTTCAGCAGGTTGATGCTGGATGTGTTTATGAAGGTATAGAGGTAAACATGGATGTTAGCTCAACACCTATAATAGCAAAACGCTGGCATGACTGGGCTCTTCTTTTTCTCCAAAGGAGATTAAGGTCACAAATCACTGAAAAAGGTGCAGACATCGAGGGAACAATCTGTGCAGAACGTACTCATTTCTAGGGGTTCTAAAAGGCACAAAACACAGTGCGTACACTGTAAGTTCAGTACAGTACCCTGCACGTGCAGTAGTTGCCAGAGAGAAACATGGAAAGAAGAAACGTATGAAAAAATATAATTTAAAGTTAAGTTAAAGAAAACGTTAACGTTTCAATTTACCATTTCTTGGACAGATATGTCAACCTGTTAACGGTCAAGAACTTAATATAGCCTTTTATAAACACATGACATTTCATGTCTGCCTGTGCAAATATTATAATTATTGATTAGCCAAGGGTTAAAGATGACCGAGATCAAATGTTAATAGATGCATTTTGAAGAGAAAAGTATGAACATTGTTCTACTACACAGCAGACTTCAAGAGTCAAAAAAGATGTTGGCACTTTTAATCTTCATTTATGGGAGCCTGATTTATAAGATGCTGGTTGCAGCGCAATGTCGCCATTCCGATGCAACAAGCATATCCCTTAGTAGAGAGAGGAAAGCTCAAAGCCCTTGCGCTTTAAAGAGTTATCACGAAGGTTGCAGAGTGCCTAACTAGTGAATACTAATTGGGCACGAACCTGTTTGAGATGTCTTATAAAAAGTAATAACTATTATGGTGGCACAGCAAATCTCCATCCCAAAATTCTATACTCTGCAGGCATGGTAATTTGTGCTCCCATTTTATTTATGCTAGAAAACACTAAAATGGGTGCTCATTTTAGGAATAACATAATGAATGTGACACAGGAGCTGGGAGTTTACATTTCAAGACTGTTTCTATTTGGCGCAGTCGACCATTTTGAGCCAACTGGACTATTTTAAGTCTAAGTTCTGGGCTCTCCAAAGGGTCTTTTAAAAAGGGACAGCGGATATAAAATATTGGTGTGAAAATGGTGTTATGTCTGCCTCCCATAATCCTCTGCAGCCTTTGATTCACTGCACTCGTTGCCAGCCTCAAAGGCTTCAATTCCCTCTGCTTTGCACATACAGCCTTCTATAGGACTAGTCCCCACTTACCTTCAATAGACTTTACACTATACTCCCTGATTGTGTTTCAACCAATGCTCACTTGATGGCTGTCCTAAGGTATAAGGGCGAACAGCTGGGGGCTGACCTTTTTCTGTAAGAGCGGCCTCACTTCCCTTACAACTGTGTCAGACCCAAGATCTGTTGTCATCTAAGTTGGGCTTAAAACTCTGGCTGTATACCCAATAGCTTGCCCTTACTTTTCTGCAGTTAATCCTTCTTTTTTGGCTTTTACCATAGCGTCAGTACCCATATATAGGCATTAGTTGTGCTCATAAATCAATTAACATCACATAACATCTTCCAGGAAGGCTCACTTTGCACTTGCTTCCACAAAAAAAAAAACCTTCAACACGTAGAAGGTTCTCAGAAGAGGAAAATAATGTTCATGCTCCCATAATATTTAGCCTGGATCCCAAACTTGATTGCAAATAGCATTTCTGTAAACTGTGTTAGCCTTTCTCTACAAGTGAGCAGAAGCAAACATACTCTTTTCCTATAACTTCCTAGGAACCCCGAACCACAATGTGGATCGAGTCATTTCGGGTATTAAGAAGTATAATCTATCTTGAAAAAGGGAGAATACTTAAACTAGTGTTTTCAGATCTGTTTAAAAATATTATTCCAAAAAAATCAGTAAACAAGAATAGGATTACCCGGTTTTCAAAACAGTAGGCGTATGAATGAATGGGAAAAATTATCATAATCCTAAACAAGCGAACTCCATGCACTGCGGGGAAGAGTCTTCTTACCGATCCAATAGTAGCATCTTTCTCGCCAAGCTCCTGCTTGTGCCGGGCCATCATTTCTTTGATTTCTAGCTCTTTCATAATCTTCTCCTTCTCCAGGTCAGAGTACTGCTCTTCCGCAATGGAGCGAGCCAGCTGCTCAGAGTCTGCTTTAGTCAAGGTGATCTCCAGCTGAGCAGCCAAGGAATCTCTGCAGGTTTAAACCATACACACCGTGACTGTCAGATATAATGCGTTTAGGCTAAAAAACACATGCACTTAAGAATGTCTGTTCAACACTACCACACCTCTCATCTTGCAGTTCCTGAACCTTTTGCTGTATTTCTTTGCAAACTTTGGCCTTCTCTTCACACTCATCCTTCAGCTCTCGAACCTGTGTCTTGTACAGCGTCTGAAGATTTAAAAAAAGAAACAATTACATTAACTGTTTTACCATGACACGTGGCTTCACCGAAGGTCATGTTATGCCTCTACTTAAAATCAACTGGCTGCAAAATAATGCAAATGTGATGCCTTCGGTTTGGTCACATTTTTATTTTGAGTGAACATCTAAAAAAGAAAAAAGGTTGGGACACAGACTGTAGCCTTGGCAGGAAAAACTATTTGACAGCAATAAAATATTAAAGTGCTATAATGGAAAATCAGTTTCAACGTGGCCAAAAGATTGGCAGGGAGGCAACAAAGAAAGAGGTATGGCGACAATGGAGGGGAAACCATGGAAGGAAAAGGTATTGTGTGTTTTGAGGGTTTGGGTGGAGAATTACATGAGTCTTCACAACAAAATAGAACAAGCATTTTCAATGCAACGGGTCCCGCATTTGCTCGAGTTAGAGCTATTAGCGCTGTAAAGAAAAAAACGCAGTGCAATCGCGCTATGTAAAATGCAGCGCGATTGTGCTGCGTGGAAAATAAACAGATAAAGTAGTCCAGACACCATGCTGAAAACATCGAGCCTCGTATGTTTTTAGTAGTTTACAGGTGCTGTGTAGGTGGGCTAAACACCGGAAAGGGCATGATGTAGGCATGCCTTACAAAAATGAAAGCAAGCGGATTTTAAAAGGCAAGCCCACGAACCAATGTCAGTGACTGAAGTGACATGGGCATGGTTTGAAGCCCAAAGTGAGATTACAGAATGGACGGAGCACTTTGTGCTCGCCCATAAAAAGGAAACACTTTTTTCAATCTGAAAACAATAATTAGACACAATGTAATCTCACCGAAAAGCCCAAGATACAACTGCACTACACACAGCAAGCATACAGGACTAGCCTACATGATGTGGACATCCCACTTTTGTTTACCTTGAATACACACGTTTAGTGCTTAACCCGTTAAATGCGGGCGTCGGCCACTGGCCGACGCCCACACTCCCTCCCTGGTGCGGGTCACGACCAGTGGCCGACACCAGGGAGGGGGTTAAAAATCCTCCGGTGCAATGCACCGGAGGATTTTATTATTTTTTTTTTTTACCGTAGGAGACGCGGAAGAGCTTCCGCGTCTCCATCCCACCCCCCTCCCGCCCCTTTATGACGTCAGCGCGCCGCGAGGCGCGCTGACGTCACATTTTTTCCCCACCGGAGAAGGAGAGACGGAGGTAAGCGTTCTTTCCTTCTCCGGTGGGGAAAAAAAGGCCAAAACGGCCTCCCCAGATGCCAGGGAGGCATCGATGGAAAGGGGAGGCTTTCCCCTTTCCATCGATGCCTCCCTGGCACTGTTTCCTGGCCGTGGATCGCAGCGCGGCTGCGATCCACGGCCAGGAAACGCCACTAGGCATCAGGGATCTTCTTTGGGGGGGTCGGCCCCCTCGTAAAAGGGCCACCCCCCCCCCCCCGGCAATATTTTAATTATTTATACTGTTTTGGGGGGCGATCGCGCCCCCCACAAAAAAAAAGAAAGAAAAAAAAGAGAAAAAAAATGGCGGGGTCGGCCCTTGGAACACGGGCCGACCCCAGGGGAAAAAAAAAAAACGTAGTTTTGCCTGGGGAGGCCGATCGCCCCCCCAGGGTAAAAAAAAACGAAAAAAAACAAATTGTTGGTGGTCAGCCCTTAGGGTGACCATCAATGGGGCCATTTTTTTTTTTATACATGTGTGCTTTGCCGAGGGCAAGCACACATGTATAAAAAGAAAAAGATTTGTGACATGAGTCTCATATATATGTGTATATATGTATACACATATATATATCTATATAGATATATATATCTATATAGATATATATATATATATATATCTATATAGATATATATATATATATCTATATAGATATATATATAGATAGATATATATATTTTTTTCAAGACAAGCATTGCAGCGTCCATGTGCTGCTTTTCTGACTTGTTGGTGTGTATCTGGGCTTCTAACAACGCCCACCTCACGCCCATCACTACCACTCCTTTGATGGCATTGGAAAATGATTTACCTTTGTCCCTCCTTGGGGAGGTTTTGCTACCGCCTTGGCCCCTGGTACATGGCTAATTGCACTTTTGCTCTTACGTTTAACTGCGAGCGAACTTCTTTTCCTTTTGTGTAACTCTTCACATGATGCTCATGGTGGCCATGGCGCTGTGAATCGGCTCTCTTATGTGAAAGAGTTTAACTTTAAATTATCAATTTATGTGGCAAGAAAAGTTGGGTTAGGAGTTTATAACGCTAATAGCTCTAACTCGAGCAGATGCGAGACCCATTGCATTGTAAATGCTTGTTATTCTTGTGTGTGTTGTTTTATAATGGTGAACAATTTCACCGCACTCCACGAGGACCGTGATCAAGACTCCTTGGTGAGTTGAAACACGTTGGTGGTTATTGACTGCAATAAAATACACGTTTATTTGTACTTCATGGAGTGCGGTGAAATTTTTCGGCATTAGATCATTTCTAGATTGGTCTTCCCTGTCACTGGGCACCGGCAGTGAAGTGTGCCGCCCAGCAACCCTTCAACCACTTTGTTTCTAAACATATAAATATATATATATTATTATATATATATATATATATATATATATATATATATATATATACACACAATATGCATGCATGCATGTCTTTTCTGTAGTGGCAGTTTTGCTGGATAGTACTGAGGGAATTAGAAGAGGAGGTAATGGGAGGCAGAGCACCAAAAATGACTGTTGCACAGGGTGTGTGGTAAGGTGAAGTAATACATTCTTTTTTTGTTTTTTTCAGTGTTTTCAGAGAATCTGCAGAATTGGAGAAGAAGCGAAGGTAAGGTGACGACATTTCCTGTTGTACACAACAAACATACCAACAAGCAATTTTGTGACTATCTGCCTTCTACGTAGGATAGTAATTTAGAGGGACAGTTTAGCCAGTTGCAGAGATGGCGTCTCGTTGGATGACTGCTGATCAAGCCCTAGCTCGGGTTATGGAGGACAGTTCTGATGTAGGCTCAGAGACTGAGACAGCAGACACTGAGACAGCATCTGAGGGAGAGGACAATGGGGCAGATTCTGGGAGTGATTTTTCAGTCGGCGGAGTCCCATCTGACGACACCTCTTCCAGTGAGTCTGAAGGAGACAATGACGACATCCGTGCTGTCCCTTCGCAAGCACATTCTGGGCAGCGGGACCACATTGGGTTAGCCGAACCCAGAGAGCACGTGCTTGCTGCCGCAAGCACAGAACGAGTGCTCTCTTGGCAGCCCCCCTGTTTGGTTCAGCCCCAAATTCCACCTTTTACTGGTGACGCTGGATGTAAAGTCGATACAGCTAACTTTTTGCCAGTCGACTACATCTATCTGTTTTTGGATGTTGACTTTCTTCAGAAAGTTGTGCAGCAAACAAATTTGCGTGCAGACCAATTTCTGAGGGAGCGCGGAGGCACTCTAGGGCCCCGTTCTAGGGCACGCCAGTGGACTCCCACTTCGCTGGCGGAGTTGAAGATATTTTTGGGCCTTACCCTCAAAATGGGGTTAGTACAGAAACCCACCTTGCAGTCCTACTGGACGACTCGCACGGTTTGGGTAACTCCCATCTTCGCACCATACATGAGCAGAGATCGTTTTTTGCTACTGCAGCGCATGCTGCATTTCAATGACAATTCTGCTGCATTGCCCCGGGACCATCCAGATCATGACAGGTTGTTCAAAATTCGGCCTGTCGTGGAACATTTGTCTGCCAGGTTTCCAGAGATCTATACTCCTGGAAAGAATATAGCAGTCGATGAGTCCTTGATCCTGTACAAAGGACGGCTGCTTTTCAGACAGTACATTGCGAGCAAAAGAGCTCGCTATGGCATAAAGCTGTACATGCTGTGTGAGAGCTCTACTGGCTATGTGTACAGCCTGAGAGTGTATACAGGGAAGGATTCTACCCTAAACCCTGTAGGTTGCCCTCCCACGTTAGGGGTCACAGGTAAGATTGTATGGGAACTTGTCCATCCACTTCTTCACAAAGGTTATAACCTTTATGTGGACAATTTCTATACAGGAGTAGAGCTGTTCAGTGAGCTCTACAAAGCTGGCACTGTGGCCTGCGGTACAGTTCGTTGTAACCGCAAAGGATTCCCGCGGGAGCTTGTTTGCAAGAAGCTCCAGAAATCACAGAGTACTGCATTGCGTTCTAACGAACTGCTCGCAGTCAAGTTCCTAGATAGACGTGATGTATACGTGCTCACTACAATTCATGATGAGAGCACTTCTCCCATCACGGTTTGGGGTCAGATGGCCGAAGTCCACAAGCCCATCTGTATACTTGATTACAATAAGTACATGGGTGGAGTGGACAAGAACGACCAGGTTCTTCAACCATACAATGCGTGTCGTAAAACTCGCACTTGGTACAAGAAACTGTTTACCCACCTGATTCAGATGGCAACATATAATGCGTATGTTGTTTACCGTCAGACAACAACAGGAAGACTCATGACTTTCCTTGACTTCCAGTTGTCTGTAATTGAAAGCCTCACTGCTGTTACTGAAGAAGCAGCAGCCTCCACCTCATATGTTCTGGAGGATTTGGCAAGGCTGCAGGAGCGACACTTTGCTGATCGCATACCTAAAACACCCAAAAAGGATCGCCCATGTCGTCGCTGTAAAGTGTGCTCAAAGCATGGAAAGCGGCAGGAGAGTCGGTATTACTGTCCCCAGTGTCCATCACAACCAGGCCTCTGTATCCCTACTTGCTTTACGTTGTATCATACTAAAGCAAAGTTCTGGGAAATCGACTGAGGTTGAGCTGCTGTTGGGTAATCCTTTCAGTGGCAGTGCATGGATACCGAACGTCCATGGGCCACTGCTTCGTTAGGCAAGGAGCCACAGAATTTTACTTCATCATGGACTTCCTTTTGGCGTGGTCGGTGTTCTGTTCAATTAACATGCATTTTCTTCCCCCTACTGCATATACTAGTAGACAGAACATATGCCACATTGCCACGGAGTACCCTTTCTTCACCTGCATGTCTTCCTTACTTTCAACGGTAGATATGCTCTCTCAGTTCGAGAAATCACTTTGTAGGGCATACTTGGAAGCCCCCAACTTGCTTCCACAAACTGGTATAGGTTCACTTGGCTATTATACAGGATTAGCCAGGACTCTGATGAGAACAGAGACATGGATGGGTAAGGAAAGCTTATGGTAGGAGTGCCTTCACAGGGTTATTGCACAGGTAGAAGGCAGATAGTAAAGGTAGTACAGATGTACATCATCTACACCTATGGATTCAAACCCATTGGTGCCATCCCAGCACTAAAGGAGAATGACTTGTATAGGTCAGTGTTTGACCTGCTTTTCATGTTCATCCTCCATCAGAACTTAGTAGATGTTCAGTTTGCTGTATAAGTGCATTATAGTCACATCACTGCACATAATGTTGGCTGGGACATATGCTACGTTCTCATGGACTCCCCTATGTACCAAACACTACCCTTTTCCATAGCCTATGACCTTCTCTTTAGGGAACATCATGAGAAATCCCCAGCATGTCTCCCTTAGTTTCAAAGGTAGATATGCTCACTCAGTTCGAGGAATCGCTTTGTACGGCATACTCGGACACCCCCAACTTGCATCCACAAACTGGAAGGAGTTGGATTTAGCACAGAGATTGCGCTAAAGGCGCATGAAAAACATGTCTTCCTGAGCCTCAGGTGGCTGTCACAGGAGTCATTAGTAAAGGTTTGTTACGCATGCATTTGGTAATGTTAAGGAAGAAGGAGGCAGGTAGCCTATGACCTTCTCTTTAGGTAACAGCATGAGAAATCCCCAGCATGTCTCCCTTAGTTTCAAAGGTAGATATGCTCACTCAGTTCGAGGAATCGCTTTGTACGGCATACTCGGACACCCCCAACTTGCATCCACAAACTGGAAGGAGTTGGATTTAGCACAGAGAGTGCGCTAAAGGCGCATGAAAATGAAAATGTCACTTACCCAGTGTACATCTGTTCGTGGCATCAGTCGCTGAGATTCACATGGTATGCATGAGCTCGCCATCTGGTGTTGGGTCGGAGTGTTACAAGTTGTTTTTCTTCGAAGAAGTGTTTTCGAGTCACGGGACCGAGTGACTCCACCTTCTGTGCTCATTGCGCATGGGCGTCGACTCCATCTTCGATTGTTTTCCCCGCAGAGGGTGAGGTAGGAGTTGTACTATAGTAATAGTGCCCGCGCAATGAAAAATGTAAGTATGTACCTATTAAAGGATTAAGTAATATATATACAAATGTACAAAATTGAAGGTAACTTCTGAACTGCTACAGGCTTCCGGGGAGGTGGGTGGGTCCATGTGAATCTCAGCGACTGATGCCACGAACAGATGTACACTGGGTAAGTGACATTTTCAGTTCGATGGCATCTGTCGCTGTAGATACACATGGTATGCATAGACTAGTAAGCAGTTAGTTCCCCATAAGCGGTGGTTTAGCCTGTAGGAGTAGAAGTTGTCTGAAATAGAGTTCTTAATACAGCTTGACCTACTGTAGCTTGTTGTGCGGATAGCACATCTATACAGTAGTGTTTGGTGAATGTGTGAGGCGTAGACCAAGTGGCTGCCTTACAAATTTCTTGCATTGGGATGTTTCCTAAAAAGGCCATTGAAGCACCTTTTTTCCTTGTTGAATGTGCCCTGGGAGTAATGGGCAGTTGTCTTTTTGCTTTAAGGTAGCAGATTTGGATGCATTTAACTATCCATCTGGCTATACCTTGTTTTGATATTGGGTTACCTGCATGAGGTTTTTGGAATGCAATAAATAGCTGTTTAGTTTTTCTGATGTTCTTCGTTCTGTCAATGTAGTACATTAATGCTCTTTTGACATCTAATGTATGTAGTGCTCTTTCAGCCACAGAATCAGGCTGTGGGAAGAATACTGGTAGTTCTACCGTTTGATTTAGATGGAATGGAGAAATAACTTTTGGTAAAAATTTTGGATTAGGTCGTAGGACGACCTTATTTTTATGTATTTGTATAAAAGGTTCTTGTGTTGTGAACGCTTGAATTTCACTTACTCTTCTTAGAGATGTAATGGCGATGAGAAAGGCAACTTTCCAGGTGAGGAATTGTATTCCGCAAGAGTGCATGGGTTCGAAAGGTGGGCCCATGAGTCTTGTTAGAACCACGTTTAGGTTCCATGAAGGAACAGGTGGTGTTCTTGGTGGTATAATTCTTTTAAGCCCTTCTATGAATGCTTTGATAACTGGTATCCTATACAAGGAAGTTGAATATGTAGTTTGCAGGTATGCAGATATTGCTGCAAGGTGTATTTTAATAGAAGAGAAGGCTAGCTTTGCTTTTTGTAAATGGAGCAAGTAATTTACTATATGTTTTGGAGTTGCCTCTAGTGGTTGTATCTGATTATGATGGCAGTACCAAACAAATCTTTTCCACTTACTTGCGTAGCAGTGTCTAGTGGATGGCCTTCTGGCCTGCTTTATGACTTCCATACACTCTTGGCTAAGTTGTAAGTGTCCGAATTCTAGGATTTCAGGAGCCAGATTGCTAGATTCAGCGATGCTGGGTCCGGGTGTCTGATCTGTTGGTTGTGTTGCGTTAACAGATCTGGTTTGTTGGGCAGTTTGATGTGTGGTACTACAGACAGATCTAGCAGTGTTGTGTACCAGGGTTGTCTTGCCCACGTTGGTGCTATTAAAATGAGTTTGAGTTTGTTTTGACTCAATTTGTTTACTAGGTAAGGAAGGAGAGGGAGAGGAGGAAAAGCGTAAGCAAATATTCCTGACCAGTTCATCCATAGGGCATTGCCTTGGGATTGCTTGTGTGGGTATCTGGACGCGAAGTTTTGGCATTTTGCGTTCTCTTTTGTTGCAAATAAGTCTATTTGTGGTGTTCCCCAGAGTGTGAAGTAGGTGTTCAGAATTTGTGGGTGGATTTCCCATTCGTGGACTTGCTGGTGATCTCGAGAGAGATTGTCTGCCAGCTGATTCTGGATCCCCGGAATAAACTGTGCTATTAGACCAATTTGATGGTGGATTGCCCACTTCCATATTTTTTGAGCTAACAAGCTTAACTGCGTTGAATGTGTTCCTCCTTGTTTGTTTAGATAATACATCGTTGTCATGTTGTCTGTTTTGACAAGGATGTATTTGTGGGTTATGATTGGTTGGAAAGCTTTTAGTGCTTGAAAAACTGCTAATAATTCTAGATGATTTATATGCAGTTTTGTTTGATGTATGTTCCATTGTCCTCTTATGTTGTGTTGATTGAGATGTGCTCCCCACCCTGTCATGGAAGCATCTGTTGTTATTACGTACTGTGGCACTGGGTCTTGGAAAGGCCGCCCTCTGTTTAAATTTATACTGTTCCACCATAGAAGCGATAGGTAAGTTTGGCGGTCTAGCAACACCAGATCTAGAAGGTGACCCTGTGCTTGAGACCACTGTGAGGCTAGGCACTGTTGTAAGGGCCTCATGTGCAGTCTTGCGTTTGGGACAATGGCTATGCATGAGGACATCATGCCTAGGAGCTGTAGTATTGTTCTTGCTTGTATTGTTTGGTTTGGAGACATGTGTTGAATGACCCTGTTGAAATTGTGGATCCTTTGTGGAGTTGGCGTTGCTACTCCTTTTGTCGTGTCTATTATGGCTCCTAGATATTGCTGTACTTTGCTTGGCAGAATGTTTGATTTTGCAAAGTTGACGGTGAACCCTAGATTGTAGAGGGTTTGTATGACTTGATTTGTGTGGTTTGAGCATTGTGTGAGCGAACTGGTTTTGATTAGCCAGTCGTCTAGATACGGGAACACATGTATTTGCTGCCTTCTGATGTGTGCAGCGACTACTGCTAGGCATTTTGTGAATACTCTTGGAGCGGTTGTTAAACCAAAAGGCAATACTTTGAATTGGTAATGTATTCCTTTGAATACAAACCTTAGATATTTCCTGTGTGATTGATGTATTGGTATATGGAAATATGCGTCCTTGAGGTCTAGGGTTGTCATGTAGTCGTGTTTTCTGAGCAATGGTAACACTTCTTGTAGTGTGACCATGTGAAAGTGGTCTGATTTGATGAATGTGTTTACTACCCTGAGGTCTAGAATTGGTCTCAGTGTTTCGTCCTTTTTTGGTATCAAGAAGTACAGTGAATAAACTCCTGTGTTTATTTGTGTGCTTGGTACTAATTCTATTGCATTTTTTTGCAGTAGTGCTTGAACTTCTATCTCTAGAAGCTGTGAATGGTATTTTGATAAATTTTGTGATTTTGGTGGTATGTCTGGAGGGAATTGCATGAATTCTATGCAATAACCATGTTGGATAATTGCTAGGACCCATGTGTCTGTAGTTATTTTGTCCCATGCTTCGTAATATTGATGTATCCTCCCCCCCACTGGTGTTGTGTGGGAGGGGTGAGTGACGTGTGAGTCACTGCTTGTTGGTAGTGGTTTTGGGGCTTTGAAATCTTCCTCTATTTCTAGGAAATTGCCCCCCTCTATACTGGCCCCGAAAACCTCCCCTGTACTGTCCCTGGTAGGTGGGCGGTGCGGACTGTGAGGTGCTAGCTTGTGTGGCCTGACCCCGAAACCCTCCTCTAAAAGGTGTTTTGCGGAAGGTGTTATAAGATCCTCTGCTCTGCGGGGAGTAGAGTGCGCCCATGGCCTTGGCAGTGTCAGTGTCCTTCTTGAGCTTTTCTATGGCTGTGTCGACCTCCGGACCGAACAGAAGTTTCTCGTTTACTGGCATGTTAAGCACTGCCTGCTGAATTTCTGGCTTGAATCCAGACGTTCTGAGCCATGCGTGCCTACGGATGGTAACCGACGTATTAATGGTTCTTGCGGCCGTGTCTGCTGCATCCATGGAGGAGCGTATTTGATTGTTGGAAATGTTTTGACCCTCCTCAACAACCTGTTTTGCTCTTTTTTGCAGATCTTTTGGGAGATGTTCAATGAGATGCTGCATTTCATCCCAGTGGGCTCTGTCGTATCGCGCTAGCAGCGCTTGTGAATTTGCGATGCGCCACTGGTTTGCTGCTTGGACAGCAACCCTCTTCCCGGCTGCATCGAACTTCCTACTTTCTTTATCTGGGGGAGGTGCATCCCCAGAAGTGTGTGAGTTTGCCCGTTTTCTGGCAGCCCCTACCACCACAGAGTCTGGTGGCAGCTGAGAGGTGATGAATACAGGGTCCGTAGGAGGCGCCTTATACTTTTTGTCCACCCTAGGCGTCACTGCCCTACTTTTAACTGGCTCCTTGAAAATGTCCTTTGCATGGCGTAGCATGCCTGGGAGCATCGGCAGGCTTTGGTAGGAGCTGTGGGTTGAGGAGAGGGTGTTAAATAAAAAATCATCCTCTACTTGTTCCGAGTGTAGTTCCACATTATGGAATAATGCTGCTCTAGCCACCACTTGTGAGTAGGCTGTGCTGTCTTCCGGTGGTGATGGCCTAGTTGGGTATGTGTCTGGGCTGTTATCAGACACTGGTGCGTCATACAAGTCCCACGCATCCTGATCTTGGTCATCGTGGCTCATGGCGGTGTGAGCTGGCGAATGTGACGGGGTGTAAGTTGGCGAAGCCGGAGTTACAGGTGGAGGCGAGGGAGGAGGTGTTACCTTTTGTGCTGTTTGTTGCTGAGGAGTAAACTGAAGCGTTCTCTTTCGTTTGACAGGTGGAAGGGTACTGATCTTCCCAGTCCCCTGCTGAATAAAGATACGCTTTTGCGTGTGATCCACGTCAGTGGATTGCAGTTCTTGTTCAAATCTATGTTTCTTCATTTGAGAAGACATAGAATGCTCTTCAGTGTAGGAGCCAGAAACAGGGTCTGATGTCGCTTTTTTCGGCTCCGAAAACCCAGTCGATTGTTTTTTCGGCTCCGAGGTAACCTTCCTCTTTTTCTGTGCCGAAAATTCCTGGCCTCTATGGTCTTCGGCGCCACTGTCTCGGCGTCGATCCGTGTCGACACCGAACTCTCGGTGTCGATGCTTCTGTTTAGCACTCTCTCGGTCCCGAGGAGGCTGCGTGCCGGTGTCTCGACCGAAGTCGGACGATCTCGACACTGAATGGGCCTTTTTCGGTGCCGATTGTTGGTCACCGAGAATTTGGGTGGAGCCATGGCCGGTTGGCAGTGGCGTCCCCTGGGCCTTCTTTCCTTTTTTAAGGTTTGATCTCGACGTCTTACTCACAGTTCTTGTAGAGTGTAGCTCGTCGGAGTCTGAGTCCTGGATGGAAAAGGATTCCTCCTGTTCCTCTTCTGTCTCGAACTGTGGACGCTCTTTTGGCGTGGACGCCATCTGGAGTCTTCTCGCTCGACGGTCGCGCAGAGTTTTTCGGGACCGGAACGCCCGACAGGCCTCACAGGATTCTTCGCTGTGCTCGGGTGACAGGCACAGATTACAGACCGAGTGTAGGTCCGTATAAGGATATTTGTTGTGGCATTCGGGGCAGAATCGAAACGGGGTCCGATCCATCGGCGTTGTCCTCCACGCGGTCGGGCCGACTAGGCCCCGACGGGGTGCCGAAATTTACCCCGAAGGGCACCGAGGCGCTTCGATGTTGAACGCGTCGTCGTATGTGTCTATCTCTAACCGGATCGCAACGATACCGTCGAAAATCTTCCGTCTTCAGCTATCTTTCCGTTCCGAAACTCGGAGCGACAGGAACACGTCCGAACCCGATGGCGGAAAGAAAACAATCGAAGATGGAGTCGACGCCCATGCGCAATGAGCACAGAAGGTGGAGTCACTCGGTCCCGTGACTCGAAAACACTTCTTCGAAGAAAAACAACTTGTAACACTCCGACCCAACACCAGATGGCGAGCTCATGCATACCATGTGTATCTACAGCGACAGATGCCATCGAACACATGTCTTCCTGAGCCTCAGGTGGCTGTCACAGGAGTCATTAGTAAAGGTTTGTTACGCATGCATTTGGTAATGTTAAGGAAGAAGGAGGCAGTTACTTGACAGGTGGTAAAATGTAGTCAAACTTAATCCGTTCTGTGACGTGTGAATGTGATGGGCCCTTGTCTGGCAGCGGTAAGTTAATGTGAGTGGAGTGATTGATTGGATTGGGCCCGTGGCTGGCGATATGAAAGGGTTGTTTGTTGTGCGTGAATGGCGTGTGAATGGACCATAAAGAGGTTGGTGCCTGGACGCGGCTTTATGGCCCACCTTCAGAAGGCTTGGTTTCAACATTCAGATACTTTGATAAGTAATCATGCTTTAAAACCATAATTTCTGGAGGTGCTAAAACCAACCAGTGTGAGTGGTGGGTTAACTTTAACAAACTAGTACCAGGGGAGACCAAGGGTGCAGGACTTGCATGGCTTTCACCAGTTTTCCTTCACCCAGAATCCCCTTGAAATTACCTTATGTGCTTAAAAAACACATTTTCCTTGCATTCCAATGAGCAGAAGTCCAGGGATCTGCAGGTATCCTCAAAATTCCTACCACCCAGTGTTTCCCCACTTGTCCTGATAAAAACACAACCCCGCTTGTGTGCCTGCGCCTAGTGCCTGCTTCAGGAATGAATCACTCCAGGGTTAACAGTAGACCTCAAGCAAGGACTACCATTGACCCTTGTGTGATCCATTCCTGTCGCGGGCGCTAGGCCTACCCACACAAGTGAGGTATCGTTTTTATCGGGAGACTTGGGGGGACGCTGGGTGGAAGGAAATTTGAGGCTCCTCTCAGATTCCAGAACTTTCTGTCATCGAAATGTGAGGAAAACTTGTTTTTTTAGCCACTTTTTGAGGTTTGCAAAGGATTCTGGGTAACAGAACCTGGTCAGAGCCCCGCGAGTCACCCCATCTTGGATTCCCCTAGGTCTCTAGTTTTCAAAAATGTACAGGTTTGGTAGGTTTCCCTAGGTGCCGGCTGAGCTAGAGGCCAAAATCTACAGGTAGGCACTTTGCAAAAAACAGCTCTGTTTTCTGTGATGTGTCCACGTTGTGTTTTGGGGCATTTCCTGTCGCGGGCGCTAGGCCTACCCACACAAGTGAGGTATCATTTTTATCGGGAGACTTGGGGGGGACGCTGGGTGGAAGGAAATTTGAGGCTCCTCTCAGATTCCAGAACTTTCTGTCATCGAAATGTGAGGAAAACTTGTTTTTTTAGCCACTTTTTGAGGTTTGCAAAGGATTCTGGGTAACAGAACCTGGTCAGAGCCCCGCGAGTCACCCCATCTTGGATTCCCCTAGGTCTCTAGTTTTCAAAAATGTACAGGTTTGGTAGGTTTCCCTAGGTGCCGGCTGAGCTAGAGGCCAAAATCTACAGGTAGGCACTTTGCAAAAAACAGCTCTGTTTTCTGTGATGTGTCCACGTTGTGTTTTGGGGCATTTCCTGTCGCGGGCGCTAGGCCTACCCACACAAGTGAGGTATCATTTTTATCGGGAGACTTGGGGGGACGCTGGGTGGAAGGAAATTTGAGGCTCCTCTCAGATTCCAGAACTTTCTGTCATCGAAATGTGAGGAAAACTTGTTTTTTTAGCCACTTTTTGAGGTTTGCAAAGGATTCTGGGTAACAGAACCTGGTCAGAGCCCCGCGAGTCACCCCATCTTGGATTCCCCTAGGTCTCTAGTTTTCAAAAATGTACAGGTTTGGTAGGTTTCCCTAGGTGCCGGCTGAGCTAGAGGCCAAAATCTACAGGTAGGCACTTTGCAAAAAACAGCTCTGTTTTCTGTGATGTGTCCACGTTGTGTTTTGGGGCATTTCCTGTCGCGGGCGCTAGGCCTACCCACACAAGTGAGGTATCATTTTTATCGGGAGACTTGGGGGGACGCTGGGTGGAAGGAAATTTGAGGCTCCTCTCAGATTCCAGAACTTTCTGTCATCGAAATGTGAGGAAAACTTGTTTTTTTAGCCACTTTTTGAGGTTTGCAAAGGATTCTGGGTAACAGAACCTGGTCAGAGCCCCGCGAGTCACCCCATCTTGGATTCCCCTAGGTCTCTAGTTTTCAAAAATGTACAGGTTTGGTAGGTTTCCCTAGGTGCCGGCTGAGCTAGAGGCCAAAATCTACAGGTAGGCACTTTGCAAAAAACAGCTCTGTTTTCTGTGATGTGTCCACGTTGTGTTTTGGGGCATTTCCTGTCGCGGGCGCTAGGCCTACCCACACAAGTGAGGTATCATTTTTATCGGGAGACTTGGGGGGACGCTGGGTGGAAGGAAATTTGAGGCTCCTCTCAGATTCCAGAACTTTCTGTCATCGAAATGTGAGGAAAACTTGTTTTTTTAGCCACTTTTTGAGGTTTGCAAAGGATTCTGGGTAACAGAACCTGGTCAGAGCCCCGCGAGTCACCCCATCTTGGATTCCCCTAGGTCTCTAGTTTTCAAAAATGTACAGGTTTGGTAGGTTTCCCTAGGTGCCGGCTGAGCTAGAGGCCATAATCTACAGGTAGGCACTTTGCAAAAAACAGCTCTGTTTTCTGTGATGTGTCCACGTTGTGTTTTGGGGCATTTCCTGTCGCGGGCGCTAGGCCTACCCACACAAGTGAGGTATCATTTTTATCGGGAGACTTGGGGGGACGCTGGGTGGAAGGAAATATGAGGCTCCTCTCAGATTCCAGAACTTTCTGTCACCGAAATGTGAGGAAAACTTGTTTTTTTAGCCACTTTTTGAGGTTTGCAAAGGATTCTGGGTAACAGAACCTGGTCAGAGCCCCGCGAGTCACCCCATCTTGGATTCCCCTAGGTCTCTAGTTTTCAAAAATGTACAGGTTTGGTAGGTTTCCCTAGGTGCCGGCTGAGCTAGAGGCCAAAATCTACATGTAGGCACTTTGCAAAAAACAGCTCTGTTTTCTGTGATGTGTCCACGTTGTGTTTTGGGGCATTTCCTGTCACGGGCGCTAGGCCTACCCACACAAGTGAGGTATCATTTTTATCGGGAGACTTGGGGGGACGCTGGGTGGAAGGAAATTTGAGGCTCCTCTCAGATTCCAGAACTTTCTGTCATCGAAATGTGAGGAAAACTTGTTTTTTTAGCCACTTTTTGAGGTTTGCAAAGGATTCTGGGTAACAGAACCTGGTCAGAGCCCCGCGAGTCACCCCATCTTGGATTCCCCTAGGTCTCTAGTTTTCAAAAATGTACAGGTTTGGTAGGTTTCCCTATGTGCCGGCTGAGCTAGAGGCCATAATCTACAGGTAGGCACTTTGCAAAAAACAGCTCTGTATTTTGTCAAAAAATGGGATGTGTCCACGTTGTGTTTTGGGGCATTTCCTGTCGCGGGCGCTAGGCCTACCCACACAAGTGAGGTATCATTTTTATCGGGAGACTTGGGGGAACATAGAATAGCAAAACAAGTGTTATTGCCCCTTATCTTTCTCTACATTTTTTCCTTCCAAATATAAGAGAGTGTGTAAAAAAGACGTCTATTTGAGAAATGCCCTGCAATTCACATGCTAGTATGGGCACCTCGGAATTCAGAGATGTGCAAATAACCACTGCTCCTCAAAACCTTATCTTGATCCCATTTTGGAAATGCAAAGGTTTTCTTGATACCTCTTTTTCACTCTTGATATTTCAGCAAATGAATTGCTGTATACCCAGTATAGAATGAAAACCAACTGCAGGGTGCACCTCATTTATTGGCTCTGGGTACCTAGGGTTCTTGATGAACCTATAAGCCCTTTATATCCCCGCAACCAGAAGAGTCCAGCAGACAAAACGGTATATTGCTTTCAGAAATCTGACATCGCAGGAAAAAGTTACAGAGTAAAACATAAAGAAAAATGGCTGTTGTTTTCAGCTCAATTTCAATATTTTTTTATTTCAGCTGTTATTTTCTGTAGGAAAACCTTGTAGGATCTACACAAATGACCCCTTGCTGTATTCAGAATTTTGTCTAGTTTTCAGAAATGTTTAGCTTTCCGGGATCCAGCATTGGTTTCACACCCATTCCTGTCACTAACTGGAAGGAGGTTGAAAGCACCAAAAATAGTAAAAATGGGGTATGTCCAGGTAAAATGCCAAATTTGTGTTGGAAAATGTGGTTTTCCGATTCAAGTCTGCCCGTTCCTAAAAGGTGGGAAGATAGTGATTTCAGCACCAGAAACCCTTTGTTGATGGCATTTTCAGGGAAAAAACCACAAGCCTTCTTCGGCTGCCCTTTTTTCCCATTTTTTTGGAAAAAACGAAATTTTCACTGTATTTTGGCTATTTTCTTGGTCTCCTCCAGGGGAAACCACAAACTCTGGGTACCATTAGAATCCCTAGGATGTTGGAAAAAAAGGACGCAAATTTGGCGTGGTTAGCTTATGTGGACAAAAAGTTATGAAGCCCTAAGCGCGAACTACCCCAAATAGCCAAAAAAGGGCTCAGCACTGGGGGGGAAAAGGCCCAGCAGCTAAGAGGTTAAACACAAACTGTACAAGAAAATAGGTGGCACGCCTACCAGGTGGTAAACGTGGTATGAAACTCTTCTCCATATATGATGACAACCTACTTTAGATCAGACCTCACAATCTGCCCATGTGTAAACAGGGGAGAAACAAAAATACCACATAACATAACTTGCATTCAATCACCCGCAGAATTTGTTCTGATCCTCGTTAAGTGAGCAATAATTCTTTCAAGAAATGTCTATTTGCCACACCATACCAATCCGAACTCTTAGATACAGTCTAACAAAAAGAAGTTTTATGTGAAAACTGGAAAACGCTTCATCACAGCCCCCAAAGACCTATTCAATTCTGTAGTCAATCTAACGAATCAAAGCTCTTTTTGAATGCATTTCTTACAGTCTCGCCTCTGCCTTCGATGGTCAAAGTAGGAATGATAAAAGTTGTTTGTCTCGAAGATTAACTGCTAATACTTCTTCTGGAAGGATCAAAGGCTCATTCCTTGGCAGGAACTGGCACAGCCTTGATTTTACTAGCTCTTATTTAAGACGAAGGGTCTTAAGATTACCATTTTAACAGTCAAGCCCACACAAAAAAGACTATGAATTGGCTCAGTTGGGGAGGGTCTGAGCACTGTACTAATTCTACATTTGGGCCAATTTCAAGGATCATCTAGCATATGCTGAAACCTAAGGAGAACTTTAATTGACACCAATACCATATAGAGTAATTAGGCCTCCAAAAAAAGTACATGGCGTCTGGGCTGCTAAAACCACATTTAAAAATAATAGGAGCAGCACTGGTGCTCTACCAAAGGCAATGTAGAGCCAGAGATACACATAGGGCTGAGTCATAAATTTAACAAAAAACCTAGTAAAGAGGTACACGGCACGTGTATGGACCTTACTGTACAAAAATTAAAATTGCCAACACTTATTTAAACACCGGGCAAATACTTAAGTGTAGGAAAGTAGCCTCTTTCTTGACATGGTTATCCCCATTTTCTGCCTGTTGTCAGTGTGTTTGACTGTGTTCACTGGGATCCTGCTAACCAGGACCCCAGTGATTATGCTCTCACCCTTCAAATGTGGTTACTGGTACTATTTTCACCCCACATTTGGCACACTGGTGCCCCCGTGTAAGTCCCTAGTATATGGTACCCAGGGCATTGGGGTACCAGGGGATCCCTATGGGTTGCAGTACATATTATGCCACCCATGGGGAGCCCATGCAAAATGTATCTGCAGGCCAGCCATTGCATCCTGCGTGAAAGGGTGCATGCACCCTTTTCACTACAGGTTACTGTAAGTCACCCCTATGGCAGGTCCTCCTAGCCCAGAGGGCAGAGGGCAGGGTGCAAGTACCGGTGTGTGAGGGCACCCCTGCACTAGTAGAGGTGTCCCCATGAACTCCAGGTCCATTTCCATGGACTTTGTGAGTGTGGGGATGCCATTTTATGCGTATACTTGACACAGGTCACTACTACCGATGTCGAGCTACATAATGGTAACATTGAACTTAGACATGTTTGGTGTCAAACATGTCGGAATTATACCCCAATACTGTTGCCAGTACTGGAAGTATGATTCCATGCACTCTGTGGGCTCCTTAGATGACCCCAGCATTGCTCCTACCAGCCTTCTGGGGTTTTCCGGGCAGTCCAAGCTGCTGCCACCCCTCAGACAGGTTTCTGCCCTCCTGCTGTTTGAACAGCTCAAGCCCAGGAATGCAGAACAAAGAATTTCCTTTGGGAGTGGGGGGGTAACACCTTCACCCTTTGGAAATAGGTATTACATGGCTTGGGAGGGGTAGCCTCCCCAAGCCATTGGTATGCTTTGAGGGGCACACTTAGTGCCCTCCGTGCATAAATCAGTCTACACCAGTTCAGGGACCTCACCAGTCGCTGCTCTGGCGTGAAACTGGACAATGGAAAGGGGAGTGACCACTCCCATGTCCATCACTGTGGTGGTGTGCAGAGCTCCTCCAGAGTGTCCCTGGGATCTGCCACCTTGAATCCAAGGTTGGCGGGGACATCTGGGAGCATCTGAGTGGCCAGGTCAGGCAGGTGATGTCAGAGCCCCCTCCTGATAGGTGGTCACCTGTCTAGGTGATCAATCCCCCTTTCAGGGCTATTTAGGGTCTCTTGGGTGGGTCCTCAGATTCGGCTTGCAAGATTCCAGCAGGACTCCTCTTCAACCTATACTTCAACTTCTAGCCACTGAAACTGCGACTGGATCCTCTAGGAACCGATAATCTGCATCCACAGCGAAGACTCTTCTTGCAACACTATTTCCACGGCTCCTTCCAGCTTCTGCAATATTTCCCCGGCTGTGCATACTCTGAAGGCAGCAAGTCTTCAGTCTGCACAAGAAGGAATCTCCCTTTGAGTGAAGGAGTCACTTCCCTGTATCCGCAGACACCAACTGCAATGACAATGAGCTGCGTGGATCTCCTCTCATCCTGAGCTGGGTGGATCCTGCATCATGGGTGGAGGTGCAGAGTTGTCCTCTTGGTCCTCTCTGCCAGCTGTCCAACTTTGGTAGAGGTAAGCCCTTCCCTTCCCATGCAGGACAGTACCACCTCTCTTGCAGCTACCAAGGCTTGTTGGCATCTCCTCTAAAGGATCTTCAGGCTCTGTGTAGCCCCAGCCCCCAACACTCCTTCCTGTGATTACATGGCCCTCTGCATGCTTCTTCTACATCTTGGGCCCCCTCTCCAGTTGTGCTGCGTGGAATCCTCTGAGACTCCTGGTTGCTCTTCCAGTGGGTCTCTTGTGGGGGCTGCCTTTTCTTCTGTGGACTCTCTGCCTTGCAGAGGGTCTCCTTAAGACTCTCCCCCGTGGGTGGAGTCCTTCTGGACCTTGCTCGTCCCCGGCAGCTCCACTTTTGTTTCACCGCAAATTCTGCCTTTGCCAAGGCTTATTGGTGGCTTTTCCATGCCACTGACCGACTGCAATCAACCGTCCGGTGTGGGAAATTGATTGCATCCTCCAGGAACTCTTCACCTGCTCCAGGGCTGCGAGTTGCTCTGGTGGAATGAGTACTCAAGCCCTCCGGGGATTGCTTCTTTGCCAAAGCGTAGCACATCTTGATGCAGAGGACAACCCATCAAGAGATGGTCCGCTTCTGCACCGCCCGTCCTTTCTTCAAACCTACATACCCTACAAAGAGTTGATTGTCCACCCGGAATTCTTTTGTACGATTAAGAACGTCAATGCTCTTTTTGGATCCAGACGGTGGAGTCTCTCCTCTTTATGAGAAGGATGTGGGGTTGAGTAAAAAGTAGGCAAAATAATGGATTGGCCTATATGAAAGGGAGTGACCACTTCAGGGAGGAAAGAGACCCTGGTACGGAGCACCACTTTGTCAGAATGGACAGATGGAAATGGTGGCTTTGAAAAAAAGAACTTGTAGCTCACTCCCTCTGCAAGCAGAAGTGATTGCAATAAAGAAAGCAGTTTTAAATGTGAGAAGCCACAAAGGACAATTATGTAGTGGCTCAAAAGGAGCACACACAAGGTATGTGAGTACCAGGTTCAAATCCCATTGGGGCATTATGAACGACTTAGGTGGAAACATGTGGGTGAGTTCCATAAGGAACCTCGTAACAATGGGAGATTTGAACAAGGAGGGTTGATCTGGAAGTCTGAGGAAGGAAGAGATGACAGACAGGTGGCCTTTAAGGGTGCCCAAAGCAGAGCCCTGCAGGGCAAGAGAGAGAATGTACAGTAGAACCTCAGACACAGGTGCAGAAAAGGGATCAACAGACTTATCTGTACACCATGCCACAAATTTATTCCAAAGACAGGCATATACCTTTTTGGTGGAGAGACACCTGGCTGCCAAGATAACATTGCAGACTTCGGGCAGAAGGTTGAAAGCTAGCTGTCAACTGTCACTGCTCAATCTCCACGCAAGGAGGCGGAGACTGGAAAGGATCGGTGGAGAATCGTCCCCTGCTGCTGCAACAGAAGATCTTCCAGAAGGGGCAGTCTGATCGGAGGATGGACAGCCATGTTCAGAAGCTCAGGATACCATACTCTTTGTGCTAAGTCCGGAACCACAACAATTACTTGGGCCCATTCTTTCTTGATCCTCTTCAGTAATCTGGGCATAAGTGGTATTGGCGGAAAGCCGTAAAGGAGGCCTGAGTACCATTGACGAAAAGCGTTGCACAGCGAGTGCCGCCTTCGCCTTGGAAACTTCAACAAACAAAACAGCTGACACTGCGCATTCCCTGCAGTGGCAAACATATCTAACTTAGGCTCTCCCCACTGCTGAAAGAGACCTTGCGCCACTTCCGGACAGAGACGCTATTCGTGATCGACCATGCATTGACGGCGGAGTTTGTCTGCTCTGACGTTCAGAGAGCCTGCCAGATGCTGAACTACCAGGAGTATGCCCTGACCTTACAGCCATGTCCAGAGGCACAAAGTCTCTTGAAAAAGGGTCCACAACCTCACTCTGCCCTGCTTGTTGCAGTACCACATGGCGGTGGTGTTGTCAGCATACACCTGCACCACTTTCCCTTGGAGAGAGGGAAGGAATGCTTTCAATGCAAGCCTGCTTGCTCTGAGCTACAGAAGATTTATGTGGAGCCCGGACTCCACCAGAGACCAGAGGCTTCTGATCTCCGCCTCCCACATATGGCCACCATATCCCTATGTGAAATGTGGCTGGTATGGGAGAGAAATCTGCCTCTAACCCAATCGGGATTCGAAAACCACTACTGCATTTCTTGCACAGTTCTCTCCGAGATCTGGGCCATGTTGGAGAGAGACCCCTGATGCTGCGCCCACTGGAACTTCAGGTCCCACTGCAGGACCCACATATGCCATCTGGCATGTGTGCCCAGTATGATGCAGGAGGCCATGAGGCCTAGCAGCCTCAGAGTCATTCTCACCGAAACCCAGGACAGAAGCTGAAACACCAATATCATAGCCTGAACATCCTCGACGCGCCGCTCTGGGGGATAGGTCTGACACTGCACTGTGCCCAGAACAGCTCAGATGAAAGGGAGTGTCTCAGAGGGAGTCGGGTGTGACTTTGGCACATTTATAGTCAACCCCAGCGAGTGCAGCATGTTTGCAGTAGTCTGAAGGTGAGAGATGACCGCCTGGGGCAAGCTCGCCTTCAACAGCCAGTCATCAAGATAGGGGAAGACTGAAACTCCTTGCCTGCGCAGATGAACTGCGACCACCGCCATCACTTTGGTTAACACCCAAGGGGCCCGGGTAAGGCAAAAAGGGAAGCACGGTAAACTGAAAGTGCTTGTGACCTACCATGAACTGCAGGAAAAGTCTATGGGCAGACAGGATAGGACTGTTGAAGTAGGCATCCTGCAAATCCAGGACTACCATACAGTCTCCAGAGCAGAGTAAGCATTTTGAACCTCTCCTTTCTGGGGAACAGATTGAGGAAACGTACGTCTAGGATAGGGCGAAGGCCCTTGTCCTTTTTGGGCACCAGAAAGTATCGGGAATAACAACCAATGCCCACTTCTAGCACAAGGACCCTCAACAGAGCTGTAATTTCCTCACGGAGAAGTGTCAAGTGATCCTCTGTCACCCCTTCGTAAGATGGTGGCATTTCCGGAGGGGAGGAGAATCCCCCTTGGTCTATTTGCAAAACCCACTTGTCCACCATGATGGATTCCAAGTGTGGCAGATGATGCCATATCCTGCCTCCAACTAGTCTGGGACGGTGCAACGGACTAGGAAGTTTGGAGGCTGCAGCAGGGGTGGTGGTGGACATGGTGGACCACTGCCTCCCTGATCAATGAGTACGTTGGATCCCGCGTCCGGGGCCACGCAGCGGCTGGGCAGCATGCGCGGCTCAGTGGCTGGTGGGAACAGGACGCTTCTGGGTGCCCCTTCTGTAACCACGAAAGGGGTGAAAAGCGCACTGAGGGGGCCAGTAGCAGCTGCAAAGCCAAGGGACCGAGTTGTAGCCCACTCCTTAAGGCGCTCAAACTCTGACTTCACTTTGCCTCCGAAAAGATGGGTGCCATCGAAGGGCATGACCATGAGTGTTTGCTGGACATCCCCCGAAAAGCCAGACGTCCTTAACCAGGTGTTGTGCCGTAAGGCCACCATCGACGCAACCGATCCACCCAGTGAGTTGGCCGTGTCCAGCCCACAATGTATTGTAAACTTGGCTGCATCTCTACTGTCAGTAACGGCTTGGGAGAGAACAGCCTCAGCCTCCTCTGGGACCTGCAGCAGCACCTGCGCAACCATATCCCATAAGGTATGGAAATAGCGGCTCAAAAGGCATGTGGTGTTCACAGACTGCAATGCCAGACTGCAGAAAGAGAACATCTTTTTCCCAATTTGATCCAGTCTCTGATTCCCTATCCGGGGGTGCAGGTGGGAATGCGCCCAATGAAAAAGCAGCCAGGATGACAAGACTCTCAGGCGTAGGGTATTGGTCAGGAATTCATGGTCTCAACCAGGTACCCAGTAGAACATCAGTGAAGGCTTTGTTAAATGGGGAAAGGGGTTCTTAGGTGGAACCCTGGGCTGAAGTTAGTCCTGACTGTCACAGAAGGTAGCTCAAGAATGAGGACCTCAGCCGCCCTTCTCACCACCATAGAATACGACGCTCCCTCCTCCATAGCCACGGTAGGGAGAGAAAGCATGCCAGTGTCAGGAGAGGTATCCAGACCACTAGCTTCTCCTAGTTTCTGTGCTCAGTCCTCTGGGTTTTCCAGTTGGAATTATAAAGGTTCCAGCGACTCCTCCACACTTTTCAGATACCCATAAGAATAAGGATCAGGATCCAACCTGAGGAATGTAGGCCCCATCGAAGATGGAACCGGCTTTGAGAGACGTTGGTCCGCCTCCAGGTTGGAGTCGGGTATAAGTATGGGGTCAACGTCGATCGTTCGCCCAACGACGTAGGGAGCGTCAACATCTTTGCCGGCGCCAGGGAAGGATGCATTGGCATGAACGGCGTCAGCACGGATCAGATACTGGATCCTGAGGGGCCCTCAGGAGCCAGAGCCGCCGATGTGGAACCCAAGGGGGCCCGCCCCAACCCTACTGGGGTTGCAGAAGGGTTGGTCTGCCCAAAAATGAGGCGCATGACTTCATAAAACTTCCCGGATGGGGTGGCACTGGCTCATGGAAATTCGAGGAGGTGCGGAGCGGACCCAGAAGCAGGCTCCGAGGATGGAGGCCTAGAACGTAGACGCTCTTCCCATGTCGCAACATCCAAGCAACCGGGTGAAATCGAAGTACATTTGTTCTTCTTCGACAACATCTTCTTGTGACCCGAATGTCCAGAGGACAAAGAGTGGGACAAGCTGTCTTGTGACCTTCCTCTGGAACGAGACTGGAAGGGAAGTGGAATTGAGCGCCAGACCACCAGGAGCTTTAGGGACCACTCCCTCAAAGCCTTTGGGTTCATGGCCTGGTACACAGAGCACAACCTCGGGTCAGTGTCATGTTCCATACACCACAAGCACACAAGGTGCGAATCAGTCACCGACATCATGCAGTGACAGGAGTCACACAGCTTGAAACCGGTCTTAAGTGGCATCCTTGATGCACCAAAAGAAAAAAGCTAAAAAAATAAAATAAAAAACCTCGACAAAACGGTCAAAGTCAGTCACAAAACGATTAATGGTAGATCTTTCTGGATCTGCACGCAGGCGTGGGGTTCAAACACCCTGAGGAAGGAGAAAGCACGGACACCATATACCAAGGTCCTCTCCTGGTTACATTACAGCTTGGTCATATGTGTGAGTAGTGGACCAGCTACACTCAGGTTAAGCCCTGAATCTCTCAATTGCTTGGCTGACGGTAATTCAACACAAACACTGGGACAATAAAAGATCTTAGATTACGAGATCGAGATTTATGCACAATTTGCAAATATTCACCTACCCATGTGTAAATGTCTTTCTCTTGCTCACTGTTGCCTAAAACAAAGTATAAATATTTTGTATGCCCTTCATGTATTTAAAAATGCAAGAACCTAGGGAGCATTGAGACTAATTCTCCTGCTATATTTTTGTCACTAGTCCCTCGGAGGGTTGGTATAAATTGTAACCAAAGTTAAACACTCTGGCAAACAACGGCACTCCAAAAACTGTAAAAGGAAATTAGATAATAAATGCATTTGAAAAAGATTTTAAATATTCTAGTTAAAAATGTAGTTCACTGCCCCAGTCATATAATATTGTTTTCATTATTTACATTTTGAAGAAGAAATGGGACAGCAAAAGTAGCAAGAGTACAATCTTTTAGTAATACTAGCATTTATTAACAAAGTGCGGATGGGGAGGGAGGAAGGCATCTATAGATTAGATTATATTCTAGCCAATTAAGAAGCATGCTCATCTTTTATGCTATTCCAGACAATAAAAATGACAAATCTCTTATATTATGCAAACCACACAAATGAAAAACAGGAAATGCACAAGAACAGAATCCATTTTCACCCACTGTCTAATTGCTGTTGAAACATTTGTCAATCTAGCAAGACTTCACCGATATTCCACTGAAGACACAAACTTGCTAAATTATTCCCATACGAGTCATTTTGTCTTTTATTTTACCTTCCACCATTACATTTTACAAACTTTCTGAGTTTTATGGTGCTTTATAACTTAATGTACTTAATTAAAAAGTTTTTTGCCAAAGCAATAGTTTCAAATCACTCCAGAATCCGTTTTTAAAAACAAAAGCAATACATACTGAGAAATACTGTTCCGCTTCGAGTTGGTCCTGAAGCTCTTTCATCTGCCCATCTGCCTCTTGGCGTTCTCTACAAAAAACAAAGATGTTAAAAATTGTGGCAATGAATGTAGAAAGGGTATATATACTATCGTGTTCGCAGGTTTATTGTGAACAAACAAATGCCGTATGCATTTCTAACAAGACTATGGTAACAACATTTTAACCACCTCATTGCCAGTGAAGGTCTCCCATTCTTACAGTGTCTTTGATTTATAAAGTTCAAAACCTATCTGCATTTTTATGCTAACCATATGCATCTAAGCACGGAGACCTTTTAATGCATGAGGGCTGGTACTCCTCCTGGGACCATTATTGGCAGTTTATAGCTCGATTAGGATATCACTTAGACACTTGAAATGTCCAGTATAAATGCAAGGTAGAACATCCAGCAATCGGTGCATAAACACTGATTCCCACGTTCTTCCCCATTCCTCCCACTTAATTAGTCTGCAGTGTCTGTAATTCCTGAAGAGGGAAGAGGAGAGCAAAACTGGGTCATATTTCCAAACAGTAATGATATCCTCTAACACTGCTTCTCCAGAGTGTGGAGAGAGTGCCAGAATGGCTCCTAAATGCACAGCAATTTCAATAGCAGTCAACTTTTATAGCAGAGAATCTAATGCTACCCGAGAATGAATTTTGATTTTCCAATTTTCTTAACACCCATACATGCACATAAGATAAAATGCACATTTTGCGTTAAAAGTAATGCACAAATGTGGGGTAATCCTAAACAGTGGCAGAGAAATTTACATTTCAACAAAAGGTTATAATAAGTAATGTAAAAATAATTCAAATAAACAGCCTTGGGGCCTTTAAGAGAGAGAAAAGGAAAATATAGCAAGGGTATAATAAAGAAAGGTATGTGTCAGAAAGTAAATTAACATAGTTTTAAAAAGATGGAACATTTTGTGTTGATTGTTTTACCTGATGGTAGCCCCATCTGCCTGCTATATGTAGAACGGGTAATCCGATCATCAACATTATAGCAGTGATGTGAATTTTCAACACTGAATTCGGTCCATTCACCAATATATATTTACTTCAGACATTAAAGTGTCACACTTCAACAAATCACGAGAAGTGTGTTCCTTCTGAGTCCAACCAAGCAAACGTTGAAACTAACTAGCCCTCCACATAAGAAAAAACACAAATCCACCTTGCTGTGAGGAAAGCTATAAAAGCCAGCCCTACAAGCTTTAGATCTTGGTTTAATTCTTAACCTACCGCAAGGCAACATGGACTAATCCCTCAAACATAGCAATCTACTTCACGTCAAGCAACAACAAGCCACGCCAAGAAGGAACCTAGGAGTGCCGGTGTACTTCCTCCTTCCTGAAGACCAACCAGCTATCATGGAGTAGCAGAGTCACTATTAGTTGGGTAGACAAAATACTGCTTAATGCACAGTCTATCCCTTCTCGCACACCTCTAAAGCACTGACAGCGACAATTGCAATGCAGCACGATCGAACACCAAGAACTAAGACAGAGAAACGTAATACTACAACCTCACACTCACGGCCAAATCCATATCTGCATTTAACTGTTCTCAGTAGTTTGAGTGGCACTTTGTAGTTATGCATTATTGAGATGTTAGAAAACATACCATACAGGCCTACATTATTTTATTTTTCTTCTAACATTTTATGAAAGGATGCATGAGTGAATTCAAGGACTGTGAACAATCTTTTTACAAGCCCACAGCATGTGTGCACTAGTCCGGAATTCTGATTACTGTCCAAAAAAATAGAAAACAATTTCCACACATAAGCACTGTTTTCAAGATTAAGGCTATGCCAATTTAAACACATTTTTCCCAAAGCCGGAGGAGAAATAGGGGGCATCTAGAAAAACACATTCAGATCCACATGATCTGATTCATGCATACTTACAGTTTTTGCAATGTCTTACTTTGGCATGATTTACAAAATCTCAAGGTATACAACAGTTTATCCTATGCCAAAGTGTGTGGACTGTCCATATGGCAGAAATCCTCTAGATACAGTACTAAGGTAACAGCGAAATGTCTATCAAAACAGCTAAGAAATTTGCATTTTTATGACAGAAGGGGAGGATTATATTTTTGTAAACCTTCTTCATCAAAGAAGCAAAATCCACATCTAACTTATAATAACACTTTAAGTTGGACACTACCAATCAATCCGCAGCCCTTGTGATATTCTCCAATATACTTCAGAAAAAAAAGCCTTGGAAGCCATAAAGCCATATCTAATATGAAAGAGCAAGCTGGGAAAACTGGTTGCAAAAATAAATAAACAATTACTTTGCCATTCAAATCCAAACGTTTTGCTGTAAACTGACCATAATCTTTGAGACAACAAACATCACTTTATTTTGTATGATCCAGGATAGTAAAAAGAAAATATATATATATATATGTATATATATATATATATATATATATATATATATATATATATATATATATATATATATATATATATATATATATATATATCAAGCTTATACTCGCCGTATTCCAAGCACAGTAACATAATTTGAAAGTTCTGGTGGCCTACACCTGCACCATGAAGAAAACAGCCTACTGTAAAAGGTCTGGGCCTTGCCATGAACCACAACAATCTGTCTTCACTCTGAGGGGAAAATCTCCTCCATGCATCCGTTCCCCCCTTAAAGCACTCCCCAGCAAAGATTGAAACGTGGGATTTGACAATGACAAGAAAGCACCCAGAAAAAAAAGAAAACGTGCACAAGTCCCCCAGAAAACGGTCACTAGGATCACATTTGTTTTCTGTCATCTACTTTGCACTGTCCCCTTCTGAATCTTGATGCAGAGAAAAAGTGTTAAATGAGACTTGCAAAAACCGAAAGAAGAAAACCCTAAAATGTATATTTTTCTCTACACTATTCTTATTCATAATTAGCCTGCTGTATGTACAAAAGGGCAAACAATCCTGTGGTTGCTAATTTTTCAGGAAAAAATAGCATGGCCCAGGTCATCTAAAACGATGGACTGAAAAGGTGATGGAGAGCAATTTTTGATGTTACATGTAGAAGTGCTTGAAATGCATTAAAGAAGAAACAAGAATGGTTCTGAATGAACCATTTGTAACTGAAAAAGCTGTAAATTTCATTTACAGTAATCATGTTACACTAAGGGTAAGGAAGTGATTTATATATATGGTCCACTGACCTAAACTGCATGAAGCCTGAAGGCTCCACATACACACAAGATTAGTTGTTTGACACCGGTTTGCAGCGGCCTATTACAAAACGTTTTAAGAGATTAGAATGGTCTTATAACAATTTGCCTGGCCCAGATTGTCTCCTCTAGAAAGATATATTTAAAGATGTCCTCTAGCTACAGGTAAGGAGATCATTTTAATAAAATCCATAAATAAAGTTTGGACAATGAATCAATAATTTGCAGGATGGCGTCACATGTTGATTTGTAGTTATTTGTTAATGTTCTCTTTGGCTGATGTCTGTGCAGTAAAAGACATTCTGAAAATAGTCCTCACCTTCGGTTCTGCCACAGAACTGCAAATTCATACTGTTTTTATTAACAGCGGAAACTGAAGACGTTTCTTCAATTCACATACTGCAACCACTAGAGCTGAATATCATTTAGATTTTTAGTAGAGCAGTTATGTCTGTGAATGGCACTTTCAAAAATGTGCTTTTGTCGATGTGCACAATGTTTGCATGTAAATTTCGACAGAGCGATGTGTTCTCTTTTCCATCTCTAGGTGCCACTTATGACTGCAAAAGACCTCCGAAAGGAAGGGCATCTAAACGATATGAGTTGAAAACCAGCTTGTTCTTTTTGTTATTGACTTAGAAATATTTTACTCTGGTTCTATGCCCCACTAGTTGCATTCAGGAGTAGTGTTTCTTTGTAGTGCTCTTAGCATTTTAAAGCAGATTGCCAAATTCCCTAGGGCACCTCTGAATGGGATACCTTTTATTTTGTGAAGCCCAGTAAGGTTGTCAGGTCCTGGGTGTGTGGGACTTTCTGTACCTCCTCAACACTACAAAAAACTAAAACGATAGTGGAAATTTGAAATAGACAGATCATCCTTGTGCCAAGAAGAAATCGTCCCACTCGCCAGACAGTCCTATGCAGAGTGGCTGTAAGTGCTGGTCTCAGTGGCATATAGCAGGATTTAGGCAATGGGTCAGCGCTGTTTGTGCTATGGTGGGTGGGTGGGTGGGTATGTGTGTGTGTGTGTGTGTAAAATTCATACCTCATGTGAATATACTGCTCAAAATGAGTCCATTAAAAAAAAAAAAAAACATAATTCTTGTGTTGCAATGGCATAGTTTAGCTCTGGAACTTTCATAATCTAGAGTGTGAAGCTGTACAGTTAAAAAAAAAAAAAAAAAGTTCTAAGGTAAATTTAAAGGAGACCAAAAGCTGACTTACTTGCGTAATTCTCCATTTTGTTTTTCCAAGCTTAGTTTGATTTCAGTGAGATGGTTAATCTCCTGTTTCAGTTGTTTCTCCGACATCTTCAGTGTATTAACTTGCTGAACTTGCATCTTCAAGTCATTCTGGGTAAGAGTACGCTTCTGTGTTTCCTGCTCTATTTTTAACGTTAAGTTTTGAACCTGAAACAAACAGAATTATGTGAGCTTTAGTTAAAGAAAAACATTAACAAATTCTGCTGATTGTCCAACAAGTGTGTTAAGTTATGTGTTAGGTGAGAGAGTGTGGCAGTAAACACATATTTATTCAGGTACAGCGGTATAAGGAGAACAACACCGTATCTTCCACTGCCTCCTCCTAACTGCCGTTATTCCCACATTCCACCTTCTCTACATTCTACCCGTCTACATTCTATCATTCCACTCCAACCTGTTACATTCTACACTACCAACAAACACCACAAACTGTGTGGCAAGGATCAATGAAATACTGTTTTAAACAAAAGTCACTAATGCAAACTGAAATATTCAACAGTTTTTGCAATAACAGTCAGTAAATGTAATTAATATTCAACTGTTTCGTGGTGGTGTGATGGCAAAATTTCTGACTAGGTGTTAATTTTTTGAAAATTCACTCTCCTCCCCATCATTTGCTTTCTTCCGATTTAGAAATCTCTTGAAAATATTGGCACCATGCCAAATATGGAAAACGGACAGATTAAACTTAAAATGTTTTATGACTTGGCACATCAGATAATTTAAAGGCATGATGTTTATTTACATCTCAATTCAAGAATCAGGAACTTCTGCACATTTTGCTCCTGAGTGCCAGATCATAGATGCTTGCTGAACTACAATCTAAACTGATGGCAACCTCTAGAAAGAAGTAATAGTGAACTACAACTCAACAATTGGAAACTGGACAGTATACAAGTGAGGCTGTTCACTCATGAGAAATGTGTTGAGGGAGATTGATAACTTTTGCAGGAATGGCACCTTGAAGCCCGTTCCAAAAGGACAACAAGGTGGGAAAAGGCCAGGGAATTCCCCGGCTTCTGAGAAAAAATTGCTGCCCTGAACCTGTTTACAAGTTAGTAATGAGTGACTGAGATGGAAGTTTTAAAGTAAAATTACCGATGGGTGGGATGTGTGACTTGGGAAGGGGATACTCTGTGTAATCACACAACTTAAGTTGGTGCGTCAATAAAACGTTTTGTCAGCATCACACTGGGGATCAGTTTCCATTATCAGCAGTAATTAAGGTAATTAAGGTGTTGCAGGATGTCATCATGGCTATTGGGTTTCCTCTGCAAGCATGACAAAGAAATTGGCTGAAGGTGAAAGATAGACAAGCTCGAAACTGCAATGCCACTGGATCCAACGTAGTTTGAGGAATGGGAAAAATGTTTTAAGTCAAGAAAAGCCTTTCTACAATGTATTTGCATGTTCTCTACTAATTTGTAGCCAAAAGATCGAGCTGAGAACACTGAAGAAACACCAAGAGCCATCACTGTATCAGAACCTATTAACTTAGTGTCAACATCAAACTCTGAGGTCTTGACTAACTGAAAAGAGTATGTGTTTCAATAAAAGCACCCTACCTCATAAGGAGCAAGCTTGAAATGGGCATTTATAGAATACCTCTATCTTTGCTCCGAGAGCTGAGAAGCTGCTGATAACGGCAGATTGTGTTACCCAAACAGACCTGGCCAGTTTAAGTAGGCCTTTAAAAGCTAGACAGAACACACCAACGTGAATTCTACGGGTACAAGAAGACAGTCATGGGCGTTCCTTAGCGCCAAGATACAAACCCTCATGTTCAGGCCACTGATGGCCCTCCCCACTGGAGCTTGGACTCCTCGTAGCCAGATTCAGAGAGAACACAATAAAGGATATCACCATAACCAAGGCCGGTAACTGCAGCCCTATCGTTTAACATTTTGTTTTCATTGAGTAAGGAAAGGTTCAGCCTCATCCTGCTTGGTTAGAACAACATTTCTAACCATGTATTTTAGGAGGTAAGCAAGAAGGGTCATGATATAGAAAAGACACAGATTTTTCACTATCAGCAAAACATTAGGTTTTTTAAGAGTAGTAATAGAAGATTAGCCACTTTAGCCAAATATTATGGCCAGTGGGTTACACGTATTAAGCTGTAGGCCATTATAATGCATCTAGGCTTGGATTTCATTAAGCAAATTTTCAAGGTGAGTTTGGGGTAATGTCTTGTAAAAACCTAACATACAGATGGAAGTGCACAGGGGAAGATTGGAGTCATACCTGTAAAATTTAAAGGAAGTGGAACAGTAGATGGTGACATATTACAGAGAACAGTACACACCCTGAGTAACACCACAGCCCTTAGTGGAGACTTTAAAGGAAAAAAAACAAAAACACACAGATTCACTTGGTGGCAGCGTCTTTCAGAAAAGGGACTGAAAACATTTATATTTCAGATAAGTCACAGACTAACCTACTATTTGACAGATGAGTGGGGTTTTGAGTGCTCTGGATCAAAAACAAGCTCTCCTTTGGTACAATAGTGTCTCCGCAGTAAAAATGATATTCTTTCTGTACACATTTATACAGCTTGTTTGTTGGGTACAGCAGAAACAACAGTTTCACAACAGTAAAAATAATTCAACTACTGATATATGTCAGGTGGGTATAAAACTAATGGAAAAGATGAACAGTACAAATATTATTCGCATGATCACGAGTAACTGCCTCAACTAGGATGTTGGCAAAAGCAACTGCTGTGCATTATGATGGCACCAGCTAGTGGATGGCTGTCACGACAATAATCAAAAGGGTACTTCATTTTTGCCATTATTTTATAGGTGGACTACAATGTCTAATATCCACCTGGCAGGCCTCAAACATGCTTTCATCTCAAAGAAAAAGAATAGCAAAACTTAAGATATTGACTAAAGAAATTTTCATAGGCTTTCTGCTATGGTTTCAATATAAACTGACCTCATATGCGGAGGTTATTTGTAAAATCCTTATGTGCAATTGCCAGAGAGTAGAACATTTGCCATATTGGTAAGACTTTTGAAACAGCCTGACTTTGAGCTACCCAGATCATAACTGACCAGTGCTAAAGCCAAAATGCAACAAAAAATAACACAGGCCCGGGAAATTCTGAAATGATACTATCACATCTGAACAAGGAGCATACTCGGGGCCCATCTCTGGGACGGAACTGAGCCTTTAGGTAACCCTCTTAGCTTTGTGTTGATGGGAAAAGGACAGTAGGCATTTTCAGCCATGTCTGTATGTGTAGATTTTGCAACCAAGGAACAAAGTGGTGCTTGACGAACAAACAGGGCATGTGTTGGCAAAAGACAGCCCCAAGAGAAATCGGGTTGAGCGTTCCTTTAATGTTTTGCAGCTAAGTACTTCTAGATATTAAAATTACTTAAATGTGAGAAAATACAAAAATGGAATTACAAGGGGATTATCCACAAGCACTCTCTGGGAAAGAATCTTGAAACTGAATCCTATGATAAATAATAGAGTAGCAAACACCAATGTTAGGAAATTTCTTTTTTGCAAGTTCACCTCCATTTTTGACTAGTCGGTACTAGTGCAATGACTCTGCGATGCACTAGGCCCTGCTGACCAGGCCTCAGTGCATACGCTCAGAAACTTAAAAGTCTATAATTAACGGATAATACCCAATTGGCATAGGTTACCTTAGTATAAGTCCCTAGTATATGGTACCAAGGGCTTGTAAGGTAAAGTGTCCCTTGTGGACTGCAGCACTTATTGTGACACTGTAAGGAAATGCCTCCTTGGCATGGTTACCCCCTGACTTTTTGCCTTTGCTGATGCTATGTTTTGAATTGAAAGTGTGCTGAGGCCTGCTAACCAGGCCCCAGCACCAGTGTTCTTTCCCTAACCTGTACTTTTGATTCCACAATTGGCACACCCTGGCATCCAGATAAGTCCCTTGTAAGTGGTACCCCTGGTACCAAGGGCCCTGATGCCAAGGAAGGTCTCTAAGGGCTGCAGCATGTCTTATGCCACCCTGGAGACCCCTCACTCAGCACAGACACACTGCTTGCCAGCTTGTGTGTGCTGGTGAGAACAAAACGAGTAAGTCGACATGGCACTCCCCTCAGGGTGCCATGCCAGCCTCTCACTGCCTATGCAGGTATAGATAAGTCACCCCTCTAGTAGGCCTTACAGCCTTAGGCAGGGTGCACTATACCATAGGTGAGGGCACCAGTGCATGAGCACTGTGCCCCTACAGTGTCTAAACAATACCTTAGACATTGTAAGTGCAGGGTAGCCATTAGAGTATATGGTCTGGGAGTCTGTTTTACACGAACTCCACAGCATCATAATGGCTACACTGAAAACTGGGAAGTTTGGTATCAAACTTCTCAGCACAATAAATGCACACTGATGCCAGTGTACATTTTATTGTAAACTACACCCCAGAGGGCACCTTAGAGGTGCCCCTGAAACCTTAACCGACTATCTGTGTAGGCTGACTGGTTCCAGCAGCCTGCCACACTAGAGACATGTTGCTGGCCCCATGGGGAGAGTGCCTTTGTCACTCTGAGGCCAGTAACAAAGCCTGCACTGGGTGGAGATGCTAACACCTCCCCCAGGCAGGAGCTGTAACACCTGGCGGTGAGCCTCAAAGGCTCACCCCTTTGTCACAGCACCGCAGGGCACTCCAGCTTAGTGGAGTTGCCCGCCCCCTCCGGCCACGGCCCCCAATTTTGGAAGCAAGGCTGGAGGAAACAAAGAAAACAACAAGGAGGAGTCACTGGCCAGTCAGGACAGCCCCTAAGGTGTCCTGAGCTGAGGTGACTCTAACTTTTAGAAATCCTCCATCTTGCAGATGGAGGATTCCCCCAATAGGATTAGGGATGTGACCCCCTCCCCTTGGGAGGAGGCACAAAGAGGGTGTACCCACCCTCAGGGCTAGTAGCCATTGGCTACTAACCCCCCAGACCTAAACACGCCCTTAAATTTAGTATTTAAGGGCTCCCCTGAACCTAAAACTTTAGATTCCTGCAACTTACAAGAAGAAGAGGACTGCTGAGCTGAAAGACCCCTGCAGAGGAAGAGAAGAAGACACCAACTGCTTTGGCCCCAGACCTACCGGCCTGTCTCCTGCCTTCCAAAGAAACCTGCTCCAGCGACGCTTTCCCAAGGACCAGCGACCTCTGAATCCTCAGAGGACTGCCCTGCTTCAAGAAAGACCAGAAACTCCCGAGGACAGCGGCACTGCTCCAAAAGAACTGCAACTTTGTTTCAAGTAGCAGATTTAAAGACCCCTGCAACTCCCCTCAAGAAGCGTGAGACTTGCAACACTGCACCCGGTGACCCCGACTCGACTGGTGGAGAAACAACGCTTCAGGGAGGACCCTCCGGCGACTCTACGACTGTGAGTAACCAAAGTTGTCCCCCCTGAGCCCCCACAGCGACGCCTGCAGAGGGAATCCCGAGGCTCCCCCTGACCGCGACTGCCTGAACTCCCTTTCCCGACGGCTGGAAAAAACTCTGCACCCGCAGCCCCCAGCACCTAAAGAAACGGAACTCCTGTGCAGGAGTGACCCTCAGGAGGCCCTCTCCCTTGCCTAGGTGGTGGCTAACCCGAGGAGCCCCCCCCTTGCCTGCCTACAACGCTGAAGAGATCCCTTGATCTCTCATTGAAAACCATTACAAACCCGACGCGTGTTTGCACACTGCACCCGGCCGCCCCCGCGCTGCTGAGGGTGTACTTTTTGTGCTGACCTGTGTCCCCCCCGGTGCCCTACAAAACCCCCCTGGTCTGCCCTCAGAAGACGCGGGTACTTACCTGCTGGCAGACTGGAACCGGGGCACCCCCTTCTCTCCATTGAAGCCTATGCGTTTTGGGCACCTCTTTGACCTCTGCACCTGACCGGCCCGGAGCTGCTGGTGTGGTAACTTTGGGGTTGCTCTCAACCCCCAACGGTGGGCTACCTCGGACCAAAAACTGAAACCTGTAAGTGACTTACTTACCTGTGAAAACTAACAAAAACTTACCTCCCCCAGGAACTGTGAAAAATGCACTGTGTCCACTTTTAAAACAGCTTATTGTGTTTTATGAAAAAAGTATACATGCTAATGTAATGATTTAAAGTTCCTGAAGTACTTACCTGCAATACCTTTCAAATGAGATATTACATGTAGAATTTGAACCTGTGGTTCTTAAAATAAACTAAGAAAATATATTTTTCTATAACAAAACCTATTGGCTGGATTTGTCTCTGAGTGTGTGTTCCTCATTTATTGCCTGTGGGTATGTACAACAAATGCTTAACACTACTCCTTTGATAAGCCTACTGCTCGACCACACTACCACAAAATAGAGCATTAGTATTATCTCTTTTTGCCACTATCTTACCTCTAAGGGGAACCCTTGGACTCTGTGCATGCTATTCCTTACTTTGAAATAGCACATACAGAGCCAACTTCCTACAGACACCCTGAGTGTGTTAAAGTAAAGCATATCTCCCAGCCTGCCACTGCAGACTGGTAGAGTAGTTTTAAACTGTGAACTACACTTTGCCTTTTAAAGAAATGCAAAAACCAAAACCTTCCTATTCAACATGTGTGTCACCCCTAAGGCAGGCCTATCTCACCCTAAGGCAGGGTGCTGTGGGACGTGTGTTTATATGTTCTTACAGTAAAAAAAAACAAATTGTCATTTGTTATGCAGAAAGACTAGTAGCTGATGAAGAATACAGGGTTACACACAATCAACCCAGATGTGCTAACCTCTGAATGGGACTACTATAGTTGGTACATCAAGGTTTCAAAAGAATCATTACATTAAACCCAAGGTGATGCGCAAGTCATATTTAATGTAACTTTTAAGTAAATGGCAACTTTAGAAAGTTGCCTCTCTGTTGCTCCAGTTTTCCAGTGTCTGTTTATGGTTGCTAGCCATGAGACAGCCTTCTGCCCTCCAGAGGCAGAGATATGAACGTCTCAGGAAAGAACACAAAGAGCCACCATTGGAAGAGGTGTTCTCTTCATGGCAGGAAGGCCAAATAGGGTGTGAGCCCAAAAGTGAGCCTCAAAGGGAAAGCCACCTTTGAGGGGAAAATGTTGGGCACACAAGAAGGGCTGGCCTTTGGTTCTGATAGACAGGTTGGTGTCATGGAAAGAGGGGAAAACAGTTGCCAAACCAGTTTTTCCATGGGAATGTAGCCGTCAGGTAGCTACAAATCTAAGGAGGGCTACCAAGCTCCTCAAACTAAAAGAGGGGTTCTGTCATTTTCGGAGTGGGCAGAATATTACACTTTAGGATAGTTAGATGCCACACTAAGCAGGATATCATCATCAGGTGGAAGGGGACCTGGTAGCAGATTGGCTAGTAGTCACTTCAAAAAAGTGGCACCCAGACCTCAGATCACATCTACAATAGAGTGAGAACCAAAGAAGAGCTTCCCTGGTGCTTCCTGTTCCTAAAGAGAGGCTGCACCTAAGAAGGGACTGCATCTGCTGGGCTAGCAAAGAGGACTCTGTCTGTGGTGCCCTGTTGGAGAAAGTCATCCCAAACGAAGAATCATTTTTTGCAGAGTTGATAGCCAATGACTACCGAAGTGGGGCCTGGGAGACTGAGTCTAGGCGCTCAAACGTTGCGACCGAGTCTGCTGGACCAGGGAGAGCAGTTGAAGTGAAGTTTGGTCCCCCAAAATCAATACTAGCCTCAGTTAAATGGAACCATTGGTTTCGCTGTAACCAAAGACCAGTGGCAATTGGTTTTTGGCTGTACTTCATTCGAAATTCAAGGAACATCGAGCTCTACTACCAAAGTCTCCCCCCACTGTGTGCAAGGACCGAAGAAAGGCCACAGGAAGACACTCGTCACTGGATCATCCTGTATCCCTAGCATCAGCACCACTTCAATAATGTCTACGGAAATTCACTCATTGAGCCTAGAACTGGACTGGAGACTGCTTTGAATGCAAAGTAACTGTCCCGCAAAGCCTCATTGGACCTTTTGACTTGCTTCCTATTAGAGTAAGCTGTCCAAAGTGGGCCGGAGTAATCAAACAACTTTATAAAGGTTTTACACGTAACCACTAACCGTGGTAGTTGCCCATGCTTGTTTGCAATATAAAATTGCTTAATGATCTGTTCCTCTAAAACTTATGGTGGATTCTGTTAATTTTAGAGTCTACAAATTCATACAAATGAGAGCTATTTTAATACATTTGTGTCAGATTTTCTTTGTGTCTTGTTTCTTTCTTATTCAGCTGTCTTGGTACTTCTAAATGATTTGCCCTTCATTTCACAAAGCCTGACTGCTTGAAGACACAGCTACCCAGGGTTGAGCTAAGCTTTTGCAAACTAGCCTGACTGAGCCAGAGATGGGATTGTGAGTTTATTATCTTAAGAGGTGACACAACCACACCATATAATAAACCTTTTTCCTCACAACCAGTATAGAGTTCTCCTGATAAACAACAAAGTGCAACACCATAAAGAAACAACTCTGAGCCCCATGGCCAGAAGAAAGAAAGTGATTACTTTCAGTAATTGCAGAAATGTCCGTGGCTGATAAGGTTGTCAATAATAAGAGGGTTAATTTCTAGCTACAGGAATAAAGGGCACAGAGGATGCATCTATTAATTCATCATCAACTATGTGGGCTTAGCTGAGGAACACCAAAAAGAAGGCACAGTTGATTATTTTGCCCCGCTCAGAAGCATCTATAATTCATTCCATTCTGCAAATGATATTGGGGAATGTGTAGTCATGAGGAGTATTCCTAGTTAAGAAAATCTTCATTTTGAAGGTCACTGCTTTTCTATTTAATGGCTTGCATGTTCTATAAGGTAAGATACTAGCAGTTCCTATAATCCAATCACATAAAAGAGACAATAGTCCATCATTAACATCTCAGTAATGTTGTGCCGGCGGGGCTAGACCAGAATTTCCTTAGTCCTCACGTCTTCATACTAACTGGGTGCTAATCAGATCCTACGAAAATCCATTAAGTATAGTTTTCTCATGATACAGAATTATTTGCATGTATATTTAAAGGTCCATTAGTTCTGTGTAAGTGTTGCCACCACTATTCAGATAGATATGAATCAGGGATTTATAATTCCTAATGTTAATGTCCATTTTTTGTGCAGTAAATAACCCTAGTATTAAATCAGTTTCCAAGTGCTAACACATTCCGCCGATAAGGGGACTGCAGCACGGGAAGTTAAAGTGACGTCCCTAGTATCACACAATTGGGTCAATTAAAAAAGGAGGTGCCCTTATTCTGTCAATAAAACTAAGGTTACATGTTCTAATTTGCTGTACTCACTGGTAGGCGTTCAAAAGCTTTTGAAAAGCTTTTAAATAGGCACACATGTATACATTCAATACACGCCATGTACAAATGGTTCCAAATTACATAATCAAATATACTTACATTCTCCTGCAGTTTCTCCTTTCGTTTCAGAAGCTCCTCTATTTTCTGATGCGCCTGCTTAAGGTCACAGTCAAGCATTGAACACCGTTTTTCTGTTTCTAGCAAATTGTTCTCAACTCTCTGCTTGGACATTCTTTCCTCATGAAGTTTTATGTCCATATCTGGTGAAAATAAAATCAAACAACAGGTTTTACCCAACAGTATTACGAAATTCACATTCACCAGGCATTACCTACACCATCCTGCATCTAAAGCGCCACTTACATGCTCATCAATGAAACAAATCCTACACAGGTACAGTCAACTTGTTTCGAGGGTGGCCCAGAAAGCAACACATACAAAGAGTATTTATGCAATGGAACTATCCTATGGCCTTACTACAAATAAGTGATGTGTACGCCGCTACTAGCCTTCGCTCGTTCGATTCATACAGGGAGCATTCTGATCAAGGTCACTTTACTCCATCAAATGTGTGCTCAATTAAACTACCACAAAGAAGTGTCCTGCTATTCTCGCACTGGCTTCTATTCTACACATGACACAGCTAGAAATCAATAGCTTTTTGGAATTTGTGCATTTCCCCAATTACAATAATTATTATGGTAAACCGATTTTTTGCATACAGAATGAAAAGATTACCTTTCATGGCTTCAGACTTTGTTTCCTCAATGGACTCGTAGATCTTATTCTTGTCTGCCAACCGTGCTTTAGTCGCTTTGTGCTCTGCTTCCTCCTGCTCCAAGCTCTGCTGGATAACTTTCAATTTGTATGTCATGTCTATCTCCAAATTATTTTTTTCCTGTTGCAAAATGAAGAATTGGGTTTCAAAAGTGGTAAGGTCCCTGAATTCTAATTTCTATTGCATAAGTGAGCAGAGCAGATTACACAGCCCTAGTTCAGTCAATTGAAGGTATTTATCCGAAAGCTATAATGGAAGTGGTAGAAAATTAAAAGTGAATGTACTAACAAAAGAGAAACAAGTGAAACCTCCCTCTAATGTAACATGTACATTTTTATAAAAGGGGGACTTATTTAGACATGAGACTATGGGTGCAGATTGCCTTAACAGAGATTCTGCTGCAAGGCTTGTTTTGAAACTGACCTTCAGGATGGGTTTGAACTCCACATCTGCAACCTTAAAGATCTATCCATTAAAAAGGCAAGTCATTAAGTCTCTTAAACAATGTACGCCAATTCCTATTCTTCGTGTGTAAAGAGGACAAGTCTGAAGAAAGGAAAATGTTACTTGCCCTGTAAGCATCTATTTGTGGCATGCAGCACTCTAGATTCTGATGCTCTGCATTCCCCTGACATCTAGTGTTGAGCTTGGATGTATACAATTTATTTTTCTTTGAAGAAGTTTTCAGAGTCTCGGGGTATAGTGATGCCTCCCTTGACTGGTAATTTGAATGGACATTAACACCATAGTTAGATTGTTTTCCCACAAAGCGGGTAAGGATGGAGCTAGAGCATGAGAATCTGTAAAGATGCCCATGCTAAAGAAAGTTAGAGAGAAAAAAAAGACATCTGCAACAAACGAATGTGTCCGGGCATGGTGATGCACGTGAATCTACAGAACTAGATACCATGAGAAGATGCTTTCAGGATAAGAAACATTTTCTGTTCGGACATGTGTAGTTGTAGAAACAGATGCTCTGCATAGAATGTGAAGCAGTTCCTTTGTACAGCAGTGCTAAGTGAGAGAATGTTGCATAAGATTGAAAAAGTGTACGCAGTACCGCCTGGTGCACTTAGGCCTGCTGTCAAGCCAGGACATCCACACAGTAGTGTTTGGTGAACATGTGTGGCTGCATCAAGAGCACACCTGATGGAAGTGCTGGAGACAGTTTGTCCTTCAGTTACGTTCTCCTCCGCCCGCTGCCTGTATTGGTCAGGGACATGTTATATGAGCTCCCCCATTTCATTCCACTGGGCTCAGTTATATCTCACCAAAACTCTACAGAACTGGTGACAAGCCAATCAGCAGCGCTTTGTAAGGCAACTAATTTCCCCATTGCGCCAGTCTTTTCACTTTGTGAGGAGGTGAGGCATCCCCAGTACCCTGAGCACTGGCCAGATGCAGATGGCATGCACCACCAATGAGTCTGATGGGGGCTGACCTCTAATGTAGGGTGAGTCAGAGGGTGAGGGCTTTCTTCAACTTTGGGGTGACAACTCTGGTCTTGACAGGGTTCTTGAACACCTCCTGTGTAAGCTTAAGCATTCCCTTAAGCAAAGGCAAGAATTGTGTGGTACGCTGGATGTGGAAGAGAGTTTCCACCAAGAAGTTCTCTTCTTCTGGTATTGTATGTAGGTTCATCTTGTGACAGGTAGCCACCATGCATACAACCTCAAGATATGAGATGGTATCATCAGGAGGGAAGGTTTGACAGGGTATAGGTAAGGGTCATTGATATCTGGAGAGACAACCCCATAATCATCCATAGGTCAATTCTGGGGTTCCTAGTTATCAGGAGCCTCATAAGGATCTAAGGGAGGAGGGCTCCCTTCCCCATAAGATGAATATGTAGACCCTCCTGGCAAAAAAGGCAGGAGGTGGAGGGGAAGCAGGAGATGGAAGCGATGGGAAAGAGGGAGATGGAGGTGGTTGAGGTGGAAGGAGTAAGAGCTGCCAGAGTAGGTTTTGGGGCAATGGAATTTTACCCTATTGGGACTTTTTTCCCCAGCTTTGGTGGTTGTGGGTGTGCCACTGCTGATTGATCTTCAAAAGTGAGCTTGCTCTTCCGAGATAGTCTCCTGCACCTGTGGTGGGGGCTTTCTAATGATTTTGCCCATGTGAGGATGAATAGAAAGTCTTTCCTGAAGGCATTGTAAGATCGGTAGCTCCTAGCTTTCAGAGTCTGCCTTGGACAGGCAACTGAATGCCGAAGTCTGTTTCGTCGTGGAGGCAGGTTTGGACATCAACTGTTGCTTTCACTTTGGAGCTGACTTTGAACCACTAGTGGGTGCTGATGGAGCTGTCAGCATCAAGGCAGGTCAGATCCTATAACGCTGGGTCGGCTCCACAGCCTTATACAGGTGCCAGCCATGGCTAGGAGGCAGTGGGGGCCTGGAAGGCTGTGTCCCCTAAAGTGGGCTCGATGCTCAGCCCCCAAGGGGCGATGAGTGCCTTTATGTATACTGGTACGCACAGCAGTTGCTTTCTGATGCTGGCCTAGCATTGGTTGCGGGTCTTGGATCTCAGAATCTGATGGAGATTTGGATTCCGGGCTGAAGGACACAGCCAGTTTATCATCCACATCTACTTCCGCTTCCTCATCTTTCCCAAAGACGTCAGGGGTATCATCCGCTCAGTGTTGTTCCATGGCATACCGAGCTAGTTGACAGTGACAATGATCCTGGATTGTCTTTTTATGACCGGAAGTAGAGGCAAGTGGAGCATGAGACCTCGGTACGCTCCGAGAACACGCAGAGGTTTCAGACCATGTGTTGATATGCGCACAAGTACTTCGAATGGCACTGTGGACAATAACAAAAGGTGTCTTTTCCATCACAGTTCTAACATTCTCAAGCACAAGACTCAACAAAAGGGGCTTGAGAGGGGCGAAGCTCCATGCGGGAGTCAGTGAAACGGATTAGGCAGACACAACAGTAAAGAGAAAAAGTTGGTGCACTGAAGGATTGTTCAGAGGCTACCAGGCATAGACAACTGAAGAGGACCCGATGAACAGCACCATGCAGAGTCAAGCCCCAGTGAAGCACATCCAAACCCGATAGTGGAAAAAAACAATCTAAATATGAAGTCTATGTCCATGAGCTTTACCAGTCAAGGAAGGAGTCACAGTACCTCGAAACTAAAGTTGTGCACATCAGAGCTGAACACTAGATAGCAGGAGTATGAAAATCATGGGTATCTACAACTGCACATTCCATGAACATATGAGTTTCAGAAGAGCTAGAATCCATTTACTGAAAAACTAGTTTAAACACAACTGCTTCACTCTAATCATTGTGAGGACCATCAATCTGGTACCTGAATATACACACCACCAGTACAGATTTAACTACAGACCACTCAAGCAGTAGAGTGCTAAACAAACAGGCAAAGGCCAATAGCATTATTCAACTTTGTACTAGTAGGCATTTAACAGACAAGATTTAATGTGGGAGGTTGTGTGGGTGTGTATCGTGACATTTGACAAAAATAAAAAGGCATTTAAAAATGTGTAATTGGATACAGCAGCATGCTAATACACCTGTTTGCCCATTTTGAAATACTCCTTATGTTGTAAAGCATTTCCATGCACTCTGGATTTAACTTAATTATTCTTAGAAAGGAGATTTTGTAGCAATGACAGCATTAGCAGATGCATGCAGTAGACTGGCACCTCCAAAAATGGTGAAAACCGAGCTCCCGAAGCAAGACGTCAAGAAGTGTGACACCCATAAACGGACCAGTTCAAATGTAACAGCACGCAAAGGCAGAGAGCTCCCTGCACTATGCCACACAGGGTTTAATGGTAAGGCTCCAGACCGCATCTGATGCCCTAAGCACTCCGAATTACATCCTCTGTAGCCCTTTTTTATGAAAAAAAAGGCCTGCAAAAAACAGTGTAATTGAAGGTTTCTCTCCTGCAAACCATCAAAATCTTTTTCCCAAAATATGGATTCCACCCCACCTGAAGTCCCACTTCATAGACATTTTATTGTCATTTGCTTCTTCCATCCATTACATGCATTTGCATTATAAATCATGACCTATCTGAAGGCTGCTGTTTTGCTAATGTTAGTTCGAGCTCCCATTCCCATCCTGATCCTGGGTATCATGGTGGCCTATCTATTGCCCTGCCTCACCCACTACTTGTCAAGTTGTTTTCTAAGAAGTGCACCCATTCCAACAACAGTGGCTTGTCGCAGAATGGAGACTACATTGTAATCTGCACTGCCATATGAAAGTCATAACCTTTTTGTTCTTTCCACACCATCTTCCCTAGAGTCTATACCCAGATTAGAAAATTTCTGTGAGAACAGAGAAGAGACTTTGGAGACATACTCTAATGCAGTAGTTCTTAACCTTTTGACTGCTGGGGTCCCCACACTTAATAAGTACTGTAATCCCAACACTGAATTATTATTAGAATCCAGGATCCCCACTATGTCATTATTGGAATCTAGGGACCCTGGCATATGCAATTTTTATGATGTGAACCGCAAAACAATACACAAAAATATGTAAACAAGCATTCAAACAACTATACAAATAATGAAATGCTTTTTTTAATTCACAAATATATATATATATTTTAATTTAATAGAAATGTTGGAGCTCTTCTAAATTCAACTGAAGCCAACATTTGTCCATATTATATTGTGTTTGACTTCTCCCACAAATCAATTTCAGGATACCAACTTCACTTTTAGGTTCCAATTTCAATTTCCTTCACATTTTTGGAATGTTTTCAAGTTTACATTTTACAGTTTCCTCCTTTAGTTACATGTACCTTAACAATCTGATCTCATTAGTTAATTTTCTAAGCAGTCGCCTACCCCTGGACTAGGCATTGCGGACTCCCAGTGGTCCCTAGACCAAAGTTTAAGAACAACTGCCCCAAACCCAGCTTATGGTGATAAATTTAACGATCTTATTAAGTCCCTTTGTAACAAAAGCTGAACAATGAAAGGCATTCACACCATAATCACACTACTTTTGATCCAAATTGTATATGGCTCAGGCATCATTTTCCCTTGATAGAGCAAAGAAATGCTACACTGAAGGCTATCCAATGTCATTCCCTCATATTCTGGTTTACGTAATGGGTCTCTTGTGCAGTGTCACTTATTTAGCAGTTTTCCCCTTCATGACGAAGGTAAACAAGTACTATAAAAAGTTTTGCACTCCACTCCTACGTGCATATGTAAAACATTTGGTAAGTACATTCTTTCCTTCAAAGACAATAGTATTTCCCAAAAGCAAACAAATTGGCAAAACTGGTAACTGGATAACCAGCTTTTATATAGTGCTTGTTTACATGTGTCATAAGTATCATGTTGTATCCCCAAAATGCAAATGTACTCTTGCTTTTGGAAATAAAGGGGCTTGCAGTAATCCAAACGTCTGATTTGCAGATTACATACAGGTCTCAGTGCAAGTTCTTAACCTTTAAGCTATCCTACTGGCATATTATTGCAAATCATTTTACATTTATTATGTATCACGCTAAAAAATTCCATCAGAAACTTGCTAATTTATGTTTGTTGTATTCCAGATATTCTACATACAGAACATTTCATGTATTTTGTAATGAAAACATTATAACATTCATAAAATGCCATAGAAAAAAGCCAGAAACACAATGGCATGTTATTAAATGAATATTTGGCATGTCTTACCTTTTCCAAACCTGAAAGCCTCTCCTGCAACTGCCTCTTCTCCATGTCAGCCTTCGTCAATGCTCCTGTTCCATTTTTTAACTCTTCTTCCAGACCAGATATTCGTGCTAAATTAAAAATCACAAGGTAATAAAGAACCTTCAATATTGTACTCAAAAGATGAAAACTGGAACGCTGCACCAACTCTATTCTAGTCTGTATTTTTACAGACAGGTCATCTTGGATTTATTTAGGTGCACCATGTGCATACTGACAGCAACTTCAAGCAGGTAAAAGTGCCTTGTGCTATAATAAATAGGGTGAAACTAGATAGCAATTTTATTTATTTTGACCTGTTCAAAAGCATTTCCCAACAGAAGTAACTAACTGAGGGTGCTTAGAAAGGCACCTTGAGAAGAAAATATTGTCTGGACATATATTATGAAAGAAACCAGACAATACTAGCATTGTAATGTCCATTCTTCCAAATAACCTCCTTGTTGGGCGTGTGTTCGCCATTTAAAAATTAATTGAATTTCGGATTCAAAACGATTACAAAACACCTATAATAATAAGTATTCAATGTGAAGCTGACCACATCTCTTACATTGGGGAATACAAGTATATAATATAATAATAATAAAGCAATAGCATTTTAACATATTGAAATCAGTTAATTTACATCATATCAGTGAGTAAGATGCACCCTTCAATGGATTTCTTTGCTAATATAAGAAATCCAAGTGCAAACCTAAAAAGGTTACTACAAATGCTCACTGTTTGGATGACACTGAATATAGTGGACCTAAAAATGGGTTTATATAAAACAGGTATTAATGCATTCGTATACCCTTTTACCACTAATTTATTTTAATAGCCAGTTCACTTTTCCAAAGCTAATACAAAAAACACTAATTGATCTTGCCAGTCCTACGTCATTTTGTTGAATTGAACAATGACTTATCAGGTAGGAGTAGCAAATTAATTGAAACAAATATTGCTTTTCTACAGTGGTGGCTCAAATACCTTGCAAATCGCTGATAATCTCTGAGCCATGACTTCGGTCTCTCCTTTCGGATTCAAGAGCAGACTGCAGATTAATGAAGTCCTTCTCTAGCTTAAGTTTAGCACTTTCGAGCAAGCAGTATTTATCTTGCATTTCCCGGTTGTTGCCCTCTAATTGCTGGATCTGCTTCGACATTTCAGTTTGGTTCTTCCGGAGTCTGGCAGCAGTATCCGACTCTGTTCGTAAAAGTGCGTTGGCTTCATCTAGCTGCAGGAACAGTAGGATGACACATTTGAGAGAAATTGTATGTTGTTAACATTGCCTAGCTTAGCAGGTAAAGTTGCATTTATTCTTGACCAAAAGTGAGACAACAGAATTGGCATATTAAAATAAAAAAAATAAAAAAGCTCCCTTAATGTAACAATTGTTTAGCACCTTTGCACAAGACTAAAACCTGATTTCAGCGTTAGAAATTTTGCTTGTAACATCCAAGCAAAACCACAACAGGTCATACAGAGCACAAAAGAGGAACGGAGGAAATTCAGCAATATGATGTGGAGGCTAAATTAAATTAACTTTGACGGCTTTAAATCCCAACTTTCACTGAATCTGAAGTCACTTGGATTCACCCTGGACACAAACCTCACACTCAAGGAACACACTGCCAAAAAACCAAAGATGGCCTAGTACCAGCTCTTTCCTCTAAAGAAAGTGAAGGAAATGTTACTTACCTAGTAAGCATCTATTTGTGGCAAGTAGTGCTCTAGATTCACATGCTCTGCATACTTCTGCCATCTAGTGTTGGGTCCGGAAGGTTGCAAGTTGTTTTTTTATGAAAGTGTTTTGACTCACAGGACACAGTGACTCCTCCTTTTCTTTGCAATGCGTATGATCCTTGACTCTATCTTCAGAATATTTTCTCGCAGTCGGTAATGAATGAAAGTAATACGAAGGAAGATAACCCCTAAAAGATCATGCGTGACAATGTACATTATGCACGGTAACAACCATCAGTGACCTGGGGAGGCAGGTGGGTATATGTGAATCTATAGCACTACATGCCACAAACAGATGCTTACTGGGTAAGTAACATATTCCGTTTGATGGCATGCGTAGTTGTAGATACACATGCTCGTCATAGACTGCAAAGCAGTGCCTCCATAAAAGCGGTGGCTTGCCTGTGGGTGTGACATTATTTTGGAATAAAGTAAGTAGCACTGCCTGTCCTACATCGGATTGTTGGTGTGCTAAAATGTCCCCACAATAGTATTTAGATAAAGTGTGTGGTCTTGACCATGTAGCTGCCCTACACATGTCCGCTATAGGCATATTGCCAAGAAATGCCATAGACGCACCTTTCTTACGTGTTCAATGTGCTCTAGGGGTAATAGGAAAGGCCATTTAGCTTTTGCATAAGAAGTTTGGATACATTTAACAATCCATCTTGCTATAGTAGATTTTGTTATGGGATTACATTTATGTGGTGGAGAAAAGGCAACAAAAAGTTTTGTCTTCCTAAAATTCTTAGTTCTATCAATATAGAACATAGGTGTTCTTTTCACATCTAATATGTGGAGGGCTCTCTCAGCAAGCAACTGAATCAGATTTTGGGAAAATAGCTGGCAATTAGATAGTCTGACTGATAGGAAATTGAGACACAACCTTAGGTAGGAAGGTTGTATTAGTGCTAAGAACCACCTTATCTTTATGTACCTGAACGGTTCTAGTACTGTTAATGCCTGAAGCTCACTTACATGTCTGAGGGAAGTGACTGCAACTAAAAAGGCTACCTTCCATGATAGAAACTGTAAAATACAGGAGTGCATTGGTTCAAACGGTGGTCCCATAAGCCTGGTGAGCACTATATTCAGGTTTCAAGAAGGTACTGGAGATAGTCTTGGTGGTATTACTCTTAAAATCCTTCCATAAAAGCCTTTATGACAAAGATTTTAAAAATAGAAGAGCACTGTCTGTTCTGCAACTAAGCAGCTATAGCTGCTCAATGTAACCTTATAGGGGTGCATGTTAAATTTGCGTTTGCAAATGGAGAAGGTACAAAATACCATTCTGTGTAGATACTTGAAAAGAGTTCATGTTTTGAAAAATACATTGTTGAGCAAAACGCTTCCACTTGGCTGCATAACAAGCTCTAGTGGATGGTTTGTGAGCTTCCTTAAGAATGTCCATACAGTCTTGTGGTAAGTTTAAATACCCAAATTCTATGAGTTCAGGAGCCAAATTGCAAGATTCAAGTCCTTGGGTTTGGGATGTCTGATTTGGTCTTTGTTCTGAGTGAGAAGGTCTAGGTGTAGAGGTAGCTTCTGTGATACTACTGATAGATCCAGTAGTATAGTGAACCACAGTTGTCTTGCCCATGTGGGTGCCACCAGTATCATTCTGAGAGAGGTTTGTCTGAGTTTCCGAATCACATAAGGAAGAAGAGGGAGAGGTGGAGAAGCGTAAGCAAATATCCCTGACCAATTCATCCATACAGCATTGCCCTTGGACTGACGGTGTGGAAAACTGGGAGACGACGTTTGGGTATTTTTCATTCTCTTTCCCAGTTCCCATTTGTGGACTTGTTGTGGCGTTCTGCTGAGGAGGTTGGCAAAAGTTTTGTGTGACCCCAGAAGGTGTTCTGCTAACAGCCGATTGTTATGAAAAATGGCCCAGTGACTAATTGTCTGTGCAAGGCAAGACAACTGCAGTGAATGTGCCCCCCACCCCCGTTGTTGCAGATAAGAAATGGTTGCCATGTTATCTGTGTGGATGAGGACCATTTTGTTTTTGAGATGTGTGACAAAAGCTTTGAGTGCTAGATGAACTGCTAGCATCTCCGGATAGTTGATGTGCAGAATATTGTGCACATGGTTCCAAAGACTTTGGATTGTCAGGTTTTGGAGGTGAGCACCCCATCCTATGCGAGAAGCACCTGCTGTCACAATTACCTCAGGGACAAGGTCTAAAAGTGGCTGTCCTCTGGAAAGATAGGTTTTGTTCCATCACTGCAGGGAATGAAAGGTGCAGCTGTCTACCAACACTAGATCGTCCAAATGACCCTGTGCTTGAGACCACTGGTGTGAGAGGCATTCTTGCAATGGAAGCATGTGAAGTTGTGAATGTAGCACGATTGCAATCGCCATCATTCCCAGAAGTTTCATGATTACCCTCACTGTAGTCCATTGATTGGGATGAAAGTGAAGAAGCTGTGTTTGGGGGTTTTGTATCCCTACTGCATTTGGATAAGCTACTCCCATGTTTATATTGATTACAGCCGCAAAATAAGGTTGTACCTGTAGTAGGGTGAGATGGGACTTCTGGAAATTGACTGTGAACCCTAACTGGTGAAGCAGGTCTATTGTGGTCTAAATGTGGTTGAGACATTGTGGAAGAGAGCTGTGATGGGACAGTCATCCAGGTATGGATATACATGGATCTTTTGCCTGAGTAGATGAGCTGCTACTATCGCTAAGCATTTTGTAAACAATCTTGGTGATGTGGTGACCCAGAATGGAAGCACTTTGAACTCATATTGTTGTCCTAGAATGACAAATCTGAGGTGTTTACGGTGCACTGGATGTTAAGGAATATGGAAGGGAGCGTCCTTTAGATCTAGTGCTGATAAAAAGTCACCTTGTTGTATCAGGGGTAGCACATTCTGTAATGGACCATATGAAAATGTTCTCACAGGATGTAATGGTTTAAGGATCTGAGATCTAATATGGGTCTTAGTGAGCCATCCTTTTTGGGGATGAGAAAATAAAGGGAGTTCACGTCAGTTCTTGTTGTTGAAATGGAACTGTTTCTCTGTTGTAATTTTGTGCCAATTTTGTAGGAAGTGCTGAAGTCGTCCTCCCCCAACAGGTGTTAAATGATCTGTTGGAAGCTGTAGAGAGTCACTGTTTGGGGACAGTGGCAGATGCTCGAGAGGAAGATGTTTTCCCCCTATGACATCCTCTGTAAAATCTACTGTTGGAGGATACATGTGATCGACGGATACATGTGATTGACCCTTGTTATATGAGGAAGATGGTTCCCCTGCCGCAGGTTTGGAAGGTGGTTTACACTGTGTTTTTGCGAAAAGTACCACGAGAGGAAGGGAGTTGTAGTACTCCCATAGATTTAGCCAACTCGTTGTCTTTTTTCATTTTTTCCAAAGCCTGAATACTTGTGGCCCAAAAAGGTGTCCCTTATCGAATGGGACATTTAATATGGTCTGCTGTACCTCTTGCTTGAAAGCAGAAATACGAAACAATGCATGGCGGTACAGTAAAACACTAGTATTAGTCCCAATGGCTGCTGTATCAGCGGAGTCTAGAGTACTGCGAATGGCATTATTTGAAATGAACTGTTAACGATATCCTGTCCCTTCCTCCTGTGCTCCTTTGGCAGATATTGGATTAACTGCTCCATGTCGTCCCACTGGACATGATAGTATTAGGCTAGAATCCTTGTGTATCGGCAATACCCCAATGATTTGCTGCTTGAACAGCAACACGCTTACCAAATGCGTTGATAAGCTTACTCTCCTTGTCAGGACGTGGTGCATCCTGAGAAGCTTGTGAACTGGCTTTTTCTAGCATTAGAGACAGCCAAAGAGTCTGGTGGAATTTGTCTCGATGTATATGGGATCTGAGGGAGAAGCTTTGTATTTTTTTCCGTGCCTGGAGTACTTATACAAGCTCTAGCTGGATCTTGGAAAATAGAATCTGCATGTCTGAGCATTCCCTTCAGCACAGGGAAATATTGGGTAGATTTATGAGAGGATGTTAGTGTCTCAAATAGAAAGTCATCATATACAGGATCTTTGTGGAGGGGTGCCTGATGATATGTGGCAGCCCTCCCCACCAACTCTTGAAAAGATGTAGTACCCTCAGGGGGTGAAGGTCTCTCTATGTCAGGATTAATATATGTGTCAACATCATACTGTGACCATGGATCTATGTCCTCACGAATATGTGATGTATTCTCACTAATCTCATGAATATCGTGACCTGAGTGAGGATACCCTTTGGGAGATATGGCTAATGGGTCTTCTGTAGAGTGTTGTGGAGAAGAGGTTTGTGGTGGTGGAGAGGTAATGGGTAGAGGAGATGTAGGTAGAGGTGGAGGTGGATGAATCTCCTGCAGTTCCTTGACCACCCTTTTCTGTTTTGTTGGAGGTTCATTTGTGTCCAAAGCCTCCTCAAAAAAAGTGAGCTGTCTTCTAGGAGGAGGAGTTTTTACCAGTACTCTTCCAGTATGAGGCTGGATGTGCAATTGAGACTGCTTCGCTTAGAGCTGTTACTTAAAGCTGTGAAGAGTTGGCTCCAGAAAATGTTTTGGCTACGAAGATGATTTTAGATCGAGTTTTTTCTGTACTGAAGAAAGTTTATGTTTCGGTGCCGAAGATGTTATTGCATAGTCTTTTCTATGCTGAAGCGGTGGACAGCAAGTGTGATGTGGAAGGTTTCGGGGCCTAAGACACCGACACATGGCTTGTAATGGAAGGAGTGGTTTAGGTTTATGTTTCTGTGCTGAGCTAGAGGGTGGGGCATCTGACCCAACTTTTTGATGCCTGCCATGGCCAGAAAGCAGTGGTGGATCAATAGCTTCTGTATCTGAACTGAGTCTTTTGGGTGGAGTAGGGGCATGTTTACTCACTGCGTGTTGAACTGGAGAGATCGCCTTCATTTCCAGAGTCATTTCGACCTCTGAATAGGAGTCGTTGATTGGAAATGACTCCTCTTCAGCAGCCAATGCCTTCTGAATCTCTTGCTCCTGTTCCGTGTCCAACGTGATCTCTTGCATGCCGAAAACATCAAGTGTTTCCTCAAATTCAAGTCTCTGCATTTCACGTCGATGAGCTCTTCAGTCCCGTACAGTTTTCTTTGAGCGGAACAGCTGGCAGGCCTCACAGGCTTCTTCTCGGTGTTCCGGTGACAGGCAGAGGTTACAGACCTGATGGCGATCGGTCAGAGGGAATTTGGAGCAACATTTCGGACAAAAAAGGAATGGAGTCTGTTCAATCAGTTTTTCATTCTCAAGTATGTCGAATGGAGAAATTGACTACCCTAAGGGCACGGCCCCAAGGGCCTCCATCAAAAAATTACTTATACAGTCTTTTTTCGATCCCGAAATGCAATGTCAAAAAAGAATATCGCATCGAAACAATACCGCCAACTGGAGAGGTTTCCCAAACTGAAGGAGGAAGAAAACAATCTGAAGATGGAGTCGAGGACAATGCGCATTGCAAAAAAGAGGAGGAGTCACTATGTCCCGAGACTGGAAAGACTTTCGAACAAAAACAACTTGCAAACTTCCAAACCCAACACTAGATGGCCAAAGTATGCAGAGCATGTGTATCTGCAGCTACACATGGCATCAAACACTGTTTTTTCAAAAAGTGACTTCACAACTGCTGTTCAAGCCTGTTTACTATTGCATCTGGATGGTGGTAATACCCTGTCCAATGGCCTTCCAGACTCCACACTGGCATCCTGCTCAGGGCCTGAGGAAATAGGATCACATCACCACCATCCTGGTGGCACTCCATTCTAAACTCTTGCCAGCCCGCACCATTTCCAACAATAGCTGCATTACTTACAAAGCCATCACGACCAGTACCGCCCACTTATCTTACACACAAGTTCACCATCTCTGGTGGTACTCGGCACACCCACAGCCAGGACACCATCAGACTAAGAACCGTAAAAAAGACAAAGCAGAGCAGCTAAGCAAAAACAAGGTGCATCTATACACCCAGGATCTGGAAAAAAACATTGCCATATTACATATCGCCAACACTACATCACAATACATTATTGCCCACAATCCAACTATCTCACCTATCACTCTGACTATATGTTCGTCCCTCACCATGACAAGTGCTGCATTTTATAGAGGCTAGGGCTATAGAAATACCAAAAACACACATAAGGAAGCATAACGGTTACTGTCATCAGAATATCACAATTTTCTACCTTTTCCTCGTCAGAATTCCAACATAATAAAGATATATCAAGCAATGCCAAGTGTTTGACCAAAACCACACAGCTGACACCCACAAGCCATGTACGTATAAGTCAGCTGCTAAACCATTAAATCAACAACTAGTAAAGACTGCCCATAAAATCAATGGCCACAGAAGACTGCCTTTCTAACCAATGTTGTGGGTGCACAAAAGCAACCACACACAGCATTCACAGCAAATGGAAATGCATCCACAGAAAACCAAGGTAGTCTAGCCTGCAATCACCATACAGTAAAGCCTACTCAACATATAACCTGAAACCAGAAAGGTCAGAAGAACTGTTGCATGGGACAGAATGATACATCCTGTGTCATAAAACGTTCAGAAGAAAAAAAAAAAATTTAAGATCACATCCTCAGAATTATTCACAATTAGTTTAGCGCCAAGCACAGCATGCCCCTGTTGCATGTACAATGAATCCAGCCACGGCACAGAAATTCATTGGATCGCTTTTCCAAAAAGAAACTATAAAGCAGCCTTGCCGAATCCAGGCAGAAAGTAATATCAGAAAAGAGTGCAGGGGATATAAGGACATGGAAGAATAGCCACCTCTCCACATGGCCCAAGAATTCAGTAACAACTTTCGAGTGGTATAAAACAGCTTTGAGACACATTTCAGCACGGAGGTGGTACTAAGCCTCCAATATCTTTACTACTCGCACAGCAAACCAACTGTGATAGTTGTCCACCCTATAGAAAGGGTGGAGGCAGGAGGCAATTGCCAGTAAGGCTAATCTTTCAAAAGGACTGCTGTAAGGGCGGTTATAAGCAACATAAGCCTCCTTCCAGTCCATGAATAATGGAGACAGTCAGGGAAAGGAAAAATCTTAATATCTAGCACAAAACCTAATAATCTGAACAGATGTACCACTCTTCCACGAATCTCAAAGATAGGGTACTAAAAAGAAGACAGGTCAGAGAAAGCCATGGTTTTCCTGCCAAAGGCCTTATAAATTATAAAAGGAGCGTGTCATTATCTGTATGATATAACCCCAGATCCTGATCTTGATGCAGGGGCCATTTTGATAACAAGAAAGGTGCTGGTCATGGAAGAAAAAAGGACAAACCTCTGTCTTCCTTCATACAGACTGATTACAATGTACTAAGTGGGGCCTGGGAATAGTACAAATCCACCAGATGGAGCAAACCAATTTAAGAATGACCTGGTGCTGTGCTTTACAATAGGCATTCCTGAAAACGGCAGGCCTCTGGAATATCAGACTGCATAAGTTCAATCTTTACTTACAGTGCTGCTTTATTGGTTTCCCATAAGAAAAGTGTGAATACAAACCATAAAGACAATAGGCATCATCATATAGCTCAATAGTAAGCCCTTGAAAGTAAGCTGACAAATCACATGCATAGTAGCAGTATTCCGTGCATTAACACCCTGCACTGGAGTAATAGTTCAGCCACATATTTTAATATATTTTTGAGGGCCACGCCATGATTTACAACACATTCCTCCACCCTGGCACCCCAATCAGTATCATTAAACCACTATCATACAGAAGGAGCCCTCTTAGAATGCCAGTGACAAGCGATATCACATGTTGCAACTAGAAGTCCTACAACACCATGGGGGTCTGGTACCACGTGGCCCACGCCATCCATCCATAAGACAAATCTTACAGTCCTCTAGGGGATATCACTAAAAAAAAAAAAAAAAAAAGCGTATAGCTGCTTGACAGCATATCTACAACTGAACAAAACAATGATAAATAAAGGAAGACTAGGGGTATATCTAGAAACAGGGCAAATACCAGCATCCAGAATAGAGTCTGCTTAAGGGAAGTAGACAAACAGCACTTCTAGGTGAGAGGTCAGGTATGTCATAATGCGGAGGAACTAAAATCCTTTATGGAATTAAAAAATCAGCTCTGAGGCTGACACGAATCATCTTCCTAATGCACAGGCCTGAGGATGCCAGAACTGGAGGAACAGCTATCTAAAGCCACAGATATGGAGCGCTACAGCAAATCCCAGCTAGTGGGGTGATTGATTGGTTGAGATGTTCTGCTAGTGAGCCTTTTACTGATATAATTTCAAAGTGTGAGGAGCCTCTCTTTCATCTTCTGGTGTCACAATCTCTGGCTAAATAAAGTCTACATCTTATTAACATCCTCTCTGAAAATCTCAGTTTGGCTCGGTCAATCCCAATGCTAAGAATGCTGGCACTAACTACAGTTTATCTGCAATCCACGCTCAGAGAGTGTGTGAAGAAGAAAGCAGACTGGGACAACTGCCCTGAAAGAGTGTGCTGGGAGAGATAAGGGAAATGGTACCAATTACCTAAATGAAATCAGAACGTAACTAACTATTGTTAGTTGCCTCACTATTATGTGCTCTCCTCCTCAGTCCAGGCCCACAACTGTGTTTAAGGAAATTTTATAGTGGGCCAGGACTTGAATAATGACATTTCCATAGCTCCAAACTGAAAACACTTGCCTGTCTCTGTAGCTGATTGATTTTCTCGTTGGATATTTGGGAGTTATGATTTCTTTTTTTAAGGTCATCCAGCTGATCTTTCAAGCTGTTAACTGAAATAAAAAACATATTACCAATTGTAAATTCTTGCACACAAGGATGTATAATCAATATATGGAAGGATCACCATTTCAATTGAGAACATTAAAAAAATCACTTACCATCATTTTCAAGGCCCCGCTTCTTGTCCGCCTCATTTTCAGCTTTCCTTTGGTATTCTGCATTTTTGTGTTGAAGAAGGGCTTTTTCCCGTTCTAGCTGCCTTGATATGGATTCCAGATTTTTCCTCACATTAATCTGCAAACAACCAAAAGAAAAGTATGAAATAAGTGCAGAAAGAACAAAACAGGACGCTTCCCAAGTACTCAACTCACAAATTCAGAGAAGGGCCAGGCACTAAACTAAAGGTACAATTTCCTCCTCATCCATAACCTACCTATGTCACTTTCCTACCTCACTATGAAATGTCTTTTTCGGTTCATCAAAGGCACATCTCTAAATAAAGGACCAACACCACATTCCATAAACACCATATCAAAAGAAACGTGCAGGACAAAGATAAATGGTCCCTTTGAGGCAGGGCTAACACAACGCTACAAAACTGCTCTTCTTTCACCTCTACACCCCTGAATTAGCACAAACTCCTTCAAGCATTTATCTTGCTGGTAATTTGATGAAATATTACAGTTGTGTATATATCCTATGGAAAGGAGGCCTTTTCATAGATAACGAAAGTGTTGTGCAACAAGATGTAACAGAATTTTGTTAAGCTGATATTGCCAAAAAAAAAACACTATTCCAGTCAGAGATTATAAGAATACATTGCCCTGACCTACAGATCGTTGACTAAACGTGTTCCAAGTTGTAGCTTTGGTATCATTTTCTGCGTGGAGGTACAAAGTGTTTATGCCTTACTGTCTAGAATGACATGCAGGAATAAGATGGTGCTGAATGGGATGCTGGGTGAAAGGTGAAGTCAAAGACTATCATTACTATGATGAACACAGCAGACCATATGTTAATGATGAGTAAGACCCCTTCCCTGGATGTATGACTGAAATTTTGAAATACTGAAATATTGAAACAAATATCACCTACTTAATGAAGCAAGAGTGATGATACAGAAGATTAAAATTCAATTATAAATGCAAATAATACAGCTAATAAAGGAAACCTCAGTACTCGTTTTGTATAAAACATGGAGTATTAATAGAACATTCTGCATAATGTTATATGAGATCTTTATTGTTATAGATTAATAAAAAGTTAAACACTTTACCTCTTCATCCAATTCCTTCATTGTCTTCTCTAACCGAACATTTGCTGTTCTAATAAATAGGACAAAATAACTTTGTTATAGCATCTCTAGAAAATAAGTGACATTATATTCTTGTTCATGCAACACATAATGAGCCATTTCTCAATGGCATGCAGATTTGTAAGCCCAGTGAATTCTTCATGAGTACATTATATTTATTTTAGATGTTTTCAGGGTGTACCATATCACTTTTACATCATTTACAATACACTACACTTAAGAAATATGTATACGTATATTCTTACCTGAACTTTTGTTCTATCTCATCTTTGGACTGCATTTCATTGTGGAGCTGTTCTTCCATCTGGTGCAGTTTCTTTTGTAACTGTACAGACTGACAGAAAAAAACAAATTAGTTAAACATGGGGCAAGAGAGACATGCACATGAATGAACAGAGAAACAATGCCACAGAGGAATACTGGGTTCTTATAATACTAAGAAAGTGGACAGTCTGCCAAAGAGAGAAACACAAAGATAGGGCGACATCTGCCCCAACAGTCTCATGCCTTACAGAATTATGTCCTGAATCGACCTTTCCCTGTCTGGTACCCAAGGTGTGAAGCCCATCAAACTGAAAACTAAAAAACAGATTGCTTGGAAAAGGAGGACATCTCCAGTCACCTGTGGGAGGCTACTTGGACTCTCAAACGGACAGACGCTGCCATACCTCCAGCAGGTCAGGTGGAGGCCTGTAAACCCTGAAGCAATCCACCCGCTGCCCCCACTGTTACCACATGGAACTGGTTGCCAGAATTATCTATTACATACGTCCCACTCAAAACATAGTTGACACTCACACAAAACAAAGCATGCTGATAATTTCCATTTTCATGAATGCTCTTACATTTTTATAAAACAGAATGCATTGCCTGGCTATTTTCATACACCAAATATATACCTGAAGGGAACAAGTGAGGTACATCTGATTCTAACTTCACTTACTCTGGTTTAACATACATGGCATTTTAGTATAAGGTTACAGTTAGCAAAGTGTAAAAACTTTTGCCTTCGTGCCCCTAGCAAAACCTTTAGAGAAGAAACAGTTTCCTGACTATTTTAAGTCACCCACCAGAAAGTATGCTTTTTACCCTGGTTACAACAGGAGAAAGCAAACTCTGAGCTCCATGCTTCCTCCGCTTGATTTTTAACGTGCGGAAGTATTTTTTATTGTATGTGGTATCCATCTTGTCTTGTTCACGTTTTATAATATTCAATTATGAAAAAGGCCTGCAAAGTGTGTTCAGCATTAGGATGACCACAGAGGAACTAATAACCCAGACAAATAATTTGTAATGCAAGGCTTGCTTGAAACACACCTCACATGACATGCATTGCTTCTTTTGCCCACTGACAGACAGACATCTGGATGTCCACAAAGGTCTGGACAGGGGTTGTCAAGAAATTGTTTGTTGACGCCTTGGAAAGTCCCAAACATTTTAGTAATGTAAAGTCACGCTTGTGGTCATCTTGTATCACGCTGCCATCACAAAATGTTTTACTGTGATTGGTTAGATGCTTAGTGCACGTGTAACACCATGCATTTTCTGATCAAAATCACACCGTGTATTTGCCTATAGTGATGAAGAAATCCCCTTTCTGTATCCTCATTGCAGGATGTATTTTCACGCAGTTGTGGTATTCATGCATAAAAGTTCTGGCAGATGTTTCTCTTATCGGACATGCTGTTTTGCTAAACATATGGCCCCATGAATTCATTAATACAGCTATATATGAAACTTTGCCTGTCTCTTTATTTAGCTTCTACAAACGCACTTTACTTCTAGTAGTATTATTAACAGTCAGCATCCTACGCCAATTTCTCATCCTAGAAAGAGATACGTTCCCCAGTGCTGTCTGGGTGCAGGTTCCCAAATTGAAAACCTTATTTATGAAATTGGTTCTTGAAATCCACTAAATATGCAACAGGTGATCTCTGACAAAACTTCAATAACCTCTACAGGCCTTGGATACGTGGACTCTGAGTATCATCCAGGTAACTAACTTCCTTCTTAAGCTACGTTACGGGATCAAGCAAGTAGCATGCAAAAATAACGCCCTACTAGCAGCCACGCAGCTTCCTGCTCTGCCTCCTTAATTACATGAATTGATTTATTACTTGAGGAGTGCATATCCACACATTGACAACCAACATTCTAATAGAACCATCACCTAGGTTGAACAGTAAGCACAGATAGGAAAGGCACACAATTTGTCTCAACACCGCTCCCTCTTTCACAACACAAACCGCAAAGGGTGTACTTGCACATTCCTACACATACAGGATACAACATACACAAGTAAACATCCAACAGTGACTCAAAGAACTCAGTCAACAATCAATGCTCGTCTAATTTCTTTCTGCCCAGAAAGTACACACCCCTACACTTCCAAAGAATGGCTCTTATAAGCTTCAACTCAACCAGTAGGACACTATTCCCTCTGCACAACATACAGCAGTCCCATTACTATTTCAGACATTCAGTGCAAATGCAGAAAGAACTTTGTAGACTTCCACTATGCCAGTCAGTTCCAGAATTCACTGAATGAGAAAAACTCTGCTCTCACCCACATCTTTAGGTAAGCCACACACACAATGAACTACAAACGTCCCATATGCATTGCATGCACATAGTGAATTATGCAGACATAAAATTGGGCAATTCTAAAAAGTGAACAAATTTCAATTAATTATCCAAATCACACTGCTTAAGTATTTTCACAACAAAAATCATGAAAGAGGCCTCTTTGCACTACTAATCATACTCAATATGCACTCTACACTAAAGTTAACAGTCAATATTTAAACAGAGTGCCATCATTCAGGCTGAGCAGTAACTCAGATGTGAAAGCCACACAAGAAAAAAGACCGAACAAAACTGCAAGTGGTGGATATTAAGTATTAGAAAAGAACCTAGCTTTGAAATAGATTACAAGCATGTATAAGACACAAGTTAAACAAAAATAAAGGTCCTTTGACAGTCTTTGAATGAGGCCTAAAAGAACATTCAGATTATTCAGTTGTGGCTCTATCCCGGAGATCTCCTTCTAAACACTGCCAATGTTTTCTAGTCTTTTCTTGTTGCAGTTCACAGCAACAATATGTTCTTGAGTATTCTGTATAGCATCCTTTATTTTGCTCCTTGAGTAGGGCTTAAAGATGTGGCAAACTGAAGATCATTATCCAGTGGTCCTAGCAAATATTGGGCACTTCAGAGTAGTGGCAATAGTACTGAGCAGTCATATTGTGAACTGGTACCAAATGCATCAACTCAGATAAAAGGCTGTCAAGATCCCTGGAAGACTCATAGCTGCCACCAAAGGCACTCAGCCAGATACAGGATTGTCCAGAGATCCCTGGATCTTCAGTGCCAAAGATATTTTCTCAGATATTAAGGTTACCAGTTCCAGTACAGGCTTTGTATTTTTTCTTAATTGGTTTCAGGAGGAGGAAGGGAGTTTCTAGCAAAGCAAATCTACAATTAAAAAAAAAAAAACAGGTTTCTAAAGCACCCTAAACTAACAAGGGCATTCCCACATATAGTTAAGTACTAGTGAGACTAACTTTACATCAAGTTCCTTTTTACCATTGCTGAAGTATTGTGAAAAGGATCAATTTGTGCTGGTCATGGTATTGCTCTGTTGTATTTTACAGTATAACAGAAACTTACCTCAATAGCAGGTTGCTTCTGGGCCTCATGTTCCCTACGTGATAGAGGTGTGTCACTTAGCAACCTGTATAAGTAAAGAAAATAAATATCCATTACTCAAAGAAGGCAACAACACTGGGGCGCAATTAAGGATGCTTCAATCTGTTCCTTTCAGCTTTATCAATAGTCTTTTAATATCCTTGTGATACCTTGTACAGTATTTGCAAGACATCTCAAGCGGCCTTGTGATTTTAGAACGCAAAATAGAAACAATGCTTAAAGGTTTTTGTAATAAGCTCCTAACAAATGTCCTTCTAACATAATAATATAATTTACAATAAAAGACAAAAGAAAGCCAAATGTGATTAAAAATAGAAATATTTAATAGTGACTACCATGATTTCAATTGATCTTTGGAGCAATTTAATCAAATAAATGTTTTAATCATTGTTCTTACATTTACATAGACTTTACAATTTCTTTCCTACTGGATGCCACTCCTTGCACAGAGTACAGGCAGCTAAGGAAAGTCCGATGGAAATAAAAAAAAAAGCCACAGAAGCAGCCAGACTGCAAAGGTTTCTAAGAAGAACTGAAGGAACAAAACATCCATATCCAGATAAAGCATTTTAATTTATCTTTAGCACGTGTGTACACTGATTACACTACGGCACAACATGTGCTAATGCCACAGTGGTTTTAGACTTCCTGTGCTGTTCTCTTAATTCTATTTCTTTGATAAATGGTTTGCTGATGCTGCTGCATCCCTTGCATATCCAAGACTCTGAGGATATTATTGGTACTAAATCTTTTGCTTTAGAGTATGCGGAAGCTTTAGAGCATCCTTAGAGTGTGTTGATTTCCTACAGCAAACTTGATGATCCTCCGATTGTTTAGAGTTTAAATGTGGGCTTTAAAGCAAGATTCTGCGTTGCACAGAAACCAAGCAGAGTAGGACAAAGGATCAGTTCACCATGTTATTCCTTTAAGGAGTGAGCCACAAGTGCAGGCTCAATAGCCTCTGAAGCCAGAGGTTAAACAACATGTAAGAGCTATTTTAGATCAGCTACAATATCAAAGTATAATAGTGCAGTGCAGTTCTATTATGATGACCCTTCTTTTCCCAGTATTAAATCCTGAGGCATCATATTGAATAGTTTTAGATCATATAAATGTAAACATGCATACACAGTCCAGGATTGATGATGGGCCTACTGTAAAAAAAAAAAAAAAAATATATATATATATATATATATATATATATATATATATATATATATATATATATATATATATGGAAAATGTCACTTACCCAGTGTACATCTGTTCGTGGCAGGAGACGCTGCAGATTCACATGCTTTGCACATCCCGCCATCTAGTGTTGGGCTCGGAGTGTTACAAGTTGTTTTTCTTTGAAGAAGTCTTTTCGAGTCACGAGATCGAGGGACTCCTCCCCTTTCGGCTCCATTGCGCATGGGCGTCGACTCCATCTTAGATTGTTTTCCCCGCAGAGGGTAAGGTAGGAGTCGTGTATTATAGTAATAGTGCCCATGCAATGGAGTAAATATGTATGTACATAATGTAGTTTAAAGTGATATATTTACAAATTTACAAATGTTCAAGATCAACTTCGAAATGGCTACAGGCTCCTGGGGAGGCGGTGGGCGCATGTGAATCTGCAGCGTCTCATGCCAAGAACAGATGTACACTGGGTAGGTGACATTTTCCGTTCAATGGCATGTGTAGCTGCAGATACACATGCTTTGCATATACTAGTAAGCAGTTCTCTCCCCAAAAGCGGTGGTTCAGCCTGTAGGAGTTGAAGTTGTTTGAAACAAAGTTCGTAGTACTGCTTGGCCTACTGTGGCTTGTTGTGCTGTTAACACATCCACGCAGTAGTGTTTGGTAAACGTATGAGGCGTAGACCATGTGGCTACCTTACATATTTCAGTCATTGGAATGTTTCCTAGAAAGGCCATGGTAGCACCTTTCTTTCTAGTTGAGTGTGCCTTTGGTGTAATAGGCAGTTCTCTTTTTGCTTTGAGATAACAAGTTTGAATGCATCTAACTATCCATCTAGCAATGCCTTGTTTGGAAATTGGATTTCCTGTATGAGGTTTTTGGAAAGCAATAAATAATTGTTTTGTTCTGTCAATATAGTACATTAACGCTCTTTTGATGTCTAATGTATGTAGTGCTCTTTCAGTTACAGAATCTGGCTCTGGGAAGAACACTGGTAGTTCTACTGTTTGATTCAAGTGGAACGGTGATATGACTTTCGGTAAGAATTTAGGATTTGTTCGTAAAACTACTTTATGCTTGTGTATCTGAATAAATGGTTTTTGTATGGTAAATGCTTGTATCTCACTTACTCTTCTTAGAGATGTGATGGCAATTAGAAATGCAACTTTCCATGTTAAGTATTGCATTTCACATGAGTGCATGGGTTCGAAAGGTGGACCCATCAGTCGTGTTAAGACAATGTTGAGGTTCCACGAAGGAACTGGTGGTGTTCTTGGTGATATAATTCTCTTTAGGCCTTCCATAAAAGCTTTTATGACTGGTATCCTAAATAATGAAGTTGAGTGCGTAATTTGCAGATAAGCTGAAATTGCGGTAAGATGTATTTTAATGGATGAAAAAGCTAGCTTTGACTTTTGTAAATGTAATAAATAGCTGACGATGTTTTTAGCAGATGCGTGTAATGGCTGAATTTGATTATTATGGCAATAATAAACAAATATTTTCCACTTATTTGCATAGCAATGTCTAGTGGTTGGTTTCCTAGCTTGTTTTATGACCTCCATACATTCTTGTGTAAGGTCTAAGGGGGTCATTCCGACCCCGGTGGGCGGCGGGCACCGCCTGCCGGGCAGAGACCGCCAAAAGACCGCACCGCGGTCAAATGACCGCGGCGGTCATTCTGACTTTCCCGCTGGGCCGGCGGGCGATCTCCAAAAGATCGCCCGCCGGCCCAGCGGGAAAGCCCCTGCAAAGAGGAAGCCGGCTCCGAATGGAGCCGGCGGATTTGCAGGGGTGCGACGGGTGCAGTGGCACCCGTCGCGATTTTCAGTGTCTGCAAAGCAGACACTGAAAATCTTTGTGGGGCCCTGTGAGGGGGCAGTGGCATGGGCAGTGCAGGGGCCCCCAGGGGCCCCATGACACCCGTTCCCGCCATCCTGTTCCTGGCGGTAAAAACCGCCAGGAACAGGATGGCGGGAAGGGGGTCGGAATCCCCATGGCGGCGCTGCTTGGAGGATTCCCTGGGCCAGGGGTAAACCGGCGGGAAACCGCTGGTTCCCCTTTTCTGACCGCGGCTTTACCGCCGCGGTCAGAATGGCCCAGGAAGCACCGCCAGCCTGTTGGCGGTGCTTCCGCGGTCGTTGGCCCTGGTGGTCGGTGACCGCCAGGGTCAGAATGACCCCCTAAGTGTCCGAATTCTAAGATTTCAGGAGCCAAATTGCTAGATTCAGTGATGCTGGATTTGGATGCCTGATCTGTTGTTTGTGTTGAGTTAACAGATCTGGTCTGCTTGGAAGCTTGACATAAGGCACTACCGAGAGGTCTAGTAGTGTTGTGAACCAAGGTTGTCTTGCCCAGGTTGGTGCTATAAGTATGAGTTTGAGTTTGTTTTGACTCAATTTGTTTACTAGATACGGAAGGAGTGGGAGAGGGGGGAAAACGTATGCAAATATCCCTGACCAACTCATCCATAACGCATTGCCCTGAGATTGATCTTGTGGGTACCTGGATGCGAAGTTTCGGCATTTTGCGTTTTCTTTTGTTGCAAATAGGTCTATTTGTGGTGTTCCCCATTTTTGGAAGTAAGTGTTTAGTATTTGGGGGTGAATCTCCCATTCGTGGATCTGTTGGTGATCCCGAGAGAGATTGTCTGCTAACTGATTCTGAATCCCTGGAATAAACTGTGCTATTAGGTGAATGTGGTTGTGAATCGCCCAATGCCATATTCTCTGTGCCAGGAGACACAACTGTGTCGAGTGTGTTCCTCCCTGTTTGTTCAGGTAATACATCGTTGTCATGTTGTCTGTTTTGACAAGAATGTGGTTGTGGCTTATTATGGGTTGAAATGCCTTTAACGCTAGAAATACTGCAAGTAGTTCTAAGTGATTTATGTGAAACTGTCTCTGCTGAGTGTCCCATTGTCCTTGGATGCTGTGTTGATTGAGGTGTGCTCCCCACCCTATCATGGAGGCATCTGTCGTTATTATGTATTGAGGCACTGGGTCTTGGAAAGACTGCCCTTGGTTTAAATTTATATTGTTCCACCATTGAAGCAAGGTATATGTTTGGCGGTCTATCAACACTAGATCTAGCAGTTGACCCTGTGCCTGTGACCATTGTGATGCTAGGCACTGTTGTAAGGGCCGCATGTGCAACCTTGCGTTTGAGACAATGGCTATGCATGAGGACATCATGCCTAGTAGTTTCATCACCATTTTGACTTGTATCTTTTGTCTTGGATACATGGCCTGTATTACATTGTGAAATGCTTGTACCCTTTGTGGACTTGGAGTGGCAATCCCTTTTGTTGTGTTGATTGTCGCCCCTAAGTATTGCTGTGTTTGACACAGCTGAAGGTGTGACTTTGTGTATTTGATTGAGAAACCTAGTTTGTGGAGGGTTTCTATGACGTACTTTGTGTGTTGTGAACACCGTTCTAGCGTGTTGGTTTTGATTAACCAATCGTCTAGGTACGGGAACACATGTATTTGCTGCCTTCTGATATGTGCGGCCACTACTGCCAGGCATTTTGTAAAAACTCTTGGCGCAGTTGTTATTCCGAATGGCAACACCATGAATTGGTAATGTACCCCTTGGAATACAAACCTTAAGTACTTTCTGTGTGAAGGATGTATCGGTATATGGAAATATGCATCCTTTAGGTCTAGTGTTGTCATGTAGTCTTGTTGTTTGAGCAGTGGGATTACGTCCTGCAATGTCACCATGTGAAAGTGATCTGATTTGATGTAGGTATTTAACGTTCTGAGATCTAATATAGGTCTTAGAGTCTTGTCCTTTTTGGGTATGAGAAAGTACAGAGAGTAAACTCCTGTTCCTTTCTGATGAATTGGTACTAGTTCTATTGCTCCTTTTTGTAGCAACGCTTGGACCTCTAGTCCTAGAAGATCCATGTGTTGTTTTGACATATTGTGTGTTTTCGGTGGGACGTTTGGAGGGAATTTGAGAAATTCTATGCAATAACCATGCTGGATAATTGCTAGGACCCAAGTGTCTGTTGTTATTTCCTCCCAATGTTTGTAAAACTTGGTTAGTCTCCCCCCCACAGGTGTTGTGTTGGGGATTTGTGACATCGAAGTCACTGCTTGTTTTGAGGAGTTTTGGGATTTTGGAACTTCCCTCTACTCTTTTGGAATTGTCCCCCTCTATATTGTCCCCGAAAACTTCCCCGCTGATATTGGCTCTGATAAGTGGGCCTTGTTTGTGAGGTTGTGGGTTCTGTACTTTGTCCTCGAAACCCCCCTCGAAACTGCGTTTTACGAAATGTGCCTCTACTCTGGGGAGTAGAGTGCACCCATGGCTTTGGCCGTATCAGTGTCCTTTTTAAGTTTTTCGATAGCAGTGTCCACCTCCGGCCCAAACAACTGCTGTCCGTTAAAAGGCATATTCAGCACGGCTTGTTGTATTTCCGGCTTGAATCCTGATGTACGCAGCCATGCGTGTCTCCTTATGGTTACTGCTGTATTTACTGTCCTAGCAGCTGTATCTGCTGCATCCATTGCTGACCGTATCTGATTGTTCGAGATACTCTGTCCTTCCTCCACCACCTGTTGTGCCCTTTTTTGGAACTCTTTGGGTAAGTGTTCAATGAAATGTTGCATTTCGTCCCAATGAGCCCTATCATATCTTGCCAGCAATGCCTGTGAGTTGGCAATGCGCCATTGGTTGGCCGCTTGTGCTGCAACCCTTTTCCCCGCAGCATCGAACTTGCGACTCTCCTTGTCTGGAGGTGGTGCATCTCCCGAGGTGTGAGGGTTTGCTCTCTTGTGAGCTGCCCCTACTACCACAGAGTCTGGTGTTAATTGCTGCGTGATATATACCGGGTCTGTTGGCAGTGGCTTGTATTTTTTCTTTACCCTTGGAGTTATGGCCCTGCCCTTCACAGGCTCCTGAATCACCTGTTTGGAGTGTTTTAGCATTCCAGGTAGCATAGGGAGGCTTTGGTATTGGCTATGAGTGGAGGATAGTGTGTTAAACAAAAAGTCATCCTCAATAGGCTCTGCATGCAGGGTGACATTATGAAATGCCGCTGCTCTTGACACCACCTGTGTGTAGGCTGTACTGTCCTCAGGTGGCGACAGTCTCGCTGGGTAACAGTCTGGGCTGTTATCTGACACTGGCGCATCAAAGATCCCATGCGTCGGGGTCATCCTGACTCATTCCAGTATGAGTTGGGGACTGCATCAGTGGTGGAGTGGCTACCGGTGATGTGTGCGTTGAGCGCGGTGGAGATGGTGGCGGTGTTACTTGTCTTGCCACCTTTGCCTGTGGCTGCTTGTCTTTTTCTTGGAAGGCAAGTTTCCTTTTAATTCGGATTGGAGTACTGATTTTCCCTGTCTCCTTCTGAATGTGGAGTCTTCTTTGAGTGTAATCTGGCTCCCCTGCCTCTAGCTCCTGTCCGAATCTGTGTCCATGCATCTGTGAGGACAGGCCCTGTTCCTCTGTATAGGAACTTGGTTTCGGCTCCGAGGCCGGATGTTTCGGTATCGAAACCTTTTCGACTGTCTTTATCGGCTCCGAAGACACTTTTTGCCTTTCGGTGTTCCGATATCTCGGTGCCGACTTGTTTCGGTGCCGCTCTCTCGATGTTGAGATTGCTCTGACCCGGTGTCTCGGGGTCGAGTCTGTTCTGTGCCGGTATCTCGACCGGAGTCGGATGACTTCGACACATGTGTGCCCTTTTTCGGTGCCGATGGCCGGTCACCTTATTTTCGGGTTAAGCCATGGCCTGCTGGCGGTGTCGTCCCCTGGGCTTTCATGAATTTTCCGTGAGTCTTGGGCATGGGCGTCTTACTCACGGTTTTCGGCGTCTGTTCAGTTTCGACCTCGTCCGAGTCCGAATCCGCGATGGAGAAGGTTTCTTCTTCCTCCAAGACTTGGTGTCCTGATGGCGCCAACGCCATTTGGAGTCTTCTTGCTCTCCGGTCTCTTAGCGTTTTCCTCGACCTAAACGCTCGACAGGCCTCGCAGGTATCCTCTTTGTGTTCGGGAGACAAACACAAATTACAGACCAGATGCTGATCTGTGTAAGGATACTTGTTGTGGCATTCGGGGCAGAAGCGGAATGGGGTCCGTTCCATTAGCTTGGAAGACGCACGTGGTCAGGCCGACCAGGCCCCGCCGGGGAATCGAAACCCCGAAGGGCCACCGGAGCTCTTCAAAATTCGGTGTCGATCTGCGTTAACTAACCAGATACCGAACGCAAACAATACCGTCGAATTTTCCGAGTTTTAACTAACTTTCTGAACCGAAACACGGAGCGAAGAGGAACACGTCCGAACCCGATGGCGGAAAGAAAACAATCTAAGATGGAGTCGACGCCCATGCGCAATGGAGCCGAAAGGGGAGGAGTCCCTCGATCTCGTGACTCGAAAATACTTCTTCGAAGAAAAACAACTTGTAACACTACGAGCCTAACACTAGATGGCGGGATGTGCACAGCATGTGTATCTGCAGCTACACATGCCATAGAAAATATATATATATACAGCCTTAGATATATCAAATTGTTTTTAAGGCAAGATAAAGCATTTGAGAACCAGTATCTAACCACATTTTCATTCAGCGGATATCAGGACTGCTATACGAGATTGCCCATGGGCAATAAGAATAGTCCTAGTTTGCTTGCAGCAAGAATAAAAGAGGTCTTACAGGAATATCCTGAGGCTCTATCATGTTTAAATGACAAATAAATCACGGATAATGACTTAAACAAATGCCTCACAGAGGTGGATTGGATAGTGACATTGTTAGTTTTCTATGGGTACAAAATTAACTTTAAAAAATGTAGTATTTAATTGTGATTTTCTTGGATACCTTTATCAGTGAGGAAAAAGTCTTCTTGCAGAGGTGTTCTACTTTACAACCTCCAAATACATTAAGAAACTTACAAGCCCTGATATGATTTCTTAACTTTGGGAGAGCTGACTTGCCACTTTATTTTCAGCAAATGAAGCCTTTGTATGATTTGATTACTCTCATGATTGCTGACAAACACTAGATGAAATAGCACACAGCCATCTTACACAGACTACAAGCAGACATGCTACAGACCAAATATTTGTAGACTTGAGGTAACAAAACAAAACAAGTAACTAGAGGTCTTTACCTGTGCCTCAGGCTATACTTGCATAGCTTACAATGAAGGCCAGACAACTACCCTAGCTCACAGATTACATCAGTACTCCTCTCCAGAAGGGATATTAACACCTACAGAAACAAGTCTCACTGCTGTGCACACGGCAATATTATAGGAATGCCCTTTGGCACAGGGGAAACAAATTATTATAGCTGCTCTTATACCTGGACTGGAGGCAGTGACAAAACCAAATATTTCGAATGCTAATGCTCTACAACTGCCTTGGGTTGAGTGGGACTCCATTTCAAACATTATTGAAAACTGAATATATGTCCATCACTCCGCACACAAGAATTTTTACAATACACCCAAAATGTTCCATTAGCTCTGAATGCTAAACTCATATACGAGTCCAAGAGCATGTTTTACTCAAACAACTCTGTACCACCTGTGGCTGGCGCTAAACAAATATTCTGCAGGTTGTGCTGGAGTAGAGGGAGTCTTTGAAGATGTTAACTTCAAGCCCCTGTGCACACATACACTAAAAGTTTGGGTGATTCTACTTAATAGCTAGCACAAACAAATGAGCCAATACCTGGGTAAGACCAGGGGATAGCAGCAAACAGGATACCCTCTTCTGCTTGTCTCCTTGAGTCAGTGTGAAGGAGCAAACCCTCTATTCATCCAAGTGAATTTCTGAACACAACTGAACATGTTTGATTTTACCCAATGAAAATTGCTTCTTCAATATTTGTGATGCTATGTTTTGTTTACTTTATGCAATATCGTATATAGTCAAAGCAGCCTGACAATGCTGATGCACCACTGAAGCCATAAATAAATCGACATGCTGTGTACAAAAGGCCTTTGAAAAGGGATAATACTGACTACAGTTAGAAATGTCGCTCTATGTGGCACGACATGACCACTACTGATCTGGAACAAAGTCATGTCCATCATTCCCCATTGGTTACTCTAGGAGCAGAATTAGGCAATTACCTATGTATTCCAGACAGCAATATTTTAATAGAGTTTCTAAGTCAAGAAATAATTCTGGACTTTTCAGATGAAAATGGAAAGATAAGAAAGAAAATATGTCGTGACAAATAGGGTTATATAAAAATACTGAATGTAGTTTCCTTTACAGGAATGTTGTATCCGCCTGAATTGTAAGTTTACCTAGGTATTTTGAGGAATTTCCAAAATAATTCAAGAAGAATTTTGGCCAATGTTGGTACATTCCCTTAGAAAAGTTAATGCTCTGATAAAACTCTCTAAATTACACAGAACTATAAAATGAACATCTCCTTGACTAAGCTGCGGGAGAATCAGTGAGACGTGTTGCAGGCAAGAGGTAACCCATATGCTAACTGTGTTACTGCATTTTTCTGTGCTAACAAGTGAGACCGTGGTGTGTGTGATTTGTCTCAATCTGTCTGAAGGGTTCTTGACAGCTCTAGGTTAGTTTTGTTTCTAATTCCCAAACTGACAAATATGTGCCAGTCAAATGCATTTAACTTTTAAAAATTGAAGAAAGCTATTGCGTGTAGGTTAACTGATTCGAATTCTGAAATAAAACCAGTTTAATCTTGAAACATGCTCAACACAACAATCATGTTTGTATAATTACAAGGTTGACATTTTTTCTCAGATCCAAAAACCATCTTCATTTAATAATCTTCAAACCCAACTCAACCTTACATCCTACATCTTCAAAAGTTCAGTGGGTACTGGCTAGGTACAGTGCATTTTTTGTGCAGAATTTGTATACTGACCACAAAGGCCCACAGAATATTGTATAAACCTATAAATACAAGAATGTCAACCGAATATTTTAGATCACCACACCACCACTGAGCTCCTGTTACAAGCTCCTTCAAATTCAACCCCTGCCTTCTGAAACACGAAAATAGAATTACTTAAAAATACATACTGTCTCAGAGACAAGCTCCAAATCTCGAGCACTCAACACATCTCCACCAGATGTAGATCAAAAAGGCCAGGAAAGAATGGACATGCAAACAAGCCTTCTCGGCGTCCACACTAAGACTCTGGAACTAACTAGCCTGGCAACTCATCGACCCTCCACTCCACAAAAACTAGTACCTTTCAGAGTTCTTGCCACAGAATCACTGCCGCTCACTCTGCCTGCAGTAACCTCAAGACCACTCTTTAAGCTACGCTACCCGAAAATGGACAAGATAATGCATGCATATAATTTTGAGCTCTGTATAAATCCTCACGTGTGCTTTATTATATGCATTTCTTGACTGTCATACGTAGCCAAGTCCACACATACATACACACCTCAAACAAAGAGAAAAAAAAAAAAGGAAAAGATCTCCAAAGTGCTGAATTTGTAATATACAATAAAAGATCAAAGAAGAGTAATGACTGGTAGGTGTAGGTTCACATACAAATTTTCTCTGTAGTAGGTGAATCCTATAAAAGGAAGCTGATTTCCTGAAAAAGCTTTAGGGATTGGGAAGGTCTCCACGTCGCCTTTGTCATCCTCAATTTCATCGAAATTACTGCTATCTGCATCGCTGCTCAGTTCAGGTACAACAGGAGCAGCCGCTAAAAAGGAAAGAAACAAAAAGCATTTCATCATTAAGCACACCCCCATGGACAGCCCCACTTAAAGATCACACAAGAAAAAGAACAACAAAATGATTTGACTCTTAATGACTAGTATCAATGTGCTTTATAGAAGTACACTTACCCTATATCTTATTATACTCAGGTTATAAACAAGCCTTTGAGAGTTTACACATAATGAAAAATCTGGCACATTGTTCGCATGCAGGGCATGTTCATGATTTCAAAGAACACTAACAAAGCTTCTGAAGAAACAAAATAATAAAATAACATTATTTGAGGCAGACTGATCAAAAATAAATGTTATGCTTGGGTCAGGTATGCCAGCTGCAAAAGGGGAAAAAAATACCCCCACTGTGCAAGTCAATTCTACAAAAAGATTACTGAGCTAATTTGATTCTTCTGTTGGTCTTACTGACAAAGTCCTTGATTTGCCAAGAGACATACCCGCCATATGAACTTTCAATTACAAAGAAATTCACTAATTCGGTATGGATTCCATTCTATAAAAGACAAAACACTAACAGTCTAAGTTGGGTGGATCATGGATTTCAACTGCCTACAAAAATTAGTATGATGAAAGACAGATAGTGAAAGCAAATGATGACACATTAAAAAACAATGTACTCTCTCCAAAGCTTTACTCTGTCTGACCATCACCCTATACTTCTATCAATCTATCCTCTATCTCCACTCTCCGACTCATCCCAAACCCATTCTACTACTATGATCTCCAAAATAACACCTTCTTAGACTCTTCCCACCTCTACCCCTCCTGGTTCACCCCAAACCTCAGTTTTTGAATGCCAAACAACCCTACTAAATTCTCCTTCATTTATCACTTTCGACTCATCCCAAACCCCATTAGGCCACTATGATCTCCCGAATACCTTTCTACAGACTTACATCCTCTACCTCTTCTTTACTCATCCCAAACCTCATCTTGCTACTATTATCTCCCAATTAACACTTCTAGATTATTCACTCCTCTATCCCTCCATTATTCTATTCAAATCAACTAACAGTCACATGTCCTTGTCTCAAACTAACTCATACCTCCCTATACTAACACTGTGCTTATATTTCCCTATACTAATCCACCACTAATCCTTTTGGGTTCCAGAGTAGCGTGCTACTCCCCGAAAAGCGTTTCAACACCTTGTTGGAGATAGTAAGCACTATATAAATACAATTACAAAACATACTTCAAATAATCAATTGTGGGATTCGAGTGGTCAACAAGTAAACTGAGCTTTAAAAAATTATACCAGATTTACCGGTAATAGTGCATTTGCCCAAGTATACTGGGAAATTTCCAAAATAATTCAAGAAGAATGTTGCCCACCTCGTTGACGCCTACCAAGAAATAATCAGTGAGGCGTGTTCAATGCGAGAGGTGCAACACAGTACTTGCAAACTTTCAGTCTAGGGATTTCACAGCCATGATGAAGTGAAAAGGAGTCATGTCCTCAGCGAGGAGAGCTCACTTCGGACTATGAATTCCAGAGTGAAGAGCTAACAAAAGGGCATACTAAGGCAGAAAGTTTGATGTAGTGTTGTGTTTTATTATGTGTTGCCTCACTGGAAAGCAGCTAGTATAATGAAAGCAGGAAGATTGTAGCACAATAACAGAACACTGTCCTCAAGGGGTGCCCAACAATTCCAAATGCCAATATGAATGGTGATAGCTACTGTATGACCAGAAGAACGTTAAATATGCAGTGGTGGAAGGAAGGGGTCCAGCAGAATTGAAACTGTGTAATCGATGCACACCCTTGGTCACGTTCTGAATTATTTTAGGCAACTGGCAACTTTTGAGACCAGGGCTTCGTTATGTTGCGACGGATTTTGTCAGTTCCACTGTAGCCACCATAGGGGCCTCGGTGTGAGGAGTAAAAACAACAAATAATTATGTGGTTTAAAAGGAAGGCAGTACAAGACTTCCAATTGTGTTCCCAAAACGTCAGTCTGAAGTTGTCTAAGTAGAACCAAAGAACAGGTGTCCTTTATTGAAAAGTTTGATTATTATCTTACTATAGGCTATAATATAAATTTCTGTTTAACTTTTATAACAATGAATTTTCTTATGCTAAGAACAACGATTTCATGAGCTTGTTTGAAGCCTTTGACAACATATCTAATGTGCATAGGCATCATGATAAGGGTGAAAATTTTGAATATTTGTGGGGATTTCCAGTGTAGGGACTTCCCATGCCTAAATGTGCTTAAATGCTTACTTTTCTAGCTAAGAGTGCATCAATCTGAGAAGCTACGAGCTAGGTCATTTTATTCTGGAGCAAGACATTAATGCCCATGAACAAGAGGGTCTTGTGATATCCCGGGTACCCACATTTTATGGGAGAGGGTGTTCATCCACAACTGATTATGCATTTATGACTCGACGGATGGTGCTGCTGGGCGAGGCCTTTTAAGGTGTGAAAAGTGTAGAAAAGAATCAAAGAGTCTCCAAATAAGTATTGCAGGTCCTTTTTTTGGAGCATCCCATCCACTACAGCCCAGCACAACTGCTCTCCTCTCTGCTCTCCTCCAACAAGATCAACACTCCACATTCTATATGAGGTCATATGTGACCTCAGGTAGAGGCAGAACTATGTGAGCATTCCACCCCTCCTGAGCCCACACAAGACATATACCACACACCTTCCCTCTTTACAAAGAAACCCCAAGGAAACTATATACATAAACTACACAGAGAAAATACAGTAAAAAAAAAAAAAACACAAGGAAACTACAGATACTACTAACAGCATTATCTTCTCCCTTTTGATTTGACAACTCTATTAAGATTCCACACTCTTCCGTCCTTTATTTTTACAGCATTCCTAAAAAGCTTAACAACTAAAAACGGTCCTAAAAATGTACTCCTGTCTTTACACAAAGTTGGTTTCTTAACTAAAATTTGATCCCCAATTTTCACATCTAAGTCATGCGTACTTTTCTTATCATCATAGTACATCTTCCTCTTCTGTACACATACTTTCTCACACTCATTCTCCACATCCACAACACTTTCTGGTGACCTATTATTTTTCCCCCAACTCACCCACGCAGGTGAAAGGGGAGTGTTGGCTTTGCGACCTCTGAAAAGATCAAAAGGAACCTTACCCGTAGTGGAATGAGGGGTTACCCTGTAAGCATGAAGAAATCTCTTCAGACCGTCTCTCCAGTCCCTATTTGACGCAACCTCCAGCTGTATACATTCCTTCACATACCTGTTGAACCTCTCCACTGTACCATTCCCTTGTGGATGATATGGTGAACACCTCTTGTGCTTAATACCAAACTTTTGAAGAAAATCCTCCATTTCCCTTTAAACAAACTGTGGACCATTGTCTGTCACTATGGTATTGGGCAAACCTTCTCGACCAAAAATATCCCTAATAAAATTAAATTATCCTTCTAGTCTCCGTGGTGCCACAAATACCAATTTCTGCCCACCTGGAAAATTGATCAATCAAAACAATAAGATAGTTGGAGCCACCTCTACCATGCACGGGTCCTACAATGTCAACTGCCACTACTTCCCATGGTTTTTGTGGCATGTCTCTTACACACATAGGAGGCACCCTCGTCTTGTAAACCTTGTCACTGTTGCAACAGTCTACACACTCCCTTACCACTCTCTCCACCATCAAATCCATACCTGGCCACCAATAATCCAGACGAATCCTTGCCTTTGTTCTGATCATACCTTGGTGCCCTTCATGCCAGAGTTCAATAATTTTTCCTCTCAACTCTACTGGAACCACCAATCTTCATCCACGTAACAGGATACCATCTTCTACTGATAATTCATCTTTCACCTTCCGGAATCCACACAGATCCCTGTCCTGTTTAGCACTATTGCCCCAACCGAATCTGACTTTCTCACACACCTGTTGCAAAATCTTATCCTCTGCTACAGCCTTTACCCACACTTCTTGTTCTACTACACTACCGGTTACGCTGCACACAGATATATCATTTAATCCCTTTTTCTCAGGAAACTCTTTTACTTCTTAGCTTAATCTGGATAGACAATCTGCAACTTTATTGTAGGAACCTGGGACATAATGCACAGTATAGTTGTAATCTTGTAGACTGATAACCCACTTACTAACTCTTCCAGAAATCATGTGCAGGCCCTTCTTCATAAATACCTCCACCAAAGGTTTGTGATCCGTAAAGATCTCAAACTCTCTACCCCACACAAAATTCCTGAGTTTATTAATTGCCCAATACACACTGAAAGCCTCTTTTTCTATGGTGGAGTAGTTGATTTCTGGTCCCCGCAGCGCCCTAGAACAAAATACTATTGGTTTACGATCATGATTGTCCATTTCTTGTAGTAACACTGCTACCAATCCGCTCTCACTCGCATCAGTCATTATCACACATTTCTTATCAGGATCAAACGATTCCAAAGACCCAATAGAAGATAACACTGCTTTGATATTCTCAAACTCTCTCAGACACCTTGCGTCCCACAAGAATTCAGCATTTTTCTTCAAAAGTTGACGCATGCAGACCGTTTTAGATGCTAGATTAGGTAAAGATTTAGCATGAAATTCAATCATCCCAAGAAATAATAACAATTCTTCTTTTTTTTCAAGAACACGTAGGTGTAAAATGTTTTCTACCAGTTCTTCCTTTGGACATAACACTCCTGCTGTGAACTTATGCCCAAGATATTCAACTTCTGTACTTCTGAAAAAGCACTTCTTTAACTTAAGATGTAAGGAAATGCCTCCTTCGCATTGTTACCACCTGACTTTTTGCCTTTGCTGATGCTAAGTTTTGATTTGAAAGTGTGCTGAGGCCTGCTAACCAGGCCCCAGCACCAGTGTTCTTTCCCTAACCTGTACTTTTGTTTCCACAATTGGCACACCCTGGCATCCAGGTAAGTCCCTTGTAACTGGTACCCCTGGTACCAAGGGCCCTGATGCCAGGGAAGGTCTCTAATGGCTGCAGCATATCTTATGCCACCCTGGGGACCCCTCACTCAGCCCAGACACACTGCTTGCCAGCTTGTGTGTGCTGGTGAGGACAAAACGAGTAAGTCGACATGGCACTCCCCTCAGGGTGCCATGCCAACCTCACACTGCCTATGCAGTATAGATAAGTCACCCCTCTAGCAGGCCTTACAGCCCTAAGGCATGGTGCACTATACCACAGGTGAGGGCACCAGTGCATGAGCACTGTGCCCCTACAGTGTCTAAGCAAGACCTTAGACATTGTAAGTGCAGGGTAGCCATAAGAGTATATGGTCTGGGAGTCTGTCATGCACGAACTCCACAGCACCATAATGGCTACACTGAAAACAGGGAAGTTTGGTATCAAACTTCTCAGCACAATAAATGCACACTGATGCCAGTGTACATTTTATTGTAACATACACCCCAGAGGGCACCTTAGAGGTGCCCCCTGAAACCTTAACCGACTACCCGTGTAGGCTGACTGGTTTTAGCAGCCTGCCACACTCGAGACATGTTGCTGGCCACATGGGGAGAGTGCCTTTGTCACTCTGTGGCTAGTAACAAAGCCTGCACTGGGTGGAGATGCTTATCACCTCCCCCTGCCGGAAGTGTAACACCTGGCGGTGAGCCTCAAAGGCTCACCCCCTTTGTTGCAGCACCCCAGGGCATTCCAACTAGTGGAGTTGCCCGCCTCCTCCGGCCACGGCCCCACTTTTGGCGGCAAGGCCGGAGGAGATAATGAGAAAAACAAGGAGGAGTCACTGGCCAGTCAGGACAGCCCCTAAGGCAACCTGAGCTGAGGTGACTCTGACTTTTAGAAATCTTCCATCTTGCAAATGGAGGATTCCACCAATAGGGATAGGAATGTGACCCCCTCCCCTTGGGAGGAGGCACAAAGAGGGTGTACCCACCCTCAGGGCTAGTAGCCATTGGCTACTAACCCCCCAGACTTAAACACACCCCTAAATTTAGTATTTAGGGGCTCCTCAGAACCTAGGAACTCAGATTCCTGCAACCTAAGAAGAAGAGGACTGCTAAGCTGAAAAACCCTGCAGAGAAGACGGAGACACCAACTGCTAACGGCCTGTCTCCTCCCCTTCTAGAGACACTGCTCCAGCGACGCTTTCCCCAGGGACCAGCGACCTCTGAAGCCTCAGAGGACTGCCCTGCATCTAGAAGGACCAAGAACTCCCGATGACAGCGGATCTGTTCACCCAAGACTGCAACTTTGTAACAAAGGAGCAACTTTAAAACAACCTGCGTTTCCCGCCGGAAGCGTGAGACTTTCTACTCCGCACCCGACGCCCCCGGCTCGAATTGTGGAGAACAATCACTTCAGGGAGGACTCCCCGGCGACTGCGAGACCGTGAGTAGCCAGAGTTGCCCCCCCTGAGCCCCCACAGCGACGCCTCCAGAGGGAATCCCGAGGCTCCCCCTGACCGAGACTGCCTGTTCCTCAGATCCCGACACCTGGTAAAGACTCTGACCCGCAGCCCCCAGGACCTGAAGGATCTGAACTCCAGTGCAGGAGTGACCCCTAGGAGGCCCTCTCTCTTGCCCAGTTGGTGGCTACCCCGTGGAGCCCCCCCCCGCCTGCATCGCTGAAGAGACCCCTTGGTCTCCCATTGCTTTCTATTGAAAACCTGACTATTGTTTGCACACTGCACCTGGCCGCCCCCGTGCCGCTGAGGGTGTACTTTCTGTGTGGACTTGTGTCCCCCCCGGTGCCCTACAAACCCCCCCCCCCCCATGGTCTGCCCTCCGAAGACACGGGTACTTACCTGCTGGCAGACTGGAACCGGGGCACCCCCTTCTCCATTGAAGCCTATGTGTTTTGGGCACCACTTTGACCTCTGCACCTGACCGGCCCTGAGCTGCTGGTGTGGTAACTTTGGGGTTGCTCTGAACCCCCAACGGTGGGCTACCTTGGACCCAAACTTGAACCCCGTAGGTGGTTTACTTACCTGCAAAAACTAACAAACTCTTACTCCCCCCAGGAACTGTTGAAAATTGCACTAAGTGTCTAGTTTTAAAATAGCTATATGTGATTTATGTGAAAACTGTGTATGCTATTTTGATTATTCAAAGTTCTTAAAGTACCTACCTGCAATACCTTTCATTTAAAGTATTACATGTAAATCTTGAACCTTTGGTTCTTAAAATAAACTAAGAAAATATATTTTTCTATAACAAAAACCTATTGGCTTGGAATTGTCTCTGAGTGTGTGTTCCTCATTTATTGCTTGTGTGTGTACAACAAATGCTTAACACTACTCCTTTGATAAGCCTACTGCTCGACCACACTACCACAAAATAGAGCATTAGTATTATCTCTTTTTGCCACTATCTTACCTCTAAGGGGAACCCTTGGACTCTGTGCATACTATTCCTTACTTTGAAATAGTGCATACAGAGCCAACTTCCTACATTGGTGGATCAGCGGTGGGGTACAAGACTTTGCATTTGCTGGACTACTCAGCCAATACCTGATCAAACGACTAAATTCCACAAATTGTCATTAGAAACTGATTTTTGCAATTTGAGCTATTTTTCTAAATTTTTAAAAGTCCTGCTAGGGCCTTGGGTTAGTCCCTGTTAGCATTTCTTTTAGAGTTTAAAAGTTTTGTGAAAAGTTTGAATTAAGTTCTAGAAATAGTTTTAGATTCTTAAAAAGTATTCCAACTTTTAGAAACATAATGTCTAGTGCAGAAGAGAATGTGATGGAACTCGACATCACCCCTTACCTCCATCTTAAGATGAGGGAGCTAAGGTCTCTCTGCAAAATAAAGAAAATACCAGTTGGCCTAAGACCTTCCAAATTACAGCTCCAGGAGCTTCTGGCAGAGTTTGAAAAAGCCAACCCCTCTGAGGATGACCTCCCAGAGGATGAAGCTAGTGACTTGGAGGAGAATTCCCCCCCTCGAGTCCTACTTAGGGAGAACAGGGTCCCTCAAACCCTGACTCCAAATGTGATAGTCAGAGATGCTGCTTCCCTCACAGGAGGGTCCAGCACCTCTGTAATCACTGAGGATAGCCTCAGTGAAGATGATCTCCTGTTAGCCAGGATGGCCAAAAGATTGGCTTTAGAGAGACAGCTCCTAGCCATAGAAAGGGAAAGACGAGAGATGGGTTTTGGTCCCATCCATGGTGGCAGCAACATAAATAGGGTCAAAGATTCTCCTGACATGTTGAAAATCCCTAAAGGGATTGTAACTAAATATGAAGATGGTGATGACATCACCAAATGGTTCACAGCTTTTGAGAGGGCTTGTGCAACCAGAAAAGTAAACAGATCTCACTGGGGTGCTCTCCTTTGGGAAATGTTCACTGGAAAGTGTAGGGATAGACTCCTCACACTCTCTGGAAAAGATGCAGAATCTTATGACCTCATGAAGGCTACCCTGATTGAGGGCTTTGGATTCTCCACTGAGTATACAATTAGGTTCAGGGGGGCTCAAAAATCCTCGAGCAGGACCTGGGTTGATTTTGTGGACTACTCAGTGAAAACACTGGATGGTTGGATTCAAGGCAGTGGTGTAAATGATTATGATGAGCTGTACAATTTATTTGTGAAAGAACACCTATTAAGTAATTCTTCAAATGATAAACTGCATCAGCATCTGGTAGACCTAGGACCAATTTCTCCCCAAGAATTGGGAAAGAAGGCGGACCATTGGGTCAAGACTAGGGTGACCAAGACTTCCACAGGGGGTGACCAAAAGAAAGGGGTCACAAAGCCTCCCCAGGGGAAGAGTGTTGAGACATCCAAAAATAAAAATAGTAAAGAGTCTTCTACAGGCCCCCAAAAACCTGCACAGGAGGGTGGGCCCAGAGCCTCTTCACAATCCAATTTTGGGTACAAGGGTAAAAACTTTGATCCCAAAAAGGCCTGGTGTCGTAGCTGTAATCAGCCTGGACACCAAACTGGAGACAAGGCCTGTCCCAAGAAAAGTACCACTTCTAACTCTACTCCAGCTAACACTGGAATGGCTAGTCTCCAAGTGGGATCAACAGTGTGCCCAGAGCAAATCAGGTGTCACACTGAAGCTACATTAGTCTCTGAGGGTGGGGTGGATTTAGCCACACTGGCTGCCTGGCCCCCTAACATGCAAAAATACAGGCAGCAGCTCTTAATTAATGGAACAAGTGTAGAAGGCCTGAGGGATACAGGTGCCAGTGTCACCATGGTGACAGAGAAACTGGTTTCCCCTGGTCAATACCTGGCTGGACAAACTTATCCAGTAACCAATGCTGACAATCAAACTAAAGTACATCCCATGGCTATGGTAACTTTAGAGTGGGGAGGGGTCAATGGCCTGAAACAGGTGGTGGTATCCGCAAATATCCCTGTAGACTGTTTGCTTGGAAATGACCTGGAGTCCTCAGCATGGGCTGAGGTAAAATTGAAAACCCATGCAGCCATGCTGGGTATCCCTGAACTGGTGTGTCTCCAGACAAGGGCACAGTGCAAGGCTCAGGGTGAAAAAGTAGAGTTGGAGCCTGGAAAAAGGGCCCAGCCTACCAAGAGAAAATGAAAGACAACTCGGAAACCAGCTGCAACACAACAACAAAAAGAGAACCTCTCTTCTCAGGAAGAAGTTCTGCCCTCTGAGGGAACTGAGCCTCTGGAGTTAGAATCTAATCAGGTTGAGCTCTTAGGCCCAAGGGGACCCTCAAGGGAGCAGTTGTGTAAGGGGCAAGAAACCTATCCCTTTCTTGAAGGCCTTAGGCAGCAAGCTGCTGAAGAGTCCAATGGCAAGAAAACTGGAACACATAGGGTCTATTGGGAAGATGGACTCCTTTACACTGAGGCAAGAGATCCCAAACCTGGTGCCACTAGGAGAGTGGTAGTGCCTCAGGAGTTTAGGGAGTTCATACTGACCTTAGCCATGATATTCCTCTTGCTGGGCATTTGGGACAAACCAAGACGTGGGAGAGACTAATCAACCACTTCTATTGGCCCAACATGTCCCAGAAGGTCAAGGAGTTTTGTGTCTCCTGTACCACCTGTCAAGCCAGTGGTAAGACAGGTGGACACCCAAAGGCCCCCCTCATTCCACTTCCAGTGGTGGGGGTCCCCTTTGAAAGAGTGGGTGTGGACATAGTGGGTCCACTTGAACCTCCCACAGCCTCAGGGAACATGTACATACTAGTAGTAGTGGATCATGCTACTAGGTACCCTGAAGCAATTCCCCTTAGGTCGACTACTGCCCCTGCAGTAGCCAAGGCCCTCATTGGTATCTTTACCAGAGTGGGTTTCCCTAAGGAGGTGGTGTCTGACAGAGGTACCAACTTTATGTCAGCATACCTGAAACACATGTGGAATGAGAGTGGGGTGACTTACAAATTCACTACACCATACCATCCACAAACTAATCGTCTTGTTGAGAGATTCAACAAGACATTAAAAGGCATGATCATGGGGCTCCCTGAAAAACTCAAAATGAGATGGGATGTCCTCTTGCCATGTCTGCTTTTCGCTTACAGAGAGGTGCCTCAGAAGGGAGTAGGGTTCTCACCCTTTGAACTTCTGTTTGGCCACCCTGTAAGGGGACCACTAGCTCTTGTGAAAGAAGGCTGGGGGAGACCTCTTCATGAGCCTAAACAAGACATAGTGGACTATGTACTTGGCCTACGTTCAAGCATGGCAGAGTACATGGAAAAAGCAAGTAAAAACCTTGAGGCAAGCCAACAGCTCCAGAAATTTTGGTATGACCAAAAGGCTGCAATGGTTGAATTTCAACCAGGGCAGAAAGTCTGGGTTTTGGAGCCTGTGGCTGCCAGGGCACTTCAGGACAGATGGAGTGGCCCTTACCCAGTGCTAGAGAAGAAGAGTCAGGTCACCTACCTGGTGGACCTAGACACTAGCAGGAGCCCCAAGAGGGTGATCCATGTGAACCGCCTTAAGCTCTTCCATGACAGGGCTGATGTGAATCTGTTGATGGTAACAGATGAGGACCAGGAAGCGGAGAGTGAACCTCTCCCTGATCTCCTCTCCACAAACCCTAAGGATGGCTCAGTTGATGGAGTGATCTACTCAGGCACCCTCTCTGGCCAACAGCAATCTGATTGTAGGAAGGTCCTGCAACAGTTTGCTGAGCTCTTTTCCCTAACCCCTGGTCAGACACACCTGTGTACCCATGATGTGGACACAGGAGACAGCATGCCTGTCAAAAACAAAATTTTCAGACAGTCTGACCAAGTTAAGTAGAGCATCAAAGTGGAAGTCCACAAGATGCTGGAATTGGGAGTCATTGAGCCCAGTGGTCTTAGTCCCCAAACCTCACACCAAAGATGGAAAGAGAGAGATGAGGTTTTGTGTGGACTACAGAGGACTTAATTCTGTCACCAAGACAGATGCCCATCCCATTCCAAGGGCAGATGAATTGATTGATAAATTGGGTGCTGCCAAATTCTTAAGTACCTTTGACTTAACAGCAGGGTACTGGCAAATCAAAATGGCACCAGAAGCAAAAGAAAAGACAGCATTCTCCACACCTGATGGGCATTATCAGTTCACTGTTATGCCCTTTGGTTTAAAGAATGCCCCTGCCACCTTCCAAAGGTTGGTGAATCAAGTCCTTGCTGGCTTGGAGTCTTTTAGTGCAGCTTATCTTGACGATATTGCTGTCTTTAGCTCCAGCTGGCAGGATCACCTGGTCCACCTGAAGAAGGTTTTGAAGGCTCTGCAATCAGCAGGCCTCTCTATCAAGGCATCCAAATGCCAGATAGGGCAGGGAACTGTGGTTTACTTTGGACACCTTGTAGGTGGAGGCCAAGTTTAGCCACTCCAGCCCAAGATCCAGACTATTCTGGACTGGGCAGCTCCAAAAACCCAGACTCAAGTCAGGGCATTCCTTGGCTTGACTGGGTACTATAGGAGGTTTGTGAAGGGATATGGATCCATAGTGACAGCCCTCACAGACCTTACCTCCAAGAAAATGCCCAAGAAAGTAAACTGGACTGTAGAATGCCAACAGGCCTTTGACACCCTGAAACAAGCAATGTGCACAGCACCAGTTCTAAAAGCTCCAGATTACTCCAAGCAGTTAATTGTGCAGACAGATGCCTCTGAACATGGGATAGGGGCAGTTTTGTCCCAAACAAATGATGATGGCCTTGACCAGCCTGTTGCTTTCATTAGCAGGAGGTTACTCCCCAGGGAGCAGTGTTGGAGGGCCATTGAGAGGGAGGCCTTTGCTGTGGTTTGGTCCCTGAAGAAGCTGAGACCATACCTCTTTGGTACTCACTTTGTAGTTCAAACTGACCACAGACCTCTCAGATGGCTGATGCAAATGAAAGGTGAAAATCCAAAACTGTTGAGGTGGATCATCTCCCTACAGGGAATGGACTTTATAGTGGAACACAGACCTGGGACTGCCCATGCCAATGCAGATGGCCTTTCCAGGTTCTTCCACTTAGAAAAGTGGGTTACCCCCTGACTTTTTGCCTTTGCTGATGCTAAGTTTTGATTTGAAAGTGTGCTGAGGCCTGCTAACCAGGCCCCAGCACCAGTGTTCTTTCCCTAACCTGTACTTTTGTTTCCACAATTGGCACACCCTGGCATCCAGGTAAGTCCCTTGTAACTGGTACCCCTGGTACCAAGGGCCCTGATGCCAGGGAAGGACTCTAAGGGCTGCAGCATGTCTTATGCCACTCTGGAGACCCCTCACTCAGTACAGACACACTGCTTGCCAGCTTGTGTGTGCTGGTGAGGACAAAACGAGTAAGTCGACATGGCACTCCCCTCAGGGTGCCATGCCAACCTCACACTGCCTATGCAGTATAGATAAGTCACCCCTCTAGCAGGCCTTACAGCTCTAAGGCAGGGTGCACTATTCCATAGGTGAGGGCACCAGTGCATGAGCACTGTGCCCCTACTGTGTCTAAGCAAAACCTTAGACATTGTAAGTGCAGGGTAGCCATAAGAGTATATGGTCTGGGAGTCTGTCATGCATGAACTCCACAGCACCATAATGGCTACACTGAAAACTGGGAAGTTTGGTATCAAACTTCTCAGCACAATAAATGCACACTGATGCCAGTGTACATTTTATTGTAACATACACCCCAGAGGGCACCTTAGAGGTGCCCCCTGAAACCTTAACCGACTACCCGTGTAGGCTGACTGGTTTTAGCAGCCTGCCACACTCGAGACATGTTGCTGGCCACATGGGGAGAGTGCCTTTGTCACTCTGTGGCTAGTAACAAAGCCTGCACTGGGTGGAGATGCTTATCACCTCCCCCTGCAGGAACTGTAACACCTGGCGGTGAGCCTCAAAGGCTCACCCCCTTTGTTACAGCACCCCAGGGCATTCCAACTAGTGGAGTTGCCCGCCCCCTCTGGCCATAGCCCCACTTTTGGCGGCAATGCCGGAGGAGATAATGAGAAAAACAAGGAGGAGTCACTGGCCAGTCAGGACAGCCCCTAAGGCAACCTGAGCTGAGGTGACTCTGACTTTTAGAAATCTTCCATCTTGCATATGGAGGATTCCCCCAATAGGGATAGGAATGTGACCCCCTCCCCTTGGGAGGAGGCACAAAGAGGGTGTACCCACCCTCAGGGATAGTAGCCATTGGCTAGTAATCCCCCAGAACTAAACACACCCCTAAATTTAGTATTTAGGGGCTCACCAGAACCTAGGAACTCAGATTCCTGTAACCTAAGAAGAAGAGGACTGCTAAGCTAAAAAACCCTGCACAGAAGACGGAGACACCAACTGCTTTGGCCCCAGCTCTACTGGCCTGTCTCCCCCCTTCTAAAGGCACTGCTCCAGCGACGCCTTCCCCAGGGACCAGCGACCTCTGAAGCCTCAGAGGACTGCCCTGCATCTAGAAGGACCAAGAACTCCAGAGGACAGCGGCTCTTTTCACCCAAGACTGCAACTTTGTAACAAAGGAGCAACTTTAAAACAACTTGCGTTTCCCGCCGGAAGCGTGAGACTTGCTACTCTGCACCCGACGCCTCCGGCTCGACTTGTGGAGAACAATCACTTCAGGGAGGACTCCCCGGCGACTGCAAGACCGTGAGTAGCCAGAGTTGCCCCCCCCCCCTGAACCCCCACAGCGACGCCTGCAGAGGGAATCCCGAGGCTCCCCCTGACCGCGACTGCCTGTTCCTCAGATCCCGACGCCTGGTAAAGACTCTGCACCCGCAGCCCCCAGGACCTGAAGGATCCGAACTCCAGTGCAGGAGTGACCCCCAGGAGGCCCTTTCCCTTGCCCAGGTGGTGGCTACCCCGAGGAGCCCCCCCCTTGCCTGCATCGCTGAAGAGACCCCTTGGTCTCCCATTGCTTTCTATTGAAAACCCGACGCTTGTTTGCACACTGCACCCAGCCGCCCCCGTGCCGCTGAGGGTGTACTTTCTATGTGGACTTGTGTCCCCCCCCGTGCCCTACAAACCCCCCCCATGGTCTGCCCTCCGAAGACACGGGTACTTACCTGCTGGCAGACTGGAACCGGGGCACCCCCTTCTCCATTGAAGCCTATGTGTTTTGGGCACCACTTTGACCTCTGCACCTGACCAGCCCTGAGCTGCTGGTGTGGTAACTTTGGGGTTGCTCTGAACCCCCAACGGTGGGCTACCTTGGACCCAAACTTGAACCCCGTAGGTGGTTTACTTACCTGCAAAAACTAACAAACTCTTACTCCCCCCAGGAACTGTTGAAAATTGCACTAAGTGTCTAGTTTTAAAATAGCTATATGTGATTTATGTGAAAACTGTGTATGCTATTTTGATTATTCAAAGTTCCTAAAGTACCTACCTGCAATACCTTTCATTTAAAGTATTACATGTAAATCGTAAACCTGTGGTTCTTAAAATAAAACTAAGAAAAGATATTTTTCTATACAAAAACCTATTGGCCTGGAATTGTCTGAGTGTGTGTTCCTCATGTATTGCTTGTGTGTGTACAACAAATGCTTAACACTACTCCTTTGATAAGCCTACTGCTCGATCACACTACCACAAAATAGAGCATTAGTATTATGTCCTTTTGCCACTATCTTACCTCTAAGGAGAACCCTTGGACTCTGTGCATATTATTCCTTACTTTGAAATAGTGCATACAGAGCCAACTTCCTACATAAGAGTTAACCCATGGTCTCTGAGGATGGTTAGAATCCTCCTGACTATCAAATCATGCTCATCCAAAGTGCTTCCATGTATCAAAATATCATCCTGGAAGCACTTAACTCCAGGTTCAGAGCCAAACAGATTGTACGTAAGTCTTTGAAACACAGCAGCTGCTGAAACTAACCCAAAAGGTATCCTTATGAATCTAAATGTATCAAACGGAGTAATGAACATAGTGTAATCACGCAAATCCAGGTGCAATTCGATCTGATGATACGCAGAGGTCAGATCAAATTTACTTAAGTATTTGGAACCGGACAGCATCGTGACCATTTCTGTGATGTTAGGCAAAGGAAACTGGTCGTTGACAACACATCTATTGAAGTTCCTCAAGTCAACGCACAGCCTCAGCTCTCCAGATTGTTTCCTTGCCACAACAATAGGCGAAATCCATTCAGACGACTCCACCAGCTCAATGATACCCTCATCGCACAATCTCCTAATCTCTCTCTCCACATCATCTTTTAGAGAGATCGGAACAGGACGCACCTTAGCTGCTACAGGAACAGAGCCTTTTCTCAACCTTATCTGATGAGTGTATCTCTTCAAACAGCCTAATTTTCCGCTGAAGACTTCTTTGAACTCTTCGATAAATCCAGGCAAAGACACCTGCTCCTTCGCCTCTAATTCACATATGCGATGCAAGGTATTAACATAGTTTTCCTTGATCATGACCGGTGAAGGTGAGTTAGGATCCAGAATGACCCTCAAACCTTCCTGATGAGGCCAACTTAGAACACTGTCCCTTCTAACAGGAACATAAACCTTCCCGTAAATAGTGTTCGACTTGAAGGTAATCTCAGCCTCAAAATATCCTCTCAGATCAATGACTTGACCTCCATAGCCACCAGGAACAAGATCAGGCTCTTTTAGCTTTACTTTATGACTCAGTTGTTCATCAAAAACTGCGTTGGAGATCAATGTCAACCATGCCCCAGAGTCAAATAGCATTTTGCTCGATACTCCAAGAATGGTTACTGTATCCTTTGGATGTTTCTTCTTTTCCGTACTCATGGATACTGATAAAATGCAGTCCTCAACTATCTTCACCGTTGCTTGACTTTTTTGCGATTTGCAACATTTACCGAAATGTCCTTTCTTGTTGCATAACCTACAGGTTGAGTTCAAAGCTGGACATTTTTTGTAGGATGCAAAATGTCCTATGTTCCCACAACGGAAACACCTAGCATTCTTTTAACGGTTCTCTACTCCTTGATCAATTCTGTCATCTTCTCGTTCAACGTTGTTGCCTTTAGTATTCATTGATTTCTTTTTTGTGGTAAGTTTGTTCACTTCAATTTTCTTTTCCTTTTCTAGTTCCTGCACACAAGCCAAGGTGTGCTCCACACTCTTGGCAAGAACAATGACTTCTTGCAACGTTGGATCATCCTTGCTCCATAACTCTTGTCTGATCTTGTCACTTGCACATCTCAACATGAACTGATCACAAATCCTTTCTTCAATCATGATCCCGAATTTACATGTAGAAGCAAGTTTCCTAAGAGCAGTGATGTACTCCTCAATGCTTTCACCTGGTCTCTGCTCCCTCATGCCAAAATGATAATGTTCCAGAATTATACTGACTTTAGGCAAATAATGTAAATCAAGTTTCTTTAAACATATCTCAAATTCATTAAGGTCTGTGGCCTCTTCACCCAGGTCAGGAAGGCTTTCAAATATTTCCTGACCCTCAAAACCTAGACAATGCATAAGAAGTGCCGTTTTCCTTTCATTTGATAAATTTGTTCCACAAACTCTGGAATAATGAAGAAATGTTTTCTTCCACTTGGACCATTTTATTAGTGGTTCTCCTGGTATAGTTAGAAAGAAAGAAGGTGGTGGAATATTCTGCATTATGTTCGGTCAGATAATGCTTCTTTACTCTATTTTCTTATACTGTATACAAGAAACAATGCATTAAGTTGGAATAGAATCCTGTACATCTGTAAACATAAACTGAAGGAGGAAGAAAAAAAAACACAGTTGTTAAAGTTCAGCACACCCAGGTCACTTGTAGACACATCGATGTTTGTTTATAAAGTTGTTCCCCTCAGTTCATTTTCTGCAGGAAATAGCCCTTGTTTCCTTATTTTTGTTTTCCTTTGAGAAGATGTTCACAGACCGAGCAAGTCACAACTCGAAGTTCTGTTGTGTCAGTAGAAGTTTTGAAATGGTAAGTATACTTTTATCTTCCTTTTATTAAAATAAAATCCAACATAAATTACTCGCGCGCTACTGCGCGAGCGTATAACACGGTACAGTGCCAGATCCTAACCGTGCTATGCTTAATGCACTCGCGCCCTCCTGAGCGCGAATGTACAACACGGCTGAAACGCGGACGGAGCACCAGCCGTGATCACCTTAATGCACTCGCGCCCTCCTGAGCGCGAGTGTACAACACGGCAGAAGCGCGAGCAGAGCGCTAGCCGTGAACTCTTCAATGTACTCGCGCCCTCCTGAGCGCGATCGGAGAAACAGCTCCAGCGCGAGAGTAGCGCGAGCCATAAAAGAAAATAGAACGCATTAGAGAACGTGAGAAAACAAAACCGTTGGCCAGGTAGGCCTAAGGTTTTGAATAAAATTGACTAAAATAAAAAAATACATAAAAACTAATAATAATAAAGAAAAATACCTTGAGAACAAGTACGAAGCCCAAGGGGAGTAGATGAGTTTCAAAATCCGGTATAAGTCCAGTGAAAATCCAATGAGCACAGCATAAACCTCCTAAGGATCAATGGAGATTGAGGGAAAGAGTCCAAAATAGTGTTAAGATGCTCCAAAGACCCTCGTCGCCAGTGTAGAAAAGAATCAAAGAGTCTCCAAATAAGTATTGCAGGTCCTTTTATTGGAGCAGCCCATCCACTACAGCCCAGCACAACTGCTCTTCTCTCTGCTCATCTCCAACAAGATCAACACTCAACATTCTATATGAGGTCATATGTGACCTCAGCTAGAGGCAGAACTATGTGAGCATTCCACCCCTGCTGAGCCCACACAAGCCGTATACCACAAAAAGGCTACAGAATGTTACACAACAAAATGTAAATAACTGTAAAAAAAATAATTAAAAAAACTGTACACATTTAGCAGTTAGGAAAGCAAACATTAAGCACATTTTTTGTCCTTCAAATATTTTAATAAGATCAGAACAAATCAAGACACTTTACTTGATAATGCACAAATAATAAGTATTCACTAAAGCCATATTTCCAGACATTAGCATTTGTGGTCAATATAGCTTTATCAGTAAAATTGTATGTCTATGAAAATTTAGTGGCCACTTCAATAGAAAACGCTCTTCCTGTATGTGACAATGCACTGTCACAAGATGCTTTAGTTACATTAATAAATTGCCTGCCTCACATCCATTAAAGGTAGTTGGGTCGCAAATATTTGTTTTTCTAAAAAGTGTCACTGAAGCTCTAGAAGATTTGGGAAGCACTGTTCTACAGGATTGAGCATTCCATCACAACATCTGAAAGAAATTCTAAACTTCTGAGTCCAATTGAGTACACAGGACCCTTTAACATACTGGAAGGAATTGGTGTGCCACTTGAATCATTTTCTAAAAGATTGGGACAAGACGTGGTTATTAATTGAGGGTGTTTGTCCACAACATGGGCAACTCACTTTAAATAAATAAATACATGTAACCACCTTTTTTTTTTAAACCACTATTCATTCTGCTCATTAAGGACCACCTGATGCAGTGAACAAGTATTGACAATATCAATTGTATCAGGGTTTGCCCAGTGGAAAGGTTTTTTAAAGTTTCAGAATGACAGAGAATGCATAGTACATTTCGATCAGATCGCAAGCTCACCATGCGTAAGCAGAACAGGTATGAAGGCAGCAGTGCAAGATACAGCTGCACATGGAGAGAAGTGTTTAGCACAGGCAGCAGCGCTGAAAAAGGTTACTGCAAATGCAGCAGCGGGCATCCTCACTTGACAGGTGAATCATACGTCACAAAGCTTTGTTGCAGCCTCAGCACGGTTTAAGTGGGGGCTTCAAGAAAGGGAGCATTCAGGCAGGAGACAAAGGAGTCAACCTGAGCCCTTCATCTATAATGGATTCCCTGACGCTCCCCTACACATACAGAATCTCACACAAAGACAGTTAGAATATCCATGTGCAACATACACACATATATCCAAACAGACACCTCATCCTCTTCTCATTCTTACAGCCTTGTCCTGGAAAAGAAATGACTGTTATACCGAGAGGGGACAGGATATTTTGAGTTGTCTTTCTTTTGCATGATCCGAACTTGTGGTGCTTTTTAGTAGGGGGAAATTCACTCTGAGGTAGGCTGGCCACCAATCATATTACCCAACTATTGAGCCAAGAAAGAGAGATCGGCAAATCAATGTGCAAGACAAAAGTACAGTGCACTGAAGATAAAGTGAGTTTGCTCAAAATTCACCCTTCCATGTCCCTGTGAGAAAGTGGCATTATCACCCATATTTTTCAGACTTATGCTGCTATTTTGTACTCTACACCAGGGCATTACTAATGAGGCCCAGTGCATGTGCTCTGACACAAAATAATTGCTAAAACTGATTAACTCCTAATTCACATTTTTAAAGTTTCTGTAAGGCCAAAGCATATGGTGTAGAAATACGCTCAAAGCATCGAAACTTGAATATCAACTGTGAACTGCAGCACTATTTTGCCAATCATTAGTGTTACAAACGAAAGCACTGTAGCCTGAAAGCTGCAGTTTAAAACTGCAACCCACACTGTCAAAATAACCCTTTTGACAGGAGAAAAATCTTCCTTTTAAATATTGTCATCCGTATATAGGCCTTGTAAGACCACAAGGTAGGGACACTTGTAAAAATGTAATGTTGCCATGTCCCTGCAGTGACAAGCACCACAAAACTGTGGAAGGTTCTGACTGTTCTATTGGAAAACTACAGTACAGATTGAAATATTAATTCTGCTGTCTCAGATTTGAGGCCAGCTAGAATAAGGTTAAACCACTACTTTTAATATTTATTTAACAAGCCTAGTGGTAACTTTTAGCAAGTTACCTTTACCCTGCCTGAAGTTCCCAATGGCCAATTTGCATTAGTATGGCAGCAGCTGTTCTGCCAGTGCTTGACCTTAATGAGGTATAAAAACAGCTGCCAAGGCAGAGACAATTGCTCCAGCCTCGTGACAGAATAGATGGGGGTATAGTGTGATATGTATCAGTCCAGGAATAATAGCTAGGAAGGACCCAGGAACTTCATTAACTTTACAAAGATAAAGCCTCCCCATCCACAGCCAAGGGTAAGTCGAGGTCTGCGGAAGAAACAGCCTTTGCTCTTTTAGCCAAAGGTAGCCAGTTGGACACCAGTCCTACATCACGTTTAGTGTAGCTTGGGAGGTGGGGACTTGTCATTTCTCTAAACATACCTCTGACTGGAACAAGAGGTCCCTTCAAGGGCAGAAGGCCTGTGTCGGATATTTTGCAGTAAGGCAAACCGGATGTTCTGAAAAAGCGGGTAAGGTTGCTCCTGGAACTTTCTCCCCATTATTTAGGGAGTGTCCAGGAATCAGCCCATCCACTAGCTACTGAAACATAAAAGCTGGCACCTCAGTCACAGCTCCCAAGAACATTTTCTGAACCTGCTGAAGAACAGAAGGACTGCATGTGCTGCTTGAGTGCTGTGAGGAGACCTGAAGGTGTGGAGCTGCTAGCACTTGTACAATGAAGCTAACTTAAAGGTCAGTTGGCCAAAAGTGCAGCTTTGCTAGAAAAGAAAATCAAGTTGATTCCACTTTGGGCTTTTTGCTACTCAAAAAGCCTGTCCTTTAGGCCAGTGGTTCCCAACCTTTTGACTTCTGTGGACCCCCATTTTATCAATACTGGAGCCCGGGGACCCCCACTGAATCATTATTGGAACATGGGGACCCCCAAGGAGTCATTACTGATAGCTGGGACCTAATATTATTAAATTTTTTAGGCAGCCGCGGACCCCCTGAGGAGGCTTTGCGGACCCCCAGGGGTCCCCGGCCCACAGGTTGAGAACCACTGCTTTAGGCCCTTGTGGCAAGCCTATCAGGTCTTTATTGAGACCTTTGCCCAAAACAGGCTGCAGCCTTGCCGGAGAATTCTGTGCTCAAAAAAAAAAAAAAAAAAGAGCCTAAGTCCAAACGAAGCCCTAATGATCGGGTAAAGGCATGAAATGTATCCAGCTAACTAGTGGACCTCTTGAAGTGCGAAATTTGAACTTTTCCCGCCAAAACCAACAGCTTCAGTGGGAACTTGTCCAAAGGCTAAATGGATTCAAGAGGACTTCCTCAAGTACAATCTGCTAATTTGATCTGTGAAGGGTTTATACTTCCATTTCAAGGACTAAGTACCCAGGCAAAATCTTTGACAGTGAGGAACCTGCTTGGCATATCCAATCCGCAAACCACTGCTGTCAGACTGAGATCCCACGTAGGTCTGACTCAACCACCAACAGTGATTACTGACTGGTGCTTTACTTGCGCTGGTCACTTTTTCTTAAATCTTTAAAAATTCATATCTATGGTTCCCCTTACTAGGTTTTTACTGTTTTGGTATTGTTTTATTTATTAACTGTTGTTGTATCTTAGCAAGGCTTGGCTGCTAGAGTTCGGGCTGCTAAGTTCTAGAGTGCAGATTGTTTTCATCTGAGGGGGGAGCAGTTGTTGCAGGAGTGGACACAGAGGACGTGTATAGGGTTGCTTACTCTTATCTAATAAATTGAGCTTCAACCACATATTGGATCCTGGATCATTCTTAAAATCTGTCGACGAGGATGGGATCCACAAGTTTATTGAGGCTCAGTATTTAATATATGGACTGGGAACAGTTTCAACCCCTGTCCTCGTGCATTCGATGTGTGCTGTGTCATATCGTGGACAAGGAAGGAACCGGTTGTGACTAGCATGGCTGACTGCTGCTGGACCTACATCGTGTTGTGATTTCTTGGACTCCTATGTCTGTGGTGAGGATTTGCGGCCCAGGACATCGTGCGCAACCGCAAGTAAGCATTTGGATGTACGGGGAGCATTGTGGACCTGCCGGGAGCAGGTACTGACAGCATTCCTGTACCCGACGAGTGCCACAGTGTCTGGGTGTGCCCAACAAGCACCACGATGTGTGGGTGCAACGGTAGAAGGAGTCGTGGTGTACCGTTGCATTGGAGAAAGAGACACATGAGCGTGTGTGTGTTTATTCAAACTCACTGTTCAACTTGGAGCTGCGGAAGGCTTAAAACGCTTTCCTCTGGAACTCTGACGCTGAATGCGCATGGAGTGTTCCTAGGAAACAAAGGATGCTACGACGTGAGGCATGAGTTCACGGATTGCTGGAACTTTGTGACGCTGAATGCGTATGGAGACGTCTGAGCGTTCCTAAGCAACAAAAAGGACGATACGACATGAGACGTCACGTTCATGGATTGCAGTGACAGCAGTTTCCAGGACAACGCCCTGGATAGCGCCGGGCATCGGCAGCAAGGAGGGTCATTAGCGGTTTAGGAATTCAAGGCAGAGTGGACTATGCGCGACGTCTGAATTGGCGGCAGATTCAGTTTTTAGACGACGGTGACCACCTTTATTATTTTAGTTTTTTGTGTAAAACTGCAACGTCGCATATGATCTTTATTCTGATTGTTATGTGAATTGCGTGATTGTTGGAAGTAGAGCTATTCCTAGGTTATTAGGGGGACTGAATTAACACCATCGATGCAACCATCTTAGCCCCACAGAGGTTTTTACAAAATCCTGGAACTCCAGTGATGGCCTGGGAGGATTGGCGGGAGTCTTTTGAAACTTATTTGGAGGCTGTGGAGGATGCAACTTCTGAAGCTTCAAGGAAACTTGCACTTTTGAAGCATTGCTTGGGAATTGAGGGTAGGAAGGTTTTTAAAACTTTTCCCAGAGCTATACGTGGTGGATCTGGCATCCATGAAGGGGATGGTGAGGAAATGTCTGAAGTTGAAGAAGTGGTGACAGATGTGTATGCGAGTGACATGAAAGCTCTTGAGGATAACTATAGCAAGAAAACTAGTATTGTAGTGGAGAGACATAAATTATTTTCATGAGTTCAGTTACCTGGGGAGACTGTACAGCAGTACATATCTGCATTGAAACATTGGCTGTTGCATGTAAATTTAAAAATCTACTTGAAGAAATTGTGCGTGATATAAATAGAACAAATAATGAAAAGATTCAAGAAAATCTGTTGGAGCTGAAAGACCCATCCTTGCAGAAAACAATTAATATAGCAAGGCGCATAGAAAACACATCTAGGTATGTCAAGGAGTTGGTACAGTGAGCGTTGTCGAGAGCACAGGCAATGGAAAAGTAAATGTAGTACACAAGGGACGTAATTATGTCACTGCAAGGGATAATGTGAGTGCAAAGGCAAAACGTTTATGCTATAGGTGTGGTAGTACCAAGCATATGGCTGATGTGCTCAGCATCTAAGGCGAAATGTTTCAGATGCAAGAAAGTGGGACATTTTTCCTGAATGTATAAAGCAGAGCATTTGAAAGGAAATGGACAGAGGGTGAATTTGGAGAATGTGTATGATAGTGATGATGTGGACGATGAAACTGGTAACAATGCTATCGAGGTACTAGTAGTATCTGATGGTATGCTTGATGTTTCAAAGGTTGTTGGGGTGGTAAAGGATAGGTATCACCCTCCTAAATGTTTTATGGAAATCAATGGGGTCAATGTCCTTCTATGGGCAGATTCATGTTCACCCTACACCATAGTTGATAAACAGGTGTGGAAGGATATGGGTGCATGCAAATTGTTACCTGCTGATAAGGAAGGTTATTGTGCGACTAGGTTGCCTATGGTGGGTTACTTCAATGGTCAACTAAAATATAAAGATAGAATGGCAGAAGGTAAGGTGTATGTGTTGGAAAAAGGTAAGGCACTGTTGGGTTGGAGAGAACAAAAAGCTTTGGGCATAATTTTAGACCCTAACCACCCTGATCAGGTACTATTGACAGCAGCTGGAAAGATAGATGTATGGTGAGAACAAATTCCCTAAGTTGTTTGCAAAGGAGTTAGGGTGCTTAAAGAAATTCAAGCATCGCATAATTGTGAAATCTGGGAGTGTGCCCAAGTCGCACAAGGCGCGAAACGTTCCTTTGGTTTTGAGAGGACAACTTAAGGAGGAGCTGGATCGGTTGTGTGCAGTTGGTGTAATAGAACCAATTGAGTCATCTGATTGGCTTAGTCCCATAGTTCTAGCTCGGAAAACGAATGGGAAGGTACGCATGTGTGTGGTCTTGAGAGATCTCAATCAGAGCATTTGGGTAGACCGCAATCCTTTACCTCATATAAATGTTATGATTTCAAGTGTCAAGAATGCTAAGTATTTTTCATCCATCGATCTTTCGGGTGCATATCATCAGATAAAGTTACACCCAGAATCAAGGCACCTCACCTCATTCATAACACCAGAGGGTGCATTCCAATTTTTACGTATGCCCTTTGGGTTGGCTTCAGCCTCCTCTGTGTTCCAGAGGCTTATGAGTACAATTTTAGAAGGTGAAGGGAATGTTTTGGTGTTCCAGGACGACATTTTAGTGTGGGGTGGCAGTGAAGAGGATCACAACCGTAGACTGGAGAAAGTGTTGTTCAAATTGCAGGATGCCGGCTTGACTTTGGGAATTGATAAATGCAAGTTTGGGGTTCAACAAGTGGATTATTTAGGACATACGTTGTCTGCAGATGGTGTGAAACCCAAGATGAAGCATTTAGAAGCAATAGAGTCAGCTCCAGCAAATAAGGAACAATTACGTTCCTTTTTGGGATTGGTTGAGTATTACTCCAGGTTTGTGCAAAATGTTGCTGATAAGGTGCATGTATTAAGGGAGCTAATGAAAAAAGGTATACCATTTGAATGGTCACCTGAATGTCAGGAGACATTTGTGAATATTGAATCGGATATTGTACATGCAGTGGCATTGACACAGTTTGATCCGCAGGATATATCAATATTGATGGTAGACGCTAGTACTTATGGGCTTGGAGCAGTTTTTTTGCAGAAAAATCGACAAGGGTATGAAAGAATCTTTGCTTTTGCATCTCGTTTCCTCAAAGGAGCGGAACCTACTTACTCTGATCGAAAGAGAGGCGCTGGCGTGCTGTGGATCAATTCAAGACATATGTTTGGGGAACTACGTTTGAAGTAAGAACGGATCACAAACCGTTGATGGATATATTCACAACCAAGGGAGCTGGCAAAGCGACACCTAGAATACCCAAATGGTTGTACCATCTGAAAGAGTATAATTGTAATTTAAAATATGCTCCTGGCAAGAAGAATTGTAGTGCTGACTGTTTATCTAGGTTACCACTACAGAATACTTTGGGGGGCACTGAAGAAAGTGGTAAGGAATGGTTAGTAGCAAATGTTGATGAATCTTGTCAGGGTGCAATACCAGAGGAGAAATGGAATCGTGCCATTTTGGAAGATGATATGTTAAAGCAGGTTTCTGCACAATTGTCCAAGTCAGTTGAACCTGCAGAGGGTGGAAGGTTGGATTATGGAGAATACAAATTGGTTTGGTCTGAATTGTCAGAATTGGATGGCATTTTGAGAAGAAATGGGAGATTAGTAGTTCCCACTAGTTTGCATGTAAGACTGCTCACGCTATTGCATGAAGGACATGGGGGTATGTCGAGCATGAAGCAAAGGGCTCGAGCCGATTTCTGGTGGCCTGGAATGGATAAAGATGTGTAAAGATTTGTGCGGGCATGTGTAGCAAGCATGTGTAGTGACAAAAGTCATAAATCTGAAGAAATAACCATTGTAGCTTCTCAATTTCCGGAGAAGCCCTAGCAAAAATTAGCTATTGATATTTGTGGCCCATTCAGCAGCAGAGGTGTAGAAGGGAAATGGGCCATTGTGCTTGTTGATTATTTTTCTAAATGGCCTGATGTGGCGTTTGTAAGGGACATTAAGTCTGAGTGTGTGATAAGTTTCTGGGAGGAAATTTTTAGGAGAGAGGGCTATCCTGGGTGCTTGGTTAGCGACAATGGTCCACAGTTTGTTACTGATAATTTCCAACAATTTCTAAGAGAAGCTGGAACTGCCCATCATGGAACAGCTGTTTATCATCCCAGGGAAAACGGTTTGGTGGAGAGATTTAACCGTGTGTTAAAGGTGGGTGTACAGTTAGCTGAAGGTGATGGTAAAGGTGTATTGGACGCTGTCAAAGAAATGTTGCGGAATTACCGCAACACGCCTCATACGGCTACAGGTGTAACTCAATTTTTCCTGTTGAAGGGAAGAGAAGCTAACACAGTGTTAACGCCTGCTTGGATGCACATAACTGTGCTTACAAAGTCAGACAGGGATATATTGATGTGAGGTGTAGTACGTAAGGAGTATCAGGGAAAGTATGTTCAAAGACACAACAACAAAGTTAGGAAAAATAGTCACACGTTCAAAGTGGGTGAGGACTGTGTTGGTTGGTGAACGGAAACACAACATCAGTAAATGGTCTGAACCTAAGGAAGTTAGGAAAGTGAGGGGCAACTGTGTATTGTTGAGAGATGGTAAGAAATGGAATTTAAGAAAAGTCACATTGTGCAATGAATTGGAACAGAAGATGTGGAGGGATAAGTTTGGCAATGAGGAATCCCTCATGGACACTAAGGAGGTTTGTGGAGGAAGCCATGGGGCGATAAAATCATCTTCAATGCTGGAACAAAGACAAGGAAGGCGCTCTAAGGTTAGACCAAGCTGGTGGAATGATTATGGTACCAAGATGTAAAATTCACAGACTTTATTATTTACGGACTTTATTAATTATAGGTATGTGGAAGTGTTAATTTGTTTTTTGTGTCTTTTTCTTCCGGTTTAGTAAATTTTCTTTGTCATAATTTTCATGTGTTTGGGAAGGGAGATGATGTTGTATCTTAGCAAGGCTTGGCTGCTAGAGTTCTGGCGGCTAAGTTCTAGAGTGTAGAATGTTTTCATGTGAAGGGGGAGCAGTTGCTGCAGGAGTGGACACAGGGACGACGTGTATGGGGTTGCTTACTCTTATCTAATAAATTGCGCTTCAACCACATCTTGGATCCTGGATCATTCTTAAAAACTGTTACTATATTTTAATTATCTGGAGTTGGATTTTTATTGGGTTGTATTTTTCACAGTTTGTTTTGAGTACTAGTCTTTTTTGGGAATTGTATTAAATCTGATGTAGGTGAGTCAAGATAGGCTAATTCCAGTTCCTCGGTATCAGAGAGCACTTGCTGCGAAGTATGTGATTTGGTGATCTGTGTGGGTTTCATCCATCCTGAGAACACTTGATATATTAGTAGCATTACTACCACCATCTGAGGCCTGGGCAAACAATGGTGCACCTCGACTGCTGTATTAAGACCTCTGTAAATTCAGCTTTCACACTGATGTAAGAGAATATATGTTTTGTCTAATTCAGCTGCCTCCACCTTGTGATTGAGAAATTAGTATTATTTTAACTTTTTGTATCTGTCCCTTCCAAATACTTTCTCATCTTTACATACTGGGAAACTACTTCGAAGGGGCTGAAAGAGAAAAAACATGTTCTATTCGTGTTGGAACATGACAGCTCATGTGAACATGTACACTTGAATTTTTGAATTGCCCCCAATAGCTCTTCAGATACCCTAGGGAAACTGTGGTACAAAATGTATGTTTGACAGAACTATCCAAGATTTTCTTGGCGATGAATGCCTAACATCTTTAAGGCATGTTATGCTTGCTAGGTACGCATGAAAGAATTGGTATCTTTTATTAATGTTTTTACAGATTCTGTTGATTTAATAGATTACCCCGTTTTCACATTTCCTTGGATATGGACGGAAACTGGAAACTAGCCCCCAAATCCACCAAGAGGAAGTTGTGATTGCTTGCTTCATTTGCCCAGTTCAACCTTAAGACAAGGATTTACATTCTGCTACTTTCAAAGTTTATTGGTCACTACTGGTTTGATCACAAACCTTTGATGCATGTGTTTAGGTACAGGAGTGATTTCCCAAACAGGTTTTACAAGAAAGGCATTTGTAATTTGTGGTACATTATGTGCAAAGTCTTCTAAATGTGATTGCAGGCTACAGGTAAACAGTATGAAAAAGAGTGGATGTTTAAATGAGAAGGGTTTGGTTTTCACTGTATACAGGGAGTGCAGAATTATTAGGCAAATGAGTATTTTGACCACATCATCCTCTTTATGCATGTTGTCTTACTCCAAGCTGTATAGGCTCGAAAGCCTACTACCAATTAAGCATATTAGGTGATGTGCATCTCTGTAATGAGAAGGGGTGTGGTCTAATGACATCAACACCCTATATCAGGTGTGCATAATTATTAGGCAACTTCCTTTCCTTTGGCAAAATGGGTCAAAAGAAGGACTTGACAGGCTCAGAAAAGTCAAAAATAGTGAGATATCTTGCAGAGGGATGCAGCACTCTTAAAATTGCAAAGCTTCTGAAGCGTGATCATCGAACAATCAAGCGTTTCATTCAAAATAGTCAACAGGGTCGCAAGAAGCGTGTGGAAAAACCAAGGCGCAAAATAACTGCCCATGAACTGAGAAAAGTCAAGCGTGCAGCTGCCACGATGCCACTTGCCACCAGTTTGGCCATATTTCAGAGCTGCAACATCACTGGAGTGCCCAAAAGCACAAGGTGTGCAATACTCAGAGACATGGCCAAGGTAAGAAAGGCTGAAAGACGACCACCACTGAACAAGACACACAAGCTGAAACGTCAAGACTGGGCCAAGAAATATCTCAAGACTGATTTTTCTAAGGTTTTATGGACTGATGTAATGAGTGAGTCTTGATGGGCCAGATGGATGGGCCCGTGGCTGGATTGGTAAAGGGCAGAGAGCTCCAGTCCGACTCAGACGCCAGCAAGGAGGAGGTGGAGTACTGGTTTGGGCTGGTATCATCAAAGATGAGCTTGGGGGGCCTTTTCGGGTTGAGGATGGAGTCAAGCTCAACTCCCAGTCCTACTGCCAGTTCCTGGAAGACACCTTCTTCAAGCAGTGGTACAGGAAGAAGTCTGCATCCTTCAAGAAAAACATGATTTTCATGCAGGACAATGCTCCATCACACGCGTCCAAGTACTCCACAGCGTGGCTGGCAAGAAAGGGTATAAAAGAAGGAAATCTAATGACATGGCCTCCTTGTTCACCTGATCTGAACCCCATTGAGAACCTGTGGTCCATCATCAAATGTGAGATTTACAAGGAGGGAAAACAGTACACCTCTCTGAACAGTGTCTGGGAGGCTGTGGTTGCTGCTGCACGCAATGTTGATGGTGAACAGATCAAAACACTGACAGAATCCATGGATGGCAGGCTTTTGAGTGTCCTTGCAAAGAAAGGTGGCTATATTGGTCACTGATTTGTTTTTGTTTTGTTTTTGAATGTCAGAAATGTATATTTGTGAATGTTGAGATGTTATATTGGTTTCACTGGTAATAATAAATAATTGAAATGGGTATATATTTGTTTTTTGTTAAGTTGCCTAATAATTATGCACAGTAATAGTCACCTGCACACACAGATATCCCCCTAACATAGCTAAAACTAAAAACAAACTAAAAACTACTTCCAAAAATATTCAGCTTTGATATTAATGAGTTTTTTGGGTTCATTGAGAACATGGTTGTTGTTCAATAATAAAATTAATCCTCAAAAATACAACTTGCCTAATAATTCTGCACTCCCTGTAAATCGAAACCTTTAATAAAATTGTATAGGCTTGGGTGATGTTTGAGATGTTTTAGAAAGCATGCGATTCAAGCTTGTCCTTGAAAGGGTGTCATTGATGGTAGAATTCTACAATGTGAGGCGGGGGTTAAGTAGGCAAGAATGACAATTTGTTGGTATTTACCAAAACCCTAGAGCCTTATTGCAACAGAGAAAAAAGATACAGCTTCACCGAAAGGGTGGGGGGTCTAGAAGACTTGTCAATTCAAGAATATCCATTCTATGTGTAAGCTGTCTTAGAGGATTATGCACACTTTGCCACTAGTGATAAGGTGTGATCATTTAGACCGCCACACACGGGTCCAAATTCAGACTTGAGGAATTCGGCAATAGATTTTCTAGGTCCAGTTTTGGAGAGCAGGATAGGTTTTTCCAATTCAATTATCTTCAGAAGCAGTACACATCATGTTCATTATTCCAATTAGTGCTGCTGAAAAATCTGTCATATCATATCTCAAAATTTTCTATACCTCACACGGGTCATTTTCAAAGACAGTCAAGAGGGCTTTTCCATCATGCAAGAGAATGCATCAACTCTTGATTTCAAAGGCAGTGCTCCATCTCTGTGATTCGCAGTAGCCTGGAAGTGGGAAGTGCTACATGGCTTAACCATTCTCAGAACTGTGTATATAAAATGCATCACTCATTTTTTTAGATGCTCATGGAGAAACTCTGATAAAGTAAGGGTAAAAAAAACGTTATTTGGGAGACCCCTGCCTGGAATTAGTCTACGGATAAACGTACTAACACAATCCAGCATTTAATTTACAAATTTTATCCCATATTGCTCCACTGGACACACATGATTTGAAGGAAATTCGCAGTTTCTTGTGTATTAAGCTATCCACTTTATCAAAATAATATTATAAGTAGACGGAGCTAACAACTAGATTAGGGTAACTTTTTTGGTTTGATCTAGTTCGGTATTTATTTTAATTATTTTAAACTGAGTTTTGTTAAACTCCTAAAATCAATACATTATCATTACAAAGTTTCTAGAGCTACTGATCATCTGCAAAGTCTAGAGGAGATGGGTAGTCGATCTCCCCGAGCGGGCATAAGATAATTGGAATAAGCCGACCAAGGAGGAAAATGCATTTGGGATATATTCAAAAAGTATTTTTCTAAGGCCAGCAGACGATATCAAGTATTACTTCAAGACTAATCAACAAAACATTACAAAGCTGGTGCTCTCTGACTTCTGATCAGAAATGATGTCATAAGTAAATCAATTTTATATCCCCCATGGCACATGCATGTAATTTGAGATCAGAGAATTATTAAGCGAAATACTGAATGTGTTGCCAAAACAGAATCTTCATTCTTAAATCTGCTTGATACACACGTCCACAGGCACTACAGATGTTTACTATCCTAAAGTTTGGTAATAATTTAACATGTATTCGGAAATAAAATGCTTTGTGCATAGTTATTAGACATTAAACAACTGATTTTGCAGACCTGGGGCAAAAACTGATGACTGGTTAAACGGGGTGCTGAAAAATGGTATGTTTCACACAGTAGTTCAACACACAAGACCCTCGCAAAAGTGATGAAGATATTGAATATTCACAGCACTTTGAACAGTTTAGAGAAAAAAAAACCAGCAGGAAAAAACATGTCCCTGTTTAAAGAAACGTCCCACCTCTCTCTGAGGACCTATCCGAATATGGGTCAGAGTGTTTTCAGGCACCAAGACACTGACTGAAAATAAATCGCTGTAAGGAGACGGACAAGTGGTGCATTTATGGATTAAATCACTTCAGAAATATTTCTCTACTTAGAAACCCCCACAATGTATGTGTCAGAGGAGGTCCTACATCGGATGTTGTCCTTCCAGAAAACTCGATCAAACCTTTTTGAATGGATGTCAAGGTGAGTGGCATCAGACGATTACAGAAAGATATGAGTGCTAAGGTGTCAACAACGGAATAAAACATGCACTAAAAATCAATCTAATTGTGCAGCTAATAAATGCATAGAAAAGTAAAATGGTAACATTTGCTAAAAGCTTCCACACATAAAATAAGTGTGCCATTTCGGATAGCACCACTCTACTGCTTCTGAAAAGAACTATATCTCAGCTGTGCACTTGCCTATAATACAGGACGTCAAAAGGCTCAGAGAAGTGCACACCCCAGAACTCCACAAAAGATAGAGTTTTAAACACTCCCACACTGCCTGAAACCCTGGACCTGTCATCACCTGGACACAGGCGGAAACTTCACTTCAGCTGACTACAGGCGTCATCCAACTAAAGTCTTCCAAGTGAGGTTTGTACAGCACTCCACTACTGTGAAGCCGAGCTAGTGGAGAAATTGGCAAAAACTATGAACCAAATTGGCGAAAACTATGAACCGCATTTTACAATTTTAATTAAAAGAAGTCGAGCAAGGAAATAGCAAATAGTGGTATGCACTACTGACCTCAGATGGTGCCTGGCCAGTTACCCACGGATGCCTCCAGACCAGCACAGCGTTTTATGTAATAATGTCTAGTAGGCATCAAACAATCTGTAAACAAGTATTCCCGATCCCTGTTCTAGCCAACAGCTGTATACTGAAACATGCAGCAAGAAAGACGGGTAGAAAGCACTTACTGTCGCGGATGCTGTCCCAGTTCCACTGGTCGTTCTTGAAGAACTGATGTTGCTTGATTTCTTCTACCCCATTTCTTCCTAGCCGCTTCTCCCTAAACATAGCAAGGCATCCACATTAGGAGAACAGGTCTGCTTTGGAGGTCCGTGACATCGCGAAGGCGCCTTCACAAGCCTACCCTAGGAGAGGAAGGGAGCAGAGCTTGGCCCACACCGGCCACCGTTTTGGACTAACCGGGGCCTCCTCCCTCCCCACCCATCATCCTCGGTCCTCGACGTGCGTTTCATTTTCCTGGAAGCAGGGAGCCGACTGGCACTCTCGGCGGTGCCACGGGGGGGGGCGCAGTTTCTTTCTATTCTTTCTATGTTTTGTTCGGGGAGGGCGCGAGCATTTTAAACAGAGAAAGCTCTCCCCCTGCACCGCGACAAGTCTTAAGGACGGGGAGGAGGGCGGAATAATGCGGCTGCACAAAAATAAATGCTTATGCTCCGTGCTGTATCCGGATTTAACCCTTGCGCACTCAATGAGAACATTGTGAAATGGCGAACAGTACAGGACTATGTTGGAAATAAAGAGCATTTCAGCCAAGCTTCACGTGTGAGGGCGAAATCCACTTGAGACCCTAAATTAAAATAAAATCGGGAAACCAAGTAATTTCGCTTAACACATCCAGTGCGAAGCAGGTAATTAAGAGGCCATAAAGTAAGCATCTGTTTCACACAAATCCCTCGTGGACCAGAGCTAACAAACATGAAAGGTCAGACATATGAGTGGGCGGGCCCGCCGCCCTCTCAAGCTACGCATTTAAACTCAATGCACGCAGGTATGCTCACGCAGCTTGCCGCCCCGCTATCTGTGCAGCCCGAAAGAACTGCCACACAACCGCCCCCTACACTGGACCAGCAAAAGATCCCTGAATTACTTCACTTTCACATCAATATTTTATGCTTTCATATTTTACCCGGCAAAGATAAAACAGCAACAGACTGCTAAACAAGGGCGAGCGAAAGTTGCATTCTAGGGAAAGTGGGTAAAAAAACTAAAATCAACATTTTTGCAAAATCAGCACTTTTTGATCGATTTTGCATTTGGCACAATTATACATGTAAAATGTTTTTGTGAACGAAATGTTGCCACAAGTGTCTATGTGCATGTTTTGCAACAAATGAGAACATAATGGTTCAATTTATAGATCACTCCTGCATAAACAATCTGCACATTTCTTTCACCGTATTTTTTTTTTTTTTTTTAAAGGAAAACATGTTATTGATCGTGCGTAGAATTTCAGCACAATGTCAAGAAAAGGGTATAGGATCAGTGTAACAATTTTACACACACTAAACCTCAAGCAACCCCTATCTCAGGCAATTCAAAACTGTCCCTTTTCCCTTCAACGTCCAATGAATAAAACATTAAAAGAAATTACTAGATTTTTAAACTTCTCTTTGTATGCTAGTTTCGTTGTTGTTCCCTTGTTTGGTGCCTCTTCTCCCCTCTTGTTTGTTCTGTTTAAAACTGTAGTTCGCGAGCCACAAATATTCACTACTGGATGCAGCTATTCTACAAATGTCCAGCAGAAAAAACACACAAGTCGATTTCTACTGGTTAGATAAAACTACCAGGCAAAAAGCACAACACAGCAATTACAAAACAGTCACACTATTACGTTCTGACATACAATCGAAATCAACTATAATTTTCTCTAGAAGCTCCCTTGGTTAAACCATGCCCCATAAAGAAACAATAATATTTTTTTAAAGTAAGATATTTTTGACGTTCATTACAAATGCAGCCACAGACCACTTTCCTATGGGAAAAAAAGCCACCCAATGTGCAGGTATTATCACAAATGAAGGCTCAAAAAAACTAAATACGTACCGGTCAGTTAAAAAGGCACAGATTAGGTCCTTGGCATGCTTCGAAATTTCAACATCGTCTGGGAAATTGAGCGAGTTCTTGTGGTCCATGATCTTGCTGTATGTTCCCACTAAGGAATCTGCATAAAACGGAGTATCTCCTGCAAAGAAGCAAGACGCATTAAACTCAAACGGTGGTGGGCAAGGAGCAAGATGCGCAATACTCAGTGTAGCGGTGGTGGCAATAAGATAGGTTTCACTGCACATACATTGAATTTTATCTTTCAAAGTAAACATTCTTGAGCTCGTTTATGTAGTCAGCAAAGGAAATAAATTTTCACATGGAGAGAGATTTTTCAAGATCCGATTTCCAAAATGTTTTGCTTTAGTTTTGCAATCGAGAGTGGCACAGAGCGCCCTTTGTCAAGCCAACCAGGTTGGTCAGGTTGGGATTTAAGCCTCGTGAACTTGGCTCCAAACTCCTCCTCATAGAGACACCACCTCTATATGTTATTCCACTGAGGCGCCGGCGAACAGACTCTCTCACTGTACCAGGTGTCCCGCTGCGCCCCTTTCAATTGACACAGTGATGGCAGTGTTTCAGGACGGATTTTAAGACCCGGGTGAATTTCTCAAGGACGGAGTGAAGCAAAGGCCTGATTATCGAAAAAAAACATGAGGGTGTAAAGCCTGTACGTGAGTGGTTGGCCTGAAATAGTTCAATTCCAGGCAGTAGCCGGCCAAAGGTACTTAAAGCCTACGACAGCAACAAGTTACTGCACATCCTGAAAAGCGAAAACGGACCAAAGGGGTCACCGCACATCGCTTTGAGCGTGTGCGCGCGCGCGTGGGAGATTGGGGATGGCTGTAAGCACACATTACTCTTCTGAAATTGAATTTCTATTAAAAAACATAAGTGCAGAGAACAATCGTTTCCTTAGAGCCCAAAACACAGCATTAGCCAATGACGTGACTGCCATTTACCAAGGCTGCCTAGCCTTGATGCAGTAATCCTACACTAAATACCTCCTTATAGCATTTTCCTTTATTCTTTTTATAGATCAATGTCTAATAATGAAAGTTAAGTTCTAGTCCTCAAAAACAGGCACTGGGAAAGCTAATAGGTCTGACGTTGGCTGTTGGGCTTTTGTTTTTTTTAACGCTGGTTTTGTCTGCACACACTTTTTATGAAATTATTTTGGGGGAGCTACTAAGCACTCTCCTATATAAAAATGGGTAAATACAACATTTTATTGGTCTCAAAACCACACACTGACATACTTAGTACTTGGCACTAAAGAGAACTACATCGTGTGGTTTTACTCCTTGTGAAAGAGCAGAATGCAATCATTCAGTGAAATTAGCCAATGTCTGAAGTAAGGTTAGGCCCCAGGCTACAGTGTCTTGGCATAAGTGAAACCTACTGAATTACTATGGTTGTGTGTGTAAAATGGGAACCTAACTATAACGTCCTTGTAACCTTTGTTTTTTTTTCAGTGAATTTCTAAGGTTTTTTAAAATCTATTTCCTAACTACAACGCCCCTGCAAACGTAGTTTTTTTTTACAGTGATATATATCTATATATATCTATCTATATATATCTCACACAACTCAATTGTGAAATTGGATTTTTTATAGCTTGAGCTGAAAAGTGGCTTAATACCAGTTCTATCACTCCTCGCACCTCCAGAGTTTGAACACAGGTTTGCTACAAGACTTAACAATCCTGGTTTAGAGGACAGTAGCTTGCCTCTGGGCCAAGGAAAGGCCAACTGATGACTTAGCTATCCAAGAGTGGACAGGAACAGCTGGCATAACAAAGGGCATATTTAGCACTACCTCTTTTGACTTGGACCCGCCTATACAGGCTTCAGATAGAATGGGGGGAAAACCAGTTTGGACCCTGTCACGTAGGGGATAGGCCAAGAAGCTGAAGAAAGGCCTGTCTGATGGAAGCTGGGCCCTGCCCAATAGTAGTATTGACATAAGTAAACCTTCTGAAGCTGGTAGGTGGGGTTGTTCGGTTCTGCGTGGGCCTCGTCCGTGCCATAAATCACATATATGGTACCTACATAGGCACCACCCTGGTGCGCTGACATCAGTTACTTCTGCAACATTCCATGTCGGGTGTGGAGCCACAGTGAGAACTGATCACTGGTGTGAAATACTAAGGCCCTGAGAAAGATGTCCCTTTCTACTGCAATTGGGGAGGATGGGAGGGCTGGTAAGGAATCTGCAGCTAGTTAGAGTCTCTACCATGCATTACAGAAGGTAAGAAACTTGTCATCTGATACAGGCTTCTAGCCAGAGATTCCTTTCTTTAGACTAGATACTCAAGCAATGCCTCCCCAGAGGTGGGTCTGCAAAGCCAATTTAAACCAGAAAATCCTGCAGGGCTGAACAGGCAACGTGCCCTTTGTGACAGATCTGACTGTCCAGATAGTAGTGCCTGGTAAATGTGTGAAAAATGCCCCCCATTGCTGCTTGACAGATATCCAGGACAGGAACTCTGCAGGCTAATGCATTGGTCGCAGTTTTAGCTCTGGTGGAATGAGCACACAAACCGTAAGGGGTTTGCTTTTGGGCCAATTCATAGCAGATATTTTTGTAAAGCACTATCCATCTTGAGTTTGTCTATTTCTACACAGCCTTCCTTTTCATTGCTCCTACTTACCCCACGAAGAATTGATCATCTACCTGGAACTCTTTGTGCAATCAATGTAGAATGATAACACTCTTTTTGGGTCCAGATGGTGGAGTCTCTCCTCCTCCTTGGAGGAATCAGGCAGAGCAAAAAAGGTAGGTAGGGTGATTTCTTTTGACCTACATGGAAATGAGTCACAATCTGTGTAAGAAAGGAGGCACCCGTCTTGAGGACCAGTGTAAGGAAATGCCTCCTTGGCATGGTTGCCCCCTGACTTTTTGCCTTTGCTGATGCTATGTTTACAATTGAAAGTGTGCTGAGGCCTGCTAACCAGACCCCAGCACCAGTGTTCTTTCCCTAACCTGTACTTTTGTATCCACCATTGGCAGACCCTGGCATCCAGATAAGTCCCTTGTAACTGGTACTTCTAGTACCAAGGGCCCTGATGCCAAGGAAGGTCTATAAGGGCTGCAGCATGTCTTGTGCCACCCTGGAGACCTCTCACTCAGCACAGACACACTGCTTGCCAGCTTGTGTGTGCTAGTGAGGACAAAACGAGTAAGTCGACATGGCACTCCCCTCAGGGTGCCATGCCAGCCTCTCACTGCCTATGCAGTATAGGTAAGACACCCCTCTAGCAGGCCTTACAGCCCTAAGGCAGGGTGCACTATACCATAGGTGAGGGTACCAGTGCATGAGCATGGTACCCCTACAGTGTCTAAACAAAACCTTAGACATTGTAAGTGCAGGGTAGCCATAAGAGTATATGGTCTGGGAGTTTGTCAAACACGAACTCCACAGCACCATAATGGCTACACTGAAAACTGGGAAGTTTGGTATCAAACTTCTCAGCACAATAAATGCACTCTGATGCCAGTGTACATTGTATTGTAAAATACACCCCAGAGGGCACCTTAGAGGTGCCCCCTGAAACTTAACCGACTATCTGTGTAGGCTGACTAGTTTTAGCAGCCTGCCACAACCCGAGACATGTTGCTGGCCCCATGGGGAGAGTGCCTTTGTCACTCTGAGGCCAGTAACAAAGCCTGCACTGGGTGGAGATGCTAACACCTCTCCCAGGCAGGAATTGTCACACCTGGCGGTGAGCCTCAAAGGCTCACCTCCTTTGTGCCAACCCAGCAGGACACTCCAGCTAGTGGAGTTGCCCGCCCCCTCCGGCCAGGCCCCACTTTTGGCGGCAAGGCCGGAGAAAATAATGAGAATAACAAGGAGGAGTCACTGGCCAGTCAGGACAGCCCCTAAGGTGTCCTGAGCTGAGGTGACTAACTTTTAGAAATCCTCCATCTTGCAGATGGAGGATTCCCCCAATAGGGTTAGGATTGTGACCCCCTCCCCTTGGGAGGAGGCACAAAGAGGGTGTACCCACCCTCAGGGCTAGTAGCCATTGGCTACTAACCCCCCAGACCTAAACACGCCCTTAAATTTAGTATTTAAGGGCTACCCTGAACCCTAGAAGATTAGATTCCTGCAACTACAAGAAGAAGGACTGCCCAGCTGAAAACCCCTGCAGCGGAAGACCAGAAGACGACAACTGCCTTGGCTCCAGAAACTCACCGGCCTGTCTCCTGCCTTCCAAAGATCCTGCTCCAGCGACGCCTTCCAACGGGACCAGCGACCTCGACATCCTCTGAGGACTGCCCCGGCTTCGAAAAGACAAGAAACTCCCGAGGACAGCGGACCTGCTCCAAGAAAAGCTGCAACTTTGTTTCCAGCAGCTTTAAAGAACCCTGCAAGCTCCCCGCAAGAAGCGTGAGACTTGCAACACTGCACCCGACGACCCCGACTCGGCTGGTGGCGATCCAACACCTCAGGAGGGACCCCAGGACTACTCTGATACTGTGAGTACCAAAACCTGTCCCCCCTGAGCCCCCACAGCGCCGCCTGCAGAGGGAATCCCGAGGCTTCCCCTGACCGCGACTCTTTGAACCTTAAGTCCCGACGCCTGGGAGAGACCCTGCACCCGCAGCCCCCAGGACCTGAAGGACCGGACTTTCACTGGAGAAGTGACCCCCAGGAGTCCCTCTCCCTTGTCCAAGTGGAGGTTTCCCCGAGGAATCCCCCCCTTGCCTGCCTGCAGCGCTGAAGAGATCCCGAGATCTCTCATAGACTAACATTGCGAACCCGACGCTTGTTTCTCCACTGCACCCGGCCGCCCCCGCGCCGCTGAGGGTGAAATTTCTGTGTGGGCTTGTGTCCCCTCCGGTGCCCTACAAAACCCCCCTGGTCTGCCCTCCGAAGACGCGGGTACTTACCTGCAAGCAGACCGGAACCGGGGCACCCCCTTCTCTCCATTCTAGCCTATGTGTTTTGGGCACCGCTTTGAACTCTGCACCTGACCGGCCCTGAGCTGCTGGTGTGGTGACTTTGGGGTTGCTCTGAACCCCCAACGGTGGGCTACCTTGGACCAAGAACTAAGCCCTGTAAGTGTCTTACTTACCTGGTTAACCTAACAAATACTTACCTCCCCTAGGAACTGTGAAAATTGCACTAAGTGTCCACTTTTAAAACAGCTATTTGTGAATAACTTGAAAAGTATACATGCAATTTTGATGATTTGAAGTTCCTAAAATACTTACCTGCAATACCTTTCGAATGAGATATTACATGTAGAATTTGAACCTGTGGTTCTTAAAATAAATTAAGAAAAGATATTTTTCTATACAAAACCTATTGGCTGGATTTGTCTCTGAGTGTGTGTACCTCATTTATTGTCTATGTGTATGTACAACAAATGCTTAACACTACTCCTTGGATAAGCCTACTGCTCGACCACACTACCACAAAATAGAGCATTAGTATTATCTATTTTTACCACTATTTTACCTCTAAGGGGAACCCTTGGACTCTGTGCATGCTATTCCTTACTTTGAAATAGCACATACAGAGCCAACTTCCTACAACCAGCATGTCTGGAAAGAAGGTAGTGTAGAGAGGGTGCATCGAGAATGCCTGCAATCTGCTGTCCCTCCTAGCTGACGTAATGGCCACACAAAGGCAGTTTTGAGGCTCAGTAGCCTAAGAAGGCAATTGTGCATACATTAACGTTAGAATAAGAGTTAGATCTCACTGGGGCATGAGTAATGGCCTGGGGGAAACATGTGCTGCATATCTTTTTTAGAAAGCTGTCAACTGTTGCCACTCAATCTCCACGCATGAAGGTGAAGGGTACGCGGGTTCGGGTACAGAACCCTCCCCTGTTCCTGCGATAGAAGATTCTCTTGAAGAAGGAGCCTGATCTGGGGGCCCATGGTCATGCTCAACAGCTTGGGATACCAGACTCTCTGTGCCCAATCCAGCACCACAAGAATAACTTGGGCCGGTAGTTCCAGATCTTCGAGGGCTCTAGGAGGAATGGTATAGGCAGAAAGGCATACAGCAGCCGGAGCTCCACTAAAGATGAAAGCGTCTTCGAGTGAGAGTTGCCTTGGAAATTCCAACTTGCAAAACTGCTAACATTGTGCATTCTTGACAGTGGCAAACAGATCTAACCAAGGTTCTCCCACTGTTGAAAGAGATCCTGCACTACCTCTGGATGGAGACACCATTTGTGAGCCACTAAGCATCTTCAACTGAGTTTGTCTGCCCTGGCGCTCAGTGAGCCCGCCAGGTGTTGAACCACCAGAGAAATGCCCTGGTGTGCCGGCCATGTACGAGGTGCTGAACTCCTTGACAAAGGGTCCACAATCCCAATCCGCCCTCTTTGTTGCAGTACCACTTTGTGGTGGCTGTAAGGAAATGCCTCCTTGGCATGGTTACCCCCTGACTTTTTGCCTTTGCTGATGCTAAGTTTTGATTTGAAAGTGTGCTGAGGCCTGCTAACCAGGCCCCAGCACCAGTGTTCTTTCCCTAACCTGTAGTTTTGTTTCCACAATTGGCACACCCTGGCATCCAGGTAAGTCCCTTGTAACTGGTACCCCTGGTAACCCCTGGTACCAAGGGCCCTGATGCCAGGGAAGGTCTCTAAGGGCTGCAGCATATCTTATGCCACCCTGGGGACCCCTCACTCAGCACAGACACACTGCTTGCCAGCTTGTGTGTGCTGGTGAGGACAAAACGAGTAAGTCGACATGGCACTCCCCTCAGGGTGCCATGCCAACCTCACACTGCCTATGCAGTATAGATAAGTCACCCCTCTAGCAGGCCTTACAGCCCTAAGGCAGGGTGCACTATACCATAGGTGAGGGCACCAGTGCATGAGCACTGTGCCCCTACAGTGTCTAAGCAAAACCTTTGACATTGTAAGTGCAGGGTAGCCATAAGAGTATATGGTCTGGGAGTCTGTCATACACGAACTCCACAGCACCATAATGGCTACACTGAAAACTGGGAAGTTTGGTATCAAACTTCTCAGCACAATAAATGCACACTGATGCCAGTGTACATTTTGTTGTAACATACACCCGAGAGGGCACCTTAGAGGTGCCCCCTGAAACCTTAACCAACTACCCGTGTAGGCTGACTGGTTTTAGCAGCCTGCCACACTCGAGACATGTTGCTGGCCACATGGGGAGAGTGCCTTTGTCACTCTGTGGCTAGTAACAAACCCTGTACTGGGTGGAGATGCTTATCACCTCCCCCTTGCAGGAACTGTAACACCTGGCGGTGAGCCTCAAAGGCTCACCCCCTTTGATACAGCACCCCAGGGCATTCCAGCTAGTGGAGTTGCCCGCCCCCTCAGGCCACGGCCCCACTTTTGGCGGCAAGGCCGGAGGAGATAATGAGAAAAACAAGGAGGAGTCACTGGCCAGTCAGGACAACCCCTAAGGCAACCTGAGCTGAGGTGACTCTGACTTTTAGAAATCCTCCATCTTGCAGATAGAGGATTCCCCCAATAGGGATAGGAATGTGACCCCCTCCCCTTGGGAGGAGGCACAAAGAGGGTGTAGCCACCCTCCGGGCTAGTAGCCATTGGCTACTGCCCTCCCAGACCTAAACACACCCCTAAATTCTGTATTTAGGGGCTGCCCAGAACCTAGGAACTCAGATTCCTGCAACCTAAGAAGAAGAGGACTTCTAAGCTGAAAAACCCTGCAGAGAAGACGGAGACACCAACTGCTTTGGCCCCAGCTCTGCCGGCCTGTCTCCCCCCTTCTAAATACACTGCTCCAGCGATGCTTTCCCCAGGGACCAGCGACCTCTGAATCCTCAGAGGACTGCCCTGCTCTAGAAGGATCCGAACTCCAGTGCAGGAGTGACCCCCAGGAGGCCCTCTCCCTTGCCCAGGTGGTAGCTACCCCGAGGAGCCCCCCCCCCCTTGCCTGCCTGCATCTCTGAAGAGACCCCTTGGTCTCCCATTGATTTCTATTGCTAACGCGACGCTTGTTTACACACTGCACCGGGCCGCCCCCATGCTGCTGAGGGTGTACTTTCTGTGCTGACTTGTGTCCCCCCCGGTGCCCTACAAAACCCCCCTGGTCTGCCCTCCGAAGACATGGGTACCTACCTGCTGGCAGACTGGAACCGGGGCAACCCCTTCTCCATTGAAGCCTATGCGTTTTGAGCACCACTTTGACCTCTGCACCTGACCGGCCCTGAGCTGCTGGTGTGGTAACTTTGGGGTTGCTCTGAACCCCCAACGGTGGGCTACCTTGGACCCAAACTTGAACCCCGTAGGTGGTTTACTTACCTGCAAAAACTAACTCTTACTCCCCCCAGGAACTGTTGAAAATTGCGCTGTCTAGTTTTAAAATAGATATATGTGATTTATGTGAAGACTGTATACGCTATTTTGATTATTCAAAGTCCCTAAAGTACCTACCTGCAATACCTTTCATTTAAAGTATTACATGTAAAATTTGAACCTGTGGTTCTTAAAATAAACTAAGAAAATATATTTTTCTATACAAAAACCTATTGGCCTGGAATTGTCTCTGAGTGTGTGTTCCTCATTTATTGCTTGTGTGTGTACAACAAATGCTTAACACTACTCCTTTGATAAGCCTACTGCTCGACCACACTACCACAAAATAGAGCATTAGTATTATCTCTTTTTGCCACTATCTTACCTCTAAGGGGAACCCTTGGACTCTGTGCATACTATTCCTTACTTTGAAATAGTGCATACAGAGCCAACTTCCTACAGTGGTGTTGTCCGTGAACACCTGCACCAGCCTTCCTCTGATCGAAGGAAGAGAAGCTTTCAATGCCAAATGAATTGCCTCAAGCTCCAATAGGTTGGTGTGGAGCTCAGACTCCACCAGAGACCAGAGGTCTCTGATCTCCATCTGGAGTGATGCATCTGTCACTAGAGTCTGCTCTGTTTGGAGAAGCAAGAGGGGTCTGCTACTGACAAACTGCAGATCATAAGCCACCACTGCAGATCTTTCACAGTTCCCTCTGAGATCTGGACCATGTTAGACAGATTCTGCAACCACTGAAATGTCTGATCCCACTGCAGAGCTTGCATATGCTAAGGGGCCTGTGTTTAGAAGCTGGATGCAGGAGGCCATGAGTCAAGAACCTCAGGGTCATTCTCAACTAAATCCAGGACAGAGGCAGAAACATCAGTATCACAGCCTGAATATACAGGACTCCTCACTTGAGAAGATAGGCCTAAAACTTCACTTTGTCCAGAACAGCTCTGATGAAAGGAAGCACCTGAAAGGGAGTCAGATGTGACTATCAATATCTCCGGTTCTTCTAATCTGTTTTGATGACCTGAGTGTCTTTTTTTGCTCATTACATTTTTCTCTACTTTTTAGATTGGTTTGGGAATTTTATTGTGTTCGGTTCTTTACTCAAACGAATGACACTGCTTAATCGCAGCACACACTTCTCTTGGGACTGCCTGCTATAAGGAGTGAACAGAGTTTCTTGCAGAATTGTTTTGACACATCTAGAGTGGGATATTAGAGTTGGTAGGGGTCCTGCCTCTCCAAATTAATAACCCCCACTTTTGACAAAGAGCCACAGAAAAAATTTGTCCTGAAAGAAAAAAAAAAATCAAGATACACTGACATCCTCAGTCTAAGACTACCAAAAATATCCTCAGAGCCAAAAATGCTATATTCCATCTCAGAATTGAAGATACTTATATTATAGACATAGTATTCGTAATAACAGAGTGGGCAATTTTTGATTACTAATCTCCACATCGCTGCCATATTATGAATTCTTTTGTACGTACTTTTCGCCTCAAATAAGGTTTAGCCAATCTCAAGAGAAATGTGTGTGCCTGAGATTATTTTTGCCAACTATGGTGTTTGCATCAACATTTATAACTACATAATTAATGAAAAAAACAACAATCAAAATACTTGCAATACATTACAAGAATCAATGTTCCACAAAACCCCACCAGTTATTCTACCAATACCTATGCAGTCCATACAAAGTGTATCAACACTCCAAAACATTTCTACTGACAGGATACTGCTGCTCATTCAAAACCTAGAACTCTTTTTTTTCCAATGTCACAACTATGAATTTTCAATTTTGAAAGACTATGCAACATTACTGGTATGGTTGTTTTTGAAATCTGCACTTATGCTAGCGTTCCTTAAACCACTAATCAAAGCATCACTGCTACATAAACTCATAGGTCTTTCTGCTTCCAACTACGGGCCAGAACGAAATATATCAAACAACCTAATGAGAAAATAACAAATGCAGATATAAAGTCTTTTATTAAAGTCTATAATGTATTTGAGGATAACCAATCAGGGGTTTCGGCATGAATTAGCACAGCAAATGACATACAGGCTTCCGTTGTTTTGTAGCAAGGTCTTTGCCAAATAAATCACATACATAGATAAACACCTTAGTGGGACAGTCAGCGGAGCTATATTGATAAAGGAATCTCAGCTACTTTAACTCTTTTAGACAAGTACAGAGTGACTAACTTGTGGCTAGAAACTTCAGAAGGCCCACTGCTTTTCTTTAAAGAATCGATTGAAACGCATCGCCTAAAACCTTTATCAGCATCTGCCACCCATTTGGTTGGTCACTTACTTAAGCCTATTTTCTCTAATTGGAACTCACAAAATCTAGACAAGTGTATCCTCTCCTCTACAACCAACCAAGTTTTCATCCAGCCTGCGGTATGCAACTGGTTGTTGTCTCAGTATCAGACTACCTCAGTGTTAGCAATGGGGTCTCTAGTTGGCAGAGGTAAACACAATAGCCCAAATAGGAACCACAATCCTAATAAGGGTAAGTCGCACACAATCAAAATTATTCTGTGCCCACCCCCTGGTAGCTTGGCACTGAGCAGTAAGGCTTAACTTAGAGGGCAATGTGTAAAGTATTTCTGCAATAAATCATGCAATAACACAGTGTAAACACCAGAAAAATACACCACTCCGGTTTAGAAAAATATAGAATATTTATTTTAGTAGATTAAGGTCAAAACGATCAAGATTTGATGAATACAAGTTGAAATATCACTTTGCTAATGATGAGTTTAAATTTTTTTAAAGCAATAGTTGTGTCGTGCAAGCACAAAAGTACCTGGTTTGTGTCAAAATTACACGCACGAAGACTGCAGAGGAGGAGATGCATTGAAAAAAGGTAGGTGAGAGCCAGATTTCCAGATGCACACAGGCGATGCATCGATTCTTTTCCCCGCGGCAAGGGCTTTGCGGCAAATTCCAGCACGCAGGCTTGAATCCTCTTTGCGATACAGGGTCTTTTGACGCCCAGGGACAATGCAGAGAAATCCTGGGCACACAGGATGAAGTCACAGGGGCTGCGTCGATCCGGTGGGTGATGCATCAGTTTGTCGCATGGGAGGCGATGCGTCGATTCCTCACGCAGAGGTCTGGCTGCATCGTTCCAGTTCGGAGTTGCATCGATCAGCTGGCTGTGCGTCAAAGTTCTGGTCACAACGCTGGTGCTGCGTCGATCTCCACTCGGGGAGCCAGGCTGCGTCGTTTAGGGTTGGTGATGCAGGGATTCTTTTCCCGCTAAACAGGCTGTGAGTAGTTTCAGTCAGGCTGTGCGTCAATTTTTCACCGCACAAGGAGTTCTTTGCCGAGATGAAGTCTTTTTGGCCCTTAGACATCAGGAAACAGGAGGCAAGCTTAATCCAAGCCCTTGGACAGCACTTCCCAGCAGAGCCAGAGGCCAGCAAGGCAGCAGGGCAACAGCAAGGCAGCAGTCCTTTACAGCAAAGCAGTCCAGGTGAGTCCTTTGGGCAGCCACGCAGCTTCTCTTGGCAGGTTGCAGGTTCTGGTTCAGAGTTTCTTTCCCAGGAAGTGCCTGAGTTGGTAGGGTCAAACCCAGTTTATATACCCAAATGTGCCTTTGAAGTGGGGGAGACTTCAAAGAGTGGCTTAGAAGTTCACAAGGTCCCCTTTCAGTACAATCCTGTCTGGCAGGGTCCCAGTAGGGGGTTTGCCAGTCCATTGTGTGGGACAGGCCACTGTCCTTTGAAATGTAAGTGTTAGGCCCTCCACCCTTCCAGCCCAGGAAGACCCATTCAGTATGCAGATGTGTGCAGGTGTGACTGAGTATCCTGTGTTTGTGGTTGTCTGGGTGAAATACACAAGGGAGCTGTCAACCAGCCCAGCCCAGGCGTGGATTGTAAGGCACAGAAGGATTTAAGTGCAGAGAAATGCTCACTTTCTAAAAGTGGTACTTCTAAAATAGTAATATAAAATCCAACTTCACCAGTCAGCAGGATTTTGTATTACCACCCTGGCCATACTAAATATGACCTGTTTACCGCTTTCTAATCAGAATCTACCGCTCAAACAGTTTATGAGGGTAGCCTTAATGTTAGCCTATGAAAGGAGCAGGCCTCACAGCAGTGGAAAATTAATTTAGGAGTTTTCCACTACCAGGACATATAAAGCACACAGATATATATCTGTCCTGCCTTTTACCCACACAGCACCCTGCCCCCAGGGCCTACCTGAGGTGTGACTTACATGTAGAAAAAGGGGAGTATTTTTATATGCCAATTCGAAGTGGCAGTGAAACTGCACAAAGGCCTTGCAATGGCAGGCCTGAGACATGGTTAAGGTGCTACGTATGAGGGTGGCACAACCAGTGCTGCAGGCCCACTAGTAGCACTCGATCTACAGCCCCTGGGCACATGTAGTGCACCTTCCAGTAGATCAAATAGGGCAATTGGGTATGAACAAATGTTACCATGATTTAAGGGAGAGAGCATATGCACTTTAGCACTGGTTATCAGTGGTAAACTGCACAGAGTACTAAAACCAGCAAAAACAGTGTCAAAAAGTGGAGGGAGGGAGGCAGGCAAAAAAGTTGGGGGCGACCACTCTAAGGCTGCCAGGTGTAACACTCAGAAGAAGGATCATTACCAGAAGTCCAAGGGCACTTCTGCTCTAGCACCTCTAAACTGTGTTTAATCCTACAGATGAGCACTTCTTAACCTTTTGACTTCTGTGGACCACCACTGAATCATTACTGGAATGCAGGGAGCCCCAATGAGTCATTATTGGAAGCTGGGAACCTCCGGCTTCAGCAATTCTTATGATTTGAACCTCAAAATAATGCATAAAAGTACAAAAACAAGTACACACCAATTAAAAGCTCAAATATTGAAATATTTTGTGTAATTCTCAAATATAGATTTTTTCACATTTTCAATGTTGCTTCCTTATTTGAATATACTTTATTAATTTTACTTGATTAATTTTAATACTCTATTTTTGTTAAACACTTAAGGACCACCTGAGCAGGCCTCACAGACCACAGGTTAAGAACCACTGACCTAGATGAGGATATTCTACTCTCTAGACTGGTAAATATCAGTAAATAAGGTCTGGTAGTATCATTGCTAATCCCGGCGTCCTTTTTTATCCAAACCGTAGGTAGTAAAATCGGAAGTGGCTCAAAGGTCCATCTTTTCCTCACTCCTTTTTAATACCTACATGTGTCCACTACAATTGCTCTTGAACCATAGAGAGCTAATTTCTTCATGTATGTGAATGACAATTTATTTTTGGAGTGCCTCCAGACCAAAGCTTCTACAGACAATATTTAATATAGCTGACTGAATGTCCTCTGACTACCTTAAGTTAAATCCAAGTAAGACAGAACTTCTGCTTCCATTTCCAAAAAGCAATGTGAAGGACTTCCCTTGGCCTAGCTGCATTGATACACCTCCCCTTCCACAAACATCAGGGGGAAATTGGCACTCGCATTGACGCAGATCTAGGTATAGCTTCACATGTGCCACATTCAAAGTGTGCGTCTTTCTCACTATGATACTCTGAAAAAAAATCCCTTTTTTTTTTTTTTAATTCCACAGTAAAACTAGCTACTGTTATTACCATCATGCAATTAAGAATCGATTATGGCAATGTAGTTCTCCTCAAAGCCTCTAAGAAACAGCTAGCCTGTGTACAATTAGTTCAAAACGCAGTGCTGCATCTTACATTTGGACTAAAAACATGACAGAATAACAATGGCCAGGAAGCACCTCCATTGGCTCCCAGTACATTCACATGTGGCGTTTATGGACATGTTTCTTGTGCATAACAGCGTTTACCTTAAAAAAGTATGTCTTTTTGGCAAAGAAATTTCAGTGGTATGTCACACAACAAAATCTCAAATCAAATCAACAATTCCTCCTCCAACTACCTAAAATCTAAGACCTTAACATACAAGTTAAGGGCTTTTTCTGTGACTAGAGTCAAAAATTGGAATTTATCTACGTAAATAGCCTCCACATCATATGCTTAGAAAGGCTTCAAAAATCTTTTTTTTTAATCAATAATCAAACCTTTAATAAAACATAGTTGGTCTACCACCAATAAACCTCTATAGGAGAACACTGCACTTTAAAAATGATCCACCTCAGATTGAATCAGATTTGATGGCTCGAATGCATTTGATGCCACAGATCACAAAATCTTCAGTGAAAGGCTAAAACGCATCATTGGTATTAGGCATGGAGATGTTTCAATGTATCCCTTCACTTTTCTTTGAATTAACACATTCGAGTTTAATGACTTTCTTGCCACACCTTAAGAGAAAACTTTAACCCTTTGCATGTGTCGGACAGCCGGGAGACGTCGAACGCAGCAGTGCTCATGTGTGTCGTCCGTCTCCCAGTTGAGCACATGGCATCTGAAATCCCACTGGTGAGGGCACCAGAGGGATTTTATCTGGATATTTTTAGCCTTGGTTGCTGGAGAAGAGTTCCCCAGCAACCAAGGCTCAAAATATTCCCACCCTGTAATGAAGATTGGTGCACTAACGTCATTACAGGGGGAAAATAAAAGTAAAATGAGCTGATCAGCTCATTTGTTTCCATTTTCTTTGGTGCTCAGGAGGCGTATTCTCAGGCCACTGAGCACCTATTTCAATGGGAGAGGTACAGTAGGAAAGGAGAGAATCTCCTCTTTCCATGGGTTCATCTGCCTAGTGGATCCCTGCTTAGGTATCACCTCAGGAGTGTGATTCCCCGAGCAGCGACTCACTCCACAAGGCCACCAGGGAGGGGGAAGCGGCCCCTTGGGCAAGGGCTTTTGCTCCCCCTTTATTTTTTTTCTATAAACAATCTTTCCACCCCGAGTGGCAGATGGGGGGGGGAGGAGCAGAAAGCCCACTAGACACCAGGGACTTTTTTTTAATTTAGGAAAAGGTGGGGGCTGCCCAAAATGGGCAAGACAATGCCCCCACCCACCCCCAAAAATAGGAAGTATTTCAGTCTGCCTGGGTGGCAAAAAGCCCGCTAGGCACCAGGGATTTTTATTTTATTTTTAAAGAAAAGTCTAGGGGTGGGGGCTGCCCAGAAGGGGAACGCAATGCCCCCCTCCCAAAAAAGGCCAATGAACGCCCTCAATTTAATTTAGAAAAACCCAACCCTCCTATTAAAATTAAAACATTGATGTTTTTAATATATTTGGGTATTGTTTGTGAAACTGGTACTCGTATTGACTTAAATATTTAGTCACTTGTGTATTTGTTTGATGAATGCTTGCTTCTGTACATTTTGTATACTGTTCGTAGTTCAAATTATCTAAAGTGGTCTCAGGCTTCTGGTACTGATTCATGGGGGTGCCCGGATTTCAATAATGATTCGGTGAGGGTTCCCATAATTTAGTGGGGGACCGCAGAAGTCAAAAGATTAAGAACTGCTGCACCAGACCAGGGATTCTTAATCTGGGGTCTGGGGCCCCTGGGACAGCAAGAAGCCTGCTCATGGGATCGCAACGGTTTACAAAAATAAAAAAATAATATCAGCATATTAATTATATACACAGAAAAAAAGCAAATTAATTTTAAAACACTTTGCAAATGTGGAGGAATTTGAAACTGGAGGCTAAAGATTAACTTGGCATCCTTAGCTTGATGTGTGAGAGCAGTACGAGTACACAGTAGTATGAATGACTGGTAGCCTCAACTGAAGCACTAGCATAAGATGACGAAACAAGAGTATTCATCAGGAGCAAAAAAAGACAAAGGGTCTGATTCACAGAAGTAAACTTACACTTTTGTGCTAGTTTACGATTTTTCCTAGAAAGTATTCCACCTTCCACACTTCCACCTGCCAACTCCGGTCTGCCAACCTTGCCCTCGCCACCGTCCCCCACAAGATCCTTTTCCCACCTCGCCGCCAAAACCTGGAACACCCTCCCCGCCCACCTACGACAGATCCAAGACCTCCTGACCTTCAAGAAACGCCTCAAGACCTGGTTGTTCGAGCAGTAGCAGTCCTATCCCCCACCCCCCTTTTCAGCACTTTGAGACCCTAGCGGGTGAGTAGCACGCTTTACAAATGATAGCTTGATTGATTTTACAAGTAGTATCTTTACAAACGCGGAGTCTAACTTTTTATGTGCGGAGACTGCACAATCGTAAAGATAGTACTAGAAAAGTTAGCACCAAGAAGGCAAGTAACATCATGGCAGGACCCCAGTGCTAATTCACTGTCTGGTGAAGCACCTATCTGTTTAGACCACAAGCACTTTAGGGTCATCTGTGGGGCATATAAAAAAATATTAGCCCATTAGGAAGTCTACAAAGAATGTGCTCCATATGACTAGGCCAAGAAAGCACCCCAAAAATAGGACTGGTAAACTCACAACACAAGGGCACACAGACAGGTCACGAAAAACTAAAGAGTTTGGTATTGTTTACACTGATAAAAAATGACCCAATGGTTTGAGATTTCCTAAGGCCAAAGACAACACCCAGGATCGACAAGGTTTATAGTCAGGGTGCCACGAAAATAAAGGGTCATTAACATGAGGTTTCTGTGGCCTCCTCTGATTCCACAACAGACTGAATGTCGTAGGCCGTCCTGAACCCAAACACAGGGGGTTAATAATGAAGCTGATTCAATAGAGCGCAGCAAGAGAATGTAGCGTACAATGCGCCATCAAACCAGGGGTGCCAGGTGACACAAATTCACTATCTGCACAAAAAGTGCCTCTTGGCTTTGGAAAGATGACATGGCACAAAAGCCTTCACTTCAATTCACCAGTAAGAAGCAGCAGGAGGTACTGGAGCACATGTTCCAATGCCAGCCAAAGATTATAGCTAGTGGTTCTCAGCTTACAGTCAGGTCTGATCGCCTGGAGGGGTAGACAGGAACTGAAGAGGGAGATCGCTGCCATGTGGGCAGTTGGGAGTGAGTGAAGGGCTACCCTGGGATCTTGCGGTGCCAGCTATGCCCTGGTGTCTCGCCCTGGAGATTGTATCATAACATCAGCCTGAACCGGGGAAAGAAATACGAGTACTTTTAGTTTGATATGGGTGTTATACTTTTTTATACCCAGGACTTTGATTCCTTTTGGCTGTGGAATTACAAACAGTGTGGCATATGAAGTGCATCTGAAATGAACATTTGCTTAAAGGATTATTTTTCTCTTTTTTTTATGCTAACACCAGACTGGCTTACCATTAGAAATTCGAATGATAAAGAAATACATACACATTCGTCATATTAACACTAATACCAGACAATTCGACATAAAACGTAGATTGGCAAAGCTAATAAGTCTCGCCTTAGAACCAATGCGTTTTTTTTTTATTGTTCATTATTACAAGAATATGCCACAAAAATTAAAAACAACAGACATGTGCCACCCCCTAAACGTGGAGACGTATGTTGGCAATAAAAAAAAACATAAAGAAACAGAATAGCCACTGCTCATAATCTTAATAGAACAGAATAGAGGGCAGGTACTCAAGCAAACGCACAGAAGATTTTTTTTTTTTTTTTGTCTGATTTGCTCAAAGAAAAGGTTATATTTCAATAGCAATCTGAAGACTTTAAACACACAAGGATGACCAAAATATAATCTTTTCAGTTGAATGTCCACGTGTAATCTGGTGAAAATGCCATCACTCACACATGAAAAGAGCCAACAGATTCAGTGGGCTAGCCCCTTCTCCCGTGCTGAATGCTGCAGTGGGGTAACCAAAATGGGTAAATAGGTGTGAGCCAGAGCTAGGCTGCGTCTGTATTTTTTTATTATAAGTTTTTTTTTACATAGGCTAGCAAACGATAAAGTTGTCTCAGACCAAGCATTAAAAACGTTTACAGAATGTTATTTTTCGGTGATCCCGATTACGTTAATTTTAGAACAGTGAGATAAAGATCCCAGCTGTACAAATTCATCTGCAACTGGAGGAAAGAAATATTCAAACAGTGGCCACAAGTGGGCGCCAATGTATTAGATACATTTTAAACATTTCTTCAGTTTGATATACACGCATGAATATTTTCAAACGGTACTATTACACGCAGCTCATTCCACTTGTTATTTTTTAAATTAAAGAAGTCAATAGAATGAACTTTAAAAAATAGAATCACTACCTTCACATGCTATTTATGTGACGTGTGTGCTGATCTACATTGGTTATGTGTTTTCCGTCTCCACATTTCCCCGCGGCCTTCTCATAACGCTGGGCTGTCCCTCGGTGCTCATGGGCTGGCGGCGGGGGAGTTAAGGGGTTGAGTTGCTGTGGTCCCTGGATCCATCTTTCTTCATCATTTGCAACAGTGGTGGCGTCGAGTGATAGTGAAGTATCCTACGGCCTTGAGTTTGCCTGTGGCTGCACCGTGAGCCAATCCGTTTGTATACTGGAGCGAACTGCGGCCCACCCAACCCAGAGGGTGTCTGCAGCAGCACGGCTGCATTTACTGCCATCGTCACTAGTTCAGATTCCGGGCGCTGACTGGCGCCAGTTGCATCTGTGCCTCAAAAAAGCAAATGGACAGGATTTTATGGACCACTTTGGTGGAGCTGTTGGTCGGACGCTGTGGATTTAGCTTTTTGGCCCTTTCTTGTGCACCTGCTGGCCAGTTAAGGGCTTGCACCCATATTAGGGGAGATTGAATTGATCAAAGCAGATGAGCTGTGGAGTGAAGAACAGGACTATCTTATGTTCACCTCGGTGTCAACCTGGATTGGTCAGATTTGTCTACAGATTATCATTATTTTTTTACATTTCATATTTTCTAAATACACTTGCCAATCCCAATACAGCAGCAGAGGTCTAACTACTTTTGTCAGTGTGTGCGTGTTTTTAACCAAGTACCTGCTGGGCGCCCCCTGTATAGCTGCATATGTACCATGGTGGGGCTGTACTTTTTGTGTTATCATTTTCTGTACCCTAATTTTCTTCTCTGAATTTGCATCACACAACATTTTGAATTAGATCCTTTCAAGTTTGGGCAGATCTGATTATTCCAGATGACAGCTGGAAGGATGTTTCTCACATATTTAATTGTAACTGGTGCAAATAAACTAGGGGACTTTTTGAGAAATAAATCTTGATTCCAACATGCTTCAGAGAGACATATCATCATCACACATAAAAGCAGAAGTAGTGAATATAAGTTAAAGTGAGATTGGGGGTTTCAGGAATCCCTGCTAAGATTAAAGATCCATTTTTGGCCCAGAATCTGTAGGTGTGGAAGAGGTGCAGAATTTGTTTTTATAAACGCACGAGGTTCATCCTCAAATGGGCAGATTAGCCTCTTCATGCAACCTTGCTATTTTTGAGGATTAATTTAAAAAGTTTAAAAATTATGGACCATGCTAACTACTGGCGCATTCAGGAGAGATTGTGGGGGAATCCACCTGTAGATGAAGTCATGGACTCTGAAGTAGCCTTCATACTGTATGAGAGTAGCCAACGAGAGACAGGATGGTAAAATAGGAGCAGATCTGCCTGTGCACGAGTGTGGCCTCAGCAATGGGAACGAGAGAAAAGGAAATGGTCAGCAAGACAAAGAAAGGAGATGAAAAAGGTGTGCACGCAGTCAAATGGAAGAGAACCAAAAATAGCATGCTGATTTATGCAAAAAGAAGGAAAAGGCTAGAAAGAAAAGTGGAACTCAAAGAGTTTCCTCAGCAGAGGCAAAGTTGCCAAAGAGTGCTCAGATTCCAGGAGGGCGCAGAGGGTTTGTGCTATACATGTCGCCGTACAGAAAGGTTAAGATGATGTGGAAAGCAGAATACCATGATAGGACCATGAAGATCCCAGCAAAGCATCTTCCAACTACGGCTGACTCCGGCCCTCCTTAAACTATCATCAGTCTTAACAGTACGCTAAAACACTGAGTGATGACACAGAATGGCTGGAATAGCCAGATGCCTTCAAAGGGGCACTTGAGAAGCAAATGATCAGCCTTTGTAGGTATCCAGAAGCTTTGGTGCTGTACAAACAGTAGCAGAAGGTAGGACTTACGTGGCAGACAGGTCACTGTGTTGCAAAGGAAAGCTCAGAAGAAACATCCAGTCAACTTAGATGTGTGCGCTCAAGAGCTGGTATTCAAATATTAGTGACAATGGCTTAGTGAGCGAATTGATGAACCACTCTCTAGAAGAGTTCAGTAATAAACAAATAGCTCTATTTAAAAGCAACCAACAAAAGTGTAAAGTCTCCCGGCATCCATGTGAAGCACAGAGTTCACAGTCAGAAAAAATTTAAAATAAAAAAAATAAAAAAATCGAGTTTGAGCCTTCTGAATTGCCATCTTCTGCAGCTCTGGTTCCCTACATTTTATATCTTCGGAATATAAACTAACCTAGGGAATTTGCTTTTTTTTTTTTTTTTTTTTTTAAAAGAGTCTCTGCCATAACATAAAAGAAAGCCAGTCACTAGAGTACTATATCCCAATTTAGGCGAGTCCTCTAAGAAAACATAAGAAAAGACAAAGACCCCTGCTACCATAAGGGAGGAAGCTAGTAATGCACACATTTTCCAGTAAAAAATATTTCACCTGATCTTTAAGGATACCTGTAAATTGCGTTTGTCAGAGCAGAGCTCTGCAAGACTAACCCTCCCCTCTACATGTGTTAGAAATCTAAAGCACAGAAGTCTCTTAGGAGAGTTGGAGTTAAAGGTCTATTCACCTCAATGGCCTGAAACTGAGCCACATAATGAGGTGGAGAGGCTAATCAGAGTAGGGTTTATGCAATATCAAATGAGCAAACACAGATGTTTCATCACTGACTCTAGAGAATTTCAAACCTGAAAGCACAAAATCTATGAAAGGTCCAATACAAAAAAAGTATATTTGATGTAGCACCCTTCATACTTCAAAACCAGATGAATAAACTAACTCAATCCTCCCTTGTGCCAAGTTTAGTTCACAGCACAAGTTAGCTAAATTATTATTATTCAAATATTTTCTCAGATGCATGCAACTCTTACACTTTAAATTAGGGCAAAATGTTTGCATCTTTTCACAGTGTACTGCAAATGAGCCAATTTTCTACCCAAACAAACCTTAACAGGACATTTTTTGCTAAAATATACTTATCGTTCGGTGGAGAATGAGTAATTATGATTCGGTTTATGGACTTCCATCTTTCTCTATGAAAAAGCGTGGTAGGTTTTATACCTGGTGCGTTGCTGCTGCTGCTTTTTAAAATCATTCCAGCGGAACAGAAGCAAGGAGAAAACGCTGCGCCAATTAGCACTTTGTACTGAGTAAAATGTTGCAGAGTAAAAAGACAAGAAGTCGCATAAAGATGCTATAAATGCACGACCCTCAGTCATTCTTATTAAACTAGAAAATGTCAGTATACAGTTGTGATGCCAGAAAAATAGTCAATGGACTTAAAAAGGCTAATAGTTACCACAACCAAAGTAGAACAGATGTAAAGATGGACGTCTAACTTGCACCACAATTCAGAAAGAAAACTTGTAACATTTTTGACCCTTCAGTGCCAACATCTATCACCCACTCTCAAAATGTCTGCAGGTAAGAAGCATATACAGGAAGCTCTAGATTAAGACAGCAGCAACAAGTCGACTATTTGGTACATTCTTCAAGTAACACGAAGGTGACAGTCTTGTAAATACAGTGCTACAACTCAGCCCCCTTCTTCCAAACAGAAGGGAACAGTCAAAGTCATCAGCAACCCTAGTTTGAGAAAACAGCGAAACGAGCATTAGAGGGGTCAGGCAAACATTTTTTCTGAACAATATGGCCAAATAGGGTCCACGTCGAAGCATCCTCTTCACACATGACTCAACTTATATTACTTTTTTCACAAGTAGAATATTATAAGCAAGATGAAATATTGTAGAGGGTGAAAGGAATCTCCTCAACAGTTCACAATTTATGTACGGTTAACCATTATGGTTATGCATAAAGGGGGGCAGGAACTGGGGCAAAATTGTGTCCATTATTACTTCCTATTTTTGCACGATAACATTTACAATTTCGAGCACTGCAAAAACATGCAACTATCCTTTTTAAAGGTATAGTTTGCAATGTACATTGAGAAAATGCAGTGCGTTTTAACAGACACTTACATTTTCATAGACAAAATACCATTTCCCCTAGCCCTTGCCACATCGTCCAACCATAATCCCTAACTGTAGGGAGAGGGAGGGCCCCCTTTGGTGTGTGAACATCATTGCCGTAGTAGGATTCCCAAAGACGATTACTAAAGATTAGAAATCCTATATACCTCAAGCAGTTCCAGTGCATTCGAGGAACTGTGGAAGTTAAATGGTTTAACACGGATGGCGTAACTTTGAAAGAGAAACGCCATCTTTCGCAAGGAGAGCTTTAATGGAGCATCCAAAGGAGAAACTTTGAATGAGATTTCAATTGTCAATGGAGCAAGGGCGAGGAACTTCAGGGTTGTAAAGAATGAAATGGTCCACAATAGCTGAAAAATACCGGCTGCCCTGCCGCAGGAGATCAAGAAGGGATCCTCTTGTTGACTGTTTTCTGGAGCTATGTCAAATGTTTGAGACAGGAGTGGATGATTGAGGGACTCTGAGGCCAGCACCCGCAGCAGACTACAGATGGCGATGACCACTTTGAAGCAGTAGGCGATCAGTCTACAGCAGTGGTTCCCAACCTGTGGGCCGGGGACCCCTGGGGGTCCGCAAAGCCTTCTCAGGGGGTGGTCCGCGAGAGCCTAGAAAATTAAAAAATATTAACAAATATTGACAAATTAGGTCCCCAGCTTCCAGTAATGACTCAGGCGGGGGTCCCCGGATTCCCATGATGATTCAGAGGGGGTCCCTGGGTTCCTTTAATATTAAAGTGGGGGTCCACAGAAATCAAAAGGTTGGGAACCACTGGTCTACAGTACTTGACTTACTCCACCCAAGATTGTAGTCCTTTTTGGATCCCCTTGTTTCTTGCAGAACATGGTGCAAAAAATATCTTAGGATAAATATCATAAGAATTTGATTAACTGTACACATTTAAAGGTCAGAGTCTTTGACCTGATCTCTCCGAGAGTATGACACAAGGCAGGAAAAAGGCAAGGGGAAGGGAAATTGTTGAAACAAACTGTTTCTCCAAAGCAAGCTTTAATGTTATTGTGATGTGATACATAATGGGGGTGTCTTTTTCAGTTCTCACTGTGGGTACGCTGTATCATTGACACCCCACTCTTGGCCCAGCACTCTTAAAGCAATCACCACATTGGCCATCAATCTGCTCCAATAGATCCTGTGCAGCTACAAATGCAAAATTACTCCCCTGCGAAGACAGCATTTGCCATAATGTCACTCACCCTTCCCCTCGAGGCTCCACTTTAAAACAAGCACAGCTGTCTAAATAATCCCCATCACTCTCCACTGCCGTTAATGCTAGTACTTGCTACAGCTGTTGCAGGGAAGGTCTATGCACTTAGCTGAGGATGCATTCCCTGAAATTTCAAGAGTCAACAACCACCTCTCTACGTCATCTAAACATATCACCAATGTAAACTCATCCTCTCACAGCTTTTCCCACCCGTACATAGTAAATAGCTATAACATGTGGTTCATGATGAAATTAAAGGAACCCTCCTCAATGACATTCATATCATCTGCTTGTCTCTATCTTGCCTCTAATCAATAGGAAGTAAGTTGATAAGAGAGCTCAGGGGACATATGCACTCGCTGTAGAGATACAAGTGTTAACTTATTTTAATATGTTCAAAGTAGGCCCACGTGAGCCTGTCATCCTTCCGATTTCAATAAAACGAGTCCCATTCAGTTAGCATCGGTGCCTGAAGATAGGTCATTAAAAAAACTGTTTTCATCGCAAATATTATAAAAAAATCAACTCTACAGCTCTCACTTTGACATCTTACAAATCTCTATTCAAATTATGCCATTCAAATAAACATAACTTCATATAATTTACCAAGTTTCAAAAGAAAAGTTAACTTCACTAATAATCTCAAACTCCATCACTAAAACATAAGCACTCTGCCTAAAGCTCTTTATAGACCGTTTCAACCTTATTACTGTGGAAACAATAATCTATTAATTCATGAAACTTGAGGCTCTTCTGAAACAATTCTGTCTCCATGAGTTCATACACATCCACCACCGAGCAGCGGGCTAGAAAATCAATGGTCTTATCTTCTCTGGACTGTTAACTACTTTGTGAACACTTCATCAAATGTACCTATTGTAACCATCACCATCTACCTTTCAGATTTCAAATCATGTATTTAAGACAAACTGTCTCTCCTACTCTTGAAAGCCAATCCCATGATTCACAGATTAATTCATTAGGCATGAAGAAGCCCAATACATATTTGAATGCTTAAGATTTTGTCGAAGCTTTTTCAAAAACTCCTATACCTATTATATTCAGAAAGTAAAGTAAGATTTCATCTTACCTTCTGCAACAACCCTATACAGCCTCAAATCACCTCTAAGTTGGATCTGGTATTACAAGAGAATGGGAAATCTGGCATTGAAGATTAATCCATTTTATCACCATCTTTATCAACAAAAAACACCTACAATGAATCCACGAAAAAAAAACTTATGTTCTGATTTCTGTGCTCCTAAATTCAAGCATAAGTAGCTGCAGACATCAACTGTCTACAAACTCGAGTTCTTTTTTAATTTATTAGAACCCTTATACCAACTAGACTCTTCTTGGTCCTTATATGCACCTGTATCATCAAGTACCCTTTTAAACTCGTGGTTAATGCTGGACACCATCTTATAAACTTCACTCCATCATAAGCTCCTTATATGACTCACTACAAATGGGCAAGTGACTCTGCTCATCAAACATTCTGATGGATCATGAGCTCTTAGCTGATATCAAACCTATGTTTGTTCTCTTCTAAGTAAAAGCCATTGAGAAATATACTGTCCTGCAGCACATAAATCATATTAAACAGGAAAAACCTCTTACTTCCCTCCCAATCAGGATTTCGGCTGAATCCAGCATTAAAATCATGACTAAATAGAATGTTGATGGCTTACAAACACTGGATAGCAGGGTACCTCCTTTCTCACCCTCTGACGTCGGAGGCTTCCAATAGAACCGAAGATTAATAAAGATCCTAAGGTCACACGTCTTTTTGCAGAAATGTTCAACAGAATTCTATCCTTTCTAAATAACAAACACCAATTGGTTGATTAAGCCAGCACTCCTACAGAAGCAGCAATCACAACTAGGTACATTCAAATTACAATGCTACCTCAAAGGTTCAACCCACAGTCCTGTAACACATGCCTACATATGTATTCACAAGATCTCTACATTAGGCAATTCACATTTTCAAAATAATATTAATAATGTGATTATACAACGAAGGGATTAATACAGCAGATATACACGTTTCACTTACCAACAAGCATTTCAAAAAGGAAGACACCAACAGACCACCAGTCACATTCTCGTCCGTAGTAACCATCACCTCCTTGGGATTTTAATACCTCTGGGGAAATGTAGTCTGGAGTTCCAACAGCAGTATCACAGCGCACCATACCTGTCTGAATTAATATAGAATGAGCAACATTGAATACAAATTGACAGAATCTTTTAACAAATTAGGAGACAATAGCATTAACAATCAAACAATCCTTAATTGATATTAAGCAGATTCTATTGAAGAGCTTCAGAATTTCGAAAAAAGTAGTTCCACAAATTAGAAGAGAAAATGCCAATTTTTGTAAGACAAATTGCTTCTTAAGATAAAACATTGAAAGAAAAAAAAACTTGTATTTTAAACACACTCTCTAATATGACTGCCGTCACTGTCCTAAGGTGAAAAATGTAAAGTCATCACTTCAACAAGTAATCCACAGAACTAGGTTTCCTTATAAAAATGTTATAGTTTATTTCTAGCTACAATTTACAATTCTCCAGTAGTAAACAAATTACTTTTAGGGGATCTCGCTCAAACCATCCTACTGTACTTCAGTATATGCTCATGTGGGATAACGTACAAGGGTTTTAACCAGATAGAAGAAGCAGGTGCAGAAGGAAAGACAGCCATTATTCCTATTTCAGTGATTTTTGTCTGCCTTACACAAGAGCCTACAGTTTACAGCCAACACACAGTAAAATGTAGTAAATGTAAATGCGCCTACATAAAGTTACAGTTGTAAAAGCTGTCAGTTCTTATCCTGAGACAAAGTTCTTTGGTTCACCTTACAAATAAGGTGGAGGTGTTTTTACTTCCTCTCTTTAGCCTGGCAATCCTTTCAACTAATCCATCCTGGCCGGTTAGACAGTAAAATGTAGTAAATGTAAATGCGCCTACATAAAGTTACAGTTGTAAAAGCTGTCAGTTCTTATCCTGAGACAAAGTTCTTTGGTTCACCTTACAAATAAGGTGGAGGTGGTTTTACTTCCTCTCTTTAGCCTGGCAATCCTTTCAACTAATCCATCCTGGCCGGTTAGACGAGACACAGTGGAGGTACAGTCCTCATAAGTATTATGCTATCACCACATATACAAGTCAAATAAAGATGTTACTTAATCCTACTGCACAGTGATTTTCCTGAATACACCGATGTCTGCAGTTCTAATATATTGGGGCTGTTTTGGGATCGAAAGACAAACCCAAACAAGCATTTGCAATGCAACAGATCTTGCATTTGGTTGAGTTAGAGCTACTGGTGTTGTAAATTCATAACAGGACTTTTTTGTCACATAAGCTGGTCTACCCTGCCTTATAATTTGTTTTTTTCTTCCCACATAATTCCTGTGGCCCCTGCATATAATTAAAGCACTTGCATTTATTTTCTTTCTCTATCTGTAGGCGAAAATGAAAATGTTGCCAATTAGCATCCTAATTTGAATCCTCCAAGCTAAGTCCAATAGACTACCACTTTCACCACCCCACCATAGAGTTGCTGGCTGGCTAACACAATTTCCCCCAAAAAAGACCCAAGATAGCCACAGAGGAGTAACAAGAGAAATAAACTAGAAGGATCACCCAAAGATATCAAGAGTGTCCAAACAGTCATAGTATCATAAGGATGTTAAGTTGGCCTGAATCATGGTCATAATTGCAATAAGGAGAGATTATTAAAGCATATACAATTATTATGTAAACCCAATAAAAACCTTTATCAGATGTAACCATATATTTAGCCACAAGAGGGCATAGCACGTTACACATCTTTAGGGCTAGCAGGCCTGCTGCAATGAAATTACAAACAAGGACTGTATTACACAAACTACTCCCACCTGTAAAACAAAAGTTTCAACAATGAGAGCACTTAAAAAGGCACCGAAGGGTGGGAGGGGTTATTTTGTGATTCCCACTAACCTAGCGGGGGGACCCAGGGATGACAGACAGAAAGATCACATTGTGATGAACGTTTTGAAGGTGGTCCCCATTGTCCTGTGACCACCACCGGCTGAGTTATGAGCAAAAATGTTTTGTAAAAGTAAAGTCCTGCAAAGCAATATGGGGGTGAGTTTTTGTGCCCGAGAATATTGTAGGATGTTGACCGTAATGCTCAGACCAGCCCCCAGAGGACAGACAACAAAAATAGCACTTGAAAGAAACATGGTCATGTAACCATATAGTTGCTGAAGATATTTTATTCCTTTGAAGACGGAAACGGAAAATGTTCAGTAAGTATAAACGTCCATAAATGACAACAGAAAACAGCCAACACGTGTTTCGTCCCAATGGACTTTTTCAAGGCTGTATGTAAACCCGGAGCGGGAAATCCTAGAATATCGGGTCACGTACCGCGCATGATAACGCTGCCGTAATGAAAGCAACCTTCAAAGGAATAAAATATCTTCATCAACTTTACTTACATTGACTTATTATTGACTTTGGAGTGCCTTGGTTCTGCTTGTTTTTTCCTGCATTTTGTATATACAGCACTTAACATAGGTGGGTTTTTGGACCAGGATGGCACCATCTACACTAATTTACAGATGATATAGGACTTCCTGGGTGTTCTCAGATGTGCAACGAGTAGCATCAACCACCATTCTTCTTTTAAGTAACGTTAACCATATAGTTAGCGCCTAGACAGCATTACCACATGAAAAGAGAAGGACAGAAAGTAATGCAGTGTAACCATATATTTAGCCCCTAGAGGGCATGGGGTATTACAAATTTTGAAGGCTAGCAGGCCGGTTCAAACAAAATTTCTGCCAGCTGCAAAACAAAAGTGCCAGCCATGAAAGAACTTAAAGACACTGAATGGTGGGATTGAATTATTATTTTGGGGTCCCTACTAATCTAGTGTGGGGACACAGAGATTATGTAGACAGAAAGACACGCTGCGGTGAATGTTTTGAAGGTGGTCTCTTTGTCGTAGGACCACCACAGTCTGAGTTATGAGCAAAAATGTTTTCTAAAAGTAATGGCCTGCAAAGCATTATGGGGCTAGTTTCCTGAGTGAAGTGAATATTGTAGTATCAGCTCTCCCAATATTGTAGTATCAGCTCTCCCACTGTGTCGGGAGAGCCACTTTGAGAATTTTTTTACACAAAGCATTTATGAATTACAAGTGTTTTTGTGAAAGATCTGGAGCACGAAGGGGAGAGACAAAACAAATGACACTGATTAGGTAACAGTGTGAACAATGTGATCAGTGCTTCAATACCACCGATGGTGTTCACAATGTTCTGTGCTGTAAGCACCATGACCGCCATGGAGCACGAAGTGGAGAGACAAAAGAAAAAAAATAGTTCACCCATCCTGAAGTATATCGGCAATCGTGCAATAATCCATGTAACACAATCAGTCTGCAAGGTGGTAACAAAACTGCCCCAAGGCGGAACAAGAATAAAGCATTTTCCAAAGGCATCAAGGTATTTTTGAAAGGCAAGTCCACAAACAAGTGAAAGTGAAGAGCGCAGTTTAAAGCCCACAGAATACTTACAACAGGTTGAAAAACGCTTGCGCACTTGACCTAAAAAAATAACATATGCTTTTCCACAACACATTACATGTCTATGGGAGCTAGATCCCCATCTCTTTTCGGCATTTCTTAGCAAGATTATATATGGTACTCTATTTTTACACAGTAAACAGAATATATGAAAATACCCCAGTATTCATAAAAGCCGAATAGATATGAAGGCTGGTAAAATACAACCATTTCAGAACCCATAATTTATACTTATTTCCTAGATCCTTAATTCTGGATTACCCTCATTTTGGCCTGGTAACATTATATTTTTGGAATTTTTGGCAAATCAGAAATAATTGATCTAAATCATTGCAGATGGATATTAATCAGCCAAAGTATGGGGGTATAACTGAAGAAAAACTAGGGCAAATAAAAGCTCCTACCATGTTCTAAGTTACATGGTCCACCTGGCTGTAGGCAGCTTTTTTGCAGGCATCTCTGAATCAAAAACACATTTATTTTGGTATATACAGTTCATATGGCCTTAGCAAAGACATACTCAGGGGAACACATGAAGCACTATGCTTCAGGAAATATGCAGGTGACCCTCACTGGTTTAGCCAAGTCTACATGCAATCTCAAATCTTATCACTTCAAACTCTGCCCCTCACAAGTACAAACTTCCATCTCCAATTCTCTTCCATGCCAACAACCCAATTTATCTATTTAGCAAGTAACATTGTCTCCTAACACTTCTAAAGAAAAAAAAGTCCCTCATAAAAAGGACCCTGCTTATGGCCCATCCTCCACACTTCATCTACCCATTTCCCTCCAAACTGAATGTATTAATATCAAAGTCAGCAAACTACCCTTGTGCCCCTCCAGCCACTATGGTTCTCAAATCATCAAGCCTTTAGCATTTGCCTATCTGGGCTCTTCACCATGCTCCTCTCACTAGAATCCACCACAGTGTATCAAGTTAGATGTTGTTATCCCACTCAAGACACCAAATGTGGAACTGCCCAGATACCCTTATTCCCTATTAGACTGCCACTCTACTTGCTTTAATGCTTTTGAAAATTTTGAGTGAAGCACACGTAGCTGCTACCAAACGTCTCGCAACCTACTAAATGCCACACCATTTGCATTACATCAACTATGTTTCACTGGGCCTAGCCTCCCAGTTGTCCGAATTCTGATTGCCATAATAGCCTATCCTCCAGCCCTATCGTACTTTACAACTGTGTGATATTCCACACTGTTGATCACTCCATATAGTAGGAACCCCTTTCTTCTTTTCATTGCAACTATCTGCAAGTGTTAATTCAACATTACTTTTTTCTCTTTCAAACCACACTACAAATCCTCAAACACCATTAGACGCCTATGGACTGATGCACATGTTCATTCATCAACTGCACGCCATCCAACAATAACACTACCTTCAGAGATATTTCCATGCTGTCTGGAAAAACCACAACTCAAGTGACCCAGTCCGTGATCAGAATCCCATGCAGTCCAGCTGACTAAATCCCAGGCACAAATTGCCTGGCAGAAGCGCAAGCCCTGTAACTCCACATATGATGAAGCCCCTGCACTACCCAGACCAATAAATCCCCAATGCTTCAGTAACCCAAGGTACAGTCGCCATAAGCTGTAACACCACAATCATTTTTTGTGTACATCAGTTTAGCAACTCCATCCTTATCCCTCATCTCTTTTTTAGGGCACAAATCTTTTCCATTAAATCATTCAAGACTTTTAAGCTTCACAGGTACGCACCCTCACACAACTGGGTGCCGCTGAACTGGGTGCTAACCAAAACACTGAAAAAACAAATAGATTTGTGCCTACAGCCATCTTTCTCCCGATAGATTGAAAATCTTGCATAAGACCCCACACGCTGGTCAGATTTCAAGGTATAAAACATATAAGCTTATACAAGCATATAGGAGTATTCTTTAAAAAAATTCAACTACCATTCCTCTTCTAAAATGCATTATACCTCCCATTTTTTGTAGAATACCTGGGTCCATGTTCTTAAAAGCACAAAGGAACTAAGGCACCTGGACATATATTCAGAGGAAGAAAATAAATCTGCACAATCGTCAAAGACTTCACCACACCCAAAGCTGTCACTGGAAACATCAGCCACAAGTCAAATTTCTTTTGCAGCAAAACCTCAACCATATACGGCAACTTCCTCCTGCAACCAGGTCACCTGGCTCTCTCCAGAAGTGTCCCAGTGATGAAGGAAGTCAACACAATTGCAACATGATACACCATTAGCACAAAGGAAACCACAACAATCAAAAAGACCATTTAACTACAGAGCCCCAGAAGACACATGCCCACACCACACCTTCAACAAAGGTGCGATCCTACTCTCTTCTTAAATTTCATAACCAGCTGAAGCCCTGACTTTTTAAGTAGGCCCCCAGGGTTGGCCTTACACCTGGATGCTATCACAGGTACACCAATAACATAACATAACATAACATTACGTAACATGGGACCAATAAGAGGATCCCACTACGATCAGACTTTCTCCAATCTATGACCGGTGGTTCCCTTCCCTTGCCTTACCATTTCCAAACTTTAAGAAACCCAACTGAACCATTTCCCCCTAATTGTGTTAATAGTTCACAAGAAATGCTTATGGACTGGTGCTCTGTTGTAGATCTTCTTCACACATAAAGCACTTTTGAGCACTTTCACATCCCAAGTGACTTTTTAAATCAACGTATTTCTCTTTTAAATATTTGAATCCTTCTCATGTATCTATTGGAAAACCTTTTTTGAAAATCAAGTATTTGCATTTTGTGAAACTAATACAATGCAGGTTAATTAAAAAAATAGTTGGACACCTGAATTCAGCTTTCGTTCTTTTCAATTAGGTATTAGAAGTTTCTGGGAAGGGTATCGTTTTGTGTTTTTATATAGATAGGAGACCTAAATTCCCTAAGGTCTATGGGCCCACTCCTTTATCTCATTTCACTATTCTGGCCACAACTGCCTTACCGGGCAATAGGGCAGCACTTTAAGGGTTCTTGTGTCAACTATCTGCCCACTCCTCCATATGATCCTCCCTACACAATGAATTCAATCCCTATAACACAAGGCTAGTGCTGGGTCTTCTGCTCTTTTCCATCCACTTTATACCACTTTCCTTGGAGAAATCACTGTGTTCATGCCTCTTTGCTGAGCATCTTTTCTTTACCAAAAACCCTAACATCCTTTCTCTCGCTCACAGTGTACAACAACCCCAGTAAGCAGCTTCTCCGCTGCTAAGCCTGTCAGGTGCTAACTACTTAAAAACCTTGGGTTTTGCAATTAACACCCTTTACATTTAGTCACATCCCCTATCCAAACATGTATCTTACATAAGCTTTACTATTGCACGCTCATTGTGGTCGGCTTGTTCCAGTGTGGCTATAAACCCACTTTCCCCCTGCCACAGCAAACTGGCTGTCCCCCAGCAAAACACCGAGCACTTTACAAACTATACAAATACCCAATAGTACCTGTCCTGGGATCTTGTGCGTCAGGTCCCACATGGCCACATTTTTTATTTTTTTTTACATTGTGCGTAGCTCCACTGAAACACCCTGCCTGCCAAATTTCAAGTCAGCGCAATTGTCCTACAGCCCAAATCTCTACTTACCCAGCCACAGCATGAAACTTCATGATTGCTAAAACCCTCCCATTACTACAACCCCTGCACCTTCTAATCCTAGACCAACTGTATGATAATTATTTTATACTACTCTGACACTAACTGTATATACTGTCTTTTAGTTGTCCCGCCAATTACAATCACTCTCATACCTGTTTTGTACCATCTATGACCGAATTCTACACCTGAATGTAACATTTGGTAAGACATAAAATGTCCCTCGTCAAAAAGACTGTTACCCCCCCAAAAATAAAAAAAATCTAAAAACAAATCTTTTATCTTGGTCTTTAGCCATGCCATACAGTTCTGATACATTAAATACAGTTTCTTTCATTGTATTCTCATTTGAAAAGCATGCTGAAATGAGTCACTTACTTCATCCATTTTCATACACGTGCCAAAATCTGCTAATTTTAAATGTCCGTATTTATCCAAAAGCATATTGTCTGGTTTCACATCTCGATGGATTAGTCCCATGGAGTGGATGGCATCAAGAGCGAGCACAACTTCTGCAGTGTAGAATTTGGCCCACTTTTCAGGAACGTCATAATTGCTCATGAGGTTTACAAGGTCTCCGCCCGGCATGTACTCCATCACCATGTACAAATATCTTTCATCTTGAAAGGCACAGAAGAGCTGAAACAACACAAACTTACTCTCGTCAGCAGGACATACAAAATTGCAATCGTCTATGAAAATAGATCACTGAAAATCGATCAAGCAACTGGAACAGTAAAAACATATTGAAGTACTTAGCATTCTTGAGTGAGTGGTGGGTACATGTGTACGGCCCTGTGCAAATGAAAACAGAAGGAGGGACATGTACCGAAACAATTGGGACCGAAACTGAAGGTTAGCACAAGGATCAAAACAATTACGGAAATTGTTTATAAGTTCTCTGAAATTACTATTTATTTTCTGGTCTGGCTTTAGCCAAACACCTATGATTTTACTAAAACAATATGTACAATATACTTAGCCATAATGGCTTTCAGCCTGTGGTTTGTTACTGTGTCTTTCACATTTTTCTTCCATCAGCTACAGAACAGGGCAATAGGTCAGCCTACTTCAGCCACTGGCTACCCTCATTGTGAGTGACAGAATTCTGCACTCTTGCACGGCGTATGTGTGTGTACACCCCCCCCCCCCCCCCTAGTGCCAGGAACTACTTATGGCAATGGATGCTCTGAGACCAAAAATTATTGCATTTATTCATTTGCCTATATTGACGAGGTCCCAGCTGTTTCCCCAACAATTAAGTTCCCAGCAGTTTCCTCAATAATACAATTTTACAACACCATGACAATACAAAACAAGCAGTGGCAAAGCCAAAAGGTTGGTAAGCAATGCTAGAGCCACTGTCTTTGTCAATGCTTGTTGTTTTTGTCTCGTCTGGATGGTAAGTCTATTCAATAACCATTTGAGGTTTTTTTTTGTTTTGTTTTACAAAGGAACCTAGCAGAGATTATTTAGATTCTGGGAGGCCACTGGAACTTTTCAGCAAGGGTAGACCTAAAGAGCGATAGGAACTTCCTTGAAGTTAATACGGGCTGCCTGGATCCACTGGAGAGGCCAATCTAAGGGCCCATTTCCTGGTGCCAGAGCACACACTGAGTGCGCCACATACAGAATGGGGTTAGCACCCCAATGACAAAAATCTAAAAAGGCAGTATTGAGCACATGTGGGAATACTAAGAATTAGCATATGTGCAGAAAAAAAATCAAAGGATAGAAATATGGCGTGGTAGCTCACTCATCACTCTGTACTTCTGTCTTGGTGTCCAAACAACCTTGAGGATCACATGAGGAGTCCATAAGGAACTGCTCTTCGGGATATATATACAGGGAGGTCCAATGGCCTATTTCTGGAAGGGGCTTAGGACCCTGTGACCCTCCTTATTCTATAGGGAGAGGAAACTTAATAGAGTACAAATTTAGCAAGTCCAAATGACTTTTTGCCTGTAATCATATTTCAAAAATATAGAGGAAGCACTTGGAGAAAAAATGTTATTCGCCCTAGGTCTCACCCAACCCCTACTTGCCACTGGGTGCCAATGATGAGCACATGCAATGGCTACTACTGAACTTGCTGTGTGAACAGCTGCTGGCCCTTCTGTAATACAAAACTGTCTCAGGAGTGCAGAAACAGGCACGAAACCATCACTGTCCAGCATTTTTTGAAAAAAAAAAATACGTTAAAAATATCTTCTTAGATTACCTAGTGGAAATACCAAATAACTATGTACAGTCAAAAGCCCTTTTTGATTGGACATAATTAAGGTCAACTGTGGCCAATTTATAATGCATTTCAGTAAATCAACCACATGTTTAATATGCCTCTATTGAGGCTTTATCTTTAAGAGGGATACAATTAAGTGCTTGGGCTGGATGAGCTGGGGAAAAAAAATGTGACTAATGCTCAGCAAAGATTTGAATGATGACTCTGCAGATGACAAAATTCTTTACTTTCTACGCCGTGTTGTCTATCCTCCAACCTCCCGTTCCCCCAAGAAGGTCCTGGTATTCCACTTGAATTTGAATTGTGTGATTCCTACAAATCCCAGCCAAATGACTGTCATCCAAGAGCTTCTCCTGTGGCTTGGCATTTAGCTGAAGACCTGTCAATCACAACATAAAGCTGGGTGCCATAGGAATAATAACAAATGTCAGCACTAGTAGCTAGATCTGGCGAGGAGGCCAATGAATACAGTAAAAAAGAATAGGGAGGAGTAAGGATCCTTTAGTAAACCACGTCAATTGCACAGGCTCACTGTTGGTGATCCTGGACGTAAAGGAGGGACTAATCCAGGCACGCATGAGGAGAAATTCTGCATTTAACATCAGGCATGGGATGACACTTAAAATCAATGTTTTTCAATATTGCATGTAGCACAGGAGTACCTAACAGATCATTACACTGCACCCAAAACACTGAGTTAAGACAAATCCAACCCATGAACAGAGATTACATTACCCCTTCTTTTAAAGATCCACACTGGTTAAATGTCACAAGAAGAATCATCTACAAACACACTAGACTACAGGAACGATCTTTAGCTCTACAGTCAAAGAGGGAGCTTGAGATCTATATTGATTTAAGACTATATTCAACACTAAAAGGTATTTAATCGTCAAACAGTGATTTAATCAAACGTCCACTTTTTGTTATATTATCTGCATTTGCACATCATATGCCTATTACCTTAACCAAGGATAGGGCTCAGATTTAGCCTAGTGTTTTTTCCCTCAAAGAAGTTCATGTAGGACACCAACTGTGATGCTCTGCGACTAAGACAAGATGGAAACCTTTACAAAGTGGGCGAGGATGGGAAGGTGTTGATTGTGATATCAAACAATGGGCAAGACAAATTATCAACAAGAAATTGCTTTACAATCGTACAGGAACTACTAGTAAGTAATAAGGAAGCAAAAATAAAGAGAAGCATTAAGAGTATAGTCAAAACAGAGGAGTCAGGGAGATGAGACAAGCAAGCAGGAAGTTGGTAGGATGGGTCCCCTAGGGGCAGGCAAGTTTGCATGGCACCTAAAACTTCAGATTATGAAGCTGGCACAGAAATACATGTACCTGGTTATGAATGCATTCTTGCTTAGCTGGTCAGGACTAGTGACTTGTGCCCTTCCCATGCCTCCTAAAGGTCTTCCCCCAGACTCAAGTCATCCTAGTTACATTGGCATGGACATCCCAAGTCTTGCTCCCTTGTCATTGAAAAATAGTGGAAGATGTTCCTCATCCGCTTGCAACATCAAACTCTCTTTTCTTGGTTCTATAAGGCCTTTCAACAGACTGGCCCCTCTCAGCCTAAGTGAATTAATCAGATGGCAGGTTTCTAAGGATCTTGACACGTAAATTATAACACTCCATGGTTCAAGACAACAGTGCTGCTTGTTAATGCTTTTCACTAAGTTCATGGCTGCCAGTCCACCAATATACTTAATTTATGTACAATGGTTGTGAAGACCTCACACCAGATACTCACAGATAACTGCCAGATTAGGAAACCTTCAGAGCTCTTCAATGAATCTTGGGACCAAACTTGTCTCTAGGTCAGTCTGCTTACTTTGGGTTGTTTGCGGACTTGAAGAGGATGTAGACTCCTTCTCCACTCCTGCTTAGTTACCCCATGAAAACTTCTTATTGGATCTTTTTCCAAGGTGGAAGTCATCTCCCTTCCACTCTGAGTCTCTGTGTTCATAGGGAAGGATCCCCAAGTGTTCAGCACTATTTACCGGACCAGTTGGAAGAGGTCCCTCCAGCTCTGGTTTCATTTCTCCTTCTGGAAACCTTGCCATCATTCTATGCCCATTTTATTCTTTCCAAGAAAAGAATTTGCAGGAACTGTTCAGTGGTCTCTTGTTTTGGTTCACCGTTGCCACTGGGGTGTCCTTGATTGCTGCAGAGTGTTTAGTTAGTAAAGAGATAAGAATTGATCTGCCTCCTTGAAGTTAAGAAAGTGACCGACTTTCTCTTTGTTTAAACTGGAAAATCTTCAGTAAAAAGCAGAACATTTACATTGAAAAGAGCGAGGAAACGGGCATATAGAAAGATTTTGAGTAGTTTATTTTTTTTCTTAAAAATACTCCCATTTCCTCTTCATTAGGTCAACACATCTTCCAATGTCATACCAGAAGAACAAAGATATTCTACACACAAAGGAGATCCAAAAGAATCCTCACCTCTGTTATAAAGAGATTCCACATATACATCATAATCTTGCAAAGCTTCCGAAAAAACATCAATGAAACAAAGAAAACCTTTCTGCAACATGATTCAGGAGACTCAGATCTGAAAAGTGGCAACGAGCCCAACTACTGAATCATCCAGCGCAATCGTTTACTGTGATTCATGCTATAGCTCATTTGCATTCTGCTTTCATTGGTACCTTGTTCTATTTTCAGATTTAATTTTCATTATTGTCACAAGTGAATATCCGCTCAGGAGTGCACCAGTTAGCATGGCTAGTTAATGTAATTTCTGACCGGTATCCTTCTGGTGTTGCTCTAAATCAGGAGTCAATGTGGCCCATTAAATTGGCATGTATCCTCTAGGCGCAGAATACCTTCAATCCTCATTCCATGTTTCTCCCGCCTTCATGTATTAGGGAGCTCAGCTGACTTCTGCCCTTTCCAACAGACGTTGTTCTCTAGTCCCTAGTCAGTCAACTCAGGGCAGTGTTCTTCATAGGTACTTTTGTTGGTGTGCCAGGGCTTCCGGTATTACTGCGCTCCAGTATGCTAAGAGTTGCTTTCTTTGCAGACTTCATGCCCAAAAAGAAGCCAGGATGAACAGTCAAGAATTAATCCAGGAATTGGCAGCAGGGTTAGGACTGTCAGTATCATAAAGTAATCAATTACTGTAAACCTCAATAGCCAGCCACAGCCATATCTTTGAAAAAGCTCCAAATGTATTCATAGCGATAATGTGTAACAGCACTAGTATCCAAATAAAATTTGGGCCTATGGACAATGTTATCCTATGATGGACAGGCTTGCAAATTGTCTGCTATCAGAGGATGCCTTTACGTCCAAGACCTTTTACTAGGACTCAGTTTTGCAACAAAAGATACATTTTCAACATCAAATTTTACCTTGTATGCTATGCTAAATTTACTTTGCAAGTTGTTTCGCAATCTTGTCTTTAAGAGGGAGAAACACACAAAAACATAATAATCTGCCAAAAATGGCACTAACTTTACTAGGATTCCTATCCAGTAGCCCGGGATATGCTGCCTAAGACTGGACTAAGGCTCAAAGTTCAAATATACAGTTAATTGAGGTATGAGGCACTGATAATGGGGCACCAGATATTCCGACTTGTTCAAATTGGTCTCAAAAGTTAAGTCACTGCAAAACAAATGTACCAAACAGGCTGTGTAAACTGTTCAGTGATTCAAACGTATACAAGACCCCAAAGCCAACTCACATCCTCAAATGCCAATCTTCATCAAGACAAGAGCTAAGGTTCCTTCATCATTGAAAAAGGATAGAAAATCAGAGATGTATACCCACTCAACAACCCCACTTCCTACACAGCAACAAACTCATAGGTCCAATCAATAGCTGCTTCTTCACCAATGTCAAGTGCAAAGAAACACTACTCCAGCTGAAAAACATTAAGATTGGGAAATACTATGGAGGCCCTTGCCCGACAAGTACTGCAGTTACCCCTGCTGAGATTCTAGCAATAGCTAAGCCATCAGCTTCCTGCAAGGAGGCAAACACTCCTCAAAATCTAGCACCAGAATCAACATCCTATGATAAAGCTCAGATATCACGCAGAAAGTTGTTGCTCCATATACTTATGTTCACATAGGTTTATCTTCATGTTAACATAAAAACCAAATCCTAGGTATAAAGCGACATGGTTTCATGAGAAACAGCACCATTAATTTACAGGTTGACGTACCAAATGTGGTGGCTTTGGTATCACTAAACATGCTGACCCTCCATGACTACTCTTGGATGGTCAACAATGTACTTCTACACCATCTATAGCAAAAGTATAAGAAGCCAGTTAAGCCCTTTTTCACAGAATGTACTCACAAAGTACTGCTAGGAGACACAGAAGCCCCACCCGAACCCTACATCTGAGAATGCAGTCAAAACGTACTACTAGGGCACATAACATCCCCTTTAACCTAGCCAAAAGTAAATGCCCACTTATCACCCCTTTCCAATAATGAATTTACATCAGACATACCATGATGATCTCAGGTGCCACAACTCCCCATAATACCCCTGTGGCAATGACAGACATATCTCCGTGTTAAGGGAGCTAATGCTCAATTGATAAAGGCATCAGAAGACCTGAAGGCAGTAGAAATAAAGAAGGGCTAATACAGCCTAAATATAAGTGGCTCCACAAAAGGAAATTCAGGTTCTAAGTCGGACCCAAATGATCAATTGGATAAACTCATGAAATCTTCCTCCAGCTTCATTTATCTTTGTGATACAGTGTCCTTGAAAGCCGCGATCAGGAACATAGGACTAATACGGGCTGCAAATAATAAATCTGAACACTAGTGAAATCAAATTTCACACAAATAAACTCATCAAAAAAACTCTGGCTTTCTCACCGACATGTCACAAAGGCTCCAAAATCCCTAAAAAGCAGCAGTTCATCTCATCTTAAAATTCAGCAGTAAATCAGAGCCCATGTAAGATGCATTCACTGGCTCCCAAACCAATAGAGAATTACATATGGAATTCTGCTAGTCTATAAACAATTCAAAGGCTCAGCACCTGCATACTTGGGTAACAACATCGCTTCAGTTGCTCATGTGGGCCAAGCTGAGGCGATACTGTGATACATCGCTGACCGGGATTAAAAACGTTGGGAGGAAAAAGTAAACACATCATAGACTGAGAAAGAGAAAAAGGGATTTGGACAAATAGGCGGGGAGATGGGAGGTGTGCAATAAAATATTAATTTACTAATTAAAGATAGTCGAGGTTTTTTATGTTTTGCTCCAGGAAGAAGTGAGCATCCATTCTCGGAAATATAGGTTCTTGTTTGTTTATCAGGATTTATTGTGGGTTTTTTCGTGTTCTCCATAGGTCTCTTAGGAACAAACTCATGTTTACCCGCAGCCACTTGCTGTTAGTGCTTTATACTCGCAATGACGTTAATTGCTAGTTTACTCCTCAGAGCCTAGAGCCTTTCAGAAGTCACCAGAGATATCTCACTTTCGGTTTACAAGATGAGCTCAATTACATCACCAGAAAAAATGCCTCTGGGCAAGAAACAAGCAAAGGAAGGTGATAAATGAAAATTACAATTCCCAAGCTGGGACTCCTTTCATTAGGGCCGGAGGGCATCAAAGGGCTGCAACAACAAAAAGAAAATAATTCCTTTTGCCATCGAACATATCAAGTCTACAGATACTCTTATAACAGCTATTAAAGAACCACAATGGCACCTTTGTACAAATATATGTTCTTCTGTGGAGTTTTCAGATAGTGCACACAGCTGTGTCGTATACCATATTTAGGAACACAAATTTTCCTTTGAAATTTGGGTAGAGAGCATATTTTAAGTACATTAATGTTCCAAAACTATAAGAATTATGTACCTGATGAACCAGTTTTTGTGCTACAGAAAAGGGATTGTTTTCAATTTACTCCAATTTCCAGTGGTGGACATTATGGAACCACTTGTTGATTAAAGAGACCAAATGCCACATAAACATATAAAAAAATGGATGCATGCACTTAGCCACATGAGACAATAGACATGGATAATGTCAATCCACTATCATCAATCTACCAATGTGAGCATAAACGTAGCCATCTTGTCCTCATGTCCAATTGGTAATTTATGGAAACACACTCAAAACCAGGATAATAAAAGAAACAATCTTCATTGAGCATCAAGGGTATGCACGCTGACACTCAATCTCTGCTCTGCAGGCCCATATGGGAAATCAACATCCAAAGGAGTCCAATCTCCTTTTACTTGCCATTGGGATGAGGCACTTAAATCAGCAGGGGGGGGGCAGAAAAACAGTGTCCATTTTGGAGAGTGGGGGCGTTGCCAGGCCTATTCTGGGCAGCCCCTCCTTTACACTAAGAAAAAATAAATAATCCCTGGTGCCTATTAGGCTTTCTCCCTCCCCCTCCCAAGGGGGGCACAGATAGGTATGATTGTCCATCAGACTCTGCCCATTTCTTTTTTGGGGTGGGGACATTGCCAGGGACATCATGGGCAGCCACCACCCCTACACTAATAATAAAAAATATTCCTTGGTGTGCTAGTGGGCTTTCTGCCCCCACAGGGGCTATTGCCTCCATCAGCCCGAGAAAGACTGAATAGTACCCCAAAAATAGGGGAAGAAACATGCCTTGCCCAAGGGGACGTTCCCCCTCCCTGGTTTCTAGTGGAGTGGATCCCTGCTTGGGGTTCAAACTCCTTCGGCAATTCCCAAGCAGGGATCCACTAGGGAAGGGTACCATTGAAAAGGAGAGATTCTCTTCTTTTAGTGTGAACTCCAACAGGGCGGCTGCCTCACAAATGTCATATTGGAAGATCTCCACATTGTACTCCAAATCAGGAGGGCACGAATAAAGGTTGCTAAAGTGGGCTGCTCATTCACATTGGAGTACTAAAGATCCAGTAAGGAACGGAGACTTTCCACTGCTGTTGCGAACAATCTGCCAAAAACTTATTTGATCATTGTTTCTGGCAGCTAGATATAAATCAGCCCACAATTTATTCTCCAATTCTTTTTTTGCTTCCTATAATTCATGCCTGTAAAGGTCTCTAGCGGCTCAAATCTCTCTAATATCCACAGCATTAGACTATCCTTGGCCTTCCTGCAGCTCCGGTTGAACCACCCATTGTTACACGATTACCTGCCCAAGTAAGAAGACCTATACACACACACACACACACACACACAACTTTCCCTCAATATGTTATAGAGTTCCAAATGTTCCTCCATAATCTTTCCACAATCATGCCAGAATGTAAGCCTGGCCTCAATACGAGCAGAAAGACTACTAGTGTGGCTATTGCATTTGGAGAACGATATACAGCCTACCATTCTACATTTCTAACATTACTAGTCGTTATGAGTTGCTGTTCATATTCTCTGGAATTTGGTAAAATCTCTGATGAAAGTATTTTGCTAATGGAAGGTACTAAAGGGTCATGCTCACTTTCATCATGTTGAACCACCTCCATATTAATCATATATTTCCATAATCTAATATCTAGTAGGGCATAATCAATCTGGCATTTATAAAAACGCACACCTGAATGTTGGAGCAAGATGAATAACAGAGGGCGAGTGGCCATCTCATGCACGAAGCCCATGCACCAAAGTGATGTGATCCTTTAAAGCCTGTGAGAAATTGCCCAGTGTATGCAATGTAGCCGGCTCAATTTTTCGACACATTACCGACCCACGTGCTGGGATCCATAAACTCTTGTATCCATTTCTATAGAATGGATCCAGCACCCAAGTTTCCTAGAACAGGCCTATTTGGTACTGATCAATGAACTGCCCCCATGATAGATTGTTTAATTTGGACCCAATCCTCACAGTATTCCACCTCAGTATGCCCACCATAGTGCCCACACTGGTTACGGCAGTAGCAGCTGATACTTTCCTAGGGCAATAATACATTTCTGTCAGCTGTACTGTCTGTGGGAAACCTCCCAACATAGAAAAAGTAGTTTGCACAGTATTAGGGGAAATGTGATCTTCATTTGTTATCCGTGTTAAATCAACATCTGACACGAATCTCTCTCTCTCAGAGGCACGTACCAATCTTGTGTTCAAAAACCGCTCCTGGGAGCATCGGTTGACTGTGGCCATCTTGTTTCACAAAGGGCTGAAGAAATGTATCTCACGCCCACCCTCCCTTATGCCAGGACTAGTGTGACAACGAGCGTTAGTCAATTGACTTCCTCCAATACATGAAAGCAGTTATGGAAATGTATATTATAAAACCCGTTGCAACATTGCAAACCAGTTGGGGAAGGTTCTGAGCTAGACAGAGACAGTGGCAACAAAAGGTACTGTCTGGTAAAGTAAGTAGGTTTATAAAAGTAACCCAAGGCCAAAAGGACAACATTCAACACCCCGTCTTGTGTTTGCACCCCATCACAACAACTTTCCAACCAGATAGGAATCGTTAAAATTAACAATTACACAATCCTCAGGACAATCTACCGACCTCGCCCAATCCACCCAGCCCTGCATGTAAAACGCATATTGTACGCCATTTTGGTGGCGAAGTTCTTATTTCTAACGAGGCAGTGCAAACATTTGTTGGCGAGGTCCTCATGTGTTTCTTTCTGGCCTTAACGCAGCTTTGGAACTCCAAACCGGACAATCACAAAGGGCAGGACGGCAAGTTAATAACCGGGAGCTTATGGCTTTGGAAAGTGCCAGTAGTCTAATGCAGTCCACTGCTTCTTCTCATCAACTTTGATTGTTTCCCTCAGGATCTCCCTTTTCCCAGAAGAGGTAAGCTGTCCTAAATAGTGGTAAAGGTACAACAGGAGAAGCCCTATTGGCACAGTTCCGAGCAGTGCGTTTAGGAGGCGAAGTAGAGATGCTCGATGCAGCCCCTAATCCAACTGCACTGATGCAGCCCATACCCTGTTGGGATTGTGGATGCATATTTAAACTATCTTTAAGCGTTTGCTAATTAGAGCGAGCCATGCCAATATTGGTGAAGGTTCCGTGATCAGGATGCCCTTAACTCTATCAACTACCTCCTCCACTAATTGGGCCGTCCAACACGGTTGAGACGCAGAACCCTTTCCAGATTTACAAAGGGGCAGGTCATCCACTGAGGTATCTGACGAAATGCCAACTTGAGCACTGGGCTGCTGGGGTTGGAGACACAGTGTCTTCCTAGGTCTTTTCGCTTTTGGTTGACATTCTGGAGGACATGCATCAGAAGAAAGTGCCACAACGTAAAGAGCCTGCCTGAACTTTACAGTGCCCACTTACGCACTCCCATAAAAGAGGAAGAGTGGGTACTCTGTTTGGATTGCTAATCTAGCAGGTGGCAGGGGAAGTGGAAGGGGTATGTTTTGCAACAAAGTTAAGTAAGGAGTCCCAGATATTACGCTCCTGTTCAAATGACACTGAGGGTACATGTGTGAAGTATCCAGTATGTTTTCCCAGAGCAAATTATTCGAATTTTACTATGAAAGGTTAATAATGCTGAAAAATACTATAGGAGTATCTCATGTAACACAGTTCACCTAAAACAGTATGGCTACATGCGCAGCATAAAATGACATACTATTTGTTTGACAATGAAAGAACTAAGGGAAAAAAAGCCAAAGGCTGATCAAGTAGTAGTTTTTTCCTCAGGGACAGATAGCAATGCTATATTTGCATAGAGAAACATTTTCAGATACAGACACCATCCCTCGATGTCAGAGTGTCCACGCTGTGGAGACAGATGGCAGTTTAGGCAATCTGACTTCCAGGAGAAAGATTCTGAAACTGGGCTTACTAATATATAACTTACTGAGAGATACAGCAAGATCCTCATGTTTTTGTTCTGAAGTGGTCGGGTTTGATCACTGACTGGGTCTTTTGCTTACCACTGGCTATGCCTAGCCTGTTTATGATTTCATTGAGTCAAACCAGACATAATTTTCATTTCCAATTGCTGGATATGTGAGGAGGTGGGAGGGAAATGAAACTTCCTCAAGATATGGTTCCTGGGTCATTTAAACCAGTCCAGGGCGACTACACCTAGGGTTACCTTTTTGAAATGGCTACAATTTATAAATAAATCTGTGTTAAAGCAGCTTGGAATGCTTAAAAAAGTTTTCCACCTTTAGCCTACGAGTTAAGGACCACATCAGAGTTCCACTAAGGCTGAGAAAAATCTCTAGCAATGGATCCCCAGCTAGTTAGGACTGGTTTGCATTTATGTTCGACACACACACAATTTAACCGGATCTAGAGAAGCCTCAAACAACTCAAGTGGCAGTCTCTAATTTCTATCAAGGTCAGATTAAGTGAATAGTGTTCTATTAGCCATGCTGATCTAATCAACATGGAGGCATACAGCTTCGGCACTCAGGCACCTTTATTAATTATTGTTGGAATAGGCAGTAAAACCTAAGCAGTTCTTGGTTGTCCATCAAGCTAGCCAGTCTGTAAGCCCCTTCTTATCAAGGAAGAAATCAGCCACTATGGCCTACAACTTATGTTATGATCTGCAAATGCACTGCCAATATACTGAGAATCACTCACTTTTTAAAAAACGTTAATGGACTGACATTGGCTCCAACACTATCCCTTGCGGGAGAATGAATAAGTGAGAGGATCTGTATAGCGCTTGGCTACTGCAAGTGTCTCAGCGCGGAGGTAAGCAGCCACTAAGAGGATCATAACCACCTTATCCTTTCAACAAATGGATTTTCAATTGCTTTCGGAACAACTTTTTATCCGGTATACATCTGAGGAAAAGGGAGAGTCCAGTCCAGTATTTAGCTGCCAGAACAGAATGAACCGCCCCACTTCTTTTGTTAGGTGAAGGGGGTGTCATCAGGTGGGCCGACTGAGTGCAAAGATCTATTTGGGCAGTATTCGGTCATCCTATTACGCAGGTGTTTAGGACCAGTCTTGGATATATAAATAAAAGTGTGGGACTCAGCACCGAGCCCTGAGGCACTACATACTTGAGGGATTTAGCTTTCGACAAAAAAGGCTTGAGCCTCACTGCCTGATCACTGTGCTCTAGAAAGGAACCCAGTCATGCTAGAGCCTTCCCCTCCACCCCAATGTAGGCAAGTCAGTGTAGCAAGACCGCATGTGAGATCGTACCGAACGCAGTGGGGAGGTCCGGGCTTGGGAGCCATATTTAATTTTGGTAAAGTAACTTTTCAGTTCTTCAACAACAAGCCTGCGGCATTAATCGACTTACAACATTGCTTGTGGGCTCACTGTTTTGCATTTATAAGAGGTTGTTCCGGATTTTTTTAAATTTTATCTTCAAAGAATGTGCTCAACAGGGTACATAGGGAGGCATTTGTTTCAAGGAGGGTGCGGTGCCTTTAGGGTCTTTGAAATCTGACAATTTTTAAAACTTATTTTGCATTGTTTGCTTTCCCAGTTATGTTAGAGTAAAAAGTATGACGTGCAAGTTACAGATTAGTGTGATAGGTGCTCAAAGCAGCTTTGCACTGAATTTTGTTAGTTTCATCATATTGCTTTCTCCCTAGATGTTCCAATTTCTTGCACAGCTTTCTTACTCATACTAGTTCACTTGTGAACCAGAAGACAGATGGTTGGTATCTAGAGGTCCTCTCGATGACTTCAGGGGCAGCTGTAGAGGCAGCCTGTATGAGCCAGTTATTCACTCTAACCTCGTCAGAGTGACTTATCGCTGCTTTGTAAATGTGGAAATGGGCACAGGGCCACCGGAGCGTCACTGAAAGTGACGCTCCAGTGGCACTAGGGGCTTGTAAATAAGCCCCTAATTGTATTAATTGACAACCAGATTTGGCATCAGGACGCACCACTTTTTTGGTACAATCCCAACACAAAATCTCATTTGTTAAATCTAATAATGTGCTCAAATTAACTCATGATATACCTAATAAACTTGTGTGAGGGCTTAATATCTGATGTCACTTCTTGTGATGTCCCTTCCACTGAAATCACTTCACGTGCAATGTCGCACAGTGTGATGTCACGTGCTGTGATGTCACATGGTGTAAAGTCACGCGCTGTGACATCACGTGCTGTGACATCATGCACTGCCATAGCACACACGATGATGTCACTTGTATACTACGTAACTTGGTTAGTCCCCACACTTCTTTTTTAGGACTTGTGCCCTACCAACAAGATTCAATGAGTCACAGTGTCTGGCTGTAGAGTCAGTATCCAGTCTTTGCTTTATAAGTAGTTCAAATCAGTGACATCAATGATCAAAGAGGTGGATTTGGAAAGCTCTTATTCAAAGTCTGTAATGAGGCACACAACGCCCACAACAGAAATCTCTGGAATTACTATCCAGTGACAATAACAGAAGTAAGACACTGTTTGACTGATGGAGGCAATCCACTCTAGAGGCAGAAGTCACAGTGTCCGAGCAATTCAGATGAGCTGGAAACAGTACCATGAGGTCTTGTCAATGTGCAATGGGGACTCAAGGTGGGCTATGCTGCAAAGCACTACAATGACACTCAATGGCCATTCACCATTGAGGGTGCATGGCTGAACCTATTGTTCACAAAATGCGTGCTTCAAAGGTGCCTCCAAAGGTAGTTCTGGGTAGACGATCAAGGGTCCTGTCATATGGCTGATATAGCCTATTTTTACAATCCATACACAACACCCTGATATGTTCACGCCCATTGCTGATGAACAAAACTGAAAAGTTTACTGAAACACAATCTTCCGACCTTACTGTGAAGTCAGAAACCTACCACCAAAAACAAAAAGACAAAATTAAGTTATTGATGTCTTCACACGTGGACTGAAGAGAGTGGCCTGCTGGGACTTGTACTACAACCACCTTGTTTAGTGTAACAGAATACAGAATCCTCATCAGGTTGCCTTCATCTCTGTGGATGAGAAACCTGAATTCAGCTGCGTCTAGAGTCTGCGATTGAGAAATCCTGTAGTATTCAGGGGGCTGGGAACAACCACACTCTACCTGCACCAAGTGCTCCAGAGATTTTACTGGAGTTTGAGTCTTTGTGACCACAGGCTTGACAACATTTATTTCATGGCTTGGGCAATTCCATTTGTTATTGCAAGGCATAAGGAAAACAGCCCTGGCCTAGAGTGAGGCCACAGTGATGAGAGGAAGAATAAGAACAGAAGTGGCACACCTCTGTAAAGACTTGTCTGGTGCTAGAGCTTATGGCCACATCCAAAGAACTTAACTGAATCCAGAGATAAATTATGCCAGCACATGCCTAACAGGTGGTCCTGGTGAATCTTTTCAAGTTGCAGCCAAGGTAGAAATATTTAGACTGCTGATTTTCTGAGCTGCCCTAAGACAAGACACCAACTTCAAGTAGTGTGAAGGTAGAGGAGGGAACTGCTCTCAGGGTTTCCTCAAGGAAGATATTTCTGCTCAAAGTGCCATTTGCACTCTAAATGAAAGTGCACAATGTTTCACTTGACTTCCCATTACAAAGGCATTCTGGCTGAGAAGCCTTGTTCCAACAGTGAATCCATTCTCGGAAGTCTAGTAAGCTGACACTTGTCAGGGTGAAGACTCTGCACCTTCTGTACTTTTCAAGGCTGATATGATTGCTTTTGTGTATACATTTCAAAGGTCTCAACCCACGGGAGGCTATTTTACCCACTTCCACATTTTCTTTCTATTCCTGGAAATTAAGTAAGGAGCCCTTTTTGAATGTCTTCAGAAGTCAGCGTGCATGAGTTGATTTGAATCCACAATCAAGGAACAGATGGAGAGGCAGGGTTAATGTTCTTGCTTTTTGGGCCATCTGGTTTTTCACTGTGCATTTATTAGTATGGTTGATATATTCTTTCCAGCCCAGATCAATCAGATACGACGAACATGCAGCAATGCACTTAACCAGGAATTTGACCACCTTTTTTGCACTTACGTTCAATAGGAATATCTGTGCAGTGTTTTTTTTAATGTTATTTAGAGCAGCTGTTGGTGTTGACAGTTATTCAAAGCCAAGGATTTTCTTTATGACTTTCTCTCCATATTTTACCATATGTGGAGATCATATTCATTTTTGATATGGAATATACAAGACTGACATATCTCCTCCAATGAAGAGTTCCTGCAGCAATGATGTTCATCTTCCCAAATGACTTCCCTAGGAACAGACACAGCAAAGCTTATGCCCTAAATAGATAAACACCTCAATTCTTTCCAGTGCTCCCCTTGTAGGTAAAACTGCTTTCAAATGTTCTTCTTCGTTTGTGGGCCCCAAACACTGAGCTTACCTATTACTTTGTACATTGAAATACTATTCTCTTTCCAATAATTTTGTGTGTGTATGTGCAGTTACTAAACAGCATTTGGGGATAGTGCGAGAAGCAGAACATGATAAGCATGGAGTAACATAGGGGCAGAGATGTTTTGAATTTCTGATGTGTTTGAGACCTTTATCTGAATATCCTTAGGTAGATCATTAACACAGATGCTGAAAAGAAAGGGGCAAAGAGGTTTGCTTTATTCCCGTTTTATGAGACATTTTGCTGTCAGTGGTTTGTTTCCCCCAAGCCACACAGCTGCGTATGTAATTTTGATGCATAGGCTCAAGAGTGGGTTAAAAAATGTTTCTTTCCAGTTTTGTCAATAATTTGTTCCGGTCAATGTAATAAAACATGGAATAGAGGTCTAAAAAGCAGCGTACAGAAAGTTTTCTTTGCTTAAGGTATTTGGAAACCAGGTGTTGGAGCGCAGAGGCCAGATCTCAACCCACCTTGGGGGCCAGTATGGATGCCCTTGTCTTCACCCCATTCCTAAATGTTTTTCAGAATTATGCTGGTAATGACTTTGGCTTCCACATTTAAGGGACGGAAAGGCCCGTTTCATTTCGAGTCCGATGTCTTTCCCTTCTTTTGTAGCAGTGCTATGATGATGTTCATCCAAGAAACATGGAAGGTGCATGATTCAATACAATGAAGAAAAATAACCAACTGAGAGACAGATCTTGCTATGGAGCAGTGAGGGTTTGCAGCCAACCTAACTGGCACCTAAATAAGATCAAGAATGAGCCAGAGACACAGAAGGGCTGTGACCATTAATGAGCTTAAGCGGACTCCTTAACATGCTGCCCTTTATATCTGCCCCCACTGAAGAGTGCACGATGGCCCTTGGCTCAACTCAATTATCTGTCTGAGACCCTAGGCTGTGGAAGAAACTAGAACAAGGGCATATAAGGATTGTTACATTATAGTTTTCTTAAGTCATCTTTCTAAATGGCCTATTTGTTTTATTAATAAGGCCTATTCCTTCCATGAAGTACAGCTCCAGTAAGAAGTGTTCTGTTTACAAACCATTGTACTAAGCTCTATATCAAAAACAAACAAGTTACTTACCTTTGGTAACACTTCGTGGTGGACCCTCTGTCTAGCCACACATTCCTCGCCTCACCAATATCCCCAAGTACCAGACTGGGGTCAGATGATTTATTCTTCATTGCTCCCATGGGCCGGTTGATGCGATGTGCAGCTCCATGTTGACTTCATTCCACCCTGGGAGTGGCGATGGAACACCATGTAAGCGCCACCCATAAGCATTAACGTCAGTTTTTTTCTTGACACTGACCATGACCTGACTGGGGTCAGATGATTTATTCTTCATTGCTCCCATGGGCCGGTTGATGCGATGTGCAGCTCCATGTTGACTTCATTCCACCCTGGGAGTGGCGATGGAACACCATGTAAACGCCACCCTTAAGCATTAACGTCAGTTTTTTTCTTGACACTGACCATGCCCACAGACCTGGAGTCCAACAATATTCAGAGGTACTAGTGTGCCAATCTTTAATCTGGGACCTTTTAATAAGAAAAATAGATATTCCACAGAAAGGGAAGGAGGGAGTCTAAGGAGGAATCAGTGGTTAGATGTTATTTACCAGAAAGAGTGTTACCGAAGTTAACTAACTTGCTCTTCAGATGGATACTTCTAACAGTAGATGCCGCACCTTTAGAATGGATACCAAATCATTACTTCCCAAAGGTTGTGGGTTTGTGGAATGGCTCATACAACCAAAGTCCTGCAGGACCGACTAGGCTATCGAGGAAATAGTGCTTTGTGAACCTGTGTACTGATGCCCACGTTGGGGCCTGACACGTGTCAAGGACAGGCACTCTGTGTGCCACTCCAGTGGTAGCAACCTTGGGTTCTCAACCCCTCCAGAGACTGCTTCTTGGCCAAGCATAGCAGATCTTAAGTCCAAAGACTACCCATATTGACAAAGTCCTTTTCTGCATTGTCTTGCATTTCTTTGCCCCAAGAGAACCACATAAAGAGCTGATCATCCCCAGATGGTCTTTGGTGCGACTGATGTAAAAGCTTAAAGCTCTTTTGGGGTCCAGCTGAAGGTCCCTTCCATTCTTTCAAGGGGCGAGCTGGAGCTAAGAACACTGGCAGAGTAATGGACTGCCCAACATGGAAAGCAGTCCCAGCGTTAAAAAAAAATAGTCCACCCTCATCCTCAACACCACTTTGTCTGGGGAAAAAGGTAGTGTAAGACAGTTGCACCAAAACAGCTTGGAGTTTACTCATGTAATCAGCTGAGGTCACTGCAACCAGAAACACAGTTTTCAAAGTCAGGAGCCATATTGGACAGTTGTGTAATAGTTTGAATAGCATGCACATAATGAAAATTAGGACCAAATTAAGACCCCACTGTGGCATCACAAAGCGTCTGTGTGGAAACTAATGTGTTAAACCTATTAGAAATCTCATCACAGCAGGTGATTTGAACTAGGACGGCTGGTCTGATAGATATAAAAAGGCCAAACAGGCCAACAAACAGCAACATATTAGACAGTGTGGCTTGTAACTGGTCTGTATTGCGGGTGTCACACCAGGCCATGACTTAGTAGGGACATCTAACAACCAGGACAGCATACACAACTTCAGGAGGAAGATCAAACCCATCAACTGCCATCACTCAAACTCCATACATGGAGGTGCAGACAGCACAAGTCCTAGTTGAAGACCCTGTACTGCTGCTGCAACAGGAGTTCCTCCTTAAGTGGTAGGCTGATCGGAGGACAGATGCTCAGGTACCACACACCCCTGGCCTAATCCAGAGCCACTGGGATAAATTCAGCCGGGTCGATCCAGATCTTCTTCAGAACTCGGGGCAGGAGAGGCAGTGGTGGAAAGGCATACAGCTCACATGCTCCACTCCATCCAGAATGAGTCTCCGAGAGAGAGCCTTCTTAGAAACTCCAGCTCACAAAAGTTTTAATTGCACGTTTTCTGCAGTGGTAAAAAGATCTAGCCAGGTTTGTCCCCATTATTGGAAAATGCTCTGAGTCATCTTGCAGTATAACAGTAATTCGCAATCAACCATGTGCCACCAGCTGAGTTTGCCAACCCTTCTGTTCAAAGATCCCAGAAGGTGGTTAACAACAAGGGAATTGCCCAGACATTTCAGCCAGTTCCAGAAACAAAATGCCTCCTGGCATAGGACCAGTACTCCATCCTGCTCTGCTTGTTGGAGTAATACAAGGCAGGGTGCTGTCTGTGAGAACCGTACCTAGCCTCCCTTATAGAGACCATCAGGATGCTTTCAGCATCAGGAAAATGGTCTGCAGCTCCTACAGGTTTATGAGGATCTGAGTCTCCGCCAGAGGCCACAGTTCCCTGATCTTCATGTTATGTTAACAGATGTGTGATGCGTATAGCTGCCCAAAGGGGCTTCCCAGCGCTGGCCTTAAAACGCAAGCTGCTGAACCTACAACCCAGGAGGGGGAGTCTGGATGGAAAACAGCTAAGTCTTAAGGGACTTCCTAAGAACGAAATGATTCTGAATGTTTCTCATAGGAAGAGGAAGTGCATTCCAGAGAGGAGAAAGCAAAGGCACAGGAGGACCACCCTCCCCAGCTCTCCTCACTCAGTGAACTATAGCCAGGCTGAGGTTGTCAGAATTTAGGGAACGAGTAGGGTGATATAATGAAATAAGATGGCTTAAAATGGGAGCCTCCTGGGAGTAGAGAATCTTATGAGCAATGCAAAGAGTTTTCAAAACGGATACTCCTCTCTACCGGGAGCCATTGTAGCCTGTGCAAAAGAACAGAAGCAAAGCAGAATTTAGGGAGACAAAAGAGCAGCCTGGCAGCCACATTTTTGGCAAGCTGTAATTTCTTTGTAACAGATTTATTAGTGCCCAATTAAAGGATATTACAATAATCCAGACTGGACAATATGAACACCTGGATGATGGTTCGACAGGTGTAAAACTAAAAAAAAACAACAAAAAAACCCAAAATAGGCCTGAGACATCCCAGGAGGCCAGAACAAGTGCCAGTCACCGATTTGGCTTGAACTCAAAAGTCAGGGTGTTATCCATCCATACATGAAGGTTTTTAATACAGGACTTGGGTTAAGGAGGAGGCCCAAGAGAAGAGGGCCACCAGTGGTCGTCCCAAGAAAAAGAGTGTTTGCCTAGAAGAAGAATCTCAGTCTTATTAGTGTTAAGGCGATGACGGTTGGTCGTCATCCATTCACCAACCGCAAGTATACCTTTATAAAACGTGGTCCTGTCATGCGAGGTATTGTCAGATATAGAAAGTGCAAGCTAGGTATAGTCTGCATACGATATCAGTGTGAGCCAAACAGATTTCACCACCTGAGCTAAAGGCTGAATATATATGTTAGACAGTGTAGGGCTTAATGATGAACCTTGAGGGATGCGATTTTGGGCACACAGGATTGAAAGCTGTTCATCACTCCCACATGACCTCCACATCCCACCAGTGACACATCTACCACCCTCATTGGCGGCTATTGGCAGGGAGAGGGAATGCCACTGGTCCATTTGCAGTCTCATTGGAATCCTGGAGGGAAATAAACAGGCTCTCCGGGTGCCAGGCAGGCTGCATAACCACCGTACGCCACCTGGTATTGGCAACAAGCAGAATGTAGGAAAACAAGAGGCCCAAAGCCTGAAAGCCACTCTCACTCAGAGCTGGGATCGAGGCTGAAACATCAGGATCATAGCCCAAATGTCTTGGATTCGTGATGGAGGAAGTCAGGTGTGATATAGGCAAGATGATAGTGAACCTCGACAATGACAGGTTCTCTGTTGCCTGAAAAAGGCCTACCACTGACTGCGGCGAGCAAGCCTTCAACAGCCGGTAATCAAGGTAGGGGAAAACTGCAATCCCAAACATCCGCAGGTGTGCTGTGATCGCCACCATCACTTTTGTGAACACCTGAGTGGCACACTGGTGAGGCCAAAGTGGAGCACCGAAAACTGAAAATGATCCTGGCCTACCTTAAACTGCACTTAACATCTGGGGGACGGCAGGATGGGCATGTGAAACTAAGCATCCTGCAGGTCTAAAGTCACTATCCAGTGAATATGGAACTTGGACCAACGTGAGCACCTTAAATTTCTCCTTCAGTAAGTAGGCATTCAGAGGGCGCAGGTCTAAAACGGGACTCAGGCCTCACTTCTCAGCACAAAAAAATAGCGGGAATAACAGACAGTCCTTATTTCTAATGACAGAAACCTCTAAATAACTGCTTTGGCCAAGAGAGCATGTACTTCTTGGTAAAAGATGGACAGGTGCTCTGATGTGAATGAGAGGTACAGTGGGTCTTTAAGGAATGACAGGGCACAGCCATCTTGAATGATCTGAAGGCCCCAAATGTCAGATGTTGCCAGACTCTGAGGAAATGTCTGATCCTGCATTCTAGAGGATGGCTGTAAGCAAGTTGGAGGCTGATGCTGTAGAGGCAGGGACTGTGAAGACTAGGAAGAGCTCTGTCCTGGGTGCAAGGGTGTTTGCTGGACTGCCGCACCATGTCCCAAAACAACTGGGGTGTCTATTGCAGTGGTGGTGGGTCTTGGCGGTGCTGGGGCATCAACCCTCTAGATTATAGCCTCGAAAGGGTAGAAACTGTTGAGAATACTGTTGCGCATGTCTTTCTTTAAAGTGCTTAAACGGCCTTCTCACCTACCAGGTAAGATTCATCGAACAGCATTCCCATCAGGGAGGCTTACACGAGCCCAGACAAGCCTGTGAATCCCATTCAAATCCCTCACCATTGGCAGAAAATTCCTTGAAGGCTGCCAGCAAGATCTTGCAACCATGTCCCATAAAGCAAGGGATATCTCCCCGCCAAACTGCTAGAACTGACTGACCAGAGGGTTAAACTGGCCAAAAGAAAACACTTTCTTCCTGAATGCCATGATTTGTTTATACTCTGTTTGAAGGAGTCACAGAAAGGAGTTTGTGTGAACCGTACTTGTGGGAGCCTAACGGATCAAAATTTCTGGATTGGGGGCTTCATCAAGCGGCCAGGGTCATCTGGTGCCTGCCTGTGGTGCTTGGCAACCTAGCAGTTCACTGGTGGACAAGTTAAACGGAAGAAAGGGTTCGGCTGAAGTTTGCCAAGGCTGCAAAACGTATGTCAGTATGTTAGTTTTGACTTCTATATCTGGCAGCTGTAAATCCAAAACCTTCGATGTATGCCTCATTGCCAGAGGAGGCGCATTTTTCAGTTGATGTCTCAAGGGAAGAACACAGCCCAGTGTCCAGGGAAAGTGTCTAACCCACCGGCCTCCTGCAAGTCCATGTATATATTGTCATCATCATAGAGCAGAGGATATTAATCCCCCTCATCCCCAAAGTCTGGTTGACTCTGAACCAAAAAGTAGCTAGAGGGCTGCTTCAAGGCAGAGGCATGGTTCATTCAGAACCAGACAGGATTGTGACCGCATGTGGCAGTCTCACATCAGGATGTGATCTCTGTAGAGGTCAAGACAAATTCTGCTGGGAGACAGAAAGGGCTATGAGGACAGGGTATTCCTCTGGTGCCTAAGGCAATGGGGCCAGTGCAGATGTCTAGTGGACTGGAGTGTGCTTTGGTGCTGAACTGGAAGTTGGTTACAGCACTGGTGCAGAATCTGAGACAAGTTCAGGAAGCACAGACAGCGCCGAGGGTGGACCCGATGGCGGTAACATGACTGGATGCCTCTGCAGATCCTTGGGGTGCAAAGCCACACCAGAAAGTCTGAACAGCAGCTAAGATTCGCAACATGGCATCTCTAAAGGCCTCAATCTCTTGTGACGTTGTCATTGGCCCTGCAATCTCAGAATGCACCCTCATTAGGTGCGGAACCTGTCCTTCGTGGTGGACTGTGAGCAAGACCAAAAGACACCCCGACATCCCTGTGACTTTGCAGGCTAAAAGTTGCTGAACTGCGAAGAATCTCACTTGGCCTTCTTGTGCTTCAGTTTCAACTAACTAGAAGACTTGAACGATAAAAGGACCTGCTGTGGGAATGACCTCAAGAGCAGGAATAGATCTGCACCCTAGATTTTAAGCAGGACTTCTATGACTTTTTTCGGTGTTCAGCAACCTACAATTTTGAATTCCCAGACTGTCTTCGTATTTATAAGGGCACACTCCACAGAGGACTTGGAGTTGTGCCCCGAACCCAAACACCAGAGGCAGACTCATGGGGATCTGTAAAGTGTTTGCAACAGTCCCTATGGGGTTATAAGCATGTAATTTTAAGGAGGGAACACACTTCCCTCGCACACTGTGAAAGTAGTAATTTTCAGGAAAAATAACTGTCAACTGATGAGGGGAAAGTTAGGCATGAGATCTGGATCCGTGTAAGAGGGTGCGTAAAGAAAGGAAAGGACGATGCACAGGAGTGGCTCATACAAGTGGCTTCATCGTCATTTTGTGGCAGGAATGGAGTAAACACAGTGCCGCACTGTGCCCCCTAAGGGCAAGAGGGAGCAATGCTGTTTAAATCATACAGAACCAGTCTAGCGCCTGGGGATATTCCTAAAGGGAGTAACCCACAGTGAGAAGTATCCATCAGAAAAGTTATTATTGCTTGTGTGTGATAATTAAGCAAACTGTATTTTAACTCCAACCTACACTGACCTTCTAGAGGAAGCATTGACAGATCACCAAAGATTACTACTTGAGCTTCCAGAATATAGGAGAATACTTGGTCAAGCCAATTGAAGCATAATAGTATTCAAGACCCCTAACAAGTGGTAAATTATTGTGCCCACAACTGATATAGCCCAGTTCTCTGTGTCTGACCCAATACCCAAAGATAGTCCCACACCACCGGTACCCCAGCAATAAAGGTCTAGGTGCTACAAGAATTATGCCTTCAATTACTAGTAGCACTTGCACTGCTGTCTTCCTGATATCAGTAAGCATGAACATAGATTCTTCCTGTACCTTTGCACAAGTTGGGATGGGGTGCAGCCAACCACAAAATACATGAAAAGGTTGCCCAGTAGAAGGGAGCAAGTAGTGGTATGAGCTTGGCAAATGTGTGGAACCAATAGTATTCCCTCTATGAATGACTGAAAAGAGATCTAGGAACAAGTAGAGCACCTTTCTAGTCTGCACTAGAGTGCAGCTCAATGGATTATGGCACTAAGTGATAAAACCCACCTACCAGTTATTCATTTTAGGTCCTTCAGAATAACGTTTAGTGTCAACAAACAAAGAGATCTAATACTCTTAATCAGCATGTTGTGAAGGCAATTTAAGTATGAGCTTTGTGTAATATCCACAGGGAGGCGAGGAACACAGCTCATGATAGAAAAATAGGTATTCATGAGCTTCGTTTAAGCAAGCTGCCTGCTGAAAAGAATACATTACCTATGGTGCTACTGAAGTCAACTCAATGCAGAAAAATCCTGAGGGCCCAGGCAGAAACAGACAAGCACATTGAGAAGAGAAGGATAATTTACAATGCTGTTGGAAGTCAAGAAATGGAGGTGGGTGGGCGCAGCACCTGGTCTGACCGAATGTGCATAAGGGAGCTCTGTGCGTGAGTCACTTGCTGTTCCTTACTTAGGATAAGCTCTGCTTAAGAAAACAAGCATTTGTAATGCAGGGGGTCTCGTGCTTACTGGAGTTAGAGCTATTGGCGATGTAAATTCCTAACTGGACTTTTCTTGCCACAGAAATTTAAAATGAAAAGTAAAACATTTGACATAAGCAAGTCAATTCAAAGAGCCACGGCCGCCATGAGCATGAACACGAAGGACAGACACAAAAGGAAAAAGAAGTTTGCTTGCAGTCAAACGTATCATCAAAAGTGCAATTAAACATGTAACAGGGTCGGTCCCCAAGGCGGTAACAAAACAGCTCCAAGGAGTGACAAACTACAAGCATTTACCAATGTCATCAAAGGATTTTTGAAAGACAAGCCCACGAACAAGTGAAAGTGATGGGCGTGAGGGGGAGTGGTTAAAAGCCCACATAGATAACAACACGTCGGAAAAGCAGCGCTGCTATGCTTGCCCTAAAAATGATGACATTTTACAAGGTGGCCCCAGGATCCCATGGAATGGAGCAGGATGGAAGCAGTGTGAAAAAGTAAAATTAACAGTAGGCAAAGGTAGGTAAGTGTCTACTCAATCAATTTTACAGATTGCTGCAGTACTAGAAAAGGAATAGTTTCAGGTTTATGTTATAATTATGATCAATTTCCCCTCATGTCAAGCTGAACCCTTTAACTGCATTTTATAAAAAAGCACGGAAGAGTCAGCTTGGTTACTGTGAAAAATCACCATATCCTTCGGTTAGTGGGGTTTGCTGAATGAGATAAGCCCCATTCACAGAGTACATGGCAGGGATAAATAATGAGGAAAGAAGTTGTTCCAAGAAGTAATCCCTCAATCATAGAAAATATTTCCCTTTTGTTCTCTTGTGCTACATATTCCACCTGCTGAATCTCAAAAGGGAGGAACAAAAATAAACGGTATAACATCCTGTTCGAGGTATCGGATTCTCACAATCAGGTCTCACATAGTGTGGGGAAATAAGTTATTTGAGAAATACTAATATCATTTACTTTGTCAGCATCAGAGGCATCACCATTTCCTGAGATATGAATTCATGGTGACTGCCTGGAAAATGAACACTGGAACCAAGTTACATCTGACTGAAAGTGCCCCAATCAGGGTGAAACCGGTCTTGAATTCCTTGTGTTTCGGTTCAGGGAGGACCTGGCCTGTCAGTTCGGACTGGACTGTTCTTACTGGAGCAGGGTCAAGACTTATTTTGCAATTCGGTGGGTTCAAACAGAGGTGGGATGCACCGAGAGGAATTACCAGTGGCTGAGATTAATTCAAGAATTCCACCCATCACTTTTTCGTGTACTTCAGTGGAGAAGGACCAGAGTCATTTACTGGCCAGTCAGCATAAGACTGGAAACCCACCCTCTCATCCCTTGGGGCTGGTCCCTCTGAATAAGGCATAAATGCAACAGGAATGAAACATACTTGAAAGAACCATGTATCTTTTATTGTGAGGTTATGTGATGACAGGCCTCTGTTTTACAGTTCTCAGGAATGCTAGGGAGGCTCCTTCTAGGGTCGAGCCTGCGTTGCATGCTCTCGCACATGCGTATCGCAGCGAGACGCTTTTGTATTTAGAAAAGGGCTCGGAGCCCTGTCAACTTCACGTCAGTGTTTTTTATTGGTTCGTGGGCTTGCCTAATAAAATCTGCTTGCTTTCATTAGTCGAAGGCAAGCATACGTCATGCCTTTTCCGGTGGCTAGCCCTCCTCGAGCGCAGTGACCAAGTACAGAAAACATGCGAGGCTCGCTGTTTTCTACCGGGCTCGTGGACTTTTTTCCTCTAATTTACGAGCGCGATCTCGCTTGGCAGAAGTTGAGCGCTTTACATAGTTAATTTCACTTTTTCGGGTTATGTACACAAATGCACTTTTGCCCGATAGGTGAAAAGTCGGGTTAGGAGTTTACAGCGCAATCAGCTCTAACATGAGCAAACGCGAGACCCGTTGCATTGTAAATGCTGGTTATAGTAGAGCAGGGGCAGAATACAAATGGTTCTTTTTGGAGCTAGGTGTGCATCCATGTTACCAGGCACATAGCAATAACTTAGCCATACATCTACCATCCGTGAGCCAAAGTTACTGAATTTGCAAAAGAACAAAAGTTACCGATTCTGCACAATCTCAGTATAATTCAGCTCAGCAGGAACCAAGCTACTCCCTTTCCAGTGACTCTAGGAGGCAACGTAAGTGCATCTTCGAGTACTACAAATAAATTAATTGCACATGCGCCTTGTGCTCACTATCAGCCAGGCCACGTCTAAGAACGAAGGCTGACAAAACTTAGTTGGGTTATGTTAAAACACGTTGTGGCATCTTGTGCAGAAACAATGCAAATGTTGAAAAAAGTCTAGCATCTATTTCTGAGGTGAATTCGTGGTATCTGCTGCACCATCTTGTAAGGCCTCTAGTGGCACTGCCATGAGGGGAAGCTCGATCTAAACCAAGCCAAAGAAGCTGCAGGTTTCAGAGATGGGAACTTGCAAAAAAATGTTAAAATAAAAAAAAAAAAAATACAGTAATAATGATAGAATACACTTATTTTTCACTAGCCGATATCCTGTTACATGTGTATTGCTTGTAAAAGGGAATCTTTACCACATACGGAACATGGTATTGCAGTATTTACTCCAAAGGAATGTCCAGCCACCAACATTATTTTTAGCCTTCCTGTAGTTTGCAACAGTTCATACAGGTCCTTGATAGCATCTACCAACCCCACCTGGCTTTACAGTACCTAATGCATTACCACTTACGCACTTAGGAAATTTTTAATATTTGTATCAGTGTTTTATAATATGTATGCTGAAACTGATTTTATTTATTTCGACCCACCACGGTGGCTGTTATGATGTATTTTGGGCGTCTGTTTTTGTTTTGATAATGAAATATATATTTTCTATCAATAAACTTTCAAACTTAATGCATTACTTGTAAATTTATATAAACCTAGTTTCCTTATATTTCGATGTTGTTTTGGAAAGTGGTCAGTTCCTTCTCTAACAAATGTAAACAAGCATTTGCAATACAATGGGTCTCGCGTTTGCTTGTGTTAGAGCTATTAGTGTTGTTAACTCCTAACCGGACTTTTCTTGCCACATAAACTAATAATAAAAAGTTAAACAGCTTCGCATATGCGAGCCGATGGTCGCCATGAGAGTGAAGGAGACACAGAAAATGAAACAGAAGTTCGCTTGCAGTGAAACTTATCGGCAAAAGTGCAATTATCCATGTAACCAGCAAAAGTGCAATTATCCATGTAACCAGCAAAAGTGCAATTAGCCATGTAACAGGGTCAATGTCATGCAAATCGCTCGACTTCTGCCCAGCGAGATCATCGCTGCGCAGGAAATGAAAAGATAAAGTAGTCCAGAAACCAGCTGAAAACACAGAGCCTCGTACATTTTAAGTAGTTGGCCGGTGCGCTCGAGGAGGGCTAAACACTGGAAAGGCATGACATATGCATGCCTTTCACAAATAGACTCAATCGATTTTTAAAATGCAAGCCCGCGAACTAAAGAAAGTGGCGGGCCTGACATGGACGTGGTTAGAAGCCCACAGAGAGATTACAACATGGTCTAGAGGGCTTGTGCAAACTCAACCCTAAAAACTGCGGTACCTCCGCCAACACAAAATAAACTGCTCCTTTCTTCACACCCACTGCACAATTTCTTCCACCCACATTTATACATGTATGACCTGTAAACATACGAATCACATTAATGTGTGTATTGTGTCATCTTTTACTCTTTACATTCTTAATACATAACATGCTTTCAACTTTACGGTCTCATGTAACTGCTCAGCCAATAACTTGCTTTGGAACTATTTGGTTTTCTGTCTATAGCACTTCCTGTAGAAATGTTACTGCTGTTCAACATACGAGTAAGTAAAATGCAGCAGCTAACAACAGCTACCACAAACCGAGCACACTGATTGTGTCAGTAGACACCATATTAAATAGGTCAGATCAAAATGAAATAGGTTTGGGATCTGGGTGGAACACACACTTGTGACCTTCAGTCTCAAACCAGTAAACGGTGTGTTTGCCAATTAGGCATAGCCAATGGGGTCCTCCAAGAACTTGCAAGAGAACTGTCATATTTTTTTATTCTTAGAACTCTATAAGCAAGCATTGGCATAGCCAATAAATCTGGGATTAATGTGTTAAGCATGCAGCATTAGCGCCTCAGAATGAGGAGAAAGCCAGAAGAGAGATCTATAGTAATAAAATATTACCTAATGCAGTTCATTGCAAACACTTGAGTGGAGGCAGAAGGATACATTTAAAAAGCCAATATCATTGGGTGAAAGATGTATACTCTAATGCGCTAAATGTGATTGATAAAGCCTCAGGCCAATGGCTGAAAGAGGCAGATACAAAGCACACTTTAAGTGTATTGTCAGCACAGTGTCAGCTTAATACTTGCACTGTCAAAACCTAAGCCTAGGAATATGGCCACTATAGTTAATTAAGGAGCATCACAAGAGTAAGTGCTGATTCCAAGAGTGTCTGAAAGCAGCAGAAGTGCCCAGGAGCATCCATTCGGTTATTATAAGCCCTTAAAGTCAGCTCTGAATCAACCATCGGATGTATCTTCATGGGTTGCTCTCTTCTGGGAAAGCCACTGATGTCCCTGCATTCATCTTCCCGCCCAAGACTTCCAATTGAACACCCACTCAACAACTCTAATAAGTCCATCATTGAGTAACCTCTTCAATGCAACCCGCTGACTGCTGGTTCTATGCCCAGGCAAAAAGGGGGGAAATAAGAAGCCAACACCCAGGGATGACAAAAATGGCTTATTAGTGAAGTTCCGTGTTTATGAATGTCATCTTTCACAGTTAGTCCTGGATCCCACAAGGGACAATGGTTGTCTCTCAGTATTTAAAACACTGGTTTAATTCAAAACATCTTTAGTAGTACCGATTCCATTCTGGATAAACAATTTGCAAATTAGAAACATTGCCACAATAGTTTCCTTTTCATAGCCATAGGAAAAATGTGGAAAAAGAGCTTCACCAACAAAATGTTTCATGACACACTGAAATCTGCGCAACTTACTTGAACTACCCACGGACTGTTGGCGAAGGCCATTATATCTCTTTCTTCCCAGAAGAACGCAGAGTCAGACCTTTTAATCATTTCAAATTTACTTAGGAGTTTCATTGCATACACCTTCTGTGAGGCTTTATGTCGGACCTAGAAGAAAAGAAACATACAATTATAAGCTTATGGACAAGCAAAAAATAATATCCACTGAAATAAATGTTTAGACTATGCCAGAAACGACCGATTCCAAATGCACTTTGATATTTAAATGTACAGTCTGACTCCTAAACCTGTACGCCCTTTGTGTGGTTTCCCCTGTCTTTTGGCGTCTGACTGCCTGTTTTTAATCCTGTCCTGAATTTCGTTTTTGCTGCACTTAGGACTCTGGTCACTTTACCACGGCTGACGAGTGCTAAAGTGCAAGTGCTCTCTGCATAATTGGTATTGGTGATTGGTTTAACCATGATTGACACATTCGATTTACCGGTAAGTCACTCGTATAGTGCATCAAATGTGCCCAGGTCCACTAAATCAAATGCTACCAGTGGTCCTACAGCACTGATTGTGGCAACCACATGAGCCGCCCTGCAAACGTGTCTCAGACCTGCCACTGCAGTTTTAAACTGACATTTCGACCTGGCAAGCACATCCACTTGCCAGACCCAAACCTTCCCTTTTGCTATATGTAAGGCACCCCTAGGTTAGGCCCAAGGCAGCCCCATGGGCAGGGTGCAGTGTATTCAAAAGGTAGGACATATACTAGTGTTTTTTTACACATCCGGATAGTGAAACACAGCTAAATTTGTTTTTCACTATTGCAAAACTATCACTCTCATAGGGTAACATGGGTATTAACTTTGAAATATCTTTTAAGTGTAATATCCCACTGGAAACAGATAGAGATATGGAGTTTGGGGTCTCTGAACTCACAATTTAAAAATAAATCTTTTGGTGAAGTTGGTTTTTAAATTGCAAGTTTGAAAATGTCATTTTTAGAAAGTGGGGATTTTCTTGCTTAACCATTCTGTGCCTCTGCCTGGTTATGGGATACATGTCTGGGTCAGGATGACAGTTGGGCCATTTGAGAATTCACTCTAGACATTCAAACAAAGGGAGCTGAAGTGTGCCCTGCATATCCCCATTGGTCTTCCTGAGCTAGAGTGGTGGGAGGAGCTAAAATATGAATCTGAATAGGGTTGTGTCTGTCCCTGCACAAAGCAGTCTCCAAACCCCTGGAGTATGTCTCGGGCCAGTACAGGAAAGGCAGTGTCTTGCGCACCACAAAGACTTTTCTTTGGAGTTTGCCTACTTCAAAGGCAGAAATGAGTATAAGTACTGAACCTCTGACTCCACAAAGTTCTAATTATTCTGGACTGAGAACAACCTGCCAGGAAGAAGAGCTGGATGCTGTAGGAGGGACTGCCACTCTGACTTGCTCTGCTGTGCTGGCCTGCTGTTTGCTGCTTCTGTCCTGGGAATAAAAGGACAGGGCTTTGCTTTCTACAACCTGCTGCCAAAGGTTCTGCAAGGGCTTGGACTGATCTTGCCTCCTGTTAAGAAGACTCAAGGACATCAAAAACTTCATCTACAGTGCCTGGGCTCTCTTGCTGAGAGTCCTGACTTGCCAAGTGGTGCCAAAGCCAGTTCCCGGGCCCTTGGGAGTGAGTTCTGGTGTAACTGAGAAAAACAAGCACATCAACTCCTAAGCGACTTCAGAACCGGTGCCACTGTCAGACTCTGCCCCGCTGCCTACACCGGAGCCGTGGTCCCTACTGATTGTAATGACTGCAACTGCCACTGCGTCTCCGAAATCCTGCCACAGCTTGAATCTCAAGTGCCGCATCACCTACGCTTGTTACACCCGACTCTGCCGTAGTACTTGTGGCCCAGTGGTGTGATCACAACACCGCAAAAGTGATGCCTCGCATCTTGATCTGCTGGATTCATCGACCCCGGTGGGTTGTAAGGAACAGACTTCTTGCCACCGATGCTGCATTACTTCCCTGCAACCGTAAGAAACTGACACCTCACCTCCCCTGTCTAGCAGTAAGGAACCAACCCCTCACCTCCCTGGTAGTGGTAAGGAATCGACTTCGCACCCGCTCAAGCGACACCTCACCTCCCCGACTCCATGCTACATTTTTGTTTCCTCATTGTTTTCCAAAGTACTGTTGCATGGGGTCCATGCATCTTCATGATCGGCCCGCACTCCTTTGCCAATGGCGTCTGAGTGTTGGGAATAACTCCATCAAGACGTTGTGTTTTTAAGCGCTAGACTAAAATGTAATCTTTGAAAATTTGTATCGCAGCTTGTGTATGGTGGATTTTGGTCTTGTTTTAGTCAGGTAAATATTGGCTAGTTTTCAAAACTAGTGTGGAGTACTTTTGGTGTTTTCACTCTGTTAGTGTGTGTGTGTGTTAGCGTGTGGGTGAGTGGGTGTGTGTGAGTGGGTGTGTGTGAGTGGTGTGTGTGTCTGAGTGGTGTGTGTGTGTGTGTCTGAGTGGTGTGTGTGTGTGTGTCTGAGTGGTGTGTGTCTGAGTGGTGTGTGTGTGTGTCTGAGTGGTGTGTGTGTGTGTGTCTGAGTGGTGTGTGTGTGTGTGTCTGAGTGGTGTGTGTGTGTGTGTCTGAGTGGTGTGTGTGTGTGTCTGAGTGGTGTGTGTGTGTCTGAGTGGTGTGTGTGTGTCTGAGTGGTGTGTGTGTGTGAGTGGTGTGTGTGTGTGTGAGTGGTGTGTGTGAGTGGTGTGTGTGTGTGTGTGTGAGTGGTGTGTGTGAGTGGTGTGTGTGAGTTGTGTGTGTGTGTGTGAGTGGTGTGTGTGAGTTGTGTGTGTGTGTGTGAGTTGTGTGTGTGTGTGTGAGTGGTGTGTGTGTGAGTGGTGTGTGTGTGAGTGGTGTGTGTGTGAGTGGTGTGTGTGTGAGTGGTGTGTGTGTCAGTGGTGTGTGTGTGTGAGTGGTGTGTGTGTGAGTGGTGTGTGTGTGTGTGAGTGGTGTGTGTGTGAGTGGTGTGTGTGTGAGTGGTGTGTGTGTGTGAGTGGTGTGTGTGTGTGAGTGGTGTGTGTGCGTGAGTGGTGTGTGTGCGTGAGTGGTGTGTGTGTGTGTGAGTGGTGTGTGTGTGAGTGGTGTGTGTGTGTGTGTGAGTGGTGTGTGTGTGAGTGGTGTGTGTGTGAGTGGTGTGTGTGAGTGGTGTGTGTGAGTGGTGTGTGAGTGGTGTGTGTGTGTGTGTGTGAGTGGTGTGTGTGTGTGTGTGTGAGTGGTGTGTGTGTGTGTGTGTGTGAGTGAGTGGTGTGTGTGTGTGTGAGTGGTGTGTGTGTGTGTGAGTGGTGTGTGTGTGTGTGAGTGGTGTGTGTGTGTGTGAGTGGTGTGTGTGTGTGTGAGTGGTGTGTGTGTGAGTGGTGTGTGTGTGTGAGTGAGTGGTGTGTGTGAGTGAGTGGTGTGTGTGTGTGAGTGGTGTGTGTGTGTGTGTGTGAGTGGTGTGTGTGTGTGTGAGTGGTGTGTGTGTGTGTGAGTGGTGTGTGTGTGTGTGTGAGTGGTGTGTGTGTGTGTGAGTGGTGTGTGTGTGTGTGAGTGGTGTGTGTGTGTGTGAGTGGTGTGTGTGTGTGTGTGAGTGGTGTGTGTGTGTGTGAGTGGTGTGTGTGTGTGAGTGGTGTGTGCGTGTGTGTGTGAGTGTGAGTGGTGTGTGTGTGTGAGTGGTGTGTGTGTGAGTGGTGTGTGTGTGTGTGAGTGGTGTGTGTGTTGGTGTGTGTGTGTGTGTGTGTGTGAGTGGTGTGTGTGTGTGTGTGTGAGTGGTGTGTGTGTGTGTGTGAGAGAGTGGTGTGTGTGTGTGTGAGTGGTGTGTGTGTGGTGTGTGAGTGGTGTGTGTGTGAGTGGTGTGTGTGTGAGTGGTGTGTGTGTGAGTGGTGTGTGTGAGTGTGTGTGTGAGTGGGTGTGTGTGAGTGGGTGTGTGAGTGGGTGTGTGTGAGTGGGTGTGTGAGTGGGTGTGTGAGTGGGTGTGTGAGTGGGTGTGTGAGTGGGTGTGTGAGTGGGTGTGTGAGTGGGTATGTGAGTGTGTGTGTGTGTGTGTGTGTGATTGGGTGTGTGAGTGGGTGTGTGTGTGTGAGTGGGTGTGTGTGTGTGAGTGGGTGTGTGTGTGAGTGGGGGTGTGTGTGAGTGGGTGGGTGTGTGAGTGGGTGGGTGTGTGAGTGGGTGTGTGTGTGGGGGTGTGGGTGTGTGTGAGTGGGTGTTAATGTGTGCGTTAGTGTGTGTGTTTGTGTGTGAGGGTGTGTTTGTGTGTGAGGGTGTGTGTGTGTGTGTCAGTGTGTTAGGGTGTGTGTCAGTGTGTTAGGGTGTGTGTCAGTGTGTTAGGGTGTGTGTGTTAGTGTGTTAGGGTGTGTGTCAGTGTGTTAGGGTGTGTGTCAGTGTGTCTGTGTTAGTGTGTGTGTTAGAGTGTGTGTGTTAGAGTGTGTGTGCTAGAGTGTGTGTGTGTGTCAGTGTGTTAGTGTGTGCGTGTTAGTGTATGCGTGTGAGTGTATGCGTGTGAGTGTAACTACTTTACACATTGCCTCTGAGATAATCTTGACTTCTCGTGCCAAGTTACCAAGTGGGTGAGCAAGGGTTATCTTAGCTGTGGGACTCCCTTACCCTGACTAGAGTGAAGGTCCCTACTTGGACAGGGGGCAAACCACTGCCAACTAGAAACCTCATTTTTAACACTGACACTTACACTTTTATTGAACCTTGTAACCATTGTAGTAAAAACTCACAGCTGCCCTGCATTTGAATCGAATTTACGCTACACTTACAAATATCTAGGCATGTGAGTAAACAATAACATATGCATACATACATACACATTATACAAGTTTGTACACATACACACAATATATCTGCAGATGTGCAGAGCGTGATATATTTATTACCATTTTTTGCAAATGGAGTCTGACTGTTGGGAATAACTCCATCAAGATGTTGTGATAGCCCCAGTTGGAGCTAATGTGTTAAACGCTATACCAAGATTTAATCTTTGCAAATTCGTAGCGCTGCTTGTGTATGGTGGATTTTGGTCTTGTTTTATTCAGATAAATATTGGCTAGTTTTCAAAACTGGTGTGGAGTACTTTTGGTGTTTTCACTGTGTTAGTGTGAGTGTGTGTGTTAGTGTGAGTGTGTGTGTTAGTGTGCGTGTATGTGTGTGTGCATAAATACTTTACACATTGCCTCAGAGATAATCCTGACTTCTCGTGCCAAGCTACCAAGGAGGCGAGCAAGGGTTATCTTAGCTGCGGGACTCCCTTACCCTAACTAGAAGGTCCCTGCTTGGACAGGGTACAAACCACTGCCAACTAGAAACCTCATTTTTAACACTGACATACTTACACTTTTATTGAGCCATGTAACCATCATAGTAAAAACTCACAGCTGCCCTGCATTTGAATGGAATTTAAGCTACACTTACAAATTTCTAAGCGTGTGAGTAAACAATAACATATGCATATATACATACACATTATACACGTTTGTACACGTACACACAATATATATGCAGATGTGCAGAGCGTGATATATTTATAACCATTGCTGAGTATAGGAAGGGGGCATGACTCACAAGAGGAGAAACCAGAAGTGGGACATGATGTCCTCCCCTCCCTCTACAACTATTATAATTCACGTATGACAACCTGCATATCCGTTTTAAACCATGCTGTTTTTCCATGTGCATTTGTTTTGAAAAAAGGTTTTCAACCAAAAAGTACAATATGCTGGATATTTGCTGCCTTGTGTAAAAATATGGGCACATCTTTAAGTTTCGTTGGGAGACAAGGTGTAATAGTCTCACCAGCTTCATGTAAGAAACAAAAAATCACAAATAGGTAGAGCAGCTTTGAATCAGGCCTTTCTACCTATTGCTCTGTGCAACTGTATGTTTTATAGTTTTTTGTATTTTTTGTCTTCCTTTGGTATTTAAATTAGGTCTTGAGGCTACAATGATAGTACACTTACTTCGTGCCAATAAGAATCAATTGCCTCTGATGTGCTTTTCAACCAAGACAGGTTTCTACACCTGTACTGTTTTATTAAAAAGTATATTCAGTTTTTTTTCTTAAATTACATTTTTCTATTTCAAGCATTCGGCTGACACATTTAGGCAGTGGAATGCTTTATTTTCTGTTTTTCTTCATTGCAGGAACTTGACACATCCAGGCCTATTGGCTTTGCCGATGCTTGTAATAAGTAAATTCTATATGTATCCTATACTCATGTCACTACTGTAAATATGTTGTGATTGACCTTTAATGTATTGCTTTTTGTGCAGCGCTGACTTCCTCAACTCTCAAGTAGGGAGGAGACAAAGGGGACGGGGGAAAAGAACAAAAATAAACAAATTAGACACTTTCTGTCTCCTGCCGCTTCACTCCTCGCTCCTCTTCTTGTGGTGTCCCAGCATTCACTGGCTCACTAGCACAGGCTCCCCAACAATCCTGGAACTGCTTTCATGCTAAAGATCCCCAAGTTCTGTTGCTATACCAGGTATTCAGACATCTCAGTCGCTGACAGCCTTTCAAAGGAAGAGGTGCACCAGAAAGTCTACTGTTGGTGCCAACCCACAACTGGTGCCAATAATCCTCTCCTGTGAACTTTAACTGTGGAAACCAGCGGAAGCAGTAAAGCAGTAACTGGTGTCTCACTGAACTGTCACTGACTAATAGAGTCCTGCTGACTAGGGACAAAATTTCAAACAATCCATTCAGGTATCCAAGTTCATAATTTTTCTGTGGATGGAAATAAGAGTTCACTTTTGCGTTGTGGGTCTATGACTGCTTAAGCATTTTTGTGCTTTGTGACATATTTGTATGAACTGCCTGGGTTCAAACCATCTGCTTTTTCAGTCGTTGAGAAGAGGCATCGTAGCATACCAGGTACAATTGTCTGACTGAATGGGAACTATTAAGCCACAGAGAAGGGACCAGGAAAGACTGTATCCAAAGAAAGATTAGAAACCTATTGCTCCCTCATGTGAGAACATTGCCCAGCAAAACTCATGATGTGTAGCACCTCATTGCTTAAGTGCTATTAAACTCTTTGGTGTCATATCTAAGCCACAATTTGGCTTGGACTTTATGATATATGATCCATTATTTTAACAGCCCTAAATGTCCTGATTGTGAACAAATGTTTTATTTTTTAAACATCTAGATGTGTCTGAACATTTAGATTGCGTGCAATTAATGTCCCATCCTGGATCTGTGTTCTAAACTACTACCCAGTTCTAAAACAAAGCTGTCCACATAATCAAGAGAGTAAAGGGTACAAAAGAAGTAACTTGATAGTTCAACTCATATGAAATAGTGCATGAAACACCAGTGAAAAACAAGAGTACCCTTCCATTAATGCTGCTCAATAACAACTGAGGGCCTTACGTTGGCAGGCAAACAGAATTGATTACTAATTCAAGACTTTAAAAGAAATGTAAAGGAAATCCAAAACACTTATTGCAGGCCAGTTACAAGATGGCTTATGTATAATACTTCACAGAAAAAGTGGTGTTGAGATAAATGAGTGGGTGAGCTCCCGAATGAAAGCAAAGGCCAAAGCAATGAGTATGTTGGACTTTGCAAAGATCAGCTCACAAGTAGAATTATGCTTGGTATATTCGTTCAATAGGCCATAGTGATGGGGTCAGCAGCAGTCTGGGGTCACATACCCGACCAATGAAAGACCCTGTACTTGTCTTTGTAACCATTTCCAAGTTTCTTAAGATTAAGGGCCTGATTACAACTTTGGCAGAGGGGGTTAATCTGTCCCAAATGTGACGGATATCCCACCCACTGTATTACGAGTTCCATAGGATATAATAGACACGTAATACGGTGGGCGGGATATCCGTCACATTTGGGATGGATTAACCCCCCTCTGCCAAAGTTATAATCAGGCCCTAAGTGTCTTGAGCAGGAAATGTGTTTAAACAAGGTAAGACAAGATAATAACCCTAGTGAGTTTCAATGAATGATGCTTGAGTGCAGCAACAGAATGAAGAGGTGGGGCGACTGAGGAACAGGGTAGACAGGATTTTAGAGAATGCCTTCCCATGAGCCTTGCTCATACTGGAGGCAGTGAAGGCAACCCGGCTGCGCCTCCAACTGCAGCTAGCCACTCTCACCCTAACAGGCCCAAGGATCTGGTAGAGAAGAGTTCCAGTGTGTGAAATGCAGAAACTTCATGGAGAAGTGGATTTACTGAATCTCCACTGAGCTGAGGAAGAGTTACCAAGTAAAGTAGGATTGCAAGAAAGAAGACTTCATCAGGAAGTCTGTATACAGACCCCCAAAACCACAAGAACTTTAAGACTGGAGGTGAAAGCAAGAGAACCTCAACAAGGACAAAGAGAAGTATCAGCAGGAACACAATCCCAGCAGGGTACATCTCCCAGCAGCATGTCCAAAAGCCTTTTCAGAACGACCAAGGTAATTCCATAAATTCTACTAGGAACAGAAGCCCGAGATAACTGTGGCCTTCCACTAAGGTCAGAAAATGAAAGAGGCAAGAATGCATACAATAACTGCAAGGTAGGTTGCTTTGCACGTGGTGAAGCAGGCCAAATAAAGCAAGGTTGTCCTAGAGGAGGAAACTCAATTCCACATACTGACAAGTCTGTTTTGCCACACAGATGAGAGGCATGCCAGTGTCCTTATAGTGGCAGGGAGGTTTTCATTGAAGTTGTGGAAAACAGATCCAGATGTCCATTCATAGGTGCCAACAGACATCAGTATTCAGATGGCAACAACAAAAAATACAAGTTGCAGCTCTCTAGGACAAGCAAGTATGATCATAGCCGGCCACGTGTTTGTGGACTCCAAGAGATACCTCAGGTGTGCAGGGGATCACAGGATCAAAGAGACCATAAAGGGGCAAAAGTTTAATTATCTCAATGCTCAGGCATAACTGCCAGCTGAAAACAGAATTGAGACAGGTATGGAAGGTGTCAGTACCAAGCTCATCATTGATTGCCTGCTGAGGAACGACCTCTGAGTTAATTTTAAACAACCAAGCTGAGAGTGTATTTGTAAAATTTATTTTTGTCATAAAGTTGGGAATGGAAAATTAGGTTTCCAGTTATATAAATACATGTTGTTAAATAAATTATTCCCTGGCTTGCTTGAGTGTTGAGAAAAATACAATCTCAGCATTTCCAACGGCTATACAAATATGCTTGCATTTATTATATTAGTAAAATAAAGCTATTAATCGCATTTTAATCCGCACCAACATTTAAGAAAACTACTATACATGGGCTTCCTCTTACTTTGCAGGGAATACAGTCGAGTAAGAGTGTCTTTTCACGGGAGAAAACGTTCCAGAAGAGAAAGCGCCAGTCCCAATTGAGCAAAAAATAATCTGCATAATATGTGCTGAAGTACACCAGCAATACTGGAAACTAAATTGAATCTCTACACATATCCCAGGAATGCCAGGCTGCCTATGTTCATTATTTTTTATGCTATTTTGTTTTATTTCACAAGCATAAAGCCAAGGAACTGCAGGGTGCTCGAAAGAGACCATTTTGTTTATTGCAACAGGAGCATCTCAACAAAAGGTTCTGCAAATATACCATTATGAGTGTGGTGGGGGATTGTGCACACCAGATTAAATAAACTGAAAATTGGGGGTGGGGGTTAAAACACGAAACCACAGCAGTACTAGACATCGGGCTGTACAGTTTTTCACTTCACACAGTTACTCTACATTAAACATGTTTATAAAGTAAATTCAGGAGTTTCCCACAATCACCTAAGTTCATGCTCAACTGTTAAAGTCTGGATAGGATCCAAGATCTCGTGGTCAGATCAGGAACGCAGCCACTAGACCATACTGTTGCAATGGATGCAAATAGACACGGGGGAAGTGGGGCATACCCAGATCGTCAGGTCTAGATTGAGCTATCTGATGCTTTCAACACTATCGAGTCGGGTTATCATTCCGAAAGTTAAGGCTCTGCATGTTGCTGTATTGGCTCTCTCGAGTCATCTCTGGCCAACTATGCGTCTAGCAACTTTTATATTTCTTTACTTTTTCGGCGCTCAATCTTAGTACACAATGTCATCTCCAAATATCCATTCATTTTCTTGTCTATCTAATTTGCAATGTTGCAGAAAAATGTGTTGAAATCAAGAGGCCTTCCATTGATCCTTATGTCACCACACTATTCATTTCATGCTCCTCAAACTACACTGTTCATCCTAATCCGGAGGTTACAAAGGCGCTATGTTTGCAGATCTGTGTGGAAGGGTGATGAGGTAACTATCCTTACTTTACACTTACCAGCTGCACCTCTCCAAAGGCACCTCTTCCAATAACTTTGACGATGTCATAGTCTTCTGCTTTCATCTGCAATTCCCGGACTTTCCCCACAACTTTCTCATCTAAAAAAAAAATAAACATTTTTGTTAATGTCAAATGTCACCTAAAAAAGGATACTTCGATCTATGTCTTAACATAAATATATTTAATATTTTAAATTATATGACCTACCTACGAATAATGACTCCTATGCAAAACTAAGGGTAAGCACTTAGTTGCTGTAATTTACAGATTCCTCATATGTTTGACAGCCACCCTCTCAAAATAGGTGGGAAGCCATGGGAGGCTGAGCTGGGGAGAATGCAGACAGGTAAGGAAGGGGGAACAATTACTCTAGACCAAGAATGTGTGCATCCACCTCAGTCATAGGATAAAACTAACTGACGTTGAAACCTACTGGCATTATACATTCAGTAGAATACACGGCGGAGACTGGCGCAAAAGCAAAGACTGCTGATGGACGTGTGGGAACCCAGGCTTCCTTATACATTTGCTGTGGCACTGTCTCAAACTTAAAAGATACTGGGGGAAGGTTTTCCATGACATTGATATTATGTTTAACATTTCCATGATTGGAGCCCAGCACATTATTCTAGGTATGGCTGATCGGCTTTCATACCCTCAGCGATGCCAGAGAGTCACTTGATTACCTTGCTGTTATGTGCTAAGCAAGTGATCCTAGGACTGTAGAGTAAGGAAGAGCTACCCAGTCAAAGTATGGCTTTATTGTGTAGGGGATACACAGAGTAGGATCAAGGGATTCCAATAGGAGCCATGATGAATGCCCGAGACCATGTTAGGCTACCTATGGGCAAAAACATGTTGGCATGACAGAGTTATGTAATGGTCATAGTAACTAACAAAGTCCTCTGAGGATACCATTTTAGTATCTTTTATACATTTCCTGGGTACCAACCAATAAAGTATCCTTCTTGGTTTACTTTGATGTATTTTTAGCAAAATAAGGATAACTAGCACATCTTCTCGAAATAATAAATTCTAAGAACTCCCTCATAATAGTCCTACTTGAGGTTGAATCTTTCCTGGTAGTACTATCTTACCAGGGAGGGGTGAGGCGGCCGATGATAAAGCATGCTGCATTACGTGGGTTAGACCACCTCATCCAATTTCTAAAAATGCTCAAATTTACAGCCAGGAAATAGAGCAGGTAAGCAGCATCACCAAAAGGTAGATGAAATTTATGGCTGCCTTATTCAGAGCTGTAAATCTGTGTTATGATGTACTCCTAGAGGGAAACGCAGGGTCCAGGAAGCCTTCTTACTCTCCCTGTGTGATGAAAAGACTAGATTGTAGAGAACCAGGCTATGGAATAAACAACCTCCCTACTTCTCCCCAAAGAGATAATGGGAGTAGTAGCCTGCCTACTTCTGAGGCTTGGTTGTACAAGTTATTTACCTTCAGTAACAACATATCCAGAAGAGACATATTCTAGTTACAGATTCCTTAACTTAGAATTTCCCACAGGTGTCAGTCAGGATCCTGAGATTTTTCTTCGAGCAGTACCCCTGCGCGCCGTTAGGTGGCATCGGTCGACTCCGCGGGTATCGTTGTGGTCGCAGTGATGACGATGCAGTCGTATATAGGCGCCACCCCGGTATGCTTACAGTTTTTTTTCACAACTTCCAGTAGCGCAGAGCCATGAAGAACACGAAGAATGGTGGACCAAAACTACAGCCCTTAAAAGGTAAGTTTCTGTCCCTAGAAATCAGTTTGCAGAGCAGGGAGGATGGGTGGGTCGGCAACTAGAATATGTCGCTACCAGATATATTGTTACGAAAGTTAAGTAACTTGTACATCTGATAGAGACTTTTAGTTGCAGATTCCAAACCTTAGAATAGACACTCAAGTAATACCATCAATGGTGGTGGGCTGCGAACCAAGATCACACCAAAACATCCTGCAGGACCTAACAGCCAAAACAGCCGTCCCTGCGGACCGGACTATCCAGGCAGTAATGCTTGGTGAACATTGCCACCTGCCAGATATCCAGGACTGGAACTCCACATGCTAATAATGTGGTAGCAGCAGTTGCTCTGGTTGAATGAGCACACAAACCCTCATGGGGTTGCTTTTTCACCAATGTGTAGCACATCTTGATGCAGAGGACTACCCATCGCGAGATGGTCCTCTTCTGCCTTGTCTTTCTTTTCTTCGCACCCTCATAACCCATGAAGAGTTGATCATCCACCTGGACATCTATGGTACGATTCAGCTAGAACGCCAACGCTGTTTTTGGATCCAGATGGTGGAGTCTCTCCTCCTCATGCGTGGGATGTGGGGGTGCATAAAAAGTAAGCAAGGTGGTAAACTGGCTTACATGAAAAGGTGGCACTACTTTGGGAAGAAAGGAAGGCCTGGTACGAAGCACCACTTTGTCAGGTTGTATTGCTAACAATGGTGGCTTTGAAGAGAGAGCTTGAAGTTTATATACTCTGCGAGCAGAGGTGATGACAATGAAGAAGGCAGTCTTCAGGGTCAAGAGCCGTAGAGGACAGTTGTGGAGCAGCTCGAAAGGAGCACACGAGGTATGTGAAGACCAAGTTCAAATCCCACTGGAACATGATGGACGGGAGGAAACTTATGAGAGAGACCTTTAAGAAACCTCCCAACAATGGGAGATTTGAAAATAGAAGGTTGGCCTGGTAGCCTTCAAAGAGGAAGAGATGGCAGACAAATATCCCTTGAGGGTGCCGAAAGCAGAGCCCTGCTGGGCAAGAGAGAATAAAGAGGAGAACCTCAGAGAGAGTTGCAGAGAGGGGCTCAACAGACTTGTTGATGCACCATGCCACAAATTTCTCCTCACTACAGGCATATACTGTTTTGGTGTAGAGACGTCTGGCTGCCAAGATGACCTTCGGGTGGAAGGTCAAAAGTAAGCTCCAGGCAAAGAGGCGGAGACTGGACAGGTTCAGGTGGATAACTGTCCCCTGCTACTGCGACAGAAGATCCTCCCGAAGTGGCAGTCTGATCAGAGGACATGCTCAATAGCTCAGGAAACCAGACTCTTCGTGCCCAATCTGGATCCACCAGGATTACTTGGGCCCGGTCTTGCCTGATCATCTTCAGAACTCTGGGCAGAAGTGGTATTGGCGGTAAGGCATGCAGGATGCCCGAGTTCCACTTGTGACGAAAAGGTCAAAGAGCGAGTGCCACCTTGGAAAATCCAACACTCAAACCAGCTGACACTGCACATTTTCTGCAGAGGCAAAAAGATCTAACCAAGGCTCTCCCCACTGCTGAAAGAGACCTTGCGCCCCCTCTGGATGGAGCACCATTCGTGATCGACTATGCACCGATGACTGAGTTTGCCTGCTCTGATGTTGAGAGCCCGCCAGATGTTGAACCATCAGGGAAATGGCCTGGCGTTCCAGCCACGCCCAGAGGCGAAGAGCCTCTTGACAAAGGGTCCACGACCCCACTCCACCCTGCTTGTTGCAGTACCACATGGCGGTGGTGTTGTCAGTGAACACCTGCATCACTTTCCCTTTGAGAGAGGGAAGGAATGCTTTCAATGCAAGTCGGATCGTTCGGAGCTCCAGAAGGTTGATGTGGAGCCCAGAATCTGCCAGAGACCAGAGGCCTCTGATCTCCGCTTCTCCCATGTGGCTGCCCTATTCCAGGAGTGACGCATCTGTCACTACTGTGAGATCTGGTTGGGGAAGGGAGAGGGATCTGTCATTGACCCAATCTGGATTCGACAGCCACCACTGCAGATCTTTTGCAGTTCCCTCCGAAATCTGAACCATATCGGAGAGATTCCTCTGATGCTGCGCCCACTCAAAATTCAGGTCCCACTGCAGAGCCAGCATATGCCATCTGACATGTTGGACCAGCAGGAGGCATGAGGCCCAGCAGCCTCATTCTCACTGAGATCTAGAAGGATAAGCCCGAAACCGTACTGTGTCCAGAACAGTTCCGATGAAAGGGAGCATCCGAGAGGGAGTCAGGTGTGACTTCGGCACATTTGTACTGAACCTCAGCAAATGCAGGAGGTTTTCCTGCAGTCTAGAGGTGGGAGAAGACTTTCTGGGGTGTATCCGCCTTCAACAGCCAGTCGTCAAAGAAAGGGGAAGACTGGAACCCTCACCTGCGCAGATGAGCTGCAACCACTACCATCACTTTCGTGAACACCCGAGGGACGCTGGTAAGGCCAAACGGGAGCACGGTGAACTGAAAGTGCTTGTGGCCTACCATGAATTGCAAGTAACGTTGTTGGTACAGCAGGACAGAAATGTGAAAGTAGGTATCATGCAAGCCCAACGCTACCATCTAGTCTCCAGGGTCCAGGGCAGAAAGGACCTGAGCTAAGGTTAGCATCTTGAACTTCTTTTTGAGGAAGAGATTTAAGGTCTCGAGGTCTAGGATAGGGAGAAGGCCCTTGTCGTTTTTGGGCACTAGGAAGTAGCGGGAATAACAACCACAACCTACTTCTGGCACAGGGACCCTCTCAGTGGTTCCCTTGGCTAGGAAAGCCTTGAACTCCTCGTTGAGAAGTGCCAGATGATCCTCCAAGAAATGATCGAATGATGGTGGCATGGCTGGAGGAGAAGTCATAAAGGGGAGGGAGTAGTCCCTTCGGACGATTTATAAGACCCACCTGTCCATGGTAATGGATTTCCTAAGGGGGATAGGTGCTAGCAAACCCTGCCACCAACTGGTCCAGGATGTTCCAACGGACTATGAAGATTTGGAGAAAGAGGAGGGGGTGGGGTGGACTGGGTGGCTCGCTGACTTCCTGATCCACAAGATTGTGCAATCCCGCATCCGCACAGGGGCTGTACAGCATGCGCAGGTCAGAAGTGAGGTGGAAAGGAACGCAGCCTGGTGCCCCTTCCATAGCAACGAAAGGAGCAAAAGGCGGACTGTTGCAGACGAGGAGCAGCTGCGAGGCCAAGGGACCGAGCCGATGCCCGGAAATCCTCAAATCGCTTGAGACGCCCTGTCTCTTGAGAGATGGATGCCATCAAAGGCCATGTCTGTCAAAGATTGCTGGACATCCACCGAAAAGCCAGACGTCCTCAACCAGGCGTGGTGTCTCAATGCCACCGTCAATGCAAACAATCTGCCCAGTGAGTCAGTCGTATCCAGTCTACAATGAATCATGAACTTTGCTGCATCACTCCCATCTGCCACGGCTTGGGAGAAAATGGTCTGGGCATCTTCTGGAACTCAAGGCAGCACTTGCGTGACCGAATCCCAGAGAGTATGAGAATCGCAGCCCAAAAGGCATGCAGTGTTCATGGACCACAAAACTAGACTGGCAGAAGAAAACATCTTCTTCCTCAAGTTGTCCATTCTTTTTGATTCCCTGTCCAGGGGAGTGGTAGGGAATGTGCCAGATGATGACGAAGTCTGGATGACAAGCTCTCAGGTGTAGGGTGTTTGGTAAGTGCTTTGTTGAAGGGAAGAAGGGGTTCTAAGTTGGAGGCCCGAGGCTGAAGCACTTCAGTCAGGAGGTTAGTCCTAACCTCCCCAGGAGGAGCTCGGGGTCCAGAACCTAAGCAGCCCTTCTCACCACCATTGAATATGACGCCCCTACCTCCTCCGTAGCCACAGTAGGGGGAGAAAACATGCCTGCGTCAGGGGAGGTGTTGGTATCACCCAAATCCTGTACCCAGTCCTTCTCAGGTTCAAGCTGTTATTTTAAAGGGTTCAGCGACCCTTCTACAATATCCCCGTATCCATACCCATAGTAAAAGGGTTAAGAATCAACCCTGGGCCCAGGTAAGCCCATGGAAAATGGAATCTGCTTCAAGCGATGCCGTTCCGGGTCTTCGGGAATAAGTATAGGTCGATGTTGATTGTGGACCCAACCGATGTCTGAAGCGTCGACATCTGACCCAACACCGTGAAGGGTCAAATTGGCACGTCGAGGTCGAAGCCGATGTCTTGGAACCCGAGGGTGCCCTTACCGGCTCCCCTGGGCCCAAGGGCACCGAGGGAAGGGGGGTTGGGTGGAGGGATGGTCTGCCCAAATATGAGGAGCATGGCCTCATAAAACTCTAAGTTGGGCGGGGGGGTGCCGGCTCCCAGGACGTCATGGAGGCGTGGAGCGGACTCAGATCGAGGCTCCGAAGACAGAGGCCTAGAGCATCAATGCTCTTCCTGTGTCTTCGTCCAAGCAACGGGTTGAAGTCGAAGAACGTGAAGAATGTTTGGCCTTCTTTGGCTTCTTCCTGTGACCCGAATTTCCAGATGACTTAGACGACGAAGAGTGGTGATGACTCCGCGACCGGTCTCCTGACCTTCCTCTCTAACGGGACCAGGAACGACGTGGAGTCAAGTGTTGGACTGCCATGAGCTTTAGGGACCACTCCCTCAAAACCTTTGGGTTCTTGGCCCGACACTCGGAACACAACTTCGGGTCATGCTTGAGCTCCAGACACCAGAGGCACACGGGGTGCGGATCCGTCACTGACATCATTCAGTGACAGGAGTCGCAGGGCTTGAATCTGATCTGATGGGACATCCCTCAACGCATCCAAAACTCAAAATGTATTTGACAAAAGTGCTGCAATTAGTAAAAAAATGAATGGGGTAGCTCTTCTCTGGATCTGCACATAGGCTGGTGCAGAAAGAAAAGAAATGACGTTAGCGACCCGGGGTGGCGCTTATATGCAACTGGAACGTCATCACGGCAACCACAATGTCAACGATGCCCACAGAGTTGACTGACGCCACCTAACAGCACGCAGAGGTTTGGTTTAAAGAAAAATCAAAGGATCCAGTCAGACGCCTGGGGGAAATTCTAAGGTAAGGAATCTGCAACTAGAAGTCTCTTTCAGATAAGCCTGACTGCTCTACAACTGTAGAAGTTCTTGGGATGCCAACTTAGACAGAGGAATTGCTATAGAAGTAGTAGAGCATAGTCACTACTCACCAATGAAAAGACCCTTGGAACTGTGGCTATTTGGTTCCATTGATGGAGTGGAGGTGGCCTTCCTCCTTCAACAGAGTAGAGTGGGCCTCCTTAGAGTTCACCTTTGTCCTTGGCACTACTACAGCAAGAGAGTGGACTGGTTCGTCCCTCTGAAATTTATACTCAATGCCTGTTTCTCTGAGGAGGATGAAGAGACACCAGCTTGAACATTTGAGTTCTTGAAGTGGAAGGGCTAGCTAGCTTTAAAAGACTGCAAGCACTTTGCTGGATCCAAGAGTGGATGGTCTCAGTAGTACTTCTTGGATGGTGATTAGTGACTTTGCAATAACAGGCCATGATGGGATCAGGGGTCACCTGTCTCAAAGAGAGATTTAGAAAAGCCAATCAGTATATTTACTTAGCACTTCTCTAGACATCTAGCCTCCTTTCCCAGGTGAGAAGTTGCTTACCTTTTAGGGAAACAGTCCTCACCAATGCAGTCTGATCTGGGATCTCTGGAGAAAAAAAAAAGGATTCTGCTATCCTTATGGATCTAGTACTTGATCAAAAACTTTTAAATGGGTAGCTTAGAGAAAGGATTCATGCCAAACTGTTGGGCCCACATGAGAACATGTGGATCAATAGCCATGACGGTCTAGAAGTGGGTGCTCTGTTCCCAAGAACAGACAACCTTTCATAGAATCCCTCATTTTTGAGCAGGAATGCCAGAGTCAGAAGGGAAAGTACTTCCAAAGACTTTGCTATAATTATGAAGTAGCGTATGTTTCAATGCAGGTGCTACTGGTCAATGGCACTGGTCTCTGGGTCAATGTATGGTTCTACCAACAAAGCTCTTTTCGTCGCAAAGGGCTTGTGAGATAGTTCTACAGTAGAATTGTCAATCTCTGAAGGCCAAGTTAGAGCAGCTGGGTACACGATCAGGCTTAAACGCTGGATAAGTACTAACAGCACCAGGTGGGACAGGGGATCGATGCCTTCGGCTGGTACTCTGGACTCAGATGCTACAGAGTCTGCAGCAGCCACTTCAAGACAGATGTTGTAAGCTTCACTGGAATGAGGACAAGCAGTCTAGCGAAAGGGACTCTGAGTTGAAGACAGATGACAACAGAGAAATGACCTTGAGGTCAGATCCAAGGGAAGGTGGGAAAAGTTCAGCAACTCATTGTCTAGCTACTCCTGGTCTGATCAGTTAGCTAAGTGAAAGTTAACTGCTATGGCATGAGCTAGCCTTGAGGAATGGCCAACCAGGGAAGACTCCAATAGAAAATGAGACAAGAGAACATAGACCACCAGCACCAAGGTGAACTCCTGACAGCTCTGTGGCTGCACCAGATACAGGTTTAAGTCCTGCTCCTACAGCATTAAACCAGTAGAGATAGTAGAGGCATGACTTACTGATGCGATACACTACCTATATTGGGGAGAACCCTCATTAAAGGCTTTTGTGACTAGGTACATGAACAGCCTCGCCCGGCAAGAATAATTAACATTGTGGCATGCCTCCTATTTTTTTTTTTTTAACCAAGATTCCCCATTTGGTGATTGGGTTGGGGGGGATGCTCCTCAACTATCACCAGCACCATGATGCAGCTGGGCTCAACCAGACTCCACGGAGCTAATCTCTAGACTGACTAAAACACATAGATATATCCTAGGACTACTGCCAAAGGAGGGAGATTGGCATGACTACTTCCATGGCCACAAATGAAACTAGAAGCTTTGGACCTTTATTCCCTGGTCAGGTGATGGGTTTTACAATCTAACAGAGTATTAAGAGAAAAAGTGTTTAGCCTCCGACAGCCTCTGAACTCCCAGGTACTTCACGCCCCTTTTCTAGAGCATAACAACAAGCTCCGGCTGGAGAAAGCTATCAGACCACTGATTTAGTTGCACCAATAGCATAGGGCCAGTTAGGATGAACTCTGCATGATGATGATGGTCCAGTGGGGAAGCATGGGATGGAAGAAAGGGAAGAAACTTACCTTCGGCATCTGGCCTGCTAATAATGAAATCCGCCTACTCTGCATATAAGCCACTTGGTGCAGGAGGGACTGCATAACAACGGGAGCACAGGCAGAACAGGAATGGCCCACCTGACTGTTCTCTGACCAAGAGAAACAGAGGTTATATATGATAGCAGAAAGTGCCACCTCTGCAGAAGGATGGATTAGAAGGGAAAGACACAAAAAAGGGCTACAAATATCCACGAGCACCCCAACTAGGCCCCGTGTTGGGAATGGATGAGCATGACAAAAGTCATTTTTGGTCCACATAGTTTGACAGAAATGAAAGAAGGGTTGAGGATCCCCAAACATACCAGGCTGTGCCACAGTAGAAGCACATATGAGTGTGCGATACTGGTTTATAAAAGCTCTAACTTAACAGCTATGGACTATCTCTCCAACCCCACCAATAGCCTTTGGAGAAGGGGAAAGATTCAGGATGTTGAGTATACCAATTCATAACCTCAACTTGCAGACAAATATTAGGAACAAATAAATAAATAAAAATCCCCCCTGCTTACACACAACAGTTTGTTTAAACCAGAGTGCTTATCACATATTATTTCAGGCAGCACCTTCAGTATTCAGAGAACAGATAGAAACGCTGGACTCAGCTATCCATGCATGATATGATTTACCCGTGTCCATCTTACTCATCTCAGACCTAATGAAATGAAATCTGCTTTGATTAACCTAGCTTAATCCAAAAAAAAAGTAGAGTAGAAACACTTCTTACAGAAGCAGGACGGTCACAAATTGGGTTTAAAGGCTAGGAAGGATGAGTTTCACTTTTTTCTCCAACTGGATGGGAAACTGGCTGCTTATTCAATCAACTCTGCTTGAATTAGTTGAAGGAAACCTTTGAGGCTTAAGGGTAGACCACGTGAACAGCTTCGAGATGTGTAATTAGAGACAAGTTTACCGTGCTCAAGAGCTGGATTTGCTGGTTTACGAGGGAGAGATTGAATTAATAACTGAATTATGAGTTAGAAGCTGGGAAACATAATACAATGTACTGCAGCAAGATCCCACTGAGCTTCATTTAAAGCACCGACTGCACAGAATCTGGAACAATTCTGGCTTATTTTTTCCAGGGCTACAGCACACTCAGGAACCCACAGCAATAACAACATGGCTGGAGTTTTATTTCTCACAGACTCACAATACTCTCTTGTGACTGGAAGTCCTTACTCGCCAGCCTAATTCTGGAGATTAAAACATCTGACGTTGTAGAAAGTGGCTAGACCATATGGTCCTAGTGACAGTCAATAGGTCTTAGATTTCAAAGGCAACCAGCCATGTTTTTCCACTCAATATGAGAATGCTCGAGGTAGGTAAACGTTGGCTAAAAATACATAATGAATTGGTAAGGGCACTGTGAGTACTATTTGACTTCTGTCCCAATGGGGCACTAATAATTATGTGAGACTTAGAAGATACAAAATTATGTTGTATAGCATGGATTTGGATACTGTTCGCGAGGACATAGCTAGGCAGTGGAAGAGTGATGTTAACCTGGTATGTGGAGAGGGGGGTTGAGAAAATGTAGGACAATCAAAAAGTCAATTTACGTAGGATGTGGCTGCCGGAAAAAAATGATTTAAGTTCTGGAACCTATGGAAATAAAGTTGAGAAAGGATAGAAAAGGGGTCAGGGCAAGGATCCTGTGGACCTGAATAAAAGAGAAATGATATTGTGATCTTACAGGAATTGATGTACACAATAGACTCTGACCAAGGGAATCATACGTGTTACTCCCATCGAGATCTAATAATGTAATTACATTTACACTATTCACAGATTATCAAATGAGAGGTCTGTGCAAATTTAATTTTATATTGTGTAATGCATACGATGCTCTGTTTTACAAGGAGCAGAGCCAGGTGGTTCTGTTCCAGGAAATGCATATTACCAGTACAGCTGCTGAGGCTCTACTGGGTTCACTGTGAGTACACAACTGGATGTACTGTTGCGCTACATGTTCTCCCTGTGATGTCACCACTGCAATGTCGCAGAATCACAAACATGAAGTCCAAAACTGGAACAGGGAGAAGTGTCCATTTGCTGGCTGTAGTAAAATCAGGGGCTCCTGAGACTAGCACCTGGCACATGCTATAGATGAAACGTCCACAGTCCTTCAGCCCTGTAAGTAATTTTAATAGTATTCGCTTTGTTGGAGTCCCAAGTCCCTGGAGAGGCCCTTCATCCTGGAGCTTCTACCGAAGTCGTCGATGATAAAAGGGCAAAGGAGAACCATGAAGCCTGTGCACAAGTGAACAGATGCCAGGGAGCCGATTGCACTCTTTGGTATCCCCCACCCCAACAGAGCCATCAGCTCAGTCCCTGAATTTCACAATAAACAGAAAACCTAGCGTTTCAACGAGCCCTAGCTAGGGCTACCGCTCCCTCGAGGTGCCAGAATACCCTTCAGGGTGGTATTCGTGCCAAACAAACAGGCATAGCATGTTAGCCATGCCAACTTCGGTTACTGTAAACTCACGAAGCCAGAGTGAACGCCCCTTGAAAGATGAGATCTTAATGGATCATAATTACTTCATAGGACAATGTGAAGATTAAAAAAAGGTTTCCATGCAGCATACAACAAAAACTGCTGCCGTTAGCACAAAAAAGGCTTCATAAAAATCTGCTTTGGGTATTTAGTAATTGCTAGTTCTGTAAACAATAAAGGAAGGCTTTTTAATGGAAGCGTTTAAATGCATTTCATCAGAAAGTGGAATTCAGAAAGCCAACTCTGTAACCTTAAATGCTCTTAAGTCTTGAGATGGGATGTTTTTTATGAGTCTGTGCGTTGTCATTCCTACAGCAGTCAAAATGAGGATTTTTTGAAACATTACAATAGGACTGAAATATCTGCAATGCAGACCTCGTCTATTTTTCACCACTAATTCTTTGTGCCTGATCCCTATGCTGGGGCAAGCACAAATCTGGACACCAATGTTACAAAACAGGATTATAGATTAGGGCAAGCATCGTCATGTGTTCTACTCAAACAGATCCAACAATTATCAGATGTGTCAGGTGTACTGGGGTTCAATCTTCTCTAAGCACCTTGTACACAGCCGGACTGGTCATTCTACCACTCCACAGTTTTCCTGGTACACCGCAGGCAAGGCGGCTGTTTTCAGAGAAGGGTTGGTTTCCATGGTCGAACCAAAAAAAGACTCAATATTTCATTCTAGTCACTGTGTCCTGCAGTGATGGATGACTGTTTGCCAGGACTAGTTTTGCTTCCCAGTCCCTGGCACCCGGGTGTTTTCAACAAACCCATTCAACATGCCTGCTAACAACTTAGTGGCCATCTCCAAAGGTGGGTACCACAGACTTCTCTGTCCAGGCCAATAGTCTTCTTCGCCCCATCATATCCCATTACTCCCCCCCCCCATCATAACCCATTACTACCCCCTCCACCCCAATCTTCTTTCAGCAGACCTCATGGCCATTTTCAAGGTAACAGATTTGTTTGCAGCATCTAAACCACACCCATTATTGATACTTTTTCAGTGAATAAAGATATTTTTGTCCCGTTTTCAATTACTTCATTTCTTGTCATAAACTAGTTTTTTTCTTTTAAATGGTACTAAGGCATTTTCAGATTAATGTACAGGTATACTAATGCACCAAGTTATATATTCAATTTTGCTCATGTAACATCTGCATTTGTTAGTAAGTAAAACATAACCGTTATAATAAAGTTTTTTGTTTTAAAATCAAATATTCACAATTATAATCAGACATCCATTTGAGTAAGGCAAAGTAGCAAAGGTCAAATATAAGATAATATTGGTTTATTATCTGTTCTTCAATATTTAGAGACCACAGCCAACACGTGTTTCGCCCCATAGCAGCAAGCAGGTCAGGGCATTTTCCAGGCTCTAAGTCATGCGAAAAGGTGTGTAACCACCCTCATCTTTAGTCAACAAAAGACAGAAAGTCTGACGAATCTGTATGGTTTAATCCAGATATTTAGGTCGAGCAATGTAGAAGATGCCTTTCTTTTCGAATTCCCAGACTACATGTTACTGTTTAACACGCACGGACCCGAATAAGACAGGGCCATTGCAGCATTTTCCAAGTACAGTCCTGCAATAACATAGATAAATGGTCAAATGTAAACAGAATGAAACAGACGCAACCACAATGCAACTGTTTCCAATCGTTTGTCGATAGATTTCCACCGCTGTGTGTATACGAGTGTGAGTTTGAGCACTTGCACACGAGCAGAGCAGGACAGTGTGTGTGGGAGGGTGGGTGTAGGAAGTTGGCTCTGTATATACTATCTCAAAGTGAGAGATAGTGTGCACAGAGTCCAAGGGTTCCCCTTAGAGGTTGATAGTGGCAAAATTAGATAATAGTAATGCCCTGTTTTGTTTTGGCAGTGTGGTCGAGCAGTAGGCTTATCAGAGGGTTATTTGTTGTACACACTCAGGCACTAAATGAGAACACACACTAAAAGACTTAACTCCAGGCCAATGGGTTTTTATATAGAAAAATATTATTTTCTTAATTTATTTTAGAACCACAAGATTCAGAATTCACATACATTTTAAGTACTTGGCATAGGTAAGTATGGAACTTTGAAATAAAACAGTAAGGTACACAGTTTTGGCAAAAATGGCAATAAGCTATTTTAAAAGTGGACACATCGCAAAAATCAACAGTTCCTAGGGGAGGTAAGTACAAGTTAATTTAGCAGGTAAGTAAAGCACTCACAAGTTCAGTCTCCAGGGCATTGGCAGCCCACCTTTGGGGGTTCAAGGCAACCCCAAACACCCAGCACCAGCAACACATGGCCGGTCAGGTGCAGAGGTCAAAGTAGGGCCCAAACAACATAAGTGCCTATGGAGACTAGGGGTGCTCCGGTTCCAGTCTGCTGGCAGGTAAGTACCTGTGTCCTCCGGGAGCAGACCAGGAGGGTTTTGTAGAGCACTGGGGGGAGGTCACAAACAGGCACACAAAATACACCCTCAGCGGCAGAAGGGCGGCCGGGTGCAGTGTGCAAAGTAGGTGTCTGGTTTTGCATTGAAAGCAATGGAGGGACCCGGGGGTCACTCTGGCTATGCAGGCAGGGCACAGGGGGGTTTCTTGGGCCAGCCATTGACTGGGCAACGATGAGGGACGCCTGCTGGTCACTCCTGCAGCGGTGGTTGGGTTCTCTCGGGCCTGGGGGCTGCGGGTGCAGTGCTTCTTCCAGGCGTCGGGCTCTTTGTTACCGGGCAGTCGCGTTCAGGGGAAGCCTCTGGATTCCCTCTGCAGGCGTCACCGTGGGAGTGCAGGGAGGTCGTCTCAGCGTGTCCACATCGTAGGAGTCACCTGGGGGTCCTCGCTGCAGTGTTGGTTTCTCTGGACACAAGCCAGGGGCTTCGGGTGCAGAGTATTGGGGACTCACGCTTCAGGAGTGAGGTGGGAGTCCCTTTAAAGATGGTTTATTCTTTGTAGATTAGACAAAGCCGCTGTCCACAGGAGTTTCTTGGTCCTTTGGGTTGCAGGGCAGTCCTCTGAGTCGTCAGAGGTCGCTGGTCCCGCTGGATGCGTCGCTGTTGCAGGTTCTTTGAGTTTGAAGACAGGCCGGTAGGGCTGGGGCCAAGTCAGTTGTTGTCTCCGTCGTCTCTGCGGGGCTTTCAGGTCAGCAGTCCTTCTTCTTCTTTAGGTCGTCAGGAAATCTGTGTTCCTGGGTTCAGGGTCGCCCCTAAATACTCAATTTAGGAGTGTGTTTAGGGTTGGAGGGCAATAGCCAATGGCTACTGTCCCTGAGGGTGGCTACACCCTCCTTGTGCCTCCTCCCTGTGAGGAGGAGGGCACATCCCTAATCCTATTGGGGGGAATCCTCCAAAGCAAGAGGGAGGATTTTCTAAGGCAGGGGTCACCTCAGCTCAGGACACCTTAGGGGCTGTCCTGGCTGGAGGGTGACTCCTTGTTTTTCTTATTATCTCCTCCGGACTTGCCGCCAAAAGTGGAGGCTGTGTCCTGGGGGCGGGCATCTGCACTAGCTGGAGTGCCCTAGGGCATTGTAACACCAGGCTTGAGCATTTGAGGCTAACCACCAAGTGTTACAGTTCCTGCAAGGGGCGGTGTGAAGTACCTCCTCCCAGTACAGGCTTTGTTCCTGCTCACAGAGTGCACAAAGGAACTCCTCCCATGTGGCCAGAAACCTGTCTGGATGTGGCAGGCTGGCAGAAATTGGTCAGCCTAGCACTAGTAGTTGGGGCTGTTTACAGGGGGCATCTCTAAGATGCCCTCTGTGTGCATTTCTCAATAAAACCCACACTGGCATCAGTGTGGATTTATTGTGCTGAGAAGTTTGATACTAAACTTCCCAGTATTCAGTGTAGCCATTATGGGACTGTGGAGTTCGTGTTTGACAAACTGCTAGACCATATACTCTTTATGGCTACCCTGCACTTACAATGTCTAAAAATTGGCTAAGACACTGTAGGGGCATAGTGTTCATGAAGCTAAGCCCTCACCTGTGGTATAGTGCACCCTGCCTTAGGGTTGTAAGGCCTGCTAGAGGGGTGACTTACCTATGCCACAGGCAGAGGGTTGTAGGCATGGCACCCTGAGGGGAGTGCCATGTCGACTTAGTCTTTTTCGCCCCACCAGCACACACAAGCTGTGAGGCAGTGTGTATGTGCTGAGTGAGAGGGTCCCCAGGGTTGCATTATACATGCTGCAGCCCTTAGAGTCCTTCCCTGGTCACAGGGCCCTTGGTACCAGGGGTACAATTTACAAGGGACTCATCTGTGTGCCAGGGCTCTGCCAATTGTGGAGACAAAGGTACAGTTTTAGGAAAAGAACACTGGTGCTGGGGCCTGGTTAGGAGGGTCCCAGCACACTTTCAATCATAATTAGCATCAACAAAAGGCAAAACGTTAGGGGGCACCATGCCAACAGTGGCATTTTCCTACAGTGGGTATGAGTAACTGAGTAAGCGCATAAACCAGCATGGCTAACTAATGTACGTGCTGGAGCTATTCAGTGCGTAACAGAAGCCAGCTCTGCCCTGGCAAGGGGTGCGTGTGGTGACACTTGCAGCACTGCTGTGCAGTTGTGTGTGAGAGAGAACCTTAGACTCTGCTGTCAATATCTTCCTGTTACATGTGACGAAAGACACTACTGCTGAACCCACTGTGTGTGCCTGAATCAAGGTTGTCTTGTCGCTACCTGTGTTGAACCTGTGGTGTGGCCACAAAGAAAGCTTGAGAAACTTTGTTCTGCACAAATTTTACCTTGTGATGTGATAAGTAAGGCTGACAAAATAGAACAAAAAATGGCAAAGCTACTGAGTTTGTCAATGTTTGTTAAACCGTATCACAAACATGGAGAAATAAAATTGCATGTAAATATGCAGAGAAAACAACAATGACCTGGCAGTTGGCAAACAGAAATATATTCTCATTTGTCATTTTCCCAATATTATCTGTAGCAATTGGTTGCCCTATTAGAGTTTTTACCACTATGTTCAGAAACGATAACAAGTGACTGGTAGAAGACAAATACCACTGCACAAAAATGCACGTGCTATAGAGCAGAGCATCTAAGTGGTTGTCAGATCACAACCCTGCATGCACAGTGTGCACTGTTTGCAATCTAGAGGTAATTGCAAGTGATGCAATGGTTTGTGAAGATGGAAAAATGTTGGCTTGTGCAGGCATTTACAGGAGATTTTGGCAAGGAGATGCAGGATCCGATGGTATTGTAATTAATAAAGGTCACTGCTTAACAGGGGTAAATGAATATAGCAATTAGCTGCATGGTTAACTGAACAAAGGCAACTTCATGCAGAAAAGGATCAAAAACAATCCTCTTGGATGCAACTGCATAGACGAGACACAAAAAAGGGACTAACTGTGCCCTGAAAACAGCAGACTGACTGAACCCTGTGCCAAGCTCTACTATGACTTGCAAGGTGCTCTCGCCACTGCAGGCTGTGTTCAGATGCCTGTAAGGCATTGCTAAGCCTTCTCTATTGCGGCCAATGGTCCTAAACTGGCACAAACAGTGTCATTTGCCACATAGCTGCGCCTCATTTCATACACTGGATCTCCTTAGGACATAGATTTTCTATTGGGATTGGTAGAGTAACAGCGCTTTAAACTGTCCAATAGGCTATAAGGCTCAGTCTCGCAGATGGTTAAGTGTAAACGAACGCTGACACCTTATTTTCGACGTTGGTTCTTGCTCTCTGGATAGCCATCAAGGACTTGCTCACAGCATGTCAATCTCTTAACAATCTCGACTCCAAGAATAAGCATAACCACCTGGTGCTGCTAATGTAACCTGAATAGCCTTGTTGGTACCTGCACATGATTAGACTTTAATGCAGCCTACATGAAACTCTCCTGTAAGTCAACTCATTCAGGGCCATTTGAGGACCTTTTCCAGGTGGTTAGTTCCACTGTAGCACATCACTGCTTCTAGACCAGCAGAGCTGGACCAGGATCAGGAAAGGTTTAAGCAACTTGTCAGGAAGGTCTGAGGGACTCAAGGGCAATTATGAAATCCTTGTCACAGCACTGCCATTGTCCTTGGAACCACAAGAGCCAAGTACAACCGCAATCTCACCGACAAAGTACCTCATCTGCAGGCTTTTACTTCCAGTAGAGGCCTGAAGGTGATTAACTGAGACCTACACTGCAAACGAGGTGATCGGAATAAAACGTATTTATATTTTTGTAAAGAATAACACTGCTTGGACATTATAATTATTTTGAATGATACTTATGCTGCTGGCTGAACTAAGACTTTCTCTAGAATTCAGGAAATAGGTTTGGTAACTTCGGAAAATCTCATGGGTTAAATTACCTTCTACTAAATATTGCTTTGACTCTATAGGTAATTCTACATCTCTTGGACTGAAAGGGGAAATAAAGATACATTTCCAGCTGTCTGCGGGTCAGTACAATTGTGACTCAAATCTAGATTAGCAATACTAAAGGAAAAGATAAATACATAGAAGCATTCTCCTAGGGTTGGAGCAATAGGATGGTGTGAAAGGGCATCTGCAAAACCTGGCCACAAAATCTGCTCACAACATGAGCCACGTTTCAAACAGAAAAACATTTTCACCCCGAGTGGACATGGTCGCTGCGAGGTTTATGCTTTCATCACTTTATGCAAAACTCCTGGATGTCATGTGCCACGTGTCAAGTGTTTCTTTAATGTTATATCAGTTTATACGGTTTGCGCTGCCTCAATAGAGAAAGCCGTGGCGGCTTCCAGCACTCCTAGAGATAAGCTGGTGATATGCAAGAAGCAGGCATGGCCGGAAGTACTGCAAGTTGGCGAAGCTCGTGTTATTCTCACGTAGACAATGGGCAATGCGTGGGATTTGGCAGCACGACAAGCACACATTTATCTGAAGTGTGTACAAATTAGGCAAATACAGCCAAGTAATCAGTGGCAAAACTGTGCGATCCAGAGACATGTCAATAACATGAAACGTACAAAGGGCGAAGGATCACTAAGGAATGCATTCTTACACATAATCTGTGTACAGAGCAGCAGGCAGGACCCAGGGCCTTTAACATGATGAAGTTGCCACAATGTCGCCACTACGGTTGACAAACTCACGATCCTACAACACGAGTAAACAAAATGGTGCTCACAAAGGCCAGGTCTAGTTATTGCAAATGACAGCGTCTGGTTGCAGGATGTGGCCTTTCCTCATCCTATAGCCTATACCTGCTATGCGCAGCCGGAAGCTGTGCAACCGGGACACTGAAGCATGGTGACTGGGACAGGACACAATCTAAGGCCATGCCAAGTGGTAGCTTTTAACAACCAAAGGCCCCAAATAGCTGGCTTCAGGGAAATGATGACTGGACATAACACAACTGATGATAATGCTAAGCGCCAAGACTATGCCTGCTTGCGGTTTGGAAAGAGTGGGCGGTTCGCATGGAGAGACCAAAAGCCCAGCCCTCGACCCGGTACCTACTGACCATGGCCATCTTGCACATGTAGCCATGGAGGTTCTGCTTTTTTACTCCGATCAAAATATATGGTCTGGCATGACCATTAATATTCCTCCCAAAATCTTCAGTTAAGAGGACGCAATGGTTATGATCCAAAACATACAAACCACTTAAATGTGCAAGTTATGCTGAGGTTTATATATAAAACTGATGGTGGCATCATAGCACATCACCATTCACATCAAACATTGATGAGATCAGTGACGTCACTATAGAGGAGGTCTTCAAACTTTTTCGCTCTGAGCTCCATTTATGCAAAATATTTTGAAGTCAGGACCCCCTCCGAAACTTTACAGCAAGATTTGGAGAGTGGGAATTGCAGGGCTGAGTGCAAGGGCTAAGGCTGAGAATTTCAGGGTACCTTTTTGTAGTTGAAAATATTAGCTAAATGTGATAACTATAAAAGAGCAAATATGTCCAACAAAAACAGAAATTGACCAAAAAACAATATTCCACCTAATTGAGGACTTATGGGTCCCTCCCGATCCTAGCCTCAATACAACTGTGCCTACTGCACTTATCATAGTTGCATCCCTGAGCAGCAGACTGTCCTCTCTGCCTCCTTCACCTCTTCCCCACCCTGCTTGGTCGACACTCCTTTCCTGAAACAGGCTCTGTACCTTTCAGAAAAAAACGAGCTTGCACCTGTTGCCTCCTCCTCTTTACAGGGAGGATTTCCTCAACTCTAACGCTAGCAAAGGCCCATGCCTCTTTTGGAAAGTAAGACAGTCGTGAATGTGATGCAGTGGCTACTCACATCCTGGGGCCCCAGTGCTACTTTGCCTCCCACACCAATGTCAGTGTATTGGCTTGTGAAGCAGGTAGTCTCTTCTGCTCTGTTAAAAACATGCCCCCCAATCTTGCCCCATCCCCAAATGGTGCACAGGGGCATTAATGGGGTTTAGTTGGCCCCTCACATCTAGGCATCTGCACCTGCAGCACCAGTGATACCTACATCCCTAAGAAACAGGCTTCCTCTTCTGCTCACTCCACACAGAGCATCACTCCTAGGCCTATAGCCAAGGAGGTTGTTGCCCCTTTGTGCAATTAAATAAAAAGAACTCCTACAACTCTCCCTCTCCTCCCCCTTGTAGCTTGGGACTGTTCCCTGTGCAACGAGGGTGACAAGGCTGTAATATTAACAAGGAAAATGGACACTCACTCTACTGTTTGATAGTAAGGCCATAACTGGGTGCAGTGGTCCCCTCACACCCTAGTGCACCGGCTGCACTAATGGAAGTATTGGCCCTTCCTTTACAAAAAAAAGCCTCATATCTTGTCATCTTCCGCTGGGCTTATGAGAAAGTGGTCTCTGTCTGTAGCTGGAAAAACTGGTGCCCAGATAGACTGAGCCATGTCTCTGACGCTATCCACAGAACTTGCCCCTTTGCTCTTCCTCTCAAGCCCTGGCTCAAAGCCCCAGGGGTCCAGATGATAAGGGCTCATCGTCTGAATGCAAACTCACTGGCCTCCCTGCCACCCCTCAACTCATCTGAAAGAACATATGCATGTGGATGTGAGCGGGATCTATGGGGACCAATGTGCCCGTGCTTTCCTAATTTTACAAAAGTAGTACCCATATTTTGTGTTTAAAAAAAATAAATAAAATCCCTGAACGGTTAAAGTGAAAGATGGTAGGACTGAATGCTAAAGACCAACCAGGCCCTCTCACCAAGGTATCTGCTACCTGAAAGAAATGCAAATGTGTGCAACTGGATAATCACCAACCGTAAAGGCTGCTTGAGGCCCAATATAGGCTTTAATTGATGGAGTCACTGGAAGTTTCATGATGGCAAATGTTTATTCTTTTTGAAAGATGACAAGGTTGTTGAGTTCTGGAACATGCCCTATTAGTGACCACTTATAAAGCATCTGCACCAAGTACAGTCCAATTACCTAGTTTTAAATATATACTTTGGAAGTGCAAGTGTGCAAAATTTTCTAATATTTTCTTAATGATTTCTAATGTACTAATCGCTGGTAAATTAACATGTGAAAATGGGTGACTTTTGTAAATGGTCACCATAATTCATTTTTCTTCTCTGTTTAAGAAAAACTTCAGTTATAATCGTAATTATTTTCCGTTGCTCAATGCTTACATAAAAGAGTGTGATTAATAGCTTATAAATGTGTAAATGGCTACCCCTAGCGGGTTGCTGCGTTATGTCTTACAAGGTCAGATTTATTAAGTCATTACACGAGTTTGAATGTTCTATTGTTTGAAATTGTCACTAATATGTGGTTTCTTCAGAGGATGGAAGTAAATGTTGCGAACTGAAAAGTTTCTTCCTGAGAAGAGAAGCTTAGACGAGAAGGAACAATGGAGTGACAGACAAGACGGAAGAGGAAAAGTTACTGTTATGATCGTGCCCTGGTTAATGTTGACGTCACTGTATTTTAGGTTATCTAATAAAATAACTATTGGTTGAATCGTAAACCACCCCATGTACTGACCAATCAAACTTATTTGACATTTAATATAACGATCTGGGTAGGATTCTCTTGAGGTCATTCTTCTTATTCATCGAAATGGTGGTTCGAGTCATATTAGTGATGTGGGTGTAGCCGTCGATAGGCCTGATTCTCTGAAGACTTACCTGATGGTGTCCCCTTGCTGAAGTAGACTGCATGTTGTTGTTCTATGGGTAATGTATGAAACTGCATTGATATATGCGTCTCTTTTGCGTTGAAGGTACCAGCTGCAACTTATTGTTTAACTGCTGCATAATAATCATGTTTTTTTTTTATAATAACCTGAGTTACTGTGATTTTTCTAAATTTGTGTTTCTAAATTCTTTTTACATGAAGTCCAACATGTTAATGCTAATTTGTGGTTAGTAAGGGAATTTACCTTCACATGCTCATGATTTATATTGACATATTTTGATCTTTTGCCCTGATGTATACTTTACCTTTGTTGCCAATCTTAGTGTTATTAATCAGTGTTTTGATAATGGAGATTATTTGCTTGATTGTTTTGATTAAACTTAAATGTAGAAGACGTTCTAATAAGCCATTACTGATTCTATATGCTTATCATTTGTGTTTAAGAGTTATTTTCATGACATTAGCATTGTTAAATAAAGTCACAAATCTTCTTAATAAATTGGTGTTATTGTTTGACGTTCAGATCTTTGAATATGATGCCTATTGTGAATAATTATATCATTCGTTATTGACATCCCCTCAGATCTATGTTGTGTCGATCCATTGGCCTCTAGCGCATTTTGTAGCAGCCTATCTAATATTGTATGTAATATAGGATTAAAATATGACTTGCATAGTCACAATGTTTTCTGCTGCAAGCTAGGACCTAGTAGCATTAAAAATACACAAGCCCCTGCCCCCCACTGCGACCACCTGAATTAAATTCGGAGAATCTCTGACCTCACACACCAGCATCTGCAGTAATTGCATTAACCAACTGAGGTGTTAAAATGTAAAACTGTGCATTTTCCACTGCTTATTTTGAGTTGAAATTTAAGGTGTGCATCTTATTTTACCTGTAGATACCTGGATGTGAAAAAAAGAAATAGTTTCAGAATACTGTGTTCTTTTTAGTCATATCTTTGACCTTACCAGCACCAACTTTCATACTTTTTTGTAAGCATTTCAACTACTGCCTGTAAAGGAAGACAGTCTGAAAAAATGATAAATATATAAAGTCGCGCTTCCAGGCCATCATCATTTGCAACTGCTTGCTGAGGAATTTGGCCTCCCAGGAATAGAGCCATGAATCCCCTGGGGGGGTGCGCCCCACAGTTATGACCTCTGCACTATAGGAAGTAGGCAATGAGCATGAATTGACTGGTCATGGGCCCAGAATCAACTGGGCACCAAGTGAGGGATAGAAGGTGGCCATGTCCAGTGAACTATTCAGGAGGAGTCTTAAGCACAGACTGATCTCAGAGCCCGCTGGTCAGGGTTGAAGTAAATTCTGACCTTAGACCTTGTCCGCACTCTCCATAGGGACAAGCTAAAAGAGAGTATCTGTGCTAAGGGCCTTATGAGCTGTGCACAGCAGGATCAATGCTCGGGTATGTCACCATAACTGATTTATTCCAGTGTTTTCCTAGGTTTTGGATAATAACTATAACAAATGAATTTGGGTGAATTTTGTTTCAATACTTTTTTTTTTTTTAAAGAAGTTAATCATGACTTGACTTAAATGATTTTTCAGTGAATGTATATTTGCTGACAAAATATTTATTCCAAGCATCATTAGCCAGACAGTTTTATAAAACAAAGACAAAGTCTATTAATCAATTACAACACTGCACTACTAAAAGACAATTTACCTGGAAAGGGGGAGGTGGGGTTCACTCTAAATCTTGCTAACAGAGTGTGTAAAGCAAGTCTTGAATTACATCATCGTTACAAGTTATAAAATTGAGGATTTACTCTTTGAGTGATATACGAAGCAGGAGGAAGGACAATCACAGTATCAGCAAAGAGGCCCCAATGTGAAGACTGAACTAGGAAGGCTGGCCCGACTCATCTGCACTTGATAAAGCACAGAATTCTTAATCTGTCTATTCAAGTGTTAACAATAACTAATAGCAATGAAAGACAGCTACTAAATCCTGCTGCAACAAACTTTTTTACAAATTCTTAGCAACTTTTCAAGGAAATCTTAATTGGTCGCCTGTTGATCTTTCACACGTAGACCAGAAGTAAAGGGCATACTCCTAAGTCATCAAAACAGACACTAACTAAAAGAGAATAGAGAGCATATGTAGACTTATGTAAGCATGCTAATCCAAATTTGAAGTAAGATCAAACCAAGCACTCAAACTGGCATGCCACAGAACACAAATACATACACTTTATAATTCTGTTTTAACATTTCTAAAGTCTATTAATGGGTTCTAGAGGATGCTCGTGCTCACAGGGGCATATGACAAGTTATAAACAAAGGCATTAGAGGCCAGGCTATAGTCTTTTAGATCTGGGACTGGCAAACATTTGTGTTGGAAGAGTCAACTAAAGGCCATGCCTGTGGACTTATTCATTGTTCAAGATAAATAAAAAAATATGCCACAATCTAGTTAGTCAAGTTGAAAAGGAGGAAATATCAAACACAGGTTACGCAAGAAAAATGGGTCACAATAAGAATAAGGAATTCCAGTTTATATGTAGTATCAGTCAATACAAAAACTTCACTGGTTAGGTTAATGGGTGCAAGCGAAAAGGAGCAGTGTACTTAACAGACCGAAAAAGATGTCATATCACATTACAATACCAAACACAAATGTTGATAGGAATAATACTTGTGAACAGTCTAACCAATGGCAATCGCTCAGTATAGCAGTTCAACCCTCCATTTTTGCCCATGGTTCCACTCTGAAGAAAAGTTCACCTTATGCTAATCAGTACTGATGCTGCTCCACACTGATAGTGGTTAGACTATCTGCAAACATTTCATCAATAATCTTATGTGTGAAGGCCTTACAAAGAAGTTCACAATCTACTGGTCCTTGGGTAGCATGGTCACTACTGATCTGCGTAAGGCGACCACTGGCTAGAGTGGCACAACTGGGGAAAAAAAAATTGGGTTGGAATGTCACTCTAGGCGATTGCCAGTGGTTAAACTATCTACAAGCATTACTCCCATTTCCTTTTGTGTGTTTGATGCTACAACCTAAGTTGCCAAGCATACGGCCAGACGTGGGTCTCGTGTTCACTGTGCCACAGGAGCCAGACTAACTCACTGATGAGGCCAAAAAGGCTGAAACGGGTCTGGAGTTGCTTGTGTTCCCTTCTGGAGGGGACCACACTTGGCAGTTCAGGAGGGAAAGGTCCCATTAAGAGCAGGGTAGATACTAAAGATGGGCCTTGGTCTAGAGTGGCGCAATGGTCCATACGCCTTACGGACACCATTGGTTTGACAGACTCCGCACATGCAGTTAGGTGGGAGTCGGGCAACAATACTGAAGACAGTCCCAGCCAGTTAAAATGTAAGTGAGGTTGGGGATGGGAGCGGAGAGTGAGAGAGTTCAAACTACTCTCTGTATAGGAGACCGGACATGGACATATGCAGCTACATGTTAAACACACTAGGCACTGAAAACCATTTTACTTTCCTTTGTTAGAGAAAAAAAACTAAGTCACCTGAATATCGGTAATGGAGGACCTCAATAATGTACAAGTTTAGAAAAGATTCTGGTTGTGTTTACTTACTAATGAAAAGTAGTGCAATCCTTTATATAATACAGCCCTTAGTAACTGTTACTGAATTCGCACTTGGTGATAATTTGAAAATAATACGAATGATATCACTTGACAAACGTCATCAAAAATTGGAACCTAACATTAAAACAGCAATCACAGCTCTTTGAGCTGTAGCACCTAAGACAAGCACCCTAAAGGCTATGTCATCAACTAAAGAGAGACTCGACCTAGGAATGAAAATCAAATCTCTACATCAAATCTGTAGGAGCAAAATTATCACATTCAATTTATAAAGGCAACAAGACGAGTAAAAAAAAAAAAGCGAGACGAGAACAGGGGAAAGCATACAGGTGGCATGTGTGCTGCAAGGTATACATTGAAGAAGGGTCTGGTACCAAGATCTGTGTATGCCTACCCCTACCACAATCCCCAAGCACATTTGTGCCAGGTACTCGGCATTGACCATGGTCGTCAGACATGAATAAATGACAGCATGTTGTGAGATCAGGGAGAAAAGATAGGGAGCTAAAGGGGTGGTGTTTACAGGCAGGGATAAAAAAAAGAAAGTCAATAGATGTGTGGCCCGGGTGCGGGTCTGGAGTAGTGTCTGATTCAGAGATCTGCTGCCTTGGGCTTTGCATGCAAAGGTTAAGCTGCTGAGAAGCCCTCTAGAGCCTCAGCCCAAAGAGAGCAGGAGAGTGTTGGAGCGCCTGACCTTGGTAAGTAAACTTACAAGGGGACGCAAATAGGTCAATGAACGTTTGACTTGCTTTAAGATGTTCCCACCATAAATCCAGTACATCCAAATCAATAATCAATGACAGTCAATGATATTAGTAATCAATAGAAGTCAGTAATTGTCACACACCATGACCTTGCAGTCATGAATAACCACACCTTTATGTAAAAGTTACAATATTTATTTCCCTATATTAACAAAGCTAAGGTCACGTAAATTAATCTCAAAATCAAATGATAGACATACAGAAACAATACTGACTGGCCGAATCTGCGAAAGAAACGCAATCTAATCAAAGCTTGGACAATTACACATTCCAGAGTCACTATGCAAATTAATAACAAGAACAACTGAGCAAACAATATCACCTACATTTATATTTAACAAAGTAAAGCATCAGATGTTACTCTAAGTATTTGATTTTCATTAGTGAAATGTTCTATCTAACCCCAGATTAGAATTAGCAAATTGCGCTTCATGCAAAAGATTTTTGACACACAAATTTAGGAAAAAACATCTAGCTATGGCTCTATAAAAATATAGTGTGGTTGGTACCTAGAAAGAAAACCAAGCAAATAATAACTACCCTCAGAATGGATCAGTATGTGGCAACAGTGTTCGTCCTCAGAACATCAGTCTTGTCAGCAAGGCATCAGGTCTCAGCATGAAGTTCAGGAAAATGGCAAAGTCTTTTAAGCAATAAAGTTGAGCACGTCTCTTCTCAAGATACATAATATGGGCGAAAGGCAACTGTGCAATGGCCAGTGGCAAGTCGCAATGACAAGTTTTTCTCTGTGCAGTCCTGTTAAGTTAGATTCCCTAAACCTACTTCCCAATTCCCTATTGGTTGAGGGATCGCATGTTCCTACTTTGTCCAATAAAACTAAAACTTCAAATCTGCAGATTCTACCAGTTCACGGTTCATATGTTTATGATTGGTCCCTTTAGTAAAGTCATCATCCAGCTCGTCAGGTAACAATACTGTTGTAGCTTATTCTCCATTCAGTGTCTTCACTGTCTTGAGCCTGAGAGTCAGTCTAACGTACCTTACATTTACAATGTTTCGTTCAACCGGAACAACGTCATCTAGCAAGCAGTTCTCATGAAAAAACTTTTTGTTATGAATGCATTAGGTCAACACAATGGAAAATCACATTTCAGCTCTCTAAGCTGACATTTTATGAAACCTTTAGAAATACACTTTGTCATGTGGCCGTGCAACTAGGCCAAGACGTCTGCTAAATTAAGGCTTTCAATTAATAAAGCTAATACATAATGCAGAACACTAATTATGATGTACAACTACATTTTCAAACATAAGCTCAACATTTCATATTAATGAGGCATTAATAAGTATACTTTGTGAACATTGTTAACCACTTATGTGGGCACATTTTCAAATGCGTGTATTATTTTTCACTAGATTATTACATTTTCTACGCAAATCCATTACTCGAAATATATGATTATTCATTAATATTTTCTGTTAAAATCCTGCTCTAACAAGAGCCTTTCTGCCATCCACTGCTAGAGGAACAGTGTGCCCAGAGCAGCACTCAAATATGCCCCAAGTTGTGCTCTCAGGTCACAGGAAAGCATTCATAACATAATGTAGGAATGTCTTGCATGCTTGACGCACACTAAAGAAACAGTTTGCTCCCAGTGAGAAAAGGCAAATCCACAAATGGTTACTGGAAAGGCAGTCACAAAGCATATTTTTAAAGACAGAAACACAGAGACTACATGGCCCATGAAAGTCCAAGACCGTCTATGGTAACAGCCCTGGATGGCGACCAAAAAGTGTTTTATGTCCACAAAGCAATAGTTGACAAGGAATAGCTACATCCCAGCAAGAACCGCTGAGATCAGCGGGAGGGATGCAGAAAGTACTCACATAAAGCATCATTAAATCAGGACGACTCAAAAAAAAAACACCTGGCACGTAAATACCTTGCTCTATCCTGGCATGACCTTTATAAATAAAAACAAGACTAAGCCATGAGGAGAACTTACAGTGCCCGTCAAAAAGGATTAGTGAAGAGTTCCCATGTACTTACATCTGTTGAGGAAATTATCAATGTTCTTATTTTTCCGTAATGCAGGGAAATCCAGGTCGAGAACCAATGAATTGAGGCCATCCTAAAAAAACAAAAAACAAACGAAAATAAGTTTAAGCTACACCAGAGCTACTGAGAGTCGAATGTTCAAAAGGCATTGCCATTCTTTTAAACAAAAAGAAGTACCTGTGTATATCTGTCAATTATAGTAGCAGTTTGACAGATCCACAATTTAATAATATATAGTACACAAACGTTCTTAATGTGTTGCTATTTTAGAACATGGTAGAGTTATGATATCAGTGTTTAAGTGGCACTAACAGTCATTATATGGCACCGCTGCTATTTTTAAATCTGCTCAAAAAGGGCTTCTTCATCCACAGAGATGGCTGTGTGTTAGACTAACACATGACCATCTTCATGTCTTAAGAATCAATCTTATTTACCCTGTGTGGTGCACTAAAAGGTTACACCTGCTCATACGCCTCGTTACAATAACAATTAGATATAGCTCATGATGGAATAAGAAAATTACGAGACCTCATTTACTATGCACTTATGTTAAACATTTGAGTGACCACCTGAGCCTTCTTGATCAGTGTGTTCCCTTAAGTGTCACATAAATGCAGAAAGGTATTTGCACTAATCATAATTAGTCTGATTTCTGTATATGAATAAAAAAAGTGCACAATTAAAAATCCCTTCTTTCTAGTGTTACATTTTAGCTTTCATTGAGGCTGCTGCTCATGGCATGCATGTTCATCTCCAAAATGGTAAAGCTCCCACGCTTATTGTACTTGTCTACAAACCTCCCAGTCAAGATACCTGTGGCGTGGTTTCAGCAAATGAATGTTCTCCTCAGAGAGCTTATATGGGACGGTAATCGACACAGAGTGTCACTTGCAATACTGAGACGCCCTACTACAGAGGGTGGCCTGAGCGCCCCTGATTTTGAACTATATTATTTTGCAGCACTACTGCAGTGGGTGGCTAGGTGGCCAGACAACACCCACAGAAGTGCTCTCAATCTCCTCGGAATGACGCCACACCAGGGACTCCTAGTGGCCATGCTGTTGCGCCCAGACCTGAAAGTTCCACAACAGAGGCTATTGCTCCAAGTGGCAATGTATAGCTGGCGCTGCTGCACTGTGAGGACGCAGAAGGTGCTCCGCTACGCACCGACCCTGCTCTTAGTAGGGTTACCCCATGGTACACCGGTTGGTTGCTTCACTGCGACCCAGCTCCAAGCATGGACCGAAACTGGGGCAACAACTATAGGAGCCTGTTTTGTACAAGGTGCCCTGATGCCACTGTAGAATTACCAGAGCAGTTTCCCCTACCGCAAGGACAGTTCTCAATCTATGAGGCGTTAGTGAGACCATATACTGAACTCTGGGGAAGGTATTAACCCCCCTCCCCCCCCCCCAACATGCAGCTACTGCTCTCGCCGGGCTCGGTGCAGCACCAGGTGGCATGACTGTGCCGCTCCTTGCTTGAGATAGGGCAAAGGCCCTTGCTGGCTCTCAGGGCTCAATGGGACTTAATCTTGCAACGAAAGACCACCGACAGGAAATGGGGCAAGAGATGGGCCTACCCCCATAGGGTCTCCCTTAATATGAGGGTGAAATAAATACAATTCAACATCCTCCATGTGACTTCTCAAACCACAAAGGATAAAGCATATATATATATATATATATATATATATATATATATATATATATATATATATATATATATATATATATATATATATATATATATATATAGAGAGAACGAGAGAGAGAGAGAGAGAGAGAGAGAGAGAGAGAGAGAGAGAGAGAGAGAGAGCGAGAAAGAGCGAGCGAGAAAGAGCGGAGAACCTCAGGAATGCTCCTGGTGCAGACTCCTTGACACTGACTTCAAACACATGATGTGGGAATGCCAGACATTGCAGACTGTTATGATGTGGCTCGCGGCTAGATGTGCGATCGTTGCCGCGAGCCTAGAATGTTAGCGATGATTCTTCTTCCTGGCAGTTGCTTGCTGACAGGGGAAGAAGACACCGCGTTAGAGGAGAGCTCGGTAAATAAAGCTTACCTGCAATACCACAACGCTGCCTCTCGCCTTCATTACATTTTTAGCGACGAGATGTCAGCAAGCAGGTCGCTTTCCTCTTGACGCGGATGCCGTGAACGTTGCGAACATCGTTTTGCTGTGGGATCGCAGACGCGACATAACGAGTGGCGTTATCACCAGATACTGGCGTTTTATGCCTTTCCAGCGGTAGTTCCATTCCTGGAATCCATCACCAACCAAAATATTTATAGTTTGCAGTCCGGCTTGGATTTGGAGACACGACTGCATCGGCCTCGGTCATGTGAGTGTTGCTGATTTGCTGTCATGACAACGTCGCGATGATATCACAGACGTCCTAGTAAACTGGTGGCGGCCATCTTAGAGAGTTGGGAATACTCTCTTTCAATTACATTTTGCCCACGACTAATTACTTTTTGTGGTGGCGGCCATCTTAGAGTGTTGGGAAAACTCCACTTAAAATAGATTCTGGCCACGACGAACTGCTCACTATTGCATGTACAAGTGTCTTCTATGGTGATAGGCACACCTGTAACCTGCTGTTTGCTACATTGTTTTTATCCTGACAAATACGTGGAGGAACATTAATTTTGGGTGTTTTTTTGGGTTTCTTCTGAGCATACCTTCATACCAAATTTGTGTTTTTCGGAAACTGAGCACAGATTCACACAATGGATATGTCAACCGTTGCTGTGCACTCTCCACCTCTATTCTTGGTGCAACCTGGGAATCCGCCAATACTTTGGGAGGAGTGGATAGACATATTCGATAATTATCTTGAAGCCTTAGATGGGTTAGGATTCTCGTCCAGTAGAAAAAAAGCTATCTTACTTAGTTCCCTAGGCAATGAAGGTCAGCATGTCTTCAAGTACTTGCCTAAAGCTGTTGATCAGTCTGGTCAACCCATAGATGATGTATTTTTGGAAGCAAGACGGAGACTAGAAGTAAGGTTTGCCAAGACTGAGAATGTAGTCATGCAAAGATTTAAGTTTTACACACAACCTCAAAGGGATGGTGAATCCGTGGACGAGTTTGTCACTCGTTTAAGAGAGCTTTCTGTCAAATGCAGATTTGGGGCGATGACGGAGGAGTTGATTCGGGACCAGCTCATAGTACAGTGTAGGAGCAAGAAAATGCAGGAAAGATTGTGGGCAGCGAAGGACCCCAAGCTGAAGGATGCTATAGAAATTGCGAAGGTGGTTGAGGAGTCAGAGTTTTGTATGAAACAAATGGAGAGGAGAGAAGTTAAGGCCTCTGAAGAGGTATCTTCTGATCAGGGTGATGTGGCTGTGACGAGTAAATCATCCTGGGAAAGGCTTAGTGGATCTAAAAATGGGAGGTGCAACAAGTGTGGGAGCAGGTATCATACTTCTGAGTCCAAGAATTGCTTTGCCCTAGGGAAAGAGTGCCGAAGGTGCGGGCGCAAAGGGCATTTTGCGAGAGTGTGTAGGGAAAAAGAGCATTCAAAGGGGAAGGTGGCCATGGTTGGTGATGCCTCAGGCGATGCGTCCGTTGGTGATAAATTCGGAAGGGTGTTGTGTGTTTCTGGGTTGGATGAGGCAGGGGTGAGAGCAGAAAGGATGCAGAGACCTAAGGCAGAATTTATAGTTAAGAATGTGTCTGTAGAACTGATGGTGGATTCTGGCTCCTTATATACAATAGTTCCTAAGGATTTTTTTCTCCAATTGTGGCCTTCAACAAGACTATTGCCAAAGGACATCAATCCTGGCGGGTATCAGGGTGAACAGAGAGACATCATAGGTTATATGCTCACTGAAATAGGGTTCAAGGGGAGAAAGATCTTAGGCAAAGTGTATGTGGCAGAATCTGGTCCGCCTATTTTGGGTTGGCAACACCAGTACGATCTTCGCATAGTCATCAATCCGTGTGCCCCTAGTCAGGTAGCTGCAATCGAAGATGTTTCTCTTGCCGGTATATTGAATGGGGCTAAAGGGGTATTCAGAGAGGAGATGGGAGAGTTGAGAGGTTATGTTCACGAGATTAGGTTGAAGCCCGGTGCTGTTCCTGTGCAGCACAAGGTTAGAAAGGTTCCAATCTCGGTGAGAGAGGGTGTAAAGGAGTTCTTGAATGAAATGTTAGACAGTGGGGTAATTGAACCAGTGGAGGCCTCAGCATGGTTGTCACCTGTAGTGATTTCTAAGAAGAGAGATGGGAAGTTGAGGTTCTGTGTAGACTTGAGAGGGTTAAACCAGAATATTGTTACAGACAATTTTCCCTTGCCAAACATTAATGAATTGGTTCTACTAATGAAGGATGCTAAATACTTTTCAAAATTGGACTTGAAGCACGCATACCATCAGATTAGACTTCATCCTGGTTCTAAGGGCCTCACTGCTTTCATCACCATGGAGGGCACATTTCAGTTCACACGGATGCCGTTCGGTCTGGCGTCTGCCGCCAGTGTTTTCCAGAGGATGATGAACCAAATTTTCAAGGGGTTGCACAATATCCTGTTTTTCCAAGATGACATTCTAGTGTTTGGTGAAACTATTGAGAACCATAATATAACTCTGAAGATGCTACTGGACAGATTGTTGCAATCTGGTTTGACTTTGCGCCGTGAAAAATGTCAATTCTTGATGACAGAGGTGGAGTATCTTGGTCACTCACTGTCGCAAGAAGGTGTAAAACCGAAGAAAGACCTGATGGAGGCAATTAGGTCGGCTCCAGCTCCCAAAGACAAGGACCAATTGCGATCTTTTTTGGGATTGATTGAGTACTATTCCAAATTTGTCAAGAACTTTGCTAGCAAGACAGAATGCCTAAAAGTACTTTTGCGCAAAGGGGCTAGTTTTGTCTGGGGAGGAGAGCAATGCCAATGTTTTCAGTTGATTAAGGATGATGTATGCAACGCTGGCATTCTAGTGCCTTTTGACACAAAGAGAAGAACAATAATCACGGTGGATGCGAGCGCTGTGGGCATTGGGGCCGTCTTATCTCAAATGCATGGGTCTGTGGAGAAGACGGTTGCCTTTGCTTCTCGGACTTTGTCTTCTGCTGAGAGACATTATGCTGTTATTGAGCGTGAAACTCTGGCTGCGGCGTGGGGTGTGGAGTATTTTCGCACATATATATGGGGTGGTACCATCACATTGCGTTCTGATCATAAACCATTGCTAAAGATTTTGTCACCAGGTGGGACTGGTAAAGGGTCAGCGAGACTGGCTAGGTTAGCTTCCCGTTTGCAAGAATTTAATTACAAGATTGAGTACATTCCTGGTTGGAAGAATGTGCAAGCGGACTGTCTTTCTCGTCTGGCTCTTGAGTGGCAGACAGTAGATGGAGACAATGTATTGGAGCATGAACAAGAGGGAGTCGTTGCGTCTGTGGCTGAGGTTGTGCATTGGTGTAAAGGAGCAGTGAAAGAAACTGACTGGGATTTGGCTATGAAAGCAGATGAAGTCTTGTTGCGGGTCGTAGATTTAATAAGGAAAGGTGGGAGGAGAGACAGTACTCTCCCAGCATCTGTACGGCCTTTCAATAAGGTTGTGGATGAGCTTTCTGAAGTTGATGGAAGAATGATCCTGCGGGGTGAAAGGGTTGTTCCGCCTATGGGGGTGCGCAAACGCTTGTTTGATATTGCACATGAGGGTCATCTTGGTCAAACGATTACCAAGAGAAGGTTGAAAATTTAATTTTGGTGGCCCGGTATGGATGATGATGTGGTGAGATGGGTAGAAAAATGTTCTGAGTGCATTCAGAGTGAGAAACGGTTGAGAGTGGGAGAGCAGTTGGTTAGTGGTAATATAACTGACCCTGGCAAACCTTGGCATAGTGTTTACTTGGACTTTATTGGACCTTTGTCTGGTATCGGCAGGGGAAGGAATTTTGCCTTGGTTATGGTGGATGTGTACTCCAAATGGCTTATCGTCAAGTTTATGGGAGAGGTTACAACATCTGCTACCATAAGTGTACTGAGAGAAATTTTCACTGAGGAGGGTTTTCCGTCGGTGTTGATTACCGATAATGGTACACAATTAACGTCTGTGGAGATGAAAGGGTTTTTAGACTTGTGTGGCATAAGGCACGCCCGTACAGCGTTATACAATCCTCGTGCTAATGGTATTGTGGAACGAGCTAATCGCATGATTAAGGGTGGTCTGCAATTGGCTGTGGTCAATGATTTGGATGCTGGTTCGGTGATCTCAGAATTGGTGTGGGGATATCGAACTACAGAAAACACAACGTCGTGCAGAGTACCGTTTGTTGATATGAGAGGTAGGAAACCTGTCAGCAAACTCAGACCTGCATGGATGGAGAGATTGTTGGGAGGTGGCGGCGGCGCATTCAATGGAGACCCAGCCAATGAGACAGGGGATGACAATGAGAGAATTAAACCAGGTGATTGGGTAAAAATCTAATCTGGTAGAGTGAGACAGGGGTTTAGCAAATTCTTAGGTCCGTTTAGAGTTCATCAAGTTCACAGGTGGCATGTCTTGCTTGATAATGGCCAACATTGGAATTTCAGGCGTGTCGCAAAATTTTCCTCTGCATTGGATGTTGGATGTGCAAGGAGGGGTGATGATTGTAGTGGTTATATGTTGATGAAAGATGAAGATCTGAACGGTCCTAGTGGTGGCGAGAGGAAACAGTTTTGTGGTGGAAGTAGTGATGCTGCGGTTGGCAGGAGTGAGGTGATTATTGATGCTCCTAATACCTGTTCAGATTCTATGGGAGCCTCTACTTGTGTTCCAAGTATGGTGTCACCTAGAACTGTGGGGTTTCCTAGGACTACTAGATGTAGGAGACCTCCAGAGTTCTTGAATGACTATGTAACTTAAAGCATACTGCTAGGGTAATGACTGTGTATAGATTTTCCTTTGTTTTTAACTTGTTATCTCTTATTTTGTTATAGTTCTTTCCTGTTATTTATTTGTGGTTCTTTTTGTGGGTGTCAACGGTGGGGAATGTGTTATGATGTGGCTCGATGTGCGATCGTTGCCGCAAGCCTAGAATGTTAGCGATGATTCTTCTTCCTGGCAGTTGCTTGCTGACAGGGGAAGAAGACACCGCGTTAGAGGAGAGCTCGGTAAATTAAGCTTACCTGCAATACCACAACGCTGCCTCTCGCCTTCATTACACAGACATACTGAAGTAAGGTGCTGCACCGCTTTTAAATGGCCTTGGGGCGCTCCCTACCTGGCTCTGTAAGAGTCTGCCTACTTGGGGAGTTTCCTAGACCCACAGCAAGCAAGGCCGGCACTAGACTTTTGGAACTAGCGCTCGCGTTAGCCAAGAACTGACCTGGACGTCCAGGGTAGGGTGGACAGTAGAGGTGTGGGTTAGAGACATTACAGTGTGGGCCATGGCGGAGGAGAGCACACTTAGATGGGTGGATGCTCGGGGCTTAGGAGGCGCCTGAAGGCGGGTTTATGGGCGGAAGTCTTGTCAAACTAGGAGCACACAGAAGTAAACACTAGCTCAGAGCTAAGTGGCGATGGTAATAGCAAAAGTGAAGGTGGCGACAACTGAACAGAGAACGGCACCTGGCAAAGTATGGGATGGGACACGCAAGCCTGGGCCTTGGCGAGAGTGAGTCCTGCTGGGTCCCTGCCAGAGCGACACTGGCAAAGCCCCCATCCAGCGTATAGGACTAGGACTTGATACTTATATGCACACTTAAAACTCTAACGTGATCACAAGAGGCTGTGAACTTGTCTACTGTCTCTCACCCTGTCAACTCATCACTGTACTTACAAGACAGTAAGATCGTATACATTACCACACAGAGACCCCCTTCTTCTATTGCGTTTGTGTTAGTATTTAGATATAGGTTTCCGTTGGCCCTCTGTTTACAGTTTCATTAAGTTGCTTTCTTATTAAATTGGCATTGACTAATGGGGTAATCCATCCTGCTTTGAAGGCAAACGGTGAAAGTCATAAATTAGCGGAAAAAAGGTGCAGCCACTGCCCAAAAACATCAAAAGTAAAAGAAGACGGGGCCTTCACATGCAACTAGACATGATGCGCTCGCCTAAAAACAGATCTCCCCAACACTGGGATCCGCTAAGAGTAATAACATTGGTCTTAGCTACTATGTTGATGCTGATTGCCTCAATCCATGGAACGCTATGTGAATGACCAACACGTCAGTGTCGTGATGTGGGAACGCATCATGTAAGTGTACTACTATTGCAATGACCTTAAATGCCAATACAAATACATTTTAAAAAATCAAAACCAATTGACAAGCTGAAATAAAGAATCCAAGTGTGAGCCCATTATTGCTACAAAATCATTAACAAAATACACAAGATGTAGGGAACGCTACCTTCCCCATTGTTTAAAGAATAACTTACCTTATTCAGAAACAATTGCAGCCTGGAGGTATTCTACATTAAAATTTATGTATTTTGCCCTCTTTATTTACCTACCTCCTTGCTTGCTTTCTTAACTCTTAGCACCATTTTATTCGCCTTTTGGGGATCCACTGTTTAATTGTTAATGTTATTTGAGTTGATCGCGTTTTCAGGGGTTGTTTAATGTTTGGCTTAGAAATGGTATTTGTACGATCTTTTAGTGCCTTGCGTGCAGGGATGGTGTGCCAAAGGTCTTCTGTTTGGCTTTGGATTGCTTGGTCGGGGCAGGCTGCTGTCTATATACACATCACAATCCAGATAAAGTATGATTAACTGTTGCGAGCCTGAGGGTTTGCTCGGTTTACTCTAGTTTTCGATGGTGTATATAGGAACTGTTGACTTCGCAGCATTTTACTATTTGGCTTTATCATCTGCTTCAATCAACGATGGAGTTTGTAACCACACACAGGTCTTAGCCAGGAGGCTTCAGCGCAAACGCACATGGACCATGATCAGCAGACAAGATCAACTAAACTAGGATCTTGGTTAAGTTTGAGAGGTTGTGTTGTCGCGGTAAAAGAATGTTGTTAGGTGGTGCATCTTTTTCATCTTTGTTAGTGTAAAGGCCACATGCATTTTATGAAACGTTCTGAGACTAGTGTCCGCTATGAAGGTGTAAACCATTTGGCAACTACTTTATGTGAGAAGGTTCTGTCCTCAGTGGCTTAGGTAATTCATAACAGAGACCACTCATGGGAGTCTATACTACTGTCAAGGGCTTTAACTTCCAAGCAAGGCCAGACACTACTTTATTTCAGAGTCAAGTGATTTCAAACAGCGAATAAGAAACTTTCTTGTGTTTTATGCTGAGTTCACGAGGGAGAGACAGCATTCCTTCAGAGTACACAGATCTGCTTTTTAGAGGCTGGCATGAGCCTAATTCAGCACAACAGCTTCCCCTTTTCTTTCAACACTTAGAGAGGACTTTTACGATAGGTTTTGAAACCCTGCAGTGTAGGAATGGCCCCAGAGGTCAGTGGAAAAGTGTTTGATCAGGTGGGCTCGAGAAGATAAAAGGACTCCAGAAGGTGTGTAGGGTGGTTTAGATGAGTTAGAAGTGCAGAGTATCTGATCTTAAGCTGTGGGTGTACACAGCTGGACAAGGCCGCAATGATAGCTACGGACATCCCATGAGAGGCTTTGAATCCTAAACCTCCGATACTGAACCTATACTTGGGAGAAAGCCAGTCAGCATGAGGATAGCGCGAGGCAGGGATGCTTCTAACAAGAAGGTACAATACCCTAGTTGTGCATATAGCTGCTCTACGGCGGGCAGGCCTATGCTCCCCCCCATGTTGAATTCAATTAAGAGATATTTTACACTTCCCACGGGTTTTACGACTACTTGCACTCCTTGCTTTATCTACTTCCCTCGTGGCACAGATTGATGGGGCTTTCACAACAAACCATGAGTTCTTGTCAACCCCTCCATGCAGTTGGAACCGTTAATGACTTACACAAGCACTGCTACAGGATAGCAATTTTTTTCTGTTCTAAAAGTTTTATTGATTTTAGTGTAGTACAAGAAAAGAACAACTCTCCAGTCTAATTACGGAATGTCAACAGATTGGTTAGTGTTTAGGAATAGCGATAAATTAGCATCCATATTGATATAAAAGCAGTGCAATATTAAGAATGTGGGGTACATATATATTAACGATTATGCGCAGGCAAATCTTAAAATTGGTTGAAATCCGTCCTCATATCGCATTCCACAGGGCCGAGACACTGAGCGCCTGATAAGTTATCAGCACAATGGATGATTAGAAATGTGTAGTGCATGCAACATTTATATAGCGCTTGCTGCCCCTATGTGGGGCGCTTAAGAGCTTGTCCAGACTGGTTGCATGCTACCCATAATCTTCCAGAGGGCATTCCTCTTAACGGTATTTTCTGCCAAGCATAGATACATTCATCCAATATCCGGGACAAAAAATATAACACTTTTTGTTATGGGTAAAACATTAGTTGGGGATAAGAAATGGAAAAACGTAGGCAGGATAAACCTTTCCGTGCGCTTTTCATCTCACTGCCCAACACTGCTTGGCAGGATGTTTTCTAATCCAGTGAACAATAAATGTAAAAAAAAATCATACCGAGTGAATCCTACACGTTCCAAAAGGGTTCAGAATAAGTACATATAAGGTTCAGAGAGAGCAAAAAAAAGACAACGACGGCATATGTAGGCGCCGAGTCATCGCAGGCAGGAAACGTGTTACCACAATGAGTTCACTGCTCACTTCCGCTAACTGTTAAAAGGTTTGAAAGAGCAGGAACGCGGCTAAATATAGCATCGGATAAGCAAATGCGTCGCAGGAATAAACGTAAAAACAGAGGGCGGGAGGGCGGGCGCCGTGGCGGTGGGTTTGCAGGTTACAGCAGCCCTGGGAGGTGAGCCGCACCGCAGGGGTCTGCGGTTGTGCAAGCCCGGCGCTGCCCTCGCAGGCGTCCTTGGACGCTCCCGCCCCGTCCTTTACCTTTGCATTCCGACGATGCCTGGACCCCATGTGCCGGTGACAAACCGCGCAGTATGTCCGCAACTCCCACAATTCAGCTGCCGCCTTGTTTTCATTGTAAACATCTACTTTCAGTGATGGGGAACCCGGAGGAGTCTTTTTGCAGAAGTCTGAAAGGCCTGTGCTGTGGAGAGCACGGTAAATATACCGCATGCTCCAGCAGGGCGTTTTGAAAGATGTTATTGGATGTATTCTCTTTCGGGTTTCAGTTTTTTAGGCCTTGTGTTTTGTGATCCGATGTTTTTTTTACTGTCAAAAGTGCATCACTTTTTGGTGGTTGCATGCCTCGGTCTGTAGCCCACGGAAAGAATGAGATTTGCATTTGCCAGTTAAAGGACATACCCTTTCCTTATTGGGGTGAGGGGGGCCCACGTTTTCTTTACCTTATTACACACTGATGCAGCATAAACCATATCCACTGTTCCAACTCGACTATAACAGAATTTCTAAAGCACTCCACCAGCAAAGATACAAGCAGACAGTGTAATGGATGTGTTTATGACGATGGCGCAGATGCCAGTCACTGCGTTAGGCAAAGTGTAGTTTGTAGTCATTATTTTTAAATTATCTAGCCTCCAATTCCCCCAAGTTTTTTGGGAGCTAGTAATTATTTTGATTTTGTAAAGAAATAAATGGATGCAGTTGTCAGTCACACCTTTTGGTTTGTGGCTTGTGAAGAGCGGTTACTGCGGCGATTGTAAGAGAAATAACTAGCAACCCTGCTGGGTGTTTCATCATCTCAACTCCATACACCCATCGTAATCAGTGCCTTCATCATTGCATAGAGAAAAAAATCACTGTTAAGAGGATTCAGGGAAGCCAGTTGCATACATGGCAGCGTTTATTATTTTGGGGTAAGACTTGTGATTTTCAGCCGAAATGGATCTTCTTCATTAGTTTGCTTTCCCTCATCTGAAATTATTACCCATCACGAATTGCCAAGCCTACAAATCTAGCAAAAGGACCATTGGGAGCGATTCAACATCCTGGATCTCCTGTATTCCAAAAATGCCATGTTGAGCATTCACAGGACCTCTGTAAAGAGTTGTGTTTTTGTCTCAAACGATTAAAAAAATCAGGCTTCAAATATAATAAGATACTGTACATCGACCCAGAGAGACTGCGGAAAAGGAGTACTTCAAGGAGGTCTCTCCAACAAATGTGACCGACACCATCATAGTACCTAGCCATCACACACACCACCTACTTCTACTGTATCCTCATGATGCCACTAGCTATGTTCCTACACACTGTGGAAGTGCAATACTGTACATGGTCACAGGTGAGATCCAGCTGATGTTGCCTGAATGGTGGAACACCTGTACAACCTCCTCATCTTTTTGAGAAACATCCACAGATGCACTAACCACAGTGTGGTGGCAGATGTCGACTAATTTTTTTTAATTGTAACACACCAAATATCGCCCTCTATTACTACAAAAACATTGCAAAATGGAGCTCCTCCATCTGGCCAGAAGTTATGGGTCCTCTATTTCTCCTGTCTAAAATCATTCCCTAACTTAAGTATCTATATCAATATGTACCTCTCTCCCCAGAGTTCCAAGTTGCTTAAGTATCCAGTACCTGTTTCTGGAAATTAAGCTTTAAGAAATTCTACACTAGATTGACAAGCAGCACCAAGCCTCGTGGTCAATCCATAGTACAATCATAGCTTAACTAGAGCAGTTCATCAATCTTGGCCAGACAAACACTCTCTTAAGACAGCTATAGTTGGTGTAGAATACAGCTGCTAGGCTCATTACAGGCACCAAACACAAGGCCCACTCCAAATCTGACATCTCTCAGATGGTTCCTGTTAAAAATAGACTACTATTTAAAGCTCTAGTTTATGGGAGGCCTGCAATTTACAGTACATCCACATCCAATAAATTCCATGTGTGTGTCCTAAAATGTACTCTTCATTCTTCTAACCAATTGTTTCCCCACCAAGACAGACTACTTCTTCTGAAAGACAGCAATGAAAGTATGGAACAATCTGCCAACAGAGATACACGACCTTTCATGTTCCTTGCATAAAAAAATATGAACATTTTGCTTTGTGCCAAACATTTGTTTTAATGGTTCTCTTAGAATGCAATTCTGAACGTGTGTTTTGTTATTTTTCTCCGCAACATCATGAAACCTAAGTGTATGTGCTCTTTATAAATAACGCAAGTATGTTTGCTCATTCTTAGTTGTGTTATCAACTAATTTTCCCTGAAGTCACTTCGTACAATGGTTGGACAACCCATTTTCATACATCTGTGCCTCTATCAATACTGGATCTTATCGGCTCTCCTTGCTACCTACTCCCAAATGCATATAAATAAATATTCACGTGCCTCCGCCCAGTATACTCCTCCTTTTTAGAGGCAGTAGGATCTCTTTGCATCTAAACTGAGAGGCCTCAGAGTTCCCTTAAAAATAGACATATTTGTCCATATAAGTCAGTAAACGTTTTTTCTTAACAAAAATTACTATCAAACCATTTCTACCAAATCTAGGCAACGGCCAGGTAGAAATCGGAGAAGGGAAGATAAACATTATGTGAAAGCATGCTAGTTGATAAAGTTAATAAATGAACAGACACAGGTGTCCAACGTTGTTCTGGTGATTGGGGATTGTAAGGAAATGCCTCCTTGGCATGGTTACCCCCTAACATTTTGCCTTTGCTGATGCTAAGTTTTGATTTGGAAGTGTGCTGGGACCCTGCTAACCAGGCCCCAGCACCAGTGTTCTTTCCCTAAACTGTACCTTTATCTCCACAATTGGCACAACCCTGGCATCCAGGTAAGTCCCTTGTAACTGGCACCTCTGGTACCAAGGGCCCTGATGCCAGGGAAGGTCTCTAAGGGCTGCAGTATGTCTTATGCCACCCTGGGGACCCCTCACTCAGCACATGCACACTGCCTCACAGCTTGTGTGTGCTGGTGGGGAGTAAATGACTAAGTCGACATGACACTCCCCTCAGAGTGCCATGCCAACCTCACACTGCCTGTGGCATAGGTAAAGTCACCCCTCTAGCAGGCCTTACAGCCCTAAGTCAGGGTGCACTATACCACAGGTGAGGGCATATGTGCATGAGCACTATGCCCCCACAGTGTCTAAGCAAAACCTTAGACATTGTAAGTGCAGGGTAGCCATAAGAGTACATGGTCTGGGAGTTTGTAAAACACGAACTCCACAGTTCCATAATGGCTACACTGAAAACTGGGAAGTTTGGTATCAAACTTCTCAGCACAATAAATGCACACTGATGCCAGTGTGCAATTTATTGTAACATACACCCAGAGGGCATCTTAGAGATGCCCCCTGAATACCAATCTGACTTCTAGTGTAGGAGGACCAGTTTCTGCCAGCCTGCCACACACCAGACATGTTGCTGGCCACATGGGGAAGAGTGCCTTTGTCACTCTGTGGCCAGGAACAATGCATGTACTGGGTGGAGGTGCTTCTCACCTCCCCCTGCAGGAACTGTAACACCTGGCGGTGGGCCTCAAAGGCTCACCCCTTTTGTTACAGCGCCCCAGGGCATCCTAGCTAGTGGAGATGCCTGCCGCTCTGGCCACTGCCCCCACTTTTGGCGGCAAGGCTGGAGTAGATAATGAGAAAAACAAGGAGGTGTCACCCACCAGTCAGGACAGCCCCTAAGGTGCCCTGAGCTGAGGTGACTTCTGCCTTGAGAAATCCTCCATCTTAAGTTTGGAGGATTCCCCCTATAGGATTAGGGATGTGCCGCCCCCCCCCCCCCCCCCAACAGGGAGGAGGCACAAAGAGGGTGTAGCCACCCTCATGGACAGTAGCCATTGGCTACTGCCCTCCCAGACCTAAACACACCCCTAAATTCAGTATTTAGGGGCTCCCCAGATCCCAGGAAATCAGATTCCTGCAACCTGAAGAAACAAGGACTGCTGACCTACAAGCCTGCAGAGGAGGAGGAAGACGACAACTGCTTTGGCCCCAGCCCTACCGGCCTGCCTCCAACTTCGAAAACCTGCACCAGCGACGCATCCGACAGGGACCAGCGACCTCTGAAGCCTCAGAGGACTGCCCAGGACTACAGGACCAAGAAACTCCAGTGAACGGCGGCCTTGTTCAAAACCAGCTACTTCTTTGCAACAAAGAAGCAACTTTCAAAGACTGCACGTTTCCCGCCGGAAGCGTGAGACTTCACACTCTGCACCCGACGCCCCCGGCTCGAGATCCAGAGAACAAACACCTCAGGGAGGACTACGCGGCGACTGCGAGCCCGTGAGTAACCAGAGACGACCCCCATGAGCCCCCCCAGCGACGCCTGCAGAGAGAATCCAGAGGCTCCCCCTGACCGCGAGTGCCTGTAACAAGGGACCCGACTCCTGGAACCAACATTGCACCAGAAGGAACCGAATTTCAATGCAGGAGTGACCCCCAGGCAAACCTCTACCTAGCCCAGGTGCTGGCTGTCCCGAGAAGCCCCGCCTGTGCCTGCCTGCACCGCTAGAGTGACCCCCCGGGTCCCTCCATTGTTTCCTACCTGAAACCCGATGCCTGCTTTGCACACTGCACCCGGCCGCCCCTGTGCCGCTGAGGGTGTGCTTTGTGTGCCTACTTGTGTACCCCCAGTACTCTACAAAACCCCCCTGGTCTGTCCCCCCCCCCCCCGAGGACACAGGTACTTACCTGCTGGCAGACTGGAACCGGAGCACCCCTGTTCTTCATAGGCGCCTATGTGTTTTGGGCACCTCTTTGACCTCTAAACCTGATCGGCCCTGAGCTGCTGGTGTGGTAACTTTGGGGTTGCCTTGAACCCCCAACGGTGGGCTGCCTATGCCCCAGAACTGAGAATTGTAAGTGTTTTACTTACCTCCTACTCTAAACTTTACTTACCTCCCCCAGGAACTGTTGATTTTTGCACAGTGTCCACTTTGAAAATAGCTTGTTGCCATTTTTACAAAGACTGTATATGATATTGATTTTATTCAAAGTTCCTAAAGTATCTAAGTGAAGTACCTTACATTTAAAGTGTTTACTGTAAATCTGGAACCTGTGGTTCTTAAAATAAACTAAGAAAATATATTTTTCAATATAAAAACCTATTGGCCTGGAGTAAGTCTGAGTGTGTTCCTCATTTATTGCCTGTGTGTGTACAACAAATGCTCAACACTACCCTCTGATAAGCCTACTGCTCGACCACACTACCACAAAATAGAGCATTAGAATTATCTAATTTTGCCACTATCTTACCTCTAAGGGGAACCTTTGGACTCTGTGCACACTATTTCTCACTTTGAAATAGTATATACAGAGCCAGCTTCCTACAGTGATCCAAACACTTTTTTAGGGTAACCAATGATGGCCACACAAATGCTTCTCACTTAGACTGCTTCAAGCAAATGTATCTGGTCTGAATACCAATCAATTAAATGTATATCTTGCCACTATTTAAGTTCACGCCTTTAGGTCTCCCCCATTTGTCAGAGACCTATTGTTACTAATGTATCAACATATATCCATGAACCCATGTAGTGGGCTTTAGGACAACATGTTGTTCTCGATTGTATGGTTTTCTCGTCCATCTCATTTCCCTGCTTCCTATACAATAGCTCTCCTATTCAGGGGAGGGGGTGTGGCGTAATGGCCTGAGCTGCTGTCTTCGGAGCTGGGGGAACCAGGATCGAATCTTTGCGTTGCCTCAACATCCTGTGATTCTGGGAAAACAACCTAATCTCCTTGTGCCGACAATTCAGAACCTTGTGACCCTCACGGATGATTTGCTGCGCTTTACAAATCCTGGATTTCGATTCTTTGTCTCTAGAGCACTTTTTATATTTTATGATGGGATAACTTGCTTGTATTGATGAAACACCTATCTCCTTTCTGCACTCCATAGTAATGTATGTGTTTTCTTGTTCTTTCATTTAGTGCTTCCTCCCCTCAAATTCCCTTCCCCAATCTGTGTTGTTCCACTACTGTATTTTAAAAAAACATGTTTTAAACCTGCTCTCGCCCGGCTGCTCATGCCTCTTGCCCGCAGTTACTATTCTGTTGCTCCCCTGCCAATCCCCGTCTTGTTAACTTTACTTTTCTGTTTAAAGCAGTTGGCTGCTGCAGTCTGCTGCCTAGCTATCCTTTTTTGATACACACATTTTATTTTAATTTTATTTTTTTAATTTTACTGCTCCAAGATAGGTGTCCGCCAAGACAGAAGAGTGAATAAAAGAGGGGAAAAAGTCTACAGCGCCAAGCCGTATGCATACGTATTCACTTATATGTTATCACACTCGTCTGTCGTAGCGTCATTATACATTACATTTTTTTTTCTTTTCTTTTTTTGTTTGGTGATGCTGCTCAGCATTGAAAAATAAGCATTTTTTCTTCAGTTATGGCGATGCAGCATAGTGTGGGCAAAAAAGTATTACCAAAGTTAATAGGTCTGTATTTATTTTAATAAAAAAAAGATTGGCTTTGCCAATAATTGTATTAAATTAATTCCTGGGAAGAAGGCCTACACTGAATTGCATTTAATAAAACTTAACTATTTAACGTTACCGTGTGTGAATTTGCGGTTCGGATCTGGTTAGTGTACAAAAGCGTACAAAAGCTGGGCAGCTTTGAAGAGGTTTACTAAAGACTAGCTGTTTAGTCGGAGGAATTCACTTTGTTGGGTGTTACATAGCCTTGAAGCAACAAGTAAAAAGCGGCTGTTATGAAATCTTTTGGTTTGCTAGACGTTTGAACACATGAGGCCCCAATTCCCAAAGTTTTCTTGATTTAAAATTTCGAAACGTTTGTTAAGAGCAAACTCAGCTACAACCACGTGCTGCTTACTAATAAAGAATGATGAGATGTGTGCTGGGAGACTGCTGATTTTACCCCCCCAGGCCCACGATCCCCCGTCCTCCAATCCTTGTTCGGATGCGAGTTATATTAGTTTCCTTGTCAATGGCTTGATGCACTTCTTAAGGTAATGCACACTTCTAAATATATAATTACAAATTCTTAACAGTTTTCCAGCTATGGGAAGGAATAGAGAACTGCAAAAAAAACACAATGGTACTAGCGTGTACTACAAACTTTACTACATAGGTAATATCTTATCCTAAAGGGGAGGCAGGACAAAACATCTTTCGCACCTCTGTGTAAACATACTATAGCTCCAGAGGCCAAAGTGCACTCATAACTAACTGCCAGCTAGTGTCCTCCACGGGGCAGGGCAGAACTAAGACAGAAATCAGAGGCTCAGGCTTTCAAAAGACGTAACTGCTCTCACTAGACTATCAGTCGCCATTACAAATGAGGAAGCAAGCGCGCGTGCCACCGGGCTATGACGTCTGTGAAATCTGTATGCGGAAGGGAAGACGAGTTATGGTGAAATCATTTCATAGAACATGCTGTGTGCTTAAACCCCTAACCCCAGGGTACAGACAGGGGCGGTCTGACAGGAATGCTTGATGAATGAACTCTAAATGTGATGTTCTGTTGTAAAACGGTTACATAACCACCGAGGCACTAAGGGTTACTTGCGTAAACTATGCAGGGGAGCCAAGGGGGCAAAGCTTTAATGATTGTAACGAAGGATTGAACTATCTCAAGCCAACTAACTGGCACAGTAAAGCCCCTTTAGCAGCACATGCAATACAGCAACACTCCCCCATGTTTGAATTGCATTTGCACAGGAGTCACCAGCACCCAACAAACACACTTCACAGCCCCCCGGCACCCTTGTGTACACAGCAAGGATCTAAAGCCGTATTGTTGCCACCCATCCTCAACACAACAGCAAATCCCCTACGCAGACTCAACCTTCACTCGCAAAGCCAACAAAATATCTGAAGTCACATCACGTCTTACACTCACATATGCAGTACAGCGCCCGTGCCACAAACTGCCCAAGACTTCTCGCCACAGCAGAACGTCATTCATTAGATAACCTTAACTTAGGAAAACATCAAGTAGACTACAGGTAACCCATGCCACGTGAACATGTGCAACAAGCCTTCCTGCTAGTTAACTGGCGAATGATGGCGCTTAAAAACACTAACTTGAGGAAGGCGAGTTGTGAACTGTTCAACATGGCTGCACAAAATAAACAGCAAAGTCCTTTGGTGCAAGCTTCCTTGCACATATTAAACTATCACTAAACAAATCACTAACTGTCCTCATGGACAATTCAAAACATCAGACTACAAGGACTCCGGTCAATGAGATATCTAAGAACCATGTGCGAACGAAGCCCGGCTACATATCCATGATATAATATATAGTCTATATAACTTGAAAAGGTTGTCAATAAATTAAGCCTAAGGGGATCCTGAATGCCAGGCTCTGAAGTCCAACATTCACAGAATGGATATCCTTATAAGCTGGAATATACATTTTCCATGAAACTGTGCAACTGGTATTTGTTTCTTATGAAAGATATTGTACTCTATATGGTATGCAAACTCTTACTGCACAAGTGCATTTATCTTATTCGGTAGCGGGGTGGTTAAAATGGCACCTCACTTTCAGCCATGAGTGCATCATATTTTGCTTCCAATAAACTGATCTATCCGCTTGGTTGACATGCTGTATAGTCTGGGACTCAGAGGTAAGACTTAAAAATTGAGCTCACTTATCGTGGACCTCCATTACTGCATTTTGTCTCTTCCTGGTTACCTGCACTTGCCAAGCTGCCATTTTTTTCCTGTGCCTCTTGCAAATTTAAATCAATGGGGCATCCCCAGTGGGGCAAAAAAATAAGCACCTACCCAGAAGTCATTCACAAGTATTGCCTACCCGTTGAAGTAGGTCTGCTTGGTGATGCCACAAAGACAGGGAAGAATTGTTATAAGTAACTAGGACTCGAAGTATGGGAGGTTGTTTATAATTGGATCATCACATACTTTGTCATTCCAGTTATTTCATGTTTGAGGATGTACCCAAACATATCCACGGAGCAGATCTGCTGACACCCCAAAGTACAATATATCAACAGCAGGACGCCAGTGACTTAACAAAACTTTAGAGCCCCCCTGCAAAGTATGATGCCCCCCCACCAAATCCCAGCCACTCTTCTCAACCATAGCATTCCTTTGCAGAGCTTCACAGAGGCTGGCTTAAAGGGAAATGAGCCAGTGATTGTGGGGCGGGGATTTTCATGTATTTCCTAATCCATTACTGGGGAAAACTCTAAATAGCTGCTATTTATTGCCCTTGACAAATTCCAAACCCGGGAATGTTGGACTTTATCTGGAAATTCCGAATACTCCTCTGGAGTACTCAAAATCAGGGCTTAAGTGCTGGGTCCCTTCCGCTTTCTTCTCTTTCACGTCTTTCTTTGTGATCTTTTCCCACCGGCCTCGTCGTGCCCTCTCTCTCGCTTTCTCGTATCGCCTTCTCGGGCCTGTTATTTAACTCTGTTTTTTGGTAGCCTGCATCTTTTTCTGCGTGGGTATCTCTTCTCTCTCTGGCATCTCTCCTTTTTCTCTCCATCCTCACTCCGGTGCCGACATTCAACTGCTTTGCTGACCTATCTCTTAACAAGCTTGTTCTCACTCTTTCCATCGGTCTCTTGTTCACTTAAATCTTTATAGTTTGCACATTTCTTACCCTCTCTGGACGTGTCCCGGGCTCTTCTCGCTTCCTCATGTCTCGCTCCGCCTGTTTCACTCTGTTCCTACTCTCCCCTACGTGTGAAATGACAGTCACAGGGGTGCCTTTTCCCTGGGTTATTAAACACTGCAACAATAAATCAATACATGCTGCAACTGTTTCTTTCAAACTGAAAAACATCTCTCAGGCATGCTTTCGACCGGCAGTAAAAGTTGCTGTTTGCATTTTGTAAGACCGCACTGGCATTGCATGGGTGCGGGAGGGGACCTTTCCATTCCCCATTGCCCCTGCAGGAAGCACAGTGTAGAACTTGTATTACAGCAACAAGAAGGCCCTACTGTCAGAACCCAAGACCCAAAGCTCACTGTAATGTTAAGGGAAGAATCTCAAGTAACCAGTCAAGACTTCCAACCTAATCCATCTGAATGCAGCTACAGAACAAGCATTTACAATGCATCGGGTCTCGCGTTTGCTCGTGTTAAAGCTGATAGCGTTGTAAACTCCTAACCCGACTTTTCACTGGTAATGAAACCTATCGGCAAAAGTGCATTTATGTACTAACCGGAAAAAGTGCAATTAACTGTGTAACAGGGTCTACATTATGTAAAGCGCTCGACTTCTGCCAAGAGAGATCGCGCTGGGAAAATACAGAAAAAGTAGTCCACGAGCCGGATGGAAAACAGCGAGCCTCGCATATTTTCTGTACTTGGTCGATGCGCTCGAGGAGGGCTATCCACCGGAAAAGGCATGACGTATGCATGTCTTCCACTAATGAAATCAAGCAGATTCTAACAGGCAAGCCCACGAACCAATGACAGACACTGACGTGACGTGGACGGGGCTTCGAGCCCTTTTTATTAACTAAAGTGTCTCGCTGGAATGGAGGTCTCCCACTTTACACCTTATAGCTGTCCTGGATCATTTCACTCATGAATCATCTGATGCAGGAGGCATCTAAACTAATCTATATCAACCAAAGAGGAAAATGTATAACACTGCAGAAGAACAAACCAGCACTATGTGACGACTTACCTCCCTTGACAATTTAGACATCCTCCCCCGAACCATCAAATAGAGTGTTTCCAAATAACTCACCACTTACAAAATCTTTCTTCCACCCTACCCTTCTGCACGTCACACCTGTAGAGCATTTGTGGTTACATTTCGGCCACATTCAGTTCAGGAGGCTGTCATTACTACAGACCTGTTAGCATTGGTTTGCCCCATTTTCGGCCTAACTTGAATTCAGCAAGCACATAACTTAACAAAAATCAATTCCGATTCAGTTGGCCAGTACACATCCAAAATATAATTTCTCCACTTGGTCTCACACCACCAAAAGCACGTACATAAGATTACTTTTATAGCAGAACGCAGATATCAGCTCGCCTCCCTATAGATATCCTCAAAATGGGTCTCATGTGGGAAAAAAATAGGTTAATGAAAAAAACACTATAAACTGCACAAAAAAAGGAGTTAATTAATCATTAAGAAAGGAAATCGCGACCCATGTCTGCACATCTAGCCCTGTGGTATCAGATTACTTGCAGAACCACACCACATATGCCCTTTTATCCTATTCACAAAAATACAGCCTTCGGAGGAAAAAAAAAACCTTATTCAGTAATTGTTTAATGGCTTTTTTTTTCCAACTGACTAGTTGCATTTTACTTTTTTAGTATATTGCATAATTATGTAAGACCAACCTCTTTAAGAGTGCCATTAACAAATGTGCCGCAAGATCTTATATCAACGCACAGATAAACCTGCTACCACCATTTTACTTCATAATGACCATACAACAGCACTGTTTAGAGCATATAAGTGCAGTTAATTTATTTTGAAATTAGGCCCGGACAGCAGCTAAACAATCAGAAAGTGCACGCTTATTTCCTGGTCCTCCATCTTCTGCTCCATGCACTATGATTCAAGCACATTTGGAGCCCCCAAAAAGACACTAGTAGCACATACATGCAGTGCCTACCTCCTCTCGCTCAACTTCAGGCACCATCAATTTCCCAAGTGGACATCCTTGCTATGCTTGCCCGCCTGCCTAAGCGCTCCATAACACTTCTTTGTCATTCAACCTGCCTATGTGATACATCAATGCCACTTCATGACCAGAGCGCAACTCTAGTCTCTCACATTCTCGACAAAGAGGTCACGCCAATCAGCTTTCTTACCGTCCAAGCAAGTATGCCCTTGAATTTCTCCTCCCAGTCAAGGCAACAGCACTACAAGACCACACTATTCACAGCAGAGCATTAACCATGCACTATATCGCCACAGTAACAATGACTGTAAGAACGACCTGCAAAACTTCATATCTACGCTGTTGCATTCCAAGTTCACAACAGCTGAGAAAAAGGAACAAAACAAAAGTTTGACAGCTGTATTTTATCCATTGGTTTCAATTTTTGTATGTATTGCATTTGGTCAGTCCAAATCTATTAGATTTTAGTTTTTACACAACTGTTATGGGCTTTAACCCGTTCCATGCACTGGACGGCCAGGAGCTGACAGACGACATGGTGGGTATGTGTGTTAGACGGCTCCAGGTCGTCCTAGCACCCACCCATAGGGCCCTTGTGCACCCCCCGCCCTCCCCTCCAGAGATGGCAGCAGAAGAGCTTCCGCTGACACCCCAGGCCTTCCCTCGGCAATGTGATGACGTTGGCGTGCATCAAAACTCACCAGGACCGCGCTTGAAGCCATTTGTTACCAGCGCGGTCAGAGGAACGGTGAGTGTTTTTCCTCCGGGGAGGTTTTGGACCAGCCAGAACGGCATCGGGGGACAGAAAAGGGTTTTCTTTTCCCCCAGTGCCTCTTTGGAGTACATTCCTGCTGCACGATCACCATGAGGCGGCTATCATGCAGCAGGAATGCCTACTAAACCACCAGGGATTTAGTTATCTGAATGCATGGTTTGTTTTGGGGAGCGCCCCACGGACTAGGGTCACTGCCCTTTTGAGGGAGAATATTTTGTCCATTTCTGCCTCTCTTAGGGGCAGATCAGCCATATGATGCAGGCCCATCTGCCTCCAAGGAGGGCTTAAACCACTTAACACCAGGGATGTATTTATGATGATTTCTTTTGTGCTTGGGGAGTGGCCCCTTGGGCAAGGGTCGCTCCCCTTTTGGGTAGGAGAATATTTTGGCCGTTTCTGCCACCCCATGGGAGCAGATGAGCCATATAATGTAGGCCCATCTGCCCACAAAGGGGGACAGAAACCACTAGACATCAGGGATTTATTTATGATACTGATATTTTGTTTTTCCTTTTTAGTGGGATATCATTGGTGCTTGCGGTGTCTGCGCAGAGTAGGTGTTGGTGATTCCAGCTTCCTCTGGCAAGTGAGTGGTATCGTTTTTGAGTATATAGGTCTTTGTGATCAAGTCACACTTTGTTTATTACTTGTTGCACACTATGTTGGTAACTTATTTGTCAAGTTACTTTTATTAGTAAGGATTATGGCTAGCTGCAGGATTACCGCTCAGCAGGTTGCTAGTATGCTTTTTGAATCTTCCTCTGACCATGATTATGAGACTGACTCTGCAGCTGAGGCAGAGCAAGTGCAAGATCATGGCAGGGAATTTTCTGTCCAAGAGGAATCATCTGATGATGAAGCCACTCTCAGTGCGGATGAAGTGCCTGTTTTGGAGGAGGACACTGATGTGCCGTTATGCACCAGCCTGGGGCTGAAACGGTCTTAGTTGGAAGAGCTGAACTTTGGGTTGGCCCAAACATGGTGCAGCCAATGTTGCCTACAATTACTGGTGTTGCAGAGTGGAGAGTGAATACTGAAAACTTTTTGGCTATAAATTTCTTTCAGTTGTTTATGGACGATGTATTTTTGGGTGAGATTGTTCAGCAGACTAATTTGTATGCTGAACAGTATATGAGGGACAACAATGCCAGACTTAAGGCCCGCTCTAGAACTACCCGGTGGACTCCCACAAATCTGGAAGAGTTTAAGTTCTTGGGTTTAACTTTTTTGGTGGGCTTGAGAAGGAAACCGTCGCTGTCTTCATATTGGTCTAGCTGTCCCTTGTTGGCAATGGCCATATTTCCTGCAAGCATGAGTCATGATCGGTATTTGCTTCTTCTTCGGATGCTGCATTTTCTTGATAATGCTTTAGCGTTGCCATAAAATCACCCTGATTGTGACCATCTTTTTAAAGATTCGGCCTGTCGTTGATCACGTTGTAGATTGATTCTCAGAGACCTATATCCCAGGGAAAGAAATAGTGGGGTTCAGTCTTTGGTCCTGTACAAGGACAGTTTGGTTTTAGGCAGTACATTCCTAGCAAGAGGGAACATTATGAAATTAAGATGTATATGCTGTCAGAGTAGAACAGGGTATGCCTATAATTTCAGGGTCTACACTGATAGAGATTCCACTTTCAACTTCCCTGGTTGCCCATCCACTTCTGGAATAAGTGAAAAAATTGTGTGGGAACTTGGTAGAGGACTTTTTAACAAAGGTCACCATTTTTACCTAGGTAACGTCCACACTGGTGTGCAATTATTCCGGAAATTGTTCAAAGTGGATACTGTTGCTTGTTGCACAGTCCGCTCTAAACGTAAAGGTTATCCACATGAGCGTGTTTGTAAAAAAAAAAAAAAAAAAAAAAAACTGGAGGGGACAGTGCAGTGCCTTCCATCGTGGTGCAATGCTAGTTGTGAAATTTGCAGACAGGAAGGATGTCTACATGTAGACTACCATCCATGATGAAAATACCTCAGCTGTGACTGAGGTCAAGGTTGCTGAAGTGCGTAAACCTGTGTTTAAGACTACAATAAGCATATGGGTGGTATAGATAGAGTAAATCAGAGGTTGGAAGCTTACACTGCTGTTCGTAAGGCTTATGATTGGTATAAGAAGTTGGCCATCCATCTCTCCCATTTAGCAACTTTTAATGTTTTGTTGTATTCAAGGATTGTTCTCCAGAGTCAAAGATGACTTTTGTTCAGTTTCAGGAATCTGTGATAAGCAGCCTTGTTGTAGATGAAAAGGCAAATGTTCCTAGAGATGGAGTGGTGGAGGATGTGGCTAGACTGAAAGATCGCTACTTTGCTGATCACATTACTTTCACGCCCCAAAAAACAATCCCTGTAAGCGATGAAGAGTCTGTATGTGATTAAGCATGCAGAAGGAGTCTCGTATGCACTGCCCTGGCTGTTCTTCTAAACCTGGGCTGTGTGTGCCTGCTTGTTTTAAAATGTACCAACGACAAATAATTTTTGGGAGCACGCATAAGCGTTGCCAGATCTGTATTGTTTTATATATTCAGTTTCACTAGTACCATTAGTGTGATGTCTTTAGTTAGAGCTGTTGTGTTTGTAATTACTTACAGTTGTTTAGGTTTTCTTTTTTGTTAAAAAAAAAAATGTGATGGTTGTGTGCGTGGACTGGCACTTGGCTGGCAGTGGGCATGGACTGGTGCTTGGCTGGCAAAGTGCATGGGCTGGCAGGCGGTGTGAGTGGGCTGGCGCTTGGCAGAGAGAGAGAGAGAGAGAGAGAGAGAGAGAGAGAGAGAGAGAGAGAGAAAGAAAGAGAGAGAGAGAGAGAGAGAGAGAGAGAGAGAGAGAGAGAGAGAGAGAGAGAGAGAGAGAGAGAGAGAGAGAACTTGATTGGTGGCGTGCGAGTAGTGACTTGCTGGTGGTCACTACACACACTGCTAGCCAAAGGCCAGTCCACACACTCCACCAGCCGGTGTGATTGCTGTCTCATGCATGTGGGTAAATGAAAGTGTTGGGCACTTGAATGGCACTGTCTGTTGATGCGAGTGTTATGTGCTGGGCCCACGGCTGGCGGTGTGAATGGTCTTGTAAGTGTCACGTATGAAAGTGTGTGTGAATGGACTGTAAAGCAACTGGTGCCTAGACACAGCTTTACATCAGAGTGAGTCACTGGTTCAGTTTTCTGACACCTGAATTATTAAAAGTGCATTTCATTTTTGTGAAATTCCTTGTCAATAAAGTTTATACATTAAACCATCACTTACCTTCGTGCCAAATCCAACCAGTATGTATGAGTAAAAACAATGGTGGGTAGCCACAAGGCATTTTTATTGCACTCCTCTCAGTTGGGAATTCAACCCAAGGGAAAAAAACGGGCTCTGCTGTAATCAGGAATTTAAGCACATCCCTGACATGCTAGGTGTCTCGGGTGGAACCCTAATGATGAAACATGCCACCAACTAGGTTGGTGGGTGAGGGGTCTTTTCAACAAAACCTAAGGGCGATTTTTTTCGGAATTTGTGTGTTTTGGGACATCACAGAAGTAAGAGACTTGGTAGCGTGCTCGCTTCTCGTCTAGGGAAAATCCACTAATTCTAGATATTTTTGAAAACTAGACACCCAGGCGATTACAGGGTGGTGTGCCTCTTGTGGATCTTACCCACAACGCCCTGCAAACCTCAAAATGTGACTAAAATCACAAATTTTCCCTGCAATCCCATGCCATATTCTTCGAGAAGCAGAAATAAACCACAAACTTTTTACTACGCAGTGTACCACTCTGTCTCCCACAAAAAATGATACTTCACTTGTGTGGGTGTTCAAAGCAGAGTCAGTCTAAAAACGTATTTAAAAAAGTGTGCTTATGAACACACTTCGGTGCCCCTCAATCTCTACAAGTTTTTGTCCCCTCCCTGAAGCAGGTACTTGGCCTACCCACACAAGTGAGGTATAATTTTAATCCAGGGACCAAGGGGAACGCTGAGTGGTAAGAAATTTGTGGCTCCCCTCAAAGTCCAGAACTTTCCATCACAGAAATGTGGGTAAAATGTGTTTTTTAGACCAATGTTGAGGTATGCAAGGGATTCTGGGTATTAAAAAAAAATTACAAATAAGCTGCGAGCCGCACACGTCACTCCCTCCTGAATTCCCCTAGGTGTCTAGTTTTCAAAAATGTACAGGTTTGCTAGGTTTCTCTCAGTGCCGGCTGAGCTAGAGCCCAAAATCCACAGCTCAGCACATTGCAAAAAAAAGTTTTCAGTGGAAATATGTGATGTGTTCATATTGCGTTTTGGGGTGTTTCCTGTCCCGGGTACTAGGCCTACCCACAAAAGTGAGGGACCATTTTTATCGGGAGACTTGGGTGAATGTTGGGTGGAAGGAGGTTTGTGGCTCCCCTCAAATTCCAGAACTTTCCATCACAGAAATTTGAGGGAAATGTGCTTTTTAGACACATTTTGAGGTTTGCAAGTGATTCTGGGTAGAACCATGTGGTAAGAGCCACGCAGGTTGCCCCACCCTCGATTCCCATAGTTTAAAAAAAAAATAATATGTACAGGTTTGCTAGATTTCCCTAGGTGCCGGCTGAGTTAGAGAGTTAGACCCCAAAATCGACAGCTAAGCTTATTGTAAAAAACAAGTCAGTTTTCAGTGGAAAAATGTGTTGTGTCCACGTTGCATTTTGGGGTGTTTCCAGTTGCATGCATTAGGCCTACCTACACAAGTGAGGTACCACTTTTATCAGGCAACTTGGGGAAACACAGAATAGCAGAACAAATGTTATTACCTATTGTCTTTCTCTGTATTTGCGTCTTCCAAATGCAAGACAATGTGTGAGAAAGAAGTCAGTTTGAAAAATGCCCTCTAAATCACATGCTAGTATGGGTAGCCACAAATTCAGCAAATAACCACTGCTTCTAAACTCCATATCTTGTGCCCATTTCAGAAATACATAGGTTTCCTTGATACCTATTTTTCACTCTTTATATTTTACCAAATGAATTGCTGCATACGCAAAACACAATGAAAACCCTTTGCAAGGTGCAGGTCATTTATTGGCTCTGGGTACCGCTGGTTCTTAGTGAACCTACAAGCCCTATCCCCGTAACCAGAAGAGTCCAGCGCATATAACAGTATATTGCTTTCGAAAGTCGACCTTTAAAATCCCCAGTACGATGGAAAAAAAGGACACAAATTTGGCTTGGATAGCTCTTGTAGACAAAATGTTATGGGGGCTTAAGTGCGAACTACCCCAAATAGCCAGAAAAAGGCTTAGAACAGGAAGAGGAAAAGGCTTACCAGCGAAGGGGTAAATGATCTGAAGGGATTTCATATTGTAATCAATTCTAATCTTGCAACTGCAGCTCAATGCATAAGGCATCACTGAAGAATAATCTATTCTGTTACTCTTTCTCCTGTTTCAAATCATTCGCTGGAAAGCACTGTAAGCTTTTCTAAAATAACCATAAAGAGGGTTGTTCTAAGAATTTTTAAAGCGTGTTTCTCGTGATGTTATGGAATAAGGCTTTTCAGTGAACCTAGCAAACCATACCTCGTTATAAAAATCAGGAACACTTCATTTACCAGATGCATAATTTAGAGCAGTTATATAATCAGTTCTACCCCTACTGAGTGGCAACTCCGTAATGGTATGAGGTTTCCTGATTAATGTTACGTTCGACATGTCACCAAATGTCTATTAACACATCTCAAAATTGTGTCCATGTTTTACATACTGCATGTATCCACAAGTTAAATGTTTTACAAAGTTTCACTTAACATATGTAGCATTTATGTTGAAGTATGAATGCAGACGCGTCACACTGACTGTTTCAGTGCCAGAAGCTGTGCCTGCATGGTAAATATAGGCATCGCCTAATTAAGTGTAGAGTAGTGAAGAGCCATGATCTAAGGGGAAAAAAGGGCACCTTCAATGGCTGCATCGGTGTTGGTTAGGGATCTTTCAAACTGTTGAGAACTTAAGGGCTGGTTGGTATCTGGTGGAAAGTCAAAGTGGTAGATACTTAAATACAGTGGGTAAACAGTCAGGCTCTGAAGGGCCACTCAAGTCCAAATGTGTTCATGATGCCCCAAGCAAGTCTTATCTTCCCAACTTTCTCCAAAGAGTGCTGAGTGATCACCACCCCCCCAAATAAATGTTGCACAGCAGTGAATTTTGAGCGTTTTCCCCCTAAAATAGGGTAAACAAGTGAAAGCTATTAAGAGTTAAAAAAAAAAAAAAAACTTGTTACTCAGTTTCCAAATGTCTATAGTATTTCACTTCTATGTTCCACTCCCTTTAATTTCTAATCAAAGTATCTTCTGTTGTATATTCATGAACTGAGGAAAAAGGCTTCTGCAAGGCTGCAGTGACTAAACTACTACTTGGAAGGATCGTGATACAAATGGTAAACGCTTTGCAGATCTCGAGACCACAGTAGACATTCTGATCTTGCATGCTCATGCAGCAACGCTCCTGCTCATGTTCAGAAGCCATACAGGTTCGAACAATTTAAGTTACACCAGCAATGACAATAATGTGATAAAAAGCTTTATCAACATACAAGATGATATGCCTCCACATGAGTCATGAAATGACAGTGGACCAGCAAGTTCCCTCTAACACTTCAGTGATACGTCTCCAAAACTCGGCATGAAATATTACTCAAATATCCCCTAATAATGCTCCTTTGGAAACATCAACTTGTCAGTTTCTAAAAATGTGCACTGTGCGCTGTCAACTACAAGATTTAATTTTATTTTTGGACGAAGCGAATTCACTTCTCCTGAACAAAATCGTGCTGTCTTTAAATAATATTGCTGTCCCATTTCATTTTTTTCAGTAATGCGCCTTTATTATCCAAACATCAAATTGTCCTGTTCATCAGGGGCTCACATGTCCGACTGGAAAAGTGTCACATTTTGCTTTACAAGGTCAAGTCCATATCAAGCCCGGGATGCTCAGCATTATTTCACATTAGGAAGGACATATTGTGTCAAGACTAACAACACTATGTCAAGAACAGGCGACAATATGCCCGGGCCCACATTATATCCCGGATGAGCACTATCATACCACGTACACCTACTGCATACAAAAAAATACAATTAAGCAATATACCACACAAATCTACCATTACAACTGCAGATGCACTTCATTATGCTAGAGTGAAGCCACAAGATACAAGGAGGTGGCTGAAAGGATGGGATATTGCCAGGCCAAAGGACAGCGGATGTGTGTGTAAAGATATGAATTGACACATGCATCCAATCCATCACGTAATTATAGCTGCATGGTTATTAGCTATTTCTCAGTCCCTGTTCTGCAAATCAGTCAATCAAATGAGAGGCCAGGGCTCTTCTACTGACTTTGACCCAGTTTTATTGGCCAGCATTTGCCAAGGAGGCCAGTCCACAAGTGCCTTAGTGTTGCCACAAGCAACCTTCGTGACTCTGTGGAAAGCCGGTACAACAGCCAGACAGGGACTGCATGACCTAGCATCTTCCAGTCATGAGCCAAAAACAGGGGTTCACTGGAAAAAAAAAAACAGACGGTGGGGGAGCTGCTCTCCCACACTCCTTAGGTCCAGTAGAAACAAGCTTCATTGCAGAAAAAGCACAAATGCAATCAGGCTGAAACCGACGTTGTTTTCGGTAGCATCCCTTTCTATAGGTACTTCTTACAGCAACAGTAAAACGGTCCCTCACATACATCGTTTGTTTCCCCTCACACAGAGCCAACAGAGCAAGGGCAGCAGCAATGAAACATTGTCCAAACTAGGCAGAGAAAACATAATTGAAATAAAAGTACTGAAATGTTATGTCGCATCTAACAAGTATGATTAACTTCCAGGATGGCTCACACCAATTGAAACCACTTTCTCCATAACTTTAACAACAACATTGGTAATGGTGCCTGCAGGAGGAGTATGATAACAGGAAAAACCACAAGCTTACCTATTAGGCAGGCGAGTCTAATCCTTCACAACCACTGAAAACTCAATGCAGACCTGCAAAATAGCAAAGGGCTTGAAGCCTGGGATGAGGCGGGGAAGTTCCAAGAGCTGGCAGATGTGCACCCAGAAGAACAGGCACTGCTGGAAGTAAGAGAAGTTGAAACTGTCCCATGAACATCAAGATCAAGAGGCAAACTGGCCGGCTGACCACAGAAGACCCATTAACTCTGTCAATTGGTTTCACGCGCAGGAGCTCATCAGTTGCAGCACATAACATTTTCCTGCACACAGGTCTCATTACAGAAGCCCTGGACCAAATCCTTGGAATTACACACAACAGTCCGGTTCCAACTGGTTCTCTCCACGGTAGCAACACACACACTGTTCCTCAGACCTTATCCTCTACATTGAATAACTAGTGGGTCCCCCTATGTGCTTGTGTTATGCAAGAAGCAAGTGCCCATGGTCTGATAGTGGCTCTCAGAAGCAGAGATCCAGGGGATGGCTAAAACCAGTCATTCTTCCAGGAGAATCACAAATGTCTTCAACAGGTGTCTTATTTAACTGTTCTAGGCTGTAAGGGGACAAAAGCAGCGCTTGGTGGAGTTACCCAAGACTAATTTTGCAAAATCACCACCTTACAGCACTTCCTGACTTATGACAACAGTTATTCCAGAAGGTGTTTTCCAAAATGGCAGAAGATTTTTCTCAGCTGTATAAGCTTCCTAAACCCAACCATATGTTTGCCCTTTAAAATGATACCTCCATAACCCCACCACTGTAAAACATACTCTGGACCTTTCGTCATTGCTACCTCGTCAAAAGGTACCAGTGAGTCAATGAGAAGGTAAACCTCAAACATCTGTTCATGCTTTATCCTTCTTTTCACACAATTTCTGTAAGTTTCTGCCTGGGTTGATACAGGCCAACTGGTCTCAACTTCTCTCTTGCCCCCTCACAATCCTCATCCAAATATAGATTTCTCCAGAGTGTTCTGTAACTATTCTTTCATTGTCTTGATCCGGATTTCATAGCAGAGCAGCTGCACCAGAGTGGCTATTCTTCTCCGGAAAAAAACAACAATGGTCATCCACACTTTCCTGAGATGAGCTCCAGTCTGTGAGAAACCAAATATCAATGCAGAAGGTGGGATTCTGGCAGAACTGATTCAGGGGCTGCTACATGATAGGGAGTGATGCACAACTCTTACAAAAACATCTTTGTGACTTTTGTACTAAAAACCTAAGTTTGCCAATTAATTAAATTGTAACACTAAGTATTAATTTCTAGGTGATCCCTAAGCCAACTTACACTCCTGTAAGTAGCACTCCTGTGTGCAGACCAGCCTAACCATTTAGAAACGTTTTCTTTGTTTAACTTATACATGCACGCCAAAAGTGCTTATATTCGAGACAAATTGTGTCCACTTTCAGAACTCATAAGCAGATGTTTGAAGAAACATGGTTGCCTTTTTGAAAATATGTTTAAAGTTGATCTGAGTGAAAAATCATGTAGCAGTAAACAGACCTATTGCTAATATGTCCTTGGTGCCAGGGGCACTGCAGCTAAGGCTGTTGTCCATCAGCTATGTAAAGGCATTCTAAACAAATAACGCCTTTTTACATTACTGCTGGTAATCCTAACTGATGCATCAAGGTGACCACTGCTGGTAATCCTAACTGATGCATCAAGGTGACCACTGCTGGTAATCCTAACTGATGCATCAAGGTGACCACTGCTGGTAATCCTAACTGATGCATCAAGGTGACCACTGCTGGTAATCCTAACTGATGCATCAAGGTGACCACTGCTGGTAATCCTAACTGAGGCATCAAGGTGACCACTGCTGGTAATCCTTACTGATGCATCAAGGTGACCACTGCTGGAAATCCTAACTGGTGCATCAAGGTGACCAGTGCTGGTAATCCTAAATGATGCATCAAGGTGACCACTGCTGGTAATCCTAACTGGTGCATCAAGGTGACCACTGCTGGAAATCCTAACTGGTGCATCAAGGTGACCAGTGCTGGTAATCCTAACTGATGCATCAAGGTGACCAGTGCTGGTAATCCTAACTGATGCATCAAGGTGACCACTGCTGGTAATCCTTACTGATGCATCAAGGTGACCACTGCTGGTAATCCTAACTGATGCATCAAGGTGACCAGTGCTGGTAATCCTTACTGATGCATCAAGGTGACCACTGCTGGTAACCTTGCATGCAGTAGCCACTGATGGATTGTCTGATGTGCTTACTATTACAACAGTAAGTAGTAGCTTGGGTGATTTTTACGGAACATAAGTAGCTCTTGTCATAGAAAAGGGTGGAGACCCCCTGGCTTAGAGGGGATGTTATTTCTCCTGTACACATAGTGAATGCTTTCTTTCTCACTTTTAGATCCTTCCCCTAAACACTAAAATGAAAAAGGAAATATGAAAGAAATGAACTTGTTTCCCCATCTCTGGTTGAATAGTCAGAGCGTTAGATGGAAATAAGAAAACTGCAACATCTTCTGTGCAATATCCTGTATTGCAATGTATCTAATGAACAAACTTCAAAACAGAGATTAACAACACTAATCATACTGGCTTTCCTGGAGTAGAAAGATTGCAAGAAGCTTCATAAGAGCACAAAGCGTAGTTTCAACATGTAAAGCAGCAGCGGCAGCTTCTGACATGCACAGAAAATGTACGGAACACACAGCTTTATCTCAGTATGGAGAACTATTTAAATTAAAAAGCATTTGCAAAGCCAATAGGTCTAGTCTGTGCAAGAGCTACTAGCTTTGTCAATGTGATTTAGCCGTGCTGTAGTGTGGCTGCTGTTCAGCATGGATAAACGTTAGTGGCATAGAGGGGAGTGGTGTGGAGCGTCAGAGTAGAATGCTGAAGAGTGCAGTAGTGTTGTAGCGTGAAGTGGCACAGAGTGTCGTTTATTGGAGTGGCATAGTGTGGGGTCGCAGAGTGGCATTCACTGAGTGGCAGAGTAGAATGCATTGGCATGGAGTGTTGCAGAGTACAGAGGCATAGAGTGCATGGCAGTGAATTCAGCAACATACGATGCAGCATTACAGAATGCAGTGGCATAGATTAGTGATGCATAGTAGAGTGCAGTGGCGCTGAGTAGAGTCGAGAGGCATAGAGTGCAGTAGCATAGAGTGGTGCGTAGTAGAGTAACAGAGTGGTGTAGAGTATAGTGCCGTTGAGTGCAGTGGCATCGAGTGGAGTAGTGTAGAGTGGCACAGAGTGGAGTATAGTGCCGTAGAGTGCAGGAGCATAGAGTGGAGTTGCATACAGTAGAGTAGTGCAGAGTAGAATGGCATAGACTTCAGAAGCAGAGAGTGCAGTGTTGCAGAGTACAATGTCAGTGCAGTGGTGCAGAGTGGCATACAGAGCAGTGGCGTAGAGTACAGTGATGCAGACTAGAGTGCAGTGGTGCAGAATGCAGTAGTGTAGAGTAGCACAGTGGCATAGAGAGGTACAGAGTAGAGTAGCATAGAGTGGTGTGGAGTAGAGTATAGTGCCATGTAGTGCAGTAGCGTAGAGTAGTGCAGAGTATAGTGCCGTAGAGTTCAGGGGCGTGGAGTAGCGTACAGCAGAGTAGTGCAGGGGAGAGTGGCATAGAGTTCAGTAGCGGAGAGTGCAGTACTGAAGAGTACAGTGCAGTGGTGTAGAGTGTCATACAGAGCAGTGGTGTAGAGTATAGTGATGCAGGGTAGAGTGCAGTTGTGCAGAGGGCAGTGGCGCAGAGTAGAGTATAGTGCCGTGCAGTGGCATAGAGTGGAGTAGCACAGAGTGGAGTATCGTGCCGTAGAGTACAGGGGCATACAGTGGAGTAGCATACAGTAGAGCAGAGTAGAGTGGCGTAGAGTTCAGTAGCGGAGTTTGCAGTGTTGCTGAGTACAGTGTCAGTGCAGTGGTGTAGAGTGGCATACAGAGAAGTGGCAGAGTACAGTGATGCAGAGTAGAGTGCAGTTGTTTAGAGTGCAGCTTTGCAGAGTACAGTGGTTAAGAGCAGAGTGGCAGAGTGCAGTGGCTGAGTGGAGAGGCATGGAGAAGAATGAAATAGAGGGCAGTGGCATAGCGTATATTGTTACTGAAAAGAGGGAAGTGGTGTAGAGTGGAGTAGTGCAGGGTAGAGTGTGAGTGTAATGGCGTAGAGTAACGTGGTGTTGAGTGCAGTGGTGCAGAATAAATGACAGTGGTGTACAGTGGACTGACGTAGAGTACAGGGGGAAAATAGCAAATCAATAAAATATGTTTATATGGAAAGCCTGTGAGAAGGGAATAATGAATTCTAGGGTTGAGTGTGTGCAAAAAAAAGCATAAAAAGAGGGTGGCACTACTACTATACAACCTGCAACCCACATGTCTTAAGCCAGAGAGAACTCACAAAAACCTGCACACCAAAACCAAATACATTTTACATTGGTGGAACACAAACCAAAAACAATGCACTTAGAAAAGAAACGTTGCTTGCTCTATAATGCACACAGCACACCACCAAAGCAATGTACTCCTGCCAGCCAAAGCTGCACAGATATACCAGAACAAATAATGACACCACTCTCTTGACCTCAGACAATAAGAACTCCTAGAACTAACTTATCGCTCTACACCAACTATACCCTTTAGACAATCTCTGGCACCGTCATTCATGCATCTTAGCTCAAAATCCTATAGACAGTTGTCAAAGGCACCCCAATGCACACCCTATCAAATTATACTCCTACACCACATGAACACACAAGACTTACCACCATCACACAAGTACAACACCTCACAAAGGCCACATAGTTGAAGGGGTGTTGTCACAACAACATTACATCTATATCCTTTCACTAAACTACTTATCAACAATTCAGAATAAATTGCCTGACATATACTACATCTACATACACATATCACTGCATCAAAACCTTGTAATCACGAATATTGTTCCAAACTGAACAGCCAATAGAATCCAAACAATGGGCAACCGTGCTCCCCTGCAGAAACAAACAATGCAAGTCCTTTAACACATCGAAAAACCATAATGCTCTGCTTTGATCCATAACAATCTAACCAGCTACTATCCAGTAAAGTCTATTAATAAACAATACATTATCAACACCAAACACAATCAAATATGATGTCCAGAAGCCATCTTGACTTCAGCCAGTAAAAATGTCACAACCACAAAGGCTTCCCATGTTGTGAAGGTGCTAAAGTACCATAACAATAGCAGACGTTTGCTAAAAAAAAAAATAAAAAATGCAATGACCAATAGCTGATCTGGAGTATTCTCTTTTTCTCTGTCTGACCTACAAACAGCCCTTAGTGGCGTTTGTTAAGTTTGTGATATGGTCTATAAGAGGCCTTGCAAACTGTGGCTTAGAGCACCCCAAGTGCTATCCATTGTTTGGCTTTGTCACCTTCTTTTGCTTGCTTTTTATTCAATGGCTTTGACTGATTTTCTTAGGGTGGTCTATACGCATGAGCACAGCTTCTTTGCCAGCATTTTGACTGGGTGACATACTTCTGTTGCTCACAAATGAGGGAACTACTTTTTGTCTTTAACCACTGCATGAGACAACATATGTTTCTGGGCTCTCTCTCGTGCTGCTCCCCCTACTCAATACCTGTCCCAGCACGCTGCATGATGCTCCTTCCTCCCTGCGTTGCTCTCACACTTGTGTGCTGCTTCTCTGATTCAATACCTGCCCAACCCCATGCCAGGCGCTCTATGTTGCGCCCTTCTCCCCAGCTTATTTTTTAACCCGCCATAATGCACATCCATTGCTTCACCTGCCGATGCACTGCTGCTTACCCAACCCACTCCTCTGTTGCTCTCCAACCCCTCGCAATCCTTGAAATAAAAAAATTGTAGCTTTATTTTATCAGAAGGGCTTGGCAGAGGTCATTTCCTGCCGGAGTGCTTTGCTTTCCAAAACACTTATGTAGACAGACAGATAGATAGATAGGCAGGTTGTTTTACCAGTTCAAGTAGCATCCACCATCTTGGACTGGTAAATAAAAGAAATAAAATAACGTCTACATTATTCCACAAGTGTGTGTTAACGTCATCATGCCTGTGTGTGCTTCCTGAATGTAGTGGTCACGTCAGTGGCTTTTAGGGTCAGGAAAATACTTTTTACTTGATATGATAATCTTAGATCTTGTGTATCCGTCACTAATTTCGTACTGTATTCTTAAGTATTTGTTTCTGATTTTATGGCTATTGTATTTGCTTTATGTGTACTTTTATGACTTTGATTAATCGAATAAAGTTTTTCTGACTGCATTAAGTGATCACGTCATTATGCCTTTTTATGTTCTTTCAAGAAAGAAATCACTGCTGATACTGCACAGCACTGGCAAACCCAATTGGTCAGAAAGGTGATATCACCTGGCTTCACCAAAGCTTGCTCTGAAAACGTTGTGCACCCGAGTGTCTCACAATCAACTGCTTGGGCTTTCAATGGTTGGTACCTTTCACTACAACACGCAGCCCACAATCCGATTTCTTTTCTCTTTTTTTTCTGCTCATTATCACTTAGCGCTGGGAATACATCTCAGTGTCTTTACTATATTAGTTCTACATTCCTATGCATTACACATAGCAGTTTGGAAGAATAGACCATTCAATTGACCAATAATACATAGTTGCAAGCACACGTTTGAAGTTTCCTTTGCATTGAGATTTAAAACCCCTTGCATTGCTTGTGGCGTATGGACTTCGGTGGTGCACCTCCATACAGTGAGTTTCAGTACTCCACCGAGACAAGATGAACACTCCTTCAACAATGAGGTCACATTTTACCGTAAAATCCACCCAACTTCTTGAAATAACTGTACCAGGCTAACAGAAACCAGTGAAATCCGGCGTAGAAGTCAGCATCGTCTCTTTTCTTTTCCCAAACTGTTTCTACCATTGTGGGATCCCCCACTATCCTTCCCATTCTTCCCACCTGGTTACCCTTGTACGCAGACACTGAGGTACCACCCTGCACTGAGAGAAGAGCGAGGTGTGAGGTAACGAGTGAGGATTTTTTACACACCTGGTTGAGTCGGGCGCAGATAATCACAAAGTTGTGACAAGAATCCTTCGTCTAGGGTCTTCAATAAACGTAACCACTTGTTCACCCAACATCACCCTCTCTGCGCGAATCCATCGTTCTTTATAACAATCTCAGATGATATTAAGATACTTGCAGCAAGGATGGCCACTGTTCCATGCATTTCCTCACTGTGCCCACCACACATGGAACCAGTAGTCCAATCATATACAATGTAAGGACTGCGGTCAGCAGGGCAGGGCAGGGGCCTTGCGGTACAATACATTTTCCCCAAGAGGCGCAGCCCAGCCCTCCACCCTCCCAATTACAAACACTGCTGAGCATCCTTTAAGATGCCAGTTAAGCTTGGGCCCTCACAGACATATGTAGGCACTGGGCCAAGCGGGGTCCCTCTGCACAGCAGGGGCTGTAGGGGTGGGCTTCTGTCCTGCATTTCACAACCTATCGGGCACAACAGCCTGCCAAAAAGAATGCGCATATTGTACAGAAGTGGGACTTTATCACCACAATAATGTAACTGCGATCTGGTAGTTATTGTATAATGATGTGTGATGACGGAATGCCTAGATCAGATGGAAAACTGGTGATGTGACAAAGTCAGTGATTCATTTAAAACCAAATCGAGATGTAGCGACGCTGAGAATACACTTTCGAGTGGCACACCACAAATCTCAGCTGCAAAGCTTCCAGAAAATATTACGCACGCCACTGAGAGCGGAAGTGAAAGGAAGCAGCAGAATTCCGCAGGATCGGTCAAAAAGATGTGACTGCAGCAGAATTCCGACTGCAGAGCAAACAGATTTGCGCAGAAGCGGTCCTCCTACGTCTGAACACTGGCCACGACCCAGCACGGAGAAGGGCTGTGGGAGTGCGGCGATGCAGGGCTGAACCTTGAAGACATCGGAGGGCATCCGGGAGAGACGCGGCGAGACGGCTGCCGCAGCAGATAGCTCAGATGTCAGGTTATCTAGGTACAAATCTGAGGATCAAGAATATTCAGGAGGGGCTGAGGTCAGAAACGTATTTCCTTCTGCACCCCATCCAGATCACTAGCCCTAGACCCATGCTCGACGTTACAGACCCCCTCACACTCCACATAGAGCGAGAAGGTCGTCTGTAAGTTAAACAGGAACTGAGAAAGTCAAGAGGTTTAACTTTTGCATAGTGAAAAATGCTTTCAAGAAACACACACACACACACACACAGCACAGGCACAACATGATCAGCAGCGAAGTAGACTTTACTTGACAAAAAATAAATATCAAATACGGCATTAGTTTAAACTAAAGAGATGAAGAGAATATTACTGTCAACTACTCACTAGACTGGAAAAGTCCAATGGGAGTCCCTCTACACCGGCATACCTCGATTACCAGAATGTTTTGTCTCACACAGGTACAACCCATCCTCCTAAGAATCTGCACAGCACCTCCAGCCACAAGTTCATACATATTCAACTCATCGCCTTCCCAAACTACATAACATGCAGACACTGTCTACACTTTAAGACCACAAATGCACACCACTGTGCTCAATGGCTCACACACTGCAAGCAACAACACTCCCACTTCTGTGGCAGCATATCAGCTTCTTTCCACAGAAAAAAATGCAAAAATTACAATTTAAAAAATTTCAGGCCTTTCGTTCATGCAACCGTCGGAAAAGTTGGCACTGGAATGGATCCCATTGGCACAGGGAGACGGGTGATTCAGAGATGTACAGAAATAAGAGCACCAGCTCTTGGAGCACTGTATTCTGTTGCTTTTAGTGACATCCAAGTCTACAGCAGAGATAATGTTATCAGTGCAGAGGAGGAGCATCTGCCTGCCAGCCCGCTCCCATCTCAAGGCGCCAGTGTCCATGTCTGCCCCCATGCAATAACATCACCTCTTATTTGTGGAGGTGGCCTGCAGAATGGGATCTGGGGCGGTAACAGCTCGTTTTTGATCATGTTCAGCTAGGATTCATCCATATTTTTTTTTTTTAAGGTCTTGCCTACTAGACGGTGCATACACTGAATGTTGAGGGACGCATTGTTAGCTTACATTGGGCTTATAGCCTGCCCTTTGGTTGGCTTTATTGTCACTCATTTGCTTGCTTCTTTTTTGTTAGCGAGTTGGCAAATTCTTCCTTTTCGTGTGGTTGTCTTTTCCTTGGAGCATCCTCATCCCACAAACTCAGTGACCAAATTGTTCAGATGAATAGGCTAGAGGTCCTTTAAAGCGCACATGTGATTAAGAGACACCAACCGTAGGTAAGCTGAAACCAGGAGTACAAATACACTGCTCAACATTACACTGTAAACATCTGGTGTAACCCAACAAAACACTATGCTATGAATACTACATAGTATAGCCTATCCATTGTATATTGCACACTATGTATGTTGCCTTCCTTAGTCAAATGCACAAAATGCTAAAAAGAAGAAAAAAAAACATGCCAGTAGAAGACAGATACAGAATGATGACCTGGAATACAATGTGGAGACTTTGAATTTCAGAGTAAGATGTGACTCACTGACCTTGGTAAGTGAATGAGAGAGCCTGCAGTGGTGCTGGTCTGCTGAAATAATACCTCAGCGAAATCTTTCCGAGCGGCAAGGGGACACTAAGTGAGACAGCGCGAGGGGATAAACTTGCAGTGGAACCATTGCTCAAAACGGAGATGAGCAGGTCAGCCAAGTCTTTGGTAAATACCATAACATGTGCCTTTTCCATTGAGACCACGCAAGCAAAAGGGAATAATCCCTATTAAGATCTAGTGAAGCATCTTCCATTTTAAGAGAAAACAATCGTTATGTAACTCACAACTTAAGCAATCCCTATTTTAGGGCTAATGTGCAAATAAAAAAGAGCTGCAATTCCAAAGGGACCTCTATAGATGACACATTCACGCAAAGCCTTTTCAAATGCTCTAGCTTGGTATTTCAAATGCTTTCAATAAAAACAAAGTAGTTTGGTGTAATAATAAAAAAAAGATTAGAAAAACCAATTCACCAAAATCCACAGCTGTTCCTAAGGCCTGCATTGTTTTTAGGGTCAAGCGCACAAGCGCTCCGTGTCCCTGTTGTAATCTCTCTCTGGGCTTTTAACCACGCACATGTCACGCCTGTCACTTTCATTGGTTCATGGGCTTGCCTTTTAAAATCCGCTTGATTTCATCAGTGAAAGGCATGCATACGTCATGCCTTTTCCGGTGTTTACTATCCTTGAGGGCACCGGCCAACTACTAAAATCATACGAGGCTCCATGTTTTCAGCCTGGTTTCAACACTACTTTATCTTTTTATTTTCCACATAGTGCAATCGCGCCCGTTTTTTTTCTTTCAATTTGTGTGGCAAGAAAATGCGGTTAGGAGTTTACAATGCTAATAGCTCTAAGTCGAGCAAATGCAAGACCCGTTGCAGTGCAAATGCTTGTTTAACATAGTTCTCCAAGATGTGAAAAGTACTTTTATGGGTAGAATAAATGAAGATTTTGCTGCTAAAAATGGGTTTAAAACGTTGTCTTTAAAAATCAATCACCTAGGAAAGCAGGAATTAAGAAATGAAAAATACACACACACACACACACACACACACACACACACGATGAAAGTAGATTGCAATATACAAGTCCTAAACGTGTCTTTTCTAAATATGCTAACTTTCCTATTTACGATGGAGACTCACAATCGTCTAAAACAGTGGTTACCAACCTTTTGACTTCTGTGGACCCCCACTTTATCAGTACTGGAACACGGGGACCCCCACTGAATCATTATTGGGATCCGGGGACCCCACTGAGTCATTACTGAAAGCTAGGGACATAATCTTTTAATATTATTCATTTTCTAAGCAGTCACAGACCCCCAGGGGTCCCCAGACCATAGTTTGGGAACCGCCAGTCTAAAAGAATGATCTTTGTTGTTTATGCACTTTCTACCCCTTAAGCTATCACTTGGTATAATGTCAGTCAGTGAGAAAGAGCAATATTCAATCATTTTTCACAATCAAATCTCCCTCTCTGAGTCCTCATATGTTAGCATGTATGCTTTCCAATTAATCAGAACTCTTTCCAAAGGTCTGGTTTAGGTGTGCGTCTTTTCTAAGAGAACACACAGCAAGCCTATATTAATTAGCAATGGCAAGAAGTCTAGCTTATAACGGAAATTACCAATGTAGTCAATGGAGAACGTGGCCTGATCATACATGCGCTCTGTAGTTCATACATATATTAATGTATTCATTCATCCATTCATCCATCTTCTGCCTTATTCTTACATTCACACACTCACAGACAAGCAAAAGGCAACACACATATGCAAGATATATTTAAAGAATTGAAGAAGAAAAAAAGAATAGGGCTGAATATAAATGTGACTGGCATGTGATTGCTTTTAAATAGAATTAAAAAATTAAACTTAGCCATAAGCAGCCATCTTGGAGTAGTACTGTGTATAGTGATTAATTGGTGCACTGATCAAAGATGGCCGACATGTTACTTCAACATTTGGTGATCATCTTAGAAAGATAAGCTACTGATAAACATAGGAAAAGACTAATCCAAGTTGGCCACCTGGTTTAGAAGCAGTTGCTGTGTAGGATTTGGTGCACTCCAGGTAAAATGAAAAGCAAATGTGCGGCATGGTAGCAATGTCTAGGGAACAGACTGGCACTAAGAAAATACATTTAAAAAGTGAAATAAAAGAAGAGAAAGATAAAACCGGGAACCCATGCAAACCTATAATGTTGGGTGCATACCCCGTGATACTGAAGCGCACTAAATTTCAAGCAGATGTGCACATGTGATCAGGCCAAATGCCATCAGAGGGCAACTGAGTCATAGTCGGTTCACCCTTGGCCCGAAGCTCTATTAAGGACTGAAACACACTGTGATCGACTCTCCAATAGCCTAATGGTTAAAGAGGCACATTCTCAAAGCCCCTCTATGCGTACATGTATTTTTTTTTTTAATCATTTTTTCTTTATTACAAGAGCCTCGCAGACAGCAGCAGCTGTCAGGTCAGATACAAAAAGTATGCTAATACTATGAATACAATTACACATAAGTGCAAATCTACATTTGGCGAAACAGTTTACAACCCCTCCCAAGGAGATCTACAACAAATAATCTTCTGCCCACAGGGAAGAGTGGTTGACCAACACAAAAAACTTCCTGTCTCCCGGGTTTAGCAAAATATGATAAACTGTTAAAGGCCTACTGGATTTACCACAATTTTCACTATAAATAAGACAACTCTACTACCTTTGTTGTGACTTTTCATAATGAACAGATCATAATTAAAAGCAACTTTTCTAAATGAACCAATCATGCCTCCAGCCTCTGCCACTGCATGATGCCATAATCAACACAGGCCTACTGCAGGTAGCTAAAGCTCTTTCACAAGACAACCCCCTGGCACAGTCTTAAAATTACAAATATGTACAAAATGTACTGTTGGTAAAAATACACAACCTATCCTAAGAGGTCCTAACAGGATTCACACAGTCCAAATCTTCAAATTCAAGGGGTAACAAACAACAAAATCCTTGCCTACCATGGTAAACCGAGAAATTCCATGTAAGATAATACCAGTTTACAGGCCTTCTCAAAGCATAGTAACAACCTACCGTTAAAGGGTTACAATCCACCCTTGCAGGCCTATTGTCTTTAAATGCGCTTTTCACAATAAATAAGTCAGGCCTACTGTCTTTTGGTACCTTTTTAAATCAAACAGATCATATCTACGTCAATTGACAAATGGCATCATTGGTTGTCATAATAATCAGTTAATCCATACTGTATTGAACAAAAGCTTTTGAATACGGCATAAAGTCTAACATATGCAGTCTCTTTTAATGAAAACTTACAACGTTTAACCAATCAAATGCCTTAGGTAGAACAATCAACATGCAGACAGAGACAAAGCCCCTCCCTAGAAGTGTTTCTTAAAGCGCCTGTTCTGTTAATCATGAGGTAAAGCGACAAACAGGTGCACTATCAAACAAGACCTAAAAACCCAATGTTAATTCTGTCTGCTGGTAGAATGCACGTCCTGAAACCACAGTTCAGCGGCAGTGACTCAAGAGTATGCAGAAACCTGCATCTGTTTCAAAGAAAACAAACACTCTGACAAAAGAAGCAGAACTTGCTTTTAGCAGCCAGCCATCTTAAAGGTGTGTAACTTCCTATCCGGATCACAGAGCAAACGAAAGGCCAGCTACAGCAACCGTGGCTTCCTCAAATACCTTACTTAGCAGCTATTGCCAAGATAAGAAGCACAAATATGGATGTGCATAGTTACCAATGCAGCAGGTGCAGTGGCACTGGGGCCCAGTTGCCCAAGGGGCCTACTGAACTCCAATTATTGCTGAACTCTGCTACCCTACCAGCAGTCAGGAGGTACATTTTCCTCTCCTGCGTTAAAAGCCTGCAGCATAAATGCTAACCCACTGCAAATGCGTAAAATTTTATTTCAAACAGGCACCCAAAAACAACAAATCCACTTTGTGAATAATTTTCATAGCTATCGACAGGGTAGGTGGCCATCCAATGCTCCCCGGGCTGATACAATGCACCCTGGTAGAGTGAGCTGGCCTTTCTTTAAATATTCATACCCTCAACTGTTGTGTTTGGTCATTTTTAGGTCGAGCCTAGGCAGTGAACATGCTCTCTCTTCAAGACCTGCTGTATTCAGTAAAAGGACTTTGATCCCGCCTGCTGCTTACCCTCGGTTGACTCCAGCCTTGCTCTTCTTTGCTGCCTCCTAACCGGCTCACGCAGTTGATACATCACTTCCATTCTTAGCTGAGGGTCATCACCCAAGTACGTATTAATTCCTCTTGATTTGTGCCCGTCCACTGTGATCCAGGTACTATTTATTCTACCCCCTCCCATTTCCCCTGCCCTCTTTGCCAAGGCGTGTATTTTTGTTGTCTGCCGCCGCTCGTGTCAGCACGGCACCAGCTTCATGGATGCCCCATTCATGGCACCCATGTTTTAATGTTTTAAGTAGTATGGCTCCGCGGATTAAAGACAGACAGCGGTAAGAAATAATGTTATATCTTGCCCGTTTGTAAAAATAAAAGAAGGATCTTGCTTCAACGTCTCCGGTTTCTGCATAGTCTATAGATATGCATGTGTAATCTTTCTGCCATTACAGAGCAACAGCATCATGACAGAGCAAAGGGAAACTTGCAGTTGTCCACAAAAATTGGGACTTGGTTTTTGAGACTTTCCTGGTTAATTAATCTATTTCAGTATCTTTCTAGACTGTATGTTTTAAATTAATTCAAAATATTATCAGGTTAAGGAATTCTCAACGCTTTTCTTTATGAAAAATAATTAAAGTTTTTTCAAGCAGATTTTTGTTATGTGCTTAAGTGAGTAATCCAGCAAGTCTGAAATGGCAATCTTTATGTATTCCTTTGCAGGGCTCGTGCGTCCGTTCTGCTGCTCGGTCTCTTCGAAGCACTCTATTTTGACAATTGCTGCAAAGCAGCCTTCTGCTACCTTTTCCAGCGCCCTCGCTCTATCTTCCCTCTTCAGGACTTCTGCTGCCATCTGACCTAAAGGCAGAAAATAGCAAAGATGGGCAAAGGCGCCGAGCAGCGTCCCAGCAGGCCTTCACGCGCAGCCAGTTTGGGGTTTATTCCTGCCCTCCTGTATCTGGGCCAGAAGAAATGAGAATGAAGCATGCGCTGACATGTTGGCATTTCGAAGCTTGTAAGGGTGCGAAATATGTACTCTGGGAATCGTAGTCCTGATTTTACAAAAGGGTAAGGATTAGTACAAGACCACCAAGAAAAAAGGGACCTGTCCGAGCTACTTACAAACACATCTAGGACATTTGAGTGATCTGGTTAGAATGCGCAATTTAAAAATAAAGATGTTACCCACCTAGTGCTTTAAATGCACCGGTACTGTCCGGTACGGAGTACCAGCACTTTTTTATTTTGAGCGGGAGAGTACCGGCACATCTCAAGAAAAATTTAATACTTTTAATTGGAGAGTACTGGCACTTCTGGGAAACAAGCAGGTACTCTGGAACAGAGTACCTGCACTTTAATTTTTCCATTTCAAGCACTGTAAACCACCCACACAGGAAACACACAGAAGGAGCGTTTACGGGAACTCAGGCGTAAATACCTCCGTTAAAAATGCAGACTGAAGTATCTTTTGTTTAGGACATCGGACGGCTTCGTATCATTAGCTACCAAGCAGCACCGTGTCTTGTGACACCTCCAGCCGGCGTTCACTTTTTAACAGCACGGTATGCTGGGGGTTTCCAATCAGTTTTACAATGTTAACCATGAAAGAACAAATCCTAGAATGCAACATGTTATTGGTGAAAGATTTAGGCCTGTGTTGCGTTCTCAAGTTCTGAGCACAAAAGCAGAAAGCATTTGGCATCCGAAGAGAGTACAGTTTTGCTACACGAAATTGGGGAGTAGGGGGCAGTTGACTCGGGGGAGACAGAAACGATAAAAACTACAGGTGGGGGACCGCATCGATACCTACAAACAAATAGCCCAAATAGTTCACAATGGTTTCCCCTCTATGATCCACTGCTTGGAGGAGCATACTTAATGTTCACAGTAAACAAAGCAGACTGAAACCTTCCTGCGATAGAGAATATAACAATTCTCAGGCCGTATTTATTCACAACCATATAAACACAACATAAAAAACATCATCATATTTACAGTATTCCTTTTCATCCTTAAATTTCCATAATTATTTACAATATGCATCTCAAATAGTTTATGTTCTTTAAAAGGAGTCATGGTTGTCCACCCACCAGGCACCTGTGGCATTGTCTGTAAACTGTGGGCCGTGTTCCCCCCAAAACCAATTACGCTTCACAAGGAGAGACTCACCTGCCCCCTCAAGATAGAGGTAGCGCGGGCCAGCATGAAAACTGTCCCCCAATCCAACCATGCCAGAGCCAACCCTAAGCAAGGGACCCCCCTGGAATCCAATGGGGATGATACTGGGCAACCGTGCCATACCTTGGTCCCCTGGCGCAGTCTCATCCCCCCCAAATGAAAAAATTCCAGGGCCGTGTAATGGAGTACCGTGGGGGGAGCTATGGACATTCGCGGTAGCGGTCGCCCCGAGCCCCTTTCATCCACAGCAGCACCACCACCCTGGTTTGAGCCAAAAAGCTCCTGATACTGTCTTGAGTTCGCCTGCACTAGTATTCTTGATGCCAAGGTTATCCACCTGTTTTGTGCCCAAGAATTCCTCCAGTCCTCGATCGTCAGGGGCAGCCTAGGGTCAAGAAAACAACCTGACCCTAGAGGGACATGAGTCCCCCTTTTAAACTAACTCGGGCTGCCCCTGCCGGTCACCTGGGAGCCCCCACCACACCCCTTCAGCCAATCGGCTCACCCCTCAGGGTGAGCGCGATTTTTAAATATTTTCGAGGCAGCCACTGTTGGGCTGCCGGCCGAAACCGGTCCGATCTGGCCCGCACCTGTATTGGGGGCACGCTATGCCTTGGTGCACGCCCCCTGTGCCCAGATGTCTGGCACGCAGAGTGGAGGACCCTATAAGGCTGAGTAAATATCTTTAAATGAGTACGACACCAAATGTAATGTTACAGTTAACCCAGTTTGGTTGAATCTACAGTTTTAGAAATTACAGTAAACTCACTTGACGGTAGAGAAAGCTTATGGTTTTCTCCCAAAACACCAGAGCTGCTATCCAATAAAGCCACATATCTAGCATTGCCCTCTCAACCTGCATTCATTTTCACTCCTATTGACCGTCTTGACAAACACAAATTATCTATAGACTCCACACCGCACAAACCCACAAACAATTCTACATCAAACAATTCCACAACACATCTTTTAGTTCCACTTCCACCAGCCCTATTATCTCTTCCCTCACACATCCTGCCCCTCTCATCTCTCCCTCACACTGCCACTACCCCCTTTCATCTTGCAATTCCACTACGTCATCTCATCCCTCCCTTACACTCCCCGTCTCCTCTCTATACTGACTGCTCACACGTGCTACCTCCCTGTACCACCTCACGCGGTGCAAAACTCCACCTCTTGCCCTCCCCCACCCTCTGGGTGCCCCTCCTACCCGTCCTTTTCTCTTTCTCACTCCTCTGTCGCTCTCTCATGCACTCTTGTCACCACTCACATATTAGTTCACTTCAGGTCTTCAAGCACAATTTATTTCCCATGCCTTTTCAACATTTCCATCCCTCAAACCCACGCACTTCTCCTATCAAGGTATCTTCTGCGTACACAGGCGCTCCCTCTGAGTCAGTGGCCTGCTCTCTCCTCCTTTCTCTCACACACTCTTACTGCTCATCTAGAGTTCACTCACCACTTCGTGCACAAACTACCTATCCCTCTCTATTTTCCTTTCTATCTAGTCTGTGCAGCTTTCACTCCTATCTAGTCACCATGTCACATAATTCCACCACACAAATGCACTACACAATTCCACCCCACACAATTCCACAACTAACAATTTAAATTAAATCCACATAATTACGCTCCGAACCACATACATGCACTCCAAACCAAAACACAGATAAACGACGTTGTCATGAACAATCATACCAATAGCTCTTACTCTCGCAAATGTAAGACAGATTGTATTTCCAAAGCTTGTTTGTAAGAGGGGTGAGAAGTGGAACGTTGTTGCAACACAGTAATGGCATCTGGTATTCCGAGTTGTGTTTTTACGTTATTTCCAGTCTATGCTGCCCCAGCGCCGGTGTGGGGATGATCCGCCTGCCCAGTGCGTCACTGGTGGGGCCAGTGGAATAGAGGCCGGGCAGTGAAGTGCTGGAGTATGTCTACCTATAACTTATGCACTGGTTACATGAACACACCAGTTTGACTGCGCACACTTCAACAGGTGACGAGGATGCTTCCGAGAGAGTGGGGTACTCGGCTTGGCAGTCCCATCTTTCCTCTATCCCAGCGCAGCTCCAGGCAGTTTGGACAGAAGGCCTGCTTTGGCACATTAAAGGCCTTGCCACGCGTCATGCGTCAGCGGATCTGCGGCAGTGAGGTGAGGGCGCGGCTGTTACTCTGCTGACACAATTAAGGAACCATCAGTGACCTGCCTCCTTGCCTCAAATGTCAGAGACGGCGTGCTCCAGAGCGGAAGGGACTAGATGGAAGACCACTCTAGCAGCTGGAAGCGAGCCCCGGAAGAAAGGGGCGATTCTTAGCCCGCACTTTCGCCTTCTGTGCCACAGAGACCTGTAGAACTGCTCTCGTGTGTAGTCTAAGTCTCACTGTCCCTCAGATACGCACTGCGTGCTGGTGTGCAGTGAAATAAGTGTTCCTCATAGGAGCTGCCAGGATGCCACTCGGGAGCAGCACAAGACGGCCCTCCCTTGGTGACACCCCTGCATCTTTGGTGCATTTGGGCTTGGCACAGGTATGAGCACGTCTCCATCTCCTCATTTTATTGGTGCAGCTCCTTGATGCCATGTATGCATGGAGAGTGGGGAAATGAAGAGTGAGAAAACAGAATGACCGATGAGGAGTAAGAGAGAAATAAGAGAAAGAGGAATGTCTAGAAAAGATGGAAGAAGAAAGACAGCAGGCAGTGGGTTGAAAAGATACCAGTTGGTTGCGGACGGAAGCTTTTCTCCACTTTTTCCTGTTATATGTGTTTCGTTCTTATTTGCGTTGGTTATTCCTGCACTGCTGGTGTGGGTGCAGGTGCATGATGTATTCTGCAACTGTTTGTGTAAGGCCTGTGGTCCTGCACGCCACATCCCCTGCTGTAGGGCTGTGCATGGCATGCCTTCCTTTGAGTGGACTTGGTGATGCTTCTCTGTAAGATTGTGTCTGTTTGCTGGAAGGTGAGAACGAGGGGGTTCGTTAACTTTTGCTGCCTGCCTTTCTCTATGTTTAAGTCAAATCATTTGTTTTATTGTAAACGTTGTTTCGTTATTAGGTCTGGCCTGACAGCAGAGCTGTCACACTATGTATTGCTATCAACTCTTTAAAATATAGATTGAATGGCTTTGCTCGCATGGAGAACACCCCTCTCACTTCATGCAGCTGGCATTTTTGTGCATCGTTTACCCATTTCCGGAAATGCTTCCACTGGACTGTACGAGGGACTATTTTATGTCTGAAGGGTACAATTGTCACGATGTTTAGAACATTCAATTCTTTATCTCCTATCTGTGCTCCGCACAGAAAGCAAATTGTTTTTGCTGCTTTGTCCCTCCGTACCAGCGAAGGCAAGATGGCAGATTTTAATGTCAAACAGCATTTGTGCACGCAACTACTATAAACAGCACGTGTGAATACATTTGTCTACATGTATGAACACATTAAAGCCAGACTCACAAGCTTTGCCAATACTTGTTTTTCTGGTATCCTGCGTGTCCTGTCAATAGACCAGAGTGCTTGATACTTTTATTATTTATAGTGCAGCAATATTAGGTGTTGTCTTTTCTTGTCGGGATATTTGAGAAGTGGGTGGGGGCTGCATATTATTTTGTGCTATATGTGTGGTGTTCATTGTTCGTCTATGCAGTGCTAGACCAGGCATAAGATGTGGTGCTGCTTTAAGTATTTTGTGTTGTGTGGGACGTGTCGAGGAAGTCATTGGCAGGACTGTGTTGTTCAGATATCCAGCTCCTGGTGGGACATGTAGTAACTACTACTTAAACATGTAACGGGGATAAAGACTTATCCCTTCCGTGCCACCAAGGGTAGCCGCTACTGCACATTAGTAGACTAGATGTTCATAACAAACCACTGCAGTTCGTAAATGTACCTATTGTAACTTCCAATGCATCAGGAGAACAAGTGATGAATTTATGTTCTGAGAGATCGTTTTCTTCATCACTCATGATCCAAAGGTTGCATCATTCCATCATCTAAGTCTACACAATATCTCTAATCTCTGCACCAACTCAAGCTTGCCACAGATCACACAAGAAACATTGCCAGACTCCAACAACACATGCCAACAGTTCTGTAGGTACAAGAGGGGCTGCAGAACAGAAGACGCCATTCTTTATTACACCATCTAGCACAGGCCTGTACTCCAGGGGGTACAGAAGACAAATCTGAAGCCTTGGAGATACAGCGCAACCCGAGGTTGCCTGTTTTCACGTAGGGTCTTTCTCAACCACCCTTCCCCCCCCCTCACTCTGCCGACACCTAGCCACCCAAAAAAATATATCTGCTTAAAAATGCAGAGGTTGGGGTCTTGGAATGCACAGCAGGTCCAGGGTACAGGAAAGCTCTGCGGTCGCGTATAAAAATCTCCTCACAAAGAGGCAGCCTAATGGACAAACAGCACTAAAAGCAGTCTCAATATTTCAACACAGAATAGTTGTGAGGAAACCACATACATCTTGAAATTCCACTGGTCAGGTGTTCAGTGTTCCTAACCCCAAATGGCTAGATAAATGCATTCAGCAGAGATTGAACAAGCATTCACCACAAACTGGACACATATGTCAACCGGCTTTCACACAAAGTTAATTCTTAGTGTATGAAATTCCAACTAGGGCACTGCACAGCACTTTGACCACCGACACTATGCGAAGGGGATTCGGCTCCATGCAACAGTATTTTTTAAAATCTATATGCAGCTTTGATCGACACTGCTTTACAAAGCCTTTCTCTACTAATACAGCCGCAATGGAAGAGTTGTTAAAGTCGGATGACTTAAGCGCTACTTGAGACGTAATAATTCTGTATGATGTCCTTTCTCACTGTAATCTTTGATGGACTCTGAGAAACGGGAGTTGCAGTGATGGCGTCATGTCATGTGAGGTGTTCTGCGAAAATGAAAGTCTGATGCCCCTTGTAGTCCTCTTAGAGCTACAAATATTTTCAGGATGGCCTGATAGGACCGTGCCTGGTGTCTGTGAAGCGATCACTGGGCGAGCTAGTTCCAGTCACTCTCCAAACCAAAGAGGCCTTTCTAGTTCCTATGAATTGCAGGGCTGAGAGTACATACTGCAACAGGAACCATGTGCTCCCACAGCCTTACCGTTTATACAATGTGGTAACCAAGTTAAACCATTCTATTGTTAAACATCCAAGTACTGTTGCTCCACATAAAATTCCTCATAAGACTACTAGGAAGAAAATGAGTGATAGGCTTCTCTATGTGGTTGCGCGAACAGACTCATTATAAAAAAGTTACCAGCCTGTTAACTATATGGGATAGCTCTGAATAGCGTAGGTTCACCTCCCTATGGTGTGTATAAATTAGGACTGAAGTAGAAGCGGAGATGACAAAGGCATCCCACAAAACACGCTGACGGACTCCATGGACTCACTTTGCAAAGGGCAGTAAAAAACAACCACTGTGGACTTTGGGAGTCAGACTTGCAAGTAGGTTGAATACTCAGACGCAGCTTTTGTAGTGCGACGAGACAGACACTGGAAAGTCCATCTCTGTTTAGGTCGAGGATAAGCGTACGATCTCGTGTATGCTTTTAGTATACTTCTCATGACTTAAAGCAATTTAATTTGTTGGTTGCAGTGTCCTTTAAAAATTCTTGCTCGCTAGTGGTCAGTTCTGCCTTTTTCTCCCTCCTTTTTCTGTTTCAACACTTAAAACACTTTGGTTTCTTTGACTGTTGCTGTGACGGACTACTTTGGCATTTCTTTGGTGCTCCCTTTTTATTGTGGATGTTTTAGGCTGGTAGCTGCCTGCGTTTTATTGCACCATTCCTGATGTGACTAGCCGCCAGTGACCACCAAAACATGGCAGTGAAAGACAATTATGAGACAGGGTTGACCAATTTATGTGGCAAGAAAAGTCCAGTTATGAATTTACAATGCCAATAGCTCTAACTCAAGAAAATGTGAGGCCTTTTGCATTGCAAATGTTTGTTTTATGTATGTGTTGATACTTATAAAGTGCAAACCTACCAGGTCAGACAAGGAGTGCCGTACCTTGTTGTATCTTGGAATTACATTGTGACTTTGTATTTTACTCATTTATATTTGCATTAACCCTATGTACAATTTTAGGCACAGGAAATTAAGTGATCTGTCCATATGCAAACCCAGGATTAAAGTTGGCAAAAGAGCCACCAGAGCACATCTCCTCCGGTTCTCTCACATGATCAACGTAAAACAACAGCTATGAACTCCACAAAGCACAAACCGACGGCTACCTGCACTTGGCCAATAATGCTAGCCAGTCACCTCTCCCAACTCATCAGCAATCAGTAATATCTCAAGAGATAACGGATGCTCTAGGATCCATTGAGGTAAGATTACGTCACAGCAGACATCTGGTCTAGCAGCTAAGCTGCTGACCTTGGAACTTTTAAACTTGAATTCTAATACCAGGCTTTGGTATTTTCCAAATACAGAGCAATTCTGACAAAATCTCTTCATCTGCCACTGTGTTTGTTAACGAAAAGATGTTTAATATAAAAGGTGTTAATATGTTTAGTGTTAATCATATATAATATACCATCATTGCATTATCCCAGACACCATAAATCTTTTCCATCACGAACCTCTGCAATTATTTTATATTGCCGCACATGATCTGGCGTTCCCATCTTGTTACTAAGTACAGCATTTTATTAGAATAGCTTTGTTTACAATAAAAAAATAAATGTTGGAACCCAAGAGCCACAATGGATTTAGCAATTTACTTTACCAAACCCAAATAACACAAGCTTAAGAAAAAAGCTAAGTAATGTAGACATGGCCGACTGCCAAGCTCAATATTACTAAAAATATTACTAAAGGGAGAGAACAGTGTGTGACTTCAACAGACTTCCGGTGAGGACGTTTTTCGTAGGAAGAATCCAATTACAGTGTAGCCAAGTACTCTACACAGGCAGGGATGAATGAGTGAACAAGGCGTGTCAGAGGTGTAGCTATCTGTGGCGCAGTGGCACCGGGTGTCAGTGGTGTAGCTATCTGTGGCGCAGTGGCACCGGGTGTCAGTGGTGTAGCTATCTGTGGTGCAGTGGCACCGGGTGTCAGGTGAAAGGCGGCCAGACTTCCATGCATTACATTACTACAGATGCCATCACATATTGAAGTCCTGTCACTTCAAGGAAACATTCCAGGAGAGCAAGGTGGTGGAAATCAATAATTTAAGAAATGTTTTCGCATTTTCATCACAAGACTACTGACAAAGTCCCAGTATTGGACCTACTTTGGTGAACTGTGTTAGACCTAAGCTACAAGATGCAGTGAATAAAATGTATGTTTTTAAAAGCATGCTTGTTGGAAAGCAAATCCATTAGCCCTAGGGACATTTGCTTAGTCTTTAGCTCAGATAATACATACATACATACATATATACTTAATAAAGAGAGCTGGAATACATTTTTAACTTTAAAACCTGATACAAAACAAAGGACTTTAACGTAAAGTACTAACTTGCAGTGCTTTCTTTCCTAATAACTTTTCATTGTGTCTTTTTTCTATAATAAAGTTGAAAAAAGAAAAAGTGGAGGCAGAAAAAGTGAAGCCACTGGTTCACGTGACAAGGAAATAGGACAGAAATCAAGGCAGCTAAAGTGAGGAGACCCACAAGAAGAGCAAAGAAAGGACGCGGAGCATCCACACTGCACATTATTGAAGGAACAATCACCAAAGCACAATGCGTATCGATCTCAGTAGACCTTTAAGAGTCTAGATACATTTGCTTCCCAGTTTCACCAAATCATTATTTAAATAGAACTAGGATAGTATCACACAACTCAAAGAAATGCATCCAGAAAATGTATTTTTTTAGTGAGGGACACCAAGATTTACAACAGAGTTCACACAGCCCAACTGGAGTGCCAAGAGTTAAAGTAAAATCTGAAGTCACGTATTTCGGGTAAAGAACCAGTGAAACCAAGTATCAGGATGAATGTATAAAATCTAAAGACAATAAGAGGATTTTTGCAGGTTGTAACAAGCAGTACCCAAAGACCACAATGTTTCGAACAAGGTGACATGGTCAATGGTAATAAGCAAGGGATGTGAAGGAGTAACCAAAAAGGAAATATTCTCATAAAATTATGCACAATTGGTAGCGCTTCCCAGTTGGCGCCATATCCCTTAAATATGTGCCAAGGGATGAAGGCTTATCAGAAACAACCTAAGGGAGAATAACCAAGACACTACAGTCTCAACATCGAAAGTCCTATAAGGAAGAGCATCAGAACATAACATATACTTAGAAAATGAGATATAACATAGAATGGATAGTTTACAAATAAATAGGGGAGCACATTTCATAGCTAATACTGTGAAGTGATGTAGGAGAGCTGTAACTAGCCCTTCAATATCAAAAGCAGAAATTCACATCAACAAAACAGACCTGGAAATATGAATCTCCAAATAAAGCTCATCTCCAAAGCAAATAAGACATATTACTGACGCAGATTCCAATTATGTGCGGCAGCCATGGTCACAATAGTGAGATCATGGGTTACTCCTTTATATTTACAAAGAGAAGGCTGGCAACAAAGATGCCCGAGTGCAGACTATCATGCAGAGTACAGGATGCAGATAGTTATTGGGTGCCAATTAACTATTCAACTATGAGAGCTTGTGCTCATTACAATTGGTCAACTTTGCTCCTTATGCGAATGTGTGAGAGTGTGACAAGATGTGTATGTTCTACCGTGAATGAAATATGCAGGTACAATAGGCATTTTGATTTACTGGAGAAAGCAGCAAAACATACAATGTAAACATGCACAAAAACATGTAAATGTGTAGCGATGCACAGTTACAAACAAGATACTCTGTTGTATACAGAAAACCTTGCAGTGACACCACTCAACCTTCTGTGTCTCCAGAGTGAGGTGGAGTTGCTTTGGAGAGTGTGCATTTTGATATCAATAAAGGCTATATTTTTGGGAACAGTGAGGGAGGTTTCCATGGCAGGAGATCATACTCAGGTCCGTCAGAAGCATTGTGATTGTTTGGAGAGTGAAGCGAACCTGAAGGTTTGTGAGATGAGAGGTACGGCAAACAGAACATTGTCGATGTGAGATGCATGGATGAGAAGAGCAGAACAGACTTGTTAAAGAACATGCAGCTCCAAGAAGAAAAGTGGTAAGAGCATAGTTACAGTACACAAAGGATTCAGCACTGCTTTACATAAACATTATCTAACCATCATAAACAAGATCCATATACAAATTAACCAAGGGGAAAACACATATCTTTAGGATCTCCATCTGCACTCCAGTTGTAAGTCAGTCGGAGCAGCATGTGCATTTATTGTTAGAAGCCGATTCATTCTACTTCTGATCCAAGTCGGATCTTGTGTGTTTCGGGAACTACTCCTTCTACAGCCCAAAAGGGCAAGGCAATATTGGGGGGGCAAGGGGATGGTGAACAGAGATGTGCGCTGAGAAGTTCAAATGTGATGGACAATGCTGGGCAAGGAGACATTGGAGAAAGGCTGTCAAAAGAGGGTGGGGAGCAACCCACAACACCATGACCCGGAAACACGGGTAACAACCAGACAGAAGATAACAGGCAAAGCGTAACCAAATATGAGGATTAAGAAAAATAACTGAGACTAAAGGATGATGGAAAGAAAGAAATCGAAGTATGTGGACATAGGCCACAAAATCAGCCAACTTTTTGTGGGATCAGGGTAAGTGGGAAACGAGGAGCTACATAGCAATGAGTATGATGTCACAGAAAAGGCCAAGAAGCACAAGTGTATGGACTGGTGTAGTGGTTGTAAGGACAGGATAATGTGGCGTGAAAGGGGTGGAGAGTCAAGGTACATACCCGGACCTACTGGATTTAAGATTACACACACGTGGGAAACAAACTCAGAACTCGGAGGATCCCAAGATCTGCCTAATAAGGGAGCCTGAGACACATGTAAAACTAAGAGCCTAAATTAACAAGTGACTCAAGACAAACAGGGCCCGTTTGTTGGGCAGACAGGCAGTGCATGCTGCATGTTTCTGAAACTAGCCAATGCTTCAACAGAATACAAACTGAAAGTTAGGTTCAGAATGTCTACTACATGTTGTGCAATTGTTTTAACAAGTTTTTAGTGGATTTTACAAACAGATTTTGAATGGCACGTTCATCGAATAACTCATTTCCTTCTAAATGGCTTTAGACTGTATTGCCTGTGCGATTGCCAGCTTAAGTGTAAGACATTTTGACAGTATAAATACATACTTCATTAGCTAAAGTTCCTTAAACCCCCAACAATGCTACTTGGAACCACATGCAATCTGAAGGGGATAATGTGTGTAATTCTCACAGACATAAGACTGCTTCAAATAAATGAACGTCTCCTTAATCTGCTGTGAATACGTTTTCTTAGTAAAATATTGTCAAATCGAAATTATTGGGTACTTTTTACCTCCATTCTCGTTTATGTTTGTGCTTTGGGGGTTGGAATTTCAGATACTTACTCTGACTTCACCGGGTGTAATAATGCTAAGTGGTATTGTTACCGCTGTCTGCAGCATCTTTGGAGAACACGTCAGATATTTTAGGAATTAAATTGTTTTCCTCAAACTTCCGGACATTTTCACAAATACTATTAGAAAATACGACCCATCTATTTGCAGAGCCGCTGGCAACGTGAAAGATTGTCGGTTTGAGTAGAAAACTGTGTCAAGGTACGAACACAGAAAAAACAAGAAATTCTGAAGTCTATAGATAGGCCAACCATCATCTATAAAAGACTTAGCGTGTAATAAAACTTTCACACACTCCTGAACTGAATGCACGAAAAAATGCCTTCTCCCAAAGCACTTAAGGGAGGGGACAAGGTTTACTTGTGATCCCACATTTCTGATTAGGGCCAGATGTACTGTTACACTGTTCGCACATTGTCGGTGGTCATTAATATGCAATTGAAAGGTCGCAAATTGTGACTCCCTCCAATTGGCTACTAACACTGTGCTGTTGGGCTTGAAGGGACAGCAGCCCACCATCCTTGTAAAAGTGTTTCAAAATATATATTTTTTAAAGCTGCATTAGTTTCTTGCAGAATACAGGGTTTTTTGTTTTTTTTTACAGAAGGTTTTCTAGTTTAATATTCTTAAGTGAGAGCAAGAAGTGGCCACCTGGACCCACTGCCTATTCCCAATGACACTGCTACTTCGATTCTCAAAGAGGAAGGAGCTAAAAGGAACCTCTTACCCTCTGCAAATCAATTACCAGCCCATCCTTGGGAGTTTGTAAGTGGTCATTAGAATTAGATTTGAAAAAAAAAGTTGGGAAAAACTTAAGAACATTCAAGTTTGTTTGTATTCAGAAAACGTTTGCAGACAAGTTTCACAGCCAAAACATAGTCAAAGGTTTAATTCCATCAACGGCAGGAGTACAACCGTCTTCAAAATGGCAAAGGAGAAGAAACATACACTAAACTGCTAGGGACTGAGGACTGGGGGCCGGTGGCTGACAATAAATGAACCACAAAAATTTTTGAACACTGGAAAGTTGGGTGCTGTTTTGAAGTTAATAGAGCAGCAGAAAGCTATTTGCAATTGTATTTATACAGCGTTTACTATCCCTGATGAGCAGCGGAAGCGCTTTATGGAGATTAGCATGCCACTCCAGTACCCAAGGTTGGTTAATGTTGGTTATTGCGATTAGTCGTGCTCTCAATAAAAACTGCATGCATTTACTCTATTTACTTTGTGATATATTAATACACAGTAGGCGTGATCATTAGTGGGGTTTATGTTGTTTCAGGTCAATGGTTGCGGTGAGATTGGTAGGCTGGCGCAGATTAGGTGACAGGGATAGGGTTCTGAAGAGTAAAAGTGATGAAATAAGGTATCGGCCGGTTGCAGAATTACAGTATGTAGGAATAGGGCAGGCAGGCATGGGACTGAGATGAAGCTATACGCAATAGAAGGTATGCAGAGAATAGATGATAAAAAGAGGGTCACTGAGGAAAGAAAGTACATCAAGGTAAATTTTTCATTCAGGGTTTTGGGAGTATAGTGGAGAAGTCTTCCTGAGATAGCAAGCAGTCAGAGAATGTAAACTGTAGAAAGAAACATTATACTTAGTGCTATATATCCAGGGCAGACGATTTAAACATGTAGCTCGAAGTGTGCACATCATTTAAACATTAAGAGCCCTAGCCTGCTGTGTGCCACGCCTAGTACAGCTGTTTTAAACAGTCTGGAGAATGCCAACCTTGGTACAGGCTGTGTACGCAGCACAAAGGGAGGGGTGCGCAGAACAGGAAAGGTCTCATTTAAAGATATGCCATCACTATTCTGTAAATCAAAGGTTTTTTCACTCACTAAAAATTAGTTATTCGACACTGGCTGAGTGTGTCTCCCCAATGCTCAGCTAGATATAAACCCCGTTTTGTCACCTAATCTCATCCAAGTGCAAGTTGTGTGTGTTTCTGTACGTGACTATTGTAGGACATGCACTGTATGTTTAAGCAAAGCAGAACGATGTGGGTTACATTTTGGACATCCAAGGCCTGTCTGTCTGCACAAGTTAGGGGTGATGTTGTGTTCCAACAGTGGAAGTGTATCAGGATGCAGGACAAAGGAGACCAAGGCAGTGAAGTGGAGACAATGGAGACCAGCAGCTATAGAAATTCGATCTGGTTCTTCCACTGCCACTTGTGGGGGTGAAGGGGCTGCAATCTGTGCATCATATTGAGAAGTTTTGGTTAAAACCACTCTTTTGTCTCTTTCCTGATCATTGTGCATAGCTAGGAGCAAATAGTTCACATCTCTTCATGCCTCTGTTGTGGGCACTTGAGTCTGAAATCCATCCTGCTGTGAGAAGCATCAGCTCACACGAAGGCTATGTCTGCAGAACTGCATAGAGAGGTACCTGAAACTGGAAGCTGCCCTAAACCAGTTCTTCTGCATGCATTTCTGCTTGCATCGGTCTCATTTCACACTTCCATCTAGGAGCCTTGCTATGTAAAAGCACAGTGAAAAAAACCCGCTTATGATCCTTGACCAACCTGTTTTCTGCCTGCAGCATTAAGTCAAATGCAAATTGTGAGGGTGTGTTCGACATGGAGAACTGGGGTGGTATTAGACAGAATAATGCATTAAGGAGGTTAACGGAAATGCATTCTGAATATACATATCAGACTGCTGCATACATGTCTAAAGTTGGAAAAACTATATGCGTAGATTGCCACGGCACATAGAGTACAAAGAAACACAAGATATTTGGTGTTGAACTCTGAGTACATTTTTGAACATCTCTGTTCTTATTCAATGAGGAGTGCACAAAATTGAGGACTGGATTACTCTGAGAGGTTCAGCAACTGTCGCTCCACGTTTACAGGAGCAGATTCAGCAGCTGTCGCTCCACCTTTCAGCAGGCATTCACCCAGTATCACTTCAAGCAAACACATCACTGCTTCGGCAGCACCACATCACTGCAGCACTATTAATGGCTGATAGATCTTCTTCCTCCTAGCTCTCCCCTAGAAAGGATGCAGGATGGACCAAACTCCCCTCTTCTGGGAAATCCCACCCTTCTGCCACACTTCACTCCCCACTAAAATCTAGCAAGTCATCATCACTACAGAAAACGCTGGGGAGCATTTCAGTCAATCGGCTATTAGGAAACACAGAGGACACGTTGCCTTCTCCCATGCCTCACCCACAGGGACTAAGACAAAAGACCAGGTCCACGTAGATCTGCTATTGAGCATCACCACTGAGCTAGCGCCAAGCAGAGACAAATAATCACCAGACGCCCAGGATCTGATGTCAAAACCACACCAACAGCCCATGCATCAGGGCAAATCAGGTCCTGTATTCTAAAACGAGGATCCAAGGTGCTGCAGAACCTCCCTGCAGCTGCAACAGTCCCCAGGAGTTAAATGTGGAACCTTTTTGTCCCAAAACATGGCTGGGAGCGCTGAGCCAGGAGTCGGGCAGAATGAGAGATCTGCAGAGAGTTCAAGACTGATGGATAATGAATCCCCGGAACTCTGGAGCCATTCCCAACCCTACCACCTACATTTTAGACAAGGGAGTCAATGTTGTGCCTCCTTCTAAAAACCAATTGCCACCATGATCAGAAAAACTTAACAAGGAAGGGGCACTACTAGTTGGCACTTAATGAGGGTATACTGGAGCTGCTGATTAATGGCTCTAATCATACCTTTCACAATCTGAGCTTGACCTATAAATCAGAGCACTGAAATTAATGTCTCTGGAAAGGTAGAAAAGTGAGATTTCCTTTTCAAACCTAAGGCTATTTCCTGGAAGAACAGTTAAGGGCGATTACATCAAAAATCTAATCATTTTATTCATTTATTAGTATAGTTTCACACCTTCTTAGATCAAAAGATTAGTGCTATCACTGTTGGACCAACCACTAGCTCCCACGCAGACTAGAGGGAACCTTATTCCAGCAAAAATGACAAAACCAACATTCGAAATGATGCAACCACAAGAATGTAAAGGACCACCAAATTTGAATATGTATCCCGAAACACAAAGATGTGTTCACCTGCGCCCCATCAAAGCTAGAGTTGTGTTTAGTACTCTAATGCTTACTTTATGGTTCCTTCCCAACAAGTTTAAACCACAGTGAGCATGGTGCACAGGAAATCCAAAGGGGTGAGGAATGATTTATTCCATCAACAACAGAATATGCTCTGGAATATGCACAGGAGTAGTAGCCTAGCAATCCACAGAAATGGGCATTACACAACCAGTCATGATGTATGCTCTTAGAAGTCTATAAAGAAGTGGGAGAGGAGCAAATCATATGAATGTGAATTACCTTACCAGTGCATTGGAACGGCAACTTTTACACCAGCCACAGTTTGTGGCCCCTTGGGGTACACTCCTGGGAGTTGTCCTCCCATGATAGGCAGAGAACCCACAAGAATGGGCACTGTACTGCCAACCTACAGCGCTTGCTCAGATGGGTCCATCCATGACTGATCAGCCATCCACATGAGTGGGTGATCCTAGGTGAGGCGAGGATGTGTTGGTAACTAATTCTGTTCAAAGATCTAGTTAGATTACAAATGAGGGCATTAGGAGAGGCACAAGAGGACACCAGCACAGGGGTTCTGGCCTTAAGCATTCTAAACCCTAGCAGGGAAATACACTAGCGGAAGACACTTCAAGCTCTCCGCTCCACACCTGCACAAAGGGTGGGATGCCATGGAAGGGGGGGGGTTTGAAGATCACCACCAAATAGATTGCAGAAGGAGGGACAGGCAGAGCCAGTGGATTCAGGTAAACGTCAAGGGACTCAAGTTACATAGAGCACTAAAAAGCTCCTATCTGCTGGGTCAAGTGGGTGGACAAATAGTGCTGACAATAATCAGTCAGTAATGTAATCTATTATTCTTTCACAGAAAGTAGGAAACACAACAGACTCGCTATGAATCTGCCTCTTTGGTTCAACAAACTTAATTTTGGTCTTAAGAGCTCAAAAGCGACAATTTACTTTTTGCAATACTCAGAAAAACAATAACACACTGTTATACTCAAATCTGTGTGAAGAAGAGGACACAACAAAAAGGCCTGAATTGTTTATTGCATAAAAAGGCTCTGCTGACATGAGTATTGAATAGCCAGCTGCATCAACTCAGTTTTGGCAACTGGCTAGTCTGCTAAAATTCTTTCAATCATACAGCACTTGGTGATGGAAACACAAATAAGATTTGCTTGGGAAGCTGATAAGGTGATAGAACTGTGATTTAAGTCTTTAGCTCGTAAAGTTCTAATATATTGTCTATTATTATTCATCTTTACCATGCTGCTTTCACATGGGCCATATGTACAAACACATTTTCTCTTTGACACAGAATGGGAAAAACCCTTTGCTACATCTGGCCCACAGTTTTTAGGAAGTTGTTCTGTTAAATATTTCTCCTTCTCTTCTTGCCCCTTCTCTCTTCTCCCTCCTTCTTTATCTCCTCTCTCACCATCTTTTTATTCTTCTTAAAACCGCTTATTGGGACTGCCGTCTAGAGCGATCTGGTCAGAGGCAAGCATTGTTATCCTTTTGTTTACTTGCTACTAGATAATGTTGAAATGCTGACCTTCTGTTATATAGGACGCTTTGAAATTGATTGGTCTATCAGAATTTGTTTATGTTTTTCTCTTTCTTCAATAAACATATTAAAGTCTTCAGCAGGTTTTTGGACTTCAGCCCACGAGAGTAGTGTCACCAATGTTTGCCCACCATTTCTCACACTGATCAATGCACTGCACGAGCTGTGCCCCTTGAAAGGAAAGCAGGTATGATTCTCAATATTTGATTCTCTGGTGCTGAGAAGTGGCTGCTGCATAATTAGCATAAGGGGGGGGTCAGGCACCAGCTAGACTAGGTGGACTGTAAATGCCTTTATTGTGGTGAAGCCAACTGTAGTGGCTCTGCTGATGATCTGCCGTTCTACCCAACTGGTGGTGGGGTGCAGAGGAAGTTAAGAATGCTGCTGTGAACTCTTACCTGCATGTCAGACAAGAAGGGGTTACTTATTTGGACCTTCCTATTCAAGTACTTGTAGCACCCACCTGTTCGTGAGGACAGCTGCTTTGTGATACTTACCTTGCAATTGCAAGGCTGGTGGAAAATGGGGGAGACACTGTTATAAGAAAAGTTAGAGATACAATAAGCAAGCTACCCACCCTCCTTAATGCAAAACCTTCCTGCTAACTACTGGGGGTGCCATTTAACCATCTGCACATTTCATCAATTTTATTATCTACCTTCATCACTTACTTTTATGAGATCATGAGAAGAAGCTCGCGTTCCTTTGATGCATGCACACTATGTCCTAAACACAGTTCCTAGAGTTGGATTACAAGCTGCCAAAGATAGAAAGAGGAGAAAAGCAGCGGACTGCATGAAATGATAACTAATGTAAAGCTTGATATATGGTATAATGTTTATAACCATGAATGAAAAGTCATCCAGGTAACCAAAGACACGGTGTTTGACCTTTACCAAACGTCCACAGACCGTTAGACAAATTCTGAAAAAAATGATAAAAACTGAAGAAAGCTAAAATAGTGACCTAGACGTTTCCTCTAGACTCAACTGCTAGGATATATGGAATGTCAGGGGCGATTTTGACACATTACTTAGCAAAATGTATACAAGGTATACAAAAATCAATTGCAGACCTATTTTGTGTAGCAGGCCTGCCAGCATAGTTAAATCACTGAACGTGCTGTGCGTACAGTCGTCAGAGTTGCAGGAAAACACTGGGTTCCACTGGTTCAGCCTTGCCAAATTCTTTACTTTTCAAACACCTCTGTCAAGGTTGGCTTGGGAATGAGAAGACATGTTCTGCCTGGGCTCTCGAATATGGATCTTCTAAAATTACACTGCTCAAATGTAGGCAGCTAACAAACCCCTTCAATATCGTAAAGTGCAAAAATAAGACGTGTTTCCTGTGAAGCTTCACACCTAATCAAATAGTGAAAAAACACATCTTTGGATCCCCAGTCAGCTGTGTGGTTTACAGTACAACAAACTGTCCGGATCAGTCTCAAAAGCTCAGTATATGAAGTGCCTGCAAGACCATCACTGCCTTTATGTTTTGAACTTTAATGCTGAAGTAAATCCATGCTTTTGCACAGGTACTATTTCATACGTCTTATGCCTCAGTGTAGTGGGTGAGGTGTCACTGAAGGATTTGGAATTTTCATGTGTGGATATGGAAAGGTCAGGTTTGAGGGAGGCTGGACTCCACGTATGGTAAGCAATGTGGTATATAGGAAATAAAAAAAATAAAAAAAACTCAAGTCTATAAACATAGAAACATCAAGTCTGAGCAGCGGTCATGGTAACTAGTTAACCAAGTATATGAGACATCAGGGTTCATTTCCATCATACCCATCAGTATCTGCACAAACTCTTTCTTTCTGGAGTAGAAAGGAGATAACTTAACCAGCGGGTAGGTTTGTAAAAGTAAATGGTAAGCCAAAGACATCATTGTTACAAAGAATAACAACCATTCTCATAACAGAGATTATTCACAAGCCCATGAAGAGCCAATACTCAAACGTATTGCATATATAAGCTGTTATTTCATATGAGCCACCAGTGAGCCTTAACACTGAATAGATCTAAATGAAGGTCTAATACATTGCCATGCCTTGCTGAGTCATCGTAACACCTTCATCAAGAAACCTTGAAAAGCAACCATCACTCAACTATAGAGGAAGCACCAACCAAAACATATCTGACATTGCTATTGGATAGAATATTTTATTAGGCTGTTGGTGTTAAAAACACAATGGACTTTCTGAATCCCAAAGAGTATTTGGGAAGGAGCACCTGGTGCTTTAAACATAATAGTCAACACAATTTGCAGACATTTCACTGCAGGGCAAACACTGACACTCTCTTTTTTTCTTTACATTTTAACAGGGGTGACCCCCCCCCATATCCCTTTTCCCCTCCCCACAGTCATTTCGCAACCTCCAACTGCAGCACCGGAGTGAAGGCAGCAAAATGTTAGCCGACAAAAAATAAATAAATAAAAGCACCACAAAGTCCACATAACATACAACACTATTTTTAGAGCAGGATTGTACAAAGAAGCAGCTGGGGCCTTTGTAGACGCAGGGCCGTGAAGCTAAAACGGGGCACCTTCAAAGTATAATATGGGGACATTATTATTGTAAAAGAAGCAGTACTGGTGAAAAGTCTTCGACCGGACCGGATCAAGATCAAATCTAAAGTTAGGGAATTAGAGAAAAGGTGCAATAGGTAAAATACCAAAAAAGTGTTTGCACCAATTACGCTGTCTGGGTGACTATGGGATGGGTGGTAAAGAGAAATAAAGCACATGGATCAAAATATGGCTGGTTGATGACCGGGTTAGTCTAAACACAGTGAGAAGGCCTTGTCCTGGAGGACCTTCCTTTTTTGTTGATCATCAAAACAGATGTATTTAATGGATACTTTGGGAAATGTACATGCAAATTATTGAATACTTAATCACGTTGCTTTGGCTTGAACTAATGTGAATGTGCAAGAGTCTGAATGGCTCTGTATCAGCAACTGATATTCCTTAAAGTTATACGACCACATTTGTAGGCTCTAAAACCAACTGTAACATGGCCATTCCAGATGTGCACCAGTGACAGAAATAAATAACATTCTGCTAGTAGATCACCAGACTCTTTTTTCAGAACCAGGAAACTGCATTATCATAGTGCTGAAAAATGGGCGTTTCACGATTTTTGATCAATAGGCTGAACAATCATTACAAGCTTATTTACATCCTTAGTTATACTCTACATATTCTCACCAATGACCTGCAACATCCTTTGCAATACCCAGCTATGTTGTTTTTCATGCTCTCATCAATGCTCAGTTACGCCTTACATGCACAAAAGTGTTCTATCATGTATGAAGGAGTATTTATTAAGTGGAAACATACACTTGTATGGTTCATTGGCACTGAAAACTGAGGCACTAGCAAACCAGCATTTGCAATGCAATAGGTCTGGCATTTGCTTGCGTTAGAGCTACTGGCATTGTAAATGCATAATTGAACTTTTCTTACCACATAAATTGGTAAACCCTGCCTCATAATTTCGTCTTTCCTGCAATATAAATCCAGTGGCCCTACATATAACTATAGTACTTCCATTTATCTTCTTCCTCTATCAGCACGTAAAATTTAAATGTTGCCATTTAGCATCCTAAATTAAATCTGCCATGCTAATTCCAATAGAATACCACTTTCACCACCCCAACATCAGAGTTGTTGGCTGGCTAACACAATCCCCACCAAGAAAGACACAAGGCAGCCACAGAAGAGAAATTAACTAGAAGGGTCAACCAAACGTATCAAGAATATGCAAACAGTCAGTGTAATAAGGACATTAAGTTGGCCTGAATTATGGTCATAAATGTAATAAGGAAAGCTTATTAAAAGATATACAATTATCATATAAACCTTTATCAGAAAGAAACTTGGTATTAGACCGTAATGCTCAAAACAGCCCCTAAAGGGCACCATAACAAAAATATAATTTGTAAGAAACATGGTCATGTAACTATATTAGCTACTAGAGGGCGTATTAGGGATAGAAGGCCTACTGCAACAATATTACAAACAAGGCCTTTAAAACAAAACTTCTCCCAGCTGTGAAACAAAAGTTGTAGCCTTGAGAATGCTTAAAAGACACTGAATGATGGAAAGGGTTATTATTTTGGGGTCCCTGTCAACCTATTGTGGGCATCCAGAGATGATGTGGACAGAAAGAGCATTTTGACGGTGGTCCCATTGTCCTAGAACCACCACAGCTGAGTTAGCAAAAGTGTTTTGTAAATGTAATGCCCTGCAAAGCATTATGTGGTGAGTTTTCGTGCCGCGAATATTATAGTGTGTGACTGCAATGCTCAGAACAGCCCCTAGAGGACACAATAGAAACAGCAACAAACGTGGTCATGTAACCATACAGTCAGCCTTAAAAGGGCACAACCACATGAAAAAATGGAAGAAAGTAATGCAGCTTACACATATTTAGCCCCTAGATTGCATAGTGCATTAAACATTATCAAAGCTAGCAGGACTATTACAATGATATTATAAACAAGGCCCGTAAAACATAACTTCTTCCAGCTGTAAAATAAAGGTTTCAGCCATGAGACAGCTTAAAAAGATAATGAATGGTTTTAGGGGCAATTATTTTTGAGTCCTCACTATCAAAGTGTAGGGACTCAGATGATGTAGACAGAAAGAGCACACTGTAGTCAATGTTTTGAAGGTGGTCCTATTCTCCTAGGGCCACCAAAAGCTGAGTTATGAGCAAAAATATTTTTTTTAAGTAATGCCCTGCAAAGTATTATGGGAGAAGTTTCCTTGCCACAAATATTTTAATATGTTGATATGACTGTAATGCTTAGAAGAGCCCCTAGAGGACACCACAATGAAAATAGCATTCGTATGAAACAGGGTCATGTAACTATACAGTTAGCCACTAGAGAGCATAACCACACAAAAAGAAAATGGCAATAAATAATGCAGTATAACCATATATTTAACAGCTAGAGGGAATAGTGCATTATACATATATATATATATATATATATATACATATACACACACACACACACACATATATATATACATGGGTAGCAGGCCTATAACACTGATATTACAAAGTCCTTAAATCACAAGCTATTCCCAGCTGTAAAACTTAAGTCTCAGCCATGAGAGAGCTTAAACAGACACTGAATGGTGGGATGGGTTATTTTGGGGTACCCACTAATCTAGTGTGGGGACTCAACGATAATGTAGACAGAAAGAACACTATGTCATGAACGTTTTGGTGGTGGGGCCATTGTCCTAGGACCATCTCAGGCTGAGTTAGGAGCAAATATGATTTGTAAAAGTAATTCCCTGCAAAGCATTATGGGACGAGTTTTCCCAAGTGCAGTGAATACTGTAGTTTCCACTCTCCCACTGTGCCAGGAGAGCTGCTTTCGCTTTGAGGATTTCTGTTTTATGTAACGCATTCACCATTTCAAGAGTTTTAAGGAGAGAACCACAAGAAATGACTTTGATTAGGTAACTGTGAACAATGTGACCAGTGCTCCAATACCACCGCTCGAGTTCACGCTGTTGTGCCTGTTTGCGCTGTGAATGCCATGGCCACCATACAGCACAAAGGGGAAAGACAAAATAAATAGTTCACCCAGACTGAAGAATATCAGCTATCGTGCAATAATCCATGCAACAAGCGCAGTTTCGCGAGGCGTGACAAAAACAGCGTCAAGATGGGACAAATGTAAAGCATTTATCAATGACGTCAAGTGATTTTTGAAAGGCAGTCTCACAAACAAGTGAAAGTGATGGGTGTGACTTGGGTGTGGTTAAAAGCCCACAAAATCTTACAACAGGTGGAAGGGTTTGCACGCTCGACCTACAAATGACTAATCATATTTTATGAAATGGACAGGATTTTTTTCTACCTGAAAAACAAAATATTTTTCGCCATTTGTAAGGGGAGAGCAACAGAGTTTCAAAATTCTGTACCAGAAGAAGGACTCACCATCAAGTTTAGTCAACCTGAATTCAAGCACATACATCCACTATAATGGGCAGAACACTAGGTTATGACAAATGTTTTCTACAAAGAAGGGACGAGGACAATTTAAACAATTTTCAGAGTAGGGCATAAGTATTTGAAGACAAGTCTCTTGCTAAAAGAGAGCTAAAACCTGTGGTGATTTTTTTGTCGAAAAATACTGCAATTTCTTTAATCAAATGCTTGCTGGCATGTTTTTAATAAGCTACACTTAAAGATTTTTTCCAGCATGACTTGTTAGACTGAATTATAAGATTCTTGGCATGAATTAAGACAGATACTCATTTCTAAGCACTTATGAGAAAAACAAGAAAGGAAGACTTTCTCGGAGGTGGCTTGGGTAACAGAAGCAATTTGTGGACACCAAAGAGATTTGATTAGATACAGTAATGTCTGAATCAAGTAAAAAGTAAAACCACTAATTTATTTAGTACAATTGATGATATGGGGCAGGCTCCAATTGAATGGGCCCATAAAGTGAAGCCTCAGAGGCCATAAATGTACTGGTTCGAGGAGATCAAAATTTTAGCCAGATTCAACTAGCACTATTTATATTCATCCACCAGGAAATGGTTTTCACAACAAATGAAAGGGTACTATACTAGCGAGTCTTCTTCCCAAAAATATTCAAACATATCCTACATACAGATATAAAGCAGCACCAGAGATGGAATCATAACTGGTACTCTAGTGGTAAAGGGAGGGGGCCTTTAATTGCTGCTATTGCCAGCTGAGATGGCCTATCAGGTTATTAGAACATTCTGCCACTAAAGGGCACAATGTTCTAATAAATAGAACTAAGACCTCATGGAGCCTGAGAGTTTTGAAATCACCTCAGGCTCTGTGAGGGCTTTGTTCACAGCTGTTGCTGTGAGACTAACATTGTAATGTTGGAACTCCAGGCTTCTACCAGCCATTAGAAGCCCGGAGCACTCCACTATCTTCAATGGAGCTTCCAACGTTCTAATGTTCTAATATAGCCTTAGAACCCGCTGTAGCGGGCTCTACCGGCCATTAAAGGCCCGCTCCAGCATTAACAAGGAGGAGGGCCTTTAATGGCCGGTAGAGCCCGCTTCGGTGGGTTCTAAGGCTATATTAGAACTCGAGGCAGAATGTTCTGTCAAATAAAACAAATTCCTCACAACGCTCGAGGGGATTAAAATCACCTCGGGCTCCGTAGAGAACATTGGAATGTTGGCTTCTGGCTTTTACCAGCCAGTAAAAGCCCGGAGCACTCCACTGTCTGCAGTGGAGCTCGCAACATTCCAATGTTCTAATAAGTACTTAGGTGTTTTCAACAACTGAAATTCCAAATGGAACACATCAGTTTAAAGTAGGGGACTTCCATTTATAGTGATTTGCCCAATAAATAATTTTTAGACTTATCTCAAGATAATTGTTCTACTTCAGGTTATTATGATACTTTATCATCATCCCAGTGATGTTTATTGAGCCCGCCTTAATAGGCAAAAAGCACTTCAAATCAAATGAATAAGGTCTGGTAAAACAAGGGAGAGTTAAAAGCAAAATACTGATACTGCTGAGCCATGGCAATAGATTAGAGGCCCTAGAATTTACTACCCACCTTGAGCCTCTTCATCTTCACAATAATATTTATTTCAGTTTTTCCAAGATCAAGTCTAAGATTTTTGTTTTTTTTTAAAGAGTGAAACTGTTTTCAGAAATTCTCTTAAGTAACTCAACCATTTAGTCCTCTGCAAAAGAAGTACAGAAGCACCAGCAGGGTTAGGTTAGGAATATTAGCTAGATGGATGTGGCAATAACAGACTAATGTTGCAGCAAAAATCATCAGATTGCAACCATTCCACAATGAAAAAAGATGCTTTGGTTTTGCCTTTAGCGCCCTATAAACACAGGCACGGTTTCACACTGGCGAGGGCACCACTGCATTTGGAGTTCTTGCTCAGGCAGGATCCACTCTCACACCACTATGAGCTTCTTTTAATTTACCACCATCGACTGAATTGAAAGCTGCTTTGAGATCAAGAAAAGGCAAACTCCTTTTTAGGTTATACATATTTCATTGTAACAGAAGCATGCAATTGATACGAATTTACGTTACAACACTCAGACTTTTATACACTCTAGCAAGTGTTTTCCCGATAATCTTGGCTACAGCAGCCAACAAAAATATCAGCAGTGTTTAGCACAATTAAATACTGAGTTCAGTTTGGAGGAGTTTGCCCAAACATATACAAACATTTGTTTATCTGAAAATGTAGAAGGCCACATTACAATGTCAGACCTAAAAAGGGGATCTCAGTCAGGTCTACTGGCTGGACTTCATTTTCGGCCACAATGAGCAAGTGAGATGTTACGGGATTTGAATGGGAACATGTTACAGTGAAAGGACCGGTATAAAGGTCAAGAACTAAAAAGCTGACTTTCGTCTTCTGTGCATGAATGCCCCATCAGTTTGCAAACCATTACCTGTAACTTCTCACTACAGCTTGTTCATACATCTCTCATGTAAGTTTCTCAGTTGCAGAATTGTCCGTTTTATTGACACTGCCCCTTCCAGCAGCATAGGCATTTTTTAGTAAACAATTTAACATTTTCAAATTTCACTAGGAAGCAAGTAAAATAGTTTTAGCGCCTGCCCTAAATGAAGAGTGCCAGCTAAGCAACTCTCCTGCAGCCCTCCATCAACCAGAGGGTGAATTCCATCAGCAGGATTCCTGTGGTTAAGATTGGCTAGTCTGTGGCCGGCGACTGCGCCTGGGAAATTCCAGGTCAAAGCTCCCTGGACTAAACATTAACAAAATACGCATAGTTTATCAAACTAGAAAAATTACATTTATGTATTTGGGCATCATTCATAAAATAAGCTGTAACCAAGCAATATACATTTTAACCTTCTGCTTGCCTCAACAAAGCTCCACCTGTGGCCCAGGGAGATAAAGTAAGGGCAAGTAACGTTGCAAGCATACATAAATTCTATAAATGTTTAACTACATTTGGGGGGGGGGGGGGGGTTACAACCACAAGTTGATGGTACCAGAAATAAAACGTACTTCATTTGGCGGTAACAAAATGCTTAAAACCATTTGTGTGAACGGGGCACAGTTAAGTCTTTCAAGTTAAATAAGGATATTACACATTTTGTGGAATCTTTGTTGGTGGATATCACAGAAATTCCTCTTACTATGGAATTATGTGAAACTCTAAGGAGAAGCGGTATGTTGCTGGTCAATCTGAGATGCGAGACCTGATTGCAACCAAAACAAGGCGACGGCAACCAGTGGTGTCACTATGGTGGGAAGGAGGCCCTGTAGCTAGCATAACTCTTAGTATAGTTAACCTTTTCGTGATATTTTAACTTCGATGTTGCTTTGCAATGTGCCCTATAACAGCCCGGCTGCTTTCACATCTTCTCAGCGAGTGGAAGGGAGGAGACCATTTATTAACCTTTGGTCTGGTGGACTCAAACATTAACGAGGTAAGACTATCTCCAGTGGAGCATCAGTAAACGGTCGCCATTGCTGGAAGGTCGTTAACGGTAATAGCGGGATGGGGAAGGTATTACTTCAGCATCTCCACACAAAAAACATTACTTGGAGTACAGTTCAGTATTTCGCCTGATCTGTTTTGTAGAAGACACTTGGACAAATAGGTCTCACCTTTCAATAACATTACCCGTCCTTCTGGCTTTGGAGAAAAGAAAAAAAACTTTAAAAGCTTGCTTGCCAAAGTGGAACAGTGTACGCAAAAAGAGAAGAGAAATAATACATACACATGGATGCGTTCTCATCAGGCACGACAGGACGATGCGCGTGTGTGCATACATCATTATGAGGCGAACATTTTTTATTTTCATTTTTTATATTTACATTTTTTTAAATATCATTTTAACATGGCATATGCCTATCTTGGTGCAGTGAACTGAAAACAAATATATTTAAGCATTTGCAATGCAATAGGTCTCACATCTGCTTAAGTTACAGCTATTGGCGTTGTAAATGCATAACTGGTCTTGTCTTGCCACGTAAATTGGTGAACCCTGCTGCATAATTAGGTACTCTGTCACATAACTCTAGCGGTCCTGCATATAACTAAGCACTTCCATTTACCTTCTTCCTCTAGCTGCAGCATAAAATGAAAATGTTGCCATTTATTATATTTATTTATATTATTATTTTGCCCCCCTTTCCCCCCCCCTTCAAGGAAAGAAGGCTATTAACATTTGCAAAAGCAGAGCAATTCTGATGCTTTCACATTAATTCGCTTTACTGTGGTAAAAGGGTCAGGAACATAATCCTTTGGCTTGATTTGGTATATAAATTCACAATTTGTTTAATGTAGAATTCAGGTTGTCAGCAAAGCAATTTATCCCACTTCTGTGATGATGATCAAAAAACCTGTGAGAAAATCCATTATTTGCTATGAACAAATGTTAAATTAGCCACATTTAAACTAAATCTTAAAACACTAACATGATGTTCGCGCAATAGGTCGATGAGAGCGGCTCTGCTCTTGCATATGGTGGTGCCATGGGAAAAGGAAACTTTTAACACATGTCCCTGACATGGAGAAACTGCCATCTGTTTGGGACATCATGTGCAATCAAGTTCGCGCTATGTAAAACTTGAAAGTGCCATGGCCATCATGGAGCGAGAGAGGGATGAAACAATGTGAAGTAACTGGTAGTCATGCAAAGTGCTCCAATACTGCTGATTGAGTTCACGCAGAAAGCAACATTCCGCGGTTCCACAAACCTGGGTGATAAAATGATATTAAGCCATTTACCCCATGTCAAGTTAACGTTGGAAAAGGTGGCAAAATCTTAGCCTATTTATTTTGCTGCCAAAGCATCAAGGTGGGCCAATATTAACTGCAGGTATACTTGCTGCTGGCCAAGAAGCACAATGTTAGATATTAAGAGCAGACAGTCTAGGGAGGGGTGCAACTATGTGTTTATCATTACCAGACTTATCTGTGGGATGGTTCAGCAGACATCTGTGCAAACAAATGTCTGCACGGAGGATTGGATGGATTCCACTTGAAATTACTACAGCCCAGATAAGCAGCAGGTGGTATTTGAAACTAAGTAATTAACAGAAAGCAATAAATTCCTGCAGCTCTCCCAACAGGGGGACCCCTCACTGTGACCCTTTCGACCACACCAAGTGATTCTGCCCCTCTGCACATATGAACATAAATCCCTGTCACAGAAACTAGATGTTACAGCCAGACTCCACTACAGCCTGGCAGGCCTCGCACAGCAACACTTCTGGAGCGAGTCTCTCGGACACTGGATGTCTGAAGAACATGCTGCTCAAATCCAGATAAAATGGTGTAAATGTGTAGTAACGAGTCTGGAAGCGCTGGGCCATTGATTGTGGGATTACCTGTCATCCGTAAGTAACTTGTATGGGGTGAAGAAATAAAATGCCTTGAGAGAAGGTCCGCAAGGATAGGGGAGTGCTCAGCAGACTTCCGGACAAAACCTTTGGGGTGTAGCATTATTCAGCTTTAAGGAAAAGGCATGGAGGAGCTGCAGAGAAACAGGGGGCGGGTTAAAAAAAAAAAAAAAAAAAACAGCACATCCCGACCACCAAAGGCTTCCTGGCCATACTGTGTAAGGAACCTTATAACACATGTCCCTGATGTGGAGAAACTGCCATCTGTTTGGGACATCAAGTTCGAGCTATGTAAAACTTGAAAGGACCATGATCAGCATGGAGCAAAGGAGGGACGAAACAATGTGAAGTAACTGTTAGTTATGCAAAACGCTCCAATACAGCCGATTGAGTTTGTGCTAAGACTTGAAAGCGCCATGGAGCATAAAGGGGAGAGAAAAAATAAAAAAAAAAGTAGTCCGCATACAGTAAAGCATATTGGCAACTGTGTAATTATCCATGTAACACAGTAGGTCCCCAAGGCGGTAACAAAACAGCCACAAGACAGGACAAATGTAAAGCATTTACCAATTACATCTAGGAGTTTTTGAAAGGCAAACCCACAAACGAGTGAAACTGATGGGCATGAGAAGGGCGCGGTTAAAAACTCACAATACTAACAACAGGCGCTCAACCTGAAAAGTGTGTCAAAGAGCATTTTAGAAAATGGAGCAGCCTAGCAGCCTCCAAACCTTCACAAATGATCAAGACAGGGTGAGGGTCAATTCATCAAAATGCCAGGGGTAGCGGAAGTTACATCACACCCCATTTCATCTTTATTTTCACTTGCGCACACCTGCTTACACAGACACACGTATTCACTCAAACACACTCTCTCGCATCAGCACACTCACCCACCTGTAAAACAAAAGTTCCAACCACGAGAAACCTTTAAAAAAAAAAAAAAAACACTGGATGGTGGGAGGGGTTATTATTTTGAGGTGCCCACTAACCTAGTATGGGGACCCAGAGATGACGTAGACAGAAAAAGTGTATTGTGCTAAACGGTTTGGTGGTTGTCCTACTGTCCTAGGACCACCACATGCTGAGTTATGGGAAAAATGTTTTGTAAAAGAAATGCCCTGCAAAGCATTAGGGGCGAGTTTCCCGACTGCAGTGAATATTTTAGTATTGGATCTCCTGTTGTGCTAGGAGAGCCGCATTCACAACTTGTTTTTTTTTCTATTGAAACGGCTGCAGTTTGTATCTTTTTCAACTGCTAAACCTGGGAAGAATCAAAAAACGGGGTTGCATATTTAAATGACTCAGATTCTGTAACAATGTGACATAACTGGTGCTTATGCAAAGAGCTCCAAGACCTCCAGTCGAGTTTGTGCTTCTAACTGCCATGGCAGCCTTGGAGCGCATAGGGGAGAGACAAAAGAAAATGTTTAAATGACTCTGATTTGGTAACTGTGTGACATAACTGAGACTCATGCAAAGCGCTACAATACCTCTGATCTAGTTCATGCTATATGAAACTTCAAAGCGCCATGGCCATCTAGAAACACGAAGGGGAGAGACAAAAGAAAAAAGTAGTGCGCACACACAAAAGTATATGGCCGATAATGCAATAATCCATGAAACACGGTCAGTCTGCAAGACGTAACAAAGCAGCCTCGAGGTAGGACAAACGTAAAGCATTTACCTAGGAAATGAAGGGAATGTTGAAAGGCAGGTCAAGGAATGTGGGAGTGAGATGGGCAAGGTTAAAGCCCACAGAATAGATTACAACATGTTGAGAAGAGCAGCACTTGCACGCTGTTATGCTTGATCTAAAAAGGAAGGCCATTGAATAAGAATCAAGGAGATGATATGGACAAGAAAGCTAACCAAAGGAAAGTCATGGGTTAACGAAAGGCCCAATAAATAGTGATATTGTTCACAATGGGCCTTCGACAACAGAAAGCTAAACACTATCGGTAGGGGAGATTCAAAAATGGACTGTACCAATATTCTCAGCAGGGAGTGGAAGTAGAAATTACTATCCATGTCCCAGGGTTACAAACTGTTCTCACTTTCTGCTGCACAAAGGTGCAGTGAGCCTCCATCGCACTGGGTTCACATGCTTCATTTTTGTGGCACGGGAGATGCAAGGCAATACAGTCAAGCAATTTAGGTGCTAGATTGCCCAAGACCTGGAATATCCACAACAAAATGTAGTCACTAGCACCCAGCAAATAGTTCACACATACATTTGGCATCAGCCATACCAGAGAGATTGAAGTCTTGTATTGTTTCATTGTGAAATATTATCTGCAAAAAAGTGTATAAAAACATTTGTCATTCTGAATTGCACATTAAATAATTTTGTTTGGTGTTGAACCAACTGTTTTATGTTGTTTTAGAACCGCACCAGAGCAGATGCACTCCTTAATTTGCTGGAAATAAGAGGTGTTACAGGACACCAAAAAAATATTGCATCCTGCATATTCAGATAATGGGCTAAATTATGAATATGATTGGGATTAACAGGTGTACTTTGCTATGGCGTATTTATGCGAAATTACAGAAGAATTGCTTGAGATTACACAAGGAGCGTTATCCTGCGCTTAGTCCTATTTGCTTATTGAAAAAGGCACCCTTGTGTCCAAAACGAACCCGAAGATGCATTTTGCACAACAAAATAGCGCCAAATGTAACAGAACGGGAACAGCACAGCTGCTCGCACTCAGTTCCTGTGCGCGCGGGTAGGCATTTTTGCCCCTAATTACGTGAACAGCCACAATTGTGTAATTTCTCTATTTTTGCATCATAAGAGTAAGATGAAATTACTCCAATTACTCCAGTGTAATTAATAGGGTCTAGTTCTGATTCAAGGGTTAGAGGAAAAAAAGACCCAACATGGAGAGATAACAGAATAAAACTGAGACCAACAAACAACGTTTGGATTTTTTCACTAAGGAAAGGTTGCTGGACCTGCAAATCAGTGTAGCACTCAGTGTATGTCAATATACTGACAGCTAGATGAGCTTGTGTGTAAGAGGAAGATGTCTGCAGAGTCACACTCAAGTGTAGTGTAATCATGTCTCGAAAGGCAGTCCCTGCCACAATTCCTCCCTCAAGCACAAACCCGAGTCAGCAGAGGATTAAAACGTCCTTGAAAACCAGTGCCCTTCAGGGTTGTGGTGAGAGGTCAGATATTTAAGTACTCTTCTGCTAGACAGAATAAGTGGAAAGAAGTTTAAAAATTTCAGTACACGTGCATGTTACGAATCTGTGGTGTAAGGCCGCACTATGCAATAATGACACTAAAATCCTGGTTGGAGATGGATACTCAAGCTTCAAACTACATCAGATAATCTACACAGTTGAAAAGCAAACATCCTCTGTGGCAAATGGTTATATGCTAACTCAAAACCCATTGTGACAAATTTGTTTCGTCCTAAACGTTGTTGAGAATATTGCCTTTACACAGCTTTCATTAGGTTGCCTTAACTAACTTTTTGAACAAACTCTTGCTTCATGGCTTGTAATCACCTATTTTCCCTCCTACTTTACTCCTTAGGGGTGAGCGCAAAGCGCTCCATCCCCTGATGTAATCTCTCTTTGGGCTTCTAACCACGCCCATGTCACGTCAGTCCCTTACATTGGTTCGTGGGCTTGCCTTTTAAAATCTGCTCGCTTTCATTTGTGAAAGGCATGCATATGTCATGCCTTTTCCAGTGTTTAGCCCTCCCCGAGCGCACCGACCAACTACTGGAAACATATGAGGCTCCATGTTTTCCGTATAGTTTCTGGACTACTTTTTCTCTTTATTTAGCAGCACAATTGCGCTGTGTTTTCAACGCGATCACACTTGTTTTTTTTTTCCATTTAATGTGCCAAGAAAAGTCCTGTTAGGAGTTACAAACCTAATAGTTCCAACTCGGCGAAATGCGAGACACGTTGCATTGCAAATGCTTGTTTTCTTTTATAAGGGAACCTCTTCCTCCTGCTTCACTCCCTTTTTCTCAAACTCTTTTATCACCCTCCAGAATACCTCCTTTATTAACCTGCTACTTACTCCCTACCACTCCTACTTTAGTCATTTTTATCAAACTCGTACTTCTCCTCCTGCTCTGCTCCTATTTGTTTTGGAAACCTATGACTCCCCTTCAACCTTACTTTAAAAAAAAAAAAAAAAAAAAAAAAAAAACCTCTTTACTTTTTTTTTTTCCAAATCCTTTGCCATCTTCCCACTCTACTGCTCTTGTTTTTTGAAACCCCCTATTTCCATTACCGCTTTACTTCCTTTTCTGAAACAAAGTCCTTACTCCCCTCCTCCTTTGCCTCTATTTTTTAAAGAAAAACCTTACTCCACCTCTCCCTTTATTCTTTTTTTCTACAAAGGTCTTACTCTCCATCTTAATTACTCTTACTTTTTGTAAAAACCATTTACTCCCCCTGCAGGTGAAAAACAATTACAACCCCCCCACCCAGCTTCACTCCCATTTTTACAATCATCTTACTCCTACTGTATTCCCTGTTTTCAATCACAAATCCTTATTCCCACCTCTGCTCTACCCCTGTCCTACATACCCTCCCCTTTACTTTTATTACATCTTTAGCACATTGTCTTCTTTCGCCTGACTTATATTTTTCATGAAAACATTTACGTCTTGAAGTCTGGTGGCACAACTGCTAGACATAGGAGCCATCTTGCAGGGGTACTTGACAAACTGGGAGGGCCTAGCGGAAATGCTGTATTCTTTTGCTGTTCATTCACGTCCAGTAAAGCTGGTCCTCCTGCTGGGGAGTAGCCCTGCATCACGCTGCAGAACGGAGATGCTGTGTGCTCGCTTCAAATGCACACCGCTATACCTAGAGCAGGCTATTGGCATCAATCCTCGCCCACACCACACAGCTCCATTCCTCTCTCCCTCCTCCACCACTTTCCTGCAACCTGTTTCAGCTCAGGGCATCAATCTCAAAATCAAGCACAAAAGAAGGATGACTTAATGGCAGTGCCAATGAGTAGAGTATAAGCTGAAGACTCAGTGACTTGTAAAATGGGATAAACGCTGGTGAACTGTTTCTACCCAAGGCAGCATCGGTTTAGCGAGACTCCAACCACAGCAGGTTGGGTGGTGCCATCACCACTGCGTGCATTGGCGGCTGTCTGTTCCTTCTCAGAACTGTCACATCACTGATCTCAGAGTGGAAACGCCCTGTTAAACGCCCGTGAACACTCCCGAAGTTACAGTCTGAGGTTCAAAAAATCTACCTTGCATGGCCATCTCGACACACACCGTGCCTGCCAAATTCCACAGTGTTAGAATAGCGGAAAACCTATTTTCCTACTGGATTTTCTGCAGTACTAATTTCACTTCAGAGAATTCTAATCCCGAGAATAAGGATCATAGAATGATTGTCTATGAATTGGGTCCACTGTGCCTAATGATAATGAGCGCCTTGGTTTGCACAGATCTTGACAAAACACAAGCGCCTAAGCGAGATCACAGAGTATCCAGGCCATCCTTCTCACTCTCTGAATGACAGAAGCTTTTTTCTTTCAGTTTGTTTCAGTTCTCAAAATGTGTTTTCTTGGACTCTTTTTGTTTGCTCAAATGCGAATGGGTTTAACGTTGTGCCATCGCCTTCAAGGCTGTGGTTTTGGCTGATGGGCAGATTACATCCTGGTCTGCATCCCGCGGAAACAATGTCCCAAGTAGCAGCCTGGCACCAGCAACCACAGCAGCTACTAAACCAGTTATCTCTTCACCTACAGTTAAAGTCCTGGAGGGTGCCTGTCTACACATCTTATCTTAGGCATCGGCCTTGCGGTATACACAGAAGCCTGTCCTCCCTACCAACAACTCCCTCTGACAACCACACTTGAGAAAGATGCTAAATACTCTTGTGTGGTGTTAACGAAGGGCTGTGTTAAAACTTTACAAAAAGTCAGCTCCCTTGAAATCTACCGTACACGAAAAACAAAGAAAATAACACATAACTTGGTCGAGACAGCTTGGAAATCGGGTGCACAGGGTGTAACAAAAACAGCGCTGCCTCGCCCAGCGGCGGGGGACTTCTGTGGCTTCTTGCATAGGGAGAACAGTGCACTAGAGGGGTAACAGAGGGGCACGAGGCACATGATTCAGTTCTTTCAGGAACACCAAAGGAGGCAGCAATGTACCTGCCACACACAAAGTGATACTTATAGTAAAATAAACCTCGAGCTAACTCGACTGAAGCACACCTGACACCATTAAAGCAATGTGTTAGATGAAGTACCGACCACAGACCCCGGGAGTGGTAAAATCGTTAGCTACGGGGGTGATGTCATCCACAGTGAACCTCAACAATGTTAGTATCTTGGGGAACTGTCGCTCCATAAGCATCCGCCTGGGTCAACAGAGGGCAATTCCTCCTGCTGTAGGTAATGCCTTTTGCCATAAATAAAACAGGAGATTTTGGCCTCCCTCTTGGAATTTTAAAATAACTTCTTACGTCCAATAAGAGTCGAAGAATTAGGTAAAATCGAGCAGAAACGCATTATGTTCTTGAAAGCTGAAAGCAGCAGAACAGCACCGCTGGACAAAGTGCCAAACCTTGCTGTGCACATCTTGTTAACTTTGTACAAATTGGGAATATACTTCATTAGGCCGTTACTGCATCAGCAGAAAATGCACAGTCGTCGCAGGCCCGAAATAGCTCTGCCAGCCGAGGCCGAGCAGGAAAAGACCAGTGGAGCGCCATTATTGACGTCGGTCGGCAGAACTCTCCCGGGTGCTGCTCGGACAAAGACCGAAGCCAGCAGCCACCTCGAGAACACGCGCCCCTCAAAGCCCCGTCCCCCGAGCTATTCCTCTGCAGCTGGGATCACGGCGGCCGCGCTGCTTTCAGACAGGATGCTGTGGGTGTTGGAACCGCCCTACCAGGCAAGGGGCGCTCCACACGCGAACGAGCGCACACACTAAAAGCATAAAACGAATCATTTCAACAGTCGAGGTTTGGTAATGTGACTGAACCGCAGTCAGCAAGCTGCCCTACAAACCGCCTGAACTACCATGGGAATGGGGCATTCTCAATCTAGGGTGGTTCTTGTTTATTTACAATGCCGGGCTCCCCTAAAGAGATAAAGGAACAGTTCAGAAACTGCTTCACAGCGCCTTTGGCACCTGACAGCATTCGCTTTACGGCAGATAAGAGTGACAAAGTGTGCGAGTTGTGGGCTACGATGAAATCAACTGGCGACCACCACTATGGAAACAGGCAGAATGAACAATATGTTACCAACCCAAGCATCCGCCTCTCTCGGTACAATCATGGCCCTTCATGGAAAGCACTTTTTGCGTGTTAGAATTAGCAGTGCACACGCTGAGCGCCATCATAGGACAGATAAAATGCAGCAGCGCTCTTCTCGCCAGAAAAGATTGGGCACGGGTCAAAAGTCTCAGTTGTGCACAAGCCTCTTCTTGCTGCTCCTGAAAATTAAATTGAAATTCGAGGTTTGCAAATTCATATTTCCTTGATGACCAGTGTGGAAATTGGCTTTCCAAGTTGCTGGTATATATTTTTAGTAGTTACTCATGGCTATTCCATTCACTGCATTTTGCCAGCAAAACCAATTCCAGGTGTAGAAAAAACAACTGTTTGACTTCGAAAATTAAGGACGAGAGGCCACTGGAGTTTAGATTTGCCACATACCCAGCTTGAGTTTGGGCCAAAGGGCACTCGTAGCCTCCTTCCTCGAAGCTGACATAAGACATTTATTGTGGCATCTGGACACAGGAAGCCAGAGTAAATTGTTGGTTGACCGTGTGAGGGTATTGCTCTGCGGGCGAGCGATGGCACTGGGCAACTTCTACAGTCGTGTCATTTCGCACTGCAAAGGGCTTTTACTGGCAACATGCTTCACGAAATGTGGAATCAACTCCCCAGTGACTCACACAGCTACTTCCCTTCCAACTTAGCATTTCTGACTCCCAATTTTCCTCCAGGGAATCACGGTGGCCTCCTTCCTTAAAGTCTCTAAGTGGCAACCTTAGAACATGCCCAATTTTGCAGCAGGACAGACACGTCTGATTTTAAGTGTTGATCTCCTAACAACCGCACATGTATGGAGAGGACGAGACACACATGCAAAGCTTCGTGGAATACCTATCTAGACATGTTCTTAAAAGAGAGAGACTCAGCGAAGGCCATAGAGTGACCTGGCCCGGCAAGTAATAGAGCGCCCCAGTTCCCCAGCAGTGTCCCTGCCTCTCATCTAGGCTTGATGGCTTCAACAGGATCTCATGAGGTGGGGAGTAGCTAGGTGCCAGTCATGGCCTTAGCGGCAACGCTTAACAAGGTAATCTCCCCCCCACCCCCCCCACCCCGGTCACAGAAAAAGGGTGAGGTTTTATGAAGTTGCAACCTCCAAAACCAAGCATGTTCAAACTAGCAACGTGGACAGAAAAAATGCCTTTTAAGTATGCATTCATTTTGTTGCCTTTGGGAGGCAGAATTTACGGAAACTATACAAATTTAGGGTATGGGGCAGAGAGTTATGGTACAAAACAGAAACAGGTTTTCAGGGACATTAACCAGAGACACAGATCACTTGGAAAATTAACAACAAACCACCACTTACCGAATCTTTTAATGGGAATCCCCCCAATTCGAGGAGCTGTGGGTTTGGGGTCCAGTTTCAGAAGGCACCACCATTACAAAGAAAGAGCTGATTCCATGCAGAATGAGGGGTTCGGGCTAGGAATATACCTGACACGCTACCTTGGCTGGACTGCTCAGAGTACAACTCGGTACTTCTGATCCACCTCTCACCTGGGCACAAGAAACAATCATCACCTTGAAGAAGCCAATGCAAATGGGATGAACCTTCCGTCAACATCTTTAAGGGCACAATGGGACACCCATCAAAGTCTCCCTCTGTCCCTTACGCCAAACCCTTCTTCTACTAGGAGAAGTTTACTTGGCTGAGGGAGCAGGACACATTGTTGGTGGTGGTGGTGGTGGTGCGGGGGGCATGGGGGGATGGGGGGGATTTCCGGTCTGGAAGTTAACATGTGCAAACGCGGCTCTCGCTGCCTGAATAAGGCTGTGGCGCACTTTCAGAAGCAGTGTCACCAGCACCTCCAGGATGTCCAGCACTTTCAGAAGCAGTGTCACCAGCACCTCCAGGATGTCCAGCACCTCCAGGATGTCCAGCACTTTCAGAAGCAGTGTCACCAGCACCTCCAGGATGTCCAGCACTTTCAGAAGCAGCGTCACCAGCACCTCCAGGATGTCCAGCACTTTCAGAAGCAGTGTCACCAGCACCTCCAGGATGCCCAAGGATGTCCCTCACAGAGGCTGCAGTGCAGTTGCTTCACCAAGAGGTCTGCCAGCGCTGAAGTCCATAACTTACCAAAACCATAAGACCATAAAAAAATGATAAAAACGTAGACACTATTGTTGAAATCTAAAACCTCAATACCACTAAGATCTGCCAGTTCCGAAGAGCTGCGGTACAAAGCTCCTCAATGGGATGCTCTTAGAACCAGGGATGTCGCTGGTAACATTTCACAGATAGGAGTACTGGCCACAACTAACTCTCCCGATATCCACCTGGCATTGATTTCAGTAACACTCTGTGACAACTCATCCCCAGCATGGAATTCAGGAAGACATTTTTACGTTCTCACTTTAAATACTTAATTTCTGAAATTTTAAGGACGAAATGCAGGCTTTTACCCTCTCTCTCATTGTAACCACCCCCCTAAACCAATCTGCATCTAAGTTCAGCAACAGACGGATACATATTTGTGTAAACTTTGTGAAAATAAACTATTCATTGCCCTGTCCATTGTGTATCTATAGTTGCACACAGTACTAGTGTCCATCAATCAATCAGAATTAATAAAGTGTGGCTAATCATCCGATAAGGTATCCAGGTGTTTTCAGGTTCCAGAAGCTTATTCTAACAGTCAGATCTTGATGGCTATTTGGAATTCCTAAGTGAGGTGATGGTCCAGAGGTGCATGGGGAAGCTGTTCCAGGTTTTGCTGCAATGGGAGAGAAGGAGCGTCCTCCACTAGTTCTTTGGTAGATGCGGGAGGTATGGGCAAGTGAAAGGAAGGCAGAGCAAAGTCTTTTCCAACAGTTGGTTCAGGCAGTGGTTAATGTACGCGGGTCTGTGGTAGTGTAGAGCCTTGTGTGTGGGTCAGCAGCTTGAATTGGCATCTCAGTTGTATGGGGAGCCAGTGAAGTTGCCAGAGGTGGGTGCGATGTGGGTTCATCGGGGAAAGTAGAGGATGAGACTGGCTGCAGTGTTCTGTATGGTCTGAAGTCTCTGTAGTAGGTGTGCAGCGATTCCTACGTAGAGGGTGTTGCCATAGTCCAGTTGTCTGGTGATGAGGGCCTGTGTCGCGCTGCGTCTCATGCACAGGGGTAACCACTTGAAGATCTTACAAAGCCTGCGCAAAGTGAGAAAGCAGACAGAGGACACAGCTTTGAACTGTGATTTCATGGTGAGCTTCTTGTTGATGATTCCGAGTGTTCTGGTGTGGTCGGAGGGAGTGGGTCCTAGATCTGAAGGCCACCAGGAGTTGTTCCATATGTTGCTGCTATTGCCAAAGATCAGTACTTTGGTCCTGTCTGCGTTTAGCTGCAGGAAGTTGTTCTTCATCCAGTCAGCGACACTTGTCACACATCTATGGAGGCTGGTTCTGGTGGGGGAGGGGCCGTCGATGAGTGAGAGGATAAGCTCGGTGTCGTCTGCGTAGGAAATTATGATGAGACCATGGGATCTGATAATGCTGGCCAGCGGGGTCATATATGTGTCCACTGATGATGGGACACAGCATAACTCAGTATGTAAACATGCCAGTGCAGAGTTACGGACAGTGTTGATGCTATAGCATTTATGCTACATCACTTTATAATTAGCACTGAAAGAAAAAATGTGAACTACAGGGCTAAATTTAGCCATTTTATCAAGGAAAAGTCCATATTGCCAATTAATGAGGGCTAGCTCATCCTACTGTTTGGGATGCTTCCATGCTGCCCCCACATATACCCAGTGCCCGCAGGACCACTTGGGCTCCAAAATATTGCCTCTTAATCCAATACTCTCCCTATGAATTCTAGTTAAATGAAGTTCTACGCTGTTACATGCCTCAACAACTGAGGGAGTTACAACAAAACGAGTAAAAATAGACAAGCTGGACCAATAATATTTTCTCTCGTATGCTCACTAATTTTAGGCTCACATCATATATCAGGTTTGTTATTCCAGTAAACAACATTCATGTTTCCTCTAAAATTTCTAGCCATCCATTGGCCAAGAGGAGTGAAATTTTAAAGGAGCAATCTTAAAACTTCTGTGCAGAGTTATCAAAGGGTGGCAAAATTACAAGTGAAAAAAAAGTTTTTTCCAGTTTCACGAGCAGAGGCACAGATTGGCTGCTGCAGTTAATCTATGCTAAAAAGGGAATTATCCCAGACAGTATTTAATCTATTTTAAGTCAACTAACAGAAGTCTTTATTTGCAAGCTTTCCTAACCAATAGATTTGGTTAGCTGATCTAAGGTAGCAACTGATCCAACTAGTGACTGTCAATGGATAAACGTTATTCAGATTAAGCTTCGTAAACAAAGCGCACACAACCTGAACCTTAACATTTTTTTCACCACACTGTTTTGTTTTAACAGAGGTGCCTAAACCCAAACTCAGTGTCTCAATCAACTCAAGTAAGTCTGGGGTCTTGGACGACAAATGTTTTTTTTTTTCTTTCTTTTTTTTTTCTTAAAGCGCTTAGCGAGTGTAAAAGTCTGCAGAGCGAGGTCCACGTGTGTTTTGCCCACGGTAAGCGGTTTGCCGGAGTCACGGGGGAAGCTGCGGGCAGCGCCGTGCTTGCTCAGGCGATAGCATCAGTCTGGGTGATAAGGAAGCCATCTTTACTTTAAACGAAGCGAACGCGGCCTTTGCAGCGTTCCTGACCTTGAATGCTTGGGATTGTTCGGTCATTCAGTCTCCCTGCCACTGCTGGAGCGAACATTTATTTTTCTTGCTAATCTTAAAATGTTATCTGCAGCCTCGGAGAGACTGGTGACACGGGTTCTCTGGAAAACATTCCTTTCCAGAAAAAAAAGCTCATCTGTCGATATCTTGGAATCTTTACAAGAAATGTTGATATTTGCACGCCTACGCGTTGCCATAAATGTAACTTCGGTAAGCACCTAACTTCTGCAAGACTACAGTACATAACAAGCATTGGCAAAACCAGTAGGCCGTGTCTCTGTGACCTACTAGTTCTACCAATGCCTTTTTCAACAGCAGGGCCACTGCAGACTTGGCAATAATTTGCAGGTGCTGTACTATTTTTTTTTGAAGTCTTACGACGCGTCTTGCGCTAGTTCATTTGTAGGTGCATTTATGCTATTTTAAGAACTATTTTTAGCCGTGCGCTCTCCATCCCCTCTCGCTTCTACCCCCAGGTAGGGGGGGAGGAGAGGCGAGTGAGAAAGTGGACAGAGGAGAGCATAGGCAAGGAAGGGTGAGCGGGGGGCACTAAGGGGAGCGTACAGACAACAGAGGGTAGGCGGGAGGGGCCAGGTGTAGTGCAAGGACATCAGAATGTGGGCGGATGATGAGGGGCTGCGGCACGTGGACAACATTACAGGGGCTGAGGCAAGATCCGGGACAACAGAGTACGAACGGGGCGGGGCAAGCACACGGACAAGCAATGGAGAGTAATGGGCGAGCTCTAGGCCCACAGTAACCTCTCAAAATGTCTCACAACAAACAGCACATGCGCAGTCCGAGGCAAGACCTAAAAAAGATGGGGTCCCAGTTCCTTCAAGCAATTCAGAATTATAAATTGGTAAAAGGCCAAATGACTTTCGAGAATTTAGGAAATAAACCTAGTTACAGTCATCAGGCAAGAGCGGTTCTCATTTGGAAGGGCAAAGTCTTAAGCAGTGGGTATGGATGTTGCTAAAATATTTTACATTGAGTTTTAATTCCAAAAAGTTAAGATGATTCTTAATCTGAAAGATAACATTTAACAGCAGCAGATGACAATGGGGTTATTTTAATTAGTTAGAAAGTATTATGGTACTGGCCCTATACTGAAATTAGGCCTACTAAGTGCCTCCTCTATACTCACATTTGACACTTTATGGTAAAAGAACACAATTCCAAGCTACGTTTACATAAAATAGAATAGAAATTGAATCTGTAGCCTAATAACAAACTACACCCAAATACAAGCTACTTTTTCTCAAGATTTCAGAAAGACATCAGGACTTGGTTCTGGCAGCAACTGCAAAACCAAAACATAATAGGAACTGCCTTAGTGGATTCTACCGGAAGAAACTATTACCCTTTGAGAGAACATATTGCACTCTGGACTGAGGTACTGACTGGTTTCTTTAACAGTTCAGGAGTGCAGCATGAGTTGAACTCCAGGTGGTAGACAAACTTGTGCAGACTTTTAACCAGTACCAACTATTGCCACCTGCAATTTTCATGACCATGCAGCAAATTATATCAGTTTCCCTTCTGCAGATAAAACCATCTTATTGCAAAATTCACAACGCAATGCGACATTCACATGGAATTACCTATAAATATAGATTTTAGAGGTTCACATTACAATTCATAAAAGCTAACAAGAGCAATTAGCATATAACTAATACATTTACCAAAACGGAATAAAAAAAGACAAGACTGACCCTGCTCATCACTCCAGGACAGCATTCATTTTCTTAATAACTCCCCCCCAATAAAACATAATAAAAAGGTGATTATTCAAACTGGTATGGTTAAATAAATTAGCACGTCCTACCACTATCATCACTGACTGTTAAGTCATTGAGATATAGGATCCTGAGTGGTTTTAGGTGCACGCATCCTAGCAAGCCGAGATGGTGGTCTCAGACCTGACACAACCACAAAAATGTACCTGGACCAACAATATCCGGGGAACGTCTGCCAGTCAGGCCATAACCATGTGATCTCCTTCCTGCTGACCATCACATGTTCCTGTTTAGTCCAGACAGCAATATCCGCAACCTAATCCTGCAAGAGCATCTTATTTTTTTACTATTTTTGCAAAGTAAACAGTGTAATGGCCCACTTTGTGACCTTAAAATACTGACATAAGAAATGTTTGCCTCAATCAATAGGAGAAGACACAAACAAATTATATGGATTCAGGACCCAAGAAACACCACACAGTTCTTTAATCTGCAATTTATCCAGGCTACTACTACACTACACACAGATAAATTCTAGCACAAGAGACAATACCAGCAAAAGTCTGATAAAGTCGCCCTTCAGGTCCAGCATGTGATTGGCTAAAATAGTTGAGGACACAATTTGACAGATGATTCAAACATTGTATGTCCAACTTTTAGCTCCCTAAACCTTTCTATCCACTGATTAAATGAAACACATGCCTCATGTCACTTTACTTCCGGAGAGGTACACATACATTTAATTGAGTCCTTCCTTCACGTTAGCCATACTTCTACACAATAATCCCAATAGATTTCTTATCCCACAACTTGTTAGGACCATGCTCTAGATCACACCCACATTTCATTCGCGTCCCCGTAGTGACCTTTAGGTTAATAAGAGTATTTTGGGTAGCTCAGCAAGAGAATGGTTAGCCAAACGAACACTGGAGTAACATGGTAAATTGTTCAGGCTACCCTTGCTACAAAATATAAACACAAGCTTTGCAGGTAAGCAACATCATTTGATCTCAAAGAGTAACACCTTCAATTATTGTGACAGGTAAATAAGAAATAATACTTCTCCCCTGTTATTCAGAACTCCATGCTGCACCAGTGATAAAACCACCTTACATGGATGAAAACAAGCTCAGCATGATATTTATAGACTCGTTGAAAGAGAATTTCATTTTTAAGAGTTGTTCATCAATACTAAGATCCTTACCAAGAGCTGCAGCTGATCTGCTCTAGAACCACTTTGGACAAATAGAAAGGCCCATTGTATGGGCAAGCACATCCTTAATAGGAGATGCAGGCACTGAAGTACGACTGAAAGCAGGTGCAGCGTAGGTCACTTCTCAAATATTGTAACTACCTTCTGGACAGACTGGAACACTTCTCAAAACTGCAACTTTGGTGTCTCAGGTAAGCCTTTTAAGAGTCCTAAAAAATACAACTGGGGGTTATCTAATTGTTCAGTGCCAAATACCAAGGTGGCGTAGTATTGATTCCACCTCATGACTCTATAATCCAAACACTCCCTACCCCGTTATCTAACTTTTTAATTCCCGTTTTCCCCCCTTTTCACGGTTTTCAGTGTCCTTTTTCCTCCCTTTTTCATCCTAGTGTGCATGTTTCGCTCTCCTGCCCAAAGCCTGATTAGGATAAATAAGTGCCCTCCCCCCAAAAATAGTGTTGGTGGGTCTGTAACCGCCAGCTCAGTTTATGAAGTGCTTATGACAACAAACTAAGATCCCACGGCATAAGGATCCAGAGGGTAACTAAGTCTTCAGCTGAACATGAATAAATATTTATTGTGCACAAAATCACCTTGTCGTAGAGGTTCCTATAACACATTGCGGATATTAGGAAGATGGCAGCATAATATCATTTTACATGTCACCAGAAAAAAAGAGAAAAGAAAGACAAAGCCTCATCAGAGCAGCCAGCTAAGTAAACTCGGGTGAGGATTCAAACGTTGGACCAGGCGAGGGCTTCAGCACCTCCTGAAGGGATTCTCCGCAAGGCACGGTGCTTCTGTACTCCCAGAAATTCATGCACCTACAAAAAAAGGTAATCCCCTGCTTTTTCTCCAACCCCTTCAAATGAATGAAAGGTCTGACTGAACACTGAACAGAATGGGCGGTTTCCTGCCCCAGGGCCTCTTTTCGGCATGTCTATCATCTTCAAAATTACGCACGATTTCAAGCCGTGTGAAGGCAGATATGTCAGAATGTCAAGCATTACCTACTCTCAACATCTACAGCCTAAGCCCATCCGTTCCTCCAGGCTCATGGCGCTCCCGCCCTCCCTACCTGCTGAGCAGACACCAAGTGCTGGCTACAAGACACTAGCGCTGCATCCGGAGGGACACGCGGATTTAGGGGAAGATCATTCCATCTACAAGTCACATCTTTTATCCCCAGGACAGACAGGATAAAGATCTCGGTTATCAGCATCATTTTAAGGTGCAGTAGCAGGAGGCCAGCAGCAGACGGGTCTAGCCTGAGTCAGCACTAGGAGAGGGGTAACCATGCTGCAGTGGGTGTTTTTAACGCTTCATCAGCCCCCTTGTCCTCCCATCTCTCTCGCCCCCTGCCGCAACACACCCTGTCCCCCAAACAAACGGTGCAATGGAGCTCAACAGTGAGCGATTCAGGTGAACTTGGGCAGTGGGGAGATGTTAGTACTCAGAGGCCAGTCGTTGCTCTGATGTGATCAGCCGGGGAGTGGGCTGGAAACAGAAACAGGGTCCCCTACTGCATAGCTCTATTCATTGGCAGCATCCAAAAAACCAAATGTCTTTCTGCCCAGGCCGCTGTCTAGGCAAGGGCCAGCTCTGTTCGCTCCTATCTTGTCACGTCAGCCACTTCTACAACTCAACAATTGTGAGCTTGTCGACGATCAACCTCAGCCAATTATGCTTTACACACAATTAAATGTCTGCATGGAACACTTAAACCATAAACGCCTCGTTTAATCACAATGAAGCAAGACGGCGCATCAAGGTGTAACCAGCTGAACAAGTCTTAGCGCCTAACAGACAGTCCTATATGGCCAAGCTAATGAAGTCATGATCAGTGATGCCACATAATTACGAGAAGAGGCAAACCTGGCACATATACAACAGCTGTAAAGGTTACCTACTGATCCCTGCCCTAGTGGAAGGCAATCATACCATGAAGATAAGCTTCAAGTTTCTCATTGAGAAACCAACAGCATCACCCCTGAAAACGAATCAATTCTGGTTGCAGGTGACGGGCATGTCCAATGTAAGAAGCCCAAGAAAGACCCTGGTCCAGTTCATGATCAAAACACCTCTCACAAACACGCCTGGATGGTCTCCTATCAATGCCAGGTTGTAAAGCAGGACTATTTAAATGTTTTAGGAACTTCTACTGCCCAAACATGAATGCAGGTATCTAGCAACCACCATGCAACGTCATTTTAAACTAAAGGGGATACTGGGCATGGGATCATAATTGGCAAGCTTTCACATTTCAGAGAGGATTATAGAGAACTGTTCATAACACTTTGCAATGACAGGCTTAAGAGAAGGAACAGACACAGATGAGATACAAAAATTCCTCAAGTTGCTAACTCTTGAGCAAAATAGGAGAATAGGCATCCAGAATAGGCTATGCCTCAGGCTTATGGATAATTGGTTTTAATGCTGGGGGAATCCTGGTGGTGAAACTCCGCTCTGACACTACCGTTCTTAGAAGAAGCAAAGGGAGGTGATGGTAGGAAATAATAACTTCACATGAACTATACATCTGATCAGGCTGTTCATTAGAAATATGAGCTATTGTGGCCTCTAGGGGGCGTGGAGTTCAGTGTACATTAAATACACTGGCTGAAGTTTGGTAATTTAAAATGAGGTAAATGGCCTACTAAACAGAATGAATGTTAATATGGTGTACCGCTTTCGTAATGTGGTCCTGGAACGGCATCTTGAAAACGGAGAATGATCTTAACATCTGAACTTATTTAAAAAAATAAAAAAATATGCTAGAGAAGAGCACATCACCTCGAAGGCTGCTGTGATGTACCTAAGTGTGGTCACAATGAAGGTTAGCTAGAAGCAACCTATGACTGTTTGCCCTCTCAATATATTTGCTGGTACAGGCCTTGCAGATACCTTTAAAGCCACAGGGCATCGAGTTGCTTCTGGGCAGGTACGCGGTGAGGGGGGCAGATGGTGACCTTCTTCATATTATTCAACACAGCACTTTTGTGCAAGAGTAAATGGCTGATAACTTGGATGATAAACCCCACAATAATCCAAGTCTCCATTCTTCACTTAGAGTCCGGTGACAATAACGGAAATGTGCGCTTATCGGGCTGCCACACTACGTTTCTAATATTCACAGGGATTTTCAATAAAGTGGTAATACAGGCATCACAGAAGGTACCACTCCAGCAAAAGGTTATTGGTAGCGCGCAGCAAAATAACACGATAATAAATGTAGGACAGCAGAGGTGATGTGTGCTCCACGACTCCATCTGCTGGGGTGGGGTGATAATGCACCCCCCATTTGTGATATTTATCACATCTGGGCACTACCACACTCTAAACGATGACCAATGTTATAAATTGAGAGTCACAAGACTGTCTCACAAGGCGGCCACTTTTGAGACCCAATACATTGCATGAATGTTTTCAAAGCCATCACAATTCAATGCTCTTAGACTGACACAAAGCAAGGAGCAGAACAATTAATGAAGATTATCCATTCTTCACATATTGTTGCGAAGAGTTCAAGATAGCCTGGTAGGCTGCCAAAAGTACGAGCATTGCAGCCGCCCACGCAAGCCTGTTAAATGTGTTATCTTGCTGTAATGACAAAAAATTATGTTAAGCAATCTGTGCAGTTTAGCCTTTGCTCACCCTAATTCAAAAGCATAACTGGTGACTAATTTAAGTAAAAAACAAACTATAGTTTTGTGCCAATATCAAATAAACAGTGTTTAATATCAAAACTGGGAGCGTAAAAGGTCTACCTTTCCTTCAACAGTGGTGTGCCGAGCAGCAAAGGCCGAAGGGTGCCTCTGCACACATTGTACAAACAGGCAACACCGGGAGCATGGGAGAATCATAACCAGTGGTAACAGGAACCATGTTTTACTCACATTGGTTACGCACCACGACCAAGATGGTGGAGTCATGAGGCCGAGAAGCCGTCTAACATTCAGCGCATATATTGCGAGGCACCTCCTGGACGGGTCTGACCTGCCATTTGAGATTCCTAAGAAGAAGCAATTTGAGCTCTCTTCGCTATTCGCACCCAAAAGGAGCTTCAGCCCTGCTCTCTGGCCATAAGCGAAGAACTGTGCTGGAAGAACTTTAGAGCAGGGGATTAAAGGAGCCAAAATGACTGAGTTCAGCAGATGACAGGTTCTAGATAGATCGTTGATCGTCACTCGGGAAATGCACAGAGCGGGCAGACAGGAGGTGGTACCGAGGAGTTATGGGGTGGTGGTACCGAGGAGTTATGGGGTAGTGGTGAGCCAGCGGGGCAGTGGATGTGATAGTCTGGACCTTCCAAAAACACTGTGAGGGTCCAGTTCCTGACTTCAGGGGTAGAGCTCCCCGACTCTGATTGAGGACTCTGGCTGGATGACATTGGGCTCAGAGCAGCAATGGAAAGTAGTGGGCCCCGTCACCAAGTTTACAGAACTGGAAGTGATTTTATATACTGTAGAAGGTAGAGTGTAGATTGTGAAATTGCCATTATTAACTTCGACCCTCATACTAAGAAAGTGAAAGGAGGGTTTTTTTGTGTTTTTTTTTTTTTTTTTTAACACCTTGGACTGCTTCGCACAGTAAGCGTCCAAAGAGTGGGGAGAGTGATTGTCCCTGATTTATCTGAGCTGGGGTAAACAGGCCGGCCTTCGCTCCATAAACTCACTACACGAACCACTGTAACAATAAATGTTAGAAATTGATGCAGAGTCCAAAAGAAAAACGAAAAAAAAAAAAAAAAAAAAAAAACACTTTTCAAATTAAAGAACAATTCACTGAACACCAACACCGCTTCAAATCGCTTAAAGCAATGACGAACAATCCAGTGAACAACACCTGGTACTGATTGCAATAGCTGGCATAAAACATAACTGTTGACCTAATTGTTTTTAGATCATGTAATCCATATGTGTTCACTAAATAGTCGCATCTAATATAATTTAGCCCTGGACAACTACATCCTATATGGTCCACTGTTTCTTCATCCAAACGGCACATTGCTTTTTTTTTTCTTTTTTTTTTTTTAAGTATACTCATTCGCCAATGAACAACAAGGTGTGATTAACGCTGACAATTCCCAGTAGTCGAAAAATAAATCTCATTTAGCCATATGGAATTTTCGGAGAGCAGTAGTTCGAGGTACTTTTGCAAACACAGAAGAGCATAACCAGAAGCTAGCTCCATGCAACTCACCAAGTTAAATAGAGCACGCAGATTGTCCTGCAAACTAGACTGTATTTTGTGTCCATTTAATCACTTTTTTTTATTCTAGCTCATCAGATCACGCATCATGAAAAACATACTTGGTAAGCACAGAGATTAAATGGCTTTCTTCAGTAGTTTCAGTAACACTGTTCATCACCCAAATCTGGCCAGGAAGTGCGTCGGCTCGCAACCATTTCGCTCATAGATAATACAATGAACTCTTATGATAGGCTAATTTGCTGCTGGCTGGTTAGCAGCAATTCCAGTCTTACCTATGCTTGTGGTTTAGATCTTCTTAAACTGAACAAATGGATATGAAAGCATTGGATTCTGTGAGGGTTATGTGCTTATTTAGATACCTTTGACAGGAATACAACAATGCACAGCCTGGTTTACCAGGGATAGCTTGAAAAGGAGGCTGACCTATAATCCACCACGTTTAGGCATTAAGGGCCAGATGTATCAAAGGGTTTTACCCATTCTGAGTCAATGGGAAAATGCTTTGGTACATATGGCCCCATACGTTTTGTAGTTGCAGCCCCTCTGATTTTGAGAAGAGCAGGTTATGTAAATGCCTATGTAAAAAATAGTTTGACACTGCCACCGAAATGGTCATCTCGACCCTCCAGCTAAAAACCTCAGTTTGTTTTAACCAAAGGCGGATATTTTAGTTTTCTTTAAATTTGTCTCATTATATTATTTATTATTATATAATGTGAGGTTAGTCTGCAATCTTTGCAGCCCATTAGGAGTCCGATGTATAATGGTCAGATCATCGCCATACACAAGAGGAATGATAAATTCAACCTAAACTTTGGGGGAAACAAATCACTGCTGCTAGTTGATTGAGGAGGTCAGCCATGCAAAGGTTAAACAAACTTGGTTGAAGAATAGGCTTGTTATAATATATTCATGGTATTCATCGTATAAGTGCAATTTCTATTACAATTAGTGTGCACCCATTGTGTAAATCCACGATTAGTTTAAGTATTCCGATTTCAATTCAAAATAGTACGAAGCTTAGCCCAAAGGCAATTTCTACTAATCTTGTCGAATGTCGCTGAACACAGAAACACGAGGTTGAGAATGAAGCGATGACCAAGGGCAACAGCTAAAATGGGCCACCCTCGTTAATCCCGCTCTTCTCTATTGATAAAAGTGGTCAATAGCCTGGTAAAGTGCAGTGAGTAGTCGTCAGCAGCATTTGTTTACCCTCTTCAACCAGTAAGGCAGAAGGAAGGCTCCTCAAACAGGGTGGGTAAATTATGCTGAATTAGTGATACTTGTCCGCAGGATAAGAGGTACCGAATGCTTAAGGCAGATCTTTGATATACTTCGTCAGGACAACTTCAATTGAACGATGTACTACACTCTTGGCTCCTGAATTAGGAAGACAGTGGGGTACAAGGCCTACAAAATCTACTATATAAAGGAACACTTGTTTTCATAAACCATTGAAAATGGAGTATGGAGCTGATTACAGCAGCATTTCTAGCTGTGTCATAAAGACATGTAATCTTGGATCATTTCAGAGCCACTCTTCCTAGTGGCCTAAGACATTTTATCTGCAAAAATAGATTTTCCTCCTATTAAAGAAATTAGGAAGCAGTTCTGGTAGTGGTGTTGGGGGGGGCGTAAGAGTTGCGAAAAACGATTGCTTTCTTCTTAGAGAATACATAGAGGAGACTCAATGCGAGAAGAAAAAAAAATGGGATGATGGAGTGCACTGTTCAGATGTAAGACAGTCTATCATGCAGTCCGTGCAAGCACTTCCAGAAAGGCGAAATGATAAATTAAACAGCCCATAGCCTGTTGGTGAAGAGAGAAACTCTTCTCCGACTAGAGCTAAAGACCACTCTGTGAGAGTATGCATACCCTAGAACAACTGCCCTACCTGGCGCAAACTAAATCCAGACTAAGAATCGATCACATACCATCACTAACCTTCAGAATGCATTACACTGCCTAAAGAGGATTACAGACTATTGTGTCTATTCTAATGAGACCAGAGAACAGACAAGGCTCCCTCATCAAATGGATAAATAAGTCCACGAGTAACAGAGAAAGTAACGAAAAAATGGACTTCACATATTAACACACCTCTCCCCACTTCATGTCTTGTAATCGGCAGCAGGGCATGAGCTGCTTTGCAGAGCTTCACAACCTTAATGGGCTCCACGCAGGTGAGACGTAAGTCATCACCATATCAATCAATAAGGCTACTGGGCTTTAGCCATTCGCACTGGACAGGGTCCAGTCCAGGATCAAATCATAACTAAAGCAGTCCCAATGAGCAGCTCCCTAGATCGCAGCTCCACCCAAATGGTGATTTTGCCTTACGCTGTAAACATATCTGACTCTCAACCATAAGTAATGTAATCTGCATAATTAGCAGCATTTATTGGCAATGTAGTCTAGATCAGAATAAGCATTCTTTTTTTTTGTTTTTTATCACATACAAAAAAGTTACATCCTTTAGGTAACGTTCTTCCAGATACAGTCTTCTAACCACGGATTCCTCACTTTAGAACACTCCGAGGGCACCAGACTGGATCCAGAAACTTTCATCCAACAATACTCCAATGCGCTGATAAGCGGTTCCACACCATCCTGAAGTGACAGAGCGGAACTGCACACACATATGTGTGCTGTCAACAGTTGCTTTGTTTCTGTGTGGGGATCCAGATCTCTGCTCCCAGTTTCATCGGCCTTCTGACGACTTGTAAACTTAATCCAGTGTGTAAGGGAACGATGTCACCCTCCTAAAACAATGCGTTTCAAACCACAATGTGACTGTTAGAAAGCAGATGTTGGTCACAAACCTGCACCGGTTGTCTCATTAGCGTTCCTGACTGGGACCCAACTTGAAGTTGTGCAACAAACGTGCCCCTAATGCACCCAAAGGCAATCCGAGACTGACCAGCAAAGCTGTAGATCACCAAACATAAGAAGTTGTGGCCCTCACATGAAGGCCTCCTTCAAGTTGCAAATGCGTCTCTCGCACTCTGAAGGCAGTTCCCACAAGAGGTCTAAGCCCTCCAGTAAGTCCAAATCAAAGTCCAAATACAAACAAAAAAGCAAATATCCTGCCACTCTGTTTTCTAAGATGAAGAATCTGTGATTAGAAGCATCGAACAAAAATATTTATTAAAGCTTTGTGGTTAGAGTAATTCAGGTTTCTTTTACCAATGCAGGTTGAAGCTGCTGGTCATTCTCGCACCACAAAACATCTATTGCCCAAGGTGCGGCACTGAAATCCTGGATATTGACATGTTTCATTTCTTCTTAGCAATGCAGAAGAACCAGCGACGTACCTCCTTTAAATGTGCCTTGTGTTCTCTCTAAACCTCGCTCTGAAGCTCTTTTATGCAGCTCAGTTGTTACACCAAGGATGTGAAACGTTATGTAAATCACATACGTTTAATTGCCCAGTCAGCTGGCATCAGTAGATAACTGGAGCCGAATCCAAGCCTGATGAAATACTGACAGATGGCCGGGAGTGCAATGTATCAAGTATCTAGGTGAGACATCACCAGTGGGGCAGGGAGCAACTGGTTGCCTGTTCCTGTGCAAGTCTTCATTCTAACAACTGGTGTCATTTGCAGTGGTGACCACTGCACATACCAAAGCAATAAAAAATGCTGCATCTTTTCATGTTCATGACCAAAGTCATGTTTTGGCATGTCACGTTCACCCTTGTGGAGGAATGTTTACATTGGTCAGTCATTGGATTCTCAGCATCATTTATTAAATCCAACAATTATACTCTGCACTGCTGAGCTGCAGAAAGCCACTAAAGGATCCAGAGTATTTTTGGTGCATTGCTGATTCTGAGCAGCAGAAGCCTTGGTCATTCACTTAATAGGTACACGGACGATATGAGCGAGATGCTCTGCGTAAATGGGATGATGTTCTCTTGTAAAGGAGCTATACATTGGTAAAAAAATTAACATACATTTTTGGCCACATTTTTCTGCTTCCTCTTGGGCTCCTAGAAGTGTTTTTGGCACCCTAGTTTAGCCTTTGGTGTTCCAACGTATGCTCGAAAAAAGCGTAATGCATGGTTCCCTATTTAGATTAGGCCAGCCAACTATGTTTTTTTGGAAACCCAGACAGGTGCCCTAATGTGGATGCATCTTTGCTCTTAAATAAAAAACATCAGCACACAAGGTTTTTTTTTGTTGTTTTTTTTAAAGGTCTGGCATTAATCAAGACCTTTTGATTTACCAAAATGACAAATATGCTTATTTATAACAGCCTATAGCCAGCCATCTTCATCCATAGGTCTGCTACTGACCCGCTGCAGCACAGTGTAACAGGGCTCAGTATTTCTCTACAATCGCTGTCAATGTTGCATTTTGCTCTTTCGGAAGCAGCAAATCCATAGAACAAAGTAGTTCCATTTAGAGCCAGAGACTATTATGAGCCTTTATGAAACCCCCTAAAAATGTTTTGCTTTTAACCTTTTTATAGAAGGATAAGGGCCCAGTGGCTTCCCAAAGTTTTGCAAACATTTATGACAAAACACAATAAGCACTGGCAAAGGACTGGCAGCTAAGCTAATGCCCGACCTATCACTTTTGTTCTGTGTGTTTAAACTGTGCTATGGAGGAGTTATCACTAGTTCTGGGTTCATGGAAATTATAATAATACCTACCCCCCCCCCCCAAATTCCCCTGCTACCCGCCTCCCAACCCACCCTCCGGCCCCCCAGAAGCTCAGAAGTAACTTTTAAACCAACTTTTTAAACCACAAAATTATCTGTCAAGGGATGGTTCGTGTATAATAATGGTACGCAAAACATTTACCGATTTAACTCATTATAAAAGTCAGTCAGTTTGCAATTAGTAGAACAGCGTAAAGAGCTCCGTGACAGGTTGAAGTAATCGCACACCTGGGTGTGTTGAGCTTTCTGCTCCAGGCCTCCTCTCAACCATGCGCCACGTGTCTTATCCCTTACAAAGATGCAATTAATTCAGTGTTGAATCATGTCTTTTTCTGTACAGAAGTTTGCCAAAGTGGCTGGAGGATAAGTTACCATAGCTACTGTTTGGAGATATGCTGCAATTATACAACCACATTTTTTTTTAAACAAAGCTAGCGATAGATTGGTAAAAAAAAAAAAAAAAAAAAAGGAAACGTATTGCTGTTACATGAAGGTTATTATTATGTAACCTAAGCAGACCTAGCCTTTACAACAGCTGTAGCTGCTTCATCATTGTCTTTAAAAAAAATAATCCAAAAAACATCCATACTGTACGTATGGGTCAGCCCACTGCACCTACTGACTCCCTTCACTATGCGTAACTGCACATTATTCATGTCTGCCTAAAAATAGTTCCCTTCTCTTCAGGAAAAAGCAGTTTCACAGTGTGCTTTTTTATATTCTTGTATACTCACTTTAAGTATTGGCTATATTTTTCTGTCTGCATTTCGGACGCCCAGTTAGTTAATTGCTTTCCATCCCTTTTTAGGGTTGAGCGTGCAAAGCGCTCTGTCCCTGGTGTAATCTCTCTATGGGCTTTTAACCACGCCCATCAGTTTGGTTGGTTTGTGGGCTTGCCTTTTAAAATTTGCTTGAGTTCATTAGTGAAAGGCATGCATACGTCATGCCTTTTCCGGTGTTTGGCCCTCCTCTAGAGCACCGGCCACCTACTGAAAACATAAGAGGCTCAATGTTTTCCGTATGGTTTCTGGATTACTTTTTATTTTTATTTCGTAGACAGTGCAATCTCGCCGGGCAGTAATCAAGTGCTTTGCATGACATCGACCCTGTTACATGGATACTTGCACTTTTGCCGATACGTTTCACTGCGACTGAACTTCTGTTTCCTTTTGTGTGTCTGCTTTGCGCTCATGGCGGCAGTTGGTACGCTTATGTGAAACAGTTTTACTTTTCAGTTTATGCGGCAAGAAAAGTCTGGTTAGGAGTTTAAAAAACTAATAGCTCTAATTTGACCAAACGCAAGACCCACTGCATTGCAAATGCTTGTTTGATGATTGTTGTTATAAAGAGTTTGGGTGGCAGTGTAGCTGCCTGCAATATGACCGTTGGGTTAGGTCGTGATTTAGCCTTGCCTCAATTCACTAACGATAAAGTACATACCACAATTGTTTTTTTTTTTTTTTTAAGTTAAAAACATAACTAGTAGAACAGTCCCATCAATTAATATTTTCTACAGTTTCATTTTTTGTAGCTGCAACGTTTAGGTGGGGACATACTTTGTTTATGGCATAGCTGGAGATGGAAAATAAAATTAACCATCGCACTGGCTTGCCAAGTCCAGACCTATTGGCTTTGGTAATGCTCTTTCCTTGTCCTGGGTTATTCAGAGCGCGAGCACGCGCACACTTCCTCTGTGTCTGTCTCATGTTAATCAGCTAGAGTAAAACTGTGCAAAACTGGTGGAGCAGTCATTGCAGTTCAATTTTAAAAGTGTAGGCAGGGTTAGCAAACTCTTACGGCGTGACTGGGTAGCTCTAAAATTCACAAACTCTATTTTTCCTCTACCAGAACCCACACAGTGTGCCTGATTTCCTTTACAGTTTTATGTTCTATCAAAACATCCTACAGCTAAGAGCTTCTGTCCAATGGAAAAATATAGCACCAGAAGCCTTCTGCAGGGAACTTTCAGAAAAAGCAGGGAATATATTAATGTGCGATTCCGCATCAAGGAATAGTCACTGATGAAATTCCTCTTGTGGAACCATTCAGATTTGTGAGGTAATACATATAGTTCTATACAGGGAAACTTGCAATGTTTAAATGCCCAGACTTCTGTGAGGGCGGTTATCTGCAGGAAATGGAGAGCCAGGTAGGTTAACAATATCTAGGAAATAAAGGATTGTGTATTCCAGCCATCCACAGTGTATGTTTCCTTACAGTCGGAAGGAAGGACATTGGACTTTACTGTTTCATCAATAGTGAGCGCTTGGGCGAAGGGGAACTCTGGACCTCGTGCTTCCTATTGTTGGGAAGAAATAGGCTAACCGGGTTGAGATGTCGACTGTCAATCCTGTCCTAAATTGCAATTTGTTACTATATGTAACTATAATATGATTAATCTATGTATTGCTCGAATTTTCCTTAACGCCTATACTTGAATATAAATGTGCGTGTATATTTATATATATATTTTTTTGTTTGTTTTATATAAATATGTATATTTACATTTACATGTTCTCGATCACGTCACCCCTCACTTGCAATACACCGTTTTCACTTTTTCCATTTGGACCATCTTACATAGAAGAAAACTAGATTAATCATTTGAATACAGAGAACGTTTTATAACGTATTTGCAAGAAAGTAGGTTATTAATTGAGGCGGTGAGAGTCCACAAACTTGTCAGAGTAAAAAACAGTTACAATAATTTAAACTTAAGCTCACCCCCTGGTAGCTATGGTACTGAGCAAACCGGCTTAACAAAGGAAATGTATAAAGGATTTAGCATTAAAAAGTCAAACAACAACCCAATAAAATCGTACAACCAATTTAGAAAAATGAAGAAACATTTAATCAGTAACATTACACCAAAAAGACAAAAAAAAAAAAAAAACTATCATAGGAACTGAAAATATTTTTTTTAGAGATTAAAGTCAATAGTCATTGCTGACCAGAACCTGAGCACGATTCAAGTCCACAACAATGGAGAGCACGTTGGATACACCAAGGAGGTTCGTTCTGGTCAAAGATTTTACCTTCTGATTTAGGGCCTAAATCCAATTTATACAACAAATTATACTAATTTAGTGCAACTACCTGAAACTTTCGTCTCCGGGTTTCTTTTCCTACACATCTCATAACCTGTTTTAAGAGTGAAGAATGAAAGACCGCCTCTTCATTAGATTCCGGCCAGATAGTCCGGCATTGATTTGCGATGACCGCATCCAATATTTATCCACACTTCTCTAGTGCAACCCATGAATTTTTGCCAGTTTGCTTTTCACCCATTCAACCGAAACTAGCACAGACTCTCAGAAATGTCGCCAGACAGATGCTGTAGGCATCTCCTTGCCTGCAAAAGCTGGTGCCTTATAGCACAATGTTCTGCAGTGCATCCTGCAAAAGTGGACGAGGTGGCAGAGTGCCGTGAATAAAATGCCATCGTCATTACAGTTTTCTTTTATAGCACATTTGACTGTGGGCTCCAGCATTTAAAAATCATTTTAATAACAGATCACCAAGTCATGACTGTTTCAAGATCTCAAATTTATATGGTAACTACCAAAAGGAACAACTTGCCACATTTTGTAGTGTGGATGATAAACCAGTAGCATTTATCACGTCCCATATCTACACCACTTGAAACTGCGCTTGCTTCTTTAATTTCTCTTACTGAAATAAGATCATAAAGCAAGAAACAGGTTATTTAGATTGATGAAATTGCGGGCATTTAATAAATACTCCTTGACAGTCCCGCTCGCTCAAAGCCCAAAAATCTCAGGCTTTGGCTTGCCTCTCTCCCGAAGGTTCATGCAAAGGCAGTTAAATGCTCTTTTACCAACGGGAGAAAAAAAAAAAATTAAACCTAAAAAAAACAAGAAAAACAAAAAAAAAAAAATGTAACAGCAATGTACCCAACATCAAAGCGAAACTGCTGGGGAAAAAGTAGAACCTCTTAAGGCAACGTAGATTGCCTTATAGACTAGCGCTGGTCAAAGATTTTGTGAAAGTGAAATGGCTTAACTATATTCAAATCGTCAAAACAGCTCAACAAGTAAAGTATACCACACCCTTATCAAGTCCAAAAATGCCACTTCACATAGCCCTTCCTGTAGGAACTCCACAACCACCTGTACAAATCGTAACTGTAATGTACAGGCCACAAATACCGAATTACCAAAGCCCTAGTATCTAGGCTCTATACCCAAATTCAACAGCCCTGAAGCTCTTTGTACTATTTAACACAAATTATGTTCTTGCTGCAGTCCAGATTGCATTGCTTTGCCCAATCCTCGCCTTGCTAGTCTTAAATATACATTGTGCGGATATTTTCATAACTCTAAATCTTTCCTATAAACACAGCCTTTCTCATCAGTGTAGACAGTACAGCTAACCTCACCCAACCACAAACCAGCCATGTCTTTGGGGGCCTCTGTGTAAAACAACTTCAATAGTGGATGGAGAACTCACATCTGGGAAGAATTCCCCCCACTGTCCTTGGCCAGAGCTCCAGAATTCAGATTTGCTCAGGGTTTGCAAATTATTTAAGTCGATAAAGGTTAGCCATCCATTCCCATCTTCCTGGGACTGTCCAAGTCCTCTATCATAGTCAACCACAACTCAGAAGATTTGGTTTCACATATCAGACGTTGTCCTAACCAGACTCAAATCTTCCCTAATACATCAGCCAAAATGGTTAAAAATTAGATCACTTTGTATTCAAAAATTCACCTTTTGATTCTGGTGTTTCACAAAATAAGTTATTGTCCTCTGTAATGACTGCATGTGGGCCCTGATCCGACTCATAAAAAATATTAACTAGAATATCAATTTATCAAGTGAGGGGAGTGATGTGTGGACACCATTGTAGTGTTTTTCCATTTGTGAAGTCGTAACGTTTGAGGACTAATAGTGCTGCCGGGTGTTCCCCATGCGTATGGTCGCTGGGTCACATGGGCATCAATGTGCCTTGAAAAGAAGGGGGCCCAGCTCCGGTGGATATGTGATCTCGATTGTATGTATTGCCCCTGCTCATGCTCAGGCCTTTGAGATTGCTCCCTTATTGAATTTCCAAAATGCACTGCTTGTTATGTTTTTGTGTTCTTGCGGTGTTAAATCATGGCTGATACCAGACGTGATAAAAATACCAATAAAGAAAGTTTATAAATAAAAAAAATGAATATCAATTTATGTAGATGACACTCAGGTTCCAAGTTCTTCAGGACTTCAGATGACAGCACTCCGCACTTTGCTATGGTAACAATAAACAGTGCAAAACAAATTCACATGAGAAAAAAGACTGTAGAATTCCTCAGAGCAGCATTCAATAACCTGTTCTTTAAAGCTTAGAACTATTTGCTATTATGGAATGTAATTCACACCATAACATGTAGAAGAACTTAATTCCATCACTGGCGTTCCACCAGGAAGCCTCACCGTTTAGGGCCGTCAATTTCACGAGGTAGGATTACACAATCTCCTTTTACAGGGGTCCTCCCACTGCTTTAGAAAGAAACTAAATAAAGAACAAGCGAGAGCTACAAGACTTGCACACAAACAGTTTTTTATTATCTGCCTAGATTTGTAAAAGGTTGTAACTGGTTGCCTATTGAAGAATGCATATAAAATAATTTCCTCTATGTAACCGACTGTACGGTACATAAAAATATCCTGCTTACCCTCTGTCCACTCATTATCAAACACACGCTTCAGAACCTCCACCACAACCTAAGCGCTATCCCAAGGTTCAGTATACAGATGTGAGGCAGCTACAAGTTTAGGGTGATGATTTTAACCCCATGAAACGTTCTGCCATTGAGTGTAAGTCGAAAGCCTGCGTGGCTAAAACTCAGGAACAAACTATTGAACAACTTTAGAAGTGCCTCGGAGAGGACCTCAACATCCTAACTTTGGAACTCCAATATTTCTCTGCTAAACTTAGCTTGCTTTCCTCATCTGCCTGTAGAACATTACTGCTTCCCCTTCAACCTTTGCTCCCTCAGCCCCTTGCATCTCTGAAGCTAGAAGGTTCAAATGCATGAGCATAATTACAAACACTTGATAGGACATATATATTACAACACAAGTAGATTTTGAATGGGTTCCTAGTATGGTTTATGAAATCGACTTTTTTTTTACGCCGCCTAAACCTGGGATTGTTCAAGCACTGCTGAACAAAAAGAAGCAAAAGTTTAAGGATGCTTGTTTTAAAAGCACTATATGTTGCACATTAGGTATAGAAATAATGCTTGCATAATAATAAAAACTTAATCAACATAAGAGTAAAATATCTCCTGATCCAGAAGGCTAGTCAAACACATTTTGATTAGTTGCCGTTTACCTTGATGGCTTGCCTCTTCACTAACACGGATAGAGGCCTGAGCCACAAACCAGTTAAGCTGTAGTACTCCACCCGGACTCGCAAACCGATATGAAGAAACGCAAGCAATGCTGATATTTCAGGGACTTCTGGGTCTCTAAGCACTATTTATGCAAACCTGAGCAATGTTGGAGCAGGCTGCGTTCCATGCATTATCCAAAAGCATATACTATGGAGGAGCTATGTCAAAAGAAGAGTGACTTCGAGAGGAACTACACTTGAATGGTCACGCCTGGTAACACAATAAGAGTGAGCTCTCTAGGGTTAAGGTGGAGATTCTGTGTCAGGCTCACTGGTAACCGAATAGAGGCCCCAGAAAGGCATTAGACACCTCCAAGGCAACACCACCCCATCATGTCAATGTCTGCCCTAGTGCCCGACATTGTCCATCACCTCTAGCGCTGACGTCCAGGTGGTCGCAGCATCATCAATTCACCACTCATGACAAGTTCCCCTAGAGCCTCTAAAGGTCACATTTATTACCAGAAGCAGATAGTATCGAGTGCCTACTCTCACTAGGTACTGAAGAGGCACTTTCAGCTAGAAGCCACACCTGTCAGCATTGCAGGGGCTTGTGTTTGTACCACACCCGGCAATGCACCTACATGTGCTGATTTATTGAAAAGGCCGTGCATTTCATTCCCGCTGGTACACAATTCTATGTATTGCCAGGAGTGGGTGAATGCAATCTTCAACAAAACATAGTTTGCGTAAACTCCAGCTGTTCATTTGAAAAGAGACTTTTTATTTTTTATTTTTCAGGGGAAGCAGGGGCCAAGGAAATGATAGTTTTGTTATTGCATAGGCGGGCCGTGGAGCACATCGCTCCTCATTAATGCAGTTTACAGATGCACTGCCCCGCCCCGAGATGCCAAGGATAAATAATAGCCGACCCGGAGCCTGCTTTTCTGCTTACCCCGACGGCCGGCTTCGGGATATATTGCTGTTTATAGACCGAGGGTCGTTCTACCCGGTTTGCATTCCTGCGTGGCCCTGACCGGTTCGCGCGTGTCCTCCGTCCCCTTCTAGCATGGACGGCTTCAGGGCGCTCTCCGAGCGCGGCGGCTGCTGCGGCCAGGCCTCCGGCTGGGTGACCCGTCCCTGGCCTGGGGCTTGCGCTCCTGCTGCCACCTCTGTGCTGCTGTTGAGTCTGTGAAGCCTGCACTGTGTGCGATGGGTGACAGCGACGAGTGACTGATATATCATGGGCGGGGCCTGGTACTGCTATCACCCAAACTTGGAGGGTACTTGTTCAGAAAAGAAAAACAACCGTAAAACAAAAATCCGTGTTCTTCTAAAGCACTTTATGCGGAAACTCAATGAAAAACCACAGCATTGCTTTACCCCTTGATTCGTAGACAGAGCAGCGATTTTCGCAGAAATTGCAAAGAAAACACAAGATTTGGAATTGACGGGAGAGGTGAATCTTCCAAGTGTATGAAACCGAAACAGACGGTAAAATAATATGGCCACGAGAAACAAACAGGGGTCAGCATTACAAACGCGGCGCTCCTCGATCAGTGAAAGGTAGGCACGTGTTTCGACCACCAGTCTGTCTTTAACTGGAGGACGCATCTCGGCCTTCATAACTCCCGCACTTGTCCCACCCCGTCCCCTTCCTATACACCCATACATTTGCTTCCCAGCAACCTGTCACAATTAAACCAACCCACACTTCTTGTGGATTAAATTTGGCCACCTTCATTTTATACATAACATGCATGAATGCCAATAAACATCGTATTTCTTATGCATATATCCAGGCCTCAAATTATAATACATGGGTCATTAATCAGTCACTGGTATCATAAATCAATCACTGGTATCATAAATCAAAACACACAGTCATAAATCAATTGTGATGAACCGGCCTTTGTTCATCATACCCCGACCACCCTTTGGTCATCATACCCAACCGGCCTTTGGTCATCATACCCCAACTGGCCTTTGGTCATCATACCCCAACCGGCCTTTGGTCATCATACCCCGCGGTTACATTTCTTTGCAATTTCAAAGGGGTAAGAAAGAGGTCCCTCTGCAGGAGAGGATGCCTGGAAAGTCCATGGAAACTCGTGCCCTCCTTACAAGCGGCAGCCTCCTGACTGGCTGACTGCCTCTGTGCACATGTTTGCACGCCCCTTCTAGGCAGTAAAAGCGTGCCATTTGGTACCAGACAAGTGCCTGGATGCTGATCACACACAAGAATTTCAGCAAAACAACTCAGCACAAACAGAACTCCCCGAATGTTATTTTTTTCATTTAATTTGCTAAATACCTCTCATATCACTTCCTCGACCTGTTTGATTTTTTTTTTTTTTTTTTTTCATAATACTGAGAAACACAAAAGCAACGCTCACGCAATAATTTTTAGCTGTTCTGAAGTTAAGTGTTATGCCTAAATTCAAATAACTGTCATTAGTATCATGCGTTTCACAAACTCACGAGATTCTTGTATCACCAATTTTTAATGTGTATTATTCAATTAAGTAATACACAGGAATATCAACAAATTGGCAATGCCAGTAAAACACACAACAAAACATATCTAACAAGAAAGATGAAAACATATCTAAGGCATGTGCCTCTGTCCAGCCCATTTAAATGCCTCTTTTCACTGTATCCTTTTTATCACTCAAACAAGCGATGCTGTTGCACAGAGACATGGCAGAAATACTCTGCACGCATGCATGTATTAGCATTACTTAGCACAGTAAAGCCAACCATTGGCTTTACCAATGTTATTGATTGCTCTCCGTTGATTAGAGGTGCAACTGCTTTAGAGAGAACATTCAGTGGTCCCAGGGTAATTTGTGAGAGTCTAGCAGCAAACTATCATGTTCAGTATGGATATTACAAGGCGGGAAGGGAGGAGCAGAGGTTGATGAATGATATCAAGGGCCTGATCTTTCAGAAGCAGATGAGATAACAAGTGGTGTCTTACGCCCCTGACATCCAGCTCATCATGTCAATTATGAAAGATAGGAAAGCTACCGCAGCTAATTTCAATCACTGCATGACAGCAGTAGCTGGGTGGACAGGAAGGAACTACCTGAAGCTCAATGGGGAAAAGACTGAGGTACAAAAACCTACATTTGGAACAGCAACTGGTGTCCTGAGACTCTAGGCACTCCTCCTATGCCTACAGAGAAGTCTAAGAACCTAGGGGTGATGCTGGACTGTAAGCCCTCTCTAGATCTTCAGGACAACCGCACTGTGTCAATATGTTTCTGGCTGATCAGAATGTTAAGGGTAATCTTTCCTTTCATTCCCTTCTTGGCACGTAAACAAGTGGCCCTGGCATTAGGTATGGGAAGAGCCGACTACTGTAATGCCCTTTGTTTGCACGACAACAATAGCACCCAAGCCAAACTGCAGTTAGTGCAGAATGCTTTGGCCAGCCGTACCCTGGATATTCCTAAAAGGCAGTCAGTGGCCAAGGGACTACATGACCTTAACTGGCTCCCAATAAGGAAATGCATTATGTTCAAGGCTGTCTGTATACAGCATAAGGCCCTTTACCGGCCCTGCCCGGAGGGAATTAAGGCAATGTTTCCCAGTTAGACCCCTGGGAGAAATCTTCGTTCAGCCCACCTTAATCTGATGACAGTGCCCAGATTTCAGAAGAAGAAATGGTAAAGTGGAGCTTTCTCTGTCACAGCAGCAAGTGTGTGGAACTCGCTGCCAAGTCACCTGACAGATATCAGATTATACTCCCCCTTCAGAAAAGCTTTTAAGACCTGGCTTCTCACGCTACAGGGTATCCCTGCGCTACTGTTTGTTTTAATCCCAACTGGCAGAATCACATCACTGAGACTATAGCACATTGACCCTTTCGGGCATTTGCTGTGTTTTATAAATCCCCCTCATGAGGTGGAACAAAGCTGTATGAAACAGTTTTGTTCATGAGGTCCTTGAAGGACAGGGCCATGTCAACTAATAACGCCTGGACTTGGGGATCCATTGAAACTCACTGAGGAGGATGAAATCCGTCATGGAGAGGTCCATCTTCAAGCAGACAATAGACACACATGGCATGAGATCGTATTTGTACTTTTAGGTATAGGTGTGCATCATTTGCGTACTGATGAATGAAGAGGGCTCGTTTAATCAAGAAAAACATCTACCAATCCAATAGAGAAGGTCGGAGATTATTGGCAACAATACTGAACTCTGGGAGTAAAGCGCGAATGGCGGTCACCTAGAAATCTTCATCCGGACAATTTAGTGCAGGTTTCATAAAAATTAGGGAGAACCATTCCAGGATTCTGTGCAGTGCGTCCTTGCAGGACTAGTAAATGAAGAGGAAGGCCCGAAGTTTGACCAGTCCCGGAGAACTGAGAGGGGAGAGACTCATTTTTCCTATGATCTTGGGGGCCAGTTTTCATGCTACAGCCAGACTGCAACCCATATTGGTACATACGGAAACATTTGGGAAAGTCTATGTAGAAGTCTAGGTGGACGGTGAGGTGGGTAAGTGCGTGTTAGCAAGATAGTTTGTCAGGATTGTGGTTGCCTTTTTCAGGAGTAGGAATAGCAAGTTTGTAAAAAGCAAAGGAAGGAACCTACCCAGAAATAATAATTGACAAAGCTGAAGATGTGGTAATTAAGCGTGGAGAAAAGTATTTTGATGAAGGAGGAGCGTATTTATTGTTCTAATAGGATGTGGCTTTCAAGGACCAGATAGTTGGAGGTACATAGGACTGCCAGGAGGCATATCTATGAGTTATTAGAGAAGACATTTGTAAGGTCCGTGTTGCAGCAACACTGTGTTTAATCTATTGAGTGAGGAAAAATGTATGTCAGAGGCGTTTTGCAGGAAATGCGAGATGAGAAGTGAAATGATGAAGTGTTTGAAGTCTTGACGAGGAAAGAAGTTTCAATTTTTCTTGGTTTGGGATACAGAGTTCATGCAGAAATCGAATTTGACAATTTTGATGTCAAGAGTGTGGGTTGTGCAGACTGTTTTGAAGGTAATCATGTCATTGAGGGAATTTCTCATTTGGAGAACTTTAACTCAAGTGTACCACAGTGCAGATGCTTTGAGTTTCAGACTTCTGTAGTTTGCAAAGGGGTCCCGCTGTGAATAGATTTAAGTAACAACAGTAGTCTCTCAAGAGACGTTTTGTGTGCTTAAGCTTCTAAAGTATAAATATAAGATGTGTTACACATCTTAGAGGATTTCACAGGGTTTTTAAATCGCTTTCAAAGGGAGAAAAAATTCAAAGGTAAAAAAAAAATAGGTGCCCTTAAAGATGGCACAGTGAAAGTGATGGGTGACAGAAGTGAACTCAGTGTGCGCTGGTGGAAAGTTACATAAAATATTCCAAAACATACTGTTGACCAAATATTTTCAACATTGTCACTCAAGAATTGAAGTACAAGTTGAATTCAATTATATTTCTCAGTCAACAGAGTGATAGGTTGACCTTTCAACTCTTCAAATCATTTGTTGTGGTGTCTTCATCAGGGCATTGATAGAGGAAGCAACTTCTGAGATGCAGAAAAAACATGCATAAAGAGCCGCTACACCCTGAAACTGCGGACAAATCATGCCTCAAATGTGCTGCGGAAGTCAATTGCAGATGCCGAAAAGGGAGCGAGTGACAAGTGTTGAGGTCGAGAGGGTTTCATCTTAAAGTATGTTTTGTGGTCATACCAGATACGACATGTATGGAGTTGATGAATTCCAAGACATTCTTTGGTTTTCTTAGTGCTGCTTAAACCTGACACCCTTCATGTACAAGTTGACAATGTTTGAGTCGCTTGGTGAATTTGCAGTGTAAGCTAGGGTTGTAGAGATGGGTCGGTAGATGAGGAGGATTGTGTCATTCTGTGTAAAGGGGCGATTCAGGTGGGCTCAGAGAGACAAACAAAATGGTGGGTAGGAAGTGAGTTCAGAGAATGGCCTTTTGGTCTTACATATGACGGCGAGATTGCCAGCAGCTTTGTCGGTCTGTGCATGTTTGAGGGTCGAGTACTCATCTGGAAGAGTGCATTAAAGATGAGGAGGTGATGGGTGCAAGCACTGTTTCTATGGTGAACAGTACGTCCTGGGCATTTGTGGTTGTGAGGTCTGCTATGTCTAAGGTATTTCAGAAGGCTGAACAGGCTCTGATGGGCATGAGTGATATGGCATACGCTGGTGTGGCACGTCGTGAGATATATACATATGTATGTAAAATGAAGGAAGGTGTGAATTAAGTTGTGTTGGTGGGTGTAGGAAGTTGGCTCTGTATGCACTATTTCAAAGTAAGGAATAGTATGCACAGAGTCCAAGGGTTCCCCTTAGAGGTAAGATAGTGGCAAAAAGAGATGATACTAATGCTCTATTTTGTGGTAGTGTGGTCGAGCAGTAGGCTTATCAAAGGAGTAGTGTTAAGCATTTGTTGTACATACACAAGCAATAAATGAGGAACACACACTCAAAGACAATTCCAGGCCAATAGGTTTTTGTATAGAAAAATATATTTTCTTAGTTTATTTTAAGAACCACAGGTTCAAGATTTACATGTAATACTTCAAATGAAAGGTATTGCAGGTAGGTACTTTAGGAACTTTGAAGTAGCAAAATAGCATATACAGTTTTCACATAAATGACATATAGCTATTTTAAAACTAGACACAGTGCACTTTTCAACAGTTCCTGGGGGAGGTAAGAGTTTGTTAGTTTTTGCAGGTAAGTAAATCACCTACGGGGTTCAAGTTTGGGTCCAAGGTAGCCCACCGTTGGGGGTTCAGAGCAACCCCAAAGTTACCACACCAGCAGCTCAGGGCCGGTCAGGTGCAGAGGTCAAAGTGGTGCCCAAAACGCATAGGCTTCAATGGAGAAGGGGTGTCCCGGTTTCAGTCTGCCAGCAGGTAAGTACCCGCGTCTTCGGAGGGCAGACCAGGGGGGTTTTGTAGGGCACCGGGGGGGACACAAGTCCACACAGAAAGTACACCCTCAGCGGCACGGGGGCGGCCAGGTGCAGTGTGCAAACAAGCGTCGGGTTTGTAATAGAAAGCAATGGGAGACCAAGGGGTCTCTTCAGCGATGTAGGCAGGCAAGGGGGGGGGGCTCCTCGGGGTAGCCACCACCTGGGCAAGGGAGAGGGCCACCTGGGGGTCGCTCCTGCACTGGAGGTCAGATCCTTCAGGTCCTGGGGGCTGCGGGTGCAGTGTCCCTACCACGCGTCGGGTTCTTAGAAGCAGGCAGTCGCAGTCAGGGGGAGCCTCGGGATTCCCTCTGCAGGCTCGCTATGGGGGCTCAGGGGGGGGTCAACTCTGGCTACTCACGGTCTTGCAGTCGCCGGGGAGTCCTCCCTGAAGTGATTGTTCTCCACAAGTCGAGCCGGGGGCGTCGGGTGCAGAGTGCCAAGTCTCACGCTTCCGGCGGGAAACGCGTGTTGTTTCAAAGTTTCTTCTTTGTTGCAAAGTTGCAGTCTTTGGTGAACAGAGCCGCTGTCCTCGGGAGTTCTTGGTCCTTCTAGATGCAGGGCAGTCCTCTGAGGCTTCAGAGGTCGTTGGTCCCTGTGGAAAGCGTCGCTGGAGCAGTGTCTTTAGAAGTGGGGAGACAGGCCGGTAGAGCTGGGGCCAAAGCAGTTGGTGTCTCTGTCTTCTCTGCAGGGTTTTTCAGCTTAGCAGTCCTCTTCTTCTTAGGTTGCAGGAATCTGAGTTCCTAGGTTCTGGGGAGCCCTTAAATACTAAATTTAAGGGCGTGTTTAGGTCTGGGGGGTTAGTAGCCAATGGCTACTAGCCCTGAGGGTGGGTACACCCTCTTTGTGCCTCCTCCCTGAGGGGAGGGGGGCACATCACTAATCCTATTGGGGGAATCCTCCATCTGCAAGATGGAGGATTTCTAAAAGTTAGAGTCACCTCAGCTCAGGACACCTTAGGGGCTGTCCTGACTGGCCAGTGACTCCTCCTTGTTTTTCTCATTATCGCCTCTGGCCTTGCCGCCAAAAGTGGGGCCGTGGCCGGAGGGGGCGGGCAACTCCACTAGCTGGAGTGCCCTGGGGTGCTGTAACAAAGGGGGTGAGCCTTTGAGGTTCACTGCCCGCTGTTACAGTTCCTGCAGGGGGAGGTGATAAGCATCTCCACCCAGTACAGGCTTTGTTACTAGCCACAGAGTGACAAAGGCACTCTCCCCATGTGGCCAGCAACATGTCTGGTGTGTGGCAGGCTGCTAGAACTAGTCAGCCTACACGGATAGTCGGTTAAGGTTTCAGGGGGCACCTCTAAGGTGCCCTCTGGGGTGTATGTTACAATAAAATGTACACTGGCATCAGTGTGCATTTATTGTGCTGAAAAGTTTGATACCAAACTTCACAGTTTTCAGTGTAGCCATTATGGTGCTGTGGAGTTCATGCATGACAGACTCCCAGACCATATACTCTTATGGCTACCCTGCACTTACAATGTCTAAGGTTTTGCTTAGACACTGTAGGGGCATAGTGCTCATGCACTTATGCCCTCACCTATGGTATAGTGCACCCTGCCTTAGGGCTGTAAGGCCTGCTAGAGGGGTGACTTATCTATACTACATAGGCAGTGTGAGGTTGGCATGGCACCCTGAGGGGAGTGCCATGTTGACTTAGTCGTTTTGTCCTCACTAGCACACACAAGCTGGCAAGCAGTGTGTCTGTGCCGAGTGAGGGGTCCCCAGGGTGGCATAAGATATGCTGCAGCCCTTAGAGACCTTCCCTGGCATCAGGGCCCTTGGTACCAGGGGTACCAGTTACAAGGGACTTATCTGGATGCCAGGGTGTGCCAATTGTGGAAACAAAAGTACAGGTTAGGGAAAGAACACTGGTGCTGGGGCCTGGTTAGCAGGCCTCAGCACACTTTCAAATCAAAACTTAGCATCAGCAAAGGCAAAAAGTCAGGGGGTAACCATGCCAAGGAGGCATTTCCTTACAGTGGGAGTAAAGTTTACTGAGCTAGTGCTCGTGTTGAAGTTTGTGGTTGTTAGATACATTGTTGGGCAATGAAGGCAGTCTTGCAAGGCAAATGGTGGCTTACCTGTGGCAAAGAGCAAAGGTTAAGGTCCTTGGCCCTTCCAGGTCCTGGCAGAGGCCTGGTTTAGCTCTTTTGTTGGCATGCTCAGGTTGGAATGGATTACACAACCCCACCTAACCATATAAGAAACGAAGCCTGTGGATTCTACACATAACATAATTCTGTTTCAAGGGAATTAATGTGATGGTTTGAAACTAAGCCCTCAGTATCCAAGGAAGGAGATGCATGTCTACATTCACACACACTGTTAGTGTTTACCATCATGTGATTCATAAACATGCATTTGTTAAAAGAAAAAAATGGGGGAAATCCAACAACATTCTTAAGAATAAGTACCGATCTCTCTCTAACCGGATGCAAGAGAAGGGAAGGAGTGGTCCATGCAATTCTTTTCCACTAATAAAGGCCCACTAAAGCAGAGAAACCCTTTAACGATGCACAGAATGGATTCAGTGTGTGAACCAGACAGTGCCGTTTACTTTAGAACAGTCACCATCGCGCAATCTTAGTGTCTGGATCTCTAGCTTGCACCCAATGAAATGCAGGCAAAACACTTATGCTATCGGGGAAGCAGCCCACACTATCCACCTTGTGTCATGCTAAACCAGAGGCCTAGTTTGCTTCTGTAATTAATAATGTTAGCCAAACCTGTGGATGAGCTTCACAAGACATCAAGTTCCGAGTTTGCAATGTTTGCATTTGTTAATGTAATATTTTCTTACATTGATATGATGACTTTATGCTAAAAAACAATGAGCCGATCAGCTGACCTTATTACAGTGATGGTCTACTGGTATCCCAATTATAGTGCTTACCAAATGTACCCAATGTAGCACTAACTCACAAGCAAACAATACAGTTTATTTCTATGTTTGCATCCTCTAATTGCAATGCCATTTCAAAACGATTTCTATATAATCCTAAAATCCTGCATTAAATATTGACTTTACATAAAGTTTCCGATTGTTCCCGCTCCTTTTTTTCTTCCATTTTTCACATGCCTCTTCTCATTGAATACAATCTACTCTAAGGACCAGATGTAGCAAGCACTTTTGCCCATTCTGTGTCTATGGGAAAATGTGTTCGTACATATGGCCCTAAGTCACATGCATGTTTGCTCCAATCTCTATTACTGTATTTCGGCAAACTGATTAGATCGCAACCTCGCCTTCTTCGAAAGTCATACCCATGCAAACCAACAGATTGTAATATGCTATCTATTAACCCACCAACCACCTGATTGAACTCTTATGCACCTCCCCATACTACTGATCACACCTAACTCCTATTAATCTACAACAAAGGAACTGGAGTAAATGCATGTAACAGTCCGCTTGAGCACACAAGACTAATAGCAATAACCAACAACACTGGACTAACCAGCATTCTTGGGTTCTGGAGCAGAGCGCTTTATAAATACAATTACAATGTGTGTGTATATATATATATATATATTATATATATATATATATGATATATGTATATGTTTACTAATATATATACACACACACACACACACACATTAAGGCACATAAATGTATAATAAGTATATATACACATGCTCAGAGTGGCTTTCAGTCATCCTTTCATCCACTGGTCTGCTGAAATGTCATTCACATTTTGCTTTCACTCACAACAGAATATAGCATGGAGCAAAAGGTCAGACAATCCTTCAACCATTGGGTGAGCGTGACAGCGTTTTGTACATGGGAACATCCCTCTAAAAAGAAGTTCACTGCAGTAGCAGAACTGGTGGGACGACTACCTGCTTCAATTTCTGTTTTTATGTCAGTAGTTTATTTATTTATTTTTACCTTGGGGTGCCTTTCATTTTTTCTACACATTGGAACGCATTTAGACAGGAGCATTTTTATTACTTTTACACGTTTAAGGTTTTTGCATTTGCCTGCCAAGTGCAAGTCAATTGGCTTTGCCAGTGCTCGTTTTTCCTTCATGATGAAATCCAAGTGCAATGTACTTGTTAAACCCTGCCAACAGAAAGAAAGCTGGAATTTGTGCACCATGCTGCCCGTGGATGAATAAGAAAGACGAGCGTAAAACGAGAAAGCAGCTATGCAAATCACTCCTTTACGACTGTTTTAAAACAACTCTATGCGTGGAATTCTAAACAGAACTGAAAGGAAGCCAGGCGTGTTTTTTCAGAGGACTCGGGCGAGCACGACGGGCGACCCAAAACTCTGCAATTCATCCGCAGTCCTAAAAATAGGCAATGGAAGCTGTGTGGAGGTGAGGGGTTTGAAAAAAACTGGCAACACGTCTGCTGGGAACTCTCGGAACAGGACAACGGCTGCGACCAGGACTAGAAGCCAAACCAACAAGAAAGGAGCGGGATGCGCACGCGGGGCTGGACGATCGCTCGCGCTCACCCCTCGAGACTTCCCCGGACATGTTTCCCAGGCTCGAAAACAACCGTGAAATAAAACCAACAGGGCCAAGTACGAGGGCGGCTTTGCAAGCACACGCCCTTCGATGTACACAACCAACAGTCAATGAATACTAATATCAGGCCGCAAAGCCCCAATATTTACTAATCAATCTATTAAGTCAAAGAAACGGAGTGCATTTCTTTGAAAACAGTTCTTTCTACGCGGAGTATGTAACAATCTCGAGCTCACTGTTCGGCCCTAATCCAAACCTTATTGCTCAACCCCCGGCTAAATACTAAAATTATCCTGAAACCGTTGGCCCACTCATTGCTCTAATGGAATAGGGTTTTTTGTACCGTATAAACTTAAAACTTTGGTTCTTTTCTTTAGACTTCTAGCCACCACTAGAAGCATTTTGTGGGTGACTTTAGCAAGCACGCTGAGGGGCGCAGGTGAAGAGTTTTTACTGGCAGTCAGTCAATTCACTTTTTAAAATTGACTCAATTCCCAAAGGAAGAAAAATAATTAAGTAAACAGCTCCACAGGATTCGGACTTTTTATGTTATGTTAAAAGAGATTTGGATACCGGTAAACACAGCTCTTAGAAAGGTTTCTTTATAGGGGTTAACACTGCATGCCACCTCCCCCTGCAGATGCTGGGGCAAAGTCAGAGAAGCACAGCTCACCAACGATCTCAACCACTCCCAGATGCAACGGGCGCTAATGAAGCCACAAGCCACCTTCACCGCTGGCTCGCAAACTGCGCTGACAATGTAGCCCCCCCCCTAAGGAAATCTGCAGGAAATCAACAGAGCAAAACACCCAAGTGGTTTATGCCAGACTTCCAGGAATCCAAGAGTGCTTGCAGACAACTGGATCATAAAAGGAGGCTTAGCAAATCCACTGAAGACCGCACAACCTACAAAGTCCCCACACGCACCACCAGCAAGAACATCAGAGCTGCCAAAAAGCAACCTTTCAAGCACTTCTCAACACCAGCACTCACAACAATAAAGAGCTCTTCGCCATCGTTAAAGAGTTCATGAACCCCGGGGCAGACTCCTCATCCAGACCTCCCTCCCAAGACCTCTGCAACAACCTCGACCTTCTTTCACTGAAAGATCCAGGACATTTACAAAGGCTTCAGGAACCAAAGCCCGCCAGCATCGCTCACCACAATGGACCTAGCACCCCACCAGATACTGAACTCCTGGAACCCCCTCACCATAGAGAACACCCAAAGACTGATGAACTCCATCCACTCGGGAGCACCCAAGGATCCATGCCCTCATCACATCCTCAACCTGGCCAGCACCTCCATAGCACCAGAGTTCTGCCGAACCATCAACATATCCTTCAAGACTGCCACATTCGGCTCAGATTGGAAACACACCGAAATCAGCCCCCTACTCAAGAAACCCACTGCCGACCCTAGGGAGCTGAAGAACTACAGACCCATCTCTCTGCTCCCTTTCCCAGCCAAGGTAACGGAGAAAGCCGTCAACCAGCAACTCACCGAGTTCCTCAAAACACATTGTATCGTAGACCCTCCTCAGTCTGGATTCAGAAGCAACTACACCACTGAAACCGCACTCTTAGCAGCCACCGACAACATACGCATCATACTGGACCGCTGAGGCACTGCTGCACTCATCCTCCTCAACCTCTCTGCTGCATATAAACAAAACAGGTACGTATAGCTTAGATGATGGCTCAGTGAGATGAACATTGACAGCTGCAACATGCAGAGATATGTAGGGCAAGAGTTTGAATCCAGGCACGGCCGACTCAGTCCTCCATCCTTCTGAGACACAAGAACTATTACAATGGTAACTACCGATGCACGTTCAAAAGAACAGATAGTCCATGTTGTAAATAATCATCAAATTATGTAAAATCAGATGCTGAGGGTGTTCGATTCGAAGGTTTACCCTGCCAAACAGGGGTGTAGGTTGGTGGTCAACTGTGTTCAGCACATGCATAAAAACACGGCTGACAGCTTTTAAAGATGGTTAAATCGGGTACTATTACATTGGTTAACAACAATTCCTGTTATTTACAGTGCTTCGAAATGGCTGAAGTGCTCCATGAAGTCCTACAAAAACATTTTATATCAGCTGCAATGTATGAACATCAAGAACATCTTTTAAAATAAATACCTAAAATAAAGAGTTCCACTCTTTCCAGTGGCAAACCGTATGTCTTTCCAAGGCATGATGAGTGTATGTCAGGCTGAGCAACAGCCAGCCTGACAGACGCTCATCAAGTCACGGTTAGGCTGCCAGGCACTTTACATGCACTAAAGCACTGGCATCAGGCAGGCATGATTTACAGGGCTGAGGGTCTCACAGCCTGAGGACAGGTACTTCATCAGCCCGGGAAAGCCCTGTGAGGATCATCCCCTTGATGGCGAAGGGGAGCGTTTCAACCCTGCCCAGTGCCCGGTGTCAATCACTGAAGACTCACACAGACCCTCACCAACTCAGAGTAAAGTGAGATCAGAAGTCTCACTGATCCCGCTGTGACAAGTTAGGAAAGTTCCTCCTCTCGTTGACGGACACTTCTCAGGAATAGCCAATGACAGAAGGAGGCGGCAGGATATCGCTGCTTCTGCTGCTTGGGACCGCCTGATGCCACCAGCTTCCTCTGGGCCTTTGTACTTCTTTGTCCCACCACCTATTGGTCCTGCCTGTTCAAGAGGTAAGTGCTCCAATGAATGCTTGGGTTCATTTGTGTATGTACATATGAATATTTGCATGAGTGAGATTGTACTGTGCGTGTATGTTTGTGAAAGGGGTGCATCTGAGTATGTGCTCTTGTGAAGGAATGGGTGTATGTGCGCTTGTTGATGGGTGGAAGTGAGTGCGTCTGCCCCACGACTTCTACAATTGAGCATCTGCCAGTGCTCTTAACTTTGAAAATAGTCCAGGACTCTGCATGTTCTTATTTTGCAATAGTCACAAGGGCTCATAGAATTAAAGTCATTTCCCTGGCTAACCTAAACATGGTGTGGAATAGCTCACTTCGTACCCAAACTGTGCCATGTACAACGTACAGTAAAAAATAAATACTACTGCAATAGAATCGGACTACCTGTAAGACTGAAGCAGGGGAGGTGAAGTGTTAACACACCGTTAGTGAACATTAATCTGTGACAGGAGACCAATCAATTTGTAAAATGATTGGGGGGTGAGAGGTGTGTGTGAATATGTGTATATATCTTGCCCCTTGTCCTCAGTTTACGTATCACAAATGGAGGTCATTACGTGATATTTTAGTACATAGCCACCCGGGGGGCCAGTGCAAACAGACTGGATGGTTCAGTGAACAAAAAGGTGTTTTCAAATGCGGGAAATGTATGGCATGTTAAAAGAGTAAGAATGTGAAAACCTTTAGGACGGCCCTTGGGGAGGTTAGGAGGATATATAAATCTATCTCTTGTGGGTCGGATCATTGTGTTTATGTCTTACAATGTCCGTGCGGATTACAATATGTTAGCAGTACTATTGGTCCTGTGAAAAAGAGAATCTTAGAGCATTACAGACCGATTAAAAATCATGATGTTTCTTACCCGGTTGCCAGACATTGGGCAAAAGTACATAATCAGGATGCTGATCTTTTGATATTCTTTGGTATTGATATGATTGAAAAGATCATATGTGGAGGAAACAGAGAAAGGCATTTGAGAGTGAGAGAGTCAGGATATATCATCTTGCTCGGTAGTAAGTCACCTGGAGGCTTGAATGAGGACGAGGAACTTTATGTACACGTCGGCTGATGTGACAGTATTGTTAGTGGTTTCAGATTATAGTTGCCTGTGGTCCTTTTTCATATTTTGTCTAGGTGATGTATAATTATATTTGCTTTTCTCTCACATTTATTCTTCCTCTTTTTTCTTTTCTTCTTTTTTCTTTCTTCTTTCTTTCTTTTTCCTCATTATATTTTTTTATTATCATTATTCTTATTACTGTTCTTATTATATGCAAAGGGTATGCTTTAGTTTCTTTGGATATATTGTTTAATTATGTTAGCATGAAATGTCTCCTCTCTGCACTTCCATTGGATTGGATATTAGAATTGTAAAATTGTGTGTTTTTCTTGTTTCACTTTAATTGAGTGTAAGATGTAACAGTTTTTATTATTATATTTCATTTTATTTTTCATACTCATTTATATGTTTATTTTTACATATGTTATATTTTTTGCAAGTTTAAAAAAAAATGTTTACCCTGTTTGGGGGGGTCGGATGTTCTAGCTATGATGGTCTATTCTGTATATATACATATATATATTTTTTTTATTATTATTTTTTTAGATAGTGTGAATATTAGTTATACCATGTCTTGCAAATTAGGCCGTGAGATAATTAAGATTTACAGCATTGCATAAAATACTGAATGGATTTTTGCAGATTATGATAACTTGATTGTGAGAAGATCAAATAAGAAACCAAGATGGTGTAATTTATGGGTCATATTTATATATATTATGAGATAAGAATTATGAAGATATTTACAATTGATCACCATGGTTTGTAATGACATTAGTCCCATTACAGTGGTTTTATTAGTTGTATTACTTTTTAAAGTCTTCACACCTCAGATAAAATTTGTCTAAGGAAATGAAATGTAATTGATGAGTTTGGGAGAATGAGATGCAATGTATATATTTTGCAATTCTCTGAGTATTTTGTCAGTGTTCATGAAACGGATGTATTTATGTTGATGGGGGAGTGAGCACAATTTTTTGATTGGGCCATGATGAAGACCCTTCGGGGTTGAAACACGTAGTCACATAAATAATTAATATTGAGATGCAGACATGGGTGGGTGCAACTTCTTCTTGCAGTCTAAAATGGGACTGAAAGATTTATTTGATTATATATATATGCACACACACACACACACACACACACACACACACAAGAGAACATGTTTCGATATAAATGTCATTAGGAAAATAAAAACTCTTCTGCACTTTCAACATCGCTCATCTACCACCCATCATTTGCTCCACCCAAATCTTGCTTTCTCCTTCTTATAGACTCTCAACACCACTCATCCTTATTTGCCGCCCATCCTTTACGTACACTCCGCATTTCACCACCCAAATGTCCCTTTTTCCCCTCTCTCTCTCTCCCTCTCCCTCCGACCCTCCCCTTTCAGTAACTCCAGCCTTCCACAGTCTATCATAACTTCATGTAAACCTCCCCTCAATCTGAGCACATCTCACTCTTTCACCATTCATGACTTACCACTAAACCCTACCAATTTACTGCAACTACATGTGGCAGTGAATGCTTGGGATTTATGAGAGCACAAGAATACCAAAACAACTACTCTCCTACCCTAGTTCAACTAAGCTTGGGTTCTGGGATAGTATGCTACTCACCGCAAAGCATTTCAACACCTTGTGTAGGGTAGTAAACCCTACACAAATGCAACTTCAATATTATACAGCACAAAGTATTTCAAATGTATCAATGCTTGTCAAGGACTTAAGATACACTTTTTGTTCCAACCATGTTCATTTTGCCTCTAGGAACAATGCACTCAATTTCAAATTGTAACTTTCTGTTTAAATCATAAAATCCTAATTCATACCGCGATGTTTGATTTTTGTCAAATTAGTTATAGGCCTCCACATTGACTTACTCACACTGGTAGGTCAACTGTCAGTAGCACTTAGTAGCTTTCCTTACCAAAGCAAGATGGGGTTGATAACACCTCTTAAGAAAAAAAACTATCTTGACAAAATTTGATAGATTTGCTTCTATCCTCATGACACCTTTAGTCTCAATGATATAAATTACATTTACCTGCATACCAATAGAAACACCAGTGCCTGCAAGTGGTCCAGAACACTGTGGCCCGCATAACACTGGCATCACCAATTGACAAAACATTACTCCTGTTCTTATGCCCCTTCACTGGCTGCCCGTTTGGTCTAGGATTGCCTTCAAAACTATTGTACATATGGGCATTCATATGAAATACAAGAAATCTCTTTGCTTTCTGTCTGCCAATTTACTTGCTTTTTATGCTCCAGAGTCATCATCTCTTCATGGTTCTCAAAAATTATGACCTTCGGGGAAAGAGCCTTCTCGATTTCTCCAGCCAAGCTGTGGAACTCATTGCCTTGAAACCTGCAAGTGGAATCTAATTTCTACATCTTTAGGAAAAGCCAAGAGACTTTTTTTTAACAAATAGATTATGAAGTTTTTAATCATTGTATTCCCTTTAATTTAGTCTATCTAAACCTGTTTATTGCATTCTTTTCATACTTGAAATTTATGTGTTGTCATATGTCATGAAGCTCCGTGTAAGAGCAATTAAAAAAATAGGTTAACATTACGGTAACATGAGGTGTCCACTGGTTGCCACTGGATGTTAATCATTTTTTTTCAGATTTTGCTTTCTTCCCATTTTACTCTGAAAGTCATTTTTTTGCAAATGAAGTTACTACTTGCTGATGAGTCTTGTTCTACACAAGGGTAAAGAACATTATCAGTCTCTTGTTCACTAATCCATTGAACCATCGCCTCTTCTTAAGGGTTTTCTGCTCCAACTTCCATTTCTGGAGTCAGCTTCCAATTTTTCATCCCACTCCAAACTATGTATCCACAAAGGCCTACAACAGTTTGTTGGCCATTGTTCCAGCCAGCTTGGGGTACCGTCCTTAACTGAATACCTGCCGAATCTCAACTTGAGAAATAAGTGGCTCATATAAAGTGGAAAATGTAGCCGCAGGGAAGGCTGGACCTCAAGTTTTTCAAAGACATGCATATCTTCTATAAAACCTTAAGTTTGTTATGGTCTTGGACAAGCAGGAAAAAAAGGACACTTGGCTCAAGTTGGAAAATATACACCTACCACGTGATCACACAAGGGCCACTTGCTCGCCTGTTGTATTAATTACTTAATGAGATTTATACAGCCCAAAGCAATAAAGTTGGCCCTATTTAAGGAGTCGAAGGGACCGAGCCCGCTTCTGGGCATGTCAGTAAGCCATGAACACGACAAATTGTTGCCCTGGAACAGATGCTCTCATAACTTCCTGTATGAGGAGCAAAGACCCTGCAATCTGCCACAGCCTGTGCTGCATCTCCCCATTTCCTCAAACAAAGTCTGCATTGGCCAGAGTAGGTTATCATATGTTTCAACGAAAAAATTTACAGAGATACATTCCAAAGAATCAATTAAAATAACATTTATGTCACATTCTAATGTGCCTCATTAGGAATTACATTAACATCACAAACATTCCGGGTTCCGCAAGAACCACAGCACGGAAATTGGCCTCATTGCATGCACTGACGACATTAGGACCAAAGCCGACAAAGGCGAGACTGTCGCACTCATCCTCCTAGACCTCTCCGCAGCCTTTGATACGGTCTGCCACCACACACTCCGCACACGCCTCCACAACATAGGAATTCGCCACAAAGCCTTAGACTGGCTCACCTCCTTCCTCACTGACCGGGCCCAGAGAGTCCGCCTCCCACCTTTCCACTCCACCACCACCAAGATCATCTGCGGAGTCCCCCAAGGGTCCTCTCTCAGCCCCACACTCTTCAACATTTACATGATCCCCCTAGCCAACATCCTCCGATCACACGGAATCACTATCCTCTCCTACGCAGATGACAACCAACTCATCCTCTCCCTCACCCGCAACCCCACCACTGCCAAAACCAACCTACACGCAGCTCTCATCGACACCACCAACTGGATGACAACTAACCACCTCAAGCTTAACTCCAACAAAACCGAGATCATCATCTTCGGCCCCAACAAAACCATATGGGACGATTCCTGGTGGCCCACCGCCCTAGGACCCGCACCCACCCCTGCAAACCACGCACGCAACCTCTGCATCATCCTGGACCCCTCCCTCTCCATGACACAGAAAATCAATGCTCTTACCTCCTCCTGCTTAGTCACACTCTGCACTCTAAAACAATCCTTCAAATGGATTCCCCCAGAGACCAGGAAGACAGTCACCCATGCACTCATCAGCAGCAGACTAGACTACAGTAACGCCCTCTACGCCGGCACCACACTCAAACTCACGCGCAAACTCCAGAGAATCCAGAACACAGCCGTGCGGCCCGTCCTTGGCCTCCCCCGCCACGAATGAATCTCGCCACACCTCAAAACCCTTCACTGGCTCCCCATAAACAAGAGAATCACATTCAAGATCCTCATCCACGCACACAAATCCCTCCACAACACTGGCCCGACATACCTCAATGAAAGAGTGAACTTTCACACTCCCACCCGCAACCTCCGATCAGCCAATCTCGCCCTAGCCACAGCCCCCCGCATCCAACGCACCACCACAGGAGGCAGGTCCTTCACCTACCTCGCCCCCAAAACCTGGAACTCCCTCCCCACCAACCTCCGCAAAACCAAAGACCTCCTGCTCTTCAGAAAGATCTTGCCCCCCCCACCCCCAGTACCTTGAGACCCTCACGGGTGAGTAGCGCGCTTTATAAATGTTTTGATTGATTGAAACATTTACATAGACTTACATTTATTTATATTGCGTTTCTTAGTATGCATTATTATTCATGCCTTTTGTTTTTTGCTGGGGAGGGAGAAGGAGTTACCAACAAGACAAAATTAAAAAGAGTTTGTATTAAAAAACGCGATGGAGCCTCATGCACAGTGGGAAGGCCGCCCTAATGTTAATGTGCACTCCAAAGACAAGACATTCAACTAGATGCCAGCGGAACCAGGTCACTGTACTTGATAAATAAGAATGACCGCATCACTTGCTTCGGTGAGGCAGTGCTTCGAGCTGAAGCCGCTTTTCTAATGGAAGCAACTAAGTCCCTCTAAGGCCGGGGTTATGTGTTCACAATGTTCCATTCGTGAATAAGCTCGCAGGAACATTCTTTAGGGCCTCGAGTTATCAGAGGCCAATTGTGAAATATCCAGTACCTAGAGGGGACGTTCTTTTAGCTCACACGATAGTCCCGGGGAGGGCCTGAAGGCTGGCAGCCAGAGAAAGAAATGAAACAGCAGGAAGTTACCCATATCCAGCCGGAATCCAACTTAAGTTTTGCCTGAAGTAACAAATCGTACGTATGGATAAAACCTGATTATCACGTCCACGAGAGCCAAATTAGGTAGAGCATGCGTTAACAAAAATGGAGAACATGCAACTACAAAAAAAACAAACTAGCAAGAGATGAAAAGAAAGAACGCGACTGTAATTAACGTGAAAGCATAGGATAACAATTAGCAATACGGACTTGAAACAATGTCGCTGCAAATCAGGAGTGGCAGCATAACCAATTATTAGAATAAAAGTGCAGACGTGAGCACGCCTCAAAGAGGCTTTGCGCAAAAGCATAGAGAAAATAAATTAAAAAAAGAAATCCCAAGAAACACAGCGCTGCACGCTTCCCACAGTTGTTTCGATCACAGCCGCCAGTTTCTCGGTTTTCCCCTTGCACAGAGATGCTACGTTTCGAGAAGAGCCATTTAGGGAGTTGCCAGCAGCAGCTTTGGCGCGCGGAAACGCGCGGCCTTTTCTCATTCCACTAGGCCCGCCAGAGGAGCGCACATGTGCCAGCGCCGAGACACGACCACGCAAGCACTTGATTTAATGTGCTGATCTTTTTTGGGGTGGGGGGGGCATCACTGTAACAGAGCCCGTCACCGAGGCCCTTCCTATGTCTAGATCTGGGCCCCGCGGAATGCTGCCCACAGGACCACGATGGCACCGGAACATGATGCATGATGCGGGCACCTGTTCAGCAGTACCTTTTCCGGACTTGTGATTTCACCTAGCAGCGCGCTTCCAACATGCTATTTTTACGATTACATCTGCCCATCTCCAGAGACCTACCCCTCCATGGAAACCTTTCCATTGCACACTCGAAATAGGCTCACGCTCGTCGCAATCGGTACCATCTGAAAGGAAAAGAGATTTCTTTGAAGCACTCGTCTATTTTTACTGCGGCGCAAAAATAAACAGGGCACGACCGTTCATTTGTGACAAAACATGGCGTGAAGGCGTGTGGTGACTAACAGCTACGTTTCATTCAGCCACAAAACGTTTCCTCTTGAATCCACCAGAAAGCCTGAAACAAAGCTAACATGGCGCATGACAGGAACCCCCTGCTTCTACTCAAGCAGGGCATGTTTTCCTGGTGAAGAAGTTGACACAAATTCTGGAAATGTGTCAGTCTCCGCTGCAGAAAGAACACGACTCCACAGAGCCGTCCCTGCCAAAGACTTTCATAACAGACAGACCGTCTTCTGACATGCTTCAAGAGGCATTATTAGCGGACTGGAACTTTTTGTCCATGCTGGGCCAATTGCTCAACTGCACACATTAGTAAAAATGCCGAAGTACTTTGGACAGGCAAGTGGCTATGCAGGACGCCGCCTCACCATTTATGCTGCTCTGTTCTGTGCCCAGCACCTGCTGTGACCTGGAGCAGAGCTGGCACTGGGGCAGCAGTTGCGGTGGCACCAGGGATCAGGGGTGTGAAGTGCCAACAGCACCACAGTCGTGACCCACTTACCATCCAAATCCGGGCTTCACTGCTTTCAGCAGGGCCCGTCACTCCACTACTGTACGACTCTACTCAACAATTCCTACTTATCAAGGGTTTTCAAGGCAACATAAAAAGAGAGAAGTGAGTTTTCGAAATGGTTATTTTTACAGTGAAGGAAAGGCACCAACCCCATTCTTTAAAAATGCGACTCCAGCTCATAAAAAGCAGAACATCTTAAATGTGCATTACTGTTCTTGTGAAAGGACGTCCACCACTGACATACCTTCCATATATGATCACAACGGCCTGCATCTGTTCTCACGGTTAATTTGTCAAGAAAACTAAATGTGTGCCCAAAAATTGGCCCTACTTAAGGAGTCGCACCTTTCCCTCTATGAAAGGGCGCAAGCCCGCTTCTGGGGCATGTCAGTAAGCCATGAACATGACACATTTTTGCCCTGGAAGAGATGCTTCCTGACTGAGCAGCAAAGTCCTAGCAATCTGCCACAGCCTGTGAGGCAGGTCCCCATCTCCTCAAGCAACGTCTGCATTGGTCAGAGTAGGCTACCAAAAGTTGCAACGAAAACATTTACACAGAGGTATATTACAGCACATCACTTACAATGACAACATTGACATCAAATTCTAATGTACCTTTTTAGAAATTACATTTACATAGACTTACATTTACTTTGCGTTTTTTACGATGCAGTATCATTTCATGTTCATTATTCGTTTCGTGCTTTCACTGCCAGCATTTTTTAAGTGTTTGTTCGCTACTTAAGGAAGGAATGTGTTATATTCAATTTAGGTTTAGTTAATGCTATTTTGTTTAAGAATATTGTTCATTTTTAGAATCGGATTATAAAAGTACTATGGGACAACGGATGGGAAGTCATTTATTTAATTAAGTATTTCTAATTTATCGGAATTCTAATGTGATTCTTTAGAGGCAAAGTGTGGGATGACATTTCTTTAGGCATTACAATGTTTTATTTCATTTTTTTTTTGTTTATTGAAAATTAAAGAGGACAAATTCCTCCCCTAAATTAAACAGTTGTAAAAAGTACAGAGAAAGCATAAAACGAAAAATAGACATGAAATTACAATGCATTGTAAACAATGCGATATAAGTCAAAGTGATTGACAAGCAAAGTAAAACATGCAATGTAAACCTAAGTCTATGTAATTGGGTCACTGTAAACATAACATACTGCCAGTTTAGTCTCTACAAAAAGATTAGACATGGTCCTGTAACAAGTATACTCGCAAATAATTTTACGACTACCATATTTCCTGGCTCAAGACTAGTACTGAGTGCCTTCTATAGAAGAAAAGTTGCAGAGCTATAATTTACGTTAGAGACATCAGTCAACAGATATGTAAAGGAGACTCATGTTTCCATATCCAATTCTAGCGATGGTCAAGAATCTAAGTAAGTTCTGCAACTTATGCAGGTGGTCTTCAATTTAAGGGCGCAGATTTTATTTTGTTAAAAATAAGCTCAGGCTGAAGATGCACAGATACATCCAAAACGGAGCGGGGACTAATACATCAAACCATAAAGAGTAATAGCCTAGAGTAGAACGATACTCCAAAGAGCAAATCTTTGAAATCTAAGGTTCTCTCAGTGCAAGTAAAAGACACAAAAGTAGACCTTATTGCTCAACACCAGGGCTGTATTGCTAAAAGTGTACACTTTCCCGGTTTGATCCACAGTACATCTTTAAACAGGTGCGTCGGGTGCAAACAGGGAAAGTGCGCCCTATTATGACTAATGCAATACCTTCAGGGTAGCCACAAACTCGCGCTGCTCTTGCGCAGCGCTCTCAAGTGAAATACAGACACCCTATTTAAAAACTGCTTTGTGTTTCTCTGTGCAGGCGGCAACACACCTGTACTTTCAAGAGGGGTCATAGATCCCCCTGCAGCTGGGCCCAGTGAATGACAGAAGTATATATGTCTGGGGGTGGTCCCCTCTAACCTCTCGAGAGGGCTGCCCTCAGGGGGCGCACTGACAGTGCTCCACCTTTTTGTGGCACACTTTCAGTTAGTCACCTAAGGGCATGTTCACCTCTGCAACCATGTCAGTAATACAGCATGGGCACAGAGGCAAAGTGTTTTCCTCATTTGATGGGCCACACACCCATGCAAAAGAGGGAACACCTTCTCATGCTACACGTGTGCCAGAACTATCAGTATTACAGAAGGGGCTGCACAGATGCCTTCAGACCCTTCTGCAATACCAAAGCGCCCTTGGGGTACTTTCTGTAATACAGTCCTAGGTAACCAAACTCCTCTTACTCTAAAAGATATTCTTAAAGACAAAGGAACAAAGATAGACGGGCACCCAGAGTGCCCCCGAAGCATAAGATGACTTAAGGAGAAAGACTGGCAAACAACAAAGAACGCAAAAGTGCAGAGGGACAATTAGAGATTGAACAGACAACACATAGGATTCACTGTCCAGCAGTTCGGGATGTAGTAGTGTTCAAAATCCCAAAGGGAATTAATATGGGAAAACACTTTTTTTGACCCTCCCTTTTTCTTGGCCCCTGCTTGACTAATCACCCCGAAACTTACCATGCACAATGAGATAGCAGGGCACTTTTTTTTGGTAAATTTTGTGAAGATTTCAGCTCAAACAGCACCAAAGTTATAGGCAAGTCAAAAAACACTTTTCCTATGGAAACTAGGTCTTAACTATAACTACCTACTGATGACCGCCAGTAGGCTTTATGCCAACCCTTTTCAGTCAATGATCTGTCATTAACAGTTTTTTTCCACCACTCACTACACCATGCAGCATATGGGGCAATGGGTCAGCCCACTTCAGCCATTTGCTAACTTCCCAGTGACTAACTGCATTCTGCTCTTTGACAAGGAGCACATATACACAAAGTAGTTCCCTTCAGTGCCATGGACTACTATGGCAAAGTGTGCCTTTTGGGACCAAAAATATTTTGCTTTAAGCCAACTCCAGACCTACTGGCTTGCTGATGCTACACAGCATCAGCAAAAAGCTTTGCCACTGCTGCACAGCATCGACAAAACCAATGGGTCAATCAAGTGAAACCAGGTCTTACTTTGAGACTGCGATTTTCCAGTAGGGGGCCCCGTAATTTATTTTTTAAGGACCAGCACTTTTTTTCTGCCTCAAGCATTCACTGCAAGCAAAAATACATATGGGAAAGAAGGAGGACGAGAACAACGAAAAAGTGTTGCAAGGGGAGAAAGCAGAAAGCTGCAAGAGTGAGCTGAAGGAGAAGGGAGTGGCTGCAAATTGATTAAAGAGGCCTGAGATGGCTTCAGGATTACTCTGCCTCAGTATTCCATGTTTGCACATATAATCACAGCAGTCGCTTGTTTCAGAGGAGAGCTTTGCGCACTGGCATTTTTTTTTTTTTTTTTACAAATTAAGCACTGGTGAAACCTATTGGCTTTGCAATTGCTTGTTTAGTCTGTTACAATGATGGGCAGCAATCACTCTTTAAAAGACCATCCTGCAAAACAGAAGATGGCTGCCAGCTGTCGGCATACACGTTTCTCTAGTTACATGCACGAGAAGCTCCCAAAATGGAATTCTTAGACGATATTTCATTTCCTGAACCCCCAAGAAGAACTACAGACTCAACAAACTGGGAAAGGATTATGAAAACATCTACTTATTATTCTCAGCCGCCGCAGCAAGTGCGTCGTCCACTCAAAGCCATTCAGAACAACCTGACAAAAGAATAGAAACAAGCTGTACATTTACCGAATGCAATACGTGTCGGGCGGCGGGGTGGTAGGGTCAAGCAACTAACCCTTGCTGTAAATATTACGTTTTCAAATAAATGGAGAAAAAGGAAGCAGTGTTTTGTCATTTTACAGTGTGAAAGCACCCGCAATCCAACATTCTGATTACGGTGGCTTTCGAGCCCAATATTAGACTAAAACAAAAACTGTCAGTGTAATTGGAACAAGCCACAGGTGCATTAAGCCTGATAACACCCTTAAGTAATTTGTAGGGAAACGCATAACGTGTGAGAAGCTAAAAAGTGATTTAAAACACAGGCGGATACAAATGACATACGCTAATATGCCTTACAATAATATGGATTTCTCGTGCTAGTAGACGTTATCATGTTACCCACATTTTGATTTTATAGCAATAGCAGGTAACCAGGTTACGTGGCCCAGTACGAGGTATTCTGGTGATATAAATCATGAGGTGAAAGGCGCAGTGGTCTTTAAGTGTCACCAGAACCCTAGCATGGCAATACAGGACCTTAGTACACATCTTACCAGTTATGGAGTTTTATAATATAAGTTATTTTTTGGCTCGTGAGCTTGAAAGTTTTTTCCCCAAATAGTTAAATGTTTTTTGAAAATAGTAACTGAAATACTAGATTATACTTTGGGTTTGTGCAGTGAAAAGGGGAGAACAACACCTCATTATGTAGTTAAGAATGAAGAATTAAAAAATAACACCCTTTACTTTATTACAAAAACGACATTCTATCTGTAGAAGGAAGAGCTTGTTAAAGCTGTTCTTTTCAATGTACAATCAACGATGGGCACTGATTGGAACAACAATGTTGAAGGGCTTTTCCCTTTCATGAACTGACTGGCGATTAAAATAATAGAATGGAATTATACAATTAGGTGACTGGACCATATAATTATGTATTTCCTACATTTTGCAGATTTCACCAAAAATGACATTTCTGGCTCAAAAAGATCAAAATCATACTGTCATAAAACGTGCCACACAATGCTGTATAATTTTCCTTTACTTGCTGCATATTTTATTTATGGCTTAGTTTGGTCCGGTGTTGAGCATAGTGTAGATTTGCCCAAACCTGAGGTCAGAAAATCTGGATTTTGTTAAAGACACAGAGGCTAATATTATTGCAATCTCCTTTATTGCTACGACTCACTGCAGTCCCTTCAAAGAATATAGAACTTCAACAAAATTCCAAGCTCAACAAAAGGCCAGCACCCCCAGCCATCTTCCTTCATTTTTTAGCATACTGCCATACACAACAAACACATTTTCCAGTTACTTCACAAATTTGAAACAAAGTCTAAATAACAAATCTTCTGTAGTCCGACATTACTTTCTCATCAGATCTGTGCTTCTTCCCTTTCCTCCTTATTGTCACACATGGGCTATAAAAAAAAAAATACAACAAATTAACTATAGGAGATGGGTTAAAGGGAGGGATAATATTAGCCTCTCTGTCTTTAATAAAATTTAGATTGTCTGATCACCAAGATGGGGAAAATCTACATTTTATGGCAAGACCAGAGGCTAGCATTATCAGAGGTTTAGAGCTTCTCTAATAAACAAGAAGCAGCATTCACAACAGGTTTAAAATACAACTTTCTGAAAATTGCATAATTCGACCAATCAGCACATCTCAAAATATCCTGCAATGCACCTCCCAGCATAAATGCTTTCGAAGTAGATGCTCTCCTCAGAGAATGTGCACCAAATAAACTAACATCTGCACCTGCATCCTTCATAACTTATTTCACCCAACGAGCAAGAGTAGGTGCAGACACAGTTTTATACGGTTGTCTAAAAAATATCAACATTTGCTTCTCAGACGACCTTCATTGAGATGTTCTCCTTTCATACTCTTTAATGCATCAAGCCATACACAACCAGCCATGCATGTCAAAATAAGGACATAAAGTGGTTTCTGAATTTGTCTTACTCCTTTTATTACACATAAAACATACCCTTTCTAGAATAAACATCATACAACTAATATCTAATGCTATCACATCAGAAACCCTTATGAAAGAGTAAATACAATTGGATAGTCAACTTTTGAGACGAATCCCTCAAACTCAAATCCACATTGTTTCGCAAATTCTCCAGATAATTAAGCACCCTAGTAACATTCTAAACATTATTATATCTCGAGACAGGAGTCTGATACTATTATACTTCGCAACAAACGTTTCACCAACACATGCTGCCCAACAGTAATACCATCAAATAACATGTGCCCTGCAGCAACTGCAGATCGATGAACATTAATTGTCCTGTAAGACAGATCTGATGTAAACAAATGTGATAAATAGTTTAGAACCTCTACAACATCCACTGAAACGGGAACAAAATCCCTCTCCACACACTGCAAACCCATTTCTGCCATGCCCACTTATACTTACTCCTGGTGCCCAGGATTCTCTAAGAAGATTTGAAGCTTCTTACGAAAGTCCTGGCACTTCCCAAATGCACCTGAAATTTTCCATGCTACTAGCCTCAACTGATCTGACATTACCAGATCGTGAATTTCTCCTAATGGACACAAAATAATTTCCTTGAACGTTGGCAAGAAGATTGGGAAATCTAATGTCGTCTCTAAAAGAATTGGGTACCACATCTGTGACTTCCAAAGAGGAGTCTCCAATACCACTGTCTCCTTCCACCGGCGCACCATCCTAGTCGCAGAGTAATCTTTGAGAATGTTGGAAACGCATATGGCTTGAGACCCCTCCAATTGAGCCTGAATGCATCTATTCCCGCTGACTCTGGATCCGGACGCAAACAAAGAATTTCTGTAACTGGGCATTCAATCTGGTCACAAACAGATTCGCCTGACAAGTACCCCAGATCTCCATCAATCTCCTAAAAACTGACCTTTTTAATTTCAAATCTCTGGAGTTATTATAATTCAGAGAATACCAATCAGCCTCTGCATTCTATAAACCCTGAATATGTTCTACATGTACTAGAACCTTCTGGCTCAAACAATAATCCAAGAAGACCTTTGCAAGATCACCCAAATCTTTTGCTCGCGGACCCCCCCAATCTTGTTCGCATATCTCACTGCTGATACATTGTCCATTCTCGAAATTGCAGAGCACTTCGCCTTGCCCTTCGTGAAACTCCTTATCGCAAAAAAATCCTGTCAAGTGCTTTAGACAATTTATATGAATTTTCTTTACTACTCTGTCAAAATACCACCAGTTGTAATCGAACCATAACGTTCTCTCCAACCTACCAAACGCACATCTGACTCTATAATCAGCTCTGGATTCTCTCAAAAGATAGCTCTTTCATTCCAGGCCTCCACATTCCTTAACCACCACACAAGCTCCCCTTTTGCTTCCTCTGAAAGCACTATTTGTTCTGAATACTTCAAGCCACTTCTCAAATGTTTGGCCTTCAATCTCTGAAGTGCTCAATAGTTAAAAGGTCCTGAAAAAAATAGCCTGAATGCTGAGGGACAACAGACCTACCCCTCTTGCTAACATTCTTAAGGAAATGATCTCCAAATTCAACACCTTCCGAATCTCTGTCCTTATCCTTTTTAATTTCTCCTTGGGTAGCTCCAACTGAACATGAACTGTATCCACCAAAAGTCCCAAAAACTGTGTTTCCTGATTTGGAGTCAGATGCGACTTCTGTCTGTTCACTACAAAACCTGGATCCTCCAACAACAGCACCACCATCTTCCTATGTACCTCTACTCTAACCTGTCCTGATCCACTATCAGGATGTCGTCCAAATAAAGTATCAGATACATACCTCATTCCCTTAAAAACACTGCCACAAGACGGAGCACTTTCGTAAAATGCCAAGAGGCAGAAGACAGACCGAAAAGAAGACAAACAAACTTCCGCATCTTTCTGGCCCACCTGTACTGAGGAAACCTTTGATGTGCTTCCCATGATGGAATGGTCAGATAAGAATCCTTCAACTCTAAACAAGTCATCCAGTCTCCCATCTCAACATCTGCATCCCTTCCATCTTGAAATGATTGTACTCTACCTAATCATTCAGATACCTCAGATTTATTACACACCTCATGCCTTTGTCTTTCTTTTCCACTAGAAAAATGTTGTTTACAAAACCTTCTAAGTGCCTTTCTACGTCTACAATCGCACCCTTTCTCTCCAACTCTTGAATCTCCTTGCTTACCAACTCTGACAAATCTGAACTAAACCTTATTATTTCTGGAAGTCTGCCCTGAACTGGTTCCTCCACAAAATCAATTCAGTATCCTAGCACTGTTTCTAGAACCCATGGATGGATTGTTATCTGAATACAATTGTGGTAAAATTGAGCAAGTCTGCCGCCCAATATGAACTGGATAACAGAAGGGTCTTGACTTACCTGTCACTCTGGTTTGACCGTCTCCGCTGCCACCTCTAGTCCTCACTCTATCTCTGGGGATAGAAACTTCCTGGCTGATTACAGGCCTGATACTAATAGGGCCTGTGGCTTCCTGTAAATAAAGATCTATTAATGCCATATCCATGGCCGGGGAAACCAACCTCTTGTTCACCCAGCCCCTCCAAAAACACGACGGTCACAGACCTTTTTTAATGTCTTGCTGAAACTTCTGTAAGGAGCTGAAAGATCCTACATTTTTAGGCATCTCTTTAATAAAGGTGTCCCTAAAGAGCATTCCATTTTCTTCCCAGCCTACATCAATATTGGCCAGTTCCACCAACTTTGGATCTATTCTTTACAGGATACTATTTCAAGAGGATTTTTCATAATATAGGTTTCCTCTGCCATGTCAAAAATGTTAGTTACTTGGCCTGTGGGGTCCAAAAGCCTATGCTGACACATTCTCAGACTCTTATCTAATCCTTGTTTTGAACCCCCCCCCTTTGCCAACAAAAGCTAATATCTTAGCATATAGGTCTCGTATTATAGCAATCTTATTCCCTAAATTCAGTCTAGGGCACTCTGACCATAATCTCATTCCTTCATCCTTTGGAATCTGCTTTCGTAGTCAAGTATTCCAAATATTCCACTCCATGCAGAGTTGGAATCCACACAGGGGAAAGTGAATGCTTCAGTGGCATAGGGTCAAACATATAACCTCCCAATGGATCAGTAAGAGACACAGCATCATCACCTTTATTCTCTTCAAGCTGCGCAGACCGCTGTACAGTGCCAATATCTCCCTCATCCAAATCAAACCCCTATGAGCAGCTCGATTCCACCTCCGTACTGCCAGAAGAGTCATCGCAAAGGACGGCTGAATGAATGCCTGCAAACTCTTTTAGATTTTTCAGTAATCTACTCTGGACCCTCCTACTGGTCCCCAGGAGTATTCTTGACACAACCTTGTTATGTGAGGCCACAAAAGCTCCTGTCAGTCAAAGCAGATTTACTTTTCTTTGCCACAACCTGAACCATATCAATGTGTTTACATTCCCAGCTCACCTTACCCTCTCTCTTTTCTACTGTACCCTCTCCAGCAGACCAAAATCTTTCATCTTGACTAACTATGCCTGTAGCTTATAACAAATTATCAATCTTTTTCTCCATTTTTAAGTTCAAATCTACTGTGAACTTATTCAGCATATTGCAAATTGTACCTTCCAGAGAATTTTCCATTCCAACCACACTATTTATTTCTTACATATTGTTCAACAACTCCAACCATCAGAAACCCCTTTCAATATCAGTTGCTAACTACTTTAAATGTGCACTAACCGCTCGTTCCGAACAGAAAAAAACAAAGAATTGTCTAAACACAAGCCAAACAAGCTGTCACTATAACTCACATATCTCCTAATCCTCACAATTCTTATAAACCCTTCACCTGTTGACTGCTAGCTGCCACCTATGTGAGAAAAAAAACTCTTTAACAGTTATAACTGATAACAGAAAACTGAATCCAAACTATCATCACAGAGATTCCTTAATAAGTATTGTGTTAATCCCAAGGCTAAAAAATGGCCGCCATGCGCATCGATTTCAGAAGTCCCCCTTTCCTTTTTATTACTAAAATATCTGCGTTCTCAGAATACTAGGGGAACTGTATCCGGTACATACCGAACAACGACCACATTATCCGCCTCACTGGGACCAAACTATGTGGGTGAGATTGTTATTTTTAATTTAATTGAAAATGGACCGCAATCCAGAAACTCTGTGCTCACGCTCACCGTTCCTGATCATAAAGTCCAGAACGAAGGAGAAGTGCGTTGAATGTATCCATTACCTGCACAAGACCATGCAAAACAAGCCACGAGCTACACTAGCGCTCACACTCAAAGGTAAGAGTGCACGCGGTGCGACTCAATCAAATCCAACAAAGGCCGCGAGCTGCAATACGGCAACACAAGAAACGATAACGCGGCAATAAATTTAATTTAATTTAATGGATTTGTAGAGCGCATGGCTACCAGAAGGCTTCCCAGCGTTAAGAGGAAGATTAAACTTTCAACAAGATCTATGAGGTGAACAGATAGGTCTTCTGCTTCTTCCAGAATATCGATTCTAATTGCTCTTGCCGGAGATCCAGAGGAAGCGAATTCCACAGATGTGCAGCTTTGACTAAGAAGGATCTGCCTCACCAGGTTACTTTCTTAAAACGTGGTATGATCACCAAAGAGGCAGAAGAAGACCTAAGTGCTCTCTGAGGGACATCGGGTGTGATATTCTTCCTGAGAAACATGGGACCTTTATTATGGAGAGCTTTGTCTGTCAGGCAGATAGCCTTAAAATTGATCCGATGCTTAATTGGGAGCCAGTGAAGAGAAGCCAATGCTAATGCTGGTTTGGCTGATAACTGTCTGGGAGTATTTACGAGCAGGTGTGCAGCGGCATTCTGCACAACCTGAAGTCTCTTTATTACATAGTTTGGAGAGCTGAGCAAGAGGGAGTTGCCATAATCTAGACGAGACAAAATCAAAGCTTGAATGATAAGTCTTCTGGCAATAAAAGGGAGAATGTCAAGAATTTTCCTCAGGGATCTCAACATGCCGAAACAGGATGCAGCAAGATTTTTAGATTGACAGTCCATCCGAAGGCACGAGTCCAGCCAGAAACCCAGACTTTTTATGTTTTCCTTAGGTGAAGAAAGATTTTTAAAATCCTCAAGAACCAGAGAAGGAGATTTCAAAAGGGCTGGGTTTCCAACTATCATTATTTTGGATTTCTCATCGTTCAATTTAAGCTTAGAGATGGTCATCCATCTAGCAATATCAGCAAGACATGCCGACAGATTAGACTGAGAGGTGAGGTTGGTATTAGAAAGGGATACTACCAGCTGAGTGCCGTCTGCGTATGACACCAAGGAAAGACCATGGGGTTCAACAATTTTGGCTAGAGGAAGCATATAAATATTAAAAAGAGTGGGACTCAACGAAGAGCCCTGAGGGACTCTGCAGGTGAGAGTAAACGTATTGGAAAAATATGTCCGGTCCAAAACTTGGAAGGTTCTATTTTCCAAGAATGATGAGAACCATCTTAACGTAGTGCCCTCAATTCCTACAGCCAGGAGTCTTTGAAGTAATATATCATGATCCACTGTGTCGAAAGCAGCACTGAGATCAAGTAAAATGATGGCTGCAAGTCCACCTGAATCTAATAGTTCCCTAGTATCTTCCACAACAGCTAGCAGTGCTGATGCTGTACTATGCTGTGGTCTAAATCCCATTTGTGAAGGGTGGAGAAGCTTGTGATCTTCCAGAAAGCCTGTTAATTGCTTATTGATATGTTTTTCCATCAACTTTGATACAATAGGAAGGAGGGCAATTGGCCTATAGTTTGAAAGGAGAGAGGGATCAAGCTTGGGTTGTTTTAATAGAGGTTTAACAACTGCATGTTTTAGGGGATGTGGCACAAGACCAGAAGTTAGGATCTGGTTAAGAATAACATTTAAAACTGGAGAGATTATGGTTAAGGCCAAGGATAAAACATGCGGGGAGCGGAGTCCGAAGGGGATCCAGATTTTATAGTACACAGATAGTTGATAACTGAAGCTAAAGGTTGAGAGTTGGTCTCTGAATAACACTCTGTATTTTGGGAGTGGTTAGGCAAAAAGGTTAAATAAATATCGGCAATTAAAAAAAAGAAAACATGTGCCAAATCATTGCAGTGTGCTATAGAAGCCTCCACTAGATCATCTACTGACGGATCCTGAGTCAGATCTTTGAGAATCGTGAAGATCTCTTTAGGAGAGTTGGCGGACTGCTCAATTTTACATGTGTAGAATACCACCTGGGCTGATTTAATTTCGCCGTGAAATAGCCTGATTGCCTCCCTATATTGAGTTTTAGAAGTGATGCCATAGTTCTTTCTCCACTTTCTTTCAAGTTGCTTACACTTCTTCTTTTGTTGAAGCAATTGGGGTGTGAACCAGGGATTAATCTTGTGAATGGCCTTCCTAATGATCATCTTTACGGGTAAGACAGCATCTAAAGAGGTCGAAATCCAGTTATTAAATTCTTCTATTGTGCAGGAGCCAGATTCATTACAAGTGGGGTGTGATAAATGTAACATGTTTAGCCAGTCTGTATGATTGAGTTTGGACCATTGACAGAGACGTTTTTCTTGGAATATGGTGGAGGGGGGTGGGGCTGGGGGGATGGAGGGGAAAGAAGAGTGTAAAAGACACCAAATAGTGATCAGTCCAAATGAGTGGGAGAGGGGCATAAACGACTAAATTAGAGAGATTACTAAAAACTAGATCAATGGTGTGCCCTTTGATATGGGTAGGGCCTTTAATCCACTGTGTGAGATCTAATGAGGCTAGGTCAGATAGTAGGGACTTGGTTACAGGACAGTCTTCCTCATCTGCATGAATGTTAAATTTGCCCAAGATTGTAACGTTGGAGGTTTTACAGGACAAGCCTGCTACTACATCAGGTAGGGCTTGTAAAAAATTCTCATAAGGACCCGGGGGATGATAGATGAGTAGTCCAGATAGTGTATAAGTGGCATTTAGAGCTAAAGAAAAAGACAAACATTCACAGTCAGGGATATCTAAAGAAGAGGCGAAACACTTAATTGAATTCTTATAGAGAATAGCAATCCCCCGCCCAACTTTGGTGTGGAGCCTATCTAGTCGGTGGATAGAGTAGTTTTGGGCTAATGCCATGTCAACCTCTGAAAGTGACCCCTCATTGAGCCAGGTTTCTGTTAGAAATAAAGCATCAGGAGAATGGTATTTTAAGAGGGAAGACATTTGTGTATAGTGAGCTGGTAAAGATCGACAATTAAGTAATAAAAATGTAGCCAAGTGTCCCTCTGATTTGCTAGGAGAAACAAAGGCAGTATCTTGAGAGGTCCAGGTACAGGCCTTACATATCATATTGTAAGAGTCTGGGCTTATAGTCTGATGGGCAATGTCTAAAAGGGGGTTATTAAGTGCTAATAGGTCTTGTCTGGAATAAATTAGTCTTTTTGTGGTAAATTGGACATTCCGGGTGGCCTCTGGTCTCTGTCTGGCTTGGACAGGTGCAGACGGGCTTGCCTTTGGCACGCCTTCGGCGCACCAGCGGCGAATCCGCTGCGCGCTCGGCACATGACCCTCTATATAGGGGTGGCTGTTAGTGGGTCCAACAACTAGACCGTCACCCAAGATGGCGGACCAGAGAGGGACCACGTGCAAGTGGTAAAAATGGAGGCAAAATGTCTCTACGATATAGAATATGCGGGCGCTACAGGAGCGTACCAGGGAAAGAATGCTGGTAAGAAATTAGGATTAACCAGAGCACTTGATTGTTGGGCTATAAAAGAAAAGCAAAATAGAATGGGTGCTGCTTTAGAATCTGCCGTCAGCCACTGAACACGGGCGTCTGGCCAGATTGTTTGCAACATAAAATAAAACATTAGCATGTGATAAGTAAAAAGCGATTAAAAACAATTAAAAGTACTGCAAAGGGCAAGGACAGCAAGTGGATGTCGCAAAGGTTCACAGTGTCTTATTTAAGTTTAACCGTCCATCCATCCATCTAAGCACTTTTCCAACTTTAAATTTTAAACATTATTTAAAATATAATGGAATCATGACACAAATACAATCCCAGACTGTCAAATCAACTTTTCTCAAATATTCATCACCCGGATCTGTTCACAATCCCTAATTCTTCTAAACACATTTAATTACTGACCAAATTAACATTGAACAACAGTCATCTACATTTAATCAAACAAATACATTTTCCCCACACAAAACATTCAATCAGTACATGTAATGAAGAACGAGCAGCAGCAAAAACAAGAAGGAAGATGGTTGGAGGTTCTGGCCTTTTTTGAGTTTGGAATTTTGTTGAAGTTCTGTATTCTTTAAAGGGGCTGCCGTGAGTAGTGGCAATGAAGGAGAATGCAATAATGTTAGCCTCCATTCTTGCCATAAAATCCCATTGGCTATGACAATGGTAAAGCTCAGCAGAGCAGTGAGAGGGCTGCTATTATTACAATTAAACAAATATTTTAAAGAAACCTGTGAAAATGTTATCATATTTTACAAGGCCTGTGAAATACGGCATTTATACTACTGCATTTTGTGCAATAATAGCACAAAAATGTACAATATAAATGCATTTTTTTTACATTGCGAACCAGAAGATATGCCGAAGCTGAAACTATAGGCTCTAGTTCATAATGTAAGCGAACTGGTTTACAAACTTTCTGCTTTAATTTTGGTTTCATTTCCTGGGAATAAACAAATCCCTCTGATTGAATGCACTCACCCTAGCATAAAACATTTCACACAGAAGCTTGCAAACCAGGAAAGCTTGGCTGTGAACTGAGAAGTGGTAGATGGGAGAGTTGGCCATAGGAAATCATATTAGTTTTATTTTTGACAGTTCAGGTAACCGACTGGCAATATACTCGAACATTCAATATTTCAAAAACCATTGGACAGATTTCCATACAACAAAGAAATTATTTCAAGATTCAACATGCACTGCATTCATGCCAAACTTGGTGTAATTCTGTCCAGCAGTTAGTGCTGTAGTGTTGAACACGTCTACTGGATTTTTTTTAAAGAAGCATGTTAAAGTACCCTGCTAAAGCTGCCCCGCCTTTTTGACCTGACTATATGAGACCTACCAAAAATAACTCCTAAGTGCAAGTCTATTCGCTAGCAAGGTTTCCTGCAGATGCGTCAAAATAGGCCTCAGTCATAAGCAATCAAAGTGTTCTTTCAGTGGACTAAGGCTCAACCATAGCTTAGAGTCCCTGCTGGCAACTCTTAACATACACCCATAATATAATGCTACACTATATAACTGCTACGCTTAATGTGTTCTCTACGATAACATGTTATTAGTCTATTGCAATCTGTGCAAAGTGAACTTTGTCCAAAACAATCCAGCAACTTGTAAAGTTCCTCTACAAAGTAAAGAACAGCGAACCATATGAAAACTATTAGTTTGCGGACTGGCTCTGGCCCATAGGACAATGGCCAATTACTCATCAGCGATGGAACGGACATAATAAACGATGTACAAATACAAAAAATACCCCCTATAATTATAGTGAGTAGACTGTGAGCTTACAAATCAAAGAGTAACCCAATCTCGCTTTTTTCCTCTAGGACAGAACAGGATTCTGGGGAACAATCATTAATCCAGTCAATCCTTAAGGCTTTCTTGGTCCAATACATTTCCATTTTATTTAAGCCGAAATAATAAAATGAAAAAGAACAGATCTCCCCACCATTCCCCTTTTCTCTGGGTTACCCACTTCTCAAGATCAGTAACCAATCAGCGAAAGGCTCCTGGTTAAGCAGCCTCAATGAAGGATATTCCAAATCCTTCTCCCAATTCTTCTCGGTATTAATAATCGCCAAGAAAGCATGGCTGCTCGTCTATTGCTAAGCAGCACCAGGTCTTCCTCTTGGCTCACCTGCTAGACACAAGCACTAAACAACAAAAGACAAAAAGCAATTGTTAACAAAACAATGGTGCGTCTGCCACTGCAGGTGGACTTGAAAAAAATACTTCCCTGCTGCTGCTTACAGTATGAGAACAAGCCCTCCTCCCTTGAAGTGACAAGAGGTGGGTCTATGCATCGGGACGCTGGAGGTAATAGTGACTGCTAAGGCTACCTCTAACGGAGGATATCGATCCTGCAAAGTCAACACCAGCAAAATCAGTGGCAACTTAAACAGGGAGTGAAAGCAGGAGCCTGCCACACCCCATGTTAGGCTGCACTTTAACTGGGGCTGTAGTGCAATGACTGTCTTGTTAGCTGTGCTGCTGCCAGAGAAAAACACTATAAACTACCTAGTTATCTAAGACACTTCAATAGCATTACAAGGTCTTGTGTGTGCCCCTGAAAGTTTAACCTCAAGAAGCTGGATAAATAAAAGGATCAAGGCTGTGTGGAGGGCAAGTACTTTTTTTGTGGAAGCACACAACTTCAGCCCAATCAAAACACGTACTCCTAGCTTACAAGTGGGCAGAGCTCCAGCCCTTCTCCTGGTAATTCTCACATGATGGTCTGGCTGCAGTTGTGCTGTCAAACCAGACCATAAAAAGTAGGTTCTTGGCATTCAGTGAGCTCACAGCAGTATCCATTTCCTAGGGTTTCGTGGGCAACAGGCATTACTTGCTACAAACAGGGCCAGATCGGTCATTCCTTCCATCAGGCATTTCCCCTAGGGTAAATGGTGGTTGGTTTTGGAAGGTCGAGAGTCAATGTCTCCCTCTCCAGCTCCCTGTGGTTTGTGACACCAGGCACAGCAGTCAATGACAGAGAGAGGAAAAGAGGAAGGGAGATAGACTGGAAAGAAAGACAGTACAGAGAGATAGGAATGGAGCACGAGATGGTTTGAAAATGTTTGCCAGGGCTGCTTTCGATTCCCAGTTCAACCCCGATTCCAAGCAATGCCCCATCAGAGCTCCCTAAACCACAGAGAACTGTCAACACTGAGCCTTGTTAATTTCCAGTTCATTTTAAAACCTAATGACGCAGCAGGTCCTTGATCGTACTGCAGTAACTGCTGTACATCATTGGAATATCATAACATCAATACTTTTTGAGAATCATACAAATCCTAGATAAGCTAAATGTAGGTTTCCAAGCGAGGGTAACTCAAAAAGACATGTTCCTTGATATAGAAGGAAAAGGAAGTGGGACCACAATATGTTTGAGTGTAATCACCATTTACTGCAAGAATTTCTATCACACCACCCCCCTGTTCTGAAATATTGTAGACTATGCGGTAATACGTTTTGAGAAAAGAGCTATCTAAAGCTTACGGGAGAAACAACTACTTTCTTTGCCTTTTACAACATTTGTAAACAACCTAAGATGTTGAAATGTATTTTATACCCAAAGAGGTCTTGCTTCCTGTATGCAAAATAAAATGGTGTGCAAGCAGTGCTTCAAATGTAAAGTATATAAATGTAGGTTCTCACTACTTTGAGTACCTGTTTGTTCCTGAAAAGTGCAGGTACCGAGTACCAGGAAGTACCAGCCCATTTAAAGCACTGAGTAAGGGGTTTCAAAAGCCTCCTCTATCAAATCCCTTCCCAGCTACATTGAATTGTGCGACTGAATACAAGAACCAAGGCAGGAGGAATAAGAAACCGCTTTGAAAGAGTTAATGGCACATCTTTTAGCAGGTAAGGGATGCGAAAGGAACTGGCTCTGGGGACCAGCGCGCCATGATTCTTCAGGAGGTCGGACACGCAGCTGCATTCTTGGCGGGATACCTCACTGCTTACATACTTGCGGACTGCGCGTCTAGAAGTTGTCCTGCTCAGTATAAAGACTCATTGTTTGGTTTGACGCATTACTTCACCGCAGAACACCTCCAGCACAGAGCGGTTTCGCCTATGGGCCACCTGTGGCTACAGGGAGGAGAGCTCGAGCCCGCAGCAAAGATGGCCGGCTGGACACCGGAGCGCACGCGGTCACCAGGTGGCTCAAGTCACGGGGCGCATGACAGAGGAACGACTTGCTTTCATCTGGAGCTTAAAGATCTTTCATTTGATTTTTTCGGGCAAGCTCTAACTCTATCCCACAATCTAGGCCTGTAGGGAACAGCCTATTTCTGTCAAAATAGATATTTTTCATTAACTCGGACAGCAAGCCAGGCAAAGCGAGACCACCTGCGCCCCACCCACCTCTCCCAAGCTTTGTATAGCCGAGGAAACGCCAGCGGGCGCCGCGCAGTCCAGGTTGGCAAGAGCATCCTGGTTTTCTCTGCCTGTATGTTACATGACGCTTACCAGTTTGTAATGTCACCCTGCCCCTGCGTTACTGTCATGCTCGGGGATTTCGCTTTGCACCTTCGAGACGAAAAAGCACTCAATGGGACATGCTCAACAACATTAAAAAAAAACAAAAAAAACAACAAGCGACCGCTGCTGTACTGTAACCTGTTAGACTTCGAAACGGCGGCCATATAGTTGTGTGTTGTGCATGTTGAGGCATTATTTTTAGCTCATCACTGCTGGATCCCTGGAAAAAAATCTGCTTGTGTCCAAGATGTGGTCGTCGGTGTTAGTGACTCACTAGGGAGCATAGGGACACTGCCCGGTGTTTGTGCCACAGGCCGTCGACCTCAAACATACATTGGCAATTAAAGACAACATGATCTAAAGGCGAGATTTACAGTGGAAGCTTTTGAAATATTTTCATGCTTTTCCCTACTAAGATGCCACCGCCACGCTTAATACTGCCAGAGCAGGTGTTATAATCAGAAATTATTAATGTGTGTTTATGTAATTTGAATAATAAATTTTGTAGAAAATGAATAACGTAGAGAAAAATAATGCATGCGTTTGAAAATGTGACCTCGGCGAAGGGCCACTAGTGTTCACAAAATGTACTAAGTGATGATTAATACTTATGAATTATTGAAAATGTATTAGATTAATGTAGTAATATGTCATATTAAGGGTTATGAAGTATGCTTTAGCTATATTAATTGTAGGCCTTAACTTAGCGAGTGTCTTGGCCTAGTTTTGCCATGCCCTTTGCAGATGCTGTATTTCTTAGCAGTTAATAAAAATGCTGACAGAGTGAACTAAACTTTGAAATGTCCATTGTCTTGTTAAAAGTGCTTAACAGAAGCTTTTCATGAGAACAGACTAACAGGAGATGATGTTCCTGCTAGAGTAACAATTTGTGTGTAATGTGTGTGAGATGTACTTTCCCAGGACAAGAACAATGAAGACACTGACTGAAGCTGAAGATGCCACAATATTGTTACCTGATGAGCCGGATGATGAGGACATCTAAAGTGAACCAATCAACTTCATGAGAAGAGTGAAATAGTAGGATTCATAGATTTGGTATAGAAATATTATTGGGTAGAGTATAACTGTACGATTAACTGACCAATAGGGAATTAGGGGATAGCTTAGATGACTTTTATATAACAAAGCGACAGAGGGAAATAATTCAGATGATGAGACCAGAGATATTGAGAGAAGAAGAGACTTTAGGAGAGCTTCGAGATTCATTCTGTCATTGGGCTCATACTCTCTGACTAAGAGCCTGATGTTTTGCTGATCGATTGACGATCTGAGGACGAAGACTAATTCTGCTTGCTGACCCATACCGTGGATAGGTAGATATGACGAAATGTGACTGTTATGCATTTTATGCCTTTTCTTTCTAGGTACCAACTGCGCTGTTTTGATAGATCCATCGCTAGACGTTTTTCTAAATTTGTGTTCTAAATTGTTTTGCATGAAGCCCAACATGCTGATGCTAATCTGATGTTAGTTGAGAGCACTCAAATTGACTGACGAATTTCGGGGACAAATGTTTGACGAGTTATCTTGCTGAATTCTATGTATGTCATATCTTTACTGCAACTGATTTTTCTATTGATTTGCATTGTAGCACTAGAATGAGTTGTGTTCATGCTTTGATTAGATTGCATTTTTTCCGCTGCTTCGGACAACCAGTATTGTTCATTTATGTGTTTCATTTGATTTTGAGATTAATCTACATGACTTTACTATTGTTAATGTAAGGGAAATAAACTTACTAAACTTTATTAAAAGGTGTGGTTATTCATGCAAAAAGTGCAATTATGGTAACTGGCAAAAATGCAAGTATCCATGTAACCGACAAAAGTACAATTATCCATGTAACAGGGTCAATGTCATGCAGAGCGCACGACTACTGCCCAGCAAGATTGCACTGCCTACGAAATAAAAAGAAAAACTAGTCCAGAAACCTTACGGAAAACACGGAGCTTCGGATGTTTTCAGTAGCTTGGAGGGCTAAACACCAGAAAAGCCATGACGTATGCATGCCTTTCACTAATGAAATCAAGTGAATTTTAAAAGGCAAGCCCACAAACCAACCAAACAGATGGGCATGACATGGGCATGGTTAAAAGTCCAGGGAGAGATTACAACAGGGACAGATCACTTTGCGCACTCAACCCTATAAAGAAGCTTTTCGTCCGTTTTGGAGCAGATATAGCAGGCTGGGGTGCGACCCTCAACGGAGTTCCCCGGTCCTAGCAATGGTAACCCTGCATTGCTCCTGTTTTCACCCCAATCATTCATTGTTGGGGCCCCTGGGTTGGGCAGCAGATCGTACTCACCGCTTCTGGTCAGAAAAGCGTAAAGTAGTAGTTGCATACGTTTTTAGTGCCCTTTACGATACTGTCTTGACTTATGATTATGACCCCTTTGTGCCATGTGCATTCTTGGTGAGGTGTCATGTTATGCTCATCCAAGATAATGTTTTGGGAGCTATGATCATATGTTTTACCATGATACCTGATTTCTAATGACAAGGATTACCCGACTACTGCTTGTGTTGCAGAATAACCAGTAACCTGACTACTGCTGGCTTTTGCAGAGTACTAGTAACTGAGTAATATTGTGACAACTGATTGTGTAGCTGGTATTACTGACGCGTTTGGTCTAATAATATTTGGTACAATACAGTTTATTTTTATATAGCTTGGTATTGTGTTTTCTTTGTGGTGTATGTAGTGTGTCACGTGTGTTGTGCAATTGCTTTACACATTGCCTCTGGGATAGGCCTGACTGCTCGTGCCAAGCCACCAAGGGGGTGAAGCAGGGGTTATCCTGGGTGTGTAACTCCCTCACCCTGACTAGAGTGGGTGGGTTCTGCCTGGCTTAGGTGCATACCATAGCCAACCATCGGAAACCCCATTTCCAACAGGCGCTATAATGCGGCCAGTGCTGGTCATGTCACAACCCTTTTTTCTATTGGCGGGAAGGATTTTGGGGCAACACAGATAACGGAAGGGTGGTGGTTAGGGGGTAGAAGAGAAGAGGCCACACAGACAATTGGAGGGTAGGGGTGAGAGTGAAAAGGCAGGAAGAACAAGAGGAGGTGTGGGTGCGAGGGAAGAAACATCATAAACAAGAGATGGTGAAATCTGGAGGGAATAAGCAACAAGCGCAACTGCGCTAGATAGAAGGAAAAAAAATGTACTTCAGTCACAGTGCCAGTAGCGGGAGGACCCTTTTAAAGAAGAAACAATCAGTACTTGGTCCATGCTCCAGAGGAAGGAAGAGGAAGTGAAGCCGTCATATAATGCCCAATTCAGAGGGAGCAATGAGAGTGACCATGAAGCCCACGAACGGCAAGCAATGAGCAGGCGCCAAGCTCTTTATAGAAAACAATCTCTTACAAGTGACAGCACATGCTCTGTTGCAGTCAAGACTTAAACTGTGATCTAAAAAGTGATGCCATAAAAATGTCCACCTCTGAACTCTGAAAAATGCAGAAATGGATTTCTGGAGTATAAGTTTGTTGATCTCTGCACAATAAATGCACTTTAAGAAGGTTCTGGCATCCAAGTTAGTGGACACTGGAATCTGTGGCACTCCACGCCAGATCTGTCTCCAAGACCAACAATTTTCAAACATTGGCCACACTGGAAGAACCTACCACACAGTGAGACAACATCTAAAAGAGCATGCATGGCACATAGGTGATATCCAAGAGGTAAGCATAAGTAGAGGATGATGCATAGCTATTGACCTCACAGCACTTTAACATTTGCATTTCCTACTCTAATATTCTCCATGTCTTTTCGTTGATGGAAACTGGACGCTGAATGTGAAAGAGTGAGAAGCAGGGATGCAGAACCAGAGGAATTGGGATTGGTTTCAGAGTTTAAAAACATCTTGGGAAATAAAGACTAGAAGGCCAATGAGCTGTTCGGGGCACAGGTTAAAAGTAAATCGTCTTTGAGATGTGGGTAAAGTATTTTATTTTTCTTCTTTTGCCATAGCAGGATATAGCAAAGCATGGTAACGTTTTCACCCTAAAGGTACATTGTAAATTCCCATCCCCCCACTTAAGTCTTACACTTGCACATATATTACAAAATGACACTATGTGATTTTCACAACATCTCTCTACCACATGTTCTCGTTTTTAGAGATAATGATAAATCAATATAAACTTAGTTCTGAAAGGAAAAGTTCAAATATATTACACCACATAATAAGCAGCCCATTTCCAGCTCAAAAACAAAAATGTACCCATTCGGACATTGGCCTCTCGGGCAGACAGATGGAGTAGTACAACAGGGGAGGGAAGGGCTGTGGCAGGAAGGGGCTATTATCTTCCTCGCTGTACTCCAGGATCGAAAAGCTGACACTTCCAGACATTTGAGTGTAGACAATTCTTAGGGTAAGAACGTGCTGTTACGTATAATAAAGGAATTGTAGGTACAATACACTCACAACCAGGCGCAGCGCCTCCGCTAGGGCGGAAGAGCGTCACCCCCCTCCCCCACTCTGCCACCAGCAGCTGCAAACCTTTTGCCAAAAACAATAATAAATTATGTTTATTGTCGTTTTTTTGGCAAAAGGGGCAGGGCCACAGACTGTGACAAGCACTGAGGGGGAGTGCACAGCACTCCCCCCTCACTGCGCATGTATGTTTGGCCAGCCGTCTCAGGCCAGCCAAACACACAAGCGTAGGAGGCTCTCTCCAGTCTGGCACTGTGTTGCCAGGCTGGATTGAGCAGGCACGGGCTCCCAGTCTGCCTGGGAGCGCCCTGGCTGGGCACTCTCAGCCAATCCTGATGCTGCTCTAAGCAGCGTCAGGATTGGAAGCAGGGCAGGCTGGGAGCCTGTGCCTGCAGCCTGTCTGCAGGAGAGGAACAGCGCAGTAGCGACGATTCAGGTAAGTCCCCCCACCAGCCCCCCCAGCCCTTGTTTGCACCGTGAGACGCTCCTGCTCACAACCAGGGTTTACTTAGTGCTCCAAAAGGTTAATACATTAATCTGTAGAAAGAATATTCCTATAAAGTATGAGGGCTTGTGCTTTCCAGGCTCACACTTCTATCATCCATTGAGTGTCTGGACTAGGAATTGTTGGAAGACCACGGCGCCGAAAGAAATAATCCATTTGTAATGAACTGAGGGCTACAATAAATGTCTATGGCAGTAATTGTACAAGTGATTGATTTTCAATTTGTATCTTTGGCGCAGCAGAGCACATCGATGAATTGGTACCGTAAACATGGCGTGTAAAACAAATGTAGGCACGCCATGTAGTAGACTTTAGCTATAAAGTAGAGTGTTGTTTTTTTTTTTTTTTTTTAAGTTGGAGGTGACCAACAGGGACATAAGGGTGGTGGGGTGGGAGGAAAGGTGCACGAACAACAGGATGGAGGGAGGGAGGGAACAGGAAAATTAAAAAAGCGCTATGATGCTGTCAGCGCTGTCAGAGTCATATCCCTTTTTAGGTCTTGCTGGGTGGGGGTGGAAGAAGCAAGATGTGGAAGATGCAGAAGGACAGCAATCAAGCTGAAGCAATCTTTACTTGGTCCATGCTCCAGCTGAAGAAGAGGCAGTGACACTGGCCCACCCTGCCCAATTACAAGGCAGCACATAAGAGTGTCAAAAAACCCAAAGAATGGTAAGCAGTGTGCTGGCTGCAAGCCCCTTGTAGTACACAATATGTTTCGCAAGCAAAACCACATGCACAAGAGTTCTCAGAAGGAAAAAAAAAAAGAGACCAACCCTCAAATTAAAATTATTCATTGTGCTTCAAAATGTATTTAAAAAGTGTTGTATAAACATAGCAGCCAACATCTCTAAGGGATCATTTCAGGTAACGAGAGGCCCTCTCCAAGACACAACAGGTCCTCCCTTCTAAAAGCTATTACTGAGCAGAAAAGCACCATAATCTCTGTGGCATAAAAATATGCACAGCACCTTAATGTTCCAGAGGAAACACACCACAGGAACGTGTACGATGCGAGTACAGGCATCTGCTTTACGTTAAAAATTCAAGCAAGGAACTGTCATGAAAAACATGCAAGCAAATGACGTGTCCAAACCACTGAGAAAAGAACAGCAGTTGAGCAATTTAGTGAACATTCGAACAGAGAGCACACTTAATCCAATGGGAAAGTGTACAGAGGATAAGCAAAGTGAGAACTCAACTAAAATGTGTTTTCAAGAGTTTACCAACAAGCGAACCAGTGCTCAGAGATCAAAAAGCACAAGTGACAGCACCTTTCTGCCCCTAAAGCAGAAGGAACAGCAGAGACAAAGAGGCTGAGTAAAAAGCATTGCCATCATGGTGAAAGGGTGAATGCCATCACTCACAGTGAATAAACCACGGGCTTAAGTGGACGGGACGTTGTCCCATACTGTATCCTGTACAGGACGGAAGGACAAGGTGAGTGACACCTTAATAGACCAATGAAAGATGCATCTAATTTTGGTAAAATCAAAATATATTGGTTGACGTCAAACCTAAATATGTCAGTAGTTGTTCACTTTCGCAATATTTGTTTTCTTCCAAAAAGCTTTGATAGAACTTAAAATAAAACTCTCCACAGCCCTGAATATATCATCCATTCACAAAGAGCAAATATGTTTTGTAATTTGAACAAGCAGCCAACCCCGTTATCTCAAAAGGGAACGAGAACAAGTCTTATTTAAACTGAATAAAACCAGAGGGGAAACATTTTGCAAATTCTGCAATCTGTCCACCTGATGTGTCGGTAAAGCACTGAATTGGCATCATCAAATTTACCGAAGTCCCGACAACATCCTAATGCAGTTCTGCAATCACGAGCTACCATCGACGTGCTAAAGCCGAAAGAAAATGAGCATTGAATGTTAGATCCTCATCACAAACAGCATCCCACACGTTTTGCCTTTTCAGCCCGCCAGTTTAGTACATGAAAAACAGAAGGCAATGTCTGCAGGAGAGGTGACTTAAGATAACAGCGAAGTCATCTGAAAACAAGAGATTTTGTCTCATCCAACTTAAACCAATCCCAAATTGTCCATCTCACTGCCACTTAGGGATCCTCCAACCTTGTGGAGGCGTTCTGTCACCGAGTCACTTAAAAGGTGGATATATTTGCATATCATCAATGTAAGACTGGAAGGAAGTTCACTGGCTCTCTGCACATACAGGAGGGGGTTCATGAACATGTTAAAAGTCCAGGAATCGGGTTTGATGGGGTAGTAAGCAACCCAAAGGATCCCTGGTTTACACTCAGGTGAATGACAGAACCAAAGTCCCAAGAGTCGTACGGATCAACAAGAGGAGTGATCATTGGCTTCTAGGTTGTAATAATGCATATTTCAGGCAGTGCTTTATCTGCTACTTCCAGGATACCATCAACCATATTCCCCAAACCAGATTCCATTCCCCACCTTGAAAAATAACTAATATTCAGGGATCCAGCAGCTTGCCTCCTCTGTAGATTTCCACTGCTGGTGAACGACTATTATCAGAGATCTTACACTGCCATTATAAATGAGCCATGTGGCAATAATTTCTCGGATTGTTGGTAGTCAAATGAGTTTTTTTCCCTATTTTCTTTTTTAAGTGAAGTCAGGACAGATCACATCCCACACTACAACTTCACCTTGTAAATGAGGAGAGCTTACCAAACTTCATAATGACTTGGGAATTAAATCAGCAAACTTTAAACATCCTCTCACTGTCAGAAGACCCCCTCCACCACCAGAGCCAACTTGCACCGATGTATGATGAGGGTCGCCGAATGGATAAAAAACAACTGCCTCAAACTCCACATAGACAAGGCAGAAGTCCTCTTCTTTGGGCACAACAGCTTGCTGTGGAATGAAGCATGGTGTCCCGCTGGACTCCGCCCTTTCCTCCACCCTGAAAGACCACATGTAATCTTGGCATCATCTTGCTCAGCAAGTTATCCATGAAGAAGCAGGTAAATACAGTCTCTTCCACCTACTTCCACACCTTGCACATGCTCAGCAAGATCTTCAGGTGGCTCCCAGTCAACACCAGAAGGACCGTCACGCAGGCACTCGTGACCAGCAGACTGGACTACGGTAACACACTCTAAGTATGAATCACCACATACCTCCTGGCTCTTGGACACACTACAGACAATCCAAAATTCAGCAGCCAGGGTCACCCGCCGCCTCCCCAGATGAACCCACATCACTCCCCACCTCAAAAACTTCACTGGCTCCTGATTCAGAAGAGATGCCAGTTCAAGATGCTGACCCCATGCATACAAAGCCCTCTACAACGAAGTACCAGGATACATCAACAAATACATGACGTTCCACCAGCTGACCAGACACCTTTGATCCACCACTTTCTTCCATGCAGACTCCCATCCTCTCCCCCCCCCCCCCCAACCCCCCGGATTGGCTGAAGCAACAGAGGTGAACGCTCCTTCTCACACTTAGTGGCCAGAGCTTAGAACAAACTACCCCTGCACCTCAGGACTTCTTTATAGCTCCAGCAATTCTGAAAAGAACTCAAGACCTGGAGGTTCGAATGAACTGTCCACCACTAAGCAACTAGCAAACTCCAGCACCTTGCGACCCTCATGCGGGGTTTTCTGCATTCTAGAAATCCTTGATTGCTGGATGGACTGACACATTTAAATAGATACATTATGCATTATCAGGGATGAATAAACTGCTGCTTTACCATATAAACCAACTATTTTATTGGGAAATTAACATTTTTAGATCAGGCGTATGGAAGGCTAAGAATCCAACCGCTGAATCTGCCATGACTTCTTCTGAGAAGTCTAAAGCAAACTGCAATTTAAAAACAAAAACTGATATGCTGCAAAAAGTTAAAGATAGTGCACTAATACAACTTTAATCGTACAATGTGGTGAGAAGATGATAGAAATCAAAATGATCTACTCTCAGATTAAAGTGTAAAGTATAAATGGGGTATGGTTTTTTAACTGTATTTTTAAATTTAAGATATACAATAAATTTCACTTGCAACCTCCTTAATCACAATGCGCAAAGTTTATCTGTAAACATGTTACAGGCATGGAATACAGTCATACACCCATACCAATAAAGAGCTATTTAAATGTGATGGGAAGAGTAGCCTTGCTTTGCTCATGGAGGTGAAAGATTTGAGGCAGGCGCAGGTTGTGAACTAAACCACTGCGCTTTCTGAAGGTGCCAGGACGCTCAGCGACAGCACACTGACAACAGACAGCTCTCCCTCTATTTGCAGTGTCCACAGAGGCGACTGCCTTCTGACTCAGCAGGTCTTGTCTGTTGACCTATTGTTTATTCCGGGTGTTTGCTTTAACAGAATTATACTCCTGTAGTGGTGTACTTGGGAGGACGCACGCTGAAGAAGAGGTCTACCACAGCGACAGAGAAACCGCTGATTAGGGACAGAGGGGAGAACAGCACTCGCACACAATAGCGCTTAGAAGGTACGGCTTGACCAAATGGTCTAGTCCCAAGTTTCAAAGTTTATGTCTGTGATCTATTCATTTCACTATATATGGAGTGCAGTTAAAGTGCACAACGGAGGCCTACAAATTAAGCCTCGGAGAAATTCTGTTTATGCTGGGGTAACCTCAGAGAATTTCCGGCATTGTGCATTGCAGTTATTATCCAAGACACAAAATATTACACTATGAAGCGTAGTAAATTTTGTTCAAGACACAGCAGATTTTGCTCAACTACAAATCCTATTGCAGAGGCCTGGGAACTAAGCGAGCAAACAGAACGCAAGCACTTGCTGTACACGTCATGCGTAATTTTGGGTGTGTAGTTTTTTATGGTTGAGCAAATTGCTTCCTCACGTACAAAATATACGCTACAATGTATTTCACAGAAATAGCTTAAAATGTCGATCTCCCATTTTGTGTAATAATCTGTAATTTTGTGAATTTTTTGCCCACTTCACATAATTTCAACAAATGAATTTAAGCACATTTTGGTCCGTACTTAACACAAATAGAGACAGCACAGATTACTGTGTCAAATGAGCATCTGAATTTTGGCCCGTCTTCATAGGTTTGGTAAAAACCTGAATTTCAACATACTCCTTTGTCTGGACTACCTGTTATAGGTCTGTCATTACTACTCAGTACAAAGAGTGACATGGTATAAGCCTGTGGTCGGACCGTTATGAATTTAATTTTTACATGATTCTTGCTACAACGTTTGGCGTTTTACAGAGAGGTACAAATGTATATTATCAATCTCACTGGTACATCTTATTGACAAGTAAAAGCAGATTACAAGATTTGGAGGGCTGTTTTTTTTAAAAAGACAACCTACACTCTGCGGTTTTGTCAATGCACCAACTTCTGATTACAAAAAAAAGGCATAATTCAAGTGGTAATAGCTACCACATACCACCATGCATGGTAGCCCCGCCCTCACACCACTACTTCCCAAGACAGAGCTTCAATCCACTCAGCAAGAGTAGCGCTAAAGATTAAATATTCCAATGGATATATGAAATATTGAAAAACCACGAGTCGCTTTCATCCTGCACTGTGACACGTTATTATACAAATAAAACAATAAAGTTGGTTATAAAAAAAAATTAAATACACAAGGTCTTTCCTTTGGAGTTCCCTTTCGGCAATCTTGTGAAATTTCACAAAAGAAAAAAAAAACACTGAAAATTCTCCGGCCCCCGCAGGCCTGTGGTTTGAAATACCAGACAACTTCCTGCATGACCGGCAAGAGCTGTAGAACTAAATGTCCCCTTCAACATCTTCAGTTGGGGAACCCCAATCGTTACAAAGCACTGCGAAGCGGCCAACGGCAATATAAGTGCTATATAAAAACAAAATAAAAAGCACTTCAGAATAGTTATTCGAGCCAAAGAAAAAAACGCATACGTCGATGTCAAAAACTGCCCCAATAAACAACTTTTTTCCGTCAAAAAATGAGATTGGAGAATCGTACCACTTGAAGAACTGGAAAGATTTTATTTTCTTCATCGAGTCTGTATTTGTTCACCCAGTTACCAAAGCAGCGCTCACAAACACGGAATGCAAAGCTATAAATATGAACCGCACTAATCAAAGCCAGGCCTCGAGAGGAACGGAAGGGCTTTCCTACAGCAAACATGCAGCATGCCGCGCATGCCTTCGATTTTATTACAGTATGAAAAAAAAACGCGGCCAGTTTTCGCAGCGATAGAATCATTATTTAATTACATTTCTGGCACATAAAGGCTGCACCAACTGAATGAAATTGGACTTAAAATACGATGCACCATGTATAGATCTTTCTATTCATTCTCTCGCGTGACACTACCTAATGCACCTTAAAAGGGCTTCAACAGCGCAATGGGACCCCAGTTAGAAACAGACTGTTAGGCACTCAAAAGGCCCCCAGGAAGCCGCCGTTATTTCAGAAGGCAAAGCCTGAATTCAGACTACCCAGGACTATTAAATGTTATGCCACAGGGTCGTGAGTACCATGGTATTGCAGAATAGGCCGCAGATGCTCGTGTGCCCCCTTCTGTGATACAGACAGACCGGGTGCGCCTGCAGGCAGCACCACCCTGAGAAGACATTACCTTATTGGCATGGTGGCGCGCACCCATGCGAATGAGGTCATCACTTTGCCTCAGCACCCCTGCTGTATTACTGGCACGGGTGCAGGGGCAAACATGCCTATACGAGCCACACTGTCAGTGCACCACATGAGGGCGGCCCTCATGAGGGATGAAAGCGGGTCTAATGGACCCCTCCTAGAAATCCTCCTGCACGGAGCTGCAGTCACTCACTGCACCTATCTACAAACAGGGGTGTCGCGAACCGCGCTTTAGTGTGCAGGCAGAGTGCACACAGAGCGGCCGCTCACCCTTTCACTGAATGCGCTGCTCCAGGGCAGTGCGGGTTCACAGCTGCCCAGGGGGCTAGGCTACACATCATTGCAGTAGGGCACACTATCCCCATTGACACCTGGCACAAACAAGGACAGTGCCTCCTATAGGTAATCTGGCACCAGGAGTGATCTGATAAAATGCACAATGAGCGAGTTTACTATCCGTTTGTTTGAGTCACCTCTTCTGCAGCATCACACGTTACAGACCCAGGTTAGCAACATCTCCACATGCTGAGGAGAGCAGAGCTCTTGGGTCCAGTTATATTCAGCATAAAAAGGAAATGTATGCCTCCTAATGCGGCACATTTTATGATAGTATTACTTTATCATTTTTACACATATTAACATTGTGAAAAAAGGTTTTACCTTCTTAGTACCATTCAACACCTACATACAAAATAAGAAACAAAGGGGATGTTTAACACCACACATACTTTGCATTGAGATGGGTTCCCTACCGGAAGCGACTGAAACGAAACTGAAAGGCGACCTTTGCTGCAGACCACTGTGAGCCAACAGGTAGCCCCATTTTTAGTAACTTTTGATCTGCTTGAGGCAGAAACATTTTTTTGTTACAATCTGCAAATGATGCCAAAGACAATGGATTATGCGGCAAATGTGCCAAATCCATATCTATGTAGAAAACGCCACTGCTGCACACTTGCGTAGTTCCAGTGGCCTGGGGCATAGCCGGTGCAAAGCCATGTATCCAATTCTGGGACGTCACTTTCCTTATAAAATCAGAACATTCGGATTCAGAAAAAAAGGGTATACAGGGCCCCAGGCTTGCTCATCAACTCACACTCAGCACCAGGCACCCCGCTTCCATCTGCGCACAGCGTTCTGTGACACAAAGGGCAGAGCAGTAGGACTTCACAACATCAAAAATCTGAGACCAGAAAGAGGTCCCCGGCTATGGAATTGTATTGTTGCACTTTCCTTCCTCTCGGAGTCCCTCTAGCACTTTCGAGGCAGTCAGGTGAATATTCACTATTTATTTAGCGCATGAATGGGAGAAGACTGTTGGTTGATGGGTATTCACTTCTTTTGAGTTTTGCTGCCGTGCGTAGAGCCCCAAAGAGTGGTTAGAGTCCATTAGAAACATGGGGGTGAAAATTAAGACATCTTCTCTACTACTGAAATAAGCAGCAAATAAAAACCATACACATAACATGGAAGAAAGAAAATAGTACAGTGGTTCTCTAGGTAACTGATTAAGCGGAATAGTCACTTGTGTGCTCTTCACATAACATTGTACGTAAGTTGAGCTTTATGTGAAACATAATGATGGGAAAATATACTACCCCGACCAATATTGATTCAGACACCCTTTTATATTTTTTTTAAAACTTGAGTTGAAAACATATCATCAATAGCTTGTGCATCAGTATGAAATAGAAGGACAATTAAGGAGTGTGACATTCTAGATGTAATTGGGTATGTCAGTTTTTCTTTGAGTAATGAGGGCAGAGTTCTTAAGGCCTACTATGGGAGTGAATTCCAAAGACGTAACTGTGCAGCAAACTACTGACTTTCTGATTTCGAGAGATCTAACTTCGGAATTTTGAGCTGCAGCAAATTTCTGCTGCCCGGTCCCTGTGGGGGTTCTCGAGAGGGCGAACAGTTCTTATTTAGTGCACTGACACCCAACACTTCCTGGCTCTACAAGAACCAATAAACCAGGCATGGCAAGTAAAAACAAACTGGCGAAGCCAGGGAGTCTTGACTGCCTTTCTTAAGCTTATCTCCCTTATTTTTAAAGGCAGATGACTCCAGATTGAGGCACCTAAAAACAGAGATCACCCTCCCTCCTGGTTTTCATTGCTGGTACTTGGAGACGCAATACATTCTCTGATCATAACAATCAACAAGGGCCTCAGTGTCTGATCAGTTCAGCCAGGCATGACTCCACCAGCAAGTAATAAGCCTTAAGAACGAGGCACAGACACTTTCACTGTACTCTGCGATTCAGTCAAGTTGTCTCCTGACCTTAGGCACATGGTCAACCTTTGATACAGCAGACCAAGGGAACTGCCACATTCTGTATCCTTTGCAATTGATTTGAGCTCAGTTGTGAGGCCTAAGCGTAGACTATTACAGATAGCCAGAAGTGGCAGTGATCAGGGAATACATATGCTGTCTGGAAAAAAGAATTGCTCCTTTCAACAGGGGTCGTGCACGGTAACTACAGCTACAGTCTGAGTTCACGTGCAAGCGTAAGGAGGGGCCACTGTTAGTGGTAAATCCAAGTAATCTGCACTTCGGAGGAGGCAGAGGAGTCTTTAAGCAAACTGCTTCGTAAGCGAGGCATCTGATCTTCAATTTATTTCCAGCATTTAAGGATAACCGCTGTAATCTCAGTGTCAGGGCCATGTGGTCAGTGCTTAATTTGTAAATACAAAGGTGCTGGTTCCCAGAGCCCTCCTCTTAAACACGTGGCTGCTGCAATTAAATGTGTGAACACGGAGTACTGAGGTAGTGCAAACCTGAAGCCATCTCAGGCCTCTTCAATCCATATAAAGCCACTACCTGCCCCCTCAGCTCACTCTTGCAGTTTTCTACTTTCTCCCTTTCTGACGCTTTTTCGTTTTTCCCTTCCTCTGTCTTTCCCATTTGTGTCTTTTTCTTGCAGCAAATGCTTGAGGCGGAAGAATAAGCCCCGGCCTTCAAAAATAAGTGCCGGTGCTCAGGACCGGAAACAACAAGCACAAATTACGCACTGCATGTGTTCCTGTTTCGAAGCAGTTAAAAGTCCTGCCATGGAGCCAAGGGCAGCACTCAGTGGTGTTGTGGAGGTCTGCGGTTGGCCAATTAATAACGAGTTATTAAAATGAAGGCGAGATGATTGGTGTGCACTGCAGTTTTGAAGTGTGTGGAGGAGACGGGAAGTTTATTCTTCTTTAGCGAGTATTCTGTACATTGTACAACATGGCCATGGGCGCACGGTGACAATACTGACTACGCGGGACAGGGAACGCTTACTCATAATAGTGCAAGAATGAAATCCAGCAAGAGGTGCTCTTTATCTCATTATCACATCCTCAGTGTGTGCTTATGTGTGGTGCATTAGTAAATTGCATCAGACGCACAGGTGCCAACGTAAGTAAAATACTATATAACATGTTGGTCAAATGTAGTTACATGCTTGGATACCTTTATAGCAAATAGATCAGCTAATTTAAAATCCTTAGTTAAAATAAATGTTATACCTGTTAATTATTTGATATAATTCCATAGAATGTCAATATTCCTGTGTTTTTCTTCCAATGAGAGATCTAGAAAATTAGATGCTGGGTATGAATACATTCTTCCAACCTTTTTAGACTCCATGCATGGGAAAGCAGTCAAATAAGGACATTAATACATATTAACTATCTTCATCCATACTTCGATTGTCAACAGTTTAGTCCGAATAAAAGGGAACCAAAGGCTGAAATTACCATTGCAATCTGAGCCACGTTATTATTATTTTTTAAATTTCAATTTTTTTTTAGTGAACTTTGTATAAAATGCAGGCAAAGGGCAGTGCGTAAAACCAATTAAGGCAAAGATAGTCCTTGTCTTCATACAATAACATTTCCGAGTAAACTATTTATAAAGCACCATGAGAATGGGTACAGAACCAAGAGGAGGGACTACACGAGATGCACTACATTTTTTTCAATGAAAGTACCTTTATGGTAGGCAAATGCTCCAAATATGGATTAGTATATAGACCTCGTAGCACTGTGGTTGGCGGTTACATAGGTAAACACTGCACAGGGTCCATAGATTTTCTAGGGAACATCGGCATGGGATCTGGATGTGTAAGAGGTGTTGGAGTCTACATGCACAACAGAACGAGCGGTCAATACTAGGACTGGCATTGAGTGTACGCCAATGTTGCTTGAATAGTAGATGTGGATGAACAAGTTCATTATTTGAGGGCGTAGAGGAGAGCCCATCATAGACCTCATTGTGTGAGGTTGAATGGGTCAGGCTTCTGCAGACAGGCAGCTATGGAGGTTTGAAGTGGCTTGTTGCAGTATCTAGGGAGTTTCATAATGACCTATATGATGGGCGCCATGGGGAACATTGTAGGGAGATGTCTGCACCTCTAAGGCTTGCGAGGCATTCGCGCCACATTGGAAGAACTTCGACATACTCTACCTTCACGTTAGTGAGGATGAGTTTGCAGGCGAGTGTTAACATGAAATCAATTACATCACTATCTGCTGTATTTTTTTATTTGGGGGGGGTCTGATGGGCCTAGAAGAATGTAAGTGAATCTGTGTGTGGAGGAGATCTTTTCGATGTAGATAGAATTCCAGTAAGTGCGCAAGTGAGAGCAGTCGAAAAGCATATGTGCTAGATCATCGGTTTGCTTTTTACAGTTCCAGCAAATGGAGTTGTGTGCAAGGTTACGTTTATGGAGTTTCCCTGGGGTCCAGTAGGCTCTGTGGATGATCATATATTTAATCTGGGAAAGCGTTGGAGATTTCTTGTTCAAGAAGGCTGAGTTCTAAATACAATTCCAACCAAATGCTAGGTTACTTTTGGAAGCGTGCGCCTCCCACTTTTGCTCATTCTGGGTTTTGGATTTATTTCAGAGAGTTAGGTAGGAGTAACCTACAGGGAGTGCAGAATTATTAGGCAAATGAGTATTTTGACCACATCATCCTCTTTATGCATGTTGTCTTACTCCAAGCTGTATAGGCTCGAAAGCCTACTACCAATTAAGCATATTAGGTGATGTGCATCTCTGTAATGAGAAGGGGTGTGGTCTAATGACATCAACACCCTATATCAGGTGTGCATAATTATTAGGCAACTTCCTTTCCATTGGCAAAATGGGTCAAAAGAAGGACTTGACAGGCTCAGAAAAGTCAAAAATAGTGAGATATCTTGCAGAGGGATGCAGCACTCTTAAAATTGCAAAGCTTCTGAAGCGTGATCATCGAACAATCAAGCGTTTCATTCAAAATAGTCAACAGGGTCGCAAGAAGCGTGTGGAAAAACCAAGGCGCAAAATAACTGCCCATGAACTGAGAAAAGTCAAGCGTGCAGCTGCCACGATGCCACTTGCCACCAGTTTGGCCATATTTCAGAGCTGCAACATCACTGGAGTGCCCAAAAGCACAAGGTGTGCAATACTCAGAGACATGGCCAAGGTAAGAAAGGCTGAAAGACGACCACCACTGAACAAGACACACAAGCTGAAACGTCAAGACTGGGCCAAGAAATATCTCAAGACTGATTTTTCTAAGGTTTTATGGACTGAGGAAATGAGAGTGAGTCTTGATGGGCCAGATGGATGGGCCCGTGGCTGGATTGGTAAAGGGCAGAGAGCTCCAGTCCGACTCAGACGCCAGCAAGGTGGAGGTGGAGTACTGGTTTGGGCTGGTATCATCAAAGATGAGCTTGTGGGGCCTTTTCGGGTTGAGGATGGAGTCAAGCTCAACTCCCAGTCCTACTGCCAGTTCCTGGAAGACACCTTCTTCAAGCAGTGGTACAGGAAGAAGTCTGCATCCTTCAAGAAAAACATGATTTTCATGCAGGACAATGCTCCATCACACGCGTCCAAGTACTCCACAGCGTGGCTGGCAAGAAAGGGTATAAAAGAAGGAAATCTAATGACATGGCCTCCTTGTTCACCTGATCTGAACCCCATTGAGAACCTGTGGTCCATCATCAAATGTGAGATTTACAAGGAGGGAAAACAGTACACCTCTCTGAACAGTGTCTGGGAGGCTGTGGTTGCTGCTGCACGCAATGTTGATGGTGAACAGATCAAAACACTGACAGAATCCATGGATGGCAGGCTTTTGAGTGTCCTTGCAAAGAAAGGTGGCTATATTGGTCACTGATTTGTTTTTGTTTTGTTTTTGAATGTCAGAAATGTATATTTGTGAATGTTGAGATGTTATATTGGTTTCACTGGTAATAATAAATAATTGAAATGGGTATATATTTGTTTTTTGTTAAGTTGCCTAATAATTATGCACAGTAATAGTCACCTGCACACACAGATATCCCCCAAACATAGCTAAAACTAAAAACAAACTAAAAACTACTTCCAAAAATATTCAGCTTTGATATTAATGAGTTTTTTGGGTTCATTGAGAACATGGTTGTTGTTCAATAATAAAATTAATCCTCAAAAATACAACTTGCCTAATAATTCTGCACTCCCTGTATATACCCAGGACACGAGGTGTCCTACTTTATGCAGACCATCAATGAGAGTCAGGAGCGAGTGGTTATCTTTTAGGCAAAGGCATTTCGATATCTGGACTCTTAACTTCAAGAATCTGTAGAAGTTTGGGTTCTCGAGCCTAAAGCAAAATTGCATTTCGGAGAAGGGAAAAGGAGAGCCGTTGTCAAAGGTATCTTGGATCAGATTTATACCTTTTGCAGACCAATCAGCCCACGTTATAGTTGGCCCTCGAGTTTGGTTTTGGGTTTTGCCATATACTTGACAGATCAGAGTTACAGATCTTTGTTTCTGAGAGGTAGTCCACCCTTAACAAGGCTCTCTTAGTCTTATCCAAGATGTATTTTATGGGTGAGGGCAAGGGTTATGTATAGACAGGTATGCCCCCAGTAGCATATTGTTTAGGATTGATTTTTCTAGGTTAACCCAGAAAGGTGTATAGACAGCATCCTCAAAAAGCCAATTGATGCCTTGTTTGAATAAGAATGCCTTCAGATAGTTCCTGAAGTTCAGGAGGCCTAATCCACTATTGTTTTTCGTTAATTTAATTTTTTTGAGTGATAGTCTCGATTTTTTGTCATGCCACAGAAATCTGTTAAAGAGCTTGTCTATTTTAGTAGGAAAGTCTTCTGACGGGTCATGGATAGCTTATTGATTATATAGTTTATTAAGGGAGTGATTATCATCTTTAGGGTCTCTGCTCTTCCTAACCAGGAAAGAAATGTAGGTGACTAACCATCAAGAAGTTTGTTAATCTTTTTGAGTAACGATTCTTGTTATGTTTAAATGTAGCAATGAAGTCACTACAGAATTCAACTCCTAAATATTTGATGCATTTTGTTTGCCATGTGAGACTTCAGTCCCCTAAAATCCCCTTGTTCCTTATTTTATTAAGGAGTTTCCCCTCTGATTTGTCCCTATTTAGAGTAGAACCTGAGACCTCTGCAAATTCCTGTATGGATGTCATTATTGCAGTAATAGAGCCCAGGGCGTCTTTGGTAGTAATTAAAACATGGTTTGCAAGTTTTATCTTTAGTTTACCAAATGAATCCCCTTCTACACATTCATTCCCACAGAGAAAAGGGTTCCAAGGCCAGAAGGAAGTGAGGGGGAGATAGGGGAGAGCCTTCTCTCATTCCTTGTTCTTAAAGAATGTGTCTGACAGGATACCTCCTGCTTTTACTCTAGCTCAGGGTTCTGCAAAGTCGGTCCTGGAGAGCCAGGTCCATGCCAGGTTTTTAGCATATCCACATTTAGAAAAAAGATGTTTCAGAAATCTACATTTTTCTAAATGTGGATATGCTAAAAATCTGGCATGGACCCGGCTCTCCAGGACAGACTGCAGAACCCTGCTCTAGCTATTGGATTATAGTATAGTGACATCATTTTGATGAGAGGATCACCAATGTCGAATTTTTTCCAGGACCCATTTCAGGTAACTTTAGTCGACTCTGTTGAACACCTTTTCTGCGTAGAGGGTAACTATCGGGGATTTAGAGAGTTTAGATTGTTCTAGGATATGACATAATACGCGTGTATTATCACTAGATAGCATATTCTTCAGGAATCCGATCTGGGAAGGGTGGATGATTAGAGAGATATACATTTTGAGCCTGGTTGAGATCATCATGGCATAAATGTTGCAGTCCAGATTAATCAAGGTGATTGGCCTATTGTTTTTTGGGAGTATGGCATCTTTCCCTTTCTTCGTTTCTTAATAGAGTTCTTAATAGAGTATATTGGAAATGTGTTGCTGGGATACGGAGCTGCAGGCGCACACCGCCATCTTTCTCCTCCACCAAGCCACGCCCCATCCAAGCCCACTATTAGCTGAACACTGCGGAAAGCTGCTGCCAAACCCCTCACTTCTACGGACAAAGGTGTATTTTCGGCAAATGTGGTCTCTGACAATACTTCACCTTCAGACTACAACAAATGAAAGGTCTCTATTCCTTTCTTTACAAAAGGTACAGTCCAGTAACTTACTATTGCAAAAAACAATTTGTGGTTAAAAAAACACATTTAATGTTAACTGTACCACAAATATTACACATAGCAGGTAATGATTGACATGGTCTAAAGCAGCAATCGTCAAGTTGTGGTGTTATTTACAAGTCACTTTAATTTGCCACCATGTTAGTTATGTCACCAGAATATATCAGTGGCATTAGTGAAGCACAACAGTCGCGCATTATGTGTCCTCTACATACTGCCCTGTAGTGAACCCTATCTTGTTTTAATGGGAAGCAGGAGTTAGCTTAGCCTTTTGGCTTGCAGACTTGTGCCCCCATCACCCAGTGACTTTTACCCCACCTAGCTTACTCTGTTTTAGCACAATTATTTAATTGTATCTTCCCAAGATGGCTGCATTGTTTCTAGTTAAGAAGATGTTTTAGTTTCAGGTTAACAGTGCCACTCTGCTAAAGCGTCACTATCAGCGCCAAAGATAAATAAGATGTAGGTATTCATAGTAGGTACTTTCCTACTTTGTGCTTTCAAGGGAATTGTTTATGTAATTGCCGCCCCAAGCATGTCTTGTTATCTATTGTTTGGGAACAGACTTACATCAGGGGTCCGATCAGATCTGTATAAATGCACCTTACACAGACAGAGGGATTCCTACCAGATACCATGACCCAGTTTTTGTGTCACTACGGAGTCTGATCTAGAGACTTCATTCCAAGGTAACAAGGGTTGGGGGGTGGGGGTTGCTTCTCATGGACATGGTACCAGCAGATTAGGTTCAACACACCTAGCTCTCTTTAGGTTAAAAGTTAGGTTCATCATGCTAGTGTATTAGGACATACTTCATATCTCATGCCATTTCATGTTATTGCAAGATGGTGGGGGTCTTCTTATTCATGACTCTCATGTTCACAATTCTGCTTCTTACACTGTTCATTACCCTAATCATTGCAGTCAATGCAACTTATCGTAGATTGCAGTCTTGTTAATAAAACCTATTGAAAACTCTACTGCATCTCTTTCATTGACTGTGTTTGACTGAGGCATGTCGCTCATGTGAGAAAAGGGTAATCTCCGTTTAACCACGACACTCCCTGAGATGTCACACTCTTGAGTCCAAGCGTAAAAGCTGCCACAAATCACCTTTTACTGTTTGGGTTTTTGGTGAGGTACTGCTTGTGAGCTGGGAGGGTAAGTACTGTCATCCTTAAACCAGCAGTCTTGCCTATAGCAAGAATCAAACTAGGACAGCACCAAAGTTGGATTTAAGAATTCAAACAGCAGCGCCCACATAAAAACATCACAGCGCTAAGCTAGAATGATGTCAAACTAACTCAAACAGAAGCCCTCAGAAAATACCTTGAAGTTCAGTTTCTTCACCCAGCGCACACAGACTGTGTGGACGAGAAGTGAGGTTTAGAGACTGCCCTAGAAACTGTTAGTGTATCACAGGCCAAGAACACAGACTGGGAACGTGCAGTATAGCCCGGTACTCAAAGATAATATCAAAAGCACCCAAGTTCAAAAATGCTGCGGCTATTACTAGGTACAATTAGGATCCAAAGCCAGATTCAGCACCCTAACATAGTGCAAGCCAACAGCAATGAAGCCAGCAGCCTGGTCCGCAGACCTGCAATGATGAAGCCAGCAGCCTGGTCCGCAGACCTGGTCCGCAGACCTGCAATGATGAAGCCAGCAGCCTGGTCCGCAGACCTGCAATGATGAAGCCAGCAGCCTGGTCCGCAGACCTGCAATGATGAAGCCAGCAGCCTGGTCCGCAGACCTGCTGAATTTTCTTTAGGTGAGAGGTGGCTGTGGAATGACAAATGAACTGCGATTTCCAAATTTCACAAAGCTTAAGAAAGACTGGACTCACCTCAGTGTAAGGGAAGGGACCATACTGAATACTAAGAAATACCTACTAGCAGCATTTGTTTGCTGAAACAAAAAAAAACAAACAGGTGTTATCTGGAGCAGCACTAAAGATGATTGTTTAAGTAGGGAGCTCTCCGTTTCAGGTCCATAAAGGTTTGAGCTCGCTTACATCCCCAAAAGGTAGACTGCTCCACCACAACACCAGGGAAATTAGAATAAGACCAACAAATAAGCCAGTTGTAGAATTCACACATTTACAGAAAATGGGAAGCAAGCATAACTTAGCAGCACTCCCACAACCAAGGAAGAAGCCTTACATAGGCACCACATACACCCAGCCCCCACATTTCAACAAAGATGACATACGCACCATGGGCAATTTAAGAAGACTGGTGAGTAACTCAGACTGGGTAAGAGAACACTGTGATTATCCCGAAAACCATCAAGTAACAAGTGTAGGCTCTTCAAGCCCCATTTCTCTGGATGGTGACAATTTATAGTGGGTCATGGAACCTGCTTTACCGAGAGGATGTTGGGGGGTTCGGAGGAGGGGGCCTATTGGAGAAATATCGAGTCTTTCAGGTAGCAGAATATTCCTCGTCATGATCCCTCTGCCCAGACTGCAATAAGGCATGCAATGGAAATGGGTTCATAATAAAGACTGAAAGGCACAATTGCTCCCGACAGACTACAGGGGCCAAGTTACCAGGCAGTATGCCTCAGCTATGCATGTCAGCCTTTTTTTAAATGTAAATACTTTTCAGGAACTATACCAATAAAAAAAAAGGTTGTAGACAATATGCAGAAAAGGCGAGAAGGCCTTGAGTTTGGCGAACTGAGCCAACTGAGGAAGGAAAACAAAATTTCATGATGAACTGTTACTTTGAACCTTCATTCTACACTTAATTTGTGCAAAGGCGATGCTTTGTTGCAGCTTGCTATTAACTAAATTGAGACACCTAAAGAGAAGTAATTTTCATAAATACACACACACTCATTTTTAGTTAGAATTAGTCTAGGTCATCGCCTTCCAGCAGAATCAAGACAAGTTCACTTCCAAATACACTAGTGTTAACGGACTATTCGAGTAGATCAGACAAGAACCTTCCACCAGCCTCTGTAGATTTCAAATACAAACTAGTAGTGCTGGTAAAGCACTGCACAGATGACACAGATCACAGCTATGGAAAAGCTTGTAACAGGGGAAGCACAAACACTTTTTCCCAGACTAGAAAAGTAGCAGGGACTCTAGACCACAGGTGCAACTTCAAAGTCTGCACCTCAGGGCTACGACCACAACTGTCTCCATCCTCACCCGACGTCCTACATGCTATGCCACAGCTCTCCTGTGTTGTGCTGATGTGGCAACTGGTTCAGCTCCACAAAAGAAGTCACGCCGCTGCCAGCTCTTCACCATCTTGCTTTTTAAGGTATTGGTTGCAAGCATGAACAGGGTCATGCACCCACTATATTGGAATTGCTGCTACAATTCTAAAAAGGGAACAATGCTTCCGGGTTTTGCAGGAGAAAGCTCCTCAGACTTGTATAATCCAGGTCATCATTTAGCGATCCTTCATTTCTTTTCAAATTACCCAAATTAAAAAGGGTCATTTTCATAGCCTCAGAGCCACCAAAGGAAAGCGGCTGCCAAATCTCACCCAAGTTAAAGCACCGCCAGCTAGCAAGATGCTCTGCCTTGTCCCAGTAAAATCTTGTTCTGACCACAATCCAATCGCTCACTTGCTTAAATGGCAACCATGGACTACTGGCCAGATTGGGCGAGTGTCAGAATGTTTCCATCACAGTCGCCCTCAAACAACTGTGCAAAGGGAGGCTGGATGCCTCATCCAGGAGGATGAGACCTATTAGATGACAGATTCCAGGGGAATTACTTTATGAAAAGCAAACTTTCGGATTTACTACGAGCTATAGTTTGGCAACTGCCAAATAGAAAAGTATGAGCAGGTTGCCATACAATGATAGGGGCAACTGCATTTGCCACAAACACTCATACAGCGAAGGTGTGCTCTTTACAGATCGATTTAAAACATAATACATTACGGTCACCTTTTTATATCCTATTTATATAAATCAGTTTCCAATGGTTAAGAAAAGTCTCCTTACAGGCAATGTTTTCGAAAATGTACAGGTCCTCAAATCTCTACAAATTATGTGTTTGTATCTTGTGTTTACAGTTTAGGTTTCAATATGTAAATACTGAATATACATATATTTGCTATGGATACTTATTATTCTACGGCTAATATATTTGATATTTTTGAGAATTTTCTGTCTTTTTGCTCATTTTCTCCTTTCCGCACTGTATTTAAAATGCAATTTGTATTTATTTTGCTTGTCACATTATTGATCATTGCAGTTGTATTATAACTGATTTTATTAGGCTATTTTGTGATTTCCATTTCAGTTTCTATTGTGAATAACTAATTGGTCTCTTAGAGAAGAACATGTGGCTTTTAAAATTGACTTGCAATAAAACTTTTTTAAAGTAAAAAAATTAGATCTTTCCTTTCATTACAAACTTCAGGTCTTGTGACTTCTAGATTGAAACATTTACTATTTTCTCTCCAAAAAATCCTCAATATTGCATTTCGAAGCTATCATGGCACGTGCCACAAACGCAATTGAGGCGCATTACATTGAATAAACTTTAGTAAAGGGTCATAAAATATTTGTACTGATTAATTACAAAGATTCTGTTGGATATTGTAGGTAGACCCACTGACACACCATGTCAGTGATCTAAAACACAACTGCAACGTTACAATGTCCATTCATGGTACTAGACTCGCAACATGGTGCCCAAGAGAGTTGAAATCAATAGAGCATGTGTCTACCTCAATACGAAGAGAAACTGCTACAACACAACCAGAGCAATGCGGGGCAGTTAAGAGGCATCTCGTATTTGAGGACCACATTTTATTGAAAGCATAAGAATCAAACGACTAGTCTATGACCATAGTCTGGCTAGAAAGCAGATGCCAACGACCAATAGCTTGAGAGAGTATCAACTCCACAAAGCAAACTCTATCTGAGTAGCTTCTGAGTGAAAACCCAAAGGAACAGCTTACTTCTTGCCAAAACGAAGAGGAAAGGCACATGGAAACAGAAGAGAAGAGGAAAAACAAAAGGAAGTCACATAACCTAGAATCAATCATCTGCATCATCTTTTTTGCAAACCTAATGTTTTGGGAACCTCTTTTAAATTTAGTTCCCGATAGCAGCATTGCCAGCTCATCAGAAAATCAGTGTTGAAATCCCACAATAACTCTGATGGCCACCATGTTTATACCACGTCTTCATGCAATTCCTTTTTCCAGGCTAGGTGGTGCTGTCTGGTCAAGGACATGCATCTTCTAAGTACCATCACTGCCACGTCTCCTAACTGTGTGTTCGACCACATCAGTGCTCCAGATTCCACTAGCAAAGCAGACAGTAAGTCTCAGTACAGAGGTTTTGTATAAACCTTGTAAACCTCCACAGGTTAGTAAAAGATCTCTGCACTTTGAGAATTGGAGAAACCATGAAGATTGCCTGACTTAACCAGAATCCTTGAGGGAGCCGTAAGAGTTCCGAACATTCACATTCTGAAATCGCAAGGGCGCTTACATAGGCCGAAATCTCTAGAGTCCGCCAACCTAGTACTCGCAATCGAGACTAGAATGTCTGCCAGCGCACTGCGCTTACCTTCGGCTGGGGTTCACAACTTCAGCTAGTATGTCTCCAGAATGGCATATTTCAGACTAGGAGTGTACCTTTTGAACAGCATGGACCCAGGAGGTCTGGGCAGCAGATGCTGTGGAGGTATCCGAGGAAGTGCAGGCCAATGGGGAAGATCAGAAAAATGGGGAACACTGATCCAGGTGGTTTAGCTCAGCTGAGTGCCAGGCTGACTCCTGTGACTAAAGAAATGAGGTGGAATAAAGGGTTCAAGATTACATCCTTCAGAGTTTAGGGCATGAATGTCCATGGAGTCGTGTTGAGCACTGACCGGTTAAGTCAGAAGCGTTTGCCTCCACTTTGCTTTATGGTGTGTAAAGACTGAAGTTTTGCTCAAAAACACAGGTAAAACGATGGAATAAAACCAGTGAATTAAAAAAAAAAAAATAATAATAAAGTCAACTGATGGATTGTAACATATCAGTATAAGTGAATCCTTAGACACAAATTCAAATTAATGTCCATGTTGTTTGCAAATTATTTACAACATGTAAAGGTCTATGAATTGAGCATCTATGAACTGAACGGACATTTTCAGAAGGTAGCTATTGAAATGCTAACACTGAATAAATTAAACTTGATTTGATTTGGAATTTATTTCAAAAGAACTTTATCAAATCCTTTTCAGTTATGAACATGAAAGCACCATTACCGTTACTGCGATTTTCACTTGGAGGGAACTAAAGAACTGTGCCACTCAAATCTACGTACAAACCAATTTGTTTTGTCCTCCTTTAACTTGGCAAACTCTCTCTGCCCCACCAATACACTCACATACCTCTCAAAAACGCTATTTACTGCAGAGCACGTGGAGCATCCGCACAAAGCACACCATGCCCACTCTAGGACAGGGGGTCAAATAGGATGCCAAGAGAACCTAACAGAATGGTACTGCAAACAATGCCATGAGCAACCGAAAATCCACCAATGAAAATATCAGACATGCACCAAAGCACTACTGGAGAAGACCTTGGTATCAGAATAAATTAGGCAACTAATGGCAAATGTGAGAGCCTTGAAGAACAAGCTGACTGAGCTGGAGATAAACATTTCACTTCAGCGTGCCCCAATACAGTGGGTTAGCTATTGGGATTTAATATGCATAGCGCTGAGTGTTCCTTATAGAAGTGCGTTTTAAGCATTATTAATAAACAAAACACCATGTTTGTTGGAAATGGCCCTTTTTGCAGGGTTATGCCTAAACATTTTGCCTTCTTCCTCTATTTGTTTGATTTGTTTTTGCTGGTTTATTGTCTCTGCGCACTTTAGGACTGCTGATCAGTGCTAAAGTGCAAGTGCTCCCTATATAAATGGTACTGTTGATTGGTTTATCCATGATTGGCATCTAACAAAGTGCACTAGAGGTGCCCAGGGCCTGTAAATCAAATGCTACTAGTGGGCCTGCTGCACTGATTGTGACACATAAGTAGTCCTGTTGGAAGTTTCAGGGACACTAAAGACTTCAGTTTCATCTGCCTACAGCACTGGGAACTGTGTGTTTTGTGCTGTTCATGAAGAAAAACCACAGCGATGTTGCCAATGACGCCGCTGACCTGCACCGTGACCTGCCAACGCCACGCGGAGCTGCACTGCCCCACTTCGCACCACAACCCTGGTCTCACCAACGCCACCACCGACTAGCTGCTTGCACCCTGACCCGTGGGCCCTGCACTCCGGCATCGCCTTGCTCACACCACAGCCTGGGCATCCCTGACACCGCTGCTCCGGCTGACACAGGCGCCACTACCTGCACCATAGCCTGAGGAAACCGCTCATTAGGTACATGACGCACTGTCCCGTCCCACACCGCAGCCCCAGTCCACAAACACCAGCACCATAGACTCCAGTGTCGTCATCAGGTGTCCCTGCCTGAACCGCGACCTGTGGACGCCACACAGAGCCTGTCCCGTACCGCACAGCCGACTTGGGCCTACCGACGACAGCGTTTCAGCATTGATGGTGCCACTGCCTGCACTGTGACCTGGTGACACTGCACATCACACCGCAGCCCTGGTTTAACCGATGCTGATGGACGCCGTCACCGAGCCGCTGCCTGCACCGTGACCTGTGGGCACCGCACGTCACATCGTCCCGCTTTACACTGCAGCACAGACGCTCCTGACTTCATCAGCCCAGAGTTTGATTTCCAACACGTGTGACTTCAAGGGCCCAACGACCCCCGGAACCGACACCGCGACGCCAGTGATGCCGCTTTCCAAATCTCATCGCGAGGATCACGATGCCCTGCAATTCCAAAGGTATTGTTTGCGGGTCTTCCCGAAACCGTAGCTGGACTGCGAATTCCCTGCCGGCCTGAACTGTTGGTTTTCTTGATCACAACACCACGATAGCCCCAGGTGGATCTATCGACTTCAGGGAACTTTCATATCTTCATATCTTTATTACTGTATGTTGGATTTTTATTGTATTTGTTCTTGTCTTATATAGATAAATATTGGCTATTTTTCTAAAACTGGTGTGGTGTCCTTTTGTAGTGTGTTCACAGTGTTACTGTGTGTTCTGTGCAAATGCTTTACACATGGCTACTGAGATAAGCCTGACTGTTTGTGCCAAGCTACCAAGGGGGTGAGCAGGGGTTATCTGAGTGGGTATCTCCCTTATCCTGACTAGAGTGAGGGTACTTACTTGGACAGGGTGCAAACAGACAGCCAACTAGAGACCCCATTTCTAACAATAAGTATTTACAAGTATGCCTTTAGTGAGAATTAAAATTACAGTTTGGGCAAGACACGTTTTTAGAGATAGTGCTATCGGAGTTTAAAATGCACTTGTTTCCTAAACAGAAAGCACGAAGTAGTGTTCAAACTACAAAGCTGCACTCCTTCTTGAACATAGGTCAACCTTAAAGAGGAGCAAAGAGAAGATAGCATCCTGGTTAGGGCTGAACATAAATGGCACACTGGCTCCTCTTCAGAAAGAAATTGTGCAGAAACAGGAAATCTACCTACACAACAAACGAAAAAGAGCATAAGGTCTCATTTAGAGCCACGTTTTTGCATTTGATTTAGAAAGATGTGTCTACATATCAGTAAAAAGAGTATACATAGAACTAGTATTAGCAACACCTATTATTTTTTTAGAAGTCAACATTTCCAGATAGCAAACACACGCATAGTATGAATGTTCAAGTACATCTGACTCCTTCTCCATACTTGATCATCCATTTGGCCACTGCAGACTACTGGTTTGTTTGAGCCTCATGTGGCACCTTGTTGTGGACGCAGCATGTAGTACATAAAACAGGCCAAAAATACAGACGAGCGCCCTTACAAGTGTAAGAGTGAGAAGAATTGTCCTTGGGAAACAGGGGCCAGCTGATCTACAACTTCAGATGGAGCAGGCCTAAAACCCAACGGCCTAACTGATGTAGTCTCAATATTAGTCCAACCAGATCTTTCTTCTAGCTCAAGTCAGTACCAGATGTTGCTTGTTAATTTGGCTAAAAATCTCGGACCGCAAAAATAAAATTGGATTCTCCTTGAAAAATCACAAAACCTACCCACAATATCGTCATTTGGCTTTGTGTCTTGTACGTACTTTAAATCCAGTTAAGAGTACAGGACTCCCAGCAAAACACACACTTGTACTATCTTATTTTTATCTCGCAAAGTCAAACAACTTGACGGCTAACAAGCATTTGCAATGCACTAGGGTCTCGCATTTGTCCGAGTTACAGCTATTACCAGTTGTAAACTCCCAACCGGATTTTTCTTGCGTTAAAAGAAAAAAACAGCACGATCGCGCTGCTACAGTTCACTCGTAATAATACCTATCGGCAAAAGTGCAATTATGAACGTAACCGCCAAAAGCGCAATTAACTGTGTAACAGGGTCGATAGTATGCAAAGTGCTTGACTTCTGCCAAGCGAGATCGCGCTGCAAAAATAGAGAACAAGTAGTCCACAAACCTGACAGGAAACAGCGAGCCTCGCATGTTTTCTGTACTTGGTCGCTGCGCTCAAGGAGAGCTAACCACCGGAAAAGGCGACGTATGCGTGCCTTCCACTAATCAAAGCAAGCAGATTCTAACAGGCAAGCCAACGTGCCAATGAAAGACACTGACGTGACGTCAACAGGGCTCCGAGCCCTTTTCTAATACCTAAAGTGTCTCGCTAGCGATACGCATGCGCAAGCGCATGCGACGCAGGCTCGACCCTAAAGAATATACTACACAATCCACTGCCCTCATGCAAGTCTTGAATATCCTTACAATTCTTGCATTGTATGCTGTAGCACAGTAGTCTTCTGCTGCCTTGCACCTCATCTCAGTAGATTTTCCTGCACAGAAGACTCATATCCCAAATTTCACTGGTAGGTGCTCTATATGTTTTCTAACAAGTTACACACTAGCAGAGTACATGACCAAAGCATACATTATTTCAACATGAGTGACTACTGTCCTCATGAACAGGTCTTGATGAGACTAACAGTGGCAGTTGATTAAATGTTGTCAGACACACACCTTTTTACCTAGACACCAAGTTGTGGTGGTCATCTACTACATGACCCCCACTTTCGAAATAGCAACGTAGTGCCTTCATGACTGGAACCCATATCACCACGCGGAAAGGGCTTGGTGTGTAGGATGATGTGGAGTGCATGGTGCCATGAGGCACGCACCTGAGGCCGCAGGAAGATGGGTTGCCATGTTAAGACTTTAAAGATGTCGGAGATGGCTCTCTGCTCATGCCTTCCTTTGCTGCTCATTCCTCTCACCCCCATTTGCAAACAGGCAACTGTACCCAGTATACTCTGTCCTTAGTTTGAATCAACACACATTTCAATGTAACCAAGGACAACCATTTGGGCTCGACTTACTGCATCAGGACAGTTTAGACAGGGAAGCGTTTAGTCTCCAACAAAAAGCATCACCTTGATAGAGTATGGCCACACTGAAATCATGTGACAAAAAAAAGATGCGCTGACTGCCAATCGACAACACCCTATGGTTACCGCTGGTAGAAGAGATACTTACCCAATAGCTGATCTGTACCTGTGTAAAGATGGCCCCCACACCAAGCTGGTTTCCTCCAAACGAACTAATACTGTATATAAATAAGTCTGACTTGTGATCCATGAATTAATGTTCAACATTGACATCGAGGGAAAGCTCTGCACACCAATAAGGGAAAGCATTGACCCAGGGGTAGGAAGCCTATACAGTCAAAACCGCACTCGAAAGACTAAAGAAAAGGCTTATCTAAAGAAGAATGAGGAAGACTGCAATGCGTGCAGACAATCTCCGTAGGTCAGCTCATGAACAAGGTAAGTTCCTTCAAGTGCAGCTAGGGTGACCATTGCCTGGGCAGGGAGTAGCCTCGGATCATAAAACTATTGCCACTGCACAGCCTGAATCCAAGACATCATCAGCGAGGCCAGCACTCTAATGACTTCCTCTCCCCTCCAATTTGCCAGAGAAATAGAAGATCTTGTGTTTTCTTCCCTGGGAGGCAAGAGAGATCGCTTTAGTAGCCACTGAGATAAATTACCCCCAATAAGCCACTCATTTGAGGCCACTCATTTGAGGTCAGTCACCTTCCTGCCCCTATGACTGGCTTCTGCTTGTTTCAGCAGACTACCACGTGGCACACCTCCCTGCTCGTCACAGCGTGGTCATAGTCAAAGTATGGCCGCAGGTGTTTATGGTCTCAGTAAAGGAAACCCAGACATTTCAAGTGTAGTGGACAGTCCAAAAAATGCAGATAAATGTGCAGACAATAATGCACTAACTTCTTCCACCGAGCCATGGCATCTGAAGCAGTGGTGTTATTTTTGTTGCAGAAGACTGTGAAAGTGGGACAATAGAGGTCCAAGTGTTTTCACTTAAATTGATACCACAGGGATGCTCTGCAACTGTTTGGGTGTAAAGGGTGTTTTGCCTGATGCTCAACCAGTCAACTTTACCCATTCCCAAAGGATATATCCTTCCAAGTCCTTTTCTCAAAGGGTTTTTGGACACAATGGCCCTCATTCTGACCTTGGCGGTCGGCGGAGAGGCGGCGGTCGGACCGCGAACAGACCGGCGGTATTAAAAATGGCATTCTGACCGCGGCGGTCACCGCCGCGACCGACCGCCACTTCCCCACTCCGACAGCCACGGCGGTCATGACCGACGGGCTGGAGTCTGCGCACTCCGGTCCGGCGGTCGACCCAAGACCGCCAACGGTATCATGACCCTGCTTACCGCCGCGGTTTCTGGCGTTCGGGAACCGCCATGCGAACCATGCCGTAGGCACTATCGGGGCCAGGGAATTCCTTCCCTGGCACTGATAGGGGTCTCCCCCACCCCCCACTGCCCCCCGAGTCCTCCCCCCACACCCTCCACCCCCCTGCCACCCCCCAGAGGTGGTACGAACCCCCTCCCCACCCCCACCCCGACATGCACATACACGCACCCCGACATGCACACACCCCCAACATGCACATATACACACCCCCTACACACACACATACACAACGGGGACACATACCCGCACACATACATGCCGACATGCGCACCCGCCGAACTACACACATCGCCCATAGGCACAGCAGCACTCCCCGCCCGCACGCACGCACTCACACACCCCCTCTACACACTCACACGCACACCCCCATGCACGCACACATCACACAACACCCCCCCACCCCCTCCCCTCACGGACGATCAACTTACCTTGTGCGTTGGTCCTCCGGGAGGCGACGGGAGCCATAGGGACGTGACCGCCAACAGAAGACCGCCAACAGAAGACCGCCACACAGAAATGTGGGTCGTAATTCTGGGGGCGGTGTTCTGCTGGCGTGGCGGTGGAGGTTGACCAGTCTCCACTTTCCCGCCGACCGCCAGTGTGGCTGCTGGCGGTATTCCGGCGGAACGCTCCCAGCGGTCGGAATACGCGCAGCGGCATACCGCCGCGGTCGGCGGTCTTTACCGCGGCGGTAACTCGGCGGTCTTGCGAAAAGACCGCCAAGGTCAGAATGAGGGCCAATGTGGTTTTTGTTACTCTCAGAAAGGAATGACTGCCGGGTCAAGGACGTAGTATTCTAGAATGGAATGTGGTGCAGGCAGGGGCACGTTGCCATATTCAACAACAGGAAGTTCAGGTGGCCAACAAATTCTTTTAGGGGCAGCTATGAGCACTGTAGAATGACTATCTAGGTGTTTGAGTACACTGAAGTTTGGCTGTGGTGTGAGCCGGGTTAGATTATTTTGAGTGTTCCTTGGTGGGATTGCTGATGAGCTAGATGCGTTTTTAGTAGCTGGATGGCCGCCCTATGGCACTACCAGAAAGTATCTTTCATAGTCTGGCAGTTTCCTAGATAGAGCATGTCAAATAGTGTTACGGGTTGACGGGCTAATATTGGATGCTTTCAATGGATTAAGGCAGCCAGTCAAGGGGAAGTCCTCTGCTTACCTTGATAGGAAGTTATATAGGGACAGGGGTACGCAAGCACATTTTTAAAGGGCCTGTGTAGGGCGAGGAAGATAAGGAGGCCAGGTGATGAGGTCTGTACAGCTATTAAATATGCGCTTCTGTGGTTTCTTATACGAGCCACACGGGAAAAGCATGTGCCAAGTGCATCAGTGTTGCCTACAACTGCGGCCAGAAGAGAGTGTAGATTTTCATTATTGACTACATGTCTCTTTAAAACGAATTAACATCTGACAATCCCAGAAGGGCAGCCTGGGAGCTCGTTGCTGAGCACATCTTCCCACAGTTCAGCCCCATTATCAAGTGGAAAGTGTGAGAGCCGCTGAGCACAGTAGCCCTCAGGGCTATTCATATTTAATCAACTACTTAAGATGTTACTTAAATGTTGAAACAAGTAAATATGTCTCTACCTAACTGTAAACGGCAGGGCGCGAGTCTACGACAGCGAGATCAAGGCCTTCCCTAGCCACCCGGCCACAATACTGGAGACTATGTAAGAAAAGAGTTTCTTGTTTCAAATAGTGTTGCATTTCTAAAATTCTTCATAGAGTCATTGTGTCCATAAATCCACAAGCGAAGACTGATAAATGCGTCCAGCTCCACCATGAGCCCGCAAACTCATTCCACTGAATCTGTATAATCCCCATTATCACTAGCAATAGGCAATCATTTTGCTGTGATCTGGCTCAGACAATGCTGGCTCCTGCCACTCGGTAAGTGGGTGATGTTGAGAAGCTACAATTCGGACAGTGGTGGAAAAACACACAGTAAGTCAGCGGTGCAATCAACTTCGAGGAAAGTCAAAAATTAAACTACACTCGAATAGGGTAGACGCCTTTTTGTGCAGTGCAAATAGGCTGGTTTATGTCTAATAGGGAAACCGCAGTCCGAGGAGCCTCTCTCACAGCGGAGTATATCTAAAGTGGGTGCACTGCAACCTACAACATGCCTTTCATCATTTCTCACCACTGACTCCATAGAACTGGTGATGTCCCCACATAATTCGGTGGAGACCCGATCAACTTTACCACACAGCTGCACTGTACATAGTAGAGTTATCCAATGTATTTTGGGAGTGGGTAAGGGCTGGTTCCTGACAGATGTTATACTTGTCCACAAAAGACACGCTTGCACACATACGATTAGTGGGTGTACTTTACGTAGTCCGTGGCTTACCTGAAAATCGAGCACGGTCACTTGCAAAGAACAAAAGCTGGACAGTAATGACCTGCAGCATCTGCAGTCTCAAAATAAATGAGCATGGGCAATTCCTTCATAATGTAACAAAAATATTGTGAAATGTGAGAGCTTCAGGCATGAACCCCTGACTCGATCACTCACTCATCAGAGCTCAAAGGAGCACAATTTATTTGGATGAAAACATCAGCCATTGGTCCATTTGGGACAGTGTTAAGAACTGGTGCTCGTCAACACTTCCCCCTCTGACAGAGGCCCGCATTAATAGGAGTAGGGAGTGGGGGAGGGGGTCGTAGGGTGGGTGAAAATTGAGTTTTAAGAAGCAAAGTACATACAAGGGAGTTATTTTGAGGGTTTCATTCCATACTCCCCTCTAAATTAAGTGACAGATATGACAATACTCTCTTATGGTTTGTCGGAGTTGCTATACCCCTCTTCCGCAACCTGCAGCAAGCCTTCTCTGACTGCTATCACCACCTCTGGATGAGTCAAGTGTGCAAAATAAAAGACTTGATCATTTAAGTGGAATGAAACAGAATCTTTTACTTCACAATTTCCTAACGCCTTTTGTCTCTACTCAGTAAATATAAGGAGTACTTGGAAGCAATCTCATTTAGGGTAGTGACTGCCGTAGAACATCCTTGACAAAGAACACCCTCCCCCCTCAGAAGGGTGTGCAAGTGACTGTGATGGGCAGACAAAAACACCTAATCTCCACCCAAAGACATGAGACAAAGGGAAAGGTATACTCCCACCTTGATGTTTAACCTTGCCTTACTACCCTGTCAGTATATGATGGTTGTGAATCTAACTCCGAAGTCTCAGCAGGTTCCACAGCACAGTGGCATTTCTTTGGCAAGAGTGGTCCCATGTTTCACCATCAGAGATACTCAACCCCCCCTCCTCCCCCCACCCCCCCAACTGTTATGTAATGAGCAATATGGAAACTATGTAAATAGAAGGCATCATTTTTTTATTAATCACCGTCTTCCTTTGTAACAAACTGTGTGATCTTGGACAATCACTTTCTGAACATGTTTTTAAACTGAGATAGGAAGAACTTAAGATCAAGCTAAACACTCATGGGTAAGAAAACAGACTTTAACCCAACGACCATTGATTTTACACTCATGGAGGAGGAACACCTAGCCCCATAGTCCCCTCACTGAAAGGAGGTCTAGCGCGAAAGATATGACCTTGAAACAAGAAGTCCTGCCTTCCAATGCCTTTGTCCCTCTAATTGCCATTATGCGAAAGGGTAGGTGAGCCAGGGACGATTCGAGCAAAGCTCAAGACAGATGCCGGACTCTGACTCAGCATAAAGTTTATTCTCTTGGGTCCACAAGCCCAAAACACGCCAAGCCTTCATATGGCTCAAGTCTGTCATCTATGCTCTAAACTCATCTAGCAATCAATACAGACAACACATTCACTGCTGATGTAAAACAAGAGGAGGAAAGAGATAGCCATCTACTCAATGAATAGCACAATGTGAAACCAGAACACCTAGGATCAATCCTGGCTTCCCCACCTCCAAACTATACAGAGCTCTGCAGCTAGATCTTCCCAGATGCACCAGCATCACCTACACTGGTTGCCCGCGCATAAGATATGCAGATTCAAGGTCCTGAACCTCGCCTTCAAAGCCCTCCACAACATCGGACTCCAACACATTAACGACCGTCTAACTTTCCACCAACTGACCAGAGAAATCCAGTCAGACCCCCCCCCCCTTGTACACGTCCCAAGAGCCCACCAGAGCCGCTGGGAAGGCCATTCCTTCTCCTACCTCGCTGCGGAGGGGGAACGACCTCCCCCTCCACCTGAGAACCACTAATTCCCTTTCCCTCCCCAACTTCAGGAAGAAGCTCTAGACCTGGCTCTTTGACGAGAGGCTGCCTGAACGCAATGACACCCCACCCCCGCGCCTGGATACCCCTTGGGGTGATAAGCCATGCTCTACAAATACCAATTGATTGAGGGACTGACAAAACTCTGTGATCCTAAGCAATTATCGTCTCTCACCTTGCCTCTTTTTTCTTCGCTATCACATATAAGATCACCTTGAAATACATGAGCTCCGGATGTGGGCTGTACAAAACCTCCTCATGTTTCATTTCATAAACTACAATATCGGTCCGTATATAGTAACAAAATAGGCCACAGAGAGGGTGCACATGATCTCTGACTTGCTCCTTGGTCCTTGGTTCACTAATAGCATTCTTGTCAGGCTTGAATGTTTCTAAGCGCATGTTTAAAAACAATCACTTTTAATAGATGCCTCTAAATCGAAAAATGCAAACTGGTGTTCTAAGGTGAAACACTTCCACATGTTAGAGAACTACACTTTCTTTTTTTTTTTTTCTTTTTAATTCGGAAGAGACTATCATATTTTTTACATGTTTGCTGCACAATGTCTTAACGCATGAAGCTGTTCCCAAAGTTAGGTAGTGCAGGACACACCCCTGTGATTCGTTTACATCTGTCCCTCTACTTCATGTTAATGTGCAATTTCTCCCTTTAACAACTTTCTGGATGTTGGTTCTCAGTTAAGTAACAGCAGCCAATTGCGGCTGCTTACGGTGGGAAGCCCAGATAAAGGTCAGGGAGGTCACAAGCGGCCTCCAGTGTCATACAATGAGTATCCCGTGTAGAGTGAGCTCTATACAATAAAGAAAAACACTTCCAAAGTGAACCGCCGGATAGGTCGAAACCCCTGTCTGAGGTGGACAGATACAACTCTCTCTTTAAGGGCATTGTAGGCTGGATGGGTCACATGATGGCAAAGGATATTCAGGGCAGATCCCTGTCAATGTCTTTTTTATTACCCTTAAAATAATATACCAAGATGTGCTCAATGTGAGTGTTCCAGAAACTCAGGGTAGCAAGGCTAAATGAAGAAAGTTTACTGCTAATAGTATGTACAAATTCCACTAAAGCAGGGGTATTCAAAATATTTCAAAGCCAATCAATCAATCAATCAATCATAAAATTTATAAAAGCGCGCTATGTACCCGTCAGGGTTTTGAGGCGCTGGGGGGGAGGGGGCAGTGGGGGGGGGTGGAGCGCTGCTGATTTAGTGGTCGAAGAGCCAGGTCTTGAGAAGCCTTCTGAATGCGAGGAGGTCCTGGGTCTGGCGGAGAGATGTGGGGAGAGAGTTCCAGGTCTTGGCGGCGAGGAAGGAGAAGGATCTGCCGCCGGATGTCTTGCGCTGGATTCGGGGTACGATGGCGAGGGCGAGGTTGGCGGATCGGAGTTGACGCGTTGGAGTGTAGAAGTTAAGTCTGGTGTTGAGGTAGGAGGGTCCGGTGTTGTGAAGTGCCTTGTGAGCGTGGGTCAGGAGTTTAAAGGTGATCCTCTTGTCTACCGGGAGCCAGTGGAGTTCCTTTAGGTGAGGGGAGATGTGACTTCGGCGGGGTATGTTGAGGATCAGTCGGGCGGAGGCATTTTGGATACGTTGGAGTCGTTTGATGTCTTTGGTTGGGATGCCTGTGTAGAGTGCGTTGCCGTATCAAGTCTGCTGCTGACGAGGGCCTGGGTCACCGTCTTTCTGGTGCATGCACTTCCCGTGCATGAAATGGCTTGAATGAGGTCACCAAAATGACACACATTCTTTCATATAATTAAACATTGGTATTCCAAGGTAAAAAAACTGTTTTTTGTGCACAACAAGTTTTTTTTTGGGGGTAGGAGAGGGAAGAGTGTAACTTTTTTTAAATCCAAAATGAAACATTTTATATGGTAAGAAAAATGCATGCATTTTCAGATACCGGCAGACTCACTTTAGTGGTAAAGTTGTATAATTGGTGATATTTTATATAACTGATATTTCGGGGATAACTCACGTAGAGCTACAGAGGATTATAGCTTATCTTTGATCCTTGATGGCAGCAAGCAGTTGCTGATATAATTGTGTTGTCTTTTTACTTGTGTTCCGGTATTCTATCATCTATGTTGATAAAGTTTTTTGAAATGATAATAGGATGGAAACATGAACGGATTGTAGAAGTAAATTGATAAGTTGTAAACATTTTTTCATAACAATATATGTGAAACCGCTTAAGATTTTTAACAGTCTTAAATATCCAGTTTTATGGAACGGTGTTGAAAAATGCAGTTTTGCCACATTTCTACTGTTTCTTTGGTACTTTTGGCGGGAGCCCGACTGAAGTATTGAAATAATTAATTAGTGCACATTCACAATCTGGATTTTTAGGCAGTTTGTGTGGATACAATTCTGAAAATATGACTCGCCTAGCGAAGTCAGGCCCTCATTTTCCATTTAGGGGCAGCTATTTATGCACCACCGCATTCTAAATTCAACCACTTGTGTGCTCCTTAGTGATCTGTGAACCCTCCTCCCAGCTGGAACAACATTCTCACAAATGGCACTCCATAGCAGCAAAAAGGCATATAGGGGTGCCTTTAAAGTCAAGTGGAAATTCTACAGACCAAAACAAAAGTAAAGTCTCCGTATGTAAAGCATGGAACCGATTCCTTGGAAGACTTTCCATTTCACTATTTTCTAGGTGAGACAATCCATTTAGTGACCTTGTAGAAGTGTGAACAAGACAGAGTACATGCACAAGCATTGTTGAGAAAGCTTCACCACGTAGATAGATATAGGCCCGAGCCTCATCCACAACTTCAAGTCCCTTTGTGCTTCTCCCTTGGGACCTGCCTCAAACACAAATGGTCTCTCTTTGCTCCTGCAAAGGAACTTCAACACATGCATTTTCCCTAGGCATAATTGAGACACAATCATCACTGGCACCTAGGCCCGACACTTAGAAGGAAAGATGAATGTCTACACTCATGCTCTTCAGATGTACTGAATGGCACAATTTATTCTAATCTCTCATAGCTTCACTGCCCGGTCCTAGAGTGTGTTCTGTCTACGGAGGAACTTCTTGCTGCAGCTTGGAAGTAGTCAAAGCCATGGTTTTAGCCCCGCCTTCCTGCACTCGGGCAGTGGCGTTGGGCCCTGTGATGTCAAAGGAGCAAGGATGGGGTCTCATCATGGACTCCCAACAGTCGGGCTCAACTGAAACGTCAGAGGGAGCTATGCAGGCTCATGCAGTGTATGTAAAGCACGTAATGGCTTTGCTGGAAATAACTTGCAACAATGGATATTAAGAAACATGAAGATGCTGATCACCTACAGGACAGATTGCTGCCCCATTGCTAGACATAGGTGCGGCCATTTAGTACTCACTGGCAAGGACCAAACAATTGAGACACTTGAGGATACTGCATTTGTGATTCCAGAGATGAGCTAGAAATACAACATAAAGGGAGAGCGATGCTGAACATCCATGAAGAGTTGTCAACTGCTGATGTGCAAGCACCTGCGCAACATCTTGCATGGTCAATGTTCGCTCAAAGTGACGAACGCGCATGCACAGAAGTGGAAGACACGTAGAAGAGCTGTGGACAAAATCAGACGAGTGCAAAAGCAGGAACAAACAGGACACAAAACCTCAATGATGCAGTTTGGTTGAATCAACTTGGAGAGAGTATTAATGAATGGGTTTGTGGTGCGTATCCTGGTTTAGCTCGGACTACACTTGACTTTATAATTAATCATGTGCCTCCACTCCAATAAAAGTAGTGATACTAGGAAGCGCATGTCTAAAATGGGGAAAAATGAAATGTTGGAGGTACTTAAGAAGACCAGATAAGAGGAAGACGAGAAGCTGTAACTGCAGGTGTAACTTGAGTGGTTGTTTTTTCTAATATTACACATATTCCTTTATCTGAAACAATATAGAAATAACAGCTGGTAAGAGGCTATACTGTGACGCTTTACAAGATCAGTCGTAATTGTCAATCAGTACTGTACCCGAATGAAAAGACTGATTTGGCCCACTTTACTGCTGCAGACAGGCCGTATGGAGCTGGAGAACCAGAACCAGGAGTGGGCTTGTAGCGCAAAGGAGCTCGAGCGGGGGACCGTGCACACAGATGGGTACCAACAGCGGGTGCGTTGAGGATGCTGTGCAGGCGGGGCGTAGCCTAGTCAGTAAGATTGGGAGGGGGTGGACTTCAGATTTTCCTATAATCAGGCGGCATATAATGTTTAGTACATTAAGTACGACAAGCAGAGTGCACGAGTGGGGCCTAAGGAGAAGTGGAAAGGGAGAGGAATGCAGATCGGTAGGAGTACTAAGAGAGAAAACACAATATTTTGTAAAATAATCAATATTTTCGAGGACTGTTAAAACAGAGTAGGGGGGGCTGTGCTTGTTTTCGTTTATGGATGTAAAAATTCCTGGTGAAATCTGACAGGCATCCCACTGTACCCTGCACCCAACGGTTTGTCAGAAAACACCTTTATTAGAGGGGTGTAACACCCCCTCCCCCGGGGGTAACTTTCCTCACTCCTGGATCGGGACAAGGAGAGAAGTAATGTGGAAAACGAGACTGGGAGATATGGAGCGGAAGCTGCTAAGAAATTTATTTTCACGATTTCTTAACGTTGTATCACTGCCTAAGAATTCCATTCGCAGCTCCATGCAAAGTTTACATTGTATCTGTTACCGTTTCTATAGCCACTTTCGTTTTTTGATAACGAAACTACGCTTGAAACGATCAAACTCTTTGTAGAAAACTCTTAATTTTGACATTCTTCACTTTTTAATCCATAAAATCACAATGTGTTCACACACCGGTGCACTGCAGGACCGCTCTTAAGCAAAGATGAATCTTACACCAAAAAGTACAGTCGGATCAGAAACAGCTCGACTCCATGGAGGATGGGTTAGTACAATACTTTCACGCTTTTTACCGCTTTAACAAGCTTTAGGTTTGTGCCTAGGTAAAACAAACTTGCATACTCAGTGAGGCTGCACTCTGTAGAGCTGAGATGTGTATATAACACTGCAGTCGTCTCAACGACGCAACTGCTTACTGTATGCGTAAAAAGCTAATTCATGACTACGAGTTGAATTTAACGCAAGAAATAATGTATACTTATAACTAAATAAGAAATAATTAATCACAAGGGTGTCAAAAAAAAAAAAAAACTCATGGGCAAATTAACAAAACTTGTGTGTTCTTTTTATTTATTTTGTCTATGCAGAACTGCTTTTGTAGTATGACATGCAAACAAAGATTTTAAATCTAAGTGACATTTCAGAGCTGGAATGTCTTCGGAGTTTGTGAACTCTCCTCAGACCTCTTCCCATGACAGGAAAAAGTCAGAAATTTACTCCAGACAAAAACAGAATTAAATCGTTTCCAGGGCGGGAAGGGGAAAGACAATCCCAAAAGTGGTGGACATGGGGAGATGGGTATTCTTCAGTGGGAAAATATTTTCTCTTGGAAGGGAACAGAAAAAAAAACAAAAAACACTAGCAAAGCAAACAGATCTGACCTTAACAAGGTGATGCGATGGTCATTTTATATTGCTAGAATATGCCACAAAATTAAAAACGAAAAAAGAAATGTGCCATCTAAAAGTGACCGTCATATACTTGCAATAAAAACTTTAAAAGGGAAAATAACATTCACTAATGCAGCGAACAGCAGACCAACAAGGGTGGGAGGACGGTAAAATCAACAAGGATGAGCACAAGCGGGATAAGGAAGGGAGAAGCAGTCTGGCGACAATGCAACACAGAGTTCAGAAGAGACAAGTACACAAGGGATAGCACTTGAAAAGGCACACACTTTGCAGGGCTGTTTCACACAAAAGAAAAAAAGTGATCCAGAAAGTAAGCAATGGAAGCAGAGATGCCAACCAATCAAAGTGATGGTAAATAGGCAATGCTTCATGGCAAAGGCAGATTGCCACCAATAAGAAGCTGGTAAATGAGAGTAATAAGGACATCCAACCAATGGTAAGCAATGAAAGGCTCCAAGCCCCTTCATGTACTTGGCAGCTAACCCACACTATGCCTTGCAACAGACAGGGTGTGGCTATCTTGTAGGCTCGACCTAGAAAAAGAGTGTAGGCAAAATAAATAAGCAGTATTTAAAGTTAACATTACAAAAACAAAAATGTAAAAAGCATACTTTGTACCAATTCTTCTACTGACAAGAAAGCAACGTTTTTGTAGGTAGATGTGAATATGCACAGTCTTTGTGGAGTAATTTAAAGTGACAGGAACCAAATGGTAAAACGGGCTGACCCACTGCCACACGCTGTGGTGGGTGGAAGCAAAATGAGAGTGACAATTTAACAGACCAATGGATGAAGTTCACTGACCAAAGGTCCCTCAGAATATACATATTTTGTATGATATGTTTGGGGAAAACATCAGTCAGTGAAACACCTAAAGTTGTCACAAAAGGCCACACCTAAAATGTCCGGCAAAGCATTGGCTCAGGAGAATTCACTATGAGTAAACAGATGGTTTTATTGGCAGAAATGAAAATCACAAAACATTTCAGGTATACATGGAAAAACGTGCAAATACCACAGGTTTCAAAGTGTACTTCTAGAAAAATAATCTTTAGAGTTGTAATTCAACACACATGGGAGATTCCTACAGTACTAGATGCATATATACGTCCTGAAGCATCAGAATTTTTAGGAGGTCAATCCAGGTGTATTTCCCCAAGCTAGATGTTGAGAAACATAAAATAAGTGCATTGAATAGTTTTTGAAGCATGTAACTACACCAAATAGAATTACAATGTATATAGCATACAAACCGCCGAATTAATGCACTGCGTTACTCAATGTATATTGCGCATTGTCAGCACGACTCAACTGGCATTGAATTGAAGGGACTATCCTTGTAAATCAACAGTCTGTGGTGACCTAGCTGGTGCATTCAAACACACCAGTGATGGAGTGAAGAACAATATACTGGGACATTCCTCCTTACCAGGGGTGCCACCCTTCGCTGCATCCACCCACATATGTGGCCTGGTGTAGCTGAAGAGTGTGCTTTATGTGGTGGGATCGTTGAGCGATACATTCAGCCCAAGCACAGTGAAAACCCAATACACCAAAAAACGCAGCACACAGGGCCATCAGTGTGGAAGGGGCCAAGACACAAAACACTTTGCAAGAAAACACCACCCGTTCAGCCAACGAGAAAAAGAGCCGCAAAATCCAAATCGAGAAAAGTTGAAGAGAGGTTTAATTTCTAGTTAGTTCAACAGATTTCATGCAAAATGCGAAATGGTTTCCGGAGCAATCGCCCCAGCGCATAATTACACCTTGTCAAAAGGAAGGACAAAGATGCGTTTCACAGACCTTTCTGACTAACAGGCACACATGGCAGAGCAACCAAGCATTCAATTCAGCCCTCTGTTTGCACAACCAAACACTCATCTAAAGATTAATTCCAGAAAATTCTGCCAAAATAAACAGACTTCTTATGCTTAACTGAGGCCTTGCTGTGCAGAGTATTTCCTGTTAATGCTAGGAACAAATAAAAGTTTCTTGCTCTTGAATGTCACGCCTAAAGAGGTGTGTGTTGAGGGCACAACATCCGAGTGTGTGCAACAAGTGCCGGTAGTGGGCAGGATCTTAAACACTCCAAGGACAACCTACAACATATACAAAGAGCCAGCCCCACAAACCCAACACTTCAGGAACTGAGAAGCAAGTGGGGACGAAGGGAGCATGTGAGGTCAGGATAGTGGTAAGACGATTCTATGGCCTTCATCATCGTGTGGAAGTATTCACAAAGTAGTCATCTGCGGGAATGTATGTGGTAATAGCCGCACCAGGATAAGAGAGAGGAGAGTTGATTCTATGGGATAAGTGATTAGGAGATGGCTGAAGTCACCAAACAAGGTCTTGGGAATACCAGGCTTTCTTTTTACCCAGAAAAGTTTTTAAAAATTTTAAAAACTGGTTATGGGCCTCTTTTTTTAAAAACACTATTAGCTACAGTTGTGTAAACAGGTGGGCATCTAATTCTCAAGGAAGACGATGAAGAAGAAATCCAAGGTTGGGTCCGCTGTTGGGATAAAGCTGCAGACAGAGTTGGCGGGCGTTCAAAGTTGAGTTTAAGGTATACGTAAGTGTTTCAAAGGAATGGGAATTTTCTGATGGGGCACGGTCTTCAGTACTGTGCTAAAGATAAGCTAGAATGGAGGCAGGTGGGATCTACATTTAGAGAGTGAGCATTTGGAGTTAATGTGGGTCGAATACTTTTTAGGTGAAAGGGGAATGTCTCAAATGTGTGGCATCAAATATTAGCTGAAAGTGGTAAGGATGGGCACAGATGAGGATGACAACAGTATTTACAAGGAGAATGAGTTGGGGACATGTGCATGTTAGTCAGAGAATCATAAGAAAGAAGTGACTGGGGAAAAAATGTAGTCAGATTCTTTAAGTTTTAGGTTTACATTCATGTCCAAGAGGATGATGATGAGAGAGGATGGTCAAGCTGATCAAATACTATATCAAGATTATCAAAGAAGGAATTATTTGCTCTATGCTGCATGATAGGATAATCTCAGGATGATTTATCAACTAACTTTGCGGGCTCAACTCACAAGCACCAGCAGAAACATATGTTCGTTTACACTTCTAAATCTTTTTTACTGTGTTTTTAGGGTAGAGCCTGCGTCACGTGCGCTTGCGCATGTGTTTCGCTAAGCGAGACGCTTTAGTAATTAAAAAGGGCTCAGAGCCCCGTCCACGTCACATCAGTGTCTGTCATTGGTTCGTGGGCTTGCCTGTTAGAATGTGCTTGATTTCATTAGTGGAAGGCATGCACGTCATGCCTTTTCCGGTGGCTAGCCCTCCTCGAGCTCATCGACCAACTACAGAAAACATGCGAGGCTCGCTGTTTTCTGTCCGGCTCGTGGACTACTTTTTCTCTATTTTCCCAGCGCGATCTCGCTTGGCAGAAGTCGAGCGCTTTATATAATATCGGCCCTATTACACAGTTTATTGCACTTTTTCCTGTTACATACACAAATGCACTTTTGCCGATAGGTTTCATTACCAGTGAAAAGTCGGGTTAGGAGTTTACAACGCTATCAGCTCTAACACGAGCAAACGCGAGACCCGTTGCATTGCAAATGCTTGCTTTGTTTACATACAGGACGCGTTCGGACCATCATCAATGAAACTGTCTTAGCAGCTGTTCTTGACATTGCTTTGAAGCAAGGAAAGTTGTAAAGCTGACTACGTCTATGACTATATCTGCAGACGAGCCACCACGAAGATAACGTTCCCATAGTATTTCCTAGGTGCAGCTGCTATAGAGAAGTCAAGCATTTTCCCAGATTTTCAAGCCTTCCTCATGGTCATTTAGGTATCTGACCCGTTTGTGAACTTTTCAACTAATCATATACGCAATTAGCAAGCCCTGGCAGCTACCACAAGTCTGCAACTAAAAGGGAGGTGGTACTGGCCGGTTCACCATATTTAAAATGTACATAAGCAACATAAGTTTATGTTAGTCCTCAGACTCCCCATCCCAATTCTTCCTTCAGTGAAGTGACAACATAAATATAATCATTTTAGAAGAAAAATAAACCTTAGGCATAGAAAGGAAATTTTAGAAGTAACTGAAATCTCCATTTACACATTAGAAGTCGTGCTCTAATGGATAAAAAAAAAAAAAAAAGCTTAATTTGAAACAAGTCAATAAGTACTTTTAAAAAGGTTGTGGATCTTCAAAAAATTACAAATTGTGTAATTATAGTGAAATCGCAAACGACTAGCCGCTGGGGGATCTGGATAATGAGCTGCGAGAAAATACAGGGTTTTATTTTACTATTTCGAATCAATGATTAACCTGCATGGTGGCATGGCATGTGTACTGCAGACTGGCTGTACCACAGGCCTGGACTCTCAAAGCCAGCTGATGAATAAAACTGCACAGTTTAAGGCCATGTATGTTATGTTAGGTTATCTCGTGCTTGCAGGACACAAGAGCCCCCTAGGAGAGCAAAAATGGTACTACGCGGGAATCATCTTTTTCTGTTCCATGCATCAACAAAATAACAAGTAGGTCACCCCGGTTACTCTACCATAGCAGGAACTGGACTAAAACACTACTACCTGCAGAATACCTAATACTGTGCTTTTCAATGACACTGCTGCGTTGGTATCAGATACAAGCCTACAGTCGGCTTGGGCCGCCATATGATAAATTCATTTTGTTTCTAACTGATATAGCAATAGCACCTTCACTTGTGTGGTGAACTACCTGAGAAGACAAACAAGCATTGAAAGCTTATCAGAACATACTTGTCAGTGAAGAAAACAGCAGAAAAAGTAAAGGTTTTTGGTGTCCATGGATCCAGTGGGGAGCAGGAATATTAACTCTTTGGGATTAACGTTTTAAAGTTCGTCCATTAAATGTGCTGAAATACAGAAGATATTGACTAAGAGTCTAGAGGCTCCGGGTAACATCGGTCATTGAAGTATACAGATTGAAGGCTGTCTTCAGTCTATAAAGCTGACTTTTTAAAATGCAAAGATTGTCACAAACTGTGAGAAGGACAACATTCAAGACAAATCACTAAAAGTGTTCCATTCATTATGATTTTAAAAAGTTCAATTTAAGCAAGGTGGCCTCTATGGAGTGTAGAGATGACTACCGTTCTTTTGGCTTCTGTAGAGGATACATACAATAAATAGGTTAGAGGATGCACGAGTAGAAAATTAATAGCCAAAGTAAAAATTCCTGTTTCCCTTTGTAACTACTCAAAGCTCCCCTTTGCTCTGAGGCTGGCAGGTCACCACGTAGATTAGTCCTGGTGAGACCTGGAGGACACAACAAAGGCTTACTGATGCTCTGAACATTAGTAAACCAAGCTGTGTCTTCGGGTATTAAGCATGCCAAGTTCTTTGAGAGCCAAGTAAAGCAAAGATGTATTTACTGAGGTCCAAAGCTCGCTTCTGTAGTGAAATCTAATGGTATACGGGCATATAATGCCAGTGCAAGGTGTTCTTTGGGGTTGTATAGTTTTGAGTAGGTAAAATAAGTGAAGCGGGTACAAAGTCAAACGATCAGACGAGAAAAGGGGAAGACAAAAATTCTAATGAACAAAGAGGCCTGCAAAAGAGTATGTCAAAAGCAGAAAATGCATGCTAGTAGGTTTCCTCCAAGGTCCCAATATACAGCAATTAACCATCATGCTCCAGGCCCATATATGCTATGGATAAACTGCATTGTAGCAGGATTTCCTACAGGGAACCTAAAGTGTAGGACTTAACCTTTCACCATCAGGCTTAATGAGAGAAAACATGCTTCTCTAGCTGCCCGGGTGGAGTAGAAATCAGGCAAAACCTCCACTCCGCCAGCTTTTTCAGCTGGTGGCACAGTCCACTGTGCCACAGGGGAATGGACTGGGTTAGGGGCCGCAGTGGTGCTTAGTGGGAGGTTGGGCTGGGGGCCCAAGCATGCCAGACAACCTCTTTTTGGAAATCCTGCACACCGGGGGCTGTAGTCTTTTATTACAGACCCCAAAATCTCCCTACTTTTGTTTTCTGCTCGGGTGGGGATGCGGGTTGGATTTTCACTATAGGTTATGCCTGACTAAAATTACAGACTTTTCTGATGGAACAGGTCTGAGTTATTTGGGGGGCAGCCTTACTGTTGGGGGGCAGGTTTTGAAGTTGTTAGGAATGATGAAAAGAATTGGTTGTAAGACAGTACTAAGGGTTGAATCCTTACTGCTCGAACAAGTCCAGCTCGGCAGATGCAGCGGTGGGCTATGAACAGGTAGGAAAGTAGCTGTAAGAAAGGATTAGCATCAAGGGGCAAAGATATAGGATGGGGAAGGGGACAGAACATTTAAGGCTACTTTAAGGATTATTTAAGAGAGGGAGAGTGTGTGGTTGTCTATTTGAGTTTTGTTGGAAGATAAGGCGAAAAGGTTAGGTTATAATTTGATTTATTTGTGAGGTGGGGGTCTTATTAACCTGCAAGGCTCTGGGCAAGGAATTATTGGTTACACTCAGACTTGTTATGCTAAAGTGGTTTTTCTCACTTCATTAAGTGGTCTGTGGTTACCGCATTATCTGGCCCGTTGCATGTTAAGCATTATAAAACATTAGAGAAACTTGTCACTGAAAAATAATTTAGACTAAATACTCTAAGTAGTGAAAAGTAGCTTCTACCACACTTAATATGCTGGTCTAACAATGCCACCTATGCTTGTGAAGAGAGAGTCTCGTGCACACATCACCTTACACGAGAACTGACAGAGACTCCATGAGGCTAGAAAGATCACAATGGATGCCTTCAAGAGGCCATCGAGGAATTTACACTTCAATTGTTCACGTTCCGCAGGCAAGTGATTTGTCGACGTCCTCCAAAATGTAGTTCCTCGCATGATATTCGTGCATTTCCAACCAGAGGCACAAACTCACTCTGATGTCTTCACCCCGTCAGCAGTTTCGAACAAGCTGCAAATGCACGCAACAGCTGCAGGACTTAAATGTGAACAAAAACCAATCGAACGGTTTAGGCCTGGTACGTACTGCTATTTATAGCAACTCCTGGCCACAGGTCTAAGTTTTCCTAGTTCAATTCCAAAATGAAAGTTTTGGGAAAGTAGCCCGGGTGGAGACAACCGACTTGTGCTTGGCATCACACTTCACGCGCAGCCTAGGAGAGGAAGTGGTGTGTATCACAACGAGAAAGTGCTAAAGTGAAGCTCGTGCCGCTCACACTTCCAAGCGCGTGCAGCCGGGACCGAGCAGCCGGTGCTCACGAGCTACAGAGTCCATGAGGCGCGCAGGCAGAGCCCACCGTGGGCCCGCTCCAGTGCCTGCTGGTATAATCCCTTTAATGCAGCAATGTCCAGCTCCCCCGGCTCCTGCAGGCCAGCGGCGAGAGAGCGGCCACGAGGTGGCTTCTCTGGAGCTGCCCCGCGTGGGCTCCGCACGGGCCCCGCAAGGCGAGCGCTCGAGACTGCGCTGTACCTCGAGCCAGTGCACGGGACCGAAATAGGTTTACATTTCTGTGGGAGAATACCTTCGAAATCTGTGGATATTACAGTTAAATATGTTCACCGTTCTCGGTTTAATGACAAACATATAGAAACGAACTCCGCCCAACAGCTCTCGTATTCACTCTCCGCGGGACTGACAGGGACCTCACTCGATTAGGTAGGTGGTCTCCCGCAGCCCCGGCGCTCCTACTGATGCCAGTATCTGCCCCCGTGACGCACTTGTCTGCTCGTTCTGCGTGTGCCACCATGCCAGCCTCTCTGCACACCACAAAGCACATCCTAGCCCTGCAGTGGGACTGGAATCAGGCGCGCGGGGGGTGCTGCAAAAATCCATACAAGTGTAGAGTTTAGATGGAGGATGACATGTAAAGGGACCCTTCAAGAGTTTTCTTCTGGCAGAATTTCTTTTGAATTCTTGGAGGAACCATGAGGTGACGTTATAAAACTGCACCGCTTCATACCCCCTCTATAAATCGTCCCAGCACCACTGTTGCCCATGCACACAAGCCTGCCAGGCACATTTAGTCAGAGGGGCCAAGAAAGAGCCCCCATTCAGTAAGAGTGAATGGTGTTGGGTGACTTAAAGGCAAAGGCTGACAGCAGGTGCCCAACACTTACTGCAGCCTGCAACCCCGCCGAGATGCCAGTACAGGAAGTCAGGGCTTTAAGTGGGCTGCAAAAAAGAGGGGCGGCGAAAGGTGCAAGGGCTGTATAATTATGGGTGTGACTCAAACATACACACTAAAATGTGCACAGAGTGCCACCCTGCCACACATTTGCATCAAATCACAACTGCAACTGCTATACGTAACCATTAGTCTGTGCACTTTGCAGAGGCCAATTATTGAATGACCACGTATTCGGAACACTTGTTTTGCCCCTGACAGGCACTGAAAGAAACTCGTACTGCCTTCAGCCACAACTCAAGCGCGCCCCGTGATAAACACCCGGATGCAACTCAATTCACATTACCCATTAGAGGAGAATAATATGTTGTCTGAAAAAAATTAACATCCTGCTGGAAAAACCAAACACTCACAGGGAATGCAAGATTAAGTAAAGTGTGTGAAACTTAAGCAGGAATGACAAGGGTTACCTTAAAGTAGTTTACACTCATTGTTAAGAAATCGATCAGTCTTTTGCATGGAAAGTTAAGGACATGAATACAGTGCCCGAAAGGGACCCGTTTCATTGTCCGGTTTAAATTACTTCCGAGTCCCGGACTCCTTAAAGCCCTGTCAGAGCCAACCCAGCTTCTTGGCTCCTGTCATGGCTCTTTTATTTCCGATTCTCTCTCTTCCTCCTCATACATACCTCTGTCCTCCATGGCTCTCTTTCAATCTGTGTTTCTTCATTCAATCAAAGATAGAAAATAAAAGTGAACATTGCACAACGTCCAACATCTGAGTGAGATAAAAAATCTGTGTTTCCTGCAGAAATGCATGTGACAGCGCATTTGCTAGATACAGGCAACAGTCCCAAATCCATATAATGTATTTATTAAAGAGTGCTCAAAGGGGGCTTTTTTCACGCCCTCCTCACAGAAGCTTGCAAGGGTGCCCCCGAGAAGCACACAACATTGCAGCTTGACAACCACAGAAGACCCAGCGGCGGTGCACAGAATATCAGTGGAAATTACGAGTTGAGAAACAGATACTTCAGCGACCACTAAAGGAGCCACCAACTTTGGCTGAGTTAACCTTCACCAGTAAGGGCCTCTGGTGATGAGCTAAACAAGACACAATGAACTTTCATCACGAGAAATGTTTCGTACTTTTGTTTAAATTGATTGCCAGCTTATTGTCTTCCAATTAACGATATAATTTGCATATATTACAGTTATGTTTAAACAATACACTACAATGTTTATCCTCTGTATCTGTAGTAAATGTATGTTACGCACTCTATCACCCACTTGGTCTGTGCTCCATAAAACTGCTAATAAATAAATGATTAGATAAATAAAGACTGGCCTCTCTGTCAGAGAATCCACTTCTGTAACAATGAGTACAGTTCCCCTCCAGCTCTGGATCAGACGAGCACCCACACAGGCCTGCCAACTCTATTTAACAAATATGTAATTAATGTCCTCTGAATAAATAGCCATCGGTTCACCAAAGCACTTACGAGCACGGAAAGTAGTACTACAGGATTGCTCTTCCACGCCTTTGAGATTTGGCCCAGAACGCCAAAATCACTATTAGTAAAAGTACAAAGAGAGCAGTCCTTTCTATGTGAAGGAATTGCATCTGAATATTCTCACTGTAGATATTTTAGGGCCAATTCATAAAGGCACAAATAGAGAACATGAGAGAGTAGTTACTACTTTATGTGTTCCAAAATGTTTTTTTGTTTTGTGAAAAGGCCCATAAAATGCTCTTCAGAAGTCCCACTTCACTAACACATTCCACGGTATACTGTACTGATGCAGCTCCGTCATAATAAGACAAACAAGCATTTGCAATGCAATGGGTCTCATGTTTACTCGAGTTAAAGCTATTAGCGTTGTAAGCTCCTAGCCGGACTTTTCTTGCCACATAAACTGAAAAGTAAAACAGATTCACATAAGCGAGCCGATGGCCGCCATAAGAGCAAAGCAAACACACAAAATGAAACAGAAGTTCCATTGCAGTGAAACATATAGGCAAAAGTACAATTATCCATGTAACCGGCAAAAGTGTAAATATCCATGTAACAGGGTCGATGTGATGTGATGCAAAGCGCTCAACTACTACCCAAAGAGTTTGCGCTGCCTACAAAATAAAGAGAAGATATAGTGTAGAAACCATATGGAAAACATGGAGCCTAGTATGTTTTCAGTAGTTGGCAGGTGCGCTCGAGGCAGACTAAACACCAGAAAAGGCATGACATGTGCATGCCTTTCACTAATTAAATCAAGCAAATTTTAAAAGACAAGCCCATGAACCAACCAAACTGATGGGCTTGACACAGGCGTGGTTACAGAGAGATTACACCTGGGAAAGTGCACTTTGCGGTTGACCCTAAAAAAGAAGCATCCACTCCACTTTGACTATAAAATATTAAAGCCTAGGAGATATATTTTCAGAGTGCTTTTTTAATCGCGTGAGCGCTCTATCTTGTCACCAAATGCGCTAGTAGGAGCTAACAGAACTTGAACCGGATTAGGCGGTTCCAAGTCCTGCTTTTGTTTCCTCTCTGCACTTATGTGACAAGTGTTAAAACAAAAATTACTTTTTAGCCACTGTGACTCAGGTTTCTCGGCTGCAAATGAAGATACTGATGATTTTACATAGGATGGACTTAGGCACTTCATGGAGGTTTGGGTATGCAACGTTGCGGAACTCAACTCGACACTACAGAAAAAACAAGCATTTTCAATGCAACTGGTTTCGCATTTGTTAGAGTTAGAGCTATTAGCGTTGTAAAGTTAAAAAAACGCAGCGCGATCGCGCTATGTAAAACGCAGCGCGATCGCACTGCGTGGAAAATAAACAGATAAAGTAGTCTGGACTCCAGGCTGAAAACAACGTACCTTGTATGTTTTTGGTACTTTACCGGTGCTGTTCAGGTGCGCTAAACACCGGAAAAGGCATGACGTATGCATGCCTTTCACAAATTAAAGCAAGCGGATTTTAAAAGGCAAGCCCACAAACCAATGTAAGTGACTGGCGTGGCATGGGTGTGGTTTCAAGCCCAAAGAGAGATTACAGAATGGACGGAGCACTTTGTGCTCGCCCATAAAAACTAGCTGCAACCGCACGTATGAGACCTTGATTAAAGCCTGATGCCTCACACACAACACAACTGGGTTTTTCGGACCTAAAGAGAGCCTGCAAAAGGCATGTACTGTAGATAGTGTGCACCAGTAGTCATTTTTGAGGACCAGGACTTATTTTTCCTCATCAGATTTTGACGAGGAGCCTGATGGAGGAAGGCTAAAAAGGGAGCAATAGGGTAGAAGAGAAAAATAAGAACACGGGTACTAAGAAAGAAGAGATTAAAAATAAAAGAACCTTGAAAGGTGAGGGAAAAGACAGGACGTGTGGCGGTGGAAGGAAGATCATCAGGAGGTGGGATCAAGTCTAGACAGGCCTGGTATTAAACAATCTCTGCATTCTGTAGCATCTGCGGTGAACCCCAGCGAAAACTGAGCACCTGCACTCTTATGTATTTATTATTTTACAAATTAAACACTGGGATAGACGCTTAGATAGACTATTTTCATGGTGCAAGCGATGTGTTATCCTCCGATAAAACAGCCACATCTTCACTTGGGAAAAATAAAATAGAGTAAAAAAAGCTGCTAACCACACACACACACACACACACACACAGAAAGTGCTGACTACCTGTGTTAGGCTTCGTGTACACAACTGTGCTCAGTCACTGAGTTCACATGCCATCCCTTGAAACAGCTACAGTACAAGCAAGTCCACCCAGATAGAAGGGAGTCGGGAAGAGCCCGGAATGAAGCAACATGCGTCCACCCAGTTGCTGGCGGCAGAGGGGTAAAGGGACGCCTCTTGCACCTGGAGTGGAAAGGATGCGTGTGAGAGAAGCCCTGGGGTCGTACATCACCAACTGCAAACCGGAACAGTTTTCAAGACTCAAAGAGACGCTAGTGTCCCACACCAACGCTGGAATTCCAGACACATGAAGCCACAAGATAAACAAGATTACTTTCAGCCAATAAATTACGCAAATACTCCATGACTTAAACCGTGAGAATCCCCAGCTGCGAGATTGCCCGAGTATCAATTCAGCCATTTTGTCTGGCCACCAGACTCTGGTCTGAGGCGGGGAGACAGCCTGTGACACGTGAAGCGCCTGACACCCATCCCACCCCCAATTAGAAAGCTGTGGATCTAGGTGCTTTTAGGAATAGGTGAGTTAGTCACTAAGGAGCACTGGTAAATAGAGGGAGGAGGGGAGCCGTGGCAGACGTGGCCTGCGGGGTTGGTAGTCGGCAAGGCAGGGCGGGAGGTTGCTGTGGGGCCTCTTCTTCCCGAGGGCACCACTCCCTCTACTCATCAAACTCGGAGGTACGCTTCACACTCGATAAGTGCCCTCTCTCCGTCATGCTTTCATAAGAAAAATGTTACCAATCCCGAAAAAGGAGCCGCTTGCCAGACTGCATATCCAGGTGAAAGTGGAGGAGGAAACTAAACAACAGACGCGATATTAATATCACAAGACAAGTCGTGGCGCTGAAGGGCACGCTGGGATCCCGCAGGCCCTATTGGAAGGGGCAGCAACCAGGCAAGCAAAGACCTCCGATTCTGCCCCTGAAGGGTCAGGATCAAATGACAGCACCAAATGGATTCTAAACAATTCCCATCCCAAACGACGTGAGTGGCAAGGCCTGGCATGCGCGTAAGGGGCACTCGTTGCCCCGGTGCAAGCTAAGGGACGGTGGTGCCAGCACCAAAAATAACTACACACATTTCGTACCAGTTAAGTGAACATTAGAAAGTGAGTTACAGTAGGGAGCCCCGCCTCGGCCCTGCTGCAGGGTGCCAGCACCGAGAGAGACGTGAACGCCTCCCACAATAATTTCATTAATATTAGAAGACGAGTCATGGAAAGAGGAGGAAGGCCCCTGCCGGCTGAGGGGAAGTGTGAGTGCTCGGAGGGATCTAAACACCGCGCAGACCTATTAATGTTGGGCAGCAGTCGGGAGGGAGCACAGCTGCCCGTGCTGCTTCTGGGCCAGCGAACAGGGGCTCACCACAACTCAGACTAGATGTGAACTAGGCGACCGCAGCAGGGTCGGACTAGCCTATAGAGCTATCAGGCTGGGCCTGATGAACTGGTCTGACAGGCCAACGTGTCGGTCAGTTTTTTTGCAGTTCGTGGGCATATTTTATGGCCAAGTAGGCCTGTTTTAACTTTTTATCACCACAAGCATTGGCAGCAGCAAATATAAGCTCATGCAGACTCCCCATACCTTGCAAAATACCCTTACAGCGTGTCTGCACGAGTTCAAATACGGCCTGCTTTGAAAATGTGGGCCATTACTTAACCATGTGATTCCTAACTGGGGGGCTTGGGGGTCCTTTTATTTTGGTGCCTGGTCCTATTTTGTGTCCCAGTCCGACACTGGTCAGGCAGACGAGGGATGCCGCCCGGACCAGAGGGAAATGCCAGTAGCGACAGGAAACAGGTCCCCACAGACTGGATAACAATTCCAAAATGCAAGTCACTGGGGAGAGGGGCTCCTCCGGGTCTCTGCTGCGCAGGGCAAGAGGGAAATGTCAGCACTGAAAAGTGAGCGAGGTAAATAAAATACATAAAACACATCTTTTTACACATCGTACGCGGAGCCCGGGGTGACGTGTTGTGCAGGCAGGAAAGTATTCCGGAGCTCACATACGTGAGAGTAGTAGCAGGGGAGAGGATGTCACGTGGGGAGCGGCACCCCCAGCTCCGCACTCCTGTGAGAGTGGGAGGAAGCCTTGTCAGAGTACAGTGAGGCAGGGCGGCGATTGTACATGTATGGCGGTGTCTACACAAGCAGGGGGCACTGCTCGTGATGCGCTGCGCGCGGCAACGTAGAGAAAGTTTCAGCAGAGTAAGGCGAGCACATACCCACACCTAGACCTGGTACTTGTGGCAGAACTTTTGCCACGGGACACAGCAGTCCGTCCACCCCTGGGCTGCTGCGAGGCCCGGGGGGCAGTGTCAGCAGGGAGGGGAGGGTGTGCACACACCGAGGCTCGTGCACCACTGGGGGGGCATTGAAGATCAAGATCCAGGCACAGACCCCCAGGGGCGCAGCACTCACCAGCAGGCTCTCCACATTGATGGGGGACTTGGGGTCCCTGATGATGGCCTCCAGCTTCCTCTGCCGGTTCACCATACACGCTCCGGTGGGGGCGGACATCTTCCCGGTCTGGGAGGGGGCGGGCACTCCCCGGGGCGGCGGGACCTTCCTGCCCAGGCCTAGCGCAGCCCTCCCTCTCCCGGGGGGCTCGGCGGGGAGAGCCGCTCTCCTGCCTCCTAGGGGCTCGGCGGGAGCCTAAGCCGCATCGATCCCCCGAGGGCTGCGAGTCCCCGCTCCGCCTAGGCTCCGGGGGAGAGCCCCGGCTGCATGGCAGAGCCCGCCTCTCGCTTCCTCCAGCGGGCAGAGCGGGGCGGCGGCTGCGCCTCTCTTCGAGCCGCGGTCCTCCCGCGGAAAAGTTGGGGCTCCTGCGGGTCCCGCCCGGATCCTGCTCGCTCACTCCTCCATGCCGCTGCGGGCGGCGGGGAAGCGCTGCTGCTGCTGCTGCTGCTGCCTGCTACCCGCCTCCTCCATGCTCCGAGACCGTCTGACATCAGCCTGACTCGGCCCCCTTTACCCACAACCCTCCTCTGCCCTGCGCACAGGCAGACAGGCAGGAACAGGAGCCAGGGCCCCTCCGCTGTCCCGGGACGCAGCTCCGAGGCTGCCCGCACTGCACAGCACTGGCACGGAACCCCGGTGCTCGCGGGGCATTGAGTGCTGGCACTGCGAGGCGCACCCCGCGTGCGGAGGGCCTGACCTTAGTTGTGTCCGAGTTCTAGACAAAAAACAAACAAACAAGGATTGGCAAAGCCAATAGGTCTGGCATTGGCCGCCGGCGGTTTGACAATTCTTATTTTCTTCTCTCAGGATTTTTGCAAAACTTTATTGTTGGGGAAGCTGCCAGCCCTTCACCATTCTAAAAAAAAAATTATTGGCTAAAGGCAAAAAAAGATATTTTTTAATCTAAAAAATGCTCAAAATGGTTTAGAACGCCCAGGCACTGAAGAGATATACTTTTTTTTTAATATATATGTGCTTCTTGTGAAAGGAAAGCACGTGTCAACTCGTAGTAAAATTAGCCAATGGGTTCAGTGGGCTGGCCCATAGTCACGCAGACCCTCTTCCTTAAAGAAATTGGCCCCCCGTGGTTGGTTGAGGGATGTAAAAGAGGCCCATGCAGCCCCCCACGGCACAAGGGCCCAGGCTTACCCATACTGGAGGGTGCACGCTCAGCCACTTCTGATGTGAGTCTGGGGGGACACCTTCAACATATCTTGCAGGGGGTCTCTCACATTTTTACCAGTCGCAGCTCGCTGCGCAGTGAAGGGGAGGGGCAGCGCACGGTATGGGTGAACAAAATAAAGATTACATAAAAAAAAAAACGTACCTGCTGTGTCGCTCCTCTTTTCTTCTAACGCTACATGAGAGCAGCATTAGGATTGGCTAGAGCGCCCTGGCTTGGGGCTTCCAGGCAAACTGGGAGCGTGTGCCTGCTGCCTCCAACCCAGCAACACAGTGCCAGGTGGGAGAGAGCACAGTGCACATGTGTGTTTGGCCGGCCTGAGACTGCCGGCCAGACACACGTGCACTGAGGGGAGTGCACACCACTCTCCTCTATGGCTGTCATCCCCCCATGGCCCAACCCCATTAAAAATAAACGTTGTTTATTATCGTTTTATTTTCAAAGCTTTCCAGCTGCTGCTGGGGGGGGACTTAGGGGGTGCGTAATGCTCCTCTGCCATAGTGGAGGAGCCGCCACTGTTTGTTACATCCCTGGGTGGGCTCACCCAGGCCCTTTTAAGCTTGAGGAGGGGGCTGTGCCGCCACCTCCCCATTTTCTGCATTTTCGGCCCCAGGTGTGGGCTCATGGAGGGTGTCTTTGTGACCACCTTCCCTATAAAAATTAATGTCTGCCCGGGGGTGGGCTCCCCAGATCCTCTAATGGCTCAGAGAGGCGGGGCGGCGCATCCCACCCATAAAGATTTTCATTGGCCCCGGGGGTAAAGATTGTCATTCTCCCTGGGAGTAGGTTCCTCGTGGCTTATAATTAAAACAAAAAGCTGCCCAGCTGCCATGTTTTTTTTTTCAATCCCACAAGAGTATCCCAGTTTCGTGGCAATTTTTGCCTTCGTTTTGTATCCAGTGGGGGTCCCTCTGGGTTCCCCTCATGGGTCCTAGGGTGGTCAGGGTATCCCTACCCTGCCTCATATATCTTTTTTTTTTACAGAACTTCAGGACAGGCGACTAAGTCCCCGAGTCCTGTAATGGCTGCCAGAAATGTTTTTCTCATGTTGTTGGCAGCCAATCACATTGCTCGTTCTTGCGGGAGTCTGACTCCCAAAGGAGTGAGATGGCTTAAGGGAAATAAAGCTCCCTGGGCCAAACAGAATGCTCTAGTTTTAAACTGGTGCTCTCGCAAGAGTCTCAGAAGCTCTTGTGAGCCCAACTGCAAAAATATGCAATTTGTGACCGTTTATTTCACAAAAACTACTGAACGGATTTACACCAAATCACAAAAAACACTATCTACAACCCATGATCTAGCTTACTGCTGAATTTTGTGTAATTTAGCAGTTTTTGCAGTAGCCCTGCCTAAAGAAGTCTATTGAAAATGCATCGGAATTTTGTATTTGGGGACCCCCCTTTTTTTCCTTGCACCCGCTTGACAGATCACCCCGAAACTTACCATGCATATATTAGTCAAAAATTATTACCCTTTGAAAAGTTTTGTAGAAATTCTTCAAATGGTGCCAAAGTTATTAGCATTAGAAAAACACGTTTCCTATGGAAAAGCAGACCTAACTATAACTACATATACACATATATATAGTTTTTTTTCCTATTGCCAGTCGCCAGTAGGACGTTATAGTTAGGATCTAGTTTCCTTAGGAAGAGTTTTTATTGTTTTGCCAAAGCTCTGATGTCGCTTGAGGTTGAGGAATCTTCACAAAATGTTCAAAACTATTATGAAAGTCAGTTCAGTTGTTGTCTTGAAAGTTTCAGGGTGAGCCGTCAAGCGGGTGCAGAGAAAAAGGGGGAATCCCCATAAATTTTCCCATAGGGATTTTGAACACGACTACAGCCTGAACCTCTGGACAGAATTATGCCAAATTTGCTGGAAAGCTAGCTTTTGGTCCAGAAAGCGTTCTTTTTGTGATTTGGTGTAAATCCATTCAATATGTTTTAAGATAATAAATAAAAAAGAAATATAGATATTTAGGGACGCATAGGATCCCCAGATCCAACTATCCTTGTGCTGATATCTGATTGGCTGCCAACACTTCAAAGAGGAAGTGTTGGCAGCCATTTTGGTACTCAGCTGCAGCCGAATCCCAAAGAAAAAATTGAAAAATAAAGGGGCCAGGGTAGGGATTCCCTGAGCCCCTAGCCTTTTTGCAGGGGTCCCCCAGGGACCCTGTTATCACAGGTTTATTTGGCACCACGGGGCAACATTTGATCACAATGTCATTTATTTTTCTCAAATCCTGGACAATTCGCACCTTCCCACAGATCTTTTTCAATCCCATTATTGGTGAAGTACATGGGCTGCTCAACACTTCTTTCAAGAACCCTTGGTTCACAAATTCTGCAATTATTTGGGCAACCTTTATAAGGATATCCTGTGGCATGTGATACTGGGGAATCTGGAGAAAAATAGCATTTTGCTTTACAGGAACTTTAACTGGCTCAACTCCCTGTATCAGGCCAATCTCTTTCCCAGTCAGATCCCACACTTTTTCTTCAACCGCTCCCTGTAAATGAGGAGGAAGTTCCTTCACTGTGAACACTGGAAAGACATTAATTAGGGGGAACTCCTCATTTATTGTCTCACACTCTGGGGGTGATTATGACCTTGGCGGACGGCGGACGGCGGAGGCCGTCCGCCAAGGTACCGCCGCCAAATGACCGCACCGCGGTCAAAAGACCGCGGCGGCCATTCAGACATTTCCTCTGGGCCGGCGGGCGCTCTCCAAAAGAGCGCCCGCCGGCCCAGAGGAAATGCCCCTGCAACGAGGACGCCGGCTCAGAATTGAGCCGGCGTAGTTGCAGGGGTGCGACGGGAGCAGTTTGCACCCGTCGCGTATTTCAGTGTCTGCATTGCAGACACTGAAATACACAGTGGGGCCCTCTTACGGGGGCCCCTGCAGTGCCCATGCCATTGGCATGGGCACTTCAGGGGCCCCCAGGGGCCCCGCGGCACCCCCTACCGCCATCCTGTTCCTGGCGGGAGACCCGCCAGGAACAGGATGGCGGTAGGGGGTGTTAGAATCCCCATGGCGGCGGAGCGCGTTCGCCGCCATGGAGGATTCCCCCGAGCAGCGGGAAGTCGGCGGGAGACCGCCGACTTTCCGCTTCTGACCGCGGCTGAACCGCCGCGGTCAGAATGCTCGTGGGAGCACCGCCAGCCTGTTGGCGGTGCCCCCGTGGTCGGTGGCCCTAGCGGCCACCGGCCGCCAGGGTCAGAATGACCCCCTCTGTCTCTAGTGCCGGGTCAACCTCATCATCACTATTTCTCTTTATCTCGATTCTGTCATTTGAACAAGTAATCAAGCACCTGGTTTTACGCAGCAATTTTCTTCCCAGTAGTGATACCAAACTTGAATCACAGACTACACATTTGTGCAATCCTTGAAAGGTGCCAATTTTAACCTGGACTGGTTCTGTAATTTAGTTGGTCAGATACTGATTTGCTACTCCTACAATCTGAACTGTCTTTCCTGGAAGGGGCAAATTTGGAACTTTTGCAGTTCTCAATGTAGAGCTTGTAGCGCCTGTGTCAACCAAGAATGAAACTCCGTGACCCATGACTTTTCTCTTCACTTAGGGACCCTTCTGATCTTCTTCTAAATAGGCTGCAAGCACACATTCCTCCTCATCCGAACTCTCTCTCACCAAGTCATTGTTTATTCCATTCTCACTCTGTAACGGGAATTGGTGTACCGTGTAATTACTTTGGTTAAACTTCTGACCTGTGACCTGTTGAGGAAGTATCACCTGCTGCTGTTCCATTGGTGCTTGAGGTATTTTAATTTGCTGTCTAGGTACCACTGGAACCTGCTGTTTCATTGGCTGCAACTGTGTCATTTGTACACGTTTCATTTGCACCTGCTGCATGGGTTGGACATTTTGCATTTGATTCACATTATAATGGAAATTTGGATTATGACCTCTCATTCTCGGTCCTCTCATGTCTTGGAACGACTTGATGTCACTTGTTAGCTGAACAACACTTTCCTGCACCATCAACGGACACTCCCACTTCCAATGTCTGACTGCTCCAGAAGACTGCCAAGGCAACAATTTCTTCATTCCCTGCACATCATTCTGAACCACTACAGTTCCCAAATCGGGACCACTGTTTACATTACCTCTGCAACCTCTACCTCTCATCTGATTTTGGAAAATGTTGAAATTGAAAAAGTGGAATACATTGAGCATGATTGTCTTGAAGTAATTGATCTGTGCACAAAACCGAGACCTGATAGAGACTCCTGATTGGAAGAAAATGACCAAATGATCTCTGTTGATGTTCCTGTCTAAGGGACAATACAGGAGCACTGAGAGCAGGATATGCTGTGTGCACAATTTCTGGTATCTAATCCATGCTTGAGCCACTATACACTCTAAGGTTACAGTACAAATTAATAGCAGGAGTGACTGCACAAATGAAATAACATTCATTTAGATTCAGCAAAGAAAAGACATAAACTGTTATACCATGTAGAAAAACTTCACCAGTGAATACCCTAACATCAGATTGGAACAGCAATTGTGGGCTTCATGCAGAACAATTTAGTCACACAAATTTGGAAAAGCATCTAGCTATTGCTCTATCAAAATAGCGGTTGGTACCTAGAAACAAAAGCAATTAGACATAACAATCAATAACGTCATTTAATAACTGTCCCCAATATGGTTCAGCAAGCTGTGACAGTGTTCGTCAATTGGACATCAGTTCGGTCAGCCAGGCATCAGGATTCAGCATTAAAGTTCAGAAAAAGCAAAGTCTCCTTAAGCAATAAAGTTAAGTTAAGTCTCTTCTCGGGACAGTCAAGAAAATAATGGCGGTCTCTCTTCTCAGTGCAGTCTGGCTAAGTTAGATTTCCTAAAACTACTTCCTATGATTCTGTTGGTTAAAGAATCGCATGTTCGCATTTAGCCCAAATCTACACTTCTTCTAGCATATGGCTCACATGTCGATAATTGGCTCCTCGTCTCCTAGTCCCATTGTTTGGCTTGTCAGGTATCAATATTGTTGCAGCTTATATTCCAGTCAGTGCATCTATTGTGTTCTCCTGGGAAGGTCAGTCTTACACACATTACATCAAACATTGTTTCACAAGCAAGTACATCATCTTTTAGCAAGCAGTTCTCATGAGAAAGACTTTTAGCTACGAGCATTTGGTCAGCACAGTAGAAAATCACAATTGAATTCTCCGAGCATCTATTTTGTAAGTCGATTAAGAAATGCAGCTTGACATGAGGCCGTGCAACTAGGCCAAGACCTCGCTAAGTTAAGGCCTACGATTAATAAAGCTTATACAAAACACATAACCTTTAATATGACATATTACTACATTAATCAAGTATAAGCTCAACATTTTATATTAATAAGACATTAATAAGTACACTTCGTGAACATTGGCGGTCACTCTGGTGGGCGCTACTTCAAATGCGTGCATTATTTTTCTCTACATTAATACATTTTCTATGCAAATTCAACACTCAGAATACATGAGTAATCATTATTAATTTCAGCGTTAACACTACCACCTCCCTGGGGCAATCAAGGAAAAATGCAGAGAGTGCCAGTTGGTTCCCCCTGCACCTCGGGGACCACCACCTCCCCGAGGCAAGCAAGGAAAAATGCGAGAGATGCTACGTGGGCCACCCACGCCCAGGCACCACCACCTCCCGGGGCAATTAAGGAGAAATGTGAACGGTGCCGCACAGGCCCTCAAGCCCCAGGTACCACCACCACCTGCACAGGGCAATGATAACTTAATAGTATGTGGGGGGGCACACCGCCCCCCGCACCCTGGGGACCATCACCTCCCTTGGCAACATATCAGTTTAATAGGGTGGGTCCTGTGGAACCCCCATGGCCCCAGGGACCACCACCTCCCTGGGTCTAGAATTACATTTACAGAAGCGAGTCCATCACAGACCCCCTGCCCCGGGCACCAACACCTCCCCAAGGCAACATATCAATTTAATAGGAGGGGTCCTGTGAACCTCCCCTGGCCCAAGGACCGCCACCTCCCCAGGGCTACAAATACTTTTTCAGATTTGGGTCAATCGCAGATCCTTGGCCCCCGGGGACCACCACCTTTCTGGGGCCAAATTGAATGAAGGAGGGGGGCACGCAGCCCCAACCCTTCATAGAGCCATAGATGGATATGGGGGACACCATCCCCTTGGGCCGGCTCATGCTACCTCCCAAGGTGCCCACCCTCGAGAGGTAGCTGTTTGTTTTTCTTGGTGGGAGCTGATAGCTCCCACCAAGCAAAAGCAAACATAACTTCCCTTTCAGCATGCAGGAGCTGTGCAACAGTTCCCGCTTGCTGAAAACTGACTTTTCATCTCTTTCCCTGCACTCAAATATGTTTGCAGAGAAAGTGATCAAAATATTGCTCCTGAAAGCAGGGAGCGGGCTGAGACTGCGGGGGCCTGAGGTCCCCCCCCCCACAGTCCTCATGGGATTTTATGGGTGCCCTGGCCCCCATTGTATAAATGGGTGGGCCCCGGTGATGGGGTCCTTGGGGCTGAAATTAGCATAGGGAGGGGAGCCATATGCCCCTCTTCCTTTTGAAAAAAGTATTGTGCCCTGGGGAGGTAGTGGTCCCTACGGTCACGGGGCACGGGGCCCCTGGGTGCCCCCTAATTTTTTTTAATATGAAGCCCCTGGGAGGTGTTGGTCCCTGGGGGTTGTGGGGGGCGTGCATCCACTCCCATATATTTTTTTACTGTTGCTACTGGGAGGTAGTGGTCCCTAGGACTGAGGGTGGTCTTTGCAGCGTCCTCTTAAGTTTTTTAATTATGGAGCCATGGGGAGGTGGTTGTCTCCAGGGTCTCATGCTGCACCCCCTAAATATATATATTTAATGTTGCACCCTTTAAGCTCCAAACGCCTTTGGCCATGCGTGGTGTGGGGTTTGGAGCTTAAATAGGGTTGACCACAGGCCTGGCTGCAGGGTAGGCACTGTTGCTATGCTCTGCTGCGCACAGCTAAAGGCTGTGCGTGGTTCAGGGTTGGGTGGTTATAGTAAGTTGGCCGCACGCCTCCCTGCGGCCAAACCCCGCTGTGCATGGTGCTGGTTTGGGTTGGGTAGTTATAGGGGGTTGGTTACAGGGCCTGGCCAGAGGCCTATGCGCAGAGGTGGTTTGATTAACATATAGTAATTAAAATTACTTTACACTAAAAAAAATAGAAATTCTCTGAAAAAATAAAGGTTACAGAGACATTATAATTAGGAGGCAGAATAAAAAACCCATAGAAATTCACTTAAAAAATCAAAGGTTACATGGATATAATAGTTAGTCTCACATTTTAAACATACAAAACCATAGAAATTCAGCAGTTATAGTTAGAGGTATTTCAAGTAACTATAACACGTGTCCTAAGGTAAATATAACTCGCGCCCTCGCAATGCACTGATAATGACCCCACATATTGCAACACGCACAACATCTTTGATAACAACTGTGATAATACCAAAGTAATATTTGCAGTAAAAGTATTGATGTGATATCTGTTTTTGGCGGGTACGTCTGGACATACCCTTCCCAATTAGGGTGACAAATGCAAAAAGAACAAATGATGGGCGGAATGTTGAACAAATCAAGCATTCACCCCTAGTCACATATCTGTGTTAAATCCATTGTTTTTTGCTTGCTACCCCATTTCAGTTTGGACTCTGGACCGTGCTGCTGGCCTCTGCTGTAGTGAGTCTTGACAGTGCTGTCCCAAAGGTCTTGGCCCCTTGGCCAGTGTAAAAGTATACTCTCAAGAAATCCTGAAACCTGGGATTTAGAAACTTTTTTCCAACTTTTTAATCTCAGAATAGTGGGAGACCAGGACCAAACACCAAGCCAATCCAATGAAAGTACGTTGCCACTGGGCATAAGACTCAGGTTGCTCCGCTATGTTCTTCTTCGCAGCAGCAAACAGGTTCAGCAGGACCTCATGGAGAAGGGATCTGACCTTGTGGAGCTCTCTTCGGCTGCAGCCTGAAGCCTGCAGCCTCGTTCCACTGGAAGAATTCAAGCATCAAAAAAGTGATTACGTCCAAAGTTAGAAATACTAACCGGGCAAAGGTGACAAAAGGTATCCGTCTGGCAAGGGACATTTTCTGAGCATGAAATTCAAATTTCTCCCACTCTGGGCATTCCGCCAGTTCATTGATTTCACTGAGGCCTCATGCAGTGGCTATCAGACAAAGTGGAGCCCTCTTCAGACCCAGCCTGCTGCCTTTCCCCGCAGAGAACTTTTGACTTCCATTTCAGCCAGTAAGGGCCTTATTACAAGTTTGGTGGTCTGACTGCAACACTGCTGCGGTGGCGGCTGCCAGAAGACCATCATGTTGGCGGTCACACAGACCACCGTATTACGAGTTATCCTGCCAAGCCCAACAAAAGACAGCCAAAATCCTGACTCCACCAGGACTCTGGAGGGAGGGAAAGAGGCGGTCCCACCACCAGATCTTTCAAGCAACCACCAAACATATTACCACTCATAAATCACAATAGCGGTTCTTCCATGGCAGACAACCAATGGCAGGGTGAACTGTAGCGGTCAGTGGTCACCACAGTAGTACACAATAACACATTGGATAATTTGAAATCCACACAGCTGACACACATACACACACCCGACACACCTACAAACTACACTATAAAACATACCCCTTCACAGACCATAACCATTTGCACCGACAACGCCACACATTGAAGCCGTAGCCCAAAATCTGAGTCAGACTACTATAGAACAGGAACCCCTCTAAACTTCACATAGCACTCACCCCACACCTGCACAACACACCCACCACACATAATAGTACCTCTGCACATCATTCACCTACCATCACCCCTCATCACACAGCACCTACACCTCATCATCCTTTTTTTGTTTTCTTTTTCATGCTGTCTACCACCACTATGTCACCTCAGAAACATCCCCGTTACACTGATGACGAGTTAAGGGTCATGGTGGATGAAATCATCAGAGTAGAGCCACACATATTTGAAGACCAATTCTGGCAGACCACATTAGCGAGGAAAATGGAAATGTGGAAAAAGAATAGTCGACAGGGTGAATTCTGTAGGCAGCTAACCACGCACAAGGGATGGCATCAGAAAGAGGTGGCACGACCTCAGGGGAAGGTGCGTTCCATGTCTGCCAGGCACCAGCTGGCGGTCCTCAAGACTGGCGGTGGCCCACCTCCTCCCCTATACTTCACATCATGGGAGGAGAAGGTCTTGGCCATCATGCATCGTGAGAGCTTGATAGGAATACCTGGGGGAGTGGAATCTGGTAAATCACAACACTAATAATGTCACCAAAATGTACTGGAATGCATGCTCACTGATCACCTTTTGCACCTTGACAGCCATCCCTATGTCCAACTTCCTGAATACACCTGCCTGACATCTCACATGTGAACTTAACTCACCTGGCACAGGGACTGATAGCATTTCAACTCAAAGCAGGCATTGTTCCACCATTACGAAAACCAGTGTATCACAATGAAAATTGCCTAGCATGTAAACTGAACAATGGAGTATACTCACCTGAATGCTCCACAATTGTGTAGTCTGTGGGAATGACACCAATGCTATGGACACCTGCAGTACATTTCCACTAATACACAGCTACAGCAGTGTCCTCTGCTAAATTGAAATCCCTGACAATGATGGACCCAGCACCAGTAGCAGTGGGCAAACTGTGCCAAGGGAGCAGGCACTTGGGGGTAGGTTATGTCGGAGGGAAGGTGTGGCCCGACAGCATGAGGCTGCTAGGGACACTTCTGGCCAGGACACCATCTCCTAAGTCTTGGGAGCCTATCAACAATGCTAAGGCGTGATGGGCCAGGTACTTACCGTGATGGGGGAGATCAAGCAGTTCCTGAGGGATAACCAGCAGGAAATCATGCAACAGTGGGAGGCCCTAATTGCCCAACTGGCTGCCATTGCAGTGGTGCTGAGAGACATCAACACCACCATGAGTAGGGAACGTCCACAGCACCAGACCCTTTCCATTGGTCAAGCTACATCAGCCCCTTTTACATCTGCGGCAGCCAGTGGAATGGCGGCTCTGCCAGGGGAAGGACATGCCACAGACACCCTGGCCTCGGTAGCTAATGAATCCCCTGCAAGCATGGATGACCACCCAAACAACCAGTATTTGTCCAGGGCATCACTACATTTGCCAGCAGCCATGGCATACAAACACACATGACATATGTGACGTACCAACCAGCCAGGCCCTCTCTGCGTACTGTTGTGTCATCAGCTGTGAGATAATGCTGTTCCACATGATGAAGGCATCATGAACTGAACATGGGTACCGTGCACATACCTGGGAAATGTAGAGGTCCGCCAAACAGACTACTTGGACATCTATAGAGTGGAAGTTCTTCCTGGTCCAATACACCTCTTCATTGCAATGTGGAGGAACCAAGGCTAAATGTGTACCATCAACGGCTCCCACTGCATGTGGGATGTGTGCCAAACTATAGAACTCTGCCTTCACAGGGGCAAAATCCTCACATTGTGGAAATCGGATGAAGCTGCACAGGTGTATTAACAATGCAGACAGGACAACCTTCAAGACCTGACTGAACAGAGGCTGGGACATCTCTGCAGTTAGGGCCACTGTATGCTGGAAGGAGCCTGTGGCCAGGAAGTGTAGCACTGACATGACTGGTACAATGGGTAATATGCTATTTGGATGACTGATGGCAGGCATCAGATCTGTTTCCAACTGACGACAAAGATCCATGATTGTCTGCTTATCCAGGCGGTAGATCTGAATGACATGTCTATCCTCCATGGTCTGCAGGTCTGCTAGTGGCCAGTGCACTGGAGGTTGTCTGACCATTCGCATTCCAGGGTAACTATGTGAGAGAAAATAAGAAGGTATGTCTATCACTCATTGTGTCCCTCATAAGTGTCAACACACATGTCTCATATATAGTAATGTGACATGCCATTTGAATTAGTAAAGACATGGTACACAGCATATACCAGTGGTAATAATTGCATAGTAGTGAAATGTCACCTCCTTGCCTCAATTATGACATGGAAATGTAAACAGATGCCTCAGCGAGACTCTGTGATACTTACATCAAACTATGAATTTCATTAAAAGCCACAAAAACTATTTTGTCCATTGTGGAGTGGGTGCTGACTGTGACATCAAAGATTCCTGAATTTTAGCCGGACAACATGACAACATGTTCCTCCAATCTGGACCATCATACATATTTGGACAATGCCAACAGTGAATATTATGTGGTAGACATGTTTTCCACTTTGTGATGCATCATAAAATTATTTTTTCCGACCATCTAAAGGCATTAAAATGGCGACTGCCTGACCTACTACACTGGACAATAGGAACACATTGCTGCCTGTGGTATTCTAGGGACGATTGCTGTGTCCGCCGGCAGTGACAGTTGCTTACGTGGCGGGCGTGACCGCCATCTCCTGCTTTATCTCTCACTTGAATCCTGACACTGCTGCCAGCAAGACATCCATGACCTGAGCTGCTGTGTACTGCCTCTAGAATCAATCACGCCATGTCCTGCAGGTGATAGGGCCCCTGCCTTCTCACCAGAGGAGCTGGAGAAGCTGGTGAATGAGGTCCAACCACTGTATGGACAGCTCTCTGGTGCAACAGAGGAGCAGGTAAGAGCGCCATCTGCACATATGTTTCTGTAGCTCAATTAGTCTTTGATTTAGTGAGTAAAGGCTGATGGGCAATATTTCAGAATGTGTCCTTAAAGTCTGTTAGGTGCTATTATTGTGCTAAAATAGTTGAGTTCCTGGGCATATGCCTATGTTAGGTTACAGGTTTAGAGTCCTGAGAAATTGTGGAGAGTGTGCCATGATGGTTCCCTGACCCACATTGAAACTGTTGCACGTGGTTAGCAGAGGTGTAATGCCAGCCTTAGCCTGGTAAATCCCATCATCACATGTGCTTGATGTGTGGTCATATTTGCTAACATGACAACTGGTGCTGTACATGCATGTTGTCTGCCTGTTTCTCACCTTAAGTGGCCCCTCACTATATCTGCACATATAGCAGTGGACAGGATGGTCAAGACAGTGTGATTGGCTTGTTGGACTGACTTGCTATTAACTCTGCCTGATCTCATGTGGTATTTGCGGACACAATATTCTTTCTTGTCTTTGGCATCCATGCAGGTCAATGCCCATCAGAGGAAGAGGATTTGGCGTACCATTGCCAAGAAGGTGCGGACCTGGGGGGTCCACAGCTGGTGGTGCGCCCACTGTTGGAAGAAGTGGGAGGACCTAAGGCGCTGGGCATTGGAAGACCGCAGAGGCCCAGCTGGGGATGTCCTCCCAACGAGGACGGGGTGCCTGTTGGACCATGACTCTCTTGATGGCCCGCATTTTGGCAGTGGCCTACCCTGAGTTAAATGGGCGTTTGAAGGCAGCACAGCAGCCACAAGGGGGTAAGTGCAGACCTAACTCATGTTTGTCCCTTAACCAGGTGATTGAGTGAGGGACAGGATGTTAGCTCTGACAATGTGGTAAGTATAATGTATCACAGATCTCCTGTGATCACACTGATGTACACCAGCCATCTATTGCAAACAGGTGTACATATACAAATTTCATACATGGGCCTCATCTATGGGGACCTCTCAGTCATATGGCACATAATGTAGCACATATGACTATCTTATATGTGTGCCAGAAATCTGCTTTTACTACCCTGACAGGTGTTATTCCCACCAACAGGTCAATCCTCCCAATGTCAAAGTAGAAATGTGGGTAGGTTCTTGCTCTCTGTCCTCTGCTATGTATCAGGGATTGTATATCTGTGATTTTAAGTCACGCAGGGGCAAGTCATCTCCAGTATGTGTTGGTTTCTGACGACAGCAGTATTATGTGATGCAGTGATTTCCATCAGACATGTCACATGACATACATAATTAACAGCTTCAGGGTGTAGTGTGGTTAGTTTTACGTATTCATTGCGCTTTAGCTTCAGGCTTTAGGCCTTTGTGCACTTTGCCCTGATTATATTTTATTCATTTGCTGACAGCTTAGAGCCTCTGTGCACTTTGCTCTACATGCTTTTTATTAGGCTTCGTACTGTTATTTTTCAAATAGCCAGTTCTACGGTGTTGTTTTTTTATTCATATCACACTGTTTTGCCTACTTCAGCACTGGAGTTCTCCATAACATATTTACTCTGTGCTTCAGTCAAGGATACAGTCTGGTACATTGCCGATAGACGTGGTAGGAGTTTAGACTTGGCATTCCTGCGTAGGGACATTTTGTGATCACGATGACATGTTAGTTATAAAATCACTTCCTTGTCCCAATACACGCAAGAGGGAGATTCCGACCAGGGAACCACAACTAGACGCTGACTGCCTCGTTGCAGATGCTGAACCAAGATCACAGGCCTTTGCTCAGGTATGAGGGCTGATGTCTCCACAGTGATTCTAATAGGCAAGCTAGAAGCTTAACATGCTGTGCTCTAAATAGAACAAGCAGAGGGAGAGTAGAAACTGTTAGACAATATGATCGCTTTGTTCTTATGTTTTACTCTCCTGGTGACTATTTCAATCCTACTGTGTTGTATGGTTCTGGTTATTGCGGCTCACGCCTTAATATCTAAAATACAGTTGTTTTATTAAAACATTATATAAAACTTATACTGTCTTTGTCATTTGTATATGAGATCATATTGGAAATAAGAGAGTTGGTTTGGATCTGAGTAACCACGACTTCCCTGAGAAGTTCCAAAGATGTCATGCGCTCGGCTGCCGAATCATTCTTTCCACATGGGAGAAATGAGGCACTGCTAGTTAGCCGGAGCAAAAAACGGATTTAGGGTGACAGAGTTCTTTACACGTTGGTCAGACTCAGTCCCCCACACCGTTATCGATCCTGCTGCCTAGAAATCCAGTAGTCTCATTTAGAATAATGAGAGCCCACGCGACATGACGCCGCCAACGTTTGGTCTGGCTCTAATGATTAGGTCCGACTGACTCTCTTGGTCTCATATATATTTTGACTCCTCGGTTCCGTATACGGAGACGTCCGTGGGGCTGAGGCTTTTCGCCGCCACGGCATAGGTGCTTCCTATTGCTTAGTGGTTGGTTGTTCAAGCTTGAACTTTGAAAGGAAAACCCCGATTTGGTGTGCCTTCTCTGACCTGGAGCTATTTTTTATGAAATGGCGAATCCTAATGTAGTGAATATAGCAATTAATATGCGTCACCCGCTCACGGGACATCTGTTGAGACATGGACTGACAGTCCAGGGGGGTCCAATCACTTTTGTGGTGGACGCCCATGCAGCCTATAGAACGGAACTTTTTTATTCTTGGGTCGGATTTCCAGCAGTGGATGGGGGAACAAATACTTTTCACAAATACACTGTTGCGAATGTCCCTGGACAATACAGGGCTTACGCTTATTTAGAAATACCTCTATCTTATCAAAAACACCATAATTGGCTTGATGGCGCCCTCCCACACACAGTAGCACAAGTTAGGTTAGGTCCGCTGAGTAATGATGGTCCTACCTGGCCTTTATTGGCTACATATACACCTCATCCTGCGGTTGCTCAATTGGCAGTGGTTGAAGTTCGTCGTTTATATACAGAATTAACGGCTACATATAGACGATTAGTTCAGTTTGTCATGCAGACACTAAATACGAATGCAGCGCGTGCTGCTCCGGCGCACCCACAGGCAGTGGTTCCGGGTATTAATCCGGCCACTGTACATTCAGTTATGGGTAAAGTACCGGCTAAACGAGAGGAGACTCCATTTTGGCTGGCGCAAAAAATTAACACGCTGGAAGCAGTATTTCCCCATACGGGACCTCAGGATAAACATAGAATTTTGACGATGTGTTTGCCGTATGGGATGGTTCCTCCGGTGGACCTTTGTAATACCTGGGGCACGGTGTTTGCCGCGCTCTACACTACGGCACACGGTACACCAACATTAGCTAATTTACCGGACGTGCTTAAACAGATTCAAGATGAATATGGGGCTGCCCCTGCCTTAGATTTGGGCATGCAGTTGCTGGCCAATTTTGCCACAGTTTCTTCTATTATTTTGAGTAATCTCAAAGGGGAGGCAGTAGCACTAGCAGTGCGTATGCGTCTTCGGGATGTTCCGCTGCCTAATCAGGAGCGGGAGCTTCCGAGAATAATAGCGGAAACATATTCTAGTATTGGTCGTGATAGCCTAGGGGCTAGACCACAAAAACCCCAGTTACAGGGTAAAAATAATAAAGAAAATGCTAAACAGCAACAACCTGAGGGTTCGAAAAAGCTCTGGGAAAAGAAACAGCAAACACCAAAGAAAGATGGTGGGCAGTCTCCGCAACCGGAGACCCCACAGAATAAGTATAATCTCAGGAATAGGGATACTTGGAAGACGCCTGATAGATATCAATATACTGATACACGCCAATCTCGTTCCTTTCAGGACTCCTCGTAAAAGAGAAGTGAGAGAGGTGGGCGGTCAGAGCGGAGGACGGAGTACGTGAAACCGAGACAGGATTCACAACGCTCAGCGGAGGTTTCTATTAAACAAGAAGAGAAACCGCTGCAACAAAAACAGCAATTTAAAAAGAAGAAAGTGGCAGCAGTCTCAGTTAGACATGCCGCTCAAGAAGAGAGTTCTCTTGACGAACAAGACATGAGCGTTAGCACTGTTAGACAGCGCGGCAGAGGTCACAATAGTTTGCCGGAGTCTTCTAGAGCATCTGGAGGTGAAAGCAACTGATGACTTCATACAAGTCGAGACAGCGAATATGCGAGTCTCTGATCCTGATAGAGTATATAAAGTGACTCTGCGATTGGAAGGGGACATTGACCGTATTTTAAACGCCATTTTTTGGGACCATGTGGGAAAATCATATGATGTTCTGTTGGCCGAACCGGATTGGCCACCTGACTTTGTTCACGACTGTCCAGTTGGGGAGGAGGTTATTACACCTTCCTTCTCACCACTTGTTCCGAGAGAACTAGCGGAGTCCTATAGTAAATCATGGGCTCTAGCACAGGCTCCCGCCTTGTATAGAAATAACGTGGGGTGGGACAGACAATCACCTTATCATGTAATTCCGATAAAGGGCGAACCTCAGCCACAACCGCAGTATCCTATCAAATTTGAAGCAAGGGCATCGGTTAGGAAAATTTTTACACAATTGGAGTATCAGGGTGTAATTGAGCCCTGTGTCTCACCGATGAATAATCCCTTGTTTCCGGTTGCTAAACCGGACCATTCATATAGGATAGTGGTGGATTACCGACATTTGAATAGTCATACACGCACATATGCAATACAGAATTCACACAGCGCAGCGCTTATGAATAATATAGTACGTAAAAAATACAAGACAACATTAGATATCTCAAATGGATTTTTCTGCCAGAATATAGCGCCCGAGAGTCGGGACTATACCAGTTTCAGTGCGTTTGGCTCTCAGAAAAAAGTTTTGTCGTTTGCCTCAGGGGTATAAGAATAGCCCAGGACTATTTTCGGCTCGTGTAACTGAAATGCTGCATGAGTTCGACCCTGAAGCGTTATCATATGTTGATGACATATATCTGACTGACGATGAGATTCTGCAACATCTAAGGCATGTATCGCGCATTGTTGTGGGGTTTGCTGATATTGGCTATAAGTTTAATTTTAAGAAATCAAAGATTGCCTTCCTCAGCGTCATTTTCCTGGGATATGAGTTGTCGAGTGAGGGCAAGAGCCTTGCGCCACATTTTTTGGAGAAATGTGCTTTATTGCAGCCTCCTAATACGGTTCGGAAGCTCCAGTCATTGTTGGGGTTTCTGAATTTTGGCAGAACTTACATTCCTGATTATGCGACGCGTATAAAACCCTTATACGAGTTGATTCGCCCTAATTTTTTGAGTAGATTTTGGACGATTGAACATACACAAATACTACGAGAGTTACAGAGTGATCTCTTAGCGGTTAAACACTTACACACACAGGACAATAAGACACATTTAGTCATCAGGGTGATACCTGGGGATTTTGAGTTTACTTATGTCACCTTTAATGAAGGGGAGACAGTCCCGATTGCATACAAGTCTCACTTGTATTCTGCTGCAGAACAACGTTTTGCACAGACTGAGAAAATTCTCACTGCAGTACAGATGGCTGTTATTAAAGAAAGACCGCTAGCCCAGGGCCAACGCATTATTGTCGTTTCCCCAATCCCGGCCTTAGAGGCAGTTACAAAAGCGAGTGTTCCAAATTCGAAAGCTTTGCACCCGCGATGGATACAATGGGCTACGTCTTTGACAGCCACTGATGTAGATTACGTATTTGACCCTAAACTGCAGACTCAAGAATTTCTTCAATATGAGATGGAATACCCTGTTCCTGCTGGTACGTTGCCTATTGACCAATATCAAGTGGTCATGTATACCGATGGCTCTGCGCAACCAGCGGTTGGGACTAAACAACAGTATTCTGCTGCATGTGCGGTGGTGAGCGGCACTATGGAGGGGGAAGTGTTCTGCCCCCGACATACTTATACTAAAACCTTGGGAGATTGCACGGCACAGCTGGCTGAGCTCAAAGCTCTATTGTTAGCGTTGGAGCACGCGGATCCGGCAATTTTAACCTTGTTGGTCTGTGACTCCTACTACTGTGTACAGTCTTTCAACGAATATCTACACTATTGGAAGATGAATGGGTTCAGAGATTCTAAAGGTAACACCATTAAACATAAAATGTTGTGGGGTAAGGTTGCGGATCTGAAGGAAACGCTTCCTAAAGTCCATGTTGTACATACACTTGGACACCAGCGCGTTGGAATACACGTTGCTGGGAATACTTTGGCTGATGAAGCCGCGAAATCGGCAGTGGCAGTTGCCACTGTGGCCGCAGTGACTCGTTCGAGTTCCAAACCAGACACAGAAATTTCGGCTGCCATAAAAGCTACGGTTGATGGCACGCCCTTTCCTAAAGGATTTCCTTCTAAATATAGTTACTGCTTGAATGGTGCGCTGAATGCTACTGTTACAATTCCAGGCATTGGTGTACGTGAAATTCCCAATAAAATTGAGAGACCTCGATTAATTTCTGCAGCACATGAGGGGGTGGCGTCTGCACATGCTGGTGTGGCTGCCACGATTTCACTTTTACAGGCTCGTTACTGGTGGCCTGGTCTCTATAAAGAGACGAAGCAATATGTCCTTTGTTGTGACGTTTGTCAACAAATTAAAGCGTTGTCGGCTAGACGCCCGCAGCAGACGCCCCTTCTGATTTCAAATAAACCATTACAGTGTGTGTACTTGGATCATTGTGGTCCGCTGACACCGGATAGTGCATACAAATATATATTGGTTGCTGTAGATCCGTGCTTCAGATTTGTGTGGGTATGGCCACAACGCTCGGCTGACGCTCGAACTGTTATTAAAGATTTGCGCATCTTTGTCGATACATTTGCAGTTGCGGCTTATCATTCGGACCAGGGCCCTGCTTTTGCCTCTAAGGCATTCAGGGACACCATGGCTTCGTTGGGGGTCCATCTCCAATTCTCGTCTCCATTTCATCCCGAGGGAAATTCTGTCGTGGAGCGTTTAAATCGTGATTTAAAGCAGTCCTTAACGGCCAGAGTTATAGGTACGGGTCGTGGTTGGCTAGCCCACCTAAATGGAGTACAGAGAGCACTTAATAACTTGCCTAGAAGGTCACTGGGGGGTCGTACTTCATATGAGTGCCTGTTTGGAACACGAATGTATGTTCCTGATCTGGATGGTCCTGGTGTGGAGGCGGCAGATACGCCCTTTGACATAAATGATCGTGTCACTGTTTTGCAGGATTTACAACAATTCCGTGAAGATAACTCTTCTGCCAGTGCTGCCTCCTCAGGAATTAAGGATGAGCCAGTAACATCTACTGGTCGGATACCCAGGATTGGGGATCTAGTGCGTGAAAAGGTCGCAGTTAAAAAATAATTTGGTCCTTCTTATCGAGAAGCTGTCCCTGTGTTGGGGGTGAGCGGCACGAGAACTGTGATTTTACCGCCGCTGCGAGGGGCCAAAGGAAATCGCTTTGTTTCCATTGATAATGTCAAGTTACAACATGTGGCCGATTCTGCACAGCAGACCAAGAGGGACACCCAGTAGTTCCGGAATCCCTCTCACTACTGGGGAAGAAGTCCAGCTGCAGGTGATTTTCACCGACACTGTTTCCTCTCCGAGCTTGGGGAGGGTGGATGATGATCTTGCGATTGTTCCACCGACGGCGATTAATATGGAATCTTTTGATCAAATTGCTGTACGTTCTACTGATGTTTCTGAACATGTGGTTTATAGCGTGCCACGGCGAGAGCCTCCATCTGCTTCTTTGTTTACAGTTGCACCTTTTTCTAGAACTGCTTCTGGCTGCTTCAACGACGCTGATAATGATGTGTCCGGCTCCTCGTCCTCGATGTCTTCTGTCCACGGTCCACGACGGCTGCTGGGTTGGCTTAAACGCACATATTTTGTTTTTCCTTGGAACTATTTTTGGCTGTTTTTGGCCGTGATGACTCTTTTATTATGGTTGGGATTTGTGGTTACTTTTTTTCTGATAATACATGGTCATTTTCTTCCTGAACGATCTGACATTGAGCACGTGGAGACTGTGTTAAAACCACATTTTTCGTCTCATATGGTTCGAAGAGACTTGTCCACTGTAAACATTTCTGCGATACCAATTCCGGATGGGATTGTGTGGGATAAAGTAATGTTTGATATATATGGTCCCACTGAATTGATTCAAATACCGTATGTCCTCAAGATATCAATGAATGATATTGTTATACCTGGCATTGTTTCTGATGATTGGGATGTGAAGACAGTAGATTCTATGCTAACGGATTTGCAATATTATACTGTCTATGACGATGAAGATGCTTACCAGTTTAGAGATAATCATGGTGACATGTTTTGCTACAACTATTATGGACACCACTTTATTCATAAAGCTAGTAGCCCTAAGTCCATGTTTAATTATGTGCAATGGGAACATTGCTCGACTCTCCACAAGGGAGTTCGAAAACGTATTATGATAAATTTGCATATTTTTCTGGGCATGATCAACGAAATGCTAAGTCTTACTATTTTAAAGTTGCCCCGTATGCTAACAAGCAAATGTTGTTGACCGATACTAAATTACTGTATTCAAATTTGTTTGTATCTAAACTTTCGGTCGAGGGGTATGTATACTGGTTTAAAACTGTTGACTTGAAAAGTGTTTGGGGTTCGAAAAATTGGCAAATGCAAGGCAGGGACACGTTATTTAGAGCATGTATTATCCCTGTGCAGATGATTTTCCACAATGACACAGTACAACAGACTAGCTGTTTGGGCTTAGCGACAATTAGGGAGTTGACTCTGCCTAGTATACCTGTCCCTTCTAAATTAAAAAATTGGCAGCACTATATGAATGCTACTTTTAGTGATTTTACACATTGGGTCCAGAATGGTACGCTTAACACTTCATCGTTACATCCAGGCGGGTGGTTATTATGGCCTGTAGACACTAATGTGTGTCATCAACGTTTTGTCACCTCTTCAGGGGGGTTCAGGACTAGTAGGGCAGACCCTCGTTACGTTTCACCAGAACATGCTGATATTATAACTACATACAGTGTGGGGAAGCTTTGTCAGCAATGGTTGAAGTCATCCACGCTGGATGCAGTTAAGTCACATCTCACGTTACTGTCTAATGATACTGATTTACAAGATTTTTTGTCAGGTCCAAAAGTACCACGGAAGAAACGGTTCTTATACGAAGTTTATAATGAGATTTGGAAGCTTTCCCAACAAGAGGCTGCAGCCCGGTTGAGGCAGATTGATCAGGAAAATCTGATGCAGACTTTGTCTGTTGTTGATAATGGCATGCATACCCTTTCTGACCGTGTTTACACGATTGACAGTATTGTTTCCTCTGCCATTGACATTATTAAATCGGACATGTCTTCTTTATATCATGGGCAGAGTCAGACGCGGTCCATCATGCAGCTGGGTTGGACTCTTCAGACCTTGAAGGCGGGTCGCGTTCCATGGCAGCACGTTTGTGTCAGAGAGATCTTTATCTCTTTTAATTTGACTCATCAACAACAACTGATGGCAAAAAAGGAAGCGACATATGTTATGTTAAATATTGAGAAATTAGAGAAACTGCCTTTCACGGTAGCTGAGATTACGTCAGCTGAATGGTTGATTCATGGGGTTATTAATTTGCCTATCTCCACTTTGCAATTTACTTCTTGTTTGAAGCACATTCCGGTGGGTAGATATGAACTATTGGGAGACAGTTACATACACGAGGTGTGGGAGCTTCCCTTTCAGTACAGATGTGTTAATGGTTTGAAGGAGGTTTTTCTTAGCGGCAGCGAATGCGAAGCTTCTGTCAGCCATTCAATGGTTTGTAAACAGCTGTCCTTGCACGGGGCGTGTAACGCTTCGATTTCTAACTTAGCTTGTTATCTGAAGGGAGTTCCAGTCCCGGTTATTAAGAACACTTTCCAGGTGCTTTCTAACGGCAGTTACATTGTTCTTAACAGTGAACGCTGCTGTGGCATGCGTGCTGGAATAGTTTACATCGTCGTTGTCAACAAGGCCGTTACGTGCTGCGGGAATGTGTTGTTTCCCCCCACTCAATTTAGGGAGGTAGCGGACATCTGGCCTCATATTGCTACTTCCAAGGTTGATTTCGACAAGTTGAGTCGGCTAAAAGCTTTATTGTTTCAAAAGCATGTGGCCCTCACATCTGCTAGCGAGACCTACGCACTTCAGGTGGCAAGGTCATCGGCGGAGATACAGTCCCTTTTGAATACTAACTTTCCAAATCACTTCGGTGAACTTGTGGGACGTATATTTAATGCATCCAGCACTGCTGGAATTGCACATTTATTCAAAGCCGTTGGTGTTGGTTTTGCTCATACCTTCTCTTCCATATTCGGTTTGATACCTTTGGCTATACATTCTATTTTCGGAAGCATTTTTTGGGGTTTCCCGATTACTTTGGCTTTATTGGCTGGAGTCTTGCTGTTGTTGCTGTTTTTTCGCAATGGCTGTCCCGTCACGACGAGATCCTGTATTGCTGCTCCCGTCAGCGCAGCTGTGTCGTGAACGCATGATGCAGCGTTTTGGAGCAACACTCCTGGGACATTTGGAGTGTGACTGGTCTCTGTCATTCAGACCGGTTTTGGATTGTGTGCAACCCGTGTTTCGATGCCTTTGGTGCTCGTTTGAACATGCACTGGCTCTCTGTCTCTCACTGCAGTGCCCTCCAATGGTCGATACTGATCTGTTGATGTTCCCGATTAGGGCTCATTCCCAGACTTGTGCACTACGGATACGCTTGCTTCGTGAGGCAGTTTATGAGATTCCCTTCCTGGAGGAAGATGGTATTGTCTCTTTCATAGGCCCTGCACGGGGTGCCGCCCTGAATGGTTTTGGGGCTTTGGATCACATCTGCTCCATGGTACTTTGTGGCGTGGATCTTCCGATATTGACATATATCGAAGTGGAGGAACTCCTACGTTCTATTGCTTCTGTCTGACGATTGGATTTTTTACGAAATTGACACTATATTGAATTTGGCTTTATGGTCACATGTTACCTAAATTTATGACTTTGTTGTCTTCTCACCTTGTCAAAATAATTGATTTAGATTGTTTATATTTGGGGCATCCTTTTATATTATTGGAACCACTTGCTACCGACAAGGGGAGGGTGTAGTGTGGTTAGTTTTACGTATTCATTGCGCTTTAGCTTCAGGCTTTAGGCCTTTGTGCACTTTGCCCTGATTATATTTTATTCATTTGCTGACAGCTTAGAGCCTCTGTGCACTTTGCTCTACATGCTTTTTATTAGGCTTCGTACTGTTATTTTTCAAATAGCCAGTTCTACGGTGTTGTTTTTTTATTCATATCACACTGCTTTGCCTACTTCAGCACTGGAGTTCTCCATAACATATTTACTCTGTGCTTCAGTCAAGGATACAGTCTGGTACATTGCCGATAGACGTGGTAGGAGTTTAGACTTGGCATTCCTGCGTAGGGACATTTTGTGATCACGATGACATGTTAGTTATAAAATCACTTCCTTGTCCCAATACACGCAAGAGGGAGATTCCGACCAGGGAACCACAACTAGACGCTGACTGCCTCGTTGCAGATGCTGAACCAAGATCACAGGCCTTTGCTCAGGTATGAGGGCTGATGTCTCCACAGTGATTCTAATAGGCAAGCTAGAAGCTTAACATGCTGTGCTCTAAATAGAACAAGCAGAGGGAGAGTAGAAACTGTTAGACAATATGATCGCTTTGTTCTTATGTTTTACTCTCCTGGTGACTATTTCAATCCTACCGTGTTGTATGGTTCTGGTTATTGCGGCTCACGCCTTAATATCTAAAATACAGTCGTTTTATTAAAACATTATATAAAACTTATACTGTCTTTGTCATTTGTATATGAGATCATATTGGAAATAAGAGAGTTGGTTTGGATCTGAGTAACCACGACTTCCCTGAGAAGTTCCAAAGATGTCATGCGCTCGGCTGCCGAATCATTCTTTCCACATGGGAGAAATGAGGCACTGCTAGTTAGCCGGAGCAAAAACCGGATTTAGGATGACAGAGTTCTTTACACGTGGGTCAGACTCAGTCCCCCACACCGTTATCGATGCTGCTGCCTAGAAATCCAGTAGTCTCATTTAGAATAATGAGAGCCCACGCGACAAGGGTAATGACCCTACTTCACTATCTATTTTCAGCATCAGCACCCGCAGGCGAAGGAGACAGGGCACAGCTGAGTGGGGAATCTTCTGGCCACGGGACCTCCAGTCACGACACCAAAGACATCAAGGGGCCCAGGGGCCCAGAGGGTGAGGGGAGTACCAAGGTGCAGATCGGATCTGCAACATCTTCATCTGAGTCATGCTCAAGTGGCCACTCCCTAGTGGTGGTGGACCCATCTAGGACCACTCCAGTACCATCTCTGTCCATCACCCCCTGTTCTATCACCACCCTCTCTGTGGCTCCCTACCCTGTTGGCCGTTACCACCCTTCCAAGAGGGTGGGCGTCTCCTTTGCCACAGGCACCTCTGCCCCAGCCCCTGATACCCCTGCTGCCTTCAGTGAGGAGGCTATTGATCTCCTGAGAAGCATCTGTGTGGGTCAGTCCACCATCGTGAATGCCATCCAGAGACTGGCAACGCAGGTCCAGCAAAGAAATGCGTTCCTGGAAGGCATTCATGGTGCAATGGCTGGCCTACAGAGATCTTTTAGGCTCTGGCCTCCACACTGACGGAAGCCAGTCACCCCTTGTCTACCATCCCCCCTTTCCAACCCTGCCAAAGCATACAAAAACACTGGCATGCATCTGCCTCAACATACAAGGGAAGCGGACACAAACAGAAGCACCACAAGACACACCACTGGCACGCACACAAACAATATCCACCTGCAGACACACCAACAACATGCCCTAATACCCCATCACCCTCAGCATCACAGGCATAACACCTGACACACCTGCAGACACTACATCAACATTCACTGATCCAGCCACCACACCCATCCTACCTGCAAACACCAACCCAGCAGACCCTCGGACATCCACGCCAGTCACCACACCCGCAGACACCACAACCAGTGACACCCCTACATGCAGCACAGTCACCATACCTGCCGTCACCAACCCAACACCTCCACCCCCTTCAGCCCAAGACACATAAACGCCCTCACTCACCCACCCTACAGACACCCACCACCCATAAGCACACCTCCCACAAACACACACCCAAGACATCCAAACCTAAATGTCAGACAACCACTCTCTCACCCTCCATACCCAAACCCCCTTCTGATGACCATGTTTAAGAAATTTTTCCTTTGTAACCTTGACCTTTTCCCTACTCTTCCCCCGTGACGCCCCCAAAAGAGCTGTTTCCCTCCCCAAGGACATCTCTTCCACCTCCAAGGCCTCCCCATCCCCCCTGCCAGCACCAATGCCCCTCCCACGCCAAGAAGAAGTCCACCCACCCAAAAAGGTCCAGCCCACTCCCAAACCAAAATCAATTCCAAAGCCAAGCCCCCCTCCCAAGCCCAAATCCCCCCTCCCTCACTATCTCCCAAGAATCCATGAAGTGCCTGCCCCCTTGATGCTCCTACCTGTGGAGGTTACATGGCAGTCAGGAGTCAAGTTGGGGCACCATTTTGTGCCTTCGGTGCAAAACCATTTTGGACTTGTGGACTGGCCAGTAATCTTGAAATTTCATATGGTTTGCACTGGCTAAATGTTAAAGCCAACCGGTTGTTAGTTTTCTGGTTACACCTTTGTCCTGCATTTCCTTTCCTAGGTTTGAGTTGTTCCTAACTGGCATCGGTTGTGTGCCAGTATTTTGTTGTGTGTGCTGCTTGCTGCTTCATGTATTGTTTGAGCAGTATGTGAGATTGTGTGCAGTGCTGTTGTCCCCCAGGGGTAGGGTGTTTGTTGTGTGTGGTAGGTATGTGTATGTAGCTGAAATGATGGTGTCATGGTATTGTGTTGTGTTTGTAGTGATATGTGTTTGTTGTATTCATGTATGATATGGTCTTGTATGGTGTATACCTTGTCCCCTGATGTGGCTATTGTGTACATGTGATGTGCGCTGTAGAGTTTGGTCATTGCAGACATGAGTGTGTGGAATTTTGCAAGGGTGCGTTGCTTTTGAGTGCATGTGACTATTTAGGTGTGTGTCCCTCAGAGCCGACTGGTGTCTTATCTGTAGTTTGGTGTAGTGTATGCTTTGTAACCTTGCTCTTCACCCATATGTGTGACTGTGCAATACATTTGTTGTTGGTATTGCTTGCCCATGAGATCTGAATGGTGCCTGTTTGTGTGGGCATGTTTTTGTGGGTCTTGTGCAACATGAGATGTGTCCCAGTATGGCCTACCTCCAATTATGGTTTGGCTGCCCCCATCAGTTCTGTGCTGGTTTTTGTGATGTGTCGCTTTGTGTGTTTTGACTCTTTGGGTCTGCATGTATGGTGCATGACATAATAGGTTCAGTGTACCTTGTGTGTGTATGTGTGATGTGTGTGCCGATTGCTAGGTTGTATGATGGTGTGTGTGTTCCATCACACATAGTTGTACATTGTTTTGTATGTGTGTCCAGTCCCTGGTCAGTGTTGGATGTGAGTGTGTGAAATGTATTTGTATTTGTGCAGTTGTGTTGTTATGACTTTTGATGTTGTGTGTGAATCTGATAGGCTGGGCCTGTGCTGTGTTGCCGTGTGTAAATGTGTGGTATTGAAGTGTGGTGTATGAGTGTGTGCTGGCTGAAGTGTGCATGATGTGTATGTGTGGGTGTCCATAATGCAGTATGTGAGTGCGGGTGTCACTATATGTAAATGTGGGTAAATGCTGCCCTTCGCACCCCTCTCCCTATGGTATGTTATGTAACTGTACAGATTGATACAATTTACAAATGTGACAGGCGAGTGTGTGTACTTAAAGTTGTTGTCGTTCTCATTGGCGATGATTCCGTTGCCTTTCTGCAAGCAGGAGCAGTGGGATGATGTCAAGCTGTGGTTCCATGCCGGCTCCGGACATGTTTGGCTTCCTGGAGGTGACTGAGACCTATTATACTGTCTGTTTCCGCCCGGTGCTCAGTGGTGGTTCGACCGCAGCGGCCATTTTGGCAGTGTGCAACCTCTTAATAGGTCCAGCGGAAACATGGTCTCCACCGGACTATTTGTGCCTCCATTTGACCGCAGCAGTCTGTCCTGCCTGGCGTTGCCAGCAAAGCTTTGGGGGTCTTCTGTGTGCACCACCACCAAACTCATAATTTTTTTTCCACCAGCCTGTTGGCGGTCAGACCACCAGCATGGTGGTGACAGGACCGCCCAACCCTTAATGAGACCCTAAGTCCTAGATTACACTTCCAAACGGGTCAAACCTGGTTTCTGTATCTGACCCACACTCCATTGCGGTCGGCCTTAATCTGCGCCTAGGCACCAGTCAAGCACAACCAGATGACCCCGGTTGGCACTTAACACATTTGGCCACTATTTTGAATATTATTATTTAAAAATTGATAACTCTGTTTCTACTTATCAGACTTTGCTGCTTCATTAACATGTACTCTACTTTTCTAAATTGCTCCAGGTGCACCATCATCCAGGCAATCATCTCCAGCCAAATGAACTACGGCAACGCTCTCTATGCAGGGATTGCAGCTCACCTCTTCCGACGACTGCAGGCCATACAGAATGCTGTAGCCAGACTCGTTCTGGATCTCCCTAGGCAAATCCACATCACACTCTACCTCAGGGAACTCCACTAGCTCCTGACCTATGCATACAATGCCCTACACAACTACAGACCAGTCTACTTGAATCACTGCCTGAACTTCCATGAGCCCACCAGACACCTCTACTCCACGTCCCTTTCTCTAACCCTCAACCCTGTATCCGATGTAGCAGATGCAGAGGTCACTCCTTATCCTACCTGGCAGTGAAGACATGGAACGAGCTACCCTTTTATCTACGGACCTCCCTCTCTACTCCAGTGTTCTGAAAGTCCCTAATCAACCGGACCCTGCAAGTGCCTGGGTACCCACACAGGTGACAAGTAAGGCTCTACATATCTACTGATTGATTGGTATGATATTTTTCTTGTGTTATGTTTTGACTGTGTTTTGTATTTGAGTACTGCATAAATATGTTGGCAAGTGCCTCTAAGTTAATCCTGTCTGTTCTGTGCCATAGCTATCAGGGTTTGAGCTCAGGTTGAATTTAAGGGTTGACACTGACAAGGATTGTGGTTATTATTTGAGGTGGGTACTTACCGCCTCTCAACTAATACCCCCATTTCCTACACATAGTGTAAGAAATCAGGTTATTGGATTGGGGGTAAAAATTCTTCTCCAACAACAACCACAATCCTTGTCAAGGTGAACTGCAAAAGTCACTAAATTAACCTGTGCTCAACTCTCCGGTAGCTTTGCACAAAAACAATCAGGCTTCACTTAGAGGCAAAGTGTACAGTATTGCTGCAGCACTCAAGAAAAATCCCACACCAATTTAGGAAAATATAGTATATTGTAATAAATAAATTGGTACCAGAATGTCAAAAATCATTTTGAGTTTTGATAAGTATAGTGCCTAAAAACACAAAGCGCCACTCATGGTCACCTGGTCGTGCTAGACTGAGGTACAAGTTTAGGCTGACCATGATGGAGCGTAGGCTCAGTTCAGAGATCAGGCTAGTCCCACTAAAAAAGTTATCTTCTCAAAGTCCAGCTTGAAGAGTCCAGTTCATGGTGGAGGTGGCCATGCAGAGTAGGCAGAACATCACAGATGGTCATCACTGTAGCATGAAGAGTGGGCCGGTGGCGTGGGCTGTCATCACTGTTGCACAAAAAGGGGGTCAGGCATCGCAGACAGTCGTTGCTGGAGCTGCGCGCTGGCAGTCACTGCAGGATGTCGTCACTATATGGTGAAGTGGAGATCTTGATTTGCCAGTCATCACTGGCGGTCATTGTAGTGCGAAGAGCTGGGTTCACCATAGCTTCTCGTTGGGGGTCATCACAGGTGGCAGAGCATTGGCATGAACAGGCCCATTCGTAGTCGCAAAGAGCCTAAAACTTTTAGATTTCTCCTATCGTCTCAGAGGTGTGCACTCTAATACCAGACAAGAGTCCATGAGCTGGGGAAGCACCTCTTGGGGATCAGGGACTCACTCTAGCAGAGGCCAGCAGGGCTCGGACAGGTCCAGTTGTAGGTCCAGACAGGTCCAGTTGCAGCAGGTCAGCTGGGCAGTTGCAGGGAGGCCTCTGGATTTTGTTGTGTCCCTTTGGCTCAGAACAGGAGTTCAGCCAACTGACCCTTAGAGTCACTCAGGTGAGATTGGAATGAAAGGAGTAGGTCCTGTTTTCCTTCACAGACAGCAGGATAGGCCTCAAGCAGCAGGACTGATTTATCGAGAACAAGGAAGACCTCAAGCAGAAGGGCAGTCCTCTGGTAGCATCAAAACAGTCCCCTGAACTACGAGGCATGCCTCAGATACAGGGAGGATTTCTTTGACATTAATGGCTACAGTCCAGCTGAAAGTCCTGATTGAGTTAACGGCCCATTCTGTTTTGAATGCCAGATTGCCAGTTTGTTTGCCTTCTCCTTCCCAAATTCTCCTCCTTTGGTGTTGCCAACAAAGAAATTTGTGCCACAACATTGTGAAGAACTTTCTGATGTCCAACCAGAAGAGAACATTGATTGCTCTGTGGGCAAATATTTGAGAAAGGATGTCATGCTGATATTTTGTCACACATGGTAAGAAACTGTGTAATTAGTTGTGCAGGATGTGAGTCCTGCTCAAGAAATAGGTCTACAATGGTCTCCTTATGGGGAACCAAGTACCCCAATAGAGCTCTGGGCTCTTGTAGGGTAGCGAAACAGGGAAGTCCAAGGCTCACTCAAGGGAGGTGGTGTGGGCTGGTAATCTCCATTCGCTGGCAAGTAATACCAACACTCAATTTATTATTTTCCACTCATTGCTTTTTCCTTGAAAACAGAAATGTACATGTATTGAGAACACACACTACTAAATACTATGCATTAAATTGCAAATATATGCATTAGGTAGATGACAGTACTTTTGAGATACCCTCAAATCAAATGTGACCTCTAGTGCGTCATGGACTTCGATTCGTCAAGGGGTCACTGAATATATATATATATATATATATATATATATATATATATATATATATATATACATATATATATATATATATATGTATATATATATATATATATATATATAAAAAACACTTAGACCTCGGCGTTTCCTTTCGGCACCTAACCGTCAACGGTGCTATTCCTAATGCGCGCGCCACCGTGTATTGTATCAAACACTTCTCTCCTGTAGATAAGGGAAAAAGGCAGCATTCCACGGACACAGCAAGTTTAAATCATGTTTATTCCCCTACAGGGACGCGTTTCGGCGTTGCCGCCTTCCTCGACCTGTGGATTGCCATTTTGGCTCCGTTTATATACACCAATCACAATGTGCTCAATTACCATATTTCATTAAAGAACTGCTTTAGTTACGAATACCCACTACATATATCATGCAATCTTACAATAACAGTTGAATACTCAATCTTTATCATACTAATATGCATTAGTTTATCATATGTCATTTCTTAGATGTTTGTAACTTAAGATCTTTGACCCAACGCAATGCATTATATTATCCTTATCCAGTTAACAATTGTGGCGCCTCACACTACTCAATTTACGGTCATTTCAGAATTTATCAGAGTCATGCCTCATTAAAAGTGTACTTAATATTAGTTCATTATTCATCTACAAGAGGCCGTCACATTTTTATATATATATATATATCAAGAGAAAAAATATTATTCTCAACCAATGAGTATATTTATCTGCTATTAATACAACATCTTTCTACTTCAATATAAATGAATATACATCTCTTCACTACTGTTCAACCCATTTGGTTCTTTGGTGTCAAATGCCAGTATATATTTAGATTCCAGTTTTCTTAAATGTTTTTCTCTATCTCCTCCCCGAATGTCTTTTTTAACTCCATCTATAACACTATACGTAATTTCCTCTATTCTGCCTCCATGTACTTCATGTATGTGTCTAGCGACTGGATACGAATCATCTTTATTCAAAATTGCCCTCAAATGTTGCAAAATTCTTTTATGTACTTGCAATTTTGTACTGCCTACATACATTTTGGGACAGCTACATTTTAAGATGTAAACCACGAAATCGCTTTAGCAATTGTATTTTCCTTTGATAGAGTGTATAATTTTTTCTCCTTTCTTAATGAAACTAATGTTTTCTCCATTCTTACAGGCTTTGCATTTAAAGCATCTATGAAAGCCATCTTGTGGTTTAAACCAATTTGTATTGGATGCTGTATTTCTCACGTCACTCTTAACCAGAATATCTTTCATAGATGTTCCTTTCCTGTATGTAATTAAAGGTTTGTTCGATATTTGCTCCCCTATCACAGGGTCACTCTTAAGCATATGCCAGTTCTTTTGCAAAATTTTCTCATCTCCAAGTGTGCTGTATTAAAAGTAGTTATGAACCTCACTGTACCTGAGGCTTTACTCAATCTTTGTCCTGTTCTGTTACATGTCTTAGTTATTTCACCACCCTGTGTAGAGAATAAAAGTGAATCTCTTGTGCGTGATTCTACTTTTCTCACTGCTCTATCCAATATTGGTTTAGAAGTGTGGCATAATGGTTAGAGAGGCAGACCCTGATGCAGAGATCTAGCCCGGGACCAGGGTTCAATTCCCGCGGTTCTTGGGCTCAATTTCCCTGGACAGGAGATTTCTCGCCTCAGTGCCTAATCTAATTCATGGGTCTCACTCTGCAACTGTGGGCAATAGCTTGCTTAATCTCCACAACGGCCCCAACAGCGCTGGGATGCCTGGCTTCACCTTGGGGGTTGTCCAGGAGTGGGCACCTCACAGGGAAAAGCCAGGAGGGGTTCCACAGCGGTATGCGTTCAGCGCCTCGATACCTCAGGGTCGGAGTGCGCTTTACAAGTACAAATTTACATTTACATTTACAATATCCTCTACCGTACAATCTATCTATCATTTCTTCCTGTACATCTTTAAAACTTTGTTCTGTGCAGCAAATTCTTTTGGCCCTTAGTAACTCCCCAAACGGTATGTTGTCTATTAAAGGTTGAGGATGATAGCTGGTAGCATGTAAGATGCTGTTGCCCGCTGTTGGTTTTCTGTATAGAGCTGTTTCTATTTTATTGTTGACAATCATTACTTTCACATCTAAAAACTCAATCTCATGTTGATTAACTTTCCCTGTGAATCTTAAATTACAATCATTTACATTGATCTCTTCCAAAAACTGTGTAGCGATGTCCAAATTACCTTTCCAAATTATGAAAACATCATCTATGTACCTTAACGACAAAATTATGTTGTCATTCCATTTATCCAAAGGGGGATTGTAAGGAAATGCCTCCTTGGCATGGTTGCCCCCTGACTTTTTGCCTTTGCTGATGCTATGTTTACAATTGAAAGTGTGCTGAGGCCTGCTAACCAGGCCCCAGCACCAGTGTTCTTTCCCTAACCTGTACTTTTGTATCCACAATTGGCAGACCCTGGCATCCAGATAAGTCCCTTGTAACTGGTACTTCTAGTACCAAGGGCCCTGATGCCAAGGAAGGTCTCTAAGGGCTGCAGCATGTCTTATGCCACCCTGGAGACCTCTCACTCAGCACAGACCCACTGCTTGCCAGCTTGTGTGTGCTAGTGAGGACAAAACGAGTAAGTCGACATGGCACTCCCCTCAGGGTGCCATGCCAGCCTCTCACTGCCTATGCAGTATAGGTAAGACACCCCTCTAGCAGGCCTTACAGCCCTAAGGCAGGGTGCACTATACCATAGGTGAGGGTACCAGTGCATGAGCCTGGTACCCCTACAGTGTCTAAACAAAACCTTAGACATTGTAAGTGCAGGGTAGCCATAAGAGTATAGGGTCTGGGAGTCTGTCAAACACGAACTCCACAGCACCATAATGGCTACACTGAAAACTGGGAAGTTTGGTATCAAACTTCTCAGCACAATAAATGCACACTGATGCCAGTGTACATTTTATTGTCAAATACACCCCAGAGGGCACCTTAGAGGTGCCCCCTGAAACTTAACCGACTATCTGTGTAGGCTGACTAGTTTTAGCAGCCTGCCACAAACCGAGACATGTTGCTGGCCCCATGGGGAGAGTGCCTTTGTCACTCTGAGGCCAGTAACAAAGCCTGCACTGGGTGGAGATGCTAACACCTCTCCCAGGCAGGAATTGTCACACCTGGCGGTGAGCCTCAAAGGCTCACCTCCTTTGTGCCAACCCAGCAGGACACTCCAGCTAGTGGAGTTGCCCGCCCCCTCCGACCAGGCCCCACTTTTGGCGGCAAGGCCGGAGAAAATAATGAGAAAAACAAGGAGGAGTCACTGGCCAGTCAGGACAGCCCCTAAGGTGTCCTGAGCTGAGGTGACTCTGACTTTTAGAAATCCTCCATCTTGCAGATGGAGGATTCCCCCAATAGGGTTAGGATTGTGACCCCCTCCCCTTGGGAGGAGGCACAAAGAGGGTGTACCCACCCTCAGGGCTAGTAGCCATTGGCTACTAACCCCCCAGACCTAAACACGCCCTTAAATTTAGTATTTAAGGGCTCCCCTGAACCCTAGAAAAATTAGATTCCTGCAACTACAAGAAGAAGGACTGCCCAGCTGAAAACCCCTGCAGCGGAAGACCAGAAGACGACAACTGCCTTGGCTCCAGAAACTCACCGGCCTGTCTCCTGCCTTCCAAAGATCCTGCTCCAGCGACGCCTTCCAAAGGGACCAGCGACCTCGACATCCTCTGAGGACTGCCCCTACTTCGAAAAGACAAGAAACTCCCGAGGACAGCGGACCTGCTCCAAGAAAGGCTGCAACTTTGTTTCCAGCAGCTTTGAAAGAACCCTGCAAGCTCCCCGCAAGAAGCGTGAGACTTGCAACACTGCACCCGGCGACCCCGACTCGGCTGGTGGAGACCCAACACCTCAGGAGGGACCCCAGGACTACTCTGATACTGTGAGTACCAAAACCTGTCCCCCCTGAGCCCCCACAGCGCCGCCTGCAGAGGGAATCCCGAGGCTTCCCCTGACCGCGACTCTTTGAATCCAAAAGTCCCGACGCCTGGGAGAGACCCTGCACCCGCAGCCCCCAGGACCTGAAGGACCGGACTTTCACTGGAGAAGTGACCCCCAGGAGTCCCTCTCCCTTGCCCAAGTGGAGGTTTCCCCGAGGAACCCCCCCCTTGCCTGCCTGCAGCGCTGAAGAGATCCCGAGATCTCTCATAGACTAACATTGCGAACCCGACGCCTGTTCCTACACTGCACCCGGCCGCCCCCGCGCTGCTGAGGGTGAAATTTCTGTGTGGACTTGTGTCCCCCCCGGTGCCCTACAAAACCCCCCTGGTCTGCCCTCCGAAGACGCGGGTACTTACCTGCAAGCAGACCGGAACCGGGGCACCCCCTTCTCTCCATTCTAGCCTATGTGTTTTGGGCACCACTTTGAACTCTGCACCTGACCGGCCCTGAGCTGCTGGTGTGGTGACTTTGGGGTTGCTCTGAACCCCCAACGGTGGGCTACCTTGGACCAAGAACTGAACCCTGTAAGTGTCTTACTTACCTGGTAAAACTAACAAAAACTTACCTCCCCCAGGAACTGTGAAAATTGCACTAAGTGTCCACTTTTAAAACAGCTATTTGTCAATAACTTGTAAAGTATACATGCAATTTTTATGATTTGAAGTTCCTAAAGTACTTACCTGCAATACCTTTCGAATGAGATATTACATGTAGAATTTGAACCTGTGGTTCTTAAAATAAACTAAGAAAATATATTTTTCTATATAAAAACCTATTGGCTGGATTTGTCTCTGAGTGTGTGTACCTCATTTATTGTCTATGTGTATGTACAACAAATGCTTAACACTACTCCTGGGATAAGCCTACTGCTCGACCACACTACCACAAAATAGAGCATTAGTATTATCTATTTTTACCACTATTTTACCTCTAAGGGGAACCCTTGGACTCTGTGCATGCTATTCCTTACTTTGAAATAGCACATACAGAGCCAACTTCCTACATTGGTGGATCAGCGGTGGGGTACAAGACTTTGCATTTGCTGGACTACTCAGCCAATACCTGATCACACGACAAATTCCAAAATTGTCATTAGAAATTGATTTTTGCAATTTGAAAAGTTTTCTAAATTCTTAAAAGACCTGCTAGGGCCTTGTGTTAGATCCTGTCTAGCATTTCTTTTAGAGTTTAAAAGTTTGTAAAAGTTTGAATTAGATTCTAGAACCAGTTGTAGATTCTTAAAAAGTATTCCAACTTTTAGAAGCAAAATGTCTAGCACAGATGTGACTGTGGTGGAACTCGACACCACACCTTACCTCCATCTTAAGATGAGGGAGCTAAGGTCACTCTGTAAAATAAAGAAAATAACAATGGGCCCCAAACCTACCAAAATACAGCTCCAGGAGCTTTTGGCAGAGTTTGAAAAGGCCAACCCCTCTGAGGGTGGCAACTCAGAGGAAGAGGATAGTGACTTGGAGGACAATTCCCCCCTACCAGTCCTATCTAGGGAGAACAGGGTCCCTCAAACCCTGACTCCAAAAATAATAGTCAGAGATGCTGGTTCCCTCACAGGAGAGACCAACACCTCTGAAATCACTGAGGATAACCCCAGTGAAGAGGACATCCAGTTAGCCAGGATGGCCAAAAGATTGGCTTTGGAAAGACAGATCCTAGCCATAGAGAGGGAAAGACAAGAGATGGGCCTAGGACCCATCAATGGTGGCAGCAACATAAATAGGGTCAGAGATTCTCCTGACATGTTGAAAATCCCTAAAGGGATTGTAACTAAATATGAAGATGGTGATGACATCACCAAATGGTTCACAGCTTTTGAGAGGGCTTGTGTAACCAGAAAAGTGAACAGATCTCACTGGGGTGCTCTCCTTTGGGAAATGTTCACAGGAAAGTGTAGGGATAGACTCCTCACACTCTCTGGACAAGATGCAGAATCTTATGACCTCATGAAGGGTACCCTGATTGAGGGCTTTGGATTCTCCACTGAGGAGTACAGGATTAGGTTCAGGGGGGCTCAAAAATCCTCGAGCCAGACCTGGGTTGACTTTGTTGACTACTCAGTGAAAACACTAGATGGTTGGATTCAAGGCAGTGGTGTAAATAATTATGATGGGCTGTACAATTTATTTGTGAAAGAACACCTGTTAAGTAATTGTTTCAATGATAAACTGCATCAGCATCTGGTAGACCTAGGACCAATTTCTCCCCAAGAATTGGGAAAGAAGGCGGACCATTGGGTCAAGACAAGGGTGTCCAAGACTTCAACAGGGGGTGACCAAAAGAAAGGGGTCACAAAGACTCCCCAGGGGAAGGGTGATGAGACAACCAAAACTAAAAATAGTAAAGAGTCTTCTACAGGCCCCCAAAAACCTGCACAGGAGGGTGGGCCCAGAGCCTCTTCACAAAACAATGGGTACAAGGGTAAAAACTTTGATCCCAAAAAGGCCTGGTGTCATAGCTGTAAACAGCATGGACACCAAACTGGAGACAAGGCCTGTCCCAAGAAAGGTTCCACTCCAAACTCCCATCCAGGTAACACTGGTATGGCTAGTCTCCAAGTGGGATCAACAGTGTGCCCAGAGCAAATCAGGGTCCACACTGAAGCTACTCTAGTTTCTGAGGGTGGGGTGGATTTAGCCACACTAGCTGTCTGGCCGCCTAACATGCAAAAATACAGACAGCAGCTCTTAATTAATGGGACTAGAATAGAGGGCCTGAGGGATACAGGTGCCAGTGTCACCATGGTGACAGAGAAACTGGTTTCCCCTGGCCAATACCTAACTGGAAAAACTTACACAGTCACCAACGCTGACAATCAGAGAAAAGTACATCCCATGGCAATGGTTACTTTAGAATGGGGAGGGGTCAATGGCCTGAAACAGGTGGTGGTCTCCTCAAATATCCCAGTGGACTGTCTGCTTGGAAATGACCTGGAGTCCTCAGCATGGGCTGAGGTAGAACTAAAAACCCATGCAGCAATGCTGGGTATCCCTGAACTGGTGTGTGTGAAAACAAGAGCACAATGCAAGGCACAGGGTGAAAAAGTAGAGCTGGAGTCTGGAAAAATGGCCCAGCCTACCAAGAGAACAGGAAAGTCAGTTGGGAAACCAACTGCAACACAGCAAAAGAAAGGGAACCTCTCTTCTCAGGAAGAAGTTCTGCCCTCTGAGGGAACTGAGCCTTTGGAGCTTGAACCTTACCAGGTTGAGCTCTTAGGCCCAGGGGGACCCTCCAGGGAGGAGCTGTGTAAGGGACAAGAAACCTGTCCCTCTCTTGAAGGCCTTAGGCAGCAAGCTGCTGAAGAGTCCAAAGGCAAGAAAAATGGAACGCATAGGGTCTATTGGGAAGATGGACTCCTGTACACTGAGGCCAGAGACCCCAAACCTGGTGCCACTAGGAGAGTGGTAGTGCCTCAGCTGTTCAGAGAGTTCATCCTAACATTGGCCCATGACATTCCCCTTGCTGGACATTTGGGACAAACCAAGACGTGGGAGAGGTTAGTCAACCACTTCTACTGGCCCAATATGTCCAACATGGTTAAGGAGTTTTGCCTCTCCTGCCCCACCTGTCAAGCCAGTGGTAAGACAGGTGGGCATCCAAAGGCCCCCCTCATTCCACTTCCAGTGGTGGGGGTTCCCTTTGAAAGAGTGGGTGTGGACATAGTTGGTCCACTAGAACCTCCCACAGCCTCAGGAAATATGTATATCCTGGTAGTAGTGGATCATGCTACCAGGTATCCTGAAGCTATTCCCCTTAGGTCGACTACTGCCCCTGCAGTAGCCAAGGCCCTCATTGGTATCTTTACCAGAGTGGGTTTCCCTAAGGAGGTGGTGTCTGACAGAGGTACCAACTTCATGTCAGCATACCTAAAGCACATGTGGAATGAGTGTGGGGTGACTTATAAATTCACTACCCCATACCATCCACAAACTAATGGCTTAGTTGAGAGATTCAACAAGACATTAAAGGGCATGATCATGGGGCTCCCAGAAAAACTCAAAAGGAGATGGGATGTCCTCTTGCCATGCCTGCTTTTCGCTTACAGAGAGGTGCCACAGAAGGGAGTAGGATTCTCACCCTTTGAACTTCTGTTTGGTCATCCTGTAAGGGGACCACTTGCCCTTGTTAAAGAAGGCTGGGAGAGACCTCTCCATGAGCCTAAACAGGACATAGTGGACTATGTACTTGGCCTTCGCTCTAGAATGGCAGAGTACATGGAAAAGGCAACCAAAAACCTTGAGGCCAGCCAACAGCTCCAGAAGTTTTGGTATGACCAAAAGGCTGCACTGGTTGAGTTCCAACCAGGGCAGAAAGTCTGGGTTCTGGAGCCTGTGGCTCCCAGGGCACTCCAGGACAAATGGAGTGGCCCTTACCCAGTACTAGAGAGGAAGAGTCAGGTCACCTACTTGGTGGACCTGGGCACAAGCAGGAGCCCCAAGAGGGTGATCCATGTAAACCGCCTTAAGCTCTTCCACGACAGGGCTGATGTCAATCTGTTGATGGTAACAGATGAGGATCAGGAGGCAGAGAGTGAACCTCTCCCTGATCTTCTGTCATCAGACCCAAAAGATGGTACAGTAGATGGAGTGATCTACTCAGACACCCTCTCTGGCCAACAGCAAGCTGATTGTAGGAGAGTCCTACAACAGTTTCCTGAACTCTTCTCCTTAACCCCTGGTCAGACACACCTGTGTACCCATGATGTGGACACAGGGGACAGCATGCCTGTCAAGAACAAAATCTTTAGACAGTCTGACCATGTTAAGGAAAGCATCAAGGTGGAAGTCCACAAGATGCTGGAATTGGGAGTAATTGAGCGCTCTGACAGCCCCTGGGCTAGCCCAGTGGTCTTAGTCCCCAAACCTCACACCAAAGATGGAAAGAAGGAGATGAGGTTTTGTGTGGACTACAGAGGGCTCAACTCTGTCACCAAGACAGATGCCCATCCAATTCCAAGAGCTGATGAGCTCATTGATAAATTAGGTGCTGCCAAATTTCTAAGTACCTTTGACTTGACAGCAGGGTACTGGCAAATAAAAATGGCACCTGGAGCAAAAGAAAAGACAGCATTCTCCACACCTGATGGGCATTATCAGTTTACTGTTATGCCCTTTGGTTTAAAGAATGCCCCTGCCACCTTCCAAAGGTTGGTGAATCAAGTCCTTGCTGGCTTGGAGTCCTTTAGCACAGCTTATCTTGATGATATTGCTGTCTTTAGCTCCACCTGGCAGGATCACCTGGTCCACCTGAAGAAGGTTTTGAAGGCTCTGCAATCTGCAGGCCTCTCTATCAAGGCATCCAAATGCCAGATAGGGCAGGGAACTGTGGTTTACTTGGGCCACCTGGTAGGTGGAGGCCAAGTTCAGCCACTCCAACCCAAGATCCAGACTATTCTGGACTGGGTAGCTCCAAAAACCCAGACTCAAGTCAGGGCATTCCTTGGCTTGACTGGGTATTACAGGAGGTTTGTGAAGGGATATGGATCCATTGTGACAGCCCTCACTGAACTCACCTCCAAGAAAATGCCCAAGAAAGTAAACTGGACTGTGGAATGCCAACAGGCCTTTGACACCCTGAAACAGGCAATGTGCTCAGCACCAGTTCTCAAAGCTCCAGATTATTCTAAGCAGTTCATTGTGCAGACTGATGCCTCTGAACATGGGATAGGGGCAGTTTTGTCCCAAACAAATGATGATGGCCTTGACCAGCCTGTTGCTTTCATTAGCAGGAGGTTACTCCCCAGGGAGCAGCGTTGGAGTGCCATTGAGAGGGAGGCCTTTGCTGTGGTTTGGTCCCTGAAGAAGCTGAGACCATACCTCTTTGGGACTCACTTCCTAGTTCAAACTGACCACAGACCTCTCAAATGGCTGATGCAAATGAAAGGTGAAAATCCTAAACTGTTGAGGTGGTCCATCTCCCTACAGGGAATGGACTTTATAGTGGAACACAGACCTGGGACTGCCCATGCCAATGCAGATGGCCTTTCCAGGTTCTTCCACTTAGAAAATGAAGACTCTCTTGGGAAAGGTTAGTCTCATCCTCTTTCGTTTGGGGGGGGGTTGTGTAAGGAAATGCCTCCTTGGCATGGTTGCCCCCTGACTTTTTGCCTTTGCTGATGCTATGTTTACAATTGAAAGTGTGCTGAGGCCTGCTAACCAGGCCCCAGCACCAGTGTTCTTTCCCTAACCTGTACTTTTGTATCCACAATTGGCAGACCCTGGCATCCAGATAAGTCCCTTGTAACTGGTACTTCTAGTACCAAGGGCCCTGATGCCAAGGAAGGTCTCTAAGGGCTGCAGCATGTCTTATGCCACCCTGGAGACCTCTCACTCAGCACAGACCCACTGCTTGCCAGCTTGTGTGTGCTAGTGAGGACAAAACGAGTAAGTCGACATGGCACTCCCCTCAGGGTGCCATGCCAGCCTCTCACTGCCTATGCAGTATAGGTAAGACACCCCTCTAGCAGGCCTTACAGCCCTAAGGCAGGGTGCACTATACCATAGGTTAGGGTACCAGTGCATGAGCCTGGTACCCCTACAGTGTCTAAACAAAACCTTAGACATTGTAAGTGCAGGGTAGCCATAAGAGTATAGGGTCTGGGAGTCTGTCAAACACGAACTCCACAGCACCATAATGGCTACACTGAAAACTGGGAAGTTTGGTATCAAACTTCTCAGCACAATAAATGCACACTGATGCCAGTGTACATTTTATTGTCAAATACACCCCAGAGGGCACCTTAGAGGTGCCCCCTGAAACTTAACCGACTATCTGTGTAGGCTGACTAGTTTTAGCAGCCTGCCACAAACCGAGACATGTTGCTGGCCCCATGGGGAGAGTGCCTTTGTCACTCTGAGGCCAGTAACAAAGCCTGCACTGGGTGGAGATGCTAACACCTCTCCCAGGCAGGAATTGTCACACCTGGCGGTGAGCCTCAAAGGCTCACCTCCTTTGTGCCAACCCAGCAGGACACTCCAGCTAGTGGAGTTGCCCGCCCCCTCCGACCAGGCCCCACTTTTGGCGGCAAGGCCGGAGAAAATAATGAGAAAAACAAGGAGGAGTCACTGGCCAGTCAGGACAGCCCCTAAGGTGTCCTGAGCTGAGGTGACTCTGACTTTTAGAAATCCTCCATCTTGCAGATGGAGGATTCCCCCAATAGGGTTAGGATTGTGACCCCCTCCCCTTGGGAGGAGGCACAAAGAGGGTGTACCCACCCTCAGGGCTAGTAGCCATTGGCTACTAACCCCCCAGACCTAAACACGCCCTTAAATTTAGTATTTAAGGGCTCCCCTGAACCCTAGAAAAATTAGATTCCTGCAACTACAAGAAGAAGGACTGCCCAGCTGAAAACCCCTGCAGCGGAAGACCAGAAGACGACAACTGCCTTGGCTCCAGAAACTCACCGGCCTGTCTCCTGCCTTCCAAAGATCCTGCTCCAGCGACGCCTTCCAAAGGGACCAGCGACCTCGACATCCTCTGAGGACTGCCCCTACTTCGAAAAGACAAGAAACTCCCGAGGACAGCGGACCTGCTCCAAGAAAGGCTGCAACTTTGTTTCCAGCAGCTTTGAAAGAACCCTGCAAGCTCCCCGCAAGAAGCGTGAGACTTGCAACACTGCACCCGGCGACCCCGACTCGGCTGGTGGAGACCCAACACCTCAGGAGGGACCCCAGGACTACTCTGATACTGTGAGTACCAAAACCTGTCCCCCCTGAGCCCCCACAGCGCCGCCTGCAGAGGGAATCCCGAGGCTTCCCCTGACCGCGACTCTTTGAATCCAAAAGTCCCGACGCCTGGGAGAGACCCTGCACCCGCAGCCCCCAGGACCTGAAGGACCGGACTTTCACTGGAGAAGTGACCCCCAGGAGTCCCTCTCCCTTGCCCAAGTGGAGGTTTCCCCGAGGAACCCCCCCCTTGCCTGCCTGCAGCGCTGAAGAGATCCCGAGATCTCTCATAGACTAACATTGCGAACCCGACGCCTGTTCCTACACTGCACCCGGCCGCCCCCGCGCTGCTGAGGGTGAAATTTCTGTGTGGACTTGTGTCCCCCCCGGTGCCCTACAAAACCCCCCTGGTCTGCCCTCCGAAGACGCGGGTACTTACCTGCAAGCAGACCGGAACCGGGGCACCCCCTTCTCTCCATTCTAGCCTATGTGTTTTGGGCACCACTTTGAACTCTGCACCTGACCGGCCCTGAGCTGCTGGTGTGGTGACTTTGGGGTTGCTCTGAACCCCCAACGGTGGGCTACCTTGGACCAAGAACTGAACCCTGTAAGTGTCTTACTTACCTGGTAAAACTAACAAAAACTTACCTCCCCCAGGAACTGTGAAAATTGCACTAAGTGTCCACTTTTAAAACAGCTATTTGTCAATAACTTGTAAAGTATACATGCAATTTTTATGATTTGAAGTTCCTAAAGTACTTACCTGCAATACCTTTCGAATGAGATATTACATGTAGAATTTGAACCTGTGGTTCTTAAAATAAACTAAGAAAATATATTTTTCTATATAAAAACCTATTGGCTGGATTTGTCTCTGAGTGTGTGTACCTCATTTATTGTCTATGTGTATGTACAACAAATGCTTAACACTACTCCTGGGATAAGCCTACTGCTCGACCACACTACCACAAAATAGAGCATTAGTATTATCTATTTTTACCACTATTTTACCTCTAAGGGGAACCCTTGGACTCTGTGCATGCTATTCCTTACTTTGAAATAGCACATACAGAGCCAACTTCCTACAGGGATTATTTAAAACAAGTTCTTCCCACCAACCCATGTATAGGTTGGCGTAACTTGGGGCGAAACATGTTCCCATTGCGGTACCCCGTTGTTGTTCAAAAATCTCCTGATTGAAAAAGAACATATTAAAAATGAAATAACTAAGACATGTAACAGAACTGGACAAAGATTGAGTAAAGCCTCAGGTACAGTGAGGTTCATAACTACTTTTAATACAGCACACTTGGAGATGAGAAAATTGTTGCAAAAGAACTGGCATATGCTTAAGAGTGACCCTGTGATAGGGGAGCAAATATCGAACAAACCTTTAATTACATACAGGAAAGGAAAATCTATGAAAGATATTCTGGTTAAGAGTGACGTGAGAAATACAGCATCCAAGACAAATTGGTTTAAACCACAAGATGGCTTTCATAGATGCTTTAAATGCAAAGCCTGTAAGAATGGAGAAAACATTAGTTTAATTAAGAATGGAGAAAAAATTATACACCCTATCAAAGGAAAATACAATTGCAAAAGAGATTTCGTGGTTTACATCTTAAAATGTAGCTGTCCCAAAATGTATGTAGGCAGTACAAAATTGCAAGTACATAAAAGAATTTTGCAACATTTGAGGGCAATTTTGAATAAAGATGATTCGTATCCAGTCGCTAGACACATACATGAAGTACATGGAGGCAGAATAGAGGAAATTACGTATAGTGTCATAGATGGAGTTAAAAAAGACATTCGGGGAGGAGATAGAGAAAAACATTTAAGAAAACTGGAATCTAAATATATACTGGCATTTGACACCAAAGAACCAAATGGGTTGAACAGTAGTGAAGAGATGTATATTCATTTATATTGAAGTAGAAAGATGTTGTATTAATAGCAGATAAATGTACTCATTGGTTGAGAATAATATTTTTTCTTTTGATATATATATATATATATATATATATATATATATATATATATATATATTTAAAAAAATGTGACGGCCTCTTGTAGATGAATAATGAACTAATATTAAGTACACTTTTAATGAGGCATGACTCTGATAAATTCTGAAATGACCGTAAATTGAGTAGTGTGAGGCGCCACAATTGTTAACTGGATAAGGATAATATAATGCATTGCGTTGGGTCAAAGATCTTAAGTTACAAACATCTAAGAAATGACATATGATAAATTAATGCATATTAGTATGATAAATATTGAGTATTCAACTGTTATTGTAAGATTGCATGATATATGTAGTGGGTATTCGTAACTAAAGCAGTTCTTTAATGAAATATGGTAATTGAACACATTGTGATTGGTGTATATAAACGGAGCTAAAATGGCGATCCACAGGTCGAGGAAGGCGGCAACGCCGAAACGCGTCCCTGTAGGCGAATAAACATGATTTAAACTTGTTGTGTCTGTGGAGTGCTGCCTTTTTCCCTTATCTACGGGAGAGAAGTGTTTGATATATATATATATTTATATATATATATATATATACAGAGAGAGAGAGAGAGAGCAAGCATTTGGTTTTGTCAAAGGGTCACTACATTAATCAGAACAATAACCACGTGTTAGGAAATCATCATTATAAACCAAAGGAATCCATAAACAAATTTAAATGCAATTGTTTGCATTCATAAAAGGATTGCTATGTTTTTTATTAATCATTGTCAATAAAATACTTTGAATAAAGCATTATAAGTGAAAATAACATGTGTCAGACTCTTTTGTTGCACTCAACAGACCACGTAAAATTCAACTATAGGACCTGCTACTAAGGGGTCCCTGTATTCTGAGCTAAAGAGCACCTTCTCCAACTTAGAATGTTTTAAAATTACAATAAACCTTTCTGGAGGTCATGCTTTGAATATCCTCAGAGAGAGGGCAAGTTTTTAGAAAATTCTCCTGGGCGGCTCCTGTTCCCTCATGCAGCCCCCAAAACATCCAGGAATTTTGTTGGTGGTGCCCCTGCCTTTCTGTGGGGCACCACGAGCAAGAAGAAATGGGTAAACAAATCCCTTGTAGGGCATTATGGTACGCTCCAGCCGGAAAAGAAGTGAAGTTTTAATGAGCGGCTCCTGCTGATTTGTTTATTTGAGCTGTCTTGTCCTACGATACGGTTCTCCTGCATTTTCTTTTGGATCCTGGTTGCCCTGCCAATGGACACTCAGGTGCAGGTCTAGATTGAGGGGGCAGCATAAGAAGCCCAGTAGTGGGTGCACCTAACATAGAGGCTGCTGGAGCCGGTACTTTTGCTTCCTCCCTGTGGGAGCAACCTTTTAGCTGTTGTTGGCCCTCCACGAATTGTGTGCCAGGGATGAGGTCCTGGTCCTCAGCAGGTATTACACTCCCGCCGATGGAGATTAGGGCCCCAGAGTGCAAACTTGTTCTCGGGGTGGGTGGGGTGCCACGCGCAACCATATGACCATATGACCCATAAAAAAGAATGAATATGCATATCATGTTGCACCAACCCCTGTGGACTTGGCCATCCCCAGAGGAATGAACCTGAGATTGGGTGGAGTGCCTTGCAATCAGCAGTTCAGTTCTTCTTTTTAAGAGAAGCAAATCTTTCCAGGTGCACAACTCCAGCATGATGGGCTAATTTTCTTTTTAGCTTTGTAAGGAAATGCCTCCTTGACATGGTTACCCCCCTGACTTTTTGCCTTTTGCTGATGCCAAGTTATGATTGAAAGTGTGCTGGGACCCTGCTATCCAGGCCCCAGCACCAGTGTTCTTTCCCTAAACTGTACCTTTGCTTCCACAATTGGCACAGCCCTGGCACTCAGGTACGTCTCTTGTAAATGGTACCCCTGGTACCAAGGGCCCTGATGCCAGGGAAGGTCTCTAAGGCCTGCAGCATGTCTTATGCCACCCTGGGGACCCCTCACTCAACACATGCACACTGCCTCACAGCTTGTGGTGCCTCCTGTACCACCTGTCAAGCCAGTGGTAAAACAGGTGGCCATCCAAAGGCCCCCCTCATTCTACTTCCAGTGGTGGGGGTCCCCTTTGAAAGAGTGGGAGTGGATATAGTGGGTCCACCTGAACCTCCCACATCATCAGGGAACCAATACATCCTAGTAGTAGTGGATCATGTTACTAGGTACCCTGAAGCAATTCCCCTTAGGTCCACTACTGCCCCTGCAGTAGCCAAAGCACTCATAGGTATGTTTACCAGAGTGGGATTTTCTAAGGAGGTGGTTTCTGACAGAGGTACCAACTTCATGTCAGCTTACCTGAAACATATGTGGAATGAGTGTGGGATGACTTACAAATTCACCACACCATAACATCCACAAGCCAGTGGCCTTGTTGAGAGGTTCAACAAGACATTGAAGAGCGTGATCATGGGGCTCCCTGAAAAACTCAAAAGGAGATGGGATGTCCTCTTGCCATGCCTACTTTTTGCCTACAAAGAGGTGCCTCAGAAGGGAGTAGGGTTTTGCCCCTTTGAACTTCTGTTTGGCCATCCTGTTAGGGAACCACTAGCTCTTGTAAAAGAAGGCTGGGAGAGACCTCTCCATGAGCTTATATAAGATGTGGTGGACTATGTACTAGGCCTATGTTCAAGGATGGCAGAGTACATGGAAAAGGCAAGCAAAAACCTTGAGGCCAGCCAAGAGCTCCAGAAGATGTGGTATGACCAAAAGGCTGTTATGGTTGAGTTTCAGCCAGGGCAGAAAGTCTGGGTTCTGGAGCCTGTGGCTCCAAGGGCACTTCAGGACAGACGGAGTGGCCCTTACCCAGTGCTAGAGAAGAAGAGTCAGGTCACCTACCTGGTTGACCTAGGCACTAGCAGGACCCCCAAGAGGGTGATACATGTGAACCGCCTCAAACTCTTTCTTGATAGGGCAGATGTAAACCTGTTAATGGTTACAGATGCGGACCAGGAAGCTGAGAGTGAACCTCTCCCTGATCTCCTCTCCACTGACCTAAAGATGGCTCAGTAGATGGAGTGATCTATTCAGACACCCTCTCTGGCCAACAGCAGGCTGACTGCAGGCAAGTCCTCCAGCAGTTTGCTGAGCTCTTTTCCTTAACCCCCGGTCAGACACACCTGTGTACCCATGATGTGGACACAGGAAACAGCATGCTTGTCATAAACAAAATATTTAGACAGTCTGACCAAGTTAAGGAAAGCATCAAAGTGGAAGTCCACAAGATGCTGGAGTTGGGAGTGATTGAGCACTCTGACAGTCCCTAGGCTAGCCCAGTGGTCTTGGTCCTCAAACCTCACACAAAAGATGGCAAGAGAGAGATGAGGTCCTGTGTGGACTACAGAGGACTTAACTCTGTCATCAAGACAGATGCTCACCCCATTCCAAGGGCAGATGAGCTAATAGACAAATTAGGTGCTGCCAAATACTTAAGTACCTTTGACTTGACAGCAGGGTACTGGCAAATAAAAATGGCACCTGGAGCAAAAGAGAAAACAGCATTCTCTACACCTGATGGGCACTACCAGTTTACTGTGATGCCCTCTGGCTTAAAGAATGCCCCTGCCACCTTCCAAAGGTTGGTGTATCAAGTCCTTGCTGGCTTGGAGTCCTTTAGTGCAGCTTATCTTGATGATATTGCTGTCTTTAGCTCCAACTGGCGGGATCACATGGTCCACCGGAAGACAGTTTTGCAGGCCCTGCAAGCAGCAGGCCTCTCTATCAAGGCATCTAAATGCCAGATAGGGCAGGATACTGTGGTTTACTTGGGACACCTTGTAGGTGGGGGCCAACTTCAGCCACTCCAACCCATGATCCAGACTATTCTGGACTGGGTAGCTCCAAAAACCCAGACTCAAGTCACAGCATTCCTAGGCTTGACTGGGTACTATAGGAGGTTTGTGAAGGGATATGGATCAATAGTGACACCCCTCACAGAACTTACCTCCAAGAAAATGCCCAAGAAAGTGAACTGGACCGTAGACTGTTAAAAGGCCTTTGACACCCTGAAGCAAGCAATGTGTACACCACCAGTTTTGAAAGCTCCACATTATTCTAAGCATTTCATTGTGCAGACAGATGCCTCTGAGCATAGGATAGGAGCAGTTCTGTCCCAAACAAATGATGATGGCCTTGACCAGCTTGTTGCTTTTATTAGCAGGAGGTTACTCCCCAGGGAGCAGCGTTGAAGTGCCATTTAGAGGGAGGCCTTTGCTGTGGTCTGGTCCCTGAAGAAGTTGAGACCATACCTTTTTCGTACTCACTTCATAGTTCAAACTGACACAGACTTCTCAGATGGCTAATGCAAATTAAAGGAGAAAACCCTAAACTATTGAGGTGGTCCATATCCCTACAGGGATTGGACTTTGTAGTGGAACACAGACCTGGGACTGCCCATGCCAATGCTGATGGCCTTTCCAGGTTCTTCCACTTAGAAAATGAAGAATCTCTTGGGAAAGGTTAGTCTCATCCTTTTTCGTTTGAAGGGGGGGGGTGGTTGTGTAAGGAAATGCCTCCTTGGCATGGTTACCCCCTGACGTTTTGCCTTTTGCTGATGCCAAGTTATGATTGAATGTGTGCTGGGACCCTGCTAACCAGGCCCAGGCACCAGTGTTCTTTCCCTAAACTGTATCTTTGCTTCCACAATTGGCACAGCCCCGGCACTCACAGCTTGTGTGTGCTGGTGGGGAGAAAATGACTAAGTCGACATGGCACTCCCCTCAGAGTGCGATGCCAACCTCACACTGCCTATGGCATGGGTAAGTCACCCCTCTATCAGGCCTTACAGCCCTAAGGCAGGGTGCACTATACCACAGGTGAGGGCATATGTGCATGGGTACTATGCCCCTACAGTGTCTAAGCAAAACCTTAGGCATAGTAAGTGCAAGGTAGCCATAAGAGTATATGGTCTGGGAGTTTGTCAAACACGAACTCCACAGTTCCATAATGGCTACACTGAAATCTGGGAAGTTTGGTATCAAACGTCTCAGCACAATAAATGCACACTGATTCCAGTGTGGTATTTATTTAAAAATGCACCCAGAGGGCATCTTAGAGATGCCCCCTGAATACCAATCTGACTTCTAGAGTGCGGCTGACCAGTTTCTGCCAGCCTGCCACAACCAGACGAGTTGCTGGCTACATGGAGAGAGTGCCTTTGTCACTCGGTGTCCAGGAACAAAGACTGCACTGGGTGGAGGTGCTTCTCACCTCCCCCTGCAGGAACTGTAACACCTGGCGGTGAGCGTCAAAGGCTCACCCCTTTTGTTACAGCGCCATAGGGCATCCCAGCTAGTGGAGATGCCCGCCCCTCCGGCCACTGCCCCCACTTTTGGCGGCAAAGCTGGAGGAGATAACTAGAAAAACAGGAAGGACTCCCAGGAGACTGCGACCTTGTGTGTAGCCCGAGACAACCCCCTGAACCCTAACAGCGACTCATGCAGAGAGAATCCAGAGGCTCCCCCTGACAGCGACTGCCTGTAACCAGGGGCCCGACACCTGGACCAAACACTGCACCCGCAGTCCCCAGGACCAGAAGGAACTGAACATCAGTACAAGAGTGACCCTCAGGCAACCCTTCTGCCTAGCCCAGTTGGTGGCTGGCCCGAGAAGCCCCCTCCTGTGCCCTGCCTGCACCGCTAGAGTGACCCCCGGGTCTCTCCATTGAATCCAATACAAAACCCGATGCCTGCTTTGCACACTGCACCTGGCCGCCCCTGTGCCGCTGAGGGTGTGTTTTGTGTGCCTACTTGTGTCCTTCCCAGTGCTCTACAAAACCCCCCTGGTTTGCCCCACAAGGACGCGGATACTAACCTGCTGGCAGACTGGAACCAGAGCACCCCTGTTCTCCATAGGCGCCTATGTGTTTTGGGCACCTCTTTGACCTCTGCACCTGCCCGGCCCTGAGCTGCTGGTGTGATAACTTTGGGGTTGCCTTGAACCCCCAACGGTGGGCTGCCTATGCCCAGGAACTGAGACTTGTAAGTGTCTTACTTGCCTCACAATCTAACCAATACTTACCTCCCCCAGAAACCGTTGATTTTTGCACTGTCTACTTTAAAAAAAGCTTATTGACATTTTAACAAAAAGTGTATATGTTATTGCTCTAATTCAAAGTTCCTAACTTACCTGTGTGGAGTACCTTGCATTTTATGTATTTACTTCAAATCTTGAACTTGTGGTTCTAAAAATAAATTAAGAAAATATATTTTTCTATATAAAAACTATTGGCCTGGAGTTAAATCTTTGAGTGTGTGTTCCTCATTTATTGCCTGTGTGTGTACAACAAATGCTTAACACTACCCTCTGATAAGCCTACTGCTTGACCACACTACCACAAAATAGAGCATTAGAATTATCTAATTTTGGCACTATCTTACCTCTAAGGGGAACCCTTGGACTCTGTGCACACTGTCTCTCACTTTGAGATAGTATATCCAGAGCCAACGTCCTACAAACTTGTTTTGTTTCTGGTGGTGACCTAACCACACAAAAGGGTGCACTTAACAGGGAGGTGGTCTTACTGATTCCCTGTGCCAGTTTTCTCCTCTCCTGGCTTATAATGCTCATCTACTACTGGTGGGGGCTTCTTGCACAGCTCCTCAGCTACTAGCCAGCAGAGCAGCATCCTACCCAGACTCCCAAGCCCCAGAGTCTCCTGGCTGTCTTGCAGAGCACTTGGGATGACAATAGAGTCTAGATGTTCCCCCAACTAGTCCTCACAGATCATAAGGGAGCCAGCACCACTAGACCTGGAGAGAACCTTTTGGTCCTGGGGTCAGCTTTAGACAAAAGGCCTCAATACGACATGGGCGGTCCTAGGACCACCAGTGTCACAGTGGTGGACAGACCTCCACATTCCATAAGGAAGCCGAGGCCAATATCGTAGCACTGTTACCGCTAGGCTGACCATCAGGAACATCGTAATACAATGTTCCCCAACCCGATGGAAACATCAAAATACCAAAAGGGGTAAGGCAGTCCCAAAGTCCTTAGTCTATCTATGCAGTGAATGAGGTGGCTTCTCCTTCCAGCTGTCCATGATTATGCTGTCATTGCTTTCCAGTTCCAGGGTGTTATTCACTGTCTTATAACTGGGGCTGGAAAGTTCTAGATGATAGGCACCCAATCCCAGGATGTCACAATACCCATCCACCCCTATCCCAACCCTCCTGTACAGCATTCTGACACAATCCAAAAATGAAGCTGTTGAGATTTCTCTGTGAAGAGTCCCTCTGAGGGCCTCAGTTTCCCACCCAGCTGACATCACTGCCAGATACTGTCACTTCAAATGGGAGCCCCTCCTGTGTTGACTCCAGGTGTCTGTGATTCCTCCTTTTTCAGTGGACCTGGGCTGACCCAGCCCAGGTGCAGTGTGACAGCTAATTATCAGATGCAAAGTTTTCCCATGCTCCTTTGTTCCCGGGAATCAAGTCAATCACTTAGAATTTCCCCCTTCATTTAATGAGGCCTTTGCTTCGTCTGCTGATAAGCAGAGTAATTGATTTGGCCCCACGGGTGTAATCAAGAACTGAAATCTCATTATGACTTGAGACAGAGAAATATAACAATTCTTGACATCCGGTATAATGTACATTTGTGCAGCTTGAACCTGTAAAATAAAACTCAGCATGCATGTTTCACTCCAGTTTGACATCTCACTTGACTGTATGGGCCTAAGTTGAGTGAAACTGTACTTTAAGGCAGATTTCACCTATGTCTATAATGCAGTGAAAGAACTACAGATTTTCTAGTAAACCCTAGGGACCTAGCTATGAATGCCCACTAATATTATAAGACCTAACCCGGTCAGCACCTACCATTGCAGAGTCTGTTCTGCACCAGTCTACCTGTGCCCAAATACAGTGCTGCATACAGTGGTAGTTACATGTGAACACATGCACACATGCATGTGCACATGTTCACGTGTAACTAGCCCTGTGCCCCTTACTCTAGCTAAGTGTTTGCCAAACTGTGGATCAGGACCCACTTGTGGGTTGCCAGTCTACTTCTGGAGGGTTGTGAAAGAGCAATAAATAAGGTGCCTTTACATTTTGTATTTATCTTGTCATGGTTACTATGCTTCAGAAACAAAGGGTAAATGTCAGGCTGTGTCTTCTGAGAAATTGCTGCTTAGTCTTTTAAAATGGGGACTGGTTTTTACTTTTCCTTCTCTGACTGCAAAGTGAGAGGAGTTTTTCAAATTAACTATGTGACAATCCTGCTGGGGTAGATGAACTGTAAAAGGAAAGGCTGTAGAATTTTCTTTTTGTAACACATAACAGTATAATACCTGTAAATGAACTATACACATATTTCAGAATACATCAGCAATTAGGAAAGCAAAAATGAAGCACATGTTTTTGTAATTCTGGAGTGTGATGGAAACAAAGATTTTAATATAATCAAAACAAATCAAAACTCTTTTAACTGGAGATCCGCAAATTATAAATATTCACTAAAACCGGATTTCCACACATTATCAGTTGTGTACTATATAGGTTTATCAGTAAAACTACAGCTCTGCAAATTTAGTGGCCATTCCAATGGAAAATGTTATGTATATAAATGTCAGTGAGCTCCTGCTCAATGCATTAGTAATATATTTGCAACAGTGTGTTCCAAAATGCACCTCCGGCTACATACTACCCTTTTACCACTCTCCTGCTGAAAATATATGATACATTTGGTTGTGCAGCTAGAAGGTTTCACAGTCCCTATGACTTCAGTGACATAACTTTGATGTCAGTATCCCCAACTATGAAAATTGTTCCACCACCACTGGTGGAAAGGTGATGAAGTATGTCCCTCAGTTCAAATTTAAAACATACCCTTGCAAGTATCTCCAAAATGACTATGCATTAACCTTCCAGTATTTTTGCTGCTAGTTGTTTACTCACAAAGTAGTTTTCTGTTTTACTTTGCAGGTTTTTCTTTATGAACATGTCCTATGGGCTTTTCGATTTAGTGTTTTGGTTTCAAATAAAACAATATTTTTTACTTTGATCTCCTTTTTTCGGGTTTCCAATAGTGTTTCTTTTTAAACACGTTTTCTGTTTTTTCTATTGTTACTAGACACTTTGGATTGCTTTGATGGACCTCTACTGGATTGTTTTAATTTTTGCATTTTTTGGGGCTTTTTTGAAAATATTTTTACAGTCTTTGGTGGTTTATACTTTTTGACTACTTGGATTCAGAGGATGATCTGTAGCTACAGAACGGAAAGTCATATTTAATGTATTTATTTTGGGTGGGAAATGTTATATTTGATCATTTATGTAAGTGTTATGTGATTCTTATTTAGTATTGTGTATTTAGTGTGTTGGAATTATTTTACACAATGGATTAAGTTTGTTGTTGTTTGAGATTTTTGGTTGGTGAGGTTTACATTTTTTATATAAATAATATACAATATTTTATTATTTCAGTATTATTAAAAATTGGGCTTTTATTTAATGTTTTGACTATGGTAATAAAATGTTATATGTATTATTTATATAAAAAATGATTTGTAATGTTGGTTAAGATTATGATATATGTTTTTGGGAACTTTGTAGGTTACTATTTATTTCAAGATATGATTTTGGCTATTGTTGCTAAGTAATCTACTCCTTTGAGGTTTTTGAAGAGTTTTACTTTAAGTTGTAGCATGCCGTACATTATTTTGGTGTGTTTGCTAAATTGTGGTGCAATTTGGGTTATAGATTGCTCAACTGATAGTTGTTGGTAGCTTTGCTCCTGTTGTAGAGTGTATGACACTACCACGCATGCCGGAACAATGCATGCTTTAAAAATGCAGTTGGAACCACAACTGCGTCTTTTCCATGTATGCCTTTACCACACATGCCTTTACAACAAATTTTGTTGTAAAAGTATGCTCAGTAAAGGCATATGTGGAAACGGCATGCGTGGTTGTGTTATACAACACCCCCCTCTAAAAATGTACCCCAAACCCCCACCCACCCTGAGGCCCAAACCTACTCCCACCCCTAATAAGTAAACTACCCAGACACTCCCCACCCGCCCTGAGCCCTAAAACCTTCCCCACCCCAAATAACTAAACTACATAACCCACCCAAAGCCCTAAAAAAAACTTCCTATCCTCGCATCCTGCCCCTAAAAACTAAACTACCTAGGCCTAGCCCCACTTACCTCACCGTATCCTCTCTCGAACATTTTTCCTCCCCTCCCTTCCTTAAACCTTTCCCCCACCCATCCTAAGCCCTAAAAAATAAACTTCCCCAACCCCCCCACCCCACCCCTAAAAAAAACCTACCCTGGCCCCCCCACCCACCCTAAACCCTCAATCTACCCCACTCCTAAAAACTACCCCCAACCCCACCGCAGCCCCACTTACCTCACTGTGTCCTCTCCTGATCCACTAGACTGCTCTCTGCCTTTTTCTCTGCCTTAAACACGCATGTGCGTAGTTTGGCATATACGTGGTTAAGGCAGAGAAAAAGGCAGTTGTTGTTCAGGCAAGCGTTTTTCTGCTTGCGTGAGAAACGTCCACGTTTTTGACGATGTGTTGTTTAGGACATTTCCTCTTTTTGTAGGCTTCTTTAAATTTATTAAGTGTGTACTGGGTTCTGCTTAGTGTGGATTGGAAGGCATTATGCCAACCTTCCACTGTGTTGTTTGTTTTGGCTTTGTGTGCCAAGGTGCTGTCATAGACATTCCACTGTGGTATTTGACATTTAGGTTAGCATCTGTGTCTGAAGGGCTGTAGTCTGGCAACCCAAGTATCTATGAAATTATCCATTAGGGGGCTTAGTTTGTGTTCATTTTGTTATTAAATTGTAATGGTTAGCTATCTCGGACACAGGGACATGAGCTTAGCACAGATTGTTGGAGATGTCTCCATATGCTTTGTTTGAAATGGTAGTAACAGCCTGGAATGGCTGTGTGTGGGAAAACATTTAAAATGGGTTGAAGCTGGCTTGTTCTAATCTATGATTATTGTTTGTGGGTAGTAGCTATTTGTTTTGTGTTTAACATGGTTTAAGAGTTTCTAATAAGTGCTACTTTGTTTATTTGGTAGTAGGGCACATATGAATGGTATATTTTTGTTTTGATATTCACCACGTATGTTGTATTTCTGAGTGAATATTTTGGTGCACATTTTGAAGGTCCCATCCATCATCCAGGTTTGACACTGGCTTAGCTTTAGTAAGTTATCTTCCGTCGAAAATATTAGGATTAGTTTATCATTGTTTAGGTTGCCATATTATAGGAAGGGTACCTCATAATATGTAATTTTTAAGTGTTCATGTATTTCTATATCTTGGTATCTTCTATGGGCACTTGGGGTATCACTGGTGGCCTTTAATGTCCTTGAGGACTTTTAGGGAGTATACCTTTTAGGATTTGTGTTGTGTGCTTCTGGAAACCAGTGCTTGCCTCTCTTACATCCTGCAATACCTCATTTTATTTTATTTCTGTTACATTTGGGGGCTCGTTGTGTTCCCTTACATTAATTACAACACCATATTTTGTAGTGGCCCTTCTATAGCATGCATTGGAGTAATATTTAGTACAGGAGCAGCTGCTTTTAATGATGCTTGGAGGGGCCGGGGAGGGTTCGCACGGAATGGTGTTCTCACGGGGTGAGGGGTGGGAATAATATGTATATTTTTTTTAAACGTACTTGCCTCATGCCGCCTCAGTGTTTCTCTCTACCTCGGTGCTTCTCTGTGTCTTCTCTCCCCCACCCAATCCAGATGCTTCTCTCATGCTGTTACCAAGAATGAGAGAAGCGACTGGATTGGTCTGAGCACCTGAAATGCTGCTCAGCTGGGGTCTGGGAGCCTGCATTGGTTCTTCACCTGGTCTGTAATATACAGCACAGGTGGAGAGTTCTAAGTGCGCATGTCAATTTGTCCGTCCTTGGACCGCCGGCCCAAATGACATGCGCACTTAAAGATCACACAGTTTCGCCCTGCCCTATGAGGAGGAAGCAAAAAATAAAATGATAATACAATAGTTGTATTATCATTTTATTTTTCTGCTGCCTTTCAGCAGCGGGGTCACGCTCCTCCGCCATAGCGGAGGGGCTGCCCCTGACTCAGTACATTTCCAATTCACAGTTCCTATCAATATACCTACTTGATTGTAGGTGTAGCCCATGTGAATTAATAATTGCTTTCCTTTATGTGATGTTATATATTTTGCTATTCCTGTCATTATGTCTGAAAATAGTGTAAATGTATAAAGAATTACAATTTTAAAATGTTTATATGTTTGTTATTTACATATAAAATTATCCAACTACTTTTCTTATTTATACTTGCATGTATGTTCTTTTTTGAAGTTTTACACTTGTAGCTTTTCCGTTGGGGTATTGAAGTGTGGAACAGGTGGTTTCTTTTCTGTTGGTAGAAAAAAAGTGCATCACTTTCATTTTAAATGTTTATTTGATAATAGTTTGCAGAGGTTGAGGTTTCATTTTATTCAGATCTCGGCAAGCGTCTGTTTTATCATATTTGCATACAATTACTTTTTAAAGTCTTTTTTTTGTTTGTGATTGGTGTTGTTTTTTCTGTAACTTAACACTTTCTCAATGTTGTCATCTTTGTTTGCTAAGTACATGAAAAGAAATAAGGTTGTAGACTGTTTTGTTAATTGTTATTTTATCATTTTAATTAAAAGTAAGTTTTAGTTTTATAAGTTTTACTTACTTTGTAAGGTAGTTGTTGAGACATATAGTTATAATTTCTGTTTTCCGGTTCTGCTCATAGAATTTGGCAGAGTTTCTTCTTCTTGTAGCGTTTGTCGCTTGTGGAGTATTAAGTTATAAAAATATGTGTGCTTTTTATGTTGTTGATTAAATAGTTTGTATGATTTTATTGGTTACATTTGTTTATAGTTTCATTTTATTGGTTAGTTTTCTTTTGGTTTGTACATTTTTATTTTTTACTTTTGTCTTTCTATGGTACATGCTAATTCAAGTTTTATTTATAATGTTTAATATGTAGTTTGATACTTTCAAATTTTATTTTGACATTTTTATTTTTATAGGGCCTCATTTCGACTTTGGCGGTCCTAAAAGCGGACTGCCAAAGCTGTGGGGAGGACGCCACCGTCATATTAGAGGCATCCCTCCCACGCGTATTACAATGTTCCCGCCGGGTTGACCGGAGGGAACAGTGCTAGGATATTGGCCTCAGCTCTTTTAAGGGAGCTGAGGCCAATATCCTACCACTCCAGCACACTTGGAATGCTCACTGTCTGCAGACAGTGCGCATTCCAACGTGCTGGGAAGGTTGGGCCCTGGAATTGGCTTTCTGTCAGCCTTTTCATGGCGGGGTCCCCACAATGAAAAGGATGGCAGAAAGTGGGGTTGTAATCAGCCAGGGGGTGCTGAGTTCAGTGCCACCATGGCTGGTTACAACACTGACTGCCCGTCACCCCGTCAGGAACAATGTTTCTGACGGGAACGGCAGTCTCCTGGTGGGTCTGCCCACCAGGGCTGTAATGTGGTAGTCGGACCACCACTGTTGCGGCAGTCCGACCGCCAGCCTCGTAAAAAGACCCTTAGATTGTTGTATAAATGTTTCTAGTTTATGTACATATTTTTGGACTAATGTTGTTATGTATTTAGTTACATTTGTATTTGGGGTGATTCACAATTATTTTGGTGATGCAATATATTTTTTTTGTAAAAACGTATCTATGTTGTTGAGTGCTTATTTTTGCATTTTCTGTAATGTAAAAATATGTTTTTATGTTTATTAATGATATTGTACTTACTTTTGTAATATTATTGTTGTTGATATTGTATGAGACATTTTTGATATTGTGTTTATTTAAATGTGGCAATATTATTGGTTCCAATATGTTTGTTTTCGATAGAAGTAAAAAACAATATTTTTACAGTGATACAGTGATATTTTGTTCTCAATATTTGTGGTTTAATTAGTTAAGTATAGGAAGGTGATATTTATGTTAAGGATATTCAATTTCCGATAACCAAGAAAGAAGTACCTAGAGATAATACCTTGTTTACTTACTGGTAATCTTCATTACCTTGAGTCCTACTCTTCCTCGTCAAAGTCCCCCATCCCCCATGGTTGAAGTGCACATGAGTTTTACTTGCATGCTATTTAAAGTAGGAGCATTGGGTTTACCAGACTTTTATAGACTGGGCTCATGGGTGTTTTTTTTTAAAGGGAGATTGATAGCTATCTGTCACAGACAGGGATACACCTCAATTGTTAAGGACTGTAAAAAGCAGCAGCAGGACTAGGAATGATGAAGATTACCAGTAATTCAACTCGATGCTCAAGCTGAAAATAATGTAACAAATTGCAGTATGCAACTTTAGCATAGTTGCCACTTTGTTGTCTTTGGTCCCCTGGGCCCATACTGGTTGCACACGGGGTCATGTAGCCGAAACAACTTGCTGCCCTTCTGGAGAGACATGCTAAATGCTCCCAGAAAAGTATACAATAGGGTCCTGCTCTGGAGGGAGGTGTCACCTCCCTCCTGCAAGAAGCGAAAGGAGTGTTGGCCCAAAAGGTAAGCTTCAAAGGAGAAACCGCCTTTGAACAGCAAATGGGTACCACTTGGGAGAGGAGCTGCTCCATTGTTCAGAAAGACAGACAGGCTGGCACTAGGGACAGGAGAGGTGAAACAAGTTGCCAAATCAGTTTTCCAGGGGCTTGTAGCCCCCGTGGTAGTGATGACGCAGAAAAAGAAGGTCCGACATATATTCATGCATACCGTGTAATCAATACATATAATATAGAGCGATGTTAGTAAAAGAAATAATGTACGGGGGAAAATGTGCCCTCTGGGTAGTTCGCCATCATTGTAAACGAGCTTTATTAATCATGAAGTATTGAAAATGTAGTAATCCGTCATAATCGCAAATATATGTCATGATTTCTTGTTTGAAAACTGTTTTGCTTAGCTTAAATTTAGTACAGGCTTTGGCCTAGTTGCTTGGTTTCAAATTCTAACTGCGTGTTTTTTTTCCTTGAACCAATGAAACATATATTCTTGCTTGTAGTTGTATTTTTCCAGTAGAAACTGGCTGGTACACTTATCTCCAAGGTTTCGTGCTAGGCCGGTTACATCCCCTTTGATACAAGGTCAGTCTCTGCAGGTGCGGACAATGAAGGTACAGATAGTAAAATAATTGGCAAACCATGATACAATTTGTGTTCCAAGGCTCCAAGGACAGTGTATGCATAAATGGGCGCTAGTAAAAGAAAATTTTTGATTGGACAATTTGAAGCCAACCTATGAACCCTCCAATGGAAGACCCTGCAGAATTTGGAATGTTTCTTACTTAAACCCACCGGACAAAGAGAAGTCAGCCATTTTCCTCGATGCCAGTTTGAAGCCTGATGCCAGACTCCATTTTGGACGACACCCTGATGCCCTTTTCTCTATCTGAGAGAAAGAGACTTTAAGAATTCTCACCCTAGAGACTTTAACTTTGATTTGCCCCCGTCTTGCCCATGCAGTAACTTTACCCTATTCTCCTTGCCGCTGCAAGGAAACTTGCCCTTAACTTTGCCCCTTTGAAACTTGCCCCATGCTGATCAACCGGTACCTGAAGGACGAAGACTTTTCTTGAATGCTGATTGTATTTGGTAAATATGAAAGGATAAATGTATTATGCATTGTGTTTTTTTTTCCTTTTTTTAGGTACCAACTGCTAATTTTGATAGGGTCCCAGCTAGAAGTTTTCCAAATTTGTGTTGACTAAATTCGTTTAGCATGAAGCCCCACATGTCGATGCTAATTAGAGGTTAGTCGAGGTATTCATTCAATGTACCATGCCAAATTGAAATCTTGTTATGCTGACCGAATGTATGCAATTAGTCAAATACAGTTAGTCACATTGGTGATTTGCATTGCTATAACAGAGTGTATCATCATTCAGATTTTACGTATATTGCGTTTCTTCCGCCGTTATGGACAGCTAGTAATGTTCATATACATATATCAATTGGTTTTGAGACATATATATATCGTGCTAGCTTTGTTAATATAGGGAAATAAATTCACTAACTTTTAATAAACTGGTGTGGTTATTCATGACTGAAAGGTTATGGTGCGTCGAAATACCAACTGTTATTGATTTCTGATGTGCTATATTGATCTATCAATCGTGTACTGATTATTGATTACAACGGTTATTGATTATTGATCTGAGTGACTCGACTATTGAGGATGAGGAGAGCCCGACTCGGTTAAAAGATTCACCGACCTCCAACGTGTCCAGGTACAGGTAATTTTATAAGAGCTGGACGCGTTATCAGTAGATGGTAGCAGAGATTGATGGTTTAGCCCTTTGGGACCCCATCCGAACAATAGACAGAGTCAGGTTTGAATTTTCTTTGATAAAACAAGTCGGAGAGATGATGATGCCCTAAGTCCCCAATGACTTTCCCGGGATCTCGGAGCTTGCGAATGAGGAACATGGAGGTATGAAAATGGTCTCAGCGTTTCTAGTGACGGTATGAGTGAAGTTAGGGTTTTGCGCTTGCACAGCTTATCGCCGCAGATTAATTGAGAAGTTTGTGAGGATTTTAGGGGGGTTAAAAGATATTAGAGGAGTGTTACTCCAAAGGTGTGAGAATAGGGAAGTCGTCGAACTTCACGTGTGTGTAGCGCTTTGAGCAGAAAAAATTGTCCACGTGATTGTTGATGTTGAGACGGGCCCTGCGAGGTCAAGAGACTCCAGAGTATGTTGAAAAGTGTATGTGACACTTGTTTGATGTTGTGATCTGGTCAGGTTTAATAGGTTGATCGGGCGTGGTCAACAAGTCGGTATGAATGTTGCGGAGTGAAAGAAAACTTCGACTTTGAGATTTGACGAATTCTAAAGTGCACTAGAATAGTTCATTGATCAGTTGAGAGTAAAGTTTGCGGGTCAAATTTTGCTTGCGAAAGTGGGAAACCGAGAAAGATGGAATAACTGCCGAGGCTAGTGAAAAATCCCTAAGGTTTCTGAAGCGACTGTATTACCTTTCCTGTAGTAAACCGACAGATCTGTTTTATTCCTTTGGTTAAGTGCTCGCGTTATATTGCAGAAATTAGTTTATGAGTGAAGCCGAATGAAAAGAGGACAAGCCGCGGGACTTTGTCAGCCGCAGGGTGTGAGTGTGACGTCACTAGGAGCCGCGCTGGGATAGGTCGGTTGGTGAGAAGGGTCGCGCACGGATTGTAACCATGGCACAGGTGTGATATTCAATCCTTTACAGACGACTTTCCCAAATTGAGAGAAAAGCCGATTGAGTGGTATCAACAAACAGATAGATTTGTGAAACTCGCGAAGTGTCTCTGGGAAGACTTGAATACTTTATTTGAAATTGTGGTTCCGGCAGATTTGTGGGAAGATTGTAAAAGGGCTGTAGGTTGGCCGACGAGTGAACCAGAGAGAGATAGGGACACAGGTGCGCCATCACCTACGGTAATGAGTTTGTACCACAAGGTGATCGAGCACTTGAAAACCAAGGTTGCGTCGAAAAATGTGGATTGGCAAAGGATTGACAGGACCGCCCAAGAGGTTAAAGAATCTATACACGCATATTATGAGAGATTGTTGAAAGCGTTTAAAAATTACAGTGGCACGGAAACGATTGAGCCAAAGGACATGCTCCATTTTGTGTTTAGGTTTGTGGAAGGGCTGAGACCCGAAATTAGCCAGATGATTAAATCGCATTTGATTTGTTGGCAGTCAAAGTCGATCGATGAAGTGTTGAATTATGTGAAATACTGCAGTGATGAGATTGAGACCAAACAGAAAAGATTGAAAGAAAAGGTGATGGTGATGCAGCTCAGAGCAGCTCAGACAGGTTTACAAGGTTTGCAAGGTTTTCAACAACAGATGCCGCAGCAGCAGCAGCAGGGAAATGCTATGTTTCAGCCGCAGATGAGAGGCAGAGGCCGAGGAGGCTTTGTGAATAATGGTCCTGATTTGAATACCGTTATGATTCCAAATGGTATACAGGCAATGAAGAAGGTAATGCCATGTCACACATACGGAATCGTCGGGCATTGGAAACAGGAGTGCCCAATGATGGTGCAGGAAGGTGTAGGTCAGCAAAACAATGATGTCAATGCATTCCAGACTATGAGAGGACCGAAACTGAGAGGTCCAAACCCAAATTTTCAAAACAATATAAACCAGATGCAGGGTTTAAACCCATGCAACCGCAACAGGTGCAAATGCCTTGTGTGCAAATGACACAATTGCAGCCAATGCAACAGCAGTTTCCTATGGTACCTAATCAGCAAATGCAAATACCCTTAGCACCAATGAATCAGCAGCAAGCAATGCTTCCTCAACAGGTCACAGGTCAGGGAATGAGTCAAAATGACACAGTACACCAATTCCCACTACACAGCGAGAATGCAATAAACGATGTATGGGAGAGCGAAGGTTCAGATGAGGAGGGAAATTGTGTGCTTGCAGCATCTTTGGAAGTTGATCAAAAGGGTCCGTATGTGGAGGGAAGAGTTATGGGTCATCGCGTTTCATTCTTGGTTGACACAGGAGCTACACGTTCCACTGTCAGGAGCATTGAAGTACCAAATTTGCCACTTTCAGGGAGAACAGTTCAAGTAGTAGGGGTAGCAAACAGGTACCTGACAAACCCAATCACAGATCCAGTACAAGTCAGAATTGGTAACTATCAAGGGTCACATAATTTTGTGGTATGTGACTCAAGCCCGATATCACTGTTAGGGAGAGACCTATTGTGCAAATTGGGATGTTCGATTATGTGTTCGAACGATGGAATTAGAATTCAGACGAGCAGTGATGGGGAAGAAGAGGACAGTGTAGAAGGGGATGAGATGGAGACTGTCGATGAAGAGTATCCTCTGATTACCCTTTTTCCGATGATCACTGAAGCAGATATTCCAGCTGAGTTACAGGAAACAGTCGGAAAAAAGAAGTGTGGGATATGACAGGAAAAGAGGTGGGATTGGTGAAAGGAGTGGAACCAGTGAAAGTGACTGTAAAACCCAATGTAACCTTTCCCCAGACCCCATAGTACCATATGGTACAAGACACCCTCATGAAAGTCGCCCAACTCATTGATGAGTTTGTAAAACAGGGAGTACTGAAAGAAGTGTTAAGCAGTCCATGTAATTCACCAATCATGGGACTAATAAAGCCAAGTGGGAAGGTCCGAATTGTGCAGGACTTGAGGAAAATAAATGACATAATAATAAAATGTTGCCCTGTAGTACCAAATCCAGCTGTGATAATGTTTCAAGTCCCTTGTGATGCCGAGTGGTTCTCAGTCATCGACTTGTCACAAGCATTCTTTTCGGTGCCTCTTCATGAGGACAGCCAATTTCTATTTTGTTTCAAATTCTTAGACAGAGTCTACAGTTGGTGTCGAATTCCTCAAGGGTTTTCGGAGTCACCGTCAATTTTCAATCAGATTCTAAAGAAGGATTTGGAAGCGTTGGAATTGCCATTCGAGTCAACCCTAGTACAGTACATTGACGACTTACTGATTGCATCCAAGACAGAAAGTGACTGCAAAGCCGACACCATTGCCCTATTGAACCATTTGGGAAGGAATGGACACAAGGTGTCTCCTTCAAAATTACAGTTCTGTCAGAAGAAAGTGAAATATTTGGGTCACCAAATAGAGAAAGGGTCACGAAAAATTATGAAGGAAAGAATAACAAGTGTACTTCAAATGAGTCCCCCAAAGACGAGGAGGGAGGTGAGGAAGTTTTTGGGAATGGTAAGCTACTGTCGCCAATGGATTCCCAACTTCTCAACTCTAGCAAAACCTTTACTGAAACTGACCCAGAAGGATGCATTGGATGAAATTGAACTGAAAGGAGAAGAGATGGATGCTTTTATTGAATTGAAAGAATGCATGTGCAGGGCTCCAGCTTAAGGTATGCCTGACTACACAAAGCCTTTCACATTGTTTTGTCATGAACGTGATGCATGTTCCTTGTCTGTCTTGACCCAAGCCCATGGTGGCGTAAACAGACCAGTAGCATATTTTTCAGCTACTTTGGATCCGGTCGCAGCAGCACTGCCAGGGTGTTTGCGCGCCGTAGCAGCAGTTGGTATCAGCCTCACTCAGAGTGAAGGAATAGTGATGGGACACCCTTTAACAGTCATGGTCCCTCACTCAGTTGAGATACTTTTGACACGTTCCCGAACACAGCACATGACTGGTGCTAGACTCACAAGGTACGAAACAATAATTCTGGGATCCCCTTAATGTGCAGCTGAAAAGGTGCACTACGTTGAATCCAGCAACCTTGTTTCCCAGTGAAAATGCTGAAATTGAGAACGCCGAAGACATCGAGCACGACTGTCTTCAGGTGACTGAATTTTGCACCAAACCAAGACCTGATATCAAAGATACCCGATTGGAAGAAAATGATCAAATTATTTTTGTTGATGGTTCATGTTTAAGAGATGCATTGGGTGTATTGAAAGCAGGGTACGCTGTATGCACAGTAACAGGTGTTTTGGAAGCATCTTGGCTTCAAGGAGTTTACTCTGCACAGGTAGCAGAATTGGTAGCCCTTACTAGAGCTTGCCAACTCTCTGCATTGATGAAAGTTACCATTTACACTGACAGCCAGTACGGGTTTGGAGTAGTGCATGATTTCGGACAATTGTGGTCACAGAGAGGCTTCATGACCTCTTCAGGATCACCAGTGAAAAATGGTGAAAGAATAAAAGAATTGTTACATGCCATCCAACTACCAGGAGAAGTAGCAGTGGTAAAATGCAGTGCACACTCGAAGGGACAAGACTATGTTTCTCTGGGAAATGGATATGCGGATCAAGTCGCAAGGTTTTGCGCATTGAACTGTATATTGCTTAGGGATGAATGGAATTTGATAAGTGAACCAGAACTCGAACCAAGCGAAATATTTGCTCTAAAGGTGATAGATACGATGGACGAATTGAAATCCCTACAGAATGATGTCAGTGAGGATGAGAAACTCTCGTGGACCAAATCACAATGTGTAAAGAGACTAGATGAATTATGGGTTTCAAGTGAAGGGAAATTCGTTCTTCCAAATAGCCTTTTGACACAGATAGCCAGATTTTACCATGGACAAGCTCATCTTGGGAGGGATGCCATGATTAGATTGTTTAAAACCGATTGGTTTAACCCCAAGTTCCGTCAAGTTGCTGAAGCAGTTTGTCACCGTTGCGTCATTTACCAACAGATGAACGCAGGAAAGGGAACCGTAGTAAATTTGAGCCACATTGGAAGAGCAGGGGGTCCATTCAGCAGGATGCAAATGGATTTCATTGAGATGCCTGTGCATGGAGGCTTGAAGTATGTGTTGGTGGTTGTGTGCATTTTTAGTCACTGGATTGAAGCATACCCTACACGCAGAAATGACAGTCTCACAGTTGCAAAACTACTCTTGAGAGAGTTAATACCACGTTTCGGATTCCCGATCTCTTTAGAATCAGATAGGGGAAGTCACTTCAATAATGAAGTAATAAAATAGCTTTGTGCAGCACTGAACATTGAGCAAAAGCTGCATTGTAGCTACCGCCCTGAAGCATCAGGTTTAGTGGAGCAAATGAATGGCACATTGAAATCAAGAATGGCGAAAATATGCGCATCAACAAACTTGAAATGGCCCGACGCATTGCCTTTGGTGCTAATGTCAATGAGAAACACCCCTGACAGAAAGACTGGACTGTCCCCACACGAGATTCTCATGGGCAGAGCTATGAGACTTCCAGCAGTTCCTGCAAATGCGCTTTTGAATATTACAGATGATATGGTGTTAGACTACTGCAAAGGTCTAGCTGATGTGGTTCGCTCTTTCTCTCACCAGGTGGAGGCAACCACCTTGCCACCAATCCAAGGTCCAGGACACACCCTGAAAGCAGGTGCCTGGGTCGTGATAAAGAAGCATGTGAGGAAGTCGTGTTTGGAACCCCGTTGGAAAGGACCTTTTCAAGTGATTTTGACGACTACCACCGCTGTGAAGTGTGCGGGAGTTCCCAATTGGATTCACGCCAGTCACACAAAGAGGGTATTGTGTCCCACAGACGAGAAAGTTGAAGCGCTGAAATTACCAGTACCTGATAACAAAGTGCCAAGCGCTGAGACAGAGCGAAAAAGAACTAGAAGCGAACAGGCAGAAATAGAGGAGGGAGAAATATTCTCTGAGGACGAAGCAACTGATTCACTTGGGGAAGACCAAGGAGGAGCCTCAGACAGCGACGAAGCAGCTGAAGGTAACAAAGAGCCTAAAGAGAGTAACGGTGACAAAGGGCTCGAAACAGGTGAAGAAGCAGGGAAGTCTGATCAGAGGAGGGCTTTCCCAGAAGCAGACGATACAGGAAGGGAACAGGAAAACCTGATTGATTTCCCAGAAGAAGAAGACGAAACAAGACAGAGTGAAACTGTTCAAACTCCTTCGGAAGAGGTTGCAGGTCCGTCAAGTGGACCCAGTGCAAAACGTAGACAAAGCATATCGCCAGTAAAACTAAGAACTAGAGAAACGTTGAATGACAGTGAAGGGCCAAGAGTGAAATAGAAAAGAAAGGAAGTGTCTGTTGTAGTGCCAACACCAAGTGAAGAAAAGGACTTGGCCAAAGAAGAAAGTACCAGTGAGAAAGAATCAAAGAGAGATGCAAAATTGAAAAGAAAAAGGATACCGAGCAGAAGGTATTCCGGTCCGGAGTGGGCGTACGTAGCCAATAACGATTGGTCAGACGAATTCGTATCCCTCAGTCTTGAGAACGAAGAGACAGAACTTCATTTTGGAAATAAAAACTTTATGGACTCTGTTGATTGAAACCATTGAACGCCTGATTGACTTTTCAACCGGCTAAGACATTGCTAACTTGATTGACTTTGAAACCGATTTTGAGACAACGCTGCTAACCGATAAGAGACTAAGCTGCTAAAGAAAACTGTGTGAACATTGAACTCGTTCAGCTTTGTAAATACCTGCAAATACGCTTTGATAAAGTGTCTTCAACTTTCTGATTCTATACAGATCATGACTAACTTCACTACACAGGGGCGTAAGATGAAGTGTTGTAAATACATGTGTATAGGCTTATTAACTGCATGCGTACTAATCATTGTAGCAATAGTTCTTGGAATGCATGGTAAAAATGAGAGTGAGACGAATGATGCTTCTACTTCTAAACCTATTATCGTTACTGAACTAACAGCTCTGAAGAGACTTGAGCAAGACGAGAGACACTTGCATGATAAGAAGGAACTTTCATCAAACGTTTTCTATCGCTTACTGAGTGAGTATGTTGAGACCATGGATGCGAAAGATTGTTATGTGTGTACACAAATACCTACCTCAGTAGTGGAAAGGGTAACGTATCACAGCATGCCTCTTACGTATGAAATTACATGTAGTATAGTAGCTTCCAGATTTTATGCTCAAAAAGACATTCATTATTTCTATACTAATTACGATGTTACTTTTGCATATGTCCCCATAATAGGGCATTTAAGTAAGATAGCTCGAGATTATTATGCCAAATTAATGAGGGAATTCTTCGAACCGATGTCACCTTTTCACACAGCTCACGCACATAGAGAGAACCTTACATGCTTGCTTTCACCAGTAGAAATAGAATTTTTAGACCGCACTGATGATAGGAAGAATGAAATGAAGGAGAAATTAGAGAGGGAATTACACGAAAGGACATTTGTAGATAATTATGCTTTTGCTGCAATAAAGACACAAGGAAAAATAGCTTTAGATACATTGCATGTAGGAAGATTTTGTATACATAGATTTCCATCATATTATGACACAGTTTTTGTGGGAACGAGTGAATGTAAACATACGTATGCATTTCAATCTAAATGGACGTTCATGCTGAATGGACAAGACCCAGTTATTCCTGGAGTATATTATATTTGTGGACTCAACGCCTATTATCGTCTTCCTAAAGGATGGTATGGGAGGTGTTATTTGGGAATAGTGTTCCCAAAGGTTTACCAACTAGATGACTTAAAGAAATTTCCAAAGCTGTGTGAATCACATCGTGTTCAGAAAAGGGAGACAGCTTCTGGTGTGGTAGGAGATATATTTGGAGCATTGATTCCTTCAGTAGGAGTCATATTGAATTCAATCAAAATACGAAAGTTGTCTACTATTGTGGATAACATGCTGACAAAGTTTTCAGGAGCTATAATCCTGATGGATGCTGAACTTGCTGCAGAAAGAGCTATGACTCTTCAAAATCGGCTTGCCTTAGACATTCTTTAAGCAAAGGATGGCGGCGTTTGCAAAATGCTTGGCACACGTCACTGTTGCACATATATACCAGACAGCAGTGGAAAAATTAGAACAATGCTTACAAACTTAACTAAAGAAACTGTAGATTTAAAGGAATTAAAAGAACCCGGAGTTTGGGAGAAGGTTGGAAAAGGATTTGCTTCTGTGGGAAATTGGCTCAGCAACGTATGGAACGGATTGTTATTAAAAATAGTAAAGGGAATATTAATAATATTAATTTGTCTATTAGGTTCTTGGGGAACATGGAAAGCTTTCAAAATGTTAAAAGCAAGGCACAAGAGAAAAAGAGAAGAAAAAATAGAGAACAAAATGGTGGAGATATATCAAGAAAAGTCAAAAGGGACTAAAAGAAAAAGGGAATTGACTGAAGTGCCAAATTATTATACAGAATTTTAATGGAATAAAATTTGTGGGTAGATTTGATGTGATGACATAATTAGTCATCAGAGGAGGGATTGATGACGCAGAAAAAGAAGGTCCGACATATATTCATGCATACCGTGTAATCAATACATATAATATAGAGCGATGTTAGTAAAAGAAATAATGTACGGGGGAAAATGTGCCCTCGGGGTAGTTCGCCATCATTGTAAACGAGCTTAATTAATCATGAAGTATTGAAAATGTAGTAATCGGTCATAATCGCAAATATATGTCATGATTTCTTGTTTGAAAACTGTTTTGCTTAGCTTAAATTTAGTACAGGCTTTGGCCTAGTTGCTTGGTTTCAAATTCTAACTGCGTGTTTTTTTTCCTTGAACCAGTGAAACATATATTCTTGCTTGAAGTTGTATTTTTCCAGTAGAAACTGGCTGGTACACTTATCTCCAAGGTTTCGGGCTAGGCCGGTTACATCCCCTTTGATACAAGGTCAGTCTCTGCAGGTGCGGACAATGAAGGTACAGATAGTAAAATAATTGGCAAACCATGATACAATTTGTGTTCCAAGGCTCCAAGGACAGTGTATGCATAAATGGGCGCTAGTAAAAGACAATTTTTGATTGGACAATTTGAAGCCAACCTATGAACCCTCCAATGGAAGACCCTGCAGAATTTGGAATGTTTCTTACTTAAACCCACCGGACAAAGAGAAGTCAGCCATTTTCCTCGATGCCAGTTTGAAGCCTGATGCCAGACTCCATTTTGGACGACACCCTGATGCCCTTTTCTCTATCTGAGAGAAAGAGACTTTAAGAATTCTCACCCTAGAGACTTTAACTTTGATTTGCCCCCGTCTTGCCCATGCAGTAACTTTACCCTATTCTCCTTGCCGCTGCAAGGAAACTTGCCCTTAACTTTGCCCCTTTGAAACTTGCCCCATGCTGATCAACCGGTACCTGAAGGACGAAGACTTTTCTTGAATGCTGATTGTATTTGGTAAATATGAAAGGATAAATGTATTATGCATTGTGTTTTTTTTCCCTTTTTTTAGGTACCAACTGCTAATTTTGATAGGGTCTCAGCTCGAAGTTTTCCAAATTTGTATTGACTAAATTCGTTTAGCATGAAGCCCCACATGTCGATGCTAATTAGAGGTTAGTCGAGGTATTCATTCAATGTACCATGCCAAATTGAAATCTTGTTATGCTGACCGAATGTATGCAATTAGTCAAATACAGTTAGTCACATTGGTGATTTGCATTGCTATAACAGAGTGTATCATCATTCAGATTTTACGTAGATTGTGTTTCTTCCGCCGTTATGGACAGCTAGTAATGTTCATATACATATATCAATTGGTTTTGAGACATATATATATCGTGCTAGCTTTGTTAATATAGGGAAATAAATTCACTAACTTTTAATAAACTGGTGTGGTTATTCATGACTGAAAGGTCATGGTGCGTCAAAATACCAACTGTTATTGATTTCTGATGTGCTATATTGATCTTTCAATCGTGTACTGATTATTGATTACAACGGTTATTGATTATTGATCTGAGTGACTCGACTATTGAGGATGAGGAGAGCCCGACTCGGTTAAAAGATTCACCGACCTCCAACGTGTCCAGGTACAGGTAATTTTATAAGAGCTGGACGCGTTATCAGTAGCCACATCTCTGAGTTCAGCTAGGGAGCGCCACACACCATGAGAAGGGCCCTACCATATTGGAAGCAAACAGACTTCTGCATCCTAGGAGACCTAGATGCCACACTTTGTATGCAGTGGTCATCATGTGGAGGGTACCTGGTAGCAAATTGGTTACCAACCAAGGACTGAGGAAGGACTGCCCTGCTACACTGTGAAACCGGCGAAGAGAGGCTGCACAGTTGTAGACTACACCTGCTGCACCTGGTGGCTAGCAAAGGAGAGGGACTGTGCCTACCATATCCTGCTGAATGAGAAGTAGTCTCCAGAACTCAGACAAAGCCGGGAGACTCCAAGGGCCAGCTGACTGGCCTCCTATTTACAGCACAGGAGCACAACAGCTGAAGAAGCCTGCTGGGGTAAGTTAGTAGCCCAAAGTCTTCAATCGACTACAATCAGCCGCTGTGCAGCACCAGGGATGAGGACCCAACATCGAAACTGCATCCACAATGGGCATATAAGTCACAAATGCAAACTGCAGACGACTGTCAAAATAAAAAAAATCTAAAAATAAGAAAGAGAATCATCTATATCACTATAACTCAAAAGTCCATCATCGGACTGATCGGGGCACAATGTCAATGTCAGGCACGAAGAATATATTAACTGCTGTCTTAGAAGAAGGTTTGTTATAAATGTATGCAAGCTTTCGTAATTTTATGTTGACACGTGTCTTTTTTACTTTGGCATATATGCTCCTGAAATATTATTATTGACCAAAATTGAGCAATACAAGTATTTTAATTCTCATTCTTCCTGCCGTATACATGCAAAGATGTGTACAATTTCTATATTTTAGTTTTATCACGTTACTTCCTTGCTGGGTCTTTGGTATTTTTATATGTTTTAACGATTTTGAATGTCATTGACACACTCTAAAACGGCGCTGTCTTTTACAACTCTGTGGCAGTCCTCTGTCTATGTTCATGAAATGTTTATGTTGTTTGGTAATCAGACATGACAGTATGTGATCAAGGCTCTGTAGAACCAAAACGCTTCATCGAGAAATAAACATTTGCTGCACTGCTACTCCTGAGTGTTTGCATGTTCCTGCTAGGACAAGTTTGGAACCGACTGTTATATTGGAGTTTCATTGGTTCCACTTCCAATTTAATGTGAGTCATTCAAAGAGCGGATGCTTGGAGATTTAAGCTGAGTGAATGCTGTAACCCACCTGCTGATATTTGGGAATTAATTTCAGCTTCATGTAGGGCTCCCATGAAGTGTTGAATGTGGGATTTTGGGAGAACATTTTATGCTGAAACACAAGCACAAATTTAAGAAAATTGTTGCTTAATTATATGCAGCGCCACTTTTCTTGCACCCCTTAGTGCCCCCCAAACGCCACCATATGTGCGCTGTATTAAAAATAGAACACACCATGGCGCACGTTAGGGACAATAGCGTTAACATTTTTTACCCTATTGTTGTACTTTGCAGGATTAGCACCCAAAATTTTGGTGCTAATACGGCAAAGCACATGCTTCTCTTATAAATAACAATGTGCCTTTTTTGTAATGCCTGCTCTGTGCAGCATTAAAAAATGCCACAAAAATTGGTGCAGTGGAATCTCAGAGATTCCACTGTGCCATTTTTGCAGTCCCCCTAATGGGGGAAAGCTCCCCTTGCATACATTATACCTGGCGTAGGCATAATGTTGGCGCAAGGGGTTACAAAGTGGTGCAAAGGGTGCACTGCACCACGTGGTAAATCTTGTGTGGCGAATTTGGCCTTCTTGAGCCACAGTAGCATCATAAAAAATTATGCTAATGTGGCACAAGGAGGCGCTAGGCCCTCTTAAATTTGGGCCCCAGTGTTTTCTGGATGACTTTCCAGGTTCCCTGGTTTGCATGGTGCTGCTCGGTTACTAAAAAGATTAGAAACACTGGCAAGCTCCTAGCAGCACTGCCTTCTCTCCACAGTCCCGGAATACAAATATGTGTGTAATAATATGCATACTCTGTGGATTTACATCCTTGTGTCACATTCTCTTTCTCATGGCTTGTATCCTTTCAATGTTTGTGCCATATTCCACCCATGCATTTACCTCATTCCTTGTATCCTTTTAAATGTTAGTTCCATGTTCCATCCTGATGCTTCTAGAAGTTCTTGACCACTGGCTGGGCAGTTGGTTCATGAAATAAACTATTGAATTTTACTTACCTGCCTCCTACTTCCACATTTGGTGACAACTAGTGAAGGGACCTCGTGGGAGCTATCGTCCATTTCTCCAGTTTCTCAGCCCTACCACTGAATGCTTCACTTCTTAATCTGACCTTCAAGACTTCCGCTGCTCTGTGCTACTTTCAGGATTGCCTGCTGGTGCCGCTACTGGGGTGGCTGTGCTGTACCACTAAGCAGTACATTGCATTTTGTGGTCTTACTATTTTGGCCCTGCTGCTGCACCAATACACATCAGCAGTACGCTTGAGCGCTCACGAGCCACATTACCCAACAGTGCTCAAGCCGCGCCTGTGTCATGACTCAAGCTGCTCAATGCAAGCCGCGCTTGCACAAGCTGCTTGATGCTGCAAAGTTCACAAGGATTACAGCTCTAGCTACTCTGTGCAGCAAGACTTGAGATTTGATCGTGTTGCGTCTTGAACTATCAATCTGTGCTGCGTCTCAAGGTTACTGTTGCTATAACAATCATAGGAGTTTCTCTACTAGCTCCCTACATCTTCACATGATTGCATAATCATTTTTCTTCTGCAAGGTAGTTCCTTATTGGCTGCTAGATGAGCACCTTCTTGACTGATTATATAGGCTAACCGATTGGCCTGTCTCAGAGTTCTTGGGTTAGCTTTAATCTTCTGGTAATTTTTCTTCATCATATAACATTTTTTCACTGGGGCACGCATACACTGGAATATTCATTGGATTCCAAAGGCTTCTGAGGTAACCTCGTTATTTTCATATCACAAAGCTATAGTTACTTTGGGCATTGAATGTTCTGGAAACTATTAATAATTGGGGCATTGGATTTTCTGCAAACGTCTTTTATCAATTGTTTTTTCACAAGTTCATTGCCATGGATTTTAGTCAGTGTACAGTTCAACTATCTCCTTTTCTACAAAATCCAGGAAACCCCCTGTTCCCTGGAAGCAATGGTTTAGCATTTTTGAAATCTTTGTAGTGGCTTCTGATGACACCAAATTTGAGCCACACAGAAAAGTGACTTTCATTTAATCACATGGGATGTGAAGGGCAACAAATATCCAACAATCTACATATAGTTGAGGAGGCTGGTGGTGAAGGTCAAGGCTGGAATGAATATATGGAGGCTATTGCACGTTTGCAGTACCATGTTTCAGAACAACCAAGTATTCTTCTTTAAAGATGTATCTTCTTTAAAAGAAAACAGTTGAGTAAGGAGAATATTAAGGAGTTTATTTCTGGCCTAATGCTATTGGCAGCAACCTTCAACTTTGGAGGGTCATTAGACACATAGGCCCATATTTATACTTTTTTAGGCCACATTTGCGTCGTTGTTTGATGCAAAATAGGTGCAAACTTACAAAATACAATTGTATTTTGTAATTTTGCACTGCTTTTGCGTCAAAAAATGATGCACATGTGGCACTAAAAATGTATAAATATGGGCAATAGTTGAGAGATCAATTTGTTTTTTCTTGCTACTCAAAAATGAATAAGGAGCGGTTGCTAAGTTGTAGGGACCCTACTTTGACTGAGGTTATTGATGTAGCTAAACCAATTGAAAGATCCATGATTTCTAGCAAGCGTATGGCAGTAAAACAACCATCCACTTCTCATGTAAATGTTTAATCATGTGCTGAGGAAGGTTCTGTCAGTGCCATTTCTACAAAAGACAGATTTGAGAAAAATGTGGTTAAAAAAACTCATGGTTTCTGTTTTAGGTGTGGATCTAAATTTCACAATAATAGTAATTGCCCAGCTTTGGGGAAATGTTGCATTAAATACAAAAAGGTGTGCCACTTCTGAACTCTCTGTAAAGGAAGGAACACCCATCAAGGTCAATAACTTGAGTGAGTGTATGTCTGATTTATCAAACGTTATTCTCAATATTCAGGTAAAGGATCAGAGCTACATTTGTCACTTGAATGGCAAAATTAAAGGTCCATGGTGTGAAACCTCTGGGTAGGGATTTTAAATTGACCATGATGGCTGACTCATGAGCTCCAATAACTACATTGTCTGATACTTGTTTCTACCAGCATTGTTGCCGTTAAAGACAGAAATCTGGTGGGCTGGCTGGACTCAGCCAAATTAGGTTTCATGTTAATCCCTGGACCTCATAGCAATTGAAACCTTTATTGTCAATCTGCAGATCAAATTGAATGCTGCCATGTCTACTGCTTTCTTATCATTAATTGAATAAACGTTTCACCCAATTTGTCTACTCATGGAGTTTCTAACATGTCCATTACTGATTTTACAGAGAAATTTCAACAGGTGTTTAGACATGAAATTGGGCTTATAAAATATTTTGAGCACAAAATCAAACTCAAGCCCAATGCTGTTTCTATTGTACTTAAAATGAGACCTGTTCCTCTTAGTATGAGAGAGGATATCAAAAAGTTGTTACAGAAGCTGTGAGGTTATTCACCTACTGAATCCTCAGAGTGGTTGAGCCTTATTGCCATAGTGCGAATAAATCAGGGAAGATTTGTCTCTGTGTAGACTTTCACACTTTGAATAAGAACATAGCGGTAGACCGCCACTATATCACTAAAGTTCATGACCTATTGGTCAACATTAGACAAGCAAACTATTTTTCATTAATTGATCTACGGTCCGCCTATTATCAGATTCCTTTAGCATAGGAATCTCAGGACCTGACCACTTTTGTCATGCCGTTTGGGGCGTTTAAATTCCTACATCATCCTTTTGGCCTGGAATTGGATGCCTGTGGCTTTTAAAGATTTGTGGATGTCATCTTAAAGGATATAACCAACGTTCAGGCCTTTCAGGATGACAAATTCATTTTTGCAGACACTATTGAGAAATATAATCTTATTCTAAAGAAGGCGTTACAAATATTTAAAGATGTTAGGGTCACACTTAGATCTGCAAGTGCAAATTTCTTGTACAAGAATTAGACTACCTAGGACATCAAATCCCGAATGAAGGAATCACACCAAAATTGTCCTTAGTAGAAGCCATTTCAAGTTGCTTTACCACCCACAGACAAAGAGTCACTTTGCTAATTTCTGGGACTTAATAAGTACTATTCCAGATTTATTGAGGAATACACTTTTATTGCCCAACCATTAAATGCTTTGCTTAAAAAAGGTACAAAATCTAACTGGGAGAGCATTGCCAACAAAGCTTTTTTCCAAAATCTAACAAATTATCACATCTGCACCTACCCTTGCTTCCTTTGATTCTGAGGGCAATGTTTCTTGATGGTAGACACCAGTCAAGTTGGGCTGGGTGCTGTTTTGTCTCAGTGGGTCAAAGGTAGGGAACACACAAAGGCGTTTGCATCCCATTGTCTCAAACAGTCTGAAACTAATTACTCCACCACTGAGTGTGAAGCTCTTTTCATCTTCTGTGAAATATATCTCCGGTGTGAAGAACAGGAGGGAAGATTATTTGACAAGGATGCCTTTGCCATGGGATACTGCTACAGATTTTGAAGAGGATTTTGAATGTGTTATTGCTTTTGTTCATGACATGTTGAAGGACAAAGGTGTAATTTCTAACACAATCTAGCTTAGAGTTTTGCAATCTGATACAGTTTTAAAGAAGGTTTATCACTGCATCAAAAGGTTTGGCTAGAAGAGAGAAATCTAAATTATGAGCTCACACCTTTTACTAAGGCCTCAGAAGAATGATCTTTTGTCAATGGCTTCTGATGCGTCAAGGCCTGTGTGTTCCTCCTGTTGACATTCACAGTTCATTGACCGAGTTTGCTCAAGAAGGCCATTTGGGTGTTAGTGCTCCATAAGAAGTTAAAGCAATACTACTGATGACCTTCCATGGATTTTCAGGTAATCAATCTCATATATGTTACTGCAGTACTTGACTTCATTTGGATAAGCATTGGAAAACATTTTAATAACCATTACTTGTTGTTCCATCATCTGAGAATCCTGGGATAAGGGTGCTTTAGATTTTGCAGGGCCTTTTAACACTTTGCAATCCGAAAAATTATTCTTATTAGTACTTGTCGATTATTTCTCAAAATGGGTATATATTGATTTTGCTGCATCTCCAACAACTTCTTTTGTGATAAAATTTCTTAAGACAATTTTTCAAGTTGAAGGCTTCCCCTCAATCCTAGTCACCGATAATGGGATGCATTTTACCTCTTACTGCATGAAACAATTTATTGATGTCAATCATATTACTTATTTATGTTTAACCTTATACTCTCCCACTTCAAATATTTAGTGGAGAGAGTTAATAGATTCCTGAAAGTAGGTTTTCAAATTGCTTTGGCCAATGATCTAGATGTGGAGGAGTTCTTAAGGCAAAACTGTGGGCATTTTTGGTAACACCACAAAGCACCACTGGTGTTTCAACTTTTAAACTTCTGAGAAAATGGACCCCCAGTTCTAATTTGTGCCCTGATTGGTGAAGGACAAATCTTCCCACTGATTTTGATGAGAGGAAACGTGATGATATCTCAAGCTCTTTAGTGGCACGACAGCCATGTGTTAAAAAGCCTTTTGATAATGAGAAAAATATGAAAGAACTTATGTTGAATGTTGGTGATTGAGTACTCATTAGGAAACAGTATAAAATGGGAAAGGCGATCTAAATTCATGTCTCCCATCACAACTGTCAGGGTTTCCAAGGGTACGGTGCTAATTGATGGCAAATGATAGTGAAGCAGGTGACAAATGGTTAAATAAATGCAGAGACAAGCAGATATCTTGTTGAGGTCTAAATCACAGGTGTTACCGGGTCAACTTGATGATTCATGGTGGTTGCACAATAATGAAACAGAGGTTGTTTTCCCCAACACCACTGAATTAACTATAAAGTCTAACCATTAGTTTTGTAGGGCGTGGCTCTGATGGCCAGTTAGTTTCTGCAGAAGATTCTATTGACAAAACTGATTCTTTACTCAACAAAGAACTTGATTGTAGTAGACAACTCGCAAGGTAAATAATTCACTGAAATTTAAGGACTTTTGTATGCATTAGTTTAGTTATGTGTGTTACATCGTTATTCTTTTGGGTTGTTCATATAATTTTTTCTTGTTTTGTAAAGGGGAAGATGATGTAATATTATGTATGCTCATGTGTACATTGTTGTGATGAATTCCCTTGCTCATGGCTTGTATCCTTTTAACGTTGGTCCTATGTTCGACTCATGCTCTTACCTTGTGGTTTGTACCCTTTTAATGGTAGCTCCATGTTCCAGTCTGATGGTGCTAGGAGTTCTTGACCGCTAGCTGGACAGCTGGTTTATGGCCTCCTGGATGTGCACAGCACTGGACATGGGCTCCTTTATTAAATAAACTATTGGATTTTATTTACCTGCCTCCAATTTTGACAAAATATGACCACATATAGCTGTGCATTAATTCTGGAGCATTTCCATTGAACCATAAAACCTTACAGCCTCATGTATAAGCCTCAGCTCTGTGAAATGCATGTTTATAGTTCCATGCGCACGAAGACCCTGATGACTGGGATTGCATAAAGGTACAATGCAGAGGCAAGTCGGAGGATGCAGAATGAGTGTTGCACTCTGGGGTAAGTCTCAAGGTTGGGGTTAGTGTGTGTAATGCAGGGCTAAAAAACACTGTTGGGGGGTAAATCCTGAATGATTCACAGACAACCAGGCAGGAGGAACCTGACATATTATTCCAGGTGGAGAGTAGGTACAACTGATTTTTCTTTTATATAGACTGTGTTTCTTTTTTCCCCTCTGTCACACAGTGTATGAATGTAACACATGCAGCTGTCAAGCAGCAAAGGAACTACTCACTGGAGTAAAACGATAAATACAGCAACAATCCTCTAATCAGGCAGTTCCCTCTACATCAGCTATATCACTTTGGGAACAACTGAAAAAACTAGAGATACATTCCAAACTTGAGTTTTCCAAATGGTGAGAAGCAACGTCCTTGCAACAGTACATAAATACTGACATAGTTCCCAGAGGATTTCAAATTTACACAATTCCACCATGTAATAACCCTGCCCTAAAAAGCTAGAAGAGTGAGCGCAAATTCAGGCTCATGCTCAAAAAGCATGATGCAAAAATTGGTGAAACATGCATAGCTGGACAGGGTGGGTATCATTAAAAATGAGTGACAAAATAGAGCAGTGGCTCAAGACAACCTAGGAAGGATGAAATCAAAAAGGTTATCAAAGAGAAGAATTGGAGATTGGAGACTTCAGAAAATTAGATTAAATGAAGAAAACAAAGAAAATATGAAAGAGGTAATGAAGATTATGCAATGTGTGGTATATTAACCTTCAGCAACCTCTTTGAGTCTTTTTATAGAGAAGACAAATAGGAATACATCCAAAGATAATATGAGGACACCATTTGGGAGAAAGGATCCGACATGCTGGGTGACAGCGACATTTCTGGTAAAAGTGAGACCACAACCTCAGATGGGGAAGGAAAAACTCAGACTTTTTTAGACGAATAGTGCCTCTTACAGAAAGGGTGGAAACAGGTTCCCCAGCAAGGAAGAGAAGGAGGAGGCCAGGGAAGAGGTTGAGATGTAAAAATCCAGAGGAAGAAATATCATTGAGAGCGACTTAAACCTTGTGGGAATAAGGAAGGGTCAGAAGAAGGGACAGTAATGACAGTGGTGAATTGGAATACTTAAGTAATTAATTTATCAGACAGAGTGCTTACTAAGGAGGAAATTTATGTGTTACATTTTGGCCTATATTTCTTTCTGAGTACTGATTTTAATTATGTTCAAACTAGAATTTATATTTTTCATTTTATAAGGAAACTTAAACTACAAAAAGGTATAAACAGAAAGAGAGTATCAACGCACAGAACATCTTGAGACATAACTATATCCTACAAGACTTTCTTATGATTAGTGTCATTGATGTCACTTCATTACATGCACTAGAAGCAGGTAAAATAAATTATACTAAAGATACTGAATCCATTTTACAGAGTTTAGACATTCCCTATGACAAATGCTATCCAATTGATTTTAAATCACAATCTTGCTTCTTGCCTCAAACCCCACACAACAGCATTGATACTTTTCATGAGATGGTCATGAGAGATCTCAAAAAGTAGAGATCAAAAAATTCACAGGAAAAAGCAATTTAAATTGGTCTCAAATTAAGGCAATGAGGGCCCAAGCAGAGATGACAACATAGTTATCCGCCCTGTGGGTAAGGGGTGCAACATTGTTGTTATGTACAAAAAATTACACAGGGAGGAAGTTGTATGAGAGCTTTCAGTCAAAGGCAATTATGTTCTAATCAGTGATATGTACAGTAAAATAGTTGTTTTTTACTGAAAGCTTTAAGAGAAGTGGAAAAATCAAGGATTTATTGAACAAAAAGAATTTGGCTTTTTGAAATGCACATATCCTTGCACACTTATTTTTTACCTTTTACCTGAAATGCATAAATACCACACTAATCCTCCAGCAAGGCCTATAGTATCTTCCCTTGGTAGCCTTCTCAAGAATACTTAGAAATATGTAGATTTTTTTCTGAGACCATTTGTGACCTCCTTACCTTCTCATGTATAAGATAACAACGATTGTTTGAAGAAAATAGATAGGATACCATGGAAGAAAAATCTTCTCTTAATCACAATGGATATGACTACACTCTATACGGCCATAGATAGGCACTAAAGCTTGCCAACACTACTTAAGAGCTAGACCCATATCACTGTATACTCATACCACTATGATTATTGAAATAATGAGAATATGTCTAGAAAACAATATCTTTCTCCTTGATGACACAATGCATGACTGTAATGGACACCTGTTTTGTCCCAAGTTTTGCAAATTTGATGGTGGTTTGGTGGGAGGAGGAGGTATCCTCGGCCCCGGAATTCAGAGAAGATATGGAAAAGGTGACACTGTTGCTTAGATACATAGACAACCAGTTTATAATTTGGTACAGCACTGAAACAACTGCCCATAACTTTGTTAAGAAATTAAACAGTAACAATCTTAATGTGAGATTTACCTGTGAAGTAAATGCTAGTCAAATTGTGTTCTTTGACATTATGGTCAAGGTTAGTAGAAACAACGTTACATCGCAAGTCAACAGCAGGTAATAGTCTTTTACACACTCAAAGTAATTACCCTGAAGCTTTAAAATGGAGCATCTCACATGGTGAAATGTTAGGAGTGTGTAGAAACTGCAGTTTGAGGGACGATTGTAAGTTACTTGAAATATCTCTAACTATAACCACTGAATTTCTAAGGTTTTGTACGAGTACATTCAGAACCTAACGGTAATGTTCCTGGAACCTTTGTTTTTTAAGTGAATGTATATATGTGTGTGTGAGGGGGTGGGTGTGTGTGTGTGTGAAGAGGGGCATGGAATGTGCAACCAGGCTGTAATTTTATTTGACCCACAACAGACCTACGCGTTTCAGCTTACAGTACAGCCTTCAACGATGTGCAGTTCCCCACCAACCATAGAAATAAATAACAAACCAAAAGGAATAGTAGTGGAAGAGCTACTCCACACTCAATCGATAATAATAAAATCATTACTGACAATTATATCTGAGTGAAACGCAAATGACAATTCTCCAATTTCATTGAGCAAAACAAATTACATAATAAACTTTGATACAATGTACAAAATTACTATTTAACATGTAATACATTCTTCAACTTGATGTGGAGTAATAAACATAGAAGAAAACTTAACATCAGCAAGTATTCAATATAAAAATAAATACATAGAAAAAATGCACTGTTGTGATTAAAACAAATTCAATATCAATAAACACATATAATCACTTTCATAAATGGATGTTAGAAACATTGTGCAACAAAAATTAATTTTTTGGAAATCAATGCAGGTGTCCTTGTACAGTACATGAAATTAAAAAATATGCTTCCACTTCATGAACTTTGCTTTGTGAACATTTGTAGAATGGTGCTGAAATTTTAAGCAAAAATAAAATAAAGATTCTTTCTACGGAAACTATGACCTAACTGTAACTAGACAGTAGTGACTGATTTCCATTCAATGTGCACAGGTCTTCCAGGAGAGCTCACTCCCTTAAGAGACCCTTCTCCATTAGGTGGCTAAGCCCATAATATGGGTAGCTTTTGACCTGTCCACAACTTGTCATGGAAAGCCCTCTCCCTCAATACACCAAAACCCCATTAGGTAGCCAAGCCCCAACTATGTACAACTGCTTCCAGACACCCAAGTCCCATTAGTTAGTGAACCCTCTAATATTCTCTGGGTTTGCCCTGTGCACAATGCTTTGTGAAGACTCACTTCCTCCAGATAGACTAGCACCATCAGGTAGCCAAACCCTACTATGTACAGACTTTGTCCTGTGCACAACGCTTCATGGAGAGCCCACTCCCTCCAGACACCCAAGCCCCATTACATAGACAAGCATGTTGCAAAAACTTACATTCATTAGGAGTATAATGGGAGGAAAACATATTCTCTAGATGTACTTTACTAAGTACTTTAAGAGTATAGCAAACTGTCACACTCACTGGATGATGTCATCAATGATGTCATTTGAGATGTCATCAGTGATGTCATTAATTACGTCACTGAACACGCCAGGAATGATGTAATATGTGAGGTCATAAGTAATGCAGGGTGAGGGTGCATGTTATAATTAGCTCAGTAAGCTATAACTGGTGAATGTCAGTATTTGTTTTTTGTTTCAAAATGCTAATTTTTATATTATTACAAGGCCATAATATCACTTTAACCTCAGTTATTTTTTCAGTGCATTTCTAGGTTTCCTAATGTAGCGTACATTCTTATTACCTTACCTAACTATAACATTACTTTAATCTTTGTTTTAACATATAGTAAGATATTACCAGACCAAAATATGTCGCTAAAACCTATGTTTTTTCAATAAAATTGTGTCTTCTGAAATAATTGGTATAATTATGTCCAGACATGTTTCCTATAGTTCTGTCTAAAATTTCCGATGGGAAAGTGTATGGGGAAAACATGTTTTGGGATCCCCAATTTTTCTGGACTCAGCTTGACAGCCCCCCCAGGAACATTCCAGGAAAGAGTTGAATTCACTTTTTTGGAAAGTTTTATGAAGATTTGTCGAATGTTTGCTCTCTGATTGGCTGGCGCATCATGAAGGCCACTATTTCAGGGTACAGGTACTCAGTCTCCATGTTCTGAAAAAAAAAAAAAAAGGATAAATGGCAGGGCAGGGATACCCAGACACCCTTGCGGGGGGAGTCGTAAAGGGACCACCCTGGGGGCCAAATGTTTTTAAAAATGTCTGCGATTCCATGGATGTTCCTCCAGAGCCAGCACGGCCCCTACACTTTGCAGGAGTCCCAGTGGAGGGCATGAGCCATGCTGCCTCTTGCGAGAGTCTTGGAAATTTTATTTAAAAAAAGGCAGGGCCTGAGTGTGGTGGAATATCGTGAACAGGCAAAGGCTTAGGTCGGCTGGGGTAGAACTGGCTGCCCATGTGGGTGTTGGGCACAGGGCTTGGCCACAGGCCAGGCCAACACTATTCTGTGCACAGGCAAAATCTGTACATGGCAGGGGGAGTTGGGCACAGGGCCTGGCTGCAGGCTGGAGGTTGGCTTTTTTAACCATGAAAGATTACTTTACGTTTACAAAAACTAGAAATTTATTGAAAAAAACAAAGGCTAAAGTGACGTTATATTTAGGTATGACAATAATACATTACTTTACATTATAAAAACTCAAACAAAATCACTGAAAAAACACAAAGGCTAAAGTGATGTTATGGTTAGGTAAAAATCTCAGTTTAAATGAGACATTTTTAACTACAAAAAACACTGAGAGTCAACACTTACAGTTATTTAAAGTAACTGTAACTCGCACCCTCGCCATGCACTGCTTATGACCCCACATATTACAACACTCATGGCATGCTCTGTCACATCTCTGATCACATTACTGAAGGCAACTTAAATGCCATCAATGACGGCAACACTGAGCATAGCATGGCACGGCATATTAAACTATTGCTAGCCTTTGCCCTTTTTTTATCATTGGAGCAGCAGTTTTGTTGTTCAGTGACATTTCCATATCCTTCTGTGCACCAGTGCCATTTATTGTATAAATGGCACTGGGCAGATAGGGGCAGATTTAAAAAAAAATCTGTCAACGCAGGGCAGCAAGGACAGTTGCTGTGTTGCATTGCATGAAAAGGAGACTTCAGAACTGTGCCATTTCAACTAAGATATGGTACGATTCCGCTGCTCCTAGTGTTGGCACACGGTGTGCTGCCTAGCGCCAATGCAGGTGTAAGGGTGTCTGTGTTACAAACAGCATTGTTTATGTGCAGGAAGGACACCTTCCTGCACAAAAGCAATCCTTAACCGCGTTTTTCTTTTTCTATATGTGCTGAAAAAATGCAGCACATTGAAAGAGGAAATAACGTGGAGAAATAAAGATATTTCTCCTCTTTACCCCTCACTCGAGACGCGTAGCAATTTAATGCCTTTCTAGGTTTAAAAATCTTTGTAAATCTAAGAATGCACCAAAATCCATCGGTGGATGCATGCGAATGACCATGCTCCACCGCGGAACACCTTCCTAGTGCAAGGTAACGCACAGCAGCAACTTTGCACTGTCTAGCGTTACTTGTTATTTACTAAACCACACAATGTAGCTTTGCATGGCTTAGTAAGTAACAAAAATTATTTTGCATCAGGGCTGGGACATAAAAGTTATACATCTCAGACACAAAATCACAGTACATCTACCCCAGTGTATCCTAGCTCCAGTACCTCTTCCAGTTTTACAGTTTCTCTTTTTTAAAACATTCAGCTGTGGGGGCATGGCCCTTTCAAAGATCTTTGATGTCTACTTTACTTCATCATGAACTTGCCACTTGAGTGCACAGTCATTGTTTATCACTCCTGTCACAAGTGCTGGTCACCAGATACAAATGCGGTGCCTTATGTTTATGCCTTTTCTGCTATGAGCCCATGAACCACCCAACGTTCCTGATACATTGCTGCTCATCTCTTCTTTAGCATACTGCACTTTCTATGCTTATCCCATGTCTTCAGCCACCCTCAGGGCAAGTGTGGGTTCCCCATCGGGGACATTCCAATTACCAAGTGATATTATTTGTGCATGGACTTGTATCCCTAGGCCTGTCACTGGATCTTCCCATCACAGCATCATCTGTGCATCATTCATTTGCTATTCTGTGTCGAGCCTATGCTGTCCCTTAACATGTTTACTAATTTCCTTCATTGCTTTTTCTTCAACAAGTGTTGTGTGGTTTGTTTCTACATTCAACTGTGCCACAGATTGACTCTGCATCAACTGCCCTTTCCAGTTCTTTCATCATTTGTATCTACAGTTCATCGATGGGCAGTCCTACATGAGGCATGATCATTTACTTTATAGGGTATGTTGCTTTAATAATTACCTGTACTAATTACTTCATTGGGTAGAACCATAAAGGGCCTAACAAAATTTTTGCTGTTCATGTTTTCATAAAGGTATGATATCACTAACACAGAAGTATATAAGTTTGATAATGCTTGACCATAATCATATTTACTAATGCACAATTCACGAATGCTTTTACACTGCATTCCTGTGTTAACTCCTTATAGTAAGTGGTTGCCATGCAACACTGTCCAGCAACAGGTCACTGAGCGTCTGAGCCTAATAAGCGGTTACCAAGACCTCCCAGAAAACAGGTTACTGAGGACCCAGTCTTAGATATAGGTGGCCACACTATTCTCATTAAGCAGACATCTTATCCGGGCACAAAGATCGTATAATCTTGGCTCTCTTATTAGAGAAATTGGACCAGCTACAAACTTTGGGGTATTTCATGTCCTAAGGATATTTCCACTGATAAGCTGGTAGCCCAGCTATACGGGCTGAACTAATGTATGTTAGAAGAGTTTTCCATAGTTCTGGATTCTCAATGATGAACAATATTGTATGGTGTTCTTGTTCTTTTTATCCAGGATTTCTTTAAATGTATTAGTGTTTCTGTTATAATGGTACTAATCCATATGTTCTACAGTAATTTACGTATTACAAATGCTGAGTAATATAATCGACTACTATGTGCACACTGAATTCATGATTCGTCAAAGGGTACGCTTCTCTTCCTTTCTTCAAGTTCTCTGGAATGTCTGATATCTTCCAAACAACCTTGTTTCAAATGTGTACAACTGACAGGAGTGGATTTGAGACAACTGTCTGTTTTTTCCCTTCTCCACAGAAACCTTACTAGAGCTACCATTCTGGTGGCTTAGGAGATCTTACTGGGTGTGCTCTCAAATGAGCCAATGATTCAAAACTCAAATGTCTCCTTGCAGCCTAGCTAACTAAAGTGACAGAAGCAACTATAGCATATGGTCCTGGCCGAGGATTTTTTTATATCTTCATCAGTGATGGATCTACACTGTCTCTGCACTGTAATCCTAGGGTGATCCATCAAGGACCAGAGGGATACAGAGATCCTTGCTCTTCCACCCTGCCACTGAGGATGTGTTTTGTTAGCTGTGGCTTGCTATGCTGATTCAGGCAACAAGCCACAGTGCATAGCAAAAATGAGGGAAAGGCCTGATGTGCTGTTTTGGGGCTGTGAAGGAGGAAGACTGGGAACAAAGTGTCCTCTGTAGAGTATAAGCCACTGCACACTGCAAGGTTTCCTACAAGGACTCTTGGATCCTGCACGATCTATGCCACATTTAGGGCCAGATGTATCAAGAAAGGGCTTTGCGAATCGCAAATAGCGATTTTTAGGAAATCGCTATTTCCGAGTCGCAATATGCCATGTATCACTATTGCGATTCGGAATTAGCGATTTCTTAAAATTCGGTATTTGTGGTTTGGTAGGCCCAAATACCGAATGGCAATTTGTGAGAACGCAAATTGCGATTCGGTAATTGAAAATTGAAAACGCACACCTGGAGGAGCCTGATGACATCACAAGCAGGAAGTGAGTCATCCCAGGCAGTTTGCAGGTGCCACATTCAAAGGAGCACTCTGAGAGAGACAGCCCAGCCACAGTGAGCAACTCTGTGAAGAAGGCAGGACTGCAGAACCACCATGGACACCTCTGCACAGGGAAAGGAGAAGGGAGAAAGGAAAAGGAAACTAAAGTTTAGTGAGCAAGAACTGGAGGTGCTCACAGAGGAGGTGGTGAGGAGCCATGACCGTTTGCTTGGTAAAAGCTCACTCCAGGAGCCTGAGAGTGAAAAGCGCAGACTCTGGGCAGACATTCAGACCAAAATGTGCACTGTTGGAGTTGCACAGCACTCTGTGGAGGAGATAAAGAAGAGGTGGTACAACCTGCGTTCCCGTGCCAAGGAAACGGTGGCAAGACGACTGCAGGAGGAAAGGAGCACAGGAGGCGGCCCACCCACAGACACACCCTCCACCCGATGGAAGACCTAGTGGAGTCGACACTCCTCACAGAAGCAGTCAGTGGGGTCACTGACATCGACACATCCGGCACACCAAGCACTAGTAAAGGTAAGTGCAATATTGAAATGTAACCCCATATGTGTATGTACAAATGCCCCTTAGGAATTAGCAAGTAGGGCAAAGCAATGTGAGAAGTAGTCCATTCCACATCTTAGAAGCAGCACAACAATGCCTTATGGGAGTGGTAGTCCACAACCCAGAGCTGAAGATAGCACATAGAATGTAATTAGGCAGAGCGACACCCAGAAGAACACAACACCCACAACATTGTGATGAGAAGTAACTGTACATTTATTACCATTGTGTGACCTTTGGTGATACATACATAACTGACATGCGGCACATTGGCGTTGCAGGTGGCCCAGGCCCAGCAGCTTCTGCAAGTGCCGTTGCGGGGGATACTGAAAACCACCCTACATCTGACTCAAACACCAGCGAGTCACAGAATATAGCGCCCATCCGACACAGGGCTAGGGCTGTACAGCTACCCGAACTTAGCCAGGACTCTGATGACCTGCAGGATGACGCCCACACACCTTCCCCAAGTGGCAGATGCACTGGTATGCAGGAGTCCCAGCCCCAGCGTAGTACAACACCCCACAGGAGGCCTATGTATGCAGGCGCACAGGGTTTTGAAGCCGGTGAGGGACCATCAGTGTTCAGTGGCCTGGAATCTGCTATGTTGAAGCAGCAGCCCCTGCAAAACAAGAAAATCTCTGCTTTACAAAGGCAGATGCAGGCACACAATTCAAACATGGGGGGGCTGCATCGGCAGTTGGAGTGCCTCAATTCGAACCTCACTAAACTGCATGAGGGACAGATCTAAGCATTGGAGAACACCAGGGAGCTGACAAGTGCAGTGAGGGAACTGTGTACTGAGCTGCGCCACGACAGAGTCAGCCACCGCAGGCAGGAGAGATGTTTTATGGGGATATTTGGTGGTTTTTGTCGCTCTGTCAATCGCCTTGCAAATTCAACAGCCCTCATATCGCGGAGTGCTGTGGCCGCACAGGTGGAGGCAGCGCACAGCAGTAGGGATGTGGCAAAAGCACTGGTGCAGATCACAAATGTGCTTGACAATATGCAGGGTAACTGCTCCGCCACACCCAGTGAACTGGGACTGGGGGACACTGAGGACACATCTAGCCTCAGCAGTGTAGCAGTGCCCACAACTGATGCTAGGCGTCGCAGTGCCAGGCACAGCACTGCCACTGAGGCAGAAAACACAGGTGCGTGAGGCGACTGCGCACTCGAGTGGCTTGCGTGGCCGTAGGAAATGAGAGTAATGGCCACAGGGGACTATCAATCTTTGTGTCATACAGTAAACTATGAATGAATAGTGAAATACTGTTATCTGCTTTTGTTTTTAGTTTCATTTACTTAATTTTGCTGCTAGTGAAACTGATGATACCTGACATTAAGGTAATAAATTTACTTACTACAAGTACAAATGTCAGTGGAGTTGTGTTGTTCATACTTGCATCTGAAATGGTTGTGCGTGATGTCAGCACGCCTTTGCCTGCCCTCTGCTGCACTGGTCCTGTCTGCTGGCTGTAGGGGTGGTATGGGATCATCATCCTCATCAGATTCAGAATCAGATATTTCCACAGGTAAGCCCCTGGTGGTTGCTATGTTGTGCAAGATTGCACAAGTAGCCACTATTCTACATGTTGTCTCTGGGCTGTGCTGTAGTGCCCCTCCACTTTTGTGGAGGCACCGGAAGCGACTCTTCAGCAGCCCAAAGGTGCGCCCCACCACATTGCGGGTTGCCCTGTGTGCTGCATTGTATTTCCGTTCAGCAGGTGTTGTAGGATTTAGGTAGGGCGTCATCATGTAGGTGCGCACTGCATAGGCACTGTCTCCTGGAAGGAACAGAGGGTATGATGAGTAACTGAGCCATCTGATGTCACCACACCATCAATGCTCCACTGTACAGAGGGTCAATACCTAGTAGATATCCTTCTCCAAACTCCCCAGCTAGCAGTCTTGTGTGAATCCTGCTGTGGCGAAAGATGTACGAATCATGTGTGCTCCCTGGGTACCTGCCCATGAGATCAGTTATGATATAGGAGGCATTGCATATCACCTGTATATTCATGGAATGTTGGTATTTACGGTTGCAGTACACATACTCTGTGGCTGATGGTGGACAGATTGCAACATGTGTTCCATCTATGGCACCTAGGACGTGGGGGAACTGTGCTATCTGGTAGAAATCAATTTTTGTCTGCTGTATTTCCTGTGGGGTGTTGGGGAATCGGATGTACTGGTGTATTCTGCTCAGCATGGCGTTGATAAATGCATTGAAAAATCTAGAGAGGCCACTCTGTGATACCCCTCCAGCTGCTGCTATGATCCCTTGATAGCTCCCTGAGGCAAGTAGGTGGAGGGAGCATAATACCTGCACATGGGTGGGGATGCTATTTGTCCTGTGTGTTGTGCGCTGCAGTATGGGTTGTAGCTCAGCTATGAGGTCAAGTATCATGGCTGCGTTCAACCTCTACTTCTCAAAAATGTCCTCCTCAGTCTGGTCAAAAAGGGTTATGCGCACTCTGAAAATGTGCTCCTGTCTCCTCCTCCCTCTCCTCAAACCTGCCAAGATCCTCATTCTCCTCGCCATGATGTAGAGTGCAGCCACTGTGGAAAAGAGGCTGAGGCATTCTGGGCCTCTTTATATAGGTTGCACCTGGTTACCACCTGGCTTCACTTAGTGGTATTTTGCATGTGCAAAATGCCATTCTGCGAAAAATCGCAATTTGCGATTTTTTGGTGCATCGAATTGCGACCTGGTATTGCATGTCGCATTTTGCGTCTCGCAATTTCTGACTTGAAATACCGAATCGCTAATTGCGATACGGTATTTCATGTCGCAAATTGTGAGACGCAAAATGTGACACGCAAAACCAGGTTGCAACGCTAAAAATTGCAATTGTTGTGATTCCTTATTTTTGGTCTGCGAATGGCTTTCATGTATCGCAGACCACGTTTTTGCATTCGCAAACGGCCAAATTTAGCGAATTCGCACCATTTGCCAATGCAAAAATGTTTGATACATCTGGCCCTTAGTGCAGGTAGTAAACAAGCCCTTGCACAGTGCCCACCTTAAAAAAAAAAAACAGAGTTCCAGAAATGGCAGAAGCAAGAAATAACTGTAACCAATCTGAGAAAGGCATACTATGCAGACTTATGGTGAACAACACAGGGTCCATTAGAAGTGTAAAACAGTAGAACATGTGTGTAGAGACATCTGTAACCATCCACAAGATGAATGCTGTTCAGTCTGATACAAGACAGTTCCTCAAATACCCATCTAAGGATTGAGAGATGAGTTTGAGGAGTTACACGGTGATCTATGACAAGAAATTCAAAAATACTGCAAAGAGGTCAACTATTTTGGCAAGAGTGTATTTCCTTTGGAGGTTACTGTAAAGAAGACGAACCACCATCTCTTAGAGGAAAAATGGTCACTCCCTGGGAACAGAATATTGTCATATAAGAAAAGCTGGAAGATATAGAAAATCGGTCATGGAGGAATAATATATGGATAACAGAGTGGTCTTCAAACTTGGAGGCCCAGAGGCCTCAGATGGGGGGCGTAAGTCCACAGACCCCAAATGTTGCACTAGTTCTACAACAATGAACCTCAAACAGGTTTCCTAAAGGTGAATTTGGTGTACCATATTTTTGTTGTTTTATCTTTTCTGGTTTATTTTGTAAGGGCAGTTGGGCTTCTGTTTTCCCATTCTCGATGTAAGCAGTGCCCAGTGGAAAAACAAAAAAGCAAGACTGCAGACTGATTTGCAGTAAAAATTGAAAAAATGTGATATTAGGTGGATTATGCTAATGTGTGTGCTAATGAGAGTTGAAGTCTTTATGGGGCTTGAAGGGAGGTAGTGTTCTGATGTGGGTAGAGTTTCCACCTATCCCAACATAAAATACCAGCCATATGAATACGTTTTAGGATTCTGCAAAGGCCTGGACATGAAACTTCAAAAGAATGATACATCAAATCACCTGTATTTTTTCACCAAGATTTTTCTTTCTTACTTTATTTCTCTGTCAGGTATCATCAAGGAACCTCTAGAGCACATTCTAAAGTTTTTCCTTCTTATACTTACTAATTAAAATATGCACTGATAATGGGATCATTTTTGTAATTTTGCTCATTTTTGTACTTCTTATAATATTAAAATGCTGTACAGGATGTTTAAAAAAAGTCCTGGCGTCAACCATAGATATGAGGTGTTTTACTGGGGTTCAGGATAGCCTTGAAGAGAAGGTAATGGATTGGATAAGATTTAAGGGGATGGGGGGCTGCTGGGTCGGAATTTATAAGAATGGGATTTCAGTATTGACAGTGATTGATTGGAAATATAAAAGTGCAGGTATGTACTGTCCCATACTAACTGTTCACTACTGAGCAGTCTTGGTACTCTTCTGTTAGAAGTTTTGTACCACTGTTGGGAAGTGCTGATATTTTTTTCCCTTGAAATTAAAGAAGTCAGTTTTTCAATATCTGTAGATAGGAGTGGTTATGGCTCCAAAAAAGACACTTCGGTGGGGAGTTTTATTTTGAGCTTTTCGTGGGAGTCATAGATTTTGAAATGGGCCCTAAACTGTGTGTTGTAGTTGTGTCTGAATGTGCTTTGTAGAATGTGGCATGGGTAGGGTGTTGTAGATGGTGTCTAGGTGGTGCTTTGGAAGTCGATGTATTGCTCTGTCTACATGAGCACTTTGTAAATTGAGTTTGGATAGAGATTTACAGAGTGTTCAGACTAAGACTTTGTAAAGAAAGGCCAGGTTAATGAATTTCAAAGGAGGTCTGAATGTGGCTTTGAGAACCTAAATATACTGTTGGCCCTCAGGAATTCCCAAAGTGCCGATGATTTAGTATATCTTGCCTCCTTGGCTCCACCTATCGCATTAAGGGGGCCCTGACTCATAAAACATTGTGCTCGGCGGGGCTCAGTATAAAAAGGTTTGAAGACCAACAGAATAACAGAAATCCCAGCTGAAGAGGAAGTAAAGAACAGCAGTGAGAGAGCAAGAATTCACTGTCTTCCAAGACCTGGTAGTGGTCATGCTTCAAAAAAGAAAATAATTTTGACAAGTGATGCAGTGTCTGAGACATCACAAAGTCTGGGATAGGTGGGGGCACCCCTTCAAAATCTGCTTTGAGTGGCAAGAACAGCACTTACAAATTAAATTGTTCTCAAAGGCGCAGAAAGTTGTGGGCTTTTGTTGAGAAAATACTTTGCAGGGTGAAAACATCACTGAAGGAGGGAGCACAGACTAGTCACAGCAGAAATGAGAGCACTGGAGGACAGTGATGAACGGATGCGGTGGTAAACCTAACCTAGGAATGATTTGAAAAGCAAGGAAAGTGGCAATAAAACGCATGCGATCTACTATAGGTCACAGATCAAATATGAAATGACAATTCATCGACTGCTAGAAGATAATCTCAATGAAGCTCAAGGGAGAAGCTGTGGACTTCATTGGTAAGATGTCAGCAAGGGCTTGGAGGAGGCAGGAGAGCCGTGGTACACAACACCTGGCATAACCTGTGGAACAGGGTAGGTTTTGGATTCATCCTAATGTGTCCTGAAAGGGGTAGAACTGATTTGCTTATGGACATGGCACAAGTCGCTACGTTGCCTCACCCTCCTTGTTTGTCCATATCCATGTGTGCAGAATGCAGCACACAAAGAAGTAGCAAATTGTCATTCCTTAATGTTTGTTTATGTGCAGGAAGGGACACCTTCCTGCACAAAAACAATCATTCATGACCTTTTGCTCTTTCTAGCAAAAAACGAGGAGACATAAAAGTATTTCTCCATGTTGCACCATGGTAATGCCACCCCTGGGGTGGCATTAGTTTGTGGCCCTGCCTTAGATTTACGTTTCCCTGTAAATCTGGGGCAGTGTCAAAACGCAATTGGTATTGCGGTGGAACGCCCATAGCAACACCCATTGCAGGTGAATTCCCACAGCAACACCCATTGCACGCCCCTCTGCTGCAGAAAACTGCGCTGGTGGGGTCCATATTTACAAGCAGCGTTAAGCCACAAAAAGTGGCTTAACGCTACCTGGTAAATATGGTACAGGGCACAGCGCCACCGGAGCGTCACAAAACGTTACACTCCAGTGGCGTTAGGGGCTTGTAAATATGCCAATTAGGCCCAGATTTATCAGGGCCTAGCACCTCCTTTCGCCACATTAGCATCATTTTTTTTATGCTAATGTGACCCAATGAAGCCAAAATCGATGTGCCATATTTACAAAGTGGTGAAATGCATGCATTGCCCCACTTTGTAACACCTTGTGCTACATTATGCCTATGCAAGGGGGGCGTTCCCCCGGTAGGGGGGCTGCAAAAATGGTGCAAATAATTTATTTGCGCCATTTTTAACACCTGCTCAGAGCAGGCGTTAAAGGGGGAGACACAATTGGTTACAATGGGCACCTGTGTACTGGTCAGGGTTAGCTCCAAAATGTTGGCGCTAACCCTGAACAGTACATCAATAGCGTTAAAAATGTTGATGCTATTACCCCTACCCTGCGCATTGGTACGCCATATTTTAAATACAGTGCACACGTGATGGCAGTAAGGGGGCGCTAAGGGGTGCAAGAAAAGTGGCTCTGCGCCACTTTTCTTAAATCTCCCCCTTGGTGTCTTGTAGCTGCAGACTGTTTGCAATGTTTAAGTAGTCACTTTTAGTTGTTGACTGCTGTATTTAGATATTACACTTCTTCAGCGATGAAACTATTGTCCAGAATGAATTCATGTGTTTTTAATTGAACAATTGAGAAATAGCACTGCCAGAGAGCGTGCGGCATTACACTGCATAATTTGGCTTATCTTGCTGTATAAGTTAGGCAACCCTGCTGCATAATTGGAACCTTTTTGTTGCATAATTGTAGTGGCACTGAATTGAATTAAAGCAAAGCACTCCGTTTGTCAATGCGTATCCCTTGACTAAAACTGCTTCCTAAGAAGCCCCACCAAGAAAATAAATTAACAAGATATTAACAAGTCATAGAAGGTGGCATGAGGATTGTCACCCGTCACAGGTGCAATGTGTCAATTGCGTGCAGACTGCTAGGCATGTTTTCATTTCTACTGAAGGAGAAACGTGGCACATTTCAGATTTTAGTTGTTCTTTGTTCTTTATAGCAGCAGCATTCCTTCTTTTGCAGGACGTGGCATGTTTGCTTTCATATTTTGGCAAAACTTCATAAGGAGAGAGAAAGTGGCAGTTCCTTGGATCCTGTTTACTTATCTTGAAATGGGTTCCAGAGATGGGCAAGAGTCACATCTTTGGTCAGTGTCAGGTTGCCTTCCAAGACTCGCTGATCAATACCGATGACACAGTCTTCACCAACCAAAATTGCAGTCCACGTCCAATGAAATTGACAACGTCCCTCAACAATGCCTACCAAGGATGGCAAGAATCGAATGGATCGATCAAAAACATAGTAAATATAAACACTTCTTCTCCTAACCACTTTTAGAGCAACATACAAAAAATATTTAAATCGCATGAAGAGGATGCTTTACCATAATAGTCATTCGGAGACAACCTTTTAGAAAGAGATTCACAAATTCACAATTTTAACGTTGAAAAGACCAAGATACATGTACGATTTACAGGTTTTTACTTCAAGACAAATCACTTGCGAAATGCAATCTGAGGAACACATGCGCACTGCAAACCAGTGATTGTAAAAAGCAAGGCAGCAATATGTAGCACAATGGATAAACATCAACATCACGGTCATTCTCATTAAAGTCAAAAGCTTATGCACATCTGCAGAAATGCACATGCAAACCCTCTAAAAGGAGACGCCTCAGTGATCCTTAACCTGGAGTCTGCAACATCAACTCAAGGGATCCGCGGCTGTTTAGACAATTAAATCGTTTTAGCTGATTAATAAAGTATGTATACATAAAAAATCAAAACTGAATATCTTACAACACTCTGTAAAACTGAACTAATTAAAAATAGGAGACTTAAAATGAAGGGCCTAATTTAAAGTTTGGCAAATGGGTTACTCCATCACAAATGTGATGGATATCCCATCCACTGTATTGTGATTCCTAGAGGATATAATGGGATCGTAATACGGCGAACAGGTTATTCGTCATGTTTATGACGAAGTAACCCCATCCGCCAAACTCTAAATAAGGCCCTTAGTTGGTACCCATATATTGATTTGTTAGAGCAGCGCAAGCACAGCAAAAGGAATCAAATTTGGCTGATTGGAGACGCCTTTTGAAATGCTGGTATATGCTGACAAAGAGGGCCTAGATTTGGTCAAAAAAGAAAATATGATAATCTAGCATCATACATATATTTTGGAATAAAACTAAAGTTTGAAAAGCTCCAGCCTTCTGATGAAAGCTGAATGGAAAAACACAAAACCTTTCTCTGTTCTCGGTAATTTACTTTCTGTGGCAATGCCTTGCGGTGCATTTAGTGTCAAGAGACCCTCAGATAGATGGTGCGCTATACAAACTACATACATCATCATCTTTGCAAGAACATATAGGGGGTTATTCTAACTTTGGAGGAGTGTTAATCCGTCCCAAAAGTGACAGTAAAGTGACGGATATACCACCAGCCGTATTACGAGTTCCATAGGATATAATGGACTCGTAATACGGCTGGTGGTAAATCCGTCACTTTTCCGTCACTTTTGGGACGGATTAACACCTCCTCCAAAGTTAGAATAACCCCCATAATTTCCTCATTTATAATGGTTTCTCATGTGAATGCCAGGCAGCCAAGAGTTATGCTGTGGCCTTTAGTTAGAGCATGGGTACTCGCAAACATTTCCCCGGGGGCCGCAAAGTTCTGTCTGTGGCATGCCCGATCGCCACACAGATGCCAGTACTGAGAGGGTTGGGGGTGATGAAAGGCTGGCGTAGGGGGACGCTAAGCAGTTCCATGGCATGGACAACAAAAAAAGCCTACCCATGGTTTCTGTCTGCCATCAATGCTCTATTCTCATGCCCCTAGAATTAAAGTCAAAGCATTACCATCTAATGTTAAACATGAGAGGGAAAGAGACACTCATCTGGTGGGTGAATTACAAAATGTGAAAACAGAAAACCTGGTTGTCAGTCCTTGCATCCCCATTTAATCAAATTGTGTGATCCTAGGCAATTGGTTAATTTCACTTTGCCTCCCTTTTCTTCACTACCACATAAAAGAGACCCTTGACACATATGAATTCAGGATGTGTGCTGTACAAATCTAGAATGTTGTTCCAATTACATAACAAGACTACGCACAAGGTGCGCCTGACAATAATGGCATTGTTTTCCAAATGGGGACGGCATGAATGTTTCCAAGATCATGTTTGAAAACTGCCACTGCTAATGCCTCTAATGCAGTGATATAATCTGGTCTTCTAAGGTAAAATGACCATGCATGTTGATAAAATAATTTTTTTTTAAGTTTGCAGAGTTGATCAAGTTTGGGCATGTTAGGTGCAAGATGTCTTTAAAACTAAAGGTGTTTCTAAAGAGAGGTTTCTAGGACACCTTTTCTTCTATACTGTTACTTTAATTAACATGTGAATAAAGTATAGTGGTTTGTGTCGCAGCTTTCTGTTTTTTCCTGCTCCGTCAAGTGAACAGCAGCTGAGTGCTACTGTTCATTAGGGGGTCGCAATTAGACATCAGGAGGGCTGCATGGTGTATCTGACACCCCAAATTCTGCTCACTCAGCCTCTTGTGTCCTTCGTCCTAAGGATATAAGCACTGGCAAGGTGAACCTTCAATCAACCTACTGGGTTACGCCAGTACTGGTGGGTCTTCTACTTTGTTTCCCTGACTCCACATGCATAAATGTTTTTCTCACTGTATTATGATGCTGGGGGTTCGTGGTGGAATCCGAGAAATCCTCCACCGATCCTACCTGTGTACTGGACACCTTTTCATAGGGCATCTCATTGGATAATATATATTACTTCACATATTCATGAATGGAATTCATGTAGGTACAGGTGTAACTCTGTGCTTACGGCTGTCCCACGCGTCATGTGTGGATTTCTCCACCACAAGTGCATAGAACTCTGCATACGTAGTTTGATGTTTTAGGTGTAAATGTGAGAGTGGCAAGGGGGAGTGGATGGATAATGTGGAATAACTACTACCAAGTAGTAGTAAGAAGCAAAATAGGAGGGGGAAGTGATAGGAGGGAAATGGAAATATAAAAACACACCTACGGGGGTAAGACGGTTGCAATTTACAAACGTTTCACTCATATAAATTCAGTTACTACTACAATCCAAACGTACTCAAATCTACTCCTGTCAAGCTTGGGAGTAAATCACACAGTTCATATTGCTACTCACAGGGACAGCAAAGGAATCCCATAGAAATCAATGGCGATGGGAGAATGACAATACAAGCACATATAAAATCATATACAAATGGTCATATAGATTTATGACAATCTATATAATTCACAAAAGTATATAATATTATATAAGTACATAAAACATTTAAAATATATACTAACTAAAGAAAAGCATTATTATAAAAAAAAAATCATCAAACTGTAAACATTGCAGATACCAATAGAAAACACATTATAAAATATATACAAAACCATAAAAGATGTACATACCGCAGAAGGTGTCTTGGCTCAAAAATATCTTGCAGCACAAAGGGAAGATGGCAGAACCTAGGGTGTAAGCTCTCTTTATGTGCTTCCACTTGTGAAGGTTGTTAAGGGGCAGATTTATTAAGCAGTTGTGCCACGAAATGGGGCTCAAGTGTGACGCAACTACTAAGTAAAATTTATCAAGTCACACAAGGCAAACTTGTGTGGCCCTGCACAGCTTGATGAATCTAGAGTAACGCAACACAGCAAATCTCTGCATCGTGTTACTCTACCCCAGGGAGGCGTTCCATGGGTGGAGTGCGGGTTGTTCCCACACATACACCAATGGATTTTGCCGCATTCCCAGATTTACCATTACTGGTAGACTTGTGAATGAATCAAAATGCTAAGCCTCTTCAGGTGCCATGCACTCACCTGGTTCCGACCGTGGAAACAATGCTGGACCTCTAATCCTGCCTGGGACAGTGAATGAAACAAGTAACAACAACCGAAATTCATTCACTCACTGCATAGCTTTTTTGTTTGTCAAAGCCATCTAGAAAATACTGATACTCTGCAGGAAGTTGCGTCAACAACTCTTGTTTTAGAGCTGCATATGTCAGAGAAGATAAAACTTCCTATGACTCTTTATAACAATGGGTTTGACAATAGTGGGAACCCAGGTTGACAAGGTAGAGCGACCAATCAATGAAGGAATTGTGAAGCTGAACCCAGGGAACCCTAAAATAGCGCAGAAGGTGGGTGTATCAATGAGATCAAAGGTCAAGGTCTCTGTATGCCTACTTTCACATACTAGAGGTATTAGGGCTGTTTCATATGTGATTATCCCATAAGAGACCTCAGAGCCATCCACAGTTCTAACTGGTTCAGGTTCACGTTTCTTAATGCATTGTCTATGTAACAAACTAGCCAAGACTAGGGCTAAGAAGTTTCCAGTAGCCCCAGAGTCTAAGGGGCATATTTATACTCCGTTTGCGCCGGAATTGCGTCGTTTTTTTAACGCAATTTCGACGCAAAACTAACTCCATATTTATACTTTGGCATTAGACGCGTCTAGCGCCAAAGTCCATGGAGTTAGCGTCATTTTTTAGCGTGGACACCTACTTTGCGTTAATTATATGCAAGGTAGGCGTTCCCGTCTAAAAAATCGACTCCGAGGCATGTGCGTCGTATTTATATTCCCGGGCAAAAATCACGCCCGGGAGTGGGCGGGTCAAAAAAAATGACGTACGGCCGCTTTTGCGCCGTTTTTTTGCGCCTGCAAAAGGCAGGCGTTAAGGGACCTGTGGGCTCTGAAGGAGCCCAGAGGTGCCCTCCCATGCCCCCAGGGACACCCCCTGTCACCCTTGCCCACCCCAGGAGGACACCCAAGGCTGGAGGGACCCATCCCAGGGACATTAAGGTAAGTTCAGGTAAGTTTAAAAAAAATATATATTTGTGGCATAGGGGGGCCTGATTTGTGCCCCCCTACATGCCACTATGCCCAATGACCATGCCCAGGGGACAGAAGTCCCCTGGGCATGGCCATTGGGAAAGGGGGCATGACTCCTGTCTTTGCTAAGACAGGAGTCATTTCTATGGGGGTTGGGAGTGAAACAAAATGGCGCAAATCGGGTTGAGGCGAAAAAATTGCCTCAACCTGACTTGCCCCATTTCTTGACGCCCAAGCCCCATATCCCCCTACGCCGGCGCTGCCTGGTGTACGTCGTATTTTTTAACGCACACCAGACGGCACCGGCGGCTAACGCCGGCTAACGTCATTCAATAAATACGGCGCCCGCATGGCGCTTCAGAATGGTGTTAGCCGGCGCTAATTTTTTTGACGCAAAACTGCGTTGGCGCAGTTTTGCGTCAAAAAGTATAAATATGGGCCTAAGAGTATTGGTAATGCAGTTCGCTGGTCAGTTGAAAATATTAGGGTGCCGAGAATTCTAAAATGTTGTGGAACTTTATGTGAAGTGATTGCCAAGTAATTGGGAGGTCTGTTCTAGGACCACGCCTGACTGATTGACCCCTGTGTCAGCCGGGCTCTCTAGTTTTCCTGCATCGAATTAGAAATAACAGCAGCATTCTTTTGAATTCCTTTTGGTTTGAAAGTGTACTCATGAGCAAAGTTCCCTGCCTTACCACAATACAGATATAGGTTTAACTTTTTTCTTAGATTTTTTTTCCTCTGCAGTCAGTGGACCGTGCAAGCCCCTTATCTGCATAGGATCTGCATTATCCGGATTCGTAGACTCCGTCTCTTTTCGCTCAGGATGTACTACCAACAATATAGGATTCCCCCCGTGGATGTTCTCCCATGCGTTCAATTAACCTATGATCTAACCGTACAACTAAATCAATTAATTCAGAGCAAACCGATGGGGGCATCCACAATGTGTTCCAAGGAACCTTTTAAGTCATCCTTTAGTCCTCTTTCAAAGAGGCAGGTTCCCTTCTCTTCCACCCACTGTGTTTCTGTAACCAGTCTACAAAAGTTTGCAATATAAGTCAGAAGATCTTTATTGCCCTAATGTAAATTTAATAACTCATTATCACTAGCCTGAAAAAAGGTGTGTTTAGAAAAGAGATGGTGCATTGTCTATTTAGCCCTTCAGAAATCATGTAAGAGCAGGTCATTATTTGCAGTGAGTGGGATAGCCCAGTTAATACCTGTGCCCCACGAGATAGGATATGATAAAGACAATCTTAGCGTATCTGAAAGAAAGAATCCTGGCTTTACAAGAAATCGCTACTGACACTGACTCTAAAATGCATCAACTTCATCACAATCCACAAGGAACCTTTTCGGCAGAGCCAGAGGCACAGAGGCTGGAGTGGTTACAGTGACATGAACCAGATTAACATTTCCACTGGAGATAGTACTGGAATGATTTTCCATATCGCCAAAATGTGTGGGTTGTAGAACAGGACGTGCACCTTTGGGAATCACCCTGCCCCTACATCAGCTAACCAGAGTGAATGGTGGGGGAGATATCAGACTAGCTCATCCTTAAGTGACAGATTTTCCTGTGGCAAGGATTGAACATCACCTTGTACATTAGATAGCACCCTTCCTTAATCTAATGCCCTTGCAGTGTCTTCTGACAGGGCCTGAGGTAATTCCTGAACATGTAAGTGATCGTCCATATCGTCTGAGCGGTGGAAAGTGCAAGTGTAGTGAATCCTAGTTTGTTTTAATGGGATAACAGGAGTTTGCTTAGCCTTTGGCTTGCAGACTCGTGCCCCCGTCACCTAGTGACTTTTAACCTGCTTAGCTTGCTCTGTCTTAGCCCATTTAATTATTTAATTCTTCTAAGATGGCTGCCTTGTTTATAGTTAGGCCACTTGTTATGATTTGCATTATCAGTGCCACCGCCTTAAGGCGTCAAGATCAAGTGACAAAGACAAACAAACTGTAGGTGTTCACACTTAGGGACTTTCCCCCTCCATGCCTTCGAGGGAATTGTTTATATTAATTGCCACCCCAAGCATGCCTGTTATCTATTGTTTGGGAACACACCTACATCAGGGGTCCAAGTAGATCTGTATGAATACATCACACTTTAGACAGATAATCAGAGGGATTCCGACCAGAGGGCATCGCCATCATCGCTGATATCGATGCTGCACGTCATCTTGACGGTGACTCAGTCTTCGTGTCCCTGCGGAGTCTGAGATAGAGACCTCATTCCAAGGTAACGAGGGTTGGGGGCTCCTCTCATGGACATGGCATTGGCAGATTAGGTTTAACATACCCAGCTCTCTTTTAGGTAGAAGGTTAGGCCTATCATGATAGGGTATTAGGACATATTATACACTTCATGTCTTTTCATGTTATTTCAAGATGGTGGGGGTCTTTGTAATAATGACTCTTGTCTTTACAATTCTGTTTCTTGCACTGTTCATTATCCTAATCATTGCAGCCCATGCAACTTATCGCAAATTGCAGTTGCGTTAAATAAAAACCATTGAAACTTTACTGCATCTTTGTTATTGCCTGTGTTTGGATAAGACATGATATATCTGTGAGAAAGGGGTAATCTCTGTTTAACCATGACACTCCCTGAGATGTCATACTCTCGAGTCCATGCGTAAAGGCTGCCACAAATCACCTCTTACTGTTTGGGTTTTTGGTGAGGTGCTATTAGTGAGCCGGAAGGGTTGGGACGACAGATGCGACTTGTTGTAGGATAGGCATAGTCACCTACAAACATAAGTACTGTCATCCTCAGAACCAGCAGTCTTGCCTAGGGCAAGAGTCCAAACTACGACACGAGGCTTGGCCTTCTGTCATGCACTCATGTGGTTTCGACCACAGAGACGATGCTGGGCCTCCATTCCTCCCTGGGGCAGCAAATGAAACAAGTAACAACAACCTTAATTCACTCACTGCCTCTGAGGGGAAGGGGGCTTGGGATAAAACAAGAAAAGATAGACTTGGGTCATTGGGTCTGCTCTGCTGCCTTACGACACTGCACAAGAGGGTTTGTACTCCCTGCATCTTTTAGTGCTGATGCGGGTGCAGTGCACTAGAAACAACAAGAAGAGGTGTTTACTAACAGTTCTCAGCATATAGTGGGTGATTCCAACTCTGGCGGGCGGCTACTGCCGCCCGCCATGCGGAAACCGCCATTTGGCCGCCATGCGGCCAAATTTCCGCGGTCCCCATTCCAACATTCCCGCTGGGCCGGCGGGCGCTAACCAAGTTAGCGCCCGCCGGCCCAGCGGGAATGAGGCCTCAACACAGGAGCCGGCTCCGAATGGAGCCGGCTGTGTTGCGGCGGTGCGACGGGTGCAGTTGCACCCGTCGCACTTTTCACTGTCTGCTAGGCAGACAGTGAAAAGTTAGCCGGGGCCCTGTTAGGGGGACCCTGCACTGCCCATGCCACTGGCATGGGCAGTGCAGGGGACCCCAGGGGCCCCAGGACACCCCTTACCGCCAGCCTCTTCCTGGCGGTACGGGGTCAGAATCCCCAGGGCAGCGCTGCTTGCAGCGCTACCCTGGCGGATTCTCCCAGCCGGGGCAAAAACGGCGGAATACCGCCGGCCCCGGCAGGGCGACCGCGGCTTTACCACAGCGGTCAGAATGCCATTTGAAGCACCGCCAGCCTGTTGGCGGTGCTTCCGTCATTCGTGACCGCCAGGGTCAGAATGACCCCCATAGTGATTTAACAGTTATTTACAATAATATCTTTTACAGGCTTCATCACAAATAATACTTGAGAGCAGGTACAATTCAAAAAAGTAAGCTGGAGTTTATGGCACTTCCGAGAATGTCTTAACAAACAATGTTCAGTACAAAACCAAATAACAAGATTACGGCCATCATTATGACCTTGGCGGGCGGCATCAGCCGCCCGCCTAGATCTGACCGCCGGGCAGCCGCCAATGCGGCCGCACTCCCGCCGCAGTCATCATGAGATCCCCGCTGGGCCGATGGATCTCAGCCGCAGCACAGGAGCCGGCTCCAAATGGAGCCGGCAGAGTTGCGGCCGTGCTACTGGTGCAGTTGCACCCGTCGCGCTTTTCACTGTTCAGACCGGAGCAAAGTCAAAAATTAAGGCTGGCCCAGATGGAATGTGGGTGGTTGAACACACGAGGATTGTGCCTGGCCTTGGCTTTCCTTTGGACTTCAAAAGCTTTGAAGAAAAATTCCTGAGAAGGTAGTTAAGCAGGGCAATGTAGCAGAGAGTGTTCCAGAAGGAGAAGGAGGAGGCATCGCTGGGGAGCCACTGGATGAAGTTGCAGGAAAGATTTTTATCTACTGACTTAGGCCCTCATTACTAGTGTGGGGGCCTGAGGACAGCCGTACTCCCCGCCCTCTAGGCGGTCCGACCACCACATTACAACAATGTCAGACGGACCCACCTAAAGACCGCTGTCCCCACCACACACATGTTTCCCTACGTGGTGATGGCGGCCTGAGTTGTACGCAGCCAGGGCGGCGCTGAACTCAGCGCTGCCTGGCTGATTACAACTAAGCTTTCCACTAGCCTTTCCAAGGTGGGGACCCCACCATGGAAAGGCTGGTGGAAAGCGAGTGCTGGAGGGCACAAGGGGACCCCCTCCACTGCCCATGCCTAGGGCATGGGCAGTGCAGGGGGGCTTCCAGGAGCAAAGTCTTCCTGGCATGGAGATTGTACAATAGCTTCCCTTACGTTTGTCATCAAGAGGGTTAGTACATCAAATAGTACTAAGAAGGACAGGCTCATTGTTAAGGAGACAATTATAGGAGTATGGAGTTTCCGACTGATAGTACATACTACGTAAATTTACAAATCACTTTCAAGTTTCTGTTGTTGAACTGTCAAAACCATAACTGATAACGAGAAAATAACAGGAAAATAAAATAATGCCATAAACCATCCATGTCAAAAAGTGTAAAATGGCTGAAGTTCCATTTGCTGTAAGGATATCAAGAAATACATTGATTCTCGTCTACTACAAATTATTTGTTGTGTATTTAAACAATATGGATGGTACAACAATAAATCCATCAAAAGAAACCTAGGTACTCTAAGTAATGTCAATGTTTGTAAAGCCCATTCAAGATTTGTAATGGCTCCTGTGGGAAGCTGGTTCTGTATATACTATATCAAAATGAGATATAGGCCCATATTTATACTTTTAAGCACCACATTTGCGTCATTTTTTGATGCAAAAGCGGCACAAACTTGCAAAATACAATTGTATTGTAGATACAATTGTATTTTGTAAGTTTGCGCCACTTTTGCGTCAAAAAGCTGAGCAAACACGGCTCTAAAAAATTATAAATATGGGCCATAGTGTGCACAGAGTCCAGGTGTTTCCCAGAGACTTAATAGAGACTAAAGTAGATAAAACTAATGCTCTCTTTTGTGGTAGTGTGGTTGGGCAGTTGGGCTTATCAGAGGGTAGTGCAAAGCATTTGTTGTACACACACACACAGGCAGTAAATGAGGCACATACTCAATGGCTAACTTCAGACCAATTGTTTTTATATAGCAAAAATATAATTTGCTACTTTATTTCTAGAACCACAAGGATCTTGTTGCAGGTAAGTACATTTGCAACTAAGTACAAAGCATGGGTGTCAAAGACACTTTGGAAAAGAAAACTGTTTACAAGTAAGTAGCAATTTTCTATTTCAAAAGTTGACACTGCAATTTTCAACACAGTCCTAGCAGGGTACAAGTGTTAGTGTAGATTTGAGGTAAATTCTCAACAGTTCCAGTCTCCAGGGGGTAGGATGCCCACAGGTCAAGTTTTAGGTTGACCCCAAACATACACCACTAGCAACATGGGCTAGCTATTGTCCCTGAGGGTGACTACACCCTTCCGGTGTCCACTTCCTTTGGGGAGGGAGACACAGTCCTAAACCTATTGGTCCCTGTACTCCAAACCAAGATGGAGGATTCTGCAGGGAGGGGGTCACTTCAGCCCTGGACACCTTAGGGGTGGTCCTAGCTGGAGTGGTCACTCCTCCCTGTTTTACCTAATTTTTCTGCCGGACTTGCCGCCAAAATTTGGGCTTTGTCTAGGGGGTAGGCACCTCCACTAGCTGGAGTGCCCTGGGGCACTGTAACATGAAGCTTGAGGCTTCATGTTACACCGCCAAGTGTTCCAGTTTCTGCAGGGAGGTGGTGTGAAGTACCTCCACCAAGAGCAGGCTTTGTTTCTGGCCTCAGAGGCCACAAAGGCTCTCATCCCATGAGGTCAGAAACTTGTCTGTTAGTGGCAGACTGGCACAGGCTGGTCAGTCCTGCACTAAAGGGTTGGTTAGAATACAGGTGGCATCTCTAAGATGCACTCTGGGTGCATTGTACAATAAATCCAACACTGGCATCAGTGTGGGTTTATTGTGCTGAGAAGTTTGATACCAAATTTCCCAGCCTTCAGTGGAGCCATCATGGAGCTGTGCAGTTTGTGATGACAGCCTCCCAGCTCATGTATTCAATATGGCCACACTGAACTTACATTGTCTAAGAATGGACTTAGACACTGTAGGGGCATATTGGTCATGCAGCTATGCCCTTGCCTGTGGTATAGTGCACACTGCCTTAGTGTTGTGAGGCCTGTAGGAGGGGTGACTTACCTATGTCACAGGCAGTGGTTTTGTGGGCATGGCACCCTGAGAGGGGTGCCATGTCGACTTTACCTTTTTCTCCTCACCAGCATACACAAGCTACAATGGCAGTTGCATGTGTTTGGTGAGGGGTTCCTTATGATGGCACAATACATGCTGCAGCCTTTGGGGACCCTCCCTGGTCACAGGGTCCTTGGTACCACTGGTACCTTTTACAAGGGACTTATCTGTGTGCTGGGGGTGTGCCAGTTGTGGAATCAATGGTACAGTTTCAGAGAAAGAACACTGGGTCTGGGACCTGGTTAGCAGACTTACAGTCAAGCACACTTACAGTCAAGTTAACATCAGTATCAGGCAAAAAGTGTGGGGGGATGAACCTTGCCAAAAGAGACACTTTCCTACAACTCTGTACTGTCACTGCTCCTCATTGAAGGATTCTATATTGTCCTTACCTAGTGTGAAGCACAGGAATTGAGATCAAATGGCACAGTGAAATTAATGTATGCAGCAGCGGAAGGAGTCAAGTAATCATGAGACCACACTTAACTAATCTTACCAATAGGGGGCATGCTGTAGATGGTGATGAGTGAGTCAGGCTATTCAGGACTCTGCGGTCCTTAGTCCCATATAAACTTTCCTGACTCAATGTAGGCAGCTGTCCGTCACCCAAAATGAAAGCGGTGACACCCCTGTCTCCTGGGGACATGTAGTTGAGGTCTGTCTTCCCGCCCAGGAGCCCAGGACACCACGGAAGGAAGGGTCGCCGGCAGCGGTACCTGCTGGGAGTGGATGAGGCCCGACTGTGTCAACCCCTGCAAACGGCCTGAGTGCGACTGCTGGACACATCGACAGCTCAACCATCTGCACAGACGGCTGCAGAGAGAGGGCGACCTGCATCATATTTCCAGCTGTTCCAGCGAGCGGCTCTGATGCCACATGATGATCGCCCTGGCCTTCCCAGATGTGACTGCCGGGCGTGGCCACACAACACCTTTGGAGATGCGATAAGGAGCAGGTCTGCTGTCAGCACCCTGCCCCCTGCATAACACGGCAATCTGATGGCGGTCCATGCAAGCCATTGACTTCTCTCTGTCCTCCCTGATTACCTTCCCTCCAAGGCAGTGACTGTCCATTTACAGGTCCCCCGGGAACCCAAAGGCCATATGGAGGCTTGCTCCCCCTTCATCCGTCGGGGACCGGGACTGGGGAGAGCAATCTGCAACCCATAGGGAACCGTGACCAGTGACTTGGGGCCAGGCACACAACCTTCTTTCTGCATACAGCTCAGAATGCTGCATGGGGGAGGGCACAACAAGTCTGAGTGTGAATCCCCACAACATTTGAAGATCAACGAAGACTGCAGGACATAGAAAGCTGATACCCCTGGAGTGGCTGGCAAGGGGGAAAAGTGACTGCACGGCCCGAGGCTGAAAACCAAGGGGGCAACGAGGGACCTGTACATTGCTTCACCATATCTCCTGCAGAGGCACACTACACATGGGCACTGGACTGGACCGGCCCACACACAGGCCTCACCTGGGTGACACAGAGTGACACTGCAAGTCCCACCGAGCCATCCCACCAGGGGGATGGAGACGACAGACCATGGTGTGTACGAAACACAACAGGAATGTGATAGCGCGACCCACAGCACCCTGCATGAGGGCCACTGGAGACTTTTCTGGCTGCAGTCTCGGAGGTTCGATGAGATCCTGGCAACTGTGATGGATGTCACTACACTGGGACTGAAGATTGACACCTTGCGAATTGACATGGGCAATCTACAAGAGGACCACAAGAAGCTGAAAGATCAGGTGACCAACACGGAATGGACACTATCGACCCTTGAACCGATGGTCACGGATGCCACAGACCACGTTAAGGCCCTGCAGAGTGAAGCGGCCTATCTTAGAAATTGCACCGATGATCAAGAGGGGCGGTCCCGACGCAATAACGTACGGATAGTGGGCCTTCCAGAAAAGGATTAAGGCCTCAGCATGGAAATGTACCTGGAGGACTGCTTTTCTATGACGAACCTACAAGGCAAGCACTTGACTTTTTTCACCATGGAATATGCCTACACGGTCCCAGCCAGGAACCTCCCCCGAGCCCGCTGCACCCGGTGGTCACTCGCCTGTTCAACTACAGGGACAAAGACCATATCCTGCAGGCAACATGAGCAAAGAGCCCTTGGACGGAGGACAACGCCCATGTCAACATCTTCCCCGACTACACTATGGAGGTGCAACGCTGTCTGTCCTCCTTCCTCTCAGTGAAGAGATGCCTATGCAACCACAGTATAAAATATGCCCTGCGGTTCACAGTCACCCTCAGGATCGTACAGGGTCACAATGCCAACTTCTGGACTGGATAGAATGGAAGGGCGTAACCAAGAAGCCACAAGAGATGGCTGACACCCAAGAAGATGGAAGGAGCAGGTACACTACAAGCCCTGCAGGGCGCGACCTCAACTGGGCCCCACAAAAGAACAGGGTGTCTAGTGAGGGCGCAGGCAGTCGCAGAACTGAGAAAATCAATCCCTCCCCTGCTGAATCAGTGGCCAGCAGATCTGAAGATGACCTATACACATTCTGCACACACTGGTACAGACATTACTCGGGACAGGCCCAAAGGTTGCCCCTCAAATGATGGAAGAAGTGATGTGACTGTATGCCCCCTCCTTTCCTGCACCAAAGCATCAGATTCCAATTTTGGACACAACCCAAAACACAGAACGGGCAGAGAACGCCAGATGATATTCTAGGCTGAGGGCTGCACAACCCCAAAACAATGTACCTGAAAGCACTTGTTACCCAACACCTCAAACACTGACAGTGTTACCACCATTGATTGGCTCAAACTTTGGTTTCTTTTGTACCAATTTAGTGCTGTTGGCCAGACCCCTGTTGGTGTGCTGACCTGGGATGGAACATTCAAAGACTGTTTTTCACTTGACCCTCTTATTTGATCATTTTTATTGTTCATTGTTTATGGCATGGCACGTGATCCGTTGGTGGGATGGGAAGGTGGGATTGGGACGGGGAGGGGGGACATGGGGAATGCAACACCATATTTTTCTCGACTTCAGGGCTACATTAGGTACTAGATCAGGGACAGAATATCAACTGATGACATGGAATATGAGGGGGCTAGCCAGCTATGTTGAGAATTACAGAGTGCACCAATACCTGCATAGGCGGCATATACAAATTGCACTCCTACAGGAGACGCATCTGACCACACCAGATTTAGACAGCATGCGCAGGAGAAGGAGAGGCACATTGGTGGGTATCACTTATTCCAGATACGCATGGGGTACACTTGTTTCGGTTGACCCGGGGACTCTGTTAGAGGTGCTACATACCAAGAGAGACCCTGAGGGGAGGTATGCAATACTGGAGGGGATCTTAGATGGTTTTCCTGTTGCTTTTTTTTTCCACTATTCTTCCAACCCTAACAAAGCAGACTTCCTACATTCCCTTAGCCCTGCCCTTCTTCAGAAGGCTGTGGTACCTTGTTTCTTTGGGTGGGATTATAACTGCGTACCTGATTTTAACTTTTGATCACTCCCACCTACTGGTACTGGGAGCACAATCAACCACTCCCTCCCATCACCTCACACAGTGGACTACACGTGCGTAGATTACAGATGCATGGCACAGTCTACATCCACTTCCCAGAGAATACTCTTATTACTCTGGGCTGCATTACGTACAGACAAGGATAGACCTTATCTACTGCAGTCCGGAGGCACTTGCTTCGGTCACTCATGCTGAATAGTTGGGGCGTACCACATCAGACAATTGCCCACTGCAACTTCAATTGATTTGGGGGCAAGGGCATCCCTGCATACCCAACTGGCACCTCTCAGTGGAGGCCTTACATGATGAACCTTTTCTGGACGCAATATCAGCACATATCACCACATACTTCACTGACAATGAGGGAACAATGTCAGACCCAGATATAATGTGGTGCCTTCAAGGTGGTCTTGCGGGGACATGCGATCAAAATGGTACACTCCCCAAAATAGTTTTGCATCGGGAACTACACACCCCAGAAATGGATATCCACAGCTATGAACAATGACTCCCAGATGACTAGATGGCAGCAGACCCACTGGGGCAAGCACGTCTGACCTACAAGGAGCTATCGGAGAAACTGCGTAGAATAGATTATGAAGAATACTTGGCAAAAAACACACTGAGGGTGAAAAGACAGGTAAACTGCTGGCCTGGCTTCTTCGCTCTGATACACCGAGGGTCCCTATCACGGCCATTGGTGACAAGGTGGGGCTCATATTGAACACGCAGAAGGCCATTAACGCAGCCTTTCAAACCTAATATGCTGAGCTCTACTGGGCCCGACACACAATGTCCCGATCAAAACATTCCTATGCACCCTCCAATTGCTCCAACTTCAGGAGACACACAGGGCAGACTTTGAAGCCCCTCTGTCTTTAACGGAGACTACAGATGCAATTAAACAGATGGCACGGGGCAAGACCGCTATCCTTCCTTAATATGGATTATAAGATCCTAGGGAAAGTATTGGCTAATAGATTGATCCCCATAGCCGAATATATAGTGCACCCAGACCAGAACGGATTTATACCTGGAAGAAACACTTCTTGAATTTACTAAACTTATTCACGCTGATGGAATGAGAACAGTCTTCTAGCACCAACCCATGGGTTGCTCGTCGGATATAAAAAAGACATTTGACACCCTCGGGTGGAACTATTTGATGGCAGTTGTTGAAAAGATTGGAATAGGACTGAGATTCCTCAAATGGATTGCCTTACTCTATAATTCTCCACTGGCACAAGTGAAGACCGGCAGAGTCATATTTGACCCATTCTGCATAGAACGCTGCACTCGCCAGAGTTACCTTATCTCCGGTCATCTTCGCTCTTGCGATGGAGCTGCTCACCTGCACGCTTTGTGCTCGCATCCCAAGTTGGGGTGTTTGAGCAGGTGGCAGATGGCACATCGTTTCGCTTTACGCAGACAACACTCTAGTGTATCCGAGGAATGATGTCTCGGTGCTACCAAAATTTATGGACCTCTTATAGCAATTCAGACTAGTGTCCGGGCTGAAGGCAAACTGGGATGCATCATAAATGTTCCCTTTGACAGCTCTGTTGGACCCCCAACAGAGGGACATCCCACACTCCCCACTTCCATGTGCATACAACACAATTAGGTACCTGGGAGCCAGGGTATATCATACTACTAAACACCGAAATGTAGACAAGGCCCTTAAAATCACAGGGACATCCCTCCCATTCTGGACATCCCTGCCACTCTCACCAGCAGGTAGAATGGCTATCTCTAAGATGCTTATCCTGCCCGCTTGTTGTACTTCTTCTCCACTCCATCAGTGTTGCTATTGACCAGAATGTTTGCAGACATGCGTGCACTCCTCACTGAACTGATATGAGGCAATGCAGATGAAGGGTAGCACTCAAAAACTCTACACTCCACTTGATCGGGGCGACCTGGGCACCCCAAACTTTGAATATTATTACACGGCTGATCAGTGGCCTATGAAATGGCTTGTAGGCCACCTTACGGCTGTACTGGGATCCTGGGCGGATGGCCTTACACCTCCACAGGTGCTTCAGTGGCAGATGGACCCAAGGAGGGAGCTACCTGGGAGCAGGGGAAAAGCCCTGACGAACGTGGCCAAAACCTTCTGGATTACATATGTGACCAAAGCATGCGCTTCAGCCCTAAATGCACCAAAACTGCCACTGTGGGCAATGCCTGGTTGCTGTGACATATGGACACGCCCCAATGCGAGGGCATGGACCAATGAGGACCTCACAGTCTGAGGCGACCTGTTCACAGACAAGATCCTCAACATGTTTGAGAGTTTAACAGATGACTATGGGATACCACATGGCTCTTTCCTGATATACACCACCCTCACTAGACACCTACACACGATATGGCACAAAGCACACGACAAGCCAGAGACCTCAAGATTACTACAGGTTCTACTGATGCACAGACATGGCCGCAAGGCTGTAACATACCTATATTCCTCCATGTGTTAGGACAGGGACCCCCCCTCTTACATTAACTCCGTGCCTATAGGGTCATAGCCTTTATGATGACACTGACAGACAAACAATGCCTACAGTGTTTAGAAACAACAAAACTTATCTCCACCAATGCTAGGCTCAACCACACCCAATTCATTTGCCTACATCACACATACCTTACCCCACACTGGCTGGAGCGCATGTATACAGGAACACCAGACAGCTGTCCCCGCTTCCACAACACCACAGCTGACTCTGTGCACATGGTCTGGGATTGCCCACAACTGGTTCCCTATTGGGAAGCAGTCACGGGATTCATATCAGAAGCCTCAGGCAGCACCATCAGGAGGAAGGATGTCCACTGCTTGCTAGGAATAACTACCTGCACTGCTCCGCGTAAACCTGTCAATAAACTTATAGACCTCGTCTTGATACTGGCGAAGTGCAGAATACCCATGTGCTGGAAATCGGCCACTCCCTCACCCCATCTAACTGTGGCTCTTGGATCTCTGATCCAGCATACTGGCGGAAGAACAAACACTGTGCGACGTGGAACCGGGGTGCTCTAAACCGGCCAAGCTCACAGATTGGCAGACATACTTAGAGAAGATCTAAACTAAGTGTGACTTTAGGCCACTGTAGCTGGCTGCGGACTCCCCCGCCACTATAGATACATGCACTGCGCATTTTCCCCACATATCTTCAACATGCAACTTATGCAATATTGTGTTAACCCCCCCCACACACCAAAAGTAAAACTACCCCTGGGTAACCCGGATACCTACCCTGCTCCTGAGAGCAACAATGGCGGTGGGGCCCAGACCTTCCTGCCCCACAACAATGCCATTATTCCCCCTGAAACCTGCTCCCCTACCCTCTCTCAATACTGGCAAAGAAATGTGTGCCCTAGGTTAATGTTAAAGTTCCACTTTTATATTAAGTTGATTATAGAGACGGAATGAGTATTGTGAGATGCGCAGATGCTACTGCTCTAATGCTGTACCATTCAAATTGCATTGCTAGCAACATCCTCCACAGGCATCTCTTGTGGAATGTGAATAACTAGGCAAATATAAAGCACTGTAACCCCAAATCTTACACAACTGCAAAGCTACTGTATGCATTAAGAATGTCGAAACAACTACAGATCTAAAAACAAATCTTACCAATACTGCAGGTCACCACACATACAGGCCCAGGCTGCTTGCCAGGGGACCCCGGATCATACCAAGAAATGTTTTAAAGCATTAATTGGTCCCGAGCACCCACTATAGTGTTCCTTTAAAAACATATGTTAAAGCACTGAAAGTACCATTAGAAAAAAATACACAAATCAGATAAAGACCATAGGTGCTGGAAGCAGGGGTGCAAGGGGTGCTGCAGCACCCCAAAATAATCACTCTGCATTTCAGAAGGTGAATGAACAATAAATATGCCTTTAAACTTCCTTTTATCTTGATACAGTTGTGGTGCCTCAAAGACGGAGGTCAAATGTTAGACTGTATTCAGACAAATAGCTTCTTATTCTTTTAACATGGAGATTAGGGTTTACTTTTCTTCTTCTAAATTCAAAGTTAGACCATTCTGTTTTGTGAACTTTGTGACATTTGTGCTAGGGTAGAGAGAGTGTGAAAAGAAAGGTTGAAGTATGTCAGTTATTATTCCAACACACCACAAAATTGAAATACATGTAAACGAACTGTTACAAATATTTCAAAATATAACAGCAGATAGGAAAGCAAAAATTGAGCACTTTTTTGTAATTCTGAAGTGAGATGAAAACAAAGAATTAAAGTAGGAAACAAATCAAGCCACTGTACTTGATGATGGGCAAACAATAAATATTTGCCGAATACGAATTTTCACAAATTATTGTTTGTGCGCTATGGTTTTATCAGTAAAAGTCTCTGTCATGAATTATGCGGCCATTTCAATAGATCATTTACGAACTGTAAAAGTCATAGAGTTGGACAATGTGCTCTAAAATGCACCAGCAGCTACATATCACACCCTTACCCCTCTCTTGCTGAAAGAGTGTGGCTCATTTTCGCAGTCCCCAAAACGTCCGAGACATAACCTTGATGGAAGCACCCCCCACTCTGAAAATTGTTCTAGCACCTCTGGATTTCACTTTGAGGGTGTACAAACCGAAATTGCATGCAATTTGGGCCGGCGATTTATGACAAGTTTAACCTGTTGCAACCTGCAGGGTCAAACTTTCGAGCTGAGTGCAGTTTCTGATGCAAATAGCAGCTTGTTCCTAAAATGTGGTAACTTGGCCAGTTGCAATTGTGGATCAGAATAGGCAAAGTGAAGCCAGCAGCAGCACTGCAATCACAGAGGCCCATATTTATACTTTTTTTGCGCTGCATTTGCGCTGCTTTTTGACGCAAAAACGGCGCATATTTACATAATACAATTGTATTTTGCAAGTTTGCGCCGCTTTTGCGTCAAAAAATTACGCAAATGCGGTGCTAAAAAAGTATAAATATGGGCCAGAATGCGTACAGAATGCACCAGCTCTGAAGGCTTCCACCAAAATAGTAACTGTTTAAGGAAAGAGAGCAGCATAAATGTGCACCTTAACCAAAGATAGGGCAAATCTCACAGGTGTCTCAGAGTCTCCATGCAAGAAGGTTGGTAAAATGTTGTGCGTAGGTACAAGTGAGGAAAGACAGTCCTGCTTGCAAGGTGATTCTCGAGTAGGAGGACACTGTGATGCCTGAGGCTAAAACTTTCAGAATGGTAAGACACTAAAACAACAAGTATTTGCAATGTAATAGGTCTCGCATTTGTGAGAGTTAGAGATATTGGCGTTGTAAATGACAATGTATTTTACCTATGTGCTTTGGCTTGGAGGGTAGTGGATGTATGCTAGGTGCCACAGCAACCCTCCCAAGCCTGTCGCTGCAGGAGAGAGGAGACAACAAGGCTACTGTCTTGGGGGTGTTTTTGCCTCATTCCTACAGACTGGCTGTGATACCCTAGAGATGCAACCCTTTCTAGTGCGTTTACCTATACTTTTAGAGCACCAAACAAGCCACAAAGAGGCACCTTTGTGTCATTTAACCTGGAGATGTGGCGTAAGGACCAAAGCTGCCGATCTTCCAGCTAGAGAGCACGGTTCGAGTCTCAGCACTGGCTCAACAGCCTGTAGATCTGGGAAAATCACGTAATCTTCCCTTGCTACCAAAAATGAATGCGTTCTTGTATAACAAAAACCGGTGTTCAAGTAAAGCACTGTAAATGCCTTTGTATCGAGTTTGCGCTAACAGAACTCTATTTGAAGAGGCCCAATTTACATCCAAAGGCTAGATGTTTTTTGCTATCAAACTTGAGTCTGTGAAGTGCTTGGGTCTGGAGTCACGACTTCTTTTCCACCATTTTGGAGACAACACCTTTAGCCATCTTCTTGCCGAGAACTAACCTATGTGCTTGGTGGATGACCCTCCAGAGGTTATCAAGAGCACGCGCTGTCACCTAGTCTTAAGCTCCACACAAGTCAGTTGGTTAATCCACCCACAGCAGAGGTCTTGACAGAATTTACAATCCTGACATAGCTTTTTCATCTCTTCATCTCTGCAAGGTCGATGCAAATGAATTATAGCGATTTTCTTAAGTTTGCAGCGCTATTAAATGGCAGAACCTGTATTACAAAGTGCTATATTAAAAAATGAGTTATTCCGAGACTGTCCTGACACACACCAGACAAAGAACCCTAGGGGAGAGGATGTGGCATATAGGCGAGAGCTGTTGACTTTGGAGCTGGGGAACACAGTTTGAGTCTAGCACCGACTCAACATTCTGTGATTCTTGGCAAATGATGTAATCTCCCCTTGCTTCCAAAAATGAATGTGTTTTTGTGTAATGTAACTGGTGCTCATGTAAAGCACTGTAATAACTTTGTATCACGTTTGCACTATATAAAACTGCAAAAAAAAGCACTACAATAGCTTCATGTCGAGTTCGGGTTACATAAAACTGAAAAAATAAAAATAAATCTGAAATAGCTTTTTCACCTCTGCAAGGTTGATGCAAATGAGTTATAGCTATTTTGTTAGGAATGGAACTTGCTTTGCAGAGCTATAAAATGTCAGAACCTGTAATACCAAGCGTTATATTAAAAAATATATATATTCCCAGACTGCCCCAACACGCACCAGACAAAGATCCCTAGGGGAGAGGTTGTGGCATAAAGGCCAGAACTGCTGACTTTGGAGTGAGGAACACGGTTCAAGTCTTGGCGCTGGCTGAACATCCTGTGATTCTGGAAAAAGCACTTAATCTCCTCTTGCTGCCAAAAATGAATGCATTGTTGGTAAATGTAACCGGTGCTCAAGTAAAGTGCTGTAATACCTCTGTATGAAGTTTGCGCTATACCAAACTACAACAAAAAAAAAAAAAGTGCTCCAATACCTTTGTGTCTAGTTCATGCTACATAAAACTGCAAAGAAACAAAATAAAGAAAAAAGCCCCAGCAGACATTGCAAAGAAACAGCAAGATGCCTGAATGGAAGATGAAGAAACAATATACTGCCATGAACGAAGCAGGGAGGTAAAAGAAAAATGAGTGCACTGACAAAAAGCTATCTGGCCGATTGTGCAATAATCCATGTAACAGGGTCAGCCTCCAAGGCAGTAACAAAACAGCCTCCAGGAGGGACAAACATAAAGCATTTACAAATGACATCAATGGATTTTTAAAAGGCAGGCCCAGGAACAAATGAAAGTGATGGCCATGAGATGGGCGTGATTAAAGCCCTCAGAATAGATTACAACATGAAGAAAAGAGCAACGTTTGCACCCTGCTATGCTCAACCTAAAAAGGCCTTTTGCACTTGTAAACAAACTCTGGGTATTAATACGCACTTCTCACTACTTCGTCTCTATGTGAAGGCATCAAATAATCCAAATGCATCTAATGGTGGCTATTAAATTAATAAAGCTATGGATTCTAAGTATTACAAAAATGAATAGGCTGGCACTGTCTTACCTTCCATTTAAGTCATAAAAATGTGTTTTTATTTGACACTTGGTACTGCAGTTTTTGTAATTTCTAAGAGCTGTAAACAAGTGCTCTAATTTCTTATTTTATGGAGCTTGCTGAGAGTACATGTTATATTAGCATCCGCAGGGATATTTTAATGAACATAGAACTGTGTTAACAAAATATAAAAACAATCATCTCTGCGAAGAATCGTAATGCACTTCCGCCCATCGCATCTTCCTATCTTACTTAAAAACAGAAAGTAACATTTAAAGAAATCTGTGTTTAATCTGTACTTCAGGTTATCTGGCCAGGCAGCAAGAATCATTGGTTTGGAGGTCAGGCTGGAAAGCACACTTGGCCTTAATCCAAAGAAATATTAATTAGCATCAGCAAACAATCAGATAATTGGCATAAACCAATTAGTTCAAGCTGGACAATGCCGGCGGAAGGCACTGGCGTGGAGAAATCCCACAAATGTCTTTTAATTACAGCTCAAAGGCACGGATAAGTGGCAATGAGGAACAAATTGAGGATAAATCAAAGTAAATTGCCCTAAAAAAAATCACTCAATGAGTGTTGTTGTAGTGCTTGATCATAATTGTAAATCTAATTACACCAAGACATTAGGAAGGTCTAGGAGAGAGATAGAAAAAGTCAAGCAAATAATTAACTCAGTCCTGTCAAATACCCTACTGTAGATTTTTAAACTGTTTCTGTTGCAAATGTTCCAGATTCAGATAACTACAGACGCCATTAGTCTGCCACATTTCTGAAATTGCAATGACAGGAAGGCTTTGAAATAGGCGAAATTGTGTGACAATTTTAAAAAGAAAATTCTCCAAGACCTAGAACAATGCAATAGTGCAAAAAGCCCGCCGAGGTTGAGTGATTAGGTGAAAAGGCGCAGTGATGTGTGTGGCCTGTGCTCGCTAGAATTTGATGCTTAGGACTGAAGGATCGAGTGTTTGAAACAGACCTCAGGAGTTTGAAGGCCAGCTGCGGAAAACTGGAAGATGGTAGAGTTTTCTTTCACATTTGTTTAACAATTTAATTTCCGTTTCAATAAATCATATAAATAATTAAGCCGTATTAACAATATATGATTTCTTTTAAAAACACATAATTAAACGTTGGTCTTATACCAAAAACATAACACAATCCCGTAATTAACATACATAATTGCATTAAAATCTTTTGACTTTATCGATGTCAAATGTACTTGATTCACATTGGATGCTCCAGTCAACTGTAAAAATTAGCTAATAAAATTAGCACATATATCATTAAGATAGTAAGGGCCAGATGTAGCAAAGGTTTTTACCCATTCTGTGTCTATGGGAAAAAGCGTTCGTACATATGGCCCTAGATGTTTTAAATTGTGTTTTAATGACGTCAGAGTCAAAAAAGCTATTTACTGAAGAATGTCCACCCAGCCACGGCTGAGTTAAAATGTTTCAATCTGACCAACTATAATCTGCCTGGCTATGAGACAGCTGGCCACATCGGTTGCCTATGTCAGTGGTTCCCAATCTGTGGTCCTGGGACCCCTGGGGGTCCGCGAAGCCTCCTCAGGGGATTCGCAACTGCTTAGAAAATTAAATAATATTAACAGATTAGGTGCCCAGCTTTCAGTAATGATTCAGTGTGGGGTTGGGGGGTCCCTGGATTCCAATAACGATTCAGTGAGGGGTCCCTGGGTTCCAGTAATGATAAAGCGGGGGTCCACTGAAATCAAAAGGTTGGGAAACACTGGCTTATGTCGTTTCTTTCTCCCACAAAGCCTTTTTTGTGTTTATACTTTAAAATTGTATTTTCTGGTGTCCATGACTCCTGTTCCTTATTAAATTGTGTTGACTGTGTAAGTCCACGTCCGTAACTACTGGGCAAGGAGTAGCAGGGGAAGGATTGGCATTCCACAATGAGATATATATTCTTTCTAACCCTTCATTATAATTTAAAGAATACCGACAACTTCACTTCTTCATCTCATGCGTTGTTCCATGTTTCATGTGTCATCTCTTTAATAAAAGCTTCAGCTGTATGGCACATCAGCCATGCCTCAATGAGTTTGCCTACCTTGTTGTGCTTTTCATAAGATTATTGCTTTAGGTTGGGCAATCCAGTGTCAGCCCTATTTGCGCCAAAAGTGATAGGATGTCCTCTGTTTTTAGTCACTTAAATGTCACCCTGTATCTGAAGGGGTTAACTCCCTTGACCTTTACTCCTGTTTTCAGATGGGTTTCAGATTCTCTTCCGTAAGATACATTTTCATTGGCGTAGGAGGACAATATATCGTATATATATTGTCCTCCTATGGACAGTGCTTCATTTTTAGACATCCCAGTGCCATTAAGAGCAATGTAGTTTTGTGCTCCAATCTTGAAATCCTTTGACTATGCCTTCTATTTGATTAATATGCTAATAACTCTCCATGCTCCTCTTTTGTTTCCTGGCTGACAGAAGCCAGCTCAATCAGGTTTGGAGTATGGAAACCTATCATTATTGGCCCTCTGTCAGACCCTACCACTTTACTCATATTTTTTTATAATGTATGTTTTATATTGGAGCAGTCTTGCGAAATGGGAAACAAAACTAAACACTAGCTGCAGTGATCTCCATACATTATACAACCTTGATCTGTGTAAGTTTCCTCTCAATGTGTACGGCGATGTCCTGACCTTATTGTAACTACTTTTCATTCTGTTAAGTGTGCGGTCCCCAAAAAGGATAGCATCCCCTGTCATAGCGACAACCATTCCAAGATGATTTCTAACCTATTAGGTAAATCCCTCAAAAATCTATTGTATTGGGGATTCGGTGTGTGGAGTCCAATATGAAATTCTTGCCCTTCATCTCATCATTCAGGATTATATAGCATTCCTTCACTTTGTCACTGATGTGCCTTCACTTTGTCACTCATGCCTTCCAGTGGCTCAGAGTGTAGATCACTAGTTCCAGCTGTGGCCCGATAGTTAATGGGCGTGGCTCTGTGATAAAATCACTTCTGATCTGTTTGTAACAGGTGGGTGTCCTGTAAAATAATTCTTAATTTTAGATGGCCCGTTCCTCATAAAATTCCAAACCATACTCTGCTTGTTGAAAAAGTTGAGACTACAACCAAACATAACAATTTACTCATTGTATCAATGAGTTACCTGTTGATGTGCTTCTTCCACCCTCTACAACTACATGCCCACTTCTCCCTCATTGTTCACCACAATAACTCTATCATTTTGGAGTTAAGTGTTTCAGCCACCAACGTTAATGTATTTAGGGTTGGATATTTGGGTGGGAGACGACAAAAGAGGCAGATCCCAAGCAGGATCATGGTCAACTTTGAAGATCTCATCAACAGCATAGCCCCCAGTGACTGGCCTTCTCCCCATGAAACCCCATCACCAACACAACATGTGTATCTGTAAGCCTTGTCATTGATCCCAAGATTTATCTACAATATACTCGGATGGGATCAGGGTCCAATCCCTTTGGGTTTCTCAGGGCTCCGCAACTCATTCATGTGCTTCAATCACAGTACTACTGAGTGCTTTGTTGATTATTTTGCCCTTTGGGTTTTCTTTCACAATTTGCACCTTACAGCTTTTCATCTCTAATGATGTCTTGTGTTGTTTGCCACATCATAATCTATAACTTTTGTGGCTTCAGCATTTGGCCCTAATATTTTCAGTCACTGCTGTGTGGTCTGGATCATACTGCTTTTTTAGTTTAGTTGAAAGCACATGGTGAATGGAAAGATACCTTTGTTTTCCCCATTGCTAGCTGGGTTGTGATGCCAAGCATGTCCAGTCTCCTGTGTAGCATGTTCTAGGAAAGGTTCTTGCAGACTGGGAATTCTCAACATGAAGAATTTCTGTGAATAAGTCCTGAACAAAATTCATTATGTCCTCTTACTTCATACCTCACTTTCATTGAATTTGACATTGTCTCTTTGTCATTGGTCTGTCAAATCTTTACATTTACCTAGGTAACGCCTTGCTACATGGCCTTCCAGACTCCAAACTGGCACCCCTTAAATGCATCTTACATACCACAGCACACCTCATCCACGACCTGAAGAAGCATGATCACATCACCCCCATCTTGCTGATACTCCATTGGCTACCCTTGCCAGCCCACACTATCTTCAAATCCAACTCTGTCAGTTGCAGAGTGATCGCGGGCAGCATCCCAGCTTATCCTGCAGAGAAGCTTAACATCTCTGGTGGTTCTCGGCACACCCAGTTCTCAGGATTTGTTTGAGCAGGAACTAACGGCTTAGGTTTGGGTCATGTTGGTTTAGATTCAAGTAAGACATGAATGGCATGCAATAATTAAAATGTCTTCGAGATTTATGAAAAGTATAAGTCTGTTTTCATATTAAGACTTAATAGTTTACTTAAACCCATAATATAGCTCTAAATTTCTGCTCTACCCAAATAACGTGAGGATATAATCTGGCAAGGCTAATACTTACTGTGGGAATATTATAAACCTTGGCTTCACCCATATCTGTTTGGGCTTCACAACAGACCGATATACACAACAGGAGGAAGGGGTTAGGTTGGCATCTCAAGGAAATAGATCCTTGAAAGCAGCGGGAAGTTGGCTTAATAGGTGGTAAGGAGTCTGCAACCGTGGTATGACAAAATATTAACATAAAGTGATGTGTATTGTACAGTGAGGACAAAATAGAGCTTTGAGGCACCCCACAGAGGTGCACCAGTGACTTGGTTTCATTTATGCATATCAGTAGTTTGTGTGCTTTTAACCCTAGCACCATGTCTGACCATTAGTACCTTATCATTAGGAAAGATATATGAGTCTTTCCTGAACGGGACCTCATTCAGTAACTGTGGATTCATACCCAGTGTAAGATTGTTTTTCTTATATTTGTTTTACAATCTGTGTTTTCATTTGAGTTAAAAGTGTCTGAGTGTGAGTCTGTCTATTATAGGTTGCTACTGTTCCCTTGTGCGGACGAAGACTCCATTGAAGTATCTGTAGGGGGTTGAAACATGAACACGTTTAAACTGTTGACTGGTGTTAATTGTGGATATATGTACAGTACATTCAATGAGTTGGTCCTATATGACAAAGATGTATTTCAGAACAGTTGACAGTTTTGACATTGTCTCGTGATATCACAAGTGCACTATTTATCATATTTATCAAACTTCTTCTGCGCAGTGGTGTTTTTTCTTGGTGCACTGCTTCTTCATTTAACTTTGGATCGCAGTAAAATGATATCATGACACAAAAATAACTGCTTGTATATTTGAGCTGTCATAATTATTTTGTTCTACCACAGGAGCTTAGGACTAGGGCTTTCTCCAAGGGAACCATTGTTTCTATGTTGTGTAAGTTTCTAAAAGTGACATCTTCAAAATAGTAATTCATAATACGACTTGACCATTCTATTGGATTTTAAATTACTGTCACTTTTAGTCCTTGAATAATGGCTCTAGCTACTCCCATAGTGAACGTATGTGTTATTAGGTGTTATAATGTAACACAGTGCTTTTCTATGACAGAGCCAGCCTTGCCATAGTTAAAAATGACTTTGGAAATTCTTCACTGCCAACACGTGTAAAACTTAGGGGGCACATGTCCTACATTTTAAATCCCATACACCCTGCACTATGGGCATTTAGAGTCTACTTTAGATGTGACTTTTAAGTGTTAAAAAGGAAGATTGAGGTCTAGCAAAAGGTTTATTTTGCAAAGTTAAATTTGCAGTTTTAAAACTGCACACTCAGGCTGCAGGGGCAGGTCTGAAGACATGCATTATATTATTACATTAGTGGTGGCACGAATAGGTGCTGCAGCCCACAAGGAATATTTAACCTACAGGCCCTGGGAACATTGGGGCCCATATTTATACTTTTTGACGCTAAACTGCGCTAACGCAGTTTAGCGTCAAAGAATTTTGCGCCGTCTAACGCCATTCTGAAGCGCCATGCGGGCGCCGTATTTATGGAATGGCGTTAGACGGCGCAATCAGACCGGCGCTGCCTGGTGTGCGTGGAAAAAAAACACGTACACCAGACAGCGCCGGCGTAGGGGGAAAATGGCGTATGGGCGTCTTAAAATGGGGCAAGTCAGGTTACGTTGAAAAAATCGTCGTAACCCGACTTGCGCCATTTTTTTTCGACGCCCATCCCCCATCAACATGACTCCTATCATTGTAAAGATAGGAGTCATGCCCCCTTGCCCAATGGCCATGCCCAGGGGACTTCTGTCCCCTGGGCATGGTCATTGGGCATAGTGGCATGTAGGGGGGCACAAATCAGGCCCCCCTATGCCACAAAAAAAAAAAAAAAAAAAAACTTACCTGGACTTACCTTAATGTCCATGGGATGGGTCCCTCCGTCCTTGGGTGTCCTCCTGGGGTGGGCAAGGGTGGCAGGGGGGGTCCCTGGGGGCAGGGGAGGGCACCTCTGGGCTCATTTTGAGCCCACTTGTCCCTTAACGCCATGCCTGACCCAGGCGTTAAAAAGCGGCGCAAAAGCGCCGTTTTTGGCCACGCCCACTCCCGGGCGTCATTTTTGCCCGGGAGTATAAATACCACGTAAAGGCCTGGGAGTCATTTTTTAAGACGGGAACGCCTCCCTTGCATATCATTAACGCAAGGAAGGGGTTCACGCTAAAAAATGACGCCCACTCCGGGCACTTTGGCGCCCGAAGCGTCTAACGCCATAGTATAAATATGGCGTTAGTAGGCGTTAGTTTAGCGTCGAATTTGCGTCGAAAAAAACTACGCAAATTCGGCGCAACCAGAGTATAAATACGGCCCTGGGTATCATATACTAGGAATGTATAAGAAAGTTAAATGAGCCAAATATGATTTTTAATCAATTCAACAAATGTTTAGGAGCCAGAGCACATGCCCCTGGGGCTTGGTTAGCAAGGGCCCACTGTACAGAGTCTGGAAGGCAACAGCATTGGATCAAAAGAAAATGGGGATGATCATGCAAACAGATGCATTTTCTTACAAAATGGAACAATATTTCACTCTTGAATAGTAAGACACCTATGTTGTTTAGCCACAAAGGCTATTCTCCTCAAATGCTCTGAGTTATAATATCTACTTTGCCTAGACTGTGTGTCCTCTTTTCAAAGCTGTAAACCACAGTTGTTCACTATCTATTTCCTCTACTATTTAAACTGGCAATTGACCCATTGGCAATATCAGTCCACACTCATGAAAACATTTAGGGAGTCACAATAGGTGTCCATGTCTACATAGACGTTCCTTTTGTATGTCAAGCTACTCTATTTACCATCCTTCAAATTCTACATTCTTACATTCTTTGACTTGTAGCCAAGTTTGGAATGTTCCTTGGGTACAGTTTTGAGCTCAAATGTATTAAGGATCTATGATTATGATCCTAGGGGAATCAAGACAATTCTAATATTTAGTAATATTTGTTCCCAGTGATCCAAATCACATAATCGGCACTAATCTCAGTAAAGCCTTTAAGGAAATATAGGTTGGGTCTGCAGAGGATGCAGGAAATAGGATAAAGTGAGTGGGCAAGAATAGCTCTGCAAAAACGAACATGGATAAACTATTGGAGTGTAATGGTTTAAATAAAACAAGTGGAAAAGGTTTCATCATATTGTCAAGAACTCGAGCGAGAACAAACCACTGGTTTATAGACACTATCCTGAAACCTTTTTTTAAAAAAAAACAACACAGCTTCTAACAACCATAACCTAAGACTAGTACTCTCAAAGAGAATATGTCTTACCTATGTAAGAGCTATTGGCTTTGCCATGTATTTTAGCTATGTTGTTTAACAGTGTGGCTGCTGTTCAGCATGGCTAAAAGTTAGTGACAGAGGAGAGTGGCGTGGAGTGGCGTAGAGTGGAATGGTGAAGAGAGGAGTAGAATGTTGTAGAGTGGAGTGGCAGAGAGTGTTGTGTATTGGAGCAGCATAGTGTGGAGTTGCGTAGAGTGGTATACACTAGAGTGGCATAAAATAGAATGGCATACTACTTGGAGTGAATTGGCGTATATTGTTGCAGAGCATAGTGGCATACAGTGCAGTGGCATTTAGTGCAGTGATATTTAATTCAGTGGCGTACAATGCAGCATCATAGAATGTAGTGGCATATGTTACAGTGGTGCATAGTAGAGTGCAGTGGTGCAGAGTGGAGAGGTACAGAATGGAGTGGTGCAGAATGGAGTGGCACTGAGTAGAGTGGCACAAAGTAGAGTAGAGTGGCGTGGAGTGCAGTGGTATAGAGTAGAGTGGAGTTAAGTGGTGCAGAGTAGCGTAGAATTGAGGGATGCAGAGGGCTTGGAGTGCAATGGCGTACAGTGCAGAGTAAAGTTGAGTGGCATAGAGTACAGTAGTGTAGAGTGGAGTAGAGTGGCACATTGAGCAGTGGCACAGAGTATAGTGATGCAGAGTAGAGTGAATTGCTGTAGAGTGCAGTGGTTAAGAGTAGAGGGACAGAGTGCAGTGGCATAGAGTGGAGTGGTGCAGTGTGGAGTAGAGTGGTGTAGAGTGCAATGGCAGAGAGTAGTTTGTTTCAGATTAGAGTGAAGTGGCATAGAGGGGTGTGGTGCAGGGTAAAGTGCAGTTGCATAGAGTGGCATAGAGCGAAATGGCGTAAAGTTGTGCAGAGTGTAGAGGAATCAAATCAAATCAAATCATTAACATTTATAAAGCGCGCTACTCACCTGTGCGGGTCTCAAGGCGCTAGGGGGGAGGGGGGTTACTGCTGCTCGAAAAGCCAGGTCTTGAGGAGTCTCCGGAATGCGGAGTGGTCCTGGGTGGTCCTGAGGCTGGTGGGGAGGGTGTTCCAGGTCTTGGCTGCCAGGTAGGAGAAGGACCTCCCACCCACCGTGGAGCGGCGGATGCGAGGGACGGCAGCGAGCACGGGGCCAGAGGAACGGAGGAGACGGGTGGGGGCGTAGAAGCTGAGGCGACGGTTGAGGTATTCCGGTCCCTTGTTGTGGAGGGCTTTGTGTGCGTGGGTGAGAAGTCGGAAGGTGATCCTTTTGCTGACTGGGAGCCAATGCAGGTGTCTCAGGTGTGCGGAGATGTGGCTGTTGCGGGGTACGTCGAGGATGAGGCGGGCGGAGGCGTTTTGAATACGTTGCAGGTGTTTTTGGAGTTTAGCGGTGGTCCCAGCATAGAGGGTGTTGCCGTAGTCCAGGCGGCTAGTGACGAGTGCATGGGTCACGGTTTTTCTGGTGTCGGCGGGGATCCAGCGGAAGATCTTGCAGAGCATGCGGATGGTGAGAAAGCAGGCGGAGGACACGGCGTTGACTTGTTTGGTCATGGTGAGAAGAGGGTCCAAGATGAAGCCGAGGTTGCGGGCGTGGTCTGAAGGGGTCGGTGCGGTGCCAAGGGCCGTGGGCCACCAGGAATCGTCCCATGCGGTCGGGGTGTTGCCGAGGATGAGGACTTCCATTTTGTCCGAGTTCAGCTTTAGGCGGCTGAGCCTCATCCAATCTGCGACGTCCTTCATGCCGTCTTGTAGGTTGGCCTTAGCGCTGGTGGGGTCCTTGGTGAGGGAGAGTATAAGTTGGGTGTCGTCGGCGTAGGAGGTGATGATGATGTTGCGCTTGCGTACGATGCCGCCGAGGGGGCTCATGTAGACATTGAAGAGTGTCGGGCTGAGCGAGGAGCCTTGAGGTACGCCGCAGATGATCTCGGTGGGGTCTGAGTGAAAAGGTGGGAGGTAAACTCTTTGAGAGCGGTTTGAGAGGAAGGAGGCAATCCAGTCCAGGGCCTGGCCTTGGATCACGGTGGAGCAGAGGCGGGTTATTAGGGTGCGGTGACAGACGGTGTCGAAGGCAGCCGAGAGATCGAGGAGGATGAGGGCGACTGTTTCACCGTTGTCCATCAGGGTTCTGATGTCGTCTGTGACTGAGATGAGGGCGGTTTCAGTGCTGTGGTTGGTTCGGAATCCGGTTTGTGAAGGGTCGAGAAGGTTGTTGTCTTCCAGGAAGTTGGTAAGCTGTTTGTTGACGGTCTTCTCTATTACCTTGGCAGGGAAGGGGAGGAGTGAGATGGGGCGGAAGTTTTTCAGGTCGCTTGGGTCAGCCGTAGGTTTCTTTAGTAGGGCGTTGACTTCGGCGTGTTTCCAGCTTTCGGGGAAGGTAGCAGAAGAAAATGAAGAGTTGATGATGGCCTGGAGGTGCGGGGCGATGATGTCGTCGGCTTTATTGAAGATGAAGTGAGGGCAGGGGTCCGATGGGGCGCCGGAGTGGATAGAGTTCATGGTGGTTTTGGTTTCTTCAGTGTTGATGTGGGTCCAGGCGTTGAGGGTGATGGCCAGGGGTGTGGGTTCGGTGATGCTTGGTTGGGTCTGGTGTCCGAAGCTGTCGTGGATGTCGGTGATCTTGCGATGGAAGAAGGTGGCGAGGGAGTTGCACAGGTCTTGTGAGGGCGTGACGGCGTTGGCGTTGGCGTTGGAGGTGGAGAACTCTTTAACGATGCTGAAAAGTTCTCTGCTGTTGTGGCTGTTTTTGTCCAGTCTGTCGGTGAAGAAATTCCACAGGAATAGAGTGCAGTGGTGCACAGTAGATTAAAGTGGTGTACAGTGGGCATACAGTTTAGTGTTACAGAGTAAAGTGCATTGACGTAGGGTGTATTGGCAGAGTGCAATGGTGTAGTGTGCAGTATGGCAGAGCAGCATAGAGTACAGTGGCGTAGAGTGGTCTTGTGCAGAGTAGGTTGATGTGGCCTAGACTGGATTGGTGCAGAGTGCAGTGACGAAGAGTGGAGTGGTATAGTGTAGAGTGGCAAAGAGAACATTGGCATTGAGTAGAGTGGTACAGGGTAGACTAGAGAGGCGTAGCATGAAGTGCCATAGAGTGTAGAGTGGAGGGGTGCAGAGTGCAATGGCCTGGTGTAAAGTGGAGTGGTGCAGAGTAGAGTGCAGTGGTGTATAGTGGTTCAGAGTAGAGTGGAGTGGCGTACAGTGAAATACTAATGGTGTGGTAGGACACTGCCATTACAGACAACACATCTTCAATTGAAATGACCATTACATTTGCACAGACATACAGTTTTACTAATAAGACTATACAGTGCACAGACAAAAATGTGTGGAAATTGCTTCACCTAGTTTAATGATTTGTTCTGATCACATTAAAGTATTTGTTTCCAACACACTTTAGAAATAACAAAAAAGTGCTTCATTTGTGCGTTCATAATTCTGATATATTCTGAAATACTTACATAGTTCATTTAAACGTTGCTGTGTGTTAGAAAAAAAACTAATTTCTACCCCTATTATCCAGCAAGATTGTCACATAAATCCTCTGATGTTGAAGTCAGAGAAAGAAAAGTAAACAAGCGCCCTTGGAAGACAGCACCTGACATTTGACCTTGGTCTTTGACTTCACAGTAAATGTGTCAAGATAAGAACAAGATGTAAAGACCTGTTAACAGAAAGCGAGTTTGTGGAAGAATACAGAAAACACGGTTTAGGCAACGCGAGTGATGTGCTGAACCTGGAGAGCCTAAAGCAAATAAATCCAGCAAATGGAAAGCCAGAAAGTGTGAGCTACTAACCACATAGCCAATGGTAATCAACGAGCAGAATTATTTCCTAGGTCAAATTTCTGAAAGTCCCCAAGATGTCTGTCTGGTAGGCTGCTACCTAAATGCAGTACAACAAAACTATCTTGATCTGGCATTACCATGGACGACAAAAGTCCATTTTATAAGACTATGGTCCATAAATTTAAATCAGAGAGATAGGGCATACATGAAAATACAAGAGAAGTACTGCAGCCTGTTGCTTCTGCTCCTACCACAGAGAGTCATTTGCTCACCTAGTTGGTACTTGCCCGGCTCTTTCATCCGAAAGAAAAACGCTACTAGCTCCAATTTTTTTAGACATGAACACGACATCCTAATTAGCAGATTTATTGTAACTATGAAGAAGGTTTGAAAAAAAAGCCTGAACCCATTATACGCTGCAGAATGAATTTTGACTTTACACGCAAAATATAAGCAGCACAATAATAATGACGTATGCTCAAACGAAAAGAAGCTTTTTTGCCACACGTTAATGAGTTACATGCCTGCCATCTCTGCTAAATTGACACAAGCTCGAATACAAGGCTCAGAAAACCCTCAGTGAACCTGCTGAGGGCCGGTGGCGGCTGTCAGTAACTGAAAGTGCTGGGGCGAGCAAATGTGTTAAAAAGGTGCTGTGCCGACTCGGGAAAATTAAACCTTGCTACAGAATAAACACTACCTAAACTGCCCGTATGCATTACATTAACATTTTAAAGCTAAAATATTTAACTTTAGAATGTTCATGTAATGCATGTGGGTGGTTTAGTTTACGTTGAAAAAAAATAAAATGAAACATTCACTTGCCTTGCTGCACGTCCGCTGGTCCTGGCGTTCTTCTCATTGTCCAGGGCGGGCCCAGCCAACTGCCCTAACCAGTCCGGAGCCTCAGTGTGGGGTTCAGGGCATGGGCTGGCTGTTCTTCATTGCGAGTCTGGCCCCTTGTTTTGAATTCTGTTCATGCAGTTTACTAATGTCTTTGCTGGGCAGAGTAGACTGGGGGGACAGGGCCCGTCCCCCGTGTGCAACTGGTGGCACTACCTGGTGCGCAAGAGCTTTCTTTCCTGCCTAGGTCATCCCTTCTGCTGACAGTCTTGGTTCAAGGCCAGGCATAACATGTGCCCATGCTCCGCCCTTCTGTGCAGAGGGTGTTCAGTGGGAGAAGCTGCAATAGTTGGGGCTACTTGAGGCTACATTTCCTGTCGTCTGAAACCCACACCCACTGGTTTGTCGAAATACCCAGGGGAGCCAGTCAGTGCGTGCTGCCGAATGTCACTTATTCATCCATAAACTCGCTCACAAATAGGGCAATCTTGTGTGTGCTCTGAAGGTCCCCGACTCACAAATTGGGTGATTTGGTGTGCAATATAAAACAAACCTCACTCACACATAAGGTGATTCAGTGTGCACTGCATAACATCACTCATTTATCCATGACTTCAGTCACAGAGAGCCAGTGCGCTCTGTACATGGGCACGCTCACATAGTGAGCGAGTAGTTGTGCTATACACAAGATTATTCATCTATTACCTCTCCCACAAAGAGTGATCCGGCAATTCGGGTACGCCAACTCTCTCATAGAGGAATGGAGTCTGTACTGTCCAATGATACCAGCCCACTAAGCCCCAGACTGGCTACCAGGCAGAGCATGGTGCCCTTGTGTGCCAGTACCTTTGGCTACGAGTTTATTTCCTGTTACTCCAAAGTTCTCTGCATAAGTAAGAACAGTGGAATGAGCATTGGAAGACCCTTAACTAATGCCGCAATATGGCGCTGCTCTCATGCAGTTAATCAGCAGGCTGGATAGAGCGGACTGCCTCAGTGCTCACATAGGCACTGGAGGCCTGTGCTTGCTCTCCACTCAGTTGTCTAAAGACAGCTCGAGTTGGAGTGGTTTAAAGTGCGCATGTCAGGCTGGCCGTTGCAAGACAGCTGGCCAAAGTGACATGCGCACTTTAAACTTGTGCACCACTCCTCCTCCCCTGCTCCCAGTCAGCAACAATGGCCCTACCCTCACAACCAACTTGGGCTTGTAGAGGAAAATTAAAATGGTAAAAAAGTCATTTGAGTATTGTTTTATTTCTCTGTTTCTGCACCCTCAGGCCCATATTTATACTTTTTTAGCGCCTGTTGGACCTGGCCCTTTTACAGGGTCATTCCCCAGACTTTTTGCTTTTTAGCCTCCTCATTTTTCTGCCCTTTGTTGGCTGACGTTTTGACTCTGAGCACTTTTTCACTGCTAACCAGTGCTAAAGTGCATGTGCTCTCCCTTCCAAAATTGGTATGATTGGCTTATACCTAATTGGCATATTTAATTTACCTATAAGTTCCTTGTAAAGTGGTATCCCTATACCCAGGGCCTGTAAATTAAATGCTACTAGTGGGCCAGCAGCGCTGCTTGCGCCACCCACTGAAGTAGCCTGTCAAACCTATCTAAGGCCTGCTAGCGCAGAGCCTGTGTGCGCAGTATTCTGCCACAGGAACCTGCCATCAAAATTTACTTTCCAGGCCCAGAACTCCCCTTTTACTACATGTAAGTCACCCCTAAGGTACGCCCTAGCTGGCCGTTTGGGCAGGGTGCCATGTATGTAGAAGGCAGGACATGTGCCATGTTGCATGGCCTGTCCTGGTAGTGATAAACAGCCTAACTTGGTGTCTCACTGCTGTTAGTGCTGCCTTCTCATAGGATTTTATTTGAAATGCCCTGCCTTATGTGTAAGGGGTATTGTCTGATTTATGAGGGATAGCGTAGGCATGTTTGGTATGGTTGTGATAGTGGTGAGAAATGCTGCTTACTGGTGTAGGTGTATTTTTTATTACTATCACAGAAATGCCACTTCTAGAAAGTGCGCATTTATCTGTGCTTCTGACTTTGGTGTTTTGCAGCTTGCCTCCAATCCACGTCTGGACAGACTGACAGTTGGGGCTTTGTGCATACTTCTCAGACAGCCTGAACACAGGGAGGGTGGAGGTGTCACAGAGGTGCATCTACATATTGTAAAGCCTTCCTGGGCTGAGAGAAGGAAGAGGCGGGGCACACCTGCATTTGTAAAGGCTGTGTCCTGGCCTCACACAATAGGGTCGTTTACCCCCCACTGATGTTTGGAGCCTGTGCTGGAGGAGAGAAAGGGCACTCCCAGAATCAGTAGCAACTGGTTGGAACCCCCTCTCCTGCCCATTGTAAAACACACTGAAAACTTAGTATAAGTACAGGGGAATTTTCTCCACAATTTAGACATGACTTTGGACATTCTGGGGACTCCAGAAACCCTACCTGGGACTGGACACAGGACGCTGTTGAGAGGACTCGCCAGGACCCACCTTGGACTGCTGCTGCTGTGCTGACCTGTGACCTGCCTGGTCACTAGGAGAAACTGCCACTGATGGTAACCCTTGTGCTGGGCTGTAGCTGGTCCCACCGCCCTGTGCTTCCTCTTCGTTCTCCCTTGTCTCCAGGGGCAGGGTGCCATGGGCCCTGACCCCTGCAAACGATCCTCATCACGAGGGGTGCTTCACCTGCTATTTTTGCCGCTATCGCGCTGAGTGTAGCGCCTCCTAGACTGCCTTAGTGCCTCGTGAGCGCTCGCCTCGTGGTTCCCTCAATTTGCGCTTGGAAGCACGTTGCTGGGATTACCGCCGCAGCCCGGGCTTATAAAAGTGCCCTCATGCTTTGATAAGTGCTCCTCTGTTGATTGAATCACCGCCGCAGCCCGGGCTTATAAAAGTATCCTTGCGCTTCGTCAAGCGCTCCCCTGCTGCTACGAATCACCGCCGCAGCCCGGCTTCAATTGAGCTCTGCGCACCGGAGCCACGCTGCCCTGTTGACCCCAAGGCACCAACAAACACGCTGGACGGAGCGAGCTGCTCCTGTCGTGCCCCTGGGGTACACAAATCTGGACCCGTGCCCCCGGGGCACTGGTTGACTCCGCTCCACGTAGGAGCCACCCCAGCCGGAGGAGAAGAGCTGGGACTCATCCGGAGCAGTCGGACCTCTGCTGCTGCACTTCAAGGTCGCGGGCGGGAGGAGGCCTAATCGGAGGTCCCCGCGCTGCAAGACCTTGCTGCCCTCAGTATTGAAGGGCCCGGGAGCAGAAAGGCAGGTCCTTTCCCACCCGCGGCCACTGCCTAAGGGGTGCGATTGCCCCGTACTTTTAGTTGGGCAATTGTTGGTGGCCCCCCTTTGAGAGAGGGCCATTAGAGGCCTGGGGGGCCCCATAAAGATCGTGGGTCCCAGGAGGGGCCTGTTTTTTCACAGTAGAGAGGGGGCTGACCGCCCCTCTCCCCAGGAGCACCGCGTGGCCCCCGTTTCACACATAGGAGCACCGGGGACCCCCATGCTCCTCTTCCAGGCACAGGGAGTGCCTTTACACTAGGAAACCAGGGGCCATATTTATACTTTTTAACGCAAAACTGCGCTAACGCAGTTTTGCTCAAAAAAATTAGCGCTGGCTAACGCCATTCTGAAGCGCCATGCGGGCGCCGTATTTATTCAATGACGTTAGCCGGCGTTAGCCGCCGGCGCCGCCTGGTGTGCGTGAAAAAAAATGACGTACACCAGGCAGAGCCGGCGTAGGGGAATATGGAGCTTGGGCGCCAAAAAATGGGGCAAGTCAGGCTGAGGCAAATTTTTCGCCTCAACCCGATTTGCGCCATTTTTTTCGACTCCCAACCCCCATTGAAATGACTCCTGTCTTAGCAAAGACAGGAGTCATGCCCCCTTGCCCAATGGCCATGCCCAGGGGACTTCTGTCCCCTGGGCATGGTCATTGGGCATAGTGGCATGTAGAGGGGCACAAATCAGGCCCCCCTATGCCACAAAAAAAAAAAATATATTACTTACCTGAACTTACCTTATGTTCCCTGGGATGGGTCCCTCCATCCTTAGGCGTCCTCCTGGGGTGGGCAAGGGTGACAGGGGGGGTCCCTGGGGGCATGGGAGGGCACCTCTGGGCTCCTTCCGAGCCCACAGGTCCCTTAACGCCTGCCCTGACCAGACGCTAAAAAACGACGCAAAAACGGCTGGACGTCATTTTTTTTGACCCGCCCACTCCCGGGCCTGAGTTTTGCCCGGAAGTGTAAATACGGCGCACATTCCGCGGAGTAAATTTTTTAGACGGGAACGCCTACCTTGCATATCATTAACACAAAGTAGGTGTCCACGCTAAAAAATGACGCAAACTCCATGGACTTTGGCGCTAGACGCGTCTAACGCCAAAGTATAAATATGGAGTTAGTTTTGCGTCGGAATTGCGTAAAAAAAAACGACGCTATTCCGGCGCAAACAGAGTATAAATATGCCCCCAGGTACTTTTTAGGGAAATAGTGGCTAGGTGAGCCAAGCATGGACCTAGGGAAATTATATGTATTACCAGCTTTTCCTCCCATTACATATATGTGCTAATGTTCCTTTTATGGGAATGAATTGCTGATATGTATTTTTATGACTTGTGAGATGTTTTCTAATGTTCCTTTTATGGGTATGTAGAAGTTATTCATGACAAGTGCACAGAATTCTTACTGTAATTCCTGACTACTGCTTATGTTGCAGAATCCTGAGTACTTACGTGTTCTAATGTGACAACTGTGTATTCTTGCAGAGTATTAGTAGCTTGTGTAACGTTCTGACAACTGCTAAGGTAGCAGGGTATTACTTAGGTGTAATGCTGTTCTAATTATGTTTTGTGCAATACAGTTTATTTTTACATAGCTCAGTGTTGTGTTTACTTTGTGGTGTACATTTTGCGACATGTGTGTTGTGTGTGTTGTGCAAACGCTTTACACATTGCCTCTGGGATAGGCCTGACTGCTCGTGCCAAACTACCAAAGGGGTGAGCAGGGGTTATCTTAGACGTGTAACCCCCTTGCCCTGACTAGAGTGGGTAGGTTCTGCCTGGCTGAGGTGCATACCCTAGCCAACCAGAAACCCCATTTCTAACAGCGCCGCATTTGTGTCATTTTTTGACGCAAAAGCAGCACAAACTTACAAAATACAGTTGTATTTTGTAAGCTTGTGCCGATTTTGCGTCAAAAAAATGACGCAAATGCGGTGCTAAAAAAGTATAAATACGGGCCTCAGTGAGGGGCTGTGGGGGGTCTGCACTCCTCTGCCCAACAAGAGAAGTCGCTGCTGCCTGAAGGCTGTCCAACAGACCATGCATTCATCAGGCTACACAGTCCTTGCCACTTCATTTCTTTTTTGGGGGGGACTTATAGCTAATCACTTGCTGTCATAAATGAGGTCCATTGCGAACAGGACTGCAATAGGTCTTCTTTGTCACCATTTTTGATCGACTCACTGAATCGGAACTCGATGTAGTTTTAGAAAAACGTCTGTATGTTATAATTTGTTGTAATGGTTTTAAGTAACTGTACAAATAAACAAACACTACACCATTGGTGGTTTTCACAATGATTGTTTAACTAGTAAGAATTAAACATATGAGAATTTGCAAAACTAATTTAAAGATTTTATTTGGATTTCAGAGTATACATTTACTTTGTGCCAAAGAAGAATTAAACTCCCCTTCAGCAAATAAGGGTTCGATTCCCTCAACCTAAAACGTACCGTTCTGTCACAAGCACAGTGTAGGAAGTTGGCTCTGTATGTACTATTTCAAAGTAAGAAATAGCATGCACAGAGTCCAAGGGTTCCCCTTAGAGGTAAGATAGTGACAAAAAGAGATAATTCTAATGCTCTATTTTGTGGTAGTGTGGTCGAGCAGTAGGCTTATCAGAGGGTAGTGTTAAGCATTTGTTGTACACACACAGGCAATAAATGAGGAACACACACTCAAAGACAATTCCAGGCCAATAGGTTTTTATATAGAAAAATATATTTTCTTAGTTTATTTTAAGAACCACAGGTTCAAGATTTACAATCAATACTTCAAATGAAAGGTAATTCACCTAGGTATCATAGGAACTTTGAATCAGCAAAATAGCATGTACAGTTTTGGCAAATTTCAATAGTTCCTGGGGGAGGTAAGTAGTTGTTAGTTTTGCAGGTACATAAACCACCTACAGGGTTCAAAGGTGGGTCCAAGGTAGCCCACCGTTGGGGGTTCAGGGCAACCCCAAAGTTACCACACCAGCAGCTCAGGGCCGGTCAGGTGCAGAGGTCAAAGTGGTGCCCAAAACGCATAGGCTTCAATAGAGAAAGGGGTGCCCCGGTTCCAGTCTGCCAGCAGGTACGTACCCGTGACTTCGGAGGGCAGACCAGGGGGGTTTTGTAGGGCACTGGGGGACACACAAGTCAGCACAAAAAGTACACCCTCAGCGGCACGGGGGCGGCCAGGTGCACAGTGCAGAGAGGCGTCAGGTTTGCAATGGAGTTCAATGGGAGACCCAGGGGTCTCTTCAGCGAAGCAGGCAGGCAAGGGGGGGGCTCCTCGGGGTAGCCACCACCTGGGCAATGGAGAGGGCCACCTGGGGGTCGCTTCTGCACTGGAGGTCCGATTCTTCAGATCCTGGGGGCTGCGGGTGCAGTGTCTTTACCAGGCGTCGGGTTCTTAGAAGCAGGCAGTCGCGGTCAGGGGAAGCCTCTGGATTTCCTCTGCAGGCGTCACTGGGGGGGGCTCAGTGGGGTCAACTCTGGCTACTCACAGGATCGCAGTCGCCAGGGAGTCCTCCCTGTAGTGTTGGTTCTCCGCAGGTCGAGCCGGGGGCGTCGGGTGTAGAGTGGAAAGTCTCACGCTTCCTGCGGGAAACGTACAGTCCTTTAAATTTTGTTTCTTTGTTGCAAAGTTGTTTCTTCTTTGGAGCACAGCCGCTGTCCTCTGGAGTTCTTGGTCCTTTTAGATGCAGGGAAGTCCTCTGAGGCTTCAGAGGTCGCTGGACCCTGGGGAACGCGTCGCTGTTGCAGTTTTTCTTGAAGTGGGGAGACAGGCCGGTAGGGCTGTGGCCAAAGCAGTTGGTGTCTCCATCTTCTCTGCAGGGCTTCAGGTCAGCAGTCCTTCTTCGTCTTCAGGTTGCAGGAATCTATCTTGCTTGGTTCTGGGGGGCCCTAAATACTCAATTTAGGGGGGTGTTTAGGTCTGGGGGGTTAGTAGCCAATGGCTACTAGCCCTGAGGGTGGCTACACCCTCTTTGTGCCTCCTCCCTGAGGGGAGGGGGGCACATCCCTAATCCTATTGGGGGAATCCTCCATCTGCAAGATGGAGGATTTCTAAAAGTAAGAGTCACCTCAGCTCAGGACACCTTAGGGGTTGTCCTGACTGGCCAGTGAGTCCTCCTTGTTTTTCTCATGATCTCCTCCGGCCTTGCCGCCAAAAGTGGGTCCGTGGCCGGAGGGGGCGGGCATCTCCACTAGCTGGAATGCCCTGGGGCGCTGTAACAAAGAGGGTGAGCCTTTGAGGCTCACCGACAGGTGTTACAGTTCCTGCAGGGGGAGGTGAGAAGCACCTCCAAGCAGTACAGGCTTTGTTACTAGCCACAGAGTGACAAAGGCACTCTCCCCATGTGGCCAGCAACATGTCTGGTGTGTGGCAGGGTGGCAAAACTAGTCAGCCCACACTGGAAGTCGGGTTATGTTTTCAGGGGGCATCTCTAAGATGCCCTCTGGGGTGTATTTCACAATAAAATGTACACTGGCATCAGTGTGCATTTATTGTGCTGAGAAGTTTGATACCAAACTTCCCAGTTTTCAGTGTAGCCATTATGGTGCTGTGGAGTTCGTGTTTGACAGACTCCCAGACCATATACTCTTATGGCTACCCTGCACTTACAATGTCTAAGGTTTTGCTTAGACACTGTAGGGGCATAGTGCTCATGCACCTATGCCCTCACCTATGGTATAGTGCTCCCTGCCTTAGGGCTGTAAGGCCTAATAGAGGGGTGACTTATCTATGCCATAGGCAGTGTGAGGTTGGCATGGCACTCTGAGGGGAGTGCCATGTCGACTTAGTAATTTTTTCCCCACTAGCACACACAAGCTGGCAAGCAGTGTGTCTGTGCTGAGTGAGGGGTCCCCAGGGTGGCATAAGACATGCTGCAGCCCTTAGAGACCTTCCCTGGCATCAGGGCCCTTGGTACCAGGGGTACCAGTTACAAGGGACTTACCTGGATGCCAGGGTGTGCCAATTGTGGAAACAAAGGTACAGTTTTAGGGAAAGAACACTGGTGCTGGGGCCTGGTTAGCAGGCCTCAGCACACTTTCAAATCATAACTTGGCATCAGCAAAGGCAAAAAGTCAGGGGGTAACCATGCCAAGGAGGCATTTCCTTACACACAGCATTAGGTATTTCTTCATCTCATGATTCTTCAGGGTAGTTGGAAACTGAGAAGTTGGGAGCTAACATTGGTTTCTTGCCTTTATCTTTAATGACCGTACTACACAAACTCAAGCAACTTAGAATGTTACATCGTCCGTTTGATAAGGTACTCTTACAGCAAGCTATCACATCTGACAAAAGGGTTATGATTAGGGCTCCCAGTTTCATTTTTTTCTTTTTACATTTCCATCTGTATTTACCTGTTTTTATTTTTTGCTTATTTTATCTGTAGTTATCCATATTTGTTTTGTGCTTAGTGTAAAACATGAAGCTGCATTGAGTGTATTTCCATTTCACCAACAAATGTTTACTCATGTTTGAATGTCCAACGTAATAGCCACCTGAAATAATTTACATTGCAGCTGGACTGCTGCAGTTATTTAAGCTTTCTCAGATTTTTGTAATGCCCCTCCCACCTGTCAGTCTGCACAGCTATTGACCTAGCATGCATGAATGACACTAGTAAGACTTGCCAAAACAAACCCTATTTTCTGTATTTTTCCGTATTTAAAAATAAATACAGATAGGAAAATAGATTGTTTTCTGTGTGACTGTATCTCTACAAATCAGTAAAAACTGAAAACTGGGAGCCTTAGTTATGATTCACACCAATAATAAAGCAAGCTCTTGCAAAGTCAATTGGCTTTGGCAATTTGTTTTAACCAGTGTGGCTGCTGTTCAGCATGGCTAAAACTTCAGAGTAGGGTAGGGTGAGGTAGACTGGGTAAATTGGAATGGGGTCGATTGGGGTATAGCGGAATGGGTAACATTGGAGTAGAGTGGGGCAGATTTGTGTAGAGTGGAGTGGGGTACATTGGGGTACAGTGGTGTGGGTAGCGTGTAATGGGTAGACTGGAGTAGGGTAGATTGGGGTAGATCATAGTGGAATAGAGTGGGGTAGATTGGTGTAGAGTAGATTGGAATGGAGTAAAGACGGGTGGATTGTACTGGAGTAGAGTAGCTTAGGCTGGCGTGGACTAGAATGGGGCAGATTGGAGTTGAGTAGGATAGACTGAGGTGGAGTGGGGTAGATTGGCATAGAGTAGACTGGGGTAGACTTGAGTTGAGTGGGGTAAATTGAAGTTGAGTGTGGTGGTGTGGGGTCAATTGGAGTGGGGTATATTGGACTGGGAGAGCGTAGTAAATTGGCATCATAAATTGGGATGGGGTACATTGAATTGGGGTAGATTGGGTTAGGATGGGATGGAGTGGGGTAGATTGGAATGGAGTAGGGTAGATTGGGGTAGATAAGAGTGGAGTATATTGGGGTAGATTGGATGTAAGTGGAGTAGATTGGGAAAGAGTGGAGTGGGGTGGATTGGAGTGAAGTGGGGTAGACTGGAGTGTAGTGAGGTAGATGGGGTGGAGTGTGGAGTGTGGTAGATTGTGGCAGATTGGAATGGGGTAGACTGGAAGCAGTGGATTGGGGTGGAGTGGGCTAGATTGGACTGGACTGGGGTAGATTTGAGTGGAGCGTGGTAGACTGGAATGAAGTAGAGTGAGTGTAGACTGGAGTAGAGTGGAGTGTGGTAGATTGGGGTGGAGTGGAGTAGGGTTGGGTGGAATGGTGTGTGGTAGATTGGGTGGATTGAGTAGGGAAAATTGGAACGGGGTAGTTTGGAGTGGAGTGGGGTAGATTGAGTAGATTGGAATGCAGTAGAGTGGGGTGGAGTAGATTGGGAAGAGGTGGTGTAGATCGGAGTGGGGTGGATCGGAGTAGATTGGGGTAGAGTGGGGTTGATTTAAGTGAAGTGTGGTAGATTGGAGTGGGGTAGATTGGGGTGGAGTAGAGTAGGGATGATTGGAGTGGGGTAGATTGAAGTAGAGTGAGGTAGATTGAGGTAGATTGGAGTGGGATATTTTGGAGTGGGAAAGATTGGAATGGAGTGTGGTAGAGTGAAGTGGGGTGGATTGGAGTGGGGTAAATTGGAATGGAGTGGGCTATATAGGGTGGATTGTAGTGGGGTAGATTGGAGTGGAGTGGGGTAGATAAGGATGGAGTTAGGTAGAGTGTGGTAGATTGGATTGTAGTATATTGTGCTAAAATGGAGTGGAGTATATTGCGGTAGAGTGGGTTGGGTAGATTGGAGTGAGGGAGATTGGGGTATAGAACAGTGTGGAGGATTGGAGTGTATTAAATCGGGTGGATTAGAATGGGGTTAATTGGAGTGGAGTGGGGCAGATTGGGGTAGTTTGGTGTGGGATCACTTGGCAGATTGGAGTGAGATATACTGGGTTAGATTGGAGTGGGTTGGGTGGAGTAGGATAGAGTAGGGTGAGGTATATTGGGATGTGATGGCTTAGATTGGAGTGGGATGGACTAAGGTAAATTGGGGTATAGTGAGCTAGGTGGAGTGAAGTATTTTGGAGTGGTATATTGGAGTGGGGTAAATGTGGTAGGGTAGATTGGAGTAGGGTAGATTGAGGTGGAGTGGCGTTGATTTCAGTGGAGTGTGGTAGATTGGAGTGGGATAGATTGGAGTGAAGTGGAGGGGGAAGATTGGGAGAACATTGAGTGTGGTAGATTAGGATAGAGTAGAGTGGGATAGAGTGTATTGGAGTCTGTAGATTAGATGGATTAGAGTAGGGTAGACTGGAATGGAGTGGACTAATTTGGGATGGATTGGAGTGGCATGGGCTAGATTGGAGTGGAGTCTGGGTAGATTGGCGAGGGATAGAATAAAATGGGGTAATTTGGACTGGTGTAGATTGGAATGGAGTGGGTCAATTGGAGTGGGGTAGACAAAGTAGTTTGGAGTGGGGTAGGTAGAGTGGAGTGGGGTAGATTGGGAAGAGGTGAAATAGATTGGAATGGGCGTGGAGTAGAGTGGACTGGGGTAGATTGGGGTAGAGTGGGGTTAATTTGAGTGGAGTGGGATGATTGGAGTGAAGTTGAGTGGGGTAGATTGGAGCTGAGTGGGCAAGAGTTGGATGGAGTGAAGTAGGGTAGATTGAGGTGGAGTGGGTTACATTGGCTGGATTAGAGCAGGGTAGATTGGAATGCAGGGGGTTAGATTGGGATAGGTTAAAGTTGTGTGGGGTAGACTTGAGAGGAGTGTGGGCAGATTGGAGTGAGATAGATTGAAGTGGGATATTTTGACTGGGTAGATTGGAGTGGAGTGGGGTTGACTGGGAAGAGTTGGTGCAGACTGGAGAGGGGTTGAGTAGGGTAGTAGGGTGGACTGGGGTAGAGTGGTGTAAATTGTGCTTGATTGGAGTGGAGTGGAGTATTTTAAAAAGCAATAGATTGAAGGAAACTGGAATGGGTTGAATTAGAGTGGGGTAGATTGGAATAGGTTATATTGGAGTATGATAGAATAGGAGGTGGAATCGAGAGAGGTAGACTGGAGTGGAGAGGGGTAGATTGGGCGGATTAGAGTAGAGTAGATTGGAATGGAGTAGGCTAGATTGGGATAGATTAAAGTGATGTGGGGTAGACTGGAGTGTGTGTCAAATGAAGTGGGATAGATTGGAGTAGTTTGGATTGTGGTTGATTAGAGTGGATTGTGGTAGATTGGAATGGGGTTGATTTGACAGATTGGAGTGAGGTAAAATGGGAGGGGTAGATTGGGAAGAGGCGGTGTAGATTGGAGTGGGGTGGAGTGGTGTAGAGTAGGGTGGATTGGGGTAGAGTAGTATAGATCGTGCTTGATTGGAGTGGAGTATTTTGGAGTGGAATAGATTGGAGTAAATTGGAGTGGGGTAGATAGGAGTAGGGTTTGTTTTTTGGAGTAGGGTAGATTGGGGTGGTGTCGAGTGGGGTAGATTGGAGTGAGGTGGAGGGTTGATTGAGGTGGAGTGTGTTACCTTGGAGTGGCATGGCATGGAGTGCGGTTGAGTTGAGTTGGGTGTGGTAGATTTGAGTGTGGTAGAAGTGGAGTAGGGTAGATTGGGGTAGAGTAGATTTGAGTGTGATAGATTGGGGTGGAGTCGGGTTATTGGAGTGGGGTAGAGTTGGGTAGATCATGGTAAATTGGAGGGGAGTGGGGTAGATTGCAGTGGGTGGATGGGGTAGAGTCGAGTGGGGTAGATTGGGGTAGAGTGGGGTGGAATGTAATGGGAAAAACTAGAGTGGAGTTGGATAGATTGGAGTGAAGTGGGGTAGATAGTGGTAGATTGGAATGGGTAGATTGAGGTAGATTGGAGAGGGGTAGAGTGAAGTAGAGTGGAGTGCAATAGATTGAAGTAGAGTTGAGATTGGAATGGAGTGGGGTAAATTAGAATGCAGTGGGGTACATCAGACTAGAGTAGATTGGTGTAGAGTTGGGTGCGCTGGGGTGGAGTTAGGTAGACTGGAGTGGGGTGCACTGGTATAGATTGGCGCAGAGTGGTTTGGACTGGGATAGACTGGAGTGAGTGGATTGGGGTAGATTGGAGTGGATTGGAGCAGAGTGGGGAAGATTGGGGTAGATTAGAGCAGAGTGGGGTAGATTTGAGTGGAATGAAGTACATTGGGGTAGAGTGGAGAGGGTTAGATTAGAGAGGAGTGGAGTGGGATACATTGGAAAGGAGTGAAGTGTGGAAGATTGGAGTGGACTGTGGTAGACTGGAGTGAAGCGGGGCAGATTGGAATGGAGCAGGGGTAAATTGGAGTGGAGTGGGGTGGATTGGGGTGGAGTGGGGTAGACTGTAGTGAAGTGAGGTAGATTGTAGAGAAGTGGGGTAGATCAGGGTAAACTGGTTCATAGTGGAGTGGATTGAGGTAAATTGGAGTTGAGTGGGTTACATTGGGGTAGAGTGGAGTGGGGTATATTTGGCTAGAGTGGAATGGAGTGTGGTAGATTACGGATAGTTTGAAGTAGAGTGGTGGTTGATTGGAGGAGAGTAGATTGGAGTTGGGTAAATTGAGATGGAGTGGGGTAGACTGGAGTGAGTTAGATAGGGGTTGAGTGGGGTGGGATAGATTGGAGTGGGGCTGATTGGGATAGATTGAGTTAGACTTGATTGAAATTAAGTGCAGTAGATTGGATTGGCATGGCCTAGACTGAGTGGAGTAGGGTAGACTGGAGTGGAATGGGGTAGACTGGCGTGGAATAGATTGAAGTAGAGCAGATTGGGATAGATTGGAGTGGCGTGGGGTATATTGGGGTAGAGTGGATTGGAGCGGAGTGGAGTGGGATAGATTGGAGTAGAGTGGGGTAGACTGGAGTACAGTGGAGCTGAGTGGTGTAACTGGTGTTGAATGGAGAGATATAGAGCAGAGGGGAGTAGAGTGTGTAGGAGGCTGGCCTGGCTTATAGTGGGTACCTTGTGGTACTTACACCTTGTGCCAGGTCCAGTTATCCCTTATTAGTAGAATAGAGGTGTTTCTAGTAGCTTAGGCTGTTAGAGGTAGCTACGGCAAAGCAGCTTATGCTGAACTAGGAGACATGCAAAGCTCCAACTATACCACTTATATCATATAGCGCAATATCATAAGAAAACACAATACTCAGAGTTACTAAAAATAAAGGTACTTTATTTTAGTGACAATATGCCAAAAGTATCTCAGAGGATACCCTCACTTAGGAGGTAAGTAATATACACAAATTATATGTACACAAACCCAAAACAGGTAAGTAACAGTAAGAAAAGTAGTGCAAACAAGGTAGAATCACAATAGGATGCTATAGGTAGACATAGGTCTAGGGGCAACACAAACCATATACTCCAAAAGTGGAATGCGAATCACGAATGGACCCCAGACCTATGGGAGGTTGTAGAGGGTCACTGGGACTGTAAGAAAACAGTAAGGGTCTCCAAGTTACCCCACCCCAAGATCCTGAAAAGTAGGAGTAAAGTTACCCTACTACCCCAGAAAGACAGTATAGATGAGATAGGGGATTCTGCAAGAACAACAACCACCAGCAAAACACTGAAGACGGATTCCTGGACCTGAGGACCTGTAAAGGAAGGGGACCAAGTCCAAAAGTCACTCAAGTGCCCACTAAACCCCGGATGAAGGTGCAAAAGGGCTGCCTCCGGGTGGAAAAAGCCAAAGATTCTGCAACAATGGAAGATGCCAGGAACTTCCCCTTTGGTGAGAAGATGCCCCACGGCATGCTGGAGGTTGCAGAAGACCGCAAACAAGCCTTGCTAGCTGCAAGAGTTGCGGCTGAGGATTTCGGGTGCTGCTGGGGACCAGGAAGGACCAGGATGTCGCCCCTTGGAGGAGGAGACAGAGGGGGCACTCAGCAACTCAGAGAGCCCCCGCAGAAGCAGGCAGCACCCGCAGAAGTACCGGAACAGGCACTTAGAAGATCTGAGGACAGCGGTCGACTCAGAGTCACAAAGGAGGGTCCCACGACGTCGGAGTCCAACTCAGCAAATTGGGCAATACAGGACAGAGTGCTGGGGACCCAGGCTAGGCTGTGCATAAAAGAAGTCCTGGAAAAGTGCACAGAAGCCGGAGCAGCTGCAAATCACGCAGTACACAGGTTTGCTGTCTGGCGTGGGGAGCCAAGGACTTACCTCCACCAAATTTGGACAGAAGGGCCACTGGACTGTGGGAGACACTTGGACCCAGCTCCTTTGTTCCATGGACCACGCTTGTCAGGATGAGAGGGGATCCAGAGGACCGGTGATGCAGAAGTTTGGTGCCTGCGTTGGCAGAGGGAAGATTCCGTCGACCCACAGGAGATTTCTTCTTGGCTTCCAGTGCAGGGTGAAGGCAGACAGCCTTCAGAGCATGCACCACCAGGAAACAGTCAAGAAAGCCGGCAGGATGAGGCGCTACAATGTTGCTGGTAGTTGTCTTGCTACTTTGTTGCGGTTTTGCAGGCGTCCTGGAGCAGCGGACGATCCTTGGCAGAAGTCAAAGAGGGAAATGCAGAGGAACTCTGGTGAGCTCTTGCATTCGTTATCTGAGGAATAGCCCAGAGGAGAGACCCTAAATAGCCATAAAAGGAGGTTTGGCTACTAAGAAAGGAGGCTTGGCTTCTGAAAGAGGTAAGCACCTATCAGGAGGGGTCTCTGACGTCACCTGCTGGCACTGGCCACTCAGAGCAGTCCATTGTGCCCCAACACCTCTGAATCCAAGATGGCAGAGGTCTGGGACACACTGGAGGAGCTCTGGGCACCTCCCCTGGGAGGTACTGGTCAGGGGAGTGGTCACTCCCCTTTCCTTTGTCCAGTTTCACGCCAGAGTTGGGCTGGGGGATTCCTGAACCGGTGTAGACTAGCTTATGCAGAGATGGGCACCATCTGTGCCCATCAAAGCATTTCCAGAGGCTGGAGGATCCCAGTGAGACAGTAAAAACACCCTGACAAATACTCACAAACAGGCCAAAAGTGGGGGTAACAAGGCTAGAAAGAGGCTACCTTCCTACAGAGTGGCGTAGAGTAGAGCAGCTTGTGTTGTGGAGTAAACAACATAAAATGGAGTCAAGTGGCATGTCGTGGAGTGTTCTACAGTGGTGTGTTGTAAAATGGAGTGGAAGGGCACAGAGTGGAGTAGAGTGCTGTAGAGTGGAGTTGTGTAAAGTGGAGTGGCATAGTGTTGAGCGTGCATGGTGTGGTAGTGCACTGCCATTGCAGAGAACACATTTTTAACTGAAAGGACCAATACATTTGTACTGCCATACAGTTTTACTGCGCACAAATGATAATGTGTGGAACTGTCATCACCTAGTGTATTGATGTGTTTTGATCGCATTAAATGTTTTTCCACCACAGTTCAGAATTGAATTTTTCAATCCTTATTTTAATTGTTTTCCCCAAATCTGGATAGTGTAATGGAAAATACGTAATTGGTATGGCACAAATGTGACGGAATCATAGCATGCAACACATAAAATCCAAAACACATAAACAGAGAATACAGACTTTGCATTGTTGTTCCTGGAGTAAGCTGGTGTAGGGCATCATACACATTTTATATAATTTAATTGCAACCGCTTACATGTAAACACACACTCCTAGATTAAAGATATCCCAGGACAAACTGCGGGATACTCTGACAACGGTAACCACAACGTCGCTGCCATGACTCCTCATGGTGTCATCCGTCCTTCCTACATTACACACTTCTTATCACCTACATAGCTCTACAGCACTCTCCGCTGTCAAACCAGTCCTGCATCCACTCTTCCCCTCACTGGATACTGTGTCTTCCCTCATGGAGGAACAAAAGTGCTTGGTTGGGTAACCATATGTCTTTTGGATGTCTGCACGTCATTAGTAATTCTCTGTAACCATCAGATTGTGTGTTGCAGTGTGTCATGTCCAAGTGACATTCCTTCAATGTCAGGAGTGGTCCTCCTCCCCACCATAACGCTATCCTGTGCCTCTACAGCAGTAAACCTATGGCTACCAGTCATCACGTGGCAATATGGACGTCCTTGTCATAACCTAATAATGTGAGCAAAGGAGTCAATTCAATGCGCTCATCTATTATCTCCTCTAGTTCAGTTCGTACTGCTAGCCAGAGCCTCTGTATACCGGGGAAAAACCCCACCACATGAACAAATCCTGCATTATCCGGCCCGCAATGGGTGCAAGTAGCACTGCCTCGCAGCCCCTGCCAGAACAGCTAATCCGGTGTGTTTTACACCCTATTGATATATTTAACATTTATCAGATGGTGTTGGTTACTCAAGGATACTGCTTTCACCACAGAGCAGCAGTAGGACCACTGCCTATCGCTAAGCGTGATGTCTGTTATGTTCATACCATGTTGGTATTCCGCAGTAGAGGTGTTCAGAGGTGTTGTGCGGACGTTGCTGTGCCACATCCCTCTGCTGTAGAGTACGAATGGTTTGGCTCCTGACATATGTAGCAAAGGAATAAATGTTTGGGTGTTTGGAACTGATAACGCGTCCTTCTATGTTAATTTATAAATTTTAGGACTCGTTTTAGGCCGATGAATCTTTGGACCCAGTGGTGAGACACCGTAAGACGAGGTAACTGATCAATATATCAAGCAATATATCAATAATATTGTCAACATATATCACCACAATATATCTCAATTTAGACATTAGTTAAGATCGTTAACGCAACCATGACCTTTCAGTCATGAATAACCACACCTTATTGAAGTTTTGTGAATTTGATTCCCTATTGATTACAATCTAATAGCAGATGTATTAATCTCAAAACCAAGAAGCAAAAGAGCATAGTCACAATGCGGCAACTATGATAAGGTTTCAACAATGCAAAGATCACAAACATAAGATATTAATATGAAGGTAAAAAAATCAAAAGGCATAGAACCTCATATATGTCTTAGTTCAGCATAGCACCACGTCAGTCACGTCAGTTACGTCAGTCAAGGTGAATGCCTCATCTAGCCACTAATTAGCATCAGCATGTTGGGCTTCATGCAAAACAATTTAGAACATCAATTTGGAAAACATCAAACTAAGGCCACTAATCAAAAATACAGCAGTTGGTACCTAGAAAGGAAAAGCGAATAGACAAATTACAAGAGCAACTGTCATAATTACCCTCCTCGGAATGAGTCAGCATACAGGATCAGTCTTCGTCTTCAGGACATCAGTTGAATCGCCGTCAGTCTATCTAGTCTAAGGGCAGGGGACACTTCCCTCATAAGGAAGAAAGTGCAATGGGGCGACTAAGGGTGAGGATGGTTTTATTAAGTCTCAAGTCACCAAAGAAAATGACAGAGTTTCTGGATGCAATCAATATTATTCCCTACCTAGTTCCCTCGAGTCTCCTGTGTCATGGGTTTTTATCCCTTTTTCATAATACATTCCCCCAAAATTCTATTGGATAGTCACTACACCCCACTATCTGTAACCTATCAAATTATACATTAAGTAATGCACTTGTCATTTCACGATAGTTTATAACATTTTGATTGGTCTTCATAATTGACGTTTTTCGTAGGTGGCACATCCGGGGTTACTTCATTCTCTAGCACGTTCTTCGGGTCAAAAGTTCTCTTTTCCGTGGTTGAATATCCTTGAAAGTTTCCATATTTTGTTGCAAAGCGTATAAATTTTATACTAAAGCAGCTAGCATGCGGATGAGAAAAACTAGCAATGTTACATAAAACGGAGAAAAGAACAATTGCTGGGTCATGGCCTTTTGCGAGTCAGCACACTGAAGAAACAGAAAAATATGCTTTAATATGAGAGTTACACAGCTAGTTTTCGACTCACGCTAACTTAAGACTTATGGATGCTAATAAATACAATCTTCGTAGATGTTAACGTATTCAATTAATCAAAGTACAAGCAATTATTTCTTACAGTCGACATTAGTTTATGCATACAATAATTCTTCACGTTTATTGGTATGTTAGAATACATTTCAAATGAATAATATTTTATAACTATTAATGCAGCTTTGTTAATTGTAAGCATTTCACATCTAGATATATAATATTTAAACTATGCTCTCTCAGCACCAAGGGGCCAGACGCTATCACAGATTAATGTGTGCTGTGTGTTTTCATTTCTCCTGCTATCATCCACCTCATCCAACGGGGTCCTGTGTTCACGGAGCCTCTACAACAAACTGGCAACGAGGTCTTGGGTTCGGCCCTCGTGTCTCCATGGCCGAGGTAGCATTGCTGTTTTCTTCAGTCAGACGCGGCCGCGTCTGAAGTGCGGACAGCGTGTTTCGCGCCTCGGGCGACCCTGACCGTAAATTAGAGCGAGGCGCGCCACGATTGGCGGCCTCGCATGCTGCATTAGGTCAGTGCCCCCTACTGTCGGAGTACAGCAGTCTCCGGTGCGGGAGCTGGCCACGCCCCCAGTTTTTTTTCGAAGGAGCACACAGAGGAATAAGGCCTGTTTCAAAGGATGCCCAGCACCGCGTCCTGCACACTTGGTGAGTGGAAGTCAGTACAACCAGATGGGCAGATCTCTACTATTCAATAAAAAAAAAAAGAAGTAAACCAGAGGGAGTAGACAACGTCTACACAGCTGCGGCTCAAGCTAACTCCAAGAAGGCTGTGTGTGGAAACTTTTACAAGCAAGCCCCCGGTTGGTGCTCCACTGAAGGGACAGTGATAGCTCAGTCTCATCATTTGCTTAAGAAAACGCCCATGAAAATATAAAAAAAAGAAAAAAAGAAAATAAAGGGGTTCACACATGGTCCCTAGTTGACTACAGTCGGTGGCTGAAGTTAGCTGGGGGAGTTTCAAGTTGTCTGCCCATTTTGCATATTGACTCCATCCCCGCTATCACCATTGCCACGTTTCCCGCGCTTGAACCATTCTTGGTGGATGGGCCCCCGTCGGCGTATGCAGCGAAATGGAAACTGTGGGTAGAACGCCTTGAAAATTATTTTGCTGCAATGGTCATAGATCAAGACAGAAAAAAACAAATGCTTCTACATCTGGGTGGTCCTGAAATCCACAAGATCAGTAAGTTGGTGGTGGAGGAGGGCCCTCCATTTTCCTATCAGACTTTAAAATGCGCAATCACAGCCTATTTTGAGCCCCTAGCGAATCCTGATTATGAACGTTTCCTTCTTGGACAAGCCAGGCAACGCCCTGAGGAATCTGTAGATGTATTCTACGATAGACTAAGGGAAATGGCGAGTACATGCACGTTACCTGACCCAGGGGATGAGATACGTGCACAGTTCATTCAAGGGTGTCATTCCACGAAACTACGTGAGCATATTTTGCAAGTTCCTGGTATGGCAATGGCAGACATGCTGACAATGGGGAAATCAAAGGAACTGTCTCGTGTGCGGGCTGCACACATGGAGTCAGCACTCACGAAGCTCATCAAGGTGGAACCTGTCAATGCAGTGGTGGCGGGGGCAACAGTGAAGCGGAAAGACAAGTGGGAATCCCACACCAAGGTAGTGTCCAGCAGCAGGAAAACAATGTACCAACTGTCACCATTTGACCCACTTCACAAAAGTTTGCCGGTCAACCTCGAAGGCAAAGTCGGCTGGATCAAAGACGCCACCCTCGGCACAAGTGATTCAACAACAGGAAGACTTGCAAGATATGGACGACGATGACGAGCCAGAAGGGACAGTGTACGTCATACATGCCACTCACCCAGGAAACACACTCCGGAGAAGGATCCCAAGGTGTCGAGTGACGGTTGCAGGTCATCAAGTGCCAGCCCTCATTGATACTGGAGCTTCAATAAACATTCTGCCTCAATCAGTGTATAGTCAGATTCCAAAAGCGCCCTCACCACAGTACTGTAACAAATGTTTTTCTCTGTGTATTTTGAATTATATCTCTGACTGGGATGTTTCAATTCTATTTGTGTTTTATTTAAAGTTTTGGAGGAATGTTACGTTCATACCATGTTGGTATTCCGCAGCAGAGGTGTTGCGCAGACGTTGCAGTGCCACACCCCTCTTTTGTAGTGTACGAATGGTTTGGCTCCTGACGTAAAGAGCGAAGAAATAAATGCTTGGGTGTTTGGCGCCAAAGGGCCAGACGCTATCACGGATTAATGTGTGCTGTGTGTTTTAATTTCCCCTGCTACCATCCGCCTCATCCAACGACATCCTGTCTTCACGGGGCCTCTACAATAATGTTCAGTTCCCCTTGTCAATCTCATCTGACCTTCAGGACTCCGGGCCTGTGTGCCTCTTGTGTGTACCTATAGAGTTCAGCTATAATACACCGCAGTGTTTGTGTCTGTATCGGGTGTGTTAGCGCCGGTAACCCTAAGGGCTTGAGGGGGTTCCTCCCTGAGTAAGCCTAACATCATGTGGCACGCTCTGAAGAAGTGGAACTGGGCCAAAATAGAGAGCTGTGCACTCTTCCCCCGTACTTGGTCCAAAGTGAGCATCACACCTTCTTAAAAAAAAGTCTCTCATCGTAAGTAGTCCTACCCTCGTTACTAAACTCGCAGTACTTCTTTCCTGCCCCATAGGAAACCAAGTACAGCACTCCAGCTGAACATTGAGCGAGTAAAGGAGGGAGCCGGCCTGCCACTCCACCATCCTATGCCAAGAACACACTGTCATGTTAAGCGGGTCCAGTGTATTGTAAGAGTAATTGGGCTTCATGAATAGCGTCTAGGGGAGTGACCATGGGGAAGCCGCGTCCCGTTCAAGCCAGGGATGTAGTAGGTCCTCTGGGCCATGAAACCAGTAGTAAGCATACATGCACTGGGCGGCTTTGTAGGAAGTTTCTAGGTCCAGGGTGTTCAAACTTCCATGTCGTAGGGCAAAGTGAGTCCCAGCTCACCCGAGCCTGCTTCCCAGCCCATGTTAGTCTGGTTAAGATAAGGTGACCAGATCTTGAGCAGCAAAAACCGGGACAGGTCAGACATAAAAGAAGGATGAAAGACTTTACTCTCACTTGACCTCCCACCCTGCACACCCAACCCGCCCCCACCCACGTCTCTCTGCTCCCCACTCTGCTGCATGACGGTAACAGATAAATTACTTTAATTATTTCATACTTTGTAGGCGTTTTTAACTTATGCTCCCCTAGGTGATCTGACCTTTGCCCCAAAAACTGGGACATTTATTTAAAGATCTGACCTTTGTCCCAAAAACTGGGACATTTATTTAAAATAAAGAGAAGCGTTGGGACACCGGGACAGTTCTCTAAAAACCAGGATTGTCCGGGGAAATCGGGGAAATCCGGGAAGTCTGGTCACCCTAGGTTAGGATTGTGTGTAAATTGTGAAGCACTGTCCACGGCAATCTGATTGGGATATTCACAAATAAGAACAAAAAGCACAGCAAAGCCACCATTTTCTTAATCGTGATGCGACCAGCCAACAATAGAGGAGGCCTTACCCAGCACACTACCACCTCTGAGAGTTTTTGTACTGACTTGACATAATTTTCCAATATAACCATCTCTGGGACTGTGTGACCTGCATACCAGATAGCGCACTGGGTCTGTGGCCGTTGGAGGGAAAACTTTAATTGTACCACCTTCGTAGCCAGAGCGAGGGGAGATATTAAGGACTTATCCCAATTTATTCATCGACCTGAATGCCACCAAATAGCACCACCTCCCGATAGGCAATAAGTTACGCTCTGGGTTGCTCACATATAAAAGAATGTTGCCTGTTTAAACCGAGATAATTAGATTATAGCGCAGAAAGCATAGCCCCCTATGTGCATGGTATTCTCGTACTGCACAGGTCAGTGGTTCTGCTACCAGGGTGTACAACATCAGTGACAAGGGGCATCCCTACCTGGTCCCCTAGTAACATCGATAGGGTCAGTAACTGTGCCATTAACCTGTATGTGCACTGTCAGTCTTGTATAGAGTACTCAATTAAATGTAGAAAGACTTCTACTCCGATACAATGTAATACTGCAAGCATGAAACCCAATTCATCCACATTGATAGCCTTCTCAACATGAGGGAATATGGCTACGGCCTTCCCTTCTGGATCCACTCGTACAATAGTGCTGAAGAGCATCCTGAGATTGTATGATAATGTTCTACCAGGAATAAATCTGGCCTGTTCTGGGACCACCACCCATGGGAGCACTGGCACTAGTCGGTTGGCCGATATCTTTTTGAAAATTGTAGTATCCACGTTCAATAACCACTGCAGCCTATAAGATGTGCAACTATCTGCCAGCTCACCTGTTTTTAGCAGTAAGACAAGCAGTGCTCACTGCATTGAGTGCGGCATACATTCATCCTCTACCAACTCTTCATATAAAGTTATCAGTTGGGGTACGTGAACATCCAGATAGGCCTTATAGAAGGCCTCAGCCAGCCCATCAGTTCCTGGTACCTTACCACCAGACATGTCTTTCAAAGCTGCTACTATCTCAGCTGGGAGCAGTGGGGCCTGCAGTCGCTCTCTGCATTCCACCAAAAGCCACTTCATTGCAATACGTGCCAAGTAGTCTGCAGTGACGCCCTCCTCTTTCGTTGGACTCAACATGTGTAAATCCTTATAGTACTAGCAAAATAGCTCAGAAAATTGAGCAGCCGTGCACAAAGGTACCCCCTGATTGTCCCTCAGTGTTAAGATCATGTCATCTTCATCTTTTGGGTGCAAAAGTGCAGCCAGTGTGGCTCCCAGTCTCTCCTAATCCCCATACCGCTGTGCCAACGTGTATTTCCCCAGGTGATTGAGTTCACTCTGCGCAGTGTTGTGATATTCTTCCAGTTTAGCTTGGATGTCCCCCAGTAGCTCTGCTGTCTCCCTATGCCTCAGTTCCAATTCTCTAACTTAGCCAATCTGCCCCGTAATGACGGAAGCCCTCCCTCGTGCTTCAATATGGTGATCCCCCAGATGTAGACCTTGAAGGGTTCCCAGACTGTGGCAAATTTGGGTACCGAGCCAATGTGATTACAGAACTCCTCTATCACCTGAGTGAGTTCCTCCTTGAACACTGCGTCCAAAAGAGAGTACGGCAGAAATCGTCATGTGAACACCTGTGGATGCAGGATGTGTGACTCCAGATCCAGTAGGACTGGTGAGTGATCAAGGTATGTGCATGACCAGTGCTTGCAGCGGCATACCCATTGCACCAGGCTGTGAGATATCAGCCAGTAATCAATTCATGTGTGGATATCATGCACTGCGGAGTAGTGTGTATAAACCTTTCCAGCTGGAGAGTTATGTAGCCAGATGTCTTTCATCCCTTGTTACTCCACTGTCTCTTGGAGGGCCTGGGCTGTTACAGATGGATGCCGGGGCGGGTCCCTAGAGCGGTCCTGAGCAGGATTTAACACACAATTAAATACCCACCAGATTCTCAGGAGGTCTCCCCACTTCAAGAGGGTGGTACTCAGAGCATAATAAAATTGCGGGTCATCATAGTTCGGACCATATGCCCCCACTAGTATTGCCGTCAAGTCAGCTTTGGTGCAGTGCACTACTATGTATCTGTGGGGGTCATTTCAACCTCAGCGGTCTTTTCACAAGACCGCCGCGCTGAAGACCGCCAGTGCTGGCGGTTTTCCGCTCAGCGAATTATGACTGCTGGCAGCCCTCTGTCCTTTTCCGGATGGAGAGCCGCCAGCAGCCATACTGGCAATCGGCGGGGAAGTGGAGGTTGCTCCACCTCAACCGCCCTGTCAACAGAACACCGCCCACCGAATTAAGTTACGTGATTCGGCGTGGCGGTGTTCTGTTGACGGGGTGCTGGCGGCGGAGCAGCCCCCATGGATCACGTCTTCTCCCGGAGGATCAACCGACCAGGTAAGTTGATCGCCTGTTAGGGGAGGGGGGCGAAGGGGGTTGTGTGTTGTGTGAGTGCATGGGGGTGTGCGTGTGAGTATGAAGAGGGTGTGTGTGAGTGCATGTATGCATGGGGGGGTGTAGTGTGTTTGGAAATGTGTGCGTGTCTGCCTGTATGCATGTCTGTATGGATGTGTGCGTGTATGTCTGAATGTGGGTGTATGTGTATGACTGTGTGTATCTGTTGGCATGTTTGTTCGTGTGTGTGCGGGTATGTGTGTTGGTGGTGTCTGCATGCGTGTCGGGTGTGTGTCTGTATAGTGATGTCCGGGGTCGGGGTGGGGAGGGGGATCCTGCCACCTTTGGGGGGGGGCAGGAGGGTGGGGGTGTGGGGGAAGGACTCGGGGTTGGGGGTGGGGGAGTCCCCTATCAGTGCCAGGGAAGGGATTCCCTGGCACTGATAGTGCTTACCGCCATGGTTTTCATGGCGGTGCCCAACCCCATGAAATCCATGGCGGTCAGCTGGGTCATGATACCGCCTGCGGTCTTGTGACAGCCGCCGGGCTGGAGACCCAAGTCTCCAGCCCAGCGGTCGTCTCCGCCATGGCGGTCGGTTCGGAGAAGTGGCGGATCCATGGTCATAATTCCAATTTTTTTACTGCCAGCCTGTTGGCGGTAAGACCGCCACTTCTCCGCCAACCGCCAGGGTTGTAATGAGGGCCTGTGTCCCTGACTAGTACACACCTCTCGTAATTTTACGCCCAAGCCCCTTCTGACCCAGATGAGCATGTACCTGGCATGTGTGGTAAAGCCAGCAGCCAACAACTCCCTGCATACAGTGCTGTGTTAGCGCAGTAGTCCCTGGTGCTAGACGCGTCTCCTGTAACAGGGCTACATCAATCATGTGTCTTACGAGATATGCAACAACTTTGCATACCTTTCTAAGGTCATTCAAGCCCAGGACATTCCATGTAAGAAACCTAATCAGTGAGGGGGACCTTTCTACATTCATTCAAGCCCTGGACATTCCATGTAAAAAAACTAATCAGTTAGGGGGACTGTGTGGCCAGTGCTTCTCCACCCGTGTCATCCGTCACTGTCCCTTATCTAAGTCAATCTCTCCATGTCAAGAAGCAAAACCTTTACTGCGTCAGCCGTTGCCCACTCACGATTAACAGCTGAACTAAACAAAACCCTCCTTCCACCCACACTGTGAGGCCCTGCAACTTACACAGTGGAATATCTGCCTACCTTAGGTCTCTCTCAGTATCCAACCTGCAAAAACCAAAACGTAGCCAGATGGCACACAAATGGGGAAAGAGGGTGCCAGGCTGAGAACTCCTCCCCTAATTCGAGTGTAGGAAGTTGTGGCAAGGATATTATGTGTGTTATAGCATTTGCAGAACACTTTTGTTGCATGCATCACCCCCATTGCCCACAACACCACCTGCAGCGCAGAACCCAATACGTCCTGAGCTAGGATTCAAGAAAGGCAAAAGTGGCATAAAGAACAGATTAGCAATAATGTCTACTCAGCCTGAGGTTGCATGCACAGTCCTTGGTCACTGTTAGCTCGTATTAGCTCTCTGAGCAACCCCGTCTATCAAAATGCAGTACAGCAATTACATTTGGTAATAATAATCATGTATGTTCCCTTCAAGACCAGCACAGCAAATGGTGACTAACAGGTGGAGGGGTCTGATAGGGAACTTCAAGGAGCAGTACACCATTAGCCAGTTTAGAGTAGAAAAGGTTTCATTCTTTCTGTTCTTGGGTGGCCTCAGCATCTGAGTCCTCCGATCTCAGAGGATGGTGCCTCTCGTCCACTGCCATACGACATTTAAGGAACTGTTGTAACTGCTTTGGATCCCTAAAGATCATCGGCTATCCATCAACCATCACTCTTAAGCATGCAAGATAAAGCATGCTATATTCCGAATGTAACTCCTGCAGTTTTCGCTTGGCAGGGATGAATTGTTTCTGGGCGTCCTGAATTTGTTGTGTGGAAACAGGGAAGAGAGCTAGTTCCATTCATCATAGCCCAGCACTTTGAGTTCTTTTGTCTTGCGAAGCACTGCATCCCTGTCCCTATAGTTTAATAGGCACTATAATGGGGCATAGTTTTACGCCAGGTACCAGATGTGTGCCAAAGACAGATGGGCGCGTTCCACCACAAAGATCTCAGAGTAAGGTTCTCGCCCCAGCAATCAGTGAGCAGTCTCTCCACATACCTTTCCATGTTGTCAATGTTAGTGGTCTCTACCAGTCCCAAAATTCGAAGATTGTTGTGCTGTGACCTGGCCTCTAGGTCTTAGCCTTTAATTGCAATGCTTGTACTGCCTTTTTTATTTGTTTCTGTGCTGCTGATGCAGTGACCTGCTCATCCTTCACTTCTTAGACGCATCGTTCAACCATGACTAGGCACTCAGTATGCTTATATAAGTGCTGTGACATGCGGTACATATGAAAGGTCAGTGCATCTATCTTTCCATCTATTTTAGTAAGACTATGTTGCCTTGCTGCCAGGATTTGGCACAGTTCATTGTTGGCCTCCGGGTCAACACCATCCCATCCAGACTGCTGCAGCATTATCCTCTCGTGTTTTAATTTCTGATCAGCCTTGTGAGCTAAAACAACAGGAGAACTCCATTCAGCTGATTAAAATTTCTTAATTATCCCAACTTTGACCAACTCATTCAGCATCTGCTTCAGCTCATCTCTAATATTAAGAGGTACAGCCCTCAGTTTCTGCTTCACTGGCACAGCATTACTTTTTTGTCCTGATCTTGTGCACAAAATCTTTAAACTTCCCTAATTTCTCAGTGAAAACGTTTGGAAAGCATCCTTTAACTAACTTCTCTCCATTGCTCCCATTAATGGATAGCACTTGTTCTTCATTCCCTTAATTACACAGTAACACTGGTTCTCTGCAATGGGGATTTAATATTATTCCCAACAACTGATCTCTCTAACCTAGTACAATCACGCCTTTTACAGCCACATACGTTTAATTTGTGCGCTTCTACCTTTAAATTCCAACCTTACACTCACAAAGCCATCCATATCAGTAGGAAAACCATCAAAACGCACAGCTATAATGTCTGAAGTTTGCAGTTGCCCTGTGTCTAAAATTCCACCAAATCTTTCCTTGAAATATTTTCTGGTGGTTAAGGTCTAAGGGGAGCCCGAATCCACCATGAGATCTGCTGAAATACGAACTACGCATCCAGGTGGTTCTTCACAGTATGTTAAATTTGAGTCTCGCCGCCCTCTTGAAAGGACAAAACAATTCCCTTATTACTCTCAGCAACTTTTCCACATTGGCACAGCGACTTGAATTCGATAATTTCAGCAGTGTGTGGCATTTTACCACATGTTTGGCTGGGATCCTTTTTTGATATCCTTGGAAACACATGCAAAATGCCCCACAGACTGCACTTCTTGCATTCTTAGTTGACAGAAGGACACTGAGTGTACGAATCAATATGTGCTCTTCTACCACATCTAGACCATGCACCACTCTTCTTTGGTTCTTCTGATTTCCTAAAACCAATAGAATTGTTTGCTTGTGACCCACTTGCATGAAATCCATCTGCACAATCTTCATTTAGATGTTTTACAAAACAAACATCCTCGGCACACCCCAAATGAATGCTAGTGCCCTTCACTGTTGACAACCATTTTTCAGATTACTCTAATGCCTTTGCCGTGGATATTGCATCTTATAACTTGGGATCACCAATAACTGCTCTTGGGTTTCTTGTTTCCCACATGTACTATAATTTGGTCCCTAATCATTTAATCGGTCATAGGAACGACATTGCAAGTCATAGACAATGCCCTTAAAGGTGTCAAGAATTCATTGAACGATTCTTCCTCATGTGCTCTACTGTAGAACTGGAACCTATTAAATGCTATATTGGTAGTGGGTTTGAACCTTAGCTCCATCCTCAGAAGTGCCTCTTTATATACACCAATGTCTCCTTAGCCATCTGAAGGCAAAGCTTGGGGCAATGTTCTAAATATAATTTGGCCTTCAGACCAAGACAATGCAAAAATATTTTCTTTTTCAGCTCTGTCCTCATGCGTTTACCATCGATGGCCTTCATGTAAATAATGAACTCCTCCTTCCACCTCATCCATGGGACAGGAGGGTCCCCTTTGTTTTGTAAAAAGTTTGCTGAAGGAACAAACTGCATAGCGTCTATGAAAAGCAAACAAAATGTATTCAGTACTGTGCTATTGAGGTTTTCCACAGTCAATATATGTTGCTTAAACAGAACAAATGTAATAATGTACTGACCACAGGAGGCTGAAGTAGAGATGTAAAGAAGAAGTCTTTAAATATGAGGTGTGAATAACCCTCGTTTTCTTACCGGACAATAAAACAAACAAAAATATTCCGCCAACATTCACAAGAACGTATTGTTGAGGTGTTGAAACTAACTTGCAGTAAATATTGCCACTACATTCAGCGTGATGATGCAATGTAGACAATACTGCAGCATGGTGGCTCGCTCAGTGAGCATGCAGCATAGGCGTGACAACACACATGCTGGAACCAGTCTTTGTTGACTCCAAAGAGATGTGTCATGTACAGGCTGACAATGATGAGTGGTCACGTCTCGTCCTATAATGCTTCTCCAAGTCCATTAAGCCGTTTGACTCTCCTTCTACACCCGACCCAACAGCTTTGCTCTGCTCACCTTGCCCTCGCCACCGTCCCACGCATCCACAGAGCGACCACCAGCGGCAGATCGTTCTCCCACCTTGCCGCCAAGATGTGGAATACTCTTCCTATCCACCTGCGACAGACACAGGACCTACTAACCTTCAGGAGACACTTCAAGACATGGCTATTCAAGCAGTAGCAGCACCACCTGCCCCCCCAGAGCCTTGAGACCCTCATGGGTGAGTAGTGTGGTTTATAAATGCTTTGATTGATTGATTAATTGATTGATTTGACGCTTGTGTACTTTCAAATTGCTCCTTAAATAGCTGGTAATGTGCAATACCAACATGGATAAAAACTTACTGGGGAAAATAGAGTCCAGGCAATAGCGTCTGTAAATATATTACACTGATAAATCCTATGAGAAGTAGATGTAATTCATTCAGGTGTTTATTCAAGGTAATCCATTCCTGGACTGCTATAGATGACAGGATACCTCCTTAAATCTTTGCCATTGTAAGATAATCAGGTCCAATCCAAATGTAGGTAAATGACTTATTCCAGCAACACAACAATGCAACTTACAGCAATACATCCAAAGATCAACTGAAGTGTCTTCTGCATTCCATGACTAAACATTCGTATGGAATGCAGAACGCAATCCAAAGCACAACATTGGCATGTGCATGAGATTGTTATGGTAACAAATACAACAGGCGGCCGGCTTACGCAAATCACACTGCAATTTTGGCTGTGTTTTATCAGTTTTGTCCATGGTGCACAGTGCATCCAAGGGCCCCCACACCAGCTTGCTGGGGTCTATGGGTAATATGAGTGATAGCACATACAGTTGTCAGACATCAACATCAAAGCAGAAACCCAATAAATCAATCGTGTCGTAGGCCCTTGTTCAGGTTGCCCCCCAAGTTTCAGCATGGCAGAGCCAGGAGGTAAGTAGGCAATGCATTCCACACCACGGTCCTGGGGACACACAGCTTAACACCAGGATCTCCGATACAGCCACCTGAACCACTTACATTGGGCACCCTCAGCCAAGCTCAGGTGTGCCCCACCGGCGCATGCCACTTCAAGGATGCCGCCCAGTGGCTGTGAGATCCGGGAGTCGCAGGTACCCTGCTGTTCCTCTGACCATCCACTCACAGGTTTTTTCCTGTACAAGACCAGGGGTTGTCTCACACCTTCCCACAGGGAAGGATGCACCACCAGGGTGCCAAGCTCGCCTCTCTCCCCATAGTTCGAGTGCCTCACAGGCCAACAAGCAGGCTCTCAAAAGGATTGAAGTGTCACAGAATGGTCACTCATTTTCCCCACCCCATTGTCAGACCCCAGTTCATGTAGGCAGTGTCTGGGAACCGGAGAGGGGCACAATTGCCTTTCAGCCACTACTGATCGATGTGGGCCCTGGTTCAGCCTGCACCCGCAGGTCCCTCTGGGCCTTCTAGTGGCCAGGAAAGCATGAGTTAATAGCCAGTAATCTATATTAGGGGTCCATGCCCTTCTGCAGGTTCCTCCATTAGGGCAGAGGAGTGTCGCTTCCCCTCCAGCGGCAGAAGACACAAACCTTTCTCCACAAAGGGATAATAAACCAGGTTTATTATCCCTTTGTGGTGAAAGGGGCGGGGCCATGGAGGTGACTGGCAGTGAGGGGAGTACACAGAGCACCATCTTGGGCTGACCAAACACACATGCGCACAGGGCTCTGTTGCCGGGTTGGAGAGAGCCTGCACAGGCTCCTAGTCTGCCTGGGGGCGCCCAGCCAGGGTGCTCCCAGCCAATCCTAGCACTGCTCTGTGCAGCATCAGGATTGGCCGTAGGGCATGCTTGGAGCATGTGCCTGCCTGCAGGGATGACGAGGGAGAGAGGAGCGGCATGGCAATAGAGGAGGTACGTTTTTTAATTTTTTTTATTAAATGTTACCCCCCACCCATGGGCGCTACATCCACCCTGCCCCTTTACAGGTCAGCGAGCCGCAACTGCTTGACAGTCATCTTCGAGCCCGGCAAGCTCTGCTCCCCCACCACAGTTCAGAATGACAAAAAAAGTGTTTCACTTGTACTTTCCTTATTCTGATGCATTCTGAAATATCAGCACAGATCATTTTTTGTGTGCTAGAAAAAATTGCTTCCTATACCCTCCCCTTTCACATGGGTATTCTTTACAACACGCAACAGTAGCGGCCATTTGGTGAGTCTAATATTCTGCGTTTATTTTCGGTGTATGACTACAAGCACACACCCCTCCCAGAGGATCTATGATATAGAGCATAGACACTAAAAAGTAGGTCATGCATGCACCATGTGTGCGTTTTAGGGGTGCTTCACATGTTTGTGTGTATTTACATGGTTTTCTAAGTGTAGTTTGTCCTGTATTTGTCTATTTTATGAGATTCATGAGTGCTTTTTCCCACGAGTGGGGTGGAGTTTGCAAAGAAGTGGCACCACACCCATAAGCAATACAGATAGCAGCCCTACACATATGAGGGCCAGGATAACCTTTGCGCTTTCGTTTCCACAGGTATCTCAGAAGGACATAGGTACCATTGGGTATTATTTCACCTTCGTCAGGTGTACGACACCATACCACGGAGCATTCAGTGTTATTGCCTATACTAGTGGTAGTCAATCAAGGATTGACATTAGGGAGTCCACCTTGGTCCTGAAGAGGAGTCTAGGGAATCGACTCCAAAACATGTAGACCGACCAGGAGGTAAGGTACATTGTATATCCCACCTTCGATGCCCCTTTTTAACCATACCGCCCTTGTGAGACATATTAAATTAGTAGTTCCACCCAGAGGCAGGTATTTTTTAACTCATCTAAGACCCCACCACTCCTATCCCTTACAAAATTCACATTGATGAAACTACAACAGTGCTCCCACGCATTCCGTTGGTTGGAGCACACCCCGTTCCGCAGCGGAACGGGAGGAAACCCAACGATGAAGCATGCCACCAAGGGGTAATCCTGGTGGGTGATGGTTTTTCACACAAAAACACCTTTTTCTTTCTCTTGTCCACCCTGTGGAATCTCTTTGGGCCTTTTTGTAATGTTTTTCGACAGGATTGTCACATAAATTCTCTCATTTTGAAGTCAAAGAAAAAAAAGTAAACACCAAACTCCCTCAGAAGACAAAGCCTGATATTTGACCTCTGTTTTGAATTCACAGCAAATATGACAGGATAAGAAAAATATTTAAATGTTTGTTTACAGAAAGCAAGTACTCAGAAGGATACAGTAAACAAGAGATGCTCACAGAAAGGACAAAGTCAAGCTGGACAGCCTAAACCAAATAAAACCAGCGAACAGAAAGCAGGCAAATATGAGTTGTAAACCACAACGCCAATAGGACTCAATGGGCAAAATGCATTCCCTGGTAAGCTTTCAGAATGCCCACAAGAAGGCGTAAGCAAACCAGACACATGTGCTGTCTGAAAGGTTTCGACCTAACAAGCACCAAAAAGCATTGTACTTTTTAAAACCTTGCATACTGTACCTTTTTCTATACAAGTATTTGGGAAAGAATGTAGCTATAGTGCACAGCTTTAATGTTTGAGAGCCAGGCCCCCCTAAAACTATAGTTCTGGCAACAGGCCTGGCTATGCCCTAATCTTTTCAAGCCCTGATTTAGCATAATCCAAAAGTGAAAATAAATGGAAGAAGTCCTTAATCATTATCTGTTCTGGATAATGAGTGTATGGTACCCTTTGCTATGTTGCAGTCATGTTTTGTACTTAACCATTAGGGAACTGTGAAAACGATATCACATTAAAATGCTCTCTTTCTCATTGAAATACTCTCTTCCTCAATTCTCTGGGATCACATCCTCTGACAAATGTCACCTGTCAGGATATTTTACATTTGTTTGGTTTCGTGCCAAAAAATAAAAATACATCCTGCATGTTAACTACCTCGATTTAGAAGCTCATTTTGAATGTTCGAGTCCATGTCCTCAACAACTTGGAAAAAGATCGGTTACAAGAGACTTATGACATCATCAAGTTTTCCAAAACTTCGCCGCTGTAGGGTGTCAGGCCCGGGCTCCCCTCCTTCCACCTCCCATACTTCATCTGCTGAAGGACACAGCTCTGTCATAGCTCAGTCACACTGACAATTTCAGAGCAGCTTCCTGCCCGCTCATGCACACGGCCTCTAGCGGCCTTTATCCCCCCTCAATATCGTTCTCAAATATGAAACACAGCTAGTAGTCTCACCACACTGAGATGGTCATCCCAGGGTGGACACAAGGTCAGAATCGCCTGGGGACCTGCTCTGGACCGGTGGGCAACCTGGACTCCAGCCATGGGTATCAGGTGCAGAGTGGGTAGGACACACAGATACGGGGCAGTTCTGGGGTCCTTCTTGGAGTTTTTTGTGGATAGGGCCACTGTCCACGGGTGTTCTTGGTCCTCTGGTGGGTTGGCAGTCCTCTGCAGGTCTGGAAAGGTCACTAATCTTGCAGGATGCAGCACCTTTTTGTAGCAGAGCTTCTGAAGCTGCAGACAGGCCGGTAGGGCTGGGGACAAATCAGTTAATGTCTGGAGACTTCTGCTGAGGTCGGCTTAGCAGTCCTTCCTCTTGCTTCTTTCTTCTTCTTTTTGAGGTTGCCAGGAATCTGTGAGCTAGGGTGCCCTTAAATTCTAGATTTAGGGACATGACAGGGGTCAGAGGGCAGTAGCCAATGGCTACTGTCCCTGAGTTTGGCTATACCCGTCCTGTGCCCACTCTCTTTTGGGAAGGGTGCACTTTCTTAACCCTATTGGTCCCTGCCCTGCAAACTATGATGGATGTTTCTGCAGGGACAGGCTCACTTCAGCTCTGGTAACCTTAGGAGTGGTCCCAGCTGGAGTGGTCACTTCTCCCTGTTTCTCCTATTTTCCTGCCGGACTTGCTGCCAAAAGTGGGGCTTTGTCTGGAGGCAGGCATCTCCACTAGTTTGAGTGCCATGGGGCATTGTAACAGGAGGCCTGAGTCTTTGAGGCTCACCACCAGGTGTTACAGTTCCTGCAGGAGGGAGGTGTGAAGCACCTACAACCAGAGCAGGCTTTGTTTCTGACTCCAGAGGGCACAAAGGCCCTTACCCCGTGTGAGCCACAAACTCATCTTTTAGTGGCAGGCTGGCACAGACTGGTTAGCCTAACACTAAAGGGTTGGTTAAAATACGGGGAGCATCTCTAAGGTGCCCTCTGGGTGCATTGCACAATAAATCTACCACTGGCATCAGTGTGGGTTTATTGTGCTGAGAAGTTTGATACCAAACTTCCCAGCCTTCATTGAAGCCATCATTGAGCTGTGGAGTTCGTAATGACAAACTCTCAGCCCATGTACTTAATATGGCCACACTGCACTTACAAGGTCTAAGAATGGACGTAGACACTCTAGGGGCAAATTGCTCATGCAGGTATGCTCTCACCTCACCTGTGGTATAGAGCAGTCTGCCGTAGGGCTTTAAGGCCTGCTAGAGGGGTGACTTACCTATGCCACAGGCAGTGGTTGGTGGGCATGGCACCCTGGGAGGGATGCCATGTCGACTTTACCTCTTTCTCCCCACCAGCACACACAATCTGCAATGGCAGTGTGCATGTGCTTGGTGAGGGATCCCTTAGAGTGGCACAATACATGCTGCAGTTCTTAGGTATCCCTCCTTGGTCACAGAGCCCTTGGTACCACTGGTACCTTTTACAAGGGACTTAGCTGAGGGCCAGGGGTGTGCCAATTGTGGGAACAATGGTACAGTTTTGGGGAAAGAACAAGGGTGCTGGGGCCTGGTTAGTAGGATCCCAGCACACTCTCAGTCAAGTCAGCATGAATATCAGGCAAAATAGGGGGGGTAACCATGCCAAAGGTGGCACTTTCCTACACAACTCCCCCGAAATGAAAGAGGATGAGACTAACCTTTCCCAAGAGGGTCTTCATTCTCTGTCATAGTTGGACTCTTGCTCTAGGCAAGACTGCTGGTTTAGGGATGACAGCACTTTTGTTTGTAGGCAACTAGGTCAATCCTACAACAAGTCGCAACTGTCTGCCCAATGCTCCTGGCTCACAAGCAGTATCTCACCAAAAACCCAAACAGTAATAGGTGACTTCTGGCAGCCCTTACGCATGGACTCAAGAGTAAGACATCTCAGGGGAGTTGTGGTTAAATGGAGATTACCCATTACTCACGTGAACAATAAGTCTCAGTCACACACAGGCAATGAAGAAGATGCAGTGAAGTTTTCAATAGGTTTTATTAACAAGACTGTAATCTACTGTAAAATGCATGAGCTGCAATGATTAGGATAATGAACAATGCAAGAAGCAGAATAGAAAAATTGAGAGTTGTGAATACAAAGACCCCCACCATCTTGCAATAAACATTGAACGTAAAATAGGCCCTAATACACTAGCATGGAGAACCTAATCTCTAACCTAAAGAGAGTTAGCTATATTAAACCTAATCTGCCAGTACCATGTCCATGAGGAGAGCCCCCCAACCCTTGTTACCTTGGAATGAGGTCTCTAGATTAGACTCCTGGGGACACAAAAGCTAGGTCTGCATCAAGGCGACGTGCAGCATAGATAGCATTGGTAGGATCTGGTAGGAATCCCTTTGATAACCTTGTCTGCGTGAGATGCATTTATACAGATCTAGTAGAACCCCTGACGCAGGTATGTTTCCAAACAATAAATAAGGAGGCATGCTTGGGGCTGCAATTATATGAACAATTCCCTGCAAAAGTGCATTATGTTCCTGTCACATGTAAGTGGGAAAGGGACATGATGTGAATACCTAGGTATATCACTTGTTTTTGATGCTGATAGTGACGCCTTCACAGAATGGCACTGATAACGCCAAATCAAAACATCTTCCTAACTATAAACAAAGTAGCCATCTTGGAAGGAATAATTAAATAAATGTGCTAAAACAGAGCAGGCTTAGTAGGTTAAAAGTCACTGGGTGACAGGGGCACAGGCATGCAAACCAGAAGGCTAAGCGAACTTCTGATTCACAGAAAAACTAAATAGGATCCACTACACCCTCCCCATTACCAGAACAAGTATGACGCCATAGTGATGACACCAGAAAAGCTGCATGAGTCCAGGCTAAAAAATGTTCTGAGCTAAAAAAAAATCTTATTGACATGTCATTAAAATCGTATTAAAAACATGTTAAAAACAGCTAAACATACAAAGAGATGAATGTCAACCATAACAAGCACAGCAGGCCAAACTTACTTCGGCATAACTTTAAAACTTTAGAATTAGCCAATGGTCAAATTTGTTAACAATAGTCGTGGTCTTGAAGAAAGTCTCCAAAGACATTGAAAGGAAGGAAATCCAGGAAAGAATCCACATCGTTGGATCGATGACAGGAGTGGCAGACGGATCCACAGAGCAGTAGTGCACAGCAGCCTCAAGCTCAGGATCACTCGCGAGGGCAGCCCCATCCAAAGTTCCTGAAGGAGCCAGGTAGTTCACCAAGGATGGCTTATAAGTGACCTCGCGAATCAGTCTTATTCTCACTGTGAATAAACCCTAATCTGGAACATTAGCAGCTCTTGGTCCACAGAAGGCATTGGCGGAACAACAAGGCACACCGAAGGTAGATGCTCAAAGAGGCACAGGTTGCACACCCCATAAGACTGGTCGGAATGACAGTGACCAATCATGCTCCAATTCTTCCATCAACGGACCACCAAAGAACTGCACCATGTGATCACAGCATACCTGGGCTGGTGGTAGTAGTTCCATTACTCCGCTTAGCTGGGAAGGAACAACCACTGCGCATCAGGAACAGCAGCAGCAGTATTCCGCCAATCAAGACCAAAGTCACAGGAAAGCCGCAAAACACACTTGAAAAGATTGAATGAGTGGCTGAAGGAATGACTCCGAAGACAGTCTGGAAGATGGACAGGAATACAGACTTGACAGCCTTAAAGAATTACAAAATCCCTGTAGTGCTTGAAGCATTGAATATTCTGGATACCAGCTCTCCAAAATTCCTGGGGAAGTTGGTAGTTAATAGGGATTTATTTCTCAGCTGATGATCTTGCTATCTGGAGAGCATACGTCTCTCTAGCCGATGGCAACACAACTTTTTTCTGGAACAGTAGTGCCTTTAGTCTGCTCACCTTGTCATAATTTACATTAGGAGTATCCATATGAGGCCACATTGCTGCTACTCTTATCTCTTGGGTGCGGTGGGGAATAAAACATGTCCGCAACAAGTTACAATCCTAGAGACCGAAATTACATAGGCAATTCCTAGTCTCATACCACAACAGCTCTGTTCGTTCAGGACCACATAACTTCCATTCAAAAGTATATGAAATGCCAGACGAATCAAAGGGATGGGAGTATCCTTCAGAAAACAGGCCAAGTTCACGACCTCTGCATTGCAAAGGCTACGAAGAGACACCTGTATACAAATCGTTGAATTACTAACAGTGTCTCAAATTCACTTCCGCTGAGAAACACCTCTGTTTCTCATTCAGATATTTATTTTCAAAGGGAAACTCCCACTCTTCTTTAATAAAGCTATCTGCTAGTCATCCGGATCTGCCCACGGGAAGATGCTTTAAGCATTTTCACGAAACGAAAGGTGGAAATTGGCAGATTTATGATACCATGTAGGAGCCACACTATTGATGGACTTTCTGCAAATGTGAAACGCAGCTTTTCTAATTTTTGTATATGAAGCATGGTGAAACGTGCTTGCCGTTTAGCCATTCGTCTGATGTTCCCTGGATAAATTAAAGGCAACAAACAGGTCACTACGGTTAATATATTTCCATGGAACGTGGCCATCTTTCAGAATCTTTAGTGTCCAATCTAACTACATGATGGAATGCAGCTGAGTTTGTCCATGATGTAGAATGGACATGTCATTCTGAATGATGTCAATCGCAGATGACACTTTGTTATTAAGGGTGTATATTCTGTTGGACAGAGTATTCATGCCATTATTGACAACAGCTAAAGCCTTTTCCAAATTTTCCTTATCTATCTGCTTTAAATGCGCAGCTGCTTCCATTTGAGAAAGCTTCCAGATCGCATTGTATGCGGCATACAGGAATCACTTAGAGCATTGCTTCCTGGGACCTAACAAGAAATCTTGTGAGTCTATTTCTTCAGATAGCATACTAAGATGTTCTTTAACTGCTGCTCAGATGTTAGTCAGTAACCATTGTTGGCACAGTTTACCCACACTGTAGGTTATAACTGTACCCGAATGTTGACTCGAGACAAAGTGAGGGTCCGGCCGGCTAATCTTGAAAGCCCCATAGGAATTAACAAAATGCGCCTGACACCTATTTATGTCAATTGTCTACAATAGCCACCCGCTGGGACTGGAAAGTGAAGAATTATAGATACCTGTCTGAACCTTTGCATCTAATTCTTCCTCTGTGATATGTAGGAAGGTTTGCCAATTGGTAAATTTGGCTGGTGTGGGGATGCAGGGCACATTCATTTCCTTCATTTTTGCTAACCCTAGTCAGCATGTCTGCTGAACTGTGTCATTTAAAATATAATTTGAACAGGAATAAGGCATGCTCTAAACAAAGCTTCCCTTCCCTGAATTTGTCAATCTTGTGTTCCCCATACACGTTTTACATCAATAGTGTTCTTCCAGTATTCGTATCCTTCAACTGTAAGTCGGGAAACAAAGGAATCTGAATAAATCAATTTAGTGTATATTAGCAAAATCTTCCTAATTTCTGAAGGTGGTAATTTGAGGTAGTGTGACTCTGCATTTTTAATGTCATGCCCAGAAAAATAAGCAAATTTATCTGAATAATAATTTGGGCTCCCCACAGGTGGAGTTGAACAGTGTTCCCACTGTGTCGATTAAAAATACTGATCTAGGTCGTGTTGCTTGGTGCAGGTAGTAATGTTCCCAATGATTATAAAAGAAAATGTCCCCATTATTCTTTGTGTAAATATACACATCATCACTTTCAAATACAGTAAAGTCTTGCAGCTCAGCAAGCATTGAAACAACTGTTTGAACACCCCAGTCATCAGAAACAACACCTAGTGTGATTACATCAGTCATTGAAATTATAAATATTTAAGGAATTTGGATAACCTCAGTAGGCCCGTATATATCAAAGTGAACTTTATCCCAAACAATCCCATCTGGAATTGGTACAGCTGAGACGTTCACAAGGGACAAATCTTTTCGGACCTTATGTGAGGAAAGGTATGGAGTTAGAACTTCATTCACTGGTTCAGACAGAAGAGCGTTCAGGAAGATAGCTACCATTTATAAGGAGAAAGAAAACAGTCACAAAACCAATCCATGATAGAAAGGCAAGCAATGTCAGAAATATCCACGGATAATTTAATGGATAACCTAAATAGTTCGTTTTATGCCCTATGTACAGCTTACGATTCTTTGAAACAGTTTCAGTTGCAGGTGCAGATGAAGTTGAAGACGGTGTTGTCAGTTTTGTTGCGTTGGAGTAAAAGACAGTCACATCTTGGACAGTGTTGTTGGTGAGGTGGTGACAGGAATTAGCAGAAGATCATTTTCTGCCCTCCCAATGCTCGAAGAGGCAGTTGTAGCATTCTTGTACATGCTGGTGTAGGTAGAAGAGTTGTTGTTTCTTCTTTAAAGAGGTATGTTCTGAAGGGTAGTGAGAGGGGACTGGGAACTACCCAAGAGACCTCTTGGTCTACCATGTAGGATCAGCCACACAGTGTAGTTTGATGTTGTTGATGGAGACTAATCTGTTTGTTATACAGCCTGGCAGCAGCAGTAAGATGACTATTCTGGTGCCTTGTATCCCCAGGACTGGGACCGGTACTCTGTAGGATGGGCCAAATTCCTTCTTCACAGATATCTTCTCATAAACCAGATCCCCGACTTTAGGAATCCAGCCTGTAGAATTTGTTGGCAAATCTCTTATTTCTAAGGTGGCAGCACTGGCAGATGAATTATCATCACAAAATTCCGAAGCTCCTGAAAGACAGTGAGATGTACATGTATGTCAAAAGGTGTATCTGCTGCCACCAAACTATGGTCATCTAGATCTGGGAAATACATAGGTATCCCAAAGAGGACCTTGTAAGGAGTGTGTCCTCCCATGGACCGTCTTGGCAGATTATTCAGTGCTCTCTGCACCCCATGTAGGTGATGAAGCCAATTGCAGCCTGAACCTAATACTCTAGCTGTTAAGGACTGCTTTAGATCTTGATTCCTCCTCACAATGACTGAATTACCCTCGGGATGGTAGGGTGAGGAGTAATGGAGTTCAACATCCATTGTCCTCATGGTGTCCCTGAATGCCTTGGAGGCAAAGGCAGACCCCTGGTCCTAATGGAATGCTGCAATCGCATATGTACTGATAAAGATGAGCAAGAAGTATTTTATAGCAGCTCAAGCGTCAGCCGACCGCTGTAGCCATACCCCCAGGAATCTAGAACAAGAATCTACAGTGACTAAGATGTATTTGTATGCACCATCAGGTTGTAAGGGACCACAATGGTCCAGGTACACACATTGCAGTTGCCTGATGGACACTAAGAGGGATGCCTACTGTGGGCGTTTGATGTTTGAGCCTTTAATTTGCTGGTAAATGTCACAGCAAAGGACATATTGCTTGGTCTGTTTGTATAGACCTGGCCACCAGAAGCAATTCTGTAAAAGTGTTATTGTGGTCACAACACCAGCATGAGCAGATGCAACACCCTCATGCACTGCTTTGATGAGATCTAATCTCTGGTCTTGGTTGGAGATCACTTGATCTTCAACCCCAGTAATTCTTGCAAAGGCAACTCTCTGTGCACTGATATGGTAAGAATACTTTGTAGGGTATGCTTTTGGGAGAGACTTGCCTTCTGACAAAGCTTTCACAGCAGCCAGAATTTTATTATCAAATCTCGTGTGGGAACGAGTCACCCCAGCAACAGAAGCCATGGCTACTGCAGATTTGGCCTCTTCATCAGCCAAAGTGTTTCCAATAACGTGTAGTCTTACACATTGGTGACCCAATGTATGGACTACATGAGCATCAGGTATCTTATCCTTAAGATCAGCTACCCTCCCCCACAGAGTTCTGTGTTTTATGGTGTTCCCCTCTGAGTCTCTGAACCAGTTCAGTCGCCAATGATTAAGATAATCATTGTAGGACTGGACACAGTAGTAAAAATCACAGACAATCAATGTGAGTTGTACTGGAACCATATGTTCTTGCGCTGGATAATCGCTTTGAGTTCAGCCAGCTGCAGTCCCCCAGGGTCTGAGTGTAGGAATTGTGAGGGTGGAATCTACCATCCTTCATCAACCCACTCACGGCTGCACAAGTGGCTGAATATTTATGTTTTGTACCTATAGCTGTTGTGCTGAGCCATCAGTGAAAATGACAGCATGGTATTTGTCAAGTGGCAAGATGTTGAGAGGTGCAGAGTACTCCTGTTCGTATTGGAGAGATTCTTGTGTTTGAAGTTGTGGATCAAAGATATAAACAACATCGGTAGCAGTCAGGGAGGTTGCCCATTGAATCCAACGTGGTTGTAATGCTTTAGCGTTAGGAACGCTTGCTTTTGTGACAGCCTGTAAGGCTGGCACCAAGGTAACAATAATAATTTGTTTCCCTTGGGCAAGTGGCCTCTCCTTGATGACAGCCATCTGTACTTCAGTTAGAATTTTTTGTGTGGGTGCAAAGCGTTGTTCTGCATTGGAGTAGAAATGTGGTTTATATTCTATGGGCACCATGTCGTCTTCATTAAAGGTGACATAAGTGAACCCAATGGCATCAGCAATTATTCAGATGAACAAGTTTGTTTTGTTATCACAGCTGTGTGTTTTGCTTCTAGCATGTCTTAATGCAATCCTCTAAGGATGTGCATGTGGTCAATTGTCCAGTGGCTGCCAGAGAAATATGGGCGTATTCAATCATAGAGTGGTTTTATGCGTTGTGCATAGTCAATTCGATTTATAAACTTTATTTGGCAAATACAAAATAGTCATAACAGTACCTAGATAAATAAATCATTGTGCATAATCCCAATCAAAATCATAACATCAGTTATCATAAATAATTAAACCATTAAAACAAAACAGAGCACATGCAGTTGCTCATAACCAAACAGTACAGATTCTAGAAAGAGAGGCTTTTCCTTATATGGATGGAATTTAAAATGTATAGCGCCACCTTGTAACACAAGTGGAGGTTATTTAGATCTAACAAAAATTCCAATGCAGCCAGATGCATTCTATTATTCTGAGCAATTAAAGGAGGTTTGAGATAAAACAAATCCTAAGGTGTACATAGAATTTACAGAATAGCATAAAGTGCAAGGTGCTCTGTTTGCTAACTCCATCACAAGGGCAGCGGACCATTTCATTAGGGCAAGCCCTCATTTTAGGGAAAGCTTCTAAGTGATACACCATTCCCAGTCTAAATCTTGTCAGGGTGAAACGATGCTGCATGATAGCAATGCTTGATAAATATCCTTTGCTGCTTTCCTCAAGGGAAAAGGACATATAAACACCAACTGTAGATTTTGTCATTTCTGTGGCTTTCCTGACATCCAGCCTATATTGCAGGAACTAATCCTTGGTAAGTTTCTTTGAATGTGTCAGCACTCGTCTGATTTTACGGTTATGTTAAACAAAGTTGTAAGAGAGGAATCAATATAAGCAAGCCAAGGCATTGTCCAATTTTAAACAATCTAAGATAAGCTGTTTAGTGAAAACTGGATCACCTTTGGTCCAAATACTGTACCATAAAACCAAGGGGCTTATCTGCAGCACATCCTCCAGATACTGAAGGCCCACCTCATGATGTACAATTGAATTAGATGCTGAAGTAGGTAAGCATAGCAACCATTTTAGGAAACAATTTTCCTCTATGTGCTCTTGGTATGACCCCACACCCCTGCCCCATAGACTGCCATGGATAAAACTCTGGCCCTATAGCTATCCACCATAGCTGTTATAGGACGACTTCCCAGTTTACTGGCAAATCTGAAGATTCCATGCAAGTTCCTACACATTTTATTTCTACCCCTTTCCCAGGACCAATTGCTTGAAAATTGCTTGAAAATAAGATACCCAGATAGCTAAAGGAACTAACGGTGGTAACGGTGGTAATTTGCGTGTTCTGGATGAAGAAGCTTCTACATTTCTGGGCCTTTTGTCCACAAGCCTTAGTTAAAGTTTTAGATTTGTTAATCATCATACCCTTTAGAGTCCTAAATTCCTCAAAGCCATTCATTAATTTCTGGAGTCCCAATGGAGTCCTAGAGCTCAAGACTGCATCATCTGCATATAATAACACAGGTATAGGACGCCCTGCCACCTGAGATGCTTTGCCTGTATGGTATGCAGGGAAGTTATCTACCCCATTGATAATCAGAGAAAATATTAATGGGGCAAGGACACAGCCTTGGCGGATACCTCTCCTGACCTTAAAGGGAGGGGTGCATTCTCCCTTTAGCCCAAAACGGATTTTGCATGTTAGATTTTTGTATAGGCAGGCCAAAAAGTCAATGATGTCCCTAGGAGCACCCATTTCCAGTAGTGTAGGCCACAAAAGGGCATGCTCTATTAAATCGAAGACACTACTGAAATCCACAAAACAGAGGTATAAAGCCCCTGGTTTAACCTTTGTTTATTTCCCTATCAGCAGATCTAGATTAACATTGCTCAGTAGTACCTAACCTAATCCTTTTCTAAAACCAAATTGAACAGGTGGGAGAATGTTATTGTCCAATACCCACTCATCAAGTTTTGTCAATAGGACCCCACTTAGGACTTTTTCATGGATGAGTCCAGCAATGATATTGGCCGGTAGGTTTGGGGTCTGATTTATCACCTTTTTTAGATATGGGTACAATAATGGAAGAAGTCCAGGATAACAGAATATCGCCAGTCGCTATAGCATTAAACAACCTAGTGAGGATTGGGTCCCAGAGGCTAATATTGGATTTGAAAACATTCACCGGTACCCGATCATGACCGTGGGCCCTCTCCCCAGCACTAGCTGAGATGGCCAAGAGGACCTTGTGCATAGTCAAGAATATAAGTTCTGCCAAACTTGAAGAAACCAAGTAAAGACTGCAGTCTCCTGATAGTATTTGGTGGCTGGAGTTGAGCACACTTTTCTAAAAAGTGCAGAGCCAGGCTCTTGCCCTCATTTGATAGCTCATATCCCAAGTATAATACACTGAGAAAGGCTATTTTAGGTTTCTTGAAATTGAATTTGTAGCTAAGGGCTGGGAATCCTAGACCAATCCGATTGACACTGGCAAGATGAATGTTGAGGTCGTCATCTGTGAGATATATATCATCCACATAGGACAATGCCTCGGGGTCAATATCATGCAATACTGATGTTACATGGGCTGAAAAAAGCCCTGGGCTGTTCGTATAGCCTTGGGGAAAACAACCGAAGCTTTCATGTGAGCCATATGAGAATGCACTCAGGTCCCGACTTTCATGTGCTAAGTTCTGGCAGAAGAAACCATTGGAGATATCCAAGGTTGTTTTGTACTTTTTGCACACTATGGGGCATATTTATACTTTTTGATGCGAACTGCACTAACGCAGTTTTGCATCAAAAAGTTTAGCACTGGCTTGCGCCATTCCTGAGTGCCAGCCGGGTACCATATTGATGGAATGACGCAAGCCAGTGCAAAGGGCGGGCTTGCGTAAACAAAAAAATCACGTTAGCTGCCGGGAGAGGGTGATGTGGGGGAGGTGGTGTGGCGGTATGGGAGAAGGGGGTTTTGCACCAAAAAACTGACGCTAGGCTGGTTCGAGGCTAAAAAAATGCCTCTAACCAGCTTAGCATAATTGTTTTGCAAAACCATCCATACCACATAACTCCTGCCCACCACCCCAATGGCCAGCACAGGGGACCATTGCACCCATTGCACCCTGTCCATGCAGTTAAAAAAAAAAATACTTATACCTATACTTACCCTTCTTACCTGGGATGGGGTCCCCCATCCTCCGGTGCCCCTCTGGTGTGAGTGGGGGTGTTCCCGGGGCTTGAGGAGTGCATCTGTGGACCCATTCCAAGGTGTTTAACCATGGAAATGGGTCCACAGGTCCCCTAACGCCTGGTTTGACCCAGGCAATAAATAATGGTGCAAAGCAAGCTTTGCACCATTATTTAGCCCCTCCTCCCACCTGTGTGTCATTTTAGCACAGGGGATAAATATGGGGCTATGGGCACCATTTATTAGATGGGAACGCCTACCTTGCATCTCATTGACGCAAGGTAGGTTCATGCATCTAAAAAATGGTGCAAACTCCAAGAATTTGACGTTAGACGGGTCTAATGTTAAAATATAAATATGGAGTTAGTTTAGCGCCGAATTTGCGTAAAAATAAAATTATGCAAATTCGGCGCAAATGGGGTATCAGTATGCTCCTATGTTGTTAATTAGTGCTGTGTGAAATTTGTATTGCATAAGTGTGTGTGTGACTGTTTAAGTGTCTCTAGTCTAAGACCTTTCTATATGAATGGTCAGGTTTTGCAACGGGGAATAACAGGTTATTCATTGCTTGAGCTGACTGAGGATCTCGCTCACTGGAGCTTTAGTTTTGTGTTTAACATGATATTGGGGCTGAGGCTGGGGTGTAGATCTAATAGATATTACATGGTAAGGAAAATCCTTATCTCAACCTACATGGTTGCGGTATAGCACAGGTGCCTTCGCTAAAGCCTAGTTGACAGCGCAGGCTGGTTTTACTGACTCTGGAACAAGATCAGAGAAAGAAGGCAAAATGAGATCTTCCCCACTTGGGAGCTTACGGACATGTTCAGGAGGCGAGTCTCTTTTGGCCAATAGGATATCACAACTAAGTTCATCACAGAATATTACACTAATGGTGCGCTCTGTGTTTCCCTCAATTTGGATGTTTAAATCATAAACCCTGTTGGGTGGGAGAACGCGCCCATCCACAGTCTCGACTGCAAGATAGTCACTAGTTGCTGTCACATCCAGATGATCTTTCAGACTCTAGCGACATATCAATTCAATTCAATTCAAAGAAGCTTTATTGCGGCTACAAGAGCCAAAAAACCGCGAGCAGTAATAAATACAAATAAATGCACATGATAAAATAAAATTGCAGGTAATTATGGTGATCAAAGGGAGTAAAATATAAATAAAAATTAAAATGGAATAAAAATGAGATAGAATAAAATGGAATGAAATTAGATAAAATGAAATGATATGAAATGCACTGTGCAGGATGTTGGGACAGTCTTATTTGGAGTCTTTGTCCAGGAGAGTTTTCCCTCTAATAAGCCAACTAGCTCCGAGGAATTTGGCGATAGCGATCACTAGCGTTGGCCTGGTGTCTGATCTAAGGATTCGCAGAGCTAGCGCAGAGCAGCGTACTCCCAGTAGTCTGCATGCCGGGGCCAGCCATTTCCTACGGGGGGCAGTATACGCGGGGCATGCAAAAAGGAGGTGAGGGAGATTCTCGGCGGGGCTTTGCAAGCAGGGCATGCGGTGGATTCGTTGTGTGACCAGCTGCTGGTGAAAAGTCTTAATGGGAGTGTTCCAATGCGGAGCTGGAAGTACAGTTTCCTTTCCCTTGGGGCCGTGATTAGGTCCCAAAAAGTTTTGTACTTGCATGACTCTTTTAGGTTGGCAAAGTCACAAGATAATGTAGTGTGGAGTGCAGCCCGAGTGTCTTCGTTGTTGGCCCTTTGCCAGTAAAGTTTCTTTAGTTCGCTTTTCGAGGGAAAGACTGACGTGGCTGGTGAGTTCCAGAGATCATCGAGCCCGATAGAGTGAAGTAAATCCTTGATGGATCGTAGCCAGGGGATTCTGTGCAGGTGGTCGGCTTTTAGGATGACCTGTAGAGCTTCGGTGAAGATGACAAGTTCCGGAGTGGTCCAGAGACGTCGCCAGTACAGCAGAGGTCGCAGGCGGGCTTTGTGACCAATGCGTTTGATGCCGAGGTCCTTGAAAAGAGGGAACAGTGGGGTGCTTAGCGGAAGGGACACAAGGTTTCTTAAGAAGTTGTTTTCAGCGGTGGTTAGGTCTTGGGTTTTGCTATAACCCCAAAGTTCAGCCCCGTAGAGCGCTGAGGAAACTGCCTGGGCTTCGTATAACTGTAATACTGGGCGAATTGGTTTTGTGTGTGAGAGGTGGAAATTTTTTAGTAGAGCCCCAGTTGTTTGTCTTAATTTAAGGGCTTGTTTTCCTATGTGTGGCTTCCAGGACATGTTGTCAGTGAGTGTTATGCCCAGGTAGCGGAAAATGCCCACCTTCTCGAGTGAGGAGCCCTCTAAAGTAAATTTCCCTTTGAAAGATCTGTGGGGATTAAGGGTCATTAGTTTGGTTTTCGTTGCGTTGATTTCGAGACCCTGGGATGAACATAAATGCTCGAAGCACGCAAGGAGTTTCCTTAGACCACTAGGTCACTTCTGCCGCACTTTCCAGCAGTGTTACTGCCCACATCTTGTTCTTCAGCAATGGTCTAAAGTTTGCTGGCATTTTTAATTGTAAGTGCTGCCACCTTTTTCCTTTTAAATTGTATCTTTTGTTGTGGGGACTTGTCTTCTTTCTTGTCTGAAGACCGCTGTGAGTCTTTCTTCTTTTTCACGTAGTCAGGATGTTGCTCTGACTGGCCCACTCTCACGCTATGTCTATCAGGTTCATCCTGAAAGGAACGATAGGGACGTGAATCAGTAAATCTGTAAGGAGCTTTTATGTTTTCTCTATTCCTGAGATTATATCTCCTTTTGGATTTCTCCAAGTGTGGAGAGTCTGCTCTCTGATTTTGTCTCTATTTATTTTGTTGTTATCCCAGTGCCTTTTAGAACACTCCTGTGCTTGTTTGGTACCTTCCTTAGGGTTGGTACTCTGTATTTCAGGCTTTTTTGGCCTGGCTCCCAAATTATCATGTCCTATACTAGTATAGGTGTCAGAAATACTTTTCGGTAGCTGTTTCTCCTGTTCCAAGTGTGGAATCTCTTGGAGCCGCTGGCATATAGCCAACGCTTCTGCTTCCCCTTTCACATTACTGAGTATTATTGAGGAGACTGCATTGAAGTTACACATCAGTTTCATCCCCAAGTCCAGGGCTGGTGCAGCCCTATGTTCATTCTGAATTTGTTTTAACACTTCTGGTAAATTGGCAAGCGTCTGGGTACTATGTGTGGTAGTGTATAGTGGAGCGAAGACTGTCTCCTATGTGGTGCAGTCTTCCACTGAGGGAACCATTCCGAATGGCAAACACATTTAGAGAATTCTATGCTTCTCCTGTGGTCCCGTATGGAGAAACACGGATTCCAGCTGATTAGTTTTCTGCGCTATCCAGAACAGTATTTTCTCTCGTTCTGTGGGCACCTTGCCCATGATAGAATGCACTGTTTGTGGATTAATCCCAGTAACGGTCAATTGGTATCCAGCGAGTGCTGGTGGTGCTGGACGCGCTGGTGTTGTGTTCAAAGTTCCCATTATGAACTGTTGTCTATATAATGTTACTAACTCATTGTAAAGATTGTGTAGATCAGCTGCCTGCATGTTTTGTACATTGGGTGTGCTGTTTATGTGACAAACATTGGCCACTGTGGTCTGTCACTACCTAAGGGACCTAATCTCACTGGTTGTGTTACATGTGGTAGGGCGCCATTAAACCAGTTCTGATGTTCTTGATAAGTAGTCGGCATTTCAAGATACTAGTATGTTTGGTACCACTGTGGTATGTTTGCAACTCTGTGTGCGTGGAATGTGCATGTTGTAGAGTCTTCCTCAAGAAAGGTGACCTAGGAATAGAATGTTTCTGTTTGGTAAGCTTCATTGGATTCTACAAGGAATGTGGCATCACTGCCCTCATCTGTTAAGCCACATCTTATTAGATGTAGTGTTAATGCATGTCTGACATTCTTGGGAATGTCTATGGCGTTAGCCATATTATGAAATGGGTAAAGAGATGGAACACCAAATGGGGAGAAAGTCCTTTAACAGTCCGAGCGCGAACAACCTACAGCCTAGTTAGGTGTTCCTTGTTCAGCTGAGGAGGATCTTCCCCAAGACCACGGATATCTCTGTATATTGGTACTTAGGGTACCTGTTATGTGTGAGACAGGGATACTCAGGGCATCCGTAAATTAGTGCCAAAACAACCATCATTGGTGGTGCCCTGTCGTAGCTGGACTCTTGCTCTAGGCAAGACTGCTGGTTTAGGGATGACATCACTTTTGTTGGTAGGCTCTTAAGTCAATCCTACAACAAGTAGAAACTGTCAGCCCAACCCTCCCGGGTAACAAGCAATACCTCACCAAAAACCCAAACAGTAAAAGGTGATTTCTGGCAGCCTTTACGCATGGACTCAAGAGTGCGATATCTCAGGGGAGTCGTGGTTAAAGGAGATTACCCTTTTTTCACATGAACAATAAGTCTCAGTCCCACACAGGCAATGAAGGAGATGCAATGAAGTTTTCAATAGGTTTTATTAACACAACTGCAATCTACTGTAAAATGCATGAGCTGCAATGAGTAGGATAATGAACAATGCAAGAAGCACAATGGAACAGATGAGAGTCATGGATACAAAGACCCTCACCATTTTGCAATAAACATGGAATGTAAAATAGGCCCTAATACTCTAGCATGGAGAACCTAATCTCTAACCTAAAGAGAGTTAGGTATATTAACCCTAATCTGCCAGTATAGTGTCCATGACAAGAGCCCCCCAACCCTTGCTACCTTGGAATGAGGTCTCTAGATCAGACTCCGTGGGGACACAAAGGCTGGTTCTGCATCAAAGCAACATGCAGCATAGATAGCGTTGTTAGCATCTGGTGGGAATCCCTCTGATAACCTTGTCTGCCTGAGATGTATTTATACAGATCTAGTAGAACCCCTGACGCGGGTATGTTTCCAAACAATAGATAAGGAGGCATGCTTGGGGCGGCAATTATATAAACAATTCCTTCCAAAAGTGCACACGAAAATGGGAAAGGGACATGATGTGAATACCTACGTATATTACTTGTCTTTGGCGATGATAGTGACGCCTTCACAGAATGGCACCAATAAAGTGAAATCAAAGCATCTTCCTAACTATAAACATAGCAGCCATCTTGGAAGAAATAATTAAATAAATGTGTTAAACAGGCTAAGTAGGTTAAAAGCCACTAGGTGATGGGGGCACAGGCCTGAAAGCCAGAAGGCTAAGCCAACTGCTGATTCCCATAAAAACTAAATAGGCTCCACTACAGTGTAAGTTGAAGAACATGGAAAGTCCATCTGCATTGACATGAGCAGTCCCAAGTCTTTGTTCAACTGAAAAGTCCATTCTCTGTAGGGAGATGCACCATTTCAAATGTTTAGGGTTCACACCTTTCATTTGCATTAGCCATCTAGTCTGTGGTCAGTTTGTGCAATGAAGTGAATACCAAACAAGTATGGTCTCAACTTTTCCAGGGACCAAACCACAGCAAAGACCTCCCTCTCAATGGCATTCCAACACTGCTCCCTAGGGAGTAACCTCCTGCTAATGAAAGCAATGGACTGGTCATGGTCATCATCATTGGTCTGGGACAGGACTGCTCCTACCCCATGTTCAGAGGGAGGCATCTGTCTGCACAATGAACTGCCTAGAGTAGTCTGGAGTTTTGAGAACTGGTGTTGAGCACATTGCTTCCTTCAGGGTGTCAAAGGCCTTTTGACAACCAAGAGTCCAGTTTTCCATTTTGGGCATCTTTTTAGAGGTCATTTCTGTGAGGGGGAGCACAATGAACCCATACCCCTTCACACACCTCCTGTAATAACCAGTCAAGCCAAGGAATGCCCTGACTTGAGTCTGGGTTTTTGGAGCTTCCCAGCCCAGAATTGTCTGGATTTTGGGCTATAAAGGTTGCACTTGGGGGCCCCCTACAAGGTGGCCCAAGTATAGTTCACGTAGTGCCCTGCCCTAGCTGGCATTTTGAAGGCTTAATAGTGAGACCTGCTGATTGCAATGCCTGCAAAACCTTCCCCAGGTGAATAAGGTGATCCTGCCAGGAGGAGCTAAAGACAGCAACATCATCTAGATATGCTGCACTAAAGGACTCCAAGCCAGCAAGGACTTGATTCACCAACCTTTGGAAGGTGGCAGAGGCATCCTTTAAACCAAAGGGCATAACAGTGAACTCATAGTGCCCATCAGGTGTACAGAATGCAGTCTTTTCTTTTGCTCCAGGTGCCATTCTAATTTGCCAGTAGCCTGCAGTTGTCAAAGGTACTAACACACTTTGCTGCACCTAATTTATCTATCAACTCATCTGCTGTTGGTATAGGGTGAGCACCTGTCTTAGGACCGAGTTGAGACCTCTGTAGTCCAGTCATCCCTTTCTTTCCATCCTTGAAATGTTGTTTGGGGACTAAGACCAATGGACTAGCCCAAGGACTGTCAGATGGTACAATAACCCTTAGAAGCAGCATCTTGTGAACTTCCCCTTTGATGTTCTGCTTGATGTGGTCAGACTGCCGATAGCTGTTGGTCTTACCAGATAAACTGTCTCTTGTGTCCACATCATGGGTACACATATGAGTCTGTCCAGGGGCCAAGGAGAACAGCCCTGCAAACTGCTGTAGGACTTGCCTGCAGTCAGTCTGCTGTTGGTCAGTGAGGGTGTCTGAGTAGACAACTCCATCAACTGACCCATCTTTAGGATCATGAGAAAGGATGCCAGGGAGAGGTTTACTCTCTGCTTCCTTCAGCATGATTACATGAGCCCTGTCACAGTAGAGTGTGAGGCTGTTCACATGGATCACCATCTTAGGTGTCCTGCTAGTGCCCAGACGCCTCACTCTTCTTTTCTAGGATAGGATAAGGGACACTTCATTTGTCCTAGAGTGCCCTGGAGCCACAGGCTCCAGAACCCATACCTTCTGTCCTGGTTGGAACTCCACCAGTACAGCCTTTTAGTCATACCACTCTTTCTGGAGCAGTTGGCTGGCCTCAAGGTTTCCGGATGCCTTTTCCATGTACTCAGCCATCCTAGAGCGGGGCCAAGCACACAGTCCATCACATCTTGCTTAGGCTCATGGAGAGGTCTCTCCCAACCTTCCTTCACAAGGCAAGTGGTCCCCTAACATGGTGGCCAAACAGAAGTTCAAAGGGGGAAACCCGTACTCCCTTCTGAGGTACCTCTCTGTGGGTGAAAAGCACATGGCTTGAGGTCATCCCATCTCCTTTTCAGCTTTTCAGGGAGCCCAATGAGCATGAGCCTTCAATGTCTTGTTGAACCTTGCAACAAGTCCATTGGTTTGTGGATGATATGGGGTGAGAAACGTGTAAGTCACCCCACACTCATTCCACATGTGTTTCAGGTAAGCTGGCATGAAGTTTGTACCTCTATCAGAAACCACCTCCTTAGGAAACCCTATCCTGGTAAAAAAAATACCAGTTAGGGCTTTGGCTACTGCAAGAGCTGTAGTAGGCCTAAGGGGAGTTGCCTCAGGATATCTGGTAGTATGATCCATGACTTCCAGTATAGATTGATTTTCTGAGGCTGTGGGTGGTTCAAGTGGACCCACAATGTCCATACCAACCCTTTCAAAGGGAACCCCAACCACAGGTAGTGGAATTAGGAGGGCCTTTGGGTGGCCACCTGCCTGATCACTGGCTTGGCAGGTGACATAGGAGCTGCAAAATTCCTTTACCTTTTGGGACATATTGGGCCAGTAGCAATGGCTGACCAGCCTATTCCAAGTTTTTGTCTGTCCCAGATGGCCAGCTTGGGGGATGCTATGGGATTAAGTGAGGATGAAGTCCCTAAACTGCTGAGGCACTACCACTGTCCTAGTTGAACCAGGTTTAGGGTCTCTATCCTCAGTGTAAAGGAGCCCTTCCTCCTAATAGACCCTGTGGGAGCCACTGACATCTCCATTCTCCTGGGCAGCTGCTTGCTGCCTCAGGCCTTCAAGACTGGGGCCGGTTTTCTGTTCCTGGCACAGCTAGTCCATTGAGGGTCCCCCTGTGCCCAAGAGCTCTCACTGATAAGGATCCAGCTTCATGGACTCAGTTCCCTCAGAGGGCAACTCTTCTTCCTGAGAAGAGAAGTGTTGTTCTTTTTGCTGTTTAGAAGCTGGTCCCTCAGTCTTCTTGCCCTTTCTCTTGGATTACTAGCATGGCTGCATGGGTTTTGAGTTCTACCTCAGCCCAAGCTGAGGACTCCAGATAATTCTCTAGCAAGCATTCCACTGGGATTGCAGAAGAGACCACTACCTGTTTCAGGCCAGTAACCCCTCCCCATTCTAAAGTCACCATAGCCATGGGATGGACCTTAGTTACATTGTCAACATTGGTGACTGGATAAGTTTGTCAAGCCAGATACTGTCCTGGGGAAAACAGTTTTTCTCTCACCATGGTGACACTGGCACCTGTCTCCCTAAGGGCTTCTACTTTTGTCCCATTAATCAAGGGATTCTCTCTGTATTTGTTCATATTAGGGGGCCAGACAGCAAGAGTGGCAACATCTACCGCACACTCAGAGACTAAAGTAGCTTCAGTGTGAACCCTGATTCACTCTGGGCACACTGTTGATCCTACCTGGAGACTGGCAATACCAGCACTAACCGGTACAGTGCTAGGGGGATTTGTTTTGGGACAGACCAAGTCTCCAGTTTGGTGTACATTCTATTTACAGTTGTGGCACCAGGCCTTTGTGGAATCAAAGGCTTTATCCTTGTACCCATGTGTGAAGATTGTGAAGAGGCTTGAGGCCCACCCTCCTGAGATGGCTTTCAGGGCCCTTGGGGAGACTCTTTACTTTTATATTTAGGTTTCTCACCGCCCTTCCCTTAGGGAGGCTTGGTAACCCATTTCTTTTGGTCACCTTCATTGGAAGTCTTGTTCAGCCTAGTCTTGAACCAATGGTCTGTCTTCTTTCCCAAATCTTGGGGAGAAATTGGACCTAGGTCTACCAGATAGTGATGTAACTTGTCATTGAAGCAGTTACTTAAAAGATGTTCATTCACAAATAACTTATAAAGCCCATCATAGTCATGCACTCCACTGCCAGTTATCCAACCATCTAGTGTTTTCACTGAGTAGTCTACAAAACCAACCGTGGACAGGCCAATCGAGGTTTTGTGAGCCCCCCTGAACCTAATTCTATACTCCTCAGTGGTGAATCCAAAGCCCTTAATCAGGGTAGCCTTCATGTTGTCATAGGATTCAGCACCTGCACCAGTGAGTGTGAGCAGCCTATCCCTTCACTTACCAGTGAACAGTTCTCAAAGGACAGCTCCCCAATGAGACTTTTTCAATTTTCTGGCCCTACAAGCCCTCCCAAAGGCTGTGACCCACTTGGTGATGTCATCACCTTCCTCATGCTTGGAGACAATCCCTTTGAGGATTTTAAGGGTATCAGAGTGCTCTCTGTCCCTAGCTGTTGTATTGCTGCCGCCATTATTGGGTCCGAAGCCCATGTTTGCTCCTTCCCTTTCTATAGCCGGGATCTGTCTCTCCTAGGCTAATATTTTGGCAATCGTGCTAAAAGGAGGTCCTCTTCATTGAGGCTGCCCTCAATGTTCCCAGGGGAACTGGACTCCCCTGTAGAAGACCCAGATCCAATGAGCACTATCCTTGGAGACAGGAACCTTGGGGCCCTGTCTTCCCTAGTTAGGTTAGGAGGGGGGAGTTCACCCTCCTGATTCCTAACTTCTTTCCCATCTGAGGGGAGGTCTTCCTCCTCAGTAGGGTGTTCCTTGGTGTACTCTGCCAAGAGCTCCTAGAGCTTCACCTTGGTAGGAGTAGAACCAGTTCCGATGTTTTTCAGTCTGCAAAGGAACCTTAACTCTCTCATCCCAAGATGAAGGTAAGGGGTGAGGTTGAGCTCCACAACTATTTCCTCTGAGCTGCTCATTTTGTTATTAAAGTTGGGGATTATTTTTAGGAACTAAAAACGACTTCTAGTTACTTACCCGTAACTTCTAATAACTTTTACATCTAAAAGGAAATGCTGTAGGGGATTTAACCGAGGCCCTAGCAGGACTTTTTAAAACTTTAGAAAAAATGGTCAATTCAAAAATCAATTGAATCTAAAGGCATTTTTGCCATTTCGTCGTGTGATCAAGTATTGGCTGAGTAGTCCAGCAAATACAAAATCGTAGACCCCACCGTTGATCCACCAATGTATAAAGCTGGCTCTGCACATACTTTATCAAAATGAGATATAGTGTGGACAAAGTCCAGGGGTTCACCAGAGGGTTAACAGAGGCTAAAGTAGCTAATATTAATGCTCTCTTTTGTGGTAGTGTGGCCGAGCAGTTAGTCTTATCAGAGGGTAGTGCAAAGCATTTGCTGTACACACACACAGGTAATGAATGAGGCACACACTCAATGACTAACTCCAGGCCAATGTATTTGTATTGGAAAAATATATTTTGTTAATTTATTTCTAGAACCACAAGAATCTTGTTGCAGGTAAGTACATTTGCAAGTAAGTATCAACCATATGTATCATAGACACTTTGGGGGTTTGGAGGAGGTGTTAATCCGTCCCAAAAGTGACGGTAAAGTGACGGATATACCACCAGCCGTATTACGAGTTCCATAGGATATAATGGACTCGTAATACGGCTGGTGGTATATCCGTCACTTTACCGTCACTTTTGGGACAGATTAACTCCTCCTCCAAAGTTGTAATAACCCACTTTGTTTGGATTTGATAAATAAAACGGTTTACAGGCAAGTAACACTTTTCAATTTCAAAAGTTGACAGTGCGATTTTCAGAACAGTCCTGGGGGGGGTTGAGTTAGTCCAGTTTAGAGGTAAGTACTCGATTTACAGTTGAAGCCTCCAGGGATTAGGATGTTGGGCAGGATCCCAGCACACTCTCAGTGAAGCCAGCATCAATATCAGGCAAAAAGTGTTGGGGGGGTAACCATGCCAAAAGGGGCTCTTTCCTACAGGTGCACACTCTTCCATCCAACACTGCAACTTCGATACTGGGGATACCCTCATCACTCAATGAATCATTTTCTCCATCCAACCCTTCTTCTCTGTTATCCACCACACAGCTCATAGTGTTCTTGTCCCCTTAGCACTCTTCTTCCTGCATACTTTAGCATAATGGCCAACAAAACCGCAGGGCAATTTTTATCTCTGGCCAAATGACCTTTATTCCCACATCTAAAACATATCTTATTAGAGAGCAAGCGCTGGCACTTTCTCAGCACTAGTCTCCCATCCAATTGCCACTGCCCACTCATCCCCATATTCCAGGACCTTTGACATCCTCTTGCCTAGACATGGGGAACCTGGATACCACATCCACAATGCTGAACCGATTATCGTCCTGGTGCAAGTAGGTAGTGGTGGACACACTGCCTTGCCTCCTCCTGTCAATAGTTCAGCACTGTGCAAATGACAGAGCTCCGGGCCAACTCTATGGGGCAGAATTACGACTTGTTGGTGCAGCGCAGTGCAGCAAGTCATCTTGCTGCGCTGCCCTCCATCAAATGTAAAGGGCAGTTATGTGCCGTATCAATGCAATATGGCAAATTCCTGTCCCTTCTCACTACACTGGTGCAGTTTTGGTTCCCTAGCGCCAATGCAGGCACCCTTGTACCATGATGCAAGGGTCTATGCGCTGTAGGCAGGGTTCCTTTTGTGCAGGACGGGACACTTTGGGTCTGAAATACCCATGGAATGCCTCCCTTGCACAGAGTAAGGCAATGCAAAATTTGCTCTGCCTCGCCTTACTCCATATCTATGAGGCCATTGAGAGCCACGCAAAGTGGCTTCGCGTGGCCTCATAGATATGGTTGAAAGGTTTGCGCTGCTGATGCATCACTAAAGGTGACGCAACAGGACTGCAAGCCTCTCATAAATATGCCCCTATGTCTCCGATAGTGGGGGCTGCGGACACACAGTGCCAAACCACAAGAGAAGCCAAGGAAAGAGAAATACCAGCTCCAAGTTCAATCGATGGACAAGGTAAAAGGATAGGAAAGTTGGCTGTGCTGCCAAACCATTGTACAAAAATTGCTCCAACCTTACCCATTTGGAACTCCACGTGAACAACAGTTATTTTAGCCTATGGTGCCTGCCTGCTGCCTCATTGACCTGGTCTACCTATGTCCTTTGAGAAAGGGGATTTATTTATTGTAATCAGTTTGGTACATTGGATTTTTCTTCCTCTGCATACATTGTCGGATGCTCTCTCGTTTTTTTACCTGAACTCGTTGATCGGAGCACATTCAGCCTAGGGGAAAACTTGTTGGCAATTCAGGATTGGCAAAGTCTTCCAAATCTGGGATTAGGTATAGGGTAGTAAACACTGGCAAAGTAAACTATCTGTCACCATGCCTACTTCTGTAATTTGGCGTAATTTACGTTTGAGAGACAGTCCTTCTAAAGCGTGTACTTGGCTGCGCCTGATAGGACTTATATAAGAACAACTGATAGGATTTACATAAGAACAATTGTCATTAAATAAGCATTGGCAATTTTTTTATCACTTTCGTTCTAGCTATATTTAGCCATGAATGGCATGAAATGTTTGCATACAGTAAAAAGTTAGCTATAACTGAGCTGTTTCAACAGATAAAGATTTTTGAACCATCCCAAAGGAATAAAGTACATACATTGATATGCGGGACACTTTCTTCTAAACCTTAAACATTATTTGAAGCATGAAGAATGCTGGTGTACAAGCTGGAAAAAATACATCAAATTCTCAAGAAAAACGCAGTAAACATGTGGCCTGATGTTCTCTACGAGTCGACAAAACAGGGCAGTTCGTATTTTTTTCCATTTGCGTGGAAACACTATACTTTTGTTTTTATTGGACTGCGCAATCTTTTCTTCTGGGACATTTTTAGCATCACAATTAGGCATTAACCTGACCGGTTATGTCATGGCCGAAGCATGCATCACGCACAACCGTTAAGGTTCTGGGCACATTTCTGTCAAATGTTCCTGCTTACTGATTAAAATGAGATAATAACGCACAGGCATTTCCTATGCTGACCTCCCAGGATGGGATGTTGATGTGCTTTCGGCCCTTCTTTAAAAAGAAAAGACAAAAATTATATTGAAAAACGATTTATAATTCCTGTAGAGGTCTCTGCAGAATGTATGTTCACTAAAGCACATTTTCAAGGCATCCTTTTCTAGACAGAAACTCCAGTTTCTAGCAACTTGCAATTTGTTATGCAAAAAGTGAAACTAAAAGAATTCAAATATTCAGATAAAGGCAGACATGCCTGAAAAAATATTCAATGTCGTTTTGTTCCTATATGATCACTGTGATGTAGTTGAAATTTTAGTGCTGTCCTTCATGTCCCAAAAATCATCTGAATGTGACAGTTTATTCATTGTGTTAATCAAAGTACTAATGGATTGAATGTAGAAGCTGCACTGCTATTTTTAATGTGCATTTGTTTATATTGTAGAGTTCAACATAGGTGGTATTTGCATTAATTAAATGTTTGAAGGATTAAACTGATATCATGATATAATTTAGGCTTTAGACTAAAAGAATGTATTGAAAATATCTTGAATTTCTATTGGTTAATTAATTAAATATGCGTACAAAAATAGAAGAAATGTAGTTCCACGTTATACTGACTGAAATGTACTGACAGAGATATTTCATTTAAAGTTGCTGAAATTTAAATGCTAATGAAATATTATTAACGTAAAAAATATATTTTGCAAATTAAAATCTGTTTTATTTGATGTATTAATATGTTTTATTAATTCATTCGCATTAGCCTAAGTGAGGGCTGCTAAGCCCGTTTTTCATGACTGCACAGAGAATGCTGATTCATTTCTTTAACATGAAGTTTCTTTCAGACTTCATTCCCACGGGAAGACTAGCTTTGGTAATAGACTTCTGTTGTTTTAGACATAGAGAGAAGTGCAACAATGTACATGAGTGAGGAACATCCTGATCCATGGACTTCTATTATATACAATTGTTTCAAACTTGTGTGGAACTATATGGATGGAAGATGTTCTCAGACTTGGGAGAATATTGCAGTTTGGAGTTGTGTGATCAGTTTCTATTTGATGATGCCCCTTCAAAGTATTGTGGACTGTCACCTTTGGCGGATCAGATTATGGTATGAACTTCAATATACATGTGATCAGTTGGACTTGGGTCAGATCTCCAGATGTCCTGTGAGCCGATGCTTTGCTGATGAAGAACCCCACATGCTCTGCCCCTTGGAGAGGTATCTTCCTCTCCGCCTTTGCCCTTCTGTGATGCCTTTCTGAGACATAGAGAAATTCTTTTTACACCCTACAGAACACTCTTTCTCTTTTTACCTATCTTTTTCCCACCTTAGCTAGTAGCTTGTTGTCCGAAATTACCTTTTCCAAATTCTTTTTGTCCTTTTTGTTCTTTTTGTCTTTTGCCCGCATATGTTTCGCCCCACAGATGTATTTCCCTGATCTGGAAAGTTATAGGATTTCCCTGTGCCCAGCCAAATTATGGCTCAGCTGAAATGAAATTGGCTTGATTATAGTTAAACCTGAGCAACGTTTGATATCTGAATCTCAGATAATATTGTTGTTGTTTTGTATTCTTCTTATTAAAAGCTTAGTTTTTTATTAATGTTAGTTTTTCTGAACTTATTGTGTCGCCTTGGGCAGCTCTTGGTGATTCTGTATCTATATAACTTGGTCTTACAAATTGTCTACATGACTTTGAGCTTGAGTTTGTAATAAATCCGTTAACTTTATTCTTGACTGGAGTCATCCTTCCATGGCCACACTGGTCATGGTGTGTAACTTAATTGGCTTTGTGTAGAAATTGTGTTAGCGGTGCTACCATACTGTCGCAAAGGCTCACATTATTCTAATGAGACTACTGGAATTTGAGCAGCAAGATCGTCCACGGTGTGGGAGACTGAGTCTGACCCACTGTGGGTGACACCTGTTGCCCTAAATCCAGGTTTTGCTCAGGCTAACTAGCAGTGCCTCGTCTCTCCAGAAAGGTAGAGATGATTGGGCAGCCGAGCGCATGACATATCATACTTCTCAGGGAAGTCGTGGTCACTCAGGTCGCATCCGGTTCTCTCATTCACAATTCGGTCTCATAGATAAATGACAATGAAAGCAGTATAAGTTTTAAAGACTGGTTTAATAAAACAACTGCATTTTAGATAGCAAAGCGTGAGCTGCAATAACCAGAATGACACAACATGACAATATTAAAATGGTGACGATGAGAGTGAAGCATAAGAATAATGCCATCATATTGCCACTAGAATCGATGGACTATTTCCGATCTGAATCATAATTTGAGCACAGCATGTTAAGCTCTAATCCTGCCTTTCAGGTTCCCCCGGGAGGACATCGACCCTCATACCTGAGCAAAGGCCTGTAGTCTGCGTTAGCATGTGCAGCAAAGCATTCAGCAATCAGCATACAGTCGGGGTTCCCTGGCTGGAATCTCCCTCTTAACGTGTAATGGGACTAGGAAGTGTTTTTATAATAACACAGCTAATGTTCTAAGAAAATGTCCCTACGTAAGGATGTGTATTTTCTACAAATGTTGGAGATTAAACTTCTACCACGTTCACCGGCAATGTACCAAACTGAAGTCTTGACTGAAACACACTTTGATCAAGAATGTCTTGTTTGAGAACACAGTGCTGGGCTAAGCAAAACAGTAAGATAGAAGAAATTGAAACAAGACCGTAAAACTGGTTATTGTAAAAATAATAATGTGAAGCCGAATAAAATATATCTAGGTCAAAGTGCATAGCGGCCTAGTGTATTAAACTAACGTGCATGGAGCTATAGCTAAAATGGCTACACAACAATACCTTATGCTGGGTCCAACGATCCATTGACCGTGAAGGGCACTGATTACTGCAAAGGATGAACATGCTCCAGCAGATCTGGTAGCAGAGGAATGGTTTAGTCCCTCAAGGGGGGAGAACCATTCAAGAGTAGTATTAAGGAGTTAGGGACCAGTCCCATGTGATTGCCCACCCCAAAAATTATTCACCCAAATTGTGTCCCATGGTTAGTTCCGAAAACTGATGAAGCTCCAGCATCATGCCTGCAAGTGAGGGATGTGTGAGTAATAATAGGGTTTTGCACTTGCATTGCTTTTAGCTAAAGATTGAGGTAAAGAGTGATGTTGTGACGTTTTGTGCGGAGTCATCGTACTTGAAGTGATTGGGAAGGTTGTTGCAAAAAAAGTCCATGGTTTTTGTTGTTGTTGACGGGTTCATCATGGCCTAAGATACTGTGGCCCATATTTATACTTTTTGACGCTAAACTGCGCTAACGCAGTTTAGCGTCAAAAAGTTTTGCGCCGTCTAACGCCATTCTGAAGCGCCATGCGGGCGCCGTATTTATGGAATGGCGTTAGACGGCGCAATCAGACCGGCGCTGCCTGGTTTGCGTGGGAAAAAACCACGTAGACCAGACAGCGCCGGCGTAGGGGGAAAATGGCGCATGGGCGTCTTAAAATGGGGCAAGTCAGGTTACGTCGAAAAAATCGTCTTAACCCGACTTGCGCCATTTTTTAACGACGCCCATCCCCCATCAACATGACTCCTATCATTGTAAAGATAGGAGTCATGCCCCCTTGCCCAATGGCCATGCCCAGGGGACTTCTGTCCCCTGGGCATGGTCATTGGGCATAGTGGCATGTAGGGGGGCACAAATCAGGCCCCCCTATGCCAAAAAAAATTATTAAAAAAAAAAAAAAAATACTTACCTGAACTTACCTGAATGTCCCTGGGGTGGGTCCCTCCAGCCTTGGGTGTCCTCCTGGGGTGGGCAAGGGTGGCAGGGGGGGTCCCTGGGGGCAGGGGAGGGCACTCTGGGCTCATTTTGAGCCCACTTGTCCCTTAACGCCATGCCTGACCCAGGCGTTAAAAAGCGGCGCAAATGCGCCGCTTTTAGCCACGCCAACTCCCGGGCATCTCTTTTGCCCGGGAGTATAAATCCCACGTAAAGGCCTGGGAGTCATTTTTTAGACGGGAACGCCTCCCTTGCATATCATGCAAGGAAGGGGTTCACGCTAAAAAATGACGCACATTCCGGGAACTTTGGCGCTATTCGCCTCTAACGCCATAGTATAAATATGGCGTTAGTTGGCGTTAGTTTTGCGTCGAAATTGCGTCAAAAAAAACGACGCAATTTCGGCGCAAACGGAGTATAAATATGGCCCTGTGTGTGGCTTGAACAATGGCGCAGGATAACTGAGACAGAAGGTGCATTAGCCTTTCCAGTTTATGGAACATTTAATTTGATAATTTTAGATAATTTGAGGTGAATACTGTATGAGATGAAGCCGCCTCCAAAACCCACACAATTTGAAGCTCTTAGTATTTAGGAACTCGTAGTATGAGAAAGAATGGCAAAAAAGTACAATAACAGAATACAGAAAGCAATTAAGGCACTCACAGAAGCCAGATGGAATGCAGAACAGATAGTATGGAGATCAGACATACTTGAAGGAGTCAGAATGTTTCAGCTATTTCTGATTAAGAAGGTGAAAGCACTAAACCTAAGACTAGAAAGAAGACAGAAAAGACAGAACTGACAACAGAATTTGAAGATAAAAAGACATTAATTTATGAGAGTGATTCAGATGATGAGTTCATAAATCAGATCTTGGAGTCGTCCGCCTTCATACCACTCAGTTGAAGCAGGAGCGAGAAGTGAAGCAGCACAAAATGTAACCCTAAATGTGCCGACTGCTCCAGTTGCACAAACTCCGAATCAGATAGTACCAGGTACACTTGCAAATTTGGTGACACAAGTTTCCATAGCAAATCCACCAGTTCAGAGTTTTAACATGATTCAGCCTGTACTGAGTCCAGTTGTAGACGAGATTGTGTCAAATATTAGTGTGAGTCAAACGTTGCAGTCAGCTTATGTGAATCCGCCTGCATAAAATGGTATCCTGAATCATCCTGTGCCAATGTTTAGTCCGGTTCAGTCAGTGCCCAATGCTACCCCGAGTCAAACACGACAAAGTTTCAGTACTGTCTTAATAGGACAGAGCAGGGGAATGACAATTCCACAGAATCAGACAAATCAAATGGATCGACATGCATTAACAGTCCTTTTGACTATAGGTCCCATTGTTCCACTGCATGCTTCAGGTACATCTGGAAGTAATGCTCATTCAATAAATAACCCGACTGTTCCTGACACACGGGTTACATCTGCTGGGATATCACCAATTGGCATGCAGAGATCAGTGAATTCAAATAATTCAGAGATGGAGAGAACAGCCTCTCTTGTTAGACCTTTGATCCCTACTCGAATTGCATATCCAAACCCGATGTTAAATCAGACAGGATTGTTTCCTGATGCGAGATTTCCTCAGGGAACCCCACCCTATTTCATGCCTAGACCTGACCAGATCCCGAATGTACATTGCAGCACTCCACAAGGAGGAGTACCCTTTAAAATGCCAGAGAATATGTCAAACGTCAATATCCCGAATCAGCAGAATGTAGGACCGGTAACAGCAGAAGTACCTCAGAAGAATAACATAAGTTTGCAATATTTCACAGCACAACAGTTGACGGATTGGTTAAATAATTTGAGTCCTCAAGGTGCAACAGGTTTGATAAATTGCAATGCCAGAACAGAAAAGACACCAGAGAGAGAGATCAGTGAATGTGCCCAGATTGAGATTAATGAAATGAAATGATTTTAGGAATGTTAGACCCAGCCCAATTGGAAACTTACACAGAAGATGAACTATGGTTTATGTTCAAAGATGTTACCCAGTGTGCAGGACATGCTTATGAGAAATGAGCTGAAGTGGCCGAGAAATATGATGTGGACCTAGAAAAATCAAAACCTCTAAAGACAAATTACAGATTGGAGTTCAGCACAAAGGGCATAATTTACATGAGATCTCCCAGAATGAAAAAACGCACATTAAGGAACTGATTACTTACAGTCAGAAATGGGGAGCATAGATAAGGGGGAAGATAGATGGGTGAAGAAAAAAGATCAGAAGAAAGCAAAACCAAACGCGCCTCCAGCAGGAGCAAATGAAGCCAAGGACAATGTGAGAATGATGCCCATGAGAAAAATACTAGGTGGAGGTTATGTTCATGTTCCTTGGAGTAGGAGTGATTTGTGGAATGAATGCAAAGTGAATGTTGATTAGCCTGATAGTGAACCTCGAAGAAATCCAGTAATAGGTGTGCCATCAGAAGAGGTGATGAAGAAGTATTACAAGGTGATTGAGTTTCTGAAAAAACAATGTGTCCCCAGAAGATATTGATTGGCAGATGATTGACAGGACAGCTCAGGAGTAAAAAAAATACAATTCATGCTTATTACAAAAGATTGTTGCAGGCTGTCAAACAGCATAGTGGTACAGAGACAATAGAAACTTAAGATATGGGTCATTTTGTGTCCAGATTTGTGCAGGGACTGAAGTCAGTCATAAGTGAAATGATTCAGCAGCTCCTGAATAAACCGACTGATGAGATCCTGTGATATGGAAAGCATTATAGTGATGAATGGGAATTAAAACAGAAAAAGTTAAAGGAAAAGGTGATGATAATGCAATTGAAAGCACAGAAAGCTAACCAGAGTCCCTAGGTGATGGTGAACACTGGCCGAATTCATGGAGTCCCACAGCAGGTGATTAATGTTGTCCAGCCTCAGGTAAAGGATGTGGTGTTCAGGTAGATCAAAGTGGAGGTGCTCTTGATGTTCAAGCTTTGAAGAGAACTGATCTGAGTCAAGCGTGCAGAAAGCTTGGTCACTGGCAATGGGAGTGTCCATATAATAATGTGAATAATCAAGTGCAGTACAATGGAGTTGCTCGGATACAAGGCAATGATCAGTTCAAGTTCAAAGATTTCAAAGACCCTGAGTGCAGAATGTAAATGTGTCCTCAGGACAGCAGATACACAAGCCCAGATGGCTCAACAGCAAATGATTGTTCCCCAATAAAGCACGAATCAAAGTGCAAACCCAAATGTTAATCAGATAGCATCACAATTTCCCCTAATGGACCTGAGTGATGAGGAATTTTCAGACATTCTTCAAGCTGATAGCTCTAATGATGAGGATTGTATATTAGGTGCATCTTTAGAAGTAGATCAATGTGGTCCCTATGCAAATGCCATGGCATCATGGGCCATGATGTGTCAGTCCTAGTCAACACAGGAAGTCCTAGTCAACACAGGAGCTACACGTTGTACCCAATGCTGACATATAATGAATTGGCCAAAGATTTAAAAGACACAGTAACACCTGATTTTATTCCAAAATCCCTGTGAAGCAGAATGGTTTAGTGCAATTGAGCTTTGCCAGGCTTTCTTGTCCATACCATTGCACGAGGAAAGCCAATTCCTCTTTCTGTTCAAATTCAGCAATCATGTTTTGGCATGGTGCCGAGTCCCACAAGTCCACCGAGTCACCATTCATTTTCATCCAGATCTTGAAAAAGAATCTGGAGTCCCTTAAAATGCCCTATTATTCAGTCCTGGTCCAGTATATAGATGATTTTTTAGTCACATCAAACACCCAAAAAGCATGTAGTAGAGATACAATTGCTTCCTTTAATCATTTAGGAAAAATGGTCATAATGTTTCCCCGGCAAAATTACAGTATTGTAAGAAAGAAGGCTTATATTTAGGTTACCATATTGAGAAAGGTGTGAGGAAAGTGTTACAAGAGAGAATCTCAACTATTATGAAAATGAATCCCCCTTCCACACAGAAAGAAGCCTTAATGTATCTGGGAATGCTTGGCTACTGTCGTCAGTAGATTCTAAACGTTTCCCTTTTGGGCAAGTATTTACAGAGGCTGACACACAAGGATGTGTCTGATCCAGTACCACTGGATGACAACTGCATACGTGCCGTCACAGAGCTAAGAGAAAGCCTATGCCGAGTGCCAGCTCTGGGAATGCCTGATTATAACAAATGATTGTTTTTATTTTGCTGTAAGGGGGATGGATGCACTCTCAGTTTTGACACAGCTGCATAAAAAATGCGAACAAACCTGTGGCTTATTTTTCTTCTACACTTGATCCTGTAGCATCAAAGTTGCCTGGCTGTTTAAAGGCCGTCACTGCTCTGAGCATCAGGATCAAACAGTGCATAAGCATTGTTATATGTCATCCTCTGAATGTTTTTATTCCCCACTCAGTTAAAATTTTGTTAACCTGTACAAAGACCAAACATTTAACAAGTGCATGTCTGACCTGCTATGAGCAGGTTATACTTGCATCGTCAACTGTGAACCTCAAGCGCTGTACAATTTTGAACCCTGCTACGCTATTGCCAAATCCTATTGAAAATGCAAGTGACCACAAGGATGAGGTTGAGCATGACTGTCTCCATGTGACTGAATTGTGCTCCACAACAAGCCCTGACATTCAATATGTCCCCTTAGATGAAAATGACTATGTCATGTTTGTTGATGGCTCTTGTTTAAGAGACAAAGATAGTACCCTGAGAGCTGGTTATGCCGTTTGCACAGTCTCAAGGAGTCTTTTCTGCCAAGTAGCTGAATTGGTCACTCTTACCAGAGCATGTTGTGTTTCTGAGCAGCTGAAAGTGACGGTTTTTACTGTCATTCAGTATGGTTTTGATGTTGTTCATGATTTCAGATAGTTGTGGTCCCAGAGAGGGTTAATGACCTCCTCTGGATCCCCTATCCAGAACGGTGATAACATTTACAATTTGTTGAATGCATTACAGTTGCCTGGCAAAATTGTTGTAAAGTGTATGGTTCACAGAAAATCTACTGATTGAATTACCTTAGGCAATACCTATGCGGACGAAGAGGCCAGATACTGTGCTCTTAGTTGTACCTCCTCCAATGGAGAGTGGGTCAGTGATTCAAATGATGAGACAAGTAAAAATGACCTGTTAACTGGTGTTGATATATGGGAGGAAGTGAAGAGATTTCAGGAAGAAGTGACAGAAGAAGAGCAGGATGTTAAGAGAAATTAAGATGATGTTTGGGTCTCAGGTGATGAAAGAGCAGGGTTGCCAAATAGGTTGCTCTCCCCTATTGCGAGAAATTACCATGAACATGCACACATAGGTAGAAATGCAATGATCATAACCTTCACACAAACATGGTTTAACTCTAGATTCAGAGTGATTGCATAAGCCGTATACCACAGATGTGTCACCTGTCAAAAGAGGAACGTAGGAAAATGTACAGTTGTTACACTGAGTCACATTGATAGATCAAGAGTACCTTTTTAACAGAATGCAGATGGATTTTATCGAGCTGCCTGCGTGCAGTGGTCTGAGATATGTCTTAATCATTGTATGCATTATCTTACACTGGGTTGAAGTCTACTCCACTAAGAGAAATGATAGTCTCACAGTAGCAAAGCTGTTACTTAAGGAGCTGATACTCCAATTCAAATTCCCGACTTCTCTAGAATCAGACAGAGGAACTAGTTTCAACAGTGAAGTCCTAAAAATGTTGTGTGTGGCATTACACGCTGAGTAAAGATTGCATTGTAGCTACAGACCTGAGGCTTAAGGACTTGTAGAACAGATTAATGGAACCCTGAAGTAGAGAATGGCAAAAGTATATGCATCCACCACAATGAAACTGCCAGACGCTTTGCCTCTTGTCTTGATGAGAATGCGCAGAACACCCAACAGAAAGACTGGGTTGTCCCCTCATGGAATTATCATGGTGGTAGCCATGAGAATGCCAGCAGTGTTGGGCACCAGGTAACAGAGGGTATGCAGTAGAGGTTGGGGGAGCAAATGGATAATAGAGGGCAGGCAGGAGAGGTTGCAGGAGCAAACGACAATAGCGGGCAGGTGTGGCATGCTGGGGGAGAAAGTGGACAAGGGGCTGGTGGGGAAGCAAGAACGATAAACAAAGGTGGGTATAAAATAAGCAAGAATGGCAATATAGGGTGAACAAGAACGAAGAATGCGAAGGCGGCAGATCTACATGAGGGAAAGAGTTTGAAAACACAAACACTCTCTTAGAATGCTTGAACTACAGAAAAAGTTGTGCCTGAAAAATGAGCAGTGGAAGGATACAAGTAATGCATCCATGCTCCAGTTGAGGATCAAACAAAAGAACAGGAGAGAAAGCCTATTGAAACTGATGAATAAGAAACAAGCAAAAGCGAGTGACAATGAAGTCAAGCAATGGTGAGCTATGGACAGGCTTTAAGCAACTGTAAGCTTACATGTCTTGCAACAGACATGTATCCTAAAGTTATGAAACTGAAAACACTGGCATATATGTGCCATCCTTATCTACAGCACCCAAATAGCTACTAGCTAGGAAGAGTATCCACCAAGCTTGCCTATCTGCCAACATCTGAAAAACGTCAGTGTATAAAAACATCCATTGGCTGTTTCAGGACAAACTGAGAGGAGTCACAATTGAGTCTGGAATAATACTAAGTAAATCAGGATAGTTCAGCGAACTGTCAAATATCAGTAGCAAAGATATGGTTGGTCTCAAATAAGCTGGCCACCAGTTTCCAAAGAGCATTCTGCATTTACACAACTATTTGAGTTTATCTTTAGTGACAAAGATTAGTTTATATTCTACAAATCAGTATACCTCCCCAGAAATTATGCTATGAAATTTAGCGTTCCATACAAAAATGTTTTGCTGCTAGAGCAGCAAGAAAACAGAAATTAACAGCTAATCTCGTACTTTGTGGCCGATATGTGGAAGCAGCTTTGCAAAGACTTGCAGATGTGCAGACTTGGACCTTGCATCTTAATCCAGCTGCAATTTAAATAGTATTATCTTACCTTACTTCATTTTATACAGCTACTACCTGCTCTTTTGATAATCTGTTGAACCTAATTATCAAGATTAAATGCATACACATTCAAATGAGGTGGCGTTGTGCAACATTACCACTTTGTCCAATGACAAGAAATAATAAAATCGTATTAAAACTAACAGCTGCAGAAAAACAGCACTATATAGGTAGGGAGAATGCAATGCCTGTGTTTTTTTGGGAGTAAAAGAGGGTGACTCTGGTTCTCTTACTGTGTTAACCTGTGCTGTAAAAGTATTTTTACTCTGACTAATTATAAACATGGCAGCAGAAGGAAAGATCCCACCAAAACAGCAAAGCACAGCATACAACAGATACATTGATACACCTCAAGGTGTGAAGGATATCTGCACAGATCCTGAAAAACACAGCAAATTCCATGCCAGTCAAGAGTTCAATTCTGGCTTTTTAGTCAACTGTATGTGCATTCTGGAACTTTTCATTTCACTTTTAATGTTGTAAGTACAGCCTACAATTGAAGTTGCAAAGTAATTTTGGCTTACAGAAAGGCCAGGATTGGGATAAAGGTCAGGATTGGTTAACTGTGTACCTTATGGAACGTGGCCACTTGGCAAGTCGGACTGTGACTATAAACAGTTATCATTTGTGTGTGCTTTCTTCAATAGACCACCAGATGTTGAACCCATATAAAAAGGAGATCACACCCTCAATGCACAAATAAAGCTGCCATAAACAGATCGTCATTGGGGAACACTTAGAAGGAACATTGAGAGGATAAAATGTGAGGGAAGGGGAATTTAATTCTTTAATTCCCTCATTAATTACATTGGAGTCAAGCATGTTTTAAGAGTTAGAAAATTACATTAAAATCGCTTTTAAATGGGGAATGGGGAAGCTACCACTATTGGCAGTGCTTGTATGTATGATGAGGGATATGAAACTGAACACCAGAAAAACAAGAAAAGATGTAGCCAGATTATGAAAATCACAAGTAATGGAATCTGGAATGAATGGACACTAAATTAAAAAACTCAAATAAGCTGCACTTTCAGTGGTTCCTCTTCTAAAACTGAAATGATGTATTATCAAGCAACCTCAGGGAAGTGTCTTGATGATGGGACATCACAAACATTTCCCAGATGAGTAGCTCTGGAGATTCAAGACAGCAAGGCCTCCCTACAATAGTGTGGGTGGAAAGAAAATTTGAAAGAACCAAGGCCTCAGCACAGGCCTCCTCAGAGCGTAACATGTTATTTTAAAGAACATTCTGTGAAAGCACAAACCCTGACTTGGAGGAATGGAGGCTTAAAATTTTAACTTCTTTCTTCTGTTCTGATCGGTATATCATCCACAGATTGGGAGCTGTCGGAGGGGTCACAAATGGGGAACAATGATCCTGCTGGCCCCCTTTTTGCTCCTCCCCTGTAAAAGACAATAGTTCATATTTATACACTACCAGTTTTCCCCTAGACAAGTTAAAAGAGACCGACTTCCTCTGACCTACCTCAGAAAAGCCCTTGGAGACTGTTATCTCACCATCAGATTTCTTAGCTCTCTATTAGACACACCTATGTGGTCCTTCAATAGTTTGCGGAACATAGGATCAAAGATGCTACGCATGCACTCTAACACTTTCAGAAGGCCTTCAACAATGGTTCAACAATCTTTTAGAGGTGATCTTTCTGTCTTTAGACGTAACTTCTCAACTCCCAAATACATCTAGCCCACCCCCGGGCCTGCAAAACAGCTCTTGAAGATCCTCAGGATGACCTTACAGAGCTTAAGACTTAAGCGTCTTTCAAGTACCTTCATTTGGGCATTGAATACCTCAGCCAACCCTCAATAAACATTTAAGTCCACCAGATGTGCTGCAGAAGATCTCTGCATACCTTCTGACACTGTTAGAGGGTTTTCAGAGGCCTGCCAATGGCATTCTAACAACCTAATTCATCAATACAAATTCCAGGTCGGTCATCTACCCACTTTTAACAAGATGTTCCTTAGAAAACACCAGAGACCCTCCATCTGCCTATCTATATCCCCATTTGGTCTTTAGACACCATTCAGAGTCTGTGGGGCTGCCTTTATACACCCAATTCAAACTCTAAAGAGGTGCAAATGGACCAGTATGACTATCACCATTTAATAGGCCCAGAGTTTCATCAGCCAAGCCCAGTCGACCCTTAGTGTATCAACAGTCATCCTCACCTTGTCCTCAGCAATTTTTCCTGGTTTACATTCAAAGACTCTTGTGCCCCCACATTCCTCAAGCATATCCTTAGGGACCTTCACCTGACCCCCAGTCGCTCCCAGGTGGCCTTTGTACTCACCTTGGTGGACCTAGAGATCACCATTTGGCCCACTGACACACCTAGGAGGCTCACAACCCCTCAGAATGTCTGAGAGACCCACAGCTGGCCTTCAGAAGCCACTGCAAGTGATCTTCAGCTCACCTTTACCCAGCCAGTGCTGGTCCATTGACAGCCTCAGCCTACCCTCATACAAGTTCTGAAATCTGCATATGACGTTGCCTGCATGTAGCCATCCAGGAGTATACTTTTACCCTCTGTGGCCCACAGCTTTTGATTAGACACTCCCAGCGGGTCTTGAACACACCCGAACGTTCCTCAAAGCCCCTGCCACTTCCTCGGACAATTCCAGCAGGACCTCAGAGACTTTCGGCCAGGCTGTAGAAATATTTTGTCTGCCTTCAGACATCCCCAGCTAAACTTTGGAGACCCTCAGCCAGCCACTAGACAACCTGGGACATCCCCAGAGCACTTTTAGAAACCCATGACCAGTCCTCAGAGACCTCAAGCAGGCTATTAACCTGCCGCATTGACACCTCCAGCCGGCACTTGTTTCATCTGAGACCTGAAGCAGAGCTGACAGCTCACCTCCAGATCAGATACACCCAGGTGCGCTTCAGAGAGTATCATACAGTCTTAGGATACCCCATGTTGGTCCTTATCCACCGGTTCAGCTCACATCCATACACCCTCGGAGATCCGGTCTTCAGCTGATCAAAAATTCAAAAATGTCTTGGTTTTCAGTGAGGGGGGGGGGGCAGCTTGTTCCCCCCCCCCCCCCCCGCCACCCCCCAACCCACACACAACCTCTAACTATTCCCCTGTTGGCAGGGAATTATAAGCAGTGAAAGAAAGTCAGAAACAACAATTTTATTACAAGACCGGAGGCTCCTATTATGCAGTCTTTTCTTGCTTTAATTACGAACAGCAGCCAAGCAAGAACTACAGTATCCAGAAACAAAAGAACTACAAAATGACCTCATAGTGTAGTAACCAATGGGATATCACAATGCACTACTAATATCTTAACTGCGAACAACAAGCCCTCTTTTCTTGCTGCTCGCAGTCAAGATAAGTACCTACATTACTTGCTCGGTTGTTTATTGTGCTTACTGTTATTACTATTGCATTGTGAAACTTGTGTGTTTAGCGCGCGGTTATTATAAGGGAACGCGCGTCCTTTTTTCTGTCCTTCCGACACAGCGTCTCTCAACGGCCGTCTTCGGCCGTTGAGGACGCGCGCTCGAGCGCGGCGCATTCCTTTCAGCGCACGCGTAGCATTCCTCACATTCTTTGGGCCGGCATACCTTGTCAGCTGATACTCGCGTCGCGTCTTTATTTCCGACCGGGTTTGCTTGCTATTTGAGCATAATTGGCTCACTTTGCCTCGTTTGGCATTCTCAACTCCTGCCCTCGTCTGTCAGTCGACTTCGACTGCATTGAACCGCCTCCCTTGGCTCGGTCCCGCCCCTTCAGACACTCCTTTTTCTTTTTCCTCAAAAAATTAACCCTTCGGTGACCAGTGTGTTTTTACATTATGGCTGGGGAAGAGGATTCCCAGGTGTTTCAGGAGAGTTTGAAGTCCTTCATAAGGGACTCTGTACAGCAGGCAGTCTCAGTTTCCATGTCTGAGGTTACCAAAAATTTTGAAGCCTCGGTTTCAAAGATGATGTCTTCTTCCAAATTGCCTTTTAATAAGAGCAGGAAACGTGCGACCACTCTCCCAATGACGTCCAAAGGCGTTTCCTCTGGTCCTTCCACCCGAGAGGTCTATAAATCGGGTCCCCCTCCTTCTCCTTTATATATTTCGCAGTTAAGAGACACGGATGACGATGATAATGTTTCCAGCCATGAGGGCGATGTGGACGGATCAGAAGATCCAGTTTCTTATGGGCCTCTGGAGAAAAGGCGTAGAATTTCTCCTCCTGACGGTGGTGACGTACACCTAGTGTCTCACGATTTAGTCGACCATGCTGGTGAACCCTTATTTGATCCCTCCTTCATGGTCCATCCAAATTCAAAGGAGTGGTACCCATCAGAGCATGTGGCGGATTATGTTTCTTTCTTTTTACGTCACCCTCTGGATAAAGCCGCTCGTAATAAACTCAAGTCAGAGTGTCCTCGTCCCTCTCTTCCGGATAATATAACAGCAACTCCGGTAATTGATCCTAACATGCTGATGTTCTTCTCAAAATTCGGCAAGGATCCCAAAAAGGGCGTGGATAGAGCCTGGTCGGGTTGCCAGGACAAGCTTCTTGATTTGGTGGGCCCTCTCACCAGAATTTTTGATCTGGCGGAAGAAGCAAAAATGGATAGTAACCCTATTGATCCGGAGGTCCTTTCAAACTGGGCGCAACGTGCTATTTGTATGCTGGGGAACGCCAACACTCAACTTTCGATTGAAAGGAGGAAGAGTCTGCTTTTAAAGATCGATCCCAAATTAACTTCTCTGGCCTCAAAAGATGAGGGTCCTTTGGCCAAAGGCCTGTTATTTGGAGATTCTTTTATTAAAGATTTGGGCAAATATGTGTCCACCTTTGCCTCTCTGGATAAGGCCCAGCTTTCGATGAAGAAAATTTTTTCGTCTCGGGTTTTTGCCAGGGCCGGCAAAGGCAGGAGTCGCTTTGCCGGCCGCTCCATCAGGAATCAATATTCCAACAGAGACTCCTTCAACCAGCAATCTCAACCTGAATCCTATTCAGGATACAAACCGAAGTTCTATCCCCGTCGTTCTAGAGGCTACCGGTCCAGAGGTTACTCCAGCAGGGGAGACCAAACCTCCGGTAAGTATTTCCGCTTCTGGCCTTCCTCCTGTAGGGGGCAGATTAGCTCTGTGTCTCGATTCATGGCGTTCTCTCACCTCAGATCCCTGGGTGATTCAATCTGTTCAAGGGTACCAGTTAGAATTCTATCAGATGCCAGTTCAGAGTCGCGTCCCTATACCCCTAGTTTTTTCCCAAGAGCAAAACGAGCTTTTGCGCGTCGAAATCCAATCTCTCCTGGCCAAGTGCGCAATAGAGCCTGTTCAATTCGACTCTTCGGGCTTCCTCAGCACCATCTTTCTAGTTCAGAAGAAGAATCACAAATTTCGTCTGGTGTTGAATCTCAAGGCTTTCAACAATTTTATAATCTATCGTCACTTCAAGATGGAGACTATTCTCCATCTCAGGGACATTCTGCTTCACCGAGATTGGCTAATCAGACTGGATCTGCAAGACGCCTATCTCACAGTCCCAATTCATCATTCACACAGGAAGTTTCTTCAATTCCAATGGCAGAACTCTTTTTACCGCTTTCGAGTTCTTCCCTTCGGCCTTTCTTCCGCTCCTTGGTGTTTCACCAAGATTCTCAAACCCGTCGCAGCCTTTCTCCGGTCTCACGGGGTGCGTTTAATTCTCTATTTGGACGACTTCCTTTTGATGGCACAGGACAAAAATCTACTTCTAGATCATCTTCAACTGTGTCTAAACCTCCTTCGCGATTTAGGTTTTCTCATCAATGTGCAAAAGTCGGTTTTAGTTCCGACTCAATCTTTGGAGTTTCTCGGTTTTCGAATAAATACCACTCTATCGGTGTTGCAGCTCCCGCAACACAAGGTTTCATTGATCAAGAAGGAGATTCGCCACTCCCTTTCCCTTCCGCAAATCTCTCTCAGAAATCTGGCACGCCTAGTAGGTCTGTTAGCTTCTTCCATTCAGGCAATCTTCCCAGGTCCTTTACATTATCGAGCCCTGCAACGGCTCAAAATACGTCATCTTCACAAGGGTCTCGCTTATTCGGATCCCTTGGTCTTAGATGCCGAATCCAAAGAAGAGCTTCAGTGGTGGCTAACCCATCTAGATGCCTGGAACGGCAGAACTATCTTCTCTGCCGCCCCAGATCTTGTATTAGAATCCGATGCAAGTCGGACGGGTTGGGGCGCGAGATGTGGTCAGTTCTCGACTGGGGGCGCATGGTCTCTGAAGGAGTCCTTCTTGCACATCAACAGTTTAGAGATGCTTGCAGGTTCCTTTGCCATCCGCACTTTTGCAAAGAACAGGGTAAGTTGCACCATCCTTCTCAGGATGGACAATTTGTCCGCGGTCAGATACATCAATCACCTAGGAGGTACCAGGTCAAAGATACTCTCCTCTCTGGCAAAACATCTTTGGGAATATTGTCTGCCTCGTCGGATTTCAGTCAAGGCGGTTTTCCTGCCAGGCAGATTCAATACAGTAGCGGATTGGTATTCCAGACACCTTCACGATTCCAGCGATTGGCAACTGCACCCTTCAGTGTTCAGTCACCTTTCTTTTGTCTTTGGAGAAATGTCTATAGATCTGTTTGCTTCTCGCCTCAATTCTCACCTTCCTTCATATTTCAGTTGGAGGCCAGATCCACAAGCCCTGGCCACAGATGCCTTTCTTCAGATTTGGCCGACTTCCCTTCTATATGCTTTTCCCCCTTTCCTTCTCATCCCCAGAGTCCTCGCTCAGGTGCGCAGGCAACGGTCTATTCTGGTGATTGTAACTCCTTTCTGGCAGACCCAACCGTGGTATCCGACTCTATTAGAGCTGGCGATCGCTCCGCCTCTTTGGCTGCCCCAATTTCCCGATCTCCTCTTGAATCCTCAGGGCCATCAACATCAGTTGATTCTCGACGGATCCCTGTTCCTCATAGCTTGGAAAGTTTCGGGTCGTCCTGGGGAGTCCCAGGAATTTCGGAGGACGCTGTTAAATTTATCCAGCAGTCCAGAGCCCCGGGAACTTCCAGGGCCTATAAGTCAGCTTGGTCCCTTTGGTGCAGCTGGTGCCTGGACAGGAATTCAGATCCCTTTTCAGCGAATGTAGTATTAATTATAAATTTTTTGGCTTCTTTGGCTTCTCAAGGTAAGGCTTATCGCACTATTAATTTGTATAGATCTGCCATTTCTGCGGAACATCAAAGAGTTGATGGTAGGCCAGTTGGAGAGCATCCCCTGGTCTGTCAATTGTTAAAGGGAGTAAGATATGTTAATACACCGTCTCCTAAATATAATGTTATGTGGGATGTTACTCTGGTGTTGCGTTTTCTTACCTCGTGGCCTGATAATGAATTATTATCTCTCAAACAGCTTTCGGCTAAGTTAACCATCCTTTTATGTTTAGTTTCTATCAAGCGGATCTCAGATGTTAGAGCACTGGATGTTACTTCCTTTTTCTTTTCTCCCCTTGGTGTTTCGTTTCAGATCAAAAAACGTACGAAAACTAACTTGTCTAGTATTAATTATCCATATTTTCCCTCTCAACCCAATATATGTGTTGCAAATTGCTTAAAAACTTATGTAACCCGTACTGCAGATTTGAGATCATCCTCTTCATCCCAACTACTTATTTCCTTTCAGAAACCTCACCTTCCTGTGTCTTCCCCTACCCTGGCTCGTTGGGTTAAATGGGTTATGTCCCTTGCTGGCATTGATATTAGTGCCTTTGGTGCCCATTCGGCCAGGGGGGCTATGGCCTCTCGTGCTTTTTGGGCAGGTTCCTCTTTACAGGATATTCTCAGATCTGCAGACTGGTCGAATGAAAATACGTTTAGAACTTTTTATTGTAAACCGATTTCTCATGTCTCAGATTCTGTGATTGCAATGCTTTGAACATGCATAATAGGAGCCTCCGGTCTTGTAATAAAATTGAGATTTTCCTAGCCTTGGTGTCTGAAAGGCTAGATTTTATTAAAGACACGGAGGCGAGTATTATCCCACCACGATTTAACCCGCCCTGTTTCTCTCTTTCAGTACCAACTCCCTCTTCCGGTGTTGGCTCAGGGTGATACACACCAACGTCTCTTACCAAGCTTGGATTTGTGCGACATCGACTATACCTTCCAGTCGTCCTTCGGTCTCCGTCATCTTCGAGATGGTTGCATGGACTTTATGACTTTGGTTTTTATGTTCTATGTGATTGTTTTGGTTACTTCTCCTCTTTAGTTCGCATCAAGAAAAGAGGACTTGTTGTTCGCAGTTAAGATATTAGTAGTGCATTGTGATATCCCATTGGTTACTACACTATGAGGTCATTTTGTAGTTCTTTTGTTTCTGGATACTGTAGTTCTTGCTTGGCTGCTGTTCGTAATTAAAGCAAGAAAAGACTGCATAATACTCGCCTCCGTGTCTTTAATAAAATCTAGCCTTTCAGACACCAAGGCTAGGAAAATCTCAATTATTTCACCATTTCTCTACCCTTTACTAGAAATAGTTAAATCGATATTCTAAAAGCCTGGACATGTGAACAATATACAGCGGCTATTGATTTGCATATAAAGGATGAGCATTGTTAATATGCACAAGTTCATAAACTGATGATTGAAATATGAGTGAGATCCCTCTAATTGTCTTCGCTTTCGTCTGAGCTGAATTTGGCAATTTGACGATGTCTCACTGGTGTCAGAGTCATGCAGTACACAACTCTTACCGCCACACGTCAATTTACACTATTACGTTCCGATAAACTGAGTGTAAACATTTTATTGCTGATGAACAGCTGCGAGAATGGGACAATAGCAATTCAACATCAGAAATTAGATAGATGGATATTCTAACACGAAGTTCACTAATAAAGTGCAGCATAAAGTCATGCACAAAGAAGTTTGTTTGTCACAGCACTTGAACAATAGGAACAGGCACTTTAGAGTTGTGCAGTGCAATGTGGTATAGAGAGGAGCAAAGGAGCAGGCAGCAGTGCCATAACAAGGCAATAAGTGGAGAGGGAGGATGGATGCCACAAGTAGATTGCTGGTAGACTGGATCTCCGTGTTGTCTTAGTAACAACACATGTAGTGTGTGAATGACCACCAGCTCTTAACTGATTGTACATGTATTGCTTTAATCTTACAAGTGTGTCATCTGAATGGTAACATTTTTGTTCAAAAAAACAATAAAACTAGTTTAAAAACATGACAGCTAGCTCTTGGGTGTGGGTGATGATAAGGGGCATCAGCACATTAGTTGTGAAATAATCCTAGATGCCCACAGAATGATCCATATGAGGTCAAAGCTGGCAGATTTAGGCAGCCCACCCACATACACACACACCCCAGCATCCAAACACGATGCTGCAGACGAGGGCGCTATCAAAACTGGGACCGAGCATATGTCATACGAGTAGAACAAATACTGAAGCCAAATCCTGATGCAGAAACTTTCATTCACTTTCTTAATAGAATTAACTTGAAGCGTGAACCAAACAGGAGCATAAGCTGTACTGTGCACGAAAAAGTCAAAATAGTCACAGTTTTTCCAGTTTTGTGTCACATGTAGACTTCAGGATACAGTGTCCATGGGAAATCGCATTGCACACCTACCTTTTGCCACACGAAGCGTGGGCAGGCGTTAAGGGATCTGTGGGCTCGGAAGAAGCCCAGAGGTGCCCTCCCATGCCCCCAGGGACACCCCCTGCCACCCTTGCCCACCCCAGGAGGACACCCAAGGATGGAGGGACCCATCCCAGGGAAGTTGAGGTAAGTTGGGGTAAGTATTTTTTTAGGTTTTTTTTGTTGTTGCATAGGGGGTCCTGATTTGGGCCCCCCTACATGCCACTATGCCCAATGACCATGCCCAGGGGACATAAGTCCCCTGGGCATGGCCACTGGGCAAGGGGGCATGACTCCTATCTTTGCTAAGACAGGAGTCATGTCAATGGAGTTTGGACGTAAAAAAAAATGGTGCAAATCGGGTTGAGGCAAGAATTTTGCCTCAGACCTGACTTGCCCCATTTTTTGGCACACAAGCCCCATTTTCCCATACGCCGGCGCTGCCTGGTGTGAGTCATTTTTTTTGACGCACACCAGTCCACAGCGCCGGCTAACGTCATTCAATAAATAAGGCGCCCGCATGGTGCTTTGGAATGGCGTTAGCCGGGGGTTAAAAGTTTTGACGCACAACTGCGTTGGCGCAGTTGTGCGTCATAAAGTATAAATATGGGCCTTAGTCCCCCATTTGCGCCAGTCCATCTGTCTGCAGTCCCAGTGGAAGGTAACTTGATGCTACAGTTAGGGGTAACCCGGTCCAAGTAGCAGAGGCGGCTGCTCATCAGCCATTTGGGACGCTCATGTCTGTGTAATGTGGAACAGGGCATTTTTTCCATAGCAGGATCCCAACCTCCCTAAAACCTGTTGTGAATCCTGCATGTACTGCCTTCATGTATGTTCCCTTGTTAATGTTAAAGAATCTGCACCTATTGCCCACCAGCATGGTCTTCTGTAGCAGAGCTATACCTGGGCATTTCAGGATATGAATTTGTAATCACTCCTCTTTTTAGGCAGTTGCCAAGAAAATTAACGTTCCATGAGAGGATCTGGAGTCTTTTTTCCCCCAAACCATGAGGGCCCAGTCTCTCTACCCTGTATCTTTTGCTTGTGTTATTGACAAAACTGCCCACCCTGTTTGACGCTTCAATAGCCGCTGCCTGGTGTTATAAAGTCTCCATTCCCCAACATTAACCACCCCCTCTCAACATCCTCATGCAATGAGCTTAGAACTATCCACCATCCAATGCCCAAGTGGCCATTGCCCACCTTACATACTCGCTGTCCCAGGATGTCCAGCAGGTTCAGTAGTAAATTGATTTGGGGAGGACCATGATCCCACAGTTCTCACTGCCATTTCATATGATCAGGTTTGCAGTCACAGGAGTTACCACCGGCGATCTGCCTTCTTCCGGGTTCATATTGTCGCGTAGGCTCTCATTATTCTAATGAGACTACTGGATTTTGAGCACGGCATGTTAAACTCTAATCCTGCCTTTCAGGTTCCCTTGGGAGGACATCAACCCTCATACCTGAGCAAAGGCCTGTAATCTGCGCCAGCATCTGCAGCGAAGCATTCAGCATACAGTTGTGGTTCCCTGGCTGGAATCTCCCTCTTGACGTGTAATGGGACTAGAAAGTGTTTTTATAACTAACACAGCAGATGTTCTAAGAAAATGTCCCTACGTAAGGATGTGTATTTTCTACGAATGTTGGAGACTAAACTTCTACCACGTTTACCGACAATGTACCAGACTGTAGCCTTGACTGAAGCACAGAGTGATCAAGAATGCGTTGTTTGAGAACACAATGCTGAACTAAGCAAAACAGTTAGATAGAAGAAATTAAAACAAGACCGTAAAACTGGTTATTGTAAAAATAACAATACAAAGCTGAATAAAATATATCTAGGTGAAGGTGCACAGCGGCCTAGTGTATAAAACTAAAGTGTATGGAGCTATAACTAAAATGGATACACAACACCCTCCCCTTGTCGGTAGAAAGTGGTTCAAGCCAAGACTAAAATATCTCAACCTAAGATATACCTAAAACCCTACTTAATTTTGACAAGTTAAAAGGACACACAAGCATACTACTTGGCAATTTAAAAAATGAGCATGTGGCTTAGAACCGAATTCAATGAAAAATGTCAATTTAGAATAGTTCCGAATCAAGCACGACTCATGGAAAGCAAGAGATCTTCCACTTCGGCAGATGACAAAACCGGAAAGTCCACGCCAAAAACGACCAAGGAGCAGGTGTGTTCCATAGCCCCAGTATCAACCAAGGTGGCATCCCGTGCAGTGCCCAATGATGAGTTGGTGGAAACTTCCTCCAGGAAGGGTATCTCATAATTAGCTTCAAGTAGCAAACGCAGCCTCAGTGCGCATGTCTGGTAATGAACCCTCAACGAGAACATCAATAGATCAGCACCTATTGCTGGTGGGCGCTGCTGTGAAAGACAAACTTCCAGTGCATGTTCCAAAGAGCACCAAATGCACCGGAACACGGGCTGCACACAATACAAAACCGGTCTAAAGGACAAAGACCAGTCACACTCCAAATGTTCCAGGAGTGTTGCTCTGAAATGCTGCATCATACGTTCACGACACAGCTGCGCTGATGGGAGCGCCGTCATTTGTCCTTGATGCGGCGGGACAGCCATTGCGCATAAACAACAGCAACAGCAGGATGCCAGCTAATCAAGCCAAAGTTATCGGAAATCCTCCAAAAATACTACCGAAAATTGAGTTGATAGCTGAAGGTATCAAACCGAATATGAAGGAGAAGGTGTGAACAAAACCAGAACCGACAGCTTTGAAAAAATGTGCTAATCCAGACGTGCTGGACGCATTAAATATTCGTCCCACAAGTTCACCAAAGTGTCTCAGAAAGTTTGTATTTAACAGGGACTGTATTTCTGCTGATGACCTTGCCACTTGAAGTGCGTAGGTCTCGCCTGCAGATGTAAGGGCCACATGCTTTTGAAACAATAAAGCATTGAGTCTACTTAACTTGTCAAAATTCACAATTGAAGTAGCAATGCGAGGCCAGATATCGGCTACATCCTTCAGTTTAGTGGGGGGAACCAATACGTTCCCGCAGCATTTAACGACCTTAGAGACCGAAACAACATAAACTATTCCGGCTCGCATGCCACAACAGTCTTCACTATTGAGAAGGACGTAGCTGCCATTTGAAAGCACCTGGAACGTAGGTCTAATCAAGGGGACTGGAACTCCCTTAAGATAACAGGCCAAGTTTCCAGCCGAAGCGTTACACGCCCCGTGCAAGGACAACTGTTTACAAATCATAAAATGGCTGACTGAGGTCTCGCATTCACTAACGCTAAGAAAGACCTCTTTCATGCTATTGAAGCATTTGTACGAGAAGGGAAGCTCCCACACCTCATGGATGTAACTATCTCCCATCTTTTCATATCTGCCTACTGGAATGTGTTTCAAACAGGAGGTGAATTGTAATGTTGAAATAGGCAGATTAATAACCCCGTGTATTATCCACTCTGGCGAAGGTATTTCGAGCACGGTGAAAGGCAATCTTTCTATTTTCTCGATGTTAAGCATGACATAAGTCGCTTCTTTCTTAGCCATTAGTTGTTGTTGCCGTGTTAGATTGAAGGAGAAAAATATTTCCCTGGCACTGACATGCTGCCACAGAACGCGACCCGCCTTCAATGTTTGAAGCATCCAACCCAACTGCATAATGGACCTGGTCTGACTCTGCCCATGGTATAAAGAAGACATATCAGATCATATAATGTCTATAGCAGAAGATACAAAGTTGTTTATTGTGTATATCCGGTCGGACAAGGTGTTGATCCCATTATCTACAACAGTCAATGCCTCTTTCAAATTTTCCTGATCTATTTGCCTTAACCGTGCTGCAGCATTTTGTTGGGAAAGCTTCCATATTACATTGTATACTGCATAAAAGAAACGCTTCCTACATGGTATCCTGGGGTCTGACAAGAAATCTTGTAAGTCAGTAGTGTTAGACAAGAGATTGAGGTGTGCTTTAACTGCGTCTAGTGAGGATGATTTTAGCCACTGTTGGCACAATTTTCCAACATTATATGTTGTAATTATATCTGCATGTTCTGGTGATATATAGCGAGGGTCTGGCCTACTCGTCCTAAAACCCCCGAGGAGTTAATAAAATGTTGATGACACCCGTGGTATCTGTGGGCCACAATAACCACCCGCTTGGACGTGTCAGTGATGCATTAAACGTACCATTCTGGACCCACTCATTGAGCTCATATTTAGTTGCATTCGTGTACTTTTGCCAGTTGTCAAATTTTGCAGGGGCAGGTATACTGGGCATGTTTAATTCTCTGATTGTTGCTAAGCCTAAACAACTTGTTTGTTGCACTGTTTCATTTAAAAAGATCATTTGAACAGGGATGAGACATGCTCTAAACAATGTTCCCTTTCCCTTGATCTGCCAATTTTTCGTTCCCCAAACACTTTTTAAATCAATAGATTTGGACCAATATTCATAACCTTCTATTGATAACCGGGAGACAAAAGATTCCGAATTTATAAATTTCGAATTGGTCAATAACATATGTATATCTTTAGTAGGAGTTACTTTAAAATAATATGACTCAGCATTCTTTTGATTATGCCCAGAAAAATATGCAATCTTTTCAGTATAAGTTTTAGAACTCCCTTGCGGTGGAATTGGACAATGTTCCCATTGCGTGTAATTAAATATTGTTTTGGGACTACTCGCTCTATGTATGAAGTGGTGCCCATAATCATTTTAAGCAAACAATATCACTATAATTTTCTTTGAATTGGTTAACATCTTCGTTTTCAAAGACAGTATAATATTGCAATTTTGACTTCATAGAATCAACTGTTTTCACATCCCAATCATCAGATACAATGCCTGGTATGACTATATCATTCATTGATAATTTTAACACATACGGTATTTGAATAATTTCCGTGGGACCATATATATCGAACATTACTTTGTCCCAAACAATCCCATCGGGAATTGGCACTGCGGAAATGTTCACAAAAGATAAGTCTCTTCGGACCTTATGTGATGAAAAATGTGGTTTCAAAACCTCCTCCACCTGTTCAACCGCTGATCTTTCGGGAAGAAAATGACCATGTATTAATAAGAAAAAGGTATTAATAAAACCAATCCAAAGTGGAAAGGATAGAACAGTCAAAGAAAGACATACATAGTTCCATGGAAAAATGAAGTATGTTTCTTTAAGCCAGTGTGTTAGCTTACGTGCACTTGACAGATCAGCTGATCAGAAGAGGCGAATGAGTCTGATAAACCGTTGTTGAAGTCGGCAAAATAACCAAAGGCAGTTCGTGCAAATGGCGTAGCCGTTGTCAGTGATGGAGTTGGTGTTTCCTGTGGTGGCACACTATAGACAGCACCATCCGTTTGGCTTGTAGTCGAGTTGACTTGGGCAAATGTTTCTAAATTATTTGATGTTAGTGGAGCTAATGCAAGATCATCATCCACCCTCCCCAAGCTCGGAGAGGTATCAGTGTTGGTATAAACAACTTGTAGTGGAACTTCTTCGCCAGTAGTGAGAGGGATTCAGGAACTACTGGATGTTCCTCTTGGAGGATCCTCTGTGCAGGATCGGCCACATGGTGTAATTTGACATTGTCAATTGAAACAAAACGATTTTCTTTGGCACCTGCCAACTGTGGTAGAATAACAGTTCTGGTACCGTGTATCCCTAGTACAGGGACTGGTGCTCGATAAGAAGGGCCAAATTCCTTTTTCACTGCGACTTTTTCACGTACAAGATCCCCAACTCTGGGAATCCAGCCGGTAGATGTTACTGGCACATCCTTAATTCCTGTGGAGGCAGCACTTCTGGAAGAATTATCATCACGGAACTGTTGTAATTCCTGTAAAACAGTGACACGTTAATTTATGTCAAAAGGTGTTTCTGCTGCCTCCACGCCAGGACCATCAAGATCCAGAACGAACATTTGAGTTCCGAGCAGGCACTCATATGAAGTACGACCCCCCAGGAACCTTCTATGCAGGTTATTTAGTGCTCTCTGGACTCCATACAGGTGATGAAGCCAACTACAACCCGTACCTAAGACTCTGGCTGTTAACGATTGCTTTAAATCGCGGTTTAATCACTCCACAACACTATTTCCCTCGGGATGAAATGGAGACGAGTACTGTAGTTGGAACCCCAACAAAGCCATGGTATCCCTGAATGCCCTTGAGGCGAAAGCAAGGCCCTGGTCCGAATGGAACGCCGCAACTGCTTATGTACCGATAAAGACTCGCAAATCTTTAATAACAGTCCGCGCATCAGCCGAGCGTTGTGGCCACACCCATACAAATCTGGAGCATGAATCAACAGCGACTAATATGTATTTGTATGCACTGTCAGGTGTTAGTGGATCGCAGTGGTACAAGTACACACACTGTAACTGTTTGTTAGAAATTAAGAGGGGTGTCTGCGGCGGGCGCTTGGCTGTGGAAACTTTAATTTGTTGACAGATGTCACAACAAAGGACATACTGCTTAGTCTCTTTTTAGAGACCGGGCCACCAATAACGGGCCTGTAAGATTGAAATTGTAGCCGCCACACCAGCATGTGCAGATGCCACCCCCTCATGCGCTGCTTTGATCAATTGTGGTCTTATATCTTTGTTAGGGACGTCCCGTATGCCTACGCCTGGTATCTTAACTTCAGGGTTCAGCATACTTCCCATATAGTATTGATATTTGTGAAGGAATCCTTTAGGATGGGGCGTACCATCAGCCGTAGCTTTTATGGCAGCCCAAATGTCTGCTTCTGGTTTGGAACTCAAGCGAGTCACTGCAGCTACAGTGGCTACTGCCACTGCTGACTTTGCGGCTTCATCAGCCAATGTATTTCCAGCAACGCGTATTCCAATGCGCTGGTGTCCAAGTGTATGCACAACATGGATCTTCGGTAGCGTCTCTTTCAGATCCGCCACCTTCCCCCACAGTAGTCTGTGTTTAATGGTGTTGCCTTTGGAGTCTCTGAACCCATTCTGGCGCCAATAATGCAAATATACGTTAAAGGACTGGACACAATAATATGAATCACAAACAATCAGCTTAGGCTGTGCCGGATTAGTATGTTCTATTGCCATCAGCAGAGCTTTTAGCTCAGCCAATTGTGCTGTACAATCCCATAGGGTCTGTGTAAAGGTATGTAGACGACAGAATTTATCCCCTTCCATATAGCCACTTACGACTGCGCAAGCAGCAGAATATTGATGTTTAGTTCTAATTGCAGGTTGTGCAGAGCCATCGGTGTACATGACTCTATGATACTGATCAATAGGCAAGGTATTTGCTGGAACTAGATATTCTACTTCATATTGCAGGAATTCCTGAGTTTGTAACTTTGTGTCAAAAATGTAGTCTACATCAGTGGCTGTTAAAGACGTAGCCCATTGTATCCAACGTGGATGTAGTGCTTTCGCGTTTGGAACGCTAGCTTTTGTAACAGCCTCTAGGGCTGGGATTGGAGAAACAACAATAATGCATTTTCCCTGGGCAAGTGGTCTTTCTTTAATAACAGCCATCTGCACAGCAGTGAGAATTGTGGGAGCAAAGCGTTGTTCAGCTGCTGAATACAAATGTGATTTGTATGCTATCAGGATTGTCTCACCCTCATTAAATGTCATATAGGTGAAACCGATGGCCCCAGCTATTACCCTGATGACCAAATGTGTTTTGTTGTCCCTTGTGTGTAAATGTTGTGCTGCAAGCATGTCTGTCTGCAATTCCCTAAGTATGCGTGTATGTTCAGTTGTCCAGAATTTACTTGAAAAATGGGGACATATTAAGTCACATAAAGGTTTTATGCGCGTGGCCTAATCGGGAATGTAGGTTCTGCCAAAATTTAAGAAACCCAATAATGATTGGAGTTTTTGAATCGTATTCGGTGGTTGTAACTGTGCCCATTTTTCTAAAAATTGTGGCGCTAGGCTCTTCCCTTCACTTGACAGCTCATATCCTTGAAACAGGACACTGAGGAAGGCAATTTTTGTTTTTTTTAAAGTTAAATTTGTAGCCAAATTCCGCAAACCCTACAACAATGCGGGCTACCCCTCTTAAATGTTGTAGTAACTCATCATCCGTGAAATAGATATCATCTACATAGGACAATGCTTCAGGGTCAATCTTGTGTAAAATGGCAGTGACACGAGCAGCGAACAGTCCTTGGCTGTTCTTATACCCCTGAGGTAAACAACAGAATTTTTTCTGAGAGCCTAGTGCACTAAAGCTTGTTAAGTCCCTGCTTTCAGGTGCTATATTCTGGCAGAAAAACCCATTTGAAATGTCTAATGTTGTTTTGCATTTTTTATGCACTATCTTGCTCATTAGTGCAGTGCTATGTGAATTTTGTATAGCATATGTGCGTGTATGACTGTTTAAATGTCTGTAGTCTAAGACTAATCTGCATGAATGGTACAGTTTAGCTGCAGGAAATAAAGGGTTATTCATCGGCGAGACACAGGGTTCAATTACACCCTGGTACTCTAATTGCGTGAGTATTTCTCGCACTGGTGCTCTTGCTTCATGTTTTATAGGATACTGCGGTTGTGGCTGAGGTTCACTTTTAATGGGAATTACATGGTAGGGGGAGTCTTTATCCCTCCCTACGAGATTTCTGTATAATGCAGGTGCTTGTGCTAGAGCCCATTCAATGGAATAGGATTCAGCAAGTTCCTCTGCAACAAAGGGGCGAGAAAGAAGGCTTAATGGCATCTTCTCCATATGGACAGGTACGGACAAAGTCAGGCGGCCAATCTTGTTCGGCCAACAAGACATCATACACTTTTACTATGCAATCCCAAAAGATTGCGTTTATTGTGCGTTCAATGTCTCCTTCTAGTTGCAGCATTACTTTGTACACCCTATCAGGCTTGGAGACATGCATGTCCGCTGTTTCTACTGGTATAAAGTCATCAGTTGCTTTCACCTCCAGATGCTCTAGAAGATTCTGGTGAACTATTGTGACCTCTGCCGTGCTGTCTAGCAATGCTAGAGCCCAGTTCTTGTTCTTCAAGAGGACCCTCTCCCTGTGTGGCATGTCGAACTGCAACTGCTGCCACCTTTTTCTTTTTAAATTGTTGTTTTTGTTGGGCAGGTTTCTCTTCCTTTTTAACAGAAACCTCTGAAGGGCTCCTCGTCCATTGTGTCTTTTTCCACTGTCTACTGCTGCCTATCTGTTGCCTGTGGACCAAGCCTACCCTAAATTTCCTTGTCCACCTTTGCTCTTTCTGACTCTGCCTGAGTTTATGAAGTGGTAGACCCAGGTCTACACTGTCACCCACATAGCAGTCTCTGGATCTTCCAGCGCTTATTGTGATTGCTGTCAGGGCGACCTGATACAGAGTGTCCCTTTGCCTCCAGCCAGTCCAACGCCTCTGCCGCTGTCCCAAAGAAATTTGAGCCCTCCATACCTGTTATACATAGGTTGTCAGGGAACATTAGCACGTATCTGAGGTTCAAGTGTCTCAATCTTCGCTTACCTTCAATGTAAGTCTCCCTCTGCTTCTGTACCTTTGGAGTTGGGTAGATGTTGACGGTTTCCCCATCCAGCTGCCATGATCCATGGACCTTTGCTACTTGCACGGTGTGGTCTGTGTTGTAAAAGCTCAGGAGCCATAACACCGTGGCCCTTGGGGGGCCCATAGGGCCTACCTGGCACCCTGTGGGACCCTTTCCACAATAAGAAGCTTCAGTGGTCACCCCTCCAGCACCACCAAGCCCAGCCAGTCCTTTAGGTAAAGCTCAGGCAACCGACACTCCACACTCTCTTGGACATCCACTATCCTGATATTATTGCAGCAGGAGCAGCCCATTAGGTCATTCAGCTTCGCAGCCATGGCCGTATTGTCTGCTTCCAGCTTCTTCAGGCTGTCTTGGGCCCCAACACCATTGGCGTCATCTGCATGAGGGTTCGTTCCGTGGTGGCCCAACTATTTCTGCCAATTTCCTGTGCTCCACACTCAGCAGCCCTACCTCCTGAGTCACCGTCTCAATTTTGAGCTCAAGGGTGGTCTTGGTATCTTAAAAGGCTGCAAGGTTTCTCCCAGTGTGGGCCCACAGGCTCTGGCCAGCGGCTTCCGAAGGTCGACTACCCGTACTCCCCTGCAGCCACACGGGATCCTCCTGGTGCTCCTGCTTCACTCCCTTTGCATGGCCCATCTTCAGTGTGTGGCTCTCAACACTCTATATATAATATACAGGGGAGCCCCCTTGATGGGCCCCTGTAGTCCTGTCTGGATCTAGCTCTGGGCCCCAAGACTCACCCACGCCGCAGTGTCCGTCGTTCACCACCATGACTGAGGGAAAACAGGGTATGGCTGCCCTACGGCCGCCACACATGGTCCCGCCAGAGCCCATGTCCCCCCTCCATCGCCCCGGGGCCACAGCTGGCCACTTGAACACCGCTCCAAGGGAATCACTAATAGGGGGCACATGCCAGCTCCAGGTACCGCTGCAAGGCATGAGCACTGTGCCCTGCACCCCACTCTCCTCTCATCGGAAGGTCGTCAATCAGCAGGAGTTGGGCCCCGGGTCATCCATATGAGATGCTCTCTCTAGACACCCATGGGCCATGCCACCACCGTTACACCCTGCAGCCTCCCAGGCTGCTGTGATCTCCTGCGGGCCCTGCCCTGGATTACCCTCGCCCAAAGTATCAGGTCTTCTTCACGAGCCTCGCCGCATTTGTGTTGATGTGTCTCTCCAGCAGGCCGAGGGCCCCTACAGTGCACTTGCACTGTAGCTCTTGTCCCTCCTGGCCTTATTCACAGATACAGGCTTCCGCTTAAGCCACTGCTCGGTAAGGCCTGCTGCCATTTTGTCCTGTGATTCATCAGCTCAACTCTGGCACTCTCCAGCCACGGTATAAGGCCCTTGGAGCTGGAAATATGCTGTTACCAGTCCCACCGGGTCTCAGTTTTGGGCCCCTGTAGCAGCCCCCATTAATTAGTATTACTGCTTCTACGGGCTGATGGCACCGAGCTCTCGGGTTGCATGACCAGCTCCATGCGGCTCCAGGCCACACCCCCAATTTAATAAATTATTTGAGATCAAAATAACAAAAATCCAATTGGTAAAATGGGAGATGTGCAATTTTAAAGATTTAAGTAGAAATAGTGCATAATAGCACAAAGTGCCAACTGTGATCATCTGGTCCAGCCGGACCGGGACAAAGTCACAACTTTAGGCCTACAGTGATGGAGTGTGGGCCAGCTACAAGGACCCAGTTAGGCCCGCTGAACAAAGTGCCTTATTTGACACCTGTGTGAGGAGGCTCTGTGGGGCTATGTGTCACTCGGCATTGGTTCCAATGAAGCTTGTGGCTGTGTGGTAAGGCTTTGCTGGACTTCGTGTTGCTTTGCATTGGATTTTGAGAAAACCACAGCTGGGATGGGAAGTCTCCTCTATCCACACTTCCAAGGGTCCCCGAGTGGAGGGGCATCACCTGGGGGTTGAGGGGGAGAGGGACAGGATTGACAGCAGGCAGAGTCCATACCCTGGGTTTAAGAGAGTTGGAGCCTTTTCTATCCCCGAGGCTTGGATCAGGAGGCTGGCCAACTAGCCTTTGGAGTCACTCTGGTGGTCCTGGGTTCAAGATGCCGTTACAGTCCTTCTCAGACAGCAGGGCAGAATAGTAGCAGTTCTTCTTGCACCAGAGGAGCACATCAGTCCTTCTGAGTCTTCCACAGGTGCAGAGGTGTACTGAGGAGCTGGGACTGATGGTTCACTATTTATCCTTGGTGCCAGTTTGAGGTGGGAGATATTTCAAGAATGTTCCACCTCTAGAGGTGCTTGGAATTTCCTGTATCCCTGCCCTGGTCCCAGCTTGCCAAAGGCCACAAAAGACTAGTTAGAAGCCCTTTGTGACTGTGCTGAGGCAGAGTCTTTGTGCTGTGCAAGTGTGGTAGGTGACAGATCACCCTCCCCCCCTCAATCAAGTCAGAGATGGCCCATCCTGCCAACACTTAGGGGGTTATTCCAACTTTGGAGGAGGTGGTAATCCGTCCCAAATGTGACGGATTTACCACCAGCCGTATTACGAGTTCCATAGGATATAATGGACTCGTAATACGGCTGGTGGTATATCCGTCACTTTACCGTCACTTTTGGGACGGATTACCACTTCCTCCAAAGTTGGAATAACCCCCTTAGTCCCCTTTTGTCTTACTGTCTGGGAGTAATACAAAAAGACCAACTGCTAACTACACCTAGTTATGTGACCCAGGATACAGAATGCAAGCACCAAATGCTTGGGACAAGAAAATGCCAACTTTCTAAAAGTGGCATTTTCAGAAATGTGATTTAAAATCCGACTTTACCATTAAAAAAGGATTTAAAGTACAATTCTTTAGTGACTAAACTTGACTTTCCTACTTGTTCCCAATTAAAAGTTAGGACTTATTAAATGTAATAAGGTAACCCAATGTTATCCTGTGGAAGAGGTAGGCATTGCAGTTGTGAAAAATGAAGTTAAGAGTTTTTCACTACAAGGACATGTAAAAGTTAAAGGTACATGTCCAACTTTTAAAAACACTGCAACCAGCCCACTGTAGGTTGTAGGGCCTACCCTAGAGGTGACATATGTAACAGAAATGATGATTCATGCCTGGCAAAATATTTATTTTGCCAGGTCAAAATGTGGCAGTTTCAAACTGCATGCACTGGCTCCAATGGCAGACCTGAAACATGTTTAAAAGGTGCCTAAAGGGGGTGGCACAATGAGTGCTGCAGGCCCACTAGTAGTGTTCACTTTACAAGCCCTTTGTGCACATAGTGCCACTTTACTAGACACTTACAAGTACATTAAATGTGCCAAATGGGTGAAGCCAATGTTACCGTGTTTTAGGGAGACCACACAAGCACTTTCACGCTGGTTAGAAGTGGTAAAGTGTACAGAGTGCTAAAGGCCAACAAAAGTGGGTTCAGAAAACAGGATATTGAGGGGAAAAATGCTGGCCATGACCTTGCATAGAGAGCCAAGTCCAACAGTGGTAATATATTAGTTCACCCTAATTTGTACAATTGAAGCGGAAAAAAGCTCTAATACAATGGTTTGTGAAATTCAGGAGATTAAAGGTAATATGTTATCAGTGATAACTTAGAACCAAGCTCATATATTGAAATTTGTTAAGCACAGTCATGAAAAAATGTGTCCTTTTGTTTGATTATCCCCCATTTTTCTGTGAACTGATGCTGCTGGTTTTTAAACTTTGTACACTCAGGCACTGCTGTCCAGTCCCCACTGTATGCGCTCTGACCCCTAAGCCATTGTAAAATTGGCTAATCCCCAATTGGCATTTTTAACTTTCCAGTGAGGCCATAGTATATGATGCAGGAAAGACAACTATGGCATGGAAGTTAAATGTCACTTGTAGACTGCAGCTCATATCTTGACATCTGCAAGACTGGCAAGGAATACACGGCTTGAGGCCTATATGTGTACCCTGACTACAGCTTTTAAACCTGCAGGCAGACGCATCAAAATAACCATAACCATAGGAACCTTACTTTGAAATAAGTAAGTCATCCCTAAGTAAGCCTTGTAGTCCACAAGGCAGAGTGCCTTATATTTAAAAGTGGAACATGTAGGAATCTACGGTTGGCATGTTCCTATAATGACTAGTACTTAACAGTTTTTTTACTCTGTTGGTGCTGTGGCTTTTCCTTTGCAAATATTTAAAGTACATTTAACATGCTATTTTTTGTAACTTCGGCTTAGAAAAAGCTGAAGGCTCCATTCAACTACTATTTAAATATTAAATATTTATTCACACCCAATTCAATGGTGAAGTTCGGTCTTTGATAACTATAGAGGAAAAGTGACATTTATAAAGTTATACTTTTCCTGCCTGAAACTCCAACAAAAGTATTTGCCTGCCTGCAGATTTCCTCCCTGTCAGTGTTTTAATAATTGATTAGGTATAAGAATTGCTCCCTGAGCAGAGACAGTGGCTTCAGCCTCCTTGTGGAAAGACCTGGGTGGGAGGTCACAAACTTCAGCAACTTGAGAGGGGCCATAATAAAAGCTCCCTTTTCATAGTTAAGTGTGAAATGAGACCTGGGGAAGAGGGGGTCTTTTAATGCCACTACACGCGGTAGCTATCCTGCCTCTATTCCATTGGGAAGGGGAGCAGGCCCCAGAGTCACTTTGATGTGGTTGAGGAGGAGGGGACTGATCATTTCCCTAGAATCACACCGGGTGAGTCACTAGCTTCCTCTAAGGGAAGAAAGGGTCTGTCATTTTGGATTTCACCAGTCACTATGTGGATTAGTTTGCATTAAGGCAAATAGGATGTGCAGCAAAAGAGGGAGGAGTGGCCCCTGGGAACTTTGTTCCTATTGTTATGAGCTACCTAGGATTCACTCCCACTCACTGGCTTGTGACTTTTCCAAAACCGGCACCTCACCCTCAGCTCTTCCAACCACATCTGGGCCTGTGGGCAGCCAGAAGAGTAAGAAGCCTGCATCTGTGACCTGTGTGGATCCCTGAAAGGCTGGATCTGCTCCCACTTGTACCCAAGGCTGATAGGTGGACTCCAAGGGCCAGTTGGATTACCTCCTGCGAGGTTAGACCCTACACTCAAACGCTGCAACAAGCCCAGTTAACCATTGGCAGGTGAACCCTGACTGGAATGCGCTGGTGACCTCTGCTGCAGTAAGTCAAGACTCTATGGGCCTGATTTATGAAAAGTTAGCACCGCCTTTATGTCATTTTTTGACGCAAAAGCGGCGCAAACTTGCAAAATATATTACAATTTTCTATGTTTGCGCCGCTTTTGCATAAAAAAATGACGTAAAAGCAGTGCTAACTTTTCATAAATCAGGCCCTATGCTGTTTCCGAGATCAAAAGAACCTTAGAAATGGCCAAGACTAACTGCTCCAACAAGAAAGGAAGGTTGGGACTAACAACCCAGTGCATAAGCTCGGTGAGTACTGAAATCAGGTTGGTCCACTTGGGGAATTAGCAACCCAAAAGAATATTTCAGCAGCCCCTTGCAGTAAAGGTCTGCAGCTTCACTACAACCTACCCGGACACAACTTCCAAATTTGGCCCGCTGGAGGTTTTTAGAGCTCCAAAAAAGAGACTAAGAGCGTGTTTTTTTTTTTAAGTTAGTGCCGCCTTTGCGTAATTTTTTGATGCAAAAGTGGCGCAAACGTACAAAATATAACTACATTTGCTCCACTTCTGCATGAAAAAATGATGCAAAGGCGGCACTAACTTTTCATAAGTCAGTCCCTAAAGGCCTTATTTAGAGTCTATTGCACCCATAGATCCTTTGCTCTTCCTTGACCTACAAACTTTAATACATCATATTTCTGGTTCTCCTTATTGAATAGTAATCATTTTTGTGTCATTTTCCTAAAGAAGGTTTTCTTGAATATTAGAAATTGGTTGTGGGATTTTTATTGTGTTGTGTTATGGTTTTTTGATTGCTTTGATACTCTTAAATACTTTTCCTCAAGATACATCTGTCTGTTCTGTGTGATAGGTACTAGAGGTTGAGTCCTGGTATGCTTTACTGAACTTGTTTGTTGGACCTGATTTTAGACATTTTACTTGGGAAGGACACACATACTGTCCAACTAAAAATCTATTTTTACATGAGCAAAATCATGTATCTTAATACAGGTGAATTTAGGAATGTGAAATTTCAGTAGTCGATAAAATTGTTCACCTTAAAAACATGCTAAAATACTTGACTACCTCCCAGTTTTATTTTAATATTTTTATTGTGTCATTGGCTTTCTAATTATGTTACAAATGACTACTCATATTTTATAAGGTGTAGCAATCCTTCATCGTTATTTTTTATTTTGATCAATAATTGACAGTGCAAACCCTGCTCCATTTGTGTTGCTAAAGTTATCCTAAGTGGGAAGGGTATGCCCAGACGTGGGTCCCTTGCTCACTGTGCCACTGGATTCAAGCTAGCCTGGCTGATGAAGGGTGAAACCCTGAAACCAGTCCCAGGAAGCTTGTTTCTGGTCCAGTGAGGACCTGGCCTGGCAGTTCTGACTGGACTGTTCCAATGGGGAAAAGGGTCAAGACTTATTTGCATATGGCTGGGTCCAAACTGGGGTGGCATGGTGAGCAAAAGAACAATGGATTAAACCCAGATCTGTGACTGGGGGTGAGTGTTTGCATTGTTCATCACTCGGTCCATCATCTTTTTGTGTTGCTAAAGTTGTCCATCAGTATAGGATGGAAGATAAATATAGCCCATCTCATTTGTGAACCATCAAACAAATGGAACTTGCTTGTGCTCTCCTTGAAAATAGATGGAACTGTATGTGTATGACTGAAGGAGACTTTATAAATGCACCTGAAAACGTATGGCAGATCATTACACTCTTTTCTGAGTTTCATATTATTTAATTATGAGACGTGTCCCCTTACCAGATGATTGAGTGAATGGTGATGAAGCTGATAAAAGTAGAAATGCACCTCACCTGTGAGACACACATTGCTTCTAAACACTTAACACTCTTGTTAATAACACAAAAAGATCATAATATTTTCTCTTGGCGTCTGCACTTGTTTTGAAAAGAAGATAAAATAACTTGTTGAAACTGTAGCAAAGCAAAGGATTATTTCAACAAGTACAATGCTTCTAGGAGATGTCATGAAGTTGCTCGCCGTGATCACAAACTCCATGCACACAAATAAACCAACAGCCGTAAGCTAAAAGTGTTTGCCAGGAACCGCTATAAACATTAAGGTAATAACAGGCTTCTTATAAACACCTTAACATGGAATGGATAGGAGATGCATGAAGATGCAGGCTGGTCTATCTCTTGCATGATTTGTGAGTAGCAGCTTTCTTAAGACTCTCTTTGATGGCACTTAGGCCCAGATTTACAAAATAATCACACAGCGGAGTGCAGCAGCGAAAAATGCTGCACCGCGCGAGAAGGAGAGAGCAGAAGAGCACTATTTTACAGAAATATGTCTCTCTTCTCCCCTCTCCCTAGTGCTGCCCTGATTTTAGCTGCCGTGTTCCACACACACATTTTTGCATCATAGAGCTAGGGTGTGTGCATGAGTCTAGCATAGGTTTTGTGCTGGCAGTGTTCCTTTCTACTTCTGTTTGTAAATAGGGTTTTGGGTGAAAAGGAATGGGTGGTTGCATGGGAACATCCATGTACCTACCATGCAATGCCCCCTTGGCGCTAAGTAACGCAAAGCAGTGCTTGAGCAGCTTTGCGTTACTTTTAGGGTACTTTCCAGTGCAAAACAAGTTTTGTGCTGGAAAGCAAATAGGTAAAAAAAGATTTTCTGTCACTTTTGTGTTGAAAACACAGTGCAAAATCTTAGTAAACATACTCCCTAAAGTATTTGTATTTGGGAATTTATAGAGCGCATTTTGACCAGAGATATCAAAGCGCTATGTTGGTAATAGTAGACTGCTGCTAATCAGGAAGTCTAAAGTGAGAATAACCAAGTTTTTACTTGCTTACGAAAAGGCAGCAAAAGAGGAATATCTCTGATTTTAAATGGAAGAGCATTCCATAGTCTCGTAGCGGCTGTTGCAAATGCTCTATCCCCCCATTTAGCTTTATTTGTCCTTGAAGGATGTGCCAGCTTAAAATCAGATTATCTTAAAGGGCAGCTAGGAGTGTACCACTTAATTGTTGCTTTTAAGTATCAGGAGCCTTGAGAGTGGAGGGCCTTGTGAGCCATACAGAGCGCCTTGAAAATGATGTATTTCCTAATTGGCAGCCAGTGTAACTCATTTGTGCCCTCCTTAGCCAATGTAAACTTGGTTAACCCAAATGCTAATCGAACGCCCTGATTCTGCATGAGTTGGAGCTTGCTCAGAGATACTTGATTAATATTAAGGTAGAGAGCGTTACAGTAGTCTAGCCTAGACACAATAAGAGCCAGCACTACCGTTGCTCTGAGTTCCTGAGGGATAAAGGGGAGAACTTTTTTTAACATCTTGATGAGCCAAACACAGGTATTGGTGACTCTATTCACCTGGGTGTCAAATGTTAGAGCTCAATCGCAGGCAATCCTGAGGTTTTTAACTACTGAAAAAGGAGCAGGTAAAGTCCCACATCCAAATGGAGTAGTTTGCACCAAAGATAATAACCTCTGTTTTGTCCCAATTCATTTTTAGCCAGTTTTGGTCCGTCCATTTTTTTACTTCTCTCATGCATGATTGGAATCTGTTAGCTTTAATGGGAATCTCACCTTGGAGAGAAACTATTATTTGGGTGTTGTCCGCATAGGAGGGCACCTGTAAGTCAAAGGAATGAACCAGTTCCTCCAGAGGTGCAACATACAGGTTAAAAAGGGTTGGACTTAGGGCGGACCCTTGTGGGACTGTGCAAGGGAGCTGAAAAGCGACTGCACTGAGACCCCCGCATTTGACTGATAGAGTTCTATCTTGGAAGAATTTCACCAGAATATTCAAAGCTGATCCCTAAAGTATGATTGCTACTTTACCTGCAAGCAGCCATGTTCTCATTTACGGCAGCATTCAGTCCTGCCAGGTGATTATTTGGAAAGGTACAGTCGCTTCCTTAGATGGAGCGCTCACAGTCAGTCAACGTTTCAATGTACCTCTTATTTCACATATGATGCTTGAACCATGCCTCTCCTAGAACCCTTATGACTGATGCACAGGTGCTTCCTAATGTGGTAACAGAATGAAGCGATCAGTTGGCCTTGCCAGTTGACGATAGCTTGACAGATGTTCTCTACCTTACCTTGAATTTGGCCTATTGGACGCTCAATGTCCTCCATGTGATCATTTTTATTTCTGTCATCAAATTAAGCATTTTGAGGGGTTTCATTTGGAGCTGGCGTCGCTTCTGATGATCTGGAAACAGATAAAAATATGTCCAAACCGCATTCTTATTGCCTAAATAAAACTGTTGGATGGTCATGGTAGCCTCTAGAATAGACATAGGCGTTTTGGCTGCTTTGAAACCTTCTGGCCAATGGTGTGCCTTCAGAGCTTATAGTACCTGAGGCCGAAAAAAGTACAAATAAGTGAAAAGTAGGGCAAGGCTCAAACATATGAGATAGACACATTTCTGATTGCACAAGAACAATCACATGTATCCATTCCTCCACCTCCCTGTGGGCTGTATCTATCCTTTATCACCACCAGCAGCTTTTCTTTGATCCGAATGAGGTATGGTGCTCTTGGCGATACCTCACCAGTCCTCTTTGCATACAGCACATCTTCTCTTATGCTGCGCCTCAAGTCACACCAGACGTCTTCGATGTCCCTCCTGGAACGCCCCACAGCATTGACTTTTTGAATGATGTTCTGCCAAGGTAGTCTTTTTATGTAGAGTACAATGAGCATATGTGGATTACTTCTCTTAAGATTTACATTTTCCCTTGCAAACTTTGCCTTTCCTGTACTTGGAGGTGGGTGAATCGCTTCCTGGCAAGCGTTAGCAGTACCCTACAAGCTGACCAGCATTGCACACAGCTGAAGCATCCGCTACACAGTCCTCTCACAAACTAACAATACCTTACTGGCCCTATCGCACCCACAAAACCACACCAGGGCCGGACTGGCCTGCAGGGTAATGAGGCAGTGCCTGATGGGCTGCTCCAACAGTTCAGTGTGTGGAACGTTTTTTTGGGCTGGTTGGGGGCCTGCTTTATGGTCTGATGAATTGGCTTTTATTGTTGATTTCTCAGATTTTTTTTTTTTAATCTGTTTATTAAGGTTTTCAAACTTTTACAATACAATGACATGTTGAAAGTTGAATAACGCAGTGTGCAATGGACAGAGTGATGACGTGATGTTAACAATTTAGTACAATCTTCATTTAGCAACAATAATAAAATTGATCTATTATGCTAATCAGCTAATCAGCAGGATGTTATGTAGTGCATGGTACAAGTGCTTAGTTCCGAAATCAGAACACGTGTTCGCATTGCATATATTTCCATATCAAATGGGATGTTTATATGGAAACCCCTTAAGCAACGAGTAAGCAAAGGTGGGTAGTCATTGAGAGGGGAATTGACATTAGAAGCAGAATCATACGTTTTGATAAACTTCCATTAATAAAACCCTAAACAAAACATCTCAACAGACCCCACTGCGTTTCTGCCTGCCACTTTTCCCACCTATTGTTTAAGCTGGCAGTTATTATGCGACATGGATACTGCTGATGTGATCTGTAAATAATATGTGGAGGGGTAACTAAGTGGGTATTGTAGTTAATCTGAGCTCACCACTGCTGTTTCCGTTTCCGGGGACTCCCCAATTGTGTCAAGGCTACCATATGCATCAAGTGAATAGGGAAATTGCACATAATGTAAAATATTGTTCTAGTAGGTAGCTATGGGATATTTCCTCAGACCAAGCATGTCTTTCCCAGGGAGGGCTACGCTTTCCGCTTGCGAACAGGTAATCATTGATCGATCCCAGGCTGTAGACGACAGAGGTTCCGGGGACTTCCATTTGTGAGTAATGAGTTGTTTAACTGCTGTGAAGCCTATATCTACTAAGTGGGATGCTGCCCTATTCTTCTATCTATGGAATAATACCAGGATACATATTTCCCACTTATGTAGTTTTGGACGGTCAGTGCAGGTAGATAATCTGGGAGTGATGCTGGTCCAATATGCGTGTAAGCAGGGACAAGAGCATGTGAAGTAAGTCAGCATCCACATAAGAGAAACACGGGCAAGCGGTGTCTACTCTATGATAAAATCTGTTTAAGTTTGCTAGTGTGAGATAAGCCAGGTGTGTTATGTACAGCTAAATAAGCCTGAAAATGGCATTACGCAGTACATGTCGTGGGCCTTCTAGAAGGGCAGACCATTTATTTTCAGTGCAAGCGCATAATTTATCCACTTCTCAACCTTGTTGTAAAGGAAGGAGCTGTGGGGTAGTGTGGGAGCTGAGTGAATCAGGGAACCAATGAATCAGGCGTCTGCCCCCGCCTAACACAGGCAGGTATTGGGTCATATGATGTGTAGGTGGCATTGTGTTCATGTCCCCCCAGTAACATCCCAATGTGGCAAGTTATAAGGTATACAACAAAAATTGTCCAGGAGGTAGGCTATCCTCCTCCATTAGCATTTCATACGACGCCAGTGCGCCATCTCCATATAGGTCCTCTAGCTTGTGGATACCTGCTGCTTGTCACGTTGACAGTTCATTTCTAGTCATGGGTCTTCCAGGCCTCGGTGTACCCAATAGCACCAGTCCCAGTGCATAAGGGATCACATGTTTAGTGATGCGTAGCAACAATACACAACCGCGGCAACAAATAAGACGAGGTCTGCGCCTTTGTACACGGATGAAACAAATGTAAAATGGCTGGTAACGTCCAGTTGGGGGAGGCTGTGGCTGTGTCTGATAGGTGCAATCCTGCAATCTACCTGGCTACCCACTGAATCTGGGTGGCAAGATAGTTCGAAATGTGAAGTGGCCAAATCCCCTTTATCTGTGGGTGCTCAGAGTTTCACTAATGACAGCCTGCATCTCGACTTACAACAATTGAGTTCTTGGATATGTATGCTAAATGTATTAAAAAATACACCAGGGATGTACACTGTGAATTAATACAAAAAATGGGGTAAAACCAACATTTTGAGCAGCACCACTCTACCCACCACCGCCAGTGACAACGTATTTCAAAAAGCCATCTGTGCTCTCATAGACGTTACCGTCCTAGTAACGTTGCCCTGAAAAAGGTCAGACATGGCATGATAAGCCCGCACTCCAAGGTATCTAAATGTGTGTTGCTGCCAATCTAATCTTGTACCATCCTGAATAAAGCAGGGATCAGGTACATCTGGTTGAAGGGAAACAGACAGGATTTCGCCCAATTTACAAACACCCAGAGATAGTTGCAAACTGGGTCAGGGTGGATGAGGTTGTGTCATGAATGTTGTGCATGACCTTTATATAAAGCAACAAATCATCAGTGTATAAGGATATGGTGTGTTTCCCATCCCCTAACGGGATGCCCCATTGTGTCCCCCAATGGCCCAAGGCTAGAGCTAGTGGTTCAGTTGCCAGTGAGAACAATAGTAGTGATGGGGGAAACCCTGTCTTGTTCCCCTGTGTATATTGATGGCATCTGAAACAAAGGGTCCTGTCTTGAGCCTAATTAGGGGGCTGGTGTATAGAAATTGCATTATGCGAAGAAAAAAGTGTCCAAAGGCATACTGGGATAGTGTAGCAAAGAGGTACCCCCATTCCAATGAATCAAGAGCCTTTTCAAGGTATAGGACCGGGCATCCAGCACGAGTCCATGCATGTTGGGCATACATCATGACTCTGAAGAAGCAACGCAAATTTAGGGAGGTATTATGTGTTGGGACAAACCCATTCTGATCTGGGTACACTAATGTTGGGACCATGGGTGCCAGCCGTTCCACGAGTATTTTCGCCAGAACTTTATAATTGGTATTGAGCAACGCTAATGGTCTGTAGGAGGCAACAAGGAGTGGGCCCTATTGGGGTTTGGCAAAGAAATTAGCACTTCCTTCCCTTGAGAGGCAGAGAGGCTACCAATGGACGTGAGGAGCTACTTGGGTCGCATAGGTCTTTTATAGCTCTGCCGGTAGCCAGTTAGGGACTGGGAATTTGCCAGTGGCTAGCACTATGATTGCTCCTTTAATTTCCATTAGTGTGATCAGGCCCTCCAGGTCTATTCACTGGTCCATGGTGATGTGAGGCATCTGTAGAGTGTCAAAGAAAGAGTTGTAAACTTCCAAGCTTGTGTCTTTTGTTGATAGATATACCTGTGTGTGATTTTGTGTGAGTTCCTCATGAATAGCTTCTTTCGTGTGGATGGCGGGACCCATTTCGGAGCCTAGTGCCATTATGGGCCTCTGAGGCTGTTCCTGATGGATAAGCCACGCTAAGAGTCATCCAGCCCTATCAGCCATGGCATGTGTGCAAGCTGAGTGTGTGGCATAAATAGGGCAGCATAATCTTTCTAGTAGTGTGATATGTTCGCATCTTGCTGCCGTCAGCTCTCCTATGTTGCTTGGTTTATTAGCTGCTCTGGTTTCCAGCTCCAATAAGGTGTGTTCTAATTTGATTATGTATTTTTTAAGGAGATGCCTCATGTTTCCCTGCAAGCCCAAACAGTGTCCCCGCAATGTCACTTTGAAAGCATCCCATTCTATCAGTTTAGAAGAGGTGGTATCAGCATTGTGTTCAAAGTAGTCTGTGATCTTTTCTTCAATGAGGCTCTGAAAGGGGGGGTCTTCCAACAGGACAGGTTGAAAGCTCCATGTGGGGATAGGAGGTGTGTCAGCCGTCCATTGGACTCGTAAGATTAGGGGGTAGTAATCTGAGTGTGTGTGTGTGTGTTAAGATCACTCTCTCACAGGTCCTTTTCTTTTAACTTCATTTTATTCCAGGTACACTGTATTACAACATCTTCAGCACAGCTCCACTTTTTAGTCCTCTTTCCTTCCAGCCTTGTTCTCAGTGCCCACTGTTCCATCTGACCTCATCACCTACATCATTACATCCATCCTTCCCTTATCACATCTCTACAAGTTATCTCCACAGTGTCCCATATTCTTTACCCAAGTAATGGAGGGAATCAGTGAGGGAATACCAACAAACCTGTCAATGTGAACATGTATATTGTGGAGTGCAGAATAGAATGAGCACACTTACACATCTGGAATCCGGAATCACCACATGTCAACCGGCCTCCACTGTTGTAGCCAATCTATTAGCATTTGGGCACTGGAGGATGCAGATGTGTGTGGTGGTGGGGAGAAGGAGCAGTCAAGAGTGGTATCCAGTACACTGTTGATGTCACCCTCTATGAGCCAGAGTATTGTGCTCCAGTCTGAGATCACGGTTGAGAGTGTGTGGGAGAAAGTGGCTTGGTCCGAGTGTTGGGCATATATGGAGCCCAAAAGAATGAGTCTACTGTGCCGATGGCCTGACACTATGACATATCAACTCGCCGGATCCAGGAGCATGTCTTCCACCTCAAATGAGGTAAAAGGTTTGACCCAAATTAGCACCCACAAGCGTTCTGCCTATTTGAGATGAGTTTCTTGCTGTACTGCAATGTGTGTGGAGCGCCGCTTCAGATAGGAGTAGACTGAGTATGCAGTGAAGGAGTATGCATGCCCCTCACATTCCATGTAAGTATGATAAAAGTGGGTCATGGATGAAACAGTATGTTGCCCTTAGACTTGGCATGGTGGGGGTGACAGCCAGAGTAGAGCTGTATAAAAGATGTTTGCAGTAAACTTGTAGTGGCAATTTGGGCCAAGCCATGTTGTGGGTCAATACATAAAACTTGTGCAGTAAGAACATTAAACCCTAAATTCCAATAGAGCAGATGAACAACATGTGTCCGGCCAGACTATGAAAAAAATAAACTTAGTAGGAGTTAATCAGTCACAAGAAGAACTGATGGGGGGAGAGCTAAGCAGCCAATGATTGAAGCACCACGTACAATTAAAGATCTATACTCAGAAACCAACATTGGTAGGAGCGGCCCCCACATTAAGGGGATCATCAGTGCGTACATGAGCATAAAGACAATTGTCTAAATGCGAGTCAGTTGCCCTACCCACCCGAGAACTCTGGATCCCTTAAAACAGAAAATAAACATGCCATTTACATTGTGCTTCCAGTAAGAAATATAGGGTAAGCAAGTTATACATTACAGATAGCACAGCTGGTGACTCTAAGTTCACAAGAACTCTGACAAGCAATAGTGTTTTGGTGTTACAAGTGTTAGATAATATCATCAGATGTTTGTGGCGTAACTCCAGGATTCACCTTTGAGTCCGCACAAGAATGACTGTTGGTCGAAGAACGGTCATCACTTATTGACTTGCTCATGTCCTCTTCTAGGTCCGAGCCCTGGGGATTTTCACTTAATGCTGCAGCATTTTGCAGGGCTTGTCTCCTCTCTTTTATGACCTGTTCCAAGTCAGCCAAGCATTGAACCAAGGAGAGCACTGCCACCGGGGTTGCCCACCCCACCAACGCAGAGCCAAGTCACCATGAGGCTTGGTTCCTGTCAGAGCGGAGTGATCCAATATCGAGTGCCATGACGCCACCAGCCAATCCCATGCATCTCCTGGTGAGTTGAAGAAGAGCGTCTTCCCCTCCAATGTCACCTTCAGTCTTGCTGTAAAGAGGAGGGCATATCTGATGTGGAGTTTGTGGAGCCATTGTTTGACTTCAGGGAAGGAGCTGTGTCTCTTCTGCACCATGACAGTGTAGCCTGGGAAAAACATTTTGGTATTGCCTAATGTGATCTCCTGGAGCTCGTGTCTCAAGTAGAACAGTATCTTTGTCTTTAAAACATAGTAAGCGGAAAAACAGAGATCTGGGGCTGGATGTGCAGTGGTGGCCGGCGTGTTAGCACCTGGTGAGCATGTTCCACTGAAAAGAATTGCGAGAGAGTGTATGTAGGGAGCAGATGCCACAGCCATTGTTCCACATATGTGACTGCCTCCGGACCTTCTGTTCCCTCTGGTACCGCCACTACATATATATTATTGCAGCAGGAGTGGCTTTAGGTGTCCTCCACCCAGTGCACCAGGATCTCTATGCGCCCTGCCATTAGGCGCAGCAGAGAATCAAGTTTACAAGTCTTTGGCTGTAGTTCTGTAATGGTTAGCTCAGCAGACTGCATCTTGTCCGCCAGTTTGTGATGGTCTGTGTGCAGTAGCGTTAGATCTGTCATTACTGTATCTATTTTACTTTCAAGGGGTGTCCACGTGGATTCCAATGCAGAGCCAATTTTGTCTAATACTGCAAGAACTTTGCCAAGTTTGTCACTAAGCCATAGTGGGAGAGTAGGACTATCAGAAGTGACATTATAAGGCAGTGATCTTTCAGAGTCAGTAGCAGACTTTCAGGAGGCAGTGTGTGGGCCCGTGCGCAGGCGCCCCATCACAACGTGGTGCAGCTGTCTAGTCAGTCATGGTTGGGCAACATCAGCTAGGGCCCGCTTACCAATTCCAGGTCAGAGGTGGGACTTGGCATTAAGACGAACCCTAGAACACCAGCCGTGTAGTAGCGCTTATTCTTCACAATAGGTGAATGCAGTGGCATATCATGTAGCATAAATTGCAAAGTGGTTTGCTGCGGTTGAGTTCCTTGTGCTTGTTACAGTACCAATGTGACTGTTGATACTATTGGCACTGAGGAGAGGGCCTGCTTGCAAGCACCTCATGAATCCCCCAAGCACAGCAGCACAAGCAACCCTGTTAACATACAGTACAGCAGGCTCTGCAGTGCATTAGAGCCAGTATGTCGCATGAGGGGCGGAAATGAGGACAGGGGCATTGACAAGGGTGGTCTTGTGTTGCAGTAAGTAAAAAAGGGGGGAGGGGTTATGAGGTCAGAAACACGTGGAAGCGTTTCATATGTGTACACGTTTCAGAGGAACCAGTTTATCAGCACTGAATCAGGTAAACATCAATCATAGGCCTTGTCATAGTCAATATCCATATTATGCATGATGAAGCAACTTTCCTGTGCCCAACAGCAGTGCATTGTTTTATCGATAGAGGACCCAGCACTGAACCTACAAAAGAACCATTTGTAAACGCAAAGTCCTGCATGACCAATCACCTTCCCTAAGATCCAGTGCACATACCTCTGAAAGCACTCAGAAGACCACCTTCCCAGCAGCTTTAATCCCTTCCTGGACCACCCCCACCTCCCCACTTCTGTAGCTGCCCCTATCCGAAAAGAATGGGTCCCAAATTCCTGTGCTGTCATACCCATGTATGTTACCGATTTCCTTATTATACTCAACATCTGAAAGGCTGTAACTCTCTTGCCGTTTATGTGTAAAAAGTCTACCCCGACTCTACCCTTACTTTCTCAGACTTCCACCTTCCAAGCCTCAAACACCATTGAAGAGGGAAATCTCACTATGTTAATGCCCTGGCAGTAATACATGCACCCCCTGCACCCTCTGATCCACCTTTGAAGACCTCAGTAATATTGCCACTCCTTGTGCCTGCATTAGGACATCCTCCCACAGCAGCCCCTATTTTGTTTAGATCCCAGCATTTCTGGCACTTGAAATGCTCCAAAAAACATCCACAATATCAATGGTGCAAACATTATATGCTCCTGCTCTGAAAAACAAATCTGTGTTAATTTTTCCAGCACCACTCTCAACAATTCTGAAGTCAAGGGCCTCCTTGTCTGCCTGGCCTGTCCTTGTTTCCTAAATTATCCCTCCAACATGCGTGCCCCCAGTGCTCCCGCTGATGGCGCACAGCCTCACAATAATTTTCCCATGAAAGCCAAGCCCGGTTATTTACCTGCAATAGTCACTTTTGACTGCTCTTTCACTATGAGATCTGAAATAAATTGTGCACATATTCTACTCTATCCCTACCTATTTCTCTCCTGACTGCCCGACCCAGTGAATTAGATCCAAGCCAGCTCATAAGCCTTCCTTGTTGATCGTGCCAATGACCCTACCACCAACTGCAGCATCCTTTCTCGCCTACAATCCAAAAATGATGTGGCATGCGTGTCCGTTGCCTGTCTGCTTCCGTGGCCAGCCCATGGAACCTCTTCCACTGTGAACGAGACAAAGCATCCACAATGTCATTGTCCACACCAGGCACGTATTTTTGCTTTGAACTTGATATCAAAACGCAGGCACACTAAGACAATCAGTAATTTCAGAACCTGCAGGTCCCTAACTGATTGCCTATTAACAACTTGTACCACTGCCAGATTGTCCACATGAAAAAGTATTCTCCTATGCTGCAGGAGGGAACTCCATAAATATACTGCCACCACCAGCGGGAAGAGCTCCAGAAAGGCAATACTTTGTCCTCCCCTTTCCACCCTGGTGGCCATTCCTCAGTGCACCATTTTCCTTGCTAATAAATACCTAAACCAATTCCGCCCGAGACATCCGAAAATATCTGTGCCTCCCACTGCATTTCCAGCGGACAACCCATAGGAATGTCATTGAAAATATACAAAAACACGGGCCACATGCGCAAATCCTCTTTCACACCCGCCGATATCCTTAGGTGAGGATGAGGCAAAAATAGTCCTGACAATACCAGCTCTAGCTGCCTACAGAAGGTTCTGCCAGCCCTCACTACTCTGCATGCAAAGTTCAGGTGGCCCAATAATGCTTGCACTTCCCTCACCATGACCTTCTGTCTAGCCAGCATATTGTCCAACAAAACCTGCATCGCTACCTTCTTGTTAAGTGGCAGACAGGCCTCTATAGTCACTGAATCTAACTCAATCCCCAAAAAAGAAATGGATGTGGTGGGACCCACTGTCTTGTCTGGTGCCAAAGGCAGTCCTACCTTTTTCATGAGCTCCTGAAAGCTGTCCAGCAAAGTCTGGCAGCCCATGGGACTGGGAGGTCTGACAAAGAAAAAATCATCTAAATAATGTTTTACTTCATTGTGGCCAGTATTATGAGTAAACAGCCACTTCAAGAAAGAGCTGAAGCACTCAAACAGTGCACACAATATTGCACACCCCATATGTAGAGCCTTGTCAATGTACCACATGCTTTCAAACTGTATACCTAACAACTGGAAGTCATCTGGGTGGACCGGGAGCAACCGATATGTCACATTTTGCCATAAAAGCACCTTGTCCTGCCTGCTCCACTAATGCCATAGCCACGTCAACTGAGGAATATGACACATACGTCACCTCCCCCGGAATTAAGCTGTTTACCGACTGCCCTTCTGGCCAGGATATGTGTTGTATTAACCTGAACTGTCCTTGTTCTCTTTTGGGCACCACCCAATGGGAGAAATAATGAGATTGTCCATTGGCCAATACTGGAAAGGCCCTTCCATCCTACCGCTGGAGGCTTTCTTCACTAACTTTGCCCTCACTATATGTGGCTATGTCTTTGCAGATTTTAGATTCTGAGCCCATCGCCTCTGTCTTGGTTCTTCTAACTTTGCTGAGCATTTTGTCTGCTGTCACCAGTCTGTATCTATTTCCCCCATTTGTCTTCCGGGTCAGCTGCCATTTGCGCCCTGAACTCCTCGTCATACTGAACCCACCAAATGAGAGCTGCGCCTTTCTAATGATGTCTATGTACTTGAGAAGAGCAACACTCCTCTCTGGATATTTTTCACAATATACACTTGCGTATATGAGGAAGGCCGAGGTCCAGTTTTCTATGGTCACTGGCACCCATGGTTGCTTTGCCAGTTCAAACTCTTCTTTATGTGATCCTACTTTCGCCCTCACTTCTCTATGTAACAATTTAAATATCTCCACAAACTCTCCCTTCCAAATCCTCTACGTAGTGGCTAGCATCAAGTGTGCTCCCAAAGGTTTGGTAATCCCCATATAGGGAGTTTTTTAACATTCACTTCCTTACTTTCTTTACCTTCTACTCCCTGATCCTCTACGTCCTTCCCTCCTTCCTCACTCCTTTGTCCTTCTACTGAGTCCACGTCCCCTTTGTGCCCCTCCGCCTGAACTTTAGAATCCTTAACCTGTAAAGTCTCATCTTTGTCCTTGCTGTCAGGCCCCACATCTGTGTCCTTGATGTATGTTACTTTACTGACCCGTATCTCATCAAAACACCCCTACATCCAACCTCAATTTCTGTTTGCTCCCAAGTCCAGTCCTTTTCTGCTTACCTGGTGTCAAGGTCGGCACCCACCCCAAAGCCTGCTGCCTTGCCAGTGTCCGTGACTTGTCTTGCCCTGCAAGATACTACTACAAACAACGTTAGCTGAGCCCCACTGCTCCCACCCCTCCCCTTGTACTTCCTTCCTCCCTAGCACACTCCCCTTCCACTATCTCCTCTTCCTCTAGACAATCCTCAATATACTCCAGCTCCAAGTCTTCAATCCCGCTCCCTTGGGCCTTCCGCCATATCCACTTTTGGGCACCACCTTGCCCTTTCCTTTGTCCATCGACATAGTACCACTCGTACCTGGCATCTCACGTGATGCCCTCACCTCCACACGGGGGGAGGGGGAAACTCCATTGCTCCTTAAAGACCTTATCAAATTTGTTCATGATGCTGCGCTTTGTGCTGATCTCCTCGCACACCATGGCGGCAGAACGTGCCCAGCCACTCCCTTCTGCCAGGCCGTTGTCAACCTACACTGGGTGCTTTCTTCTGGATCCCACGATGTTGCCTTGCTGGCCGTCCCGCGCCAACTCTTCATCTTGGGGTGGTTGAGCTGACCAATGCTCTCCCAACTCTGCCACACTTCCTGTACACTGTGCCTGTAAAACATTTTGTGAGTCCGGGGTGCAGCTCTCTGCCTGGCTAGAAAAATGCTCACCTCAGCCTCCCCCCTCACTCTCCTTTCTTTGCCCCTAAGACTTCCCCTGCTTGCTCTTGGTGTGTAGATACCTACGGGTCCACCTGCTGCTTGCCCTGGTGCTTCCCCCTTCCTCATCTTCATTCCAAGGAAACGCGTTCACTTGTGCCACCACGGACATGCTTGGTCTGCTCCCCCCCCCACACTTAAGCCCCCCTCCCACAGGTAACTCCACCTCCCTATTTCTTGCCTCCGCTCCTGTTTCTTCCCACCCGCCCCCATTTTCCACCCAAGTTCTCTCCCAGGCCCCAAAGACCCTTCCTCCTGATAGTCTCAACCTTCTGCCCATTTTATGCTGTCTGGGATTTGCTCCCCCCTCCCTGTTCCAACTTCCACCTCTGCATGCCCCTCTCCCTATTCCAGGTTGCTCCTCCTGCCTGCCCATGGTTCAGCAGGACTAAACTGGTCTGCTTTCTTTGTGGGCCCCAGCCTTGCTTTATGGTGCCCTGGGCTCTTGTGGCAGAGCTGGGGCATTGCTGAATGGATCGCTTTCTATTGGCTCCACAAGCTCTTGCTGCGGAGCATCCATTGATTTTACTCTCTCTCTTTCTCCCCACTGCGCCCCCTCCCTGGGACCTGGTTGTGCCACCGCCCAAGTCCCTCCCCTCATACTCACTCTCCGGGGCATCCCTCCTTTCCTGCACCAACCCCTGCCGCCTGCCGCTTATACCCCACGGCCCTCTCCTTCACCCTCCCCTCCCCTCGACACTCCTTTGGCCTTGGTCTCTCTGCATATGCGCAGGCAGCCTCAGCCACTCACCTTCACCTCCTGTTCACCTTTGTGAGAGAGGAGCAGAGACAAAGGCGATCACCGCTGCCGCCACTCCGCTTGACGCGTGCCTCATTGGGCGAGGCCTCGCACCACCGCTCACCCCCAGATCGAGGCAACCGGCCTCAGCCAGCAGCCTCATGGCCTCCTTGACCTTCTCGTCAGCCAACACGATCACTTGTCTGTGCACCTCCCTTCACGCCCTAGAGGTTTCAACGCACTCAGTCTCAGCTCCCTCAGTGCTCTGCTACACTTCCTCCTTTTTTTTTTTTCTTTACTAAACCAAGCCCTAATCACTAGCCCAGACTAAAATGCCTCTCCTTCACTGCCTAACAGGGCTGCCACTGTGTTTCTCAACACAAAATGGTGGCTAGCCCTAGCAAATGGATGGTTATAAAACCCTTAGGCTACATCCTTTAATGGTGGTGGCCCAAACACAGCCCAGTTGCCTGGGCTGCACTATCTCCCCCCAACACCCCTGTGGACAGATCTCCTGCTGGCAGCTGTCCCCCGAAGCCCTATTCAAACAGTGGTGGGAGGATGCCCACAGCACGGTGACGCCGCAGCAGAGCTCAAGCTCAGAGGTGCCAAAGCATGTGCGGTCTCTCATTAGGCAAACCCCAATCAGTCCCAGCAAGGCACCATTGATCATCTTCACACTAGACGCATCCAGGCCGCGTGGCATGGCCCACTCGTCCCGCCTTGCCATGTACATCACTCAAACCTCTCTGCAGCGCTCAGTCGCATCTTGCTCAGGGCTCACCTTATCTCCATGCCACATCAATAACTAGCCTACCATCCATTGCAGGGAATACGTCTCCCAATCTCCCGCTGTTCCTCGGCTGCAGTGTGAACCCTCAAAGCAGTGCCCATGCATCGAGGGGCTGCAATTCAGGGCCCAGGTTGCCACCTGCAATAACTCCGCTCCCAAATCTCCAGAAGCAGATTTATCATGTATGGCAGCGGCTCATACAGAGAAGGTGAAGAGGGTGATTTGTGGTGCACGATGGCGGCTTCTGGCAGGATAAATGCCGGATAAACGGGGTGTTTGGCAGAGCTGGCCTAGAACATGTTCACCATGGTGAATGCACAAGCCACGCCCCCTCATTGTTGATTGCCCTGATATTAAAAGAAACATTGCCTGTAGCAAGCTCAAATCCATGCAGTCTATCATAGCTTGAAAACACATGTCGTGTCTTTACAACTTCAAAACTCACCCAATTTGCAAACATGGGCCACTTGTTAGCTACCTAATTCACTAAAAAGGGACCCACTTTTATTTTGGTGCGCGGGACTATTTTCTATCTCAGTCCGACGCTGGACTACACGTTAACGCGGGATACGCAGTGTAATGTGTACAGAATTACCGGGGGTGCTTTATTAAGAGGTGGAGACAGTGGGGGGGAATGGGGTTTTTAAGAACAGCGTATGTATGATATAGTCTATTGCAAAAAAGTGTGCGGATGCTTCTATAACACAGGACATTTCAATACCTCACAGGTTTATTCTTCAGATGTAAGAGGATGTAACAAACAGCAGTTTGACAAAACGTGAATACACAGAAAAGGTGGACTAGCTTTAGCATCCAAAAAAACCTCACAGTAAACATGCAGAGATGACGCATATTTTTCTGTGTCGTTGATGATTAGCTCCGAGAGCGCGAGCTATGAATAGCTGGCTTCCCCTGAGTGTAGGACGCAGCTGCTCCAAGAGGCGGATTCTGCTCTGCCTAAGAGAAGCAGACAAGCAATGGAATGAGAAACGGGAAAAGATCTCGCCGCTGTCACCACTGGAGGACAACTGCGTTTCTCGTTCAGGTCTGAGGTAGCAAATAACTTCCATTTTGCACACTTCTGTGCATTGCAAAGGTGCACATTTTGTGTTCCCCTCACTTTCGTCATCACTGCGTTTTCACAGGCCTTGCACATGAATGCCATACGAAGTGTTTTCAATTCTGAATTGTTTGTCATATTCGAAAGATTACCAATCACTATAAAATCAAAAAAGAGAGGGAAAAGTGTGCAAAATTTACAAGGAGAAAAGCACGGAACTGTGTATGTAAACTATAAGAGATAGTAAGACTCCATGTATTTAAAACAAAAATGCAGAGTTGGGTTTGTGGAAAACATGCAAGAAATCTTGGTGCTAGGCGATGAACTGGAAGAATTGTGATGAGTGTCAAAGTGCTATTTGATAATAAAAACACAGCATGACTCTCTGGATCAAAACTGATTAGTGAAATCTCGCATGTACTAAATGTCAGCCCTCCCCATATAGATAAGTGCTTTCTAATAACATCCAATATACAACCAGTCATTGCAACACACGAATGCCACACAATTTTACATTTCTAGAGAAAAGGTACAATTGTGCAAATTTACATAAATGTATACAGGCACATGCCCATATTAAAGTATACCAAGAACCTAAAACTCAATTTAAAGAACATGTAATGCAGATCTCGGTTTTTGAAATACAAGCCAGAAATCACAATGACAGGCGTGAAACAGCTAGTCAGAGCGCATTAAAATAATTGGACTGGAAAACTGTGCATTTTTTTGAGGAGGCTGAAAGCACTGCATGAAAAACAGCCCTGATTTGTGTCATGTCATTCTCAGTCAAAATTGATTTGTGCAATATCTTATGCCAAGTAGCACTACATGAGTACTCTTATGTACTCTTACATATCTTTTTGAATCAATTCAAAATGCCCAACTCCCTGTTGGTAAAAGTGCATAGAGGGCACAGTCCTTTCTATTTGTATCAACAGCATAGTAATATTACCTGAATATTCCCATTTTATTTCAATTCTACATATTTTGGAGACAATTCACAAAGACGTATGAATATGCAAAAGAGTATTACAGGGATACTTCTTCAAATTCTCCAAAATGCCTTTGTGAATAGGCCCCAACCACACTAACATGCTTCTTGTGGTAGAAAAAGACGTTCTGTTCAAAACAGATTGTGTTAAACGTTAAAAAAAGTTGGTAATTAGTGATGCAGAATTGAATTGTAACCACGCATCAACATTTTGTGGCATATTCATAAAGGTAAACCTACACATGTAGATACACTACTGGTAAATGTACTCCTACACTTTTCAGTAATTTTAGTACTTTGGGCCTACACTTTTCAGTAATTTTAGTACTTTGGGCCTATTCACAAATTCAGGCTGTAAAGTTGCTCCAAAATCTATACTTACATGCCTGCACATTTTGAAACCGGGAATAGTACAAAATGTATGAGTCTAAAGTCACTACTGCCAAAAAGGAGCAGTAGTCCAATCACCGATACTGCAACATCCTCCTGTAGAAAATAATGAAGGTAGAGACCTAGAAAATAATGTTAAATTATATGATTTCAAACAGTTAAAAATATTAATAAGCTTAATTTGAAGTTTAAACATTTATCTAACAATAAACCTTTTTTGCTTTAACATTTTAACAACCGTTTTTGGGCTGGAAAATATTATATAGAGAATTGATTACATTAATCAATTAGTTCTGTACATCACTTTTAATTACTAATGAATAATAGTAAACACAATTTTAACTTCAGGAGGGCTTTTTATAATGTAAACTTCAGAAAGTAATGGTAATTTAATATAATAATCACATTTTAGATTCAAATAATTAATGCTGTAACTTTTTTTAATTTTGCCCTACATTTAAATAAATGTGTGCAACTAACTTGCATTAATATTTATTATGTACATATTGTTACTAATTTTTGTCACATTTATAAACTTTTTCAATTTCCCCTACGCTTTACAATGGAGAAATCTACTCAGTTAACTGAAAAATGCAAAAAAAAACGAAAAGCATTTAAATAGCTGAGAATACTGCTAGAATATTAGACATAAGCAGTACAAAACCACAACTCCAAAGTGTGTATGTGTGTGTACACCTACATATATCTAAAAAAATAAAAAGTTTAATTGATGTTATGTGACAATGCCAGGTCCAACATACAATTTTTAATTAAAAAACATCCACTGAAATTCACCAGTTATAGTTAACTGAAGTAACTATAACTTGAGCCACGAAACAACTAAAATTAGTGCCCCACCACGCACAGTGTCCTCCTAAATTCGGTAATTTCAGAAGTCATCAGTGATATTATAAACAGTGTCATTGTGCATGTCATCAGTGATGTAATATGTGAGGGTATAAGCAATGCATGGCCACGGTGCTAGTTATAGTTACTTCACGGTTTGAGTTATAGCTACTATAACGTACTACAACTTAACTACAAGTAGTGGATTTCAGTGTTGCAAGCCCCTTCTCCAATTAAGTTTCAGGGCCCTGGGTTATGGGGTCCTCTGGCCTCCAAGAGGTTTGGGGACGGGACTATATGCCTCTCCCCTAAAATTAAAATAGGCCCCTGGGCCTGAAGAAGGCTCGGGAAGAGAGGCAGCATGCCCCCCACTATTAATTAACCTATTAGGTCTGGGGGAGGGTTACCTGAGGTGTCAAGAAGGCTTGGATAGAGGGGTCAACACACCTTTCTCCCCTCTCAAATACATTTCACCACCTCCCAGGCCGCGGCCACCCCATTTTTTTTAAATGACACTTTTTAAAATAAAGTACAGTGGATCCAGCATTAATTTGTGGTCTTTTTTATTTTTTATTATGTTTCCTGCCCCACGGAGGGGACGTCTCAGACCTCCCAACTAGGCCTCGGCAGTGTAACCCTACCCTCTGTTTTCTTAATTCTTTTTTAGGACAGGTGGCTGAGTCCTTGTTCTGCTTAGCTTCAAACTAAGAGGGAACAAAGCTAAAGAATGCAAAGAATGCAGCACTCTAAGTCTGAGTAATGAATTTATCTCAAATGAAGACACACAAAAATATTAACATGAGCATTTAACTTGAATGCACTAAAACACGTGTAGATACCAAAATAATCACAGCAGTTAAACAATGATAGGAAGAAAAAGTGCAATACATCAACAATGAACATGTATGCAGTGGATATATATATATATATATATATATATATATATATATATATATATATATATATATATATCCAAGAAAGAAGTGACTCAAACAGAGGATCTCACTAAAGAACAAAAATATATTTCTACTACAACGTTTCAGCTTCCGCCTTCCTCAGGTAGTACAAGATTGTTTGCTCAGTGGCTGCACAGCTGACACTGGTGGATTTTCAAAAAGCATCATGAGTGAAGATTCCAATTGGAATGTGGAATCAATGCAGTCCAATTCCAATTGGAATCTTCACTCATGATGCTTTTTGATAATCCACCAGTGTCAGCTGTGCAGCCACTGAACAAACAATCTTGTACTACCTGAGGAAGGCGGAAGCTGAAACGTTGTAGTAGAAATATATTTTTGTTCTTTAGTGAGATCATCTGTTTGAGTCACTTTTTTCTTGGATATTACATTTTCTTGTGGCTCATTGTATCCTTTGGGATCATTAGGAATTAAAATGCATCACAATGAGGATCAAATCCAACACCATCATTGCCAACGTCGAGCTGTGAAACCCTGGACAGCTGAGACAGGAGAAACACTCCCTCAATGGGATTTGGGGTTTGAGCAGTGCGTCCACCCTCAAAAAATTAGTTTCTTCCTCCTCAACGCCAAGCTTCCCCACCTTATATGCCTTAAACAAACCCAAGATAAAGGTTCTGGTAACCTTCCCCCTTCCTCTGGATAACTTGTGAAATTCAAGCGCCACCTGTACTTGGTCTGTGTTCAAAACATGCAAAAGAACTGGCCAGGCCCCAATGCACATTCCTGAGACAGAGACGTACCTTTCTCTGCTGTAAACGTTCTCATCCGGATACACTCTTATCACCTCCGCATCCCCCACAATATGTTTCCTGCTCTGGTGGGAAGAGCAATAACACATTCATTGTAGAAAACAAGCTGTGCGTGGAAAAATACCTGCACCACCAATGTGATGGCATTTGAAGCTAAGCTAAGCACAAATTGGAGTCAGTGGTCAAGATGGAGTCGGTGGGTAAATACAGATAGCATTACACTCCACACTTTGACCAGTGACTCTCATAATATATTGGTCTAAAGTACCTTTTTAGGTCTAAACAGTGTAAGTAGATTAGGTGTGCATTGTACACAGCAACATAGCATTATTATAATACAAATCACTACGAGTACTCCACCTAAAATATTGCATAATTGTCCCACATCAGGCAACCAGCTAAATAACCAATCCCACCACCCTTTGCCAACATCTTTTCTAACTTCTTTCACCAATACAGGTAAAGCGTCAATATGAGACTGGATATTTAGAGTGATCTGACAGGTTAAAGCAGCACATACCCTCAAATTCTGAGCAGCCATGATCATGCTTTAAGAGCAAGTAGTCAATGCCTGCCCTGTTTTGCAATGCAGCTTTTCAAGTGCCTCGTATATCAAGTAATAGTTCAGATAAAGCAATAGAGATGTGGTTAATGTTCTTAACTATCAAACATTCTAGTTTGTTAATAACTTGAGTATTATAAACAGCTAATTCTGGAACTCCTACTATGGAAATACTTAAGCTTACATATTCTGATATAGAAAATAACTGAATTTCAGAGTCACAGTCTTCACTTAATTGAACTGTTTCCCTTGGATAGCGAGTATATACAGAGTGAAATGGAAACATCATGAGTCCTAACCACGTAAAAGCATATGGTCCACCTGTTATATTAGCAGAAATGTATATTTAAATGATATTTCCAAAAGAGAACAACCACCCAACTGGTACTTTAACATTCTTTATGCGGTTAGTAGCAGTCCCAATATATTGGCAAGACATGCTGTTATTCATATTCTTACAAGTTTTATCATTTCTATGCTGACACAGTACTCGTTGTTCCCACGGGATCTCGAGGAGACCCCTTTGTTGTCTCCAGGTGCATTTGAGCACATTTTCCGATTTTGTAAGTATCACAAGTTAAGTTGTAACAGACATCACCGGTAGTAATATTGTAAGTAATCGCATGCGTCAGGTTATCCCATTTTTTCATCCGTTACCTCTTGGTAAAACCTCCAATACTCGTATAATGTACAGTGTGACAACACATCACTTTCTTGAACTGCTCCATCTTTGTTGGTGGCATTAAAGATTTGCAGCAAAACGCTGGCAGGAGTTGGTATGGCGACCAAACAAGTGGATATAATATCAACGGTACTTTTCATATTTGTCATGCAGAATCTGATCTGTTGAGCACGGCTTGTGCCAGATAGATCCAAACATTGTCAGTCTGATGCATTAAAGGTGTTGATCGGTGTGGTTGGTCAATCATTTCGGAGCTGGGGGCTTGCACACACACATGTCCGAATACCAATCAGGCGGTGCAAGAAGGACAAAGATACCTTGCAGTATGATCCGTAAAATAAACAAATATGATAATTCTCGCAAACAACACTTATCAGCTGGTACATATTCCCACTTGTCCTGTCCTGGTTACATGTCTAATAGTGTATTGCCCCTGCCAATTGCTATAACTTCTGCTGGTTCAAGAGGATGATTTGGGGATTCTACCCACACCTTAGCACCAGGATTTGTGCCAGTTGAGCCGAAAACCTCCCTCCCTACACACTGTAAGAGGGGCTGGGGCAGTACCTTTTTAAAATATTTCTCCATACACTGGGATAATAACAATCTGTGCAATTCTGTCTCCAGGTTGTATTATCAAGTCAGTGTCTCTGCTGTTCAAAAGGATAACTTTAAGCTCTCCTTCGTAATCTGCATCAATCCCTCCCCCAAATACCTGAATACCTTTGAGTGCCAACTCAGATCGGGGAGCAATCAATCCAAAATGCTCCATGTAATTTGTATTCCAAAACCTGTTTCAAGAAGTGGCATGTCTCTTGGTTTCAGTCTGTACGTATTCAAAGCATGAAAATCAAGACCTGCAGATTCTGGTTTGGCTCGGTAAGGAGCAAAGGATCCTGGTTTTATTTCCCAATACATTATGGTGTTGGTTGCTACATTCAGTTATACCTGTAATGCTGGGTCAACATTTGCATTAAAGGGGTCCCTGCATTTGTCAAAGGTCTATTATTCACAGGAATGGAGGGCTTCATTTAAATGCTCTCTCAAGTTTCTCAAAGTTCCATCTGATCCTTTTTGTAATTGGGCTTTCAGTAAGTCGTCCATTCTCTCAATAAGTCCTGCAGCTTGTGGGTATGGAATATGATAAATCCACTCAAAATTGTTTTGTGAACAATAATCTTGCACCAATTCACCTTTAAAATGTGACCTGTTGTCACTTTGGATTTGAATTGGGACACTGCATGATCACGGTTTTTATAAAATTTAGGGGAATGTGCATCCCACTAATCTCTGCCCACCTGGTAGTGGCCTTCTCTCCCAGATGTCCATATTTTTGGTGCGCCCACTTAGCTGTCTTCACCAAGTCAGAATGCTGTGTCTGCCTCTGAGATTTTGGCTTTGTCGTCTGCAAGGACATTAAACCATCATTCTAGTGAATCGGTGGGACAGTGGGCATCTACATGATACACAGTAACTGCATTTTCCTCAAGCATTCCCCAAATTTCTTGCCACAATTCTTTGCCCCACACCTCCTTGAAATGTATTTGCCAGTTATGTGCATGCCATGTGGGAAGCCAGGTGGTTAACCCACTGGCATTAGACCAAGAATCAGTATAAATGTGACAGCTTCTAGGCAATTCTTGTTTCAGTGCCTGATATACAACATACAATTCTGCAAATTGACTATTCTTCCCTTCTCCTTTAGTGGATAGCAACTTCTTGGTGACACTGCCTTCCAATGTTTTTTGTACCCCACATACTTGGGTGAACCATTGGTAAACCAAACATGCTTCCTATCCTCAGGAGACAAGGATTCAATGGCTCTCCCCACCTCTCTGGTGACTTTTATCTTGGGTACCTCCTGCATCACCTCATCATCCTGTATGGGGGCTTGTGACACCTGTTCATGCAGAGATGCTGTTCTTGCTGGTCCACTCTGGCCCTCCCCTGTATGTACCACTTCCATCTTATGACACTAGCTTCCTGTGCATGTCCTATTCGGTGAGTTTTGGGTGAACTCATCACCCACTGCATTGATGGGATCTCAGGTCTTAGAATTACACTATGATCTATGGTAATTTGCTCAGTATCTACTAGAGCCCAGAAACATGCAAGTAACTGTTTCTCAAAGGGAGTATATCAGTCTCCAGCATCTAGTAGCTGTTTGGTTCGGAAACACAAGGGTACCCTCTTTCTTCCTTGTTTTTGCCACATGCTCCAATTGGCATATTGCCTCTGAATGGTTACATGTAACTCAATGTCTCCTTCCTGTACTGCCATAAATCTAAAGCCTGTTGAATCGCCTCCTTTGCCAATTTAAATACACACTACTGTTGCTCTCCCCATTCAAACTCATGCTTCTTTCTTGTCACTTTCCACAAAGGGGCCAAAATCTGACGCAAGTGAGGGATATGCTGTCTACAAAAAACAAACAATCCAATGAATCACAAGTCTCCTGCTTATTACGGGGAGTTACAAATTGTAATATGTCCCTGATTCCACTGAATTTATTTTATAGAAACATCACATTTTGAGAGGGTCCTTGTGTCGTATCGGGATTGATCATCCATCCTTTCCTCTGCAAGAGTTCCACAACCCTGTCCAACTGAGTCTGCACCTGTTCTTGTGCCTCTCCCTGAATTATAATATAATTAATATATTGAGACAATTGCACCCCTGGAATGACAGATACTTCATCCAGGTGTTCTGCCACCAGTCGGTGACAGATGGTGGGGCTATATACATACCCTTTGGGGAGCCATAACATCTTGAATTGTCTGCCGCCATGGGAGACACTAAATTGGTCCTGGCTCTGAGGGGGTCAATGGTATAGAAAATAAGGCATTGGCAATATCAATAGTTGCATACAAGGTCCCTTTATGTTTTTGCATCCTCTCAATTAAAGTGATGGTGTCAGGGACTGCAGCAGTGAAAGGGGGCATATATTTGTTCAATTCATGGTAATCGTCATTCTATAGCGCCCATCTGTGTGGCACATGGGCCACAAAGGATTGTTCCACTCAGTGGTGACTGGAGCCACCACACCTTCCTCTATCAGCTCTGTATAGTCTCACTTACTTCCTTGTAATGTTTCAAACTAATCACCTTGGTTGCTGGGGTCATATTCACTGGGGGTATCTTCAGATGACCCACCCTTGTTGCTGCCACTGAAATATATCTCTTTGATCCAAACTGATAACAACCATCATCCAAACATAAAGTCATTCCCTTCAGAATGTCAATTCCCAGTATGTACTCTAGGAGGTGCACAATCAAAACAGTGTATTCTCTTTCTGACATTGTCCCTATTTTTATTTGAACAGTAGTCTGCACTGTCAGGGTTTGCTTTCCACCCAACCCTGTGATGGTGTAGTGCCGACCTGTGAACTTTTTGGGATTTCCATAAATTAAAGAGGCCTGTGCTCCGGTGTCAACTAAGGCTCTGACCCTTTAAACATTTTTATGCTTCCAGTGAATTTCTAAATAAACATGGGGTTTGTTATCTTTACAAGCCCATCCCTGTACCGGAGCTTGGCCTGTTTCCTAATGTGATTTAAATCTGTCAACTTTTGCCCAAGTCAGGTCTGGATATATGCTCTCATATCTGCGACGAAATTCCTCTAATTCCCTGTTTACCGCAGTTAACCGATCACTATCCAAATCTTTCTCCTCTTTACCTCATGAAGAAACATTTTTCTCCCTCTATTTTCCTTCCTCCTGCATATGTGGCTGTCCCCAATTCACTTGTTTATTATCCTGCTTGTTCATTTTCCTGCTGCCCTCCTTTCTGTCCAGCCCTCGCTTATGGTACATCTCCCACAAACTTTGGTATCTATCCCATCAATCTGCTCCTTGTTGACACCATCCTTCAATAATGCCATAAACATTTATCTCCTAGATACTCTGTTATTGTCTGTGCAACCCTCAGACCTCGAGGCTCTCTCAGGTTTCATCTACTCTCCCAGCTCATGGACTCCATGGGCTCCAGTACATCTTTCAATGCCTGCCCTGTCTGATTAATTAGGAGAGTCATTATCAGCTGGAGGAGCAAGGCTAATAATTTTTTTTCGTACTGAAACCGTCAGTGGAGCATCCAACAAATTGCGAGCCTCATCCAAGAGAATAGCAGTATTCATACTTTCTTCTTTAATTCTTTGCATAACTTCTCTCAAAGTGTACCAAGGCTTATCATTTGGCAGCTAGTCTGATTCAGTATGATATTTCTGACTACATCCCACAACTGCCAATTGCAACAAATCAGTCGCTTCTTGATTCCCATAACCTCTAAACTGCTCTTGTATTATGGGGTCAGTGCTAAGAGTACAAAACGTCCTTGCATCTCCCTCATCAAGTGCCACCCCAGAAGCTCCCATGTCAAATAACTGCACCATTTACGTAAGCAATGCTTCCACAGGTTTTTGACGAAACCTATCCACATTATATCGTTTATCTCCTGCTGAGAATAAACTTCTAAGGAGTGCACCCCCTCCCATCCCCAGGTTTTGTGGAGTGCCCTGTATTTTTCATCTAAATATAGGCTGTGTACAAACCACTTTCTGTTCGTCTGGCTCAAGCTGGCCCCCACCTTTCTTAACCAACTCATCACTGGAATCAGAAAAATCTGTGGAATCCCAGATACTGACAACCCATACTTCAGGGTCCCAATATAACCCTACTTTAGCAATAGCTAAATGAACTTTCTTTTGATTGACTCTACCTCTACGTTTGCGGTATCTGTACTGGGCAACGCGCACTGCTGCCTTCCCCACGACAGATTGATAAATATCCACTTTATCCTGCTATAACTTATACTGACAAGACAACATGGTTACGTTTTTTTAGCTTCAAGTAGCTGCCTCTCCAATTGCTGATTTTCTTGTTCTAACTGTGCACACTTTTCATGCATTTTTCTATAAACAGATAACAGAATCCAGCCCAGTCTGTCTAAAATAGATAAATCACGTCTCTGTTCTGGGTAAAACAGTTTTTGGTTCAGCATCGATAAGACATCCGCCCCAATTTTCATATAACCCTGCTCCACAAGACCATTCATTCGCAAGAACATCATAAGGTGCTTTTTCCCACACTGGTATGTCATTTGGCACCTGAGAAACTGCCTTTGACTTTTTGCCAAATATTTTTCACTTTTAAATCTTTCACTTCGTGTCTTGCCGATTACCCCAAATTGTACTGCTTAGCTTTAAACTAAGAAGGAACGAAGCTAAAGAATTCAAAGAATGCAGCACTCTTAATCTGAGTAATGACTTTATTAAGGCACTTTCCAGACCTCAAAGACACACAAAAATATTAACGTGAGCATTTAACTTGAATGCACTAAAACGTGTAAATACCAAAATAATCACAGCAGTTAAACGGTAGGCAGAAAAGGTGCAATACATCAACAATGAATGCAGTGAATATATACATATATATTTATGTATGCGCACAGCAAAGCTAGATAATTAAGAATTAAAATGCATCACTATGAAGATCAAATCCAACATCACCCGTGCCAACGCCAGGCTCTGGAACCCTGGACAGCTGAGATAGGAGAAACACTCCCCAATGGGATTTGGGTTTTGAGCAGTATGTCCACCCTCAAAATGAGTTCCTTCCGCCTCAGTGCCAAGTTTTCCTACCTTAGATACCTTAAACAAACCTAAGAGGAAGGTTCTGGTAACCTTCCTCCTCCCTTAAAGAAAGCTGTGAAATTCAAGTGCAGGCTGTACTTGGTCTGTGTCGAAAACATGGAAAAGAGCTGGCCAGGCCCCAATGCGCATTCCCAAGACAGAGTCATACTTTTCTCTGCTGTAACATTCTCATCCTAGTACACTCTTATCACCTCTGCATCCCCCACGATATGTTCCCTGCTCTAGTGAGAAAACAAGCTGTGCGTGGAAAAATACCTGCGCCACCGATGTGATGGTGTGAGAAGGTAGCCTCTTTCTAGCCTTGTTACCCCCACTTTTGGCCTGTTTGTGAGTGTATGTCAGGGTGTTTGTCACTGTTTTCACTGTCTCACTGGGATCCTGATAGCCAGGCCTCAGTGCTCATAGTGAAAACACCATGTTTTCAGTATGGTTGTTATGTGTCACTGGGATCCTGCTGGTCAGGACCCCAGTGCTCATAGGTTTGTGGCCTATATGTATGTGTCACTGGGACCCTGTCACACAGGGCCCCAGTGCTCATAGGTGTGCATGTATATGTTCCCTGTGTGGTGCCTAACTGTCTCACTGAGGCTCTGCTAACCAGAACCTCAGTGGTTATGCTCTCTCATTACTTTCAAATTGTCACTGACAGGCTAGTGACCATTTTTACCATTTTACATTGGTTTACTGGAACACCCTTATAATTCCCTAGTATATGGTACTGAGGTACCCAGGGTATTGGGGTTCCAGGAGATCCCTATGGGCTGCAGCATTTCTTTTGCCACCCATAGGGAGCTCTGACAATTCTTACACAGGCCTGCCACTGCAGCCTGAGTGAAATAACGTCCACGTTATTTCACAGCCATTTTACACTGCACTTAAGTAACTTATAAGTCACCTATATGTCTAACCTTTACCTGGTAAAGGTTAGGTGCAAAGTTACTTAGTGTGAGGGCACCCTGGCACTAGCCAAGGTGCCCCCACATTGTTCAGAGCCAATTCACTGAACTTTGTGAGTGCGGGGACACCATTACACGCGTGCACTACATATAGGTCACTACCTATATGTAGCTTCACCATGGTAACTCCGAATATGGCCATGTAACATGTCTATGATCATGGAATTGCCCCCTCTATGCCATCCTGGCATAGTTGGCACAATCCCATGATCCCAGTGGTCTGTAGCACAGACCCTGGTACTGCCAAACTGCCCTTCCTGGGGTTTCACTGCAGCTGCTGCTGCTGCCAACCCCTCAGACAGGCAGCTGCCCTCCTGGGGTCCAGCCAGGCCTGGCCCAGGATGGCAGAACAAAGAACTTCCTCTGAGAGAGGGTGTGACACCCTCTCCCTTTGGAAAATGGTGTGAAGGCAGGGGAGGAGTAGCCTCCCCCAGCCTCTGGAAATGCTTTGTTGGGCACAGAGGTGCCCAATTCTGCATAAGCCAGTCTACACCGGTTCAGGGACCCCTTAGCCCCTGCTCTGGCGCGAAACTGGACAAAGGAAAGGGGAGTGACCACTCCCCTGACCTGAACCTCCCCTGGGAGGTGTCCAGAGCTCCTCCAGTGTGCTCCAGACCTCTGCCATATTGGAAACAGAGGTGCTGCTGGCACACTGGACTGCTCTGAGTGGCCAGTGCCACCAGGTGACATCAGAGACTCCTTGTGATAGGCTCCTTCAGGTGTTAGTAGCCTTTCCTCTCTCCTAGGTAGCCAAACCCTCTTTTCTGGCTATTTAGGGTCTCTGTCTCTGGGGAAACTTTAGATAACGAATGCATGAGCTCAGCCGAGTTCCTCTGCATCTCCCTCTTCACCTTCTGATAAGGAATCGACCGCTGACCGCGCTGGAAGCCTGCAACCCTGCAACATAGTAGCAAAGACGACTACTGCAACTCTGTAACGCTGATCCTGCCGCCTTCTCGACTGTTTTCCTGCTTGTGCATGCTGTGGGGGTAGTCTGCCTCCTCTCTGCACCAGAAGCTCCGAAGAAATCTCCCGTGGGTCGACGGAATCTTCCCCCTGCAACCGCAGGCACCAAAAAGCTGCATCTCCGGTCCCTTGGGTCTCCTCTCAGCACGACGAGCGAGATCCCTCGAATCCAGCGACACCGTCCAAGTGACTCCCACAGTCCAGTGACTCTTCAGCCCAAGTTTGGTGGAGGTAAGTCCTTGCCTCACCTCGCTGGGCTGCATTGCTGGGAACGGCGAATTTGCAAGCTTCTCCGGCCCCTGTGCACTTCCGGCGGAAATCCTGTGTGCACAGCCAAGCCTGGGTCCACGGCACTCTAACCTGCATTGCACGACTTTCTAAGTTGGTCTCCGGCGACGTGGGACTCCTTTGTGCAACTTCGGCGAGCACCGTTTCACGCATCTTCGTAGTGCCTGTTTCTGGCACTTCTCCGGGTGCTACCTGCTTCAGTGAGGGCTCTTTGTCTTGCTCGACGTCCCCTCTCTCTGCAGGTCCAATTTGCGACCTTCTGGTCCCTCCTGGGCCCCAGCAGCGTCCAAAAACGCCAAACGCACGATTTGCGTGTAGCAAGGCTTGTTGGCGTCCATTCGGCGGGAAAACACTTCTGCACGACTCTCCAAGGCGTGGTGGATCCATCCTCCAAAGGGGAAGTCTCTAGCCCTTGTCGTTCCTGCAGTATTCACAGTTCTTCAGCCTAGTAAGAGCTTCTTTGCACCAACCGCTGGCATTTCTTGGGCATCTGCCCAGCTACGAGCTGCTTGTGACTTTTGGACTTGGTCCCCTTGTTCCACAGGTACCCTCAGACAGGAATCCATCGTTGTTGCATTGCTGATTTGTGTTTTCCTTGCATTCTCCCTCTAACACGACTATTTTGTCCTTAGGGGAACTTTAGTGCACTTTGCACTCACTTTTCAGGGTCTTGGGGAGGGTTATTTTTCTAACTCTCACTATTTTCTGATAGTCCCAGCGACCCTCTACAAGGTCACATAGGTTTGGGGTCCATTCGTGGTTCGCATTCCACTTCTGGAGTATATGGTTTGTGTTGCCCCTATCCCTATGTTTCCCCATTGCATCCTATTGTAACTATACATTGTTTGCACTGTTTTCTAAGACTATACTGCATATTTTTGCTATTGTGTATATATATCTTGTGTATATTTCCTATCCTCTCACTGAGGGTACACTCTAAGATACTTTGGCATATTGTCATAAAAATAAAGTACCTTTATTTTTAGTATAACTGTGTATTGTGTTTTCTTATGATATTGTGCATATGACACTAAGTGGTACTGTAGTAGCTTCACACGTCTCCTAGTTCAGCCTGAGCTGCTTTGCTAAGCTACCATTATCTATCAGCCTAAGCTGCTAGACACCCTATACACTAATAAGGGATAACTGGGCCTGGTGCAAGGTGCAAGTACCCCTTGGTACTCACTACAAGCCAGTCCAGCCTCCTACATTGGTTGTGCAGCGGTGGGATAAGTGCTTTGAGACTACTTACCACTCTTGTCATTGTACTTTTCATAGGAGAAAAATATACAAAACAAGGTCAGTGTATATACACATAGCCAAAAAGTTTTGCATTTCCTCTTTTCACTCTTTTCTAAGTGCTGAAAAGTACTTCTAAACTTTCAAAAAGTTCTTAAAAGTTTAAAAAGTTTTTTTTTCTGTCTTTCCAAAAAGTTCTGAAAACTTTTTTCTCTTTGTCTATCACTTTAACTCTCTCTAAAAATGTCTGGCACAGGCCAAAAAGTTGAACTGTCCAAACTTGCATATGATCACCTTAGCTGGAAAGGAGCAAGGAGTCTCTGCATAGAGAGAGGTTTGAGTGTAGGGAAGAATCCTTCCTTAGAACTGTTAATTAATATGCTTAGAGTACAGGATAAGGCCATAAGTGCCCAATCTGTAGAAAAAGTAGCTAATGGTTCTCAATCTGATCCAGGGACTCCCCCAGGAAAAGGTTCAGGAAAGAAACTTCTCAGCCTGCCCATTACTAGACAGTCTAGCATAGTTGGTACAGAGGATGAATCACATCATACTGATGATGTGCTCTCACATTATGCTGGTAGCCAAGCTGTTAGGGTGCCCTTGGTAAGGGACAGGTCTCCTTCTGTTCATTCCCATCATACCTCTGTATCTAGAAATGTCCCTCCCACCCACCCTGATGACAGATTGTTAGAAAGGGAGCTCAATAGATTGAGAGTGGAGCAAACCAGACTGAAGCTCAAGAAGCAACAGCTGAATTTGGATAGACAGTCTTTAGAGATAGAGAGGGAAAGACAGAAGATGGGTTTAGATACCCATGGTGGCAGCAGCAGTATTCCCCATAGTCATCCTGCAAAAGAGCATGATTCCAGGAATCTGCACAAGATAGTTCCCCCTTATAAGGAGGGGGATGACATTAACAAGTGGTTTGCTGCACTTGAGAGGGCCTGTGTTGTACAGGATGTCCCTCAAAGGCAGTGGGCTGCTATCCTATGGCTATCATTTAGTGGAAAAGGTAGGGATAGGCTCCTTACTGTGAAAGAAAATGATGCCAATAATTTTACAGTTCTTAAGAATGCACTCCTGGATGGTTATGGCTTAACCACTGAACAGTACAGGATAAAGTTCAGAGAGACCAAAAAGGAGTCTTCACAAGACTGGGTTGATTTTATTGACCATTCAGTGAAGGCCTTGGAGGGGTGGTTACATGGCAGTAAAGTTACTGATTATGAAAGCCTGTATAACACAATCCTGAGAGAGCATATACTTAATAATTGTGTGTCTGATTTGTTGCACCAGTACCTGGTAGACTCTGATCTGACCTCTCCCCAAGAATTGGGAAAGAAGGCAGACAAATGGGTCAGAACAAGAGTGAACAGAAAAGTTCATACAGGGGGTGACAAAGATGGCAATAAGAAGAAAGATGGTGAAAAATCTCAAGATAAGCATGGGGATAAGGGTAAAACCAAAGATCCCACTTCAAATCTTAAACACTCTTCAGAGGGTGGGGATAAAACTAATTCTTCCTCTTCTTCCCAACCTGCACACATTAAAAAGCCTTGGTGCTTTGTGTGTAAAAACAGAGGCCATAGGCCAGGGGATAAGTCCTGTCCAGGTAAACCCCCTGAGCCTACCACCACTAATACATCAAGCTCTAGTGCCCCTAGCAGTAGTGGTACTAGTGGTGGGACTGCTGGCAACAGTCAAGCAAAGGGTGTAGTTGGGTTCACTTATGGGTCCATAGTGGAAACTGATGTCATCAGTCCCAAGACAGTTTCTGTCACACCTAGTGGCATTGGCCTTGCCACACTGGCTGCTTGTCCCCTTACAATGGATAAGTACAGGCAGACAGTTTCAATAAATGGTGTTGAGGCCTTGGCCTACAGGGACACAGGTGCCAGTTTCACTTTGGTGACTGAAAACCTAGTGCCTCCTGAACAACACATCATTGGACAACAGTATAAGATTATTGATGTCCATAACTCCACTAAGTTTCTTCCCTTAGCTATAATTCAGTTTAGTTGGGGTGGAGTTACTGGCCCTAAGCAGGTGGTGGTATCACCTAGCTTACCTGTAGACTGTCTCTTAGGTAATGACCTAGAGGCCTCAGGTTGGGCTGATGTAGAGTTTTATGCCCATGCAGCCATGCTGGGCATCCCTGAGGAATTGTTCCCTCTCATTTCAAGTGAAATGAAAAAGCAAAGGAGAGAAGGCCTGAAAACTCAGGATCCCTCTCCATCAACAGGTAAAAAGGGTATCACAGTATCCCCTAACCACCCTACCATTCAGGATACTATTCCTGTGGTGGGAGAAACCTCTCCTGGGGTGGCACCTGTTCCAAGGGAATCATCAGCTGGCAAAGCTGGACTCCCTGAGGTGGAAGTACCTCTCTGTGGGATAACTAACATTGGTGAGAAAAACAGCACCATTTTAGTTAACATGGAGCATCCCTCCAACCCTCCCAGAGAAACTTTAGTGCAGAAACCCTGCACTACCTCACAACACTTAGGACAGCATCCCTGCCCTAGTGTGGAGCTCATAGGACAGCATCCCTGCCCTGCTCCAACTCAAGAGAAACAGCATCCCTGTTCTCTCTTCCAGCCAGATGGACAAAGTTTTTGCCCAGCTATGGCTTTTCTGAGACAGCATCCCTGTCTGGCATTTCCATCACTACAAATAGGTTCAGTGGACAATTCCCACTGCTCTAACCTAAAACTTACTGATAGAAACTCTGAAAATACATCTTCACATTGTTGCTTAGCTAAAAAACTTCAAACAGGGTGGTTTACATCCCCACAGGGAAGTAGCCATATAGTGGATGATAAAGGGAGTAACCAGTCTATTGCAGAGCTACTCTCTACTTATCACCACTTAGACAATAAAGTCTCAACTGGCCAAGGTTAGCCTTATTGTCCTTCGTTTGGGGGGGGGGGGTTGTGTGAGAAGGTAGCCTCTTTCTAGCCTTGTTACCCCCACTTTTGGCCTGTTTGTGAGTGTATGTCAGGGTGTTTGTCACTGTTTTCACTGTCTCACTGGGATCCTGATAGCCAGGCCTCAGTGCTCATAGTGAAAACACCATGTTTTCAGTATGGTTGTTATGTGTCACTGGGATCCTGCTGGTCAGGACCCCAGTGCTCATAGGTTTGTGGCCTATATGTATGTGTCACTGGGACCCTGTCACACAGGGCCCCAGTGCTCATAGGTGTGCATGTATATGTTCCCTGTGTGGTGCCTAACTGTCTCACTGAGGCTCTGCTAACCAGAACCTCAGTGGTTATGCTCTCTCATTACTTTCAAATTGTCACTGACAGGCTAGTGACCATTTTTACCATTTTACATTGGTTTACTGGAACACCCTTATAATTCCCTAGTATATGGTACTGAGGTACCCAGGGTATTGGGGTTCCAGGAGATCCCTATGGGCTGCAGCATTTCTTTTGCCACCCATAGGGAGCTCTGACAATTCTTACACAGGCCTGCCACTGCAGCCTGAGTGAAATAACGTCCACGTTATTTCACAGCCATTTTACACTGCACTTAAGTAACTTATAAGTCACCTATATGTCTAACCTTTACCTGGTAAAGGTTAGGTGCAAAGTTACTTAGTGTGAGGGCACCCTGGCACTAGCCAAGGTGCCCCCACATTGTTCAGAGCCAATTCACTGAACTTTGTGAGTGCGGGGACACCATTACACGCGTGCACTACATATAGGTCACTACCTATATGTAGCTTCACCATGGTAACTCCGAATATGGCCATGTAACATGTCTATGATCATGGAATTGCCCCCTCTATGCCATCCTGGCATAGTTGGCACAATCCCATGATCCCAGTGGTCTGTAGCACAGACCCTGGTACTGCCAAACTGCCCTTCCTGGGGTTTCACTGCAGCTGCTGCTGCTGCCAACCCCTCAGACAGGCAGCTGCCCTCCTGGGGTCCAGCCAGGCCTGGCCCAGGATGGCAGAACAAAGAACTTCCTCTGAGAGAGGGTGTGACACCCTCTCCCTTTGGAAAATGGTGTGAAGGCAGGGGAGGAGTAGCCTCCCCCAGCCTCTGGAAATGCTTTGTTGGGCACAGAGGTGCCCAATTCTGCATAAGCCAGTCTACACCGGTTCAGGGACCCCTTAGCCCCTGCTCTGGCGCGAAACTGGACAAAGGAAAGGGGAGTGACCACTCCCCTGACCTGCACCTCCCCTGGGAGGTGTCCAGAGCTCCTCCAGTGTGCTCCAGACCTCTGCCATCTTGGAAACAGAGGTGCTGCTGGCACACTGGACTGCTCTGAGTGGCCAGTGCCACCAGGTGACGTCAGAGACTCCTTGTGATAGGCTCCTTCAGGTGTTAGTAGCCTTTCCTCTCTCCTAGGTAGCCAAACCCTCTTTTCTGGCTATTTAGGGTCTCTGTCTCTGGGGAAACTTTAGATAACGAATGCATGAGCTCAGCCGAGTTCCTCTGCATCTCCCTCTTCACCTTCTGATAAGGAATCGACCGCTGACCGCGCTGGAAGCCTGCAACCCTGCAACATAGTAGCAAAGACGACTACTGCAACTCTGTAACGCTGATCCTGCCGCCTTCTCGACTGTTTTCCTGCTTGTGCATGCTGTGGGGGTAGTCTGCCTCCTCTCTGCACCAGAAGCTCCGAAGAAATCTCCCGTGGGTCGACGGAATCTTCCCCCTGCAACCGCAGGCACCAAAAAGCTGCATCTCCGGTCCCTTGGGTCTCCTCTCAGCACGACGAGCGAGATCCCTCGAATCCAGCGACACCGTCCAAGTGACTCCCACAGTCCAGTGACTCTTCAGCCCAAGTTTGGTGGAGGTAAGTCCTTGCCTCACCTCGCTGGGCTGCATTGCTGGGAACGGCGAATTTGCAAGCTTCTCCGGCCCCTGTGCACTTCCGGCGGAAATCCTGTGTGCACAGCCAAGCCTGGGTCCACGGCACTCTAACCTGCATTGCACGACTTTCTAAGTTGGTCTCCGGCGACGTGGGACTCCTTTGTGCAACTTCGGCGAGCACCGTTTCACGCATCTTCGTAGTGCCTGTTTCTGGCACTTCTCCGGGTGCTACCTGCTTCAGTGAGGGCTCTTTGTCTTGCTCGACGTCCCCTCTCTCTGCAGGTCCAATTTGCGACCTTCTGGTCCCTCCTGGGCCCCAGCAGCGTCCAAAAACGCCAAACGCACGATTTGCGTGTAGCAAGGCTTGTTGGCGTCCATTCGGCGGGAAAACACTTCTGCACGACTTTCCAAGGCGTGGTGGATCCATCCTCCAAAGGGGAAGTCTCTAGCCCTTGTCGTTCCTGCAGTATTCACAGTTCTTCAGCCTAGTAAGAGCTTCTTTGCACCAACCGCTGGCATTTCTTGGGCATCTGCCCAGCTACGAGCTGCTTGTGACTTTTGGACTTGGTCCCCTTGTTCCACAGGTACCCTCAGACAGGAATCCATCGTTGTTGCATTGCTGATTTGTGTTTTCCTTGCATTCTCCCTCTAACACGACTATTTTGTCCTTAGGGGAACTTTAGTGCACTTTGCACTCACTTTTCAGGGTCTTGGGGAGGGTTATTTTTCTAACTCTCACTATTTTCTGATAGTCCCAGCGACCCTCTACAAGGTCACATAGGTTTGGGGTCCATTCGTGGTTCGCATTCCACTTCTGGAGTATATGGTTTGTGTTGCCCCTATCCCTATGTTTCCCCATTGCATCCTATTGTAACTATACATTGTTTGCACTGTTTTCTAAGACTATACTGCATATTTTTGCTATTGTGTATATATATCTTGTGTATATTTCCTATCCTCTCACTGAGGGTACACTCTAAGATACTTTGGCATATTGTCATAAAAATAAAGTACCTTTATTTTTAGTATAACTGTGTATTGTGTTTTCTTATGATATTGTGCATATGACACTAAGTGGTACTGTAGTAGCTTCACACGTCTCCTAGTTCAGCCTGAGCTGCTTTGCTAAGCTACCATTATCTATCAGCCTAAGCTGCTAGACACCCTATACACTAATAAGGGATAACTGGGCCTGGTGCAAGGTGCAAGTACCCCTTGGTACTCACTACAAGCCAGTCCAGCCTCCTACAGATGGCATTTGAAGCTAAGCACAAAAAGGAGTCATTGGTCAAGACGGAGTCGGTGGTTAAATACAGATAGCATTACAGTCCCCAAGTCCTAAAATGGCTGATGCCACATTTTAGTTGATGTTGTGGCAGCCAATCAAGATTTTTTGGCTTAGCGGATCCTCCACAGGTTGAAATTTGAGGCTTAATTTCTCAGAAACTACTGAACAGATTCACATCACAAAAAGCAGACGTATTGGACAGAGATCTAGTTTTCTGGCAAGTTTGCTGTAATTCCGTTCAACAGTATTTGTGGTATCACTGTTCAATTTTCCTATAGAAAAAGGAGTGGGCAAAAATAAATTTTGGGACCCCACTTTTTAATCGGCCCCCAGTTGATGGATCACCATGAAACGTTTCAGGAATATAAGCACAACAATATATATCTACACACACTCATAAATCTGTATTATATATATATATATATATAGATAGATAGATAGATAGATAGATAGATAGATAGATAGATAGATAGATAGATAGATAGATAGATAGATAGATATACACATATATAAAAAAACACATTTCATTGTGCTGCCTGGTTAAAGTGGCAAGGTGTTGAAATGAGACACTAAATGACATTAAAAAAAAAAATACTGAAATACGCCAGTTATTGTTTAGTGAACTATGACTTGTGCCCTCATCCTGTTTATGGCCTCACATATTACATTATTCATGACATGCTAAAGGACATCACTGATTATATTATATTTAAAGAACAACATTTTAGAAATTACTGATAAGATCAACCAATGTTTCAGACAGTGTGTTTATTCTAGGCCTTTTAAATGAGGACTAATTCAACAACCTAAATTGATGGTTGGACTATTATAAACCTGTCTGTAAGCTTTTGAGAGAAGCCATAGAAATTGGATATTTCACAAGTGAAACACATGACAAAAAAACAATATCTTTTCTATTATTAGAAGGTATTTTTTGCAAATCCAGGAGAGGATTCATAGTCATTAGCAGAATAGCTTCTATGTGCTTCTCTACAGAATTTTGTGCGCAAAAACTGTGCCACTAGTGTGACATATCAGATTGCTCTACTATGATGGGCTAGAAATAATCAGAATGGACTCATGTTTTAGCATCAACAGGATATACATAAAGTTTTAAAGTTCGGAAAGCAAACAAATGTTAAAAGTCAAATTTAAGCTCTGTTAGTATAGGTAGATACGGTAGCTCAATGGATTTAGTTCTGTCTATATTATTACACTTTTAGTACTACTTGTTACTTAGTTGAATACACATATGTTGGCCAGATTAGCATAAAGGATGACTTTGAATGGACAGGCCTGTAGCGTACCCTATATGAGGAAGAACTTAGCTACCCAAGTTGCAGTGGGATCAAATCATGCAACATATATGATATGTATTAGCAGTATGTATTTCTTATGTCTGTGCAGAATAGTTATTTTGTTGATAGATTTATACTTTTTCTTTTTGTAATTTAGATGCTCTTGAATTAAGAAAGATTCATGTTATGGTTTTGTTTCCGGCATATTGGTATTGTGAGATCACTCTTAATTAGCAGAACTACATCTTCGTTGAACTGTATTGGAAGTTAATATGTGATATTTTGAAATCAAAAGCGTTATATATAATTATGCTCTGGTAGCTAATTTGTGTAAAAGTGCATATTTTCTGAGATACTGTAATTGGAATGTGTGACGCTTTGGGTGTGAAGATATTTTCTGCTTTGTTCTAACCAATTTGATAGTTGTATTAGGAATTGGTATTTTGTGAATGTTTCCCTATCTGGTTATGAGGTGATGACTAGGGCATTCAATAGGGTACAATTTGATTAACAGCTTCTCTAAATTGAAATTAAAGACCAAGGGCCATATTTATTACCCAGTTTGCATAGTGCTTATACCACCCAATATGGTACATGCACAACACAAACCTTAAGTGAGATTTATGAAGCCACACAAGGCCACCTTGCATAGCCCTGAGTGGCTTCATAAATCTCGAGTAATGCAATGCAGCACACATCACTGTGCTGCATTACTCTGCGCCAGGAAGGCATATCCATGGGTGTTGCATGGATGTACCCACGCTACAACCATGGATTTTGAGGCATTCCCAGATTTATTAGAACTGTTAGACCTGGGAATATGCCAAAAACCTATGCCTCCCCAGGTGAGGTGTAACATGGAGAAATGTATTTGTTTCTCCTTGTTTTCTCCTTTCTATGCGTGCTGCATTCTGCAGCATCATTGGAAAGAGGAAAAAGACTCTCAGGATTGCTTTTGTGCATGAAGGTGCCCCTTCCTGCAAAAACAATCCTGCATGCAACACAGGTACCCTTGCACCATGGTACAAGGGTCCCTGCGTTAGCACTAGGCACCCAAAAGGGTGCCAGCGTTGGGGAAAAGACAGAAATGTGCCATATCCTTTTGAATTTGGCGCATGCCTCCCCCTTGCTTGTCACGCAATGCAGCACAGCAAAGTGAATTGCTGTGCTGCATCACAATCCTCATAAATATGCCCCCAATTTGTTTTTTTTAATGCTAACTGAAGTATGTGAAGTATGCTTATATAGGCAGCTAACTTTGGAAGAACGAGCATACAGTTGTGACTGGGTGTCCGGTTACACTGGGCATCGATTCCTTTCAGGATGGCAGGCAAGTGGTGTTTGGTCTTTGTTTCTTAACAGCATTTCTGAAGCTCTGAGCGAGAAACATTTGAATTGCTTTAGTTATTCTGGTGATATCTCTGTAATACTCAACGTCTGTGTATCCTTTTTAGAGATTTATGGTATTCTTTGCAACATTTGTGATTCCTGCTGTTTCACGCTTAACTTAGTTTATAAATGAGTAGTGACTTCGAGGATGCATTTGAATGCAGTCAGGGTGGGTGTCACGGCACATGCTGTGAAGAGCTGGATAGGTATTTGTACATTAGATTACTGTAATAAGTATGATTATTATCATTGCTATGGGCCTACCAAGTTTTTTATTTTTCCCTCAGTAAATGATGGTTAAAGTAACAACTAGGGTGAATTCATATTTGGATCTCTTAATATAAAAGTCATGAAGAATTCTCTCTTTCTTTCCCTGTTTTTTAGTTAACTACTTGTGAGGGTTATGCCACATGTTTATCGTGGGGGTCCCTAAAAAACTTCAGTCAGTACAACCAATATTAAGTGCTTCCCTTTCAGAAACAAACGTTTTGTAGAGAGTTCATTAGGGCAATATCACCTGTATTTGATGTGAGAGTGAGAATCAAGAATTAACCTTGTTTAAAGGTGTGTTTGCTTATGTAGTATTGCTAATTTGAATTAGTTTCCCTCTTTTTAAAATCTTGTTTACGGAGTACTTTATGTGCTATAGCTAAATGTTCTTTATATATTTTTTAAATATATATTTAGATAATTCAGAGGTGTTTTCCGTGCGTTTACTGATCGTACAAAAAAATAAGAGTAATCACAAGACAGCGTGAGTGATGATGGTTATGTGTAAAGAAGAATGGTGAAAACTCTTATAATTATAAAGGTACATTATTATGTTTTTAAGTATAATCTCAGGCACCATTTGTCAAAACTAATCTCCAAAAGATTGTGAAATATACAGTACAATTGCAAAAAAGAATCCTTGTGTCCCGTAAAGAAGATTTTTTTAAATGTATTTTTAGTCTTTGAAGTCAGACTACGCATACGAGGATATGTGTACTGCCATTGCATTTTTTTTATATATTTATCTAAGCAGTCAATTATTATATCTGTTTGTTCTGTTTTACTGTTGTTTCCTTATTGCGTCATACGTTTTACAGGTTTTTGAGTATAATATTATAACTAACATATTGTTGCTTATAGTGTGCCTCTATTCTGACTCGTTTCTAGTGAAACACCGCGTTAGCGCCGTCAAACTCACCTACTTATTGGCATCGGGTTCCCCCAGCAGTCGTGCTGATAGTGCCCTGCTCGCCCATGCTTCTGGCCCAGTATTGGCAGTCAAATGGTTCAGTCAAGCGCTACCTTTCAGTCTCTCTTTCAAGCTTCCTGGCTTGTCGTGGGCCGTTTTTATCCCTGATGCTCAGAGCGACATGCTCCGATAGCTTCAGCCTTCCTCAGATGGCCACTGATGTCGTCCCAGACACAGTCTCCATTCCTGTCACACCTCTTACATTTTCTACACACTGCAGGACCGTCCCAAATGAGAGGGTCTGACGCTCAGTTTCTTTACCTTTTAACCCATTGTTGCCCTATTAGTAATACCTTTCTCTGCCAAATCGTTTTAAGTAGCTTTTGGGAATGGAACAAGAAGATTCAGTGTTTTACACCCAAGACGACAACGAAGGTGAGGTTTTTCGCAAAAATGTTGATGATTTTATTCAATCATCAGTACAACAGGCTGTGGACTCCTCTATATCAAAATTTACAAAAAACTTTGAGTACAATAATTAATATCATGTCAAAAAATGTGTTGGCCCAATCTGCGGGGAAGGCAGAAAATGTAAATTTATTTCTACAAAAATTTAGGGTGCCTGAAGAGTCTCTTTCCAAAGAGAAAGCAAGGTCCTGCACTAAACCCAGCAGTGCTTCTCTGGTAGGTGAGGCTTCCTCACACGTGTTTGAGGACCAAGTTCCTCCAAAGCCTCTAACTCAGGAGGGGTTTCATAATACCAAAAATGTTAACACTATGACAAAAAATAGTAATTTCTGAAGTCCAGGATACGGATGATGATTCAGTTTATCCCAACACTGATGATGACAATGAGGACAAAGGTGATGACTCGGAGTTTTGATTGGGACCTAAACAAAATAAAAGAAAGGTTTCTTCCCCTAACATTGATCCTCATACTTCCAAATCCATTCTATATTCTGAGGGAATTCCTATGTTCGACCCCAAGCGTATCCACCATTTATATTCCACTAAATGGTTCCCAGAATATCACAGGGGGGACTTTATTGCTAGCAGATTATGGGGGTCATTATCACCCGACGGATGGCGTTAATATGGAGGAAAGTACTGCCAACAGGCTGGCGGTACTTTTCTCCATATTAAGACATTGGTGGTTTGGCTCAGCCACGGCGGTAATGACTGCCGGGCTGCAGACTTCAGTCTCTAACCCGGCGTCCATCACTAGCTCACCCGGGGGATTATGACCCCGCCTACCGCCATGGTTTTCGTGGCAACCTTACCGCCACGAAAACCAGGGTGATAGGCACTATCAGTGACAGGGAATTCTATCCCTGTCACTGATAGGGGTCTTCCCCACCACCCTCCTTCTCCCCAGGTTCCCCCTCTACCTCTTCAGACCCCCCCACGACAAACATGCACCTTCATTCACACACAAACACACGCATACACACACTCATACCCACATTCATCCATGCATGCATACATCCATTCACACACACATCCACTCACACTGACATACATTCAAGTACACATGCATTCACACAACACAGCATACACGCACTCACACATCCATACATGCACACACAGACAACACGCATCACACGCCCGCATACACCCACGCACAGACATAAACACCCCCCCCCACACACAACATCCCCAACCCCCCTCCCATGTCGGAGCACCCAACTTACCTGATGTCATGGGGTCCTCCGGCAGGAGACGGGATGGGGCGCTGCTGCCAGCAGCAGCGTCCGCCAGCAGAACACCGCTAGGCTGTATCATGGGTCATGATACGGTCTGTGGCAGGCTACTGGCGTGGTGCTGCTGCTGGCAGCAGCGCCACCTTACCACCATCCGCTGGCATGGCCACAGCCGGATTTCCGCCACCCTTTTCTAAATTCAGAAAGGACCCCAAGAAGGGAGTCGATAAAGCTTTGTCTATATGCCAAGATAAATTACTAAACGTGGTAAGTCCACTAGCCCGCATTTTTGACCTGGCTGAATCTGCCAGACCGTACAGTTCTGTAATTGATGCTGAAGAATTATCCTTGTGGACCCAAAGATCGTTTTGCCTCTTAGTGAATGCTAGCTCCTTTATCGCTTCTGAGAGAAGGAAGTGGCTCCTCTTAAAACTGGACCCCAAATTAACTAATCTTGCAGCGTTGGACCTGGTGTTAAAGCTGATGGTCGTCTTTTTAGTGATTCCTTCATAAAAGAATTGAGCAAATACATCACTACCTTTGCCTCCATTGACATGGCTCAACAATCCTTGAAGAAGGTCTTTGCCCAACAGGTTTTTGCCAGGGCCAGCAGAGGAAAAGGATGCTTTGCGGCTGTGGCTTCAGAGGTCAATATTTCAAAGGCTTCAGTAACCACAATTGTCAAGAGTTCAAGCCCCAATTCTATCCACAAACTAATAGGGGATTCCGAAACAGAGGGAAGAGAAGCATCTGTGCAGTAAACACTACAAGTAGGTCCTCCTTCTGTACCTCTCGCGGGGGAGGGTTGTAAAGATTCTTTCTCCTGAAATGGCAATCCATCACCTGAGATTCCTGGGTGTTGGACCTCGTTCAAGGCTATTCAATAAAACTCTTCTTCACAAGAGAGCTATTCATGAGCCTTTTCCTCATCCAAAAATATTTCTTAGCTCTCTCTTTTTGGTTCAAAAGAAAAACAAACATATGAGACTGGTCCTAAATCTCTAACAGTCCAATCAATTTGTAGTCTATCAACATTTCAAGATGGAAACCATCATCAATCCAAGAGACTCTTTGCTGCAAGATGATTGGATGGTCCATCTCGATTTACAAGAAGCATATTTAACAATTCCTACCATCCCTCTTCCAGAAAATTCCTTCAATTCCAATGGCAGAGAAGGACTTATTAGTTTACCTCCCTCCCTTTTGGCCTCTCTACGGCACCTTGGTACGTCTCAGGTCCAAGGGAGTCAGTTTAATCATCTACTTGGACGATATTCCACAGTCAGTGTCTGTTTACTCTTCAATACTAACTTCAAATGGCTCGTTCCCTGTTACAAGTGCTAGGCTTCCCAATCAATACAGAAAAATCAATTCTTGTTCCCTCTCAGCAGATGGAGTTTTTAGGGTTTTTTAGTCAATTCAGAATCAGCAACTCTTCATTTACCCATGACCAAGGTCAAAGCGTTAAAATCCAAAATTTGGCACACCTTAATGACTCCTTCCATATTTCTCAGGAAACTTGCCACAATTATAGGTCTTATATCCTTATCAATCCAGGCCATCTTTCCAGGTCACCTTCATTATCGAGCTCCCTAAAGACTCAAAATATGCCACCTTCAACAGGGCCTTTTTTATTCCGAGCAGGAACAGTTGGATCCAGAATCTTGCATGGAGCTTCAAAGGTGGGTAGACCTTTTAGATGGCAGAAAGGACAAGACAATCTTTGCCTCAGCCCCAGATCTTCTATTAGAATCTAATGCAAGAATGACAGGTTGAAGTGCTTGGTGTGGACAGACCTCTACTGGAGGCACATGGTCAGTCATGGAGTAAAAAATGCACATAAATTGTTTAGATCTGTGGGTAGACCCCTTTGCAATCCAGAGTTTTATCAAAAACAAAGTAAAATGTTCCGACCTTCTTTGAATGGGAAATCTTACCATGGTGCAGTATATAAATCATCTTGGCGGCACTGGGTCCAAACCTTTGAGAGAGCTAGCAGACTGGCACTTAGGCCCTCATTACAAGTTTGGCGATCTTAAGACCGCCAGACCGGTGGTGATGGTCTCACCACAGACGTGCCGGCGGTAAAGACCCCAAAATTAAGAGTTTGATGGTTTGGCCTAAGCCAAACCGCGATACTCTGCCCATCCCGCCGCTTTTCTGTGGTCCGCCGGGCTGGAGGTGAGCACCTCCGGCTCGGCGGATGCCATAATGTTGCTAGCGGTATTATGATGGGGAAGACTGCCAGCATTTCCTGGCGGTCACACTGGCACAAAAGCTGGTGGTCTAGTATCTCGGTGACAGGAATCTGCATTCCTGTTGCCGGGATACTTCCACACTCACGTCCACATACCCGCACACATGCACCCACATACTCCCACAAACAAGCACACTCCCACTCACCCACGCACTCGCGTCATACAACCCCATTCAAACTAACATACATACACAAACACCGCAGTTCTGCATGCAATCACTCCCCCTCCCGTAGCGCAAACATACATTCCCACACCTCTCCCTCCTGCACCGCCTACATGCACTCACCCGCTCTCCCCGTCCACTGACACACATGCACCCGCTCTCCCCGTGCACTCACACAAACACGCATCCCCCTCCACTCACCCTCTCCCCGTCCACTAACATACACATGCACACACATACACACACTCATCCCTTCCATCTGCTCAATCGCACTCACGCACTCAATCGCTCACACCCGCACACACACGCTCACCCCCTTCCCCATCCACAAACACTCACCCCCTCCCCATCCACAAACACTCACATACACCCCCCCACCGGCAATCCACATACACTCATGCACACCCCTCACCCCATCCACAATCACTAACATGCGCAGACACGCACCCACAAACATCCCTTCCCTCCCCTGTCGGACCGTCCACTTATTCATCCATCGAGGAGGTTGTAGGGAGGGGATGGGTCCCAGCGCTTCCACCGCCGGCAGAGCCCCACCATCAGGACACAGCCACGCCGTATTACAGGAGTTGATGGGACCTGGTTGGGCTGGTGTTTGCCCTGGTGCCATGGAGTGTTGAGTGGCCCTTGCTGAATAGCGGGGGTGTCGTAGAGACATTGGAGGGAGCGTCTGGTTGTGGTCGACCAGATTGGGATGCTGCTCGTGGGGGGGTGGGGGGGGGAGGGCGTGGCTCGGAGCCATGCAAGGAGGAAGAGATTTCCAGGCAGCTGCCTGGGGCTTGGTTGTAGGCATCCTGAAACTGAAAGTGGTGGGCCTGTCGGGGTGCCTGATTGGGTGCTCAGTCTTCCCTGGTCCGGGGCTACTTACCAGGCAATGGGGTGTAGAGGCCTCCTGAGGCTGCAGAGGTGGTTCTCAAGCCTCTGATCCTGTGAAATGTGGGTGCTTTCCTGCCTCGCCGGGCTCATCAAGAGGAAGATATAGTCTGCTTCTGGGGCTGCTCTGGAATGGGGCAACATCGGCAGATCGATGCCTTGCAGGGGAATATCACAGAACAATATACCACCCGGTGCCCCTACCACAGTGCCAGGCCCATCCGGGGGGGGTCAGAGGATAGCCAGAATGTGGAGACGACTGCTGAGGAGCCATCGCGAGCCGAGATTCTTGCTGCTATTCAGGGTTCAAGGGTGGCTCTAGAAAGCAAGATAGAAACGGTGGTAGTTGAGGTAAACCTCCTCAGGGAGGATCTCAGGAAGGTCTCTGACAAGGTCAAGGTGGCTGAGGGCTCCGCTATGGAGCTGCAGATGGAGGTGGGGGCTTGCCTAAGCAGATGGTGCAAGCTACCTCCACGGATGGAAGACTGGAGGCAAGACTGGATGATGCTGAGGGCCGGTCTCGGCAGAATAACATAAGATTGCTAGGATTCCTGGAGCATGCAGAGGGGTCAGCAGCTGAAACCTTTGTGGAAAATTGGATTAAGGATGTGCTGCAGCCGGTGGGCCTCTCCAGAGTATTTGTGGTGGAGCGTGCTCATAGGGCCTCGTAGCATCTCCGCGGTCTGGTGCACCTCCGAGGGCTATCATTGCCCGTCTTCTAAACTACAAAGACAGGGACTGTGTTCTGAGGGCAGCCCGCCACTCTGACAGGGCGGTATTTGAGAACAGGAAAATTTCTATCCATCCTGATTACACCAATAAGGTGCAGAACTCCCGAAAGGTTTTCCTTGAAGTGAAAGCGAAACTCCGGGCCATGAATCTCAGATATGTTTCTCTATCCTGCGCACTTAAAGGTGCTCTCTGGAGGCAGGTCTCACTTCTTCGAGCGTCCGGAGGAGATTTGGAGACGGCTGAAGATGTGGGACAAGGTCACTCTGGGCAGTTTGGCAAGGACAGGTGGAGTGGCTCATCGGGCATCTGGAGCGGAAGGCCCAGACTTGAGAACCCATGGGGGAAGCCTGTTGGAGGGCACTGTGGCTCAGAGGTCGGCTGTAGACCCTGCCCACAGGATTGAGATACAGCAGGACGGAACAATGGCGGTGGTGTCTGCTGGGTTGGCAGATGGGTCTGGTGGAGAGCTGGAACTGGAATTGGAGATGGTCCCCTTTGTGACTTTGTCACTGACATTTGGAGCTGACTGTCATGCCCTAAATCAGGGGGCCTGTGTCTGAGTAAGAGCAATTGATCTTCGAGAAGTGGTGATCCGAGACACTGATCTGGGTTTTGAAGGGGCACTATCTAAACTTGGGCTGTATTGGACATTGGGGGGGGGACAACTCTAATAACATTGAACAACGATGGTTTAGTTTGCGGGCAATAGTATGTTGTAGCCGGGGTGGGGGGTGGTCACTCCACATTTGTGGTAGGCCTTTATAACTGGGTAGTTGGGGACTAAGCTGATGTCCTGGCAGCACTTACGGAATGGATCTGCAGTGTGGTGGTTTGTTTAGGTTGTTATACTGCATATCCGGAGTGGGGGTTGGGGGCTAGAGGGGTTTGACTGGCAAAGTTCACCAACATTTTACGTTGTTTTCACAGTGCAGGTATAATGGCGAGATATGCATGATGTACCTTCTTTGTCTTCCCATGGTGGAATGGAAGTCAGGGGGAGGCATTAACGTGGGAGGGATAACAATTCAGTAACAATATGGGTCGTAAGATTAACATGTTGACGTGGAATGTTAGGGGGTTGAAGAGCTTCACCAAGCGTTACAGGGTACACTCCTTTTTAAAGGGATATAAGGTGCATAGAGCCTGCCTTCAGGAGATGGACATGACGGCGGAGGAAGCACAAAAACTGTCCAAAAAGTGGTGGGGTCAAATGTTCTCATCCTCCTTCTCCTCTTAGGCGAGAGGTGTGACTGTATAGGTGTCTCCAGGGGTTCCTTTCACCCACACATATAGTGAGGTAGATGTTGAGGGGAGATATCTCCTGGGCGAGGGTATGTTGGATGGATCACCCATCATTATCCTTAACACTTATGCGCCTAATATTGATGATCACTCCTTTTATATTAAAATACCAGAGATCCTGGTGGAGAGTGTGGATAGGCCTATTGTTTGGGCGGGGATTACAATTGTATATTGAACGGGAAACTGGATCGCCGTCCGCCAAAGCTGGGGACCAAGCCCCTAATGGTGAAATCTCTTGTGGAAGTGATGAGCCAGTTAGGGTTATGGAACAGTTGGAGGGAGTTGCACCCGGAGAGCAAGGAATTCACCTGTCACTTTAGAACACATAATACACATACTCTGTTGGATAGGTTTCTCCTGGCCCGTCTTAACAGCTCTCAGGTTCTGGAGGTTACATATCTGGGTCGGTTTCTGTCCGATCACACACCTGTTCTGATGCACTTCCAATGGGGGGTAGCGGACACCAGTCTAGCGCATAATTGGCGTTTGCCTGTGGACTTTCTCATGGATGTAGGTTGCCGGGATGGGATGGGTGAGGTCGTTAATGGTTACATTAACTTGAAATGGAACACAACAACGTCTAGGGGGCTGGAGAGGGAGGCAATGAAGGCCGCAGTGCGAGGGGTTTTCATCGGTACAGCATGCGGGGTACGTAAACGAATGGAGCAGAAACTTACAGTTTTGGAGGCGAAGTTAGGGGATCTGCAGCAGCAGTTACCAGACACAGGAATAGCTTAGAGGGAAGAACTCAGGTTATATAAGGAGGTTAACAGTTGTTGGGATACCCTGAGTCGGGTGACTCTTAAAGCATATAGGCAGCGACTACATCGGGAGGGGGATAAATCTGGCAAACCTTTGGCATGGATTCTGAAAAGGGAGGTGGAGTCTCCTCCCATTCTGCACATTCGGAATGCTAATGGCGAAACGATCACAAAGCGCACGGATATTCTGCGGGTCTTTGCAGAACATTTACAGAAGGTATCAAGGGCTGGTGCGGTATCCCTAGAGGAAGGCGTGGGGGAATATCTGAAGCAGATGCGGCTTCCACGATTGGACTTGGAAAGTAGGGAAGCCTTGGAGACGGCGATTACTGTGGAGGAGGTGGGCGAGGCAATGACTGATGTCCAAGTCTAGGTACCCGGGTGGTGACGGTTTTCCTATCGAGTTGCATCAGACGTTTTCTTTGTCGCTGCAGGAGGAGCTCCTGGAGGTGTTTGAGGAGGCCCGTGCGGTACGTTGCCAGAAGCTATGGGTCAGGGCATTGTGTGCTTGATGCTTAAGCCGGGTAGGGACCCCAGGGGCCCTTCATCATATCGTCCGCTCACCATGTTAAATAGCGATGTCAAGATACTTTGTAAGATCCTGGCCACTCGACTACGTGGGGTGATTCGGGGTTTGGTACACGAGGATCAGTGTGGGTTTATCCCAGGTGGCAGCACGTCTTATAAGTTGTCTCATTTGGCACACTTTTTGCATGAGACCGAGGGCAAGGACACTGAATTGGCACTGGTGTCCTTGGATCTTGAGAAGGCCTTTGATACGGTTGAATGGGGCTATCTGCTAGAGGTTTTGCATGGCATGGGGTTCGGTCCTGGTTTCTGTGCTTGGGTGCGGCTGCTGTACACTGCCCCCACTGCACAGCTTTGGGTGGGGGTGGAGCTATCAGACTCCTGGAAGATTGGTAGGGGTACAAGGCAGAGATTCCCACTCTCGCCTCTCCTCTTTGCTCTTGCGGTGGAGCCACTAGCGATCTGGCTTTGAGAGTGTATGGGCCAGTGGGGAATCTGGGTGGGGCAGACCACCCTTGTTTATTTCTGGGAACCCTGTGTCTTGGTTCCGATGTTGCTATAGAGGATGGATGTGTTCAGGTCATTTCTGGTCTTAGGATAAACAGGAAAAAGTTGCTCCGGTTTCCCTTGGGGTCCCTCTGTGGTGTTCCCCAGGCTGACTTACCTAAGGTGGGTCTCAGGTGGGAAATTGAGAGTTTCCGGTATCTGAGCATTTGGGGCACTCATGCGGTGGCTGCGCATGACAAGCATAATGTCGAGCAAGTGGTGGTTGGTCTGGAGCGTTCGGTCTCGTTCTGGGATAGATTACCTCTTTCTGTAATGGGCAGGGCTGCTGTGGCAAAGATGGTCTTCCTGACGCAGTGTCTGTACTTAGTCCAGAACATGCTATACCCGTTGACCGCTCAGTTCTTTTGTTGTTTGGTCAGTCTATTGATTTCCTTGGTGTCGGCTGGGTGATGTAGTAGGGTGGCTCTGTCGGTGTTGCAGAGGGATCTTGAGAGTGGAGGGCTGGCGATTCCCAACATTAGACATTATTATTACACAGCACACTTGCAACATGCTGCCAAGTGGATGACAGATGCCGATATTTGGGAGAAGAGATTGTTTGCAGGAATGCTGGATGGGCAGGCATTGGTGCATCTAATTATGTTGGGGGGTCGCTTTGATCCAGCTGCTCCCTACTTGGTCAGCTCCACTGCAGGAATCTGGGAACAGGCAGTTAAACACGTGCTCCAACGAGCCCCCTTCGACAGAGCTGAGAATATGGGATTTAGCACCCTTTTGGGATATGAAAAAGTTGATGTTCGTGGAAGCCTGGAGACTGGGTGGATGTGAGGTAGCCAGGGATCTGTACCCCAATGGTGAATTCCTTTCCTATACTGAAGCTAGGGATTTGCTTGGTTTGGGCCCTGGTCAATTCCTGCAATACGCTATAACTGAAAGTGTGGCACATGAGATCTGGAGTGGTTTCCTGGTAGCCCCTAGGGCCTCTGGGGTGCTAAAGGGCCTGATTAATTGGGGTGAAGTGACGCACTTGATTACCCAGTTTTATAAAGCCCTTGAGGTGGATCAACCAAGTGAGGGGCGCAGGGCATGGGAAAGGGACCTGGGGGCACCTATAGCAGATGCTGATTGGGATCTGGCCTTGGCTATGGTTCATATAGTGTCATGTAATAATAGATTTAAGTTACTGCATTTTAACATTGCACACAGAACGTACCTTTCCCACAGTCAACTAAACAAGATTGACCCGAGGTGAAGAGCGGGGTGTCCCATGTGTGGCACGCTGGGTGCTTCCTTCTTGCATCTGGCTAGCACCTGCAGAAAGGTAAACAAATTTTGGCAGGAAGTAGCAGCTTAAGTGGAGGAGGTTACAGGCCTGAGGTTAGAGGCAACGCCGATAACTTGTCTCTTAGGAGTAGTGCAGAGACCGCGGGCCAGAATATTCCATATAAATTAGCACAGCTGGCGCTGGTGTTGGCCAGGCGCAGGGTGGCAATTGGGTGGATGAGCACCTAGAATCCTTTTGATCCCTGATTGGATACGGGACTTAATGGAATGGGGTACAGCTGAGGAACAACATATGTGCCTAACGCGTAGGGATGAGAAGGCACTCACTGATTTGCCAGCTTAGGGAACCCTACTGGACTGGTTCACGGGTGTGGAGGATGCAAGCTCTGCAGATAGTACAGAAGATGGGTGGGGGGGGGCGGAACATACACATTGAACCTCTCTAACACTCTAACAGGTGACGGCCAACTATGGTCTCAACATCTTTCTGTTTTTCACAAGCTTTATAATGTCTGGTCTCGTGGATATTGTGTGGGATGGGAGGGTTGGAGGGCAATTTTGCTACAACGGACATGACTGGCTCCTAGCTTGAATGTAGCTCAATAACATTTATTGGTACTGTAATGCACTATGACTATTATATCTTGCAATAACCTGTGCTGCACTGTATGTTCATAGTTTATTAAACTCAATAAAAACAGTTAAAAAAAAAAAAAATGTCCACTGACCAAGCCTATGTTTCTAGCATTGACAGGATCCGCTGTTCTTGCCAGTGCATTGTAAGTTTGACATACAACTCTGTCAACATAAAAACAACAGGTAAAAACATCAGCTTTGCGACAACTTTTTTTATATTCAAAAAGAAAATCTCAAAGCGGGATTTTATTTTTGAAAATAAAAAAAAGCAATACTAACCTTGCTGTGAGAGGTTCCTCTTATAGCAAGGGGGCATTGTGCACTTTTCAATGCCCCCCACTGCCAGGTTTTTCCACTGAAAACGGTTTTACGTGTGCCCATTTAAACTAGGTAGGCAGACATCTAGCCAAACCTCAGATAGTCCTTACTTATGCAGGTTGTCGCAGGGGTTTCACCAAAGCGGAGACAGAGTAGTCTCTGCCATCGTAAACTAGGTGGGCAGACATATGGCCAAACCTCGGATCGCCCTTACTCAGACTGTCGCAGATGTTTCACCAAAGCGGAGACGGAGTAGTTTCTGCCATCGTCAAACTATAGTCTGCCCTGATATAAATCAGGAGGGCAGGTGGACCATAATATTGGCTTTGCGGCAGTGTTCCCTCTCTGCCAAGATTTAAATGAGGATCTAAGTCTGTTTCTTATTATCCTTAAAAATAACCCAATTTTGAGACGATTGAATTGAGCCTTTGGTAAAAGGCTGAAGGCTGAGCACAAAGGGCGTTAGATGATAATGGAGAGGAGGGTACAGGGCTGTGCATTATTATTATTGTTGTTTATTTACCTGTACAGTGCAACTGTTGCCCTCGAAAGGGCAAGCTGGCGCGAGAGATTCATAGTCCTAGGCATCTAGGAAGCAAAAACAAAGTTAAGGCTTGTAGAAAAGCCAAATTTTGAATGAGTTTCATGAACAGTGGGAAATTGGAGGTGCAGCAGGTACTGAGAGGTACCAGATGCCAACGTGTTACATCCCAGTAGGAGAAAGGTTTGCCACTTGATCTGCACCTGTAAATGTGAGGAATAGCAGCGAGATGAAGATTGGCCGATCGGAGAGAGTGGGCTGGATAATAAAATCAGACCTTTCCCTTGAAGACGTCTAGGTCATTATTGTGTAGAGTTCTGTGGGCATGGCAAATATTTCTAAAATGAGTCCTATTAATGTCGAGCAGCCAGTGTAAATCCTTCAGGCGACTGACAATGCGGAACTTGGAAGAAGATTTAAGATGAGGCAAGTAGAAGCGTTTTGAGTGACTTGAAGTCAGTGGAGTTGGTAGTTTGTAATGCGAAAGTACAGGGCATTGCCATAGTCCAGCCTAGATGTAATCATGAGTAGGCCTATCATGTAACAGACCGAGATTGGAAGCCAAGTAAAAACATTAAGAAGAGTTATTATTTTGGCAAATCAGATTACAGACACCTGGTTCACCTATTTGGACGGAGAGAGGTTATTGTTCAAAAGAACTCCAAGATTTCTTGAGAGTTGAAGGCTGGGGGAGGAGCACCTAGTTCACAAGGCCACCATCTAGGAGTCCAGGTATGCATGCGTGAGTTTTGAAAACATGGTAATTTCATTTATGTCACTGAAGTAAATTTGAAGTGATTAGTGTTCATCCAGGTTGCAATAGATAATTAGATTGAGTCTCTGTTACATAGTCACAATAATTTGTGTGTCATCAGTGCATGAAAGAGTATCGAACCTAAACGACCTCACCAGCTCGGACTCTGGGCCGCATACAAGTTAAACAGAGTGGGGTTGAGCGTGGAGCTTTGAGGAACTCTGCAATTAATAGTTTCTGAGGCACAGCAGTAAGGTGGGAACATGACAGCTTGAGTTTCGTCAGAGAGGAACGAATGGAACCACTTCAAAGGTTTGTAACAGATGCCGGATTCATGTAGACAAGAGATAAGAATAGGGTGAGATACTCTGTCAAAGGCAGCGGACAAGTCCAAGAGGATCAAGGCAGCGGAGTTTCCCCAGGTCAAGAAGCATGCAGGGATTATCTGTGCAAGCGGCCAGACATCTCAGTCTTGTGCCCTGTCGGGAAACTGGATTGAGGGGAATCCATAGGGCATTCTCTTCAAGGTAGCAAACCAATTATGCATTAGCAATTTTGTTACCGCAACTTTAGCGAAAGAAGAGATATACAGTAATAGTTCAGGGTTTCGGTGTGCACCAAAGGCTTTTTCAGCAAAGGCGTGACAAGCACATGCTTCCACGCGGCTGGCACCGAGGAGAAGGAGACATTATATAGTGCTGAGAGTGTGGAGGTAATAGTTTCAAACCAAGGAGAATACTTGGAGGGGATGGGTCCAGCGCGGAGAAAGATTTGGTGTTACTAGGAAGTTTAGCCACTTCGAAATCTGGTATAGGTTGCATCTTTGTCAAAAGTGCTGTTTTACGAAAAGGACTCTGTGCCAAAGTGATTAGCAGTGTCTTCCCCAGTGGCGGATCGGAAATTAGTTTGTGTGTTGCAAATTTAATTGATGAAGAAAGTTGACAAAGAGTCACATAATTCCAGAGAGTAAAGGACCCTGCTTCTGCAAGTGAAAGGGCGGAGAAATATATTGTTCAGTGATCGGATCAGTAAAAAGATTTGAAAGATAGGTGCACTGACCTAGTCCAAGTAGTTTGTGGCTGGGTTTGATTGGTGCTCTGCAGCCCTGCTTAAAAGGCTGTTTGTAATGGGATCTCCATTTCTGTTCTAGGACCTTGCATTTCCTTCATGCTGTGCCATGGTCCTTTACCATGGGGCCGAGGAAGAGTACCTCTGTGGTTTCCTGATCTTCACAAGAGCAATGCTGTCAAGTGATTTAAATATCCAATTACTGGCAGCTTTAGAAATTACTTGATTAGGATTCACTTAGATGGCATTAAGAGTGTTAAAGAAATTGCTTGGAGAGACAGGCTTCGAACCCACTGGAATGAGGTCTTTCCAGTTTAGATCTAAGCAAAGTAGTACTAGGCAACAACCACCTAAAAATTACGTCTTTGGGATCAGTTCATAGTAGCAAGAATGAAGAGCCCCTGATCATTTCTTTGACATTGTTAAATATGGGGTTTAGTGTGTGCCCAGCAGTATGGGTGGAATGATTGATCAGCTGGGTTATGCAGAGATTTCGTATCACGAATGAGAGAGAATCGAGGTCTTCAGCTGTGTCAAGATGAAAATTGCGGTCCCAGAGAATGGTAAAATTGGGTACCTTTCAAAATTAGGGAGTAGTAAGGGTTGAGAGCTTAGTGCTGAAGGGACATGGGGAATGCAAGCGAAGGATAGAGTGGAAACGATTTGAAGAAAGAGAGCAAAATCAGTCCAGGAAAGAGACACTATTTCAAGCATAGAGTCGCAGTGAGAAAAGGCAATAAAGCAAATCTTAATTTAAGGAGGTGACATAGATGAAAAAATACACAATTACTGGGCATGGCCAGAGCTTTGTTGGGAGGAAAAGTTGATTGTAGCCAAGTTTCCTCCTGAAATAAAACACCAGGATGAGAGACAACATAAAATCCCATGTTAATGTTAATTTTAATTTTCTAAAAAGAAGCGAATCTTGATATGCATAATAAGTAGGGAGTCATGGCACCCTGAGCCTGTGAGTGCCCAATAGCTTGTAGTTGGGAGGTAAATGGGTCATATGATATTAGCGCGAGAGAGAATTTGCCTCAGGGAGAGCTGAACAAGCCTTCAGGTAGTGTGATAGCATGAGTGTGGGCACAAAAGAACAAGAGTATACACAAGTTGGAAGAAACACATGCTTGTAGTTTCCTTACCTGGGGCGAAAGCTGCAAAGTGGGTGATGCATGGTGCACTAATGGCATGAATGGGTGCAGACTGGCTATCTTTGGTGTGCCTACTGCATGCACCTGCTGCACATATGCGCTCCAGCATCTAATAAATTTGCCACCCGTGACGGTCATGGAGTGGACTGGTAGCACAGCTGAGCAACCAAGTGGGCAAATGAAAACAACAAACTGGAGCCAAGCTGCTCCTGTACCAACCAGCAAGCTCCCCTAGAGAAGGTACTGGTGGGAAAAAATGTAAACAGAAGAAATGTGATGAGGTTAAAAGCATGCACCCAGTAGAAGAGCAGCAGTAGCTGCTTTGTAAAGGCTGCTATAAATAAGCAGCTGAAGATGCTAACAGAGATAGGCACCTCCAAGACGCTGTACAAGAAAAATAGCGATCTCAGAGTCCCAGGGTGCTGTGCTGCCTCAGCAGCTGTGGCCTGTAGGCCTCCAACTACACAACCTTATGGGACAAATGAAAACAACAGGTGGAGCACAACCGCTCCTGCACCAACTGGCACGCTGCTTTGCCAGCAGTACTACTGAGAAAGAAAATCTGGCCCAAGGCATGCACTTGGGAGAGGATGGTGTCCACATGCGTAGGTCTGGATATCGTGTAAGTGCTTTGGGGTACCAAAAGAGCTTTTTGAGCAAAGACATGACAAGGGCCTGCTTCCAGCTAGCAGGCACCGAAGACAAGGAGATACTGCATAATGTTGTGAGTGCATAGGCAATAGGTTCATTGTACCCCTCCAAATCCCTGAGGAGAATACTTGGAGGTCATACTTCTAGCTGTGAGCCAGATTTGATGTAACTAAGAAGTTTGGCCACTTCTGAATCTCTCATAGGTTGTAACTTTGTCAAAAGTGCAATTACATGAAAAGGAACCCGTGTTAACTTGATTAGCCGTGTGTTCCACTGCAGCAGGTTGGAAATTAGTTTGAATGTATAATTTCTTTATTCATCTGTTTTTATTTAATGATATTGTGTTAAGCATGCATGCCAACATTTTAGAAGAGGAAACTGGGATATTTTAATAATACGATCAGGATATTGTAGTTCTCCCATTGACTTCTATTGAAGGAGAGGCTATTTCTGGCAGGAGACTGCCAAAATAATGTCATTTTTGAGTTAAAAAAATCTTGAGTCTTACAGCATGAATCGGGTTTATTGGCATGCATGTTAAATCATGTTTTCTATTGTTATTAATACTGAACTATTGTGGGTTCACAAACAGTCCATTATGGGGTGAGCTCTATCAGGCAAGATGTCCTTGTTTGTTGAGCTTAGAGCTTTTTGCTGCAAAGAAGGAAGTTCCAGAAGGGTCTCGTGGTGAGCGAATCCATCCTTATGGAATCCTGCCTGGCTACATCTTTCATGTTTCTAGTTTTATAATTTGTTCTAAGATCTAAGGTAAAGCTTAAGAGCAGGGAATAACCAGCAAAGTTGTCCATGGCAAAATGACTTTGGCAGCTACATGTTTCAAATATGTCCTACTTATAGCTTTTGGTATCAAGATTCAAGGATTTGCTGTACCCACATCAAATGTATGAAGCTTTGGGTGACCCTCACCAGCGACATCTGGCGCCTTGCCTTACACCACTAGTCCATCTGGCCCATTTCCATAAAATCTTTTGAGTCAGAAGGTAAAGCCGTGAACCATGCTCATTGAATTACAAAGATGTGTTGTAAATTCTTGGAAGTGTTTGTCATTTTCAATGTAACATTTAAATATGAATCTCTAGTTCCCTTAATTCAATATCCACCATTTTACACTGTTACTTTTCCTGAGAATGTTTTTTAACTTTTTTTTTTTTTTTTTTTTTTTTTTTTAACTTTAATGTTATTCTAGTGCTGCTTAAATCCTAAATAAATTTTTCTGGATAAAAGCTTTCTTTTGCCTCACTGCTACCTCGGGATAGTCAGATTTTCTCTCAAAAACTGGTGTTACCGACCAAGGCAGTGGATTTCTGGTCTGGGTGGAGTCTCACATTCCAACTAATAATCCAGAATCTCACACTCGATGACCACTGTTTTCTCAATTCACAATAAAAGAAAAATCAATGTAAGGTCTTCTTGACAGCTTCTGGTCACCAGGGCACGCTTCTGTGGCTTTTAGTTCGACCCAATCACGATGACGGTGTGCATTTTCATCAGGCTATTGTGAAGTTTCTTTTTGTCACGAGGCACATATTTTACGCGAGTTAAATTTGTTTCCTGGGTAGAAAATAAACAGAATAAACTTTCAATTTTGAAATACTGTTCAAGTTCTATATTCCTCACACCTTCTGCTTCTGGGTGAGAGGGAGGCGGACAGAGGTTATGGGGAATGGTGGAGAGTCTAGCCTTTTGTGCTGCCTTTCAATACTCGCATTCAAAGGTGCCAACTGGAGGACTTCTGCCCCAGTCACACTGAAGACACAATCACAACTGCTTAACTGTCACTTGATCCCATTCAGAAGCAAGGTCTCTTTATTCGATCACTTATTAGAACATTGGAATGCTGGGGGCTCCATTGAAAACAATGGAGTGCTGCAGGCTTTTACTGGCCAGTAAAAGCCCGCAGCGCCAACATTCCAATGTTCGCTTTGTTCACAGCAACAGCTGTGAACAAAGCCTCACGGAGCCCGAGGGGATTTTAATCCCCTCGGTCTCCGTGAAAATTTGTTTTTTTAATAGAACATTCTGCCCTGAGTGGCAGAATGTTCTAATAGCCTTAGAACCCGCCGCAGCGGGCTCTACCGGCTATTAAAGTCCTTCTCCCTTGTTAAATGCCCTCGCCTTCGGCTCGGGCATTTAACGCGGGGAGCGGGCCTTTAATAGCCGGTAGAGCCCGCTACGGCGGGTTCTAAGGCTATAGTAATACCTGGTCCCTGCGTCTCGCCCAGATGATACTGTTGAGCTGGGAAATCTCAGTATAACCTTCCAACATGTTCAAAAGATTGCCACACGATTCTGGGTTATTTTCCAGTCTGCCTAGTTATTTGGCATAATCCATGATCTTCCCCCATTTACACCATTACCATTCTTGGTTATTTCCCTCCCTCTCGTACTTCCAGGCATGGTGGAGGACTTTGTTGAAAGACTCTTAAGTGGTCAGTCCCACCAAAGTTAATTATTTTCTTTACCGTTTCAGTGATCTTCTATGTTCTCTGTTGCATTGTTTCATTTTTATGTACTTAAGAAACGGGAGAAAGATTGAACAGCAAAGACTAAGGGCCAGATTCAGAAAACGTAACTCAAATATATACAGTAAAGGCACACACTATTAATATATGTGCCACAGTTGTTCATTCATTCGAGGACGAATCTGTGGAAACCAGATGCACAATGCACCACTGAGGTACACCTTGACAATGTGTCTTTCTCCTAACTACTATCTGATGCTGCATGCAAGGGTGGTAGATTCATCATTATATGACTGAGTACGAAATACGGAGGGGTATGTTTAATGGTGCATAGCCTCAATATCTGGTAATATTAGGACATTTTTGCCGCTTTACACTTGTTTTGAAATAAATGTAATAAAGCTAAATTCATGCTGTAGAAGAGCAAAGCCCCACAGCAGTGTTAACACTAGGGCATTAGTTGGCTCTCTGCACAATGGGTCAGCGCTATATTTACCTTGGCGGAATGCTATTGGGAATGAGGGTGTAGCCAAGTAAAAAGTATTTTCAAATCCTTATTATTAAATATAAAACACGCTTTTGAAATCCAAGAGAGCTTCAATTTCAGACAGGCAAGACCTAATTGCGAGACCTGCTAAGTGAGACATGAAAGATAACACATGGCTTGCAGAGGAGGGCATCAGATCAATCTTCATGTTTAAAGACAAAAACGTAGCCAATTGATTCAATGTGTGCTCCATATTGAGAGCTTTGTAGCAGCCTGCAAGATTCAAATTTTTTTCTGACATGTAAAGATGTCAATAGGAACATAGCTACGAGACACACAAAACCACCAATAAATGCCTTGCTCTTCTCAACTTTTTAGCTGCCAGAGGTCTATGTATAAGTGCAATATGAGAGTCATTTTCCCCATAGCCATGACAAGGGCTGCTACCATAAGCAAGAGAAGTAAGAGCATTAAACGACAAACATTTAGAGTGAACAATTCAGAGGCATTTTGCTTCCATGCTGAATGATAATCCATGACATAACTGCATACGAAATGGAATGAGTCTGATTGGGATCACAATTAGGCTCAGGAACTCCAAGATCTTTCCTTTCATGGATCATCATTCGCTTAGTCTCATTGAACTCATTTTTAGAGAAATGTTTGTTAAATTAAGAATTTCCCTGAGAAAGGTGGCCTCACGGCAAAGCCTATGCAAATGCACGCCCATTACACCAGGGCCTAAATTACACTGGGGCCGAGGTGACAATACCCAGCATGGCGTCTGCATACTCCCTCCTTCTCTGTCCATCATGACCAGAAGGTGGTAGCCTAGCAGGAAGGGTTAAGAGGAAAAACATTGCTGCTGAGCTGAGTCAGACACAAGGGGGTCCGAGGTGAGATGACCGAAGGGCCAGAGCAGCACCTGGCCCCCAGCTTGACTCAGGTGAGGGGAGGGTGTGGCTGAGAGGATGACACTTTACAGTAGCCTGGTGGGGGCCTGCAAGACTGTAAAGCTCACTGGGCTGGTTGACTGAGGTCCTTAAAAAAAAAAAAAAAAGGTCACGTGTGAGTGAGGTACCGGCCCATCGCCCAATGCGCAACTGCCCACCTTCACAATCCGACCATGTGTGAAAGGGCAGACAGTACTTTTAATGTGATCGCATTTAATTCTTTGTAGCTAAAAGAAAGACATAGTGGGCAACTACAGGGCCAACAGCTTTGAAGATTTTCCCTTTGTAGAAGTGAGTGCACCATGTTACTCCTTTACCTAGGAAAATTACTTTAATATTGACGATCCTTGAAACGATGTATACCCTACAGCTTGAGGTATTTCAAAAGACAAACAGTATCATGGAAAACTGGCTGTCTGGCGTCCAATCAAACTGACTGCAGCAATTCTCTCTGCATCTTAATCACCAATTTATGATCTGTCAGGTAAAGAGGTCCCTACTATTTCAGCAAATTTAGGAAGCCCTTCCCCATTGCATGATCTTAGGGAGGTAATGTGCATGTTAGAACAGGAGGGAAATTATTTTCCTCCAGTTTTAAGCAACAGGTAGGGCAGAACATGCCTAAATGAATCAGCTGCTCAGTGATCCCTGCTGTTCATTCAACTATGCAGCCACAACTCTCCGTTCTGCACTCATTAAGTGATCATTCTCAAAATTAAGCTGATGGCACCAAAAGGTGGGGAAACATATTTCAGGAAATCCAGGTTTGGTTGAATGGCAAGTTGTTTGGTGTAAGTGAAAACATAAATAGAATTGCTCCAAGTAGCATATATAAATAATATATAAACATAATATATATTATTATTATATAAATATAAACAATATTGCATGTTCCTATTAATAGCTAAATAGATATTCTATGAATGCTAAAGTTGCTGCGGGCCGGATAAAATCTTATAGAGGGGTAGATGTGTCCCACTGGCCGTAGTTTAGAGACCCCCTGTTCTACAAGGACTAGCTTAAATTTAACCTTTAACTTAAACTGGAAATTGCAATTTTCAAAACTAATAAAGAACCCTAGCAGCTCATAAATGCATATGCAGTGTTTGGTATTTATAATCTGACCTCAAGACAGACAATCACAAAAAGGGATGGACTATACTCTTAGCGATCAAAGACCCTCAATTTGGTTAAAGAATATTCCCACTTATGCGTCTCCTTCTTGGAGTAATCTCCTTGCCTATAACTGCCTTTCATTTCTATGACTGTCAGGAATACACATCCTTAAAATGGTATAAACAATGGCACAATGCTTTGCTTTTACCATGCCTGAAAATTCCCTGTTGAATTCCACTGATGTAAAAAAAGACAATCATAACACATCTGCATGCACCAAACCATGAGGATATTCACTCCTCTGTGATTCTACTATAATTCTGCATGGGGCTTGTAACCCTTGAAGCCCGGCCTTGCTTGTAAATTACTTGCAGCACCTGCTACATTCATCCCCTCTTGTCATACACTGGTAGAGAACTGTCCTTATCTAACTGGAACATAATAAAGTTGCTGTGGGTTAACTTGCAGCTACATTTAAGTCAATTGTTCAGAAAAGAGTGCAATGTTGTGGTATTATATTTTATCTTCCTTCTAAGAAGGTATTAGAAAGTGTTTCCTGCCCAAAAATAAACATGATAACTACACATTTCAGTAAGTTCAATAAGCTTGTTGCAATCCTGATAGTAAAAGAGGTGTCTTATGTCAGTGGCAAAAACATTCGTCATACAAACAGCTCGGTCTGCCTCTGAGATCCAATTACGTTTGCAGACAATTTCAAACACATTTTGGTAACTTATTGCACACCATCTTCCATGCATTAAATTCAAGAGACACACTCAATGTTAATAATAAAATTGGACCTGGCCTATTTAAAGGCTTCAAGACTATTTTTGGATTCAGTCCTTTCTTCTATAGTTCTCTAATTTAGAACCTGGTTCACTGAAATTTCAACTACACTTCAGATAGTTGGTTGTGCAATTCTAATTTTCTTCTTAGTAAAGAAATAAAAGCCAGCATGAAAGGAGGCAACATCTACCCGAGTGAACAATGTCATTAAACAATGGCATTCTATTTCAAAGGAGAATCTCACAAATTTCAAGCGCTTCAAGGCAGACCTGCCTTTAGGTAAATAAACTGCTTTGAAACAATTTATCATGATGTGCCACAAATAATAGAACTTAACATGAGAAGTGATTAGACCGCTAAGAATTCATCAAACATACTGCAATACAATTGGTGATTGTTAGACAAGTCTCAATGATGGATCCACCAATACCGACAACGCCTGCACCATCACCATTAATACCAACCCTAGTGAGAAAGGGATAGCCAACAGTCTCTGCATGCTCTAACTCAATTGGTACTGTGCAAAACATACACGCTTCATCATTGATACAAACAGGATCCAATTGGTCATATATTGTAAACTATCATGGGTTTGCCTTCATCATCATCATCATCATCATCATCAAATAAAACATTTTCACCTTTGATTTCGACTTCTTCCTGTTTTTAGAGACTTATGGCAACTTCACGGTCATCGACATCTGGAGAAAACTAATGGTATTGCTCCAAAAAGTATATGAATGCTTGATCTCTTTCATGTTTCATCATACAGAAATCCATAGACCTATTTAATACACTTACAAAGGGACACTTTGTACCTTTATTTAATTTTTCCTTTAACACTTTTAGTATCAAGCCGCAAAAGTCAGAACGAAAATATTAGCTTAACTTCTTTAATTTATCATTGTGCATGTATAAATATATTCTTCACATTTTACTTTATCATCATTCTGGGGATCTTCAAATATTAGAGTTATTTCTCTTTTAGGAGTCCCCCTTCTTCCATTATATGTTTGTTATTTACATGTATCAGTTGACACATACAGTGTACATTTATTAATGTCATCATTCATTTTTACATGATAATCAAGCCTGCTTGAATATATTTATATCACTTTGTATGAATAAAATTCTCTGTTCTGGCGATTGTTTAAAATGATGACCAATGGTTCATGGAAGCCGATAACTTTACTTATTTTGTATTGTTTTTAAACAAGGGGAGTGGTTCAGCAGAATTTAAGTAAGTGAAAGGAAGCTAAGGCCTTCCTGCTAATTGTTTATTTTGAAAACAATCGATAAATGATCTAATGTTATAAAAGCTAAGAACAGACTATAAAAAAAGTTCAGAACTTCAAACCAGAGGAACAGGATACAGGTAAAACAGAACCTTACCTTCCTTTGCTGAAGGTTACTGGGAGGTGCATAGCCCTCACTTGGGGAGCTTATCTGTGCAGACAGGAATAACAGATGCCACTATTTAATTTGAACACTGACATACATTATTCAAACACTGTATGTAGGTTTGATCCATCTTTGAAATTGAAATTCGTTTTTTTCTTTGGTCCGAAGGTCAGTTAAAGCCAACAATGTAAGAGAGGGTTGTAAATACTGACGAAAAGCAGGACTTACGATTTTACCAATAAGTTACAATAATATCTGCTATTCACACTCCTGGTGCATTTTATTGCAACTATAATGTTTATAATTATAATATTTCCATTCATACTGTGTGAACTAGGATAGTGTTTGATTTTAGGAACACATCCTTAAAATTTACCCTTGGTTTCTTAGCATTCTTGAGTGTTTTTTCATAATGAAAAAGATTTGCCATGGGGTTGTTACCTAAAACACATCACACTCAGGTACTACTCAGCAGACTGTATGGTGGTTACAGTTCAACTGCCTTTCTGTCTCGTGTTGGCACATTGACAAAGTCCTTAGTGCCAAGGGTTCTAGAAAGCCTGATCCCAGGACAGGTTTTGGAAAAACAAAATCCAGAAAACTTATCGGAGGACCATCCATCTTGATAGAATCCTTTTAGGCACCAACTTATTTTTCTTCATTCCAAAGAATTCTACTAAGAGATGATCACCCAAGTGACGGATTATTGGGCTTTAAATGAAAAACTCAATGCCCCTTTTGAAGTCAAGCCGTTGGAGTCTCTCATCCGCCTTCAAAGCTTGAGGGGAGAAAATGTAGAAAGGCATTACAACTTGGAGTAAGAAGGCCACTGGTGATCCTACTTGTCCGAGAAGAAGGTAGAGAGGGTGGTTGCACCAAGAGTGTCTGTAGTCCACTCATGAGGCTTGCACAGGTGATGGCAATTAGGAAGACTTTTGATTGTCAGCAGACTCAGTGATCAGCTATGCAATGCCTCAAAAAGCATGCACATAAGAAAATTCAACACAAAGCTAAAGTCCCATTGCAACATGCTGAAATGGCTTTGGGAGTGACAAGAGAGTCAGGTCTTTTATAAAACAAATCACAACAGATGGTTTAAATAGAGATGGCTGATCAGGTAAACACAGAAAGGCCAGATAGAGAACATTCAATACTGCCCATTGCAAGGCATTGCTGGGCCAATGATAACGGAAACGCACCCGAACGTCTACTCTGCATGGGGTCCATATGATGGGCACCACACCACGTAACACATGTCTCCCAACACCCAGTGTAATCGTTTTGCATCTTTTACTACCTTTCCTAGTGGAAACTCCAGTGCAAAGTAGATATCACTCTCTAAATTCCCACTGGAGGTGAACAGATCTAATCAGGGCATCCCTACCAGTTGCAGGTACGCCTTTCCACTTTGGGGTGGAAATGCGAATGCTGATCAGCTGGTCTCTTCTGCCCGTCAGATATGCTACTAGATGGTTGGTAACAAAGATGTTTGGCTGCCCCAGCCGCTTCCAAGGACACCAGGCTGCCTGCAGTACCGCACTGCAGTTGTGTTGTCCCTGAGCACCAGCCACCCACTGATGGCAGGAACTTTCAGGCAACATGAATCACCCAAAGCTCCAAAAGGTTGATGATCTTCACCTCTCAGATGACAGGGCCCCACACCAGCAGTGACACATCAGACACAATTGTGATGTATGGGTGGGGAAGTGAAAGTAGCCTGCCACAGGTTAGATTGGTGCTCCTGTGCCACCACAGAAGATCTTCAGCTGTCTCCTGCAAGATCTGGAGCGAGTCAGGAAGGCAGCCCTAATGCTTGGCTTGCGAAACCAGAATTTCCAATGCAGGACCTGCATATGCCATCTGACATTCAGGACAAGGAGGATGTACACGGCTAGGAGCCCAAGAAGCCTCAGAGCCACCCTCACCAAGGCCAAAGATGGAGCCGAAACTTCAGGATCATAGCCTAAATTTCCCAGACTTGGTGAGGCAGAGGAAAAGCCTTGAATGTCAGTGTCTAGTGCAGCCCCAATGTTTCCATCAGGGCCATCATAGACACTTCCTTGATGGCCCAGTCATCTGTGTGGGCTACAGGTGGTACTTCAGCTTGTCTTGAACATCCTGTCACTGAGTTATAGAGACAAGTGTATCCCTGATTTACAATGTTTAGCAGTTATCAATGACATTACTTTCGAACACCCAAGAGACTGTGTTAAAGCTGAAGGGAAGCATGACAGACTGGAAGTGCCCTGACCCTAGTGTGAACTGCACACGCTATATATGGTGTATGAAAGTCCAGGGACATCATCCTGTCTCCTGTGTCCAGAGCAGAGAGAATTTGAGACATGGTTACCATCTTGAATTTCTCTTCCTGCAAAAAAATGAATTTAGTTGTGGAGATCCAGTTTAGGCCAGTACCCTGCATTGGGACAAGGAATTAACACAAATAACACCCTTACCTTCTCCCTGAAGCTGACACTCACTGCTCAATGACACCCTTGGGCAACAGAAGGTTGACTTCTTTTAGCAAGTTTGTGGAAGGTCTGCTGACAGTCACTCTGATGTAGGGAGAAAATAGCGTCGGGAGAAAAGAAGGAGCAAGGTGTAGCTTCTTTAACATATCTGCAAGACCCATATCTCTGACATTATGGGCCTCCAGCTTAAGAAGAAATACTGTTTCCTGCCAGCTGAACAGGTGTCTGTGAGGTAACTTCAGGTAGCTTAACAGACATTGCGGCAGGGGAGAATACGTTAAAGAACAGATGTCCCTCCTTCTGACAATTGCCTTGGCCACCGACATGAGCCCTGCCCCGAAAGAAATAGGTCTGCTGCTGCACAAGTTGGGAGGGCTGGTGCTGTCTAAAGGCTTGTCCTCCTAAACATCCTATACTTCTGATCTAACTGTTTGACAAAACAACAGGGTCCCAAAGATCAACTGTGGCTTGACAGTCCTTAAATCATTTGAGCGCCAAATCAGACTCCCCTCCAAACAATGTGAAACCATCAAAGGGCATGTTCATTACAGACGTGTACATTCCCTGAAAAAATTATATCACATCGAGGTGTGTCTTCTACACTGCTTCCAACAGCACTGCCCACAAAGTCTGTGGTGTGAAAACCAGTACACAGGATATAGTTCACAGTGTCCTGGCCTTTGTCACGTAAAGGCCAGGACAGTCAGCAAGATTTTGCTGGCCATGACCCAGGAAACATAGGTGTACCTTCCAGGAAGACACACAACATTAAAGGAACTTAAGACACTTAATTAAGGGATATTAAGGTAACTAGCTGAAGAGAACAGTGTATTTCCAAGGGCAATAATATGTTTTGTCTCTTTTTCTGGTTCAATGACCTGAAAGGGATTGGGCATGAGTATTTGCCGATGCCTCTTCTACTAGGCTTTCAGACATAGGATGCCTTGTGAGAAAATCAGGATCATCTGTAGCCTGACTGTGTTGCCAAGCAACAGCCACCTGACGGGAAGCCTTGAACATAGCTTAGATTAAGTAGCCATAAGAATGTCTGTAAGTGCCTTGTTGAATGTCAAAAGTGGCTCAGAAGCAGTTGGACCTGGTTGCAGGATCTCAGTTGCCTTGGTTTTAACAGTAGTAAAATGTAAATAAAATACTTTTGCTGGCCTTCACATAACTACTATAAAAGAAACACCTTTTTCCTTTGGTGACACAGGATGCAAGTCTAGCTCAGTCTCTTGGGATGTATCCAGCTCTGTGGTATTTTGTAACTCTAGGTATAACCCATCATAAGCATAGTGAGGGAGAGTAGGTGGTCCACCTCCTTATCATCAGGTGACTTGTGGAACAATTTGGATACCCTGAACCACATCAGAGTCAGAATCCAATAAGGTGTCTATCCTCTGATATCACAAGCATTGAACAAGTGGGCGAATGTGAAGACCCAGTTGTAAATTGCTTGGTAGCGCATTTGTGTGTAGCAAAGGCCTTGAGCAAACCAATGAAGGTTCGGAGTTGTACACCAGCCTCAGAACCAGTTTGTGTAAGTGCTGGTAACGTAGGACTGGGATAGACTCGGGAGCCAGAATGGAAGTATGAACTGGTGCTGGGATGGGCCCAAAAACTGGTCAGTTGGTGTTGAGGGAGGGTCCGCCAGCAGAAGTCCAACTGGAGCTCCTGTGAGGCCTGAATGCGCACCAGAGGGAGTTGGAAGTGTCTGCAAGAGCTGCATCATGGGGTCTATGAAGGCAGAAAGTCGCTGCAGGGTTGGCAACAACCTAAGGAATTCAGGACATGCTGGGACAGAGTGGTGGACCAGTCTGGAATTAGAAGACACTTGTGGATTATGATGTTTTTGCTTGGTGCCCTCAGGCATTCTCACCTGATTTAGAGTCCTGTGATGGTGTGGAGTCCCACCTTTTTGCACTTATACTGTATGTTCTAGTTATCAGAAGACTAGGCCTCTGAACTGTAAATTGTGCTGGAACAACTTCTTGAACTGGACCGCACAAGACACCACAACATGGAGAGAAAGGGAGAGCTGTGTTTCAACTGCAACCTTATGTTTGGCGACAGACTTTTGCCTCCCGCTCCCAGATTCCTTTAGATGCATGAAGAACAAGTTACTTACAGTCAGTAACAATGTATCTGTTAGAGACAGTCTAGTTGCAGATTCCTTACCTTACAGTTTCCCCCAGGCGTCAGACTGGATCCGGATATTTTTCTTCAATCAGTACCGTTGCACGCCGTCAGGTGACATTGGTCGACTTCTCATCCATTGTAGTCAACATGATGACGTTGCGGTCATACTTAAACGCAACCCCAGCGCCCTGACATCAGTTTCTTTTCACAACATTCCATGCCACAGCGCAGAGCCATAAAGAACACTGAAATTGGTGTGCCAGAGCTAGGGCCCTGAAAGAACAATCTCTGTCCCTAGAAACCCGTTCGCAAGTAGGGAGGATGGGTGGGTCGGTAAAGAAACTGCAACCAAGATCTGTGAACCAAGATCACACTAAAAAGTCCTGCAGGACCAAACGACTAAAAAAGCCATCTCTGCAGACCAGATTGGCCAGGCAGTAATGTTTTCTGAACATGTGCAAAGAGGCCCACGTTGCTGCCTGGCAGATGTCCAGGACAGGAACTCTGCATTCTAACGATGTGGTGGCAGCAGTTGCTCTGCTTGTGTGAGCATGCAAGCCCACAAGGGGGTGTTTCTTTGCCAGAGCGTAGCACATTTGATGCACAGCAGTACCCTTCATGAGATAGTACATTTCTGCACTACCCTCCCTTTCTTTGCACCCACATATCCAACAGAGTTATTCATCCACCTGGAAATCTTTAGTACGATTGAGGTAGAACACCAACGCTCTTTTTGGATCCAGACGGTGGAGTCTCTCCTCTTCATGAGAGGGATGTGGGGGTGCGTAAAAAGTAGGCAAAGTGATGGATTGGCCTACATGAAAATGGGTAACAACCTAAGGAAGGAATGAAGCTCCATTTTGTCAAGGTGGCCAGACAAAAATGGTGGTTTGGAAGGAAGAGCTTGAAGCTTACTCACTCTGCGAGCAGAGGTGATGGCAATGAGAAAAACTGTTTTGAGGGTTAAGATCTGCAAGGGACAAGTGTGCATCAGCTCAAAGGGGGCATATATGAGGTAAGTTAGAACCGGGTTCAAGTCCCATTGGGGCATAATGAACAGGGTCGGAGGAAACAAAAGGGTAAAGCCTTTCAGGAACTTCCACCAATGGTAAATTGGACTAAGGAAGTTTGGTTTGGCAATCTAAGAAAAGCTGAAATGGCCGACAAATAACGTTTAAGGGTGCCCAAAGCAGAACCCTGCTGGGCCAAAGAAAGGATGAACAAGAGGACCGCAGAGAGAGGTGCAGAAAGCGGGTCAACAGACTTGTTGTTGCCACAAATTTATGCCAATGACTAGCGTATACCATTTTGGTGGAGCGACACCTGGCTGCCAAGATAACATTACAGACTTTTGCCAGAAGGTTGACAGCTGTCAAATGTTGCCGCGCAATCTGCACGCATGTAGGCAAAGATTGGACAGGTTCAGGTGAAGGACCGTCCCCTGCTGCTGTGACATAAGATCTTCCCAAAGGGGCAGTCTGATCGAAGGATCTGTAGCCATGCTCAGTAGCTATGGATACCAGACTCTTCGTGCCCAGTCCGGAGCCATAAGGATTACTTGGGCCTGATCTTCAGAACTCTGGACAGAAGTGGTATTGGCGGGAAGGAGGCCTGAGTTCCACTCGAGACAAAGTGTCACTGTGCGGGTGCCACCTTGGAAACACCAATGTGCAAAACAGCTGATATTGCACAATCTCTGCAGAGACAAAAAGATCTAACCAAGGCTTTCCTCACTGCTGAAAAAGGCCTTGTGCCACCTCCAGATGGAGATGCCATTCATAATCAACTATGCATCGACAGCAGAGTTTGTCTGCTCTGGTGTTCAGAGAGCCCACCAGATGAACCACCATGGTGATGCCTTGATGTTCCAGCTACGTCCATGGGCGTATAGCATCTTGACAAAGGGTCCACGACTGCACTTCGTCCTGCTCGTTGCAGTACCACATGGCGGGAGTGTTGACCATGAACACATGCACCACTTTCCCTTTCAGAGGGAAGGAATGCCTTCAATGCAAGCCTGATCACCCGGAACTCCAAAAGACTGATGTGGAGCCTGCTTCCCCTGGAGACCAGAGACCTCCGATTACTGCCTCTCCCATGTGGCCGCCCCCATCCCAGGAGTGATGCATCTGTCACTACTGTGATATCTGGTTGAGGAAGGGAGAAAGATTTGCCACTGACCCAACTGCGATTTGACAGCCACCACTGCAGGCCTTTCGCAGTTCCCTCCGAGATCTGGACCATGTCGGAGATATTCCCCTAATGCTGCGCCCATTGGAATGTCAGGTTTCACTGCAGGGCCTGCATATGCCATCTGGCATGTGTGACCAGCAAGATGCAGGAGGCCCAGCAGTCTCAAAGTCATTGTCACCGAAATCCAGGATAGAGGTAGAAACATCCAAATCATAGCCTGAATATCCTGGACTCGCTCTTCAGGAGGATAGCCCCCAAATTGCACTGTGTCCAGAACAGCTCAGGTGAAAGGAAGTGTCAGAGAGGAAGAAGTCAGGTGTGACTTTGGCACAGTTATAGTGAACCTCGGCGAGTGCAGAAGGTTCGCCATCGTCTGAAGGTGGGAGACGACTTTCTGGGGCGTGTTCGACTTCAACAGCCTATTGTCAAGGTAGGGGAATACTGAAACCCCAAACCTGTGCAGATGAGCGACTACCACCGCCAACTCTTTTGTGAACACTCGAGGGGCGATGGTAAGGCCAAAGGGGAGCACAGTAAATTGAAAGTGCTCTTGAAATACCACGAATCGCAAGTAGCGCCTGTGGGCACGCAGAACGGGTATATGGAAGTAAGCGTCCTACAAGTCCAACGATACCATCTAGTCTTCTGGGTCCAAGGCAGACATGACAAGAGCCAGAGAGAGCATTTTGAACTTCTCCTTCTTGAGGAAGAGACTGAAGGCCCGAAGGTCTAGGGCAGGACGTAGTGCCTTGCCCTTTTTGGGCACCACAAAGTAGCGGGAATAACAACCACAACCTACTTCTGGCGCAGGGACCCTCTCTCCGTCTCCCTTGGTCAAGAGAGCTGAGACTTCCTCTCAGAGAAGTGCCACATGATCCTCTGGTAAGCACAGTAGGATGGTGGCATGGCCGGAGAAGTAGTCTCAAAGGGAGGGAGTAGCCCCTTCGGACTATTGGCAAAACCCACCTGCCCGTTACAATGGATTCCCAGTGGGGCAGGTGATGGCGAATCATGCCTCCAACTGGTTTGAGATTGGAGGATGGACTCAGAAGGCTTGGAGGCTGTGGCAGGGGTTGACTGGGCAGACCTCTGGTTCCCTGTCCACCGAGCCCATGGGATTCCACATCCACCGCAGTGCAGTGGCTGGGCAGCATGCACAACTCTGTGGGTGGCAAGATAAAGAAGGCAACAGGGAACTCCTTCTGTGGCTATGAAAAGACCAAAAGGCAGACTACGGTGGGTGAGGGGCATTCACTAGGGCAAGGGACAAAGCCGTAGCCCTAGACTCCCTGAACCTCTTGTGGCCGAGTCTACCTTGCTTCCGAAGAGAGGAGTGCCATCAAAGAGCATGTCCATACGAGATTCTTGAACATCCCCGGAGAAACCAAATGTCCTCAACCAGTGTGACACAACCCATCTACCAAGAGTCAGTCATGTCCAGCCCACAACGAATCATGAACTTAATTGCAACCCTCCCATCAGCAATAGCTTGGGAGATGATGGCCCAGGCCTCCTCCTTGGCCTGAGGCAATACCTGTGCAACCGTATCGCACAGTAAATGGGTGTAGCGGCCTAAAAGGCATGCAGTGTTCAAGGACCACAATGCCAGACTGGAGGAAGAAAAGATCTTCTTCCCAAGTTGATTCAGTCTCTGACTCGCTATCCAGGGAAGTGGATGGGAATGCACCAGATGACAAGGATGCCTGGGATAACAAGGCTCTAAGGTGTGGGGTGTTGGGACAGGATTTTAGGTTGTTTGGGGTGGGCTGTTGGAAATTGTCCTATTGTCATATTCACAGGAGCTGGGTTTGGACCACGTACCCAGAAGGACATCAGTGAGGGCTTCATTAAATGGAAGGAGGCGTCGAAGTGGAAGCCCCGGGCTGAAGCACCTCTGTCAGGAGATTAGTCCTGACTGCCACAGTCGGAAGCTCTAAGCCAAGGACCTCAGCCGCCCTACTGACCACCATTGAGTAAGATGCTTTCTCTGCTGTAGCGACAGTAGGAGGAGAAAGCATACTAGAGTCTGGGGAAGTATCCAGACCACTAGCCTCGCCCAATTCCTATGCCCAGTCCAAGACAGGGTTTGCTAGCTGGTATTCTAAAGGATCCAGCGTCTCCTCCAATCCTTCCTCATATTTTTACCCATAATTGTAGGAACCTGGCCTGGTGTGTGGTGAGCACCTATGGTGTTATCACCTTATACCAGGTCTAGGTATCCCTCATTAGTGACGTGTAGACAGTGTCTAGGAAGCCAGGGCTCTCTAGTGGTAGCTGTGGATGAGCAGCCAAGAGTTATCTAACAGACATGCAAAGCTTATGCAAAACCACGATAGTCACAAAACACACACATGAAAGAACCACACATTGTTACAAAAATTAAAGGTACTTTACTATAGTAAAACAAATACTAGAATACTGAATAGGCACCCCCCCCCCAGCTGGAAGTAAGTAAACACACTATTACATACACATTAGCAATCAGTAAATAGCATAGAAAGCAATAGGCATTGGTAAAAGCAATAGCAAATAGTGAGGGCCCTAGTGGGAGGGCCAAACCACATCCTAAAACAGTGAAATGTGAAAGGCAGTCATCCACCCACAGAAGTGGGATCGGTAGAAGGGAGCTGGAAGAACTAGGAACCCCAAAAGGTGAGTACCAGAGTGAGCCCCAGTGACCAGGAGAACAGAGGTAAGTACCTGGTTTTCTCCAAAACCAACAGGAGGACTTTGGAAAAGGATTGTGCAAGACCCAACAAAGACTGGAAGAACCCAAAGGCGGATCCTGACAGAAGAGGCCCTACAAAGGAAGTCCAGTTTGAGTTGGAGAGGCCAGTTGTGGCAGGTGCGACTACCCACCTTTCTGTGGATACAGGACTAGGTCGATGGTGAATGAAGGTCAGGAGTTCAGCACAGGAGTTGAAGAGGAGTCCCAGAAGAGATGCAAGTGATTCCCCACGTCGGCGGTCAAGATGCAGTTGGTTAGTGGTACTGGAAAACCACCAACAAGCCTTGGCACATGCAAGAGACGGATAAGAAGGTGTGTAAGGTTGAAGAGGACCAGCAAGGTCCAGGGGACTCGACCCAAGGAGCGGAGTCTGGGGTGACCCAAGGAGCGGAGTCTGGGGTGACCCGCTGGCAGCAGGCACAGGAGTCGTGGTGAGACCCACTCAGCACAGCTGAAGAAGAGTCCCGCACACCTGAAGAAGAGTCCCATATCCCTGGAGAAGCAGGCAGAAGACTGTGCTTTGCAGGGAGGAGTGCTGGGGGCAGGGGCAACACAAAGCCTGAAGATCCTTTGGAGGAGGAACAAACAAGCCTTGGTAGCTGCAAGAGTCACACTGCAAAGGGGTACTGTCCTGGAAGGAGAGGAAAGGGCTTACCGTCTCCCAAGCTGGACAGCTAGTAGAGTGGACCACTTTAGAACACCACCTGTGATACAGGATCCACACAGCTCCAGAAGGGAGAAGATCCATGCAGCTGGTCGTCATTGCAGTTTGTGCCTGTGGATGCAGGGGAGCGACTCCTTTACTCCGAGTTAGATTCCTTCTTACTTCTTGTGCAAGCTGAAGAATCATCACCCTCAGAGGATGCAAAACCGGGGAAATGTTGCAGTTGCTAGAAGGAGCCGGAGGAAAAAATGTTGCAGAGCGGAGTCATCGCTGAAGTTAAAGATTGTTCGTTTCTGGAGGGTCCAGTTGCAGTCCCAGTGGCCAGAAGATTAAGTAAACAATGCAGAAGAGTCCAGCTGGAATCTTGCATGTTGAATTCAAGGACCATCCTAAGAGGGAGACCCTAAATAGCCCAGGAAGGGGGGTTGGTCACCTAGCAGGGTGACCACCTATCATGAGGGGGCTGTGGTGTCACCTACGTGACCCGGCCACTCAGATGCTCCCAGACACCTTTGCCCACCTTGGATTCAAGATGGGAGAATCAAGTGGCCACCTGGAGGAGCTCTGGGCACCACCCCATGGATGGTGATGGACAGGGGAGTGGTCACTCCCCTTTCCTTTGTTTAGTTATGCACCAGAGCAGGGTCCAAGGGTCCCTGGACTAGTGCAAACCGGTTTATGCAAGAAGGGCACCAAATGTGCCCTTCAAAGCATACCTGTGGCTTGGGGGAGGCTACCCCTCCTAAGCCATGTAACACCAATTTCCAAGGGAAAGGGTGTTACGTCCCTCTTCTGCAGGAAATCCTTTGTTCTGTCTTACTCTGTCTGAGCTTGGTCAAGCAGCAGGAGGGCAGAAACCTATCTGAAGTGTGGCAGCAGCACAGGATGCCTGGAATACCCCAAAAGACTGGTAGGAGCAATGCTGGGGGTCCTCTAAGGAGCCCCCTGAGGCGTGGAATCATAAACCAATACTGGCAACAGTATTGGGGTATGATTCCGACATGTTTGATACCAAACGTGCCGAGGTTCAGAGTTACCATCATGTAGCTGGACACAAGTAGTGTGTTTAGTACACGGGTAAAATGGCTTCCCAGCACTAACGAAGTCCAGTGTAATGGAGCTGGAGTTCTTAGGGACACCTCTGCTCATGCAGGGGTGCCCCCCAAACACAGGTACCTGCACCCTGCCGTCTGGGCTAGGAGGGCCTACCATAGAGGTGACTCGCAGTGACCTGTAGTGAAAGGGTGCATGCACCTTTTCAGGCAGGCTGCAATGTCAGGCCTTCAGACACATGCTGCTTGGGCTCCCATGAGGGGCACAATACATACTGCAGCCCATGGGAATCTCCTGGTGCCCCAATGCCCTGAGTACCTAGGTACCATATATTAGGGGCTTATTTGGGGGCATCAGTATCCCAGTTGTGGGGTGTGCAAAGTCCTAAGCAACCAAATTTAGAGGGATAGAGCACAATCATTAGGGTCCTGGTTAGCAAGATCCCAGTGAAAACAGTCAAAACTATGACAGAAGACAAAAAGTGGGGGTAACCATGCCAAAAAGAGGGCACTTTCCTACGATAATAAAAAGGGTCCGAATCCAACCTGGGGTGAGTAGGCCCCGTTGAAGTCGGAAGCGGCGTTGATCGACGGTGCGCTCGCTCCGAGTCATCAAGGATCAGGATTGGGTCGACATCGAATACGGCCCTAACTTACATCAGGAGCATGAACTACTTAGCTGGCGCAGGTCACAATGGCAAGACTGACGTCAGCACAGCTTTGAGAACAGATCCGAAGGACCCCCTCGGAGGCCAGAGCAGGCACCACCAGTGCTGAACTTGAAGGGCCCCCATAAGAACCCCCCGGCCCCAAAGGTGCTGCAGGGGCGTGGGGGGACAGAGAGAGGGGTTGGTCTCCCAAAAGATGAGGCGCATGGCAGGGGTGGCTCCGGCTCCTCGGAACTCGGGGAGGCGCAGAGTGGACCCAGAAGTAGACTCCGTGGATGGAGGCATCGAGCACTGACACTCTTCCCGCGTTGCATCAGCCGAGCAACGGGGTGAAGTCGAAGAACGTTTAACCGTCTTCGAGTTCTTCTTTTTGTGACCCGAGTGTCCAGACAATTTCGAATGGGAGGATGAGGAGTGGTGATGACTCAGTGAGCGGTCTCAAGAACTTCCTCTCGAGTGAGACCGGAATGATGTGGAGTCGAGCACCAGGCCCATAAGCTTAAGGGAGCCCTTCCTCAAAGCCTACGGGTTCACGGCGGGGCACTCCAAGCACAACTTTGGGTCGTGGTCGTGCTCCAGACACCACAAACAAACGAGGTGAGGGTCCGCCATCGACATACTGCAGTGACAGGCATTGCAGGGCCTGAATACAGTCTTATATGACGTCTCCACGACACACCAAAATTGTCAAAAAGCAGAAAAAAAGTTGAATTCGGTCAAAAAATGACCATGGTTGCTTTTCTCCAAATCTTCGTGTGGCACGGAAAGAAAAGAACTGATGTCAGTGTGCCAGGTGGAGCTTAAGTACTACTGCGGCGTCGCTGTGACCATGATGCCTATGACGGACAGTCGACCAACGCCACTTGACAATGGGCACGGGTAGTGCTCAATGAAAAATCTCCAGATCCAGTCTGATACCTGGGGGAAATTCTAAGGTAAGGAATCTGCAACTAGATGTCTCTAACAGATGAGGTATTTACTGCACAACTGAGTCGTCACAAGAGCCCAATTACAAAAGGCACAATTTGTGCAGGATTGTGATTGATAAATGCTTCCTGTATTCAGAGATCGAATACCATTGTTTTTGGGGGAGACACTGTACCTGGCACATTGTCTGATATAGCTTTGTAGGCTTTGGACCATAAATAAAGATGGGAGTGAAGCTCTCGATCTGCAAAGGGCATGGAGAGAAAGGAACCGATAGTGCGCAGTGACATGCGGCTTCACTTTTTCACTTCTGGGGTGATACAGAGTACCATCCATTGGAGTGCATGAGTATTACAGGGCAATTTCCTCCGGATCTAGTGTGGTGCCTGGGACTATTCATAAGGTGAGAAATCTGCAGGTAGAAGTATCCCTCAGAATCACAACTTCACCAATGAATTTCATCCTCCCGTTTCTCTTACCATATTATGATTGTGCATGGCAACACCACCTGGGAAGGCTTCTTACCAATGGTCCTATGAACATGATCAGCTTAAATATATCAGCCAATATCTCTGGATTTGTTAGTGGTTTATGAATGAAGTCTTTCAGGAAGTTTTCCATCAACCCCACTAAGGCTGTCTGGTTCATAGAGACTGGAATTTGTGTGTATGCGTCCTGTGCATATGTGGAAAATTAAAAATGTAGGTTTGAGTGGTCGAATGATTGTATTGCGTTCAGTTGGTGCTACCTCTTACAGTGAATTAAGGTCTCACCTATGCTCTTCATTTTACCTTCATCTTGAGGAATGAAAAGTCTTGCAGTTACCCCATCAAGCCCTTTGTCTTCTTTTGCCACTTCCTAAAACCTGCCACCCACAAACCCATGTTTCACTCCCCCATCCTTGCCCGAGATGCCCTAGAAGGCTTATATTGTCCATACAGGACTGGTTCTCCTAATCAGTGAATTTCATATCTTGAAGCTTGATGTCTACTTTCAGAACATCAAGACATCACTATGTTCAGATGCCACATTTTCAATGTACCAATCCTCCATTTCATATTTCCATTACTCCCTCGTAGCTTCTGCATGTCTTGCCAAACAAAGCTACTTTGCATCACTAGCTGCCAGCCCACCTTCTGGGATAAGTAGCTTTACTTATTCTTTGGAAGCAGCCTGGTATGCTCCCAATTCTTCAGCATACTCCCTCTTAATTGTAGCAACGTTTCTGAATTAGCAGTCAAAGGTGACACTTGACCACTGTAGGAAAGCAGCCTCTTTCTAGAATGGTTACCCCCCCCCCCACTTTTGGCATGTTTGTGAGTGTGTGCCAGTGTTTTTTGCCTGTCTCAATGGGATCCTGCTAGCCAGAACCCCAGTGCTCATAGTTTGTGGCTTTATGTGCATGCCTGTGTAGTGCCTGTGTCACTAAGGCTCTACTAATCAGAACCTCAGTGCTTATGCTCACCCTGCTTTTAAATTTGTCACTTTAGGCCAGTGACTTCATTTACCAATTTCAATTGGCATACTGGACCTCCCCCTTATATGTCCCTAGTATATGGTACCTAGGTACCCAGGGCATTGGGGTTCCAGGAGATCCGTATGGGCTGCAGCATTTCTTTTGCCACCCATAGGGAGCTCACACAAACCCTTGCACAGGCCTGCCATTGCAGCCTGTGTGAAGTAACGCACACTTTATGTCACAGCCATTTTCACTGCACTTAAGCAACTTATAAGTCACCTATAAGTCTAACCTTCACTTGCTGAAGGTTAGGTGCAAAGTTACTAAGTGTGAGGGCACCCTTGCACTAGCAAAGGCGCCCCCATATAGTTCAGGGCCATTTCCCAGGACTTTGTGAGTGAGGGACACAATTACATGCATGCACTACATATAGGTCAATACCTATATGTAGCTACACAATGGTAACTTCGAATATGGCCATGTGACATGTCTAAGATCATGTAATTGTGCCCCCTATTCCAAATCTGGTATTGGGGAGCCAACTCCATGCATCCTGGGACTCCACCATGGACCCCCAGTACTGCCAAACTAGCTCTCTGAGGCTTGCACTGCAGCTACAGCTGCTGCCACCTCACAGACAGGGTTCTGCCTTCCTGGGGACTGGGAAGCCCAGTCCCAGGAAGGCAGAACAAAGCCTTTCCTCTGAGAGCAGGGTGTTACACCCTCTCCCTTTGGAAATAGGTTTTACAGGCTGGGGAGGAGTAGCCTCCCCCAGCCTCTGGAAAAGCTTTGAAGGGCACAGATGGTGTTCTCCTTGCATAAACCAGTCTACACCGGAGTGGTGCCCTAGAGCTCAGTCAGTGTGTTCCAGACTTCAGCCATCTTGCTTTGAAAGGTGTGGGGGCGCTCTGGAGGTTCTGAGTGGCCAGTGCCAGCAGGTGACATCAGAGATCCCTCCTGATAGGGCCATACCTGATAAGGTAGCCAATCCCCCTCTCAGGGCTATTTAGGGTCTTTCCTTTGGGTTCTCTTTAGATTCTGCTTGCAAGTTTCCTTCAGGAATCCTCTGCAACAACTTCAGATTCTTCTGACCTCGGATCAACCGCAGCCTGCTCCAAGAAACGCTGTAACTGCAATGAAGTGTCTACAAGAGACACTTTTCTTCAGCAACCACAGCTCCAAGTCAGCAACTGCAACAGTTTCCACGGTGTGCACGCTCTGGGGACTCCCTGTCTTCATCCAACACCAGAAGGACCGAAGAAATCTCCAGTGGAGTGAAGGAATCACTCCCCTGCTCCAAGCAGGCACCTTCCAAGATGACAACCGGTACCCTGGGAGTCCTCTCACAACAACGAGCGTGCTCCTAAAGACACAGAGGGTGGACATCATCGACAGACTGTCATGAGGTCCTGCTGATGCAATTTGGAGGTGGTAAGACCTTGCTTTCCCCGAGAACGACAGTAACCCTGTGTACTGGGTCTTCTTCACCTCCTGAGCCTCTGTGCACTCTTTGCATAATTCCTTCGTGCACAGGCTGGCCCAGGTCCCCAGCACTCCACCCTGTGAAGCTCAACTCACTGAGTTGTTCTCTGGCGGCGTGGGACCTTCTTTTGTTGTGCTGCATCAACCGCATTTTTGCACCTCCTTTAAACCCGGATCCTGCGGCTTCTGGCTGGCATCCTGAGGGCTCTCAAGTGCTGAGAGCCCCCTTGTCTTCCTCTCACAGAGTTGAGGCCCCCAGTACCCTGCTGGGTCCATCCATGAAAAAAGCACTTTTGTCATAGCCAAGGCTTGTTGGCGCCTTCCAACACCAAATCTTGTCTGCAACGATCTTCACACCGTGGGACATCTTTTGCATCACGCAGAAACCCGCTGGCATCTTCCTAGGGTGCATTTCTGCAGTCTTCAACTAACCGGGGACTCTTCTTTTGCACCCTTTTCTGGGTTGGCAGGGGCTCCGGTCCTTCCTCAAACTTCGTTTGACTTCTGGACTTGGTCCCCTTCCTTTGCAGGTCTTCAGGTCCAATAATCCAGCAGTTGTTCTTTGCAGACTTGGTTGGCTACTGCAAAATCCCAAAAACGAGGTGTAGTGTGTCCTAAGGAAACTTGCAGTACTTTACTCCTGCTTTTCTGGCCTCTGAGGTGGGGTAATTTACTTACCTTCACTGTATTCTTACTCTCCCAGCAATTCTGCACACACTACACTTGTCTAGGGGGGAATTCGTGATTCACATTCCACTTTTTTAGTATATGGTTTGTGTTGCCCCTGGACCTATTTTCTCCCATTGCATTCTATAGGATTTCGTACTGTTTGCATTGTTGTATGACTATTTACTTGTCTAATTTTGGTGTCTAGTGTATAATACTTACCTCCAGAAGGAGTATTGTCTGTAAGATATTTTTGGTACTGTGTCATCCAAATAAATACCTTTATTTTTGTTAACACTGAGTATTGTCTTTACTTGTGTATAAGTACTGTGTAACTATACATGGTATTGCATGAGCTTTGCATGTCTCCTAGTTCAGCCTAAGCTGCTCTGCTATAGCTACCTCTATCAGCCTAAGCTGCTAGAACACTACTACTTCACTAATAAGGGTAACTGGACCTGGTATAAGGTGCAAGTACCCAAGGTACCCACTACAAACCAGGCCAGCCTCCTACAACCACTATTAAGGATCTAACTGGCATACCAGCTGAGTAACATGAAAATAAGAGTTTTAACCCAACATACCACCAAAAGCTACTTCTTTGCATGAAATGGATGATCCATTGCTCCACCGTCCCTACCTCTCACTGTGAGGAACCAGTGTTCACTCCAGCACCGTCCTCAAATGAATGAGGGTTTGTGGCAGTGCTTGTTTGTGACAGAAAGCTTCCGGATCTGCTCTCCACCAGTCCCGTTTCACCAGGTGCTAGAATTCGACCAACCAGATTATCTTGATGAAGATAACTACTTAGTACTCCACAGTGTCACCAAGCCCCCATTGTTCCAAAAGCTCCCTGGTTCACTTTTCGGTATATCATAGCGCAACATCGGTTAGGATCAATTATATGGAGGTATTCGGGAGCAGTCAAAAGGGGGATTATGAATAGTTGCCATCCTAAGGATTTTATTAGAAACAGACTGCGTGAAAACTCGCACTTGTGATGAGATGTGTATTGCTCTGCTACAGGGAATCAAAATTTACAGTGCAGAATGGAAAGCCAGTTAAGCCAAGAATCTCTTAACAAGAGAAAAACACAGAAGCAGGGATTTAGCTCTACTAAGAGATACGGGCGGTCCAAGAGGACTGGCTGACCAAAGAGGTGACTCCTGGACGTTGGTAAGGGGAGAGGTATGCAGGGGAGAAGTGATGCACTTTCTCGTTTCGTTTGCCTATTTTCTGCTAAGAAGACTCCTGTGTATTGCTTTACATTCTGTGTTTAGTTAACTGCTTGCGGCCTGCTGTATAAATGAGGTAAACGGGCTGAATGGGTAACAACCAGATCTAGTCCATAGGAATGTGAGTGGAAAATAATACGCTAGGTCATTAATGGGAAAGGAGTAGGTTGGAGATGTGTACATATGGGATAGTACTTTCACTTCTTGGTGTTTTCCCTAATTTCTTGCTCTGTCCATGCTCATTTCCTTCTTATCTCGGTAGTGGGCACAAATGGGTTATAGAGATAGTAACTCCATATTCATAAAAAGAATTCTACGAGCCTGAAGTCAGAACACGTGGTTGTTGGATCGCAGAAAATGGGCTTGATAGTCTGGCGCTGTGCTCTATTTTGCCTTTTGTCTTGTTGACTAAACACAGGTTCTTTTTTTTTTTTAAAGCTTAAAACACTAGTTATGAAGATTCCGAAAAAAAAACGGGAAGACAATCTTGTTTAATGTGCTTTAATTAACAAATAGGCTTTAGAATAGCGTCAAACACTGTAATCCCCCCCCCCCCACAAAAAAAAAACCACCACAACAGTTCTTCTGATGGTATTAAGTAAGTTCTTGCAACAAAATAATGACTGAGAATTATAACGGGAAACAGAAGAAAGCTGTGACATTTAAATATTTTCAATCATACAGAATTTTGATAAGGTGCAATTCTCAGCCAGGCTGGTGTCTTAGCAGATGGCTTTTTACACCATCTAGCTCCAAGATTGGGGCACTGCAAGCATAAACACACTGCCCCTTTGTTGCTGACGATTAGCACTAGATTTATACAATTTATCTGTAATTACTAAAACAACCTATACCAAATTATTTACCCGTGTTAAAAAAAAAATACAAAATAGGTTTTAACATGATATTTTAATAACTTTACAAAGATCTGCCCCATCTGCCAGAAACATGGACTAGGAATAAACTCAAATTACTGACCCGTAATAATTCTTCCGCATGATTACCCTTTACTGATTTACATGCTTCGAACTCTCGCTGTTTCCGGGAAGGACGTCAGTACACATTACAATCTATTTCTAAGTCTTATGCTGCTACAAGGGTTCTCGGCTTTGTCAGATGAAAGACTCGCAGAAATCATGGCTTCTAATAGCACAACTGCTGGCGAATCGTTCAGGAAAACTAATTTCCGATAAGCAGGGAGTTGGGCTGGTTGCATCTGCCTCGGACAGGGACACCACGGCAGGACCTATAGTTTCATTTCCTCAATTCTGATTAGCAACTTGATAAACATGTTCTAAAAAGAGCGCAAAACAACTCAACAAAGAAGAAATATTAGGTCTGCACCTTTAGGAAACAACCGTCTCTCCATTGCCATCTTGCATCGCAATAATGAAGAATGAAGGCTGAAAGCAAAACATTGATCTGTACCAGACGATACTGAAATCCCATAAGTTAAACTAAGAATAATTAACTATAAGACAAATATCACTAAACTAAAAACATTTGTTATCCAAAAAACACAACATGCCCTAGCAGAAGGCTGTCTGGGCACCACTAGGATTACTAAACAAGAAAGACAAAATCTCCGACAAGGAAATTTAAGGATTATTGAAGCTAGCCTGAAAACATTCAAAGTTCCCTCCACAGCATTTGGGAAAGGCGACTACCTCTGTTTGACAACTTTTGGTGCAGACAAATCAAGAGGCGAAAGAGATCTGGATACCATCTTTTGTGAAGGCAAGGTAGACACTGTTAGTATCACTGATGTTTTGCTTCCCGTCCAATAAGGGCAACAATGGAAAAAATATAGTCTCTCCTTGACCATAGTAGCAAAAACGGAATTTGCAGGGAGAGAGTGGTACAGAATATCCAGAACTCATTTTACTATAACAGAGATCCTTTTATGTGAAGACCTCCTGATTGAACAACATTTTAGTAACATCTGATACATTTCCTAGCCACACTCATGAGGTTGGTGTTTCCTTAAAGCATCTGCTTTCATTGTCCCTTTCAGAGTGATGGTACAGAGCACATGAAATCACAATCAAACTCTACACTAAGAAAGGGTACTGGTCTTCTTGGCAATTCTGGTACACTTAGTCAATACATTACTTATATACAACTTGTTGGAAGGCTTGCTGCCACAGTTGGGTTCGTAACAGACCACCAAATGTTGCTGCAGCTTTAATAAGACTGAAGACTAAGTTCATGGGTACTAATCTGTGTGCTTATCTGCCCCTTCAACTCCCACCTGTTATTCAGCCACATCCAACATGCTTCTTAAAAATTGTCAACCTTTAAACAGGCATTCACATGGAACTTATGTAAGTAACCAATGTAATGGGACAGAGAATACCTGTCAAAAATCAATTCGAAGCAACACATATGAGTGACAACTAGTATGAAGTTGAAGCATTCAATTCTTCCGAGTTGGAATTTATTCTAGACACAAAATGTCAATTTGTTCAAGAGAAAATACACTATTAAATGACTTGAGAGAATAATCTGAGAACATGCCCCCAAGTGAAAAAGAACAATCAAACAAGAAAAATAGTCTCAAATGAGTGAAAATAAATGGTACACTGGTATTGGAACAGACAGCTTTATTCGCTTTGATAATGGTATGTCAAGGAGGTGTAGCCTGTGTGCACCTACCCGGGCCTTATTAACTGTGACATTATCCAGCAGTCCTGAAATGACGACTTGCACACAGGTTCCGCTTCTTTGACATACGAACATGTATTTCTTATATTCCCCATCTACACCATCACCTACGTTAGCCCTTGAGCTAATTTACCTCCCATCTCTAGCCACCCAGGTCATCTGCTGATCTGAAAAGACTCACAAAACCTTTGTAGATGTCTCAAAGTGAATAAGGCTATTTGGTCCTATGCCAATGTACTATTTATTTTCACTCACTTGCCACTACTTTTCTTGTTTGGTTATGTTTTTTTTTTATTTTTATACTTGGGGCTTCATCTCAAATTCTTCTCTCATAAGTCACTTATGAGTATATTTTCTCTTGTACACATTGACATTTCGTATCTATTATAAATTCCAATTCGGATGAATTGACAACATCATAATGGTTGTCACTTGTGTGTTGCTTCAAACTGATTTTTGACAGGTACTCTCTGCCCCATTAAAACAGTTACTTCCATGAATTCCATGTGAATGCCTGTTCTACGTTCATGCTTGATACACGTTTACACAGACATGGAGGTGGCTCTTGTGTTACACAAAATATCTTCAAAATAGCGGATAAAGAGCATTGCTTACAAGAGGTCTGTAGGGTAACTGTGGAAGTGGGAGACCTAGGAGTAAGAATACAATTATCGCTAAATAGAACAAATTACAAGTTAAATGACCTGCTTCAAGCAAAAACAGTTGTTCAGAACTTCTTGGCAAAGGAGTGTAGAAGGAAATGGCAACAAAAAGCATGATTTTCCACCTATGTGGTTGCATTACAACTTATTGAGATGGTGAGTGCAGCTGAACAATCACTAATTCTCACTTCACCCTGGTGGATTGAGCACAATGTATATGTGGAATCTGTATGACTTAAACCTCGTAACTGCAAAAATACAGCCAAAAATGTCACCTGTTAATAGTTGCGTTAGCTGTCTTCTTATCAGGGGAGTTCATTGTCTATACCTGCATACTGGGAACACATGATCTGTGTGGACATCAATTAAACTTCAGTTACACCTACATGGTTCATTAAGCTGTATCTGTTGGGCAATTATGCATGGTTGCAAGGGTGTCTGCTATGTGAGTCAAAGAAACATTACACAATCATTTCCTTTTTTTGGAAAGCGGGTCAGTGGCTGACAGAGGCACAATGGTAAGCCAAAGTTATTGCTGACCTTTTTAAGGGAGAAAATACACAGGAAGGTCCCTCAATATGAGTGCCACAGTTTCCTTTTAGGAAATAACGAGTCAGTGAACCTACTAGCTAGCGATCTTCATAGACTATTTTCCAAATATACCAGATGCAACACTTTGTATCTGCCAAGTAAATCCTTGCAGCAGAATCTTAAGACACGATTCAATTATCTGACACAACAGAAAATCAAAGAAAGAACAGTAAAGAAAACATCAAATTAGATGAAAAGAGCCTAAAACTAAAGGCACGGAGGGTAATTGGCAAAGGTGCTTGGCATTCTTTCTGATAGCCGGCAATCTGAACAGAGCTCGCAATTTCTAAGAACACAACTAAAGTCTGACGCATGAAGACAAATAAATAGATGCTCTGTGGATACTCATCCAAACAAATGTATTCCTATTCTGAGAATATGGATCCAACAAAATACAACGCTGTTGGATAAATCGTTAGACAACAAGTACTTTAATCATAGTATACCGAACTATGTGAAAATAGTTGGAAAAAAACACTCGAATGGGTCGAAATTTCACACAGCCAACTGGTTTTAATGTTTTTCATACTAAAGGTAAAGGGAAAATTCAATTTCAATCGAATTGTTGATTTCAAAAAGACATACCAAGCAACCAAGTTTAAAGGTAATTTGTCAGCTACTTGATAAGCGGAATGCATTTAAAAGAAGAACAAAATAACAGGTTTCCCTGTTTTTGTATTTATTTTTTTAAACATTTACCAAAAGGTCTGAGTAAGAAGAATATAAATACCCATATTCCACATGTATGTTTACATTCCGATATCCCAACATTAAAAAAACAAAAAAAAAAACAAATCTGTGAAAATGCAGCCTGGCTTTAAAGTGCATTCTGTCAAAACTTCAAGTGCTTGTTACACTCTTGAGTGCCGTTACAGATGAACTTATTTCAATAAACTGCTGCGGTGCTACACAACATATTTTCTTTCTGTTGCAACTTTCCATCTTTGTTCGAGCCTCAACAGTTTTACAAGAATAACTGATCTATGTATATAAGACCATAGGTCTTTAGCAGAGCTGTGGTTAAAGCATTTGGACACAATGCTGTGCAATTCATTTGCAAACAAGATCCAACATGAAAACTAAACAAAACTCATGGAGTTCAAATGGGTGTTGCCCAATTCCAATCGTCTGGAGGTATTTCAACCTGAAAGGGCAAAAGAAGAGATTAAACTCCCGTTACCAGATTCTCTTTTACATTAAGTCATGGAGAACTCTAATAAAAATAAAACATTAAAGTATTACTCATTAAATGAGCAAACAAATTTGAACATTTTTATAAAGCACCATTAGAAATCAGTGGTGTCACCGTGCTGTACATCATGCAATACATTTTTTTTAAAGAAAAAATAATTCAGAGCCGTGAAGGTTTGCATCTTGGTCGGAGCACGTGATGGAAGTGTGATCAATGCGTCATGAAAGTTGTAGCTTTAGATAGTCTGCTACTGTTGACTGGTTGTGGTGCTTGATGGGGAAGAGGTGCATGCGGAGTTATACACTTGTTTCAGAGTGCTGCTAAATGCTAGCTGACTGTAAAGCTCTGATGAGCATGACAGGCCCACAGGAACGTAGCTATCAACAGTGCAGCAGGAGCAGTGGACCCAGGGCGTGAGGGGCCAATTGCACACCAATCCTATATAGGATAAAGTACTCACCTGCTATAAGTTATAAAGATACTGCAAGTCATCAAGGAGTTTCTGCACTATATAGAGGAATACGTCCATAGGTCAAGAAACTTCAAAAGGTCAAGGAACTGGATGCACAGTAAAAATTCAGGGTGAGCGTATGGGGGAAAACAGGAACGTCCAGAAGGAGAGCGACTGTTGTTGCATTATTTTTTTTAAGCGCAAAAACTTCTAAAATAAATGGATGCAGGGATGCATTTCACTCTAAAATACAGTACCAAATACTGGGTTTCAAAATTACGTGCAATTTCAACTAATTTTTCAGAAATTCTGAGTAGGTACATAAATGCAAATTTTGCACACCATTACTTATTAAGAAATAAGGTACTGTAGGTGGCTTGGAAGAGCAATGGATTGATTACGTGAGGTAAGGGCAGTAACATCCGAAATCATATCCTGTTTATACGGTGAAACGTGAAAGGTCTTTCACAAAAAAAGGATAGCTAGCATTGCTTTTATTTCTGATGATAAATACAAAATATCAAAAGATGCAACATCACACTGTATCTCAAGTTCTTAGTCTCAGATATTGTTGCGCTCCATATTGTATAGCTGTCAATGTTTTTCAAATTTCTTTTGTAAAATACTGGAAAGATACATCTTTTAAAATTATGATGCGTTTTTTAACGGCATTGATTTGATTTGTTATACTGTTCATGACAGGTGCCATTAACCAGCTCGATGGGTCTCAATTTATAAACCACAGATAATGAGTGTCTGGGTCCTCCTAGTGTCCAGCCTGCTGAGATTCGAGCCTACAGCTTGTACATAAAACTCATCGTCACGGATTTAGATACAAAGGGCATATCTAAATGTGGATATTTTTATTTCAGATATTTTAACTACCCAGCCAGAGTTCGTTGCATGCTCAAAGTGTATGAGCACAGGTGTACACTTGCTTTTCTCTATGGCGACACAAAAATAAGACCTGGCTAGTAATTCACAGCTTGACATGTTGCATGTTTTAATTGACTATGGCATTTAACGAAAGATCAATATATTTTTAATTCCAACACATTGTAAGTATGCAGACAAATAATAGGTATTATTGGCGCTCCTAAAAGTTGCTTCTGTTTTCTACCTGTTCATTTCTACACTCAACTCACTACTGCAAAAAACAGGTGACAGAAAAGAAGCAGTAGAATAACTTCATCTCCAAATGTTGATGCCGCTGCTTCAGGCACCACAAGTGACTTTGAGGCAGTAGAAGACTACAACAACAGTACCTATCGCTTCCAATCCCAATGCTGGTGATGTCCCTTGAGGGATAGGCAAAGGAGCCTAAGACAAGCATACCATCTGCAATTGAGTCACAAAAGACCCTGCAAAATCACACTGCCTTACAGCCAAGGATAAATCCCCAAGTGACAAACCACTATTTCACTGTCTCTGTAAGATCCACACACACTGCTCTAGCGCTCCTTCCCATAGGTAACATCTAAATTTTTCCAGATGTTCTTCCTTCTCTGGACCTTCCACAGCCACACTAGGTCACCTGCCCACCTTACTCTCTACTGACCCAATCGGTATTTTCCTCTCTTGGAACTACCAGTCAGCAGCCATGTGGACGATTGCCTCATAATGACCTACCGGTGTTTTTCCCTTGGACATTCAAGTCCTCTATCCCACCTGCACCCCCACTGTTACAGGGCTGAGTACTGAAAGCGTTCCCTTTTTCTCATCTGGGCATGCCAATCAGCTAGCAAGCCTGCCCAATCACTGGCCTACTACGGACCGTTGGCACAGATGTAAATGTTGTGCCTCCGGCAAATCAGTTCATAGTCTAGGCCTCAGCTGACGTATCTAAAAACCATGTAACCAACAACAAAATTAACACACTTTCAAAGTGTAACTTGCGTTGTCCTAGCAAATTAGACAATCATACAAAAAAGTTTGTCTACATTGTAAACATGTCCCCGCAAAAATAATATGAAAGAAAGATCCACTTCAGTTTAATCTGTCCAGATAGTATCCTACTTGCTGTGGTCCAAACTATTTCTCTCTCCTTCCAATCAGCTAAATGATTCGGTGAGTTCAAAGTTTATGGATGAAAAATGCGGTGATAAACAGGCCAGAAATTTGAATCCCAGCAAGGACAAATGATCATTCTATCCTTCATAAGTTGTAATCATCTTATTCCACTAAATCAGAATTTTAACACCGGTTATTCGCAACACTTAAAAAAGCAACAGTGTGGCATTAAGTGGTATGTAAAAACAAGTTATCTTACATATGAAAAGATCCCTAACTGCACTTGGTAACAAAGCTTAACTCTTATATCCTATGCCCTTGGTATAAGAGCACTCTGCATAGATTAGAGGGAAAGCTTAGTTAATATCGTCTGTACTGTCACAGGTGAACCCATTTTTAGGGTCGAGCCGTCGTCGCTTGCGCATGCGTTTCGCTTGCGAGACGATTTAGGAGTTAGAAAAGGGTTCGGAGCCGCGTCCATGTCACATCAGTGTCTTTCATTGGTTTGTGGGCTTGCCTGTTAAAATCTGCTTGCTTTTATTAGTGGAAGGCATGCATACGTCATGCCTTTTCCGTTGGTTAGCCCTCCTCGAGCGCAGCGACCAAGTACTGAAAACATGCGAGGCTCACTGTTTTCCATCCGGTTTGTGGACTACTTTTTATCTTTGTTCGTAGCGCGATCTCGCTTGACAGAGGTCGAGCGCTTTCCATGACATAGATCCTGTTACATAGTTAATTGTACTTTTGCCAGTTACGTATATAATTGCACTTTTACCGATAGGTTTCACTACGAGTGAACTGTAGCAGCGCAATCACGCTCTTTTTTTTCCATTTAATGTGGCAAGAAAAGTCCGGTTGGGCGTTTACAACTGTTAATAGCTGTAACTCGGAGAAATGCGAGACCTGTTGCATTGCAAATGCTTGTTTCATATGTCAGACAATGTAATGTGTCACAGTCCTTGATGTAGCTTAACACTGTCATCATGCACTGAATGAAATGGAGTGCATGACAGAAGTGAAAAGGCCGAGAAACAGGCTTCTATTTTCCCAGGCATCCTAGCCTTTTTTCTGTAAGCTAACAAAGATTGTGTGTGTTCAACTATCATCTATTTCTGCTGCTCACAATGCCTTCGTGAAGGATGTTTGCATTGTCCGCAGTATTTCAAGGTAGTTCGAAATCTGCATGCAGGATGATGCTGTACAAGTTCTGTTGGCATGAAACACTCCAGCAAAAGCGGCACGGCTAGCAAACTGAAAGAGAGATGCTGACAAACCGATATCCGATTTGAGGCCTACAGGAATGTGGGGAGCATTAAATGGTTGCAAATATCAGGCTAAACTACTATATCAAGCTATAAGCCGGATGAATCTAACATAATTAAGGAATTGTCTTAAAAGGGTAGAGGTGCGTGACCGAGCAATGGTAATATATCCAGCTTTCACCCGCATTTCATTTTTAGTGACTGACATATTTAGGATTCTTATGATAATTCTTGTTTACATGATTTACACAAGAACAGTAGACATTAACTTCTAACACAACATGAGATACCCCTACTTGTGTGTGACTAATTCTGGAGCTCAGATGGAGCTCTTCTATGTCACCAACATATGTTCCTTTGTCTTCTCCTTTTGGAGCATCACCATGTTCGTTTCCTGTCCCGCCCTTAATCATGTTCCTCATGCTGAAACTCTCGTGGTTCTAACTCTTCCCTACCCATATTTCCCACAACCCTCGGCACCCAAATTTGTCCTCAATACTTTACGAGCATGAGAGGGTTAATGGTGCTCTACTCCCTGTACCTTTTCATCCAGATAATCTGAACTGAGACTGCTGTCTATCCTTTTGCAGTTTCAGCACACCCCGCACTGTCATTATGTCCCCAATTCTTAACCTAGATATTTTGCTGCGCCTTCTGTGATGCTTCCAGTCCACTGGACTCTCACAGGAGATAACATTGTCTCTGCCCAACCTCTTAAAAGCTAACGCTGGGCTTTTGCATTTTGTTCTGTACTTGTACTTCTCTTCTTCATTTTATTTTTCTAAACTGAACTATTCATACCATCCTCCTGAAAGTTCCCATTTACTCATACTTCTCTGGCATTCTAATTTACACTATCGCCAGCCTGCCTAACAAGATTTAGCTCGTTCTGCTTCCAGATAAACCCTTTTAAAATTCTTTTTTCCTTCAATTCAGTGATAACCTAATACCCACAATCACAAACCTGCACCAAGCTACTGCACACTGTAATGCCTCCCTCAGGACTTTGTAAATGTTATCCCTGTTCTAAGATTCTGCGCTTACTGTTTTTGCACCAATGCCCTACAATGACCCTTCCTTCTTTACCGCAAAGCATGGCGGCCTTATGCTTTTCACCTTTGTAAATCCTTAAGGAGCAGAAAGAATGCCACATATCCCATATTTTTCTGTCTTTCTGTACCTGAGGACACATCAACTAGCCTCACGCTTTCTACTCATCTCGCCTGGAGCAACATATACGCAGTTTTACCCTACCCTATTCCCTCCTGTGTTGGCAGCATCTTTCCTTCATCTGTAATCTGCAGGCTCGAACATTTTGGCACTAGGACACTGATCAAGGTAAGCCTTATAAGGGCCTGGGACATTAATCTGACTCCTTCATATTCTTTATTTACTGTGCTGCTGTATGACATTCCATCCCACATCGCCCTCTAATATCGATGCTGACAGGCTGCATCTTGTTAGACCGCTTTCATTTCTCCCTGTCTGACTGCTTCCTGCTGCAGAACATTTTGAACGATACTGTGACCTAGATTACTCTAGCCTGTATTTTCTTGGCAACCATATGGCTGGCCTGTTGAGCTGCCCCATGTTGTTTCTTTATGAAAACCTTAGCTACATCTCCATGTGCGCACAGGACAGTAACTTGACCATGATCCTGTACCACCAATGTCAAGGATAGCAGCTGAAGTATTAGCTGAGATAATTTCTCTTTGGAAGATCATAGACCCGTGGGGCTCTGCCCATCCTCCAGTTGGGAAGCAACTGATGGCTCTAGAAGGCACTAGGCAAACACTAAGGACTATTTCTCAAGCAGTTTGCAATGATCAGGAATTAATTCCATGAGTTATCTACATGTAGGAAATAAAAATCAGTAATTTTCCAAATTTCCCAGCCTTCATTACTCTGGAAGTTTAGACCAAGCCTTTCCGCAGCACTGTACTGCCTTCTAGGTCACGATTAGAGGCTCAGATTATGCATTACTTTCTCCATTTTATTGCTCATCAGCGAAATATAACACTGTAGCATAAGGACTACAACTCCCATGAGCACTTGAAACAATATCCTATCAATCCAAGGCTTGGTTAGTGCATATAAACAGTCTTTCAAACAAAAGCACTTCTTTCTTCTCAGCTCAGTAACCAGATAAGAGTTTTTCCTTGTTTACTGTTTTACATGTGCTATAAGGCATTAATAAGTGTGATGTCTAAGTAAGTGGCCTATAGCATCAATAGCAGAGATTACATGTGCAGTCTTGTAGCTAAAAATGCATATGGTACTCGTGCGATAGCGTGCCAGCAATACTCCGCAGGGGCCTTTGCTTACCTCATCAATGTTAGGCCCGAAATGAGGGCAGATACTCCGCTGACAAATGGAGCAACAGAGACTACGCAACAGGCAGTGATGGAGTTTCGGACCCGCTAGGGATGTGTGCACAGAACACACTACTCTTCTCTTCGTGTCTTCTTAGTCTCTGCATCCAGAGCAAGATGATGGGGGTAATAGCCTGCGTTTATTCCGTTGCATCGGGATTATATAGGCTCTAGCACCCACTAAAACACGGCACAACAAAGGAGAGACCAGGTAACATTATTTTGAGACTTCCTGACCGAGTCGGGGAACATTATGTGATCATGGGCAGCTTATTAGAGCTATTGGTACTGACGAGGTTACTTCTGGTGGGGTAAAACTGTTTAGGCACTCCATAGCCAAAAGCAGAAAATGTACGGGCATTAACTCCGATTTAGTGTGTATTGCTCAGTAAAGAGCATTACAAAGAAGTCTCTTAAGGCAATCTAAATTGTCATTACACCAGAGCAATTATGGTAGGTGCCCAGAGAAGCATCTCGAGACGTGAGGCAAGAGATGAGCAACTCCCTAATGATGACGTGTTTTTCAGTGCTATAGACTCATTCCAGCAGAGGGCAGTTTTGTCGGCATTGGAGTTCCTGAGCAGAAAGATCCTGCTACTTGCAGCTAGCAGTTAGATGAAACAACGGTAGGGGAAAGAACCTGGGCCTTTTTTTTCGCCATTTAAACCTCAGGGTGGTCAAAGTGGTAAATGAAAGGTGGTAGCCAAAAACGTAAGACTTTTCTCTTTCTTCCGATGCCTTTGAATGCCCTAGAAATGCTTTTTCTTAAAAGACAAGTCAGTGCCATAGAAAATTAGCTGATGTAAAACACCCTAGGCCTAGACATACCCCTTGAGCCTCAACTAGAGGACCTTGATGCGGAGAAATATTCAGAAGAACAAGTGCTGGAAGATGACGGGACACAAACAGGGTCATAGCAACTGTGGCGACCAGAGGTGGCGCCAAACATCCTAGGATGGACACAAACCCTGTAGAAAGGGTTATGGTAGTTAGGGAGTCCATCAACGTGCTAGATCCAGACAGTATCTATCACCTGCAGTGCTCTGAATTGACCACGGAGGACAAGAATCCTCAATACATGTGCATCAGACTCGAAACACCCCTAATCAAAGAGGGTAGGGGATGTCTTCATGCCCAAAACATTACTAGAGGGAAAAGAGCTGCTAACCACAGAAATCGATATGAAGATGGCAAAACTTATTACTAAATTAAAGAAAGACCTTAAAAAAGGATCAGCCATAGCTGGATATTGTAGACCCACTGATAAAGAAGGCTGAGAAGGCTAGGGAAACTGACAACAGAGTATCACTAAATATTGTGTCTAGGTGGGACCAAAGGGTGATAGGTTTCCTAGGAAACGCAAACTGTGCTCCGTCCTTGGAGAGGCAGCCTCCCTCCTGAAATGGCCACTGCAGAAGCAGGCCCTCTGGCAGAAGGTCGTCTCTTTGCGAACCACTCCATTAAGAACTTGGAGAGTTTGTTATACATTGTCATCTTTGGACATGGCACAACAGTCCATGAAATGAGTCTTTAGCCAAAAGGTTTTTGGAGGGGCCGGTAGAAGCAGGTGGTGTTCCAGCATCTGTTCATTTACTTCAGTCTCCCAGAGATTGCACAGCAGAAGGTCCTTGTAGTGGCAGGACCCACAGCCTGCGTAGAAGTGGAGGAACATTCTGAGGGGGTGCTAATGCACCAGGAGGGCCAACCAGTAAGAGCTACCTCCTCTCACCCACCCCCCCCAACCAAAGGTAGGGAAGGTTACGCTTTGTGATGCACAAATGGAAGGAGATAATACAGGATGAATGGGTCCTGAAGACTGTAACAAGCTTTACAATGGAATTCTTCGGAATGCTGCAGTGGAAACCAGTTACTCTTTGCTTTTCAAAGGAGGAGCCATCCTAATAGACCAGGAAGTGCAGTCTTTGTTGCACAAGAATGGAACAGTTCTAATGTCTTTACTCCCAGGGAGTTGCTTCTGCAACAATATTTTGGTGGCAAAGAGGGACCAAGGTCATTGACCCGTAATCAATTTAAGGGATTTCAGCCGATGGTTTATTTACTGACATTTCAAAATGAAGGCATGCACCTTGTCTTGAGGTTCTGCTACTAAACAACTGAAAGGTCAGACTGAACCTGAAAGACACATATCTTGCGATCCACATTTTCGTAACACAAAGGTTTGTCTAATTCTTGTGGAAGCATCAGGTGTACGAGTTTGAGCCCTTACCCTTCAGTCTCTCCCGTGCACTGTGGCGTTTCACAAAGGTTTTGAGGCCGGTTGTGTTGTTAAGAGCCAGAGGTATCAGGCTCTCTGTCTAGCTCAACATTGTCCTGCAGGTGAATCAAGATCCAGTACGTCTAAGCAATGAGAGAGACATGGCCATAGGGTTGTTGCAAGATCTGAGCTTTTTCATCAATGCACAGAAGTCGGAACTGACACCATCTCGAAAGATTATATTTCTGGGGTTTGTCATAAATAAGAATATGGTTTTCAGTAGAAGAGAACTAAGAAGAACCCTAGAGAAAAAGCAAGTCTCCATGCGACAGTTGGCCAGGCTAATAGGGCTGTCAGCATCTTCAATACAGGTAATCTTCCTGGGCCTTCTGCATTAAAGGATGCTGCAGAAATTGAAGGCCTCTCATTTGCGGAAACTATTAACATACGAGTCGGAGAGTCCCTTGACGGGTGAAGCCAGGACAGAGATCCAATGGCGGTTGATCACATGGAGGTCTGGAATGAGAAAGCCATCTTCAGCTTTGTGCCAGGCATATTTATAGAGGTGGATGCAAGTCACTCAGGATGGGAAGCGTGATTGCAAATCTCCATTCTGATCGCAGTCGGAACAGGAAAAAAGATTTCACGTAAATTGGAGTTGCTAGTGGGGTCAGTGGTGCTGAAGTGTATGACGAAGCAAAACGCCTCTGATTCTATCCTATTGTTTATCTTCAATGTGTTGACGATCAGGTACAGAAATTGTTTAGGAGGAACAAAATCAAAACCTCTGGCAAACCTAGCCAGGTATTTCTGGTATTTCTGACTGAACAAGAAGAAATCTATCAGGTCAAGAGTATTTTCCAGGGAGACCAAACTCTATCAGGGGCTTAAACTCCAGGCACCTGCAAGATTTCAGTGCATGGAAACTGGAGATGGAGTGTTTTGGAGAATATTGAGCAAGTGGGGCATGTGCCAGTGGGCCTATTTGCCTTTCAGCTGGACCATCAACTTCGGAGGTTCTACAGCTGAAGGCTGGATTATCTGGCAGAGATGACAGATGTAATCCTACATGACTGATTCTTGGGTCTGAATTAGGCATTCCCACCACTGGCAATAACCAGACTTACAGCACGTCAGATTGCAAGAAGTAAAGCTGGTGACTCCTCTTATGGAGGTCGCAAGTGTGTTTCCAGTTCGTCTTGAACTTACTTTGTATTCTACGATCCTTCTTCTCCAATTTTGAACATTTGGAAGAATGTTCAAAGCAAATCACAAAAATTGGTACTGGAAGAACACTCCACCTAACAGCCTGGGGGACCGGAGACACTAGGATATCCCAAGACTTTCACAGCAACTTCTGGCTTCATCAGAAAAGCATGGCTGGACACTACTGTAAAACAATAGACCTCCGCACAGCAGTGGTGGTCACGCTGGTGTGTGGAATGGAGTTTGGATCCCACTGAAGCACATGTAATACACATACTGCCATTTCTGTCAGACTTGGCACATTCAGGATTGGCTTGTTGCAAAATTAATGCATGACGGTCAGCAATCATTGCAGGACATACAGATATTCATGGTCTGTAGCCTGCCTAAGGATATATAACTATCTGCCCCACTGGAGCCTTGTTGCAATATGCTGTGGGATGTGAATGTGATTCTGAGGTTACAGACTCTTGCACGGATAATGAGTGTTTTTTTGGAAAGAAGAGAACTTTCAGGAAAGCTGGCGATGTTACTATGTCATCTAATCTCGTCATGTCAGTATCAGTGCATTGGACATATCGCCTAGAATTTTTACTTTAGGAGTTTAATTTACAATATCACGAAGAACCAAATAAATATTGGCTCAGTACACAGCATTTTTAGATAATCCCAAACTGTCTGGTATGTTGCTTTGAGGCCTCTGAAAACATCACAGAAGAGCTGAGGCCAGCGGATGCAAACCAACTGTAGATTTCTATTAAGAAGCCTTACAAATTTATTCCATCTCCTACAATCGCAAGAAGGGTTGGTTGGATCATGAACAAAGCAGGTACTGATATTTGGCGTTTTGGGCCTGGTTCAGTAGGGAACCATGAACACTATGCATTTACTTTTGTGAGACGCCTAGAAGACATCCTGAATGCGGCTGGTTGATCTTCACATTTTAAAACAGTAAACAAAACACTACTAGATGCACAATCGTCCATGAGACCAACGTAGGTGATTGGTTCTAAGAATAACTAGTGTCTGTAATTGACAACAATAAACTATGTTGATAATGAAAACCCTTTACCCACCCTTATGTGGCATGCTTCATCACAGGGTCTCGTAAAACCAATAACCTACATTGGTCTCATAGGCAGCCTCCAATCCTAACATACAATGTAAAATTTCCTAGCTATTGTGAAGGAAAGTTTAAATTAACAACACAGAGGTGAGGATTATCCAACCTCATGTAGAAGCCTTCTGACCCATAATAATCCAATCTTGGGGTACTCTGTCACTATGTCCTTTTTCTCCTTGATGTATCTTGAGAGTCTCCACCAAACCCTTCAACTTTCTAAACTCATGTACAAGCCAGTTTGAGTGGCCAGTGTACCTTAAATGTAGCCTACGATAGGAATATCCAAATGTAAGACTAAGTCTTAAAGGGTTTCCTCACTATGGCACATGCATGACGGGGTCACTTTTCCTAAATAATTTAAAAACCATGAATCTCATTCAGTACCTATTAATTTAACCTTTTTCCTTAGTTCAGAACCCAGTTTCATCATCCTGATTCTTGCAGTGTCTCAGCTTAGAGGAGTATCCATAAGACAAATGGATAGGAGGCATAAGCTGGACACTCGAACCCAGGGTTAACTTAGTTTTTTCTACCACACTTCTCATATTTATCAAAAGGTTGGAAAAATGAGAGGCCCAGACCTTTCTGCCAACACTGCCCATTCCCAGTGGTGGTGAAGCGATCAAGCCAGAGTTTTCCCCATTCATGGAAAGGACCCTGCACCCCCACCTCCGGATGTAACTGTAATTTGTGATCCACAAGGCAGCTACAGCTTAATTCTTCCGTTCGCGTGTTCAAGCCAAGTCAAGTCAAGAGACGCAAAGTCTTCTGGCATAGGGTCCACCAACCCACTCCACTCTGCCTGTTGCAGGCCCACTTGGAGATGGTGTTGTCTGAGCATCTGCACCTGCTTCCCGTTGATGGATGGCAGGAATGCTTTCAATGCCAAGTGGATGTCTCTCTGCTCCAGAAAGATTATATGGAGCTGGGCCTCTGCTGGAGACCAGATGCCTCTGATCTCTACCTTTCCCAGATGGCACCCCCCCCAACTCAGAAACAATGCATTGGTCACCACTGTGAGCCCTGGGTATGGTAAGGAGAGGGGTCTGCCCCCGAACCAATCACTATTTGGCAGCCACCACTGCAGGTCTTTTGAATTCTCCTCTGAAATTTGGACCACGTCGGAAAGATCCTCCTGGTGCTGTGCCCAATACAAAGCCCGCATATCCATTCTGGCATGCTTGCCTAGCGTGATGTCCATTAGACTGGCCTGAACGTCTCCCAAAAAGCCAGCTGAGCACATTCATGTGTTTCTGAGAATGACCACATAGCCAACAGCTTCACTGATGGAGTCAGTAGTATCAAGTAATAGCGAATGGTGAACTTTGATGCGTCACAAACATCCTGCAATGCCTGAGAAAGAATGGCTTGGGCCTTGTTCCGGGGACCATGGGCAACCCTTGGGGCATGGAGTCCCAGGAGTTGTGAGAATAATGGCCTAAAAAGCAGCCAGCATTCACAGAATGAACAGATAAGCTTGTAGATGAGCAAACCCTCTTACCAAAGGTCCCTGTTCTCACTGATTACCTGCCAGGGGAAGTAGCCACAAAAGCGTTTGTGTTCAGTCTTCTGACCAAATGTTTGCATCACAATTCTTTCACGAGTGGGGTGCTGAGTGAGGAAAGCAGGTCCACCTGGAGCAGGGCATTAGTGTCTGGTGACACACAGGCTGGGCTCAACACGTTTTGGCCAACGTAACCAAGAAATTATCTGTGAGCACCTCATTAAGTGAGACCAGTGCCTCAGAACCCAAGTAGGCAGTCTGCTACACCTCCGTCAGAACACTGGTTTTAACCTTCCGAGCAGGAAGGTGAAGATCAACTACCTCTGCCACCCTTTTTATAACCATAGGGAAGAAGGCGTTTTTTTCTATGGCAGGCCCTATGGGGAAACCTGGCTGGTGTCTGCAGAGGTATTCAAACTACTGGCATCCTGGAGATACTCATACCAGTTTTCCTCTACGTATGGTTGGGCAATCTCATCTCGAGAATCATAGCCTCCATGGTCTGAGTATATGCCAAAAATGCTTATGAAGAACTTGGGCCCTACCAGGAGGTAGAGGCAGTGTGTCAGTCAGAAGGGCTGCGATTAAGAAAAGGAGCATGAGACCTCGATCGAGGTCGAAGTGGCGTATCGGACAGGACCATGGATTGGCCTTCGTCTGGAGTTAACAGCATAAGTGGATCTCATTCCAGTGTGGGTTATGGTGCTGGGGACAGAACCACTATCAAAGTCGGTCTGGAGCCCTGAGCAGATCCAGACCTGGTGCAAACCAGTCAATGGAAGTCCAGGTGGGATGCCTCTTGGCTCCCAGGGGCACATAGGAGTGCCAGAGGGAGCCTTTAACATGCAAAAAAGGCACAGCATAGCATTGCAGGAATTCCTCAATTTGCTGCAGTGTCGCCGACAGACCTGGAATTTCTGGTTGCGGCGGAAGTAGGGTCAATATCGTCTCCAAAGTAACCGGACCTCAAGTATGACTTGGAGGCAAGATGATGACCTTGTGCCTTCTCAAGGGACCAGGGCAGAGTCACACACGCACTTCTCGTTCTTCTTTTTTGGACTTCCCTGAGGAGTTAGAGAAGAAAGAAGACCAGTCATAGGAGGACCTCAGTACCTGGATCAGCACCTACTTTTAGATCTTGACTCATCCTGGTGCTTTTCCACAAAGCTTAGCTTCCAGATATTGAATGGCCTCCAGGTGCATCAAGGCGCAACCACTGCAAGTCTTACTGCTGTGATCTGACCCTAGGCACCACAGCCAAACCACATGTGGGTCAATCATGGACATTTGTTTGCATCGTTCCCCTCGGGGTGTAAACCTGTAGACTTGGGAGGGGACATTTTTCCCTTGCATACTGAAAAATGTCATACGATCTGAAGTCGACGTCTGCTGATGCGGAAAGAAAGGAACGGACGTCAGCAGGAATGGTGGCACTTACACAGGCCAATGCACATCCCATCTGGAGTGGAGCTACCAGTGCCATCTACTGGTGTTCTGAGTAACTGCTGAAAACAATTCTGGATTCAGTTGGATGCTTCAGGAAGTACTCGAAAGGTGAGGACAATGAGATTAGAAGCCCCATCAGAAGCATCAGGCATGGGGTTCATCTACCAGAAGAGTTTTTGGCCTCAATGCAACAACTGCACCCACTATAGCTCTCCATGGCTCAAAAATAGAGGACGACTGTTCAAAGGTGAGGAATAACACTGCATGTTGAGTGAATGTGTCTATTTATCGGTGGGTGAAAGGGAGGGATAACTGTGGCCACAACAGAAGCTACAAGATTACCCTTCAACCAACCATCACAGTGCTTACACTACCTGCTTTAGGATAACCAGCCCTATCTCATAAATGGAATTGCACCCCAAAAGATCCTACTATAAAGGTTGTATGTGTTAATGTTTTAGTCGAAATTTCGACCTGCAAAAATATTCATCCACAAATCAACTACCACAAGAACATCAAGATAAGTATATATATGTATATATAAAAATATATCACTCCACAAGTTCTTACCTTGAGTTGATATTGGGGATACAATATTTTTATTACAGGCTGCTAAGTTTGTCTCTGCTGTAGTGGTATAACATATTGAACAACATGCAACACATTATCACATGTAGCGTTAAAGTAGCTTTTAGCGCTTCATATTTAACATCAGCAATGAATTTTAGTTTCATAGCATTTACCTTCGCTCATAGCTATGTCCGATTGCTGCTCCTTCAATGAGGTTTCTAACTCTTCACAATTGTTATTCTGTAAGTCACTAGTTTCCATCATCTGTGAGCTGTCAATACCTTCATAAGTCTTATTTTCGGATTTACTGCTCATTTTCAAAGAAGGATTCACATCTTCAATAGCATTACTTTCTAATGTCTGTTTTTCCACTGGTAACTTTGCATCCAAACATTCCAATGTTTTACTTTCAGATTTAAATTTTCTTATCTTTGGTGCAGAGTTCAAATCTTCTGAAGTTTTACTTTCAATGATACCATGCTCTTTCTTTAGTGAGGTGTCCAAATCTTCAAATGTTTTACTTTCAGGGTTGGCTTGTGCCATGTCACACAAATAAACATCAATTGGTCCTTTTGAGCTCTTAATATGTACTTCGATGCAATTCTGAAATATCCAAATATTTATTAAGTTAATGCAGTGTCAAAAGAAGAATGATTTCTAAAGAAAGCAATGTTATATTAACAGTAGTTCAATAAAGCTCAGTACATTAAAAAAAACTAACAAGGAATCTCAAAATTATAGATTTACTAACAGGGATTTTTTGACCAGATTACTCAATTTAGGGTCGGTGACACTTCTTTCGAAGTGCCAATCCAGAAAGCAAGCACACCAAAAAACCCTAAAAATATTTTATGACAAAGTTTTGGGTTTACCTACTACCACTTTTAACAATAACCATTACAAACATCATTAGCGAATACACAAGGAATAGCTGACAAACAACCAATTATTACATTTTAATTGTAGTGTTTAAAATCCAACAAATTGGAGACTGAGCACACCTAAGACAGAACCTCGTTGGCAAATGTGATCTGAAACCGGAATCAAAAACAGTTGTGTTTGCGGTCTCTACCTGTGATCATTGTCACAGCTGTTCTGGAGAAAGTGGTTAAACAAACAGCAGTTGGCACTTATAACTAGTGTCTTGGTAAGGAACTGGTCTGAAAAAGAGATAAGCCAGAGCATTTCCCTGATTTAATTTTTTTTGTCTCTCTCATCAATGCCTATCTCCTTTTCCATCCACACTTAGCTAAAAAAAAAAATATATATTTAAGTGTCTCAATCTTGCATGTTCCTATTCACCCCAAGTTATATACTTTTTTCTGGTTAGAAATCACTTTTAAAGCCTTGTGGAAAGTTTTCCGTTTTAAATTGTTTCTAGTATTTATTGATTATTTTATATGCACAGAAAAAAAGAAATAATCCTTTACGAAAATGATCACCATAAATGTGTGAAGTCAGTACTACAATAATCAGGTAGACGTGAGTTGATAAGATCATTTAAGGGCTGATCTTCAACATCATTAGTAGGCTAACTCATTAAAACTGCATCAATTTAAGAATAAAACCATTCATTACCAGACACAGAAAAGCAAAAGTTGAGGTCGTGGTTGGCGCCAGGGCAAATGTTATTTTTGTGTGTGTGTGTTTTTTTTTTTTTTTTTTTTAAGAGATGGGGAGTGACCCATTAGGCAAGGGTCGCTCCCCTGGGGGGCAGACTGGCAGATTTTCAGTCAATCTGCCCCCAAGGGGGCAGAAACCACTAGGCACCGGGGATTTATTTATTTTTGCGCCAATGTCACGCAAGGGGAGCAACCCCGTAGGCAAGGGTCGCTCCCGGGGAGGGGTTGGAGGGGGCAAATTTATTTTAGGCCATTTCTGCCCCCCCCTGGGGCCGGCTGAGCTAGAGGCCAAAATCCACAGGTAGGCACTTTGCAAAAAAACACCTCTGTTTTCTGTGAAAAAATTTGATGTGTCCACATTGTTGGCCAAATTTTGATGTTTGCAAAGGATTCTGGGTAACAGAACCTGGTCAGAGCCCCACAAGTCACCCCATCTTGGATTCCCCTGGGTTTCTAGTTTTCAAAGATGCGCTGGTTTGCTAGGTTTCCCTAGGTGCCGGCTGAGCTAGAGGCCAAAAGCTACAGGTAGGCACTTTGCAAAAAACACCTCTGTTTTCTTTCAGAAAATGTGATGTGTCCACGTTGTGTTTTGGGGCATTTCCTGTCACGGGCGCTAGGCCTACCCACACAAGTGAGGTATCATTTTTATCGGGAGACTTGGGGGAACATAGAATAGCAAAACAAGTGTTATTGCCCCTTGTCTGTCCCTACATTGTTTCCTTCCAAATATAAGAGAATGTGTAAAAAAGATGTCTATTTGAGAAATTCCCTGTAATTCACATGCTAGTATGGTCACCCCGGAATTCAGAGATGTGCAAATAACCACTGCTCCTCAACACCTTATCTTGTGCCCATTTTGGAAATACAAAGATTTTCTTGATAGCTATTTTTCACTCTTTATATTTCAGCAAATGAATTGCTGTATACCCGGTATAGAATGAAAACGCACTGCAGGGTGCAGCTCATTTATTGGCTCTGGGTACCTAGGGTTCTTGATGAACCTACAAGCCCTATATATCCCCGCAACCAGATGAGTCCAGCAGACATAACGGTATATTGCTTTCGAAAATCTGACATTGCAGGAAAAAGTTAGATTAAAACGTAGAGAAAAATTGCTGTTTTTTTCACCTCAATTTCAATATTTTTCTTTTTCAGTTGTTATTTTCTGTAGGAAACCCTTGTAGGATCTAGAAAAATGACCCCTTGCTGAATTCAGAATTCTGTCTACTTTTTGGAAATGTTTAGGTTTCTGGGATCCAGCATTGGTTTCACGCCCATTTCTGTCACTGACTGGAAGGAGGCTGAAAGCACAAAAAATTGTAAAAATGGGGTATGTCCCAGTAAAATGCCAAATTTGTGTTGAAAAATTGGGTTTTCTGATTCAAGTCTGCCTGTTCCTGAAAGCTGGGAAGCCGGTGATTTTAGTACCGCAAACCCTTTGTTGATGCCATTTTCAGGGGAAAAACCACAAGCCTTCTTCTGCTGCCACTTTTTCCCATTGTTTTGAAAAAAACGAAATTTTCACTGTATTTTGGCTAATTTCTTGGCCTCCTTCAGGGGAACCCACAAAGTCTGGGTACCTCTAGAATCTCTAGGATGTTGGAAAAAAAGGACGCAAATTTGGCTTGGCTAGCTTATGTGGACAAAAAGTTATGAGGGCCTAAGCGCGAACTGACCCAAATAGCCAAAAAAAGGCCTGGCACAGGAGGGGGGAAAAGGCCTGGCAGCGAAGGGGTTAAAGGGCTGCTGTTTAAGAAAAATTTCTCAATCCAAAAGCTCTCATTTAGACTCTAGTTTCGAAAAGGTTGAAAAATAGTTGCTGGGAACAATCTGTCACCATTTAATGAGCTAATAAACATCTTGCGATCGAATCATAAAGATCAGGTGAAGAACGGCCTGAGGATTCATAGTAAGTAAATGACCTCCACCTTCTCCAGCCTTCCCGATATGCCAGCTATATGTTGGCCACCTTTTCCAACTCTAAACAGCATTATCTGATCTCAGTGCTAAAGCCGGCTTGCAAAAATAAATATTTAATGTTCTGACCATTCTGTATCCCAATATTTAAGTTCGAGTTTACTTGGAACCCCCACGCGTTTGGCATCCAATCTTTGCAACTTGTGGGGTTTGAAGGTTGACTTGAACACTTAAGCCAGTATCAGAACGATCAAAAGAGGTTTCTGCCCCCACCCCCCCCCGGGAGCAGATCGGCCTAATAACAATAGGGGGGCAGAAATGGCCTAAAATAAATCCCCCCCCCCCCCCCAAGCGACCCTTGCCTACGGGGTCACTCCCCCCTGCGTGACATTGGCGCCCAAAAAAAATCCCCGGTGCCTAGTGGTTTCTGCCCCCTTGGGGGAAGACTGACCTAAAATCGGCCGATCTGCCCCCAAGGGGGACAGAAATGGTCTAAATAAAATTTGCCCCCCCCCCCCCCCCCCCCCAGGGGAGCGACCCTTACCTAATGGGTTGCTCCCCATCTCTAAAAAAACAACAAAAAAAAAACACATACAAAAAAAAAAAAAAAAAAAATTTGCCCTGGCGTCTAGAGGTTTCTGCCCCCAGGGGGAGCAGAAATGGCCTAAAATATATTTTTCCAAGGGGTCGCTCCCCATCTGTACAACAATTTTTTTTTTTTAAATCCCCGGTGCCTAGTGGTTTCTGTCCCCCTTGGGGTCAGATTGGCCTCATAAAAATAGGCCAATCTGCCCCAAAGGGGGGCAGAAATGGCCTAATTATAATTTGCCCCCTAGGGGGGCGACCCTTGCGTAAGGGGTCGCTCCCCATCTCCCCAAAAAAAAAAAGAAATGATCCCTGGTGCCAAGAGGTTTCTGCCCCCCCCCCTGGGGGCAGATAAGGCCGTCCAAAAAAAAATGCCCCCCTGGGTGCGACCCTTGCCCAAGGGGTCACTCCCTTTTGTCCATTTCATAAAAAAAAAAATCCCTGGTGTCTAGTGGGCGTTTCAAAAGCTCTGCATTTCTCTTTCGATCCTCTGTGATTGTCAGCGTGTGATGCTGGCTGACGTAACGGGGGGGTGGGGGGGTTGGGGGTGGAAGGGGAAGGGCTTCCCCTTCCATCCCTGCCTTGGGGGGGTGGGGAGCACTAGCACTCCCTCCCTCCAGTTCCAGGGTGTAGGACGAGGTGACCTCATCCAAGGCACCGGGAGGTTAAAAGACATTTCCTTGACATTTGAGTAGTAAGAAACAATTTATAAGGGCATTCTCCTGAAGTGTGAATAAAGAGGAAAGCAAGAACTCTAAAAGCAGCTTACTATGGGATGCAGATAAACATACATTTAATAAACCTATGATTATGTTCATGTAAATTGTATTCAAATTATTGTGTTATTATTCAAGATAATGGAGACACATAAGGAGATTGGAATGAGTTTCATAACCTCCACTAATTACCCTGGTACCTGCTACCGTAAATGTTTTCAAACATTTTAATCAAATTCACCACCATGTTCAACCGTCTGAAGTACTCAGTCTTGGAGATAGTGTTCCTCTGCATGTTGTACTTGAAATCAGGTGTTCTTGTGAAATTAGGTCAGAAAATGCAACAATCACTCACTTATGCCCCTGTTCCTTAGTTTCTACCAGAGCTTGCTACGGTTTATGGAGTCAAAAGCAGATGAACAGTCAATAAAACAGGCGTATAGAGGAAGGTTGTTCCTCGTATACAAGCTTATGATTAATTTCTGTGCAACAATGTTATTGAGAGTACAGTAACCTGGACTTAAACCGGTTTTGATTGAACAGTAAAAAGTTGAAGTTGGTGGCCCAATCAAAGACTTTGTTAAGCAAGAATTTTCCAAACACTTTTCCTTCAGCATCTAAAAGTCAGATTAGACTGTAGCTTTTAGGGTCGTTGCTAGGACCTTTTTTAAAAATATGGACTCTCTCCAAGAATGAGGGATTTGGCCTGTATGGAGAACCGCTGAGAATAAATTGAACAAAGGTGGTCTCCAACTATCTGGATCTAACCTAAAGATATCGACTGGAATTCCATTTGGTCCTGCTACTCTTTTAATAAGTACATTTCCTTCTTCGGAATACTAAGATCTAGGTTTGTATAAATTGGCAGACTGATCTTATCACCACAACTGGGTCTATATGGAAAGAGTCAGTTTTTATAAGATCCAGTGCCATGGCTATAAATAAATATATATATATATATATATTTTTTTTTAAAGAGTCTTTTGACCAAACAGCTGAGAACAAATTATTCCACAATGCATCTTGATGAGATATCCTTGAATCTTATTTTACGGTCTTATACCGTTATTTCTCTCCTCCTTATCAATTTGTCCTGTTCAGCAGCTGATTCCCCTGGAGTAGACTCATCTGTCTTCAATAGTGTTTTTGCTGTCTGTTTTACAATATTTATTTTCCACCTTTGTGATCCTCTCCCAATTTGAATATATGAAATTAAAAACTGCATTTGATAACTGTTCCCATCCTTTACTCCAGTCAAACACAGTATTAGGCTCTGATAAGCCTGAACTGAGATGTTTTGCGATAAAGCCTTGATACATTAATAAAGAAACATTTGCGTTGAGAGTACTTTGTTAGTGATTCCATCTTAAAAAGATTGATTGGGATTATGATCTCTCTCACGTCTTTGGACTATATTAACAGGGACAAATGAAGAAGAGAGTAGTTAATTATACTCTTGGAGTTGATTGTGGTGAATGTTGGTTGATCAGGTTGATCACCCGGGGTTCAACCATTCAGAGCATGATAACCTAGCTCAAAGAGTAATTTAGACAGTGTACTAGTTGTAGCGTGAAACCCTGCTTCAACGTCTTGTGTTTTGTTTTGTTCTTACCAGAGGGCATGAAGCACAACGAAGACGGGCCTCTTTATCGGCTATGTCAACTCAGAGAACGGAAGCAAGCCTTTGACTTGGAGCATCCCGGACAGTGTGCCTTCTTGTGCTAGCAACAAGGTTTTGCTTCATGTTCCCTTTTGGCCTTTGGGTTAATTGATGCAGTGTCTACAGGTCTTGGTGTTGTGGTTCGACCTCAAACGCCAAAGGCATGCTTGGTGAGAATTTGTCACAGACATCTACTTGTGATAGTCCCTACACAGTTTAAAGCCTGTTGGCTTAGGTGGCGATATTCCTTGGACACTTTAGGCCGGCAACTCACTTCTGGAGTGGGTCGGCATTGGTGCGGAGCCACACATTACCACCTTTTGGCATGCAGAGGTACTATCGAAAAGTTTCTGGATCCAGCCAGACACACTGGGAATATTCAAAAAGTGAGGCATCTACAGCTAGAAGTCTCTACCAGAAGTACTTTTCAGTTTTTCGCAGCCTCATTACATATAGCTTTGTGTGGGCCATGTTATGGGATTGCAGGGCTTGGCACGTTATCAACTACAGTTTCTGGCTGACAGTTGCGTCGGAAAGTGCTACTTGACAGGGGAAATCAAAGCAGCAATTTGGGAGAGCACGTTCATGGCCATCAAGTACCATATCTGTTCCTTCGAATAGATGGGCATTTGAAACAGGATTTGACGTGCACTTGTGTTTGCAATGATTTATATGAATAGAAATGTCATAACTTCTGAGGACACTAAACTTTTCAAAACACTGGCATCTAAACTGCAAATACAAGCCAGCTAAAGTACCAAGGATGGGAACAAGGGCAGGGAAAAGAAACCCCTAGCTTAGTTGTACAGTTTCTGAGAAACTTAAGGGACGGACAAAAGGTGGGTGCTTTCTATCCATCTTTGACTCATAAAAGGAAAAGAAAAACCTGGACATTTAGGATGCTGCACTGTAAGCCAGCAAGCATTATGGACAAAGTTTGAACTTGAGTGTAAAACTCCTGTAGGCTGTGTCAGCATTGAATTCCGCTCTGCATTAAAGAAGGTAATTTATGTTTGAATGCAACAGTCTGCATTCAAAGAAGGGGAGGGAAATCATTTTAAGTTGGATGTAGTATATAAACAGAAATTCACTAAAAATTCAACGGCTAAAGTCAAATTATGGTTACAAAACAAAACCTACAAAGCAGCTCCGCTATCCTTAACTCCCACAACAGCCATAAAAACAGTAAGTTGCAGTCTAAATTCAATGCCTATGAACTCTCCATATTTCTACCAATAAGTAACAATACCTCAAATTAAAACACACACTAAAATAAATAAATTATAATAGATAAAGTATTTTCCTTGATAGTGTTAACTGTAATGTGATATATAATCTGACCTATAGGATCATATGACATTTGTAACTGCATCTGTCATATCAAACGGGAGGTCATGAGCATTGCACTAGGTGTGCTAGGTATGTTTTCATAGTTACAAGAGTTAAGGATTTCAGAGTTAGCCATAACACAACATTAACCTACTTTAAAAATTATGCATGAAACACAAGATTTCGGGAAACACTTTTCAATGTGATGGACTCAATCGCAAACAGTTCTTCAATTGCTGCTCTTAGCTATACTGTTAAGCTGATCTCATCTCCACTACTGTTTATTTTCTTTGACATAGATCTATAACATACAGCTCCACATTTTGTATGTACACACATACTATTGAATATGCAGAGAGTCTGTCTCTCTCTGTCTCTCTCTCTCTCTCTCTCTCTCTCTCTCTCTATATATATATATATATATATATATATATATATATATATATATATATATATATATATATATATAGTCATTTACCCAGTGTACATCTGTTAGTGGCATGTTCCGCTGCAGATTCACATGCTATGCATATTCTGCCATCTAATGTTGGGCTCGGAGTGTTACAAGTTGTTTTTCTTCAAAGAAGTATTTTCGAGTCAGAGGATCGAGTGTCTCCTCCTCTTCGGCTCCATTGCGCATGGGCATCGACTCCATGTTAGATTGATTTCCCGCAGAGGGTAAGGTAGGAGTGTAGAGTATAATGAAAAGAGATGTCCATGCAAATGGAATATATATATATATTTATATATACATACATACATACACACACACACACACACACACACACACACACACACACACACACACACACACACACGTGAATGTTGAACTTAAACGGCTTCAGGCTCTCTGGGAGGTGGGAGGGTGCATGTGAATCTGCAGCGGAACATGCCACGAACAGATGTACACTGGGTAAGTGACATTTTCTGTTCAATGGCATGTGTAGCTGCAGATACACATGCTATGCATAGATTACAAAGCAGTTTTACCTCCCATAAGCAGTGGTCAGCCTGTAGGAGTTGAAGTTGTTTGAAATAGTTTTCTAAGTACAGCCTGTCCTACTGTGGCCTGTTGTGTTGCTAACACATCTACATAGTAATGCTTGGTAAATGTATGCGGTGTTGATTAAGTGGCTGCTTTACAGATTTCGGCCATTGGTATGTTTCCTAAGAAAGACACTGTAGCCCCTTTTTTCCGGGTGGAATGTGCTTTAGGTGGAACCAACAGTTGCCTTTTAGCCTTTAGGTAACATGTTTGGATGCATTTCCCTATCCATCGAGCTAGCCCTTGCTTTGAAATAGGGTTACTAGTATGTGGTCTTTGGAATGCCACAAATAATTGTTTGGTTTTCCTGAATGGTTTAGTTCTATCTCTGTAATACATTTGAACGCTTTTAATGTCTAATGTATGCAGGGCTCTTTCTGCTACAGAGTCTGGCTGTGGGAAGAAGATTGGAAGTTCCACTGTTTGACTGATATGAAACGGTGAAATTTTGGGTTTGTTCGAAGTACAACTTTATGTTTGTGTACGATTCTTGAATAGTGAAAGCTTGGATTTCACTAACTCTTCTTAATGAAGTAATTGCAACTAGGAAGGCAACTTTCCATTTTAGGTATTGAATCTGACATGAATGCATAGGTTCAAATGGTGGACCCATGAGTCGTGTGAGTACTATGTTTAAATTCCACGAAGTCTCTGGAGATGTTCTTGGTGGAATGATGCGTTTTGATCCTTCCATGAAGGCTTTGATAACAGGGACTCTAAATAGAGAGCAGTGTTGTATATTTTGCAAATACGCAGAAATTGCAGAGAGGTGTATTTTAATAGACAAAAAGACAAAATTTGCTTTTTGCAAATGAATCAAATAACTTACAATGTCTTGTACTGACGCTGAAAGAGGGGCAATTTGTTTAGATTGACAGTAATAAACAAACCTTTTCCATTTGTTTGCATAACACTGCCTGGTAGTGGGTTTTCTTGCCTGTTTAATTACTTCCATACATTCAGTTGGAAGTTGTAGATAACCAAACTCTATGACTTCAGGAGCCAAATCGCTAGAATGAGTATTTTGGGATCTGGATGCCTGATCAGTTGTTTGTTTTGCGTTAACAGATCTGGTCTGTTGGGGAGTTTGATATGTGGTACCACTGACAGATCTAAGAGTGTCGTGTACCAGGGTTGACGTGCCCAAGTTGGGCTGTAAGTATGTGTTTGAGTTTGTTTTGACGCAGTTTGTTGACTAGAAATGGAATGAGTGGGAGAAGGGGAAAAGCGTAAGCAAATATCCCTGACCAATTCATCCATAGAGCATTGCCCTTGGATAGAGGATGTGGGTACCTGGATGCGAAGTTTTGGCATTTTGCGTTTTCGCTGGCGGCGAATAGTATGTCTGAAGGACTTGGGGATGAATTTCCCACTCGTGTGTTTGTGGATGATCTCGGCTGAGAACATTCGCAAATTGGTTGTGTATTCCTGGAATGTATTGTGCTACCAGGTGAATGTTGTTGTGGATTGCCCAATGTCAAATCTTTTGGGCTAGGAGGGAAAGTTATGATGAATGGGTCCCTCTTTGTTTGGTTAGGTAATACATTGGTGTAGGAAGTTGGCTCTGTATGCACTATTTCAAAGTAAGGAATTGTATGCACAGAGTCCAAGGGTTCCCCTTAGAGGTAAGATAGTGGCAAAAAGAGATAATACTAATGCTCTATTTTGTGGTAGTGTGGTCGAGCAGTAGGCTTATCAAAGGAGTAGTGTTAAGCATTTGTTGTACATACACAGGCAATAAAGGAGGAACACACACTCAGACAATTCCAGGCCAATAGGTTTTTGTATAGAAAAATATATTTTCTTAGTTTATTTTAAGAACCACAGGTTCAAGATTTACATGCAATACTTCAAATGAAAGGTATTGCAGGTAGGTACTTTAGGAACTTTGAATTAGCAAAATAGCATATACAGTTTTCACATAAATCACATATAGCTATTTTAAAACTAGACAGTGCAATTTTCAACAGTTCCTGGGGGGGAGTAAGAGTTTTAGTTTTTGCAGGTAAGTAAACCACCTACGGGGTTCAAGTTTGGGTCCAAGGTAGCCCATTGTTAGGGGTTCAGAGCAACCCCAAAGTTACCACACCAGCAGCTCAGGGCCGGTCAGGTGCAGAGGTCAAAGTGGTGCCCAAAACGCATAGGCTTCAATGGAGAAGGGGGTGCCCCGGTTCCAGTCTGCCAGCAGCTAAGTACTCGCGTCTTCTGAGGGCAGACCAGGGGGGTTTTGTAGGGCACCGGGGGGGGGGACACAAGTCCACACAGAAAGAACACCCTCAGCAGCACGGGGCGGCCGGGTGCAGTGTGCAAACACGCGTCGGGTTCTCAATAGGTTTCAATGGGAGACCAAGGGGTCTCTTCAGTGATGCAGGCAGGCAAAGGGGGGGGGGGCTCGGGGTAGCCACCACCTGGGCAAGGGAGAGGGCCACCTGGGGGTCGCTCCTGCACTGGAGGTCGGATCCTTCAGGCCCTGGGGGCTGCGGGTGCACAGTCTTTACCAGGCGTCGGATCTTAGAAGCAGGCAGTCGCGGTCAGATGGAGCCTCGGGATTCCCTCTGCAGGCGTCGCTGTGGAGGCAACTCTGGCTACTCACAGTCTCGCAGTCGCCGGGGAGTCCTCCCTGAAGTGATTGTTCTCCACAAGTCGAGCCGGGGGCGTCGGGTACAGAGTGTCAAGTCTCACGCTTCCGGCGGGAAACGCAAGTTGTTTCAAAGTTGCTTCTTTGTAGCAAAGTCGCAGTCTTGGGTGAACAGAGCCGCTGTCCTCTGGAGTTCTTGGTCCTTCTAGATGCAGGGCAGTCCTCTGAGGCTTCAGAGGTCGCTGGTCCCTGGGGAGAGCGTCGCTGGAGCAGTGTCTTTAGAAGTGGGGAGACAGGTCGGTATAGCTGGGGCCAAAGCAGTTGGTGTCTCCGTCTTCTCTGCAGGGTTTTTCAGTTTAGCAGTCCTCTTCTTCTTAGGTTGCAGGAATCTGAGTTCCTAGGTTCTGGGGAGCCCTTAAATACTAAATTTAAGAGCGTGTTTAGGTCTGGGGGGTTAGCAGCCAATGGCTACTAGCCCTGAGGGTGGGTACACCCTCTTTGTGCCTCCTCCCTGAGGGGAGGGGGGCACATCCCTAATCCTACTGGGGGAATCCTCCATCTGCCAGATGGAGGATTTCTAAAAGTTAGAGTCACCTCAGCTTAGGACACCTTAGGGGCTGTCCTGACTGGCCAGTGACGACTCCTTGTTTTTCTCATTATCTCCTCCGGCCTTGCCGCCAAAAGTGGGGCCGTGGCCGGAGGGGGCGGGCAACTCCACTAGCTGGAGTGCCCTGTGGTGCTGTAACAAAGGGGGTGAGCCTTTGAGGCTCACCGCCAGGTGTTACAGTTCCTGCAGGGGGAGGTGTGAAGCACCTCCACCCAGTACAGGCTTTGTTACTAGCCACAGAGTGACAAAGGCACTCTCCCCATGTGGCCAGCAACATGTCTGGTGTGTGGCAGGCTGCTAGAACTAGTCAGCCTACACGGATAGTCGGTTAAGGTTTCAGGGGGCACCTCTAAGGTGCCCTCTAGGGTGTATGTTACAATAAAATGTACACGGGCATCAGTGTGCATTTATTGTGCTGAGAAGTTTGATACCAAACTTCACAGTTTTCAGTGTAGCCATTATGGTGCTGTGGAGTTCGTGCATGACAGACTCCCAGACCATATACTCTTATGGCTACCCTGCACTTACAATGTCTAAGGTTTTGTTTAGACACTGTAGGGGCACAGTGCTCATGCACTGGTGCCCTCACCTATGGTATAGTGCACCCTGCCTTAGGGCTGTAAGGCCTGCTAGAGAGGTGACTTATCTATACTGCATAGGCAGTGTGAGGTTGGCATGGCACCCTGAGGGGAGTGCCATGTCGACTTACTCGTTTTGTCCTCACTAGCACACACAAGCTGGCAAGCAGTGTGTCTGTGCTGAGTGAGGGGTCCCCAGAGTGGCATAAGACATGCTGCAGCCCTTAGAGACCTTCCCTGGCATCAGGGCCCTTGGTACCAGGGGTACCAGTTACAAGGGACTTACCTGGATGCCAGGGTGTGCCAATTGTGGAAACAAAAGTACAGGTTAGGGAAAGAACACTGGTGCTGGAGCCTGGTTAGCATGTCTCAGCACACTTTCAAATCAAAACTTAGCATCAGCAAAGGCAAACAGTCAGGGGGTAACCATGCCAAGGAGGCATTTCCTTACAATTGGTGTCATGTTGTCTGTTTTGATAAAGGATGTTGTGAGTGAAAAGAGACTGAAAAGCTCGCTGAGTGCTAGCAATTCTAGGTGATTTATGTGAAATAGTGTTTGGTGTCCCATTGTCCTTGAATGTTGTGATTGTTGAGGTGTGCCCCCATCCAATCATTGATGCATCTGTTGTAAGTATGGTCTGAGGCACAGGTCTTGAAAAGTCCGTCCTTTGTTTAGATGTGTGGAATTCCACCACTGAAGTGATATGCGTGTTTGGCGGTCTATCAACACTAGATCGTGAAGTTGAACCTGTGCCTGCGACCATTGTTGGGCAAGGCACTGTTGTAAAGGCTGCATGTTTAATCTTGCATTTGGGACAATGGCGATGCATGATGCCATCATGCCCAACATTTTCATGATGAATTTGACCGTGTACTGTTGGCATGGCTGAATTTGTGCTAATACATTGTGAAATGCTTGCACTCTTTGTGGACCTGGGTTTGCAAATGCTGTTTGTGTATTTAGTGTGGCTCCTAAATACTGTTGAATTTGCGCAGGTTGTAGGTGGGATTTTTGGTAGTTTATGGAGAACCCTAGGGTGTGTAGGGTTTGTATTACATAATGTGTATGGTTCTGACACTGTGTATGACTGTTGGATTTTATTAGCCAATCGTCGAGATATGGGAAGACATGAATGTGTTGTCTTCTTAGGTAGGCAGCTACCACCGCTGAGCATTTTGTAAATACTCTGGGAGCGGTTATCCCGAAGGGTAACACTTTGAACTGGTAATGTTTTCCCTGAATTACAAACCTGAGATATTTTCTGTGCGCTGGATGGATGGGTATGTAAAAATACGCATCCTTGAGGTCTAATGTTGCCATGAAATCTTGCTGCTGTAGCAGTGGGACCACATGTGAAAGTGTTCTGACAGGATGTAAAGATTGAGAGTTCTGAGATCTAATATTGGTCTTAAGGTTCCGTCTATTTTGGGAATAAGGAAGTAAAATGAGTAAACCCCTGTTCCTATCTGACCTTGTGGTACAAGCTCTATCGCTTGTTTGAGTAATAGCGATTTTACTTCTTGCAACATTGAGATATGTTGGGAGGAGAGTTTGTGTGGTTTTGGAGATATATTTGGGGGGATTTGTGCCAATTCTATGCAATAACCATTGCGGATAATAGATAATACCCAATTGTCTGTTGTAATGGGTAGCCAATTGTTGTGGAACCTTTTCAGTCTTCCGCCCACATATGAGATGTGAGTTGGGAAGAGATGGAGTAAGTCTGTGAGGCTTGTTTTGTTGCCTGATACTTTCCCCTGCCTCTGGAGAGTTGGCCTCTGTAATTACCTTTAAACTCACCTCGTTGGTATTAAGGTTGGTAGGTTGACTTTGATTGTGAGGTGGATGCCTCAGGTGTTTGTGCTCTAAAACCACCTTTGTATTGAGGATCCTCTATATTGTGTCCTATACAAAGCACCCATGGCTTTAGCGGTTTCTTGGACCCTCGGACGGAGACTGCGGTGTGCATATTCTCCTCTTCCTCGACGTCGTGACGTTCGGTGCTCATCGACGCCATCTCCAGTCTTCGTGCTCTTCTGTCTCTGAGAGTTTTCTTCGAATGGAAGGATCTGCAGGCCTCACAATTTTCCTATCGATGGTCTGGGGAGAGACAGAGATTACAGACGAGATGTTGGTCAGTATATGGAAATTTGGCGTGGCACTGAGGACAAAAGTGGAATGGGGTCCAGTCCATGAGGCTTCCACGCGGTCGATGAGAGATGGTCTGCGATCGAAACAATACCGACAAGAATTAACGAGTAATAGAATTTTTCCGACTCGAACTATCGGAGCGAAAATCACGTCCAAACCCGATGGCGGAAAGAAAACAATCTAATATGGAGTCGATGCCCATGCACAATGGAGCCGAAGAGGAGGAGTCACTCAATCCTATGACTTGAAAGTACTTCTTTGAAGAAAAACAACTTGTAACACTCCGACCCCAACACTAGATGGCAGCATATGCATAGCATGTGTATCTGCAGCTACACATTCCATTGAATGAATATATATATATATATATATATAAATATATATATATATGGTTTTTTATATGTTCCCCTTTTCTCACGCTCTTGAAATATAATTTTGTTGTGAGCTTCTGCTTCAGCCATGTGAAAAATCCTCATAGGGTTTTCATTCCCTCTTGAGCTCGCTATAGTCGCAGCAGGACTCTCCATACTGCTACAGCAGGTATTATGACAGTCATGGGATGTCTGCCTCACATTGTCGCAATGACAACCATTTATCTCTGTAGCTTACCATACCTACTGTTGGACCCAAAAATGAACAACTACACCCTTACTAAGGGAGGCGGAATGGAACAGACTAAGAACTGAATAAATCAAATAAATACCACTTATTAACCATGTACAACCAATGCATTTGCTTGAAAAGCGTAAGTATTTTAATGTCAAACAAATAAAGACTACTGATGAAATGCAGACCGTAAACATAAGGCACACAGTTCTACCTCAGGGGAATCACTGTGTTGCAGAGTTAGACTGTAACACAATTTAGGCTACTCTGACTCTTATAGGTAAGGATACTGTAATGAATGACTGGTGCGAGATACAATAAATTGCCTTAGAGGCTGGTAGGTTGCAATCTCCTGACACCGATTGCGGGTAACTCCTTTAAGGAAAAATGGAGCAGGGAGGAGGAAAAAAGGATGTCCCCATACTTCAAAAGGAGAACTGTGCCCTCTATGCTCCACTGCCTAGAGTCTGGTTGATTTTCAAGGACAACAAGAATGCTTAGGATGTTCCTGCAGTTCACATGGCTGACAAGCTCCCTCCAACCTCTGCTTTGTGCACCATCCCATGCACTGGAGAGGATGATTGACCACCCTGCACCAATTCTCTCCTCGTTTTAGGGAGGCATGCATGTCACTGATTGCTCCCTTCTCGGCCCCCTCCTTCTTGTTTCACACAGACCCCACTGAATCAGGTCTTCCCACCTGACTGTGTATGCTACTACCCCCTACTTGAAGCAACCAACAATAGCTCAACAAGTTAGACAATGTGTTGCTGCACTTGAGGATACCAACAAATTTACTACTTAGCATTGATACAACAGTCCTTCGAACATGGTTAAAAGTTGTTAATGGACCCAGCATTTTGATTGCATAATGTATAATGCAAACACTGTTAACCAAAGAAATGACAAAAAAGTAATAACAGTGTGAACCAGCAAGACATAAGTTACAATTGTTACATGAAAGCTGAATAATAGGATATTCAATCAGACGGATCAAGAGAAACAATGTGTGCAAGTCACTAAACAGCAATAAAAACATATTTAAATAAATCAATGCACAAGCGATTCAAAACAGATTCATGGGCAGTACCAGTTACACAAAACAAATGCACCATGCTACACTGACAGATGGTGCGAAGAAGTCAGCTGCATGAGACTGGTGGGACATTTAAGACAGATTTGTAAGTGTAAGCAACAAATTAAAGTGCGAGTCCTGCAAGTATAATCAGTGGTTGCTACCATGGGCAGCCCTCGACAGCCCAGTGAGCTGGCAGTAATCACATTCAGAAAACCAAGCGTGCACCTAGTGTGTCCCTCCAGACCAGAGAGCCCCGAGTTGCACCTCAATCTGTTTCTATGCAAACCTTAAGTGCACATACATGGTTGCTGTGTATGACAAAGTCAACAATGAAAAATTACTAGAGACTTGCTACATGGCAAATTCAGGGCAAGGGTGCATATACTCCAGTGCAAGAAAGGGGACCTTTTTCTTTCCAACATGTGACCACTCTCAATTACCTTAGTCTTCTCATTTAAATGAGAAAGTATTTCAGAATGCTAATAAAGCTCTATAATGATGAGCAGGCCAAGATCATATCTCACCTCTTATGATGGCACTTCATCATTTTTACACTGGCAAGAGGACACAGTTGCACAATTCAATGAAAAATTAAAAAGCTCAGGATTTGGTTACTCTGCACACCATTCTTTTCTGCTTTATAAATGTTTTTAGACTACTCCAAGCCACCATTGGAGCTCCTTTAAATAATTTCCTTGTGGTGTCTCAGGGCTGCCAGACATGCAGCAACAGTCAAACTTTCTTTATGTTTAGAAGTCAGATGCTACAATTCTCTACCTCTAAGTATATTTAGTCTATGAGAAGTCACATAAAATTTCTTAAGCACACGGAATGCTGAGTGTTTTTCTAACTACTTTGTGAATAACGTGCTACTTAATGCTCTTAAAAAGTACAACGGGATTGGGGGTTATGTCAGCAACAAGATGTTCTGAATGGCTATGAAAGTACATCCATAGTTAGTCACTCTGAATCAGCCATTTACAATAGATTCAAATGACAGAATTCATGTATATGATCCTTTGCTGTCACGAATGAGCCATGGGTCGGTGTGGATTGGTCTCAGTGACAGCAAAAGGATATCAACTCAATAGTAGATAATATGTATTAAGCAATGAGGAACACATTCTCAAACTCTAAAGTTAGGCCTGCTACAATGGCAGAGAGTGGATAGTTGTTTCTTTTGAGGCTGGAGAATGGGATAACCAGCAAAAATGACGGCAACAACAAAGTGAAAGAGAACAAGCAGATAATCCACCCAAGAAGTGGTAGCCTATGGTTTAGTGGTAGCCTATGGTTTAACAGTATTTCAATCAATTAAAGAACACAGTAACAGTGACCAGAAGGTAAAACTCAAGTGACCCTGTGTCAACAGCAAGCATATTTGTTTTATGAATTGCATCGGTTTAGAGAGATACGAATAACGCTCATTTTTATATTTTGACATGATAAGTATGTATGGCTAAACAGGAAGGATGCCCAAAGATCTAGAAATTAGGAGCTGTTTAGTTCCAAGATTTTATGGTTGAGTGAAAGAGAAAACAATTTGCAATGAAATAGCTTTTGCATTTACTGGAGTTGGAGCTCTTGGTATTGTAAAGGCATAACTGGACTTTTTGCCACATAAATTTATCAACCCTGCAGCGTATTTCGGTCCTTTCTGCCACATAATTCCAGTGGCCCTGCATATAACTGAAGGGCTAGTAGGCCTACTGGAATACTTTTTCAAACAAGGCTCCGAAAACACAAACTACTCCCAGGTGCAAATCAAAAGTTCCAGGAATAAGAGAGCTTACAAATACACAGAATGGTGGGATGGGTTATTATTCTGGGGTCTAGTGTGGGGTTACACAGAAATCTAGACAGAAAGAACATGTTGTGGGGAACGTTTTGGTGGTGGTCCCATTGTCCTAGGACCACCACAGGCGGAGTTATGAGCAAACATGTTTTGTAAAATAAAAAATAAAAAAATAAATAAAAAAAATGCCCTACAAAGCATTATGAGGTGAGTTTCAGAGTGCTGCTAAAATTGTAGTATGTTGACAGTAATGCTCAGAACAGCCCCTTGAGGACACCACAAAAAAATAGCATTTGTAAGAAACATGGTCATGTAACCATATAATTCGCCCTTAGAGGGTATAACCACATGAAAACAAAATGGCAGAAAGTAATGCAGTGCAACCATATATTTAGCCCCTAGTGCGTTACATACTTTAAGGGCTAGCGGGCCTAGTACAATGATAATACAAACAAGGCCCTTAACACACATACTACTCTCAGCTGTAAAACAAAAGTACCAGCCATGAGAGAGGTTCCAAAGACACTGAATGGTGGGAGGGGTTATTATTTTGGAGTCCCCACTAACCAAGTGTGGGGACCCAGAGACGAGAGAGAGAGAGAGAGAGAGAGAGAGAGAGAGAGAGAGAGAGAGAGAGAGAGAGAGAGAGAGAGAGAGAGAGAGAGAGAGAGAGAGAGAGAGAGAGTGTGTGTGTGTGTGTGTGTGTGTGTGTGTGTGTGTTGGACATTTTGGTGGTGATCCCACTGTCCTAGGACCACCATAGGCTGAGTTATGGGCAAAAATGTATTGAAAAAGAATGCTTGCAAATCATTTTGCAGTGAGCTTTCCCGAGTGCAGTGAATATTGCAGTATTGGCTCTAAACTCTGCCGGTAGAATGGCTTTGATGATTTCTGTGTTTTTATTTAGGTAAAGCATTTACCAATTGCAAGGGTTTTTTGAAAGCCATGGAACATAAAGGGGAGAGACAAAAGCAAAATTGAAATAACTCCGATTAGGTAACAGTGTCAACAATATGAAGCGCGCTCCAATACCACCAATCTTGTTCGCACGGTTGGCCCTTAAAGCGCCATGTCTGCCATGGAGCACAAAGGGGAGAGACAAAAAAAAAAAGGTAGTTTGTCCTCCTGAAAGTATATTGGCAATTGGGCAATAATCCATGTAGCAGGGACAGCCTGGAAGGCGTAACAAAAGACCCTCAAAAGTAGGACAAACGTAAAGCATTCACCAATTACATCAAGGGATTGTTGAAAGGCAAGCCCATGAACGAATGAAAGTGATGGGCGTGAGAGGGATGTGTTTGAAGCCCACAGAATAGATAACAGGTCGAAAAGCAGCACACTAAAAACATTAATGTGATGCATTTGTTTTCATGACTATACCTTAAGAGCACATTTGTATTGACCATTTCAAGAGACTTTCCGCTACGAAGCGTTCTTGGTGTGAACAACCAGACCACTGAAGGATCATTTTCAACCACTATTTACAAGCAACAGTCACACATTTTATCAACAACTCCATGAGTTAAAATTTACAAACAGAAAAGCTTTTACTTCTTTTGGAGCTGGTACTTCCAGTTTGGTTTCTTCTGGAGCTTTGATAGCAATTACTATCTGTTCACTGAAGGCTTGTATGCCATGGATATCTTGATATGTTACATAAGCTAGAGTACAGCAGTTAAGGACTGACAGCACCAAAACATGCAGAACATTCTCCAATTGCTTTCCATAAATCAGATTAAATGTTTATAGCTCTAAAGAAAACTCCATTATGTTAGCGACTATAAGAGGCAGAATTGAACATACTCACTTTGAAATACATGTTTAAGAGTTACAACAGTCAATTTACAAATATTTAATACAAACTGGAACATAAAAAGTTATTAATATGGTTTTATGCATTGTTCACCCTGAAAGGATATTTTGCATTTTCTTTACGATCTGTCATTTCAAATAACTGCCGAGCACAATCCTTGATTAATTCGTCCAGAGCGTCCTCCATTGCTGATAAATCTGTTAAGTCTTTGGGAGTAGCCTTTGGATTTTCAGGTACATTCGCACCAAGATAGCTGGCTTCTGAGCCTCTAAAAAAAAAAAAAAAAACACCACATTTAATACACAGACTTTATGTCCACAATCACCATATTATTGGCATAGATTGCACCGAACATAAAACTGAAATCACAACATTGGAACGCATACAATGTACACCACTAGAGCTGAATAAGAAGGAAGTAACAATAGGTTATATTTAAAATATGAACCTTTTACGAAGTTCAAATCAATTGATCAATAAAGAAAGCATACATGGTCGTGTTAGGGATGAACAGTCATGTAATTCTGCATCACTTACAAACTCACACGCCACACTCTACCTCATTCCACAAATTACTACATTATGCTTAGATGCAGCCCAGACAGAGCAGTAGTGACACGAGACGTGCTATGAGTACGGCCCCTCTGACCTTTACATGCGGCCCCCAGATCAAAAGCAGCACTGGGCTACCATTTTCTTGAATCAGCACTAACATTAACGAAGAAGTTAAATAAAGAAACAAGCCTTTATGTAAAGGTTAACTGAAGTTAAAGAAAAGAAGTAACTAGGTTATCCTGCACTGTTTAACTTCAGAAATACCTTTATTTTTAAAGCCCTCTTGCATCAAAAATGTAAAAATATGATAAAATCTATTTAAAATTCAGAAAGTGTATTTCATTAACATATATTCCGTTTCACCTTCGTACATCACGTTATCAGAGCCTTGATAACTATTTTTTTTTTTTTTTTTTAAGCGATAGTTTTCAAACATGAATTTACATTATTTTTTCCCCACCCTAACAACAGTGTCAATAGTGAGCTAAGATGCAAGTCACTTGTTAAGTGCACTCCTTGGGCTGGGTTCCTCTTATACACGAACAACATTATAGCTTACTAAATCGAACGCAGGACAAGGTTTTGCACATCTTGAAGTCATGTATGTCTGCATCCTTTTATATGTGATAATGAAGGGGGAAAAAAGGGAAAATGGAACAAAACAATCGCCTAGGATCACACAATTCGGTAAAGTGGGGAAACTGAGATTAATTCCAGGTGTTCTGGTTTCACATTGTGCAGTTCAGCGGCTGTATATGCTTTGCTTCCAGTACACCCACCTTACTGGCACCACCCCGTGGAACTTTCTCCTCCTGAGTGCCACGCTGCTAGCATTAATGCGGCCCTCAGTCACATCATAGACGAAACATTTTGGCCCCCGGGAAAATGTTTGTGAGTACCCATGAACTAAGGGATGCACCCAAGAGGAACAACAGTGCACAGAAACTAAAAGCCAAGTAAGAAACTGTAAGAATGATGAAAAAGACTGAATATATGATCAAAAGAACTAATGCCCAAAGCAATATACAAATTTTTTAAGAATGAACAATAGAAAGGAAAAAACGAATACAAGTTTTACCTGTTTTGGCACTACACATAACAATGTGCACGTACAGAAATTATCCACTATAATGCACGCTTAGAGATTTAAAATACTTTATCTATTAATATTTGGAAAATAACAAAAGATCTTCAGGCGAATTCTATGTACTATGGGTGGTCTTTGACTTCCAATGTCGGAAAATCACGTTTTGGGAAACCTATGGTGCCCCAGCTACAGCTGGGAAATATAAGGAATGGATTTTCCCTTGTTTTTTAAATATATTTATTAGCTTTTTTTTTTAACAATCCAGATGCACATACAATGTATTGACACATCAGTTAAATTGTTGCCTGCGGGGAGCCCAGGTCAGCAGCAAACTGTAGCACAGCTCACCATCTTTGACATTTTTCATTTGAATACATATGTAATATTAGAGACAGAGGTGCCTCCTCGTTCTAGTGTCCAACATATATTTCTGTTGATATACCCAACAAACCAGAAAGCATAACCAAACAATTCAAACAGCTGGGTCTAGGTAAACTACTGTGTAACTTGTCTGACATGCATGAGTCCAAGAGGCCTGGCTGAAAAACCATCCCACTCACAACCAGGGATACAGCACTGGGCACCAACTGCCTGGGATAGTAATGCTAGGCACCAGCTAACCAATGGCATACTCTGCATTCTCCCAAGAGGGTGCCACACCACCGACTAAGTAGCTGAGACATCTACAATGGTAGCAAGCTTTGTACTAGACTGCCGTCTCAAGCCCCTCCGCCCAACCTTCTTTGTCAGATCCTAAAGCACAGGGAGAGGATAAAGCCTGACATTCAGGTTCTCAAAGGCATCCAGTATCTCCGTCCAAAGAGGTGCTATGCGTTGTCTCCTCACCCCCTCACTTTATCTTTCTGAAGCACTAGTTCTTCTGCTCTAGCCCATTCCTTAACTGCTGCCTCCCACCTTGACACCACCTGGCTAACCTCCAACTTCCATGTCAAGGAAATCGGTCTCTTGGCCAGTATCAGCGCCAAATCTAGGAAGCTGTTCCCCACATTCTTAGGTTTTGGCCTAGGGAATGACCCCAGCAAGCACATCTCTAAATTGCATGTCATACTGTGGTGTAGTGCCCCGCTAGTTTCCGCACCACTGTTACCCATAACTCCCGAGTGTAGGCACAGCACCAGGTCATATGACAGAAATCTGCCTCCTCCAGGGTGCATCTAGAGCAACGCCTACCCTCCACCTAAAGATGGCAGTAAATTTCTTAGGTGTGTATGTGTGAGGTACATCTGACAAAGGTAGTTGAAATGAATATATATGAGGTATGTTTACAGAAGACCTTCTGCAGGTACACTAACATTCTCGCCCATTTTCAGTCAGGTATGTTGTTTCCTAATACTCCTTCCACTTCATTCTTGGGGCAAGCAGTGGTTTCCTAACAATCCCATGAAAAGCATTGTATAACCGATTCACCAAGTTCCTCCCTGCTCCTATGGACAACAACAATTGAAGTACTGCATGAGTCTGCAGTCCATACATACCTTATCACAAAGAGTCATGAAGATCCTAACAATGCCTCTTAATAATAATGAGGGAACTGCCCCTGGAGCAAGCCATGAGATTATATCAGAGTTGCAGAAGCCTCATCACAGTCACCGACTGTAAAAAAGCCCCAGCTTCATTTGTGGTGCCGAAAAAAGATCGGGGTTCACTGTGGGGCAATCCCACCAATGGGAGGGCTGTGTCATATAGCAAGCAATCTAATGTTCATCGGATACCCCAACATCAGAGGGCCACAGAAAGCAACTAGCCATCACCCCCTCTCCCTGATATCCTCCACAGGAGTCTTGCCAGTTGTTAGAAATGGGGTCTTTGGTTGCCAGTCAGGTTACCCCCCTGTCCAAGCAAGGAGCCTCACTCTAGTTAGGGTAAAAGAGCATCACCCTCAGCTAACCCCCGCTCACCCCATTGGTAGCTTGGCACAAGCAGACAGGCTTAACTTTCAGAGTGCTAGGTGTAAAGTATTTCTACCAACACACACAGTAACTTAATGAAAACACTACAAAATGACACCACATAGGTTTAGAAAATAGAAAATATTTATCTACACAAAACCAAGACCAAAACGACAAAAATCCAACATACACAATTCAAGTTATTATTTAAAAAGCAAAAAGTCTTCATGTTCTTTTAAACACAACGCTACCGCTGTTAGCGTGAAAATGTACCTGGGTCACGTCAAAAATAACCTCGAATCAGCGAGTGTGCATCGAAAGAAGCCTGCGATGAGTCTAGATCACTCACAAACAAGACAGTGCGTTGTTTCTCCTCAGTCGGGTCAGCGTGCGTCGTTTCTTCTCTCTGCAGGAGAGCGATGCGTCGATCCGGACAAGCACACTCTGTTCCGGGCAGGCCTTGCATAATTTTTACACGCCCAGCGATGTTTGCGTCGGAAATCCTGCCGCATGGCGGTCCAATAACTGCGCAGTGTGGGTTGCGATCTCACCAGCCTCCGTCAGCGATGCTGGCGTCGTTTCTCCAGCCTGCTTGTGTGATCTCCCAGCCACAGAGGGTTGATTTCAGCCGCGAAGCCGGCGGTGTGTTTTTCCGGAGGCTGCATCAAACTTTTCACCGCACAGCAGTCTGTGCGTGGATTTCTTAAACTTGGCCTGCCAGCTTCTCCTTTCAAGACCCTAGGACCTGGATAGGGCACCACTTGGCAGGGCAGGAGTCTCAGCAGAGGCGGCTCCAGGTGCTGGCAGAGAGAAGCTTTGCTGTCGCTGAGACTTCAACAGGTGGCAACCTCAATTTCAAGTCCTTGGAGAGTTCTTCACAAGCAGAAAGGCACACAAAGTCCCATCTTTGTCCTCTTGCTCAGGCAAATCCTAAAGAAGCAAAACCATGCAGCCGGTACCCATATGGGAAGATTAATAAAGTTATAAAGCAACTGGGGTAATATATTCTTGAAGAGCACAATCCTTGCCATCAGGGGAAACTTCAATGTCCGCCAGTAGGCCATGCATCCACTTAAGGCGCGCAGTGTTGGACCCTGGTTACCCTCCCACATTTCCTCCAGCTTGTGGTAAATTTGTATCCCCAGATAGCGAAAGGTACAGGGGGCCCATCTGATGCCCAGTACCAAGAAATATGGCCTATCTAGGCCAAAGCTCAGAGTTAAAACACAGGGCTTTACCAGGTTCATCTGCAGCCCCGAAACCAACAAGACCGATACAATAAAAGGTTGTCAGGCATATAGAGAAATGACACGTTCAGCCCTAACTAATACTACACTTTCCCCAACCATGTTCCCTGCAAAACTCTGCCAACAGTTTAATGGTGAGCGGAAACAGGAGAAGAGATAACAGCCACCCCGTCTGGTACCCCGATGAACCTTGCACGAGCTGGAAACCCAGTGCTGCATACTCACCCTGGCAGCAGGGCTTTTATACAATACGCGCACCCATCTCACCCATGCATCTTCAAGCCCAATTTTAAGCATGATAAATTCCAAGTATAACCTGCTAACAGTGTCAAATGCCTTTTCCATGTTGACTGACACTATTCCTGCATGGCCCCCACCCAGCAAAGATGGGGTGTGCATAAGCATATACAAGCTGTGCAGATTCAGGGAGGTATTGTGTTGTGGCATAGATCTGCATTGATCAGGGTGTACCAACATCTGCATTTGCAGGGGCAGTAGCATCGCTATAATCTTGCTTAAGATCCTGAAGGTCATTATCAAAATGGGCAATGGTCTATATGCAGTGGCAGGTGCTCCCCGCACTTGTCTCTTGGGAAGTATGATAACCATCACATCCCTGCTGTTGGCCAACAGTTTCCGCTTCTTCAGGGCAGCAGCAAAGAAGGCAGCCACACTCATTGCCAGCAGCCCACAAAGGTAGAAAAAAAACTCTGGTGGTAGGCCATCCAGCCCTGGCGCCTTCACCCATGCCTCATCCCGTATCTGCATTTAATTTCCTGGGGCATGGATGACCCTCCCAGCCCCTCTGCAGCAGTTCTACGCAATTGGAATGGTTTCATAACTTCCTGGGTTCCCTCAGCTTGCTTCCCGTACAATGTGGTACGATAATATCTGAAGGAGTTAGCAATATCCACTTGGGAAAGCACCAGTCCCCTGTCCAAAATACACAGCTTAGTAATTTGGGAACCCCTCCAATCCAGCCTCCCTAAACATGCCAGTAGTCTTCCTGCCCTTCTCTCACTTTTGTAAACCTGGGCGATATACTCCTGATAACTGTGACACTGGAGCCTCTTCAAGAGAACATTGTATTGTTCCCTAGCCTCTGCAAACTGTGCCCCGCCTCACGACGATTGCCAAGTAAACTGTAAACTTCGTGCTTGTATAGCGCACTAGTCACCCGTTCGGGTCTCAAGGTGCTGTACCATACCGCTGTGGAACCCCTCCTGGCTTTTCCCTGTGAGGTGCCCACTCCTGGGCAACCTCCAAGGTGAAGCCAGGCATCCCAGCGCTGTTGGGGCCGTTGTGGAGATTAAGCAAGCTATTTCCCAGAGTTAGAGTGGGACCCATGAATTAGATTAGGCACTGATGCAAGAATTATCAGCCTCTATGTAAGTAGTGTCTTCCAAAGCACTGAGGCACAGGTGTCACACATGGGGATTGCCGGACATTCCACCCCCAGTTGGATCTGCATCAACAGTAGGCTATGATAAGGGGGCATGGCCGTAGAGATCCAACATGGCGGGCGTGTACTTTTCCAGCTTCGCATCGGTCCGCTATAATTATCCTTAATCCGGCAGCAGCAGCCGAAGTTTCACAGCCCAGCAGTCAAGCGCTCGTTGTAGCGTGACCCAAAATACTCCGCTAGCGCCATTCGGGAGGGCGCGGCACCACAGGCGGAGAGGTCGGACGTTCTGGCCTGCGGGCCGCAAGCGCCTGAGAGATGTGGAGAGTTGGCGGCTGGGCCTGGGGAAGCGCTCTCCACCTCAGCGTGATGTGGCCCCCCTGGCAGGGAAAGCAAGGCACCACAGGAGGTGAGGCAGGAGGGACCGGACCAGGTCATTTTGCCCCAATGTGAAGAGTGGACCTATGCAGGACCAGTCAGACCCAAGACCAGAGGTAGAATCTACTCTGTTCCATGAGACAGCGTGGGAGTGGAAACATTGAGACGCTTTGGATGCAGTGACTCGAGTGAATTGTATGTGGTCCCGAAGGTGGCCCCTGTAGCGAAAGGCCGGCAGAAGAGGCACAACACATCTAACAGACAGATTTCGCAGGTGTTTGCCATGGGAAAATCGAAGCCCAAGTTGCAGGGCCCTATGGGACAAGCTTCCTTAGCCTTTCATGACCAGACACCAAAGGCGGCTAACCCAGTTGTGCCGAAAGGGATGAGCGACACCTTAAACAAAATACTAGGGGCCACTGAAGACTTCAAACTCACCCTGCAGCGAGACATTGGCAAAGTTGTGGACGAATTGGGTTTTTGCGTGCGGACCATCAGAAACTGTCAGACAAAGCATGGATGTGGAATCTAGTCACAAACCTCTAACCCTCCCACCAAGCACTGAAACTTCAAGTATCCCATTTAGCAGACAGAGTGGAGCGCCTGGAACGACTGGCAGAAGATGCGGCGGGACGTAGTTGTCGCAACAAAGTCTGCATTGTTTGGCTGCCGGAAGGAGTGGAGGGGAGAAACATGGTGGAATTCCTGGAACCATGGCTGAGTGCTCTTATGGACGAAAATAGCCTCACGCCCTTCTTTGCCCTGGAGAGGGCACACTTCGCCCCGGCCCGGAGACCACTGCCTGGTAGGCTACCTCGTCCCGTTGTGGCCAAACTTCATCATTACCGTGATAGAGCCCTGCTGATGCGGAGGGCCTGCGCGGTTGGACCTTTCAAAGTGGAAGGAGGACAGGCAAGTCTGTTCCCAGACTTTACAGCGGCTGTGCAAGCCAGGAGGGCCCCCTTTACGGCGGTTAAGAGGGTGCTCAGAGAGGAAGGGATAACAAGCACTACTCTTTCCGTTCCGGCTGAAACTCATGGTGGATGGAACTGCGCACTTCTGCCAAGACCCTGAGGAAGTATGGGCATGGCTGGAATGCTACAGATCGAGTACGGCTGGGTCCCAAAAAGAGGTGGCTACGACTGCCCAGCACCGAAAGATAAGGAGATCCCAGAGCCAGTCCCGCCAACCCTGGCTCACCAAACCTTCGCCAACTCAGTCGTCGGAGGGGAATAAGCTAGCGCTCTGAGCTGCTGCCTCATTAACGGAGCCTGAACTTTCGGATGGGGTAAGGGCCGGAAAAGATCAGGATCATGCCTCTGACATCCACCTGTCAGACTCCAACTCACGAACAAGCACGCCAGAACATCTCCCCCACGTGATGCCTCAATCATCTGACATCATTTGAATGGACTTCACTGAACTGCTTGAAGCGGCTGCTGATTCCACAGGCTGATCGTGGTTATAGGAGAGTGGGACAGACTAAGAAGATGTCTCATCTATTGCCTCGACCTCCCCTCCCCACCCCCCTTATTCGTGACTCTTCGTCTTTGTAGAGGCGGTATCGTATGACACTCATTATGGCTACTGTGTTCTGTTGAGGTGACCAGCCACTGCTGGACTGTCCTTGGGAGGGGAGTAGGGGGTTTGTTTAATTGTTTTGTCCTCAGTGATCTCTGGTGAGACTGTGCCTATTGATATGCAGAATGGGGCAGAGGTGGTGGACTGCCGGGGGGGTCTGGTTCCCGAAGATGACAGAGTAATGTTACATGATGCCTGTACAGTTGACTGCACTTAATGTGATTGGCCATAGATCCCACCTCTCGAACATTCCAGGCAAACGGCATAAAATTCTGTCATATTTAAAACGTTGCATTGTACATATTGCAAAGCTGCAAGAGACGCACCTCACACAGATAGAAGCCGAGCGCCTACGCCGGCGTTGGAGAAGGCAACTGTTCGGGCCACCTACTCCGCATATGCCCGGGGTACACTGATCTTGATTATGGCAGGGGTGCCTTTGGAAGCAACGAGGGTGGTGATGGACGATGTGGGGCGGTTTGTCTTTGTGGAAGAGCGCCTACATGGTTGACCCATCATGTTTGGGTCGGTATATGCCGCTAATCACAACCAGGTGGCCTATCTCCACGCCCTGTCCGCACTCATGGCTTATTTCCCAGGCAGGGAAGGGTGGACATACCTCATTGGGGGTGACTTTAATGGGGTCCTAGACACAGACCTCTACCGCTCTTCCCCACCGGTGCAGGGTGATCTCTCAATTAGGATTGCTGCGGGACTGGCTGCCTGGCTGTCTAGCTGGGCCTTGGAGGATGTGTGGCGAGCACAACACCCACTACATCAGGACTACTCCTTTTATTCTCATATTCACCAGGTACATACTAGGATAGATAGGTTTGTGTGTAGTGGATCAATCTGTGGGCAGATAAGACACTCAAGAGTATCTTGGCCGCACATTCTCGGACCACAGCCCACGATATACATGCAAGTGGCAGATCCCCAAACCCCTATAACGACATGGCACCTACAGCTGATTGCGCTGGAAAATGCCAGATTTAGAAAAGCGCTATCCACAACGGTGGTGGAGTACTGTTCCTGTAATAAGGGGTCAGCATCGGGGTGGGGGGTGGAATGAAAGGCACTCAAGGTGGTGGTACGGGGCCACCCTATGCGCCATACGACAGGCATTAGGCAAGTGCTGAAGGGAGACCTCTTACATTTTGAAGATCGACTGCATGCTTTGGACAATGAGCAGGTCTGTGGCGCAGAGGCCATCCGCCGATTACTTGAGGAATACGCAATGGCCCTTAAGAAACTTAGGTGTCATGACCATGCAGGGTATATGCACAGAGTAAATGAGAAGGAAGGTAGGGCTGGACGGTTGCAGGCCTGGTTGGTTCACCCTCACACAGCGGAGACACTGATTACTGGGATTGCACTGCCTGACAGTTACTTGGTAAATGAACCCCTCAGTATAAATGCAGCGTTTCGTGATTATTACCTGGCGCTGTATGCCTTCTCGGGGGCTCAGTTACCAGACACATTAGATGACCTGTGTGCTGGAATGCAACTGAGGACCCTCACTGAAGAGGCCGCCACCCTGCTGGGTGCAGAGGTGATGGAGGGTGAAGTGAAACTGGCAATTAAAAACTTGGTGACTGGTAAGACTCCTGGGATGGATGGCCTTCCCCCAGAGTTTTACAAATTGACAGTAGATATTTTGGCCCCAAGGCTGGTAGCAATGTATACGGATTCTTATAAGCAGGGCCTTCTCCCTGTGACGCTGAGGGAGGCTCTGGTGGTCCCACTCCCTTAGACTACTGACCGATATGCGGGGTGAAAGATTTCCGACCCCTTTCCATACTTAATACTGATTTTAAAATTTTTAGTAAGGTCCTGGCTACTAGGCTTCTGCCATATATACAGAACCTGATCCATGATGACCAATGTGGGTTCATACCTATCAGGAACACCAAGCAAAATCTCTGTAGACCGTACACAATATTATAAGGTTCCCCCCACCCAACAGATTCAAACGCAGTAGTAGTGTCGGTAGAACTTGAGAAAGCTTTCGACACAGTGAGATGGGACTACCTAGAAGTTACGATGCAACAGTTGGGATTAGGAGAAGCATGGCTTACTTGGTTCCGGCTGTTACATGCTTCACCATATGCAAGAGTCAGAACTGGGCAGCACCTCTAGGACATGTATGACATCCATAAGGGTACCAGGCAGGGGTGTCTGCTCTCCCCATTGTTCTTTGCCTTGGCTATGGAGCCGCTGGTGGAGTGGTTCAGGAAGGAAGGGCATGGTAGAGGGATATGTCGGGGAGGAGCGGAACATATCATTTGCTGATTTATTTAAAGAGATGAGGAGAGGGACTTGCCCTGGGCACTTGAGACACTGGAAGGTTTCGGGACCTACTAAGGGTTACCCCTTAACAGAGGGAAGACGTGTGTGTTCCTGGTGGCTGTGGGCAGTGCTCCACCTGCCCAGCGGATGTTAAATGGGCCCCTAGTAGATTCTGATATCCTGGGATTCAAATTTACCAAAACATAGTCGAACTTCGGGAGGGCAATCCGGAGAAAAACTATACAATCCCTTAGAACTAGGGGTAGGTTTTGGCGCTCCCTTAACTTGCCCTTCACAGCACGTATCTCACTGTCCAAGAAGATTATGCTCCCTTTGGGGGGGAAGGGGAGGGAGTTGTGTCCTGGGGGTCCCAGACTTCAAGCTCTATTATTTTGTGGCACAGCAGCAATGGCTGGTGCAGTGGCTGAATACTCATGGGTTGTCAGAACAGTATTGGGATGGGGCAGGACAGCATACAGACAAACTGATGGCTAGATTATTTCAGCCGAGATTCCTACCCCAGCGCAATGGAGTTCTCATGGGTGCGGCCAACAGGGTCTGGCGTAGAGCACATAGGCGGGGTTGGCTACCTTGAGCAACTGTTATGCCCAGAGTGAGTGATCCTCTTTCGCAGAGCTACTGGACTGCACGGACCTCCCACGGGGTCAGTTCTCGAGGTACAAGGCAGTGACCTGAGCTGTACGAGACTTATTGGGGGGGAGGGGGGTAGTACGAGGGAACCCCCACAAGCATGCTGTGCTCCAGACGATGCTCCAAATGGGTGGAAGATCCCACGTGGTAACATGGCTGTACAAGGCATTGAATGGAATGACGAGTAGGTCACTACATTCCCTAAAGGCCAGATGGGAGGCGGATGTGGGCATGGAACTGACAGAGTGAGTGGGGACTGGTAGTTGCATATGCATCCCATGTCTCACGGAACACACTAATTCAGTTCATTTTAATACACAAGACGTATCTTACCCCACATAGACTTCAGTCCATTTACGGTGGGGAATCCCAGGCCTGTCCTAGATACCTGGCCCAGGATGCAGATTTTGCGCACATGGTTTGGGGGTGACCTACCCTGGAAGTTTACTGGGCTCAAGTAATTGCACGCATTAACCTCACCTTGGATAGGTCCCTGCCTGTGACCCTGGAGGTCTGCTTATTGGCCCTACTCCCCCTCAGAACACCCCCTAAAAAAGTAGGGAACAGATTTATAGACCTGGCTCTAGTTTTGGCGCGATGTAGGATAGCAATAACCTGGAAAGTGTCTGAGGGACCCCGGCTTACTACATAGGTACACGAGGTCACACGCTGGGCCGGGGTGGAGGAGAGGACTTTAAGGATAGAGGAATCACAAGGGCTCCGAAGCCAACCTAAATCGCATCTCTGGGCAGAAATTATGTAAGAGTGGGCGGTTACTGACCTCTCTGATGATGCCCATGCAGAGCCCAGAACTGAGGGCATGATTTCAGGTACTTGGGAAACTTGGTATAGGTTTCATATACTGCTGTAGAACATAATGACCAGAGTCTATACAAATAGGCCATAACTGGAAGCAAAGAGCTGAGCTCTGTTTATAAGAACAGTTATGAAAACAAAAGATTATTTAAGCTCAAGATGACGTAGCTGTAACAGAGTTATATATTATCATGACCTCTGTCAAAACTTAAAATGCCAATAAAAATATATATAATAAAAAAAAAAGTAGGCTATGATCAGAGATAGTGCAGGCATTCAGTGTGACTGAAAAATTGACACAGTTGCCCTGCGCGAAGGAATGTATCCAATCGGACATGCAGTGCATACAGTAAAAGGAGTATTTCCTTGGAAGGCTGTGCTGCACCCTCCAAACAGCATAGCAAAGGCAGGGTAGAGTGGTCCAAATCAGTGTCTACCACTCAGTTAAAGTCTTCCCCAAGGATCATGTCCCCGTCAGTGCGTAAGCTCAATTGAGAGGACAGACAGAGGTAGGTCCATCTGGTCCTGGTTCAGGGCATATATGGAGCCAATCAACTGTTTGCCACCTAGCCTCCCCTCCATCAAGACACGCCTTCCCTGTCAGTTCCGACTTGCAGTGCCTCAAAGGGGACACCTACACAGACAAACTAGAGCACCCCTAGCAAATGAATATTCTGTAGTGTATATTCGACTCCCTTAGCATTGCTGGAGTTGCTGTGCTTACATTTTGGTAAGATGTGTTTCTCCTAATAGGACAATATGAACAGCTCTGCGTTTTATGAGCCATTTGAATAGTTGCCATCTTTTGAGTCCGTAGTGCCCCCATTGGTGATCCAGTCACTGCCAGCAATGCAGCTGCCTTGTCCTCATCGGCTTTCCCTCCTCATCGGTTTCCATACACGCTCAAGTTATGTGGGATCACTGTGCCATCGTTGCATGTAGTGTCATGGCTTGGGCCCTTCCCTTATTGCCTTCCTACCCATGCCTTCAGCCTGGTAACTCTCAAACCACTCATGGCCATTATTGTATTCTCAACATGAAAGGGGACATCCATACATGACTGCTGGAACAGAGTATCACGGTCTTTATAATGTAGCAACCTGACCACCACCACCCGTCGTGGCAGTCACAGAATCAGAGGCTTCGCGGGGACTCTGTGTGTTCTTTCAAAGTTCAATAGGCACCACTTTAGTTTTCATCTAGTGTTTCAAATGCGTAACCACTATCCAGACATTATTGCATCCATCTGCATCTTCACATATGTCCTCCAAGATCCACACTACAGTTAGATCAGTCATTGTTACAGCTCTTGGCATTATCCCACAATTGCATCTGTGGCCTGAACCTTGTCGGCCAGTTTTTGGTGGTCTGTCCTGAGAATGCCCAGCTCGGTTGCCACTGCACCAATCTGTTGCTGGAGTGCATCCTTGAAGTCAGCAGTAGCAGCTAGAATGTTATCCAACGCGAGCTGCAGGGCAGGTATTGGGAGCTTCAAACTGGTCCGTGGGGTGATCCTGCCAATTGCAACACCCCATATGTTTCCACAAATGAACCTCCATCTTTTTGTATCGTTCTGCCAACTGTCGTCGTGCCACTGAGCAATACGCAAGACCTAAGGCAGCCAATTCACCCAGCAGATGCTCCGCTCCAACCAGTAATAAAAGGTAGGGTCACCATCCTTGCGAGTTGACCGACTCAGTGCGCTAACACATATCTGCCCACACTGGACCACAGGCACAGAGTGCCAAACTGCACCCCAAGCAACCACTGCATTGCTCAATAATTCTCCAGTGCCTTCAGTCCACTGCCTATCATGGGGGTCAGTCCTCAGTAGCAACACCCCAGTGTGAGTCCCCTGTCGACCACCAGCATCCAGTGGCCGTTCAACCCCCAGGTCTGACGCAGCATAAAGTTCCTAAGGAGGGGTGGGCAAAAGTCCTATCTCATACGTTATCAGCCCCTCCATGGAGTCCAAATGTAGCCCCATGGTGCCAGTGCAAGGGGCCCTCTCCAGTGGGGATTGCATCTGCTCCACCACAAAACCCATGCTTTCCTGACAGTTCTCCTTGTGGTGTTCAAAGCAGCAGGCAAGATGGCATTGATTCGCAGACTCTTCCTCTGCTGTGCGATCCCCAATCGTGGCGGCTGCTGCCTCAGCCCAGATCTGTGCGGTGGGGGGCCTCTCCACTGGCCTTCGGATCAGCCCCAGGGAGCTGCTGTGACTCAATACCCCCAGCAGGGTGTCACCAGCTTCACCGCTGGGCCTGGGGTATGTGCCTCAGCTCTTTTTAAGGGTCCACAATCAGGAGTGAAATTGGCACCAATACGCAACCCTGGTCCTCCTCCACGCAATCTCCAAGCACTGGAGCTGCCATCCAAGTCATGAAGGTGGGGCAAACTTCACCACATGAGCCACAGCCTTGCCCTGTCATGCCAGGATCCAGGGACTGCATTCCCCCCAGGTCCAGAAGCACCCTGCCAGCAGTCTCTGCCACGTGGGACCAATAGCACAATAGGCCCCCTGTCCTCTGCAGAGTCAGGATTCCACTTCAAGCAGCCTGTCAGAATTAAAGAAACTAATGGCAAAGAAAGGCAGGAGTGGAGCGTGAGCCTCAACCGTCTTTCACATGCGCCAGGCAAGCCACACTCAAGGGAGGATTTTCCCTTGCAATTGAGTCTCAGAGGATGTTAATTTCTGGAAAAATATTATGCACTTAATGTAGCAAATGGCTGGCTGACAAAGGAGGATCAAATTGTTAAGGTGATGCAATAACTTAGTATTTTTCACTTGCTTATGCAACACTATTTCATCCAGTCCGCATTACGAGATGGACTCATTTTAATATTTTTCTTAAATACGTTTTTTACCATTATATTTTTGTAAGATGGAAACATGTTGCTAAACATGAAATTGGCATGAGTGGTCAAAAGAACAGTCTAATATCTAGTAAATTCCCCATGTTCTAAATTTGTGCCTATATTAAAATAGTTCAAAGAGATCACTGCATTACGTTGCCAGAAATCTTTAATCAATAGTTTTACAGAAATTAAAACATTTTTTTTAAAAAGGCATTTGTACTATTTTAATCAAGAGCTATCCCATGACGTGGTACTTTCATATAAACAAACCAAATCACTGTTGTGGGGAAAATATTTTTCCAAGGGGCACTAGAACTTGTTGTACAAGCAGATTTATTTTTTGCTTGAGGAGGTAGCATATCTGTACTATGTAGGAAATATTAATTAAATAGACCCTCAAAGCCTTTTTCAGTAAATTTCTAGTCAAGGAGTTTTTGTAACAGTTTATAGGTGAAGGGAATTCAAAACATTCCATTTAGTAGCATCCAAGGAAAACTTAGTAGCATCCAAGGAAAACGGATTTTTTTTTACTAGTGATTGATGAGAGCCTCCAAGGGGAGGAGGGTGAGTAGCATATGAGTCTAGGAAATATACCAATACTGGAGAAACATAGTTACAGGTAAGTAACCAATTTACTTCTCCAGTTTTGGATCTTTCATAGATTCACATGCTTGAATTAGAATAGTGAGCAGTAAGTTTCATCCTGACAACTTTAATCATGATAATAATATAATAATAATAACAACAACAACGTTAGCTAAGTCTTTATAATACATCTATTATGTTGATGGTGGGAAACAATAGAGCCTCAACTTAGTGGAATAGATGTCTTAACACTGTTTGCCCGACAGCAGTATCTGTTCTGTAGGCTTCACCCAGGCAACCTGTGTCTACTGGACCACGTTGCTGCCCGGCAGATATGTTGTATAGGCAGTCCATCAAAGAGAGATGCAAATGTGGCTACAGCTCTGGTGGAATGGGCTTTCAAATTGCTCTGTAAGGGCTTCCCAGCCTGTGAATGACAAAACTGTATAGTCAATCCAATCCATCTGGCGATGGTCTGTTTTGATACAGTGCAACCCCTCTTTGCATCTCCATATGCTACAAATAGTTGGTCTGTTTTTCTTATTTGATGGGTTCTTTGTAGACAGAATTGTAGACATCTTTTCACATCCAGCGAACATAGGGCCTTTTCTGAGGCTGTATGCAGATTTGGAAAGAACATTTGCAAGACTGCTCATTTAGGTGGAAGTACGAATGAATTCTCAGTATATAGCTAGGGTTTGTTTGAAGTACAACACTTTTTGCTGTAAACTGAAGAAAAGGGTCTTTGATGGTAAAGGCCTGGATGTCTCTCACTCTCTTAGCCGATGTGAGAGCTAGTGAAAGTTATGTTTCCAAGTAAGGTACTTTAATTCTGATTTGTAAATAAGCTCAAATGTAAGCCTTATTAGCTGTCCTAGCACTATATTTAAGAACCATACTGGTGGAGGTTTTCGAACCAGAGGGAACACTGTGAAAAGACCTTCGAGGAATTGCTTTACAACTCGGGAAGACCATAAGGAAAGAACATCCAGAGAACGTCTGAATCTTGAAACTGCCACCAAATGTACTCTTATTGATGAATACGAAAGTCTGGATTTTGCTAGGTGGAGCAAATAAGGGAGGATCTGCTCCGGCTGCAATGTTAGAGGTGGGTCCCTGAAGTGACACACCACAAGCAGAAGCGCTTCCATTTAAACTTATAGGTCCTATTGGTAGTATTGGCCCTGGCTTCTGCCAGTATATCTCTGCTTTCTGGTGGAATGCTTAACCTGGAAAGTTCACTGAATTCAAGAGCCAGGCCATAAAGATGATGGGTCCGGATGTCTGACTTGGCCCTGGTTCATGATCAGCAAGTCTGTAGTCTGTCTGAGCTGAACATGTGGTCGTTACGTGTACAGAAGGATTTCCATGAACCAGAACTGTCTGGGCCATTTGGGTGCTGTGAGGAGATGCATCCCTTTGTTTTCATCCTGCTGATCACCCTGGGGATCAATGGAATACTGGGAAAAGCGCAGGCATAAATTCCCCAAGGCCCTTTTTGGGGATGCTTGCTTGTATAATATGGGCATTTATTGTTTTCGCTTGTGACAAAAAGATCTAAACTTGGCCTGGCCCATCTTTGGAAATGCTTGTTGAGAATCTGATGGTCCAGTTCCCACTCGTAATACAGGATGATCGTTCTGCTTAATGAGTCTGCTAGAAGGCTGGACTGTCCTGGAACATGTACTGCTTTCAGAGAAATTTGATTTTCCAGGGCCCACTTCCAAATGCGTTGGGCCTGATGTGGTAGCACTAATGATCTCATTCCTCCCGGTTTGTTCAGGTAGAACATACTGGTGGTGTCTGTTCTTATGAGGACCGCTGACATCTGCATTTTTGGTAAGAAGGCTCTGGGTGCGAGCTCGACTGCTTTTTGCCCCAGCTTGTTTATGTGACTCTTTTTGTCTGTTTGAGAATAGCCACCGAGAGTGGGCACCCAATCCTTCAAGGGACACATCCGTGGTTATGGTGAAATTTGGAATTTGTTGTAGAAATGACATTGGACAGATTAAACTGTTTTGTCCACCAAGACATGGCAACTGTTATCTCTGAAGTGATCTGAATCTGATCTTCAAAGGAGCCATTTACCTGGAGTCACTGCTTGTCTAGTTCTTCTTGAAGTGGCCTCATACGTAGTCGGCTATTCTGGACAAGTGGAATGCATGAAGAAACCATTCCCATGAACTAATTGTAGGTGTTCACTGAAATGTCCTTTTTTTGCAAAGAGCTTGTGAGCCATCTGGCAGATTTTTCATTGCCTTTCCTGGGATGGAAATGCTTTGTTGTGTGTGATATCCAGAAGTGCTCCTAAGAAATTCAACATTGAATTGGGACGGATATGCGACTTTTGATAATTGATGGTAAGGCCCAGGACATTTGAAGACTGTGAGACAAATGGGCGTGTATTGCACCACACCACCTGATGGCGTGTTGACGCCTTTATGAGCCAATCATCCAAGTATGGGGACACCAGGATTCATAGCTGTCTCAGATGAGCTGCTACTGGGACCATCATTTTGGTAAAAATGTTAGGGTCTGACTTTAGTCCGAATGATAGGACCCTGAATTGTAGATGTCAATAGCTACCTGGAAACAGAGAAATTTGCGCTGATTTTTATGTATTGGGCTATGAAAATATGCATCCTGGTGAACTAGAGAGGTCATGTGATCTCCAGCATCTAAGAGGCATAGAATGTCCTGAAGTGTTACCATACCAAACGTTTGTTTTTTCAGGAACTTGTTTAAAGCTTGCAAATCTAGCATAGGGCGCCAATCTCCGGAAGGTTGTTTCACCAGAAAAAAAAGCAGGAGTAAAACCTTGTGCTTTTTTGAAGCGGTGGAACCATCTCCAATGCTCCTTTCTGTAGCATGGAAGATATTTCTTTGAGGAGTTGCCGTAAACGTGGAGGTGGTGGCCCTGATAGAAGAGTATTTGAAGGCTTCTGGAGGAATTCCAAAGTGTGTCCTCTGTATACTATATCTAGCACCCACTTGTCCGATGTTATCTCTGACCACCGTAAGAAATGGTTCGTTATGTGCCCTCCAATCTTGGATAAGGGAGAGAGGTAGGTATCTGGTATCAATGTTTGGCCATTGCTTTCTGCCTGCTTCCTGGCCACAGGTAGAAAGCTTTCCTCTTGTGGGGTGCCTGTACGCTGCTGGTGGTAATCTATACTGCAGTTGTTGTTATCCATATTGCGGTCAATAGGATGTCTGACCTACTTGAAATTGCTGCCTATATGGTTGATATCCTCTGCGAAAGGAGTAAGTTCCTCTGCCTCCAACCCCTCAAAAGGGCTGTTTTCTATATTGCAATGTGCCCAGAGATCTTGCTGTCTACGTGTCTGCCTTGATGGACTGTAAAGCTTCAGCCACATATTTACCAAAGAGGGACTCTCCATCGTACGACATATCTAGTATTTTGCTCTATATCCCTGGGTGAAAGGAGGTGGATTTTAGCCAACCCTGCCTGCATAAAACTGCGGCCCCTGCCAGTTGTCTGAATCCTGTTAGCCAGATGTCAATGGCACAAATTATTTCAGCTGCTATCCACTCCCCTTCTTTTAGTATTTCCCTTGCTTCCAGCTTAGAATCTTCAGGTCAGTGGTCGATGTGTGTAGATATATCTGACCACATTTGTCGGTCTTATCTCCCTAGAATGGCCAAAGAATTTGCAGCTTTAACTGTCACAGCTGCTGTGGTGAGCAACATTGTCGAGACAATGTCTCTCTCTATTCGGAGGAGAAGATAGTGGTGTGGAGGGATTTTTTTGAGCGGAGTTATGCCGCCTGAGAGACCACAGAATCTGGCTCACGGTGGCCTGTACAAGTTGGAGAATCTTCTGGGGCTTTATATTTTTCCTCGAAGCATTGTATCTGAGCAGGTATTGTAGCTGGATTCTTCATTGATTTTAGGCCCTCATGCCATATGAAATCCACAATCAGAATGTCTCTCACTGACTTTTTTGCTGGCTCCTTAAAGTCATAGAGGAAACATTCTGTCTCCCTAGTAAGGATGGGTAACAAAACGTTTTGCTGCTCTCTCCATCAGATTGTGGAATATGCCTATGTCCTCTGGTGGATGTTCTACAGGCACTGCAAAAGGTGGCAATGGAGTGGGTATTAAGTAGTCATCCCACTCACTAGGCTGTACTGTATTATCCATTATCTCTCCCTCCTCTCTTTCCTCATCAGTAGTCTGAGGGTCATCTTGTGGTGGTTGGGTCACAGGGATAGTAACATCCGGTATAGGTGGAATTCTCTGCTGAATTGAGACAGGTGTCTGGGGTACTGTTTCTGGCTCATAAGGCTGACGGAGGGTGGAAACCTATAATAATCATCCAACACGTTCTGAAGGTTTGTTACCAAGGACATTGGCATAGTTATAGAGGTATCCCGATCACAATATTCAGATTGAGAGGGTTCCGCTTGGCCTCTCAGAGTAGTGGTTATCTTGGTATTGAGTGCATTCCAAATCTTTACATTTGACATGAAGCCGAGATCGTCTGCTAGACGCAGCAAACTGCCTTCGTCCTGAGAATATCCATCATCATCATCATCCAAAAGGTGTTGAGGAAGGATATGGCAACACCTTGCATGGAGAAGGTTGTATAGACAATGTTTCCAAAGATTTTCATCACAGTTATTAAAGACAGCGGCAACAATTTTGGGTTTTCTCGAGTTTTCGCCAGTGATTTGTTCACCGACTGTAAGGATGTCGACAGGAGTGTCAGTGGTGTTGTCGACGGGTCCCTCACCGATGGGCATAGCATTGTCCGGTCTGCAGCCGATGGGTCCAATGTCACTGATTCAGTCGATGGTGCTCTCCTGTCTATTCTAGCTGAAATTATCATTGGTGAACATAGCGGCGGCGACGTAACAATCATAGAAGATACAGCTACAGTAAACGTTGATGTGGCTGTCATCGTGGACGCGATTGTCAACAAGTGAGTCGTCAACTGTTCTCTCATTGACAAGGCCCTTTTTTCAGACTCCAGAGGGAATTTCTTTATTTTTGCTGTTGACAGTAGACTGTGAAGCACTTTGTGGGTGTGCTTTTTTCATAGATGGAGTCGTATGCTCCGAGTGAACCTTTAAGGCCTTTGGATGACTTTCTGAAGATGATGAACAACTTTCCTGACCTTTCTGCTGCTCCAGTGAAAGGTGTTAAGTGCCTTCTTTGGTGGTTCTGAGGAGAGTTTGTCTTTAGGTTTAGGCCTTTTACAAGAGTGAGAGACCTGTGAAGATGTCTCACTCTCATCAGAAGGGTACTCTGTTGCTTTTTGCTTCTGCAGCCATAGTAATCTCCCTTCTCTGTCTTTATGAGTCTTATAAGTAAAGGTGCAAGATATTTTACAATCTCTCACCTTGTTATCCGGATGCAGACAATTTATACACCTCTTGTGTGGGTCATCAATATGAAGTCTTTTCTTCCCACAGGTGTCACAGATCCTGAAAAAGTCCTTTTTTAGTTGGGTGGGACATAATGTCAGTGAAAATCCGATGATTCTGGTAGACAATCAGCCTCGGTTGGGAGTATTTTAGAGGGTGCTGTCGCCTGAATGGTTGTGGTTCAAGTTTGTTTCTTTTTTAAAAAAAAGAACATGGATAGGCTATATCAGTGACTGTCCATAGCCTTTAAGGCCTACAGTAGTTTACTAGCTGCTATATTAAAAGGTACAGTGGGACTCCCACCTCGACAACGAGGATGATTCAAGCATGTGAATCTATGAAAGATTCAACACCGGCGAAACACGTTAATTACACTGATTGTACAACATATTAAAATACAGTCTCTCCTCACAATCCTTCTCAATTTCCCTAAAACACACTGAATACCCTGTAAGAAAAGCGTAATCATTTTGCTGGAGGAAAATACAAACAAACATTTTCTGCTTTTAACATGAAAAAGAAAGCAGTTGTGTGCAATGGAAATATCCCAGACTTCTCCCAATTAACTGTTAAACCTCACATGACTACCAATTACTTCTAGTAGGTAGGTCCTAATTGAGCACTCCACTCTATTGTCCCTCGTCAGGCTAAATCTACCTGAAATAATGCTGTTGGTGTAGAAATTGGCCTTAGTACCTGTAATACAAGATTGGCAGTAGTTTTAAAACCGTTTATCCAAAGCCAAGTCTACGCAATACAAATGCCACATAACACCAGTTGAAAGTATTGAAGACTGTTTTTGGGAAAGAAATTAAAGTAGTTGGATTGATGCTGTAATTTGGTAGAGCTATTATATTATCACTCAAAGCACCCTATGATAAAGTCAGCAGTACGGACAATGTGATATCAGACAGCCTGAGAGGTGTAATACTGGAAAACAGAAAGAAAATTATTTGGGATGCAGATTTACTGACTTTTATAAGAAAGACATGACAGAAATGTTTGCATTTGATAGTATTCTCATGGAGTTTGGGAATTTCAGTGATCAAGGCCTGCATATTGTCTGACCAGTTCACATCAGGACTAAAAGCATTAAGCAGTGAAAGAAAAAAAAAGACAGTCCTGGAGGAAGAGTTCCATAGAAATCAATTAAAGCCTGGATATTTACCACAGTTAAGCTTGTTAATAACTATAACACCTAAGAAACAGCAATATCCAGCTATACACAACAATAATAAATTAAGTACACAAAGTAGGAGAGCTCACAATAGCTGCGGAGGAAAGGGAAGGAAGGGAGGGATATGGATATGGGCGGTTCAGCGCACGGTAGTGGTTGGGTACTATTGGTCTGTTCGAGCCATCATGGGCCGAAGATTGACAACAATAAACCACTAAACGGCCATAAGGGCAAGTAAAACAGTGGCTCCTATGCTCATACCAAAGAGCCAGTTAAGTATCAAAAGTGTATACACCCCATTCCTTCCCCGCCCCCCAAAACACCCCCACCTCCACATCCAGTGATCACAGGAAAGAAACCATGATGCGTGGGAAAGGGAGCACATTCAGTAACAACTTCCTGCCCCCATACCATCTGTGGCTTGTTGGGGACTGGAGAAGAGGGACAACTGAGGGGGGGGGGTGGCTCCCAATACTTCAATTGTTCAGGCCATGGCCTTGAAGGTTCGAAATTCTAAAATTTAAAGGATCCTGAAAATAAACACCAGTTAGACAGGGGTGTGGACATCCGAGGACATCAGACCCCAAACTGCCACTTACATGCATAATGAGAGTCAGTCCTTAAATGCTTAGGCAAAGGCACACATGAAGTATAGGGACAAAGTGTGCTGTGGCACAACCAATGACCTGCAGTTGATACAGGAAGCACAACATCAATTACCTATTATTAACAGAGTGAAACATAACAGAAGGTGCAGTATGAATCTGTCTGGAAGGGAGGCATCATCAGTGTCAGCTTTAAGTAGGTTTCACAAAGTGACCCCAAATCATTTCAAATATAAAAGAATGATCATAGAATTTGTATAAAGTGTTCATGGCCTGCAACTGACAATATCTCCCTAAACCAGTCAGTATAAAAAGATGTCAGTAGTGGTGGAGTGGCCTCACCATTCCATATGGATACAACTTGTTTCCCTCTTCCACATTACACACCTAGCCATTGTCTTCCCTGTCTTTCTCTTCTTTCTTTTTTAATCCCTCCCAGTTCAGCTTCACCAGCCATTAGTTGTAGGTGAGTATGTGTTAGCTTTCCGAAATAATAAAATAGATTTGAGACCTAAAAAGGTAAAGTACCAGGTTGACAAAGTGTGCATAGCTTTTTGCCCACTAAGGCAGTTGCAGACTACCTCCTACAGGGTAGGTTCTTCACGGAACAACAAAAAGTCATGAAACTGGTTAACAAGGCCAAAGTTAGGAAACTGAAGTCACTGGAGAGCCTCACTATAAACCAGAAGCGTACAAGGGAGGGGCAGGTCCACAGTATATGCAGAATGTCCAGTCCCAGATATCAAATCCTTAAGTTGTTCCCAGGTTTTGAAACAGGACCTTATCTGGGAGACAGATGAAGTGCATGGTGTATTTCCAGGCATGGTTTTAGTCAGTGGGGCCCTTGCTGCTATTTCAGGATTTGTAAGAGGCACAGGCTGTAACTGGCTTCAAGTACCTGAAAAGAATATAAATAACCACCCCAAATCTGTTCATCAATTACATGTAATGCTTCCATCTGCATATTTGTCCCAGTACAACTCCTAGCCACAGACCCTGACTTTAGCTTTGCTCCATGAAGGGGCCATGGAGTGGATGTAGCAGTCTATCCTGAGCAATTTGTGCACCATGCTACAGCACTCGCATACACAACTGGTTTGCCATTCCCCGAATCTGCATCCCTACAACAGTGTAGGAGAACAGGAGCTCATTTAGAGGAGAGATGACGAGTTTCAATCTTCACCCAAAAGGATACTGTTCAAGTGGTCTGCAGCATATGAATAAGGAGGTCCAACTGGCGTGAATGATAATAAGATTCCATATGTGAGAGGTGCTGGCCCCATTTGCAGTTGTGGCATGCAGCTTGGAAGGCTTGAGTCTAGATTTGGCATCACCCTAAACTAATCACCTTTTCAACTGATCATTTTCTTGCAGAATGGAATGCAGGACTTTCAAACACTGCACTGTGAAGACACACCTAAAACTGCTGAATAGGCATACCTATCATATGTATCGTATCCCCAAGGATTAACTACAGACCAGGCCACCTCGTAAAGTCATCAGATGTTTGTCAAAGCAATGGTCTTCGGTTATCCACAACAATGTCCTTGAGGACACTATTAACAAAGATATCCAAATTCTCCAAGCGGAACACAGCAAAAAAGGCCATTACCGAACACTGTCCTGTTGGACAGATTGGACATTGGTAGGGCCTTCATTTCTATCCATTACTGGAGAAGTGAGAGAATTCCTGTACAAGGGACAAGAAGACTGGGATACCTGTTGCAGAGTCAGACAGTCATAAGGATATTACTAGTGTAGAGCACAATTTTCTGGGGCCCCACAGGATTCATCGGCAAAGATTGTGAGATCGTGGCAGTAAGGGGTTCTCATGCTGGAATGTGGCAAACAGGGGTTCTAGAGTGAATATCAACAACTGGGGGTGGTGGATACTGGGCATGCCTGCACCCTACTTCTACCCAGGAACTGCCTCCAACAGGAATCCATTGCAACTTATGTGTGCTGATGGATCCCGAAACAACCATTACACATACCTAAGCCCTTTAAGAAGGCTGTATCTAGACTCACCAACTCTAGGATCCTAAAAATGAAGTTACATTCTACACAGTGAAACAACTTTTCAACGCCCAGGTATAGGGCTATTTTCATAATATGGTCGTCTTTGATCTGCCACAAGAGGAGATGTACAGCTCTCATATTATCCCCTGATGATGTCTCTGGGATGAAACCCACCTGTGTTGGGTGAAGGCCAGGATTTTCATGTCAGAGTACAAAAAGAAGATCGAGCTGTACTGATGCTGAAGAACAGGTTACTTAAATTTGGTAATGCTCTTTTTAAACGATACTCTAATTGCAAAATCCTCCCCTTTAAAATAATCTGAGGCACCAGACTGGATCCAGATTTTCAACAGCAATTGCTCTAGTGTACAGGTAGGTGGCGCAGTCAAGAACAGCCCCAGCTGCCTGAAAGTGACGGTGCACAGCTGCAAATATGTGACATTCCTGTGTGCTAACATAAATTTAGTCTTGCACTCTTCTGAACCCTCAGAAACAAATCAATCATGAAAAAGCGAGGGAGACAGTGTGCTGGCACCATTTCGGGCTTTCTTTTTTTAAACACATAAAGGAGTTCACAAAATAGGGCATAGGAAGGACTGTGATGAGGAAAACAAGTTACATACCTGTAACTGTATTTCGCCACTTTTGGAATCTTTCATAGATTCACATGTTTGAATCATTCCCAGTCGTTGAGTTGGGAGAACCCCCGGTACCTTATAAAAGTAATGTCACCACAGACATCAACAGAGGCCCTAGGCCTTTCAGTTTAGTACCATATTAGAGTCATTATTTAAAAAAGGACTGAACTTAATTAATCAGGTGACAGCACTCTCTAGAATCCTCCTGACAGAAGCTTCAGTCCCTCAGATTTTCAGGGCACTATCGCTTACGAGCAGTACTGTACTAAGAGAGATAAATGTGAGCTTCTTAGGGGAGGCAGGTGGGTTGCATGTGAATCTATGTAAGACTTCAGTACCAGAGAACTACAGTTACAGGTAAGTAACTTATTTCCTTACTCCAGTATTGCAACTTTCATAAATTCACTGCATTATGAGAAGATAATACAATTCTATGCAGATGTTGTATCAGAAAAAGTAAAATCGAAACATAATATCAATAACAAACCTGTATGCAAGTCAAAGTGTGGATAAACATTTCAATATGCAGAACTAGAAAAAAGGATGGTGGGAAGAAAGAATTAACTCACCTTTATCAGAAAAGATGTTTCAAAACTGCTTAGCCTATAGCAACATCCCCTTGAGGGATCCATTTCAGACAGTAGTGTTGCACAAATATGTGTTTGCTCTCCCAGGTAGCTGTGCTCTGCAAAGGTCTTGGAGTGGTATGCAGCAAACAATGCCATTGAAGTTGAGAGAGATCTTGCTGTTGTGGAATGCGCATGTACTGAAGACTGTAATGGATTTCCTGCTGCTTGGCGACAAAAATGAATTGCAGCAGCAATCCATCTAGCTATACTGTGTTTGGAAAGGGGTTGCCCTTTCCGTGGTGTGCTGTAAGCCACAAATAACTGATTAGATTTACAAAAAGTAGAACTTGATGGATCACCTGACATCCAAACAGTGAAGAGCCCTTTCAGCTGGTGTTGATGGGTTTGGAAAAGTCTTTAGGATCAAAGGTTCGTTGAGGTGAAAGTCTCAAGGGACTTCAGGGACAAACATGGGGTTTGTGTGAAGGGCTACCCTGTCATCTTTTAATTGATGGAAGGGCTCTTGAACAGTGCGAGCTTGGATCTCATGGACGCATCTGGCAGAAGTAAGAACCACAAGAAGAGCAACTGTCCAAGATTAAATATTTTAAGTTTGTTCTATGAATAGGCTCAAATGGGTGTTTCATGAGCTGTGATAATACAGTGTTTAAGTGTTAAGATGGAGGAGGAGATCTGACTGGAGGGAGGACCCTAAACAATCCTTTAAGGAACTGTTTCATTAGTCTGGAGGACCATAAAGAAAGACATTGGAAAACGTCTGAGAGAAGATATGGCTGCCAGGCAAACTCTGATGGACGCATGGGCTAATCCTGAACTTGCCAAATGTAATATGTATGGCAATATCTGCTCCAGTGATGAAGATAGTGGGATTATATGATCCCACTGATCATATGCAAAATATTTTCCATTTGTGAGAATAAGACTTGTTTATACTATCTGCTCTGGCGTAGGAGAATCTCTCTCTACATTCTAAAGGCATGATTAGATTGGCAAATTCATTATGTTCATGAGCCAGGCGGATAATTTCAGAGACTTGGGATCTGGATCAAGACTTGTCCTCCCTTCATTGTCAGAAGATATGGTAAAAGCTTCAGTGGAATTTGAGGGGTCTATGACAGAAGAAGTTCTGTAAATGGATGTTGGCGAGGCCAACTTGGGGCTATCAATATTAGTCTGCAAGACTCTCTCTTAATTTTCGTGAGAAGCCTTAGAATCAGGGGAATGGACGGAAAAGCGTAGACAAAAATTCCACACCACGCCATTGAAAATGCATTCTCCAACAATCCTGGATAATGATGCCAGTTTGCAAAGAACCAGCATTTGGTGTTCTGATGGTTTGCAAAGAGGTCCAGATTGGCTTTGCCCCACTGTGAGAATATCGGTTCAGTGCCTCCTGACTCAACTCCCACTCATGGACCTTATTCTGCTTAATATCCGCTATCTCGTTTTGCTTCCCTGGGAGTTGCTCCACTCTTAGGTACACTCCATTTCGAAAAGACAAATTCCAGATGTCTTGAGACTCTCTCGAGAGGGGAAGAAATATCGTACCCACTTATTTGTTTAAGTAGAGCACTGCTGTTGTGTTGTCTGTTTATATGATAACTGAAGAGTTTATCATCTTGGGGAGGAAAGCCTCCAAGCCAGATGCTCTGCCTTGAGCTTGAGTAGGTTGATGCGACAGTCCTGAAGTCGTTTTTGCACTTTCTGCAGACTTGTGGGTCAAGGATGTGAGCTCCTCATCCCTTCATGGAAGCGTCAGTGGTAATGACCAACAGAGAGGGTTGAATGAGAAAGAAAAAGCCTACAGTGAGGTGAGTCTTTAACGTCCACCAATATAGCGCTTCAATCATGACTGGAGTAACTTCAATATTGTTGAACTAACATGTTGTCTGTACCAAGTGAAGATCTAATTCTTCATGGAGGAGCTGCATTCTTAGACGGCAGAATGGAATCAGCTGAATGCATAACAACATCCTCAAGAGAGACTTGTAGAGGTGTACTGAAAGAGACTCTTCTCCAAACAGAATTTGCCAATGATTTAATCTTCATTTGCCTTTCTGATGTGGGGCAGGGCCTTGTTGTTGACTGTGTTTAGTGTTGCTCTCAAAAAGATAATAGCCCTCAATGGCTGGGGCTTTGATTTCTTCCAATCAGAGTAAGACCCAAGTCACTGAATAGAGCTATGCAGACCTCTGTATAACTTGATCAGAATGCACCTTAATGAGCCAACTGTCTAAGTATGTGAACACTTGATATTTCTATTTCCTTAGGAAGACTGCTACAGATGCGAGAGACTTTATGACTATCCTGGAGGCGGACTTCACACCAAAGGGAAGAACTCTGAACTGGTAGTGGCTGCCAGCTACTGTCAATTTGAGGAATTGCCTGTAGGAAGTATAGGTGGGGATGTGAAAATATGCGTTCTGCAAATCTAGAGATGACGTGATCTCCAGGTTTAGACGCAGAAGAATATTTTGTAATGTGACAATGAGGAAATATTGTTTAAGATGTTTGTTGAGCTCCCCAAGGTCAAGGATAGGCTGCCGTACTTTCCTCTTTTTGCATGAGAAAAACAGGAATAGAATCCCTTTCTTTGTTGTGGCTAAGGGACTTTCTCTATCGCTTCCTTTCTGAACATGGTCTTGACCTCCAACTTGAGCAGTTTTAGATGTTTGGGGACGGAGGTGTGTGGTGGGTTTGAAGGTGGGATCTGAAAAAATTCTGAGGTGAGGCAGAATTGAACAAGGTTTATTACCCAGTGGTCTGATGTTATTTCCTGCCACCATTGGGTGAACAGGGATTTTTATCCTCCCAATCTTAGTGGTGGAGACACAGCAGTAACCCGTGCCTGTAACAGGACATTGGCAACAACCTGTTTCTTTTCCCTGGTGTGTTGCTCTCCCTCTAGGTGGAGGTCTGTTGTAGGCCACTTGTCAAGGTTGTGTGAGAATATTGCAGGCAGAATTGTCCTAGAGGTAGATGTGTAGGAATGGGAGCAGTATTGCTGGTAGACTCCTCTAAACGATAGTAGCCCTCTTCCTCTGGCACCAAGCAAGGGCAATTTCTTGAACTGCAGGGTCTGTCCGTGTCAGTTTTGATTGTTTGCAAGGCTTCATCAACAAGTTTGCCAAAAAGGCCTTCTTCATCGAAAGGAAGATCTAAAATCTTGTTTTAATCTCTGGTCTGAAGGTGGTGGCCTTAAGCCAATCTTGCCTTCTAAGTACCGCCGAGCCTGCCAGTTGTCTAAATGCAGTGGTGGCGATACCCACTGCACAGTCTATGATTTCCTTCGAGGCACACACTCCTTTTTGTAATATCTTCTTCCCCTCTGTCTTGGCTTCTTCTGGGAGTTGATATATTTATATATGGGGCGACGTCAGCCCATAATTGTCTATCGTATCTTCCCAAGAAAGCCAGGGAATTTGCTCTATTTACGGATAGCCCCAACACGGAGGAAAAACGCTTTCCAATATTGTTCAAGCATCGTCCTTCCTTATCTGGTGGTGTAGAGATCGGAGTGGAAGTGTTCTTCGATCACATCTGTGCTGCCTGAATTATCACAGAATCAGGCTTTGGATGGCTAGTAAGACAAGCTGGGGCATTCTCTAGGGCTTTGTATTTTTGTCTAAGCATGGAAGGACTGCTGTGTTGGAATTTTCATCACTTTTAAGCCCTCTTTCCAGATATAACTGACAATGGGCATGGACCTTACAATCTTTTGAAATGGTTCTTTAAATTCATATAAACACCAGTCCACCTGATTAGTGGACATGGGGAGTACGAATCTTTTAGCTGCTCTTTCCAGAAAATTGTGGAAACCCCCAATGTCTTCTGGTGGTGAGTTCAATGGAGTGGGAGACCGAGATGATGGTGTGAAGAAAAGGTATTCATCCCATTCCAAATGGGTGTCCTGGAGCTCCCCTTCCTCAGATGTATCTGGGTCGTGGAGAAGTGCTGTCTGTGGAGTACGTCTTACAGAGGTAGGCAATTAGATAGGCCTCTGATCTGGAGTGTACGGCTAAGCCGTGGGAGGTGGAGATACCGTTGGAGTTTGTTCTGCAGGATCTGTTGTAGAAGGAAATGCTTACTACAGTGCAAAAACTTAAATTGCAGGTCTGAAATCAAAGAGCTAGGAAGGTAGACCACTTCATCCTGGAATGGTTGTTGATACTGCCCAGGCGAAGGATAATGCTCTTGTTGTTCATATTCTTACTCCTGACACTTAACATGTAGCTCTGAGGGACAATGTGCCACCCCAAATGGCCCCTTGTCTTCGGAGTCTTCCTCCTCCAAGAGATGGACAGGAATCAGGGGTGTCACTTTGCTAGGAGACACGTGTTCTTGTGTCAACATCTTGCTTTTACGCTGTCCTTGAATTTTTTGTGTCAGCAACAATGTCATCAACTGTGCTGTCAATGAGGTCATCAACAGAGGTGTTACTTTCTTCTTGCTGGCTGTCGATGGAGAAGTCGTTGACGAGGATCACATCAGAAAGGTAATCAGTGTAGACGATGGAGCAGTCAAAGGCTTCATGGAGATTTTTATCACTGATGGTCTGGTCAATGCCGTCGACAAAAAGGAAGAGGTGGTGGACAACGTTGCAAGTCTCGACATCGCTGATGCCACTGCATGTGGATTGTCGACTATGTTGTTCTCGTCAACAGTGGAATACTTGTCGACAATGAATTCATTGGCAGAGCTGAAGATGGCTTTTGCAAGAAATGTCTGATTTTAGAAGGAGGTGTAGGCGGCCCAGAGGATGATTTTCTCATCTTTTCTGAGGAGGTAGAATTCGTCTCTCCTTTCTTGCAGAAGATTTTTCTTTCGAAGAGATTTTTAAGGACTGTAGCCCTTTTAAGGCCTGTGGGTGTCTTTTTAGGGCTTTCTTTGGCTGCTCTGAGGAAGACATGGAATGTGGTCATATTTCCCGCTTACAGGACTTTCTTGAGGTGACAGAGGAGTCCTCATTACAAGAGTCAGAAACTTGCTCTTTTCTGGTTTTGAGCTTCAGAAGCCAAATTAGCAGCCTTCCTTCCTGGTCCTTCAAGGTCTTAGATAAAAAGGTATGACATACCTTACAGTCTTTAGCAGAATGGTCCAGGTAGAGGCAATAAATACAGTCTTTGCGAGGATCTTCTGAGTGAAGCATCTTTTTACCACAGGAACAGTAGGCCCTTAAGAGACTTTTCTTTTCCTTGTCTGACATGATACTGTGCAAGCAAGGAAAAAGACTTTCCAAGAAGACAATAAAGAAATTCTTTTCAAGAAGGAAAAAAAACTGAGCATAGCTCAGTGGAGACTCCCTAGCACGACGTGCAGTAGAAAATCTGAGGGACTGGACCTTCTTTCAGGAGAGTTCTACACTGTGGTGTCACCAGATTGGTTGATCTGTAAGTTCAGTCTTTTTTTAATAAAAATGACTGATATGGTACTAAACCGAAAGATCTAGGGCTTCTATGTGTATGTCTATGGTGACATTACTTTTATAAGGTACTGAGGACTCCCATCTCAACAACGGGTAATGATTCAAGCATGTGAATCTATGAAAGTTTCAATAATCTGCGCATAGGTGGAGTATCCATCATAAATTGTTATCAAAACGTAAGTAAGTTATTCTTCTGATGGATACTGTTAACCACAGATTCCTCTGCGGATAGGTGGAGTATCCATCATAAAGTGTTATAAAACGTAAGTAAGTTATTCTTCTGATGGATACTTTTAACCACAGATTCCTCACTTTACTTGACTGTTAAGGCAGTAGTGCACAGACACCCATGTAGCAGCATAGCACATGTCCATGAGACAGACACCTCTTTGCCTTTGAGGCAGCTTTGGCTCTCTGAGTTTGCTTCTTGGAAAGCATATAGCATGTCTTTATGCTCAGGACACTCAACCTGGACAAGGTCTGTATCAGTACTCTCGGCACTTTTCTAGCACCAGCACACCTAATGAGGAGTGCTATTACTCTGGATGCTCGATATAAATGCTGAGGGCTCTCCTAGGATTAAGCCATTTTGAGGGAAGCTGGAAGGAGGGTGATGGTGTCACTGTCTAAAAGAATGTTACAACCTTTGGCAGAAACAAGCTCTGGTTTACAGTATCAAGATGAAAGAAAAGAAAGTGTTATACAGAGGGAACAATGACAGCGCTTGCAGCACACCAATGTGAGCGCAAAAGTGATTGTGATACAAAAAAAGTTTCTGAAGGCTGATGAGCCGGAGACAGCGCGACTGTCCAGGAGCTTGAAGGGCGTGCACATCAGAAACATTAAGACCAAGTCAAGGTGCCACTAAGGTATAATGACAGGCATTTGTCAAACCTTTTACGTTCATCATTACAACAGGCATCCTGAATACAGAGGGTTGGTTGGATAAACAAACAAAAAAATCCAAAAAGGCGGACTTATACTTTTAACTGTGGCCCAAATAAAAGTCTTGCTGGGCCAAAGATAAAACAAAACATCTGATAATCTGGTGTGTGAGGGAATAAAGCTTATGGCCCCTATGCCAGGCAACAAATCACTCCCAATTCCCCAAATAGATGGATTTAGTTGAGGGGTGCTCAGTCGAGAGTATCACACCCATGACTTCAGCAAGCATGATGAAATTGATCAGTTGTTGCTGCTCAATATCCAGGTATGGTGGTGTAGGTTGTGGAAATTCAAATTCAGGAACATGCCCTTTTGCCAAGACAGGAGATCCTATTAAAAAGGCAAACTGATCGGAGGACAAATACTCAGGTTTAAAAAGTTATGACTCTCTTGACCTAATTTGGGGCAATCATGAGAACTTCAGTTCAGTAGGTCCTAACCTCCCACAGAGCTCAAAGCAGGAAAAGCAACAGTGGAAACTACATCGTACAACAGCCTGAACAATATATATTCTCAGCAATGGCGAAAAGATCAAGCCACTGGGCAAAGAGGTTATGAACCACCATTAGATAAAGATACCACTCTTAGTCTGGCAGCTGACATCTGTTGAGCTTGTCTGCCCTGGTGTTCAGTGACCCTACAAGGCGACTGCTTACCAATACTTATCAATAAAAAAATCTCTTATTGATCCAGCAACCTTCAAAAGGTGTAGTGCTTCCAGGCAAGAGATCCAAGACTCCATACTACTCAATCAATCATTTGTAAAGCACGCTACTCACCCACTAGGATTTCAAGGTGCTGGAGGTGGGGGGAGGGGGGGAGCAGGGGTGAATGTTTGAATGCTTGCTACTGCTCGAATAACCAGGTTTTGATGTGTTTCGGGAAGGTCAGGAGGTCCTGGGTCTGTCGTAGGTGGATGGGGAGGGAGTTCCTGGTCTTGGTGGCAAGGTGGGAAAAGGATCTGCCACCGGCTGTGGTTCGATGGATGCAAGGGACGGTGGCGAGGGCAAGGCTGGGGGAGCGGAGTTGAGGGATGGGAGTGTGGAAGGTGGACCTACCACCCTACTTGTTACAGAAAACATATTGTAACAAGTAGGGTCCTGTAACCGCTATCAGGACAGGCACCCTCTGAAGGACGGAAGAAGGTTTTCAGCACCAGCCAGATGGCACAAAGCTTCAGGAGACTAATATAGAGTGGTTGATCCACTGAGGAACACACCTCTACCCAATACAGAGACAATGTATCCATCACTACTGTAAGCTATAGGGATACAACCTGCTCATGATGAGCTGGTGTCCATCTACTACCACCAAAATTCTTGAGGTAGCCCCTTCGAAATACAGACGCTGTCCAACAGGCAGCCCCTGTGCTGCACCCACAGGAAACAGATGCTCCACTGCCAGGCCCACATGCACCAGCGAGCACGAGATTCCAAGAGGATACAGACTTTGTCCTAAGGGCAGAACCTGTGCTGAGGACACAGGAAATGTAAGTTCTAGTGCAAGGTCTGCATGTACCAACGAGCACAAGATTTCAGGAAAATGCTTGAGGCCAAAAGTCAAAGAAGCCTGAGATCCAACCTCACTGAAACCCTAGACCCAGGATGAAGCCTGAAATTAAGTGGGAGACCGGGGGGTCCTTTAACACCAGTGTCCAAGATGGTCCCTATAAAGTAAATCCCTGACATCAGCATCCATGAGGCAGAAAGAAAGCTAATGGTTATTAGCAGGTGGTCTGTGACTGTCTATGGTGAGTCCGCCTTAAGCAGCCAATCATCAAAGTATTAGAATACATATATCCACCCCATAAAGTTGGGTCACGTCTACCATCATCAACTCCGTAAGTTGCAGAAAGGAAGTTTAACGGCAGGAAATGATCAGACCACACCACAAACCGAAGATAGCATCAGTGGGATTGTAGTACGGGCACAGGAGAGTACATCTAGTAGTCTTAAGTATACCAGCTGATCCCTGTGTCCAAGACAAAAATAAACTCAACATTTTGAATTTATCATGCCTTAGAAAGACATTCAGGGGACAAACATCTAAAACTGGTCCGAGCCCACCATCCTTTTTTTGGTACCAAATGAACGCGGGAGAAACACCCCTTTACCTTTTTTGATTCCGGCACTCTTGACAGTCCTGACCTAATTGTTGCACTTTCCACTTATCTACCCCCACTGAGTTTCTATTAATTTAGGATGAGTGGCATTTTCATTTATAAAAGCACGTCACATTTAGGGATTGTTTGTATATGTATATCATATAACATTTGCTTCAACATAGTGTGATAGTTCATCAATAATTCATAGTATATTCTCATGATTTATATTGTTTAGTAAACATAGGTAATGGCGAAGAAAAATTAATGTTAACTCTTGCATTTTACATCATTTAATGTGAGGCTTGCTCTTCTCTTCTTCGTGAAGGCCATTTAATGGCATCTTGGAGCCAGACCGGTCTTATCTGCTTGCTGGGACGCCATAGCTACCAAGAGGAAGCAAGCAAAAACCTTCTTTACACAGAATACCACTTCAGTTGTCCAAATCAACAATGCAAATAAAAGGTCACCATAGAAACTTGCACAGGCTCTCTTGGTGCAAAGACAAATTGGCTATAGGCAAGAAGGGACGAGTTGGAGAAGCGAGGTAGATGCCATCTTTTCATGCAAGAGAATTGTAGATTCTGAACCATCATTACAATGTTGCAAATCTTTTTAAAATTATATTGTTTTCACGTACACTTTTTTTTTTTTATAGATATATGCACTAGGATAGGACATTGAATTCAATAAAACATACCCGTATTATGCATTTTTAGGTTGTCTATGCATGGTGAAGAGAGATTCTGAACCTATTAACAGCAAATAATCCTAAGAAGACAGGAGTGATCGTTAACCAGAATCCACCAACCTTGTGTAATGTGTAGGTGGTTAGTGGGCTACAGTCCATCAGGTTTACCGACTCTAAATTTTAAGCAGGCATTAGCCTGTACTTTCACTAGAGTGCATTGAAAACCTAAATTCCAGGATTTCGTTTGTAAAGAATTACAAAAGAAGTATTAGCCCCTTTAACCAGTAGGCAATTGACTTTCCATAGAAGGATGGTGGCATGATCTGCTGAATCTCGGGTAACAATGGGTGGGAGACAAGGAGGAGAAGAAATAATTGGTAGGACATACTAATTTCCATTAGCCTGAGGCAACAAACCCTGCTCCCTACTAGTTATGCACATGCCTGCAAGAGGAAACCAGAGCAGCTTGGAAACCGTGGTGGCAGTTAAGGAAGAGGAAAATTGTCGTTAGTGGCCCTTGACTACCTCAGCCACCACTACATCCTCAGAAGAGGTGAAAAGTTTGGGCAGGTTGCTAAACTGGATGCAAGGGTTGCCACTGCCAGGAGATCAAACTCTGTAGTGGTCTGAAATTGGTGGGCCAGTGAAAAACCATGGATCAAGTCGTAACATGGCTTTTGAAGTATTCTAGTGCTGAGTCAGCCATTTCGCCAAAGAGTCTGGACCCACTGAAGGGCATATTGACGAAGGAGGCCTGTGCGGAAAAAACAGTAGCACATCCAAGCATGACATCTCAACACGACTCTTGTGGTTGTGGCGTGGCCCGCGCAGTTCATTATGTCAAAACTAGCCAGTAGTACACATCTGACAGCACCCTATCCTTCCTCAAATGATTTTGTACAGGCTATTCTGAATTTACCAGGGATAGCCAACAAAATTGTGCTGCCGTGTCCCAGACAGAAAGTGTAACAGCCTAAGAGGTGACCGCATTCATGGACTGCAGGGTGAAATTACTTTGCCAAAATAGTTTACACGCCTTGATTCCTAATCTGGCAGCATAAAAGGGAATGCATTTGGTTTGATCTTGCATGTGGACGTCTATCCCACCAAGCTTTCCAGGGTCAATGTTGGATAAGAAAGGCTGGGTCATCAGTGCATGGCCTATGTCTTTAGCAACTGGGCCACTGAGGGGGAGGGAGCCAAGCAGCCTATAAAGTGTGTGTTACAGCCTCACTGAAAGGCAGAAACGGCTCTGACACAACCCGCCATAGATGCAAGGTTTTTGCTAACACAAGCTCTTGGTTTTTGCTAACACAAGCCCAAGGGTAGGTCGCTCCCCCTGCCGCTGCAGCTCCTCCAGGTTCCTGAGTTCCTGAGACCCACCTCACAGTAAGTACCCCCCACCTCCCAGTCCCTCGCCCTGCCCCGCCCTGCGCTACTCACCCTCTCTCCTGCTTCTTTTCCTCCTCTCTGTCTCTTCCTCCTCGATCCTCCTCTGAAATCTTCTTCTGCACTCTTCTTCTCCCCGTCTTCTCTCTTCTTCTGTGTGCTCCTCAGCCTCTCCTGTCGCCTCTCTTCTTCCTCATCTTGCTCTGTGGTCTTCTGCCTTCTGCTCTTCGTCTTCTGTATCTTCTTTGTTGATCATCTGTTCGTCTGCTCTTCTGCTTCTTCGTCCCCTGCATCTTCCTCTGTGTTCTTCGGTTCCTCTGTGTTCTTCGGTTCCTCTGTGTTCTTCGGTTCCTCTGTGTTCTTCGGTTCCTCTGTGTTCTTCGGTTCCTCTGTGTTCTTCGGTTCCTCTGTGTTCTTCGGTTCCTCTGTGTTCTTCTCTTCTGTTCTTCTGGGTTCTTCCGGTCTTCTGGGTTCTTCCGGTCTTCTGTTCTTCGGTCCTCTCCGACTCCTGTCTCTTCCCGCCCCTGTCTCTGCCCTCCTGCTCCTGCCTCACCCCCCTCCATCTCTCACTATCACCCACATCTACCCTTTCGCTACCTGCCTCCCTCACTCCTCTACCTATCTCTCCACCTAACTCCCTCACTCACCCCCTCCTCCTATCTACCTATTTTTCTATCTCTCCACCTATCTCTCCATCTATCTATTTCCCTATCTCTCCCCCCGTCCCGACACGCCCTCTGTTACCTATCTCCCTATCCTCTCACTCTACCTCTCACCCTCACCCACCACTACCACCCCCTCTCCCCTATCTTTTCAACCCTACTCCTATCTATCTCCCTATTCTCCTAAAACTCTAACACTCACCCCCCTCCACCCTTAAACCCCCCTGCCCCAGCTCTTCTCACTCTACCTGTCCCCCCCTCCCTCGCGCTTTCCCGCCGCAACCTCCTGCACGCCCCCGCCCCCCAGCTCCCATTCGCCCCCATCTGACCCCTCCCCCCCCCCTCCTCCCTCTTATGGCGGCCGCTGTACGACCGCGCCGGAGGCGTGCCAGAGGCAACCCCGTCTGCGCCCGTCCGCACCTGGCCCGTGCCCAGCGCCACGACCCCTGGTCCCCAGCCCTCCCCTACCCCGCTGACCCGCTACGACCCCTCCACGCCATCAACCCCGGGCGCTCCAACACCTGCTTCCAAGCCCACCCCAAGCGCACTCATGGACCCTTCGCCTGTAGCTCCTGCAAACGCATCTTCCACCACGCAACTACCACGACCACCAGCCCACGCGCCATCAACCACCTCAAGTGCATCCTGGTCAACGCTCGCTCTGTCCACAAGCACGCCGTTGAACTCTGGGACCTCCTGGACTCCACAGCTCCGGACGTCGCCTTCATCACGGAAACCTGGATGAACGCCTCATCAGCTCCAGACATTGCCACTGCCATCCCCGAAGGCTACAACATCTCCAGAAAAGACCGCACCAACCAAGTAGGAGGAGGCATCGCCATCGTCTTCAAAGACTCCACCAGCGTCACCACCTCCACCGAAGACACCCCTCTCGCCGCTGAACATCTGCATTTTAAAATTCGCACCGACCCCAGGACCACCCTCAGAGGATCCCTCGTCTACCGTCCCCCCGGACCGCGCGCCCCTTTCATCGACGCCATCGCCGACTTCATCTCCCCGCACGCCCTCGCCGGACTACATCCTCCTGGGCGACCTCAACTTCCATCTGGAACAGAACAACGACCCCAACACCACCGCCCTGCTCGACAACCTCACCAACCTCGGCCTCAAGCAACTGGTGAACACCGCCACCCACATCGCCGGACACACGCTCGACCCTATCTTCTCCGCCAGCAAACACATCTTCTTCAGCCACACCTCCGCTCTAAACTGGACCGACCACAGCTGTGTCCACTTCACATTCCGACGCGAGACCCGCCATCTCCGCACTCAACCCATCCCTCGTCGACAGTGGAACAAGATCCCCGAAGAGCAACTCCTCTCCGCACTCGCCGCCAACCAACCCACCCTCACCACCGACCCTAACGACGCAGCCCTCAGCCTCACAAACTGGATCTCCAACTGCGCAGACAACCTTGCTCCCCTCAAACGCACGCATCGACAGACCAACACCAAAAAACCTCTCTGGTTCTCTGACACCCTCAAAGAATCAAAGAAAACTTGTCGCACCCTCGAGAAGGCCTGGCGCAAGGACCACACCGCTGACAACATGACCGCCCTCAAGAACGCTACCCGCGAACACCACCACCTGATCCGCGCTGCCAAAAGGAACTTTTTCACCGACAGACTGGACAAAAACAGCCACAACAGCAGAGAACTTTTCAGCATCGTCAAGGAGTTCTCCAACCCCAACGCCAACGCAAACGCCGTCACGCCCTCACAGGATTTGTGCGAATCCCTCGCCACCTTCTTCCACCGCAAGATCAGCGACCTCCACGACAGCTTCGGACACCAGACCCAACCTAACATCACCGAACCCGCACCCCCGGCCTTCACCCTCAACAACTGGACCCACATCAACACTGAAGAAACCATATCCATCATGAACTCTATCCACTCCCGCGCTCCTTCGGACCCCTGCCCTCACTTCATCTTTAATAAAGCCGACGACATCATCGCCCCGCACCTCCAGGCCGTCATCAACTCTTCTTTCTCTTCTGCTACCTTCCCCGAATGCTGGAAACACGCCGAAGTCAACGCCCTCCTAAAGAAACCTACGGCTGACCCGAGCGACCTGAAAAACTTCCGCCCCATCTCTATCCTGCCTTTCCCAGCCAAGGTAATAGAGAAGACCGTCAACAAACAGCTGACCACCTTCCTGGAAAACAACAACCTGCTCGACCCTTCACAAACCGGATTCCGAACCAACCACAGCACGGAAACCGCCCTCATCTCAGTCACAGACGACATCAGAACCCTGATGGACAACGGTGAAACAGTCACCCTCATCCTCCTCGACCTCTCGGCGGCCTTCGACACCGTCTGTCACCGCACCCTAATCACCCGCCTCCGCTCCACCGGGATCCAAGGCCAGGCCCTAGACTGGATCGCCTCCTTCCTCTCAAACCGTTCCCAAAGAGTTTACCTCCCACCGTTTCGCTCAGACCCCACCGAGATCATCTGCGGCGTACCTCAAGGCTCATCGCTCAGCCCGAAACTCTTCAATGTCTACATGAGCCCCCTCGCCAACATCATACGCAAGCACGACATCATCATCACCTCCTACGCCGACGACACCCAACTTATACTCTCCCTCACCAAGGACCCCGCCAGCGCCAAGACCAACCTAAAAGAGGGTATGAAGGACGTCGCAGATTGGATGAGGCTCAGCCGCCTAAAGCTGAACTCTGACAAAACGGAAGTCCTCATCCTCGGCAACACCCCGTCCGCCTGGGACGACTCCTGGTGGCCCACGGCCCTCGGCACCGCACCGACCCCCACAGACCACGCCCGCAACCTCGGCTTCATCTTGGACCCCCTTCTGACCATGACCAAGCAAGTCAACGCCGTGTCCTCCGCCTGCTTCCTCACCCTCCGCATGCTCAGCAAGATCTTCTGCTGGATCCCCACCGACACTAGAAAAACCGTGACCCACGCCCTCGTCACGAGCCGCCTGGACTACGGCAACACCCTCTACGCTGGGACCACCACCAAACTCCAAAATCGCCTGCAACGCATTCAAAACGCCTCGGCCCGCCTCATCCTCGACGTACCCCGCAACAGCCACATCTCCGCACACCTGAGACACCTGCATTGGCTCCCAGTCAGCAAAAGGATCACCTTTCGACTTCTCACCCATGCACACAAAGCCCTCCACAACAAGGGACCGGAATACCTCAACCGACGCCTCAGCTTCTACGTCCCCACCCGCCTCCTCCGTTCCTCTGGCCTCGCGCTCGCTGCCGTCCCTCGCATCCGCCGCTCCACGGCGGGTGGGAGGTCTTTCTCCTTCCTGGCAGCCAAGACCTGGAACTCCCTCCCCACCAGCCTCAGGACCACCCAGGACCACTCCGCATTCCGGAGACTCCTAAAAACCTGGCTTTTCGAGCAGCAGTAACACCCCCCCCCTTCCCCTAGCGCCTTGAGACCCGCACGGGTGAGTAGCGCGCTTTATAAATGTTAATGATTTGATTTGATTTGTTTCCACATCAGGCAGCTGTAAGTCAAACATTTCTGTTGCCCTGCAGACTGCCATAACCACAAGGGAAGCAACAGGCTGTCTACCTTCTCCTCATTAGCATTATGTGGTATGTTCTGCAGTTCATAAACCCAAATGAAATGTGAAGACCAAAGCACACGGCAGTTCATAAACAGAGTCCAAATGTGAGATATCAGTAAGCACACTGCAGTTCATAAACAGAGTCCAAATGTGAGAACAGTGGTTCCAGCCTCCTATAGTACTATTGTCATCTGAATGCCTGGTGATCATTCAGTGGTGGGGGCTTCACTTTGGTGTCCCTATGCACCATCACTTCTTGGGCACAGCGAGGGTGTTGCAGAATCTGATGGCACCACCTGTGGCATGGTGGAGCAAATGCTGGTGAAAATCCATATCTAGTCTGGCACCTGGGATTGTTCTATGGATAAGGAATCGGAGGTTTTAAGTATCCAGCAGAAAAGGGGGCCTTTACTCCGTTTTGTTATGTGAGAAATAATAGCACACCTAAGTTTAGATCCAACCTTCCATCAACATTTGCTTCCTTGAATGCTTTACACAATAGTAGTATGGTTTTGGTTTTCCAGTCTTGTTAAAATCAAATTGGAACCTTGCTTCCCCTGGCACCTTCCCATTTCTCATGTCCTCAATGGCCTTCAATATCTCGTCTTCTGAGAGAGTATTGCCTAGGGAAGCCACTTCGCCAATCATCATAGTTGATGGCATAGTGCTACTGACAGTGTTACTCATCAGTCACTCTCATGCAGATGTTTTAACACAGCAGCAGTGCACTAGCTTCACACTGGTCACAACCCAGCACATTAAAACAACAATTAAGTAGAGAATAAACAGGATACATACTGGTCATCTCTTACTATCAATAGCTTTGGAATTCTGACACCCCTATGCTTGAATCCCCTGCATTTAGAAAGCAAAGAACACTAAAGCAATGTACCTCTGGGAGTGCACCTAAGGCTTGGAACTCCACTCTAACGATTAAAAGAACTAACATATCCCACAAATCCTGCACAGGATAGGTGATGTGTATTTTGTTCCCATACACTTCATTATTATATGTACCCTAAATCCTTCAAGGAAGAGCTGAAATGTCCGTGTTTACAGTTCACATCTCCATTAAATACACCTTGAGAAAGGCTATAGTAGAAGGCCCAATCATATAGGTGTATGATGTAGTTCACTGCCAACCTGTATGTGTATATAATAATCCTAATTAATCAACGTTCCTTAAAAAGGTGGTTACATGCTAAACATTGCACATCTGAAATCAAAGAAGTCCGGAAACATCATATCATGTGTATGTCATATGGAGGGTGCCAACCTGGTGCAGAAACCCAACCACCATGGGTTTCAAGAATGCACAAACACATAGGCGGTGGCTGAACACCACCTATGTTGTGTGCTGTCTGGAACAATATGCAAAATCTAGAAAGAGCAACCAGGGCACTCCATGGTAAGTAAATTTGTAACAGATACTTTAATCCTTAGCGTTGCAAAGTATGAACAGAAATACAGAGATAGTACAAGTCCATGTAAACAATCGAATATGCGCGAGTTCGGTAACAGCCAACACGTGTTTCGTCCTCACGGACTTCTTCAAGACTGTAAACAAAGACAGATTGGAACTCTTTACAAAGAAATTTTTACACTACCAGCCGGTAGGTACACATTCAAGGTGTCCATTTACGAATCTTTAGCATGCAACGAAAGCCAGAAAAGAGATACCCATTATGTCCCGAAGTGTAAACCAAAATGAAAACACTATGGAACAAGTGCCTAAGTGTACAAGAAGGAGGTTAAAAAGAAAAAAATCAATAGTAGTGTGTGGGAGAGTAACCAGCCACCACAAGAGAATAGATTATGGTGACAGGGTTGCTTGTACATATCAAGCAAAAGAAACAATATGTGACTACGAGTGTGCATATACTGTAAAGATGTGAGACAAGAAACGTGCCCGTGGAAATCTTATAATACCTTAAAGAGTCACTTTATTCGGGTAACACAGTGTTTCTGTATGAAATTAATATGTACAGCCATATCTATGAAGGGAATCCAGAAAGAAAAAAGCGCACTTGTAGTAAGAATAATCGATCTAGTGGTGCTGCACTGGTACTGCAGTGAGAAAGACAAGAGCAGAAACCTACCAGGAAAAATATGATTTAAGTATCCAGGTAAGAGAGGGTCCCTCGTTATAACAGGGACAGTTAGTACTCTCCAGGGCAAAGAGACTGCCCCGTGGAATGTGTCCGTAGTCCAGGATACATACTCCGTCAGTGGTCTGAGTAGACCCCGTCTGTAAAATAGAACAGAGAAACGGAGGAACAAAAATGACACAAAGAAGGAGAAAACTACTATGAAAAAATATATAAAAATGCCCATGAGTAATAACTTGAGTAAATGGAATGCGGTCGGACCCAAGATTAAGTCATGTATGACAAATATCGAGAGGGAAAAGCTAAGCACCAGGTTCGAAGATTCCAGGACGGAATGTGCTAAGCGCCGAGGACACAGGTCGATGCTACCATTACGCATATGGTCAAGCGTTAAGAATGCCCAGTGCTGAAAAGTTAAATTTCGAGTAACTAAGAGTGCGTGGAAAATGTGCTGGCATGGTCCAGTGCTTAAAAATACAAAGGTTGCGGCTTAGTTCCAGTGAAACCTGCAGCGGAAATAGCCGTTTAAGTAATGGTGATTACCCCCTATGTACAAGCAAATTAACAGCTTGAAACGCTTGAGCAAGGAAAATGAGTAAATAGAGAACGCTCTCCCTGGTATCGCCTCTCGCTAGCCATATATGCGTTTGGAAAGGCAAGGCTCTATTAAGGCAGACGGCGTTTCCTCTTACCAGTGATTCCCCAGGATACGGAAGTCAAAAAAACCTCGGTACGTGTGCCGGGTCACAGCGTATGATAATGCTGCCGAGTGCGATGAGCCAACAGAAACTATGGAATGCAGGCGTGTAAATACGCGCATTTCAGAAATAAAGGAAGGACTAAAACTCTGATTAAATAAAGCAAGGGTTAAGATAATGGCCGCAATGTGTGGTACTTAACGGGCGCCATGTTGTGTGTACTCGTAAAAGTGTCCGGCATGCAGATCACACCCCGTTGCCCGTGTTGGAACTAAAAAGTTCACCACATGCTATCATTGAATGAGTTCATAGTATGTGACTTAAGGAGAGCCCAATTAACAGAATTGTTTCATGCACAATAGTTAGGAAAGATTCTTTTTGAAAGCATAGAATGGACTGTGAGGTGCATATTCAGCAACAGTATTAAACACAATATATGTGTGAACGAGAATGAACAAAACGCAGATCGTTTCTGTATAGGAATTGGGATTAGTTGTACATGTACATTTCGTCGGCGTGTCGCCTGTTAACAATCAAACAAATGTTAGCACAACAGACAATTTTTTTTTTTGATGTTGTCTCACATCTTTACAGTATATGCACACTCGTAGTCACATATTGTTTCTTTTGCTTGATATGTACAAGCAACCCTGTCACCATAATCTATTCTCTTGTGGTGGCTGGTTACTCTCCCACATACTACTCTTGATTTTTTCTTTTAAACCTCCTTCTTGTACTCTTAGGCACTTGTTCCATAGTGTTTTCATTTTGGTTTATACTTCGGGACATAATGGTATCTCTTTTCTGGCTTTCGTTGCATGCTAAAGATTCGTAAATGGACACCTTGAATGTGTACCTACCGGCTGGTAGTGTAAAAATCTCTTTGTAAAGAGTTCCAATCTGTCTTTGTTTACAGCCTTGAAGAAGTCCGGGAGGACGAAACACGTGTTGGCTGTTACCGAACTCGCGCATATTCGATTGTTTACATGGACTTGTACTATCTCTGTATTTCTGTTCATACTTTGCAACGCTAAGGATTAAAGTATCTGTTACAAATTTACTTACCATGGAGTGCCCTTGTTGCTCTTTCTAGATTTTGCATATAATAATCCTGTGCTTATTTTCTTTACATTTTAAAAACCACCTGGAGGTAATACGCTATCTTGTAAATGTATCATCTGTGTTTTAATGTGTAATGTATCCACATGTAAAGCACTCAGTTTTACCCATTTAGGTCTAGTACATGCTGTGCTGTATAGTTCATTGTAATGTAAATGCCCATAAAACAAACAAACCAAAGAATTAACAAGCTCCAACGGTAGCGTATCATGAAAGGATACACAAGAAAATAGCATTTCAAAACAGAAGCCCATAATGTATAGTAGAAAGCTTGTATTTGGCCACTAAACACCAATCTGAAATTCACATTGACCATAAACTAGACAATAAGTATCTAATCCCAATCAGTATATAAATCACTAATTGAAGCACTTGTTATGACTACTACTTTATATCAGTATGCACATAGCAAATACCCAAATAATTCTACTTTACTGTATTGGTACAGCATCAGCAACCTACTAGCATTTATGTATGAACTGATAAGCTATTTTTAGGGTGACTGGACACCCAAAGTTATCTTTGCGCTAAAATGGAGCTCTAATGAATAAAGGAAAAAAAACATGAAAATGTTTAACACAATATGAATGGTAAAACAAGAGCTTTCCTTAGACTTACACCCACTGGATGAGGTTCTTTGATCTCTTCTGAATGAGGTTGATTCCATCGAGCACGTTGGTGATGTCATATACTCGCCTCTTCCGCACACCTAACGTCTTCGCTACTGCATTCAAATCGACAATACCATCTGGGGCCGCATTAATAACCTCCATAAACCTTTTGGTAAGGTGTACTAACGATACGTCAAAACGAGGTTTTCGCCAACTAGGATGCTCTATGAAGATGAATAAAACAGTTTATTTCGTTACATAGGATTCAGGAGTTCTGCCTGGCTTTACTTACAAGTAAGAGGCCCTTTCATTTTTCAATATACACTATTAAGGGATGCACACTCTTTACCCTCCCCCACCATCCCCCCAAGGAACAAATAGTCAACTTTCATTGGGATATAAAACAAGATGTCAACTAATATAAATACATGTTTTTTAAGTTCATAGTTGATAGGAATTTTTGTTGAACTCTCTTAAAAAATTGTGCATTGAGATTTTACAAAGAAACTCACTTTTTGGAAATAATCACAAATCGGACCTCTGCTCACACTTCCATCAGTACTAAAAATGGAGGTACACCTTCTGTAATGCTCTTTCTGGTCGATGAAATACTTAATCCACAAGCTGGGTCTATGCCAAACATAAATCAACACTGCTGTGATAAGCATTCTCAAAAGTGCCTGTTTATCCGTCTGAGGTATTCCAAGTTACTTTTAATAATTTTCTAAAGTTTAGCTTTCTCCCTAAATGTTTTAGTACAGAATAGTGAACAGTGTTTACGGGAGAAAGAATCCTCTCCAGGGCGAAGATCAGAGGGTCATGCATTAATAAGGCCAGGCTTTCCTAAAATGTTGGAATTTAAGATGCGCTAGTTGCCCCTCAAACCAGTCTGTAGAAAGTTATACACTAGGAGATGTATCAACAAACTTTCAGGTCTACCAAATGTAGAATCTGGAGCTGAGATTCTATGCGCCAGGACCAACTAGTACAGTCTCTGATAATATAAGCCTGTTTGATCATAAAGATATCTCTTAGCAGAGATGGATCTAAAGCTAAGTGGCAGTGGATATGGCAGTAGATAGGGGCTTCATCTTCCATGTGTAGCTTCTTTAACCCAGTTAAATAAAATAGGTAATGGGATCATGCACACATCCCAAGTATCTGAAGAAACTCACAATCTAATTAGATGATGGAACTTTTTTGAAAGTCCTGTTTACACAGATCCTCTCAATGGGATATCCAACCTGCATTAATTATGTCCCAGCAAAATGTAACCTGTTCAATGCCAGTTAAGGAGATGACGCTCACCAGACCATTGTCTATGCCAGTAAGCTTTTTCAAAGGAGTTAAAAATTCAAGGCAATTCAGAAACAAAACCTGTGCTCCTGCAGAAAGGTAAAATTTATAGACTATTGTCTGGAATAGTGATTGATAAAAAGCATCACGTGCAAATGCTGTGCTTAGGGAACAAAGGTCCAGCAGAAAGATCAGTGAAATGTATTGTTATGATACTGGAAATCTGGAACAGAGCTCTTAACATTTCAGTATGATCAATTTTTCATTGTTAAATTGTATTAGAGCCCATCTTCCAATCCTATTGAGAGTGTGCCAATTACAAAACACTGAATCAGATGCTGGAATAATGGAAAGTGAGCATTTAGGTTAATATGTTGATGTGTTCGTATTCGCACATCAATATATCAATGGGTACAGTTACAAAGTATAGACACGATTTATGTGCACAACATGGGTGCAGAGCTCTAGGTCCACCAAGAAAAAAACCTGCACACGAGTCAAAAAGTGATGTCACATATTTGCATTTTCTTACAAAGATTTCCAAATTTCTGAACATTCCACGGAAAAAGTGACTCTAAATCAGACTGTTAAATAAATTAACTTCAGTGGACATATTTTGTTTAATGAAGAATAAAATATAAGGATCTTATAATCTGAACAAGAGTTCAAATGACCATTTAATTTAGCTTTGGACCGATTTGTAGTCAAACTGCACTTCCAACATGGGTTTGCACTAACTCAGTCCAAACATACATATGAATATATGATATCATAGAAAGATTTCACCCATGACCCATTTGAATAAAATGCTGCTCTTGCTGGCTCTTTTCACTCTATGCAGACCAATTAGATCTTTAAGATAACAAAACTGTGGTTGCCAGTAAGATTTCTTCCATCAAGTGTCTCACAACCATCACTGACGTAAGAAGCATCACATTCATGTACGTCACATCTTTAACTTAAATGAACATGTTATTTACTCTTATCTGGTCGATGGAGACACCACACCAAAGGATTGGCAGGGGGTGGGGGGTTTGGAGGAGGGCTGGGAATTCATGGGTTGGAAAAGAGTATCCACCTGAAAGAGCGCTAACTAAGGTAAGTAACTTGTTTCTAATGCAGGAGTGTAGAATTCCTATAGCCCAATGCCCAGGACATATTGTTTGGGCTCAATTACAACAAGTTTTCAAATTTATTTTGTCCTTGTGACAAGTAAGTCCAACCCCTTGCAGGACAAAGTCTTTGGTTGCCAGTTTACAATACCACATTATGGATCAGGGAAGGGCATTGTCTGCAGTAAAATGTGTGTCCATATGTTAATGCTATTTGATTTGTATTTATGGTCTATTAATGCAAAGCCTATATTATTAGGATGGGGGATCTGAGAAATGATGTAAGCTTGGACTGCACGTCTGACAGTGGTTCCAAAAAAAAAAAAAACAACAACAAAAAATGTACATGTTTGCATGGTTTATCAATATGAGGCAACGTATAGTCCTTTCAGAATGCTCTATTATTAGATACAAATATCTGCAGAATCTTGAAAGGAAGAATGATGATTCTTTGCTTTCAAAATTAAATGTCACAAACAAACAAAAAAAAAAAAAAAAGGAGGAAAAAAGGTTTTGTTAAACTACTGTGAAATTTTATGTATCATTTATTGGAAACATCCTTTAGTAAAATGTGATGATGCATGCTATTATTTACCAAAAATATTCATTTTTTGTTTGAATCTGATTAAATGGTTTTCAATAATATTTTTCTTTATTACATTACAGCATTTTAGCAGGTAAAGGAAATAGCAGATTTGTTTGATTAGTAGTTGGTACAGGGAAGACCTTACAATTGGCAACAACAGACATGGTCGCTGTCCCCCCCCCCCCCCAAAAAAGCACAGTCACAGTAGTTCCTGGCACTGAACAAAACTACTTTGTCTGCCGATATACTCTTTGTGAAAGAGCAGAATGCTGTTACTCGCAGTGAAGCCAGCCGATAGATAAAACAGATTCTTTTTTAAAAATTTTTTTTTATTTTTTTATTTTTTTTAAATTTTTAAACAAAGGTCTTGGTTAATGCCAGACCTAATCAGGGACCCAGTTCTTAAAGTCACAAAGTGCACCCATGGTATATGTCCCTGCATTAGTGCAGATTTATGGCTTTCATGAATTCACATGAATATATAGAGATACGTCAGGAAATCACACTCCTAGAAATTATTTGTGGACTGCATTTTAGCACAAGCAAATATGCATGTGTAGATTTGTTCATGCAAAAATCTGCTGAGAGTTCACTTTCCCTCCAACCACTTTTTTCCCCGAACTCTGGGAGAAGTATTACTTATGCCACTGTCAGGAATACATTTCCGACCTTTCTCAGTATGGGAAAAGATTAGAGAGGAGCTGGTGAAAACCCCTACAACATGCAAGTTAGCAGGTTTGCACAGACTCAAGAGGCCATTCCAATCCGGAATCTATTGTTTACCTCTATCTTCAGCCTCAGGATGTAGATCAGCGGAAAGATGGCAAAATAAAGGAACTGCTCCTATTCAAACCCTACAATAGCATGAGCCCTGGCAGAACCAGACAGACTATTATCTGAGCTCTTAAATAATGAGATTGCTGTCATAATTCGTTGCTGCACTACATGGCACCAAATGGGCAAGCAGATTTTGTACAGGACAAGTACATTTATTATGCAACCTGTCCCATGGACAAGTAGATAGTTTATTAAATTCACACCGTGTAATGGATACTTCTACCCACAGATTTTTCACTTTAAGAATAGATATCAAAACTGCACCTTCCACAAGGTGGAAGGACTGGTGTGTGGGCTCAAATAAAGTCCTACAGGGCAGATTGAGTAAAGTGACCTTGTTGTACATGGGTATCGGGGTAGCCATGCTTTGTGAATGTATGCATGGCGCGCCCCTTGTGCCACTGCCTCAAGGGGTTACTTCTTGACTGGTGCATAGCAGATCTTGGTGCAGAGGACTACCGAAATCCTTGTCCTCTTCTGCACAGTGGAGTCCCTTTCTTCACTCCAGAAAACACCCCAAAAAGCTGACTGTTTACTCAATTGACCTTGGTAAGATCGATATAAAACTCAAAGATCTCTTGGGGTCCAACTGATGGAGCCTCTCGTCCTCTTTCTTTGTGGGAGGGGGGAGCTGATAGTGTGTTCGATTGTCCATGTGGAAGGAAGTCACAACTTTTGGTAAAAAGACACAGCTGATCCCTCAGCACCAACTTGTCCAAAAAGATGGTGGTGAAGGGCAGTTGCACTGAAAGTACCAGCTTTTCACTAAAGCGACAAGCTGGCGTAATCACATTGATTAAGACTGTTTTCTGGGTGGAGAAACGGAATGTGAAACTATCCATAGGGTTGAAGGGTGTATGCATAATAAATGTCAAAACCAAGTTAATATTCCACTTTGGCATCATTAACTGTTTTCTAGCTGCCTGAAGAACCACTTAATTTGGCAGAACAGATGGAGGAAGCCCAAAGGAATATGTATCAGTCAAACTAGTACTGACATTGGTTTGTGGTCCAACATGAGTGTTGGTACCAGGTTGTCTACTGTGATCGGAGCAATGGGAACCAGCCTGGAACCTACGGCCTGAGTAGAAGTCTCTACCAGAGATGGTACAGACTCAGTAAGGATCCCACAGGAGTTGACTACATCAGGGGAAGTCCCACCGGCAGTAACCTGACTGGAAGCTTCTGTGGTTCTGTGGGGCTCAAGACAAGCCAGAGGGAGCAGAAAAAAAAACACTAAAGACTGAGGAAGGCCTCCATGAAGGCCTAGTTTTGCTACAAGTTCGATGACAGTGAAGGGACACATCTGGGCGAGCTGGGTTATTTGTTCCAGGGCCACTGACCTTGATCAAGTGCGACTTAAATCTTGAGATCCTCGTACCTTTCCTTTGGAACCAGAGTGGGTGGATGAGGTCCAGTCCGTTTTTTTGTGTTTGTATTCTGACTTTGACTTATCCGAAGACTACTAGTGGACAGTGGAGCAGTCACAGGAATTTTACGATATTAAGAGTGAGGTTACATCATTCAACAGTGAAATTACTACAGCAAATTAGAGTGCCAAAGTTGAGCTGAATTCCCTTTATCTTGTGACAAGAGGCAAATTGTAAAACTGTTATCAGCAGAGATCTAAGAAGCTACACGTCTATTACTGGGATAAAGAGGTCACCCAAAATGAAGACGTTGTTTTTCAGCTTCTACAGCATGTTCAATAAAACAAATTCAACCTGAATGAGAGCTTGCTCCTTAATGTCATAGCAAAGTGCAGCTTATTTTACGATCAAGGGTAATTCTCACATAAATGGGATAGTTTACTGCACTGTTGCTGATACTGTACCAAGGAGAACTAATCTATTATGTAATGTATATTGCTCTCCTTTAAAACAGGGTCTTGCAATGTGTCACTTCGTATTCTCCACACAAATGGTCATTATTGCAGACCTGGTAGCTGTAGCTCTATCAGCCCTGAGGAATGATCAGAGTGTTCTGGGTGCGTGTTCCTTTCTGGTGGTCCAAGAGCACACATCTTTAGTAACCAGCCAGTAATCCAGATGAGATCATGTGGCATGTGTGGAAAAGTAGCATGTGGCTGTCTGTTATTAAGTGTGTGGTGTTGAGTCTGAGTTCTCAGTGAAAGAGCGGGCTGCATTTGGGCCACAGGCGTTGATGAGCATTACTGCTCCTTTTAGTAACTTCACATGAAGGATAACTTATATCCACTCAGCGTCAATTACTGCTTTCAGCACCTTTTTTTTTTTTTTTTTACAATGATAGCTACACCATGAGTGTACAAGGAATAGGATGCCATGTAAGCTTGGATTTAGTATTGCGAATTAGATGCATTTCCCTATGTCTCTTCCGTGTCTGAATGTAGGCAAGAACTGGAGTACAACGTGATTCATTTGAGACCCAGTCAAAGTTAATAATTTTATTGTATGAATTTTCTAACTAAAGGACTTTCGGTAAGTCCATGAACATCCATTCAAGGTCCAAGTCGAGTTGTTGTAAAATAAACGCTGGGTAGCTTCAAGCACTTAAGTTGCATTTTTTGGTACATGTTTAGCCTGAATGACTGTGAATGTGCATTCTCCAGATGAGTTTAGCCCTCACCCACTCAGCCTTCCCCAATCTCGTGAAAAAGTAACTGTATCACCACCCTCTCATTTGAATGGTATAATAACCAATTTGTGCATCAACTGACCAGTCTGTTTGACTACCACTTGGCGGTAAGTCTATCTTAGTAAATAAATACTGGCCCCCAAAACAACAAGGTGGTTTGGGGCAAGGAGGTATTGGGGGGGTGGGGGGGGGGGGTGAAATGGGGGTAGTAAAAACTGTTTTATGAAAGAGGAGCAGGGAGTTCTCCCACTGAAGGGACTTACATTTGTCTGTGGCAGACAGCTAGCCCTTTGAAACTTGCCCATGTACAGCCACAGCCCTCTGGCCATCCTGTCAAGATGGAGGAGTCACACTCCCACCCTCCAACAGGCCCTTTGTTCTCCTTTCCTAGGAGTCATTCACACCTCCTGACAGGAGTGCAGCAGGCTGTCTCAGGTGACAACTGTTGAAGTGAATCAGAAACAGTTACTACAACTTTGGGGGGAGAAAAACTGGTGACTTTCTAAGTCCGACTTCAGCAATAATTCAGGTTTAAGTTACAATTAGTTTGATACCTTGATGTACTCTATTTGGTGGTCCGAAATGGCCTAGTGTGACTCCATGGCAGCCAATGGGACTATCAACCTGCTACACTGAAAATTACAATGTTGAGTTTTCATCATCAATACATATAAAACATAAAAGAAACACAACCTTCTTTTAATACTTAGCACCTTGCTTTATGGGTTACTAAGGCTTACCAAAGGGGATACGTACAAATACTAAAAAGGGAAGGTTTAGACTTGGCAAAAGGGATTTTTGCTCTGTCGGCTAAACAGTCTGAAAGCTTGCTGGCTAGGCGGTAGTGGCACTGTAAGTGCTGCACCACTAGTGGCATTTAACATACAAGCCCTGGGTACACATTGTACTATATACTACAGAACTTATAGGTAAGTTAAATATGCCAAACAGTCCAAACGTTTTGGGGGGGATGAGGGGGAAAATCATACAATGTGTCCTTTCTTTACATGGTAAAGTAAGGATAAACAGATTTTACCACCACTGTGGCTGAGATCAAAGTGGGGTCTGGCTAGGCACAAGATCGTATTGTGGTTTTTTTGTGTTTTTTTTTAAACATTTAGTAGTCTAGCAATGACTGGGTGGACGGGCCCAGAGACCTGTGCTCCCTTTCTACTGAGAACACTGGAGTGAATTCTGCTTCTGGGAAAAGCCATTTCAGCTTTTGCTCTATTGAGTCTTCCATTCCCCTCATAGCAGTTGATTCAGGGATCCCTAGAATACATAAATTGTCACAGCGGACCAGATCTTAAAATCCTTATTCTTTTTTTTTATGACTTCCAGCACTTTTTCTATCGTAAGTAGTTTCTCATTATGGCCTTTTGCACCATGCTCTGCGTCTGTCACCTCGACTAACAGGTATCTGTATACCCATTCTTTCATGCAGTCAATCAGATCAGTTAGTGAGACTATTTTTGTCAAGCTGTGTTTCATGTTTAGTAGAGGTTCTTTCATATGCTTGTCATCATTGGATGCGGATGGCAACTGGAAGGGTCTGCAGCACGTTCTTGCGTGGAGGGTCTGCTTGGACGTCTGGACTCTAAGAGAAGCTTGGCATATTTATCATCCCTTTTACCCATGGGGAGGTTTGCACGCAGATGGCTGTGTGCTGACGAGCATGTCATTAGCTTTTAGATTGTATAGTAGCTTTAGTCGTGTGGCATATCACATACAGTTGTTACACTGAATCAGTGGCAGCCATGGGAATCACAGTAGCACAGTAACTAGCACTTGTACTGGTCACACCAGCCAGGCATCCAGACACTACACTTCCTAGTGTAGACTCCGGCCCGGTTGCTCTCTTCGCCTTTGGTTGTCCCACCACTCCCACTGGATTACGAGCAGCAATTTAGGGGAGGGGGGTGGATTGTTTTACTGGGGGGACGGAGAGGTTCCCGGGTTGACAGTAGACCAAAGTTCAACCAGAAATCTAGGTATCACAAGAGTAGACGGTCACTGTCATTTAGCTAGGAGGGGATGAGGGAACAGTCTCTCTTCCCCCTTCCCCCACTCAACATCCACCACCACCGACAGGGTCCTGTGCTGGTTCAGGGATTCTTACCTGGTCCTGCAGACCACAATTACAAAAGGGAAGTCCAATTTGGGGGTGCAGGGGGGGGACACAATGCTGCATGAACCTCCTTTTTCAGCCCCCAGGCAAACAGCTAGAATCAGGAACTTTGCCTCAGCGGCAAACCCAGGGAGGCCTACCACGCGGTCCCAGGCCAGCTCTATTACAGGCTAGGTCTTAATGTCTATGGACCCGGATCTGTGGGTCCCACTGGACTGCATGTTCTTCGCTTCACCACCGGCCAGCCTCCTCAATGTATACTACTTCCTGCAGCAGAGTGGTCTCTGGCCTCAGGCTGGGCCTTTTCTCGCCAGTCTCTCTCCCACTCATGGGACAGTTCTTGGCCTGCTCCATCTAATGGAATTCCTTGTCTCCATAAGGCTCTACAGTGTTCCAGGTATTATCTAGCCAATAGTGCAGTTAGCAATAGCTGTAGATTGGCACTATAATCGAGGATCCCTCTTGAATGTGTCCTCTGATCTGCAAAGCCTCAGGTTTGCACGGCCATCTTGTGACCATGCATTCTTGCCCCAAACCAACAGTGTTTGGACATCTAAAATGCGTAATTCACCCAATACTGCCTCAGCACTCTTCCTAATGTTCATTAAGGTTGATTTTGCCACTAAAAATGATTTTTCACCTTAACCAGTTGGCTGATCAGCCTCCCCCTCCTGTTGAATACAAACCGCACTGCCTTCCATTTTTGTACATGAAAAATGGAAATAAGAAAGTCTTTCTAAAACTACTCCCTAAAGAAGTACTTGAACAAGTCACCTACTAAAAAAATTAGGAGACCTAAACTTTAAAAGGAATTAACTAAAAATAATAACCAGAAAACAAGAGTTACTTACGGTATAAAGACCTGGATCTTCTGTCTTCTTCTGAGTCACAGACCGGTGTTATCGGCTGGTGGAAACAAAAATAAAACGTCAATGTACAGAGAAATGTAAACAGTCTGCAACTGAGGGTATATAGGAAACGCTCCATAACTCGTTTACCACACATCATTAATACTTTTTCATCTTAAAAAACATCTCTTCTCTTCAACTAATCAGCCCAAAATAAAGTACACTGTTATATGAATGTGCAGTCATTTAATTATTTTAAGGACCACAAGAAACATCATTTACCATGATACCAAAAGTAATTTCTTTATGTTAGCTCCTATATCACAACAATAAAGCATTTTGATCAGCTAATGGCAATTGTGGGAGCAATTAATTAGTTAATATGTAACCAAAGCATTAACCTTGAGAGCATTTCTATCCCTTAAACATGTCAAGCCTGAACTCAAAGCAACCAACCAGTGATAACGCCCTAGTACTATAGAATTCTATTTATATTAGACATTTTAATACCAAGACTACATGCCAAGTGTTTGCAGGGCCCAATGCTTGTACAATGCTTACTGGGCCACATTGTGTACAAGAGCATTAACATGTAGCCCTAAGTTAGTCTGACCCATCCTTTATTCAGTCTTTCATTCTCTTATTTTCATGGTACTGCAGTCTACTACGACATATGCAATAATATTTCCACCTACATAACATGACATTTACTGAATGCACCTATAAGTATGCAGAAACTAAACAAAATGGTCATAACGTTGCTGCTGGGACAGTCAGGCATGGAGCAAGTATGTAATTGTCCAGTTTAAGAAAATGTCACTTTCAAACTGATCAATTATTGTGACAGGACTTCCCCCCGGGTCACAGAATGCAAGGCTGTGCTGCTGCATCTTCAAGGGTGGCATCAAGATCATCTACAATTTACTATGCTTAATGCACATTTAACACTCTTTGTACCCCAAGTGAATCACTCTACTGCTTTAATTATTACGTGGTTTTAAGTATCTGCCAAGGACACTAGGAATCTCTGTTGCACGAGGAAGTGTTTTCCCTGAAAAGTCTGTCTACTATCCACCCATTATCGCTCCATCCATTCTCATCATCTAAGTCAGTGTTTCTTAACCTTTGGTCCAGGGACACCTTGGGGTCCGCTGAGCCTGCTCAGGGTGTCCAAGGCAGCTTAGAGAATTGAATAATATTAACAGATTATTAAGTGTATCTGATTAAATATGATACCCGTACAACTGGAAATTTCAAAAGTTCTGTAAATGTGAAGGAATTCGAAACTGGAGGTTAAAATTTAAGTTAGTAGCTCTAGCCTGATTTGTGGGAGCAGTACAAGTACATCAAACATAGCATAGTATGGACGATTAGTGGGCTCCACTGAATTTAGAAGCACTCCAACCTTCCTATTAAAATGTACATTTTGTTTTTATATTTGCCTGTGAATTAAATAAAATTTCATCATCAGGGTATTTGTTTGATGACTGAACTTTTGTGTGTAATATTTTGTGTTTCAAATAATTGACATTGATTAGGCAGGGGTCCCTGGCTTCTATTAATGACTTAGTGGGGGGTCCTTGGATTCCAATAATGATTCATAGGGGGTCCCCCGGATTCCAGTAATGATTAGGTGGACGTCCTCAGAAGTCAAAAGGTTAAGAATCTCTGGTCTAAGTAGTCCCTGTCTAGAGTGAATGAAACCAGGCTTACTCTTTGCCATTAAAATGGTGCGGATATCCCAACTTCTCTTGATTTTTTTCTGCTGTTGCTGCACCTCATCTAATATGTGAACCATAAACTAATGCAGCCATCTTATATTTCCAACTATAGATTCATGTACCAATTTATTAGTTAAGCATTCCTTTACAGTGGCTTTTTTTTAATTAGAAATATTGTAAATAAAACCTATTCTGAAATGTATCCAAAATAATCCCAAGTAGAAAAACATGTTAATGGACAAATGTATGCTCAGAAAGGAGTTAATCGTTTCAGGACTAATTAAGCACAAGAATGTTTGCAGTCTAGTTTTTAACATGGATGCTGCAGTGGTTTCTGGTCACCAGTGCTCTGTGACCAACATTTTTGTCAGCTGGCATTGTTTGATTGCCAGCAGAATATCTGATCTTTTAAACATATTTAGCCACTACACTCAAGTGGAGAAACAAACTGAATTGCATCCCCATATCGATATGAAGAAATGTTTATCTTTCAGAGAGGGAAGTAAACGTGAGAGCATAATGGGTTTGCTTATCTATGCCTGAATGCTGGCTGGTGTCCAGACGACAACAGGTAAAATATAGTTATATTAAACATCTATAGTTAATATCGGTATGCTCAAATGGGGGGCAAAAGTGATATTTTGCTTTGTTGACTCACTATAAAGAAAGTATCTTTAGCGCTTATCTGCATCAGCACTTTCGGAGGAGTAGTCAATCAAGTCAAGAAACCCATCAATAAAAACTGGCATAATGTGCATACACCTGAACTGTCTCTTGAGAAATCTATTGCTGCACTTGAGAAAGGGGAAACATTTTAAAGCTTTTGCTGCCGTACACACACACACATCATAAAAATCTGCTAGTTGTATGCCCTTATGACGTGTGTATGTTACATACAGATACATCAATACGTTAAGGGAGCATCCCTGGCACATAACAGCTGGTTTCCATGGTGCTGGGGAAGGTTTGCATGAATTTGTCTGTGTCCGATCCCTTCAGGGCACCAGCTCATTCCCAAATGAGGCAGCCCAGTGCTCATTCCTCAGCCACATCATTGACATGCATGTCACGTCTCACACACACACACACACACACACACACACACACACACACACACACACACACACATAGATAGATATCTATCTATCAGATGGGCCTAGGAGGGATTCCTTCGCTCCTCCCAAGCCCATCCAACCACGGTGCTGGTAGGTGGGGCTACAAGAGGGTATCAAGACAGCTGTTAGTGTTCCAGCTCCTACCTAGTTATTCCCGTAGCTTTATCCACTGTATTTATTTGTTGGTGGAAGGGAGTCAGGAGTAGCAGTCCAGATCCTCCCACACTTCTGCCCGCTCCACCAACAAAAGAAAGGAACCAGGAGGGTGGACTAAAATGGGAGATGCTATCATTAGTCCAAAGGATGCCCCAAGAAACAAATGTGTTCTGCCACCCAGAAGAGAGACAGACACTATTTGGATATTTTCTTAATCTTCAAACATTGTCTGATTCATTTCTTGGGCCCCTGCGCATGGTTCTGAGAGAGCGTAGCTTATATAATCTATATTAACATGAAATGTTTTAGAATTAATGTTTAATAATGCCGCATAAAGACTGTATTAGTATGTTTTGCTAAAACGTGCACTTGAAATGTGCCCACGGGGAATGGCCACCACTGTATATGGGGACTAATAAAAATGACTAATGTTTATAAAATATTGCATTTAAATGGTTTTATACTAATTATTAATGATTATGTTATTAAAGTTTTATTAATAAACCTCCTAGGCCTTAGTTAGCCTGGGTCGAGGCCTAGCTGCCTGACTCTCATATTAACTGTGTTTTTCTAACGTGCAGTGTGCTGACTTGCAAAAGGACATGAACTCTTGTTTTTCCAAAAACTAGAAGCTGAATGTAACTATAGTAGATCCGTTCTCATGAAATTCATATTGCTTGTAGAAATGTATTAGTTAAAATGCAACAGTGTAGATAAGTATAATGTACAAGGTCGCCCAAACCGGTACAGACAATGGAGCTACTGACCGAAGATGTGCAAAGAATTACAGAAGGATGAAATCATACCGGACGTTCTACCTCTGAAGACGTCAATCATATGGACCAATAAACTGCTTGAGAACTAATGCGGGGTGAAAGATTTAATGACATAATCTGCTTTTAATTGGCTAAAGATAGTGGGGTGCAACATTTGTCCAATCAAGTTTTAGGGGAATGTACAACGGAAAAAGGATAAAAACCTATGACACGGGGAGCCATTTCGATTGGTTAGGGAAATGCTATTGATTTGATCCAGAAACTTTGTCACTCTGGTGATTTATTGGTTTTACTTAAACCATCCTCTTCCTTAGATTGCCCATCTACACTTTACCTCCTTATGAGGGAAGTGCCCTCCCTTTTCCCCGTGAGCTGAGTCCTTGACTGATGGCGAATTAACTGATGTCCTGAAGATGAAGACTGAACCTGGGTGCGGACCCAAAGACTTTGGAGGGTAACTATGACAATGAAATTGTGATTTGTCTGTTTGCTTTTCCTTTCTAGGTACCAACTGCTTACTTTTGACAGAGACCATAGCTAGATGTTTTCCAAATTGGTGTTCAAAATTGTTTTGCATGAAGCCCAACATGCCAATGCTAATCAGTGGTTAGGACAGGGGTTCACTATACCAACGCAAATAGACAAATGACTGAATCTATGCTTTGTTGAACTGGCGCGTTAATGACACTCTGCTGAAGTTGATTTATGTTGACGCTGTGTTATGTTCTAATAATTGCGTTCCTTGCTTTGATGAAGTCTTATTCTAGTTGCCAAATTATGACAATGATATTGAGTGTTTTGTTTATGAAATTAACACACTTGCTCTTAGAATTATAATCAATAGGGACTAAACCTCATAAAATTCTACTAAACTGGTGAGGTTATTCATGACTGCAAGGTCATGGTGGTGTCTTGAGTTGATTAATGTCTGACTAAAGTGAAATGCAGTATTGTAATAAATATTGATGACATTATTGACGTATTGATTGACATATTGATTAGCTATCTTGTCCTAAAGTGTCTCTCAACTGGGTCAAAAGATTCATTGGCCTAAAACGAGTCCTGATGTGTAATAAATTATCATAAAGGGACGTGTTAACAGTTCTGGTAGCAGAGCGACGGTTTGGCCCTTTGGGGCCCTAGGACGGAGAATTATTGTTTAGACTGTTTTTCTGAGATAATGCAAAATAGAGGTATGATGTGTTTCTAAATTCCCCATGACTTTCCCGGGATCTCGGAGCATACCTAAGTGAGTTGGGAATGTTCTCGGCGTGGTAGTATGTGTGGTATAGAATTGCGCTTGCTCAGCTTAAGCATTTTGCAGGTGATTTGTGAAGTTGTGTGTGTTTAGGCCAGGTAGTGTTGTTTTAGTAGGAGTGGGCGTATTCCGCAGTATGAGAGTAGGGAAGTCGGCGTACTTCATGAGTACGGGGCTTTTTGCTCAAAAAATTATCCACGTGGTTAGTTGGTAATGTACGGACCCGTCGTGGTCTAAGACTCCGGAGTATATTGGCAAGTGTAGGAGACACTTGGGTTTATGTTGTAATTTGTGCGGTTTAATAAGGTCAATCGGGCGTGGTTGACAAGTCGAGTTTGAGTCAAGTGTATGAGTGAAACCTTCGATGGAGATTTGGAAAGTTCTATAGTGCACTAGGACGAACCATTGACAAGTCGAGAGTAGGATTTGCGGGTCGAATTCTGCTTGTGAATGCGGGAACTGAGAAGGAGAGAGTAGTGGCCGAGGCTTCAAGTGAAATCTCTGTAAAGTTCTGAAGCGATTGCGTACCCTTCCCGTAGTAAACCGGCAAATTTGAGTTGTTGTTGTTGCTAAAGGTGCTTGCAGTAATTTTGCATTAGTTTGGTGTGAATCCAGTGTGAGGAGGACAAGCCGCAAGACTTTGTCAGCTGCAGTGTGTGTAAGTGTGACGTCAGTGGTGTCGCGCTGGGATAGGTCAGTTGCCGAGAGGGGTAGCGCACGGACTGGCAGCCGTCCGTGAGAGGCAATAGGTTGAGAAAGGTGGGTGAAGAGTGTCCTGGGAATTAAAGTCACTTCCTGATTAAATACAAAACAAAACAAAACAAAAGACACAAAGATGAATTTTATCAAAGCTTTTAGGGGCGCTCTGAAAGGAGACGCATACATTATGGCGAGTGAGGGGGAACCTACACCGCCTGAGGGTACTCCGGCTTATATAGTAATGGAGGAAAAGGGAGTTGCGCCTTGCTTATGGATGAAGCAGTGGCACAAATTAACAGAGAAGGAGGGATGTCTGGCGTTTCCGGAACACGGAACGTTCAATAAGAGAATTTTAGAGAACTTGAGGTGGATGTTAAGTGTACAAAAGCCACCTCTGAGGCCAGCTCAGTATGAGGCATTAGCAGTCTGGGATTTAATGGCCATACGACAGACAACAGAAATTTGAGAGAAGAATGAAAAGGGCAGAGAAGACTTTAGCTGAGCCTAGATGGGACAATGAGAGAAAAATGTGGAGAAAGGGAATAGTTGACGGACTCAAATTGTTTCCAGCAATAACACAAGAAGACGAGACACAGGGTAAGAAAGCCACCTGTAAGACAGATAAGAGCTCTAACAAACCAAAAGAGACTAAAAGATCTTGGATAGAAGAAGATGACTCAGATGATGAAGAGTTTCTTAATCAATTGTTACATGATCGCCCGCCACCTTATGCAGTAGATGACAATGCCCCGAGCACTAGTGCTGGTCCTGGGAACCAGACGCAGGATAAGGGAGTTACAGATACAGTGCAGACTAATGATACGGTTTTGACACAAAATGGTGTCAGTGTACCCACTGCGCGAGACCAGCAGATACAGTTGCAACCTCCGCCGCAGATAAGAGAATCTATCCAGACGTCCCAGTACTTGAGACTACTACGAGTCTGATGATGCTGCCTGATCCGATATATACAAAATCAAGGTTAGTGCAGATTGAGCCAACTCCGCAATTGTTGCCCCAGCAACAGCTGATCCCGGGTTATAGTCCAGCAGCAGGATCTCCATTTGCGCCTGCATCAGCTACAGTGAGTCAAGCTTTGGGATTCACTACTCAACGGGGTTTGGGACCAGGTCAGACACCAGCTGCCATATCACTACCAATTACTGTTGGTCCACCTGTACCACTGTATGCGCAGTGTAAACCTGACACATGTGATCAAGGGGTGGGGACCCAGGAAATGATGAGTGGAGGGTTCACAGGAACTCACCCGATCAATATCGCCAAGAGCGCAAACATCTCAGATCCCTTAATCCGATTGGGGCTCCTTTGGAAGCAATGAGACAAATAGGGTCAAGTGTGTTAGCCCCACAGTCAAGGAGTGTGGATACATCACAGACACCATTGATGCAGCCAGGAAATATCTTGTTGCAAGGTTTTTCCGTGCAACAACTAAGTGTGTGGTTGGTTAAGTATTATGTTAGGCATTGTGTGTGCAATAATAATTATAGGTGTGATTGTGGGAATGCCTTGGTTGGATAAAAAGGTGAATAACAACGCCTCAAAGCCTGAGACTGCTACACTAACACAGTGGGAAAAGTTTGAGCAGGACACAAAACACTTGCATGAAGGAACTAATTCAAAGGGGGAACTTTCTACTAATGTTTTCTATTGCTTGCTGAAGGAATATGTTGATACTATGGATGCGAGGAACTGTTATGTATGTACAAAGATTCCTTCATCAGTACAAGAAGGGGTCACCTATCATAGCCTGCCACTAACGTACGGGATAAGCTGTAGTTTGCTGCTAACAAGATTTTATGACCAGGAACATGTGCAATATTTTTATTCAAACCTAGATGTAGTGTTTTCTTTTGTGTCTGTGATTGAGTTTCTGAACACGTTAGCTAATAAGCATTGTATAAAATTAGTTAGAGGTTTCTTTGAGCCGACACGGACATTTGGGACAGTTTATGCGCACCGCAACAATCTGACCTGCTTATTAACATCGGTAGAGAAAAGCTTTTTAGATCACACTGATGATAGACGTAAAGCACTGAAAGAAAGATTAGAAAAGGGGCTAGAAAAACGTACATACGCAAATGATTATGCTTACATCGCAATAAAGACACAAGGCAAATTAGCTATAGATGCATTACATGTAGGTAGGCTTTGTATATATAGCCCAAAATCTGAGCACAACACTATTTGTGGGAACGAGTGAATGCAGGCATGTGTTTTTGTTTCAGAGTAAGTGGACATTCATGTTAAATGGACAGGATCCAGCGATCCCTGGGATCTATTATATCTGTGGGCTTAATGCTTATTACCGTCTCCCTAAGGGATGATATGGGACATGTTATTTGGGGATAGTTTTCCCAAAGATTTACCAGATTGATGATTCAAAGCAGATACCTAAAATGTCTGAATTACAACATGCTAGACAAAAACGAGAGACAGCGGCTGCTGTCGTTGGTGACATATTTGGAGCCATAATTCCTTCAGTAGGGGTTATCCTAAACTCCAAAAAGATTTGAAAGTTGTCTACTATTGTGGATAACATGCTGACGAACTTCACAGGGGCTATACTCCTGATGGATACTGAACTTGCTACGGAAAGAGCTATGACTCTTCAAAATCGGCTTGCTTTAGACATTCTTTTAGCAAAAAGCGGTGGAGTCTGTAAGATGCATAACGAGCGTCATTATTGCTCGTTCATTCCTGATAATAGCAAAAAGATTAGAGGTATGCTTACTAACCTAACAAGAGATAGTGCAGATTTGAAGGAACTGAAGGAACCTGGAGTTTGGGAGAAAGTTGGAAAAGGAATTGCCAGAGTAGGGAGCTGGTTTAGTAATATTTGGAACGGGGTACTTGCAAAAATATTAGGGGGTCTATTAATTGTCCTGATTTGTTTACTGGGTTTATGGGGAGCATGAAAAATTAATTAAAGAATTAGGAGAAATTGGACAAAACAAAGTAAAAGAAATGAAGAAAATGAAAGTGAGAAAATGTTTAATGAAATTTGGGAAAGTTCACACAAAGGACAAGATGTTGAAATGCGCATCATGCACAAGATGAAAAATTGAAAGTGAAAGGTTGAAAGGGAAAAGGTTTGTGTGACGACCAACGTCATCAGAGGGACTGAGAGAGCGTAGCTTATATAATCTATATTAACATGAAATGTTTTTGAATTAATGTGTAATAATGCCACATAAAGACTGTATTAGTATGTTTTGCTAAAACGTGCACTTGAAATGTGCCCACGGGGAATGGCCACCAATGTATATGGGGACTAATAAAAATGACTAATGTTTATAAAATATTGCATTTAAATGGTTTTATACTAATTATTAATGATTATGTTATTAAAGTTTTATTAATAAACCTCCTAGGCCTTAGTTAGCCTGGGTCGAGGCCTAGCTGCCTGACTCTCATATTAACTGTGTTTTTCTAACGTGCAGTGTGCTGACTTGCAAAAGGACATGAACTCTTGTTTTTCCAAAAACTAGAAGCTGAATGTAACTATAGTAGATCCGTTCTCATGAAATTCATATTGCTTGTAGAAATGTATTAGTTAAAATGCAACAGTGTAGATAAGTATAATGTACAAGGTCGCCCAAACCGGTACAGACAATGGAGCTACTGACCGAAGATGTGCAAAGAATTACAGAAGGATGAAATCATACCGGACGTTCTACCTCTGAAGACGTCAATCATATGGACCAATAAACTGCTTGAAAACTAATGCTTTTAATTGGCTAAAGATAGTGGGGTGCAACATTTGTCCAATCAAGTTTTAGGGGAATGTACAACGGATTATTGTGTAAGGGGGGAGAGGGGAGACAGAGAGAGAGGGGAGGGAGAGAGAGAGAGAACTAGCTTTCTCAATATATATATATATATATATATATATATATATATATATATATATATATATATATACACACACACACACACACACACACACACACACACACACACACACAGCTTACTGCCAGCAATACAAACGTCAAGATGATTATGTGAGAGAAAATATGAGAATATCAGATTTTGTCTAGGGGAAGTTTTGACATGCCATAAGGATACGTATTTTATGTGGCTAACTGAATGAATAAGTGAAGTCAGTCATTATCAGCTCCTCAAAAGAAAAGTACGTGAGAGAGGGGCAATGAAGAGATGAGGGGTCCTTTTCTGGGCAGTAATGAGGGACTATAAGGAGGCGGGGGTGATTGTCACACAGGGCGCCACCTGCACTAAAGGCTGTGATGATGGGTATGTGGTAAGGTGAAGTAAGACTGTCTTTTTTTTAATGTCTTTTGAGAATCTGCTGATTTAGGGAAGACGACAAGGTATGGTGACACATTATTTACTGGTTTACACATCACACACACACACACACACACACCAACAATTTCAGAACATCATATCTGCCTTCTACATAGGATAGTGTTTTACAAGGACGGTTTTAACCAGTAGCAGTGAATGCACCTAGGTAGAAGTCTGCTGCTCAAGCCCTACCTTGGGATACGGAGGATAGTTCTGAGGCAGGATCAGAGACTCAGACAGTAGTAGTTAGTGAGACAGCATCTGAATGAGAGGACAATGGAGCAAAATTTGGAAGTGATTTTTCAGTCGGCATAGTCTCATCCAACATCTCATCTCCGAGCATTTCTGAGGGACACGATAATGACAGTCTGTGCAGCAGGACCACAGTAGCAGGTTAAACCAACCCAGTGAGCAGGCACATGCAACATCAACCACAGAGTGCTCTCTTGGCAGCCCCCCAATTTAGTTTTGCCCCAAATTCCACCATTCACTGGCGACGCTGGGTGTAAAGTTGAGACGGACAACTTTTTGCCAACTAACTATGTCCATCACTTTTTGGATGTTGACTTCCTTGAGCAAATTGTACAGTGAACAAATCTGCGTGCCAAACAATTTCTGAGGGGGCATGGAGGAACCCAAGGGTCCCCTTCTAGGGCAGGCCAGTGGACTCCTACTTTGCTGGAGGAGTTGAAGATATTTTTGGGCCTTATGCTCAAAATGGGGTTAGTGCAGAAACCAACCTTGCAGACCAACTTGGTCTACTCGCATGGTTTGGGTAAGCCCCATCGTCACAACATACATGAGCAGAGATAGATTGGTTTTTTGCTATTGCAGCGCATGCTGCATTTCAATGAAGATTCTGCTGCACTGCCACAGGATCATTCAGATCATGACAGGTTGTTTAAATCTAGGACTGACGTAGAACTTTTGTTTGGCAAGCTTCCAGAGATTTATACTCCTGGAAAGAATATAGCTGTTGCCGAGTCCTTAACCTTGCACAAAGAGTGGCACTTGTCCAGGCAGTACATTGAGAGCAAAAGTTATAGCATCAAGCTGTGCATGCTGTCTGAGAGCTCTACTGGCTATGTGTACAGCTTAAGAGTGTATTCAGGGAAGGACTCCACTCTAAATTCTGTAGGTTGCCCTTCCACATAAGGGGTCACAGGAAAGATTGTATGGGAGCTTGTCCAGCCACTCCTTCACAAAGGTATAACCTTTACGTAGACAATATCTATACAGAAGTAAAACTGTTCAGTGAGTTCTATAAAGATGGCACTGTGGCCTGCGGTACAGTTCATTCTCATCGCAAAGGATTCCCCGCAAGAGCTTGTTTGCAAGAAACTCCAGAAACCTCAGAGTACTGGGTTATATAGCAACGAACTGCTCGCAGTCAAGTTCTCATATGGATGTGTACGTGCTCACTGCAATACGTGATGACAGCACTGCCCCAGTCATTGTTTGTTGTCAAATATCCGAAGTTCGCGAGTCCATCTGTATACTTGATTACAATAAGTGGGCGGAGTGGACATCAATGACCAGATTCTTCAGCTATACGAGTCGTAAAACTTGCACTTGGTACAAGAAACTGTTTATCCAGATGGCAACATACAATGCATATGTTGTTTATCATTGGACAAACACAGAAAGACTTATGCCTTTCCTTGACTTTCAGTTGTCTGTAAATGAAAGCCTCACTGCTACAGTAGCAGCAGCTTCCACTTCTTATGTTCTGGAGTGCCCATATCAGCCAGGCCTATGTCTTTCTACCCATTTATGTAGTATCATACTAACGCAAACTACTGATTAATTAACAGAGGTAGAACTGTCGCTAGGTAAACCTTTAAATGGTTGTGCATGGATGCCTACTGTCCACGGGCCGCTACTTCACTAGGCAAGCAGCCGCAGAATTAGAATTCCTCTACTTCAGGAAATCATGGACTTAACTTATGACCTGCTAGACGCCTTCATCTGCCATCAGAATGTGCTAGGTGTTCTGTTCACCGATTGACAAGTGCATTATAGTCCCCACACTGTATATACTGGTGAAAAGAACACAGCCCACATTGTCACAGAGCACCTATGCGTCAGAATGTTAAAGGGTTGACTAGATTTTGAGGTGCTTGTTGGGGAAATTATGTATGCTACACAAGGACCACTCTGACTGCCCACGAGAACCAGAGTAAGTGTAATAAGTTAAACAGATGTCCTGTGGGCCTTATTCACCAACATTTCTACTTGCTTTTAAAGTGTGCAAACTCAATTAGTAACTTCCATCATAACCAATGATACTGAAGAGGGGTACAGGCAGGACACAATGGCCCTCATTCTGACCCTGGCGGTTCCCTACCGCCAGGGCCAACGGGGGCGGGAGCACCGCCGACAGGCCGGCGGTGCTCTCTTGGTCATTCTGACCGCGGCGCTTTGGCCGCGGTCAGAACGGGAAAACCGGCGGTCTCCCGCCGGTTTTCCACTGACCCTTAGAATCCTCCAAGGCGGCGCAGCTCGCTGCGCCGCCGAGGGGATTCTGACCCCCCCTACCGCCATCTTGTTCATGGCGGGAAAGCCGCCATGAACAGGATGGCGGTAGGGGGGGGTCGCGGGGCCCTGGGGGCCCCTGCCGTGCTCATGCCCATGGCATGGGCACGGCAGGGGCCCCCTAACAGGGCCCAACTAGGCTTTTCAGTGTCTGCGATGCAGACACTGAAAAGCGCGACGGGTGCTGCTGCACCCGTCGCACGCCTTCCACTCCGCCGGCTCGATTCCGAGCCGGCTTCCTTGTGGAAGGCGCTTTCCCGCTGGGCCGGCGGGCGATCTGAATCAGATCGCCCGCCGGCCCAGCGGGAAAGTCAGAATACCCCTCGCGGTCAATTGACCGCGGGGCGGTATTCAGGCGGATTCCGACGGGCGGGCGGCAACCGCCGCCCGCCTAGGTCGGAATGACCACCAATATCTTGTATGACGATTATTTTCACAACTTTACTGTAAGATGTGAAAAAAATAAGCTATTGTATCCTGTATCCTTCTCCAATAACAACTGGGTAGGAAATAAGTTAGTAACTGAGTTTTCACAAGGTCAAAGCTAAATTAAAAGTGTTGCTGAATAAGTCCACAGGACATCTGTTTGGAGTGTTACTTTAGGGAACTCAGGCAGGATTACCCAGCATGTATGCCTTACTTTCAACAGTAAATATGCTAGCTCAGTTCAAGGAATAGGCCTTGTAAGGCATGACTGGACACTTCCAACTAGCATCCATAAACTGGAGGGAGTTGGATTCAGCACAGTAAGTGCGCTGATGCAGTAAGAAAGTCAAGTTTTCTTGAGCTGCCAGGAGCTATGGACGGAAGGCACTAGTATAGGTTTGCTTGGCAATCATACAGGATTAGCCAGGACTCTGATGAGGACAAAGACATGAACGGGTACTAAGAGCTTCTGGTAGGTATGCTTTCCCAAGAATATTGCATAGGCAGAGAGTAAAGGTAATAGAGGCACACACGCCATGACTTCATCTTCACTTATGGATTCAAACCCTTTGGTGCCGCACTCACCCAAGTACTGAATTACTAGAATATGTATGGGTACATGCTTGACCTGCTTGCATGTTCATCCTTCATCAGAACAAAGTATATGTTCAGTTTGCTGTATGATAAGTGCCCTACAGTAACAGCACTTCACATAACGGTGGATGGGACATATGTTACATTCTCACGGACAACCCTGTATGTCAAAAAATTGTTTTTTTTATAGGTCATGGCATCCTCTATGTCAAAAAATTGTTTTTTTATAGGTCATGGCATCCTCTTTAGGGAAATAAAAAAAATATTTCCAGCATGTTTGCCTTACTTTCAAAGGTACATATGCTCACTCAGTTCAAAGAATGACGCCTCAGGGGCATAATTGGACGGAGTTGGATTTACCACAATGAGTGTGCTAAAGGCGCATGAAAGACATGTCTTCCTGAGCTTTTTGTGGCTGTCATGCGAAACATTAGTTAAGGTTCACTAGGCATGTGTTCGGTAACGTTCAGAAAGAAGTGGTTACTTGACAGGTTGTAAAATGTAATCAAATGTATTTTGTCCTGTAGCATATGAATGTGAGAGCCCTTGAATGGCGGTGATAAGTTGATGTGAGTGCACAGATCAGTTGGACTTAGCCTGTGGCTGGCAGTATGAAAGTCTTGTATGTGGTGCATGAAAGGCGTGTGAACGGACCATAAAGTGGTTGGTGCCTTGATGTGGCTTCATGGCTCCTTCGAGAAAAAATGCACCGTGTCCATGTTGCGTTTTGGAATGTTTCCTGCTACGGGAACTAGGCCTACGCACACAAGTGAGTTACCATTTTTATCTGGAGACTTGTGGGAATATAGAATAGTAGAACATTTGTTATTACCTACTGAATTGCGCTGTATTTGTGCCTTTCAAATGTAAGACAGTGTATAAAAAGATTACATTTTGAAAAATACCCTCCAAATCATACTATAGTATGTGACCCAGAAATAACCACTGCTCCTGAACTTCATATCTTCTGTGTATTTCAGAAATACATATGTTTCCTTGATACCCATTTTACACTCTGCCTATTTTGCTGTAAGTCTTGGTCTATACTCGGTACTCCATGAAAAACCATTTTAGGGTGCAGCTCAGATCAATTGTTCGCTCTGGACCCTTGAGTTCTTGGAGAACCTGCAAACCCTATATAATCCTGCAACCCGAATGGTCTGGCGGACATAATGGTGTATCGCTTCTGTCAATCAGCCATTGTGACAACAAAGTAAAGATGAAAATTGTATCACAATCCCAGTTTTTCCTTACTCATTTTCAATATTTCTTTATTTCAACAGTTATTTTACTTGGCAAAATCTTCAGGGATCTACACATGACATGCTGCTGAATTCAGAATTGTGTTTACTTTTCAGAAATCTATAGCATTTCTGGATCACCCATGGGTTTCCCACTGGTTTCCACCTCAAACTGGAAGTAGGTTAGGTTGAGAGCAAAAAACAATAGGCTACCTCTTAGAAAAATGCCAAAACTGTGATACAAAATTAGTTTTTTCGATTCAGTTCTGCATGTTCCTGAAAGCAGGGAAGATGGTGACTTTAGTATAGCAAACCATTTCTGGCTGACATTTTTTTTTTGGGGGGGGGAAACAGACATTCATCTATAGCATTTTTCCCTATTTTTCGAAAAACAACCTCAAATTGTGCTATATTTTGCCTATTTTCTTGGTCCCCTCCAGGGGAATACACAAACCCTAGATACCTTTACAATCCCTAGGATGTGGTAAACAAGGACGCAAATTTGGCATGGATACCTTATGTAGAAAAAAAAAAATGATGGCGCCCTAAGCGAGAACTACGTCAACTAGCCAAAAAAGGGCTCAGCACTGGGATGTCAGGGTTCGCCAACAGCTAAGGAGTTAATGGAATATGCATGCATACTTTTTTTTTCAGGTGGCATTTGGCACTGTAGCCCCAAGTCTCTTTGCAAGTGATCATATGACACTGCTGTATTATTTTGGGGGGTAGGAGTTCTTTTGTGCGTACAAACGTGTTTCAGATTCAGTGAAAAAAGGTATTTAAAAAATGTGGTTGGAGCTTCACTTTTCTGCACACAGTGACTTTTCTTCTTTTAATAGTGGAAAAATGGTAGAAAAACAGTCTTTTAGTAGAGGAAAAATGGTAGAAAACAGTCACCATTCTCGTAAGTTAGACGCTTTTTTTCAAACAAGAAATGAAAACAAGTTTCAATTCATATTATAATACATTCTCAGTAAGAATCATTGCTATTAATAAATAATCCAAGATAACAATTGTAGTCTCCTCATAATAATGCCTTTGCTGTTAATAGCAAAATGGCCATTATAATCTGTAATGGTTGCCGAGGCAGCAACAGGATAAGGCAAGGATGGTATATTAGGAAGAATTTTAGAGACTGATTACCAATTTCACTGATACAAGTTGGAGAACCAGATGGATATATTTTGAAAAATGCTTAAGTTTGACATCTTAAAGAGGTTCTTTTTTTTTTTTTTTTTTCAACACTTAAATAATGGTCTTTCCTTTCCCCGATTTTATCACGACAACTGCATCTGTAAATGCTGTAACTGGTGTGGAGCAGCTCATCAAGACTGTGATCAAAGTTTTGTGAAGCCATGTTTCCATTAGAAAGAGGCTCATGGAGTTGCACAAGTCAGCAATTTGTAACCTTTTTTTATTTGTTGACCTGATGTCACGTAACACAGCTTTGATAAGTGTGTGTGTGGGGGTGGAGGGGGGCTTATGTACGAAAGACTGATAAACCAGTTAAAAAGGAATTTGGTCAGGGAAACTCTATGATAGAGGTTTTTCTCATTTTAAACAGGTTTCGGTATTTACAGAAAGTGTGCAAGCTGAGGACAGCGAGTAGGTCATTAAGAGTATATAAAAAAGTAATTTTGTGTTTTGAACAAACCTGCGATTAGGTTAGAGTTACGAGGTCAAACTTACTTGTTTTAGAGGAATTCAGGTGACTAGTTTTGAAGCATGAAAGGATAGCATGAGGTGCTCCAACCCAAACAGCGTATGAGGCAGACTGGTTTACCTTTGGCGCACTGATGGTAATCGGAGCTGCAACTAAATAGTCGCCACAAACTCTGCACAACGCACTAATGCTGTGAGAGTACCATACTGGGAGAATTCCTCACCCAATATGGCTAATGGTGATAAAAAAAGGAAGACCTGTCCAGGGGGTAAAAGCACAAGCAACAGGCCGCTACAAAGAACAGTTTTGGAGAGGACCCGAGAGGTAGATAACAGTGATAAAAACAAAATATTAAGCAAAACTCAGAAAACAGATATCGTCAATGAAAAAAGAGAAGGTGTAGAAAGCACAAACTAGGAAAAGATAACTTCGGAGAAACGTGTTCCTAATAAGAGCAAGCAGTGACGCCAACAAAGCTTCCAATGCAAGAGGTCTGTTATGGGTCAAAGCCCTATACTATCTTTTTTCAAGCAGAGAGGTTTGGTAGCTCACCTGCCTTAGCCACTCAAGTGGACCCAACTGTGGCACTGCACTACTATGCTAGGCCTTCAGATCTCCAGGAATACAAATATAACATACTTTATAATGGAGAGAATGTTCCAGATTTGGTAATGTACCAAAAAATCACTGGGGTGGCAACATGCTTCTTGCACTGGTGGAGTTAATGTTTCTCTCCTGTACTCCATCTAGTGTGCTACTTATGTGTCCAAGAACCATACTCAGAAAACACCTTCAATCAGATATGGGGAAATAAGTGTGACAAGCTGGTTTCAGCAAACAATGTTGATAACAAAAGGTTTGAACTGAATTCTACCTATAAATGCTGGAACATCTGGGTAACGATATCTTTGTGGTTAACCAAATTATGGGTAATAAAATGTTCTGCAGCAATATACAACGCATCTTCTAACTTCCAGACTCATAAATGTAACAGGTAAGGTATTATGTACACAGCTATATTTGGTTCAGTGAAAAAAATGCCTCGGATCACAGGCGGAGGGGCAATGGCATACTCTACCCCCACCCTAGATTGGTACAATTTAAAGCTGCATTCTACTACGGAGCATTTATAATCCCAACACTTATTTCAAGCATTCTTGTGCACTTGGGAGATGGTGTCTCCTTTCTGACCTGGATGTAGACAAATGCTTTTGAACTAAGATTTTGCTAGGCGGCACTGCAAATCAGCCTCGGTCATAAATATTCTTTGTTGACCATCCATCAATTTGGACACCCGAGAGACTTCATAGAAAAGGCGTTAGAGAGTCTGCAGATTGTAATAGATGCTAAAACACAGACCACTCTTCTATTCTTAAAATCTTCCCTTCTCTGGCAATTTCTACACGTTCGGAGTACCTGCTCTCATCTGACATACTCTCACACCTCACCAATTCAAGCTCTAGAACATTCTTATTATAAGTAGATAAATGGGAATAGTTACTGGGAAATTTAACATCTCCAGCTTGCCATACAACGCTGCTCCTGGCAAAACTGTTCACAGGTCATACATACATCATTCTAACATCAACTGCCTGTCCAACATTCTAAATAGACTGTACCATGGGGCACAGGATGAGGGGTGTAAGAGAGGGTGAACGAGGCATAGGAGGGTGAAACGAGGGGGAAGGGAAGAAACAAGGATGAAACTACAACTCATCCCCCCCCCCATACTAACACAAGGAGAGAAAATAAGTACAATGAAAATTTAAACTAATGGTACCAAATGAAGGCTCACGCTATATAAAAAACAAGGATTACGTGGATAAACTGGAAAAGATTATATATTTTCATTAATAGATTACAGAGTCTCTTTGCCACCCAAGGTATTTACACCTCCTTTTGTCCATTCTGCTGGGACTTGGAGCAGTCAAAATGTTGCCTTGAGCAGTGTTTTATTTTGGAATTATTCCTGCGGGGCAAGGGACTAACTAGTCTATCCATGCTCCACAGGTGGCTATCATCTAAAACAATATTATTCCTTCCAATAGCTTTTATTCTGGCAGGTTTGTAAAATGCGTCTGTTCTATTTTGACTGGTACCAGGTTTTCTCACCAAAACCCACTGACTTACACTCCATTTCTGTTGTTTTATACCCAACTTGTTATCATACTGTCAACATCAGGGCAGTGCGCGCTCTACAGGGACTAGAATGCAAAAACCTAACAATTTCAAGCTAACATAATTTATGCATTGTGCTGATATGATGTTGTTTAACCTTTTGCATTGCAGAGTTTAATCCTGAAAGCTTATGTTCAGCATGCATATAAATACTGTTCACATGTAATGTACTGCTGCAGGCTTTCAGACTGTGTCAGGGTGTGGTTCCCCTTCCAGGTCCTTCTAGAAGCTTCCCCTGCAGCATGCCTGTGGGCTGGGCTAAGACTCTATAAAAGGAAGCCAGCCAAGCTCCACGTGCTCACTATTCAGAGGTCCTGGTGCAGAGCAGCAGCAACTTCCTGAGCTCCTGTTCCGGAGGCCTACCTTGACCTTCCAGGCCACGCCCTTTCATTTGGCTGGGTGATTCTTGATCAGGGCGATAAGACGGAGGTCAGGCTGGGTCCCCGATCCCGTTCTTGAAGTATTTCGAGTTCTTGGGCCTAATTAATATGATAAATCTATTTGCTCTTGTGCGTGTGAAAGTGCGCTTGATATTTATATGCTGATATTTGAATCCGCTAGACACGCGAATCTTTGCTTGCGTGTAATTCTTGATATTCATTGTGCGCTACCATTTTATGGAATTTACATGGTGGCATTCGAATCAGCAATTCGCGCGATTCATTTCTCGTGATTTAACCGTTGATATTCATTGTGCGCTACCATTCCTTGGACGTTACATGGTGGCATTCGAATCGGCAAGACGCGCGATTCATTTCGCGTGCTTTAACCCTTGATATTCATTGTGCGCTACCATTTCGTGACAGTTACATGGTGGCATTCGAATCGGCAAGACACGCGATTCATTTCTCGTTCTTTAACCCTTGATATTCATTGTGCGCTACCATTTCGTGACAGTTACATGGTGGCATTTGAATCGGCAAGACGTGCGATTCATTTCTTGTGTGTAATTCATGTTATTCATTGTATGCTACCATTTTCGGACATTCATATGATGACCTTCAAATCGGCAAGCCGCGCAATTCCTTTTCTGTGTTTAAAATCACGGTGTTCATTATGCGCTACCATTTTAAGGCATTTACTTGGTGGCTTTCAAGTTGGCAAGACGTTTGATTTATTTCTCGAGTCTAATTTGTGTTATTCATGGTGCACAATCATTCAATTGGTATTTACAACCTTTGTACAAATCTGCAATGTGCGCAATTCATGTTCCGACAATTTTGAGAGAACAAAGAAGCTAGAGTTCTAGATGTAATGTTGTGTGTACATAATAGGTTTCTCAAACGCGATTCATATTATGTTTTAGAAATCATTCTGATTATTTCCAGATCCTCATGCAAAAGATAATACTTGAATTTGAAAGTTGCATTTAACCTTTCTTGATTCCCTCACAGGTATCCAGTCTTCTTGAAGCCTAATCATTTTAAGTCTATGCTTAGGTTGTCCATGTTTTCAGAATGACAATGCTTAAAGTCATAGCCTAGTATTGATTAATATGATATAATCTTGATATTGTGTGTTTTAACCTTTTTGCTTCCTACAGGTCTCCTTCCCAGCTGTTCCCTTCCTAATCCCCTTTTCCCCACTTGGACTCTCTTAGACTATGTGACAATTCTAATCAGAGTATTGGAACTGTCTTGTGGTGGAAGTGTTGGGAACGTGCACAGACCCCGAGGATCTGGTGACTCTGACACATACTATCTTTTTTACTGCTTTTAATTACGTGTTTTTTTCCTATTATATCATTCTGATCCTTGTTTACCGTTCTTTGCTTGAATAACCATCTTGAGCCACTTTGGTATTGGGCTTACAATGTAGCTCACATGGTGAGAATCCTGTGACACTATTTGGGTGGTATGATAGCACCATAAAACGTCCTTGACAGTCTCAACAATGGGTTTCCCTGCAGATAAACCAAGCTGAATAGACTACTTTTGCTTTCCATTTGCCCTTTCCACCAGCCCATTAGCCTTGGGGCAATATAATGGGGTCTTGAAATGCTGCATGGACAAACCTGCTATGAAATCTTTCATCTCATGAAAACAAAACTGAACCTCATCTGTGACAAGCGTCCCAGGGATACCTTCAGTGGCAAACATATCAGAAAGGATTCAATCAAAACCTTAGTATTAATTCTAGCCTTAAACTTTATATAAATACAACATGAGTGATAATCAATGAGGGTCAAAATATACTTACTTTGGATCCCCATGGTGTTTATAGGGCCCACCAATACCTAACGCTAATTTACCCCAAGGCCTGTCAGGCACACCAACAGGTGCAAGAGGGGCTTTATGTACTTGCTTGGATTTGTCACTTATGCTGCATGCACAGCAATCCCTTACTTTTTCCTTTAACATGGAGTCCATGTACTGTAGCCAATATTCATATCTGACCCCGTTTTTTGTTAAACTCCTCCCTAGGTGTCCTTCATGGGCTAGGTCAATTATTAGATATGTCACTCCAGAAGGCGGCACTAATTTCCCTAATATGAAAACCAAATCCTCCCTAATGAAAAGCTCATTCCTTACGTTCCAAAAAGATTGCAGTTCTTTGTCCAACCCTCCACTTTTCTCAGGCCACACACTTACTATTTTCTCATTTACAAAGGCTAGCACTCTATCTTCTGACATAGCTTTCTCCCACTCTTCTTTCATTAAGGCTGGAACAGATATAGCCAATATGGACACCTCTTGATCAGTGCTTACATTATTGTGGGTTAAAGGCATCGTAGATAGGAAATCAGCTGCTTTATTCCTTTCTCTTTGGACATATCCCATCTTATACTGAAAACCGTGTAGCCCAAGAACCCATTTAGAAATTCTAGGGGTAGATTTATCCAAACTGTTTGCAGTAAAGACTGATTAAAGGCTCATGATCTGTTTTCAGATCAAATGGCAATCCCCAAAGGAAAAAAAAAAAAAAAAAAAAAAAAAAAAAACAACATAAAATGATGACCTGCCAAAAAGTGAGCCAAAGCTTCTCTCTCAATTGTGGAGTAGTTCCTTTCACTGTCCCTGACCTTTCTTGTGGCAAAGGCTATGATCCTTTCTAGGCCCCCACAGATTTGAGAAAGTGTAGCTCCAAGTCCACTATTGTTTCCATCTGTGGTAAGACTAGTTCTGCTCCCAGTATCATATTTGCCTATACAGGGAACATTGATTATGGAATCCTTTGTCTTCTCCCAACGATTCTATGTGTTTGTTATTCCATGCAAGCTGTGCATTTTCTTTAATAAGGTCTCTTATAGGTTGCACCAGTTCAGTGAAATTCTTTACAAACTGACATATATTCCGCTAACCCCAAAAATAATTTGCCTTGTTAGAAGGGAAAGGAGCCTCTTTCACAGGATCTATAGAGCTAATCTTAAATTGAATAACTGCAGTGGAAATAGTAATCGACAGATGTAACACCAATCTTGCACTTGTTTTTCTTTATGGTTAACCCAGCATCACATATTTTGATAAGCACACTGCTTAGGTTAATATCCTGCTCTTGTTCTGTGGACCCATGTATCAAAATATCATCTTGAAAGCACATGACCTTCTTTAATCTCTGTAGGATGTGATACAATATCCTCCGAAATGACACAGCAGCAGAAGCTAACCCAAACTGCCTTCTTAGGAACAGACACGTGCCAAAAGGGGTGTTGAATGAGGTCAAGGGCTGCGATTCAGGGTATAATACTATCCGGTGGTATGCAGTTGACAAATGTAACACACTAAAATTCTTTGTATCATGTATCAAATTAAGTTAATTTGTTAATACTCTGTAGTGGGAAACAGTCCACCCAGATATTAGCATTTAGATCTCTTAAATCAATACATAACCGTATGTCCTTTTCCCCGTTCTTTGGGGAAAGAACAACGGGGACCACCCATTCTGCACAATCAAAAAACACTTTTGGGAACTCATAACATATCCTTACCTACTATGGACCTGTCCACTACTAATACCTGTTCTTGATTGTTTGGGTCCAATTTGATTTGCAGATCCTTTTGGTGGTCCCAGCCCAGTATACTGGACCCTTGCTTAGTGACATATACTTTACCAACCATGTGTCTATTCTTGAAGATATGTGCATTTTAACCATCCCCACGAGGAATTGGAGCTTTATTGTACCCTCTGGGTTGGATATCAGGAGGGTCTATGATATAACCATTCCCCCACCACCACCCCCCCGACATTCTCTCATGGAAGGGGTGACTATCATTGGGGGTGTTTTGGGAACATGAGTCAGCAAAAACTGTAACTTTGATTCCTTCAAACAGCACATCACAAGTAGGATACAACATCCTGGCCTCAAATTCAGTTCCATTAATCTGAAAGATAAACTGCTTTTTTTTGTTAGAACCTCTTCCCACTTCAGTATCTTCCACCACATGGTCTCTACTTTCCCTCTCCTTACACACGTTGGGAAAGTGTCACCTTTATATTGCATTTCCTGTATAGAGCACCTTGGACTGTGATTATTATGCCAACATCTACAACACGAAAGTTTGCTGACTCTTCTAATAGTGGATTGTTGGGCAGCAAAATCATTTACTTTGGAGAAATTTTCTGCCTCGCACCGTTTTTTGTTTTTTTTAACTTCACCATTAGTTTTTAACGTCTCACCAGACAACTTAATTTCTTTAATACATATTGCAGCATGATCTATGCCTCTCGCTGTATTAACTGCTTCAGTTAAAGAAGGATTATGAGATTGTAGCTTTTCTTGTACTTTTTAATCATTCGTGCATTTTACCAGTTGATCCCTGATTAAAAAGTCTGTGAGAACACTAAACTCATATGTAGCAGACAACCCTTTCAACACTATAATGTAAGGTCCCACTTTCTCATCTTTCCTTGCACTCTATCATTGAAATGCCTGTGTAAGACGCAACTTGAGAATTCCTTAACATGGCATTCAAGTTTGTCTACGGTAGTTTGGAAAACATCTTCTTCACCACTAGTTTCATCTGACTCATGTTCCATTAAATCTTCATACACTTTTCACCTCTGAATACCGAAATTACACAATAACATGTTGAGGTTACTCACTGGCGAAAACTTTGCCCCATCTTATTGCTATTAAGTAGGAGTTAAACTTTTGAATCCATGCATGTCACAGTAAACTAGGCTCCCCCATTTCATTAAAAAATAGGGGAGGTTGATTCATACTTGCAGCAGCCATAGCGTACAGTAAGTATCCTAGCTACCAATACTAAGAGTTTAATACACAACACAATTGCAAGCTATTTATATATTCTGATTCAAGTATTTCTTCACCAAACAAATAAAGGATCCCATTAAGTGTACTCAAGCTACAGTGTGGTTAAGAAAGGCTGGGTATATCTCTCCCTGAAGCCAAAAATAAAAAAAAATATGGCTGGCATTAAATTACTGCAGTTGGTGAGAATGTATTAATCCTAGATTAGGCTTAATTCCCAAAAGGACAGATCAGCCTCCTAAAGGTCAAATGTCACCTTTAATACTGTTCCTCCTCCAAGCAATATTAATAAAGCCGAAGCACGAATTCCAAACCCAATTTCCCCACAGTTATGCCCACCACCAATATTCTTCTTTCAAAAAGTAAATGTCATCTGAGGTTCAATAATCCCTTCTACTCAGGAAGGGCATTAAAAAGCGTGACCATTGCTGATAGAGGGAAGTACGGCTGTAAAGGTAAGCAGAGGAACTGCAGCAGGGAACCGCAAGGCAACACGTGAGGAAGGACGGCTGGGAGTGCTGCCAACTGCAAGCAAAGGTGGTTACCAGGAGTGGGAGAAGTTTAAGAGGATACTGCCCATGACTGAGGAAGTGCAGGAACAAGCACGATGAGGAGGTGTGACCCAGTCATGGCTCAGATGCTGGCTGGAAAACAAAAAGTCGTCTTCTGCGCTGCTGCACTGGAGCAGGTCACCTCAGGACCCGAAACACCAGCAAGATCCCTCCGATGTGGGAATGCTCCAAAGCAGACAAAGCTACCCACATCCAGGAGTCCCCGCAAAGAGAGCGATACCATAGCAGGATGCCTCAGACACCAATAGCGGTGTTCACAGAGGTGAAGGATACTTGACAACCAGTAAGCAAGAATTAATTATAGGCGTGGCGATGCATTACTAAACCCTACACAGCGTATCCCATCTTTGTCCCCATTTATTGTAAGTAAATTACAAGGGAACCACTTTGATGAATATAGTTTATTGGGAAACGTTACATCTCTAGCTTGCCATACATTGCTCCTACTGGCACAACTGTTCATACCTCACACCGTTCTAACATAAACTCCCTATCTAACCTTCTAATCCGAATGTACCAGGAGTCACAGCATGAGGAGCATAAGAGAGAAATGGAGGCATAGGAGGGAGAAACAAGGGGGGGTGGGAGGGATTATAACAATTCTGCTTAAATTCCACCCCTAACGAAAACTGAGGGGGCCATAACACATTCTCAATGGTGGTACAGATTGTGACATTTATATGGGATCGAAATTGTCAGGTTTTGTTTGGCAAGGATAAATTAGACCTTTCAACTGATTTGCCCCAGCCTACGAAACTATTTGTGCAGACATCAGACCACACCTAACCTTTATATCCGAAAATAAACGAAAATCAGCCTGAATTATACCGCTACCCTTTTTAAAATATACATAATCTTTTACAGAATATTGTTTTTCGCTCCCTATCCGTAGTTTTTCCCACGTCGCGGTTCATACGTTATATACCACTGAACATACTTATATACAAAATACAAAATGAATTAACGTAAAATACTAAGTAGCTAGTAAAACAGAAAAGGGGACGGGTTCTTCTGTCAACGTCGTCATGTCTAACTTGTTTATACTGTTTACATATAAAAGCAATAATATTTCCAATACTATTCGACAAGCAAATAAAACGGCTTATTTTCTTTTAAAGCCGCGCAGAGATTCCGTAAAGTTGTTATGTATAGTGAAGACAGCATCATATGGAGTCCGACAGTTATTCTCCTATTTATTTTAAACAGTTTACTGTGGCGTTGATGTAGAAATCTGCAAAACTCCCACCAACCGGCAGGCTTCAGGGCGCTGGAACAGACTGATAGGTATATCTGCATGAGTATTAGCTTATCTACATAAGTCTTTAAAAAATAAAAATGACATTCATTCCAACTGCTTAGCAGTCAGAGGCCCCCTTGACACAACTTTTTGACAGATTTGAGGACTATGCAGTTCGTCCACTACCTTTAACTTTTAGGTTATCCCTTACGGATACATTACGTTGTAGATGTATCATTCTGACGTTAAAACCTATAACCAAAAAACGGAACTATCAACAACATTTACAGAAATAAGCGGTGCCGGGTAGCAGAGCACCTCAGCGTACTGGGACCTCGCCTACAGCAGGCTACTTCCTTACTGTCCCACTCGAGTGTACTTGCAGCGGCGCGAGTAGTAGACATAAAGAGCCCACCCCACGTGAAGGGCCTTATGTCAAATCGCATGCTGCGCACTCACCCGGAACTTCTCTGGGTGGGTCCTGGAGGAAGACATGGCCTCGGAACCCCCGAGTCAACGCACACTCCTCGCGCGCACTTTCACCCCCACGCCTTTCCTGGCGCAGATAGAAACATTCGGCGGCAGTACGCCGCCAAAACAGACGTAGGACAACCGCCAGGCAGATTCTTTCAGACCCCTGGTCGAGAACAAGCAGACACTGGAGCGCGCGGTACTAAAACGAAGGTTGAGTCGAGGGGCAGCCATGTTAGGGGGAGGAAAGTTATGGTGGGGCGATTATGTGACGCGGCAAATCCAAGCTCCGAACGTTTTCACACAACACAGCGCATGATTGACGACACGCTGTTGTATTGCATCCACTTCTGATAAATACAAACAAATCTTTTGGCATTACCATCTTTGTTTATAGTCACATCACATATAACCCTGTCAAATTAAATGATCTCAAAAATATGTTTCTTGTAACATGCTAGTGAAAGAACTGCTCACAGCCAACAATACAGCAAAATTAACATGTGTGAGCACGTCTGGCCTTATTTGGTGTTTTATAATTTATTTATAAGAGGACGCGGTAGAGGTTAGATGGGCCTTTTGACTATGCTTTGAGCAGTGGTCTCCCAACTTTTTAATGCAGCGCCCGCCGAGTTGAAAAAATAAAAACCATTGCCCTTCCCCCAGGAATTTTTCACAAATATTTTATAAAGATGGCCTTTTTAAGTATGTTTGGACTTATTTAAGCATTGTAGTTAAGTGCTGGTACTTTTTAAAAACTGCAATAAAATGTGTCTGCTTAAACCAAAACATTAACTGTGTAATGTTTCTTTTGGCCAGAGCCTGGCAACCCCTCCCACCTGGGATCACTTGAGGCTCCCCTAGGGGGGCCTGCCCCCAGTTTGAAGACCCCTGGCTTAGAGAAATTCCAGCACGTACACAATATTTAGTCATAATCTGACTAACAACAACATAACATGATAATTAAATCAATTATCAAAACTTTGATTCAGTAATCTTTACGCACCATGACCCATGTGGCCATGAATAACCACGCCTTTTAGTAAAATTCAGAACGTATATTTCCCGACCTATATTAACAATGCTAATATCAGGTAAATTAGTCTCAATACCAAATGATATGCATATTCAAACAACACCAGCTGACCAAAACTTCAAAAGAATCTCAGGTTAACTAAAGCATTCATAATTAAACATTCAATGATTAAAGTGCAAATTAGTAAAATCAATAACTGAGCAACTGAAATAAAAATCAACTCTTTGTTAATATGATTTGTCAACATTTGGGCAAACTAACTAACCCTCCAATTAGAATAGCATGTTTGGGCTTCATGCAAAACAATTTAGTCAAAAGTTCTCTATCAGCGCTCTATCAAAATTGCAGCTGGTACCTAAAAGAAAGAACAAAATCTACAACAGAAACAATTAGCATTTCATTATGCCTCTCCTCAGTGGATCAACAAAATGCAATTTTTCTTTGTCAGTTGGGCATCCGTCTGGTCAACATCAGCAACGGACAGTGAAAGGATTGGGCTCTAAGTTTACTGAACCACTTAGAAAACATTAAGCTAAAGAAGCAGCATCACAGCAATTAAACTATGGGGATACAACTATAAGGAAAACATCTGGAACGGTGGTGCTCCACGAACAGGATTACTAAGAGGTCGAGAATGGTATAGAACTACCCAGTGCTTAATTTGTAAACAAAAATGTGCCGGTGCGCAAAGCCCTCCTCTTAATCACACAGCTGCTTCAATTAAATATGCGAACACGGAATACTGAGGCAGTGTAATTCTGAAGCCATTTCAGGCCTCTTCAATCCATTTACAGCCACTCCATGCCCCTTCAGCTCAATCTTGCAACTTTCCATTGTGACGCTTTTTTGTTTTTCTTCTCCTCCATCTTTCCCATATGTGTCTTTTGCTTGTATTAAATGCTTGAGGCAGAAAAATAAGTGCCGGTGCTCTGCACAGGAAAAAATAAGCACATATTAAGCACTGGAACTATCAAACTATTAGACAAGGAGGAGGGAATAGGTTCTAAAAGGGATAGAATAGAAAAGCATCTGCACCTGCTACACTAAAGGACTGGACAAGCAAAACTCAATCATTCCCTGAACTGAACTCTTCTGGAATTTTGTGGTCCAGATATATCAACATTCACAAAGCATTTTCACACGCCATCGTTGGTCAGAAAATTGTACATTTACAGTAGGACCAATAGTTTCTGAATTCTAATCTAAAATATAACTTAACAGTCTTTCACACGTCGATGATTGGCTCCACTTCTCCCGTTCCCAAAGTCAGGTAACTTTTAGTTGCAATCCTAGCTGTAGTCAGTGCATCCATTGTTAGTTCCTGGTAACATCTTCTCACGCATCAAATCTACAAAGTAACAACTTCTAGAACAGAACATCTCCACCAGCAGTTCTCGTGAGAAAGTTTAAGACATTTACAAATCGCTTGGTCAGCGCAGTGTGAACAATGAATAATATTAATTCTCTGCTTTCACAAGACATTTATTAGGCCATGGAACTTTTACATGAGGCTTTGTCGACTAGGCCCAAACCTCGTACTTATTCAAAAGCTCATCATTATTGAAGTAAATACATAACATTAATATATTAGTATAATCCATTTATAGATTTTATTCTACGTGTGCACATTATTTATCTATAAATGTGAATTCTTTATTAATTTTCATATGCACAATGTTGGCCACTCAAGTGGACACATTTTACAAGGTACACATTATTTTCTATTTTAGCCTAATACATTTAAATTCTTAACCATTAATCAATACTAATTTATTAGTAATTAATTCAGCTTTCACAATTGCACTGCAAAATATATTACAACGACTAATGAGATAATGACAGTTGTGCCCACTTGCCGTGTTAAATGTCAAGTGCCCTTTTTTAATATGACCACTAAGATTATTTCCCGATCTATCAATCAATCAATCAATCATTTCATTTATATAGCGCACTATGTACCCGTCAGGGTTTCGAGGTGCTGGTGGGGGGGGAGGAGGGTGGGTGAGCTGTTAGCGGTCGAAAAGCCAGGTCTTGAGGAGTCTCCTGAAGGTGAGGAGGTCCTGGGTCTGGCGTAGTGAGGTGGGGAGAGAGTTCCAGGTTTTGGCGGCGAGGAAGGAGAAGGATCTGCCGCCGGAGGTCTTGCGCTGGATCCTGGGGACGATGGCGAGGGTGAGATTGGCAGAGCGGAGTTGACGAGTGGGGGCGTAAAAGTTGAGTCTGGAGTTGAGGTAGGTAGGTCCGGTGTTGTGTAGAGCCTTGTGAGCGTGGGTGAGGAGTTTAAAGGTGATCCTCTTGTCCACGGGGAGCCAGTGGAGGTCCTTCAGGTGAGGGGAGATGTGACATCGGCGGGGTATGTCGAGGATCAGGCGGGCGGATGCATTTTGGATACGCTGGAGTCGTTTGATGTCTTTTGTTGGGATGCCTGTGTAGAGTGCGTTGCCGTAGTCAAGTCTGCTACTGACGAGGGCTTGGGTCACCGTCTTTCTGGTTCCTGTTGGGATCCACTTGAAAATTCTGCGGAGCATTCGAAGGGTGTTGAAGCAGGAAGAGGAGACGGCGCTGACCTGTTTGGACATGGTGAGGGCGGATCCAGGATGAAGCCGAGGTTTCTTGCGTGGCTGGCTGGGGTGGGTGGGGGTCCGAAGTCAGTGGGCCACCAGGAGTCGTTCCAGGCCGAAGGGGTGCGCCCGAGGATGAGGACTTCCGTCTTGTCAAAGTTGAGCTTCAGGCGGCTGTCGTTCATCCACTCGGTGATGGCTTTTAGTCCCTCGTGGAGGTTGGTTTTGGCGGTGAGTGGGTCTTTGGTCAGGGAGAGGACGAGCTGGGTGTCGTCGGCGTAGGAGATGATGCTGAGGTGATGTTGGCGGGCCAGTTTAGCGAGGGGGGCCATGTAGACGTTGAACAACGTAGGGCTGAGGGAGGAGCCTTGGGGGACACCGCAGATGAGGTTGGTGGCTTTGGAGCAGAAAGGGGAGAGTCGGACTCTCTGGGTTCTGTCGGAGAGGAAGGATGAGATCCAGTTGAGGGCTTTATCTTGGATGCCGGCTTCATGGAGGCGGGTCAGTAGGGTGCGGTGGCAGACTGTGTCAAAAGCGGCTGATAGGTCGAGGAGGATGAGGGCCGAGGTTTCGCCGTTGTCCATTTGAGTTCTGATGTCATCTGTGGCGGCGAGGAGTGCAGTCTCGGTGCTGTGGTTTCGTCTGAATCCGGATTGAGAGGGGTCTAGGATGGAGTTGTCTTCGAGGAAGTGGGCGAGCTGTGTGTTGACGATCTTCTCGATGACTTTTGCTGGAAAAGGGAGGAGAGAGATTGGTCGGAAGTTTTTGAGATCGTTGGGGTCAGCCTTGGGTTTCTTGAGGAGGGGTTGGATTTCTGCGTGTTTCCAGCTGTCTGGGAAGGTGGCGGAGTCGAAGGAGAAGTTGATGATCTTGCGGAGTTTGGGGGCGATGGTGGCGTTGGCTTTGTTGAACACGTGATGTGGGCATGGGTCCGTGGGGGAGCCTGAGTGGATGGTGTTCATGGTTGTTATTGTTTCGGTGTCGTCCACGTGGGTCCAGGCGGTGAGGCGGCAGGCGTCTGTGGAGATGTCAGGGGTGGGGTCTGGCGGCGGAGTGGCGTTGAAGCTGTCGTGGATGGTTGTGATTTTCTGGTGGAAGAAGGTGGAGAGGTCGTCGCAGAGTTTCTGGGAGGGCGGGATGTCGTTGGCGTTGGGGTTTGAGAGTTCCTTCACGATGCCGAAGAGTTCTTTGCAGTCGTGGGCGTTGTTGTTGATGCGTTCAGTGAAGTGGGCGCGCTTGGCGACTCGGATCCGTTGGTGGTGTTCACGGTTGGCGTCTTTGAGGGAGGCGAGGTTGTCGGGTGTGCGCTCTAAGATCCAATTCTTCTTGAGCTTCTGGCAGAGGCTTTTGGAGGCGGTCAGTTCGTCTGTGAACCAGGCTGGTTTTTTCTTTCCTTGGTTGGCGGTGGGTTTCTTGAGTGGGGCTAAGGTGTTGGCGCAGTCGAGGATCCATTGATGGAGGTTGATGGCGGCAGCGCTCGGGTCGGTTGAGTCGGGTGGTGGGTTTTTGACGAGGGTGCTGGTTAGTTGGTCTTGGGTGATTTTTTCCCAGCGGCGGTGAGGAGGTAGAGGGATGCGGTGGTGTTCGGTGATTTTCTTATAGGAAAAGTGGACGCAGTGATGGTCGGTCCAGTGGAGTTCGGAGGTGTGGCTGAAAGAGATGTGGTTGCTTGAGGTGAAGAGGGGGTCAAGAGTGTGTCCGGCGATGTGGGTGGGAGTGTTGACCAGTTGACGGAGTCCGAGGTTGAGGAGGTTGGAGGTCAGTGATGCGGTGTTGACGTCGTTGTTATTTTCCAGATGGTAGTTTAGATCTCCCAGGAGGATGTAGTCTGGGGAAGCGAGGGCGTGGGTGCTCGCGAGGTCGGCGACGGTGTCGCTGAAGGGGGCTCTTGGTCCTGGAGGGCGGTATATGAAGGTTCCTCTGAGGGTCGTGTTGGGGTCCGTGTGGATCTGGAAGTGGAGGTGTTCGGCTGTCTTGAGGGTGTCGTCCGTATGGGTGTGGATTTTGAGGGTAGATTTGTGGGCGATGGCTATTCCGCCGCCGATTCCGTTGGTTCGATCTCTTCTGGTGATTTTGTATCCGTCCGGTATGGCGATTGCGATGTCCGGGGCCGAGGAGTCGTTCCACCAGGTTTCGGTCAGGAAGGCCACGTCAGGGGCGGTGGTGTCGAGTAAGTCCCAGAGTTCGATGGCATGTTTTCGTGCGGAGCGTGTGTTGATGAGGATGCAGTTCAGGTGGTTGGTGTTGGAAGTTCTTGTTGTTGGCTTCGCCGTTCTGTCGCAGGAGAAGTTGCAGGTGCGGCAGGAGAAGGGTCCTTTTGTGTGCTTCGGGGTTGCAAGGAAGCACTCTGCGGAGGGGCCGGGGTTGAGTGCGCGGAGTTCGTTGGTTGAGTAACGGACGCAGGGGATGCAGAGGGCGTGAGGACCTGGGGGGGTGGCGCTGGGTGCGGTCCAGGCGCGGACGGGTGCAGGTGGGCTTGCCTCTGGCGCGCCTCCGGCGCGCCAGCGGCGCGGACGCGCAGCGCCAGCCATTAAGAAGGGAGGGGGGAGGGAGGAGCAGCTGGGAGGCGGGAGGGAGCGGCGAATGGGGGCGCGAGGGGGGCGGGGCCGCAGGGAGGCAGCTGCAGGGAGCGGAGAGCAAGGGGGAGCGCACAAGGGGCGAAAAACACGAAGGCACAAAAAATCGAGCAAAATTAAAGGCAGTCACAATATGAAAAACACACAATATGAAATACACTAATGGCACAGTAAACAATCGGGGAAACAGCAATCAGAGGGGCACAACGGGGGCAGAAGCGCCGGAGGCGAGGCGCTTGAAAACAGTAACACGCACTATAGGGCGGCGAAAAAGTGGCACAATCAGAAGGGGCACGGCGGGGGCAGAAGCGCAAGGAGGCAAGGCGCAGAAAAATGAGAAAACAACTTACACGACGGCGGAAAGCGGCACACGGGTCAAGTGAAGCTTGTCAGAGCCCACTAGACACCAGGGATTAGGCGCAGGAGGATGCCTGCGGGTGGAGGAGGGCCTCGAACACGCAAACAGCAGCGTGGTCGGGGGACAGAGGCAGGAGGCAGCAGGTTGGTGCTGCGGTCGTGGGGGGCGAGCTCAGGACCTGAAACAGGTCAGAGTTCGCTCACTCGCGACGCGCAGCGCCAGCCATTAAGAAGGGAGGGGGGAGGGAGGAGCAGCTGGGAGGCGGGAGGCGGGAGGGAGCGGCGAACGGGGGTGCGAGGGGGGCGGGTCCGCAGGGAGGCAGCGGCAGGGAGCGGAGAGCAAGGGGGAGCGCACAAGGGGCGAAAAACACAAAGGCACAAAAAATCGAGCAAAATTAAAGGCAGTCACAATATGAAAAACACACAATATGAAATACACTAATGGCACAGTAAACAATCGGGGAAACAGCAATCAGAGGGGCACAACGGGGGCAGAAGCGCCGGAGGCGAGGCGCTTGAAAACAGTAACACGCACTATAGGGCGGCGAAAAAGTGGCACAATCAGAAGGGGCACGGCGGGGGCAGAAGCGCAAGGAGGCAAGGCGCAGAAAAATGAGAAAACAACTTACACGACGGCGGAAAGCGGCACACGGGTCAAGTGAAGCTTGTCAGAGCCCACTAGACACCAGGGATGAGGCGCAGGAGGATGCCTGCGGGTGGAGGAGGGCCTCGAACACGCAAACAGCAGCGTGGTCGGGGGACAGAGGCAGGAGGCAACAGGTTGGTGCTGCGGTCGTGGGGGGCGAGCTCAGGACCTTAAACATGTCAGAGGTCGCTCACTCGCGACGCGCAGCGCCAGCCATTAAGAAGGGAGGGGGGAGGGAGGAGCAGCTGGGAGGCGGGAGGCGGGAGGTGGGAGGGAGCGGCGAATGGGGGCGCGAGGGGGGCGGGGCCGCAGGGAGGCAGCGGCAGGGAGCGGAGAGCAAGGGGGAGCGCACAAGGGGCGAAAAACACAAAGGCACAAAAAATCGAGCAAAATTAAAGGCAGTCACAATATGAAAAACACACAATATGAAATACACTAATGGCACAGTAAACAATCGGGGAAACAGCAATCAGAGGGGCACAACGGGGGCAGAAGCGCCGGAGGCGAGGCGCTTGAAAACAGTAACACGCACTATAGGGCGGCGAAAAAGTGGCACAATCAGAAGGGGCACGGCGGGGGCAGAAGCGCAAGGAGGCAAGGCGCAGAAAAATGAGAAAACAACTTACACGACGGCGGAAAGCGGCACACGGGTCAATTGAAGCTTGTCAGAGCCCACTAGACACCAGGGATGAGGCGCAGGAGGATGCCTGCGGGTGGAGGAGGGCCTCGAACACGCAAACAGCAGCGTGGTCGGGGGACAGAGGCAGGAGGCAGCAGGTTGGTGCTGCGGTCGTGGGGGGCGAGCTCAGGACCTGAAACCTAGAGCAATCTGCGAAGATCGAGATGTGTTGAATATTCTGTTCTGTGGAAACACAATACTTTATTTTAGATATAGGAAGGGACAGCCTGTTAAATATCTTCTAGACATTTTCTTTTTTGTTGTTGCAGTTTTACATAGCACAAAAATGAAGGAATTGGAGTGCTTTCCTAGAGCACCAGACTACCTTACACAAGGTCAAATTAATTATTTTTAGACAAAGGGGAGCATACGTGATTTGCCCAGGATCTTAAGACAGTGGCATGACTCAAACCTGGTTTTCTGGTTCAAAAGGGGTCGGTCTTCCCATTTGGTCACATCTCTTCAATATTACCATGTTTAAGTAATGACTCAATTTCCTTTTCAACAGCTTCTTGTAAATGAAACACATTTTGTCTGTGTCTTTGAGCAGCAGGACTGACATCCTCATTAATATGCAATTGTACTTTCATATTCTTACGGTTTCCTTACCCATGAAACAACAAAGGGAACTGACTCAGTATTTTGTGATGAGCATTCATGTTGCAGTTCTCTGAGATCAGCCCCATATCAGCAGCCGTGATGAAACAGAGTAAACGGGCAACGTCATGCCATATCTTGAAGCGCATGATTGGGCGCTTGCACTTAGGCAACTTCACACCATATCTTGAAGCGCATGATTGGGCGCTTGCACTTATGTCTTTTGTGTTTAATTGTTGCTACAAATGAACCTTGACTTTTCAATCATGTCGATGCAGCCCATACTATACACATACTTCAGTTATCAATGGCGTCATTTGTGCCAGTGGAGATAGCTCATTATATTTCTCCTCATTCATAATGTTAATTGACTCATCTCTGTCAATAATGAAAGGTATTGAGCAACCATTTACTTCAGGTATAATCTTCGGACAATGTTTGAACGACTTTGGTGCTTTTTCATGACGACTTCTCTTTGACTGGTATTTCTCTTCACATGCAGCCAGTCCAACATGTGCACATTTGTCTGAGGTACACATCAACATTGCACAATCATATTCTTCACTTTCACTTGATATTGATACAGACAAGCTTTTTGATGATGACTTAGATGACGATCGACTTTGTTTGGTGTCCATTTGTCACAACTGATGTTGTCTCTTGGCCTCGTGGGCATATGTTCAACGTCGCTGCTGGAACATTCGGGAGGCCATTTTGTCTTCTCGACGTGACTTACTTATTTTTTCTTCACCTTATAAACCATTGCAATATGGTTCTCAATCCCACCGCCTTAACACATCTTTCCAATTGCAGGACATTTACCTTTGTGTGTAAATAACAATCTATATCTGAACCATAACTTCTTCTGCAGGAGAAATCACTTTGTGTCCTTCAACCTTGTGCTTCTGCTTGTTTTTGATGTTCATGACTGACTCACATTGGGCACCTCTGCCCTCCATGTCAGCAGCTTGTCGATCGGCACTCTCTTTAGCTCTGGCAGAGATGAGAACTCACTCAACATTAAAAGTTTCTCTCAGCATTCATCATCTGAATTAATCTGACAGACAGCATCAATAACTCTGAGATGTATTGCTTACTCATCATTAAATTCATTGAAATTACAGTGTTTGATGAGCGTATCCAGTCTCTCAACAAATTAATCTATGGTTTCAGCAACTCTTTGTTGTTCTTGACTGAAAATGTATCTTTCGTAATCTACATTTGGCATTGGATTGAACTTTTGGTTCAAAGCTTGTTTAATTTGACAGTATGTAATTTTGTCAGCTCCTACGTTTTCTTTATGACTTCTTCTACACCATCACCAGCAAGTTTCTTAAGGTATTTGATGATCTTCTTGTTATCTGTTTCTTCTAGAGCAACAATGAAATCATCAAATGTCTCTATCTAAGCAGTCCATCTATGACCAAAATTTTGCTTTCTGGCAGTATCGAATGGTGGTGGTCGCTTGAAGACAGCGGCAACATTCTAACTGTTTACAAGATTGGATAACACTGAGAATGGAGTTTTCTCCGGTACTGTCTGCTGTCCCACTTCCTCCAAACCATCTCTAAGGCCCTGTGACGTACTGGCCTCTGGATCGTGTTGGACAGCCTGTGGAACTGTGACCTCTTTCTTGGTCTCCATTGCAGCCCTTCACTTTTCTGGAGACCTCTCGAGTTGTTCTGAGCCGCCACCTAGCACCTATGATTGTGAACCTCTTCAGGTACTGAACAGCTCAGTAAGCACAAACCCTGTGCTTCTTTTTGTGTCTCTTCATTTGCTGTTGAGGTCGTAGAGCTCTTCTTATCAATGTTCTGGTAAGTGTAACGACAGTATGCTTTATTGTCAATTATTCTGTCAGCTAGCACTTTTATGTATTCTACTTGCATTTGACTATGGTTTTTTTCAGAGCTTATTTTCTGTGCTCGTTTGTATCCGCCTTTAGTGTTATTACTCTGTGTAATGTATAGCTTTAGATTGCGTAGTAGAACTGGAACCTAACGTAATGGCCTTGATAGGAGGTTCTTGGCCAAAAATGTGTAGACTTCTCAGTGAATCTTTCATTATCTTTAAATGCTTCACACCGGCTGGAGTTGGGCTTTGACTCCACATATGCCAAATGTAGATTCTGCACTTTCGACGGAGGCCCACGCATGACTCATGAGCAGTTTGCTTGGATCACAGCAAACTCTCTGGGAGAGCACTGTCGATCTTTGGGTTACTTATCCCCTATCACGTCGTCAGTTGTAGTCTCTTCCCCAGGCAAGGTACCCACTAATGACTACGCCATACATGGAGCAGGGTATTACACACCTTTATTCATCTGCGTGTAAGCACAAACTCAACATTCTAAACCTGCATTTACTTCACCACGCTCTAACACTTACCTCACAGTTCTACGGAGTCCACCAGGAGCCAAAAAGGTTCCGTCATTAAGAACTCATACGCCACTACACAGCCCACAACAGTATTGCCTAAACCACCACTGATCAATCATTTTAAACCAATCATGAGCAGAAATAGAAACTTTTATAGCAAACGTGACAGAGAATTTTCAATTCTATCAGGAACATCATACATCCTAACATTTTGTAACTGAAAGAGGAAAATTTTGAGAAAAAAAAACAGGAAACTTTACTATTCCCATTTAACTGGAGAAGATTGTAGACAGGAGAAAGCCAAAATAGAGCCCTTTATTCAGAAAATATCTAGAGTCCTTTGCCTGCAACAGGTCTGTTAATATGTATGGGCCATGGCGACTGGAATTATTCATATTTTTTTCTCTTTTATTTTTCATCAGCCATGTCAGACTAAACATATAACCACAATGTAGATCTAAACAACCAAAATACTCATAATAATCAGGAGAATGGATGTACCCCAGTGACTTTATTGAAGTGCAGGTAATTTCTGCAGGGAGACAGCGAAAATAAAGTACCTTTTTGCTGCAAAAATCAGGAATCTCCTGTCTGAATCAAATCTATGGCATGTATACATATGAGACCAACAAACAGTAGCCAATCAACTCTTAAATGTACATATAAACATCAATGACTAGATGAGATCTTTCTCTTCTTGCTGTGAGATACCAATGCCATCCGGAAATGTAACTTTGTGTATTATTCTTGCTGCTAATGTGAAACTGAAGTAAAGCAGACTGCTAAGTAGAAAATCCCTAATTTGTTTTAAGTAACAAAACTGTGTGTGGGGGGTATCTTTAAGCGGAATCATTTCAAAGAGAAAACATACATTTTATAAACTCCAGGATTAAAATTTGAATGGGATAATCCTCGCCTCCGTGTCCTTAATAGAACTGCAAATTCTTGATCATGTTCTCAACTGCATTTTTGGTTTCATGACAGGGCTGGGGGCTTCAGATTATGCAAGTCAATAATTCCTATCCCGGGACATCTTATTTGGGGTCAAGGGCAACATGTTTTTATGTTTACTTTGTCCTTGGGACAAGTAGGCCCAACCCTCTGCAGCACAAACCCTTTGGCTGCCTGTTTACAGAGAGTGGAACTCTCTGCAGTTGAGGTAATGTTTCCAAAAGATAATGCTGTTCGAACTTGTATTTATGGTTCATTATTTGAAAGTCTTCATTATTAGGGTGAGTGCTGTAAATAAATGTTTTAAGGTCACACTTCACTACTGACGTTGGTGCCAGTACAAAAAAAAAAACGTGTATACACATGTTTGAAAAGTTTAGGCTATGAGGCTAAGTATAATGCTCCCAGAATGCTCTCTGATTAGATGCAAATGAAGTGTCATTTAGTAAAATGTGTTGATGCATGCTAGTATTTCCCAAAAATATTTCTAATTGAAAATCAGTGTAACCATTTTCAACACGATTATGGGAAGCATGAAAATAAACAAACACTGACAAAGCCAACTGATCTGACATTTTTCTAAGTCTTTTAGTTTCATCAATGCGTGTCTTGTTTTGACATGGCTTTTGTAACACTTTATTGTTGTGGGAGCTACCAGGCCCTCAACATTGAAACAAACAATGGCAAAAAAAAAAAAAAACGTTTTTGAACTCTAAAAGCACACGTTGCCACCAGTGGCATAACAAAGGCTCAGCAGCCTCCCTCCAGGGGGCCCCTTCAGCACAGCACCTGCCCTGAGTGGGTCTGGAGAGGGGGGCTCCTCCATGTTCTTTGCAAAGGGGCACCCTCCAGTTTCATTACGTCACTGATTGCCACTGTAGTTCCCGACACTGAACAAAACGACTTTGTGTGCCAATATGCTCCTTGTGGAAGAGCAGAATGCGATCACTCACAGTAAAGCCAGCCGAAAGAGAGAGAAATAGAAGTTTAATAAAAACAAAATGTCTTTGTTAACACCAGACCTAATTAGGGACCAAGACCCACATGTAGGTAGCTTTTTTGCATGTCGCAAACAGCGACTTTCTCTGTTTGCGACGTGCAAAAAGCACACTGCGATGCACAAACACAGTTTTGCGATTCGGTAACCTGGTTACTGAATCGCAAAACGGGTTTGCGACCCCTTCCTAATTGCGACTCGCAGTGCAATGTAGGATTGTTTTGTGACCGCGGGCGAAAACCAATCGCAGTTTGCACCCATTTCAAATGGGTGCAAACACTTTTGCAAAAGGGAAGGGGTCCCATGGGACCCCTTCCCCATTGTGAATGTCACTGTAAACATTTTTTCAGAGCAGGCAGTGGTCCTGCGGACCACTGCTTGCTCTGAAAAAATGAAACAAAAACGTTTCATTTTTCGTTTTTGTAATGCATCTTGTTTTCCTTTAAGGAAAACGGGCTGCATTACAAAACAAAACTGCTTTATTGAAAAGCAGTCACCAACATGGTGGTCTGCTGTCTCCAGCAGGCCACCATCCCTGTGAGGGCTGCCATTCGCAAGGGGATCGCAAATTGCGACCCACCTCAAGATTATTCATGAGGTGGGCATTTACGAAGCCCTTGCGAATCACAGATGGTTTTTAGGGACACCATCCTACATTAGGATTTGCGACTCGCAAATTGCGAGTCGCTCTGACTAGCAATTTGCGGGTCGCAAATCTGAACCTACCTACATGTGGCCCCAAATTCTTAAAGAAAGTCACAAAAGTGCACCTATGGTATCTGCCGTACCCCTATAAAATATTTGTGAACTGTATTTTAGCATGGGTAAATACGCATGTGTAGATTTGCTCATGTGAAAATCTATTGAGCATTTGTGTAATGGGTTCTTTATCCCGAAACAATTGAAAGGGATATTGGAATAAGGTGACAGGCGCAGAAGGTGAGGGTTTAGTTAATTTATTTGTGCTTCGGTTTTATGGGTGTCGCCTTTTATCCTATGTTCCTGGTTCACAAGGATAAAGCACCTGTAGTCCAAAAGAAAATTAACAAAGTTCCCTTTTTTCTTTTCTTTCAGGGTTGTGAATGATAGTCCACAAGTAGCCGGGTCCAGCTTTGGGAAGGTCTCCGATCTTCCTCTACGTCAGTGGGCCAGGTTCTCCAAAACAAAAATAGAAGAAGGACAACAAAACAGGTAAGTGGGATATATATATATTGCAAGGATATAAGGTTAGTAGGGTGGTGGGGGAATAGGCATAAGTGAAGGGAGGTGAGGATACAACAGCTCTCTAGTTTGTGGTTCTATTTATAGGTGCTCTCAGGCATTCCTTTCTGTCTAGAAGTCTTCTGGCTGTCGGTACCTTGGTGCGGTTAGGTTTATTTTTAGGATTTTCTACTAGATGGTCTCCCCTTCCTTGCAGGATCTCCCTCTCTTTCCCTTGTCCCCCCCTGTTCCCAATAGCCACCCTCTCGTAATACCCCAGCTGTGGTACGAACGTACCTGAGTTGGCCACGCCCCTCCGGGGACGCGGCCGGCGCTTTCGCAGTCTCCCGGCTTCTCACTGACGGGGGCGGGAGGGCCCCTGAGGCTTTCCTTCTCCTTCCGATCCTCTGCTCCTTCGACGATTTCCTTCCTCTCGGTCTCCGGCGTCCGAGCGTCCTTTTCTCCTGGTCGCGTTCGGCGAGAGTCTTCTTCCGTCTTCCCCTCTCCGTTTCCTCTTGGTCCGTCTTTTCTTTCAGTTTCCGCCCAGACGCCGAAGGCGTCTGACGTCATAGGGTTGCGTCTCCCTCGAGTGTGTTGGGGCCCGTCAATCGCGGCCGTCGTGGTATGTTGTATATCGGCATCCGGAACCGTCCGGTTACACATCCCCTCCCTTGAATGGGGCTGTTCGAGCCCCAAAGGTCCCGGGAACCGGGATAAATAGTCAGCTTGTCCCATAAGATTACCAGGGAGATGGCAAACCTGGAAGGAGAAAGGTTGAAGCTCCATAAACCATCTCAATATGCGACTGTTAGTATCTTTATATCTTGAGAGCCAGGTGAGGGGGGCGTGATCCGTATATAATAGAAAGGACCTTCCTAGGAGGTAGTATTGGAGGCTTTCAATCGCCCACTTGATGGCGAGACATTCTCGCTCTATAATGGGATATTTTTGCTCCCTGGGAAAAAGTTTACGACTAATAAAGACCACGGGGTGACTAATGTCTCTCTCATCTTTCTGGAAAAGTACGGCCCCCAGGCCCACGTCTGAGGCATCTGTTTGGAGGTGAAAGGGGACAGTGAAGTCAGGACATTTTAAAATTGGTTGGGTAGTGAGATATCTTTGTAGGGTATGGTAACTACGGGATTGTACTGGGTTTAAATTCGTGATATTTTTGGGCTGACCTTTCCTCAGGAGATCGGTTAGGGGAGCGGCCACGGTGGAATAATGGGGTATAAATCTTCGATAATACCCTACCAAGCCTAAGAATGACCGGACCTCCTTTTTCGTTGTGGGTGTCTCTACGCGTAGGATGGCTTCAACTTTATTCATTTGTGGTTTGAGTATACCTTTCCCTATATGATATCCTAGATACGAGATCTCATTGAATGCCAACCGGCTTTTGGAGGCGTTGGCTGTTAATCCAGCCCCTCGCAATGCTGGAAAGATGTTGTTTAAATGTATCAAGTGGTCCTCCCAAGTCTCGCTGTGGATAACGATATCATCCAGATACGCGGCAGCGTACCTGGTATGAGGTCGTAGAATGGTATCGATGAGACGCTGGAAGGTGGCGGGTGCCCCATGTAACCCGAAAGGGAGAACATTAAAATGATATAGTCCCGAAGGAGTAGAGAAGGCCGTTTTCTCTTTATCTTCTGGCGTCAAAGGAATCTGCCAGTAGCCTTTTGTCAAGTCGAGTGTAGACATGTACTTAGCTTTTCCTAACTTCTTAAATAGTTCGTCCACCCGTGGAAGAGGATAGGTGTCAAACTGGGATATAGAATTGACTTGTCTAAAGTCAATACAGAAACGAATAGACCCATCTGGTTTTGGTACTAATACTACCGGTGAACACCAGGGACTCTGGGAAGGCTCTATAATACCTAGGTCTAACATCTTTTCTATTTCGTTTTCTACCAGGATCTTTCTAGCTTCCGGGATACGATATGGTCGTAACCGTATGACCTTGCCAGGTGGGGTTATGATTTGATGGTGTACTAACTTGGTCCGGCCTGGTATCACGGAGAAGACATGGGCCTGATCATGGAGGAGCTGGGTTAACTGCCCCCTCTGTTGGATTGAGATTTCGCTGTTTATGGGAGGCACCTCGTTTCCGCTAGGATGTTCAGTGGGACACCACCCTATCTCCAGTTCCTTAACGGTGTTAACTAGGCAACCCCTGGTTGGTTCTCCCTGTGGCTCTTCCCACTTTTTCAATAGATTAACATGAAAGATCTGTGACCGGTTGGAATTGTCTGTGAGCTGGACCTTATAGGTCACTGGTGTTACTACCCCTATCACTTTATAGGGTCCCTGCCACTTTGCCAGCAGCTTGTTGTCTGAACTGGGGAGAAGCACTAATACCCTATCACCTAGGGAAAAGGTCCTTAGTTGGGTATTCCTGTCGTAATATCTTTTCTGCTTTTCTTGGGCCTTCTCCATATGTTCCCTTACGTTCTCCCACACATTTTGGATGTTGGATTTTAACTCCTGGGTATATTCTAAGAGGGATTTTTCTCCATCCTCCTCTTCCCATAACTCTGCAGCCATATCTAGCAAGGTCCTGGGTTGTCGTCCGAACAATAATTCAAATGGACTATGGCCCGTGGAGGCTTGCTCATGGGTCCTGATAGCGTATAACACTAATGGGAGTTTTCTATCCCAGTCCTTACCTGTCTCTGAAATAGATTTCTTTAACAGAGTTTTCAGAGTACGGTTATACCTTTCCACCAAACCATCCGTTTGAGGATGATAGACCGCTGTCCGCAACTGTTTGATCCCCAGAAGCTGACATATTTGTGACATCAAGGTGGACATGAACTGGGTACCTTGGTCTGTTAAGATTTCTCGGGGAAAGCCTATTCGGGAGAAGAACCCTATCATGGCATGGGCTACGCTCTTGGAGTTAATAGTGCTGAGTGGGATGGCTTCTGGGTATCTAGTGGCATAATCTACCAATACTAGTATGTAACGGTATCCCCTAGAAGAAGGTAGGAGAGGGCCTACAATGTCCATTACTATTCTTGAAAAGGGGATGTCTATTATGGGAAGCGGTTGCAGGGGAGCCCTTCCTTTGGGACCAGGATCAACCATTTGACATTTAGGACATTGTTGACAGAACCTCCTAATTTGTGAAAAGACCCCCGGCCAGTAGAATTTCCTCAACAGATACTCCTCTGTTTTCTCTCTTCCATAGTGACCCCCCCCCGGCTGGCTATGGGCTAGGTGTAGGACTTGTGGTCTATAAGGTTCGGGAACTAATAGCTGTTTCTTTTCTTCCTGGTTATTACCAGTGACACGGTATAAGAGGTTTTTAATTATGGTGAAAGAAGGGCTTTTGTCTTGGGGTTTCCGGGGTCGTGCACTTTTCCAGGCATGGACCAAACTCGGGTCTTCTCTCTGACAACTACGGAATGGGGGAAGGTCAGTAAGGGTAAGGACCTTTGTAATTACCCGATTTGGACTCATGTTTCCTTGGGCGTAGACTTTTCTATTTTCTCTTTTTTCCTTTCGGGAGGGTCTGTATCTAACCACCGGTGGCGTTATAGTTGTAGTAGAAAAGGGAGCTCTTTTCCACCATACACTCATGTCCTCAGAGTCCTTTGTACTGTCAAGAAGCTCCGAAAAGTCAGGGAAGTCGGTTCCTATGATAGCTTCTTCGACTAACAGTTCTACCACCCCCATCCTTATGGGGACTTCTTTTCCATCCCAGGACAGGGTCGTCCAGATTAGGGGGTATTCTCTCGTATCTCCATGAATACAACATATGGATACTGTAAGTCCGGGAGTAAAGGTTTTTCTTTCCAGTAAATCAGCGCGTATCACAGACTGACTGCAACCTGAGTCGATAAGTGCCACTGTGGTTCTGCCATTGATAACAAGTCTCTTCCTGTATCGGGTCTCCTTTCACCCTGTATAGAAGACTCTCCCCCTAGTGACTCCTATTTCCATCGGTTCTGATTTTTCCGTTTTCAGCGGGCAAACCCGGGCGATATGTCCCCACTCTCCACAGCTAAAACACTGTGGGTGTTGGGTATAGGGCCTCTCTAGTCCTCGCATTTTCCCCGGATCCTCGGTTGGTTTTCGTCCTAGGGATGGGGAGGGTCCGGGGTTCTGTCGGATGGGGTTAAGGGTTGGCCGTATGGGAGGGATTTTGAACTCGAGGGAGCGGTGAAAGGCGCAAGCTAATTCAATAGTGGTGTTTGTATCTGGACTTGGGTGTTGCTTAATCCAATTACGGGTATTGGTAGGTAGGGCATCTAGATACTGTTCTAAGAGAATAATCTCAATGATATCCTCCCTATTTGTCCCGATGGGACCTAGCCATTTGAGTCCCAAGTCCTTAATCCGGAAATACAGGGCCCGGGGATTCTCGGAGGGCCCCCATTTGGCTTTCCTAAACCGGACCCGGTAGTGTTCTGTATCAAACCCCACTCGCTCCAGGATACTCTTCTTAATATCCTGATAGGGTGTCGTTCCGCCTGGGTTTACAGCTTGATAAGCCGCTTGGAGAGTTCCTGTTAATAACGGGGCGACATATTGGCCCCATCTATCCTGGGGCCAGGTGGCGGAAGTAGCAACCCGCTCGAAATTGGTGAAAAAGGCATCCGGGTCTTCGCCCTCCTGGTATCGCTGCAGGACCGAACTGGGAACGTTCGGATGTACCCGGGTGGCGGCAATAGTGTCCGTGAGGTTTTTGATTGCAGTCTCATGGACCAACTGATTGTTGGCCATGATAGTGGCCTGACTTTTAAGAGCGCTTTGTAGGGCCTCCCTTTCCACTTTAGCCTCCTTTTGCTGCTCTTCCCACACTACTTGCAGATGTCTCTGCCCTGCGGCTAGCTGCTGCATCATCTCTGATAGGGTAGGTGTACCCTCCATCGTCTTAGGTTACCTGTCGTTGTTCCAATATCCCACTTCTGACACCACTGTAATGGGTTCTTTATCCCGAAACAATTGAAAGGGATATTGGAATAAGGTGACAGGCGCAGAAGGTGAGGGTTTAGTTAATTTATTTGTGCTTCGGTTTTATGGGTGTCGCCTTTTATCCTATGTTCCTGGTTCACAAGGATAAAGCACCTGTAGTCCAAAAGAAAATTAACAAAGTTCCCTTTTTTCTTTTCTTTCAGGGTTGTGAATGATAGTCCACAAGTGGCCGGGTCCAGCTTTGGGAAGGTCTCCGATCTTCCTCTACGTCAGTGGGCCAGGTTCTCCAAAACAAAAATAGAAGAAGGACAACAAAACAGGTAAGTGGGATATATATATATTGCAAGGATATAAGGTTAGTAGGGTGGTGGGGGAATAGGCATAAGTGAAGGGAGGTGAGGATACAACAGCTCTCTAGTTTGTGGTTCTATTTATAGGTGCTCTCAGGCATTCCTTTCTGTCTAGAAGTCTTCTGGCTGTCGGTACCTTGGTGCGGTTAGGTTTATTTTTAGGATTTTCTACTAGATGGTCTCCCCTTCCTTGCAGGATCTCCCTCTCTTTCCCTTGTCCCCCCCTGTTCCCAATAGCCACCCTCTCGTAATACCCCAGCTGTGGTACGAACGTACCTGAGTTGGCCACGCCCCTCCGGGGACGCGGCCGGCGCTTTCGCAGTCTCCCGGCTTCTCACTGACGGGGGCGGGAGGGCCCCTGAGGCTTTCCTTCTCCTTCCGATCCTCTGCTCCTTCGACGATTTCCTTCCTCTCGGTCTCCGGCGTCCGAGCGTCCTTTTCTCCTGGTCGCGTTCGGCGAGAGTCTTCTTCCGTCTTCCCCTCTCCGTTTCCTCTTGGTCCGTCTTTTCTTTCAGTTTCCGCCCAGACGCCCAAGGCGTCTGACGTCATAGGGTTGCGTCTCCCTCGAGTGTGTTGGGGCCCGTCAATCGCGGCCGTCGTGGTATGTTGTATATCGGCATCCGGAACCGTCCGGTTACAATTTGCAAGTTCATTTTCCCTCCAGCCACTTTCTTCCCAACCCTGGAAGAAGTTCTAATTCTGCCATTGTCAGGAGTAAATGTCCAACCTTTCTTATTATGGGAAAATATTAGAGAGAAGCTGGTGAAAATCTTTAAAACATGCAGGTTAGTAGGTTTGCGGACTCAAAGGCACTCCAGTCCTGGAACTATTGCTTACTGCTTCCTCCAGCCCCAGTATGCAGATCTGCAGAAAGGTGGCAAAATAAGGAAACTGCAAGTATTCAAGCCCTACTATGGTAGTAGCCCTGGCATAATCAGAGAGGCTATTATCCGAGCTCTTACATAATGAGATTGCTGCCATAATTTGTTGCCACACTACATGGCACCAAAGGGACAAGTAGATCTTTTTACAGGACAAGTAGATTTGAGAAGCAACCTGTCCCCTGGACAAGTAGATATTTTAATAAATTCCACACCCCTGTATAAAATGGATCATTTAGTGGTTTGTAATAGAATTCCTTAAACATAGTATTGTGTTGTAAAGTGCCCCTTTTTGGATGGTCACCCCCCACTTTTTGCTATCATGCTGTGGTTTTTGACCTATTAGTGTAACAAGGCCTGCTAATCAGGCCCCTGTACCAATGCTCTTTCCCCTAAAGTATATGTTGAATTGCATAGACCTATTGATCGTGGACTCCGAAATCACAAGAAAGACTCCCCTGACTGGTGGCACCAGGCTCCCAAAAGAACTCCAAGGAGGGTGGGCCCTTGGACTCCTCCCAGTCCAAGGGCAAGAGGTATCAGGGTAAGAACTGGGATCTCAAGAAGGCTGGCGGATGCTTTGGCTGTGGTCAGCATAAGAGAGGTGATTCAGTCTGCACCAAGAATTCCCTCACTGAGGAGCAATCCAAGGGCATTGTTAGTGTTAGCTTGGGAGTACCTGCCTGTCTTACCTTCCAATTTGGAAACGTACAGACAGTGGCTGAGAATCAATGGGACTAAGGTTAAGGCGCTGAGAGATGCAGGTGCCAGTGTCACTATGGTGACAGCCAAACTGGTTTCTCCAGACAAGATGATCCCATGTGAGAAGCTCCTTACTACCAACACTGATTAATGAGACTAGGTCACATCCAATGGTTTTGGTGAACCTAGAGTTGGGAGGAGTAACTGGCCCAAAGAAGGTGCCTAATTCTCCTGCCATCCCAGTAGAGTGTCTGTTGGGAAATGATTTGGAAACTTCTGCCTGGGCAGAAGTTCAGAAGAAGGTCCATGCAGAAATGCTGGGTCTCCCATGTGACCACAAGGGCATCAGGGCAAAGTTAAGGAACTGAAGCCTGGAACTATGGCCTATCACCTTAAGAGCAAGAGGAAGGGCAAGAAGACTGCTGACCCAGCCTCTCCCTTCACACAGGATCAGGGAGAGAACTTACCCCAGAGTGAGGCCCTAATGCCTGAGGAGGGAACTGCAACTGATGAGGCCTGGCCTGACCTGGCAGAGCTACTCAGTGCAGGGGAACCCTCCAGGGAAAAGATTTGCAAGGAGCAAAGTTGTTGCCCTACTATTGAGAGCCTCAGCCAGCAAGCTGCCAGGCAAGAACAAGGAGACATCAGTGTTACGCACAGAGTCTATTGGGAGGATAGCCTATTGTTCACTGAGGCCAAGGGCCCCATATCAGGGGCACCCGATAGAGTGGTGTTCCCTCAGGTGTACAGAGAATTCATCCTCACTTTGGCCCATGATATTCCACTGGGTGGACATCTGGGACAGTCCAAGACTTGGGACCAGTTAGTGGCCCATTTTTACTGGCTTCAAATATCTGAAAGATGAAGAAGTTTTGTCACGCCTATGTGACCTGCCAAGCCAGTGGCAAGAGAGGCTCAAAGGCTCCCTTAATCCCACCACCTGAGGTTGGGACTTCCTATGAGAGGGTAGGGATTGACATGGTTGGTCCTCTTGACCTACCCACTACATCTGGGAACAGATTTATTCTAGTGGTGGTGGACCATGCCACTAGGTACCCAGAGGCAATCCCACTTAGGACTGTCACTGCACCCACAGTAGCCAAGGTCCTCCTGGGTATTTTCACCAGGATAGGGTTTCCTAAACAATTGGTCTCTGATAGAGGAACATCTTTCATGTCTGTATATCTAAAAGCTATGTGGTATGAATATGGTGTGGCTTACAAGTTCACTACCCTTTATCACCCCCAGACTAATGGCTTAGTTGAAAGGTTCAACAAGACCATTAAGGGCATGAACATGGAACTACCAGATAAACTCAGAGGGAGGTGGGATGTCCTTTTGCCATGCCTCCTGTTTGCATACATGGAAGTTCCTCAGAAGGGGGCTGGATTCAGCACCTTTGAACTTCTGTTTGGACACCTTGTAAGGGGTCCGCTGAGCCTTGTGAAGGAGGGATGGAAAAAGCCACCCAAGCAATCTAGGCAAGACATGGTGGACTATCTACTAGACACGTGGTCTCTCATGGCAGAGTACATTAAAAAGGCAAACAAGAATCTTCAGGCCAGTCAGGAGCTTATAAAGCACTGGTATGATCAGAAGGCAGCCCTGGTTGAGTATCAACCTGGCCAGCTGGTGTGGGTGTTGGAGGCTGTGGCTCCCAGGGCCTTCCAGGACAAGTGGACTGGTCCCTATCCCATTATGGAAAGAAAGAGGGAAGTCACCTACTTGGTTGAAGTAGGCACTCCCAGGAATCCTCACAGAGTGATTCATGTCAATTGCCTAAAACAAGACTAGGACAGGGCTGACATGACCATGCTGTTGGTCACAGATAGAGAGCAAAAGAAGGCGAGAGAGCCACTCCCAGACCTCCTGTAATCTAACCCACAAGATGTTACAGTGGAGGGTGTTGAGCTGTCAGCTACTGTCACTGCACAGCAGCAGGCTGACTGTAGGCAAGTTCTCAGTTAGTTTGCACAGATATTTTCCCTAACCCCTGGGAAGACAACATGGTGTACCCATGATGTGGACATGGCTGACAGCCTCCATGTCAAGACTAAGTTGTATAGACCAGTGTTCCCCAACCCCCGGGCCGCGGACCGGTGCCGGTCCGTGGATCAATCGGCACCGGGCCGCCCCACTGTGGCGGGCGGTAAATGTTTGATAATTTTTCCGTGGCCCGCTTGTCACACAATGGGACAAGCGGGCCACGGAAAAATTATCAAACATTTACTGGTCCGCGGCGATAAAAAGGTTGGACAACACTGGTATAGACTGGCTGACCAAGTTAAGGATTGCATCAAGACAGAGGTCGAGAAGATACTAGAGCTAGGGGTGACTGAACCATCTGAGGCTAGCCCAATGGTACCTGTCCCCAAGCCTCATTCAAAAGGTGGGAAACCAGAAATGAGGTTTTGTGTGGACTATAGAGGGCTGGATGCAGTCACTAAAGCTGATGCTCACCCCATTCCCAGAGAAGATGAGCTTACTGAATAGCTAGAGATAGCCAAATTCCTAAGTACCTTTGACTTAATCTCAGGGTACTGGCAAATTGGACTGACCCACGGAGTAAAGAAGATATCATCATTCTCCACTCCTGAAAGACACTGTCAGTTTAAAGTGATGTCCTTTGACCTGAAGAATGCACTTGTCACTTTTCAGCAGTCGGTGAACTGAGTTCTCTCAGGTTTGGATGACTTTAGTGCAGCTTATTTAGATGACATAGCTATCTTTAGCTCCACCCGGATCACCTAGTCCACCTCAGAGAAGTTTTACAGGCCCTGCGGCAGGCAGGCCCAAATATCAAGGCCAGTAAGTGCCAGATAGTGTTCTGTTATCTACTTGGGCCACGTGGTAGGTGGAAGCCAAGTTAGACCCCTCCAGGCCAAAATCCAGACCATTCTGGACTGGCAGCCTCCCACAACCCAGACCAAGGTCAGAGCCTTCTTTGGCCTGACAGGGTATTATAGAAGGTTTGTGAAAGGGTATGGAACCATTGTGGCCCCTCTCACTGAGTTAACTTCTAAGAAACAACCCAGGAAAGTCATTTGAACAGCAGCCTGTCAGAATGACTTTGATGCCATGAAACCAGTCATGTGCTCAGCACCTGTCCTACAAGCACCTGATTATGAGAAACACTTAATTTTCCAGACAGATGCTTCTGAACTAGGGATTGAGGCAGTGTTGTCACAGACTAACATTGAGGGTCAGGATCAGCCAGTAGCTTTTATTAGTAGGAAGCTCCTTCCCAGAGAGCAGCGTTGGAGTGCCACTGGGAGGGAAGCTTTTGCAGTGGTTTGGTCCCTGCAAAAGCTGAGACCATACTTGTCTGAGACTCACTTCAAGGTTCAAACCGACCACAGGCCTCTCAGGTGGGTAATGCAGATGAGAGGAGATAACACCAAATTGTTGAGGTGGTTCATTTCTCTACAGGGGATGGACTTTGTAGTGAAACACAGACCAGGGACTGGCCATGCCAATGCAGATGGCCTTTCCAGGTTTTTCTACTTAGAAGATGAGGACTACAGAAGGGAGGTTAGTGCTGATCCCCTTTCGTCTTGGGGGGGGGGGGGGGAAAGCATGTTGTAAAGTGCCCCTTTTTAGATGGTCACCCTAAGGTAGGTCCCCTCTAGTCCAGGGGTCAGGGTGCACTGTTCTATGTGCAGGAGCACATATGCCCCATGCTGGCATTTAAACTGCAATGCTGGGCCAAGTAACCGGCCATCTATTGGATAACATGGCCTGGCATTTGACCACTGCTCAGATGTCTAGCTCTGCAATGGCCTGGCCGAATTCTGTCATGTTTTGGTATCAAACACTGTGTTTTTTAACCTTAAACATGATGCCCATGTTTAGGATTAAAAAGCAAATGCCCAGGTGCCATCCTTAGAGGATGCCCACAAAGTTACCCAGTCCTGTACTGTTTTGACGGGCTCTCCTGAGCTGCTGCCACCACAGACAGAAGTCTGACCTCCTGCCGGAGGTGCTAGCACCTTGACAGGATGTAAGACAAAGGGCCTGGGCAGGAAGGAAGTCATATCTCCTCCCTCCCAGGCTGGCTAGTTGGATTAGCATCAGGGTGGTGAGACTCAAAGCCTTTGATGTGCCAAGAGCTGCCCCCCCCCCAGTGGAGGACAAACACTTTCCCACATTGCTCAGCAGGACAGTCGTGAAATTAGCTATGCAGGAGGCGTGCACCTATCTCAAACTAGCCAACCTTTGAGGTGAGCTAGGAGGTCTGCACAGCCAAGGAAGGGTTCTGCCAACTTAGCAGACCCTAGGAATAGTGGGTTCTGCATAGAAAGTGACATACTCTTCACAGGAAGCCGTCACTGCAGGGGCGGACTAGCCGCAGAGACAGTAGCCTATTGCCACTGACCCTCCCACCCTTAAACACCCCTGGTACCAGAACTTAGACTTTACCTGGACAAGGAGAAAGAAGCACAAAAGGACGTCTGCACCAACAATAGGACCTGGACTCCAGCCCCAGCGCAAAGAAGAAGACAAAGAGTGACCCAAGAAGAGCAGTACTGGAACCGAGTGCCCGACGTGTGCTAGAGGTGAAAACACATTAGACCCAACCTAAGGGTCCCCCCGGGACACCGAAACCTAAAGGAAGAATCCCCTGACTGGTGGCACCAGTCCCCTGTAAATTGCAGGAGTAAAGAAGTGCTGAGATTGACGAACTGTAACCCAGCAAGTACAGAGTGACTGAGCCCAAAGAAACTCAGTGTCTGGCATCTGAGTGGGAGCGAGGTCCGTGCCAAGACTGGAGCAGCAAATCATCTTTTGCATGACCAGCCTGGTGATTGACAGCTAGGAGCTACCTCTGCACCCAGAGCCACCGGACGAGGTGGTGAAGATCCACACATTGAATCCTGGTCCTGGCCCTCCCAAAGACAATGGAGTGCAAAACACACCACCCACTGTGGAGCGTTCAGCACCCAGGACAGCCAAGTTACCTCTGCAACAGGACCCCCTGGGCAAGGTATCAAGAGTCTGACTGTTGAATCTTGGTCTAGGTCCTCGCAAAATCTAAATTCCCGTGGGTTCGGCAGAACTCACCCTACAAGTGCCAGAGTGCACACTGCTATTTTCCCCATCGACTTCAATGGAAGCCCTTTAAACCTACAAACTACTGTATTTTCTAAATACTTAAAAATTCAGAACTTCAGTTGTACAAAAACTTTAAAGTTTGTTTTAGTGTATAAATTAAGATTCAAATCTAATCTATTGTTTTTTAAATTGGTGTCAGATTTCTGTTGAGTCATGCCATTTACTTATTCTCCATGTTGGTAAAGTGAAATGCTTTCCACATGTTCCTTGTAATGGGTTCTTGGCCTCCCGGCGGAAGAGATATTGGAATAATTCTATAGGCTCAGGATTGAGTGGATAAGTGGTTTATTTATACGTAAGTAAGGTTTGTCTTTTTGGTTCTTATGTTTCAGGTTGGCCTCTTATTATATTCATCCGGGTTCTTTTTCTCTGGTAGGATTCGGGGACGAGATTCCGGTGTAGCCCGTTCCCGGATAGAAGGAGGTCTGGTCTTCCCCTCGTGGCAGCAGCTCAGGTTTCCCCAAAACAAAAGAAGAATGGTACAACAGGTAAGTGTAGAGGTAAGGCAGGTGTCCTTATAGGGTTAATAGGCTGGTGGGAGGTAGGGAGGTGTAGGGTTGTGGTGGGGTATCTTTCTTTCTTAGTGCGTGTCACCTTCCCGTGAACCTTCTGGGTTATTTTTCCTCTTTCTCTTTTTCTCTGTTCCTAAGAGGGATTCCCCTCACAGTGAGGTTAGTGGTAGGGTCAGTAGATTTCCCCTCCTGTATACGACCTTTCTTCCTTGCTCCCCGGATTCCCCTCCCTCAGTTTCCTTCCCCTTTACCAAGCCGGCCCAGTTTAGGTACGAACGTACCTGTGGGTGCCACGCCCCTCCTGGGATGTGGCTGGCCCCTTTGTAGTATCCGGATTTCTCTTCGGTAGTGGTGTGAGGCTCTCCGAGGCTTCCTTTCTTCTCCGGCGTCTTTCTGGTCGTGTCGCATTCCTCTCCGACCTTTTCCTGCTTCAGCGTGTCTCTAAGAGATCCGTCAGGGGAGCGGCCAATGTGGAATAGTGCGGTATGAATCTCCGATAGTACCCCACTAGGCCTAAAAATGAACGTATCTCTTTTTTCGTGGTAGGTGTTTTTATGCGCAAAATGGCCTCTACTTTATACATTTGTAGCTTAATGATACCTCTTCCTATGTGATACCCCAGGTAGGAGATTTCAGGAACCGCAAGATGACTTTTGGAAGGATTGGCTGTCAGACCCGCCCTCTGTAACACCGTAAATATCTTGTGTAAATGTGCCAAGTGGTCGTCCCAAGTTTCGCTATAAATAACTATATCATCCAGATAGGCGGCTGCATATCTTGTATGAGGTCGTAATATGGTATCTATAAGACGTTGGAAGGTGGCTGGTGCCCCGTGTAACCCAAAAGGGAGAACGTTAAAATGTTATAGGCCGGAGGAGGTAGAGAATGCCGTTTTTTCTTTATCCTCTGTTGCTAAAGGAATCTGCCAGTACCATTTGGTCAAGTCCAGGGTAGACATATATTTGGCTTTTCCTAATCTTTCTATGAGTTCGTCTACTCTTGGAAGGGGGTAAGTATCAAATCGGGATATGGCGTTGACCTGTCTGAAGTCAATACAAAAACGTACAGACCCATCCGGCTTTGGAACTAACACCACCGGAGAAAACCAGGGACTTTTTGAAGGCTCTATAATACCTAAGTCTAACATTTTCTCTATTTCTTTTTCCACTAGAACTTTCCTAGCTTCGGGGATACGATATGGTCGTAACCGGACTATTCTACCAGGTTGGGTTATAATTTGGTGTTGTACTAACTTGGTTTTACCCGGTAGCGGGGAAAATACCTGGTTATGATTGTTGAGTAGTTGAGTTAACTGGCTATTCTGTTGGGACGTGATTTCTGTATTTCTTTGGGGTTCTTCGGGTTTGAAAGGGCGGTCTGTGGGACACCATCCTATTTCCAGTTCCTTAACCGTATTTACTAAGTATCCAGCTGTCGGGCCGATCATAGGTTCTTCCCATTTTTTTAGCAGATTGATGTGAAAGATCTGGGATCTTTTAGGATTATCAGCTAGTTGGATGTTATAGGTAACAGGGGTTACTACTCCTATCACCTTATATGGCCCCTGCCACTTTGCCAATAGCTTGTTGTCAGAACTTGGTAGAAGTACTAATACCCTGTCCCTTTCGGTTAAGGTCCGCATTCGTGTATTCCTATCGTAATAATGCTTTTGCTTACCCTGGGCTCTTTCCATATGTTCCCTCACGTCTTCCCATACAGTTTGTAATCGGGATTTTAAATCACTGGTATATTCCAAAATGGATTTCTCCCCGTCATCCTCTTCCTCCCATAACTCCGCTGCCATGTCTAATAATGTTGTAGGTTGTCGTCCGAACACCAATTCAAAAGGACTATGCCCCGTGGAGGCTTGCTCATGTGTCTGGATGGCATACAATACTAATGGTAACTTCCTATCCCAGTCCTTACCTGACTCTGAAACCGATTTTCGTAATAGAGTTTTCAGGGTGCGGTTGTATCTCTCCACCAACCCATCGGTTTGTGGATGATAAACCGCAGTCCTTATTTGTTTAATCCCCAGAAGTTGACAAATCTGAGCCATTAAATTGGACATGAACTGGGTACCTTGATCTGTTAAAATTTCTCGGTGAAAGCCTATTCAGGAAAATAACCCTATCATTGCATTGGCAACACTCTTGGTGTTAATACTGGTGAGTGGGATAGCCTCGGGGTACCGTGTAGTGTAATCTACCAATACTAGTATATATCGGTAGCCTTTAGAAGACGGTAGAAGAGGACCTACGATGTCCATCCCTATCTTCGAAAAAGGTATTTCAATAATGGGAAGAGGCTGTAATGGGGCTTTTTTCTTTGGTCCAGGATCAATCAATTGGCATTTAGGACATTGTTGACAGAATTTTCTGATCTGAGAAAAGACCCCTGGCCAATAGAACCTCCTTAACAGGTACTCTTCCGTCTTCTCTCTCCCATAGTGACCACCCCCCGGTTGACTATGGGCCAGATGTAGCACTTGCTGTCTATAGGGTTCGGGAATCAGTAGTTGTTTCTTTTCTTGCCTTTCACTGTTAGTGATGCGATATAACAAATTTTTTACTATAGCAAAAGAGGGGCCCTTGTCGTCAGGGGTTCGAGGTCGGGCGGCCTTCCAGGCATTAACCAGACTAGGATCTTCCCTTTGACAAATACGGAAGGGGGGAAGACCAGCGAGGATAGGAACCTGTGTAATTACCCTATTGTAGTTCGAATCCCCTTTTCCATAGAGTTTCCTCGTTTCTCGTTTTTCTTTCATAGTAGGTTTGTACCGAATAGCCTGGGGCTGTATTTGTATGTTAGAAAAGGAGGCGCTCCTCCACCAGGAATTCGTGTCCTCTTTATTCCTTGTACTATCCAGAAGTATTGAAAAGTCCTTGAAATCTGTTCCTATGATGGCTTCTTCAACCAGTCGTTCAACTACTCCCATCCTTATGGGAGTTTCTTTTCCCTCCCACGAAAGGGTAGCCCACGTCATGGGATATTCCCTCGTTTCACCATGTATACAACAAATGGAGACAGTAAGTCCCGGCGTGAAGGTATGGCTGTCTATCAAATCAGCCCTGATTACGGACTGACTAAATCCGGAATCGATAAGTGCCACAGTTAGTCTCTCATTGATGTACAGCTCTTTCTTATATTGGGTATCCTTTCCCCCTGTAAAAAAGACCCTCCCTCTAGTAATTCCTATTTCCATAGGCTCTGGTTTCTCAGTTTTCAGGGGACAAACCCTGGCTATATGGCCCCACTCCCCGCAACTATAACACTGGGGTTGCTGTAAATACGGCCTCTCGGCTCCTCGTGATTTTCCTGGGTCTTCAACCGGTCTTTGCCCCAGGGAAGAGGTTTGTCCAAGGTTCTGTCGGATTGGGGTAGATGTTGTGCGATGGAGGGGTGTCTTAAACTCGAGGGAGCGGTGGAAAGCACAGGCCATCTCAATGGTAGTATTCGTGTCAGGACTCAGATGTTGTTTGATTCAGTTGCAGGTATTGGTGGGTAGGGCCTCTAGATATTGTTCCAAGAGGATAGCCTCGATAATATCTTCCCTATTAGTCCCTATGGGCCCTAGCCACTTGAGACCCAGATCTTTTATCCGAAAATATAATGCTCTGGGATTCTCGGATGGTCCCCACTTGGCTTTCCTAAACCTGATCCTATAATGTTCTGTATCAAAGCCATCCCTCTCCAGGATGCTCTTTTTAATATCTTGATAGGGCGTCGTACCTCCTGGATTTACCGCTTGATAAGCTGCTTGGAGGGTCCTGGTTAACAAAGGGGCAATGTACTGGCCCCACCTATCCTGAGGCCAGGTGGCTGAAGTGGCAACTCGCTCAAAGTTAGTAAAAAAGGCGTCCGGGTCTTCGCCTTCCTGATACCTTTGTAATACTGAGTTGGGTACATTCGGATGTACTCTGGTGGCCGCAATGGTATCTGTTAAGGATTTTAGTGCATTCTCATGTACCAACTGATTGTTGGCCATGATAGTGGCCTGACTTTTGAGAGCGCTTTGTAGGGCTTCCCTTTCCACTTTCGCCTCTTTCTGTTGTTCCTCCCACACCATCTGCAGATGTCTCTGCCCCTCAGCCAATTGCTGCATCATGTCCACTATTGTGGGAGTACCCTCCATGGTAACAATCCGTTCTCTCGCCTATTCCAGTATCCCACTTCTGACACCACTGTAATGGGTTCTTGGCCTCCCGGCGGAAGAGATATTGGAATAATTCTATAGGCTCAGGATTGAGTGGATAAGTGGTTTATTGATACGTAAGTAAGGTTTGTCTTTTTGGTTCTTATGTTTCAGGTTGGCCTCTTATTATATTAATCCGGGTTCTTTTTCTCTGGTAGGATTCGGGGACGAGATTCTGGTGTAGCCCGTTCCCGGTTCGAAGGAGGTCTGGTCTTCCCCTCGTGGCAGCAGCTCAGGTTTCCCCAAAACAAAAGAAGAACGGTACAACAGGTAAGTGTAGAGGTAAGGCAGGGGTCCTTATAGGGTTAATAGGCTGGTGGGAGGTAGGGAGGTGTAGGGTTGTGGTGGGGTATCTTTCTTTCTTAGTGCGTGTCACCTTCCCGTGAACCTTCTGGGTTATTTTTCCTCTTTCTCTTTATCTCTGTTCCTAAGAGGGTTTCCCCTCACAGTGAGGTTAATGGTAGGGTCAGTAGATTTCCCCTCCTGTATAGGACCTTTCTTCCTTGCGCCCTGGATTCCCCTCCCTCGGTTTCCTTCCCCTTAACCAAGCCGGGCAAAACGCCCAGTTTAGGTACGAACGTACCTGTGGGTGCCACGCCCCTCCTGGGACATGGCTGGCCCCTTCGTAGTATCCGGATTTCTCTTCGGTAGTGGTGTGAGGCTCTCCGAGGCTTCCCTTCTTCTCCGGCGTCTTTCTGGTCGTGTCGAGTTCCTCTCTGACCTTTTCCGGCTTCGCCGTGTCTCTCTCCTCGATCCGCGTCTTCGGAGTCCCTTCCTGCTTTCTGAGACGGCGTTCTTCTCATCCGTCCTCTCTTTCATTGTCGGCCGAGACGCCGTCCGCGTCTGACGTCACTCCTTCGGGACTCTCCTGAGTGCCCCCAGGGTATGCTGGTACGCGCTCCGCCAGAGCTCGTGTAGCCGCGGCGATAGATGCCCGGCTACATTCCTCTAAGTAGCCTGACTGCTTTTTGCCATACTACCAATACTGAGCTAGGGTTTGCTGAGAGTGAATCCAAGGTCCACATTTGGGTATTCTGTTGGTATTCCATGGTAAGAATACCTAGTCATACCATATAATACCTTCACCTTGCTACAGTATCCAATGACCAGTCTGCCACACAAAAAATATCTTCCAGTCATGCACCAATATTAAAGGATTTGGAGGCTACTGCACCTCTGAGTAAATTTCAAAAACAGAAGTATCAATACCTACTGCAGAAAAAAATCATCTGATTAATCAATGAGAGGTTGGACAGGAGACCAGACCATAAGGATGAACAGAAGAAACAAGCAATTGCGTTGATCTGAATTCCGCAGCAACCGTTTCATAAGCTCTTAAGAAGTGTACCACATACAGTTTGTGTCTCCTGGAAATGCTGGGATAGAAACTTAATCTGGATGTAGATTTTGTTTTCCTAAATATGAGAAAGGTAACTCTCTCTAAAGTAAATGACATTTATGCAAGATCCAATGCTTGAACATCGGACACTCTTTTTCAAGAGGCCACGTGAAGAAGGTAGGCTAGCTGGACAGAATAGTTTTTTGGATAAACACTTATTATCAGGCCATGTGTGTAGGAATTTCAGAACCAAAGAGACATGTAATAAGACAGAGTTTCCAGGATGAGGGGGAGAAACCTAATACTCAGCAACAACGTAGAAACCAAAGGATGAGGATGTTCACCAATGAGATGATCTACAACAGGGTTGTGTCCAGCAGAAATAGCTTAGTAATAGTTAACTGCCCTATAAGATAGACCTCCAGCTACCAAATATGCCAAGAAATTCATTATAGAAATTACATCTATTGCCAGAAAATCCAACATGATTATCTTCTCCAGCTTGACTGGTATATTTTGTGAAAATAATTGTCCCAGGCTTTATTGATATGGCTGAGAGCTTGTTCAAAAAGTCACCAAGCACAGTTGATGTTGGATGATCAGCAGAAAAGGCTGACCTACTGGGTCCAGGAGTAAAGTTGAAAAGAGCAGGAGGATCCAGGATTGCTGGTAGGACAGTTCCAAAAGGCTGGAAAACAGCTCCCAGTCCTCTACAAATAGGAAATGAAAATCATGCTTTCTGTTTCCTTAACTTGAGAGTTCTAGTATGCTATGTTGTTCTCCTGGTCTGGGAGGGGAATTGCTAGGGCTGATATGCTGTGGGTCAGGCAGTATTGCCAAAAGTCTTTGGTGATCTCTGCCAATAGGAATGACCTATTTCCCTTCAAACCATTGAAGAAGAAATATTGTTCATGTTCAGAGGAATATAGCAATGAAATTTCTGGGAGGCGGAGGAAAGGACTGCAAAAGATCCAGCCAAAAGTACAAGGCTGTTGAAGTATAGAGAATTTTAATCTTGAGACAATCTGCCTCCCATTGTTACTTCTCTACATCTTGCACCCCAGTCAAACTGGCTGGTATCCGATTCGATCACTATGTCTGGAAGAGGACAAAATGGCCATTTGTTCCTAGCTTCCATATGATTGAACCATCACTGCAGTTCTTGTTGCACTTCTGTTGAACGGAGGATTTGGTCAGAGTACGAGAAATCCTTCCTCAAGTAAAGGATGTTTAGTCTCAGAAGGGCACAGTAATGCAAAGGTCCTGGGAAAATACCTTGAATGAAATAGACTAGATTAACTACTAATCCGGGTATCCAGCGACAGTGATCTTGTCTTTTGCATGGACCTTGCAACTCTTTCTTGATGGTCATCTTTTTACAACATGCTATTAGCACCTGAAAAATAAGACATGTCAAAAGCAATATCACTATAAAATGCAACAAGGCTTTAAACAACCCCAACATTCATGACGGTACTCATTCAAACCAGCCCTCAAACCACCTGGCGGGGCACCCCCTTCATCGACCATTTTCTTGTGTAGGTCATGCATTGTCTGAATGGCCTTAGTTGATGTCCCATTGTTCACATCATTGTCAAGCACATTAGTACAGCAGGCAGACCCAATCTTCTTCCATGGCCATTGTTAAGTCCAATACGTATTTGTGCTCCACTTCGATCAGTCTAAGAGCTGTTCCTTGATAGCACTGAAACCATCTTTAGTTGAATTGATTGTCTTCATTAACTCCCAGCGCATCACTTGGAGCCAGCGGGCAGTTGCTTTTGCCTGAACAAATGGTAGAATGCTTCCAAAATAGAGCATTGCATCCTTGAATAGTCTATATTCCTGTGTGACTTCATTCCAAACGGTAGTACCATAGTATTACGCACTTCTTTTTGTCCAGTGCTGATGAAGCAAGGTCATTGGATGGTCCCTGGGATGGTCATGTAACTCAGAGATGTTCACACCTGTTATCACCAGGGTGGGGTGTATAAAGTCATGAGAGAGCAGAGGCCATTCCAGTTCGGAGGTAGTTGCTTCTGGAGCCGGGCCCCACACATCCAATAGTGATCAATCAGGCTGTAGGTGCTGCCCTACATATCGGCATTGTAGGTGGTGATCTTGTAGCTGAAGTTACTCCCCAGCCTTACTGTCCCACATCCTCTGAAACAAAGAGAAGACTGTGATAATGTCATTGCTATTATAGGGTGCATGGTAATTGCTGTCCATGTATATCTCTATGTTTGCATCCTATATTTCTTGCCACTGTCGTATTATCTTATCAAATGTTAGGTAACCGTTTGGCTTGGTACCATTCCATAAAGATATTGCTCTACATGTGAACTTGGCTCTAGTGTGCCATTTGTAATGGGCAAATACTGATCCTGTAATGCTAAGACCTAGTCTGCTCGCACAATCATGGGGTAGAGGGTTAGCCAAATAGTTGCTATATTCAGGCGATGGGTAAGACCTTCTAAAAATACCTCTGTGTAATACCCCTTTTCCCACTCTGTGTGAGCCCTCTTTTCCCCTGCCTTCTTCATTTTTAATATCTCTTCCATTATCTCTTGTTTTTCTGTCAGGATTTGTAGGACTTCAGGGGTGGTGTCAAACCTAGTTATATTACCTTGTGCAGTTACAGGACTAACATGAATTTGGGAATATCTCTTTAGGGAGATGCAATCTGTCTATTACAGCAGCATGGGGATAAGGGAGCATACAAACAGCTGGTGACGGATGTGGATGTGGATGTGCCTATACTATCTATGTGCTCATACCATATTTACAAATAACGCATCATGGAGAGGGTGATGGTCAGTATCATTATCAACAGTTCTGCGCATGTATGTGTAATAGTTGATGTAGGATCAAAGGAATAAAAATGCAGTGGGGCTAAGAATAGCTGTATTAGTGCACAGAGAAAGAAAAGGGAACAATAAATACTTAACTTAAAAGAAGTAATGCCTATGATTGGAACAATAGGGGGAGGCTTTATTCCAGTTGCTTCTCCTGTTCTCCCCCCTCTTTTTCCTGCTCGGTGTCCGAAGGGATGGATGGCATGGTATGGGCTAGGCAGATATCCGTCAGTTGGAGCCATGGTTTGTGGCCTTGAACTTTCACAGCTGTAATCGTGCTTTCAGTCACAGGGAATGGCCCATTAAATCTACTATCTTTCCACATGCGTTCAAAATTTTGAATGAAAACTAATGTTCTCAACAGCAATGGAGTCTGTTGGTCATCTACAGGAGGTGCGTGGGCGTGGTTGTCGGCTGTATGTGTAACCTGGTTAGAGAAGAACTTTGCAATCTTTGTTAACTGAAACACATATACATTAATTTCAGTTTGTACAACTTCAGGTGAGCTCTCAGTCTCTAGGGTGTGCCTAGTTAATGGCACGAATGTACTCATTGTTCTGCCTGTAACGGTTTGATGAAGAGTCAGATGGTGATCTGATCCTGGGGTGTTTCTCAAAGCAAACAGTGCCGGAGGAGGCAGTATAGCCATGTCTTTTTCAATGTTACACATAGTTTTCTTATTTTTTTCTTGAGGAGGCTATTCAGGTGCTCCACAATACCATTGCTTTAGGAATGATAAGCTGAGGATAGTTTGTGCATTATTCTTAACAAGGTGTTGAGATGGGAGAAGATATTATTGACAAAGTGGGTGCCATTGTCGGATCTGATCCCTTTAGGAATGTCCCACTAGGGTATTACCTCGCAGATAAGAAAATTAGCAGCTGCCTTGGCATCACAGAGGACACAAGGTTCTGCTTTTGATCAACCTTGAGGATTAGCAGATTACAACTATGAGGTAGAGATAATTATTACATCTGTCAAATCATATCAATGTTCAGTGTGCCGTCCCTTAAATGGTCCTTGTGGTCGGGGTATTTTGGAAGCTATTACCTTAACAGTAGGACTTGGGGAATACCGCTGGCTCACCGTACAGGTGTGTATGTACATTGTAATCATCTCATGTAGGTTGTGGAGAAACCAATCCTGGCGAATTTGGAGGGAAATGTTATCTATGTGAAGGAAGATGTAACTGGTTTAAAGCTATCAGTAACAATGCTTGGGGCATGACAGGCTTGCCTGTTATTATCTGTCTGTATATTAAATCTGTTCCTATCTGTATGCATTCTATGGCTTCCCACAATTGTTTCTCATGCTCTGGGGCAATTTTTTGGTATTTCTCTAAGGTGTAGGTAAGGTGTCTCATTATGATGCCTTGATGAATCCAAAGCGTCCAATTGTGTTGATGTTTCATTAGTTACCAAAACTGTGGTGTGTGCGTCACTGAGGGGGCATTTTGCTTCATCTTCGACTGCCCAATCAGCCAGGGCGTTTCCGGTTACAAAATTCTGAGCACTAGTGTGGGCTGTGCACTTCACCACTGCGACTGCCTGTGGCAGTGTTAAGGCTTGTATAAAATCCTCCAAGAGGGGACAATGCATGACAGGACTTCCATCAGCCTTAAAGAATTTGCATCTGCACCACCGCATGATGCTAGAGTGCTCTGTCGTGGTAACATAGGCAGAATCAGAGTTTACTGTTAATGTTTCTCATTCTCCTTGTTTCCACTAAAGCTACTAATTCAGCAGCCTGGGCTGAATACTGAGGTGGCAAAGTTATCTGTTCAGTTATCTGTAGTGTGTCTGAAGAATCATGCTGCATCACTCTGACCACAGCAGCATCTGTATGTATTACTCCTATACCCTGGTCTATTGTAGAAGACTCATCCACAAAATATACAATGCTACCCGGAATGGGGTCTTCTATTGCTTGCCTACACTCATATGAAGTATATGCGGCGCAGTCATTGACATCATCATCTGTGTCTGAAATAGGATGTGCCAAGAAGGTAGCAGGTTTGACTGAGTGACATTTAACTACCTTCAGGGATGGCAGTGATAATATTATTTCATAGCCTGATACTATATGTGTTGTCAGTGTTGTCTTAGCTTTCTGACTTATTGCAAACACCGCATGTTCAGCGTACAGTGTCAAACGTGCACCCATGAGAATAGGGGCAATTTTCTCGACTGCAAAGGCTGCTGTAACTTACACTTGTTCACATGGGTAATGGCCTTTCACGACAGAATCCAATAGGCCACTAAAATACACATTTTGGCTTGTGGCCTAAAGGATACTTCTGGGTGAGGACAGCTGACCATTACAATGGCAAAAAAGGAAAAACTCTTTATTGTATTCTGGTGTTCCTAACACTGGTGCATTTGCTATCTCTGTTTTTAACTTGATAAATGTTTGTTTAATCTCTTTAATCTATGTTATCCTGTCTTTCTGTGTTTTAGCCTGCTTGATAGATGCAAACAGTGGGGATATTAAAGTACTGTAATAAAAAACCCACTGTCTAACATAATTACATAAACCCAGGAACTTCTGCATTCCATTCACTGTCTGAGGCTCTGTCATCTGTCGGATGGCTGCTGCTCTTTCAGGGGTAACTCGGTGACCAGAGGCTGACAGCCATTGTCCCAAGTATTGGACTTCTTCCTGACAGTACTGTAATTTGTTCCTGTCCACCTAGTACCCTTATTGAGCAGGGGGGCACAACAGGGACACAGTGTCTGTTCTACGCTGCTCCTCTGTCGGACTACAGATCAATAGGTCATCAGCACACTGCAACTCTGTGCTGGCACATTGAAAATTGGTGAGGTAATTCTTGACAGTCCTATTAAAGACGCTAGGCGACTCACACTACTCTCGATGTAATCGAGAATGGAGGTACTGAGAGCGGCATCAGGAAAATGCAAACGAATATTGACTATCTGGGTACAGGGGAATACAAAAAATGCATTCTTTAAGTCTATCACTGAAAAGTATTTAGCATCTTGGGGTACACTGGTGAGTATGACAGGAGGGTAGGGCACTACAGGGAATTCTGGTAACACTATGGGGGTCATTATGACCCCGGCGGGAGCACCGCCGACAGACCGGCGGTGCCCAGCAGGGCATTCTGACCGCGGCGGTTCGGCCGCGGTCAGATGCGGGAAACCGGCGGTCTCTCGCCGGTTTCCCGCTGCCCTGCAGAATCCTCCATGGTGGCGGAGCGCGCTCCGCCGCCATGGGGATTCTGACACCCCCTACCGCCATCCTGTTCCTGGCGGGTCTCCCGCCAGGAACAGGATGGCGGTAGGGGGTGCCGCGGGGCCCCTGGGGGCCCCTGCAGTGCCCATGCCCATGGCATGGGCACTGCAGGGGCCCCCATAAGAGGGCCCCACAAAGTATTTCAATACGCGACGGGTGCCACTGCACCCGTCGCACCTTCCCACTACGCCGGCTCAATTCTGAGCCGGCGTCCTCGTGGGAAGGTTGATTTGCCCTGGGCTGGTGGGCGGCCTTTTGGCGGCCGCCCGCCAGCCCAGGGCAAATCCCAAAATACCCTCAGCGGTCTTTCGACCGCGGAGCGGTATTTTGGTGGGGGAACTTTGGCGGGCGGCCTCCGCCGCCCGCCGAAGTTAGAATCACCCCCTATGTCATTAAGGGGGCGCAGGTCTTGAACCATACGCCACAAGTTGCCCTTGGCCTTCTTGACTGGGTAAACCTGGGCATATGACTCCCTGCTCCACTAGTGCCTGTATAATGGGTGCAATGCTTTCCTCAGCTTCTTTGGATAGAGGGCATTGTCTCACTCTTGGCAGTATTGCTCCTTCCTTCAGGGTTATTCTAAATGGTACTGCTGTGCGGGTGAGGCCTACATCATGGGGGCATGTCCACAAATTAGACAGTACCTGTGCAAGATCATTATCTTTGATAGGGCTAGAGAAAGTTCTTCGTATCACAGGCCTTACATCCAGTCTGGTACACAGGGGTATACTGTCTTGGAAAACCATCTCTGTCCTTATGGGGTCATCTACCAACAACTGGTCATCTGATATGTCTCCCACCTGTATATTGGGATCATGAAAGATGACAAATGCCCACATTGCAGCGGTGCCTTCAGTGACCCATAGGTGGGAGACATTTCCAGAGACTCTATTTCCTGAATGAGGTCTTGGTCTAATGCTTCAGAATAAGGGCCTTGCCGTCAGAAGAGAACGGTTTTAGGTAATTCAACTAAGTTTCCTGTGAATTTTGGTGTGTCTTCTATGATAGTGTACACTGCTCTAGTGAAGGCTAAAAGTTATGTGGGAATTTGACAATGGGAGCCCCCTTCACGGGTAGAGGACATAGGGGCCCCAGTGTCAATAAGAAAGGTGTATTCCTTGTCATTTATGGCTACCGCCACAGTAGGTTCCTTGCCTGTCTTGTGGATTACCAATAAAAGTGGACACATGAGAATACTCAGCGGGCACCTTCATTGAGTATATCCTCCCATGTAATTTTGCTGGAATGGGTTCCATCTCCTGACAATCACCCCTCCTTGTGAGTTCTGGGGCTGCAAGATGGGCTGCACTGTCTGTTATGGCCCATATTGCATTTGGTGCACAGGTTGCTGTAACTGCTGGAGCGGTATCTGTGGTTGAGGCGGCAATTGCATTTGGGGCCATGGGAGGCATATCAACTGGAGGCTCATGGCATTTTGTGCCACAATACCACCAGGTGGTGCCATTTGTTGGCCATATGTCACCCTTGTCTGGTTGTTAAGTTCATCTTCCTTTTTCAATCTACAATCTCTAATGAAATGTCTTGGCATCTTGCAATAGTGGAATGTGCTTACTCTATTTCCCCAAAACCTTTCATGCCCTCCTTTTCCATTATTCCTGTATTGCTTCTCTGTGCATACTGGTTGGGAGGCATTGGGGTGCCCAGAGAGGGCACACCCAGGGACAGTGCAGCTAGCTGGGTGGTGGCAGTGGCAATTCCTCCCCTGGACCAATTTAGGTGCTGCTTTCGCTATTTTGCCTTTCTCACTTTTTCCTTTTCCTGTCTCTTCTTATAGAAATGCATTATGTCTGCTTATATCTCTGTCCATGGTTTGGCATCTAAGGCCACTATGTTATCTAGCTTGTCCTGCACTTCAGCTGGTAGACCCTTTTTCACTATGTTATATTGCATTCTGTCTAGTCTCGTCTCAACTCTCTCCTACTTCTTGTGTCCATTTGTCCTTCATTCTGCAGATGAATTGGGCTAGACCCTCATTTGGCTGCATTGTCTGTGTCATAAGACACCCAATGTTTGGCCAGTCTGGATATATTTTTCTCAGTTGTCTCAAAACCAGTCCATTTACTCTGTTAAAGGGTGCCCCATAACATTTTCGGTTGGTCACTGTCAAATCCTTTACTCCTGCCTTTGTGAACAGTGTGTCTGTCTTAGCTCCTATAAGGGAACTTAGTAAAGTTGTAATGCCCCCTACTGCAAGAGTAATCCCTGCAATATGTTTTTCTAACGCTACTATCCATTTCCCAGCCCCTTCAGCTAGGTCTAGCAACTGATTTTTAACATTTTATTTATCTATCTGTGGCCATGGTATATACCGAGGCACCCTTGGGTCTTTAAATATCAAGGGCAATTGTGTCAAGACTGTAGTCCTGTGGCCAGTAGGGTGATGGGAGTCATACTTAGGAGCATACTTCTGCCACACTCCAATACTTTCTTGCATATAGGGATAGTCCCAGTAAGGATCCCCTGTGCCCTGAGAAATGCACATTTCTGCATTTGCCATGTCTCAGGGCTCAAAGGAGCCCTCTGGCGGCCATGGTGTAATCTGTGATGACAATCCCTCTGTCCAACTCGCTAGGTTGTCAGTAAAAGGGACAACATTACGGTATATATATATATATATATATATATATATATATATATATATATTTTTTTTATTTTTTATTTTTATTATTATTGTTTTTTGGTGTCAGCAAGCTACTCAACTCTTAAATTCCACACTGGGAGGTCTTTATGTTTCATCAGGGAGAGCAGTTCCCCACTTCCAAGATGTTTTTAAATCCTTCCTTCAGATTCTGCTAAAATATTATTTTATGTCTTGCTGTGCCTCTCTGTGTGTCTATATTTGTCCATGTGGGGGTCTTTGAGATGTATGGCCAATTTTCCACTGTCTGTCCTTAATAATTATGATATATTATCCTTAGATCACTTTCCTCACTACTCCTGGGGGACTGGTCAATTCTTTTTAGAGGTCTCCTATGGAGTACCCAACTCTTTGAAATACAACTACAACAGGTTTTGTAGACTTTAAAATGAGCTCCTGTATTCTAAGCATGTGAAAGTCTTGTTCACAATTACCTGAAAGGTTGTTAGTTATATTCCTATTTATAGTGCTAATAATTATTCTTCTGTCTGTATACCCTCAAGAAATATGTGTGCATCTCAGTCTATAATGTTTAATAATTCTTCCTGCCTCCAATCTTGAGGCTCTATAGGTTCATACTGGGGATAATAGTTAGTAATTGTTATGGGGTTCATGAGTGATCAGTATAGGGAAAGGTACGGAAGACATTGTGATGCGAAGGGTTAATTAGCTTGAGCAGTGTAGATGAGCGTGATGCATGCTGAAACCCGAACAATGTGGAAAAGTTCACAATGTTATTTTCAAGCTTGTTTGTGTAGGAGACTCCATCTCAACCTTGAGAACAAGAGTACAGGGAGAAGATGGAATGAAAACAATGGCTGGGGAAGGGCAGAGCAGCCAAGAGACAAGTGCTGATAACATAGCTAGAAAATGCCAGAAAGGGATAGAATCCAAGCTTCGAGTTATTTAAGCACTGAGGTGCGGGTGAGGGATTTGAAGCTCGCAGATGGGGTTGTGAAAGCTGCCATCTCCAGGCCCAGCGCTGCCTCCCTGTTTGCTGTTCAGAGACCGTGACGCTTGAGGGAAAGAGAGGTTCAAGCGGGCGGTAGAGGGCTTCCCAGCATTTCTTGGACTAAGTTAAGTTCCACACAGGGATGAAGGGCCTTTGTTTCTCTGCTCTATTATTATGATTGATTATTATGTTTGCACTGTGTTGGACTTTTGGCCATACGCATGGTCATCCCTAGTCTTTTTGCCTCCTTCCTCCTGGTTTTCTGACCTTTCGCTGTTGGCTCTAGGACTCTGAGCACTTTATCACTGCTGACCAGTGTTAAAGTGCAGGTGCTCTCCCATCTAAAGTTGGTATGATTGGCTTATACCTGATTGGCATATTTAATTTACCTATAAGTCCCTTGTACAGTGGTATCTCTATACCCAGGGCCTGTAAATTAAATACTACTAGTGGGCCTGCAGCGCTGCTTGCGCCACCCACTGAAGTAGACTTTCAAACCTGTCTCAGGCCTGCTAGCGCAGGGCCTGTGTGCGCAGTTTTCTGCCACAGGGACCTGGCATCTAAATTTACTTGCCAGGCCCAGGACTCCCCTTTTACTACATGTAAGTCACCCCTAAAGTACGCCCTGTGGGCAGGGTGCCATGTATGTAGAAAGGCAGGACATGTGCCATATTGCATGGCCTGTCCTGGTAGTGACAAACAGCCTAACTTGGTGTCTCACTGCTGTGAGTGCTGCCTTCTCATAGGATTGCATTAGAAATGCCCTGCCTTATGTGTAGGGGTATTGTCTGATTTATGAGGGCTAGCGTAGGCGTGTTTGGTATGGTTGTGATGGTGATAATAAATACTGCTTACTGGTGTGGGTGTATTTTTTATTACTATCACAGAAATGCCACTTCTAGAAAGTGCGCATTTATCTGTGCTTATGATTCTGGTGTTTTGCAGCTTGACTCCAATCCACGTCTGGGCAGAGTGACAGTTGGGGCTTTGTGCATACTTTTCAGACAGCCTGTACACAGGGAGGGTGGAGGTGTCACTGAGGTGCATCTACATACTGAATAGTCTCCCTGGGCTGAGAGAAGGGAGAGGCGGGGCACACCTACATTTGTAAAGGCTGTGCCCTGGCCTCACACAATAGGGTCGTTAACCCCCCACTGATGTTTGGAGCCTGTGCTGAAAGGAGAGAGGGGGCACTCCCAGAACCAGTTGTAACTGGCTGGAACCTCCTCTCCCTGTCATTGTAAAACACTGTAAAAAAAGGACTATAAGTACAGGGGAATTTTCCCCACAATTTGAACATTCTTGGAACTTGAAACTGGACACAGAACGCTGATGAATGGACTCACCAGGAAACCGCCATGGACTGCTGCTGCTGTGCTGACCTGTGACCTGCCTGGTCACTAGGAGGAACTGCCACCATCTGCATCCTTTGTGCTGGCCTGTAGCTGGGCCCACCAGCCCTGTACCTTTTCCTTGATTATTGTTCCCAGGGGCAGGGTGCTGTGGCCCCTGACCCCTGCACCGATCTCCTACAGCATTGCCTTAGCGCTTAGGAAAAGCGCTCTTTCTTAAAGCTGCTGCAGAGGATCACCGCCGCAGCCCGGGCGTCAGATTTGGCCTTAGCGCTGTGCAGAGCGCTTTATTTTGAGCCCAGATCACCGCCGCAGCCCAGGCTGCATAATTTTCCTAAAGCGCTGTGAAAAGCGCTTCGTTGGGAATCACCGCCACAGCCCAGGCTGCATAATTTTCCTAAGCGCTGTGAAAAGCGCTTCGTTGATGAAAATCACCGCCGCAGCCCGGGGAAGTAAATTCTGTGAAGCGCGAGGATCGCGCTCAGCTCCGTGCCCTGGGGCGCGAGGAAACCACTTCAGAAGTAACGAGGAGCAAGCCTGCTCCTAGCGGTGCCCCCGGGGTAGGGATCGCTCCGAGGAGCGCCCCCGGGGCACCGGCTGGCCGAACTGGTGCCGGCGTTGTGTTCGAGCAGGAGGGAGAGGAGGACGCCTCTCCCTCACCTGCTCCAGCCCCGGAGGGCTCTCCCCGAACGGTGCAAGCGGGGAAGCAGCCTCATCGGAGGCTTGCCCTTGCCGCCAGCTCTCTGGTTGGCCCCCTCGTGGGCCCAGGCCATCGGAAAGGGGTCTCCCCCTCTGAAAGGGCCAACGGAGGCCCCGGGAGACCCCAGGAGTTTGCGGGCCCCCAGAGGGGCCCGTGCACAGCTTGGAGGGGGTGCGTGGCGCCCCCCTCCTTAACCACAAGATTTCCCTGACTCGGGGCCCCCCCCCTGGAGAGGGCCGGTGGAGGCCCGGGGGGCCCCCGGTGATCACGGGTCCCAGAAGGGGCCCGATAAGGAGTCAGAGAGGGTGCGTGCCGCCCCTCTCTATCTGCAATGTTTTGGAAGCCCCCGTTTTTGCGCAAAGGAGCGCCGGGGCCCCATTATTCGTTTTAGGCACTGGAGGTGCCTTTTCATCATTTTCAGGTACTTTCAAAGGGACTAATGTAACGTTGATTTAAAGTTCTTGCTACAGACTTTTTGTAATTATGTTATATTGCCTACCTGGTCTTGGATGTTTTTTGACATATGTGTGCACATGTTCCTTTTATGGGCATGACTTGCTAATATGTTTGCTTAACTTGCCATAGATTTTCTAATGTTCCTATTATGGGCGTTTTATGATATTCTTATGACAAGTGTGCTAATGTGATAACGTGTTTCCTGACTACTGCTTATGTTGCAGAATACTGAGTAACCTGTGTGTTATGTGTGATGACTACTGCTAGTTTGCAGAGTAACTAATGTGTAACGTGTTCTGACAACTGCTAAGGTAGCAGGATAGTACTGTTATGTGATGTTGGTCTAATAATTACGTTGTGTACAATACAGTGTATTTTCATATAATCTGGTGTTGTGTTTCCTTTGTGGTGGGGATATTGCGTCACATGTATGTGTGTGTTGTGCAAACGCTTTACGCATTGCCTCCGGGTTAAGCCTGACTGCTCGTGCCAAGCTACCAAGGGGGTGAGCAGGGGTTATCTTGGACGTGTAACTCCCTTGCCCTGACTAGAGTGGGTAAGTTCTGCCTGGCTGAGGTACATACCCTAGCCAACCAGAAACCCCATTTCTAACACACTGTGTTTATAATCTGAAGTATTCAGCTCGTTTATATTTTGCTTTCTGAACATCGTAGTGTGAGCTTGCTGCAGTAATTGAAACATGCATTTGGTATGCAGTTAATCAAAGCTTATCTGAAGTATTCAGCTCGTTTATATTTTGCTTCCTGAACATCGTAGTGTGACGCATTTTGGTATACAGTTAATCAAAGCTTATATCTGTCAATGAACTCTTTGCTCATATATATACATAGATGCTCTTTGCAGTCTACTCATATATAGATGCTCTTCATTGCTATTTTTATTCTACCATTGCTGATGTGCTAAATGCATACATTTACCTGAAATTCTAGTAAAGCTAAATTGTATTCATAATTGGCGTGTGGTCCTTCATTGAGCGTCCTTATTGACTTATACCGAACAGGTGTCAACCAGTCACCTGAATAAGACATTTTGGTACCAGGAGTGGGGTATAAGTCAATAATGCCTCTTTGGGGACGTAGTAAAAATGGGGCAGAGAGCGGAAGGCAGCATGGGGCAGAAGCCAGATCCATTCCCAGGTGGTTAGCAACTGACCCGTTCTCTGGCATGGCAGGACTCCTGAACCGGTGGGCAGCGCCGGTTTTATGGGAAGCACTAGATGAGAAAGTGACTCCTCTCTTAGTGGAAGATGCAGTCGATAGTGTGAAGCTAAGAGGGGCGAAGCTGGAGCTGTAAGCGGCAGGGCAAGTGGGATGGCTTTTCCTGTCTGCGCTCCGTATGGTATACAGGAAGACAAAACTGCGGGATGAGGTTGCAGCCTTGCAGGAAAGGCAATTACTTATGAAAGAGACCATAGAAAGTACAGTGACTCTGGGTGATCAAATGGAGGCAAGGTGCACTGCATTAGCAGTACAAGTAGCAAAACAGAAGAGTAGGCAGAAGCCTAAAATGCCCTTAGCTGTGCAAGGGAGGGCACTGGTACGCAAACAGAAGAGTAGGCAGAAGCCTAAAATACTCTCAGCTGTGCAAGTGAGGGCATTGGTACGCAAAGAAAATTGGGATCCATATACTTGGGATGGAACAGTCTCAGATGATGATGACGACTGGAATTGGGAGGATGAGGTGGAAGTACGTGTAGCAGAACTAGATGGAGTTGAAAGTTGAGAAGGAAGTGTAGGTGAAGTTGAAGGTGGAAGAGGAAGTGTAATGGAGGTTCGCCCACTCGTGCAAAACAAATCAAAGGGAGTGAATGGTGGGCAAATACAGAATTCTCGTTTGGTGAGAGATTATACGCAGAGTGAGTTGTTGGAGATAACCCGTATGTTTAGGCAGATGCCAGCAGAGCCTTTGTTTGAATGGTTGGTGAGATTGTGGGACATTGGAGCAAAAGATGCATTACAGAATCCTTTCACGTTAGGTCCCATCACAGAAGGAGACCCGTTTGAGCTGGAAATGATAGTACAGGATGATGTAGATGATGTAGTGATGTGGAGCCTATGGCAGAGGCAGGGATAAATGAGGGTGCCACAAGGATTTTGGTCAGAGATTAACACCATCCATGAGCAATTACACCCCGTTAGGAAAAGAACTAGCAGGGGCATATTGGGAATTAGTGGGAACAGAACACATATCTGATGATCAGCCGATCACCTTAAGAACATGGGTCCCCTTACTAGGTTGGATAAGAGAAGGAGGGGTTGGCACTAAAGTAGGCAGGGCGAAGGAGTTTACCATCGTGAAGTGGAAATGGTATCTGCAGCAGAGGGCAAAACCGGGACCAGCAGGAGCGTCGAAGTTACAAGAAGATATGCTAGGGGCAGTGGACTTGCGGGCAATGGCCCCTGCGCCAGAGCCCTCTGAAATGGAATCCTCACCATTTAAGACAGCCCGCATTTTGAACGACTCACTGAAGAAGAACAGCAAAATGCATGGTTCACAGATAGTACCGCCCAGTACTATCAAGGAAAAAGACAATGGCAAACAGTCGCATTCCAGCCTGCTACAGCAACGATGTTGCTGCAAGGAGGGGATAATAGATCAAGCCAGCTTGCAGAACTGCAGGGAGTAGCAGCAGTGATCGAACAAGCCCTCACTGGAGAGAAAACATTTGTGTACACTGACAGCTGGGCCACTTACCAAGGACTAGTAGCTGGGCCCGACTTGGCGCAAGGATGGATGGAAAATGAAAGGCACACCCATTTCGGGAGGCAAGCAGCTATGGGAAGAGATGTGGGAGAAAGGGCAAAAATGTCAAATCTATGTGGGACATGTGGATGCCCATTGCCCATCGGACACCTCACTTGCATCTCTGTTCAACAACACCGCAGATCAGATGGCCAAAACAAAAACTGTGGTCATCAATGAGGAAGCTGAAGCTGCTTTAGCAAACTGGGCCCATGCAACATCCGGACATCTAGGAGAGAATGGCACTTATGCATGGGCACAGCAACGACAAATTCCAGTTACTAATGAACAAGTGCAACAAGCAGCAAAGGAGTGCCCCACATGCAACCAGATTAGACAAATGCCCCTGCAAAAGAAGCCTAGCGGCCATATCAGAAGAGGAACTGCAGCTGCTACGGTGTGGCAATTGGACTATATCGGGCCGCTACCAAAAGAAGGAGGAAAAAGCTACGTATTGACCATGGTGGACACCTACTCTGGCCTTATGTTGGGTATGCCCTGTAAGTCTGCAGACCAAAAGTCCACTTTGCGAGGGCTAAACTACCTGATAAAACATTATGGGGCACCTGATGAGATCCAAACAGATAGGGGCACACACTTTTCAGGGTAAACAGTGAAGGGCTGGGCGCAGGAACAGGGAATTCGATGGATTTTGCACCTTAGTTATTATCCACAAGCTGCAGGCATGATTGAGAGATATAACGGATTGTTGAAAGAACAGCTAAAAAAGTTATCAGCACATGACAGGCTTGCACAATTGATTTGTGAACAAGCGTACACCCCCCACATTGAAGAAAGATCTGCCCCTCCCGATAACACCCAGAGAGGTGAGGGAGGATTTGGAAGCACAGGAAGAAAAGTATGGGTGGACCTTTTAGGGAAAAAGCCAGAGGCAGGAGAGATATTGAGTCAAGGGGTGGGGAGTACGAATATTGTACTTATAAAGAACTCTAATGTACCTCTGTTTGTACCTGCAGTGAGACTTACCCCCCCAGTGGTAAACGATGACATCTGCGTCGATGACGTGGTTCCTGTTTGCGGTCATAATTACAACTGGAAGAGGTGTTTGGGTTCGACCGAATATAGCAGAGAATGTCATTACGGACCTTCATGTCACTTGTGCATCTCAAGCAGCTAACGTAACTGATGACCAGGGAAATGTTTCACTTTGCAACGTGAAGGTACCTAGAAGCAAGTGGATGGCTGCCAAAGCTGTGACCTGGAAGATAACTGGACAGCAAATCCGACATGCCAACGGACTGAACTTGTTGCAGGGGACGTCAGCAACAGTACAGGCTTTGAATTATACGCTAAACATGATATGTAAATATTGTGATACCATTGTACCTTTTACACCAGCACAGGCATACCTGTGTAAACCTTATGATTGCTCTGACAAACAGATTATTATACCAGGACATATGGTGGTTGTTACAATGAACAATGGAACCAAAGGAGTTCGATACTCCAAACCACCAGCCTTCATGTTTTATATAACCGAAAGACGCATGGTCAGCAACTTAGGCAACGTTTCCATAGTTCGATATAGAATAGGATGTAAGCAAGCTCTGCATGCAAGCATACTTAATCGTATTGTGTTACAGATAAATATTGCCAAGGAGAATGTCTCACTTATGAACAATTCAGAAAAAGCTTTCAAAACACACAAACAGTGACTAAGGGCATCCAGTGCATTCTGTGGCAAAGCATTGTTAATCAACAGTATGCAGACTTTAAAGCAGAATGGGGACAGCTTCAGGGTGAATATTGGAGACAACAATTGCATTTGCCTGAAGAAATATGGGTAAAGCCCATACGGTTTCACTGTGAGGAAGAAATGTGTTATGCTCTTTTTGATATAGCAAGAAGTGATCTTCCTCCTGACATATGGTGCCCCTTTATATTGCTCCCCGTAGTGATAGGTAAAGAATGGTGGATACCTCACTCTGACAAAAAGTGGATTGATCAAACAAATCACACTGTAGATCCCACTAGATGTGAAGATTGGTCTAAGAGGTGGGTATGTACCCACATTGGACGGGTGCTAGATCCATGTCTTCACACAATACCAGGAGAATGTGAATGGTTACGTTATCCTATTAATGGCACAGACTTATATCAGATAGGGACAGAGAGTATATGTTATGTCACTAATCATCCCTTACTTATTAACGGATTTATACAAACCACCGGAGAGCAAGTAATGTGTATGTGCAATATTACCATCTTTATTGACATAAGCACTCACATCTTGTACTGACCGACTAAGTTCACCATAACCACATTACAGACGCAAATGCGAGCGCAGTTAGAGTGGAACATCTCGCTTGTTGTTAAGCTACCCAGATTAGAGGCAATCAGGCACTACGCACAAGTTACCTTTGCTAAATTTGTTATGGCAGCTAAATACACCAAGGATACAGCCATACAGATGACCATAGACGCTAAACAGCTTATGCACACTGCTTCACGCATCCAGCAAGTAACTGAGCATCATTGGCATGACATCTTCTTAGGCTGGGCACCAGGAGCTACGAAGACGCTAAATATAGTGTTACATCCGCTAATTTGGTTATTGATTGTTTGTGTTACGCTAATGACTATACTATGTAGACTATGGCCCTCATTACAACTTTGACGGGCGGCGGAGGCCGCCCGCCAAAGTTGCGCCGCAGGAATACCGCACCGCGGTCTGAAGACCGCGGCCGGCATTCTGAGTTTCCCGCTGGGCAGGCGGGCGGCCGCCTTAAGGCCGCCCGCCAGCCCAGCGGGAAACAACCTTCCCACGAGGACGCCGGCTCGGAATCGAGCCGGCGGAGTGGGAAGGTGCGACGGGTGCTACTGCACCCGTCGCGTATTTCACTGTCTGCTATGCAGACAGTGAAATACAAGCGGGGCCCTCTTACGGGGGCCCCTGCAGTGCCCATGCCATTGGCATGGGCACTGCAGGGGCCCCCAGGGGCCCCGCGACACCCCCTACCGCCATCCTGTTCCTGGCGGGCGAACCGCCAGGAACAGGATGGCGGTAGGGGGTGTCAGAATCCCCAAGGACTGCGCCGCCTTGGAGGATTCTGACGGGCAGCGGAAAACCGGCGGGAGACCGCCGGTTTTCCTGCACTGACCGCGGCCAAAGCGCCGCGGTCAGAATGCCCTAAGGGGCACCGCCAGGCTGTCGGCGGTGCTCCCGCCAACCGCGAGCCTGGCGGTCACAGACCGCCAGGCTCGTAATGAGGGCCTATATGTACGCACAAAACAGCTTAATACTAAGATGCAGGCGCTTAGAATAACGCTGACAGGTATTCGGAGCAACCTAGCTAGCGGAATGTCAAAATAAATTATATCTGTTTCGCATGAATCGCGCTCATCTAAGGGGTGGATCAGTATAGGGAAAGGTGCGGAAGACATTGTGATACAGTGTAGATGAGCGTGATGCCTGCTGAAACCCGAACAACGTGGAAAAGTTCACAATGTTATTTTCAAGCTTGTTTGTGTAGGAGACTCCGTCTCAACCTTGAAAACTAGAGTACAGGGAGAAGATGGAATGAAAACAATGGCTGGGGAAGGGCAGAGCAGCCAAGAGACAAGTGCTGATAACATAGCTAGAAAATGCCAGAAAGGGATAGAATCCAAGCTTCGAGTTATTTAAGCACTGAGGTGTAGGTGAGGGATTTGAAGCTCGCAGATGGGGTTGTGAAAGCTGCCATCTCCAGGCCCAGCGCTGCCTTCCTGTTTGCTGTTCAGTGACCGTGACGCTTGAGGGGGAGAGAGGTCCAAGCGGGCGGTAGAGGGCTTCCCAGCATTTCTTGGACTAAGTTTAGTTCCACACAGGGATGAAGGGCCTTTGTTTCTCTGCTCTATTATTATGATTGATTATTATGTTTGCACTGTGTTTATAATCTGAAGTATTCAGCTCGTTTATATTTTGCTTTCTGAACATCATAGTGTGAGCTTGCTGCAGTAACTGAAACATGCATTTTGGTATGCAGTTAATCAAAGCTTATCTGAAGTATTCAGCTCGTTTATATTTTGCTTCCTGAACATCGTAGTGTGACGCATTTTGGTATACAGTTAATCAAAGCTTATATCTGTCAATGAACTCTTTGCTCATATACATACATAGATGCTCTTTGCAGTGTACTCATATATAAATAGATGCTCTTCATTGCTATTTTTATTCTACCATTGTTGATGTGCTACATGCATACATTTACCTGAAATTCTAGTAAAGCTAAATTGTATTCATAATTGGCGTGTGGTCCTTCATTGAGCGTCCTTATTGACTTATACCGAACAGGTGTCAACCAGTCACCTGGATAAGACAATGAGGCCACTACTCTACTTCTTCCATAGACGACAATGGTCTTAGATTAGTTATTTGGATGGTTCTTTTTTAGCTGCCTGGCAGAGGTACGTCTGTTATGTCAATGTAAGTTATATTAAGGCCTAGAGGTAAAATACTATCAATACCTAGGCATTCATACATTTCTAGCATCAAGGGGTTATTCAATGGTATTAGTATTTGCTGATCTATTAAGGTCAGTTCCATTAGAGAGGGTAACAGCCTGACCATTATTATAAAAATGGATAATTAATTTGAGGGTATATTGTAATTAATTAGTTAACTGTTGGACATTAACCTAATTCAGTCAATTACTTTAACCCTTTGGGTATAATGTTGTAATGTATCCCTCATAAGAATAGGAAATCTAATACTTATTTCTAACATTATTTTGTGGCCTCATTTCTATCTTCTAAATAAATGTACATATACAACAATACTAAATTTCATACCAAGGCAAACAAAGCATTACTGGTCACTTCCCTCTGGCTTTCTAGACAACCTTTCACTATTTTGCAGACTATACACTGATTACTCAGCCTCAAATCCTGTTCTGCCTTGACCACTTTCACCTATGTATTGAAGTCCCTTGTATCTTTCAGTCTTACCACCAGGATCCCTTAATATTGTGTCAATACATAATCTTGCATGTGAACAATAAAGTAATATATTATTGTAAAAATTGTTAATGTCTTTGCATATAAAAAAGGAACAGCCCTCATACTATTCCCACCTTAAAAATGGCAAACACTTGAGTCCTACCTGCCCCATAGAAAATTAGAGACTTTTACTGAACAACAATGTCTCTTTACCTTTCAGAAGTGCACAAATCACTTCTTTTGGGACTGGCAGTATTCTGGGCTGGCAGTCGGCAAAGTCAAGCAGAGCTCCTGGCTGTGGCCTGCCAATATGTTGAAGGAAAATCTATCAATAAAGTAAGACAGAACAATTTCACACAATAATATGGTTTTAATCAGTTGATCAATTGGGAACATTAGCCAGTCTGAACAAGAGACCAAAGTCTGAAGTTCAAAGATGTGGATTACAAGCAGTGGCACAAATAAACACGAGTTACAAATTCCTATATGACATACATAGCAAGCTGGGCAGATAAGATGTTGTCAACAAATGTACATTTCTAAGAACTTTGTACGTGGCCATTTTTAGCAGAAGCCCCCTCTTGTGTTTTTTTTGTAGTTCTCGGAATAAGGGCGAGATAACCTAGAAAAACATTTGTTTTTCTTCATAGCGAGTACTTATCTCTTGTTTGACATCATTGGGCTCAGCCCAGCCTAACTGACTTTGAACATATTCTCAACAGGCTTGCGTTCAGGCAGAATCCACCCTTGTTTACTGTAAGGAAATGTCTCCCTGTTGCAGTTACCCCCCACTTTTTGCCTGATACTGATGCTGACTTGACTGAGAAGTGTGCTGGGACCCTGCTAACCAGGCCCCAGCACCAGTGTTCTTTCACCTAAAATGTACCATTGTCTCCACAATTGGCACAACCCTGGCACCCAGGTAAGTCCCTTGTAACTGTACCCCTGGTACCAAGGGCCCTGATGCCAGGGAAGGTCTCTAAGGGCTGCAGCATGTCTTATGCCACCCTAGGGACCCCTCACTCAGCACAGACACACTGCTTGCCAGCTTGTGTGTGCTGGTGGGGAGAAAATGACTAAGTCGACATGGCACTCCCCTCAGGGTGCCATGCCAACCTCACACTGTCTGTGGCATAGGTAAGTCACCCCTCTAGCAGGCCTTACAGCCCTAAGGCAGGGTGCACTATACCACAGGTGAGGGCATAGGTGCAGGAGCACTATGCCCCTACAGTGTCTAAGCAAAACCTTAGACATTGTAAGTGCAGGGTAGCCATAAGAGTATATAGTCTGGGAGTCTGTCAAAAACGAACTCCACAGCTCCATAATGGCTACACTGAGTATTGGGAAGTTTGGTATCAAACTTCTCAGAATAATAAACCCGCACTGATGCCAGTGTTGGATTTATTAAAAAATGCTCACAGAGGGCATCTTAGAGATGCTCCCTGTATTTTACCCAATTGTTCAGTGCAGGACTGACTGGTCTGTGCCAGCCTGCTGCTGAGAGACGAGTTTCTGACCCCATGTGGTGAGGGCCTTTGTGCTCTCTGAGGACAGAAACAAAAGCCTGCTCTGGGTGGAGGTGCTTCACACCTCCCACCTGCAGGAACTGTAACACCTAGCAGTGAGCCTCAAAGGCTCAGGCTTCGTGTTACAATGCCCCAGGGAACTCCAGCTAGTGGAGATGCCGCCCCCTGGACACAGCCCCCACTTTTGGCGGCAAGTCCAGGGGAGATAATGAGAAAAACAAGGAGGAGTCACTGGCCAGTCAGGACAGCCCCTAAACTGTCCTGAGCTGAGGTGACTCTGACTTTTAGAAATCCTCCATCTTGCAGATGGAGGATTCCCCCAATAGGGATAGGAATGTGCCCCCCTCCCCTCAGGGAGGAGGCACAAAGAGGGTGTAGCCACCCTCAGGGCTAGTAGCCATTGGCTACTAACCCCCCAGACCTAAACACCCCCCTAAATTGAGTATTTAGGGGCTCCCAGAACACAGCAAGATAGATTCCTGCAACCTAAGACGAAGAAGGACTGCTAAGCTGAAAAACCCTGCAGAGAAGACGGAGACACCAACTGCTTTGGCCCCAGCTCTACCGGCCTGTCTCCCCACTTCTAAAGACACTGCTCCAGCTACGCTTTCCCCAGGGACCAGCGACCTCTGAAGCCTCAGAGGACTGCCCTGCATCTAGAAGGACCAAGAACTCCCGAGGACAGCGGCTCTGTTCCACAAAGACTGCAACTTTGCAACAAAGAAGCAGCTTTGAAACAACACACGTTTCCCACCGGAAGCGTGAGACTTTGCACTCTGCACCCGACGCCCCCGGCTCGACTTGTGGAGAACAAACACCACAGGGACGACTCCCCGGCGACTGCGAGACCGTGAGTAGCCAGAGTTGACCCTCCTGAGCCCCCACAGCGAAGCCGGCAGAGGGAATCCCGAGGCTCCCCCTGACCGCGACTGCCTGCTTCAAAGACCCGACACCTGGTAAAGGCAATGCATCCGCAGCCCCCAGGACCTTAAGGATCCGACCTCCAGTGCAGGAGCGACCCCCAGGTGGCCCTCTCCCTTGCCCAGGTGGTGGCTACCCCGAGGAGCCCCCCCCTCTTGCCTGCCGGCATCGCTGAAGAGACCCCTTGGTCTCCCATTGAATCCTATTGTGAACCCGACGCTTGTTTGCACACTGCACCCGGCCGCCCCCGTGCCGCTGAGGGTGTACTTTTTGTGCTGACTGGTGTCCCCCCCGGTGCCCTACAAAACCCCCCTGGTCTGCCCTCCGAAGACGCGGGTACTTACCTGCTGGCAGACTGGAACCGGGGAACCCCCTTCTCCATTGAAGCCTATGCGTTTTAGGCACCACTTTGACCTCTGCACCTGACCGGCCCTGAGCTGCTGGTGTGGTAACTTTGGGGTTGCTCTGAACCCCCAACGGTGGGCTACCTTGGACCCAAACTTGAACCCCGTAGGTGGTTTACTTACCTGCAAAAACTAACAAACACTTACCTCCCCCAGGAACTGTTGAAAATTGCACTGTCTAGTTTTAAAATAGCTATATGTCATTTATGTGAAAACTGTATATGCTATTTTGCTAATTCAAAGTTCCTAAGTGAAGTACCTTTCATTTGAAGTATTACTAGTAAATCTTGAACCTGTGGTTCTTAAAATAAACTAAGAAAATATATTTTTCTATACAAAAACCTATTGGCCTGGAATGGTCTCTGAGTGTGTGTTCCTCATTTATTGCCTGTGTGTGTACAACAAATGCTTAACACTACTCCTCTGATTAGCCTACTGCTCGACCACACTACCACAAAAATAGAGCATTAGAATTATCTCTTTTTGCCACTATCTTACTTCTAAGGGGAACCCTTGGACTCTGTGCATACTATTCCTCACTTTGAAATAGTGCATACAGAGCCAACTTTCTACATTGGTGGATGAGCGGTGGGGTACAAGACTTTGCATTTGCTGGACTACTCAGCCAATACCTGATCACATGACTAAATTCCAAAAATTGTCATTAGAAACTGATTTTGGAAATTTGAGCTATTTTTCTAAATTTTTTAAGAAGTCCTGCTAGGGCCTTGTGTTAGTCCCTGTTAGCATTTCTTTTAGAGTTTAAAAGTTTTGTAAAAGTTTGAATTAAGTTCTAGAGATAGTTTTAGATTCTTAAAAAGTATTCCAACTTTTAGAAACATAGGCCCTCATTCTGACCTTGGCGGGCGGCGGAGGCCGCCCGCCAAAGTCCCGCCGTCAGGTTACCGTTCCGCGGTCGAAAGACCGCGGCGGTAATTCTGACATTCCCGCTGGGCTGGCGGGCGGCCGCCTTCAGGCCGCCCGCCAGCCCAGCGGGAAAGAGGCTTCCACGATGAAGCCGGCTCGGAATCGAGCCGGCGGAGTGAAAGCTGTGCGACGGGTGCAGTTGCACCCGTCGCGTATTTCACTGTCTGCGCAGCAGACAGTAAAATACATTTAGGGGCCCTCTTACGGGGGCCCCTGCAGTGCCCATGCCAGTGGCATGGGCACTGCAGGGGCCCCCAGGGGCCCCGCGACCCCCCCTACCGCCATCCGGTTCCCGGCGGGCGGACCGCCGGGAACTGGATGGCGGTAGGGGGGGTCGGAATCCCCTCGGCGGCGCAGCTAGCTGCGCCGCCTTGGAGGATTCCAATGGGCGGCGGTATACTGGCGGGTGACCGCCAGTGTTGCCGGTCCGACCGCGGCTTTACCGCCGCGGTCGGAATGCCCATTGGAGCACCGCCGGCCTGTCGGCGGTGCTCCCGCGGTCCTCCAACCCGGCGGTCATGGACCGCCAGGGTTGGAATGACCACCATAATGTCTACTGCAGAAGAGACAGTGGTTGAGCTCAACCTCACACCTTACCTGCATCTTAGGATGTCAGAGTTAAGGACTCTCTGCAGAATCAAACAAATAAAAACTGGATCAAACCCTATCAAAGAACAGCTCCAGGAGCTCTTGGCAGAGTTTGCTAAAAACAACCCCTCTGATGATGCCCTCACAGAGGGGGAAGCTAGTGATGTGGAGGAGAATTTCCCCCCTCCAGTCCTAGTTAGGGAGAACAGGGTACCTCAAACCCTGACTCCAAATGTGATAGTCAGAGATGCTGCTTCTCTCACAGGAGGGTCCAGCACCTCTGGAATCACTGAGGATAGCCTCAGTGAAGATGACCTACTGTTAGCCAGGATGGTCAAAAGATTGGCTTTAGAGAGACAGCTCCTAGCCATAGAAAGGGAAAGACAAGAGATGGGTTTTGGTCCCATCAATGGGGGCAGCAACATAAATAGGGTCAGAGATTCTCCTGACATGTTGAAAATCCCAAAAGGGATTGTAACTAAATATGAAGATGGTGATGACATCACCAAATGGTTCACAGCTTTTGAGAGGGCTTGTGCAACCAGAAAAGTAAACAGATCTCACTGGGGTGCTCTCCTTTGGGAAATGTTCACTGGAAAGTGTAGGGATAGACTCCTCACACTCTCTGGAAAAGATGCAGAATCCTATGACCTCATGAAGGCTACCCTGATTGAGGGCTTTGGATTCTCCACTGAGAAGTACTGGATTAGGTTCAAGGGGGCTCAAAAATCCTCGAGCCAGACCTGGGTTGATTTTGTAGACTACTCAGTGAAAACACTGGATGGTTGGGTAACTGGAAATTAAGTGCATGACTATGTTGGGCTTTATAATTTGTTTATGAAAGAACACATTTTAAGTAACTGCTTCAATGAAAAGTTGCATCAATATCTGGTAGACCTAGGTCCAATTTCTCCCCAAGAATTGGGAAAGAAGGCAGACCACTGGGTCAAGACTAGGGTAACCAAAACTGCCACTGGGGGTGACCAAAAGAAAGGGGTTACAAAACCTCCTCTGGAGAAAGTGGGTGACACTAGAAATAAAGAAAAAGAGTCCTCTGTAGGCCCCCAAAAACCAGACCAGGTGGGTGGGCCCCGAGACACAACCCAAAACAAAGGTGGGTACCAGGGTAAGAACTGGGATGCCACTAAGGCATGGTGCCAAAACTGTAGACAGACAGGGCACCACACCAAAGACACTTCTTGTCCCAAAAACAAACCCCCTAGCAAAATCCCAGGGGTGACCAGTGTAGCCATTGGGGATGACTCCTCAGATGAGGAGGTCTTCATAGCCTTCAACTGGAATAAGGGGCCAACAGGTGAGTTGGAGATTCCAGAGGGAAGTAGACACTTCCACCATCTACTGGTGAATGGAATCCCAGCCACTGCCCTGAGAGACACTTGTGCCAGTCACACTATTGTGCATGACAGGCTGGTGTTCTCAAGCCAGTACATCCCAGGTGAGACTGCCAGAGCAAGAGTTAGCCCAGACAGGGTCACTGATAGGCCTGTGGCTTTTGTGCCCATAGAAGTGGGTGGGACTTTTAGCTGGAGAAGGGTGGTAGTCAGTACAGACCTCCCCCTTGATTGTCTCCTTGGAAATGACTACCCAGAGGTTAGTCAGAGTCCAAGAGAGGAACTGGTCCAGGGCCAGTCCTCTCCCAAGGACTCTGGAGGTGCTGCCCCTGCAGTAACTGCAAGTAGGCCCCAGAAGAAAAAGAAAGGAAAACAGAGTAGGAAAGGTGGACAACCTTTAGCCAAGGTTCCAGCAAGCCAAGGAGATTCTGCTCCAGTAGGGGAGAACTCCAAAAGTGGCACTGGTAAAGTCCAACCTGACCCACAAGAACTCCTGGCTAGTCAGGCAACTGTTAAACCTGAGTGGGTGGCTCCTCAGTTAACAGAAGAAAGAGTGGAAGAAGGGTGTTTACTACAAGATGTAGTAACCCCCCACTCTAACAAAGAAGACAGGCACCCTTAACCCAAAGAAGCCTGTAACTTAGCTCCTTCCCTTGCAGGTGAAGAGCTAAGGGTGTGGTTCTGGGCACTGACAGCTGTCAGTGGCCTCTGCTGGGTGTTAGCCTTTATGGCTGCACTATCCTTGGCATGGTGGTCTGACCCCATGCCAAATAGCAAGTTAGGCACCCTGACCCTGTTGGTTATGGTGGGGTTACTTCAACTCTGGGTAACCTCTTTGGGTAAGCTAGGGGTGACCCTGGCTAAGATAACATTAGCAGAGGTGGATACCTCTAACCCCAAAATAGAGAGAATGGGTGGAGACATTAAAGACACAGACAAGAGGCAATTCAGACTAGGTCCTATCACTGTGGAAGTGGGTCAGTTCCCCAGAGGGAATGACCTGAACAGGAGGATATAAGGCAGAGTAGACCCTGCAACAAACCAGCCTATTTCCTCTACTCTTCCTCGCCTGACAGACTAGGAAGACTCTCCCAGCTTTGGGTGAGTCTCCTGGCCTGTGGGCTGGGGGGTGGGGGGGCTTGTGTAAGGAAATGGCTCCCTGTTGCAGTTACCCCCCACTTTTTGCCTGATACTGATGCTGGCTTGACTGAGAAGTGTGCTGGGACCCTGCTAACCAGGCCCCAGCACCAGTGTTCTTTCACCTAAAATGTACCATTGTCTCCACAATTGGCACAACCCTGGCACCCAGGTAAGTCCCTTGTAACTGGTACCCCTGGTATCAAGGGCCCTGATGCCAGGGAAGGTCTCTAAGGGCTGCAGCATGTCTTATGCCACCCTAGGGACCCCTCACTCAGCACAGACACACTGCTTGCCAGCTTGTGTGTGCTGGTGGGGAGAAAATGACTAAGACAATATGGCACTCCCCTCAGGGTGCCATGCCAACTTCACACTGCCTGTGGCATAGGTAAGTCACCCCTCTAGCAGGCCTTACAGCCCTAAGGCAGGGTGTACTATACCACAGGTGAGGGCATAGGTGCATGAGCACTTTGCCCCTACAGTGTCTAAGCAAAACCTTAGACATTGTAAGTGCAGGGTAGCCATAAGACTATATGGTCTGGGAGTCCGTCAAAAACGAACTCCACAGCTACATAATGGCTATACTGAATATTGGGAAGTTTGGTATCAAACTTCTCAGAATAATAAACCCACACTGATGCCAGTGTTGGATTTATGAAAAAATGCTCACAGAGGGCATCTTAGAGACGCTCCCTGTATTTTACCCAATTGTTCAATGCAGGACTGACTGGTCTGTGCCAGCCTGCTGCTGAGAGACGAGTTTCTGACCCCATGGGGTGAGGGCCTTTGTGCTCTCTGAGGACAGAAACAAAAGCCTGCTCTGGGTGGAGGTGCTTCACACCTCCCCCCTGCAGGAACTGTAACACCTAGCAGTGAGCCTCAAAGGCTCAGGCTTCGTGTTACAATGCCCCAGGGCACTCCGGCTAGCGGAGATGCCTGCCCCCTGGACCCAGCCCCCACTTTTGGCGGCAAGTCCAGGGGAGAAAATGAGAAAAACAAGGAGGAGTCACTGGCCACTCAGGACAGCCCCTAAGGTGTCCTGAGCTGAGGTGACTCTGACTTTTAGAAATCCTCCATCTTGCAGATGGAGGATTCCCCCAATAGGGATAGGAATGTGCCCCCCTCCCCTCAGGGAGGAGGCACAAAGAGGGTGTAGCCACCCTCAGGGCTAGTAGCCATTGGCTACTAACTCCCCAGACCTAAACACCCCCCTAAATTGAGTATTTAGGGGCTCCCAGAACACAGCAAGATAGATTCCTGCAACCTAAGACGAAGAAGGACTGCTGAGCTGAAAAACCCTGCAGGGTAGACGGAGACACCAACTGCTTTGGCCCCAGCTCTACCGGCCTGTCTCCCCACTTCTAAAGACACTGCTCCAGCAACGCTTTCCCCAGGGACCAGCGACCTCTGAAGCCTCAGAGAACTGCCCTGCATCTAGAAGGACCAAGAACTCCTGAGGACAGCGGCTCTGTTCCACAAAGACTGCAACTTTGCAACAAAGAAGCAACTATGAAAGAACACACGTTTCCCGCCGGAAGCGTGAGACTTTGCACTCTGCACCCGACGCCCCGGCTCGACTTGTGGTGAACAAACACCACAGGGAGGACTCCCCGGCGACTGCGAGACCGTGAGTAGCCAGAGTTGACCCCCCTGAGCCCCCACATCGAAGCCTGCAGAGGGAATCCCGAGGCTCCCCCTGACCACGACTGCCTGCTTCAAAGACCCGACACCTGGTAAAGGCACTGCATCCGCAGCCCCCAGGACCTGAAGGATCCGACCTCCAGTGCAGAAGCGACCCCCAGGTGGCCCTCTCCCTTGCCCAGGTGGTGGCTACCCAGAGGAGTCCCCCCCTTGCCTGCCGGCATCGCTGAAGAGACCCCTTGGTCTCCCATTGAATCCTATTGCGAACCCGACGCTTGTTTGCACACTGCACCCGGCCGCCCGTGCCTCTGAGGGTGTACTTTTTGTGCTGACTGGTGTCCCCCCCGGTGCCCTACAAAACCCCCCTGGTCTGCCCTCCGAAGACGCAAGTACTTACCTGCTGGCAGACTGGAACCGGGGCACCCCCTTCTCCATTGAAGCCTATGCGTTTTGGGCACCACTTTGACCTCTGCACCTGACCGGCCCTGAGCTGCTGGTGTGGTAACTTTGGGGTTGCTCTGAACCCCCAACGGTGGGCTACCTTGGACCCAAACTTGAACCCCGTAGGTGGTTTACTTACCTGCAAAAACTAACAAACACTTACCTCCCCCAGGAACTGTTGAAAATTGCAGTGTATAGTTTTAAAATAGCTATATGTCATTTATGTGAAAACTGTATATGCTATTTTGCTAATTCAAAGTTCCTAAAGTTCCTAAGTGAAGTACCTTTCATTTGAAGTATTACTTGTAAATCTTGAACCTGTGGTTCTTAAAATAAACTAAGAAAATATATTTTTCTATACAAAAACCTATTGGCCTGGAATTGTCTCTGAGTGTGTGTTCCTCCTTTATTGCCTGTGTGTGTACAACAAATACTTAACACTACTCCTCTGATAAGCCTACTGCTCGACCACACTACCACAAAAATAGAGCATTAGAATTATCTCTTTTTGCCACTATCTTACCTCTAAGGGGAACCCTTGGACTCTGTGCATACTATTCCTCACTTTGAAATAGTGCATACAGAGCCAACTTCCTACATTTACACCCTGTGCTCAATGGCGATGCAAAACCATTTTCTTCTGTCAACCTCTCTGCATGTTTCTTAAAACTAATATGCACTACGACCTATATATTTCTGCAGAGGCTCACTATTTACATAAGTATTAAAACTATCCCTCACCTGAAATATTTGTATTGGGGTTGGGGATTTTATATTTGTATATATGCCTATGGAATCTATTCCTATTATTTCCCTACATCACAGGATACAGGCAAGCGTATTATCTCCTGTGGATGGGCGCACTGAAGAGGAAGGATCAGGGCCTCCGATCTCATACATCAGGTAAGAGAAAGAATCAAAATGGCAGGAGCATGGAATCCTGCGTAAGGAAGAGGAAAGGGGGTGAGGAAAAATGTTATTGCCGGCGGGGACAAAATAAAATGCAACAATAGTGCCTTCAACTGAGATCTGCATTGTGCCACTATCAAGTCTATAAACTAGGAAAGAAAACACAATTTAAGGCATATACAGATATTCGTCCCTGCTGCTGGAGTCCCCCACTGGCGTCCTCGAAACGACTAATTGACCGCGACCCCCTGCCACTCCTATCTGCGATTAGGCTTCCCCTGAATTAGTGGAATGGAGCGATCGCTGGTTTGAGTTGACTGATTTTTGCCTGTTAGTTTGTTTTGTTTGTTTTCTCTCTCTCTTCCCAGTTATTCTTTATGTTGTGACTTACCTGATGATACAGTTTTCCTTGGCAATTTTTTTTTTTACTACATTGTAGTTCATCTGGTTTAAGGGCCCTGTCCTGACAACTGAAGTTGGGGAGTTTCCAAAGATTGTGGGTAGCAATTTGTATAACAGACCATTGCTTCCTGTCTGATCTACCAATATGAATATGTTATGCCTTGCTGGTTTATGCTATACTGAACACCGCCAGGTGTTTAACATAAATTCAAATGAAGAGATGTTTAAAAAAATTGATGTTTATGTATACATCTGAGAGTTACCTGGTTACTGTTGTTGGCCTCATTGGACTTGTAGTTATGTATACTCAGTGGTTCTTGGTTCAATCATTATAGAGACTGACAGCTCTCTTGGAGTCTTTCCTCTTTTGAGGGGTGAAGCATAGCAAAGAAAGTTGGCATGCAGTGAACAACTTTCAGTAGAAAGATGCTTGAGTTCTCAGCATCAGCTTGTTCAGGAAGAAAATCGAACAAGGCAACTAGACCAAGAGTGCCTGCTGCTCACTCACGTGATGAGCTGACATGATTGCAACCAGAAAAACATTTGAAAGATCAAGAGTAGTAGTGGGCAGCTGTGCACCGACTCAAATGGATACAGATTGGAAAAAGTCCCACTGTGGCATCACAAATGACTTTAATGGAAATGTGCTGTAAACCTTTAAGAAATGTTATTACAACACATGATTTTAACAAAGAAGACTGATCCGGAAACCATAAAATAGAATTTAACAGTGCCCAGGGCAAGAACTTGAGGTTCGTTGATGGACACCTGGCTGCCAGAATCCCATCAACAAAATTAAGAGGAAGATCAATGTACAGCTCAGTGTGCCCACACACGGAGATACAGAGTGCAGATGCCCGGGTGCAGGACACTGCCCAGTTGCTACGACTGTAGATCCTCCCGGAGGAGCATCTTGATCAGAGGTCAGATACTCATGACTAGGAGTTCTGGACACCACACCCTCCTGGCCCAGTCTGGAGCAAAATAACAACTTGGGGCACAGTCAATTAGATCTTCTTCAGAACTCTAGCTAAGAGGTATAGAGGTGGGAAGGTGTAAGAAGCCCATAGCTCCACACCAGTCAGAAGGATATTGCACATTCTCAGTAGTTGTGAAAAAGAATCAAGCCAGGTTTCTCCCCAGTGCTGGAAAACCCTACACCACTGCAGGGTGTAACTGCAGTTCATGATCCGGCATCGGTTTCTGAGTTTGTCCAACCTGTCATTTAAATAAATGCCACAGAGAGTCAGCCAATTCAAGAGGAGCATTGCCCCCCCGCACAGGACCAAAGACCCCACTCCACCCTTCTTGTAACAGTATCACATTGCATTAGTGTTTCCTGTGAGAACATATCCCTGTCTCCCTTTGATAGATGATAGGAGTTGCTCGCATCTCCACCAAACTGATATAGAGGTGGGTTTCCACACACAGGACAGCAGACACCTCCTATCACCACCTCTCCCAGATGGCCTCCTCATCCCACTAGTGATCCATCCATGACCATCTGGGTTGGGTAAGGAGAGGGGCTGCCACTGGCCAAACATACTGTAGCAGCTACCAATGTAGATCATTTTCTGTCTCCTTCGAAACCTGGATGTAATTCAATAGGTTCTTTGGTGCTGTGCCCACTGGGACTTTGGATCCCACTTCAGAACCTCCAAGGGCCATTTGGCATATTGGGCTAGCAGAATGCAAGAGGTCAGAAATCCCAGCAACCTAAACGCCATCCCCAATGAGATCCAGGACGCAGACTGAAACATCGGGATCACAGTCCGAATGCCCTGCACTCTCCGCTCCAGAGAAAAGGCAGGAAACTGCACCATATCTAGGATAGATCTACTGAATGGGAGTGTCTGCGATGGAGCCAGGTGTGACTTTGGCATGTTGATTGTGAATCATGAGCCCTAACAAGGTGAGGACGTTCACCATCGTCTGGAGATAGTTTATGAATGCCTGGGGCAAGCCTGCATCTGACAGCCCGTTGTTGAGGTACAGGAAGACTAGTACTCGGACCTCTGAAGATGCACTGCGACCACTGCCATCATGTTTGTGAACACCCAAAAAGTACTGGTAAGGAAAGTACCGCAAACTGCAAATGCTCCTTGCCCACTATGAACCGCAGTTAGTTTGTGTGTGACTGCCCGACAGAAATATGCCTCCTGCAGATTCAATGCTACACTCCAGACTCCAGGACTCAGAACAGAAACTGGGCCAGTATAAAAATCTTGAATCTGTCTAGGAAGGCACAGAGTGTTGGAGATCTAAAATAGGACAAAGGCTTTTATCCTTCTTCAGCACAAAGAAGAAGCAAGAGTAACATCCAGTTCCTACTTCTGAAACCATGAACCCTCTTTATGACTCCTTTGGCCCAAAGGGCCTGCATTTCCAGCTACAAAACAGACGTCTTCCTCCGTCAGCTAAGTTGATGAGGAACATCATGTGCATTCTTGCCAAAAGCTTGCAGAAGGAGTCATGGGGAAGGCATTAGGGTTGAGTGTGCTGGTGAATGCCTGAATCACCAAGCTCTCAGACATAGGGTATTATGTCAAAGAGTCAGGCTCACTCAGTGCCAGTCTATGCCGACAGAACCTCTGTCTATTATTGGTCGGCCAGGAACATGGCTTCACCCAAGTGCCTAAGAGAGTAGCTGGTTAGGCCTCTCTGAAGGGCAAGACAGATTCAGTAGGTGCTTGGCCAGGCTGAAGACCTTCAGTTGAGACATTACTTTTATTGTACGCAGCTGCAGGTCAAGGACCTCAGCAGCCTGTCTCATGACCACAGCAAAAGAGGCATTCTTCGTACCAAAGGAGAGTCAAGTTCAGTGCCTGTGGAGGTGCTCAGATCACTGGCATCCTGTAGTTTGGAATACCAATTGTTCTCATTGTAATGAGAGACAAATTTGCCCCATTCATCGTATTCATTATTGTCAGAATCACATCCAAAGAGCTGGTATAATGTGTGAACTTTTCCCCGTGGTTAGGTATCAGAGTATGAAGGATTGGTTATACACTGCCCTCTGTGGGATCGGAGCACGGTCTCGGAAGCAGACTCGAAGTTAGAGGCACTTAGGTAACAGCTCCTCTTCTGCGTCTCCATTGATGAAAAAAAGGAGCAAGTGCAGGTACCGGTGCCAGGATTTAAGTCTTCACTGAAGCTGATGTAGAACCACAGACAGTGTTGAGGGCATGGTAGGACCCTAACTGGAGGCCTCTGCAGGGCATTGGGGAACAAGGATGTGCCAGAGGGAGCCATAAGGATACCAAATATGTGCCGAATGGCCTCCGTAAAGACCCATTTGTTACAGTGTTATCTATGGCTCCGGAAATTAAGGTTGCATCAGGACCAAATTCAGAATCGGCTCCTGAGGAGTTCAGGAGCGAGACTGGGGTGCACGCTGAAGCTCTTGTGCCCTCTCTGGCGTTTGAGAATGGCAAGGAGAGGCTGATTGCTGTGTTAATTTCTTGTCCATCTTTCTAGACTTACCCAAAGAACACAATAAGGACCTGCCATGGGAATGACTTCGGGAGCAGGAACAGGAATTTATTTTTGACTTTGACTGGCCATGGTGCAGAGTCTTCTAAAGCTTGGCAACATAGAGTTTCAGCTTGCTGTCCTCATTGCCTTCAGGTTCAACTGAGCACAATCGCCACTGGCCCTGGATTTGTGTTCTAACCCCAGGCACTACTGACATACCTCATGGGGATCTGTCACAGACATTTGTTTGCAACAGTCCCTGTCATTTTTTGGAGATATATATGGGCCCTTGCACACTGGCAAAGAAAAATGTAGGAGAAACTACTCATAAAACATGAGAGGAATCATTTCAGGATCCATGTCTGAAAGCGCGGATAGAAAAGAACTGACATCAGTGCACCAGTTGGTGCTTATTTGCAGACCTGCTTGTCACTTCAGGAGCAGAACGGCGTTGGTGCAGAGCTGCAAGGCGCCACCTACCAGTGCGTATGAGTACTGCTTTTGAATTTCCTAATCCCATTCCTGCAGGAATATTCATAAAGTTATGAATCTTCAGTTAGAAGTTCCATCAGAAACAAAAGTGTGATTTTTAGGGCGTTAGAGTACAGATTGTGAAAGACCCTGCCAAAAGCTTGAGGCAGTTGATGTTGTAAAACATGAGAGGAATAAGCTTGTCACTTTAGGAGCAATATTTATCCTTCCCTTTTGGTGTCCTGAGGGATGAGGGTCACAAGGACATTGTTTGCGCCAGTCTTGGGGGACAGATTCCCTGTGGCCAAAAGAGCCTTCAGGGAGTGGGCTCCATTGAGGCTCTTGACAAATGATAAATGGGGTTTGGCAACTTCCGGGGGCTTGACCCTGTCCAGAGGAAATCTGAAAAAGTATAGCAGAGCGCCACTAGCTCGTTTCTGTTTGAGTCTTTAAAATGACAATTCTGGGTGGGGCTGTGAGGAGTGTCTAAGGTGGCACCCGAATAGAAGTGTCCTTCACGAGCTCCGCTGCACAAAACCTGCATCGGAGCGGATCCGGTCACGCATGGGGCTTTTTTAAGACCAGACCTGCCTGCGCACCTCCCCTAATTTGAGGCCCAAACAATGTTCATGGTGGAAGCTACAAGACCCGTGGCCTGACTTGGAGCGAGGGGCGCATTTCCAATATGGTGGGTGCTCCAGGCCTGATACTAGACGTCTCCATGTCCGCCTGCTAGCATTGGAAGCTAGTCATCAGCTTCCATGTGACATGGTGCGAGCACTGCCCAGTGGATATCAGCTCTTTAGAAGCAGTCGACGGCCGTTTCCCCCAGCAGTAGCAGACCACCGGGCTACCTGCTGCAGCTTACATAACCCACCTGAATACATACGGGAGAAGGTAGGCAGCTTTGCGGCCTGAAACGGAACCCAGCGAGCCGCTAGTTGCCTCCTGCAGTGAGTGGAGTGCGGCATGCCCCCCCCCCCCACATCACCACATGCCAAGGGTGCCTGTGCCTGAGTTGGGAATCAGTTGGAAGGCTGCAGGGACCGACCTCAGATGGGCCTGCCTGTGGATTGCTTGGAGGACTGATGAGGCCTGAAAGGAGACCTGGAGAGGCCTGAACAGAGACAACTAGCCACTACTGCCTCACTGAAACAGAGATATATAGAAGGTGAGACTGTTCATTACCTGCCCGACCAGCTGATTACATCGGTAACAGCCCTAAGTGTGATGAACAGAGCAATAGATTGGAACTGTGCATGACTGTCTGATACTGGGGAGGCTGACTGGATAGACTCAGGGACAGTGGTGTGACATAGAGGTGGTGCCCGCGACCCCGGCAGTGCTAAGTGTTTAAGGTGAGGAACTTGCGCAGCCAATCTGTGCTCGACTTGATACTGCTCCAGGGAAGGGGATTGCCAAACCTGACAAAGGCTTTGCGTGCCATGCACCATGAGGGGTAATGAAGTGAGCTGCAGACCGGGATCCTCTCTCATCACCAAAAGGCGAACGCGAGGCTTCCGTGACGGCTGAAGACCTCTTAAGAGTAGCTGGGCCTTCCAAACTACGGAACAGTGAGAGAATTGCCATACCCTTCATTGACCTATCTGCAACTCCGTTGACGTCCCAGGCAGCCTACCTCACGCTGCAATGGCCTCATAGCGCAGCATAAAGAAGGACAACACCCTTGAAGAATTGTTCACCAAAATCCTGGCAAAGAAGGTGGACTCGCCAAAAGACGCCTTCAGTACCTTGGGTCACGTGGACGAAACGGCAGGGCCGACCAGTGATGATGCCCCAGTAACGCTTCCTTTTTAGAAAACCTCTTTGGAGTCCTCAGGGAAGATTTTGAAGCCCTTAAACAAGACATTGCCTCAGGAATGAAAGAGCTCAAAAGAGACCATGGTGCTTTAGATCAATAAGTGGAATAGCTCAAACACACTCATGACTCCTGGGAAGAAGAACTGAATTCTTACAGTCAAGAAATGTTGGAACTTTGGGACAGGAATTACACTATCAGTTTGAAGACAAAAAAAACAAAACGATCCCACCTCTCCTACATTCAAATTAAGGGAGCTCCTTTACAGGCAATAACTTAGAAATTCAAAGACTTCGCTATCCGGCTCTTCTGCCATGTGGTAAGACATAATCCTTGACTGAACTCACAGGACCGGATGCCCCACACATTCCCCTGGCCAGGCACAGAATATCCTTACCTGTTTGCACTACTTCAAACAAAAAGAAATCATACTAGATGCAGTACGTGATAAACCTACAATAGATTTTGAAGGTCACAAGATAGGATTGTATCAGGACCTTTCATCTATGATGCTGCAGTGCCATAGGTCCCTCAAACCAAAGACAGACTTTGTCCCTGAGGAAGGGATCAGATATAAGTGGGGACACCCCTTCCACCTTTAATTTGTGTGGAATAATGAGGCACACAGAGCGTCAGCATGCTGGAAGAGGCCCAATCACTGATGAATATGCCATCCCTCACTGGCGACCCTCCAGATCAGCTGGCAACACAGAATTTGTCTTCCCCTTTGGCAGTCCCACACCTCTCTGCTTGCCGGAAGAAAGGAAAATTGTTCAAACCCTTGGAGACCAACAGTCACAAGGAGCAGGCTGCGCTGATACCCCAACTGCAGTGCCAAGATAATGCCTCAGAGGTAGAAAGTGACCACTGATGAACTTGCACCTCAGTTACCTGATAAGAATTAATTTGCAGCACAAACACTTCATTGTGAAGACTATCTTCTCTCCTCTGCCAATGGGCTCTGATCCTATGAGGCAACCCTTCACATTGTAAAGGACACTCTTGGCAGCGGGGCTCCCCTCCCCCTCCTGTGATAGAGATGGAGAGACCTTGGATAGACAACAAGTACCCCCCCAAGATTGGATGTGTGTGTTCCTAGCAGGGAAATGTTTTGTTTCTCTGTTTTCTATTTATTCCTTTTCTCCTACCTATAACAATCAATATGTGCTTGTACTATTTACAGACATCAGCCACTGGCGAATTATACCTGAGATCCCATGCTTAACCACAGGCCTGGACAATACTCATTAGCCCCTCTTTACCACCAAGCTCATGGTTAACATAATTAGCATTAATATTAGAGGTCTTAATGCCCCGTGAAGGGATAAGTCATAATTTCCTTTATTAAAGAGGCCAAATGTGATATTTGTCTTTCGCAAGAAACACACCTGCTCAAATCAGATTGGAAGCGGCTGCGATCCTGGTGGTTTGACTGCCAATATTTGTCATCAGGTCCTGGGGAAAAAAGCGGGGTGGCAGTGCTTTTAGTGAAAACACTTTCAAGGGAGAGTGACGCAAACACAGTTTGAAGTACCTGGCAGACTCCTTTCACTGCAAGTTGACTCAAAGGGGCACAGGTTCATATTAGCTACCCTTTATGGTCCCAAAGACCATTAGGAGACATTCCTTCGAGAGACACTTAGTTACATTCTCACTACACCAGACATGGATATAATTGTGTTTGGGTATTTAAACATTGTCACTAATTCACAGTTAGCTAGATCTGTCTTGAGACATGGTTAAACTGGTGCACTCTCTAACTTTGGCAATGGGTGACTGAGGTGGGATTGACAGGTATCTGGTGGCATTGGCATCCAACGGAGCGAGATTACACCTTCTCTGCAGCACATCAAACGTACACACACAGACTTCTTTCTCACTCACCACGCATCACGAGAGTGACATCCGCCAAGGTCATTGAGGCAGCTGCCCTTTTGGATCATTCACCTGTCACTCTACGATTCACACCACCCAGTTTCACGTCCTCTCCTCGAACCTGGCACCTGAATGCTAAGCTCCTTTCATATGAGAACACACCTGTAGAAATTAAAGCCACAATAGAGGCCTTATTGGCAACGAATACCATACTGACTACATTCACCACATTATTATGGGACACCCTAAAGACAGAGGTCAAGGGTCAGTTCATTAATATTGCAGCTTACCTCAACGTGGGCAAACCGAATAAAAGAATGCAATTAGAGACCATGGTCAGGGATCTGGAAGCCACACATAAAAGCACTGGCTCACTGGTAGTCCAACAAAAACTCAATGTGGCATGCAAGCAACTGAGGGCCATGGATATGGACAGAGCAGAATATGCCCTATTGCGCGTAAAACAAAAAATATATATTATGCAGGAGGGAACAAAGCAGGACGCCTTCTGGCTCACGGTCTCCACTTACAAGCTATGCAGCATAGAGTGGAAGAGCTGATGATGGCAGGCAATACCCTGACTCACCAAAAGGAATTTATTATACAGGAGTTTGAAACCTTCGATGCTAACCGATACGCCACCAAAACTCTTGATCCCAACGGATCATTTTTGGATTCGGTCCCCCTGCCCAGAATCCCCCAGGCAAATGCTGCCTGCTTAGTTAAAGATATCACCCCCAACACAGTCCTCATGGCAATAGAATGCCTTAAGACTAGTAAAGCACCTGGTTATGACAGGTACAGTGTGAGTTTTATAATGCCTTTGGTACTGTCCTGGCCCCTATATTGCCAAAGTTATATAATGACTTTAGCGCTACCGGCTCCTTAACTCCCACAAAGCAAGTAACAACAATTGCGGTTATCCTCAAAGAGGGGAAGGATCCCAAATACTGCTCCTCATACCGACGCGTATCATTATTAAATGTGGATGCAAAGATTTTTACCAACATTCTAGCTAACAGACTAGCTCCATATATGCATGGACTGGTAGACCGTGATCAGACTGTTTTTCACCCGGTGAGGAATTGTAGCGATAACACCAAGCGTTTCTGCCATTTTCTAGATGACACAATGGTCCTACACCGCTGCCCTTCTCCTTTCCATCGATGTGAAGAAGGCATTTGACAGAGTTCACTGGTCATACCTACACTCGGTGTTGGCGGGTTTTGGTCTAGGCCTGCGGTTTTGCAGGTGAATTCAATGAAACTTGGCAGCACCTAAAACGATTATACAAGTTAATGTGCTCTTGTCCAGGCACTTTCATATTGCTAGAGCCATGCGAAAGGGCTGCCCCCATCATTGTTGTTATTTGCTCTGTATATGGAGTCCTTCGCTGAATGAATACGTAGTCATCTGCCAATCTCTGGCATCACCATGGGAGGCAGGCCACACAAGATCACACTTTACGCAGACGACATTTTACCTCTTTTATCGAATCCGCTTGTCTCTGTGGCTGAGGTTATGAGGGAATTGGCATACTTTGGGGAGGTCTCGGGATTTAAAACTGACTTCCAAAATCATCTGTGTTGAATCTTACCGCCTCTGAAGTAGACAGAGCACCACTGGAGGTGGGTTTACCATTCATCTGGGCCAAGCAAGGGGTGAGTTATCTGGGCCTGCAGATACTTTCCACTTATCTAAATGGAAAGGATATGGCCTCTTGAAATGCTATGTGTATTTGACCACTGACTCCATCTTGACCATTGACTCTATTTTGTGCTTATCTCAGGTGCCGCCATATCGGTGGGACAGGGTTTTTCCATACTGAACTTGTTTTCCACAGAGAATGTGTGTGTACTTTCCTCACCAGAACAGGGTCACACCGTGCCGGAACATAATATGGGGGATGGGGAAGGTAGACATGATAAGAGAGACTCAGGCTGGGGATGGTTTCATCAGGGAAAAGTACAGCTCTGTCTCTGGGATATGCACTGGGGCAGGGCCTGTTCGTTTGCGTTTTTCGGCACACACCAAGTACAGCCAGTGTTTACATTTCATAACCAAAGGGAGGGGGGGGGGGTTTACTAGAATCTTCCTCTTGAGTTGTTTAAGGTATATAAGACAGGGGAACTTGGCACCTAGGAAGGTGCTCACCTGAGAGTGGATGCACTGCTCAGGAAAATCCCATTCGGGGATGTTCTCCTGCCTCAGTCTTCAGCGTTCATTGGCCTGTTGCTGGCAAGGATGATGGATTTAATCCCTATGCTGATGCATTTTTATTCTTAACTATTTAGCTTGGCTACACATATATTCACTTCATATGTTCACTGTTGATGTATTGTACATTTTTTGCCTGTCAATGTTTAACTGCTGTGAGTATTTTGGCATATGCATGTGTTTCACTGCATTAGAGTTTCATTCTGATGTTTATAAATTTGTGTGCTTTTATTTGATATTTGGAAAGTGTCTTAATAAATTCATTACTCAAACTAAGAGGACTGTATTCTTTGGCATTGTTTCCTCTTAGCAACACACCTCTTCTTGTTGGGCTGTCTGGCGGCAAACAAGATGATGGTCCTACCAACGGTGTTATACGTCATGCAGACATTGCTGCTACAACCACCCCCACAGATGCTAGATAAGCTGCAGGGACTTATATGGGAATTCCTTTGGGATGGTAAGAAAGCAAGGATGGCGAAGACACAGGCTTACTTGCCCCAGGATGAGGGAGGCTCGGAGTCCCACATCTAATGAGTTACTATCATGCGGCACAGCTGCACTACATGGTGGAATGGTCCCACCCAAGCACTGAAAAACATTGGTGGTTTATTGACCAAGCAGTAGCGGGTCTACACATTTGGAAAGTTCTGTGGTTACCAAAGGCACACTGACCACCTGGTGTATAAATATCCCCCATACTACACCCCCAGACATCAATACTAGGCAACCCAGGCTTTCCTGCCGCACTGTTCGACCCTACCTATACTATATGGCAGGAGGTAATTGTAAAAGGGCCGGAGACCTTTTTGACGCTGACAGCTTATGGATTTCTCCCAACTTCAGGAAGGTTATGGATTTCCAGCAAAGACCCACTGGCAATACATAGCCATCCGACATTGGATGTCTATGCCCTCGATTCGCCCTCATGCCAGTAGGCCTCTCACTCAGTTCGAGAAATGGCTTCTCACCCACACATCAGACAAACATTTCCTATCCGACATATAAGCATTTTTTGTTACACCACCGAAACTACCTAAAGAACATGCACGGTGTAGATGGGAGGCAGAGTGTAACCGCAAATTTACGGATAGAGAATGGTGTGACATACTCCATCGTGCCCAGGCCTCTGCCTCTAGTAAGAAAATGTTCCTAAAAATAGCTCACCATTGGTACTACACCTCAGCAAAAACTGCACTCTGGAAGGTGGGCGAGGAAGCCAGATGTTGGCAGCGGTGCGGACAGACAGGCACCCTCACGTATATCGTATGGCAATGTCTCCAAATTAGCTCTTTTTGGCAGGACGTATTAGCCACAGTAGATAAACTATACAACACAGACATTCCCAGATTCCCCAGCTACGTCCTATTGGGACTTCCAAATACAATAACATATCCTCTAAGATCTCACAGGGGCCGCACCATTACTTTGGCATTAGGGGCTGCTAAGCAGCTTTAGCTCTCTCAAAGGGACTCAGAATCAATCACAACCTTTTCATACTGGCTCCACAAACTATGGGACTTATTGGAGATAGAGAAGATGGTGGTGATGGCGACACACATGCTGCCATTATTCAACAAGACATGGGTATCCTTCACTTAACGCAGTGACAGGAACCAGGGCCAACCGGATGACAGTCGATCATCTGCGGCCTGATTGCAACATCCCCTCAGTGTTAGTATCCCCTTTACCTTTTACTATAACATTGATGTCTCAATATTTGCACTGGTCATAACTATACTCCCACCCAGACCTGTTGCAACTCTATTATTCCTCCTGCCTTCCCATCTGCCCCTTCCCAGTTGAAGTTTATTATTAATATGCCACTGGATGTAGGTGGGATGATTGCTGTGTTGTTGAACATACTCTGACAATGATATTAATAAAAGAGATCTTAAATCTAAAATGAAAATTCTTGAAACAAGTATATGTTGGTACCCCTTGGGCTGTTTTTCCGTCTCTTTTGCTTGTGTTGCTCCTGGTGCCCAGGTCCTGCCACTAGGAGCATTTTCAACAGGATTCCTGTCCTCTTAAAGAGGAACATTTTGTGGGAACCTGTATATTCTAGCTCCCTTTGCCAGCTTTGTACTCTGCCTAACTTCTTGTGCTTCTCTCCTACTGGTGGGGGCATCTTGCTCAGCCCCTTTGTAACCCGTCAGCAGAACACCTACCTTGCTACACTCTCCAGGCTGCAGACCCTCCTGGTTTATTGGAGGGCACATGGCTGGCAGTGGAGTCCAGTACCTTCCCCCCCAAATGGCCCTCAGGGGAGATTAGGGGTCCAGACCACTGTACCTGGAGAAAACCATCCCCGTTGTGCATGTCAGCTGGAGTTAAAGTCTTTAGTCCATCCTTGCATGGCATTGGGTGGCTTTTTCTTTCAGATGTGGATCTTTTTTCCATTGTTGCATGCAGGTTCAGGGTCTTCTTAACTGTATAAGAAATATTAATGTTTCAGATGTTTCTTGATGTTTGGTCTGAGTTGGGGTATGGTTGACTCTGAGTGGGTTTTGGTTCACATGTGTACTTACATTTATATTGTCTTTCTGCCTCTTTATCTCCTTTTTAAATACCGGTCTGGTGCAATTGTGGGTGAATACTTTTCCTCATGCCCTGATGAAACTGCAGTAAGTTATGGGGTGGTGATGAAACACGTTGTCCTTTCACATAAAAATGGTCTAAACATGGTTGGATGTTTTTAATAATGAGTGTGGGATGAAAAAGAAGACATATGCAAAATGTCACACATAACATCTTTATAGCTTTTCTTTGAGGACCTGGGGAGACTATCACATGTGTGACATACTTGACAGACGGTCACAGATACACACATAGAACATATTTTTGATTTAGTCTGGGTGTTGGTTCCGCCGGTTTTATAGGAAAGTTGCCAATGATGAGAAAGTGAGCGAATTGGCGAGTACCAGTCAATTAGCTCCTGGTATTCACTTACGTGAGCACTTCCTGTATATATGTTTACATTTTTTCACACAATTGTGTGAATATCCATGGTCATTGGACCTGGTTGAAACATAACACATAGGCAGTTGGGTTGTCCCTAGATGGGTATTAGGACTGGAGTCACCCTGAATGATAGTCCATAGCGACTTATGAATACTCTAAAAGTGTGAAATAGAGTGTGTGTTGACGAATCCAGTGCTCTTTGAAAATGAATGAGCAACCTTTGGCCTTTCTTGATTGTTTAGATCTTCAGGTTTCGAAAACCCCAGATCTTGGAGGAGAGAGACTGTCATCTGATGGTGGTGGTGTAGAAAGTTCAGGTCCAGAGCCATTAACTAGATATCGCTGAGATGTATGATCAATGACACTCTGTTATGTCTGAAAATTGAACCATTGGGCTGATAACAGTCCAAAAGGAAGCACCAAGAACTTGTAGGTTGATGTTTACCAACAAAAGTGAAGGAACATGGCGGTGGGTCAGAAAAGCTGGGCCTAAGAGGTAGGTGTTCTTCAGGTGTAAGCATACCATGCAGTCCCCCTCCCTCAACATGGAGGTGTATGCCCTCCATTTTGAAATGTCAGTAGAGAATACAAACATTTAATTCTCTGAGGTTTATGACCAAACGGTAACCTCTTCCTTTCTTGTCCATTACAAAAACGTTGTTTGTAAATCTTCTCAATTAAGGAAAGCTCTACTGAACTACTTTCTTTTGAAGAAGAGAGAAAATATCTTGTTCGTCAAAAGCTTGCTTCTCCATAAAGAAGTGAGTTGGTGCTGGGAAAAAGCATTTGGTGGGGTGTATCACAAAATTCCAGACAAAGGGGGTTATTCCAACTTTGGAGGAAGTGGTAATCCGTCCCAAAAGTGACGGTAAAGTGACGGATATACCACCAGCCGTATTACGAGTCCATTATATCCTATGGAACTCGTAATACGGTTGGTGGTAAATCCGTCACATTTGGGATGGATTACCACCTCCTCCAAAGTTGGAATAACCCCCATAATCCCTTCACCATATGAAGCACCCAAGCACCCTGAGTAATGAGCACCCAAATCTGGCTGAAAAGTCGAACTTCACCTCCAGTTCTAATGTGAAGGAAACTGAAATACCACCTGTGAAAGAGACGTTGGGGGGTCCTCTGCAGGCAGTTTCACAATATCCCTGCCCTCTGGTGACTTTGGATCTGGAAGAGAAGAAAAAAACACATCTCCACAGTGGTATTCATTCCAGTTGCATCATCTTCTTGAAAAACCTCTAAAGAATGGCTGGAAGGAAGTGCAGTCAACTAGAAAATTTGATTAATTAGATGCCTCCTACCTCTGCTGGCTAGTAAAAAGGTTTAGTTGAAAATCCTTGTTTAAGGCTGTCTGTGATTTGTCTAAGAAGTTGAAGGTTTTCACTAATCTAGTCAATTCCTTCACAAATGGGTTTCCAAACAGTAAACCCTCAACTGATGAATGGCCTCATTTGTGGCGAGTGTGCAGAGTTTCGGATCAATTGTTAAGATAATGGACCTGTGTCTCTCAGCTCAGATGACACCGTTCACATTACCAAACAGTCATATATCTCTATGCCCAGCCCACCAGGACCTGTGAGTCAATGTGGGAACCTTGTTTAAAAAAATAAAAAAAACTAATTTTATTTCGTTTAAACTTAAAACATGAAAGTGAGTACATGACAGCACGATCGGTTGAAGCATATCGTTACAAATCCTGCACTTGACAGTTGACAACACACACCTCTGTTTGAACCAAAACATAGTTACACTGTGCAAAAATTCGACCCGTGGTGGTTCCGCCATTTCCCCTATATTGTCTTTTATTTCTGAGGGCAGCCATGCACCTCATAATACGGCTTTACTAGTTGAGAGCGTCAGTCAACCCCTGCTTGCCATTTCAAGATCGACGGCACCCCTGGGCTCCTCCATAGCTGTGCAATGTCTCTTTTGGCCACCAGGCAAGCGATCCCCACAAATGTTCGATCAGATTCCGCCCCCCACAACTCTTCCAAAAGGCCCAACAGCGCCACCCTTGCTGTCAACTAAATTGAGCACCCCAGAATTTCAGAAATCTCCCGCTCAATGCCCACCCAAAAGGGACGCACCCTCAAGCACTCCCAGGCCACGTGCAGTAGATGCGCTTCTAGATGATCATATCTCAGGCAACCAAGAGGGGTTGCCGGGCACATGCGTCGCATGCGCAGTGGGGACAAATACGTCATATGGAAGTAATTTAGCTACACCATCCTCAACCTTGAGGATATGGCTTGTTCCCTCAGTGAGAGGTACGTCTCCCTTCAGTCATCCTAATCCAGATCTCCCACCTAGGCTGTCCAACTCTCTTGCTGCCCCGTGAGGTCGTCCAGTGCATTAGTGAGCAACAAGCGATAGACTTGAGTGATGGCAACCTTCCCAAGGCGTCCCATAAGAATTTTCACCTTGAGGGGGCTATGATAAGGAAGGGACAGGTCAGGCGGCAGGTGAACGTGCAGGCCTTGGCGCATCTGAAGGAAGCAACAAAATTGGGTATTGGCCAAGGCATAGTGGTCTTTCAGCTGCTGGAAGGACATCAAACAGTCACCACTACACATATCCCCATATATGTAATCCCAATGTTATGCCATTGCCTAGAGCACTCCAACTGGGACACCTGTTGCAGCCATGTCCCCTGCACCAGCGACATCATCCTAGTGTTGTGTAGCAATTTTAGCTATAGTTTTACACACGTTATTTTAGCAAACTAGGCCTGCCGCTGTGCACTGTAACCTAGATATATTTTATTCAGCTTTGTTTATATTATTTTAAAAATAGCCACATAAAAAATTGTTTTATTTTCTCTATCTAGCTGTTCTTTGCCTAGGCCAGCACTGCATTCTTAAACAAGACATTTCTTTCACTCTGTGCTTTTCTCAAGGCTGCAGTAAGATAGGTTGCCAGAAAAAGTGGTACGCTTTGTCTCTAATGTTCACAGAAACATACACACTCTTACGTGGGGATCCTTTTTTGGAACATCAGCTGTTTTGTTATAAAAACACTACTTTGACCCATGTACTTTAGAGGGAGATTCCAGCCAGATGACCATGACTGTATGCTGATTCCTGAGTGCTTTGTTGCAGCTGCTTACATAGACTACAGGCCTCTTGCTCAGGTATAAGGGATGGTGTCTTCCCAGGGGAACCTCAAGGGCAGATTTAGAGCTTAACATGCTGTGCTCCATCATAGCCTAGGTAGGACTACTCTTAACGATTGTAGTGACAATATGGTAGCGTTATTTTTATGTTTTACTCTCCTTGTCACAATTTTAATCCTGTCATGCTTCATCGTCCTAGTTATTGCAATACATGCTTTATTATCTAAGATGTAGTTATTTCAATAAAACCTTATTGAACTATATTCTGCCTCTGATTGTCCTTGCATACGTGTGACAAATGTAACTGAGACAAACTGATGAGATCTGAATGACCACGATTTCCCTGAGCAATGAGTGTGGGATGAAAAAGAAGACATGTGTCATGCGCTCAGCTGCACAATCATCCCTGCTCTTGGGTGGAGATGAGCTAGTTAGCCAGAGCAAAACCTGGATTAGGCTGACAGGTGTCACCTGTAGTGGGTTCACCTGCAGTCCACCTGAGTGCAAGTGATTCTGCCACCCAAATCCAGTAGTCTCATTAGGATAATGACAGCCTTTGCGACATGGCTCCGCCAACGTTTGGTCAGGCACTAATTTTCGGGTCCTCCTGAGTATCTCTGTCCCACTACATGCAAAGACACCTCAGTACTGTATACAGAGACATCCGTGGTATTGAGGATTTTCCTCCTCAGCCTAGTAGGGAATACCTAACTAACGCTGTAGGTTGTTCAAGCTTGAACCCTAAAAGGATAATCCCCATTTGGTGTGCTTATCTCTGAACAAAAATGTACCATTTATCATGGCAAACCCGCAACAGGTAGCAATTGCAGTCAATATGCAACCACCCCTTATTGCACATATACTGGCATATGGCCGAATGGCCCAGGGGGCTCTTGTTACATTTGTTGTTGAGGCTCATCCAGCTTATAGAACAGAACTTTTCTATTCTTGGGTCACCTTTCCAGCAGCTGATGGGAACACAAATACATTTCATCACTATTCACCTGCAAACATACCTGCACAATACAGAGCATATGCATATCTAGAAATACCTCTATCTTATCAAGAACATAATTGGCTTGATGGCACCCTACCCCATACAATTCTACATGTTAGGTTAGATCCTCTGAGTAATGATGGTCCTACCTGGCCTTTATTGGCCACATATACACCTCACCCTGTTGCAGTGAACTTGATGGTAGCTGAAGTTCCTCGCTTATATACTGAGCTTACAGCAATATACAGACGATTAGTACAGTTTGTAATGCAAATATTAAACACAAACCCAGCACGTGCTGCCCCGGGGCAACCACATGCAGTAATGCCAGGCATTAATCCTGTCACTGTACATTTGATCATGGTTAAAGTACCCACCAAACAAGAAGAGATTCCGTTTTGGTTAGCTCAAAAATTAAATGCACTGGAAGCAGTATTTCGCCATACGGGACCTCAGGATAAGCATAGAATATTAACTATGTGCTTGCCATTTGGGATGGTTTCCATAGTATATAACTGCAATACATGGGGCATGGTATTTGCCACACTCTATACTACAGCACACAGTACACCGACACTTTGCCAATTTACCGGAAGTGTTGACACAAATTCAAGATAAATACGGGGCTGCCCCAGCCCTGGACTTGGGGATGCAACTTATAGGCAATTTCGCCACTGTATCTTCCATTATATTGAGTAATCTTAATGGGGAAGCAGTTGCACTTGCAGTGTGCATGCGGCTCCAGGACGTTCTTCCATAGGATCAAGAACCTGAGCTGCCAAAGATTATTGCGGAGACCTACTCTAGTATTGGTCGGGATAGTTGGGGGCCAGACCTAAAAAAACACAATTTCAGGGTAAATCTAGTAAAGATTCTACCAAGAAAGCTCCAGAGGGTTCTAAGAAACACTGGGATAAAAAACAACAAACACGTAAAAAAGAAAGGGGAGAATCTCCGCATACGGAGACCCCACAAATAGAGATAATATAAAAACGCCTGACAGATATCAATATACACCGGAAAAATACAGTAAGAGATGTGGGCGGTCAGAGCGAAGAACTGAGTACATGAAACCGAGACAGGGATCACAACGCTCTACAGCCGTTTCTGTTAAAAAAAAGAAGAGAAACTTCCCCAACAAAAACCCCAATTGAAAAAGAAGAAAGTGGCAGCAGTTGCCATTCGTCATGCCACTCTATAAGAGGGCTCTACTGAAGAACAAAAAGTGGGCACTAGCGCTGCTAGACAGCGTGGCAGAGGTCACAATAGTTCACCGGAATCTTCAAGCGCATCTGGAGGTGAAAGCAACTGATGACTTCTTACAAGTTGAAACTGCAGACATGCGTGTCCCCACACCTCATAAGGGTGTACAAAGTAACGTTACAGTTAGAAGGAGACATTGAACACACAATCAACGCAATCTTTTGGGACCGCGTTGTAAATATATATGATATTCTACTGGCCGAAAGGGATTGGCCACATGAATTTGTCCATACTTGCCCATCTGGGGAAGACGTTATCAAACCTTCTTTCTCGCCCCTTGTTCCCAAAGAGCTTGCAGAATCCTATGCCATCGATTGGGCATTGCCGCGTTATATTGCAACAACGTTGAGTGGGATATAGAGTCCCCCTATCATGTAATTCCAATTAAAAAAAACAACCTCAACCCCAATATCCAATAAAGCAAACGTGAGGGAAATCCTCACACAACTAGAGTACTAGGGCGTAATCGAACCCTGTGTCACACCAATGAATAAACCTTTATTCCCAGTAGCTAAACCGGACGATTTGTACAGAATAGTCTTAGACTACAGACATTTAAACAGTCATACACACACATATGCTATACAAAACTCACACAGTACAGCACTTATGAACATAGTACGCAAAAAACACAAAACAACACTAGATATTTCCAATGGTTTCTTCTGCCAAAATATATCGCCTGAGAGTAGAGACTTAACAAGTTTCAGTGCGCTAGGCGCCCAGGGGTACAAGAACAGTCCAGGACTGTTCGCGGCTCGTGTGACTTCAATATTGCACCACATTGACCCTGAAGCATTGTCCTATGTAGATGATATCTACATAGATTATCTAAGATGCAGTTACTTCAATAAAACCTTATTGAACTATATTCTGCCTCTGATTGTCCTTGCATACGTGAGACTAATGTAACTGAGACAAACGGATGAGATCTGAATGACCACGATTCCCCTGAGGAGTCAACTGTGTCATGCGCTCGGTTGCCCAATCATCCCTGCTCTCGGGTGGAGATGAGCTAGTTAGCCAGAGCAAAACCTGGATTAGGCTGACAGGTGTGTCCTGTAGTGGGTTCAGACTCAGACCTCCACAGTGCAAGTTATTCAGCCACCCCAATCCAGTAGTCTCATTAGGATAATGGTTCTCTACGCGACACCAGTACTGCACCGGGCCCAACCCGTCAGCCGCAGAGCCACCTTCCGCCACTAGCGTGCACTCAGGGGTGGCCCCGGGCACCAGACCACTGTATAGCAATCCCAGTAGGCCATTGAACCCCAGGTAACGAAATTCCAGGTGATAGGACGGGTCAGCCCATCCCCCATTGAACTACTTGTTAACCAGTATCAACTGGGCTGCCAGAAACTTGATTTAAAGGTCTGGTATTCCCCCACCCTCGTAAGAAGATTTCTGCACGAAGCTGAAAGCCACGCCATGCTGCCTTCCTGCCCATAAAGGAGGTGAGCTTGGAAGTGAGAGATCTGAACCAGATGCGGGGTACCAAATAGGGATAATTTGTCAGCACATACAAGGAGCAGGGCAGACAAATAATTTTGAAGATAGCGTTGCAACACAGTGGGTTCAGTGGCAGACGACGCCAACAGGTCAGGTCCCCATCTAGGGCAGGACAGGGGCTGAAAGTTTAATTGCCAGGCCAGGCCAGGTTTGGGAGCGGAGAAAGATGGACCCCTCAGGTATTTTAAGGCGTTACGCTTCACTGGGATATCCGGGCCACACTCCTCAGCCCCCCACCCCTCCTCGCATCTCCACCAACAGTGACTTCCTTGGGTTCAAGCGCAGCCGTGAGGCATCACCATATAACTGCAAGAGCGCAAGACAACGAGGTCTGGAGCTCTGAGGCTCCCACAGAAACACCAGGAAGTTGTGTGCATATAGGGACACCCGGTCTTAATGTCCGATCTCCCACCTCCAACCATTGATGAGCGGATCACAATGCAGGAGGCATGCCAGCGGCTCGATGGCCAGGGCGAATAGCAGGAGGGAGAGGGGCAACTCCCACGTATTACCCGTCTAATCGGGAAGGGGTCTGATATAATACCATCTGCGCTGAGGGGTCCCAGTAGAGGGGGGTGTCTTGGGGAAGGTCACCCTTGGGTATAACTACAATTGTGGCGCAGTCAGGGCCCGAGGTGAAGGAGCCATGCAGGAGCACCTCCTCATAGGCAGCGCCAGGTGCACGCAGAACTTTTTATAGTATTTGATAGTATATCCATTGGGGCAGAAACCTTGTTTTTTAGCTGCAAAGGCTAAGTCAATAATCTTGAAAAGGGGTCCAGTAAGATCTAGCAATTTCTATGGTTAGGCCAGCAGGACCTGTCCATGCCCTGTTTGGGAGTTTAACATATTTCCTATGAAGGTGGAGAGTTTAGGTTCAATATATGCAAAGAAGGTCCAGGACATTCCACTCGTACACGTTTCATACCTCTTTTGACAAGAGGGTCCTTAATGTAGCCTGTAAAAGGCTGCAGCTTTCCTGGAGGGACAGAGTCTTAGGAACGTGGATGTACTACTCATCAGATTCAAACGCATCTCCTAAAAGGTGATAAGGAAAAGACACATTGAGAGGGCCTACCCCTAAATCCTGGTAATCACATTTTAGCCGCATAAGCAACGAGCACCAGGAACAGCAAGGCGGTGGTCTGACAGGCACTGCCACTGGGAAGCAGGAACGGCAGTGTGCAGAAGGCCTACTAGGAGGGTGCTAGAAAGGCGAGATGAGCAGAAGGGAGACAGAGGAAAGCAAAGTTTCCAGCTCAATTTCAGGTGATCGAGAAAATGGCACCAACACAGGGTAGGAGGGATACGCATTATAACAGGCGGGTGGGAGACAGAAAAGGCATGCAACACACTCAGCCGCAGAGTACAGGAGGGACATGATCAAACCGCGAGTATCAACGTTGCCCGATTCTCAGTGCTGTGTGGACAGTTATCTAAACAGTAATAATCTCAGTAGAAATATCCTCAAGACAAAATATTTCACAATATAGAGGCAATAACAATCTGAGTAAAATAATGTAATAATCGTGGAATAGCAAGAAATAGGCAAGATTGTTTGAACTGTTTATACTGTAATATAAGATGTTATTTTTGCATAACCATGTTGATGGGACTTGACGTGTTTTTGCCAAAGATTGAGAGTCATTGTAGATCTGTGTTAGAACGTTGGTGTATTACTGTCGTAAAATGGCTGCTGTCAACTTTTCAAAATCAAAAATAGGGTGAAAGCTGTCAACTGCTGTGTACACCATCAAACCTGTTACAGCATTGAGAGAGCTGGGTCAGAGAGACGGGTGGCGGGAATTCCCGACTGTCCATTTTTTTTAAGCTGAGGAAATGGAGTATTCTGCAATTTACTATGTCAGAAACACTAGTGAGAATTAATATGGCTTAGGGAAATGTATGGGAATATTTCACAGAAATGGTGCATTTTGAAGCACATTGTGCTGCAGAGCTCAACATAAAACTATACGACTTATAGCATCCTTGACAGTAAGGGGCATACATCCTATGAAAAAGGTCATTCTAAAGCAGGGGTCTCCAACCGGTTGATCACAAGCTACTAGTAGCTCGCCGATACAGTGTAAATAGCTCGCTGCCTCTTTTTTATTTTACATAAACAACTTTTATTTAATTTTAGAAGTTCAAGAATAAAACGTGAGATAGCTCATCGGGCCACAGGGGCCGTTACATTATCACCAGCATGCAGACAATCCACAGTAATGTTCAACCAAATACACACCATACGCATACCAGAGGCAGCAGGACATTACTCCAATGAACTGTCAGGACATGTGGCCCAACCATTTCACCCATACTCTAGCGTGTTTGAGGGGGCAGCCCTGCACCTCATTAACCGGCTTCTCCTGCTGTGCACACCAGTCTACCCCCCCATCTCCATTTCAATAGGGTTGGCGGCATAGATGCTTTCCAGCCAGCTGCAATGTCTCTCTCTTGGCCACCAATAATGCAGTTCCCAAGTTGTGGTCCACTCTCGTAAGCCCCCATATCCTCCATCACACCCAGCAGTACCACCCTGGGGGATAGCGGGACCTCCCAATCCACAGTCTCGGTGAGCTCATCGAGTACTTTAGTCCAATAGTGTTGAATCGGAGGGCACATCCATGTCATATAGTAGAAGTCCGCAGGGACGGCCACGCACCTGGGGCAGATAGGCTCTGGGAGGAAACCCACCCAGTGGAATCTGGCAGGGGAGAGATAGGCCCCATACAGGTAGTACGTTTGTATTATCCTTAGTCGGGAGGACATAGTTATAACTCTGGGTGCCATTAAGACGTCACACCAACCATCATCCTCAAGCTGTCCTAGCCACTGTTCCCAGCTGCTTTTGATGACTCGAATCTTCTGGTGCTTTGTTAATTAACATTTTGTATATTTACGACATTCCCCCTTTCCCCCATAAGCAATTTTGCCTCCAGCTGGCTATGCTCTGCTAGGGGATCAGTGCCTGATATGTGTGCAAACAGGGCACGGCGGAGTTGGAGAAATTTGTAGAATTGAGTGTGGGAAAGCTGATAATTTGTAGGTCCTGAAAGGAACACATGTACATTCCCTTTAACACATCCCTAAGTTGGGAGATGCCCAACAGATCCCACTTGTCAAAACCTTTCAGCTCTGCTGATTCACAGAGCCAGGCACCCCTCCAAAGGGGAGTCTGTTGGGTCAGAGTGTTTCAGGGCCGCCCTCCATGCTGTGAAGACAATCTTGGTCCCCTGTGCCATATTACTGGGGATCCAAGAGTCCTAGAGTAGATCTAATGTTTGAGAAAAACTAAGGATTGTATGTTCAGGTTGTTATGCTGGGTCTGACCACCCCCCATTGAACGAGTCATATAGGACGAGGAGCTGGGTCGCCAAGTACTAAAGAGCGCTATGCAGCCCATAATATTTAGTGGGAGGGACCCCCATCTTGCCGTGTCAACAGCTGGAGATTTAGGGACCAGGCCAGGTCCAGGAGAAGTGCCACCCAGAAGCCATATATTTGAAGTTGAGCTGCCGAATGGGCAAAACAATCTAGCGGCAGTACCAGGGGTACCAAGATTGATTTAGAGGGATTCAGTCAGAGTCCAGATGCCTCTTCAAAGCATCGTAGAAGGTGAAGACTACGTGGGCTAGAGGTAACTGGGTCTGCCAGGTAGAGAAGGACATCGTCCGCATAGAGTGCTATGCGGTTCTCATGGTCCCTATCCCAAATCAATCCCTTAAAGAGAGGATCGCTCCTGACCAATTGCACAAATGGCTTGATGGCCAGGGCAAAAAGTACAGGGGAAAGGGGGCAGTCTTGGCAGGGTTCCGCGGCGGATGGAAAAGTAGTGGGAAAGGGTACAATTAATCTGGACGTGGGCTGTGGAGTTGACATAATTGTTGTATCCGAAGTGAAGAAGAAAAACTGCAGACAAAAGGTTCCTGAAAGCGGAGTTTATTTCCTTATATCAACACCAACGTCCTCATCCTCAGCAGCCATCCATCGGAAGATCGACATCTCAACTGACACCCGATGGAATGCTGCTGAGGTCACCAGAATACTTAAACGGCAAACCTCCATAAAGGCGCACTGCCACTTAAAATAAAACTAATAATTAAACATAACACATCTTTCCCCTTAACAAAACAACAAAACAGATGACATATATATATATAACGACAATCCCCCCAACTTGGAACAAAATATATACAGTAAATCTACATTACATTGATCAAACATAAACTCAAGATGTTTCCCACAAGCCGCATGAACATCCCTTAATACAAAACATATTGACCTAGATATTTAGGTTTACCAATAATCCTTTTGGGTCTATTAATCTCCGCCTCCCGATTTCGACCTCCATCCAAACATCCAGCATCACTTGGTTCGCTTGCACACTCCATGCACAGATTTCCACTGTTGCGTCCATGTTGCGCTCTGCTTCCCTGGACATTTTCACCTGAACCCACCTCCTGATCATTTGCACCTTGCATACTCCGATTTCTATATCCATGTTGCATTCCACTCCTCTGCATATTTTCACTTGATCCCACCTCCTGAGCATAACCAACACCCCCGCCAAACCTAAACTCACCTCCGACACGCACACCTGAATGTTGAATGTCAGGCAAAACTCCTTGCCCATCACAAACCTTCACCACACTCCTCTTGTTCCACCACTTACCATTTTCCACCATGACAGAATGCCTTGATATCCTGATGACCTTAGTGGTAGGATAAAAATTCGACTCCCCACTTCTCTTGCCATGAGGTCTCTTCACTCTAACTTTATCTCCAACACAAAATTGTATAACACACACACTTTTGAGCTTATCATATCTCAATTTACTTTTAACTTGCAATTTCTCCACTCTATCCTTCACCTGTTTAATACCAGGAGTGGCACCCCCTGTCATAGTTTGTTGTACAACCCAATCAGGAGACAGTTCATTACAAGAGTGTCTACCCTTTAATAATACAAAAGGAGTTACCCCTGTAGAAGAATGTGGTGTATTGTGATAACACCAAATCCTTTCTGCCACCACATCCTGCACACACTTCCCAGCACGAATGGCCAATTGTATCGTTTCCTTAAATATTCTGTTTACTCTCTCAACCAGACCATTACCCTGGGGACTATATAAAGCAGTAGTAAGATGCTTAATATTAAGACCCTTCAAAAATTCAATCATTTGGTGCGATACAAATTGTACACCGTTATCCGTAACCAAACACTTAGGAATTCCCTCCCAATGAAAAATTTCTTTCAAGAATCCAATGACACTGATAGTATTAGGTTCTCTCAAAAATTTGTACGAAATCCATTTGGAATGATAATCTACGGCAACTAACACGTACCTCTTGCCTCCATTCATACCCCCTATTGGACCAATAAAATCCAAACCAAGCTTTTGCCAGGGTTTATCAGGAAAAGGTACAGGACATAACGGCACCTCCCTTGTATGCAAACTCTTATCTGCCCCCCTACAGTCACAGCAATTCCTAACTGCTACCTCCACTTCCGAGTCCATACCCGGCCACCAATAGTACATTCGCAACCGTTTCCTTGTGCCGGTAATTTCCACATGTCCCTCATGAGCCAATTGAACTAATTTATACCTTAATTCGCTAGGAGGTACTAGACGCTCCCCCCTCAAAACTAAACCATCTTCCACATTCAACTCATCTTTGACTTTGTCAAAAGGTCTCATCACTTCAGGAACGCGATTTCCTCCAGGCCAACCCTCACAAATATACTGTTTAATAAGTAAAAGAGAATTATCCTTGTCCACAGCCTCCTTCCAAGCTTGTCTAGAAATAACCTCTCCCGAAACAAACATACCATCAATCATACCAACTACGACATCTTCATCTTCAGTTGGCTTATTCTCAATTGGAACACTAACAGGACACCTTGAAAGAAAATCTGCCCTGCCGTTATTTCCCCCTGAAATATGTTTCATTTTCATGTTGAATTCATATAATTTAGCTAATAACCTGATCAATCTAGGACTAGTTTTATTAAAAACTTTATCATTCCACAAATAAACCAAAGGCTTGTGATCCGTAACTATAGTAAATTCTCTCCCCCACACATATGTTGAAAAATGGTTAGCACCCCAAACACAAGCCAATGCCTCCCTCTCAATAGTGCTGTAATTCATCTCAGCATTAGAGAGACGTCTGGACGCAAACGCGATGGTATGCTCCCTACCCTCCACCATTTGACTCAAAACAGCTCCCAGGCCAATTCCACTCGCATCCACAGTAATAATAGAAGGTACACCCTCACTGAAAGGTTGAAGGGCAGGAGCCTTCACTATAAGATCTTTGAGAATTGAAAACGCTTGCATTTGCTCTTCTTGCCACTGAAATTTCTCTCCTTTCCTCAACATTTTCCTCAAAGGTTCAGTCTGATAAGCAAAGTTCTGCACAAACCGTGAGTAATATTCACAGAGACCCAGAAATGATTTCAATTGGTCTTTATCTTTAGGGGACGGAGAATTTTCAATTGCGTCTAACAAGTCCTTCTTGGGTAAAATTCCTTGAGCCGAAATCCTGTGTCCTAAATAATCGACCGAATCAACCATAAATTTACACTTCTCTTTTCTTACTGTGATCCCATGAGCCTCCAAAATTCCAATAACCTTGTCAAGTTTGTGTAAATGTTCCTGAACAGTCTCTGAACCTATCAAAATATCATCCTGGTACGCCAACACACCATGCTCCTCACCAAACAGTTGATACATGAGTTTCTGGAATACAGATGCTGCAGACGCTAAACCAAACGGCATTCGCAGAAACCGGTAAGCGCCAAACGGTGTAATAAATGTCGTGAGACTACGAGATTCTTTACTCAGCTCAACCTGATGATAGGCGGACTTGAGGTCAATCGAGGAAAATACTCTCATTCCCCCCAATTGCGCACAGGTGATCCTTCAGCTTTCCTCTAATACTCAAAGGTACATTCCGCACTTTATGCACCACAGGTACAGCACCAGGTTTAAGAACAATTTTATGTTCATACCCCTTTACTAAACCAAGTCTGTCTTTGAAAATAATTGAATGTTTATCAAGAACATCTTGAAGAGAATCTAACTTCAAGTCAATTTTCTCAACCAAATTGATTGGTTGGTCTGTACCTGGTCTGAGAACCATTCCAAACTGCCCTTGGTCTCTCCACCCCAAAATGTTGTACCCTCTCTTTGCCACATAGACTTTAGTATTAATGTTTTTATGTTGGTAACAAACCTTCTCAACAAAATACCCCATCATATCTATTTCTTGACCATCAAATGCTACAGTTTTTACATCAGGCGGCAGTAAGGTGAGATCACTCCAATTCAAATGGTAATTCACATCCGAAACGATGGTTAAGGGTGAACCAGAATCTACCGTAACATCTAACATTGCATCACCTATTTTGATTTCACACACAGGATCTTTCGAAGGCTTGCAACTAGTGTTACGGTCATGCATAGTATCCACAATCAAAACACACCTTTTCATACAGTCAACTTCATTATCCTCTGTCTGCCATGAGGAGTGTTGCTGCTCAACCATCATGACTTTTTGCGATTGTTTACAGACTCGTGCAAAATGGCCTGTTTTCTTGCACTTCATACATACTTTCCCTGCCGCAGGACAATTAACTGCATTGGCTACATGTGACTTAGAGCCACACCTATAACAAAATAAACCCTTAGTATTACTTTTCTTAGACTCCGTTGTGGTAGACACAATTGTTTTGGATTTTGGGAAAACCATGTTCACATTTTCTACTATGTTCATTTTCGTTTTACACAGTTCTTTAGAAGCTAATACAGAACGCTCAATACCTCTGGCTATTTCTAATGTTTCATTCAGAGAAGGGTTCCTACAACATAAATTTTATTCTTGAATTCTAATATCAAAACAGTTCACTACTAATTGATCTCTAAGGTATTGATCTAAAGGGCCTATAAATTCACAAGTGGAAGCCAATACCCTGAGCTCAGCTATAAAATTGTCAACCGACTCATGTTGAAGTTGCTTCCGAGTAAAAAATTTGTGTCTCTCAACAATGATGCTAAGATCGTCTTTAAAATGATTTTCTAACCTATTGACAGCTTCCGTGAACACATCCCACTGATCAGTGGACAAAGGTATAACTTGCGGTAGGTGGTCAAAAATTCTTTGGCCTTCTGTTCCCAGGCAATTGTACAAAATCGCTTTCTTCCGAATAGCAGAAAAATTTGATCCATCAATCGCTACCAAATAACTTTCAAAATATTTAAACCAGTGGTGCCATTTCAGAGTGGGAATGCCAGGTTCAGGTAAAAATGCCACAGGTAAATTTGCCGTTTGCATGGTAAAAATTAACAAACTGTGAGCGTTACCGTGAAATTAACTTGCCCCACAACCGTTGACTCTCAAAACAGTTTAACTAACAGTGTACAAATTACTGAAAATGTGCAGATAAACCCCAACTGCAATCCTTAAGATGCTTGAAATAAGGTGTGCGAATCACTGAAGACTCGCAGGAACACTCCAGCTGCATACGATCCTGTTATCTTCCATAAGATGCTTGAATGAAAGTGTGCGAATCACTGAAGAATTATCCAGCCGCAAAGTTCAATGACTCCTCAGACTATAGGAAAGTGTGTAAAGGTTCTTGAAAATTAAGCAGAATGCGAGATGCAAAACTTCTAAACGCAAAGCTTTCATAGAGAAACACTCACGACTCTTCGAATCTCTTCTGAAGTCTATCTGGACAGTAACTTTGGCAACTGTGCTGTGAAGAAACCGGGCCCATGTCCAGAATGCACAGAGTGAGGAAGTATAGCAACAGCAACTATGGTAGCTATGTCACGCAGGAATAAAGCACACGGGCTCAGATTGAAAAATGCCGGTAGAAATTTCTTAACTGTGTCACTAGCAAAATATACGCGTTGCCATAAATCAAGTCACTAGCGAGACATACGCGTTGCCATACATTAAGATATGAGTCTTTAAATAGACAGCGCTGGAAGAAGTCAATCGATAGAACCATAAAATACTTTAAGCAAAGTCTTAAGCACGGGTCTCCACCGGATTCACAATGCACAGATGGAAACGTCCTCTGAATAAACTTGCTTTTCACTTCCGAACACAAACATTATTACCTTACAGGAACCAGAAAAAGAAACAGCTGCGAGGACAGCTGAAAACACTTGTACATGCGTAGGTTCGGTTGTTCTGTTGGTGTTGATTCAACTCCTACTCGTCGCCAAATTATGTTGTATCCGAAGTGAAGAAAAAAAACTGCAGACAAAAGGTTCCTGAAAGCGGAGTTTATTTCCTTATATCAACACCAACGTCCTCAGCAGCCATCCATCGGAACATCGACATCTCAACTGACACCCGATGGAATGCTGCTGAGGTCACCAGAATACTTAAACGGCAACCCTCCATAAAGGCGCACTGCCACTTAAAATAAAACTAATAATTAAACATAACAATAATGCTTACAGTAATCTACGAAAGCGAGGTACCAGCCCGACTCATAACCACCTGCAAATACCTTCAGGGCACCATACTGAATGCCTTCTCAAAGTCTACAAAAAATAGTGCAAGATCTGAAGGTAGTCAATGACAGTGGGCCAAGGCCACCTGAAGCTGACGGACACAGTGTTGCGTGCCATGGTTTGCCATAAATCTACATTGGTCTGGATGGATTAGAAGGGACAGCACTCACTTAAGATGGGTTGCCAAAATAGCGGCATAAATCTTGACATCTCCGTTAATGAGTGAGATAGGGCAATAATCCGTACAAGCCGGAAGTGGGTTTGGGTCTTCGGGATAACCACTATGATAGCTGTATCCAAGTCAGGCGGGAAGGCGCCAATGCAGTCAACTTCACCATAAAAAGTGAGTAGCTTGAGCGTTAAGATCTTTCAAATTGCCACATAGTATTCAGCAGGGAAGCCATCGAGACCAGGAGTTATTTTGGCTCATATGATAGGTTCCGCCAGTAAGTCTCTCTCTGGTAAGGTTAGACAGGAGAGGGGGTCGACTGCTTGAGAGGCAGTACAGAGTGACTGGTAGAACCCAGCAAATGCTCCCGCCACACCGGGGAGTGTGGTTATGCTATTTCCCTCTATATCTACAATTTATGGCACAATTCTGGAAAGCTGATGATGAGAGATCAACCAGTGAAGTAGTTTCCCATTCTTGTCCCACCCAGCCATAGATTTGGGCTGTAGAGGCTCGCCAGAGATATTTGTCTGCTTCCATTGACTAATTGTTTCTTTCCTCCCATATGAATGTCGACTGACAAGTGACCATTTCCGAGGAATGTGTTGCCGAGGTCGTTTCAAGCCAGAGAGCGTGGGTCACTAGTTGCCTAATTTGTATCATGTGTGCCTGCTCTTGAGAGCGTATAAAATTTTTAGTAAGACCTCTTAACACCACCTTACCGGCAGTCCAGATGACTCCAGAAGATGAAACTGAGTCATTATTCTCAAAGTAGGCCCAAAGTTCCGTCTGCAAGTGTTGAATGAAGGATTTGTTTTGCAGATGCCAGACGTTGAAACGCCACAACGGGTGGGTCCCTGGCCTAGAAGACCCAATACTTAAAAGAAGTGGGGCACACTCAGATATGCCTCTGGGAGGAATTTGAATGTGAGAGAGGGAACCGCAGGCATAAGCATAAGTTCTGTTCTGGATTGTATATGATGTGCTGCTGTGGTTTGTGTGTGTGGATTGCAGGATTCTCAGGTGACACACCCTCCACACGTCACAAAGCCCTAGAGATGCCAGCCAATCCGAGAGGTGGCATTCAGTACTGCATCTGGAGGCGAAGGGGGGGGCCTAGATGTATCTTTAACAGGGTCTGGCACGGCGTTCAATTTTCTGCCTATCAGTGTTAGTCCATTGGGTAATTCCAGTATGACTTTAGAGAGCTCTTTGAAAAAACCTTGCAAGGCAGCTGGAGCAGTTAATGCCACAAACCTACCTTGCCGATCCCTCACCACCCTATCAACCACCTTAGGGAAGGTGCTTTTTAGGAGAATAGTCTGGAGCTGGACCCGCTTACCACATCCATGGTAGTACGAGCAGTCGAGGTTAGGGGCCTAGGCAAGCTTTATCCGATACAGACACAAGGAGGGAACAGACACCTGGGGCGCATCTTCCCAGGCCATCAATGGAGGTTCAGAAGCTATCCTCTTCTCAGTGCATCAGCCTCCACAATCTTGGCCCCTGTCCCACAATCAGACCCGGGCCACCATGGGAGTCTGACCCCTCAACAACCACAACTCAGGTAGGTGATCCTCCGTCAGGTCAGCCACGGTCTCCCTGTGCCCCCACACAACCTGCGCATCTGGCCTCCTCTGGATCAGGTGAGGGCCCTGTTTTTGATGTCTCCCCTTCTTGGTCACGCTGGGCCCAAGCAATAGGCCAGGCCCATCCCACTATTTCCTTCAGGCCCTCCTCTGCCCTCTCCGCCCCGGCACAACTCCGTAGGCTAGGCTGGATGCGCTACAGTCTGAAGCCAGCTCCTGTGGTCCCATGGCCCTTCAGAGGCAGCAGACGCAGCAGACTGATATTATACTGGTGCAGGAGACCTAGGTATTGCGCCCACCCCATTGCTCCTGTGTGCGGTCCACCATCTCTCCTCGAGCGCTGTGGGACCGCGAGCTCTGGTTGGCGCCGCCTCCCCATGTTCAATCAGCCTGCCTCGCGGGTGGCCAGAACATCTGGAGGCAGGCAAAGCAACAAAAGGAGGGGGCCGAGAAGGGGGTCACCGCTACTCTCACTGGGTTTCTTATATTGCGAGCAGGGACCTTGAATGTCTTCCGCCCCACACCGCAATGCCTCCGGAAATGCTGGCCCAGACCAGCCCGGTACCTCAGATGCTGGCTGCTGTTTCATAGAGCAGTAGGGGCAGTGGACAGAGCAGCGGCTGGATTTGGCCAGCCCTGGCAGTCCTACTGGTCTGTTTCAGGCAAAAAGGGGTCTCAGTGCCTGCAGGGAGATAACACATGCCAGGAAATCTGTCAATCTGGGCGATGATTGAGGTGATGACTGGGGTGGGGGGGGGGCTGGTCAGGAGCACTCCTAAAGTGCGACCACCATCTTGACACCTCGGTCACACCCCTCGCTGCCTCTTTTCAATGTCCCTTTAATTGCTGTGCTCATAGTTTGGTTAATTTCAGCTCTTGCCCACCCTCACCCAAACCAGGTTCTCTCATTGGTTGAACTGAGTGGGCAAGGCAGTGCAGGTAATGTCAGTGCAGAAAGCTTGGCATGAGTAGTAATGGAATATCCACTGAAAACCATGCCACCTGCGTTCTGCTGCCTGAAACCACACTTTAAAACTGCCGACCTGTTTAGCTGGAGCGCAGGAGCAGCAACCTTGATACTATAGCCTTAATATAAGTATCAGGACTCCAGCTGGCTTTGTAGCTGCATACCTCAGTCCAGGAGCAGAACAACCAGTGTTAGGCTTGGGGCCAGCAAAAGGTTGCAAGTTACAGAATGAATTTTTATTTTAAAAAAGAAAACCCTGTGAGAGTTTAGATTTACAGTTTTTCTGAGCCTTCTCAAATCTATTCAATTGAGTTTATTTGCTGCAATTTCAGAACCCACCTTGCATGCAACTTGTGTAGCTCGTGCTTCAGAGGCCATTTTGAGACCACACTTGACTATTGCTGGTTAGTATCTGGAGGGCTCTGAGAGAGGAAGGCATTGTTAAATTTCATAAGCTTTAGTGGATCTACTTTTCCACATAACAGTTGACAGCTGAGTAGGAAAAAGCTGATTATAACAGTGCTTTGTGGGTCAGTGAGAAGGGAGAGGTCCTGACCTAGACCACATTAAGTGGGTGTCACACTCATCACTCTGGTGAGGCCACCCAGCCCTTACCAGACTCCCAAGAACCTGGCATGTGGAGCAGTTTGACATCCTGCTTTGCTGTCCCTGCGGCATTGCTAAGAGAGGTGTCCAACCTTTTCAGTAGTGACAGCTACTTCTAGTAAGTGAAAATCATTGTGAGCTACTAAAGGCCAAGCAACTTGCGCATTGTTCCTTAAAGACCGGTTGGAGACCCCTGGTCTAGGGTCAGTGTAGGGGAGAGGCTGACTCGCTCCACTGACCCAAGATAGGAGGTGAGGAAGAGGTTCACTCTCCTCTTCTACCCCCTCATCAGTAACCAGAAGTATGGTAAGCTAAAAACTCTCGAAGTGGGCCTTGAAGCGATTGACATGCAGGACCCTCAAAGGGCTTCTGGGAGTCTTGAGATACGCATCACTCTTGCGCTCCTTCAACTCGGAAGGCCCAGACCAGCGGTCTTGCAAGGCCCTGGGCTTCACGGCAGGGGCATTGGTAACCCCCGCTTTAGCAGCTAAAGCAGAGGTGGAGTTCTTGACAGGCCTCTTCTGTCTGCAGTTCGGCAGACAAAGGCTCATAAATAATGTGAAAGAGTGAAAGAGTGGGTGGTTAGTTGGTTTAGTGAGGGAGTGAGTGAAAGGACCGATGGATAGGTGTGTGAGTGAAAAGGTGGATGGGTGAAAAGATGGATGCAAGGTTAGATGAGTGAAAGAATGGATGAGTAAAAGGAAGGGTGGGTGGATGGATGGATAAAAGTGTGAATGGATGGATAAGTGAAAGAATGGATAATTGAAAGAATGAATAAGTGAAAGAATGAATAGAAGGATGAAAAGGCGAATGGATGGATGAGTGAAAGGGTGGACGGATGAAGAGAAAGTGGCTGGATGGATGAGTGGAGTGAAAGGGTGGGTAGATGGATGAAAGGATGAATGGATGAGAGAAAGCATGGATGGATAACTGAAAGGGAGGGTGGATGATGGAAGAATAGATTGGTGGACGAGTGAAAGGGTGGATGGATGATGAGAGGATGGATGGATGGATGGATGGCTGGCTGAGTTAAAGGATGGATGGCTGAGTAAAAAGGGAGGTTATCTGGATTGATGGATGGGATGAATGAAAGTGAGGGTGGATGGAGTGAAAGGGTGGATGGATGAGTGAAAGGGTGGATGGATGAGTGAAAGGAAGGGTGGGTGGATAGATGGATAAAAGTGTGAATGGATGGATAAGTGAAAGATTGAATAGAAGGGTGAAAAGGTGAATGGATGGATGAGTGAAAGGGTGGATGGATGAAGAGAAAGTGTCTAGATGGATGGGTGGAGTGAAAGGGTGGGTAGATGGAAGAAAGCATGAATGGATGAGAGAAAGAATGGATGGATAACTGAAAGGGAGGGTGGATAATGGAAGCGGACATGGGTGGACAAGTGAAAGGGTGGATGGATGATGAGAGGATGGATGGATGACTGAGTTAAAGGATGGATGGCTGAGTGAAAGGGAGGCTGGTTGGATTGATGGATGGGATGAGTGAAAGGGAGGATGGATGGAGTGAAAGGGTAGATGGATGAGTGAAAGGGTGGATGGATGATAGAACGGATGGATGAATGAAAGAGTACATTATTGAAATTGAGGGTGGATTGATGGATGAAAAGGTAGATGGATGAGTGAGAGGGAGGGTGGATTGTTAAAAGTGTGGATGGATAAATGAGTAAAAGAATGGATGGATGAGTGAAAGAAAGGGTGGATGGATGGACAGATGAGTGAAAGCATGGATGGATGACTGAGTGGACGGATGGATGAGTGAAAGCGTAAATGGATGGATGAGTGGTTGGGTAGAAGGATGAGTCAAAGAATGGATGTTTGGATGGCAAAATGAAAGGATGGATGGATGCCTAAAAGGAGGATGGATGGACTGTAAAGATGGAAGCATGGAGTGAAAGGGTGGGTGGATGGATGGATGAATGACAAAGGATGAATGACTGAAAGGATGGATGAATGACTGAAAGGATGGATGAGTGAAAGGGAGTGTGGAGGGATAGACGAGTGGGTGGATGGGTTTGGAGATTAATGCATATGATTGAATATGGATGGGAAGACGGACTGAATGGTGAGACAATGATAGATGAAAGAATAAATGGATGACAGAATGTAATGGTGAAATTGTGGATATCAGCAGGTGGATGGAACGATGAATTGATAGATGCTTGGATGAAAGAGACACAAGAGCTCTTCTGCAGAGGGTTGTGATGTCTTGCTTTGTGCCATAAGAGCTTCGGTTCAAAGTGGGGAGTATTTTCATTTTCTGGCTACTCCCTTGCTCCACAAGCTCCATCACCCACATTTTTTGGCCAGGCTGGAGCTCCGCCAGAGTGGCATTCTGGTCATACCAGCGTTTCCGACCCCCTGCTGGATTTCAGATTCTCCTGGGCAAGTTTCCAGAAGAGGGGCCTTTTGGGGAGCTTGCTCACGACCCTCCTTAACCAGACAAAGAGGTACTCTGACAGGGTGCCCTTACAGATGTTCAAAGGGGCTGAAGGCAACCCCCTTCTGTTGCACCTCCCTATAAGCAAACAAAAGACATGGCAGGAGGACATTCCACTTATGGTTCTGACAGACCCATAATCATGTCTTTAAGGGTCCTTTCAACAAGCCGATTTGTTTCTGACGTGAAGTTGGTACCCCAGTCATATACCACCTTCTTGAGGGAACCCATATGGGTAAAGATCCCCATTAGTGCCGTGGCCACTGCAGGTACAGTCACAGTCCTTAGAGGGATAGCCTCCAGGTACCGGGTGGCACAGTCCACCAAGACCAGAACAAATCTGTTGCCCTTGGTGGATTTGTGATCCAGGGGCCCAATGATGTTGATGCCCACCCTTTCAAAGGGGGTGTCAACGATCGGAAAAGGTTGCAGGTTGCAGGGTGCTGAGCACTTCCCCCCCTCCCCCCACCCTACCACACAGTTGGCAGGTAGGACAGGACCTTCAGAACACATGTGAGGCCTTCCTCATTTGAGGCCACCAACAGTGGGTGACAAGCCTATTAAAGGTCTTGTCCTGCCCCAAGTAACCTGCCAAGAGAACATCATAAGCCAGCCCCAGTAGGAAGGCCCTGTAGCACTGGGGAACCACCAACATATGGATTGCACCAGGTTCAAGAGCCTTAGGCTCACTATACAGGAGACCATTCTCACAGTAAATCAGGTGTTTACCAGAGGCACCACCAGCTGCCTGGGTCTCAACCTACTGCTGTAGACCCACAAGGGTAGGGCATTCCCTCTGCAGCTTGCAAAGCTCCTACCAGGTGGAACCTTCTTCCGGCTGCCAGTTGGAAAGCTCAGGCAGGTTTACAGTTTGGCCACATCCTCCCCAGTAGGATCCGGGACATCCCCCTCAGGGTAAGCCTCCTCCCAGAGTTTCAGGAGTTGGTTTCCATCGCCTGGTGACCTTCCTCTTTTTGGCAGACCCTGGGCCATTCTTTCAGGATCTAAGTCCTTCTGACCAACCTCTTGGGCTGCCATGGACCATGTGGTCTGGAACACCCAGTCAGGTAACCCTTACATCTCCAAGTGGGACATAAGCTCCACCTCCTTCCAGGTGGTATGCTCCAGGGCATTGCCAGGCAGACAATCCACAGGCATGGATGGACTCACACCTACGTCAAGAAACCTGAGACCACCCCCCTTTCAAAAGGAAACAAAGCCACTGGGTAGTGGCTCTCATGGTTGTCAGCAGAAACAACTTGGTGGAACACATTAGGAGCAATCAGCTCTGAGGACGTCATATGACACCAGATGGTTGTCATGCTGGCTTGTGTCTCTCTGAGCCTCTGCCCATTAATGGTGACCCACTGCCTGTACTTCCTAGTGTTACTAGGCATGTGGGTTCTCTGCACCATTTCTCCATCACCCAGTGACACTAGGGTAACCTCTACGCTGCCCCCCACACTAACTGGGACAATCTCCTCCCTAAGCGCTACACCAACCCCGTGACCCTCCCACTCGTGGGGGTTTGGGGCTGTGTACGCTTGTGACACTTGGCATCTCCCTTGAAGTGCCCTTCCTGATGTCATTCAAAGCACTTAGGGGGTACCTTCCCTGAAGACCTACTGTCAGGGGTCCATCCCTCTTTTCAATAGGGGGATGGGTGTACTGCCCCAAATAACTATTTTAGTGGCCGTTAGAGAACACCTTGCTTTAGTTTTTTACCCTCCCCGGCCTTCTTCTGGTGAGGACCCTGCCTACCCTTGTGGTGATCCCTCACAGATACCATTTTGTGAGCCCTGGAGCTGACCCAGCAGTCCACCTCCTTAGCACGCTCCCTGGGATCACTGAGCTTAGTTAACAAGGTGTTGGCGCAGATCTGAAAAACAAAGGCTGAAAATGTGCTCCAGTGCAATTAAGTTATACAGCCCTAGATAATCTTTGACTTCACTGCCCTTCACCCAACCATCCAGTGCCTTGCAAAGTGAATCAACACAATCCACCCAGGTCTGTTGGGAGAGCTTCAGACTGTCTCTGAAAGTTTGCCTGTGCCTCTCTGGGGTCAAACCAAATTTCTTGATCAGGGCTTCTTTCATGGGGGATACCTCACCCTGTCACCTGCATATAGGGCCAGTAGGGTATCCCTCCGCTCACTAAGGATGTGCCTTCACAGACTAGCCCCCAATCCCTCTCAGGGATCTTGTGCATCTGCGTAGCAATCTCATAAGCTTAAAACAATCTATGTCATCTCCCACCACAAAGTCGGGCCCCAGACCCTTGGGTATGTGGATGCTCTAGTCTCCAAAGGGCACTGGGGTAAAGCTGCCACCATCAGTGCTGAACTCTGCCTGCCTGGCCTTCATGTTGAGCTCCTTCAGGCTCAGTTCATGAGCCAACGTGTGTTTCCGCTCCTCTACGGCCAATTTCTTTTCCTTCAAGTCCCTTTCCAATGCCAATTTCCTTTCCTCCTTTTCCATGGCCAGTTCTTTCTCCCCTAAGGCTCTCTCCTCCTATCTTAACTTGGCAAGCTCCAGTTTAAATTTTCTCTCTTCCCTCCTGTCCTCCAGCTCCTCTGGGGATGGGTCCATGGATGATACACTGCTCCCAGGCCAGGGTGGAATCAACAAACCAGGTAGGACGTTGCCCTCATCCTCCTCCTCCACAGTGGCCAGTTCTAGACTCTCCTTTGAGCATTGGTTCAAGTCCTCCTCATTCAGCATCCCATCCTCCTCTGGGTCTACACTCAAAGCAGCATGAGCTTCTTCCCATGCCCTCAGTGTTTTTTTGCAGCTCTACCTGCCTAGTGGAGCTCTTTGCAGGAAGCCAAATTCCTTAGCATAAATCCTTGAGCTGGGCAACAGTATAACCCTCCAGGTTGGCCAGTTCAAAGTCCATCTTTGTGGGTGCAGATATAGAACCTCCAGTCAGAGACATGATCATATATATTAGACCTGGCATCCTTGTCAACCCTAACTTTTTTGCCTTCACACCTCCTGTTTTGCTGACCTCATTTTTGCTGGCCTTAGGGCTTTAGGACTCTGAGCACTGTACTACTGCTAACCAGTGCTAAACTGCATGTTCTGTCAGCTTAAAACATTGGCTTATCCACAATTGGCATATTTAATTGACATGTAAGTCCCTAGTAAAGTGCACTAAACGTGGCCAGAGCCTGTAAATTAAATGCTACCAGTGGGCCTCCACACTGATTGTGCCACCTGATTCAGTAGCCCTTCAAACATGTCTCGGGCCTGCCATGGCAGAGCCTGTGTATGCAGTTTTAAACAGCCATGTCGACCTAGAGAGTTAACCCTCTTACCATGCCCAAACCTCCCTTTTTAATATATATGTAACCCCTAAGGTAGACCATAGGCAGCCCAAATGCAAGGTGCAGTTTATTTAAAAAGTAGGACATGTACATTTAAGTTCTACATGTCCTGATGTGAAAAACACACATTGGGACGCTTATATGAGCCCTAGATTACATTACATAAAGTCAAATTAATTTTACTTTTTATTTTAAGCAATGGAGATTAAGTGATTTGCCTAGAGCCAACATCAGGAGCTCCCCAGATCCAAAGTCAGCAGCTCTGCCCATTAGGACACATCCATACTGTATGTCCCAATTTATGTGCAAAGCTCATACACAAGAGGGATGGTGGTGTATGATTATGTATAGTGAGCACATTCTCTGTTGAAATTACCTAGTAAAGTAAGAAGCAGCAGCAAAAAAAATACAGTAGGGTTCACCCGAAATCTTGCTTGGAAACACTTGCAAAGATTTGTTTTAAAACTGGACTTAGTTCAGGACCTTTGTAATAGTGGTGCTGGAACAATTTTCAGACTTGGGGGGTGCACTCACATTAATGTGACATCACTGACGTCATAGGGATTGTGAAAAGTCTTAAATAAATTTACACAAAGTGTAGCAAACGTATTCAGCAGGAGACTGGTAAAGATGTAGTATGTAGCTGGTGGTGTATTTTGGAGCACACTATCGGAAGTAGATTCCTATAGCATCATGCATGGTGCATTGTCATTCACGGACCGCATATTTTCCAATGAAATGGCCACTACAGCTTTACTGATAAAACTATAAAGCACACTGATGATAACGTGTGAAAATCGGGTTTCAGTGAAAATGTATAATTTGCACTTCAGCAAGTAAAAGTGTTTTGACTTAATCCTATTAACATCTTCTTTCCCATCACATTTTAGAATTACAAAAAGAATTCTTAATGTTTGTTTTCCTAACCGCTTAAATATTGCAAAATGTGTATAGTTCATTTACAGGTGTTTAAATTTTGTTGTGTGAACAAAAAATGACAACATACAACCTCTCCTTTCACACGCCATGTACCCAGGCAAGATTGTCAAGTGGTTCACCTTAAAAACTGATCTCACCTTGTAGTCAGAGTAAGAAAAGTAAACACCAGCCCTCATCTTGAAAGAAAAGAATAGACTGCAAATTATCAGAAGACTGACATTTGACCTCCGTCTTGGAAGCACAGCAAATGTGATCAAATAAGTACAAAATATAAAGCGTCTTTATTTTTTACTCTTTCGCAACACAATGCAAATTGGATAGCAACCCACCAGTGGGTCATGACCCACAGTTTGTGAAATACTGTAATAATGTGTTATAATGTGACCCAGTGTTTTCCTATTGGATAGCTAGCCTTGCCACAGTGAAAAACGATATTGGTGTTTTTTCACTGCTAGGACAAGCAAAACAAAGTACACTTATCCTAATTTTAAATACGGCCAATTTTAGGGGATATTTATACGCATTAAAAGAGAAGGTTTGTGCCTAGCTAAGGTTTATTTCTCCAGGTGTAATTGGCAGTTTTAAAACTACACTCTACCGGGGCAGGCCTGGAGACCTGCTCTGTGTCATCACTTTAGTGTTGGCACAATCTATGCTGCAGTCCACTAGCAACATTTAACTTACAGGCCTTCTGTACACTTTTCCACCATATACTACAGACTTGTAGGTAGATTAAATATGCCAATCTGGAGCATAGCCAGTTTCAACATAATTGAGTGGTCAGAGCACCTTCACTAGGGCCTGGTTAGCAGAATCCAGTGCACAGAGTGCAAAAGCCAGCAGCATCAGTTAAAACAAATGGAGGTGATCATACAAAAACACACAAATCTTTTCTGTTAAGTATGAGGCTGTCTCGGTAACGCAAGGGATATGACCTAGTTAAAAGGAAACCGGGCAAAGACTGGTGTGCTACAGGTGAAGCATGGCAGCCGAACTAAAAGGTATCTTATTCTTTACAGGTCAAATGCTCATCTGATTGTTACATGGTGGCTTTTGTTTTCACAGATGTTTGCAATTGCTACGCCAACATCAAAGTGTGTGGTCTGTAAAAGCCAGAGGACAAAATCACAGGTTTCATCACAACTGCGTACTGTCTGAATGAGATGGTGCGTTGCAGGTGTTCATGGGCTGGAAGGGTGAGACTGGCCTTTAGGTAAATCAGGCAGTGCCGGATGGGCTGGTCTGACAGGTCAGTGTGTGGGCTGTTGTTTTGGTTGTTAGTAGGCCTGTTTTGTAGGCTGCTTGGTTGGTTTTTACTGTTGATCTCCATAATAAAACAAACATTTCCTTCAGCAAGCTCACATTCATACAATCTTCCATACCCTGCAAAACATTTATACACAGTGTATCAAAAGTGGAGAGGGGGCCCGCAAAGTACATGGAGGCCCTCCCCACCCAGTCAGGAGCTCTCAGGCATGAGGCCTGTCACCTGTGCAAAGTGTAGTGTTCTGAGGGAGCCCTGTGGATTCCGACACCACAGCGGCTGAAAAGGCTATTGTTGCAAAGAGGTTTATATAGCGGGTCTTTACAAGTTCAAAGCCGCCCCGATTTGCAAATATGGGTCACTTTTTTAGCTAGATAATACTTTTAATTTGGTGCCCGGCTCTATTTTCAGTCCAAGTCCAACCGTGTGTGTTGGATCACTGCCACAATGTTCAACAGAAATGTAGTTTTCCCAGTGCATTGTGTGTAACTGATTGTGTTACCTTATTGATTCCTGCTGTAAACTCTGGGCCGCAGGTTTAAGATTTGGATCATTGCTGCTATGTTCATGGGAGACTCTCCTGAGACATTGTATGTGGCGTTGACACTGTTACCTTCTTAGTTGGCATTGTTACAAACAATACAGTTTGTGAGAAATTATGTTTATGCCTGGAATAGATTTGACTGTTACTAAACATGAATGCGGTGATGGGGGGGCATGAGAGGCAGAGGGTGTTATCTTTTTCTTGTGAAACAACAGTATGCCAAAACAGTTATTGAACGCATGTACACATTTAAAGTTAATTGTTCTGGGAAATGGATACTGCAAATAGTGGTTTGGAGAACTCTGCATAAAGGCTCATGGTTTTATTTACAAGTATGGTGTGATGTATGTGAATTCATGGAAAAACGAGTAACCACACTGGAGGAAACCAAATCATGGAAAACCAATTTTAGGGGAAGACAAATTTAAGGAATAACAAAGAAATCAAAATTAAAGGAAGCATTTTAAAGGAAAGATAACTTTAAGGAAATAACCAAAATCACATACTTGGCTAATGATTAGGGGTAGTGAGGGTTTTTGGGGTTCAGAGATGGGTGATGTTTAGCGGTGATCAGGGTTTTTAGGATTCAAGGATGGTGAAGTTCAGTGGTGGTGAGGGTGTTTTTGGGGGGTTCAAGGATGAGTTGAGCTTAGGAGTCGTGAGGGGTTTTTAGGGTTCAATGATGTGTGGAGCGTAAGGGTGTTGAGTTTTTTAAAGTTTTACGTTTAGTGCTGTGAGTGTTTTTAAGGTTAAGTGAAGGGTAGAGTTTTGGGGTGGCAAAGGGTTTTTAGTGTTCAGGAATGGGTGAAATTTAGAGTGGTGTGGGGTTTTAAGGGTTCAGGGACAGGTGGAATTTTTATGTAGAAAGGGATTTTAGTGGTAATGGGTAGAGGAGGTTAGGAGTTCATTAATGGGTGTGTTTTAGTGGTGAGGGCTTTTAGGGTTCAGGGATAAGTGGAGTTTAAGGGAAGTGCAGGATTTTAAGGGATCAGAGATGGGTGGGGTTTAGGCAGGAAAAGGGTTTTTAGTGTTAAGGCATGGATGGAGTTTAAAGGTAGTGAGGCGGATTTGAGGTAAGAGATGGATAGAGTTTAGCAGTAGTAAGGAATTTAAGGGTTCAGGGATAGGTGGGATTTAGGAGTCAGAGGTGGGTGGGGTTTAAGTGTGATCAGGCGATTTTTAGGGTTCAGGGATGGATGGAGTTTAGGGTTAAAAAAGGGATTTACGGTTCTGGGATGGGTAGAGTTTAGGGGTCAAGGATGGGTGTAGTTTATGCACGGGAAGGCATTTTAGGGGCAGAGATGGAAGGTGTTTTGGGGGGGAGAGGGTTCAGCAAATTAAAAGCATCCAAAGTAATTAACAAAGTAAAATATATAAATCCAAAATACTGTCCCCTGATGTAAAGGATTGAAATGAATACCTTTGACAAAAATATTTCTTAAAGTAAGACCTGCAACCATATAATTTACATCTTAAACAAGCATTTGCAATGCAACGGGTCTGGCATTTCTCTGAGTTAGAGCTATTAGCAGTTTAAACTCCCAACCGGACTTTTCTTGCCACATTAAATGGAAAAAAAGAGCATGATCGCGCTGCTGCACTTCACTCGTAAAGAAACCTATCGGCAAAAGTCCAATTATCTACGTAACCGGCAAAAGTGCAAATAACTATGTAACAGGGTCAATGTCATGCAAAGCGTTCGACTTCTGCCAAGCGAGATCGCACTGCGAAAAAAGATAAGAAAAGTAGTCCACAAACCGGACAGAAAAAAGCGAGCCTCGTATGTTTTCAGTACTTGGTCGCTGCGCTTGAGGAGGGCTAACCACCGGAAAAGGCATGACGTATGCATGCCTTCCACTAATGAAAGCAAGCAGATTTTAAAAGGCAAGCCCACGAACCAATGAAAGACACTGACGTGACATGGATGGGGCTCCGATCCCTTTTCTAACTACTAAAACGTCTCGCAAGCGATACACATGCGCAAGCACATGCTAGCGCAGGCTCGACCCTAAAAATATGAATGCAGAAGCCAATTATAATTTTGAAAAAAGACATTCAATGAATTGGTTTCAATAAAACTGTAAATGCCATTTATCCTTAAAGTTTCTATTAAACCATTTAGATAAAATGGTTTCTCAATAAAGGTATTCCATTAAATAATTTTCCTATGAAATCACATATAACCGAATGGTGATTGAAGTATCAGAGCTTAAGAAAATAGGATCCCCAATCAAACCAGAACAAGGTTTGTTGTATTAGGGAATCATTAAAGCGTCTTTCTTTAATAGAAATCTTTCTGTATTACCATCTCTATAATCTTTCTTGATGACATCTAACACATCATTTCAGATTGTTGTCACTCTGCGAACAATCCTTGAAACCTTTAACTAGAGGCGCTGTGGCAAGATAACATCAAATACGCAATTTATGTTGGCAGATCCTCCTAAGAATTTCCCAGTTGGTTAGGTCAATATTCAGCTTGTTGCCTGAAAGCCTTCGGGTGCATAAAGGGCCGCCTCTCACAAGACTGAGTCATGCCCCAAACCTAAATACCAGAGACACACCTTGAGCAGGTCCGTGACAGACATCAGTTTACTACAGTCCCAGAATGGTTTAAAACGTATAGTTTAGGATGAGACAATGTTCGCAAGCACACAGAAGAACAACAAAATTGAGAGAGCAGCTCCAGAGCCGGTTCCAAAAAGGTGAAAAGAAAGGAACTGGCATTAGCACAGAGAGATGGTGCTTCTATGCAGATTTGTAATTTCTCAGGATGGCATGGAGGCGGCATGGAGGCAGCGTGGAGCAGCTCAGTGCCGCCAGGGGTACTGCTGACAAAAGCTTTCAGTTCCAGTCTAGCCCATGGGGAATATTCTAAAGTTGAGGAATCCGAAGTTAGGTGTATCCATCGAAAAGTTGCTTACTATGATACTTTCCATGTCCCAAAGCTCATAAAACAGGGATCAAATATATCAACCTAGTGTTAATAAAGTGTCACTAGCCATGTCCTGGAAATCCCCCAAAGCCTCTTCTCTAGATCACTAGAAACAATGGGTTCACAAATGTCAGATGCAGGAAATGTGGCTCTAGAAAGATATGAAGATAATCCACTAAGAAAAACACCGATTCAGAATCCACTAAAACCCCATCACAGAGAAGCTCAGAAGGCTTCACGACGGGAGCACAAAACATCAAAAAAGTAAAGGGTGGCCAATATACTATACCACATAAACTGCATTAATAGCAACAAGGTATGAACAATAAAAGACAGGAAGGAAGCACAGTCGATTTCCCATGCTAAAGCAGCAATGTTTCAACAATACAGAAGGTAAAATATTTTCATGCACTATATACTATCATATCCAAAACTGCAGACAACTGCCTAAATCAATCCAAGAAACCTAATTAGGTTATTAATTGAGGTGTACCAAACGAATCAAAAGACATACTAATAGCCCTTAAATTCATAGATTAAAGTTTAGTTCTTATTGTCTAATTATCTAAAAGCTTCACATGCATTCCTTCAGCAAGACGAAATATTAAATATGCAGAACCACCACAACCTACATAAAACTAATGAAGACAACATGGAATTGAACACGAACAGAACACACCAAAGGGAAAATCAAATAGATATATTAAATATCGAAGAGTAAGTAAAAGCAAAGATTAAGTAAACACGTTAAGAGAATGAACCGATGTTGTCATATAATCTGATTACTGCATAAATAATGCTGCAGTAATACATGTGAAATGTAAGATGTAATATGCAAAATGCTAACACAAAAACATTTAAACAACAATTATAGTGGACAATAGTGCCGCTTGAAGATATACTGTTCTGACCTAAATTTCTCAAGTTTCCAACCTCCGGATTCACATCAAGAAGGTATGCATATACATGACAATACGGTATCAATAGTCTCAATAGACTTTAGAGGCCAAATGTGACCCTCTGTCAACAGCTCCAATAACAACCCAAAGAGCCTTCAGAAGATCTTTGAGCAAATCATGACATATCATGGTTTCTAGCACAACTGAACCACTATGACCAAGGGCACAATTATTAGCAGAGATCACAGGTATTGCATTCTCAGCAAAGAGGACACTATTGAGGTACATTATTGCGAGATGACTTAACATGTAATGCATGTTTGGGAACGACCTCAACATGCACGGGAGGACGGTGGACATTGCACTCACTCAGTCTCTCTCCAATCTTTGTGAAATGGGGAGGTCTGTCATGACAGTCTGCCTGGTATTGTAATAAGAGCTTGGATGTGTGGAGTCTCAGGTGCCTGGTGGGCATCAGGTGAAGGACCTTGAGAATCTGTAAGAGTTGTGGGAGGTTCAGAAAAGCTGATGTTGTAAAATCTCAGCAAGAATATTTCACTTTCAAAGGACTGAGCAGGATAGCTGAGGCACAGTTAAACGCTGCAGATGCAGTAGGCTTACTACTTGCTTTCAAAGATAGTCTGCTTTTTAGAAAGCCTTCGGATCCTGACTCCAGAGCCAGTTAAAGGTCTGAGCTTCACTGGCATTTCCTATTGTACTCATACATGAAATACACTCAGGAGAAAACCTTGAGGTCACAAGGAGCCAAAAGAGACTAATTCAACAATCCAATTAGCCAAAAATGGGTGTAGAAACTGATAACTCTGCCAGACCTGACCAACTTGTCAGATAATAGGCAAGTCATGATGACAGGCCTGAGCTCCCCCAGTTCCAAATCCAGTTGTTGGGGCTATTTATGAGAAGGTAGGATTTGCATTATTGGTCCTTTTGACACCATACTGCTGAAGGCAATTAACACAACCTTGGTGCCTTAGACTCTGTCATAAAGTACCATAAAGTAGTACCCCTGACCAGCAACAACCCTTTTATCTCGTCCAGGGCCCTTATTAAGATCACCTAGTTCCAGTAGATTATCAAGTGAATTATTTTGTTTTTTAAAAAATCCAATCAATTGACATGGCAAACTATCAAACTTGTAGGGGGATTCACCTTAAATAGTTCAAATTTGTTTTAAATTTAGTAGATGTATGTATTTATTAATCTTTCTTTTGATTCATAATATCAGTTTTACTAGAACCAAAATACATGGAGTTGCCTGATGTGAAAGTGAACTGATTCCACCATTTAATTCTGTTTACCATTGCTTCGGATTTGAATGAAATAGGGTTGAGTTACAATAAAAACAGCATTCCCATTAAACTAATCCACACTTCTCCACTGTACCTTACTTATACACGAAATACACAATTTCAATTGTTTTTTTTTTACAGGCTTGTTTTTTTAGGTTCCATGGCAAGTCTTGTGTTGCGTAGGCCCCTCTTGCCTTGCAGCAAGACCTTTCTCAGCCCTATTTTAGTGATGCTAAATGCATTCCAAATCGTTAAAACTCTTTCAAGTACTGTCAATATCATTGATTCTGTTAACCTAAGGGAATTAGACACTCATCAGTAGCCCCTTTCACCAAGAGGTCCTTTAGTCAGACCATCGTATTTTTAACATATGCTATCCATCTTAGCTCCTCATTTATGTGTCAATAAGTTTGCTCTTGTTCTCCTTAGCACTACCATTTTTGTATTCTACTTTTCTCTTGACCTATTGCTACACCTTCCTTATTTGACTTGAATCCATGTTAAAAATGGTTTCATTAATATTGTTGGGATACAGCTGTGTTACAGCCCTTCCATCCAGATAGGTAAACATACTGGGACTACAACACCCGTTTAATTGATAATTCAGTTTCAGCAATAATTATGTGTTTAAAAGTCCCCATTACTTTCTGTAAATATATTCCTATCGAAGTTCGATCCGTTTGACCTTTCCCATGCCAAGGAGTTAGTGAGAAGAATTTGATTTCCTTTCAGATATTCTGTTTTAAAAGTAACTAAATGGCTTATTACTTCACAATTCTCAACTGACACTCTCTCCAAATATGTTTTTTACTTACAGCTACAAAAATGTTTCCTGCAATGTTCATACTAGACAGAAATTGTACTTTATGAAACCTTTTTCTAACACGGGGTCAGCAACACTTTCCGTAATAAGAGCTACTTTCTTTTAATGACATTCATCCCAAGCTACTAATACTATTAATGTTGTAACTGTGACCACGTCAGAGAAGATCGCGTTAGTGGCCACCCTGTGCATGATTACCCACAGTAGTCACAGCAGTGCACCAGGGTTAGGGTGTCAGGGTACTCCTACACTGCCTTTTTATGTCCTTTTTAAAAAACATTTTCACGGCAGGGAACCAAGACCTCATGTCCTGTAATGGCCACTGCTGCATTTCTTTTCATATTGCTGCCAGCCAATCAGATCGCTCACTCCCAAGAAAGCCCCCTCAGCCAATAAGAAGGCTAGAATTTTTGAATTACTGCCAAACTCTCAGTATGTCTATACATTTTGTACCTTAAATTCTCCAAAACAACTGAACAATTATACATCAAAATATCAAACACATTTTCTAAATAAGGATCTGGCTGTCTGCCAAATCTGGCTTCATTCCGTGCATACTTTTTGGCTATGTCAGAGTCTAAAATTGTCTATAGAAACTGCATGCGAAAAATTGTGTTTCGGGCCCCACCCTGCTTTATCTCGGCCGCTGCGTGATGGATCACCTTGAAACTTCCCAGGAAGAAGCTAAGGTGAATGAACTGCTTTTTGGAACGTTTTGTGAAGATTTGTCAAACAGCACCAACGTTACTAGCAATCAAAAACTGCTCTTCCTATGGAAACCCTGACCCTACTATAACTACACACTAGTGCCTGCGACTGTGATTATATATATATATATATATATATATATATATATATATATATGCACACGCACACTATTATATTTACCCACATCCATATACATATAGTAAATTGACTGGAAAAAGTTGGAAAAGACAAAAAAGCATTGTATTTCCTTAACTGAAATAGTTGAAGGCCTATCTAGAACTGCTGAATCTTTCTTGGGGTCCATGGCTGAACCCTTAAGATATAACCCAAATAGTCCAGTCTTTGAACTTCAAACTGGCACTAATTCGGTTGACATGGCAGTTGGGTTCTCGAAGAAATTCTGAGACATGGATTTGATGACTTTTGAGGGGCTTAGAAAATATTTACATTTCATCCAAATAAATTAATACAAAAATATAGACTATATTGCAGGAAATCCTATCCATGCATTGTTGGAATATTGCAGAAGCACTACTGACCCCACACAGCATTATAAAGGATATATAGGGTTTGAAAGGCTGTCTTCCATTTGTCTTCTTCAATGATCCTTGGCAAGTGATATGTGCCCTCTTAAAACTAATCTAGCAAAAATGTGAGTCTCTCAAACAGCCTCCAAGATGTCCTTGATCTACGGCAAGGTATATCTGAGTCCGCTGAAGTCAACACAAGGCCTTATCTAATTTTTCTTTTTAGAAACAAAAAATAAAAGAGCCCTACCAGAGAGGTGCATATTACAATCAAACCATTCTCAAGGTGTCCATTCAAATAGTCCCTTAGGATTTGTTTCTCTGTTTCGGACAGAGTGCATGTATAGCTGAAGAATACCTTGTGTCAAGTTTTACTGTTACTGCGTAATAACATGACCAATGTGGCAGTGGAAGACTGCCCTTAGGTTTGACTAAAAAGTCAGAAAAATGTGAATAATGCTCTGAAATCATGAACAAAGAAGCCACCGTGGAAGTACAGTCCTTTCTATGAGACTGAAGCCTCAGAGTTTGGAAATTCTTTAAAAGTTTCTATTACAAAATTCAGGACTTTCTCATATTTTCTAGTAGCCCAATTGATGTAGGGACTATGGTGACATAACCAGGTCCATCCAGAATAACTGGATGACTGGGAAAGGAAATAAGGTCAAAACTGATGGTTTCTTGATCGTTGTACATGGATCTCCAAGATTAATGGCGTATTCAGTTACAGGCCTGGAGTTATTGGAGTTACATCAACTGACACATCATTTCTGCTATTATTTAAGTAGTCTGTTGATGGCATTCCAGTCTGTCCAAACAACATCCATTTACATCTTCAGACACCAAGTGGAGGCACTAGGTAAACAGATAGAAATAGGCAATAAACAAGGCGTACCTGTTCTCAGAAGAAAAACTTGACAGCTTGGTATGATGAAGAGAATTAACGCTTGATCCTTCCTTCCTAAAAAGGGATATGACGAGCGTTTCCAGACTTCCTACTGAGACACACCAGACACTGTTGAATGAAATGATCCTCTTGGCCACACTATGGACAGGGACCTTCCACTTACAGTCTTTGGGCCTCATTACAAGTTTGGCGGTGGCGGTCGCACCGCCAACACAGTGACAGAGAAGACCACTATATTATGACCATGGCAGTTTCCCCAACAGAACACAGCCAAAGCACGCTGGCACCACCAGTGCTGCCCAGCTGCCACGGACAACGGTACACACCTCCAGGCCGGCAGACACCATGTTTCCACCGGACAGATTACGAGGTTGCACATCACCAAGGTTTCCGCTGTGGTCGCACCACCACGGAAGCCCAGGCAGAACCCAACCATATAGGAGACACTCACCTTCAGGAAGCCATACCCGTCCGGAGTGCTATGGTACAAGAACTACACGTCTTCCTGCTGCTCCTCCTCGCCCAGAGACACCGGAATCAACGCTGAAGATGACAACAGCAACTGTGAGTACACACACTTACCTGTCACTGTTGTAAATTGTCAAAATACGTACACACACACCACCTGTTCCTGATTGGTATGTTGTGAGGGCGGCACACACACGTAACCTGACACGGACAGGCACACTCACAGACAGCTACATACACACCCGCACATACACAGTACACACACTATGACCATCACACACACGTCAAAAACACACACCTACTCCCAGAAACACAGCACTGGCACAATCACATACAACACCACGAAACGATACTACAACACCACAACCGCAAAATCATCAAAGCATTAGCAAGCACCCACAATAGACACTACCCATTGACAAATCACACATACAAAACAACATACCACCAACGGGGAAGGAACACACTGTCACACAATCATACAACGCACCATTCGAAATACCCAGCAAACACACATCACTATGTATCTGACATAGCATTCACCACACACGCACACAGTCAAAGCACACAAAGGAACACAACACTGCAACATACACATGTCAACAAACACCACTCAATACCATGACAACAACATGTTCCCAACATACAGATGGACATCACACAATACACACCCATCACTGGGGGACAAATACACTTAACACAACCTCACATGCTGCCCAGAAAAAACAGGTAGCACAACCACCACATATACACAAATATTCACACATGTCAGCCGTTTTCAAATATGGCCTATCAAAAGAAATCCAGGACAAATATGTAATGTCGAAAAACAACAACTGGTTGGTCCAATGATGCATTATAAATAAGAATAAACATTACAATGTTCAAGTCCATAGGCCAGTCCAAATAGAAATAGTGCAACATGCACTTGATGCACATCTTGGTGCCCCGAACTTGACTCCTGACTACCATGTAACCTCCACAGGTAGGGGCATCAAGGGGGCAGGCAGGCATTTCAGGGATTGTGAGGGGGGGAAGGGTTTGGGTTTAGGCTTGGGAGGGGGTTCTTTGGGATTGGGCTTGGGAGGGGTGTTTAGGTCTAGGCTTAGGGGATGGTTGGGTTCTCTTGGGAGGGGTAGACTTCTTGGCGGTGGGAGGGCCTGGGTACTGGCAGAGGAGTAGGGGAGGCCTTGGAGGTGGGAGGGACGGGCCTGGGGAAGGAAAGGGAACATTTAGGGGTGTCACAGGAGAAGAAGAGTAGGGAAAAGATCAAAACATGAAAGGAATACTTTTTTTAGACACACAGGGACGGTCATCAGGAGGGAGTTTGGGAGTGGAGGGTGAGGGAGTGGTTGCCTAACATGTCGATGTGTTTGTCCTGGGTGTGTGTGTATGGAAGGTATGCTTGTGCTTGTGCCTGTCTGTTGGGTGGGTGAGTGAGTGAGTGAGGGTGTTTAGGTGTAGAGGACTGAGCGGGTGTGGAGGTGCTGTGGGACGCCGTGGCAGGCCTCGAAAAATCTTTAAAATGTTACTAGACATGCAGGTTGAGTAGCTTGAATAATCTACTCATCTGAACGGTAATGTACGTGACTCGGAAACGGGTCTCAAATTGTATGATCCTAGGCAAATATTGTATTTTACAGCCACCTTTTTCTTCATTCTCGCATGAGTGCTCCTCCAAATATGCGAGTTCAGAATTTCTGCTGTAAAAGAATCCTCTTTTGTTTGATTAAATACACTAAACGTTTGTTCCATGTATAATAAATCTAGCCCCCATATAGGGTACACATGATCCATGCATGAGTTACTTCTTAGTTTACTAATAGCTTTGCCATCAGGACAGGAGTGTTTCTCAGTTGATGTTTAAAACACTCACTTTAAATAAATATATTACTAAAGCATGATGTGGTAGCGCACTGTCATTTACAGACAGTAAATTTCCAAGAAATGTCCAAAAACCTCCCTACTAACTTGCAGCTTCACTGAAAACTATATAGTGTATGAACAATAATCTGTGAAAATTGGATTTCAGAAAACATTTATCATTTGCAAATCACCAAGTAAAGTGTTCTGAGTTTTTTCATCCTGTTAAAAAAATTTCATCACACAGAAATACAAAAAAATTGTCTTTCACAGCTACTGAAATATATTTCGAAATGTTTTTAAAGTTGACTTAGTTATAGAAATGATGCGTGTTAGGAAAAACCTGATGCCAAATGCTTTTCATTTCACATAGGTCAGACAATTCACCTTAAAAAATCCTGGAACTCTGCAATCACAAGGAAAAATATTTGCACTGCAAGAAGATAAACTGACTTTTGACCTCGGTCTCTGAACACCAAGCAAATGTGACAAGAATAGGATTTAAAGGCATCTTAATTGCTAATTTAGTTTCTGACTGAAAAGAACACCTCTTTTTTGTCCACTTGCCAAAAGGTTCAAGTTGAATCTAAAAATAGCTCGACCTCATAAAAGAAATCTTGCCAGAGCGAGTGGTCGAGTAGATTTTCGAGCCCTGCGTGGTGGGTGGGTGACTGTCCGCGGGTCTGGTGATTGGGGTGGATGTCTGAGGGTCTGCTGTGGTGCTGTCTGTGGGTAAGATAGGTGTAGTGGCTGGATCTATGTATGTTGGCGTGGTGTTTGCAGGTGTTGTGTCTGTGATGCTGGGGAGGTGGGTTGTCAGGGCAGGTAGTGACTGTTGATGTGTCTGCAGGTGTATGTTGCTTGTGTGCATGCTGATGGTGTGTCTTGTGGTGCTTGTGTTTGTCTGAGCTACCCTTGGATATTGAGGTGGATGCAAGTTTGTCTGTCTGTGTGCTTTGGCTGGGTTGGGGAAGAGGGCTTTGGGATTGGGAAGAGGAAGGTTGAGGGGGGACGGAAAACAAAAGGTGACTGCCTGCCATCAGTGTAGAGGCCAGAGCCTGAAAGGATCTCTGTAGGCCAGCCAGTGCACCCTGAATGCCCTCTAGGAACGCATTATTCTGTTGGACTTGAGTTACCAGTCCCTGGATGGCATTCACAATGGTCGACTGACCCACAGAAATTTACCTCAGGAGGTCAATAGCCTTTTCAATGAGGGCAGCAGGGCTGACAGGAGTGGGGGCAAAGGTGCCTGTTGCAATGGAGATTCCCACTCTCCTGGGTGAGCAGACACGACCAACTAAGTGGGGTGCTACAGAGAAGGTGGTGGTAGTAAGGGGGGTGACAGACAGAGATGGTGCTGGGGTGGTCCCAGATGGGACTGCAACCGCCAGGGAGTTTCTAGTGGAGGAGGATTCTGATGAAAAAGATATGGATCCTGTCTCCCCTGTGGCAGACCCATTGCCCTCCGTGTCACTGGTACCATCAGGGTTGGTGGTCTCAGCACTCCGGGTCCCGTGACTAGCAGCTTCCCCACTCGGTGTGCCCCGTCTCCTTCATCTGCTGATGCATAGAAGGAGAGCTAGAGAGAGGGAGTCATCACATTCTTCACAAACACATAGATCACAACATGCACAACAGTAACTAAAAATATCTTGCAAATAAAGCCCCAGTTAGAAACCATTCAGAGCCTACATCATGCCACAACAAGATACTTCCAATTTTCAAATATGAAAACAGTCTCTCCCACAACATAAGCCAACCATCTGACCACTACTTGACCATCCCATCAATTCAGCTGTAACTCAAAAGCATCATGTACAAGATTGATTGGCTGAATCAAAAAACTATCCCAATACAGATCATCACTGTCCATCATCAAATCACAATTGACTGATAACACAATAGCATGCCTACTCCGACTCCACACCTACCCAGTCCATCACAAAAACTCATGTTCCATGAAAGTAAACTCATCTAATTTCACATACGACACAGCATGTTGCTTTCCAATCACATGCCTAACTGATCATTCTGTACACAACTTACACAATGGCAAAAACCTTAGATGAATATACTACATGTGGCATTCCCATACAGTGTGCATCACAAAATGAAATAGCATGTCAGCGAAACATCTATCTAAATACTAAGAAAATATGAATTAGGAGTTTCTGCACCCACTAATCTGATACATTGTCACACAGACAACAATTCTATGTACTGCAATAGAGGCCTACCTAGCACACTGGATACATTCACAGACAACCACAGGGGGCATAGTTACAGCAACAAAACAATGGACATCAAACAATGTGCATGAAGAGCTCATACCATTCCACATTACATGCTAAATAGAAATCTCTACATGACAACATCTGAACACCTACATCGCTAACAACTGTCCAGGCATGATTCCACTACCTAAGTCCAGAACTAACACTTACACAACTGATTACCAATGTACCCATGAATTAAACATAAACTTAGAGTCAGCCTAATTTAATGACAACATATCCTACAACACCAACAGGTGTACACGAAATGGAACCCCTGCTACACCAGTAAGTCAGGCAGAAATAAGCAGAGCCTTAGCCATAGCTGTCCAAACAGCCTCAGATCTGCAAAGTTAAGTCTGGGGAAAAAAGAGGCTACAATATCAAATCATCCACAAAGTATCAATTGACACATGATGTAGGCAGCAAATGGCATATGTTTTACTCATATAGGTATGGTATTGGCCTGTATAGCACGGACAATACACATGGGCAAAGGGTTAAGCAGCCTAGCCACTTACCTTCTCTACAACAAATACATTAGGATAAATGCTATTTGTATACAGGTCAATGTAATACCATGAAATGTGAGTGTCTTATTGTCACCATGAGTTTCACACTGTAGAATGTCCACTCTTATCAAATTTCACATTTCCCAATGTATGATCCTGACATGACAATGGTGACACCTCCTCAGACCGCATAGGGAGTGTATTAAGTTGCCCATATCAAAAGCCTGATTTGGATGACAACCTCACATGGAGTGTCCAACTATTTCAGGACACAGGATTACTTGGCCCTGTTACTCATCTGTCAGACCCAATGTTGCATATAGAGCAGGTCCAGTGGAATAGGAGTGGCCAGAGACCAAAGAGCTATACCTCTCACCATTTGGGTGAATGGACTTGGAGACACTATGTGGGAAGGATGACACAGCAGGTTACAAATACGTATGGCTGAGTAGAGTCTCCACATGCATTCATACTATTTGGTATACAAAAGTGATTAACATGTTCCCATGCACAATGGCCACATCTGTGCTTGTATGTTGGCAACTGTAGTACCATGTCTTCCTAGTAGTCACCATACCTATAGCACATAGCACATCCTCACAGCTGCAATACTTAGACATCATACATTAAACTATCAGAGGCAAGTACATGGGTTCTGTCAGTACTTACTCCCTTGTGGCTGCTGTGCTGCCCTCAAATGCCCATCCACCACAGGGTATGCTACTGCCAAAATGGAGGCCATTAGTGGTGGGGGGGATGAAGTACCGACGGGCATGCCTCCCTCGTTGGGAGGACATGTCCAGCTAGGCCTCTCCGGTCTTCCGGGCCCAGTGTCTCCAGTCCTCCCACCGCTTCATATAATGGATGCTCTGCTGGCTGTGTACCCCCACTTGCTTGGCAATGGCATGCCAAATTCCCTTGTTCTGGTGGGCGTTGACCTGCATGGATGACACAAACAAAAGGAAAAAGTAATGTCCACATGCACCATACCAATAGTAGTGGACAGTACACATCAGTGACAGCAAGTGGGCAAATATTCCCACCCTCCTAACTCACACTCATTTACAGATTATCATCTGCATGCATCAACATCTTCACTACTTTACATTTTAGATACACCATCATTCACCACACCTATCACACATTGGTATTGCATTTGACTCAGCTGCTCCTCTGGTGCACCATACATCTGTCAATACAGGGATAGGACCTCCTCCACAAGCTTCTCCAGCTCCTTAGGGGTGGAGGCTGGGGCCCTATCACCTTCAGGATGTGGCATGATAGCTCCCAGAGGCAGTACACAGCAGCTCAGCTTGCGGAGGTCTTGCTGGCAGCAGTGTCAGGAGTCAAGTGAGAAATATTGCAGAAGATGGCGGTCATATCCGCCACGTACCAGACCATCACTGCCGGCAGACATTGCCATTGGCCCAAGTCTACCACAAGCACCAATGTCTTCCCATGGCAATTTCCACTGCAGTTGTGATTGCCTACCGCCTTGACAACTTCAGCCGTCGGACTTAGATTACTTCCATGTGTCCAGTACAATAGGTCAGGCAGCTGCCATTGTAAGCACATTACATGTATGGAAGAGTTTTAACATCTGCGTCATTAACTATATCCCATATTATGCAGTACAACTGGAAGTACTGCATTCATTTTTAGTTGTCAATCTGTACAGTAAATGCTGTGTTACAGCAGGACATGTGGTTTTAGCAATGTACACCTTCTCGGATGTTCCTGTGGTTTATAGAAAATGTAGATAATGTGCAACAATATGTGTAAAACATGTCAAATCCTTTGGAGTAACAAACATGTAGAGTAACTGATTAATCTTTATGTGTAGTTCAATAGTTAAGTGGGGGAATGTTCCCCAAGGAGGGTGTAATTGGGTTCATACCTATGTGCTGTAATGTAGATATCTGAGTTTGTAACCGACCTCGATAGCAGATATGTTACTTGTGTATCTGACTTTTCATGATGTCTACATGCTGCATGTCACATACTATTTAGAAATGTCTTCACATAGTTTTCCTGCCATGAGGCAAAGATAACAACCACCAGTGTACTGTCCACTAGTAGACCCGCACACCGTGGGGGAAGAGACATTGTATCCAGACCTATCGACTGAATCCTCATACAATCATGGATCTTTGGGATCAATTGAAGCCAGATCCAATGCCTGCCATTCACACTCCCTATAGCATACCTCCCATTGTTCTATACTTGTCAGTGCTACATTTCCTGGCCACTGGGTCCTTTCAGAATGCAGTGGCCCTAACTGCAGGAATGTCTCAGCCCATGTTCAGTCTGGGTTTGAGGGATGTACTGTGTGCTATGTTGAAACACCTGGACAGCTACATCAGGTTTCCCCAACGTGCAGATTTGGCCTATGTGGAGGCAGAGTTTTATGCTAAGGGACACATTCCACATGTGGTTGGTGTCATAGACGTCACCCATGTGCCAACGAACAGGTGCATAGGAACAGACAAAACTACCACTCAATCAACGTTCAGGTGCTGTGTCTGGCAGACCAGTACATTTCACAAGTAAGTGCCAAGTGATTCCTTCATCATGCCGAACAGCAATGTCCCACTGCTGATGACAAATCCAGAGAGGGCCTGGCTGGTTGGTAAGTTACAACTGAAATGTTTGTTTGAATGTCTGTCTCCTTCCATCACAAAGTGGCATGTCCCACATGTATGTGTGTGATGGTCTACTAATTTTCTCACAGGTGACTCTGGCTATCCAAACCGTCCTTGGTTGTTGACACCAGTGACGTACCCAACCATGCCAGGGAAAGCCCGCTACAATGAGGCCCCCGGAGGAACAAGGCGTGTCATTGAGCCGACATTTGGGCTCCTGAATGCAAAATTTAGGTGCTTGGACAGATCAGGAGGGACACTCTCTATTCACCCAAAAAGGTATGTCAAATAAGTTGCCTGCTGCATGCTCCACAATCTTGCCGAAATGACAGATACCATTGATACCAAATGAGGGGGAGCCAGCAGAACCTGTGGGTGGTAATGTAGATTTGCCGAGTGATGAAGTGCCAGAGTTGAAGAAGGAGACTCTATGGCAGATCTCATCAATTAGTACTTCAACTGACTAAAAGGTATGTGAAGTAGGCATAATATTGTGGTTCTAATTTGCAACCTGAAGTAGATGGGTAGCATGTCACCCTCTTCATAGCATCATTTGTGGGGTTGTAAATAGCATCTATGGGTGAGTTATGCTTGCAAACCTTAAACTGTAGTGTACAGAACAGAGTGGTCTTCATTATCATGTATTGTTATAGTAGATGCAAAGTTACACTTCTGGACATCACTTCCTTGAACTGAGGAGTGTATACTACTATGTCCCATCCCTCTTCTCTTACAAACACAAATTTGCCTAGATCCTGTTTGGTTGATCCACCTTGGCAAACAACAGACAGTGTCAGAAGCAGATGGGAATTGCAGACAGACATAAGAAGAGGACATGGCTGATACCAGGTACTGTGAGTCTTGATTATGTGGAGTGTGACTTACATTGTTAGACTTCAGGACACTGGGGTGGAAAAGTGTTTTCCTGTCAAGGTCACCTGTAGGGTACATGAGGTTGTCTAATGCTGTCATTTGTGTCTGATTAAGTGTCTGGCACATGTGCAAATGTAGGACAATCGCCTCTCCCTGCAAAATGGTAACAATTGTATGTATTATACCTTGTAGTAGTAGTAGTGTTCCTACTTTGCAGACCAATGTGCATGTCTTTGTGGACTGACATAGGTGAGTGACAAGCCTACAGGTATGTGGCCAATGTAAGTGAAAGTTTACAGGTATGGGTAGATCAGTATTGATCTCTGTCTGTACCAAGGGATATGTATATTTGGAAGCTATGTTGTGAGTATGTGATAAGGCTTTGCCAGGTGATACAAAGAACCAATCTGTATGCCTCCTGACATGTTGGTAGAGTGACATGACTCTAACTTCTGTATCGTGTAGTTTAGCACTGTGTTACACCTTAGCAGACATTATGATGCTTCTATCAGTCACGCTTGTTGTGCCGTTAGCATATCTTTCACTCATTGTGTGTAGTTGTATTTTACAATCTATTTGGTATCTGTCCAGTTACAATCCTATTGTAATGAGTCTCCTGCTGATAGGGTCCATAAAAATGGGTGTACAATACAGAGGGACATGATCAGACTAGAGCTGGCATGCATACCTATTGTACATGGTTGATAAATGAGACATACACAGGACCGGAGTATAAGTGTGATTTATTGTGGAGTAACAAAACAAATGACTGAACGTTAAATGCATACAAAGAAATGGTGATAGGTTTAGTCATGGTGGATGACATCAGAATGGTAGCTGCTACGCCATTTGGGAACAGAGGTCCAGTGTCCTTGCACCGTAGGAAAATGGAAATTGGTTATAGTGTAGCCATTTTTAATATAGCCTCATGCATGTTAGTTTAACACACTAGGCCGCTGTGCACTTTGCCCTAGATGTATTTTATTCAGCTTCGCACTGTTATTTTACAATAACCAATTTTACGGTCTTGTTTTATTTTCTTCTATCACACTGTTTAGCTTAGTTCAGCACTGTGTTATCAAATAATGCATTCTTGATCGCCCTGTGCTTTAGTCAAGGCTACAGTCTGGTACATTGCCGGTAAACGTGGCAGAAGTTTAGTCTCCAGTATTCGTAGAAAGTACACATCCTTATGTAGGGACATTTTCTTAGAACAACTGCGTGTTAGTTCTAAAAACACTTCTTAGTCCTAGTACACGTCAAGAGGGAGATTCCAGCCAGGGACCTACAACTAGATGCTGAATGCCCCGTTGCAGATGCTGATGCAGATGCAGATTACAGGCCTTTGCTCAGGTATGAGGGTCGATGTCCTCCCGGGGGAACCTGAAAGGCAGGCTTAGAGCTTAACATGCTGTGCTTGAAATATAACTGAGAGAAACAATAATCTAGCGGTACTATGATAGCCTTATTCTTGTGCTTCACTCTCATCGTTACTATTTCAATCTTACTGTGTTGTATAGTTCTGGTTAGTGCAGCTCACGCTTTGCTATCTAAAATGCAGTCGTTTTATTAAACCAATCTTTAAAACTTAAACTGCCTTTGTCATTTATATGTGAGACCGTACTGCGTATGAGAGAACCGGTTGTGACCTGAGTGACCACGACTTCCCTGAGAAGTACTAAGATGTCATGCGCTTGGCTGCCCAATTGTCTCTTCCATTTGGTAGAGATGAGGCACTGCTAGTTAGCCGGAGCAAAACCCAGATTTAGAGAGACAAGTGTCATTCACCGTGGGTTAGACTCAGTCCCCCACACCGTGGCCGATCTTGTTGCTCAAAATCCAGTAGTCTCATTAGTATAATGAGAGCCTACGCGACAATAGAACAGTCAACAGGGTGTATCTGTGGCACACAAGGGGAACAGTTCAGGAGAGGTTTACTTCCTGGCAGTCGGTTTGGTCTTGGCATATGCCCCTGCTGGATGTCTGGGTGGACGTCCATGTTTGTGGGGGGAGGGGTAAGGGGGAGTTCTTCAGCTACAGAGGGTCGGTGTCTGATGCATAGCCTTCACCTGGCAGGGCCTCTATTTTACTAGCAGCCGCAGATGTAGAAGGGCCTGATGTATCATTGCTAGTGGAAGGGGCCAGATGTTAGGTCAAAGACCTATTTAGATTGATATTCAAGTCTCTCAGCACTCCTGCAACAGAAGCCAAGTGGGCATTTTGTGCATGTCACTGGTGCATAACGTCCTGGTTGTTGTCCCTCTGCAACTTATGGATTTCTCCTAACATGGTGATAACTTGGCCCATCATGCCTTGGGAACTTTGGTAGGCTCCCAAGACTTGGGTGATGGTATCTTGGTCAGTAGTGTCCCTTTAAGACCCTATCCTCAGGCCCACAGCATCCCTCCCACACACCCTGCCCCATATGCTTGTGCCCCTGGCACAGTGTGCCCACTCCCAGTGGTGGCAGGTCCATCATTCTCAGGAGTGGCTAGATGAGACTCAGGTACCTGTTCTGAGGGGCACACAATGGCTGACACAGTCCTTGGGACACCGGTTACGGGGTGAATGGTTGCTTGTGATGTAGATGCAACAGGGCTGGGAGGAGTTGATGTGGGCAGGATGAGGCTGACAGTTGTTGATTGACCAGGTGTGCCAGATCGGCCAGGTTCTTCGTCAGTTTCCAGATATCCAGGGGTGTTGTCCTCACTGGGGCTTTCATCCAGAGGGGTAGTGGCAGTCTCTGGTATCCTCTCCATGGTGACAGTGAAAAGGTTACCTGTAGAGGGAATGGAACACAGAGTTCAGGTTACAATGGTGGTATTGTAGCAGTTGTGTGAGATGCAGACAGTGCCTTGACATGATCACCAGCAATGACATTGACAACTGATGCTTGGATACAATATGAAATTGTGTAACTTCAATTCCATACACCATGTTTTATGCTGGTAAACCATGTTGTTAGTGACTGTACAGCTGATGGCATCTGATATTGTCAGACAACTGTCATGGCTGTTCACCTCTGTTACCTAGTGAACTGTCTGGCATGATAGCTGGCACAAATAAGAGCTTTTGAATGCACACTGGTGTCCTTGTTGGAACACAGTATATGAGATTACAATGGACATTGACCTGTATCTGGATGTAATGCATGTGCATCCACTCAGCCATATGGTTCTAGCTCGGGATCTTTGATCTGTGGCCATTATATATGGGTACTCAGCTACAAATGTGTTTTGATTGGGATGTTAGTGTGAGTGAGCCACTGCATTGCTGTCATTGCCATGTACTGTTCCACATTAGTACAATCAAGATGGGCTAGATCGGATATTGGTTTGACATGCAACACAAGTCCTATTTGGTGCAGTGTACTGGTGTTGACTACTTCGGGATTTAGCATTCTGGGAGTTGTAGTGCTATGATTACTCAGTGCTTCTTGTACCATTTCCAAGGGCTGTGAGGCTAAATGTGTTTAGTGGACACGTGGCATGCCAGTGAGGGGTATTTGGTAATTAGGAGAGAGTTGTAGTGGGTGGAATGTAATTTGGGGTGGGTATAGTTGGTGAGGGAGCATGCAGCACAAGACAATTGTGTGACATGAATGTTGCTGGCACTTACCAGACTCTGCTCCTCCAAGTATTCCTGTCAGGCTCTCAGGCTTTAGGATATCCAAGACCTTCTTCACCCAAGATGTTAAAGTAGGGGGAGGAGGTAGGTGCCCACCGCAAGTCTTCAATACCACCAGCTGGTGCCTGGATGCCATGGAACAGACTTTCCCTCGGAGGGCGTTCCACCTCTTCCTGATGTCCTCCCCTGTGCATGGACAGCCGCTGACAAAATTGACCCTGTTGAGTATCCTTTGCCACAACTCCATTTTCCTGCAATAGATGTTTGTTGGACCTATGCTCTGAACAGGTGTGGCGCTACCCTGAACATTTTAGCCACTAGGACCCTCAACTCCTCAACATTGAAACATGGGTGATTTTGTGGGGACATGGTAGTGGTTGTGAAGACAGTGTGGTTGTGTTCAAAGTGAAAGGGTACAGAGTTAGGTAAATGGTGAGGTGTAGGTGCTATGATGTGAGTGGGTGATGGGTGTTATGGATTGTGTGTAGACTAACATGTGTTTTGTATGTTGTGCAGGTTTGTGATGTGTACGTAGTGAAGTGTAAATGGGTGCCTATTTTAACTCATTTGAAAACTCTGGGATGTTGGTTGTCTGTGGCTATGTGTGGTGTTTTGATTGGAAAGGATTGTGGGTTGTATAGGAGTGTGTTATATAGTGCAGCGAGTAGGTGTGTTGGGTGTGTGAATGTGTATCAGGTGTGGAATATTCAAACTATCCAATGTGGTTTGGTGTGGTGTTCTGACAGAAGTGAGTTGATGCCGCCACGGTTTGCAACGCCAATGGCTTTCCACCATGGAAGAACCGCTGTCGTGATTTGTGGATCGTAATATGATGGGAGAATTTTTGTTGGGCTGGGAGTGCTCGGACCACATCTTTTCCGTCCTCCACTATCTTGGCGGTTTCTGGAATTTGGCTGTTTTTTGGCAGACTTCACAGTGGGACTCTTAATATGGCGGTTAGATTGCCGCCAACATGGCGGTCTTTTGGCACCCGCCACCGCAGCTCTCTTGCCAAACTCGTAATGAGGCCCTTTGTTTCGAGCTGTCAGACAAAGTGCCCAGAGTTATTCCTATTTGCGTTGGATACTCTTCAGCAGGACTACTCTTAGACTCTTTAATCTTAAAGACCAGTAAGGCCATTGATAATGATGCAGTGGGAACCACACAACTAGCCTTTCTTTCCTTCCTACATTTGTTCAATCGAAACTTAATGTGTAAGGCTGATTCTATGGTCTCATTCAAGGTGGCTGGAAATGGCATGGGAACCAACTCATGGTTAATGATACCCTTCAATCCTCAATGAAAAGGGGTTGTTGCGTAGGCTCTCATTATTCTAATGAGACTACTGGATTTCAAGTTACACAATCGCCTGCGGTGTGGGAGACTGAGTCTGACCCACTACAGGTGACACCTATCGCTCCAAACCGGGTTTTGCTCCGGCTAACTAGCAGTGCCTCACCTCTACCCAAGGGCAGGGATGATTGGGCAGCCGAGCGCATGACATAACTGGTTTCTCAGGGAAGCCGTGGTCACTCAGGTCTCATCCGTTTCTCTCAGTTACATTAGTCTCACATACACAATGACAATCTGAGGCAGTATGTGTTACAATAATGCTTTAATGAAGCGACTGCATCTTAGATAGCAAAGCGTGGGCTGCAATAACCAGGACGATACAGCATGACAAGATTAAAATTGTGACAATGAGAGTAACGCATAGAAGTAACACTACCATATTGTCACTACAGTCAATAGACTCATTCCTACCTAGGCTATAATAGAACACAGCATGTTAAGCTCTAATTCTGCCCTTCAGGTTCCCCTGCATGTTCGAAAGAGCACCAGAGGCACCGAAACACAGGCTGCACACAATGCAAAACAGGTCTGAATGACAGAGACCAGTCACACTCCAATTGCTCCAGGAGTGTTGCTCCAAAATACTACTTCATGCGTTCCCGACACAGCTGCGCTGATCGTAGCCCTTTCATTCCTCCTTGTTGCGGCGGGACAGCCATTGCACATAAAAAAATAGCAATAGCAAAACACAAACTATTATAGCCAAAGTTATTGGAAATCCCCCGAAAATACTGGAGAATATTGAGCGGATGGCTGATGGTAATAACCTGAATATGGAGAAGGTGTGAATGAAACCAGAACCAACAGCCTTAAAAAAAAATTGCAATTCCAGTAGTACTGGACGCATTAAATATTTGTCCCACGAGTTCAAAGTGTCTCGGAAAGTTGGTACTTAAAAGGGACTGTATCTCTGCTGACGACCTTGCCACTGGAAGTGCTTAGGTCTCGTGTGCAGATGTGAGAGCCACATGTTTTTAAAACAATAAAGCCTTGAGTCTGCTCAACTTGTCAAAATTCACATTAGAAGTAGCAATATGAGGCCACATTTCCACTACCTCTTATTTTAGTGGGAGGAAAAAGTAAGTTCCCGCAGGATGTAACAATCTTAGAGACCGAAACAACATATACTATTCCAGCTCACATCCCACAACAGTCTTCACCATTGAGGAGGACATAGCTGCCGTTTGAAAGCACCTGGAACGTAGGTCTAATCAAGGGGACTGGAACTCCCTTCAGATAAAAAGCCAAGTTTGCTGCAGACGTGTTACACGCGCCATGCAAGGACAGCTGTTTACAAACCATTGAATGGCTGACAGAAGTCTTGAATTCACTACCGCTAAGATAGACTTCTTTCATGCCACTGAAACATTTGTACGAGAAGGATAGCTCCCACACCTCATGGATGTAACCATCTCCCAGCCTTTCATATCTGCCTACTGGAATGTGTTTTAAACAAGAGGTGAATTGTAGTGTGGAAATAGGCAGATTAATGACCCCGTGTATTAACCACTCAGCAGGTGGTATTTCAGCAACAGTAAAAGGCTTTTCAATGTTTAGCATGGCATCAGTCGCTTCTTTCTTAGCCATTAGTTGTTGTTGGGAAAGCTTCCAAATTTCATTATATACTCCAGATAAGAAGCACTTTTTGCATTGTTTTCTGGGGCCTAACAGGAAGTTCTGTAAGTCGGTGTTATTAGACAGGAGACTGAGGTGTTCTCTAACTGCGTCTAGTGGGGAACTCTTTAACCATTGCTGGCATATTTTCTCTACACTATATGTGGTTCCTAAACCAGCATGCTCGGACGATATATAGCGAGGGTCTGGCCTACTAGCTCTAAAAACCCCTATGGAGTTTATAAGACGTTTATGACACTCATTGGTATCTGCTGGCCACAATAACCACACGCCGGGACGTGACAGTGACAATACCGAAAAAGAGGGGAGAACCCAATCCCTCTACCCTGCCTTGGGTAAATATAATATCAGCACAAAAAGAAGTGGCAGGTAGAGATAAATTAAATCATGAATTACACGAACAGTCCTTGCAGACTTGCAAAACAAGAAAATCGACGCGTTTCGGCCTGCTTGATTAAAGGCTGCCGCGTTATGTGTGTTACTAAGTTACTTAGTAACACACATAACGCGGCAGCCTCAGGTGCTGATACAAACGCGCGAAATAGCCAGCGCTAACCGCGGACCCTGCACACACGGAAGCCGATGGTTACAGCATTTTGCAGACGGGTACAAGTGTACACCATTGAAAGATATTGGAGAAGAGAGATGAAATCTCGGCTTTTTGGTGTGAATCCCTGACACTAAGAATGACTATTGCCCTTTCCCAATCCTGATGAGGCCTTTAATCAAGCAGGCCGAAACGCGTCGATTTTCTTGTTTTGCAAGTGTATTGGGCTTGTTAAATAATGCACTTTATTGTAAATATTTGAGATGCATTTTATCATGTTTGTGTGAAAGAAATGCACAAAGTGGTGATAAATGAATGCAGTGAAAAGCCTAGTCACTTAGCAGATAAAAGTGGATCACTTGTGAAGTATAAACAGTGACCACTATTCAAATGTATAGGGCATTGATTTAAGATTTGGTTTTTAAAAATGATAAATTCTCAGTTGGATTTATTGCGTTTGTTATGTCTAGTGTCATTTAGTGTAATATAATTTTTGTAAGGTGGCTAATCCTTTTGTTACCATTCATCCTTTTATGCTTTTTGAGTAATTCATTAGAAATAAAATTGGAGTAAATAATAAACTCATGAGCAACAGAATATAGGACTGTTCGTGTAATTCATGATTTAATTTATCTCTACCTGCCACTTCTTTTTGTGCTGGGACGTGACAGTGAAACATTAAATGTGCCATTCTGGACCCATTCATCGACCTGATCCTCAGTTGCATTTATATATTTAGCATTTATAGAATTTTGCAGGGGCAGGTATACTGGGAGTGTTCAATTCCTTAATCTTTGCTAAGTCTAAACAACTTGTTTGTTGCACAGTTTCATTGAAAAATATCATTTGAACAGGTATCAGGCATGCTCTAAATAAAGCTTCCTTCCCCCGTATTTGCCAATATCTAGCTCCCAAAACACTTTTTAAGTCAATAGACTTCAGCCAATATTCATAGCCTTCTATAGTCAACCGGGAAACAAAGGAATCCAAATATATAAATTTTGTATTTGTCAATAGTATTCATATGTTTTCTGTAGGTGGGAATTTAAAATAATATGACTCAGCATTTTTAACATTGTGCCCAGAAAAACATGTAAACTTTTCAGAATACGTTTTGGAACTCCCTTGTGGTGGAGTCTGACAATGTTCCCAGTGTGTATAAATAAAAACAGTCTTTGGGCTAATTGCCATGTGAAGTAAATGGTGCCCATAAAAATGAAGGCAAAACAGATCCCCATAATTCTCTTTAGATTGATAAACATCTTAGTTCTCAAATACAGTATAATACTGAAGTTCAGTCATCATAGAATAAACTGTTTTCATATCCCAATCATCAGAAACAATACTGGGTATTATTATATTGTTCATTGAAAGTTTAAACACATATGGTATTTGAATGACCTCCCTAGGGCCGTATATATCAAATGTTACTTTATCCCAAACAATCCCATCAGAAATTGGTATAGCGGAGATGTTCACAGAAGACAAGTCTCTGCGGACACTCTGAGAAGAAAAATGTGGTTTTAGGACCTCATCCACCAGTTCAACAGGAAGAAAATGACCATGTATTAATAAAAAGAAAGTGATGACAAACCCAATCCAAAGCAGGAAAGCTAGTACAGTTCAAAGAAAGCCACAGATAGTTCCATTGTAGAATGACGTAAGTTACTTTAAGCTAATTTATCAGCTTATGTGTTTTTGACAGTGCAGGTGTCGAAGAGGCGAATGAGTCCGAAACATCGTCCTTGATGTCGGCAAAGTATCCAGAAGCAGTTCGTGCAAAAACTGGAGCTGTGTTAGTTGGTGTTTCCAGCAATGGCACAGAATAAATGGCACCATTCGTCTGTGTCGAAGTTGTGTCAAATCGATCAGTTATTTCTGTTTTATTTGTAGTTAGTGGAACCAATGCAAGATCATTTTCCACCCTCCTTAAGCTCAGGGAGGTATCAGTGTTGCTGCTTACTTCTTGTAGGGGAACTTCTTGACCAGTAGTGAGAGGGATTCGGGAACTACTGGCTGTCCTTTTGGTCAGCTGTGCAGGATGGTGTAGTTTGACGTTGTCAATGGAGACAAAACTATTTTCTTTGGCACCTGACAACGGTGGTAGAATGACAGATCTGGTACTGTGTATTCCTAAGACTGGGACTGGTGCACGATGAGAAGGGCCAAATTCCTTTTTCACAGCAACCTTTTCACGTACTAGATCCCCCACTCTAGGAATCCAGCCGGTAGGCGTTACAGGTACATCCTTAATTCCTATAAGGGTAACACTGCCAGAAGAGTTGTCGTCACAGAACTGTTGCAATTCCTGTAACACAGTAACACGTTTATTTATGTCAAAAGGTGTTTCTGCCGTCTCCACACCAGGACCATCAAGATTTGGAACATACATTCGAGTTCCGAACAGGCACTCATATGAAGTACGATCCCCCAGGGACCTTCTAGGCAGATTGGTACGTGCTCTCTGGACTCCATACAGTTGATTAAGCCAACTACGACCCGTAACCAAGATTTGGGCTGTTAAGGATTGCTTTAAATCACTGTTTCGTCGCACCACAACACTATTTCCCTCGGGATGAAATGGAGACCATTACTGGAGTTGGACCCCCCAACAAAGCCATGGCATCCCTGAATGCCCTTGGGGTGAAAGCAGGGCCCTGGTCAGAGTGGGAAGCTGCAACTGAATATGTACCAATAAAGACTCGCAAATCTTTAGTAACAGTCAGAGCGTCAGCCTAGCGTTGTGGCCACACCCATAGAAATCTGAAGCAGGAGTCCACAGCGACTAAGATGTATTTTTATGCACTATCTGGTGTTAGGGGACCGCAATGGTACAAAGACACACATTGTAAAGGTTTATTAGAAATTAAGAGGGGTGTCTGCAATCGGCGCTTAGCAGTGGAAACTTTGATTTGTTGGCAGATGTCACAGAAAAGGACATACTGCTTGGGCTCCTTGTATAGGCCTGGCCACCAAAAATGGACTTGTAGCAATGATATTGTAGCCGCCATACCAGCATGGGCAGATGCTGCCCCCTCATGCCCTGCTTTAATCAACTCTGGTCTTGTATCTTTATTGGGAATTTATCAAACCCGTACGCCTGGTATCTTAACTTCAGCGTTTAGGCAGCCTCCCATTCAGGTAGGAATATTCAGCGGGAAATGCTTTTGGATAGGGCGTTCTGTAGTGTGGTTAGTTTTACGTATCCTTTGCGCATTAGCTTCAGGCTTTAGGCCTTTGTGCACTTTGCCCTGGATGTATTTTATTCATTTGCTTGCAGCTTGGAGCCTCTGTGCACTTTGCTCTAAATGCTTTTTATTAGGCTTCATACTGTTATTTTTTAAATAGCCAGTTCTACGGTCTTGTTTTATATTCATATCACACTGTTTAGCCTACTTCAGCACTGGAGTTCTCCATAACACATTCCTGTTCACTCTGTGCTTCAGTCAAGGATACAGTCTGGTACATTGCCGATAGACGTGGTAGGAGTTTAGTCTTTGGCATTCCTGCGTAGGGACATTTTGTGATCACGCTGACATGTTAGTTATAAAATCACTTCCTTGTCCCAATACACGCAAGAGGGAGATTCCGACCAGGGAACCACAACTAGACGCTGACTGCCTCGTTGCAGATGCTGAACCAAGATCACAGGCCTTTGCTCAGGTATGAGGGCTGATGTCTCCCCAGTGATTCAGAAAGGCAAGTTAGAAGCTTAACATGCTGTGCTCGAAATAGATCAAGCAGAGGGAGAGTAGAAACTATTAGACACGATGATAGCTTTGTTCTTATGTTTTACTCTCCTGGTGACTATTTCAATCCTACTGTGTTGTATGGTTCTGGTTATTGCGGCTCACGCCTTATTATCTAAAATACAGTCCTTTTATTAAAACATAATATAAAACCTATACTGTCTTTGTCATTTGTATATGAGATCATACTGTAAATGAGAGAGTTGGTTTGGATCTGAGTGACCACGTGCCAGGATACTTCAATTCGATTTCCTCAGAAGCAGAAGATAACTCCTCAGTCCCGACCCGAGCTACTCACAATGAATATTAATCATTCGTGGTGAGTACCCCGGAGGGGGAAAGGGGAATGGGATGGTAGAGAGACTGCCACAGAGATGATGAACGCCAGTACTCAGTCTGCCTCTTCACATCTAAGATTGGATACAGCACCTGCAAGAGTCACAGTCGCAATTACTAGGGACATACAACATCAGTTTTTCACTTTCTACTCTCAACACTTAATTCTCTTTAATTCTATTATTTCTTCACTCACCCTGAGTTCTCTGTAGCCTTGCTTCTCTCTATAAATGATAGCTCTTCTTAAAAAATGCTTATTACTGATTCTGGAAGAACTTCTCAACCTTTGTTAGAGATTGGTTTTATGTTGCTATATATATGTATAGTTGGTGATAATGCGTTCTTCAAATCAGCTGATGTTATTTAATTTCTGCTGTCTTATTGTGACTTCTGTCAATACTTGTATTTGTAAATGCTTGTTTATTAAAGTTCGTTTCTCCTTTCTTACTTCGACATTTGTTGATAACTTGTATTTGTAAATGCTTGTTTATTACAGTTAGTTTCTCCTTCCTTACTTCGACATCTGTCGATAACTTGTAGTTGTAAATGCTTGTTTGTTTCTCTTTAAACTCTATTTTGGTTTATTACCATTGAATTTGTAAATGCTTATTTGTTAACAGTTCGTTTCTCCTTTAAACTTGGCCTTTGTTTATAACCTTGACATTTGTAGATACTTGCTCTTTTAAAGTTCGTTTTTTCTTTGACTTTAATATCTTAAACAAGAACCTTGTAAACATAAGGTTAATTCATACATTAACTCTGTAGCCTTGCCGACTTCCACGGGAACGGTCTTCTATCAAACTCTTCGAATAAACCTTGACAATATTTATCCGTTTTCTGTAATATAATCTTCAAATGTAATTTTACCTCACAGGAGTTTCTGTTCTGAAGCGCTCTCTCTCCACACAGCTGATTCCTGTCAGACCTCAGTTGAAGTGCAAGGCTTCCAGCTGGAGAGCTCGTAACCTAGCAACCAACCGATTGCAAGACTAGAACTGTAACTAACCTTCAGGACTCACAGCGGCCATCTTGGATCTTCTCTTCTTGATTCTTCCTTTGAAATAAGCGCAAGATTACTCTGCAAACCTTCTTCCAGTTTGGGCTTTGCTGTCTCCACTGAGGATATCTCTTTGCTTTTCTCATGCACTTCTTTGATTTGACTTGGCAAGTTTGTGTGGTCATGACACCACGACTTCCCTGAGAAGTTCCAAAGATGTCATGCGCTCGGCTGCCCAATCATCTCTTCCCCGTGGGAGAAATGAGGCACTGCTAGTTAGCCGGAGCAAAAACCGGATTTAGGGTGAGAGTTCTTTACACGTGGGTCAGACTCAGTCCCCCACACCGTTATCGATCCTGCTGCCTAGAAATCCAGTAGTCTCATTTAGGATAATGATTGCCCACGCGACAGTACCATCAGCCATAGCTTTCACGGCAGCCCATATGTCTTCATCCGGTTTTGCTCCTGAGAGGGTTACTGCAGCAGCAGTGGCCGTAGCAACTGCTGACTTTGCGGCTTCATCAGCCAGTGTATTCCCAGCCACGTGTAGTCCAACGCGCTGGTGTCCAAGTGTATGTACTACATGGACACTTGGTAGCGGTTCCTCCAGATCCGCTTCTTTCCCCCACAGAAGTCTGTGTTTAATGGTGTTGCCTTTGGAATCTCTGAATCCATTCTGCAGTAGTTTCTAACTGTAGAAAGTCATCAGTTGCTTTCACCTCCAGATGCCCTAGAAGACTCCAGGAACTATTGTGACCTCTGCCTAGCAGCGCTAGTGCCCACTTACTGTTCTTCAAGAGGACTCTCTTCTTGAGCGGCATGTTGTACTGCAACTGCTGCCACCTTTTTCTTTTTAAATTGGGGTTTCCGTTGGGGAGGTTTCTCTTCCTTTTTAACAGAAACCTCAGATGAGCGTTGTGATTCCTGTCTCGGTTTCACGTACTCTGTTCTTCGCTCTGATCACCCACCTCTCACTGCGTTTTTCCGAAGAGTCCTGAAAGGAACGAGATTGGCATGTATCAGTAAATTGATATCTATCAGACGTTTTTATATTATCTCTATTTCTAAGATTATATCTATTCTGTGGGGTCTCCGTACACAGAGATTATCCCCTTTCTTTTTTTTTAATTTTTTTAGGAGTTTGTTGTTTTTTATCCCGTTTGTTACCCTCAGGAGCTTGTTTGGAAAAATCTTTGCTAGATTTGCCCTGAAATTGTGGTTTAGTTGGTCTGGCCCCTAGACTATCCCAACCAATACTAGAATAGGTCTCTGGGATAATCTTTGGCAGCTCAAGTTCTTGATCCTCTTGAGGAACAACCCGGAGCAGCACGTGCACTGCTAGAGCGACTGCTTCCTCTTTAAGGTTACTTAAAATAATTGATGATACTGTGGTAAAATTGCCCATTAAGTGCATCCCAAGGTCTAGGGCAGGGGCAGTCCCGTAATAATCTTGAATTTGTTTCAACACTACCGGCAAGTTGGCAAGTGTCGGCGTACCGTGTGCGGTAGTACAAAGCACGGCAAACAACGTGCCCCATGTATTACAGTTACCCACTGTAGGGACCATTCCAAATGGCAAGCACATCGTTAGAATTCTATGTTTATCCTGAAGTCCCTTATGGGGGAAATACTGCTTCCAGCGGATTAATTTTTTTGAACTAAACAAAATGGAATTTCTTCTCATTTGGCAGGTACTTTACCCATAATCAAATGTACAGTTGTAGGGTTAATACCTGGCGTCACTGCATGTGGTTGTGCTGGAGCAGCACGTGCTGGGTTTGTATTTAATGTTTGCATTACAAACTGTAATGATCGTCTGTGTATTGCTGTCAGTTCAGTATATAAGCGATGGACCTCAGCTACTGCTAAATTTGCTACTGAAGGGTGAGTTGTATAAGTGGCCATTAAGGCCAGGTAGGACCATCATTACTTAGAGGACCTAACCTAACTGGTAAAATTGTGTGGGGTAGGGTGCCATCAAGCCAATTATTATGTTCTTAATAAGGGTTTTTTCGAAATATGCATATGCTCTGTATTGTTCAGATACGTTTGCAAGTGTATAATGATGGAATGTATTTATGTTCCCATCAGCTGCTGGAAATGTGACCCATGAATAAAAAAGTTCTGTTCCATAAGCTGGATAGGTGTCCACCACAAATGTGACTGGACCCCCCTGGGCCGCTAGGCCATTTGCCACCAAATGTGTAGTCAGAGGTTGTCTCATGTTGACTGCAATTGCTACTTGTTGCAGATTCGCCATAGTAGATGGTAAATTTGTTCAGAAAAGGCACTCCAAATGGGGATTTTCCTTTTAGAGTTCAAGCTTGAACAACCTCAGGCGTCAGATAGGGTGTCCTACTTTGCTGAGAAGGAAATCCTCAATACCACGGATGTCTCTGTATATAGTACGGAAGTATCTTTGTATATAGTGAGACAGAGATTCTCAGGAGGACCCAAAAATTAGAGCCGGACCAAACGCTGGCGGCGCCATGTCGCGTAGGCTCTCATTATTCTAATGAAACTACTGGATTTCGAGTTACAGAATCGCCTGCGGTGTGGGAGATGGAGTCGGACCCACTACAGGTGACGCCTATCGCTCAAATTCGGGTTTTGCTCTGGCTAACTAGTAGTGCCTCACCTCTACCCAAGGGCAGGGATGATTGGGCAGCCGAGCGCATGAGATAACTGGCTTCTCAGGGAAGCCGTGGTCACTCAGGTCTCATCTTTTTCTCTCAGTTACATTAGTCTTACATACACAATGACATTCAGAGACAGTATATATTTCAATAATGCTTTAATGAAGCGACTGCATCTTAGATAGCAAAGCGTGGACTGCAATAACCAGGACGATACAGCATGACAAGATTAACATTTTGACAAGGAGAGTAAAGCATAGAAATAACGTTACCATATTATCACTACAGTCAATAGACTAAATCCTACCTAGCCTACAATTGAGCACAGCGTGTTAAGCTCTAATTCTGCCTTTCAGGTTTCCCTGGGGAGACATCATCCCCATACCTGAGCAAAGGCCTGAAGTCTGCATTAGCAGCTGTAGCGAAGTATTCAGCAATCAGCATACAGTTGTGGTTCTCTGGCTGCAATCTCCCTCTAACGTGTAAGGGACAGGAAAATGTTTTTATAATAAAGATGTACCCTATGTAAGGATGTGTGTTTTCTATGAACGTCAGAGGCAAAACTTTATATCACGTTCAATGGCAACCTATCTCACTGCAGCCTTGGAGGAAGCACAGAGTGAGCAGAATGTTGTGTTTGAGAACAGAGCGCTGGCCCTGGCAAAAACAGTTAGAGAGAAATAAAACAAGACCGTAAAAGTGGCTACTGTAACAATAATAAAGCAAAGCTGAATAAAATATATCTAGGTTAAAGTGCACAGCGGAAGGCCTAGTATGTTAAAATAACGTGCATGGAGCTATAACTAAAATGGTTACATAACAGGGTCATCAAGGTCTGTTCCATGTACTACTGCTAATTGTCTGAACCTGGTGACATGTGTCCTGGCATCCTAAAACTCTGTATGATGCCACAAAGTGCTTCTTCTGCATAATATTCCAAATCAGGCCTTCCGATCATTGCCTGAAATGGATCCAAAAAGACAGTTTAATTATCCAAACTAGGGTCAGATGCAGTTCCAAATGTGTGGCCTACAATTGGGCCACTACAAATAGACAAGGGCGACATTCTGATTCCTTAGGCATCAGTTCAGTATCTTGTTGTTGAAGAGAAACAGCAATTACAACACAGTCATTACCTAACACTACATTTATAACACAGCCATTACAATGCAAATGCCTTTACCACGCATTTTTCTTACCACAATTATAACATTACCACGCATATAGCTTTACAACAAAAATGTAATTATAACACAGGTAAGTGTGAGTGTATATTTATATACTCACACACACATACATGTATATATATATATATATATATATATATATATATATATATATATAGGGTTTAGGGGTGGGTGAGGGTATTGAGTGGCTTGAGTATGTTTCAGGTGGGTAAGGGTATTGGGGTGGCAAGGGTATTTTTAGAGTGGGTGTGTGGCCCCCTTCACCAGGCCGATCTTGGTCCAAGGGACCATGTCACTTGATGCCCCAGGGCACCCAGTCACTATCGTTGGGGACCGCATGGGGAGCCTCAAGGCCCCCACTCTCCCAGGGAGCTGCCCGCTTCCTGCGGAAGCCAGCATTGCTGCCACAGACAGGGAGCTGTTAAACATGCAGCTCCCGGTCTGTGGGAGCAACTGTTTACTCTGTTTTCCTGCCAGCATGTAGGGGGGCAGGGAAACAGAGGAAACCTCTACTCCCAGCAAGCAAGAGCTGTTTGACAGCTCTTGCTTGCTGGGATAGGAGTGTGTGGGAGACCCGGCTGGAAAGAAGGTTTCAGAGGCTTGATATGGTGTGAATTATTATTTTTTTTTTTCTCAAGTTGTGCAAAAATAATGGCCAAGTATACTGCAGGATTTCCTTTGCAGGGATACTAGTAGTGACCGTTATGTAAGCCTCTGGAATAGTTCTGATCCTTTAAGTTCTAGTCTTTCTCTTCTCTTTCTTTTTCTCTTTCAGGTGTTTCGGGGAAGGCCAGGAGCGGTGACTACACCCGGAGTCTTGTCACATGGGAACCGAGAGAGCGGAAAAGGAAAATCCTGTGGTAAGTATACCAGGAAATATTATGGGCATTCCCATTTCTCTAAGACACCAGAAGTGTATACCTTAGTGAGTTGAAAATGATCCTATAGTTTCATACAACAGATGGGAGTGGGGGAAAAAAAAAAAAAACCCACTCACATAGAAGAAGAGGTGCTTGTGACATCCCTCCCAGAAACTTAATAAATAAAGGACTGTTCGTTCACCTGCCAACCTTAACCTGTTCTGTGCCTTGGACGAGGTGACCTTGTCCAAGGCTACAGTTCCCCTGTGCCTTGGACGAGGTCACCTCGTCCAAGGCACAGGGGAACTTGGGGGAGCGCTAGCACCGTGAACCCCCTCAAGGCGGGGATGGAAGGGGAAGACCTTCCCCTTCCACCCCGACCCCTCCCCCGGCAATCCGATGACGTCAGCGCGCAGACGTCATCTAGTGTTGCCGGGCGCTGGAAGCCATTTGCTTCCAGCGCGCGAGGAGGAAAGGACCCAGAAGGGGAGTCCTTTCCGTTTTTGGGGGGCAGGGGGGGTGGTGAAAACAGACACGGGGAGAAAGGAAAGGGTTTTTCCTTTCCCCCTGTGCCTGTTTTCACAAGATTCCTGCTCCACGATAGCGGGCAGGGCCCCCACTAGACCCCAGGGATTTTTCCTATTAGGTTTCTTTTGGGGGCGACCCCTTGGGCAAGGGTCGCCCACCTGGGGGGCAATTTTTTTTAGTATTTCGCCCCCCCACCCCGGGGGCAGATCCACCGATTTTTCGGCGGATCTGCCCCCAGGGGGGGGCGAAAACCACTAGACACCAGGGATTTTTATTTTGGCTGTGTATTTTGGGGGCGACCCCTTGGGCAAGGGTCGCCCCCCCCCACCAATTTTTTTTTAGTATTTCTGCCCCGGGGGCAGATCCGCCGATTTTTCGGCGAAAACCACTAGACACCAGGGATTTTATTTTGGCTGTGTATTTTGGGGTCCCCCCCCACGGGGGCAATTGTTTTTTTAGTATTTCGCCCCCCCCTGGGGGCATATCGCCTTTTTTTCGGCGGATCTGCCCCCAGGGGGGAGTGAAATCCACTAGACACCAGGGATTTATTTTTATTGTAAAGTTTCTTTTGGGGGCGACCCCTTGGGCAAGGGTCGCCCCACTGGGGGGCTATTTTTTTTAGTATTTCGCCCCCCCCTGGGGCAGATTGCCAATTTTTGGGCTGATCTGCTCCCAAGGGAGGGGGGGCGAAATCCACTAGACACCAGGGATTTTGTTTTTATTGTTTATTTTGGGGGCAACCTCTTGGGCAAGGGTCGCTCCCCTGGGGGGCTATTTTATTTTTTCTGTTTCGGCCTCCCGATGGCAGACCAGCCATTTTTTGGACGATCTGGCCCCGGGGGGTGGAAGCACAATAGGCGCCAGGGATTGTGTGGTATGTGTGTGTGTGGTGTGTGTTTGGGGGCACCCCTTGGGCAACGGTCTCTGCCCTAAAGTGGGGAAAGTTCGTATTGGCCATCTCTGCCCCTATTTTTGTAGGCCCATCTGCCCCCAAGGAGGGCAGAAACCACCAATACAGCAGGGATTTTATTTTTTTGTTTTGTGTTGTGCTGGGGGTGCCCCCTTTGGGAAGGGTCGCCCCCTAAAGGGGGCACAGAGGTGTTGCCCATTTCTGCTCCCCTTGGGGGCAGATTGGCCAATTTTTTTACGCCCATCTACCCCCCGAGGGGGGCAGGATCCACTTAGGTACCAGGGACAACTTCTAAGTTCTTGGTGGGCGGGTGTTTGTCAACTGGCAAAGTATTTGTATTTGTGATTATAACAATTTATTTCTTCTTTTTCTTCTAGTTCAACGCTTTTGCTTCCTTTGCTGTGGATCTTTGCGGTTTTGGCAGTAGTTGTCCTGCGGTTTGCATAGTTGCATGTTTTAGGTAAGTGAAAGCAATTTACTCCAAAGGAGTATTGTTGACATGCATGAATGACAGGTTTGTAGGTGGTGTACTAAATGCAGTATTGTGTGTTTGACATTGTCCTTAGATTTGAGCACAGTGAGGTTAGTGTTGTCATATGTCTAATTTGCTTTTTTTTTTTTTTTTTTTTTTTTAGTGGGATATCATTGGTGATTGCTGTGTCTGTGCAGAGTAGTTGCTTGGTGAGTAGCTTTTTCAGGCAAGTGAGTGGTATAGTTTTTTGTAGTACATAACTCTTAGTGATAAAGCTACACTTTGTTTATTACTTATTTTAGTGCTAGTTGTTGTTGGCAATCCATTTGTTGTTAGGATCATGGCTAGCCGCAAAGTGACCGCTCAGCAGGTTGTTCGCATGCTCTTTGAGTCGTCTTCAGACCATGATTACGACACTGACTCTGCATCTGAGGCAGAGGAGGAAGCAGGAGATTCTGGAAGTGAGTTTTCTGTCCGAGGGTATTCTTCTGATGAGGAAGCTACTCTCAGTGCAGATGAAGGGCCTGTGTTAGAGGAGGACATTGATGTGCCAAGAGTGCAGCAGCCTGGGGCTGAAGGGTTTCCCATTAGAAGACCTGACACCTGGATTGCCCCAAACATGGAGCAGCCACAGTTACCTGCATTTACTGGTCTCCCAGGGTGTAGAGTTCATACGGAAAACTTTTTGCCTGTCCATTTCTTTCACTTGTTTATGGACGATGCATTTTTGGAAGAGATTGTGGAGCAGACAAATGTGTATGCAGAGCAATATTTGCGGGACAACGCTGCCAGACTTAAGCCTCAGTCTAGAGCTACTCAGTGGGTTCCCACATATCTGGAAGAGATGAAAAGGTTTTTAGGTTTGTCTTTTTTAATGGGGTTGATCAGGAAGCCGTCACTGGCTTCTTATTGGTCTACTAGTCCCTTGATGGCAACTGCTATATTTCCTGCAACTATGACACGTAATCGGTATTTGCTTCTTCTTCGTATGCTGCATTTTGTAGACAATGCTTTAGCCTTGCCACGAGATCACCCTGATTGTGACCGTCTTTTTAAGATTAGGCCTGTCCTTGATCATTTTGAGGATCGGTTTTCAGAGGTCTATGTTCCAGGCAAAGAGATAAGTGTGGACGAGTCTTTGGTCCTTTTCAAGGGGCGTTTAGTTTTTAAGCAGTACATTCCTAGTAAGAGGGCACGGTATGGGATTAAATTGTATCTGCTGTCTGAAAGCAGTACAGGATATGTGTATAATTTCCGGGTCTACACTGGTAGGGATTCCAGTATTGACCCTCCTGGTTGTCAGGACACTTTTGGAGTTAGTGAAAAAAATTTGTGGGAACTTGCTAGACGGCTGTTTAACAAAGGTCACCATTTGTACGTAGATAATTTCTACACTGGAGTGCAGTTGTTCAAGGAGTTGTTTAGGGTGGACACTGTTGCTTGTGGCACAATCCGTTCTAACCGGAAAGGCTATCCAAGGGAGCTTGTCTGTAAAAAACTTGAGAGGGGACAGTGCAGTGCCTTGCGGAATAATGAGCTGCTAGCTCTGAAATTTTCAGACAGGAGGGATGTGTACATGCTATCGACAATCCATGATGAGAGTACTTCCCCTGTGGCTGTTTGGGGTCAGGTTGCGGAAGTGCACAAACCTGCGTGCATTTTGGACTACAATAGGCAAATGGGTGGTGTTGATAGAGTAGATCAGAGGTTGGAACCTTACACTGCTCTTCGTAAGTCTTATGTATGGTATAAAAAGTTGGCCCTACATTTATTTCATTTGGCAACTTTTAATGCCTTTATTGTATACAAGGATTGTTCACCCGAGTCAAGGATGACATTTGTTAAATTTCAGGAGTCGGTGATAGAAAGCCTTATTGTGGTGGAACCGGCAAGAGTTCCTAGAGTAGAAGTGGTGGAGGATGTGGCTAGATTGAAAGATCGGCACTTTCCAGATCACATTCCTCCCACTCCCAAAAAAGACTTGCCCACAAAGAAATGTAGAGTATGTGCCCGGAGATCAATCCGGAGGGAGAGCCGGATGTACTGCCCCGAATGCCCTTCAAAGTCTGGGCTGTGTGTGCCCGGCTGTTATAGAAGTTACCATACCAAAAGAAAATTCTGGGAAATACCGTCAGCGTAAGCTGTCTGTTTTATATTTTCATATGTTTCACGGTTGGCATCTCTGTCATGTATTTAGTTAGAGCTTTTGTGTTTGTAGTTTTGTGCTTATTTTATAATTAGTGGTTTCTTTGTTGTTTATAAACAAAAAAAAGTGATGGCGGTGTGCGTGGGGTGGCTCTTGGCTGGCGGTGTGCGTGGGGTGGCGCTTGGCTGGCGGTGTGCGTGGGGTGGCGCTTGGCTGGCGGTGTGCGTGGGGTGGCGCTTGGCTGGCGGTGCCAGCCAAACGGCAGTCCACACTCCCATCAGCTGGTGTGATTCTTGTATCAGGCATGTGGGTGTATGTAAGTGATGGGCCCTTGAGTGGCGCGGTCTGTCGATGTGAGTGTTGTAATGTGCTGGGCCCGTGACTGGCGGTGTGAATGGTCTTGTGCGTGTCATGTATGAAAGGTGTGTGAATGGACTGTAAAGCGGTTGGTGCCTTTTCGCGGCTTTACAGCTCACGAGCTGTGAGTCATTGGTTCAGTTTTTTGCCTTTCAGTTATTAGCAGTGCATTTCATTTTTGTGAAATCTCTTGTTAATAAAATTTGATCCACTGAACCATCACTCACCCTCGTGCCAAATCCAACCAGTATGTGTGGTAAAAATGACAAAACCTGCTCCGATGTAATCAGGCGTCGCAGCACACCTGTGACACGCTAGGTGCCTCGGGTGGGACCCCGATGATGAAGCATGCCACCAACTTGGTTGGTGGGTGAGGGGTCTTCTTCACATGTTTCTTTTCACAATTTTAGTGTTTGGCACATCACGGACGTATGTGCACACATCAAAATGATATATTACAAAAATACCTGTGTTTGGGGGGGGAGGGCCCACCTATGTTTTTGGTCCTGGGTGTGGCCTTCATCTAGGGAAACCTACAAAACCCAGACATTTTTTAAAACTAGACACCCCAAGGAGTCCAGGGAGGTGTGGCTTGCGTGGCTCCCCCAACATTTTCTTACCCAGACTCCTCTGTAAACCTCAAAATGTGCATAAAAAAGCATATTTTCCTGACTTTTCTTAGTAGGATCACCGCTCCAGCACAAAATTCCTACTTCCCAGGTTTCCCCTCAGTCTCCCAAGTAAAATGACACCTCACTTATGTGGGTCCCCAAAGCAGAGTCCGTCTAAAGATGTATAAAAGAATATGCCCTTATAAACTCGCTGTGCTATCCCTTCTATCTCTTCAAGTTTTGGGCCTTATTCTGTTGCAGGCACCTGGCCCACCCACACAAGTGAGGTATCATTTTTATCGGGAGACTTGGGGGAACGCTGGGTGGAAGGAAATTTGTGGCTCCTCTCAGATTCCAGAACTTTCTGTCACCGAAATGAGAGGAAAGGGTGTTTTTTTAGCCAAATTTTGAGGTTTGCAAAGGATTCTGGGTAACAGAACCTGGTCCGAGCCCCACAAGTCACCCCATCTTGGATTCCCCTAGGTCTCTAGTTTTCAGAAATGCACAGGGTTGGTAGGTTTCCCTAGGTGCCGGCTGAGCTACAGGCCAAAATTCACAGGTAGGCACGGTTTTCTTTCAAAAAATGGGATGTGTCCACGTTGCGCTTTGGCGCATTTCCTGTCGCGGGCGCTAGGCCTACCCACACAAGTGAGGTATCATTTTTATCGGGAGACTTGGGGGAACGCTGGGTGGAAGGAAATTTGTGGCTCCTCTCAGATTCCAGAACTTTCTGCCACAGAAATGTGAGGAACATGTGTTTTTTTAGCCAAAGTTTGAGGTTTGCAAAGGATTCTGGGTAACAGAACCTGGTCCGAGCCCCACAAGTCACCCCATCATGGATTCCCTTAGGTCTCTAGTTTTCAGAAATGCACAGGTTTGGTAGGTTTTCCTAGGTGCAGGCTGAGCTAGAGGCCAAAATCTACAGGTAGGCACTTCGCAAAAAACACCTCTGTTTTCTTTCAAAAATTTGGATGTGTCCACGTTGCGCTTTGGGGCGTTTCCTGTCGCGGGCGCTAGGCCTACCCACACAAGTGAGGTATCATTTTTATCGGGAGACTTGGGGGAACATAGATTAGCAAAACAAGTGTTATTGCCCCTTGTCTTTCTCTATATTTTTTCCTTCCAAATATAGGAGAGTGTGTAAAAAAGACATCTATTTGAGAAATGCCCTGTAATTCACATGCTAGTATGGTCACCCCGGAATTCAGAGATGTGCAAATAACCACTGCTCCTCAACACCTTATCTTCTGCCCTTTTTGGAAATACAAAGGTTTTCTTGGTAGCAATTTTTTACTCTTTATATTTCAGCAAATGAATTGCTGTATACCCGGTATAGAATGAAAACGCACTGCAGGGTGCAGCTCATTTATTGGCTCTGGGTTCCTCGGGTTCTTGATGAACCTACAAGCCCTATATATCCCCGCAACCAGAGGAGTCCAGCAGACGTAACGGTATATTGCTTTCGATAATCTGACATTGCAGGGAAAAGTTAGAGTAAAACGTAAAGAAACATTTATGTTTTTTTCACCTCAATTTCAATATTTTTCTTTTTCAGTTGTTATTTTCTGTAGGAAACCCTTGTAGGATCTACACAAATGACCCCTTGCTGAATTCAGAATTTTGTCTACTTTTCAGAAATGTTTAGGTTTCTGGGATCCAGCATAGGTTTCATGCCCATTTCTGTCACTGACTGGAAGGAGGCTGAAAGCACAAAAAATTGCAAAAATGGGGTATGTCCCAGTAAAATGCCAAAATTGTGTTGAAAACTTGGGTTTTCTGATTCAAGTTTACCTGTTCCTGAAAGATGGGAAGCTGCTGAGTTTAGCACCACAAACCCTTTGTTGATGCCATTTTCAGGGGAAAAACCACAAGCCTTCTTCTGCAGCCACTTTTTCAATTTTTTTTTTTTTTTTTTAAACAAAATGTTCACTGTATTTTGGCTAATTTCTTGGCCTCCTTCAGGGGAACCCACAAAGTCTGGGTACCTCTAGAATCCCTAGGGTGTTGGAAAAAAAGGACGCAAATTTGGCTTGGTTAGCTTATGTGGACAAAAAGATATGAGGGCCTAAGCGCGAACTGCCCCAAATAGGCAAAAAAAGGCCTGGCACAGGAGGAGGAAAAGGCCTGGCAGCGAAGGGATTAAACCATTATGCAAAAAAACAAAAAAAAAACAGTTTCTGCAACATTCAAATATTTAATTTTTTGGTTCTTTGTCCAAAAAAAAGCTCAGTTGGGTGAATGACTGGCTATTGATGCAGGGTACAAAAACGTTTATTCCTCTTTACAAAGATGGAATCCGGTATTCTAGCCTACAATTGTCCACATTCATGAAAGAACAACATAAACACAGGTCTTAAAATGATAAAAAGGTAGAACTGAAGTTAAAAACATTCTCAAAAAACGGAAAGCAGGAAATGGCATGCTGAAAACACATTTAATTATTATCTTCAAGTGAATAAACTTGCTGCCGGCACACTTCCACAGACTGTTTGCTTTCTAGTTCATTCAGGCATAGTTGGTAAATATGTACTGTACCCATCAACAAAATTCAACAGACCACAGCTAATTATAATTATAAAAAAATCAAATCAAAAAGATATCTACAGGTCAGGAACAAAGGACAAAATCAGTAGTTTCTGCATAAAACATTAGCTAGGCACTGGCTTTTGGAGATACATTTCGTTCAATCTTTTTTTTACACACAATGTAGCCATCTTGATCGTTAAAGAGACCTAATACTCTGATATGACAAGAAGGAATAATGTATTGGATGGTCCGAAAAACTGAGATGGTCAGAGGCTCTTGGTTGCAAAACAGAACCTGTTTTCCCAAGACTACAAATAGTGGCGTAGCCAGTGTGTCATGGGCCTCAGTGCAAGGAAGGAAATGGGCCCCTGGCCGCTGTTTGAATTGTAAAGTACAGCAATAATTAGGTTCAGTGTGCCCCTCAGACATACTGGACTCGGTGCCACTGCACCTGCTGCAACAGGAGAAGTTATGACCCTGACAACTGTAATCTGACTGAGTCAAAGGGTGTCAACATGTATACGATATCCTAAAATCTGACAAGTATGATACAAGACAAATGTTTGACAGGTTGAAACAAGCTCAACTCAGAACACAAAACAATTTTTAGTTTCCCCAGAGAGAAACATTGGAATAACAGCTCAATATTGATATCCACATTTTGTTTTCAGTTAACAATGTGTTTACTGAGGAGATGCACAGTAAGCACACAAGAGATTACGCTTTACCCTTTTTTTTGCAAAACAACACATACTTTATTACAGACGTTACTTTAAAACATTGTCAGAATTATTTACATTATAGGGGACACGTTTGTAATTTGCTGCACCAGCAATGTTCTCCAACCTGTAAACTCTTGAATTAATGTTCAAGATGTGAGGCAGTGTTTGCGGGTAGACACCAAACAGCTTGTTTTCCTTCTTTTGGAACGGCAATCATCCCATAAATATCCACCATCAACTGATTATCATATAAGGTTGAAGGTGAGAAGTGCGTAAGGTGCAAGTTCCTCAAATGAGTCTTTGAAGTAGCATAAATAGGCAACACACACATAATTACCATTTGTTTCAAGATTCTGCTGTGTCAACACATTATTGTAAAATTCACATACAACAAAAAACAAAAAAAAACACTTAATTGGAACAGGTACCCGTATCATTTATCTAAGAAGGATAAATTGAAGAGTCTGAACATATACAGAAGAGGCGACCATTTTGTATCAGCACGGTCTTCTTTATAGTGACTTGTGAGTGTCTGCTTTTGATTTCAGCTTGAAACACTTCCATAAAATTAAAAATATCATGAGTGAATTGTTTGTAAGAGTACGCTTGTGCCACTTCTGGCAAAAGGTAGAATGAAATTCAGCCCATTAAGTAGAAGGAATTGGGAGAAACAGCTCAAATGATGATCCGTTATGTAACTTAACATTTCTGTAAGTTGTTGATGCTGCTTAAAGAGTATGTGGGAGCTGCACATGACCCGATATAAAATAAAGAAGTTCCAGAAGGTGAAGGAGTTATGTTTGTTTTACCTGTAACGGAGTAGTCGAATTATTTTGTTATTCATAAAATCAGAAGAATGTGGATGGGAGGAATCAACACAAAAGCCATCGCTCATGGCTATTTTTAGCACCTCTTCCACAAATACCTGGAAGCTATTAATTTGCTTGCCAGTTGGAATGACCCAGAGTCTCTTCAAGTCTTGCCGTGTATACTCCTCTTCAGGCAGACCATCCACATTTGCAACCCAACCCAAAGTCAAGTGGTTAGGGTCATCTAGGTAACTTGTAACAGATGAAAGATTGCCGTTGAAGTAGTAATACAGTTTGGATCCCAGAAGCTTCAGAAATAAGCAAGATGTGCTGAAAATGTTAGCACTGAATACTTCCATGTTTGATGAAGATAAGCTGTAAATCTGAGGTGCTTCCCGGACAGTGAAATGCACGGTCTGTTTCTTCTGCTCTAGACTTATGTTTAACATAGCATTCTTCTCTGCCTTTGAAAGCTCTACCTCTTTTTCCAGCAGGGCTTCCATCAGTGGTTGAACCTGATAAAAATCTGCTTCTCTTTTAAGCAATCCCATTTCTTGAAAATCCTCAGGGAGATCCAAATGAGAAGTTCTTAAGAAATTCAGGATGTATCGAAATACTTTACCATCCCGGTCTATAAAACAGTTACCTTGGCTGTCCTTCTTGGTTGGCATTTTTCCACTAAACATAGCACCAAGCATGGAATCTGGATAACTTGTTAGAGTAGACAAAGATGTGGTGTAAATTTTCCCTCCCACATTCAATGTTATAGGATCAGACATCTTGGGGTGCCACAGTATTGTCTGTTCTGTTGAGAAAAACAAAGCACAGCTTTATTGCAGTTAACAGTACAACAAAATCACAAATAATATATTGTACAACCTGGAGCAATGGAAAGCCAAATGGTGCTCAATATACTGAAAATAATTAATTTATCTGCGAAAATCAGGAAACTGTGCAGTGAAAGGTTAGTGCATAGGCAGTTGTGTATCAAATGCAGATTTAATGAAACATCTACAGCTTAAAAAAATTGTTTGACAGCCATTGTCAGATTTGCGCATATTAACAAACGTTTACTATTAAGCAAGCAATACAGCAGCTACCTGTATATTTGCCAACATGCAGCACTGGTATCAAGCAATGCACCATATACCTATGCTTTTACTAACAGACAGCTGTGACTAATACGTTTCTACAGGATCTGACTAAATACAGAATTCCGTGTTACATCATGAAAAACCTTGTATGAAAGACATTTCTTACACATTGTTAATAATCAAACTACTTTCTTCTTTATGATGTGGTATCATTTTCCTCACGTTGGTTACCCACATTAAGCATATTGCCAATTGATAACATGAAGAGTTGGAATCCCAGACCCTACATTCATTTAAATATTGAAGTTATACTGTACTAGCATTATTTCAGACATACATTTACTGTACTCAGACTTTGGGCCTCATTACGAGTCTGGCGGACTTGTGGGGGTGGGGGGGGGGGGGGGGAGGTGGAGGGGAGCGGGGAGTCAGTCCGTGTGCCTCATTACTACCCTGGTGGTCAGGCTGCCAGGAAACCACCAGCTCCGCCAGGATCGGAGATCCTTGCAGTCTGGAGGTGGCGCTGCCCTGGGGATTATGACCCCCACTTCTCCACCAGCGGTTTCATGGAGATACCACCGCCATGAAAATGCTGGCGGAGAATGGGTGCGGTGGGTGGGTTGAGGCTAGCTTTGGGCCTCACAGAGGGTGGGGGGTTGCATGACGGAACCATGCATGCCATTTCCACACAAGCATTTACTAGGCATGCTTTTACAATGAAATTTGTTGTAAAGGCATGTGTGGTAAAGGCATGCGTGAAAACGACGTGGTCGTGGTTCCGACTGCATTAACGCATGCGTTGTTCCGGCATGCGTGGCACCATCATACAACCGATTTCTTTCCCTGTCAAACAAGCCTGTAACAGGGGGCTGCGTGCAGATGCTAGCCATTGGATATGCCGGTTAGGCTGTGGGGCAGTGGATGGCAAAACGGTCCACTCAAAGCCTGCTAGGCACCAACAATGAACAAAGGCCACATTATGTACCAATATCCTGCTGGGTATTTCTCAATATTATCACCATCCCGCTCAGGGGCAAAAGAACTAGGTACATGGCATGGCTTAAGACCACCTCTGACTCCCAGAGTCTTATGGGCATCGATAAATACTATGCTTTGTGTGCACCAAGACCAGAAGCACTGGGCAAAGAGCATAGTCACTGACCACGCTTAGTGTACAGAGTTAGATGGGCACTACTGGAAGCTATGCTAGGTGGTCACTGGAGACATGGGAAGAATCAGACAAATTTCAGACACCCGTCCAAGAACCTTACCCGTTCCCCTTCTCCACTGCCCATAAAATTAACTGCCAAGAAAGAAAATACTAGGGTTTAGAAGAACAAGTTACTTACCATGGGTAACGCTTTATCTGTTAGAGGCCACCTAGCCACAGAATCCTTACCTTAGAATATTTCCCAGGAGTGAGACTAAATCTGAAAGCTTCTGAGCAATCGCCTTGCGTGCTGGGAGGTGGCGCTGAATGCGCCAGAAGTGACATGCATGCTATATAGGTGCCAATACAGCGTGCTCACCTCCGTTTACTGTTTTCCCACATGAGAACCAAAGAGCTAAACTGAGGTGGAGGCACCAGTGTGCCAAGGTGAGGTCCCGAAGGATCTCTTTAATATGAGACGTACAGCTTGCAGGACAGGGAGGAGGGGATGGTTGGTAAGGAACCTGCAGCTAGCTAGAGTCTCTTCCACATAAGGTGTTATCTAATAGAGACTTCTAGCTGCATATGCCTTACCTTAGAATAGATACCAAAACAATCTCCCCCCAGCGGTGGGTCTGCAAACTATTATAATAGGAAGTCCCAGGGGACCGAACAGATGAAATGCCAATTACTCCAGGCCCGACTGTCTAGGTGGTAGAGTTCAGCAAACTGGTGCCTGACAGATGTCTAGAACAGGGACTCATCTAATGCAGTGGTCACAGCCTTCGTTCTGCTTCTTAGCCACTACGTAGCAGATTTTGATAGAGAACAATCCATCTGGAGATGACTTGCTTGTGAAATGCATTGCCTTTCTTTGCACCCGCAAAAAACAGAGTTGATCATCCACCCAGAGTCTTTGACACAATCAATGTAAAATGACTATGCTCCTAATGGGTCTAGATGGTGGCGTCTATCCACTTCCTCAGTAGGATGCCAGGAGAGGGAAGGGGAGTTTAGGGGGCACGAAGAAAGTAGGCAGTGTGATGTTCTACCTGGTGTGAAAAGGTGTGATCACCTTTGATAGGAAGGAGGTATGGGTCCAAAGGACCAACTTATCCAGGAAAAAGGAGTTGCATGGAGGATTAACCAAAAGCACCTGTAACACATTAACCCTTCTGGCAGATTTTAAAGCCACAAGGAAGGCTGCTTTGATGGTCAGCAGTATTAAAGGGTAACTCTGCACAGGCTCAAATGGTTAGCACATTAGAACGGTAAGAACTAAATTAAGACACCATTGGGGTATGATCAAAGGAATGGGGGGGAAGGGAGGGAAGAGGGGTGGGGGGGAAATTGAGTCAGCGACAATCGCAGTCCCTCAACCACCACTGCAAATCTTTTGCAGTTCAGATATCTTAACCAGAGCAGAGACATTCCCATGATGCAGCACCCAGTGGGACTTCACATCCCACAGCAGAGCCCACATATGGCAATGGGCATGCATCAGGATGCAGAAAACTAGGAGACCCAGCAGCCTGAGAGTCAGTCTAATTGAAATCTAGGATAGAGACTGAAACATCTGAATAACAGCACACATTTCTTTGACCTGCTGCTTCGGAGAATAAGCCCGAAATTGCACTGTATCCAGAACAACTCCAATAAAAGAGAACATCTGATAGGGAGACGGTGTGACTTCAGCACATTGACAGTGGGCGCCAGCAAGTGTAGGAGGCTCACCATAGTCTAGTGAGAGATGAATGATTGGGACAAGTCTGTCTTCAAAAGCCAGTCGTCGAGGTCAGGGAAGACGGAGACCCCTGACGTCTGCATATGTGCTGCAACCACCGTCATCACCGTGAGGAACACTTGGGGGGCGCTGGTAAGGCCAAAAGGAAGCACAGTAAACTCGATAATGCACCTGGCGTACAGTGAGCTGCAGGAAATGCCTGTGGGAGGCAGGACAGAGATATCGAAGTAGGCATTCTGCAAGTCCAACACTACCATGAAGTCTCCAGAACCAACAGCAGACAACACCTGGGACATAGTGAGCATCTTGAATTTTTCCTTTTTCAGGAACTAGTTAAAAGGGCAAAGGTCTAGGATAGGACAGAGGCCTCCAACCTTCTTTGGCACCAGAAAGAAGCAGGAATAACAACCACAACCTACTACTGTTGGTCCCTTCTCGATGTTTTTTCTGGCATAAAGAGCCTAAATGTATTGTTGCAAGGGCACACGGTGGCCCTCAGCCAATCAGTGGGGTAGTGGCAAAGGTGGCGCTTCTTGTTGGAAGGGTAGGGGGTAACCCTTCTGGATAATCTGAAGCACAGATTAGTCCGAAGTAAACAGATAGTGCCAAATCCTACCAACCCATGATAGGAAAGAAAGAAGATTTGACATTGTGGCTGCTGGGGGATAGAGGGTAGGCTAAGGGGAGGATGGATTGGGTCGGCCTCTGGTTCTCACGATGCTTGTGGGATGGGGGCCTGCTGGCTGTAGTGGCTAGGAGGAAAAAGGACACAGATGACAGCAGCCACCATACCCATAAAAGACGTGGAATGCAGACTGCAGCTGTTGCAGAGCCATGGTGTGCCCTAGCAGTGGCTGTGATCACTTTTGAACAGTCTAGGGCCAAATAACTGTCAACAAAAAGGGCAGCCCCATGACAGGGCATGTCTATAAGGGATGCATGGACATCCCTCAAAAATCCAGTTGTCCTCAGCCAGGCAGGACACTGGAGCGCCACTGTTCGAGCACTTGCTCCCCCCAGAGAGTCAGCTGTATCCAATGTCCATCCGATGATTAGGTTTGCTGCATCCCTTCAGCCAGCCAACAGCATAGGAGAGTATGGCTCGAGCCGCTGAGACCATACACAGGACTTTCGCAACTTTGTCCCACACTGTATGGGAATAATGGCCCAATAGGCATGCAGCATTCTCTGACCGCAGTGCTAGGCCGATGGAAGAGAAAATCTGTTTTTACCCGCATTGGTATCCAGCCTATTGAATTTCCTATTTGGTGGTGTAGTAGGGAGCATGATGGAATTTACTTGGAGGTTATGGCCTGGACCACTAGGCTATCAGGGGCAGGATGTCTGGAAAGGAGGGCTGGGTTCCTTGGCGCTGGGTGAAACCAGAGGGAAATAATTTTGGGCACAGGAGTGCCTGTGCAGGGCTTGGCCCTGGCCCAAAGCTGAACATCAGTTAGGGTTTCAGTAAAGGTGAGTTTTGGGTTCTGAAGGGGATACACCAGGCTTGATCACCTCTATCAAGGACACTGGCCTGACTTCAACCGTGGGCAGGTGAAGGTCCAGGACTTCAGCCACACTCCGGTCCACCATCTCAAAGAAAGCCCCCTCTTCTAGAACCACTGTGGGAGGAGCAAGAAGGCCAGTGTCTGGTGAGGTGTACAGACCACTGGCATCAGCCAGGTCCTCATACCAGGTGTTGTCTGCCATGGATTCTGCTGAGGGGTCAGAAGCCATCATTTATCCTCCTCAACTTGCCCTTTTGTGAAAGAGGTCTCCATCTCCAATGGAGGCTGTGCGGGCCTGGTCAGCATCGGAACCAACATCAGGTATCGCTTTTCTGGCACAGTATCAAACTCAGGAATCACAAGGTATTAGGTGTCACTAATGGGCATCTGCGGCACTGGGAACAGCACCACTGGAAAGGTCCCTAGAGGAAGTTAATTCGTGGCCAGGGTCAATCCTTATCCACTAGCATATTCGGAGATCAGGAGAGACTAGGGTGAAATCGCCTGCGGAGCACCTATTGGAGACTCCCCCTAACCCACTGGGCGAGAAGTCACCTCGGCTCAGGAGAACCCAGGAAAATGCAGAGTAGACCCAGCAGGAGGCACAGACTCCAGGAGCGTGGCCTTGGCTTGTGGTGCCATTCCTGCACATCGTCCGACTGATGGGACCTATGCAGAGAAGTCAAAGAGCACTTCGACTTCTTGTGAAACGTACCTGAAGAAGTCCGAGACTGTGAGCTGACTGGAGTAAGCGACTCAAAGCGGTCCTCGTGAATGGGATCACGTGGCAAACGGCCAGAAACTTCATGGCCCACTCCAGATTGGTCTTTGGACTCACGGTCCTGCAATCTATGCAGGTTATGGTGTCATGGTCTCGGTCCATGCACCACAGACACACTAGGATAGAGACTGAAACATCTGAATAACAGCACAAATATATCTTTGATATAGTGGCAGTCTGTCACTGACATTTGCCTGTGACAGGCACCACAAGGTTTGAAACCAGTAGGTTTCCTCAGAGACATACTTTAAAATGTATTAGAAAAAAGGTGCACTGGTTCGAATTCGACAAAACGGTTGAGAAAAAGTCAGCCACAAAATGACTGAGGGGAGCATGTCTGGATCTGCTCTGATGGCACGGACAAAGAAGAAACTGAAGTTAGCACGCTTGGGCGGCCTCTATATAAGCACCCCACATGTCACTTCTGGCACAGAAGATGCCATGCATAGCCACACACCGCCACCTTATGGCATGCAAGGGCATTGCTCAAAAGTTTCCAGATCCAGTCTGACACAAGGATAATATTCTAAAGGTATGGAATCTAAGACTAGAAGTCTCTATCAGATGACATAGTTCAGCACTATGGTTGGTAAAAATGCCCAGCTAAATAGAAGTTATGGTTGCAATCCAAATTGAATTGATCATAGGAATGTAACAATGTTGAGTGTGTCTGGAGACACTCGTTAAAGGGCATGACAAAAGGCAATACCCTGCACCCAGAGCACATTGTGCATAGCTGAAGGCCATGGCTGATTGATTGGGGTCTCAAACAGAATGGTCTAAATATGAAGACCATGCCCAGAATTCAGACCCTGCTTGGTATGGCTGCAAACGATACCAAGTGGACTATGGAAGCATGAGAACTGGATGAAAGGAGTGGCAGAAGGAGGTGCCTTTTAGTCCACAAGCATGACTAAAACAGTGCTTAAAATGCAGTGGGAGCAAGGAGGATGACTACAAGACTCATCAAAAGCTACGGCTCAAGCCCACAGGACACAAGATATAGGGAAACAAGGCACAGCTAAAGGCCATGCCATCCAGGCTCCAGCACAATGGGACCTGGTTCTAGGGCATGGCCTAAAAGACTACACTCTATGCCCAGATGTCATTGGGTACAGTCAAATGCCATGCCCAGAAGGCCTTGGGAGCAGAGAGATTAGAGACACCAAGAACACGTTTGGCACAGGCAAGTGCTGTGCCCACTGAGACCCACAAACCGGGCAAATTGGGCCTAATGCATGGCAATAGTCAAGGTATGTGCCTAGAGTCCACTGAGCACAGCTGTGGAATGTGTGGCTAGATGCCACACTTGCGGCCAGTTAGCAGAGAGGGCAGGGTTACATGGGACTGGCATTCACTTGTACAAGCACATCATAGAAAAAAGCCCACTCGAAGAACGTTGTTGTTAAGCATCAAAATGAGTTAAGTACAGTATTATTAAAACTATAGTACTTACATTGGAAAATAATCTCGGTTAAGGAAAGTAAGAATTACAATCCAAAAGCTAAAAAAAAAAAATACTGTTAAAGTTATTGTGACAAATATAACCAAGGTTCCCTCAATCAACTGCTTAAGAGCTAAAGAAACAGCATGGAGAATGCTCCACTAACCTAAGATCATCCAGGAGCTACAAAGTTTCTGCAGTCTATCTTACTACAACACAAAACAAAGACCAACATTGTCTTGGCTGTGAAGCTCCAGAAAGGACTCTGCAACATCGAACGGCTAACTTTGCAGTATTTCTGACTATCATAAACCATATCACCCCTCTCCAGTTCACAGTGGGCCAAAGAGAAAGTCTTCCCTCGCATTCTGTTGGCTGGAAAGGTTGTCTTGAATCCATAACTGTTGAATCATATTTGGACCCTACCCTTAACATCCAATTTCCAAATGAAATGATGAAGCCTTGGAGTCCAGTGGGTATGTTAGCACTTATGGGCGCCATGCCAGCGCTTATGGGTGCCGTGCCATGCCACTGCAAAGGTTTAACCAGAATGTGTACATTCTGTGATTCAGTTTCCTAAAGATAGGTATTCCAGGGACTTTATTGTTGGTGGTGATCCACTATCTAACCTGTACCCCGGTCTTCCCACCACCCCTTCAAGACTTAAAAGTAGTTTGCCCTTAACTGGCATTTGAAACAGTAGACTTTGTCATGCTCAGAAACTGCTGGTCAAGAAAACACTGTCTTGGGAATTCGAGGCTGTGAGAGAACCCCAAACTGTATCAGTGACTTCACTTGGTGGCTTCCCTTTTAATTTGGATGTTTTGAGCAGGTTCAGGAACTCCACCACTGTTGTGCTACAAACGTAGCAACTTAGACCCACAGATATCAATACTTGCACCCAGGATCACTGCCACAGAAATAAAGGCAGGCTTATCATAAAACGGCCTGGCATTACTTCCCATATCTAGAGCATCAAACAACCCAGTAAACCTTCAAAGTAACCAACATACAAGTCTTGAGAGTATCTGCCAACCCAGGCACTTCTCAACAGGATAAGAATGGCTAAATTGCCAATCTTACAAAAATCCAGCACCTAGCTAAAAGGAGCAATAAATATGTTTTAGGTTGTTTCACTGTTTTGTGTTTCTTTTTAATTTTAATAACTTCTCAAATGCCCTACCTGTAATGAAAACTCTTATACCTCTTGCAGGCCATTGGATTGGCTTGATGTTGATGGTATTAAATTTCCCCATTGTATCCTGCCCCACCTTCTCTACCTTAAGAACAACAAGTATCTAAACTGAGTATTCAATTGAGAGTAATAGTTTTGATGGCCTTTCAATACAACAGGTAACCCACAAAGAACAATGCCATTTAGCCAATAACAGCCCCAGTTTCCCAGGAAAAAGTAATAAATTAGTGGGCAAATTATGGGATCATAAGGTTTCACACTTTGTGAGATACAAACACTTAGGTCCACTACATTTATCCTAGAAGACAAATTTTGGCATGTACAGAGGTTTGGGTTGACACTGACCTAAGAAGCATTGAAAGCTATAGAGAAGTCAAGTTACATTGACAACCAATTCACATTGTTTTATTGGAACCAAACTTCAACCAGTCAAAGTCCAAACCTTGAAGCACTTTTCCCCTACTCATGTTTGTAGGAGATGAGCAGAAAACATGCTGCTCAGAACAGCGCTCTGAAACCGGAGACCGAGAAGGGTGAAGATGTGCTAAGTTAAACAGACTGAAACAAAAAACATGGTCAATGACAAAATCAGCCTTGACGAGTCCTACAAAGAAGGCCCTCATTCCCCTAAGCTAAGCTGGGGACATCTGGACTTTGACTGGCTGTAGGAGGGGATGTTAGCCAGAATAAAAGTGCAGTTAGCCTAATTCAGTTGTCAAACAGGGAAGAGGAGCAAACGTCCTTGGGCATCAGTGAATTGGCTGTGATGCAGAAGCGCCTGCCATGGAGGTGAAAAGCCAAAAGAGATGGAAGAGACAGGCCCTCTAAATAGGGGCAACAGCCAGTGAAAGTTACAATTCTCTTGCAAGAGGAAAGCAAAAAATATTTTTGGGCCATGGCAGGTAGTGCTCCTTGAAGAGATGTACTTTCAGTTGCTTCCTGAACTGCAGGTGTATTGGCGTAGTTTTGATTTTAATAAGGATATTGTTCCAGCTTGTGGATGTGTAGGTGGACCTATCTTATGGTTATATTTCTTGCATCTTTTTCTCTCTAGCCTGACAATGTCCTATCTTGCTGCTTGGTTTGCACCTCCACATAAGTGTGCTGTTAATGAACAGTGGGGATTCACTCTGAGCAGGGGCTTTGGCTGAGGGGAACTACCATATGTTTTAAATATTTTGTTATCTTCCTTAATCTTATAATCCTGTAAAAACTTTATACAAGCTGATATATCCAACCACATCTGCCTGTCATATCATCATAAAATAGCTAGTGCATTAGAACCTCTAATAGCTGTCGCTGTCATAGCTGAAAAACGTTTGCCAATATTATGCAGCCATCTTCATGCTTTGTACACTAGTGTTGATCATGGGGCGGAAGGACTCCTCAATTGTCTTTGGGCTGCCTGGATGACCCCAGAATCAGGACAAGGATGGCCTATCAGACATGTAAGCGAATTTTCAGTCATCTTATTCTTTTTATCTAGTTGAGTAATGACTGCTGTAATTGAAGCTGGAGTTTCCATGAGCTTTAAACCTTCCTCCCAAATATTATCCACAATGGCAATGGATCAAATTGATTTCCTGAAATCTTAAAGGAAACATTCTATTTGCTTTTCTGGCAATGGTAATTCAAACACTCAGAAGCCCGCCGTAAGAGTTTATGAAATCCTCCTATGTCGTCTGGAGGAGTGTTAGTCGGTGATGGTGTTGGCGAAGCTGACAAAGGAGAGATATAGTCATCCCAATCCTGACTAGAACTTACTGGATCCAGAAGAACTTCCCTTTCCTCCAGTTGTTCCTCCACAAAACTCTCAATATAGTCATCTCTGATAGAAATTGGTGGTAAAATATTTATTTCTTTTTGTGACTGAAAGCCTGAAGGGTTTCCAGGAACAGGAGTCACACTGGGTGTATCAGAACGCCCCGGAGTACATGGCACTAGAGCATTTGCTTCGAGAAACCTCTTGTAATAGTCATTTTGCATATGGCGTACGTCTTACCAAGGAAAGAAGTACAGAAATTGTGTTTTCACGAGAGCCATGGTGCTCCTCATACAGCTCATTGCGTGGGTAGTCTTTCTAAAATGAGTTGTAGCGTTGCACTGCTTACTATCGTGAAAAGAGAAATCTCCTCCCAAATATGTGGAAAAGTCTTTTCTGGGGTCATCTTCTTCAGTGTCTTGACATTTTACATCAAGTTGTGTGGGACTGTAAGCTGGTCCAAAGGATCCCTCATCACCAGACTCTTCCATCTCAAGGAGATGTACAGAAGTAGAGGAGATGCTTTATTGGATGATTTTTCATTTGCGCGCAAGGTCGCTGGAACCCCTTCCTCTAATGTAAATAGTGATTAATTTTGAGCTGTCAACGAGCTCGTTGCCAACAACGAAAAAAGGGTCAGTTTCTTACAAACCACTTAGGGGAGTGATGTTGGTCTAGTTGCTGGAGAATGAAAAATTCCAGTCAAAAGGATCGCCGTCAACAAAGTGGTTATTGTCAGTTTCTTCATTGACAAAGAAGATGTCATCTTCGGGGTTACCAAGGCCATAGTTAGTGCGAAGGTGGGTGACTTTGCAGTTGTCGATTTTCCTATTGACACTGCAGCCGCTGACAAAATGCCTGACGGCGATGGATCCGTCGACAAGAGGATTTTGTCAATGAGGGCTCCTTAAAAGGAGTCACGGGCAGATTTTCTGTGAGCAGAAGATAGAATAGAGTCCTCTTTACTGAGCTAGAGTCCTTGCTGTGAGATTCTGACTTTTTAGGATCCTTGTCATAGGACGTTGAGCCCTCATTTTTACATTTCCTACCTGCTGAAGGAAGACTCTGCCCCTCGTCTTCAGAATTGGAATCAAAATGAGTTTTCTCCTTCTGGAGCTGAAAGTGTAGCCTGGCCTCACTATCTTTTAAAGTCTAAGCAGGGAAGGTTTTGCAATTCTTACAATCCTTAGGTTTATGATGAGGATGCAAGCAATAAATGCATTCCTTATGGGGATCCTCAGAGAACAGGCTTGGCTTTCCACAAGACTTACAAAGCCCGAAAAGCCTATTTTTTTAGATCCCTTTCACATGGTGATGTTAGTGAAAAGACAATTTTACCTCAAAGTTGCTTGTAGGGTCAAATGCCTCACTTCTGATAAAAGGAAAGGGTCAGAGGTTGACTGAAGCAGTGTAACTCAGCAGACGCACACGACATGCTGTTAGAAATTTGAGGTGTGGTGGCCCTGCAGGGGGATGAGTGATTCAGGGTCTAAACGCTGACTGGTTGAAGTTTGGTTCTAAGAAAAAGAATGTGAATTGGTTGTCAATGTCACTTGATGTCTCTATGGTTTTCAATTACTATTACTGTGGGACTCCTACCATCACAATACAGAAGATTCAATACTGGGGAACTAGTACAATCCCTCAATGGGTTGAACCACATCTTGTGCACATAATTTATCCGGTTCCCTTCTGAGATCTGTCCTCACAGCTAAAGGAACTCTTCTGACCTTATTTGCTGCAGGCTTCACTTCTGACTTCAAATTAATTTTATACATGAAATCTTTAGAGTCTTCCCAATCAATCAGTAAACACCTGAGGGAACCTCCGGACCGATATAGACTGTTGCAAGAAACATATCTTCAAACATTCATGACTGAGTAGGACTTGTTCAGGATTGTTGAGGTCCAAAATTATTCCTGAGTTTCATTGTTTCAACTAGCACAAATCATCCCTGGCCACACATGCAGTGCCTGGTGCTGTATTCCCCTTAAACTTCAATACTGTTTCAAAGTCTTCGAACACATACATTGATTTACCACCACAAGCTAAGGGTTTGACTTGGATCTAGCTCAAAGTTATATCCTCGAATTTAGCCCACTCACCTACACCAATTAGTGTAAATGGAGAACGTGACTCTCCAAAAATTCTTACATCCATTCTTCCTAAACTGGTTTGGCAAAGTGGCTCTTCTAAGGACATAGAGCCCAATCTAACCCCTTGGCCTCCTTATTTACATCACATATAGCACTGTCAGACTTGACAGTCGTTTTTTTTCACATACCTGCACACTTTGACAAAAGTGGCTTGTTTTTATATATATTTGTTGCAAATTCGAGTGATAGCAGGACAGCATTAGGCACTACTGCCCAAGTGATTGTTGCAGCCACTTCAGTAGTACTCTAACCCTTTTGATTTCACATATGATGATGACTGCTTGTTCCTCCTGTAAGGCAGAATCCACATTGTGAATACAAGGTCGCTACTGCATTAACAACATCTCACCCACATAAGGTGCAGTGCTTTCAGTACATGACACACCCTCAACGGCTACATCAAGTGTTAAGTTTGGAGTGGTTGGGGGGCATTTTCAGACAGGGGACTGTGGCAACAGGCGTCCTTACTGAACTCTGCACAAGGCTCACAGCTGGAGGTCAGCAGTGTGCTTTGGAGGTCAGACTACAAGAACCTGGAGCACATTTGAGACATGCAGCCCCCCTGCATCAGATGACTGCCAAAGCTAAAAATAAGGCCAGTGGTGTCACATGTGTGATTGGCTGAGAAAACAAGATGGCCCCTATAACAATAGATCAAAACAGTGCTGTTTGGGGGCTCACTTGCTGCAGTTTTGGACCCTCGGAGGCAGCCCCCCCTTACATCGACTAAGAGTGGAAAGTGCACCTGTACTGAATTACGTCAATCCCTGCCACAGGCGAGAATAGTGACCCTGATGGTGTAGCAGTTGCAACTAGCCAAGTGCATGCAATGATGCCTGCTATAACTGATCCAAAAGTTGCCACCTGAGAACCCACCTATTGAATTTTTAGACCCTGGGTAGAGCAACTGATATTGCTCCGCACCCATTTTTCATATTGATCCAGAAAGCGGCAAGAGACAGGCGTTGGCCCCAGACAACCCTGAACCTGGTGGTTCCTCCCTTTATCAGACAATAGGCCACAAAAGATTACCAAGATATGATAACACTAAACTCGGAGTCCCAAGTCTGTGGCTCCACCCCAGTGGAGGGACTAGCAACAAGGTAAGTGGTAACAAGGTGTGAGCAAGAAGACCAGTACCTTGATTGAGTGCTCATTGGAGTAATCAGGAGCGCGCCTAAGGTGACATGCGATTTATTTTCAACGATGACTATGAATTTCTACTGTTTGTGGCTCTTTCTGCCCAGCTCATGGTCTTCTTTGAGGGCCGTAGCTCAGAAATCATTGAGACTTGCATGAGGGGTTGGCCAGCATGCCTGGTGTGGGGGGCCAACCTCCAATGCCGGAGAAGTGGGTGGAGGGGTGAGGTTTCACTTCTGGACAGGGCGGTGGTAACAGACACGGGTCCAGTAGCGAGTGTGACCCACGGACACCAGTCAGGAACGAGATACAGTGGGAGGGGATTAGCTCCTGTGGCCCTCAATTTGTGCCCAGAAACCCTGGCAACCTCTATGCAAAAGGCAATCAAGATGACATCCATTAAGGATCTGATTCTAAACCAGAAGAGAGGCAGAGCAGACAGAATGAAGTTTCCCTTGGGGCTCAACTGCCGCAGCCAATACTAGATGCCCAGCTAGCAATTGCTCCTCATCAAGAAGTTCAAAGCTGAAATGTCTGCTCTTCGTTAAGATTTGGCAAAATCCATATCTGATTTGGGTTGAAATCTGCAACCCCCTAGAAGAAATGTATCAAAATCAAAACCTTCATGGCAGACCAAGCACATGAGCAGGAAGTCCTCGCCGAGAATCGAAGCATTTGAGGCTCACCAAAACTCTGATCCTAGAGAAATCGGAGGACAATGACAATGAAAACAGGTCCAGGAGAAACAACATTAGGATCAAAGGCATCAAGTTGGAACTTACCAATGTGGAACTCAAATGGTATGTCAACATTCTCTGACAACTGAGTGGATAGCACACTTGACCGAACACACAATCTACTCAGCGTATCAAATTTGCCAAAAGCTACCTCCTGACGTGCTTCCCAAAGTTCAGCTCTACAAAAACACTTTATGGTGGCAGGGAGGTCCCTGGATGCCCTACCACCCCTCTCCACCCCCCCCCCCAACCAGTTTGTTGACCCAGATGCTTCCCTTAATTCTTGGGGCATGATTGCCCACTTTATAGGACCTCACATCTAGGTTTTCAATCACCAGATTGAGAGACAAGCAATACTAAAGCAGTACCAAGACCAGAATTTGATGTGGTACTAAAGTCAAGCGAACCATCTCATAGGTCGAGATGCACCTCGCCTCAAATCATTCAGGTTCCCTAACCAATATAATTCCCATGCAATGAATACGACTAAATGCCCGTCCATACTCCTGAGAAGATTTCTCATTTCAATTTGACTCCATTTAGTCAGACAGGGAGCATAGACAGGTTGGCATTTGTGGTACTATCCTAGATAAGGAACTTTCTTATTGGGGGGTTGGGGGGGAGGGGAGAGGGTGGGGGTTGAGAGGATCTGCTCTCTGAGCCACTCCTGGCCCTGGGCACCCCTCTCCCGGGTCCAAAAGCACATTAAAGGGGAGGTGGCATGCGGTCCCCTCTCCAAGCCACCACTGGGAGCTAGGGACCCTATCCCCTGGGCTCAATTTCTTGAGCAAGAAGAGGTGTGGCCGCACACCACCATCCTCCTGCTGGTATCCACCCCAAGGACCCCATCACTATCCCTGGGACACTGGTTCCTGGCTCGGAAGAATGCAACCATATACGGCCCGCACACTTGCGGGCAGGGAATTTCACTTTGCTCCCACCACATAATGATAAATACCCTGGCTCTTGCCAGCACACACAATGGTCCTAATTAATACCCTGGCGGTCTGACCGCCGCCAAAAATGTGGTCCGATCGCTTTGCGGTGGTCAGACTGCCACATTATGACTGTGGCGGTTGGGCCATGGTCGGACAGCCAGCACCACCAGTTTCCCTCCACTGGACGGACTGGCGGTCCTAAGCCACCAGGGCAGCGCTGCATACAGCGCCACCCTGGGGATTACGACCCCCCTCTGCTCCAGCTTTTACATGGCAGTGCAACGGGGTAGGCATGGGCAGTGCAGGGGCCCCCATGGACAGCCCTGTTGTGCTTTTCACTGTCTGCAATGCAGACAGTGAAAAGCGCAACGGGTGCTGTTGCACCCTACGCACCGCAACATTGCCGCCAGCGCAATTATGAACCAGCATCAATGTTGTGGGCTGTTGCCCGCTAGGCCAGTGGGTGGAAACACAGTTTCCGCCCGCTGATCCAGCGGGGAACTTTTAATGACCTCCAATGTGTGCCGGATTGGTAGCCATATGGGACTGTGGGGGCACTCGGGCTCCCCACCCATGACTCCAAATACAAGTTGTGGGTGTCGGGGTGGGGGGAGGAAGGTTAGGGTAAAGGGACACCAACAAAAATCTTTTAAAAGACACATGAATAATAAATGAGTGACAGGAGAAGTTCATTTATTATTCACTGCTCACTGAAAAGCGCCCCGTAATGCCCTGCGAAAGCTATTTATATATTCTTTTTTTGTTTGTACCATGGTAATGTCCCTACAAGGGGCAGGGACACCACAAAGCATGTTTTCTCATGCTGTAGGGGGCAGCAAGGAGTGTAGTAAACTCCACCAAGAAGAACTTACCATATATTTTTAAAGCACTCCTGGCTGGAACTCTGTGGAGTACAATGTCCTCTTTTTATTATTTTTATGATTGTATTTTGTGGGCTAAACAAATGCTAGAAGACTGAGATACGTTGGTTGCATTAAAAAAAAAAAAAAAAAAAAAAAAAAACGGTCTCAGTTTTTCTTTTAACATTTTTCAACCCAGAAATGTCATATTAAAACTATTTTTAAAAAGACTCAGACATATTTTTTTTTTTTTTTCAGAAGTTTAAACATTTTTATGATAATCACTATTATTAAACACTGCAGGGTGTGAATTACTGCAATGCACGACAGATTAAAAATATTGGTGATTTTTGGAGAAAGGTGATAGATCTGCATTATTATATATATTGATATGTCACCCCTTGAGAAAGCCAATAGCCTCAATTTTCATATTTTGGTGTTGTAAGACTGAGAAAGTCAATGAATCTGCAGGAATGTGGCCAGTGAGACCAAGTGCAAGCCAGAAGGCCATGTGTGACGTGGGGCTAGCGGTCTGTGAGGGGGGTGCATTTGTATGCAGGGCCTGTCCACATGTGGCAAAGTGCTGGTTTTACGTATAGTAAAATATCACTATGTAAAAAATAAAATAAAAAAAAAACACAAGAAATTCACAGGAAAAAAAAACACATCTTTCTCTATTAACTCTAACTCCCTAACTAGTGCCCTAAAGTAACAATTACTTGCCATGCAAAGTTAATTAGTCCACATATTACATCACTCATGGCATGTTCTATAACACCATTGATAACATCACTGCAACATTTAAAATTACATAATTGACAAAAGTGTGTATGGCGGCTGCACGATTTATAGTCATTAGAGATAACCTTTAAACAGTTACGTTCTCATTAAAAATTTTAACAATAATGTCACTTTATCCTTTATTTCTTTAGTGATGTATAGTGCAATGTGGTCGGGATACAGATACCAAGGCGCACATTGTCAACTGGTGCCGGCAAGGAAGGCAGACCAATCCTTTCCGATAATTATTCTTCCAAGTGCAAATAAATTGCTGCACTCCAGAAAGCGCAATTTACAAACTTTATTAGCAAGCCAATAAAGTTTGTAAACCTCACTCCATGAAGTGTGGTGAATTATTTGCACTTGGACATTTTGTATATTACCTAGTTGACTTGCCTATATTTTTGACACAGTTTGACGACTACAGCCCAAACTATTAAAATAATTTTCTGTAATTATGTGCAGGGCCCCATAATCCTCCCGCCCCCCCTCACAGCCCCATGGACCACACCACCTTCCCAGGTCAAACATAAAAAAAAGAAAAGGGGGGTCAGTTTTGGACCCCAGCAGCCCTGGGGACCAACACATCCCTGGGGCTATTTTAGTTGGAGGGGGGCCACGCTGCTGCCCTTGAGGAGCCACCACCCCCCTAGGGCCAGCTCCTGTTATGTCTAGGGTGCCCAACCCCGGGACATAGCTATTTGCTATGGCCTGGCGGGCCACAGCAAACATTCTGCTTGCAGCAAGGGAGAGCTGTCAAAACATCTCTCCTTAGTTGCGAGCAGAGGTTACCTTGGTCTCTCGGGCTGTGGAGACGCAGGCATGGAGACAGAGGAACCAACTGCTGTCACAGGCCCTCTCTGTGACAGCAATGCTGGCTTCGGAAGGAGACAGGTAGCCAGCTGGCACCACAGAGGCCTTCAGGCTCCCCCACAGTCCCCAAGATTGTGACTGGGTGCACTGGGGGACACCCAAGTCACATGGCCAGGCCCTTGGGGATGGAGGCCCCCGGGGGCCTAGTTCGGCCAGTGGAGGGGGGGGGGGGGGGAGGGAAGAGGCATGCGCCTTCCCAGAAATTAATAAATAATTAACCCGAGCCCTGGGGGATGGGGTCCACAGGGCCTTGATCGGGCTGGGGAGGTGGGCTGTGCGCCTGCCCCCCCCCAAAAAACAAAAGTATTTGGGCCAGGCCTTGGGGGGTGGGATCCCTCCGATGGCAGAGTTTGAACTGGGGGGCACATACCTCCCCCAAGAAAAGATCTGCTGGGGACGACATGTGGTGTTGGGTTGTTATAGGGGTTGGCCGCAACTCTTGCCATGCACTGCTAATTACCCCAGATTTTACAGCAGACATTACAATTCCTGTATAGTCTTTAAAAGTATTATTGAAACATTAGCAGTCAGATTTGTGAAGAAAAAGCAGTGCAAGGCGATGGCCCAAGCTATAGTTACTTTAGGGCAAGAGTTATATAGTTACTTGAAAGAACTCTAACTATAACTGCTGAATTTCTATGGTTTTGTATGAGTAAATTCAGAACCTAACTATAACGTCTCTGTAACCTTTGGTTTCTTCAGTGAATATAGTCATAGTTAGGTTGATGTTTTGACCACACAAAACCATAGAAATGTGCAGTTATAGTTATATTTGTAGATATAAATATGTTAAGTAACTATAACTCGTGGCCTAAAGTTACGTTAAGGCACGAGTCATAGTTTCTTCAGATATAACTAGAAGTATAACTATAACTGAAGAATTTCTATGGTTTTGTGTGGCTAAAATGTCAACCCAACTATAACGTCCCTGTAACCCTTAGTTTTCTCAGTGAAAATATATACATGTATGTATACACAAACACACACACCTTACCTCCTTGCAAGGGAAATGTGGGGCCAATACTGAAATTCCTTAAAAAGGTGAAACGTCCTCCATGTGACGATTAAGTACTACAGGGGTGAAGCAGGTAATTAAGACTCTAGGACAGCATAGGCTGAGATGAGGAAAGACCAGAAACTATCCGCTATCCATAGTGAAAACAAAGGCTACCTGCCAGGAACTCACAGCTGCCAGCAACTCATATGAGTTCACGGGAACCCTGTCAGCACTCATCACCACTAAAAATATCAAGATTCTGCATTCTGGTCAAGTTTTTATTCTTAGCACGAGAATCCAGCTGGCAGGGTCAGAACCAAGAATTGATAAAATACTTGACTGCAACAATTTCACAATCTATATAGTGATGTCAACCACACACTAACAAGCTGCTGTGAAACAAATCCAGCTCCTGAAAAAAGAGCCAGGATATAAGGGCCAGAGGGATTATGCCCAGACCAAAGAGTGGATGTTTGGAGGATGGGAAAGAGACAGCCCAGAAGAGCAGATCCTACCCCCCCCCCCCCCCAACTCTAAAAAATAAAAGCCCCTGGATTAACCGATTCAGTGAACAGACATTTAGCACTGAATTCCAGACCTGAATAATTCCCTTAAAAAAATAAAAAAATACAAGAAAGAAAGTAAAAATATAACTTTTTTCCAGCACCAGTTTTGTGAACCCTTCAATAACGCAGGGCATGTTCTAGCCTAACAAATGGCCCACCCCCTGCTACACCCTGCCATTTGGTTTTGGTGCATGGGAAGCTGTGCGTATGTGACAAGCAGGGTGCACGGAGAAAGGGCATATGTAGCACAGGTTGGGTCCCAGGAGGGCTGAGTGGAAGTTCTGCTGCCATCCCCACTGTGCACAGCCTCTGGCCATGCACAGTGGTAGTTAACAGCATAGTGAGTTGCATGTGGGTTCTCAGGCCTCAGGTCAGCGCCTTCAGTGAAAGGTGGAAGACCATGTACAGCTGAAATTAGCTGTTTGGGATATCGAGGAGAGGTCAGACCATGGAGACAACCATGACTGTGACTTAGGAATAAAGTAATACAGAAACATAGGACTTTTAATTGTTGGCAAACCATAGCTCACCCGACCCCGCAGTTCACTGCTCATGACCTCACACATCACATCTTATACACCAAACGGCGGCCTTGCACATTCTTCAGTCAAGTCTTGCACCCAACTTCTGTACACCTAACCTCTTCTAGGCACTACCTCTGGCTAAGGCCTCAGCAGAGGTTGCCCGTTAGATTAGGGTCAAATAAAGATAGCCCCAAAGAAGGAGGCTCCCGCCAAGAAAGTGGCCAGCGAGGAGAAGAAGTTTAATGCCAATGTCACTACTGACATCAAGCCCTCCTCATTTTTCCATAAAAGTGACACCAACTGCGTCCTTTTATGTGGAGGAAGAGTCTGGAAGGAGAAGAATCACCCTTGGCTCAATGACACCACTACCAAAACCAAACCCATGTCCCTCAGTGAGGCAATGGCTGTAATCATGGAGAGAGGTTAGACTGAAATCAGTTTGTCCCAGCAGAAAACTAATTTTCACAGGATTCCACACGTACCATTGCATACAACACTATCTTACGGAATTAGCGATTTGAGCTTGCTGCAGAGCAGGATGCTGTTGCGACTGCTCTTCCAGTGGACAAATCAGCTTCACAATCACCACCAATAACCCCCCCATCTACTCCAAGCCCCTCTTCCAATGAACTTGACATGGATTGGAACCCGAACTAAACCTACCACAAGAGAAAAGGGAAGGTTCCAGAAAGTCTTCCAAGTGAGGGAGATGACAATTAGCTAGTGATTGTTAGTGTGGAGAGTGGCACAGGAGAAGTACAGATCACCTGTATTCAATCTGCTTTGAGTCACGTAGTTCCATCAACACTGCTTGCTTTCATCTTTTCAAAATGCCAAAACCCTGTAGCAATCACTACACCACTGCAGTCACAGCCCACTCTAGTGAAAGGCAAACAAAACAGCCTATCTCCTCATCAACAAGTTCTTCAGGTTTTGGCAGAATAAGAAAGCTTTCCTCCCCATCATGGGAAGCAACCCCACAATGCTCAACTCCCTGCACAAAAGTATGCCGTGGTTTGCCAGGTGGACATTACAGTGGCCATTGACATCTGAAAAAACAACAATTGTGTGGAAAGAACACCTCAAAAGATAGCTGCTGGTGAGAAAGAAGAAGTTGTGACAGAAGAAGAGATGTCAGTGCCATGGAAGCAGCTCTGTGACCATTGCTCATAGTGTGCAGTCGTCACCCACAGCAACATTGGAATGGCACAAGGGACTGAGGAATATGGTCTTCCCAAAGCGCACAAATCGCTTACCTGCCACCCATAGGTTAATAGTGGAGGTATCACAAAGAAAACAGTAACACCACCCAACTATCAAGGCTATGTTCATCAAGAAGTTGGCGTACCACCAAACCAAACAACAAAGTTCATTTTATACAATGAGAAGCTGGCCAAGAAGCTACTAATTCACCTCCTCACTTTTTCTCTTATGGAAGGAGAGGGGCATCTTGAATTTGTGGAAACCCTCTGCCTAATATGGAAGGTTCCAAGGTGCATTTTTCTAATGTTGCTGTGCCAGCCCTGCACCATTACGTGCAGCAACCAGTCGACAAAGCTATAAAGGAAAGTTCTGTTCAGTCCATCCACCTCACAACAGATGTTGACCAGTTGGCTTGCAACAGATTATATGTGCATCACTGCACACTGGATCTTCTTTAAGGAAGTGATGCAAGAGCTAACTGCTGGTCTCACTATTGATGATGCTTTCCAGGGCATTTGGCCGCATGCACAGTTGTGATGTTTGCTAAGAGGAAATTGTATACAGCAGCTAACATTTGGGACAAATTCAATACCAAAGTCTACGAATGGCTTCAACTCAGAGGTCTCAGCACTGGATTAGTTGCCACTGATAATGGCAGTAATAGTGTAAAAGCTATGCCTAGCAGACAATACTACAGAGTCCTCTGTTTAGCGCACTGCATAAACCGAATTGTGTAGGAAATCCTCAAAAAAAGTAGTCATCAACAACATAATGGTCAACTGTTGCAGAATTAGAAATAATTATAGTCATTATTTCTAAGCCCAGAAGCAGACGAGGATCATTCAGCACACTAAGAGTAAAAGCCTGTAAAATTCTCATAAGGAGGTGCCAACAAATTTGAACTCCACCTCCGACATGCTGTAATGCATGTTTGAGCAGTACAAGCATATCAATGATTATGTACTTCAAAGGAGACAGAAAGCAACTGCCAATCCAATGACCAAGGAGCTAGTGAAGTGCCTGATACTTGAGATTATGACACATGAAGGCAGTGAGAGTGACATAAGCCAAATAAACCTGGCACCTACTGCATGAATATCTGCAAAAGGTGGAATGAAGATGCAGCTGCTTTGGCCAATAGCTCAATCATTCGCTCGAACACCAATCAAAGGCTATAAAAGAAATTGTGCCCAACCAAGAATACATCTGTGCCACAATACTGGGTGTTAAAATTATCCTGTAATCAGAGGGTCTCGTTCAGCCCTTTACTTAAGTTTAAAAACAGAACATTTAGGCAACAGAGTAGCAGCCCTCATCGTCTACTCCAAGAAACTTCCCAAAAATATCACTCTCTACGATTCTGGAATCCATGATGACACCAATTAGCAACAGAGGAAAGATTCCATAACTACATAGAAAACACATCAGAAAACACAACAGATCCCTCTTTTTTTTTTTACATAATATCCTCCTTGAACAAGTGACTTACAGAAAACAAGGTACAACCTTATGAAAAAGTATGCATACAAACTAAAACTATTTACCTAAACAATAAAACGTTGCAGGTTATCCAAAACCAACACTAAATGTTAGTTGTATAGCTATTCACATTCCTTTCTTGATAATACGGACATATTCCTAATTTCTTAGACCTTAGCAAGACAGGCCACAAAATGATTTCGCTCTCCTCATTCATTCAACCACATCATAATACTTCTCATTTCAGTCATGATCTTTTCTCCACAATTTGTTTCTCCCTCACTACATGCAGTGACTTTCACCACAGTTGACCTTTTGCCATGATGAAAGCCCACACTAAGTTTTCACTTCTTGTATTTCCTTGGGATCTGGCTAATGTTAATTGATTTCTTAAGTGCATTAGTATCTTACAAGTGTCCTGGAGGCAGGTGGAGGTGAAAACTAGACCCAGGAGGAATAGTCATGGGCAATAAAGCCATGTTTTTTTGAGTTTAGGAGTATGGAGACTAGTAAGATTCTGATTATCTGTCTAAACAGTAGAGTTCCAAGCATTGTAGTCACAGCAGGTTGGATGGAAAGGATGGGTGCAGAAGAAAAACAAAAAGGGAACAATGGGTGTTTAAGGAAGAGGGTGCATTTTGCCCAGGAAACATATGCTTAACGACACCGTATAAAATGTATGGGTACAAAAAGACAATAGAAATTGGGTGGCATGGTTTAACTGAAATTGGAAGCTTTGCACTCAAAAAGAGTCAACTAAAGGTTCCACCTGACCATCTGTAAGTGAAGTTTTAAGCTGTGCATTATTAAAGGGCAACTAAAGCTTCCACCTGACCATTCTCTCTAGAATAGCAAAGGCCTGTGTTATGACAAACTTCAAATCCATTATCACCTCCTCAGGAAAACCTTCTTTCCTGCAAAGTTCTGCACAAAAACACATTGCGTTGGCACTTATCACTTCCTTGAAAAATCCTACTTCTGGGCATTAACAGTAATAATCAATGGCAGTGAAATTTCTTGAACTAAATGGGCCATAAATGTTCATTCTCAACTTTTAACATGCTCGCTTAGGAAATGCAACAAGATAATAAAGGCATCTCTAGTGAAATGCGAGACTGGTCACTGATCGCATAATACTACACATCCCCTTACAAAACGCTCTATATTGCTATAAATGCTGGGTCACCAGAAGTAAAGGCAAGCTGTTCTTTTTAAGGCATACATACTAGTTTAATCAATCTTAATTAAAATAATTTTAAAAAAAATAATAAAAAAAATCCAGCACTAACAATCTGTCCTTTTTTAATCAATACTTTTTTCTCTACAGATAATTTTGACCAGACTGGCCTGAATCTAATCAATTCCATAGTGTCATTCCATGACCTCTGCCAATTTTCACATAATCTTTCTATCACCTCTTTCAAGACTTTCTCAGCCACTGCCACTTTTCCTCCATAATCGTCCCATGACATGTCTGACTTAGGTCACCAGCCAATCATCAACTTCCACCCAGCTTTCGTCCATGAGAGGTAATATGGGCAATCTGCATTTACAATCGTTATGCCTGGCACATACTTTATCTCAAATGTGTATTCCTGCAGTCTAAGTAGCCAGTTGGTTGTGCTGGGAGTAACTTTTTTTGATCCTATTGTTGGAAATAGATCAATGAGCAGTCTATGATCTGTTCTCTACTGGAAAATCAATTTTCGAGCAACTTTTCTGGAATGCTGTAACCCCACCATCAAGCTAAAGCATTATTTTCTATTGCTGAGTAAATTGCCTTGGCACCATGGCGAGTTCTTGAAGCAGCCGACAGGTCTCTTTCATGATCATCTTTAGACCACATAAGAACTGCTCCCAAACCATGTGAACTTACATCAGTGACTATGATGGATTAATCCTTTGTGACATAAGGCTTTAGTTACACAGCATTTACAAAACCTTTGTTGCCGTCACCGACATTGCTTCAACCACAGAAATGTCTCACCTTTCTCCATTAACACTCTCTCAATGCCCTTGTGCAATCACAAAAATGATCCACAAATGTGGCGTATACTCAGCCAGTCCTAAGAATGAACAAAGCTGTTTTTTATTGTCTGGGTTAGAAGAATCCTTTTTAGCTTCCAAACAGCACCTAAATAATCTACCTCATAAACAGCAAACTTGCACTGGTCCACTTCCAATGCCAAACCTCATTTTTCCAACGTACCAAGCACTTCATTCAGATTTTCATCATATTCCATTCTGTTCTTTCCTACACAAATACATCATCCTGGAAAAATGATACATTTTTATAAACCTCCCAAAGTCTTTGTATGGTCTTTTGTAAAATCACAGTTGCCACCGCTAAACTATATGGCATTCGTACAAAAAAAACATGCTCCCTCCAACATCACAAACATCATAAAGGAGGGCAAATACCTGGGGAAATGAACAATTCAGAAACTCTGACACTTGTCAGCCACTCATCTTTGTCTGGCAAATGATGCCTGTCCAACCAGATATAGTGGTTGAGGTAGACAAGGTCTACACAAATCCTTGGATTACTACAGGACTCAACCTTCTGAAGATTTCAATGGTTCATCACCTTGGCACTGCATAAAACATCCAGTTCTTCCTTCAGCAAATACAATGGAACATTCTGTACCTTGAGAAAGCATGGTTGGGAATTTTCTTTCAACAATGCAACAGTGAAATGTCTTCAAATACCCTACCTTTGCAGTAAACAGACTGAAACTTTTGAACCCATTCCACAATGCTATTACTTCTCATTACCATCACCTGCTCTGGATGACTGAGGTACAAAACAATTCCCAATGACATTTGTTTGTGTCATCCAAGCAAACGTTTATCTCTTTCCACCATGTAAACTTTGGCCCAAGCATCAATCACAGGTATGTGGGAACATAATACAGGTGCACTACTAAGGAACACATATAATAAAAAAAATAATTAAAAAAACTTATGTTTTTGGGTGGTGCTCCAAGAAGCATTAAAGAGTGACCACCCAACTCTTGACAAGACCAAATAGATCTCAAATACAACTGTATCCCTCAATCATACACTAAAATCTTGAAAGTAATTTCCCAAATCAACCCAAAGTCCATAAGTTATTGAAAGTCTTCTTTATTCAATGGTCTTGCTCTTAGCCATGAAATAGTTCCATTCCGTCAATCATGTTCCATCAAACACGTTTCGCCAACACCCTTCACCAGGGCTTTCAGTATACAAAATATAGGGCCACATTATGACTTCGGCGGAGGGGATTACTCCGTCCCAAATGTGACGGATATCCCGCCTGCCGTATTACGAGTTCCATAGGATATAATGGACTTGTAATTCGGCAGGCGGGATATCCGTCACATTTGGGACGGAGTAATCCCCTCCGCTGAAGTGGGAATCAGCCCCATAGTCTTTCAAAAATCCAAGACCATCAAGTTCTCAAGTTTTTGAATCCATATTCCAAAAAAAAAGTATCCATACTATCACAAGGATAGTCCAGTAGTCTGGAAGAGTTACAGATTGAGTGAGCTCGAATCTGACCCCACTGAGATATACCGGGATCCAGACCCATTGACCTACTGGCTTAGGAAGAAGGAACAGTGGCCAGAACTCAGGGACTTCCAGTAAAGTATCTAGAATGTCCGGTAGTCAGCTTGTCTTTGGAGCATTTTCAAGGCAGCTGGGGCAGTTGTCACAGTCAGAAGGACCAGTCTCTCCCTCTCCTCGAAATGTGGACAGTAAATATTTAATTCCCAAAAAATGAAAAGACTCCAAAGACACACCTGTGTATGAGGGCACTCGGTTTGACATCGCAAGTGTAGTGAGTGATCATATGCAGGATGATACCCCCCACCCCCCGAGTTTGGGGAAAAACTATACTTTCCTAATTAAATACATAAGAAACCAACCAATGACTGCTTTAAAAGGTAAATAAAACACATGTAAATATATTTGGTATGAAGTAGTGCAGCTTTTGGTGGCTACTGAAAATAAACTAAATGGATCAGTATGCACGGCTGTAATGATGTGTGTGTTTTGACCACTGACTCCGTGTTGCACTTAGCTTAGCAGCATACCGTCACATTAGTGACCACCAACTTCATTTTGCCTATTGATTTTATTTTAGCATTGGACACTGCCACATTAAAAGCTGCAAGTAGTTTTCCACACTGTACAATGTGCACTTGCTTTTATTCTTTGTGTTCTTTTCCCTGAAAGGGCTTAGGCTGATAAGAATGTACTCAGATAGGAATGTACTCAGATGGCAGGGAATGGTCTTGTTTTGGATTGGCACCTTGGGAGTGTGGCCAAGTCCCAATGTGTTATTTTCAAAGCAGGCCTAAAGCACTCAGCATTTTTTTAATAAATAAACTTCTGCAAGGAGAGGGAGATTCTAAAATTTTCCTCTCTTGTTTGTTCAAAGTATAAAAGGCCGAGACCAGATGGACCGGGGACAGAGAGTGTTGCTGAATAGGAGGGAGATGAAGCAGTGATGCCCTTTTCTCATGGTGATGCATATTTTTTAATTCATTATTTGCTTTGCATTATAATACAGATACATATATTTGCAGTGTATATTGCAGTGGAGCATTTCATTGCACTGGCCATTTTTAAACGTGTGCTTTCAGCAGTTAATCTCCTTTTAGGAACCTTGCGTAGTCAAATTTTAAATGTCTTCTTTTGGACTAAGAAGCGCGTTCCAGAGATTTTTGTCAGTACGTGAGCATTTCAGCTTGGCCATTAGTGTAGCAAAACATTTTGCTGCAGTCTGCAGTCTAAAGGGAGGTTGGAAGTTGAAAGTATACGAATTAAAAGTGAAAATATGTTTTTATTCAGAGAGTTAAAGGAAGGACCGCAAACCGTTTCTGAAAATGCATGTGAAATTAAAATGCCTTATGTCTTGGCCAATGTGTTTTCTTGTTTATCAGGACTTTCTAAGTTTTGGCATGGGTGCTTGGATAAAACAGAATTAATAACTGTACTTATATTTTTTTTAAAGGCGCTTTTTGAATGGAATGATGTTCCTTTTCTTCTTGATAGGAGGGTTTGGATAATTTTATCTTCTTACAGAAAAATGCATGAGAGATGTAAACAGTTAGAATATGAAAATCAGAAATTACAGACACAGATTGACACAAAAAAAATACTATAACTATACTGTCTTGTCAGAATAAGTTATTACAAGATAAGGCTGATATCTACCAAGCCGTCACAGGGAAACTGATTTTTCACATTCTAGTAATGGGAAGGTTAAAAAAGGTGGGGGCCAGTGTGAGCTACATGAGCAGAACGTTGTGTATGCACAGCCAATGTTTAGACGAAAAATAGAGAGTAGCTCACAGAAATTGGCAGGCATTGAAATGCATTCTTTAAAAGATTACGCCAAGCAAGATGTTAAGGATGTTAACGATATATTCACGGAGCTTTTGCAGAGTAAAATGTGGCCAGGACATAGAGAGAATTTGCTATAGGTAAAACAAAAGTTTCAGGAGTTTGCTACTTCTAGCACTAGGCAAGAGACACCGCGATTCAGGACATTGTTTGATTTTTGGAGACAGCATGACGGTCATCGGAGTAAAATCTTAACCCTTTGTTACAAAGTGACAAGAAAAAAAAACATGAGTTTGAATGGGGTGAAGTGCAGCAGTGTGCTTTTGATTTGGCAAAATAAATAATTCAACACGCTTTAGACTTGTGGACAGTGCAGGAAGGAGACATTGTGCTACATGTAACTATCCAGGGACAATATGTGGATTGGAGCAAGTGGCAAAAGCAGAGAAGAACAGTAGTGTCCCTGGTGTTTTGGACAAAAAAAATCTGATGGGACTTTGCAAAACTAGAGAGAGCATTTAACGGAAGCCCTCCAGATTCTGAATAACAGACCATAACAAAAGGCTGAGACTGCCCTGATGAAAATGTTAACTCAGATGCAATCACATGTGGCCACCAACACCATTGTGTACTGGGAAATCAACCCTGGAGCTTCAGCTCCTTACAGAGCTATGCCAGAATCTGCAGGACTTGCCCTACATGCTTACACAATTGCCCAACTTGTCATAAGTCCGGTGTATGGAGGATTGGTGAGGAAGGGGACTGCCCCAGCACTTCTGACAGTACAAGGAAAAGGAGGTTTTAGTTCAACTGACAAAAACCCTGATGCTAAGGTGTGGGTGGAATCCACAAATGGCCCTCCAGAAATTATAGGCAAGGGCCCTTATAATGTTCTGCTTATCATAAAACAAGGAAAGGAAAAGGGGAGTACCTTTCCACTGAAAAACATTATTGGCAAGAAAGATCATACTTGTTCCTTTTACATATCATACTACAACTTGCCTCTGACCATGAGTGTGCCGTGTGGTCTCCCTTCGGGCGTGTGCAGTTGGGTAAGACAGCAACCCCAACTTGAACCGGATTTATCAATAACGTTGTGCAACACTCCTGTTGCTTTTGATGGGCAATACCTATGGAAGCATGTGGTACAAATCATGCTTCACCGTTTAAAGTTCTGCATGGGAATAATGCAGAGTACCATGGATGTTCTATCAACCCGTTTGATTGCAATTTGAATGGAACAAACAACATGGCTTGTTATCACCGGATGACTGCTGCCAGTCACATTAAGCATGTTAAGTTGCCAGTTGGCGGAGTATTCTCGTATGGGAACCTTACTTTTACTTACATTCCAGCAAACCTTACAGGTGGACCGTGTATCATCACATGATTAGGACTCATGTGTTTTCCATCTAACTCTATACCAACTCGTTATACTAGAGACACTATTCAATCAGTTATTATCCCAATCAGAAAATATAAGCTTCAGTCTTTTTATTGTAGGTGTGCCTGGTTTAACTGTTTATAATATCAATAAGTAAATCCCACTTCAATTGCTTTATAGTAATTGCTCGTCATTTCATTACTTTGCTGTGTACAATGCATACCCAATTTGCTTGTCATGTTGTTTTTTAAAAGAAAAAAAAGAGAAGTTGATTTTAGGACTATAAGATATGAGTCATTGGTCAAAAGAGTGGAATGTAATGATGTGTGTTTTGACCACTGACTCCATGTTGCACTTAGCTTAGCAGCATACCGTCACATTAGTGACCACCAACTTCATTTTGCTATTGACTTTATTTTAGCATTAGAAACTGCCACGTTAAAAGCTGCAAGTAGTTTTCCACATTGTACAAGGTGCACAACTTTTTATTCTTCGTGTTTTTCCCCACCAAGGGCTTAGGCTGATAAAAGTGTACTAAGACAGCAGGGAATGGTCTTGTTTTGAATTGACACCTTGGGATTGTGGCGAAGTCCCGACATGTTTTTTTTTCAAAGCAGGCCTTAAGCAATCAAAATTTTTTGATTAAATAAAACTTCTGCAGGGAGAGAGAGGTTCTAAAATGTTCCTCTCTTGTTTGTTCAAAGTATAAAAAGCCGAGACCAGATGGAGTGGGGACAGTGTGTTTGCAGATCTCGGGCACCTCCAGGATGCTGGAGTGTCCCATCCTTCCCGTGAGGATAATTGATCTTTCTCTCCTTGATCGATTCTGGCGATCTGATTCTGAATAGAAGGGAGATGAAGCAGTGATACCCTTTTCTCATGGTGATGCATATTTTTTATTTCATTATTTGCTTTGCATTATAATATAGATACATATATTTGCAGTGTATATTGCAGTGGAGATTTCATTGCTGTGACCATTTTTGAACGTGTGTTTTCAGCATGCTAATCTCCTTTTAGGAACTTTGCGTAGTGAAATAATAAATGTCTTCTTTGGACTAAGAAGCACATTCCAGAGATTTTTGCCAGTGCACGAGTGTTTTAGCTTGGTCATTAGTGTAGCAAAACAACAGCACAGATAATCACTCAAGGACATTGCAATGTTTTTGCTGGGGCTGAACGTGCAGTGCGAGGTAAGAAAGACTAATTAAAACCTTCGGTTCAACAGTGGACTTAGAAAACAGCAAAGGCATCAAAGCCTGCACTGAAAGTCTCCATTTCATAAAAGAACAGAGTTCTCTTCCACCGCTATCATTTGTTTCATTTCCATACTGTGATGCCAGTGATGATTCTAAAAAGGCTGCACTGATCCCATGTATTGTATAACATTTCCATCACAGAGAGAGAGACATAGGAAAATTTACAGCATGCTTGAATAGGTAACCTGCATGAAGGATTACCAAATTATGGTGATTAATGTGATGGATGGGAGGGTCTTTACAGGTACTGTCTTTTTGTTAACTTAAGAATTTCGTTTCTAGGTCCTTTGGAGACCACGGTTTACCTAGACTAGATTAGTACTCAATTTATTTTCATTTTCTGGTTCAACAGGTTGGTCTCTTTTTAGATGAAATCTTCAAGTACTGTCGACAACAGCCACAAGGACTAATGACTATCTACTTCTAAGGGAAACAAGAGAACTCTAAGCTCATACCCCTTGTAGTGGAGAGAGGTGTGATGATTAGGAAAATGCAGACTAGTGGGTCAAGTGGAAACTAAGTGGTTGTGGTCTGGATATCTCACATGATGGGTACAGATAAACGTTTTTATCGTGTGGGTTATCAGCCAGGTACATGCAGCTAGTTGTCTGTTATATGTACGAGATAGGCTCTTAGTTAATGGCACACTACTGTACAAGCCTAAGTGCCGCCCTCTGACTCTCATGCACCATGCTTGACTCTCCAATACTGTAATTTTATTTTTGCATTCTACAGGCCTTCTCTTCTGCAAGAAAACTCCATGGCGCTCCTGCTTTGGGTTCACCCCCGCACCCAAGACAGAAAATGCCAAAAGAATACAGTGGCACTGGTCATTTGTATATAGTATAATTTTTCTTACAGTGCATTGTTTCTTCCCTGTTTTGCATTTTTGAAGTCTAGGTAATGATTAGCTAGGTCACTCAGTCTAACATCACAGGTCTGGGGCTGAAAGATTCTTTGAATATGGCAACTGATCTCTCATCATCTTTCCATGAAAGATTCAACAAGTTCATGGACTTGATGGAGGTTGCGTTGGTCTATCTCTCACCTTTATCTAAACCCCCCCCCCCCCCCATTCATGAAATCCCTAACCCTCTTACCCCACACTGTGTGATCTATTGTGTTGATAAATTCCACCATCAACAGATCTCAAACTTGGTGGGGCAGATGTGGTTAAAGCTACGCCAACTGTTACAGGAGAAGTTGATTAATTTTTTTTTAACAAAATGCAAATTCACCCGCCACACCTCCTACCAAGGGAACAAAGCTATTTCATACTACGTATTATAAATTACAACACAGGTTGGCTAAGCATAGGCAGTGTGCACTTTTCTTCCCACAAACTATAGTCCACGGATCCTACTAGAGTAACCCTCTCCTAACAACTCGAAGAGCTTTAGAACTGCCTACTTTAGTAAATAACGCTATTTTGTTGCTAGTGGTTTTATTGTGATGGTTTCTGTCTTGAACTCTGTTTTTTCTTCTATTCTAGATACCTTTGATGAAGAATAAGAATCCTCTGACTGGTTATCCAGCATCAGTCAAAATAGAAACAACCTTGTTTTGCCAGTGATACCTTCCCTGTTAGCATTGGGCTACCACCAGCACTAATGCCCTTTGAAAAAACCCAACCTTAAGGTATTGGGCTGACTGGAGGAAATAGCAGGCATCACTGTTTTTATTCGGGTAAGAAAAGAAGTTCTAAGAACGTGAAGAGCGGTAGGGCAAAAGCATTAAGTACGCTACTATTACTGATGCATGTTAGGTGCAAGTAAGCCCGATCAACCATTGAAATGGGAAAGGGGGTGGGGGGGGTTGGGCATGGTCATGAACAGATTTCCAGCACTGATAACAGTTAATGGACTAGAAGAGTTAAGATAATAAGCTAAAGATAATAACCTACCTAACCTAGCAAAGGAGTGAGCTCAAGTAGAGGGAGAGAGACTAACGAAAGGATGATAAGTGATAGACATAGTTGGACATTTGCCGGGGGTGGGGCTCAGCTTTGGTTAATACTAAGTTGCTGGATCTTCCTGTTTAATTAACAGGGATGCTAGACTAACAAGTAATGTTTTGTTATAAATTAAAAAGAGACCAATATTCAAGAAAGAAACCCATTTACATTTAATAAAAAAAATTAAAAAAAAGGAATCTAAGCACCCAACCTCACCTCTCACAATAAGCTCACCCCTGAGCCTAACGCTTGCCCTCATACACCCACTAAACTACCTGCGTCAGCCCCAAATATTCTTCCCAAACTCACCTCCCACAGAGGTCCCAACTCTACCCTAATAGAAATATCCCGCCTTAGAATCCAGGATCCTTAGAATGACCTTCTGGGTACTTTGTAGGGCCCAATGGACCTCCTTCACCTCTTTCAGTCATTTTATGATTGGGAGGGTCTCTGTGGTTGAAGGGTGGTTGCTTACCTCAGCTGCCTACAGTGGTAGCGATGCAGTGGGCAGAATGCTCCTGGTTATCTAAGGAAGCTGCAGTAATTGTGGTGACTGCTTCTTCCCATTCCAGAACCACAAGCAAACAATACTCATGTGAAATGGCTTTCATTTTCTGAGGGGAAGCCGAGCAACTATCTCTAACCGGTATTATAGGTCTGGCAGGAGAAGAGGGAGAAAGGGATGGAGGAAGGAAGGAAAACAATATTAGTATTCACCACAAACAACTGTTTACATTGTCAGACAGTAACAACATTGCTCGTCCCTTACAGGCCTTGAAAAATCATTAAAATGTTACTAGACCTGCAGGTCGAGTAACCCAAATAATCTACTTGACCCAACTGTAATGTACTTGACCCGTAAACGGGTCTCAAATTGTACGATCCTAGGCAAATAGTTTACAGAGTCGCCTTTTTGTTCATTCTCACATATGATTGCAACTTCAAATATGTGAGCTCAGCAGTTCTGCAGTACAAAAAAACTCTTCTGTTTGATTAAGTAGACCAAAGTTTGCTGCATGTATCACAAGAATCTAGCCCACATACAGGGGACACGTGACTCCTGACTTCTTTTAGTTTACTAACAGCATTGCCATCAAGGCAGGAGTGTTTCTCAGTTTGTTTATACACTCACTTTTAATAAATATATTACTAAACCATGATTTGTTAGCATATTGTCATCTACACACACTAAATTTCCAAGAAATGCCCAAAACCTTTCAACTAACTTGCAGTTTTACTGACTAAACTATGTAGTGTATTAACAATATGGGACAATTGGGTTTCAAAAGACATCCCTTGCACATCAACACAGTGTATTCTGAGTTGTTTTCATTCCATTGTAGGGCAAACTGACTTTTGACCTTTGTCTGTGAACAGAGAGAGTAAATGTGACAGAAGAACAAGATTTGAAGGAATTTTTTATTGCACTTTCACTTTTCAACTGAACACAACACCCATTCTCTGTCAACTCGCCAGAAGGGGCGAGCGAGTCCTAAAAATAGCTTGGCCTGGCGAAGAGTCAAGTAGAGTTTTTGAGCCCTGCCTTGGGCCTCTAGGATTTTTTTTTGTTTATTTGTCACAGGGATTACCCCACCCCCTACAAAGAATTGACATAATGAACAAACACTGCCAAATTCAAAAATAGATTTTTTTGCCAAAATGTGTGAAAAGTTTCAAATAAATTTGTGAGGTGACTATTACCACACACTTGGGCCGTCATTGCGAGTTTGGCGACCCCGACAGGGTGGCCGTCGCCTAGGCAGCAACCACCCCACCAGAGTTATTATGGGTTTCCCGTTAGATCAGCGGGCAGAAACCTTAGTTTCCGCACACTGGCTTAGCTGGAAACAGGCTACAGTATAATATCCGGCTTGTAATTGAGCCGGCGGGAATGCGGTCGCCTACATGGTGCACCAGCACCCTTGAAATGTTAATTGTCTGTAGAGCAGACGGTAAACATTGCAACGGTACTGGGCAGGGGGGCCCCTACAGAGACGATGCCAAGTGCATGGGAAGTGCAGGGGCCCTCCCTATGTCCCCCTGCACCTATTCTCCACCAGTCTTTTCATGTCGGTATTACCGCCATGAAAAGGCTGGTGTAGAATGAGGCCATAATCCCCAGGGCAGCGCTGCCTATAGAGCTGCCCTAGCGAATTTGAATCTCCGCCACAGCTGGAGCTGCCGGTTCCCTGGTGGTCCGACCGTCAGAGTTGTAATATGGCAGTCAGACCACTACATTGGCAGAAGTCTAGACTGCCACACTTGTAATGACCCCCTTAATGTGTTATTAAAAATGACTGACCTGCAAAATATGCATAGATACCACCAAAGAAAACTATGGCACATTAAATCTATTCTTGTAGAGAAGAAGAGGTTTACCCAACAAACCCTACCTGACCTAGGTAAGAAAAAATAATACAAAACAAGATTGGTCAAAAGGCTGGGATTAATTATCCTATTTATGAAGGAAGTGATTAATACTCTCTTCGAGAAGTAATTTCTTTATAACATTTATTTGAACGTTTTTAAAGCAGGATGAAGAAAGAAAACACCCAAAAATGACTCAAAAATGACGAAATGTCTCAGTGATATCAAAACATAGCACAAGAAAGCCATCAACAGTTAAAAAACACGTCATCGGAAATCACACAAAAGAAAAAAAACCTCTGTAGATTGCCCCAAATTAATCTCCTCAATAAGAGGTAGTGGTTACGTAGAGCACTTGTAGTCGTAATCCACTCAAATGCAATGGTTGTGGATTCCTGTACCCACAAATGCTGGACACCTATCAATTTCTTCTTGGTGTTCCTTGCAATGTGTGGTGCCACTTTGAAGGGTCAAATACACTTTATATCCACCCTCGCCGAGATCCACAAAATGTCGACGCGTTTAGGCCCTTTCAATAAGGGCCTCATCAGGACTACAAAGGGACAACATTGCCTAATAACAAACCGAAAAAGACACAATAAGCTGAAAACACTTAAAAAGGACCGAAAATTTATTGGTGCAGGCTATGTGGCTGAATGGAGTCTAAACGCCCCTACATGCATCCCTACAAAACCAAAATGAGCACACGGTGCCTGTGTGAATCAAGAATATGCCACAAACTCTTAAAGTGAAACTCATGCACAATGTCCCATCGTGGGCTAAAGGACAAACATGTAAAACATATTCACATGCTGCTGGCTGGTGGGTCTATTGCCGTGGTAAAAGAAGGAGCAGCCAAGAGCTAAATACCTTAACTGGTCCAAAACCTTTGTCTGGGCCCAGGGGTTTTTCGTCCTAAGGAAGCCTTAACACAAGAAGAGAAAATAGAAAATAACGCGGCTGTTAGTCCGGCGAAGGGAACAAAGGGGAACTGGTCAACCCAGTACAGAAAGTCTAGCGCTGGCTAAAAATCTGGACTTACTGTGTAAAGTATGTTAGTGGAGGGTCCTTCTGCTGTGTCGCTAGTCCGCGCACAGCGTGCATCCGGCACAGGAGGCAATTCTCCCATCGAATGCAGCGGAGTGTCGAGCCCGATTAGCGGGCGTATGGAAATTACGTGCAACGCCGGATTGGGAAGCTCATTGCTAAATAGCCGTCACGTCATCAACACGCGTCGGCTCCAGGAGGAGGAAACCCCTTTAAAAATGTATCGGCCATCTTGGAGAAGACTGGATGGCTGGAAAGGGGGGCTGAGACCCCTGCTTCAACTAGTGTGACATGTGCAAGGGAAAGGAGGTCCTCGTTGCGACTTACAAAGGGCCTGCACTAAGGAACCTATGTAGACGGTCGTGTCAATCGTCCTTCTCCCTGAGGAAATTAAAAAGTGCAAATCAAAAAGAGAATCGCTGCTCATTACGGTGCTAGTACTACCAAATCTGCAGTGCGTCTATACCAAAAAAAACTTTCAGCCATTGTGGGCCAACACTGCAATCTGATTCTTGTTCTTACTCTCGGACAATCAACCTCCCCTTATTTTTCTGAAACCAAACTGCAACATGTAAAGGACTAAGAGAATCGGGGGGTGCATTAACGTGACGAGTGTACTTGCTACATAGAATTAGAGCAGAGCGATCCCTAGGGAGAACCGTGTGTGGAAGATGTAGTGTCTGGAAATAATCCTACATACACATGTTGCGGTGCTTGCGTAAGCACAGTGTAACCTGTAATTTTGTAAAGTTATACACAGGGGAAGGAAAACAGAAAGGTACAGTTTTACATTTTCTAAATCAGTGCCCAGAGTTCCTCAATGTCATTTAGCCCTTGACGGGCTGTTTGGTAGTTTTCAATTAGCCTTGCTTCCAGTCTCAACAGTTTATTCATTGTGGATTGTCCATCTAGCTTGGCTTGTACCACAGCCAACACTGTCCAGTGCATATCCTCTGCTGTATGTTTGGATTCAGTAAAATGTTCCACCAACGGCGCACATTTTATCCTTGATCTATGTTGCAAAATTTGAGTCTTGACCAATTGGGAAGTTTGTCCGATATATACTTTTTCGCAAGGACACATAATGCAGTAAACGAAATTTTTAGTGTTACAATTAGAAAAATCTCTTTGGAAGTGATCTTTTACATTTAGTACCACCTCTTTCGAATCTCGTGTATACTGGCACGCCAAACATTTACAGCATCTGAAATGGCCTTGAATGGCTGGTAACTGCAACATTGTTCTGAGCCCACTTCTTTGTGTATGTGTGTTAGCTGCTCTCACCCACTGGTCTTTTAAACTTCTGGCTTTTTTAATGCAAACAGGGGTTTTGTTATGACTAGGTTTTCAACTATTTTCCAGTTCCTCTCTATGATGGAACGAATTTTATTGGCCTTGGGGCTGAATGTGATGACGCAGGTAAGAGGAGTTTCTTTTTTCTTTACTTTAGGAACTAGAAGTGTCTCCCTGGGGGTATACCAGGCTTTTTTAGACGCTGCTTTCACTAGCTTTTTAGGATAGCCTCTGTGTATCAATTTTTCTTTTAGCTCCAAAGCTTTGTGGAAGTAATCCTCTTTATCACTGCAATTCCTCCAGATCCGGAGAAACTGACCATATGGCAGATTCTCTCCTCGGATGTCCACTTGAGAAATGCAGTAGCGTGTTACGGTATGTAGGTTTCCTATAGAGACTTACTTCTAATTGCCCGTTTCTTGCTAGGATCCACAGGTCGAGAAAATGTATTCTTTTGTTATCTTTACTTATAGTGAACTTGAAATTAGCTGTACGTTGGTTCAGCCAATCATGGAACAAACTGAGCACTTCTTCTGTACCCTCCCAGATCATCAACACATCGTCGATATATCTATACCATTTCTTGATGTTTTTTTCGAAGGGATTGGAGTGTGAATAAATCCACTCCTGTTTGAAGCAGTCCATAACTAAATTAGCTATTTTAGGTGCAAAGCTGCACCCCATAGCTACACCTTTAATTGGTCGGTACCAGTTTCCTTTGTATTTGAAGAAATTCTGTTTGAGGCATAGTGTGGCTAGGGAGACTAGAAATTCTGTGGGGGTATTTTTTTGGCCCAATATTGGTGTCTAGCACTTTCCTGATCACCTCTATTGATTCATCTTGGGGGATGTTCGTATATAGTGATTCTATGTCAAATGTGACCAACAACTGTGTGTTCTCATTAAAGGGACACGCTTCTATCTTGTTGATCATGTCCATGGAATCGCAGACATATGAATGAGTTTGGGTGACAAAAGGTTTTTAAAAAAACGTCCACAAATTGCGCTAAGGGTCCTAAAATAGACCCGCAGGCAGACAAAATTGGTCTCCCTGGTGGTTTTTCTGTGTGTAAATCTATGCAGCACAATTTAATTGGCAATGATATATCAGGCCTCAAAAAATCATTCAAATGTTACTAGACCTGCAGGTCGAGTAGCTTGAATAATCTACTCGACCTAACTGTAATGTACTTGACACGGAAATGGCTCTCAAATTGTGTGATCCTAGGCAAATATTTATTTTACAATTGTCTTTTTCTTCATTCTCTATTTCTGCTGTAAAAAAAAAAAAAAAATCCTGTTTTGTTTGATTAAATACACTAAAGGCCTCATTACGGCCCTGGTGGCAAGCTGGCAGTAACACCGCCAACAGGCTGGCGGTGTTCCACCAGCTATTATGACCCTGGAGCAAAAGCCAAGGCCATACCGCCGGCCCCTCCAACATACCGCCAGGCTTCCACAGTGAAATGTGCGACCGGTGCTACTGGACCCGCTGCACATCAACATTGCCGCCGGCTCTATTACGAGCCGGCAGCAATGTTGATGTGACTTTTCCGCTGGGCCAGCGGACGGAAACACTGTTACCGTCTGCTGGACCAGCAGAACAGTCATAATAGGGAGCCAGATATACCGCCACTGGCGGTATACTGGCACCTGCAGCTTCGGCAGTCTTTGTGAAAGACCGCCGAAGTTGTAATGAGCGCCTAAATGTTTGCTCCATGTTTAATAAATCTAGCCTCTTAGTTTACTAATAGCTTTGCCATCAGAGTAGGAGTATTTTTCAGTTTACGTTTAACCACTCCCTTTTAATAAATATATTACTGGTATCGCACTGTTAATTACAGACAGTAAATTTCCAAGAAATATCCAAAAACCTTCCCACTAACTTGCATCTTTACTGATAAAACTATAGAATGTATTAACAATAAGCTGTGAAAACTGGGTTTCAGAAAACATTTATCATTTGCACATCATCAAGTAAAGTGTTCAGACTTTTTTTTCATCCTATTAACATATTTTTTCATCACACAGAAGTACAAAAAACAGTCTTTCACAGCTACTGAAATATATTTTGAAAAGTTTGTAAAAGTGACTTAGTTATATAAATGTTTTATGTTAGGAAAAACCTCACACCAAGAGCCTTTCATTTAACATAGGTCAGACAGTTCACGTACAAAATCCTGGAACTCTGCAGTCACAAGGAAAAGTGTTTGCATTGCAAGAAAACAAAATGACCTTTTACCTCTATCTCTGAACACAGAAATGTGACAAGAACAATATTTAAAGGTATCTTAATTGCTAATTCAGTTTCTGACTGAACCGAATGCCTGTTATTTGCCCACTGGCCAGAAGGGACCAGTGGAATCTAAAAGTAGCTCGACCTCATAAAATAAAACTTGCCATAGCAAGTAGTCCAGTAGATTTTTCGAGCCCTGTATATACTCTGCAACACTTATTGAGCCAACCTGAAGGGCAGCATTTTTTTTAATTATTTTTGGACAACTAATGGCATGTCATAACAATTCCAGAGCCCCTGCTCTTATCCTACTCCCTCCTGAATCCACCCGGAGTCTCTAGACTGAGTCCCACACTACATCCTCCACCACAAATTCATTAAATGTACAACATATTTTATTCCTGAGCAACAGAGCAAGTGAGTAATGGGTAAGGTAAGGTGTACTAGAACATCAGAGCTTGGGCTAGATTTAGGTTTGGCTATGGGCAGGTTGGGTCAATGTCAAATATAGTAGGATTAGTTGTGTGGCTAATGGAATGTAGAAGAAGGAACAATGTAATGGAAACTACGAGAAGATGATACTTAGGCAGAAACTGTTAGAGGAATGTGATATGTGCCAAGATGGGATTGTGGACTAGCTGGGACTGAATGGGAAAGTGGGTGATCGGTATGAGTAGGCACTGAGCAAAATACCCATTCTTCTCAAAATTACTGTCAAAGAAAGAGAGGATGAGACAGAAACATAGGAAGATGGATAATTAAAAAAGGATTGGTATCCGGGCTTGGTTTCAAGGAGAGATTACCTTAATACATGCATCAGTTGTCACAGAGAAAACGTGGCAGTTAAGACTTGATACAGGTCTGTCAGGCTCCGGGGAACTCTGTGGTGATGTGGCACTTGGACACTTGACTGTTTCCTAAGAATCAGAGTGGACTCTTGACTAAGGCCTACTACTGAGCATTCCATGGTTGTGGCCTCTAGTGAATGGGGAATAACCCAACTGCACTAAAAGGAAGAGAGTGGGACAGAGAATTCCCAGTAAAACATTAGAGCCTCCAACTCAAGGGGATTGTGTTATTGCAATACTTCTTTAAATGTATAAAGTTAGAAATAAAATACTTATTTTTTAATATAAAAATAAGCATTTGTCTGGACATTGATTTACTGACATTACTGAGTGCACTTTGAGCTATGAGTTTCGTTCACTACTCTGTATCTACACTTCCCCCCCCCAAGGGAACCTTTTGACTGCTCGTCCACACCTACCACTGAGAGCCAAGCACAGAAACGGTACTTGGCCCAGTTGCTCACGAGCCGTAGTAGATAGGGTCCAGGACATCAGCAATAAAAGATCTTAACCACAACAGTTGGGCCCAGTAGCTCGTGTGTCCCCATGGCCATCTGAAAGGGATTCTGACAGCAGGCAAATAAATAACTAAAATACAACCATATAGATATAAAATATGAATATATACTTTAGCCCCATCTGTGTATATATATCTACACATATACTTTGTGTATTATACTCATTTGTATTTATAAAATATGTATTTATATATTAGATACATTTACTTATGTACAAAATGTGTACATGTGATACATATTTATATATATTTATGTACATATAATAAATATCAATTAAACTTAACTGTGATATAAATAATGCCCCCTGAAAAGAAATAAATATAAAATGAAAACATGACTTACCTAGCTCTGCCACCTCAATGCCAAGTAGGTCCTCCTCCTGGTCTATTAGGTCAGCTCAGCAGTACATCACCTGCAGGTTGGTGCATACTGTGCAGCGCTCTCCCACGTCACAACTTGCAATCTACCAATTGTTACCATTTTCATGGCCTGCTGCTTGCCGCCAGCATGAGGAGGAGATGGTGCTGCACAAAAACAAAATAGTGCTGCAAACTTATTAACCCCTTCGCTGCCAGGCCTTTTCCCCCTCCTGTGCCGAGCCTTTTTTTGGCTATTTGGGGCAGTTCGCGCTTAGGCCCTCATAACTTTTTGTTCACATAAGCTACCCACGCCAAATTTGCATCCTTTTTTCCCCAACATCCTAGGGATTCTAGAGGTACCCAGACTTTGTGGGTTCCCCAGAAGGAGGCCAAGAAATTAGCCAAAATACAGTGAAAATTTCATTTTTTTCAACAAAATGGGAAAAAGGGGCTGCAGAAGAAGGCTTGTGGGTTTTTTCCCTGAAAATGGCATTAACAAAGGGTTTGCGGTGCTAAAATCACCAGCTTCCCAGCTTTCAGGAACAGGCAGACTTGAATCAGAAAACACAATTTTCAACACAAATTTGGCATTTTACTGGGACATAGCCCATTTTCACAATTTTTTGTGCGTTCAGCCTCCTTCCAGTCAGTGACAGAAATGGGCGTGAAACCAATGCTGGATCCCAGAAACCTAAACATTTCTGAAACAAGTAGAGAAAATTCTGAATTCAGCAAGGGGTCATTTGTGTGGATCCTACAAGGGTTTCCTACAGAAAATAACAACTGAAAAAGAAAAATATTGAGATTGAGGTGAAAAAAACATCACTTTTTCTCTATGTTTTACTCTGTAACTTTTTCCTGCAATGTCACATTTTCGAAAGCAATATCCTTTTACGTCTGCTGGACTCCTCTGGTTGCGGGGATATATAGGGCTTGAAGGTTCATCAAGAACCCTAGGTACCCTGAGCCAATAAATGAGCTGCACCCTGCAGTGCGTTTTCACTCTATACCGGGTATACAGCAATTCATTTGCTGAAATATAAAGAGTGAAAAATAGCTATCAAGAAAACCTTTGTATTTCCAAAAAGGGCACAAAATAAGGTGTTGAGAAGCAGTGGTTATTTGCACATCTCTGAATTCCGGGGTGACCATACTAGCATGTGAATTACAGGGCATTACTGAAATAGATGTCTTTTTTACACACTCTCTTATATTTGGAAGGAAAAAATGTAGAGAAAGACAAGGGGCAATAACACTTGTTTTGCTAATCTATGTTCCCCCAAGTCTCCCGATAAAAATGATACCTCACTTGTGTGGTTAGGCCTAGCGCCAGCGAAAGGAAATGCCCCAAAACGCAACGTGGACACATCACATTTTTTTTAAGAAAACAGAGGTGGTTTTTGCAAAGTGCCTACCTGTAGATTTTGGCCTCTAGCTCAACCTACCAAACCTCTGCATTTTTTAAAACTAGAGACCTAGGGGAATCCAAGATGGGGTGACTTGTGGGGCTCTGACCAGGTTCTGTTACCCAGAATCCTTTGCAAACCTCAAAATTTGGCTAAAAAAAAACACATGTTCCTCACATTTTGGTGACAGAAAGTTCTGGAATCAGAGAGGAGCCACAAATTTCCTTCCACCCAGCGTTCCCCCAAGTCTCCCGATAAAAATTATACCTCACTTGTGTGGGTAGGTCTAGCGCCCGCGTCAGGAAATGCCCCAAACCGCAATGTGGACGCATCACATTTTTTCATAGAAAACAGTGCCTACCTGTGCATTTTGGCCTCTAGCTCAGCCGGTCCCGGGGGGGGGCAGAAATGGCCTAATATAAATTTGCCCCCACTCCCCCCCCCGGAGCGACCCTTGCCTACGGGGTCGCTCCCCCTGCGTGACATTGGCGCCAAAAAAAAGATCCCTGGTGCCTAGTGGTTTCTGCCCCCTTTGGGGGCAGACTGACCTATAATCGGCCGATCTGCCCCCAAAGCGGGCAGAAATGGCCTAAATACAATTTGCCCCTCCAGGAGAGCGACCCTTGCCTAAGGGGACGCTCCCAATCTGTAAAACAACAACAACAGCAAAAATCCCAGGTGCCTAGTGGTTTCTGCCCCCCTTGGGGGCAGATCGGCCTAATTACAATAGGCTGATCTGCCCCCATGGGGGGCAGAAATGGCCTAAAATAAATTTGCCCCCCAGGGGAACAACCCTTGCCTAAGGGGTCGCTCCCCTTACGTGAAAAAAAAAATGAAAAAAAAAAACTCCCTGGTGTCTAGTGGTTTCTACCCCCCTTGGGGGCAGATTGGCCTCATTGATTACTTTCATAGAAAACCGTGCCTACCTGTGCATTTTGGCCTCTAGCTCAGCCGGCACCAGGGGGGGCAGAAATGGCCTAAAATAAATTTGCCCCTCCACACCCCAAACCCACCCGGGAGCGACCTTTGCCTACGGGGTCGCTCCCCCTGCGTGACATTGGCGCCAAAAAAAAAAAAATCCCCGGTGTCTAGTGGTTTCTGCCCCTTGGGGGCAGATGGACCTAAAATCGGCCAATCTGCCCCAAGGGGGGCAGAAATGGTCTAAATACAATTTGCCCCCCAGGAGAGCCACCCTTGCCTGATGGGCCGCTCCCCATCTCTGAAAAAACAAACAAAAAAAAACCAACACACAAAAAAAAAATGCCCTGGCACCTAGAGGTTTCTGCCCCCCCTGGGGGGGGCAGAAATGGCCTAAAATAAATTTGCCCCCCAGGGGAACAACCCTTGCCTAACCGCTCCCCTTACGTGAAAAACAAAAAACAAAAAACAAAAACTCCCTGGTGTCTAGTGGTTTCTACCCCCCTTGGGGGCAGATTGGCCTTATAAAAATAGGCCAATCAGAAATGGCCTAAATATAATTTGCCCCCTATGGGAGCGACCCTTGCCTAAGGGGCCGCTCCCCACACCTGAAACACAAAAAAAAAAAAAAAAAAAAAAAAAAAAAAAAGGATCCCTGGTGTCTAGAGGTTTTTGCCCCCCCGGGGGCAGATCGGTCTAATAATAGGCCGATCTGCCCCAAGGGGGGCAGAAAAGGCCTTCCCAAAAAAATGCCCCCCCTGGGAGCGGCCCTGCCTTTGGTGGGGATGGGGGGGGGGGGGAAGCACACAGAGGGAGTGAGAGCACTCCCTCTGGGCTGTGTGCCGAGGACGTAGTGGTTACGTCCTCGGCACAGCAGCACTGTGCCAAAGGACGTAACCACTACGTCCTCGGCACAGAAGGGGTTAAAACTTGGTGGGGCATTACCCCTTGCGCAGTGGGCAACCACCAAGGGATCGGGGGGCCCAGCAGCACTGCCTCACTCTGCTATAGTTAGGGAATATAGAAAACTCTATAGAAAAAGGGGAATATATAAAATAAAATAAAAAGTCAAACGGGACAAAAGATGGAAAAAAAGGACACGGAGTAGTCAAAAAGCAACAAAAAGTGAAAATAAAGTTGAAAAAAAAAAAAGAAGGACAAGTGGACAGAAATGGAGTGGATGGGCCTAGGAAACAGGGAAACGTTGTATAGCTAGGCAGGAGCCATCTGGAATAACTAAAATGGGAGCGAGCTTGTGCAGTGCAGCTTTCTGTTTCACACTACTTTTTTAATATGAAATGTGTTTTTAACATTAGGTGCAGGAGACGCATTTCATATAATTATGCGTTATTTTGTGTACTTATTTTTCAATTTTTCTCAATTATGCAAACAGGAACTGCACGAATTTCACACACCCCTACAAAAACCTGTCATGCTTGAAAATGTTGACAATTACACTATATAAATTGAACGTTTTGTTCAGATTCAAACACCACCAAAGTTATACTTGAACCAAAAGATACTTAAGCACAACTTTGCCACATATATATTTTCACTGGGAAAAAAGTTAAGGTGGCATTGAAGTTCAAAATTAAGTAATAAAACTTCCAGAAATTCGCTAGTTATGGTCTGCTAGCAACCAGAATTCATGACCCCAGACTCAAAATCATAACTTGTCCCTAAATGCATAATAGTTATACTAATAAACAACTTAATTTAACGATATATATTTAACCACTTAAATGCTGATGCCAACACTCCTCCCTCATCTCAGTATGGAGCCCTTTTTATATTTGGAGTCGTTTACGCTTAAGTCTTCATAAGTTTCTTTCCCAAAAAAAAAAAAAGACACCCAGTCCAAATTTGCATAATTTCTTTCCCCACATGATCTGGATTCTAAAGGTACCAAGGTACCCAACATTTGTAGATTCCACTGGGGGGCATTGGGGGTTACAGGAACATAGCCAAAATGCAGTAATATAAAAAAATGGGAAAATGATGTACAAGTATGTGTTTCATCCTAAAAATGGCATCAACAAAAGGTTTGATGTGCGGAGATCAGACTCTTACCATTTTTTCACCACTGTTACAGCAATTTTCAAAGTGGTGTTACTATTTATTATTTTTGTGATTGGGAGGAAGAATTGTTAAACCACTAGTGAAACTGGAAAGCAATACGTGTCTGAAAACCAGACAAAATTATGAATTCCGCAAGTTATTTGTATAGATCAGTCACAGGTTCTCAAATAAACTATTCCTTGAAATCAAAGAGAAAGTAGGAAACAACTAGATATGTGACAATTGCTTCATCTGTAATGTTTTGCCCTGATAGCTAAGCTACACAAGTAACACTACGCCCTTCAGATTCCTCACGGAAATCTACATCTATTGGTTGTCCATAAATAACTCCTACCCAGAACCACCAAGCAAGTCAGAGATTATAATGTATTGCATTGTGTGCCAACCATGCCTGAATTAATAAGGTAAAATCTACTGAGTGAAAAATGGGTCTAAAGGATGTCTTATACATTTTTTATGTGCTTATACTGTCGTAATTCAGTGGGTTTTTTGCAAAATGGGTTGTTTCCTGCAAGCAGTATTACATTTGGAGGCCAAAAATTAAGACAAATTCTATAGATAACAACAAATATTCTTCTACTCTGTATTACCAAATTTATCTTGTTTAAAACTGTACTCCATCTGCGCGGCTGAGCCTATCACCCATGACAGAAAAAAATGTTGCAAAGTGCAACATGGACCCTTCAGTATTTTTCCTTGGCACTTCGATCTGTCTGGGGATGGGGGTAGGTGCAGCATTGGGTCGAGGATGGGCAGTCACCCAGGGAAACCTACTACCCCTTGGAATTTCTGAAAACTAGACACACTGAGGAATCCAGAATAGAGTCGCTTACATGGAAAGCACCACTTTTTCTTACTCAAAATATCCTGAAAACATCTAACTACGGGTAAAATGGATTGTTCTCACATTTATGAGAGGGAAAGTTCTGTAATCTGCAGAGACTGAAAAAAGTCCTACTACCCAGTGTTCCACACATTTCTTGATAAAAATGGTACCCCACTTGGGGGAGTGGGACTACCACCTGCGATAGTACAGGTGCAAAACTGCAACGTGGAGACACCAAGATTTTCCCTTGAAATTTCAATCTTTCTGAGGGTATGGGTAGCAGCAGTATTTGGGCCCAGTGGCAACTGGCATACAGGGAAACCTACCAACTTCAGACATTTCCAAAAAATACATGCTCAAGGCAGCCAAGCATGGTGTGGCTTACGTGGATCCCACCACTTTTATTTACCCAGAATGTCCTGCAGACATTACAAATCAAAGCTTTCATCACATTTCTGAGAAGGAAATTTCTGCAGTCTAAGTGGATCCATAAAAGTCCAACCACCAGGCAGGGGTGTGGAATTTATTAAAATATTTACTTGTCCAGGGGACAGGTTGCTTCTCAAATCTACTTGTCCTGTAAAAAGATCTACTTCTCCCTTTGGTGCCATGTAGTGTGGCGACAAATTATGGCAGCAATCTCATTAAGTAAGAGCTCTGATAATAGCCTCTCTGATTATGCCAGGGCTACTACCATAGTAGGGCTTGAATACTTGCAGTTTCAATCCCTACTGTAGCAATTTCCTTATTTTGCCACCTTTCTGCAGATCTGCATACTGGGGCTGGAGGAAGCAGTAAGCAATAGTTCCAGGACTGGAATGCCTTTGAGTCCACAAACCTACTAACCTGCATGTTTTAAAGATTTTCACCAGCTTCTCTCTAATATTTTCCCATAATAAGAAAGGTTGGACATTTACTCCTGACAATGGCAGAATTAGAACTTCTTCTTCTAGGGTTGGGAAGAAAGTGGCTGGAGGGAAAATGAACTTGCAAATGCTCAATAGATTTTCACATGAGCAAATCTACACATGCGTATTTACCCAGGGGTGTGGAATTTATTAAAATATCTACTTGTCCACGGGACAGGTTGCTTCTCAAATCTACTTGTCCTGTAAAAAGATCTACTTGTCCCTTTGGTGCCATGTAGTGTGGCGCCAAATTATAGCAGCAATCTTATTATGTAAGAGCTCTGATAATAGCCTCTCTGATTATGCCAGGGCTACTACCATAGTAGGGCTTAAATACTTGCAGTTTCAATCCCTACTGTAGCAATTTCCTTATTTTGCCACCTTTCTGCAGATCTGCATACTGGGGCTGGAGGAAGCAGTAAGCAATAGTTCCAGGGCTGGAATGCCTTTGAGTCTGCAAACCTACTAACCTGCATGTTTTAAAGTTTTTCACCAGCTTCTCTCTAATATTTTCCCATAATAAGAAAGGTTGGACATTTACTCCTGACAATGGCAGAATTAGAACTTCTTCCAGGGTTGGGAAGAAAGTGGCTGGAGGAAAAATGAACTTGCAAATGCTCAATAGATTTTCACATGAGCAAATCTACACATGCGTATTTACCCATGCTAAAATACAGTTCACAAATATTTTATAGGGGTACGACATATACCATGGGTGCACTTTTGTGACTTTCTTTAAGAATTTGGGGCCACATGTAGGTAGGTTCAGATTTGTGACCCGCAAATTGCGAGTCGCAAATCCGAATGTAGGATGGTGTCCCTGACACCATCTGTGATTTGCAAGGGCTTCGCAAATGTTCACCTCATGAGGTGGGTCGCAATTTGCGACCCCCTTGCGAATGGCGGCCTCACAGGGATGGTGGCCTGCTGGAGACAGCAGACCACCATGTCTGTGACTGCTTTTCAATAAAGCAGTTTTTTTTTTTTGTTTTTTTTTGTAATGCAGCCCGTTTTCCTTAAAGGAAAACGAGATGCATTACAAAAACGAAAAATGAAACGTTTTCGTTTCATTTTTTCAGAGCAGGCAGTGGTCCGCAGGACCACTGCCTGCTCTGAAAAAATGTTTACAGTGACATTCACAATGGGGAAGGGGTCCCAGAGGGACCCCTTCCCTTTTGTGAAAGTGTTAGCACCCATTTGAAATGGGTGCAAACTGAGATTGGTTTGCGCCCGCATTCGCAAAACAATCCTACATTGCACTGCGAGTCGCAATTAGGAAGGGAACACCCCTTCCTAATTGCGAGTCACAAACCAGTTTTGCGATTCGGTTACCAGGTTACCGAATCGCAAAACTGGGTTTGTGCATCGCAATGTGCTTTTTGCACGTCGCAAAACAGCGAAAGTCGCTGTTTGCGACATGCAAAAAGCTACCTACATGTGGGTCTTGGTCCCTAATTAGGTCTGGTGTCAACAAAGACATTTTGTTTTTATTAAACTTCTATTTCTCTCTCTTTCGGCTGGCTTTACTGTGAGTGATCGCATTCTTCTCTTCCACAAGGAGCATATTGGCACACAAAGTAGTTTTATTCAGTGTCAGGAACTACAGTGGCAATCAGTGACGTAATGAAACTGGAGGGTGCCCCTTTGCAAAGAACATGGAGGAGCCCCCTCTCCAGACTCTCTCAGGGCAGATGCTGTGCTGAAGGGGCCCCCTGGAGGGCGGCTGCGGGGCCTTTGTTATGCCACTGGTGGCAACATGTGCTTTTAGAGTTCAAAAACGTTTTGGGGGGTTTTTGCCAGTGTTTGTTACAATGTTGAGGACCTGGTAGCTCCCACAACAATAAAGTGTTACAAAAGCCATGTCAAAACAAGACACGCATTGATGAAACTAAAAGACTTATAAAAATATGTCAGATCAGTTGGCTTTGTCAGTGTTTGTTTATTTTCATGCTTCCCATAATCGTGTTGAAAATGGTTACACTGATTTTCCATTAGAAATATTTTTGGGAAATACTAGCATGCATCAAAACATTTTACTAAATGACACTTCATTTGCATATAATCAGAGAGCATTCTGGGAGCATTATACTTAGCCTCATAGCCTAAACTTTTCAAACATGTGTATACACGTTTTTTTTTTTTTTGTACTGGAACCAACGTCAGTAGTGAAGTGTGACATTGAAACATTTATTTACAGCACTCACCCTAATAATGAAGGTTTTCAAATAATGAACCATAAATACAAGTTCCAACAGCATTATCTCTTGGAAACACATTACCTCAACTGCAGAAAGTTCCACTCTCTGTAAACAGGCAGCCAAAGGGTTTGTGCTGCAGAGGGTTGGGTCTGCTTGTCCCAAGGACAAAGTAAACATAAAATCTTGTTGCCCTTGACCCCAAACAAGATGTCCCGGGCGTCGGGCGATAGGAATTCCACATCCCTGTTACCCATGTTAAAATACAGTTCACAAATATTTTATAGGGGTATGACAGATACCATGGGTGCACTTTTGTGACTTTAAGAATTTGGGGCCACATGTAGGTAGGTTCAGATTTGCGACCCGCAAATTGCTAGTCAGAGCGACTCGCAATTTGCGAGTCGCAAATCCTAATGTAGGATGGTGTCCCTGACACCATCTGTGATTCGCAAGGGCTTCGCAAATGCCCACCTCATGAATAATCATGAGGTGGGTCGCAATTTGCCACCCCCTTGCGAATGGCGGCCCTCACAGGGATGGTGGCCTGCTGGAGACAGCAGACCACCATGTTGGTGACTGCTTTTCAATAAAGCGGTTTTTTTTGTAATGCAGCCCGTTTTCCTTAAAGGAAAACGAGATGCATTACAAAAACGAAAAATGAAACGTTTTCATTTCTTCAGAGCAGGCAGTGGTCCGCAGGACCACTGCCTGAATGAAAAAATGTTTACAGTGACATTCACAATGAGGAAGGGGTCCCATGGGGACCCCTTCCCTTTTGCGAAAGTGTTAGCACCCATTTGAAATGGGTGCAAACTGTGATTGGTTTGCGCCCGCGGTCCCAAAACAATCCTACATTGCACTGCGAGTCGCAATTAGGAAGGGGACACCCCTTCCTAATTGAGAGTCGCAAACCTGTTTTGCGATTCAGTAACTAGGTTACCGAATCGCAAAACTGGGTTTGTGCATCGCAGTGTGCTTTTTGCACGTCGCAAACAGCGAAAGTCGCTGTTTGCGACATGCAAAAAGCTACCTACATGTGGGTTTTGGTCCCTAATTAGGTCTGGTGTTAACAAAGACATTTTGTTTTTATTAAACTTCTATTTCTCTCTCTTTCGGCTGGCTTTACTGTTAGTGATTGCATTCTGCTCTTCCACAAGGAGCATATTGGCACACAAAGTAGTTTTGTTCAGTGTCGGGAACTACAGTGGCAATCAGTGACGTAACGAAACTGGAGGGTGCCCCTTTGCAAAGAACATGGAGGAGCCCCCTCTCCAGACTCACTCAGGGCAGGTGCTGTGCTGAAGGGGTCCCCTGGAGGGCGGCTGCGGGGCCTTTGTTATGCCACTGGTGACAACGTGTGCTTTTAGAGTTCAAAAACATTTTTTTTTTTTTTTTGCCAGTGTTTGTTACAATGTTGAGGGCCTGGTAGCTCCCACAACAATAAAGTGTTACAAAAGCCATGTCAAAACAAGACACGCATTGATGAAACTAAAAGACTTATAAAAATATGTCAGATCAGTTGGCTTTGTCAGTGTTTGTTTATTTTCATGCTTCCCATAATCGTGTTGAAAATGGTTACACTGATTTTCCATTAGAAATATTTTTGGGAAATACTAGCATGCATCAACACATTTTACTAAATGACACTTCATTTGCATCTAATCAGAGAGCATTCTGGGAGCATTATACTTAGCCTCATAGCCTAAACTTTTCAAACGTGTATATATGTTTTTTTTTGTACTGGAACCAACGTCAGTAGTGAAGTGTGACCTTAAAACATTTATTTACAGCACTCACCCTAATAATGAAGGCTTTCAAATAATGAACCATAAATACAAGTTCGAACAACATTATCTTTCGGAAACATTACCTCAACTGCAGTGAGTTCCACTCTCTGTAAACAGGCAGCCAAAGGGTTTGTGCTGCAGAGGGTTGGGCCTACTTGTCCCAAGGACAAAGTAAACATAAAAACTTGTTGCTCTTGACCCCAAACAAGATGTCCCGGGCGTGGGGCGGTAGGAATTCCACATCCCTGACCAGGATTCAAACACTTCTCTAAATAGAAAAGTTACCCTATGTGTGGGGGTGGGCCTACCTAATTTATCGGGCAGGACCCAATCAAAACTTAGATCATGTTCAAATCAATGTACTGTCAATGTATTCTTCAAATTATTAAAGATTTGGTCCATTCCTAGCTAAAAATTAAGCTCACCCACAAATATGGAGTACATTCTTTTCAAGAGACATGGGGGAATGCAGAATGGTAAGGCTTTTGCCACTGGCTGAAAGTGCCAGAGATTTCTGACAAATAAATGTGAGGAACACTGCGTCTTATGACCCACACTTGGACTACTGCAGGGCATTTTAGGTAAGAATGTATCCTTGGAGCCACAAAAGCCACACCACCTTTTCCTTTCTCTTGGTCTCAATTATGTTTAAGAAACTACTGAGGTTGGTAAGGTTCCCTTGGTTCTGGCCAAACCCAGGCTCCACATTTTTGAGTGTGGGGAGGAACCATGAATAAGAGAGGGTAATGCTTCAGTGTCTCATGATGTACCTTCCCTGCCTCCACAATGGTAATAAAAAGTATACTACACCGTGCATACATGGTTTATGCCTTGGTCATTTTCTACTTGAGCGAAACACAAAATCTGTCCTCTGGAAAAAGGAAAAAAAAAAAATACCTCTCCGTCCTTGGGACACTTGAATGAATGAATATATATATATATATGTAGGAAGTTGGCTCTGTATGCACTATTTCAAAGTAAGAAATAGCATGCACAGAGTCCAAGGGTTCCCCTTAGAGGTAAGATAGTGGCAAAAAGAGATAATTCTAATGCTCTATTTTGTGGTAGTGTGGTCGAGCAGTAGGCTAATCAGAGGGTAGTGTTGAGCATTTGTTGTACACACACAGGCAATAAATGAGGAACACACACTCAAAGACAATTCCAGGCCAATAGGTTTTTATATGGAAAAATAAATTTTCTTAGTTTATTTTAAGAACCACAGGTTCAAGATTTACAATCAATACTTCAAATGAAAGGTACTTCACTTAGGTACCATAGGAGCTTTGAATCAGCAAAATAACATGTAGAGTTTTGGCAAAAATGGCAATAAGCTATTTTAAAACTCGACAGTGCAAATTTCAACAGTACCTGGGGGAGGTAAGTATTTGTTAGTTTTGCAAGTAAGTAAACCACCTACAGGGTTGAAAATTGGGTCCAAAGTAGCCCACCGTTGGGGGTTCAGGGCAACCCCAAAGTTACCACACCAGCAGCTCAGGGCCGGTCAGGTGCAGAGGTCAAAGTGGTGCCCAAAACGCATAGACTTCATTGGAGAAGGGGGTGCCCCGGTTCCAGTCTGCCAGCAGGTAAGTACCTGTAACTTCGGAGGGCAGACCAGGGGGGTTTTGTAGGGCACCGGGGGAGGGGGGGAACACAAGTCAGCACAGAAAGTACACCCTCAGCGGCACGGGGGTGGCCGGGTGCAGAGTGCAAAACAGGCGTCGGGTTTGCAATTGGTTTCAATGGGAGACCCAGGGGTCTCTTCAGCGAAGCAGGCAGGCAAGGGGGTGGCTCCTCGGGGTAGCCACCACCTGGGCAAGGGAGAGGGCCACCTGGGGGTCGCTTCTGCACTGGAAGTCGGATCCTTCAGGTCCTGGGGGCTGCGGGTGCAGTATCTTTACCAGGCGTCGGGTTCTTTGAAGCAGGTAGTTGCGGTCAGGGGGAGCCTCTGGATATCCTCTGCAGGCGTCGCTGGGGGGGCCAACTCTGGCTACTCACAGTGTCGCAGTCGCCGGGGAGTCCTCCCTGTAGTGTTGGTTTTCGGAAGGTCGAGCCGGGGGCCTCGGATGCAGAGTGGAAAGTCTCACGCTTCCGGCGGGAAATGTGTGGTCTCTAAAAGTTACTTATTTGTTGCAAAGTTGCAGTCTTTGTGGAACAGGGCCGCTGTCCTCTGGAGTTCTTGGTCCTTTTAGATGCAGGGTAGTCCTCTGAGGCTTCAGAGGTCGCTGGACCCTGGGGGACGCGTCGCTGTTGCAGTTTTTCTTGAAGTGGGAAGACAGGCCGGTAGGGCTGGGGCCAAAGCAGTTGGTGTCTCAGTCTTCTCTGCAGGGCTTCAGGTCAGCAGTCCTTCTTCGTCTTCAGGTTGCAGGAATCTGTTTTCCTAGGTTTTGGGGGCCCCTAAATACTCAATTTAGGGGGGTGTTTAGGTCTGGGGGGTTAGTAGCCAATGGCTACTAACCCTGAGGGTGGCTAGACCCTCTTTGTGCCTCCTCCCTGAGGGGAGGGGGGCACATCCCTAATCCTATTGGGGGAATCCTCCATCTGCAAGATGGAGGATTTCTAAAAGTCAGAGTCACCTCAGCCCAGGACACCTTAGGGGTTGTCCTGACTGGCCAGTGACTCCTCCTTGTTTTTCTCATTATCTCCTCCGGTCTTGCCGCCAAAAGTGGGGCCGTGGCCGGAGGGGGCGGGCAACTCCACTAGCTGGAATGCCCTGTGGCGCTGTAACAAAGGGGGTGAGCCTTTGAGGCTCACCGCCAGGTGTTACAGTTCCTGCAGGGGGAGGTGAGAAGCACCTCCACCCAGTACAGGCTTTGTTACTAGCCACAGAGTGACAAAGGAACTCTCCCCATGTGGCCAGCAACATGTCTGGTGAGTGGCAGGCTGGTAAAACTAGTCAGCCCACACTGGAAGTTGGGTATGTTTTCAGGGGGCATCTCTAGGATGCCCTCTGGGGTGTATTTCACAATAAAATGTACACTGGCATCAGTGTGCATTTATTGTTCTGAGAAGTTTGATACCAAACTTCCCAGTTTTCAGTGTAGCCATTATGGTGCTGTGGAGTTCGTGTATGACAGACTCCCAGACCATATACTCTTGTGGCTACCCTTCACTTACAATGTCTAAGTTTTTGCGTAGACACTGTAGGGGCATAGTGCTCAAGCACCTATGCCCTCACCTATGGTATAGTGCACCCTGCCTTAGGGCTGCAAGGCCTGCTAGAGGGGTGACTTATCTATACCATGGGCAGAGCGAGTTTGGCATGGCACCCTGAAGGGAGTGCCATTTCTACTTAGTCATTTTCTCCCCACCAGCACACACAAGCTGGCAAGCAGTGTGTCTGTGCTGAGTGAGGGGTCCCCCCCAGGGTGGCATAAGACATGCTGCAGCCCTTAGAGACCTTCCCTGGCATCAGGGCCCTTGGTACCAGGGGTACCAGTTACAAGGGACTTACCTGGATGCCAGGGTGTGCCAATTGTGAAAACAAAGGTACAGGTTTAGGGAAAGAACAACGGTGCTGGGGCCTGGTTAGCAGGCCTCAGCACACTTTCAAATCATAACTTGGCATCAGCAAAGGCAAAAAGTTAGGGGGTAACCATGCCAAGGAGGCATTTCCTTACTATATATATATATATATATATATATATATATATATATATATATATATATATATATATATATATATATATATATTTTAATTTCCTACAACATTTGCAATTAAATTTGTATCAACAGCTAGGTATCAATTCAATGTCACCGAAAATGTAGTTAATGATTAGAGTTACAAAACTTCTGGTGTGCGCGACTGCCCAAGACAGGGATGTGGAATTCCTATCGCCGGACACCCGGCCAAGGGCAACAAGTTTTCATGTTTTTTTTGTCCTTAGTACAGGTGGGCCCAACCCCCTGCAGCACAAACTCTTTGGCTGCCATTTTACAGAGAAGTGAACTGTCTGCAGTTGAAGTCATATTTGCACATACCTGAATGCTGTTCAAACTTGTATTTATGGTTCATTAATGAAAAGACTTCATTATTAGGGTGTGCACTGTAAAACGTTTTATGGTCACAATGCACTACTGACAGTGGTTCCATTTTTAAAAAAACTAAAAAGTGTACATACATGTTAGAAAAGTTTGACAATGTGAGGTTAAGTATAACGCTACCAGAATGCTCTCTGATTAGATGCAAATGTTTGTAGACGCTTGTAAATAGTTTTGATACTATGACATTTTAGGTGCTATTTCTTTCAAGCGTCATTTAGTAAAATGTGTTGATGCACGCTAGTATTTCTAAAAAAAAATATTCCTAATGGAAAATCAGTGTAACCATTTTCAATGAGATTATGGGAAACATGAAAATAAATAAGCACTGACAAAGCCAACCGATCCACCATTTTTGTGATTCTTTTGGTTTCGTCAATGCGGGTCTTGTTTTGACATGGCTTTAGTAACCCTTTATTGTTGTGGGAGCTGCCAGGCCCTAACCATTGTAACAAACATTAGCAAAAAGCAAAAAAGTTCTCAAAAAGCACACATTGCCACCAGTGGCCTAACAAAGGCCTGCAGCCCCCCTCCAGGGAGCCCACTCAGCACGGCACCTGCGCTGAGAGAGGGTGAAGGGATCCCCCTACATGTTCTTTGCAGGGGGACCACCTCCAGTTTCGTTACGCCACAGATTGCCACAGTAGTTCCTGTCACTGAAACAAAACTTTGTGCCAATATGCTCCTTGTGGAAGAGCACAATGCGATCACTCACAGTAAAGCCAGCCGAGAGAGAAATAGAAGTTTAATAAAAACAAAGGGCCAAATGTATCAAAGCATTTTACCCATTCTGTGTCTATGGGAAAATGCTTTCGTACATGTGGCACAAAATGCCTTTGTTAACGCCAGACCTAATCAGCAACCCAATTCTTAAAGAAAGTCACAAAAGTGCACCCATGGTATATGTCCCTGAATTAGTGCCTTTCATGAATTTACAAGAACTTACAGAAGTAGATCAGGAAATCGTACTCCTACAAAATAATTGTGAACTGTATTTTAGCACGAGCAAATTTGCATGTGTAGATTTGTTCATGTGAAAATCTATGGAGAGTTTACAAGTTCACTTTCCCTCCAACAACGTTTTTCCCCAAACCCTGGAAGAACTTCTACTTCTGCCATTGTCAGGAGTAAATTTCCAACCTCTCTCATTATGGGAAAAAATCTGAGAAGAGCTGGTGAAAATCCTTAAAACATGTAAATTAGTAAGTTTGCAGACTCAATGGCATTCCAGCCATGTAACTTACTGGATCCTCCGCAGATGCTATAGATCTGCGGAAGGTGGAAAAATAAAGAAATTGCTATAGTGGGGATTGAGGTTTCAAGTATTCCAGCCCTACTATAGTAGTAGCCCTGGCATAATCAGAGGGGCTATTACCAGAGCTCTTACATAATGAGTTTGCTACCATAATTCGTCTCCGCACTACATGGCACCAAAGGGACAAGTAGATTTTTTTACAGTACAAGTAGATTTAAGAAGCAACCTGTCCCATGGACAAGTAGATATTTTATTAAATTCCACACCCCTGCCAAGAGCGTATTGGCGCTAGCGAATTAAGCTCCAACCAATAACAATGAAAAGCTGGCACCTAAACCTATCATACTAAAGAGAAGAGGAAAAAAAATCCAAGTTTTTAAGTACTTACAAAAGCAAAGCAAATTAGTCTAACATTTTAGATGCTGAGGATGTTTATTAAACAAAACACATGTTGAGTAAAGAGAACTACGACCTCCCCAGGCCACTTTCTTAATCCTGGAAACTACAACTGACCTAGACACAGCAGACCACCAGGATCTTTTGGGACAATACCAGCTAAACCTGCTTTTAAGATATTCTGGGCCTGATCCATGTGGCGCTTTAAATGCCAGACAGAGAGCCTTAAAAGCAATCCTCTTCGTGACCGGGAGCCAATTGAGCTTCACTAAAACGTTGGCTACGGACTTAGATTTAGGAATTATTCAATAATACAGCAGACAGTATTTCTGTAACTTGTTTAGGGCTCTCTTGTCAAGACTAAGGAACTAATCTCCTTTCTTTTCAAATCTGGAGGTATAAAAGGTAAAACTTTCTCCAACATTTTTTAAAACAAGACTAAGGAGATAATCACTGTTTTCAAACCTGGTGGGAGAAAAGGTAAACCTTTCAACATTTTTAAAATAAAAATGCATGATGAAGATAGCCGATTTATCTTTGCCTCGAAAGAGAGCTCTACATCAGTAATACCAAAAATCAAAATCACATAATCTGACTTTCACTTGAAAATTATTTCCGTTTCCTCTGTGAAACCGCGTGTCCCTGAATTTTTTCTTGTTCAGGCAGCCTCAGTCAATGCTGTTACATAATCGTTTCCCTGCCACAGTGTAACTGAGGCCACTGTCCCATCATGTCCTGTGTACGCACAGAGCGCTCAGCTGTTCGTGCTGCATCAGGTGATTAACGCAGTAGCCTGGCAGAATAGGACACAACAAACTGTGCGTCCGAGCTTCCTGTCACATCCTGCGAGCCGGCTCCCTCAAAGAAGTGTCAGCTTTCAAACCCCTTTAACTCGGAGTGGACAGCACTATGCCTTTCGTGAACATGCCCCTCACTCGGTGCCGCAATCAGCCACCGACTGCCGCCCCTCTCATTGTTCTTAAGGCCTACCCCCTCCCTCAAGCCGCCAGACTCCCAGGGTGCACGGCGGGCGCCGTTCTCACCTGCTTCCAGAGGGGCTTGGATCTCCACAGCTCCCTCTAGCTGCGACCGACCCTCCACAGCCCCTCCGTGCGAAGGAGGCTTCCGAAGAATGAGCGGCGCCGGGGCGGTGCGACGCAGCACGTTACCTGGTGACGTCGCAGGGCTGTGGTGCGCAGGCCCGGGTTGTTGGTCTGGTGCGTGGCAGTGGTTGCCGGAGCGGTGCGGAAGGTGCGTTCTTCGTGCGTGGCCCACTGCACAAAGTGATTATTACACCTCATCATATTACCGGCCGAGGAGCTGGGATCGTTTCCCTGCTTAGAGAAAGCACACACGAATTGTTTTTGTGGGGTACTCTCAGAGCACAGTTTCGCATATTTAAAATAGACGTTATTTTCAGATTAGCCAAACTCTGGACTAGGCCTTCTGTGACACACTTCTTGGTTGCCTCCCTTTGCTGCACACGTTCTTTGTCAACCTTATGTCAGTCTTGCAGTACAACAGCAATTTTCATAGGAGTTATCGTTACCCAACTCCGTGGTAGTTAAGTACTTTTAGTGTAAACTGTTCACCCCTGAAGACAATCTAGTCAAATTCCCAGACAGGACTAAAGCGCAAGCGCTCTGAAAAAATAAATGCAGTCAATGTAGTAGTGTAAACGTCAATAGATGAATCGGATCCGAGGTGAGTACTAATTCTTTTAGGAACAGGTCCGTACAGACGAACATCCTGGCTCAACTGCCCACAAGAGAATTCCAACGTCGTGGACATTGGAACTCCCTCGCGTCATTAGCCACAAATTCCATTAAGGAATGTGCCCACACACAACAGTCAATTTAATCCCAATGCGATAACTCAGTAAGATTCTTTATGAAATATTTATTTCTTGTAATTCAAGTTTCGTTTTAAGAACACAGGAAAACTTTGAACTGTAGGATGTATGACTTTACAGAATTAGTATGGTTTATTATACTCAGCACTGACTTAAAGCCTTTGCCAGACCTAGGGTTTCACATCAGAAGATATCGTAGCACTCAAAAGAAGTCGAGAAATAAAAGAAAAGCACCTTCCAAACTTAGGGTCTGTAGAAAGTAGGTCAGTTTTGAACTTGTGTATTTGCAGAAGCATTCGTTCGTCACAAAACATTTTTGTAATCGATAGCCAACACGTTTCGTTACCCTCGTGACTTTTTCAAGACTAGTGTTTTCAATATCTGATTTCATTACGTATGGACGGTGTAGCCGCATGGACCTTTCTTTGTTAGAATAAGAAGTTTGCGTCGTGAAAAGTCATGAAAGAAACATTTCAGCAGAGCTATGGCAGTTTGGAATTTGTTGATGTTAGCAAGTCAAGCAAGTGCAGGTCATGCAGTTTAGAAGGAAAATCTATGTTTTAAATGCAGCCTTTACTTAGACCTATAATCCACTCATACAGGGTATTGATTTAATGCATTTTATTTTATTAACATATCTAGCAGAACCAAGCTTTACTAATACCAGTATGATTAGTTATGCCGAAAAAAGTATTGCCACAGGTCTTACCTTTGTTACAAAAGTACTGCATAATAACTCCATTAAGCATATAATTATTATGTGGCAAGTGAAGTTACGAGTTGCAGGGTTGGGGGCTGCGTGGCCTGTAGCCAGTGGAGCCAGATTTGATGTGAGCAACCTCCTGCCGACACCACAGACAAGCATCAGAATCCTATCTGGGCCATGGCATGGTCCCCCTTTCTGAAGACCCAAGGCTTGCTGGTTGTTGACCCCCACACTTTGGAGAAACAGAGTGCCCTATATACTGTACCCACAACATAGTACACTATAGGAGCCCATGAAACGAGTGGTGAGGGGTCGGGCTGCTCACCCCCGTCTTCTTGATGCATATGCAGTGAGTTGTTGTGACTTGGAAAAGGAAGTATTGACCTGTGGAGGGTCCACCACAGGATACTGCTGTTCACCGCTGGACGGACTTGGCCTTTAGTGAAATATGGACTTTTTGGGTGATCCTATGAGAAACCAGTCCTTCAGATATGGGGACTGGTTTGGCTGAGATCTCATTTGAGTTAACTGATTGCCCCCTCCCTTGGCGAGATACCAATAATCAGACAAACACCACCTAAAAGTGGAGGTCCCACAGCTGAGGTGGACCCTAGGCTTATCCTCCACTGCAGGCAGAGAGTGTTATGAGACAGGACAAACTGAACAGAACACTGGAATTAAAAGAGGAGTTGAATATCCAAATAGACTTAGTGGTCATATCATTTACCTTACTACAAGCAAGTAAACATAAGACTCTGGAAAGTGAATGTGAGGAAATCAGTCAAATGAACAAAGAAAATCACTTACCCTGCTGAGATGATCCATGTGTCCATGGAAAGAAAAAAAAGACAATGTCAACAGCGTCAAAGGGTGGAAAAAGAGAGAGCACCAGCCAAGATGGGGTGGGGGAGAAAAAGGCAGAGGGACGGACAGGAAAAGTAAAAGAGGATTCACATTTAAAACTGGGAGAAGAAGGCAAGAGAAGTACAGAAAAGACAGTCATGTCTTGCGAATGAGAAAAGTAGAAGCATGGCTGAAGAACCATTTTCAACACCCTGGAAGGACCTGACAATGGTGAAGGAAGAAAGGAATCCTGAGTGGGAAGAGGACGTGAATGACGATGTCTGCTGGAAGGAGTGGTTGATGCTAATAATAAGCGCTTTTAAGTGTGCCACAGTCCAAGAGGATGGTGGCACCCTGGGTGAGTGGTGGTGCACCAATTTCAGCAGGCGGCAGTAAGAAGGGTGGGAGGAAGAAATGTGTTGTAGTATTTAGGTGAATTTGTTTTATTATTATTATTATTATCCACTATTCTGGTGTTTGTTTTGGCATAGAAACCCAAGCCTACATTTTGCCTAAACTACTCCGTCAAGGTCACACTAATTAGAAGGAGCGTTCATGTTGCTTTATAAAAACTACCTGCATCTCTATCTCTCTAAAGCCTGATAAAACATTTGAGGAAAAGGCAATGAGAAATCCAGGACAGACAAATATCCTACAGAGTCTCAATGTTCCTTAAGAGTGAGAGTTAAGATCTCTGAAAGATAAATAGAGCTAACTTTATGAATTGTCTTGTATTTTTAATAATTTTCTTTACTTACCGACTCTAAATATGTTCTTTTTAGGGACTGATGACTGGTGTCCTATTAGGAAGACCTAGGAGAGAAAATAAAGAATCAGTGAATAATTGTGAAGGTTTCAAGTACCTAAGCCACCTACCCACATAATTACTACGAAGCTAAAAATACTTTTTTTCTTTTTTCCCCAACATTACAAAGCAAATACATGGAAAATCTCCTAGACCTTATTTCTGAGCCGGTCTCCTACAGGGTATCGGCCAACTAGAGAATCGTGGGTGAATTCCAATCCATGATAAAAGATATCCAACATGCAAAAGAAACTCCAAGTGTTGGAAGTCAGAGTGGAAGATGCAGATGGTAGATCGTGGCACAATAACATAAGAATTGTTAGTCTCCCTGAGTGGGCAGAAGGCTGTGTTATGGTTGCCTTCTTGGAGTGCTGAATATAAAGCTGGAGAGCGCTGGAGTGTCTGTCACAACATTTTATTATAGAAAGGTCTCATAGTGTGCTAGCATTGCCATATCTTTTACTGGTGCACCTCCACTTCTGGTGATTGAGCGGCTGTTCAGTTAACGGGACAGAGATGTTATCCTGCATTCCGTCAGTGAGACGGGCATGCTAACATTAGACAAAGAGTCTTTATTTTTCCGAACTATACATTGGTTGTGCAAACTAAAATGCCTTCTTTGTAGATATAAAATATTGGCTCCTACCTGGGGTTATTAGCTATATGTTGCTCTTTCCTGCAAACAACCACATAACTGTTGGGCTTCACCTTCCCTCAGCCCCTTTACTGAGCCCCTAAGTAGCAAACCTTTCCTATTTTTTGTGCTCTCAACCTACTTCCATTTTGTTGAGGAAAATAGTGTGAAACCAGTGGGTGATCCAGGGAACCTATAGGTTTCAGAAAAGTAGACAAACTTCTGAATTCAGCGATGGGCCATATATGTAGATCCCACAAGGTTTTCCCACTGTTGAAATAAAAAAATATTGAAAATGAGTAGGAAAAAACAGCCATTTGTGATGTTTGCATCTATAAATTTTTATCACAATGGGTGATTTACAAAACTATATCCCATTATGTCCGCTAGTCTCTGTTGGTTGCAAGGATATAAAGAGTTTGTAGGTTCTCCAAAAACCCAAGTTACCCAGAACCACCAACTAAGCTTCACCATACAATGGTTTTTCATTGTATACAGAGTACAGACCAATTCATATGGTGAAATGTGTAGAGTGAAAAATGTGTATTAAGGAAACCTATATATTTCTAAAATAGGCATAAGATATGGTGTTTAGGAGCAGAAGTTATTTGTACATCTCTGAATTTGAGGGTACCCCTACTAGCATATGATTTGGAGGGTATTTTTTTAAAATGTCTTCTCTCTTGCACATTGGCTTACATTTGGAAGCCACAAATGGAGCAAAATCCAACTGGGAATATCAAATGTTCTACTATTCTGTGCTCCCATATGTCTTCCAAAAAGAATGCTACCTCACTTGTGTCAGTACCCCTAGTGCCTGCTACAGGAAATGGCCCAAAATACATCACAGATACTGTAGGAAAGTACCCTCTTTTTGGCATGGTTACCTCCACTTTTTGCCTGCTATCAGTATGCTTAAACTGTTTTCACTGGGATCCTGCTAGCCAGGACCCCAGTGATTGTGCTCTGTCCTCTAAATTTGGTTGCCTGGCATCCTTTACACCCCTCAATTGGCATACTGGTGTACCCCTAGTATATGGTACCTAGGTACCCAGGACATTGGTACATCAGGGGTCTCCCATGGGCTGCAGCACGTATTATGCCACCTCTGGGAGCCCATGCAAAATGTGTCTGCAGGACTGCCAGTGTAACCTGCATGTAAAGGGTCATGCACCCTTTCACAATAGGTCACTACACCAGGTCACTGTAAGTCACCCCTATGGTAGGCCCTTTTAGCCCAAAGGGCAGGGTGCAGGTTCCTGTGTGTGAGGGCACCCCTGCATGAGCAGATGTACCCCTATGAACTCCAGTTCCAATGCACTGGGCTTCGTAAGTGAATGGAAGCCATTTTACTACCTATGGTCCAGCCACATAATGGTAACTCCAAACCTGGGCATGTTTGGTATCAAACATGTCTGAATCATACCGCAGTAGTAATGCAAGTATTGGTGGCATGATTCCATGCACTCTGGGGGCTCCTTAGAGGATCCCCCAGTATTGCTTCCACCAGTCTTCCAGGATTTACAGGCAGCCCATGCGGCTGCTTTCCCTCAGACAGGGTTCTGCCCTCCTGCTGCTTGACCAGCTCAAGCAGGGGAAGGCCGGACAAAGGATTTCCTGTGGGAGAGGGGATGCAGCACCCTCTTTCTTGGAAATAGGTTTTACATAGCTGGGGAGGGGTAGCCCACGCCACAGGCTTCCTTTTTAAGGGCACACGTGGTGCCCTCCTTGCATAAGCCAGTTTGCACCAGTACAGGGACTCCTGGACCCTGCTCTGGTGCGACACTTAACAAAGGAAAGGGGAGTGACCACTCCCCTGTCCATCACCACCTGGAGGTGCCCAGAGCTCCTCCAGCTGGTAGTTGATTCTGCCATCTTGAAAACAAGGAGTGCAGAGGCCCTTGGGAGCATCTGGGTGGTCAGGACAGGTGAGTGATGTCAATGGCCCTCTCTGATAGGTGGTCACCCTGCAGAGTGACCAAGCCCCCAGTTAGGGCTATATAGGACTCCCTTGAGGGTAAGTCCCAAGATTCAGCATGCAAGACTCCACCAGGACTGCTCTGCATCAAGCTCTTCTGCTCCTGGCCACCGGAACTACTGCTGGACTTCACAAGGATCGAACGAGCCTGCAACCCTGCGACAACCTCACTTGCAATATTGTTTCTCTGGCTCCTTCCAGAATCTGCAACATTTCCACAGTTGTGCATCCTGTGGGGTCTGCAAGACTTCAGCTGCACAAAAGAAGCAGGAAGGAGTCTCCTTTGGAGTGAAGGAGTCTCTCCCCTGCATCTGCAGGCACCTAAGGCAACGCTGTCCGGCTGCTGAGATCTGCTTTCCACAAGAACTGCGTGGATCCTCCAACACAGGTGGTGGTGGTGCTGAGTGGTTCCCTGGGTCCTCTCTGCCCTCTGTCCAATTTGGAGAAGGTGAGCCCTTGCCTTTCCTTGCAGGACAGTACCCCTGTGCACCGCGACTCTTGCAGCAACCCAGGCTTGTTGACTCCTACTCCAAGGGATCTTCAGGCTCCAAGTAGCCCCAGCCTCCAGCACTTCATCCTTGCAAGAACAGTCTCCTCTCTGCTGCTCCGGCGACGTGGAACTCTTCTCCAGGTGTTCTGTCTGGGCCTCACTGCGACTTACTGTGCCTGCTGCCAGTGAGTTGCCTGTGGGGGTTGCAACTGCTTCTGCTGGCTCTTCTGACTGTTGAGGGTTAGCCCGGATTCCCCTCTAAGGACTGAGTCCCCTGGATCTTGCTTGTCCTCTTCTTCTTTGCAACACTTCTTCTGCCTGGCCTTGCATTTGCCAAGGCTTTTTGGTGGCCCTGCTGACCACTGACCATCAATGACCCGGCGACCCAATGCAGGACATTACCCCTGTGCCCGCAACTCTTGCAGCAACCAAGGCTTGTTGACTCCTGCTCCGAGGGATCTTCAGGCTCCAAGTAGCCCTGGCTTCCAGCACTTCATCCTTGCAAGGACAGCCTCCTCCCTGCTGCTCCAGCGACATGGAAGTCCTCTCCAGGTGTGCTGACTGGGCCTCATTGTGACTTACTGTGCCTGCTGCCAGTGGGTTGCCTGTGGGGGCTGCAACTGCTTCTGCTGGCTCCTCCAACTGCTGAGGGTCAGCCCGGACTCCCCTCTAAGGATTGAGTCCCCTGGACCTTGCTGGTCCTCTTTTTCTTTGCAACACTTCTTCTGCTTAGCCTTGCATTTGCTAAGGCTTGTTGGTGGTCCTGCTGACCACTGACCATCGACGACCTGGCGACCGGCGAGGGACCTCCTCTGCAGCTCCTAGAGTCCGCAGCTGACCTTCTTCATCCACTGTCGATCTAGATCTGCATCCTCAGAAGGGTGGGCATTGGCTACTGCCCCACCTGGACACTCCTGTGTAGATTGGACTCTGTCCCCTTCTTTTGCAGGTCCTCTTGTTTGGAAATTCACTGGTGGGTTCCACTGGACTGGTCTTGCAATCTTCTTTCTCCAAGTGCCCTAGGCTGTCTCTGGGAAAAGCAGGTTACTTACCTCTGCTCTCCTGGTCACTGGTGGTCACCTAGGCACTCATCTCTTGAGGTTCCGAGTTCTCCCAGCTCCCCTCTACCTAATCCACATCCTTTGGTGGGTGACCTCTCCTCACATTCTACTATTTTAGTATATGGTTTAGCTCCCCCATGTGCTCCTAACTATTCTTCATTATTTCTTACCAATGCTTGTTGTTTCTATATGCTGTTGCCTAAAATTCACTGTGTATCTATGGTGTTTTCTTACCTCCAGTTGGGTGGACTGCCTATAAGTAATCTAACTTAGTGTTACTATAATAAAGTACCTTTATTTTTGTAACATTGTGTGGTTTCTTTCATGTGTGACAATAAAATCTACTGGTTGATCCTAGCCCTCATCATTTAGTTGTAAGATTACTGTCCCTACTCCTACCTCAGAAACAACTGTTTGAACAATGAATTGATTGGAGTAGTCAGAGCTTCTTAAAATGGGAGCAGAATACATGGCCTGTTTCAGGTCATCAAAAGCTTTTTGGCAGCTAGCTATCCATAAAACTTTCTTGGGCATTCTTTTAGAGGTGAGGTCATTTAAGGGGGTGACAAAGGGGGTTCTTAATGAACCTCCTGTAGTATCCAGTCAGGCTGAAGAAGGCTCTGACTTGGGTTTGGGTAGAAGGGGCTACCCAACCCATGATGGTTTGGATTTTGCCATGTAGTGGCTGAATTTGGCCTCCACCTACCAGGTGGCCCATATAAACCACTTTCCCCTGCCCTATCTGGCATTTTGATGCCTTGATAGTGAGGCCTGCCTTTTCCAGGTCCTCAAGTACATTTCCAAGGTGGACCAGGTGGAGCTAAAGACAGCTATATCATCTAGATATGCTGCACAGAAGCTTTACAGACCTTGGAGAACTTTATTCACCAACCTTTGAAATGTTGCAGGGGCATTCTTCAAACCATATTGCAACACTGACGTGATAATGCCCAGTTGGTGTAGAGAATGCTGTTTTAGTTTTAGCATCATCGGACAACTTGAACTGCCAATATCCTGCAAATGCACTCTGATACTGGGCAGAGGCCAGATCATCTGCCCTAAAGATTGGATGAGCATTTGTCCTGGTGACTGAATTGAGGCCTCTGTAGTCAACATAGCACCTGGTCTGTTTTTCACCATTTTGAGAGTGACGTTTGGGTACTAAGACTACAGGACTAGCCCAACGGCTGTCCGGAGGCACAATGACTCCTACATCAAGCATCTTTTGCACTTCTGCTTTGATGCACTCCCTAACATGATATGGCTGCCTGTATATTTTACTTTTGACAGGCATACTGTCACTTGTGTCAATGGTGTGTTCACACCATGTGGTTTGACCAGGGGGTTAAGGACAACAGTTCAGAGAATTTACCTAAGAAATGTTTTCAGTCATCCTTCTGTTGGTCAGATAGGCAGTCATCAAAAACTACTCCCTCTGCTGAACTATCAGCTGGGTCGTGGGACAAGAGGTCAGGGAGAGGGTCACTCTCTTCTTCCTGACTTTCATTAGTGGCCATGAGCAAAGTCATGTCAGCCCTGTCGTAGTAGGGTTTGAGGCGATTCACTTGAAGCACCCTGTGGGGGCTTCTAGGAGTGCCCAGGTCAACCAAATAGGCGACCTTATCTTTCTTTTCCACAATAGTGTGAGGCCCACTCCATTTGTCCTAAAATGCCCTGGGGGCCACAGGCTTCAAGACCCATACCTTTTGTCCTGTCTGATAAACAGTCAGCCCACCCTTTTGGGCATGCCACTGCTTTTGCAGTTCTTGGCTGGCCTGACGGTTTTTAGATGCCATCTTCATGTACTCAGCCATTCTGGATCTAATGTCCAGTACATAATGCACTACGTCCTGTTTGGGGGGGGGGGAGTGTTGAGTGATTGTTCCCAACCCTCCCTCACAAGGGCAAGTGTACCCCTAACAGGATGTTCAAACAAAAGCTCAAAGGGGCTGTAGAGCACTCCCTTTTGTGGAACTTCCCTATAGGCGAAGAGGAGTTGTGGTAATAGGACATCTCATCTCCTCCTGAGTTTTTCCTGAGAGTCCCATGATCATGCCTTTGCGGGTGTGGATGGTAAGGGGTGGTGAATTTATAAATTGCACCACACTCCTTCTACATGGCTTTAAGGTACACCAACATGAAGTTGGCACCTCTGTTTGATACTACCTCCTTAGGAAAGCCCACCCTGGAAAAGATTCCCAGGAGGGTCTTGGCCACAGCAGGAGCTGTAGTGGTCTTAAGGGGAATGGCTTCTGGGTACCTGGTGGCATGATCCATCACCACCAGTATAATCCTGTCCCCAGAGGGTGTTGGAGGGTCAAGGGGGGGCAACAATATCCACTCCTACCCTCTCAAAGGTTACTCCAACCACTGGTAGTGAAATTAAGGGGGCCTTTGGGGTCCCACCTGTCTTGCCACTGGCTTGACAGGTGACACAGAAGCCACAAAACTCCTTGGTGTCTTCATACATGTAGGGCCAATGAAAGTGAGGGACAAGTATTTCCCAAGTCTTGCTTTGCCCTAAATGGCCTTCAAGGAGAACGTCATGTGCCAAGGTCAACAGAAACTCCCTAGACCTTTGAGGAATGACCATGGGTAGGCCTAGTGCCTCCGACAGAAAATGGCACAAAATGCAGCATGGATACATCATTTTTTTCCACTCAAAACTCACCTTTTTGTTGCAAAGTGGGTAGCTGTGGATTTAGTACCCTAGCTCAGCCGGCACCTAGGAAAACGTAGCAAACATGCTCCTTTTTTAAAACTAGACACCCAGGGAAATCCAGGGTGTGGTGAATTGCATGATTCTCATCTTTTTTTTTTTTTTTAACCCAGAAATCCTTGAAAACATCAAAGTTCGACTAAAAAGCACATTTTCCCCACATTTCTGTTAAGAAAAGTTTTGAAATATGCGGGGAGCCACAGACATCCTTGTACACAGTATTCCCCCAAGTCTCCCAAGAAAAATGGTATCACACTTGTGTGGATAGGCCTAGCGCCTGCGACAGGAAAGAGCCCAAAACACAACCTGGATACCTCAAAATATTCCAGTCGAAACTCACCCTTTATTGCAAAAAGAATAGGTGTGGATTTTGGGCCTAAGCTCAGCTGGCACCTAGGGAAACCTAAGAAACATGCATATTTTTGAAGATGAGAAAAATGGGGGGGTTCCAGGAAGGGGTGAATTGTTTTACCCAGAATCCTTTGCACACCTCAAACTTCGACTTACTAAACACATTTCCCTCACATTTCTGTGATGGAAAGTTCTAGAATCTGCAGGGAGACACATTCTTCCTTCCTCCCGTCATTCCCCTTAGTCTGATAAAAATGGTACATTAAATGCGTGGGTAGGCCTAAGTGTCCGCAACAGGAAACAGCCCAAAACGCAACATGGACACATCACATTTTTCCACTCAAAACTGACCCTTTTTTCCAAGGTGGATTGCTGTGCATTTTGGGCCCTAGCTCAGCCGGCACATACGGAAACCTAGCAAACATGCACATTTTTTAAGACGAGAAAAATGGGGGGGTTCCAGGAAGGGGTGAATTGTTGTTTTACCCAGAATCCTTTGCACACCTCAAACTTTGACTCACTAAACACATTTCCCTCACATTTCTGTGATGGAAAGTTCTAGAATCGGCAGGGGGACACATTCTTCCTTCCTCCCTGCATTCCCCTTAGTCTGATAAAAATGGTACATCAAATGCGTGGGTAGGCCTAAGTGTCCGCAACAGGAAACAGCCCAAAACGCAACATGGACACATCACGTTTTTCCACTCAAAACTGACCCTTATTTCCAAGGTGGATTGCTGTGCATTTTGGGCCCTAGCTCAGCCGGCACATACGGAAACCTAGCAAACATGCACATTTTTGAAAACAAGAAAAATTGGGATATCCAGGAAGGGGTGAATTGTTGTTTTACCTAGAATACTTTGCAACCCTCAAACTTTGCCTAAATAAACACATTTTCCTCACAGTTCTGTGATGGAAAGTTCTGGAATCTGCAGGGAGATACATTTTTCCTTTCACCCTGCATTCTCGTAAGCCTCCTGATAAAAATGGTACCTCAAATGCGTGGGTAGGCCTAAGTGCCCGCAACAGGAAACAGCCCAAAACGCAACATTGGCACATCTCATTTTTCCACTCAAAACAGACCCTTTTTTCAAAGGTGAATTGCTGTGTGTTTTGGGCCCTAGGTCAGCCGGCACCTAGAGAAACCTTGCAAACTTGCACATATTTGAAAAGTAGACACCTCGGCGAAACTAGGGTGGGATGACTTGCATGGCTGGCACCAGTTTTTTTTTCTTTTTTTTTTTTTTACTCAGAATCCCTTGCAAACATCAAACATTGGCTATAAAACACATTTCCTCACATTCATATGATGGAAAGACCTAGAATCTGAGGGGAACCATGCACCTTCTTCAACTCAGTATTCCTCCAAGACTTCTGGGAAAAATGGTACCTCACTTGTGTGGGTAGGCTTAGTGCCGCACCAGAAAACGTCCCAAAACGTAACATGGATGCATTAAATTTTTCTGCTCAAAACTGATCCTTTTTTTACATTTTATTTTGCAAAGTGGGTAGCTGTGGATTTTGGGCCCTAGCTCTGCAGGTACCTAGACAAACCTAGCAGACCTGTACATTTTTTAAAACTAGACACATGGGGGTGTCCAGGAAGGGGTGACTTGTGTGGATCTCACCAGGTTGTTTTACCCAGAATCCTTTGCAAACCTCAGAATTTGACCAAAAAAAAATCACATCTTCCTCACATATGGAAAAGTTCTGGAATCTACGGGAAGCCACAAACTAACTTCCATCATGCATTCCCCTAAGTCTCCTGAAACAGGTGGTACCTTAATTCTGTGGTTTGATCTAGAGCCTCTGACGGAAAACACCCAAAGCGCAACATGGATACATAACAGTTTGCCACTGAAAATTGATCCTTTTCTTCCAGTGTTGGTAACAGTGGATTGTGAGCCTTAGCTCAGGCGGAACCTGGGGAAACCTAGCAAACCTGCACGCTTTTAAAAACTAGACAACTAGGGGAGTCCAGGGTAGTATCCCTCGCATTGGATCCCATAAGGGTTTCTTACCCACAATACTCTACAAACCCCAAACTTCACCTGAAATCATGCATTTTCCTTACGTTTCTGTGATGGAAACTTTCAGAAGCTGTAGGATCCACAAAGTTACTGCCAGCCAGTGTTATCCTACTTGTGCTGATAAAAATGTGGCACCACTTGTGTGACTGGGCCAAAAGCCTATGACAGGAACGGATCAAACCAAGTTCAATGGGAGCTCTTGCGATTCGACTCTCATTGACCACAGATTGATCCGCTGACAGATTACACATTTTTGAGTCTCAACAATACTTCTAAAATGAAGGTTAAAACAATATTTCTTGAATGTGGCTAATATCACGTCACATGTGCTTAGGTCCATGCATGTATCTTGCCATTTGCTGTAGCATTCAATCTAGCAACTCAAATCTCCCATCAGTTGACCTCCACAAATCATCTTTATTTTGTGTTCATCTGGCTTTTTCCCAACATTTCTTTTCATCCTCTGATACCTTACTTTTTAAGTGCCTAAGCTTTTCCATTGTTTGAACTGACATTAACAAAAAGTTATTTAACTTTTCCACTTCTGTTTCACAAATCGTGTCCAGCTCTAGTGTGCCAGGCGCAAGAGCAAATCATTTTGCAACTTCATCTGCAAAGTTATTGCCCAACGTAACCATGTAATAACCCTGTGTTTGCAGCACATTTCAAAGCTGCAATTTTCTTTGGAATTTTTAAAGCTTACAGTAAATCCAGATTTTGTTGGCCAGTCTTAATTGGATTGGCTATGGGTTCCATGAAACCCCACTAGGGCCACAATTGGCCAAAATCATGGACTATGCCAAACTATAATAGCTATCTGTGTAGATTGTAACACTCAAGTAATTTGCCACACAACCGGTTCATGCAATGTTAATCAGTAGCACTACTTGTGCTGAAGTTAAATTACACAAGTATAATGCCTGCGCAGCACCTGTTGATGTGGAAACTGCATGTGCTGCTCCAACAATTCCGTGATGGTCTTCTAGACAAGAGCCATCCACAAATAAAACAAAATCAGCCAACTACAGTGGTACATCTTGAACGCCTTTTGCTTCCTTCATTGGCAAAGGCAAGAGCATGGCAGGATTAAGGGTAATGCAACGTTTAGTTGAAATATTCTAAACTGCCATTATAACATGTTCATGCTTAATCTGGTGCCTACTTTTGAGACTCTGAATATGTGTGAAAATTAACAATGTCTGAACTAAACGTGAAACTAACAAAATAAGTGTACTCCTCATTATTATTGTCTCACTCTTTACTATTACAAAACCAGTAGCTGAAGTGTTGTTTAGACAGTCATGCAAAGCAGTGGTCATTGGATCTAGTGTTGCAGAAAAGTGGGCAGTGGGTCTCTTCCAGGATCCATTATCCTGCGTCAGTTCATAAAGCAAAGTGTGCACCCTTCCTTTTTTACAATAAAACAAAACCTCATTCTCATAATTAGGCATTCCTAGACCGGGTGTGGTACACAAACAGTGTGCAAGCTCCAGGAAGGTTTTTATTCATTCTTCATCCCAGGGCGCAAGATCACAAACATCATTATGTGTCAGCCTCTGTAGAGGCTTCACACTCATGGAATCCAAAGACAACAGCAGACAACTATTTCCAAAAACATCCTGACTTTTTTTCTGTATAGTTGGTGGGTTTATTCTCAAAATCACGGAAATACATTGTTTGGACATCTTCTTTTCTCCCTTTTCAATTTGGTATACCAAAAAAATGGCTCCATTTGGCACTACTGCATATTAGCAGGGGACAAGTTATGCCCATAAAGCAATTGTATCCACTTACAGCATTGCTGTAGTTCCAATCATCAAATCAACAGTGAACTGCACCAGTACTGAATGACGAGGCAATTTCAAACTTCAATTTTTTTTGTGAGTATTTATGAACTGATTGGGGGACTCTCTATAGTCTTGTGGGATTCTACTCAAAATGACGACTTTATCATTAAATCTGACCTAAAAAAAACTGTCCTTGTGAAGAGGAATGGAGAAAATGCTCTAAACAAATCAATTACTGTGAACCATTCTGCATTTGCTGAAATTTGAAGCAAAGTCACTGCTGGATTCGGTACCACTGGACAACATGGAATCACTATACCATCTATTTTTGAACAATTTCTGTACTGTTCTCCATTTGGCACTCAATTTCTTCAAGATCATTATAGGTGAGTTACACAAACGTCCTAGCACTTCCTTCTAAGTTCCCTGCTCCACCTTTTTATCATTGACAGTTGTGATCCTTTCCTCAACTTCATGAGCAAGCCTATATTGAGTGTGGCGATATACTGCATTATGTTTTACAGTCATCTGCATTGGCTCTGCATTTTTTATCAGTCCAAGTTATTTTCCTGTAAAATTCCACACCTCCTTTTATACTGTGTGTAGGAAGTTGGCTCTGTATGCACTATTTCAAAGTAAGGAATAGTATGCACAGAGTCCAAGGGTTCCCCTTAGAGGTAAGATAGTGGCAAAAAGAGATAATACTAATGCTCTATTTTGTGGTAGTGTGGTCGAGCAGTAGGCTTATCAAAGGAGTAGTGTTAAGCATTTGTTGTACATACACACAGGCAATAAATGAGGAACACACACTCAGAGACAGTCCAATAGGTTTTTGTATAGAAAAATATCTTTTCTTAGTTTATTTTAAGAACCACAGGTTCAAATTCTACATGTAATACTTTGCATGAAAGGTATTGCAGGTAAGTACTTTAGGAACTTTGAATAATCACAATAGCATATATACTTTTCAAATAAAACACATATAGCTATTTTAAAACTAGACACAGTGCAATTTTCAACAGTTCCTGGGGGAGGTAAGTATTTGTTAGTTTTTGTAGGTAAGTAAACCACCTACGGGGTTCAAGTTTGGGTCCAAGGTAGCCCACCGTTGGGGGTTCAGAGCAACCCCAAAGTTACCACACCAGCAGCTCAGGGCTGGTCAGGTGCAGAGTTCAAAGTGGTGCCCAAAACGCATAGGCTTCAATGGAGAAGGGAGTGCCCCGGTTCCAGTCTGCCAGCAGGTAAGTACCCGTGTCTTCGGAGGGCAGACCAGGGGGGTTTTGTAGGGCACCGGGGGGGACACAAGTTAGCACAGGAAGTACACCCTCAGCAGCACGGGGGCGGCCGGGTGGAGTGTGCAAACACACGTCGGGTTGGTAATAGGAATCAATGGGAGACCAAGGGGTCTCTTCAGCGCTGCAGGCAGGCAAGGGGGGGGCTCCTCGGGGTAGCCACCACCTGGGCAAGGGAGAGGGCCTCCTGGGGGTCACTCCTGCATTGGAGTTCCGATCCTTCAGGTCCTGGGGGCTGTGGGTGCAGGGTCTTTTCCAGGCGTCGGGATCTTAGAGTCAGGCAGTCGCGGTCAGGGGGAGCCTTGGGATTCCCTCTGCAGGCGTCGCTGTGGGGGGTCAGGGGGGACAACTTTGGTTACTCAAAGTCTCTGAGTCGCCGGAGGTTCCTCCCTGAAGTGTTGTTTCTCCACCAGTCGAGTCGGGGTCGCCGGCTGCAGGGTTGCAAGTCTCACGCTTCTGGAGGGAAACGCAGTTGCCTTTAAGTTGCTCCTTTAGAAACAAAGTTGCAGTCTTGGGTGAAGAGGGCCGCTGTTCTCAGGAGTTTTTTGGTCCTTTTAGAGCAGGGCAGTCCTCTGAGGATTCAGAGGTCGCTGGTCCTGGGGAAAGCGTCGCTGGAGCAGTTTTCTTCCGAAGGGGGGAGACAGGCCGGTAGAGCTGGGGCCAAGGCAGTTGGTGTCTCCGTCTTCTCTGCAGGGTTTTTCAGCTCAGCAGTCCTCTTCTTCTTAGGTTGTAGGAATCTGAGTTCCTAGGTTCTGGGGAGCCCCTAAATACTGAATTTAGGGGTGTGTTCATGTCTGGGAGGGCAGTAGCCAATGGCTACTGTCCTTGAGGGTGGGTACACCCTCTTTGTGCCTCCTCCCTAAGGGGAGGGGGGCACATCCCTATTCCTATTGGGGGAATCCTCCTTTTACAAGATGGAGGATTTCTAAAAGTCAGAGTCACCTCAGCTCAGGACACCTTAGGGGCTGTCCTGACTGGCCAGTGACTCCTCCTTGTTTTTCTCATTATCTCTCCTGGACTTGCCGCCAAAAGTGGGGGCTGGGTCCGGGGGGCGGGCATCTCCACTAGCTGGAGTGCCCTGGGGCATTGTAACACGAAGCTTGAGCCTTTGAAGCTCACTGCTAGGTGTTACAGTTCCTGCAGGGGGGAGGTGTGAAGCACCTCCACCCAGAGCAGGCTTTGTTTCTGTCCTCAGAGAGCACAAAGGCTCTCACCGCATGGGGTCAGAAACTTGTCTCTCAGTAGCAGGCTGGCAGAGACCAGTCAGTCCTGCACTGAACAATTGGGTAAAATACAGGGGGCATCTCTAAGATGCCCTCTGTGTGCATTTTTTAATAAATCCAACACTGGCATCAGTGTGGGTTTATTATTCTGAGAAGTTTGATACTAAACTTCCCAGTATTCAGTGTAGCCATTATGGAGCTGTGGAGTTCGTTTTTGACAGACTCCCAGACCATATACTCTTATGGCTACCCTGCACTTACAATGTCTAAGGTTTTGCTTAGACACTGTAGGGGCATAGTGCTCATGCACATATGCCCTCACCTGTGGTATAGTGCACCCTGCCTTAGGGCTGTAAGGCCTGCTAGAGGGGTGACTTACCTATGCCACAGGCAGTGTGAGGTTGGCATGGCACCCTGAGGGGAGTGCCATGTCGACTTAGTCATTTTCTCCCCACCAGCACACACAAGCTGGCAAGCAGTGTGTCTGTGCTGAGTGAGGGGTCCCTAGGGTGGCATAAGTCATGCTGCAGCCCTTAGAGACCTTCCCTGGCATCAGGTCCCTTGGTACCAGGGGTACCAGTTACAAGGGACTTACCTGGGTGCCAGGGTTGTGCCAATTGTGGAGACAATGGTACATTTTAGGTGAAAGAACACTGGTGCTGGGGCCTGGTTAGCAGGGTCCCAGCACACTTCTCAGTCAAGTCAGCATCAGTATCAGGCAAAAAGTGGGGGGTAACTGCAACAGGGAGACATTTCTTTACACTGTGCCCTAAATCTGAAGGTTAATCCTCATTTGTGAGAACTGGGAACAATTTAACCTGTGTCTCTTTTGATTTATTTTAAAGTTCTAGTCACCTTTTGTTTGAATGCCAACACTGTCCAGTGCACAGAAAACCACACAAGTTAATTTCTACAAAAGATCATGAGCCAACTGTAGGAGGCTGGACTGGCTTGTAGTGAGTACCAAGGGGTACTTACACCTTGCACCAGGCCCAGGTATCCCTTATTAGTGTAGAGGTGTGTCTAGCAGCTTATGCTGATAGAAAAGGTAGCTTAGCAGAGCAGCTTAGGCTGAACTAGGAGACGAGTGAAGCTCCTACAGTACCACTAGTGTCATATGCACAATATCATAAGAAAACACAATACACAGATATACTAAAAATAAAGGTACTTTATTTTTATGACACTATGCCAAAGTATCTCAGTGAGTACCCTCAGTATGAGGATAGCAAATATACACAAGATGTATGTACACAATACCAAAATATGCAGTAATAGCAATAGAAAACAGTGCAAACAATGTATAGTCACAATAGAATGCAATGGGGGCACATAGGGATAGGGGCAACACAAACCATATACTCTAGAAGTGGAATGCGAACCACGAATGGACCCCAAACCTATGTGACCTCGTAGAGGGTCGCTGGGACTATAAGAAAACAGTGAGGGTTAGAAAAATAGCCCACTCCAAGACCCTGAAAAGTGGGTGCAAAGTGCACCTAAGTTCCCCAAAGAGCACAGAAGTCGTGATAGGGGAATTCTGCAGGAAAGACCAACACCAGCAATGCAACAACAATGGATTTCCAGATGAGGGTACCTGTGGAACAAGGGGACCAAGTCCAAAAGTCACGATCAAGTTGGGAGTGGGCAGATGCCCAGGAAATGCCAGCTGTGGATGCAAAGAAGCTGCCACCGGATGGTAGAAGCTGAGGATTCTGCACGAACGACATGGGCTAGAAACTTCCCCTTTGGAGGATGGATGTCCCACGTCTTGAAGAGTCGGGCAGAATTGTTTTCCCCGCAGAAAGACCGCAAACAAGCCTTGCTAGCTGCAAAGCTCACGGTTAGGGTTTTTGGATGCTGCTGTGGCCCAGGAGGGACCAGGATGTCACCAATTGCGTGAGGGGACAGAGGAGGCGCCCAGCAAGACAAGGAGCCCTCTCAGAAGCAGGCAGCACCCGCAGAAGTGCCGGTACAGGCACTACGAAGTGGAGTGAAACGGGGCTCACCCGAAGTTGCACAAGAGAGTCCCACGCCGCCGGAGGACAACTCAGGTCGTGCAATGCAGGTTAGAGTGCCGTGGACCCAGGCTTGGCTGTGCACAAAGGAAATCTTTGTGGAGTGCACAGGAGCCGGAGTAGCTGCAAAACACGCGGTTCCCAGCAATGCAGTCTGGCGTGGGGAGGCAAGGACTTACCTCCACCAAACTTGGACTGAAGAGTCACTGGACTGTGGGAGTCACTTGGACAGAGTTGCTGAGTTCAAGGGACCTCGCTCGTCGTGCTGAGAGGAGACCCAGAGGACCGGTGATGCAGTTCTTTGGTGCCTGCGGTTGCAGGGGGAAGATTCCGTCGACCCACGGGAGATTTCTTCGGAGCTTCTAGTGCAGAGAGGAGGCAGACTACCCCCACAGCATGCACCACCAGGAAAACAGTCGAGAAGGCGGCAGGATCAGCGTTACAAGGTCGCAGTAGTCGTCTTTGCTACTTTGTTGCAGTTTTGCAGGCTTCCAGCGCGGTCAGCAGTCGATTCCTTGGCAGAAGGTGAAGAGAGAGATGCAGAGGAACTCTGATGAGCTAGGAATTCCCCAAAGCAGAGACCCTAAATAGCCAGAAAAGAGGGTTTGGCTACTTAGGAGAGAGGATAGGCTAGCAACACCTGAAGGAGCCTATCAGAAGGAGTCTCTGACGTCACCTGCTGGCCCTGGCCACTCAGAGCAGTCCAGTGTGCCAGCAGCACCTCTGTTTCCAAGATGGCAGAGGTCTGGAGCACACTGGAGGAGCTCTGGGCACCTCCCAGGGGAGGTGCAGGTCAGGGGAGTGGTCACTCCCCTTTCCTTTGTCCAGTTTCGCGCCAGAGCAGGGCTGAGGGATCCCTGAACCGGTGTAGACTGGCTTATGCAGAGATGGGCACCATCTGTGCCCATCAAAGCATTTCCAGAGGCTGGGGGAGGCTACTCCTCCCCAGCCCTGACACCTTTTTCCAAAGGGAGAGGGTGTAACACCCTCTCTCTGAGGAAGTCCTTTGTTCTGCCTTCCTGGGCCAGGCCTGGCTGGACCCCAGGAGGGCAGAAACCTGTCTGAGGGGTTGGCAGCAGCAGCAGCTGCAGTGAAACCCCGGGAAAGGCAGTTTGGCAGTACCCAAGTCTGTGCTAGAGACCCGGGGAATCATGGGATTGTCTCCCCCATACCAGGATGGTATTGGTGGGGCAATTCCATGATCGTAGACATGTTACATGGCCATATTCGGAGTTACCATTGTGAAGCTACACATAGGTAGTGACCTATATGTAGTGCACGCGTGTAATGGTGTCCCCGCACTCACAAAGTCCGGGGAATTGGCCCTGAACAATGTGGGGGCACCTTGGCTAGTGCCAGGGTACCCACATACTAAGTAACTTAGCACCAACCTTTACCAGGTAAAAGTTAGACATATAGGTGACTTATAAGTTACTTAAGTGCAGTGTAAAATGGCTGTGAAATAACGTGGACGTTATTTCACTCAGGCTGCAGTGGCAGGCCTGTGTAAGAATTGTCAGAGCTCCCTATGGGTGGCAAAAGAAATGCTGCAGCCCATAGGGATCTCCTGGAACCCCAATACCCTGGGTACCTCAGTACCATATACTAGGGAATTATAAGGGTGTTCCAGTATGCCAATGTAAATTGGTGAAATTGGTCACTAGCCTGTTAGTGACAATTTGGAAAGAAATGAGAGAGCATAACCACTGAGGTTCTGATTAGCAGAGCCTCAGTGAGACAGTTAGTCATAACACATGTATCACATACAGGGCACACTTATGAGCACTGGGGCCCTGGCTGGCAGGGTCCCAGTGACACATACAACTAAAACAACATATATACAGTGAAATATGGGGGTAACATGCCAGGCAAGATGGTACTTTCCTACACCAACAAATTCACAGGACTTATCTCAATAATTATAAACTCATAATTGTTAACACTTAAAGCAATTTTATCTGGGACATTTGCTGACAAATTATTAGTCACTTATTTTTTTTAAATGCTTACATCTTAGACTTTTTTTCGGAGAGATGTAGGTTAGGGATTTCCAACGATCTTACTGTGGATCTGATAGCAACTATACTGATTAAAAATGATGCTGTATAGCCACTAACCTCTCCTTGATTGACCAGCATTTTGAGCTTGACATAAAAGACTCTGCTGTCCGTCTGCTGAAATCCTTCCTTTTGGAGAGGAAACCACATGTAGCGATGAGGGAATTCAAGTTTGATACCTTTCGTTTGCTTTGTGGGATGCTGCAGGGCTCTTCTTTGAGCCCTACCCGTTTCAATCTGTATGTCACCCCACTGGCAAAGCCCATCAAGTCTTTTGACTTTTCTGTTGTGTCTTATGTAAATGACGTGTAGGAAAATGGCTCCTTGTTGCAGTTACCCTCCACCCCCACACTTTGTTCCTGAGATTGATGCTGACTTGACTGAGAGTGTGCTGGTATCCTGCTAACCAGGCCCCAGCACCAGTGTTCTTTCACTAAAAATGTACCTTTGTTTCCACAATTGGCACACCCCTGGCACACAGATACGTCCCTTGTAAAAGGTAGCAGTGGTACCAAGGGCCCTCTGACCAGGGACGGTCTCTAAGGGCTGCAGCATAGGCTGTGCGACCCTAAGAGACCCCTCACCTAACACATGCACACTGCCATGGCAGATTGTGTGTGTTGGTGGGGTGAAAAAGGCAAAGTTGACATGGCATCCCCCTCGGTGCCATGCACACAAAACTCTGCCTGTGGCATAGGTAAGTCACCCCCTTAAAGCCCTAAGGCAGGGTGCACTATACCACAGGTGAGGGCATAGCTGCATGAACAATATGCCCCTAGAGTGTCTAAGTCAATTCTTGGACATTGTAAGTACAGTGTGACCATATTAAGTATATAGTCTGGGAGTTTGACAAAACAAACTCCACAGTCCCACAATGGCTACACTGAATACTGGGAAGTTTGGTATCAAACTTCTCAGAAAAATAAACCCACACTGATGCCAATGTTAGATTTATAAAAAAATGCACGCAGAGGGCATCTTAGAGATGCCCCCTGTATTTTACCCAATCATTCAGTGCAGGATTGACTGGTCTGTGCCGGCCTGCCACGGAGAGACAAGTTTCTGACTTCCTGGGGTGAGAGCCTTTGTGCTCTCTGGGGCTAGAAACCAAGCCTGCACTGGGTGGAGGTGCTTCACACCTCGCCACTGCAGGAACTCTAACACCTGGCGGTAAGCCTCAAAGGCTCAGGCCTGGTGTTACAATGCCCCAAGGGCACTCCAGCCAGTGGAGATGCCTGATCCCCGGACGAGCCCCCACTTTTGGCTGCAAGTCCAGAGGGCTAATGAGAAAAACAAGGAGGAGTCACCCCTCCAGCCCGGTCCACCCCCTCCTTGAGAAATCCTCCATCTTGTTTTGGAGGAGTAGGACCAATAGGGATAGGGATGTGCCCACCTCCCGAGAGGGAGTGGGCACAAGGAGGGTGTAGCCACCCTCCGGGACAGTAGCCATTGGCTACTGACCCCAACACACCCCTAAATGTAGTATTTAGGGACGACCCTGAACCCAGATCATCAGATTCCTGATGACCTCACAAGAAGAAGAAGGACTGCTGAGCTGAGAACCCAGCAAAGAAGAGAAGGAGATGACAACTGACTTGGCCCCAGCCCTACCGGCCTGTCTCCTGCTTCAAAGACCCTGCAACCAACAAGCAATGTGTTCTACAGGACCAGCGACCCCTGAAAAGCCTCCAGGGGACTCCCTGCAACACCGAGGACCAAGAACTCCCGTGGGCAGCGGTTCTACCCAACCAGAAGAAAACACATCCATCTTTAAAGAAACTCCCACCTCACTCCAGAAGCGTGAGTCCCCACCACTCTGCACCCGATGCCCCCGGCCCGTGTCCACAGAAACCAACTATCCAGAGAGGACCCCCTAGGTGACTCTCACAATGTGTCCACCCTGGGATGACCTCTCTGCACCCCCACAATGATGCCTGTAGAGGGAATCCTGAGGACCCCCCTGACCCCGACTACCTGGGACAAAGATATCTGACGCCTGGAGAAACACTGCACTGGCAGCCCCCAGGCCAGTGAGAAGCTTACCACCAGTGCAGCAACGACCAGCAGGCGCCCCTCACCCTTGTTCAGTCGGTGGCTTGCCCGAGATGCCCCCTGTGCCCTGCCTGCAGCACCTAAGTGACCCCCGGGTCCCTCCATAGAGTTATATTGAAAACCCAATGCCCTGTTGGCACCCTGCACCCTGTCACCCCGTGCCGCTGAGGGTGTGGTTTTTGTGCCTACTTGGAGCCCCTCCAGTACTCCTCCAAACCCCTCTGGTCTGCCCTCCGACAACAAGGGTACTTAGCTGCAAGCAGACTGGAACCAGAGTGCCCCCTGTCTCCATAGGCGCCCATGTTATTTTGGCTCCTGTTTGACCTCTGCACCTGACTGCACCTGTGTTGCTGGTGCGGGGTGCTTGGAGTTGCCTTGAACCCCTAACAGTGGGCTACCTATGCCCCGGAGACTGAACCCGTAAGTGTGGTACTTACCTCCCCCAGGAACTGTTGAAAATTGCACTGTGTCCACTTTTAAAATAGCTTTTTGCCATTTTAATTAAAACTGTGTACAATATTGATTTGATTCAAAGTCCTAACTATTACTATGCAAGGTACTTTTCATTTAATGTACTTACCTGCTAAATGAAACTTGTGGTTCTAAAAATAAATTAACAAAATAATATTTTTATATATAAAAACCTATTGGCCTGGAGTTGAGTCACTGAGTGTGTGTTTTCACTTATTGCTTGTGTGTGTACAACAAATACTTAACACTACCCTCTGCTAAGCCTAACTGCTTTACCACACTACCACAAATAGAGCATTAGTATTATCTATTATTGCCTCTGTCAAGCCTCTTTGGGAACCCCTGGACTCTGTGCACATTATATCTCATTTTGATATAATATATACAGAGCCAGCTTCCTACAACATGCAAATAGTGGTCTTGGTATCCAGCAATTAAAAGGAAACATCTGTCAGTTCCCATTACTATATGAGACAGGATGAAAGTCAATTGTTTAAAGCCTAATTCTGGGAAAACAGAGGTCCTCTTCCTTGGCAATGATACCTCCTGGACAGCAGGTCAGTGGCCTCATTGTCAACTCCTGTGAGGAAAGTGAAGAACTTAGGGATTGATTTTGATAATAAACTGATATTTGAAAATCAAGTTAATGTCCTAGTATAGAGTAGTAAAAATGTAGTAATGGCATTGGCTTTATTAAAATTGGATTATGTCAGTGCTTTATTTCTGAATATCCAAGAGATCGGTCCATAAACAGCCGATGCTGCAAAATGTGGCAGCACAGCTTCTTCCTGATATCCCTAAATATCAATCTCCTCACAGGTACTGGTCATATTGCACTGGTAGCCTATAGAGAAAAAAATAAAATTTAAGGCACTGTGCATTGCCTTTAGTGCTTTCAATAACATCGGACCAAGTTTCTTGCTAGACAGAATATGTGGTATTTCTCATCAAGAAAATTCAGAGCTTCCATCCTCAAACCTTTAGTGATCTCTAAGAATAAATTGGCTTCTTGGGGAGGTAAAAGTTTAATTCAGTGAACTGTTAAGTTATGCGATATACTTCCAATGAATCTGAAGAACAGTCATAATCATCTGTCTTTTAGGAAATCACTTAAAACATGACTCTTCAGCAACTATGGGAGCATCTTTTTCAGTACGACAGAGATAGCGCCTGTATGCCTCATGGCATATAAGCGCTCTACAAATCCAAATCAAAACAAAATCCTTAAACCCTGGTCTACCTTCAGTGCACAAAGCAAGCAATCCTCTTCCCCTCTCGGGTACTGTCCATATGTAGAGCCAGGTATATAACTCAGTCCTGCAGGATCTCTGAGCGTAGCTGCAAACGTGGTAAATTGTGATTAATTATTGAATTTGTCACATTCTCATTAAGTTTGAAAATATTAATCTCTACCACTTCTGTCTTTTAGTGTGAAGACAAACTAGAGGCTTGTTCATCTCACTTTACACTCGGGTGTCCTGTTCCTACTTCTCGTCCTTGTGCATAATCCCCTTTATAAGGTGGTGGTCTTGCATCAATAAACAAACTGTCTACAAGCTCATCCTCTATCTTAGAATCACTCTCATTTTCTTCATTTTTATTCTTTTTCTTATTTTTTATTTTACTTTTGTCATCTTTTGTTTTCTTTTTGTATAAATACAAACCTGGCAATTCCAGTAAACACACCCCCACAGTCTCTAGTACACTCTCTTTCCATGCCTTGGTCTGTAAATGCAATCTCACATTCTACCAATGAATAACAGCTTTTCTGATCTGACCCTTCAGCATTTTCTCTTGTGCTTTTTCATTTGCCACATAATCCCACTCATTTAGTGCTTTGAACTGTGCCGGTCATAGCTGTGGCTTCATCTCAAACATGACATGCCTCAACTTTTCACGCTTTTTTACAATAAATGTACCATTCATACAGAATTGCAACTTTTTATCATTCATGGTGATTTTATGTCATTCTTTGCTGTACAAACATGTATGCATGTCTTAGTCCACCTGGATTTCATGGGCGGTATACCAACTGAAGGATCCGCCTCTTCTCTGTCAGCAGGAATCTTTGACTTATTCAAAAGCACACCCACTGTAATTTTACCAAGCTTACCAATATTTGTAACACTAACACAACCAATCACTATATGACTTCAAAACAAAATACAATTCACAATATGTGATATTAATAAATCGATACGCACAAATCTTTTTCTTTCTATCCGGATTCAGGAAGGAAATCAAACTCACAACGAAAAGGAATAGTACCTTCTAGCATGATCAACCACACCAAGATAGGTTTTTGACCAGAAACAACCGACCCTTAGAGTCAGCATATCTATCCTTATGCACAGAATAAACAGCACTACTCAGAATGAGTTCTTATTCCCAAAAAGACTATTAAGGATCTTATAAATTTAGATTTATAACCTGGTGTCACAGTTTTAGTCAGCTGATAACGTTATCCAACTTGAGAACTTAAATTCTCCATAAATCTGTAACCTTCACATATAAATCCAAAAACCTAAACCTTTACATAAAGTCCCATAATTATTACAATGTCTCTTCATCAAAATACATAACCTTATATAGTTTTGCCGGTTACAAATCTTCTGCAAGTTGCGCAAAGTTTTATATGGCAATACAGTACAACTTTACATTTTCAACACATGGGCATAATACAATTCCATTGTCATGTTGCGAAAAAACCCAAATCAAATCACCAAATCTCATTGCACTGTTGAGAGACAACACATTTGCCACAAAAGCCCTATAAATACTCACTCCCAATAACATCTATAGGCACTCCAGCAATAATCCAAACGATTCCAGGATTCTCCACATTCCGACACCCAAAAGGTTTCACTAACTAGACCAACTAATTAGTGGCAACTTTGTTAACTAGATTATTTGGCACAGTGCATGCATTCTCCACCAAAAATCTGCTGATGCTCTGATTAAAACAACTTAGATAAACCAATCCCTTTTCAAATACACAAGACACAATAAATAAGATATATCTCATAAACACCCACCTTGTTGTATTTTAATAAAGAGGTGTGCATTAGAGATGAAGGAGGAGGCATGGCATTTATATAATACAGACATACAATAGACAGTTCAGCTAATGAATTGTCCCTAGAAAAGACTTGAGCAAAGGACCTTTAATGTTTCAAAGATAGGAATTTTGTGACCATGGCATCCTCATAAGAAAGGCAAATTAATACAATTATTGTTTTGCACAGTAACAACACCATCATTAGGCTTCCTTTCGCTGATTTTCTGAAATGAAAAAGCACAGTAAGAAAAGAAATGCACTTGGAAAATGACTGTTCACATAAAATAAATGGCACTTTCTTTCTGCAGATGTTAAATTAATGCCAGTGTAAGCTAGTTACGTCCTTGTCAGGCTAACACTAGCACATTTAATTTTGGCATTATTTTCTAATTAGTAAAGACAGTCTCACAACTTCTTTATAATGTGAGAGGCATGGTGAGCTCTAGGTCTAGCATGCCTAGAGCTCTGATTATTAGTATACAAAGGTTACAGAGACGTTCTAGTTAGGCTCACATTTTAACGTACAAAACCACAGAAATTCAGCTGTTATAGTTATAGTTATTTCAAGTAACTATAACTTGTACCCTAAGGTAACTATAACTTGCGCCTTCACAAAGCACAGTTTTCTCATTATTTTTACTGCACATGCAATATTTTTACTGCAAATGTTACAGTGATATTACAAATGATGTCATAGAAGATATCGTGAGTGATGTAATAGCTGGGGTAATTAGCAGTGTTTGGGAGGGCGCAAGTTATAGTTACCTTAGGGCATGAACTATAGTTATTTGAAATAACTCTAAATATAACAGTTGAATGTTTATGATTTTGTATGTTTAAAATGTGAACCTAACTATAAAGTCCCTGTTACCTTTGGTTTTTAAAGTGAAATTCTATTTCCTAACTATAACGTCCCTGTAATCTTTGATTTTAGTTTTTTCCCCAGTGTGTGTGTATACTGTATATATATATATATATAGGTATATATATATATATAGATATATATATAGATAGATAATTACCTAGTGACGGTCGCTACTAGGTAGTTACTGTTAGGACCTAGTTTCCATAGGAATAGGGTTATTGTTTTGCCTATATCTTTGGTGCCGCTTGAAGAATCATCATGAAATTTTCAAAACTTACACTTTGCTAAGTTTCAGCTTCTGTCTTGAAAGTTTCAGGGTGAGCTGTTAAGTAAGGGCTGGGAAAAAGGGGGGGGGGGTCCCTAAACGCATTTTCCCCATTCACTTTTCCATATGACCTTTAGACATGCCTACAGCCCGGACTACTGAATGGAATTACACCAAATTATGCACAAAGGTATATTCTATTGAACACTTTTTGTGATTTGGTGTAAATCCGTTTAGTAGTTTTGGAGTAATTCAAGGCCAAAAAATATAGATATATAGGGGAGCAGATCCACTGCGGGTCGAACCACGTATCCACACACCAGAGAAAGAACCTGATTGGCTGCCTGCAACCTGAGAGAAATGTTGCAGTCACCATTTTCTTTTGTTGGTTAACGGTCCCCCGGGCTGAAATGTGGGGGCAATTGAATTGATGGGGTCAGGGTACAGGTTCCCTGACTCCATTTGGGTGATATGGTTGTGGTGATGGGACAAATAATGGCTTTGAAATGTGGAAAATATATATATATTTTTTTTTAGACTTCACGAGATCCGCGGATTCACCTGTAGTGTCAAACCCAGAGACACACTCTGACACACACCCTCACACTCAGACAGCTACTCTCACACTCAGTGTGACATCCAGGCAGGCACTGTCACGTTCACTCTCACACTTATACAGACTGTTTCACACTCACTCTCACACTCCGAGAGACACTCTCCGACCCACCCTCGCATCCAAAACTTTTTTTTTCTTTTACGAGATCCGCAGAGCCATTTGCGGATCCAAGCGACATTTGTTAAAAATAAGTATATAAATATATATGTATATGGGTAATGGACTGGTTCTGCGAAGAGCCTTTGTGTTTATGATGTGTAGGTGACTCCTACACATGATAGAGGATACAGTCTCTCAAGTTATGCAGGAACAGTTTGTTGCCTTTCTCTGTTAGGTGAACTACGTCATTTCTGTATATACCCTCCATATCAAATCGTAAGTTGTGGTATATAGAAATCATGTTATTGTCCCTGAAGCATTCAGAAACTGTTTAATTGACATTTTTCCTGGATTTCTCTATCTGTGAGCAGAACTGAGTTGACCAGTTCCACTTCTGCATTTGGCAAATGTTTATAAAAACCAAGGCAGTGTGTGGGAAGAGTGTCATTACTTTTCCAAATGTATCTTTCAATAGGATTTCCAAACCAATTCCTGTGACTACACAGAGGTCATTGCCACCACAGTGTATAATCATAAGGTCTGGATGTTAGCAATCCTTAATAGCTTTAACCAAAGGAAATAATTGATGCCACTTTAACCCTCTCTGACCAATCCAAGTAATATCCACATTAGACTAACCTAGGTCCCTGTCACCCTGTCAATACCACTTCTTTTTGCAATCTCTCTGGCCCAAAACACAAAGCTGTGACCCTCAATCCTCACTCTGAGCATCTTGGAGGCAATCTGGAGTAGCACCCAGGAGAAAGCTTTAAGTAAATGAGCTTGACATGAAATTCAGTTGAAATGGAGGGTAGTAGGTACAGTCTGGAAGAACTGATTTCATTGGCTGTTATAGATATTTTGTGGGTAAAGGAAGGTAGTGAGGTTATGCGAATTGTAAGTAAGTGTTGGATTGGGTTTAGAAAAATTGGAAAACAGTAGAAATAGCTGTGATGTGTTCACTGTTAAAGATTCAACCACACCTGCTAAAAGTGGCTTGAAAGTAAGTTTGCTCTATTTAGAAACTGTTATAAGCTTGTTACCTGCTGCAGAAGAATGTTGCAGACGGTGTAACCATGGTAACAGAGCTAGAGGAGCATGAGGGGGAAAGGATTACAAAAAAAGACTACACAGTGACTTTGTTTTACCATATAGAGGCAAAAATTATTCATATCGATTATTTAATGTTATGATTTAGTTTTGTGTCATGAAAAGTGTTTATACGGATGTCTATTTTTTTCCATAGGATCAAAAAATAATTTCCAAACTTCCCCGTGAATCTGCAGATCCACCAGCAAATTTACACAGGGGGCCGCGCTGAGAACTGCGGTGGATCCGAAAAAACTTACATCGTATTGGCTAACTTTTCAGGAGCACTGAAAAAGGTCAACTATAGAAACCAGTAACAAGTTGTAGAACGTTATATTAACAGGAAAGGGAGATTGTGATTGGTTTACTGACTCAGGTGGTCATTCCGAGTTTGGTGGTCATCACCAAAGACCACAGTACAAGCGACTGCAGAAAGACCGCCAGTGATGGCGGAGTGAAGACCGCCGTATTACGAGTCATCCACACAACACTGCCCAAAATACACCCAAAAAAACGACACCGTAGGCCGAAATGGTGTGAAGGAGGCGGCAGCACCATCAAGCCGAGAATATCCCACCTGGCAAATAACGAGTCATAAGTCTGCACTGCGGATCCAATACAGCAGAAATCCATTGCCGGTCAGAACTGCCGCGGGATAAAAAGGCACCAGAACACTGCACCACATTGGACAATACCATTACCCAACACCTGAGACACATACACACACCTGTCCACAGCACTACAAAACATACCCCCACACATGCCCAGATCACTTTGCAACCAGAAACTTTGACAGAGCGAGGCAAGAGCACACTGAAAGGAGGCACTGCACCTAGATACCACAGGCACCATCACACTAAACATGCATCACACAACACACCACTGCACACAAACACCACTGAGCACACACACATACCACAACACAAACTCACATCAACAAACGGCACATCAGGAATCCCTGCACAACAAACTAACCCACCTACAACACGACCACCATAGCACCACCAAAAAACTCCAGATTCACAGAAGAAGACTCAGGGTAATTGTTGAGGGAATCCTCAGAGTGTAGCCGAGACTGTTTGGAGTACAGGTCCAAGAGACATCCATAGCCCGGAAGAACGGGTTATGGCTGAGGATAGTCAACAAGGTAAATGCAGTAGGGAACCAGCCACGCACAAGGGAGGACATTAGGAAGAGGTGGAACGACCTGAGGGGGAAGGTACAGGCCATGGCTTCCAGGCATCAAATCGCCGTCATGAAGACAGGTGGTGGGCCCCCACCGGACCCGCCCGGAAATGTCACCGTGGCAGGAGAAGGTCCTGGCCATACTACATCCAGAAGGGCTGACGGGAATACCTACTGGACTGGACACTGGTAAGTTTACCGTTCTCTCTGGCTAACATGTCCCTGTGCACAGCATTCACCCCACCACCCTCTCACCCCCTCACACCACCACCGTAACATGTACAAACTCACCATGGACCCAATACCTACTCTTGCATGCCACAGCACCCTACTGACACCATTCCCTCACAGGCCCCACCTAGTGCATGGATACCTCAAACTGCAGCAAGTACCACATCTACCACAATGCAAAACTCCCTATCCTTGCATGACTGCTACATCCACATCACATCACTGCAATTTCACCTTAAACCATGTCACTCCCCATCACCAATCAGTATTAGCAAATCATCTCAGTACATGGCAATGACAGTAGCAACGCAAACATGAACTGTCCTCCAAAATAGGCCCATTGTAACATTCCACTGATTGGAACACAAGTAGTGGACTGAAAACTGTCAATACCATTACTGCCCTGCAAATCTAGTTTGTGATGGCATACAACCATGTCACTGCTACAATACCATCATCTGACACAATACCTCTCATTACACAGGTCTCCCAAGTACTGCCACACAGCAGAGAAGCCCTGTGACAGAAAGCCCAGACCTGGAAGCAGGTCCAATAGGGGAAGACTCCCCTGGAAGTCTGGATATGGACGACGAACCTGGCCCATCAGGCATGAGTGGTCAGTCCACCAGCATCACCCTGCCCACAGCTGAAAGCACGTCCCCTGTGGTAGCCGTTGTACAGCAGAGCCCACCTTCCCATACCCTTGTCCCAAGGTCACATCAAACAACAGTGTGCCCCACAGGACAGGGGCAGGAGTCAATGGTGCAAACCCAAGACAATGACGGTCCTGGTGTCAGTGGGAGGGGGCACACTGCACCAGGGGCACAGGCACAGGGGGCAAGGGCCAGTGAGAGGGCAAACGTGGGCCAAGTGACGAAGCTGGTACAGGACACGACTGGCAAGGAGGGCATCTCCAGAGACCTACGAGCCAACCAGCAGACCCAGGACAAGATGGGACAGATACACACCACCTTGCAGGACAAGCAAAGGCTGCAGGGGGAATACCACCATGAGACCATACAGCAGTGGCAGGCACTCAATGCCACCATGGCCTCCATATTAGGGGAGTTCAAGGAATTGAACAACATCCTGCGGACATCCTCAACCCAACAGCAGGCCTCATCCAGTAGTTGGGCAACACCACTGCCAACCACATCGGCTCCTGCTACTGAAATTGAGGCAAAGCAGGAGGACCCACAGGCTACCAGCACCCCTGCAGCTGAGGCACCCCCCACAAAAGAGGCTGCCCATCCAGACACCGTGCAGGACCTCAGGCCAAGACCAATCCCCCCACCAGGATGCGATCCATCTTCTGAACTGTCACCCTTGTGTGCCACTGTAACACCCTGTTGGCTATCCAATAGCAAGTACACAGCATACAGGGCAAATGGATACAGGACCTGTGAGACAAACAGCTGTACCACCCTGTCTGAGCAGTACCCACGCGAATACCCCACTCCTTAGGACTGTGATGTCATACACTCAATAAACACTAATTCACACAAGTAATGGTACACGTCTCTTCATTGTATGTAGTAGCAATCCTGTTTCCAAGCAGCAGATATATACACGTCAGCGCCACAACACTGTTGGAGTGACAGATATAGTGGGACACACAGGCAGGTGTGTAAGTAAATCAAAATTGTACTGATTTCCAGTGCCAACAATGGCAACTGAGAATGCAGAAATCTGCTTGCAGACAGAAATGTGACCCGAAGAGGAAAAACTAAATAAAATCAGGCACAACATTGTAAGGCATGTAAACAATACATACATCCACACAATTTTAACACATACACAGGATGACAGGCTCAGCAGCTATGATACCACATATGTGAGGGTCTGCATAGGCAGGCACACGTGTGGGACAGGAAAGTTGGAACATAGGTAACATCCTCTATTGTACACCTCCCTGAGTGGTCAGGAACAGGTACTTGCCACACGGCAGCTGAAAAGCAGCATTACATCCCTACACAACAAGACTGATAATTCCCCCTAACATATCCCCAAACAGGCAGGCTGAGGACCCAAAACCTTTGGTACAACAATAAGGCTGTACCGCAATGGTACCAGCATTCCACACATGTACGTATCAGCAGCGCATTACCACAACCCCTCATGGTAAGTCTACTACCCTTCAAGGATGGAAACCAAGATGGGAGGCTGTAGTCCTCACACACACCTTGATGCATGTAAATACTGGCTAGTGACTTGCTTCAGCAATACATCTTTCATGTGCAGATGACTTATAATTCACACATACCTGTACATCATTGAAAGTAGTGACGAATCAGGTCAGTCCTGTTGTTGTGTGCCTCATCCTCGTCTGCCTCCCCCTCAGCATCAGAGTCACTGGCCCGAACACTGCTCCAGCATCAATGCCCCCCTCCTCCAACAGTGGAATGTGCCTTCTGAGGGCCAGATTATGGAGCACGCAGCATGCAATAATGTTCTTGCAGACTTCCCTGGTTGGTACTGTAGGGCACCACCAGACACATGTAGGCAACGAAATCTAGCTTTCAAGAGACCGAAAGTTCCCTCCATCACTCACCTCATCCGGCCATGTGCCTCATTGTACCTGTTCTCCCCTCCTGTAGGTGGATGTCTCAAAGGTGTCAGGAGCCAGGACAGGTTGTGGTATCTGGAGTCATCTGTGGAAAAGGGAATATGACTATAGGTAACAATGCTAGGCAGAGTGCTGACTGTGTTATGAGGTGTATAAATGTGTGACATGGAGGGCAGTACACATACCTATTAGCCAGGACCTTTCTCCCTGTAGCTGTGACATCATTGCAGGGACACTGCTGTTCCTCAGGACATAGGAATCGTACTGATCCAGGGAATTTTGCGTTCATTTGTGTTATGTACTCGTCTGCAAGGCACACCACTTGTACATTGAGCGAATATGTACTCTTCCTATTTCTGTAGACCTGTTGTTTGGTCCTCGGAGGTACCAAGGCAATGCGAGTCCCATCAATAGCCCCAATTACATATGGGACGTGATATTTTGTAGAAGGCTGCTTTTACAGCGAGCACTACTGGACGTTGTGGGAACCTAGTGTACCTGTGCACATGCTTGAGTAGGGCATCCAGCACATCCTGCAACACCTTACTGAACTGGGGCTGTGACAACCCTGCAGCCAGTCCCACTGTGACCTGAAAAGAGCCACTCGCCAGAAAATGCAGGACTGACAACACCTGGACTGTAGGAGGAATGGCATGGGGATTTCTCAAACTCGCCAGGAGGTCTGGCTTCAACTCGGCGACCAGTTCAGTCGATAGGTGAGGATGATGTGGCACTCTTCCATGGTCTCAAGATCCACAAGTGGCCGGTAAACTGGTGCATTCCTCATCACTCCATTGTGGCGATATCTGTGCAGGAACACAAACAACAATCTGGGAACCTCTCGCAATGTAGGGCACCAAGTATGACATACAACAGTCATGAAGTATCATCCATGCAAGTTGGATGTCATGTTGTGGGAAGACACATTACTCCACACTCCATTCCTAACCAGACGATAGCACATAATCCCTGTGGCAATGGACGTATACAGGATATGTACACATACACCTTCCGTGTGTTCCACTATACTGATCATGTATGCTGACAACTGTAATGACAAATGTGGTGATGTCACCAGACACTCACTACATGTGTCATTATCCACAGTGTGTGACCTGATTTATCTGTTTGTGATGACATGCAGGTGATTACAGAGTTTGCACCCAGGACAGTAATGTCAGAGACTAAAACGCCTGTCCGGCCTGCATTGTTCAGCTGGAAGTGACCTCATTCCACCGGCGGAAGTCGTCTTGGTGGAAGGCGGTCTGATGTGTGGGTTAACATCATTTCCTCCCTTTCTTTTCCTCCCACCTTCCTTGCCTCTCTCCACCTCTGTCTATGTGTGCATTAGCATCATCTGGCGAAGGAGGAAGGGCACCGACGAGTGGGGATGTTGCAGCCCACAGGACCCAGGAGGCGGACACCAGTGAAGCCGAGGGGACCAGAGGGTGGGAGGAGCACCACATGGGAGACTGGAGCTACCAACACATCTGATTCAGATTCCTCCTCTGATGGCGACTCCCTGGTGGTGGCGGAGCCATCTGGGACCACCTGAGCACCATCCTTGTCCACCACCCCTCTTACCAGCACCACCCTCCCTGTTGCATCCCACCCAGTTGCCCGTGCCCACTCACCCAGGAGGGTGGGCGTCTCCTTCACCACAGGCACCTCTGCACTTGCCCCAGTCAGCCCTGCTGCCCTTAATGAGGAGGCTATTGACCTCCTGAGGTCCATCTCTGTGGGGCAGACAACGATCGTGAATGCCATCCAGGTACTGGCATTCCAGATGCAGCAGTCCAATGCATTCCTGGAAGGCACTCACAATGCCTTTTCTGGCCTACAGAGATCGTTTCAGGCTCTGGCCTCCTCGTTGACGGCAGCCAGTGTCCCTTCATCTTCCATCCTCCCTCCAGCTACCTGTTCCCAATCCAGAACCCCTCTCCATACACCCGTCCAAAGCACACCTACATACCAGCATACACCCTCTACAACAGACAAGGTGCGCAAAGACAGTCATAGGCATCACAAACGTTCCCACTGGCATGCACACACACAACACGCATCTGCAGACGTGACAACAGACATTTCCCCACCACCTCCTCCCTTGCAGACACATCTCCACTCACACCTACCAGCACTGCATCATCACACACTGGTCCCACTACCATTCCTGACTCACAGGCACACACCCCACAAACCACATCCGCACTCACCACAACTACTGTCTCAGACACCTGCAGCACATCCACCTCACTTGCTCACACCACCACAACTTTCACACACACACCTATTCCCTCTCCCTGGATCTCTGCCCCCCTCTTCCCAAAGAATGCACACGCAGGGACTCACCCACGCAACATTCAGCCCCCACACACATACAGACATTGCACACACCAGCATCCACGTACAGAATACCAACACATCAGACGAGCACTCCCTCTACCTCCACTCCCAACCCTCAATCATATGACCGCCCGGTGAACCTAAGAAAGTTTTCCTTGCGGCCCTTGACCTCTTCCCTACTCCTCTCCCACCCTGTGTTCCCTGTAAATGCTGTGTCCCTCTGCCCCTCCCAGGCCCTTCCACGTCCTATTCCTCAGGTCCCCTCTATGGTGTTTCCCCTGCTCCTCCACCCAGAAAGAAATCCACCCCTCCCAGTGCCAAAGTTACTCGGTCAAACCGAAATGTGCCCTTCAACATCCAAGCCTCCCCCACCACCGCCACACCCCTGAGGTGCCTGCCTGTCCCATTGATGGCCCTATTACATGGTGGCCTATTTTCTGTCAGGACTCAAGTTGGGGCCATGATATCTGGACAATGTGTCCTGCATTACCGGACATGGAACTTGCCATTTGGCAGTATTTGTGTATAGTTTTTATATACATTTTGTATTTTAATACATCTTTCCACATTGCTGTGGTTGGCAAATTGAGATGCTTGTCCTGGTTTGCTTCTACATGGTGGTATGACATCTGTGTGCAAAGGTGTGGGAGGTCTGTGTATGGATTGTGTCTGTGTTGTTGCATGCGCTGGGTAGCTGGTTTGGGCCATGGGGATGTTGTGATGTGTGTGACTGCTTGCTTGTGTGATTGTATGTGGTGTTGTGTGCGTCCGTGTATATGGTGCTGCATGTGTGGATTTCCTTGATTGTTGGTTGTACGTGTTGTATCATCTGTATCATTGTTTGAATGTGTGTTTACAGCTGTTGATTGTGTGTTATTGCTACATAGGGTTCATGGTGTGTGTGTGTGGTGTTGCATGATGTGCCTGTCTGTGCATGCGTTGAGGTGTTTGAGGTGTTGGCACATAACAGCTTGGCTTTGTGTATGTATTGGGTACTTGCCATTGACATCTATTGTGTATGCCTGTTCTGGCCTTAGCTGTCTGTGTGAGGAATATGTGTTATGTGTGAGATTGTATCACTGCAATTTTCTCCCCTCTGTGCTGGGCATACTTACGGTTGTCGTCTTTGTCGTTGTCGGTGGCCCTCAAGGTGTATGGCGAGATACAAACGCTTGGAAGATAAGCAGTTCTTCTGCAATGGTGGCTGCAGAGGCGTCTCTGTGTCTGGAGGTGGGTGTCTCCTTTTGTACTTTCTGTTTCCGCTAGGTTTTTCGTGGCGACCAGCCTGCAGTGGATATCCTGGTGGTGTGGTGACTTGGAATGAAGAGGGCGGGGCATTGGCTTCTGCCTGCATGTAGTTGGCTTCTGCTGCGGGTTTCTGCTTGTCGGCGGGGGCGGTACTGGTGGTGAGTTGTTTTTGTTGCATTGGGTTCACCGCCTTACTTGTTATATGGCGGTCTGCACCGCCACCCTGCCAGCGGTCATAAGACTGCAGCCAGCGTGGCAGTTCAGTTACCGCCAAACTCGGAATGACCATCTCAGTAACCTTGAAAGGAAAGTTGAAGAGGTTACCATTACTGGTTGCCTGCAATGAGAGTGGACATCCATTCTTATTGTTGGTTTTCTGAGCATTTTCCAGAGAGAAGAAGACATTCTGATTGATTCTGAAAGTGAAACATAGAGCGCAACAAAGAGAATCATCAGGTCGGTGTAGTGAAATGTACTTTATTTTACACAGTATCAGTAAATGTAAAAATTAATATTAGGTGAAAGAAAGTGAGCAGTGCATTCACAAAATGCTACAAAAAAATGAAATACTAAGTTTGTGATTTATACAAGTAATTCAATATATAAGAAAAGTATTCAGCTGAACCTGGATAAGGGGTTTCATGGATGTTTCCAGTTTCTATCAGTATATTAAAGTGATCCCTCATATATGCTGAAGCTAGTATGGAGACTGCACTAATGAGTTATTTAATGGTTAAAAATGTTATATTGAGTTCTAAAAATTTAATGTGTTTTTCTATACAGAAATGGGTATATAAAAAAGCAATGTTGAATTCATGCAGAGTCACATGTATTGAGAGATGATAGAGGTTACTTCACTATGAGTTAGACGTCGAAATCAGTGAAGTTCATTACTTGAAAAGCTAAGAAAAAAGATTGGGTGAGAGCAGATTGAACTCTTTTTTGCTGTAGAAGGTGAAGCCGTCAGGTAGTATATCTGGTGTCAGCCTATACGTATGTAGGCTGAAGAGGAGTTTGCTGTGTCTATAGCAGAGAAAAAAAGTGTTGTTAATTTCTATTGTATTACACGGCATATGTATAGTCTCTAATGTATACTGTTAGGCAGATACAAAATAATACAAATATAAATGGAGACTCGGATACCCAAGATCTCTTGACATGCCTGTTTTAAGCGAATTGTTTTTTACATACTTCATAGGGCCTGCTTCACCCCAGAGAAAATCAACAAATATTCTCGAGTCACTGACACCTCCTGTCTGAGATGTGGAGAGGTTGGCATACATTTTTTCCATATGACATGGGCTTGCCCCTTCCTTAATACACACTGGGAGGCTGTTACCGCACTACCGAACAGGCTTGTTGAGAGGACTGTTCCTAGTGCCCCAGGTCATTGTCTCATTCACTGGTTCCCTCACACTTCCAGAACCAGGGTCACCAGCAAATTACAAGACCTAGCATTGCTCCTAGCCAAGCGTGAACTCACCTGCCGCTGGAAAGATCCGATGGACCCACACTTACTAACGTGGCGCAGAGAACTGTAGAGATGGGTGAGTAGCAAAGAAGTGCTTTTATTGTGGGAAGCCCGATGAGGCACTGGTAAACTGGACAATGTCTGGGCGTGGAGGGTGATAGTGGATAGCCTAAAGCATATAGATCAGCACTCCCACACCGGCACCGCAGCAACCTCCCCCTCCCAGGACGCTCCAGCAGTAGCCCCCTGACTGAACCTAGCTTGGAGACCTCCGCCTCTAATGACTGACGCTCCTGTTTCACATGACATCACCTATACACTCATTGCATCCGAGCATACCACTATCCTCTACGAGAACTCACTAGACTTCTCAGTTGCAGTCCTGGTTTGTCGATGAAAGGCAGAGCTACGCTGACTCGGATGGTAGGGATGGGCGGATTAGAGAAGCGGGGTGAAAATATGTTAAACAGCTTAAATGGATTGAATACATGTTGAATTCATGTATATTGTTATGATGCATTGCCTCCTACCTTGGCTTCCTACTAGTTGGGGATTGCCCTTTTTGTTTTTGAAAATCAATAAAATGTGTTTAAAAAATATAAAAAAATATAAAGGGAGACTTATACTCAGAGACATAAACAACCACTTGTATATTGATGTGCACATATACAATTTAAGTACATAGGCTGCAGTAAGAGATGTATTTAGGATGTAATATACTGAATGCAATATGTAGTTTTCCATATTGATAATGTAGATTCTTATTTATATAAATTGGTTTAGGGTACTATTTGTGACCATAGATACACAGTTTTAAATTCACTTGGTATTAGAAAATGTATTTAAGCAGGTTTATACTGTGCGTTGCGAGAAAAGAACCCTTTGAGTGAGATGCATGTAGATTATAGAAGAGAGTGTATTTTTATTAAAAGATGAAAACTGTTGTTCTGAGTTTTACTGACTGAGATGAAAGGTTGTAGAGGCCTATGCCCAGGTATATATGCTCTCTACTAAGACATAAGGTACTTATATAGCTAATAAGGAAAACATACAGTCAGTCTCATTTCTAGTGAATCAGTGATAAAGTCACTTGTGTATTTACCAAAGCAGAAAATAACGTACCGAGCCATACAGCAAGGGTCACATTGATAGATTCAATAACACAATCAGGGTCACACTGATGCATACACTGACACACCTAGGCACACACTGATCTGTACACTGACACACCTATGCGCACTGTGGTGTTTAGACTGACATACCCAGGCACGTACTAATGAGTAGGGTGACACGCCCTGGCATGCATTGCTGGATGCACTAACACAACCAGGTGGACACTGATGTATTGACTGAGACACCTAGGTGCACTATAATGCATCCAGGTGACAATGGTCCATACACTGACATATCCAGGGACACAATGAGATATAAACTGAGACACTTAGGTAGGCAGTAATACATGTAGTGGGACACACAGACACACTCTTATCTGTACACTGACAGGCACACACTGGTATATACACTGACACATCCAGGCACCCTTTCTTATATATACGGAAACACCAAGGGATGCAATGTGCTGACAGATTGAGGCACACAGTGGTGAATCCATATAGAAAAGGTTTGAAGAAGACAGTGATACATATAGTGATGTGAACAAGGTAACACATGAATATTGTGACAAAGGTAGACACCCAGGGCCTCATTACAAACCTGGCGGTCTCATGACCACCAGGTTTGCGAATGGAGGTCGGACCACCGCCAATGTGCGGGCCAAGCGTCATATTACGACCATACGGTTGTGCCGCTGTTGGACTGCCAGCACCGCCAGGATTAGTCATCCCAGTGGCTTGGCGGTCGTGGCTGTCCTACTCTGCCAGGGCAGCGCTGCCCTGGGGATTACGACTTCGTTCTCCACCAGCGATTTCATGACTGTAACACCACCATGAAAAGGCTGGCGGAGAACGGGTGCAGGTGGCCCCACTTGGCATGGGCAGTGCAGGGGCCTAGTGTTTCCCACAAGGCCGGCGGGCAGGAACTCAGGATATCCCTTATATCCCTTCGAAGACAGCAGGAGAACTGTGCTCTTTGACATATCTACAAACATTAGCAGGATCCAATCACAAGTTTCAAGCTATGCTGGCTTTTATATGCAATAAAACAAATCCTCCTCGTGGAGAAGTTACAGATTTTTTCCGGAGAAAAGAATACCAAGCAAGAGGAGCCCCTCATATACACATGCTGTTATGAATAGAGGGTGCTCCAAAATGTGGAACTGACCCTGATGAGTGTGTTCTGTCTCTTATAGAGCAGTATGTTACATGTGCCATTCCAGATGACAATCACAACAAACATTAAAGACAGCAAGTTCTACTTTTCCAAACACATAAGTGTAAAGAAATGGCTCCCTGTTGCAGTTACCCCCCACTTTTTGCCTGATACTGATGCTGACTTGACTGAGAAGTGTGCTGGGACCCTGCTAACCAGGCCCCAGCACCAGTGTTCTTTCACCTAAAATGTACCATTGTCTCCACAATTGGCACAACCCAGGCACCCAGGTAAGTCCCTTGTAACTGGTACCCCTGGTACCAAGGGCCCTGATGCCAGGGAAGGTCTCTAAGGGCTGCAGCATGTCTTATGCCACCCTAGGGACCCCTCACTCAGCACAGACACACTGCTTGCCAGCTTGTGTGTGCTGGTGGGGAGAAAATGACTAAGTCGACATGGCACTCCCCTCAGGATGCCATGCCAACCTCACACTGCCTGTGGCATAGGTAAGTCACCCTTCTAGCAGGCCTTACAGCCCTAAGGCAGGGTGCACTATACCACAGGTGAGGGCATAGGTGCATGAGCATTATGCCCCTACAGTGTCTAAGCAAAACCTTAGACATTGTAAGTGTAGGGTAGCCATAAGAGTATATGGTCTGGGAGTCTGTCATAAACGAACTCCACAGCTCCATAATGGCTACACTGAATACTGGGAAGTTTGGTATCAAACTTCTCAGAATAATAAACCCACACTGATGCCAGTGTTGGATTTATTAATAAAGGCACACAGAGTGCATCTTAGAGATGCCCCCTGTATTTTACCCAATTGTTCAGTGCAGGACTGACTGGTCTGTGCCAGCCTGCTGCTGAGAGACGAGTTTCTGACCCCATGTGGTGAGGACCTTTGTGCTCTCTGAGGACAGAAACAAAAGCCTGCTCTGGGTGGAGGTGCTTCACACCTCCCCCCTGCAGGAACTGTAACACCTAGCAGTGAGCCTCAAAGGCTCAGGCTTCGTGTTACAATGCCCCAGGGCACTCCAGCCAGTGGAGATGCCTGCCCCCTGGACACAGCCCCCACTTTTGGCGGCAAGTCCAGGAGAGATAATGAGAAAAACAAGGAGGAGTCACTGGCCAGTCAGGACAGCCCCTAAGGTGTCCTGAGCTGAGGTGACTCTGACTGTTAGAAATCCTCCATCTTGATTTTGGAGGATTCCCCCAATAGGATTAGGGATGTGCCCCCCTCCCCTCAGGGAGGTGGCACAAAGAGGGTGTAGCCACCCTCAAGGACAGTAGCCATTGGCTATTGCCCTCCCAGACCTAAACACACCCCTAAATTCAGTATTTAGGGGCTCCCCAGAACATAGGAAACTAGATTCCTGCAACCTAAGAAGAAGAGGACTGCTGAACTGAAAAACCCTGCAGAGAAGACGGAGACACCAACTGCTTTGGCCCCAGCTCTACCGGCCTGTCTCCCCACTTCTAAAGACACTGCTCCAGCTACGCTTTCCACAGGGTCCAGAGACCTCTGAAGCCTCAGAGGACTGCCCTGCATCTAGAAGGACCAAGAACTCCTGAGGACAGCGGCTCTGCTCCACAAAGACTGCAATGTTGCAACAAAGAAGCAACTTTGTAACAACACACGTTTCCCGCCAGAAGTGTGAGACATTGCTCTCTGCACCCGACGCCACCGGCTCGACTTGTGGAGAACAAACACTTCAGGGAGGACTCCCCGGCGATTGCGAGACCATGAGTAGCCAGAGTTGCCGCCCTTGAGCCCCCACAGCGACGCCTGCAGAGGGAATCCCGAGGCACCCCCTGACCGCGACTGCCTGCTTCTAAGATCCGACGCCTGGTAAAGACTCTGCACTCGCAGCCCCCAGGGCCTGAAGGATCCAACCTCCAGTGCAGGAGCGACCCCCAGGTGGCCCTCTCCCTTGCCTAGGTGGTGTCTACCCCGAGGAGCCCCCCTTCCCTGCCTGCATCGCTGAAGAGACCCCTTGGTCTCCCATTGATTTCTATTACAAACCCGACGCTCGTTTGCACACTGCACCCGGACGCCCCGTGCTGCTGAGGGTGTACTTTTTGTGTGGACTTGTATCCCCCCCGGTGCCCTACAAAACCCCCCTGGTCTGCCCTCCGAAGACGCGGGTACTTACCTGCTGGCAGACTGGAACCGGGGCACCCCTTTCTCCATTGAAGCCTATGCGTTTTGGGCACCACTTTGAACTCTGCACCTGAGCGGCCCTGAGCTGCTGGTGTGGTAACTTTGGGGTTGCTCTGAACCCCCAACGGTGGGCTACCTTGGACCCAAACTTGAACCCCGTAGGTGGTTTACTTACCTGCAAAAACTTACAAACTCTTACTCCCCCCAGGAACTGTTGAAAATTGCACTGTCTAGTTTTAAAATAGCTATATGTGATTTATGTGAAAACTCTATATGCTATTTTTCTAATTCAAAGTTCCTAAAGTACCTACCTGCAATACCTTTCATTTGAGTTTTACATGTAAATCTTGAAACTGTGGTTCTTAAAATAATCTAAGAAAATATTTTTTTCTATACAAAAACCTATTGGCCTGGAATTGTCTCTGAGTGTGTGTTCCTCATTTATTGCCTGTGGGTGTACAACAAATGCTTAACACTACTCCTTTGATAAGCCTACTGCTCGACCACACTACCACAAAATAGAGCATTAGTATTATCTCTTTTTGCCACTATCTTACCTCTAAGGGGAACCCTTGGATTCTGTGCATACTATTCCTTACTTTGAAATAGTACATACAGAGCCAACTTCCTACAATAAGTGTAGCAGATATTGTCGCAGAAGATACAGATGCAATGCAAAGTTTTATACTAGATGTCGTTTTGGACTTCCTCTCTAAGGGAAGAGTAAATAGCTTTGTGTCCGCAGTAAGGTACACACTCACCAGAAAATCACCAAAAATACATACAATCTAAGAAGATGGACATGCTTCCAAATATATTAACAATTATAATCCTGTCATCCTGAAATTAAGGAATGCAAATATGGACATACAGTTTGTTGCTGACAGTTCTATTGCTGTTGCTCGGTATGTCACTTCATACATTACTGTCAGAAAAAACGGAAATGAAGGAAACATGGGAGGACATTTCTGCAGAAAAGTCTTTATCAATGAAATTGTACAGTTTCGGCTTGAAAATTCTGTCACACAGAGAGATAAGTTCCTATGAGTGTTGTGATAAGTTGAGTTCAGCTATCTTGTTCTCAAAATCTAGAGGAATTGTTTGGGTTAGCCTAGGCCTTGCGAACACACAAAACAGAGTTTTGAAATCTTTTCCAGAAATTCAGTGATTAGCAGAATTTGATCCAGAGAGCACAGATATTGTAAAAACAAATGTGTTAGACACATACTATCCAACACCTTGTAAATATGTGTCTTTATGAAATTCTACAACACTATGGGCCTCATTCTGACCCTGGCGGTCTATGACCGCCAGGGTGGAGGCCGGCTGAAGCACCGCCAACAGGCTGGTCGCGGTCGCCCAGCCGGGTCCGACGGTTTTCCGACGGATTTCCCCCGGCTGGGGCAGCGCCGCCATGGGGATTCTGACCCCCTTCCCGCCATCCTGTTCCTGGCGGTTTTTCCCGCCAGGAACAGGATGGCGGGAACGGGTGTCGTGGGGCCCCTGGGGGCCCCATAAAGATTTTCACTGTCTGCATTGCAGACAGTAAAAATCGCGACCGGTGCAACTGCACCCGTCGCACCCCTGCAACTCCGCTGGCTCCATTCGGAGCCGGCTTCATTGTTGCAGGGCCTTTCCCGCTGGGCCGGCGGGCGCCTGCCAAAGGAGCGCCCGCCGGTCCAGCGGGAAAGCCAGAATGGCCTCTGCGGTCTTTTGACCGCGGAGCGGCCAAGTGGCGGTTCCCGCCCGGCGGGCAGCGCCCGCCGCCCGCCGAAATCAGAATGAGGGCCTACATGTATAGAAGTAATGTTTCAGAAAACCCTGATTAAGGCAAATATAGTGTAGCTGGTTGTTATGGCTGTTTAGTTTGGCATGCAAAGGGTGACTTAAAATAACCATAGAATTTTTCTACTTGGCTCTTCTTCAGCTATTCAAACCTTGGCAATCTGAAACAGAGTTACTTGGACAATTTGACTGCTAGAAATATTTTTCAGTGCTGTGAAAGACACTATTCAGTTTGCAATATTTCCAAGCATTTTAAAAGAAGAAATTGAACAAGAAGAAACAATTGCTACTGAGATTGCAAAGGAAATTTCACAAAGCAGCCAAAGTTCTGCACCTCTTAGTCAAGATCCTCTTGGATATCCAGTAAAAGAAAATGAAGCTGCCACAGCAATGAATGAAGTGGAGCCAGCAATGCAACAAGTAAGAGAAGAAAATGTTATGTTGGAAGATTTAGTGCAGCAACTCAATAATGAGCAGAAAGAAATATATATGGAAGTCAAAGATAAATTAGGCAATTGATTACTGCATGAAAACAGTCAATGTAAGTGTTCAAGTTTTAAACCAATTCTTTTATATGTCAGCGGACAGTCAGGTACTGGAAATAGTGTTCTGATACAAATTCTAAAACATATCTATAGAAGACTACAGACTTTATTTCATTGTGTGTAGTAACAGGTCCTACTGGATTAGCTGCACACAATATCAAAGTAATTACCTTGCCTTGTCTACTAATGCTCCATGAAGAACACAACAATACGTTTGAATACCAAAAGTTATCTGGTAAAGCTTGCCTAAAAGTTTCCAGAGCTTTGAAGAAACTAAAGCTTTTAATTATTGATGAGGTGAGCATGGTCTCAAACTTAATGTTTGCCTTTGTGCATTTGAGAATGCAACAGATATTAAAGACTGACTATGATGTGCTCTTTGGAGGAGAGCATGTGATTGTTTTTGGTGATTTACTACAACTTACTGCTGTGAAAGGACTACCTATATTTAAGGCTCTATCACATGAAGAATCTCATAGGAGCATAATTTAGGGCCCCTAACGCCTCCTTGCACCACATTACCTTTGTTTTTGGTGATTTACTACAACTTACTGCTGTGAAAGGACTACCTATATTTAAGGCTCTATCACATGAAGAATCTCATATGAGCATAATTTAGGGCCCCTAACGCCTCCCTGCACCACATTACCTTCATTTTTACGCTAATGTGGCCAAACTTCCAATAATTCCAGCACCATATTTACAATGTGGCGCCATGCATGCATTGCACCACTTTGTAACCCTTTGTGCTACATTATACCTGCGCCAGGCATAATGTATGCAAAGTGAGCGTTCCCCTGTTAGGAAGGCCGAAAAAATGGCGCACAGATTTCTTTGTACCATTTTCTTTGGCACTTTTAATGCCTGCTCAGAGCAGGCATTAAAAGGAGGCACACGATTGATTACAATGGGCCTCAAAGAGCTTTGCAGGATTAGTGTCAAATGATTTCTGCTAATCCTGTAAAGCTCTGGACTAGCGTAAAAATTTCTGATGCTAGTCCCCTAACTACCACCATATTTTAAATACAGCGCACGCATACTGGCATTAGGGGAGGCGCTAAGGGGCGCAAGAAAAGTGATGCTGCTCTATGTGCAGCACCACTTTTCTTAAATATGCCCCATAGTTCTTTAGGAAGCATTGAAAATATACATATTTAGTTACATTTTCAATACATGGAACTGATTACAAACATGGGTCAAGCATCCGATAAGCAATATGGAAGTATTTTGAAGGATATTAGAGTTGGAATACTGTCAAAAGAAAGAAAATGTCTCAGAACACAACTTATAAAGAACATATTTCCTTCAATAAAAGTGCAGCAGAGCCAATGTTTGAATGTATTCAAGAAAAAGTAAATTCTCTACGTAATGCCTACCGTTCAAGAATGTACAAATTTTAATGAACAATTACTGCAACTACAGAACAAGCACATAATAGAGTTGCTATCAATTTATAAAAGGAACACCAAGGAGTAGCAATACTATTGAATGATAAACTACAGTCAAAACTGGATTCTTTGGAAAAATCTGTTTCCGAAACTGCGGGATTAGAAAAGTGTTTGCTTGTTTGTAAGAACTGTAGAGTAATTTTGCGGCGTAATTTAAATGTAGAAGAAGGATTAGTTAATGGAGCTACTGGAAACATAATAGATTTTATTCTGTCTCCAAACAGAAATTAATTTTAGTATCTAGCAATTAAATTTGATGATCTTCGAGATATAAAACAGATAGCAAGATTTGTTGCGCGTTTCTTACTTGTGAAAGACCTGTATGTATGTAGAAAAAAGTTTCCAATATCTCTAGCATATGCTGTAACAATACATGGGTCTCAAAGTTTAAGTGTAGATGCAGCATTTAGTAATATTGGTAGCACTGCATTTATGGAAAGTATATGTTATGTAGCATTATCACACATAAGAAGCTTGTCTGGTTTGTATCTAATTGACTTTGATGACAGTAAAGTACATGCTGATTCCAGTTGTGTATTGGAGTACAACCATTTGAGAAACCTTTATGCCTTCCATCTAGAGCAGTTTCCAGTTTACAAAAATCCTACTATCTTAGCAAAATGAAAAATTTCAAAAGTTCCAGAGAAAAAGAAGAAAAAAGAAATGAAAGAAGTATTGGAGAAAAACAAGAGTAAAAGTAAATGGTGAAATTGTAGGTTACCAGTTATCTAATTTATCTGTAGTCAACTGCTATGCTAATGTAGTTGTTAATGCACTGTTCTCCTTACCTAGTCTGGTCCATGAGCTTAAATTGAAATAGGAAAACAATTTTGCTCTGCACTACTGACTTTGTTAGAACGGTTGATGAGTGCTAGAGCAATAACATACTCTGCATCCTTTGTTAGCGATATTACAGATATTTGCTCTGGATCTATACACTTTAGACAAAATATTCAAGAAAATGCACAAGAATTTATGATGGTCCTACTGGATTTTTTAAAAGAGATGGTACTGCTTGATGAACTGTTTGGACTAAGTTACTCATGGCAGCATGACTGTGAAAATTGTTCCTTTTCTTCAACAACAGAAATAGATTCAGAACGATTTATCTACCTAACTACAAGATTCAAAAACTGTCCGTTTTGAAAAAGTTTTTAAAGATGCTCCACAAATCCGTGAACGGAGTGCAGCTCAGACCTCCTTTCAAGTTTGAGCATAAGAAAAGTGGGGAAGCATATCATTTTGCTATTATAATGATGAAAAGCAGATGGAACTAAATTGGAAACTCAAATCACAAATTTTAAAGCAGGACAAATCTCAAAGTGGTAAAACATATATCTGCACAGCTATTATTTTCCATGAGGGAGTAAGGGTTACATCTGGACATTACACCATTTACATAAACAATACAACAGGATGGACCATATGATATTAAGTTTACAACTAAGCAGAGATTACCATATAAATTACCAAATTCTTACCCACTGTTCCTTGAACCAAAGTTTTAACAAAGATTACTACTGGGGGAATGTAACAGTAAATGTATGGGACTTTTATAAGTAGAACATAAGGCATCATATGGCCTAAAAAGGGTGGTGTCTTTCTAAGGAATTTTAAATGTAGAAATATTCTTCGTACTGGATGGAAATTGGACACACATACTACTAAGCAGAAAATGGACCTTACAATTCGTGAACTGCCATATACATCTACTGCAGATAGAAAAAACTGATGACATACTATAATCCTCTTAAATGGATGAGTGGAGTTTCTGACATCATGCGGCCGACCAAGGGTGATGTTTTCAGATACTTTTTAAACTACTAGTGTGAATTCATACACATTAATTGCATTAAAAACCTGTAATATTCTTTATATAATTTGACAACTATAGGTGAAAGAGTTTGGTTAATATTGCTAATGAGTAACACACATATTAATGTTAATTTGAAATAACCTGCTATGAACTTATGGGTTTTAAAAAAAAAGTCTTTATGACAGATTTCCCCCCCTCCCCCACTGTTCAAGGATGAATATTTATATGCACTTATTGTGTACTGTGAAAGTATAGTAGCTGAGAACAGTGGATAAGGAAATTTAACATGTTTAAATAATATTTATATATAGTGGTAAATGTGTCATGTGTTAAAATCAGCTTTATTATTTTTGTTAGAGATTGAAAACCTTGAATGGATAAGTTAATAGAATCAAACATTAACTTATATTTATGTGTGGGGTATTTTTAGACTTGTAAAAAGTTGATTTTACTGCAGTAATGTAGGTAAGTAAGTACATCTGTCTCTATCCATAAATATATGCAGCTACAGATAGGTAATCATAGCAAAAGGGGAATACATTAATGTAAGCACATGTGTTTACATATCTGTATATACTAACACACTCCCAAAACACTGATGTTTAACCTTAGAAATTTGTACTAACTCTACCACATAGATTGATATATTGAAGCATACACAGGAATAGAGTCTCAAGCATCTAGACACACTTTATGCATTAATTTAGACACACAGGTGCACTGTCAAGTATACACTAAGACACACAGGGACACTGTTATACATAGAATAATACACACAGGCACACAATAATCCATAGACTGACACACCCAGGTACACTCTCATGCACATAGTGGCACACCTAGTCACACACTTATGCATATACTAACACAGCTAGGTAGACTATCATTTGTACACTGACACACCCAGTTACATACTGATTCATACACTAACACATCCAGCCAGATACTTATGTATACACTAACACATCCACATAGACTGCCCAGCACACATTGACACACCCAGGGAAACTTATACATACACTTATACACAAAGTCACACAATAATTCGTACACTAACACACCCGGGTACACTCTCATGCAGATAGAGAGACACCCAGGCAGACACTTATATATATACTAACTCACTCAGGTGCACTCTCATTTATGCACTGACGCTTCCAGGGACACACTGATGCATATGCTACACCCAGCCAGACGCATATGTATGAAGTGACACACCCAGGTACGGTGCATAGCATACACTTATGTATACAGTGACACACCCAGGTACACTCCGTAGCATACAGTAACACACCCAGGTACACTCTCATGCACATAATGATACACTTAGACACACACATATGTATATAGTAGCACACCCCGGTACACTCTCATTCACATAATGACACACTCAGACACACACTTATTCATATACTAACACACCCAGGTACACTTTCATTCACACAGTGACATGCCCAAGCGCACATTATTGCATGCACCGACAAACCCACATGGACGCTGATACATCCAGATACATACTAATACATACACTAACACACACAAGCACACACTGAAGCATACACTGACACAGCCAGGCAGAAACTCATGCATATGCTAAGACACCCAGGTACAAACCTATGCATATACTGACACACCCAAATGCAAAATCATGCATGCACTGACACACGAAGGCACACATGATTGCATACACTGACACACTCAGGTGCACACTGATATATAGAATAATTCATCCAGAGACACATGAATACATACATTAACACACCCAGATACTGGCTGATCCATACACTTAGCGACCCAAGCAGACACTGATGTATAAACTAACAAAGCAAGTTATATAGTAATGCTTCCATTCAAACATCCAGGTACCCACTATCATAAACAATCTCACACCTAGGATGAGACTTACACATACACTAACACACCCAGGAACACAATTATGCATAGATTGAGACACCTAAACACAAACTGATGAATAAACTTGGAAATAAAAAGTTATATATGCACTCAGACAGGTATGGAAATACTGATGATTAATAAAGACTCAAACGCAGCTTCTTAGTTGATTCACTGGTGGTTCTAAGAAGAAATGTTTTTTTGTAGTTTTTTTATGGAACAAGTTTTTAAATTATTTTTTTTCTTTTAAAAAAATGTATTGGAAACTTGGGAAAAACTTAAATGCAAAACCTTTGCATTATGAAAGCACAACAGTGTGCAATAACAGCTTCTTTGAAGAAAAACATTGTGAAAAAAATGTGCAACAGTGGTTTTTCACCTGCAAAAATAAATCATTGACATCTTTAACTTTTGTAACCACAAGATTATGGCAGATGCTGCAGGATGTTACTATTCGACCTAATTCGATGAATGTGGCTGGCATACTGATGTTCTGAGCAGTAGCTTGGCAAGATAATGATGTACCAGGGTCAGCATCGAAATGTGTCAGTTCTTCGATATGCCCGATTGTGGATTGTGCACAGATGCTTCCACGTACTAGACGTTCCATGGCTGTATTTCTTTGATGTACCACGAGATCGCTCTTTTCCACATAGGTTGCATTTCACAATTCATACACTGACTTTTTTCCCCACTAGTTATTGTAAGAAATTGCCATACATCCCTCTCCTTTCAAGATGAAGAAGGCACCTTTTGAGTATCATCTTCTACAGGAATATCTTGGGACTGTGCAGGTGGTGGTGGAGCACTTCCTTCAGCCATTCCGGAAACGTCTGTAGCAAGAGGATCACAGCTAAGATGCTTTTCCCTTAACAGCTAGTAAAATAATAACTGTTTTAGGGAGTGACCCTACTCAAAACTAGGTGTGGTTCAAAAGTAACCAATGAAATGCCAGATTACTCTTCACACGTAGAGCTGCTCCGCGGTTCTGAACTGGAGTTGCGGTTTAACAAAAATTGTAATATAAGTTTTGTGTTGTACTGTAAATACATAAAATATGTTTGTGAGTTGCAAATATGTCCAGCCTTCTATTTATATGGGAAAGAATGGGATGCATATTGTACTTATTTATTATTTATTTTTTTTAAAGAAAAATTATTGCAAATCCACAAATCCGAACCGCTGATTAATTCCGGTCACATGATCGGAACGGAAACCATAGAGCTTCTTCGCTCTACCTGTGCGGAACCGCGGATGGGGCTGAGGTGCCAAAATTAATTTAAAAAAATAATAATAATAATAACATTACAGTTCTACTTCACAAGTGTGTAAAAACTGGATAAAGTATAAAATAGTATAAGCACCACTATTTTAAAAAGATTGGGCTTGTTCAATTCAACTTGCAACAGTGTTGGTGTACTTCATTATGGGAGACAGCTTAACAAAAGGATTCCCAATACTTTTCCCACAGACTTCTGGGGTTAATATCTAGGTATGTATGAGAAAAATAATATAATTACCAAAAAAACTGTTATGAAACACACTTAAACCTTAGAAATTTAATTAAATACCAAAGGTTAAAGGGACATTATAGTTAGGAAATAGAATTTTTTAAAAATAGAAATTCACTGAATAAAACAAAGGTTAAAGGGACGTTATAGTTAGGAAATAGAATTTTTTAAAAACTTCGAAATTCACTGAAAATACCAAAGGTTATATAGACGTTATAGTTAGGTTCTGAATTTACTCGTAGAAAACCGTAGAAATTCAGCAGTTAAAGTTACCTGAGCTAATAATAACTTACGCTCCTGTAATGCACTGCTTATGACCTCACATATTACATCACATATTACATCACCTATGACCTAGTCGGTGACTTCACTGATACACAGCTTTTTCATAAAATGTTTTAATGCAAATATTACATTGATATTATTAATGATGCTATGAAAGATTGCGTGATTGCAGTAATTTGTGGGGTAATTTGCAGTGCATGGCGAGTGTGTGAGTTATAGTTACTTTAGGGCACAAGTTAGTTACTTGAAGTAACTCTAGCTATAACTGGTGAATTTCTATGGTTTTGCACATTTAAAATGTGAGCCTAACTAAACCTTCCCTGTAACCTTTTGTTTTTTTAAGTGAATTTCTCTGGGCTTTTTAAAATTCTATTTTGTAACTATAACGTCCTTGTAACCTTAGTTTTTTTCAGTAAATTTCTATGTTTTTAAACATATAGTAATGTAGATTTTTCCTGATGGAAAGTCTTAATTTTATTAAAGACACGGAGGCGAATATTATGCATTCTTTTCTTACTTTATTTTCAACAGCAGCAGTCAAGAACTACAGCTCCCAAAAGGGCTAGCAACAGGCTAGCCAATGGGAGCAAACAAAATCAAACGTTGGACCAGTAAGGGAACCCCCCCAAACCATAGAGTCTACCCTTGACTGCAAGCAGCCCTCTTTTCTTGAGCGAGCAGATCAAATAGAGTCATAAAACAAAGGGTAAATAAGTCCAATAATTGCTAGAGCAAGGGAAGCGGAGCAGAAGTCCTGAACGCGGGCAATAAACCAGGAAACCGTTGGTGAAGGATGGAGGTCCTGAAGATTGTGGTGAGATGAATCCTGAGGTTTTCCTTTGACAATGGAGGAGATGGAGGAACTGGCACTATCCCGAAGCCGGAGGTAATGCTGGAGTCCTGGGAGGGGAAGAGAAAAAATACATGTTAGTAGAAACCGTGGTAGGATAATATTCGCCTTCGTGTCTTTAATAAAATTAAGACTTTCCGTCATAAATTACTAGGAAAAATCTACATTTTATGTCAAAACCAGAGGCTCTATTATGCAAGTTTAAAGCTTGTCAATGACTAAAGAAGTTCCAGTTCTAACAGGTTTGCAATAAAAGGTCTTAAAAACATTGTCATTAGACCAATCTGCCGACCTGAGAATGTCCTCCAAACTGGAACCCTGGGAGAATGCCTTAGACGCCATCGCTCCCCTAGAAGAATGGGCTCCAAAAGTGGAAATATCTATACCCACTAGGGACATGATCCATTTAACCCAGCGGGCCAAAGTGGCTGAAGAAACAGGTTTATGGGGCTTACGAAAATAAATAAAAAGTTTGTTAGCAGAGGACGTTCTCAGGTTATAAGTTATTTTTTCATATTCCTTTAAACAGAGGCACACACAGAGTTTTGGTTTGTCAGGAAAGAAAGGATAGAAAACAAAGTGTAGATTAGTTTTGGTACGTTTGGAAATATGAAATAGGACACCCTTAGGTAAGAACTGCCGGGCAGAAACGTCTACAGATTTAACATCCGATACTCGTTTAATAGAAATCAGATACAACAACATAGTTAGTTCGGCAGAAAGCATTTTTAGAGAAAGACATGAATTGTCTGGCCAATTAAGAAAAAAGTTCAAGACTAAAGGAACAATCGAAATATGGGAATACTTGGGGGTCAGAGGTTTCGACAATTTCACACCCTTTAAAAGTCGGCAAATTAGAGGATGTTACCCAATCGGCCTTCCATCGATATTACAATGGTGCATAGAGATAGCAGATCTATAAAGGTTTATAGTTTGATATGACTTACCTGCACTAGCATGAGCAGCTAAGAAATTAATAATTAAATTCAGATCCGCTGAAAAGGGATTGGCACATTTTCCCACACACCAGCCTGACCAAAGAGACCAGGCTGATCTGTAAGCTCGCCTCGTACCGGGTGCCCAGGCATTACTAATGAATTCCGAAGCCTTTGTCGAAATTGGAAAGACCTGTTGGGGGAGTTGGAGATCCTCCAAACCCGAAAGGGTTAAAGAGTTGTTGAGAATTAGGTTGTGGGGAAAACCGAAAGGGTCTAGGAGGAGAGACGGAAACACTGGAAGCAGAATGGCAAAGTCTATTGATAGCTCGAGAAGAGGAGGAAACCAGACCTGGGACTGCCAAAAGGGAACTACCAGGACCAGAGATGCTTTCTGACGCCTGACCTGGACCAGTACTCTGTTGATTAAGATGAAAGGAGGAAAGGTGTAGTTGAGCGACCAGGACCAGTCCTGGAGAAAAGCGTCCGTAGCGATGGCCAGAGGATCGGGGCACCGGCTGAAGAAGAGTGGAAGTTGAGAATTGAGCCGTGACGCAAAGAGATCTATGCGAAAAGGACCCCATTTCTTCACGAGTTGTTGGAAAACTGATTGGTGCAGCTTCCAATCGCTGGAGTCTGTGAGATGGCGGGAATGCCAATCTGCAGTGGAATTCAAGGAGCCTGGGAGGTATTCGGCTAGAAGGGAAAATTTGTGGGACAGACAGAACTCCCAAAGGCTCTTGGCCAGAAGGGCGAGGGGTCTGGATCTGGTGCCTCCAAGGTGGTTGATGTATCGTACTGCAGATATGTTGTCCATACGGAGAAGGATGGAGCATTGGACTCTGTTTTTTGTAAAACTTTTGATCGCAAAGGAGCCTGCAAGAAGCTCTAAGCAATTTATATGCAATTTTGACTCCTCTGTGGACCATATACCGCCAGTCGATATCGAACCACAACGGGTGCCCCAGCCCGTGCGACTTGCATCTGATTCTAACACAAGATCAGGCACAGAGGGGAAGATGCATTTGCCGTTCCAGGCATCTAAATGGGATAGCCACCACTGAATCTCCATTCGAGATTCCTTGTCTAGAGACAGGAGATCGGAAAAGGCCAAACCTCATCGAAGATGAAGGATTTTTAGTCGTTGTAGAGCGCGATAGTGGAGCGGTCCTGGGAAAATGGCCTGGATTGAAGAGGAGAGAAGACCCACAACCCTCGCGAGGGACCTGAGGGAAATTTGATCTTTTTGAAGCGTAAGAGTCAGTTGTCTTTTGATTGAGGCGACCTTGGCAGAAGGGAGGAGAAGAGTGGCCGAGATAGAGTCTATTTGAAATCCTATAAAACTCTATTTGTTGCGAACTAACGACCATAGATTTTTCGTGATTTATAAGAAAACTGAGCTCTGTGAGGAGCGAAGTTGTTGTATGGAGATGAGAAAGAAGAGAAGATACGTTCTGGTGCATGATAAGAATGTCGTCAAGGTAAATTATAAGTCTGATACCCAGGGACCTGAGATAGGTTACGACAGGTTTCAACAGTTTTGTGAAGCACCAGGGTGCCGACGACAGGCAAAAAGGGAGGGAGGAAAACTGATACGTTTTTGACTTTCATTGGAACTGTAAGAATTTTCTGTGAGCAGGATGAATAAGAATGGTAAGATAAGCGTCCTGCAGATCCAATCTGACCAGCCAATCGTATTAAAGAAGAATATCTCTGAGATGGATGATAGTTTCCATCTTGAAATGCCGGTAGACCACAAACTGATTGAATGATTTGAGATTGATTACCGGTCTTAGTTTTTTGTTCTTTTTGTGGACAAAGAAAAGGGACCTGATGAAACCGGAAGATTCGGGGACGCAAGGTTGTATCGCGTTTTTGTTTAAAAGTGAATGATTTTCTGAAGATATGAGAGAGGACATTAACAGAGAGAATCTTGGGGGGAGGGGGGAAGATGGGACTGGAAAGGAGGAGAAAGGAGCTCGACGTAGTAACCCTGGATGGTGCTTAGAACCCAAGGGTCTGATGAAATTGACCTCCATTTTGGAAGGAAATAACGTAACCGGCCTCCCACGGGAAGGCCAGAAAATTGGCTTACCTTGAGCACTGGTGGATCTGGCGTAACAGTGTCCACGGTTACGGAAGCCTCTTGATTATGTGGATAAAACTGCGTTTTAAACTCCTGACTGTAGGAATTGAAGGAGTTGGAGGAGCCTCTTGTGCCTTGGTTTTGATATGCCCGGCCGGTAAAGGGCTCCTGCTTCTACCGGCCCATGCAAAAACCCGTTGGTTAAAGACCTTTTTTAACGATTGTTGGGCTTTATCCAAAGAGGAAAAAGTGGAGAGATAACGGCTGAGGTCCTTAATAAAAGAGTCACCGTCTAGTTTGCCGTCGGCCTGGATGCCAGGGTCCAAAGTGGCTAGGTTAGCTAGCTTAGGGTCTATCTTTAACAGGAGACCCGTCCGTCTCTCATGGATGATTGCCAAATTGGCGTTTCCTAAGAGGCAGAAGGCTCTTTGAGTCCAAAGAGAGAGATCTTCCAGTCTGGCTGATTCAGCTAAATCGAAGATTCGAGCGAGGGGTCCCACTACATCCAGGAGTTTGTCCTGGCACGTTGTCCAGGCCGTGTCAACCCCTTTGCGGGGATCCTTGCCAAATTTTGTGAAAAAAGTTATGAGAGACTGGTCAATAGGAGGAGTGGTGGTTATGTTAGAATCCAGTGAAGGCCTAGGGCATTCTGATCTCAGTTGATCATATTGCTTGTCCAGAGGAAGACGCCGGCGGGATGCTATGTAATCACCTATGTGATCCAATGGAAGCCACTCAGTGGAGTTAGGGTGTTGAATCAGTGAAGGATCAAACATCGGGACACCCTCTGAATCGACAATACTGGGGGAGGGATCACTAAGAGAGAGTTTGGGACGTTTTGGGAGGAGGCGAGGATGGAGGAAATAAGTCATCAGGATTATCAGAGTGCGACAAATCGTCCATGTCCTCATCATCGGTGTCCAATATTTTTGAGACAACAATCTTTTTTGGCGCGTCAGTATGCTTCGATTTAAATTTCCATTTTAAATGAGAAGACAAAAGTTTTTTGTAATATTCCCCTCCTTCACAGGAGGCCTGGGAGGAATCAAGTCCTCAGTCTGATGTGAGGCAAGCTCACTGTCCAATTGCACGCCTTTAATAGGTTTAGCCACAGCCTGTTTGTGTTTTCTGCCTTCCCCCACAGAATGGGCCAGAGAATTGGACACCATGGACTTTACAGTATTTTCAATGTTCTTAGACATTTTATCCATAGATGCTTGTAAAGCATGTTTCACTGATGACTGAAGGGAGGAGGTGAGGATGGAGGAAATAAGTCATCAGGATTATCAGAGTGCGACAAATCGTCCATGTCCTCATCATCGGTGTCCAACATTTTTGAGACAACAATCTTTTTTGGCGCGTCAATATGCTTAGATTTAAATTTCCATTTTAAATGAGAAGACAAAAGTTTTTTGTAATATTCCCCTCCTTCACAGGAGGCCTGGGAGGAATCAAGTCCTCAGTCTGATGTGAGGCAAGCTCACTGTCCAATTGCACGCCTTTAATAGGTTTAGCCGCAGCCTGTTTGCGTTTTCTGCCTTCCCCCACAGAATGGGCCAGAGAATTGGACACCATGGACTTTACAGTATTTTCAATGTTCTTAGACATTTTATCCATAGATGCTTGTAAAGCATGTTTCACTGATGACTGAATAAACATGTTTAAATCCTGTTTAAAAACTTCCTCATCCTTATTGATTTCAGGCATAATAGGGGAACTGTCAGGATCCATAAGTAAAAAAATAGATAAACAAGATTTAGCCCAATCAACGAAGAAAACGGAAAAAAAATTGAATAAACGAGTAAAATTGGAGCCAATATAAAGACCTGGGCAGGCTGGGGTTAACTGAGTAAACAGCAAGCTCTCCGGTGAAGAACAACCACTCCCCGAGGGCGGGGCAGAACCAGGAAGCCGGCTATGAGAGGAAGCCGCGCCCCCAGCACTTAGATACGAAGGCAGAGAGAGCAGCGCGTGAGCAAAGCCGTTTGAGCGGGGCGAACGTCGTCTGCAAACCTGCGAGGCAGGAGAAAAAAACATCTCCGAGGTCAGAAGCGCGAAAGCGAACATCGCGCTGACAGGAACCGGCGGAACGGCCCGATAGAACGCGTGACGGTTGAAACGCGCGCAGCGCGAGCACAAGGTGGATGAGGGGCAGGGGGCCAGGACTGATATGAGAAATAGTGCGAACTGTAGAAATGAAGAACTACAAAGGCAATAAATAACCATGAATATACAGACAATTAAAACAGAATTATTTCAAGCACAATTGAAGGGAAAACCATGAAAGAGTACTTATCTTGACTGCGAGCAGCAAGAAAAGAGGGCTGCTTGCAGTCAAGGGTAGATTCTATGGTTTGGGGGGGTTCCCTTATTGGTCCAACGTTTGATTCTGTTTGCTCCCATTGGCTAGCCTGTTGCTAGTCCTTTTGGGAGCTGTAGTTCTTGACTGCTGCTGGTGAAAATAAAGTAAGAAAAGAATACATAATAGAGCCTCCGGTCTTGACCTAAAATTTTAATTGCTATACGTTAACCCAAACAACGCCTCTCATTGCCTTAGGCCATGTGCAGCAGTGATTGCCCACAGGGTCTTTCACCCATGCACAGGGTAGGTGGCCCCCAAGACCTGGCCTGCAGCCAGACTCTGCGGCCAACACTCCCCAACCACCCAAACCCACGTTCTGCACAGTCCTTTCGCCGGGAGTTAGCCACAGCTTCTCTGAGTGTGAAAATAGGTGTGAGCGGGTGTATCTGGGTTGAGAATGGGTGTGAGAGTGCATACATCAGTTTTTTAACGTGTGCGCCAGTCTGTGCGCGGGTCTGTGAGTAGGTGGGTGAGTGGGTCTGTGAGTCGATGCATAAATGTCTAAGTGGGTATGTGAGTGGGAGAAATTGATTGAAAGAGAAAGAAAGAGAGAGAAAGAGAGTTTTTTTACATATACTTAGAATACTTAGAATGAGATATTTTTGTTGGATTAAACAAAATTAATTATTTAATTTATTTTAAAAAGTATCATTTTTTTTTATTATTAAAAAAAGAGGAAATGTGTCCAGCAGGACTAGGACCCCCAATGCTCAGGGTGAAGGTCTGTGACCGTCACACTGCGCTATGGGGATTTTCTATTTTTTTTTAAGCCCTTTGTTGGCTATGTGGGAATGCGAGGAAGCCCTCAAGGGCTCCCCCGCGGTCCAATTTTTCATTTATTTAAAAAAAAAAAAATTATTACAAAGCCCGTTACGGGCTGTGTGGCACCACGAGAGAGCCCCCGGGCTCCCTACTTTTAAAAAATTCTATTTTTAAAACAAAGCCTTACGGGCTATCTCGCAGTGCGTCAGCAAGCACGGAGCTGCTTTGACAGCAGCTCCCTGCTTGCTGAAGCATTTCATCTCTGTCCCCTTCACAGGTGCAGGGGACAAAGATGACTCTTTGGATTTTGACAGCAGAACCTGCTTTAAAGGTCCTGGTGTCAAAACCCAAAGTGTTTGCTGTGGCTTAGCTTCAGCGCTGCAGCCAAGCCCCCGCAAACAGCTATGTCTAGGGAGTTGGCACCCGGGATATAGCAGGAGCCGGTCCTAGTTTGTGGCGGTCCCTAGGGCCATCAGTGGCTCCATGAGGTGGGCCACATGGCCCCCTCCAACAAGAACTTAGTGGCAGGGTGGGGGTCCCCAGGGTGTGGGGGTCCCATAGTGACCCACTTTCTTTTTATAAACATTCTCCTGGGGGTGGTGGTCCCCGGGGCAGCGGGGGGGCCCACCGCCCCATAATCCAAATATAGTGTTGCCTCAGCGGGTGGTGGTCCCCAGGGCAGCGGTGGGGGGGCATGCCCTGCTCCAAATAACATTTTGTACTGGTGGGTGGTGGTCCCTGGGGCAGCGGGGGCCACAGGTCCCCCCTGCATTAATTAAGAGATCGCCCTGGAGAGGTGGTGGTCTCTGGGGCAGTGGGAGGGGCAAGGAGGCCCAACTGCTTTTTTTTTTTTTTTTTTAAATACCCGGGACTTGGCACACCCAGGGGCGTTAGGTTCACTAAGCGCAGGAGTCCGCGCTTCATTTAAAAAAAAAAAAAAATACAAGCAGATTCACAGATCCACCACATCTCCACTCGAAAAATCAAAACAAAAATGCTTTTTAGACATGGGACCTGTTGTTGAAGTGCTATCAGCCAATCAGATCTCAGCACAAGATCGTTAGGGGTCACAAATCCTTTGCGTCCCTAGATATACACATTTGTTTCCCCTTAATTTGTCAAAAACTACTGAACGGAATTACATCAATTTAGTGTAATTCTGTCCAGTAGGTTTTGCGCTATGGTTGTTCAAAATCCCTATGGAAAAATGAATAGGGAAAACGTGTTTTGGGACCCCCCTTTTTCTCAGACAACCCCCCTCCCAGCACCCCTCCTCCCCACAACTCCCCAGACAGATTACCCCAAAACTTTCCAGGCAGCAGCTGGCAGAACTGGCTAAACATTTTGGAAAGTTTTGTTAAGATTCGTCAAGCAACGCCAAAGATAAAAGCAAGTAAAAAAATGATTTTTATATAGAAACTAGGTTGTAACTATAACTTCCTAGTGACAACTGGCACTAAGAAAAAAAAATATTCACTTAAAAAATCAAAAGGTTGCAGGGATGTTATTTCAAGTAACTGTAACTCATGCCCTATGGTAACTATAACTTGCGCCGCCGCCATGCACGGTCTTTTATGAATAATTTTGCTGCACTGCTGCAGTGATATTATCAATGATGTTATAAAAGATGTCATGAGTACTGTATTATCTGGGGTAATTAGCATTGCCGGATGTTCCATCATGAGGAATGTTTAACATTCAAAACACTAGTAATAAACAGACACACCACCACGAGCTGGGAGGATTTGAACCCTCAACGTACTGATTGTCAGTCCAAGAGCTTGTAGGCCACAAGTGACTGCTGTAGTGTACATCAAAACATACCTATAATTTTCAAACCAAACATCTTGCTAGTGTGACACTTTGAAGTCATTGTATAGAGAGACCATTGCAATACCAATCTCTCTTGCATCCTATTATGGAATGGAAGAGAGTAAGTGAAGACTGATAGAGAGAGACATTTAGAGGAAGACTCTGACAGGGAGAAATTGAGAGAGAGAGTTTTTGATGAATGATATACTTAGATGTTTTAGGACAAATTGAAAAGAAAAATGTATTTGTCAATTAAAAAGAGTGAGATCACCTTTCAGTATGTACCTTAAACATTTGAAGTTGAAAAGAAATTCAAGCAGGGAAACGACCACAGACACACCTCTACTAGAACCTTCAGTGTGAGTGTCTAAGACCTTAACCACTACACTACAGGGTATTCCTGATTAAGCAGTGTCCAGACATAACTATGACATTCAACCCAAAGATTTTGAAGAGAAAAATACTTTTAATGTTTCATCACAAGAAATGTTTCCCATTTATTTAAAATACTGGTAAATACCCAGACATACTGCCATGAGATACCAGGATTTGAACCTTTAACCTACTGAGTGATAGTCCAAGAGCTTTACCAGAGGTGAATCTGTTCTGCTGTGCATCAAACCGTAGCTAATAACTGTAGTTAACATCTTGCTTGTGTGCTGTTTTAAAGACATTCTATGGAGAGACCAGTGCTATTGTTATTGCAGTGGTCTCTCCGTAGAATGACTACAAAGCGGCACACAAGCAAGATGTCTGCTGACAGGACCAAGGGGAGAGCCTGAAGGCCCCCGCAGTCCTAGCTGGCTTTCCACAACCTGCAGGAGCCGCATTGCTCCCACAAGCAGGGAGCTTCTTTAAAAAGCAGCTCAATGCTTGTGGTAGAAATGTTTTCGTCTCTTTCTCTGTTCGCATATTTGCATTCAGAGAAGGGGTGAAAACTCAACTCTCAGCAAGCAGGAGCTTTTGCTTGTGGGGAGTTAACAGCTACTTTCCAAGGGTGTGAACCTCAGGAGGTAGCAGCAGCCGTCCCTGGGGGTGCCAGACCATAGGGCCATCTATGGCTTTTAAATTTTGCCCCAGGGAGGTGGTGGTCCCCGAGGCCGGTGGACTGCGAACGACCCCCATCTTATATCTACTTGTAGCCCCAAGGAAGTGGCGGTCCCTCCTTGGGGCCCAGGGGGGAGGAGAGGAGTCCATAGGACACTCTATTTTTTCTTTTTCTTTGTTGCCCTGGCATATTTAAAAATTGTAGCCCCAGGGAGGTGGCGGTCCCCAGGGCCAGGGGAGAGGGATGTGTGCAGGACCCCCACATTACATTTATATTTTCCCGGGGGGATTTGGTTGTGCCCAGGGAGCAGGGGGCCGCATGCCCCTGTATACTTTATTAAGATAGACCCCCGGGACCATGCCCTTCCATGGGCACAATTAAAAGCAAGAGCGGGAGACTGCGCTTTCTTTAAAAAAAAAAAAATCACAGCAAAATTTACAAATAGTTGAGATTTTAGCTGTGATTTGTTTTTTTTTTTAATGTTTTTTTAGCCCGGGTGGGGGAGGAGGGGGTCACTGGGGGACCTCTGGACCAAGGCTAGGCTGTTAGGGTAACAATACCTTGCACCCCTTTTCTTTTCTTTAAAAGTTTAAATGACTGCCAACACTTCCTGGTAGAAATATTGGCAGCCAATCAGATCTCTGCATGAGATTGGCAGTATTTGTAAATTCATTGCAACCCTATATATACAAATTTGTCTTTTCTTTCATTTCTCCTAAACTACTAAACGGATTTACACCAACAAACAAAAAGCATACTTTCTGGACCAAGAGTTACCTTCCAAGAAAATTTGGTGTAATTCCGTCCAGCAGTTCAGGCTTTAGTTGTGTCTAAAATCTCTATGGGAATTAAAATGGGATATGCACCTTTTCTGACCCCCTCTTTCTTCTTGGCCCCTGCTTGATGGATCACATTGAAACTTTCCATGCATAACAAGATTCTAGAGGGGACTTTCTTTTTGGAAAATGTCATGAAGATTCATCAAATGGTGCCAAAGATATAGACAAGTAAAAAAAAACTTTTTCATTGCAAACTAGGTCCTAACTATAATTAGCTACTGGTGACCGCCAGTAGTTAATACATATATCTCAATCTAGATGACCCGAACCTCTCCTCATCTACCTAGTATGCCTAGTTTATTCGCTGTTGTGTTAACTGCCTGGTGCGGAAAACTTCAAAAGTACTCCTTAGTGGTTGGGCCAAATCCACCTCATAGGTATACTTAGTGGATGTGCTGAGTGTTTGTTTTCCTGTTAGTCCTTTCCAGATAGTGGTTGTCGAAATTCTGATGCTTTTTTTCCTCATTATCAATTTAACCAATATATAAGAACATTCTTGAACAATTTTAAAGTTTTCTCTGAAGCTTTTTATTTCTTTCCACTTGATAGTCCACTTTACAACCAACACATTTGTCACCTCATTCACTGCCTGCAAAGGGTGGGAGGCTTTTTCCAGGCTGAAATGCAAAGTATACTTTATTAAGTCATACATTCCTTATGAATTATGTACACCTCTTGTGAGATATAGTGCTCTTACACCAAAAAACATGCTCACAGACATTCGTCTTTATTTCTGTTTTAATGCTTGTGCTCAAGGAAGCCTCTTGTTAAAGTGCTGAAGTGACCCTCAATCTGTTCAATAAAGAATTTAACATCCTTACAACATGTTTAAGGAAAGGGGGACATACATTGTAAAACAATAATAAGAAATATAGATATATTTCTATTTGGCATGCCCAAAAATGTGAAGAGACATTGAGTGGCAATTAGACTACATACTGCCCACAATAGATGTGGTGAGTTTATACACAACTATAAAACACTCTGGTAAAAAGGATGTAGTAAAAAAGGCACTTACAACAAGATTGGTTTGTTTTCTAGAAATGAACCAAATGATTCTAGAAATGCTTGATTTCTGTCTTCAGAACAACTTCTTTATCTTTAATGGTACCATCTTCTTACAGCAGGAGACTGCGATGGGGGCCTAATTCTCTCCACCGTATGCCTGCATTTCATGGACCAAGTAGATAAAATATTGGCTTTGCAATGAGAAAAATGAACAATTCACCAACAGCATAATTATTTGAGAAAGATATATCAACAATATATTGATGATCTGGCAAGTTTCATCAATCAACCTTCAAGAATATATCTCTGAATTATCGGTTAACAAACGGAGCATTACAGTGAAGTCCTCCATGCCTAAAGAAGAGTTCGAGTTTTTAGACCTATCCCTGTACTTTGATAAAAATCAACTACAAAGCCAAATACATAGAAAATCAATGGCAGAAAACTCCATCCTTTATGCCATAAGCTGTTACCCCAAATCCACAATCAATAATATACCTAAGGGTGAATATCGAAGTATCAGAAGAAAATATAGCAAGCAGAAGACATATAAACAGAAAGCAATTGAACTAACAGGTCGCTTAACGGAACGGGGCTGCAACGTTAAATATTTACTTCAAACTATATATGATTCATTATGGACTATAAGAATGGCCATCAACACATCAGAAAAATATTAAGAAAACATTGATCACTTCTAACACATCATATACAATTAGAAGAGAGGATCCAACCATTTCCACAAAGCAGCTTCAAAAGAGCACCAAATCTAAAACATAAATTATGTCACTCATTTTATCAGGAAAGAAGAGGGAAGACTAAAACCTTCTTGGAAAAACTTATAGGGTTTTATATCTGCAGAAACTGTTCCATATATAAACTAGGAAAAAATTTAAACCATAAAATGTTCAATGAACAATCAAAAAATTTAACTTTGGGACTGGATCTACTGTTAGAGCACATACGTGGCATATAGTATGATCTTCCCTTGTGGAAAGAACTACATCGATGATGCAATCAAACCCCTAAAACACCTGCTACAGTAGCATTATTGTAACATCTAAAAAGCAGACATGAGATTCCTACTGGTTGAACATTTTGAAAAATGCCATCCACTTAAAAAAAATGATTACCTTTTATGGAATTGAAAAACTGAACAGAAACCAGAGATGGGGCGATAAGGAAATTTCCTTAAGGAAACAAGAAAGTAACATGATCTTGAGATGTAATACAGTCAAACAGGGACTCAATAAGGATGCTAAACTACATAACGGGTTGACATAATGGGAAATAATAGGAATGAACTTCTGCAAAATAGGGTTTTCACTAAGCATAGCATTTGAACTTCTCTTACATTATGTGACCAATTAGCTGGGTCAGAAGTACTTGTGCAAAAAAACTGTGCTTAAACTTGTATTCCTATACCTATGATTGAATTTGTTATTTTATATAATTGTCTCTTCAATCTACTTGTCTAAGTATTATTCCCCTACTATATTGCAATGATAATTAGGTCTCTAAATGAAGTTACCAGACCAATGTCACACATTTAGAATGAGTAATATTACCCTTAGTGATGAACAAGCAGAAGTGTCTTCTATTCTGTATGAATGATGACAAACTAGTCTCCAATGTGTTACACATTTTTCCACTGAAAACTGACCCTTTTTTTTGTAATGGGGGAAGCCATGGATTCTAGACCCTAGCTCAGCCGGCACCTAGCAAACTTGCATATTTTTCAAAACTAGACACTCAGTGTAGTCCATATTAGGGTGACTTGCTGACTTGCCTGTTTCTCACCAGGTTTCCAATCCAGATGCCCTTGTATACCTCAAACAATGACTAAATACAGACATTTTCCTCACATTTCTATGAGGAAAAACTTCAGGAATCTGCGGGGAGCTAGAAATTTCCTACCATCTATTGTTTCTTTAAGTCTCTCGATAAAAATGGTCCCTTACTTGTGAGGGTGGGCCTAGCACCCATGACAGGAATGGCCCAAAATACAATGTGAAGACATCAACATTTCATGTTAAAAAATGACCTAATGTGGCAATGGGGTTACCTGCGGGATTTGGGCTGAGGTCATAGGCCACCCATGGAAACCTACCACTGCCAGACATTTCTGAAAAGTACACCACCAGGGAAGGCTAAGTTGGTGTGCCTTGGACAGATCACATTAAGTTTCCTTACCCACAATGCCTTGCAAACCTCAAACTTAGTCTAAAATAGCACATTTATCTTGCATGTCTGTGCCGAAAACCTCTGGTAATCAAAGAAAGCCACAACATTCTTACCATACAGCCGTCCCCAACTTGTCTGAATGAAAATGCTACTCAACTTGAGTGGCTGAGTCTAGTGCCTGCAATAGGCATGCATCAAACCGGGCTCAATGGGAGTCCTGCACAGTGACTCTCATTGACCCTGGTTTGATTTAGTAAAATAATCTCCCTGTTGTCTAGTGGGCTATCTATCCCCATTCCCGTGGGGGCAGACTGGAGTTAAAGACATCCTATCTGCCCAGAGGGACAAAAAGGCAGTTAGTGTCATTTTGGGGTTGGGGTCTCACCCTTTTTCTGGGCAGGTCACCCCTACCCCCAACAGCAAACAAAAAAACAATCTCCCTACTGTCTAGTGGCCTTTTTACCCCTCCTGGGGGGAAGATTGGGGTTAAAGACCTCCCATCTGCCCCCAGAGGGGGCACAAAGACTGTTGATGTCACTTTGAGGGTGAAGGCTTTGCCTGATGTCTTGGCAGCCCGCCCCCTCCCCCCCAACAGCAAAAAGAAACAAAATCTAGTGTCTAGCAGGCTTTCTGTTCTCCCCCTCCCTGGGGGGGCAGATTGGAGGTAAAGACCTAGTATCTGCCCCAGGAGGGGGTAGAAAGGCTGGTGGTGTCATTTTGGGGGGAGAGGCATGGGCTAATGTCTGGGGAGGCTGCCCTCCAACAGCAATAAACAAATATTTGTGTTGTCTAGTGGGCTTTCTGCCCTCCCCGAGGCCAGATTGCAAGTAAGGACTCCCTATCTGCCCCGCCCTGCCACGCCAGGAGGAGGCAGAAAAACTATTGGCATATTTATTGGGTTGAGAGTTTCCCTGAAGCCTGTATGGGCCACCCTACCTCTGTTTATAGTTAAAAAACTCTCTAGAATCTGTTAAGCTTTTTGCTCTCCAGGGGGCAGGTTGGAGGTAATGACGCCCCCCTAAAAAAAAACACTCCCTTGTGATTAGTGGGTGTATCCCTGCTTGGGAAGAGTGCTCCTGCAGCGACTCCCTTCCCTTTTATCTCTCTTGCATGTACCTCCTTTCTCCTTGAGTGAAGTTTTGTCCGTCTTTCATTCCTCTTTTCTTCCCCTGTGTGAATGTTTACCTATTTTGCTCTAGGGAAGTGTCTGATAAGGAAAAATAAATGTAGGTCCCCAAAGAGGAGTGCTGGTGGCCCCACCACCAAACACTTGCTCAAATTAGGCATTGTATCCAGAGCACCTGATTGCCGCTGCTATGGATGTCTCCAGCACATCCATAGTACTCAAGGGGTTAAAGAGGGGCGCAGGTAGGGCATGAAGGGGTTAGCTCTCAGAAAAAGTTAAGTATATTTGGAAGGTGGGTCACAAAGGAGAAATTTAAAAACTGGGCCACACTGATTAACCAAAGGAGCTTTTTCTACCATCTGTCATTTCAGTTCCCTGGTACTGGTGCTGGTATAGTAGTACCATATGACTTGATTTACTGCCCACAGCTCTGAAGACAATGTTGTAGTTGCCATTGCAGGACTCGGAGACTTGATACCCAAGTCCTGACAAAGGTTTTGAAAAAAGACATAAAAGGGCATGCTGGGCACACTCTGATGCCCAGTGCCAAGTAGGGGGATCGCAAATGGGCCACCCCTTAAGTGACATTAAAAAGCCTTTGAGGGCACCAGTACTAGTGATGCACCCCCTGTGGTAATGCAGTACTTAAACTGGTAACATGGTACCAAAAAAACATAGACCAGACCTCACAGTCAACCACCACTATGCAGGCTTTTGGCCATGCGCATTAGGTGTTGGCCACATGCAGTGGGTTGAGCAACGGTCCAAACTCATCATTGCAGCCAGAAACAGTGGCAAAAAGTTGGGGGAAAAATGTGGGGGGTGATTTTGCAAGGAATCCATTTCCTCTCACACATAATCATACACTATGTGAGGAAACAGGCTTTTTACAGGTTTCCCCCTCATGTTTTCCCCATTTTGACTACAAGGCATTGGTGTATTGGTTCTGAAATGCCCTGAGCCCTGCTAATCAGGACTCAATGTATGTGCTATGACCCTTAAAAAGTTACCTGATTGACTGGCATATACTCAATTGGCATAACCCTAGCATATGGTACCAAGGGTACCAAGGGATCTGTAAGTTAGTTTCCTCTCAGGCATTGCAGCACTTGTTGTGCCACCCTGAGTAGGATCATGTATAACATGACTCACAGTCTGCCAAAGCAAATGGGAAGGGCGGTTTAAAATTGCTAGCTCAACTTTCTCATTTAAGGTAAGGGCAAAGGCCAGTCCTCTCTCTGTAATATGTCACCCCTAAGATAGGCCTGTCGAGCCAAAGGCAGGGTGCTGTAGATTAAAAGGTGGAACATGTTCTTTAACATGCTCCAACAATAAAAGCCCTAAATTGTCGTTTTTATTGTGGAAAAGACTACTAGCCCGGTTGGAAAGTACAGAGTTACAGGCTGACCCCCATAAATCCTGCTAACGTCTGACTGGGACTACTAATGTTGGTACTGTAAGGTATCAAAAGCATCAGGGCATTAAATCTGATTTAATGGCGAAGTCGAATTTAACGCTACTGGTGGGTAAAGTGCAGCTTTAGAAGCTGGCACAGTAGTTAACCAAGATATCCAGTGCCTGTTTACAGTTGCACATAAGGATTGTCCCCCAGAGACAGCCTTCTGCTCTCCTGGCAAGATGTGTGAACAACTCCCAGAAAAGGACACAACAGAGGCCTAGACAGGGGAGAGGTTTTACCTCTAGCGCCCCTGGCATGCACAGTCCAGTCATCAATCATGTTATTTCAAATGTTGAAGTGATCTTATTGATGATGTTATAGAATATATCACGAGTGATGTAATATGTGAGGTAATTAGCTGCCCGTGGCGAGTGTGGGACTAATAGTTAGCTTAGGATACAAGTTATAGTTACTATAGATAACTATAACTAGTGAATTTCAGTTGTTTTTTTTAGTTTAAAAGGCTACATTGTCACTGAAATTTTCACCTAACCATAACATCACATTAACCTTTTTTTCCAGTGATTTTCTAGTTGTTTTAAAAAAAAATCAAAGTCATATTTTATAATGGTACATAAGGCCAACCGTGTTGGCCGAGGCATTGGTGTGGAGTTGAATGTAGAGTTGGTGTAGGGTTGGCCGTCCAGCACCATGTAAGCAGCCAACCCTGCCACATTGTTTGCAGTGTGGGATTGGCCGCAGGGACTGGCCGCACTAAAGCAGACCCCATCCACCTGGGGCTGATTTGTCAAAAAAGGGTAGGGCATGCAAACCCCCTCTTGAGCCTTTGCAGGCAAAGTGACCCCATTCCTCTGGACTATATTTTATTTAAGGTGAGAGGGATGTGCATCCTTCCTCCCTGAACCTTTGCTGGTCCGGGGGACCCCATCCTAGGCCTTAAATTAAGGGAGGGAGGCGCATGGACCCATCCCTCCCTGAGCCACTATTGGCCCAGGGACCCCAACCCTCGGGGAGTATTTCTTTTTTATTAAGGGGAGGTGGCTCATAGCCCCTTCCCAGAGCCTTTGTGGTCCTGCGTACTCCATTCCCCTGGGACCTTCCTCTTTTTTAAAGGGAAGGAGGAGTGCATCCCCCCTTCCAAAGCCTTTACAGTCCTTGGGACCCCATCCCCTGGCATGCACCCCCTTCTCCAGGCCTTTCTGGCCCCGAGGACCCATCCCCAAGGCTAAAACATACATTTAGAGCAGAGGGGGCGCACAACCCCCCATCCTCCAGCTTCAATGGGCCTGAGTACCCTATACCCTTGGCCTTCCCTTTTTCATTAAGGGGGGAGGGGATACACATTCCCTCGCCCAGAGCCAATGCAGGCCACGGGGACCCCATCCTCCGTAGCTTTCCATTTTGTTTATTAAGCGGAGGGGGACACGGCCCTCCTCCCCAAGCCACTGTGGGCCCAAGGACCCCACCCCCTGGGGCCTTATGTGTTCCTGATTGGGTGCCCCACCCAGGGCACCCACTATACAATACATTGAGGACTGTTGGGGGAACCCCAGGGCTCTCATGGTCCCACCACCTCCCCACATGCCCTGCTCTGGGGCTCAGAGAGCCAGCACTGTTCCTGCCCGATGGGAGCAGTTGTTTCTGCTTTCTCCCACTGAGTCACAGCAATGTGAGTTTCCCTGACAAGAAAGAACACGAGCAGGGAAACAATGCCTATCTTGCTTCCTTATAATCTTACTGATGTAAATTCAGGGCAGGAGACTAACGGGCTGATTACAAGTCTGGCAGTCTCCAGACCACCAGGCTCACGGTGGCAGTCGGACCGCTGCGGCTGTGGGGGTCTGACAGCCACATTATGAGGTTGGCGGGAAGACCCGCCAACCTACCCCCGTCCTGGCCAGGATTCAAGATCCAGACGGGCTGATGATGGTCATGGTTGTAAGCTAGGTTGGCAAGGAACTCAGCATCGCCTTGCTGATTACAACCCTGTTCTCCGCCAGCCTTTCATAATGGCTTCTCCACCATGAAAAGGCTGGTGAAGAACAAGTGCATGTGCAGACAGTGCACATTTGAAGGGTGCTGGTGCACCCTGCATATGGCAGAATTGCCGCCGGCAACTATGAGCCAAGAACAATGCTGTTGCACCTTTCCCACTGGGTTCCCGCCGGTCAGCCCAGTGGGAAAGTTGTAATGGGTCTGTTGGGGAGACCTCCAGCACCGTGGCAAACTCCTCATTGGGAGTTTGGAGTACGGATGTTTCTATCTGCCAAACTCCTGATGACCCCCTAAGTTCTTGAGTCCTATAATGGCTACCTGCAACATTTTGTTCATGTTGTAGGCAGCCAATTAGAGTGTTTGCTTGTGCAGGAGCATGTCTCCCTGGGAGCAAATTGGCCAAAGGGAGAAAAATGTCCCCTGGGACAATCAGAATGCTCTATTTTCTTAAATTGGGTTTGAGAAACTCTTGTGAGAGTCCCTCAAACCAAAAATCATGAAATACAGATATTTTTTAAACATATTTTTTCATAAGCTACTGAAGTGACTTATACTAAGTCTCAAAAAACAAAATTAGCTTCCTGATAAATTTGTTGTGATTTTGTTCAGCAGTTTTTGTTGTAGTGCTGCCTAAAAAAATCAACGGAGAATGGAAAATGCATGGGGATTTTGCGTTTTGGGACCCCCTTTTTCTTGGGCCCTGCTTGACGGGCCACCCTGAAACTTCCATCCACAAACTAGGCAAAAAGAGCACATTTTTGGAAAGTTTCATGACTGTCAAGTGGCACAAAATAGTAAAGATATTCCCTATGGAAACGCTGACCTAACTATAACTACCCGTCACTTGGTAATATATATATCTATATACTTGGCAGAAAGAAAGCACTAATGTTTAGCCTGTTAGGAGATGTGGGGCAGGAAATTTCTGAGAATTTGCCCGGGACGAAACCTCATAAAGGTCAACTTATAATTTGAGATGACCATAATGAAGCTGGAAAAATGTCTTACAGAAGAATCAAACATAATGTTAAAAAGACATGCCTTTTCCAAAGGAAACAGTTGTAACATAACATTGTTGTAGAACACAATACGATGCTAAGAACATGGCATGTAGCTGTGAATTTGGAAAAAATGCGGACACCTATATGGGGGCAAATAGTGAAATTTGAAGTTAGGACATAGTACGTTCACAGGTAATCTGATATGACTGTGAGACGGGGTTGTATACAGGATGTGATAGGATGGCCTCTTTGCCCTAACTTTACAGCCATAGGTGATTTGGGTGAAAGTAAATTAGACATAGCCGATGTCACCAGTGATTGGATGCTATTAGAATGCAGCCTGAGGGTCTCATTAGGAGTTCAGTGGACGGTTTTCACTGTCTGCCGAACTTCGGACAGAGTGGCTACCTCCCCACCAGCCCCATTAAGAGTTTCCCGTTAGCAAACCTCGGTTTCCGCCTGCCAGCCTAGCGGGAAACTGGCTACAGCATTGTCAACGACTTGAAATCGGCCAGCAGCAATGCTGCAGCCAAAAATGTGCACCAGCACACTTGCAATGTTCACTGTCTGCAAAGCAGACAGAGAACATTGGGATGGTGCAGGGGGCCCCCTGCACTGCCCATGCCAAAGTGGGAGTATGCCACTTAACGACACAAGTGATAGTTTATTCAGATAAGTATAACTATAACTGCTGAGTTTCTACGGTTTTGTGTGAGTAAAATGTGAACCTAACTACAACATCCCTGTAACTTTTGGTTTTTTTTCAGTGACTTAATATATTTTGTAAATGTAAAGTGATATGTAAATGGCATACATGAATACAACCCCTGCCACACATGGTCTTCAACCATGCGCAGCAAGGGTTGGCCGTAGGGCCTGAGCTGCAGTGAGGCCCTGCTGCCAACCCTCCCACATGCACCCAACCCTGCGCTGCGCACAGGCTTTGGCTTAATATCTCCTGAATTACTGAACAGATTGACATCAAATCACAAAAAAATATTTCTGGACCAAGATCTAGCTTTCTGCCAAATTTGGTGTAATTCCGTTCAACGGTTCGGGCTGTAGTTGGGTCTAAAAAATCTATGGGAAATAACATGGGAAACACATTTTTTGATACCCGCCCTTCTTCTCCGCCCTGCTTGACAGATCACCCCGAAACTTCACATACATAATTAGGCAAAGCAGGGCACTTGTTTTGGGAAAATTTTGAGAAGATTTGTTGAATGGCGCCAAAGATATAAGCAAACCCAAAAATGTTTTTACCTATGGAAACTAGGTCCTAACTATAAATACCTTCAGGTGATTATTTAAAATCATTACAAATATAATCTCTGAAAAGTTCATTAGACAACACATCCTTACAATAAATGAAAACCTTTTTCACAAAGATCAATATAAATACACATGTAATAGAAATAAATACATCGTTCATACTTCTCTTGCATCAAGATTCCACAACCAAATAACTGATTTGACTAATTATTAATACCTATATATAAGATTCCAATACAGCTAGAAATAAAGTGCAAATACAATAACTATTTCTCTGAGTAATCTGGATAATCTATTAAATATTCTGGCCCTTTATGTATAATACCTAACTAAAAATAAAGGTTGAATAAAATTAATATTGATCATTAAAGATAAAACATGGATATCCAACAGGTTAAACATAACAAAGATTCGGCATCTATAACTGTCCAATGGCCTTTTCCTGATGTTATGACCACCTCTGGGGGTTATTCTTGACCAAATCCTTGTAGAATTGCTACATAAATTGTGTAGAGTCCATGTTTCTCATACTCATTTCTTAGTTATTGCATAAGTCATAATTCCCGAAAGGGAATCAAAGTGAATCCATGCAATGGTAACCTATATTCAGGAAAGCTTGCAAAGTATCAGCATGCTTACACCTATAGGACTTTCCAACTGCTGTATTTAAATACGTAGTTAAGATACACTTTACTTGACATTATGTACCCTGCAGGCATTCAAATAGTGCATTTCTAACTGTACAAACTCCTAATCTGAAATAACAATGTTGTAGGACAGCTCTATGAATTAGGAGCAAGTATGGACATAGGCATATTGAGTGTTCTAATGACTTGTTCTGGTAACCACAGCCTCTATAGCATTTACATATCCAATTTGTTATCTTTAAGGGATGCCAGAAGAACAAAACTGCAAACAATATTCTGCCATTTGTGCATGCCAGCTATGTACACTGCTGACTTGACTTGCAGTTTCAGGCTCTAAGTCAACTTATTAGGGACAGTGTAATATGGGTGTTTTAGGAGCTACAAAAGAAATATGGAATGCCCAGGCTAGGGCTCTTTAGTTACTTGAAGCTTTGGGATTTCTTTTAACATCCCCCTATAATCGATGTGCAGCTAGTGCATAATTAATTAATTTAAATCTTTAGTAAGGTACCTAGACTGGGGTCTTAAGCTGTATGTTCTATCGAATCTTAATAAGTATAAAAAAACAGGAACATAATTGTAGTCGTCTGGCAAGTAAATGGGCTAGAAATCTGAGCATTGTGTTATTATACAGGGACATTAGCTTTAGTAATCAGCTTGCACAAACTGTCCTTAACATATCTTGCCACAAAGCTAATTTTTCGAATTACTGTGTGATTTATATTATACTCCTTACTGATTGCATAAATGGAGTTTTAGAGAAACTTTCTAGTGTTTTCGCTGTTAAGAGATAGAAGCAGATCTAACTCACGTATTTGCCTCATGTCCGATTATTCTACTCTACTGGACCAAGGTGTCTGATCATCTTAATAACTTGTAAATTGAGATACCTTTTGAACGCAAAATGATTGTGCTAGACTAATAACCTAGTATTACTTCCTACAAGGTGGAGGGGGTCTTCTTTTTCGCTCTCACCATTGTGCAATTGGCCATTGCACACGCTTGGCTATGTGAGAGTTCTCTATGCGTTTATACAATTGTGCATTATTAACGTTGAACAGAATGTGTTTTTTTTCACTCAAAGTTACGTGTGTACATTTATTGAATTTTATTGCTTTTGAAAGCAAATGTACTATTGACTTGTTTAAAGTGCCTTTTCTGGTTTATGTTAACTAGGCCACAGTTAGGCCTCAACGCCACCTTGTTCAAAATGGATGTCTTCCCCTGCACGCTCAATGTTTATTATTGTCACAAAACACAGTTAAGCGAATTAATGGTTGGTTATTGATGTTGTTTTTGCTGTTTTCGAAAAATCACTTTCCAACATGTGCTACGTAATGTTGCGATCACTCAAGGCCCCTTCCGCTACTTCACTGTATCTCTGTACTATATTTATCGGGCGGGGCTGCGCTCTTAAAACACATCTAGCCAAACAGACTATACAAAACCCTGCCTCACTAATACAATGTAAAACGTATTCATACACCTCACCCCTCCCCTAAGGAACCATCTCAAAATTACCTTGCCACTCATACCTCTCCAGTCTCTGTTCACAACAAAACTTCACCCATCAAACTGTTCAATGTCAATCAAATGCTTCCCCTTCTGTAGCATTTCAAATTGTCCCTCCTCCCAATTGCATCTCTGAACTGTGTTAACCTGTTCAACATCCGTGAAATAACTTTCAAACTGTTGAAACTACCGCCACCAGAGAAACCTCCCAAGAGTTTTTCTGCCCCTCACTTATGCTGTGTTCCTCAACAAAGTAGACAATGCCAACCGCAACTGTAACAAATACAAGTCCATACCCAGTATACTCAGATGCACGCCGTCCTTTCTGATAAAAACTGCCTTTCTTCAAACCTAATACAGCTATGTTCCAACACAATCATGCCTTCTTTGCAAAACCTCGATATATTTTTATTGCATTTTTTCGGGCCCTTACAATTGTCCAAGGCTTCTTGGCACACCTCCTTGGTCAAAACACTGTCCAAACCAAAGTTGTGCCTGACCACACCCTTTTGATTTCATTTAGGCCTTCCTTCATCTGCATCAAATCATTTTCCCGCAAATGCAAAGCCAATGTTTCCAGGCAATGAAAGTTTCTTCAGCCTGGCAGCAATTTCTTCCAACTCAGCCCACCTTTCCCAAACCATTTTTACTGCCCCACAATGCAATCTATAATAGACACAAAATTCATATTAAAGAGGATCTCTCCCAAGCAAGGACTGCTCTGGTATGATGTTTATAAAAGTCTGATTTCCACCGTCCCACATTTTAAATCTCCTGAGTGTCACGCACTTCTTTCTACCTCTTTCATCCATCTTTGATTTTGGCACCAACACCTGCACTTCACTCCGCACCACCTGAACATCCTTTTTTTTTGTATGCCTCCAGTCTTCTTGGTACCAATCACCTGCCCTATGCGGGACGCACCAAAAAACAGCCATCACCACTGAAAACAAAATACTTTCTTGCACACTGATACAGATGTGTCGCAGCACACCAATCAATCACTTCAGCAACTGTAGCATCACAGGCCTCCTCACCCTTCCTTTCTGACCCTGCTCTTTTGCCCAACCTTCCAACAATCTCCTTCCCAACTCACCGGCTGTGGGCTCATAGCCCCAGTACAGTTTTCCAGAAAATGCCAAACGTGGAAGCTTGTCCCAGTCATCACAGATGACAAACCTTTCTCAATCATAACCATAATGAATTTACCCCATCATCTCTACACAAATGCTCTCCATCTTCTATGCTAATTCTTCAAACTCCTGCCACTGAACTCATTCCATGCTTGACTGTCTGTGCGCCATGTTGATTTGGACAAAGAACGCTTGATTAGCTGCATCAACCTTGTTCTTCAACTGTCCACGGGTACTCTTGCATTGTTGTCATCTCTGCATTGGCCCCAGGTGCTAGCCCACAGAATTTCTGCCACCGAGAATGAGAAAGAGCACCAGCATTGCTCTTGTCTACTCCTGCAATGTGTGGCCCTTGAAAACCACATTTAGTTGCGAACATTCCAAGACAAAAACTCTTAACAGCTTAAGAACCTACAGATACTTTTGCTGACTGTCTATGTGAACCACTGACAAATTGTCCATAAGAAAAGGCACTTTTTTGTTGAAAAACTCACGGACCCAGACAAAAACTGCTGGGAAGAATTCCAGAAACTCAATGCTACAACCTCCATTCTTCCACTGATTAGATTTTTTTTCCACGCACCAATGTCCTTACCAAAAAATGTGAAACCTGCCCCTCCAACTACATCAGAAAACAACTTCAGAGACCATTCGACTTCTTCGCCCATTCCATCCATGGAAAGTCAATTGAAATCCTGCAAGAATGTTCTCCACACCTTCAAATCTTCCTTCACACCTGCTTTTAACCTGATTCTATGGTGAGGAAGGGAAACCCCAGATAATGCCAAGCCCAATCTGTGACAAAAAGTGCACCCATCTTTTACTGCTCTACAAGCAAAATTGAGATACCTCAGCAGTACCTGAATGTATTTCACTTTAGCCTTGACTTTTGCTAGCATCTCATTCAACAGTCTCAATAATGTCACTCTCTTGCCCTCAGGCAACCTCACCTCCATTCTTACTGCATCCAGCTCCGCTCCCAGAGAGGTCAGAATCTCAACTGGTCCATAAGAGCTATTGGAACTCCTATGTTCTGTAACACTTCCTGGAATCTGTCTAGCAAGTTCTTGCACTCCAATGATTTTGGTGCTCTGACCTGGAAAAAACTGTCCAGATAATGGGCCTCATTATGACTTCGGCAGTCCTTTTACGGACCGCCCAAGCCGCTGCAGCCAAAAGACCGCCAGTACTGGAGGTCTTTTGCCCGCCATTTTAGGAGTGTTCTGCTGGGCCAGCGGGCAAAAACAGCAGAACACTCACCACAGTTGATGCTGGCTCGTAATTGAGCTGGTGGTAATGTTGTGGTGTGTCGGGTGCAACAGCATCATTCGCACATTTCACTGCCTGTAATTCGGGCAGTGAAATGCACAATGGGGCTGTGCATGGGGGCCCCTGCAGTACACATGCCAAGGTGTTTATCGCCATGGAAAGGATGGTGGATGGGGACCCATAAACCCCAGGGCAGCGCTGCCCTGGCGGATTACAACCGCCGGGACCGCCTGGCTTTAGGCTAGCTGCAGCCTGGCGGTGTCGGTGGTTTGACTTTGGTGCCACGGTCAAATGGGGCGGACGAACCACCCTGTCTGCGGCGGTCCGACTGCTATAGCGAGGCTGGCGGTCTTACAACTGCTGCCAGCCTCGTAATGAGGCCCAATGTGTCATGGCTGCTGAACCTGTTATGTTTTGAAACAGCTGCTGCAACATTGTACTGAAAGCTTAAATGAACAAGAAAGAGAGCAACCCATAGGCAATGCTTTATCCACAAATATACAACCAGCAAACTGAATTCCAAAAGCTTGAAGTCATCTGAGTGGACTTGCTACTGATTTGATGTCACATTTAGCCATCCGTGCACCTCTTCCAGCTTTTTGTACTAAGACTATTGCTGAATCTAGTGATGGATAATGCATTCTTCTCCTTTCTTCTGGTACGAAATATTTGCAGACAGACCCTCTGGCTAGAAGAGATGTTGAATCATCCTAAACTCACCTGGTTCTTTCATAGGAACTACCCCTATGGGAGAAATATTCAGATTTGGCAAAGGCCAATCAAACAAAAGGCCGGCCATATCTTCTTTATCCTCTTTCATCAATGTGAGTCACACAAGCTCTTGCTGACACTGGACGGAAAGCAAATTCTCAGCCCAGTTACGCACCCAGGGACCTTCGTAGCCCAGCTTAAATCCAATGCGCATTAATGCATCCAATATCGCATGCAATTTTAACTGGTGTACAAGCCCTTTCCCATGTTGTGTGGGCCATTTCTCCCTCTACCCTTGTCACTGCCATTCTGCCACTGACTCCGCTATTGATCTGACACTGTCCCCTTTGGTGGCGCTTTTTTGATTACTCCCTTTTTAAGGACAATATTTCAGAATGGGATATCTTGCCCCGCTCTGGTAACATTTGTGTTGAAAATGGCAATACTCCCTGTTGAACATTCCCTTGTTAAATGCCCAACATGTGCCAGATGTGTTCGCCTGTCCTCTTCCGGACGACCCCACCACCCCGGTGGTCTCGAAAGGGCTTTTAAATCACAGGCCACCCACTAGCTGTGTAAGTCATTGGGGCTTCCCTTGCTGGCGTCTTTGTTTGCAGAAAGAGTTCATTATCCATTTGTCCCCACAGACCATCTGCATCATCCGCTACTCTTGCCCTAAATAAGGCCACACACCACTCAGGAAATTTTTCACATTATACACTTGTATAAATTAAAAATGCTGCCGTCCAGTTTTCAATATTCACCGGTCCTTTTGGGTGCTTGGACAACCCAGATTCTTCCTCATTTGACCCTTCCTTTGACCTCACTTCCTTATGCCGCAGCTTGAACATTTCTATGTACTCATCTTTCCAAATTGTCTCCTTTGTGGCCCTGGTAAGATGGGACCCCAATGGTTTCATGATGCCCATGTATGGAAGCTTCTTATGCCTAACCTTCTTACTTTCTTTTTTATCCCCTTCATCCTTGTTCATTCCCGTATCTTCTACATTTGACCCTGCCCTTTTTCCTTTCTTCTCATCGGACGGAGCATTACCATCATCTCCTGTCCCTTTGTCCTGGATGTACTTTCCTGTCACCAACCTGATCCCTCCCTCCACTCCATTTTCCCCCATGCCCACACCCACTGACTGGCATCCAACCTCAGTACTCAACCTGCTGGTCTTACCTGGTTTCAATGCAGTGACCCGACCTGCAGTCCACGAACCCACTGTCATTCCTTGTCTGGTTTGTGCTCCAGAATCTCTTGTCCTTGTGGTCTTTTTCATGACTAGAAAAATACTAGCTGGTGCATCATCAACAATCTCTTAGCAGGCATGATGTGAATCATTGGACGCTAACCACCATGCTCCATCTTCCTCTGCAGCTTCCTGCAGCTCACCTTCCTCTAATTCCTCCTCATCATAGTCCAACATCTCATTCATTCCCCCATCCACATCTCCATACCCATCTGCACTTTTGCACAGTAATTCCCCATGGTCGATACCACCATCATCAACATGTCCATTGCGCCGCTCCGGTTAATGTGGGGAGGCTGGTGTAAGCCTTCCGCTGATACTAATGTTACAGTCCCTCGAAGTCCCAGTGCTGACCACACAGACACGTGCTCTGACTTTGGGGCGGGGTCAATGAGCTGTACCATCCTCTCCCTGCTGCACGAGTGCCATAGCCAACAAACCATCAATGTCCCCTACCTGACCCCTCTGGTCAGTAGTTCCTAGGACTGTCCCTGCTCTGTCATTTACCATAGAAACCTCACCTGGTATCCACTGCCACCTACCTCCTGTTGACTGCTTAATACTGGCCGAGACTGCCCGCAGAGATGCTGTCTGTGAATCTCCACTACACTGCTGAACTTGCGCCTAGTTGGCTAGGTCACAGCCCCCCTTCATGCCTACCACAGATACCCCCAGTACACCCTGTAGACTTCTGGGTCCCAGCCCCCCTGGCCTATCCCTGCACTCACTCGCTTCTCAAAAAGTAGCATCCAGACCTGGCACTGAGGCACCAGCCTCCATGTTTGCTGCTGTTCCCCTTATAACCTCCGCAGCATTGGAAAGTGCGCCGCTGGTCCCCCAACCTGCAAGCCTGAGTGCCCCTAGTGATGCCTTAACTGACTCTGCAGCGCAGGCAAAAGTTTCATTTTCCCTGGACGGAGCCTCAAAAGTAATTGCAGGACCAGACAGGTCCAAAATTGCCCCCATTGTTACACTCTAAGCTCAGACACCACTTTTGTTAAATTCAAAACGGGGCTTGCTGCCTCTAGGCAACAAGTCTAATGGCAGGCCAGCATCAATAAAGATCCTATCCTCGCATGCATGTGCGCCACCTCGCTGAGCTGTACAGGCCTCAGTGAAGCTTCTGCATGGACAGGGGATGTACCTCTTAGGCTTACAACATCCTCCCGCTGCCTGCTCAACAGCCTCTCCGCAGCTGCAACAGAAGGCCCTGGCACAGAGCCAGATAAGCCCTCAATTAATGCATCCAATTTCCCAGGTGGCTTCACGTGTGCTGCAGAGCTGCCCAGACTGCTTTGGCACTTGGGGTCTCAGAGGAGTGCTGGCCCACCAATGGGTCTGTGCTTACTTTTGGGACCCCAATCACCTGTGACTCCTTCTTCATGACATTACCGCTGGGTGGCGAGCAAGCCATAATGGCTGCCCCCACCCATCCTGTGGACCTGCATTGTGGCCTCCGCCTCTTCGCCACCCAGGCCTGGTTTCACACTCCCAGCTGCATTAAATAAGCCTAGCCCTCTGGCTCAAGTGTCAAAAGGACCCCTACCACCTTTTAGCTTTGGGCCCTCTTAATGAGTCCTAACTAAGGGGGGCAAATTGACTCCAGAGTAAAATATAAATGTCTGCAAATGGTCCCTGCTGAACAACTTTCCCTGCTCCTGCCAAGTGCATAAAGCTAAGGGCCTTCCCTAAATTAAGCCATCCTACTCTATCATTTAAATTTCACCCCCTTCTACTCCTACAAAGTCTGTCTCTACTTAACCCTTGGGCTGCACCACGCACCCAATACCCCAGGGGGTGCCAGCTTACGCCTAAACACCTTCAACCCCCATTCACACTGTTATTTTGTAATTAGTTTACCCTGCCATCTAGAGATGACATTAGTATAGACGAGCTAAATCAATATTCATGTGGTAGGGTAGTTCTTAGATGGCACAGCAATATGACATTTAATAGAAAAGTGCTCTGATTTGCAGAATGACTTAGAAACCTCCAATTTTGGGAGTGAGCCAGAACTTCTGTAAGACTTATCTGATGCAACTAGGGATGCTGTCAGATTTCTTATTGATTTTGCTGCTCATTTGGGGCTTACAACCTTTTTTGATTTTGCTCTTTATTTTGTATTGTTCTATTTCCAAGAGCCTTCGTGGCAATGACCTTATGCATTCACATTTACAATTTTTGTACCGCACATTTTGAATTTGTGTAATAAATCGTTCTAAATTTTCTAGTTCTGCCCTAGAGCCCTCTTATTGAGTTTTTCCTTAATTAACTGTATTTTTGATACCCTGTGTGTTACTTTGTCTCTGGACACATTGGCTTGTGAAATTGAGGTTTAACACCGTCTTTGACCCATCCAAACATGGGCCTGCTATTGAGGTATCTTTGGAGTGTGCAAATTTAAGGGTTTCCCAGATCTGCAAAGTTTTAGTAGCAGAAGATGGTTGCGAAACAGGAGCGCCTCGTATCTGCTTTAGAGATTACTTCTTGCCTGTCTCTAGTTTATTACAGTGAATTTTCCACTGTGGATTTTCCTAGTGAATTATTTGCTGTGCTCCTGACGTGCAGTGCTGTTCTGGGTAAAGAGGATTAAAAGTATAAATAGGGCAGATTGATTCTTGAGTTTCAGAGTGTTCTGGTGTGTTACTAATGTATTGTGGTCTGTGCTGAGTGAGGGGTATTATGCTGCGTGTACTGTTCTTGGTTCTGCAATTTTGACTTTGGGTTCAATTGGATTAATCACTGTGATTTTGATGTATTTGTCTTATTTGTGATTTGCATCTAAGAAATATTGGTTATTTGTTGATTTGGTCATTGGATTCATTGAAATCCAAGCTCTCAAGATATTGTTGTTAAATTTGTTGCATTCATGCAGATAGGAATTTCTTTCACAAAATTTTCCATTTTTGGGTTTGCTTGTCTAATTTTAGTTGGCATTATTTATTCTTGAATGCTCAGTAATGTACACTAGCTAAAGGTGGATTGTCGCTGGACGGGAGTCTATTCAGTGTGAATTGAGTTTGACAAATGCAGTGGAAGTAGTAGTCTTGTTTCTTTTGATTGTGAGATTTCTTTTTGTTTAACCTGCTGACTTCCTCCTGTTAGACCTTGCATCCTTGACGTGGTTTCCCCCTAAATCTTGTACTGAGGTTGTTTCTACTGACATCATTTCTGCTGGCCTTAGGATTCTGCCCACTTTACCACTGCTTACCAGTGCTAAAGTGCTTGTGCTCTTTTCCTAAAACATGGTAGCATTGGCAAATACCCAATTGGCATATTTAATTTACTTATAGGTCCCTAGTAAACTGCACTTCATGTGCCCACGGCCTGTAAATGAAATGCTGCAAGTGGTGGGCCTGCAGCACTGATTGTGCCAACCACTTAAGTGGCCCTTTAAACATTCCATTAAACATGGCAGGCTGACAACTGCTTCACCATACCCACCAGAGTCTCTGAACCCACGCGCAGCCTGGTGTCGAGGGCACGAGGGCCCCAGAGAAAACAAGGAGCCCTGCCTCGCCGGAGCCCACAGAGGAGATAGCTGCAAACCGAGGTCTGAGCTGACCTGAGCATACTGATTAAGCAACTTTCACAATAAGGCTACTGAGTATAAATGAGTCACATGAAGTGGCAGATTCAGAGGACGAGTAAAAAGTGGATCATTTAGGTGGTGAATTATTAAAACTACTGATGTGAGGATTCAGTAAGCCTTTCCCCATTACATCATACAGTCACACTGGCAGCTGGAAGGCCATCTGCATGCTGATTGACGAAAACCGAGATACATTGATTACATTTAATAAAGTGTATATATACATATTGGAATAAGTGACCCTTTTCTTCATTGGAACTTGAAATCAATCACCTCACATCTAATTGGAATGCACACTTTCTTCACTCTAGGCAAAGTATGAGTGTTTTTTTTCTCTGTTAAGAAGTACTTAATACCAAGAGCAAGCCTTGAGGAAGTCCTGTAATGGGACAAAACACATGTCGGCTGAAATCATCAATAATTGGCTGACATCATCTAAAATTAAGAAATGGGCCTGGATGGTTGAAATCATCTATGAGGAAATAGACCAGGGTGATTTAAGAAAACTCAACAGTCATGATATTGGGAATTATGAAGTACCAAAAATGATTTTTTTTTTTTTTAAGTATTGGTAATGAATATAGCTATATGAAATTGTGAAGAAAATGAGTATGAATATTTATAAACAATTTTTATATAATTGTGATGTAGTAAAAGTAAATGATTTACACCTTGATGTCTAAAATATTTTGTGATTACTTATGTTTCTTTGAAGTTGTACATGTTCAATGCAAGTACATTTATAGCTATACAAAGTACAAAATTAACAATAGGATTTATAGAAATTTGTATTGTGTGCTCCACTAATATATTGCCCTTTAAACATGTCTCAGGCCTGCCATTGCAGAGCTGGTGTGTGCAGTTTTAAACTGCTATTTCATCTTGGCAAAATAAACCTATTGCCAGGCCCACATCCTCCCTTTTAATACACATAAGTTACCCCTAGTGTAGGCCCTAGAAAGCCAACAGGGCAGAGTGCAATGTATACATAAAAAGTAGGTGTAGGAAGCTGGCCTCGTGTTTGGTGGGTACCTGAGGTACTTACACCTTATACCAGGTCCAGGTATCCCCTATTAGTGTAGTGTAGGCAGTGTCTAGAAGCCAATCTTTATAGAGGTAGCTGTGGATGAGCAGCCAAGACTTATCTAGGATGCATGCAAAGCCCATGCAATACCACTGTAGTCACCAGCACTTACGCACATGAAAGAAAACACTCAGTATTATGAAAATGAAGGGGTCTTTATTACAGTAACACAGTACCAAAACACTAGATAGGCAACCCTCCAATAGGAGGTAAGTAAACACACTAAATATGTACACTAGTTATCAGCAATAGGCATAGAAAGTTATAGAAAACAGTGCAAATGCAATTAGACAATAGTGACCCTAGGGGGAGCCCAAACCACATACTAAAAAAATTGAATACAATCACAGGACCCCACCTAGGTAAGTGGAATGGGTACAGGGGAGCTAGGGTACTAGGAAACCCAAAGTTAAGTACCACAGTGCCCCCTAGCGACCAGGAAGAAAGGAGTAAGTTACTGGATTTTTCCCAAACCATCCAAAAGGAAGAAAATGAAGAATATGCAACACCCAGACAAGACTGCAAGAAACCAGTGGTGGATTCCTGAAGAGAAAGACCTGTGGAAGAAGGGTACCAAGTCCAGAAGTCACAGACTGTTCCTCTTATAACCTCCGCAGCAGGAGTAGAAGCTACTACCCACCCAGCTGTGGATGCAGGAGTTGGTCGACGGTAGGATGAAGATGGTCAGAAATGCAGCCCTGAAATACATGAAGAGTTCCTGGAGGATGCAGTCGACGTCCTACGCCGGATGGATGATTGCAGTCGGTCAGTGACGTGGAAAAGCCACAAACAAGCCTTGGCAAAGGCAGAAGTCATGGTGAAGCAAGAGTGGAGCTGCCAGGGACCAGCAAGGTCCAGGATGATTCAACCCACGGGGGAGTCCTAGGGCGCCCTCAGCCAGGCAGGGAGTCCACAGAAGAAGAGGCAGCCCCAACAGGAGACACACTGGACAAGGGATCAGGAGTCGCAGAGGAGCCCACGCAGCACAACAGGAGAAGGGTCCCATGTCGCAGGAGAAGCATGCAGAGGGCTGTGTGTTGCAGGAAGGAGTGTTGAGGGCTGGGGCTACACGTAGCCTGAACATCCCTTGGAGGAGATGCAAACAAGCCTTGGTAGCTTCAAGGGATGAGGTGCACGGGGGTACTGTCCTGCTTGGGAAGGCATGTGTTACCTCCACCGAAGTTGGACAGCTGGCAGAGAGGACCTAGAGGACTACTCCGGACCACCATCTGTGATGCAGGATCCATGCAGCTCAGGATGAAGGAGATCCACGCAGCGGGTCGTCTTTGCAATTGGTGTCTGCCAATGCAGGGGAGTGACTCCTTCACTCCAAGGGAGATTCCTTCTCATGCAGACTGAAGACTTGCCAACCTTGGAGGATGCACAGCCGGGGAAATGTTGCAGAGGCTGGAAGGAGCCGCGGAAACAATGTTGCAAACAGAGTCTTCATCGTAAATGCAGATTGTCAGTTCCTGGAGGGTCCAGTCGCGGTTCCAGTGGCTAGAAGTCAAAGTAGAGGTTGCAGAGGAGTCCTGCTGGAATCCTGGAAGCTCGAATTTGAGGACCCACCCAAGAGAGAGACCCTAAATAGCCCTGAAAGAGGGACTGTTACCTAGGGGTGGAAATGGTACAAGTTACCAAGTTTGAAGGGAGAGAGCATAATGTCTTGGGTCCTGGTTAGCAGGATCCCAGTGAACACAGTCAAAAACACTGACAACAGACAGAAAATGGGGGTAACCATGCCAAGAAAGAGGGTACTTTCCTACAGTAGGACATGCACTTTTAGTTTTATATGTCCTGGTGGTGAAAAACTAAAAGAAATGTTTTTCACCACTGCAAGACCTGTCTCTCCTATAGGTTAACTTTGGCATTGCCTTATTACACGTTTTAAGCGTAATTTCCAAATAGGAAACAATAACCCCTTGAAGTGTTGTGTCTCTGGAAGCACAATCTAAAATCCTAGCTTATGGTGAAGTTGGATTTTAAATTGCAATTCTGAGAATGCCATTTTTAGAAAGTTAGGCCCTCATTACAACATTGGTGTTAAGTGCTGCTTACCGCCATGCTGACTGCCGCCAACATACCGTGACCGCAGCGGTATACCGCTACTGGCATTATGACCCACACATAGAAATCCGCCACTATACAGACACTCACACAAGTCCGCCAGCCCAAAGGTCAGTGATAAAATGGCGGTACCAAAACCCACACCGTTACGCCAACAGAAATAAGTCCACAGCATAATGACCCACGAATCACTGCGGCGGACATTCAACCACGGTAAACCATTGGTGTACATACCGCCGCGCTCAAAATACACACACAATAACAAAACAGCACCACATTCGACAATTCAAACTACACACACCTGACACACATACACACACCACACCCACAACACTATAAAACACCCACCCACAATACACACAACCCTTTACGACCCAAACATTTTGGCAAGTGAGAGAGAGACAAGCCAGGAGCACCCACTGAATCTGAGCCACAAAACACCATCACCCATACAACATCCACACACCTCACAGCACACACCCCAACCACAGCACGCCACACACCCTCACACATACCACTCACACTGCACCCATGCCACCACAAAGACACCCCAGGTTCTCAGAGGAGGAGCTAAGAGTCAAGGTGGAGGAAATCATCCGGGTAGAGCCACAGCTATTTGGATCACAGGTGCAGCAGACATCTATTGCAAGGAAGATGGAGCTATGGCGGAGAGTCGTGGGCAGGGTCAATGCCGTGGGACAGCACCCAGGAACAGGGTATGACATCAGGAAGAGGTGGAAGGATCTACGGGGGAAGGTGCGTTCAGTGATAGCAAGACATCAGGTAGCTGTACAGAGGACTGGCGGTGGACCCCCACCTCCTACCCCACATCTAACAACATGGGAGGAGCAAGTCTTGGCAATCATGCATCCTGAGGGCCTCGCAGGAGTAGCAGGAGAACTGGACTCTGATAAGTCAAATATTTACTACTTTATCCCCAACCCTACCTGAATGCCATCACAAACAACAACCCCTACCCTCACCCCGATCACCCCACCACCTCACATATACCCCACCATCACAACCCAACCATCCCAATACCAAGCCCTGCATGCAACACCAATCCATGGACACCCATCACAGACCTGCATGGACACCCATCACCACAGCATGCACAATAGTGACAATCACTTAGCCATACCAAGCACAACTCACACAAGCCAAGCTGCCTTGCTAATAACAACCATAGAGGGAAACATACCCATGCACAAGATGGCACATGCAGATACAATAACACTGCATTTACATCCCCACAGGAACCCCACTCAACGTCACCGGAGAAGAGGTGCCAGCCACATCCAGTCCCCCCTGAAGAGGCCCACAGTGATGACAGCAGCTCTGCATGCCTGGATCACGATGATCAACCTGGCCCATCAGGGACTTCTGGACAGTCGGTGACCCAGCCACAGTCCCAACCCACCACAGAGCCTCCCCCCTCAGGAAACATCACCACAGCACCCAGCCAGCGGGCCCATCCCTCTGTCCCCAGGACACGTCAATCAGCAATGTGTCCACCATTACAGGGACCCCAGGCAACCCAACAAACACAGGACGATCAGGGACCTGGGGTCAGTGGCAGTGGGCATATGGTTCAGGGGACAGAGGCACAGGACAACAGGGAAGCTGGGAGGACTGCTGTGCGACAGGGGGACGACAGGCCCAGGGAACCGACTCTCCATGAGGCACTCACCAACATCCTGGTAGCATACCACCATTCCCAGGAGACCAAGTGCCAGATACTGGCCAAGCTGCAGGAGACCCAGCAGCTGCAGGAGGGACAGTTCCTGGGGATCAGGGAGGACCGGAGGGACATCCACACCACCCTGGTCACCATTGCAGGGGTGCTGGCAGACATGGCCAACACCATGAGGGAAGCAGTGGCACACCAGTGGACCCCTGACACTAGCCAAACTGAAGAACAGCCCTCCACCTCCGCCGGGGCTAGTGGACAGGAGGCCCCGCCACAGGACCAACAGGCAACCAGCACCCTGCATAAGAAGAACCACCCCGCAAACAGTCCCTGTGATCCAGGCAGAAGCCAGAGAACATTGCCAAGACCCCCGCCAGGAAATAAGACTCACCTGATTGACACCCTTATGTCCCACTCTGTCACCCTGTCCACCTTGAACTGCCATTGCTCCACTTTCTATTTCAAATGTGCTGTAATATTTACATAGGTATGACCTGTAGTGGGCAGCAGTAAACACACCAGGAGCCAGAGTGGGGCACAGAGATCTGAAAATAGAGATGCCAAAGGGTACAGTAAGTGGCCATAGAAATAGGGAAGTCAGGCTGCCATGTTCAATGTCAAACACAAAACTGCAATGGAATGTGAAGTTACAGTGTCTTACCTGTGTGTCACTGGAAGTACTGTTGAATTAGTGTACTTCTGTTGTCCACATCTTCTTCCTCTGCCTCCTCTTCGTCACTGTCCACAGGCTTCACCGCTGCCACACGACCATCCCCAGGCTCATCCTCCTGCAGAAAAGGCTCCTGGCTTCTCAAGGCCAGGTTGTGCAACATGCAACATGCAACGATGATCTGGCATACCTTCTTGGGTGAGTAGCACAGGGATCCACCTGTCAGATGGAGGCACCGGAATCTGGCCTTCAGGAGGCCAAATATTCTCTCAAAGAGCCTCCTTGTTTGCCCATGTGCCTCATTGTAACGCTCCTCTGCCCTTGTCCTGGCATTCCTCACTTGCGTCAGTAGCCATGAGAGGTTGGGGTAACCAGAGTCACCTGCAAATATTCGAGGGATACCTGTTACCCACACACTCACCATTAGGGCCAAACTCACACCCATATACCTACATCAACTGGGTGGGGACCATGGGCTCACCTATTAGCCACACCCTGTGCCTCTGGAGTTGAGTCATCACATATGGAATGCTGCTATTCCTCAAGATTAAGACATCATGCACAGAGCCAGGATACTTGGTGTTGACCTGGGAGATGTACTGGTCCGCCAAACACACCATCTGCACATCCAGAGAGTTAAAGCTTTTCCTATTTCTGAACACTTGTTAATTTCTCCGGGGGGGACAAATGCGTATGTGTACCATCAATGGCACCAATGATGTTCGGGATTTGTCCCAGTGCATAAACGTCAGCCTTCACTGTAGCCAAATCCTCCACCTGAGGGAATACGATGTAGCTGCGCATGTGTTTCAGCAGGACAGACAACACTCTGGTCAGCATGTTTGAGAACATTGGCTAAAACATCCCTGATGCCATGGCCACTGTCGCTTGGAAGGAACCACTTGCCAGGAAATGGAGCACTGACAGGACCTGCACTAGAGGGGGGATACCTGTGGGGTGGTGGATAGCTGAAATCAGGTCTTGCTCCAATTGGGCACACAGTTCTTGGATTGCGGCCCTATCAAGTCTGTAGGTCAGGATAATGTGCCTGTCCTCCATTGTCTCTAGGTCCACCAGGGGACTGTATATAGGGGGATGTCTCCATCTCCTATTCATCCTCAGCGGTTGAACTAAAGGGTGAAAAACGGTGAGCATAAGGTCATATTCACACATATGTCAATATTATTATGCATTTCTTCATTTACAGAAACAGTATGTGAACTTGTGAGTCAGTTGATGTGCCAGTGTCTGCTGTGAGGCAGTTAGGTGCCATGGCCTGTGCCCCCCTGAAATGGCACCTAGCTGACCTGAGAGGAGAGACAAGTGGAAATAAGGTAATTCCGCTGGCGTTGTGTGCCATTGCGGTCGGCAGTTGACGACCGCCGCGTAACATTGCATTGGTCATCATTGGGCCCTATGGGTTCTAGGAGCCAATGGCGGTGTATGCCGGCGGTGACAGTACGCACTGCTGCGGACATGACCGCCATTTTCTACCTGTGCACTCACTTGCTACCTGACCTTCAACAGGAAAGGACCTACAGTGTAAGTGCTGCTGTGACCTGTGTCTGGAAGTGACAATGGCTCGAGTGTCTGGGGAAAGGGCCCCTGTCTTCACTTCTGAGGAGTTGGAGAAACTAGTGGATGGGGTCCTACCCCAGTACACTTTACTCTATGGTCCTCCAGACAAACAGGTGAGTACACTGTGAGCATGATTGGTGGGCCAGGAATGTATGGATTGCTGTGTGTGTAAGTCCCGTGTAGGGGGGGTCTGAGGGGTCCTGGGCAGAGTGCTGCATGTATAGTGGTAAATGTATGTGCGTAAGGGGATGGGAGGGATATGCTGGGCCATGAGTATGACAGGCTAGACGGTATGACTAATCCCTTTTCTACTGCATTTTTTCTGCAGGTCAGCGCCCATCAGAAAATGAGTATTTGACGTGCCATCGCCAAGGAGGTGTGGACCCTGGGAGTCTTTGACAGGCGGAGCACCCACTGCCGCAAATGGTGGGAGGACCTGCGCCACTGGGCAAGGAAGGCGGTGGAGGCCCAGCTTGGGCTGGCCTCCCAATGAGGAAGGGGTGCCTGTCGTACCCTGACCCCCATGATGTTCCACATCCTGACAGTGGCCTATCCGGAGTTGGATGGGCGCTTGAAGGCATCACAGCAGCCACAAGGGGGAGAGTACAGATTCTGAAACATGACTTAGCGCGTGTTAAGGTTTTACCTGGGTGGGGGATGTGGGCTGTGGGTGCCCTTAGACCAGGGCGAACATGGCAGGGTATATTCAATGATGAGCAAGATCAGATGCATCCCAACCCCAACAGTGTTAGTGGGCATCTACTACTGGGCAGGGTACTGTGGGTTTCAGATGTGCAGCTAATGACGTTAGGCATTGTACCCCATGGGCTGGTGACTAGCATTGTAACTGGTAGTGCATGGCCTAGTGCACAGGGCTGTTCTCTGTGTGTTGTGTACGCCAACGGTAGTGTTGTTGCTGGCATTGACCAAGTGTATCCACCGTCTCTCCCCCCCTTTTTGTTTTGTCACCCTGTCCTTGTGTGCATTAGCATCATCTGGCGGAGGAGCAGAGGCACCGGAGACAGAGGGAGCTGCATCCCACATGGGCCTGGAGGCCGAATCCACCGACGGTGAGGACACCAGTGGGATGGAGGGCGAGGGGAGCACCATGACGGAGACAGGAGGGGACACTACCGACAGCGGCTCCTCCTCCGATGGAAGCTCCCTGGCGGTTGTGGACACCTCTGTGCCCACCCCAACAACAGGTACAGCCGCCACCCCTGTACCAGCACCACCCTCCCAGCAGCCCCTCAGCGTGTTTCCCGTGCCCGCTCACCCAAAAGGGTGGTCATCTTTTTCGCCCCAGGCACCTCAGGCCCTGCCCCAGTCAGCGCTGCTGCCCTCAGTGAGGAGGCTATTGACCTCCTGAGATCCCTTTCTGTTGGGCAGTCAACCATACTGAATGCCATCCAGGGTGTAGCGGGGCATTTGCAACAAACAAATGCATACCTGTAGGGCATTCACTCTGGTGTGGCGGCCCAACAGAGAGCATTCCAAGCTCTGGCCTCCGCCCTGAAGGCAGCCATTGTCCCTCTCTCCAGCCTCCCCCTCCAACTTCCTCTACCCAGTCCCAATCGCCTCAACCCCAGCTTATCCCAAGCTCACCTTCAGACCACCAATCACCCAAATCAATGCACAGAAGTGGTTCAGGCAAACACAAGCACCACACTTCATCTCACAGGTACTCACACAAGCACCATCCCCATGCAGACACGCCAACATCCACTGACTCCACTGTTTCCCCCCCTCCTCCTCGTCCACCTCCCTCCTAGTAGCGTCTCCACTCACACCTGCATGCACTACATTCTCATCCACTACCTCCATCATCATCACGCCTATCACTACACGCCCCTCACTGGCAGTCACCACCCCAACATCCATGCACAGGTCCCCTGTGTCTTCTCCCACTGTGTCTGTGACCCCTCCTCCCAAAGTACACAAATGCAAGCACACACACACCCAACAGCCATCCACCTCACAACAGCATCCAGCTCATGCACCTACACCAACCACAGCAGACTGACACCTCCTACAACCACTCCCTCTTCCTCCACTCCCAAACCTTCACCCTCTTCCTGCCCCAATGTCCCTAAGAAACTTTTCCTCGCCAACATTGACCTATTACCTACCCTCACCCCCATCCCCCGTCCTTCACCTCGGGCCAGAACCCAGCCCAGCACCTCAGCCACCCAGTCCACGGCCACTGTGGTTTCTGCAGGTGTGAGAGGCTCCAAGGAGGGACCGGCAGCCCAGCCAGTGTGCCAGCAACACCTGCCAAGGCCAAGAAGGGTCAAGGCAAGGGCAAGAAGGGGACACCAGCCAGCAAGGGGAAGGAGGCACAGTCAGCCAGCAAGGGCAAGACAAAGACTCCAGCTGGCAGAAGCAAGGAGGTACCACCATCTGCCAAGGGCAGGAAGTGGCGCACAGAACACCAGCCATGGCACTTCAGCCGTCCGAGGCTGCAGGTGAAGGCCTGGAGGCTACCACCACCACTGCCAGCACCGCCACCTGCACCGCGGGCAGCACTGCCACCTGTACTGCAGCCAGCACTGCCATCTGCCCCACCGCCAGCAGCACCACTGCCAGCAGCAGCAGCAGCCCCAGTGGGCAGCCGTCTGAGGCTGCAGGTGAAGGCCTGGAGCCTACCACCACCACTGCCTGCACCGCCACCAGCACCACGGGCAGCACCGTCACCTGCACCGCGGCCAGCACCGTTACCTGCCCCACCACCAGCAGCACCACTGCCAGCAGCAGGAGTCCCAGTGGGCAGCCGTCCACGGCTGCAGGTGAAGGCCTGGAGGCTACCACCACTACTGCCTGCACCGCCACCCACTTGAGGGACTGTGGCCTTGCACTCCCCAGGACCAAGCAGTTGGCAAACCACCCAATTGAGAGACTGTGGCTTTGCACTCCCCAGGACCAAGCAGTGGGCAAACCACCCACTTGAGAGACTGTGGACTTGCACTCCCCAGGACCAAGCAGTGGGCATGGAGCCCCCTCCAGGCCAGTGGCGTTATACCATATTCCGGCTGAGGTGCCCCCCCATTTCCCGTCCCCCTGAGGTGCCTGTGTGTTTTCGACTTGGTGCCCCTGCAGTGTTCTCTCCGTATTTAGGCAGGAGTCAAGTGTGGCCTTGGCATATGTGTTTTGGTCCAGTGGGCCACGGACATTTTAAAGTGGGCTTTGTCCCTCTTTTTGTATATATTGTACATACTGTTTATTTCTTTATGAACGTATTTCTCAAAATTACTAATATTACACTTATTTTACTCCATTCCTTTTGTCCTTGCATTATTCCTAAGGGTTACGGGGTGTATATGAAATGTTGTTGCATGTGTTTGTATGTATGGTGTTGGGGGTGAGGATGGGGGTGCTGCGTGTTGCGTGTGTGTGTGTGTCACTCTCTTTTTCCTCCCCATCCCCTGTGCGCTGGATGCAGTACTCACCGTGGACGTCTTCGCCGGCGTTCATGTTCCTGGTGTATGAGAAGGTACACCAGCATGGGGAACACCTGCAGTTCGGGCTCCATGGCGTCCTGGTTCTTCCTTGAGTGTCGAGAGGTGAGTTGACCTTCAGTGTTCTGTTTCCGCCGTCCTTTTGATGGCATTGGTACCGCCCTGGAAAAGCTGGCAGATGGGCGTGTTGTAATGCAGTGGGCGGTACATTGTCTTCCGCCTGGCTGTTGGCTGTTACCGCTGCAGTGTTTGTTGCTACCGTGGTGGCAGTCGGAGTGTTAAAGTGGCTGTTTGTATTGGCGGTTTCCGCTGTGGTCATGATTCCATTTTTTTTACTGCCGGCCTGTTGGCGGTATTCCTGCCACTTTATCACAGACTGCCAGGGTTGTAATGAGGGCCTCAGTGTTTTTATGTCTTAGATAATTGGTGCCTGCAGCCTGACTGGTTGTAGTTCCTCTAAGACAGACACACACAATGGGAGCTTAGGTGTTAATTGATGGGTTATCTTGTGCAAGATGTAAGAGAGGAGCTGGAGACTTACTTACACTTGAATAGGCTGTGCCCTGTCCCCTCAGAAAGGGCTAAATACCCACTGTAGTTAGTCTGGAGCCAGGATAGGGAGGGCAGGACATCTATGCTCTTGAAAGGCATGTTTTTGAAGTCTACTCCACATCAAAGGCAGCACTGGGTAGAAGAACTGGACCTCAAACACTATCATATCCTTACACTTCTGGACCTAAGGATACTCTGCCAGGAAGGACTGCTGAGATGCTAAAAGACTGCTACTCTGCTGTGCTGACCTGTTGCCCGCTGCACTCTTGCCTGGGAGTGAGAAGGACTGGATCTGCAACTCTCCAACCCAGAACCAAGAAAGACTCCAAGGGTTAGTTGGCTGGCCTCCTGATCTGGTCTCAGGGACATAAAAGACTTCCAACCAACCTGCTTCTGCATCTGGACTCTGACATCTGTGATTTCACCCAGCCAAATGGTGACACCCCAGTCTTGGACTCATGGAAGTGGCCTACGGTACTTCCCATCGAAACCAACAAATCCTCTCTGCTGAGCAGCGCTTCCCCAAGCAGAATCAATGCATTTTCTTGGCTGAGTAGCGCATCCTCGAGCAGGACCAACGCATCACCGCTGCTGCATGGATTCAACCCGGCACAGAAGACTAGCATTGCTGCTGCATCCCGCATCTTGAGTTTGACGCAACACCTTTGGAACTGCCACTGTGTGACTCTTCCCCAGAGGAGGTACTTGCATCCCTCCCTTACAGCAGCCTTGATGACAGTGCCAAAGCCCTGCATCGCAGCTTCGCTGCTTATTGGAACCGACTCATCGCCTCCACTGCGCAACACATCCTTGGCACTGGCCTTTGTATCACAAGCTCCGTCAATGGGATCTTCAATGTTGATGCAATAGGACCTTGCACCGCCGCCTTTCTGGATTTTAGAACTAATGCACTGTATCAGCTGTGTGACATATTTTCGACTCGGATCCATGCAACACTCCGCAACCAGGAATTAAGGTACCTGGGTCCTTGTAGCCAGCCTGCGCTCCATCGTGGTCGGTCTAAACTTTTGACTTTGTCCCGGTCCGGCGCAACCACATATTCCCCCTTGGTGCTTTTAGGTGCAATTTTTGTCATTTTGGTATATTTTATTTATTAGATTAAGTAATGTTTTTCTAACCTGGTGTGGGATTCTTTTTCTATGACGCTTTCGCTGTTTTACTGTTTTAAGTGTTGCACAAATACTTTACACCTTATCTAGCCTGACTGCTCTGTGCCAAGCTACCAGAGGGTGAGCACAGTTTAATTTGGGGTTTTCCTGTACCTGTGCCTTGGCGTGACAAGACATGTGGTTGCGGCTTGGTCAGGGCTCACAACCAAGTCAACCAACAACCCAGTTGTTCACACCTCCCATTTAAGTTGAGCAGACACAATTTATTTTGTTTATTTTTACATATTCAATAAAGAAAAGGCTGTGCATTATGCTCCAGTTCAGGAAAACTAAAAAGTATTTTTCCCCTTGGGTATTTATTCACATTAAAATCACACGTACCGTCTCCAAATATCACATAAATACAGATGTATTAACCAGTACCACAACAGTATCAGGATCACAAGTCTATCAATGGAAACACTTTCTTTAATTCTATAATCTGATTTTTCGACAGGTCAATATATTTAATTCAACATTGTTTCCAAGGGCCAGATGTAGAAAGAGTTGATTTTGCGACTCGGAAGTTGCGAGTTGGTGCGACTCGCAATTTCCGAGTCGCAAAATCATATGCAGAATGGTGTCCCAGACACCTTCTGCGAATCGCAAGGGGGTCGCAAAGACCCACCTCATTAATATTAATGAGGTGGGTCGCAATTTGCGACCCCCTTGAGATTCCCTGCACTCACAGGGATGGTGGCCTGCTGGAGACAGAAGACCTCCATGTCTGTGACTGCTTTTTCAATAAAGCAGTTTTTTTTGTATTGCAGCCCGTTTTCCTTAAAGGAAAACGAGTTGCAATACAAAAGAAAAAATGAAACCATTTGGTTTCGTTTTTTCAGAGTAGACAGTGGTCCATTGGACCACTGCCTTCTTTGAAAAAATATTTATGGCAACATTCACAAAGGGGAAGGTGTCCCATGGGGACCCCTTCCCTTTTGCGAATGAGTTAGCACCCACATGACATGGGTGCTAACTGCGAATTGCTTTGCGACCACGTTCGCAGTCACAAAGCAATTTTGCATTGCAGTGTGAATCGCAAATAGGAAGGGAACACCCCTTCCTATTTGCAAGTCGCATTCCCATTTTGCGAGTCGGTACAGACTCCCAAAATGGGAATGTGCATCGCGATGCGCGTTTTGCATGGCGCTAATTGCGAATTTCGCAGTTTGCGCAATGCAAAATGCTTTTTACATCTGGCCCCAAATTCTTCACAAAAAAAAACATTGTCCACACCCAACCCCACAAATGGCACAATTGTTCTCTAAAATGTCATAAAAACAAATCAACATAAATCAAATCAAAAACATCAATGTAAAAATTGCAGGGTGCGCTGGCCAATAGGCCAGCAAGAGCTTGGGCCTACCACATATGAGATCTGGGATCCTTGAGATCTCATTTGCCACTAAATAGCTCCCTCATTACTTAATTAGATCATTTTCACATGAACTGTAAGGGGCATGAACTCTGCAACCAAATGACATTGGATATATTCGTACCTGATTACAAAGACAATGGAGAGAGCAGTTTGCTGCAAACTACTCATTGGTGGCAGGGGAACACTGTTTTGGGTTCAGGTGGGAGTCCCTTTGGGTGCACATCACAGATAATAGACAGAGAAGGCCCATATAGTATCATACAGGGGATGCTGGATGGAGCACCATTACTATTCTGCAGTATAAATGTGCTCAATGTAACCAAATGTAAGTGGTGCCATACAGGGTGGGGATTTTAATTGTGAAGCAGATGTTTCCCATAATCAGTCTAATTGAGGAATCCCTGATACATAGGGTGGCACGCCTCTTTTCAGGATTAGGCAGTGAATTAGAACCTCCAAGATTTGTGGAGAAGTAGGAATGAGACAGTGAGGGAATTTTCATGTAACTCCCTGGTCTATTGCCCTCATTATGACCCTGGCCATGGGACCGGCAGTGAAGTCCGCCATATTACGACCATGACGGTTTGGGCACTACCATACCACCCCCTCCCTGCCCGCCCCGCCGCTTCACTGTGGCCCCCAGGGCTGGTGGTTTACACCTCCAGCCTGGCGGGAGTTGAATAACCGGCAAGGTTATTTCGACTCGGGACACCGCCAGCATTTTCCTGGCGGTCTCACTGCCGCGAAAATGCTGGCAGAAAGGTATCCCGACGACAGGAACATGCGTTCCTGTTGCTTGGATAACCCCCAAACACCCCTGCACACACAATCATACACAGACACACCCCCACTCACACACAAACTTACAACATTCACCCCATAGACACACATACATACCCATACACATCACTCATGCACTCATACACTCTCCATCCCCCACCCCCTTCCTCACTCATCTTCACACAACCACACCCCCGTCCCCCAATTGTACCTCAATGCATGCACACCGGCAGCACCCCGCCACCAGAAGACCGTCACACAGAATTACGGGTTGTAATTCTGTGGCGGTGCTGGCGGTGGAACCGCCTAACCGCCACCGACCGCCCTTGTGAATGCCGCCGGATATCCGACCACCGGTGGTGCGGATATCCGGTGGCAGTCATAATACAGCGGTCTTCCGGCGGCTGTGGCTGCGGCGGTCTTCGAAAAAGACTGCTGCAGTCGTAATGTGGGCCTATGACCTGCAGGTCTAATTGGACAAGTTGTTGATATACCCACAGGGAGTGGTGCAGTACTTAGCCTGCACATTTTCTGATCATAACCCTCTGCTGATGCATTTGGGATGGGGGGAAATATTGTCCTTAATTCCTATCCAGAGATTTCACCCTGATCACTTCCAGGATCCTGTTTTCCATGGCTCACTAGTGGACACTGTCAGGAAGTACTCCCTACATAATAGGCACACTACTGCATATGTACACATTGAGTGGGAAGCATTCAAAGTGGTGGCCAGAGGCCATTGTTTGGGCAAACAAGTTGGAGTCAGCAAGGCTTTAGACGCAGAATACTGAGTTAGAAAGCGTGCCTCATGAACAGGAAGACCGCAATTTGGCTGACCCCTCCTGTAGACCAGATCTGCTTGACATGCAAGGGAAACATGTGGAGTTAGTGTTGAGGTTAGGATTGTTTATGTACAAAGAAAATATAGGTTTGTCACACACCGAAGGAGGCAGTGCGGGGAGAATCTTAGCATGGTTAGTTTACCCAGGAGCACTGCACCAAAATGGTTCATGTGCTCAGAGATAGAAGGGGTGAACGAAAGCTTTCATGGATAGGCAAACATGACCTGTTTTTGCAGCATTATATGGACAAATACACGGGATCCTACCTCCCCCTAGAAGCCTCCATAGAAGTGTTCCTGGATAGCGCAATTCTGCCTACACTCTCGAATGACACACGCTGGTGCAGCAGATAATGGAACAAGAGAGAAGGGCAGCATTTAAAGAGCTCCGTGTGGGGAAGACCCCTGGATTGAGGTGTCTCCTTGCCCAGTTCTATCAAACATATGTTCCACATATCTCCCCCCACTTGGCAGCCGTATAAAGAGTGACTTGGGAAGATAGTGTCCTACCCCCTGCCAGCAGGGAGACATTACTAATCTCCCTCTCGAACCTCACAAGGATGCAGAACATACCTCCTCTTACCGATCCTTGTTGATGCTGAATCTCAACTACTAAACACTCAGTAACATATTAGCCAGTCGTTTACAACCCCATATACAATAGCTGATACCTGCAGAGGAACATCTCCTGAAATATACAGCTTTTTTGCGTACTGGATGAGAATGTGACCCCACAGGTGGACTTCCGAGAGTTATGGTCTGTTTCATAGACCTATGCAAGGCCTTTGAAATTATCCAGTTGTGATACAGCAATGAGCCATAAGAGCCCAGGACCAGGGTGGAATATATGGGTTGGGCTCGTGTACACTGGGGTGCAGGCTAGAGTCAAAATAGTGTGGAATATATTGGAGGCATTCAAGATAAGGACTGGCACCCAACAAGGATGCGCATTAGGCCCTGTGCTATTTGTGCTGCCCATTGAATCCCTTGCAAGCATTATTAGCAGCGAGGGTAGGCGGAAGTGCATATAGTTAGGACATGGCACAGAACAGAACAATTCACTCTTTACAGACAATATGCTTTTGTTTCTTTGGGATGCAGGAATGGAGGTGCTTTTGAGTATCCAGATGCTGCAGTTGTTGGGTGACATGACTGGCCTCTGCACAAGCTTGAAGAAGACGGGCATCCTCCTGGTAGTTCTAGAAGTTCAAGAAATGCCATAGGTGGTTATAGAGTGAGGTATTAAATGAGAGTCCCCAATGTTCCAAAATTTGGGGGTTTAAAAATCTACCATAAGAATGGGGAAAGCATGGAGGGCAACTTTCATGGGGTACTGCCTCGCTAACAGGAAGTGTTGCATTTTGAAGCTCCCCATCATGATTATTCTGCCAAGGTTGCTTTACTTATTTGTGAATCTCCCAATCTGGATTCCTCAATCCTGGTTCTAGACACATGGTGTGCAATTTCTTTTGGGAATGCAGTAGGCGCCGGCTCCCTTTACACACTATGCGGCACACAACAAGATAGAGGGCTAGGAGTCCCAGATCTTGAGCTGTAGCATGTTACAGCCCAGATTCAATGGCTGGCTAGATCAGTGTCACCTTAAGAATTCTCGGGCCATGTACAAGCAATATTTTCGAGGCCTCTGTTGCAAACAACTTTGAAGTTTATCACCCATTCTTTGCTAATTCAAGCCCTTTGTTGACTAACAATACTGATTTATATGTTAACGGTTAAGATAACAAAAATACACAGAAGTGAACTAGAGAGAAAGTTCACTTTCAAAGGAGGCACCATGGAAGGTAGGGGCCCTGGCCAATTGTCCACTTTGCCCATACCTTAAGATGTTTCTGGGCAAGAGAACACCAACTGGAGGAAAAAAGAAGTCTAGGGCTGCCACAGCAGAAGGTGGCCTTGGTAGCCTGGAAGACAAATGTCCTTGGAGTCATTGCCTAAGCTGCTGAGATTGGCCTTGTGCTGGTGGAAGGAATTTGTTTAAAAAAACAGTGAGTTCAGTTATAAGCATCATTGATACAGCTGGTCGGCCTTCCAACACTGAGGGGCGAATTCCTTATGGCACACAGAATGGCCGGGTTGACATATGCGGACCTGCTCATTGTGGGGGACTGCTATGATGAGGGGAAACTGAGGAGCTTGGGATGCTCCTCATTGATACTGGCCAGCCAGAATCACAATTCCTGGAATCACTGGCAGTGACTCGAGCAATACAAACACAGTTGAAGGCTACATAAGCAAAACCACCTGTGCATGAGGTGTTACCAATCCTCCTTACTTTTGAGGGAGTTACTAGTAAGTTTCCTGGTTCTATAAATCAGCCCTACTTATAATCAAGGTTGATCTGATGTACCTTTAAAGTAAATGGGAAGTTGAATTAGGCTGTGAATTCCAGGGGTGGGCATAGGCTGGAATTCTAGAGCATACTTGTACACTGTCCGGAAACACTAAGGCCCATATTTATACTTTTTGATGCAAAACTGCGAGCACCAAATTTATGGAATCTCGCAAGCAGGTGCATAGGGTGGGCTAGAGTAAAAAACAAAATGACGTTAGCCAGGTGAGGATGGCGGTGTCGCGTAGGCTCTCATTATCCTAAATGAGACTACTGGATTTCTAGGTAGCAGGGTCGTTCGTTCCTGGTGTGGGGGACTGAGTCTGACCCACTGAGAAGGACCTCTGTCACCTTCAATCCGGTTTTGCTCCGGCTAAATAGCAGTGCCTCATCTCTCCCAAGGGGGAGGGATGATTGGGCAGCCGAGCGCATGATCTCTTTAGAACTTCTCAGGGAAGTCGTGGTCACTCAGGTCCCAACCAACTCTCTCATTTACAGTATGATCTCATATACAAATGACAAAGGCAGTTTAAGTTTTATAGATTGTTTTTAATAAAACGACTGCATTTTAGATAATAAGGCGTGAGCCGCAATAACCAGAACCATACAACACAGTAGGATTGAAATAGTCACGAGGAGAGTGAAACATAAGAACAACGCTATCATAGTGTTAATAGATTCCGTTCTCTCTAAGTACGTTCTATTTTGAGCACAGCATGTTAAGCTCTAAGCCTGCCTTTCAGATTCCCTGGGAAGACATCAACCCTCAAACCTGAGCAAAGGCCTGTGATCTGGATCAGCATCTGCAACAGGGCAGTCAGCGTCTAGTTGGGGTTCCCTGGTCGGAATCTCCCTCTCTCCTCTATTAGGACAAGGAAGTGTTTTTATAACTAACTTGTCGATGTGGTAACAAAACGTCCCTACGCAAGAATGTATATCTGCAACCCAAAGACTAAACTCCTACCATGTCTATTGGCAATGTACCAGACTGCATCCTTGACTGAAGCACAGAGTGAACAAGAATGTGTTATTGAGAACTCCAGTGCTGAAGGAGGCTAAACAGTGTGATATAAAAAATAAAACAAGACCGTAGAACTGGCTATTTGAAAAATAACAGTACGAAGCTGAATAAAATGCATTTAGAGCAAAGTGCACAGAGGCCCGATGCTGCGAGCAAAGGAATAAAATACATCTAGGGCAAAGTGCACAAAGGCCTAACGCCTGAAGCAAACGTGCAAAGGATACATAAAAATGCCCACACTACACCCTCCCCTTGTCTGTAGAAAGTGGTTATAATCAAAACGTAAATAAAAATATGCCCCAGATATAAAAATCTACAAATCTACATTTCGACAAGTCCAGAGGACACCAAAGCACAAAAAAAACAAATTTCAATTTGTAAGCATGTGACTTAAGAGCCAAATTTATACAATGTCAATTTTGAAGAAACACAATTTCAAATGGAAGCCACGGAAAGCAGGATATTCTCCACTTCAGCAGATGTCAACACCAGAAAATCCACGCCAAACACTATCATGGAGCAGGTGTGTTCCAAATGCCCCAGAACCATCCAAGGCGGCATCCCGTGCAGGGCCTATGAACGAGACAATACCATCTTCCTCCAGGAAGGGAATCTCGTAAACTGTCTCACGAAGCAAACGCAACCGCAGGGCACATGTCTGGGAATGAGCCCTAACCGGGAACATCAACAGATCAGCATCAACTACTGGGGGGCGCTGCAGTGAGAGACAGAGAGACAGTGCATGTTCAAACGAGCACCAAAGGCACAGAAACACGGGTTGCACACAATCCAAAACTGGTCGGAATCACAGAGACCAGTCACACTCCAAATGTCCCAGGAGTATTGCTCCAAAATGCTGCATCATGCGCTCACGACACAGCTGCGCCGATAGGAGCGCCCATATTTGGTCTTGTTGCGGCGGGACAGCCATTGCGAAAGATCAACAGCAACAGCCAAAACACCAGCCAATAAAGCCAAAGTTATCGGAAATCCTCAAAAAATGCTTCCGAAAATAGAATGAATAGCCGAAGGTATCAAACTGAATATGGAAAAGAAGGCATGAGCAAAACCAGCACCAACGGCTTTGAAAAAATGTGCAATTCCAGCAGTGCTGGACGCATTAAATATACGTCCCACGAGTTCACCAAAGTGGCTCGGAAAGTTAGTATTTAACAGGGACTGTATTTCTGCTGATGACCTCGCCACCTGAAGTGCGTAGGTCTTGCGTGCAGATGTAAGGGCCACATGCTTTTGAAACAATAGAGCCTTTAGTCGACTCAACTTGTCGAAATTCACCTTGGAAGTAGCAATGTGAGGCCAAATGTCTGCTATCTCCCTTAATTTAGTGGGGGGAAACAACACATTCCCGCAGCAAGTAACGGCCTTGGTGACCAAGACCACATAAACTATTCCGGCACGCATGCCACAACAAGCTTCACTGTTAAGGAGGACGTAACTGCCGTTTGAAAGCACCTGGAATGCGTTTTTAATCACGGGGACTGGAACTCCCTTTAGATAGCAAGCTAATTTCGCAACCGAGGGATTACACGCCCCATGCAAGGACAGCTGCTTACAAACCATCGAATGGCTGACAGAGGTTTTGCATTCACTACCGCTAAGAAAAACCTCCCTCATGCCATTAAGACATCTGTATAAAAAGGGAAGCTCCCACACCTCATGTATGTAACTGTCTCCCAATTTTTCATATCTGCCCACCGGAATATGCTTTAAACAAGAAGTGAATTGCAAAGTGGAAATGGGAAGATTAATAACCCTGTGTATTAACCATTCAGCTGAGGGAATCTCGGCCACAGTAAAAGGCAACCTCTCCAATTTTTCAATATTCAACATAACATATGTCGCTTACTTTTTCGCCATTAGCTGTTGTTGACGCGTCAAATTAAAAGAAAAAATATTTCCCTGGCTCTGATGTGCTGCCACGGAACGCAACCCGCCTTCAGTGTCTGAAGCGTCCAACCCAACTGCATAATGGACCGCGTTTGACTCTGTCCATGATATAAAGAAGACATATCGGATCTAATAATGTCTCTAGCAGAGGAAACAATGTTGTCAATCGTATATACACGGTCGGACAGGGTATGTATTCCATTGTCCACAACAGACAATGCTTGTTTTAAATTTTCCTGATCTATCTGCCTGAACCAGGTCGCTGCCTCCTGTTGGGAAAGTTTCCATATCTCATTGTATACTTCATACAAAAAACATTTTCTCTGGGGCACTCTCGGGCCTGACAAAAAATCTTGCAAGTCAGTATAACTAGACAGAAGCGTGAGATGTGTTTTAACTGCATCTAGCGTAGATGATTTTAACCATTGTTGACAAAGTTTCCCCACGCTATATGTAGTAATGATATCAGCATGTTCTGATGATATGTAGCAAGGGTCTGCCCTACTTGTCCTGAAACCCCCTGAGGAGGTGACAAAACGTTGATGACACCCATTAGTGTCTATGGGCCACAATAACCACCCGCCTGGACGTGTCAATGAAGTGTTAAACGTACCATTCTGGACCCAATCTGTAAGCTCACTAAACGTGGCATTAATATATTGCTGCCAATCTTTCATTTTGGAAGGGACAGGTATGCCAGGCATATTCAATTCTCTAATGGTTGCTAAGCCCAAACAGCTAGTCTGTTGTACAGTGTCATTTAAGAAAATCATTTGGACAGGAATGATACATGCTCTAAACAATGTTTCTCTACCCCGCGTTTGCCAATGTTTTGTTCCCCAAACACTTTTCAAATCAACATTTTTGAACCAATATTCATACCCTTCAATAGACAGTTGGGAAACAAATGAATTTGAATACAGGAATTTAGTGTCGGTCAACAATATTTGCTTATTAGCATGCAGAGTAATTTTAAAATAATATGATTTAGCACTTCTTTGATGATACCCAGAAAAATATGCAAATTTGTCAGAATATGTTTTAGAACTCCCCTGCGGAGGAGTCGGGCAATGTTCCCATTGCATATAGTCAAATATCGTTTTAGGGCTACTGGCTTTATGAATAAAGGGGTGTCCATAATAATTGTAACAAAACATGTCACCATAATTATCTCTAAACTGGTAAGCATCTTCATTTTCATAGACAGTATAATACTGCAATTCCGTCAACATAGAATCAACTGTCTTCACATCCCAATCATCAGATACAATGCCTGGTATAACTATATCATTCATTGATAACTTTAGAACATACGGTATTTGAATTATCTCAGTGGGACCATATATATCAAACATTACTCTATCCCACACAATCCCATCCGGAATAGGTACAGCAGAAATGTTCACAAAGGACAAGTCTCTTCGAACCTTATGGGATGAAAATTGTGGTTTCAACACCTCCTCCACCTGCTCAACCTCTGATCTTTCAGGAAGAAAATGACCATGTATTACTAGAAAAAAGGTAACAACAAACCCTATCCACAGAAAAAAAGCCATCAGAGTCATGAAAAGCCACAGATAGTTCCAAGGAAAACTCAAATATGTATCTTTAAGCCAATACATCAGCTTACGTGGACCTGGGTCTGGTGTTGAAGAGGACAAAGAGTCCGACATACCGTCATCATTGGTATTAAAGCATCCGGAGGCAGTTCTCGCAAAAGGTGCCCCCGTAAACAAAGGAGCAGCAGATGTCTCTCGCCGTGGTACGCTGTAGATAACACCCTCAGCAACATCAGTAGTCACAGCAACTTGATTAAAAAAATCCAAATTATTTGCCGTCAGTGGAACAATCGTAAGATCAGCTTCCACCCTCCCCAAGCTCGGAGAGGAAACAGCATCAGTGCAAATCACCTGCAGCAGAACATCTTCCCCAGTAGGGAGAGGGATTCAGGAACTACTGGATGTTCCTCTTGGTCTGCTGTGCAGAATCGGCCACATGTTGTAACTTGACATTGTCGATGGAGACAAAGCAATTTCCTTTGGCTCCTTGCAACAGCGGCAAAATCACAGTTCTTGTTCCGTGGATCCCCAGTACAGGGACTGGCGCTCGATACGAAGGGCCAAATTCTTTTTTCACTGCAACCTTTTCACGCACAAGATCCCCAACTCTGGGAATCCAACCAGTAGGTGTTACTGGCTCATCCTTAATTCCTGTGGAGGCAGCACTGGCAGAAGAGTTATCTTCACAGAATTGTTGTAAGTCCTGCAAAACAGTGACACGATCTTTTAAGTCAAACGGTGTCTCCGCCGCCTCCACACCAGGACCATCTAGATCTGGAACAAACATTTGCGTTCCGAACAGGCACTCATATGAAGTACGACCCCCCAGGGACCTTCTAGGCAAGTTATTCAGTGCTCTCTGTACTCCATACAGGTGGGGTAGTCAACTACGACCCGTACCTATAACTCTGGCCGTTAAGGACTGCTTTAAATCGCGATTTAAATGCTCCACGACAGAATTTCCCTCAGGATGAAATGGAGACGAGAACTGGAGCTGGACCCCCAACGAAGCCATGGAGTCCCTGAATGCCTTAGAGGCAAAAGCAGGGCCCTGGTCCGAATGGAAAGCTGCAACTGCATATGTATCAACAAAGATGCGCAAATCTTTAATAACAGTTCGAGCGTCAGCCGAGCGCTGTGGCCACACCCACACAAATCTGGAGCACGAATCTACAGCTACCAAAATATATTTGTATGCACTATCTGGTGTCAGCAGACCACAATGGTCCAAGTACACACACTGTAATGGTTTATTTGATATTAGAAGGGGGGTCTGCTGTGGGCGTTTAGCCATTGAAACTTTAATTTGTTGACAGATGTCACAACAAAGGACATACTGCTTCGTCTCTTTATAAAGACCAGGCCACCAATACCGGGCCTGTAACAGTGAAATCGTGGCAGCCACGCCAGCATGTGCAGATGCCGCCCCCTCATGTGCTGCAGTAATTAATTGAGGTCGCACAATTTTATTGGGCATATCGCGTACACCTACACCTGGAATCTTAACTTCAGCGTTCAGCATACCACCCATTGAGTAATGATATTTAGACGGAAATCCTTTAGGATATGGCGTGCCATCAGCCGTAGCTTTTATGGCTTCCAAAATCTCTGTGTCTGGTTTGGAACTCGAACGAGTTACTGCGGCTACAGTGGCAACTGCCACTGCCGATTTGGCGGCTTCATCAGCCAAAGTATTTCCAGCAACGTGTATTCCAACGCGCTGGTGTCCAATTGTATGCACAACATGGACCTTAGGAAGCGTCTCCTTCAGATCCGCTACCTTCCCCCACAGTAACCTGTGTTTTATGGTGTTACCCTAGGAATCTCTGAACCCATTTAACCTCCAGTAATGCAAATATTCATTGAAAGACTGAACACAGTAATAGGAATCACAAACAAGCAGTGTAAACTGTGCTGGATCCGTATGTTCCAAGGCTAATAACAGAGCTTTCAGCTCAGCCAACTGTGCCGTACAGTCTCCCAATGTCTGTGTATAAGTATGTTGGGGGCAGAACTTCTCCCCCTCCATATAGCCGCTCCCCACCGCACATGCAGCAGAATACTGTTGTTTAGTTCCCACCGCAGGTTGCGCAGAGCCATCGGTGTACATGACCACTTGATATTGATCAATAGGCAACGTGCCAGCGGGAACCGGGTATTCCATTTCATATTGGAGAAATTCCTGTGTCTGCAGTTTTGGGTCAAAAATGTAATCTACATCAGTGGCTATCAAAGATGTAGTCCATTGTATCCATCGCGTGCGTAATGCTTTCGCATTAGGAACACTCGCTTTTGTAACAGCCTCTAAAGCTGGAATCGGGGAAACGACAATGATGCGTTGGCCCTGGGCAAGAGGTCGTTCTTTAATCACAGCCATCTGTACAGCAGTGAGAATTTTCTCAGTTTGTGCAAAACGTTGTTCTGCAGTAGAATACAAGTGAGACTTGTATCCTATCAGGACTGTCTCATCCTCATTAAAGGTGACATACGTAAACCCAACGGCCCCAGCTATAACCCTGATGACCAGATGTGTCTTATTGTCCCGTGTGTGTAAATGCTTTGCAGCTAGGAGATCAGTTTGCAAGTATCGAAGAATATGTGTATGCTCAATCGTCCAAAATCTCCTCGAAAAATCTGGGCGAATCAACTCGTACAATGGTTTTATACGTGTAGCATAATCAGGAATGTAAGTTCTGCCAAAATTTAGAAATCCCAACAACGACTGAAGTTTCTTAATTGTATTAGGAGGTTGCAACTGTGCAAATTTTTCTAAAAAGTGTGGCGCTAAGTTCTTACCCTCGTTCAACAGCTCATATCTCAGGAAAATGACGCTGAGGAAGGCAATTTTCGACTTCTTGAAGTTAAATTTGTAGCCAATTTCCGCAAATCCCACAACAATGCGGGCTACCCGCCTTAAATGTTGTAGTAACTCGTCATCTGTGAGATATATATCATCAACATAGGACAAAGCTTCAGAGTCCAACTCGTGCAGAATTTCAGTCACACGAGCCGAAAACAGTCCTGGGCTATTCTTATACCCCTGAGGCAAACGACAATTTTTTTTCTGAGAGCCAAACGCACTAAACCTCGTAAAATCCCTACTTTCGGGCGCTATATTCTGGCAGAAGAAACCATTCGAGATATCCAATGTTGTTTTGTATTTCTTACGCACAATATTATTCATGAGTGCTGCACTATGTGAATTCTGTATAGCATATGTGCATGCATGTCCGTTCAAATGTCTGTAGTCCAGCACTATTCTATAAGAATGGTCCGGTTTAGCTACAGGGAATAAGGGATTATTCATCGGCGAGACACAGGGTTCAATAACTCCCTGGTACTCCAATTGTGTAAGTATGTTTCTTACTGATGCCCTTGCTTCAAATTTTATAGGATATTGCGGTTGTGGCTGAGGTTCGCCCTTAATCGGAATTACATGATAAGGTGAATCCCTATCCCACCCCACATGATTTCTATATAAGGCGGGTGCTTGTGCCAGAGCCCATTTAATGCTATAGGACTCTGCGAGTTCTCCCGGAGCAAGTGGTGAGAACGAAGGTGTAATAACCTCCTCCCCAACCGTACAGTTGCGAACAAAGTCAGGGGGCCAATCCTGTTCGGCCAGCAGAATGTCATATATTTTGACCACATGATCCCAAAAGATGGCGTTTATAGTGCACTCAATGTCCCCTTCTAATTGTAAAGTTACAGTATAAACTCTATCCGGATCAGAGACACGCATATCTGCTGTTTCGACTTGTATGAAGTCATCTGTTGCTTTCACCTCCAGATGCTCTAGAAGATTCCGGCGAACTATTGTGACCTCTGCCGCGCTGTCTAACAGTGCTAGTGCCCATGTCTTGTTCTTCAAGAGAATTCTCTTCCTGTGTGGCATGTCTAACTGAGACTGCCACCACTTTTTTCTTTTTAAACTGCTGTTTTTGTTGGATCGGTTTCTCTTCCTTCTTGACAGAAACCTCAGATGAGCGTTGTGAATCCTGTCTTGGCTTCATGTACTCTGTTCTCCGCTCTGATCGCCCACCTCTCTCATTTCTCTTTTCCGATGAGTCCTGAAAGGAACAAGATTGGCCTGTATCAGTATATTGATATCTATCAGGCATCTTCAAATGATCCTCATTTCTGAGATTATACCTTGTCTGCGGAGTCTCTGGTCGCGGAGATTCTCCCCTTTCTTTCTTAGGTGTTTGTTGTTTTTTCTCCCAGTGCTTTTTAGTACTCTCAGGTTGCTGTTGTTTAGTAGTATCTTTATTACCCTTTCCCTGAAACTGTGGTTTCTGTGGTCTAGCCCCTAGGCTATCACGACCGATACTGGAATATGTTTCCGCTATTATTCTCGGCAGTTCCCGCTCTTGATCTAGCTGCGGGACGTCACGAAGACGCATACGCACCGCTAGTGCTACTGCCTCCCCTTTTAGATTACTCAATATGATGGAAGAAACCGCGGCAAAATTGCCTATCAGTTGCATCCCCAAATCTAAGGCCGGGGCAGCCCCATATTCATCTTGATATTGTTTGAGCACTTCCGGTAAGTTAGTCAATGTTGGTGTACCGTGTGCTGTAGTGTAGAGCGCGGCAAACACCGTGCCCCATGTATTACAATGGTCCACTGTAGGAACCATACCAAACGGTAAACACATCGTTAATATTCTATGTTTATCCTGAGGTCCTGTATGGGGAAATACTGCTTCCAGCGTATTAATTTTTTACGCCAGCCAAAATGCAGTTTCCTCTCGTTTAGCCGGTACTTTGCCCATAACAGAGTGCACAGTGGCCGGATTGATACCTGGAATTACTGCATGTGGTTGTGCCGGAGTAGCACGCGCGGGGTTTGTGTTTAGTGTCTGCATCACAAATTGTACTAAGCGTCTATATGTAGCCGTTAATTCTGTATATAAACGACGAACTTCAGCCACCGTCAACTGAGCAACCGCTGGATGTGGTGTATATGTAGCCAATAAAGGCCAGGTAGGACCATCGTTACTTAGTGGACCTATCCTAACAGGTGCTATGGTGTGGGGTAGGGCGCCATCAAGCCAATTATTATGTTCTTGATAAGATAGAGGTATTTCTAAATATGCATATGCCCTGTATTGTCCAGGGACATTTGCAAGAGTGTATTCGTGAAATGTGTTTGAATTCCCATCAACTGCTGGAAATATGACCCAAGAATAAAAAAGTTCTGTTCTTTAGGCTGCATGAGCGTCCAACACAAACGTGACTGGACCCCCCTGGTTTGTTAGACCAAGTGCTAGCAAATGAACCGTGAGCGGTTGTCGCATATTAACTGCTATGTGCATTACTTGGGGATTCGCCATTTTGAAAACAGCGCTAGTTCAGAGAAGGCACACCAATATCGGGGTTCTCCTTTCAGAGTTCAAGCTTGAACAACCAACCGCTATAATTAGGATCTACCTATATCGCGGTGGCGGAAGTCCTCAGTGCCACGGACGTCTCCGTTAACGGAACCGAGGAGTCAATATATATATGAGACCAAGAGAGTCAGCCGGACCCGAAAATTAGAGCCAGACCAAACGTTGGCTGCGCCATGTCGCGTAGGGTCTCATTATCCTAAATGAGACTACTGGATTACTAGGTAGCAGGGTCGTTCCTGGTGTGGAGGACTGAGTCTGACCCACTGAGAAGGACCTCTGTCACCTTCAATCCGGTTTTGCTCTGGCTAACTAGCAGTGCCTCATCTCTCCCAAGGGGGAGGGATGATTGGGCAGCCGAGCGCATGACATCTTTAGAACTTCTCAGGGAAGTCGTGGTCACTCAGGTCCCAACCAACTCTCTCATTTACAGTATGATCTCATATACAAATGACAAAGGCAGTTTAAGTTTTATAGATTGGTTTTAATAAAACGACTGCATTTTAGATAACCATACAACACAGTAAGATTGAAATAGTCACGAGGAGAGTGAAACATAAGAACAACGCTATCATAGTGTTAATAGATTCCGTTCTCTCTAAGTACGTTCTATTTCGAGCACAGCATGTTAAGCTCTAAGCCTGCCTTTCAGATTCCCTGGGAAGACATCAACCCTCATACCTGAGCAAAGGCCTGTGATCTGGATCAGCATCTGCAACAGGGCAGTCAGCGTCTAGTTGTGGTTCCCTGGTCGGAATCTCCCTCTCTCCTCTTTTAGGACAAGGAAGTGTTTTTATAACTAACATGTCGATGTGGTAACAAAACGTCCCTACGCAAGAATGTATATCTGCAACCCAAAGACTAAACTCCTACCATGTCTATCGGCAATGTACCAGACTGTATCCTTGGCTGAAGCACAAAGTGAACAAGAATGTGTTATTGAGAACTCCAGTGCTGAAGTAGGCTAAACAGTGTGATATAAAAAATAAAACAAGACCGTAGAACTGGCTATTTGAAAAAGAACAGTACGAAGCTGAATAAAATGCATTTAGAGCAAAGTGCACAGAGGCCCGATGCTGCGAGCAAAGGAATAAAATACATCTAGGGCAAAGTGCACAAAGGCCTAACGCCTGTCGTTTTGGTGACCTTTATGAGAATGGAAGAGATTTGAATGCTATATTAATGATAGGTAGCTAAAGTGAGTAAGTACGAAAGAGACTGACATGCAAAACGCATTGCCCGCTATGCACCTGCTGCTCGAGACCTGAATTGGAGAGAAACTGGGTGCTGACTACTGAATAGATGCCCAGTAATAATTTAGGCGGTAATTTTGAACACGGCAGTAAACACCGTCGGCCGCAGTGGCGACGGTGAACAGAAGACCGCCATTGGCGGTGGACAGAAACCCACCATATAAAGATTTAAAAATCAGATTCTGCCCAAAAAAATCCCAGCCACCAGTCACTGCCAGGACCTTGTCGGCGGAAATGCAGGACCTCCAACCCAGCCACATCCGAGCACACAAACTCCCCGCCCTCCAAATAAATATGCACAAATCACCATGGCGGTCAGTGGAAGCCGAACGACCATTGGTGGTACAGCCTGCCATGGCCAGCAATGGGACCCAACAGTAAGAACTGCACACATTGGCAAGTCTGAAACCCACACACCTGACAGACATCCACAACACTATAAAACACTCACAGACACACCCCACAATCCTTTGCAGCAACATTCGGACAACTGACACAGAGAACTTCAGAAGCAGACACTAAACGCCACAATACACAAAACATACACCCAACCACACAAGAGCACCCTCACCTAGATCCACACAACACACCACTCACAACACACACCATGGCACCCTCCAAATACCCACGCTTCACAGAAAGGGAGCTAAGGACCATGGTGGACGAGATACTGAAGGTCGAGCCACAAATATTCGGGGCACAGGTCCAGCACACACCCATCGCCAGGAAGATGGAGCTATGGCAGACAATAGTGAACAAGGTCCATGCAGTGGGACACCAAGGTCCATGCAGTGGGACACCATCCATGCACGAGGGAAGACATACGCAGGAGAGGGAACGACCTGCGCGGGAAGGTCCGGTCCATGGCATCCCAGCACAACATTGCAGTCCAGAAGACTGGGGGAGGACCTCCACTAACACCACCCGACTACACTGACTGGGAGGAAAAGGTACTGGCCCTGAGGGCCTCACTGGAGGAATGGACTCGGGTAAGTCGTCTACAATTACCCCATATCCATCACACCTGTAATGCATGCACCACCCCACCCCTCCAACATCCACCAGGACCACTACCCCACCCAGGCCACTATCACAACATCCAGTCACCCTGAATGCCCACAAACCCACTAACAGGGCCACATCCCTCCCCCTGTGCACAGCCACCTACCCCTGCAATGAATCACAAAGGCACTACACCACCCACAATGCACCTCCACATCCTAAGCAAAATGCAATGCAAACCTCGTAAAGGCACCCTGCATGGCCCCAAAGTGTAAAACCTGCACAAAACAGCCCAGCTCTGTGCACCCCATCTGATCATGCAATTGTAACAGACATGTCCATTCCTCCCAACAGGCACCAACACCCATGCCACCCTGACGGACAGGATAAGGAGTGGCAGTGCCCCATATGGAGACAGAGGCACCACCCAAGACACTGGAGAGGGAACCCTAGACAGTGACGAACACCCTGGCCCCTCACACAGTCCTGGACTGTCACCATCCAGCAGCCCCACCCAGGACACCACTGACACCCCTACTACCTAGCCAACAACATCAGCCCAGGGCAACCGTCCCCACAGTGGGTATCCAGGCCACAGACTGGTGGAACACATGGACAGAGGCCACAGTCACCCCCTACCAACAGGCAGGAAGACGATGGCCCCAGCACAAGTGGTACCGCCAGACCTGTGCAGGGGACACAGGCACAGGGGGCTAGGCCTAGTGGGAGGGCATCAGTGGCCCAGGGGGGAGGCCACAGGATGGATGCTGCAGCCCAGGAGGTGATCTCTGAGGTCCTGGGAGCATACCACCATACCCAAGACAGGATGGGCCAGATCCTGGCCACCCTGGAGCGGAGTCAAAGGCTGCAGATAGCCCAACATCAAGAGACCATGGAGCAGTGGAAACAACTCAATGCCACCATAGCCACTATTGTAGGGGTGCTGCAGCACCACCACCCAACCCAGCATGACACCCCCACAAACCAGGAAGCCCCTACCACTGACCACTACACAGACCAGCCATCAACCTCAGCAACAGCAACTGGACTGGTATCACAGTCTAAGGACACACAGGAGACCAGCACCCCTACCCGTGCAGTCCAGAACCAGACACTCAAACGGTCCCTCAGACCTAGATATGGCACAGGAACACCTGCCAAGACCAAGGCACCCTCAAAGAAGTGACTTTGACATGAACTGTCTCCCAAGTGTGCCACTGTGCTACCTACCATCATCACCTGCCGATAGCAACTCAACAACTTGCAAGGTACAGATGGACCTATAACCACTGCCACCAATCGCTGAGACCATGTACTCAGTATGGACATCCACCATCAGCCCACTCCCTATCACTGTAATGCGCACCAATGCATTCCTGACAACAAATAAAACACATGTACACCAATTCCTATGTCCCCTGTCATTATGTTGAATCAATTGTAAGTGTGAATGCATTTGCCAGTTAATTTCAATAATCAGACCTTTATTGCAGGAATGGCACCCCCGCACAACATTGTGTGGAGTAAACAGAAATGTACACCATGTTGGTTATCATGGCACATGGCACCTTAAATTCATGTAACAGTTTCAATGACTACAGACCCAACATCCCCATCGTGAATAAGTCAGACTGACATTATGCAGTGCAGACAAATTCATCAGTGAACAGTACCTCATAGTCACTGGAAGTATAGTTGGATCAGTTGGTTCATGAAGTGAACATCTTCCCCCTCTTCTTCATCAGCATCACTCTCATCCCCTCTCAGAGAAAGTAGGTCTGGATATACAGCACCCTCCTCCTCCAGTAGGGGGATAGATTTCCTCACAGCCATGTTGTGCAGCATGCAGCAGGCCACCACTATTCTACACACCTTCTCAGGACCATAGGACAGGGATCCCCCAGAGAGGTGGAGGCAACGGAATCTAGCCTTCAGGAGACCTTTAGTGCGCTCTATCACCCTCCCATCACATCCATGGGCCTCATTGTAATTCCTCTCTGCATCTGTCCTATGATTCCTCACTGGTGTCAGGAGCCAATGCATGTTGGGGTAGCCAGAATCACCTGCAAAAGTAGGCAAAACAGGACTGTAATAAACTACCATCACTTGCAGACAGCCTGGCTGTCAGCTATGTACAGAAAATGTGTCAACACACTCACCTATGAGGAATCCTCTGTCCCCTTGTAGTTGTTCCATCATGCGTGGCACACTGCTGTTCCTCAGGACAAATGAATCATGGACTGATCCAGGGAACATGTCATTCACATGTGAAATGTACTGGTCTGCAGTACACACCAATTGTATGTTCATTGATTGGAAGTTCTTCCTGTTTCTGTACACCTGTTCACTTACTCTTGGGGCGATGAGAGCTATGTGGGTGCCATCAATGGCACATATCACATGGGGAATGTTAGCAAAGGCATTAAAGTTTGACTTGATGGCAGGGAGTTCAGCTCTTGGGGGAAACTTCACATATGTCTGCAGGTGTAGTACAAATGCATCCAGGAATTTGGACAGGATAAGGCTAAACATTGGCTGTGATAACCTTACACCCATGCCCACTGCCACCTGAAATGAGACCGTGGCCAGGAAATGGAGTACAGAGAGCACTTGCACGTCAGTAGGGATGGCATGCTGATTCTGATTTGCCAGTTCCACCATGGTCTCCAAATCAACAAGAGGTCTGTACACAGATGGGGCCCTCCCTCTGGTCTGTACCTAGGAGAAGTGGAGAACACATGTGAGGGACACACATTCATTTGCACAACCTATTGTGTATAAAACACTGCTGTGCAACATGTAGGTTACACACAAGCAATGTAGGATGTACAACTGGAGTGACATGTTTGGACTGATACGTCTGGAATGTTGTGGGCAGAAAATAGTCATATGGGCATGCGATTGAGGGCTGGGGTCCATAGGGCCTGCGTGGAGCCCATGACCAGGAAATATCTGCGTAGTACTTGCAAAATGGCAGCCCCCTGCAATCCAGATATGTAGCAGCAGAAGTGACCTCATACCGCTAGCAGTTGTTGTTATGGCGTAAGGCGGTGTTCACCACTGTGCACCTATTCATTGGTTAACATGGTTGTCAGTGGGGAATATGGGCCTATCATGATCGCCGCCGGCGGAGACGGTGCACACCACCGTGGAGCGTACGCCATTTCATCACCCCAGGTTCACTTGACTCCCGAATTCCGTGCGTGGAAGTGCTCCACTGAGTGTGCTGCTGTGTCCTGACTCTGGTTACTCAAATGGCAAGAGTCACAGGGGAAAGGGCCCCAGCCTTCACCATGGAGGAGCTGGAGAAGCTGGTGGACGGGGTCCTCCCCCTGTATGCCAAGTTATATGGGCGACCACAGGTGCAGGTGAGTAGGCGGATGGCGTGCATAGATGTGTGTGATGGTGGTGGATGCCTGTATGCATGTGTGCACGATTTGTAACTGCACCTGCGTTCAATGTTTGACAATTAGCGTGAGTGAGGTGGTAAAATGATGTTGTTAAGTGTCTGTCCCATAGGGACGTATAGCCAGCAGTATCAAATGGGCATTGTCTGACCTCTGTGTTACTTTTCTGTGTGTCCGCTACAGGTCAGCGCCCATCAGAAGAGGGGACTCTGGCAGGCCATCGCCAGGGAGGTACGGACCCTGGGGGTCTACAACCGGCAGAGCACCCACTGCAGGAAGCAGTGGGAGGACCTACGGCGCTGGGCCAGGAAGACCTGCAAGGCCCTGCTAGGGAAGTCCTCCCAACGTGAAAAGGGTGCCCGTCGGGCCCTGAACCCCCAATGCACTGCATTCTGGCGGTGGCATATCCAGACTTGGATGGGCGCTTGAAGGCTCACAGCAGACACAAGGGGGTGAGTACCAAGACCATTTTGTGCCTCCTTGCTGGATGTCTGAGGGTGCTGTAGTATGTATGCTGTCTAGTGGCAGGGACTCTGACTGGTGTCTTACAGCAATACGGCCCCTATGGGCACTAAGATGATTAGGGACAGGTCTGCAGTTCCTCAGGTCCTTCTGTCATGTGAGAGATGGTTGTATGCTAAGTTTGTGGCCACTAGTCAGGGGCATAGGCGTGACTATAGCTGTAGGTGCTGTGTGCTGGTGTATTAGCTGGGTGGGACTATGAGTGAACCAAATATGTACATCCATTTAGGTGCTAACTTATTTCTCTCCTGTTTTGTCTCCCCACCCCTGTACTCTTGTTTTGTCTGTGTATATCAGCATCATCTGGCAGGGGAGCAGTGGCACCGGCGAGTGGGGATGCAGCGGCCCATGGTTCCAAGAAAACAGAGTCAACCAACGCCAAGGGGACCTGTGGGTTGGAGGGCGAGGGGAGTACCACAGGGGAGGCTACTACCAGTGGCGTTAGTGACTCTGATACCTCCTCCGATGGGAGCTCCCTGGTGGGGGTGGACCATAGTGGGCCCACCCATTCTTTGACATCTTCCGCCACACCCATACCATCACCACCCTCCCAGTTGGTCCCCACCCAGTTGCCTGTGCCCGCTCACCCAGAAGAGTAGGCGTCTCCTTCGCCTCAGGCACCTCATCCCTGGCCCCAGTCAGCCCTGCTGCCCTCACTGAGGAGACTATTGACCTCCTGAGGACCATCTCTGTAGGGCAGACAACCATTGTGAATGCCATCCAGGGGCTAGCATCCTAGATGCAGCAGTGCAATGCATACCTGGAAGGCATTCACTGTGCCATGTCTGGCCTACAGAGATCTTTTCAGGCTCTGGCCTCCTCTTTGACAGCAGCCAGTGTCCCTGGCCTTTCCGTCCCCCCTCCAACCACCTCTACCCCTTCCAGCACCCCACGTCCTTCACCCATCCCAAGCACACATTCAGACAGCCATGCACACACCTCAACACACAATAAAAGCACAGAGGAACACAAGCACCACACTTACCACGACAGGCATACACACAGCCAATATACAAAGGCACACACAACAACATCCACTTACCTCAGTGTGTCCACCTCTCCTGACTACCTGTCTGTCACCTCTACGTGCACACTCACAAGCACTGCACCCTCAGTCACTGTTGCTGGCCCCATTCTTGCAGTCACCACAACATCAGATATCCAATCATGCACCCCAGACACCACACCTGCACTCACCACAACGACTTTGAGTGACACTTGCAGCACACTCACCAGACTTTCAGACACCCAGACAACATCCATTTACACTGGCAGCCTGTCTTGTCCCACTGTGTCAACCCCCCTCCTCCCAAGACACTCAAACGTTCCCAGACACCCACCCAACACATATCCACTACACCTCAGCATACTGTACAGGCACCTGCATCCACATCAAGCACACCTACACCTGTTACGAGCACTCCCTCTACCTCCACTCCCACACCTTCCTCCATGTCTACCCCGACTGCCCCTAAAAAACGTTTCCTGTCCTGTGTTGACCTTTTCGAACCCACTGGCCCACCCCGTCTCATCCCTAAATGTGCCCACCTCCTTTCCCTGTCCACTCCTTCCACGTCCAAGTTCGCCCCTGTCCGCCCTTCCCATGCCCCTTTCCCCAGTGAGCAAGAAGCCACGTGCTGGCCCTGGTCCATCTGCCATTCCCCGGGCCAAGCCCGCTCCCCCACCTTTCCAGGCTAAACCCAAACCCCCTCCACCTCCCAAAAGTAAGCTCAAGCCCCCCCCCCCCAGTCGTAAGTCCCTGCCACTCCCTGCCCCTGTTCCCTGAGGTGCCTGGCTGCCCCATTGATGTCCCTTTATGGTGGAGTACCATGTGCACATGTGGGAGTCAGGTTCAGATCATTTGGACCCTTAAGCCTTTTTGTGTTAGACTGGCCAATGGGCTCATTTGGACATTCCGCTATTACATTTGTAATAAAGTTTGTGTGCCTAGTGTTGGTGTTGGCACACTCTGTATACGTGGTTCATCATTTCATTGTGGGGGTGGGGTGTTGTGCACATGTCTGTACTTTGGGCAGGTTGTCTTGGCCGTTTGTCAGGTAAGGTACCTCTTGCTCAGGTGTGTATGGCTTGTGATGTTGTGAGGGGTTGGGGGTGCGTTGTGGGGAGGGTGGAGTGGGTGGGTATGTAACTGTGCCCTTTCTTCACTTGTTTAGTAGGTTGCGGTTACTTACCGTCGTCATCTTCGTCGGCGGTCACGGTCTTGGAGGTATATGGTGTTGTGTGTGCCTCCGGTGAGTGTTTCCTTTTATTTGGTTTGTTTCCACCAGGCTTTGCATGGCGGTGGTTCCCGCCCCGGAACTGACGGCAGTCTTGTGCTTCATTATTTTTTGGGCAGGTGGGGCCTTTCGGTCGGCCTGAGGGCGGCCTCTTCCGTCAATGTCGACACTCCTCTACTGGCGGTGAGTGGTTTTCAGACTGCCTGTTTTTTATGTGCTTCATTATTTGGCGGTCCAGACCGCCAGCCAGTTGGCGGTAGTTACAGCCACCACCGGCGGTGCGGTCTTTCCCGCCATGTTCATAATGAGGGCCTGAGTGTCTGTTGCAACATTCGTCTTCTGAATTAGTCTAACAATCAACCATCAATGACTCAGAGGCACATAGCTTCCTCATCATTAAATTCACTAAATATGCAGTATTTGATGAGCATATCAAGTCTTTCAACAAATTCATCCATTGTTTCACCAACTTGTCTCGCTGGATTGAAAAGGTACCTTTCGTAGTCGATCGGGTTGAACTTGGCTCCTAAGGCTTCTTTGATTTAATGGTAAGACATTGTCTCAGTGTATTAGAGTTTCGTTATCACTTCTTTCACTCCATCACAAGTGAGATTCTCTAAGTATTTAATAACTTTCTCATCACTGACTTCTAGAACATCTATGAAATCATTGACAGTCTTGATTCACGTAGTCCATTTGGTGCCAATATTCTGCTTTTTGGTGGCATCGAATGGTGGCTGAGGTTTCAGTTAAGCAGCTTCTGTGCACTTCACCTTTCTTTATTTTTGAGATTATATGGTGTTCAGGCAGTGTCCATTATACACCTGAATCCACGCCTTCTAGAAGTACCAACTCCGTATCTGAGTTTGGGTCGCCAAACCGGTCGAGTGGCTATGCTGCACCTTCACTTTTGATGATGAGCGCATTTTCAGTTTCTTGCATGCTCTGGTCTTTGTTTTGTCTTTATATTTTGTTCGAGTCATTTCTTTGCGCTATTTCGTCATCTTTCTTTTTCGGCCCCACTTCGTGACTTGGATACCGGTGGGCCTTGAGCTCTAGTCGCCTTGCTTGAGGCAAGATTCAGAATGTAGTGGATGCTACTTGCTACTTTGTACATATCGGCCTCTTCAGCAGGTATCAAATGGTGTGTCTGCTGCTTCAGTTGTGACCGTTGTCTTACTAGTGAGTATATATTTATTTCTAATACCTAGCTGTCGATGCCTTCTAGCGTTATATCTGGTTGTTGCTGCCTGTGTTGTACCTGAGTATCACTTCCTTTAGGGTTTTCTTTGTATGACTGATGGCTCTGTGTTGTGGCACATACCCTTCTTTATTTCTTAGCCTTGCAGGCAAAGCTTGGCTGGCTTTCCAACTTCTCCACGAGGCCTTGTAAGTGCTGGAATGGCATTTGCACTTCACATGCGCCAACTGCAGGCTTCTTTGTTTCAGCTTGGGCACAATTGGCACACACGGGCAGGTTGCTATTTCTTGCGAATGCTTAGAGCGAGCACTTCAGTTTCTTCGGGGCATATATCACCTACTCCTCACCAGTTGCATCCTCCCCAGCCCTGAAGCATGCACAACAACACTCCACATCTAGCTCGGTGTTCGCACCTTTATTCATCAGTGTACAACCTGTAACTAACTTTCAATATGCCAATAACCGTAAGGATCACAACCTGGCACCTCACAGATAGATTACATAATTTCCTTCATATGTCCACACTAAGATACTACAATTTTTATCCTGTGAATAATCGTCATAACGCTACTTTTCTTGAGGGTCGCTTGTCTGCTATTTATTCCGAAATGCCATTAAAAAACAATTTTGTTTATGAACATGCAGTGATCCTAATACTTCAGAAATGGAAGGGGTGGTGTCGTGCCCCGATTTAATAAGAGGGTGGTAAGATTCCTTACGACCCTACATATTAAGCTATGTGTTATAATACGTGACTATGATTTATTCCTTTTTTCTGTTCATATACTTTGTATTTACCTTATTTAGTTTATTTTGAATCATCACTGTCCTCTTTCTTCGGTTCCCTGCAGAAAGGAACTGTTCCTAAGCGGAGCTTGCGCTCACTGAAATATATCGTAAAAACAATGTTTGTTAATTAGTGGTCTGCACTTTCTACTTGGTTGGATAATGTGCCTTTACTAATAAAATTTTAAAAAACAATAATTGAATTGTCCAGTAGAGGGCAATGCTGTTCCTCAAATTTAACATGGGAATGTATACCAATTCCTTCTGAAAACGTCTAGACATATTTTAAATATAAGAAAGTATTGAAACGTTTATGGAATTCTGCATTGAATCGCGAAATGGAACGTTAAATATTTAATAGGCATTTGCAGTGATCCGGTCGCTATGTAAAGTGCATTCGTACTTGAGTGAAAAAGGAGCATGCTTTGTTTTCAGTGCCAGACTAGTGGAGACAACTCACATAATGCACTTTAAGTACAATGGGTGGCTTCTCCTTGGGCTAGCCGATGTATCCCGTATGGGAGGGACTAATCTCAGGACAGGGAAAAAGCAAATGACACCGACCACTTCTTGTGAGAGGCAGCGCAAGTAAGTGCGCAACAACAACTGCGTAACAGGACATTTAATGTGGCGGGTCTTCACGACATCAATACACAACTTGAAATCTCGACATACAATCTAACTCTAAAACAATTGCTGAAACCCCCTTTCAACTATCAGACACTAAAACCTTTGTCCGGTCTTTGCCCTCCAATTTCGCTTTATATTTCCTGGCCCCTCTCGTTTGCGGCATCTCCGATCTGCTTTTGCCCTCTTGAAACTGGAACCCATTTAGGGGCCTATGTTTAACAAAGTGACGCAGGGCAGCACAGCATGTCACCTGCAGCACTGTGTCACAGGGAAAGGGAAGGAATGTACAGGGCCTGCTTTAGGGCGGTGGGACAGTGCAGCCGCACCCGGCGCTGACTTTCGCTGGGGGCGCTGTGTTTAAAAATAACTATTGGTTTAAAAGCCTGAACTTCCTTGTGTTTCCAGCAGTTTTCAGGCAACAATAAAAATGTCAAAATAACTGGTGATTAATATTCCTACTTGTGTGTCTAGTGGCAGTTTTGACTCCTCATAAAATAGAAATGAGGGTTATTGTGCCTGCTGCAAAGAAGGTGTACTATGCAGATCACAGAACGGAGTATGAGTGAAGTATGAGTAGGGCATTCTCTCAGAGAGAGGCTATGGAGAGATGAAGGGCATTGCTGGAAAATAGTAGCAAGGGAATTCATGGAGAAGGATGTCGGGGGGGCACCAAAAAACATGAAATTATGATATTTTGCCTTGTTACGCCTCAGTTGGAAAGGCGTAACATTTTGCCTAATTGCCAGGTCTACTACTTTTGGAAAATTTGGGAATGTGTCAAAATCCATGGCTGTTGCGTGGGAAAACCATACAACACCCATGGAACACCTCCCTGGGGCAGAGTAACGCAACACAGCAATATGCGCTACTTTGCTTTACTCCAGACTTATGAAGCCACTCAGGGCCATGCAAGGTAGCCTTGCGTGGCTTCATAAGTGGCATTTTGGGCTTATGTTGCGCATGCACCAAATTGCAAGAGTGATGCAACCCAAGTTATAAATATGCCCCTTAGTCTTTACTGTGCTATCTACACTAGCATGCAGGGGCGTAGCTTCTATTGGAACAAGTGCAGTGGCACTGTAGCACAGAGACCTGAGGGGCCCACTGAGCCCTGTTAATTGCTATATTTTAATACTCCAACAACAGTCAAAGGGGCCATTTCCCATCCTTGCATTTTTGCCCATAGCAGCCTTGCTAAGCTACTACGAGAATAATACAGCATACTCTCTTCTTCTGCAGGGAAGTTGTTCAAAAACTGTATCTAAGTCAAGATAAATGATGCATAATACACAGCTCCACTGCCGTTTTATTGAGTATCACACTATAAAGTCCCCAATACCAAACTCAAGAATGGACTGACAACTCTCTAGTCCTCAACCGCTTTGCACAATTTCTGCCAAACCACTTTGGCATGGCAAAGTCCACCTTCGAGCTCTCCAACCTTAGCGAGACTCGGGTGCTCTAAACTAAAGCCATGTACAAAACCCTCCTGTAATAGTTCTGTAACTTCTGTGTCTGGCTAAAACGTCAATCAATGCTCCAACACTTCCTGCTGCAGAATAAGCCTTTCTAAACACGCCTTCCCATACTCCTCCGTCATCGTCCTTCCTTTACCCAACCACCTTCCACCAAAGCCCAAAACACTTTGTTCTCCACATTGAGAAAACTGCCTGTCCCTGTCCTATTCTCACACTCTTTTGCCCTGCTAGGGCAGTGTGCCAATGAAAGGGCAGATATTGTGCTGGTGGCCCAGTTGCCATTTGTGTTGATGACAACAACCTCGTTAGTACCATCCATGGGAGCCACAAATATACATCAAGCTCGCCCCAGAGCACATCTGGGTCTCGTCCATTCTTGCCCTGAACTCTTTGACTCATCTTACCCAAACTAATATACCAGTTTTAACCTGGGCTTTCCTGATCATGTCTAAATATTTAACAATCACTAGCAAAGCCAATAGGCCTAGCTTTTTGGGCCTATTGGCTTTGCCAGTGCTGTTTGCTGATGTTGTTCTGCATTTTCCAAAAACATTTTTTTGTGATGCTGTGTCTCATCATAGAAAAAAGGGGAAAGAGAATGCACAGTGACGTGGCTGCTGGCAGTGTAATTTCATAGGTGAAACATGCATGATGAGGTATAAGTATGCATGAGCTGCCACACAAGCACGCGCCTAGTGAAATCTCACTAGCATAAAGGTGCTTTTTATAAGGTGGGGAATGCATCCCGCTACAATGGAAGGCAATGGAGGAGCGGTTGGGAGAAACCTTCTTCTCCCTTCCCCATTAAGGCTAATCGCTCACACTCAGTACCCGTTTGGTGTGTAGGGCTAGCCTGGAGGTGAGAGAACGGACTATCTCCATTCCAGGGAAACCTGGCTTTCAGATGGGTGGGACTGCAATAGAATGCCAAACCAACAATAACGAATTGGCCAGAACCAAGAAGAATCAACCTGGGTATTTAGGGGATCATTCTTATCCAGGGATGCCGCATCTAGTCCCACCATGCAGGTCCTCGACCATGCTTTATCTGCAATCCAGGCAGAAGTGCACGTCCTGAGGCAGGAAAACCAGTCCCTAAAACTGAGATAATGAAGTATAAGCTGAGGTGGAACCCTAGGGGCATACACCTGGTGCTCACCCAAAGATTTAGGCTCCTGTCCTACAACACGCCACTTTCCAACCAGACAAAAACTCCGTTGCTATTGGAAATTCACCCGTTAACTTCACTGTGGTGAACCCAATACCTGTTCCCTTGGTTGCACATACATGGTTGAGTGGAGATAGTAGTAAATTTAGCATCTTCATGCACCAAAGCCATCTTCAGTTTCTATATTGGCCTACAGCATTTCTGGATGATGCCACAAAGGTAGCTTTTGTCATCTATTTAGCTGGTACAATGGCTAACTGGTCAATTCCATTTGTAGAGAATGAGGATCCGATTCTCTACAGTTTTGCAGTATTTAAAGAACAAATGAAATGCCTGCTCGCTAAACACACTTTAATGCAGGCTAGTGATACAGAGCTCCTAAGCCTCCAGCAAGGAAAACATGATTTATTGGCATACATCACTAGTTTTAACCATTTGGTTTCCAAGACATATTGGCCTGCAGAAAAGAGAACCTCCTTGTTCTATCGGGGATTGTGTGACTACCTGTGTGATGACCTGAAGGACATTTTGTCACAAATGGTAGATTCCCAGATGATTGTTTGGATTTTATTGATCTGGTGGTAAAATGGATCACAGATTAAGTGAATGCGAGGGAGAAAGGAGTAAGAACAAAGCTCCCCGGGTTTATTGGGTTAGAGGGGATAAAAAGGATGGCATCACACCCAGTAATGCACCAGCATCTATGCAAATAGGTGGGAAAAGAAGGCCTCTTCAAAGGAAGAAAAAGACAAGCAGCATTTGTTAAATCTATGTCTTTAATGTGGCAGGGGAGGGTTTTATTCTTGGAACTGTCCCACTAGACCAAAAAACCTTACTCACAAGAAATCTGTGGCTATAGTGGATTGTGGGGGTCCCACAATAGAAGCAGAGGAATGGTATCACTAATGATAGCCCTGGTACTCTAGCCAATATTGTCACTCATGTTCAACAGCTTTCAGCATCACTGTTACTACGGTTTTTAACAACAAACACCAGAAGGTTCTTTCCATCCTGTTGGATTCTGGATCAACCAATAACTTTTTGGATATCTTGTTAGCAAGGAAATTAGGCATTCCTTGTCTTCCTAAGAAGAAATCAGAACCCGTCCGAGAGGTAGATAGGTAAAAATTATCATCAGGATTGATTACCCTAAGGACTTCAATTTGAGCTGGTGGTTTCCGGTGGGGGGCACCAGCACTTATTTTTGGGTGCCAGCACTTATTTTTTTGTATCAGGCATTTACTTGGAGCAAAAGACACTAATGGGAAAGACAGAAGAAGAGAAAGATGGAATAGTGCATAATGGGAGAACGCAGAAAGCTTCAAAGATGAGCTGACGGGGCAGGGAGTGGTTGTAAATTGATTAAAGAGGCCTGAGATGACTTTAGGATTACGCTGCCTCAGTATTCTGTGTGCCCACATTTAATTACAGCAGTAGCATGTTTCAGAGGAGAGCTTTGGGCACCTGCTTTTTTTTATTTACAAATTAAGCACTGATTACATTTCATATGAAACCCATTACTATGATATGTGACGATGAACACTTTGAGTCTAACAGTTTCGATCTGATTGATACCCCACAGAACGTGCATTTTAGCAGTGCCATGGTTGCAGCTACATAATTCAAGGATTTATTGGGTAACTTGAACAGTCTTCTTGGATTCTAAGTATTGTTTACAGCACTATTATCAGGAAGCCATTGTTTGGGCTTCCCCTTGCACATGTACATCCTGTGTTACTTTGGGAAGTCCCAAGATCCCTTATCCTTATCAGCAATATTCTGATGTTTTTGATAAAAAGAAAGCCACTGAGTTACCGCCCCATCACAGTGTTGACTGTAGAATTGATCTTGTGCTGGGTGCTACTCTACCATGCAGTAGGATTTAGGCCTTTTTGGAACCAGAAACTCAACATTTGAGAGCCTATCTGGACGAAATGCTGGACTGTGGATTCATTAGGCATTGTTCCTCACCAGTTTTGTCCCCTCTTTTTTGTGCTGAAAAAGAGGAGGATCTCCTCATGTACATCAATTACAAGCCCCTTAACAGGGTAACCATAAAGAATAAATATCCTCTACCTTTTATACCCTTGTTGATTGTTCAAATTTGGCATGCCACAGTCTTCACTAAATTGGATCTTCGCAGGGCATACAAACTCATTGATGTTCGCAAAGGGGATGAGTGGAAAATTGCTTTTCGTGCCAAGTTTGGTTTATATGAATACAGTGGGATGCCATTCGCACAGAGTAATGCCCCTGCAGCATTTCAGTTCTTCATAAAAGAGGTTTTTAGAGAATTTCTTGATATTTTTGTGGTTGTCTATATTGACGTAATTCTGATAGTTTCTAATATTATACAGGAACACAAACTGCATGTTAGAAACATTCTACAGAAACTGTGAGACCATCACTTATTTGTCAAGCTTGACAAATGTATGTTTTCTGTGTCTCAAGTAGACTTTTTAGGCTTTGTTAAATTCTCCGCGGGGATCCAGATAGATAACAAGAAAATTGAAGCAATACTGACATGGCCTATCCTGACCTGTGTGAAGGAAGTGCAGGCCCTACTGGGCTTCCCTAATTATCGATCTGCTTTTTAGTATGCATTATTCTGACACCATTAAGCCCATAACTAAATTACTCAAAAAAGAGGTTTTCTTTCAGTTGTCTACAGAAGCCCAAAAGGCCTTTGACCTCTTATAATCAAAATTCACTTCAGCCCTAGTCTAAACAAGCAGACCATCATAGCTGCCAAGGTTTCAGATTGCTATGTGTGACATTTTCATATTTTCATTGTAATTATGAGTGACATTTCAACAACTATAAGTGACACGTTCTTGTAAGCAAAATCAAGCAAAGAGGTTGTTGCCAGTAGAGCAAACTTATACCATTGTTGAACGAGAGTTATTGGCAATTAAACTACCATTCCAAGAATGGAGACACTACTTGTGGGGAGCTCGGCACCCTTTCACTATTTACTCAGATCACAAAAACCTGCAGTTCTTCCACTCTGTACATGTCTTGACACCCCGTCAGATGTGCTATGTTTTATTTTTTAATTAATTTAATTTTATCACCTATCGATCAGCTGCACAGCAGGCAAAGTCAGTTACCCTTTCACGTATTTGTATTCCTCATCTACTCAAGAAAGATAACATAAGAAACTATACCTATGACATTGAGTGATAAGGTGGTTGGTAGTTGAGCCACAGAAAAGTTCCTTGATAAACTAAAGTAAAAAAATAGAATCTGTATACCACAATAAGCGACTCTCCAATCCTTTGTATTCTTACAAGGCTTCTATATCACGAGGAGAAGTTATTCATTCCTCCTGAGTATAGAGACCAGGTATTGAGCTGGTGTCATTCCTCATCTCTAAGCAGCCATCCTGGGATAGCAAAAACTAGGGAGTTATGTGCTGGATGGTTTAGGTGGGAGACTATTGAACAAGATGTGCAGACTTTTGTGAAGTTCTGCTCAATTTGTACTCCTGACAAAGCTTCTTACACTCCCCCCGCAGGTGTTTTACAACCGCTTGCAGTACCCCCCCCCACCCACGGCATACTATTGGCATTGTTTTTGTTACTGATCTCCCCCAAAACAGTAATGTACCACCATTTTAGTGGTGGTGGGCTTTGCTTCCAAGATGGCTCATTTTGTCCCACTTTCTAAAGTTCCTACAACTAAAAGCCTAGTTCTCACATTCATCCAACATGTAATAAGAACCCATGAAATAGTTTTAGTTGTAATTTGTGATTGGGGCCGCAGTTTATATCGAGATTCTGTCAGAAGGTCTGTCTAGGGCTACAAATGGACCTCTGGTTGTAATTGGCGTATCATCTACAAGCCAAACAAAGCGTACCACGCAGTCTATGGAACAGTACCTACGCTGTATGTTGTCCACAATTACCAGTAGTTACATTAAGACATTACCCGGGGCCAAATTGGACTATAACAATAGTTATCATTCAGCATTAGGTATGACTCCTTTCTTCTGTACTATGGGTCTTTATCCCCAAACTATTCCTATAAAGCCCACACACGAAGTAACTGCAGTAGACAGTCTTTATATAGTGTTTTTAAACATTTGGAAACAAGTACAAATACATTTACAAACTGCTAAGTAGTATATGGAAACTCAGGATGATAGGCACCGTCCTTATGCCCTTGGTGATCTTTTTTGGTTGGCCTCCAAGAATTTGCACTTAGAGTGTTCTAAGAAATTGTGTCCCCATTAAGTGGGGCCATTCAAAATAACAAAGATCGTAAATCCTGTTGCCATGAAACTAGAATTATCTACTGAATAGCAGATTCACCCTGTAATCCAAACATTCCTACTCAAGCCTTTTGTTCCCACGATGCATCCCCTACTATCTCTGCCCCCGATTGTAGTTGAGGATCATGAGGAGTATGAAATGAACCATATCCTGGATTCCTGGAGACAACAGGGGAAGTTATTCTTCTTGTAGATAGTAAGGGGTATCCTTCCAGGGAACATTCTTGGGAGCCGTCTGATCATGTACAGTCTCCCCGTCTTGTGCATCTTTTCCATGCCCCAAATCCCACTAAGCCCAGTCCTGTTAGTCAGCCTAGGAGGTGGGGGGTGGGAGGGGATATACTGTCATGACCCACGGCACATGCGCTGTTTGTTCCTCTTATGCTTCTGCCGGGTTGGGGAAATGACCCCCTAGGTATTTACCCTCTTATCCTGATCTTCTGATCATTTCGTGTCGGCATGAATGTTTAATCCATGTTTAATCCATGCTTGGTTGTGGAACTGGCCCCCTTTGAGGAGGGGCTCGAGTGTTTTCAGTAACCAAGGTTAGGGACAATTCACTTACATTTAAGGACTCCATTTTGTTTATGTTAATTTGCTGCTGAATGCAAGGTCTTGCAAGATCTTGCGCTTTCATCAATTGCAGCTATCATGTGAGAGAAGGCGTGGTCTATTTAGATCAAGTTCTCCATTTCCATGACACTTGTGTTACGTTCTCCATTCTTGGAGTAGGTTGTTTGCTTGCCGGCTTTTGGATTACCTGGTTCCCTTCTGGATTCCTGTTCGATGGCCCGTCAGAGTTGCCGGCCGCGCTGGTTCTGCTCAATATCCTCTCAGCTTAACAAACAACTTGTTTTGTTACCTATTTCCTATCCTTACCGTGCCACCTTCTCAGAATTTTAGGTCAGTGCACTGTACTGTTGAGGTAGAGTAGGGGACTTGCTCTGTTGGTCCTATATTTGGTGTATTTCCCCCCTCCCCTTCCCCCTTTAAACTGCGTGGTGTTTCCTTTCATTATTTGATTTGTTTCCCGGATTTGCTTGTCACTAGACCTCTGTTCTACGCTCTATCACTGAAGATATACTCTTCCCTATTCTTAGGTAGGGCATTTTGTTGATTGGAATAGAGTTGTTAGATTATTTTTTTCTTTTGAAGCAATAGGAAATCATTTATTCTGTACACACTCTCTCTGTATACACTTGTGAGTGAGTCTCTGGGGGTAGGAGGGACATGATTTTGGGGGCAACAATCTGGGAGCTTTATGCTTGGTACAATATGTAACCCATTTGTAGGTTTGCTTTGGTAGAGGGACGTATGGCTACTGGATGTTCAGACTAGAGTCTGATTTGGTGTCATTGCTTGAGGGGATTGTGTTGAGAATCATACAGAGAGCCAAGTATCCAAGCGTATTCCTTTCTTTTTATACCTTCTTCCCCCGTTTCTCTGAAAGCTAATTGGACACAATCATTTCCTATTTGGTGTGTAGGGCTAGCATGGAGGTGAGAGGACGAACTATCTCCTTTCCTGTGGAACCTCGGTTTCAGGTCACCGTGACTGTGACACCCTGCAATCAAAGAGTGCCTCATGCCACAATACCTGTGTGTGCAAACAGGTGAAACTGATTCTTCTTTAGGAAGATTAAAGATCTATTGCAAGCTGGGCTGAAATAGAAGCAAAGTGGTAAGCACAAATATAGTTACCGGGTACCACAGAAGCAATGCATCTGTCCCATTACCAACCATGTCAATCTCTGCCACAATCATTTTCCGCCACTGCCTGGATCCCTCTTCAATATTTTGTACCTGCAGATGCATGAGGCTTGTAGATCCGAAGATGAGAAGACATCCCACAACAACACAAAGTACAAACACAACATACACCAAGCACCACAAACAGGTACCAGAATGCCCAATGCAAATCTTTCTCATTGACTAAACAGATGAATACAATCTCTTCACATGTAAGTCAAGAAATGTCCTGGGTGTATTCCTCACACAACCCATAGTACCACTGCCAACTCCAGGCACAGTCCCAAGCATACTCTAACTGCTCCCCATGACTTCATCAGCAGATGACAAAAAAAATAATTATTGTGCCTCCGTATAGCAATACCACTAACTTTGATCATTCTACCAGTTTCAATATGTCAAACTTGGCTACCTGGCATTGCCAATGATGGTCACAACAATGGTACAATTCACTCTGACCTCCATCATGGACTTTCCAAACTTAGACTAATATTTAATAGCCAACACTGGTCATAGAATTCTCATCTAATCACCAACCATAAACTTAACAGATTGAACTTTATTCATGGTATCATAACATGCCGCAGAATGTGACTAATTCCTTTCACTCACTTGCCAATTAGGGGGCATATTTATGCCTCACTTTTTTTGATGCAACAGCAGCGCAAACCTTGAAATCATATCTAGGTGTCCACGTAAAGACACTTTGTAGGAAGTTGGCTCTGTATGTGCTATTTCAAAGTAAGGAATAGCATGCACAGAGTCCAAGGGTTCCCCTTAGAGGTAAAATAGTGGTAAAAAGAGATAATACTAATGCTCTATTTTGTGGTAGTGTGGTCAAGCAGTAGGCTTATCCAAGGAGTAGTGTTAAGCATTTGTTGTACATACACATAGACAATAAATGAGGTACACACACTCAGAGACAAATCCAGCCAATAGGTTTTGTTATAGAAAAATATATTTTCTTAGTTTATTTTAAGAACCACAGGTTCAAATTTTACATGTAATATCTCACTTGAAAGGTATTGCAGGTAAGTACTCTAGGAACTTTGAATCATTACTTTAGCATGTATACTTTTTACATAAAACACAATAAGCTGTTTTAAAAGTGGACACTGCAATTTTCACAGTTCCTGGGGGAGGTAAGTTATTGTTAGTTTTAACAGGTAAGTAAGTCACTTACAGGTTTCAGTTTTTGGTCCAAGGTAGCCCACCGTTGGGGGTTCAGAGCAACCCCAAAGTTATCACACCAGCAGCTCAGGGCCGGTCAGGTGCAAAGGTCAAAGAGGTGCCCAAAACACATAGGCTTCAATGGAGAGAAGGGGGTGCCCCGGTTCCAGTCTGCCAGCAGGTAAGTACCCGCGTCTTCGGAGGGCAGACCAGGGGGGTTTTGTAGGGCACCGGGGGGGACACAAATTAGCACAGAAAGTACACCCTCAGCAGCGCGGGGGCGGCCGGGTGCAGTGTGCAAACACGCGTCGGGTTTCCTTCAGGTTCAATTGGAGACTAAGGGGTCTCTTCAGCGATGCAGGCAGGCAAGGGGGGGGGCTCCTCGGGGTAGCCACCACCTGGGCAAGGGAGAGGGCCTCCTGGGGGTCACTCCTGCACAGAAGTTCCGTTTCTTTAGGGGCTGGGGGCTGCGGGTGCAGGGTCTTTTCCAGCCGTCGGGAAATGGAGTTCAGACAGTCGCGGTCAGGGGGAGCCTGGGGATTCCCTCTGCAGGCGTCGCTGTGGGGGCTCAGGAGGGACAACTTTCGTTACTCACAGTAGTAGAGTCGCCGGAGGGTCCTCCCTGAGTTGGTTGTTCTCCACCAGTCGAGTCGGGGTCGCCGGGTGCAGTGTTGCAAGTCTCACGCTTCTTGCGGGGAGTTGCAGGGGTCTTTAAATCTGCTCCTTGTAACAAAGTTTCAGTTCTTTTGGAGCAGTGCCGCTGTCCTCGGGAGTTTCTTGTCTTTTTCGAAGCAGGGCAGTCCTCAGAGGATTCAGAGGTCGCTGGTCCCTTGGAAAGCGTCGCTGGAGCAGGTTTCTTTGGAAGGCAGGAGACAGGCCGGTAAGTCTGGGGCCAAGGCAGTTGGTGTCTTCTGTTCTTCCTCTGCAGGGGTTTTTCAGCTCAGCAGTCCTTCTTCTTGTAGTTGCAGGAATCTAAATTCTTAGGTTCAGGGGAGCCCTTAAATACTAAATTTAAGGGCGTGTTTAGGTCTGGGGGGTTAGTAGCCAATGGCTACTAGCCCTGAGGGTGAGTACACCCTCTTTGTGCCTCCTCCCAAGGGGAGGGGGTCACATCCCTAATCCTATTGGGGGAATCCTCCATCTGCAAGATGGAGGATTTCTAAAAGTTAGAGTCACTTCAGCTCAGGACACCTTAGGGGCTGTCCTGACTGGCCAGTGACTCCTCCTTGTTGTTTTCTTTGTTTCCTCCAGCCTTGCCGCCAAAAGTGGGGGCCGTGGCCGGAGGGGGCGGGCAACTCCACTAAGCTGGAGTGCCCTGCTGTGCTGTGACAAAGGGGTGAGCCTTTAAGGCTCACCGCCAGGTGTTACAGCTCCTGCCTGGGGGAGGTGTTAGCATCTCCACCCAGTGCAGGCTTTGTTACTGGCCTCAGAGTGACAAAGGCACTCTCCCCATGGGGCCAGCAACATGTCTCTAGTGTGGCAGGCTGCTGGAACCAGTCAGCCTACACAGATAGTCGGTTAGGTTTCAGGGGGCACCTCTAAGGTGCCCTCTGGGGTGTATTTTATAATAAAATGTACACTGGCATCAGTGTGCATTTATTGTGCTGAGGAGTTTGATACCAAACTTCCCAGTTTTCCGTGTAGCCATTATGGTGCTGTGGAGTTCGTGTAAAACAGACTCCCAGACCATATACTCTTATGGCTACCCTGCACTTACAATGTCTAAGGTTTTGCTTAGACACTGTAGGGGCACGGTGCTCATGCACTGGTGCCCTCACCTATGGTATAGTGCACCCTGCCTTGGGGCTGTAAGGCCTACTAGAGGGGTGACTTATCTATACCTGCATAGGCAGTGAGAGGCTGGCATGGCACCCTGAGGGGAGTGCCATGTCGACTTACTCGTTTTGTCCTCACCAGCACACACAAGCTGGCAAGCAGTGTGTCTGTGCTGAGTGAGGGGTCTCCAGGGTGGCATAAGACATGCTGCAGCCCTTAGAGACCTTCCCTGGCATCAGGGCCCTTGGTACCAGAGGTACCAGTTACAAGGGACTTATCTGGATGCCAGGGTGTGCCAATTGTGGAATCAAAAGTACAGGTTAGGGAAAGAACACTGGTGCTGGGGCCTGGTTAGCAGGCCTCAGCACACTTTCAACTCAAAACATAGCATCAGCAAAGGCAAAAAGTCAGGGGGTAACCATGCCAAGGAGGCATTTCCTTACACAACCCCCCCCCCCCCCAAACGAAAGAGGATGAGACTAACCTTTCCCAAGAGAGTCTTCATTTTCTAAGTGGAAGAACCTGGAAAGGCCATCTGCATTGGCATGGGCAGTCCCAGGTCTGTGTTCCACTATAAAGTCCATTCCCTGTAGGGAGATGGACCACCTCAACAGTTTTGGATTTTCACCTTTCATTTGCATCAGCCATCTGAGAGGTCTGTGGTCAGTCTGAACTAGGAAGTGAGTACCAAAGAGGTATGGTCTCAGCTTCTTCAGGGACCAAACCACAGCAAAGGCCTCCCTCTCAATGGCACTCCAACGCTGCTCCCTGGGGAGTAACCTCCTGCTAATGAAAGCAACAGGCTGGTCAAGGCCATCATCATTTGTTTGGGACAAAACTGCCCCTATCCCATGTTCAGAGGCATCTGTTTGCACAATGAATTGCTTGGAGTAATCTGGAGCTTTTAGAACTGGTGCTGTGCACATAGCTTGTTTCAGGGTGTCAAAGGCCTGTTGGCATTCTACAGTCCAGTTTACTTTCTTGGGCATTTTCTTGGAGGTCAATTCTGTGAGGGCTGTCACAATGGATCCATATCCCTTCACAAACCTCCTATAGTACCCAGTCAAGCCAAGGAATGCCCTGACTTGAGTCTGGGTTTTTGGAGCTACCCAGTCCAGAATAGTCTGGATCTTGGGTTGGAGTGGCTGAACTTGACCTCAACCTACAAGGTGTCCCAAGTAAACCACAGTTCCCTGCCCTAACTGGCATTTGGATGCCTTGATAGAGAGGCCTGCATATTGCAGAGCCTTCAAAACCTTCTTCAGGTGGACCAGGTGATCCTGCCAGGTGGAGCTGAAGACAGCAATATCATCAAGATAAGCTGCACTACAGGATTCCAACCCAGCAAGGACTTGATTCACCAACCTTTGGAAGGTGGCAGGGGCATTCTTTAAACCAAAGGGCATAACAGTGAACTGATAATGCCCATCAGGTGTGGAGAATGCTGTCTTTTCTTTTGCTCCAGGGGCCATTTTGATTTGCCAGTACCCTGCTGTTAAGTCAAAGGTACTTAAGAATTTGGCAGCCCCTAATTTGTCTATGAGCTCATCAGCTCTAGGAATGGGATGGGCATCTGTCTTGGTGACAGAGTTGAGACCTCTGTAGTCCACACAAAACCTCATCTCTCTCTTTCCATCTTTGGTGTGAGGTTTGGGGACTAGGACCACTGGGCTAGCCCAGGGGGTGTCAGAGTGCTCTATTACTCCCAATTCCAGCATCTTGTGGACTTCCACCTTGATGCTTTCCTTAACTTGATCAGACTGTCTAAATATTTTGTTTTTGACAGGCATGCTGTCTCCTGTGTCCACGTCATGGGTACACAGGTGAGTCTGACCAGGGGTTAGGGAAAAGAGTTCAGCAAACTGTTGCAGGACCTTCCTACAGTCAGCTTGCTGTTGGCCAGAGAGGGTGTCTGAGTAGATCACTCCATCCACTGAGCCATCTTTAGGGTCTGATGAGAGGAGATCAGGGAGAGGCTCACTCTCAGCTTCCTGGTCCTCATCTGTTACCATCAACAGATTTACATCAGCCCTGTCATGGAAGAGCTTAAGGCGGTTCACATGGATCACCCTCTTGGGGCTCCTGCTTGTGCCCAGGTCCACCAGGTAGGTGACCTGACTCTTCCTCTCTAGTACTGGGTAAGGGCCACTCCATTTGTCCTGAAGTGCCCTGGGAGCCACAGGTTCCAGAACCAAGACTTTCTGCCCTGGTTGAAATTCAACCAGTGCAGCCTTTTGGTCATACCACAACTTCTGGAGCTGTTGGCTGGCCTCAAGGTTTTTACTTGCCTTTTCCATGTACTCTGCCATTCTTGAGCGAAGGCCAAGTACATAGTCCACTATGTCTTGTTTAGGCTCATGAAGAGGTCTCTCCCAGCCTTCTTTAACAAGAGCAAGTGGTCCCCTTACAGGGTGGCCAAACAGAAGTTCAAAGGGTGAGAACCCTACTCCTTTCTGAGGCACCTCTCTGTAAGCGAAAAGCAGACATGGCAGGAGGACATCCCATCTCCTTTTGAGTTTTTCTGGGAGCCCCATGATCATGCCCTTTAATGTCTTGTTGAATCTCTCAACAAGGCCATTAGTTTGTGGATGATATGGTGTAGTGAATTTATAAGTCACTCCACACTCATTCCACATGTGTTTTAGGTATGCTGACATGAAGTTGGTACCTCTGTCAGACACCACCTCCTTAGGGAAGCCCACTCTGGTAAAGATACCAATGAGGGCCTTGGCTACTGCAGGGGCAGTAGTCGACCTAAGGGGAATAGCTTCAGGATACCTAGTAGCATGATCCACTACTACTAGGATGTACATATTTCCTGAGGCTGTGGGAGGTTCTAGTGGACCAACTATGTCCACACCCACTCTTTCAAAGGGGACCCCCACCACTGGAAGTGGAATGAGGGGGGCCTTTGGATGCCCACCTGTCTTACCACTGGATTGACAGGTGGGGCAGGAGAGGCAAAACTCCTTAACCTTCTGGGACATATTGGGCCAGTAGAAGTGGTTGACTAACCTCTCCCACGTCTTGGTTTGTCCCAAATGCCCAGCAAGGGGAATATCATGGGCTAAGGTCAGGATAAACTCTCTGAAACTCTGAGGCACTACCACTCTCCTAGTGGCACCAGGTTTGGGATCTCTTGCCTCAGTGTACAGGAGTCCATCTTCCCAATAGACCCTATGTGTTCCATTTTTCTTGCCTTTGGACTCTTCAGCAGCTTGCTGCCTTAGGCCTTCAAGAGAGGGACAGGTTTCTTGTCCCTTACACAACTCTTCCCTTGAGGGTCCCCCTGGGCCCAAGAGCTCAACCTGATAAGGTTCCAGCTCCATAGGCTCAGTTCCCTCAGAGGGCAGAACTTCTTCCTGAGAAGAGAGGTTCTCTTTTTGGTGTTGTGTTGCAGCTGGTTTCCCAGCTGACTTTCCTTTTCTCTTGGTAGGCTGGGCCATTTTTCCAGACTCCAGTTCTACTTTTTCACCTTGTGCCTTGCACTGTGCCCTAGTCTTGACACACACCAGTTCAGGGATACCCAGCATGGCTGCATGGGTTTTCAGTTCTACCTCAGCCCATGCTGAGGACTCCAGGTCGTTTCCAAGCAAACAGTCTACTGGGATATTTGAGGAGACCACCACCTGTTTCAGGCCATTGACCCCTCCCCACTCTAAAGTTACCATTGCCATGGGATGTACTTTAGTTTGATTGTCAGCATTGGTGACTGGATAGGTTTGTCCAGTCAGGTATTGTCCAGGGGAAACCAGTTTTTCTGTCACCATGGTGACACTGGCACCTGCATCCCTCAGGCCCTCTACACTTGTCCCATTAATTAAGAGCTGCTGCCTGTATTTTTGCATGTTAGGGGGCCAGGCAGCCAGTGTGGCTAAATCCACCCCACCCTCAGAGACTAATGTAGCTTCAGTGTGACACCTGATTTGCTCTGGGCACACTGTTGATCCCACTTGGAGACTGGCCATTCCAGTTTTACCTGGATGGGAGTTAGAAGTGGTATCTTTCTTGGGACAGGCCTTGTCTCCAGTTTGGTGTCCAGACTGACTACAGTTACGACACCAGGCCTTTTTGGGATCAAAGTTTTTACCCTTGTACCCAGAATTGTTTTGTGAAGAGGCTCTGGGCCCACCCTCCTGTGCAGGTTTTTGGGGGCCTGTAGAAGACTCTTTACTATTTTTGTTTTTGGCTGTCTCACCACCTTTCCCCTGGGGAGGTTTTGTGACCCCTTTCTTTTGGTCACCCCCTGTGGAAGTTTTGGACACCCTAGTCTTGACCCAATGGTCCGCCTTCTTTCCCAATTCTTGGGGAGAAATTGGTCCTAGGTCCACCAGATGCTGATGCAGTTTATCATTGAAACAATCACTTAATAGGTGTTCTTTTACAAATAAATTGTACAGCCCATCATAATCATTTACACCATTGCCTTGAATCCAACCATCTAGTGTTTTTACTGAGTAGTCTACAAAGTCAACCCAGGTCTGGCTCGAGGATTTTTGAGCCCCCCTGAATCTAATCCTATACTCCTCAGGGAAGAATCCAAAGCCCTCAATCAGGGTACCCTTCATGAGGTCATAAGATTCTGCATCTTTTTTAGAGAGTGTGAGGAGTCTATCCCTACACTTTCCTGTGAACATTTCCCAAAGGAGAGCACCCCAGTGAGATTTGTTCACTTTTCTGGTTTCACAAGCCCTCTCAAAAGCTGTGAACCATTTGGTGATGTCATCACCATCTTCATATTTTGTTACAATCCTTTTGGGGATTTTCAACATGTCAGGAGAATCTCTGACCCTATTTATGTTGCTGCCACCATTGATGGGTCCTAGGCCCATCTCTTGTCTTTCCCTTTCTATGGCTAGGATCTGTTTTTCCAAAGCCAATCTTTTGGCCATCCTGGCTAACTGGATGTCCTCTTCACTGGAGTTATCCTTAGTGATTTCAGAGAGGCTGGACCCTCCTGTGAGGGAGCCAGCATCTCTGACTATTATTTTTGGAGTCAGGGCTTGAGAAGCCCTGTTCTCCCTAGATAGGACTGGTGGAGGGGATTCTTCCTCCAGTTCACTATCATCCTCCTCTGTGTTATCCACAGAGGGGTTGGCTCTATCATACTCTGCCAACAGATCCTGGAGCTGTACTTTGGTAGGTCTGGAGCCCATTGTTATTTTTCTTATGTTACAGAGTGACCTTAGCTCTTTCATCTGGAGATGGAGGTAAGGTGTGGTGTCGAGTTCCACCACATTCATATCTGTACTAGACATTATTCTTCTAAAAGTTGGAATGCTTTTTAAGAATCTAAAACTAGTTCTAGAATCTAATTCAAACTTTTACAAACTTTTAAACTCTAACAGAAATGCTAACAGGGACTAACACAAGGCCCTAGCAGGACTTTAAAGAATTTAGAAAAAATTCAAATTGCAAAAATCAATTTCTAATGACAATTTTTGGAATTTGTCGTGTGATCAGGTATTGGCTGAGTAGTCCAGCAAATGCAAAGTCTTGTTCCCCACCGCTGATCCACCAATGTAGGAAGTTGGCTCTGTATGTGCTATTTCAAAGTAAGGAATAGCATGCACAGAGTCCAAGGGTTCCCCTTAGAGGTAAAATAGTGGTAAAAAGAGATAATACTAATGCTCTATTTTGTGGTAGTGTGGTCGAGCAGTAGGCTTATCCAAGGAGTAGTGTTAAGCATTTGTTGTACATACACATAGACAATAAATGAGGTACACACACTCAGAGACAAATCCAGCCAATAGGTTTTGTTATAGAAAAATATCTTTTCTTAGTTTATTTTAAGAACCACAGGTTCAAATTTTACATGTAATATCTCATTTGAAAGGTATTGCAGGTAAGTACTCTAGGAACTTTGAATCATTACTTTAGCATGTATACTTTTTACATAAAACACAATAAGCTGTTTTAAAAGTGGACACAGTGCAATTTTCACAGTTCCTGGGGGAGGTAAGTTATTGTTAGTTTTAACAGGTAAGTAAGTCACTTACAGGTTTCAGTTTTTGGTCCAAGGTAGCCCACCGTTGGGGGTTCAGAGCAACCCCAAAGTTATCACACCAGCAGCTCAGGGCCGGTCAGGTGCAAAGGTCAAAGAGGTGCCCAAAACACATAGGCTTCAATGGAGAGAAGGGGGTGCCCAGGTTCCAGTCTGCCAGCAGGTAAGTACCCGCGTCTTCGGAGGGCAGACCAGGGGGGTTTTGTAGGGCACCGGGGGGGACACAAATTAGCACAGAAAGTACACCCTCAGCAGCGCGGGGGCGGCCGGGTGCAGTGTGCAAACACGTGTCGGGTTTCCTTCAGGTTTCAATTGGAGACCAAGGGGTCTCTTCAGCGATGCAGGCAGGCAAGGGGGGGGCTCCTCGGGGTAGCCACCACCTGGGCAAGGGAGAGGGCCTCCTGGGGGTCACTCCTGCACAGAAGTTCCGTTTCTTTAGGGATTGGGGGCTGCGGGTGCAGGGTCTTTTCCAGCCGTCGGGAAATGGAGTTCAGACAGTCGCGGTCAGGGGGAGCCTGGGGATTCCCTCTGCAGGTGTCGCTGTGGGGGTTCAGGGGGGATAACTTTGCTAACTCACAGTCGTAGAGTCGCCGAAGGGTCCTCCCTGAGTTGGTTGTTCTCCACCAGTCGAGTCGGGGTCGCCGGGTGCAGTGTTGCAAGTCTCACGCTTCTTGCGGGGAGTTGCAGGGGTCTTTAAATCTGCTCCTTGTAACAAAGTTGCAGTTCTTTTGGAGCAGTGCCGCTGTCCTCGGGAGTTTCTTGTCTTCTTCGAAGCAGGGCAGTCCTCAGAGGATTCAGAGGTCGCTGGTCCCTTGGAAAGCGTCGCTGGAGCAGGTTTCTTTGGAAGGCAGGAGACAGGCCGGTAAGTCTGGGGCCAAGGCAGTTGGTGTCTTCTGTTCTTCCTCTGCAGGGGTTTTTCAGCTAAGCAGTCCTTCTTCTTGTAGTTGCAGGAATCTAAATTCTTAGGTTCAGGGGAGCCCTTAAATACTAAATTTAAGGGCGTGTTTAGGTCTGGGGGGTTAGTAGCCAATGGCTACTAGCCCTGAGGGTGAGTACACCCTCTTTGTGCCTCCTCCCAAGGGGAGGGGGTCACATCCCTAATCCTATTGGGGGAATCCTCCATCTGCAAGATGGAGGATTTCTAAAAGTTAGAGTCACTTCAGCTCAGGACACCTTAGGGGCTGTCCTGACTGGCCAGTGACTCCTCCTTGTTGTTTTCTTTGTTTCCTCAAGCCTTATAGCCAAAAGTGGGGGTCGTGGCCGGAGGGGGCGGGCAACTCCACTAAGCTGGAGTGCCCTGCTGTGCTGTGACAAAGGGGTGAGCCTTTGAGGCTCACCGCCAGGTGTTACAGCTCCTGCCTGGAGGAGGTGTTAGCATTTCCACCAAGTGCAGGCTTTGTTACTGGCCTCAGAGTGACAAAGGCACTCTCCCCATGGGGCCAGCAACATGTCTCTAGTGTGGCAGGCTGCTGGAACCAGTCAGCCTACACAGATAGTCGGTTAGGTTTCAGGGGGCACCTCTAAGGTGCCCTCTGGGGTGTATTTTATAATAAAATGTACACTGGCATCAGTGTGCATTTATTGTGCTGAGGAGTTTGATACCAAACTTCCCAGTTTTCAGTGTAGCCATTATGGTGCTGTGGAGTTCGTGTAAAACAGACTCCCAGACCATATACTCTTATGGCTACCCTGCACTTACAATGTCTAAGGTTTTGCTTAGACACTGTAGGGACACAGTGCTCATGCACTGGTGCCCTCACCTATGGTATAGTGCACCCTGCCTTGGGGCTGTAAGGCCTACTAGAGGGGTGACTTATCTATACCTGCATAGGCAGTGAGAGGCTGGCATGGCACCCTGAGGGGGAGTGCCATGTCGACTTACTCGTTTTGTCCTCACCAGCACACACAAGCTGGCAAGCAGTGTGTCTGTGCTGAGTGAGGGGTCTCCAGGGTGGCATAAGACATGCTGCAGCCCTTAGAGACCTTCCCTGGCATCAGGGCCCTTGGTACCAGAGGTACCAGTTACAAGGGACTTATCTGGATGCCAGGGTGTGCCAATTGTGGAATCAAAAGTACAGGTTAGGGAAAGAACACTGGTGCTGGGGCCTGGTTAGCAGGCCTCAGCACACTTTCAACTCAAAACATAGCATCAGCAAAGGCAAAAAGTCAGGGCGTAACCATGCCAAGGAGGCATTTCCTTACACACTTCCATAGCTTTGAATGGCCTCATGGGACAGATCGGGGCCGGTCCGGGCCATGACTAAGAAAGTAGGGGGTGCACTAGATTTACTAGAAGATCTAATAAAAGCAAAGGGGCTAAGAATAGTAAATGGGAATACAAAATCAGACACCCCGGCGCTGCCCACATATAGGAGAGGTCCATACTAAAGTCGCTTAGACTGCGTCTTAGTAGACAACACCCTCTGGAAATCTCTCCTCGATATGGCTGTTCTTCCTCGCAACGATAGCGATCATCAAGCTCTGAGTACCTCCTTTTCCACTACTCTATTCAGCTGCAAAACATTGACAAAGTGGGTCAAAGGCAATGCTCTAGCCATGACGAATAATTATAAAAATGTGAAATGGGAATTGGTGGAAGATGATGTACATTTCCAGTTATTAATTTACAAAATAGTTATGTCAACGCTCTTACCCTTGAAACACACTGATTTTGCATTGGTGGATTTGATTAACTTGCATAGCATCTTGACCAATCGGCTAAAACCACACTTCCAGGTAGTAAGGAGGCGGGCAGAGACTGGGGCTAGAACATTGAGGTAGTTTTCTAACTCCTGTCGTCAGGCCAAAATACAACTATTGGGAGCCCTGAAGGCAGGGAATTGTCGAGAGATAAGAATATTCAGGGCTGCATACAAAGCAACATTAAAAAATGCAAAAAAAGAGTGGAAAACTAAATATTGGAATGGGCTGGTGGATGCACTCCATGAGAAGGATCTTAAACTGTTTTGGAAACTAGTGTCAGGCAAAGGCAGCTCCCAAACTGCGGAGAGCTATCCTGTAATCCAGACAGAATTTTGGGTGTCACATTTTAAAAATGTATATAGAGAACTTCAAACTAACTGTATTACTGCCCCTTTATTAAAACCCAATGGACCACCTATTGCCAACATACCAACTGTTGGGACAGTCACACTACCTAAATTTGGTCTGGATCTCCTCTCTCTAAAAGAAACAACCTTGGCTCTCCAGTCAGTACGTAAAGGGAAGGCCCCTGGGTTAGATGGTATCCCAGGTGACCTATATTTGTCCCGACCGACAACTTGGTCCCTATATTTAAATGCACTCAGCAATGAGATACTGAGGGGTGGAGGTCTGCCCCCACGTGGCAAGGAGCAATTATAGTCCCCATCTTCAAGAAAGGGCCAAGGGAAGAACCTACAAATTATAGGCCAATAAGCCTAATTGATGTCAGCCAAAAAATATTCTGCAAACAGGTACTGAATAGATTACAGGCATGGATAGAGGATTCTCATATCCTTTCCGACCTCCAGGCAAGATTTAGGAAAGGAATGAGTACAATAGATCAGGCGTTCAGGTTCAATCTTCTCTGCTGGAAATACTTGTTACTTAACAAGAGCCACCTGTACGTGGCTTTTATTGATCTAAAAGCTGCCTTTGACATGGTACCACAAGATTTATTGTGGAATGCTCTGGAGAGAACTAGATGGAGAGTTATTAAGACTGATTAGGTACTTACACGAGGGGACTTTAGTCTAAGTACGTTGGTCTCATGGTGGTGATCTAACAGAAGCTATACCTGTCAATAGGGGGATCAGGCAGGGGTGTGTTCTGGCCCCAACATTGTTTAATCTCTTCATCAACGGTGCGGCGGACCAGCTGCTACATTGTAACCATGATGCTCCAAAGTTAGCTGGAGCCTCTTTCCCCATTTTAATGTTCTCTGATGATACTTTATTAATTTCAAGAACGCCAATGGGTCTACAAAACGAATTGGATGCTTTTTACAATTTTTACTCAGCAGAGGACTTGAAATAAATACAACTAAATCAAAGTTTATGGCTTTTAATCCGCACAAATCGTTCAGGGGGACAATGACCATAGCAGGCCATCCGGTAGAGAGAGTTAATCAATTTGACTATTTGGGGCTTAGGTTAAGAGATGATCAACAGTGGTCGGCACAGATTGGGAAGAGTCTGTCAGCCCTCAGACAGATCTCAACAGCGATAGGGAGGGAAATTGCTAACATTTCGGAAGGGGAGATCTCACCCGCCATCACCGTCTACAAAGCAGCGGCAGTAGCAGCTTCAATTTATGGTGCCGAGCTTTGGGGGCACACTAACTCAAGGTGCTTGACGACGGTAGAAAACCGCTTTCTACGTAATTTTTTGCGGCTGCCGATGAGTACCCCCCTCCTACCCCTCAGATTTGACCTAGCTTTAAATGAGATTCATAACGAAATTGCTCTAAGACCACTCATGTATTGGGTTCGTCTCTGGACCTCTGAGCACTTGTCCACCTTCCAAATAGCAATAGATGAGTTTCTTGTGGGTGATTGTGTATCAAAACTCCCCTGGCTCAGATATATTAGAGACATGTGTAAAATTCTTAAAATGGAGGAGGTGTGGATAGATCCTCATAACTTGACTAAGGAAGTAAAAGAGCGTACAAGCAGGCGTTATTGGGAGAATATTCTGGTGCAAATCTGGTCTAAAAATCAAGGTAGCCGGACTATACCGTTTTTGGACCATAAATGTAGCCCTAAATTCGAGGCCTACATGGACAATGTAAATCCTCCCTACACCAAAACTCTCTTCATTAAGTTCAGACTAGGGATCCTTCCGCTCAAGACATTTACTGCGAGATGGAGAGTGGAGGATCGTAATCTGACTTCCTGTCATCATTGTCAAGAGATACCAGAGTCACTCGCACACTTTATGTTTTTTTGCCCTAGATATCTGGCCCCTAGGAAGAAGTGGATTGTTCCGTTATGCAGGTCAATGGGTATAAGGGAATGTAATACTTCATTACGCCTTTTGACAACTGATACAACTGACAAGATAGTCTTCTCAGTTGCAAGATACCTGCAAAGTGCATGGGCTATAAGAACTAGAGAATTGTTATACCTCTATAATTTTAACAAGTAGATTTTAGGCCTGAACTATTTAATGTAGCAGCTGATAATCGATTGGAGTTAGGATTAACCGCCTATTATATTTTTATATTTCAATATTTAATATTCTGTAATTTTAAGATTTTAAGATCAATGTTTTACCTGAGCTGTTTTAATAAGTATGTGATTTTATAACTTATTCAGGGTTTTCTTAATGCATAATGTGGTGTCTCTCGTTTATCTTATTACACAGTTGATTCATTGTATAACTATGATATGGTGTTGTATCGCATACTTTTATGGCGTATAGCCGAAATAAAGTTATTTAAAAAAATGTTTTTTTAAAAAGAATGGCCTCACAGATATGGATTAAGGAAAGGCAGTGCAAATCACGGTGTTGCCTTACTCTGATTTAGGGACGCACTCCATGGGCATTGCGATCAGTGTCCCCATGCAACACCCGTGGATTTTGACGCAGCCCCATATTTACAAGACCTTGTACACCTGGGGATGCGCCAAAACGTTACGCCTCCCCTTGGGAAGCGCAACAAGGAGAAATATATTTGTTTCTCCTTGTTTTTTTCCTCTTTCTATGTGTGTTGCATTCTGCAGCAGACATAGAAAGAGGAAAAGGCCTCCCAGGATTGTTTTTGTGCAGGAAGGTGTTCCTTCCTGCACAAAACAAACATTCCTGCACAAAATAATCCTGCCTGCAACGCAACCACACTTGTACCATGGTGCAAGGGTGCCTGCATTGGCGCTAGGCTGCCAAAACAGCACCAGTGCAATGGGAAAGGACATGAATGCTCTGTATGCCATAGATATAGTGCATTCCTGCCCTTATCCTTTCATGCAGGGCAGAACAGCAAGGTGACTTGCTGCGCTGACCTGCATCAAAAGCTCATAAATATGAGCCTAGGTTTTTCTTTTTCCTTGTGACTTTGTTACCTGAAAGATTCTTCTTCAACAGCAGATGCTAGACCCACTTACATGGCTCTTGAGAATGTGAAACACACTAACCTTTTTGTATATGAGGTAATCCTATAGGACCATAGCTTTTCAATGACTACATCTAAGATGCCCACTAACAAAATCTGTCTCCATAAAGTCTACAAAAACGCTTTACTTGTCCAGTACAACCTGGATCATGAAGAGCAGTAGGCACATAGTTTATGCCATAGTCCACCAAAAAGTGTTCAGTCTGTTGGACAGTAAGTTGCAGGCTAATACGATAATTAATTCTAATTGACATAGCATCCAGGAAAGCTCTAAAAACCTGGATAGTGCACTTTGGGGAACCCCACCTGCTGCAGCAATCACATCTTGGTAACTCGCAGAGCTTAGGAGGTGCAGTGAGCATAATTCCTGAACGAGTGGGGATAGATTTGCTCTTGAGAGTGTTCCTGTCTAGATGTGGCTTAATTCAGCTATGCAATCCAAAATATCAAATATATGCAATTTGTAAGGAAATGCCTCCTTGGCATGGTTGCCCCCTGACTTTTTGCCTTTGCTGATGCTATGTTTACAATTGAAAGTGTGCTGAGGCCTGCTAACCAGGCCCCAGCACCAGTGTTCTTTCCCTAACCTGTACTTTTGTATCCACAATTGGCAGACCCTGGCATCCAGATAAGTCCCTTGTAACTGGTACTTCTAGTACCAAGGGCCCTGATGCCAAGGAAGGTCTCTAAGGGCTGCAGCATGTCTTATGCCACCCTGGAGACCTCTCACTCAGCACAGACACACTGCTTGCCAGCTTGTGTGTGCTAGTGAGGACAAAACGAGTAAGTCGACATGGCACTCCCCTCAGGGTGCCATGCCAGCCTCTCACTGCCTATGCAGTATAGGTAAGACACCCCTCTAGCAGGCCTTACAGCCCTAAGGCAGGGTGCACTATACCATAGGTGAGGGTACCAGTGCATGAGCATGGTACCCCTACAGTGTCTAAATAAAACCTTAGACATTGTAAGTGCAGGGTAGCCATAAGAGTATATGGTCTGGGAGTCTGTCAAACACGAACTCCACAGCACCATAATGGCTACACTGAAAACTGGGAAGTTTGGTATCAAACTTCTCAGCACAATAAATGCACACTGATGCCAGTGTACATTTTATTGTAAAATACACCACAGAGGGCACCTTAGAGGTGCCCCCTGAAACTTAACCGACTATCTGTGTAGGCTGACTAGTTTTAGCAGCCTGCCACAAACCGAGACATGTTGCTGGCCCCATGGGGAGAGTGCCTTTGTCACTCTGAGGCCAGTAACAAAGCCTGCACTGGGTGGAGATGCTAACACCTCTCCCAGGCAGGAATTGTCACACCTAGCGGTGAGCCTCAAAGGCTCACCTCCTTTGTGCCAACCCAGCAGGACACTCCAGCTAGTGGAGTTGCCCGCCCCCTCCGGCCAGGCCCCACTTTTGGCGGCAAGGCCGGAGAAAATAATGAGAATAACAAGGAGGAGTCACTGGCCAGTCAGGACAGCCCCTAAGGTGTCCTGAGCTGCGGTGACTCTAACTTTTAGAAATCCTCCATCTTGCAGATGGAGGATTCCCCCAATAGGGTTAGGATTGTGACCCCCTCCCCTTGGGAGGAGGCACAAAGAGGGTGTACCCACCCTCAGGGCTAGTAGCCATTGGCTACTAACCCCCCAGACCTAAACACGCCCTTAAATTTAGTATTTAAGGGCTACCCTGAACCCTAGAAAATTAGATTCCTGCAACTACAAGAAGAAGGACTGCCCAGCTGAAAACCCCTGCAGCGGAAGACCAGAAGACGACAACTGCCTTGGCTCCAGAAACTCACCGGCCTGTCTCCTGCCTTCCAAAGATCCTGCTCCAGCGACGCCTTCCAAAGGGACCAGCGACCTCGACATCCTCTGAGGACTGCCCCTGCTTCGAAAAGACAAGAAACTCCCGAGGACAGCGGACCTGCTCCAAGAAAAGCTGCAACTTTGTTTCCAGCAGCTTTAAAGAACCCTGCAAGCTCCCCGCAAGAAGCGTGAGACTTGCCACACTGCACCCGGCGACCCCGACTCGGCTGGTGGCGATCCAACACCTCAGGAGGGACCCCAGGACTATTCTGATACTGTGAGTACCAAAACCTGTCCCCCCCTGAGCCCCCACAGCGCCGCCTGCAGAGGGAATCCCGAGGCTTCCCCTGACCGCGACTCTTTGAACCTAAAGTCCCGACGCCTGGGAGAGACCCTGCACCCGCAGCCCCCCAGGACCTGAAGGACCGGACTTTCACTGGAGGAGTGACCCCCAGTCCCTCTCCCTCGCCCAAGTGGAGGTTTCCCCGAGGAATCCCCCCCTTGCCTGCCTGCAGCGCTGAAGAGATCCCGAGATCTCTCATAGACTAACATTGAAAACCCGACGCTTGTTTCTACACTGCACCCGGCCGCCCCCGCGCTGCTGAGGGTGAAATCTCTGTGTGGACTTGTGTCCCCCCCGGTGCCCTACAAAACCCCCCTGGTCTGCCCTCCGAAGACGCGGGTACTTACCTGCAAGCAGACCGGAACCGGGGCACCCCCTTCTCTCCATTCTAGCCTATGTGTTTTGGGCACCACTTTGAACTCTGCACCTGACCGGCCCTGAGCTGCTGGTGTGGTGACTTTGGGGTTGCTCTGAGCCCCCAACGGTGGGCTACCTTGGACCAAGAACTGAACCCTGTAAGTGTCCTACTTACCTGGTAAAACTAACAAAAACTTACCTCCCCCAGGAACTGTGAAAATTGCACTGTGTCCACTTTTAAAACAGCTATTTGTCAATAACTTGAAAAGTATACATGCAATTTTGATGATTTGATGTTCCTAAAGTACTTACCTGCAATACCTTTCGAATGAGATATTACATGTAGAATTTGAACCTGTGGTTCTTAAAATAAACTAAGAAAAGATATTTTTCTATATAAAAACCTATTGGCTGGATTTGTCTCTGAGTGTGTGTACCTCATTTATTGTCTTGTGTATGTGCAACAAATGCTTAACACTACTCCTTGGATAAGCCTACTGCTCGACCACACTACCACAACATAGAGCATTAGTATTATCTATTTTTACCACTATTTTACCTCTAAGGGGAACCCTTGGACTCTGTGCATGCTATTCCTTACTTTGAAATAGCACATACAGAGCCAACTTCTTACATTGGTGGATCAGCGGTGGGGTACAAGACTTTGCATTTGCTGGACTACTCAGCCAATACCTGATCACACGACAAATTCCAAAATTGTCATTAGAAATTGATTTTTGCAATTTGAAAAGTTTTCTAAATTCTTAAAAGACCTGCTAGGGCCTTGTGTTAGATCCTGTTTAGCATTTCTTTTAGAGTTTAAAAGTTTGTAAAAGTTTGAATTAGATTCTAGAACCAGTTGTAGATTCTTAAAAAGTATTCCAACTTTTAGAAGCAAAATGTCTAGCACAGATGTGACTGTGGTGGAACTCGACACCACACCTTACCTCCATCTTAAGATGAGGGAGCTAAGGTCACTCTGTAAAATAAAGAAAATAACAATGGGCCCCAAACCTACCAAAATACAGCTCCAGGAGCTTTTGGCAGAGTTTGAAAAGGCCAACCCCTCTGAGGGTGGCAACTCAGAGGAAGAGGATAGTGACTTGGAGGACAATTCCCCCCTACCAGTCCTATCTAGGGAGAACAGGGTCCCTCAAACCCTGACTCCTAAAATAATAGTCAGAGATGCTGGTTCCCTCACAGGAGAGACCAACACCTCTGAAATCACTGAGGATAGCCCCAGTGAAGAGGACATCCAGTTAGCCAGGATGGCCAAAAGATTGGCTTTGGAAAGACAGATCCTAGCCATAGAGAGGGAAAGACAAGAGATGGGCCTAGGACCCATCAATGGTGGCAGCAACATAAATAGGGTCAGAGATTCTCCTGACATGTTGAAAATCCCTAAAGGGATTGTAACTAAATATGAAGATGGTGATGACATCACCAAATGGTTCACAGCTTTTGAGAGGGCTTGTGTAACCAGAAAAGTGAACAGATCTCACTGGGGTGCTCTCCTTTGGGAAATGTTCACAGGAAAGTGTAGGGATAGACTCCTCACACTCTCTGGACAAGATGCAGAATCTTATGACCTCATGAAGGGTACCCTGATTGAGGGCTTTGGATTCTCCACTGAGGAGTACAGGATTAGGTTCAGGGGGGCTCAAAAATCCTCGAGCCAGACCTGGGTTGACTTTGTAGACTACTCAGTGAAAACACTAGATGGTTGGATTCAAGGCAGTGGTGTAAGTAATTATGATGGGCTGTACAATTTATTTGTGAAAGAACACCTGTTAAGTAATTGTTTCAATGATAAACTGCATCAGCATCTGGTAGACCTAGGACCAATTTCTCCCCAAGAATTGGGAAAGAAGGCGGACCATTGGGTCAAGACAAGGGTGTCCAAGACTTCAACAGGGGGTGACCAAAAGAAAGGGGTCACAAAGACTCCCCAGGGGAAGGGTGATGAGACAACCAAAACTAAAAATAGTCAAGAGTCTTCTACAGGCCCCCAAAAACCTGCACAGGAGGGTGGGCCCAGAGCCTCTTCACAAAACAATGGGTACAAGGGTAAAAACTTTGATCCCAAAAAGGCCTGGTGTCATAGCTGTAAACAGCATGGACACCAAACTGGAGACAAGGCCTGTCCCAAGAAAGGTTCCACTCCAAACTCCCATCCAGGTAACACTGGTATGGCTAGTCTCCAAGTGGGATCAACAGTGTGCCCAGAGCAAATCAGGGTCCACACTGAAGCTACTCTAGTTTCTGAGGGTGGGGTGGATTTAGCCACACTAGCTGTCTGGCCGCCTAACATGCAAAAATACAGACAGCAACTCTTAATTAATGGGACTAGAATAGAGGGCCTGAGGGATACAGGTGCCAGTGTCACCATGGTGACAGAGAAACTGGTTTCCCCTGGCCAATACCTGACTGGAAAAACTTACACAGTCACCAACGCTGACAATCAGAGAAAAGTACATCCCATGGCAATGGTTACTTTAGAATGGGGAGGGGTCAATGGCCTGAAACAGGTGGTGGTCTCCTCAAATATCCCAGTGGACTGTCTGCTTGGAAATGACCTGGAGTCCTCAGCATGGGCTGAGGTAGAACTAAAAACCCATGCAGCAATGCTGGGTATCCCTGAACTGGTGTGTGTGAAAACAAGAGCACAATGCAAGGCACAGGGTGAAAAAGTAGAGCTGGAGTCTGGAAAAATGGCCCAGCCTACCAAGAGAACAGGAAAGTCAGTTGGGAAACCAACTGCAACACAGCAAAAGAAAGGGAACCTCTCTTCTCAGGAAGAAGTTCTGCCCTCTGAGGGAACTGAGCCTTTGGAGCTTGAACCTTACCAGGTTGAGCTCTTAGGCCCAGGGGGACCCTCCAGGGAGGAGCTGTGTAAGGGACAAGAAACCTGTCCCTCTCTTGAAGGCCTTAGGCAGCAAGCTGCTGAAGAGTCCAAAGGCAAGAAAAATGGAACGCATAGGGTCTATTGGGAAGATGGACTCCTGTACACTGAGGCCAGAGACCCCAAACCTGGTGCCACTAGGAGAGTGGTAGTGCCTCAGCTGTTCAGAGAGTTCATCCTAACATTGGCCCATGACATTCCCCTTGCTGGACATTTGGGACAAACCAAGACGTGGGAGAGGTTAGTCAACCACTTCTACTGGCCCAATATGTCCAACATGGTTAAGGAGTTTTGCCTCTCCTGCCCCACCTGTCAAGCCAGTGGTAAGACAGGTGGGCATCCAAAGGCCCCCCTCATTCCACTTCCAGTGGTGGGGGTTCCCTTTGAAAGAGTGGGTGTGGACATAGTTGGTCCACTGGAACCTCCCACAGCCTCAGGAAATATGTATATCCTGGTAGTAGTGGATCATGCTACCAGGTATCCTGAAGCTATTCCCCTTAGGTCGACTACTGCCCCTGCAGTAGCCAAGGCCCTCATTGGTATCTTTACCAGAGTGGGTTTCCCTAAGGAGGTGGTGTCTGACAGAGGTACCAACTTCATGTCAGCATACCTAAAGCACATGTGGAATGAGTGTGGAGTGACTTATAAATTCACTACACCATACCATCCACAAACTAATGGCTTGGTTGAGAGATTCAACAAGACATTAAAAGGCATGATCATGGGGCTCCCAGAAAAGCTCAAAAGGAGATGGGATGTCCTCTTGCCATGTCTGCTTTTCGCTTACAGAGAGGTGCCACAGAAGGGAGTAGGATTCTCACCCTTTGAACTTCTGTTTGGTCATCCTGTAAGGGGACCACTTGCCCTTGTTAAAGAAGGCTGGGAGAGACCTCTCCATGAGCCTAAACAGGACATAGTGGACTATGTACTTGGCCTTCGCTCTAGAATGGCAGAGTACATGGAAAAGGCAACCAAAAACCTTGAGGCCAGCCAACAGCTCCAGAAGTTTTGGTATGACCAAAAGGCTGCACTGGTTGAGTTCCAACCAGGGCAGAAAGTCTGGGTTCTGGAGCCTGTGGCTCCCAGGGCACTCCAGGACAAATGGAGTGGCCCTTACCCAGTACTAGAGAGGAAGAGTCAGGTCACCTACTTGGTGGACCTGGGCACAAGCAGGAGCCCCAAGAGGGTGATCCATGTAAACCGCCTTAAGCTCTTCCACGACAGGGCTGATGTCAATCTGTTGATGGTAACAGATGAGGATCAGGAGGCAGAGAGTGAACCTCTCCCTGATCTTCTGTCATCAGACCCAAAAGATGGTACAGTAGATGGAGTGATCTACTCAGACACCCTCTCTGGCCAACAGCAAGCTGATTGTAGGAGAGTCCTACAACAGTTTCCTGAACTCTTCTCCTTAACCCCTGGTCAGACACACCTGTGTACCCATGATGTGGACACAGGAGACAGCATGCCTGTCAAGAACAAAATCTTTAGACAGTCTGACCATGTTAAGGAAAGCATCAAGGTGGAAGTCCACAAGATGCTGGAATTGGGAGTAATTGAGCGCTCTGACAGCCCCTGGGCTAGCCCAGTGGTCTTAGTCCCCAAACCTCACACCAAAGATGGAAAGAAAGAGATGAGGTTTTGTGTGGACTACAGAGGGCTCAATTCGGTCACCAAGACAGATGCCCATCCAATTCCAAGAGCTGATGAGCTCATTGATAAATTAGGTGCTGCCAAATTTCTAAGTACCTTTGACTTGACAGCAGGGTACTGGCAAATAAAAATGGCACCTGGAGCAAAAGAAAAGACAGCATTCTCCACACCTGATGGGCATTATCAGTTTACTGTTATGCCCTTTGGTTTAAAGAATGCCCCTGCCACCTTCCAAAGGTTGGTGAATCAAGTCCTTGCTGGCTTGGAGTCCTTTAGCACAGCTTATCTTGATGATATTGCTGTCTTTAGCTCCACCTGGCAGGATCACCTGGTCCACCTGAGGAAGGTTTTGAAGGCTCTGCAATCTGCAGGCCTCTCTATCAAGGCATCCAAATGCCAGATAGGGCAGGGAACTGTGGTTTACTTGGGACACCTTGTAGGTGGAGGCCAAGTTCAGCCACTCCAACCCAAGATCCAGACTATTCTGGACTGGGTAGCTCCAAAAACCCAGACTCAAGTCAGGGCATTCCTTGGCTTGACTGGGTATTACAGGAGGTTTGTGAAGGGATATGGATCCATTGTGACAGCCCTCACTGAACTCACCTCCAAGAAAATGCCCAAGAAAGTAAACTGGACTGTGGAATGCCAACAGGCCTTTGACACCCTGAAACAGGCAATGTGCTCAGCACCAGTTCTAAAAGCTCCAGATTATTCTAAGCAGTTCATTGTGCAGACTGATGCCTCTGAACATGGGATAGGGGCAGTTTTGTCCCAAACAAATGATGATGGCCTTGACCAGCCTGTTGCTTTCATTAGCAGGAGGTTACTCCCCAGGGAGCAGCGTTGGAGTGCCATTGAGAGGGAGGCCTTTGCTGTGGTTTGGTCCCTGAAGAAGCTGAGACCATACCTCTTTGGGACTCACTTCCTAGTTCAAACTGACCACAGACCTCTCAAATGGCTGATGCAAATGAAAGGTGAAAATCCTAAACTGTTGAGGTGGTCCATCTCCCTACAGGGAATGGACTTTATAGTGGAACACAGACCTGGGACTGCCCATGCCAATGCAGATGGCCTTTCCAGGTTCTTCCACTTAGAAAATGAAGACTCTCTTGGGAAAGGTTAGTCTCATCCTCTTTCGTTTGGGGGGGGGTTGTGTAAGGAAATGCCTCCTTGGCATGGTTGCCCCCTGACTTTTTGCCTTTGCTGATGCTATGTTTACAATTGAAAGTGTGCTGAGGCCTGCTAACCAGGCCCCAGCACCAGTGTTCTTTCCCTAACCTGTACTTTTGTATCCACAATTGGCAGACCCTGGCATCCAGATAAGTCCCTTGTAACTGGTACTTCTAGTACCAAGGGCCCTGATGCCAAGGAAGGTCTCTAAGGGCTGCAGCATGTCTTATGCCACCCTGGAGACCTCTCACTCAGCACAGACACACTGCTTGCCAGCTTGTGTGTGCTAGTGAGGACAAAACGAGTAAGTCGACATGGCACTCCCCTCAGGGTGCCATGCCAGCCTCTCACTGCCTATGCAGTATAGGTAAGACACCCCTCTAGCAGGCCTTACAGCCCTAAGGCAGGGTGCACTATACCATAGGTGAGGGTACCAGTGCATGAGCATGGTACCCCTACAGTGTCTAAATAAAACCTTAGACATTGTAAGTGCAGGGTAGCCATAAGAGTATATGGTCTGGGAGTCTGTCAAACACGAACTCCACAGCACCATAATGGCTACACTGAAAACTGGGAAGTTTGGTATCAAACTTCTCAGCACAATAAATGCACACTGATGCCAGTGTACATTTTATTGTAAAATACACCACAGAGGGCACCTTAGAGGTGCCCCCTGAAACTTAACCGACTATCTGTGTAGGCTGACTAGTTTTAGCAGCCTGCCACAAACCGAGACATGTTGCTGGCCCCATGGGGAGAGTGCCTTTGTCACTCTGAGGCCAGTAACAAAGCCTGCACTGGGTGGAGATGCTAACACCTCTCCCAGGCAGGAATTGTCACACCTGGCGGTGAGCCTCAAAGGCTCACCTCCTTTGTGCCAACCCAGCAGGACACTCCAGCTAGTGGAGTTGCCCGCCCCCTCCGGCCAGGCCCCACTTTTGGCGGCAAGGCCGGAGAAAATAATGAGAATAACAAGGAGGAGTCACTGGCCAGTCAGGACAGCCCCTAAGGTGTCCTGAGCTGCGGTGACTCTAACTTTTAGAAATCCTCCATCTTGCAGATGGAGGATTCCCCCAATAGGGTTAGGATTGTGACCCCCTCCCCTTGGGAGGAGGCACAAAGAGGGTGTACCCACCCTCAGGGCTAGTAGCCATTGGCTACTAACCCCCCAGACCTAAACACGCCCTTAAATTTAGTATTTAAGGGCTACCCTGAACCCTAGAAAATTAGATTCCTGCAACTACAAGAAGAAGGACTGCCCAGCTGAAAACCCCTGCAGCGGAAGACCAGAAGACGACAACTGCCTTGGCTCCAGAAACTCACCGGCCTGTCTCCTGCCTTCCAAAGATCCTGCTCCAGCGACGCCTTCCAAAGGGACCAGCGACCTCGACATCCTCTGAGGACTGCCCCTGCTTCGAAAAGACAAGAAACTCCCGAGGACAGCGGACCTGCTCCAAGAAAAGCTGCAACTTTGTTTCCAGCAGCTTTAAAGAACCCTGCAAGCTCCCCGCAAGAAGCGTGAGACTTGCCACACTGCACCCGGCGACCCCGACTCGGCTGGTGGCGATCCAACACCTCAGGAGGGACCCCAGGACTATTCTGATACTGTGAGTACCAAAACCTGTCCCCCCCTGAGCCCCCACAGCGCCGCCTGCAGAGGGAATCCCGAGGCTTCCCCTGACCGCGACTCTTTGAACCTAAAGTCCCGACGCCTGGGAGAGACCCTGCACCCGCAGCCCCCCAGGACCTGAAGGACCGGACTTTCACTGGAGGAGTGACCCCCAGTCCCTCTCCCTCGCCCAAGTGGAGGTTTCCCCGAGGAATCCCCCCCTTGCCTGCCTGCAGCGCTGAAGAGATCCCGAGATCTCTCATAGACTAACATTGAAAACCCGACGCTTGTTTCTACACTGCACCCGGCCGCCCCTGCGCTGCTGAGGGTGAAATCTCTGTGTGGACTTGTGTCCCCCCCGGTGCCCTACAAAACCCCCCTGGTCTGCCCTCCGAAGACGCGGGTACTTACCTGCAAGCAGACCGGAACCGGGGCACCCCCTTCTCTCCATTCTAGCCTATGTGTTTTGGGCACCACTTTGAACTCTGCACCTGACCGGCCCTGAGCTGCTGGTGTGGTGACTTTGGGGTTGCTCTGAGCCCCCAACGGTGGGCTACCTTGGACCAAGAACTGAACCCTGTAAGTGTCCTACTTACCTGGTAAAACTAACAAAAACTTACCTCCCCCAGGAACTGTGAAAATTGCACTGTGTCCACTTTTAAAACAGCTATTTGTCAATAACTTGAAAAGTATACATGCAATTTTGATGATTTGATGTTCCTAAAGTACTTACCTGCAATACCTTTCGAATGAGATATTACATGTAGAATTTGAACCTGTGGTTCTTAAAATAAACTAAGAAAAGATATTTTTCTATATAAAAACCTATTGGCTGGATTTGTCTCTGAGTGTGTGTACCTCATTTATTGTCTTGTGTATGTGCAACAAATGCTTAACACTACTCCTTGGATAAGCCTACTGCTCGACCACACTACCACAACATAGAGCATTAGTATTATCTATTTTTACCACTATTTTACCTCTAAGGGGAACCCTTGGACTCTGTGCATGCTATTCCTTACTTTGAAATAGCACATACAGAGCCAACTTCCTACACAATTCTAATAATTTGTGTTATATAGATTTTACTCAGAATAGTACCATAATATACTTGGGATAAAGTACCCCAATAAGAATATTGCAAGTTTAGGATGCTGGCTCTGTATTTACTATATCAAACTGAGATATAGTGTGCACAGAGTGTAGAAATTCCCCAGAGGATTGACAGAGGCAATAATAGATAATACTAATGCTTTATTTGTGGTAGTGTGGTCGAGCAGTTAGGCTTATCAGACAGTAGTGTTAAGCACTTGTACGCACACAAGCAATAAAATAAACACACACTCAATGACTTAACTCCAAACCAATAGGATTTTATATAGAACAATATGTTTTGTTAATTTATTTCTAGAACCACAAGATTCAGTTTGCAGGCAAGTACATAAAATGTAAGGTACTTTGCATAGTTATAACCAGAACTTTGAATGGAATCAACAATGTATACAGTTTTCTTTAAAATGTCAAAAAGCTATTTTAAAAGTGGACACACTGCAGTTTTCAACAGTTCCTGGGGGAAGAAAAGATTGTACAGTTTTACAGGTAAGTATTCAAATACAGTTCCTGTCTCTGGATTTTAGGTAGTCTGTCGTTGGGGGTTCAAGCTAACCCCAAACACCCACCACCAGCAACACAGGGCTGGTTGGGTGCAGAGGTCAAAGGAGAGCCCAGTTAACGTGGGTCCTATGGAGATAGGGGATGTAGGAATTTGGCTCTGTATATACTATCTCAAAGTGAGAGATAGTGTGCACAGAGTCCAACAGTTCACCTTAGAGGTTGACAGTGACAAAATGCAAGGTGCTCCACACAGGTAAGTAAGGAACTTTGAATTAATACAGTAGTACACACAGTATAGGTTAAAATGGCAATAAGCTATTTTAAAAGTGGACACAGTGTAAAAATCAACAGTTCCTGTGGGAGGTAAGTCTGGTTAAGTTTCTGAAGTAAGTAAAGCACTTACAAGTTCAGTCTCCTGGGCATAGGCAGCCCACCGTTGGGGGTTCAAGGCAACCCCAAAGTCACTGCACCAGCAACACAGGGCCGGTCAGGTGCAGAGGTCAAATGAGGGCCCAAAAAACATAGGCGCCTATGGAGAACAGAGGTGCTCTGGTTCCGGTCTGCTGGCAGGTAAGTACCTGCGTCCTCGGGGAGCAGACCAGGGGGGTTTTGTAGAGCACTTGGGGGGGACACAAATAGGCACACAAAACACACCCTCAGTGGCACAGGGGCGGCCTGGTGCTGTGTGCAAAGTTGGCTATAGAAATCAGTGGAGGGACACAGGGGTCACTTAGGCGGTGCAGGCAGGGCACAGAGGGGCTTCTCGGGCCAGCCACTGACTGGGCTAGGAAGAGGGGTGCCTGCTGGTCACTCCTGCACTGGAGGTTGGTTCCTCTCGGTCCTGGGGGCTGACGGTGCAGTGCTTGGTCCAGGCGTCGGGTTCCTTGTTACCAGGCAGTCGAGGTCAGGGGGAGCCTCTGGATCCTCTCTGCAGGCGTTGCTGCAGGGGTGCAGGGGTGTCGACTCAGGTTACTCACGTGGTCGCAGTCACCTGGCAGTCCTCTCTGCAGTGTTTGTTCATTGGAGCTCGAGCCGGGGCGCCGGGTGCAGAGTGTGAAGTCTCACGCTTTTGGCGGGAAGAGTGAGTTCTTTAAAAGTTGCTTCTTTGTTGCAAAGATGTTTCTGTTATTGAACAGTGCTGCTGTTCTCTGGAGTTTCTTGGTCCTTCGGGTTCAGGGCAGTCTTCTGAGTCTTCAGAGGTCGCTTGTCCATGTCAGATGCGTCGCTGTGCAGGTTTTTTGAGTCTGGAGACAGGCTGGTAGGGTTGGGGCCAAGTCAGTTGTTGTCTCCGTCGTCTCTCCAGGGCTTTCAGGTCAGCAGTCCTTCTTCTTGTTGTAGGTTGCAGGAATCTGATTTCCTGGGTTCAGGGTCGCCCATAAATACTAAATTTAGGGGTGTGTTTTAGGTCTGGGGGGCAGTAGCCAATGGCTACTGCCCTGGAGGGTGGCTACACCCCTTTGTGCCTGCTCCCTGAGCACATCCCTATTCCTATTCGGAAACCCTCCAAACTCAAGATGGAGGATTTCTAAAGGCAGGGGTCACCTCAGCTCAGGACACCTTAGGGGCTGTCCTGACTGGTGGGTGACTCCTCCTTGTTTTTCTCATTATCCTCTCCTGCCTTGCCGCCAAAAGAGGGGTCAGTGGCCAGAGGGGCGGGCATCTCCACTAGCTGGGATGCCCTGGGGTGCTTTCCCACAGCAAGTCACAAGGATTTCCATGACCATACAGGGGAATAAAGCTGAAGATTAGTTTATAAGGTCATATAACTCTGAGGTGACTTGCAATATCCCTAAAAGCTAGGGCAGAGGGTATTTCATTTCTTATAATACACGGAGACACCCTCACCCCTTCCTTAAAAAAATTAAATCCTTGGTGCCTTATTCTTTCATGTCAAATAAATAGTTTAGTTGCAGACATGAAGAAAGAAATCAGAATCTAGTGTGAAACACATCAAAATGAAGTTAGTAATTTGTTGCAAAAAGATATGAGTCAGTTTAATGTAAGTCATAGTAAAACACACAATGATGCTCCCAATGTGTATGTAAATGCATAGAGATTATATTTTTTCTCTGATGACCTTTCGTGTGCAAAACATAAACAGGTTCTGATAAGTATCTTCTTTCTGTCCATCACTGTATGCTTCGAAAAAAAGATCAGAAGACGGTTTTTGCTGCTTTGTTTAAACTGCAGCCTGAATTATACTCCGTGACCTGCCTTTTGCCCTGGCTGCTTGCAACAGGAATTGTGATGTCAGAAGTCAGCTGTAAAAAGTTAATACAGTTGAGCAGCTACATCAGTTCTTAACATTGTTATAATACTCAGCTACATGCTTTTATTTAAGTTTGTTTACATTAGACCTCTCCCTTGAAGGCAAACACAAATAAAACAAAAGATATCCTTATTCTGTCTTGCTCATGGTCTAGGGAAGCACATGCAGTTGGTTTCTTTAACCCTCTTAACCACTGAAAAGCCCAAAACGCTGTCCGAATGGACAAATAAATATCTATTGCACTTTTTATGTAGGGTTCTGAGGGTTTTGTTTGCAGTGTTGTTGAAGGCATGCCTTGATGTTGTTCATGAGGACTGTACTTGTGCTTGATTCACGCGTAGCTTGCATATACAAACTAGTAGCTCTTGTGTCTTCTGTCTAGTTGGATTTATGTTTCTGGAAATAGACAGATCTTTAGACCTCTTCTCTATTCCAGGTGTTTGCTGATTATTCGTATCCTCTTCTGGTACTTGTTCCAGAGCTTGCAAGTCTGCACAGAGAATGATCTCCCATTCGACTGCGAAAGTGAGATGATCAAGAGTGGAACATTGGAGCACCTGAAAGGAGAAACAAAGCAGACACCTAGTAGGCATAACACACAAATACAAAACGGAAAATGAAGATTTATAGGTGGTTGCTTGGAGTGGTCTGGGCCCAGCCTCCATATAGATCACCTAGATTAATGTGTTTGCGGATATCTAGAAGAAGTGAGTTCAAACAAACAGGAGGAACATAAGCCTGACATCGCATAACAAAAATATGGTCCTGAAATTTGATAATCTGTTTAGAGTAACAGTATTTATCATGGATAGTTAAGTATGGAACATAGAAATGATAAGGCACCAAGAAGCACATGAAAGCTACTTACATATTGAAGTAATTACACATTTCAAGACACTGGTGAAGATAAACATCCTACATCCTATTTGCCATAAATACTAATGAATTGGACTGGAAAAAGCAGACAGAGTTTTCATAAAGAACAACTAATGGAGCTGATGGTTATTTCTGACCTGTTACCATAAGTTATAAAAGGTACCCTGCTCCCCATAACCAAAATCCAACAAACCTTCCTTTCTTCCTTTTCAGATCTTATCTGAAAGGCTATTCCCCCAACCCCCTTACCATAGTATCCGCCTGTGTTATCTATTGTGCTGCGATGTAATTGTTGTTGCTATATATTTGACTTAGGTAGCACGCATTGTGCTTCTTGTTTCTTGTGAAACGCTCTGTAACCCATACTGCTAGTTTTTTTTGCTATACATATCGTAAATAGATCAATAAATATACAATCAATGTAATCAATCCCTAACATACACGTTCCAGATATCCATGTTATGCAGATTTGCAGAGCGCACTATCACTCAGGAGGGTATCCTGGTGCTGAGCAGATGTGACCCTGTCACCAGGCAGGTCGCTCCCCCCATCTGCCACGCAGCCCCCTGTGGGTTGAACCTCCATTGCCACTTTTGCCGCCTGACTACTCGCTCCCTTTTTTCTATTCCCCTGAGCTTGTGCTCCTGTGCCACTTGTTTTTTCCATTCTGTGCCCCTGTGTTTTGCTTTCTGTACCCCTGTGCTCTGTTGTCCCTCTCCCGCCGTCTTTTCCCACGGTTTTTTCCCCGGGTTTTCCCCTGGGTTTTTCCCCGGGTTTTTCCCTTGCTGCTGAGCCCCTGCTGCCCCGCCCCCTTCACTCCCATTGGCCGCCCCGCTCCCACCTCCCAGCTGCTCCTCCCTCCCTCTGCCCTCATATGGAGGCCGCGAAGCGGGCGCGCAGCGGACGCGCGCAGCGGGTGCGCCGCTGGCGCGCCTAAGGCAAGCCCGTCTGCGCCCGTCCGCGCCTGGACCGCACCCAGCACCAGAACCCCTCGAACCCACACCCCCCGCAACACCAGACTGCACTACGACGCAAGCACCCTCCACGCACTCAACACCAGACAAGACCACCCCTGCTATCGGGCCACCCTGAAACGCACCCAGGGGCCTTTCACCTGCCGGAACTGCAGATTCACCAGCATCCAACCCTCCACACCACCAGCCAGAGAACCCAACCACCTCCGCTGCATCCTCCTCAACACCCGCTCCGCTCGCAAGCACGCCATCGAACTTTAGGACCTCCTAGACTCCACTGCCCCTGACGTCGCCTTCCTGACGGAGACCTGGCTGAACGCCACCTCAGCACCAGACATTGCCATAGCCCTCCCACAGGGCTACAAGATCTCCCGCAGAGACCGCACCAACGGAGTGGGAGGGGGAATCCCAATCATCCACAAAGACTCAATCAAAATCTCAACGAACACCGATGACACCCTCACCACCGCCGAGCACATGCACTTCCAGATCCACACCGACCCCAACACCACTCTCAGAGGAACTCTCATCTACAGACCTCCCGGACCCCGCCCACAGTTCAGTGACACCATCGCTGACCTCATCAACACCCACGCCCTCGCTTCCACAGACTACATCCTCCTCGGGGACCTGAACTTCCACCTCGAGAACAACAACGACGCCAACTCCACCGCCCTGATCGACAACCTCGCCAACCTCGGACTCAAACAGCTAGTAACGACACCCACTCACGCCGCTGGACACACGCTTGACCCCATCTTCTCCGCAAGCCCCCACGTCTCCTTCAACCACACCACCGAACCACACTGGACCGACCACAGATGCGTCCACTTCACCTTCAGAAAACCCACCACACACCACCGCACCCAACAGCTAACACGCCGCTGCTGGGGCAAGGTCACCGGGGACCAACTGACTACCGCCCTCGCCCTGAGACCACCCACCGACCCCACCGACCCAGACATTGCCGCGACCAACCTCACACAATGGATCAACGACTGCGCCAACACCCTCGCCCCTCTCAAGACCTTTACAACCAACCACACCAACAAGAAAGCCGCCTGGTTCACCGAGGACCTCCGGATCTCCAAGCACACCTGTCGGAAGCTGGAGAAGAAATGGCTCCACGACCGAACACCAGACAACCACACAGCCCTCAAGTGCGCCACCCGCAGACATCACCAACTCATCAGGACCGCCAAGAAGACCGCCTTCAAGGACCGCCTAGACAACAACGCACACAACACCAAAGAGCTCTTCAGCATCGTGAAAGAACTCTCAAACCCCAGCTCCATCACCAACGACATCCCGCCATCTCAAGACCTGTGCGACTCCCTGGCCACCTTCTTCCACCGCAAGATCACTGACATCCACAATAGCTTCAACCCCGACCCCCCCGCACCCACCACCGAGTCCACCACCCCTGCGACTACCACTCGCACCAGTCGCCTGACCGTCTGGTCCAGCGTCAGCGACGAAGACACCATCAAAACCATGAACTCCATCCACTCCGGATCCCCATCGGACCCCTGCCCTCACCACGTCTTCAACAAAGCCAGCGCAGCCATCGCGCCCCACCTCCGGAAAACAATCAACTGTTCCTTTGAGACAGCAACCTTCCCAGAAAGCTGGAAGCACGCCGAGATCAACGCCCTTCTGAAGAAGCCCAAGGCGGACCCCAAGGACCTCAAGAACTTCCGTCCCATCTCTCTGCTCCCTTTCCCAGCAAAAGTGACCGAGAAGTTTGTCAACAAACAGCTGACCCGCTACCTCGAAGTCAACAACATCCTGGACCCGTCCCAATCTGGTTTTCGCAGTAACCACAGCACCGAGACCGCCCTCCTCGCCGCCACTGACGACATCCGGACCCTGATGGACAAAGGAGAAACAGCCGCCCTCATCCTCCTGGACCTATCAGCAGCCTTTGACACGGTCTGCCACCGCACCCTATCAGCACGCCTCCATGACGCCGGTATCCAAGAGAAGGCCCTGGCCTGGACCACATCCTTCCTCTCCGGCAGAACCCAGAGCGTCTGCCTCCCACCTTTCCACTGCAAAACCACTGAGATCATCTGCGGCGTCCCACAGGGATCCTCCCTCAGCCCGACACTGTTCAATATCTACATGGCCCCCCTCGCCCACGTCGCACGACAACACAACCTCAACATCATCTCCTACGCCGATGACACCCAGCTGATCATATCCCTCACCGAAGATCCCCACACCGCCAAAGCTAACCTCCACCGAGGAATGAAGGCCATAGCCGACTGGATGAAGGACAGCAGACTGAAGCTGAACTCAGACAATACGGAGGTCCTCATTCTCGGACCCACCCCATCAGCCTGGGACGACTCTTGGTGGCCCACGTCACTAGGCACAGCCCCAGAACCCACGGACCACGCACGAAACCTGGGGGTCATCCTCGACTCCACTCTCTCCATGACCAGGCAAGTCAACACCGTCTCCGCGTCCTGCTTCAACACCCTCCGTATGCTCCGCAGGATCTTCAAATGGATCCCCCTCGACACGAGAAAAACCGTTACCCAGGCCCTCATCACCAACAGACTCGACTACGGGAACGCCCTCTACTCAGGAACTACAAACAAACTCCTGAGACGACTCCAACGCATCCAGAACGCCTCGGCCTGACTCATCCTCGATGTCCCCCGCCGCAGCCACATCACACTCCACCTGAGAGGCCTGCACTGGCTCCCCGTCAATAAAAGGATCACCTTCAAGCTCCTGATCCACGCACACAAAGCACTGCACAACACCGGACCCACCTACCTCAACAACCGACTCAGTTTCCACACCCCCACCCGAAGCCTCCGCTCAGCCAACCTCGCCCTCGCCACAGTCCCCCGCATCCGAAAAACCACCGCCGGCGGCAGATCCTTCTCCTACCTCGCCGCCAAGACCTGGAACACTCTCCCGACCATCCTACGACAGACCCAGGACCTGCTGGCCTTCAGAAGACTCCTCAAGACCTGGCTCTTCGACCAGTAGCACCCCCCTCCCCAGCGCCTTGAGACCCTTGCGGGTATGTAGAGCGCTTTACAAATGCAGTGATTGATTGATTGATTGATTGATTCTAGCCACAACTAGGGCCCAGTGGGACTACTCGAAAATCCAGGTCTTTAGCTTCTTGCAGCACTCCAAGGCCACATCAGCATTCCAAACGCCCATGTGAATTCAACAAGAATGCCAAAACTCCATCTCATGCTGGACACATGGATATTATGACTATTTGTTCCTAAATCAGGACTAAAATCCGGAGGACCTCCATTAGCAGGTTCAGATCATTTAAATTATCAATTCTCTAATCCTTCTGATATTTCCCAGCACCACAGGCTCTTCGTCTGCCCAAACCTGTGTATTTTTCAGCCAAGACTCCCTCTTGGGCATCTTCCCACCATTGTGTAATTTCTACTAATCTGTTAAAGGCCAATGAAACAGCTGCACAAATCTATACATAATTACCCCCTATTAGCAGCCATGATAAACACAATCAAGTAAAATTACAGAGATAAGAGTGCTCACTCTTCTTGTGCAATTAAAAAACTGCTCTAATACTACTCAACCTTGCTGCTGCCTACTGTACTGTCGACCATTCAATACTATTGTATAGTCTGGAGCGCTGACCAGGGAATTCTGAACCTCCATTGCAGTAGGCAAATTCAATCCGCACCAACTGCAGCCAGAAAGCAAGGATCAGATCACTCGAATCATTCACACACCCAATGCACTGTAGCATTCCCTAGGGGTCTTCCCTGTCCTGCCTATTATATACCTTTACCCATTGGCACAGCTTCTTGAGCAGTAATCTGATTAACTTTGGAATGTACACTGACAGCACACACATCTACATCCACTTGGAAAATTATTCTAAGAACCTAACTGATATTACTTTGTCCTTGTGCTATTTGTTCCATCGGATCAAGAAAAGTCTCCTCTATATGAATTGCACGAATACCAAAATCCTAATAATAAGAGGCCTGGAGCTTTATTCACTTCCCTTTGACTGGTCCCAAAAGTAAGGAACCTGTGGATTATTTTTAATCTGCATTAGCAAAACTAACAATGGAGAGAGTACATACAGAAGCATTCAGGTGTCCCTTCTTTGAATAATTCTTCCATTTCTCCACACCGACCACTAAGTCAAGTTGACAGGTACTCTTGTCATGGAACATTTCTACTTCTGCAACATGATCTATTCTGGTATCCCCAGGACATGGATTGCCAGGCTCCAAAGACTCCAGAACCAAGCACCTTGAATGCAGGTTAACCTTCATAGGCAGGACAACATCAAACCCAACCTGAAATCCCACAGCTTGCTCCCACCAGATGCTGGGGTTACATTTAAAATTCTTTGCACTTCTCATAAAACATATTGGGCCAAAACAAATAAATACCAGGAGGCACTGACACCTAAACTATGCCCCAAAGACAGACACCTGCACAATGTCCAACAATATTTTAAGAGAATGAAACATGGGGGCATATCCCTGGGTGTAATGGGTCCAGACTCTGGAACACCCTTATCCCAAACATGAAATCCAAACTCAGTTACATGCATTTTCAGAAGCATTTGAAAACTGAACTATTTAGATTTTCAGTGGACTGAACCTACCATAGCAAAGAGGCTGAGACTCATGAATGCTAGACATATTTACTCACCCCATCCCATTAGACACCCTAAATTATTAAGTATTACTTTATAAGTCTCATCTCCAAACAGCTTTATCTGTCTTTTGTCAAAATAACTACTCATGTCTCTTGTTGAAATCCTATTGCGTACAATACTAGTACTTACAGTGGGTCGTGGGAAAGCCTATAGTTTATCATTGTTTGGCTTTCTTGTCAATCTCATTTGCTTGCTTTTTGTGTTTGTCTCCCCAAGGGAGTGTTGATTCTGTAGCCTGCTTTTGTGAAAGATGAATTGTGTACTTCCACTGTTATATTCAGGGAACTACTTGTTTCTTTTGCTTTCAGCACTCCATGGGAATACACGTATTAGTTATTCTCTCCCTGTGTTGCTCCTTCCATCATATACACCCCTCCTAAGCTCTCTGTGTTGCACATCTCAGATCATCTGCTTTTGCCCCACCGCTGCCCATTCAGTTTTTATTTTTAATAATCCTTCCTCGGGTTCCTCCGTTGCTGCCCTTGCCCTGCACCTGTTCACTGCCGCTCATTCCCTTTGTAATAACATCCGACCTCCCCATGCTTGCAATTTGCTTATAGGCCATCGCTTTCTGTAGACTTACGTTTTTAAACAATTTACTGATCCTAGATTTGTGTCTGTCATATTGGAAGAGTAAAAGAAATAAAGACCAAAATGGCCGCCATGTCATAACGTATGTTCTCACATATTTGGTACACATATACACACATATATCATCAAGCTGGGGACACACCTTTTTCCAATTATGATCAGCATCAGCTTTCTTTTTCCTTTTGGTCAATACTGAACAGTATTGGTAATAATATTTGGCAAAGCTGTATGGTGAGACCTGTGGGCAGGTCTCTAAAGTAACCAGGAGACAAGTCATGAATAAAAATGTGTATCCAAATCTTTCTTCCACAAATTCAGTTCTCTGGCCACTCCCTCCACTTCATTTAGAGATGAATGGACATTACCATAACATATGAAATAAGAAATCCTCAGTAAAGATGTTCCTTTGGCAAATACCCCCGGAACAATGCTGAAGACAGGTACGTGTGGTGTTGTATGCTGAATCAGTCCAGTTTCAAACTGAAGTCACTGGATAACTGTTAGTGCTTAAAACGTTTCATTAACAATACATGTGCTTTTACTTCACCAACATACTCAGTAGGAATGACAGGCAGCAAACCAGTAAAGAAAAACACCAAATTCAAGAATAAACACATCGGCAGTCTGGAGACACCATGCTTGAAGTGCCCAGAAATGGAATGGTGAAAGCAAAGATAAGAGAGAGGAAAGCAGACTGTATAAGATATACAACAAACTCGTCTACTGATGCGCTCACCCCCCAAGGGAGGGGGCACATTGCCTCTGGACCCGGGTCACCAAAGCCCTTCTGAAACATTGTATCTGTAGAAAACACACCAAAGTCTATGTTCCTCCACTTTCATACCTGCCCTTTTCGAGGAATGCCTTGATAGATTCGACCTGAGTGGGTGTACCAGTATTCCATCACTTGATATTCCACTTTCAATCGAACCTGTTCGGTGATCGAAGCATGGACCAGTTGAATAACACAAAATGAAGCTCCCCCTCCCCCGCAGAAGAGTATGAAGGGCTCCTAAGTCTCCCATATCACACAGTTTTTCATTGATTTTGGCCCGAGGGGGCCCACTTGAAGCACTGCGTTATGTCCGTGGCACAGACCCCCTGACTATTACAATATCTTTTTATGGAAAGCACGGACCTTTACCTCTCTGGTGTAGTGGGGCTTTGAGCTTCGAGCAAGAAGATGCAATGTTCAATGTATAAAATCTCTGTTTAATTGTATCTCTCGAGATCACCTCCAAAAACAGAAGAAAATAACACCACCATAACCACACCTTCAGGAATTCCCCTTGGCCTTGAAGCTGTCCCCTGGAGCATTTACGCTTTCCTCATTAAGGCATAATGGGCCATATGTACTAACACATTTCCCCATAGACAGAGAATGGGCAAAACTGTTTGCTACATCTGGCCCTATATCCTTTACCACGAGATGAGGTCTGCTGAGTGGTCTTAGAAAAGAATCCACCTTGGCCTGCAGGTCACTAACACCTTTTAGGATTGGAATCTGCAGGAGGCGTGACATCATACTTCTTCCCAGACTGCTCAACACATCTAAAGTCAAGCGATTTGTAGCATGTTTTCAGCAAAAAAAACATTTTCAGCCACTGAACCAAGCTCTCTTTTGCCACCTCAGTTTCGGATGAGCTGAGAGAATCTGTAACAGGCAACAGAGAAGCCAATGCCTCTGACAAAGATAATTCTTTCTCCTGGTGGGGTGGACCACATACAATGTAGATAAAGATATATCCTCCACTGGAATCTTCTTGTTAAAAGGTATCAAAGAACGGTAAAGCAGCCTCCTACGAACATCTGGATACTCTCTTGAATCTCCAGCACTTACCATCTTGAGTGATAATACTTCCCTTGTTCACCTCAATTACTCTGATAGGGCTATAAAATGTATTATACCCCTTTGTTTCTCTTCTGAGAATACGGATTCTGACTAGATCACCAACACTGAACACAGTCAAACGAACACTGCTGCTGCTCCCCCCATTCAACCTCATGTTTTCTTCTTGTCACTTCGCACAAAGGGCCCGAAATCTGACTCAAGTGAAGGATATTCTGTCTCCAAAAGCCAAACAATCCAATGAATCACTGAGTCTCCTGCTTATTACGGGGAGTGGAAAATTCTAATACCTTTTGTTTTGCCTGCGGCAATACCTCTCTATGTCCCTAATTCCTCTGAATTCCAGGAAACTTCACATTTTGAGAGGGTCCTTGCATCTCTTTTGGATTAATCATCCACTCTTGGCTCTGCAAGAGTTCCACAACCGTGTCCTACTGAGTCTGCACCTGTTCTTGCGTCTCTCCCTGAATCATCACATCCTCGATATAATGAGACAATTGCACACCTGGAATGACAGATACTTTATCCAGGAGTTCTGCCACCAGTCAGCGACAGATGGTGGGACTATGCACATACCCTTGTGGGAGTCTTAATATTCTGAATTGTCTGCCATTCCATGAGTAACGGAACTGCTCCTGACTCTTAGGGGCCAATGGTATAGAAAAGTAACCATTGGAAATATCAGTGGTTGCATACCAGGTCCATTTATGTTTTTGTATTGTCACAATCAAAGTGATGGTGTCAGGGACTGCAGCAGTCAAAGGGGGTGTATATTTGTTCAATTTGCAGCAATCAATCGTCATTCTATAGCGCCCATCCCATTGGCACACAGGCCACAGAGGACTGTTACACTCAGTGGTGGTTGGAGCCACCACACCTGCCTCAATCAACTCCTGTATAGCCTTACTTATTTCCTCATGCCCTCCTGGAATTAGATATTGTTTCAAACGAACCACCTCATTTGCTGGAGGCACCTTTACTCGGAGTATCTTTAGATGACCCACCCTCGCTGCTGCCACTGAAATGTATCTCTTTGATCCGAACTGATAACAACCATCATCCAAATAGAAAGTCATCCCCTTCAGAATGTCAATTCTCAGTCTGTACTCTAGGAGGGGCATAATCAAAACAGTATATTCTCTTTTTGGCATTCTCCCTAGTTTCATTTGAACAGTAGTCTGCACTGTGCAGATTTGCTTTCCACACAACCCTGTTATGGTGTAGAGAAATCACATAGGGTAGTAAGGGTGAAGAGCACCGCACATCTGAGAAGTACAACAGTTGTATATGTGCAAGTGTATAGAATGAGAGCAGGGTCTGGTGCAACCTGGCCCAGTGCCTTACTACCCAGTAGGCACAAAGATGGGTAACCGAGTACCCAAAAGGCAAAACTTGAAAAAGATGGCCACAGCACACAGAATGTACAGTCCAATTGTATACACAACGCTCCGATTACTTGGTGCCACACTTCATACTCGTACGGCTCTCGACCACAGGCTTATCAGGGCCTTCCATTACTGTCCTTTCCTTACGGTTTCATTACCATACCCAGACACATGACCACTAGGTCCATTACTACCAGCCTTGATGAAGTCACTTGTGTGACGAAACATGTGTTGGCTGTATCTCGTTGATGACACTATGATCTATAGCATCTACTATAAAAGGCAATACCTGTTATGGTGTAGCACTGACCTGTGAACTTTTTTGGATTTCCATGAATTAAAGAGGCCTCCGCTGTGGTGTCAAATAAGGCCCGGAATCTTTGAACATTTTTGTGCTTGCCATGAACTTCTAAATCAACATGGGGTCTGTTATCTTTACAAGCCCATCCCTGTACCGGAGCTTGGCCTGTACCCTATTCTGATTTCAACCTGTCAACTTTTGCCCGAGTCAGGTCTGGATATATGCTCTCATATCTGTGAGGAGATTCCTCTCCTTCCCTGTTTTTAGGAGTTAACCAATCGCTGTCCAAATCTTCCTACTTTTTCCCTCGTAAAGAGACATAGGGGGTCATCGGGGCCAGGGTTGGAGGGAGCACCGCCAACAGGCTGGCGGTGCTCCACAGGGTATTCTGACCGCGGCGGTTCAGCCGCGGCCAGAAAGGGAAAACCGGCGGTCTCCCGCCGGTTTTCCGCTGCCCTGTAGAATCCTCCATGGCGGCGCAGCTCGCTGCGCCGCCATGGGGATTCTGAAACCCCATACCGCCATCCTGTTCCTGGCGGCAGAGCCGCCAGGAACAGGATGGCGGTATGGGGTGTCGTGGGGGCCCCTGGGGGCCCCTGCAGTGCCCATGCCAATGGCATGGGCACTGCAGGGGCCCCCGTAAGAGGGCCCCACTTTGTATTTCAGTGTCTGCTTTGCAGACACTGAAATACGCGACGGGTGCCACTGCACCCGTCGCACCTTCCCACTCCGCCGGCTCAATTCTGAGCCGGCGTCCTCGTGGGAAGGCTGTTTTGCACTGGGCTGGCGGGCGGCCTTTTGGTGGTCGCCCGCCAGCCCAGTGCAAAACCCAAAATACCCTCAGCGGTCTTTCGACCGCGGAGCGGTATTTTGGAGGGGGGAACTCTGGCGGGCGGCCTCCGCCGCCCGCCAGGGTGAGAATCACCCCCATATTTCTCCCTCTCTTTTCCTTCCTCCTGCATCTGTTGCTGGCCTGATTCACTCATTTATTATCCTGCTTGTTCACTTTCCTGCTGTCCTCCTTTCTCTCCAGCCCTCGCTTACAGTACATCTCACACAAACTTTTGGTATCTAGCCCATCAATCTGCTCCTTGTTGATACCATCCTTCAGTAATGCTATAAACATGTCTCTCCTAGATAATCTGTTATCGTCTGTGTGACCCTTAGTCATCAAGGCTGTCCAGCCTCCAAGCTCTCCTAACTCGCGAACTGCCTCCAGTACATATGTCAATGCCTGCTCTGTCTGATTAATTAGGAGAGTCATTATTGCCTGCTTGTGATCTGGAGGAGCAGGGCACATAGGTGGTCATTACAACCCTGGCGGTCGGTGTTAAAGCGGCGTTAAGACCGCCAACAGGCCGGCGATAAAAAATTTGCAATTACGACCATGGCGGAAACCGCCAACAAAGACAGCCACTTTAACACTCCGACCGCCACGGCGGTACAAACAAACAGCGCAGCGGTCACCGCCAACAGACAGGCGGGAGACAATGTACCGCGCACACTATTATGACAGGCCAATCCGCCACCTTTTCCGGGGTGGATTCACCGCGGATAAAAACACGTTGGAAACAGGAATCCCGAAGAAAAAACGCTCACCTCTACACACCTCACGAGGACGCCATGGATCCGGAACTGCTCCTCTACCAGGAGCACGAATGCCGGTGGCGAAGACCACGGTGAGTACTGCACCTACGACACAGGGGAGGGGGGAGGGAAAGAGAGTGACACACACACGCAGCACGCAACACCCTCACCCCCACCCCCACCCACCACAACACACACACTAATGCATATCAATACATCACAGTTACACCCACCAAACCCCCCTGAAGAATGCAAAGACAATAGAAAATGAGTGTAACCATTGTAATATATTAAAAGCAAGTAGGCAGAAACATATATATACACCATGTACAAAATATATACCAAGCATAGTAGTCCAGGTAGTGCTCTAATAAAGTCTGTGGAACACTGGGACCACACGGTATGGGCTAAGCCCACACAAGATCCACGACCATGACGGAGAGAACACTGCAGGGGCATCAGACAACAACTAAACAGGCACCTCAGGGGGAGGGAAAAGGGAGGCACCTCAGCCGCTTGAGTGCACGACGCCAAATCCATGAGGGGGCCACATGCCCACTGTCCTATCCTGGGGAGTGCTAAACCACAGTCTCACAAGTCTCTACAGTGGGTGGTTTGCCCACTGTTCAATCCTGTGGAGTGCAAAGCCACAGTCTCTCAAGTGGATGACCGTCTCCATGGGTTCTGGAGGGTGCCTTGTGCCCAGAGTGCTTCATCCTGCCAAGGACAGAGGTAGTGAATGTGATACTCTACTGGTTCTGGAGGGGGCTTTGTGCCCAGAGTGCTTCATCCTGCTAAGGACAGAGGTAGTTGATGACAGTCTCCACTGGTTCTGGAGGGGGCCTTGTGCCCAGAGTGCTTCATCCTGCTAAGGACAGAGGTAGTGGATGACAGTCTCCACTGGTTCTGGAGGGGGCTTTGTGCCCAGAGTGCTTCATCCTGCTAAGGACAGAGGTAGTGGATGTGATACTCCACTGGTTCTGGAGGGGGCCTTGTGCCCAGAGTGCTTCATCCTGCTAAGGACAGAGGTAGTGGATGACAGTCTCCACTGGTTTGGAGGGGGCATGGTGCCCAGAGTGCATCATTCACCCCGTGACGGACTCAGTTGCGGCAGTGCCCTTTCCGCTGAGGGGCCAGCGGTGCTTGAGACGGCGGTGCCCTGTGCAGCGGTGCTTGAGACGGCGGTGCTTGACACGGCGGTGCCCTGTTCAGCTGTGCTTGAGACGGCGGTGCCCTGTTCAGCGGTGCTTGAGACGGCGGTGCCTTGGTCAGCGGTGCTTGAGATGGCGGTGCCCTGTTCAGCGGTGCTTGAGATGGTGGTGCCCTGTGCAGCGGTGCTTGAGGCGGCGCTCTCCATTGCAGGGACTCAGCTGGTGGTGGTCCTTCATGGCCCAGTGGGGCTTTTGCTGGGGGTGGCCTCCTGGGCAGGTGGGCTTGTGCTGGCGGGCCTGTCCTGGGCAGCTGGGCTTGTGCTGGCGGTCCTGTTCTGGGCAGCTGGGCTTTTGCTGGCGGTGGCCTCCTGGGCAGGTGGGCTTGTGCTGGCGGGCCTGTCCTGGGCAGCTAGGCTTGTGCTGGCGGTCCTGTCCTGGTCAGCTGGGCTTGTGCTGGCGGGCCTGTCCTGGGCAGCTGGGCTTGTGCTGGCAGGCCTGTCCTGGGCAGCTGGGCTTGTGCTGGCGGGCCTGTCCTGGGCAGCTGGGCTTGTGCTGGCGGGCCTGTCCTGGGCAGCTGGGCTTGTGCTGGCAGTCCTGTCCTGGGCAGTTGGGCTATTGCTGGCGGTGGCCTCCTGGGCAGCTGGGCTGGTGCTGGAGGTGGCCTCCTGGGCAGTGGGGATGATGGCGGTCTTCTCGGCCGTGCTGCTCTTCCCAGACTTTCCTGGTTTCTTGTGGCCCTTCCCCACCTTGGAGGGTGTCACAGCTGAGTCCACACTCCCACTGGGACCCCTGGGAGTGGCTTTGGTGGCTGGAGTCTTTCCCCTCTCCCGCCGGGCACTAGCCAACTTCTGATGCTTCACAGGTAGGGGACTGTCTGTGCTGTGGCTCTGTGCCACACTGGCTGCCCTGGTGGCCGGTGCACTCCAGATTCAGGTGACCACAGGCACCAGAGATGTTGTGGCTGAGGTGCTAGTTCGGGACCTAGGAGCCGGACGGGGTGGGGGGAGGTGTGGGAAAGAGGTCAAGGTTGGACAGGAAAAGTTTTTTTGACACACTGGGACGGGTAGCTAGAGGGGGTTTGGGAGCGGAGGAAGAGGTGGTGGTTGTAGGAGGTGTTCGTTTGCTGACTTTGGGTGAAGGTGCATGCGCTGGAGGCTGTCGTGAGGTGGATGGTTGTTGGGTGGGTGTGTGCCTGCATTTGTGTATCTTGGGAGGGGGCGTCACTGACACACTGGGAGAGGACGCAGGGGACGTATGAATGGTAGTGGGGTGGTGGCTGCACGTGAGCGGGGTGTGGTGGTGGGTGTGCTGGAGAGGGACGTAGTGGCTGTTGAGGTAGTGCATGCAGGTGTGAGTGTAGACGTGACTGGGAGGGAGGAGGGAGACGAGGAGGAGGGGGACACAGTGGAGGCAGTGGATGTTGGTGTGTCTGCATGTGTGTGATGCTTACGTGACTGCCTGTGGGATGTGTGGTGCTTATGTTTGCCTGAGCTTCCCTTGTGTGTTGAGGTGTGTGCATGCTGGTCTGTAGGTGTGCTTGGGATAGGCTGAGGTACATGGGATTGGGTCTGGGTGGAGGAAGTTGGAGGGGGGAGGCTAGACACAGGGACAATGGCTCCCATCAGTGCTGAGGCCAGAGTCTGAAAAGCTCACTGATGGGCCGCCTGACCAGAATGAATGCCCTCCAGGAATGCATTGGTTTGTTGCAACTGCCTTTCTACACCCTGGATGGCATTCAAAATGGTAGACTGCCCAACAGTGAGGGACCTGAGGAGGTCAATGGCCTCCTCACTGAGGGCAGCAGGGGTGACTGGGGCATGGCCTGAGGTGCCTGGGGCGAAGGTGATGCCCACCCTCCCGGGTGAGCGGGCACGGGGCGAAGGCTGAGGGGCTGCTGGGAGGGCGGTGCTGGAAGGGGGGTGGCGGATGTACCTGTAGATGGGGGGGCACAGATGTTGCCGCCACCACGAAGGAGCTCCCATCAGAGGACTAGTCGATGTCACTGGTCTCAGCTCCTGTCCCCGCCGTGGAGCTCCCCTCGCCCTCCGTCCCACTGGTGAAGTCCGAGTCCGTAGTGTGGCCCTCCATGGCCATGTGGGATGCAGCCCCCTGGTGCTCCGGTGCCACTGCTCCTCCGCCTGATGATGCTAATGCACACAAGAACAGGGAGACCACAAAAAGGGGGATGACGACAGAAGAAAGACATGTTGAGTGCATGCATTACCGCTACCGTTGGCGGACACGACAGACACAGAAGCCCCCTGTATTATGCCGTGCTCTTGGGCTCCACTGTTCAATTCCTGAGAAATGCTCTACAAGGCTATGGACGACATCTGCACACATAGATGACACAGGGGCATGACTAGGTGTACTTGGCACTCTACAGAGGTGGGGTGGGGTGCCACATGGTGTGCCTTACGGAGGGACCTTGCCTACGGAACTCGCCCTGGCCTAGGGAAACCCACAGCCCACCTCCCCCACCCAAACCCCTCCACTGCACGCAAAGTCAGCAGAATGAGAGTGTACTCACCCCCTTGAGTCTGCTGTGATGCCCTCAAGCGCCCACCCAGCTCCGGGTAGGCCATCGCCAGGATCCTGAACATCAGGGGGGTCATGGTGCGACGGGCACCCCTCCCACGTTGGGAGGCCATCCCCAGCTGAGCCTCCGCCGTCTTCTTGCTCCAGCGGCAAATGTCCTCCCATCTTTTCCGGCAGTGGGTGCTCCGTCTGTGGTAGACCCCCAGGGTCCGGACGTCCTTGGCGATGGCACGCCAAATATGTTATTTCTGGTGGGCGCTGACCTACATGAAATGTACAGGGGGAAGAGTAAGTTATTACCAACTGCACCGTCAAAGTGATTGGCCCCCATCCCTACCCTTGCTATGTGGCACATGCATTCACCGTTGCTTCATGCACGCTGCACTCTCCCCCCCTTCCTTCTTACATCCAGCCCTCTCCACACAGGCATAGCCCATACAGCATGCTCCCAGTGTACTTACCTGTTTGTCTGGAGGACCGTAGAGTAGCGTGTACTGGGGGAGGACCCCATCCACGAGTTTCTCCAGCTCCTCCGATGTGAAGGCAGGGGCCCTTTCCCCATACACTCGAGCCATTGTCTCTTCCAGACTGAGGACACAGCAGCACTTGCAGTGTAGGTCCTCTCCTGTCGAAGATCAGGCATCGAGTGATTGAACAGATAGAAAATGGCGGTTACGTCCGCGGCGGTGCGTACCGTCACCGCCGGCATACATCGTCATTGGCTCCTGGGACCCATAGGGTCCAATGCTAACCAATGCAGCATTGCGCCACGGTCTTCGACCGCCTACCGCAACGGTGTACAACGCCAGCGCAGTTACCTCACATCCCATTGTCCCACTTTACAGGTCAGGCAGCCGCCATTTCAGGGGCCCACATGGATTAATTTTCAACTGTGTCACAGATACCTAGGCCTAGACTCAACACACATACAGGCCACCTTTTGTGTATGAATGGTGTTCTGTGTAAACTGTGGGTACGTATCTCTGAGTTGTTTGACTCTGTGCTCGCTGTTGTACTTCATAGGCACCCTCCGCTGGGAGATGTGAGGAGATGGCTGGATCCTCCGGTGTACCGACCGTTGGTGGACCTGTCGACAATGGAGGAGCGACATGTGATTATCACATACAGGCTTGACCGTGCCACAATCCAGGAACTGTGTACCCAGACCTGATATCAGCAATCCGCCATCCCACAGGAATCCCCCCTCAAGTGCAGGTGCTGTCAGTGCTCCATTTCCTTGCAAGTGGGTCATTTCAAACAACAGTGGCCATAGCATCAAGGATGTCCCAGCCTATGTTTCCCAACGTGTTGTCCAGAGTGTTGTCTGCCCTTCTGAAACACATGCGGAGCTGCATCGTTTTCCCTCAGGTGGAGGATTTGCCTACATTGAAAGGGGATTTCTATGCCCTGGGACATATTCCCAACATCATAGGTGCCATTGATGGGACCCATGTGGCTTTGGTCCCCCCCCCACAGGAGTGAACAGGTATACAGAAACAGGAAGAGTTCTCATTCAATGAATGTACAGATGGTATGTTTGGCTGACCAGTACATCTCCCACGTGAATGCCATGTTCCCTGGCTCAGTGCATGACGCCTACATCCTGCGGAATAGCAGCATCCCTTATGTGATGGGGCAACTCCAGAGGCACCGTGTGTGGCTATTAGGTGAGCACCTGGGAGCAAGACAGTGGGAATGGTTGTCTGGGTCTGGGGATATCCCTACAGGTTAGTGCATGTCTAACAGTTGTCCTTCGCCATTTGCAGGTGACTCTGGTTACCCGAACCTGTCATGGCTACTGACCCCAGTGAGGAATCCCAGGACAAGGGCAGAGGAACGCTACAATGAGGCCCATGGCCGAACTAGGAGGGTGATCGAGCGGACCTTCGGCCTCCTGAAGGCCAGGTTCCGGTGCCTCCAAATGACAGGTGGATCCCTATTCTACTCACCAAAGAAGGTGTGCCAGATCATCGTGGCCTGCTGTATGCTTCACAACTTGGCTTTGCGACGACAGGTGCCTTTTCTGCAGGAGGATGGTCCAGATGGCGGTGTTGTGGCAGCTGTGTAGACTGTGGACAGTGAAGACGAGGAAGCAGAGGAAGAAGACATGAACAACAGGGACTCAGTGATCCAGCAATATTTCCAGTGAGACACAGGTAAGAGTACAGACCTGCCTACTACATGTACTTTAACACTACTACCTCTCTACTGTCTGTCCTTTTCACCCAGTGTGTTGGCACTTTCCCTTACGATTTCACAGATGTGGGTCCCACTGTGTGACATCTGCTTAGATTCCTCTTGGACTAGAGCTGTGTGACATAGGTATGTTGACATTACAATTGTAAGAGCATTTTGTCACTGTAATTGCTAATACACTATTTCGAAATCACAGACAGACTCCAGATTGTTTTGTACTTTAAATGTGTTTATTTAGGTGCTCAATATTGGAGGGGGTAGTAAATGGGGAGGGGTGATGGCGGAGGAATGCCCATGGCAGAGTCCAGTCTATTAGTCTCACAGGTGCATTGCCCAAATGGGCATAGAAAGTGAGCTGGGGCAGTTTAAGTATGGACAGGGTGACAAAGTGGGACAGAAGGATGACAATCAGGGTGGTCTAATTTCTTGGCGGGGTCTTGGCATCATGCTCTGTCTTTGTCCTGGATCTCAGGGACCGTTTGCAGGGTGGTTCTCCCTCTGCAGGGGGTGGGGTGCTGGTGTGGTGGTCCTGTGGTGGGGCGTCCTGTCCACTACCGCCGGCGGAGGTGGTGGGCAGTTAATTGTCCATGCTAGTGTCAGGGGCCCCTTGTAGTGCCCTTGTAGTGCCACAGTGTCCCTCCTGGTGTTCATGAGTTCCTTCAGCACCCCTACGATGGTGCCCAGGGTGGAGCTGATGGTTCTGAGTTCCTCCCTGAAGCCCATATACTGTTCCTCCTGCAAGCGCTGGGTCTCCTGAAACTTGGCCAGTACCGTTGCCATCGTCTCCTGGGAGTGGTGGTGGGCTCCCATGATGGAGGAGAGGGCCTCGTTGAGAGTGGATTCCCTTGGCCTGTCCGCCCCCTGTTGCACAGCAGCCCTCCCAGTTCCCCTGTGTTCCTGGGCCTCCGTCCCCTGGACCGTGTGCCCACGGCCACTGCCCCCAGGTCCCTGTTGTTGTTGGGGTGGTGGGTTAGCCTGGGTTCCCTGTAGTGGTGGACACACTGCTGATTGACGTGTCCTGGGGACGGAGGTATGGGCCCGCTGGGTGGGTGCTATGCTGGTGTTTCCAGAGGGGGGAAGGTCTGTAGTGGCCTGTGACTGTGTCAGGGAAACCGATTGTCCAGAGGCCCCCGATGGTCCGGGCTGGTCATCTAGATCCAGTTGGACAGAGGTGCTGTCATCACTGTGGGCCTCTTCTGTTGGTGGTGTGGACATGTGTGGACCCTCCTGTCCGGTGACGTTGGGTAGGGGTCCTGCAGGGGTATAAAAGGATGGTTATTACATCTGTGTGTGCCATGGTGTGCAATGGGTGGGTGACCATGTACCCCAGTGCTTGCATTCCTGTGAGGGACCTTGTGTGATGATGGTTTAGGGGGTTGTATGGGTATGTGCAGTGGGCATGTTTTGGTGATGGGTGTCCATGCTTTGTTGTTGCATGCAGGGCTTGGTGTTAGGATGTGTGGTTTGTGATATAGGGACATTTGTGAGGAGTTAGGGTGATGGGTGTCCATGCTTAGGTGTGTCACGCAGGTCTTGGGGTTGGGGTTGGGATGGGTGGTTGGTGTTATGGGTAGATTAGTGAGGAGTTAGGGTGATAGGGGAGGGTGTGAGGGTGGGGGTATGTGCTGGCATGCAGGTAGGGTGGGGGATGTAATAGTTAAGATTTGACTTACCAGAAGCCAAGACCTGCTCCTCCCATGTTGTTAGTTGTGGGGGAGGAGGTGGGGGTCCACCGCCAGTCCGCTGAACCGCCAGGTGGTGTCTTGAGACCACGGAACGCACCTTCCCCCGTAGGTCGTTCCACCTCTTCCTGATGTCCTCCCGATTTCTTGGGTGCTGTCCCACTGCGTTGACCCTGTCCACGATTCTTCGCCATAGCTCCATCTTCCTTGCAATGGAGGTGTGCTGCACATGTGATCCGAATAGCTGTGGCTCTACCCGGATGATTTCCTCCACCAAGACCCTGAGCTCCTCCGAGAACCTGGGGTGTCTTTGCCGTGCCATGGGGTGGTGTAGGTGATGTATGGGGTGGAATGTGTGGTGATAAGTGTCCTGATATGTAGTGGTGTGTTGTGTGAGGTACGTGGAAGTTCTGTGGGTGATGGTGTTGTGTGCCTGTGGATGCAGTTGTTCTTGCTGGTGCTGTCTCTCTCTGGCCTTCTTTTGTAATTTTTGGTAGTAGGGGTTTGTGGGTGATGTGGGTGTGTGTTTTATATTGTATTGGGTGTGTGGGAGTGGTGTGTGTATGTGTATCAGGTGTGTGTATGTGGAATTGTCCAATGTGGCTGTGTTTTGTAAATGTGTGTGTATTTTAAGCGCGGTGGTGTGTACCGCCAATGGAATACCGTGATTGAAAGACCGCCGCGTGGATTCGTGTGTCGTGATAGTGTGAGCATATTTCTGTTGGCGTGACGGTGGAGGTTTTGTTATCGCCAGTTTATTACTGACCTTTGGTGTGGCGCACTTGTGTGGGTGTCTGAATTTTGGCAGATTCCGAACTGTGGGTCATAATAGCTGTGGCGGAATTCCGCGGCGCGGCAGTGTGTTGGCGGTCTTTTGCACGGCGGTAAGCGGTTTTTACCGCCAATGTTGTAATGAGGGCCATAATTTTATTTCGCACTGACACAGAGAGCGGTTCGTCTAACAGGCGGTGAGCATCGCCATGGAAAATAGCAGTTTTTATTCCCCCCTCCTTAATTCTCTGCATTGCATCTCTTAAGGTGTTCCTGGGATTGTCATTTTGTGGCCAGCCTGATTCTGTAGGATACCTATGGTTGTACCCCACGACTGCTAGCTGCAGTACAGTGATCTGTCGGTTACCCTGATAACCCCTAAACTGCTCCTGTATTATAGGGTCAGTGCTAAGAGTACAAAACTTAGGAGTGTCTCCTATATCTAACATTACTCCGGAGGCTCCTGTGTCAAATAATCGCACCATCGATGTGAGTTTTTCCCCAGATCTCTGCTTGACTCTGTGTATGATATCATTGACTTCCTGCTGTGTATAATCTTCCAGGGAGTGCATCTCAACACCCTCCCTCCGAGATTTTGTGGGGTGCCCTGTATTTTCCATCTAAATATGGGCTGTGCACGAAATACTCTCTGTTAGTCTAACTCAAGCTGGCCTCCACCTCTTTTAACCAACTGATCACTGGACTCAGACAAAATCTGTGGAATCCCTGATATTAGTGTCCCAGATTTCTCGATCCCAATTTAACCCTGCTTTATCAATAGCTAAATTAACTTTCTCTAGATTGACTCTACCCCTACGTTTACAACATCTGTATTGGGCAATGTGAACAGCTGCCTTTTCTGTGACAAATTGATAAGTATCTGCTTTATCTTGCAATAACTTATTCAGCATGGTTACATTATTTTTAGCTTCAACTAGCTGCCTCTCTAATTGCTGATTTTCTTGTTCTAACTGTGCATACTTTTTATGTATTTTTCTATAAGCTTGTAACAGGATCCAGCCCATCTGTCTAAAATAGAGAAACCACATCCCGTTCTACTGGCACTTTCTGTAAACAGAGTAAAACAGTTTTTCGTTCAGCATCAATAAGGCATCCGTCCCAGTTTTCACATAATCCTGCTCCACAAGACCATTCAGTCACAAGACTATCATAGGATGCTTTTTCCCACCCTGGTATCTCATTTGGGAAACCGCCTTTGACTTTTTGCCAAACATTTTTCACTTTTAAATCCTTTGCTTCATATCCTGCCGACTCCGCCAGGCCGCCCCCGCGCTGCTGAGGGTGTACTTTTTGTGCTGACTTGTGTCCCCCCCGGTGCCCTACAAAACCCCTCTGGTCTGCCCTCCGAAGACGCGGGTACTTACCTGCTGGCAGACTGGAACCGGGGCACCCCCTTACCTCCATTGAAGCCTATGTGTTTTGGGCACCTCTTTGACCTCTGCACCTGACCGGCCCTGAGCTGCTGGTGTGGTAACTTTGGGGTTGCTCTGAACCCCCAACGGTGGGCTACCTTGGACCCCAATTTGAACCCCGTAGGTGGTTTACTTACCTGCAAGAACTAACATTACTTTACCTCCCCCAGGAACTGTGAAAATTGCACTGTGTCCACTTTTAAAACAGCTAAATGTGTTTTATGTAAAAAGTATATATGCTATTGTGATTATTCAAAGTTCCTAAATACCTTTCAAATGAGATATTACATGTAGAATTATGTGAACCTGTGGTTCTTAAAATAAACTAAGAAAATATATTTTTCTATACAAAAACCTATTGGCTGGAATTTTCTCTGTGTGTGTTCCTCATTTATTGCCTGTGTGTATGTTCAACAAATGCTTAACACTACTCCTTTGATAAGCCTACTGCTCGACCACACTATCACAAAATAGAGCATTAGTATTATCTCTTTTTGCCACTATCTTACCTCTCAGGGGAACCCTTGGACACTGTGCATGCTATTCCTTACTTTGAAATAGTGCATACAGAGCAAACTTCCTACAGTTAGTCTCATCCTCTTTCGTTTGGGGGGGGGGGGGGGTTGTGTAAGGAAATGCCTCCTTGGCATGGTTACCCCCTGACTTTTTGCCTTTTCTGATGCCAAGTTATGATTTGAAAGTGTGCTGAGGCCTGCTAACCAGGCCCCAGCACCAGTGTTCTTTCCCTAACCTGTACTTTTGTTTCCACAATTGGCGTACCCTGGCATCCAGGTAAGTCCCTTGTAACTGTTACCCCTGGTACCAAGGGCCCTGATGCCAGGGAAGGTCTCTAAGGGCTGCAGCATGTCTTATGCCACCCTGGGGACCCCTCACTCAGCACAGACACACTGCTTGCCAGCTTGTGTGTGCTAGTGGGGATACAATGACTACTGTCTGCTGTATTAGAGTGGGGGGGTTACTACATCTTGTAGTAAACACCCTTCTTCCACTCTTTCTTCTGTTAGCTGAGGAGCCACCCACTCAGACTTAACAGTTGCCTGACTAGCCAGGACTTCTTGTGGGTCAGGATGGACTTTACCAGTGCCACTTTTGGAGGTCTCCCCTACTGGAGCAGACTCTATCTGGCTTGCTGGAACCTTGGCTAAAGGTTGTCCACCCTTCCTATACTGTTTTCTTTTCTTTTTCCTCTGGGGCCTGCTTGCAGTTACTGCAGGGGCAGGACCTCAAGAATCCTTGGGAGAGGACTGGCACTGGACCAGTTCCTCTCTTGGGCTCTGACTAACCTCTGGGTAGTCATTTCCAAGGAGACAATCAAGGGGGAGGTCTGTACTGACTACCACCCTTCTCCAGCTAAATTTCCCACCCACTTCTATGGGCACAAAAGCCACAGGCCTATCAGTGACCCTGTCTGGGCTAACTCTTACTCTGGCAGTCTCACCTGGGATGTACTGGTTTGAGAACACCAGCCTGTCATGCACAATAGTGTGACTGGCACAAGTGTCTCTCAGGGCATTGGCTGGGATTCCATTCACCAGTAGGTGGTGGAAGTGTCTACTTCCCTCTGGAATCTCCAACTCACCTGTTGGGCCCTTTTTCCAGTTGAAGGCTATGAAGACCTCCTCATCTGAGGAGTCATCCCCAATGGCTACACTGGTTACCCCTGGGATTTTGCTAGGGGGTTTGTTTTTGGGACAAGAAGTGTCCTTGGTGTGGTGCCCTGTCTGTCTACAGTTGTGGCACCATGCCTTAGTGGCATCCCAGTTCTTACCCTGGTACCCACCTTTGTTTTGGGTTGTGTCTTGGGGCCCACCCACCTGTTCTGGTTTTTGGGGGCCTACAGAGGACTCTTTTTCTTTGTTTCTAGTGTCACCCACTTTCTCCTGGGGAGCCTTTGTAACCCCTTTCTTTTGGTCACCCCCAGTGGAAGTTTTGGTTACTCTAGTCTTGACCCAGTGGTCTGCCTTCTTTCCCAATTCTTGGGGAGAATTTGGACCTAGGTCTCCCAGATACTGATGCAACTTTTCATTGAAGCAGTTACTTAAAATGTGTTCTTTCATAAACAAATTATAAAGCCCAACATAGTCATGCACTTCATTTCCAGTTACCCAACCATCCAGTGTTTTCACTGAGTAGTCTACAAAATCAACCCAGGTCTGGCTCGAGGATTTTTTAGCCCCCCTGAACCTAATTCTATACTCCTCAGTGGAGAATCCAATGCCCTCAATCAGGGTAGCCTTCATGAGGTCATAGGATTCTGCATCTTTTCCAGAGAGTGTGAGAAGTCTATCCATACACTTTCCAGTGAACATTTCCCAAAGGAGAGCACCCCAGTGAGATCTGTTTACTTTTCTGGTTGCACAAGCCCTCTCAAAAGCTGTGAACCATTTGGTGATGTCATCACCATCTTCATATTTAGTTACAATCCCTTTTGGGATTTTCAACATGTCAGGAGAATCTCAGACCCTATTTATGTTGCTGCCACCATGGATGGGACCAAAACCCATCTCTTGTCTTTCCCTTTCTATGGCTAGGAGCTGTCTCTCTAAAGCCAATCTTTTGACCATCCTGGCTAACAGTAGGTCATCTTCATTGAGGTTGTCCTCAATGCTTCCAGAGTTGCTGGACTCTCCTGTGAGAGAAGCAGCATCTCTGACTATCACATTTGGAGTCAGGGTTTGAGGGACCCTGTTCTCCCTAACTAGGAGTGGGGGTGGGAGAGCCTCCACTTCACTAGCTTCTTCCTCTGGGAGGGCATCCTTAGAGGGGTTGTTTTTAGCAAACTCTGCCAAAAGCTCCTGGAGCTGTGCTTTGGTAGGGTTTGAACCAGTTTTAATCTTTTTGGTTTTGCAGAGAGACCTTAACTCTGACATCCTAAGATGCAGGTAAGGGGTGACATTGAGTTCCATCACATTCTCTTCTGCATTAGACATTATGGCCCTCATTCTGACCTTGGCGGGCGGCGGAGGCCGCCCGCCAAAGTCCCGCCGTCAGGTCGAAAGACCGCGGTGGTAATTCTGACTTTCCCGCTGGGCTGGCGGGCGGCCTGACCGCCCGCCAGCCCAGCGGGAAAGAGGCTTCCACGATGAAGCCGGCTCGGAATCGAGCCGGCGGAGTGGAAGCTGTGCGACGGGTGCAGTTGCACCCGTCGCGTATTTCACTGTCTGCGCAGCAGACAGTGAAATACATTTAGGGGCCCTCTTACGGGGGCCCCTGCAATGCCCATGCCAGTGGCATGGGCACTGCAGGGGCCCCGCGACCCCCCCTACCGCCATCCGGATCCCGGCGGTCCGATGGCGGTAGGGGGGGTCGGAATCCCCTCGGCGGCGCAGCAAGCTGCGCCGCCTTGGAGGATTCAATGGGGCGGCGGTACACTGGCGGGAGCCCGCCAGTGTTGCCGGTCCGACCGCGGCTTTACCGCCGCGGTCGGAATCCCCATTGGAGCACCGCCGGCCTGTCGGCGGTGCTCCCGCGGTCCTCCGCCCTGGCGGTCTTTGACCGCCAGGGTCAGAATGACCGCCTATATTTCTAAAAGTTGGAATACTTTTTAAGAATCTAAAACTATCTCTAGAAGTTAATTCAAACTTTTATAAAACTTTTAAACTCTAAAAGAAATACTAACAGGGACTAACACAAGGCCCTAGCAGGACTTTTAAAAATTTAGAAAAATAGCTCAAATTTCAAAAATCAGTTTCTAATGGCAATTTTTGGAATTTAGTCGTGTGATCAGGTATTGGCTGAGTAGTCCAGCAAATGCAAAGTCTTGTACCCCACTGCTGATCCACCAATGTAGGAAGTTGGCTCTGTATGTACTATTTTAAAGTAAGAAATAGCATGCACAGAGTCCAAGGGTTCCCCTTAGAGGTAAGACAGTGGCAAAAAGAGATAATTCTAATGCTCTATTTTGTGGTAGTGTGGTTGAGCAGTAGGCTTATCAGAGGGTGGTGTTAAGCTTTTGTTGTACACACACAGGCAATAAATGAGGAACACACACTCAGAGACAATTCCAGGCCAATAGGTTTTTGTATAGAAAAATATATTTTCTTAGTTTATTTTAAGAACCACAGGTTCAAGATTTACAAACAATACTTTAAATGAAAGGTATTTCACTTAGGAACTTTAGGAACTTTGAATTAGTAAAATAGCATATACAGTTTTCACACAAATGGCAAATAGCTATTTTAAAACTAGACAGTGCAATTTTCAACAGTTCCTGGGGGAGGTAAGTGTTTGTTAGATTTGCAGGTAAGTAAACCCCCTACAGGGTTCAAAGTTGGGTCCAAGGTAGCCCACCGTTGGGGGTTCAGAGCAACCCCAAAGTTACCACACCAGCAGCTCAGGGCCGGTCAGGTGCAGAGGTCAAAGTGGTGCCCAAAACGCATAGGCTTCAATGGAGAAGGGGGTGCCCTGGTTCCAGTCTGCCAGCAGGTAAGTATCCGCGTCTTCGGAGGGCAGACCAGGGGAGTTTTGTAGGGCACCGGGGGGGACACAAGTCAGCACAAAAGGTACACCCTCAGCAGCACGGCGGTGGCCGGGTGCAGTGTGCAAACAGGCATCAGGTTCGCAATAGGTTTCAATGGGAGACCAAGGGGTCTCTTCAGCGATGCAGGCAGGCAAGGGGGGGGGGCTCCTTTGGGTAGCCACCACCTGGACAAGGGAGAGGGCCACCTGGGGGTCACTTCTGCACTGGAGGTCGGATCCTTCAGGTCCTGGGGGCTGCGGGTGCAGTGTCTTTACCAGACGTCGGGTCTTTGAAGCAGGCAGTCGCGGTCAGGGGGAGCCTCGGGATTCCGTCTGCAGGCGTCTCTGTGGGGGCTCAGGGGGGTCAACTCTGGCTACTCACGGTCTTGCAGTCGCCGGGGAGTCCTCCCTGTAGTGTTTGTTCTCCACAAGTCTTGCTGGGGGCGTCGGTGCAGAGTGCAAAGTCTCACGCTTCCGGCGGGAAACGTGTGTTGTTGCAAAGTTGCAGTCTTTGTGGAGCAGAGCCGCTGTCCTCGGGAGTTCTTGGTCCTTCTAGATGCAGGGTAGTCCTCTGAGGCTTCAGAGGTCGCTGAACCCTGTGGAACGCGTCGCTGGAGCAGTGTCTTTAGAAGTGGGGAGGCAGGCCGGTAGAGCTGGGGCCAAAGCAGTTGGTGTCTCTGTCTTCTCTGCAGGTTTTCAGCTCAGCAGTCCTTCCTCGTCTTAGGTTGCAGGAATCTCGTTCCCTAGGTTCTGGGAGCCCCTAAATACCCTAAACACTTTCAAATCATAACTTGGCATCAGCAAAGGCAAAAAGTCAGGGGGTAACCATGCCAAGGAGGCATTTCCTTACAGGTACGCACTGTTTAAATCCAATGTCGAGAAATTGGATGTACTGTCTATAAAAGCATAACTTTTGGTAATAAATGACTATCTATAATGATGTTTACATTTAAGGCTCAGACATTGATGCATCATCTCAAACAGGTGTGTATGTCACCATATGGGTGAATTTGATAGTGTTTGATGCTGTTGTTTGTGAATGAAGCCCCACGAGCCTCCATGTTTAAAGATGACAGGATAGAATTTGGAACTCAGTTAAACCCTGCAGGTGACAAGGATCTTTTGTGACCTGGAGGTGCATTTTTTGCAGAGGTGCACATCGTTCATGACACAAACGTTATTGTGAATGCTATGTGCAGATGCAAAAGGTGTCCTGGTGCGGGTGTTGCTGAAACTGTGCTGAGTACTGTGCATACATTAACTCCTGAAGTCTACATGTTAGTGCATCCGTTGCAAACCGCACTGCTTAGAAAAACAGAGAGGCAATCACTAATTTGTATTACTGAACAGTACTGTCTGTAGCTAATGCATTAAATTATAATTTATCAGATTAATGTATGTACTGCTGACATTCAATGTCGGTTAAAAATGGGTGCTTAGATTGCTTCTGAGTGCATGCATGGGCACATGACAGATTCATGACGCAACCCATGAAGAATTCTCGTACGGTAACTGTTCTTTGACAGAAATTCTGTGTTGCTATCAAAAGACTCAGGGCCTGATTTATGAGGCCCTAGCACCTCCTTAGCCCCGCCATAGCGTCATTTTTTTGATGCCACAGCAGCGCTAAAGAGGCTTTTTACATGCGCTATATTTACAAAGTGGCACAAAACGTTTTCGCCACATTATGCCTGCACCAGGCATAATATATGCAAGGTGGTGTTCCCTGTTAGGGGGGCCCAAAAAAGGCACAAGGAAATCTAGTAGATTTCCTTGCGCCATTTTTTTTTGGCACTCTTAACACTTGCTCAGAGCAGGTGTTGAGGGGCATGCCATTGAGTACAATGGGCCCCTACGTACCCTGCATGAGTAGCACCAAAATGTTGGCGCTACTCCTGCAGAGTACATCAACAGTGTCTGGAATTCTGACATTATTGCCCACTACCTTGCGCCATGGTGTGTCGTGTTTTAAATATGGCGCACACATGGTGGCTTTAGGGGGGCGCTAAGGGGCGCAAGGAAAGTGGCACTACACTGGGTGCAGTGCCACTTTTCTTAAATCAGTCCCTCACTGGTTTATTCTAAGTGCCAGAGCTTGCATCCACTTTTAAATCATAGGCCCTGAGCATATTGTGTTTGTTTCCTGCTTTTCTCTAGGTACAAATTTCTCCCGGCAAAACTTAGAGAACGGTGCACAAACGGGACAGGCACTTAGTAATATGGTTTGCAAAGATCATTACAACAAATTATTCCACACTGTTTAGTGAAAATTCAGAAGACACCAAAGCCGCCCCTTTCTGTTTGTTGAGGCTATCAGTAGATCAGATATGGGCATATTTTTTTGATACTTTTTTATCATACTTCCATTATACTCTAAAGTGAATGCGCTGTTGGACCATAGGCCTGTTTGGTGCAATGCTCGGTCCATATTGCTGTTCGCTACCTTTAAACAACTTTACATTTGCTTCCACATATTCAGTTATAATACATGGGATTCTGTAATCCCTGTATGAACTCCAGTCTCTAATTTCTTTATAATGGCCTACTTGTGACAAACACAGTCACTGATAATAAAGAAAGGATGTAAAATCTCAACTATTATAAGTTATTACAGTCGAAATATGATGTCACAATGCCTGCTGCCCAAGCCAAGAGCCAAGGTGAAAGGCAGGCCAGGTCACGGAGAATAAGTAAAGCAGCTGTTTAAAGCAACAAAAACAGAACATTGATTTTCTTTCTTCTGCTCTATGATTTTACCTTTTAGCTTACAATGATAAGCAAAGAGACCATGTTTATTTTTTCACTCCTTAGATAGAGAAAAGCAAGAATCTTTCTTTCTACATATTTTGCGCTATTGCAGCTTTTTTTTAAACTGACTTTTACTAAACTATTTCTAATATCTGTTTACAACAAATTTACAGGTTTTTGATGTTGTCAATTTTACACTAAAGGTTTTAGTTTTCTTCTTCAAGTTTGCAAACATGTGCGCTCTTTAATATGAAAGAGCTACACACCAATGTTTGAAGTGGTTTGTGGGAAAGGTGATGGTGTGACTATGTATTATATAGCATGAACTACCTCCTGTGATTGGAATACATGATAAAGATATTGCAAGATATGTTATGTTATGGAAATTTATAGAGCGCATAGCCACCCTAAGGCCTCCCAGCGCTTGAACATAAATCTCCAACAACTAAGCATGGGGGACAGATATTAGTACAGCCAAGTTTTTAATAGCCAACGAAATGATAGTTTGTGGCTAGTTTGCTAAAGAGAAAGAGGCAGGGAGTTGCAAAGCTTAGCACCAAGATAGGCCATTGATCTTCTGCTCCATTTAGCTTTTTTTATTAGCGGAATCACTGCTAATGCTGCTGATAATGACCTGAGATGTCTCATTGTCTTATGAAAAGTAGCTAAGGTATGCAGAAGTGGGGGACCCTTAGCATGGAGAGCTCTGTGAATACAACAAAGTGCCCTAAACGTTAATCGTTGTTCGATTGGGAGCCAGTGTAGGGCTAAGAGGGCAGGTTTGGCTGATTGAATGTCTGGGCACATTGAAAAGAAGGCGAGCCGCTGTATTCTGAACCACCTGCAATTTCTTTTTAACACAATCTGGGGAGCCTAGAAACAGGGCATTCCCTTGGTCCCAGACGTGAAATAATTAACACCTGTACAATGAGTCTCTTTGCATAAATTGGGAGAACTTTAAAGACGTTCCTGAGAAGTCTGAATATCCCAAAACAAGTGGAAGATATTTTCTTTGCCTGATGGTCCATGGTAAGCCATGGATCTAGGCCATACACCCAGGCTCTTAATATGACTCTTGGCGATGGAAGATCTCCTAACAGGTGCAAAGTGGGTGTCAATTGAAGTGGATGTAAATGATGACCCACGATCATGACCTCTGTTTTGTCTCCATTCAGCTTGAGTTTACACTCCGCCATCCAATTGTAGACTGCCATTAGGCAGGGGGCAAGCCGAGAGTCAAAAGAATTGTGCGAGGAGGAGAATGAAACTACCAGCTGGGTATCATCTGCATAGGATATCAGCGAGAGACCAAATGGCTCCACTATCCTTGCCAGCGGTAGCATATAAATGTTAAACAGCGTGGGGCTTAAAGATAAGCCCTGTGGTACTCCCCAATGGCTCTTAGAACTACTTGAGTAAAAAGAATGGTCGAGTACCTGGAATGATCTCGCACCTAAGAACTCCGTGAACCACTTTAGGGCCTGTCCTGTAATTCCAGTTTCCCTCATTCTGCGGAGTAGAGTACCATGGTCCACAGTGTCAAAGGCCGCACTGAAGTCAAGGAGCACGATTGCAGAGACCCTTCCCTGGCCTAATCATTTCCTGACCTCTTCCGTCATTCCTATCAAGGCAGACTCTGTACTATGAAAGGGTCTGAAACCCATCTGGGAAGGATGGAGAATCTGGTTATCTTCCAAAAAAGTGGAGAGGTGAGTATTAACGTGTTTTCCAAGAATCTTAACAGAAGTTGGTAACATTGAAATAGGTCTATAATTATTCAGTACTGATGGATCCAGGTTGGGTTTCTTGAGCAACGGCTTTTATAATTGCATGCTTCCACTGTGATGGGAGGGAGCTGCTGACCAATGACAGATTCAATAGATCTGTCAAGATGGGAACTATTGTTGACACTCCTTGGACTAAGATTGATGGAGGCGCAGGGACTAAAGGGGATCCAGGTTTAAGCAAACTCAATAGTGTTAAAGTTGTTTCTACAGTAAGAGGAGGAAACCTTGCTTGGCTAGCTGTGTCCATGATACATTGTCGCTCAGAGTCACCTCAGTGTTCCATAACCTTATAAAGTACGTCGTCCTTTAGCCTCGTTCCTCTATGTGGTTATGGAACTCCTTGATGACTTGCAATATCCTTATAATATATGGTAGGGGAAACTTGTATCCCTTATATAAATGCACATCTTAGCCCAGAAGCTAGGGATTCTCCTACAGCACGACCAATTTACATACCGTACTTTGCATCATCAAGGTGTTCATTTCACAAGTGGGGGCAACTACTTGCTAACATCAAGACAGACTAATGGAATATCAGAGTATTCACCAACACTACTATTTATGGTACCTTTATGTCTCACTAGTATAGTCAAAGCAACAAACTGAACTGCTCTACAAACTGTGCTTCCTCATCAGATTATATATTGAATTCTATGGCACTAACTGTTTGTGAGCCTGCCTATCTATTTCTCGTGCTCCTATCCGCTGTCCTACTATCTTCAATGTGCTACCCCCAGAAACCAAAAGAATTTTCATTGTCCACACATGTTTAGGTAGAGTGCGCAAGTGCTTCCGACCTGTTGTAAATATTGTGGGCTTTTACCCACGCCCAGGTAACGCCCATCACTTTCACTGGTTTGTGGGCTCGCCTTTCAAAAATCCCTTGATGACATTGGTAAATGCTTTACATTTGTCCCGCCTTGGGGCAATTTTGTAACCGCCTTGCAGAGTGACCCTGTTACATGGATTACTGCATGAGTGCCGATACATTTTAAAGTGTGCAAACTACTTTTCTTCTTTTGTGGTCTCTCCTTCCTGATCATGGCAGCCATGGCAATTTGAATTGGCTTGCACTGCCCTCACATAGCAGCCTCCCTGCCCATCCCTCACTTTTCTGTTCATGTCTGCCCTTCCTACCACCCCTCCCACGTCGTTGCTTGTTATACTTTAAAACCTGTTACTGCTTATCGATAATTGACAAAATTCTTCGTTAATGTTAGTTTCTTCCACGTTTATTTCAACTTTTTTGACATATCATGCCCAGGAACAAAATGCCATCTTTTGTTAGTGGCCACCTTCTTAGTGTGTTTGTGTATTAGTGATCATACTTGTTTTTGTTTTGTTAAATTTGAATGGGGTTTCCTCATACAAAGAAGTACTATTAGAACAGCACCAAAGATATTTTGCATATTTGAACTGGCTTAGCAGGAATTAGCAGTCGACCAATGTAGTTTAGGTTTCTTTGTAAGGATTGCTTTCTCTTGTTACCTGGAAAGCAGCGCCATAAAGCAGTGCAGTTAGACTCCTATCATGGAATGTGTGCATGTGCCTCACTAAGTGCATACATAGTTTGAGAAAACTGCTCTGCTTTTTTTCTTAAATACGACAAGTATACCAAGTATGCTGCAAAACTGCAGGGTGCCAAAGAGAAATTTGGTGGAAACTGTGGCATGAAATCACCACCAGGCCCCCCTGGTACCAGGGTTTGTCAAGGCACCCCTCAAAATCGATCCATGTTTTTTGAGAAGCATGAGCTTGCATGTTGATGAAAATACCTTACTGCAAGTACTGAACAAAATCATAATAGTAGAGGTTGGACTGGGAAAGAAAATAAGCCCGGGCACTGCAATCAGTCATTAGCGAAACCAGCATATAGAGAATATCTGGGAAACATCCTTTATTACGATGTTTTATTAACGAAGTCGTGGTTAACGAAAGCGCAACAACGCTTTTTTTAACCACTACTCCGTTATTTTGTGCCTTAACTATGTATGTTCTGAACAACGAACATGCGTGGTTAAGGTACAAAGAAGGGAGCTGGCGAAGGAGGACGACGCAGGTGACAAGGGGTCGACTAAGGTAAGTGGGGGGTTTTAGGTTTTGTGGAGGGGGTGGGGGGTCATGGGGTTTTAGGTTTTGGGGTGGCGTTGGGGGGGGTGGGGGGGGTTTTGGTTTTGGGGAGGGGTGGGGGGTCAGGGGGTTTTAGGTTTTGGGGTGGGGTTGGGGGGTGGGAGGTTTTTGGTTTTGGGGAGGGCATGGGGGTCAGGGGGTTTTAGGTTTTGGGGCGGGGTTGGGGGGGTGGGGAGTTTTTGGTTTTGGGGAGGGGGTGGGGTGGGCGGTCAGGGTGTTTTAGGTTTTGGGGTGGGGTTGGGGGGTGGGGCGTTTTTGGTTTTGCGGAGGGGGTGGGGAGTCAGGGGCTTTTAGGTTTTGGGGTGGGGCTGGGGGGGTGGGGCGTTTTGAGTTTTGGGGAGTGTGAGAAAGTAGCCTCTTTCTAGCCTTGTTACCCCCACTTTTGGCCTGTTTGTGAGTGTATGTCAGGGTGTTTTCACTGTCTCAATGGGATCCTGCCAGCCAGGGCCCAGTGTTCATAGTGAAAACCCTATGTTTTCAGTATGTTTGTTATGTGTCACTGGGACCCTGCTAGGACCCAGTGCCCCCAGTGCTCATAAGTTTGTGGCCTATATGTATGTGTTCCCTGTGTGATGCCTAACTGTCTCACTGAGGCTCTGCTAACCGGAACCTCAGTGGTTATGCTCTCTCATTTCTTTTCAAATTGTCACTAACAGGCTAGTGACCAAGTTCACCAATTTACATTGGCATACTGGAACACCCTTATAATTCCCTAGTATATGGTACTGAAGTACCCAGGGTATTGGGGTTCCAGGAGATCCCTATAGGCTGCAGCATTTCTTTTGCCACCCATAGGGAGCTCTGACAATTCTTACACAGGCCTGCCACTGCAGCCTGAGTGAAATAATGCACACATTATTTCACAGCCATTTTCACTGCACTTAAGTAACTTATAAGTCACCTATATGTCTAACCTTTACCTAGTAAAGGTTGGGTGCTAAGTTACTTAGTGTGTGGGCACCCTGGCACTAGCCAAGGTGCTCCCACATTGTTCAGGGCAAATTCCCCGGACTTTGTGAGTGCGGGGGACACCATTACACGCGTGCATTACACATAAGCCACTACCTATGTGTAGCTTCACAATGGTAACTCCGAATATGGCCATGTAACATGTCTAAGATCATGGAATTGCCCCCTCTATGCCATCCTGGCATTGTTGCCACAATCCCATGATCCCACGGGTCTGTAGCTCAGACCCGGGTACTGCCAAACTGCCTTTTCAGGGGTTTCACTGCAGCTGCTGCTGCTGCCAACCCCTCAGACAGGTTTCTGCCCTCCTGGGGTCCAGCCAGGCTTGGCCCAGGAAGGCAGAACAAAGGACTTCCTCAGAGAGAGGGTGTTACACCCTCTCCCTTTGGAAAAAGGTGTTAAGGCAGGGGAGGAGTAGCCTCCCCCAGCCTCTGGAAATGCTTTCATGGGCACAGATGGTGCCCATTTCTGCATAAGCCAGTCTACACCAGTTCAGGGACCCCTCAGCCCTGCTCTGGCGCGAAACTGGACAAAGGGAAGGGGAGTGACCACTCCCCTGACCTGCACCGCCCCTTGGAGGTGCCCAGAGCTCCTCCAGTGTGCTCCAGACCTCTGCCATCTTGGAAACAGAGGTACTGCTGGCACACTGGACTGCTCTGAGTGTCCAGGGCCAGCAGGTGACGTCAGAGACTCCTTCTGATAGGCTCCTTCAGGTGTTGCTAGCCTATCCCCTCTCCTAAGTAGCCAAACCCTCTTTTCTGGTATTTAGGGTCTCTGCTTTGGGGAATTCCTTAGATAACGAATGCAAGAGCTCATCAGAGTTCCTCTGCATCTCTCTCTTCACCTTCTGCCAAGGAATCGACTGCTGACCGCGCTGGAAGCCTGCAAAACTGCAACAAAGTAGCAAAGACGGACTACTGCAACTCTGTAACGCTGATCTTGCCGCCTTCTCGACTGTTTTCCTGGTGGTGCATGCTGTGGGGGTAGTCTGCCTCCTCTCTGCACTAGAAGCTCTGAAGAAATCTCCCGTGGGTCGATGGAATCTTCCCCCTGCTACCGCAGGCACCAAAGAACTGCATCACCGTTCCCCTGGGTCTCCTCTCAGAACGATGAGCGAGGTCCCTTGAATCCAGCAACTGTGTCCAAGTGACTCCCACAGTCCAGTGACTCTTCAGTCCAAGTTTGGTGGAGGTAAGTCCTTGCCTCCCTACGCCAGACTGCATTGCTGGGAACCGCGACTTTTGCAGCTACTCCGGCCTTCTGGCGGAAATCCTTTGTGCACAGCCAAGCCTGGGTCCACGGCACTCTAACCTGCATTGCACGACTTTCTAAGTTGTCCTCCGGCGGCGTGGGACTCCTTTGTGCAACTTCGGGTGAGCACCGTTTCACTCCTCTTTGTAGTGCCTGTTCCGGCACTTCTGCGGGTGCTGCCTGCTTCTGAGAGGGCTCCTTGTCTTGCTCGACGCCCCCTCTGTCCCCAGACGCAATTGGCGACATCCTGGTCCCTCCTGGGCCACAGCAGCATCCAAAAACCCTAACCGCACGATGTGCAGCTAGCATGGCTTGTAGGCAGTCTTTCAGCGGGGAAAACACTTCTACACGACTCTCCACGGCGTGGGGGATCCATCCTCCAAAGGGGAAGTCTCTAGCCCTTGTCGTTCCTGCAGAATCCTGAGCTTCTACTGTCCAGTAGCAGCTTCTTTGCACCCACAGCTGGCATTTCCTGGGCATCTGCCCATCTCCGACTTGCTTGTGACTTTTGGACTTGGTCCCCTAGTTCCACAGGTACCCTCGTTTGGAAATCCATCGTTGTTGCATTGCTGGTTTGTGTCTTTCCTGCAGAATTCCCCTATCACGACTTCTGTGCTCTTTGGGGAACTTTAGTGCACTTTGCACTCACTTTTCAGGGTCTTGGGGTGGGCTATTTTTCTAACCCTCACTGTTTTCTTACAGTCCCAGTGACCCTCTACAAGGTCACATAGGGTTTGGGGTCCATTCGTGGTTCACATTCCACTTTTGGAGTATATGGTTTGTGTTGCCCCTATCCCTATGTATCCACATTGCATCCTATTGTAACTATACATTGTTTGCACTGTTTTCTAAGACTATACTGCATATTTTTGGTATTGTGTACATATATCTTGTGTATATTTGCTATCCTCATACTGAGGGTACTCACTGAGATACTTTGACATATTGTCATAAAAATAAAGTACCTTTATTTTTAGTATTTCTGTGTATTGTGTTTTCTTATGATATTGTGCAAGTGACACTAGTGGTACTGTAGGAGCTTCACTCGTCTCCTAGTTCAGCCTAAGCTGCTCTGCTAAGCTACCATTATCTATCAGCCTAAGCTGCTAGACACCCTATACACTAATAAGGGATACCTGGGCCTGGTGCAAGGTGTAAGTACCCCTTGGTACTCACTACAAACCAGTCCAGCCTCCCTACATTGGTTGTGCAGCAGTGGGATAAGTACTTTGTAACTACTTACCACTTTTGTCACTGTACTTTTCATAAGAGAAGAATATACAAAACAAGTTCAGTGTATGTACACCTAACCAAAAAGTTTTGCATTTCCTCTTTTCACTCTTTTCTAAGTGCTGAAAACTACCTCTAAACTCTCTAAAAGTTCTTAAAAAGTTTTAAAAGTTTTTTTTTCTGTCTTTCCAAAAGTTCTGAAAAACTTTTTCTCACTTTTTCTATCACTTGAACACTGTCTAAAATGTCTGGCACAGGCCAAACTGTTGATCTGTCCAAACTTGCTTATGATCACCGTAGCTGGAAAGGAGCAAGGAGTCTCTGCATAGATAGAGGTTGAGTGTAGGGAAGAATCCCCCCAGAGAACTGTTGGTTAACATGCTTATAGAACATGATTAGGCCAGAGGTGCCCAATCTGTTGAAAAAGTAGCTAATGGTTCCCAATCTGATCCAGGGACTCCCCTAGAAAAAGATTCAGGAAAGAAACTTCCTAGCCTGCCATTACTAGACAGCCTAGCATAGTTGGTACTGAAGTAGAGTCACACCATACTGATAGTGTTGTCTCACATCATAGCAAGAGTATTCCTTCTCACCATAGTAGAAGTGATGTTTCTGTTAACCAAGCTGTTAGGATGCCTTCTGTAAGGGATGGGTCTCCTTCTGTTCATTCTCACCATACCTCTGTTTCAAGACATGTCCCTCCCACCCACCCTGATGACAGATTGTTAGAAAGGGAGCTCAATAGATTGAGAGTGGAACAAACCAGACTGAAGCTCAGGAAGCAACAGCTGGATTTGGATAGACAGTGCTTAGAAGTGGAGAGAGAAAGACAGAAATTGGGTTTAGAAACCCATGATGGCAGCAGCAGTATTCCCCATAGTCATCCTGCAAAAAGAGCATGATTCCAGGAATCTGCACAAGATAGTTCCCCCTTATAAGGTGGGGGATGACATTAACAAGTGGTTTGCTGCACTTGAGAGGGCCTGTGTTGTACAGGATGTCCCTCAAAGGCAGTGGGCTGCTATCCTATGGCTATCATTTAGTGGAAAGGGTAGGGATAGGCTCCTTACTGTGAAAGAAAGTGATGCCAATAATTTTACAGTTCTTAAGCATACACTCCTGGATGGTTATGGCTTAACCACTGAACAGTACAGGATGAAGTTCAGAGAGACCAAAAAGGAGTCTTCACAAGACTGGGTTGATTTTGTTGACCATTCAGTGAAGGCCTTGGAGGGGTGTTTACATGGCAGTAAAGTTACTGATTATGAAAGCCTGTATAACTTGATCCTGAGAGAGCATATTCTTAATAATTGTGTGTCTGATTTGTTGCACCAGTACTTGGTGGACTCTGATCTGACCTCTCCCGAAGAATTGGGAAAGAAGGCAGACAAATGGGTCAGAACAAGGGTGAACAGAAAAGTTCATACAGGGGGTGACAAAGATGGCAATAAGAAGAAAGATGGTGGCAAATCTCAAGATAAGCATGGGGATAAGGGTAAAACCAAAGATCCTACTTCTAATCTTAAACACTCTTCAGGGGGTGGGGAATAAAACAGATAAAACAAATTCTTCCTCTTCTTCTCAACCTACACAAGTTAAAAAGCCTTGGTTCTTTGTGTGTAAAAACAGAGGCCATAGGCCAGGGGATAAGTCCTGTCCAGGTAAACCCCCTGAGCCTACCACCACTAATACATCAAGCTCTAGTGCCCCTAGCAGTAGTGGTACTAGTGGTGGGTCTGCTGGCAACAGTCAAGTTAAGGGTGTAGTTGGGTTCACTTATGGGTCCATCATAGAAACTGGGGTAGTCAGTCCCAAGACAGTTTCTGTCACACCTAGTGGCATTGGCCTTGCCACACTGGCTGCTTGTCCCCTTACAATGGATAAGTACAGGCAGACAGTTTCAATAAATGGTGTTGAGGCCTTGGCCTACAGGGGACACAGGTGCCAGTATCACTTTGGTGACTGAAAACCTAGTGCATCCTGAACAACACATCATTGGACAACAGTATAAGATTATTGATGTCCATAACTCCACTAAGTTTCTTCCCTTAGCTATAATTCAGTTTAGGTGGGGTGGAGTTACTGGCCCTAAGCAGGTGGTGGTATCACCTAGCTTACCTGTAGACTGTCTCTTAGGTAATGACCTAGAGGCCTCAGGTTGGGCTGATGTAGAGTTTTATGCCCATGCAGCCATGCTGGGCATCCCAGAGGAATTGTTCCCTCTCATTTCTACTGAAATGAAAAAGCAAAGGAGAGAAGGCCTGAAAACTCAGGATCCCTCTCCAACAACAGGTAAAAAGGGTATCACAGTATCCCCTAGCCACCCTACCATTCAGTATACCATTCCTGTGGTGGGAGAAACCTCTCCTGGGGTGGCACCTGTTCCAAGGGAATCATCAGTTGGCAAAACTGTACTCCCTGAGGTGGAAGTACCTCTCTGTGGGATAACTAACATTGGTGAGAAAAAGAGCACCATTTTAGTTAACATGGAGCATCCCTCCAACCCTCCCAGAGAAACTTTAGTGCAGAAACCCTGCACTACCTCACAACACTTAGGACAGCATCCCTGCCCTAGTGTGGAGCTCATAGGACAGCATCCCTGCCCTGCTCCAAATCAAGAGAAACAGCATCCCTGTTCTCTCTTCCAGCCATATGGACAACGTTTTTGCCCAGCTATGGCTTTATTGAGACAGCATCCCTGTCTAGCATTTTCAGCACTACAAATAGGTTCAGTGGACAATTCCCACTGCTCTAAACTAAAACTTACTGATAGAAACTCTGAAAATACATCTTCACATTGTTGCTTAGCTAAAAAACTTCAAACAGGGTGGTTTACATCCCCACAGGGAGGTAACCATATAGTGGATGATAAAGGGAGTGACCAGTCTATTGCAGAGCTACTCTCTACTTATCACCACTTAGACAATAAAGTCTCAACTGGCCAAGGTTAGCCTTATTGTCCTTCGTTTGGGGGGGGGGGGGGGTTGTGTGAGAAAGTAGCCTCTTTCTAGCCTTGTTACCCCCACTTTTGGCCTGTTTGTGAGTGTATGTCAGGGTGTTTTCACTGTCTCAATGGGATCCTGCCAGCCAGGGCCCAGTGTTCATACAGAAAACCCTATGTTTTCAGTATGTTTGTTATGTGTCACTGGGACCCTGCTAGCCAGGACCCCAGTGCTCATATGTTTGTGGCCTATATGTATGTGTTCCCTGTGTGATGCCTAACTGTCTCACTGAGGCTCTGCTAACCGGAACCTCAGTGGTTATGCTCTCTCATTTCTTTCCAAATTGTCACTAACAGGCTAGTGACCAAGTTCACCAATTTACATTGGCATACTGGAACACCCTTATAATTCCCTAGTATATGGTACTGAAGTACCCAGGGTATTGGGGTTCCAGGAGATCCCTATAGGCTGCAGCATTTCTTTTGCCACCCATAGGGAGCTCTGACAATTCTTACACAGGCCTGCCACTGCAGCCTGAGTGAAATAATGCACACATTATTTCACAGCCATTTTCACTGCACTTAAGTAACTTATAAGTCACCTATATGTCTAACCTTTACCTAGTAAAGGTTGGGTGCTAAGTTACTTAGTGTGTGGGCACCCTGGCACTAGCCAAGGTGCTCCCACATTGTTCAGGGCAAATTCCCCGGACTTTGTGAGTGCGGGGACACCATTACACGTGTGCACTACACATAGGCCACTACCTATGTGTAGCTTCACAATGGTAACTCCGAATATGGCCATGTAACATGTCTAAGATCATGGAATTGCCCCCTCTATGCCATCCTGGCATTGTTGGCACAATCCCATGATCCCACGGGTCTGTAGCTCAGACCCGGGGTACTGCCAAACTGCCTTTTCAGGGGTTTCACTGCAGCTGCTGCTGCTGCCAACCCCTCAGACAGGTTTCTGCCATCCTGGGGTCCAGCCAGGCTTGGCCCAGGAAGGCAGAACAGAGGACTTCCTCAGAGAGAGGGTGTTACACCCTCTCCCTTTGGAAAAAGGTGTTAAGGCAGGGGAGGAGTAGCCTCCCCCAGCCTCTGGAAATGCTTTCATGGGCACAGATGGTGCCCATTTCTGCATAAGCCAGTCTACACCGGTTCAGGGACCCCTCAGCCCTGGACTGGCGTGAAACTGGACAAAGGGAAGGGGAGTGACCACTCCCCTGACCTGCACCTCCCCTGGGAGGTGCCCAGAGCTCCTCCAGTGTGCTCCAGACCTCTGCCATCTTGGAAACAGAGGTGCTGCTGGCACACTGGACTGCTCTGAGTGTCCAAGGCCAGCAGGTGACGTCAGAGACTCCTTCTGATAGGCTCCTTCAGGTGTTGTTAGCCTATCCTCTCTCCTAAGTAGCCAAACCCTCTTTTCTGGCTATTTAGGGTCTCTGCTTTGGGGAATTCCTTAGATAACGAATGCGAGAGCTCATCAGAGTTCCTCTGCATCTCTCTCTTCACCTTCTGCCAAGGAATCGACGGCTGACCGTGCTGGAAGCCTGCAAAACTGCAACAAAGTAGCAAAGACGACTACTGCAACTCTGTAACGCTGATCCTGCCGCCTTCTCAACTGTTTTCCTGGTGGTGCATGCTGTGGGGGTAGTCTGCCTCCTCTCTGCACTAGAAGCTCCGAAGAAATCTCCCGTGGGTCGACGGAATCTTCCCCCTGCTACCGCAGGCACCAAAGAACTGCATCACCGGTCCCCTGGTTCTCCTCTCAGAACGACGAGCGAGGTCCCTTGAATCCAGCAACTGTGTCCAAGTGACTCCCACAGTCCAGTGACTCTTCAGTCCAAGTTTGGTGGAGGTAAGTCCTTGCCTCCCCACGCCAGACTGCATTGCTGGGAACCGCGACTTTTGCAGCTACTTCGGCCTTTGTGCACTTCCGGCGGAAATCCTTTGTTCACAGCCAAGCCTGGGTCCACGGCACTCTAACCTGCATTGCACGACTTTCTAAGTTGTCCTCCGGCAGCGTGGGACTCCTTTGTGCAACTTCGGGTGAGCACCGTTTTACTCCTCTTCGTAGTGCCTGTTCCGGCACTTCTGCGGGTGCTGCCTGCTTCTGAGAGGGCTCCTTGTCTTGCTCGACGCCCCCTCTGTCCCCAGACGCAATTGGCGACATCCTGGTCCCTCCTGGGCCACAGCAGCATCCAAAAACCCTAACCGCACGATATGCAGCTAGCAAGGCTTGTTGGCGGTCTTTCGGCGGGAAAACACTTCTGCATGACTCTCCACGGCGTGGGGGATCCATCCTCCAAAGGGGAAGTCTCTAGCCCTTGTCGTTCCTGCAGAATCCTCAGCTTCTACTGTCCAGTAGCAGCTTCTTTGCACCCACAGCTGGCATTTCCTGGGCATCTGCCCATCTCCGACTTGCTTGTGACTTTTGGACTTGGTCCCCTTGTTCCACAGGTACCCTCGTTTGGAAATCCATTGTTTTGCATTGCGTTTTGTGTCTTTCCTGCAGAATTCCCCTATCACGACTTCTGTGCTCTTTGGGGAACTTTAGTGCACTTTGCACTCACTTTTCAGGGTCTTGGGGTGGGCTGTTTTTCCAACCCTCACTGTTTTCTTACAGTCCCAGCGACCCTCTACAAGGTCACATAGGTTTGGGGTCCATTCGTGGTTCGCATTCCACTTTTGGAGTATATGGTTTGTGTTGCCCCTATCCCTATGTGTCCCCATTGCATCCTATTGTAGCTATACATTGTTTGCACTGTTTTCTAAGACTATACTGCATATTTTTGGTATTGTGTACATATATCTTGTGTATATTTGCTATCCTCATACTGAGGGTACTCACTGAGATACTTTGGCATATTGTCATAAAAATAAAGTACCTTTATTTTTAGTATATCTGTGTATTGTGTTTTCTTATGATATTGTGCAAGTGACACTAGTGGTACTGTAGGAGCTTCACTCGTCTCCTAGTTCAGCCTAAGCTGCTCTGCTAAGCTACCATTATCTATCAGCCTAAGCTGCTAGACACCCTGTACACTAATAAGGGATACCTGGGCCTGGTGCAAGGTGTAAGTACCCCTTGGTACTCACTACAAACCAGTCCAGCCTCCTACAGGGAGGGGGTGGGGGGTCAGGGGGTTTTAGGTTTTGGGGCAGGGTTGGGGGGGTGGCGCTTTTTTGGTTTTGGGGAGGGGGTGGGGGTCAGGGGGTTTTAGGTTTTGGGGTGGGGGTGGGGCGTTTTTGGTTTTGGGGAGGGGTGGGGGGTCAGGGGATGTTAGGTTTTGGGGCGGGGTTGCGGGGTTGGGGCGTTGTTGGTTTTGGGGAGGGGGTGGGGAATTAGGGGGTTTTAGGTTTTGGAGTGGGGTTGTGGGGGTGGGGCGTTTTTGGTTTTGGGGAGGGGTTGGGGGGTCAGGGGGTGTTAGGTTTTGGGGTGGGGTTGGGGGGTGGGGCGTTTTTGGTTTTGGGGAGGGGGTGGGGGGGGTCAGGGGGGTTTTAGGTTTTGGGGTGGGGCGTTTTTGGTTTTGGGGAGGGGTGCGGGTGGGGGTCTGGGGGTTTTAGGTTTTGGGGTGGGGTTGGGGGGGTGGGGCGTTTTTGGTTTTGGGGAGGGGGTGGGGGTCAGGGGGTTTTAGGGTTTTAGGTTTTGGGGTGGGGTTGGGGGGTGGGGCGTTTTTGGTTTTGGGGAGGGGGTGGGGGCTCAGGGGGTTTTAGGTTTTGGGGCGGGGTTGGGGGTGGGGCGTTTTTGGTTTGGGGAGGGGGTGGGGGGGTCAGGGGGTTTTAGGTTGTGGGGTGGGGTTGGGGGGTGGGGCGTTTTTGGTTTTGGGGAGGGGGTTGGGGGTCAGGGGGTTTTAGGTTTTGGGGTTGGGGGGTGGGGCGTTTTTGGTTTTGGGGAGGGGGTGGGGGGTCATGGGGTTTTAGGTTTTGGGGTGGGGTTGGGGGGGGTGGGGTGAGGGATGTAGGGTCAATGGTGCCTATTAGTAATGCTTTTATCAGGAATGCCTTTACAACGAAAATCGTTGTTAAGGCATTCATGGTAAAATCATTAGTAGTAACAACGAGGTCGGTGTTCTGACCTTGTTGTTAAGGCACTAGTTGTTTTGGAAGTCGGTGTTCCGTCGTACAACCAGAATATCTAAATAACGAGCTACTACAATTTACCTGTAGGAAGGATGATCCTCAGGTATGGTATCGATATGGATAACAATAATCACAGTAGGTTTCTTTTAGCCTGGTATGATTGAGGTATGTCTGACTTAGGTATATTGTTGATTGTTTTTTTGTAATTGTTTTTTATTTGTTTTAACATTGTGCAAATTCATTAAATAAAGTCATCATGTATGGACACAATATATTTATCCCTTATTTTATTATGCAGCCGTACTGTCTTCCTCATGCCCTTGTTTGTCCACGACATACAACACTGTGATTATTGTTATCCATATCGCTACCATACCTGAGGATCATCCTTCCTACAGGTAAATTGTAGTAGCTCGTTATTTAGATATTCTCTATAGTAGTTTTCCCTGTACCAGCTACGCTCATCCAACCAGGGAACCCCCTTTGTTTTTCTTCATTAGCGAACCAGCACCCAGATTTATACTTTTTGACACCAAACTTCATTTGCGCAGTTTTGCATCAAAAAGTATAGCACCGGCGTGCACCACTCCAGGGTGCCAGCTGGGTGCCAAATTGATGGAATAGCGCAATCCGGCGCAGAGGGTGGGCTAGCGTAAAAGAAATGACGTTAGCCAGGTGGGGTGGCGGTATGGGAGAAGGGGGTTTTGCACCAAAAAATTACTTTAGGCTGGTTAGAGTAAAAAAAGATGACTCTAACCAGCCTAGCATAATTTCTTGATGCAAAACCATCCATACCACATGACTCCTGTCTTATAAAAGACAGGAGTCATGCCCACCACCCAAATGGCCAGCACAGGGGTCAAGGGTCCCCTGGACATGGCCATTGCACCCAGTGCCATGTAGGGGGGCCCATTTCAGGCCCCATATGGCACTTTAAAAAAAATGTAAATACTTACCTGGGATGGCGTCCCCCATCCTGTGGTGTACCTCTAGTGGGGGTGGAGGTGTTCCTGGGGCTCGGGAGGGCACCTGTGGGCTGTTTCCATGGTGCTTGACCATGGAAATGGATCCACAGGTCCCCTAATGCCTGCCCCAAACCAGGCGTTAAATAATGGCGCTAAGCATGCTTAGCGCCATCATTTAGGCCCGTCTCCTTCCCGTGCACCATTTTTTCACAGGAGGATAAATAAGGCGCTAGGGCCTTAGAGTCATTTTTTGGATGGGAACGCCCAGCCTGCATCTCATTGACGCAAGGTGGGTTCACACATCCAAAAAATGACTTAAACTCCAATATTTTGACGTTAGACTAGACTAGCATCAAAATATAAATATGGAGTTGAGTTTGTGCTGAATTAGCGTAAAAAAGAAAAATGACGCTAATTCAGCGCAAACAGGGTATAAATCTGTGCCCAGGTATCTTAAAAAGTGCCCATGGCTAGTGAATCAGGTGTGTAAAAAAATGTTTCTCGTTTGCAAATCGTAGTAGGTTTGAACTTGCAAAGACAAGCTGTGGTAGTGTTTTCTAATGTGTTGGATACTGTATGCGTTTGTGCTTGCTGCAGGCAACGCTTGGGGTAATAGGGGAATCGACAATAAAAACTGGCCTACCAGAGATTAAAACAGGTCCGAGGACCCCTAAAACACGGGCCCACACTGCCCTGTTGGCCTAGCCCATCTGGCACTGCGAGATTGCCCTTTAGGCCAGACCGGCTCTGGGTAGAATAAATGTGAATGTGATTTATGATGTCAGCCCTGCCCCCGGGTTCACTTTCACGCACACCACGAACCTAGATAAGCAAGGACTCTAGGAGCAGCGACTTTATGTTGTTCCATATTCTGCCGGGAAGTATCCATAGGTACAGCAAAAGGCATTCCTCGCACAAATTAACCTTCATAAAATGGGAAGCAGAATAGTGCAAGGGGATAAGAGTTAAACCGGTTGCATAACTACACAGTGCACTGTAAAACAAAGCACCGTATACACATTAGTCAGAGGCACATATGCAATAACTGGAAAGCTTGTACCTGCAGACCAGACCATGAAAGAGTACCTGAGCATCCTCAAACATAACGTGCCCAAAAAGATGTCTACTGCAGCCTTAAAAATCACTCAAACCAAACAACAAGTGAATGTAAAATAAAACGTGCCTCGACACGACCCCTGTGACACGAGATAGCGCTAGCAGGTTGTATACCATGCAGTTTCAGATGTGGATAATTTCAAATATCATTTCGGCTGTTTGCAAAAATAAATGCCCCTACCTTGTTGACAAAAGCACACAAATGCCACCAACGCGCATTGAAGTGTTCAAAGCAACATAAGCAATGTGCGTTTCAGTCCCGCAGTTTGTGTAGCCACTTCCAGCATCAAAATGTCTGGTAAACATCCTGGTAGCTTGGACACAGCAGACAAGTGTTGTGCAACAGCAGCTAACAAGGGACACTCATCATCCAGCACGTTTCTCTGAATCGCACATAACAAGTAGCTCGCAGCCAGACAACGCTGCTAAGCACAACAGAGGAAAAAAGCACAGAAGCAACATTACTCCTGTTCTGGATGATGCCACCCAGGGCCAGCCCTTCAGTGTGTAATGCCCCAGACCTATCATGCGAAGCAGCAGCAGCAATCAAGCGGAAAAAGAGCCAAAAGAATAGGACAGGTCGTCAGAAAAGCCATTTTGACAAATTAAATTCAAAAGTAGCCAAAAATCTGAGCTGCCAAATCAGAGACTTCTATAGATTTTCTTTAATACCAGATTTCTAGATTTAGATTATTCTTAAATTTACAGGTGTCCTGAATTTTGGACTTTTATACATCTGTGTGTGCTTCCTTATTCCGCTGTACCAGACAGGATCACAACTCCTGCAAATAACTTTGCTGCTCTCCCCTCCCTTTTGCTCGCAGAATTAAAAAAACATAAAACGGTCCGGCTCAACCTGGCACCTCATTCACCAATTTAAGTTTTTTATTATGCTTAATTTGAGTCGATGTTTGCCAGTGCTGAGCAGTGAGACTCTTTACAGAGGCCTTGGGCCAAGGGATCTCGTGCTATAAAGTCACACAATGTAGAAGATGGGGAAATTAGATTAGTTACTATTTTGTAGAGCTGTGAAACATTGCTTTGGTAGCTCAGGAAGGCTGTGCAGTCCACAAGGTGAGCATATTTTATTGGATGATACATTAAAGTTCAACATGGTCATCTCTGGGTATCCCCACTAGGTTGGGGGGACCCCAAAATAGTAACCTCTCCCACCATCCAATATCTTTTTAAGCTCTCTCATGGCCGGAACTTTTGTTTTACAACTGGACATAGTTTGTGTTTTAAGGGCCTTGTTTTAATAGTATTACAGTAGGCCTGCTGGATCTAAAAATGTGGAAGGCACTATGCTCTGTAGTTGTTACATCCATGGTTACACTGTATTATCTTCTACTATTCTGTTTTCATGTTGGTATGCCGCTTAGGGACTGACTATATGGTTTACATAGCCATGTTTCTTACAAATGGTATTTTTATTATGGTGTTCTCTAGGGGCTGTTCTGAGCATTACAATCATGATACTGCAATATTCACTGCACTCGGAGACTTGTCCCATAATGCTTTGCGGGGCATTTCTTTTTCAAAACATTTTTGCCCATAATTCAGCCTGTGATTGCCCTATGACAATGGAACCACCGCCAAACCGTTCAGCACAACGCACTCTTTCTGTCTAGGTCAGTGATTCCCAACATTTTGACTTCTGTGGACCCCCACTTTACCATTACTGGAGCCTGGGGACCCCCACTGAATCTTTATAGGACCCTGGGGACCCCTACTGAGTCATTACTGAATGGTGAGGGTCTAATCTGTTGATGTTATTTAGTTTTCTAAGCAGTCGCGGACCCCCTGAGGAGGCTTCGCGGACCCCCAGGGGTCCCCGGACCACAGGTTGGGAACCACTGGTCTAGGTCATCTCTGGGTCCCCACACTAGGTTGGGGGGGGGACAAAATAATATTTAAAAAAATGCAATATGTTCATTTTTTGCTGCAGATAGAGGAAGAAGGTAAATGGAAGTGCTTTAGTTAAATGCATGGCCACTGGAATTATGTGGCAGAGCGGATCAAACTATGCAGCAGGGTTGACCAATTTATGTGTCAAGAAAAGTCCAGTTATTCATTTACAACGGCAATAGCTCTAACTCAAGCAAATGCGAGACCTATTGCATTGCAAATGCTTGCTCCCTCACGTGCTGTGTAACGTAGTATCACAGCGTTTCCACTTTACAATAAGGACCTAGAAACGACCTAATAATAGTAGCGGTTCACTCATGAGGTTTTAAATATCTGCTATTGCTCGAGCTGCCATCCATCCTAATGCCCTTAAAGTCTGCAGGGATCAATGCGCTATTTCATATTATCCAGGGCAGTGTGCTTGTAAGCCCATAAAAGGTTTAATCCAGTTAGAGTGCATTAGCTCCCGATAAACGTGTTCACGACCTCATTACATTTCAACTACATGTCAAAAATGGTCACTGTTGGGGGTTGCACTGCAGTACTGCAGTATGTGTGGGCAAAGATGTGACTGCAGGGGCATTTTTGTCCATTAGAGCAGGGAATCAAGGTCCACATTCATCCCACAGAAAACTCACGCACGATCCGAAATGTATGGCAGTGCGTGTGCTCCACCACCCCGACCACCGCAAGCACCTCAGAGACTGTGTTACTGTCACGAAGCGCTTTGTAGATGCAATTGTAAAACAATGCATGTTTCGAGATGACTAAATTATGTTAAACGTGGTGTGTGTGGTTGGCGCTGCGCCGCAGAACTCCCTCTGTTTGGTCGCGCGAGACCAGCCCTCGTTGTTCGCAGATGTTGTGCGGCAGCCATAATACGACCTTCTTACCCTGAAAATACTGCAGCTATCAGAGGTTTCCCGAACTAAAACTGTTATCAAGGGCAGGCCTTTGTAAACGTAGACACAACTGTTCCTACGTTCTTGGGAACAGATGCCAAAAGGTTAAGGCTGTGCTAGTCTGTGGTAGATGTTTGTTGACACGGGAACCCTTCCAAGTTTGATAAGTGTTTGCGAGTGTGGGCTGACGGCTTGTTCTCGGGTGGCGTGAGGGCGATACATTCTGGGATGTAAAAAACGCACTTCCCATCAGAGGGCTGGCACAATCATTTTTTTATATGTGGAGCTGTGGAGTTTTGTGGAAATAGAAATAAAACTGATTTTAAGTGAGTATTACATGTTTTAATGGACAATTAAAATGTTTTTTCTGCAAATAAGTTGCCTTTTGGTTCTCCTACTTACTGGTTGTTCTACCACATAAAATCAGCACAGCTGATTAATTTGCTAAAAAAAAAAGAGTTTAGAGCTCCAAAGTATTTTTTGTTACTAGGAATCCACTGCCAGGACTGCGAATGCCGCGGATGCTGATTGCCAAGGTGGCTTACATCTGATTCCTTATCTCTGCTCTACGGGCACAGCACATTGGCCCTCCTAGAAGCAGCAAAACACCTCACCAAGAGCCTGAAGATATACCAATCTCTCACTGATGGAACTCCACTGGCTCATCAAATTTACCTGCAACACCTACAAAGCCATCCTGGCCACGACCGATGCTTATCTGTCTGACAAGATGATCATCTCGGCTCTCCGCACAGCTGCAGACAGAACAAAATCAGGCTGGAGACAAGGAAGTGGAAAAAATAATTAAACAAGGCAATAGGCCTTCTCTATTTATACATTTAGACTCTGGAATGACATCCCTGTATTGTAATTTTAATTGTTTTTATATAAAACTTACTACCCCTGATGGGGCGTCAAAGTGCTTTTTGGCACGTAGCACGCTACTCCGGAACCCAAGAAGAATTTGTGGTGGATTAGTATTGGGAAATATGAGTACAGTATTAGTATTGGTATGAGTTAATTTGAGCGGAGGAAATGTGAGGTTGTTAGTTGGATTGACTAGAGTAATGGAGGGATAGTGGAGAGAAGAATCCAGAAGTGTTAATTGGGAATTTATAGTAATAGGATGAGGCTTTGGATGTGTATGCATCAGGACAGTGCCAACCCTACTTCTTTTTAGAAAAGTGATGAAGCCAACCTCTATAAAGTACACTACTTTACCAGATGAAACAGTCCACTTCAGAACCAAGCTTCCCCTCCTATCGCTCATTGATTGTCTCTTTGTCCTTAACTCTGCACAGCACTCTGCGGTCCTGTGGCTAGGTTTGTGATATACAAATACTACAGGCATACATCCATGCACCTCGTGCCTCTTTAATCCACAAATCTAGGTCATATCTCTTCAGTGCATATTTGCAGATTCTTTTTTATCCCTGTTGTCATCCTTCATCCCTGTTTTCACATATTTCTCTTCCTCCTTGTAGGAGGCTGGCCCAGCCTGCGGTGGACATCTATGGTGTTACACCTTATACTGGCTCCCGACAACCCTTATTAGATAGTGTTACAGTATCTAGGTAGCCAGGGCTATCTAGTGGTAGCATTGGTGAGCAGCCAAGTGTGATCTAGGAAAAGTGTGAAGCACTTGCAGTACCACAGTAGTCACACAGTAATTTATCACACATGAAAGGAACCACACACTGTTGCAAAAATAGAGGTACTTTATTACAGGAACTCCAAACTAGATTACTATATGCAACCCCTCTTCTGGAGGTAAGTACACAAAAAAATATACACATGTATGTATTAGCAAATAGCACAAAATAGCAAGGGCCCTATGGGGGGGCCAAACCATATACTAAAAAAGTGGAATGCAAGGATGGGTCCCCCACCAGAGCATATGGAGTAGATAGCCTATGGCTTGGAAAGAGTGGAACCCCAAGAGGTAAGTATCTAGAAGACCCTCAGTGACCAGGAGACCAGAGGTAAGTTACATAGGCTAACATGGGGACTCGTAAATGTAATATTGCAAGAATAGGACCAGGCAGGTGGAACCCAATGGTGGATTTTGGATGAAGATGATCTGCAAAAGAAGGGGACAGAGTCCATTCCACACAGTAGTGTCCAGGTGGGGCAGAAGTCAATGCTCACCCTTCTGTGGGTGAAGATCCGGGTCGATGGTGATGGATGAAGTCCAGCTGCGGAGTCCAGGCGCTGCAGAGGAGTTCCTGAAGTCACCCAGGAGCTGTCCCTCGATGGGTCACTGGTCAAGAGGACCACCAAAAAGCACAAGCAAATGCAACTGGAGCTGTTGGAGATTTGCAGAGCTGAAGAGGACCAGCAAGGTCCTAGGGAATTGACCATTGAAGGAGAGTCCAGACTGACCCTAAGATGACAGGAGAGCCAGCAGAAGCATATGTTTCCCCAAAAGCAACCCACTGGCAGTAGGCACAGTAAGTCGCAGTGAGGCCCAGGCAGCACACCTGAAGAGGAGTCCCATGTCGCTGGAGCAGCAGGGACGAGACTGTCCTTGCAGAGGTAGAGTGCTGGGGGCCGGGGCTACTTGGAGCCTGAAGATCCGTTGGAGCAGGTGTCAACACATCTTGGTTGCTGCAATAGTTGCAGTGCACAGGTGTTCTGTCTTGGACGAAGAGGCAAGGACTCACCATCTCACAAGTTGAATAGAAGGTACAGAGGACCCCTCAGAACTCCCACCTGTGCTGGAGAATCTTCACAGGTCCAGAGGACAGCAGATCCCAGCAGCCAGATGTCATTGCCTTAGGTGCCTGCAGATGGAGGGGAGTGACTCTTTCAGTCCAACGGAGATTCTTTCTTTCTTCTTTGGTGCAGCTGAAGTCTTACTGACCCCAGAGGATGCACAGCCATGGAAATGTTGCAAGTTGCTGACAGGAGCCGTGGAAACAATGTTGCAAGGGGAGGTTGTCTTGGTGTTGCAGTCTTGTTCCATTCCTGTGAAGTCCAGCAGCAGTTCTGGTGGCCAGGAGCAGAAGACATCATTGCAGAGACTTCCTGGTCATGTCTTGCATGCCGAATCACACCCACCTACCCGCAAGGGAGTCTCTAAATAGCCCAAAAAGGGGCTTGGTCACTTTGCAAGGTGACCACCCACCAAAGGGGTCACTGACATTATCTGTCTAACCTGACCAGCCAGATGCTCCCAGGGGCCTCTCCCATCTTGTTTTCAAGATGGCATAATCAAGTGGCCACCTAGAGGAGCTCTGGGCACCACCTCTGGGCTGGTGATGGACAGGGGAGTGGTCACTCCCCTTTCCTTTGTGCAGTTACGTGCCAGAACAGGAACCAGGGGTCCCTGGACTGGTTCAAACCGGATTATGCAAGAAGGGCACCAAATGTGCCCTTCAACAAAACCTGTTGCCTCCCTACCCAGCCTTGTACTACCTATTTCCAAAGGAGAGGAGGTTCCCCCCTCTCTCCCAGAGGAAATCCTTTATTCTTCCTTCCCCTGCTTGAGGTGGTCAAGCAGCAGGAGGGCAGAATCCTGTCTGACAGGCTGCAGCAGCATGGGCTGCTTGCAGACCCTGAAAAACTGGTAGAAGCAATACCTGGGGTGGTCCTCTAAATAGCCTCCAGAGTGTATGGGATCATGCCACCAATACTGGCATCAGTAATTGGGTATGATTCCGACATGTTTGATCCCAAACATGCCTAGGTTCGGAGTTATCATTATGTAGCTGGACCACAGGTAGTGACCTTTGGCTAGTACATAGCTAAAATGGCTTACCTGCGCTTCCGAAGTCCAGGGAATTGGAACTGGAATTTGTACGGGCACCTCTGCTCCAGCAGGGGTGCCCACACACAGGGTCCTGCACCCTGCCCTTAAGGCTAGAAGGGCCTACCACAGGGGTGACGTACAGTGACCTAGTGTAGTGACCAGCAGTGAAAGGGTGCATGCACCTTTTCAAGGAGACTGCAAATGGCAGTCCTGCAGACACAGTTTGCATGGGCTCCCAAGGGTGACATAATACATGCTGCACCCAATGGGGGACCCAGGGTGTACGAATGCCCTGGGTACCTAAGTATCATACACTAGGGACTTACAGGGGTACACCAGTATGCCAATTGTGGGGTGTAAAGAATACCAAGACACCTACATTTAGAGGGGAGAGCACAATCCATGGGGTCATGGTTAGCAGGAGCCCAGTAAAAACAGTCTAAGCACAATGACAACAGGCACAAAGTGTGGGTAACCATGCCAGAAAGAGGGACTTTCCTACACGACCCCCCCCCCCACCCAAATGAAGCACAATAAGACTAACCTTGCCCAGTTGAGTCTTTATTGTCTAAGTGGAAATATCCAGAGAGTCCATCTGCATTGGAGTGGTTACTCCCAGGTCTATGGTCCACTGTATAGTCCATTCCCTGTAGGGAGATGGACCACCTGAACAAATTGGGATTCTCACATTTCATTAGCTTAAGCCATAAGAGGGGCTTGTGTTGTGTTTGAACAAGGAAATGAGTGCCACACAGGTATGGCCACAGCTTCTTCAAAGCCCAGACCACAGCAAAGGCCTCCCTCTCAATCGCTGACCAACACTTTTCTCTGAGGGTCAACCTTCTACTTATAAAAGCAACAGGTTGATCCTGGCCCGATTGATTGGGCTGAGGAAGTCTTCCCCTATCCCTACCTCAGAAGCATCTGTCTGGACAATGAATTGTTTTGGATAGTCAGGGCTTCTTAGAATGGGAGCAGAGCACCTGGCCTGTTTCAGGTCATCAAAGGCTTTCGGGCAGCTAGCAGTCCATACGACTTTCTTGGGCATCCTTTTGCATGTGAGGTCATTTAAGGGGGCTACAATGGAGCCATCCTTTTTATGAACCCTCTGTTGTACCCAGTCAGGCTTAAGAAGGCTTTGACTTGGCTTTGAGTGGTAGGGGCAACACAATCCACAATGGTTTGGATTTTTTTCTGTAGTGGCTGAACTTGGCCGCTACCTACCAGGTGGCCCAAATAACCCACTTTTCCCTGCCCTATCTGACATTTGGATGCTTTGATAGTGAGGCCTGCCTTTTCTAAGGCCTCTAGCACAGTTCCAAGGTGGACCAGGTGATCCTCCCAGGTGGAGCTAACAACAGGTATATCATCTAGATAAGCTGCACTGAAGCTTTTCAAGCCTTGGAGAGCTTGGTTCACCAACCTTCTAAATGTTGCAGGGGCATTCTTCAAACCAAAGGGCATCACTGTGAAGTGATAATGCCCACTAGGTGTTGAGAATGCTGTTTTGGCTTTTGCAGTATCAGATAATATCCTACAGTCAAGTCATATGTGCTGAGATACTTAGCTTGAGCCAAAGTATCTGTTAGTTCATCTGCCCTTGGAATTGGATGGGTATGAGTCCTGATGAATGCATTGAAGCCTCTGTATTCAACCCAAAACATAATTTCTCTTTTTCCATTCTGGGAGTGAGTCTTGGGTACCAAGACTACGGGACTAGCCCAAGGGCTGTCTGAAGACTCAATGACTCCGAACTCAAGCATGTTTTGCACTTCTGCTTTGATGCATTCTTTGACCTGGTCAGGCTGCCTATAGATTTTACTTTTTACAGGCAGATAGTGAAAATAAGATATGTCCCAGTAAAATGCCAAAATTGAGTTGAAAAATGTGGTTTTCTGATTCAAGTCTGCCTGTTCCTGAAAGCTGGGAAGATGGTGATTTTAGCACCGCAAACCCTTTGTTGATGCAATTTTCAGGGGAAAAAAACACATGCTTTCTTCGGCAGCACTTTTTCCCATTTTTCCGAAATAAAACAAAATTTTAGCTGTATTTTGGCTGATTTCTTGGTCTCCTCCAGGGGAACCCACAAACTCTGGGTACCTTTAGAATCCCTAGGATGTTGGAAAAGGACGCAAATTTGGCATGGATAGCTTATCTGGACAAAATGTTATGAGGGCCTGAGCGCCAACTACCCCAAATAGCGATAAAAAGGCTAGGAACAGGAGGGGGAAAAGGCCTGGCAGCGAAATGGATATATTTTCTGTTTAGATACATGTCTGGCAAAAGTTTGATGTGCTTATTTACACGTGTTGTGTATGCAGCCATAGTTGATATTGCATAATCTACCAGTTTGGTTGGTTCTTTATATTTGAAAACAAATGTGGTAGGAAATGTAAACTTCGTACTTGTATAGCGCACTACTCACCCATTAGGGTCTCAAGGCGCTGTACACATACCGCTGTGGAACCCCTCCTGGCTTATCCCTGTGAGGTGCCCATTCCTGGGCAACCTCCGAGGTGAAGCCAGGCATCCCAGCACTGTTGGGGCCGTTGTGGAGATTAAGCAAGCTATTGCCCAGAGTTACAGAATGGGACCCATGAATTAGATTAGGCACGATGCAAGAATTATCAGGTCCGTGGAAACTGAGCCCAAGACCTGCTGAGGTGGGAATTGAACCCTGGTCCCGGGCCAGATTTCTGCATCAGGGTCTGTTGCTCTAACCATTGAGCCACACTTTTGCTCCCTGCAGATTCTAGAACTTTCCATCACTGAAATGTGAGAAAAGTGTATTTTTTGCGTCAAAGTTTGATGTTTACAAGGGCTTCTGAGTAAGAAAATCTTATGAGTCAAGCAAGTCACCCCTCCTTGGATTTCAACAGGTGTCTAGTTTTAAAAAATGTGCAAGTTCACTAGGTTTCCCTAGGTGTTGGCTGAGCTAGGGTCAAAAATCCATAGCTAGCCCCATTGCCAAAGAAGGGGGTCAGTTTTCATTGGAAAAATGTGATGTATCCGTGTTGTGCATTTTTTTTTTTTTCTATTGCAAGCACTAGCCCTTCCCACACAAGTTAGGTTCCATTTTTATTGAGAAACTTGGGGGAACGCTGAGTGGTAGGACATTTTTTTAGCTCCCCACTGAACAGCATTATGAGGATAATGTGTGATTTTAGTCAAACTTTGAGGTTTGTAAGGGCATTGGGGTAGGAAAATCTGGTTGGAACCACATAAGTCACCCCACTGTGGTTTCCCACAGGTATCTATTTTTCAAAGATATACAGGTTTGCTAGGTTTCCCTAGGTGCCGGCTGAGCTAGGATCCACAGCTAGCTGGATTGCAAAAAAGGGTCAATTTTCAGTGGAAAAATATGACAAGTACATGTTGTGTTTTGGCATCTTTCTTGTCGTAGCCACTAGTCCAAGTGAGGTACCATTTTTATTGGGAGCTTGTGAAAATGGTAGGTTGTAGGACATGTGTTGCTCCTGGCAGATTCCAGAACTTTCCACTACAAAAATGTGGGGATAGTGTGTTTTTTTTAATCGAAGTTTGATGTTCGCAAGGGCTTCTGGGTAAAAAACAAACTGGGGAGAGCAATAGAAGTCACCCAACCCTTGATTCCTCTGGATGTCTAGTTTTAAAAAATGTCCAGATTTGCTAGGTTCCCTTCAGATAGCGGCTGAGCTAGGGCCAAAAATCTACAGCTAGCTACTTTGCAAAATAAGGATCAGTTTACAAGGAAAAGTGTGATGTGTCCATGTTGCATTTTGGGGCCTTTCCTGTCGCGGGCACTGGCCCTGCTCACTCAGTTATATGGAGACTTGAGGGAATGCTGGATGGGAGGGAAATGTGTGGGGTCTTACAGATTCCAGAAGTGTTCCTCACAGAAATATGAGGATAATGTGTGTTTTTAGTTACATTTTGAGGGCTTCTAGTTAGGAAACCCTGGTGGGAGTCACAAAAGCCACTCCATCCTGGATTACCCTACATGTCTAGTTTAAAAAAATGTACAGGTTTGCTAGGTTTCTCCATGTGCCAGCTGAGCTCGTGCCCAAAATCCACAGATATCTACATTACAATCAAAGGGTCAGTTTAAAAAAATGCTAATTGTCAATGGTATGTTTTGGGTTCTTTCCAATCACAGGTACTAGGCCCAGCCACACAAATGAAGTACCATTTTAATCTTCAAACATATTGGGTTACAGAATAGTATAACATTTGTTATTATCAATTGCATTTCTCTGGATTTGAGCCTTCCAAATGTAAGCCAGTGTGTAAGAAGAATACATTTTGAAAAATGCCCTCTGAATCACATGCTAGTATGGATACCCACAAATTCAGAGATGTACAAATAACTAATGCTGCTAAACCCTGCATCTGGTGTCTATTTCAGAAATACATTGATTTCCTTGGTAGCATTTTTTCAGTCTTTATATTTTACCATGTGAATTGCTCTATACCCAGTACACAATGAAAACCCATTGTAAGATGCATTTCAGTTGTTGGCTCTGGGTACCTCAAGTTCTTGGAAAAACTACAAACCCTATATATCCCCACAACCAGAAGGGCCTAGCAGACATAATGGTGCATTGCTTTGGTAAATCTCCCAGAGTTGAAAGGAAGATACAGATGAAAACACTGTCACATATTAACATCTTTTCCTACTCATTTTCCATACTTTTGTATTTCAACAATTGTTTTCTTTCAGAAAACCATGTGGGACCTACACATGCGACCCCCTGATAAACTCAGAATTCTGTATTCTTTTCAGACATCTATAGCTTTCTGAGATTACCCATAGGTTTCACTCTTGATTCCACAACACACTGGAAGTAGGTTGAAAGCACAAAGAAACAGGAAAAAGAGGCTACCACTTTGAAAAATTACAAAACTGTGGTAAAGACTAGGCTTTTTGGTTCAGCTCTGCATGTTCCTAAAAGCCAGGAAATTGTGACTTTAGCACAGAAAACTGTTAATTGATGTCATTTTTAGGAAAAAACAGACACTATTTGCGGAGCCCTTGTTCACTATTCTTTACCCAAAAACCCAAAATGTAGCTATATTTTGGTTATTTTCTCAGTCCCCTTCCTTTGGAATTCCCAGGATGTTGGAAACAAAAGGACGCAAATTTGGTGTTTATACCTTATTAGGAGAAAAGTTAGGGAGCCCTAAGTGCAAACTTCCCCAAATAGCCAAAAAAGGCTTTGCATTCTAGGGGCAAAAAGCTTAGCAGCCAAGGGGTTAAACTGCAGCCAAGCATGGACACTGGAATTCGAATGTTTAGGTTTTGTTGTCCTTTTCTGAAAAAATTGTTAATAAAACAATAGGCTATGGAGACAGTCAATGGATGCAATTTTTAGGCTCAAGCTTTTACTGCTTAATTATGGATATATACTGTATTTGCCACATAATGTGCAAAAATGCAGATTTCACCAAAAAAAAGTTGCTTCTATCTCAAATGGATGGAAATAATAGTACCCAAGAGTGAATCACATAATTTGGAAATTTTGCTGCATAATTTAAATAACATTGCCACATAATTTAGTCCTCTAAGCCACTTAATCCTAATAGCCCTCACAATGTCAAAGCTCTGCTGTGTGGTTTGACCACCATCATTATGATGATAAAATCTGTATTTCAAAGTCAATTGTGAAATATTTTCCAAGTTTCAAGGTTCCCCATAAAATAAGTATTGTTATATCACTGCATTCTATGCAGTGAAAGCACTGAAACCTATGAGCAAAGGCAACTCCTTCAGTTGATCCTTCTTGCTTACTCCAAGAGGCCTCATATGCATCTGCTTCTACAGCACCATAACACAACAACTTGCCATCCCAAAGAGATCTGGTTATGTATTGGCCACAAAATTCATTAGGCTGATGACTATAAATCCGGGCTTTTGTTAGTTGTTTAACTGTTTAATTGGCGTAAGTGGGTGCATGTGATAGGCACTTATTTTTGGGGACCCAGACTTATTTTTCATAATTGGACTTTATCCCACAGCAAGAGAGAGAACAGCAGAAAAAGAAGAAAGTAGGAGAGTAGGAAAGTCCCTCTTTCTGGCATGGTTACCCCAACTTTTTTGCCTGCTGCCAGTGTGCTTAGACTGTTTTCACTGGGATCATGCAAACCACGACCCCGGTGATAGTGCTCTCTCCTTTTATTTTGGTTGGCTTAGTACTCTTTAACCACCATACTCCGCATACTGGTGTACCCCTGTAAGTCCCTAGTATATAGTACTTAGATACATACCGCATTGATACACCAGGGGTCCCCCATGGGCTGCAGCCTGTATTATGCCACCCATGGGAGCCCATGAAAACTGTGTTTGCAGGCCTGCCATTTGCAGCCTGCATGAAAAGGTTCATGCAACCTTTCACTGGTCACTACACCAGGTCAGTGTAAGTCACCCCTATGGTAGGCCTTTCAGCCCTAAGGGCAGGGTGCAGGTCCCTGTGTGTGTGGGCACCCCTGCAGAAGCAGAGCTGCCCCAACAAACTCCAGTTCCAATTCCCTGGACTTCGTAAGTGCGGGTAAGCCATTTTAGTTATATACTGGCCATAAGTCACTACCTATGGTCCAGCTGCATAATGGTACCTCCTATCCCAGGCATGTTTGTTATCAAACATGTCAGAATCATTCCCCAGTACTGATGCCAGTATTGGTGGTATGATCCCATGAACTCTGGGGGCTCCTTAGAGGACTCCCCAGGTATTGCTCCTACCAGTCTTTCAGGGCGCAAGCAGCCCACGCTGCTGCAGCCCCTCAGTCAGAATTATGCCCTCCTGCTGATTGACCAGCTGAAACAGGGGAAGGCAGAACAAAGGATTTCCTGTGGGAGAGGGGTACAACCCCCTTTTCTTTACAAATAGGTGTTACAAGGCTGGAGAGGGGTAGCCTCCCCAACGCCACCAGTTTGCTTTGAATGGCACATTTGGTGCCCTCCTTACATAATCCAGTAACACCAGTCTAGGGACCCCCGGTTCCTGCTCTGGAACGAAACTGCACTCCCCTGTCTATCACCACCCCAGGGGTGGTGCCCATAACCCCTTCAGGTGGGCGCTTGATTCTGTCATCTTGAAATCAAGATGGGCAGAGGTCCCTGGAAGCATCTGACTGGTCAGGTTAGGCAGATGACGTCAGAGACCCCTTCTGATAGGTGGTCTCCTTGCAAAGCCCCTTTTTGGGCTATTTAGGGACTCCCTTGCGGGTGGGTCCCCAGATTTGGCGTGCAAGACTCCACCAGGACTCCTCTGTAATGACCTCTTCTGCTCCTGGCCACCGGAACCGCTGCTGAACTTCACAGGAACTGAACAAGACTGCAACACGAGACAAACTCTCCTTGCAACATTGATTCCACGGCTCCTGAAAGCAACTTGTGACATTTCCATGGCTATGCATCCTCTGGTTTGGCAAGACTTCAGCTGCACCAAAGAAACACGAAGGAATATACCTTAGAGTGAAGGAGTCACTCCCTGCATCTGCAGGCACCTAAGGAAATGACATCTAGCTGCTCTGATTTGCTGTCCTCTGGACCTGTGAAGATTCTCCAACACAGGTGGTGTTTTTGAGGGGTCCTTTGCATCCTCTCTGCCTTCTATCCTACTTGGGAGACGGCGAGTCCTTGGAGCAACCAAGGCTTGTTGATGCCTGCTCCGAGGGATTTTCAGGCTCAGAGTAGCCCCCAGCACTCTAACTCTGCAAGGATCATCTCCTCCCTGCTGCTCCAGCGATGTGAGAGTCATATTCAGGTGTGCTATCTGGGCCTCACTGCAACTTACTGTTCCTCCTGCCAGTGGGTTGCTTGTGGGAGCTGTCCTGTCTTCCATGACCTTGCTGGTCCTATTCAGCTTTACAAACCTCTAACAGCTTGAGTTGCGTTTGCTTGTGCTTGTTGGTGATCCTCCGGAGCACTGACCCGTCTGTAATCCGGCAAGGGACAGCTCCTAGGTGACTTCAGGGATTCCTCTTCAGCTCCTGGACTCCGCAGCTGGACTTTATGAATCACCGTCGACCCGGACCTTCACCCACAGAATGGTGGGCAGTGCCTCCTGCCCCACCTGGACATGCCTACGTGGACTGGACTCTGTCCCCTTCTTTTCCAGGTCCTTTTAATCCAGAATCCACCATTGAGTTTTACCGGCCGAGTCCCGTTCTTGCAATATTCCGTTTGCCAGTCCCCATGTTAGCCAATGGAACAACCAGATAACTTACCTCTGCTCTCCTGGTCGCTGGGGGTCTTCTAGATACTTACCTCTTGGGGTTCCACTCTCTTGGGTAACTACTCCATATCCTCTGGTGGGGGACCCATTTTCATATTCCCCTTTTTTAGCACATGGTTTGCCCCCCCCCTCTAGGGCCCTTGCTATTTTGTGTTATTTCCTAATATTGACCTTGTATATTTTGGGTGTACTTACCTCCAGAAGGGCAGTTTGCCTATAGTAATCTAGTCTGGTGATCCTGTAATAAAGTACCTTTATTTTTGCAACACTGTGTGGTTCCTTTCATGTGTGATAAGTTACTGTGTGACTACTGTGGTATTGCAAGTGCTTCACACTCCTCCTAGATAAGTCTTGGCTGCTCACCAAAGCTATCACTAGAAAGCCCTGGCTACCTAGACACTGTAGCACTATCTAATAAAGGTTGTCTTGACCCAGTGTAAGGTGTAACCATAGGTGTCCACCACACACTGGCTAGCCTCCTACATTGGTTGTGCAGCGGTGGGATAGGACACTTACAATTGCTTTATCACTCTGTCACCAGTGATGTTATAGGACAGGTGACTACTAGGTTTTGGGACACACTACACTTGGTAGTAGGGATTTCTAGACCTCTAGTTTAGGCAACCTGGAGGCCTAGCATAGCCCTTTCTCTAAGCTTCAGAAAGTCTAGAACCTTAGAGTAGGTCGGTGTACCCATACTACTCTAGGTGACATGCCTTCAGCAGAGGACACAACCGAGGCCCCAGAAGTTAACTATGAGGGCCTCACCTTTCAGGAGTTGAGGGAGTTATGTGCCTCTCAGAAGCTGAAGGCAGAGAGAAATCCCAACAAAACTCTACTCCTGGGGTTGCTCATTCAGTCTGACCTTCAACATTGAGAGGGCCAGGAAGAGCAAGAAGTAGAGACTCACCCTCCAGTGTTAGATAGGATAGACTTAGATCCCACTGGGGAGGGCAGGAAGAATCTGGGGAGCAGGGCAGGAAGAATCTGTTGGGAGCACTCATGGTAGTGAGAAGTGGGGGACACAAGTAGGCCCACCTTTTCGCCGAGGAGGATGGTGCAAAGGGTCTCCAGTAGGAGAGATAGATCCTCCTCATCTGTCCACGGCCATGTCTCAGCAGTGTCTGATGAGGCTAACTACTCTAACCCATGGAGGAATTCCTAGATAGGGAATTCAGCAAACTGAGAGTAGAAGAGGCCAGACGGAGGCTGCAGCAGCAACAGTGTGCCCTAGATAGGGGCACCTTGGCAGTGGAGAGGGAGAGACAGAAGTTGGGTTGATACCCCGTGGTGGCAGCAACAGCTTTAGAGAGACCAGAGTCAAGGAGGACTCCTACGAATCTAGGAATCTGAGCAAAATAGTCCCACCTTACAAGGTTTGGGATGACACTCACAAGTAGATCACAACTTTGGAGAGTACAGAAGGTCCCTCAAAGACAGTGGGCAGCCATCATGTGGCTTTCCTTTACTGACAAGGGTAGGGACAAACTCCTCACTGTCAGGAAGGAAGGTACAGACAATTATTAGGCACTTAATGATGCTCTCATTGAGGGGTTTGGGTTGACCACAGAGGAGTGTAGGATGCAATTCAGGGAAACCATGAAGGAGTCCTCCCAGGATTGGGTAGATTTGTGGAAGGCTGGTTACATGGCAGTAATGAGCATGATTATCAGGGCTTGTACAATCTTCATATGAGAGAGCACATTCTTCATAATTGCATTTCTGACAAACTGAATCATCATCTCGTGGACTCAGATCTGACCAATGCCCAAAAATAGGGTAAGATGACAAACAAATGGGTTCACACCAGAGTGGGTAGAAAAAATTACACTGGGAGTGATCAGAAGAATAGGGATTCTTCCAAGAATCAGGACAAAGGTGGGGAGAAATCTAAAGACAAGAGTCTTCATCAGGCCCACAAAACTCTTCTGGGGTGGGTCTAAATTCTCATCCTCCCACAAGAAACCTTGGTGCGGGGGGCATGGTCTGGCCGCGATCCATTATGGCCGCCTGAGAGCCCCCAGAGCCGACAAAAGGCCGGGACGCCGCCTGCCCCCAGCCTCCTCCCCGATCGATCACTGCCGGAGGGGGAGAACGGAGTCGACCAACATCACGGCCCAGAACAACAACAGGAGGTGACACAATGCTGACGGCACGCCTCCCAGTGCCTCTCCAACCTTCCCCTTTCTGCCGGGGGTGACGGGATCGGCGACAAGAGGCCTCACCACCAGCAGAGTGTACCGGACGGCTACCCCCACCTCCCAGCCTTACCTGCTTCAGAGAAGGCCCCCTGAGAAAAGACAGAGGCCCCGGTGAGGACGGAGAGGTGAGGGCCGAGCCGGTGAGTCAGAGAGGATGAGAGACGTACGGAGATGAGAGTGGTGGAGGAGTGAGAGAGGGGTTGGGGGTGAGGAGAGAGAGTGAGGAGTATAACAACGTGTGGAGAGAGGAAGAAAACGACGGGAAGAGGAGAAGGCAAAGAGCAAAGGATCAAACTCTACCTAATAAAAGAGGGGCAAGCACAGGTGGGGGCAAGGAGTAAGGAATACAAAAGAAAAAAAAGAGGAGAAAAAAAAGGAGAAAGGAAAACGAACAACACAAACATAACAACAAAAGAAGCAGTACCACACTAACAGGAAAAGTGAAAAGCCACTGTAGCCTCCAACAAAGCTAGAACTAACGAGGCATGGAGAGCAAAGAGGGCCAGGAATAACATCGGACCACGGCTCCAAAACAACCCCTCTCCCCACAGAACAGCCCTGTGGGACGCGGAACGCTATAGAGCCAACACTGAGATCCTTCCCCTCATATATATACATCAACGACAGTCCTCCACAGGAGGCCACTTGGAGAGGTATTCACCTGAACTCACCAACTACTCTGAACCTCCCTCGCCCCCCCCTCCGCCACCCTCTCTCCTCTGCCGCCCACACGCCCACGCTGATCACCCTCATTGAGACACGGACAGGCACCCCCTTGGATCACCACCCGCATGGAGAAACCCGCAATGCCCAGAGGCAAGACGGCGGGTAAAGTACCGTGTAAACCTGCTCGGCAACTACTCTTCTCTGAAGCCCTGCGCCAACAGAAACACCCTGCTACCACAGACTCTCCACCCTCCTCACACGAAACCATGTCAGACGACACTCAAGGAGCATCAATGGATTGTATACTACCTGAGATATCGTCAGTAGGCCGCAAACTGGAAGGTATGGGCACTGCAATGTCAGCATTAACAGCGGAAACAAGGTCCATGCGCCTGGAAATAGCGGGCTTCCAGTCACAAATCTCCGGACTGGACCATTGAGTAGCGGCCGTGGAAAGTCAAGTGGTCTTACAGACTGACAGAGATCAGGAACTCCTGTATCTTCGTAGCAAGTTAACTGACCTTGAGGACCGAAGCCGCAGAAACAACGTCCGCTTCCTTGGATTTCCGGAAGGCATTGAGGGTACAGATATCCTCACTTACCTGCGAGACACACTTCCCAAACTAGCCGACACAACATTTGACCCCCCTCTGGAATTTCAAAGAGCGCATAGACTTGGTCTCAAGAGATAAAACGGAAAAGATCGCCCTCGCCCAATCATAGCCTGCTTCCTCTGGCACGGGCAGGTACGCCAACTGTTACAGTTGTCCCGAAGGCAAGGCCCACTCCGGCTCGGTCCCCTTGAAATCCGCCTTTCAGCAGACTTCTCCAAAGAAACAGCAGATCGTAGAAGAGCCTTTCTCTCCCTTCACCCTCGCCTTCGCCATCTGGACGTTAAATTCGGCCTCTTCGAGCCAGCCAGGATGTGGATAACTAAGAACGGAGAGTCACGAACCTTCTATGACCCAGAGGACCTGAAGTCATTCCTAGAAGGGCTGCATGATCCGACAACCCATGGAATCAACAACCCAACCCCCCCAAGACACACAGAACCAAACTAGGGGAATGGGCCAATCGGAAATTGCTCTGGACACTGACGGAACACCTACTACAGACCCCCAAACCAGGGGCAGAGACCTGGAGAGATTAACAAAATGTTTTGATGACAGGGGCCAAGTCCTACAGGTGGTAGCAATGCACACGCAGCTACCAGACAGAGACAAGCCCCGATCCCCTCTGAAACCATAGGTGCCTGCTACCTGAAACCAACATGGACACAGTTTTCCTACAAGCCCTCGATATCAACAACCACAGACTGCCATAGAAACGCTGCAGGAATCACAGGGACTTTATGACGAAAGAGTACTGACACAGAGAAATGATGAGTATGCTACTTTAATGTATACTCTTCAGACATTGTATTACGGAGAACCCACCCCCCCCCAGAAGGCTTTAACCTCCTCGGACTGCTTAGACTGTTTGGATTGTGTGATAGTTTTGTTGGCTCCCGATTACTCTTGTTTCTCAATGTCCCTCCCCTTCATGCCGGGTAACCCTTACCATATCCCATATCACATCTTCCATCTAGAATCAGGATCTATAACGTCCTCTGGAAAATATGGGAACTGACGCAATACCCTTGAACACTACTGGCTTGCCCTGGTAGGGTTGTGGCAAGATGTCAATGATTCTGAACTGGGTTTTGAGCTCTAGACCCCGGTCTACTAACAAACGCAATAGTGATATAATGATGAGCGCTGGTGCAAAGCAGAACAGACCACAGATGCTAAGTCCCAGAGCATATACATGCCACAACCTCTCAGAATAACCAAGGGGAAGCGACCTCAGTAACAACAACACCTCCTCCTGTCCTTTCCTCGTGCTTCCCCCATCCCCCCCCACACAGGGATGCGGCCAACATGCGACCTCCCCTCCCCCCGTCCGCTGGTCACATACACTCCCCCCCCCCGGACATGACTGGAGGCATCTACGCGGAGGTCTGGGGCGCCCAATGGGCGCGCCCCCCCCCGGCGTGGGGCCCGCTGGCCGGGCATCGGTTCAATCGGCCTAGGTTTTAGACCCGCCGGTTAAAGTTCGTGTACTTCGGGACTCGTATCCCGGTCTCCCTTCTTTACCTTCTTCTCTATTTCTTCTTTCCCCCACTGTTTCATTTTTATTTTCTCTTCAACTCTTCTTCGTATTCAACGCACCCGCCACCCCCTTTCCCCCCCGACATCCTCTTCAGTTCACAGAGTCCACCCCACTCCCCAGAGCTCATACCCCCGGGTGGGCGGACACAGGGCGGACACAGGAAACGAGGATGCCCAACCAGATGGGAGCACCGGTAGTTCCCCTCAGGGTGATATCATGGAACGTAAACGGCCTTACCCACTTTATCAAACGGAAGAAAGTCCTATCCTACCTTAACTCTAAGCAGGCAGACATCACCTTATTACAAGAGACACACCTAGACTGTCTTGAATCTGATAGACTACGACGCGACTGGGTGGGAACTGTCCTGTTTAGCTGCACCCCACCCTCACCCGATACGGAGAATGTCCCAAGAAAAAGCGGGGTGGCGATCCTCTTACGCAAAACCCTTATTCACGGTCGTCAAATCGTGGACGGACCCTGAGGGCCGATACATATTTACCAAGCTGAAAATCAGGGACTCAACACTGTGGGGGTCATTCTGACTCCCGCCGGGCGCGGTCACCGCGCGCCCGGCGGGAGCCGCCAAAATACCGTACCGCGGTGGGAAGACCGCGGTGGGTATTTTGAGGTTTCCCCTGGGCTGGCGGGCGGCCTCCAAAAGGCCGCCCGCCAGCCCAGGGGAAACCGTCCTTCCCACGATGAAGCCGGCTCGTAATCGAGCCGGCGGAGTAGGAAGGTGCGACGGGTGCTACTGCACCCGTCGCATATTTCACTGTCTGCTAAGCAGACAGTGAAATACAAGCGGGGCCCTCTTACAGGGGCCCCTGCAGTGCCCATGCCATTGGCATGGGCACTGCAGGGGCCCCCAGGGGCCCCGCGACACCCCCTACCGCCATCCTGTTTCTGGCGGCCGAACCGCCAGGAACAGGATGGCGGTAGGGGGTGTCAGAATCCCCTCGGCGGCGCAGCAAGCTGCGCCGCCTTGGAGGATTCCAACGGGCAGTGGTAAACCGGCGGGAGACCGCCGGTTTACCCTTTCTGACCGTGGCTGAACCGCCGCAGTCAGAATGCCCTCGGGAGCACCGCCAGCCTGTTGGCGGTGCTCCCGTGGTCGGTGGCCCTGGCGGCCACCGGCCGCCAGGGTCAGAATGACCCCCTGTGTGTGGGATCAGTCTATGCACCAACAGGTCCCAAACTCCTCTTCTTTCTCCAGCTCAATCGACTTCTAACTGAGATAGGGGCATCCTGTTATGTTATAGGAGGAGACTGGAACCTAGCAAGGGACGCAGCACTGGACAGGACGGGACCTCTAGACACGAGTAACAATGCAGACAGAGCCATTCAGTCTGATATACTTGCGGATAATGGTTTGGTTGACCACTGGAGGCTGACTCACCCAACGGACAGAGAATTTACCTTTCTCTCGCCGGTGCACGGTACCCAATCGCGGATCGATTACTTTCTCCTATCCCATAATCTTGTGGCCCACACCCTGGAGGACAACATACTGGACGGAGGCCTTTCAGATCACTCCCCAGTCCTTATAGCCATCCGCTTAGGCCTGGTATCCCCGGGCCAAAAACGCTGGAGATTAGCGATCCATCTATATCGATCCCCCCAAGGTAAGCTGCAGCTACAGGAGCATGCAACCACTTTCGCCCAAGACAACCTCGGTACGGTTGATTCAAGCCAAATTATGTGGGCCGCAGCCAAAGCCTCGATACGGGGACAGCTCATGCGGGACGCGGCGATAGCGAACAAAGACAGAAAAGAGCAACAAGCGGCTCTGGAACTCGACATACGTAGACTAACCAGACAATATACAGCACACCCCTCCCTTCCAGGCCGCCGAAGTCTAGAGCAAGCCCAAATGGCCCTTAATGAGCTATACACCACCTAGGCCAAATTCGCATTACAGAGACTCCAAGGGAGACACTATGAACAGGGTGAGAAGGCGGGACGACTGCTTGCAGCCCAACTCCGCCAAAGAACAGCCGCTCTAGCCATCCCAGCCATTCGCTCTCCCTTCGGGGACATACTGACCCACCCGCAGGCCATTGCAAATGAATTTGCCCAATTCTATAGACACCTTTACACGCCGGAAACCACGACCAACCTAGCGCAAGCTACCACCTTCTTAAAGAAGCTAGACCTCCCCTCCCTAACAGACGAGGGCCGTAGCCTATTGGAAGGGGAAATAAGCAGACAGGAGATAGATAAAGTCATCTCTGACCTCCCGTACCACAAATCACCCGGAGAGGACGGATACCCGGCAGAATTTTATAAATGGGTAGGGGCAGAGGCGATTGATATTTTATGCGAAGCCCTCAATGAAGCCTGCGAAACACAGACACTAGGGGCCATGTCCAATAATGCCACAATAGCTGTCATACCAAAGCCTGGGAGGGATCCTTTATTATGCGGCAGCTACCGACCCATCTCGCTACTAAACGGGGACATCAAAATTCTAGCAAGCGTCCTGGCAAACAGATTACGTAAAGTGATCCCGTCCTTAATACACTATACACAGGTGGGGTTTGTACCGGGCCGCACGTCTAGGAACCACCTACAAACCCTGTGTCATACCTTATGGGCATCCAGAGACTCCCCGGAGTCGGCGCTGGCCCTGTCCTTAGACGCCGAAAAAGCGTTCAATCGCATAGAATGGCCCTACCTATTTGCGGCCCTAGAGAGATTTGGTCTAGGGAACAAATTTATCTCCATGGTACGACTACTCTATGATCAATCCGCGGCCCGAGTCAACTGCGGAGGCTTCCTCTCAGACCCTTTCCCTATCCGAAGGGGTACACGGCAGGGGTGCCCCTCTCACCTTTCCTGTTCCTTCTGGCAATGGGGCCCTTGGCAGCAGCCATCCGGTCCTCCCTCTCCATAACCGGCCTACCACTACCCGAAGGCACCTCCAAGATATATCTCTACGCTGACGATATCCTCTTAACACTCACAGACTTGGAAAGATCCATACCAGCCCTATTAGAGGTAATCGAGGACTTCGCAGCCCTATCGGGATATCGTATTAACTGGGACAAAAGCGAGGCACTTCAGCTATCGCGAGTAACCACAAAAGCGTGTTTGTTAACCCTGGACTGGCACACATGGTGGCGGACAACATTGACACTCTCATCACACGGGCGAAACTAGACTTTGCCAAATGGAGCCAGTTAGGCCTCTCCATGTGGGGCAGAGTACAAGCGGTTAGAATGGTGACGGTACCCCGCTTCACCTATATCCTAAGTCTCCTGCCCTTACAGGTCCCCCTTTCCACACTAAGAGGTATCGATGCACTAATTAGATCACTCGTGTGGGGCACAATGCGACTTCGGCTATCACCAGCCAAGCTTTTGGCCCGCCGTATAAACGGGGGAATGGGACTCCCATCGGTGGAACACTACTCTTTAGCCCTCCAAATGTCTCAGCTATCCAATACACTGTTGAATATAACAGACCCCCCCCTTGTGGATAGCAGTCGAAAAATGACTCCTGGGTGCGAACGAAGGACTCGGTGGACCCTACCGTGCAGACCTCCCAGCCACTAACTCAGTGAATCCTATCCTGGCGGCGACCAGGGCATCCTGGCAAAGGGCCCACCGACTGTTTGGGGTCCACCCCCTCATACACGCCCAAGCGCCCCTGTGGCACAACAGTGGCCTACGCATAGGTGGCAAGGTACTCCATTGGCCGCAATGGAAACAGGCAGGCATCCTCACCCTCTCCCAGGTCCTGGAGAACGATGTGCTCAAACCCTTCCCCAAGTTACGGGAGGAGTTCAGCCTACACCCGAACCAGGAATGGAGATACATGCAACTCAAGCACTGTCTCTCCCGAGGGAATACACCTCCACTGCGGGGATCCCTGCCCTCACCGATAGTGGCTTACTTGCAGCAAAGGGGACAATACAAGGGAGCAATGTCGGGTCTCTATGATCTTATTATTCAACGGCTTTACTCCCAACCGCTAATGGACAAACTACGTCAACTGTGGCAAACCCGGCTGCAGCAGGATCTAGACCCAGATGATTGGGAAGCTATCCTAGAGGCACTAGACAGATGTACCCGGGAAGCACGCTTGAAATTCTGCCTCTTCAAAATCTTACATGAATGGCACTGGTCCCCAGTGAAACTGCATAGGACCGGACTCCTCCCGCATGCGAACTGCTGGCGATGTCCACAAACATCCTGTGACCTGATACATATCTTAGTAAACTGTACAACAGTACGGCCACTCTGGGATGCTGTGAGCTCCACTCTGGCTGAAGTAATGTCACTTCCGTCACCACTTCCTCCTGCCCTTATACTTCTACAAGATACGACCTCCCTACCAGACTTCCCTAGACCACACAAGAGACTGTTGCACACAGCGTTAGCTACTGCAGAAATTTGCATACTCAGACACTGGCGGTCAGAGACCCCCCCCAACTCCGGAGGAATGGATTACAGCCATGATCCGCACTGCTATGCGTGAACGGATCATCTATAACTTACAAGACCAAGCTCAAATATTCCTACAGGTATGGGCTCCCTTCCTTACAAGGGGGCAATAGTGCCCTACCCGGAACCACCACTATTACCTTCTCCCTTCCCTTTCCCTCCCCTCCCCCACATGCGTTTCTTCTTCCTTCTCCCCCTCACTTCCCTACCCTCGCTCCCGTACCTCCCCCTCCCTCTGTACTTTTCCCCCTCTCCCCCTCCTTTTCTCCCCTTCTCTTCCTTCTCTTTTCTCTTCTTTTCTCCTCTCCCCCTTTTCCCCTTCTTTTCCCTTCTTCCCCTTCTCCCCCTCCCTTTTCCTACTGTTTCTTCTTTTCTCTTCCTTTTTCCTTCTTTCTTTCTCTACTCCCTCTTTCTCTCTCTTTCTCCCTCTTGCCCCCCCTGTCCCTACGCCTCTTTCTAACTACCCACTAGAGTCCAAACGTCGCCTTCCAGCAACACTCCAAACAGACCTCCATGGTAGATACTCCTTCCTATGTTGTCTGATAGTTACCTGGTTCCAGCCGAAACTGACCACAGAGTTGACATGAGCTGCAACACCCATTATCCGCAACAGCGACATCCCTTGGTCCACAAGGTGGCACTCCCCGGTCCCCTCATCTGAACAGGTACAACCTACCCCTCACCCTTATATCTTTATTCTCTTTAAACCCCCCCACATAGCCTAAAACATGTTGGAAGTGAACTCTGCCTCAGGTTTTCATATTACGACTGATACCTTGTTTGTGCCTTATGCGTTTTTCTTCTTCTTTGGTTTTCTAATATCACTGATGTGCAATTACCTTCGAATGATGGGACCCTGATTCCACTGACTTTGTATCATACTGTGTTATTAACAATAAAAGAAAAGTAAAAAAAAAAAAAAAAAAGAAACCTTGGTGCTACATCTGTAGACAAAAAGGCCACAGGGCAGGTGACAGCACAAGTCCTAAAAAGAGCACCATGCCTGGTACTAATACTACCACTTCTACCCCGAGTGCCCTTAGCAATAGCACTGGTAGTAGTCCAAAGGTGTAGCTGGGTTCACCTTGGGATCTGCAGTGGGCTCTGGGTTAGTCAGGGAGACCACTGAGGCAATGTTGGTCTCTGAGGGTGGTGTTGATCTTGCCACCCTAGCTGCTTGTCCCATTAATATGGGTACGTACAGGCAGCAACCCCTTATCAATGTTGTTGAGGCTGAGGCCTTCAGGGACACAGGTGCCAGTGCCACAACAGTGACTGAAAAACTGGAGTCCCTTGAAACAACATCTACTTGGTCACACTTACCAAGTCACTGACACGCACAACAATATTCAGTGACACCCCATGGCTGTTGTCGCCCCCCTCGAGACACCTCACTACAGAGGCAGAGCCAAGAAAGCAAACTGCTTCACCCCCGCACTCAAAGAATTGAAGCAGGTCTGTAGACGTCTAGAGAAGAAACGGCGCACCGAGAAAACCCCCGCAAATCAAGACCCCCGCAAATCACGAAACCTTCAAAAACGCCGTCAAACATCACCACCAGCTCATCAGGACCACCAAAAAACTCACCCTGCAACAACGCATCAATAAAAACGCCCACAACAGCAAGGGACTTTTCATTGTCATCAAAGAGTTCACCAACCCCAATTCTGACTCCACCGACATCCCCCCGTCGCAAGAACTTTGCGAAAACCATGCTAACTACCTCCACCGCAAGATCGCAGACATTTACGACAACTTCACCACCTAGGGCCCCTCCACTACTCTCACCACGAGCCCACCGACCGAAGCGTCACCAAGCCCCCCGCCCTCCTCCGCTGGAACAACATCACCGACAATGAGACCTGCAACATCATGGCAACCATCCACTCAGGATCACCCACCGACCCCTGCCCTCGCCACATCTTCAACAAAGCCAGCAACATCATCACACTGAAACTCCGACATACTATCTACCACTCCTTTGAAACTGCCACCTTCCCAGAGAGTTGGAAACATGCCGAGATAAACCCTCTACTGAAGAAACCCACCGCTGACCCGAAAGACCTCAAGGACTACCGGTCCATCTCCCTGCTCCCCTTTCCAGCCAGAGTCATCGAGAAGGCAGTCAACAAACAACTCACCGCCTTCCTGAAAGCCAACAACATCCTGGACCCCTCTCAGTCAGGATTCAGACACAACCATTGCACGAGACCACCTTCCTCGCCCCCACAGACGACATCCGCACCCTCCTCGACCGAGGCGAGACCGTCGCCCTCATCCTCCTGGACCTTTATGCCGCCTTCGACATAGTCTCACGCAAAAATCTATGCACTCGATTCCATGTCGCCGGCATCCGAGACTCAGTACTACAATGGCTCTCCTCGTTCATCACTGGCAGAACACAGAAGGCCTGACTCCCCCTCGTTCTCTCGGAAGCCACCAAGATCAGCTGCGGCATCCCCCAAGGATCCTCGTTGAGTCCCATCCTCTTCAACCTCTACATGACCCCACTAGAAACCATCCTCAGAAGCCACGCAGTCAACTTCATCTCTTACGCCGACGACACCCAACTGATAGTCTCCCTCACGTACAACCTGACCACCGCTAAGAACAATTTCCACAAAGGAATGAAAGCATTCGCCGCCTGGATGAAAGACAGTTGCCTCAAACTGAACTCAGACAAAACAGTCCTCATCCTCGGCTCAACACCCTCCCCCTGGAACGATTCCTGGTAGCCAACTGCCCTCGGAAATGCCCCCACCCCCACGACCACACCGCAACCTCAGCATCATCTTAGACTTATCGCTCTCAATGGACCGACAGGTGAGCGCTGTCTCATCAGGTTGTTTCCAAACCCAGCGCATGCTTAGAAAAATCTACAAGTGGATTCCTACCGAAGCCAGAAGGACAGTCACCCAGGCCCTCTTCTCACCAAGAACGCCCCACGACACAGCCACACCTCCGCCCTTCTAAGAGACCTACACTGGCTGCCTATCGACAGGAGAATCACCTTCAAGCTCCTGACCCATGCCTACAAGACCCTACACGGCGTCGGACCAGCCTACCTCAACCACAGACTCTCCTTCTACACTCCCGCCAGACAACTCCGCTCCGTCGACCAGGCCCTCACCAAAGTCCCCTGCATCCAGAAGACCACAGCCGGGGAAGATTTTTCTCCCACATTGCCGCTAAGCCCTGGAACACCCTCCCATCCACCTCAGGCAGTCCCCCACCCTGTCACAATTCAGGAAGGACCTCAAAACCTGGCTCTTCAACTGATCGTCTGCAACCCCCCCACTTCCCCTAGCGTCTTGAGACCCTCACGAGTGAGTAGCCGTGCTTTACAAATCCTTAATTGATTGATTGATTGTTGACCTTAGCTGAGGGTAGGGGGTAAGGTTACTGGCCCAAAGAAAGTTGTAGTGCCCTCTGACCTGGTTGTAGAGTGTTTACTGGGCAATAATTTGGAGACTTCAGCATGGACTGAAGTAGAGTTGAAAGCCCATGCAGGAATGCTGGGCATCCCTGGGCATATCATTGCACTGACAAGAGCACCGGCCAAGAGACAGGGAGAGCAAGGAGCACTGGAGCCTGAATAAATGGCCCAGGAGACTCCTAAAAAGAAAGGCAGGCAGGGGAAGAAATTACCCCTGGTCCAGGCTTCAGGTGAGGATCCCACTCCTCAGTAAGAGGAATCTGCTCTTGGGTGGAACCTATACCAGAGGAGCTTAAAGCTGACACAGCTAAGCTCTTAGGTGCAGTGGGACCTACCAGGGAGGAACTTAGCCTGGGACAGCCTGGGACAGCAGTCCTGCCCTTCTCTGGAAAGCCTGAGATAGCAAGCTGCTGCTCAAGAAGCAGGGGGTATCTGTTGGACCCATAAGGTCTACTGGGACAATGGCCTCCTTTTTACTGAGGCAAGGGACTCCAAACCTGGTGCCACCAGGACGTTGGCCATTCCTCAAACGTTCAGGGAGTTCCTATTGACTGTAGCACATGATAGTCCCCTTGCAGGCCATTTGAGGCAAAGCATGACTTGGGACAGACTTATCTCTCAATTTCATTCGCCTCATATGTCTGAGGACACAAAGGAGTTTTGAGACAGTGGCAAGACAGGTGGCACTCCAAAGCCCCCCCTAATTTCACTACCAGTGGTTGGGGTACCCTTTGAGAGGGTGGGTATAGACATTGTTGGCCCCTTAGGTCCTCCAACTGCATCTGGGGGCAGCATTCTACTGGTGGACCATGCCACCAGGTAACCTGAAGCAATTCCCATTAGGATCACTACAACCCATGCAGGGGCCAAGACCCTCCTGGGAATTTTCCCCAGGGTGAGTTTTACTAAGGAGATGATGTCAGGCAGAGGTACAAACTTCATGTCTGCATACCTGAAAGCTAAGTGGAAGGAGAGTGGTGTAACGTGTAAATTCACCACCCCTTACCATCCACAAACAAATGGTTTAGTTGAAAGATTCAACAAAAACCTAAAAGGCATGATCATAGGTGTAGGAAGTTGGCTCTGTATGCACTATTTCAAAGTAAGGAATAGTATGCACAGAGTCCAAGGGTTCCCCTTAGAGGTAAGATAGTGGCAAAAAGAGATAATACTAATGCTCTATTTTGTGGTAGTGTGGTCGAGCAGTAGGCTTATCAAAGGAGTAGTGTTAAGCATTTGTTGTACATACACACAGGCAATAAATGAGGAACACACACCCAGAGACAATTCCAGGCCAATAGGTTTTTGTATAGAAAAATATATTTTCTTAGTTTATTTTAAGAACCACAGGTTCAAATTCTACATGTAATATCTCATTTGAAAGGTATTGCAGGTAAGTACTTTAGGAACTTCGAATAATCACAATAGCATATATACTTTACACATAAAACACATATAGCTATTTTAAAACTAGACACAGTGCAATTTTCACAGTTCCTGGGGGAGGTAAGTTAATGTTAGTTCTTGCAGGTAAGTAAACCACCTACGGGGTTCAAATTGGGGTCCAAGGTAGCCCACCGTTGGGGGTTCTATTCACACTGTATAGGGTCCTTGTCCTCACCTATTAGCCACACACGGTGCCTCTGGAGTTGCCCCATCACATAAGGGATGCTGCTATTCCTCAGAATGTAAGCGTCATACACTGAGCCAGGAAATTTGGCATACACATGGGAGATGTACTGGTCGGCCAAGCATACCATCTGCACATTCATCGAATGATAGCTTTTCCGGTTTCTGTACACCTGTTCACTCCTGCGTGGGGGTACCAAGGCCACATGTGTCCCATCAATGGCACCTTTGATGTTGGGGATATGTCCCAGGGCATAGAAGTCACCTTTCACTGTAGGCAAATCCTCCACCTGAGGGAAAATGATGTAGCTGCGCATGTGTTTCAGCAGGGCAGACAACACTCTGGACATCACGTTAGAGAACATTGGCTGGAACATTCCTGATGCAATGGCCACTGTTGTTTGAAAAGACCCCCTTGCCAGGAAATCGAGTACTGACAGGACCTGCAATAGAGGGGGTATCCCTGTGGGATGGCGGATAGCTGCCATCAGGTCTGGCTCCAACTGGGCACACAGTTCATGGATTGTTGCACGATCAGGTCTGTAGGTGACTATTACGTGTCTCTCTTCCATTGTCGACAGGTCCACCAGCGGTCTGTACTTTGGAGGATGCCGCCATCTCATCACCTGCCCCAGCGGACGTGCCCTATGGAGGAGAACCGCGAGCAGAGTCTGCCTACACTGAGGTATCACAAAATGTCATTTGCACACATTTTTTAATCCGCAATGTGCCTGTTACTGTGTGTATGCAAGGCCTACATTGGTGTGACGCAGTTATAATTAATGCCATGTGGCCCCCTGAAATGGCTGCTGCCTGAGCTGTAAGGTGGGACAAGGGGATATGAGGTAACTGCGCTGGCGTTCTACACTGTCGCGGTAGGCGGTTGAAGACCGTGGCGCAATCCTGCATTGGTTAACATTGGACCCTATGGGTCCGAGGAGCCAATGACGATGTACGCCGGCAGTGACGGTACGCACCGCCGCGGACGTGACCGCCATTTTCTGTCTGTTCACTCACTTGATACCTGATCTTCAACAGGAGAGGACCTACACTGCAAGTGCTGCTGTAACCTTAGTCTGGAAGCGACGATGGCTCATGTGTCTGGGGAAAGGGACCCTGCCTTCACTTCGGAGGAGTTGGAGAAATTAGTGGATGGGGTCCTCCCCCAGTACACACAACTGTACTGTCCTCCAGACACACAGGTGAGTACACTGTGAGCATGCTGCATGGGCAATGCCTGTTTGGAGTGGTGTGGATGGAAGATACAGGGGGTGGGGACTGAGACCTGCATGAGCGTCAGGGCAAGGGTGGGAACGTGGACCAATGAGTATGACGGTTTGGACGGGTAGAGAACTTCCTTTTCCCCTGTACTATTCCTCTAGGTCAGCGCCCACCAGAAGAAGGATATTTGGCATGCCATCGCCAAGGACGTCCGGACCCTGGGGGTCCACCACGGACGGTGCACCCACTGCCCAGCTGGTGATGGCCTCCCAATATGGGAGGGGTGCCCGTCGCACCATGACCCCCCTGATGTTCCAGATCCTGGCGGTAGCGTATCCGGAGTTGTATGGGCGCTTGAGGGCATCACAGCAGCCACAAGGGGGTGAGTACAGTCAAATTCATCTGACTCTGCGCGCATTACGAGGTGTCTGGTTGGGGGAGGTGGGCAGTGGGTTCCCCTAGGCCAGGGTGAGCTTGGTAGGCAAGGTCCCTTGAGAGTCAGGTTCAGTGGAACCCCAACCCCTCTAGTGGTTAGTGCCATCTACACCTAGTCAGGCTCCTATCTATGCCTTCCATGTGTGCAGCCATCGGGCTTAGGCCTTGTACCCCATGGGCATGTGAATAATCTAGGAACAATAAGTGCATGGCGTAGTGCAGAGGGCCGCTATGTCTGTTGTGTCCGCCAACAGTAGTGGTGTTGCATGCACTGAACATGTCTTTCTCCTGTCTCCCCCCCACTTTTTGTGGTCTCCCTGTTCTTGTGTGCAATAGCATCATCAGGCGGAGGAGCAGTGGCACCGGAGCAGGAGGGAGCTGCATCCCACTTGGCCCTGGAGGGCGAAACAATGGAGTTTGAAGTCACCAGTGGGACGGAGGGCGAGGGGAGCTCCACGGCGGGGACACGAGGTGACAGCAGTGACAGCGACTCCTCCTCTGATGGGAGCTCCCTTGCAGTGGCGGGCCCATTGGTGCCCCTCGCATCAACAGGTACAGCCACTGCCCTACCAGCAGGCCCTCAGCATGTGTCCTGTGCCCGCTCACCCAGGAGGGTGGGCATCTCCTTCGCCCCAGGCACCTCAGGCCCTGCCCCAGTCAGCCCTGCTGCCCTCAGTGAGGAGGCTATTGACCTCCTGACATCCCTCACTGTTGGGCAGTCTACCATTCTGAATGCCATCCAGGGTGTTGAGAGGCATTTGCAACAAACAAATGAATACCTGGAGGGCATTCATTCTGGCCAGGCAGCCCAACAGAGAGCATTTCAGGCTCTGGCCTCAGCACTGATGGCAGCCATTGTCCCTGTGTCCAGCCTCCCCCCTCCAACTTCCTCCACCGAGACCCAATCCCCTGTACCTCAGCCTATCCCAAGCACACCATCAGACCAGCATGCACACACCTCAACACACAAAAGTGGCTCTGGCAAACATAAGCACCACACATCCCACAGGCACTCACACAAGCACCATACCCATGTACACATACCAAGATCCACTGCCTCCACTGTGTCCCCCTCCTCCACGTCTCCCTCCTCCCTCCCAGTCTCGTCTCCACTCACACCTGCATGCACTACATCTTCAGCCACTACCTCCATCACCAGCACGCCAATTACCACACACCGCTCACATGCACTCACCACCCCCACTACCATTCACACATCTCCGGTGTCCTCTCCCAGTGGTTCAGTGAGCCCTCCTTCCAAAGTACACAAACGTAGGCACACACCCACCCAACAGCCATCCACCTCACAACAGCCTCCAGCCCATGCACCTTCACCCAAATTCAGCAGACGTACACCTCCTACAACCACTACCTCTTCCTCCACTCCCAAACCCCCTCCATCTACCCGTCCCAGTGTGAATAAAAACTTTTCCTGGCTAATATTGACCTCTTCCCTACACCTCCCCCCCCGTTCGTCCCCTAGGGCCAGGCTTTCCAGGTCCCAACCCAGCACCTCAGTCACCACATCCCCAGGCACAGTGGTGCCAGCAACTGCGGGCTATTGGAGTGCGCTAACCATCATGGCTGCTAGTGTGCCACGGAGCGTGGGCAAGGACATTCCACCACCTGCCAAGCTAAAAAAGTTGCCCACATCCCAGAGGGAGAAGCAGAAAACACCTGCCACCAAGGGGTCAGGGAAAACGAAAGGGGATAGTGGCAAGACAGCTGCGCCATCATCAAAGGTGGGGAAAGGCCAGAAACTGAAGGGCAGGTCAGGAGAGGGCATGGTGTCACCAACTGAGGGACCAATGTCACACCTTCTTTCCATGTCGACGCCAACCTGTATGGTGGAGAAGACCGCCGCCTGCACTGCCACCTGCACCGCCGCCAGCACTGCTGCCACAGAGCCCGCAACCAGCACCGCCGCCACAGAGCCCGACGTCAGCACCGCCGCCGCAGAGCCCGCCGCAAGCACCGCTGCCACTGAGACCGCAACCAGCACTGCTGCCACAGAGCCTGCCACCAGCACCGCTGCCACAGAGCCCGTAACCAGCACCACCGCCACAGAGCCCTCAACCAGCACCACCGCCACAGAGCCCGCCACCAGCACCGCTGCCACAGAGCCCGCAACCAGCACCGCCGCCACAGAGCCCGCAACCAGCACCGCCGCCACAGAGCCCGACGCCAGCACCGCCGCCACAGAGCCGGCCGCAAGCACCGCTGCCACTGAGCCCGCAACCAGCACTGCTGCCACAGAGCCTGCCACCAGCACCGCTGCCACAGAGCCCGTAACCAGCACCACCGCCACAGAGCCCTCAACCAGCACCACTGCAACAGAGCCTGCCACCAGCACCGCTGCCACAGAGCCCTCAACCAGCACCGCCGCCACAGAGCCCGCAACCAGCACCGCCGCCACAGAGCCCGCAACCAGCATCGCCGCCACAGAGCCTGCAACCAGCACTGCCGCCACACAGCCCGCAACCAGCACCATCGCCACAGAGCCCGCCACCAGCACCGCTGCCACAAAGCCCGCAACCAGCACTGCTGCCACAGAGCCCGCAACCAGCACCACCACCACAGAGCCCTCAACCAGCACCACCGCCACAGAGCCCGCCGCCAGCACCGCTGCCACAGAGCCCGCCGCAAGCACCACCGCGACTGTCACCGCCGCAAGCACCGCCGCGACTAACACCGCTGCAAGCACCGCCTGCGGCCCGAGACATCCTGAGCCAGTGGCACCACCGCAGACATGGCTGCCATCCCCAGTGGTCAGTCGTCTGAGGCTGGTGGTGAGCTCCTGGAGGCTGGGCAGCTTCTATGAAGCATCACTTTCAGTGGAGAAAGGTATCCACTACCTCAGTCCTTGGCAGGATGAAGCACTCTGGGCACAAAGACCCCTCCAGAACCAGTGGAGTATCACATCCACTACTGCTGTCCTTGGCAGGATGAAGCACTCTGGGCACAAAGCCCCCTCCAGAACCAGTGGAGAGATACATCCACTACCTCTGTCCTTGGCAGGATGAAGCACTCTGGGCACAAAGCCCCTTTCAGAACCAGTGGAGAGATACATCAACTACCTCTGTCCTTGGCACGATGAAGCACTCTGGGCATAAAGCCCCCTCCAGAACCAGTGGAGAGATACATCCACTACCTCTGTCCTTGGCAGGATGAAGCACTCTGGGCACAAAGCCCCCTCCAGAACCAGTGGAGTATCACATCCACTACTTCTGTCCTTGGCAGGATGAAGCACTCTGGGCACAAAGCCCCCTCCAGAACCAGTGGAAAGATACATCCACTACCTCTGTCCTTGGCAGGATGAAGCACTCTGGGCACAAAGCCCCCTCCAGAACCAGTGGAGTATCACATCCACTACCTCTGCCCTTGGCAGGATGAGGCACTCTGGGTACAAAGCTCCCTCCAGTACCAGTGGAGAGATACATGCACAACCTCTGTCCTTGGCAGGATGAAGCACTGTGGGCACAAAGCCCCCTCCAGAACCAGTGGAGAGATACATCCACTACCTCTGTCCTTGGCAGGATGAAGCACTCTGGGCACAAATCCCCCTCCAGAACCAGTGGAGAGATACATCTACTACCTCTGTCCTTGGCAGGATGAAGCACTCTGGGCACAAAGCCCCCTCCAGAACCAATGGAGTATCACATCCACTACCTCTGTCCTTGGCAGGATGAAGCACTCTGGGCACAACACCCCCTCCAGAACCAGTGGAGACTGTTATCCACTTGAGAGACTGTGGCTTTGCACTCCCCATGATAAAGCAGTGGGAAACCCACCCACTGGAGAGACTTGAGAGACTGTGTCTTTGCACTCCCCAGGATAAAGCAGTGGGCAAACCACCCACTGAAAAGACTTGAGAGACTGTGGCTTTGCACTCCCCAGGATAAAGCAGTGGCCAACTCACCCACTGAAAAGATTTGAGAGACTGTGGCTTTGCACTCCCCAGGATAAAGCAGTGGGCAACCCACTCACTGAAAAGACTTGAGAGACTGTGGCTTTGCACTCCCCAGGATAAAGCAGTGGGCAACCCACCCACTGAAAAGAATTGAGAGACTGTGGCTTTGCAATCCCCAGAATACATCAGTGGGCATGGAGCCCCCTCATGGAGCAGTGGCGTTGTGCGTTCATCAGGGCTGAGGAGCCCCCCCGTCCCCCTGAGATGCCTGTATATTTTCAGTCTGATGCACCAGGAGTGTTCTCTCCGTTTGGAGTCAGGTATCTAGTGTGGGCCTCGTCCATGAATTTTGGGCCCAGTGGTCCACGGACAATGATTGGTGCACTATCCGGACTTGTGTAGTTGGTGTACATAATTGTATATACTAGATTTGGAGTTTTGACTACTGGATTTTTATTGATTACAATTGTTCAAATAATTTCCTTTTGTCCTTGCGTTATTCAAGGGGGGGGTAGGGGAGTGTAAATGTAATTTGCAGCATGTATTTGTGTGTATGGTGTTGTGGGTGAGGGTGGGGGTGGGGTGTTGCGTGTTGCGTGTGTGTGTCACTCTCTTTTCCCTCCCCTGTGTTGTATGTACAGTACTCACCATGGTCGTCGCCGGCGTCGTTGGAGCTCCTGATAAAGGAGCAGGAAGACCATCGCCGGCAGGATCTGCAGTTCTGGCTCCATGGCGTCCTGGTTCCTCATGGGTTGTGGAGAGGTGAGTGATTTTCCCTTCTGTGTACTGTTTCCGCTGTGTTTTTATTCACGTTGGTTCCGCCCCGGAAAACGTGGCGGATTGCCGGGTTGTGATAGGGTGGGCGGTACATTGTCTTCTGCCTGTCTGTTGGCGGTTACAGCCGCACTGTTTGTTTGTACCGCCGTGGCGGTCGGAGTGTTAAAGTGGCCGTCTATGTTGGCGGTTTCCACCGTGGTCGTAATTCCATTTTTTTCCCGCCGGCCTGTTGGCGGTATTACCGCCGCTTTAACACCGACTGCCAGGGATGTAATGAGGGCCATAGTCTCAAACCTTATAACATTATAGTCAAACCTATGCATTCTTGGGGACCTAAACATCTGGTTTGACAACCTAAATATGCCCCATCCAAAAGCTATCAGCACTGGCTTAGTCACACTGAACCTACATCAGATTATACACAATCCCACACACATCACTGGACACATCCTAGATGTCATTTTTGCAAACCTGAACTAGTTACCGTTCAAAGCGTCACACCAATCACATGGTAAGACCACCATTTGGGAACTTTCCGACATAAAACACCACAAACCAACACACCCCATTGCATAAATCCATCTATCGACCCTGGAATAAACTCAATTTTGAAGACTAAGAAACAACTAACAGCCAACACAGATCTAGACACAATACGTTCTGTTCCAAACCTTCATGAGTGGCTAAAGGAAGCTTTTGATATCCCAATACCACTCAAAAAAACTAAATAAGACAAAAGAAAATCAACACCTTGGAGAAACACAGAACAAAAAAAGATAAAACAACAAACCAGAATGCTGCTACGGGCCTGGCACAAAACAAAAGGCATTCAAGACAAACTTCAGCTACACAAAGGCAACAGAATATACAAATAATCAATCAAAAAAGCTAAAAAGGTACTACACAGACAGAATTCTAAATTCAAAATCTGCAACTAAAGAATTTTATACAATTCTCAATTAATTTAAAAAACCTCAAGATTTCACAAACAAACTGGCAATTCATTACACAACTAAGACAGACACATTGGACTCCTATTTAAAACAACAAAAAAAACATCAGCATCAACCTGTTTCCTAAAATCCCCTCTAAGAGTAAACCAACCCAGCCTCTTCACTTCTTCAAACAAATATCACAAGGTGAATATAAGGATTTGGTCGAAGCAAGCAGGGCTTCTGGTTGCCCTTCTGACCCTTGTCCACCACACATCTTCAAGAACATTCTTATATCTACTTCTGCTGCCACCCCTGTAAGAAGAATCATTAATAACTCTTTAACTACAGGAAATTGTCTTGAAGTCCTGAAAAATGCATACATACACCTGTTATTAAAGAAAACAAACCTAGACCCGCAAGACCCCGACAACTACAGACCCATTACAAATGGACCTTTCCTAGGCAAACTGATAGGAAGAGCAGCAATGTCACAATTCATTGAGGACAATTCCATACTTTCAGACTACCAAACTGGATTTCGCCCAGGAAGAGGCCCTGAATCTGCACTCATAGCAATCTGGGATGATCTTAAAAACACAGTCAACCGCTATTAAGATGCTGCACTACTTCTCTTGGACCTCTCAGCTGCCTTTGATACTGTTAACCATGACACCCTAATTCAAAGACTCCACAAAGCCGGCATAGGAGGGACTGCTCTCGACTGGATTACATCCTACCTTCAAAACAGAACTAATATCATCTATTCGCCCCACTTCTCATTCCAACCCTACCACACAAAAGCAGGGGTCCCTCAAGGATCAATATTCTCACCTATGCTTTTCAACATCTACTTGATGTCATTACAATTGATCAATGATTTTCAACTCACATGCTACAACTATGCAGATGACAGACAAATACTCCTTAAATTGAATGCCCCAAAGACATTGAAAACTCACAAATCTTCAGTTGCCTCAGAGCCATTGTTCAGTTGATGACTTGGAGCCATCTCAAACTGAATGCTTCTAAAACAGAACTACTCACATGTGGCGGCTGAAACATTATGACCCAATGTGTGCCTAGCCTGGCGATTTGGGACCACCCCCTCACTTATCTAAGGAAGTTGAAAACCATGGACTCCAAAATAAAAATGAATGCCCAAGTGGACAAATTAGCATGATCAAGCTTCATCACACATCAGCGACACATCTTCTCCCACCTCGGATTTCCAGACAAGGTGCAGACTACTATCTCTCTTAAACTATCTAAACTGGATATGGCCTTTTCCGATGGATCATCTCTATCTACCATGAAAAAACTACAATGTATTCAGAACTCAGCTGCCAGGCTACTATTACATGTAAAGCCACAAGCCCACATCTCCCCTGCCTTGAGAGCACTACATTGGTTACCGGTTGCCAGAAGATCCACCTTCAAGCTGCTTTGTATCACCCACAAAGCTATTCGTGGAACAGGGCCGTTTTTCATCAGAAACAAAATAACCAAATATATTCAACAAAGTAACCTCTGCTCAAGATCCGCACCCCGCCTTAAAACACCACCATACAAGAAAAAGACAATAGGTGGTACATCCTTCTTTGTTCAAGCAGTCAAACTATGGAATTCATTACCCCTAAATATAAGATCCGTGGATAACTATCTTGTCTTCAGAAGACTACTCAAGAGTTGGCTCTTTCCTTCATAACCAACATATTCAAAAAGCAATGGGCTGCATATGCCTATGCTGATAAATATTTATAATCTGATTATGTGTATATTCTAGATATGTATATTTCTTTAAGAAATATGTATAGTTACTATTTCATAATAGTAAAATATACACATACTCTATAAGCCTGTTTAACAAATGTATATTTGCTCAAGGTTAAATGTATATATGTGTGTATGCGTGAGTGTGCATTTGTGTGTATATATATATATATATATATATATATGTGTGTGTATACACATATATGTGTATATTATTCTATGATTAACCTGTTCATATGTCATTGCATAGCTCCTAGATAAGTTGTCATATTAGATACATATGGATCCCTGCTTTCTTTTCAATGAGCAAATGTTATCTTAACTATTTTAACAGCAAGCATTTTGCTATTGAAAAATTGAGGAAAGATAAATTAATGTTAGAAAAGTGCACTTATTAATTAACATAACATTTTGCAAATCTTGAAAGACTTTACATCTCATATTATTATACCCAGTATTACATTCCTTACACATATATTCCCTTACTATGTATTTTACATATCTATGTATTTATTACTGTAGTCCTGCTGTACTAGAAAAAAAAAGAAAACAAATAAAAAAAAATAAAAAAAATAAGTAAATAAATAAAAAATAAAATAAAATGTACTCTCTCATAAGTTTTACTCTGCCTCCCCATCACCATATGTCTCTATCAATCTATCCTCCATCCCCACTCTGACTCATCCCAAATCCATTTAACTACTTTGATCTCTAAAATAACCCTGCCTAAGCTCTTCCCTCCTTTACCGCATCTAGCTTACCCCATATCTCAGTTTACTACTATGATCTCCCAAACAACCCTACTAAATTCTCCCTCATTTATCCCACCTTTGACTCATCCAAAATCCCTTCTACTACTATGATCTCTCTAGCCCCTTTCCACAGACTCTTCCTTTCTCCATCTCTCCTTTACTCATCCCAATCCTCATCCTATTACTATAAACTCCCAAATAACACTTCTGGGATTCTGCCGTCCTCTATCCCTCCATTGCTTCAGTCAATCCAACTAACAAACTCACATATCCTCAGCTCAAATTAACTAAAACTAATACTAATACTGTACTCATATTTTCCTGTACTAGTCCACCACCAATTCCTCTTGGGTTCTGGAGTAGCATGCTACGTGCCAAAAAGCGCTTTGACACCTTATCAGGGGTAATAAGCGCTATATAAATACAATTACAATATAGGACTTTTAAGCTGCCTTGTAAGGTTTCAACCTTTGATCTTCTTTATCTACATCTCCCATCTGCTTGTTGTAGTCTAGAATGCACACTGGTTTGCGCACTTCTGTAACCTGACCCCAAACAGTCACAGTAGTTTCATCATGAATAGTTGTGAACATGTGTACATCTCTGCTGTCTGAATAGTTCACAGCAAGAAGTTTATTACTACACAAAGCACTGCTCTGTCCCCTTTCGTTTTTTTTTACACACAAGCTCATTATGGTAACCTTTGCAGTTAGAGGTGATTGTGCCACACACCACAGTGCCCACTCTGAAGAATTCTTTAAATAATTGCACACCTGTTCAGAAATTGTCTACATAAAAATGGTGACCTTTGTAAAGAATAGGGGCTCTAGCAAGTTTCCACACAATTTCCTAACTGACTCCAAAAGTGGAAGGACAACTGGGGGGAGGGGGATCAACTGAAGAAGCCCTGTCACCGTACACCCTGAAATCATATGCAAGCCATTGGCACTTTCACACAGCATACACAGCTTAAGCTTTATTCCATAACGTGCTCTGTTGCTGGGAATGTATTGTCTGAAAACCAAACGGCACTTGAGCAAGACCAGAGACTTATTCACAGATATATCTTTCCTTGGAGCATAGATTTCTCAGAAACGATCTACTAAATGGTTCAGGACAGGCCAAGTCTTGAAGAGTTGTTCACCATCAGGGTGCTCTTGTGGCAATGCTGTAGCATTATCCACAAAATGAAGAATCAGTTGCAGAAGCACACACTGATCTCGACTTATAGTTGCTGGCAAAATAGCAATTGCCATCAAGGGCTAGTAGACCAATATAAAGACAGTGATGGCTTCCTTACTAAGCCCATCAGAAAAGTTAAACCCCAGAACTGCATAACCTCATGGATATTTGTGGGAGTCCACTGGGTAGCTCTGGAGTGGGTCTTAAGTGTGGCACTGTTGTCCATTAAAAACTGTTCCGCGTGCATGTTAGTCTGCTAAACAATATCATCCAAAAATACATCATCAATAAACAGTCAAAACAAAATGATAGGCAAAATGTTCTCTGTATTGACTCAGTACCCCGAAACACCACTAAAGGCAGTTAAAACAGGCTGCAACATGTTAGGGACATCCCAGGGTTCAGCACTTCCTATGTGAAGCCTTCTAGCCTTGGCTGCAGTCCAGCTTGCTGCCCTACCAGCATATCACTGTCCTCCTATAAAAGAGGCACCTCATCAGCACTAATAGTGGATTTATCGTCAGATGATTCATCTCTAACAAAACATTCACCACCAGAATCTTCAACTTGAGCCTTGCCTCAGATGCAGAGACAGTCTCAGAGTCATGTTCAGAGTCAGATTCAAAAAGCAAACCTACAACCTGCTGGACAGTCAGCTCGCGGGCAGCCATAATGCTTACTTATGAAACTAACACAACACACAAGACAACAATAAACAATGCTGTGTCAGATTGGAACTCAACAAACTCAGCTGTATCAAAAAGTAAATATAAACTACTGATATATAATGATCTGGAAAAAACGATCAATACAATCCACGCAATGAATTTGATACCTCTCACTTGCTACAGACAGCTAGACTAAGGATCAACTGCACTTACTCTGCACAGACACAGCAAGTGACAAAGATATCCCACTACAAAGGAAAAACAAAACAATTACTCACATGATAACACAGTACAGATCTTGCACAAACCCAGATGTAAACTAAAAACAAATCGTAAGCTAAATATGCTACAATTATTAAAATGGTCAAATAAACATTCAAGCAGGACAACGATACTCATTTGAAGTAAACATCACAAAACATTTCCTTACTAAACACATGCAACTCCACTAACTGTAGATCTACTAGTGCCAAAACCGCAAACAAGCGTTGCCACCAAGAAAAAGAAAAGATTTGCACTACAATAAAAAGAGGAAATAAAACATCAAGATCACAAATGCTAATGATGACAATAAATGAAACAGTTAACATTATTAAACACTATGAAGTCATCACAAATGTCCGATCTGCCCCTAAAAGGGGATAGGGGGAAGGTAGGTGCAAAGCAAAGGCAGTAAATTGGCATCCCAGAGGGTAATGACCCTTACCCCAGCCGAAAGTCAAGCACAAGTCAAACCCCAGTTCAAACACACCATCAGCCAAATGCCAGTCACACATACTGTTAGCCAAATTCCAGTACATCTGCATCACCAGCCAAACACCAGTTCACACACCCACAAAAATGTATTCCCTGTTGTCTAGTGGTTTTCTGTCCCCTCCTGTGGGCAGATTGGCCTAAGAAGAGTCAGATCTTCCCCAGGGGAGCGAATAACAAAAGACATGTGTGGGCAATACTAGAGAGCAACCCTTGACCAAGGGGCTGCTCCACCAACATATATAAAAATATAATCCCTGGTGTCTAGTTGTTGTTGGCCCCACTGAGGCAGATCAACCTAAAATGTGTCCTTGGGTGGGGGGCAGAAAGCAGCCAAAACTGGTTCCTAAATATGGGGCGCAACCCTTGCACTGGGAGCTGCTTTTTAACAGTCATAAAAAAGAGACATTCCTATTGTCTAGTGATTTCCGCCTCTCTTGGATTTAGATCAGCCTAAAAAAATGGCCGATCTGCCCCCAGTGAGTGGAAAATGGTCAATTATGTTCCTAAAAATGGGGGGCGATCCTTTCCCAAAAGAGCGCTCCCCAGCACACATATGCAGTAAAGTCACTGGTGTCTAGTGGTTTTCACCCCTCTTGGGTACAAATTGGCCTAAACAATGGCTGATCTGCCCCCAAGGGGAGTGGAAAATTGCCAAAACATGTCCCTAAAAATGGGGAGCTACCCTTGGCCAAGGAGCTGCTCATCGTCATACACATACAATAAAGTCCCTGATGTCTAGTATGTCTAGTGGTTTCTTGTCCTGCTTGGAGGCAGATTGGCCTAAAGAAATGGTTGATCTGGTCCCAGGTGTGCGGGGGGTTTGATGGGCTGGGTGGTATGGCCTGAAAGAAATGCCCAGATATTTTGGGGAGTCACCCTTGCTCAAGGGGCCACTCCTCAACACAGAGACATTTGAAATCCCTGATGACTAGTGCGAACTTTGCCAAACTTTGCTCCTCGTACCAAAAAAAACCTTGGGGCCATATTTATACTCCGTTTGCGCCGAAATTGCGTCGTTTTTTTTGACGCAATTTCGACGCAAAACTAACGCCAACTAACGCCATATTTATACTATGGCGTTAGAGGCGAATAGCGCCAAAGTTCCCGGAATGTGCGTCATTTTTTAGCGTGAACCCCTTCCTTGCGTTAATGATATGCAAGGGAGGCGTTCCCGTCTAAAAAATGACTCCCAGGCCTTTACGTGGTATTTATACTCCCGGGCAAAAGAGACGCCCGGGAGTTGGCGTGGCAAAAAACGGCGCATTTGCGCCACTTTTTAACGCCTGCTCAGGGCAGGCGTTAAGGGGCCTGTGGGCTCAAAATGAGCCCACAGGTGCCCTCCCATGCCCCCAGGGACCCCCCCTGCCACCCTTGCCCACCCCAGGAGGACCCCCAAGGATGGAGGGACCCACCCCAGGGACATTCAGGTAAGTTCAGGTAAGTATAATTTTTTATTTTTTATATTTTTTTTTGGTGGCATAGGGGGGCCTTATTTGTGCCCCCCTACATGCCACTATGCCCAATGACCATGCCCAGGGGACAGAAGTCCCCTGGGCATGGCCATTGGGCAAGGGGGCATGACTCCTATCTTTACAATGATAGGAGTCATGTTGATGGGGGATGGGCGTCGTTAAAAAATGGCGCAAGTCGGGTTAAGACGATTTTTTCGACGTAACCTGACTTGCCCCATTTTAAGACGCCCATGCGCCATTTTCCCCCTACGCCGGCGCTGTCTGGTCTACGTGGTTTTTTCCCACGCAAACCAGGCAGCGCCGGTCTGATTGCGCCGTCTAACGCCATTCCATAAATACGGCGCCCGCATGGCGCTTCAGAATGGCGTTAGACGGCGCAAAACTTTTTGACGCTAAACTGCGTTAGCGCAGTTTAGCGTCAAAAAGTATAAATATGGGCCTTGGTGTCTAGTGGGTGCATTCCTACTGCAAAATTGCAGTCCATGCTGTGATCCTGCAGCAGCAATGCACTGTATAGAGAAACCGGGGTTAAGGAAAAACTCTTTCCTTTACCCCAGTGTGCGTGTTTAACCTGATCCCTCCCCCAGCAAGTGGACCTACCTGTAATAGGTGCTGGAGCCACGATGCGCTGGAAGCTTCCAGCGCATCCTGGCTCCTTATGATAATGTTGCTGTGTTGTGTGTGCGCTGACTTCATCATTGCGCAGTGATAGGGTAAAGCAGCGGAAGCACTTCCACTGCAAACCCTGGTGGGGACACGTGCCAGGGGCCCACAGAAGGGGCGCCATCGCTTTCCTCGTGGGTGGGTGCTAGAATGTGCTGGACACGTCCTCTACACCAGAGCGCCGGTGTTGATAACGCCTCCAGCACATCTATAGCACTCAACAGATTAAATATTATTGTTATTTCAATCTAACTATCCCAAAATAAAAATGTAATATGTAATATAAAAATACACAACAGGAACCCTGTGTAATATGGTCCTATAATGCCATCTTGGAGTCCCGATGTTGTGTCATATAAAAATCTTTATTCTGTAAAAAAAATTAACCATAAAAGACGCATACATAATAAAACAATGTACAGGATGCCCTATATTCACTTAAAATTACAATGCATAAACTGTGTTGATCAATGGATGTATATAAATGAAAGTTAATCAAAACAATAAGTAGAATTGAATAGAACTCAATTGAACAGTTCACCAGTCAAATTCATTGGATAATCATAGATCCTTCCTCATTCTTTTCGCAATCTGGATGACCTTGACAACAGCCCAAAACACATGAACTGATGTTAATGACTGAGTAAAAATCAACACTTGTCTGCATTGCCGAAGATTTATCACGCTTTAAAGTCGGAAGCAGATATGTCTTCCTAAGAGGCGCTTAAAATATACAGGAAAGAAAAAAGTCAGGTGTCAATTTTGAAGAACAAGAATCACAGGGACCAACAGGCAAATGCCTAACATAAGGCAAAGGTGTAGGGAAGGCAAACAGACAATATACTAAGTTAAATCTCAAGCAAGTCAGCAAAAATCTGTGTTGGCTATTATGAACCGGGATAACATAAGACTCTATGGGGGTCATTACAACATTGGCGGTAAAAGCCGCTTACCGCCGTGCAGAAGACCGCCAACACACCGCTGCGGAATTCCGCCACGGTCATTATTACCCACAGCTCGGAATGTGCCAAAATCCAGATACCCACACAAGTCCGCCACATCAAAGGTCAGTGATAAATTGGCGATAACAGAACCTCCACCATCACGCCAACAGGAATACGTCCACACTATCACGACCCACGAATCCACGTGGCGGTCTTTCAACCACGGTATTCCATTGGCGGTACACACCGCCGCACTCAAAATACACACACATTTACAAAACACAACCATATTGGACAATTCCAAATACACACACCTGATACACATACACACACCACTCCCACACACCCAATACAATATAAAACACACATCCACATCACTCACAAACCCTTACGACCACAAGTGCGACAGAAGGCCAGAGAGAGACATCACCTGAAAGAACAATAGCATCCACAGGCACCCTACACCATCACTCACACAACATCCACGGACCTTACACAACACACCTCTAAATATCACCCCACACATCACAACACACCCCACCCCACACATCACCCACACCAACCTATGGCCCCGCAAAGACACCCAGGTTCTCTGAGGAGGAGCTCAGGGTCATGGTGGAGGAAATCATCTGGGTAGAGCCACAGCTATTCGGATCACAGGTGCAGCACACCACCATAGCTAGGAAGATGGAGCTATGGCGCAGAATCGTGGACAGGGTCAACGCAGTGGGACAGCACCCAAGAACTAGGGATGACATCAGGAAGAGGTGGAATGACCTAAAGGGGAAGGTGCGTTCCGTGGTCTCAAGACACCACATCGCGGTACAGAGGACTGGCGGCGGACCCCCACCTTCTCCCCCAGAACTAACAACATGGGAGGAGCAGGTCTTGGCTATACTGCATCCTGAGGGCCTTGCAGGAGTAGCTGGAGGAATAGACTCTGGTAAGTCAAATCTTTCATTACTTCATCCCCCACCCACCTGCATGCTATCACATATTCCCACCCTCGCCCTCACCCCCATCACTCCAAGTCCTCACTTATGTCCCAATATCACAAACCACACATCCCAAACCCCAAGCCCTGCATGTAACACCAAAGCATGGACACCCATCACCAAAGCATGGCCACTGCACATACCAACACACCCCCCTAAACCATTATCACACAAGGTCCTACACAGGAATGCAAGCAACTGGGGTACAGGGTCACCCACCCATTGCACACCATGGCACACACCAATGCAATAATTATGCCTTTACACCCCTGCAGGACCCCTACCCAACGTTACCGGACAGGAGGGTCCAGACATGTCCACTCCACCCACAGAAGAGGCCCACAGTGATGACAGCAGCTCTGTCCAACTGGATCTAGATGACCATCCCAGCCCATCTGGGACCTCGGGACAGTCGGTTCCCCTCACACTGGCACAGGCCACCACAGAGCCTCCCCCCTCTGGAAACACCAGCACAGCACCCACCCAGCGGGCCCATACCTCTGTCCCCAGGACACGTCAATCAGCAGTGTGTCCACCACTACAGGGAACCCAGGCTAACCCACCACCCCAACAACACCAGGGACCTGGGGGCAGTGGCAGTGGGCACACGGTTCTGGGCACAGAGGCCCAGGGAAACAGGGGAACTGGGAGGGCTGCTGTGCGACAGGGGGAGGACAGGCCCAGGGAACCCACTCTCCACAAGGCCCTCTCCAACATCATGGGAGCCTACCACCATTCCCAGGAGATGATGGCAATGGTACTGGCCATGTTTCAGGAGACCCAGCGGCTGCAGGAGGAACAGTATATTTGGGTTCAGGGAGGAACTCAAATCCATCAATTCCACCCTGGGCACCATTGTAGGGGTGCTGAAGGAACTCGTCAATCCCAGGAGGGACACTGTGGCACAACAAGGGGCCCCTAACACTGCCTGAACGATGAACTGCCCACCACCTCCACTGGCGCTAGTGGACAGGAGGCACCGCCACAGGACCACCACACCAGCACCCCACCCAAAATATCGAGGGGCAACTGTTAGACACACACTAACTCTTAGGGACATCCCCAGACCCAGACATCTAGTCACACTGAATTGGGTCCATGTCCTCACCTAATATCCACACACGGTGCATCTGGAGTTGCCCCATCACATAAGGGATGCTGCTATTCCTCAGAATGTAAGCGTCATGCACTGAGCCAGGAAATTTGGCATTCACATGGGAGATGTACTGGTCTGCCAAACACACCATCTGCACATTCATCGAATGATAACTCTTCCGGTTTCGGTACACCTGTTCACTCCTGCGTGGGGGGACCAAGGCCACATGTGTCCCATCAATGGCACCTATGATGTTGGGGATATGTCCCAGGGCATAGAAGTCACCTTTCACTGTAGGCAAATCCTCCACCTGAGGGAAAATGATGTAGCTGCGCATGTGTTTCAGCAGGGCAGACAACACTCTGGCCAACACGTTGGAAAACATAGTCTGGGACATCCATGATGCTAGGGCCACTGTTGTTTGAAAAGACCCACTTGCCAGGAAATGGAGTACTGACAGCACCTGCACTAGAGGGGGGATTCATGTGGGATGGCGGATAGCTGACATCAGGTCTGGCTCCAACTGGGCACACAGTTCCTGGATTGTGGCACAATCAAGTCTGTAGGTGATTATCACATGTCGCTCCTCCATTGTCGACAGGTCCACCAGCGGTCTGTACACCGGAGATGCCGCCATCTCCTCACCTGCCCCAGCTGACGTGCTCGATGGAGGAGAATAGCGAGCAGAGAGTCAACCAACAATGAGGTACGTAAACACAACTTTATAAGAAAATTTTTCAAAATCGACATATGGCTGTCTGACCTGTGCCTGACCTGTAAGGTGGGACATGGGGATATGAGGTTATTGCGCTGGTGTTGTACACCATCACGGTAGGCGGTCGAAGACCGCAGCGCAAACCTGCATTGGTTAACATTGGACCCTATGGGTCCCAGGAGCCAATGACGATGTATGCCGTCAGTGACCGCCATTTTCTCTCTGTTCAATCACTTGATACGTGATCTTCAACAGGAGAGGACCTACACTGCAAGTGCTGCTGTGACCTCGGTCTGGAAGAGACAATGGCTCGTGTGTCTGGGGAAAGGGCCCCTGCCTTCAGCACAGAGGAGTTGGAGAAACTAGTGGATGGGGTCCTCCCTCAGTACACTGTACTCTACGGTCCTCCAGACAAACAGGTGAGTACAGTCTGAGCATGGTGTATGGGCAATGGCTGTTTGGAGTGGTGTGGATGAAAAATGGGGGGGGAGAATGAGGCGTGCTTGAAACGACGGTGAGTGCATGTGCGACATGGCAAGGGTAGGGATGCGGGCCAATGACTGTGACGGTGCGGGCACTTATATCTTCTCCTTTTCCCCTGTACTATTCATGTAGGTCAGCACCCACCAGAAGAAGGATATTTGGTGTGCCATCGCCAAGGAAGTCCGGACCCTGGGGGTCTACCACAGACGGAGCACCCACTGCCGGAAAAGATGGGAGGACATTCGCTGCTGGAGCAAGAAGACGGCGGATGCCCAGCTGGAGATGGCCTCCCAACTTGGGAGGGGGTGCCTGTCGCACCATGACTCCCCGGATGTTCCGGATCCTGGTGGTGGCATACTCGGAGCTGGATGGGCGCTTGAGGGCATCACAGCAGCCACAAGGGGGTAAGTACATTCTCATTCAGCTGATTCAGTGCGCAGTGGAGGTGTCTGAGTGGGGGAGGTGGGCTGTGGCTTCCCCTAGGCCAGGGTGAGTTTAGTAGGCAGGGTCCCTTCTTAAGGCAGGTCCTGTGGCACCCCACCCCACCTGTGTACAGAGCCAACTACACCTAGTCAGGCTCCTGTGACATCCATGTGTGCAGCAATCGGGCATAGCCTTGTAAACCATGTCCCTGGGATTGATTAGGGAACTCCAAATGCATGGCGTAGTGCAGGGGGCTTCTGTGTCTGTAGTGTCTGCCAAAGGTAGCGGTATTGCATGCACTCAACATGTCTTTCTTCTGTTTCCCCCCCTTTTTGTGGTCTCCCTGTGCTTGTGTGCCTTAGCATCATCAGGCGGAGGAGCAGTGGCACAGGAGCAGGAGGCAGCTGCATCCCACATGGCCCTGGAGGGCGAGACAACGGAGTCAGAAGCCACCAGTGGGACGGAGGGCGAGGGGAGCTCCACGGCGGGGACAGAAGCTGAGACCAGCGATACAGACTCCTCTGATGGGAGCTCTCTTGCGGTGGCGGGCCCCTTTGTGCCCCCCGCATCTACAGGTACAGCCGCCATCCCCCTACCATCACCGCCCTCCCAGCAGCCCCTCAGCGTTTGCCCCGTGGCCGCTCACTCAGGAGGTTGGGCATCGCCTTCGCCCCAGGCACCTCAGCCCCTGCCCCTGTCATCCCTGCTGCCCTCAGTGAGGAGGCCATTGACCTCCTCAGGTCCCTCACTGTTGGGCAGTCTACCATTTTGAATGCCATCCAGGGTGTAGAGAGGCAGTTGCAACAAACCAATGCATACCTTGAGGGCATTCATTCTGGTCAGGCAGCCCATCAGCAAGCTTTTCAGACTCTGGCCTCTGCACTGATGGCAGCCATTGTCCCTGTCTCTAGCCTCCCCCCTCTAACTTCCTCCACCCAGACCCAAACCCCTGTACCTCAGCCTATCCCAAGCATACCCTCAGACCTGCATGCACACACATCAAAACACAAGGGAAGCTCAGGCAAACATAAGCACCACACATCCCACAGGCACTCACGCAAGCATCATACACATGCAGACATACCAACAGCCACTGCCTCCACTGTGTCCCCCTCCTCCGCGTCTCCCTCCTCCCTCCCAGTCTCATCTCCACTCACACCTGCATGCACTACATCGTCAGCCACTACCTCCATCACCAGCACACCCACCACCACACCCCGCTCACGTGCAGTCACCACCCCCACTACCATTCACACATCCCCTGTGTCCTCTCCCAGTGTGTCTGTGAGTCCACCTCCCAAGGTACACAAATGCAGCCACACACCTACCCAACAGCCATCCACCTCACGACAGCCTCCAGCCCATGCACCTTCAGCCAAAGTCACCAAACGTACACCTCCTACAACCACTACCTCTTCCTCCACTCCCAAACCCCCTCCATCTACCCGTCCCAGTGTGTCCAAACAACATTTCCTGTCCAACCTTGACCTCTTCCCCTCACCTCCCCCACCCCTTCAGTCTCCTAGGGCCTGCCTTTCAAGGTCCCAACCCAGCACCTCAGCCACAACATCTGTGGGAACAGTGGTGCCAGTAGTAACCGGCTTCTGGAGTGTGCCAAACAGCAGGGCAGCCAGTGTGCCAAGGAGCCAGACCACGGACAGTCCCCCACCTCAAAAACACCAAACGTTGGCCAGTGCCCAGTGGCAGAGAGGAAAAAAATCTTCAAACGAAGCCGCTCCCAGGGGTACGGGTGGGAGTGTGGGTCCAGCTGCGCCACCATCCAAGGTGGGGAAGGGGCACACTAAAACTGGCAAGTCTGGGAAAACCTGCACGGCGGACAAGACCGCCACAAGCACCGCTGCCAAGGACACAGCCGCCACCAGCACCGCTGCCAAGGACACCGCCGCCACCAACACTGCTGCCAAGGACACCGCCACCACCAGCACCGCTGAACAGGACACCGCCGCCACCAGCACCGCTGCCAAGGACACCGCCGCCACCAGCAACGCTGAACAGGACACCGCCGCCACCAGCACCACTGAACAGGACACCGCCTCCACCAGTACCGCTGCCAAAGACACCGCCGCCACCAGCACCGCTGAACAGGACACTGCTGCCACCAGCACCGCTGCCAAGGACACCGCCGCCACCAGCAGCGCTGAACAGGACACCGCTGCCAAGGACACCGCTGCCACCAGCACCGCTGAACAGGGCACCACCAGCACCGCTGAACAGGACACCACCGCCACCAGCACCGCTGAACAGGACACCGCTGCCACCAGCACCGCAGGCCACTGAGTGGCAAAGATTCCGACGCTACTGAGTCCACCACGAGCAGGATGCATTCTGGGCACAAAGCCCTCTCCAGAACCAGTGGAGAATGACATCCACTACCTCAGTCCTTGGCAGGATGAAGCACTCTGGGAACAAAGCCCCCTCCAGAACCAGTGGAGAATGACATCCACTACCTCAGTCCTTGGCAGGATGAAGCACTCTGGGCACACAGCCCCCTCCAGAACCAGTGGAGAGATACATCCACTACCTCTGTCCTTGGCAGGATGAAGCACTCCAGGCACAAAGCACCCTCCAGAAACAGTGGAGAATGACATCCACTACCTCAGTCCTTGGCAGGATGAAGCACTCTGGGCACAAAGCCCCCTCCAGAACCAGTGGAGAATGACATCCACTACCTCTGTCCTTGGCAGGATGAAGCACTCTGGGCACACAGCCCCCTCCAGAACCAGTGGAGAGATACATCCACTACCTCTGTCCTTGGCAGGATGAAGCACTCTGGGCACAAAGGCCCCTCCAAAACCAGTGGAGAATGACATTCACTACCTCAGTCCTTGGCAGGATGAAGCACTCTGGGCACAAAGCCCCCTCCAGAACCAGTGGAAAATGACATCCACTACCTCTGTCCTTGGCAGGATGAAGCAGTGGAGACTGTTTTCCACTTGAGAGACTGTGGCTTTGCACTCCCCAGGATGCAGCAGGGGGCAAACCACCCACTGAAGAGACTTGAGAGACTGTGGCTTAGCACTCCCCAGGATGCAGCAGTGGGCAAACCACCCACTGTAGAGACTTGAGAGACTGTGGCTTTCCACTCCCCAGGATAAAGCAGTGGGCAACCCACCCACTGTAGAGACTTGAGAGACTGTGGCTTTGCACTCCCCATGACACATCAATGGACATGGAGCCCCCTCGTGGATCTGGTGTTGTGCACTCATCCGGCTGAGGTGTCCCCCTTCCCTTCCCCCTGAGGTGCCTGTTTTATTTCTATCTGATGCCCCAGCAGTGTTCTCTCCGTCTTGTTCGGGTATCTTGTGTGGGCCTCGCCCATGCATTTTGGGCCCAGTGGTCCACGTACTATGATGGCGGAATCCCTTGGACTTGTATTCTTGGTGTATATATTTGTTTATAGTGTGAATATCTTTATATATGTATATATTTTTTATTCATGTCTTTGAATATATTACAATCATTCCACTCATTTCCTTTTGTCCTTGCATTCTTCCAGGGGGGGTGGAGGGTGTAACTGTAATGTATCATGATGTATTAGTGTGTGTGTTGTAGTGGGTGAGGGTGGGGGTGGGGGTGTTGCGTGTTGCGTGTTAGTGTCACTCTCTTTTCCCTCACCCCTCCCCTGTGTCGTAGGTGCAGTACTCACTGTGGTCTTCGCCGCCAGCGTTCGTGCTCCTGGTAGAGGAGCAGGAAGACAAAGGCAGGGAGAATCTGAAGTTCCGGTTCCATGGTGTCCTGGTTCCTTGTGGGGTGTGTAGAGGTGAGCGTTTTCCCTTCCAAGTCCTGTTTCCACCGTGTTTTTTTTTCGCGGTGAATCTGCCCCGGAAAAGGTGGCGGATTGGACTGTTGTAATTCTGTGGGCGGTACATTGTCCTCCGCCTGTCTGTTGGCGGTTACCGCCGCGGTGTTTGTTTGTACCGCCTTGGCGGTCCGAGTGGCTGTCTATGTTGGCGGTTTCCGCCACGCTCGTGATTCCACATTTTTTTCCGCCGCCCGGTTGTATTGACCACCTTTATCTGTGGTTGAAATGATCATCATGTGATTTTCAATGGTGCATATCTATACATTCATGCGTTCTCTCTATTCCTGGCACACAGAAAGAAAATGTAATTTAAGTGTATGTTTACAGACCGAGGAGAGAAACTCTGGATCGCTGTACAGTTTTGGCATGTTCAGCTTAAGGCTGAGATCCATTATGTATCCTAGCTTGGGTATTTTCCGAGCACTGTCTAGCTGCATTCAGTTGAGTAGTACCAGAAGATTGAACAAAGCTTTATCCAAATAGCCAAAGGAGAGAGCACGTACCTTGATGTGGTCTGCAATGTAGTCCATACCCTGCTCTAGATGGGCAGCAGTATTCTGGTCAGACTCTGAACACCAAGAACACACTTTTACCCCTTGCTACGAAATATTTATTAATTACTAGATGAAGATTTAGGCATCCCGAGGCCAGCAACAAAATGTTACTCACTCTAGCCCACTCTTCCAGCCTTTCTAGGATGGTCCTGACCATCATCTTAGCTGTGGAATTTATCAAAGAGATCAGGTGATAGCATTTTGGGTCCTCTTTACACCCCTTCTTGAAGATGGGTACAGTAGTTGGGATTGACAGTGAAGCTGAAGGACCTGAGCTGGTTGCTGCCTTTAAAGCATTGGTTAGAAGGGGAGCCTACAAATAAGAGTTATCTTTAAATAAATCACATGGAACGTCATCAGGGCCAGGTGCTGTGCTACTAGGGCACCTATCTAGGGCTACCAATACATCCTTAAGATCGATTTCCAAGTGATCCAGATGCACCTCCTTATCTATGGAGCTAGCAGCAAACTCCACTCTGGGTGTTGGATCACGGTGAAACCCTGTAAATCCCTGTGTAATGTATAATTCATCTGTTGGTGAAATTACAGCATTCAGCCAAGAGAGTTCTTAAAATATGAAAAATTAACCACCTGCCAGAAAGGTCAATGGTTTTTACTGACACTAGCTGCCATGAGTGATTCACAGGCCTCTTTTCTAAAGGTCCCCCTTCTCTTAGCAACAGCCTTCTTGTATTCTAACCAGCAAAGGTGCACCAGCTACAGAAATCTGGATACTTGCTCCAGTACCTTGACCAAATTAGGATGAGTTTTAGAGCATTGGTTATTGAACCATCTAGGATGTGAAGTTTTTGAGGTTTGAAAAAGGATCATTTGTAGCTCCTTGACTGACGCACAGTGCATTGAACAGCAGGAAGGAAACTCCACAAGGCTAGCTCTCAGATCACTGAAGTAAAAGTGACAGAAAATTATGTTTGCTGTGTGTTTTTTCTTGTGAATACCATAATCTGAAAAAAATGCTACCATATACGAGATCAAAATGAAGTCAATCAGCCTCGAATCACCTCTCCAGTTGAATGCTGGCTTCAACAGTGGAGTACTTGAAAAGGACTCAAGAGCGAAATGGAAATTGTATTTAAGGAGCAAATGATTAAATGCTGCACCATAAGGAGTATGGGAGAAATGTGTCAGGGGCACCATATCGATCCACTGTTCCCTGTGCAGGAGAACAGAACAACAAATTCTTAAATTACTTCCCTGGTTAGTTAATTGATGATATATTGTTATTGATGTTAACATTGTTGATTAATCAATAGGAATTTAATTTGGCTGCATTATAGCCATAAACTTTGAAAATTTGAAAATTTGGTGAGGCCAGAAAAGACTAGATAACTCTCCCTGGAAATAAAACAGAGACTAAGATGGAGAGCCCTCCCTTAGCTCGCCTAGAAGGGCTGGGAGCTGCCGAGGAAACATAGTTGGTGAACCCATATATATGTTGCTGGTTGAGGGCTAATTTTTCCAGGCGACATGCAAAATCAAAGCCTTTCATTAGAGCCTGTCACTCTGGATTTTGGAGTTTGGCTCCCAAACCTGCAACATTCCAGGAAACAGACCTATACAGTGATTTGCCATGCAATTATCTAACTCGGAAGGTGGGATACAGTCATTACCAAGCAAGTTCAAACAAGGCACAATTGAAAGTTATGGTCTACATGAGGTGTACCCTGAGGATTAGTAGGCGGCACCGCAATCTCACTTTGTGATTGTCAATCAGCAGACTCAATGTTGCGTTAAAAATGAGAATTGTTTCCTGGTTGGAATAGAAAAACATGGAAGTGGAGTATTACCCCGCCCAGCCTCACATGCAGAGGTGGAATCAGATCTCAAATTCTTAAAACCGGGTTGATAAGAAAAAGATAAGTGGGATTGGCACTATCCTGGTGTATGCCAAAAAAGGTTGATTTGACCTGAGGAGTAAGTTACGCACCACAAACTCATTCAAAAATGAATACCAACACATTCATTAGCAATGGATTTATGTGTGTTTTCTATCCATGTAACTCTCTGCACCTTAATAATCTCATCATATAGTGAGTGTAATGTCCCTCATTGACCCTTTGGCCACTGAGTAAATTTATTGACTAATTGATGATGACTCTCAGGCAATTTAGGGTCAAGCTGTGGCGCTCCTTTTAAGATGATGGTATAAGGCGTTGCCTGTGGTGGTAATTGTATTATTGGTTGCAATTTAGGTGTCAGTTGTAGGAAGTTGGCTCTGTATGTGCTATTTCAAAGTAAGGAATAGCATGCACAGAGTCCAAGGGTTCCCCTTAGAGGTAAAATAGTGGTAAAAATAGATAATACTAATGCTCTATTTTGTGGTAGTGTGGTCGAGCAGTAGGCTTATCCAAGGAGTAGTGTTAAGCATTTGTTGTACATACACATAGACAATAAATGAGGTACACACACTCAGAGACAAATCCAGCCAATAGGTTTTTATATAGAAAAATATCTTTTCTTAGTTTATTTTAAGAACCACAGGTTCAAATTCTACATGTAATATCTCATTCGAAAGGTATTGCAGGTAAGTACTTTAGGAACTTCAAATCATCAAAATTGCATGTATACTTTTCAAGTTATTCACAAATAGCTGTTTTAAAAGTGGACACTTAGTGCAATTTTCACAGTTCCTAGGGGAGGTAAGTATTTGTTAGTTTTACCAGGTAAGTAAGGCACTTACAGGGCTTAGTTCTTGGTCCAAGGTAGCCCACCGTTGGGGGTTCAGAGCAACCCCAAAGTCACCACACCAGCAGCTCAGGGCCGGTCAGGTGCAGAGTTCAAAGTGGTGCCCAAAACACATAGGCTAGAATGGAGAGAAGGGGGTGCCCCGGTTCCGGTCTGCTTGCAGGTGAGTACCCGCGTCTTCGGAGGGCAGACCAGGGGGGTTTTGTAGGGCACCGGGGGGGACACAAGTCCACACAGAAATTTCACCCTCAGCAGCGCGGGGGCGGCCGGGTGCAGTGTAGAAACAAGCGTCGGGTTTGTAATGGAAGTCAATGGGGGATCTAGGGATCTCTTCAGCGCTGCAGGCAGGCAAGGGGGGGGTTCCTCGGGGAAACCTCCACTTGGGCAAGGGAGAGGGACTCCTGGGGGTCACTCCTCCAGTGAAAGTCCGGTCCTTCAGGTCCTGGGGGCTGCGGGTGCAGGGTCTCTCCCAGGTGTCGGGACTTTGGTTTCAAAGAGTCGCGGTCAGGGGAAGCCTCGGGATTCCCTCTGCAGGCGGCGCTGTGGGGGCTCAGGGGGGACAGGTTTTTGTACTCACAGTCTTAGAGTAGTCCTGGGGTCCCTCCTGAGGTGTTGGATCGCCACCAACCGAGTCGGGGTCGCCGGGTGCAGTGTTGCAAGTCTCACGCCTTTTGCGGGGAGCTTGCAGGGTTCTTTAAAGCTGCTGGAAACAAAGTTGCAGCTTTTCTTTGGAGCAGGTCCGCTGTCCTCGGGAGTTTCTTGTCTTTTCGAAGCAGGGGCAGTCCTCAGAGGATGTCGAGGTCGCTGGTCCCTTTGGAAGGCGTCGCTGGAGCAGGGTCTTTGGAAGGCAGGAGACAGGCCGGTGAGTTTCTGGAGCCAAGGCAGTTGTCGTCTTCTGGTCTTCCGCTGCAGGGGTTTTCAGCTGGGCAGTCCTTCTTCTTGTAGTTGCAGGAATCTAATTTTCTAGGGTTCAGGGTAGCCCTTAAATACTAAATTTAAGGGCGTGTTTAGGTCTGGGGGGTTAGTAGCCAATGGCTACTAGCCCTGAGGGTGGGTACACCCTCTTTGTGCCTCCTCCCAAGGGGAGGGGGTCACATCCCTAATCCTATTGGGGGAATCCTCCTTCTACAAGATGGAGGATTTCTAAAAGTCAGAGTCACCTCAGCTCAGGACACCTTAGGGGCTGTCCTGACTGGCCAGTGACTCCTCCTTGTTGCTTTCTTTGTTCCCTCCAGCCTTGCCGCCAAAAGTGGGGGCCGTGGCCGGAGGGGGCGGGCAACTCCACTAAGCTGGAGTGCCCTGCTGGGCTGTGACAAAGGGGTGAGCCTTTGAGGCTCACCGCCAGGTGTCACAGCTCCTACCTGGGGGAGGTGTTAGCATCTCCACCCAGTGCAGGCTTTGTTACTGGCCTCAGAGTGACAAAGGCACTCTCCCCATGGGGCCAGCAACATGTCTCTAGTGTGGCAGGCTGCTGGAACTAGTCAGCCTACACAGATAGTTGGTTAAGTTTCAGGGGGCACCTCTAAGGTGCCCTCTGTGGTGTATTTTACAATCAAATGTACACTGGCATCAGTGTGCATTTATTGTGCTGAGAAGTTTGATACCAAACTTCCCAGTTTTCAGTGTAGCCATTATGGTGCTGTGGAGTTCGTGTAAAACAGACTCCCAGACCATATACTCTTATGGCTACCCTGCACTTACAATGTCTAAGGTTTTGCTTAGACACTGTAGGGGCACAGTGCTCATGCACTGGTACCCTCACCTATGGTATAGTGCACCCTGCCTTAGGGCTGTAAGGCCTGCTAGAGGGGTGTCTTATCTATACTGCATAGGCAGTGAGAGGCTGGCATGGCACCCTGAGGGGAGTGCCATGTCGACTTACTCATTTTGTTCTCACTAGCACACACAGGCTTGTAAGCAGTGTGGCTGTGCTGAGTGAGGGGTCTCTAGGGTGGCATAATGCATGCTGCAGCCCTTAGAGACCTTCCCTGGCATCAGGGCCCTTGGTACCAGAGGTACCAGTTACAAGGGACTTATCTGGATGCCAGGGTGTGCCAATTGTGGGATCAATGGTACATTTTAGGTGAAAGAACACTGGTGCTGGGGCCTGGTTAGCAGGGTCCCAGCACACTTCTCAGTCAAGTCAGCATCAGTATCAGGCAAAAAGTGGGGGGTAACTGCAACAGGGAGCCATTTCTTTACACAAGCCCCCCCCAGCCCACAGGCCAGGAGACTCAGCCAACGCTGGAAGAGTCTTCCTAGTCTGTCAGGCGAGGAAGAGTAGAGGAAATGGCTGGTTTGTTGCAGGGCCTACTCTGCCTTACATCCTCCTGTTCAGGTCATTCCCTCTGGGGAACTGACCCACTTCCACAGTGATAGGACCTAGTCTGAACTGCCTCTTGTCTGTGCTTTTTATGTCTTTACCCATTCTCTCTATTTTGAGGTCAGAGGTATCCACCTCTGCTAATCTTATCTTAGCCAGGGTCACCCCTAGCTTACCCAAAGAGGTTACCCAGAGCTGGAGTAACCCCACCATGACCAACAGGGTCAGGGGGCCTAACTTGTTATTTGGCATGGGGTCAGACCACCATGCCAAGGATAGTGCAGCCATAAAGGCTAACACCCAGCAGAGGCCACTGACAGCTGTCAGTGCCCAGAACCACACCTTTAGCTCTTCACCTACAAGGGAAGGGGCTAAGTTACAGGCTTCTTTGGGTTCAGGGTGCCTGTCTGCTGTATTAGAGTGGGGGGTTACCACATCTTGTAGTAAACACCCTTCTTCCACTCTTTCTTCTGTTAGCTGAGGAGCCACCCACTCAGGCTTAACAGTTGCCTGACTAGCCAGGACTTCTTGTGGGTCAGGTTGGACTTTATCAGAGCCATTTTTGGAGTTCTCCCCTACTGGAGCAGAATCTCCTTGGCTTGCTGGAACCTTGGCTAAAGGTTGTCCACCTTTCCTACTCTGTTTCCTTTTCTTTTTCTTCTGGGGCCTACTTGCATTTACTGCAGAGGCAGGCACTCCAGAATCCTTGGGAGAGGACTGGCCCTGGACCAGTTCTTCTCTTAGGCTCTGACTAACCTCTGGGTAGTCATTTCCAAGGAGACAATCAAGGGGGAGGTCTGTACTGACTACCACCCTTCTCCAGCTAAAAGTTCCACCCACTTCTATGGGCACAAGAGCCACAGGCCTATTAGTGACCCTGTCTGGGCTAACTCTTACTCTGGCCATCTCACCTGGGATGTACTGGTTTGAGAGTACCAGCCTGTCATGCACAATAGTGTGACTGGCACAAGTGTCTCTCAGGGCAGTGGTTGGGATTCCATTCACCAGTAGGTGGTGGAAGTGTCTACTTCCCTCTGGAATCTCCAACTCACCTGTTGGGCCCTGTTTCCAGTTGAAGGCTATGAAGACCTCCTCATCTGAGGAGTCATCTCCCATGGCTACACTGGTTACCCCTGGAATTTTGTTCTGGGGTTTGTTTTTGGGACAAGAAGTGTCCTTGGTGTGGTGCCCAGACTGTTTACAGTTGTGGCACCATGCCTTAGTGGCATCCCAGTTCTTACCCTGGTACCCACCTTTGTTTTGGGTTGTGTCTTGGGGCCCACCCACCTGTTCTGGTTTTTGGGGGCCTACAGAGGACTCTTTTTCTTTGTTTCTAGGGTCACCCACTTTCTCCTGGGGAGTTTTTGTAACCCCTTTCTTTTGGTCACCCCCAGTGGAAGTTTTGGTTACCCTAGTCTTGACCCAGTGGTCTGCCTTCTTTCCCAATTCTTGGGGAGAAATTGGACCTAGGTCTACCAGATACTGATGCAACTTTTCATTGAAGCAGTTACTTAAAATGTGCTCTTTCATAAACAAATTATAAAGCCCAACATAGTCACACACTTCATTTCCAGTTAACCAACCATTTAGTGTTTTTACTGAGTAGTCTACAAAATCAACCCAGGTCTGGCTCGAGGATTTTTGAGCCCCCCTGAATCTAATTCTATACTCCTCAGTGGAGAATCCAAAGCCCTCAATCAGGGTACCCTTCATGAGGTCATAAGATTCTGCATCTTTTCCAGAGAGTGTGAGGAGTCTATCCCTACACTTTCCAGTGAACATTTCCCAAAGGAGAGCACCCCAGTGAGATCTGTTTACTTTTCTGGTTACACAAGCCCTCTCAAAAGCTGTGAACCATTTGGTGATGTCATCACCATCTTCATATTTTGTTACAATCCCTTTGGGGATTTTTAGGATGTCAGGAGAATCTCTGACCCTATTTAAGTTGCTGCCACCATCGATGGGACCTAGGCCCATCTCTTTTCTTTCCCTTTCTATGGCTAGGAGCTGCTTTTCCAAAGCCAATCTTTTGACCATCCTGGCTAACAGGGGGTCATCTTCACTGGAGTTATCCTCAGTGATTTCAGAGGTGTTGGTCTCTCCTGTGAGGGAACCAGCATCTCTGACTATTATTTTTGGAGTCAGGGTTTGAGGGACCCTGTTCTCCCTAGATAGGACTGGTAGGGGGGAATTTTCCTCCTGGTCACTATCCTCTTCCTCTGAGTTGCCACCCTCAGAGGGGTTGGCCTTTTCAAACTCTGCCAAAAGCTCCTGGAGCTGTATTTTGGTAGGTTTGGGGCCCATTGTTATTTTCTTTATTTTACAGAGTGACCTTAGCTCCCTCATCTTAAGATGGAGGTAAGGTGTGGTGTCGAGTTCCACCACAGTCACATCTGTGCTAGACATTTTGCTTCTAAAAGTTGGAATACTTTTTAAGAATCTACAACTGGTTCTAGAATCTAATTCAAACTTTTACAAACTTTTAAACTCTAAAAGAAATGCTAAACAGGATCTAACACAAGGCCCTAGCAGGTCTTTTAAGAATTTAGAAAACTTTTCAAATTGCAAAAATCAATTTCTAATGACAATTTTGGAATTTGTCGTGTGATCAGGTATTGGCTGAGTAGTCCAGCAAATGCAAAGTCTTGTACCCCACCGCTGATCCACCAATGTAGGAAGTTGGCTCTGTATGTGCTATTTCAAAGTAAGGAATAGCATGCACAGAGTCCAAGGGTTCCCCTTAGAGGTAAAATAGTGGTAAAAATAGATAATACTAATGCTCTATTTTGTGGTAGTGTGGTCGAGCAGTAGGCTTATCCAAGGAGTAGTGTTAAGCATTTGTTGTACATACACATAGACAATAAATGAGGTACACACACTCAGAGACAAATCCAGCCAATAGGTTTTTATATAGAAAAATATCTTTTCTTAGTTTATTTTAAGAACCACAGGTTCAAATTCTACATGTAATATCTCATTCGAAAGGTATTGCAGGTAAGTACTTTAGGAACTTCAAATCATCAAAATTGCATGTATACTTTTCAAGTTATTCACAAATAGCTGTTTTAAAAGTGGACACTTAGTGCAATTTTCACAGTTCCTAGGGGAGGTAAGTATTTGTTAGTTTTACCAGGTAAGTAAGGCACTTACAGGGCTTAGTTCTTGGTCCAAGGTAGCCCACCGTTGGGGGTTCAGAGCAACCCCAAAGTCACCACACCAGCAGCTCAGGGCCGGTCAGGTGCAGAGTTCAAAGTGGTGCCCAAAACACATAGGCTAGAATGGAGAGAAGGGGGTGCCCCGGTTCCGGTCTGCTTGCAGGTGAGTACCCGCGTCTTCGGAGGGCAGACCAGGGGGGTTTTGTAGGGCACCGGGGGGGACACAAGTCCACACAGAAATTTCACCCTCAGCAGCGCGGGGGCGGCCGGGTGCAGTGTAGAAACAAGCGTCGGGTTTGTAATGGAAGTCAATGGGGGATCTAGGGATCTCTTCAGCGCTGCAGGCAGGCAAGGGGGGGGTTCCTCGGGGAAACCTCCACTTGGGCAAGGGAGAGGGACTCCTGGGGGTCACTCCTCCAGTGAAAGTCCGGTCCTTCAGGTCCTGGGGGCTGCGGGTGCAGGGTCTCTCCCAGGTGTCGGGACTTTGGTTTCAAAGAGTCGCGGTCAGGGGAAGCCTCGGGATTCCCTCTGCAGGCGGCGCTGTGGGGGCTCAGGGGGGACAGGTTTTTGTACTCACAGTCTTAGAGTAGTCCTGGGGTCCCTCCTGAGGTGTTGGATCGCCACCAACCGAGTCGGGGTCGCCGGGTGCAGTGTTGCAAGTCTCACGCCTTTTGCGGGGAGCTTGCAGGGTTCTTTAAAGCTGCTGGAAACAAAGTTGCAGCTTTTCTTTGGAGCAGGTCCGCTGTCCTCGGGAGTTTCTTGTCTTTTCGAAGCAGGGGCAGTCCTCAGAGGATGTCGAGGTCGCTGGTCCCTTTGGAAGGCGTCGCTGGAGCAGGGTCTTTGGAAGGCAGGAGACAGGCCGGTGAGTTTCTGGAGCCAAGGCAGTTGTCGTCTTCTGGTCTTCCGCTGCAGGGGTTTTCAGCTGGGCAGTCCTTCTTCTTGTAGTTGCAGGAATCTAATTTTCTAGGGTTCAGGGTAGCCCTTAAATACTAAATTTAAGGGCGTGTTTAGGTCTGGGGGGTTAGTAGCCAATGGCTACTAGCCCTGAGGGTGGGTACACCCTCTTTGTGCCTCCTCCCAAGGGGAGGGGGTCACATCCCTAATCCTATTGGGGGAATCCTCCTTCTACAAGATGGAGGATTTCTAAAAGTCAGAGTCACCTCAGCTCAGGACACCTTAGGGGCTGTCCTGACTGGCCAGTGACTCCTCCTTGTTGCTTTCTTTGTTCCCTCCAGCCTTGCCGCCAAAAGTGGGGGCCGTGGCCGGAGGGGGCGGGCAACTCCACTAAGCTGGAGTGCCCTGCTGGGCTGTGACAAAGGGGTGAGCCTTTGAGGCTCACCGCCAGGTGTCACAGCTCCTACCTGGGGGAGGTGTTAGCATCTCCACCCAGTGCAGGCTTTGTTACTGGCCTCAGAGTGACAAAGGCACTCTCCCCATGGGGCCAGCAACATGTCTCTAGTGTGGCAGGCTGCTGGAACTAGTCAGCCTACACAGATAGTTGGTTAAGTTTCAGGGGGCACCTCTAAGGTGCCCTCTGTGGTGTATTTTACAATCAAATGTACACTGGCATCAGTGTGCATTTATTGTGCTGAGAAGTTTGATACCAAACTTCCCAGTTTTCAGTGTAGCCATTATGGTGCTGTGGAGTTCGTGTAAAACAGACTCCCAGACCATATACTCTTATGGCTACCCTGCACTTACAATGTCTAAGGTTTTGCTTAGACACTGTAGGGGCACAGTGCTCATGCACTGGTACCCTCACCTATGGTATAGTGCACCCTGCCTTAGGGCTGTAAGGCCTGCTAGAGGGGTGTCTTATCTATACTGCATAGGCAGTGAGAGGCTGGCATGGCACCCTGAGGGGAGTGCCATGTCGACTTACTCATTTTGTTCTCACTAGCACACACAGGCTTGTAAGCAGTGTGGCTGTGCTGAGTGAGGGGTCTCTAGGGTGGCATAATGCATGCTGCAGCCCTTAGAGACCTTCCCTGGCATCAGGGCCCTTGGTACCAGAGGTACCAGTTACAAGGGACTTATCTGGATGCCAGGGTGTGCCAATTGTGGGATCAATGGTACATTTTAGGTGAAAGAACACTGGTGCTGGGGCCTGGTTAGCAGGGTCCCAGCACACTTCTCAGTCAAGTCAGCATCAGTATCAGGCAAAAAGTGGGGGGTAACTGCAACAGGGAGCCATTTCTTTACATCAGTGAACTAAAGGTTGTAGATTAAATGTCTCCTTCTGGTGCACCTGTAGGTATAATTCAAGCAGAACGAGCGGCATCCATATAATAAACGCACTGAATTGGTGGTACTTTATCAGCCTGAGTAACGGGAGCAGCACCACATGTACCATGGGCCCAGTCTCTAGGGGTTAAAGTGGAGGCAACCAACTTAGGCCGAGTAAGGTGGCTAGAGTGCTTTTTGTTAAGAACAGATATGTGCCTTTCAACAGCAACACACCTACTGTTCACTCACTATGTTTTAGCTCAAGAACAGCAAAGTTACTATCACCACCCTCTGCGCTGGAGGCATCAGTAATGCGTTGTTTAGGCTTTTTGTGAGGCTTCATTAGACACATGCTGCCCCTTGCAGTGTTTGGTGTCCTTTTTTTGGGGTTGGGGTGGAATGTAAACAGAGTCAGCGCACACCTTTAGGTCTTCCACTCAAAAAGGTACATGGAAGACCAGGCACACAAGAGATATCCCCAGTGGCAACATCCACAGGTATCACCATAGAAGGACCAAGAATACTGCTGGGTAGGAGGATGGAATTAGAGGTGGATGAAGCTGTACAATTAGCTTCCCTAAGTGTTGTGTTTTTGGTAACTGAAAGGTGCTCCTCTAGAGACTCAGTCTGTTCTTCAAGAACCTCCATTTCATTTGCGAGAAATTTAGCAATTGAGTTAGATACAAATTGATCCTTACCAAAAGTAGCTAGTATCTTTTTTTTAGTCATTGTTGTCTCTGTGGCGATGTTAACCATCCAGCGATAAGTATAATATAATTTCCATAACACTGGCCAAAAGGGGTGGCCCTGCCTAACCTTCTCCATGCTCTGACAGGTTCAGAAGGGCCTACTGTTAGCCTGGTCTTCACATGGCATAGTGAAGCACGTTATATGCGTGGTGGCCGCTCATCCTCCCGCCTCTCTCTGCACAGTGAATTATTGGTTCTGTATTCCACCACATAATAACAATATCAGGCATCCCGTGCTACGGGGTAATGGAGCGTGATGTATGTAAGGTGGCCCCTTCTCCTTCTGCCTCCATCTGCTCAAGGAATCTTGGGCTCTGTAGTCCACCTGCTGTCATTTACGGTGTTACTATTGCGACTGGTATTTGAAGGCACGCCATCCTCTGAGATATGTTATAAACAAAAGGGGTCATTAAGGCCTATGGATTCGACTAACCCCTTGGCAGCTGATAAAATATGTTGGTGGAATAGCCCTGTGGTGCAGATTTGAGAATCAGACTTTGCATAAACGATGGGAACTTGTATGACAACTAGGATACATGAGGCAGATCTTACATTGGACTTTAAAGCAGTTTCAACATCATTTTTGACTGATACTATATACAGAATTTATTTTTTATATTGTTTTCTTGGAGACTCTGGGGGTCATTACAACCCTGGCGGTTGGTGTTAAAGCGGCGGTAAAACCGCCAACAGGCCGGCGGTAAAAAAAATTGAATCACGACCATGGTGGAAACCGCCAACATAGACAGCCACTTTAACACTCCGACCGCCACGGCGGTACAAACAAACACTGCAGCGGTAACCGCCAACAGACAGGTGGAAGACAAGGTTCCGCCCACTGTATTACGAGGCACCAATCCGCCACCTTTTCGAGGGCGGATTCACCACAAACAAAAACACTGCGGAAACAGGACTTGGAAGGGAAAACGCTCATCTCTACACACCCCACGAGGAACCAGGACACCATGGAACCCGAGCTCCAGATACTCCCAGCCTTTATCTTCCTGCTCCTCTACCAGTAACAACAAAAACGGCGGCGAAGACCACCTTGAGTACTGCACCTACGACACAGGGGAGGGGGGGAGGGAAAAAAGAGTGACACACACACGCAACACGCAACACTCCCACCTCCACCCTCACCCACTACAACACACACACAAGTACATGTAGATACATTACATTTACAACCCCCAATCCCTCCTGGAAGAATGCAAGGACAAAAGGAAATGAGTCGAACGTTTGTAATCTATTAAAATACAGTAATCAAAAATATATATATATATTTATACTATAAACAAATATATACACCAAGAATACAAGTCCAAGGTATTCCACCATCATAGTCCGTGGACCACTGGGCCCAAAAGGCATGGGCGAGGCCCACACTCAATACCCGATCAAAATGGAGAGAACACTGCTGGGGCATCAGATAGAAATACAACAGGCACCTCAGGGGGAAGGGAAGGGGGGGCACCTCAGACGGATGAGTGCACAACGCCAGATCCACGAGGGGGCTCCATGCCCACTGCTGTATCCTGGGGAGTGCAAAGCCACAGTCTCACAAGTCTTTACAGTGGGTGGGTTGCCCACTGCTGTATCCTGGGGAGTGCAAAGCCACAGTCTCACAAGTCTTTCCAGTGGGTGGGTTGCCCATTGCTTTATCCTGGGGAGTGCAAAGCCACAGTCTCACAAGTATTTCCAGTGGGTGGGTTGCCCACTGCTTTATCCTGGGGAGTGCAAAGCCACAGTCTCTCAAGTGGATACCTTACTCCACTGGTTCTGGAGGGGGCCTTGTGCCCAGAGTGCTTCATCCTGCCAAGGACAGAGGTAGTGGATGTGACACTCCACTGGCTCTGGAGGGGGCTTTGTGCCCAGAGTGCTTCATCCTGCCACGGACAGAGGTAGTGGATGTAAATCTCCACTGGTTCTGGAGGGGGCTTTGTGCCCAGAGTGCTTCATCCTGCCAAGGACGGAGGTAGTGGATGTGATACTCCACTGGTTCTGGAGGGGGCTTTGTGCCCAGAGTGCTTCATCCTGCCAAGGACAGAGGTAGTGGATGTGATACTCCACTGGTTCTGGAGGAGGCTTTGTGCCCAGAGTGCTTCATCCTGCCAAGGACAGAGGTAGTGGATGTAAATCTCCACTGGTTCTGGAGGGGGCTTTGTGCCCAGAGTGCTTCATCCTGCCAAGTACAGAGGTAGTGGATGTGATACACCACTGGTTCTGGAGTGGGCTTTGTGCCCAGAGTGCTTCATCCTGCCAAGGACAGAGGTAGTGGGTGTGATACTCCACTGGTTCTGGAGGGGGCCTTGTGTCCAGAGTGCTTCATCCTGCCAAGGACTGAGGTAGTGGATGCCTTACTCCACTGGTTCTGGAGGGGGCTTTGTTCCCAGAGTGCTTCATCCTGCCAAGGACAGAGGTAGTGGACGTGATACTCCACTGGTTCTGGAGGGGGCTTTGTGCCCAGAGTGCTTCATCCTGCCAAGGACAGAGGTAGTGGATGTAATTCTCCACTGGTTCTGGAGGGGGCCTTGTGCCCAGAGTGATTCATCCTGCTTGTGGCGGCATCAGTAGCATCGGAAGCTTAGGCGCTCATTGGCCTGCGGTGCTGGTGGCAGTGGTGTCCTGTTCAGCAGTGCTGGGGGCGGCGGTGTCCTGTTCAGCGGTGCTGGTGGCGGCACTGTCCTTGGCAGCAGTGCTGGTGGCGGCGGTGTCCTGTTCAGCGGTGCTTGTGGCGGTGGTGTCCCTGGCAGCGGTGCTTGTGGCGGCGGTGTTCTTGGCAGCGGTGCTGGTGGCAGCGGTGTCCTTGGCAGCGTGGCTTGTGGCGGCAGTGTTCTTGGCAGCGGTGCTTGTGGCAGCAGTGTCCTTGGCATTGGTGCTTGTGGCGGTGGTGTCCTTGGCAGTGGTGCTGGTGGCGGCGGTGTCCTTGGCAGCGGTGCTGGTGGCGGTCTTGTCCGATGTGCAGGTTTTTGCCGACTTGCCTGTTTTTCTGTGCCCCTTCCCCACCTTGGATGGTGGCACAGCTGTCTTCCCACTCCCAACTGTAACCCTGGGAGAGGCTTTGGTGGTAGATGTTTTGCCTCTCCCCCGCCGGGCACTGGCCAACGTTTTTTGCTTTTGAGGTGGGGGACTGTCCGTGGTCTGGCTCCTTGGCACACTAGCTGTCCTGCTGTTTGGCACACTCCAGAAGCCGGTTACTACTGGCACCACTGTTCCCACAGATGTTGTGGCTGAGGTGCTGTGTTGGGACCTGGAAAGGCGGGCCCTAGGAGACTGAAGGGGTGGGGGAGGTGAGGGGAAGAGGTCAAGGTTGGACAGGAAATGTTTTTTGGACACACTGGGACGGGAAGATGGAGGGGGTTTGGGAGTGGAGGAAGAGGTAGTGGTTGTAGGAGGTGTACGTTTGCTGACTTTGGGTGAAGGTGCATGGGTTGGAGGTTGTCGTGAGGTGGATGGCTGTTGGGTGGGTGTGTGGCTGCGTTTGTGTACCTTGGGAGGTGGGCTCACAGACACATTGGGAGAGGACACAGGGGATGTGTGAATGGTAGTGGGGGTGGTGACTGCAAGTGAGCGGGGTGTGGTGGTGGGTGCGCTGTGATGGAGATAGTGGCTGAAGATGTAGTGCATGCTGGTGTGAGTGGAGACGAGACTGGGAGGGAGGAGGGAGACGAGGAGGAGGGGGACACAGTGGAGGCAGTGGATGTTGGTATGTCTGCATGTGTATGATGCTTGTGTGAGTGCCTGTGCGATGTGTGGTGCTTAGTTTGCCTGAGCTTCCCGTGTGTGTTGACGTGTGTGCATTCTAGTCTGATGGTGTGCTTGGGATAGGCTGAGGTACAGGTGTTTGGGTCTGGGTGGACGAAGTTGGAGGGGGGAGGCTAGAGACAGGGACAATGGCTGCCATCAGTGCTGAGGCCAGAGTTTGAAAAGCTCGCTGTTGGGCTGCCTGACCAGAATGAATGCCCTCCAGGTATGCACTGGTCTGTTGCAACTGCCTCTCTACACTCTGGATTGCATTCAAATTGGTAGACTACCCAACAGTGAGGGACCTGAGGAGGTCAAAGGACTCCTCACTGAGGGCAGCAGGGCTGACTGGGGCAGGCCCTGAGGTGCCTGGGGCGAAGGAGATGCCCACCCTCCTGGGTGAGCGGCCACAGGGCACATGCTGAGGGGCTGCTGGGAGGGCGGTGCTGGTAGGGGGGGTGGCGGCTGTACCTGTAGATGGGGTGGGCACAGAGGGGCCCGCCACCGCAAGGGAGCTCCCATCAGAGGAGGAGTCCGTGTGGCTGGTCTCAGCTCCTGTCCCCGGCGTGGAGCTCCCCTCGCCCTCCATCCCACTGGTGGCTTCTGACTCTGTTGTGTCGCACTCCAGGGCCATGTGGGATGCAGCTCCCTCCTGCTCCGGTGGCACTGCTCCTCCGCCTGATGATGCTAATGCACACAAGAACAGGGAGACCACAAAAAGTGGGGGAAGACAGAAGAAAGACATGTTGAGTTCATGCAATACCACTACCGTTGGCGGACACTACAGACACAGAAGCCCCCTGCACTATGCTGTGCTCTTAGAGTTCCCTAATTAATCAGAGGGACATGGGTTATAAGACCTATGCCCGATTGCTGCACACATGGAAGTCACAGGAGCCTGACTAGGTGTAGTTGGCTCTGAACACAGGTGGGGTGGGGTGCCATAGGGCCTGCCTTAAGAAGGGACCTTGCCTACTAAACTTGCCCTGGCCTAGGGGAACCCACAGCCCACCTCCCCCCACCCAGACACCTCCAATGCACGCTGAATCAGCAGAATGAGAATGCACTCACCCCCTTGTGGATGCTGTGATGCCCTCAAGCGCCCATCCAACTCCGGATAGGCCACCGCCAGGATCTGGAACATCAGGTGGGTCATGGTGCGACGGGCACCCCTCCCACGTTGGGAGACCATCCCCATCTGGGTCTCCGCCATCTTCTTGCTCCAGCGGCGAATGTCCTCCCATCTTTTATGGCAGTGGGTGCTCCGTCTGTGGTGGACACCCAGGGTCCGGACTTCCTTGGCGATGGCACGCCAAATATCCTTCTTCTGGTGGGCGCTGACTTACAGTAATAGTACAGGGGAAAAGGAGAAAATATAATCGTCTGCACCGACACAGTCATTGGCCCGCATCCCTACCCTTGCCATGATGCACATGCACTCACCGTTGTATCATCCACGCCTCATTCTCCCCCCCCCTATCTTTCATCCACACCACTCCACACAGGCATTGCCAATTCGGCATGCTCACAGTGTACTTACCTGTTTGTCTGGAGGACCGTAGAGTAGCGTGTACTGGGGGAGGACCCCATCCACTAGTTTCTCCAACTCCTCCGTGCTAAAGGCAGGAGCCCTTTCCCACGACACTTGAGCCATTGTGTCTTCCAGACTGAGGTCACAGCAGCACTTGCAGTGTAGGTCCTCTCCTGTCGAAGATCAGGTATCAAGTGATTGAACAGAGAGAAAATGGCGGTGACGTCCGCGATGGTGCGTACCGTCACCGCCTGCGTACATCGTCATTGCCTCCTGGGACCCATAGGGTCCAATGTTAACCAATGCAGGATTGCGCTGCGGTCTTCGACCGCCTACCGCGACGGTGTACAACGCCAGCGCAGTTACCTCATATCCCCTTGTCCCACATTACAGGTCAGGCAGCCGCCATTTCAGGGGGCCACATGGCATTAATTTTGACTGCGTCACACATATCTAGGCCTTGCTTAAACACTAATACAGCCAAATATCGATTTTCAAACATTTTGCTATACAGTTGTGTTTACGTACCTCAGTGTTGGTTGACTCTCTGCTCGCTGTTCTCCTCCATAGAGCACGTCTGCTGGGGCAGGTGAGGAGATGGCGGCATCCTCCAGTGTACAGACTGCTGGTGGACCTGTCGACAATGGAGGAGCGACATGTAATTGTCACATACAGACTTGATCGTACCACAATCCTGGAACTGTGTGCCCAGGTGGAACCAGACCTGATGTCAGCTATCCGCCATCCCACTGGAATCCCCCTCTAGTGCAGATCCTGTCAGTACTCCATTTCCTAGCAAGTGGGTCTTTTCAAACAACAGTGGGCCATTGCATCAGGGATGTCCCAGCCTATGTTCTCGAATGTGTTGTCCAGAGTGTTGCCTGCCCTGCTGAAACACATGCGCAGCTACATCATTTTCCCTCAGGTGGAGGATTTGCCTACAGTGAAAGGTGGCTTCTATGCCCTGGGACATATCCTCAACATCATAGGTGCCATTGATGGGACACATGTGGCCTTGGCCCCCCCGCAGGAGTGAACAGGTGTACAGAAACCGGAAGAGTTACCATTCTATGAATGTGCAGAGGGTGTGTTTGGCCGACCAGTACATCTCCCATGTAAATGCGAAGTTTCCTGGCTCAGTGCATGACGCTTACATTCTGTGGAATAGCAGCATCCCTTATGTGATGGGGCAACTCCAGAGGCACCGTGTGTGGCTATTAGGTGAGGACATGGACCCAATACAGTGTGTCTAGGTGTCTGGGTCTAGGGATGTCCCTAAGAGTTAGTGTGTGTCTAACAGTTGTCCCTCGCCATTTGCAGGTGACTCTGGTTACCCCAACCTGTCATGGCTACTGACCCCAGTGAGGAATCCCAGGACAAGGGCAGAGGAATGCTACAATGAGGCCCATGGGCGAACTCGGAGGATTATAGAGAGGACCTTCGGCCTCCTGAAGGCCAGGTTCCGGTGCCTCCATATGACAGGTGGTTCCCTATTCTACTCACCAAAGAAGGTATGCCAGATCATCGTGGCCTGCTGTATGCTTCACAACTTGGCTTTGCGACGACAGGTGCCTTTTCTGCAGGAGGATGGTCCAGGTGGAGGTGTTGTGGCAGCTGTGGAGCCTGTGGAACCTGTGGACAGTGAAGACGAGATAGCAGAAGAAGAGGACATAGGCAACAGGGACACTGTGATCCAGCAACACTTCCAGTGAGACACAGATAAGAAGAAAACATTGCCTGCTACATCTGATTTAATTCTTCTACCTCTCATCTGTCTGTCATTTTCACCCAGTGTATGTACACTGAATTGTCACTTTCCCTTTTGATTTCACAGATGTGGGTCCCACTGTGTGACCTCTGCTTTGTTTCCGCATGGACTAGAGCTGTGTGACATAGGTATGTTGACATTACATTGGATATAGCATTTTTCCACAGTTATTGTAAATACACATTTTCGAAAGCACAGACTGACTCCAGATTGTTTTGTGATTTAAGGGTGTTTATTTAAGTGCTAAATAGTGGAGGGGGTTGTAAAATGGTCAGGGGGGATGGTGGAGGAATGTCCATGGCAGAGTCCAGTCTATTTGTCTCACAGGTGCATTGTCCAAAGGGGCATAGGAAGTGGAGCTAGGGCAGTTTAATTATGGACAGGGTGACAAAGTGGGACAGAAGGATGACAATCAGGGTGGTCTCATTTCTTGGTGGGGGTCTTGGCATTGTTCTCTGTCTTTGTCCTGGATCTCAGGGACTATTTGCGGGGTGGTTCTCCATCTGCAGGGGGTGGGGTGCTGGTGTTGTGGTCCTGTGGCGGTGCCTCCTGTCCATTAGCGCCGTCGGAGGTGGTGGGCAGTTCATCGTCCAGGCTAGTGTCATGGGCCCCTTGTTGTGCCACTGTGTCCCTCCTGGTGTTGACGAGTTCCTTCAGCACCCCTACAATGGTGCCCAGGGTGGAATTGATGGATTTGAGTTCCTCCCTGAACCCCAAATAATTTTCCTCCTGCAGTCGCTGGGTCTCCTGAAACTTGGCAGGTACAGTTGCCATCATCTCCTGGGAATGGTGGTAGGCTCCCATGATGTTGTAGAGGGCCTCGTGGAGAGTGGGTTCCCTGGGCCTGTCCTCCCCCTGTCGCACAGCAGCCCTCCCAGTTCCCCTGTGTTCCCCGGCCTCTGTCCCCTGAACTGTGTACCCACTACCACTGCCCCCAGGTCCCTGGTGTTGTTGTGGTGGTGGGTTAGCCTGGGTTCCCTGTAGTGGTGGACACACTGCTGCTTGACTTGTCCTGGGGACAGAGGGAAGGGCCCGCTGGGTGGGTGCTGTGCTGGTGTTTCCAGAGGGGGGAAGCTCTGTAGTGGCCTGTGCCAGTATGAGGGGAACCGACTGTCCTGAGGACCCAGATGGGCCGGGCTGGTCATCTTGATCCAGTTGGACAGAGCTGCTGTCATCACTGTGGGCCTCTTCTGTGGGTGGAGTGGACATGTCTGGACCCTCCTGTCTGGTGACGTTGGGTAGGGGTCCTGCAGGGGTGTAAAGGCTTGATTATTGCATCTGTGTGTGCCATAGTGTGCAATGGGTGGGTCACCCTGTACCCCAGTGCTTCCATTCTTGTGTGGGACCTTCTGTGATAATGGTTTAGGGGGATGTATGGGTATGTGCAGTGGACATGCTTTGGTGATAGGTGTCCATGCTTTGGTGTTGCATTCAGGGCTTGGGTTTGGGATGTGTGGTTTGTGACAGTGGGACATGTGTGAGGAGTTGGAGTGATGGGGGTGAGGGCGAGGGCGGGGGTATGTGATAGCATGCAGGTAGGGTGGGGGAAATGGTAGTTAAAGGTTTGACTTACCAGAGTCCATTCCTCCAGCTACTCCTGCGAGGCCCTCAGGATGCAGTATAGCCAAGACCTGCTCCTCCCATGTTGTTAGTTCTGGGGGAGGAGGTGGGGGTCCGCCGCCAGTCTTCTGAACCGCAATCTGGTGTCTTGAGACCACGGAACGCACCTTCCCCCGTAGGTCGTTCCACCTCTTCCTGATGTCATCCCTAGTTCTTGGGTGCTGTCCCACTGCGTTGACCCTGTACACGATTCTGCACCATAGCTCCGTCTTCCTAGCTATGGTGGTGTGCTGCACAGGTGATCCGAATAGCTGTGGCTCTACCCGGATGATTTCCTCCACCATGACCCTGAGCTCCTCCTCAGAAAACCTGGGGTGTCTTTGCGGTGCCATGGGGTGGTGTGGGTGATGTGTGGGGTGGTGTGTGTTGTGATGTGTGGGATGATATTTAGAAGTGTGTTGTGTGAGGTGCGTGGATGTTGTGTGAGTGATGGTGTTGAGTGCCTGTGGAAGCTAGTGTTGTTTCTGGTGGTGTCTCTCTCTGGCCTTCTGTCGCAATTGTTGTCGTAGGGGTTTGTGGGTAATGTGGGTGGGTGTTTTATATTATATTGGGTGTGTGGGAGTGGTGTGTGTATGTGTATCAGGTGTATGTATTTCGAATTGTCCAATGTGGTAGTGTTTTGTAAATGTGTGTGTATTTTGAGCGTGGCGGTGTGTACCGCCAATGGAATACTGCGGTTGAAAGATCGCCGCATGGATTTGTGGGTCGTGATAGTGTGGGCGTATTCCTGTTGGCGTGATGGTGGAGGTTTTGTTTTCGCCAGTTTGTCACTGACTTTTGGTGTGGCGGACTTGTGTGGGTGTCTAGATTTTGGCGGAATCCGAACTGTGCATCATAATAGCTGTGACGGAATTCCGCGGCCAGGGCGGTGTGTTGGCCGTCTTCTGCATGGCAGTAAGCGGCTTTTACCTCCAATGTTGTAATGACCCCCTATATGCCTTGAAGACGTCCCATGGCAAGGGTGAAACACGTGTCGGCTGAATCCTTCATGTGACCAAGATTATCAACGCACTCAAATTCTTTATTGTATATTAGGAGGAATTACATATTGCTGTGTTTTTTTGTATATTGTATGTTGTAGTAAAAATTCAAAAGTCCATCTATCATAATTATTTGAATCTTTCTTGGTATCTTGTGCAGTGACTACTGTTTGCACTATTGTATGTGTTATTACTATCTGCTATATATTGATTATTTATTACAATTGTTAGGACTGCTCGACTACCTTTTTTTGTTTCATTTACAAATCTCTCAGCCTTCGACCTTGTGGTTTATAATGCCACCAGAACCCCTCAATGACAATATTAGACCATGATACAGTAAGCCGTTATGCATGGGTAGTGAGCTCATTTGCAAGTAATTCACCATGTAATGTTGTATCAGAATACGTAGCACTCATAAGATAACATGCATATTTGTGGCACTGCATTGGAATATGTTGTACTAGACTACCCAATCGATGGTACCAAATGGGCTAATATTTTGGTGAAAAAAGAGATCTAGAGTAGTATATTCTGTATAATGCGGCACCTAATATTGGCAAATTCACAAAGGCCCATATTAGAATTAATTCTTCAGCTTGACAGCCCGTCCCTCTTTCGGTCCACATTATGAGTGACCTCTTGAGACCAATGTGAAAGGAAACAGAAGCTTGGTTAAATTGGTACTGGGATGCCGCCAGTAGTACCGCATGCAGAATTACCATATATGCTTCCAGGGACAAGAACTCCAGGCCAAACCTGGAGGAATTTACCACACTAAAAGCTCTGAAATTACATAATGGCATGTGGAAGTCGTTCCGTTAACACTGATTTCTGCATGTTATTCCCTACTTAACAAAGGTTCAGGGTTGATTTGTAATCTCTGGTAGTTCAACATTCTGAAATTACCAATACCCAACCTATTGATAATACTGGGTGTGGTATTACCGCCCCGCAATTACTGCAGTAGTTATAACAAAGGTCTAAATATTTAGGCCAATTAAATACTTCCTGTATGGTCCTGGAAATGCTTGGGGATAACCTTCCCAACGTGTTTAAAATAGTTTATTCATTTAGAACCTTTTGCTGGTTAACTGACCTATTTTCCATTTTGGCAGGACCTTTGCCCTGCCTGCAACGAAAATAGAAGTGGTGAGGCCACATCTGCCTCTTACGTGATACCGTGTTTAATGTGTTTAAGCCGGCAGTTACCCTCTTGAGATATCACAAACACACACACACACATAAATACGCAGGCCCATATTTATACTTTTTGACGCTAAACTGCGCTAACGCAGTTTAGCGTCAAAAAGTTTTGCGCCGTCTAACGCCATTCTGAAGCGCCATGCGGGCGCCGTATTTATGGAATGGCGTTAGACGGCGCAATCAGACCGGCGCTGCCTGGTTTGCGTGGGAAGAAACCACGTAGACCAGACAGCGCCGGCTTAGGGGGAAAATGGCGCATGGGCGTCTTAAAATGGGGCAAGTCAGGTTACGTCGAAAAAATCGTCTTAACCCGACTTGCGCCATTTTTTAACGACGCCCATCCCCCATCAACATGACTCCTATCATTGGAAAGATAGGAGTCATGCCCCCTTGCCCAATGGCCATGCCCAGGGGACTTCTGTCCCCTGGGCATGGTCATTGGGCATAGTGGCATGTAGGGGGGCACAAATAAGGCCCCCCTATGCCACCAAAATAAAATATAAAAAATAAAAAATAAAACTTACCTGAACTTACCTGAATGTCCCTGGGGTGGGTCCCTCCATCCTTGGGGGTCCTCCTGGGGTGGGCAAGGGTGGCAGGGGGGGTCCCTGGGGGCATGGGAGGGCACCTGTGGGCTCATTTTGAGCCCACAGGCCCCTTAACGCCTGCCCTGAGCAGGCGTTAAAAAGTGGCGCAAATGCGCCGTTTTTAGCCACGCCAACTCCCGGGCGTCTCTTTTGCCCGGGAGTATAAATACCACGTAAAGGCCTGGGAGTCATTTTTTAGACGGGAACGCCTCCCTTGCATATCATTAACGCAAGGAAGGGGTTCACGCTAAAAAATGACGCACATTCCGGGAACTTTGGCGCTATTCGCCTCTAACGCCATAGTATAAATATGGCGTTAGTTGGCGTTAGTTTTGCGTCGAAATTGCGTCAAAAAAACGACGCAATTTCGGCGCAAACGGAGTATAAATATGGCCCGCAGTGCTTAATTTGTAAATAAAAACGTGCGGGTGTCCAAAGCTCTCCCTGCTGCAACTAAATGCGGAAGCACAGAATACTGAGGCGGGTTAATCCTGAAGCCATCTCAGGCCTCAATTCATTTACAGCCACTCCCTGCACCTTCAGCTCACTCTTGCAGCTTTCTGCTTTCTCCATTTCAATTTTCTTTTCCTACGTTTTTCCATATGTGTCTTTTGTTCGCAGTAAATGCTTGAGGCAGAAAATAGATGTCGGCCCTGGAAAATAAGTGCCGGTGCCCCGCACCCGAAACCACCAGCTCAAATTAGGCACTGATTCATAGACACACACTCACTCCCCTCTCCACAAACATATCTAATATTGGGCTAACAGCCATCAAAGTGTGCATATGAGCATGCATGGGGCCCAGCCTCCCTCGGACCTTTCAAGAGAGGCTCATTCTTCAGGCCACCATCAATACATATTGGCGAGATATTGGAGACTGGAGTTCCCCTCATCAGTTTCTGCAGTGGGGGGCAGTATTTTGTGTTAGGCCACTGTGAGCATGTCATATTTATGCGCCTGTGGTGCTCTTGAGATCTGTGTGATGTTGTCACTCCCATTTATGTGTCAGTCCAGATCTCCTCCTGGAGCAGTTCTTCTAAACACAACATACTTTAATTTAAAAAAATCGCTGTACAAATGACCGCGATAAGCTTCAAGACGTCGCGCTGTGCCAAGAAATAAATCTGGGCAAAAAGGCGGGCTCGTGTCTGCTTGCCGACTCCGCGCCTCACTCCTGACCTTGGGACATGACGCTTCCTTTATCGCACACTATCGCTGCGGTGGGCTCCACTGACAACATCGTATTTTACTTCTTCCGTAAAAACTTTCCACAACGCGTCATCTATGATTGCTGAATACCTTTTATGAGTGAAATGGGCCGCGACAGCAAACACATAACAGTGCCTCATACTTTGCAATTAAACGTAACTTCAGTTCTCCAGAAAGGAGACCTGATATGGGCTTTGACATCGACATGGACATGACCCCGACCTACTATGACCTCCATCTGCCAGATTTGCAACTGTACCTTCCATTTTCTTAATATTGGATGCTAAAGCCTTGTCAATGTTATGGCGAGTAGTGGCTAAGGTTGCCCCTGCAATGGAACAGTGGTGGCTGGTGACTGAAAGCAGTGGTGGGGCACAAATACAAGACGGAATTGCACCTTGTGGGTGAGCCTCACTACCCACGTATTTCCATTCACCTACTCATTCACTGCCCTTGGTCACCTATCCATTTACTCATCCACATTGTCATCCACTGCCATTCACACAACTCTTATACACAGACACCCACATTTTCTCAGCCACTCAGTCAAGCCCTGCAAACACTTATTCAAACAAACACACATTGCCTCACCCATTCAGTATCCAGCAGTTTCAGTGATAAAAGGTACACGTTTATTTGAGCTGCATGTTTAATATGACATATCACGTCATTAGTCTGCAGAAGAAATAAAACGAACATAACTACCGATGATAAATTACTGGAACCATTACTGCCTTTGAGAGACAAAATCACCTACAGAGGCAGTGAAGGGAGAGGAAAGCTGAGAGAACAGATTTTTTTCTTATTGTCTAAAAAAGATAGAGCTCCAACTTACTTGTGTGCAGGGTTGTCTTTGGCATATTTATGACTTGAGGTCTTCAGGTCACACTCCTGTCTCCCAGAGAGCCCTGGATGGAGTTATTTATTGTATGTATTCCATTTCTCTGCCACAGACTGCTTGTAATGCAGGAAAAGGGGATTTTCTTTGCGCAATGCCACATTCTTTTGATAAAATGTGATCTCTGGTACATAGACCCTTCAGATCACACCCCACCATTTGAGTAGATAGGAAAGGGTGGATAATAATATTGGAGCAACATAAAGTTTTCAGAAACCTGGGCTGAACAAAAAACGCTCCAGGCTGTTTATTATCAGGTCTTCTGGTGGAGGAGGAGATAAGCCAGGGACATCACTGCTTTCTGAGAAAACGTAAGGGCTTTGCCTGGGCAAGCCCTGTCAGCCCTACTGTGCGGCTTTCAGCCACATACTGACACAGGCGCAGTGGGGCTTTTCAAAGTGCACAACTTTCACTCTGAAAATGTTGTGCAGAAAATGTTTTACTTTCATCATGTAATTAAATAAATGCTTCACTAAAGAGGCCAGAAAAGGCTAGGGGCGCAGCCCCTCAGCCCTTGAACACCAGCCGCCCCTGCAATGGAAGTGTTAATCTGCTGCGCTTATCGCTGGGATGGCTGTTGACATCAGTGGGGTGCACCGAATAAACATCATCCCTATAGTTTCATCCCAGCATAACACCCTATGACAGTAAGGATAAACACAGCACGTTGCTGCTCTTATTTTATTATGAATAGCAGCGAGGGTCAGTTTTCTTCTCAAGTTAGATTCATAGGTAGAGTCATGCGTAGTACTGACACACTTTTCTTATGCTATGTGCCTTGTCCTTAGTGAGTAAACTCACTAGGAGACGCGTATAGGTCGATTAATCTTTTGGATCACATAGGGTATCCTAGACAAGTGTTATGAGTAAAAAACATCCACAATAATAAATTCAGTCATCGAATAATACCAGAGACTAGTCTAATAAGAAGAATACCATCACTCATAAGAAGGTTAGTTCGTTTTATTCCCTATTAATTACAACTCTAATCAAAAACCTTTATTCAACATAACCATAATCACCATAACTTTTTTTAGCAACATGAGTAATGAATCATCAAGATTATATTAATGTGCAAGCAACATTAATCAAAGCATAGAAATTCATGAGCATTGAACAATTCAGCAATACGAGTCAGTCAGTCTAAGTCAAAGTCACCATTAGTCACCCTTGTCAGCCTACCTATCTCAAATTAGCATCAGCATGTGGGACTTCATGCGAAAGTACATTTTGGCAAAAATTGTAATTTGGAAAAAATCTAACTAACAGAGAAAAACATTTCTAAAACAGCTCAGTTGGTACCTAGAAGAAAAAGCACCCGTAAGTCAGTTGAGTTATAGCTACCTATCCAAGCTAGATCAGCAACGAGTCAGTCTTCGTCTCCAGGTCATCAGTTATCAGCTCTGCTTGGCTCGCAGGAAGCAAGCCCAGTATTTCAGCACTTTGAACATCGTCTCCTGACGTCATCAACTTTCGCCTCTCCGTTCTAATTTTTCCTCCTGTGTCATGACTTTTTGTTAGGGTCTCTCAGTCCATCCCACAATCCGCCAGTTGGTCAACCTTATCAGAGGTTAGGACTCTAACCTATAGTTTTTGTTCACCACTTGTCTACGTTATTTTGAGAGTCAAGTTCCATTAACATGATTGGTCCTTCTGTCGATGAGAACATTCATCTGGCTCTTCAGGTAACAAAATTGTTGCCCCAGCTTTTAGTCAGTAGCTCCATTGTTCAAGTCCTGGGAAAGTACATTTAGCCTACTGTACACATAATTGTATCAATTTGTTCTGATCGTCTTCTGTCCACTGGTGAGTTTGCAGATTTTTCTAGCAGGGTTCATCGCTGAACTCTGTACAGTTCAAGGTCCTTTTCTCCAGTTCTAGTCCTCGGCAGCTCATCGCGTCTCCATGTTTAAGCAAGCAAGGTCCAGCACCGACCAGGCACTTGATGCAGCTAAGTTAGGAATATGAACCATCACAAACATATGTTTATACTAATAATTATGACATATTAATACATAATTTCCACATTATTTTAGTTCTGTTAACACAAATGGTGACCACTCCCCGTGGGCACATTTTACACATTACACGTTATTTCAATTATTAGCTCAAATTGTCATTATTTCTCATTAGTATGTATAATCGAATCATTAGAATATTCTCATATTAGCATATCAGCTGCAACAGTCCCTCCTCTGATGACTAAATATGTCATAACACCTTTCTTTTATTGATCTTTACAAATTACTTTCAGTTACACTTTGGTCTCTTCTATTTCTATTTTCTCTATAGATTCTTCTTCTGGGCCGTTCTTCCCTCCTCTGATTATTTTTAGCTCTTTTCAATTGAATTTTGTGCCATAACTTACATGCCCTCCATAATCCTAATATGAGAGTGATCACAATTAATATTCCTTTAACAATTTTCCACAATATCCGACCCCAAATTTGACTAAACCAATTGCCTAGTGTTGCAAATCCATTTCTTACTTTGTCCCAAACTCCTGATTCCTTCAACTCTTTTAAATCCTTACTTGCATTTGTTAAATTAGTAAGCAATTATCTTACTTCCTGCTCATTTGCAGGAATATATGAACAACAGTGCCTTTCATTAATAATTTTGCAGACTCCACCGTCTTTAACCAAAATTATGACTAAAGCAAGCCTATTTTGAAGCGTCATACCTCTATCCGCAGCTAACTCAGTATTTAGTAATAGTATAGCTCCTGTGAAGTTAGTTAACATATTATCTACTATAGTTGACAGCTTTCGAATCTTGTTTGCATTTAATATAACTCCTACGGATGGAATTACTGCTCCAAAAATATCCCCTACTATTGCAGAGGCTTTTTCTCTTCTTTGTCTTACTCGGTGTAATTCATTCCCCTTTGGTATTTTCTTTAAATCATCTATTTGATCAATCTTAGGGAACACTATTTCCAAGTAACATGACCCATACCATCCCTTAGGGAGACGATAATAAACTGTTAGGGTTTGTACACAGCAAAGAGCATGTCCCCTCTCACTGCACTAGTGGGTTCTGTAATAAGCTCCCTTTTAAAATTACTACTGAAAGCCTTTCTTGTTATCTCACCTTCCCCCCCCTCTAGGCTTCTGTGTATGTTGTTTAATGTGCTGTTTTGTTTACACATTGGGCCTTGCTTTTACCAAGGCTTCTTTAAAACACTCCTCCCTAGGCCATGTGTTAATCCAACTCATTTGCATAATAACTGAAACTCTGCACACCTTTCAAGAACATGTACAGCATGTGAGGACCACACCCAGCTCTTCAAACCACACCCAGCTCTGCACACCTTCCAAGAACATGTGCAGCATGTGAGGACCACACCCAGCCCTTCAAACCACACCCAGCTCTTCGAACCACACCCAGCCGTGTCTATAAAAGGCATCCCCCGAGCCTCACCCAGTGCTTGTGCTCGTCTACCTCCCGCTTACCTGAGAACAGATCCCTCGGCGCTGGCACTCCTGCTCTTTACAGACTTTCATTGACTTCAATGGGCGCAGCTTCTGGCTCTTCCTTCTTCCGGTTTCCAGTTCCTCCTTGCTTCAGCCTCTCTCCTACGAGTAACCTGCAAAAGAGAAAGAAGACAAGGTTAGACTGATCAGTATCTCTTGCCAGCAACAAGTAAGTGCAAAACGTTTTATTACCTGAAAGAACTTTGACAACAATTTCTGGATTCGTGTATAGACAATTTGAAACGAAATACCTTCCACGAACATTGTGATTCAAACTCTTTGTTACAAGAATATTTTGCAGAACTTTGTGAAGCAAACATTGTTTTTTCTCATGGAACTTTTAAGAATCGAACAGTGGAAACCATTAACAGCAAGGCTAACAGTAAATCAAGGACTTGCACAAATTACATGCTGTATTTTGATGTAAAAGTACAGTATTTGTTTTATAAAAGATTCTGGAAATATGGGAAAAGTGAGTCTGCTATTGGGAATTTAGGCTTTAGTTATATTATGATGAATGTTTGATATTGGTAATTCTGATAACGGTATTTGTTTAATGTTTTAGAAGCTTTACAGTAATAGAAAACACATCCCAGAGCAGTAACACATTCCAAACCTGGAAACTAGAGACCAGGATCCAAGAGGTACTTTTAGAAGAGAATTTCTAATAAATAAAGGGATAGTCAGGAACCCATTTAGGAATAGGTTGCACTTATCTGTTCTTTGTTTATGTTTCATTAGGCACCAGTTTCTACAGAAGTCAGAAAGGGCCGCAGATTTGTGCAGCACTTCAACAGTGGAAACGCAAGAACGGTGTTTTTTATTTTATCCACTTCCCCCCTTCCCTTGAGCTTCTGTTCTTAGTGCACTGTTTTAAAAACTAGTGTGCTGGAACAAGCAGTTTCAGGGTGGGGTCGGATTGTCTTCAACCTCCATCAGAACTGAACAAGAACTCAGGTGAGCTGGGCTTCGACAGAAGCACAAGCCTTAAAAAATTTCAGTTCTGGTGGACGATGAATACCGGGGAAGAAATAGAGGGCATTGACGTCACGGATATGGCGCAGGCCCTAAATGAGAACTTGGCTCATAATGAATCAGTGTCTGGCATCTTGCAACATATGCAAGAGGAAATAGAGAGATTAAAGATGGAGAATACCTCTTTAAAACAGGATTTAAGCAGGTATAAATTTAGGGGATCTCAGTGGAACACAGCTTCTACGCCTTTGTTTAAAACCTCCTCAGAGACAGGGGCGCCATCAAAACATACAACTTTGCCTTCCCCACTTGAGGTTACTGTTAATGTTCCTAATGTTGTGCCCTTAGCAGCACCTGAACGTTGTCATGGAGATAGTAACAAATTCCATGTTTTTATCAATCAATGTCAATTACACTTCATTTGTAAGCCACAACAGTTCCCTACTGATGATACGAAAGTGGCATTCGTCTTGTCTTATTTGGGTGGCACAGCAGCCAATTGGTCAATTCCTTTCGTGGATAGAGATGATCCCATCCTCCATAATTGGAATCAATTTAAACGTACCATGACCAGCCTTTTTGCAAAACACACTTTCATGCAGGCACGTGATAATGAGCTTTTAAATCTTAAACAAGGTAACAAGGATTTATTGACCTATCTCACTAGTTTTAATCGTTTACTGACCGAGACACAGTGGCCAGAAGAAAAGCGTGTCTCCCTTTTTTATAAAGGTTTGAGAGACGATTTAAAAGACGCGCTGGCTCATATCGTTGATTTGCCAAAAGACTATTCGGACTTTGTAGATTTAGTTGTGAAATTAGAACATAGACTAGGAGAAAGAAAGGGAGATAAATACAAACTGGAATCACGGTTAACTTTTATTAGACACGAGAAGAAAGACACAGATAATAAACTCCCTGAACCAGAGCCTATGCAAATAGGGACACTCAGAGGTCCACTAACATCAGAGGAAAAAGAAAAAAGGAGAAAATTTCAATTATGTTTATATTGTGGCAGGGCAGGTCACTTTGCCAGAGAATGTCCAGTAAAGCCTAAAACTCCACGAAAGGGTGCTGTTTCCTCCACCTCCTCAACTGAATCGGGAAACGATTAAGCTCGACAAGGGGAGAGGTTACTTGTTCGAGAAAACATCTTAATCAAACCTCTAATGCTGCAGTCTTCAGGGTACCGCACATACCTAGACATTTCATAATTCAGGTCGTTTTAATTGTTACTACCCAAGTGAGACATTCTCTCCCTGTCCTACTGGACTCAGGCGCGACAGGAAATTTTGTGGATAATAAGTTAGCTGAAATCTTAGGACTTCCTATGTGCCTAAAGCCTTGTCCAGAAGCAGTATGTGCAGTGAATGGGTCAGAATTGACCTCTGGATTAATCACAAAACAAACAAGTCCACTTGTTATGGTCTGTCAGAACGGGCACACAGAGGTGATTAGCTTTGATCTGATAGATACTCCTAATTTTGGTTTGATTCTCGGGGTACCCTGGTTAACAACTCATAACCCAAAAATTGATTGGGTGAATAGAACTGTTACTTTGGATTCCTCTTTCTGTAGAACCAATTGCTATCAAGAAGCAGGTACAGAACAGAGCACAGTATTACACTGTGCTAGTGTTACACAAGATGAACCAAGTCTCCCTCCTGAATATTCTGACTTTAAAGACGTCTTTGATCCAGTAAAGGCTAGTGTGCTGCCCCCACATCGGTCTTATGACTGCCGTATAGATCTTATCCCAGGGGCCCCTTTACCTAATAACAGAGTATATGCTTTGACTGACGAAGAAACCAAATACTTAAGAACCTACCTAGATGACCTACTACAGTCTGGGTTCATCCGTCATTCCACATCTCCGGTGTCATCTCCACTCTTTTTTATCCCGAAGCTGGATAAATCCCTGCGCGCGTGTATCGATTATAGAGGACTAAATAAGGCTACAATAAAGAATAAATATCCTCTTCCTCTAATACCTGTGTTGTTGGATCAATTAAGACATTCTACTGTATACACTAAACTAGATCTGCGGGGAGCTTACCACCTGGTCCGAGTAAAAGAGGGGGATGAGTGGAAGACAGCTTTCAAGACAAAGTTTGGTTTATTTGAGTACACAGTAATGCCCTTTGGGTTATGTAATGCCCCTGCGGCCTTTCAGTTCTTTATAAATGAGGTCCTACACGAATTCCTGGACGTTTGTGTCATAGTATACATAGACGACATCCTCATTTACTCTAAGAACTCAGAAGAACATACCCAACATGTTCGTGCAGTATTATCAAAGTTAAAAGAAAATCATCTTTTTGCTAAGTTAGAAAAGTGTACTTTTAATGTCAACAAGGTGGACTTTTTAGGATACTGCCTGTCACCTCAAGGAATAACTATGGATGTAAAGAAAATCAGTGCTATTGCTGATTGGCCAGAACCATCCTCTGTAAAAGATATTCAGAAATTTCTGGGTTTCGCCAATTTTTATAGGAGGTTTATTGCACATTTTGCAGACATTGCGGCCCCAATAACTACCTTGTTGCGGAAAGGACAATGATTTCTTTGGACTGATGAGGCGGCACACGCCTTTCAACTCCTAAAACAAAAGTTCACTTCAGCCCCAATTCTGAAACATCCTGATCCTGACTTGCCCTTTTTTGTTGAAGCGGATGCTTCACAAGTAGCTTTAGGAGGAGTTCTCTCTCAACGAGATGCAGTAGATGGCCAGTTACATCCTATAGCCTTCTATTCCAAAAAGTTATTGCCAGCCGAACAAAATTACACTGTGGCTGAAAGGGAACTACTAGCTATCAAAGTAGCCTTTTCAGAATGGAGACACCATTTAATGGGAGCCAAGTACCCAGTTACAATCTTTTCTGACCATAAGAACCTACAGTTTTTTGGATCACTTAAAGCACTAACACCACGTCAGATGCGCTGGTTAATTTTTTTTAGCACATTTGACTTTGTTATAACCTATAGACCAGGTGCACAACAAATTCAATCTGATGTGTTATCTAGATAAGGACATACCTCAGACATGAAACAAGATAAAATAGGAGAACCCATTATTCTTCCCCAAAAGTTGTTGGCACCAGTACAACAGAAGGATTTCATCACAGATCTATATAATGCACACATGCAAATAGCACCTCAGGATTGGTTAAAGGATTCCCATAACACAATACAACGAGGTTTATTGTATCACGACAACATGCTGTTAGTGCCCACCTCTGAATTACAAACACAGGTGATAATTTGGCATCACGCCTCACCGTTGGCAGGTCATCCTGGTTGGGTAAAAACCCTGGAAAATGTGCAAAAACACTTTTGGTGGGACACTATAAGAAAGGACATTAAGCAATTTGTCACTACCTGTCCAATTTGTGCAAGACATAAATCTTCTCATAAGGCTCCTGACGGCTTGTTAATACCAATGCCAACACCCAAACAACCTTGGCACACTGTGAGCGTAGACTTTATTGTAGGTTTACCACCTGTAAAATCCTTCACAACAGTGTTGGTAATAGTGGATTTTTTATCTAAAATGGCACATTTTGTACCATTACGGAAATTACCCACGGCGGCAGAATTTGCCGATATTTTTATAAGGGAAATTGTGCGTTTACATGGTTTGCCAAGCAAAGTGGTGTCAGACCGAGGGAGCCAGTTCAACTCCAGATTTTGGAAAAAATTATGTGAAAAACTGAAAATAGATGTGGCCTTATCCACTGCTTTCCACCCAGAGACAGATGGACAGACTGAACGACTGAACCAAACCTTACTTCAAACGCTACGTTGTTTATTGGCTGATTATTCTAGTGAATGGTTGGAAGCTCTCCCTGTAGCAGAGTTTGTTTATAATAATACTGAGCATTCAGCTCTACTTTGCTCACCATTCTATTTCTTGCAGGGGTATCATCCAAGAGCTATACCCATTTTGTTAGAAGATTCCCTGTTGCCTACAGTAACGGATAGACTAACCAGGTTAGGTGACATACAAGACAAAGCCAGGAAACATTTATTAAAGTACAAGGAAAGCATGAAAAGACAAGCAGACAAACACAGGTCTGAGGCCCCAATGTATAAAATTGGTGACAAGGTATGGCTCTCCACAAAGAACCTAAACATAGAGGGATCCCGAAAGCTGCAACCACGTTTCATTGGACCCTTTAGTATAACTGCCATAGTAAACCCGGTAACAGTAAAATTAGATTTACCAAAAGAATATCCAGTACATACTACATTCCATGTGTCCTTGCTTAAGCCGTCCAACTCAAAAACCCGACCTGAACCACCACCTCCACCCATACCAATTAAGGGAAATCTGGAATATGAAGTGAAAAGCATAAAAGACTCAAAAAGAATTAGTGGACGTCTGTTTTATTTAGTAGAATGGAAAGGATATGATGAATCTGAGAATTCATGGGAACCAGCATCATATGTACATGCCCCACAGCTGATTAGACGGTTTTATTTAAAAAATCCAGGAAAACCCCGTCCTGTAGGAGGGCCTTTGAGGGGGGCAACTGTTAGGGTTTGTACACAGCAAAGAGCATGTCCCCTCTCACTGCACTAGTGGGTTCTGTAATAAGCTCCCTTTTAAAATTACTATTGAAAGCCTTTCTTGTTATCTCACCTTCCCCCCCTCTAGGCTTCTGTGTATGTTGTTTAATGTGCTGTTTTGTTTACACATTGGGCCTTGCTTTTACCAAGGCTTCTTTAAAACACTCCTCCCTAGGCCATGTGTTAATCCAACTCATTTGCATAATAACTGAAACTCTGCACACCTTTCAAGAACATGTGCAGCATGTGAGGACCACACCCAGCTCTTCAAACCACACCCAGCTCTGCACACCTTCCAAGAACATGTGCAGCATGTGAGGACCACACCCAGCCCTTCAAACCACACCCAGCTCTTCGAACCACACCCAGCCCTGTCTATAAAAGGCATCCCCGAGCCTCACCCAGTGCTTGTGCTCGTCTACCTCCCGCTTACCTGAGAACAGATCCCTCGGCGCTGGCACTCCTGCTCTTTACAGACTTTCATTGACTTCAATGGGCGCAGCTTCTGGCTCTTCCTTCTTCCGGTTTCCAGTTCCTCCTTGCTTCAGCCTCTATCCTACGAGTAACCTGCAAAAGAGAAAGAAGACAAGGTTAGACTGATCAGTATCTCTTGCCAGCAACAAGTAAGTGCAAAACTTTTTATTACCTGAAAGAACTTTGACAACAATTTCTGGATTTGTGTATAGACAATTTGAAACGAAATACCTTCCACGAACATTGTGATTCAAACTCTTTGTTACAGAATATTTTGCAGAACTTTGTGAAGCAAACATTGTTTTTTCTCATGGAACTTTTAAGAATCGAACAGTGGAAACCATTAACAGCAAGGCAAACAGTAAATCAAGGACTTGCACAAATTACATGCTGTATTTTGATGTAAAAGTACAGTATTTGTTTTATAAAAGATTCTGGAAATATGGGAAAAGTGAGTCTGCTATTGGGAATTTAGGCTTTAGTTATATTATGATGAATGTTTGATATTGGTAATTCTGATAACGGTATTTGTTTAATGTTTTAGAAGCTTTACAGTAATAGAAAACACATCCCAGAGCAGTAACACATTCCAAACCTGGAAACTAGAGACCAGGATCCAAGAGGTACTTTTAGAAGAGAATTTCTAATAAATAAAGGGATAGTCAGGAACCCATTTAGGAATAGGTTGCACTTATCTGTTCTTTGTTTATGTTTCATTAGGCACCAGTTTCTACAGAAGTCAGAAAGGGCCGCAGATTTGTGCAGCACTTCAACAGTGGAAACGCAAGAACGGTGTTGTCTCTCTTTTTTATTTTATCCACTTCCCCCCTTCCCTTGAGCTTCTGTTCTTAGTGCACTGTTTTAAAAACTAGTGTGCTGGAACAAGCAGTTTTAGGGTGGGGTCGGATTGTCTTCAACCTCCATCAGAACTGAACAAGAACTCAGGTGAGCTGGGCTTTGACATAAACATTAAGTCCACAAATATAATAAATTCCGGGAATCACAGGGTTGGCACCATTCAACATGAACGTCCATTTACTCTGAAACAAAAACACATGTCTACATTCACTCGTTCCCACAAATAAAGTGTTGGTGCATGACTTTGGCCTATATATACACAAAGCTTCCCTACATGTAAGGCATCTAGAGCTAACTTTCCTTGTGTTTTAATAGCAGTGTAAGCATAATCATTTTTGTAAGTCTTTTTCTCTAATCCTTTTTATAATTTTTCTTTTAATGCTTTTCTTCTATCATCAGTACGCCCAAGAAAGCTCTTTTCCATGGGGGTTAATAAGCATGTCAAATTGTTACGATGCGCATAAGCTGTGCCAAAAGTTAGTGTAGGCTCAAAGAATCCTCTAACGAATACTATATCATGATCCTTAGCTACCCTACTCAAATATCTAATTATAGGAACAAAAGAAAATACTAAATCATAATTTGAATAAAAGTATTGAATATACTCCTGGTTATAGAAGCGTGTTAGTAGCAGACTACAAGCTATACCGTAAGTCAGAGGTAGACTATGATAAGTAACCCATTCCTCCACAGAGGAGGGTATTTGCATACACACAAGACAATCCTTTGCATCCATCGTTTCCACATACTCGCTCAATAAACGATAAAAGACGTTAGAAGACAACTCTCCCTTCGCGTTAGTATAATCATGGAAATAATGTTCATCTAATTTCAACTTCTCTATAGCTGTTAGTGTAGTAGTTTCATGCACAAATGTAACTTTTGCTTCTTTCATTTCATGTAGTGACATTCACACAATCATTATTATAAACAACATTCCACACACAATTGCCATTCCTACACTCAAATATCTGCAATACCTAGTGTTCCTAACGTTATTGTCTAAACTAACCATGATCTATAAAGAATCAGAAAACAGAATTTCAACTCTTAATCAATATACAGCAAATTAAAAATCAATATATACGTCTTCTTTTTCACATTTCAATTTCATACAGTAGGACCCTTTTACTTCCTTTGTCAATCCGGTTAGCAGCTGGTCATATATGGGTTTCTAAGTGTCATATCAGGCTTTAATGTCTTTTCCGATAGAATCAGTAATCTCAATTTCCCTCCTGTTTCGACTGGACAGTCAAATGCTTTTCCTCTTCAAGTTGCATCAAAATACTGGTTTGGAACTTCCCTATCAAAGCAAAAGGACATAAACTCATTTTGCCAGTCACTTGTCGAGGCGTATGCCCATTCTGGTCCCGTGTATTTCCAACTTGCCACTCTCTTTCTTTTCAACCTCCTTTCTCCTGTTAATTCTCCATCACTCAGTTCATCTTACTTTGTGGTGTCTTGTACTTCCTCCATTGTTTCATTTATTACCAAGTCCTTTTTTAGGGTCGAGCCTGCGTTGCATGCGCTCGCGCATGCGTTTCTCAGTGAGACTCTTTTGTATTTAGAAAAGGGCTCGGAGCCCTGTCAACTTCACGTCAGTGTTTTTTATTGGTTGGTGGGCTTCCCTAATAAAATCTGCTTGCTTTCATTAGTCGAAGGCACGCATATGTCATGCCTTTTCCGGTGGCTAGCCCTCCTCCAGCGCAGCGACCAAGTACAGAAAACATGCGAGGCTCGCTGTTTTCCATCGGGCTTGTGGACTTTTTTTTCTCTAATTTACGAGCGCGATCTCGCTTGGCAGAAGTCGAGCGCTTTACATACTTGATTTCACTTTTTCGGGTTATGTACATAAATGCACTTTTGCCCGATAGGTGAAAAGTCGGGTTAGGAGTTTACATCGCGATCAGCTCTAACATGAGCAAACGCGAGACCCGATGCATTGTAAATGCTTGTCTTGCCTATGTGTGACTCAGGCCAATGATCTCCTTTTCTTACTCCTTCTGTCAACAATCTTTTTTTAAGTTTGGACTCTTTTCTTTCACCTTATCTTATGTGCCTTCTCTTGATGGGCCTGCAACTGGTTTGGGAGGAGTCAGATCACTTTTGCCTTGACCTGCCTCAACTCTCTCCCCCTCAGGCTCTGGCACTGGGTCTTCTTGTGTTTCAGTCTCCTTTGCTTGTTTTATCACTTTTCCTGTACATGGATCTCTTATCACTTCTGTTGCATTGTTTTCACGTTCCGTCTCTTGATTTTTCACACCCTCGTCTCTCACCGGGATGATTGATACTTCTTCGGCAAATTCTGTATCTACTTTTGGCTCAACTTGTTCTGACTCTGGCTCAGGTAGAATTATTCGTTTTGCTGCTACTGGCGTTCTTAGCAACACCTCTTCATGATCCTGAGGACTAACAACCTTTTTCGTATGGCTTGCATGTATCCAATTAGACAATCCTGCACATTTTACAGCTGTAGTAGTCATCAACACCACTTGGTATGGGCCTCTCCAACGTGACTCTAGGTAAGTCTTTCGCACATGCTTTTTGATCACGACCCAGTCTCCGGCTCTAAGACTGTGACCTGGGTCATGGATAGGTGGCAGGGTAACGGCTTGTACCTGCTGAGAGAAAGATCGAACCACATCAGCTAGACCCTTGCAGTAGTCCAACACCATATCATCTGTAATATTGACTAGAGCATTGGCTGGTATTGCTGGCAGTCTCATTGCTCTCCCCAAGAGAATCTTGTGTGGGGACAATCCTGTCTTCCTGTCAGGTACATTCCTCATTGACATCAACACTAAATGCAATGCATCTGGCCACTTTAGATTTGTGGCAGCGCACATTTTTGCAATTCTTGATTTCAGGGTACCATTCATTTGTTCTACCAATCCTGATGCTTCTGGTCGATAGCTGCAATGTAGCTTTTGATCAATGTTCAATGCTGCACATAAGAGCTTAATCACTTCATTATTGAAGTGGGTTCCCCTATCTGATTCTAAAGAGATCGGGAATCTGAACCTTGGTATCAGTTCTCTGAGGAGCAATTTTGCAACTGTGAGACTATCATTTCTGCGTGTGGGGTATGCTTCGATCTAATGACTGAACACACACACAACCACCAACACGTACTTCAATCCACCACATGCAGGCATATCAATGAAATCCAATTGCATTCTGCTGAATGGTCCTCCTGCTCTTCCAGTGTGGCTCAAATTCACCACTGTTTCTTTTCCCACATTTAGTTGCTGACAGATAACACGCCTATGACATACTGCTTCGGCTGCCTGCCTGAATTTCGGATTGAACCAATCAACTTTGAATAGTCTAATCATGGCATCCCTTCCAATGTGTTCCTGACCATGGTAATACCGAGCCATCTGAGTCAATAGACAATTCTGTAACACCATTTGACCCTCCTCAGATACCCAAATCTCATCTGGTCTTTGTACGCATTTTAGCTTGATCCACAATTTCTTCTCTTCTTTTTCTGCATTTTCTTGCAATGTCTTTAATCCTCTAGGGTGTCAATTACTTTTAAAACAAAATTTGCACAACTGTTTTCCTCATCTTGCATTAGTTCCTACTTATCCTTGAATGATATACAGTTCAGGGCGCAGAACCTTGCTCCCTGATCCGCATATCCATTTCCCAAAGAAATGTAGTCGGGTGTTTTCTGGTGTACACTACATTTTACTACAGCAATCTCCTCAGGTAATTGTATGGCTTACAACAACTTTTTTATTCTGTCACCATTTTGTACTGGGGTTCCACTTGAGGTCATGAACCCTCTTTGTGACCACAGTTGACCAAAGTCATGAACAATTCCAAGTCCGTATTGACTTTCTGTGTATATTGTCACTCGCAATCTGGTAGAGACATAACATGCTCTAGTGAGAGCCACCAATTCTGCTACTTGTGCTGAATATACGCCCGGAAGCCAAGTTGCTTCCAGAGTTCCTGTAATGGTACATACAGCATATCCTGCCCTCAATGTGCCTGTTCCATCTCTGAGACATGAACCATCAAGAAAAACAATTTGATCATTTTCTTCTAAACGGGTATCTCCGATATCAGGTCTAGGCTTAATACAGAGGTCGGAAACCTCCAGACAATCATGCTTTATATCTTCCTCCTTTTCAATTTCAACAGTATCACTTGGCAGTAGTGTTGCTGGATTCAACACTGTACATCTTTTCAAAGTAACATTTAAAGCTCCCAATATGCTCGTCTCATACCTTGTCAGTCGAGCCCCCGTCAAGTGTTGTGTTTTTGCTCTTGCCAGCAAAATTTCAATAGAATGTGGCACCATTACCGTCACTGGGTATCCCATGACCACCCTTTACATTGCAAAAGACTTTGACCAACTGTGCTACTGCTCGCAGACGACCTGGTAAAGCTGCTGCAACCGGGTCCAAGGTAGCTGAAAAATAGGCTACTGGGCGGTAAGCACCTCCATGGACCTGTGTCAAGACAGACAAAGAACAAGCATCACGTTCATGACAAAACAATGTGAAAGGCTCCGTGGAATCAGGCATTCCCAACGCCGGAGCTCTGCCCAAACTCTCTCTCAATTCAGTGAAAGCCCTCATCTGATCTTCATCTAGAGCAATGGGGTCTGTGACTCCCTTGTGTGTTAATTGTTGTAAAGGCTTGGCAATTTCAGTTAAATTCGGAATCCATTGTCTACAGTCTCCTACCATTCCCAGGAACATGCGCACATCTTTCTGGGAAGTTGGTGGGTTCCTTTGCAAAATTATTGCAATTCTTTCTCGGGAAATTCTCCTCAGCCCTTTCTCAATTTGATGTCCCAAATATTTAACAGATTTCTGACAGTATTGTAATTTTGCCGGTGAGACCTTGTGACCAAAATCCCCTAAGTGATTCAACAGGGCAATCGAGTCATGTTTACATTCGTCTCTTGTTCTGGATACCATCAATATACTGGCCAAGAGTAGATTGGCAGGGTAATTCCAATGACTCTAAATTCTGTTTCAGAATCTGATTAAACAAGGATGGTGACTCTGTATACCCTTGTGGAAGCCTGCACCAGCTGTAGACCTTATCTAGGAATTTGAAACTGAAAAGAAACTGACTATCCCCATGAAGTGGTACTGAAATGAAAGCTTGTGACAGATCAACTACTGTGACCTACTCTGCCTCGCATGGAATCTGAAACAGTATCACTGCTGGATTGGGCAAAATCGGGCAACACTTAACCACCATGTCATTCACTTTTCGCAAATCCTGCACAACTCACACTTTCCCACAAGGCTTTTTCAGTCCCATTATCAGTGAATTACAAGGACTGCTCAGCACCTCTTTTAGAACACCCTGCTTCAGGAAGTCCCCAATTATTTGTGCCACTTTCATCATCACATCTTGCGGCATATTATACTGTGGAAGTTTCAGGAACATAACATTTGGCTTTAATGTGATTTTAATTGGTTCCACTCCTTTTATCAAACCCACTTCTTTTCCTGTCAAATCCCAGACCTTCTCTTTCACTGTTCCCTGCAAGTCTGCGTGCAACTTCTTCATTGTGAACATTGGAAAAATCTCAGTCAATGGGTATTCTTCAAATGCCTCGTTAAGAACCATGGCTGATGCCTGCTCTTCCTCATCATCACTGTTAGTTTGGACTTCTATCCCTGCACCTGTACAATTTATGGAGCATTTGGTTTTGCACAATAGGTCTCTGCCTAACAAGGATACAGGACTTGAGTCGCACACCACAAATCTATGCAATCCCATATAATTTACAATCTCAATTTGCACCGGTTCAGTGATAGGGTTTGTTAGCTGTCTATTCTCCACTCCCACAACCTGCACGGTTCTTCGGGAAAGGGGTAAATCTGGCACTTCCACACTCCTCACTGTGGAGCGCATGGCTCCAGTGTCCACTAGGAATGAGACCTTATATCCCATTACCTTTCCCTTTACAAAGGGTCCTCTCTGATCTACCTCTAGGGACGCAGCAAGTATACAGGCTCCTTCATCCGAACTGTCACTCATACATTCATCGTTTATTCCATCCTCACTGTGAAATGGGAATTGGTGTACTGTGTTGTTACTGTTATCTGATCTCTGACCATTAACCTGTTGAGAAAGCATAACTTATTGCTGCTCCATCGGGGCTTGGGGCATGTGCATTTGCTCTCTAGGCACCATAGGAATCTGCAGCTGTACTGGTGCTAAAGCAGTGAATTGTGCTTGAGGCACCTGCATCTGCTGTACAGGCAAAAAGTTTTGACCTCAGTTTTGAACATTCGGAACTTGGCCCCTCATTCTGGGGACTCTCACAGTTTGAACTGTACTGACATTGCCTTGCTGAACCATTCCTTCCTGCACCATCAATGGGCACTCCCGCTTCCAGTGTCCCACGTTTCTACAAGGTGACATAGCAACATCCTTTTCATGCCCTGCATGTCATTTTGAACGAACACCGTACTCAGATCCGGACCGCGCATCACATCCATACCACGTCCTTTACCCCTCACTTGTGGCTGAAACGTGATAGCTCTCTGTTGCGGTAGCACTAAAGCTCCTTGCACTCCTGATTGTTCTGCCTTAATCTGCATCACCATTGCTTTTTCCTTCAATTTCTTTTGTTTTAATTCAATCTTATCACTACAATATTTAGCATACTGCAGTACCTCATCAATCGGCTTTTGTCTGCCAACAAATCAAATGATTCTTAATCATCTGCCCTCAATCCTTCAGGTCTCAATCCTTCAACAAATCTGAACACAAAATGCAGCATGTCCTTTGGCTCAACTGCTTCTTTGCCACTGTATTCCTTGAAAGCCTTTAACAACCTCTCGTAATAGGTGTGTATTGACTCTTTGGTTCCCTGAACTGTCCTGTCAATTCTCTGCTAATCAATATTTTTCAGTGAAATTCTAGTTTTCGGATACTCAATCACCTTCTAATAATTTTTCATCACCTGAGGTGAGGGTGCGCCCGTAATCGTATGTCTCTCAGGTTCACTTGTTGGTCAGTCTACTGCTCTCTTGCATTCAACCCATAAATGAGCTGGTACAACTATCTCAAAGTATTCAAGTCTTCCCACAAACACTTGGAGAGTTTCACAAACCTCTCTGCCTGTTGGTACCTTTCAACTGGCTTCTTCCTCAATTTAGGATAATCATTTGTAAAAGACAATGGCCCTCATTACAACATTGGCGGTAAATGCCACTTACCCCTGTGCAGAAGGCCGCCAACACACCGCCACAGACGCGGAATTCCGCCACAGCTATTACGACCCACAGCTCAGAATCCGCCAAAATCTAGACACTCACACAAGTCCGCCACACCAAAGGTCAGTGATAAACTGGCGATAACAAAACCGACACCGTCATACCAACAGGAATACACCCACACTATCATGACCCATGAATCCACGCGGCGGTCTTTCAACCACGGTATTCCATTGGCGGTACACACCACTGCGCTCAAAATACACACACTCTTATAAAACACAACCACATTGGACAAATCGAAATACACACACCTGATACACATACACACACCACTCCCACACACCCAATTCAATATAAAACACACACCCACATTACCCACAAACCCTTACAACCGCAAACTTTGAAGAAGCCCCGAGAGACAGTGTAAAGAAATGGCTCCCTGTTGCAGTTACCCCCCACTTTTTGCCTGATACTGATGCTGACTTGACTGAGAAGTGTGCTGGGACCCTGCTAACCAGGCCCCAGCACCAGTGTTCTTTCACCTAAAATGTACCATTGTCTCCACAATTGGCACACCCCTGGCACCCAGGTAAGTCCCTTGTAACTGGTACCCCTGGTACCAAGGGCCCTGATGCCAGGGAAGGTCTCTAAGGGCTGCAGCATGTCTTATGCCACCCTAGGGACCCCTCACTCAGCACAGACACACTGCTTGCCAGCTTGTGTGTGCTGGTGGGGAGAAAATGACTAAGTCGACATGGCACTCCCCTTAGGGTGCCATGCCAACCTCACACTACCTGTGGCATAGGTAAGTCACCCCTCTAGCAGGCCTTACAGCCCTAAGGCAGGGTGCACTATACCACAGGTGAGGGCATAGGTGCATGAGCACTATGCCCCTACAGTGTCTAATCAAAACCTTAGACATTGTAAGTGCAGGGTAGCCATAAGAGTATATGGTCTGGAAGTCTGTCAAAAACGAACTCCACAGCTCCATAATGGCTACACTGAATACTGGGAAGTTTGGTATCAAACTTCTCAGAATAATAAACCCACACTGATGCCAGTGTTGGATTTATTACACAATGCACACAGAGGGCATCTTAGAGAGCCCCCTGTATTTTACCCAATTGTTCAGTGCAGGACTGACTGGTCTGTGCCAGCCTGCTGCTGAGAGACGTGTTTCTGACCCCATGTGGTGAGGGCCTTTGTGCTCTCCAAGGACAGAAACAAAAGACTGCTCTGGGTGGAGGTGCTTCACACCTCCCCCCTGCAGGAACTGTAACACCTAGCAGTGAGCCTCAAAGGCTCAGGCTTCGTGTTACAATGCCTAAGGGCACTCCAGCTAGTGGAGATGCCCGCCCCCTGGACACACTTTTGGCGGCAAGTCCAGGAGAGATACTGAGAAAAACAAGGAGGAGTCACGGGCCAGTCAGGACAGCCCCTAAGGTGAGCTGAGGTGACTCTGACTTTCAGAAATCCTCCATCTTGCAGATGGAGGATTCCCCCACTAGGATTAGGGATGTGCCCCCCTCCTTTCCTGGAGGAGGCACAAAGAGGGTGTAGCCAACCTCAAGGACAGTAGCCATTGGCTACTGCCCTCCCAGACCTAAACACACCCCTAAATTCAGTATTTAGGGGCTCCCCAGAACCTAGGAAACTAGATTCCTGCAACCTAAGAAGAAGAGGACTGCTGAGCTGAAAAACCCTGCAGAGAAGACGGAGACACCAACTGCTTTGGCCCCAGCTCTACCGGCCTGTCTCCCCACTTCTAAAGACACTGCTCCAGCGACACTTTCCCCAGGGACCAGCAACCTCTGAAGCCTCAGAGGACTGCCCTGCATCTAGAAGGACCAAGAACTCCAGAGGACAGCGGCTCTGTTCACCAAAGACTGCAACTTTGCAACAAAGAAGCAACTTTGAAACAACTCGTGTTTCCCGCCGGGAGCGTTAGACTTAGCACTCTGCACCCTATGCCCCCGGCTCGACTTGTGGAGAACAATCACTTCAGGCAGGACTCCCCGACTGCGAGACCGTGAGTAGCCATAGTTGCCTCCCCTGAGCCCCCACAGCGACGCCTGCAGAGGGAATCCCGAGGCTCCCCCTGACTGCGACAGCCTGCTTCTAAGAACCCGACGCCTGGTAGGGACACTGCACCTGCAGCCCCCAGGACCTGAAGGATCCGACCTCCAGTGCAGGAGCGACCCCCAGCTGGCCCTCTCCCTTGCCCAGGTGGTGGCTACCCGAGGAGCCCCCCCCTTGCCTGCCTGCATCGCTGAAGAGACCCCTTGCACCCAGCCGCCCCGTGCCGCTGAGGGTTTACTTTCTGTGTGGATTTGTCCCCCCCGGTGCCTTACAAAACCCCCCTGGTCTGCCCTCCGAAGACGCGGGTACTTACCTGCTGGCAGACAGGAACCGGGGCACCCCCTTCTCCATTGAAGCCTATGCGTTTGGGGCACCACTTTGACCTCTGCACCTGACCGGCCCTGAGCTGCTGGTATGGTAACTTTGGGGTTGCTCTGAACCCCCAACGGTGGGCTACCTTGGACCCAAACTTGAACCCCATAGGTGGTTTACTTACCTGCAAAAACTAACAAACTCTTACTCCCCCCAGGAACTGTTGAAAATTGCACTGTGTCTAGTTTTAAAATAGCTATATGTGATTTATGTGAAAACTGTATATGCTATTTTGCTATTTCAAATTTCCTAAAGTACCTACCTGCAATACCTTTCATTTGAAGTATTACATGTAAATCTTGAACCTGTGGTTCTTAAAATAAACTAAGAAAATATATTTTTCTATACAAAAACCTATTGGCCTGGAATTGTCTTTGAGTGTGTGTTCCTCATTTACAGCTTGTGTATGTACAACAAATGCTTAACACTACTCCTTTGATAAGCCTACTGCTCGACCACACTACCACAAAATAGAGCATTAGTATTATATCTTTTTGCTACTATCTTACCTCTAAGGGGAACCCTTGGACTCTGTGCATACTATTCCTTACTTTGAAATAGTGCATACAGAGCCAACGTCCTACAGACAGCAAAGCAAAGACAACACCAGCATACAGAGGCACACAACACCATCACACATACACATGTACGCACAAAACAACACACACCCCTAAACATCACCCCACACATCACAACACACACCACCTCACACATCACCCATACCACCCCATGGCACCGCAAAGACCCCCCATGTTTTCTGAGGAGGAGCTCAGGGTCATGGCGGAGGAAATCATCCGGGTAGAGCCACAGCTATTCAAATCACAGGTGCAGCACACCACCATAGCTAGGAAGATGGAGCTATGGCACAGAATCGTGGACAGGGTCAACGCAGTGGGACCGCACCCAAGAACACAGGATGACATCAGGAAGAGGTGGAACGACCTACGGGGGAAGGTGCGTTCCGTGATCTCAAGACACCACATTGCGGTTCAGAGGACTGGTGGTGGACCACTACCTCCTCCCCCACAACTAACAACATTGAAGGAGCAGGTCTTGGCTATACTGCATCCTGAGGGCCTCGCATGAGTAGCTCGAGGAATGGCTCTGGTAAGTTAAATCTTAAGTACTTCATCCCCCACCCTACCTGCATGCTATCACATACCCCCACCCTCGCCCTCACCCCCATCACTCCAACTCCTCACATATGTCCCACTATCACAAACCACACATCCCAACACAAAGCCCTGCATGCAACAACAAAGCATGGACACCCATCACCAATGCATGTCCACTACACATATCCACACAGACCCCTAAACAATTATCACACACGGTCCTACACAAGAATGTAAGCACTGGGGTACAGGGTCACCCACCCATTGCACACCATGGCACACACAGATGCAATAATCATGCCTTTACACCCCTGCCGGACCCCTACCCAACGTCACCGGACAGGAGGTTCCAGACATGTCCACTCCCCCCACAGAAGAGGCCCACAGTGATGACAGCAGCTCTGTCCAACTGGATCTAGATGACCAGCCCAGCCCATCTGGGACCTCAGGACAGTTGGTTCCCCTCACACAGTCACAGGCCACCACAGAGCCTCCCCCCTCAGGAAACACTAGCACAGCACCCACCCAGCAGGCCCATACCTCTGTCCCCAGGACACGCTACTCTACGGTCCTCCAGACAAACAGGTGAGTACAGATTACAGTGTGAGCATGCTGCATGGGCAGGTCCTGTTTGGAGTGGTGTGGATGGGAGATGGGGGGGGAATGAGGCATGCATGATACGACGGTGAGTGTATGTGCGTCAGGGCAAGGGTGGTAATGTGGGCCAATGACTGTGACGGTCCGGACGGTTAATGTTGTACCTTTTCCCCTGTACTATTCCTGTAGGTCAGCGCCCATCAGAAGAAGGATATTTGGCATGCCATCGCCAAGGACGTCCGGGCCCTGGGGGTCCACCACAGACGGAGCACCCACTGCTGTAAAAGATGGGAGGACATTTGCCGCTGGAGCAAGAAGACGGCGGAGGCCCAGCTGGGGATGGCCTCCCAACGTGGGAGGGGTGCCCGTCGCACCATGACCCCCTGATGTTCCGTATCCTGGCAGTGGCATCTCCAGAGTTGGATAGGCGCTTGAGGGCATCACAGCAGCAACAAGGGGGTGAGCACACTCACAGCCATCTGATTCAGCGCGCACTGGAGGTGTCTGGGTGGGGAGGTGGGCTGTCGGTTCCCCTAGGCTAGGGCGAGCCTTGTAGGCAAGGACCCTTTGTGAGGCAGGCTCAGTGGCACCCCATCCTCACCAGTGGTAAGAGCCATCTACACCTAGTCAGGCTCCATGTGTGCAGCAATCGGGCGTAAGCCTTGTACCCCATGTCCCTGTGTTCAATTAGGGAACTCAAAGTGCATGGCGTAAGGCAGAGGGCTGCGGTGTCTGTAGTGTCCACCAACGGTAGCGGTATTGCATGCACTTAACATGTCTTTCTACTTTCTTTCCCCCCTCTTTGTGCTCTCCCTGTTCTTGTGTGCATTAGTATCATTGGACGGAGGAGCTGTGCCACCGGAGCAGGAGGGAGCTGCATTCCGCATGGCCACGGAGGGCGAGACTACGGACTCGGAATTCACCAGTGGGACGGAGGGCGAGGGGAGCTCCACGGTGGGGACAGGAGCCGAGACCAGCAAGTGCCGGTACTCAGTACCGGACAGTACCGGCCCATTTAAAGCACTGAATCTGCCCCAGAAAAGGTGGCGGATTGGCCTCTCATAATGGTGTGGGCGGTACATTGTCTTCCGCCTGTCTGTTGGCGGTGACCGCCATGCTGTTTGTTTGTACCTCCGTGCGGTCGGAGTGTTAAAGTGGCTGTCTATGTTGGCGGTTTCCGCCACGGTCATAATTCCATTTTTTTTACCGCCGGCCTGTTGGCGGTCTTACTGCTGCTTTAACACCGACCGCCAGGGTTGTAATGAGGGCCAATATGTCTCTTCGATGCCATGGGACATAAACAAACTGCCCTTCTGGAATTTCCCTCATCGGAAACATTTTGGCTGCTTCTCCTTTCTCTGTTCCCTCTGTTTCACCTTCTGAATCTCGTTTTTGTTTATCTTTCCTTTTCGCCCATCTGCCTTACCACTTCTCTAGTGCTCCCCAAATCTGCGCACTCTGCAGCAAGTCCCTTAAATGTGCCTTCATTCCTGCTGACCTCATGTGTTCAAAATCCATTGCTTCGAAGTCTAATCTGTAACTTCGTCTCAAGTGCTTCGTTGTTTTAAGATCAATGTCATGCTTCTCTGCTACTTCTGCTAATTTCTGATGTATTTTCCTAACTTCCTTTGTAATCCTTGGACATAAATACCTCAGCTCTTCTTCAGTATAGGATTCTAACCTATTCAATCCCATTGTTCCCTCAACTAATTCATTTGCCTCAATATTTAGTCCCACTCGATTCAGTTGCTCTTCCCCTTTTGAGGCACCTTGCGATTAACTTAGACTATCCAGCCAACTAGTTAACTGCAGTGCTGTTAACCCTTGTAATGAAATGTTACTCACATTAACTGCTGGCAACTGTTGTGCCCCTGTTCCCAAGGCGTGTGGTGTTAAAAGTCTCATACTCTGATTGCCATCTGGCAATGCCACAAGAGGACTAAATCCCACAGGAGATTTGAGCTCCCCCGGACAATTACTTGAAAATGATGTCATTGGTGCTGAGTCTCCCACTCCCCTTCTTCCTAAGCTCTGTGATGTCTCAGTTTGTTCCCCACCATCTGTCTGCTTCTGGGCTGGTCCTACACTAATCGGTAACAATATTGTATCTGGACCTGCTCTAGACCCTGCACTTTGTGAGAGTGGTACTCCCATTGCCTGATTCATGACTGGTGCAAGGTCCAGTGATGTCCCTGTTAACTGATTGAATCTCGACATATTCTGTATCTGTGCTGGTGGCAGTAACATTGGAGTCAAGTCAGTCTGAACTAGCATTGGCTGCGATTGCACTTGCTCCCTCTGCACCACAATGTTTAAAACAGTCTCAAGAGTTGGTACATTTTGATAAATTCCTGGTGCTGAAGGTGTAGGTACCTGTACTTGAGCTTCCACTCTTATTCCTGCAACTGGTGTACTCTGCACTGCCCCTGGTATCTGTCCTCCTTCTGTTGATACAGCACCTGTGGCTCCCTGGGACGTCCCAGGAGTATCAGGAGGGTCTGTAGCAATATTTCCTGGACCCCCTGCATAAGTCGTCATTGGTTGAGGTCTATCCCTCAGTAACTGTGTAATGTAGTCCTCAACATCAGAGTCGTCATCATCCACATAAGATTTCTTTCTATTTTTCTTTTCCTCATCCTCCCTTTCCTTGCCATTTTTACCCTTGAATGAATCCTCACTTTCTGTGATTGCAGGAAACATCTTAATTTCCTTCATGGTTGCCATTCTCCATCTCTTTTGTTCCCAATCCCACATAGCTTCAGCTAGTGACTTTTCTATCTTCTTTATCCTTCCATTAGTTTTTGACTCCTGCTGCTGTCTGGCCACTAGCTCCCAAACTGCTAAAGCCTCAAACTGTGCTGGTCTCGGTAACAATCTCATGTCATATAATGATAATCGCAATTGATCCAAAACCCTCAGATTAAACGTTCTATACTCTGGGAATGCTAAGGTTCCCTGATTCTTAGTCAATGCACTTCATTGCTTTAACAAAAAACACAAAGCTATCCCTTTCTCTGTCATTACAAGATGTGCTGGACTATCCTCTGGGGGAGGGGGGTTGGTTCCCCCACTGAAGCCTTAATGTAAAAATCACCCTTCATCGCACTCCTAAATGCCTTGAAAAACTTCATTTTGCCTGTGTTATGTAATACAAATTCAGTAAATGAAATTACTTTTACTCCCAAGATTCCCTTCACCCGCTCGCTCAACCAATTGCCTCTCAGGGACGGCTGCCAATCCGGTCGCAGCTCTTCTCAGTTACCGACATATCCCAGAGCAGCACACACTGACGTCACACTAACACACAGCGGCTGACAAAGTCTTGAGGCTTGTCCTCCTTGACTCAATTTCTCTCAACTAATGCAATTATTTAGCAAGCGTCTTCACCAAATAATAACTAAAACAAACCTGCAGGTTTACTACAGGAAAGGACACAATCACTTCAGGGACCTTACAGGGTTTCACTAATGGCACTTTCTAATTCCTTAGCTATTACTCTTTCTCAGTCCCCCACATTTGCAAGTAAAATTCGACCCGCAAACTTTGCTCTCGACTGATTTTTGGGTCTGTCCTGGTGCACATAGGACTCACCAAATCTCAGTCGAAGTTTATTTTAATCATTTAACATTCACTCAGACTTGTTGACCATGCCCGATCAACCTACTAAACCAGACAGAATACAACATATGCCCAAGTGTCTCCTATACTTGTCAAAATACTCTGGAGTCTTAGACCACGCGTGGTCCGTACATCACCAACAACCACGTGGACAATTTTGAGCACCAATCGCCACACACAATTGAAGTTTGATGACTTCCCTATTCCTATACTTGGAGTACGCACACTCCTATTAACCCTCAACTGGAGTGCACAATCTCCCTACTTTTTACCTCACATGCATCACAATTCACCTGCAATCTGCTTAAGCCTGTGCAAGTGCAGTCTACTACTCTCATACTATTTCAAAACACGCTGGGAACATACTAAATTTTACCAACAGGATCCAGGATCTGGGAAAGTCATTTCTGGGTTTAAGGGGACATCATCTTTGCCATCATTACCATTTCAGAAAACAAAATTCAAACCTCATAAAATCTAGGCAACTTTACTCAATTTTAAACTACCACCATAACCTTTACTCACCACTTAACTAGTTCCCCAATGAAACTAACCTTCAGGCTGCTACCAAAAACTGCTAGTGCCCCTTGTCCTTAATGAGTAAACTCACAAGGGGACGCGTATAGGTCGATGAATCTTTTGGATCACATAGGGTATCCTAGTTAAGTGTTATGAGTAAAAAACATCCACAATAATAAATTCAGTCATCAAATAATACCAGAGACTAGTCTAATAAGAAGAATACCATCACTCATAAGAAGGTTAGTTCGTTTTATTCCCTATTAATTACAACTCTAATCAAAAACCTTTATTCAATGTAACCATAATCACCATAACTTTATTAGCAACATGAGTAATGAATCATCAAGATTATATTAATGTGCAATCAACATTAACCAAAGCATAGACATTCATGAGCATTGAACAATTCAGCAATACGAGTCAGTCAGTCTAAGTCAAAGTCACCATTAGTCATCCTACCTATCTCAAATTAGCATCAGCATGTGGGACTTCATGCGAAAATAATTTTGGCAAAAATTGCAATTTGGAAAAAATCTAACTAAAAGAGAAAACCATTATTAAAACAGCGCAGTTGGTACCTAGAAGAAAAAGCACCCATTAGGCAGTTGAGTTATAGCTACCTATCCAAGATAGATCAGCAATGAGTCAGTCTTCGTCTCCAGGTCATCAGTCATCAGTTAGGCTTGGCTCGCAGGAAGCAGGCCCAGAATTTCAGCACTTTGGACAGTGTCTCCTGACATCATCAACTTTCGCCTCTCCGTTCTGATTTTTCCCCCTGTGTCATGACTTTTTATTAGGGTCTCTCAGTCCATCCCACAATCCGCCAATTGGTCAACCTTATCGGAGGTTATGACTCTAACCTATAGTTTTTGTTTACCACTTGTCTATGTTATTTTGAGAGTCAAGTTCCATTAACATGATTGGTCCTTCTGTCGATGAGGACATTCATCCGGCTCTTCAGGTAACAAAATTGTTGCCCCAGCTTTTAGTCAGTAGCTCCATTGTTAAAGTCCTGGGAAAGTACATTTAGCCTACTGTACACATAATTGTATCAATTTGTTCGCTGAACTCTGTACAGTTCAAGGTCCTTTTCTCCAGTTCTAGTCCTCGACAGCTCATCGCGTCTCCATGTTTAAGCAAGCAAGGCCCAGCACCGACCAGGCCCTTGATGCAGCTAAATTAAGAATGTGAACCATCACAAACATAGGTTTATACTACTAATTATGACATATTAATACATAATTTCATAAATTCCACATTATTTTAGTTCTGTTAACACAAATGGTGACCACTCCCCGTGGGCACATTTCAGACATTACACTTTATTTCAATTATTAGCTCAAATTGTCATTATTTCTCATTAGTATGTATGCGCAAATCATTAGAATATTGTCATATAAGCATATCAGCTGCAACACTTACTAAGATTATTTATTTTGCATTTATTGCTGGAGCCCCAGCTTCACAGGTCCAAACTTATGCTAGTGATGTAGAATTGTAAAATGAATGTGATTTTTCTATATTTTTTAAATAGAGGAAAAATGATTGTGCAAAAACAACGGTATTGACCTGTGTATCAAACTCATGCAACTCAGCTTCTTTTTGTAGTTCCTTGTTTTGTTATGTTATATTGATTTGTGTAACACACTAATCACCCTAGAGGGTATACAGGTGCTCGGGCAGGTGTGTGGTCCCCAAGGTGCTTATACGAAGACCAGGTCTTCAGCTTCTTGCAGAACTCAGTAAGTAAGAAGGAGGCTCTGCTATGTTGAGGGAGGTTGTTCCATGTCTTGGGTGCGATGTAGGAGAATGAACGACCTCCAGTTATGCTTTTGCATATGTGGGAAATGTGTGCAAGTGAGAATGAGGCAGAGAGTAGGTGTAAGGAAATGGTTCCCTGTTGCAGTTACCCCCCACTTTTTGCCTGATACTGATGCTGACTTGACTGAGAAGTGTGCTGGAACCCTGCTAACCAGGCCCCAGCACCAGTGTTCTTTCACCTAAAATGTACCATTGTCTCCACAATTGGCACCCAGGTAAGTCCCTTGTAACTGGTACCCCTGGTACCAAGGGCCCTGATGCCAGGGAAGGTCTCTAAGGGCTGCAGCATGTCTTATGCCACCCTGGGGACCCCTCACTCAGCACAGACACACTGCTTGCCAGCTTGTGTGTGCTGGTGGGGAGAAAATGACTAAGTCGACATGGCACTCCCCTCAGGGTGCCATGCCAGCCTCACACTGCCTGTGGCATAGGTAAGTCACCCCTCTTGCAGACCTTACAGCCCTAAGGCAGGGTGCACTATACCACAGGTGAGGTATGCCCTTACAGTGTCTAAGCAAAACCTTAGACATTGTAACTGCAGGGTAGCCATAAGAGTATATGGCCTGGGAGTCTGTCAAAAACGAACTCCACAGCTCCATAATGGCTACACTGAATACTGGGAAGTTTGGTACCAAACTTCTCAGAATAATAAACCCACACTGATGCCAGTGTTGGATTTATTAATAAATGCACACAGAGGGCACTTAGAGATGCCCCCTGTATTTTACCCAATTGTTCAGTGCAAGACTGACCGGTCTGTGGCAGCCTGCTGCTGAGACACACCTCCCCCCTGCAGGAACTGTAACACCTAGCAGTGAGCCTCAAAGACTCAGGCTTCGTGTTACAATGCCTAAGGGCACTCCAGCTAGTGGAGATGCCCGCCCCCTGGACACAGCCCCCACTTTTGGCGGCAAGTCCAGGGGAGATAATGAGAAAAACAAGGAGGAGTCACTGGGCAGTCAGGACAACCCCTAAGGTGTCCTGAGCTGAGGTGACTCTGACTTTTAGAAATCCTCCATCTTGCAGATGGAGGATTCCCCCAATAGGATTAGGGATGTGCCCCCCTTCCCTCAGGGAGCAGGCACAAAGAGGGTGTACCCACCCTCAGGGCTAGTAGCCATTGGTTACTAAACCCCCAGACCTAAACACACCCTTAAATTTAGTATTTAAGGGCTCCCCAGAACCTAGGAACTCAGATTCCTGCAACCTAAGAAGAAGAGGACTGCTAAGCTGAAAAACCCTACAGAGAAGACGGAGACACCAACTGCTTTGGCCCCAGCTCTACCGGCCTGTCTCCCCACTTCTAAAGACACTGCTCCAGCGACGCTCTCCCCAGGGACCAGCGACCTCTGAAGCCTCAGAGGACTGCCCTGCATCTAGAAGGACCGAGAACTCCCTAGGGCAGCGGCCCTGTTCACCAAAGACTGCAACTTTGAAACAAAGCAGCAACTTTGAAACAACTTGTGTTTCCCGCCGAAAGTGTGAGACTTGCTACTCTGTACCCTATGCCCCCGGCTCGACTTGTGGAGAACAATCACTTCAGGGAGGACTCCCCGGCGACTGCGAGACCGTGAGTAGCCAGAGTTGCCCCCCCTGAAACCCCACAGCGACGCCTGCAGAGGGAATCCCGAGGCTCCCCCTGACCGCGACTGCCTGCTTCTAAGATCCGACGCCTGGTAAAGACTCTGCACCCACAGCCCCCAGGGCCTGAAGGATCCGAACTCCAGTGCAGGAGTGACCCCCAGGAGGCCCTCTCCCTTGCCCAGGTGGTGGCTACCCCGAGGAGCCCCCCCCCCCTTGCCTGCCTGCTTCGCTGAATAGACCCCTTGGTCTCCCATTGCTTTCTATTGAAAACCCGACGCTTGTTTACACACTGCACCCGGCCGCCCCCGTGCTGCTGAGGGTGTACTTTCTGTGTGGACTTGTGTCCCCCCCGGTGCCCTACAAAACCCCCCTGGTCTGCCCTCCGAAGACGCGGGTACTTACCTGCTGGCAGACTGGAACCGGGGTACCCCCTTCTCCATTGAAGCCTATGCGTTTTGGGCACCACTTTGACCTCTGCACCTGACCGGCCCTGAGCTGCTGGTGTGGTAACTTGGGGGTTGCTCTGAACCCCCAACGTTCGGCTACCTTGGACCCAAACTTGAACCCCGTAGGTGGTTTACTTACCTGCAAAAACTAACAAACTCTTACTCCCCCTAGGAACTGTTGAAAATTGCCACTATCTTACCTCTAAGGGGAACCCTTGGACTCTGTGCATACTATTCCTTACTTTGAAATAGTGCATACAGAGCCAACTTCCTACATTGTTGGATCAGCGGTGGGGTACAAGACTTTGCATTTGCTGGACTACTCAGCCAATACCTGATCACACGACTAAATTCCAAAAATTGTCATTAGAAGCTGATTTTTTAAATTTTAGCTATTTTTCAAAAAATTTAAAAGTCCTGCTAGGGCCTTGTGTTAGTCCCTGTTATCATTTCTTTTAGAGTTTAAAAGTTTTGTGAAAGTTTGAATTAAGTTCTAGAGATAGTTTTAGATTCTTAAAAAGTATTCCAACTTTTAGAAACAATGTCTAATGCAGAAGAGAGTGTGATGGAACTCGACCTCACACCTTACCTCCATCTTAGAATGAGGGAGCTAAGGTCTCTCTGCAAAATAAAAAAAATAAAAGTTGACACAAGCCCTTCCAAAGCACAGCTCCAGGGGCTGCTGGCAGAGTTTGACAAAGCCAACCCCTCTGAGGATGACCTCCCAGAGGATGAAGCTAGTGACTTGGAGGAGAATTCCCCCCTCCAGTCCTAATTAGGGAGATCAGGGCCCCTCAAGCCCTGACTCCAACTGTGATAGTCAGAGATGTTGCTTCCCTCACAGGAGGGTCCAGCACCTCTGTAATCACTGAGGATAAGCCTCAGTGAAGAGGACCTCCTGCTCGCCAGGATGGCCAAAAGATTGGTTTTAGAGAGACAGCTCCTACCCATAGAAAGGGAAAGACAAGAGATGGGTTTTGGTCCCATCAATGGTGGCAGCAACATAAATAGGGTCAGAGATTCTCCTGACATGTTGAAAATCCCAAAAGGGATTGTAACTAAATATGAAGATGGTGATGACATCACCAAATGGTTCACAGCTTTTGAGAGGGCTTGTGCAACCAGAAAAGTAAACAGATCTCACTGGGGTGCTCTCCTTTGGGAAATGTTCACTGGAAAGTGTAGGGATAGACTCCTCACACTCTCTGGAAAAGATGCAGAATCCTATGACCTCATGAAGGCTACCCTGATTGAGGGCTTTGGATTCTCCACTGAGGAGTATAGAATTAGGTTCAGGGGGGCTCAAAAATCCTCGAGCCAGACCTGGGTTGATTTTGTAGACTACTGTAGGAAAGTACCATCTTGCCTGGCATGTTACCCCCATTTTTCACTGTATATATGTTGTTTTAGTTGTATGTGTCACTGGGACCCTGTTCACCAGGGCCCCAGTGCTCATAAGTGTGCCTGAATGTGTTACCTGTGTAGTGACTAACTGTCTCACTGAGGCTCTGCTAATCAGAACCTCAGTGGTTATGCTCTCTCATTTCTTTCAAATTGTCACTGACAGGCTAGTGACCAATTTTACCAATTTACATTGGCTTACTGGAACACCCTTATAATTCCCTAGTATATGGTACTGAGGTACCCAGGGTATTGGGGTTCCAGGAGATCCCTATGGGCTGCAGCATTTCTTTTGCCACCAATAGGGAGCTCGGACAATTCTTACACAGGCCTGCCACTGCAGCCTGAGTGAAATAACGTCCACGTTATTTCACAGCCATTTTACACTGCACTTAAGTAACTTATAAGTCACCTATATGTCTAACCTTTACCTGGTAAAGGTTAGGTGCAAAGTTACTTAGTGTGAGGGCACCCTGGCACTAGCCAAGGTGCCCCCACATTGTTCAGGGCCAATTCCCCGGACTTTGTGAGTGCGGGGACACCATTACACGCGTGCACTACATATAGGTCACTACCTATATGTAGCTTCACAATGGTAACTCCGAATATGGCCATGTAACATGTCTAAGATCATGGAATTGCCCCCTCTATGCCATCCTGGCATTGTTGGCACAATTCCATGATCCCAGTGGTCTGTAGCACAGACCCTGGTACTGCCAAACTGCCTTTCCTGGGGTTTCACTGCAGCTGCTGCTGCTGCCAACCCCTCAGACAGGTTTCTGCCCCCCTGGGGTCAAGCCAGGCTTGTCCCAGGATGGCAGAACAAAGGACTTCCTCTGAGAGAGGGTGTTACACCCTCTCCCTTTGGAAAATGGTGTGAAGGCAGGGGAGGAGTAGCCTCCCCCAGCCTCTGGAAATGCTTTCTTGGGCACAGATGTGCCCAATTCTGCATAAGCCAGTCTACACCAGTTCAGGGACCCCTTAGCCCTGCTCTGGCGCGAAACTGGACAAAGGAAAGGGGAGTGACCACTCCCCTGACCTGCACCTCCCCTGGGAGGTGTCCAGAGCTCCTCCAGTGTGCTCCAGACCTCTGCCATCTTGGAAACCGAGGTGCTGCTGGCACACTCGACTGCTCTGAGTGGCCAGTGCCACCAGGTGACGTCAGAGACTCCTTCTGATAGGCTTCTTCAGGTGTTAGTAGCCTATCCTCTCTCCTATGTAGCCAAACCCTCTTTTCTGGCTATTTAGGGTCTCTGTCTCTGGGGAAACTTTAGATAACGAATGCAAGAGCTCATCAGAGTTCCTCTGCATCTCTCTCTTCACCTTCTGCCAAGGAATCGACTGCTGACCGCGCTGGAAGCCTGCAACACTGCAACAAAGTAGCAAAGACGACTACTGCAACTCTGTAACGCTGATCCTGCCGCCTTCTCGACTGTTTTCCTGGTGGTGCATGCTGTGGGGGTAGTCTGCCTCCTCTCTGCACTAGAAGCTCCGAAGAAATCTCCCGTGGGTCAACGGAATCTTCCCCCTGCAACCGCAGGCACCAAAAAGCTGCATTACCGGTACCTTGGGTCTCCTCTCAGCACGACGAGCGAGGTCCCTCGAATCCAGCAACTCTGTCCAAGTGACTCCCACAGTCCAGTGACTCTTCAGTCCAAGTTTGGTGGAGGTAAGTCCTTGCCTCACCTCGCTAGACTGCATTGCTGGGAACCGCGACTTTTGCAGCTACACCGGCCCCTGTGCACTTCCGGCGGAAATCCTTTGTGCACAGCCAAGCCTGGGTCCACGGTACTCTAACCTGCATTGCACGACTTTCTAAGTTGGTCTCCGGCGACATGGGACTCCTTTGTGTAACTTCGGGTGAGCACCATTTCACGCATCCTCGTAGTGCCTGTTTCTGGCACTTCTCCAGGTGCTACCTGCTGCTAAGAGGGCTCCTTGTCTTGCTCGACGTCCTCTCTACCTCCTGGTCCAATTTGCGACCTCCTGGTCCTTCCTGGGCCACAGCAGCATCCAAAAACGCTGACTGCACGATTTGCAGCTAGCAAGGCTTGTTGGCATTCTTTCGGCGGGAAAACACTTCTGGACAACTCTCCACGGCGAGAGGGATCCGTCCACCAAAGGGGAAGTCTCTAGCCCTTTTCGTTCCTGCAGAAACCTCAGCTTCTTCTGTCCAGTAGAAGCTTCTTTGCATCCACAGCTGGCATTTCCTGGGCATATGCCCATCTCCGACTTGCTTGTGACTTTTGGACTTGGTCCCCTTCTTCCACAGGTACCCTAGATTGGAAATCCACCGTTGTTGCATTGTTGGTTTGTGTCTTTCCTGCATTATTCCTCTATCACGACTTCTTTGTCTTTGGGGGAACTTTAGTGCACTTTGCACTCACTTTTCAGGGTCTTGGGGAGGGCTAATTTTCTAACTCTCACTATTTTCTAATAGTCCCAGCGACCCTCTACAAGGTCACATAGGTTTGGGGTCCATTCGTGGTTCGCATTCCACTTTTGGAGTATATGGTTTGTGTTGCCCCTATCCCTATGTGTCCCCATTGCATCCTATTGTAACTATACATTGTTTGCACTGTTTTCTAAGACTATACTGCATATTTTTGGTATTGTGTACATATATCTTGTGTATATTTCCTATCCTCTCACTGAGGGTACACTCTAAGATACTTTGGCATATTGTCATAAAAATAAAGTACCTTTATTTTTAGTATAACTGTGTATTGTGTTTTCTTATGATATTGTGCAAGTGACACTTGTGGTACTGTAGTAGCTTCACACGTCTCCTAGTTCAGCCTAAGCTGCTCTGCTAAGCTACCATTATCTATCAGCCTAAGCTGCTAGACACCCTATACACTAATAAGGGATAACTGGGCCTGGTGCAAGGTGCAAGTACCCCTTGGTACTCACTACAAGCCAGTCCAGCCTCCAACATTGGTTGTGCAGCGGTGGGATCAGTGCTTTGAGACTACTTACCACTCTTGTCATTGTACTTTTCATAAGAGAAAAATATACAAAACAAGTTCAGTGTGTGTACACATAACTAAAAAGTTTTGCATTTCCTCTTTTCACTCTTTTCTAAAGTGCTGAAAAGTACTTCTAAACTTTCAAAAAGTTCTTAAAAGTTTTAAAAGTTTTTTTTCTGTCTTTCCAAAAAGTTCTGAAAACTTTTTTCTCTTTTTCTATCACTTTAACTCTCTCTAAAAATGTCTGGCACAGGCCAAAATGTTGACCTGTCTAAAATTGCATATGATCACCTTAGCTGGAAAGGAGCAAGGAGTCTCTGCATAGAGAGAGGTTTGAGTGTAGGGAAGAATCCTTCCTTAGAACTGTTACTTAACATGCTTAGAGAACAAGATAAGGCTAAAAGTGCCCCATCTGTTGAAAAAGTAGCTAATGGTTCTCAATCTGATCCAGGGACTACCCCAGGAAAAGGTTCAGGAAAGAAACATCTTAGCCTGCCCATTACAAGACAGTCTAGCATAGTTGTTACTGAGGTGGAGTCACATCATACAGATGATGTTCTCTCACATTACACTGTCAGCCAAGCTGTTAGGGTGCCCTCTGTAAGGGACAGGTCTCCTTCTGTTCATTCCCATCATACCTCTGTATCTAGAAATGTCCCTCCCACCAACCCTGATGACAGATTGTTAGAAAGGGAACTCAACAAGTTGAGGGTGGAACAAACCAGACTGAAGCTTAAAAAGCAACAGCTGGATTTGGATAGACAGTCTTTAGAATTAGAGAAGGAAAGACAGAAGTTGGGTTTAGAAACCCATGGTGGCAGCAGCAGTATTCCCCATAGTCATCCTGCAAAAGAGCATGATTCCAGGAATCTGCATAAGATAGTTCCCCCTTATAAGGAGGGGGTTGACATTAACAAGTGGTTTGCTGCACTTGAGAGGGCCTGTGTTGTACAGGATGTCCCTCAAAGGCAGTGGACTGCTATCCTATGGCTATCATTTAGTGGAAAAGGTAGGGATAGGCTCCTTACTGTAAAAGAAAGTGATGCCAATAATTTTACAGTACTTAAGAATGCACTCCTGGATGGTTATGGCTTAACCACTGAACAATACAGGATAAAGTTCAGAGAAACCAAAAAGGAGTCTTCACAAGACTGGGTTGATTTCATTGACCATTCAGTGAAGGCCTTGGAGGGGTGGTTAAATGGCAGTAAAGTGACTGACTTTGAAAGCCTGTATAACTTGATCCTGAGAGAGCATATTCTTAATAATTGTGTGTCTGATTTGTTGCACCAGTACTTGGTGGACTCTGATCTGACCTCTCCCCAAGAATTGGGAAAGAAGGCAGACAAATAGGTCAGAACAAGGGTAAACAGAAAAGTTCATACAGGGAGTGACAAAGATGGCAACAAAAAGAAGGATGGTAAGTCTTCTGACAAGGGTGGGGACAAATCTAAAAATGAGTCTTCATCAGGCCCACAAAAACACTCTGGTGGGGGTGGTGGGTCCAAATCCTCCTTTAATCAAAACAAAGAAAAGAAACCATGGTGCTATTTATGTAAAGTAAAAGGCCATTGGACAACAGATCTCAGTTGTCCAAAGAAAAGCACCAAGCCTCCTACCACTACAACCCCTACTGCTACACCTAGTGTCCCTACTAATAGCAGTGGTGGTGGGAGCAAACCTACTAATAGCCAATCCAAGGGAGTAGCTGGGCTCACTATTGGTAACTTAGTTGGGGTTGGCCTTGTTAGGGAGGCCACAGAGGCTGTGTTAGTCTCTGAGGGGGCTATTGATTTAGCCACCTTAGTTGCTTGTCCCCTTAATATGGATAAGTACAAGCAGCTACCCCTAATAAATGGTGTTGAGGTTCAGGCCTACAGGGACACTGGTGCCAGTGTGACTATGGTCATAGAGAAACTGGTCCACCCTGAACAACACCTACTTGGTCACCAGTACCAAGTAACCGATGCTCACAACAACACACTTAGCCACCCCATGGCTGTTGTAAATCTCAACTGGTCCAAAGAAAGTTGTGGTAGCCACAGATTTACCTGTAGACTGTCTACTAGGAAATGATTTGGAAACATCAGCTTGGTCAGATGTGGAGTTGGAGGCCCATGCAGCAATGCTGGGCATCCCAGGGCATATTTTTGCTTTAACCAGGGCTCAGGCCAAAAAGCAAAAAGGACAGGGAAGCTTGGATCCTGGAACAATGGACCAAGTGCTCCCTAAAGCTAGGGCTAGTAGAAGCAAACCACTTCCTACTATCCCTCCCTCTACAGTGGATTCTACTTCTGAGGAAGAAGAATTCCCTCCATGTGCAGAACCTACACCAGAGGAGCTTGAAGCAGATACTGCTGAGCTTTTGGGTGAAGGGGGGCCTGCCAGGGAGGAGCTGAGTGTGGCACAGCAAACCTGTCCCACATTAGAGGGTCTAAGACAGCAAGCTGTCAAACAGGCTAATGGGGATGTCAGTGACTCTCACAGAGTTTACTGGGAGGACAACCTCTTGTACACTGAGCATAGGGATCCTAAACCTGGAGCTGCCAGGAGATTAGTGATTCCTCAGGAGTACAGAAAGTTCCTCCTAACTCTTGCCCACGACATTCCCCTAGCTGGGCATCTGGGACAAATGAAAACTTGGGACAGACTTGTTCCCTTGTTTCATTGGCCTAGGATGTCTGAGGACACAAAAGATTTTTGTAAGTCCTGTGAAACCTGTCAAGCCAGTGGCAAGACAGGTGGCACTCCAAAGGCACCCCTTATTCCACTGCCTGTGGTTGGGGTTCCCTTTGAAAGGGTAGGGGTTGACATCGTTGGCCCCCTTGACCCTCCTACTGCTTCAGGCAATAGGTTTATCTTGGTGGTAGTGGACCATGCCACAAGATATCCTGAAGCTATTCCTTTAAGGACCACTACAGCCCCTGCAGTGGCAAAGGCCCTCCTGGGAATATTTTCCAGGGTGGGCTTCCCAAAGGAAGTAGTATCAGACAGGGGAAGCAATTTCATGTCTGCATACTTAAAGGCCATGTGGAAGGAGTGTGGTGTAACTTATACATTCACTACACCCTATCATCCACAAACAAATGGACTGGTGGAGAGATTTAACAAAACTCTCAAAGGCATGATTATGGGTCTCCCTGAAAAACTCCGCAGGAGATGGGATATCCTGTTACCATGCCTCCTTTTTGCCTACAGGGAGGTACCCCAGAAAGGAGTGGGCTTCAGCCCCTTTGAACTTCTTTTTGGACACCCTGTTAGGGTTCCACTCACACTTGTAAAGGAGGGTTGGGAACAACCTTTAAAAGCTCCTAAGCAAGATATTGTGGATTATGTACTTGGCCTCAGATCAAGGATGGCTGAGTACATGAAAAAGGCCAGCAAAAACCTTCAGGCCAGCCAAGAGCTCCAGAAGCAATGGCATGATCAGAAGGCTGTTTTGGTTCAGTACCAACCAGGGCAGAAAGTGTGGGTCTTGGAGCCTGTGGCCCCAAGAGCACTCCAAGATAAATGGAGTGGACCCCACACAATTGTTGAGAAAAAGGGTGAAGTCACCTATTTAGTTGACTTAGGCACTGCAAGGAGTCCCCTTAGGGTACTCCATGTAAACCGCCTGAAACCCTACTATGACAGGGCTGATCTCACCCTGCTCATGGCAACTGATGAGGGACAGGAAGAAGACAGTGATCCGCTACCTGATCTCTTCTCTTCCACAGAACAAGATGCTCTTGTGGAAGGTGTAGTTTTGGCTGATTGTCTTACTGCTGAGCAGAAAGACCATTGCATAAACCTCCTAGATCAATTCTCTGAACTCTTCTCTACTGTGCCAGGTACCACTTCTTGGTGTGAGCACACTATAGATACTGGAGACAGCTTGCCTGTCAAAAGTAAGATCTATAGGCAGCCTGACCATGTCAGGGACTACATAAAGCAAGAGGTCCAGAAAATGTTAGAACTAGGAGTGGTTGAGCACTCTGAAAGTCCATGGGCTTCTCCTGTGGTACTTGTACCAAAACCCCATTCCAAAGATGGAAAGAAGGAAATGCGGTTTTGTGTAGACTATAGAGGTCTCAACTTGGTAACCAAAACTGATGCTCACCCTATACCCAGGGCAGATGAGCTCATAGATACACTGGCATCTGCCAAGTATCTAAGCACTTTTGACTTGACTGCAGGGTATTGGCAGATCAAATTGTCAGAAGATGCAAAACCTAAAACTGCATTTTCAACCATTGGAGGACATTACCAGTTCACTGTGATGCCTTTTGGTTTGAAAAATGCACCTGCCACTTTTCAGAGGTTGGTGAACACAGTCCTGCAAGGGCTGGAGGCTTTCAGTGCAGCATATTTGGACGATATAGCTGTCTTTAGCTCCAGCTGGGATGATCACCTGGTCCACTTATGGAAAGTTTTGGAGGCCCTGCAAAAAGCAGGCCTCACTATCAAGGCTTCAAAGTGCCAGATAGGGCAGGGGAAGGTGGTTTATCTGGGACACTTTGTTGGTGGGGAACAGATTGCACCACTTCAGGGGAAAATCCAAACAATTATTGATTGGGTTCCCCCTACCACTCAGACTCAGGTGAAAGCCTTCCTAGGCCTCACTGGGTATTACAGGAGGTTCATTAAGAACTATGGCTCCATTGCAGCCCCTCTTAATGACCTCACATCCAAGAAAATGCCTAAAAGGGTATTATGGACAGCAAACTGTCAGAAAGCTTTTGAGGAGCTGAAGCAGGCCATGTGCTCTGCACCTGTCCTGAAAAGCCCTTGTTACTCTAAAAAATTCTATGTCCAGACTGATGCATCTGAATTAGGAGTAGGGGCAGTCCTATCACAACTTAATTCTGAGGGCCAGGATCAACCTGTTGCTTTTATTAGTAGGAGGTTGACCCCTAGAGAAAAGCGTTGGTCTGCCATTGAGAGGGAGGCCTTTGCTGTGGTCTGGGCACTGAAGAAGTTGAGGCCATACCTGTTTGGCAATCACTTCATTGTTCAGACAGACCACAAACCTCTACTTTGGCTAAAACAAATGAAAGGTGAAAATCCTAAATTGTTGAGGTGGTCCATATCCCTACAGGGAATGGACTATACAGTGGAACATAGACCTGGGAGTAGCCACTCCAATGCAGATGGACTCTCCAGATATTTCCACTTAGACAATGAAGACTCATCAGGGCATGGCTAGTCTTATTGTTCTTCGTTTGGGGGGGGGTTGTGTAGGAAAGTACCATCTTGCCTGGCATGTTACCCCCATTTTTCACTGTATATATGTTGTTTTAGTTGTATGTGTCACTGGGACCCTGTTCACCAGGGCCCCAGTGCTCATAAGTGTGCCTGAATGTGTTACCTGTGTAGTGACTAACTGTCTCACTGAGGCTCTGCTAATCAGAACCTCAGTGGTTATGCTCTCTCATTTCTTTCAAATTGTCACTGACAGGCTAGTGACCAATTTTACCAATTTACATTGGCTTACTGGAACACCCTTATAATTCCCTAGTATATGGTACTGAGGTACCCAGGGTATTGGGGTTCCAGGAGATCCCTATGGGCTGCAGCATTTCTTTTGCCACCCATAGGGAGCTCTGACAATTCTTACACAGGCCTGCCACTGCAGCCTGAGTGAAATAACGTCCACGTTATTTCACAGCCATTTTACACTGCACTTAAGTAACTTATAAGTCACCTATATGTCTAACCTTTACCTGGTAAAGGTTAGGTGCAAAGTTACTTAGTGTGAGGGCACCCTGGCACTAGCCAAGGTGCCCCCACATTGTTCAGGGCCAATTCCCCGGACTTTGTGAGTGCGGGGACACCATTACACGCGTGCACTACATATAGGTCACTACCTATATGTAGCTTCACAATGGTAACTCCGAATATGGCCATGTAACATGTCTAAGATCATGGAATTGCCCCATCTATGCCATCCTGGCATTGTTGGCACAATTCCATGATCCCAGTGGTCTGTAGCACAGACCCTGGTACTGCCAAACTGCCTTTCCTGGGGTTTCACTGCAGCTGCTGCTGCTGCCAACCCCTCAGACAGGTTTCTGCCCCCCTGGGGTCAAGCCAGGCTTGTCCCAGGATGGCAGAACAAAGGACTTCCTCTGAGAGAGGGTGTTACACCCTCTCCCTTTGGAAAATGGTGTGAAGGCAGGGGAGGAGTAGCCTCCCCCAGCCTCTGGAAATGCTTTCTTGGGCACAGATGTGCCCATTTCTGCATAAGCCAGTCTACACCGGTTCAGGGACCCCTTAGCCCTGCTCTGGCGCGAAACTGGACAAAGGAAAGGGGAGTGACCACTCCCCTGACCTGCACCTCCCCTGGGAGGTGTCCAGAGCTCCTCCAGTGTGCTCCAGACCTCTGCCATCTTGGAAACAGAGGTGCTGCTGGCACACTCAACTGCTCTGAGTGGCCAGTGCCACCAGGTGACGTCAGAGACTCCTTCTGATAGGCTCCTTCAGGTGTTAGTAGCCTATCCTCTCTCCTAAGTAGCCAAACCCTCTTTTCTGGCTATTTAGGGTCTCTGTCTCTGGGGAAACTTTAGATAACGAATGCAAGAGCTCATCAGAGTTCCTCTGCATCTCTCTCTTCACCTTCTGCCAAGGAATCGACTGCTGACCGCGCTGGAAGCCTGCAACACTGCAACAAAGTAGCAAAGACGACTACTGCAACTCTGTAACGCTGATCCTGCCGCCTTCTCGACTGTTTTCCTGGTGGTGCATGCTGTGGGGGTAGTCTGCCTCCTCTCTGCACTAGAAGCTCCGAAGAAATCTCCCGTGGGTCGACGGAATCTTCCCCCTGCAACCGCAGGCACCAAAAAGCTGCATTACCAGTCCCTTAGGTCTCCTCTCAGCACGACGAGCGAGGTCCCTCGAATCCAGCAACTCTGTCCAAGTGACTCCCACAGTCCAGTGACTCTTCAGTCCAAGTTTGGTGGAGGTAAGTCCTTGCCTCACCTCGCTAGACTGCATTGCTGGGAACCGCGACTTTTGCAGCTACTCCGGCCCCTGTGCACTTCCGGCGGAAATCCTTTGTGCACAGCCAAGCCTGGGTCCACAGCACTCTAACCTGCATTGCACGACTTTCTAAGTTGGTCTCCGGCGACGTGGGACTCCTTTGTGTAACTTCGGGTGAGCACCGTTTCATGCATCCTCGTAGTGCCTGTTTCTGGCACTTCTCCGAGTGCTACCTGCTGCTAAGAGGGGTCCTTGTCTTGCTCGACGTCCCCTCTACCTCCTGGTCCAATTTGCGACCTCCTGGTCCCTCCTGGGCCACAGCAGCATCCAAAAATGCTAACTGCACGATTTGCAGCTAGCAAGGCTTGTTGGCGTTCTTTTGGTGGGAAAACACTTCTGCACGACTCTCCGCGGCGAGAGGGATCCGTCCACCAAAGGGGAAGTCTCTAGCCCTTTTCGTTCCTGCAGAAACCTCAGCTTCTTCTGTCCAGTAGAAGCTTCTTTGCATCCACAGCTGGCATTTCCTGGGCATATGCCCATCTCCGACTTGCTTGTGACTTTTGGACTTGGTCCCCTTCTTCCACAGGTACCCTAGATTGGAAATCCACCGTTGTTGCATTGTTGGTTTGTGTCTTTCCTGCATTATTCCTCTATCACGACTTCTTTGTCTTTGGGGGAACTTTAGTGCACTTTGCACTCACTTTTCAGGGTCTTGGGGAGGGCTAATTTTCTAACTCTCACTATTTTCTAATAGTCCCAGCGACCCTCTACAAGGTCACATAGGTTTGGGGTCCATTCGTGGTTCGCATTCCACTTTTGGAGTATATGGTTTGTGTTGCCCCTATCCCTATGTGTCCCCATTGCATCCTATTGTAACTATACATTGTTTGCACTGTTTTCTAAGACTATACTGCATATTTTTGGTATTGTGTACATATATCTGGTGTATATTTCCTATCGTCTCACTGAGGGTACACTCTAAGATACTTTGGCATATTGTCATAAAAATAAAGTACCTTTATTTTAAGTATAACTGTGTATTGTGTTTTCTTATGATATTGTGCAAGTGACACTTGTGGTACTGTAGTAGCTTCACACGTCTCCTAGTTCAGCCTAAGCTGCTCTGCTAAGCTACCATTATCTATCAGCCTAAACTGCTAGACACCCTATACACTAATAAGGGATAACTGGGCCTGGTGCAAGGTGCAAGTACCCCTTGGTACTTACTACAAGCCAGTCCAGCCTCCTACAACTACTCAGTGAAAACACTGGATGCTTGGGTAACTGGAAATGAAGTGCATGACTATGTTGGGCTTTATAATTTGTTTATGAAAGAACACATTTTAAGTAACTGCTTCAATGAAAAGTTGCATCAGTATCTGGTAGACCTAGGTCCAATTTCTCCCCAAGAATTGGGAAAAAAGGCAGACCACCGGGTCAAGACTAGGGTAACCAAAACTTCCACTGGGGTTGACCAAAAGAAAGGGGTTACAAAGCCTTCCCAGGAGAAAGTGGGTGGCACTAGAAATAAAGAAAAATAGTCCTCTGTAGGCCCCCAAAAACCAGACCAGGTGGGTGGGCCCCGAGACACAACCCAAAACAAAGGTGGGTACCAGGGTAAGAACTGGGATGCCACTAAGGCATGGTGCCAAAACTGTAGACTGACAGGGCACCACAGCAAGGACATTTCTTGTCCCAAAAACAAACCCCCTAGCAAAATACCAGGGGTGACCAGTGTAGCCATTGGGGATGACTCCTCAGATGAGGAGGTCTTCATAGCCTTCAACTGGAAAAAGGGCCAACAGGTGAGTTGGAGATCCCAGAGGGAAGTAGACACCTCCACCACCTACTGGTGAATGGAATCACAGCCACTGCCCTGAGACACTTGTGCCAGTCACACTATTGTGCATGACAGGCTGGTGTTCCCAAACCAGTACATCCCAGGTGAGACTGCCAGAATAAGAGTTAGCCCAGACAGGGTCACTGATAGGCCTGTGGCTTTGGTGCCCATAGAAGTGGGTGGAACTTTTAGCTGGAGAAGGGTGGTAGTCAGTACAGACCTCCCCCTTGATTGTCTCCTTGGAAATGACTACCCAGAGGTTAGTCAGAGCCCAAGAGAGGAACTGGTCCAGTGCCAGTCCTCTCCCAATGATTCTGGAGGTGCTACCTCTGCAGTAACTGCAAGTAGGCCCCAGAATAAAAAGAAAAGAAAACAGTGTAGGAAGGGTGGACAACCTTTAGCCAAGGTTCCAGCAAGCCAAGGAGATTCTGCTCCAGTAGGGGAGAACTCCACAAGTGGCACTGGTAAAGTCCAACCTGACCCACAAGAAGTCCTGGCTAGTCAGGCAATTGTTAAGCCTGAGTAGGTGGCTCCTCAGCTAACAGAAGTAAGAGTGGAAGAAGGGTGTTTACTACAAGATGTGGTAACCCCCCACTCTAATACAGCAGACAGGCACCCTGAACCCAAAGAAACCTGTAACTTAGCTCCTTCCCTTGTAGGTGAAGAGCTAAAGGTGTGGTTCTGGGCACTGACAGCTGTCAGTGGCCTCTGCTGGGTGTTGGCCTTTATGGCTGCACTATCCTTGGCATGGTGGTCTGACCCCATGCCAAATAGCAAGTTAGGCCCCCTGACCCTGTTGGTCATGCTGGGGTTACTCCAGCTCTGGGTAACCTCTTTGGGTAAGCTAGGGGTGACCCTGGCTAAGATAAGATTAGCAGAGGTGGATGCCTCTAACCCCAAAATATAGAGAATGCGTGGAGACATTAAAAACACAGACAAGAGGCAATTCAGACTATGTCCTATCACTGTGGAAGTGGGTCAGTTCCCCAGAGGGAATGGCCTGAACAGGAGGATATAAGGCAGAGTAGGCCCTGCAACAAACCAGCCTATTTCTTCTACTCTTCCTCGCCTGGCAGACTAGGAAGACTCTCCCAGCTTTGGCTGAGTCTCCTGGCCTGTGGGCTGGGGGGGGCTTGTGTAAGGAAATGGCTCCCTGTTGCAGTTACCCCCCACTTTTTGCCTGATACTGATGCTGACTTGACTGAGAAGTGTGCTGGGACCCTTCTAACCAGGCCCCAGCACCAGTGTTCTTTCACCTAAAATGTACCATTGTCTCCACAATTGGCACAACCCTGGCACCCAGGTAAGTCCCTTGTAACTGGTACCCCTGGTACCAAGGGCCCTGATGCCAGGGAAGGTCTCTAAGGGCTGCAGCATGTCTTATGCCACCCTGGGGACCTCTCACTCAGCACAGACACACTGCTTGCCAGCTTGTGTGTGCTGGTGGGGAGAAAATTATTAAGTCGACATGGCACTCCCCTCAGGGTGCCATGCCAGCCTCACACTGCCTGTGGCATAGGTAAGTCACCCCTCTTGCAGACCTTACAGACCTAAGGCAGGGTGCACTATACCACAGGTGAGGGCATAGGTGCATGAGCACTATGCCCCTACAGTGTCTAAGCAAAACCTTAGACATTGTAAGTGCAGGGTAGCCATAAGAGTATATGGTCTGGAAGTCTGTCAAAAACGAACTCCAAAGCTCCATAATGGCTACACTGAATACTGGGAAGTTTGTTATCAAACTTTCTCAGAATAATAAACCCACACTGATGCCAGTGTTGGATTTATTAAAAAAATACACACAGAGGGCATCTTAGAGATGCCCCATGTATTTTACCCAATCCTTCAGTGCAGGACTGACTGGTCTGTGCCAGCCTGCTGCTGAGAGACGAGTTTCTGACCCCGTGTGGTGAGGGCCTTTGTGCTCTCTGAGGACAGAAACAAAAGCCTGCTCTGGGTGGAGGTGCTTCACCCCTCCCCCCTGCAGGAACTGTAACACCTAGCAGTGAGCCTCAAGGGCTCAGGCTTCGTGTTACAATGCCCCAGGGCACTCCAGCTAGTGGAGATGCCCGCCCCCTGGACACAGCCCCCACTTTTGGCAGCAAGTCCAGGAGAGATAATGAGAAAAACAAGGAGGAGTCACTGGCCAGTCAGGACAGCCCCTAAGGTGTCCTGAGCTGAGGTGACTCTGACTTTTAGAAATCCTCCATCTTGCAGATGGAGGATTCCCCCAATAGGATTAGGGATGTGCCCCCCTCCCCTCAGGGAGGAGGCACAAAGAGGGTGTACCCACCCTCAGGGCTAGTAGCCATTGGCTACTAACCCCCAGACCTAAACCCCTTAAATTTAGTATTTAAGGGATTCCCAGAACCTAGGAACTCAGATTCCTGCAACCTAAGAAGAAGAGGACTGCTAAGCTGAAAACCCCTGCAGAGAAGACGGAGACACCAACTGCTTTGGCCCCAGCTCTACCGGCCTGTCTCCCCACTTCTAAAGACACTGCTCCAGCGACGCTCTCCCCAGGGACCAGCGACCTCTGAAGCCTCAGAGGACTGCTCTGCATCTAGAAGGACCGAGAACTCCTGAGAACAGCGGCCCTGTTCACCAAAGACTGCAACTTTGAAACAAAGCAGCAACTTTAAAACAACTTGTGTTTCCCGCCGGAAGCGTGAGACTTGCTACTCTGCACCCGACGCCCCTGGCTCGACTTGTGGAGAACAATCACTTCAGGGAGGACTCCCCGGCGACTGCGAGACCGTGAGTAGCCAGAGTTGCCCCCCTGAGCCCCCACAGCGATGCCTGCAGAGGGAATCCCAAGGCTCCCCCTCACCGCGACTGCCTGCTTCTAAGATCCGACGCCTGGTAAAGACTCTGCACCCGCAGCCCCCAGGGCCTGAAGGATCCGAACTCCAGTGCAGGAGTGACCCCCAGGAGGCCCTCTTCCTGGCCCTGGTGGTGGCTACCCCGAGGAGCCCCCCCCCCCTTGCCTGCCTGCTTCGCTGAATAGACCCCTTGGTCTCTCATTGCTTTCTATTGAAAACCCGATGCTTGTTTACACACTGCACCGGGCCGCCCCCGTGCCGCTGAGGGTGTACTTTCTGTGTGGACTTGTGTCCCCCCCGGTACCCTACAAAACCCCCCTGGTCTGCCCTCCGAAGACGCGGGTACTTACCTGCTGGCAGACTGGAACCGGGGCACCCCCTTCTCCATTGAAGCCTATGCGTTTTGGGCACCACTTTGACCTCTGCACCTGACCGGCCCTGAGCTGCTGGTGTGGTAACTTTGGGGTTGCTCTGAACCCCCAACGGTGGGCTACCTTGGACCCAAACTTGAACCCGGTAGGTGGTTTACTTACCTGCAAAAACTAACAAACTCTTACTCCCCCTAGGAACTGTTGAAAATTGCACTGTGTCTAGTTTTAAAATAGCTATATGTGATTTATGTGAAAAGTGTATATGCTATTTTGCTAATTCAAAGTTCCTAAAGTACCTACCTGCAATACCTTTCATTTGAAGTATTACATGTAAATCTTGAACCTGTGGTTCTTAAAATAAACTAAGAAAAGATATGTTTCTATACAAAAACCTATTGGCCTGGAATTGTCTTTGAGTGTGTGCTCCTCATTTATTGCTTGTGTATGTACAACAAATGCTTAACACTACTCCTTTGATAAGCCTACTGCTCGACCACACTACCACAAAATAGAGCATTAGAATTATCTCTTTTTGCCACTATCTTACCTCTAAGGGGCACCCTTGGACTCTGTGCATACTATGCCTTACTTTGAAATAGTGCATACAGAGCCAACTTCCTACAGATCACTTATACAAAGTAATGTTTGGTAATTCATGTGTTTTCCTTCCCTAACCTAACTGCTGCATCTCTTGACCTGATGTTATGATCTGTATCGCTTTTGCTCTGTGGGAATAACAAGTATATATCAAAATCTGTCTTAGATGGATGGGGAAGGTGTGTGTTTATGATGTGAAAAGTATGAGGATGTCTCATATTTACATTCATGATGCTTGTGGTTTGACAAATGCCTGTTTGGCACAATAGTACTGATTCATGTTATTTTTGGTCTAATGATGTGTTGTGCAATACAGTATATTTTAATATAACTAGTTGTGGAGTTTTCCTTGTGATGTATCTATTGTGTCACTGGTGTTGTATTTGTTGTGCAAACTCTTTACACATTGCCTCTGGAATGAGACTGCTTGTGCCAATTACCAAGGGGGTTACCACGGGTTATCTTGAGTGTGTAGCTCCCTTGCCCTGACTAGAGTGGTGGGTCCTGCCTGGCTATGGTGCTAACCTAGCCAACCAGGAACTCCATTTCTAAGAACTGTCAAGAAGAAAGGCCCAATAGAAGAGGGGGCAGTACATGGTAAAGAGTTGACATCAGGATTAATCATCCATTGCACTAATTCATGAATAGTACTTAGTAAGGATAATCACAAAGAGTACTAGGCCTTTGACATAATTAATTCTCCTCAATTCCAGATCATCTTCGGAATTCCATAGTTAGCTAAAAAGTACCCAAGGATTAACAGGGAGCAAGGTACAATACAATTTAAATCATCAAATTGTAAAAATATATGTCAACAAGATCTAGATTGTGCATCAGAAAACATTAGGACCCCATTTACAAATGGCAGTCATAGTGATTTTAGAAGATACTGAAGAATAGACTCATTTGCTTACAAATATCCCTAAGGATATCATAATTTTCTTTCATCGTTATAGTAAACGGCAAGCAAGATATTTGCCTTCTCACAGAGAGTACGATTGTATAATTGACCTTCAGCTTGTGGCCAAATTGCCTTGCAGCAAAATATTTGCATTAATAGATAAGACTGAATATTTGGAACTATGCATAGAGCAATTTCTGGCAAATTGTTTCATTAGACATCTTCTGTGTCCTCACCTCTGTTTTTGAACCTCAGAAAGAAGGAAATCTGCTTACTTGTCTTAACTATCATGCCCTGAACAAAGTTACCATGAAAAATCGTTATCCCCTTTCTTTGATCTTGGTAATGTTAGATCAGATCAGGGATGTTAAGATTTTATGAGATCGACCTTAACGGGGCTTATCATTTGCTAAGAGTTTGTAAGGGACTTGAGTGAAAGATAGCATTTTGTTCTTATTTTGGGTGCTATGATTATCATGTCACACCATGTGGTCTCTGCCATGTGCCTGCAGCATTTTGTTTTTTATTAATGACATCCTCACAGTATTTGCTGACATTTTTGTCACTTTTTACATTGATAGTGTTTTTATATTCTCAAACAACTGACAGGAGCACATTCAGCATATGTGCAGGGGTTTGCAAAAAATGCAGGAATAACATTTATATGCAAAGGCTAAAATTGTGAGTTTAATGTTTCTCAGGTAAAAGTATTAGGATTTCTGATTCCTCCAAAGGGATCAAAAATGGATAATAAAAAGACTCGGGCAATCATTGACCGGCCTATTCCAAAGACATTGAGAGTTTTTTAGGCTTTGCCACCTTCTATAGACGTTTTATAAAGAATGTTTTCCAGGTCATAACACCCATTATCAAGCAGTTTATGAAAGGGGTCCCACTTAAGTGGAATCAGGAGGCAGAAGAAGCGTCGAGGTAATTAAAAAACACATTTATTTCAAGGCCTACAGTTAAACATCCTGATACTAGTCTACCTTTCTATGAAGTTGATACATCAGATGTATCTTAAGGAGCAGCATTATCCCACAGACATCCAGCCACAAGTCAATTACATCTCCAGAGAACTTACTGATACTGAATAGAACTATACTATTTCTGTGAATGAGTTATGGGCTATTAAGTAACATTAACAGAATTAACAAACTATTTATTTGGAACACAAGTTTCAGTCAGGGTGGACACAGATTACCGTAATTATTTGTTGTTGCAATCAGCTAAAGAATTAACAGATGAGGTGGTCGATGTTTTTCTCAGACTGCAACTTTGTAATATCCTTCAAACTGGGAAACAAAATGAGAAAACTGACTCACACCTGTCTCTGGCAGCAGGCATTGTGACGTCAGAACTCAGCTGTCATACCTGATATTAGTTGAGTTGTGACGTCTTTTCTTTATAATCGGCAACTGGATGCGTCACAAGTAGCCGATTAGAAAGAAATTAGATTCTGCCATTTATAGGATGATTACAGAATCCCATGCATCATAAATAAATTGTGTAGCTGCTCAATTGTAATAACATATTACAGTTAAGATCTGAAGTCACAATGGCTACTGCCAGACTCTGTAGCTGAGGGGAAGAAAGGTCACAGATCATAATGAATGCTTCACTTTAAAAAATTAAAATGAAACGTGGCTTTTCTTTCTTCTGCTGTATTTTTATAGTTTCACAGTGACAAGCAGAAAGACATTTATGCAAATATGTTTATTTTTCCACATTTTAGGGAGATATAGGAATAATAGAAGCACTACCGGTTTCTACACATTCTGATCTACAGCTCCTTTAAATCTGACTTGTCCTAAATTGATTCTAATACCTTTTTGCAACAAACATCTAACTGCTCTGGTGTGTGTTAATTCTGAACTAAAGATTCTAATTTTATTCTTCGTGTTTACTAACATCTTCTTTTGCATGAAAGAGCAACAAACCAAGGATTTAATTGTTTTATGTGAAGGGTGCTGATGTGGCCATGTATTATAAGGAATAAAGCAACCCCTGGCACTCGGAGTTCCACAACCTTATACAGCAGGGATACTCAAAGTACATCCCGAAGGCATCTTGTGGCCACCCTGATCTTAACACCCATGGTGAACAGCAACACTGGCATGCTGTTTACTTGCAGAGCACTAAGATACTGAAAACTGATAAATGGGCAAGCATTTATGTACATGTTAACTAAAGTAAAGAAAAAGAAGCAAAGAAGGTTTCTTGTATCACTTATCTTTATGATCATGTTCATTTTTAAAGACATTGCACAACAAACAGGTAAACATATGGTAAACTCTTACCAAAATTCAAAAAAATATATTTCATTAACATGCAGAAGCATTTCACTTTAGTACGCATGATTATATCACCGCACTGGAAAGCATTAATCAAAACAAATGTTAAACATGAACTCAGAAATATTCATGGCACCCTCGCCATCATGACAATCCCATTAGAGAACAGAGAGGCAAGACATTTGCCATGTGCACCCTCTGGTTGTCCTAGGTTGCTATTACACTTCGAATAACATTATAGTTTATTAAATCAAACACAAGAGAAGGTTTTTTACAGAGCACATCCTGAACTTGTGATAATGAAAAAGGAGGCAAAGTGAAATAAAACAATTGCCTAGGGTCACACAATTTGCTCACATGGAAAGCCGGGATTAATTCCCAGTTTTTCTGGTTTCACATTGTGCAATTCAGCCACTAGATGGGTGTCTATTTCCCTCTCATGTTTTACAACAAAAGTTAATTCTTTATCTTTAATGTTTTGCGCATGAGGTTAGAGTGTGGTGGCAGACAGAAGCCATGTGAAGGTTCCCTTAGTTTTGGGCTCCAAGATCCAAGAGAAGATCCAGCTGCGCAAGAGCCAGGCATCTGGCATGAGCCTTCTGTGGCTTGCCCACTTCTATCACATAATGGACAAAGGCATAGGAAGGACTAGATTTGACCTTCAAAATAAGTCCAGGCCTCACTGTCAACATCATATATGTGCTTTATTTTTCCCATGCCCACCTTACACCACCCCAGTCCTCACACTGCTAACATCAATGCAGCCCTCACTCATGCCACAGACCATACTTTTTGGGGCCTGGTAAAACATTTGTGAGTAGCCATATTATAAAAGAACTCTACCTTTGGATCTTTGGATGTGTTTGAGAGAAATCCTATAGGCCTTAAGTTAGCGTGAGCTGTAGATTTAGCTGCCTGGCTCTCATATTAAAAGCATTTTTCTGTTTTTCAGAGTGCTGACTCGCAAAGGGCCATGACCCTGCAAATTTCCTTTTCTTCATTCCATTGTATCAGTACGGATTTTGTTCTCATCCGCATGCTTGCTGCTTTAGTATGATTCTAAATATAAAATGGAAACAAAAGTAGATTAATGTAATGTACAAGGACGTTAAACCATGGACAAAGGAACTCATGACCCGAGAAGACGTGCCAAATGGTGAAGTAACCCCCGGATGTGCCACCTCCGAAGACGTCAATTATGAAGACCAATCAAAATGTTATGAATTATCGTGGGGTGACAATTAGAATTACCTAATGTATAATTTGATAGGTTAAAGATAGTGGGGTATAGCAAATGTCCAATAGAATTTTGGGGGAAGGTATTACGAAAAAGGGATAAAAACCTATGTCACAGAAGGGTCGTCGGAACTAGGTAGGGAATGCTATTGATTTTATCCAGAAACTCTGTCACTCTGTTCGGTGACTTTGAGACTTAATAAACCATCCTCACCCATAGACTGCCCCCTTTACACTTCTCCTCTTTATGAGGGAAGTGTCCCCTGTCCTTTTGACGAGTTTAGACTGATGGCGTTTTGACTGATGTCCTGAAGACGAAGACTGATCCTGAGTGCTGATCTAATCCTTGGAGGGTAATTATGACAACGCAATTTGTAATTTGCCTGCTTGCTTTTCCTTTCTAGGTACCAACTGCTCATTTTGATAGAGACCATAGCTAGATGTTTTCTAAATTGGTGTTCTAAATTTTTTTGCATGAAGCCCAACATGCTGATGCTAATTAGTGGTTAGGATAGGAGTTCACTCTGACTGACGCAAATAGACAAATGACTGACGTTACGCTTTGCTGAACTGAGACGTATATGACATTTGTTATATTCTGATCTATGTTCGCGCCGTGCTATGTTCTTATGTTTGTGATTCTTGCATTAATTAAATCTTATCACAGTTGCCATATCGTGACTATGCTCTTATGCTTCTTGGTATTGAGATTAACTCTTCTACTCGTATATTGTAATCAATAGGGAATAAAATTCATAAAATTCAATCAAAAGGTGTGGTTATTCATGGCTGAAAGGTCATGGTTGCGTCGACAATTTGATTAATGTCTTTATCCAAAGTAAAGTGCATTGTGGTGGTAAATATTGATGACATTATTGATATATTGCTTGACATATTGATCAGTTATCTCGTCCTACGGTGTCTCTCCACTGGGTCACAAGATTCATTGGCCTAAAACGAGTCCTAATGTGTAATAAATTAACATAGAAGGACGCGTTAACATGTTCTTTTATATGGTCACAGAACTCCTAGGTGACTTGCGGTACCCTTATAATGGACGACCGGTGTACTTTATACCACATAAATTACCACTGAGTTTTGCATGCAAGTTAGGTATTAAGCTTTACATTTGTAATTATGTTTTTACTTCATGTACAGATAATGATATTATAAGTTTTTTATCAGTGCATTTATTTGATTGATACTATAATATACATATATAATATGTTAAAATTGTTAAGCACAAGTATTTCGGAAGAAAGGATAAAACGGGGGCTCATGGGTTAGATATGTGTGATTTGAACCGAACTGTTTTGAGATTGCATTTAAATAGCGCTTACTACCCATATTAAGCGTTGAAGCACTTTACCACTCGTATGTATGACTGAGTTGGGATAATAAGTTTGTGCACTACTTGAAGACATGAGATAGTTCAGTTTGTAGTGTGTGAATTATACTGACAGGCTGCTAACCCTGGGCGCTGGTGGCATCCTGCATAATATCGAGACAGTTTGCATCATCCTACAGAGGCTTTTGTACAACTGTAGAAGTATAGCCCATTGCCGAGGGCTTTACCAGTAGTTAAAGGCCCTCCGCCCAAGTCACAGGCTTGGACACAAGGGTCCTCGAGGGCAAAATGTTCCCAATTAAACAGCATTGGAATGTTCTAGCAAGAGGTCTATACCCGCCATTATTGGCCCGCTGCCACTCCATTGTCTCCAAGGGAACTCCCATAATTCCAGTGCTCTGTAAACTTTATGCCACTGGGGCGTGGCGACATGCATAACATGTAGCTAAAGGCAATGCATGGCAGAAATGTAAAGCATTGCAACAAAAACGACTTCGGTGTCGGGAGGGAGGGGAAATGTGGAGGCGCAGTGGGCATCGGTGCGTGCAGCCGCAGACATCTTATCTGTGTTTCTCTGTCTTGCGGAAGGTAATAACTTTTATGGCCCTGAGAAGGAAGTGCAGCGGTGGTATTGTGACGCTCTCTTTGAACCCCAGAAAACTGCCCTTTGTCATGCTAACTTTTACAAAAACCCCGTTTGCTGTCTCTTCACTTGCAAATCAGCTTCCTTTCTGCCCTCTCAGGGTGTACTGCGGCTTGCGACGTCAAAACAACCGTCTGAGGAGGACGCGGGCTTCATGTAGGCGTACGTTCCTTAAAGAAGTGGGGCTTTCGTCAGCGGAAGTGACCTATCATCAGATTAATCTTCTGTGCCGCCCGCGCCCGGCCATGCAGGGATTCAAGACCTGCACTCTGTCTGGTTTTGTGAATGCACTAATAAAATGCACATGCAATAGAACTACTGCAACTTCGTGGTATATATCACATCACAACTTGGTCTGCGTTTTCGTTTAAGTAGAGGTTTGCTTCATATTGTCATACATATACTCAACCGTGTAATACATAATCATGAAAAAGTTACAGGGTGTAAGGGCGGGATCAAGTTGAACACAATTCACATTAGCGCTGTAACCACACACCGGTGTCATCTATGTGTTCTATGCAACACTAGAGAGCAACAGACCCCTCACCCAGTCTCCTTAAAACTGGTGAGAATATTGAGAATGATTAATGAATATGGGGTACATCAGAGTGTGTAAAATACTAACTAGTTAAGAAACAAACTTGCTTTATTAGTGGTTGTGAGAAAGGCAAGAACGTATCACCAAACATGACATCATTGGTAAATCCAATTTATAACATGTTTCTTCCAATCTTTATAGTAACGTAGCGCTGTTATGTCCGGGTTGTACCTACTACCTAGACATCTGTATGTCTGTCTGTATGTTAAATAAAGCTTTTCATACTTAAAAATAGGATAGTCTGTTCCTCCTGAGGAGGAGACGTGGGCGGCGGCATGGCATCTGCAATGGTGAGGTGACATGATAGGAAAGAAAACACATGGATGAGGCACGCGCAGACAGCAGCATGCATCACACCCTCTGTGTATATTGGAGGTGGGGTCTGGTTCCCACCAGCCTCTACTGAGGCGGAGGGGACAGGCTCCAAGGCCGTAGCTATCAATTGTGCAGCAGGTGCAGTGCCACCGAAGCCAATGTTTACAAGGAGCCTACTGCACTCCAATCAGTGGCTGTTTTTCACTGCCAAATTAAGCGTTGGGTGCATCATTTCCTGGCTGGCACCGAGTCCCATTGAGTCCATGCTAGGAGACTCCCCCGTGCAGTCACGCATAAGGATAAGGACCCCCAAACCCCGGCAGAACATCATGTGTGGCCAGGTAGACTACCGCGTCTCACAAATCTTCATTCCTCTTGGGCCTGAATAGGGACCCCCAAAAGGGTTATCCCCACCAACAGCGCCGCAGGAGCCCCTGAGGTTCTTCGTGAGGCCTCAGGTCCCTGGTTGCCAGAGGCTGCCATCGGGCTCCCGGTGTTACATTTCCCGCCCTGCATCCTCCCAGCCCCGCATCACTGTCCACCTCCCCTTCCCCACGATATAAGGGCTGTAAACCAGGACACAGTGCGTGTCCGGCGCGTTCATTCACAAGTGGCTGAGGGGCGGCGAGGGGGGCGGTCCCGGGGCGGGGATCCAGCGGCCTCTGTCTCCCCGCGCTCCGGCTCAGCACATAGAGAGCAGGAGGCATCGCCAGGTTGCAGGCTCCCGGCTCCCGGCTCCCAGCAGCGGGGCCACATACCCGAACACCCCGAGGTACGTGCCGGCGGCTTCATTCCCACCCCCTGCGCGCACTGACCCCTCGCATATGAACCGGACCGGCCTCGCGTGCTCGAGGTCTGTCCGCCCGTCCAAAGCAGCATGAATGGGGCAAAACTGTCCAAACTTGCCTGGCCCTGGCACCGGGCTTCTGCATGGTGGTGTCTGCTCATGTAAGGGGGGCGCGCTCAGAATCCGGGTCATGTGTGCATCTTCTATTAGATCATTGCTCTTGGCATATATGGCATACGTCTTGCTGGGTGAAATCCGGGGAAAAAAAGTGCATTTAAAGGATGAAGAAAAAGTTGCATCTTCGGGAGAGATGCCGCCCCCTCCCCCTCGTCCGTGCCATCCTTTCCTCTCTGTCGAAGGTGCAGCTTTAAACGCAATATATACTGATGCCAGCTCTCCTTATTGAGGGACATTTTTTATTACCCGGAACTCTCCCACACAGTCTCCACGTTTCCCCGCGTTGTATTAGGTATTTTCACCATATATTTTTATTCAGTACATTGCCTGGGTGGATTAGCAAAATTCTACAAGTACAGTCACTGAGGCGCTGAAGGTGGCAACTCCTGTGAAGAAATATGACGTTAAATGCAAGAAAAGGGGGTGAAACGGGGTGCTCGCGCAGCAGCCCCTCTTGCGCTATTTCCTCCTCGTGTCCTCTTCCCCTGGAGGAAATAAACCGATACCCTCTCCCCCTCCAAACAAGGAGTTAGGAAGATCCTCTCGGTGTGAAGGGCCAGCATTGTTCCCTCCCTGGCGGAATGAATGTCCTGTCTCTCTAGTGTTAGTTTGCGGGGAGGAGGGGGCGGGGGGTCAGAGGTCAGGGCATGGGTGCAGCCCGTCCTCACGTTTCTTAGCTCCCGAGAGCTCAAACTAAGTTGCTAGTCTTGAGTGGTATTTTGAGAATTATCTTGAAGCGTGCAGAACTTGTTTTTGGGGGTTTTACTTTCCAGTCAGAACGGGTCACTGCTCGGAGAGGAGGAGTGCCATTTGGCTGTCAAACCTCTGAACGTGATACGCAGAGGGAAAGGTGACCATTTCATTCATAAATCCTTGCCTTTCTTCCGCCACCGCCAGCTGTAAGAGCTTTCTTTTCAGTTTTATGTGTTCTTTTTGTACTAAACGAACTTGAAAGCAAATATATAAAACGGACTGTGTCCCTGTAAAAAGTGAGTGTGTTTTTGTCTCCGTTCCTGTAAACCTCGCACTGTTTATTGGCATGGTGCTCCAGGAAGGGGACCAGGTAATCCCTTGCTTGTAAAGTCGTGCCTGAAACCTGGAAACAAAAGTCACGGGCTGATGCTATCGCTTTTATGCTGGCCCTATAACATGTGGCAAACGCGGCTTGAGTCTTTTCTTCCATTCAACAAAGGGAATGCATTTATTCCGAAAAGATTGCCCTCGCGTGGAAAATATGGAACTTGAGTTGCTTTTGACAACTACAATGAGTTATATGACTAATGACGTAGAAGTGTGATAAGTTGAGAAGACGATCTTTTTATGTTTGCGTATTTTGTGCCTGAAATCTACAGCATGCAATTAGTGGATATGTTATGTCATGTTATAAGAGTTTATGTAGCGCGTTTCTGCCATGTGTAAGGTCCTATAGCACATACATACTCAAGAAGAAGGCCTGTGGTGAGGTGCTTTGTTTCAGGTGTGCTGCTTGAATGCTAAATGGCAACCGATCCCCTGCTGACAATGGAAACCCATGCAAAATGCAACACTCGCCGCCTCCTCACAGTTCGCATGTTGACTACATGAACAGTGGAATCCATGTTGTCCATGGTATGTGCCAGTGGCATGCGTGTTTTCCATGGGCGCGCTGTGCCCGGTGCCAGTTAAACACGCAGATGCTTGAGGCTGCATGGCACAGACCACTCCTATATGTGTTTTTAGGAATGCCCTGATAATTCACACAGGCACGATGGTTACCTTTTGAATGATATTTTCTGAAACATTTTAACCATCACACATATTCTCAGCTGTACAGTGGACATGTACATCCAAGAGTCCTGTGAATACTGATGTGTATATGGGACTCATTCCTAATGCAACACTGTATCACTAGAAGGCCAGGCTAAAAAAAGTCAATTTTTAATTTTGTAGAGGTTCATATTAATCACAATGTTCCATTAAACATCACCATGAGCAAGGAGCGTCCATTGACGTAATAGAAAAAGTTGCCTTTCCCTGATCCCTCCCCCCACCGCAGAATATGATGTGGCCATAGACACCTATATCTCACAGGAATCCAAAGGCTTTATACTGAACGGAGGCTAGTGAGGACCCTCTCGGCTGCAGGGGTCTGCATTAGGTCCATGACAGCGTTAAATTGCATTGGATTGGGCACCACCTGCGAGAGCCATGTGTGTGGTGCTCTTGCATGTTGTGTTAATTTGACTGCATGCACGATGCGGGGAGTGTGCGGTTAAACAGTGCTTTGTGGGGTTTCCTCTACACATCACTGACGTAGGCTGTCTATTGCGCAACTGACTGGTACCACGGTCTTCACTGGTGTAGGTGCGGTCACTGCGAAAGGTGCTGAGGTGAGGTTGGTTGGTGCTAACTTAATGCTCTCTTCTTCAACGCACATATTTGTGGTTCTTATGCGCCCAAGAAGACCCTCAGTTTTTCGTAAACGCCCGTGACTGGCCCATGGTGTGCTTTATAACTATCCCTGTACAAATGCCACTTACTAATAACACCGGATAAGGGTTTAGTCTGAGACCCATGCCAGGATCTCAGACTAAACCCTGACCGTGTAATGACTTCTTTCCATTTAGATTAAGTACATATAAATTCCAATTGTGGGTGTTCTGAAAACGAGGAATGCACCTGCCCCCCTGACAACACATTGGTCACCCCTGTTCAGAGCTCCCAAGTTACCTAGCGTGGGTAGTTCTTCCAGATAAGGGATTTTCTTTGTATGCTGGGATTTGTAGTTCTGGTTTTGTAAAGGGTTAAACAGGAATACAAATCCCATCATGCAGTGGAAAAGAAACCCGGACTGGGAGAGCTACTCACGCATGGAATTGGATAAATTAACATTTCTAGTTCTTTTCTGTAGACTGTGGCCTGGGTACAGGACAGTGCGGTGTGCATGTCACCGACATGGAATATCTCAGGCCTGGGTGAGCTGAGATATAGATGATAGGCCCAGGCAACTTCTGATCTTATTGTGGAAGTGTGTGGAGTCAGAGAAGAAGTGGTGTGACAAAAACAACAAATCAGTTGTGGCCTTTCCCCACCTGGTCCACGCTGGCATTAACACATGGCCGTTTCAGGCCTCTCATGCATCACACACATAGGCCACTGACCACTGTTCAATCATAGGTAGAACAGCAAGGCACAGATCTCTTCACAAAGTGCGTATAGAGGCTGTTCTTTTACCGCCAGGTAGGGCCTTCAGAGCATACATAAGTGTATGTCCAGCAGCCTTGATAGGTGCATGCATGCCCGTACACCGAGTGAAGGCCCATGCTGCACTGAGAGGTACAGATGGCTAGTAGTTTAATAAAAAACACAAAGTCCCTGGTAACGTGTGTGGGATTTCAGGATAAATTATATTGACAAATATCTTAAATGACTCCCTTTGTCTCTGTGAGCTTCAATGCTTGATCTTTCACTTTTCCTTTTTTGCTTTGGTGCTCTTTTGAGCCATTGCTGGTAGGTTTTAGGCGCCTTTTTATGTGTTAGATTTCCCCCCGTTAGGCTCCAGAGATCAGGGTAGGTAAACAGCATGCAAAGGAGAATGCCCCAGAGCATCTTGGTTTGTCTGTTATCATTCGGATACCAGGCCTGGCTAGAGTTTCCCCAGCCTTCTGCGTGAAATGCGTTTTTAGACCTTCTTTCCCGAGGCTGATTTAGTCCCAACATTATTTCATTATTTATTTTTAGGACTTGTTTAAAGATCTATCTTTTATGTTTTATAGACATTCACGTAATCCTCTATCATGAGAGTCAAAAAAGTATAACGCATTTAGAAGCATTAGGGTGTGGGCCAACAAGTATGCTAATGGCATCACATGGGCTCTATTTTACCATGAACTGTCATTTACTACTAATGATGAAGGTGGAATTTGTCTTGGATCAAATTGTAGAAGGTCAGGAGGACGCCTCCTCATGCAAACGAGGGAGGAGTAAGAGTATCTAGGATGTAAGAAAACTATTGGGATCGCATGGAGGGGTGACGACGGAAGGTTATCATGACGTGGACCGATCCCCTCTTGTCAGTGCAGGGGCTGGCCAAGTGCTTTGTCTCTCGCCTTTGTATGTGCACCATGCTAGTGCGGGTAGGGTCCAGGAACAGAGCCTTTGGGATCTTGAGAGGGGCTATGGATGTGAACCCTCGCTTAATGTTTTGGCTTCGTTGGGCGTAGAAGGAGGAGGTGGAATCTGGGACTTTTAAAGGTTATCTTGTTTGTGCTCAGGTTGCCATCTTTGATTGCTCTTGCACTTGCTTCCTTGTTCTTGAGGTGTATTGGTTCAGCAGTAGGCAGTACCCTTGCCTTAAAATCATGAATGGCTACTACTCGTCATCAATTCCAATTCTTGCCCTTTGGCATCCTTTTACATTTTCAACACCATCTCTGCCTGGCACATTTTGCCTAATCGATTACCTTTCCTTCCCTGATTAGCCTTTTTTTGGTGTACGCAGTCTGAGCATGCAGCTGCTGTTAGGATCAGGATGGTGCCTATTTATTTTACTCCTTGTTATAATTATTATTATAGTATTTTTGCACCTCTATTTCTCACATACCCTCACCCATCAAATCAACAGGTGCTGTGTCCCGTACCACAATAACCACACCGCTGTGGTCATCACACATACAGCATGAAAACACTTTCCACATAGGCTCAAAACAAAAACAATAATCTTCCACCACACACACAATACACGGCATAGCATGCTATCAGTTTTGGTAAGCACCTCAGCACCCCACATAGCGGTAGTAAGTGCTATACAAATACTACAATACAATGGACACTTGCTGGGCCTTTAAGTAGAAATGTATCAAAGGAAATGTGCTTAATAGCAGTTATAGTAGTCATCAAACATTTGTACTAGAAGAGAAAATGTTTGATTCTGAATTTAAGAGCTGCTTGATATCTGATAATAAATTCAGAGCTGAATGACATTAGATAATGACTTTAAGTCATTAGATCCCTAAAGCGTCCACCAGACCTGTTACTTCATTCAGTCAGCTGTGATTATTGTCCCACATAGTCGCAACTAATTGACAAGGGAATAGTTTTTTGTCGGAGAGGTGTCTATGTTGTTCAGTATGGGCACTTATTTGATTCAGTGCTGACTTGCAGTAGGTCCGTTGTCAGATTTTCTTGGAAGACATTTTAGCCCTAATAACAGGACCAAGCATCTCTAATTTTGTTTGGTAGTCAACGTTAGTTGGTGCATCAAGTCACGTAATTCCATGACTGGGTGTCTTCAGGGTGATTGGCGTGCTAGCTAGCAATCTTTAAGAGCCCCGAGATGTGGGATAGGACCACCGAGTGACTAATGACACAGCAGAGAATGCATCAAGAGTAAACATTACCATAAAAAGCATAGGAAGTAAATCAAAAATAGAAAAGCCAACATATACATCTACAAATGTAGTAAAAACAGACGTATGTATTCCACCTAAATATGTCTGGGTGGGTCAAAATATTGAGACATAACCTAAAATGACCGTACACCCCGTAGGAATCCCCTTTGAATTAAGAATGGCTGGTCTGTGTTCACCCAGACATCAAGAATAAAGGGCAGTGAGTTAAGGTCAGATACCGCTGAACAGTGACTTCTTCCCTATCATTGATAGGACAAATTAATGAATGTATTGCTATAACACAGATGCTATGCCGATGCAACATCCAAAGAGTTACACAGATAACAAGATAAGAATCACCACAGTTTTACTTGTTTTTGGAAAAGCTCCCGTAAATTGTTAGGCAGACCATTAAGCCACACATCCCTGACCTGGGAATCTTATGTAGGATCAGCAGGTCTGCAGTTTATTGGTGTAACATTAGTGTAGGAGTGTAAAATTTGGGAATAGGTCAATGAACACCGTGATGATACATGAACAGACATTCTATTTTTTTAAAATCATCAATAAATACCTTATTATGACCAACCAGTCGGTTATTCTTCTGAGTTTCGACACCAACAATATTGTGGTAAAAGAATATCGAGGACAGAATATTGAGGGAAAAATATTGAAAGCTAAGTACGTATAGAGAAGTATATATTTACTATTCCTAACTCCACATCTACGTACTTTGAAGATATATGTACAGTATAGGTAGATAAGTGTGAAGTTAGGTATAAAATCTATACTTGCTAACCTGCAGATATTTTATTTTTGATATTCTTTCGTCGATACTGTGTCCGATCGATACTATTGTTTCTATATTCAAGGGGCACACCGATCCTTTCCACATAAACGGTACAATTAGTATACTCAATGCACCTATAAGAAAATAAACTATTAAAATAACCATAAATAAAATGATCAAGACATCACCATATACATCAAAATTCCAGGCTTTCACAAATCCTGCCCTGAAGAATTTTCCATTTAACAGCCCAACTACAGTTGATACTTTAGCTAAATCCATTGCAAATACAGATTTGAAAGCTCTTTCAGCAGTTCTAAAAATTGCCTCTCAGAATAAGGGTTTCGAAAACCTTTTTCTTCTGTCTCAGAATTGGCAAGCGGTTTATTATAAAATCGTGTGTTGTTTTCCTATTGTATAAAGAGCTTTAAAAGACCTATTTTTTTAGGTCGAGCTCGCAATTGCTCTGGCATGTTGTAATCTATCTGTGGGCTCTTCTCCACGCCAGATCTAATTATAGTCTCAAAAAAAGATCTAGCTGAATAAAGTGACTGGCCACATCAAAGGCTACATAAAAATATAATAGGATAAGGACAATCATATCTGTGTCATCCTAAACAAGACAGAGCTCATCTGGAGCAGTGACAAAATACATTTTCATCACTCAAACTGGGAATAGTTGGGCTTCAAGATAGTTGAAATGTTGTTAATGTCCAACCTATATAATGACATGGCTTACCGCTCCTCAGTGAAATATGACGTTGCTAGATGGCTGCTTAAGCAGTATTCCTGCATAAATAAGAGGCAAACAATAAAATATACAAGGGCAAAAGTGGATCCACATCAACATTAAAGAACTATTCAAATATTTTTGGTCAACCACACGTTGAATATATAAACAGTAGGTCATTCTGATAATCACTCTACTTAACTTGGTCCCGGCCTCCATATTCCTCTTGTACTTGAAGACTCAGTAAGGATTCTGAAAACGTAGGTTATTTATGTATCTGAGGAATATAATATTGTCATCCTGTCTGTGTTTTTTTGTTGTTGTATTGATTTCAATAATATTTGAACTAGAAAGTTCAGGCATGTTTTGGATAATTATTATGGTTGAGACAGGAATGTCAGAGTATGTACACCTTTCCTGAGTGAACCAGAAGTGTCGTGATTTAGACATGCACATGCTTGATGACTTGTCTGTGCAAGCACGTGCCTTCAAAAGGATGTAGGTGAATTTTATTTTATTTTGGATCAGTAAATAAAAAAAATACAAGTTCTATAGAAGCTCCTTTTCAGGCAGGCGGGACAACAGCAATTGGTTGTCTTGTCCCCCTATAAAAAACATTTTTGTTAGTTTTTTTTTTAAAAAGGGACTGTGTGGTTAAGAGCTACAAAGAAGTAGGCGGAGGGATGCAACATGGAGTCAGTGCACAGAGGGGAAAAGCAGAACATGATGGAGAGCACGCAGGGAGCGAGTGGAGAAGCATAAGAACAATAAAGAACAGAATTCAGGCCAGAAGCACATAAGGGAGAGCAAATCACAGAGAGATGGGGCAGAAGAGAAGCACATGGATGAAAGAGCAACACCAGGGAGACAGATGGAAAACACATACTCTCATGGAGTGCTTGACCAAAAGGAAAAAAAGTTCCCTAAAAGTGAGTAGTGAAAAGATAAAAGCGGCCAGTCAGAAAGATGGTGAGGATGCTAAGGTCAGGGGGAGGGGACAACAACAAAATGGGCAAGCTAGTACAAGGAAAGCTGTTGATTAAAAAGCAAGCAAATGCGAGTGACAACAATAAAGCCAGTCAATGGTAAGCAATGGGGCCGGTTGTAAGCACCTGTAAGTTCTTGCTAAGCCTGAAATAGATCTTTCAACTAGACAGCTTGCACTGTCTGGTTTCTCAACCTGAAAATGCCAACAGTTGATCCACAGATAACCTAAGGTGAGCTAATGCCCACTAACGACCAATTGCAATGCTGCTGGTCAAGCATCAATGTTGTGACCTTCACGATCAAATCCAAATCAATATATTTTATGACTAATTACATTCCAGCCCAATTACCCTCAAGTGTTTCAGCATAGGTATTCGAAAGATAACTTGTGTCTTGATTTAGAGTTGGAGGGTTACAGTTTGTCTGTGTCAACAACCAATTAAGAAAACGTTTAAATCATAAGGGGGGTCATTCTGACCCCGGCGGGCGGCAGTCGCCGCCTGCCTGGCGGGAACCGCCATTTGACCGCTCTGCGGTCAAAAGACCGCTGGCGGCATTCAGACCTTCCCGCTGGGCCAGCGGGAAGGGGGCCTGCAACATAGAAGCCGGCTCCGAATGGAGCCGGCGGTGTTGCAGGTGTGCGACGGGTGCAGTTGCACCCGTCGGGCTTTTCACGCAGGCTGGGGCCCTGTTAGGGGGCCCCAGGACACCCGTTCCCGCCAGCCTCTTCCTGGCGGTGAAAACCGCCAGAAACAGGCTGGCGGGAAGGGGGTCAGAATCCCCAAGGCAGCGCTGCTTGCAGCGCTGCCCTGGCGGATTCTCCCAGCTGGGGGAAAACCGGCGGGAAACCGCCGGACCCGGCTGGGCGACCGCGGCTGTACCGCCGCGGTCGGAATGACGTATGAAGCACCGCCAGCCTGTTGGCGGTGCTTCCGTCATTCGCAACCCTGGCGGTCTATGACCGCCAGGGTCGGAATGAGGGCCAAAATCTATTAACCCACAGCCATCTCCTTCCCCATGCAAATCTCTCTGATAACACATGACTATCCACTTTCTGGAGAGGTCGCTAAATTGAAAGGGATACATAAACAATTATCTTAAGAGTTATCACATCTGAGCCAGTAATAAAGTGAGGTCTCCCTATTAGATCATTAACTTCACATCCATGTCAAATGGGAGCTTCAATTAACAAAGCCACTTTCTAATCAGAGATATTTATTCTGTTTGTTAAGCCCTTGTGAAGTTAAAAAAGAATGCGTAATAGTGCATCAATGTAGCCACTGACCATAGTAATACACTTTTAATATCTTCCTTTGGCCCTTACCTCTTCCCTCTGCCTGCATCCACCTTGGAAACATATTATTAATTAATGTTTTGGCTTTTCACATATATGTTCTAACGGTTGTATGATGTTTGCTAGTCACCCATCCCGATTCATATATGTAATTGAGGAACACTGTCCAATCATGTCTGACAAGGCAGACTGGACTTTAGACCAGTATGTAGCCCATGCCAAGAGGAGGAAAGTCGCTTCCGGTGCACCAAAACAAGTGCATCTGGGGTCAACATCACATTAGTATCTGACTAGGTCCATTGGGTTGATGCATGCTCTGTGCAAGTATTTGTAATGTATCAATCTGCAATTGGGGGATACCTTCTTATTTTGCTGGCAGCAGAATTCCCACTGGCCATCTGTAATGCCCTACCCCAGATTGTCTTCCCACGCCCTACATATTCTGCTCAGGTGAGAGGCCCAGGAGCCCATTGCTGCGGTGTGCAGCTGGTGTATGAGACCAGAGGGCTGTGGATTAGTTAATAGTATGGTCAGGATCGATCTTTTCCTGGGGCTCCCCCAGATATATAGTGAACAGGCCCTTGGCTTCATGCGCCAGTTTAGCGTATGTAAGAACATCTCTCATATTGGCCGGAGAGTCCCCCACATAGTTCTGATCAGTTTTAAATTTACTGTCAAGAAATAAGTCTTCCAATGTAAGAATATGTTTTTTCCACAATAGTAACATCCCCCCAGGAGCCATGTCTAAGTGTAGTCCACGATAATGCCCAATTTGAACCTGCTTAGAATACATTATTGGGATATTGCATAGATTGGCAAGTCTATGCCATGCCCACATGGTGCAGTACAATGTGTGAATTTCTTGAGTGGGTCTGGGAGGTTTGGTAAATGGGACTGCCGGCAAGGGGGTAGGGTTCCTCAGACCCCTCTCCAAGATCACTTGGGGTGGGGCGCGTGCCTGCTGTTATGGAACCAGTGGTGAATGTACTGTATTTGTGCCACTAAATAGCAAAGTTCAAAATTAGGTGCAGCTAATCCACCCTTATTATATAGTAATTGTAAAGTGTTCCAACTGATGAGAGATTGTCTGCCCGCCCACACCAGCCTAATCATAAGGGAGCTGAGTTGAGCAAAAAATGCCTTATTGAGGGGTAGTGGGATATTCTGGAAGAGATATAACAACTTAGGAAGGATTACCATTTTTATTAGAACTACTCACCTTGCTAACGAAAGAGGGAGAGTTATCCATTTGTTTACACGTGTGCGCAGGGCCTCCACATATGTCACATAGTTTGCCTTCATGAGTGTGGGGATATCTGTATGGTAATATATACCTAGATACCTAACCAGCTTGGTCTGCCATTGCAGATGATATGAGGTATTTGATTTATTGGTTGCAGGTGTTAGAGGAAACATTATTGATTTGGATCAGTTTATCTTTTGGCCTGACCAGGTCCCATGGTCAATTATCTCCTGAATAATAGGGTTTAAGTTAGCTGCTGGGTCTTTAATCGGCAGCATTGCTTCATCTGTATACGTGGAGAGTAAGGTATACCAGAAGCCCATGGTTATACCCCATTTGTGATGAAATTTTTGCAATGCACAAGCCATAGATTTGACAGTGAAAAGAAGAGGCAACAGGGGACATCCCTATCGCATTCCCTGTGCATTCGCAAAAGGCTCCGATAATTCCCGTTCAAGCGAACCTTGGCACTTGGAGCCGTATATAGAAGCTGCACCCACTTCACAAATGATCTGCCCAGGCCCATTCTCCTCAACATTGCAGTGAGAAATGCCCACTTAACAATACCAAAAGCCTTTGCTGTGTCCCAAAAAGTTGCCACCACTGGTAATTTGGGATCCAGCTGGTGTGTAATCGCAAAGAGGGAGCGAAGGTTATTCATCGTAGAACTGCCTGGAATAAAACCTGACTGACCTCAATGGGTTAATGTAGGCATTAAAGTGTATACCTCTAATAATATGGGTGCCAATGCATCCACACAGGCTTTCTAAAACTAAACCGGGAGTCCATCACTTCCTGGCAACTTCCCATTTGCGAGTTGCTTAATGAGTTGCTTGATTTTTGTAAGTGTAAGGGGTTGGCATAATAGTTCCCTATGTGTTTGGTCTGGCCATGCTGCAGTAACCAGCCGAAGATATGTGTCTGTCTCCTCAAGGATGGTATGTATGCAGGAGGCTACAGATACTTGTAATATCTCTTCAGGTATGTGCTGAGATTTCTTGTCAGTTGAGCTGACTGTGTAAATGTAGGTCGCGGACCGGCAAGGTTTAAGTAACATCGCTGGTGTGTGAGTCGAGGCGCACTCAATTCATGGTAATATGTTACTCACAGGGTGCTATGCGGTGGTTCACCATGATGTTCTGCCCCCTGGGCCTCTCCGCTGTCCGGACTGTGGAGGGGGTGACACCTGCACAGCAACAGCTGGTAGAAAGGCTCAGGACCAGTAGGCCTTGGTGCGAGATGGCGACAGTGTGCTCACCCAACCAGGGGTGCTGACCAACCTGCGGCGCTATTTAATTTATTTTCTCAGTGACCATGGCACCCGCTGCTGCCTCAGTCTATTGCGGCTGGCGCTGCATCAAAGCGGTATGTTCCAGGACCCCTCGACCACCCTGTCCGGATACGGGCAGACCTCCTCTGGGCCTGAGCGCACACAGCCGCATCGGGACTCCTGTCCGCTGCTGCAGCGGAATTCCCATCCCCCACTGCATCAGATTTATGTGCAGGTGTGCATCGTCAGCCCCCTGGCTGGTCAAAAGGTGTGGCCGGCGCTGGGTGGCTTGCAGGATCGTGCTCCAACCGCCGGAGCCCTCTCAAAACGCCGCCATCCTTGTGCGGTGCTAAGCCACACCCCCTTGATCACTAGCTTTTAGTGCATAATTATGGCACTGCTGTTCCTTCTTTTTATTCATATTTTGTCCCACCTGTTGAAGCAACCATCACAGCCCATGACTTTTCAAACCACACAATGCATATGTTCTCTTGGGCTATATCCAAATCAATGATCTCAAATTGTCTAGTTCTAAGACATCTTACACCATCCCCCATATCAATAGATTGAGACTGCTGACAGAGCATGAGTATACAAATTTAGCAATATGCACAGTTTTATTTAATCCGAACATTTACGCTGTGGCTGGTAATGAAAGATGTCAGTTTCTATGTTTGTGGTACTACACCGAAAAATAAATATTTTTGTTGTCATTAGATGTCTGCCTAGGTGTGTTATCTGATCCCTTCTTACCCAGAGTCTGCTCCTCCCTGTCCTACACTCCCTTCAGGTTATCTCCCATCTATTGTCTGGACTGTACTCCTCAGCACTTGTATGTTGCTGGGACTTTTTTAGCTTTTTGAAATTGGACAGATACACAGGAACAGATTCACCATAATCTGATCTGGAGTAAACAAAGGCGCACACTACCAGGACAGGCCAGGTCAGCTGAATAAACAAATGACTAATCCTTCTGGGAAGTTTCAAGAGGAAAGTCAGTGTAGTGTGTATACTGCGCTCATATCAGCGTGCAGGCTAAAATGCCTCTGTACAGACATCTCCCTGGCACAGACGAAGCAGAGAGAAACAAGTTTAAGAAGTGTAGATACACAGCTTTTGTAAGCCAAAAAAAGTCAAATGATTGAATCCTTCCATAGGTCCTAATGATTGTTTATTCACCAGCATGTAGGGGGTAATGGAAGTGACATTTCACAACCTATGCCTGCACTCTTAAACACTCTACGCCCTTTAAGAACCTCTCTAGGTTAATAAAGAAACTATTTGCCTTTCTTTAAACTTTTATTTAGAAAAACAGAATCCTTCATCTGGATTTGTGTTTTGAGCGTTCAAATACAGGGATGTGAAAGGGAACTCAGCTGGTTTCGGGCTGCAATGTCTTACTCAAGGTTGCATTTTAAAGGCTCCAGTTTCACACTATTGCTGTTTCGTGTCAACTGGGGGCTGCAGTAGCTAATTCTAGTTGGCAAAACGTGGCCTCAGTGATAATGCCAATTAGAACGGCAAAATAATACATATTATTTTCAGTGATCATAGAAATGAACTTTTCTAGAGGTTAGTCTCCACTCCAAGTTGCTAAGACACTGCGCCACTGAAGGCTCAGGCCTGTCTCTTTCCGTGCTTTCTATTTATTCCTTACCTTATTACCCCAAAGTTCAAATCCTTTTTGGGTTCCTCTAAATGAGTAGTGAAGTTAGACACTGGAGTCCTTCATCTACAAACAGAGCCCTACCAGCATCACTTGACGCCCTGCACAATGCGAGTACCAGCACAGCGTGTAATGTGTTCTGGCACTGACTACATTAGTTGCAATGGTGCTGCTCACAATAGGCTTACGGGTGACTTATTTGTAGAAAAAGGGGAGTTTAAGGCTTGGCAAGTACTTTTAAATGCCAAGTTGAAGTGGCAGTGAAACTGCACACACAGGCCTTGCAATGGCAGGCCTGAGGCATGGTTAAGGGGCTACTTATATAGGTGGCACAACTATGCTGCAGGCCCACTAGTAGCATTCAATTTACAGGCCCTGGGCGCATGTAGTGCACTTTACTAGGGACGTACCAGTAGATCAAATATGACAATTGGGTATGAACCAATGTTACCATGATTTAAGGTAGACAGCATATGCACTTTAGCACTGGTTAGCAGTGATAAAGTACGCAGAGTCATAAAACCAGCAAAAACAGTGTCAAAAAAGTGGAGGGAGGCAGGCAAAAAGTTGGTGGTGACCACCCTAAGGCTGTCAGGTCTAACAGACACCTACCATCACCAGGGCATATCTAAAATCACAATTCAATTTCCCTATGGTTCCTATAAAATCTAAACAAACTGTGTGCCACGGGACACACGGATCACTTATTGCACCCATTGTGGCCTGCTCTCTCACTCTCAACCCCTCCCCCTCTTGCAATCATCACATCGTTCCACCCACTCATTCATCTCCTAATCCAAATCTGGCCACCAAAAATGTTCCTTCAGTCTCCTCTTAGTTGAAGTCTGACTAAAATGACCCTCATGTGCAATTCTAAATAACACATATCTCAGACCATCAGATGGCCCTACTCTATCCCCTCTTACAATGATCTTGTTATCGCACATCATCAACTCAACTATTACTTTTATATATGGTCTAACTGATGAAGGTACAGTACTCTCTCTCCTGCTTCCCTTGATCATCAAGTCCATGACCTGTTGCAAAATTACATCTTTGTCCATAGAGTCAAACCAGGTTTTTTCCTTCACCGATCCTTAAGTCCACTTCATCACATCATCTACACTTGCTACTGCACTCTCACTTTCACATGCTTCCACCTCTTCTTTATCTACCTCATACCACGGTAAGGGTGATCTGGACAAGCTATCAGCCTGAATATTCCTCCACCCCGGAATATATTCCACCATGTATTGGTATTCCTGTAAACGTGCCACCAACCTAGCCAACCTTGCAGACACCTTACAAGCTCCACTCAGCAACAAGACTCTCACTAATAGCTTGTGATCACTACGTATTATTATTGGTGACTTCCACACATACATCATGAAATATTCCACAGCCCATGCTGCTGCCAATGCTTCACTTTCTATAACAGCATAGTTGTGCTCTGTATACGTCAATGAGAGCGAAGCAAACAATACTGTCTTCTCTCCATTCCCATTCTTCTGTGTTAATACGGCTCCAAACCAATTGCATTAGCATCAACAGTTGTTATGGGTGTGCATCTCGTATCAAATGTAACCAAAATTCCTGCCGAACAAATTTCTTTCTTTGTCCTCAAAAGCCTTCTGCTGGTCATCCGTCCATTCATATCTATATCCCTTCCTCAACATCTTTTTTATACTTTCAGTTTTCTCTGTAAAATCTCTGACAAACTTTGAATAGAATTCAATAAGTCCCTGGAAGGATTTTAACTGGTCCTTGTCTAATGGGTGTGGTGCCTTCCTTATTGCTTCTAGTAAGTCTCTCTTCGGCCTCACTCCAGACGATGACAATGTGTACCCCAGATACTCCACCTCTTCAACATAAAATATACACTTTTCTTTTTTGAGTGTTAGTCCTGCTTCAATTACTCTATCCAACATTCTTTTAAAGACTGTGTTATGATTTTTGATGGTGTCTGAAAAAAACAAAATGTTGTCTTGGAAATACACCACTCCATCAATTCCTTTCAAGAGTTGACCAATCATCCTTTGAAAATCCCCCAGCTGCAGATGAAAGTAAAAAAGGCATCTTAGTAAACTGGAATACCCCTTCCCTTCCGTTGGTATAAATGCTGTAAGTTGTTTGGAATCATTATGTAACTTTATCTGATGATATGCACTTCTTAGGTCTAATTTGGAAAAAGTACTTCCCTCCTTTTAACATCAATTTTAGCTCATTAATATTGGAAAGTGGGAAGTTGTCTGTTATTATATTTTGATTCAATGTGCGTAAGTTCACACAAAATCTGAAGGTACCATCTGATTTTTTCGTGATGACAACTGGGGAAATCCAACATGAAGTCTCTATTGGTTCAATTATGTTTTGGTCCTCCATCTACTGAAGCATCCGTTTAACTTCTTGTCTAGCCATTATCGGAACCTTCCGCACTTTATGCTAAATTGGAATTGCTGAAGATTTAAGTTTTATTCTGTGCACATAGCCCTTGAGTTCTCCAGTTTTTTCCGAAAACGCTGCACTTGCCCCTTCCACTATTTGTGCTACCGTAATTTCATCAACTACCATGACTTGGTTTGGTACCTGGGGTTGATTATCAAATGAAGGTGGTATTGATGTTCCCATCCTAGTATTGGAGGTCCACTTTCTGCCACATACACCTTTCCCTGTATCCATTTGTCTTTAAACTCAATCTTAGCTGACATATATACCATTAGTTCTATCTTTTCTTCTTTATAACCTCCCGGATTCATATCTTTGGGAAGTAAACGTACTTCAGGCCAATGTATCTTAAACAAGGCTCTGGGTACAATCATTATAGGGACCTCGAATCTACCATCAACTGAATCTTTCTGTTTCTCACAACGAACATAGTCTGCGTTCTCCTGACTCTTGACAGGAGACAGAAGAAGGCCTGCACTGGAGAGTGCCAGGATGCAAGCAGGCAGCAGAAGCTGCTCAGTGGTCTGTCCCTCTGAGATCAATCAATCAATCAACTTATTTAAAGAGCGCTACTCATGGCGCTGTGGAGGTAGGTCCTCATGATTCAGTTAAAAAGCCAGGTCTTAAGGTCCTTCCTAAATTGAGGTAGTGATGGCAACTGCCTGAGGTGGAGAGGCAAGGTGTTCCAACCATTTGCCGCAAGGTAGGTGAAATATCTTCCTCCAGCCTCTTCCTCTCATTGTCATCTGTATGATCTGTCAATGAGAACAAGAGGAGTGTAGGATCATGGGGGCTTTACTGAGATACTATCAGGGCTAATGCTGAGAAATTGTCTCTCGCTGGATCCTGAAAAAAGTGTTCATTTGGCAGTGCCTGACTCTCACCTCGCTACCCCTTAGACAGTTATTGGGGTTTGCAGTATTAGGTTGACCATGAAGGTGCCATCCTCACAATCCCAGAGTGTCTTTACACAGCTCCTCTTCTGCCAGACTTGGCAGTTTTTATGAAGCAGACCGATCTGTCAGTTTCCTTGATTCTTGAGACTGGGCCCAAACGTCCCTATAGGCAATCCCCATTCATTCATTTTTTTGTTCACTCTCTTAACGTGAAAGTTTCAAATAATACTATTGAAGTGTAATAGCAAGATCTTCCACTAAGGGTCCCTGTACATTTTTTTTTAAATTTCCATTTCCTTTAACTCTGCTTTAATGTCTTACGAGAAGCGTGCTGCAGCGTGTATTTAAAAGTTCTTGCACTCTGTTCAGGGACCTAACAGCATCAGTGAAATGAGCCCTGTTAGTCACCGGCAGTGAAAATAAGGACCTAAGCCGAAGGGAAGGGAGTATAATGAAGGGATAAGGCAGTTCTATCGCCAGCCTGTGGGTAATGAGGCTCTTAGCACCGTTTTATTGTATGTTTTATGTCCCGGCGTCACACTCTCACTCAGCCTCGAATGCAGGCAAACAACAAATGTTCACGCCGGCATTGTAAGCATTCGGGTGGCTCGGCCAACCTTCGCATTCCGCAGAGGGTCGAATGGGCCTTCTATCTCTCTTGTGAGCATCTGTGTGGACATTTCCCAAAAACAGCTCAATGCCGTAGCCAAAGGGCTGGGTCAACGCTGCTGCAACCTCTCTAAAATAAAACAATCACTGTTTAAACTCCTCTCTGTATTTTAAAACGTCGCGTGTTTATTGTAGTGGTACGCACATTCGATGCAATATGAAGACATCCACGATAACACAGCCGTGGCCTCTGCGCTGCATTTAATTAGGTAAAAAGCTTGTCTTCCGAGTTGGACAGCCACACTTTGCTTGTGATGTGCCTTACACAAAATTACACGTAAATACCGAACATCGATTCAGCTTCATTTCAAGGGTTTGTTTTCCTAGTTGAGGAGCTCCTGTAACTGTCTTCTTTGAATTCCTGCCTAATTAGTTACCTTGACAACCAGTTGGCCATGTGTCCCTTATCTCCAGGCTGTTCCGTGCCTGAGCCTTGCGTCTCTAACTCCAGGGGATGGGACAGTCGTGGCTGGGGGAGGGGCAAGGGTCTATGTATGACCATTACTGCGACACTCCCTCCTTAGTCTGTCGTGTTGTCATAACCGATACGAGATGTATGAAACTGAGCGACTGTAAACACTGTTATAGCTGTTGCGTCATTGCTATAATTGTTAAAGATGAAATATATGTCGTTTGTTAATCACCATCTTGCTGACGTGGGTGGCTGCGGAAGGCTGGGGTTTGAGAAGTTATTTCGAGCAAGTAAAGGGAAGGGGTTAGGCCACTTAATTAATTTATTTAAAAACGAAGAACAGCGGTAGCAGTGGAAGAGTTTTAAGGGCCTATTTAATCATTTTGTGCGTGTGGCGTAAAGTGACGTAAAGCCACGTAAACCATTGCGTCAGTTTACTTACCTTTATAGAAGCCTGCGAGCGCCGTGCAGCGTTGACCAACACGACATTAATAAAGTCATAATGAATGAATACATGATTTTACAGCATTTTAAGAGCCATCTAACTAGGCTGCCACCCCCACACCCCCGTGGTTTCAGAATATTGTAACCAAATATCCTCTGACGGAAATTTCATGTCATAAATATCCTAAAAATATACCGCCTAATTGCGATTATTAATTGTAAATCTACAACCAATGTAGAAATATTTTTGTAAGCAATGTTTAGGACTTGGGGGTGGGGGGGAAGAATCAGAATACATGTATGAATACAGGCAGTAATACTGCAGGAGTACACTTTTACATATTCTTTTATGGCTTTGTGAATCTGCCCTAAAATGCCCAACTACTTATTAGTAAACGTTTAACAAGGCACACGCCTTTCTTTTTGTAGTAATTGCATATGAACAATCCCCTAATATTCTCAGATATTCCCATTTTATATGTTTTGGGACCACTTCGAAAATACATGTCATAATACAAAAAAAAGTATTATGGGAGTACTACTTTACTTACTCTAAAATGCCTTTGTGAATACACCCCAGTATTTCTTTCAGAATGTTTTTTCTAGCAGTCTCATTTCCTCTCCTACTTCATTCTTTGCTCCATCTTATTTCTTCTCACCTTCACTTGTAAATTGTTGTGGCTTTACAAGTTGGCATGGTGAAATGATTTTTGAAATGCAAAGTAGGCATACACAGTAGTTTATAAAACAATTTCATGTCAGCAGCAAGGAACCGCTTAATCGTATTTTACAGAAGTTATGTAACAATGGTTTTGAGCAGCAATTGGTGACCTTGAAAGATTAAAGAACAAATCTTCACAGAGTATTACTGTGGAGTAGCAATAACTGTCATGTACAGTGCTTAGAGCAAGTGCAGCAATGCTTAATTTGAGCCAGTGGTTGCAGGTGGGGCCACCGGGACTAGTTTCTGGGGAATAGCACTTATTTTTCCTCAGTAAATTTTGATCTGGAGGAACAGAGGTGAAGGAGGATGAGAAGAATAGAAAAACTGTGGCAAAGTGAGAATGTATAGGGATGGAAAAGAAACTGTAAGAGTGAGATAAAGAGCTAAACCTAATGTTGGTATGACGCTTTGTCACTGGAAGCTAGCGGAGTCAATATTGACTCACGAAACTCTTACAAAACACTACTGATTTTTATGGCTTCGCTGGATAAAATGTGCCCCTTTTCAGGCACATTAAGGCCCTGATTTTGCACTGACTTGCACCATTTCTGTGCACCAGCCGGGCACCATATTTATGGAATGGTGCAAGCCGTTGCAAAGGGTAGGCTAGCGTAAAAAAAATGACGTTAGTCGGGTGGGGCTGGCGGTATGGAAGAAGGGGGTTTTGCACCAAAAAATGGCGTAAGGCAGTTTAGAGTAATATAAAAATGACTCTAACCTGCCTGGAGTAATTTTCTGATGCAAAACCATCCATACCACATGACTCCTGTCTTAGAAAAGACAGGAGTCATGCCCACCACCACAGTGGCCAGCACAGGCCATGGCCATTGCACCCAGTGCCATGTAGGGGGGCCCATTTCAGGGCCCCCAATGTCACTTAAAAAATAAATAAAATACTTACCTGTACTTACCTATACTTACCTGGGATGGGGTCCCCCATCCTCCGCTGTCCCTCTGGTGTGGGTGAGGGTGTCCCTGAAGCCTGGGGAGGGCACCTGTAGGCTTATTCCATGGTGTCCCACCATGGAAATAGGCCCACAGGTCCCCTAACGCCTGCCCTGACCCAGGCGTTAAAAAATAGTGCAAAGCAAGCTTTGCACCATTTTTTGACCCTCCTTCCATTTGTGCGTGATTTTAGCACAGGGGGATAAATATGGCGCTAAGGCCATAGAGTCATTTTTTACATGGAAACGGCTACTTTGCATCTCATTGACGCAAAGTAGGTTTCCATTTCCAAAAAACGACTTTAACTCCATAAGTGTGGCGATAGACGGGTCTAGCACAAAAGTAGGGAGTTAGTTTTGCACCAAATTTGCGTTAAAAAAATTACACAAATTCGGCACAAAACAAGTATAAATATGCCCCTAAATGTACAAACATGCCCTTTCCTACTGAACATGGCTGGATTCCCAGACTGTTTTGCTTTGTGTCTCCAAGCAATCTTCATCGCATCGATAATATATGGTGTTGTTCCATTCCTATTAATCAATCAGTTAGGCCACCTGAGGCATGTATTCTGCTGCCCCGGCTGAATACAACCCACCAGATTTAGAGATGTATGTATGTATTTATGTGTGTGTATGTATGTATGTATGTTGTATTTCTATTGTGAAAGCATAGCCAAAAGGCAGCAGAAGTCTGTACAGAGTCAAAGACAAGTACAAAGTCAACAAGTGATAGGAGACATAGCTGGTTTAGGGATTGTTAATGCATTGTAATTAATACATTGTGATATAGTGTTCATTGAAGTGTCTTCAATTCTTTCATACATTGGAGTAGTTTTCTGATGGATAGAGGGATGTTGTTCCAGATTCTCAATGCATAGATGGAAAAGGCCTGCTGCTTTGTTTTCTCAATTACACTTCTTAGTCTGTAGTCTGATGGTGTTCTGGCTGCGGGTGTGCCAAGTACCACTAGAAATGGGGATTTTGCCTGTAAGATAAGTGTGGGTGCTTGCCGTGATTGCGTTGTAAATTATGGTGTGGGCCAGCAAGTGGAGCCAATGTGGTTCCATCAGGATGGGGGTGATGTGATCATATTTCTACATACCCTGGATGAGCCATACTGTGGAGTGTAGATGCAATTAGGGGTGCAAATGTGGAGTCTTGGAGGCAAGGGTTCAAAGCATTACCACCATCCAGATGTATGAGTACGAGGACTTGAATAGCAGTTCTGAAGTCACTTTCTGAATGCAATTTTTTCACTTTCTTTAGAAGAGAGAGCTGGTACCACTCCATTTTTATTTTATTGTCAATATGTTCCTAGAGGGTGAGGTTGTTGTCCAGGCTGAATCCAAGTGACGTGACAATCAGTGGAAGTTGGGGTTAGAAACTGTCAAGGTTCATGGCATTGTGCTAGGTTTACACCATTTCCTGCTTGTGCCTTTGCAAATAACAGGAATTTTGTCTTGGTTGGGTTGAACTTCAGGTAGCACGGAATCTCCAGCTCTGGCTGAAGTACAGGCATGTTTGAGGCACTGGATATCTGAAGCACAGGAGACTTTCAACAAGGACTTTGCATCATTAGGTTGTTTTCCGTGAGTTGAGCACCAAATATCTCCATAAAGGGGACAGAATGGAACACTGGGGGATGCCACAGGTCACAGGGATCGTTTGGGACCTGGAGGCCTCCATGTGAATAAACTGGTGTCATTTGGAGAGGTAGGAGAGTAACCTGTAAAGGATGTTTGCTGATAAACTCCATGTAAGTCTCCACTGTGCACAGGATGGTGGGATGGTCGACTGTCGAAGGCAGCTGAGAGGTCCTGCAATATCAAGCGACAAGCATCATCTACATCTGTGATCAGGTGGGTATTATCCACAGTGTGTAAGGAAGGTCTTGCCTATCAATCTGCTCAAGCTGTCTGTTTGCAGAAAGACCTACTGTCAAATTTCAGTAGGTTTAGAGCCCACCCGTTGCTTACTTGCCACTCCCATTTGCTTGCTTGTTATTTGTTAGATTCTGTGGGCTTTACTTCCTTGTCTTGTATTTTCTCTGCCCTGGTTCATGACCTCATTACTTGTGTCAATCTTGCTGGATACTGGGGGTAGAAAATAGTGTTTTATTTAGCACACAACAACGTTTAAATGAACCGCACAAGTATTTCAAATATATCAGAATTATGATCGCATAAATGGAGTACATTTGTTGTTATTTCTGAAGTGTGTTGCAAAAAAATACTTTAATATGTTCAAAAAGAATCATGAAACTAGGTGATGCAATTTTCACACATTTTCTTCTGTGCACTGTGTAGTTTTATTAGTAAATCTGAATGTCTGTGCAAATGTAATGGTCATTTACTCTGTAAGACTCAACTCATGCCCTGCACTCTACACCAATCCACTTTACGCCACTCTAATCTACTCTGCACCACTGCACTCTATGCCACTGCACTCTGCACCACTTTACGACATTACACTCTATGCCACTCTATGCAACTGCGCACAACCTTGCACCACTCCACTGTACGCCACTTCACTCGACTTTGAAACAATCTACGCTACACCACTCTATTCCACTCTGCGCTGCTCCACTCTATGCCACTGCACTCTCCACCACTCTACTCTTAACCACTGCACTCTATGCCAATGCACTCTACAAAACTGCACTCTGTCACTATTCTCTAGACCACTGCACTCTACTCTGCATTACTGTACATGACACCATTTCTCTCTACACCACTGCACTCTGATACTGTATTCTGCAACAGTGCCATGCCACTCTACTGTTCACTACTCCACTCTACACCACTGCACTCTATGGCTCCATACTCTACTCTGCACCACTCTATGCTACTCCATAACACTTTATGCCATTGCACTCTTTGCCACTAAACTGTACTCTGCACTCTACTCTGCTGCACTCTATGCCATTCGACTTTACTCTGCGTCATTGCCTTCTGCATCATCCAACTCTATGCCACTCCATTCTACATCACTCTATTCTATTCCACAGCACTTTACGCCACTCTGTTCTGCGCCACTCTATTCTATGCCACTCCACACTGTACCACACCACTCCACTCTGCACCACTCCATTCTACTATGCACCACTCTACTCTAGACTACTGAATTCTACAACGTTGCATTGTACGCTGCTAAATTCAGTGCCACTATACTCAATGCCACTGCACTCTACGTCACTATACTCTGCAACATCTACACCAATGCACGCTACTCCAGTCCACTCTACTCTGTGCCACTCCATGCATGCCACTCAATGCAACTCCAAACCATGCCACTCCAATAGACAGAACTCTCTGCCACTCCACCCTACAACCATCTACTCCACTCTTTGCCGTTCCACTCTAAGACACTCCACTGTCCTCTATGCCACTAACTTTTGCCATGCTGAACAGTATCCACGCTGGTGAACAACATGGCTACAACACATTGGCAGAGCCAATAGCTCTTGCATAGGGGAGACCTATTGGCTTTGCCAATCCATGTTCTTTTTGGTTGAGCACTTCATGAGAATGCATGTGTTTTTTTAGCTGTCTCACTCATGTGCTTCTGTTTCCCCCTGTGCCGTTACGATATCTTTCTCACCCGTGTGCTTATACCCCATTCCCTCTCTGTTGTGGGTTCCCTTGTCTGGTTCTGACACACATTGCTTTCTCTTACTTGTGCATCTCCCCCTGTCGACATTGCTTTCTCTTGTCCATGTGTTTCTCTCTCTGGTCTGCACTCAACATGTTTGTCTCTCATCAATGTTGCATACTTTTCCCTTTGCTCTCTATGCAGTTTCTACACAGATATCCTCAGTGATGTCATTTAACTTGTCAGGAGCGATGCAGTAGGCAATGTCGTAAGTGTTTCATGGCCTGGGTGCAAGTTATAATGAGATCACTAAACTATAACTTATGTGGTTTTTTAGTTTTTATGTTACTTTACACCTAACTATAACAGCAGTTTATCCTTTATTTTTCAGTTAATTTATAGGCTTTTTTTAATGCCAGCTATGATTTTATTACCAACCCTAACTATAATGCCACTTTGACATTTGTTTTCTTCAGTGACTTTCTTTTTTTTTTTTTACATAAGGTAAGTTCGTATTGCCATACTAACTATAAGTACAGTTTAACCTTTAGTGTTTTCAGTGAATAAAGGTGTTTTTGATCAGATTCACCCATCTATCTGGTTAAGCAAGGCCTTTGGCCATGCAGAAAGTGGGAGGTGGGTCGCAGACCCTGGCATATATCCAGGCCCTACTCCCATCCCCCATGGATGGCCAAAACTCCCCTGCTGCGCATGGCCTCCAGACAGGCCTTGTGTCCAACCCTGCTGTGGGCAGCCATGCTCCTGAGGACAACCAACCCTCTGCTGCACACATACTTTGTCTCTGTGGCCAGTTCTCTTTGGCTATGGTCAGCAGGGGTTGGCCACAGGACCTGGCCTCTCGCAAGGCCCTGTGCCCATCCCCATGTGGGTAGCCAACCCCAGCTGCCCATGACCAAGGGGGCTGGCCAAAGGGCCTGGTCCCGAGCCAGGCCCAGCAACCAACTCTCTGCAGATACCCACCCCGTTGCAGGGACCCAACCCACATGTTTTCCATATTACAGAGAGGGGACAAGCATTTCAAGTAAGATACACCCTCTCCAGAAGCATTTGGAGGAGGTTCTGACCTCAATATTTCTTTTTACCTGTCTTACAAAGGAAAGGTCACATCTGACTATTCTTGTGTTTAATTCACTAGACAGAATTATTGGGATAGTCTGATAAATGGTTGTACTACTGAATATCAACACCACCAATATTGTGGTACAAGAATATTTATGGGACAAAATATCAAAAGGTAAGTGTAAATAGAGATTATAGAATCCCCCATGCCCTACTTCCACATCTACATACATAGAAGATATATGTGCCACATAGGTGCATATATATGTGGAGTTAGGTTTAGAAAATCTAGATTTACTTATCTGGTGATATTTTATTTTTAATATTCTGTCCTCGATATTGTGTTTCATCCACATTGTGGTTTCAACAGTCAGGTGACATACCCTGATGAGTATTATCAAGCTATTCTTCATAGTTAAAATACATTTAACCTCATAAGTTTAACTATTGGGACAGATTCAAACGAATATGCTGCCTATTACTGAAACAGTTGCTTCCTGAGATTACAGTCAGGACTAGATCTATGTCTGAGGGGAGGCTGATTGTACATGTCTGAGAGCTTTACTAAATAATTATATGCCACTCTGTGGATATCAGTTGCCGTTTCAGGGCAATGGTTCTCAATCTGTGGTTTGGGGAGGGATCACTGGCGGTCTGTGTCATCTACTCAGGGAATCCGCGAGAGCTTAGAAAATAAAATGATATGAACAAAATAATGTAGATAAGTAAAGAAGCACACTGTCAAATTGAAGGTTTTAAAAATGTTTTGTAAATGTGAAGCTAAAAATTAAGTTGGATTGATTAATGGAAGCAGCCCAAGTGCATCAAACACCATATATAGAGTGATGACTGGTGGCTTCAACTGAATTTAGAAAAGCTCCAACCTTCCCTTTAAAATTTGTGTTTTTTTAAATGTTTGTTTGTTAATGTTTTATCATTTGTGTATTTGTTGAATACATTTTTGTTTCTGTAATTCTGTGTATTGTTTTGCAGTTGAAATCATCAAAATTACTTAGGCCGAGGTCCACAGATTCCGTAAGGACTCAGTGGGATTCCCTGGATTCTAGTATTAATTTAGTGGGCGTCCTTGGATCCCAGTAATAATTAAGTGGGGCTCCACAGAAGTCAAACGGTTAAGAAGCACTGGTTTAGGACAGTAGGAATGAAATATCTTGTAACCAGTCCAAACTACCTGAAAATGTTACCACGTTTGACATAGAAAGATTTGTTTAGTGTGGGGTGGGAGGCTCTGGAAATATCTTTTACTTGCACGCAGATGCTCTAAAGATTAGAGGGAAAGTTTTGGCCGCAAGCACTGATTAAGGAATACTATTCCAGGTTTGGCCCATCAGAAGCAGGACTGTATATGGTACTGTGTGTTTGAAGTGAAAACCTGTTTCCTAAATTGGAACAATTTGAATCAAGACAGGAAATTCTGGGTCACTGAAATTATGGGGTAAGCAGGATTCTCAAGTGTAGAGTGAAGTTTGCAAGTAAATTTGATGGATTAAACTCAACAGTTCATGGAATACTTAAAAAGCCACTCCATGAACAGCATGTTAGTAGTGAAGCTGAAAAAAGATTTGTATCCAAGGTGATTTTGAGTATTAAGTAAGCTTCAAACCTAGTCTTACTTGCCCACTATGCCAACAAAGTATGCTTTTTTTAAAATAGACGCGTAGTTGGAATGTTTATTGTCTTATGACTTGGCAGGTTAATGTTAAGGATAGCTACTGCAGATTTGTAGGTTGGTGGCATAATAGGGAGGGGAAGTTAAATCATTTTTAGTCTAGTGTCACCTAAATCCTATCGTGTCTGCTAACCTGCTTGTCGTAAAATTATGCAAGAGAAAGTCTTTTTGATGGGTTACTTTTTCCAGAGAGTGTGCTGTTTGATAGTAATTCATCTATTAAATATGTTTTTAAGTAACTGCACGAAATCGGTGTATTTCTTTACCTCCTTTTGTTTTTTGTTGATGGATCAATTTTTGTATTTAGTTCGAATGACAACTCATTTGTTGAGTAAAATTTCATTTGTACTTAAATAACTAAATACATAAAGGAAAATCATCCCCCCAGAACATACTTCCTAATGCACTATATACATTCTCTTACATCTGGCACTGATCAGGCAGGCATAGGTCTTCATCAGAACGTCAAAGAATATGTATGTCTGAATGAGTCCCGGCCATCAACGTGCAAGTTGGGGACAGAGTAGTCCCCGCCATACACCTACACGTTGGACACGAGAAGTAATTATACCTGTGGGGACTATAGGAATAGCAACCACCATAGTCCCCCTTTTGCTTGTCCACCTATAAAGGCAAACAAATGTGGTACAAGTAAAGGCAAATTAATGTGGTACAAGTTTTATGTGCAGTATTTTCTATTGCATTAATCACCAATTGTAAAGCACTTATAGTTCTTAATTCAAGCCTTTTGCAGTAAGGAGCCCAGTACTTCAGTGTGCCCTCTGGTCTTATTACCTGTCTCTGGAAATTGGCCTGTTGGGCGATATGCCACAGCTTGTCCTGTAGAATTACATTGATTTTCCTGCCAGTTATCCCTTAGCTTGTGTACTGTAACAGTCTGATCAGCAAGGCTATGCTGAAAAGAAAACTTTGCATGTGGTGTCTCAATTAAAGTTCTCACGGTTATGCAGTTACAATAGATGCAAAGTCTAAAGTGCACACACATATATTTCATTTACTTCATATGTCTTCCATATTCACTTAAATATTCACCATTGCACAGGTCCTGCAAGGTAGCATGTGAAGCTGTGATTAGGGTTGGATGACAGTTTTCTAGGGATGGCAACTGCTTCCATTGTCACCACTGGCTTTCCATTAGGCAGGGGTACCAGATCCAGAACACGGATTCTTCTTTTTGCTTCTTAAACGAGTTAACTATATTAACAAAATATTTCACACATCTTCATGCTACATCCCCAGAGATGTAGGTGCATGTTATTAGAGAGCATGCAAATCATGGACAGATTGAAGAACAGTATGAGTGGATCTCTAGTTTTCTCATCTTATTGACACGTAGCTCTATTTATTTTCGGTGGCTGAGAAATTAAACTGCAACTAGTATGTTTACCAACTTATTTAAGTAATAAAAATAAACTTACACTTTGATGTCTGTAGGAATTATGTGCACTAAACTATACTGTGAAACAGTACGGCCACATAAAAGCCTTAGGGGCAGATTTAAGGAAAGTGGCACTGCACCCAGTGCAGAGCCACTTCCCTTGCACCCCTTAGCCCCCCCACTGCCACCATGTGTGTGCCGAAACCATGGCACAGGGAAGGGGGCAACAACATCAACATTTTTGATGCTATTTGTAGGGAAGTGCCCTCTTTCTTGGCATGGGTACCCCCTTTTTTCTGCCTGTTGTCAGTGTGTTTGACTGTGTTCACTGGGATCCTGCTAACCAGGACCCCAGTGATTATGCTCTCTCCCTTCTAACTTGGTAAATGTACCTTTTTCTTCCCACAATTGGCATTCTGGTCCCCCCATGTAAGTCCCTAGTATATGGTACCTTGGTACCCAGGGCATTGAGGTTCCAGGGGATCCCTATGGGCTGCAGCAGTTATTCTGTCACCCACAGGGAGCCCATCCAAAGGGCTCTGCAGGCCTGCCATTGCAGTCTGCGTGAAACAGATTCATGCACTCGTTTTCAGTACAGGTCACTGCACCAGGGCACTATAAGTCACCCCTATGGTAGGTCCTGTCAGCCCAGAGGACAGGGTGCAGATACCTGTGTGTGAGGGCCATCTTGTTTCCAAGGTTGGCTTGGAACTCTGGGAGCATCTGAGTGGCCAGGCCAGGCAGGTGGCGTCAGAGCCCCATCCTGATAGGTGCCTATCTGGCTAGGTGACCAATCCTCCTTTCAGGGCTTTTTAGGGTCTCTCTCTTGGGTGGGTCCTCAGATTCTGCTTGCAAGATTCCAGCAGGACTCCTCTGCAACCTCTACTTCGGCCTCTGGAACTGCAACTGAATCCTCCAGGACCCGACAAGCTGCCTGCAAGAAGAAGAACCTTTCTGCAACATTGTTTCCAGGGCTCCTGCCAGCAACTGTAACATTTCCAATGGCTCTGCATCCACTGAGGGCGGCGTGTCATCAGACTGCACAAGAAGGAAGAAGGAATCTCCCTTAGAGTGAAGGAGTCACTCCCCTGCGTCATCGGTGGTGGTCCAGAGTAGTCCTCTTGGTCCTCTCTGCCAGCTATTCAACTTTGGTGGAGGTAAGCCCTTGCCTTCCCACGCAGGACAGTACCCCAGTGCACTGCATCTCTTGCAGCTGACAATGCTCCTCCAAGGGATCTTCAGGCGACGTGTAGCTCCAGTCCCCAGCACTTCTTCCTGTGATGCACAGCCCTCTGTGTGGTTCCCCGGCAGCGTGGGATCCCTTTCTGTAGTGCTGCGTGGGCTCCTTCTGCAACTTCAGTATACCCATCCTGTGGGACACCTGTGGGTGCTGCCTCCGCTCCTATAAGTCCTCTGTGTCGCTGAGGGTCCCCTGTAACTCCCCCTGTTGGGTTGAGTCCTCCTGGGCCTTGCTGGTCCCCGGCAGCACCACTTATCCACTAACCGTGAGTTTGCCTTTGCCAAGGCTTGTTGGTGAAATTCCTGCACCGACACCCGTCTGCAATCTTCACTCCAGCATGGGACATTTTCTGCATCCATCAGGAACTCTTCTCCAGGGCTGCAGTGCTGGCCTGCTTTTCCTCACCGTCGACCAACTCCTGCAAGTACAGCTGGGTGGGTAGTGGCTCCTACTCCTCCTGAACTCCACTATGACTTTTGGACTTGGTCCCCTCTCTCCACAGGACTTCTTCTCCAGGCATCCACCGATGGTTTCTCGCAGTCTTGTCTGGGTGTCCTCTTTTCTTCTTTTCCTTCCTTTTGGGTCGTTTGGGGAAATTCCAGTGATTTACTCCTGCTTTCCTGGTCGCTAGGGGGTACTGTGTTACTTACCTCTGTGGTTTCTACTACTCACAGCTCCCCTCTACACATTCCACTTACTTAGGTGGGGATTTTGTGTTCGCATTCCATTTTATTAGTATATGGTTTGGGCTCCCACTAGGGTCACTATTGGGTATTGCTATTTGCACTGTTTTCTAACCTTTTCTATGCCTATTACTGTTTACTAGTGTATATATTTAGTGTATTACTTACCTCCTATTGTAGAATGACCCTCCTAGTACGTTGTGGTATTGTGTTCCAAAAATGAAGTACCTTTATTTTTGTACACCTGAGTGTTTCTTTCATGTGTGTAAGTGCTGTGTAACTACAGTGGTTTTGCATGAGCTTTGCATGTCTCTTAGATACGCCTTGGCTGCTCATCCACAGCTACCTCTAGAGAGCCTGGCTTCTAGACACTGCCTACACTTCACTAATAGGGGATACCTGGTATGAGGTGTAAGTACCTTAGTTACCCACCACACACCAGCCTAGCTTCCTACACTATTAATGTACTGTTCGGGGTTAGCTCCAAAATGTTGGTGCTAACCCTGAACAGTACATAGGGGCCCATTGTAAACAATGGTGTTCCCCCCTTTTAACGCCTGCAGCAGGCATTAAAAGTGCCAAAAAAATGACACAAAGAAGTCTCTTAGATTTATTTGCACCATTTTTTCGACCCCCCCCCCTCCCAACAGGGAATGCCCCATTTGCATACATTACGCCTGGCGCAGGTATAATGTAGCGCATAGGGTTATAAAGTGGTTCAATGCACGTATGTAAATCTGGGCGGGGAAAAGGCCACCTTAGCATAAAAAAATTAAGGCTAAGGCGGCGCTACAGTGGTGCTAGGCCCTCTTAAATTAGGGCCTTGGTGTTGTAATACTAGCACATATACACATCTGCACTTATTTCAGCTTCTTTAGGAAATCTCCTTTTTTTTTCTGCTCTTATTTTACACAGCTATTTGCTGGGCAGCCATGATTCATAGGATAGCGAGATACCTATATGGAGACTTTGGGCCTGATTACAACTTTGGAGGAGGTGTTAATCCATCCCAAAAGTGACGGTAAGCTGACGGATTTACCACCAGCCGTATTACGAGTCCATTATATCCTATGGAACTCGTAATACGGCTGGTGGTATATCCGTCACATTTGGGACGGATTAACACCTCCTCCAAAGTTGTAATCAGGCCCTTTATGTCTGGCTTATTTCACTTTCAAAAACACAGGGTTTTGTACTGTATTTTTAAATAAGTATTAGCAAAAATGAAAAACTGGAAGCTTCAATTGCTAGCAGTAGATTGGAACATATCAGTTTTAACCTGTTAGTATGTAACAGATAAGGAAGTGTCAGTCCCTAGGCAAAAAAAAGTTTACAGTGCACCTGTGGAAATTGAGTGAGTCGTGTATAAGCTTTTCTAGTGGTCTTGGTGTGCAGAAAAAGCATTCATGTTTTTCTAAGAGGCTGCTTGGCCATTGCAACGAAAAGTGCTTTTTCAGAGGGACCACTGATCTGTGAAAAACATTGAAAAATTAAAAACACTATTTGTTTTTACTCGGATTGCTGTGAACGAATAGGTTTTTCTCCCAAAAACCTAAATGCATTTCAACGTGCGTCACAACACAGATAGACCATTGACAGCCAAATGCTACCTATTCTTAGCTAGAACATGCATAATTGAAGTACCTTTGTTCATATTAACTTTACTCAGTAATTTTTTTTTATTGATGTATGAACATAGTTCTAATGGATTATAGAGTGCTTTATAACACTGAAAACTCATTATAGTGCACAGAAGACCAAGGAAACAGCATTTATATCCAAGTATTTGATCAACTATTGCATTGAAAACCGTCAGAAGAGCCCTACTATTACTCCCTTTAGAAGTCTTCAAAATTGTAGGAATTTGGGTGGCATGGTTCAGTTCTCAAAATGAGTATTAAATTGAGAGGGCAGAAGAGCGGGAAGAAAGGGAGTTGTAATACAGAGGGGAAACTCTTCAACATTCCAAGGGCAGCAAACTGAGGCAGTAAGGTAGAGTGAACAGAATCATAGTTATGGTCTAAATTATCTGTGGATTATTATTATTTGTTTAGAATATAATTACAGAACCGTCTGCAAAAGCAGGTCTGTTTGGTCTAGTCTAATCTCTTTTGGTACCCATGCTTTTGGTACGGTATTCCGTATTCTTGGTGTAAATCATGAAGACGCAAGAGTTAAGATGGATGATTTTCTGAAATCTGATTGGTATACCACAGAGGGAGTGATAAGTGCAATGCTTTCTACAGCTGTCTGAGCCTTTGGGTTTATTGTGGAAATATTTGGGAATCGTATTCCATGTTGCTACAGATCACTCTATCTACCACATTTAAAACAGCTTTGACGGGGGCAGTGCGGAAGGCACGCAGGTGAGTTGGGACAGGTATTCCCTAACCTAAACGGCCGATGAATATTGCCTGAACAATTTGTCTAAGATCTTCTTTTGAGATTGATCTCAGTAGTCCTAACTGTTGGTAGCTGCTTTTGGCAGTAGCTACCAACATATATAAATTCAAATCAAGCTTGGTGTCACCTGTGGACCTTAAATATTTGGAATACTTGACTGTTAGAGCATATACCGGAGCTGCAAAGATGTTCTTGCCAAGAGGTTACAATGCTGCCCTAAGGATCACAAGTAATGATGAGGAATTATGTATGTAGGGTTGACTTTCAGCTTCCTCTGTCATTCAGTCTTGGTGAACAGTTCTTCATGCGAGTGATGGATGGTTTCTGGTTTAATATTAACTAATACACAGCTGAACAGAGTATTGTGATCAAAAGTGTTGAATGCTGCTGAGAGAATACAATCAGGACCATACCTCACTTTTACCAAGCATACAGTACACACCTTCTGCAGTTTTTAACATTGTAGTTTTAGCACTATGTCCTTGCTGAAAGCTATTAAGTAATTAGTTGTTATTAATTTGTTGGTTCAGTTACTGAGTTGTTCAATCTGTAGGAATTGTGCTAGAGATGTAGGGCTGGAGATATAGCACTAAGTTTTGTACTTTACAAAAGCTGCATCCATGCTTTTTAGAATATGCTTACTTTAATGGATGTGGTGACCTTGCTAAGCATCATTGAGAAGTGATAATGTTCTTTGAAAGCTGTATAAGGGACATGTGAGCAGCTTTCACCATCTTCAGGGTGACAGTATCTGATATATATGTAGTTTGAGGTTTTAATATTGGAGGATATTTCTAAATTCTTCTGATTCTAGTGCAATTTCCATGCCTTTTTTCCCAGCTATGAAAAGCATCATATGACTGGAATTGGATTGTGCCTTAATTACTTCCAGTTTATTGAACTGTTCTCCTGGCTTTGACTCTCTGTCAATTGAGATTTAGCTTCTTTTGGGTTTAGGCTTTATATTGTTTCTTCCTCTCTTTCAAAGTATTCAACAATTGTACAGAACAGTGTTTTCCCCTTTGAATCCTACAATTGTGTACTATGGTTTTGCTGCAGAGAGAATCACCCGTGGCTTATTTTTTTTGCTGTTTTCATAATAGTGAGTGTGGGGAGACCATTAACATCTTCATATTTGGACATGGCGGGAGAGTGATCCTGAACCAAATAGATAAGTTATGAGCCAGTGGTATGTGTTGTTCAGGAAGGTTGATCGATTTGGATGATATGAAGCAGCCGATTTAGAACTCGGCGGACGGGTTACTCTGTCACAACAGAGACAGATGTCCATCCAATGAAATCTAATTACCAATATATTCTATGGGATTTAGATTTCAGCGGACAGGATATCCAGCACCGTTGTGATGGAGTAACCCATACTCTGAGTTCTAAATCCGTCAATGTCTTTGAAGTATATGTGCATGAGTAAAGTGTGTAAGAAGTATGCAGAGGTGTTTGCCATCTCATTATTTTGAGTATAAATATTTGAAATGTTCATACGTTGGGAAAAATGGAGGGAAGAGAGAGTGGTTTGAATGTTTTGTGAATGTCCTTGAACTTCATCATAGTCAGTGTCACCTGTGCTATCTGGCGATATTGATGCAAGTCTCAGCGGTTTATTAAACCTCATTTTACTACTGTGCGCTATAAATACCATTGCAATTACACCGTGATACATAGTGTCTCATTTATAAGAAACCGGTGCATCGATCACTATGCGCTAGTTTTCTTGCGCTGCCCTGCACCCCCCTAATGACGCAATGGGAGCACTGTATTTACAATACAGTGCTCCAAGGCACAGTGTCCACAACTGTGTCAAAAATTCTGATCCACTTGTGGCGCTAAACCTTAGCATTGCTGGACTAGCGTCAAACATTTTGACACTAGTCCAGCAATGCTAAGGGGGCCCCATTGAAAACAGCACAGTGTCACTTTAACACCTGCCCTGAGCAGGTGTTAGGAAAATGACGCTGTGACAGCGTAGAATGGCGCAGTGAAATCTAGTAGATTGTACTGCACCATTACTGCAGGGCGTTTTGCTGGGAAACGCCTACCTTGCATACATTATACCTGGCGTAGGTATAATGCGGTGCTGCATTACAAACTGGCGCAATGGTACCAGCACGCAAAGAAAGCTGGAAGTGGGGAGCTGGGGACACAGGCCTTTTTAGGGTCGAGCCTGCGTCGCATGTGCTTGCGCATGCGTATCGCTAGCAAGACGCTTTAGGTATTAGAAAAGGGCTCGGAGCCCTGTCGACGTCATGTCAGTGTCTTTCATTGGCACGTTGGCTTGCCTGTTAGAATCTGCTTGCTTTGGAAGGCACGCATACGTCATGCCTTTTCCGGTGGTTACCCCTTCTCGAGTGCGGCGACCAAGTACAGAAAACATGCGAGGCTCGCTGTTTCCCGTCAGGTTTGTGGACTACTTTTTCTCTATTTTCGCAGCGCGATCTTGCTGGGCAGAAGTCGAGCGCTTTGTATACTATCGACCTTGTTACACATTTAATTGCGCTTTTGCCGGTTACGTTCATAATTGCACTTTTGCCGATAGGTATTATTACGAGTGAACTGTAGCAGCACGATCGCACTGTTTGTTTCTTTTAACGCAAGAAAATTCCGGCTGGGAGTTTACAACTGGGAATAGCTCTAACTCCGACAAATGCGAGACCCTAGTGCATTGCAAATGCTTGTTTACTTTTGAGGTGTCTTCGAGGGATTCAGATTACATTATTGATTCGGACAAGGTAAGGCATTTCAGGGATGTGATGTGGGCTGTTTGCTGGATCCTTGTTGAAAAGCATTCAGCTTTGAGGCATCCACTCAGCTCATGCAAAATTTAGAACATTGTTGGCAGTTTGGTTTCAGAAGCGATGACATTTCGTACAAAATTGCAAGCGTTGGCCTAGGGTTTGCAGGGAAAAGGGGGTATTTGTTTTTCTAAGTAAGAATTGAAGTTTGCAGAAAATGAAAGTGAACAGGTGTAGGTTATGGTAAGAAAATCTGCACCCAGTGTAGCAATATTTTGGTAAATGATATTTGGCCCACAACACATACCAGACAATGTTTTTGTTATTGCTATTCTGTCAGACAACAATAGGGTAATAAATGAGAGATGAATCATTATCTTTCTATTTTGATATATTATGTCCGCATTGAGTGTGCGAGCCAGAGATAAGGATTACCATCCTTACTCACATTACTCGTCCCATACCTCACTTAGGGCCAGATGTACCAAACAGTTTTGCCCATTCTGTGTCTATGGGAAAATGTGTTCGTACATATGGCCCTTAATGCAGTATTGAGCCTCACCCCATTCACACGTACCAAGAAACTTTGTTTCATTTCTATGCTAGAACACAACTCCTTTTACTATTAAAGAGGAGAGATTATGCCATTTCTGGTTTTTCTTTTACTTCTGCAATTGCAACAATGTATCTTTCAAACGATAATGTTGTGACCTGTGGTTTCTTTTTATTCTACATCACATGGGTGTTTGTTCCCTCTGTAGGGTAGTGCTTGGTATATAAATGCATATATATATATATATATACTGGTGCATTAGCCCATTCTTTTTATAAAAACACAGCGAAAGTTCAAATAAAGTCACGTTTCCTAGTGTTTTTTCTGTTATGTGTTTATTTTTTTTATTTACAGTGGTGCTTTTCCAAAGTTTTTAGAAAAAGAAGACCACAGAGTGTTTTATAATTTCAAGGTGCTGCGTGGTTGCCCTGACAAAAGCGTCATTTATCTTGTGTGATGGAGTCAGTGCTTTAGCCCATTTTGAACCTGATGTGTTCATACATTTCATGGTGGGTGGGGCTGCCTTGCCAAGTGCATCTTTTGCTTGTCGTTGGCTGATGCTGCCTAACTGGTCTGTGCTCACCGCTCACAGACGGGGTGTTGCCTGCTGTTTATGGTTCTTGGGGAAAACCCCGAGTGGTGCTTGGACCGCTGTTCCATATAAATGCACACAGTGGCCTTCTTTAGGGTACGGTGCTTCGGATGCCTTCCTAAAAAAAAAAAAAAAAATAGAAGCAAAAAACGTTGTTGGAAACTGTCGGAGGAGGATTGTTGGGATTCCGTAGGTTTTGTTGGGAGAAAGTCAAGGACAACTGGGTCACCCCGATCATTTCCACTAATCATGCCTTAGAATTTGTGCAGCTGCCACCTTGGGAAAATAGTGACACTGAGTCAGAATGTTATGATCCTGTGGCAGTGAAATGCAGTAGTTCCAGTACCGTGGGGAACAAGGCCAAGCCTGGCACTCTTGTTTTTTTTTTTTTTTTTTTTTTTTTTTTATAAAACATCTTCTGTGGAATTCCATATGATAATATGGTAATGATATGATAATAGATGTGAAGTAACTGACTGTATGTTTGAGAATAATTAATTTTTAATTTCAGTGAGACCATTTCTGCAAGATCAGGAAGATATGGCCGGTATTACCTGAAGCACTGTAATAGGGATTTGACATTCTTTGCACACTCTGATTTAATTTTCTTTCCTTTTAGGCAGCTGCCTTGTTTGTGGTTCCATGGGCCTGGCTCCATCAGGGTCCGACAGTATTACACATCCTACAGTTTCGTGACTATACCTCAAAGGATTTTGATGCCACAATTCTGGTGTTGGAGAGCCTTACCATGTGATGGCTAGACCTTTTCAATCTGGGAAAGGGATTTCCTTTATCTCCTCAGAATCAGTTGGTGCTAACAACAGATGCCAGCAAGAAGGGTTAGGGGTGTTTATGGGACTACTGACAGCCCAGAGAGTGTGGGCAATTCATCAAGGTACTACATTTCCAACTGTAGGAAATTGAGAGCAGTTTGGGGAGCTCTTCATGTTTTTCAGGGGGGATATGGGGACCATTTACAATGGGTCACCATCTCTCAGTCTCCTGGTCCAGATGATTTGTTGTCAGAGGAAAATCTGCTGTCTATCAGTGCAATTCGTATAATGGGAAAATACAGTCAGATAATTGGATACCCTAAGCTGAATCTTTCCCTCATCCCAGAATCTTAGTCAGTTGTTCTTGACCTTCAGAAAGATTTGCTGGAGGTTCCATAATTCAGAAATAGATCTGTTTGTGGATCATCCCAGTGCTCTTCTACCTCAGGTTTTCAAGGTTTCAGGCCCCTCTTGCTCCAAGGTTGGAAACATTATCATACCAATGGCCAAAAAAGCTGTTATAAGCATGCCTGTCCTTTGCTATATTTCCCCACCTTCTGGCAGAGATCAAGAGTAGGGGAGCTGAAGTGATTGCGGTTTGTCCATATTGGCCGTGAAGGCACTGGTTTTCTTTTGTAGGGGAAATAATGGTGGATCAGGTTCTTAACTTTATCCGCTGGTGCACCAAGCTTCAAGTGAGTTCATGGTGATATCTAATCTGAAAGGTCCTGAGTTATCCCTGGATGAGGTGCGAGAGCCAATCGCCCACAGTGTAGGAGGTAAGGCCTCAGGGTCGGACAGCTTCCCAGTTGATTTGATGAAGTTCATACCTGAGTTTTGGGCACCTTTGCTGGTAAACATTTTTAATGATCTAGCTCATAGTCCTCTACCGAGTTCATGGACAACCTCATAATTGTCCTAGTTTTAAAAGGGGGACCGGACCGTTCACAGCTGAGTTGCTACAAGCCAATCTCCCAGTTAAGGTCTTGGATAGAGCCCTATACAACAGGATAAGGGAGTGGTCTGAAGAGAGGTGCATCTTGCACCCCTGCCAGTACAGCTTTAGGAGTCATATCGGGACCATGGAGCAATGTCTAAAATTGTCTTAGGTGATTAGGAAGTACATAGTTGCTAAACGCTCCACCTTGTATTTGGCTTTTAAGGATTTGACCTCAGCATTTGATTGTGTAAATCGCTCAAAGCTGTGGCCAAATCTTTTAATCTATGGGATGGATGAAGCTCTGGTTCACTTTTTGGTTTATCTGCATATGAATATGAAGGCTGTAGTCAGATTCAATATGGATGGAGCGGTCACAAATGATATAGAGGTCCACCGAGGTGTGAGGCGAGGATGTGTTTTAGCCCCGCTTTTATTTATATATGAATAATCTTTAACCTTTTTTACAAGATCTAACCTCTGATATCCCATGCATTAATGGTTCTTTGTTGGCCCTTGCTGTTATATGCGGACTATGCCGTTTTGATGGCACACACCCCTAGAGCACTGCAGCTTTTAGTTCATGGACTTGTAAGTTTTATGGGTGATTTAGATTTACGGAATAATTTTATTAAATCCTATATTATGGCCTGTGGATCAAAGAAATATTGTTTGTCTACTATGGTGGTAGGCACCAATACCCTGAAATGCACCATCACTTTTCCTTACCTAAGGCTGATATTTGCAAATACCGGCACCTGGGAACCGCCCATTGCTCACTGTTGGGGTGAAGTTAGTGAAGGCAATTTCTTCCTTGTTCAGCCTACCACACCCTAGGGGTGGGGGTGCTGTTATCCCTCTTTTAGTCACCATGCATATCGTCAGTAACTTATGGAGCAGGGGTGTGTGGAATTCAAAAACGTGAGGTGAATCACCTTCAGGAGAATAGGTTTTGTAGAAGGGTTGTGGTGGCCCCTATTTCTTCTCCCAATCTGATTTGTCATAGGGAATTGGGCATTCAGTTTGTGGAAGATTATATTAGTACTCGCCCGCCCCTGTTATGGTTGACAGTCTAGAAGAACAAAGAAGCAAGTCTCACAAGAGATATTATAAAGGACTGCCTCAGTTGTGAGAAAGGTATGGAGATTCCCTGGTTAGCCTATGTGGCATCAAGCCTGCACAAGTTTGGTTTCCAACATGTTTTTAAGCATCCTAAGGGTGATATTAATATCAACAAAAAGCATTTCTGTTCGGCCTTATCCAACTTGACGGAGGCTGAAAAGCGGACCATAGAGAGGAAAAAGCCTAGTGTGGCTACCTATATAGACTCCCTAATGGCTAACCAGTTAGCAGGGTATATGAAAAGACTGATGTGCTGTTGGGAGCAGAGTTTGTTGTTCTGTTTTAGGGCAGGGACAATGAAATACCTATTATGTTTTCCCTTGGGTTTTAATGCCGGTCTTGACTGTATACCTTGCCCGTGCGATAGGAAGTCTGGCCAAACCATGACGCATTTTACATTTTTCTGTAAATATTATCCCATATATTCTAGGCTTTTTTGATTCCCCTTGTTAAGAGATGTGATATTAACAATTTTAGGGTTGCTCTTCGATTTTCTCTCAGCTGGATGATGATGATGTAAGCATCCATGATGGGGCATTTTTGATTGCAGCAGCTCGAGCCCGACGCACTATAACTACAGATTAAATCTGTCATATCATTTTATTGTAAAGCAACTAATTGCCTGTGCATGTTATTTTAGATTGTTTTAAGATTTATGTCACTTTCTTAAACTGATTATATTTATTGTGATGTTAATACTTTTATGGATACCTTCACTATTCAAATAAAGTTATCTTGATCTTGAATTCCCACCTAAAGTAAAAAAAAACATTTTTATCATACACTATTGATCATTGAAAGTGATGTATAGATTTAATTAAAAGTAATTCAATTATATTTTAATATAAAATGTTACATTAATTTATAAATTCATAAGGTTAAAATATTTTATAATTCAATAATAAATATGTTCAACTTTAGAACGTTTAAAAAAATAAATTATATGTATTTATATGTCTAATGATTTAAATAATTTACTTTATTTTAACATCATTTGCTATAGGGTTATAAAACCCTTCCTCCATTATTTTCTATGTGAGGATGTTGCAGTACCAATAGTTTGCCATGTGTGGTGCTGGTCTTACTACAGCTCTGAGCTGGAGTAATTTACTACTATTTCAGGTCCCTATTTGGCTGTAGTAACTTTAGAAGTGCAGGTTGTGGATAGCAATGGGCTTACTTTTTGTGGGGGCGTGTGTGTCCTTCTCTAACCCCTCCCTAATGCTTCTGAGACCCCTCTTTACTTCTCCCTAAACGTTCCAATTTAGAAGTATATAGCTCTTTTTTCTAGCCACTCTTACTGTTCTTCCCACATTAACTGCTAAGGTCCTGATTTAGATTTCGGTGGAGGGGTTTCTCTGTCACAATGGTCACAGGTGTCCCGTCCGCGAATCTAAATCCCATTGTTTGCTATGCGACTTAGATTTCAGCAGATGGGATATCCCTCACCGTTGTGATGGAATATCACCCTCTGACAAAATCTAAATCAGGACCTAAGCAGTAAACTTACATATGTGAGGGTCTCCACTTTGAAAGGATTGTAGTGGCGGAGGTGGAGATTTAAACTAGTAGGTTTGTGAATAGCATTTGAAGTAGTTTTAGTAGTACTATTGTAGTACTGCTAATATTACTACAAAGAGTTCTTTAGGAATAGGCCAAAAGATCAGAGAAAAGCAGTCTCATTTTGATGCTTCTTGGTGATACGTGGTATGGTTCTGAGAGTCCAATCTCTGGTGTCTGATGCACAGAACAGTGGAGTCCAAACGTTCAGTACTCTCCAGACCACAGGGGGGATCATGGATGTATCGGACTCAACCTTGGTGATAGATGGACAGGAATGAGCTTCCCATGGCCCCACGTGTCATCATTTTGTGGATCTTCCTTCCTGGGGTGCCGACTGTGGCAACCTCATGTTCTCTGGTGCGGATGCAGAATGTTGGTATCCTGTACATGTCCCTCTGGGCAGATGAGCTCTGCACTTCACTGAGGGTTGTCAGTCCTCACAGAGGTATTCCTGCGACTCAGACAGGTCATTAGGTGTTCCTCTCCATGGTATTCGGCAGCAGGAGTGATACCAAAGTATTTTCCAGAGACATACTAGTATCCAGGACAGAAAAAGTGGCATCAAGCAGAAGTAATATGCATGGATCATCTGTTCCTCAGATACAGTGGTGCATAGCTCCCAAGATGTTTAGAAATTGCTAAATCACAAAACAGTAACAGGATCTAGACCATGCACCTATCTGAGTTATAAAGGTTTTGTAACACTTTTAAGTTCTTGGGGATTCTGCCAATTCGGGAGGTGCATGACCTTGGAAGAACCCATTTGGCGTTTCAGATCAAAGAATGCTCACACACCATGAGCGTGTCTGCTTTACTTTTGCTGTGAGAGTTATTCCATTTCAAGTTCTAGAATCTTTACTTTCACATGGATTACACTAGGGCATGGGTACTTGCAAACATTTTCCCAGGGGCCACAAAGTGTGGTCTGTGGTGTGCCCGAGGGCCACACTAATGCCAGCATGGTCGGAGTGAGGCTTTGTGAGGGAGCTATTGCCAGCTTGGGAGACTCAAGTGTAAAAAGGAAGTCATTTTACTTATTTTTCCACATTTGTTGTAAAATGTCTTTAAAAATGAATACGTTCCTAGAGTTAAGTGTTGCAGGACACCTTATTTGCTTCTTCTCCTTTGGTTAGTTTAAATAAACGCTTGCCATTCACTTAACATATTTCTGAATGTTACTGCTCGCCCCCAGGCCTTACTTTGAGTACCCTCTGCACTAGGGCTTCAGAACTTCCTTACGCCACGCAGAGGTCTTTCATTGCAAAAGCATTACTGTAGGCTGACCTGAAATCGAGAACTGATATTTGAATGGAAAATAACTTTATCTGATCTGATATGTTCAAATTCAACAGGAAACCAAAGAAATAGGTATCATATTGATAGGACCTCTCTTACTGTCACTCTTCCAGCTCTTTCCTATGCAGTGAACCAACTTTACCTCAGCCTTTAAACCAATTTTCGCTAAATTTGCATCCTTCTCCAATCTTTCCTTAATACAGTACACCAAGTATGTTCAGGAAAAGCAACAGTTGTGTTGTTCGCTTTCTGCTAGCAGGAAATCAAACCAGTTGGATGTGGTTGGCCTAGTAGTGACTTGGGCTGGAAGCCATACAAGCTGTATATTTTGTTTTAAATTCTAAATATAGACAGTAGGCCATTGCATATGTGGGAGCTGGTAGTTTGACGTACGTTTGCAACTTTTCAAACGTTTTCGTTGTAGTAATAACATGACCTCGTTTGCAAGTTGTTCCTAAACTGCTGCCTAGTGTAGTCTTTGGCCACAAAAGTTTGTTTTTAATTTCATCCTTCTCACTTTGAAACAACATAGTCCTCAATAAATAAGTAAAGGCCAGCCAGTAAACTTTTCTTCTAAGGGGGAGTAAGGATTTATGGCGAACAACATGTAAAAAGGAGAGTGTTGGTTTTCTATTAAAACATTAGTCTGTTTGCTAAATCTTTACTGTGCGTATTTTATTTTACCAATGTTTGCATAGTACAGGCCTGTTTTCTGAGGACACCTTGGCACTTTTCAGAACAAAGGGCCTATATGCTGCTCAAAGAAGCAAAAACTAATCTTTATTAAGAATTAAGGATTAAACATGTGCAAGGAGGAAAGGCATCCACCTTTCCAAATGCAACCGAGGGACATATGTGGCTGAACTCACAGCACCGTGGGCAGTGGGTGGTTGGGTGGGCATTGAGAGAAGGCAGAGCTTTTCATTCTTTATTAAGTATATTCGTCTCCGATAAATAGACCGTTGTTTCTGTGTGCCTCTGGAAATTCACAGCAACCTGGAGTTCAGTTAAATTAACTATGTAGTGGTGTAAATATAGAATAAAATATTTGTGTGTGTTTTTGCTCGTTTCGTGACCGGGAGTCAAGCAAACCTATTTGCTCCAATACAAGTTAATAACATAAGCCTGAGCTAGTGCAAAAAGCAGATAAACTAAATGTGGTCCATTCTTGTTAAGTTTCCATAATAACCAACTTGACAGGTATACTATACTCACTGCAGTTTTACATTTTGCAAGATAAAAAGTGTGACACAAAGTTACTTGAGTATTTTTTTGGACAAATAGTATATAGCCTGGCCCCATAATCAAGATACATGTTTACGTGTTATGTATCTTACACGCCCTTTGTTAACTTGTGCTTTACAATGCGAGGAAAATCAACCAAACACCCGGCTTCGCCGGCACCTACGTGCCCTAAAGGCATGGAATGATCAGGTTACTTCGTGCCTAACTTAGTAGACGCCCAGCAGCACTACGCTCTGTCGCCTTTTCATAGCTGGACACCCCTGATTCGGGTAGAATGTTCCATTATTTTGCTGCGGGGGTGTTTGCATTGTTCGATGTTATTGTGCAGATGGCATTGATCCACTGCCCTGCGGTATAAGGAGGTGAAGAGGCTTCAGGACTGCTGTGCGCAGCTCCTTGGCGATGTCCAGCACATCACTGGGGGGCAGGGGCACCGCTGCCTTTTGATGTCCGAGCCCACTGCCCCGCAACGACAATGGAGACCTCTGGGGGATGCTGGGAATCCCGCCATTCTTCTGCCAGTCTTTTGATATCAGGAGGCCTCCGTCCTCTGACCTCTGCACTCCGGCACAATGATCCTTTCGAAGCGTTCCTCCTCAGCGTTGACAGGGCGGTTCTTTCTCCGCTGTCACCAGCTGCGCATCTTCGTTCCCTCGTCCCACTACTGAATTTTTTTTTTTGCTCTCTCACAGTTATGAACTTTTACTTAGCTATCTTTTCGACGGCCTTTTCTGTTCACTCTTATATATAAAGTGCCACATGCTAAAGTAGGTCAATACGTGCCAACTCTTTGGCTTAAATCGCTTTGTTTTAGCTCTGTCTCATAAATTGCCTTCCACTTGAATGGACAGTCAAATCACAGTTTTTTTCCCCAAATCTCACTCATCACTCCCTGCTTTTTCCCCAAATATCGGCTTGTATCTTTAATAGCCAAAACAGCAAAAAAATATCTTATGATAAAGGAACAACATGTCTTTCAGAAACATGTGAAAATAAATGTCTCATTTCATTTATCATTCGTGCTCAACATATCTCCAGCAAGACTGTTTACATACTCTGTGTAAAAGCTGTAGAGTTATTTCTACCACCGCATTTGTTTTGAGCTCCTGCCACTGGTTGCTGATGAGCAAGGTGTCGACATAAAGTAAGACACGAAGCACACCCAGGGTTACATGTACAACACACAGTTATATTAGGAGCAGGATAATTGTGCTAACTAGGGAATTCATTTGTCTCCTGTCTGAACCATAGCAATGCCTTGTGTGCCACGATGGAGCTTTGCTCAACAGTCTCTGCCTTGTGCCCTCGTTAACAGAGTTTAGTTATTATGAAAACCCTCAACACAGCATTAGCTGCTGATTTAGCCCAAACTACATTTAACAAGCATTTGCAATGCAATAGGTCTTGCATTTGCTTGAGTTATACCTAGTGGTGCTGTAAATGCATAAGTGGACTTTTCTTGCCACATAAATTGATCAGCCCTGCAGTATAATTTGGTCTGCTCTAACACATAAATCCAGTGGCCCCGCATATAACTAAAGCACTTCCATTTACCTTCTTCCTCTGTCTGCAGCAAAAAAATGAAAATATTGCCATTATTTAATATATTTATCTAGATGATTATTTTGGGGTTCCCCCCAACCTAGTGTGGGGACCCAAAGATGACCTAGACAGAAGGAGCATGTCCGGTTGACCATTTTGATGGTAGTCTCATTGTTCTACGACCACCACACAGTGAGTTATGAGCAAAAATACTTTGTAAAAGGAATGCCCTGTAAAGCATTATGGGGCGAGTGTCCGAGCGCAGCGAACATTGTAGTATCTTGACTGCAATGCTCAGGACAGCCCCTAGAGGGCACCGCTCTAAAAATAGCATTTGTAAGAAACATGGTCATAGTCAGCCACTAGAGAGCATAACCACATGAAAACAGAATGGCAGAACGTAATGCAATGTAACCATATATTTAGCCCCTAGAAGGCATAATGCATTACACATGTTCAGGCCTAGTAGACCTACTAGAATAATAATACAAACAAGGCCCTTAAAAAACACAAACTGCTCCCAGCTGTAAAACAAAAAGTTCCAACCATGAGAGAACTTAAAAGGACACTGACTGGTGGGAGGGGTTATTATTTTGCCCCCCCCCCTCAACCTAGTGTGGGGGCCCAGAAATGCATTGTCAGTTCTGTATACAGTCATTTCACTGCACTGCAAAGTGACAACAAGGAAAGAACACAAGGATGCACAAATCAGTTACAGCATGAGCAGCAGTTGTGCAAGAGGTCCCAAACTTGCCAACGACGTCCTGCTAAACAGTGATCGTACACAGTGCACATCAGGGTAGTAACAAACCTGCTACATTTAACAGTGTTGTTTCAGTGAGAGGCAATTTGTTCAAAGTGCACCTTAAAGCAGAAATGTGAGGCAATTAAATAATATCAGCCTGACACTTTGAGTAAGACAAGACACACAAATCACATTTTAAACTTGTTGACGCATAGAGCCTGATTTGTTTCACTTTAAATAGCAATAACACAATTAGAAGTTATTTATATTTTCAGGAAACGATACCCTGAACAGGGAAGAAGTCAAGCACTTTAAGTTGATCACACATTGTTAATGTCTGGCAAAAGACCTGTATGGGCCAAATACCAGTGCAGTCAAAGTGTGGGAACCACCTAGTATGTATCAAACAACGCACCAGCCTTGTTTACTGTAAAGATAAGACACATGAAGACAGCTGAGAAGACAGATGGGCAAAAACATACCAGCTAAGCATCAGTGCAGAGAAAGTAACCATGAGTAGCATTAATTGAAAATAGCACCACAAAACAAAGTGATTATGTACGTAAGCTCAAAGCCATTATGTTAAAATCATGATGTCAATTAAAAAAATGAAGCCCAAAAACAACATATACAACTTGTTGTACCTTCAAGGTTGCACATGCAGCTATCAAAGTACCACCTTAAACAAAAACGAAAATAGGCTCATGATCTGAGACAGTACCAGGAGAAGTTAATACACACACCAGAGCCACTCTTCGACACAGGAACATTGTAGTGTGATGGGTACTTTTCTGAGCACAAATGTCACAAACGAAAGCCTCAGAGCAGAGAATACAACCACTGGCAAAACGTAAAGAGATGTCAAAGGGTTGTATTCATGCAGGTGCATATACGACCATCCACACACAATCCTCCCCCACCCCTTTGACCTAAACTACTCCCTTAAAATGGTAATGTTTTGTTTTATTTATTTGTTTTATGAAGAGAAAAACGTCCCCCTTTGGTCACTTTAGAGTAGTATGAGAGAATGTCTCAGAAGCCATCTGTTTGTACTCAGATGGGATAGTTAGAGCCCAGTCAGTTGAAAAAACATCTTCCTAGCATCGTTGCCTGTTGTAGCTATTGCTGCAGAGCCTGGGGCAGCCAGATAGGGCTCAAATCTGCAGCATGGGATCTGCCAAACGATGCAAAATTGTCGCTCCTGGGAATGTCTTGGCCTCCATGCTCTGCACATATCCATCCTTGTTGAAAGATGATCCGAGTAAGTCAGTTTTGAAGGGCAGCCAGAACTGAAAATAGCTGGATGATGAACAAAGCTAAGACTGAAGAGTTTGTTCCTGAGTCTCAGGTCTCCACAACCAGAGATATGATTCAGTTGATACGTTTTTTTAAGGGGTGTTGTTGGATCGAATGTGAGATGACCAATCATAAGTCCCAAGCTGGAATCCACTAAGGTGCCTGATTTTGGGTTTTATGCAGCTTAGGCAACTAGACTTTATACTGTGGTTTCAAATATTTTTTATTCCACACCTGTGGTTCCATCCGGTTCTGTGTGCATGGAAAGTTGGTGAAGTTAATGCAGGAAGTTTTGAGACTATAGATTTTTGTGTTTGCTATGGGAGAGCCTATGTTAAATAAGCATTGGCAAAACCAACAGTTCTTGCCTATGAGAGCTATTGGCTTCAGCATTTCTTCGTAGGCATGTAAAGTAGTGAAGATGCTTTCCAGTATGGCTAAAATTAACTTTAAAAAGTGCTAAGACGCAACCAGGGCTAATATGTTTTTTTTTTAAGTGCTTTAGCGCTGGATGCATTATAGTATTTTTTTTATTATTATTTTTAGCCACGCTGCACAGTAGCCTCGCTGCTATACAGCATGGCTACAAATCATTGCCAGAGTCAACAATGTCCATGCTGTCCTGCTCGAACAAAAAGCAATGGGACATCCAATAGTCTCAAAGGTGAGGCCTATTGACTTTACTCATGCTTGTTAGGTCTTGGCACAACACCCCTGTGATTCTGAGTAGATCAATTAATCTTCTAATGAGTGAAAAAAAAATATGACATCTTGCAAAAATCCTATCACAATCAGAATGCAATTGCACCCATATCCATGTTTTATTGAAAATACATTTGGAAGCAGATAACATCCGTTGTCACAATAAAAGCAGAAAATCTCTGCTGTCACAATAAACATCTATTACAAAGGAGGAAAGAGCTTCTTTGAAGTGTGTGTGTCATAGTACAACATAGCTACAAATGGTATGAGGATCAACAAGGATGACAGGTAAGAAGAAAAAATAGAAGTAATGCCTCATATAGGGAAGTGTCACTTTTTGACATGGTCACCCCTACTTTTTGCTCACGGATACTGATGGTGTTGATCGGTAGTGCATTGCATTCCTTCTAACCAGGCCCCAGTGCCAGTGCTCTTTCCGCTAAAACAATACAAATGTTCAATTGTAACACAATTGGCAAGGACTTTAGCACCTCTGTATGTCCCTAGTAGATGGTACCCCTGGTGCCCAGGGCATGGGTACTAAAGAGGGTCTCGAAGGGCTGCAGAATGTATTATGTCACCCTAAGGGACTGACACACAAACTGCATGCAGACTGCCATCACAAGATGCGTGAAATTGTTAAAACCATTCTGAACACACAACTTGGCACACTCACTGTGTTCCATGCACATGTACACTGCAGGTACTATAGGTAAGTCACCCCTACAGCTGGCTTTGGAGCCCTAAGGAAGGGTGCACGGAATATCACAGTTGAGGGCACATCTGCGTGAGCAGATTTGTCCCTGTAATGCCTAGTTCAATTGCTGGGCATTGCAAGTGATCAGGAAGCTATCCTAGGGACATGTACTGGGCATTGGTCAATACAAGTTACCTAGCTACATGATGGCTTCACTGAAAATAGTGGTGTTTGGTGTCAAACACCTCGTCTTAATAAATCCATGCCGATGGCTGTATCGGATTTATGAAGACAGGCACCCAAAGGGAACCTTAGAGGTGCCCCCGTACCTCTACTAATCACTTAGTGTGCTGGATGACTAGTACAGTCCAGCCTGCCACAACACAAGTTTCTGACCCCCACAGGTGAGAGCCATGCTCCCAGAGGCCAGGAACAATGCTTGCCCAGAGTAGGGTGATTGATCACACCTCCTCCAGCAGGATGGCTTGTAAATTTAGCATATCAAGGCCAGAGGCTTCAAAGCCTCTGCCGCCTTTGAAATGCGACCATGGCTTCCCCCCAGGCCTGAGGAACACCACCCCCTGCCCCGAGGCCCATTTGGCACCACTGCAGGTGTGTACTTAGATATTCAGATGGCGTGTCACATTTGCAGGCTAGGCACACCCGCAAGGTGGGCCACCTGAAGTGGACAGTCGAGGAAGGCTTCACCATCTTGGTCTTGGTGAAGCTAGGAATTCTGGGTCAGGATTATGCCCACTCCTCACAGGAAGTGTTCATATAGAGTGTGTGGACATCCCAGGGGTAGGTAGCTCATTGGCTACTACCCACACTCCCCTTAACACACCTAAACTCAGTACTTAGGGGTCTCCCAACACAATAGAGACAGGTTTGTCTACCTGAGAACAGAATGAAGACAAAGAAGAGCAGACTTAGCGCCAAACCCTGCCTTGATACTGGTACCTCGAACATTGCACGACCTGACTTGGCCAAAAGCTGTGCATCTTCCCAAGCCATTGGAGGACTGTCCAACACTTTGCCAACCATCTAGCATCTCCTTTGGGGTGGAGGAGCCATCTCCTTGCATCTCCAGGCACTGATTGCATTTATCCGGGACATCATTTTGTTGGCCATTGGCGCACTGAGGGAGCATCATGACAGGAGGAGGTTTTTGTGGCTCTAGGAAGTCACCTCGTCTGTCTGCCAAGTGTTGAGATGCTAGACCCTCCAGGTGCCCCCCTGCACCAATGCTCTGGGTACCAGAGTACTTGCAGCAAGAAAGGCTTGTTTGTGCCCAGCCCAGACACCAGGGCTGCCAAAACTGACCTGCCGAACGTGGAACTTCAGGACTGACAAGGCTTACATCAAGAGTGGCCCTGCATCGAGAGTAGCCCTGCTGTTGTGTTTTCTTCCCCTCTACAGGTCAAACCAAGAACATTGAGGGTCTCCAACACAAGTGGCCAGCTGACCAAACATCTCTGCTCCTGAGTCCCACAGCCCAGGTTCACGACTACCGACTGCGTCCCCTTGCTCTAAAGACCCTCATGAGCTGAGCCCCCCTTGGAGTTCTGCCAAACTTGTCTTCAAGTCCCCCCTTGCAGCTTGTGTTCACAGGTGCCTATTGCTTTAGAGTGGTGTAGTGTTCAAGGCTACCAACCTGGCCAGCATCTCTGCACCTGGATACAGCAGGACAGTTAAACTGAAACTGTTGGTGATTCTTTGAACCTTGGCCCCCTAACACCTTAAGTTCCAAAGGGTAACCTGAACTTCACCTACAAGTACATGTTTGCAGCATATGTCTTCCCTCTCATAGGATAACATTACAATGTTCGAGGCTCCCACTCAAAACCGTTATTTGTGCATTTTATACTGTTTTCTTCTGAAGTTCCTAAAATACTTACTAGATATTGATGATCTTGGTATCTACAAATGTATAAAAATATGTGTTATGTTTATAAATTGGTTTTAGATTTCTTTTTTTAGTGTTTTTACCTATTCTGCGTGCAGCAAATGCTTAATACTCCCCTCTGATAAGGCAAAGCTGCTCGACCACACTACCACAATTAGAGCACTTGGGATTTGTAAAGTAAGCCCTGTAAACCAAGCTGAGGTCATCTGGTCTTTTTGCATGGTGTGCCCTTACATTGCCCGATTACATAAAAAGCCAGCTTCCTACACCTCAATCATATCGCAATCAGTGGAAGGACAGCAATCAAGCTAAAGCAATCAGTACTTGGTCCGTCCTCCAGCTAAAAGAAGAGGAAGTGAAGCCAGTGCACTCTGCCAATTAGAAAGCAGCAAATAAGAGCCGCAGTGAAAGTAATGAATGTTAAACAATGGGTGGGCCGCAAACCCTTTATAATATACAATAGCTCTCTCAAGCAGGCTTACATGCAGCGCATGAGCTTTCGCGGGGGAGGCCTAAAAAGAGCTCATAATACAACCTCGAAAGACAAACACATTAAACTTAGAAGTCCTCTCTAATATATAGAATAATGGTTATATGTAAAATATCAGTTTTATCATGGAAAGTGCAATATTCGCCATCTGCTTCTTTAGTACTGTCTACGTGCCGCTGCCTTTTGTGCCGGTCACATCTAGAATTTGTTTCAGTATTTTCTGTGAATGCATTCTACTCTACTCTAGTCTCTAGACTTCAATAGAACCATGTTCATTTAAATATTTTTGCAAAGTGCTTTAAACAGCAGAGGCTCTCTCTAAGCACTTTCTGTGGGGTGGAGAGGTTTACAAGGTACTAGAACTGGCAAAAACTATATGATGCACACACTTAATTGCCTTTGGTTTATGGATATTGCTGCATTGTCTTCATTTTCACCACAACCAGGCGACATTTAAATTCATTTTTCTTTGCATGATTTGGATCTGTGACTTACAGACTCTGTATTGACCACACAGGGTATGTTGGGTACACGGAGGACAGGACACAATAAAAAGACGCAGGCAGCAGGCTATCATATCTGTCGGACTACCTCTTGCGGGTGCTCCGACCACTTAGAACCTTAGTACTCAAAGTAGGGCCTGCAGGCCACCAGCGGCCTGGCAGACCTTTTCTTGCGGCCATCTGATCATCTTCTGGGACTTTTGAGAGTTCGTTATTGTCTAATTTGGCTAACCAGAAGCATCATTTTGTGATTCTGGGCTTGGTTTCTATATTTAGTTCCGCTTGTTTTATGAGCAGCTTTGGCCTGCTCATAAAACAAGCAGAAATGACTGTAGAAACAAAGCCTAGAATGAGAGACAGTAACCGAGGTTGCTAAGGCACATTTCTACTCTTTTAGTTATGGACTTTCTTTCTACAGCCATTTCACCTTCTACTTTCATCAAGGCAGACTTGCTTAAATTCTGTTTAAAAAAAAATAAAGGCAGACTTGCTCATTAGTGTAAGGTTAAATGAAAGGACTGTGAAAGTGCTTACAAAATGATGGAAAATGTTGTTGTGAGTAGAGCTGGGTCAGTGAATGTGGAGCGGGGTGCTAGAAAGGTAATTAAAAACATATATTTTGATCTCATTATAACTTACAGGTACCTGAATATATAATGTAATGCACACACCTTAAATGAAACAAGCATTTGCAATGCAATGGGTCTGGCATTTGCTCGAGTTAGAGCTATTAGCATTGTAAATTCATAACTGAACTTTTCTTGGCACATAAATTGAGAATGAAAAGTAAAACAGTTGACATAAGCAAGTCACTTCAAAGCACCACGGCCGCCATGAGCGTGAGCGCGAAGGAGACACAAAAAGAAAAATAAGTTCACTTGCAGTCAGACGTATCAGCAAATGTCCAATTATCCATGTAACAAGGTTGATGACCAAGGCGGTAACAAAACTGCCCCAAGGAGGGACAAACGTAAAGTATTTACCAATGATAACGAAGGATTTTTGAAAGGCAAGCCCATGAACGATTGATAATGACGGGCATACGATGGGTGTGGTTAAAAGCCCACAGATAGATTACAACATGTCAGAGCTCTTGCACGCTTGACCTAAAAAAGGAGTGCAAGTGAAACTGATCTATAAAAAAGCATTGCTTTTGGTAGGAAGGCACAGTTAGTTAATGCGATCTCTACAAAATTCACATCTAATAATCTATGTGTGGAACTAGAAGGTGGGTCACTAAGTTACATCTTGGTTGGTCCACTGGAGGAAAAGTGATATGCATAAATAATACTAGGAGGTCGCTCCCTGTGTCAGCACTGTGAATATGCCTGTAATTTATTTAAACATTTATTACACACAGTATAATCTAGCCTACACAATTTAAACTAATCTACAGGCTACGCACAGTATAAAATAAACTGCTGAAAAATGTTCAAATAGTGTTTTTAAATAAAACATTTCCTAGTTATATTTTGAAAAGGTACGTTTTTCTTTTCTGTCCGATCACTTCCTATTCTACCCCTCTCCTTGGGAATACCACAGCATCGATGCGGCCCTCGGGCACACCAAATAGAGAACATTTTGCCCCCCCTAGAAAATGTTATTGGACACCTATGACGTAGGACATGGGTCAAATCATGATAAACAAGCCATCCTGGGCCTGGTCAAGGAAAGGCTTGCGTGACGCGGCAGATCACTGCGCAAGTTTTTTTGGGTTTCGAGAGGATTTGGACTGCCTTCCTGACATTGTATTCCCCCTACTAAGTGCAGCTGAGAATTGGGATATATTTGGCTTCGTTATTACCATTTCTGTTTCTTTTCAGTTCAGTAACGCTACTCCCATCAGTCCCATCGGGCGGCAGCGAGGCCAACCGATCTGGCCTCGCCCTCCGAGTGGGAGGACAAACACCAGATGCTAAGTTTGTCTGACCTCCCTTCTAGAGCTCAGTGTCACCTTCATGTCACTCCTGACCCCGCGAGGCAGGTCCTGGCTGTCTCCCAGTTTTCCCACAGTGCCAGTGTCCGCAGACCGCCCCGGTCATTTGTTTGTATGAGGAAAGCTCGTGTATTGTGCACAGAGGCTTACCTCCCCTGGGATGTCCTTGGAAAGAAAATATGCGGAGATAGAACAAAAAGAGAGAGGGCTGATCCTTTCTGTGGATTGCCAAGTCCCTAGCAGAAATATAGTCGGAGGAAAGTGCTCCAGCCATCAATGTACATAAACTCCGATCTTTAAAAAAAAAGAAACTTTTTTCAAGAACAGCCTTCATTGTTGATACCGTTTTTTATTTTAACTGGTTCTTATCAAATTTTACATGTAATTGAATAAATAATATGCTGTATGTGTAATTTTGTCAGTCCTTCTGGTGTTTTGTAGCAAAGATTCCCTTCTTAAATTGAAATGGCTACGTGGAAGCAACGACTATGTGAACCAAACTTTCCCACTTAAGTGTGAAATGTTTTATCGAATTACTTCAACAGTTTGATGGTTGTGCATTGGGTTATAACCAATGTTGAACAAGTGTTAGAAAAGTGTATTTTATGGCAAAGGTTGTCCTAAATTAATACGTGAAACCTTTGAGGTTACATGATGAGGGGGCTTAAGTAAGGAGGTTTGGAATCGGTTTTCTAATATCCATATTAAAATATATTGATTGCTACCACCTTGTTAACAATAACGCATGTTTGAATTTTGACATATAGCTAGAAGAAATTTATCGAGTGGCTTCCATAGATATGTTTTCAGAAAGGGTAATTCCAATTATTGGCATCTATGCTCACATGTGAAATGTTTTTTAAAGTTTTATATAGTCAACATGACAAAATATTTCTTGTCAAAAGTTTACAACTATAAAAAAATCATTCTTAACAAAAATGTTAAACTGTTGCATAAAAGTGTTACACAAAAATACTCCTTTTCTTTTTATAAGCCGAGAAGATTTTTTTTCTGCTTGTATTGTAAACCAGTGGTTCCCAACCTTTTCACATATGTGGACCCCCACTTTACCATTACTGGAACCCGGGGACCCCCACTAAATCATTATTGGAATCTGGGGACCCCACACTGAGTCATTACTGACAGCTGGGGACCTAATCTGTTAATATTATTGAATTTTCTAAGCAGTCGTGGACCCCCTGAGGAGGCTTTGCGGACCCTCAGGGCTCCGTGGCCCGCAGGTTGGGAACCACTGCTCTAATAGAAATGTAAATGGATGTTTCACGTTATGATTTGCTGTGTTGTATATGACAGTCAGTACAGCCAAAAATAGTGTGTCTCTGCATCTTTATTCATTCCCGTCTGGAGTGCAGACAAAGTATGCAGGTGCTCATCCACTGATTGTGCCTTAGAGCTCAATCATGACCACGTCTTTTTATGGAATTCTTTATAGACCTGGAAACTAAAGTTTTTACAGAGTACATTAGCAATATCATAATGTTCTTCTAGATCCGGCTTCTCCAACGAGTTGCTTGTGAGCTACTGGTACTCAAGCTACCTGTAAGTTGCTCTGCTGAATGCAGCCCAGCCTACTAAATTGAAAAGATATTGTTTGCCTGAAATATATATCTATATCAATATTGAAAAGTGGGTATTTGAGACAACGATGTGCATTTTTAGAACTCCTAAACTGAAGCTTGGCGAAAAAATGGTTACATTTCCAAAATATATTCTAAATATATTTAAAGCGGATATTTGAGTGATAAATTATTTGTTGTTGGGGAGACTTACTACCCGTGCTTTAAATAGAAATATAAAAGTGTGTGTACTCACTGAGTACCTGTTAGCTCAGGAGAAGTGCCAGTACTCTCATTAAATGTATTGCAGCAGTGCTGGGAAGTGCAGGTACTACCCTTTCAAATGTAAGAAATGCTGGTACTCAGTACCAGTCAGTATTTGCCCATCTAAAGCACTGCTTAATACTAACATTATTACATTGGTGCCACTGGTGTTTCAGCAGTGACCAGTATGTGTGACCCATGTAAAGGCATTCAGATTGATAAAACCTTTATTATGTTCCTGCTTGTAACTCTGCCTAATGTACAGAGGTCATCACTTGTGCTAATCATGCATAGAGTGGCCACTAATATAATCTTGTCTGATGTGGTGATTATTACAACTTGGCAGCTCGGAATGATTTTCATTAAATATAAATAGCTCTTCCTAAAGAAAAGGTTGGAGATCCTAGAGTCTTACGTCTCTTTATGAATATTACTAAAATAGTTTTGTGCCACTTGTTTCACTGATCTGACAGTGCTACAAAACTAAGCCAGTTTGCAAGAACATATGGTTATTCAGACAACTATATTACTATTGCAGGTCTTGGAATCACAAATACAGATGTTACATGAATCTGTAGTTAACCTCTTTGACTTTGTTTCGACCTAACTTGCAAATGTTGCAACTATGATTACAATATGGAATGTTATGCAAATATCCTCATCATTTCAACTTTGCATAAGAGAAGATACTAGATATTGGATCTTAGATTTACAGTGTTTCCTGCTGCCCTTCATCATACAATACACAAAAGTATGCCTGGATAACATTTCAACTCATCTAAAAAAAACAAAAAAGAGTAGACAGCAGTAGCTTGAAGAAATCCATCCAAAGATTATACCTTTTTTGACAAAGCGGATACAATGCCCTGTGTAAAAAGATACTTATAAAAATAATATACAGTATTCCTGTATGAAACACAATGATATTAAAATATATTTCAATCAAAAACAACCCATTATGTTATGAATAGACTGCCTGTGACTGTAGAAATGTAGGTTGTGTGAAACTACCTAGCTACTGTGTGACATTACAGAGGATGAGTTCAAAGGCTGAATTCCATTTATGTCATAGAACTCCGAGGCAAATGGTAAATAGTTATGCGGTATGGTGATTGGTAGCTTACCCTGTCTAATATCCGAGCTGCAGGTGCTCACAGTCTGCTTAAGCAGACACCAATGGAGTAGCAGATTTGTAGAAAGAATGTCCCATGTCCTGCAGCCCCTCCAGAATTGACAGTGTTGGACAGAGGAAGCAGCACTCAGTTAGCTCCTGCTTTGTTTATAATGTCAGTTGGCTCAGATTGTGCAACAGTGGTGTATGAATATCTTATCATGTGCAGACGACACGCATCTTATGCTGGCATTTCAAGAGCTCGATGATTCTGTGGTTGGTGACTTCCAGGGCCGTCTTCCTGCTGATGCCCATTGGATGTACACCAGGTGTCTGCAACTTAACACGGATAAATTGGAAATGTTGTTTTTCAGTACTCCCTCTCCTGTTGATGCTACAAGATTATGGCCTCCCAAGTTGGGGCAAACACCTACTTCCTCAACAGTTGTCGGCAATCTTGGGGTGTTGTTGGATACAGCCTTATCTTTCAAACCCCAACTCCATGCTAGGGTTGCTACCTGTTTTGGGCTTTTAAAATCTCTGAAATGTTTTTTTAAATAGCTCTCTTTAGGCACCCAGAAGAGGATTGTACTTGCTTTGCTTCCAGTTTGCAGTTTGCAGCCCGGCCGGAACTAAATATATCCAAAAGACACTCTGTTAGGCTAGGCTTAAAACAACTGCATTCGCTGCCAATTAAGTCTAGAATTAAGTTGAAAATACTCTTGGTCAGGCACAGAGCATTCCATCAGAATGGCCCATTGTACATCCAGAACAGGTTTGTAAAATAGCTCCCACCTTGGGCACTCCCTTCAGCAAATCACAATCTGCTGTATGTCCCTAAGGTGCGAAAAGCCAAATCTGGTGGAAGCTGCTTTTTTATTTAGCCCCCGCATTTGGAACGCTTTACCACTGTATCTTCGTACTATTCCCAGTGAAAGTCTGTATAAGGCTCAACTGAAGACCTTCCTGTTCAGCAAACTGTAGATCCTGTGCTTCACTCCCAGGCTCGTCTCAATGGCAACACTCTTCTTATGAAGCTTGGAGGTAAAGGTTGGATTGGAATGTAAGTTGTGGAGGGGCTACCGCACCACATTACATTTTCGGAATAATGATTGATTATGTAAATGACATCGAATCAAATTTATTGTAGTTTTTTCTTTGCACTGCAATTCTGGAAATTAGCATAGAGCGAACTATACTGGATAACGTTGGAATCCCCTGTCTTAATCCTAATAAGTTTTTGTCTCTCATAAAGATATAATAATGATTAAACATCACTCTTCAAATATGGAGCTTTATGTGGTCACCAAGCTAACTCACCAAATTACAAACACGTCAATTCAATTTCTTCTACTGCTGGGCTCAATATGAGAAGTGCATTCTTAACAGCCTTTGACATAAATAGATCAGTCGTTTGGTACATTCATTAAAAAACACTGACGTCTCTTCTTTTAATATATTCAGTGTGTCATTTAGCAACTTAAAGGGGAACGTATCATGACATTTTGAATCCATTAATACAGAATGTATTCCCTGCATACACCAAAAATACATTAAATCTTATTTTATGTTTGTTTTCTTTTTTTAAATACTGTATTATCATCATTAGTTTCTTAAACATAACATTGATAAATATAGTGTTGCCTTTTTTGCTTTTTTAAAATTTTTAACAATATGCACATATACAATTTCCACCATCTGCATACTGTATTGTTAATAATATTATTTGAATTATCACTTGTATCACAGTTTTTACCATTCATAAGAAATGCAAATAGGTGTTGCTAACAGCAACTTAATGGTTCTCGGTTTATCAATCTCAGGAGGAAACAATGCCGAGTGAACCTACCGGGATTCCTACCTGTGATCTGCAGATAACACCTCTTGTCAGCAGCAAGCATTTTAAATCATTAAGCCATTTTACTTGATCTAAAAAAAACGTAAACAATATTAAATAAAGCCAGTGTTTAAAAATCAGTCTTGAAGAATTTCAAAACATATTTGAATATATTTCACATTTAGATGTGTGTTTATGTTAATGATATTATTAATGTCTTATTTTACTGGAGTTTAACACTATTTTCATCTTACTTTCAAAATTATTTTTTGTACAACTATGAGATGAAGAGCTGGTAATAGATGTAAAAGTACTCTAAGGTCAATTCACCGAATGTGTAAGTGGCCATGATGTGAATCTGTGATTGCAAATTGCACTCCACAATGCAAGAGAGAGGGATGGATACAAAGAGAGTTTGGTCTATGAAGGGAGATTTGTTCCTCCTATGAGACTGCTTCTGATATTGTAATTTTTTTACACAGTCTTGCAAGGGGCACGAGCAGAAGACTGGGACGCTGAAGAAGGAGTGTGTCTTTAAGATCCTGTAGATTGATTAGATCCTTCGTTCATAACACCATCATAAAAGATCATCACTGCATAGGGAGTATGTAGAAGTAGTGCATGGCACAGCATCAACACCCCCTGATCCAAACCATTGGCGTTGTTATGCTCATTCTTTGTGTTAGAAATAAAAGTTCTGCAAGGATAATTCAGTAACTTATGGGTAGACAGAACGATTCAGCATTGTACTTTTATACAGCGGTTGTTGCACTGAATGTTTTACAGAAGGCACAGAAGAGCCTGTCATGACTTGCGTGGCAAGCCAGTTATATATGTTAATGAGGTAATGCTAAATTGAAACATTGTATTTGAGTGCAAATGTGTGCATTTTCAGAAAACGTAAATGTGATCTGGGGACACTGTTTGCATTTCAAAAATACAATAAATTCTGATATATAAGTTGATGAGTAATAATTCTTGCTGATTTGGGAACGTGTATTACTGATGTTACTCCCAGAAGACCCTTGCTACTTGCTTTCGCTTTTATTTGGTTACTCACTGGTGGTATTCCATCATCGATGCCTCGTCAGGGGTAGTAAGCGCCATATAAATCAATACAATATATACACTGATAACACTTGTTATGACATTACTGTTGTCTGAGGCTCAAACCTGTAAGAATGGTGAAAACTCAGGCATATTCTACAGTATTCACAAATGACAGAAGAGTGGTATGGAACACTATATAAAAACACCAGTTATTATCATTATTAATCCAAACAGTACCTCGGGCTTCTGAACCAGTACATTCTTATAAACCGATGGGTCGCTCTGTTGTATGTGGTATGGAATTGTAAGACTTATTTCTCAGTACTCTTTTCAGTCTTAATATATGACCGAGTTTACTTGAATAAGTAAAGTTGAAGAATGGAAGCAGTTTATAGTCATAAGCAGTTTTATATTTTACACCCAGATGTTTTGATCTTCCAGTAAAAAAATGGCTTTTCAGACATATTTGGGTGCGGGTGAGGTGCTAAAAATGAAACATTATGTCTCTGATATTCTTTTATGTTGGGGAGGGGGTGAACTTTGTGTGTGGAGTGAGGCTTCCCTAATACATATATTTTATATGTAGTGTACTCACCATCTTTTAGCCAATTTAAGTGAACATTGCTATGTAAAGTGAAATATTTGACACTATTTATTTCAGATATTTTTCTCCGGTGGTGGAGTAGTGCACAGACCTTCCTGGAGAAAGTAGGGCTCCCTCAGTGCAATTCTGGACAGGCACCTATGTTGCACCACTTTCTAAGTTTACCAACAGATGCTGTCATTATGTGTCAGTTCAGCCCAACACCACTTAAGGCTACAACACCTCCTCCCCGGACATTGATTGAAAGTATTTTGGGAAATCTTGGAAAAGTAAGAGTAGTAGCATATGGCAGAGTCGATGAAGAAGATGTTTTTGGGTTCCGTATATCTGTGTTTGTCACACTTTCATAGATTTGTGCTTTACGTTATATGGGAAATGTTGTAAAACACAGCAATCCACAGCAAGAATGGCTTTTCTCTGTTTGCGGAATGTAGAGCAAACTCTGAAAATATCTCTGGTAATTTCAAATGTTCATTTGCGCGTACCGAGTTGTGGCCCCTGGGGCTTACCTTAAGAATGGTGCATAGTACAGCTTTCAAAGTTTGTTAGGTTTTATGTTTGTGCGTGTAACAGTGGTTTTGTACATAGCTGTACGTCACAGTACTTAAAAATATAAATTTACACATATACCGAATCCACAGTATCGGACCACATATTGCCCGAGTGGGCATACATACACCAGTGCAGGTTTAGTAGTCTTAATTCTATAGGTACTTGGGTTAATGATATTGTGGAGTCAATATACATCCAAGTCGATATTTAAACTTCTATATTGTGCTAGAACACCATTGTACATAAAGTGTTAAGGCAAGAACTCTAGTGGCGAAGAGTGCAGTATATATATTCTGATAAGTTCATAGAGGCTATTGTACCGTGCAGAAAGTCAAAGTAATGTAGTAGAATGTAACTACAACTGTATGCATAATTGAGTAAACAATCCGCTGTATAGCGCCAATGGAAAAGAATTGCACAGCAAGATGGTAGTCACTCATGTTACTCATGGCAGAAGTCTACGGGTCAGATTCCTTAATTAATCCTTTAGAAGAGCAGCCCTTTGGAGAAAGAAGTCGTTTGTTGCTCGTATGGTAAGAAGTGCGTGACGGAGGGTGAAGAAGGAAGATAGGGGCATATTTATAAGCTCCTAGCGCCACTTGCGCCACATTAGCGTCATTTGTTTTTACGCTAATGTGGCCCAAACAAGGCCAAAATCCTCGCGCCACATTTACATACATTGCACCACTTTGTAACTCTTTGCGCTACATTATGCCTGCAAAGGGGGTTTTCCCACTTTAGGAGGGCCGAAAAAATGGTGGAAGTAAATCTAACAGATTTCCTTGCATCATTTTGTGTGGCACCTTTAACACCTGCTCAGAGCAGACGTTTAAAGGGGGTGCATCAATAGGTTCATGAAAAATTATGCTATTGCCTCCGACCCTGCACCATGGTGCGCCGTAATTTAAATACGGTGCTCACATGGTGGCAGTAGGGGAGCGGTAAAGGGCGAAGAAAAGTGGCGCTGCACACAGTGCAGCACCACTTTACTTAAAAATGCCCCACTGTGTCTGTGGGTGAAGGTTTGTTCAGTGAGAGCTCTTGTAACAGTGGAATATTGGGGGTGTCAGTTTTGCACAGCTGCACAGTATTGTTTGTGTGATTGATTGTTAATTCTTGAATACCTGTGCCCGTATTAACTAACTGCAGGAGGTGAGCAAAGTACCAACAATTGGAAATATTTCAGGACTCATCATTGTTGGCTTGTGAAAAGCCAGTTAATAAACTCTGGAGACCAATGGTTAATAATATGTTCTGCTGTCAAAACACATCGTGGGAGAGGAGGCAAAAGTTTTACTAATGTTTGATGTTTTTTGCCAGGAGAAGTCATTGCGTTGTTGGTAATACTTTCAAAGTCACAGTGAACTCATGTTTTCCATCTCCAAACTTTTCTAAAAATATAAAGGGGTAAATCAAAGTTTGGTCCCTTCTCAAGTATTTACAGTTGTTCTTGTTTTACAGGATGTGGCAAGGCTGTGATTTACACTCTAAATAATTCCTCATGTTTCGATTGTTGTCAGAACTGCACTTGAATTGTCACCATTCTGCTGTATTTCCAGAGAGAATTATTGTTTTTTTTTAAATCCGCTTTACTCCATGAGTTAGCAACTCTGTTTTGGATTGACAGATTTGTACAAAATATTAATCTCTCTTTTTCATGTTTTCTAAAGAAAACTTCAGTTGTTTAAAGGATACACTCTAGGGTTTTTTAGTTGACCAGTCACCTGCCTCTATAAAATATATGCGCACAAATTTCTTTATATCACTTAAGATAGAATAACTGGCACAAACCAAAAGAAAAATCATTATTTTGTGCGATTTAAGCTTGTGGGCCATCCCACTCCAGCTAAAGACTACCATTTGCTTCTGTGTAAAACATGCAGTCTTTTGGGTTTAGCAAAATTGTCTTAGTTTGTGCTCACTTTTCATATAAATTTACGACTAGTCCGTACATCCACAGTGGTTGCCAGGTCACCCCCTTCTTTCTACCACACTTATCTGCTGCACCACCCCCATCTGCACATCAACGGAACACCATAACCTGTCTCAGTCAGATATTAATTTGTATGAGGAAGGGGCAGTGTGAAATTTTGTGGTCAATTATGAACGCATAAGCACTAGGAGGAAACCTAAAGCAAAATCAATGTATAACCCCCAAAGGCGTCTAAACCCGAAGTTTTGCCAGATTACGCCTCCTGTAATATTTCATCCAAAGCTGATGAATTAGCTTCATTTAGAACTTGAAAATCAAAAGCATAGATCAGCGGTCCCCAACCTGTGGTTCTGGGACTCCTAGAGGTCCGCGAAGCCTCCTCAGGGGGTTCACGACTGATTAGAAGATTAAATACTAATAATAGAGTAGGTCCCCAGCTTTCAGTAGTGACTCAGTGGGGGGGGGGTCCCCGAATTTTAATAATGATTCATGGGGGGTGCCCGGGTTCCAGTAGTGATAAAGTGGGGGTCCACAGAAGTCAAACAGTTGGGAAACACTGGCATAGATCACATGTACAACCATTTGGTATATTGCGGAACTAACGGGTATGAAGCATTGCATCTGTTACCTTAAACCTTACTGGTAAAAATTAATGACAGACAAAGACAAAATCTGATGCAAAAATCATAGTATTAACTATAATGGATATGACACATCAAAAGACTGAAGATGAAGCTTCCTCCATATTGGCTAAGTTGTTAATTTTGTTTAAGCGTAGTAACAGGTATCTACACACAGGGTATGCCCTCAGAAAATCTCCAGCCTTCACCACTAGAATCTTGCGGACTTAGGTTCTAAAACAAGAGTACACCAACAACGAAGGCGAGGGGAGTGCGGGGTGCAGGAAGAAAACTCAATTTGAGGAGGGAGGTTGGCAGCAAGGGGAACTGTAGGGGAGAAATATATACAAGAATTACTCATACAAGGATATAACGCTATCTATCAAAAATCTGTTGAGGGGGCCAAAACTGCCTACCTTGCCAAAAGCATTATTAGATCTTCAGTATTTATCAGGAATTCGCCATTCTGGATGCCCTAAAAGAATCCAGGTGCAAAGCACCAGAACTTCTCCAATCGTTTCCCTCTTCAACCTACTTTCAATTCTTTCCACTCAATTACTGAGGTAATAAATTGGAGTTGTCAAGTCTGGTACAAAAACAAGGGTCCAATCTTCCTGCCAAGCCCTGTGCAGCTGCTTGCATGAAGCAATCTTTCCATCTCTCTTGAGGGAGTCATCACCTGCATAATTAATATCTTCTTTTTTAAAGGAGGCCCCTTAAAGATTGCCATAATTATGCCACTCCTGCATAACCATCAGTCGACCTGACAAACTACCAAATGACCTCCACCTATAAACGCATCTTGTAAGACTGACCGCCCTTGAGGGTCTAGCCCATAAGGTGACAACATTAAAATTGCAAGAAAACATATCCACAAAAATTAGTGTTTGTGGAAGAACAGTCTTAGTGAAAATTGACTTTTAGTCTTAGAAGCATGCAAATGTTTTCGCAAGAGAAATTTCATTCTCCAAGAAGTTTACGTTTCCTGCTTTATCTTCTCATTTTCTTGAGCATGGTGTTTCTGGGCACTGCAAGATAATTTAATGTTAAATAATTTTCACTTTAGCATAACCGAGCTACGATGGAAAATGCATGCATACTTTTCTCTTGGGCAGTGTTTCTATGCTGAATATAGATTCTTAGGCCCATATTATTACTTTTTTTGCACCGCATTTGCGTCAAATAAATGCAATTATATTTTGTAGGTTTGCGCCACTTTTGGATCAAAAAATGACACAAATTCGTCGCAAAAAGCAAGTATAAATATGGGCCTTACTGTCTGCAAGCTGTCTTTTGTGACATAAATGTCGCTATAATCACGCAAATGTGAGAAAGTGTAAAAGTTTGAAAGATTTGTGAAGTTGCACAGATTTTATAGATCTTTGCGAACGTTGCAAATAAAACTGCTTGCCTTTAGTCTCACAAAGAGTATGTGTTGGGAAATTCTTCTGCAGTAAAGTTTTGAGAATTTTAAAAAGCCTTGCAACCTTTGCAAAGTGTGAATTGAAGCTCGTGAAATTTGCAGAAGAAATGTAAATTGTATCTACCGTCTGCCTCAGAACTGACAGGAAACATTCAGCAGGACCTTAATATTATGAGTCAATTATTGTTTCAGAATAGGTATTCCTTCCTGATAGGATATGCTACTTTTGCAGCAATTGCTGGGTTTACAATGTTTGAAGTGAAATTTGACATGCTTACTGCTTCATTCGGCTTCCAACTTTGGAGTTGTGGACGCAGTGCTTAATTTGTAAAAAACAGAAGTGACAGGGCCTCGTGTATTATTTAGGAGGGCACCCTAGCTCATTCTGCCCACTCATTGCCCCTGCCAGCTTTTCCAATTGCCAGATCCACCGCTAGCTGCTACCCATTAAACTCATGCATGTGTGACATTTTGGACTAGCCATGCTACCTGAAACTGTAAGAATTAATTTGATGTGCTAGTTTCATTATATAGTTGAAATTAAATAGAAGAAATAATTTACACCCTGCTTACCTAAAAAAAAAAAACAGAAAAAGTGCTACCATGAGGTGGAATGTTGTAACTAAGTGCCCAGGTTTAGAAATATGTTTTGGTACTAAGAACTGGCAAGCACCAGCACAAACTAAGCACTTGAGTGACAACCTGCCAGTCTTGACGACCCAGTTCAAACTAACACAATACTTTATACCGTGTACAGCATTTTTGTTGAGGTTTTGTATGGCTTCTGTCTCGTTTATACACATATTTGAAGTGGCAGAAAATATTTCCCATACAAATTGTAACTCTGACTGTGCTGGACTGACACATAGGTTGGAGCCTGGCCAGGAGCAAGCTGGACTGGTGGAAAAAACAGGGTTATTAAAGCATCAAGTCAGGCGTATTTCATCCTAGAGGCCAGGAAAACAAGAGATTTATGCATAGCCATGTGGCTATATTGTACTATGTTTGGGTGTTGTTGCAGCAAGAGAATATGTCTTCTTTTCCACTGGGACTGAAAAACATTCATGTCATGTCGACCTGACTGCATATTTAGCCATTTGTCCACTGAATAGGGAGCTTCGCATTCTTTATAAAAAACACTTGGACAGAAGGCCATCAAATCACAAGAAGCAAAACACATTAAAATAATTTAGTTACCCTTTCTGTAAATGCATTAACGCATCTGACGCCCACACAAATACTACCTACATTTTGATTAAGTCAATTACCAGGTCGTACTTCGGTGCATAGGTAAATACTTGTTTATTCCAACTATAAAATAGATAGTCTGCCTATCAATTTGAAATACTTCAAAGTGCTATTCTGCGAAAATGACAATTTCCCACTTATTGTCTTGCAGAATCTTCCATTCTGTGGTTGAGCCGCTTGATGCACCTTTGCATAATTTCCACAGTCATGTCTCTTCAGTGTTTCCTGCCACATTATTTTTCTCCCTTTGGAATCTAATTTTGTTAGAAAACCTGTTGAGGACTATTTGCGTGTCACTGAAAAACAGCCTCCAGAACTAACTATCTTACCCCTCCCACAGTTTTCATATATGTACGGAACTCTTGTGGAGTACAGTAGATAAAGGTGCGGAGTAATGTGCTTAGAGTTCCCCTTATAAGAGGCCTGCAAGGCTTTCAGGGGTAGGAACAATTCTTAATTTGTGGTGGTGCTTTCAGGTGATGAGCACTTTTTAGGACGAGGACTTATTTTGCAGTATTTATCACTAGACTTAACATAAGTGAGTGAAAGGACAAAGAAGGTGAAAGAACGAAGAATTGACCTGTAGGAAAAATAAGAAAGAAGAGAAAGATGGAGTGAAAAACCTGCAATAGTGAGGTAAAGATGGAGGAAATATATGGTGACAGAAGAAAGAGGCGTGAGGTGCAATCATGACTAGGCGGCCTTATTATTTGACAACACTGGCACTTGGCTGTTTCGGTTGTGGGCTTTTAAGAAAAACCTTAGACCCTTGCACTATTTTTTATAGATTAAGTACTGATACTGTTGCTTGGTCATCGTGTATGACCCAGTATATTCCAGCGGTAGGTCCTCTTAGCTTGAGTGACTCTTACACTAAGATTGGCTTCAAGGCTGTATTAACTCAGTGTGAGGGCGTTAAGCTTATGGCTACTGGAGTTCTCCTTCAGGAAGCCATTCTCACTGGAATTGGAACAGGATGGTGCTCCCTTACTTCATTTGTGCCACAGCGGACACAGAGTAGTATTTTTTGGAAATAAAATCATGTTCCAGCCTCACACCAATTTACTGAATCCCCACTGCACAGCAAAGTAGTGCATTCCCCATTCACACCAAAGCACTGCTGAAAGGACTGGAATGGGGGTAGCACAGGAGGTGTGTAAGCCAAAGACTTGCCAAGGCTTAGGAAAAATTTGAGCAGAGCTTGATCCAATACAAAGGTTGGCTGAGAGGAGATACAATGCCAGCCACAGTCCAGCCACCTGGGGCTGACAGGCACTGGAGATGGTAAGATATTTATATTGTAGTAAACCTCTCATACCTTTTGGCTTGGTTTGCTTCAAATAAATACCACGTACACACATACATAGCTGACACTGAATGAGCTGCCATTGTCTTATGGTTGGATTTTCTTGTCAGATGCACTCATCATCATTGTGAGGTCAGAAAGAAGAAGTTTTAACTTACCTTGCAAAAGACATATAAGTTAGCTTATGAATTCCCTCATGGTTATAGGAGAGGCCACTGTGAGATAAGAACTGTATGTTGTGCTCCATTGGAAAGCACCCAACCAATGCCAGCTCTCGTAGAGACCGGTGCTCGACATACCTCATTCATCTTGTTCCTTTTGCGATCCTTACTAACAGGCTTTGGCAAAGCCAATAGGTCTCCGTAGGAAGCTGGGTTCTGGTTGCAGCATCCCCCCACTTTTTGCATGTTTTTTGATGCAACTTTAACAGAAGTGCACTGGGTCCCTGCTAGCCAGGCCCCCAGTGCCAGTGTTCCTTCCCCAAAACAAGACACCTGGCCACTTGATCCCCAGGTGGCAATGCACTTTAGCACCTCTGTAAGTCCCTAGTACATTTTAGCCCTGGTACCTCTGCATGGTTCCTGAAGGGGGCCTCTAAGAGCTGCAGCACAACATGTGCCACTCCAGAGGTCCCAGCACCATCCTCATGCAGACTGCCATTGCAGACTGGGTAACCAGGTGCTCCCAAAAGTGAAAACACAACATAGCATACAGCCTGTGTGCCATGTCCCCTAGACACTGCGGGGCATATTTATACTCCGTTTGCGCCAAATTTGCGTCGTTTTTTTCGACGCAAATTCGCCGCAAAACTAACGCCATATTTATACTTTGGCGTTAGACGCGTCTAGCGCCAAAGTATGAGGAAAGAGCGTCATTTTTTTGCGTGAACGCCTTCCTTGCGTTAATGAGATGCAAGGTAGGCGTTCCCGTCCAAAAAAATGACTGCGACACAAATGCGTCGTATTTATACTCCCGGGCAAAAATCACGCCCGGGAGTGGGCGGGGCAAAAAACCCCGCATTTGCGCCTCTTTTTAACGCCTGGGTCAGGGCAGGCGTTAAGGGACCTGTGGGCTCAAAATGAGCCCACAGCTGCCCTCCCATGCCCCCAGGGACCCCCCCTGCCACCCTTGCCCACCCCAGGAGGACACCCAAGGATGGAGGGACCCATCCCAGGGACATTCAGGTAAGTTCAGGTAAGTATAATTTTTTTTTTTTTTGTTTTTGTTTTTTGGCATAGGGGGGCCTGATTTGTGCCCCCCTACATGCCTCAATGCCCAATGACCATGCCCAGGGGACATAAGTCCCCTGGGCATGGCCATTGGGCAAGGGGGCATGACTCCTGTCTTTACTAAGACAGGAGTCATGTAAATGGCGTCTGGGCGTCGTTAAAAATGGCGCAAATCGGGTGGAGGCGATTTTTTTGCATCAACCTGACTTGCACCACTTTAAGACGCCCTAACGCCATTTTCCCCAACGCCGGCGCTGCCTGGTGTACGTGTTTTTTTTCCACGCACACCAGGCAGCGCCGGTCTGCTAGCGCCGGCTAACGTCATTCAATAAATACGGCGCCCGCATGGTGCTTCAGAATGGCGTTAGCCGGCGCTAAACTTTTTGACGCTAAACTGCGTTTGCGCATTTTAGCGTCAAAAAGTATAAATACGGGCCTGCATGTCATATTTGTAAGTCACCCCTACAGTAGGCCTTACAGCCATGTGGCATGGTGCATTATATTACATGTGTGGACATATCAGAGTCCCCCTTTAAAACCTACCAACTGCTGGTGGGCTCACTGACTAGATTTAGCCAGCCTGCCACAACAGAAGAGATTCTGACCCCCCAAGTGTGAAAGCCTTTGCTCTCTGGAGGTCAGAAACAAGGCCTGCTCTGGCAGGGGTCTTACTTACCCATCCCAAGAGGATGACCTGCAAATCTGCATTCCAAGGTAGAAAGCTTCAAAGAAGACCACCGCCTTAGGTTTGGAGATCTGGCCTTCGCAGAGGAAAATGCCGAACACCCCGTCCCAGGGCCCATCTGGCACCTGTACAATTAGCTACGCAGGAGGTGTGTTGCATTTCCAGGCTGGACACACCCCTAGGGTGACCAGCCTGAAATGAACACATCCTTAGGAATTCCACCATCTTGTGTGTGGTGGAATTAGGAATTCTGGGAAATGGTGATGTCCACTCCCCACGGGAAGTGATCATCTAGGGGTGTGGTGACCCCAAGGTTAATGAGCCCATTGGCTACTACCTTTCACTCCCCTTAACTCCAATCAAGTGGAGTATTTAGAGGACCCCCTAATACCAGAACCTCAGATCTTCACTGGACACAAAAGAAGGAGTGGACAAGACACCTGCAGACCCGATAACCGAGGAGCATGACTGACTTGGCTCCAGCCTGCCTGTGGAGCAACTGGCCTCTCCTGCCACTGCACCCATCAGGAAACCAGGGGAGCTGCCAGTGCTTCGTAAATCACCAAGCAGAACTCACTTTGAGCAGAGGAGCTGTTTTCCTGCATCTACAGGCAACCCAAGAAAGAAGTGTGAGGACCGGGAGTGCTGAAACTTGACTCCGGACATCAACACTGCTCCTGCGCTGAAGTTGGCCAGTGGTGGTAATGTGGTCCCCACACCCACCAGAGAACAAGTCCACCTTGAGTTTGCCCACTGTGGACGTCTGGATGGCATCTGCAACCTCTTTCTGCAGACACCCTTGCAACCACGAGTGACCTGGAGATGAGAACCAATGCCTCAGGACACCTCTGCAACTGTCCACCCCGGACTGAGGAGAAGAGGCCCTCCCACCCCCTGCCATCTCCCAGCATTGTGAGACCTGAGCCCACTTGTTGGCTTAGTCGGGCTTGACCCCAAGTCCATGCTTACAGTCTGGTTCTGTAGGCCCTCTCCACCGGACCTGGTGCCAAAAGACACATCTCTGCCCTAGCCCCACAACCCGAGGAGAAGTGAACCAACAGTGTCCCCACATGCCAGAGGACCTCAAGGGTCAAGCCCCTGTGTAGGTTCCACCGGATTGGCCTAAGTCCCAACTTACAGCAACTTCCCTACTGGACCGTTTTCCATAGAAGTGAAAGTGACACCCAGTGTTGTAACACACCTCTCACCTGGATGCCCCAGAGAATCCCGAGGTGACCTGTTGGTGTAGCCTTGGACCCTGCTCCATACTCACCTTAAGTATCAGACAACAGTCCCATAAGTTGCTGTGAAGTGTCCGAATGCAGTACGTTTCCCCCAGAGGATAACAATACAGCACCCCAAAATTCAATTTTCAACTTTTAAAAACTGTAACAATTCCTATCTCAAAAAGTACTCACCTGATTCAAGTGATCTTGGTATCAAAGTTTATATGAAAGTACATGTTATTTGTATAAATTGGTGTCGGATTTCTTTATTGAGTATGTGTCTTACTTACTGTATGAGTGTGTGCCTTACATGCTTAGCAATATCCTCTGAAATGCCTTCCTGCTCAACCACCCTACCACAAACCAGAGCATTTGGGATGTCATTTGTGCCTCTGCGATACCTCTGGTGTTTCCCTGGACTTTCACCTATGCAAGAGTTATTGGCTTTCCAATGTGTTTTAGCCATGTTGTTCATGAGCGTGACTGCTGTTCAGCATAGCTAAAAGTTAGTGGCATAGAGGAGAATGGCATGGAGTGTGATAGTGTGGAATGGCAAAGAGTGGAATAGAGTATTGTAGAGGGCAGTGGCAGAGAGTATCGTGTATTGGAGTGGCATAGTGTGGAATCGTGTAGAGTGGCATACACTAGAGTGGCACAGAGTAGAGTGGACTGGTGTAGAATGCTTTGACGTAGAGTGTTGCAAAGTATAGTCAGGGCCACTGGAATTATGCAATTGTGCAGCGATTTTTACATATTTATAAATTTGCAGCATTTGCCACAAAATCCATCATCTGCCACATAATCTGCAGGTTTTAACAAAAAAAAGGTGTTTCTAACTATAATGGTTTTAAAGTTATTAAAAACGCAGCAACATGTGTTGCCGCACAGTGGAAGGCCCTTTGTAAAGCTGGACTGGTACATAGAGCGAGACCAAGTTTAAAAATGTCAAAATAATGTAATTATACCATTATAAAATGTGCCACTTTATTCCACATTATTTGGCTTTCTTTATGCATAATTGTAAAGAAATGGCTCCCTGTTGCAGTTACCCCCCACTTTTTGCCTGATACTGATGCTGACTTGACTGAGAAGTGTGCTGGGACCCTGCTAACCAGGCCCCAGCACCAGTGTTCTTTCACCTAAAATGTACCATTGTTTCCACAATTGGCACAACCCTGGCACCTAGGTAAGTCCCTTGTAACTGGTACCCCTGGTACCAAGGGCCCTGATGCCAGGGAAGGTCTCTAAGGGCAGCAGCATGTCTTATGCCACCCTAGGGACCCCTCACTCAGCACAGACACACTGCTTGCCAGCTTGTGTGTGCTGATGGGGAGAAAATGACTAAGTCGACATGGCACTCCCCTCAGGGTGCCATGCCAACCTCCCACTGCCTGTGGCATAGGTAAGTCACCCCTCTAGTAGGCCTTACAGCCCTAAGGCAGGGTGCACTATACCACAGGTGAGGGCATATGTGCATGAGCACTATGCCCCTACAGTGTCTAAGCAAAACCTTAGACATTGTAAGTGCATGGTAGCCATAAGAGTATATGGGCTGGGAGTCTGTCAAAAACGAACTCCACAGCTCCATAATGACTACACTGAATACTGGGAAGTTTAGTATCAAACTTCTCAGAATAATAAACCCACACTGATGCCAGTGTTGGATTTATTAAAAAATGCACACAGAGGGCATCTTAGAGATACCCCCTGTATTTTACCCAATTGTTCAGTGCAGGACTGACTGGTCTGTGCCAGCCTGCTGCTGAGAGACGAGTGTCTGACCTCATGCGGTGAGAGCCTTTGTGCTCTCTGAGGACAGAAACAAAGCCTGCTCTGGGTGGAGGTGCTTCACACCTCCCCCCTGCAGGAACTGTAACACCTAGCAGTGAGCTTCAAAGGCTCAAGCTTCGTGTTACAATGCCCCAGGGCACTCCAGCTAGTGGAGATGCCCGCCTCCTGGACCCAGCCCCCACTTTTGGCGGCAAGTCCAGGAGAGATAATGAGAAAAACAAGGAGGAGTCACTGGCCAGTCAGGACAGCCCCTAAGGTGTCCTGAGCTGAGGTGACTCTGACTTTTAGAAATCCTCCATCTTGTAGAAGGAGGATTCCCCCAATAGGGATAGGAATGTGACCCCCTCCCCTTAGGAGGAGGCACAAAGAGGGTGTACCCACCCTCAAGGCTAGTAGCCATTGGCTACTAACCCCCCAGACCTAAACACGCCCTTAAATTTAGTATTTAAGGGCTCCCCTGAACCTAAGAATTGAGATTCCTGCAACAACAACAAGAAGGACTGCCTAGCTGAAAACCCCTGCAGAGGAAGACCAGAAGACAACAACTGCCTTGGCTCCAGAAACTCACCGGCCTGTCTCCTGCCTTCCAAAGAACTCTGCTCCAGCGACGCCTTCCAAAGGGACCAGCGACCTCTGCATCCTCTGAGGACTGCCCTGCTTCGACGACGACAAGAAACTCCCGAGGACAGCGGACCTGCTCCAAAAAGACTGCAACTTTATCCAAAGGAGCAGCTTTAAAGAAACCCTGCAATCTCCCCGCAAGAAGCGTGAGACTTGCAACACTGCACCCGGCGACCCCGATTCGGCTGGTGGAGAACCAACACCTCAGGGAGGACCCCCGGACTACTCTACGGCTGTGAGTACCAAAACCTGTCCCCCCTGAGCCCCGACAGCGCCGCCTGCAGAGGGAATCCCGAGGCTTCCCCTGACCGCGACTCTCTGAAACCTAAGTCCCGACGCCTGGAAAAGACCCTGCACCCGCAGCCCCCAGGACCTGAAGGACCGGACTTTCACTGCAGAAGTGACCCCCAGGAGTCCCTCTCCCTTGCCCAAGTGGAGGTTTCCCCGAGGAAGCCCCCCCTTGCCTGCCTGCAGCACTGAAGACATCCCTTGATCTCTCATTGACTTCCATTGCGAACCCGACGCTTGTTCTAACACTGCACCCGGCCGCCCCCGCGCCGCTGAGGGTGAAATTTCTGTGTGGGCTTGTGTCCCCCCCGGTGCCCTACAAAACCCCCCTGGTCTGCCCTCCGAAGACGCGGGTACTTACCTGCTGGCAGACTCGAACCGGGGCACCCCCTTCTCTCCATTGAAGCCTATGCGTTTTGGGCACCACTTTGAACTCTGCACCTGACCGGCCCTGAGCTGCTGGTGTGGTAACTTTGGGGTTGCTCTGAACCCCCAACGGTGGGCTACCTTGGACCAAGAACTGAACCCTGTAAGTGTCTTACTTACCTGGTAAAACTAACAAAAACTTACCTCCCCCAGGAACTGTGAAAATTGCAGTGTCCACTGTTAAAATAGCTATTTGTGAATAACTTGAAAAGTATACATGCAATTGAAATGATTCAAAGTTCCTAATGTACTTACCTGCAATACCTTTCAAACAAGATATTACATGTTAAATTTGAACCTGTGGTTCTTAAAATAAACTAAGAAAATATATTTTTCTATACAAAACCTATTGGCTGGATTTGTCTCTGAGTGTGTGTACCTCATTTATTGTCTATGTGTATGTACAACAAATGCTTAACACTACTCCTTGGATAAGCCTACTGCTCGACCACACTACCACAAAATAGAGCATTAGTATTATCTCTTTTTACCACTATTTTACCTCTAAGGGGAACCCTTGGACTCTGTGCATGCTATTCCTTACTTTGAAATAGCACATACAGAGCCAACTTCCTACATTGGTGGATCAGAGGTGGGGTACAAGACTTTGCATTTGCTGGACTAATCAGCCAATACCTGATCACACGACAAATTCCAAAATTGTCATTAGAAATTGATTTTTGCAATTTGAAAAGTTTTCTAAATTCTTTAAAGTCCTGCTAGGGCCTTGTGTTAGTCCCTGTTAGCATTTCTTTTAGAGTTTAAAAGTTTGTAAAAGTTTGAATTAGATTCTAGAACCAGTTTAGTTTCTTAAAAAGTATTCCAACTTTTAGAAGCATAATGTCTAGCACAGATGTGAATGTGGTGGAACTCGACACCACACCTTACCTCCATCTCCAGATGAGAGAGCTAAGGTCACTCTGTAACATAAGAAAAATAACAATGGGCTCCAGACCTACCAAAGCACAGCTCCAGGAGCTGTTGGCAGAGTATGATAGAGCCAACCCCTCTGTGGATAACACAGAGGAAGATGATAGTGAACTGGAGGAAGAATCCCCTCCACCAGTCCTATCTAGGGAGAACAGGGCTTCTCAAGCCCTGACTCCAAAAATAATAGTCAGAGATGCTGGCTCCCTCACAGGAGGGTCCAACCTCTCTGAAATCACTGAGGATAACTCCAGTGAAGAGGACATCCAGTTAGCCAGGATGGCCAAAAGATTGGCTTTGGAAAAACAGATCCTAGCCATAGAAAGGGAAAGACAAGAGATGAGCCTAGGACCCATCAATGGTGGCAGCAACATAACTAGGGTCAGAGATTCTCCTGACATGTTGAAAATCCCCAAAGGGATTGTAACTAAATATGAAGATGGTGATGATATCACCAAATGGTTCACAGCTTTTGAGAGGGCTTGTGAAACCAGAAAAGTGAACAAATCTCACTGGGGTGCTCTCCTTTGGGAAATGTTCACAGGAAAGTGTAGGGATAGACTCCTCACACTCTCTAAAAAAGATGCAGAATCTTATGACCTCATGAAGGGAACCCTGATTGAGGGCTTTGGATTCTCCACTGAGGAGTATAGAATTAGATTCAGGGGGGGCTCAAAAATCCTCGAGCCAGACCTGGGTTGATTTTGTGGACTACTCAGTGAAAACACTGGATGGTTGGGTAACTGGAAATGAAGTGCATGACTATGTTGGGCTTTATAATTTGTTTATGAAAGAACACATTTTAAGTAACTGCTTCAATGAAAAGTTGCATCAGTATCTGGTAGACCTAGGTCCAATTTCTCCCCAAGAATTGGGAAAGAAGGCAGACCACTGGGTCAAGACTAGGGTAACCAAAACTTCCACTGGGGGTGACCAAAAGAAAGGGGTTACAAAGCCTCCTCAGGAGAAAGTGGGTGACACTAGAAACAAAGAAAAAGAGTCCTCTGTAGGCCCCCAAAAACCAGACCAGGTGGGTGGGCCCAGAGACACAACCCAAAACAAAGGTGGGTACCAGGGTAAGAGCTGGGATGCCACTAAGGCATGGTGCCATAACTGTAAACAGACAGGGCACCACACCAAGGACACTTCTTGTCCCAAAAACAAACCCCCTAGCAAAATCCCAGGGGTGACCAGTGTAGCCCTTGGGGATGACTCCTCAGATGAGGAGGTCTTCATAGCCTTCAACTGGAAAAAGGGCCCAACAGGTGAGTTGGAGATTCCAGAGGGAAGTAGACACTTCCACCACCTACTGGTGAATGGAATCCCAGCCACTGCCCTGAGAGACACTTGTGCCAGTCACACTATTGTGCATGACAGGCTGGTGTTCTCAAACCAGTACATCCCAGGTGAGATGGCCAGAGTAAGAGTTAGCCCAGACAGGGTCACTGATAGGCCTGTGGCTTTTGTGCCCATAGAAGTGGGTAGGACTTTTAGCTGGAGAAGGGTGGTAGTCAGTACAGACCTCCCCCTTGATTGTCTCCTTGGAAATGACTACCCAGAGGTTAGTCAGAGCCCAAGAGAGGAACTGGTCCAGTGCCAGTCCTCTCCCAAGGATTCTGGAGTGCCTGCCTCTGCAGTAAATGCAAGTAGGCCCCAGAAGAAAAAGAAAAGGAAACAGAGTAGGAAAGGTGGACAACCTTTAGCCAAGGTTCCAGCAAGCCAAGGAGATTCTGCTCCAGTAGGGGAGAACTCCAAAAGTGGCTCTGATAAAGTCCAACCTGACCCACAAGAAGTCCTGGCTAGTCAGGCAACTGTTAAGCCTGAGTGGGTGGCTCCTCAGCTAACAGAAGAAAGAGTGGAAGAAGGGTGTTTACTACAAGATGTGGTAACCCCCCACTCTAATACAGCAGACAGGCACCCTGAACCCAAAGAAGCCTGTAACTTAGCCCCTTCCCTTGTAGGTGAAGAGCTAAAGGTGTGGTTCTGGGCACTGATAGCTGTCAGTGGCCTCTGCTGGGTGTTAGCCTTTATGGCTGCACTATCCTTGGCATGGTGGTCTGACCCCATGCCAAATAGCAAGTTAGGCCCCCTGACCCTGTTGGTCATGGTGGGGTTACTCCAGCTCTGGGTAACCTCTTTGGGTAAGCTAGGGGTGACCCTGGCTAAGATAAGATTAGCAGAGGTGGATACCTCTAACCCCAAAATAGAGAGAATGGGTGAAGACCTAAAAAGCACATGTAGGAAGTTGGCTCTGTATGTGCTATTTCAAAGTAAGGAATAGCATGCACAGAGTCCAAGGGTTCCCCTTAGAGGTAAAATAGTGGTAAAAATAGATAATACTAATGCTCTATTTTGTGGTAGTGTGGTCGAGCAGTAGGCTTATCCAAGGAGTAGTGTTAAGCATTTGTTGTACATACACATAGACAATAAATGAGGTACACACACTCAGAGACAAATCCAGCCAATAGGTTTTTATATAGAAAAATATCTTTTCTTAGTTTATTTTAAGAACCACAGGTTCAAATTCTACATGTAATATCTCATTAGAAAGGTATTGCAGGTAAGTACTTTAGGAACTTCAAATTATCAAAATTGCATGTATACTTTTCAAGTTATTCACAAATAGCTGTTTTAAAAGTGGACACTTAGTGCAATTTTCACAGTTCCTAGGGGAGGTAAGTATTTGTTAGGTTAACCAGGTAAGTAAGACACTTACAGGGCTTAGTTCTTGGTCCAAGGTAGCCCACCGTTGGGGGTTCAGAGCAACCCCAAAGTCACCACACCAGCAGCTCAGGGCCGGTCAGGTGCAGAGTTCAAAGTGGTGCCCCAAAACACATAGGCTAGAATGGAGAGAAGGGGGTGCCCCGGTTCCGGTCTGCTTGCAGGTAAGTACCCGCGTCTTCGGAGGGCGGACCAGGGGGGTTTTGTAGGGCACCGGGGGGGACACAAGTCCACACAGAAATTTCACCCTCAGCAGCGCGGGGGCGGCCGGGTGCAGTGGAGAAACAAGCGTCGGGTTCGCAATGTTAGTCTATGAGAGATCTCGGGATCTCTTCAGCGCTGCAGGCAGGCAAGGGGGGGATTCCTCGGGGAAACCTCCACTTGGGCAAGGGCGAGGGACTCCTGGGGGTCACTTCTCCAGTGAAAGTCCGGTCCTTCAGGTCCTGGGGGCTGCGGGTGCAGGGTCTCTCCCAGGCGTCGGGACTTTAGGTTCAAAGAGTCGCGGTCAGGGGAAGCCTCGGGATTCCCTCTGCAGGCGGCGCTGTGGGGGCTCAGGGGGGACAGGTTTTGGTACTCACAGTATCAGAGTAGTCTTGGGGTCCCTCCTGAGGTGTTGGATCGCCACCAGCCGAGTCGGGGTCGCCGGGTGCAGTGTTGCAAGTCTCACGCTTCTTGCGGGGAGCTTGCAGGGTTCTTTAGAATTGCTGGAAACAAAGTTGCAGCTTTTCTTGGAGCAGGTCCGCTGTCCTCGGGAGTTTCTTGTCTTTTCGAAGCAGGGGCAGTCCTCAGAGGATGTCGAGGTCGCTGGTCCCTTTGGAAGGCGTCGCTGGAGCAGGATCTTTGGAAGGCAGGAGACAGGCCGGTGAGTTTCTGGAGCCAAGGCAGTTGTCGTCTTCTGGTCTTCCGCTGCAGGGGTTTTCAGCTGGGCAGTCCTTCTTCTTGTAGTTGCGGGAATCTAATTTTCTAGGGTTCAGGGTAGCCCTTAAATACTAAATTTAAGGGCGTGTTTAGGTCTGGGGGGTTAGTAGCCAATGGCTACTAGCCCTGAGGGTGGGTACACCCTCTTTGTGCCTCCTCCCAAGGGGAGGGGGTCACAATCCTAACCCTATTGGGGGAATCCTCCATCTGCAAGATGGAGGATTTCTAAAAGTTAGAGTCACCTCAGCTCAGGACACCTTAGGGGCTGTCCTGACTGGCCAGTGACTCCTCCTTGTTTTTCTCATTATTTTCTCCGGCCTTGCCGCCAAAAGTGGGGCATGGCCGGAGGGGGCGGGCAACTCCACTAGCTGGAGTGTCCTGCTGGGTTGGCACAAAGGAGGTGAGCCTTTGAGGCTCACCGCCAGGTGTGACAATTCCTGCCTGGGAGAGGTGTTAGCATCTCCACCCAGTGCAGGCTTTGTTACTGGCCTCAGAGTGACAAAGGCACTCTCCCCATGGGGCCAGCAACATGTCTCGGTTTGTGGCAGGCTGCTAAAACTAGTCAGCCTACACAGATAGTCGGTTAAGTTTCAGGGGGCACCTCTAAGGTGCCCTCTGTGGTGTATTTTACAATAAAATGTACACTGGCATCAGTGTGCATTTATTGTGCTGAGAAGTTTGATACCAAACTTCCCAGTTTTCAGTGTAGCCATTATGGTGCTGTGGAGTTCGTGTTTGACAGACTCCCAGACCATATACTCTTATGGCTACCCTGCACTTACAATGTCTAAGGTTTTGTTTAGACACTGTAGGGGTACCATGCTCATGCACTGGTACCCTCACCTATGGTATAGTGCACCCTGCCTTAGGGCTGTAAGGCCTGCTAGAGGGGTGTCTTACCTATACTGCATAGGCAGTGAGAGGCTGGCATGGCACCCTGAGGGGAGTGCCATGTCGACTTACTCGTTTTGTCCTCACTAGCACACACAAGCTGGCAAGCAGTGTGTCTGTGCTGAGTGAGAGGTCTCCAGGGTGGCATAAGACATGCTGCAGCCCTTAGAGACCTTCCTTGGCATCAGGGCCCTTGGTACTAGAAGTACCAGTTACAAGGGACTTATCTGGATGCCAGGGTCTGCCAATTGTGGATACAAAAGTACAGGTTAGGGAAAGAACACTGGTGCTGGGGCCTGGTTAGCAGGCCTCAGCACACTTTCAATTGTAAACATAGCATCAGCAAAGGCAAAAAGTCAGGGGGCAACCATGCCAAGGAGGCATTTCCTTACACAACCCCCCCCCAAACGAAAGAGGATGAGACTAACCTTTCCCAAGAGAGTCTTCATTTTCTAAGTGGAAGAACCTGGAAAGGCCATCTGCATTGGCATGGGCAGTCCCAGGTCTGTGTTCCACTATAAAGTCCATTCCCTGTAGGGAGATGGACCACCTCAACAGTTTAGGATTTTCACCTTTCATTTGCATCAGCCATTTGAGAGGTCTGTGGTCAGTTTGAACTAGGAAGTGAGTCCCAAAGAGGTATGGTCTCAGCTTCTTCAGGGACCAAACCACAGCAAAGGCCTCCCTCTCAATGGCACTCCAACGCTGCTCCCTGGGGAGTAACCTCCTGCTAATGAAAGCAACAGGCTGGTCAAGGCCATCATCATTTGTTTGGGACAAAACTGCCCCTATCCCATGTTCAGAGGCATCAGTCTGCACAATGAACTGCTTAGAATAATCTGGAGCTTTTAGAACTGGTGCTGAGCACATTGCTTGTTTCAGGGTGTCAAAGGCCTGTTGGCATTCCACAGTCCAGTTCACTTTCTTGGGCATTTTCTTGGAGGTGAGTTCAGTGAGGGCTGTCACAATGGATCCATATCCCTTCACAAACCTCCTGTAATACCCAGTCAAGCCAAGGAATGCCCTGACTTGAGTCTGGGTTTTTGGAGCTACCCAGTCCAGAATAGTCTGGATCTTGGGTTGGAGTGGCTGAACTTGGCCTCCACCTACAAGGTGTCCCAAGTAAACCACAGTTCCCTGCCCTATCTGGCATTTGGATGCCTTGATAGAGAGGCCTGCAGATTGCAGAGCCTTCAAAACCTTCCTCAGGTGGACCAGGTGATCCTGCCAGGTGGAGCTAAAGACAGCAATATCATCAAGATAAGCTGTGCTAAAGGACTCCAAGCCAGCAAGGACTTGATTCACCAACCTTTGGAAGGTGGCAGGGGCATTCTTTAAACCAAAGGGCATAACAGTAAACTGATAATGCCTGTAGGAAGTTGGCTCTGTATGTGCTATTTCAAAGTAAGGAATAGCATGCACAGAGTCCAAGGGTTCCCCTTAGAGGTAAAATAGTGGTAAAAATAGATAATACTAATGCTCTATTTTGTGGTAGTGTGGTCGAGCAGTAGGCTTATCCAAGGAGTAGTGTTAAGCATTTGTTGTACATACCCATAGACAATAAATGAGGTACACACACTCAGAGACAAATCCAGCCAATAGGTTTTTATATAGAAAAATATCTTTTCTTAGTTTATTTTAAGAACCACAGGTTCAAATTCTACATGTAATAGCTCATTCGAAAGGTATTGCAGGTAAGTACTTTAGGAACTTCAAATCATCAAAATTGCATGTATACTTTTCAAGTTATTCACAAATAGCTGTTTTAAAAGTGGACACTTAGTGCAATTTTCACAGTTCCTAGGGGAGGTAAGTATTTGTTAGTTTTACCAGGTAAGTAAGACACTTACAGGGTTCAGTTCTTGGTCCAAGGTAGCCCACCGTTGGGGGTTCAGAGCAACCCCAAAGTCACCACACCAGCAGCTCAGGGCCGGTCAGGTGCAGAGTTCAAAGTGGTGCCCAAAACACATAGGCTAGAATGGAGAGAAGGGGGTGCCCCGGTTCCGGTCTGCTTGCAGGTAAGTACCCGCGTCTTCGGAGGGCAGACCAGGGGGGTTTTGTAGGGCACCGGGGGGGACACAAGTCCACACAGAAATTTCACCCTCAGCGGCGCGGGGGCGGCCGGGTGCAGTGTAGAAACAAGCGTCGGGTTCGCAATGTTAGTCTATGAGAGATCTCGGGATCTCTTCAGCGCTGCAGGCAGGCAAGGGGGGGGTTCCTCGGGGAAACCTCCACTTGGGCAAGGGAGAGGGACTCCTGGGGGTCACTTCTCCAGTGAAAGTCCGGTCCTTCAGGTCCTGGGGGCTGCGGGTGCAGGGTCTCTCCCAGGCGTCGGGACTTTAGGTTCAAAGAGTCGCGGTCAGGGGAAGCCTCGGGATTCCCTCTGCAGGCGGCGCTGTGGGGGCTCAGGGGGGACAGGTTTTGGTACTCACAGTATCAGAGTAGTCCTGGGGTCCCTCCTGAGGTGTTGGATCGCCACCAGCCGAGTCGGGGTCGCCGGGTGCAGTGTTGCAAGTCTCACGCTTCTTGCGGGGAGCTTGCAGGGTTCTGTAAAGTTGCTGGGAACAAGGTTGCAGCTTTTCTTGGAGCAGGTCCGCTGTCCTCGGGAGTTTCTTGTCTTTTCGAAGCAGGGGCAGTCCTCAGAGGATGTCGAGGTCGCTGGTCCCTTCGGAAGGCGTCGCTGGAGCAGGATCTTTGGAAGGCAGGAGACAGGCCGGTGAGTTTCTGGAGCCAAGGCAGTTGTCGTCTTCTGGTCTTCCGCTGCAGGGGTTTTCAGCTGGGCAGTCCTTCTTCTTGTTGCAGGAATCTAATTTTCTAGGGTTCAGGGTAGCCCTTAAATACTAAATTTAAGGGCGTGTTTAGGTCTGGGGGGTTAGTAGCCAATGGCTACTAGCCCTGAGGGTGGGTACACCCTCTTTGTGCCTCCTCCCAAGGGGAGGGGGTCACAATCCTAACCCTATTGGGGGAATCCTCCATCTGCAAGATGGAGGATTTCTAAAAGTTAGAGTCACTTCAGCTCAGGACACCTTAGGGGCTGTCCTGACTGGTCAGTGACTCCTCCTTGTTTTTCTCATTATTTTCTCCGGCCTTGCCGCCAAAAGTGGGGCCTGGCCGGAGGGGGCGGGCAACTCCACTAGCTGGAGTGTCCTGCTGGGTTGGCACAAAGGAGGTGAGCCTTTGAGGCTCACCGCCAGGTGTGACAATTCCTGCCTGGGAGAGGTGTTAGCATCTCCACCCAGTGCAGGCTTTGTTACTGGCCTCAGAGTGACAAAGGCACTCTCCCCATGGGGCCAGCAACATGTCTCGGTTTGTGGCAGGCTGCTAAAACTAGTCAGCCTACACAGATAGTCGGTTAAGTTTCAGGGGGCACCTCTAAGGTGCCCTCTGGGGTGTATTTTACAATAAAATGTACACTGGCATCAGTGTGCATTTATTGTGCTGAGAAGTTTGATACCAAACTTCCCAGTTTTCAGTGTAGCCATTATGGTGCTGTGGAGTTCGTGTTTGACAGACTCCCAGACCATATACTCTTATGGCTACCCTGCACTTACAATGTCTAAGGTTTTGTTTAGACACTGTAGGGGTACCATGCTCATGCACTGGTACCCTCACCTATGGTATAGTGCACCCTGCCTTAGGGCTGTAAGGCCTGCTAGAGGGGTGTCTTACCTATACTGCATAGGCAGTGAGAGGCTGGCATGGCACCCTGAGGGGAGTGCCATGTCGACTTACTCGTTTTGTCCTCACTAGCACACACAAGCTGGTAAGCAGTGTGTCTGTGCTGAGTGAGAGGTCTCCAGGGTGGCATAAGACATGCTGCAGCCCTTAGAGACCTTCCTTGGCATCAGGGCCCTTGGTACTAGAAGTACCAGTTACAAGGGACTTATCTGGATGCCAGGGTCTGCCAATTGTGGATACAAAAGTACAGGTTAGGGAAAGAACACTGGTGCTGGGGCCTGGTTAGCAGGCCTCAGCACACTTTCAATTGTAAACATAGCATCAGCAAAGGCAAAAAGTCAGGGGGCAACCATGCCAAGGAGGCATTTCCTTACACAACCCCCCCCCAAACGAAAGAGGATGAGACTAACCTTTCCCAAGAGAGTCTTCATTTTCTAAGTGGAAGAACCTGGAAAGGCCATCTGCATTGGCATGGGCAGTCCCAGGTCTGTGTTCCACTATAAAGTCCATTCCCTGTAGGGAGATGGACCACCTCAACAGTTTAGGATTTTCACCTTTCATTTGCATCAGCCATTTGAGAGGTCTGTGGTCAGTTTGAACTAGGAAGTGAGTCCCAAAGAGGTATGGTCTCAGCTTCTTCAGGGACCAAACCACAGCAAAGGCCTCCCTCTCAATGGCACTCCAACGCTGCTCCCTGGGGAGTAACCTCCTGCTAATGAAAGCAACAGGCTGGTCAAGGCCATCATCATTTGTTTGGGACAAAACTGCCCCTATCCCATGTTCAGAGGCATCAGTCTGCACAATGAACTGCTTAGAATAATCTGGAGCTTTGAGAACTGGTGCTGAGCACATTGCCTGTTTCAGGGTGTCAAAGGCCTGTTGGCAGTCCACAGTCCAGTTTACTTTCTTGGGCATTTTCTTGGAGGTGAGTTCAGTGAGGGCTGTCACAATGGATCCATATCCCTTCACAAACCTCCTGTAATACCCAGTCAAGCCAAGGAATGCCCTGACTTGAGTCTGGGTTTTTGGAGCTACCCAGTCCAGAATAGTCTGGATCTTGGGTTGGAGTGGCTGAACTTGGCCTCCACCTACAAGGTGTCCCAAGTAAACCACAGTTCCCTGCCCTATCTGGCATTTGGATGCCTTGATAGAGAGGCCTGCAGATTGCAGAGCCTTCAAAACCTTCCTCAGGTGGACCAGGTGATCCTGCCAGGTGGAGCTAAAGACAGCAATATCATCAAGATAAGCTGTGCTAAAGGACTCCAAGCCAGCAAGGACTTGATTCACCAACCTTTGGAAGGTGGCAGGGGCATTCTTTAAACCAAAGGGCATAACAGTAAACTGATAATGCCCATCAGGTGTGGAGAATGCTGTCTTTTCTTTTGCTCCAGGTGCCATTTTTATTTGCCAGTACCCTGCTGTCAAGTCAAAGGTACTTAGAAATTTGGCAGCACCTAATTTATCAATGAGCTCATCAGCTCTTGGAATTGGATGAGCATCTGTCTTGGTGACAGAATTGAGCCCTCTGTAGTCCACACAAAACCTCATCTCTTTCTTTCCATCTTTGGTGTGAGGTTTGGGGACTAAGACCACTGGGCTAGCCCAGGGGCTGTCAGAGCGCTCAATGACTCCCAATTCCAGCATCTTGTGGACTTCCACCTTGATGCTTTCTTTAACATGGTCAGATTGTCTAAAGATTTTGTTCTTGACAGGCATGCTGTCTCCTGTGTCCACATCATGGGTACACAGGTGTGTCTGACCAGGGGTTAAGGAGAAGAGTTCAGGAAACTGTTGTAGGACTCTCCTACAATCAGCTTGCTGTTGGCCAGAGAGGGTGTCTGAGTAGATCACTCCATCTACTGTACCATCTTTTGGGTCTGATGACAGAAGATCAGGGAGAGGTTCACTCTCTGCCTCCTGATCCTCATCTGTTACCATCAACAGATTGACATCAGCCCTGTCGTGGAAGAGCTTAAGGCGGTTTACATGGATCACCCTTTTGGGGCTCCTGCTTGTGCCCAGGTCCACCAAGTAGGTGACCTGACTCTTCCTCTCTAGTACTGGGTAAGGGCCACTCCATTTGTCCTGGAGGGCCCTGGGAGCCACAGGCTCCAGAACCCAGACTTTCTGCCCTGGTTGGAACTCAACCAGTGCAGCCTTTTGGTCATACCAAAACTTCTGGAGCTGTTGGCTGGCCTCAAGGTTTTTGGTTGCCTTTTCCATGTACTCTGCCATTCTAGAGCGAAGGCCAAGTACATAGTCCACTATGTCCTGTTTAGGCTCATGGAGAGGTCTCTCCCAGCCTTCTTTAACAAGGGCAAGTGGTCCCCTTACAGGATGACCAAACAGAAGTTCAAAGGGTGAGAACCCTACTCCCTTCTGTGGTACCTCCCTGTAAGCGAAAAGCAGACATGGCAGGAGGACATCCCATCTCCTTTTGAGTTTTTCTGGGAGCCCCATGATCATGCCCTTTAATGTCTTGTTGAATCTCTCAACCGAGCCATTAGTTTGTGGATGGTATGGTGTAGTGAATTTATAAGTCACTCCACACTCATTCCACATGTGCTTTAGGTATGCTGACATGAAGTTGGTACCTCTGTCAGACACCACCTCCTTAGGGAAACCCACTCTGGTAAAGATACCAATGAGGGCCTTGGCTACTGCAGGGGCAGTAGTCGACCTAAGGGGAATAGCTTCAGGATACCTGGTAGCATGATCCACTACTACCAGGATATACATATTTCCTGAGGCTGTGGGAGGTTCTAGTGGACCAACTATGTCCACACCCACTCTTTCAAAGGGCACCCCCACCACTGGAAGTGGAATGAGGGGGGCCTTTGGATGCCCACCTGTCTTACCACTGGCTTGACAGGTGGGGCAGGAGAGGCAAAACTCCTTAACCATGTTGGACATATTGGGCCAGTAGAAGTGGTTGACTAACCTCTCCCACGTCTTGGTTTGTCCCAAATGTCCAGCAAGGGGAATGTCATGGGCCAATGTTAGGATGAACTCTCTGAACAGCTGAGGCACTACCACTCTCCTAGTGGCACCAGGTTTGGGGTCTCTGGCCTCAGTGTACAGGAGCCCATCTTCCCAATAGACCCTATGTGTTCCATTTTTCTTGCCTTTGGACTCTTCAGCAGCTTGCTGCCTAAGGCCTTCAAGAGAGGGACAGGTTTCTTGTCCCTTACACAGCTCTTCCCTTGAGGGTCCCCCTGGGCCTAAGAGCTCAACCTGATAAGGTTCAAGCTCCAAAGGCTCAGTTCCCTCAGAGGGCAGAACTTCTTCCTGAGAAGAGAGGTTCCCTTTCTTTTGCTGTGTTGCAGTTGGTTTCCCAACTGACTTTCCTGTTCTCTTGGTAGGCTGGGCCATTTTTCCAGACTCCAGCTCTACTTTTTCACCCTGTGCCTTGCACTGTGCTCTTGTTTTCACACACACCAGTTCAGGGATACCCAGCATTGCTGCATGGGTTTTTAGCTCTACCTCAGCCCATGCTGAGGACTCCAGGTCATTTCCAAGCAGACAGTCCACTGGGATATTTGAGGAGACCACCACCTGTTTCAGGCCATTGACCCCTCCCCATTCTAAAGTAACCATTGCCATGGGATGTACTTTTCTCTGATTGTCAGCGTTGGTGACTGTGTAAGTTTTTCCAGTCAGGTATTGGCCAGGGGAAACCAGTTTCTCTGTCACCATGGTGACACTGGCACCTGTATCCCTCAGGCCCTCTATTCTAGTCCCATTAATTAAGAGTTGCTGTCTGTATTTTTGCATGTTAGGCGGCCAGACAGCTAGTGTGGCTAAATCCACCCCACCCTCAGAAACTAGAGTAGCTTCAGTGTGGACCCTGATTTGCTCTGGGCACACTGTTGATCCCACTTGGAGACTAGCCATACCAGTGTTACCTGGATGGGAGTTTGGAGTGGAACCTTTCTTGGGACAGGCCTTGTCTCCAGTTTGGTGTCCATGCTATTTACAGCTATGACACCAGGCCTTTTTGGGATCAAAGTTTTTACCCTTGTACCCATTGTTTTGTGAAGAGGCTCTGGGCCCACCCTCCTGTGCAGGTTTTTGGGGGCCTGTAGAAGACTCTTTACTATTTTTAGTTTTGGTTGTCTCATCACCCTTCTGCTGGGGAGTCTTTGTGACCCCTTTCTTTTGGTCACCCCCTGTTGAAGTCTTGGACACCCTTGTCTTGACCCAATGGTCCGCCTTCTTTCCCAATTCTTGGGGAGAAATTGGTCCTAGGTCTACCAGATGCTGATGCAGTTTATCATTGAAACAATTACTTAACAGGTGTTCTTTCACAAATAAATTGTACAGCCCATCATAATTACTTACACCACTGCCTTGAATCCAACCATCTAGTGTTTTCACTGAGTAGTCAACAAAGTCAACCCAGGTCTGGCTCGAGGATTTTTGAGCCCCCCTGAACCTAATCCTGTACTCCTCAGTGGAGAATCCAAAGCCCTCAATCAGGGTACCCTTCATGAGGTCATAAGATTCTGCATCTTGTCCAGAGAGTGTGAGGAGTCTATCCCTACACTTTCCTGTGAACATTTCCCAAAGGAGAGCACCCCAGTGAGATCTGTTCACTTTTCTGGTTACACAAGCCCTCTCAAAAGCTGTGAACCATTTGGTGATGTCATCACCATCTTCATATTTAGTTACAATCCCTTTGGGGATTTTCAACATGTCAGGAGAATCTCTGACCCTATTTATGTTGCTGCCACCATTGATGGGTCCTAGGCCCATCTCTTGTCTTTCCCTCTCTATGGCTAGGATCTGTCTTTCCAAAGCCAACCTTTTGGCCATCCTGGCTAACTGGATGTCCTCTTCACTGGAGTTATCCTCAGTGATTTCAGAGTTGTTGGTCCCTCCTGTGAGGGAACCAGCATCTCTGACTATTATTTGTGGAGTCAGGGCTTGAGAAGCCCTGCTCTCCCTAAGTAGGACTGGAGGGGGGGAATTTCCCTCCAAGTCACTATCTTCATCCTCTGAGTTGCCATCCTCAGAGGGGTTGGCCTTTTCAAACTCTGCCAAAAGCTCCTGGAGCTGTACTTTGGTAGGTTTGGGGCCCATTGCTATTTTCTTTAGTTTACAGAGTGACCTTAGCTCTCTCATCTGTAGATGGAGGTAAGGTGTGGTGTCGAGTTCCACCACATTCACATCTGTGCTAGACATTATGCTTCTAAAAGTTGGAATACTTTTTAAGAAACTAAAACTGGTTCTAGAATCTAATTCAAACTTTTACAAACTTTTAAACTCTAAAAGAAATGCTAAACAGGATCTAACACAAGGCCCTAGCAGGTCTTTTAAGAATTTAGAAAACTTTTCAAATTGCAAAAATCAATTTCTAATGACAATTTTGGAATTTGTCGTGTGATCAGGTATTGGCTGAGTAGTCCAGCAAATGCAAAGTCTTGTACCCCACCGCTGATCCACCAATGTAGGAAGTTGGCTCTGTATGTGCTATTTCAAAGTAAGGAATAGCATGCACAGAGTCCAAGGGTTCCCCTTAGAGGTAAAATAGTGGTAAAAATAGATAATACTAATGCTCTATTTTGTGGTAGTGTGGTCGAGCAGTAGGCTTATCCAAGGAGTAGTGTTAAGCATTTGTTGTACATACCCATAGACAATAAATGAGGTACACACACTCAGAGACAAATCCAGCCAATAGGTTTTTATATAGAAAAATATCTTTTCTTAGTTTATTTTAAGAACCACAGGTTCAAATTCTACATGTAATAGCTCATTCGAAAGGTATTGCAGGTAAGTACTTTAGGAACTTCAAATCATCAAAATTGCATGTATACTTTTCAAGTTATTCACAAATAGCTGTTTTAAAAGTGGACACTTAGTGCAATTTTCACAGTTCCTAGGGGAGGTAAGTATTTGTTAGTTTTACCAGGTAAGTAAGACACTTACAGGGTTCAGTTCTTGGTCCAAGGTAGCCCACCGTTGGGGGTTCAGAGCAACCCCAAAGTCACCACACCAGTAGCTCAGGGCCGGTCAGGTGCAGAGTTCAAAGTGGTGCCCAAAACACATAGGCTAGAATGGAGAGAAGGGGGTGCCCCGGTTCCGGTCTGCTTGCAGGTAAGTACCCGCGTCTTCGGAGGGCAGACCAGGGGGGTTTTGTAGGGCACCGGGGGGGACACAAGTCCACACAGAAATTTCACCCTCAGCGGCGCGGGGGCGGCCGGGTGCAGTGTAGAAACAAGCGTCGGGTTCGCAATGTTAGTCTATGAGAGATCTCGGGATCTCTTCAGCGCTGCAGGCAGGCAAGGGGGGGGTTCCTCGGGGAAACCTCCACTTGGGCAAGGGAGAGGGACTCCTGGGGGTCACTTCTCCAGTGAAAGTCCGGTCCTTCAGGTCCTGGGGGCTGCGGGTGCAGGGTCTCTCCCAGGCGTCGGGACTTTAGGTTCAAAGAGTCGCGGTCAGGGGAAGCCTCGGGATTCCCTCTGCAGGCGGCGCTGTGGGGGCTCAGGGGGGACAGGTTTTGGTACTCACAGTATCAGAGTAGTCCTGGGGTCCCTCCTGAGGTGTTGGATCGCCACCAGCCGAGTCGGGGTCGCCGGGTGCAGTGTTGCAAGTCTCACGCTTCTTGCGGGGAGCTTGCAGGGTTCTGTAAAGTTGCTGGGAACAAGGTTGCAGCTTTTCTTGGAGCAGGTCCGCTGTCCTCGGGAGTTTCTTGTCTTTTCGAAGCAGGGGCAGTCCTCAGAGGATGTCGAGGTCGCTGGTCCCTTCGGAAGGCGTCGCTGGAGCAGGATCTTTGGAAGGCAGGAGACAGGCCGGTGAGTTTCTGGAGCCAAGGCAGTTGTCGTCTTCTGGTCTTCCGCTGCAGGGGTTTTCAGCTGGGCAGTCCTTCTTCTTGTTGCAGGAATCTAATTTTCTAGGGTTCAGGGTAGCCCTTAAATACTAAATTTAAGGGCGTGTTTAGGTCTGGGGGGTTAGTAGCCAATGGCTACTAGCCCTGAGGGTGGGTACACCCTCTTTGTGCCTCCTCCCAAGGGGAGGGGGTCACAATCCTAACCCTATTGGGGGAATCCTCCATCTGCAAGATGGAGGATTTCTAAAAGTTAGAGTCACTTCAGCTCAGGACACCTTAGGGGCTGTCCTGACTGGTCAGTGACTCCTCCTTGTTTTTCTCATTATTTTCTCCGGCCTTGCCGCCAAAAGTGGGGCCTGACCGGAGGGGGCGGGCAACTCCACTAGCTGGAGTGTCCTGCTGGGTTGGCACAAAGGAGGTGAGCCTTTGAGGCTCACCGCCAGGTGTGACAATTCCTGCCTGGGAGAGGTGTTAGCATCTCCACCCAGTGCAGGCTTTGTTACTGGCCTCAGAGTGACAAAGGCACTCTCCCCATGGGGCCAGCAACATGTCTCGGTTTGTGGCAGGCTGCTAAAACTAGTCAGCCTACACAGATAGTCGGTTAAGTTTCAGGGGGCACCTCTAAGGTGCCCTCTGGGGTGTATTTTACAATAAAATGTACACTGGCATCAGTGTGCATTTATTGTGCTGAGAAGTTTGATACCAAACTTCCCAGTTTTCAGTGTAGCCATTATGGTGCTGTGGAGTTCGTGTTTGACAGACTCCCAGACCATATACTCTTATGGCTACCCTGCACTTACAATGTCTAAGGTTTTGTTTAGACACTGTAGGGGTACCATGCTCATGCACTGGTACCCTCACCTATGGTATAGTGCACCCTGCCTTAGGGCTGTAAGGCCTGCTAGAGGGGTGTCTTACCTATACTGCATAGGCAGTGAGAGGCTGGCATGGCACCCTGAGGGGAGTGCCATGTCGACTTACTCGTTTTGTCCTCACTAGCACACACAAGCTGGTAAGCAGTGTGTCTGTGCTGAGTGAGAGGTCTCCAGGGTGGCATAAGACATGCTGCAGCCCTTAGAGACCTTCCTTGGCATCAGGGCCCTTGGTACTAGAAGTACCAGTTACAAGGGACTTATCTGGATGCCAGGGTCTGCCAATTGTGGATACAAAAGTACAGGTTAGGGAAAGAACACTGGTGCTGGGGCCTGGTTAGCAGGCCTCAGCACACTTTCAATTGTAAACATAGCATCAGCAAAGGCAAAAAGTCAGGGGGCAACCATGCCAAGGAGGCATTTCCTTACAATGCCCATCAGGTGTGGAGAATGCTGTTTTCTCTTTTGCTCCAGGTGCCATTTTTATTTGCCAGTACCCTGCTGTCAAGTCAAAGGTACTTAGGAATTTGGCAGCACCTAATTTATCTATGAGCTCATCAGCTCTTGGAATTGGATGAGCATCGGTCTTGGTGACAGAATTGAGCCCTCTGTAGTCCACACAAAACCTCATCTCTTTCTTTCCATCTTTGGTGTGAGGTTTGGGGACTAAGACCACTGGGCTAGCCCAGGGGCTGTCAGAGCGCTCAATTACTCCCAATTCCAGCATCTTGTGGACTTCCACCTTGATGCTTTCCTTAACATGGTCAGATTGTCTAAAGATTTTGTTCTTGACAGGCATGCTGTCTCCTGTGTCCACATCATGGGTACACAGGGGTGTCTGACCAGGGGTTAAGGAGAAGAGTTCAGGAAACTGTTGTAGGACTCTCCTACAATCAGCTTGCTGTTGGCCAGAGAGGGTGTCTGAGTAGATCACTCCATCTACTGTGCCATCTTTTGGGTCTGATGACAGAAGATCAGGGAGAGGTTCACTCTCTGCCTCCTGATCCTCATCTGTTACCATCAACAGATTCACATCAGCCCTGTCATGGAAGAGTTTAAGGCGGTTCACATGGATCACCCTCTTGGGGCTCCTGCTTGTGCCCAGGTCCACCAGGTAGGTGACCTGACTCTTCCTTTCTAGCACTGGGTAAGGGCCACTCCATTTGTCCTGGAGTGCCCTGGGAGCCACAGGCTCCAGAACCCAGACTTTCTGCCCTGGTTGGAACTCAACCAGTGCAGCCTTTTGGTCATACCAAAACTTCTGGAGCTGTTGGCTGGCCTCAAGGTTTTTGGTTGCCTTTTCCATGTACTCTGCCATTCTAGAGCGAAGGCCAAGTACATAGTCCACTATGTCCTGTTTAGGCTCATGGAGAGGTCTCTCCCAGCCTTCTTTAACAAGGGCAAGTGGTCCCCTTACAGGATGACCAAACAGAAGTTCAAAGGGTGAGAATCCTACTCCCTTCTGTGGCACCTCTCTGTAAGCGAAAAGCAGACATGGCAAGAGGACATCCCATCTCCTTTTGAGCTTTTCTGGGAGCCCCATGATCATGCCTTTTAATGTCTTGTTGAATCTCTCAACCAAGCCATTAGTTTGTGGATGGTATGGTGTAGTGAATTTATAAGTCACTCCACACTCATTCCACATGTGCTTTAGGTATGCTGACATGAAGTTGGTACCTCTGTCAGACACCACCTCCTTAGGGAAACCCACTCTGGTAAAGATACCAATGAGGGCCTTGGCTACTGCAGGGGCAGTAGTCGACCTAAGGGGAATAGCTTCAGGATACCTGGTAGCATGATCCACTACTACCAGGATATACATATTTCCTGAGGCTGTGGGAGGTTCTAGTGGACCAACTATGTCCACACCCACTCTTTCAAAGGGCACCCCCACCACTGGAAGTGGAATGAGGGGGGCCTTTGGATGCCCACCTGTCTTACCACTGGCTTGACAGGTGGGGCAGGAGAGGCAAAACTCCTTAACCATGTTGGACATATTGGGCCAGTAGAAGTGGTTGACTAACCTCTCCCACGTCTTGGTTTGTCCCAAATGTCCAGCAAGGGGAATGTCATGGGCCAATGTTAGGATGAACTTCCTGAACAGCTGAGGCACTACCACTCTCCTAGTGGCACCAGGTTTGGGGTCTCTGGCCTCAGTGTACAGGAGTCCATCTTCCCAATAGACCCTATGCGTTCCATTTTTCTTGCCTTTGGACTCTTCAGCAGCTTGCTGCCTAAGGCCTTCAAGAGAGGGACAGGTTTCTTGTCCCTTACACAGCTCCTCCCTTGAGGGTCCCCCTGGGCCCAAGAGCTCAACCTGATAAGGTTCAAGCTCCAAAGGCTCAGTTCCCTCAGAGGGCAGAACTTCTTCCTGAGAAGAGAGGTTCCCTTTCTTTTGCTGTGTTGCAGTTGGTTTCCCAACTGACTTTCCTTTCCTCTTGGTAGGCTGGGCCATTCTTCCAGACTCCAGCTCTACTTGTTCACCCTGTGCCTTGCACTGTGCTCTTGTTTTCACACACACCAGTTCAGGGATACCCAGCATTGCTGCATGGGTTTTTAGTTCTACCTCAGCCCATGCTGAGGACTCCAGGTCATTTCCAAGCAGACAGTCCACTGGGATATTTGAGGAGACCACCACCTGTTTCAGGCCATTGACCCCTCCCCATTCTAAAGTAACCATTGCCATGGGATGTACTTTTCTCTGATTGTCAGCGTTGGTGACTGTGTAGGTTTTTCCAGTCAGGTATTGGCCAGGGGAAACCAGTTTCTCTGTCACCATGGTGACACTGGCACCTGTATCCCTCAGGCCCTCTATTCTAGTCCCATTAATTAAGAGTTGCTGTCTGTATTTTTGCATGTTAGGCGGCCAGACAGCTAGTGTGGCTAAATCCACCCCACCCTCAGAAACTAGAGTAGCTTCAGTGTGGACCCTGATTTGCTCTGGGCACACTGTTGATCCCACTTGGAGACTAGCCATACCAGTGTTACCTGGATGGGAGTTTGGAGTGGAACCTTTCTTGGGACAGGCCTTGTCTCCAGTTTGGTGTCCATGCTGTTTACAGCTATGACACCAGGCCTTTTTGGGATCAAAGTTTTTACCCTTGTACCCATTGTTCTGTGAAGAGGCTCTGGGCCCACCCTCCTGTGCAGGTTTTTGGGGGCCTGTAGAAGACTCTTTACTATTTTTAGTTTTGGTTGTCTCATCACCCTTCCCCTGGGGAGTCTTTGTGACCCCTTTCTTTTGGTCACCCCCTGTTGAAGTCTTGGACACCCTTGTCTTGACCCAATGGTCCGCCTTCTTTCCCAATTCTTGGGGAGAAATTGGTCCTAGGTCTACCAGATGCTGATGCAGTTTATCATTGAAACAATTACTTAACAGGTGTTCTTTCACAAATAAATTGTACAGCCCATCATAATTACTTACACCACTGCCTTGAATCCAACCATCTAGTGTTTTCACTGAGTAGTCTACAAAGTCAACCCAGGTCTGGCTCGAGGATTTTTGAGCCCCCCTGAATCTAATCCTATACTCCTCAGTGGAGAATCCAAAGCCCTCAATCAGGGTACCCTTCATGAGGTCATAAGATTCTGCATCTTGTCCAGAGAGTGTGAGGAGTCTATCCCTACACTTTCCTGTGAACATTTCCCAAAGGAGAGCACCCCAGTGAGATCTGTTCACTTTTCTGGTTACACAAGCCCTCTCAAAAGCTGTGAACCATTTGGTGATGTCATCACCATCTTCATATTTAGTTACAATCCCTTTGGGGATTTTCAACATGTCAGGAGAATCTCTGACCCTATTTATGTTGCTGCCACCATTGATGGGTCCTAGGCCCATCTCTTGTCTTTCCCTCTCTATGGCTAGGATCTGTCTTTCCAAAGCCAATCTTTTGGCCATCCTGGCTAACTGGATGTCCTCTTCACTGGGGCTATCCTCAGTGATTTCAGAGGTGTTGGTCTCTCCTGTGAGGGAACCAGCATCTCTGACTATTATTTTTGGAGTCAGGGTTTGAGGGACCCTGTTCTCCCTAGATAGGATTGGTAGGGGGGAATTTTCCTCCAAGTCACTATCCTCTTCCTCTGAGTTGCCACCCTCAGAGGGGTTGGCCTTTTCAAACTCTGCCAAAAGCTCCTGGAGCTGTATTTTGGTAGGTTTGGGGCCCATTGTTATTTTCTTTATTTTACAGAGTGACCTTAGCTCCCTCATCTTAAGATGGAGGTAAGGTGTGGTGTCGAGTTCCACCACAGTCACATCTGTGCTAGACATTTTGCTTCTAAGAGTTGGAATACTTTTTAAGAATCTACAACTGGTTCTAGAATCTAATTCAAACTTTTACAAACTTTTAAACTCTAAAAAGAAATGCTAAACAGGGACTTAACACACAAGGCCCTAGCAGGACTTTTAAGAATGTAGAAAACTTTTCAAATTGCAAAAATCAATTTCTAATGACAATTTTGGAATTTGTCGTGTGATCAGGTATTGGCTGAGTAGTCCAGCAAATGCAAAGTCTTGTACCCCACCGCTGATCCACCAATGTAGGAAGTTGGCTCTGTATGTGCTATTTCAAAGTAAGGAATAGCATGCACAGAGTCCAAGGGTTCCCCTTAGAGGTAAAATAGTGGTAAAAATAGATAATACTAATGCTCTATTTTGTGGTAGTGTGGTCGAGCAGTAGGCTTATCCAAGGAGTAGTGTTAAGCATTTGTTGTACATACACATAGACAATAAATGAGGTACACACACTCAGAGACAAATCCAGCCAATAGGTTTTTATATAGAAAAATATCTTTTCTTAGTTTATTTTAAGAACCACAGGTTCAAATTCTACATGTAATATCTCATTAGAAAGGTATTGCAGGTAAGTACTTTAGGAACTTCAAATTATCAAAATTGCATGTATACTTTTCAAGTTATTCACAAATAGCTGTTTTAAAAGTGGACACAGTGCAATTTTCACAGTTCCTAGGGGAGGTAAGTATTTGTTAGGTTAACCAGGTAAGTAAGACACTTACAGGGCTTAGTTCTTGGTCCAAGGTAGCCCACCGTTGGGGGTTCAGAGCAACCCCAAAGTCACCACACCAGCAGCTCAGGGCCGGTCAGGTGCAGAGTTCAAAGTGGTGCCCCAAAACACATAGGCTAGAATGGAGAGAAGGGGGTGCCCCGGTTCCGGTCTGCTTGCAGGTAAGTACCCGCGTCTTCGGAGGGCGGACCAGGGGGGTTTTGTAGGGCACCGGGGGGGACACAAGTCCACACAGAAATTTCACCCTCAGCAGCGCGGGGGCGGCCGGGTGCAGTGGAGAAACAAGCGTCGGGTTCGCAATGTTAGTCTATGAGAGATCTCGGGATCTCTTCAGCGCTGCAGGCAGGCAAGGGGGGGATTCCTCGGGGAAACCTCCACTTGGGCAAGGGCGAGGGACTCCTGGGGGTCACTTCTCCAGTGAAAGTCCGGTCCTTCAGGTCCTGGGGGCTGCGGGTGCAGGGTCTCTCCCAGGCTTCGGGACTTTAGGTTCAAAGAGTCGCGGTCAGGGGAAGCCTCGGGATTCCCTCTGCAGGCGGCGCTGTGGGGGATCAGGGGGGACAGGTTTTGGTACTCACAGTATCAGAGTAGTCTTGGGGTCCCTCCTGAGGTGTTGGATCGCCACCAGCCGAGTCGGGGTCGCCGGGTGCAGTGTTGCAAGTCTCACGCTTCTTGCGGGGAGCTTGCAGGGTTCTTTAGAATTGCTGGAAACAAAGTTGCAGCTTTTCTTGGAGCAGGTCCGCTGTCCTCGGGAGTTTCTTGTCTTTTCGAAGCAGGGGCAGTCCTCAGAGGATGTCGAGGTCGCTGGTCCCTTTGGAAGGCGTCGCTGGAGCAGGATCTTTGGAAGGCAGGAGACAGGCCGGTGAGTTTCTGGAGCCAAGGCAGTTGTCGTCTTCTGGTCTTCCGCTGCAGGGGTTTTCAGCTGGGCAGTCCTTCTTCTTGTAGTTGCGGGAATCTAATTTTCTAGGGTTCAGGGTAGCCCTTAAATACTAAATTTAAGGGCGTGTTTAGGTCTGGGGGGTTAGTAGCCAATGGCTACTAGCCCTGAGGGTGGGTACACCCTCTTTGTGCCTCCTCCCAAGGGGAGGGGGTCACAATCCTAACCCTATTGGGGGAATCCTCCATCTGCAAGATGGAGGATTTCTAAAAGTTAGAGTCACCTCAGCTCAGGACACCTTAGGGGCTGTCCTGACTGGCCAGTGACTCCTCCTTGTTTTTCTCATTATTTTCTCCGGCCTTGCCGCCAAAAGTGGGGCATGGCCGGAGGGGGCGGGCAACTCCACTAGCTGGAGTGTCCTGCTGGGTTGGCACAAAGGAGGTGAGCCTTTGAAGCTCACCGCCAGGTGTGACAATTCCTGCCTGGGAGAGGTGTTAGCATCTCCACCCAGTGCAGGCTTTGTTACTGGCCTCAGAGTGACAAAGGCACTCTCCCCATGGGGCCAGCAACATGTCTCGGTTTGTGGCAGGCTGCTAAAACTAGTCAGCCTACACAGATAGTCGGTTAAGTTTCAGGGGGCACCTCTAAGGTGCCCTCTGTGGTGTATTTTACAATAAAATGTACACTGGCATCAGTGTGCATTTATTGTGCTGAGAAGTTTGATACCAAACTTCCCAGTTTTCAGTGTAGCCATTATGGTGCTGTGGAGTTCGTGTTTGACAGACTCCCAGACCATATACTCTTATGGCTACCCTGCACTTACAATGTCTAAGGTTTTGTTTAGACACTGTAGGGGTACCATGCTCATGCACTGGTACCCTCACCTATGGTATAGTGCACCCTGCCTTAGGGCTGTAAGGCCTGCTAGAGGGGTGTCTTACCTATACTGCATAGGCAGTGAGAGGCTGGCATGGCACCCTGAGGGGAGTGCCATGTCGACTTACTCGTTTTGTCCTCACTAGCACACACAAGCTGGCAAGCAGTGTGTCTGTGCTGAGTGAGAGGTCTCCAGGGTGGCATAAGACATGCTGCAGCCCTTAGAGACCTTCCTTGGCATCAGGGCCCTTGGTACTAGAAGTACCAGTTACAAGGGACTTATCTGGATGCCAGGGTCTGCCAATTGTGGATACAAAAGTACAGGTTAGGGAAAGAACACTGGTGCTGGGGCCTGGTTAGCAGGCCTCAGCACACTTTCAATTGTAAACATAGCATCAGCAAAGGCAAAAAGTCAGGGGGCAACCATGCCAAGGAGGCATTTCCTTACAGCACACACAAGAGGCAGTTCAGACTAGGTCCTATCACTGTGGAAGTGGGTCAGTTCCCCAGAGGGAATGACCTGAACAGGAGGATGTAAGGCAGAGTAGGCCCTGCAACAAACCAGCCTATTTCCTCTACTCTTCCTCGCCTGACAGACTAGGAAGACTCTCCCAGCTTTGGCTGAGTCTCCTGGCCTGTGGGCTGGGGGGGCTTGTGTAAAGAAATGGCTCCCTGATGCAGTTACCCCCCACTTTTTGCCTGATACTGATGCTGACTTGACTGAGAAGTGTGCTGGGACCCTGCTAACCAGGCCCCAGCACCAGTGTTCTTTCACCTAAAATGTACCATTGTTTCCACAATTGGCACAACCCTGGCACCTAGGTAAGTCCCTTGTAACTGGTACCCCTGGTACCAAGGGCCCTGATGCCAGGGAAGGTCTCTAAGGGCTGCAGCATGTCTTATGCCACCCTAGGGACCCCTCACTCAGCACAGACACACTGCTTGCCAGCTTGTGTGTGCTGATGGGGAGAAAATGACTAAGTCGACATGGCACTCCCCTCAGGGTGCCATGCCAACCTCCCACTGCCTGTGGCATAGGTAAGTCACCCCTCTAGTAGGCCTTACAGCCCTAAGGCAGGGTGCACTATACCACAGGTGAGGGCATATGTGCATGAGCACTATGCCCCTACAGTGTCTAAGCAAAACCTTAGACATTGTAAGTGCAGGGTAGCCATAAGAGTATATGGGCTGGGAGTCTGTCAAAAACAAACTCCACAGCTCCATAATGACTACACTGAATACTGGGAAGTTTAGTATCAAACTTCTCAGAATAATAAACCCACACTGATGCCAGTGTTGGATTTATTAAAAAATGCACACAGAGGGCATCTTAGAGTTACCCCCTGTATTTTACCCAATTGTTCAGTGCAGGACTGACTGGTCTGTGCCAGCCTGCTGCTGAGAGACGAGTGTCTGACCTCATGCGGTGAGAGCCTTTGTGCTCTCTGAGGACAGAAACAAAGCCTGCTCTGGGTGGAGGTGCTTCACACCTCCCCCCTGCAGGAACTGTAACACCTAGCAGTGAGCTTCAAAGGCTCAAGCTTCGTGTTACAATGCCCCAGGGCACTCCAGCTAGTGGAGATGCCCGCCTCCTGGACCCAGCCCCCACTTTTGGCGGCAAGTCCAGGAGAGATAATGAGAAAAACAAGGAGGAGTCACTGGCCAGTCAGGACAGCCCCTAAGGTGTCCTGAGCTGAGGTGACTCTGACTTTTAGAAATCCTCCATCTTGTAGAAGGAGGATTCCCCCAATAGGGATAGGAATGTGACCCCCTCCCCTTGGGAGGAGGCACAAAGAGGGTGTACCCACCCTCAGGGCTAGTAGCCATTGGCTACTAACCCCCCAGACCTAAACACGCCCTTAAATTTAGTATTTAAGGGCTCCCCTGAACCTAAGAATTGAGATTCCTGCAACAACAAGAAGAAGGACTGCCTAGCTGAAAACCCCTGCAGAGGAAGACCAGAAGACAACAACTGCCTTGGCTCCAGAAACTCACCGGCCTGTCTCCTGCCTTCCAAAGAACTCTGCTCCAGCGACGCCTTCCAAAGGGACCAGCGACCTCTGCATCCTCTGAGGACTGCCCTGCTTCGACGACGACAAGAAACTCCCGAGGACAGCGGACCTGCTCCAAAAAGACTGCAACTTTATCCAAAGGAGCAGCTTTAAAGAAACCCTGCAATCTCCCCGCAAGAAGCGTGAGACTTGCAACACTGCACCCGGCGACCCCGATTCGGCTGGTGGAGAACCAACACCTCAGAGAGGACCCCCGGACTACTCTACGGCTGTGAGTACCAAAACCTGTCCCCCCTGAGCCCCCACAGCGCCGCCTGCAGAGGGAATCCCGAGGCTTCCCCTGACCGCGACTCTCTGAAACCTAAGTCCCGACGCCTGGAAAAGACCCTGCACCCGCAGCCCCCAGGACCTGAAGGACCGGACTTTCACTGCAGAAGTGACCCCCAGGAGTCCCTCTCCCTTGCCCAAGTGGAGGTTTCCCCGAGGAAGCCCCCCCTTGCCTGCCTGCAGCGCTGAAGAGATCCCTTGATCTCTCATTGACTTCCATTGCGAACCCGACGCTTGTTCTAACACTGCACCCGGCCGCCCCCGCGCCGCTGATGGTGAAATTTCTGTGTGGGCTTGTGTCCCCCCCGGTGCCCTACAAAACCCCCCTGGTCTGCCCTCCGAAGACGCGGGTACTTACCTGCTGGCAGACTGGAACCGGGGCACCCCCTTCTCTCCATTGAAGCCTATGCGTTTTGGGCACCACTTTGAACTCTGCACCTGACCGGCCCTGAGCTGCTGGTGTGGTAACTTTGGGGTTGCTCTGAACCCCCAACGGTGGGCTACCTTGGACCAAGAACTGAACCCTGTAAGTGTCTTACTTACCTGGTAAAACTAACAAAAACTTACCTCCCCCAGGAACTGTGAAAATTGCACTGTGTCCACTGTTAAAATAGCTATTTGTGAATAACTTGAAAAGTATACATGCAATTGAAATGATTCAAAGTTCCTAATGTACTTACCTGCAATACCTTTCAAACAAGATATTACATGCTAAATTTGAACCTGTGGTTCTTAAAATAAACTAAGAAAATATATTTTTCTATACAAAACCTATTGGCTGGATTTGTCTCTGAGTGTGTGTACCTCATTTATTGTCTATGTGTATGTACAACAAATGCTTAACACTACTCCTTGGATAAGCCTACTGCTCGACCACACTACCACAAAATAGAGCATTAGTATTATCTATTTTTACCACTATTTTACCTCTAAGGGGAACCCTTGGACTCTGTGCATGCTATTCCTTACTTTGAAATAGCACATACAGAGCCAACTTCCTACAATAATCTACTCAACCCTTCTGCGCAATTTGCCCCCCTCTTGGCGCATAACTCCAGTGGCCCGGAGTATAGGGGCATAGAGTGCAGTGGAATTGACTGCAGTGTCATTTTATTCCGTGGTATACAATGCAGCATGGTAGAATGTAAAGGCGTAGATTAAAGTCGTGCATAGTAGAGTGCAGTGGTGTAGGGTGACACAGAGTGAAGTGGCGCAGAGCAGTGTGCCGTATAGTAGAGTGGTGTAGTATGGTGCAGATTGGAGTGGCGGAGAGCTGAGTGTTGCAGAGGGCAGTGGCGCAGAGTAGAGTTACGTGGCATAGAGTGCAGTGGTGTAGAGTGGTGCAGAGTAGGATAGCATGGAGTGGTGCAGCATGGAGTCTAGTGCCATTGAGTGCAGTGGCGTAGAGTGGTGCAGAGTTGAGTAGCATGGAGTGGTGCAGTTTAGAGTCTAGTGCCACAGAGTGCAGTGGCATAGTTCAGTGGCTTAGAGTGGAGTAGTACAGAATAGAGTAGCAGAGAGTTCAGTGGCGGAGAGTGCAAGATGCAGAGTAGAGTGTCAGAGTGCATTGATGTAGTGTGGAGTAGCGTGGTGTAGAGAGCCGTGGCATGGAGTACAGTGATGCAGAGTAGAGTGCAGTGGAGGAGAGTGGAGTGACAGTGCCCTTGTGTAGAGTGCATTGGCAGAGTGTGCAGTATTTAAGAGTAGGGTGCTGTAGAGTGTAGCATCATGGTGTGGACTGGCGCAGAGTGGAGTAGAGTGGCATAGAATGCAGTGGTATAGAGAAGTTTGTTTCAGAGTAGAGTGGAGTGGCGTAGAGTGGAGTGGTGCAGGGTGGAGTGCAGTTGTGTGAATTGGCATAGAGCGTAATGGCATAAAGTGGTGTAGACGTCAGTGGCATAGAGTGCAGTGGTGCAGAGTAGATTAGAGTGGCATACAGTGGATTGGCAAAGAATGCAGGGGCAAAGAGTTGAGTGTTACAGAGTAAAGTTCATTGGTATAGAGTCTATTAGTGTAGAATGCAGTGTTGCAGAGTGCTGTAGAGTACAGTGGCATAGAGTGGAATAGATTGGTGTGGCCTAGACTAAGTGGTGTTAGTTGCAGTGGTGAAGAGTGCCATGGTGTAGAGTAGAGTGGTAAAAAGTACATTGGCATAGAGTAGAGTGGTACATGGTAGAGTACAGAGGCATAGCATGAAGTGGCGTGGAGTGCAGTGCATAGAGTGGAGTGGTGCAGAGTTTAGTGCCGTGGAGTGGTGTAAAGTGGAATGTTGCAGAGTAGAGTGCAGTGGTGTGGAGTGGTGCAGGGTAGAAAGGAGTGGCATAGAGTGGAGTATTCATGGTGTGGTAGCACACTGCCATTACCGACAACACTTTTTCAATTGAAATGAACATTTCATTTGCACAGACATATAGTTTTACTAATAAAACTATACCGTGCACAGGCCAAAATATGTGGAAATTGCATCACGTAGTTTAATGATTCGTTTTGATCATATTAGAATATTTGTTTCCAAAGTACTTCAGAAATAACCAAAAATGTGCTTCATTTGTGTGTTCATAATTCTGATACATTCTGAAATACTTGCACAGTTCATTTAAATGTTGTTGTGCTAGAAAAAAACTCTTTCCTATCCTCAGTATCCAGCAAGATTGTCACATAAATCCTTTCACTTTGAAGTCAGAGAAAGAAAAGTAAACAAGCGCCCTTGGAAGACAGCACCTGACATTTGACCTCATTGGCCACAGCAAATGTGACAAGATGAAAATAAGATGTAAAGGCCTGTTAAAAGAACGTGAGTTTGTGGAAGGATATAGAAAATTTAGTTTAGGCAATGGGAGGGATGGACTGAACCTGGAGATCCTAAAGCAAGTAAAGCAGCAGAAGCAAATGGAAAGGCTAAAAGTGTGAGTTACAAACCACAAACCCAATTGTAATCAGTGTACTAATTGTATTCCTAGGTCAACTTTCTGAAAGTTCCTAAGATGTCTCTAGCAAACCTGACAGCTGTGCCGTCCGGTAGTATGCGACCTAAAAAGGACTCAGACCCGGCAAGTGTTATAGTTCTTTTGCAGCGAGTTTCAAGGCATCAGTGGCAAAAACACGCAGCCTGCTTTCTGTGTTTGGTGAAACCTCTAAGGCCCATATTTATACTTTTTAGCTCCGCATTTGCGTCATTTTTTGCAAAAAAAGTGGCGCAAATGCAGCACTAAAAAAGTATAGATATGGGCCTAGGTGTTTTTTACCAAGGCACTTTTAAAGAGGTTTAGTAAACATCATCATTGATGTTACCTTTATAGATAATAGAATCTATTAGTGTAAGGCTTTGTGTGCCAGGGGGCTTTATTGAGAACACCCTGGTGGTTCTATGGGCCCCTGTGCCTTCGTAATAAAGATCCTCATAAATGGAGATGCACTGAGTATTTGTGTACTCACTGGTGTACTCTGCCACTTGACAAAACCAATCTCACTGCAGAATGGGAATAGAAGGAGCATGTTCCGGAGGAAGGCCTCAGTCTCAATGACATTTGAATATTATCAAACTCTGCTGCAGTAGACTGTTAATTCTAATATTCTCCTCACAACTCTTTCTCAAGATCGATTATTTAGTGATACGTGATGGGCTGATGGACAAAAGGGTACTGCAAAAAATTGACAATGTACTGTTGATCTGTGTTTTGATGTAGCTGACAGCTGAAAATCATGTTTAAAAATAAGAATATTAAAACGGTATCGAAGACAATGAAGGCTCGGTACTTAGAGATATAGGGGGTCATTCTGATGTTGGCGGGCGGCAGGAGCCGCCCGCCAAGCGGGAACCGCCAGAAGACCGTACCGTGGTCGAAAGACCGCGGCGGTCATTCTGGGTTTCCCACTGGGCTGGCAGGCGACCGCCAAAAGGCCGCCCGCCAGCCCAGTGGGAAACAGCCTTCCCACAAGGACGCCGGCTCAGGATTGAGCCGGCGGAGTGGGAAGGTGCGATGGGTGCAGTGGCACCCGTCGCGTATTTCAGTGTCTGCAAAGCAGACACTGAAATACAAGGTGGGGCCCTCTTACGGGGGCCCCTGCAGTGCCCATGCCATTGGCATGGGCACTGCAGGGGCCCCCAGGGGCCACGCGGCACCCCCTACCGCCATCCTGTTCCTGGCGGGAGACCCGCCAGGAACAGGATGGCGGTAGGGGGTGTCAGAATCCCCATGGCGGCGGAGCGCGCTCCGCCGCCATGGAGGATTCTCAAGGGCAGCGGTACCGCCGACTTTCCGTTTCTGGCCGCGGCTGAACCGCCGCAGTCAGAATGCCCAGCGGTGCACCGCCAGCCTGTTGGCGGTGCTACCGCGGTCATTCGCCCTGGCGGTTTTTACCGCCAGGGTTAGAATGACCACCATAATGTTTAGTGTTTCTGCTTCTGAAGCGAAATAAAATGCAGGTGAATTCATATGGCTGAAAACAAGTTACATTGTGGGAGAGCAGTCACATATGTAACTCCGTGGATGAAGTATGAGAAAGGAAGCAGTTTGTGAAAGATACAATATGTTTTTTTCTCACTGAAAACAGAAGGTAAGACTCCATTAAGGATCAGACAGTCATTCTGAATGGAGGGGAAATGGGAATTTCCACCCCCGGCAAAGCTAATACCAACTGTCAGACGGTGAGAAAAAGATCAAGTAGTGTCATTTGACTCCCACAGACTGGGAAAATCACCAGGATACGGTGGGCTTACAGACAGTTTTTATGAAAATGTAGTTGGGAAAGCTGTGTGTGAAATTTCTAACAGAATCTTTGAAGATTTGTTTTCCGGCTAATTGTCTGAATAATATAACTGTCATCCCTAAAAAGATAAACTCTTGCGTGACTGTCCTACTCGCAGGCATGTTTTTATGCGTAATGTGAATAAGAAAACCTAATCAAAGGTTAAAAATATTAGAATTAGTGAAGTTGCAAAGCACTTGATGGGCGGATTAACATCATGCAGGTTTTAAACATAGTCAATTTTACTAAGAGTGTGGAATCCAGTGTGTTGTACAGAACCTGGAAAAGTATTGGATAATATTGCTTGGAAATTCAAGTGGCTTCATTGTGGGTGAGTAACCTTTAAATATGATTTCGACTAAGGTGCTTTGTTTGTAAATAGAACACACTAAAATGACAAAAATGCTAATTTATTGGTTTGAAAACTTAGATCAATTGTAGTCTAAATAAGCTAAGCTGACAAATAAAACTACAATTAAGCACCCATACTGGATCATAAAGAGCATTACTGTAGGAGGCTAGCCTGGTTTGTAGTGGGTACCTTGGGTACTCACACCTTACACCAGGTCCAGTTATCCCTTATTAGTGAAATGTAGTAGTGTTCTAGCAGCTTAGGCTCATAGAGGTAGCTATAGCAGAGCAGCTTAGGCTGAACTAGGAGACATGCAAAGCGCCTGCATTACCACTTATAGTTACACAGTACTTCTACACAAGTAAAGACAATACTCAGTGTTACCAAAAAATAAAGGTAGTTCATTTGGGTGACACAAGGCCAAAAATATCTTCGAGGCAATACTCCTTCTGGAGGTAAGTATTATACACAATATATTCACTAGACACCAAAATAAGGTAAGTAATTAGACATAGGATGGTGCAAACAATAGAAAATGCTATAGAAAGCAATGAGAGAAAATAGGTCTAGGGGCAACACAATCCATATGCATAGAAAGTGGAATGCGAATCACAAATTCCCCCCTAGACAAGTGTAGTGTGTAGAGAATTGCTGGGAGAGTAAGAATACAGCAGAGGTAAGTAAATTACCCCACCCCAGCGCCCAAGAAAGTAGGAGTAAAGTACTGCAAGTTTCCTTAGAACACAATGCGAGTTGTGATTAGAGTTATTGCAAGAACCAAGCAAGGCTGCAAACAACAAATGGTAGATTCCTGGTCCTGAAGACCTGCAAAGGAAGGAGACCATGTCCATAAGTTGGAAGAAGTTCCAGGAAGGACAGGAGCCTCTGCCAGCCCAGAAGAAGGTCCAAAAGAAGAGTCCCCGGTTGGACGAAGACTGCAGAAATGCACCCAAGGAAGTTGTTAGCAGGTTCCTGCATGATGCAATGGATGTCCCACGAAGAGATGTTGGAATCAGGCGAGTTTTGGTGCTGGATTTTCCAACAAACCTTGGTTCTGGCAAAGTCGCGTTTTGTGTCAAAGTGGTGCTGTCTGGACCCAGGAGGGACCAGGGGGCCTCAACTCTATGTGAGGAGGAAGAGAGGGCTCTCAGCACTTCAGAGAGCCCTCAGTCAACCAGACAGCACCCACAGGAGTCCCAGGACACGGGGACAAAGGAGGTGCAAAATGCAGTTGGTGCTGTACTACAAAGGAGGGTCCTATGCCGCTTGAGGTCAACTGGGGACCTGGGACAGGCTGTGCACGAAGGAATTTTGCAAATAGTGCACAGTGGCCTCGGGAGGTGAAGAAGACGCGGTGCACAGGGGTACTGTCATACTCGGGGAAGGCAAGCTCTTACCTCCTCCAAATTGGGACAGCAGGACCTTAGGACAGTCTGTGTCAAAGGGGTCTACCACCTGTGTTTCAAGGAGCACGCTCGTCGCCAGGAGAGGAGTCCAAGAGAACTGGTCGTGGACTTAGAAGGTGCCTGTGTGAGCAGGGAAGTGACTCCGTCACTCCACTGGAGATTTCTTCGGTCCTTCTGGTGCAGGGTGAAGACAGGGAGTCCCCAGAGTGTGCACACCATGGAAACTGTTGCAGTTGCTGGCTGGAGCTGAAGTTGCAGAGGAAAAGTAGCCCTTCTGAATACTTTGTTTCTGTTACAGTGGTTCCTGGAGCAGTCTGTGGTTGATCCGAGGTCAGAGGATGAAGTAGTAGTTGCAAAAGATTCCTGCTGGAAACTTGGAAGTAGAATATGAAGAGAAACCACCCACAGGAGAGACCCTAAATAGCCCTGAGAGGGGGTTTGGCTACCTTATTAGGAATGGACCTATCAGGAGGCGTCTCTGACGTCAACTGCTGGGGCTGGCCACTCAGAGACCTCCAAACTGTCCCCCCACCATGGAAAACAAGACGGCTGAAGTCTGGGACACACTGGAGGAGCTCTGGGCACCACCCCTGGGGTGTTGATGGACAGGGGAGTGGTCACTCCCCTTTTCTTTGTACACTTTCACGCCAGAGCAGGGACTGGGGGTCCCTGAACCAGTGTAGAGTGACTTATGCAAGGAGGGCACCATCTGTGCCGTTCAAAGCATTTCCAGAGGCTGGGGGAGGCTACACCCCCCCAGCTTGTAACACCTATTTCCAAAGGGAGAGGGTGTAACACCCTCCTCTCAAAGGAAATGCTTTGTTCTGCCTTCCTGGGACTGAGCTGCTCAGCCCCCAGGAGGGCAGATCCCTGTCTGTGAGGTGGCAGCAGCTGTAGCTGCAGTGCAAGCCTCAGAGAGCTGGTTTGGCAGTACTGTGGCTCCATGGTGGAGCCCCCAGGATGCATGGAATTGGCTCCCCAATACCAGATTTGGAATGGGGGGGCAGTTCCATGATCTTAGACACCTTACATGGCCATATTCGGAGTTGCCATTGTGAAGCTACATATAGGTATTGACCTATATGTAGTGCACACATGTAATGGTGTCCCCGCACTCACAAAGTCCGGGGCATTGGCCCTGGACTGCGTGAGGGCATCTTTGCTAGTGGAAGAGGGCCCTCACACTTAGTAACTTTGCACCTAGCCTTCAGTAAATGAAGGTTAGACATATAGGTAACTTATAAGTCACTTAAGTGCAGTGAAAATTGCTGTGAAATAGTGTGTGCACTATTTCGCGCAGGCTGCAGTGACAGTCCTGTGAAAGGGTTTGTCTGAGCTCCTTATGGGTGACAAAAGAAATGCTGCAGCCCATAAGGATCTCCTGGAACCCCAATGCCCAGAGAACCTAGGTACCATATACTAGGGACTTATAAGGGGGGGTCCAGTGTGCCACTTGGAATTGGTAAATGAAGTGACTAGCCAATAGTGACAAATGTAAAAGCAGAGACAGCATAAGCACTGAGGTTCTGGTTAGCAGAGCCTCAGTGACACAGTTAAGCACTACTGACAACACACACATTAGGCCACAAACTATTGGGGAATTGGAGAAATTGGGGTATTAACTTGGAAGGAGGGTACACCTGCCAACTCAATAAATCCACTTTGATTAGGTCAAAACAAAGCTCATCCTCTGGGAGCTATGGCACAAGCAGCAGGCAGTCAACAGAGAGATATATTTCAAGTTCTAACACAACCAACAGTTTTTTTAGTAATGAACACAAAAACGAATTATCATCCAAATAGGTTAAGGGGAACACAAGTCATGAATTTTTAAATTTTTAAGGCAGAAAACACATAGACAAAGTCAGTTACTGTGGAAAAACGAGTTAGTGGAGAACTGTGACCTAGGTGCAATTTCACACCAACCACAATAAAGCGGGATTTACACTTTGGGGGTTGTCCCAGTCTAAGATTTTACCTTCATACTTGGTCTCCAACTGCTGAGAAAGCTTATTCTGGTCAGTCCTGCAGCCTCTATTTCCTCAAGACAACCTATTGGGCACCTGGCCTCTCTTGCCAGGTCTTCTGCTGTGTTTAGTCCTCTTAGTCAGCTGGGCCCTCTTGGATTCAGAAGTCCTTCTGCTTTTTCTGTCCGAGAAGCAGGTAACCAGGATGCCAACCACTTGACCTTAGAAGACCTGTTCTAGTCCCTGGGTGCCAGCGGGTTTCAGGGTCCTAGAACCTCTGTGTGAGTTCTTCCAGTTGGAGCCAGGACTGAAAAGTCAGGATTCTTTTTTCCAGCAGGGCCTTCTTCAGATGGAGTCTTCCCATGTTCAGGAATGTTGTGAGGAGGAGGTGGTGGTGGAGGTGTCCAATTTATCTTGTGCACTAGCCAGTGATTGGAGAAATTCTACCACCCATGCCTAACAATTCCTGTCTTGCTCTTTTTTGCTTTCTACTCTGCGTGCCATTACAAAGAGGCACAGGTGAACAAAAGTAACTGGTGGAATGCTGAAGTGAATCTCAGCCACTGGTAGTTGCTCCTGGCTGCGTTGTAGAGCATTGCTTTTTGCTCACTGTGATACTTCAGATAAATGCAAAAAGGGCAGTTCAACGTGAACTGCTTTTGGTTAGTACCTCTCTGGAGTGGCACAGGGCAGGTAGAATTCTGACCCAGTCAGTCTGCAGGACCTATGCAATGTTTTTACCTCTTATCATTCTTATTTGTGTGATAGTAGGTGTGATGATGTCTGATCATTATAAGAAAAACTAAAACAACAAACTTTGCTAATACCAGCATGTCTGGCTTTGGCTAGCAGGTATATTTATTTATGTATTTATTATTTGTTTTGCATGCTTAGGCAATCTGCAAGGAAAATTGGCAAATGTATAAATAAATATACCAGACCTAAAAATGATTATGTTCCAACAGTGATTAGGGAAGTTGTGTTTAATTTGGTAGATATGTAGCTAAATGGGTTGCGACTTTTGGGCTGGGTTGGCTCTCCCACTGAATAATAAAATCCAGTCAGATTTTCAGACTGTCCCCAGGGAACATGTCTGTGGCAAATTTGCATATCATAAATTTCTGGAAATCATTTGCATATTTCTTGGTAATTTAGAAAATTCCACTGGATTTTTCTGTTGGGCAGTGGTAGGGGCCCATTACAAAGTTTACCGATCTGCTTTCTGCATCTGGTTAATTAAACGCAATAGTATGATACTATATACTTGCCATATTTTCTTATCCATGCATGATGTCCAGTTCTACCCATTTCTGCTGAGACTCAGAGCACATTGCCCTCACTTAGAACTGCACTCCAAGGGGCATATTTACATGAGAAACAGTGCTGTGCTGCGTCAGTTCTGAAACACAGGGATGCACTGTATTTATAACAATACAGCGCACCCCTGTGTTTCCCCTAGCACTGGAGCTAAATATAGCCACTAGCACCGCAGGCATCCTTGCACCATAGTTCAGGGGTGTCTGCGTTGAAGGGAATGATTGTTTATGTGCAGTAAGATGTCCTTTCCTGTACATAAACAATCTACAAGGGCGATTTGGCACTTCTATGTGTGCTGCATTGTGCACACATAGAAGTAGCAAATCATCATTATTGAATGATTGTTTATGTGCAGGAAGGGACGCATTACTGCACATAAACAATCATTAATGGCCTTTTGCTTTTTCTGTGTGTGCTGCAGAATGCAGCACACGTAGAAAAAGCAACAAGTATTTGCAATGCTCGAGTTAGAGTTATTAGTGTTGTAAATTCCTGACAAGACTTTTCTTGTCACATAAATTGAAAATGAAATGTAAAAGAGTTGACATAAGCAAGCCTATTCAAAGCACCATGAGCGTGAAGGAGAGACCCAAAAGGAAAAAGAAGTTTGCTCACAGTCAAACATATTGGCAAACGTGCAATTATCCATGTAACTGGGTCGGTCTTCACGGTGTAACCAAACCGCCCCCAGAAGGGACAAACGTAAAGCATTTATCAATAATGATAAAAGATTTCTAAAAGGCAAGCCCATGAACGAGTGGAAGTGATATGCATGTGGTGGGCGTGGTTAAAAGCCCACAGATAGATTACAACAGGGCAGAGCGCTTGCGTGCTCAACCTAAAAGTGAGGAGAAATAGTTGCGCAATGCTTATGCCACCCCTGTGGTGACGTTAGTTTTTGGCGCTGCTTCAGATTTACGATTCCTTGTAAATCTAGGGCGCCATCAAAAACCGTGGGTGTTGCGGTGAAACACCCACAGCAACACCCGTTGAACACCCCTCTGATGCAGACAACTGCGTCGGAGGGGGCCATACTTTCAAGATGGTATTAAGCCACAAAAAGTGACTTAGTGCCGCCCTGTAAATATGGTGCAGTGCACAGCGCCGCCAGTGCGTCGCTAAAAGTGCCGGTCTTGGCGCTAGGGGCTTGTAAAAATGCACCTAAGTCTGTTTTCGGTGCATGTTATCTGTGGCGGCTCTCTGTACGTTGGGGTGGCAACAGAAGCCTCGCTGGTGCTGAAGTGCGCAAGGGGGTTAGGGTATAGGACAAAGGGAAAGGGGCGGTCGGGGAGAGGGACTCTCAGGAAGTATCCCAGACACAGGACACCTTGCATGCATTCATAAAACAATTAGCGGGCGAGGTCTGGGATTGGGAACCAGACGGGAGTACTGAAAGGGAAACCTCCCCTAACGTCTAAACTGGCCGTTACCTTTCCAGCTGGAACTGAAAACAGATTTATTAATTCATCCAAATAAGCGGTGGCCATTCCTGTTCTCTTTCCTGAGGGCAGAGGGTGACAGGAGACGTCGTACTCCAAGCAGCTTTTTAAAAATACAGCTGCTGATTAGCAGCTCTTGAGTGCATTGTCTTGCTGTCGCGGTGTTAGCAGAGCCCAGATTTGCATACCACCCGCGCTCCTTGGAGAAGGCCCCAGCAGGCTCACCTGCAATCAGGGCATCTGGAGAAGAGAGGCATGTGCCCTCCTTTTCAGCCCAGTGCTGGCAACCTGCAGCGTCGAGACAAGGGGGTGAAGGCAAAACTGCAGGCTATCACAGTGCCCGGACACATATGCCGACTGCTCAAACGGGTCTGACCTGAATTGTGAGGCCTCTCTCCAGGGTACCCGTTGTATTGTATTATATTTATGATATATACGGGGCTATTAGAATTATGTGGCAAAGGAGGATCAACTTATGTTGCAGGGTTTACTAAATTATACGGCACGAAATGGCAAAGTGTGCGACGTAATGCAGCACATTTTGTGCTAGTAATATTGTATTATTTTGTCATTTTACACAGTATTGTGGCCTGGCCAAAAGTTTCACCTTATTCGAACCAGTTTAACACCCAAATACAGCAATTAGCAACAGAATGGTGACCAGTTGACGTTTCTAAAGGGCCCTTCACTGTACGTGTCATATTTTTAGTAACTTTTGATCCTGCATCTGGCAGATCTTTCCTATTGAACTTTTCTAACTTGACTTCATTGTTTTACTGTTTTATTTAACTGTCTGAATTAGGCTGTGTCTGAATTAGGCTGCTGGGCTTCTCCTGCAATACTGTGTTTATGTCACAGTAGACCATTGATATTAACATTAAATAGCGCGCTCTGTCACACACTTAACTGTGTATTGCGTAACACAGTGGAAGGATATGTTTAATCTGTGAAGTTTACTGCAGTGCCTTAATTACATGTTAAACAAGTGTCCTGGTTGTGTTTTTGCCTCCTTTGGGTTTGAATCAGTCAGTTTGCCTAACTTTTACCTAGTAAAATGTCTAATCTAGTATCAGATTGGTTTGGCTTATGGTTGGTGTATTATGCAAGTTGAGAGTTATCGAAATAAGTAACTTATGTCTTGAAAGGCCCCTTAGTAGATAGTGTTCTTCTTTTATATAAAACTCGAAAGAGGAAGTTATATTTTCAGGTGTCTGTATTGTCGACTGTGTGATTGAGAGATCTGGACTCACACCCAGGCAATCCCATAAGACCCAATTGTTTGTTGGTAGGCATATCAGTTTGCCTCACTGTTCCTCACTTCCTTGACAGGTAAATTTGGGAGCACCTAGAAGTAATACATTTTGGAGCGTGAAATATACAAAAACAGAATCCTTGTTCGTATATGATTTAATAAATTATTGTATCTTTCCGTACTATTTATGAGGTGTACGCCACATCAAATTGTCTCTTGGCCCACTCATAGTAACCTCGTCCAGACATTCTGGGGGGAGCATAGTTAGATTATTTCTTAGTCTGTCTATAAATAAAATCACAATTGTATTAAATCGTGCGCAATACAATCATATATGTTAATGTACTTGAATGAAACGCATACAATTGTTTTTACATAAATAGGTTTATAGTGTTTATGTAACTCTTCTGCCCATTAGCTCAGGCATATTTTACTGTTAGGGCAAAGCCCAAAATCCCGACTTGGCTCTCCTTAGTCTAGTTATAAATTCACTGGTTTGCCCACTTCTAGAAAGTTGTCTGCATACATCCATCCCATTACAGGTTTTAAAATGGCGTCCAGCATCAATTTGTAGTCGCCACGATTGCAGCCAGATCGCTGGAATTTTGTGATTATGTTATTCTGTGACTAGGGTGTTTTAAACAAAATTATGGATTTGACACCCACATAAATTGCAGATTTAAACAAAAATTAAATTCTAGTTCAGATGGATCATAAGTTGCCAACACATACTTGCCCCATGTGCTCCTGTGCAGTCGCAGGGCCTTTGCAGTGTAATAAGAGGTCGCCTTTTTTGCTGATTGCTACATTCAAGTGATAAACTGATACTGATGAGTAGCAACCTCTGCCGAGATAGTATTAACATTGTAAAAAAAATTATAACATTGTTAAGTAATACTGCCACAAATTTAGCTATTTTATGGCTCCCATTTTTCCTTGTTGCCACGTAATTTAGTTATCCCTGCCACGTAATTTCTTCCACATCTGACGCATAATTGCAGATACCCAGATTACACCCTGCGTCATTTCCACAGAAACGACTGCTGCTACTTTCAGTTCTGTGGCGCGAGGACACGGTGCCCTCGGGGAGTGCTTGAATAAGATGAATAGGTCTGACCCGACAGTCCGTGGTGAATTATTGAGGTAGTTTCCCGGGCAGTAAATTCCTGTAGTGTGCTCGCTTTGGCTGCTGAAGTGCTCGGTTTCCTCGGGCCTCTGCACAGCGCGTCCTCCTTAGCAGCGGGCAGCACTCGGTGTGTCAACCTGACATTGTCGAACGGTTTGTTTCGTGAACGAAAGCTGACATATAATGTGTCATTTTTTTCTCTCCTCTTGGACAGATGGGAAATTCGTATGCCGGGCAGCTGAAGACGACGCGCTTCGAAGAGGTTTTGCACAACTCCATTGAAGCCTCCCTCCGCTCTAACAACCTGGTGCCCAGGCCGATTTTTTCCCAGTTGTACTTGGAAGCTGAACAGCAGCTGTCATCGCTAGAAGGTACAGTTGTTCTTACTATGAATATATGCAGGGCTGCAGCTAAGGGGGCCGGCCCGGTTTGGTTTCCAAGAGTCCCCCCAAAGAAATGAGGGTCATATTTAAAAGGCGCTTGCGCCGTCTCTGCGTCACATTTTTTTTTTACCACTGGCGACGCCATGCTTCATGTTTACAAACTGACACATAGAGCCCAATGCGTTAGTTTGCAGAGGCCTGGGTCACATTATACCTGCGCCAGGTACAATCTATGCAGAGTAGGCTTTCCTACGTAAAAGCCATGTAGAACTCATGCAGTAAAATTGGCAATTTTTCACTGTGTCCTCTATGACTTGACTGCATCAGAGTCCTTATGCCTCCTCAAACCAAGCATGAGGATTGACGCAGGCTTTTAAAATGGGACTCAACTCTGTGTTCTGACTCACTGCTGGATTTGCGCCTGTTTTGTGAAGCAGCTCCAGCAATACGTCACTCTAACGCCAACAGATGCGTCAGAATTTCTGATGCATCCGTGAAAACTTGCACCATGGAGATCTGTATACAGCGCACCCATGGAGTCATTAGGGAATTTGCAGCATGTGCAAGAAATCAGACGCATCAATGCCGATGCATCAGATTCTTGTAAATATGCCCCTGAGTATTTAAGAACAGAGGTCGGCAAACTGTGGTCCGGTGACCCCTGGGAGTCTGCAAAGCCTTCTCAGGGGTGGTGTGGGACTGCTTAAAAAATTAAATAATATTACCAGATTTTTAAAGTATATATAAATAAAAAAAATGCATAATGGAAAAGTTTAAAACATCCTGTAACTGTGAAGGATTTTGAAATTGGAGTCTAAAAATTAAGTTAGTATCCTCAGATTGATTTGTGGGAGTAGTGCAAGTGCATCCAACAGAATATAGTATGGAGAATGAGTTGCCTCAATTGAATGTAGAAAATCTCCAACCGCCCTATTAAAATTGACCTTTGATTTTATTATATTTATTTATGAATTAAATAAAATGTTACATAATTTCTTTGTTTTATGAAAGCCCTCCCTTCCCGTGGTCTATTTAATGTTGATGCCGGGGTGGATGTGCTGCCATTTTTCCAGGCAAGAGAGCATTCTGTTTTTCTATGCCAAATACTTTGTGCTTTTCAACATTTGCTTTTTTTCACTTGTGCCATCCCTGCTTTCTGGTCCACTGCGGTCTTCCATTTGTGTGGCAGTAGCTTCTAGTGGATGATAATTACCCCACATACGGTTTTGGCTGCCACAGCGAAGTTCAGCAGTCTAGCTGCTCACTTCCTGTGGGCTATTTAAGGGCGATGCCGATGCAGATGTGCGCAGCGGTGTGCCAAAGGCCGCCTCTTTTGCACCTGAAGCCAAGTTCTCTACCAGAATTACTTACTCTCTTGAAGAGCTATTTATAATAAAAAATCAGTACAAAGCAGTCACTTCCTTTGGCTCTCTATGTAGGGTTACATTTTCCCTTTCACTAGAAGGCCCACCTTCTGTAGATATTGTAATTTCAAATGTCTCCTCAACACTTGGAATGTTATGCATGTACCTAGGCCACCGGTGATCAGTTACATACCTAGCTCCCCTTTACCTTCCCTGCCTCAGATATCTCTGCATCTAGACAGCTTTTTTATGTAATGTTAGATCCTTGCCCAAGTATACCACTGAAATCTGGGATTTGTTTTTCTCACTGTCAACCGAAGTTGGTTTCCTTCAGAAACCTGGTTAAGTCCTACCACTCTACCAGCTATGCAGGACAGGTGGAGGTATAGCCATTGTTTTTAAGGACATCCTCAAACTTTCATTGATAGACACTCTCCATGTCAATTGGGCTTGGATTTGTATTTTTTTTTTTTATAAATATTTTTAATTGGTTTTCAACAGGTGCATAGCATATCCAGTTAAAAATTACATCATAGTATGTCTTCAAGCAGCCGAAATAAGCAAATATGATGAACAATCCCCCCCCCCCCAAACCATCCCCAGACACATAAACCCACTGGTACTCCGAGCGATCACCAATTCCATTCCCCCCTCTGCCCACAGTATATTCCGGAGGGCATTCAGAGTTCCATAACATATGTCCCTCCCATTGGCCCATGGACCAGTACTCAACAAGCGGCTACACATCTAAGGAGTAGTATGCCAACCAGTCTCCTCACACCTTTTTGAACTTCCATGGGCAGCCTCTATTTATATAGGTCACCTTTGCCCCCATCATGAACCCATCCATTCCTCTCCTCCACACTTCCACAGAGGGACACATCTCGGAGCCCCAGAGGCGGGCAATATCTCTCTTTGCCACCATCAGTCCAAGTCTCCAGAGCAAAAGCTTCCTTCGGCAAATCAATGTCATTGGGTATTCCTAGTAGAATAAATTTGGGGTCGGGGGGATCTGCGCCGATACCACCCCTCCCATCTCTCCCATTATCTTATTCCAGTACTCCTGGATCACCGGGCACTTCCAAAGTGTATGTAGGAAGGTTCCAATGTTCCCTCTGCATCTAAGACAATTTGGATGCTGCGCCCTTCTCATCATATGTAAACATTGTCTATCATAATATACCCTGTGGAGGATTCTGAATTAATTTAGCCTTGATCGGATAGCCACCTTTCTTGGAAACATCAATGCTGCCTCCCAGTCTATGTCCTCTAGTTCCCCTAATTCAACCTCCCACCGCCTCCACAGTTTCAGAAGTGAGTCCTGCATGTTATTATTGATAGTCTTATACGTAAAAGTGTCCAAGCCTTCCATCAATAATATACCTTCTAGTGGGGCATAGTCAGGTATTCCCTCTCCCGGGAGACCCCCTGCCCTCCACACGTGTCGTAAGTGTACGTAATGGAAAGATTGAATCTTACTAAGCTCATACTCAGCCTGGAGGGATGCAAAAGGCATGATATCACCCTCCTCCAACACATCCCCCACCTTTGAGATACCAATTCGGTCCCAACTCTCGAAACCTGCCAGCTTCCCAATTTCTGGCAGCCAGCCTCCCTCCCAGAGGGGGGTCTCCTCGGTGGGGCAGCGGTGCCATCCCATGAGCTTAATGGCCCTAGTCCATGCCCTGAGGGCCACTCAGGTAGCCGGCAAGAGATGTCCACTCCCCCATATAGGTGGATATTACAGGATTTCCTTTCCCACTGCAATCTCTCAAAGTGGAAGGTAGGATGATCTCCTGGTAGAAATAGCCAATCATTTACGTTAACCAAGTGCGCTGCCCAGTAATACACCTCCGGATCTGGGAGGGAGAGTCCTCCCGCATAGTGGTTGCGCTGTAGCGTCTTGAGGGCTATTCTCGGGTGATTCCCTTCCTACAAAAAGAGCCACGTATCTCAATCTATGGTTGTGACAAGTCCCGAAGGGATCTGATAATATGTGTTTTGCATAGCATAGAGGAGCCTCGGAAGTTGGATCATCTTAACCATGGCTACCCACCCCATCAACGTGAGAGGAAGAGTTCTCCACCTCTCTAGGTTAGCCTGGCATTCTCTCACTCCCCTCCCCAAATTATTGGCATGACAAAGTTCTGTCCTGTGTGTCATATAAATCCCAAGATATTTGAATCCTTCAGTAGAGCTTTGCAGGTGTACTGGGAGGGAAGGGAGTACTACGTCCCCCTGCGAGGCATATAGTATTGATTTATCCCAGTTAATTTGATACCCCGAATGCTTCCCATATTCTTCAAACATATGAAAGGGTATCGGTAGGGATACCTCTGGGCATGTGACATAAAAAAGTATGTCGTCCGCACACAAAGAAATACTTTCTTCTTCCACCTCCACTCTCAGCCTAAAGCCATGGAGTACAGAACATGCCCGGACCCTATATGCCAAGGACTCCAGATTGAGGTCAAATAACAGGGGGGACAAGGGGCATCCCTGTCTAGTACCCCGGGCTATAGGGAATTCAGAAGAAAGGACCCCATTCACTCTTACTGCCGCCACTGGATTACACTAAAGCAGCCTCACCCATTCCCTGTATCAAGGGCCAAATCCAAATTGCTCTAATGTGGCCTCCAGGAAAGGCCAATGTACTGCATCAAATGCTTTCTTGGCATCAAGGGCTAAAAACAAGTGTGGATCTGGGTGGTCCAGTATGGTATTCAGCCAGTTATGCGCTTGCCTCAGATTGTGTCTTGAAGAGCGTCCCGAAATAAAGCCAGATTGATCCATATGGACTAGTGGGCAAATGACGCCATAAAGGCGGGTTACTAATACCATGGTCAGGACTTTCACCTCCACATTAAGAAGGAAGATCGGTCTGCAGGATGCACACGACCATTGGGGTCTCCTTCCTTGTGTATAACAACTATTTCAGCCCTTCTTAAATCCGGGGGGAGAGTTCCCTGTCTTCCGGCCTCTATAAACATATTTAAAAGATGGGGAGCTAGGACATTGCATAAGCTTTTGAATATCTTAGCCGGGAACCTATTGGGGCCCAGGAGTTTGCCCGGTCGGAGCAGTGTCAAAGCAGCTCTGACCTCCTCTAGGGTGAGATCTCCTTCTAGTGTTTCCTGGGTCTCTGCATCCAAGACGGGAACTGCTATATTTTTTTAATATTCAGCAATTCAGGCAATGTCTTCCAGTGGCCTCGCCCTATAAAAGTCCCTGTAGTAGCAGGCAAAGGTCTCCACAATGACTTTATCGGAGGACACCCTAACCCTCTCCAGGGTCTCCACTTCCTGCACCCACCTCGTTTCAGTCTCCTTTCTCCAAAGCCAAGCCAGGAGTTTTCCGGACTTGTCCCCTGCCTCATAAAGCCTATATTGAGTGGCCCGTAACTGACTCTTAGCCTCTCTCTCTGCAGTTTCTCAGTACTCAACTCTCACCAATTCCAGTTGGCGGAGTGCAGAAAGAGGATCTCCTCAAGTGCCAGCAGCTGGTGCTCCAGCTTGCTCCGGGTTTCTGTCTTTCTATTTCGCTTCTGGGCTACTAAGTTCTGAGCATAATCCCGAAGCACTGTCTTGTATACCTCCCACAGCACAACTGCAGACCCGACTGACCCCACATTGTCTCTAAAATATAACTCAGTGTCTATCCGAAGCCCACGTGCCATTTCACAGTCTTGTAGGTCCCAGGTACCCAACCTCCACCTTCTGTCCCTCCCATTTTGACTACCTAGATGCACCATTAGAGGGGAGTGGTCCGACAAACCTCTCGCTAAATAGTCCACCAGTTGTATAGTGCCTACCTCTCCTGCTGGGGTAAAAATATAATCCAGTCTAGAAAACACCTTGTGGGCCCCAGAAAAATAGGAATACTTTCTGTCTACGGGATGGGCCCTTCTCCACAGATCCGACAACCCCAGTGCTGTAACAAATTCATAGGGTGGGGTAGAAGGGCATGAAGGTTTCAGCATCCAGGATCTATCAATATCCGCCACCATCAAATCATTAAAATCCCCTCCCAGAACATGAATGTCTCCAACAGGGGGGCCTGGAGCCTAGGTGGGGCATATGCACTCATCAACAAAACCTCTCTCTGCCCCCAGAACCCTTTCACTCCCACATATCTGCCCTCCGGGTCTAACCATTGATGGGTGATGCGGAAGGGGGGGACCTAGAAATCAGGATCGCCACCCCTCTAGATCTAGGTGTATATCCTGCATGTGCCAGTGTGACATAGGGACCTCTGCCCAAAAAGGTACACCTTGTGCCCTTCAGGTGTGTCTCCTGAAGGAGTACGACGTCCGGTCACGGCCTCTTTATATATTGGGACACTAAACCATGCTTAACCTTGTCTCCCAATCCATTCACATTCCAAAGAGAGGACCGTAAGGCCCTGTGTGTCCCCCAAAGTAGACCTCGTCTCACCACTCGTGGGGCCATGTGGAGCTACAGGCAATAACTGAGCGGTTCCTCACTCTCCGGGACCCCCAGACACATAGAGGGGAAGCTCGAGAACCAACTGCATAATGAATAGTCCGATCAGCTACATGTGTCTGTAAGTTAACTTTGCAAACCTGAAACCGAAAAGGAACAAAACTCCCTTGAATGAAGCTCCATCCCACCCCATCCCCTCCTTCCCTTCAGAATCAGATGAATCTGTGCCCCCGCACTCCACTGGGGCAGCTACCATGGCGTGTCTTTTCCACCTCTCTGTCTTCGCCGTCCCATGAGAGACCACTCCTTGGGCCTCGCTCCCTCCTTTTCCTGGGGCCCATCATCAGTCCCTCTGCTCCCCTTCCCGGTGAACTGAGGGTGCTCCTCTAACCACATCCAGGCCTCCTCCGGGGTTCGAAAAGAGAACGCCCTCCACTGAAACAGTACCTTTAGCTTGGCCGGAAAGAGAAGCATGTACTGCATCTGGAGACCGCGAAGCCTGGCTTTGACAGAGTCAAAAGTGCTGTGTTGTTTTTAAACTTCGCTGGTATAGTCCGGTAAAATCTGGATCCTAGAGTTTTCATATCGGACTTCCTCCATTTTACGTACCTCCGTTAAAATCATATCTCGGTCCTGATAGTTTAGAAAGCGGCAATCACTGGTTGGGCGGGGGCCCTGGAGGGGGCTTCTCCCCCAACGATCTATGGGCCCGCTCAATAACAAAGCAAGTGAAAAACTTTTCAGGCGAAAGGACTCTCCTTGGCCATGTATCCAGAAACCGGTTCATATCTGTACCTTCGAGCCCACCGTCACACAATATCTTTATTAAGGACTCTGTTCTCTGAAATCTCCTTTCGCAGGTCTCTGATGATGTCTTCCAAATCTGAGATTCTTGTCTCCACTGTTGTAACTCTTTCTACTACATTTCGCAGAGCCTGTCGCAGAAGGGAGACCTCCGAACGTACCTCTCTCACTCGCCCCTCCAGGGCCTCCCTGGAGGCCTGTATTGCACAGAGAGGCGCAGCATTGTCTGGAGTGGCAGGAGGGTCAGAGGCCGGCAGCGGGGGAGGTCACCACTTTCGTATAACGATCCATTTTGCCCTGCCTAGGCGGCTTGGGCTCCTTGTCTCTCGCCATCTGAAGACTCCGACAGTCTTTCCAACCCCATTCGGCTGCAGCCTCCCAAACACTGTGCCTTGGTCACTGACAAGGCGGCCCCCTCAGGGTGTCGTTTTCTGCCCCCGGTACCTTGAGTCTAAAGGTCTTTTCACAGGGACCCCCCAATCTTCCTCCTCTCTCCAGGGCAACCCCACCATTCAAGCAACTCTTTCAGCCCTTTCTACCTCCCCTCAGCACGATCCCGCCGGGGAATTTGGGGTCTCACCCACATGCTTCATGCGTCTTTTATGTGGGGCCAGGTGGTCTCCTGACCAACTCCAGCGCTCGCCCCGACACACCAACCAACGAGGAGGGAGGTAGTGGGGGAAGGTGGGTGCCCTCCAAGCCGGAGCCCCAACCCTCCCCTCAATCCGCAGTGTGTATGCTGATTATCCCTTCCTGGGATCAGATCCCATCACCAGCTCTCCCCAGCACCCTTGGGGCTAAAGTCTTCAGGCGTAATCAAGCCGCGCAGGTCTCACGGCCGCCCAGGGGCGCTCCAATCTCTCTGTGGCTGCTTCTCTCTTGCCGTGATCAGCCGCTTCCCTCCACACAAGCACTTCAGAGGGCACTCCCCTGGCCCCGGGTCAAGTTGGGGAGCTGAAGCAGACGTGTTCAGGATTTGAGGGCCGGGGACCAACCCGTCCCTTAATGCACAGTGTCCTTGTTTTATACTCCTTCTTGGGGTCGGATCATGTCGCCAGCGCTCCCCAGCTCTCTTGGAGGGGGGGTGAAATGCTCCACATGTGGCCCAGTGGTGGGTCTACCTTCGGGCGGCCCACAAGGCACAGACCATCTTTGCCTCCGTCATTCCTTTTGTTGAGGCCCGCTTCCAAGGCGTCACGGGCCGGGAAGCCGCGTGGGTCCTGCAGCCGCTCAAGGAGCGCTCCTTTTGCTCAGTGTTGCTCAAACCGGAGAGTTAAGGATACTTAATCAGGATGTTTTGGGCAAAGGCAGTACGGAGCTCTTTCAGTGAGCATCCATCCCCAGTGCCATCTTGGCTCCGCCCCCCCATTAGATATGTATTTTTAAACTTGAGATCTTTCCCATTGATTGCAGGAAAGGTGCCTTAATATACCATCCCCCAGAACCAAAAGAAGATTTTAGTCACTGCCTTATGGAATATATAGCTACACATGTCCTGGCATCTCAACATTTTCTTTTACTTAAATATTTTAACTTTCATGCAGAGGACTCAATAAGTGTAGAGGTGGCACTGTTGGTTTATGATTTATCCACGCTTGGTCTCCCTCAGAAAGTTTCTGGACCTACCCACTCGGTAGGCCATACGCTGGATCGAATTTTTACGGATACTGCATCCTTGATCTGCGAATCCCACCAATCTTTGCTCTGGAAAGATCATTCTTTAATCCATTTCCAGATTCCTAAGAAAATTGTGATGGAGAATATGAAAACAGTCACAAAAAACATATCAAGACCTTGGTATAAAGTCACTCCGAATCATCCGAGAAAGTGTATGAATCCAATTCAGCGTCTGCTGACTTAGGTCCTGATTTAGATCTTGGTGCGAATGGTCCCGCTGTCATTTTTCTGACTGAAAACCCGCCAGATTTAGATATTGGTTGTCCCATAGGTGAAAGCCCGCACTCACCCCATCATCTCTGTCAAGAAACTTCACCCACATCGATGACGCCATTGGAAGAAGTGGCTGCCGGAAGGACCCCATCCACCTTTACCATTGTGCAGAGTTGGAAGTTGGATGTGCCCTAACCCCAAGCCAAAAGTGTTGGTCCATTTTCTACACTTGAGTTGGCAGATTTGGGGGGAAATGAGGTAAAAACATACCTTTCCCCCCGCATTAACTTCCATTTTCGACTAGAGGTGAGTGGACAAGACCTGCCATCACTGCTGCCAATGACCCTTGTAGAAAACATGGCCCCACCGGCAGTGGACTCGACAGTAAGGAATTGGAATTGCCACGGTATGTTGGGTAGGCACTGCACATGAGGTCGGGTCCACTACAGGCATATACATGTCACTGTCATTTTTTTAAATTACTATGACATGCATGTGTGGGGAACATGAGGTGGCAGACATGGATGGGTACACACTGGTGCATGACACATGTCACACCCATACACAACTGTCATTTTGATGTCAGTATTCATTGGCACCACAATGATGGTACATTCCAACCTGCCAACTGTGTCCATGTGTGCACATTGCAAGGGGACCTGTACCTATGATGTTGTGCATTCTGTAGTGCATGTGAGTCTGTACGTATATGTATGTGTGCGGTGCGATTGGCTGTTTGTGGTGGATGGAGCTGGAGTGGGTGATGTGGCTGTGTCAGTATGTGTGTCACGTGCATATGGGTATGATGTTATTGTGTATTGTGGGTTGTGTGTTGTATTGCTGTGTGTAACCTTCAGGTGAGTGTCACTGTTCTGTGGCGGACGTCATGATATGTGTGCCTGATGTGAGTGTGTTTAAGTAGCTGAGTGTTTAGTTGTGTTGGTTGTGCCGTGTGTGGGTGCAGTGTCAATGGTGTGTGTATGTTGTGTCATGGATGTATGTCAATGTGTGTTTTCAGCATTCACAGGTTGTGTCATGCTAATGGGTGATGGTGTGTATGTGGTGTGTTGTGTTTAGTGCTGGGGGACATGCATGGCTAAGGTACAGAGTGTACGTGTCGCTTACCTCTATTCCATAGCCACTGTCATTGTACAATGTCCATTGGGTCCTATGGCGATCTTGCTCCGTCAGCAACCTGTTGCTAATACACCGCCTGCAGAACAGTAACATCTAAACATGGCAGGCAGAACACCGTCTACTTTACGGTGTTCGCTGGTCTGTTGCCGACGCAGCTTGGCGGTAATACCGTCAAGATCTAAATCAGGCCCTTAGATGTGGATCAAGCATTACTACACTATCACAAAACCTTAACAATGGCGCTTGATAAGGTTGCCCCCTTAAAATCTTGTTCCTCATCTAAACATGGAGATCACACACCATGGTATACAGTAGATTTGAAAGCTGAGAAAGCCTCTTGCAAAAACTGGAGAGACAATGGCGTTGGACTCATAACCTAACCGACAAGAGACTTATTGAGCAGCCTTAATGATCTACTATCTCAATGTCAAAAAAGCCCAGAAGAGTCACATATCTAACCAGGCTAGTAACTCTTCAAAAGAGTTATTTAAAGTGCTTATTGACTTTGTCACCCCCGGGCCTGTTCACAAGCAATACCCGCATCACAAGCACTATATGACTCTGTTTCCAACTATTTTGAAAAGAAAGTTAATCTGACCTACCAGAATTTCTCTGACTCATTAAACCAAAGCTGTGAGGAGGCCAGTTTGAAACTACCTCCTCATAACTGTGATTGAGCAAGTTAAACGCTTTTACACCTGAGTCAATTAAGAAAGCACTTGCTACTGCAAAATCTGGTTCCCTGCTGGACATGTGCCCCCCAGGATCGCTGCCATCCTGTCCAATCAGCTTGCTCCTACTATATGCTCCCTGTTTAACTTAACTGGTAACGCAGGATGTATTTCCTCGGTCTGGAAAACGGCCCAGGTCATGGCAATCCAAAAAAGGCCAGTCTGTCTCTGATGAATTTAACCAGTTACTGACCGATTTGCCTGCTTTCTCTTCTAGGCAAGCTGTTGAAAGGTTCAGTTAATAAGCAATTTATGGATTATCTTGAGGCCAATAAGATTATGGGCCCATCAGAATTTGGGTTCAGGGCCTACTCACAGCACAGAGACAGCATTGGCTGCAGTTATTGGCCACATCAGATGCTCTTTCGATGCTCACCTTCCTTCTTTACTTGTGCTGCTGGACTTATCCACAGCGTTCAATACTGTGTCTCATTGCAGACTGATGCATAGCCTCCAGGAAATTGGAATCCAGGGCCTAGTGCTAAAATGGTTCAAGGATTTCATCAGTAATAAAACCCAAAATGTATTCTGGGCACTTGCATATTCCGGACCATGACACTGGACAAGGGGGTGCCACAGGGCTCTTGTCTTAGCCCTACACATCAGTGTGACGCCCCTGGCCAACCTTATCAAAGCCTTCGGTTTCAAATTTATATCTTATGCGGTTGATACTCAGCTAATAATCTCCTTTGATGAAAGTCTGGCCAGGGCAAAAGAACGGTTCTCATCTGAAATTAAAGCAGTAGCCAGCTGGATGACAGTGAATTATCTCCAGTTGAATACAGATAAAACTGAGATCATGCTGTTTGGAAAGGCCTAATAATATTGGGACACTGACTGGTGGCCTCCTGAGCTCGGTGTAGCTCAGATTCCAAGACAAGCTGTCAAAAACGTGGGTGTCTGCCTAGACCATACTCATTCAATGAAACAGCAGGTATAGTCAATCATAGGCACTTGCTTTCACACGATGCGTTTGCTAAAGAGAGTCTTCACTTTCCTCCCACTCTAAGCAAAGAAAACTCTAGTACAGGGGTTGGTCATTAGTCATTAAGATTATGACAGTGCCTTGCTGGCTTCTGCGAACGAAACGTTGCTATCAAAACTGCAAGTGGTACAGAATACTGCTGCCTGTTTCATCTTCAGCCTACATTTCTGGGCTGCATCTTCTCCCCTCTTACGCTCACTCCATTGGTTACAGGTCCGTAAAAGGATTATTTTTAAAACGTGTTGCCTAATACACTAGTCCCTGATAGGGAAAGGTCCCAACTACCTGTCTACTAAGCTTACCTTCTGTCGTCCATTCAGATTGTTAAGATCTAGTGAAAAAGCTATGCTAGTGGTCCCAAGAGTGAAAAGTACCCGAACAGGAGGAAGGTCCTTTTCCTACCTAGCCCCCTTGTATTGGAATATGTTACCTCTTCATATTTGAATGTGCATGGACTACTTTAAATTTCTCAAATCACTCAAGACAGTTCTATTCTAATTCAGTAGTTTTCGCTTTGTCTGGGATTTTTGCCATGCGCCTTTCAGGGATGATTTTGTGTTTGCTATAAATCATATTAACATAACATACAATGCTTGTTTTTGTATTTTTTGTGTTTTTTATTTTGTGGGTCAGACTATTGAAAATGCTTAGGCAGGGGTCCCGGCTTCTAGTAATTATTTAGTGGGGGGGGGGGGTAAGGGGATCACTGGATTCCAATAATGCTTCAGTGGGGATACACAGAAGTCAGAAGGCTAAGCAGCACTCTAGACTACCCCATGCCCTGCTTTTTTCAGTGCCACTTAAAATATAGAAACACCGCCAAGTACACATCACCACTTCAAGTACACATTACAACTTCAAGAAGTTCACTTCACCACTTCAAGAAGTATACATCACCACGTCAAGTGCACATTTCCATTTCAAGAAGTACACACCATCACTTCAAGTACACATCACCACTTCAAGTACACATTACAACTTCAAGAAGTTCACTTCACCACTTCAAGAAGTATACATCACCACGTCAAGTGCACATTTCCATTTCAAGAAGTACACACCATCACTTCAAGTACACATCACCACTTCAAGTACACATTACAACTTCAAGAAGTTCACTTCACCACTTCAAGAAGTATACATCACCACGTCAAGTGCACATTTCCATTTCAAGAAGTACACGCCATCACTTCAAGTACACATCACCACTTTAAAAAGTACACATCCCCACTTCAATAAGTGCACATCGCCATCTCAAATTCCGTAGCAACTCTCTAGCATGACTGCAAAATCCACAACTCACATTCCATAGTGCCAGACACATGACAATAATAAGCAATAGTCCTGGGTCTTTTTATGACAACGTTCTGCCGTAATGAATATTCCAAATTCACAACATGGTCCCAGTGATTGTTGTTTTAAAATTTTGCGTGCCTCTTCAACACAGATCTCAACAACAAACATGTTTTTCTCCCGTGTCCGTAACCCTAGCCCTAACCCTAACTATGTCCTAAACAGTTAGTCCTGTCTTAACATTACTGTAAAGTGCCCCCTGTCCTTAATCTAAACCTCATCCTTACACTACCCTTAACCTAAGACATAAAAAACCTGCTCTAAAATCTTACCACTACCCTAATATCTACATTATCCTAACCCTAAAAAAAAAATTCCCCAGGCGCATGGGTGTGATTACTCCATAGAGAAAGCCCCATTCTAGGCTATTAAAGGCCTTTTCGAGGTGAAATGCAAGCACAGCCGTCTCCCCCGACCATAGGTGGTAGCGTCCAATTATGCCAGAAGCCGTCTGGTCTGGATGTATCAGTTTAGTCATCAGCAGGAGGAGTCTGGAGGCTAGGATTTTGCTTAGAATCTTGTCATCGATGTTAAGCACCGGCAAAGGCCTGTATGCTTTTGCAATCATATGTGGGTTTCCTCGGCTTGGGTAGTGGTACCACTAGTGCCTCCCGGGTGGAATTCGGGGGACTACCTATATCCGTGGCTGCCCTGTAGAGGTCCACCAATATAGGAGCCAATTCCTCTGTGTAGATGGCATAAAACGCAGTTGGGAATACATCAGTTCCTAGTGTTTTACCCTGGCTACTCCCTTAATTGCTCCTTGACCTCTTGTAATGTGATGTCCCCACCCAATGTCTCAGCCTCTTCCTTAGTTATCCTTGGGAGAAGCATTGGTGATAGGAAGTCATGCAGGATCACTCCGTTCTGTGGTGTAGTGCTTCTATATAATTCACAGAAATACCTAAAGAAGCGGTGATTGATGTCTTCCTGAGAATAAAGCCTATTTCCCCCCTCAGATGCTACTTCTGCTATGACCGAGCCCCTCTTTGTGGGGTGTGCAAGCCAGGTCAGGAAAGTCCCAATGCTGTCACGCTTAGCATGCACCTTCTTCATGTAAGTTCCTTAATCGAAATACCTGAATCTCTTGAAGCGGTGGTTGATGTCTTCCTGAGTTTAAAGCCTGTTTCCCGTCTCAGAGCTACTTCCACTATGACCGAGCCCCTCTTTGTGGGGTTTGCAAGCCAGGCCAGTAAAGTCCCAATGCTGTCACACTCAGCATGCACCTTCTTCATATAAGTTCTATAATCAAAATACCTGAATCTCTTGTCATGTGTCACCACTTCCTCCTTAGTGTCTATTAAAGCCTGTTGTAGCTCAGGGTGCCCCGATTTTTGTTGTTCCACCTCCTGTAATTCTTGATCTCTCGCAAGTTCCTCCCACAGCAGTGTATTCTGAATTCCCATCGATTTGGCTATGCACTGACCCCTAATCACTATCTAAAACACATCCCACTCCACCTTAGAATTTGCCCCAGGGAAGTGGTGGTCTCCAGGGCTGGGGTCCGCAATGGACCCCGCCCCCCCTTTTATTAAATTCAGCCCAGGGGAGGTGGTGGTCCCTGGGGCTGTGGGGTTGGGCCCCCATTTTATAAAATATTTGCCCTGGGGAGCTGGCGGTCCCCGGGGCTGCAGTGGGGACCAATTAGTCCCCCCACATTCCATTTACTGTTTGACCCGGGGAGCTGGACGGTCCAGGGGGCTGCGTGGCCCCCACATTACTATATTATAACCTTGGAGATTGGGTGTTCCCCGGGACTAATCTATGCCCTAGGAGGAGGGTCCCGTGCCTCCCCTCCTTTTTCAATGCTCCTGTGAGCTGGCTGACCTGGGTGCTGTTTACAAAATAAGTGTGGTAGCTTGCTCTTTTTTTAAAAACTTTTGTCGAATCTACCGGGACTTTCTCCAAAAATGTTTAAAAGATGTCTTTTTGCTCTGAGGGTCCACCTGGGACACAAGCACCAAAAAGAAGGGGTCAGGATACCCTGGCCCCTTTTCTTGTTTTTTCTTTTTTTCTGGGACTCAGCTGAAGCAGAGTCCCAAGATGACGTCCAACACTTCCTTGTTGAAGTGTTGGCAGCAGTCAGATCTCAGCAAAAGATCGGGAAGGTTCCCGGAGCCTTCGCTTCCCTGTATATACAAATATGATTTTCTTTCATTTCTCAAAACAATGGAACGGATTTACACCAAATGACAAAAAGGGCGTTTTCAGGACCAAGAGCTACCTTTCTGCCAAATTTGGTTTAAATCTATCCAGTGGTTCGGCCACTATTCCTGTTCAAAATCCCAATAGAAAAATGAATGGGGAAAAAGCATTTTGGGACCCCGCTTTTTCTCAGCCCCGCTTGACAGATCACCCCAAAACTTTCCAGACAGCAGCTGAAGTGAGTATCGTATTTTTTTTGAGAATTTTGTGAAGATTCATCAAATGGCACCAAAGTTATTAGCAAAATAAAAAACGCTTTTTCTATAGAAACTAGGTCCTAACTATAACTACCTAGTGGCAACTGCCACTACGTATTATGTGTAGATAAACATTTATCTACACATACAAACATGATTGGTGGTTGCAGGCGTGCAACCTGAATGCTAATGGTGCCTCAGACATGCCATGAGCGCTGTCAGCGCCTCCAATCATTAAATCTCCAATGCCCAAATGCAGTAAAGAGCTATTATTGAGATTATTTCAATGCTCTGGAAATTAGCCAGGGAAAAAAAAACTAAAACATATTAAAGGTTGGAAATATTAATTTGAAAGGAAGAGGTGATTATTTAAAACTACAAATTTTGATTGAAATTAGTATGGTCATTTGAACAGTTTACTAATGGAAATGATTACCACGGGACATGATTCAGAGTTTATCAATGGACTCTTGAAAGAAACAGATTATGTCCCAGCTCTACAGATTATGAAACAGGACAGTATTCACTTTTACACCACACCTTCACTGCACCTCACCATTCACATCGGCAACCAGAAAAGATCTCTGCAAGGAGAACCCCAGTGGGGCCCTTTGGGCATTGCAGCACCATCCCAAAGTGGAAATGCCCGATGATGAAGCATGACACCCTTTGGGGTTTACTAATGGAAATGATAACCACGTGACATGATTCAGAGTTTATCAATGGACTCTTGAAAGAAACAGATTATGTCCCTGCTCTACAGATTATGAAACAGGACAGTATTACTGGTTAAAGATTTGGCAACACAATGCCTGTCATACATTACTCACGTCTGTTAATTAAACCTCTTTTATTTCTCTATGCCCAGCATATTCACGTCAGATATCTGCAAACCAATTTTCCAAATCGTATAGCAATTTAACCTGTTCTAATAATTCCTTGATATATTTTTTTAAAAAGTACACTTACCCTTGTGGGCATCTACATTATTTGCAGTAATAGAGAATGCCCATTTTGAAGAAATGATTAATATCTTAGTAATTTAAATGTAAAATCGGAAACACAGTGGGTGAAGACACAGAAACGTGTATTGTGCATGTGAATCAAATGTGCAGAGTCGCTGAGCACATACCCTGCACTGCGTTTGAGACACTAGGAATGTGTTCAGTACCATATCATTTATTGTAATTGCATTTATATAGTGCTTGCTAACCTTCGCAAGGTGTTGATGCACTTTACTGCAAGTAGCACTCTACCTTGGAACACAAGGTTAGTTGTTAATCAAGTGGTTAGTTATTATTTGATTAGTCTTGTGCTCTCAAGGGAGCCAGTCCATGCATTTACACCAGTTTCTTTGTGGTAGATTAAGTTAGTAGGAATAGGGTGAGATCATTAGGGTGGGGGGTTCATGCAGATAGCTGGTGGGGTGAATAGAGAGCCTAGAGGATGTTAAGGGGCATATTTAAGAAAAGTGGCACTGCACACAGTGCAGCGCCACTTTCCTTGTGCTCCTTAGAACCCCCCCCCCACCCCCACCATGTGCACGCTGTATTCAAAATATGGCGCACCCCTGCCCAGGATGGTGGCAATAGCATCATTATTTTTACACTATTGATATACTCAGCAGGAGCAGCGCCAACATTTTGGTGCTACTCCTGCACAGTACATAGGGGCCCATTGTAATCAACGCCGTGCCCTTTTTTAACACCTGCTCTGCGCCGGAGTTAAAAGTTCTGAAAACAATTACGCAAGGAAATCGCTTAGATTTCTTTGCACCATTTTTTTCGGACCCCCTGGCGGTGGAATGCCCCCTTTGCATACATTATGTCTGGCACAGGCATAAGGTAGCGCAAAGGGTTACAAAGTGGTGCAATGCATGGGCCACTTTGTAAATATGGCGCAGCATTTTTGGCCTTCTAACGCCACATAAGCGTAAAAAAATGATGCTAATGTGGCATTAGAATGGTGATAGGGGCTCTTAAATATGCCGCTAGGTCTTGTTAGGTTGCAGGGATATAGTTTCAGAGAAGAAGTTGTGATCTATGAAATGAGGCGTGGGCAGCTTGCAGAAAGACGGGAATGTCGTTTAAAGTGACTGCACTCAGATAGGGCATGCAAAGGAAGGAAGGCAGCGAGAAAGTCATTCGAAAGAAAGGCCCTGTAGCCTAAACAACTTCAATTGTTGATTGTTCACTAAAGAAGTGGTATTTGTATACGCATTGCAATTCAGGCCTGTGCAGATCTGCACCACCAAAGGAAGGAAAATGCCTTCACATGTCAACCTTAACTAACCCCTCATTGTGCAATGCTCATCCTACCAGGGAAGACATTATTAGTGACACCAGCAATCACAATAGCCGATGAACACAGCCTTAATAGCTATACTTTAAAAGTAGGTGACCTGCTGATTTGTTGAGTGTGCTCACCACATTCGCTCTCGGCATCCGCATGTCCATTTATCCCTGGTACCAGTATTCTATAAAGCCTCCTCCTTTGCACAACACGGGTGACTAGATAACACAGGAGCTAAGCACACCATGAATGAGAGATATTGGTGTACTGTGAGAGCAGGTCATGCTAAAGCCCGTATCCTGATGAAGATATCCCGAGTGGCACTTCCGCATGTCAAAAGCTGACTTCAAGATACAGAGAGAGAAAGAGAGCCAGAGAGAGGAAAAGAGACAAAAGAATGTGAGTAGACTTAGCCACACGATTCCTCAAAAGGCGAGTAAGGAATCAGCTGAGAATACTCCCTGCGTTATCCTCAAGTCAATAAGGTTTACAACAATAATCAAATATGCCCATTCAGGGATCCACAAAAAAATATTTTCCCTTAGTACATCAATCGAGACTGTGAAGTCAAGAACAAACGCACCTAGAGATTAAAATATGCTTAAATTGACTGTCACGTGCTGGTGGGACTGTAATTCACAGTTGTCATACAGATCCTCACTGTGACGGCCTAGAAGGAGGGTACTATCATATTTGATGACTTTAACCTTTAACCCTACAAGAGTCGGAATTTGTTGATTGTGATAAATAGTACATATTACAAGTTTCCCCCTGAAAATGAGGCATAACACGCAGGTTTCAAAGCCTTCAGCAGGTTGCAAGCAGGTATCACCATGTTATAGTAATTATTGGGTCTTTTTTCGGATTAAATCCCAGTAGGTTTCCTCTGACTATTGACCTTATCACATCCGATAATTACCTGTGGGATTAAGCCTTCGCCGCTCATAATTCCAACCCATGCGCAAAAAAACTGCCAGCCCACATGTAAAGGGGGCCATAATCTGGCTTTATTTGTATCTAATGCCAAACATTCATGTTGTGCAAGTATTTAAAAACATGTACTATGAAAAGCGTGAATTTCCATGTTGTTAATTGATGAGAAGAACTAAATAACGAATGTTAAATTTCATTGTTGAATTAAGTGAAGGCATAGTTTATCAGTGATGAAATATAGGCCAGAAAAGGTCATTGTAATGTTCTGTGATGTATCTATTTTTTTTATCTGCAATAAAGTGAAGGTTTGTCGCCTTTAAATTGCATTTATAAGTCCCTCTCCTACTGGTTTACACAGACCTTCATCTCATTACACCTACCACTGTACATGGTGGGATGTCATCAAGGTTACCCTTCTCAAAGGTGATGCCAATTTCCGATGTAATCAATGATGCCACTGGGAGGCTTTAGTGGAAGTTATTAATGAAGTCATCGAAGATGTCTCGGTATTGAAAAATAAAGTACATGGTCCTGGGTGCTGGAACTGGATCTCAAGTAATCGCTGAGAGTAACAACTTGCATGTTTTGATTTCACAGTGATAGGCGCTAATCTTAAAAGCTTTCGCCTCGGTATTTGACAGAACATCTCTGAGATGAACCAGACATAGTGAAATTTGGCAGAGTGAAGTTAGTTTTTTTGTTTTTTTGGCAGTGAAGTCTGCACCCTCCCCTTCGCACTGTCTCTTCAAGCTCTGAGTCTGTACACACTTCTGCTGCCTGTAAAAATGTTTTACATAAGTTATTTCACAATGCAATTTCTGCCAGTTTGGCCGCTGTCCTGACCAGAACATCTGAAAGATTGCAAGTGTTTGTTGCTGCAATTAATATTTTCTACAGTGATGCCTTTTCAAGCCAAAAGGTTTGTTTAATAAAATAGAGCTGGAGATAAAAACACAAACACACAATCATTGCCAAAGTCTGTAGGCCTGGGTTTAATGTGTTAAAAGCATGCAGCCTGAGAGCTAGCAGAGAGGACAATAGTTGTAAAATTCGTCACACAGTGCATTCCAAGCAATCAAGTGGAGACAGAATGGTACGCCAAAGCGTCCAATAGCATTAGGTGAAAGATGAGCACTCTATTGGGGCTGAGCCAAGATATGATTGCCAAAGTTTGCAGACAAAGGCTGCAAACGGCTAGTTGAAAAAAGCCAATAGTTTAAAGGGATGGATCCAGAACCTACTCTGTATATATTGGGCCAGTAGGCAGGGCCACTGGAATTATGCATCATGGGAGGAACAAATTATGTGGCAAGGCTAAGTTATGCAGCAAGAAAATGAAAATTGTGTAGCATAATGCAGCACATTTTGTGATAGTATTGAGTCATTTTTTAAAATATATTTACTCGTTAACACTGCCTGGCACATCATTAGTTCCAGTTTAACACTCAAATACAACAAAGGGCAACTGAAAGGTGATCAGTCCAACTTTCTTGAGGGTCTTCCACTGTGTTGCAACACGTATCACTCCATTTTTAATAACGTTTGATCCGATTGGGCTACAATCACATTTTGTAATGTTAAATCTACAAATTATGCAACAGATGGTATATTATGTGGCAAAAGCGGCATATAAACATTTATGTGCAAAACGCCATGGCCGGCGAATTGGATCTTTTCAGTGACCCTGGCAATAGGTCTTTTTGACAGGTGTGCTGTAAAAACAACAGCCCTAAAAAAAGTAAAATGAGCCAATTTATTTTTGTGTTTGATTCATCTGTGAGTCTATGAAGATATTTTATGTCTTAGAAAGAACTGGATTAGTAGCATTATGACGGCGTGGACATGGCAGGGGGTATGTTCTTTTTAGAATATCTGTGCTTTCAAATGTGTTTTCTGAACATATTATGTGTTGCTGTGACTGAAGTAAGGCATTTAGTTCCAGATTATGGATAGCACCCCTTTGGTGTTCTGCTTCTGACATCTTAAAGGTTTGTCGCACCATTCCTGGCTTCCTAGATATATGCTGGTTTATGTTTGAACATCCTAGGATGTTTAAAACTTGGGAGACAGATTAGGCTTTCAATGTCTTTTGTACCAAACCTTTTGTTTGTAATGTGGGGTTTATCCTGTGCCTCTTTGCTCTTTCAGTGAAGTTGCCAGCTACTGTGTAGATTGTATAGTTTGGTGTTTTTAGTACCAAGAACACACACACTGAGAATTTGACAGGTGGTTTGGGCCTTTTTCACCAAAATTGCTACTGTGACACAGTTCTAGCAGTTTCAGTAAAATGAAGAATGCTGGGTGTTCCACTGAGGCATGGCTGGCCAACTGCCATTTTTTATTGTACAAAAACAAACCACTTAATCAAGAGCATGTTTTTCGAAAAACAAAAAAAACAATGTCCCTTATGTTTTGTGACGTTTCTCTCAGTGCATGTGTCTATTCCGCCTGGCTACTCTAGAATGATGGGCATTTTTCTGTTTTAAAAAGGAAAACCCCCAAATGAAGGTTTTTGTTTCCGAAAACACAAAAAAATAGATTTCACCTGGATGTATGGTATATTGTTTTTCCTGTCCAGTACCACTGTACTCTGCTGTGAATAGCAGACACAAGGAGGGAAAAAGACGTCGAATAAATTGTCTGAAGTTTACCCTTACACCAGTTGACACCAGCTCAGCTTGCAGAGGCAAAGAGAGTGTTTCTGACATGGGGGTCCATGGTGGCTCTGCTGTTGGAAATGCAGCTCTTCTGGTTCCCTGAGGGTGGGTAGATTAAACGTTCATCACTTTTTATGGATACCCTGTGCATGATGAATCTAAATGAAACTATAAATGCGTCTGTAGCTTTTTGATACAGAGATATGGTCCACTGAGAGAAAATATAAATTCGAGATTATTGGCGCCCTCTGAAGCTCTGAGATAAACTTTGAATATGAGTGGTCAGTTTGTTGGAGTCTAACGGCCACTTTACTAGATATAGGGCCTCATTTACCATGTTTTGGTGCAAGACAGCTCTGCAAGCCTTTCTGCTGTGCTGCCCTGCGTCAAAACAAAAAGGCAGGAATGCGCCGTATCTATAAAATACAGCGCTTCCTGTTTTTGTTTCCTGAGCTGGTGTACAAATTGCTGCCTTGCGCCAATCCAGGCACCTTTTCATTGTGGTGCATGGGTGCCTGCATTGCAGAGATGATTGTTTATGTGCAGGAAGGGACACCTTCCTGCACATAAATAATCATTAATGGCGTTTTCCTCTTTCTATGTGTGCTGCAGTATGCAGCACACAGAAAGAGGAAAAACGGGGAGGAGCAATGTTATTTCTCCCCGTAGCCCACTTGAACGCCACCCCTGAGGTGGCGTAATCTGATGCATTCCCAGACTTGTAAATCTTCCGATTCCATCGGATTCCATGGGTGTTGCTGTAGGAACACCCAGAGCAACACCCACGGAATGCCCCTTTCTCGCAGTGTTATGCGTGGAAGGGGTCCATTTTTGCAATGCCATGAAAAGCCACGCATGGTGGCTTTGCATGGCCTTGTAACTATGGGCTGACTCTGAACCACCTGAGCGTCACAAAAATGACACTCTGGTGGTGCAGTGGGCCCGCTAGGGCCTCATAAATGAAGCCCAGAGTGTAGCCCATTTGGCTTATCCAGTGTTCACATTTACTTTTGGTAGAACTGTGCACACCTAGGGGGACTAAGGGTAGGGCTAGAGGAAAAACAAAGATTGTCTCCTCTGAAAGAATTACAACTAAACCCCAGGTATGAGGAAAGATACTTGTTGCTTTGGCAACATAGGAGAGAGAGGAAGGAAACTGACTGACACATTCAGACCCTGCCTCCTATTCCCTAGAGCTCCAAGTCCCGCTGACTCCTTGTTAAAGAAACGATCTTCAGTTCACGCAGAATGCCGAGAGCAGAGGCAAGTGCTAGTTGCTTAGTGTGACACTATCCTTCCTTCAAGCATGGAGGGCAAAGTCCCTCTGTACAACAAAGAACTGGGCAACAGCAAATATGAGTGATGCTCTGAGAGATGAGTGCTGCCAGAGCCATACAGTCCCAAAGTCTCTCAGCTCTCGGTATCGCAGAACAGCACTGCTTGCAATAACCCAGTCAGCAGTTCTGCACCCAAAAATGTCTAAGGTTTGTTCCAGATGCTGCGACCTCCTTTGTGCACTGCAGCTCAGTTGCAGTGTATGACACGTTGATGTGGCTTGCTTGAGTCATAGACCCACCTCCTGCGCAGATTCCGGAGAACCATCGGCCCTGTCTCAGTGTGGCGTTCAGGCAATTGTAGGCTGCCTGATCGTGTCCCAACTTCGCTGAGAGCCAAAGGTGCTCCAGAACTGCCATTGGTTGCCTGATTACAACACCATACCGGGACTTGAGTGAGCCCTTGAATAAGGGGGGGCTAGCCAGCCAGGTCTTCCTCCCAAGCAAGAATTTCGTCTGTGTCCAACAATCATTAACTATTACTTGGCTTCGGTATTTCCACGGACTAGAGCAGTAGTTAGAAGATTGCATAATTACTCTTCAGCTACACAAGTCCAAGAGAGCAGGCATGAATGCACATTTATACTACCATCTTGCAGGATTTCATACCTGGGCTGATGGAAAGCTGAATCCTTTTAATGGTGCGTATATTCACATCCCTGTACATCTCAAGCACAAGAGGTAGATCAGAATTATCATTGGTGCTAAGCGTCATCAGCTGAAAGTTTTACACATTAGGATAATGTCTTCCCCCAGGGTTTGTCTGACGGTGCTTGCCCCAATCTAAAAAGGCAAATTGAATGAGTTTTTTTACATATCCGACAGGATGCTGTAAGGAAATGCCTCCTTGGCATGGTTACCCCCTGACTTTTTGCCTTTGCTGATGCTATGTTTTGAATTGAAAGTGTGCTGAGGCCTGCTAACCAGGCCCCAGCACCAGTGTTCTTTCCCTAACCTGTACTTTTGTATCCACAACTGGCACACCCTGGCATCCAGGTAAGTCCCTTGTAACTGGTACCTCTGGTACCAAGGGGCCTGATGCCAGGGAAGGTCTCTAAGGGCTGCAGCATGACTTATGCCACCCTGGAGACCCCTCACTCAGCACAGACACACTGCTTACCAGCTTGTGTGTGCTAGTGAGAACAAAATGAGTAAGTCGACATGGCACTCCCCTCAGGGTGCCATGCCAGCCTCTCACTGCCTATGCAGTATAGGTAAGACACCCCTCTAACAGGCCTTACAGCCCTAAGGCAGGGTGCACTATACCATAGGTGAGGGCACCAGTGCATGAGCACTGTGCCCCTACCATGTCTAAGCCAAACCTTAGACATTGTAAGTGCAGGGTAGCCATAAGAGTATATGGTCTGGGAGTCTGTCAAACACGAACTCCACAGCACCATAATGGCTACACTGAAAACTGGGAAGTTTGGTATCAAACTTCTCAGCACAATAAATGCACACTGATGCCAGTGTACATTTTATTGTGAAACACACCCCAGAGGGCACCTTAGAGGTGCCCCCTGAAACTGTATCCAACTATCTGTGTAGGCTGACTGGTTCCAGCAGCCTGCCACACTAGAGACATGTTGCTGGCCCCATGGGGAGAGTGCCTTTGTCACTCTGAGGCCAGTAACAAAGCCTGCACTGGGTGGAGATGCTAGCACCTCCCCCAGGCAGGAGCTGTAACACCTGGCGGAGAGCCTCAAAGGCTCACCCCTTTGTTCCAGCACCGCAGGACACTCCAGCTAGTGGAGTTGCCCGCCCCCTCCGGCCACGGCCCCCACTTTTGGCGGCAAGGCCGGAGAAAATAATGAGAAAAACAAGGAGGAGTCACTGGCCAGTCAGGACAGCCCCTAAGGTGTCCTGAGCTGAAGTGACTCTAACTTTTAGAAATCCTCCATCTTGCAGATGGAGGATTCCCCCAATAGGATTAGGGATGTGACCCCCTCCCCTTGGGAGGGGGCACAAAGAGGGTGTACCCACCCTCAGGGCTAGTAGCCATTGGCTACTAACCCCCCAGACCTAAACACGCCCTTAAATTTAGTATTTAAGGGCTCCCCTGAACCTAAGAATTTAGATTCCTGAAACTACAAGAAGAAGACTGCTGAGCTGAAAAACCCCTGCAGAGGAAGAACAGAAGACACCAACTGCTTTGGCCCCAGACTTACCGGCCTGTCACCTGCCTTCCAAAGAAACCTGCTCCAGCGACGCTTTCCAAGGGACCAGCGACCTCTGAATCCTCTGAGGACTGCCCTGCTTCAAGAAAGACAAGAAACTCCAGAGGACAGCGGCACTGCTCCAAAAGAACTGCAACTTTGTTACAGAGGAGCAGATTTAAAGACCCCTGCAAATCCCTGCAAGAAGCGTGAACTTGCAACACTGCACCCGGCGACCCCGACTCGACTGGTGGAGAACCAACACCTCAGGGAGGACCCTCCGGCGACTCAGAGACCGTGAGTAACCAAAGTTGTCCCCCCTGAGCCCCCACAGCGACGCGTGCAGAGGGAATCCTGAGGCTCCCCCTGACCGCGACTGCCTGAACTCCATTTCCCGACGGCTGGAAAAGACCCTGCACCCGCAGCCCCCAGCACCTAAAGGAACGGAACTCCTGTGCAGGAGTGACCCCCAGGAGGCCCTCTCCCTTGCCCAGGTGATGGCTACCCCGAGGAGCCCCCCCTTGCCTGCCTGCACCGCTGAAGAGACCCCTTGGTCTCCCATTGAAATCCACAGAAAACCCGACGCATGTTTGCACACTGCACCCGGCCACCCCCGCGCTGCTGAGGGTGTACTTTTTGTGCTGACTTGTGTCCCCCCCGGTGGCCTACAAAACCCCCCTGGTCTGCCCTCCGAAGACGCGGGTACTTACCTGCTGGCAGACTGGAACCGGGGCATCCCCTTCTCTCCATTGAACCCTATGTGTTTTGGGCACCTCTTTGACCTTTGCACCTGACCGACCCTGAGCTGCTGGTGTGATAACTTTGGGGTTGCTCTGAACCCCCAACGGTGGGCTACCTTGGACCCAAAACTGAAACCTGTAATTGACTTACTTACCTGTTAAAACTAACAATACTTTACCTCCCCCAGGAACTGTGAAAATTGCAGTGTGTCCACTTTTAAAACAGCTATTTGTGTTTTATGTAAAAAGTATACATGCTAATGTAATGATTCAAAGTTCCTAAAGTACTTACCTGCAATACCTTTCACATGAGATATTACATGTAGAATTTGAACCTGTGGTTCTTAAAATAAACTAAGAAAATATATTTTTCTATAACAAAACCTATTGGCCTGGATTTGTCTCTGAGTGTGTGTTCCTCATTTATTGCCTGTGTGTGTGTACAACAAATGCTTAACACTACTCCTTTGATAAGCCTACTGCTCGACCACACTACCACAAAATAGAGCATTAGTATTATCTCTTTTTGCCACTATCTTACCTCTAAGGGGAACCCTTGGACTCTGTGCATGCTATTCCTTACTTTGAAATAGCACATACAGAGCCAACTTCCTACAGATGCTAAAGGGAAATCCTATGTTAATACTCTGAAGGCGTTCAATCTTTCACATTAATTGGGTTCACAATCATTAAGACGTTTTAATTCCCAGCTAAAAAATACTAATTGGGGGTAATTATAGATACACAGAGATCCGTTGCCTTTCCAACGGCGGAGAGTAATTTCCCCGTCTTGAAGAAGCCTCTCTTTTACCAGAGGTCACACTTTCTGACTGTGATTGAGGTATGAAAATTAGGGATAAAGACCTCCTGAAATTATCTAGTCCTGGTTGCGCGTCTGTTCATCAAAACTGCACAGGAATGGCTTCCTGGTCAATGGCTACAGAAGACTGTGAGTTAGGAGGTTCTGGTGCTGGTAACATGGGAGCTATAGAATTCTGGAGTCGGGCATCGGGTGGGGCAGAACCTTTCTGGACCAAAATACAGATTACTCTTGCTATATATGCATCGCTCCGAGATCTCATGACCCTTTACAAATGGTCAGTTTAAGAAAAATAAATGCACAGCACTGATTTGTATTCTCCTAGCCAGGCACTCGGCATCTCTAGGTGAAGATGCTGTAATCATTTGCCTTTCTCCTTCTTCTTTTGCTCCAATAAAGGTGATTTTTCACTGTGCTGCAGGTTTAGTAAGCAGGTCCCCGAAATGTGGCCATACTACACCAGTTTTGTTTAATATTCGTTGGGTATTCTTGGATTTTAGATTATTGTTTTTTTGTCTGCACGCTCCTGCACTTTTCCTTCCAGGATACTTAGCTTTTTGCCAATGGTTCCAGGGTTAATAGAATACAAAGTTTCTTGAAATGAGACAACCTATATTTCCTTATGGCTTAGTTCTTGTTTTGTATTTTTGTTCTATATATATTTATTGAATTTGTTGTTGCATGTTTAATTGTATATGATTTGTTTTCATTCATTCTAAGAACTTTGCTTTCAAATGTGAGGGCTGTGCTGCAGAAATAATGAAAACAAAACACAAATATTTCAATATAAGTCTAAGTTCAAGTGTGGAAGAATGATGAACAAGGCAGGGAATGGCAATGTCGCACCTTGTGTACAATTAAGCACGTCCAGTTGTACATAACCAGGGTATTGCAAGACATCTTGAAGATCTGAGAACTTCAGCCACTGAAGTTGGTATCTTGCATTAGTGTCTTGTACACAGGCTTATGTCCATTGAATAACAGCCAACTTTGTATTTTCTAACAGGCAGCAGAGTAGACCATGAGGAAGAAGAAGATGATGATGATGATGGCTCAGAATCAAACAGCCCTCCTCTCTCTTATCAAGTGAATCCCCCACCCGAAGGCTGCTGCACCATGGATGGTGAGTCTTTAGGTCTTACCTGCAGACACTTATAGCTGTCTGTTCTCGAAAGGCCTGCTGTAGACCATAGCAAAAACTTACTGCGGGATGTGGAAGATCCCATTGCTAATCCAGTAGTGGGCTTTCTTGTCACTCCATTATTTGCTTCTTATTTGATGCCTTCTTTCCTCTTGTGTGTTTGTCCCTCCCCTGGATTATAGATCCTTTACCATCCTTTTAACTGGATGACTTTTATTTCAGCACTCTATTTGAGTGCATGTTTGTTCTTGATCTCTCCCCCATTTCCTTCTTCTCCCACCAAATGCTTATCATCACCACACTTTTCATATTGCTCCTGTTCCTAGTTCATGCATTGCTTCAATATGCCTCTTGTGTGATTTTTATTTTTTAAAACCCCACACTCTCAAGCTTCTTGTTGATCTCCCACTTTGCAGTGAAAATGCACCTCTCCCCCCACCACCTCAGCAGGTGACATTAACCTTTTAAACCCTCTACTATCATATCTTCCACCGTTGATCCTCCAGTCTTCTACTGCTACTCTTCCACCCTTCCCAGCCCACTGGCCACTTTGTGGTGCATACTTGTCATTGTGCTGTTTTTCTTTCAAGAAGCATTTTATTTCTCCTTTTGCTATGCAACATCATCAAAAAGAATTGGAAAAATCAATAGGTTTGAAGTAATAGCCAAAATGGAGGAGATATTGGCTGTGCTAACACAACTAATATGGTTTTAAAATAGTGGTTAATTTACAAAGGGTTTTAATGACTTGAAGTAGAATATACCACCCAAAGTATATGTAAAACATTGATGGGAAACGTGCAATTTAGACAAAAGAAAGTAGAGATGCAATTTACATGCAAAAGTGTGTGGTAAATGTGTGTATTCACGAAATGCAACTATCGATTAATCCCACATTAATTCCTAATGGCGATGAATAAATAGTCTTTCCCAAGAAGTATCAGAGCAGTGGCTAACACCATGTCATGCCAAATTGTTTTCTAGCCAAAAACTGAAAACTTTTGGAACATTTAATAATAATCACAAATATATTTCCTGTGTTTATTTAAGCACTTACCTTACATCCACATAGACTCACCATACTTTGTGTATAATGGATGTTTGTAGGCAGGGCTACCCTCAAAGTACTGGTGTACGGTTAATTACTGTACAAATATCATACTCGTGAGGCGTTTTCAGAAAGCCCACTTGATGAAAAAAGTGAGTGACAAAAAACATTTTTAGCAATACAATTGTCATCTCAGGATGCAAAAGGTGTTTTTATATTAGATCAATTGATAAAGCAGACAGTCGCTGTTTCAATTCTTCGAACAGTCTGTGTAGTGGATTAACATCAGGACAAGTAGTTTTTGATAAAACTGCAATGAGGCCATTCCATGCGCCTCATAGATATAGGCCCACACTGGACAGCTAACATCAACCCCACAAAGGGTCTGATTTAGAGTTTGGTGGAGTGGGTTACTTAGTCACAAACATGACGGATATCCTGTCTGCCGTATTACGATCACATAATAGCATATGGAGATCGTAATATGGCGGACAAGATATCTGTTACATTTGTGATGGAGTAGCTTCTCCACCAAACTCAAAATCAGGCCCTAAGTTTCCATTTCTGGTACAAAACCTTTCTGACCCACAAATCCTCATATAAGGGCATTTTGGAAGAAGATAGGAGATTGCCTATTAAGTATGATTGTGACCTTGGTGAAGTTAATGATACAATTAACAGGGCTGGGGATCTGGAGAGACAATGATGTGTCAAAGTATAGGACAATAGTATACAACATTGGGCTGGTAGTAACAAGAAGAGATATTGTGGGACTATGGAGAACAGGGAAAACACCAGACTTGGATTCCTAGTGTGACAATATGAACTGTGTATTACTTCTGAGAAAGTTATTATGAAGAAAGGGGATGGGCAAAGAAATTCACTAACATTGGAGGTAAATGAGAGGAAGATCAGGTCGGATAATGAGATATAGAAAAGGTCAAATGCGCTATTGCCTTAACCAGTCAATGGATAAAGACAGGCGGGCTGAGATGTAAAAATACTTTATGGATAAAGGATTAACCCCTCCGTAAACAGTTGCTAGAGTGGTAATTAATAATACCAGACCAGGGTTTGAATTGTATGGCCTTCCTGCAGGAGGGAGGTAACACCTCTCTCCCATTCAGCCACTATTGTATCCTTTCCTGGGAGTTGTTCACGTCTTCTCAGGAGGGTAGAAAGCTGTCTGCAGGACAAGCCCCATGTACATCAGTAAGCAAGCTAGATTTAGCAAGAATCTTTCCTCACTCGTCTTTAGTTCTGGCTGTGGGGGATCAATTCGGAGGAAGTCTGCTGGATTTTTGTCATGTTTGGGTGCAATCCATTGGGGATGAATGGGTACTCAAGTTTCGTTAAGAGAGGATATGTTATAGAATTTATCAGAAAGCCTCTACACATGGGTACCATCGCCGCATCTATCCCCAAACATATTGTAAAGCAATGTTTTGCAATGCAGAGTTCAGGCTCTTCTGGATAATAGGGCAACTGTGGTAATTCCTCTGACAGAAATGAGGAATGGAGTCTATTCCATCTCTTTTTTGGTGCAGGAGGTCATTGGAGTGTACGCAGGGTAGTACTTCACTTCAGGATGTTATCCTTTCAGCAGGTTATTTCTTTGGTGTCAGAAAACAACTTCTTCTCCACAATACACTTACAAGACGCCTATCTCCATGACCACATGTGCCAGAGCCATGAAAAGTTCCTTCTGTTTGCAGTGGGTTCTTCACATTTCCAATTTTGAATGATGTCCTTTAGCCTAACATAGGCACCCAGGGTGTTTATGAAAGTCTGGCAGTTCTGGTGGGTGTGCTGCATCAGGATGCCATTGCCATTCTAGCTTACCTGGACTACTGTCTAGCAATCTTGGTATTTGGGTGAACATGAGGAAGTCTCAGCTGATGATGGCTCAGGACCAAAAGTTTGTTGGTGCAAGGTTTCAAACCAGCAAAGGGTCAGTCTCTCTGACAGAGAAAAGAATCACATGCTCCATACTCATTTGATGGAGATCATGGGTCAGGACATTCCAAAACTGGCAGTCTGGCTTCAGGTGCAAGGCACCTTAGTAGCAAACAATTTTCTAGTGCCTTGGGCCATGATTCATCTGAACAAGGCTGTGAGGTACATTCTGGCTCAGTGGACCCATCTGATGAGGAGCTGACTGTAATGATTGCTAAGACATTGGACAGAAGGAAGGAACTTTTATAGTATATACATTCATTATACATCTGGACTGGAGTCCAGTTGTTACCTTCGCAGCACAATACCAGTGCAACAGGATTTAGCATCTGGATAGGATGTCAGCAGGTCCAGGGCCACTGATCGAAGGTCCCACAGTTGAGGTCCTCCAACTAGAGGGAATTGTAAGAATTTTGCTGGCAGTGCTGGCTTTTGTTCCTCATCTGATGGACGGAGCTGTTCTAATCAGAACAACAAAGCCTATTGATACCTCAACAAACAAGGGGACATGAGATCACTAGCATTGTTGAGGATCTCAGATCAGATATTATAATGGGCACATGACAGGGACTTAGATTTGAGTGCAATCTCCACTAAGTGGAAATTAAATACCCGGGCAGACAGACTGAGAAGGGAGAAATGTACTCACAGGAGCTGTATCTGAGCATTCATGCATTCGCCAGGATTTGTCCGAGGTAGGATCTTCCAAAGAGGTATATATTTCTGTCTACGAGGAACACCCTGCTTCTGTTAAAAATTGAGGGAGGAGAAGGTTTTGGCAGTGGATGTCCTCTCTTGCCCTTGACCACAAAGGATTTCACTATGCTTTTCCACAATTCTCTCTTCTCAGGTTTCTGATCAGGTTAAGGCAGGAAAGGTCTATATTTATTTTGATAGCCAGCACGGCCCGCTCTGCTTGGTTCCATCTAAATCATAACATTGAAGATTAATTAGGCGTTTCTTCTTTCTGTATCCCCGTTTCCCCAAGCATTTCCCTGTCTTCAGAGAAAGATCTTGAGAACCATCAGGCTGACGGCCTGTAGGATGAGAAGTCAGGCATGACAGAGAAGGGTGTTTTGGATACAGTAGCTTCCTCTATTCAGGCTTCTGCAAGGACTTTCATGCTGTCTTCTTATGCAAGGCATTGGGGTTCGTTCCAAAGATGTTGTGGGTCCAAACACTTAATTCCTCAGACTGTTGAGTTGTTTAAGGTGCTGGATTTCCTGCAGGATGGGTTTGCTCTAGTATTGAAGCTTTCAACCATTACAACTCATTGTGCAGCCGTTTGGGTCTATAGACCCTCTTGGGGTTAATCTTCAGGATGAAAAAATGTCTTATTCAGAGGTCATTTACGGGGGTTTTTAGCTTTGGAATATGGGAAAGCAGGGATATCCTATCCAGCTGGTATAAAAGGTAGATTAACCAGAGATATGTCTACCTCTTTTGTAGAGTTGCAGAGAGCATTACTGACTGGCATTTGTGGAGCTGGGACGTAAGCTGTGCCCTCTAGTGTTGTTAGACATTGCAGGGTAATGCATGAACTTGACCAGGCACAGGTTTGGGGATCAAAGGTACTATCTTCGATTAGGCAACAGAGATAAAACTGCATTACAATTCAGTTGTCCTGGTCTATGTCACTGCTTGCTACATCTCAGTTTGTAATTAATTGTGGCAAAACGCGTACCGGTAATTGCATTACTTTGAGTGTATTTTTGCCTAGATTAATTAACCCCTCTCTCTCTCCCTGTTGTGACGAGGCCATCTGAATTATTTGGGGACCCGAGTCAACTAAAGCAGGAAATGGTGAGGGATGGAGGGGGCTTTGTACAGTATTACTTGTTACTGCATGCGTCTGTGAGGCACGGTGGCCTCTATGTAACAGATCTAGTCAAAAACGCAGTTGGAGTAATGCAATTGCTTCTCAGTATCTCGAACATTAGACACAGAGAATAGAGAGCTTTTTGCTCTCCCTTCTGGCCAGGTTGTAGAAATATATTGTATATACAAGAGCTATGCCTCTGCACAAGCACCAACCAGATGATAGGTATTTAGACATGCCAGACACAGTTTGCACATTAATGTTTCATTTTATAATTCTTACAGAATGTTCTGACTGTCTTATGGCCATATTGCTGTTGATGCGGGATAATCAATTTCTTTCTACTGTGATAATACACTGGGCAAAAATAACAAAAATTGAGTGTAGGAAGTTGTCTCTGTACATACTAGTTCAAAGTGAGAGATAGGGTGCACAGAGTCCAAGGGTTCCCCTTAGAGGTTGATAGTGGCAAAATTAGATAATACTAATGTTCTATTTTGTGGTAGTGTGGTCGAGCAGTAGGCTTATCAGAGGGTAGTGTTAAGCACTTGTACACAAACAGGCAATAATTGAGAACACACACTCAAAGACGTAACTCCAGGCCAATAGGTTTTTATATAGAAAAATATTATTTTCTTAATTTATTTTAGAACCTCAAGATTCAGAATTTAGGTAAGTACATACATTGTAAGGTACGTCACACAGATAAGTATGGAACTTTGAATTAAAACAGTAATGTACACAGTTTTGGCAAAAATGACAATAAGCTATTTTAAAAGTGGACACTGCAAAAATCAACAGTTCCTGGGGAGGTAAGTATTGGTTAGTTTTTTCAGGTAAGTAAAGCACTTACAAGTTCAATCTCCTGGGCATAGGCATCCCACCGTTGGGGGTTCAAGTCAACCCCAAAAACCCAGCACCAGCAACACAGGGCCAGTCAGGTGCAGAGGTCAAAGTAGGGTCCAAATAGTATAGGCGCCTGTGGAGAACAGGGGTGCTCCGGTTCCAGTCTGCTAGCAGGTAAGTTCCTGCGTCCTCGGGGAGCAGACCATAGGGGTTTTGTAGAGCACTGGTGGGGACACACACAGGCACACAAAATACACCCTCAGCGGCACAGGGGCGGCCGGGTGCAGTGTGCAAAGTAGGTGTTGGGTTTTGCTTTGAAAGCAATGGAGGGAGGGGTCACTCTGGTGATGCAGGCAGGACACCGGGGGTCTTCTCTGGCCAGCCACAGACTGGGATGCCTGCTGGTCATTCCTGCACCCATAGTTGGTTTCTCTCGGTCCTGGGGGCTGCGGGTGCAGTGCTTTGTCCAGGCGTGGGGTTCCTTTGTTACCAGGCAGTCAGGTCAGGGGGAGCCTCTGGATCCTCTCTGCAGGCGTCGCTGTGGGGGTGCAGGGAAGTCAACTCAGGGTGTCCAGATCGTTGGAGTTGCCTGGGGGTCCTTTTTGCAGTGTTGGTTCTCCTGAACTCGAGCCGGGGGCGTCGGGTGCAGCGTGTGAAGACTCACGCTTCCGGAGTGAGGCGGGAGTCTCTTTAAAGGACAGAGCCGCTGTCCACGGGAGGTTGTTGGTCCTTAAGGTGCAGGTCAGTCCTCTGAGTCCTCAGAGGTTGCTGGCCCCGCTGGGTGCGTCGCTGTGCAGGTTCTTTGATTCTGGAGACAGGCCGGTAGGGCTGGGAACAAGTCATTTGTTGTCTCCGTCGTCTCTGCGGGACTGTCAGGTCTGCAGTCCTTCTTCTTTCTTCGGGTTGCAGGAATCTGATTTCCTGGGTTCAGGGTCACCCCTAAATAATCAATTTAGGGGTGTGTTTAGGTCTGGGGGCTACTGCCCTGGAGGGTGGCTACACCCTCTTTGTGCCTCCTCCCTGAGGGGAGGAGGGCTCATCCCTATTCCTACTGAGGGAATCCTCCCGAACAAGATGGAGGATTTCTTAAGGCAGGGATAACCTCAGCTCAGGGCACCTTAGGGGCTGTCCTGATTGGCGGGTGACTCCTCCTTGTTTTTCTCATTATCTCCTCCGGACTTTCCGCCAAAAGTGGGGGCTGTATCCGGACCGGTGAGTATCTCCACTAGCTGGAGTGCCCTGGGGCACTGTAACACCAGGCTTGAGCCTTTGAGGCTCACCGCCAGGTGTTACAGTTCCTGCAGGTGGAGGTGAGAAGCACCTCCACCCAGTGCAGGCTTTGCTCCTGGCCACAGAGTGACAAAAGCACTCGCCCCATGTGGCCAGAAACCCGTCTGGATGTGGCAGGCTGGCAGGAACTGGTCAACCTAACACTAGGAATTGTACTAGTGTACAGGGGGCATCTTAAATCTCTGTGTGTATTTTTCAATAAATCCCACACTGCCATCAGTGTGGATTTATTGTGCTGAGAAGTTTGATACCAAACTTCCCAGAATTCAGTGTAGCCATTATGGAACTGTGGAGTTTGTGTTTAGACAGACTCCCAGACCATATACTCTTTATGGCCACCCTGCACTTACAATGTCTAAGATTTGGCTTAGACACTGTAGGGGCAAAGTGTTCATGCAACAATGCCCTCATCTGTGGTATAGTGCACCCTGCCTTAATGCTGTAAGGCCTGCTAGAGGGGTGACTTACCTATGCCACGAGCAGTGGGTTGTAGGCATGGTACTCTGAGGCGAGTGCCATGTTGATTCACCAGCACACACAAGCTGTGAGGCAGTGTGCATGTGCTGAGTGAGGAGGCCCCAGGGTGGCATAATACATGCTGCAGCCCTTAGAGACCTTCCCTGGCTACAGGGCTCTTGGTACCAGGGGTACCATTTACAAGGGACTTATCTGTGTGCCATGGCTGTGCCAATTGTGGAGACAAAAGTACAGTTTAGGGAAATAACACGGGTGCTGGGGCCTGGTTAGCAGGGTCCCAGCACACTTTCAATTATAACTAGCATGACCAAAAGGCAAAAAGTTAGGGGGTAACCGTGCCATGAGAGGCATTTTCCTACATTGAGCATCAGTTTAAGATGGACCTTGCTGTAGGGACAGATTTTGGAGCAATTTGCACATAATCACCATTTTCTGCAAAACCTTTTAACATAAGATTCCAATATGAAATTCCATATATAGACTCAGTTGGCTCTATCTGGTCCAGGAACTGTTCAAATACCATTGTTAAAAAATCTATGAACTTCTTGGTCAGAGAACCCAGATTCAAAATCTAACCACCATCTGGCCTGAGTATACAGACAATATCCAACAATAGCAGTTATTTCCTTGGAGATATAGTCAGGGTTACCCCTTACTTCATGGAAGTCCAACGTATAGAACGAGGACTTACATGACTTGAGCAAGACATGCTAATTTGCATATTTTAACCGTTTCTCTAATTTATTCAAAAGTCTTCTTATAAGAATATAGATATTTGTTGGACCACAATATCACCCAATAATGTAGGAACATGAGATTTGCTATACCTGCTACATACTTAAGTTTCAGATCCCTACGTATACACGTACCAGGATCATAGTGGTGCACTTTGGGGTAAATTAAGAAGTCCTGTCAGAAATCTGTTTTCTACCCCAAGAAGATCGGTTAAATTGCCATTGCTCCAAAGCTCAGGACCATAAAGAGCTGCCACAGCCCTTAAGCATGATATATCGTAAGTGCTGGTAATATAGTGCAGTAGATCAAAGATTGACGAGGCTCTCTGCTGGAGGGTCTGTTATCTTCTTAATATCTGGGGTGCCAAAGACAACACATTGGCCAAGTGCACCCACAGATAAACAAAATCCTATTCAATAAGACACTTTTCCAAAGCTATATGATAAAATGAAACATATGATCAATGGTGCTGGCGTGTATTCGAAACCCCGCCTGGAGATGTGATAAAACTTGTGAGTCATTGATGCATTCATGTACTCTGGCCGATAACTGACTGTAAATATTTTTTATATTTTGCCAATTAAGCTAATTGGTCTGTAGTTCCCTGGACTGTATCTACTTCCTTTAAAAAAAAATCTGAATAATCTTGGGCCCTCTCCAGGTCTCAGGGATACCATCTCCAGGTAAGATTGCATTGTAAAGAACATCTAAATATGGACCCCAGAAAGCATGCTCAGAACGATAAAGGCCCTCGAGGTTCCTATCCAAGCTAGGGATTTGCCAGCTTTCATGGTCTTAATATCTGCAAATGTTTCTTCTAGCATAAAGGAAACCGGAGACCATAGACCAGCAACAGCCAGAAGTTTTTTTTTTATCATGATCCTCAGTAAGGTTGTCTCTTCTAGCTGGAATAGAATAAAGATCTGAGAAGTATTCAAATCAGGACTATGGCTGGATATTAAATTCCTCATCCCTGGTTGTTTTTTAGATTACCATGTGTAAACACAGGCCAGAAAGATCTGGGGGCATATTTATACTCCGTTTGCGCCGAAATTGCGTCGTTTTTTTAACGCAATTTCGACGCAAAACTAACTCCATATTTATACTTTGGCGTTAGATGCGTCTAGCGCCAAAGTCCATGGAGTTAGCGTCATTTTTTAGCGTGGACACCTACTTGCGTTAATGATATGCAAGGTAGGCGTTCCCGTCTAAAAAATCGACTCCGAGGCATGTGCGTGGGATTTATACTCCCGGGCAAAAATCACGCCCAGGAGTGGGCGGGTCTAAAAAACCCGCATTAGAGCCGGATTTTAACGCCTGGGTCAGGGCAGGCGTTAAGGGACTGAATGAGCCCAGAGGTGCCCTCCCCTGCCCCCAGGGATACCCCCTGCCACCCTTGCCCACCCCAGGAGGACACCCAAGGATGGAGGGACCCACCCCAGGGACATTAAGGTAAGTTCAGGTAAGTATTTAAAAAAAAAAAAAATTGTGGCATGGGGGGCCTGATTTGTGCCCCCCTACATGCCACTATGCCCAATGACCATGCCCAGGGGACAGAAGTCCCCTGGGCATGGCCATTGGGCAAGGGGGCATGACTCCTGTCTTTGCTAAGACAGGAGTCATTTCAATGGGGGTTGGGAGTGAAAAAAAATGGCGCAAATCGGGTTGAGGCGATTTTTTTGCCTCAGCCTGACTTGCACCATTTGTGGACGCCCATATGCCATTTTCCCCCTACGCCGGCGCTGCCTGGTGTACGTCGTTTTTTTTACCGCACACCAGACAGCGCCGGCGGCTAACGCCGGCTAACGTCATTCAATAAATACGGCGCCCGCATGGTGCTTCAGAATGGCGTTAGCCGGCACTAATTTTTTTGACGCAAAACTGCGTTAGCGCAGTTTTGCGTCAAAAAGTATAAATATGGGCCCTGGTGTCATTGGTTTTCAGGGCGATAGCCAGATCTCGCCAGTGTCAGCGCTTAATTATCTCAGCCCTAATGTTGCTTTTTATTACTAAAAACAATGTTGATGTTGCCTTCCTGCAGCTACTATCAAATTGAGCTCTTCCATTTTTGTTAGAAGAGCTGTGACTTCATGATCCTAAGAAAACAATCTCTCTGCACATTAAACAAGATATGGTGAATATTCTGTATCGTGATCCTTAAAGCAAGGATATTTATACAATATTCAAGGGTGTCAGCAACAGTGGTATAACTATTGGCAAATATATATTTTCTTGCCTCTATTCAAGACCACTTCACACATCTCCTATTAGTATGCAAAATTGGCGTATCAGGTATATTGGTTGGTGCTGCCAGGTAAGGGTGTTGTTCATTAAAAGAGTAAGTGCATTATGATCACTGTCGTTTTTGTCAACCACTAACATATCATGTAGACTAGACCAAAGAAGTAGGTCAGGTTAAGTATAATTATTTTAGTAGTGTTTGTCCCCCTCTGAAATGTATGCACAGCATGCAAATCTGAATTAGATTGCCCGTTACAGGTTTGTAATCTTGAGTCAGGATAAGTGTTGCCAGCTGCAGAGCTGCGACAGACCAGTTCTTCAGAGGAGGGGCCACGAGTGCTGGAATACCCCATGCTTCATCTTCATCATGTATTATACTAAAGGGCTCATAGGTCTCTGTAAAATCACCAGACAAGGGAAGGCGGCAATTGCTACTACTCTGTTCCAGATGATCATCCATTAAAGTTATAGTGGAAGATCCATTGTTCTGGGTAAAACTGTGATTATGAACATTGATTAATCGATGACAGGGACCAATGGCAGAGAACAGGAGAAGCACTAAAATGTCGGGGGACCTTATGTCAAGCGATTGGATTTTAGAAGCTAGAAATGTTTACTCCAAATGGCTAATCCACTGGGTGGGCAAACAGCAACTGAAGGCCTCACTTCAATACTAACCAGTAAGCATCCTGATCTGTGCAATAGAGTTTATGCCCAGGTTTCTTGAAAAACACATATGTGGAATTTTATATGAAGGCACAGCATACTAGATCATTAAGTATAGAACTCAATTCCGCCACATTTCTTGATAACAGCCACATCCAGGGGTATTCGGTAGGCCATGCTGCAGATGCAGATGAACATTATCATTAGCCAAGCAGGACACACCGGGAGACCCTGGAGCATTGGCAATTTGGTTCTCTGTAGTGGTAATTAACAGGTTCCCAAAATTAAATTGAGTAATTACCTTCACTACGTAGATGTGACCAATGTTAATAGGAACTACTCCATGGGCAGCTAGAAGATGGCCATCGACATGTCAGTCTACCACAGCCATCGCTGAACTCAAGCTGGGTATTGATGAAGCTGCACTTAACATACACCTACAGGTATGATGTAAAACTTTATTAGGTTCATCAGATGGAGTTTTGGAGTATATTGTAAATGGTGGGTTAAACTTAAAATTAAATTGCAGAGCCATTGGGAGGGGTAGTCACCAGGCCTTCAGCTAACTCTTCACAGACCAGTCTCAGTGCTATATAATGATATAGCCCATATAAAAGATTGGATCCTTTGACAAAGCAGCAATGCTGCTATGTCTTATGCAGAAAATCACTTTGTTCCTCAATGAGTCATTATCTTCCCTTGCATTAAGTGGCAATTTAGAGTCATTGACCATAGGTAACACCCTACTTTTATTAAATACAAGGCAATGAGATGCAATGTGTTCCCCAGTTTTCCCTATGTACACAGGTTTTAATCGTGTGTTGTAGAAAATTATGCAGACTCGCTAGTTATAGGTATATTGGCTTTCCTTCCCTGGGGAAAGGTTTAGGATGAGGAATAGTTGGAAGGGTTATGACTATTAGATGATTTAATAACTGTGTAGCCGCAGTCTTCTCCCACCTGACCAAAGTTTGCTTTCCTCCTTATTTCTGGGTGGATATTGGCATTGCTATCAAAGTACATACTTGCATTATGTTGCCCAGTAAAGGGTGGCTCCTCCCCTTCACAGGTCTATTTTTTTTCTAAAATAAAGGCAGGACCACCTTGCAACAGTTTATTGATTTTTGTGGATAGCGCCAAGACTAATTCTTTTAGTGACTGATTTCAGACCTTATTGACTGGCTTATGCTTAACTTGTCAGCATTACTGTTAGAAATGGGGTATTTGGTTGGCTGTCAGGTTACCCCCTGTCCAAGCTACCCCAGACACACACCAGAGGGTTGAAGAATGCATTGTGTGAGGGCAGGCACAGCCCTTTCAGGTGTAAGTGACCACTCCTCCCACCCCTCCTAGCACAGATGGCTCACCCCAACTCCCTTTGTGTCACTGTCTAGAAAGAGGTGCAAACAGCCCAACTATCAAACTGACCCAGACAGGGAATCCACAAACAGGCAGAGTCACAGAATGGTTTAAGCAAGAAAATGCCCACTTTCTAAAAGTGGCATTTTCAAACATAATCAATCAATCAATCAGGAATTTGCAAAGGGCACTACTCACCCGTGAGGGTCTCAAGGCTCTGAGGAGGGGAGGGGGCAGAACGAGGATAGTAGGGGGAGGTATTTCAGCTACTGCTCGAACAGCCAGGTCTCGAGAAACACATAATCTTAAAAACAAGTTTACTAAAAGATGTATTTTTAAATTGTAAGCTCAGAGACCCCAAACTCCACGTCTATCTGCTCCCAAAGGGAATCTATGCTTTAATCATTTTAATAGGCAGCCCCAATGTTAACCTATGAGAGGGACAGGCCTTGCAACAGTGAAAAACGAATTTGGCAGTAATTCACTATCAGGACATATAAAACACATTACTGTATGTCTTACCTTAAACATACACTGCACCCTGCCCATGGGGCTACCTAGGGCCTACCTTAGGGGTGTCTTACATGTAGGAAAAGGGAAGGTTAAGGCCTGGCAAGTGGGTACTGTAGGAAGTTGGCTCTGTATGTGCTATTTCAAAGTAAGGAATAGCATGCACAGAGTCCAAGGGTTCCCCTTAGAGGTAAAATAGTGGTAAAAAGAGATAATACTAATGCTCTATTTTGTGGTAGTGTGGTCGAGCAGTAGGCTTATCCAAGGAGTAGTGTTAAGCATTTGTTGTACATACACATAGACAATAAATGAGGTACACACACTCAGAGACAAATCCAGCCAATAGGTTTTGTTATAGAAAAATATCTTTTCTTAGTTTATTTTAAGAACCACAGGTTCAAATTTAACATGTAATATCTTGTTCGAAAGGTATTGCAGGTAAGTACATTAGGAACTTTGAATTATTTCAATTGCATGTATACTTTTCAAGTTATTGACAAATAGCTACTTTAAAAGTGGACACAGTGCAATTTTCACAGTTCCTGGGGGAGGTAAGTTTTTGTTAGTTTTACCAGGTAAGTAAGACACTTACAGGGTTCAGTTCTTGGTCCAAGGTAGCCCACCGTTGGGGGTTCAGAGCAACCCCAAAGTCACCACACCAGCAGCTCAGGGCCGGTTAGGTGCAGAGTTCAAAGTGGTGCCCAAAACGCATAGGCTAGATTGGAGAGAAGGGGGTGCCCCGGTTCCGGTCTGCTTGCAGGTAAGTACCTGCGTCTTCGGAGGGCAGACCAGGGGGGTTTTGTAGGGCACCGGGGGGGACACAAGCCCACACAGAAATTTCACCCTCAGCAGCGCGGGGGCGGCCGGGTGCAGTGTAGAAACAAGCGTCGGGTTTGCAATGTTAGTCTATGAGAGATCAACGGATCTCTTCAGCGCTGCAGGCAGGCAAGGGGGGGCTTCCTCGGGGAAACCTCCACTTGGGCAAGGGAGAGGGACTCCTGGGGGCCACTTCTCCAGTGAAAGTCCGGTCCTTCAGGTCCTGGGGGCTGCGGGTGCAGGGTCTTTTCCAGGCGTCGGGACTTAGGTTTCAGAGAGTCGCGGTCAGGGGAAGCCTCGGGATTCCCTCTGCAGGCGGCGCTGTGGGGGCTCAGGGGGGACAGGTTTTGGTACTCACAGTCGGAGAGTAGTCCGGGGGTCCTCCCTGAGGTGTTGGTTCTCCACCAGCCGAGTCGGGGTCGCCGGGTGCAGTGTTGCAAGTCTCACGCTTCTTGCGGGGAGATTGCAGGGTCTTTAAAGCTGCTCCTTGAAACAAAGTTGCAGTCTTTTTGGAGCAGGTCCGCTGTCCTCGGGAGTTTCTTGTCTTTTTCGAAGCAGGGCAGTCCTCAGAGGATTCAGAGGTCGCTGGTCCCTTGGAAGGCGTCGCTGGAGCAGAGTTCTTTGGAAGGCAGGAGACAGGCCGGTGAGTTTCTGGAGCCAAGGCAGTTGTCGTCTTCTGGTCTTCCTCTGCAGGGGTTTTCAGCTAGGCAGTCCTTCTTCTTGTAGTTTGCAGGAATCTAATTTTCTAGGGTTCAGGGTAGCCCTTAAATACTAAATTTAAGGGCGTGTTTAGGTCTGGGGGGTTAGTAGCCAATGGCTACTAGCCCTGAGGGTGGGTACACCCTCTTTGTGCCTCCTCCCAAGGGGAGGGGGTCACAATCCTAACCCTATTGGGGGGATCCTCCATCTGCAAGATGGAGGATTTCTAAAAGTTAGAGTCACTTCAGCTCAGGACACCTTAGGGGCTGTCCTGACTGGCCAGTGACTCCTCCTTGTTGCTTTCTTTGTTCCCTTCAGCCTTGCCGCCAAAAGTGGGGGCCGTGGCCGGAGGGGGCGGGCAACTCCACTAAGCTGGAGTGCCCTGCTGGGCTGTGACAAAGGGGTGAGCCTTTGAGGCTCACCGCCAGGTGTTACAGCTCCTGCCTGGGGGAGGTGTTAGCATCTCCACCCAGTGCAGGCTTTGTTACTGGCCTCAGAGTGACAAAGGCACTCTCCCCATGGGGCCAGCAACATGTCTCTAGTGTGGCAGGCTGCTGGAACTAGTCAGCCTACACAGACAGTCGGTTAAGTTTCAGGGGGCACCTCTAAGGAACCCTCTGGGGTGTATTTTGCAATAAAATGTACACTGGCATCAGTGTGCATTTATTGTGCTGAGAAGTTTGATACCAAACTTCCCAGTTTTCAGTGTAGCCATTATGGTGCTGTGGAGTTCGTGTTTGACAGACTCCCAGACCATATACTCTTATGGCTACCCTGCACTTACAATGTCTAAGGTTTTGTTTAGACACTGTAGGGGTACCATGCTCATGCACTGGTACCCTCACCTATGGTATAGTGCACCCTGCCTTAGGGCTGTAAGGCCTGCTAGAGGGGTGACTGACCTATACTTGCATAGGCAGTGAGGGGCTGGCATGGCACCCTGAGGGGAGTGCCATGTCGACTTACTCGTTTTGTTCTCACTAGCACACACAAGCTGGCAAGCAGGGTGTCTGTGCTGAGTGAGAGGTCTCCAGGGTGGCATACGACATGCTGCAGCCCTTAGAGACCTTCCCTGGCATCAGGGCCCTTGGTACTAGAAGTACCAGTTACAAGGGACTTATCTGGATGCCAGGGTCTGCCAATTGTGGATACAAAAGTACAGGTTAGGGAAAGAACACTGGGGCTGGGGCCTGGTTAGCAGGCCTCAGCACACTTTCAATTGTAAACATAGCATCAGCAAAGGCAAAAAGTCAGGGGGCAACCATGCCAAGGAGGCATTTCCTTACAGGTACACTTTGCGAAGTCGAATTGGCAGTTTAAAACTGAACACACAGACACTGCAGTGGCTGGTCTGAGCCATGTTTACAGGGCTACTAATGTTGCATGCCCACTAGTAGCATTTGATTTACAGGCCCTAGGCATCTCTAGTGCACTGTACTAGGGACTTACCAGTAAATAAAATATGCCAATCATGGAAAGACAGTTACATACACATTTTATACAAGAGCTCTTGCACGTTAGCACTGGATAGCAGTGGAAAAGTGCCCAGAGTAACAAAAACCGCAAAAACATAGTCCAGTACACATCAACAACCTGGGAAACAGAGGCAAATGTTAGGGTAGACCACGCCAAGGATGCAAAGTCTAACAATTACCATTGAACTTAACTGTGGTGGTCATCTGCTTTGCCTATTATGTCAGTAGACATATTATTCACAGATATAACATCATATGGTTCATCAGCCAATAAGAGTGCAAAACTATTGGGAGGTACTTTTTTGGGGTGGATATAACTTGGAGATTGTGCTCCTGTAGCACGTTACTAGAAGGAGATGGTGCGGTGTCACACTGTGAGTGATCCGTATGGGCAATAGGCCCCTTATTCATAGGACTTGGAAAGCCACTTACCCTTTGATGTGAAGATGTAATCTATGTAATTCCCCCTTGTCAATAATCAGATATTTGCTTTGGTTTTTAAAAAAATACTAAGGACCTTGGGAACTGGTTTAGAGCCAATAGAAATCCCTTCAGTGATTTTGTCAGTAGTTGATTCAACCTCCTCAATGAGGTCATCGATTACCTCAAGCATACGATTCTCAGTAGCATATTTTGCAGATTTCTTATTCTTTCACGCAACTTGCAGGCTCTTTGCTGCTTTCCTTTTCTCCATCTTCAAACGCTATTTTTACAGAGAACCTTCTATATCCCTACTCGATGGACTGGTCAACCAAGCTCCTTACAGCAGTTATCAAAAACAACTTGCCAGTTGAGTCAAGGTTCATGAGAAGCCATCTGCAATGACCAGTTAGAACCAAATCTAAAGAAGGGATGTCGAACGGCAGTGTTCTTTGCTGCAAAACAGTTCAACAGGGACTATGCCATGTCTCAATCAAGCGAACCAGTTCACACAGGAATAATCACAAAAATATTGTACTCGGGTATACTCTATACATAACAGGGCCAGGATGTCAGTAAAAGTACTTGTTTTGCAGCATAAATATTTTCTGGATTCACACGCTGTGCATTATTCCTCCATCCAGAATTCTCCATTGTGTTAGTCCTTTCTCTTTCTTTTTTTTGGGGTGGACTGCCCCAACTTTTTTGTGCCTAATCCAGCCTCTCCTTACATCATATGTCCCTCCCGAAATCGTTCACGCATGGTAGCCATTTTCAGATTCTTTTTATCCACTGTTGGGTCAGGGAGCATTGCTGAAGCTTCTCCAACCACTGAAAGGAAGGTTTGCTTGAAAGTTTGTCGAGGAAGAAGCTAACCCACTAGAGAAATTCTGCCAAAGTGCCATCACCAGTTTGCACAAAAAGATAACTACCAGGTGTGCAACCTTTGTCTTCTGATAGACCACAGAAGTGACAACTGTGAGACCTATGCAAAGTCCCGTCACTAGTTTGCACATAAAGATAAACACCAAGTGTGCAACCTTTGCCTTCCGTTAGACCACAGAAGTGACAACTGTGAGGCCTGTGCTGACTTCAAACCGAAGACCTTAAAAGCGAGAGCAAACAGAGGCAAGCACGCTATGCCATTAAATGGCAACTGAGATGCTTGTGCAGACTTCAAACCGAAGACCTGAAATGCAAGAAGCAAACAGAGGCAAGCACACTACACCATTCAAGGGTAGAAGGAGACACCATCACGGAGAGACCTGAGGTTGTCAATCTAGGAGGAAGACAACATCGCTGAAGGAGAGGGCTCAGACACCGAAATAAGAATCATCAATTTTGAAAAAGAACAACAAAAACAGAAGGAGAGATGGTTGCAGGTAACTCTGAAGAAACAGATTGGGGGTGAGTCTCGAACAACAGACTGAAAATCAGAAAAATCTGCCCTGGCAGTGAAAATCTTGCCAACCAAAGGTAAGCAAAATGCCACAAGAGCCCCTCGGGTCCCACAACAAGGACACTGCAGGCAGACCAACTTCTAAGAAGCCAACGGTTTCGGAAGACGACCGAAGTTGAGAGAGGGTAAAAAAAGGGTTGATTGAGACACAGATGCCAGAAGCCTCGACATCGAAGATAATATCGACACCTATACTCAATGCCGAAGAACGCTCGACCGAGATCAAAAGGAGGAAGAGGTGCCTCGAAGCTGAACTGGCCGTGCACCTGCAAAAGAAGAAAGAGTTTGATACTACAGAATTTACCCAAAACATGTGATGGAGCAGACACAAAGGGCCAAGGACTAAGAAGATCTAGAGCCCCCAACGACCCCAGAATCACAGGATGAAGAGGAACAAGAAATCTTCGAAGAAGAAGATCCGGAGTGTTGGGGGGCGTGGCCGGCAGCCGATGAGGCTGCAAGCGTAACGCGGGGCTCTGGGGTGGCGAACGGGGCCCGGCCGTCATTAATATCCTGCAATGCACCCCGAGGTGGAAAATGACCGTAGGCACCTACTTTAATAAGCGGACAGCACCTGGGGAAGCCGTTTATTTTGAGCTTCCACCCTGGCAAACTTGGCAAAAAGTGAACTTCTCCGGAGACCGGACCGAAACAAAATGGCGACCGTATCCTCCGGAGCTGCCGATCGAGGGAGGAAAAGAGAAGCCGTGGAGTAAAAGACCCGTGACACATCAAAACTGATGCGAGTTGCCGGGGAATCCACCTGGCTTGACCAGACTTCCGAGGGGACTGGTTGAGTGGGGGACTCCTGTGGGAAGAGACCTGTGGCCCCACCTGGGTGGAGAGGAAAGACCCGGAACTCACCGGCGTGAGTGGCAAGATCGAGGGAGCGCCCGCGGGGCCGTGGCCCTTGGGCACAGCCGAAGATTGTTTTTGATCGGCTAAGAGACGCTGAGGCGGAGAAAACGGTGCGAGTCCTTGGCGGTGCCGGGGGCCGAGGGGCATAGCGGGAGATCGGTGGTGCCCCCGGCCCGGGCTTCCCCCCTTCTGGCTTGGTCCTGGGGGGTCCCGACGGCCTGTGAGCGGTGGACCGGGGGGGAAGTGCCCCTGCACCTACACCTACGCTGGACTGGGATGGGGCCGGCCAGCTTTAGTGATGCCCCACACTGCGATGAGGACAAAACAAAATATAGGAATATAAAATAACAGAGATCCCCGAGCGGGCCCGAGAACTGACCGCGTCTCTTGGGGATTTGGAGATTACTGGTGGGCCCTTGACCGGGTTACACTTGTTGCCTCCGGGTCGCGAACGGCGCTTGGGGCTTCATCCAGAGAGCGGAAATACCTCTGTCTCGGCGGCCGGGGGGCGGAATGGAACTCTGAGCGCGGCCACCTCCCTTGGTCCCCTAAGAACTGAGAGGCTCATACAATCATTACCTGAAAGTAGGGAACATAAAGCGGGGGAGGGGAGGTGTCCCGCCCGTCACCCCCGATCCACATCTAGAGGAGGAGGTGAGATCCCGGATAAGACTAGAGAGTCTAACCGAGTGGGCTCCATTGACTGGGACCCCCTCCCCGCTTCGACTGCCCATCTAATCACAGCTCTAGGTCAGACATGGGGAAAACCCAAAAACGCGAAGACCAGAAACAAGTGGAGCCCACGTTTAATCAATCTATTAACCCTGCAAACTTAGAGAGTCGGTCACAACAGGAAACAACGCTGGACACAATCCTCCTAGCCATTAAGGAGTCACGTGAAGCACTCGAACAAAAAATTGACAATCTATCATCTGACCTCTCACTGCTTCGAGATGACCACCAAAAGCTGAAGGAAAGAGTAGGAACAAACGAAAAGTCTCTCACCACGGTTTCTCTAACTCAACAAGCAGCAACCAAAGATATGGCGCAAATCACTTCTCGAATTAAAACATTAGAAACTAGAGCAGAAGATGCTGAAAATCGAGTGCGCGGAGTCCCGGAGGGCGCAGAATCCTCAGCAGATAATATGGAATCCTTCCTGGAAACTTGGATCAGGAACACGATAGATTCAGAGGGTCTATCAGCTTACTTTGCAATAGAAAGAGCCCATAGGATACCCAGTAGGAGACCCCCTCCGGGAGCAAGACCTCGTCCTGACATAGCGAAACTACTACATTACAAAGATAGAGACTATGGCCCTCATTCTGACCCTGGCGGTCGGCGGAGAGACGGCGGTCGGACCGCGAACAGACCGGCGGTATTAAAAATGGCATTCTGACCGCGGCGGTCCCCGCCGCGACCGACCGCCACTTCTCCACTCCGACCGCCACGGCGGTCATGACCGCGGGGCTGGAGTTTGCGCACTCCGGCCCGGCGGTCGTCCCAAGACCGCCAAGGGTATTATGACCCTGCCTACCGCCGCGGTTTCTTGCGGGCGGGAACCGCCGTGCGAACCATGGCGGTAAGCACTATCGGGGCCAGGGAATTCCTTCCCTGGCACTGATAGGGGTCTCCCCCACCCCCCACTACCCACCCGAGTCCTCCCCCCACACCCTCCACCCCCCTGCCACCCCCCAGAGGTGGTACGAACCCCCTCCCCACCCCCACCCCGACATGCACATACATGCACCGCGACATGCACACACCCCCAACATGCACATATACACACCCCCTACACACACATACACAACGGGGACACATACCCGCACACATACATGCAGACATGCGCACCTGCCGAACAGCACACATTACCCATAGACACAGCAGCACCCCCCGCCCGCATACACGCACTCACACACCCCCTCTACACACTCACACGCACACCCCCATGCACGCCCACATCACACAACACCCCCCCACCCCCTCCCCTCACGGACGGTCAACTTACCTTGTGCGTTGGTCCTCCGGGAGGCGACGGGAGCCATGGGGAGGTGACCGCCAACAGAAGACCGCCAACAGAAGACCGCCACACAGAAATGTGGGTCGTAATTCTGTGGGCGGTGTTCTGCTGGCGTGGCGGTGGAGGTTGACCAGTCTCCACTTTCCCGCCGACCGCCAGTGTGGCTGCTGGCGGTTTTCCGGCGGAACGCTCCCAGCGGTCAGAATGCGCACAGCGGCATACCGCCGCGGTCGGCGGTCTTCACCGCGGCGGTAACTCGGCGGTCTTGCGAAAAGACCGCCAAGGTCAGAATGAGGGCCTATATACTCTCACAATCTTGGCAACTTGGGGAAACCTTGTGCAATAATCAGCGGGTCATGATATTTCCAGACTTCACCAAAGAAACCCAGACGCAAAGGGCCTCTTCCTACGAACATAAACGCACCCTGCGGGAAAACAGAATAAAGTACGCAATGCTCTTCCCTGCTAAACTCAGAATAGAACATGACGGGAAAACATACTTTCTTTTGTTACCTCAACAGGTGGAGGAGTGGCTGGAATCGTGGGGCTTGACCTCCGCGGCCCCCCCCAGTTCATCTCCAAAGATGAGGAAACAACGCAGCAGATCTTTGAGGCGAATAACGGAAGCGGCCCCACCAAAGCACCAGTCCCTTCGGCAGATGCGGGACGCCGTAGATGCGGCCGTGGCCCTGAGTGGGGGGATGGGCCATCGACCCCGGACATCAGGTAGCCTCTCGGATTTTGACACCAGTTGCGGGGTCTCGTCCATTTCCTCACGAGACACTACTACTAGCTTACCCAAAATAACTCCTGGAACCTCGGAAGAAATTATATGATCCGAATGGACGAAATCTAACCCGTTCGTAAGTACCATAATAAAGTTAATGGCTTTTGACTATGGACCCAGGGCAACCTTTTCCCCATCTGGATAAGTAAAATCTTGGACAAAGTAGACGCTTCACAGAACTGAGCATGATGCGGCCGGGCCCTGTCTTTACAGTAGAAATGTTAAAGGTTTGGACGGGAAGAATTTTAGTTACTGGTCCTGGGGAGTGGGAGTTGGGATATCAGTTTGTTAAAGTAGTTTTAGGGTGATATCGTGCACTAGTTCTAAGTATGTTAAACAGAACTCGAAATAGATACCTGAAAGGTAATCGTAACAGAGGAAAGTCCCTGAGACTCTTCCCCTATAGCAACCAAAAACCAGTAAAAAAGATACTATGGCCTCAAGATACAAAGTGTTGACCTGGAATGTCAGGGGGTTAAATAATCTATCCAAAAGGTATAAAATATATAACTTCCTTAAACGCAGAGGGGCACACATACCCATACTGCAAGAAACCCATCTACTGGAACAGGAAGTAAGGGCACTCAAGAAAAGATGGAGAGGCCAAACATACGCAACTAATTACTCAGCATTTGCAAGGGGAGTTCTGATCTGGGTCCGCCCTGGTGTCCCATTCCAAGCTCTACACACAATCATTGATAAAGAAGGGAGGTATGTTGTGGTTATGGGAAGGCTAGATGGAAGAGAAATAACACCAGGGGGCCTATATGCCCCGAATTATGATCCAAAGAAATTCTTTGATAGACTTTCCCGGGAACTATGTCCGTATCTCACGAGCCAGAAAATGATAGGAGGGGACTTTAATTGTATAGCTGATATTAACATGGACAGATCACACCCACCCCTTTCACAAACACAAACACTAAAAGCTACTAAAGCATTCACAGAATGGCAACAACACTGGCAATTAGGAGACTGTTGAAGGGACCTTAACCCGCACAATAGAGAATATTCTTTCTATACGTCAATACATGATCTACATGTAAGACTAGACACAATACTAATATCCCCAGAACTACTAACCACTGTAGCAACAGCCGAATATCTCGGGCGCACTATATCAGATCATAATCCCCTGGTGGTCTCATTAGCTTGGAATAGAGAGTGCGCATCAATCCCTACTTGGTGACTTGGAACAGAGGTACTAGAGGACGAGGCCTTTAAACTCGCACTACACACTAGTATTGTAGATTATTTCAAGTTAAACTCAGGAACGGCTTCCTCCGAAGCAATATAGTGGGAAGCCTTTAAAATAGTAATCCGAGGCAACTGTATTGGAGAAGGTGTGGGAGTCTGCAGATCCATTGAATCAGAGCTCAAAAAACTTGAAGATTCCCTGAGAAATATTGAATGTAGGCTACCCGCTCACCCGGAGCTGACCCCCCTTATGAATGAAGCAAAAGCTAAAATAACCGAGGAGAACATAAGACTGTCTCGTTTCGACTATAAACAATACATTTGCAGACAACACGCTGAGGGTGACAAAGCAGGCGCCCTTCTGGCATGGCTAGTCAAACCCTCGAAACAACAAACAACCATAGTCGAAATTGAGAGAGTCCCAAGTGACAGAGTACTTACCCAAAAGGAAATAAACTCCTGCTTCTATGAATATTATTCTTCCCTATACGCAGCCCCCACTAACATTATCAGTAATTCCCAAGTTGAGGAATTGGAAGTACTTGCCCTCCCTAAAATAGGAAACAACGAGAGCATGTCTTTAGCGGGCCCTATAACAATAACTGAAATCAAGACAGCAATTCAGGGCATGGCAAAGGGTAAAGTGCCGGGAGCAGATGGACTATCCACAGAGTTTTACTTACAATACCAGGATATACTAGCTCCTGGACTCTGCACACTATATGTAGAAGCATGGCATAATAACAGATTACCCCAATCGACCAACGAGGCCATAATGATCCCACTATTAAAACCAGAGAAATCCCCCACAGAGGTCCGGTCCTACCATCCGCTATCCATGTTGAATCTAGACGATAAAATATTAAGTCGAATCCTAGCTAATAGACTCTTACCCCTTATGTCCTCCCTAATTCACCAAGGCCAGTCGGGATTCATCCCACAGCGCAATACAGTGCAAAATATCAGGCGCTTGATCACAGTACTCCATTCTGTACCCCCTACCACTCTACAAGCAGCAATAATATCAATAGACATAGAAAAAGCATTTGACAGCTTAAGATGGGACTACCTAGAACAAGTTATGTTGAAGCTGGGACTGGGAGAAGGTTTTACTCGCTGGACCAGATTATTATACACTAACCCCACAGGTAGAGTACGCACAGGCAGCACATTCTCCGAACCCTTTTCAGTGGGAAGAGGGACCAGGCAAGGTTGCCCACTCTCCCCTCTTTTATTCGCCTTAGCGTAGAACCTCTGGCGCAAACAGCTAGATCAAAAAAGTATTTTGAGGGCATCCCAATAAACAATTGGACACACTACATTGCCCTATACGCAGATGATATGTTACTCTTTCTCAAGAACTTGGTAGCGGACCTACCAGGAGTGATAACTATGTTAGAGAAATTTGGAGCAACCTCGGGCCTATGGATTAACTGGAGCAAATCCTCACTTTTCCCGATATTTAAGGACACTCCGAGACCCTCTGATACTATGGGGTTACCCTGGTGTCCGAGTACATTCAAATATCTAGGAGTGAACATTTATCACTCAGTGGATGACCTACTAGAGGGGAATGTGCATGGAGCAATTAGGGGAATTAAAACTAGCATGCACTTCTGGAGTACCCTGCCTCTAACAGTCGCAGGGAGAGTTGCCCTACTCAAAATGATTGTAGTGCCCAGACTTCTGTACTATTTCGCCACGCTTCCTCTCATAATCCCGAAGGCTGTATTTAAGAGCTTAGAATCTATAATTGCAAGCTTTATCTGGGGAACAAACAGACACAGAATAGCGCTGCAAACCCTTTAAAGGCCCACCACGGAGGGAGGCCTAGCCGTTCCAGACTTAGAAATATATTATTGGGCAGGGCAAATACAATGGTTGGCTAAATTAATTAACAAACCCCCAATCGCAGAAGAGTTACAGATTCCACTAAACTGTACACTAGAAAAACTATTACATATAGTTCTGAAACCTAGAAAACCAAAGGTGCCATTTCCATTTGAGTGGGAGGCTACGAGAGACTGCTGGGATCAATACTTAAGACGTTCACACATTAATATCCCTTACGCAGCCGGCATCCCTTTAAGAGCAATGAGTTGCATCCTGGGTAACCAGAGCGTCAGACACCTCAAAAAGCTAGCTCCATATAATATTACAACACTAGGAGACTTATATGACAATGGAAAGTTGCATTCTTATGCAGAACTACAAGAACGTTCTGCCCTCCCTCCCGGTTTATTTCTCACCCACAGCGCCCTCATTAGAACTATTCAAACAACATGGAGCACAGGTATATGCGAGCCCCCTACCCATGAAGGATGCAGCCTCCTCTGCACTATAGGAGACCAGAAGGGAGTAATTTCAGGGATTTATAAAGCAATACAGAACAACACTCGCTCCCCTCTAACTAAACTCAAGTCCAAATGGCAGTTAGATCTTAACACAACATTGGACGACTCTCAATGGGCCAGAATCACAGCTCATATCTATGCAGTATCTAGGAACGCTAGATTTAAACTGATAAATCTGTAAATTTATCATAGAGCCTATTTAACCCCCCACAGGATAACCAGAATATATAACACGAATAATTCCGGTTGCCCCCGGTGCGCAGAACTAGCAGCAGACTTAATGCACATGATATGGAATTGCCCCCCAGTTACCGCGTACTGGGTAGACGTTTTCAGGAAAATAGCCACCAGCACTGGAAGACCCCTAATTTCAACCCCACTAGTGGCAATCCTAGGGGATTTCCCTCGCCCTTCGGCGCATAAAATCTCAAATAAATTCACTGATTTGGCATTGATTTTAGCAAAAAGAGAAATAACCTCACATTGGAAAGACCCGGGCGGCCCACTAATAAATAGATGGCAGAGTGCACTGGAAAAATGGGCTGAAATAGAGGGCGCATGTAGGAAGTTGGCTCTGTATGTGCTATTTCAAAGTAAGGAATAGCATGCACAGAGTCCAAGGGTTCCCCTTAGAGGTAAAATAGTGGTAAAAAGAGATAATACTAATGCTCTATTTTGTGGTAGTGTGGTCGAGCAGTAGGCTTATCCAAGGAGTAGTGTTAAGCATTTGTTGTACATACACATAGACAATAAATGAGGTACACACACTCAGAGACAAATCCAGCCAATAGGTTTTGTTATAGAAAAATATCTTTTCTTAGTTTATTTTAAGAACCACAGGTTCGAATTTAACATGTAATATCTTGTTTGAAAGGTATTGCAGGTAAGTACATTAGGAACTTTGAATCATTTCAATTGCATGTATACTTTTCAAGTTATTCACAAATAGCTACTTTAAAAGTGGACACAGTGCAATTTTCACAGTTCCTGGGGGAGGTAAGTTTTTGTTAGTTTTACCAGGTAAGTAAGACACTTACAGGGTTCAGTTCTTGGTCCAATGTAGCCCACCGTTGGGGGTTCAGAGCAACCCCAAAGTCACCACACCAGCAGCTCAGGGCTGGTCAGGTGCAGAGTTCAAAGTGGTGCCCAAAACGCATAGGCTAGAATGGAGAGAAGGGGGTGCCCCGGTTCCGGTCTGCTTGCAGGTAAGTACCCGCGTCTTCGGAGGGCAGACCAGGGGGGTTTTGTAGGGCACCGGGGGGGACACAAGCCCACACAGAAATTTCACCCTCAGCAGCGCGGGGGCGGCCAGGTGCAGTGTAGAAACAAGCGTCGGGTTTTCAATGTTAGTCTATGAGAGATCAACGGATCTCTTCAGCGCTGCAGGCAGGCAAGGGGGGGCTTCCTCGGGGAAACCTCCACTTGGGCAAGGGAGAGGGACTCCTGGGGGTCACTTCTCCAGTGAAAGTCCGGTCCTTCAGGTCCTGGGGGCTGCGGGTGCAGGGTCTTTTCCAGGCGTCGGGACTTAGGTTTCAGAGAGTCGCGGTCAGGGGAAGCCTCGGGATTCCCTCTGCAGGCGGCGCTGTGGGGGCTCAGGGGGGACAGGTTTTGGTACTCACAGTCGTAGAGTAGTCCGGGGGTCCTCCCTGAGGTGTTGGTTCTCCACCAGCCGAGTCGGGGTCGCCGGGTGCAGTGTTGCAAGTCTCACGCTTCTTGCGGGGAGTTGCAGGGTTCTTTAAAGCTGCTTCTGGAAACAAAGTTGCAGTCTTTTTGGAGCAGGTCCGCTGTCCTCGGGAGTTTCTTGTCGTCGTCGAAGCAGGGCAGTCCTCAGAGGATTCAGAGGTCGCTGGTCCCTTTGGAAGGCGTCGCTGGAGCAGAGTTCTTTGGAAGGCAGGAGACAGGCCGGTGAGTTTCTGGAGCCAAGGCAGTTGTTGTCTTCTGGTCTTCCTCTGCAGGGGTTTTTCAGCTGGGCAGTCCTTCTTCTTGTTGTTGCAGGAATCTAATTTTCTAGGGTTCAGGGTAGCCCTTAAATACTAAATTTAAGGGCGTGTTTAGGTCTGGGGGGTTAGTAGCCAATGGCTACTAGCCCTGAGGGTGGGTACACCCTCTTTGTGCCTCCTCCCAAGGGGAGGGGGTCACAATCCTAACCCTATTGGGGGAATCCTCCATCTGCAAGATGGAGGATTTCTAAAAGTTAGAGTCACCTCAGCTCAGGACACCTTAGGGGCTGTCCTGACTGGCCAGTGACTCCTCCTTGTTGCTTTCTTTGTTCCCTCCAGCCTTGCTGCCAAAAGTGGGGGCCGTGGCCGGAGGGGGCGGGCAACTCCACTAAGCTGGAGTGCCCTGCTGGGCTGTGACAAAGGGGTGAGCCTTTGAGGCTCACCGCCAGGTGTTACAGCTCCTGCCTGGGGGAGGTGTTAGCATCTCCACCCAGTGCAGGCTTTGTTACTGGCCTCAGAGTGACAAAGGCACTCTCCCCATGAGGCCAGCAACATGTCTCTAGTGTGGCAGGCTGCTGGAACTAGTCAGCCTACACAGACAGTCGGTTAAGTTTCAGGGGGCACCTCTAAGGTGCCCTCTGGGGTGTATTTTGCAATAAAATGTACACTGGCATCAGTGTGCATTTATTGTGCTGAGAAGTTTGATACCAAACTTCCCAGTTTTCAGTGTAGCCATTATGGTGCTGTGGAGTTCGTGTAAAACAGACTCCCAGACCATATACTCTTATGGCTACCCTGCACTTACAATGTCTAAGGTTTTGTTTAGACACTGTAGGGGTACCATGCTCATGCACTGGTACCCTCACCTATGGTATAGTGCACCCTGCCTTAGGGCTGTAAGGCCTGCTAGAGGGGTGACTGACCTATACTTGCATAGGCAGTGAGAGGCTGGCATGGCACCCTGAGGGGAGTGCCATGTCGACTTACTCGTTTTGTTCTCACTAGCACACACAAGCTGGCAAGCAGTGTGTCTGTGCTGAGTGAGAGGTCTCCAGGGTGGCATAAGACATGCTGCAGCCCTTAGAGACCTTCCTTGGCATCAGGGCCCTTGGTACTAGAAGTACCAGTTACAAGGGACTTATCTGGATGCCAGGGTCTGCCAATTGTGGATACAAAAGTACAGGTTAGGGAAAGAACACTGGTGCTGGGGCCTGGTTAGCAGGCCTCAGCACACTTTCAATTGTAAACATAGCATAAGCAAAGGCAAAAAGTCAGGGGGCAACCATGCCAAGGAGGCATTTCCTTACACAACCCCCCCCCCCCAAACGAAAGAGGATGAGACTAACCTTTCCCAAGAGAGTCTTCATTTTCTAAGTGGAAGAACCTGGAAAGGCCATCTGCATTGGCATGGGCAGTCCCAGGTCTGTGTTCCACTATAAAGTCCATTCCCTGTAGGGAGATGGACCACCTCAACAGTTTAGGATTTTCACCTTTCATTTGCATCAGCCATTTGAGAGGTCTGTGGTCAGTTTGAACTAGGAAGTGAGTCCCAAAGAGGTATGGTCTCAGCTTCTTCAGGGACCAAACCACAGCAAAGGCCTCCCTCTCAATGGCACTCCAACGCTGCTCCCTGGGAAGTAACCTCCTGCTAATGAAAGCAACAGGCTGGTCAAGGCCATCATCATTTGTTTGGGACAAAACTGCCCCTATCCCATGTTCAGAGGCATCTGTCTGCACAATGAACTGCTTAGAATAATCTGGAGCTTTTAGAACTGGTGCTGAGCACATTGCTTGTTTCAGGGTGTCAAAGGCCTGTTGGCATTCCACAGTCCAGTTCACTTTCTTGGGCATTTTCTTGGAGGTGAGTTCAGTGAGGGCTGTCACAATGGATCCATATCCCTTCACAAACCTCCTGTAATACCCAGTCAAGCCAAGGAATGCCCTGACTTGAGTCTGGTTTTTTGGAGCTACCCAGTCCAGAATAGTCTGGATCTTGGGTTGGAGTGGCTGAACTTGGCCTCCACCTACAAGGTGTCCCAAGTAAACCACAGTTCCCTGCCCTATCTGGCATTTGGATGCCTTGATAGAGAGGCCTGCAGATTGCAGAGCCTTCAAAACCTTCTTCAGGTGGACCAGGTGATCCTGCCAGGTGGAGCTAAAGACAGCAATATCATCAAGATAAGCTGTGCTAAAGGACTCCAAGCCAGCAAGGACTTGATTCACCAACCTTTGGAAGGTGGCAGGGGCATTCTTTAAACCAAAAGGCATAACAGTAAACTGATAATGCCCATCAGGTGTGGAGAATGCTGTTTTCTCTTTTGCTCCAGGTGCCATTTTTATTTGCCAGTACCCTGCTGTCAAGTCAAAGGTACTTAAGAATTTGGCAGCACCTAATTTATCTATGAGCTCATCAGCTCTAGGAATTGGATGAGCATCTGTCTTGGTGACAGAATTGAGCCCTCTGTAGTCCACACAAAACCTCATCTCTTTCTTTCCATCTTTGGTGTGAGGTTTGGGGACTAAGACCACTGGGCTAGCCCAGGGGCTGTCAGAGCGCTCAATTACTCCCAATTCTAGCATCTTGTGGACTTCCACCTTAATGCTTTCCTTAACATGGTCAGACTGTCTAAAAATTTTGTTTTTGACAGGCATGCTGTCTCCTGTGTCCACATCATGGGTACACAGGTGTGTCTGACCAGGGGTTAGGGAGAAGAGTTCAGGAAACTGTTGTAGGACTCTCCTACAATCAGCTTGCTGTTGGCCAGAGAGGGTGTCTGAGTAGATCACTCCATCTACTGAGCCATCTTTTGGGTCTGATGACAGAAGATCAGGGAGAGGTTCACTCTCTGCCTCCTGATCCTCATCTGTTACCATCAACAGATTCACATCAGCCCTGTCATGGAAGAGCTTAAGGCGGTTCACATGGATCACCCTCTTGGGGCTCCTGCTTGTGCCCAGGTCCACCAGGTAGGTGACCTTACTCTTCCTTTCTAGCACTGGGTAAGGGCCACTCCATTTGTCCTGGAGTGCCCTGGGAGCCACAGGCTCCAGAACCCAGACTCTCTGCCCTGGTTGGAACTCAACCAGTGCAGCCTTTTGGTCATACCAAAACTTCTGGAGCTGTTGGCTGGCCTCAAGGTTTTTGGTTGCCTTTTCCATGTACTCTGCCATTCTAGAGCGAAGGCCAAGTACATAGTCCACTATGTCTTGTTTAGGCTCATGAAGAGGTCTCTCCCAGCCTTCTTTAACAAGAGCAAGTGGTCCCCTTACAGGATGACCAAACAGAAGTTCAAAGGGTGAGAATCCTACTCCCTTCTGTGGCACCTCTCTGTAAGCAAAAAGCAGACATGGCAAGAGGACATCCCATCTCCTTTTGAGTTTTTCTGGGAGCCCCATTGTAAAGAAATGGCTCCCTGTTGCAGTTACCCCCCACTTTTTGCCTGATACTGATGCTGACTTGACTGAGAAGTGTGCTGGGACCCTGCTAACCAGGCCCCAACACCAGTGTTCTTTCACCTAAAATGTACCATTGATCCCACAATTGGCACACCCTGGCATCCAGATAAGTCCCTTGTAACTGGTACCTCTGGTACCAAGGGCCCTGATGCCAAGGAAGGTCTCTAAGGGCTGCAGCATGTGTTATGCCACCCTAGAGACCCCTCACTCAGCACAGACACACTGCTTACAAGCCTGTGTGTGCTAGTGAGAACAAAATGAGTAAGTCGACATGGCACTCCCCTCAGGGTGCCATGCCAGCCTCTCACTGCCTATGCAGTATAGGTAAGACACCCCTCTAGCAGGCCTTACAGCCCCAAGGCAGGGTGCACTATACCATAGGTGAGGGTACCAGTGCATGAGCACTGTACCCCTACAGTGTCTAAGCAAAACCTTAGACATTGTAAGTGCAGGGTAGCCATAAGAGTATATGGTCTGGGAGTCTGTTTTACACGAACTCCACAGCACCATAATGGCTACACTGAAAACTGAGAAGTTTGGTATCAAACTTCTCAGCACAATAAATGCACACTGATGCCAGTGTACATTTTATTGTAAAATACACCACAGAGGGCACCTTAGAGGTGCCCCCTGAAACTTAACCGACTATCTGTGTAGGCTGACTGGTTCCAGCAGCCTGCCACACTAGAGACATGTTGCTGGCCCCATGGGGAGAGTGCCTTTGTCACTCTGAGGCCAGTAACAAAGCCTGCACTGGGTGGAGATGCTAACACCTCCCCCAGGCAGGAGCTGTGACACCTGGCGGTGAGCCTCAAAGGCTCACCCCTTTGTCACAGCCCAGCAGGGCACTCCAGCTTAGTGGAGTTGCCCGCCCCCTCCGGCCACGGCCCCCACTTTTGGCGGCAAGGCTGGAGGGAACAAAGAAAGCAACAAGGAGGAGTCACTGGCCAGTCAGGACAGCCCCTAAGGTGTCCTGAGCCGAGGTGACTCTAACTTTTAGAAATCCTCCATCTTGCAGATGGAGGATTCCCCCAATAGGGTTAGGATTGTGACCCCCTCCCCTTGGGAGGAGGCACAAAGAGGGTGTACCCACCCTCAGGGCTAGTAGCCATTGGCTACTAACCCCCCAGACATAAACACGCCCTTAAATTTAGTATTTAAGGGCTACCCTGAACCCTAGAAAATTAGATTCCTGCAAACTACAAGAAGAAGGACTGCCTATCTGAAAACCCCTGCAGAGGAAGACCAGAAGACGACAACTGCCTTGGCTCCAGAAACTCACCGGCCTGTCTCCTGCCTTCCAAAGAACTCTGCTCCAGCGACGCCTTCCAAGGGACCAGCGACCTCTGAATCCTCTGAGGACTGCCCTGCTTCGAAAAAGACAAGAAACTCCCGAGGACAGCGGACCTGCTCCAAAAAGACTGCAACTTTGTTTCAAGGAGCAGCTTTAAAGACCCCTGCAATCTCCCCGCAAGAAGCGTGAGACTTGCAACACTGCACCCGGCGACCCCGACTCGGCTGGTGGAGAACCAACACCTCAGGGAGGACCCCCGGACTACTCTACGACTGTGAGTACCAAAACCTGTCCCCCCTGAGCCCCCACAGCGCCGCCTGCAGAGGGAATCCCGAGGCTTCCCCTGACCGCGACTCTCTGAAACCTAAGTCCCGACGCCTGGAAAAGACCCTGCACCCGCAGCCCCCAGGACCTGAAGGACCGGACTTTCACTGCAGAAGTGACCCCCAGGAGTCCCTCTCCCTTGCCCAAGTGGAGGTTTCCCCGAGGAAGCCCCCCCTTGCCTGCCTGCAGCGCTGAAGAGATCCGTTGATCTCTCATAGACTAACATTGCAAACCCGACGCTTGTTTCTACACTGCACCCGGCCGCCCCCGCGCTGCTGAGGGTGAAATTTCTGTGTGGGCTTGTGTCCCCCCCGGTGCCCTACAAAACCCCCCTGGTCTGCCCTCCGAAGACCCGGGTACTTACCTGCAAGCAGACCGGAACCGGGGCACCCCTTCTCTCCATTCTAGCCTATGCGTTTTGGGCACCACTTTGAACTCTGCACCTGACCGGCCCTGAGCTGCTGGTGTGGTGACTTTGGGGTTGCTCTGAACCCCCAACGGTGGGCTACCTTGGACCAAGAACTGAACCCTGTAAGTGTCTTACTTACCTGGTAAAACTAACAAAAACTTACCTCCCCCAGGAACTGTGAAAATTGCACTGTGTCCACTTTTAAAGTAGCTATTTGTGAATAACTTGAAAAGTATACATGCAATTGAAATGATTCAAAGTTCCTAATGTACTTACCTGCAATACCTTTCAAACAAGATATTACATGTTAAATTTGAACCTGTGGTTCTTAAAGTAAACTAAGAAAAAGATATTTTTCTATAACAAAACCTATTGACTGGATTTGTCTCTGAGTGTGTGTACCTCATTTATTGTCTATGTGTATGTACAACAAATGCTTAACACTACTCCTTGGATAAGCCTACTGCTCGACCACACTACCACAAAATAGAGCATTAGTATTATCTATTTTTACCACTATTTTACCTCTAAGGGGAACCCTTGGACTCTGTGCATGCTATTCCTTACTTTGAAATAGCACATACAGAGCCAACTTCATACACCCATGATCATGCCTTTTAATGTCTTGTTGAATCTCTCAACTAAGCCATTAGTTTGTGGATGGTATGGTGTAGTGAATTTGTAAGTCACTCCACACTCATTCCACATGTGTTTTAGGTATGCTGACATGAAGTTGGTACCTCTGTCAGACACCACCTCCTTAGGGAAACCCACTCTGGTAAAGATACCAATGAGGGCCTTGGCTACTGCAGGGGCAGTAGTCGACCTAAGGGGAATAGCTTCAGGATACCTAGTAGCATGATCCACTACTACTAGGATGTACATATTTCCTGAGGCTGTGGGAGGTTCCAGTGGACCAACTATGTCCACACCCACTCTTTCAAAGGGGACCCCCACCACTGGAAGTGGAATGAGGGGGGCCTTTGGGTGCCCACCTGTCTTACCACTGGATTGACAGGTGGGGCAGGAGAGGCAAAACTCCTTAACCTTCTGGGACATATTGGGCCAGTAGAAGTGGTTGACTAACCTCTCCCACGTCTTGGTTTGTCCCAAATGCCCAGCAAGGGGAATATCATGGGCTAAGGTCAGAATAAACTCTCTGAACGACTGAGGCACTACCACTCTCCTAGTGGCACCAGGTTTGGGGTCTCTGGCCTCAGTGTACAGGAGTCCATCTTCCCAATAGACCCTATGTGTTCCATTTTTCTTGCCCTTGGACTCTTCAGCAGCTTGCTGCCTAAGGCCTTCAAGAGAGGGACAGGTTTCTTGTCCCTTACACAGCTCCTCCCTTGAGGGTCCCCCTGGGCCTAAGAGCTCAACCTGATAAGGTTCAAGCTCCAAAGGCTCAGTTCCCTCAGAGGGCAGAACTTCTTCCTGAGAACAGAGGTTCTCTTTTTCTGACTGTGTTGCAGTTGGTTTCCCAACTGACTTTCCTTTTCTCTTGGTAGGCTGGGCCATTTTTCCAGACTCCAGCTCTACTTTTTCACCCTGTTCCTTGCATTGTGCTCTTGTTTTTACACACACCAGTTCAGGGATACCCAGCATGGCTGCATGGGTTTTTAGTTCTACCTCAGCCCATGCTGAGGACTCCAGGTCATTTCCAAGCAGACAGTCTACTGGGATGTTTGAGGAGACCACCACCTGTTTCAGGCCATTGACCCCTCCCCATTCTAAAGTTACCATTGCCATGGGATGTGCTTTAGTCTGATTGTCAGCATTGGTGACTGTATAAGTTTTTCCAGTCAGGTATTGGCCAGGGGAAACCAGTTTCTCTGTCACCATGGTGACACTGGCACCTGTATCCCTCAGGCCCTCTACACTTGTCCCATTAATAAAGAGCTGCTGCCTGTATTTTTGCATGTTAGGCGGCCAGGCAGCTAGTGTGGCTAAATCCACCCCACCCTCAGAGACTAGAGTAGCTTCAGTGTGGACCCTGATTTGCTCTGGGCACACTGTTGATCCCACTTGGAGACTAGCCATTCCAGTGTTACCTGGATTGGAGTTTGGAGTGGAACTTTTCTTGGGACAGGCCTTGTCTCCAGTTTGGTGTCCAGACTGACTACAGTTTCGACACCAGGCCTTTTTGGGATCAACGTTTTTACCCTTGTACCCAGGATTGGTTTGTGAAGAGGCTCTGGGCCCACCCTCCTGTGCAGGTTTTTGGGGGCCTGTAGAAGACTCTTTACTATTTTTATTTTTGGCTGTCTCACCATTGATGGGTCCTAGGCCCATCTCTTGTCTTTCCCTCTCTATGGCTAGGATCTGTCTTTCCAAAGCCAATCTTTTGGCCATCCTGGCTAACTGGATGTCCTCTTCACTGGAGTTATCCTCAGTGATTTCAGAGGTGCTGGTCCCTCCTGTGAGGGAGCCAGCATCTCTGACTAGTATTTTTGGAGTCAGGGCTTGAGAGGCCCTGTCCTCCCTAGATAGGACTGGTAGGGGGGAATCTTCCTCCAATTCACTATCATCTTCCTCTGAGTTGCCACCCTCAGAGGGGTTGGCCTTTTCAAACTCTGCCAAAAGCTCCTGGAGCTGTACTTTGGTAGGTTTGGGGCCCATTGCTATTTTCTTTAGTTTACAGAGTGACCTTAGCTCTCTCATCTGTAGATGGAGGTAAGGTGTGGTGTCGAGTTCCACCACAGCCACATCTGTGCTAGACATTTTGCTTCTAAAAGTTGGAATACTTTTTAAGAATCTACAACTGGTTCTAGAATCTAATTCAAACTTTTACAAACTTTTAAACTCTAAAAGAAATGCTAAACAGGATCTAACACAAGGCCCTAGCAGGTCTTTTAAGAATTTAGAAAACTTTTCAAATTGCAAAAATCAATTTCTAATGACAATTTTGGAATTTGTCGTGTGATCAGGTATTGGCTGAGTAGTCCAGCAAATGCAAAGTCTTGTACCCCACCGCTGATCCACCAATGTAGGAAGTTGGCTCTGTATGTGCTATTTCAAAGTAAGGAATAGCATGCACAGAGTCCAAGGGTTCCCCTTAGAGGTAAAATAGTGGTAAAAAGAGATAATACTAATGCTCTATTTTGTGGTAGTGTGGTCGAGCAGTAGGCTTATCCAAGGAGTAGTGTTAAGCATTTGTTGTACATACACATAGACAATAAATGAGGTACACACACTCAGAGACAAATCCAGCCAATAGGTTTTGTTATAGAAAAATATCTTTTCTTAGTTTATTTTAAGAACCACAGGTTCGAATTTAACATGTAATATCTTTTTTGAAAGGTATTGCAGGTAAGTACATTAGGAACTTTGAATCATTTCAATTGCATGTATACTTTTCAAGTTATTCACAAATAGCTACTTTAAAAGTGGACACAGTGCAATTTTCACAGTTCCTGGGGGAGGTAAGTTTTTGTTAGTTTTACCAGGTAAGTAAGACACTTACAGGGTTCAGTTCTTGGTCCAAGGTAGCCCACCGTTGGGGGTTCAGAGCAACCCCAAAGTCACCACACCAGCAGCTCAGGGCTGGTCAGGTGCAGAGTTCAAAGTGGTGCCCAAAACGCATAGGCTAGAATGGAGAGAAGGGGGTGCCCCGGTTCCGGTCTGCTTGCAGGTAAGTACCCGCGTCTTCGGAGGGCAGACCAGGGGGGTTTTGTAGGGCACCGGGGGGGACACAAGCCCACACAGAAATTTCACCCTCAGCAGCGCGGGGGCGGCCAGGTGCAGTGTAGAAACAAGCGTCGGGTTTTCAATGTTAGTCTATGAGAGATCAATGGATCTCTTCAGCGCTGCAGGCAGGCAAGGGGGGGCTTCCTCGGGGAAACCTCCACTTGGGCAAGGGAGAGGGACTCCTGGGGGTCACTTCTCCAGTGAAAGTCCGGTCCTTCAGGTCCTGGGGGCTGCGGGTGCAGGGTCTTTTCCAGGCGTCGGGACTTAGGTTTCAGAGAGTCGCGGTCAGGGGAAGCCTCGGGATTCCCTCTGCAGGCGGCGCTGTGGGGGCTCAGGGGGGACAGGTTTTGGTACTCACAGTCGTAGAGTAGTCCGGGGGTCCTCCCTGAGGTGTTGGTTCTCCACCAGTCGAGTCGGGGTCGCCGGGTGCAGTGTTGCAAGTCTCACGCTTCTTGCGGGGAGTTGCAGGGTTCTTTAAAGCTGCTTCTGGAAACAAAGTTGCAGTCTTTTTGGAGCAGGTCCGCTGTCCTCTGGAGTTTCTTGTCGTCGTCGAAGCAGGGCAGTCCTCAGAGGATTCAGAGGTCGCTGGTCCCTTTGGAAGGCGTCGCTGGAGCAGAGTTCTTTGGAAGGCAGGAGACAGGCCGGTGAGTTTCTGGAGCCAAGGCAGTTGTTGTCTTCTGGTCTTCCTCTGCAGGGGTTTTTCAGCTGGGCAGTCCTTCTTCTTGTTGTTGCAGGAATCTAATTTTCTAGGGTTCAGGGTAGCCCTTAAATACTAAATTTAAGGGCGTGTTTAGGTCTGGGGGGTTAGTAGCCAATGGCTACTAGCCCTGAGGGTGGGTACACCCTCTTTGTGCCTCCTCCCAAGGGGAGGGGGTCACAATCCTAACCCTATTGGGGGAATCCTCTATCTGCAAGATGGAGGATTTCTAAAAGTTAGAGTCACCTCAGCTCAGGACACCTTAGGGGCTGTCCTGACTGGCCAGTGACTCCTCCTTGTTGCTTTCTTTGTTCCCTCCAGCCTTGCCGCCAAAAGTGGGGGCCGTGGCCGGAGGGGGCGGGCAACTCCACTAAGCTGGAGTGCCCTGCTGGGCTGTGACAAAGGGGTGAGCCTTTGAGGCTCACCGCCAGGTGTTACAGCTCCTGCCTGGGGGAGGTGTTAGCATCTCCACCCAGTGCAGGCTTTGTTACTGGCCTCAGAGTGACAAAGGCACTCTCCCCATGAGGCCAGCAACATGTCTCTAGTGTGGCAGGCTGCTGGAACTAGTCAGCCTACACAGACAGTCGGTTAAGTTTCAGGGGGCACCTCTAAGGTGCCCTCTGGGGTGTATTTTGCAATAAAATGTACACTGGCATCAGTGTGCATTTATTGTGCTGAGAAGTTTGATACCAAACTTCCCAGTTTTCAGTGTAGCCATTATGGTGCTGTGGAGTTCGTGTCAAACAGACTCCCAGACCATATACTCTTATGGCTACCCTGCACTTACAATGTCTAAGGTTTTGTTTAGACACTGTAGGGGTACCATACTCATGCACTGGTACCCTCACCTATGGTATAGTGCACCCTGCCTTAGGGCTGTAAGGCCTGTTAGAGGGGTGACTGACCTATACTTGCATAGGCAGTGAGAGGCTGGCATGGCACCCTGAGGGGAGTGCCATGTCGACTTACTCGTTTTGTTCTCACTAGCACACACAAGCTGGCAAGCAGTGTGTCTGTGCTGAGTGAGAGGTCTCCAGGGTGGCATAAGACATGCTGCAGCCCTTAGAGACCTTCCTTGGCATCAGGGCCCTTGGTACTAGAAGTACCAGTTACAAGGGACTTATCTGGATGCCAGGGTCTGCCAATTGTGGATACAAAAGTACAGGTTAGGGAAAGAACACTGGTGCTGGGGCCTGGTTAGCAGGCCTCAGCACACTTTCAATTGTAAACATAGCATCAGCAAAGGCAAAAAGTCAGGGGGCAACCATGCCAAGGAGGCATTTCCTTACAGCGCAGTACTACTGAGAGAACCATTACGGGGCCTAAGACCCAGAGACAATGCGACACAATGGGACTTGATGTTGTAGAGCCTAAAAACAGCAGATGCCCCCTCCGAAGAGGAGGACAATTCAGCGTCGGACTTGGACCCCGAACAGTCAGCTACAACTACCACATAGAATAACTGGGAACAGAGAGCTAATGCAGGACTTTGGAGTTTTGTTGCAACATGATCCTTATATGATGTACTAAGTGCATGTAGGGGGGTGGGAGAGGTTGTGTAGTTGGGGATTTTCTAAGTAACTTTCATGACTTTTGTGAACACTTTTATAAAAGCAATAAAATATATATATTTTTTTTAAAGAAGACCCGGAGTGTTCTAGGAGAAAGAAGGGTCTGAATACCTCAATACTCAATGGCAGGACCTCAAAGCTAATTCCCATGAGCAGGGGATAGAAACTAACCCGTTGAGGTCTTCACCTCCGGAAAACATGGCCATGTATAACCAGTTAATAAAGAGGGCTGCAGACAAGTATCCTGTACATCTGGAGGAAGAAAAACCTCAGTCTTGTTTTCTATTAGAGACATTGTTACCATCTCAAAATAGGCGTCAGTACTTACCCATGCTCCCAAGCATACTGGACCGAGGAAGAGAGGCCTTCAGGGAACCTGCAACATGAAAGTCAATAAAACCTAGGGCTGAAAAGAATTATAAGCTCTCCTCATAGGACTCTCCATACATTTGAGGGACTGCACAAGCAGACTCTATTATTGCTGCTACTGTAAGAAAGAGGGCAAACATCCCAACTGCCTCCGGACCACCCCCGGATAATAAAAGTAAGAAGATGGATATGGTGGGGAGAAAGTCTGAGACAGAAGCAGCAACACAATGGTGCATGGCCAATTCAAATGCCTTACTCAACAGGTATGCATATCAGCACTGGTAGGAGATGGCAAAGCTGATGAGACATCTACCGGAGAAATACCAGAGAAGAGTAGTGTCTCTTGCAGAAGAGGGGACAAATATTGCGAACACCTGCTTAAAATCTGCACCAGATGATGCAGACACAGCAAGTAGACAGATGATGGCCACTCTAGGAAGACATGCCTACCTAAGGCTGTCAGGCTTGAAGAAAGAGATACGAGCAAACATCGTTAATACTCCATTCAATGAAGAACAATTTTTTGGCAGTGCATATGATGAAACTCCGCAGCATTTTAAAAAGGATAATGACACAGCCAAATCAATGGGAACCCTGCATTTTAGGGGGCATCTAAAGTGAGGAACCATACCTAAAATCAGACCAGTTGGTAGAGGGAACTTCCACGGTACCACCACACACCAAGGTTTTCAAGTTGCAAGCCAGACGCAAATGCCAACTCAACAATGTTAGTACCAGACACCACTGAGTCAACCTTTTTGGGGACGTGCAAGAGGAAGGTAGCAGCCACAAAGAGGTGTGGCTGCACCAACCAGTAAGTGACTCAAAACAACAACATTGCCTCACAACACCAGTAGGGGAAAGAATAAGAGCCTTCTTCCAGGAGTGGAGGAAGGTCACTTCAGACAAGTGGATACGTAACATCATCCAATAGGGATATTGCATAGAACTAGTTAAGCAACTGCCAGTGAAGTGATCCTCACAAAGTAAGAAAAAACATAACTACAACAAGAAGTAAAAGAATTGCTACAGAGGAATGCAAAACAAACACTGCCCAAAAAGAAGAACAACCATGGAAGTTACTCTAGATATTTTTAGTACCAAAGCAAGACGGATCTCTACGTCCTAAACTGAACCTCTGTTTCTTAATCAAGTCCATAAAGATTACAAAATTCAGAATAACAGCACTGCAGGATGTCATTCCACAGATGCAACAAGGTGACTACCTAGCAACAATAGATCTAAAAGATGCATGCCTACACATCCCAATAAATCACCAAAAATGATTGCGCTTTGTTGTAGATGGAACACATAATCAATTCAAAGTGCTAGCATTCAGAATTAAGGGCCAGATGTATGACCTTTTGTTTTGCAACTCGCAATTTGTGATCCGTTTGGGAATCGCAAATTGTGATTTGCAAAACAAAATGTACAACAGTGTTTAGTACACTGTTTGCGATTCCCAATGGGGTCGCAAATGATCTACCTCATCAATATTCATGAGATAGGTTGCAGTTTGCGGCCCCATTGGGAATGCCCACACTCACAGGGATGGTGGCCTGCAGGGGACAGCAGACCACCATGTTTGTGACTGCTTTTTAAACAAAGAAGGTTTTTTTTAAATGTAGCTAATTTTCCTTAAAGGAAAATGAGATGCATTTCAAAAAGAAAAATGTTAAGTTTTCTTTTCAGTTTTTCAGAGTAGGCAGTGGTCCATGGGACCACTGCCTGCTCTGAAAACATATTTTTGCTACCATTCACAAAGAGGAAGGGGTCCCTTGGGACCTTTCCCCAGAATGACTGAGGTATGTAGTAGGGTGTGGTAAGGTACTTCTCTCCTCGCTGAGACCCCCCCCAGGATATTGGTGTTTGTAGTAGAATGTCAATTAGAATCTTCCCCAGGGTGACTGGTTTGAATAGTAAGGTGTGTGGATAGACTGGACTGTATGCTGAGACCTCTTCCCTAGAAGATGAATGTGCATAGTACAGTGTTGCAAGGGACTGGCCTCTCCACTAAACCCTCTTCCCATGGCGATGACTGTGCACACTACAGTATGTGGAGAGACTGACCTCTCCATGGGACCTCTCATCAGGGTGACAGGTGTGCATATCAGGGTGGGGTAGGAACTGGCCTCTGCACTGAGAGCCCTCCCCAGAACGACCAGCATTCCAACCAGGGTGTAGGATTGACTGGCTTTTCCACTGAGACCTCTCCCCTAGGCGATGAGTGTGCATAGTAGGGCATGTGGAGGGACGGGCTTATCCATTTTTTTCACAAGCCTGCAGGGTTCTCTTGAGAGTTTTCTACATACTCTTGTGGGATTGCAGAATTTCTTTCAGAATTTACAGCTTGCTTCATCATGCTCCTAATGCCTCATAGACCTGCTCTCAGTTACTCTTGGATCAGGATGGATTTTGGCTGCCTCCTCCTTTTTTCTGATAATTTTCACACCAGGATTATTTCCCTATATTCTGTAATGGTGGCCATTTCATTTCCATTTCTCAGGCAGCCAATCAGAGCGCAAGCTCATGTGGACTTGTAGGAGCCTCTCGCTCCCGTGAGTGCAAGATGGCTGTCAGGAAAACAAGCCCTTTCGGTCAATCAAGTGGCTCTTTTTTTTATTTTTCACGACCGCTGAACTCTCGCCAGATCCTTGAAAACCCAACCACCCAGATAACTAAACGGATTTACACAAGATCACAAAAAGCACTCTTTCTGCACCAAGATCTAGCTTCCTGCCAAATTTGCTGTAATTCTGTTCTGTCGTTTTGGCTGCAGGGCGTTCCAAACGTTTCTATGAAAATTGCATGGAGAAACTTTCCAGGAAGCAGCTGAGGTTCACCGAAAAAGCAAAGGTTAAAGGAACATTATAGTTGGGTGAAAATGTCAGTTAAAACAAAACATTTTAAACTAACATAACTACTGAAATTCGCTGTGCTCAGTGTTGTTATCATAGATGTAATTTCAGGAGTCATTAAGGATATTATCAATACAGTCACTGACCATGTAATGACTGATGTGCTCTATGACGGGACAAGCAGTGCATTGCAAGTGGGCGTGAGTTTTAGTCACATGCAATCTGTGAGAAAGTAAACATTGTTTTTCGCAGGTCAATTTTGCAGTACTGTGGTAATAAACTGGAATTTGACAGAAGTAATAATAATAGGCATATAATAGGACAGTTGGTCTAAAAAACGTTTTATTTGGACATATTTACTTTCACATCAAACACTATGAATGAGCCTTTAATAATGACGTAGTAATTGTCAGACCATTTTTCAATGCAAGTGACTAGATGACTCACCTTATAAATGATGTGTTGTGTTCTTTTCCAGGCTTTTGTCAAGCTGGCAAGGATTTGCGCCTTGTGTCAATTTGCTGTGATCCAATTGATGTGCCACCAGGGTTTTTACTTGTTGGTGCAAAATCACCAAACCTCACCGATCATCTTTTAGTGTGCACAGTGGACAAACGATTTTTACCCGATGACAATGGACATAATGCTCTATTAGGTAAGCTTACTGTAGCAAGTAAATCTGGCTTACGTGTATATAAAAATATTTGCTATTATGCTTTGTTACGCTTCTTTTGATAGTCAGTTGAGCTTTAAGGTGTTCTATATGTTAAGGAAATCTTTAAAGCAAATAATCTTTGAGAAAGGCTAAAAAATGCAAGTTCAAGAGGCATAGGATAGGATTTTCTCTGTTAAGCATGTATTGGGAACCCTTTAGCATAGGGCCTTCTCTCAGCTCCTCGTAAAATTTTCCCAGGTGCCCACTCAATTTGTATTACATCTTTGTGATATGCATAAAAGAAAGTTAAGAAATGTGAAGGAAGTCGGACATTTCAACCAGTGAAACAGTTAAATGAAGCAGATTTATGATGTTCTGGTAATGTTCATTAGAGCATAAAGGATGCAGATCTCTGATCATTGTGGATGTAGCAAAGACGAAAATGCCATGCTTTGATGGGTGAGTGGATGTTGAGTTTGTACGACTTGGCTTTTGGGAAACCACCACTCAACCTTCTGGGACATTAGTTACAATGTCAATAAAGTTCTCTGGATGGCATATAGTGAACTATGTCGGTGTAATTTTTCACATGAAATTCCTTGAAGATCAGTTCATTTTTCCTAAAGTTATAAGTATCAGAAAAAATTAATTTGTCATGGCACTGATAGTCTGGTCTTAAGTTTAGTCCCAGTAACAAGCAAGTATGTGATGCTGTAAAAAAACCCATCTACCCTTAGCTCCAAATCGAAGGAAGGAAGCTGTTGTCCTCGACTTTCTAAGATCTTTTTATCAAATGGTAGATTTTCTCCTCTGCTTGACTAGTTCACTGGAGGCCAAAACTGAAGCGGTTTGTTCGGAGGTGATGCTGTTGCGGCAAGATCTCTGTAATGCCGTAGAGAGGATCACGGAGGCAGAGTCTCGAGTCTTTGGGGTAGAAGACTCTATTGTGCTCTGCAGGCCACTGTCTCCAAATATACCTCTGTTACCAGGAAGTTGGCAGCACTCTTGGAGGACTCAGAAGGCGCGGCACGCCGCAATAACCTAAGATTTGTTGGTTTTACAGAGGGCTGTGAAGAAGCTTCTTTGGAATCTCTTTTGTATCTGTGGCCTGAGGGTACTTTCAACACCTGTTTTATGATTGAATGCACCCACCGGGTGTTGGTTCGTAAGCATCCTTGAGGAGCCCAGCCTTGCCCAGTAATTGCCAAACTTTTGAACTACATGGACAGAGACACTATTCTAAGGTATGCCCGCTCACAGGACAAATTGATGTATCAGTCTAATGCTATCATGATATTTCCTGATTATACGCGGCTGGTGCAGCAGCAGCGACAATCATTCCAGGATGCAAAGCAGCATCTCCGAGAATTAAATGTTAAATATATGCTTCAGTACTCTGCCAAACTCAAAGTAATATATCAATCATTGACACTCTTCTTCAACTCCCCAAAGGAGGTATTCCAGGATAAGTGTTTTTAATTAAGCTGCATACCCCACCGTGTCGAGACTCTTTCCTCGCAGAGAGACAAGCAAGCTAAATCCACAAAGATGTTGAGATTCCATCGCCATCCTTTTCATTCATCCTGGTGGAGCTGCATGAGGTTGGATGAGGTGCCTGTGGGCCGGGGGGGGGGGGGTGAGGTGGTAAGGGGGGACAGGTGTGTCTGTGTTTGTGTGGTGGGGGGTTGGTGTATCTCTCCGTCCTTCCGGGCCTCTGAGACACATCCCCCTGGTTGATCAAGGGGGCACCTGAGACTGGTACAGTTCCCTGGGGATATGAACATCCTTGTCTTCAGGGTGGACATACAGAGTGGTGTTCTCAAACCCACGCCCTCCAATATTTAGTTGATGTTGTGAAAAGGGATTTATTGGTGTGGGCCAGGGCTGACCCAGTGTTGGAGTCTGCAACCATCCCACTCCGCTGTAGATACTTCAGGAATCCGGAACAAAGGTTTGAGAAATTTGAAGTTTGGGGGTGGGTGGAAGAGTTGGGGTTGCTATTGTTCTCATTTCTTCTTTCTTTTATTTCTACACAAGGTGCCACCATGCACTTATTTCCAGGGTCTTGCACACCAGTTGCAGTTTATCTCCCGCGGCTCCTGATGGGTGATGTAGATTCTGCTTCCCCCATGGGGCATCATTGTGTTTTATCATGGAATGTGAGGGGGATGCTTGTTAAGGTTAACCGGGTAGCAGTCCTGGAACATGCCAAGCGTCTAGGCACAGATATCTTATTGTTACAAGAGACACACCTTCTTGGCACCAAAGCACCCCTGTCTGTCTCAGTATGGTTATGTACAGATTTTCAAATCTAGGTTTGCCAGGGGGTCATGGGACACTTGTATCTTGATTCAAAGTCACTTTTGTACCTACCCAGACATGGATAGATAACTATGGCAGATACACATTGGCCACAGTCTCTCTTCATGGTGTATCTCTTACATTATGCAGTGTTTATGCCCCTCCTTTGGGTCAGTCCTTTGTAGATCTTGTGATAAGACTGTTGGGGGGGGGGGGAGGTCTGCCTGGAGGCCTTACTCTTATCAGGGATGTAGGAAGTTGGCTCTGTATATACCTTCTCAAAGTGAGAGATAGTGTGCACAGAGTCCAAGGGTTCCCCTTAGAGGCTGATAGTGGCAAAATTAGATAATACTAATGCTCTATTTTGTGGTAGTGTGGCTTATCAGAGGGTAGTGTTAAGCATTAGTTGTACACACACAGGCAATAAATGAGGAACACACACTTAAAGACTTAGCTCCAGGCCAATAGTTTTTACATAGAAAAATATATTTTCTTAATTTTTAGAACCACAAGATTCAAGATTTGAGGTGAGTACATGAAATGCAAGGTACTTCACACAGGTAAGTATAGAACTTTGATCCAAAGCAGTAGTACAAACAGTTTTAGTTAAAATGGCAATAAGCTATTTTAAAAGTGGACACTGCAAAAATCAACAGTTCCTGGGGGAGGTAAGTTTTGGTTACGTTTCTCAGCACCAGCAACATAGGGCCGGTCAGGTGCAGAGGTCAAAGGAGGGCCCAAAACACATAGGTGCCTATGAAGAACAGGGGTGCTCCGGTCCTAGTCTGCTTACAGGTAAGTACCTGCGTCCTCAGGGAGCAGACCGGGGGGGGGGGGTTTGTAGAGCACTGGTGGGGGGACACAAACAGGCACACAAAATACAACCTCAGCGGCAGAGGGGCGGCTGGGTGTAGTGTGCAAAGTAGGCATCAAGTTTGCTATAGGAAGCAATGGAGGGACCCGGGGGTCACTTAGCCGATGCAGTCAGGGCACAGGGGGACTTTTCAGGCCAGCCACCGACAGGGCTACGAAGAGGGTCACCTGCTGATCACTCCTGCACTGGAAGGTGGTTCCTCTTGGTCCTGGGGGCCGCGGGTGCAGTGCTTGTTCCAGGCATCGGGTTCCTTGTTACCAGGCAGTCACGGTCAGAGGGAGCCTCTGGATCCTCTCTGCATGCGTTGTTGTGGGGGTACAGGGGGGCGACTCAGGTTACTCACATCGTCGTAGTTACCTGGGAGTCCTCTCTGCGGTGTTTGTTCTCTGGAGCTCGACCTGGGGGCGGTTGGGTGCAGAGTGAGAAGTCTTTAAAAGGTTCTAAAAAGTTGCAAGGTTGTTGCTGTTTTTAAACAGTGCTGTTGTTTTCGGGAGTTTCTTGGTTTGGGTTCAGGGCAGTCCTCTGAGTCCTCAGAGGTCGCTGGTCCCTGTTGGATGCGTCGCTGTGCAGGTTCTTTGAGTCTGGAGACAGGCCGGTAGGGCTGGGGCCAAGTCAGTTGTCGTCTGCGTCGTCTCTGCGGGGCTTTCAGGTCAGCAGTCCTTCTTCTTTCTTCAGGTTGCAAGAATCTGATTTCCTGGGTTCAGGGTCGCCACTAAATACTAAATGTAAGGGTGTGTTTAGGTCTGGGGGGCAGTAGCCAATGGCTACTGTCCTGGAGGGTGGCTACACCCTCTTTGTGCCTCCTCCCTGAGGGGAGGGGGGCACATCCCTATTCCTATTGGGGGAATCATCCAATCTCAAGATGGAGGATTTCTAAAGGCAGGAGTCACCTCAGCTCAGGGCAGCGTAGGAGCTGTCCTGACTGGTGGGTGGCTCCTCCTTGTTTTCCTCATTATCTTCTCCAGCCTTGCCACCAAAAGTGGGTGCAGTGGCCGGAGGGGCAGGCATCTCCACTAGCTGGGGTGCTCTGGGATGATGTAACAAAAGCCATGAGCCTTTGAGGCTCACCGCCAGGTGTTACAGTTCCTGCAGGGGGAGGTGAGAAGCACCTCCACCCAGTACAGGCTTTGTTCCTGGCCACAGAGTGACAAAGGCACTCACCCCATGTGTCCAGAAACTCGTGTGGTTGTGGTAGGTTGGCAGAAACTGGTCAGCCTAGCACTAGGAGTCGGACTGGTATTCAGGGGGCATCTCTAAGATGCCCTCTAGGTGTATTTTACAATAAATCCCACACTGGCATCAGTGTGCATTTATTGTGCTGAGAAGCTTGATACCAAACTTCCCAGATTTCAGTGTAGCCATTATGGAACTGTGGAGTTTGTGTTTGGTCAAACTCCCAGACCATATACTCTTTATGGCTACCTTGCACTTACAATGTCTAAGGTTTTGCTTAGACACCGTAGGGGCATAGTGCTCCTGCACATATGCCCTCACCTGTGGTGTAGTGCACCCTGCCTTAGGGCTGTAAGCCCTGCTAGAGGGGTGACTTACCTATGCCACAGGCAGTGAGCGGTGGGCATTGCACTCTGAGGGGGTGCCATGTCGACTTAGTCATTTTCTCCCCACCAGTACACACATGCTGTGAGGCAGTGTGCATGTGCTGAGTGAGGGGTCCCCAGGGTGGCATAAGATATGCTGTAACCCCTAGAGACCGTCCCTGGCAACAGGGCCCTTGGTACCCCCAGTGTTGATCGCTTGATGCTTCATCAGTTATGCCGAACTGCCTGCTGTGGTGACTTTGTGCCGCCGCTGCGGGATGTAGGGGAATGCTTACTGTCTGACCCTCACAAAGTGGCCCAAAACTTTGCCATACACTTCAGGGATGTACGTGCCAGCCATGAAAACTTGTCTCCAGCCCAAATTGCTGAATTTGTGGATGACTTACCTCCCCGGGCTCTCTCGGACTCAGTTCGGGCTCAGTTGTAGAAGGCGATTACTGAGGGGGAGCTCTCCTTGGCTCTGGCTGCTAGGAAGGCCCCTGGCCCCAGTGGTTTTCCCAGTGAATTTTTTAAAGCATATATGCATCGCCTGGGTTAGCACCTCTTAAATGTAATTCACTCTTCCGTTGGAAAGATGTCGCACCCACCGGATTGGTGCCATGCGGAACTTGTGTTTCTTCCTAAGCTGGGGTGTCCGCTGGAGAAGCACTCTTCATATTGCCCAATTTCTCTGCTAAATTTGGTGCTGAAACTCCTTGCTAAGACCCTGATCAACAGCCTAGTGAAGTTCATGCCAGACCTTGTTCACCCTGACCAGGCGGGTTTGATGCCGGCTCAGCCACATGTCATAATATCAGACAAGTCTATAATGCCTTGGCTTTGATGGGCCGCCTAGGGAGGTCAGTGACGGTGCTCCTGGCAGATATTGATAAACCATTCATCAGTTGGGAGTATCTGTTTGTACTTCTTCAGCAGTTAAACCTAGGTCCCGATTCTTATCTTATCTTTAATTGTTAAATACTGATTTATCGGCAGCGGTGTGGGTGGCAGGCATGGTGTCTACATCCTTCCCAGTTTGTTGGGGCATGAGGCAGGAGTGTCCACCCTCCCCGCTGTTGTTTGCGCTGGCCATGGAGCAGCTGGCCGCCTGGGTCTACATAGATGCCCAGAGGTGGGGTTTTGGATGTACTGTGGGCTTATCAAATAGAATTTCTCTTTACGAGGACGATGTACTTTTTTTCTCACAGATCCAGAGCTTTCGGTGCCCTGTATTTTACTAATTAAGCGAGTCTTTGGTGACGTATCCCGTCTATACATGAACCTGTCAAAATCAGTGGTGTTTTTGGTGGATGGTCGCGCAGAGGGGGTGGAGAGGACCTCAGGACCGACCTTGGCAGATGGGGGTTTCAAATGTTTAGGAGTATATATTTCTCCAGATGTGACATTCTCTTGGTCTTGTAATCTTGCCCCGGTACTGGCATGTGAGGGTATTTTTGCGGACATGGTCACTTCTGTCGCTATCGCTGATGGGCAGATCGGCAATTTTTAAGATGTTCTCTGTGCCCCAGTTGTTATATCTCCCAGTCATGTTTTTGTCTGATTAATTCTATTCTTAGTGAGTTCTTATGGAGAGGGGGTGTCCTGCGTATCCCCTCAAGACGTGTTTTCAATCCACATATTATGGGGGCATTGCTGCTGCTGATCTATTTTTTTACTACTGTGCCTCCCAGCTTCTTATTATTAATGAATGGTGGTTCAGTCAGCAGAATAATCCAGCTTATGCTGTGGAGAGATGGGTTATGAAACACATTTCTCTGTTAGATTACTTATACGGGGGAAGAGCTGTCGGTCCCTCCTACCCACGATGTGAACTGTGTGGTTTGCTGGAGTTCCCAGCAACGGATGGGATGGTGGGGTAAATTAATCAGGGAGACACAGCTGTGGCGACTTATGGTGCTTTAGTAGGTTGCACAACTTGAAGGCTTTCATATGTGGGACAATATTGGTATCTCCACTCTTGGGAATGTGATGTGCGGCTTAGTCGTTAAATTGTTTCAGGAGCTGCAGTTCGAATACCATCTACACTGTAGTCAACTCTATCGCTGATTGCAGCTTCGCCACGCTATTGACCCTTACATCAGGGATCTTCTGGCTCTCCGGACTTCAGTCCACCGGAGGGTAAACTCCTATGGGAGATCTTGGAGACCATAAAATTGCAAAAATATATCAGTCCTTAGTCACGGACAATACAAATACAGCACTCACTCACACTCAGATTGGCTTGGGAGGCTGACCTAGACACACTTGAGGATGATGACTGGACCGAGGCTCTGGGTGCCTGTCTCTGTCTGATCCAGTTAAAATATCTCCACAGGGCTTACTATATGAGTCGTTGTCTAATGTCTGCAATATACTGTGCTATGTGTGATGCATGGTGATCGGGGGTGTGATGGGTGGATTTTGTCGTAAATGTTTTATTGTTGTCGTGCCTTTCCTTTGAGTATACATATCTCAACATCCTATGTGCAATTTGTGGCCTCAGTGGCCAACTACATTTTTCTGAAACTCAATAAAATCTGTTATGAAAAAATGGAGTAGATCTGGCCCTTCTGTAGGTGCATTGGACACCCTTTTGCCTTTTCCAGAGCAACAGGAAGGTCACGAGTCACTTGCTACAATGAGGATGATCGATCTCCCAAATAAAGGATGTCCCACAGAGGTCCATCAGTGTCAAATGCATGCCAGATTTTAAGGATTTCTATGTAAGATATTTCTATCTATAGTAAATTTAGATTGAACATATTTAAATAGTCACTCGTGATATGGAAATTCTAGCATTGTTCTGACATTCCTGGATCTAGTTTGGATTTTCCTGCCCCATAACAGTAAAGCATTTGCTTAACAAATGTGGCAGCTGATGTTCAAGAAATAAAAATGTGCATTTCCTCAGCACATTAGTTTAGATTAAAAGTGCTTACGAGTGCGCACTAGGACAAAGTAATTAAAAAAAGATTGTGGCCTTCCATAGTAAGATATTCCCAGCAATGACTTTCAGAAGAAAAATAGGGTGCCCAATAGGAGTATTAAATAATTTTGCAGTAATGTTGAGTAATTCCATTAGAGCAGTTTTCTAAAAAAATATATATATTACGTTTTTTTAAATTATACATATGTGCGTGTTGGAATAATTGTGTATTATGTATGCTTTATGTTGAGGACATGTCATTCAATCAATCAGTTTTAGTTAAAGCGCAGCTACTCACCCGTGAGGGTCTCAAGGTGCTGGGGATAGGAGGGGCCTCATCCGAAGAGCCATGTCTTGAGGTTCTTCCTGAAGATGGTGAGCGATGGGCTTTGTGGTGAGCGATGGGCTTTGTGACTCTCGTTGAAAGTTCAAATACTGTATAATAAAAATCAATCAACTTGAAAAAAAATATTGCAAATATTTTCATGCTAAATTTTAATGTGAATTCATTTTATGTACTTTAAATGTAGAACAAAATAAAAAATGCTACAACACTATTCGATTTATTTTGAAGTAAAACATTTTTTATGGAAATATAAACGTTCTCAAAAGCGTAAACGTGTTCCAAAGTGCAGTTTATGAATCAAGCGCATGATGTTCTAGTGCTGGTCCGGAGTTATAAGCCATAACACAAAGGCAATTGTTGCTCTTGTGTTTGTCTCGTCGAGGTGTTCTGTGACTTGATCTTGGACTTTCTGTTTCTTGATTTGTGGAACTTGCAGAGAGCATCTAATTCAGCCTTACATTATCACATTCCCACATACTATATTTGGTCAGGATAGCCTATCAACAAAAGAGTAAACGTGTTTTTTTATTTAATTTTTGTGCACTATCTGCAGCCTTTCCAGTTTTTTTTTTTGTCACATGGTCAGTAAGCAGAAGGCTGAGAGCTGACGGATATCCTGAGGCTTGTTGATAAAGCCAGGTTATTTTGACCTAACAGAGTCACTGCGACCTTTAGCAACCTGTACACTGGAGCATGTGATGTGATAGGCCTGTTCCCTCAGCATCAGCCTGCATCACCGTGTCCTTACTGAAAGGTCCTGGTACCCATAGAAACCAGCCAGATGGCCACATGAATGGGGCCATGGGCTGCTCAGTCTGCCGAGCCTTTCTGAGTCAGAAATAGAAGGGTTTTGCAGTTCCAGGGAATGGAATCTGATTGTCATGTTCGCTTAGATTTTCCAGATCTGTAGTTTTCCGTGTTTTATTTCGAAAGGGGGTTATCGTTGCTTCATTAAAATATGAATGTAAGTACAGACCGAAGTAAGTCATGGACAACAATGTTCAAAAAGCAAATATATAGTTCACAAAGGAGTTAAACATGATGAAAAGGAGGTGTCGAGTCAGCACCAGCAAACAGACAGACAGTGCAGTGATGTTTTAGGATATATTTTGAACTATTTTAACAACGTTGACTTCTGAGTTTCTGTTAGAAGTCACTCGTCGTGAGACCAAACGAAAGACAAAGGTTATTTCCCAAAATGGCGCAGTGAAGAAAATGTGAAAGACCATCCAGTTGGTTGTTTCACTTAAAAATCACTTCAGATGGATGATTAGGCAGTTCTTTTGTCTCTTCGGCATAGCGAAATGTATGTGCATGAGTCTGTTCTAGAAATGGGCACCTCTTATGGTGGATGATAAACTGTATGGTTGCATCTGTCCCTACACTGAACACCACTCCTGGCTCAAGAAAGGATGTATGTTTGTGTCTGCCCCAAACTGAACACCTGTCTTGGCTCAAGAGGAGCTGTATGTTTGTGCTCGCTCTTCTGCCCTGTGCTCCTGTCCTGGCTCATGATGTGCTGTATGTTTGTGCTCGCTCTTCTGCATTGAGCTCCTCTCCTGGCTCATGATGTGCTGTATGTTTGTGCTCGCTCTATGTTTGTGCTCGCTCTTCTGCACTGAGCTCCTCTCCTGGCTCATGATGTGCTGTATGTTTGTGTTCACTCTATGTTTGTGCTCCCTCTTCTGCACTGAGCTCCTCTCCTGGCTCATGATGTGCTATATGTTTGTGCTCGCTCTTCTGCACTGAGCTCCTCTCCTGCCTCATGATGTGCTGTATGTTTGTGCTTGCTCTTCTGCACTGAGCTCCACTCCTGGCTCATGACGTGCTGTATGTTCGTGTCTGCCGCTGCACTGAGCTCCTCTCCTGGTTCAAGAGGTACTGTATGTTTGTGCTCGCTCTTCTGCACTGAGCTCCTCTCCTGGCTCATGATGTGCTGTATGTTTGTGCTCCCTCTTCTGCACTGAGCTCCTCTCCTGGCTCAAGAGGTGCTGTATGTTTGTGTCTGCCCCTGCACTGAGCTCCTCTCCTGGCTCATGATGTGCTGTATGTTTGTGCTCGCTCTTCTGCACTGAGCTCCTCTCCTGGCTCATGATGTGCTCTATGTTTGTGCTCGCTCTTCTGCACTGAGCTCCTCTCCTGGCTCATGAAGTGCTGTATGTTCGTGTCTGCCCCTGCACTGAGCTCCTCTCCTGGTTCTAGAGTTGCTGTATGTTTGTGCTCGCTCTTCTGCACTGAGCTCCTCTCCTGGCTCATGATATGCTGTATGTTTGTGCTCGCTGTTCTGCACTGAGCTCCTCTCCTGGCTCAAGAGGTGCTGTATGTTTGTGTCTGCTTCTTCACTGTGCTCCTCTCCTGGCTCATGATGTGCTGTATGTTTGTGCTCGCTCTTCTGCACTGTGCTCCTCTCCTGGCTCATGATGTGTGGTATGTTTGTGCTCGCTCTTCTGCACTGTGCTCCTCTCCTGGCTCATGATGTGCTGTATGCTTGTGTCTGCCCCTGCACTGTGCTCCTCTCCTGGCTCAAGAGGTGCTGTAGGTTTGTGCCTGCCCTACACTGAGCTTCTCTCCTGGCTCATGATGTGCTGTATGTTTGTGTCTGCCCCTGCACTGTGCTCCTCTCCTGACTCGAGAGGTGCTGTATGTTTGTGTCTGCCCCTGCACTGTGCTCCTCTCCTGGCTCATGATGTGCTGTATGTTTGTGCTCGCTCTTCTGCACTGAGCTCCTCTCCTAGCTCATGATGTGCTGTATGTTTGTGCTCGCTCTTCTGCACTGAGCTCCTCTCCTGGCTCATGACATGCTGTATGTTCGTGTCTGCCCCTGCACTGAGCTCCTCTCCTGGTTCAAGAGGTGCTGTATGTTTGTGCTCGCTCTTCTGCACTGAGCTCCTCTCCTGGCTCATGATGTGCTGTATGTTTGTGCTCGCTGTTCTGCACTGAGCTCCTCTCCTGGCTCAAGAGGTGCTGTATTTTTGTGTCTGCCCCTGCACTGTGCTCTGTTCTGGCTCAAGAGGGGCTGTAGGTTTGTGCCTACCCTACACTGAGCTTCTCTCCTGGCTCATGATGTGCTGTAGGTTTGTGTCTGCCCCTGCACTGTGCTCCTCTCCTGGCTCAAGAGGTGCTGTATCTTTGTGTCTGCCCCTGCACTGTGCTCCTCTCCTGGCTCATGATGTGCTGTATGTGTGTGTCTGCCCCTGCACTGTGCTCCTCTCCTGGCTTAAGAGGTGCTGTATGTGTGTGTCTGCCCCTGCACTGTGCTCCTCTCCTGGCTTAAGAGGTGCTGTATGTTTGTGTCTGCCCCTGCACTGAGCTCCTCTCCTGGCTCATGATGTGCTGTATGTTTGTGCTCGCTTTTCTGCACTGAGCTCCTCTCCTGGCTCATGATGTGCTGTATGTTTGTGCTCGAACTTCTGCACTGTGCTCCTCTCCTGGCTCATGATGTGCTGTATGTGTGTGTCTGCCCCTGCACTGTGCTCCTCTCCTGGCTTAAGAGGTGCTGTATGTTTGTGTCTGCCCCTGCACTGAGCTCCTCTCCTGGCTCAAGAGGTGTTGTATGTTTGTGCTCGCTCTTCTACACTGTGCTCCTCTCCTGGCTCATGATGTGCTGTATGTTTGTGCTCGCTGATCTGCACTGAGCTCCTCTCCTGGCTCAAGAAGTGCTGTATGTTTGTGTCTGCCCCTTCACTGTGCTCTATCCTGGCTCAAGAAGGGCTGTAGGTTTGTGCCTGCCCTGCACTGAGCTTCTCTCCTTGCTCAAGATGTGCTGCATGCTTGTATAATTCCTGCCTCTCCTGGACAGCAAATGCCATAGGGTGTATCTATCTCTTTCCTAGTTAAACGGGTGATACTGATTGGATCTGTTCCTGTGTTTAGTACCTCTAAACATACGTCGAGTTGGCTGTGTGTCTCTGTGAACGTTCCTACTGCTTAAACAGGTGCTACTGGTTATGTTTAGAATCTTTTCTAAATAAAGAGATGTTGTATAAGTTGGTGTGCGTCTATCTCAGTTCTCCTCCTAGTTAAGTAGGTGCTGCGTGGTTGGATTTGACCTTGCATTGATTTTCTCTCCTAGATAAACAAACCTTGAGTCAATGTCACTGTGCCTGTATCTTGACGTACAGCCCAGATATCTGTGTATCTGTGTTCTTAGCAATGCCCTTCTGTTTGGGTCTGTACTATGACTGATTGCCTCTACACCATAAAGAGATGCTTTATGGTGCAATATGTTGCAGTATCTGAGAGCTGTCCTGCACAGGGAGGTTCTGTACAGCTGCATCTGCCCCTGCACAAAAGCAAATCTTATAGCTTAAAATACACTGTATGGTTGGATCTGCCAATGCACGCGGGGATAAAGAAGTCATCTGTACTTTGATGTGTACCCCTTCTGGCCACATAAATGATGTATTCCTCCGTGAGCCCTCTTCTGAATAAACAACTTCACTTCCCATGATAAAGAACTGCTGTTTGATTGGATTTGACCCTGGCACCAGCACCTGACCTGAGTAAAGACAGTTTTGCAGCAACCCTTTTCTGGATTCACTTACTGTGCATTATTCCGCCATATAGTCGTTGGGTACGGAATATTCTTGTTAGTCCTCTTTTGGGTGCCATCTGTAGCTTTTTCGTTTTATGTCCATCCTTCTATGATGTCAGACGTGCGCCTCAGAAGCCCCTGTGTGTTGTCACCTTCTTCAGATTCTTTTTCTGCCATTGTGTCTGGACGAAAGAGATGAAGTTCTACTGACACCTAAGGAATCACCGGAGATAGTATTTGGACTGTCAAAAGAAATACAGAAAAATAAAAGGAAAGGAGGGTGAAAAACTGAAGATCACAGAAAACCGCAGAGCAAGTTACCGAGCATCATCGAAGAGAAGAACTGGATGTGTATATTGTCGACCACGCGGTTGGATGATGCATGGAACGGGTGAAGGAGCCACCAGGGCAATAGAAAACACTCCTGTTAGATTCTGCCATGACAAAGGTTGCCCAAAAGGACAACCATGAGGTTTGCAACTTCTGCCTACCGGAGGAACACGACACAATGAATGTGAAGCGTGCTCCGAGTTCAGACAGAAAACCCTGAGAGCAAGGGAGAAGCAAAGGTGAGAATAACAAGCAACCATGCAGACGCAAAGCAAAGGCAGCCATCAATAAAGGACATTGGTTTGTTGAGGGAGGAGGAGGACACCGCTGTGAAGACAGAAGTTTCTCAAGCAGGAACCTCTGACTTTGAGTGGAAGAGGTTGGCGAAGTCGAGGAAAAACAGCTGACAAAGAAACTCAGAGATGGGCAACTTCAAAAACACCAGGCAATGTTGAAAATATTAAAATGTTGGAAACACATTCTGTCTCAGTGGAGGACTTCGGACTCGAAAACTCACAAGACTGCCTCGGCAATGAAGCACTTGGTGACCAAAGAAAATCAAGAGAGAAATAACCCCACGGACCCTGACGTGGGAGAAACCTTTGACATCCAAAGAAGATCAAAAGAAGGAGATGTACAATGCCACGGTGAAGAGAGCAGCAGAGTAGTACAGAGCTCCATTAGAGAAAAAAAAAGACACAGACCTGTTTCCTTCTGGAAACATTCCCACCATCCCAGAGCAAAAGGCAATGCCTCCTCATGCTGCCAAGCATCCTAGGTCAAGGGAGGGAAGTGTTTAGAGAGCCAGCGTCTTGATAGAGGATAGAAAAGAAATACAAGCTCTCCTCGAAGGACCTTGTCAACATCAAAGGCAGTGCAGTGATGAACTTCATCACCGTGACCACATCAAGAAAGAGGGAGAATGTCCCAACATCTATGGCACCCCTGTCAGAGAAGGAAAGCAAGAGAGTGGAAATGGTAGGCTGAAAAGTAGAAAGGGGGCAGCAACACAATGGAGGATCACAAACCCGAACACGCTTCTCAACCACCATGCACACAGCCACTGGGAAGAGGGTTGAGAGCTCCTGAAACATCTTCCAGAACAGTAACTAAAGAGAGGAGCTGCAAGAGTAGATGCAGGCACAGCCATAGCCAACAAATGCTTGAATTTAGCTTTAGCTTCAAATGCAGCAGACACAGCCAGTACTGGTAACAGGAAAATCTATGAGGAGACGCGTTTGGCGAAGGGTTTCTGGATTCAAAAATTAGGTTCAAATTAACATCATAAACACACCCTTCTCAGTGCAGTGGACAACCTACTGCAGCAAACAAAAACCTGTAAACGACACAGCAAAGGCCATGGGGCATCGTAGTTTCACAGTCAACCAAGGAAGGGAAAGGAACTGGTGGGGTGGCCCACAGGCCAAGGCAGTTTCCAAGGCACAACACCGCACTCGTTCTTCAGCTAACTCCACACCAAGGAATAAAAAGCAACAGTGGAAGTTCACAACACAACAATGCCAGTCCCTTTCAGGGCAGAGCCAGAGGAAGGGGACAACCTTCCAGAGGAGCCAGCTCCTCCCAACAAGTGACTCCACTTACCAGCTGCCCCACCACATAACACAACTGGGGGGACAGGATCAAAGCCTTCCTCCAGAAGCAGGGGAGTGTCACATCAGAAAAAATGATCCTCAACATCATCCAACATGGCTACTGCATAGAACCAGTGAAAACACCACCTGATGTCAAACCAAAGAAAAGAACACATCTGGAGGAGTAAAAGTGCTCCCTGCTAAACAGACTGCAGGAGCTACTGCAAAAGAGGACAAGATAGAGAATGCCCACAGCAGAAACAACCAAGGACACTATTCAGCATACATCCTCGTGCAAAAAACACACAAATCACGAAGACCAATCCTGAACCTTCAGTTCCTAAACAAGTACGTAATGACACTAAAGCTCAAAATGACCACACTGCAAGGGGTCATCCCGCAGTTGTGGGAAAAGCACTATAAGGCAACCATAGACCTAAAAGGTGCTTATCTTCACATTCCCATGTACAGCAAACACAAATGGTATCTACAGGTTTTTAGTTGACAAGACACGCTACCAATTCAGGGTGCTTCCATTCGGGATCAAGTCAATACCCAAGGTATTCACTAAATGTCTAGCTGCAGTGATGGCCCACCAAATCTGTAAAGGAATACATATCTGCCCATACTTAGGCGACTGGCTACGTCACTCATAAGCACCTTTGTGAATCAGCCACAAAATGTCTATGTCCTTATTAGGAAAAGTGCAAAGAGGGAACAGCCCTTTCTACTTGTACTAATTGTTTATGAAAATCCCCTGACTATCACTATTTTATTTCCTTTTCAGACATTTTGGAGCCAACTCAAAGGCATTTAAGAGTATTTAAAATAGTACTATTATTATAAAAGTACTACTCCACATACTATTAAATGCCTTTGTGAATTGGCCCCTAAGTGTCTCGAGTGATCACTCCTACACTTAGGTGACCTTTTGAGAAGTGCAATACTCAGGGCCACTAGAATTACGTGATTCTACGGCGGTGGCATTTTTCATATAATTATGGATTCGCCGCATTTGCCACGCAATCTGTCATTTGCTCCATAATTTGGAGATTTTACACAAAATGTTATCTAGCTCAAACAAATCAAAAGGTATTAAAAATGCAATTATGTATTTTCGTTCTCTGCTACCTTTTTAGGTCTTGCCTGTGACAGCGCATGCGCTGCATGTGCTAGTTTGCAAGAGATATTGTATGCAACAAGGGGCTTTCAGCCCACCAGTTGCTTAACATTCTTTGGCTTCATTGTCACTCGTATTTGCTGCCTCTTAATTGGCTAGTGTGTACGCTTCTTTTTGCTGGTGGACGGACTAGGTACTGATTGTGTCAGCTTGATAGCTGTCCTTCCGCTGATTGCTCTGTGATTGAGGTACTCATTTTATTTTTTCTTCTTCCCTGTCCTTGTTGAACCTCGTGGTATTTATAGCCTTGTTTTCCTCTGCCATGCGCACTTCAAAGAAGCAGTATTCTCCTTTGAAACAAATGTTTATTGTGACATCTGATGTTATCTGCTTTCAAATGTTTTTTCACTAAGGGGTGCAATTGCTATGGGATAGGACTTTTTGCCAAATGTCATGTTTTGTTCTTTTTCACACATGGGGAGATTAAATGATTGGCTCAGAATCACAGAGGTGTGGTTCCAAGACCTAACAAGCATTGGCAAAGCTAATAATTCTAGTCTTTGAAATTATAGGATCTGCCATTGCCTTTTGTTCATGCTGTACAGCATGGTCATTGCTTACTTGGCAATGATCTGTAGCGGTGCTGTAAAGCAGTGTGGATGCTGTGCAGCATGGCTAGGAATAATAATAAAAAAAGGACTAAGTTGCATCCAGTGCTAATGCATTAGCGCTGGTTGTGTTATAGCGCTTTTTAGGTTGAAGCCTACCAGACAGAACAGCTGTCTGGTTTGCAAATGGCTTTTTGGGGATGTTCTGAAAGCTTCCCTGGGAATGCATTCTGCCCATTTCTTACCATTCACTTTGTGTTTTGTAACTCACATTTGCTTGCTTTTTGTTTGCTGGTTTTATTTGTTTTACACTGTCCAGCTTGAGTTTGTTGCTCCTGCGGAGCATAACCTATTTACTCTCCTTCTCTAAACAGACCTTTAAATCTTGTTCTCATCTTGTCACATTTGCTGTACATCCAAAGACAGAGGCCAAATGCCAGGCTGTCTTCCAAGAGAGCTTAGTGTTTCCTTTCTCTGACTTCAGAGTGGGAAGATTTATATGACAATATTGCTGTGAAAAGAAAGGCTTTTTTCTAGCACACAATAAAATGTAAATGTCTGTAAATAAAGTGTGCAGATATTTAATATTATATCAGAATTAGAATAGCACAAATGAAGCACTTGTTTTGTAATTCTGAAGTGTGGTATTAAAAGTATTTTAATATTATGATGGCCAACCAATACACTATGTGAAGACATTACCACACATTGTTGTGCGCTGTATACTTTTATCAGTAAAACTGTTTGACTGTGCAAATGTAGTGATCACTTCAGTTGAAAATGTGTTGTCTGTAATGGCAGTATGCTACCATACCATGCATACTCCACAATAAGCCACTCCACTCTACTCCGCTGTATGTCCCTCCTCTTTACGACACTCTACAACATGTCACTCCGTTCTATGACACGCCACTCCATTCCATGACACTCCACCCCACCCCACCCAAAGCCACGCCACATTACTCAACTCCACAGTATGACACTCCATGTCAGTCCGTTCTGTGCCATTCCACTATACAGTACGCAACTCCACTCTACAACATGCCACTCCACTCTACAATATGGCACTCAAATCGAATCTACGCCCCTTCACTCTAAGACATAGTACGAAACGGCGCACAATGACACACCACTCCACTCTGCTCTATGACATCCCACTCCACTCTACTCTACAACATGTCACTCCACTTAATGCCATTCTCCTCTGCACTCCTCCACTCTAAGACACTCTGGCCCTCATTCTAAGTCTGGCGGGCGGCGGAGGCCGCCCGCCAGACTTCCCCCCTCCAAAATACCGCTCCGCGGTCCAGAGACCGCGGAGGGTATTCCAACTTTTCCCCTGGGCTGGCGGGCGGCCGCCAAAAGGCCGCCCGCCAGCCCAGGGGAAAACAACCTTCCCACGATGAAGCCGGCTCGTAATCGAGCCGGCGGAGTGGGAAGGTGCGACGGGTGCTACTGCACCCGTCGCGTATTTCACTGTCTGCTATGCAGACAGTGAAATACTAGCGGGCCCTCTTACGGGGGCCCCTGCAGTGCCCATGCCATTGGCATGGGCACTGCAGGGGCCCCCAGGGGCCCCGCGACACCCCCTACCGCCATCCTGTTCCTGGCGGGCGAACCGCCAGGAACAGGATGGCGGTAGGGGGTGTCAGAATCCCCAAGGCGGCGCAGCATGCTGCGCCGCCGTGGAGGATTCATTTGGGCAGCGGGAAACTGACGCCCAATGGAGCACCGCCGGCCTGTCAGCGGTGCTCCCGCCCCTGTTGGCCCTGGCGGTTCTGTACCGCCAGGGTCATAATGAGGCCCTCTATGACATGCCGCTCTAAGACAAGCCACTCCACTTTACTCTACGACATGCCACTGCAGCCACTTCAGTCTACTTTACGACACACCACTCTAAGCCCCTTCACTCTATGCTGCTCCACTCTACATCACTCCACTCTGCGCCTCTCCACTCTACAGCACTCCACCCAATCACACTCTACCCTATGCCTCTCTATGGCACTCTACGTAACTCCCTCTACTCCATTTTATGCCACTCCTCCCCTACACCACTATGCTACTCCTCTCTATGACACTCTAAGCTTCTTCATTCTAAAACACTGTATGACATGCCACTCTGCACCACTCTGTGCCACTCCATGACACTCTTTGCCACTCCGTTCAATGACACTCCACTCTACAGCATGCTTCTCCACTCTGTGCAACTCTCTAAGCTACTCCACTCTACAACACTCTACTGCACTCTGACACTCCACTCTATGCCCCACCACGCTACACCACTCCATGCACTCTCTCCACTCTACTCCACTCGACCACTCTACCCCACTCTAAGCAACTGCATGACACTCTACGCCAATCTACAACACTGTCTTACACTCCATTTCATGACACTGTACTCCACTATATGCTACTCCACTCTACAACAAGATACTTGACTCTATGCCACAGCACTCTTCTCCACTGGACACAATGCCCTCTATGCTACAGTAAGCCACTTTACTTCACTCTTCGCCATTCCATTCTTCTCTGTGATGCTCTACTCCACTCTACACCACTCCACAACAATTTCCACCGTACAACACTCTACTTCACACTATGCCTCTCCACTCTACGCTTCTCCACTCTACGCCCTTCCACTGTTTTCCACACCAGTCTAGTTACTCACAACACTCCATGACACTCTAGCCACTCGACGGCACTCCACTCAACTCTTCGCCAATCCATGACAGTCTATATCACTCCACGACACTCCGCTCTATGCCACCTCACTCTACTATACACCATTCAGCTCTGCACCACTAACTTTTAGCCATGCTGAAAAGCAGCCACACCGGTGTACAACATGGCTAGAATCCATTGGCAAAGCCAATAGCTCTTGCAGAGGTGAGACCTGTTGGCTTTTCCGATGCTTGTTTTAGTTAGTTCTAGCAGCACTACAAAGCATCCACTCTGCTGTACAGCAAGTCTACAAAACATTGCCCAAGCTAATTTCTCCCAAAGGCAAGACATATTGGCTTTGCCAATACTTGTTACATTTACCTCTTACTCCCTCTTATGCTTACCAATTCTAAACCTTATCAAACCCTTAAAACACTTACAGCCCCTTACCCATCCCTGAGCCCTAAAAATGCCTTACTAGCCCATATCATTACCCATTGTATTGTATTGTAATAGTACTTATATAGCGCTTACTACCCCTGACGAGGCGTCAAAGCGCTTTTTGGCGAGTAGCACGCTACTCCGGAACCCAACTAGAATTAGTGATGGATTAGTATCGGGAAATATGAGTACAGTTTTAGTATTATTATGAGTTAATTTGAGCCGTGGATATGAGAGTTTGTTAGTTAGATTGACAGGAGTAATGGAGGGGTGGAGGAAGAAAGAAATCCAGAAGTGTTAATTGGGAGTATATCCCTCATTTACTCATCCCAGGTGCTTGGGATGAGTAAAGTGAGATGGAGGAGGGAAGATTCTGTGGAAGGGTTAGGGAGATCATAGTAGCAGGGTGAGATAAATGAGGGCGAATTTAGTAGGGTTATTTGGGAGGTCATGGTTGTAGTACGTGCCCGTCATCACTGAAGCACAACTAGTACCATTATGAACTAGGTAATGGAAGAGAGGATGATTAGTCCTGGGGTGGCGGGTAACCGATCAACATTGGGTTCACTCTGAACATTTTAAGAAGTGACTAGATGCTGTGTAAATAAAGTTGAACTTTTATTCCACTCAGTTACAACAACCCCTGGCTTGTCAGACATCATATCATTGTTCTCTTCTCCTCACCTCCATCATCATTGCAGAATCTTCCCCCAACATTCTTAAAAGTAATCCTTAACCACCCTCCACCACCTTACCAGCATTCCTTAACTCTCGTAGAGGTATACGTTCACATGTTCTGCATACTTCTGCCATCTAGTGCTGGGTCCGGAGTTGTGGAAGCTGTTTTTCTCCTTCGAAGAAGTCATTCGAGTCACAAGGTAGAGTGACTCATCTCTGCGATATTGCGCATGTGCATCAACTCCACTGTTAGATTGTTTTCCCACAGGCAAGTGAGAGAGAAGAAGTGAAAGGTATGTGTAAGAAAATGTGTTCTTAGCACTGCCTGGCCCACACTGGCGTGTTGGTGTGCTAAGACAACCATTCAATAGTCAAGGTGTGTGGTGTAGACCATGAAGCTGCCTTACAAATGTCCGCTAAGGGAAAGTTAAAGAAAGGTCATAGTGGCTCACTTTTTACAATTAGGGTGTGCTGTGGGCGAAACAGGTAAAGGTCTTAGTGTAGCAAGTGTGTATACACCTGTGACTTAATCTGGATGTGCTGGATTTGCATTTAAAGTATGAAGAGCTCTTTGCACAACAGAATTTGTTTGCAGGAAAAAGACTGGGAGCTCAATGGACCGATTGAGGTGAAAATGTGAAACTACCTTGGGTAGAAGTTTAGGATTAGTGCAAAGAACCACTTTGACTATGTATTTGGAAAAAAGTTTTTTCTAAGGCTAAAGCCTGGAGCGCACTCACATGCCTAAGTGAGGTGATGGTGACTAAGAATGCCACCTTCCGTGACAAACTGAAGTCGGCATGAGGGAAGAGACTCAAATGGGTAAACAATGAGTCCAGTGAGAACAATGTTAACGTTTGGAGAAACCAGAGGCGGAATATTTCATAAAAGCTTCAGTGCCTGGAATTTTGAATAGTGAGAGATGCTGTTATTCTGAAGATAGGCAGCCATTGCAGCAAGTAGTGTATGCTACATATGCCTTCTGCAAATGAAGCAGGTAGCAGGCAACGTCTTGCACCGCGGCTTTCATAGGATCAATTTGTTTGGGTTGGCAGTAGCAAACAAAACGCTTCCATTTTGCTTTCTAACAGGTTCTAATGGTAGGTCTGCGGGCTTCCTTGAGAATGTTCATACATTCTGGTGGTAAGCCAAGGTAGCCAAACTATAACCTCAGGAGCCAAATTGCTAGGTTGAGCATTTTTTGTGTCTGGGTGTCTCATCAGGAACTACTGCGAGATCTAGTAGTGTTGTGAACCTGGGCTGACGCACCCAATTGGGAACTACAAAGATCATGGTGAGACGTTTGCCTGAGCTTCCAAACCAGAAATGGAATGAGAGGGAAAGGTGTAATCATGGTCACCAGGCCCCAGCACCTGTGTTCCTTCCCTAAACTGTACCACTGCTTCCACAGTTGGCACACCTCTTACACACAGCCAAGTCCCTTGTAAAAGGCAACAGTGCTATGCGTGCTTCTCATGTGGCCAGGGACCTTTCTCCAGTTGTGCTGCATGGGCTCCCCTGCGACTCCTGGTTCCTCTTCCAGTGGGTCTCCTGTGGGGGCTGCCTTTTCTTCTGTGGGCTCCGTCTTGCCGAGGGTCCCCATAGGACTACCCCCCATGGGTATGCTACCTATGCCTTCTGCAAATGAAGCAGGTAGCAGACAACGTCTTGCACCGCAGCTTTCATAGGATCAATTTGTTTGGGTTGGCAGTAGCAAACAAAACGCATCCATTTTGCTTTCTAACAGGTTCTAATGGTAGGTCTGCGGGCTTCCTTGAGAATGTTCATACATTCTGATGGTAAGCCAAGGTAGCCAAACTATAACCTCAGGAGCCAAATTGCTAGGTTGAGCATTTTTTGTGTCTGGGTGTCTCATCAGGAACTACTGCGAGATCTAGTAGTGTTGTGAACCTGGGCTGACACACCCAAGTGGGAACTACAAAGATCATGGTGAGACGTTTGCCTGAGCTTCCAAACCAGAAATGGAATGAGAGGGAAAGGTGTAATCATGCTCACCAGGCCCCAGCACCTGTGTTCCTTCCCTAAACTGTACCACTGCTTCCACATTTGGCACACCCCTTACACACAGCCAAGTCCCTTGTAAAAGGCAACAGTGCTATGCGTGCTTCTCGTGTGGCCAGGGACCTTTCTCCAGTTGTGCTGCATGGGCTCCCCTGCGACTCCTGGTTCCTCTTCCAGTGGGTCTCCTGTGGGGGCTGCCTTTTCTTCTGTGGGTTCCGTCTTGCTGAGTGTCCCCATAGGACTGCCCCCCATGGGTTGAGTCCTCCTGGATCTTGCTGGTCCCCAGCAACTCCACTTTTGCTTCACTGCGACTTCTGCCTTTGCCAATGCTTGTTGATAGCTTTTCTACGCCACTGACGACTGCAATCATCCATCCAGCGTGGGACGTCGACTGCATCCTCCAGGAACTCTTCACCGACGCTGGGGCTGCATTGCTGACCATCTTCGTCCCACCGTCGACCAACTCCTGCAACCACAGACAGGTGGGTAGTGGCTCCTACCCACACTGGACACTTCTGTGACTTCTGGGCTTGGTCCCTTTCTTCCACAGGTCTTCCTCTTCAGGAATTTACAGCTGATTTCTTGCAATCCTGTCTGGTTGTTGCATTATCTTCTTTTTCGTCCTTTTGGGTGGTTTGGCACTGTGGTACTTACCTTTGTGGTTTCCTAATTCCTCCAGCTCCCCTCAACACATCCCACTCACCAGGATGGGGGTGAAGGGAGGTGGGGGGGGGGGAATGGGGTTCCTGCATTTGCATTCCATTTTTTTAAGTATATGGTTTGGGTTCCCCCTAGGGTCACTATTGCCTATTTTCTATTGCACTGTTTTCTATTGCTTTCGTTTGCCTAATTCAAATTATTAGTGTATATATCTTGTTTCCTACTTACCTTCTATTGGAGGGTTGCCTCTAGTATGTTTTGGTAACTGTGTCACTAAAATAAAGTACCTTTATTTTTGTAACACTGAGGGGGTGATTCCAACCCTGGCGGTCGGTGTTAAAGCGGCGGCCAACCCGCCAACAGGCTGGCGGTCAACAAAAATGGAATTCTGACCCTGGCGGGAACCGCCAACACAGCCCGCCAACTTAACACTCCGACCGCCACGGCGGGACACACAAACAGGTTGGCGGTCACCGCCAACAGGCAGGCGGCAGACAATGTAACGCCCACCCTATCACAACGCACCAATCCGCCACCTTTTCCGGGGCGGGAGCCCCGCCGATAAAAACACGGCGGAAACAGACTACGAACGGGAAAACGCTCACCGAAACACACTCCACGAGGACGGAGAACAGCATGGAACCCGAATTAAACATCCTACCAGCTATTGTCTACCTGCTCATCTACCACGAGTACGAACACCGGCGCAGAAGACAACCGTGAGTACTGCACCTACGACACAGGGGAGGGGGGAGGACGAAAGGTGACGTGCACACACATATGCGACCCCCCCTCCCCCCCCCCCCCCCCAAACTATCTACACACCAATGCAGAGCAACAAGTCACAGTGACACCACCCAAACCCACCGGAATAATGCAAAGACATAATTAAAGTGAGAAACAACATTTATGTATAAAATAGGTTCATTGAAGTCATGGTAAAATAGCAATATGAATTGAAATAAAATCAAGTAAGAACATTGCGAAACCGATAAATAGAGGCAATAAGTCCTGCACAGTCACTTAAATTTCCACTGTCCGTGGGCCAAAGTGTATCAACACACGGGCAAAGCCCACACAGGAGACCTGAGTCCGTTGGAGAGAACACTGCTGGGGCATCAGATGACAAAACTACAGGCACCTCAGGGGGAAGGGAAAGGGGGTCACCTCAGCCACATGAGTCCACGACGCCAGATCCACGAAGGGTCCACCATGCCCACTGTGCCATCCTGGGGAGTGCAAAGCCACAGTCTCACAAGTCTCTACAGTGGGTGGGCTGCCCACTGTGCCATCCTGGGGAGTGCAAAGCCACAGTCTCTCAAGTCTCTACAGTGGGTGGGCTGCCCACTGTGCCATCCTGGGGAGTGCAAAGCCACAGTCTCACAAGTCTCTACAGTGGGTGGGCTGCCCACTGTGCCATCCTGGGGAGTGCAAAGCCACAGTCTCTCAAGTCTCTACAGTGGGTGGGCTGCCCACTGTGCCATCCTGGGGAGTGCAAAGCCACAGTCTCTCAAGTCTCTACAGTGGGTGGGCTGGCCACTGTGCCATCCTGGGGAGTGCAGAGACATAGGCCATCAGGTGGATTACAGACTCCACAGGTATTGGAGGAGGCATCGTGCCCAGAGTGCAGCGTGAACACTAGCTCGACACAGAACCGGCACTGTCAATGGGCCAGCGGTGCTTGAGATGAAGGGCCCAGCGGAGCGGTGCTTGACAGGAAGGGCCCAGAGGAGCGGTGCTTGACAGGAAGGGCCCAGCGGAGCGGTGCTTGAGATGAAGGGCCCAGCGGAGCGGTGCTTGAGACGGCGGGGCCCAGCGGAGCGGTGCTTGACAGGAAGGGCCCAGCGGAGCGGTGCTTGAAATGAAGGGCCCAGTGGAGCGGTGCTTGACAGGAAGGGCCCAGCGGAGCGGTGCTTGACAGGAAGGGCCCAGCGGAGCGGTGCTTGAGACGCCGGGGCCCAGCGGAGCAGTGCTTGACAGGAAGGGCCCAGCGGAGCGGTGCATGAGACGGCGGGGCCCAGCAGAGCGGTGCTTGACAGGAAGGGCCCAGCGGAGCGGTGCTTGACAGGAAGGGCCCAGCGGAGCGGTGCTTGACAGGAAGGGCCCAGCGGAGCGGTGCTTGAGACGCTGGGGCCCAGCGTAGCGGTGCTTGACAGGAAGGGCCCAGCGGAGCGGTGCTTGAGACGGCGGAGCCCAGCGGAGCGGTGCTTGACAGGGAGGACCCAGCGGAGCGGTGCTTGACAGGAAGGGCCCAGCGGAGCAGTGCTTGAGACGGCGGGGCCCAGCGGAGCGGTGCCTTTCTGCACGGTGGGGCCCTCTTCAGCGGTGCCTATCTTCACGGCGGGGCCCTCTTCAGCGGTGCCTATCTTCACGGCGGGGCCCTCTTCAGCGGTGCCTTTCTGCACGGCGGGCCCTCTTCAGCAGTGCCTATCTTCACGGCGGGTCCCTCTTCAGCGGTGCCTATCTTCATGGCGGGGCCCTCTTCAGCGGTGCCTATCTTCACGGCAGGGCCCTCTTCAGCGGTGCTTGTCGTGTCTTTCAAGGGAGCCAGACCTGGCCAGGACTCCCTGCTTAGTCGCCCTCCGACCGTGCAGTTGCTGGACCCTTCTGTGACGGAGTCCTGGGCCCGTGGGTGTCCTCCGTCACACCCGGGATGGGGCTTGTGGGGCCCTCCTGGTCCGCGCCCCTGCTGGCTGACTTCTCCGCCCTGCTGCCCTTGCCCTCCTTAGATGAGGCTCTCTGGCCCTTGCCTCCCCTGGATGTTGTGGCAGGTGACGGCCCACGACTTTGCTCCTTGGGGGCAGCCGTGTCAGCCTTCTCGCGGCGGCCCTTGACTTTACGGGTCCTCTTTCAAGGGGGGGGGGCTGGCTGTCCCCTTGCTGCTGGCCGATGTGTCAGTGCTGGGAAAGGGTGGACTCCAAAAGCCCTGCACAATGTTGAGACTTGAAGCAGGGCTGGTGGTGGCTGAGGTGCTCTTGGGACTCTTCCCAGATGGAGGGGGTGGGTCAGGTGGGGCAAAGAGGTTAATTTTGGAGAGGTAAAGTTTTTTAGGACCAAGGTAAAGGGTAGGTGTAGTGGTTATGGGAGTGGAGGAAGAGGATGTGGTTGTAGGAGAGTCAGGTGTGCTGTCTTTGGGTGCAGGTGCTTGTGACGTAGGCTGTCGTGAGGTGGTTGGCTGTTGGGTGGGTGGCTGCCTGCGTTTGTGTGTCTTGGAAGAGGGGGTGACAGACACAGTGGGAGAGGACACAGGGGACGTGTAAATGGCAGTGGGGGTGGTGACTGCACGTGTGCGGACTGTACTGGAGGGTGTGCTGGTGGTGGAAGTACTGGCTGATGGTGGTGTGCATGCAGGTGTGAGTGGAGACGTCACAGGGAGGGAGGAGGGAGACGAGGAGGAGGGGGACACAGAGGTGGTAGTGACTGTTGGCATGTCTGCATCTGGGTGTTGCTTGGGTGAATGTTTGTGGGATCTGTGGTGCTTATGTCTGGATGAGCTGCCCTTGGGTGTTGAGGTGTGTGCAGGCTGGTCTGATGGTGTGGATGGGATAGGCTGAGGAACAGGAGACAGAGACAGGGTGGAGGCAGTTAGAAGAGGGAGGCTGGAAACAGGGACAATGGCTGCCGTCAATGCTGAGGCCAGAGCAGTGAACGATCGTTGATGGGCAGCCTGACCCGAATGAATGCCCTCCAGGTATGCATTGCTCCGATGCACCTCCCTCTCTACACCCTGGATGGCATTCAAAAGGGTAGACTGCCCAACAATGATGGTCTGTAGGAGGTCAATGACCTCCTCACTGAGGGCAGCAGGGGTAACAGGGGCAGGGCCTGAGGTGCCTGGGGCGAAGGAGATGCCCGCCTTCTTGGGCGAGCGGGCACGGAGCGAAGGCTGAGGGGCTGCTGGGAGGGCGGAGCTGGTGCGCTGGGTGGTGGCTGTACCTGTTGAGGCGGGGGGCCCGGATGTTGCCGCCACCGCTAGGGAGCTCCCATCCGAGGACGTGTCGGTGTCGCTGGTGTCACCACGGGTCCCCGTTGTGGAGCTCCCCTCGCCCTCCGTATCACTGGTGACCTCGGTGTCTGTACCATGGCCCACCGGGGCCTTGTGAGTTGCAGCTCCCTCGTGCTCCGATGCCAATTCTCCTCCGCCTGATGATGCTAATGCACACATGCACAAGACGATAAAGAAAAAGGGTGGGGGGAGACATAAAGACAGGTTGAGTACATGCATTGTCAACACCGTTGGCGGAGAGGACAGATACAGTAGCCTCATGCACTACGCCTCGCAATCGCGGTATACTACTCAGTACTTGTGACTAGGCCAACAGGTCTATGGACAACAAATGCGCACATGGGTGATGCTGGACCATCGATTGCTGTACTTGGCACCCTACAGAGGTTGGGGGCGGGGGCACAGGGCCATGCCTAAAGGAGGGGACTACACTACAGAAAGCGCCCTGGCCTAATGTCACCCACAGCCCTCCTCCCCCACCCAGACGCCTCCACTGCATTTTAAAATAGCAGAATGTACTGGTACTCACCCCCTTGTGTCTGCTGTGATGTCCTCACGCGCCCATCCAAATCGGGGTAGGCCACCGCCAGGATCCGGGACATCAAGGGGGTCAATTGTCGGCTGGCACCCCTCCTACGTTGGGAGGCCATCCCCAGCAGAGACTCGGCGGTCTTCCTGGTCCCGCGGCGGATGTCCTCCCACCTCTTTCGGCAGTGGGTGCCCCATCTGTTGTGGACCCCCAGGGCCCGGACTTCCTTGGCGATGGCACGCCAAATGTCGACTTTCTGATGGGCGCTGACCTATTTGACATGTACAGGGTGGAAAAGTAAATATCATTAAATTTCTGCATGTTAGATGGGATTGCCCCCCCCTCCCCAACCTTGCCATGTGGCACATGCTCTCATCTGTCGTGCCTTGCACTCCTCATTCTCTCCCCACCCCACCATCTTACATCCACCATACAAAACCCAGGCATAGCCCATTCAACGTGCACCCAGTGTACTTACCTGTTGGTCTGGAGGACCGTAGAGTAGCGCATACTGGGGGGGGACCCCATCCACGAGTTTCTCCAACTCTTCAGAAGTGAAGGCAGGGGCCCTTTCCCCAGTCGCAGCATCCATTGTCTCTTCCAGAACAGATTTCACAGCAGCACTTGCAGTATAGGTCCTCTCCTGTGGATGATCAGGTCTCGAGTGATTAATCAGATAGAAAATGGCGGTCACGCCCGCGGCGGTGCGTACCGCCGCGGTGCGTACCGCGACCGCCGGCGCACCTCGTCATTGGCTCATGAAACCCATAGGGTTCAATGTTAACCAATGCGGCTTCGCACTGCGGTCTTTGACCGCCTACCGCCACGGTGTGCCACGCCAGCGCATTGACCTCACATCCCATTGTCGCACTTCACAGGTCAGGCAGCCGCCATTTCAAGGGCCCACATGGCTTAATTTCTACTGCGTCACACAGGCCTAGGCCTTGCATGGCCACTTATACAAGCCTTACAATGCATAGCGATTCGTGTACTGTGCAAGCTGTGGTTACGTACCTGTGGGTTTCTTGACTCTGTACTCCATGTTGTCCTTCCTAAGCACCGTCCGCTGGGACTTGCGAGGAGAAGGAGGAATCCTCCTGTGTACCGACCGCTGGTGGACCTGTCGACAATGGAGGAACGTCATATAATACTTCGATACCGACTTGACAGAGCCACTATACATGAACTGTGTGCCCAGCTGGAGCCAGCCCTGATGTCCCCCATCCGCCAACCCACTGGAATTCCCCCTCTGGTGCAGGTTCTGTCAGTCCTCCATTTTTTGGCAAGTGGGTCATTTCAGACAACAGTGGCCATGTCATCAGGGATGTCTCAGCCTATGTTCTCAAAGATTTTGTCCAGAGTGTTGTCTGCCCTGATAAAATACATGCAGAGCTACATTGTTTTCCCTGAGGAGGGTGATTTGGCCACTGTGAAGGGTGATGTCTATGCCCTTGGACATATCCCCAACATCATTGGTGCCATTGATGGGACCCATGTGGCTTTTGTACCCCCAAAAGACAATGAGCAGGTGTACAGAAACAGAAAAAATTACCATTCTATGAATGTGCAGGTGGTCTGTTTGGCTGACCAGTACATCTCCCATGTAAATGCCAAGTTCCCTGGGTCAGTGCATGACACGTATGTAATGCGAAATAGCAGCATCCCTTATGTGATGGAACAGCTACAGAGACAACGTGTGTGGCTAATAGGTGACTCTGGTTACCCCAACCTGCCTTGGCTATTGACCCCAGTGAGAAATCCCCGGACCAGGGCAGAGGAACGGTACAATGAGGCCCATGGGCGTACTAGGAGGGTGATCGAGCGCACCTTCGGGCTCCTGAAGGCCAGGTTTAGGTGCCTGCATATGACAGGTGGATCCCTAATGTACTCACCAAAGAAGGTGTGCCATATCATCGTGGCCTGCTGTATGCTTCACAATCTTGCATTGCGACGCCAGGTGCCTTTCCTGCAGGAGGATGGTCCAGATGGTGGTGTTGTAGCAGCTGTGGAGCCTGTGGAGAGTGAAGAGGAGGAAGACGACGGGGACGACACGGACAACAGGGACACAGTTGTACAACAGTATTTTCAGTAGCACACAGGTAAGAATCACCCTCGCCATTTCACTTTTACTTGATGCCTCCTGCATCTCTACTTTCTGTGTTTCCCCCCAGTTCCTTTTAACTGATTTTTGACTTTCCCTTCCCTTTTCAGAGCTGTATGACCCACTGCGTGACTTTTGCTTTTTTTGCCCATGGAGTAAAGCACATTGACATTGGTATGTTGTCATCACAATGTAACTGTACATTTTTGAACCGTTCTGTGTAATACATTTGTTAAGAATACAAGCAGACTCCTGATTTTTGAAGTGCAATTAGTGATTTATTTTGAGTGCTACATATAGGTCCATGATAGTAAAACGGTGATGGGTGGGGGTGGAGTAATGTCCATGGCAGAGTCCAGTTCTCAGTTTCACAGGTGCATTGTCCATATGCCTGTGGAAGGATGGAGCAGGGGCTGTTTAAGGTTGGACAGGGTGACAATGTGGGACAGTGGGATGACATCAGGGGGTATGTTATGCTGGCGGGGGTCTTGGCATCCTACTCTGTCTTCTTTTGTGATCTCAGGTTCCTCTTGCGGGGTGGTTGGTCTTCAGCAGGAGGTGGGGTTCTGGTGGCCTGTCGTTGTGTGGGGGCCTCCTGTCCACTAGCGCCGGCGGAGGTGGTAGGCTGTTCCTGGTCCAGGCTGGTGACAGGGGCCCTTTGGGGTGCCACATGGTCCCGCAATGTGGTGACTATCTGGTTGAGGGCCAGGACCATGTTCCTGAGTTCGTCTCTGAACCCCATGTACCGTTCCTCCTGCTGTGCCTGGATCTCCTGGAACCTGGCCAGTACCGTCGCCATCATCTCCTGGGAGTGGTGGTAGGCTCCCATGATGGTGGTGAGGGCCTCTTGGAGAGTGGGTTCCCTGGACCTGTCCTCCCCCCCCTGTCGCACAGAAGCCCTCCCAGTTCCCCTGTTTCCCCGGGCCTCCGTCCCCTGGACCGTGTGCCCACTACCACTGCCCCCAGGTCCCTGTTGTTGTTGGGGTGTTGGGTCAGCCTGGGTGCCCTGTAGTGGTGGACACACCGCTGATTGACGCGTCCTGGAGACAGAGGCATGGGCCCGCTGGGTGGGAGCTGTGCTGATATTCCCAGAGGGGGTTAGGTCTGCTGTGGCCTGTGTCTGTGTGTGGGGAACCGACTGTCCAGAGGTCCCCGATCGTCCGGGCTGGTCATCAGGTTCTAGGTCGACAGAGCTGCTGTCCTCACTGGGGGCCTGTTCTGGGGGTGGGATGGACAAATCTGGACCCTCCTGGCCGGTGTGTTGGCGTTCGGGCCCTGCAGGGGTAAAAGAGTATGGTTATTGCTTCTGTGTGTGCCATGGCGTGCGATTTGTGGGTGCCCTTGTCCCCCAGTGCTGGCATTCCCTTGTGGGAGGAGTTGTGAGGGTGGTTTGTGGGGGGGGATGGGTATGTGCAGTGGTCATGCATAGGTGATGGGTGTCCATGGTTTGTGTTGGCATTCGGGGTTTGGTTTTGGGTTGGGTGGGTTGTGCTGGTGAGACATTGGCAGGGAGGATGTGTGCTGGGGGGTTGGGGGTGAGGGTGGGGGTGTGGGTTGGCATGCTGGTGGTTGGGGGGGGGTGAAGTAGTTGAGATTAGACTTACCAGAGTCCATTCCTCCGGCTACTCCAGCGAGGCCATCAGGATGCAGGATGTTAAAGACCTCTTGCTCCCATGCTGTGAATTCGGGTGGAGTGGGTGGGGGTCCGCCGCCAGTCTTCTGCACAGTGATGTTGTGTCATGAGACCATCGACCGCACCTTCCCCCGTAGGTCGTTCCAGCGCTTTCGGATGTCTTCCCGGTTTCTGGGATGCTGTCCCACAGCGTTGACCCTGTCGACGATCCTTTGCCATAGCTCTGCCTTCCTGGCTATTGTGGTGTGCTGCACCTGTGTGCCGAAGAGCTGGGGCTCTACCCTTATTATTTCCTCCACCATGACCCTGAGTTCTTGGTCCGTGAACCTGGGGTGTCTTTGGGGTGCCATGGGGTGGTGTGGATGAGGTGTGGGGTGGTGTTTGTGGTGATGTGAGTGGTGGTGTGTGGTGATGTGTGCGTAGATGTGGTGTGGTTGATGAAGTTGGGTTCCTGTGTGTGTTGTGCTTTGCATTCCCTGTGCTCTCTCTCTGTGTATTGCGCCTTCTCTCAGTAATTCTGGTCGTAGGGGGTTGTGGGTGATGTGGGTGTGTGTTTTATATGGTGATGGGTGTTTGGGAGTGTTGTTTGTATGTGTATCAGGTGTGTGTATTTCAAATTGTCCAATGTGGCTGTGTTTTGTATGGGTGTGTGTATTTTGAGCGCGGCGGTGTGTACCGCCAATGGAATACCGCGGTTGAAAGACCGCCGCGTGGATTTGTGGGTCGTAATGGCATGGGCGTGTTTGTGTTGGCGTGGCGGTGGAGGTTTGGTCATCTCCAGTTTATCGCTGCCCGCTGATGAGGCGGCCTTCCGTGGATGTCGGGTTTTTGGCGGTTTGGCAGTTGGAGGTCAGAATGACCGTGGTGGTTTACCGCGGCCGCGGCGGTGTAATGGCGGTCTTCTGACCGGCGGTAAGGGCCTTTTACCGCCGAGGTCAGAATGACCTCCTGAGTGTTTTCTTCCATGTGTGTAATTGCTGTGTGACTACAGCAGTATTGCATGAGCTTTGCATGTCTCCTAGATAAGCCTTGGCTGCTCATCCACAGCTAATCTCTAGAGAGCCTGGCTTCTAGACACTGCCTACACTACACTGATAGGGCATACCTGGCCCTGGTATAAGCTGTAAGTACCTTAGGTACCCAACACACACACCAGGTCAGCTTCCTACATATGTCCTGCCATCTTCAATTTCGAAAGGGGCTAACAGCTTGGCTCTTCAGTGTTACCTTTGTTGCTTAATTACCGCCTTAATTCCTCAGTGCCAAGGCATCATCTTTTGGGTAACAGAGGTAATACACAAATCTCTTTTCTTTATTCATTCATTCAAATACAATGCCAAAAAAATTGGTTTTCTAATTCCTATTCGAATTCCACCCCTAACTACTTGTTCAGGCTGCCATCTTGGAAAATCTATGAGGATTGCTTTGTTGCTGGAGCTGAGGGAGGGAGTTTGTATGCAAAGTTAGTAGGCTAAACTCTATGCAACGAAATACTGCTTACGTAGCCTCTGTCTTATAAATAAAATCATTCTAAAATAATTACCTTTATCCCGTGGATGCAAAAGTATGTGTGCTTTATTCTGAAGGGCAAAGTCACAACAGTGCAGCTGTCTAGAAGGGTTGAAACTTTTTTTTTTGGACTGAGCCCACTGAAATACTTATCTCTCAATACAGGGTAGATACAAGGCAAGAACGTAGAACACTAAAGTGAAACCAGCTAAAAAACATTTAATAGGAGTTGGCTTACACCAATTAACCAGAAAGTAAAATTCACCAGTCTATTTTGTCTACCAATAATGTTTTCAGATGTGAAATATCTGTTTTTAAAAAACTAACATGAAAGGCTAGAGTAATGTGAAAATAAAATATGGCACTCACACTTACCAAAAAACGTAGAGCATCGTCTTTTAATGTGCCACTTCGATAAATTTGGGTAGGATGCCTTAATTTAAAAAAAAGACTTCACCTAACATCCCTCTGTGATAAAAACTAAGTACCAAAAATGCCTGCGTGGTACTTACCTGAATGGAAAAGGCCCTTGTGGTAAGGTCCTGTAGGGCCAAGACAGTGGGGGTAAACACTGCAATCTTTCCACGTATCTTTCAGGCTTTTAAAAAATAATTCAGTGTGATGAAAGGTAGCCCTTCTTGATGACATCTTGGGCATTTAGCTCTACCTCCATACAGATTTTACTTAACTGTAATGTGGTTAAATAAACGTGATGTAAGTAATTAAACTGGATACATTTTAGTTTAGCAATCCTGGATACCCTGACCATGCACACTAGCATCATCGCAGCGCCCTGAGACCCTTACGGGTGAGTAGTGCTCTTTACAAATCCCTAATTGATTGATTGATCGCATCTCATATTCCTCATACGCCACAGGTCCATTCAAGTCTTCTGTCCATTTACTGCTCAAAGTGTCTGGTACAATCATAGTGGTACTGTGCATAAAAAACTGTCCTTTCGATACCACATACGCACCACCAATATTCTCAAACTTGCGTATCATCCGGATTACAATTTTGGCGGAGGGGGTTAATCCGTCCCAAATGTGATCGGTATCCCGCCCACCGTATTACGAGTTCCATAGGATATAAAAGACTCATAATACGGCGGGCGGTAAATCCGTCACATTTGGGACGGATTAACCTCCTCCGCCTAAATTGTAATCAGGCCCATAATCTCCTGGTGACTCCAATGTGTCAGATGCTGGCTTCTCCCTGTATGGCAAGATTCCTGAATATGGGCAAGCACCAAATTGTAAAATCTAAAGCATAAACTGCATTTTCTCTGCAAAATCTTTAAATACCTTGACAAGCGCTATTGGGCTGGTAGTAAAAGTCAAAACTCACGACTTTCTTATTTCACTTTTTGAATACTCTTTTACCAACTTTGGATTCACAACTGTCACCATAATTTGAGCCTCTGCCGAATGGACCACCCGTTGTAGCTGAGCAGCTAGGTAATACATTTTTAAATTTGGTACACAAGTTTTTAAAAACTTATGTAATACTACCTTCTTCACCTTGTGCCCTATGATAATCCATTAGAAATGAGCAAATAGTGAATGGACAATTAAAGTATGTTTGTTAATAAATAAAGGAGTCTTGGCAATATAACAATTTTTGGAATTCATACCCTTTTTATTATTGATGATGTTAACTTTTTCTTGATTCCCAACAAACCTTACAATGTTCGCAGTGCCCTGGATATATTGCTGTGTAGTGTATCATCAGATTTATGGTAAATATGTAGGATCAGATATTTAAACATACTCATCTTCCATTTTTAGCAGGGTAGTTTTAATGACTTGCAAATGTGTAATTGTTTTCTGGGACTAGCAGGAATAAAAACAATTTGTTCCAGTTGATTTTGCACCCTACATTTATGCAGAATTGTTTGACAATTGCCATTGTAGGTTCTAGATTCAACCCTACATTTCCAATATACATTTCCAGTGTGGAAGAGTACATTATCAGCATTTAGGAACATAGTATGCCAGCCTCCGGTTACCATGATTATTCTCTTTTGCCCTTCTGTTCCCACTATGCAGGACAATGGTTGCATGACTAATGTGAATAAAATGGGAGCCAGGAGGAAGTTATGTCTTGCTCCAATCTCCACTGTCCATTGTTCTGATATCATTTCACTGGTGCGGACAAAGGTTGTGGGAGTCATGTTCAGCAACCCAGTCCATTATAGTGCCCAGCATGGACACAAGTTGTTGGAGTTGTGCAAAACAGTCCTCAAGGATATTAGCTGTGACACAGGAGAGCCTATACAATTTTCGGGAAGTGTTGAGGGCTGGCATAAAACTGTTTGACCTACCTCTGGCTGTCTAAGTAGAATTTTCTGAAGACTGCTTGCTATAATGTTTCCTAATATTTTAAAATTTAAATTCAGCATTGGTAGCGGTTTGGAAGAGGTCTTGTCTCTGGCATCTTTGCCTGGCTTTTATAGTATAAGCATCACAGCTCATTCATTTGGTTGTAGGGGAACAACTGCCTTTTTCTCTAGGGGGTTTGTTAATTTAAAAACAAAACAAGGTTTTAGTATATCACTATAGGTATTGTACAAGTCTGTGGTAAGGCTATGTGAGCTAGGTGTGCTACCCATCTCCAGGGCTCTTACTAGCCTAAAGATCTTACCACAGGAAGTGGACATGTAATTTTCCCCTTAACTTTACTTTGAGTACATTTGTGCCCACAAATCTAACAAAGTAGTCAATTTTTTAAGCATATAGTGATGGTGGAGTAGTATGCAGGCCTTGTGTGTGGGTAAAGTGCAGTATTTCATGTGCAGGGACATTATAGATTAAGTACACACATTTGCTTTCAATAACCATGCTAGCAGGCTTCTTTATTCGTCCCATTTCTGTGTTCTTTTGTGATATTTTCCTTATAATTTCGACAATGTAGCATCTCTATTGTGGCTGCATGGTTTTTTTATATAGTTGTTTCTGTCAAAATTAATGTAGCCAACAGTTACTGCTGCCAGATTCTCCCACTGTTTAATGTTTTCCAGCGTGAATCTATTCTGGATTCACATGCTGTGTATTATTCTGCCATCTAGGGGTTGGGACCGGAATACCTTAGTCTCTTCACTTTTCTCTGTGTGTGGGAGTTGTCTGGTTCAATTTCATGTAAAGTCCAACGCCTTCTGACATCAGACTTGCACCCGTAAAGTTGTGCGTGGTCACCATCTTCAGATTGTTTTTGCCGCTGTTGGGTCTGGAAGCACTAACAAAGATCTTCAAATGTCGAGATTAATCTTTCAAACAAAGTCCTTGGATAGTCAAATAAAAACAAAGAAAAGAGTAGTAAAAATAACGAGAAAAAGTTGAAAGCCACATAACACTTGAAAACCACTGGAGATGTAACCGAAGATCACCAGAGAAGTAAGTGGACTGCGTAAAGTGTCAACTATGCAGAGAATGCACAGAAAGGGAGAATCACTATGGGAAATGCAAAATACTTCCTTTATATTCCGCCTTGAGTCACACAAAAAGTTTGCACAGAAGGACAACCACAAAGTCTGCAATCGCTGCCTGGCGAAAAAACACTCCATGAAAAGCTGCAAAGTATATGCAGAGTTTAGGCTGAAAACCTTAAAATCAAGGATGAAGCAGAGGCGGGACCACCACACCATTATGCAGACACGGAAGAAAAGGAACCTCTCACTGAGAAACCTAGGACTGTCGAGTGAGGAGGAGCACAATTCTGAGGACGCAGATTTGGGCTAAGTAGAAGGCTCTGATGTCGAAGTAGAACAAGTTGGCAAAATAGAAGCAAGCCAACCAGCAAAGATGCCTAAAGAGAGAGAACATCTAAACATACTCATGTAACTTCGCAAAAACATTCTAGGGCTAAGCTGAAAACTTCAGACTCAAAGCCACCTCAGCGACAAAACATTTGTTGACCGAAGGGAAGTTGAAACCAAAAGAACCCCACCAGTATTGAAAAAGAGACACCAGTGGTGGTCATCCCTTGGGCAAACCTTCAAAGTTAAATGGCCAAGGAAGACCCAGAAAGCATGCCAGACTTTAAAAAAAAGTTTGTCGAAGATGCTCTATGCCGAGTGATGAGCCCTCCAAATTAAGAAAAAGAAGAGGTAGCAGAATGCTGAAATGGCAGCGATCCTGCAAAAAAAGAAGTATTTTGATGGATTAGTGACGGATTGTTCTTCTATGAGGGTGTCACGGAGGACCAGGGGATCTTCCAGGATGCCAAAACCGGTGACAGCCTATGGCAGGTCCTTGAAGTAGTTACACTAGAGAGCGAGTTAATACAATCTCCTTGAGGCCATTGCCACCTGATGACATTGGGGTGTACAATGCTGTCTTAAAATGAGCAACATATAAGTACAGGGTACAGTTGGAGTATAGGGCATAGGCCTATTTCCACCTAGAGATACTTCTAACATCCCAGAGCAGAAACCAGTAACTCCCCATGCTCCCAAACATCCTTGATCAGGAAAGGGAAGCTTTCAGGGAACCAGCATCCTGCAAAGCAGTAACACAGAGAATTGAAAATAAGTATAAGCAGTCCTTGAAGAACCCAGTAAACATCAGGGGCAATGAGATGGCTTAGTCAGTCATAGGGGCCACTGCGAGAAAGAGAGCCTGTTGTGGGTCCATTTGTAGTTCCCTGTCTGGGCACAGTGATGACTTAGCTTAGGCCCGCGGCCTATGCCCTTTTACCCAGATAACATACTCTGAATTCATTTTTTAATTTTTATTAATTTTAGTTCAGCTTCTTTAGTGGTGCAGTTTTTATTTTCATAATCGGTCATTATTCTGCAAGAGCGTCATTAGCAGTGTTATGAATGACATACTTTGCATCATGTTCTTTTCCTCAGGTTCACAAGAACCGAATGCGAGGCACACAGATAACATTTTGTATTGCCACCACAAGACTACGTAAACTGTCCAGCACTTAGGTACATACTTGCGTCAGGCTTCTGTGCAAGACCATAAACATGTCCCTTATAAAAACAACTTGGAGGACAAAGGGTGTCAGGGGGGTTCCAGCCAGGACTTTCTATCCATACTTCATACCAGTTTGTGACCAACCTTAGCCTTTGTGTCTTCGGGGAGCCTGATCTCGAGACTGAAGGCCTCAACTTGTACCAAGGTAACAGGGGTGGGGCGTGCTTCTCATGGGACACTGCACGGACAGATTTGGCTTACAATGCCATGCTCTCGCTAAGGGGCTAGAGGTCAGGCTTTTAGGTAGAAATTGTATATCCACGTCATTGCAATATGTTGGGGTTGTTCATATTTACATCTCTGATTTTCACAATCCTTTGATTATCCTAATCATTGCAGGTCATGTATTTTATCGTAGATTGCAGTCTTTTCAATAAATGTAATGAAAACTGTCCTACATCTCATTTCTTGCCTATATGTGTTTGTGTAAGAGACTTGCATGTGGAGAGAAAAGGTTAAGGCTCGTTCCTCCAACGCATCACCCCTTTTGGGGAAGAGCTAAAGGAAAGGGACTACCCTCCCAGAGGAGCGAGCTCCTCTAGCAAGTGACTCCGCTCAGAAATGCCCCAACACAACGCTGGTGGAGGGCAGGCAGAAAAACAGACTTTTTCAAGGAAAAGTTGGTTTTAAACATCATACAACAATGCTTCTGCATAGAGCTAGTAAGAACACCACCAGCTACATGAGCAAAAAAGAACCTCTATGGAAAGAAGCAATAGAAAAGCTTCCCCACACAGACATCAACCAGGGAAACTATTCCACATACTTCCTGGTCCCAACACCAGACAAGTCACTCAGGCTAAATCTGGAATTTCGATTCCTAAACAAACTCACAAAGACACAAAAATTCAAGATGACTACACTTCAGAAAGTCATTCCACTGCTACAGGAAGAGGACTACAGGTCAATGATAGATTTGAAGGATGTCTACTTACACAACCCCATGAAATGAAGGCAAAAGTGAATTCTATGCTTTGTCATGAATCAAGTACGCTACCAATTGAAACTACTCCCATTTGGCATAAAATCAGCACCAAGACTCTTTACCAAATGTGTATACCCCTAATACATGACTGGCTAGTAAAGGGAATCTCATTCTCCATGTGCAAAAGGAGCATAAGAATGGTCATAAACACGTTGCCCAAGCTGGCATTCATAATTAATCTAGAAAAGTTATTGCCACTTCCTGAGCAAGAAAAGGCGTTCCTAGGAGCCAGGATCAACACTGTGGAGTCTTCCTAACCCTCAAGAAGATACAGGCAATAACTGAGCAAGCTCGCCTCTACCACAAAGGACAGTCTCTGATGGTGAGGGCAGTGGGATGGATAGGCATGATAGCCTCCTGCATTCCTCTGATCCACATGCACAATTACACATGAGACCACCCAGAAATGGATCCATAACCAATGGTCACAGGCAACAGACAGTTGGGAAAATTCTAGTGGTTGTAACACAAAGAGTGCGGTGGACCCGACGGTCAGTAAAACAAGAAACAGGGCAGTCACAGTTGATGCCTACTGGTGCATGGAAGTGGCTCCTCCATTCCAAGGGAGATGCAGAATGGTTGGCGAAGTGCTGGCAGGCCTTTGAGGCTGTTGGAGGATGCACAGCTGCAGGACAAGTTGGGTCTTTGAATTATCTATGCTGGAGCAGGTAGGCAGGGATTGGCGCTAGTCCACCATTGTTGTGCTGGTTGGCTCTTGCCGTTCTTCTTCAGTCCAATGAATCTGAGTTCCTGGTGTCAGGGGGCTACCTAATTAAGAGATGTTTAGGGGAATGTAGGGTAGAATCCAATGGGCAACTTACACCTGGAGTGACTACACCCACTAGATGACCACTTCCTGTAAGGAGTGGGTACAACCCTGTCCGGAATTCCTAAATCCACCAAAACCAAGATGGTGGAACCCTTCCTTCGTGGAGCACATCAGGCAGCCCACCTTAGGGGTGTGACTAGTCTGGTGGTGCAACACACCTACTTGCATATCTAATTTCCCACCAGTCCTGGTGCCAAATGGGCTTAAGGGCATGGGATGGCATCTCCCATGTCTGGGGGAAGCCAGGATTGCATATCAAAGGTAGCAGGGACTTCAAAGTCCCTTGCCTTGGTATACAGATTCACTATCCATCCTGCTGGAGGAGGTGTGAACACCTTACTGCATTGTTTCTATCCTCAGAAAGCGTGGGCTGTCAACCCCAGGGCATCAGAAGTTGTCTGTTGTGGCAGGTAGGTCAATACCTGACAGCCAACACACTAGAGGACTAGTAGGTTTTCAGGGGGCACTTCTAACGTTCCCTTTGGGCGCATGTCATAATAAATCTTATACTGGCATCAGTATGAATTTATTAAGACACAGTGTTTGATACTCAACATCATTATTTTCTCTTCAGCCATCATGTAGCAGGGGCTCTTGTGATGGCCAGTGCCCAGTACATGCCCTTAAGATGGCTGCCCAGTCACTTGCAATATCTAGGAATGGAACTAGACATCAGAGGGGCATATCTGCTCATTAAGATATGTCCTTACATAAAATATAATGCCCCCTACCTTAGGGCTTAAAGACCTGCTGTAGGGGTGACATACAGATATTGTATGCAATGATTTGGGCATTGGCACACAGTGTGTGCCATGTCATGTTTTCACTCATGGTTTTCTTAGATGCTCCCAGAATTCCCTGCCAACCTTGAAAACAAGATGGCAGAACCCAGGGACCCTCTGGAGGAGCTCTGAGCACCACCCCTGGGGTGGTGATGGACAGGGGAGTGGTCACTCTCCTTTCCATTTTCCAGTTTCATTCCAGAACAGGGACAGGGGGTCCCTGAACCGGCGTGGACTGGTTTATGCATGGAGGGCACCTAACATGGTGTTACCTCCCTCTCTCCCAAAGGAAATCTGTTATTCTTCCTTGCTGGGCTTGATCAGATCAAGCAGCAGGAGGGCAGAAACCTGTCTGAGGGGTGGCAGTAGCTTGGGCTGTCCGGAAAACCCTGTAAGACTGATGGTAGCAATGCTGGGGGTACTCTAAGGAGCCCCCAGAGTGCATGGATTCATACTTTCAATACTTGCAACGATACTGGAGTATGATTCCGACATGTTTGATACCAAACATGCACAGGTTCGGAGTTACCATTATGTAGCTGGACATAGGTAGTGACCTATGTCCAGTACATGCATAAAATGTTATCCCCGCACTTACAAAGTCCAGAAAAATTGATCTGGAGTTTGTGGGGGCACCTCTGCTAGTGCAGGGGTGCCCTCACACACAGGTACTTGCACCCTGCTGTCTGGGCTGGGAGGGCCTCCCCAGGGGTGACTTACAGTGACCTGATGCAGTGACCTGGTAGTGAAAGGGTGCATGCACCCTTCATACAGACTGCAATGGCAGGCCTGCAGAACACATTGCATGGGCTCCCTATGGGTGGCATAATACATGCTGCAGCCCATAGGGATCCCTTGGTACCCCAATGCCCTGGGTACCTAGGTACCATGTACTAGGGACTTACATGGGGGCACCAGTATGCCAAATGTGGGGTGAAAAAGGTTCCAGCAACCAGGTTTAAAGGAGAGAGCATAATCACTGGGGTCCTGGGTAGAAGTACCCAGTGAACACAGTCCAACACACTGACAAACATGCAAAAGGTGGGGGTAACCAAGCTACAAAGAGGCTACTTTCCTACAGGCATTTTCCTACACACTGATCTTTGTTGCTCCCCAGACAAGGCAAACTTGGTTTTCATGTCTGGCAGAGATGACTGAAAAAAACATAACAAGGCTACCAATATGCCACAATCTCAGTGAAAAAAGGGGGCTGTACTCCATCCAGAACCAGGCAGCCTAAGCTTAACAGCACGACTCCTGAGGACATAGAGTTTGGGCACCTAAATTTACCAACAAGATTAATGGAATGTCTGAATGGGGCTCGAAGGACGACCACAAGAAAAAGTTACACGGCTAAGTGGACAAGACACGGTTGGTGGTACAAAAAGCAACAGGTAGAAGAAAGCAGAATGCAGGATGCTGCTGTAATCAGATACTTAATTCATCTGTTGGACAAACATTTTATTACGCCTCACTTAAAGTACACCTTGCAGCAATAATGGGCAACGTAAGGGGTCATATAGGTAAACATTTCTTCACCACGCCAGTAATTAAAAGTTTTCTGGAAAGAGGAAAAAGAGTATCCCGCCCAGAGTGGCACTTGCCTCAATATGGAACCTCAATCTACACCTAATGAGGTCAATGAAGGAACCTTTTGAACCATTACACAAGGCAGAACTCAAGTTCTTAGCCTTAAAAACAGCAATCCTAATCACAATAACCTCACTGCGCAGGGTAAGCAAGTTACATGCATTACAAATCCAGGAACCCAACCTACAAATACACAAGGGCAGAATAGTGAAGAAAACAAACCTACACTTTCTTTTAAAGGTAATTTCACAGTTCCTTGTCAAGCAAGCAGCTTAACTATTGAGTGTTTTCCAAGGTCCAAGGACTAAAGCATAAAATACACTGCACAAACTAAATGTACGAAGAGCAGTGACAAATTACATAGAGAAAACAAAAAACTTCAGGAAAGGAAGCCAAATCTTTTTTTGCAGACCTAAAAAGGGTTTACTACTAAATAAAAGCACCATTGCAAGGTAGGTATTACAGAAAATCCAAACATGGCACAAAAAAATGAGTGTACATCGAGAGACAAGACCTAGGGCACACTCAACAAGAAATAATGGATCATCATCTGCCTACCCAGCATCTGTCCCGCTAAGTGACATATGTATGCAGCCACATGGTCATCGGTGCATACTTTTACCAAACACTACTGCATCAGCATTCAAATAGATAAGAAGTTGCAGATGGGACAGAGAGTAATAAAAAATGTGTCTGTCAGTTTATGCTCAGTTCAACAGAGTCTCCAAGGGTGAGCAAGGATACAACTACAAAATCACTGCATAGCATGAGGATCCAGAAAAGATTTATACTGCAAAACGAAATGGTTTCTTAGCTGTAGAAGTAGTTTTGCAGCTTGAAGAATTTTATGGACTCACATACAACCAACTCACATCCACAAGAAATGAGGCGCAACATGAACATGTAAACAAGGAGCAAAAGGACAAGAAAGAGCATGTTTAGCAAGTTAAAGGGAAGCCACAACAAACAGGAAATCAAGTTTCCAAGAAAGGCAAACAAGAGCGGATTTTGAAGATGGCTACCATGCACAGAGGCTTCCAGGGCGCACATCCGATGTTGCATGGGGATGGAATTGACAGCACCAGACAATACAATCCCCCCCCACACACACACACACAGAAAACGTGGTAAGACTAAGAAGTATTCTGGACCCAACCAGTAGATAGCAGAATAATGCACAACATGTGAATCCAGAAAACTCTTCACTCTGCAAAACTAATCCTACAGATAAGTAACCCTTTAGTTGTACACATTTTTCCATCTCCTGCCTGCGTACCATCTTGGCTCGACATGTAATTTTCATGCAAATATTACAAGTCATCACGTTGAATTCTTCCATTCAATACCAACACCCATACCGAACCTGAGATTCTCCTAAAATAGTCTAAAATTGCAATCCATACTTCCCCTCTGTGCTTCTATCATGTAGGTTTGTCCGTTGTAAAAGTCATGTCATTGTTTGGGTTAGTGGTCATACACACGTGGGAGTAGTAATAGGTTATGGTGAAAAAGTGTATTGCCCAGATATTCTATATCATACATTGTCTGTCTTATCTTTAGTGTGCGGAGAAACATGCATGTGTGGGTGGGCAATTCATGAATAGGTGAGTCGAGCAAGAGTTTTCTGCCTGTGAGTGAACTCACCATGTATTTAGCAATGCCCACTGTCCCATCTATATTTTGAATTCTTTCATCACTTTAATATTTTATCATTTCTGAATGAGGTAGGTGAGATCTTTGTGGTGTAATAACAGTGATATGATAAAAGCCGGAGGCCCTACTTAGAAGCTCTACTTGTGTTGAGTTTGGGGCAAAGCATAATAATATCAAATACTACCTAACCGTCCACCCTAAACAACCACATAACATTCTTCCAAGTCTACTGTCTCTGAGTATTTTTCAAATGGGCCTCCAGGTTTCACGCACGTCAGTGCTCCCCTTCAATATGTTGAGCAGGCTGTACAACATGTTTATCTCCCCCATTGTATTTATTTAAAGGTTTGTTGTCGTTTTATTGGTTCAGGCATTCCTCTTACATCGAAAGTCAGGAACTTATATGGATTCCACATGTTCTTCATGCCTAGTGAAATTTGTCTTGCAGTATATGATTACTGCCCATCATTATCTTTGGCCCGAGGCCCTATCAGCATAACACATTTTTGACATGTAGGGTAGAACAAAGCCCATTGGTGGTGTGGAATTTCTACTTAGTGCATGGTTGGAACTTTGATGCTTATTTTAGCCTTTTTCTTTTAGCCCTTCAACAACTCCCTCACTCCACCATGGGCCAGAAAAAAACATTCTACTCATAGAGAAACAGTAAATGGTGTTAGTTTGACTGATCCTTGAAAGCAGCAATGGGGGGAGGGGTCTGAAATGCAAGTACGAACACCGAATGTTCACATCCTTATAGACCTATTAAATCATCATTGCAGCATGCTCTTCGTAGTGTAAATACAATTTTACCCTATGCCATATATATGATTGAAGAGTCATGCGTGCCTAGAATATATGCATCTGACCAGTTAAAAGTCTCATATAACTTTGTCTGACATCTTGGGTGTGACTGGGAAGGTTCTGGTCCTCTCCCTGTGATTCTGTTTCATCTCAAACAAAAGCTATTAATTTGGTCACTAGCCTACTGTCCGAATTCATAGGTTTTGTTCCAATCTCATTGTTTGGGGGGATTGTAATGTCATGAGGCACTGGCTGCTTTTTGTACTTTTGCTCTTCTCTGTACTATTTGGTTTTAATTGCTGCCCCTGGTGTCCTGGGTTTGTGATTCACCTTCTACATTTAAAATGTCTGTATTCACGCTCTTCTGCCTGTCAGTTTGTCAGTTATTTATTTTAAATAATAATATATATTTTCATATATCGCATGTTACAAACTGAATTTCTTGTTCACACTGACAACTATTGTTAATCTTGAAACTTATTTTATCAACCTAAAAGACTGAGAAGCCGAGTTGTGCCTGTAAAAGTTCAAACCTGTGACAGTCAGGTCTAAGTATCAGCACTCTACTCGGCTATTTTATTGATGTTGGATTCTTCACTCTAGTTTGATTGCTGAGGTAGACTCCATAGGGGGCTGTATTATAGAAGGTGTGCTCCAGTTGTTTGTACCCCTTGGGTGCTTTATGATTACAGAACAGGCAGTCCCTAAAAATGTATTAGGTGTCTGCTGGGCCAGCAGGCATCTCTAAATTTGGCAGGCAGAGCAACTACCATGGTGACGATATAAACACAGTCTGACAAACTCTAAGTAAGGCCCTTAGTGGCCAATTCAGAGAGTATTTCTTTCAGCCAGTTGTTAGGTTGTACCAATGGAGAGGCATAAATAAAACAGTGTGAGGGGTAAGGATATTCTGTAAATTCAAAGTGCCCAGGGCTGACTCTATTTGTGATGCTTCCTCTTGTCATGTGGAGGAGGACCTCACAGGCTTTGCTAGGCTGATAAGGTCACTGAACACAGGGCTGTGAAATCTTCAGCCCGGTAAACCCTGATTTAGGCTGCCAGGCACCTGCACATTAGCACACATAAAGCTCCAGGTTGCCTAATCCTGACAAAGTGAGTGTCTCTCAGCCTGACCTTTCCTCAGCCTAAGATACTCATCATGCTTTGGAAAATGGAGGGGGCAAAGCCTGCCGCCCATATTGACTGGCTGGCCCTGCAAGGAAGATTCTGTTATCCCTTTCCTTAGAAATCCTAGTTCAGATGCAAATCACCTAACAAATTTCCTCCAGTATCGAATCTCCCTTACCCTGCAAAATGTGTTGGATATGCAATTCTATCTCAGTTGCAACTCTTTATTGGAAAGATGTTGTCACTTTAATTTTCGGTGACTGGAGATGGGAACTAAATGATTGCTAATCTGGTAGAAATGAGTATTTGGATTAAAGGCATTAGACTACCTAAGGTCCTTTCTTGAAGGATCCATCATTTAACCAATTCCTGTCTTCTTTTCAGGTTTGAGGTGTAATAGTGCTTGCACCATTCATGGCAAACATATAATATTCCATAATTTCTCAAAGAGGTTTTGGTTCAGTCTCCTTCAGCCACTGTCTTCTTGCCTTCCGCCATTGGCTTGAGAAATTGCCAGTCACGTCTCACATTCTTTCATTATGTTTAATGGGTATATCTTTTTGCCCCCAGTGGGATGACTGAGGGGCTATTATACCTCTAAAAACTACTCTCTATCATCAAACCTTTGTTTAGCTCACCTTTGAATTGTATTTGCAAACCAACCTTTTTTTTATTTGCACTGCCACCGGGATTGTTTTTTAGCTTTTATCAACGTTTGAGTGTGAGCGTCAAACCTATTGGCTTTGGTAGTGTTTGCTGTTCTAGAATTCAGAAGCTCTCTTGTGGTTTAAAGCATGCATCTGTGCGGCAACCATTACTTTTTAATTTGTATATTTTAGAATTGTCGGTCCTTTTGGCCTACGGTTTTATAAATAAACACATGACGTCTAGTTGATACTCAAGTGAAAATTTTGCTGTTTGGAATGCAGGCATTGCTTTTTTCACTAAGATAACTTGTGTTTTACTTTCTGGAAACTTTCAGTTTTGGATTAAGCTGGTATTTTCTCTGGTTGCATCACAACTAGAATATTCTAATACTGTATACCGGGGATACCGGTCTGTTTATGATACAGGCTTCTGAGACTGCAGCAGGCCCTGTCTCTCCAGCTGGGCACTTCACTGGTCCCTGCGAAGAAGCGTGTCCTCATTGCATGGTTCACGAGACACTGTGTGGGAGGACCACAATGTTCTGTGCAGAAAAAAAACAGCCTGCACCTTCCGTAAAAAACTCTTGCGATTAGGAGACCTTGGCTTAATTACAAACTCAAAGACTAAAATGTGTGGATACAACATGGAAGTGCCTTTTCTTTTCTGGTCGCCTGGGCTTGGAATAAACTACCCGGGGGCTTGAGATCGAAAGAGAATCTTTGTAGGTTGAATATGTCAGTGAAATTCCAATTATTTCAGATGTTTTGGGGGTAGTTCGGTTAACAGTGGAGTTATGTATGTTGGATGAATTGGTGTTTAGTGCCAAGAAGCCTTATGATATTAGCTCTACTTAATAGATTTATAGCACAACACTACACAACTATAGTGTAACAGAAACAGCTGCTGTGGAGTGAAAGTGGGTGTGTCGTGGTTCATGTTGTATGGAGAAAAGTGCTGTAAGATTTTTATGTTATAAAAATGTGTTTATTTTCTACTTGAAGCCTTGTGTTTTTTTTAACAGATGGATCACAGCGTTTTTAACCCTGACCTTCTTTGCATTTTGTTTCTCATTAATTGTAAATTACTTGTTTTTCTCCCAGGCTTCTCCGGCAATTGTGTTGGCTGTGGAGAGAAAGGTTTCCGCTACTTCACAGAATTCTCCAATCATATCAATCTTAAGCTGACAACACAGCCGAAGAAGCAGAAGCATTTAAAATATTACCTGGTCCGGAATGCTCAGGGAATGCTTGTGAAAGGATCCCTTATCTACTGGAAAGGCACAGGTAGGACAATTAATAGTGCTAGAGCATTTAATCAACCGACCGAAGTCACTAAAAGGCTTATACCGTGCCTAAAGTTAAGTGTATATATTTTTTAACTCTCGTAAAATTCTAGAAGTATTTCTGAGCACACAGGAGATTCACAGGAGTACTCATGTAACTATTTTCACTTATGGAAATGATGATGTGTATGTACATTTCTGCATACAGTAGTGTCAATATTAAGTGAATTGGTACTTTTAAACTTTGTTTGTTTCTCTACATGGAAGATATCTTCCCTGTGGAGAAATCGTGTCCACCTACAAGCATCCACGACAACGTATTTGATCCCACCCTTAGCAAAAGTTTTTGAACATCAATAAACTTGCTGGTTTGTAATTGTTCGTCAACTTTGACAGGAGTCAACGAGCTGGAATGCTTCCAAACATGCCCTCGTGAACAAATTTGATCACTCAGCACATTCTACCATAGTCTTTTATTTTTTTCATGCAAGGAAATCAATATACAGGTGCACTTCTACATTCTGGAGGTTTGCACTTGTTAATGGGGGTATTTACATACCTAAGTGTTACTTAAGTGTGAAAACGCTTTTATGGAAAGGACCCAACATTACTTATTCCAAGGATGCCCTCACTTCTGTGGAGGTTCACTGAATATGTGATTTTCAAACATGGCATACGGTTTATTTTGGTAAAATGGTGTAAGATTGTAGTTAAATATTTTGTGAAATACAATTCTAATAAAACTACATGTTCTGCACAACAGTCTAAGGGGGTCATTCCGACCCTGGCGGTCATGGACCGCCAGGGCCGGGGACCGCGGATGCACCGCCAACAGGCTGGCGGTGCATCCAGGCCAATTCTGACCGCCGCGGTCAGAAAAGGAAAACCGGCGGTTTCCCGCCGGTTTTCCCCTGGCCTGAGGAATCCTCCATGGCGGCGCTGCAGGCAGCGCCGCCATGGGGATTCCGACCCCCTTACCGCCAGCCTGGTTCTGGCGGTTTTGACCGCCAGAACCTGGCTGGCGGTAACGGGTGTCGTGGGGCCCCTGGGGGCCTCACCAAGATTTTCAGTGTCTGCATAGCAGACACTGAAAATCGCGACGGGTGCAACTGCACCCGTCGCACCCTTTCCACTCGAGCCGGCATCCTCGTGGAAGGGGGTTTCCCGCTGGGCGGGCGGGCGGCCTTCTGGCGGTCGCCCGCCCGCCCAGCGGGAAACTCAGAATAACCGCGGCGGTCTTCTGACCGCGCAGCGGTATTCTGGCGGCTCCCGCCGGCCCGGCGATTACCGCGGCCGGCGGGAGTCAGAATGACCCCCTAAATTTCTTTAGTTCTGTAGGGGCATCATGATGTTTTTTTTTAAACCTTCATGGATAAAGTTAAATCAGTCAATACAATATCTAGGGCCTTATTTAGAGTTTGGCTGACGGGATTATCCTTTAGAACATGCTGGATATCCCGACCCTTGTATTACAAGTGTCATAGGCTACAGTGATCTTGTGATACTGCAGGCGGGACATCTGCCACGTTTGTGGCAGAGTGTATCCTCTGTAACTCTAAACAAGCCTGTTTGTTAGAGTATGATTATTGTCAATCATGACTCTGGGAACAGTATTGGCAAGCATGGTGGTCACCATTAAGTGAGAAAGCCTCAGCGTCCTGTGACTTTTTTTTATCACTGTGAGTGGAGGGGTAAATAAATGCAAAAGTACCATCCAACTCCTACATCTCTTCCTCAACTCATGGTTGTAGTAGTGGTGCCCCATTGCTTAGCTTTAATGTCAGCTCTGTTTCCTTTTATTTACATAACTTTTCTAGAAGTATGTAAGATACCAGCAGTTTGACACTTTCAGTACTTTATCATTTTTTAACTATAGTATATTTTGCAATTTATATTAAATAAATGAGAGATGTTGACCTTATGAATTTTATATAAGTACTTTTAGGGAAAATGTAATTCATCGAAGAGAGTTTTGTTTCCCCAGAGATCAGAGGCCGACCTACAGCACCCAACGCTGGACCTATCATACCAGTCCAAGCTTCCAAGGGACCAGTATCGAACCTGACCAGGACCAATGACCCGGTGAATGCAGTCTATCCAAATGTTGTAAATGGCATGCAGCCGACAGGTAACAATTGCAGTTGACGCTCCATGATTTGTTTTCAGTAGCGCTCACAGGTGTTTTAGTAGCATGGGGACGCTTGCCATGAAACTATCTCTACGCAATTCACATTACTGTTAAAAGGGAAGTTCCATGGGCCATAGTATAAAATCTCAGAGCCATTATTTTTCCATTGTAACATTTGTCACTTTTTTCCAATTTAAAGGGCTGAAAGTTAACTCGTGGCTGTCACCATCTTTTAATCTCCTTGTTGTTTTATGACACATTACAAGTAGAAAGGAGGCGCATATTACTTTGTTACTTTATGTGGAGAACTCATTGTAGAATGACAAAGCATACAGACATTAAGTAACAAAGTAACATGGTCCTCTTCTCTACTTCTAATGTACCAGAGAGAGGCAAGAAAGAAGAAAGACTGCAGCTGCCAAGTGTGCCAAATAAACCTGCAAACAAGTGTCAAGATTTACAAAGTAACTATATGATTCAGGGGTTTTGTATTGTGGGCCATTCAGTACCCTGCAGAACGTGCTGTCTCGAACTTTCATTCTAATAAAACTAGTGGTTGTGACCCTTTACTCTGTATGTTGTATGCTAGAGCACACTTGCTTTATTCAGACACTCGATTTCTGCACTTGCTGCCAGTGGTGTAACAAAGGTTCCCGAAGCCCCTGCAGTGCACAGCACCTGGCCTGAGTGAGCCCAGAAGGGGGCCTCCTCCATGTTTTTTGCACGGAAGCCATCCACCAGTTTTGTTACGCCACTGCTTGCTGCATACATGTTTTTAAAAACATGGTCACCAGTGCTGTACCATTTGGCATTGAATATTCAGTTGCAGACCAATGTACCAGATGCAGTGTGACTGTCTCTGATGGAGGAGTGCTACCACGGTGGGGGTGTCTAAAGGGGGTGGTTGGGCATGTGAATTGCTGGGCTATTTTGAATGTGGAGACTGCTGCATCACACATTCCTATCACATATATAAGTTTGCTTGGAATTCATGCACAACAGCACCTAGGGGGTGGTTGAACCAAATTACATTCTTGATTTCAGAGTCTGCATGCTGTATTTGTTCAGCATTTTCTTTATTGTTACGCTGTTTGAGGCCAGAGATATACATTTCAAAGATACTTATAACAACCTACTACACATTAAAATAGGGGCTATCCTTCCACAGTGTCCCATCCTGTGGGCTTCTGACAATAGTCACCAGTGAACTGTACCAAAACCTAGACATGCCCACAAGCTGTCCCCATTTATTCTCATGTCATCAACACACAAATATTTACAGAACTCCCTTTAGTTTGTGTCTTCTCATAGTAATTTGGTTTTGTTCCACGGGACATTAGTATGAGCAGAATATGTGTTGCAGAAGACATTTTCTCCTTGAATGTTCTCTTGCCTTTGTTACGCTTCCCTTTTAAATGGAAAATATGCCTCATGTCCTATTTTTGGATGAGATGCTATGCAGAACTTTTCATGAAATTTTGAGAAATGTCACATATGCCTAATCTTAATCTTCCGTTAGACATAATAAAGTTAATGATAATTGTGAAGTATAACAAACATGATGGTTAATACTTTTCAGGTTTGACTCTTGACACTGGTTCTGTAACAGCATCTATCAACACAACAGTGTTAAATGTTAAAGACCCTATGAAGCAACAGCAACCAAATAAGAGCAACTCTACGGCGCCAACAAGACCCACTGTTTTAGGTATTTTCTCCGATTTTGCTGACTGTTAATGTTCTTTATTGTGATTGTATTTCTTTGTAAGTCTATAGTGTGGATACCTTTTTAAAAGTAAGGTAATGTCCTGCCATAGAGAGAAACTCAAGGTTAGAACAAGGTGTGCACATTGAGGGTTGAATTGCAGAAAATGCGCAATGGAGCGGCATATATTGAATTATGAGGAATACAGAGCTCTATTCACTTGTTGTGATCTCGAAGGATACTTATTTTCTTATAATGTTTAAAGGGGTTGAAATACTAGCTGAAGTAGCAGTGACAAGAAACATAGAATTATAGGTGGTTAACTTGATTTTCACTGGGGCTTCTAAGGGACATCAAATAAATTATGGAGAGTGAAGCTTAAGTTTTCGATGTTGACACTCAGAACCCTGAGGTGAAAAACATTCCTGTTATTCAACTTTTTCCTCATCTATAATTGTATGTCATGTATTTCCCTCCCAAATCCTTTGCCCCTGCTTTCAACTAATACCCAGGAACTGAGGAGTAGTAGGGCCGCCGTACAACATATTTCTTCTCCTTTCCGTCCCATATGTGAAAAAACACACCTGGCTTCCTGCCACGCACACCCACCATCCTTTGTACCTCCCCCCCTTCCCAAAGTTGTGCTTTCTGCTCTCCATCAGAGCCGAACGCAAGTGCTGCACTAACAAGCTCTCTGAGAGCCCAGTTAGAGGAGCCTGGAATTCCAGGAATACAACTTTTGGTTCCACTGTTGTTACACTATTGCAGTGAATAACCATAATCTGGAAGTGCTATTCATTCTAGAGGCACTAAGTGAGAGTGAGTCATAGATATCATAATGTTTGTGATGTGTGCTAGATAGCATATGCACTCCCTACCAAGCTGGATGAATTGGGTGTGTTATGCTGTTGAATAATATGCATACTGGGGCATGATCAGTGTGATCCAGAACTTATAAATGTTGAAATTCTCCAGTAATTGTTTATATGTAATGAAGAAATTATATGTAATGAAGAAGTACACTAGCCGTCCTATGTAAAGCTGTAAAGTTTGTGCACCCATATAGTTCAGCTTTAGGTCGCCTCACAATTTGCATCCTATACAATACTGCGAGGTATAACGTGCTATATATGCTCTCAGCCACTGACCTAGGGCCCTGTTGGTTTCACACACTCGGGGGCTTATTTATAAGCCCTGTGCACCGCCGATGCCTCGCTTTGTGATGCACCGGCGGTGCACAGTGCAGGCCCATATCGGCAAGGCTACACAAAGCCACTTTGCGTGGCTCTTCATGGCCTTGTAACTATGGTGTAAGGCAACACAGCGCAAGTTTCTGTGTTGCTGTACTGCGTCAAGGAGGTGTTGCCGTGGGTTTTCCCACACAACACCCATGGGCTTTGACACATTCCCAGATTTACAACGATCTGTAAACCTGGAAATGCGTCCAATCTTACGATTCACCAGGGGAGGCGCAATGAGGAGAAATATCGTTATTTCTCCTCATTTTTTCCTCTTTCTATGTGTGCTGCATTCTGCAGCACAGCAGCCATATAGCCAGAGGCAGAACCCTCCATGGATTGTTTTTGTGCAGGAAGGTGTCCTTTTCTGCACAGAAACAATGTGGTCTTCGATGCAGGTATTCTTGCACCATGGAGCAAGGGTGCCTGTGTCGACGTTAGGCAGCCCATTGTGCATCAGCTCATGGGGAGAAGACAGAAATGCATTGTATCTTTTAGATGTGACACATTTATGCCGTTTCCCTGTGGCGCAGGGCAGCGCAGTGAGGTCACTTGCTGCACTGCGCTGCCCTGCGCCACGGGGCTTGTAAATAAGCCCAGTAGTACTTTGGTAGTTTTGTATTTATTGATAATGCGCAAAAATACCAGGAAAGTCTAATTTCAGTGTTAAAAAAAAGAGAGTCACACTGCTTTTCTTGGTAGGTTGTCGGTCATAGAGACATTGGATGAAAATATGACTTTATGCTAATGAAATATAAATGCATTAATTTAGGTCATGGTGTTTCTGCCTACAGTATCTCAGGACTGATACTCAACCTAGCGGATGTGAGAAGTACTACTGTAACATTGTTTAGCTGTCTATGACTGTTGAGCATTTAGCAAATATGCACATATCAAGCCTGCATGTCATGTGGGTAGTTTTTGCTTTTTATGGAAGAACTCATCCTCCTTCATGGATTCTGGGTCATGTATAACTATGGGTCTGATTCAATGGCAGAGCACCCTGACACTATATTTTCAGTTGGACGACGATTATGTTTTTAACGATGGTGCCCAGCTTGGAGTGGAGTCCATCAGTGTTAGTGCATCAGACTGTCCACCCTATGAAACTCTGGGGTCTCTTAATATGATGGGCGGTAGTCTAGCCAGGGTGGCAGAGGAAAGTACCTCCGCCACCTTGATGGATGGCAGGCTGTCCACCGAAGTATAAGTTAGGCCCTAAGTCACGTTTAGCTGATCAAAGATTTTTTGTATGTAAAGTACGTTGTACAGAAAAATTGGAAACAGTGACCAAAAAAGAAGGTTTCAGGTTTCAATGTAAGTAAAGCAGGGGCCCTTTTTCACAAAAGTAAGACTCTCCCACAGGAGGTGAGTCTCAGCAGCCTTCTGTGGCTGCTTTGAAGGTTCACTCTTGAGCAAATATTAAATTTTCTGAGCATGGGTTGTGAGCGTGAACCTCCCTACCGCTCTGGGGAGTCCAGGTGGGCCTGTGACAGATGTTCTTTTATTTATCATTTAATGTAAATAAGTGATAAACACTGTTTTAAAAGCCAATTAACTTAGCTATTTTGACATGTAAATAAATGTGCCTCATTGCATTGGATTGGATTTGATATGGCATGGGTCTTCACTGAGACTGAGTGGTCTGTTTAAAGTAAGGCGGTTTTTGCTGTGTTAGCGAGATTTTGTGCAGGCTGTATTTTGATTTCTTCCACAGGTTTGGTGCTTTTGTATTCCCTTCTCCATCTTGCTTCTCCTCACCATGCTAGCAGGACCTCTCATAACATGAGTTTTCCACCCATGTCAGATGCTTTCCTGGACCATCCCTGCTTTGCTAGCGAGGATCTCACTCATGCACACCTACCGTGTTTAATTATAGGAGGTGCTGTGTTAGATCCATTGTGTCCCCTTGTCAACCTCCGTGAGTATTTAATCCTCCTCCCTTAGCATCCAGGTAAATGAAAGGTTTCTTCACCTTGCATTTTCGTTGTTGGGCTTGTTAGGGTATGGAAATGGCCCAAATTGAGGGTTTCCGCCTTCTCCCCTCGGACCACTCACTCCTGGATCCCTTGTTACTCCTGCGTGACCTCCGTAAAGTATTCTGTCTGTGGTTTACCAAAGCCTCCAAAGCATATAGGGTCACAGGGACCCTTAAACTGTAAACACAAACAGTCCTGGCAAAGATGCTCATATCAATCTCAAGCTGTACCAAATTGTGACTAGAATGGAGTCATGAGCGTATAGTTGGGTGGTGGTATCCATTCTTTCTCTGGAAGTAGCCCCCTAGCCTGCAGCAGACCTGGGAAATGTCAGAGTGCCACAACCGCCAGAACTTTCTTGGCTCTGGCACTGCGCGGGGTAACAAAAAGGTTCTTGAATTTGATTGATTATTTAAAGACGACAGCATCTCTTCTGGGCTGCGCCTCAGAAGCTCCTGGGTGGACTACCCGTGTAGTTTGCCAGTGCCTTTAATGAGAGGGGTCTCTATTGCTCCTGGTTTGACTCAAATATCACCTCCTTGTTGGTTAAACAACAACTCCAATGGGTGGAATCTTCTGATATGCCTGAGTGGATTATGTGTAGTACTCTTTGGGAGTATTCCATGTGCCACAATTGTTTGGGTTTTTCTGTGCAACTCATTAGACTTCATAAGCGCAGTGGATCTCAAGTGCTAAACCTTAACAACAGGCTCCACATTTGATTCTGTCCACCTGAAAGTGCGACAGTCTGTATTTCTCATACTCTCCACTGCACACGATTCTTGCGCCATGTTTCCATCACGTCATTCAAAACTCAAGCACCTCACTCATCAGACCTAGTATAGAAGAAAATGCAAGCAGCACCCTTTCAACCATGCAATCCAGTGGTTGCCAGAAGCACGATTCAAATTGGAGCACTTTGTAAGCTCACCACAGGTAACAAGTGCTGTATAAATAATGCAATCAGACCAGAAAGCACCTCTGGCCTTGCAGAGAGTATGACAACGGTATATAAATTGAAATACAGTGCACTACAGTGAGTAACTCTCACTCGTGTGTGCGGGCTGCTTGCTGTCCGCTGTTTGGTGACTTACAGGCTGTGGTGTGTAGTGCTTCCTTAGGAAGCAGCTTTACTGTTCTCATGTGAGCCTTGCACCTTTGCACTCTAATCTGATACCCTGCATGTGCAAGGAGTTCATCCACTGTCACTCCTTGGTGAGCTCTATGGAATTACTCCCTGTTTACTTAAGAGTGACTCCAATGGGTTTGGGCACATTACTGCATTGTTTGCTTAGCAGTGCTGTCTGTCGCTCCTGACAGCTATCAGTATAATTCTCACTGATAGCTTAATAGTGCCCCAGTGAGTTTGGGCCCTGTCTCTCCTAGGCAGGCTCATTACACTACTCCCTCAACTGGCTTAACAGTACCTTTGAGATGCGCTTCAGCCCCTCCTGGTATAGGGGCAGAAACCCCTTCGCATAGTACACCCTGACGGCTTAACTTTGCCGCAGTAGGTTAGGGCTCTGTCCCTTCTGGATAGATGCCATATAGTACTCACACTTGTGGTGGCTCTGCTGTGCGTCCTGTTGCTTCCAGGTGGATTCTGTTCAGTATATACCCCAGTTGACCCCAATGATGCATACCAATGGTGAACTCTACTTATGATACAGTCCACCTCTAGAGATGTTAAATAACTGCATGCACAGCTGCATCTATTCTCACATTTTCTGCAGCACCACATACATTTGTGCAGTGATATTTCCACAGCATGAAAGCTCTGCACCTCACCCTGATCCGAAATTACATCGCATGACACTGAGGTGAAAGCCTCCTGGGAGCCCAAGCACAGACAAGGAACCAAACTTGCTAGCAACAGAGCTGTTTCTGCAAGCCATTGTTCTTTTTGTTTCAAGAAATAAAAAAATGGCATGTTGAAATGAATGCCTTAATTGATACCGCCCTCAAAATTCTAATACCAATCCCATAAGGAGTCTGAAATCAAGACATGCCTCCTCCTGGTAGAGTAGCTTCTTCAGCCCTGCCACCAAAATAAATACAGGTGGCACCTGGTAGAGGATGGTCCTTTCCCCATGCCAGGAGGTACTTCTTAATGAAATCTGTGCCTCATGGCTCAGGGGATCGTGCCTCTCAAAGTGAACTGGAAGGTATGCCTTGAGCCAGGTTGCTCTATACAGAGCCACATATATCCTTATGTAAAGCTCTGAAATCAGACCTGTTGTTACCCATTACCGGGCAACACGTTCCCGCGTTTAATTGACAGACCCCTCGAATTAGGCTAGCTGTTTAATTTTTCTGTCAAATGGTTCCACAAATGGGAGAGCGGGTGAACCAAACATCAAGGACTACCCAGATCCTTTTCCCAGTTAGAACATTCTGCACCCTCCATATTAAAAATCCCCCTCTTTCCAAAGCTTCAGATCCCTGCTCAGGAACCTTCCAGATGAGGAGCTCTTGCCCCGCCTGTCTACATCACACTTTCAAGTTGAACACTATGGCCCTGATTCTCACCCTGGCGGTAATTACCACCAGGGCGGAGGTCGGCGGTAGCACCGCCAACAGGCTGGCGGTGCTCCGCCGGGCATTCTGACCGCGGCGGTACAGCCGCGGCCAGAAGCTGAAAGCCGGCGGGGTACCGCCGACTTTCCGCGGCCCGTCTGAATCCTCCATGGCGGCGGAGCGCGCTCCGCCGCCATGGGGATTCAGACACCCCCTACCGCCATCCTGTTCATGTCGGCTCTCCCGCCATGAACAGGATGGCGGTAGGGGGTGCCGCGGGGCCCCTGGGGGCCCCTGCAGTGCCCATGCCAGTGGCATGGGCACTGCAGGGGCCCCCGTAAGAGGGCCCCGCAAAGTATTTCAGTGTCTGCTTTGCAGACACTGAAATACGCGACGGGTGCAACTGCACCCGTCGCACCTTCCCACTCCGCCGGCTCAATTCTGAGCCGGCATCCTAGTGGGAAGGTTGATTTGCCCTGGGCTGGCGGGCGGCCTTTTGGCGGCCGCCCGCCAGCCCAGGGCAAATGTCAGAATCACCGCCGCGGTCTTTCGACCGCGGTGCGGTGTTCTGACGGCGGTACCTTGGCGGACGGCCTCCGCCGTCCGCCAAGGTCAGAATGACCGCCTATGTGCTCTCAGATAGTTACTACTTTGTGTCAATCATTCGCTGCCATACTTAATTATTTGTATTATACAAAGTCTTTAACCTCCCACCCCCACTCATAGAGTCTGCATTTTTCTTCTGCCAGTTACTTACTGTAGGAAGTTGGCTCTGTATGTGCTATTTCAAAGTAAGGAATAGCATGCACAGAGTCCAAGGGTTCCCCTTAGAGGTAAAATAGTGGTAAAAAGAGATAATACTAATGCTCTATTTTGTGGTAGTGTGGTCGAGCAGTAGGCTTATCCAAGGAGTAGTGTTAAGCATTTGTTGTACATACACATAGACAATAAATGAGGTACACACACTCAGAGACAAATCCAGCCAATAGGTTTTGTATAGAAAAATATCTTTTCTTAGTTTATTTTAAGAACCACAGGTTCAAATTTAACATGTAATATCTTGTTTGAAAGGTATTGCAGGTAAGTACATTAGGAACTTTGAATCATTTCAATTGCATGTATACTTTTCCAGTTATTCACAAATAGCTATTTTAAAAGTGGACACAGTGCAATTTTCACAGTTCCTGGGGGAGGTAAGTTTTTGTTAGTTTTACCAGGTAAGTAAGACACTTACAGGGTTCAGTTCTTGGTCCAAGGTAGCCCACCATTGGGGGTTCAGAGCAACCCCAAAGTTACCACACCAGCAGCTCAGGGCCGGACAGGTGCAGAGTTCAAAGTGGTGCCCAAAACGCATAGGCTTCAATGGAGAGAAGGGGGTGCCCCGGTTCCAGTCTGCCAGCAGGTAAGTACCCGCGTCTTCGGAGGGCAGACCAGGGGGGTTTTGTAGGGCACCGGGGGGGACACAAGCCCACACAGAAATTTCACCCTCAGCGGCGCGGGGGCGGCTGGGTGCAGTGTTAGAACAAGCGTCGGGTTCGCAATGGAAGTCAATGAGAGATCAAGGGATCTCTTCAGCGCTGCAGGCAGGCAAGGGGGGGCTTCCTCGGGGAAACCTCCACTTGGGCAAGGGAGAGGGACTCCTGGGGGTCACTTCTGCAGTGAAAGTCCGGTCCTTCAGGTCCTGGGGGCTGCGGGTGCAGGGTCTTTTCCAGGTGTCGGGACTTAGGTTTCAGAGAGTCGCGGTCAGGGGAAGCCTCGGGATTCCCTCTGCAGGCGGCGCTGTGGGGGCTCAGGGGGGACAGGTTTTGGTACTCACAGTCGTAGAGTAGTCCGGGGGTCCTCCCTGAGGTGTTGGTTCTCCACCAGCCGAGTCGGGGTCGCCGGGTGCAGTGTTGCAAGTCTCACGCTTCTTGCGGGGAGATTGCAGGGTTCTTTAAAGCTGCTCCTTTGGATAAAGTTGCAGTCTTTTTGGAGCAGGTCCGCTGTCCTCGGGAGTTTCTTGTCGTCGTCTAAGCAGGGCAGTCCTCAGAGGATTCAGAGGTCGCTGGTCCCTTTGGAGGCGTCGCTGGAGCAGAGTTCTTTGGAAGGCAGGAGACAGGCCGGTGAGTTTCTGGAGCAAAGGCAGTTGTTGTCTTCTGGTCTTCCTCTGCAGGGGTTTTCAGCTAGGCAGTCCTTCTTCTTGTTGTTGCAGGAATCTAGCTTCTAGGTTCAGGGAGAGCCCTTAAATACTAAATTTAAGGGCGTGTTTAGGTCTGGGGGGTTAGTAGCCAATGGCTACTAGCCCTGAGGGTGGGTACACCCTCTTTGTGCCTCCTCCCAAGGGGAGGAGGTCACATCCCTAATCCTATTGGGGGAATCCTCCATCTGCAAGATGGAGGATTTCTAAAAGTTAGAGTCACCTCAGCTCAGGACACCTTAGGGGCTGTCCTGACTGGCCAGTGACTCCTCCTTGTTATTCTCATTATTTTCTCCTGCCTTGCCGCCAAAAGTGGGTGCTGGGGCCGGAGGGGGCGGGCAACTCCACTAGCTGGAGTGTCCTGCAGTGCTGTGATAAAGGGGTGAGCCTTTGAGGCTCACCGCCAGGTGTTACACCTCCTGCCTGGGGGAGGTGTTAGCATCTCCACCCAGTGCAGGCTTTGTTACTGGCCCCAGAGTGACAAAGGCACTCTCCTCATGGGGCCAGCAACATGTCTCTAGTGTGGCAGGCTGCTGGAACCAGTCAGCCTACACAGATAGTCGGTTAAGTTTCAGGGGGCACCTCTAAGGTGCCCTCTGTGGTGCATTTTACAATAAAATGTACACTGGCATCAGTGTGCATTTATTGTGCTGAGAAGTTTGATACCAAACTTCCCAGTTTTCAGTGTAGCCATTATGGTGCTGTGGAGTTCGTGTAAAACAGACTCCCAGACCATATACTCTTATGGCTACCCTGCACTTACAATGTCTAAGGTTTTGTTTAGACACTGTAGGGGCACAGTGCTCATGCACTGGTACCCTCACCTATGGTATAGTGCACCCTGCCTTAGGGCTGTAAGGCCTGCTAGAGGGGTGTCTTACCTATACTGCATAGGCAGTGAGAGGCTGGCATGGCACCCTGAGGGGAGTGCCATGTCGACTTACTCATTTTGTTCTCACTAGCACACACAAGCTGGTAAGCAGTGTGTCTGTGCTGGGTGAGGGGTCTCTAGGGTGGCATAATACATGCTGCAGCCCTTAGAGACCTTCCCTGGCATCAGGGCCCTTGGTACCAGAGGTACCAGTTACAAGGGACTTATCTGGGTGCCAGGGTGTGCCAATTGTGGAATCAAAAGTACAGGTTAGGGAAAGAACACTGGTGCTGGGGCCTGGTTAGCAGGCCTCAGCACACTTTCAATTCAAAACATAGCATCAGCAAAGGCAAAAAGTCAGGGGGTAACCATGCCAAGGAGGCATTTCCTTACACAACCCCCCCCCCAAACGAAAGAGGATGAGACTAACCTTTCCCAAGAGAGTCTTCATTTTCTAAGTGGAAGAACCTGGAAAGGCCATCTGCATTGGCATGGGCAGTCCCAGGTCTGTGTTCCACTACAAAGTCCATTCCCTGTAGGGAGATGGACCACCTCAACAGTTTTGGATTTTCACCTTTCATTTGCATCAGCCATCTGAGAGGTCTGTGGTCAGTCTGAACTAGGAAGTGAGTACCAAAGAGGTATGGTCTCAGCTTCTTCAGGGACCAAACCACAGCAAAGGCCTCCCTCTCAATGGCACTCCAACGCTGCTCCCTGGGGAGTAACCTCCTGCTAATGAAAGCAACAGGCTGGTCAAGGCCATCATCATTTGTTTGGGACAAAACTGCCCCTATCCCATGTTCAGAGGCATCTGTTTGCACAATGAACTGCTTGGAGTAATCTGGAGCTTTTAGAACTGGTGCTGTGCACATAGCTTGTTTTAGGGTGTCAAAGGCCTGTTGGCATTCTACAGTCCAGTTTACTTTCTTGGGCATTTTCTTGGAGGTGAGTTCTGTGAGGGCTGTCACAATGGATCCATATCCCTTCACAAACCTCCTGTAGTACCCAGTCAAGCCAAGGAATGCCCTGACTTGAGTCTGGGTTTTTGGAGCTGCCCAGTCCAGAATAGTCTGGATCTTAGGCTGGAGTCGCTGAACTTGGCCTCCACCTACAAGGTGTCCCAAGTAAACCACAGTTCCCTGCCCTATCTGGCATTTGGATGCCTTGATAGAGAGGCCTGCAGATTGCAGAGCCTTCAAAACCTTCTTCAGGTGGACCAGGTGATCCTGCCAGGTGGAGCTGAAGACAGCAATATCATCAAGATAAGCTGCACTAAAGGATTCCAGCCCAGCAAGGACTTGATTCACCAACCTTTGGAAGGTGGCAGGGGCATTCTTTAAACCAAAGGGCATAACAGTGAACTGATAATGCCCATCAGGTGTGGAGAATGCTGTCTTTTCTTTTGCTCCAGGGGCCATTTTGATTTGCCAGTACCCTGCTGTTAAGTCAAAGGTACTTAAGAATTTGGCAGCCCCTAATTTGTCTATTAGCTCATCAGCTCTAGGAATGGGATGAGCATCTGTCTTGGTGACAGAGTTGAGACCTCTGTAGTCCACACAAAACCTCATCTCTCTCTTTCCTTCTTTGGTGTGAGGTTTGGGGACTAAGACCACTGGGCTAGCCCAGGGGCTGTCAGAGTACTCAATTACTCCCAATTCCAGCATCTTGTGGACTTCCACCTTGATGCTTTCCTTAACTTGGTCAGACTGTCTAAATATTTTGTTTTTGACAGGCATGCTGTCTCCTGTGTCCACATCATGGGTACACAGGTGTGTCTGACCAGGGGTTAGGGAAAAGAGTTCAGCAAATTGCTGCAGGACCTTCCTGCAGTCAGACTGCTGTTGGCTAGAGAGGGTGTCTGAGTAGATCACTCCATCTACTGAGCCATCTTTAGGGTCTGATGAGAGGAGATCAGGGAGAGGTTCACTCTCAGCTTCCTGGTCCTCATCTGTTACCATCAACAGATTTACATCAGCCCTGTCATGGAAGAGCTTAAGGCGGTTCACATGGATCACCCTCTTGGGGCTCCTGCTTGTGCCCAGGTCCACCAGGTAGGTGACCTGACTCTTCCTCTCTAGTACTGGGTAAGGGCCACTCCATTTGTCCTGGAGTGGCCGGGGAGCCACAGGCTCCAGAACCCAGACTTTCTGCCCTGGTTGAAATTCAACCAGTGCAGCCTTTTGGTCATACCACAACTTCTGGAGTTGTTGGCTGGCCTCAAGGTTTTTACTTGCCTTTTCCATGTACTCTGCCATTCTTGAGCGAAGGCCAAGTACATAGTCCACTATGTCTTGTTTAGGCTCATGAAGAGGTCTCTCCCAGCCTTCTTTAACAAGAGCAAGTGGTCCCCTTACAGGGTGGCCAAACAGAAGTTCAAAGGGTGAGAATCCTACTCCCTTCTGAGGCACCTCTCTGTAAGCGAAAGGCAGACATGGCAGGAGGACATCCCATCTCCTTTTGAGTTTTTCTGGGAGCCCCATGATCATGCCCTTTAATGTCTTGTTGAATCTCTCAACAAGGCCATTAGTTTGTGGATGGTAGGGTGTAGTGAATTTGTAAGTCACTCCACACTCATTCCACATGTGTTTTAGGTATGCTGACATGAAGTTGGTACCTCTGTCAGAAACCACCTCCTTAGGGAAACCCACTCTGGTAAAGATACCAATGAGGGCCTTGGCTACTGCAGGGGCAGTAGTCGACCTAAGGGGAATAGCTTCAGGATACCTAGTAGTATGATCCACTACTACTAGGATGTACATATTTCCTGAGGCTGTTGGAGGTTCTAGTGGACCAACTATGTCCACACCCACTCTTTCAAAGGGGACCCCCACCACTGGAAGTGGAATGAGGGGGGCCTTTGGGTGCCCACCTGTCTTACCACTGGATTGACAGGTGGGGCAGGAGAGGCAAAACTCCTTAACCTTCTGGGACATATTGGGCCAGTAGAAGTGGTTGACTAACCTCTCCCACTTCTTGGTTTGTCCCAAATGCCCAGCAAGGGGAATATCATGGGCTAAGGTCAGAATAAACTCTCTGAAACCCTGAGGCACTACCACTCTCCTAGTGGCACCAGGTTTGGGATCTCTTGCCTCAGGGTACAGGAGTCCATCTTCCCAATAGACCCTATGTGTTCCATTTTTCTTGCCTTTGGACTCTTCAGCAGCTTGCTGCCTAAGGCCTTCAAGAGAGGGACAGGTTTCTTGTCCCTTACACAACTCTTCCCTTGAGGGTCCCCCTGGGCCCAAGAGCTCAACCTGATAAGGTTCCAGCTCCATAGGCTCAGTTCCCTCAGAGGGCAGAACTTCTTCCTGAGAAGAGAGGTTCTCTTTTTGGTGTTGTGTTGCAGCTGGTTTCCCAGCTGACTTTCCTTTTCTCTTGGTAGGCTGGGCCATTCTTCCAGACTCCAGCTCTACTTTTTCACCCTGTGCCTTGCACTGTGCCCTAGTCTTGACACACACCAGTTCAGGGATACCCAGCATGGCTGCATGGGTTTTCAGTTCTACCTCAGCCCATGCTGAGGACTCCAGGTCATTTCCAAGCAAACAGTCTACTGGGATATTTGAGGAGACCACCACCTGTTTCAGGCCATTGACCCCTCCCCACTCTAAAGTTACCGTTGCCATGGGATGTACTTTAGTCTGATTGTCAGCATTGGTGACTGGATAGGTTTGTCCAGTCAGGTATTGGCCAGGGGAAACCAGTTTCTCTGTCACCATAGTGACACTGGCACCTGTATCCCTCAGGCCCTCTACACTTGTCCCATTAATTAAGAGCTGCTGCCTGTATTTTTGCATGTTAGGGGGCCAGGCAGCCAGTGTGGCTAAATCCACCCCACCCTCAGAGACTAATGTAGCTTCAGTGTGACACCTGATTTGCTCTGGGCACACTGTTGATCCCACTTGGAGACTGGCCATTCCAGTTTTAGCTGGATGGGAGTTAGAAGTGGTATCTTTCTTGGGACAGGCCTTGTCTCCAGTTTGGTGTCCAGACTGACTACAGTTTCGACACCAGGCCTTTTTGGGATCAAAGTTTTTACCCTTGTACCCAGGATTGTTTTGTGAAGAGGCTCTGGGCCCACCCTTCTGTGCAGGATTTTGGGGGCCTGTAGAAGACTCTTTACTATTTTTATTTTTGGCTGTCTCACCACCTTTCCCCTGGGGAGGTTTTGTGACCCCTTTCTTTTGGTCACCCCCTGTGGAAGTTTTGGACACCCTAGTCTTGACCCAATGGTCCGCCTTCTTTCCCAATTCTTGGGGAGAAATTGGTCCTAGGTCCACCAGATGCTGATGCAGTTTATCATTGAAACAATTACTTAATAGGTGTTCTTTCACAAATAAATTGTACAGCCCATCATAATCATTTACACCATTTCCTTGAATCCAACCATCTAGTGTTTTTACTGAGTAGTCTACAAAGTCAACCCAGGTCTGGCTCGAGGATTTTTGAGCCCCCCTGAATCTAATCCTATACTCCTCAGTGGAGAATCCAAAGCCCTCAATCAGGGTACCCTTCATGAGGTCATAAGATTCTGCATCTTTTTTAGAGAGTGTGAGGAGTCTATCCCTACACTTTCCTGTGAACATTTCCCAAAGGAGAGCACCCCAGTGAGATTTGTTCACTTTTCTGGTTTCACAAGCCCTCTCAAAAGCTGTGAACCATTTGGTGATGTCATCACCATCTTCATATTTAGTTACAATCCCTTTGGGGATTTTCAACATGTCAGGAGAATCTCTGACCCTATTTATGTTGCTGCCACCATTGATGGGTCCTAGGCCCATCTCTTGTCTTTCCCTTTCTATGGCTAGGATCTGTTTTTCCAAAGCCAATCTTTTGGCCATCCTGGCTAACTGGATGTCCTCTTCACTGGAGTTATCCTCAGTGATTTCAGAGAGGCTGGACCCTCCTGTGAGGGAACCAGCATCTCTGACTATTATTTTTGGAGTCAGGGCTTGAGAAGCCCTGTTCTCCCTAGATAGGACTGGTGGGGGGGACTCACCCTCCAAGTCACTATCATCTTCATCTGTGTTGCCATCCACAGAGGGGTTGGCTCTGTCATACTCTGCCAACAGCTCCTGGAGCTGTAGTTTGGTAGGTTTGGAGCCCATTGCTATTTTCTTTAGTTTACAGAGTGACCTTAGCTCTCTCATCTGTAGATGGAGGTAAGGTGTGGTGTCGAGTTCCACCACATTCACATCTGTATTAGACATTATGCTTCTAAAAGTTGGAATACTTTTTAAGAAACTAAACTGGTTCTAGAATCTAATTCAAACTTTTACAAACTTTTAAACTCTAAAAGAAATGCTAACAGGGACTAACACAAGGCCCTAGCAGGACTTTAAAGAATTTAGAAAACTTTTCAAATTGCAAAAATCAATTTCTAATGACAATTTTGGAATTTGTCGTGTGATCAGGTATTGGCTGAGTAGTCCAGCAAATGCAAAGTCTTGTACCCCACCGCTGATCCACCAATGTAGGAAGTTGGCTCTGTATGTGCTATTTCAAAGTAAGGAATAGCATGCACAGAGTCCAAGGGTTCCCCTTAGAGGTAAAATAGTGGTAAAAAGAGATAATACTAATGCTCTATTTTGTGGTAGTGTGGTCGAGCAGTAGGCTTATCCAAGGAGTAGTGTTAAGCATTTGTTGTACATACACATAGACAATAAATGAGGTACACACACTCAGAGACAAATCCAGCCAATAGGTTTTGTATAGAAAAATATATTTTCTTAGTTTATTTTAAGAACCACAGGTTCAAATTTAACATGTAATATCTTGTTTGAAAGTATTGCAGGTAAGTACATTAGGAACTTTGAATCATTTCAATTGCATGTATACTTTTCCAGTTATTCACAAATAGCTATTTTAAAAGTGGACACAGTGCAATTTTCACAGTTCCTGGGGGAGGTAAGTTTTTGTTAGTTTTACCAGGTAAGTAAGACACTTACAGGGTTCAGTTCTTGGTCCAAGGTAGCCCACCGTTGGGGGTTCAGAGCAACCCCAAAGTTACCACACCAGCAGCTCAGGGCCGGACAGGTGCAGAGTTCAAAGTGGTGCCCAAAACGCATAGGCTTCAATGGAGAGAAGGGGGTGCCCCGGTTCCAGTCTGCCAGCAGGTAAGTACCCGCGTCTTCGGAGGGCAGACCAGGGGGGTTTTGTAGGGCACCGGGGGGGACACAAGCCCACACAGAAATTTCACCCTCAGCGACGCGGGGGCGGCCGGGTGCAGTGTTAGAACAAGCGTCGGGTTCGCAATGGAAGTCAATGAGAGATCAAGGGATCTCTTCAGCGCTGCAGGCAGGCAAGGGGGGGCTTCCTCGGGGAAACCTCCACTTGGGCAAGGGAGAGGGACTCCTGGGGGTCACTTCTGCAGTGAAAGTCCGGTCCTTCAGGTCCTGGGGGCTGCGGGTGCAGGGTCTTTTCCAGGCGTCGGGACTTAGGTTTCAGAGAGTCGCGGTCAGGGGAAGCCTCGGGATTCCCTCTGCAGGCGGCGCTGTGGGGGCTCAGGGGGGACAGGTTTTGGTACTCATAGTCGTAGAGTAGTCCGGGGGTCCTCCCTGAGGTGTTGGTTCTCCACCAGCCGAGTCGGGGTCGCCGGGTGCAGTGTTGCAAGTCTCACGCTTCTTGCGGGGAGATTGCAGGGTTCTTTAAAGCTGCTCCTTTGGATAAAGTTGCAGTCTTTTTGGAGCAGGTCCGCTGTCCTCGGGAGTTTCTTGTCGTCGTTGAAGCAGGGCAGTCCTCAGAGGATTCAGAGGTCGCTAGTCCCTTTGGAAGGCGTCGCTGGAGCAGAGTTCTTTGGAAGGCAGGAGACAGGCCGGTGAGTTTCTGGAGCCAAGGCAGTTGTTGTCTTCTGGTCTTCCTCTGCAGGGGTTTTCAGCTAGGCAGTCCTTCTTCTTGTTGTTGCAGGAATCTAGCTTCTAGGTTCAGGGAGAGCCCTTAAATACTAAATTTACGGGCGTGTTTAGGTCTGGGGGGTTAGTAGCCAATGGCTACTAGCCCTGAGGGTGGGTACACCCTCTTTGTGCCTCCTCCCAAGGGGAGGGGGTCACATCCCTAATCCTATTGGGGGAATCCTCCATCTGCAAGATGGAGGATTTCTAAAAGTTAGAGTCACCTCAGCTCAGGACACCTTAGGGGCTGTCCTGACTGGCCAGTGACTCCTCCTTGTTATTCTCATTATTTTCTCCGGCCTTGCCGCCAAAAGTGGGGGCCGGGCCGGAGGGGGCGGGCAACTCCACTAGCTGGAGTGTCCTGCGGTGCTGTGACAAAGGGGTGAGCCTTTGAGGCTCACCGCCAGGTGTTACAGCTCCTGCCTGGGGGAGGTGTTAGCATCTCCACCCAGTGCAGGCTTTGTTACTGGCCCCAGAGTGACAAAGGCACTCTCCTCATGGGGCCAGCAACATGTCTCTAGTGTGGCGGGCTGCTGGAACCAGTCAGCCTACACAGATAGTCGGTTAAGTTTCAGGGGGCACCTCTAAGGTGCCCTCTGTGGTGCATTTTACAATAAAATGTACACTGGCATCAGTGTGCATTTATTGTGCTGAGAAGTTTGATACCAAACTTCCCAGTTTTCAGTGTAGCCATTATGGTGCTGTGGAGTTCGTGTAAAACAGACTCCCAGACCATATACTCTTATGGCTACCCTGCACTTACAATGTCTAAGGTTTTGTTTAGACACTGTAGGGGCACAGTGCTCATGCACTGGTACCCTCACCTATGGTATAGTGCACCCTGCCTTAGGGCTGTAAGGCCTGCTAGAAGGGTGTCTTACCTATACTGCATAGGCACTGAGAGGCTGGCATGGCACCCTGAGGGGAGTGCCATGTCGACTTACTCATTTTGTTCTCACTAGCACACACAAGCTGGTAAGCAGTGTGTCTGTGCTGGGTGAGGGGTCTCTAGGGTGGCATAATACATGCTGCAGCCCTTAGAGACCTTCCCTGGCATCAGGGCCCTTGGTACCAGAGGTACCAGTTACAAGGGACTTATCTGGGTGCCAGGGTGTGCCAATTGTGGAATCAAAAGTACAGGTTAGGGAAAGAACACTGGTGCTGGGGCCTGGTTAGCAGGCCTCAGCACACTTTCAATTCAAAACATAGCATCAGCAAAGGCAAAAAGTCAGGGGGTAACCATGCCAAGGAGGCATTTCCTTACACTTACCTTTAACCTTTAGCCTGGGAGTCCTTTATTGCTTATACTCCCACGGTGTGTGACTTTTATACCTGCATATTTATATATATTCCTGTGTCTTTTGTAATTGTACTCTGATAACTGCACCCCAGTCCTCTACTGCTGCTACGCTCCTACCGCAAGGGCAGTGGGTCCTGATGCACACTGCTGCTTTGTTTATTTATTTGTGTGATGTATCCATACTTCAATCACTGCCAATCGAAACTATATCCCTCTCTGCAATTATCTATCCTTCTATAGGAAGCTGGCTCTCTATATAGTGGACCAAAAAGAGGTACATTGTGTAAAGAGTCCAAGCAAACCTCAGAGGAATTACAGCGGCACAAATGATACCCCAAATGCTCACTTTTGTGGTAATGTTGGCAAGCAGTTAGGCATATCCGAGGGTAGTGCTAAGCATATATTTCACACACAAAGGCAGTAAGCGAGACATACACTCAAAGAAATCCGACACCACTTTATAAAAATAACACACACTTTTATATAAATTTTGATACTAAGATCATCGGAATTGGGTGAGTACTTTTCAAGTTATGATTTTTTTTATCGTTTTCAAAAGATGACAGTGCAATTTTTTGAGCGGTAATGCTATCCTATGGGGGAAATACATATACTGCATATGGGTACCTAGCAGCGACTTACAGGACACATCTTCTGGAGTTAAGGTAAGTATGGGACAAGGTCCAAGGCAGCACCAACAGGTCACTTCAGGAGGCACTGGGGCACCCGGGTTCAAAGGTGATTTTCAGCTTCGGATGCTCTAATGTTATCCTATGGGAAAAGAAACATATACTGCATTTGGGCACTTAGCAATGACCTATAGGACTACTATTCTGGAGTTAAAGTAAGTATGGGGCAAGGTCCAAAGCAGCACCAACAGGTGACTTAGGAAGGCACTGAGGCTTCTGGGCCCAGAAGTGCTTTTCAGCCACTGGTGCTCTAATGTTATCCTACAGGAAAGAAACAGAAAATGCATACGGGTACTTAGCAACAACTTACAGGACTGTTCTTCTAGATTTGAGGTGAGTAAGGGGTAAGGTCCAAGGCCACACCAACAGTTTACCTGGGGAGATCTGGTGCATCCAAGTGCAGGCGTGTGCTACAGTGTTGCGTGTCCGATTCAATGGAGATTAGTCCGGTCAGAAAGAGACTACAAGTAGGGACTGGGCGGCCAGTCTGGGGGAACCCCTAAGGGGGCTCAACCCTTGAAAGCCTCGGGCACATAGGTACACCATTGGCCCACTTCTCCTCGGGCTGTGGGGCTTGGGTGCAGTGGTGTCGGGTTCCAGTGCTGGGGATATTCGTGGTTGGAGAGGGCCTGCAGAAAGAGGCTGCAAGCACCATCAGGAAGTCCACAGTGGATGAACTCAAGGAGGGCTTTGTCTCTGGAGGGCCTGGGAACCATGTTGACACCATTGACCCACTTCAGCTCAGGCTAGGCAGCTCAGGTGCAGTGGTGAGGTCCAATGTCAGGTTTTTGGCAGTCCCGGTCCTCACAGTTCTGCCTTTGGTTGCTTGCAGATGCAGGGAAACAGCTCTTGGCAATTTGCAAAGCACTGGCACTTCTCACAGTTTCTTGGACAGGTTAGTTGCTCCTCCGGGGTGGGTGCAGCTGGCCAGCTGGCAGGGTTGGTGCCAAGTCAGTTGTGCTCCTCTGTTCTCGGGTCAGCAGGATTCTTTCTCCATTCTTTCTCCATTCCTTCTTTTGTGTCAAGCGAAGATCTAAAGTCCTGGTATTGGGAGTCCCCTAAATACTCAATTTAGGGGGCGTTAAGGAGAGTTAAGGGTAGTAGCTAATGGGCTACTTACTCTCGGGGTCACTACACCTCCTTGATGTCCTCTTCCTTTCGGGGGTGGGCATCACCCTGTTCCAGGATTCCTAATTTCACCACACACAAGATGACAAATTTCCTAAGGCTGTGTTTGTTTCAGGCATGTCACCCTAGGGTTGTGACCAGCCTGGAAATGCAACACGCCTCCCACAAAGCTAATATTCCCGCCTGTCCTGGTGCCAGACTGGCCTTGGGACAGGGGGTTGGCATCTTTCTCTGAGGAAGGGCAGATTTGCATACCGAAGGCAGTGGGCTTCTCCCTTGGAATGCATATTTGCAGGTCATCCTGTTGGGGGGGGGGGGGTTGTATAACACCCCTGCCAGAGCAGGCTTTGTTTCTGACCTTCAAAGAGGGAAGGCTCTCACCCTTATGGGTCAGAATTTGTCAGTTGGCGGCAGGCTGGCTAGAACTAGTCAGTGAGCCCATGTAGGAAGTTGGCTCTGTATGTGCTATTTCAAAGTAAGGAATAGCATGCACAGAGTCCAAGGGTTCCCCTTAGAGGTAAAATAGTGGTAAAAATAGATAATACTAATGCTCTATTTTGTGGTAGTGTGGTCGAGCAGTAGGCTTATCCAAGGAGTAGTGTTAAGCATTTGTTGTACATACACATAGACAATAAATGAGGTACACACACTCAGAGACAAATCCAGCCAATAGGTTTTTGTATAGAAAAATATCTTTTCTTAGTTTATTTTAAGAACCACAGGTTCAAATTCTACATGTAATAGCTCATTCGAAAGGTATTGCAGGTAAGTACTTTAGGAACTTCAAATCATCAAAATTGCATGTATACTTTTCAAGTTATTTACAAATAGCTGTTTTAAAAGTGGACACTTAGTGCAATTTTCACAGTTCCTGGGGGAGGTAAGTTTTTGTTAGTTTTACCAGGTAAGTAGGACACTTACAGGGTTCAGTTCTTGGTCCAAGGTAGCCCACCGTTGGGGGTTCAGAGCAACCCCAAAGTCACCACACCAGCAGCTCAGGGCCGGTCAGGTGCAGAGTTCCAAGTGGTGCCCAAAACACATAGGCTAGAATGGAGAGAAGGGGGTGCCCCGGTTCCGGTCTGCTTGCAGGTAAGTACCCGCGTCTTCGGAGGGCAGACCAGGGGGGTTTTGTAGGGCACCGGGGGGGACACAAGTCCACACAGAAATTTCACCCTCAGCAGCGCGGGGGCGGCCGGGTGCAGTGTCGAAACAAGCGTCGGGTTTGTAATGGAAGTCAATGGGAGATCTAGGGATCTCTTCAGCGCTGCAGGCAGGCAAGGGGGGGGGTTCCTCGGGGAAACCTCCACTTGGGCAAGGGAGAGGGACTCCTGGGGGTCACTCCTCCAGTGAAAGTCCGGTCCTTCAGGTCCTGGGGGCTGCGGGTGCAGGGTCTCTCCCAGGCGTCGGGACTTTAGGTTCAAAGAGTCGCGGTCAGGGGAAGCCTCGGGATTCCCTCTGCAGGCGGCGCTGTGGGGGCTCAGGGGGGACAGGTTTTGGTACTCACAGTATCAGAGTAGTCCTGGGGTCCCTCCTGAGGTGTTGGATCGCCACCAGCCGAGTCGGGGTCGCCGGGTGCCGTGTTGCAAGTCTCACGCCTTTTGCGGGGAGCTTGCAGGGTTCTTTAAAGCTGCTGGAAACAAAGTTGCAGCTTTTCTTGGAGCAGGTCCGCTGTCCTCGGGAGTTTCTTGTCTTTTCGAAGCAGGGGCAGTCCTCAGAGGATGTCGAGGTCGCTGGTCCCTTCGGAAGGCGTCGCTGGAGCAGGATCTTTGGAAGGCAGGAGACAGGCCGGTGAGTTTCTGGAGCCAAGGCAGTTGTCGTCTTCTGGTCTTCCGCTGCAGGGGTTTTCAGCTGGGCAGTCCTTCTTCTTGTTGCAGGAATCTAATCTTCTAGGGTTCAGGGTAGCCCTTAAATACTAAATTTAAGGGCGTGTTTAGGTCTGGGGGGTTAGTAGCCAATGGCTACTAGCCCTGAGGGTGGGTACACCCTCTTTGTGCCTCCTCCCAAGGGGAGGGGGTCACAATCCTAACCCTATTGGGGGAATCCTCCATCTGCAAGATGGAGGATTTCTAAAAGTCAGAGTCACCTCAGCTCAGGACACCTTAGGGGCTGTCCTGACTGGCCAGTGACTCCTCCTTGTTGCTTTCTTTGTTCCCTCCAGCCTTGCCGCCAAAAGTGGGGGCCGTGGCCGGAGGGGGCGGGCAACTCCACTAAGCTGGAGTGCCCTGCTGGGCTGTGACAAAGGGGTGAGCCTTTGAGGCTCACCGCCAGGTGTCACAGCTCCTGCCTGGGGGAGGTGTTAGCATCTCCACCCAGTGCAGGCTTTGTTACTGGCCTCAGAGTGACAAAGGCACTCTCCCCATGGGGCCAGCAACATGTCTCTGGTGTGGCAGGCTGCTGGAACTAGTCAGCCTACACAGACAGTCGGTTAAGTTTCAGGGGGCACCTCTAAGGTGCCCTCTGTGGTGTATTTTACAATAAAATGTACACTGGCATCAGTGTGCATTTATTGTGCTGAGAAGTTTGATACCAAACTTCCCAGTTTTCAGTGCAGCCATTATGGTGCTGTGGAGTTCGTGTTTGACAGACTCCCAGACCATATACTCTTATGGCTACCCTGCACTTACAATGTCTAAGGTTTTGTTTAGACACTGTAGGGGTACCATGCTCATGCACTGGTACCCTCACCTATGGTATAGTGCACCCTGCCTTAGGGCTGTAAGGCCTGCTAGAGGGGTGTCTTACCTATACTGCATAGGCAGTGAGAGGCTGGCATGGCAGCCTGAGGGGAGTGCCATGTCGACTTACTCGTTTGGTCCTCACTAGCACACACAAGCTGGCAAGCAGTGTGTCTGTGCTGAGTGAGAGGTCTCCAGGGTGGCATAAGACATGCTGCATCCCTTAGAGACCTTCCTTGGCATCAGGGCCCTTGGTACTAGAAGTACCAGTTACAAGGGACTTATCTGGATGCCAGGGTCTGCCAATTGTGGATACAAAAGTACAGGTTAGGGAAAGAACACTGGTGCTGGGGCCTGGTTAGCAGGCCTCAGCACACTTTCAATTGTAAACATAGCATCAGCAAAGGCAAAAAGTCAGGGGGCAACCATGCCAAGGAGGCATTTCCTTACACAACCCCCCCCCAAACGAAAGAGGATGAGACTAACCTTTCCCAAGAGAGTCTTCATTTTCTAAGTGGAAGAACCTGGAAAGGCCATCTGCATTGGCATGGGCAGTCCCAGGTCTGTGTTCCACTATAAAGTCCATTCCCTGTAGGGAGATGGACCACCTCAACAGTTTAGGATTTTCACCTTTCATTTGCATCAGCCATTTGAGAGGTCTGTGGTCAGTTTGAACTAGGAAGTGAGTCCCAAAGAGGTATGGTCTCAGCTTCTTCAGGGACCAAACCACAGCAAAGGCCTCCCTCTCAATGGCACTCCAACGCTGCTCCCTGGGGAGTAACCTCCTGCTAATGAAAGCAACAGGCTGGTCAAGGCCATCATCATTTGTTTGGGACAAAACTGCCCCTATCCCATGTTCAGAGGCATCAGTCTGCACAATGAACTGCTTAGAATAATCTGGAGCTTTGAGAACTGGTGCTGAGCACATTGCTTGTTTCAGGGTGTCAAAGGCCTGTTGGCAGTCCACAGTCCAGTTCACTTTCTTGGGCATTTTCTTGGAGGTGAGCTCAGTGAGGGCTGTCACAATGGATCCATATCCCTTCACAAACCTCCTGTAGTACCCAGTCAAGCCAAGGAATGCCCTGACTTGAGTCTGGGTTTTTGGAGCTACCCAGTCCAGAATGGTCTGGATCTTGGGTTGGAGTGGCTGAACTTGGCCTCCACCTACAAGGTGGCCCAAGTAAACCACAGTTCCCTGCCCTATCTGGCATTTGGATGCCTTGATAGAGAGGCCTGCAGATTGCAGAGCCTTCAAAACCTTCTTCAGGTGGACCAGGTGATCCTGCCAGGTGGAGCTAAAGACAGCAATATCATCAAGATAAGCTGTGCTAAAGGACTCCAAGCCAGCAAGGACTTGATTCACCAACCTTTGGAAGGTGGCAGGGGCATTCTTTAAACCAAAGGGCATAACAGTAAACTGATAATGCCCATCAGGTGTGGAGAATGCTGTCTTTTCTTTTGCTCCAGGCGCCATTTTTATTTGCCAGTACCCTGCTGTCAAGTCAAAGGTACTTAGAAATTTGGCAGCACCTAACTTATCAATGAGCTCATCAGCTCTTGGAATTGGATGGGCATCTGTCTTGGTGACAGAGTTGAGCCCTCTGTAGTCCACACAAAACCTCATCTCTTTCTTTCCATCTTTGGTGTGAGGTTTGGGGACTAAGACCACTGGGCTAGCCCAGGGGCTGTCAGAGCGCTCAATCACTCCCAATTCCAGCATCTTGTGGACTTCCATCTTGATGCTTTCCTTAACATGGTCAGACTGTCTGAAGATTTTGTTCTTGACAGGCATGCTGTCTCCTGTGTCCACATCATGGGTACACAGGTGTGTCTGACCAGGGGTTAGGGAGAAAAGCTCAGGAAACTGTTGTAGGACTCTCCTACAATCAGCCTGCTGTTGGCCAGAGAGGGTGTCTGAGTAGATCACTCCATCTACTGTGCCATCTTTTGGGTCTGATGACAGAAGATCAGGGAGAGGTTCACTCTCTGCCTCCTGATCCTCATCTGTTACCATTAACAGATTCACATCAGCCCTGTCATGGAAGAGCTTAAGGCGGTTCACATGGATCACCCTCTTGGGGCTCCTGCTTGTGCCCAGGTCCACCAGGTAGGTGACCTGACTCTTCCTCTCTAGCACTGGGTAAGGGCCACTCCATTTGTCCTGGAGTGCCCTGGGAGCCACAGGCTCCAGAACCCAGACTTTCTGCCCTGGTTGGAACTCAACCAGTGCAGCCTTTTGGTCATACCAAAACTTCTGGAGTTGTTGGCTGGCCTCAAGGTTTTTGGTTGCCTTTTCCATGTACTCTGCCATTCTAGAGCGAAGGCCAAGTACATAGTCCACTATGTCCTGTTTAGGCTCATGGAGAGGTCTCTCCCAGCCTTCTTTAACAAGGGCAAGTGGTCCCCTTACAGGATGACCAAACAGAAGTTCAAAGGGTGAGAACCCTACTCCCTTCTGTGGTACCTCCCTGTAAGCGAAAAGCAGACATGGCAGGAGGACATCCCATCTCCTTTTGAGTTTTTCTGGGAGCCCCATGATCATGCCCTTTAATGTCTTGTTGAATCTCTCAACTAAGCCATTAGTTTGTGGATGGTAAGGTGTAGTGAATTTATAAGTCACTCCACACTCATTCCACATGTGCTTTAGGTATGCTGACATGAAGTTGGTACCTCTGTCAGACACCACCTCCTTAGGGAAACCCACTCTGGTAAAGATACCAATGAGGGCCTTGGCTACTGCAGGGGCAGTAGTCGACCTAAGGGGAATAGCTTCAGGATACCTGGTAGCATGATCCACTACTACCAGGATATACATATTTCCTGAGGCTGTGGGAGGTTCCAGTGGACCAACTATGTCCACACCCACTCTTTCAAAGGGCACCCCCACCACAGGAAGTGGAATGAGGGGGGCCTTTGGATGCCCACCTGTCTTACCACTGGCTTGACAGGTGGGGCAGGAGAGGCAAAACTCCTTAACCATGTTGGACATATTGGGCCAGTAGAAGTGGTTGACTAACCTCTCCCACGTCTTGGTTTGTCCCAAATGTCCAGCAAGGGGAATGTCATGGGCCAATGTTAGGATGAACTCTCTGAACAGCTGAGGCACTACCACTCTCCTAGTGGCACCAGGTTTGGGGTCTCTGGCCTCAGTGTACAGGAGCCCATCTTCCCAATAGACCCTATGTGTTCCATTTTTCTTGCCTTTGGACTCTTCAGCAGCTTGCTGCCTAAGGCCTTCAAGAGAGGGACAGGTTTCTTGTCCCTTACACAGCTCCTCCCTTGAGGGTCCCCCTGGGCCTAAGAGCTCAACCTGATAAGGTTCAAGCTCCAAAGGCTCAGTTCCCTCAGAGGGCAGAACTTCTTCCTGAGAAGAGAGGTTCCCTTTCTTTTGCTGTGTTGCAGTTGGTTTCCCAACTGACTTTCCTGTTCTCTTGGTAGGCTGGGCCATTTTTCCAGACTCCAGCTCTACTTTTTCACCCTGTGCCTTGCATTGTGCTCTTGTTTTCACACACACCAGTTCAGGGATACCCAGCATTGCTGCATGGGTTTTTAGCTCTACCTCAGCCCATGCTGAGGACTCCAGGTCATTTCCAAGCAGACAGTCCACTGGGATATTTGAGGAGACCACCACCTGCTTCAGGCCATTGACCCCTCCCCATTCTAAAGTAACCATTGCCATGGGATGTACTTTTCTCTGATTGTCAGCGTTGGTGACTGTGTAAGTTTTTCCAGTCAGGTATTGGCCAGGGGAAACCAGTTTCTCTGTCACCATGGTGACACTGGCACCTGTATCCCTCAGGCCCTCTATTCTAGTCCCATTAATTAAGAGTTGCTGTCTGTATTTTTGCATGTTAGGCGGCCAGACAGCTAGTGTGGCTAAATCCACCCCACCTTCAGAAACTAGAGTAGCTTCAGTGTGGACCCTGATTTGCTCTGGGCACACTGTTGATCCCACTTGGAGACTAGCCATACCAGTGTTACCTGGATGGGAGTTTGGAGTGGAACCTTTCTTGGGACAGGCCTTGTCTCCAGTTTGGTGTCCATGCTGTTTACAGCTATGACACCAGGCCTTTTTGGGATCAAAGTTTTTACCCTTGTACCCATTGTTTTGTGAAGAGGCTCTGGGCCCACCCTCCTGTGCAGGTTTTTGGGGGCCTGTGGAAGACTCTTTACTATTTTTAGTTTTGGTTGTCTCATCACCCTTCTGCTGGGGAGTCTTCGTGACCCCTTTCTTTTGGTCACCCCCTGTTGAAGTCTTGGACACCCTTGTCTTGACCCAATGGTCCGCCTTCTTTCCCAATTCTTGGGGAGAAATTGGTCCTAGGTCTACCAGATGCTGATGCAGTTTATCATTGAAACAATTACTTAACAGGTGTTCTTTCACAAATAAATTGTACAGCCCATCATAATTACTTACACCACTGCCTTGAATCCAACCATCTAGTGTTTTCACTGAGTAGTCAACAAAGTCAACCCAGGTCTGGCTCGAGGATTTTTGAGCCCCCCTGAACCTAATCCTGTACTCCTCAGTGGAGAATCCAAAGCCCTCAATCAGGGTACCCTTCATGAGGTCATAAGATTCTGCATCTTGTCCAGAGAGTGTGAGGAGTCTATCCCTACACTTTCCTGTGAACATTTCCCAAAGGAGAGCACCCCAGTGAGATCTGTTCACTTTTCTGGTTACACAAGCCCTCTCAAAAGCTGTGAACCATTTGGTGATGTCATCACCATCTTCATATTTAGTTACAATCCCTTTGGGGATTTTCAACATGTCAGGAGAATCTCTGACCCTATTTATGTTGCTGCCACCATTGATGGGTCCTAGGCCCATCTCTTGTCTTTCCCTCTCTATGGCTAGGATCTGTCTTTCCAAAGCCAATCTTTTGGCCATCCTGGCTAACTGGATGTCCTCTTCACTGGAGTTATCCTCAGTGATTTCAGAGTTGTTGGTCCCTCCTGTGAGGGAACCAGCATCTCTGACTATTATTTGTGGAGTCAGGGCTTGAGAAGCCCTGCTCTCCCTAAGTAGGACTGGAGGGGGGGAATTTCCCTCCAAGTCACTATCTTCATCCTCTGAGTTGCCATCCTCAGAGGGGTTGGCCTTTTCAAACTCTGCCAAAAGCTCCTGGAGCTGTACTTTGGTAGGTTTGGGGCCCATTGCTATTTTCTTTAGTTTACAGAGTGACCTTAGCTCTCTCATCTGTAGATGGAGGTAAGGTGTGGTGTCGAGTTCCACCACATTCACATCTGTGCTAGACATTATGCTTCTAAAAGTTGGAATACTTTTTAAGAAACTAAAACTGGTTCTAGAATCTAATTCAAACTTTTACAAACTTTTAAACTCTAAAAGAAATGCTAAACAGGATCTAACACAAGGCCCTAGCAGGTCTTTTAAGAATTTAGAAAACTTTTCAAATTGCAAAAATCAATTTCTAATGACAATTTTGGAATTTGTCGTGTGATCAGGTATTGGCTGAGTAGTCCAGCAAATGCAAAGTCTTGTACCCCACCGCTGATCCACCAATGTAGGAAGTTGGCTCTGTATGTGCTATTTCAAAGTAAGGAATAGCATGCACAGAGTCCAAGGGTTCCCCTTAGAGGTAAAATAGTGGTAAAAATAGATAATACTAATGCTCTATTTTGTGGTAGTGTGGTCGAGCAGTAGGCTTATCCAAGGAGTAGTGTTAAGCATTTGTTGTACATACACATAGACAATAAATGAGGTACACACACTCAGAGACAAATCCAGCCAATAGGTTTTTGTATAGAAAAATATCTTTTCTTAGTTTATTTTAAGAACCACAGGTTCAAATTCTACATGTAATAGCTCATTCGAAAGGTATTGCAGGTAAGTACTTTAGGAACTTCAAATCATCAAAATTGCATGTATACTTTTCAAGTTATTTACAAATAGCTGTTTTAAAAGTGGACACTTAGTGCAATTTTCACAGTTCCTGGGGGAGGTAAGTTTTTGTTAGTTTTACCAGGTAAGTAGGACACTTACAGGGTTCAGTTCTTGGTCCAAGGTAGCCCACCGTTGGGGGTTCAGAGCAACCCCAAAGTCACCACACCAGCAGCTCAGGGCCGGTCAGGTGCAGAGTTCCAAGTGGTGCCCAAAACACATAGGCTAGAATGGAGAGAAGGGGGTGCCCCGGTTCCGGTCTGCTTGCAGGTAAGTACCCGCGTCTTCGGAGGGCAGACCAGGGGGGTTTTGTAGGGCACCGGGGGGGACACAAGTCCACACAGAAATTTCACCCTCAGCAGCGCGGGGGCGGCCGGGTGCAGTGTCGAAACAAGCGTCGGGTTTGTAATGGAAGTCAATGGGAGATCTAGGGATCTCTTCAGCGCTGCAGGCAGGCAAGGGGGGGGGTTCCTCGGGGAAACCTCCACTTGGGCAAGGGAGAGGGACTCCTGGGGGTCACTCCTCCAGTGAAAGTCCGGTCCTTCAGGTCCTGGGGGCTGCGGGTGCAGGGTCTCTCCCAGGCGTCGGGACTTTAGGTTCAAAGAGTCGCGGTCAGGGGAAGCCTCGGGATTCCCTCTGCAGGCGGCGCTGTGGGGGCTCAGGGGGGACAGGTTTTGGTACTCACAGTATCAGAGTAGTCCTGGGGTCCCTCCTGAGGTGTTGGATCGCCACCAGCCGAGTCGGGGTCGCCGGGTGCCGTGTTGCAAGTCTCACGCCTTTTGCGGGGAGCTTGCAGGGTTCTTTAAAGCTGCTGGAAACAAAGTTGCAGCTTTTCTTGGAGCAGGTCCGCTGTCCTCGGGAGTTTCTTGTCTTTTCGAAGCAGGGGCAGTCCTCAGAGGATGTCGAGGTCGCTGGTCCCTTCGGAAGGCGTCGCTGGAGCAGGATCTTTGGAAGGCAGGAGACAGGCCGGTGAGTTTCTGGAGCCAAGGCAGTTGTCGTCTTCTGGTCTTCCGCTGCAGGGGTTTTCAGCTGGGCAGTCCTTCTTCTTGTTGCAGGAATCTAATCTTCTAGGGTTCAGGGTAGCCCTTAAATACTAAATTTAAGGGCGTGTTTAGGTCTGGGGGGTTAGTAGCCAATGGCTACTAGCCCTGAGGGTGGGTACACCCTCTTTGTGCCTCCTCCCAAGGGGAGGGGGTCACAATCCTAACCCTATTGGGGGAATCCTCCATCTGCAAGATGGAGGATTTCTAAAAGTCAGAGTCACCTCAGCTCAGGACACCTTAGGGGCTGTCCTGACTGGCCAGTGACTCCTCCTTGTTGCTTTCTTTGTTCCCTCCAGCCTTGCCGCCAAAAGTGGGGGCCGTGGCCGGAGGGGGCGGGCAACTCCACTAAGCTGGAGTGCCCTGCTGGGCTGTGACAAAGGGGTGAGCCTTTGAGGCTCACCGCCAGGTGTCACAGCTCCTGCCTGGGGGAGGTGTTAGCATCTCCACCCAGTGCAGGCTTTGTTACTGGCCTCAGAGTGACAAAGGCACTCTCCCCATGGGGCCAGCAACATGTCTCTGGTGTGGCAGGCTGCTGGAACTAGTCAGCCTACACAGACAGTCGGTTAAGTTTCAGGGGGCACCTCTAAGGTGCCCTCTGTGGTGTATTTTACAATAAAATGTACACTGGCATCAGTGTGCATTTATTGTGCTGAGAAGTTTGATACCAAACTTCCCAGTTTTCAGTGCAGCCATTATGGTGCTGTGGAGTTCGTGTTTGACAGACTCCCAGACCATATACTCTTATGGCTACCCTGCACTTACAATGTCTAAGGTTTTGTTTAGACACTGTAGGGGTACCATGCTCATGCACTGGTACCCTCACCTATGGTATAGTGCACCCTGCCTTAGGGCTGTAAGGCCTGCTAGAGGGGTGTCTTACCTATACTGCATAGGCAGTGAGAGGCTGGCATGGCAGCCTGAGGGGAGTGCCATGTCGACTTACTCGTTTGGTCCTCACTAGCACACACAAGCTGGCAAGCAGTGTGTCTGTGCTGAGTGAGAGGTCTCCAGGGTGGCATAAGACATGCTGCATCCCTTAGAGACCTTCCTTGGCATCAGGGCCCTTGGTACTAGAAGTACCAGTTACAAGGGACTTATCTGGATGCCAGGGTCTGCCAATTGTGGATACAAAAGTACAGGTTAGGGAAAGAACACTGGTGCTGGGGCCTGGTTAGCAGGCCTCAGCACACTTTCAATTGTAAACATAGCATCAGCAAAGGCAAAAAGTCAGGGGGCAACCATGCCAAGGAGGCATTTCCTTACAGCCCACCAGCAGTTGGTAGGTATGCAAGGGACACGTCTAAGGTGCCTTTTAGGTGCATGTAGTTATAAACCTATCACTGGAATTAGTGAGGGTTTATTAATACAAGATGTTTATTACCACACATCCCTAGTTTCAGTGAAGCCATCAGGTAACTGAGGCACTCATATTGACAAGTGTCCAGCACATGTATTTAATATTGCTTCCCTGCACACTTGCTATGTGTAAAGAAATGGCTCCCTGTTGCAGTTACCCCCCACTTTTTGCCTGATACTGATGCTGACTTGACTGAGAAGTGTGCTGGGACCCTGCTAACCAGGCCCCAGCACCAGTGTTCTTTCACCTAAAATGTACCATTGTTTCCACAATTGGCACACCCTGGCATCCAGATAAGTCCCTTGTAACTGGTACCTCTGGTACCAAGGGCCCTGATGCCAGGGAAGGTCTCTAAGGGCTGCAGCATGTATTATGCCACCCTAGAGACCCCTCACTCAGCACAGACACACTGCTTACAAGCCTGTGTGTGCTAGTGAGAACAAAATGAGTAAGTCGACATGGCACTCCCCTCAGGGTGCCATGCCAGCCTCTCACTGCCTATGCAGTATAGGTAAGACACCCCTCTAGCAGGCCTTACAGCCCTAAGGCAGGGTGCACTATACCATAGGTGAGGGTACCAGTGCATGAGCATGGTACCCCTACAGTGTCTAAACAAAACCTTAGACATTGTAAGTGCAGGGTAGCCATAAGAGTATATGGTCTGGGAGTTTGTCAAACACGAACTCCACAGCACCATAATGGCTACACTGAAAACTGGGAAGTTTGGTATCAAACTTCTCAGCACAATAAATGCACACTGATGCCAGTGTACATTTTATTGCAAAATACACCCCAGAGGGCACCTTAGAGGTGCCCCCTGAAACTTAACCGACTGTCTGTGTAGGCTGACTAGTTCCAGCAGCCTGCCACACTAGAGACATGTTGCTGGCCCCATGGGGAGAGTGCCTTTGTCACTCTGAGGCCAGTAACAAAGCCTGCACTGGGTGGAGATGCTAACACCTCCCCCAGGCAGGAGCTGTAACACCTGGCGGTGAGCCTCAAAGGCTCACCCCTTTGTCACAGCCCAGCAGGGCACTCCAGCTTGCTGGAGTTGCCCGCCCCCTCCGGCCACGGCCCCCACTTTTGGCGGCAAGGCTGGAGGGAACAAAGAAAGCAACAAGGAGGAGTCACTGGCCAGTCAGGACAGCCCCTAAGGTGTCCTGAGCTGAGGTGACTCTAACTTTTAGAAATCCTCCATCTTGCAGATGGAGGATTCCCCCAATAGGGTTAGGATTGTGACCCCCTCCCCTTGGGAGGAGCTACAAAGAGGGTGTACCCATCCTCAGGGCTAGTAGCCATTGGCTACTAACCCCCCAGACCTAAACACGCCCTTAAATTTAGTATTTAAGGGCTACCCTGAACCCTAGAAAATCAGATTCCTGCGACAACAAGAAGAAGGACTGCCCAGCTGAAAACCCCTGCAGAGGAAGACCAGAAGACAACAACTGCCTTGGCTCCAGAAACTCACCGGCCTGTCTCCTGCCTTCCAAAGAACTCTGCTCCAGCGACGCCTTCCAAAGGGACCAGCGACCTCTGAATCCTCTGAGGACTGCCCTGCTTCGACGACGACAAGAAACTCCCGAGGACAGCGGACCTGCTCCAAAAAGACTGCAACTTTGTTTCAAGAAGCAGCTTTAAAGAACCCTGCAACTCCCCGCAAGAAGCGTGAGACTTGCAACACTGCACCCGGCGACCCCGACTCGGCTGGTGGAGAACCAACACCTCAGGGAGGACCCCCGGACTACTCTCCGACTGTGAGTACCAAAACCTGTCCCCCCTGAGCCCCCACAGCGCCGCCTGCAGAGGGAATCCCGAGGCTTCCCCTGACCGCGACTCTCTGAAACCTAAGTCCCGACGCCTGGAAAAGACCCTGCACCCGCAGCCCCCAGGACCTGAAGGACCGGACTTTCACTGGAGAAGTGACCCCCAGGAGTCCCTCTCCCTTGCCCAAGTGGAGGTTTCCCCGAGGAAGCCCCCCTTGCCTGCCTGCAGCGCTGAAGAGATCCGTTGATCTCTCATAGACTAACATTGCAAACCCGACGCTTGTTTCTACACTGCACCCGGCCGCCCCCGCGCTGCTGAGGGTGAAATTTCTGTGTGGGCTTGTGTCCCCCCCGGTGCCCTACAAAACCCCCCTGGTCTGCCCTCCGAAGACGCGGGTACTTACCTGCAAGCAGACCGGAACCGGGGCACCCCCTTCTCTCCATTCTAGCCTATGCGTTTTGGGCACCACTTTGAACTCTGCACCTGACCGGCCCTGAGCTGCTGGTGTGGTGACTTTGGGGTTGCTCTGAACCCCCAACGGTGGGCTACCTTGGACCAAGAACTGAACCCTGTAAGTGTCTTACTTACCTGGTAAAACTAACAAAAACTTACCTCCCCCAGGAACTGTGAAAATTGCACTGTGTCCACTTTTGAAATAGCTATTTGTGAATAACTGGAAAAGTATACATGCAATCGAAATGATTCAAAGTTCCTAATGTACTTACCTGCAATACCTTTCAAACAAGATATTACATGTTAAATTTGAACCTGTGGTTCTTAAAATAAACTAAGAAAAGATATTTTTCTATAACAAAACCTATTGGCTGGATTTGTCTCTGAGTGTGTGTACCTCATTTATTGTCTATGTGTATGTACAACAAATGCTTAACACTACTCCTTGGATAAGCCTACTGCTCGACCACACTACCACAAAATAGAGCATTAGTATTATCTATTTTTACCACTATTTTACCTCTAAGGGGAACCCTTGGACTCTGTGCATGCTATTCCTGGCGGGCCCTAGTCATACCTTAAGGACTAACAGACAGTAAGTAAAGTTAGATGAGTTTTATTACGGATAAGGGCCAAACTAATGCAAATGAATGGCAAAAACATTCTGTATAAGTACAGAATCACCAAGGGTGAACCACAGTGTCTGTTAAGGTTAAATCGCAATCGCATAAGGCATAGAAGCATTTTAGTGGATGTAATAAAAAAGGCAAGAATTAAAAACTGATGATCAGTGTTCACGGCTTGATACTCTTTTCTATGCATGAATAAATCTAAAGTAATCTAGATTAATTTTGAAGTAAGTTAAAGTCAGGAAACCCTAGTTAAATAGGAAGGTGTCAGCATAGTGGAAACTGCAGTAGTAGTTCTCCAGTCGAGGTGTTGCATAGCATAAAGCCACACAAAGAAACTAGGGGCATACAAGTCTGTACATCTCAAAGTCCAGGGAAAATCTCTTCTCTCTCGACAAACAATGTGAATACCAAATTAGACCCATTGAACCTTTGAGAATTTCACATCACAAATACCAATAGTTTTCCGTCTTCCCACAGTTTAAATAGGTGACTCCATTTGATTCTCCCATCCCACAGTCTGAACATTAGGGTGACCTTAAGTGTCTCCCTGCTCCTGATACAAAGTGAACAGGAGTCTTTTCTTCTTAGTTTGTTAGCGCCTCTCGTCCTGGCCAAGTATCCTCCAGGGCCTCACTATCTCTTATACACAATGGGCCTGATTCTAACTTTGGAGGACGGTGTTAAACCGTCCCAAAAGTGGCGGATATACCACCTACCGTATTACGAGTTCCATAGGATATAATGGACTCGTAATACGGTAGGTGGTATATCCGCCACTTTTGGGACGGTTTAACACCGTCCTCCAAAGTTAGAATCAGGCCCAATATGTCTTTCACTAACTGTAGAATCACATGAGCACACCTGCAAGGAAAGAACATTGCAGCGCAAACAAAACTTCACTTTGGAGGTTAAGAACTGGAAACCAAATGATTAAGGCCTTTGGTCATGATAACTTAGTAAAACAATAAATGCACATTTGGAATACATGATTATAAACACACCTCTACAGACAGAGAATGAATGCAAACATATATGAATGAAAACATGAGTACATAAAGGAAACTTAAATAAAGCAGTATAACTCAAAATGCATAAGTGCAAATGTGAATGAGAACTGCAACTTTCATGTTAAAGCTAAACTGTAAAACACACACATATATGAATCTCTAGTCTTCTCCATTATTAATGTGTTTAGGTGCTTCACATTACATTAATAATGTTACGGTCACAGTACATATGATGTTGGTTACATGTTTATATGATTTCTGTAGCATACAAGAGTGTAACCAAAACTACGCTTCTCCATAACCAATGCTTTATATAGCTTTTTACTGAAAGCCTGCGTACTGTACTGTACATAATATTTGCTTTATTATGTTTCCAGTCAGCACTTGGCTTGCTTATGCCTGGAGTTGACACACCATGATATGACAGCTCTGTGAATCCCTTTTGGGTGCAGTTTACACTATGTAAAATTAGCAAACAGACACAGGGACACGTCCAGGCCGCACTGTAACTAAAAGAAGCCCTGGCAAAGATGTTCATACCAATCGTAAAAGTAGGAAGTTGCGAGTAGAAGTCTTGAGGGCATAGTTTGGGTCATGGCTGTCCCTCTTTCTCTGAAAGCAGCTTCCTAGCCTGCAGTCTACCTGGGGAATTTTAGAATGGCACAATAACCAGTTCTGCCTTGGCTCTGTTGTGACTCTGAGTAACAAAGACGTTTTGGAATTTGATTGTTCTTAACTGCATCAAATTTGGATCAGGGCACTGGTATCATAACAATTTCATTATCTTACAAGTATTTTCGGACATGTTAAGCTGAAAAAGAAGAATGTATGTTTTTTTGCAGTACATCTGGGCTCACATCAAGATATGCACCACAAAGCTGTCTTTGATTTCACAGCAAAGGGCTAGGTGCGGCGTATGAGTAACGTCCTGATGTAGCAATGTATAGTGTGCACTTTTCAAGATATAGTATCCTTTGGATCAGCCTCCTTGCTGTTTTTAGGGCTGAACATGTGAGTGTATGCGCTAGTGCATGCGTCTTGCTTGAGAGACTCTATTGTGTACAGTAAAGGGCTTAAAGACCCCCCGTTGCTCACCATTTGTTGGCTTTCATGGCATTTCTTTACAGCCTCATAATTCGTCAAGGCAGGCCTAACATAATTTCCGTTCCACTGTGGAGCAGGGACCAAGCACTGATTAATTCAACTTAATCAGTGGCCGTTCTTTTCTCCCTGTGTGATTGAGGTACTGTTTTGGTCTTTTTAACTCCTATTGTTCTGCAAACAGAAGGCTTATGACTGGCATAAACGTGCCCAGCAGGACAAACAAAATTGCAAACTCCAAAACAATCTGCTGCACTCCAAATCCAAAACAATCTGCCCCTCATGAATCTGTCCCACTCCAATCCCAAACAATATGCCCCACTCCAACTCAAAGAAATATGCCCCTCTCCCATCTACCCCACTCCAATCTGCCCCATTCCAATCCAAAACAATCTGCCCCACTACAATCTGCTGCAGTCCAATACAAAACATTCTGACCCAATGCACTTCAAAACAATCTGCCTCACTCCAGTCCACCTCACTCCAATCTGCCCCACTCCAATCCCATACAATTTGCCCCACTCCAATCAGCCCCACTCCAGTCTGCCCCACTCCAATCCAAAACAGTCTGTCCCACTCCAATCAGCCCCACTCAAATCCAGAATAATGCGCCCACTCCATTCCAATCCACTCCCGGCTGCCCCACTCAAATCCAAAACAATCTGTCCAAATCCAGTCTGCTTCACTGCAGTTCAAAACAATCTGCCCCACTCCAATCCAAAAGTCTGCCCCACTCTAGTCTGTCTGACTCACTCCAATCTGAAACAATCTGCCCTACTCCAATCTGCCCACTCCCATTTCCTCCGCTCCAACCCAAATCAATCGGCCTTACTTGAATCCGCCCCACTCCAATCTGCTACACTCCAATTCACCTCACTCCAATCTAAAACAATCTGTCCCACTCCAATCTGCCTGACTCCAATCTGGCCTACTCCAATCCAGTCCTCCTCAACCCAGTCCAATCAACTCCAATCCAGTCCACCCCACTCCGTTCCAATTCACTGCGCTCCAATACACCCCGCTCCGATTCAATTCACCACACTCCTATCCAGTCCACCTCACACAATCCCAATCCACCCAACCCCAATCTTCCCATTCCAATCCAAAATATTATACCCCACTCCAATATTATCCACTCCCTTCTGCCCCACTCCAATCCAAAACAAAGTGCCCCAATCCAATCTGCCTCACTGCAATTCAAAACAATCTGGCCCACTCTAATTCACCCCACTCCCATCTACACCACACCAACCCAATCAATCTATTCTACTTGAATCCGCCCCACTCCATTATGCCGCACTCCAGTCCGCCCCACCCCAGTCTGCCCCACTCAGACCCCCAAAACAATGTTTCCTATTCCAATACGCCCCACTCTAATCTCCCCCACTCAAATCCAATCCTCTACACCCTAATCCAATCCACTCCAATCCAGTCCACCCCACTCCCATCAATCCTCCCCACTTAGATTCAGTCCACCCCACACATCCCATCCCATTCCACTCCTTTCCAATCCAATCCACCCCATTCCGATCCACCCCAGTCTCCTCCACCTTAAGTCTGCCCCACTCCAATCTGCCCCACTCCAGTCTGCCCCATTCCAATCCAAAAACAATTTGTTCTACTCCAATCCGCCCCACTCCAATATGCCCCACTCCAATCCAGTCCACCTCACCTCAGTCCAATTCAGTCCATCCCACTTCACCAAACTCTAATACACTCCACTCACATCCAGTCCACCCCACTCCCATCCAGTCCACATCACACAACCCAATCCACCCCTCTCCAATCCAATCCAATCCAATCAAATCCACGCCATTCCAGTACACCCCAATACAGTCTGTCCCACTCCAGTCTACCCCACTGCAATCCACAACAATCTGTCCCTCTCCAGTCCACCCCAATCCAAAGAAATCTACCTTACTCCAACTGGCCCAACTCCAATTCAAAATTATTTGCCCCAGTCCAACCTGCCGCACTCTAGTCCAAAACAATCTGCCCCACTTCAATCCAAAACAACCTGCCCCACTTCAACCTGCCCCACTCCAGTCCCAGATAACCCACTCCAATCCAAAACAATATTAGCCACTCTATTCCAGTCCACCCCAATTCACCCCATGTTATCCCAATTCACCCCATTCCAGTCCACCACAATCCACCCCACTAATGTCCAGTCCACCCATACCAATCTAATCCATCCCAATCCAGCCCAGTCTAATCTACCCCACTCCAATCCAATAACCTCACCCCAGTCCAGTCCACCCCACTCCAGTCCTATCCACCCTGCTCCAATCTAACTCACTCAATCCAACCAACCCCACTCAAATCCATCCCCCCAGCTCCAGTCCAACCCAACCCACCCCACTCCAATCAAGTCCACCGCTACCCAATCTACCTCACTCCAATCCAGTCCACCCACACCATCCCAGTCCATCTCACTCCAATGCAATCCACTTTCATCCACCCCACTCCAATCCAATCCATTCCAGTCCATGTTAATGCACCCCACTCTAAACCATTTTAAGCAACTCACTTCAATCCAGTCCACCTCTCTCCAATCAATCCACCCTATACCAATCCAATCCATCCTATAACAATCTAATCCACTCCACTCCATTCCATTCCAATCCACCCCACCCCAATCCACCCCACCCTATCCAATCCACCACACTCAATCCAATCCACCCTAATCACCCCACCCAATCCAATTCAACCCACTCAATCCAATCTACCTCACCTCAGTGCAATCCACCCCAGTCTAACCCACCCCAATCCACTCCACCCACCACACTCCAATCCATTCCACCCACCACACTCCAATCCATTCCACCCACCACACTCCAATCCATTCCACCCCTTCGAGTCCACCCCACCCCACCAATTCACCCTACCCCATTCAGTCCACTGTACCCCCCTCCAAGTCACCCACTCCAATACAATCCATCCCACTTTATTCCAATCCACCCCACTCTACCCCTATTCGGTCCACCACACCCCAGTTCAGTCCACCACACCACACTCCAATCCAATCCATCCAGCCTACCCATTCCAATCTACCCCACTTCAATCCAAGGCACTCCGCTCCAGTAAGCCCCACTACAATCGACTCCACCCCAATCCCATCCACATCACCTCATTTCAATACCCAACCCCAATCCAGTCCACCCACACCAATTCGCTCCACTTAATCCTCCCACTGTACCCCAATCCAGTCCACCTCACTGTACTCCAATCCAATCCACCCCACTACCTCAGTCCACTCCAACCCACCTCACCCTATTCCACCCAACTCCACTCTACGACTCTCTGCCACTGAACTCAACTCTACAACACTACTCCTCCTACTCCAGTCTCCGACATCCAAACAATCCACTATAGGACGCTCCTCTGCCCCAGTTCACTCCACTATCTTTTAACCATGCTGAACAGCAGTTAGGCAATGCGTTCGTACACGTTGCTTTGTAAATGAGTGGCTGATAAATGAATATTTGCTGCCACTACGTGGTGTAATTGCGAATAACACACAGCACTGACGGGAACGGTTCCAGCACGACCTGGTTTCAGATTATTCAAATAGGTAGCAGGGGCCGGAGCCATAGTCATCAAATAGGAAAATGAGGAATAAAATGCACAGTAGATTTTTTAACGTGTACAGGAACGAAGCGTGAAAACAGGCCACGAGACGGAACTTTATGAGGAATTGGCTGCTGAACCTTTTTCACTTCATACGGACCACGTCTGTTTTTTTCGATGACGGTGCGCACATGAAAGTCTCTGTGTAAAAATTATTACCAGCTGAGCTAACTAAATGTAAACTAAAAGTCGGACAAAGTAAAAACAGAATAGTTTAGAGAAGCATTTATAACATATATTTTCTGTAAGGAGGAATATATAATGCATGTACATATTTTCTGTTCGTATTCATGAAAGTGCAAGCCATTGTAACAGTAGTGTTTGTTTCCTGAATGGGCAGTAGGAATTTTACATACCCTACACTATAAACCCAGGGGAATATTTAAGAAAAGTGGCGGTGCACTGGGTGCAGCGCCACATTTTTTGCGCCCTTTACCCCCGACACCCAACGCCACCATGTGTGCACTGTATTTAAAATACAGCGCACCGTGGCACAGGGTAGGGGGCACTACTCCTGCAGAGTACATAGGGACTCATTGTAAATAATGGAAGCCCCCCTTTAAAAGTGCTGTACAAAATGACGCAAGGAAATCTTAGATATCCTTGCGCCATTTTTTTGGCCCGCCTAACAGGGGAACACCCCCTTTGCATACATTATGCCTGGCACAGGCATAATGTAGCGCAAAGGATTACAAAGTGGTGCAATGCATGCATTGGCGCTAGATTTTTGGCCTTGTTGGGCCCCATTAGCATTAAAAAATGACGCTAATGTGGGGCAAGGTGCCACTAGGGGCTTCTAAATATGCCCCCCCAGAGTCTTCTAGGCACCACAGCGTATTTAGGGCTTGACCTGGTGCTTGTGGTAAGTGCTGAAATAAAAACAGCTGATCTTAAAGTCTTCCACCTCGGTTCAAACTTCCCACATCACCCATTGCTAGCCAAGGCAATGTGTTGGTGACTGTGTGGTAAAATGGTCATTCGCTGCCTTGCATCTTTGCTGAGAATGCAAACAGGAGTAAGAATTGTAATGTAGCTTTTTTAGATTGCTATTTATTTGTCCTTTTTTGCAGGTACTTTAACTAATTCTGGCCCACCCAAAAAGCGTCATAAAGGATGGTCCCCCGAATCGCCAACAGCAGTCGATGCTAACAATGTTCTCAACACAAACAACAGAAACAAACCTGGTAAGTGTTTTATCAGATGCTTGAGTTGAGTAGGTCTATTACTGTCAGATCCATGCCAGAATCCAGGTAGCCACAAACATTAATTTACATTAGGAAAAGACATATTTGTCAAGGTTTTGTGTCGCCCTTGTGCCACGTAAGGGGACACAAGGGTGACGCAAAGCATAAATGAGATTTATCGAGCCACCTTGTGTGGCCCTGTGTAGCTTGATAAATGTAGAATAATGCCAGGCAGTGCATTTTGCTGCCTTATGCTCCTCTGCGGAAGTGAGGCGTGCTATGGGTGGAGTGTGGGTGTTCCCACAGATCCCCCCATGGATTCTGGCACATTCCCAGATTTACCAACATTGGTAGACTTGGAAATGTGTCCCCACCAAAGGCGCAACAAGGAGAAATATCTTGTTTTGTCCTTGTTGTTTCCTCTTTGTAAGTGTGCTGCATCTTGCACATGTGCCTGTGTTGGTGCTAGGCAGCCAAAAGGACAGGACTGTGCTGCATATTGGTAAATACTGCACATTCCTGCCCTTTCACACAGCGCAGCAAGGTGGCTTGCTGCATTCTGTTGCATGAACTTTTGATAGCTATGGCCCTTGGAATTTGGGTTCACTCCTGTAGAATTTCAGATGAGCATTTTACAACACTCCTCTGATTCTTCCATTTAATTTAATTCTTCGCTTGGAAGACCCTGCAATTGACCATTAGTCACAATTTTCCCAACACTTTATGAAGCAGTTAAAAGGATGAAATGAGATTCATTAAAAGTCCTTTAGCCACTCTTGACTGATAAAAATACTTAATCTGGGTCTTTAAGGTAAGCATTTTATAGTACACTTATTACCGCCCACATCACAAGCGAAAAAGGCCTTGGTTGGCAACCACCAAAGGTTGAAGCTGAATTCAAAACTCTGTTTCTTCTCCCCCATTCACATTACTTTGTCTGAACTGAATATGAGTGAGTTAGTCCACTTGCACTGGCACTGAAAATCTCTCATATTCTTAACTTTCAAGTAGAGGTCTCATCCACAGAGTTTGCTCACAAAGAAGGATATTGTAAGAAACTGGGTTATTAGTTAAGAGGGATAAGTACCCACCTCAAGTAATAACTGCAGTGCTTGTCTGAGTGCACCACGGAAGACACTAAATAAACCTGAGCTCAACCCCTGAGTAGCTGTGGCACAGAGCAGACAGGTTTAACTTAGAGGCAATATGTAAATTATTTATGCAGTATGTAGGAAGTTGGCTCTGTATGTGCTATTTCAAAGTAAGGAATAGCATGCACAGAGTCCAAGGGTTCCCCTTAGAGGTAAAATAGTGGTAAAAAGAGATAATACTAATGCTCTATTTTGTGGTAGTGTGGTCGAGCAGTAGGCTTATCCAAGGAGTAGTGTTAAGCATTTGTTGTACATACACATAGACAATAAATGAGATACACACACTCAGAGACAAATCCAGCCAATAGGTTTTGTTATAGAAAAATATCTTTTCTTAGTTTATTTTAAGAACCACAGGTTCAAATTTAACATGTAATATCTTGTTTGAAAGGTATTGCAGGTAAGTACTTTAGGAACTTCAAATCATCAAAATTGCATGTATACTTTTCAAGTTATTCACAAATAGCTGTTTTAAAAGTGGACACTTAGTGCAATTTTCACAGTTCCTAGGGGAGGTAAGTATTTGTTAGGTTAACCAGGTAAGTAAGACACTTACAGGGCTTAGTTCTTGGTCCAAGGTAGCCCACCGTTGGGGGTTCAGAGCAACCCCAAAGTCACCACACCAGCAGCTCAGGGCCGGTCAGGTGCAGAGTTCAAAGTGGTGCCCAAAACACATAGGCTAGAATGGAGAGAAGGGGGTGCCCCGGTTCCGGTCTGCTTGCAGGTAAGTACCCGCGTCTTCGGAGGGCAGACCAGGGGGGTTTTGTAGGGCACCGGGGGGGACACAAGTCCACACAGAAATTTCACCCTCAGCGGCGCGGGGGCGGCCGGGTGCAGTGTAGAAACAAGCGTCGGGTTCGCAATGTTAGTCTATGAGAGATCTCGGGATCTCTTCAGCGCTGCAGGCAGGCAAGGGGGGGATTCCTCGGGGAAACCTCCACTTGGGCAAGGGAGAGGGACTCCTGGGGGTCACTTCTCCAGTGATAGTCCGGTCCTTCAGGTCCTGGGGGCTGCGGGTGCAGGGTCTCTCCCAGGCGTCGGGACTTTAGGTTCAAAGAGTCGCGGTCAGGGGAAGCCTCGGGATTCCCTCTGCAGGCGGCGCTGTGGGGGCTCAGGGGGGACAGGTTTTGGTACTCACAGTATCAGAGTAGTCCTGGGGTCCCTCCTGAGGTGTTGGATCGCCACCAGCCGCGTCGGGGTCGCCGGGTGCAGTGTTGCAAGTCTCACGCTTCTTGCGGGGAGCTTGCAGGGTTCTTTAAAGCTGCTGGAAACAAAGTTGCAGCTTTTCTTGGAGCAGGTCCGCTGTCCTCGGGAGTTTCTTGTCTTTTCGAAGCAGGGGCAGTCCTCAGAGGATGTCGAGGTCGCTGGTCCCTTCGGAAGGCGTCGCTGGAGCAGGATCTTTGGAAGGCAGGAGACAGGCCGGTGAGTTTCTGGAGCCAAGGCAGTTGTCGTCTTCTGGTCTTCCGCTGCAGGGGTTTTCAGCTGGGCAGTCCTTCTTCTTGTAGTTGCAGGAATCTAATTTTCTAGGGTTCAGGGTAGCCCTTAAATACTAAATTTAAGGGCGTGTTTAGGTCTGGGGGGTTAGTAGCCAATGGCTACTAGCCCTGAGGGTGGGTACACCCTCTTTGTGCCTCCTCCCAAGGGGAGGGGGTCACAATCCTAACCCTATTGGGGGAATCCTCCATCTGCAAGATGGAGGATTTCTAAAAGTTAGAGTCACTTCAGCTCAGGACACCTTAGGGGCTGTCCTGACTGGTCAGTGACTCCTCCTTGTTTTTCTCATTATCTTCTCCGGCCTTGCCGCCAAAAGTGGGGCCTGGCCGGAGGGGGCGGGCAACTCCACTAGCTGGAGTGTCCTGCTGGGTTGGCACAAAGGAGGTGAGCCTTTGAGGCTCACCGCCAGGTGTGACAATTCCTGCCTGGGGGAGGTGTTAGCATCTCCACCCAGTGCAGGCTTTGTTACTGGCCTCAGAGTGACAAAGGCACTCTCCCCATGGGGCCAGCAACATGTCTCGGTTTGTGGCAGGCTGCTAAAACTAGTCAGCCTACACAGATAGTCGGTTAAGTTTCAGGGGGCACCTCTAAGGTGCCCTCTGTGGTGTATTTTACAATAAAATGTACACTGGCATCAGTGTGCATTTATTGTGCTGAGAAGTTTGATACCAAACTTCCCAGTTTTCAGTGTAGCCATTATGGTGCTGTGGAGTTCGTGCTTGACAAACTCCCAGACCATATACTCTTATGGCTACCCTGCACTTACAATGTCTAAGGTTTTGTTTAGACACTGTAGGGGTACCATGCTCATGCACTGGTGCCCTCACCTATGGTATAGTGCACCCTGCCTTAGGGCTGTAAGGCCTGCTAGAGGGGTGTCTTACCTATACTGCATAGGCAGTGAGAGGCTGGCATGGCACCCTGAGGGGAGTGCCATGTCGACTTACTCGTTTTGTCCTCACTAGCACACACAAGCTGGCAAGCAGGGTGTCTGTGCTGAGTGAGAGGTCTCCAGGGTGGCATAAGACATGCTGCAGCCCTTAGAGACCTTCCTTGGCATCAGGGCCCTTGGTACTAGAAGTACCAGTTACAAGGGACTTATCTGAATGCCAGGGTGTGCCAATTGTGGATACAATGGTACATTTTAGGTGAAGGAACACTGGTGCTGGGGCCTGGTTAGCAGGGTCCCAGCACACTTCTCAGTCAAGTCAGCATCAGTATCAGGCAAAAAGTGGGGGGTAACTGCAACAGGGAGCCATTTCTTTACACAAGCCCCCCCCAGCCCACAGGCCAGGAGACTCAGCCAACGCTGGAAGAGTCTTCCTAGTCTGTCAGGCGAGGAAGAGTAGAGGAAATGGCTGGTTTGTTGCAGGGCCTACTCTGCCTTACATCCTCCTGTTCAGGTCATTCCCTCTGGGGAACTGACCCACTTCCACAGTGATAGGACCTAGTCTGAACTGCCTCTTGTCTGTGCTTTTTATGTCTTCACCCATTCTCTCTATTTTGAGGTCAGAGGTATCCACCTCTGCTAATCTTATCTTAGCCAGGGTCACCCCTAGCTTACCCAAAGAGGTTACCCAGAGCTGGAGTAACCCCACCATGACCAACAGGGTCAGGGGGCCTAACTTGTTATTTGGCATGGGGTCAGACCACCATGCCAAGGATAGTGCAGCCATAAAGGCTAACACCCAGCAGAGGCCACTGACAGCTGTCAGTGCCCAGAACCACACCTTTAGCTCTTCACCTAAAAGGGAAGGGGCTAAGTTACAGGCTTCTTTGGGTTCAGGTTGCCTGTCTGCTGTATTAGAGTGGGGGGTTACCACATCTTGTAGTAAACACCCTTCTTCCACTCTTTCTTCTGTTAGCTGAGGAGCCACCCACTCAGGTTTAACAGTTGCCTGACTAGCCAGGACTTCTTGTGGGTCAGGTTGGACTTTATCAGGGCCATTTTTGGAGTTCTCCCCTACTGGAGCAGAATCTCCTTGGCTTGCTGTAACCTTGGCTAAAGGTTGTCCACCCTTCCTACTCTGTTTTCTTTTCTTCTTCTTCTGGGGTCTGCTTGCATTTACTGCAGAGGCAGGACTTCCAGAATCCTTGGGAGAGGACTGGCACTGGACCAGTTCCTCTCTTGGGCTCTGACTAACCTCGGGGTAGTCATTTCCAAGGAGACAATCAAGGGGGAGGTCTGTACTGACTACTACCCTTCTCCAGCTAAGAGTGCCACCCACTTCTATGGGCACTAAAGCCACAGGCCTCTTAGTGACCCTGTCTAGGCTAACTCTTACCCTGGCAGTCTCACCTGGGATGTACTGGTTTGAGAGCACCAGCCTGTCATGCACAATAGTGTGACTGGCACAAGTGTCTCTCAGGGCAGTGGTTGGGATTCCATTCACCAGTAGGTGGTGGAAGTGTCTACTTCCCTCTGGAATCTCCAACTCACCTGTTGGGCCCTGTTTCCAGTTGAAGGCTATGAAGACCTCCTCATCTGAGGAGTCATCTCCCATGGCTACACTGGTTACCCCTGGAATCTTGTTCTGGGGTTTGTTTTTGGGACAAGAAGTGTCCTTGGTGTGGTGCCCAGACTGTTTACAGTTGTGGCACCATGCCTTAGTGGCATCCCAGTTCTTACCCTGGTACCCACCTTTGTTTTGGGTTGTGTCTTGGGGCCCACCCACCTGTTCTGGTTTTTGGGGGCCTACAGAGGACTCTTTTTCTTTGTTTCTAGTGTCACCCACTTTCTCCTGGGGAGTTTTTGTAACCCCTTTCTTTTGGTCACCCCCAGTGGAAGTTTTGGTTACCCTAGTCTTGACCCAGTGGTCTGCCTTCTTTCCCAATTCTTGGGGAGAAATTGGACCTAGGTCTACCAGATACTGATGCAACTTTTCATTGAAGCAGTTACTTAAAATGTGTTCTTTCATAAACAAATTATAAAGCCCAACATAGTCACACACTTCATTTCCAGTTAACCAACCATCTAGTGTTTTTACTGAGTAGTCTACAAAATCAACCCAGGTCTGGCTCGAGGATTTTTGAGCCCCCCTGAATCTAATTCTATACTCCTCAGTGGAGAATCCAAAGCCCTCAATCAGGGTACCCTTCATGAGGTCATAAGATTCTGCATCTTGTCCAGAGAGTGTGAGGAGTCTATCCCTACACTTTCCAGTGAACATTTCCCAAAGGAGAGCACCCCAGTGAGATCTGTTTACTTTTCTGGTTACACAAGCCCTCTCAAAAGCTGTGAACCATTTGGTGATGTCATCACCATCTTCATATTTTGTTACAATCCCTTTGGGGATTTTTAGGATGTCAGGAGAATCTCTGACCCTATTTAAGTTGCTGCCACCATTGATGGGACCTAGGCCAATCTCTTTTCTTTCCCTTTCTATGGCTAGGAGCTGCTTTTCCAAAGCCAATCTTTTGGCCATCCTGGCTAACTGGATGTCCTCTTCACTGGGGTTATCCTCAGTGATTTCAGAGGTGTTGGTCTCTCCTGTGAGGGAACCAGCATCTCTGACTATTATTTTTGGAGTCAGGGTTTGAGGGACCCTGTTCTCCCTAGATAGGACTGGTAGGGGGGAATTGTCCTCCAAGTCACTATCCTCTTCCTCTGAGTTGCTACCCTCAGAGGGGTTGGCCTTTTCAAACTCTGCCAAAAGCTCCTGGAGCTGTATTTTGGTAGGTTTGGGGCCCATTGTTATTTTCTTTATTTTACAGAGTGACCTTAGCTCCCTCATCTTAAGATGGAGGTAAGGTGTGGTGTCGAGTTCCACCACAGTCACATCTGTGCTAGACATTTTGCTTCTAAAAGTTGGAATACTTTTTAAGAATCTACAACTGGTTCTAGAATCTAATTCAAACTTTTACAAACTTTTAAACTCTAAAAGAAATACTAAACAGGATCTAACACAAGGCCCTAGCAGGTCTTTTAAGAATTTAGAAAACTTTTCAAATTGCAAAAATCAATTTCTAATGACAATTTTGGAATTTGTCGTGTGATCAGGTATTGGCTGAGTAGTCCAGCAAATGCAAAGTCTTGTACCCCACCGCTGATCCACCAATGTAGGAAGTTGGCTCTGTATGTGCTATTTCAAAGTAAGGAATAGCATGCACAGAGTCCAAGGGTTCCCCTTAGAGGTAAAATAGTGGTAAAAAGAGATAATACTAATGCTCTATTTTGTGGTAGTGTGGTCGAGCAGTAGGCTTATCCAAGGAGTAGTGTTAAGCATTTGTTGTACATACACATAGACAATAAATGAGATACACACACTCAGAGACAAATCCAGCCAATAGGTTTTGTTATAGAAAAATATCTTTTCTTAGTTTATTTTAAGAACCACAGGTTCAAATTTAACATGTAATATCTTGTTTGAAAGGTATTGCAGGTAAGTACTTTAGGAACTTCAAATCATCAAAATTGCATGTATACTTTTCAAGTTATTCACAAATAGCTGTTTTAAAAGTGGACACTTAGTGCAATTTTCACAGTTCCTAGGGGAGGTAAGTATTTGTTAGGTTAACCAGGTAAGTAAGACACTTACAGGACTTAGTTCTTGGTCCAAGGTAGCCCACCGTTGGGGGTTCAGAGCAACCCCAAAGTCACCACACCAGCAGCTCAGGGCCGGTCAGGTGCAGAGTTCAAAGTGGTGCCCAAAACACATGGGCTAGAATGGAGAGAAGGGGGTGCCCCGGTTCCGGTCTGCTTGCAGGTAAGTACCCGCGTCTTCGGAGGGCAGACCAGGGGGGTTTTGTAGGGCACCGGGGGGGACACAAGTCCACACAGAAATTTCACCCTCAGCGGCGCGGGGGCGGCCGGGTGCAGTGTAGAAACAAGCGTCGGGTTCGCAATGTTAGTCTATGAGAGATCTCGGGATCTCTTCAGCGCTGCAGGCAGGCAAGGGGGGGATTCCTCGGGGAAACCTCCACTTGGGCAAGGGAGAGGGACTCCTGGGGGTCACTTCTCCAGTGAAAGTCCGGTCCTTCAGGTCCTGGGGGCTGCGGGTGCAGGGTCTCTCCCAGGCGTCGGGACTTTAGGTTCAAAGAGTCGCGGTCAGGGGAAGCCTCGGGATTCCCTCTGCAGGCGGCGCTGTGGGGGCTCAGGGGGGACAGGTTTTGGTACTCACAGTATCAGAGTAGTCCTGGGGTCCCTCCTGAGGTGTTGGATCGCCACCAGCCGCGTCGGGGTCGCCGGGTGCAGTGTTGCAAGTCTCACGCTTCTTGCGGGGAGCTTGCAGGGTTCTTTAAAGCTGCTGGAAACAAAGTTGCAGCTTTTCTTGGAGCAGGTCCGCTGTCCTCGGGAGTTTCTTGTCTTTTCGAAGCAGGGGCAGTCCTCAGAGGATGTCGAGGTCGCTGGTCCCTTCGGAAGGCGTCGCTGGAGCAGGATCTTTGGAAGGCAGGAGACAGGCCGGTGAGTTTCTGGAGCCAAGGCAGTTGTCGTCTTCTGGTCTTCCGCTGCAGGGGTTTTCAGCTGGGCAGTCCTTCTTCTTGTAGTTGCAGGAATCTAATTTTCTAGGGTTCAGGGTAGCCCTTAAATACTAAATTTAAGGGCGTGTTTAGGTCTGGGGGGTTAGTAGCCAATGGCTACTAGCCCTGAGGGTGGGTACACCCTCTTTGTGCCTCCTCCCAAGGGGAGGGGGTCACAATCCTAACCCTATTGGGGGAATCCTCCATCTGCAAGATGGAGGATTTCTAAAAGTTAGAGTCACTTCAGCTCAGGACACCTTAGGGGCTGTCCTGACTGGTCAGTGACTCCTCCTTGTTTTTCTCATTATCTTCTCCGGCCTTGCCGCCAAAAGTGGGGCCTGGCCGGAGGGGGCGGGCAACTCCACTAGCTGGAGTGTCCTGCTGGGTTGGCACAAAGGAGGTGAGCCTTTGAGGCTCACCGCCAGGTGTGACAATTCCTGCCTGGGGGAGGTGTTAGCATCTCCACCCAGTGCAGGCTTTGTTACTGGCCTCAGAGTGACAAAGGCACTCTCCCCATGGGGCCAGCAACATGTCTCGGTTTGTGGCAGGCTGCTAAAACTAGTCAGCCTACACAGATAGTCGGTTAAGTTTCAGGGGGCACCTCTAAGGTGCCCTCTGTGGTGTATTTTACAATAAAATGTACACTGGCATCAGTGTGCATTTATTGTGCTGAGAAGTTTGATACCAAACTTCCCAGTTTTCAGTGTAGCCATTATGGTGCTGTGGAGTTCGTGCTTGACAAACTCCCAGACCATATACTCTTATGGCTACCCTGCACTTACAATGTCTAAGGTTTTGTTTAGACACTGTAGGGGTACCATGCTCATGCACTGGTACCCTCACCTATGGTATAGTGCACCCTGCCTTAGGGCTGTAAGGCCTGCTAGAGGGGTGTCTTACCTATACTGCATAGGCAGTGAGAGGCTGGCATGGCACCCTGAGGGGAGTGCCATGTCGACTTACTCGTTTTGTCCTCACTAGCACACACAAGCTGGCAAGCAGGGTGTCTGTGCTGAGTGAGAGGTCTCCAGGGTGGCATAAGACATGCTGCAGCCCTTAGAGACCTTCCTTGGCATCAGGGCCCTTGGTACTAGAAGTACCAGTTACAAGGGACTTATCTGAATGCCAGGGTGTGCCAATTGTGGATACAATGGTACATTTTAGGTGAAGGAACACTGGTGCTGGGGCCTGGTTAGCAGGGTCCCAGCACACTTCTCAGTCAAGTCAGCATCAGTATCAGGCAAAAAGTGGGGGGTAACTGCAACAGGGAGCCATTTCTTTACACAGTACTAAAACAGTAATACACCTGAAATGGAAAACAATAAAATCCCAAAAACAAATTAGAGAAGTAGAGTAAAATGTAATAAACAAAATGATAACCAAACTAACAAAAATCCAATAAAGGAACCAGAGATGTGAGTTTTCAAAGTTTGAAATAGAACTAGCGCCAAGATGCACAATAATAGTCAGTGGTCACAGTAGAACAGGACCTAGGCAACATTCGATGCTAGATTGAATGAGAATTGAATACACTAACAATGTTTGTCCTGATCAAAGATGTTCGCTTCTTACTTTAGTCCTTTAAGTCCCAATCCACCACAGAAGTACCCTTCTAGAGCCCCCAGGACCTCACTGGATCACTTAGAGACTCACAGGTGTTGCAGAGACCACAGCACCTGTCAACTTGCCACTGGTCAGTTGGGCAGTTGCAGGAAAAGGTATTTTTGACCCTTGTAGTCCACTTCTGTGTCCTGGGTTCAAGAGAGAGAGCAGGTCCAGTCTTCTTGGCTATTTTCAAGTCTCAGATAGCAAGTGCACTCCTCTTCAGATTTCCGACAGTTCCCAGAGTGTGCTGAAGCAGGTGCCTGGAGATGCCACATTTATGCCTGGCACAAACTTGTGGGTGGGAACGACTCCTGGAGACCCCCAACCAGTGAGGTAAAGGTCCGGGGGCTAACCCTACCCACGTTGGATATTTTCAAGCTAGCAGAAGTCTTCAGCCACACTAAACCTGGGCTCTGTGGACTGGGCATGTGCATAGGGAGTGTACTATGGTACTCCCAGTGTCCTCCCACATCCAACACTAAAATCCAGTTTTAGGCAGTCTATGTACCTGTAACAAACTCAGGGACAGAAGTTTGGTAAAATCAATGCTGAGTTCTTAGCAACCGGACAGTGTATACAAAGAAAGAACCCCATTTTCAAAAAAGTGCCACAGTGCAGCAAGTCACTTTGCTGTGCTGCACTGCATTACTTGGAAAGGACAATAATGCGTTGTATTTAAGGAATACAGTGCATTCCTGTCCTTTCCTCTTGCACTGGCTCACTATGGGCTGCCTAGGGCCAATGCAGGCACCTTTGCATCATGGTGCAAGGGTGTCTGTGTTGCATGCAGGATTGTTTTTGTACAAGAAGGGGCACCTTCCTGCACAAAAACAATCCTGGGAGGCCTTTTCCTCTTTCTGTGTTTGCTGCAGATGGCAGCACACATAGAACGAGGAACAAGTGAGGAGAAATAAAGCTATTGCACCTCACCTGGGGAGGCGTAAGGTTTTGGCGCATCCTCAGGTTTACCTGGGGTTGGTAAATCAGGGGATGTGTCAAAATCCATGGGTGTTACATGGGAACGCCCACTGCAACTCCCATAGAACACTTCCCTACTACAAAGCAAGACAACGCAGCGAGTTGCACTGCCTTGCCTTACTCAGTATGTATGAGGCCATTCAAAGCATCACAAAGTGGCTTTGTGTGGCCTCATAGATATGGTTTCAAGGAATACACTACCGTTGTGTCACACAAAATGATGCAACAGCAGCTCAAGGGGTTCATAAATATGCCCCACTGTGCTTTGGCATTCCGTTTAGCTCCTTTGAAGTGTGCCCTAAATGTGATATATGAAACCCCAGCAGACCTGTTAAGATGGATGTGACATTTAGGCAGGATTTGGCACTCTAATCTCAAGGAGGATGCTCACAGCTGGATCCCAGTGCTCACTCTCAACCATTTCTTTGGCAGCTCTCACTCCCACAGGCGATTGCTGCCTGGCTGACTATGAGGACAAAAGGGGAGACAGAACCAGGTGCGAGCTACCTCTGCTTAGGACAGGACGGGCCCTTTTTTATGTGCTCCAGCGGTCTAGGCACAGCCCGCAGACCATCCTGTCAAGGGGACGACAACAACTCTCCATGCCCACGTCCGGGAAGTAGTTCACACCTCACTACAGGGTAGCCACAACGCTGCCAGGTGACAGTTGAATACTTACAGAAGGGCCTTCCAGGTTAAGTTTCCTAAAGTACCTTATTTTTACAAATTTGAAATTAGCATCATAAAGTGTTATAAAGGAGCTCAAGGTTTCCGTATGGAACCTTGCTATAGTGAAAATAGCTTGTATACTTTCACTGTAAGGACATGAGAAGTATTAAATTCTACATGTCCTACTTTTAAATACTGTGCACTCTACCCTATGGGCATTAAGCCTAACTTATTATTACTTAAAAGAAAGGCTTAAGCCTTTCAAAAGGGTTTATTTTTGACAAGTTGAGGTGGAAGTTTAAAACTGCACAACCAGAGACATGCTTTACTCTGTCACTGTATTGGTTGGCAGAAATGATGCTCCCTCATGTTCCCCCACTTCCTCCACTGGTGACATTTAACTTACCATCCCTGGGTACACTTTGGTACCATATACTAGGAATTTAGAGGTAAGTTAAATCTGGAAATGAATTTACTAATTTTACTGTGTTGAAAGGAGGAGCACAGCACATGCACTTTACTACTGGTTAGCACAAGTAAAGCCTGCACGGGCTCTATAGCCAGCAACAGTAGGGTTTAGCAAAAAAGCAAAAACATTGGAGTGACTCTACAAAAAGTGCACATTTCTAACAAATATAAATGCAAATATTTTGAGACTTTGCCAACATTTGTTTTTATTTGAGCTAAATATGTGATGTTAAATCTGTTTTGCCAGTGTTTTTGCCTATGAATATGAAAAGAGGCATCTTTTGAATTACTCTATGTCAATTTTAGAGAGTATTGGAACACCTTATGTGCAACATTCATCTTATGCTCAAGACATCACAGGATCAACTTACACACAACCTTCATCTCTTGGAGCATCTCTCCCATCACCAGTGGTTGCCTCTGGAGAGCCTGTTTCAGTACCTGACAATCTTCTTCAAAAATGCATGTGCAAGCCAGTCATATTTAAAGGTAAATTTGCTTAAAACTAGAAGTTAAGTGTTTTCTATTTTAAAGAATTGACATGTGACATACACTAGCACTGTATGGTGTTTGCCCTCTATTAGACACTGCATTATTAAATGTAAACATGTTTAATTTCTGTGTTCTGTTTATGCGTTTTTTATCTGCATTTATACGCTCAGTGTGTTTACATATATATTTTAGAAAATTGTCACACAGTTGTAGGCAATACCTATAGCAAAGAAGGTTCAGCGAATGCACAGAGTGACGAGATACATGTTTTGGATCACTTCTTAAGCATGGTGGGATTTGGAATATGTTCTAAATATCCTAGGAGAGATTTGGTACCTGATCTCATAACCTATTTATTCAATATGAATCCGTTATAGATTCTCCAATTTTGCAAACTCACGGCAGCTTCATGGCAAGACATAGAAACAGCACCTTGCAGCATAAACATAATCTGAGAGTGACTTGTGATTTATCACCCTTTTCAAGACTGTTTTTTTTTAAGTGCAACCACAAATGAGACAGTGATTCAGGACTGCAGTTATCTCCTAGTTTCAGTTTGACATTATGGGCATGTGTTACAATTGTAAACATTTTAATTCATTTTGTATGGTTTTTGAACATTTGCCAAGGCACAGGCATGTCAAACAATCAAATTAGTTTTTTTTCAAAAATGCAATCATGATTGTTTATTAGGGAACTGTCATAGCTGCTGTAATCATTGCTTTCCATTGAATCATGATTAGCTAACCCGGGGGAGCTATGGAAAGTTAGTATTTAGGGCTTGCTGGAAAGTGGTAAAGATATATTTGGAATGGAACATCATACTGCTCAAAGAGAATGTTTTTCTCATCCATATCCTTTGACCAGAGGCATGATGGCTACAAGGCACATCACTATCCTCCAGAAAGCAAGTCATGTTATGTAATCTCCATATTTCGAGTAGTGAGCCAGGACACCCAGACAAGATCAAGTCCACAGTGAAGAACATCCTCCTCCACAAACTGGTTGTAACAGAAAAAAGGTGTTCGGTGGCATGAGAAAACAGATTGACTTTTTTGGGAAAAAGGGAATTCAGTAGAAAGGCATTTTCAGTGAAGTGTGTGAGTGTGATTGAGGTTGGGGTAGGGAGAGTTATTGAGACAGGAAGAGAATTCGGAAAATGCTTAATCATTTTGAAAGGATATTACCATTACATTATTAAGTATACTAAATTTAATTTACTATGTTAAATGCCCTTTTCACTAATTTCACTTGTCACCTTAAAGGCAGAAATCTCTGCAGAAATACTGATGTGTAAATAACACAATTTAAGTGTTTCTTCAGTATCTACCCCTGTAATAATTAGCTGTAGAGAAAAAAAGGTGGCAAAAGAATACATTTGTTCAAAAAAGCTTTTTCACAGGAAAGAGATTGAAACTGAGCAACCTTAGTAGCTTAATTGTTAAATGTAATTGTAGGTATGTAAGAAAATATTGGGGGATTGTCTGCTTTATAGTGTGATAAAAACAGTTCATCAAAATTCATTAAAACAATGTAGAAAATGGCAATGAGCCTGAAAGCATGCCTTGATGGTAGTACAAATGTATATTTCAATGTCTTTGGTGTTAATATGATGATGTCACAGGATGGTTGTGCCTGAAGGCATAGATGAGCTCAGGAACACAGTAGTTCAATCTGGTTAATTATCTATGTTTGTCTGTGTGTTGTAGTCATGATGACTGAGGACTAATGTTCTTGTAATGCGAATATATATAATTGTAAGAATGTCTTATATAGTTGTTGCCATGTGCGTCCTAATTTTGTCTTACTGTTTCTTCTCTCAAATTGGTTTGGCTTTTTTGTTTTTTGTCAACAAATTGTTTTTCTGTCATATTATCAGCTGGTGTATTTGTCCTCTATTCCTGTGGTCCAATCTACATAGAGAGAGTGTGGAATGTGATTGCTAGTCTGTGTGCCAAAATTCATAAAAACAATTGTCCTTGACTGCATGAGGAAACAAGCATTGGCAAACCAATAGGTCTAGCTTATACAAGAGCTATTAGCTTGGCAATGTGTTTTGCCATGTTGTACACCTCTGTGGTTGTTGTTCAGCATGGCTAAAGGTTAGTGGCATGGAGTGTCATAGAGTGGAGTGAGGGTAGTGTTGTAGAGTGGATTTGTTGCAGTAGAGTGTCAAAGAGTGAAGTAAAGGGAGTAGAGTGTTGTACAGTTGAGTAGCAGGGAGTAGAGTTCAGTGGTGCTATGGCAGAGTGATTGTTGCTGAGTGCAGTGTCAGAGTGGAGTGCTGTAGAGTGGAGTGGGGTATAAACAGGGTGGAGTGAGTTGAAGTGGATTGAGGTAGAGTGGAGTGGATTGGGTGGATTGGAATGGGTCGACTATATGAGGTGGATTGGACTTGAAATGGGGTCAGGTTGATTAGATCGGGATGGATTGGAGTAGGGTGAATTGTATGAGGGTGGATTAGATTTGATTGGGGTGGGTAGACTGAATTTTAGTGATAGGACTAGGGTGGAGTGGTTTGTGGTGGGGTTGATTAGATTGGGGTGGTATGATTTGGAGTGGGGTGAACTGGAGTGGGTGGATTAGATTGGACTGGAGTGGGGTGGACTGGATTTAACTCGAGTGGGGTGGATTGGAGTGGAGTGGCTGGGACTGGAATAATTGGATTTGAGACGGGTGGATTGGACTAGGATGGGGTGGTTACGACTAGAGTGACATGGATTGGACTAGAGTGGGGTGGATTGGAGTGGAATGGATTAGACTGGAGTGGACTGGATGGATTGGATTGCAGTGGGGATTTACTGAACTTAGGTGTGGTGGATTGGACTGGGGTAGAGTGGGGTGGAATGGAATGGAATGGAGTGCAGTGGACTGGAGTGTGGTAGATTGGAGTGGGGTGGACTGGTTTGGAGTGGAGTGGGATGGATTACACTGAGGTGGGGTGGATTAGATTGGAGTGGGGTTGATTGGAGTGGTGTAAAATGCAATGGGTTGGACTGGAATGCAATAAACTGGATTGGAGTGGGGTGGGTTGGAGTGGAGTGGATTGAACCACTGGGGTGGATTGGATAGAAGTGAGGTGGATTGGATTGAGTGGGGTGGATTGGATTGAGATGGACTGCATTGGAGTAGATTGTATTGGGGTGGGCTAGATTGTATAGGGGTGGGGTTGATTGAAGTGAGGTGGATTAGAGTAGTATGTATTTTTGGAGTGGAGTGGATTGGAATGGAATGGGTTGGAGTGAGGTGGAATGGAGTGGTGTCGATGGGATTGGAGTGGAGTGGACTAGATTTTAGTGGACTGGATTTGAGTGGGGTGGATTGGGCTGGTGTGATGTGAATTGGATTGGAGTGGAATGGACTTTTTGGAGTGGGGTTGATTTTTGGAGAGGGATGGATCGGAGTGGGCTGGATTGGAGTGGGGTGAATTTGAGTGGGTTTGGATTGTATTGGAGTGCGGTGGATTAAGTTGGACTGGATTGGATTAGAGTGAGGTGGATTAAGGTCAACTTGATTGGAGTAGGGTGCAGTGGGTGGATTTGAGTAAGATGGATGAGTTGTGGTGAATTGGATTGGATTGGAATGGGGTGGAATGGATTTGAGTGGGTGGATTGAGTGGGATTAGATTGGAGTGGGTTGGATTAGACTGGAGTGGGGTGGATTGGATTGGAGTGGGGTTAATTGGGATGGAGTGGGGTAGATTGGACTGGACTGTGCTGGGTTGGTGTGGAGTGGACTGGAGTGGGTGGATTGTGGTGGATTGGAGTGGGCTGAAATGGGATTGAGTGGGGTGTATTGGATTAGGGTGAGAAGGATTGGATTGGAGTTGGAAGAATTGGAGTGGGGCAGATTAGTGTGGAGTGGATTCTTTAGATTGCAGTGGGGCAGATAGGAGTTGGGTAGATTGTTTTGGATTGGAGTGGGGCAAATTGTTTTGGATTAGAGTGGGGCAGATGGTTTGGGCTGGAGTGGGGCAGATTGTTTTGGATTGGAGTGAGTGTAGGAAGTTGGCTCTGTATGTGCTATTTCAAAGTAAGGTATAGCATGCACAGAGTCCAAGGGTTCCCCTTAGAGGTAAGATAGTGGCAAAAAGAGATAATACTAATGCTCTATTTTGTGGTAGTGTGGTCGAGCAGTAGGCTTATCAAAGGAGTAGTGTTAAGCATTTGTTGTACATACACACAGGCAATAAATGAGGAACACACACTCAGAGACAAATCCAGCCAATAGGTTTTGTTATAGAAAAATATCTTTTCTTAGTTTATTTTAAGAACCACAGGTTCAAATTCTACATGAAAGGTATTGCAGGTAAGTACTTTAGGAACTTTGAATCATTACATTAGCATGTATACTTTTTACATAAAACACAAATAGCTGTTTTAAAAGTGGACACTGCAATTTTCACAGTTCCTGGGGGAGGTAAAGTATTGTTAGTTTTAACAGGTAAGTAAGTCACTTACAGGTTTCAGTTTTTGGTCCAAGGGAGCCCACCGTTGGGGGTTCAGAGCAACCCCAAAGTTACCACACCAGCAGCTCAGGGCCAGTCAGGTGCAGAGGTCAAAGAGGTGCCCAAAACACATAGGCTTCAATGGAGAGAAGGGGGTGCCCCGGTTCCAGTCTGCCAGCAGGTAAGTACCCGCGCCTTCGGAGGGCAGACCAGGGGGGTTTTGTAGGGCACCGGGGGACACACGAGTCAGCACAAAAAGTACACCCTCAGCAGCGCGGGGGCGGCCAGGTGCAGTGTGGGAACACGCGTCGGGTTTCCAATAGTTTCCTATGGGAGACCAAGGGGTCTCTTCAGCGATGCAGGCAGGCAAGGGGGGGGCTCCTCGGGGTAGCCACCACCTGGGCAAGGGAGAGGGCCTCCTGGGGGTCACTCCTGCACAGGAGTTCCGTTCCTTCAGGTGCTGGGGGCTGCGGGTGCAGGGTCTTTTCCAGCCGTCGGGAAATAGAGTTCAGGCAGTCGCGGTCAGGGGGAGCCTCAGGATTCCCTCTGCAGGCGTCGCTGTGGGGGCTCAGGAGGGACAACTTTGGTTACTCACAGTCTTGGAGTCGCCGGAGGGTCCTCCCTGAAGTGCTGGTTCTCCACCAGTCGAGTCGGGGTCGCCGGGTGCAGTGTTGCAAGTCTCACGCTTCTTGCGGGGAGTTGCAGGGGTCTTTGAATCTGCTCCTTGAAACAAAGTTGCAGTTCTTTTGGAGCAGTGCCGCTGTCCTCGGGAGTTTCTTGTCTTTCGTGAAGCAGGGCAGTCCTCAGAGGATTCAGAGGTCGCTGGTCCCTTGGAAAGCGTCGCTGGAGCAGGTTTCTTTGGAAGGCAGGAGACAGGCCGGTAAGTCTGGGGCCAAAGCAGTTGGTGTCTTCTGTTCTTCCTCTGCAGGGGTTTTTCAGCTCAGCAGTCCTCTTCTTCTTGTAGTTTCAGGAATCTGAAGTTTTAGGTTCAGGGAAGCCCTTAAATACTAAATTTAAGGGCGTGTTTAGGTCTGGGGGGTCAGTAGCCAATGGCTACTAGCCCTGAGGGTGAGTACACCCTCTTTGTGCCTCCTCCCAAGGGGAGGGGTTCACATCCCTAATCCTATTGGGGGAATCCTCCATCTGCAAGATGGAGGATTTCTAAAAGTTAGAGTCACTTCAGCTCAGGACACCTTAGGGGCGGTCCTGACTGGCCAGTGACTCCTCCTTGTTGTTCTCATTATTTTCTCCGGCCTTGCTGCCAAAAGCGGAGGCCATGGCCGGAGGGGGCGGGCAACTCCACTAGCTGGAGTGTCCTGCGGTGCTGGAACAAAGGGGTGAGCCTTTGAGGCTCACCGCCAGGTGTTACAGCTCCTGCCTGGGGGAGGTGTTAGCATCTCCACCCAGTGCAGGCTTTGTTACTGGCCTCAGAGTGACAAAGGCACTCTCCCCATGGGGCCAGCAACATGTCTCTAGTGTGGCAGGCTGCTGGAACCAGTCAGCCTACACAGATAGTTGGATACGGTTTCAGGGGGCACCTCTAAGGTGCCCTCTGGGGTGTGTTTCACAATAAAATGTACACTGGCATCAGTGTGCATTTATTGTGCTGAGAAGTTTGATACCAAACTTCCCAGTTTTCAGTGTAGCCATTATGGTGCTGTGGAGTTCGTGTTTGACAGACTCCCAGACCATATACTCTTATGGCTACCCTGCACTTACAATGTCTAAGGTTTGGCTTAGACACTGTAGGGGCACAGTGCTCATGCACTGGTGCCCTCACCTATGGTATAGTGCACCCTGCCTTAGGGCTGTAAGGCCTGCTAGAGGGGTGTCTTACCTATACTGCATAGGCAGTGATAGGCTGGCATGGCACCCTGAGGGGACTGCCATGTCGACTTACTCATTTTGTTCTCACTAGCACACACAAGCTGGCAAGCAGTGTGTCTGTGCTGAGTGAGGGGTCTCCAGGGTGGCATAAGACATGCTGCAGCCCTTAGAGACCTTCCATGGCATCAGGGCCCTAGGTACCAGAGGTACCAGTTACAAGGGACTTACCTGGATGCCAGGGTGTGCCAATTGTGGATACAAAAGTACAGGTTAGGGAAAGAACACTGGTGCTGGGGCCTGGTTAGCAGGCCTCAGCACACTTTCAATTCAAAACATAGCATCAGCAAAGGCAAAAAGTCTGGGGGTAACTGTAAGGAAATGCCTCCTTGGCATGGTTGCCCCCTGACTTTTTGCCTTTGCTGATGCTATGTTTACAATTGAAAGTGTGCTGAGGCCTGCTAACCAGGCCCCAGCACCAGTGTTCTTTCCCTAACCTGTACTTTTGTATCCACAATTGGCAGACCCTGGCATCCAGATAAGTCCCTTGTAACTGGTACTTCTAGTACCAAGGGCCCTGATGCCAAGGAAGGTCTCTAAGGGCTGCAGCATGTCTTATGCCACCCTGGAGACCTCTCACTCAGCACAGACACACTGCTTGCCAGCTTGTGTGTGCTAGTGAGGACAAAACGAGTAAGTCGACATGGCACTCCCCTCAGGGTGCCATGCCAGCCTCTCACTGCCTATGCAGTATAGGTAAGACACCCCTCTAGCAGGCCTTACAGCCCTAAGGCAGGGTGCACTATACCATAGGTGAGGGTACCAGTGCATGAGCATGGTACCCCTACAGTGTCTAAACAAAACCTTAGACATTGTAAGTGCAGGGTAGCCATAAGAGTATATGGTCTGGGAGTCTGTCAAACACGAACTCCACAGCACCATAATGGCTACACTGAAAACTGGGAAGTTTGGTATCAAACTTCTCAGCACAATAAATGCACACTGATGCCAGTGTACATTTTATTGTAAAATACACCACAGAGGGCACCTTAGAGGTGCCCCCTGAAACTTAACCGACTGTCTGTGTAGGCTGACTAGTTCCAGCAGCCTGCCACACCAGAGACATGTTGCTGGCCCCATGGGGAGAGTGCCTTTGTCACTCTGAGGCCAGTAACAAAGCCTGCACTGGGTGGAGATGCGAACACCTCCCCCAGGCAGGAGCTGTGACACCTGGCGGTGAGCCTCAAAGGCTCACCCCTTTGTCACAGCCCAGCAGGGCACTCCAGCTTAGTGGAGTTGCCCGCCCCCTCCGGCCACGGCCCCCACTTTTGGCGGCAAGGCTGGAGGGAACAAAGAAAGCAACAAGGAGGAGTCACTGGCCAGTCAGGACAGCCCCTAAGGTGTCCTGAGCTGAAGTGACTCTAACTTTTAGAAATCCTCCATCTTGCAGATGGAGGATCCCCCCAATAGGGTTAGGATTGTGACCCCCTCCCCTTGGGAGGAGGCACAAAGAGGGTGTACCCACCCTCAGGGCTAGTAGCCATTGGCTACTAACCCCCCAGACCTAAACACGCCCTTAAATTTAGTATTTAAGGGCTGCCCTGAACCCTAGAAAATGAGATTCCTGCAACTACAAGAAGAAGGACTGCCTAGCTGAAAACCCCTGCAGAGGAAGACCAGAAGACGACAACTGCCTTGGCTCCAGAAACTCACCGGCCTGTCTCCTGCCTTCCAAAGATCCTGCTCCAGCGACGCCTTCCAAAGGGACCAGCGACCTCGACATCCTCTGAGGACTGCCCCTGCTTCGAAAAGACAAGAAACTCCCGAGGACAGCGGACCTGCTCCAAGAAAAGCTGCAACTTTGTTTCCAGCAGCTTTAAAGAACCCTGCAAGCTCCCCGCAAGAAGCGTGAGACTTGCAACACTGCACCCGGCGACCCCGACTCGGCTGGTGGCGATCCAACACCTCAGGAGGGACCCCAGGACTACTCTAAGACTGTGAGTACAAAAACCTGTCCCCCCTGAGCCCCCCACAGCGCCGCCTGCAGAGGGAATCCCGAGGCTTCCCCTGACCGCAACTCTTTGAATCCTAAGTCCCGACACCTGGGAGAGACCCTGCACCCGCAGCCCCCAGGACCTGAAGGACCGGACTTTCACTGGAGGAGTGACCCCCAGGAGTCCCTCTCCCTTGATCAAGTGGAGGTTTCCCCGAGGAACCCCCCCCCTTGCCTGCCTGCAGCGCTGAAGAGATCCCTAGATCTCCCCTTGACTTCCATTACAAACCCGACGCTTGTTTCTACACTGCACCCGGCCGCCCCCGCGCTGCTGAGGGTGAAATTTCTGTGTGGGCTTGTGTCCCCCCCGGTGCCCTACAAAACCCCCCTGGTCTGCCCTCCGAAGACGCGGGTACTTACCTGCAAGCAGACCGGAACCGGGGCACCCCCTTCTCTCCATTCTAGCCTATGTGTTTTGGGCACCACTTTGAACTCTGCACCTGACCGGCCCTGAGCTGCTGGTGTGGTGACTTTGGGGTTGCTCTGAACCCCCAACGGTGGGCTACCTTGGACCAAGAACTAAGCCCTGTAAGTGTCTTACTTACCTGGTTAACCTAACAAATACTTACCTCCCCTAGGAACTGTGAAAATTGCACTAAGTGTCCACTTTTAAAACAGCTATTTGTGAATAACTTGAAAAGTATACATGCAATTTTGATGATTTGAAGTTCCTAAAGTACTTACCTGCAATACCTTTCGAATGAGATATTACATGTAGAATTTGAACCTGTGGTTCTTAAAATAAACTAAGAAAATATATTTTTCTATATAAAAACCTATTGGCTGGATTTGTCTCTGAGTGTGTGTACCTCATTTATTGTCTATGTGTATGTACAACAAATGCTTAACACTACTCCTTGGATAAGCCTACTGCTCGACCACACTACCACAAAATAGAGCATTAGTATTATCTATTTTTACCACTATTTTACCTCTAAGGGGAACCCTTGGACTCTGTGCATGCTATTCCTTACTTTGAAGTAGCACATACAGAGCCAACTTCCTACATTGGTGGATCAGCGGTGGGGTACAAGACTTTGCATTTGCTGGACTACTCAGCCAATACCTGATCACACGACAAATTCCAAAATTGTCATTAGAAATTCATTTTTGCAATTTGAAATTTTTCTAAATTCTTAAAAGTCCTGCTAGGGCCTTGTGTGTTAAGTCCCTGTTGAGCATTGTCTTTTAGAGTTTAAAAGTTTGTTAAAAGTTTGAAATTAGATTCTAGAAACAGTTTTAGATTCTTTAAAAAGACTTCCAACTCTTAGCAAAATAATGTCTGATACAGAGATGAATGTGGTGGAACTCGACACCACACCTTACCTCCATCTTAAGATGAGGGAGCTAAGGTCTCTCTGTAATACAAAAAAATAACCATTGGCTCCAGACCTACCAAAATTCAGCTCCAGGAGCTGTTGGCAGAGTTTGAAAAAGCCAACCCCTCTGATGATGACCTCACAGAGGAAGAAATTAGTGACTTGGAGGCCAATGTCCCTCCTCCAGTCCTAAATAGGGAGAACAGGACCCCTCAAGTCCTGTCTCCAACTGTGTTAGTCAGAAATAGTGAGTCCCTCACAGGAGGGTCCCACATTTCTGAAATCACTGAGGATGCTCTCAGTGAAGATGACCTCCTGTTAGCCAGGATGGCCAAAAGATTGGCTTTAGAGAGACAGCTCCTAGCCATAGAAAGGGAAAGACAAGAGATGGGCCTAGGACCCATCAATGGTGGCAGCAATATAAATAGGGTCAGAGATTCTCCTGACATGTTAAAAATCCCCAAAGGGATTGTGACAAAATTTGAAGATGGTGATGACATCACCAAGTGGTTCACAGCTTTTGAGAGGGCTTGTGTAACCAGAAAAGTGAACAGATCTCACTGGGGTGCTCTCCTTTGGGAAATGTTCACTGGAAAGTGTAGGGATAGACTCCTCACACTCTCTGGAAAAGATGCAGAATCTTATGACCTCATGAAGGGTACCCTGATTGAGGGCTTTGGATTCTCCACTGAGGAGTACAGGATTAGGTTCAGGGGGGCTCAAAAATCCTCGAGCCAGACCTGGGTTGACTTTGTTGACTACTCAGTGAAAACACTAGATGGTTGGATTCAAGGCAGTGGTGTAAGTAATTATGATGGGCTGTACAATTTATTTGTGAAAGAACACCTGTTAAGTAATTGTTTCAATGATAAACTGCATCAGCATCTGGTAGACCTAGGACCAATTTCTCCCCAAGAATTGGGAAAGAAGGCGGACCATTGGGTCAAGACAAGGGTGTCCAAGACTTCAACAGGGGGTGACCAAAAGAAAGGGGTCACAAAGACTCCCCAGGGGAAGGGTGATGAGACAACCAAAACTAAAAATAGTAAAGAGTCTTCTACAGGCCCCCAAAAACCTGCACAGGAGGGTGGGCCCAGAGCCTCTTCACAAAACAATGGGTACAAGGGTAAAAACTTTGATCCCAAAAAGGCCTGGTGTCATAGCTGTAAACAGCATGGACACCAAACTGGAGACAAGGCCTGTCCCAAGAAAGGTTCCACTCCAAACTCCCATCCAGGTACACTGGTATGGCTAGTCTCCAAGTGGGATCAACAGTGTGCCCAGAGCAAATCAGGGTCCACACTGAAGCTACTCTAGTTTCTGAGGGTGGGGTGGATTTAGCCACACTAGCTGTCTGGCCGCCTAACATGCAAAAATACAGACAGCAACTCTTAATTAATGGGACTAGAATAGAGGGCCTGAGGGATACAGGTGCCAGTGTCACCATGGTGACAGAGAAACTGGTTTCCCCTGGCCAATACCTGACTGGAAAAACTTACACAGTCACCAACGCTGACAATCAGAGAAAAGTACATCCCATGGCAATGGTTACTTTAGAATGGGGAGGGGTCAATGGCCTGAAACAGGTGGTGGTCTCCTCAAATATCCCAGTGGACTGTCTGCTTGGAAATGACCTGGAGTCCTCAGCATGGGCTGAGGTAGAACTAAAAACCCATGCAGCAATGCTGGGTATCCCTGAACTGGTGTGTGTGAAAACAAGAGCACAATGCAAGGCACAGGGTGAAAAAGTAGAGCTGGAGTCTGGAAAAATGGCCCAGCCTACCAAGAGAACAGGAAAGTCAGTTGGGAAACCAACTGCAACACAGCAAAAGAAAGGGAACCTCTCTTCTCAGGAAGAAGTTCTGCCCTCTGAGGGAACTGAGCCTTTGGAGCTTGAACCTTATCAGGTTGAGCTCTTAGGCCCAGGGGGACCCTCAAGGGAGGAGCTGTGTAAGGGACAAGAAACCTGTCCCTCTCTTGAAGGCCTTAGGCAGCAAGCTGCTGAAGAGTCCAAAGGCAAGAAAAATGGAACACATAGGGTCTATTGGGAAGATGGACTCCTGTACACTGAGGCCAGAGACCCCAAACCTGGTGCCACTAGGAGAGTGGTAGTGCCTCAGCTGTTCAGGAAGTTCATCCTAACATTGGCCCATGACATTCCCCTTGCTGGACATTTGGGACAAACCAAGACGTGGGAGAGGTTAGTCAACCACTTCTACTGGCCCAATATGTCCAACATGGTTAAGGAGTTTTGCCTCTCCTGCCCCACCTGTCAAGCCAGTGGTAAGACAGGTGGGCATCCAAAGGCCCCCCTCATTCCACTTCCAGTGGTGGGGGTTCCCTTTGAAAGAGTGGGTGTGGACATAGTTGGTCCACTAGAACCTCCCACAGCCTCAGGAAATATGTATATCCTGGTAGTAGTGGATCATGCTACCAGGTATCCTGAAGCTATTCCCCTTAGGTCGACTACTGCCCCTGCAGTAGCCAAGGCCCTCATTGGTATCTTTACCAGAGTGGGTTTCCCTAAGGAGGTGGTGTCTGACAGAGGTACCAACTTCATGTCAGCATACCTAAAACACATGTGGAATGAGTGTGGAGTGACTTACAAATTCACTACACCATACCATCCACAAACTAATGGCTTAGTTGAGAGATTCAACAAGACATTAAAAGGCATGATCATGGGGCTCCCAGAAAAACTCAAAAGGAGATGGGATGTCCTCTTACCATGTCTGCTTTTCGCTTACAGAGAGGTGCCACAGAAGGGAGTAGGATTCTCACCCTTTGAACTTCTGTTTGGTCATCCTGTAAGGGGACCACTTGCCCTTGTTAAAGAAGGCTGGGAGAGACCTCTCCATGAGCCTAAACAGGACATAGTGGACTATGTACTTGGCCTTCGCTCTAGAATGGCAGAGTACATGGAAAAGGCAACCAAAAACCTTGAGGCCAGCCAACAGCTCCAGAAGTTTTGGTATGACCAAAAGGCTGCACTGGTTGAGTTCCAACCAGGGCAGAAAGTCTGGGTTCTGGAACCTGTGGCTCCCAGGGCACTCCAGGACAAATGGAGTGGCCCTTACCCAGTACTAGAAAGGAAGAGTCAGGTCACCTACTTGGTGGACCTGGGCACAAGCAGGAGCCCCAAGAGGGTGATCCATGTGAACCGCCTTAAGCTCTTCCATGACAGGGCTGATGTGAATCTGTTGATGGTAACAGATGAGGATCAGGAGGCAGAGAGTGAACCTCTCCCTGATCTTCTGTCATCAGACCCAAAAGATGGCACAGTAGATGGAGTGATCTACTCAGACACCCTCTCTGGCCAACAGCAAGCTGATTGTAGGAGAGTCCTACAACAGTTTCCTGAACTCTTCTCCTTAACCCCTGGTCAGACACACCTGTGTACCCATGATGTGGACACAGGAGACAGCATGCCTGTCAAAAACAAAATCTTTAGACAATCTGACCATGTTAAGGAAAGCATCAAGGTGGAAGTCCACAAGATGCTGGAATTGGGAGTAATTGAGCGCTCTGACAGCCCCTGGGCTAGCCCAGTGGTCTTAGTCCCCAAACCTCACACCAAAGATGGAAAGAAAGAGATGAGGTTTTGTGTGGACTACAGAGGGCTCAATTCTGTCACCAAGACAGATGCTCATCCAATTCCAAGAGCTGATGAGCTCATAGATAAATTAGGTGCTGCCAAATTCTTAAGTACCTTTGACTTGACAGCAGGGTACTGGCAAATAAAAATGGCACCTGGAGCAAAAGAGAAAACAGCATTCTCCACACCTGATGGGCATTATCAGTTTACTGTTATGCCCTTTGGTTTAAAGAATGCCCCTGCCACCTTCCAAAGGTTGGTGAATCAAGTCCTTGCTGGCTTGGAGTCCTTTAGCACAGCTTATCTTGATGATATTGCTGTCTTTAGCTCCACCTGGCAGGATCACCTGGTCCACCTGAAGAAGGTTTTGAAGGCTCTGCAATCTGCAGGCCTCTCTATCAAGGCATCCAAATGCCAGATAGGGCAGGGAACTGTGGTTTACTTGGGCCACCTTGTAGGTGGAGGCCAAGTTCAGCCACTCCAACCCAAGATCCAGACTATTCTGGACTGGGTAGCTCCAAAAACCCAGACTCAAGTCAGGGCATTCCTTGGCTTGACTGGGTATTACAGGAGGTTTGTGAAGGGATATGGATCCATTGTGACAGCCCTCACTGAACTCACCTCCAAGAAAATGCCCAAGAAAGTGAACTGGACTGTGGAATGCCAACAGGCCTTTGACACCCTGAAACAGGCAATGTGCTCAGCACCAGTTCTAAAAGCTCCAGATTATTCTAAGCAGTTCATTGTGCAGACTGATGCCTCTGAACATGGGATAGGGGCAGTTTTGTCCCAAACAAATGATGATGGCCTTGACTAGCCTGTTGCTTTCATTAGCAGGAGGTTACTCCCCAGGGAGCAGCGTTGGAGTGCCATTGAGAGGGAGGCCTTTGCTGTGGTTTGGTCCCTGAAGAAGCTGAGACCATACCTCTTTGGGACTCACTTCCTAGTTCAAACTGACCACAGACCTCTCAAATGGCTGATGCAAATGAAAGGTGAAAATCCTAAACTGTTGAGGTGGTCCATCTCCCTACAGGGAATGGACTTTATAGTGGAACACAGACCTGGGACTGCCCATGCCAATGCAGATGGCCTTTCCAGGTTCTTCCACTTAGAAAATGAAGACTCTCTTGGGAAAGGTTAGTCTCATCCTCTTTCGTTTGGGGGGGGGTTGTGTAAGGAAATGCCTCCTTGGCATGGTTGCCCCCTGACTTTTTGCCTTTGCTGATGCTATGTTTACAATTGAAAGTGTGCTGAGGCCTGCTAACCAGGCCCCAGCACCAGTGTTCTTTCCCTAACCTGTACTTTTGTATCCACAATTGGCAGACCCTGGCATCCAGACAAGTCCCTTGTAACTGGTACTTCTAGTACCAAGGGCCCTGATGCCAAGGAAGGTCTCTAAGGGCTGCAGCATGTCTTATGCCACCCTGGAGACCTCTCACTCAGCACAGACACACTGCTTGCCAGCTTGTGTGTGCTAGTGAGTACAAAACGAGTAAGTCGACATGGCACTCCCCTCAGGGTGCCATGCCAGCCTCTCACTGCCTATGCAGTATAGGTAAGACACCCCTCTAGCAGGCCTTACAGCCCTAAGGCAGGGTGCACTATACCATAGGTGAGGGTACCAGTGCATGAGCATGGTACCCCTACAGTGTCTAAACAAAACCTTAGACATTGTAAGTGCAGGGTAGCCATAAGAGTATATGGTCTGGGAGTCTGTCAAACACGAACTCCACAGCACCATAATGGCTACACTGAAAACTGGGAAGTTTGGTATCAAACTTCTCAGCACAATAAATGCACACTGATGCCAGTGTACATTTTATTGTAAAATACACCACAGAGGGCACCTTAGAGGTGCCCCCTGAAACTTAACCGACTGTCTGTGTAGGCTGACTAGTTCCAGCAGCCTGCCACACCAGAGACATGTTGCTGGCCCCATGGGGAGAGTGCCTTTGTCACTCTGAGGCCAGTAACAAAGCCTGCACTGGGTGGAGATGCTAACACCTCCCCCAGGCAGGAGCTGTGACACCTGGCGGTGAGCCTCAAAGGCTCACCCCTTTGTCACAGCCCAGCAGGGCACTCCAGCTTAGTGGAGTTGCCCGCCCCCTCCGGCCACGGCCCCCACTTTTGGCGGCAAGGCTGGAGGGAACAAAGAAAGCAACAAGGAGGAGTCACTGGCCAGTCAGGACAGCCCCTAAGGTGTCCTGAGCTGAAGTGACTCTAACTTTTAGAAATCCTCCATCTTGCAGATGGAGGATCCCCCCAATAGGGTTAGGATTGTGACCCCCTCCCCTTGGGAGGAGGCACAAAGAGGGTGTACCCACCCTCAGGGCTAGTAGCCATTGGCTACTAACCCCCCAGACCTAAACACGCCCTTAAATTTAGTATTTAAGGGCTGCCCTGAACCCTAGAAAATGAGATTCCTGCAACTACAAGAAGAAGGACTGCCTAGCTGAAAACCCCTGCAGAGGAAGACCAGAAGACGACAACTGCCTTGGCTCCAGAAACTCACCGGCCTGTCTCCTGCCTTCCAAAGATCCTGCTCCAGCGACGCCTTCCAAAGGGACCAGCGACCTCGACATCCTCTGAGGACTGCCCCTGCTTCGAAAAGACAAGAAACTCCCGAGGACAGCGGACCTGCTCCAAGAAAAGCTGCAACTTTGTTTCCAGCAGCTTTAAAGAACCCTGCAAGCTCCCCGCAAGAAGCGTGAGACTTGCAACACTGCACCCGGCGACCCCGACTCGGCTGGTGGCGATCCAACACCTCAGGAGGGACCCCAGGACTACTCTAAGACTGTGAGTACAAAAACCTGTCCCCCCTGAGCCCCCCACAGCGCCGCCTGCAGAGGGAATCCCGAGGCTTCCCCTGACCGCGACTCTTTGAATCCTAAGTCCCGACACCTGGGAGAGACCCTGCACCCGCAGCCCCCAGGACCTGAAGGACCGGACTTTCACTGGAGGAGTGACCCCCAGGAGTCCCTCTCCCTTGATCAAGTGGAGGTTTCCCCGAGGAACCCCCCCCCTTGCCTGCCTGCAGCGCTGAAGAGATCCCTAGATCTCCCCTTGACTTCCATTACAAACCCGACGCTTGTTTCTACACTGCACCCGGCCGCCCCCGCGCTGCTGAGGGTGAAATTTCTGTGTGGGCTTGTGTCCCCCCCGGTGCCCTACAAAACCCCCCTGGTCTGCCCTCCGAAGACGCGGGTACTTACCTGCAAGCAGACCGGAACCGGGGCACCCCCTTCTCTCCATTCTAGCCTATGTGTTTTGGGCACCACTTTGAACTCTGCACCTGACCGGCCCTGAGCTGCTGGTGTGGTGACTTTGGGGTTGCTCTGAACCCCCAACGGTGGGCTACCTTGGACCAAGAACTAAGCCCTGTAAGTGTCTTACTTACCTGGTTAACCTAACAAATACTTACCTCCCCTAGGAACTGTGAAAATTGCACTGTGTCCACTTTTAAAACAGCTATTTGTGAATAACTTGAAAAGTATACATGCAATTTTGATGATTTGAAGTTCCTAAAGTACTTACCTGCAATACCTTTCGAATGAGATATTACATGTAGAATTTGAACCTGTGGTTCTTAAAATAAACTAAGAAAAGATATTTTTCTATATAAAAACCTATTGGCTGGATTTGTCTCTGAGTGTGTGTACCTCATTTATTGTCTATGTGTATGTACAACAAATGCTTAACACTACTCCTTGGATAAGCCTACTGCTCGACCACACTACCACAAAATAGAGCATTAGTATTATCTATTTTTACCACTATTTTACCTCTAAGGGGAACCCTTGGACTCTGTGCATGCTATTCCTTACTTTGAAGTAGCACATACAGAGCCAACTTCCTACAGTAACCATGCCAAGGAGGCATTTCCTTACAGTGAGGCAGAGTTTTTGGGGGTTGGAGTGGGGCAGATTTGAGTAGGCCAAATTATTTTTTGTTGGAAGTTAGGCAGTCTTTTTTAGATTGGAGCGGGCAGATTGTTTTGGGATGGCATGGGCAGATTGGAGTGGGATAGATTGTTTGGGATAGGAGTCGGGTAGATTGGAGTGGGGCACATTGTTCTGGACTGGAGCAGGTTGGAATGGAGCAGACTTGAGCGGACAGATTTATTGGGAGTGGCGTGGGGCAGATTAGAATAGGGCAGATGTGTTTGTATTGGGGTGGTGCTTATTGGATTGGAACAGATTGGAATGGGGCAATTTGTTTTGGATTGAGTGGGGCAGATTGTTTTGGATTGGAGTGGGGCAAACTGTTTTGGATTGGAGTGGCGCAGATTGTTTTGGATTGGACTGGGGAAGACTGAAGTGGGTCAGATTGTTTTGCATTGGTGTGGGTCAGATTGTTTTAGATTGGAGTGGGGTAGATTCATTTAAATTGGAATGGGGCAGATTGATGTAGATTGGAGTGGGGCAGATTGTTTTGGACTGGAGTGAGACATACTAGAGCGGGCTAGACTGGAGTGGGGCAGATTATTTTGGATTGGAGTGGGGCAGATTGTTTTGGATTGTACTGGGGCAGATTGGAGGTGGTTAGATTGTTTTGGATTGAAGTGAGGCAGATTGTTTTGGATTGGAGTGGGGCAGATTTAAATGTGGCTGATGATTTTAGATTGGAATGGTGCAGATTGTTTTTGAATGGAGAGGGGCAAATTGAAGTGGGGCAGATGTTGCAGATTGGTGTGGTCTCGGTTGGGAGGATTGAAGAGTGGTGGATTTGGGTAAGTGGTTTGGGTTGGAGTGAGGTGGGTTAGAGTGGGGTTGATTGCACTGGTTTGGGGTCAATTGGATTGAGTGGGATGGATTGTTGTGAAGTGAGGTAGGGTGGATTAGTTTGGATTGAAGTGGGGTGGATTGGATTGGAATAGATTGAGGTGTACTGCACGATTATGTGTTAAAGCATAATTTCAGAAATTACACATAAGAAAGAAATAATGTTGTTTTGCAATATTTAGAACAAGATAATCGTCATCTTTTGAGAACAGCACCCACAAGCAATAAGAAACAAAACATGAGTGCAAAGTGAGAAAAGAAGATGTGGCAAAAGAAAAGAGTTTAGTATACAAAATAAAACTTTCCAATTTTGTTTGTCCTGCTGGGAATGTTTTTGCCAGCCACACACCTTCTGTTTTCAGGGCCCTAGGAGTTAAAAAGAAGTACCTTAATCACGTCGGGAGCAGCAGATGGGCACTGATTAAGTTGAATCAATCAGTGCTTGATCTCTACTCCACAGACAGGAACAGAATTGATGCTTGGCATACAGTAACAAATTGCGAGGCTTTACAGAAAATTGAAATGCAAGCCAACAAATGGTAAAGAATGGGCAGGCTCCAAGCCCTTTTGAGATAACAACAGAGTCTCAGTAGCGAGATGCATGTGCTAATATATGCTCTCGCAAGCTCGACCCTAAAAATGGATCTCAGTACAAATGTGTGATTTATGTTGTCAGCCAGCCAATAAAACGAAAATATTATATAAAATGTATAAATATCTGCATGCAGTTAATTGTGAAGATGAACGTGTTGTTTTTGTTATAATATCAAATATTTTTTGTATCTATTGCAGGACACGGAAACTTTCCTTATCTTTGTGGGAACCTAAGTGACATTATAGTGAGCCCACTTTTAAGTACTTGCTACCAAAACTCACAATGCATTCCTAAAGCTTACGAACAATACGGTGGCTCAGCCATTCTGCCAATATCGGAGGAAATGCAGCTCTTGCTCACGGTCTATTACCTGGTACAACTTGGTGAGAGTTGAAATTATAATCCAAATAATTATAATACAAATATTTGTTCTTGTTCTTCCTGCACCAAATATGTACAGATATGATCTATCCTCGAAATATGTTAGGTGAAAATGGAAAAAACTTTTTTTTTGCCTAGTTCTTAATCTTGACTTTCTGTTACAAATCCATGTAAACTATGCAAAACTAGTTTTTATACTTTATCAGATGTCCTAAAACTGATAAAGCTGTGCTGTTTATGATCAGGTGACTTAAGATTTGTCTGAGCCTTCAAATCTGGCATTACTGGAAAAACATGTTACTCCCTTGTTCATACTAGTATTGGCTGGCACGCTTGTCAGTTTCTGGAGTGAAGTTAAAGGTAGTGGATATCAGCATTTATCCTGAAGGTAAGAACATTTTTGCAGTGTGAATCTTTTCTGGATTGACATGCTGTGAATTATTCCATCATCTAGTGGTTAGGTCCGGAATTCTCCCAATTTTTGTAGTCCTTCTGTTTTGTTGTTGGTGGTGGGTGTTGATGAACCCCCATTTGGTGCCCTTTGTGACATCGTACTACTTCCTCCGGAAGCTCCCACCTTTGGTCACCATCTTCAGATTCTATTTTTTTGTGCAGTTGGGTCTGGATGTTTAATTGAGGGCCCTCCAACACAAGGAAGATTTGAGAGAAGTTTAGGGGAAGTTCGCCAAAAGTTCACTAAATTGAATTGAGAAGTGTAGGAAGTTGGCTCTGTATGTGCTATTTCAAAGTAAGGAATAGCATGCACAGAGTCCAAGGGTTCCCCTTAGAGGTAAGATAGTGGCAAAAAGAGATAATACTAATGCTCTATTTTGTGGTAGTGTGGTCGAGCAGTAGGCTTATCCAAGGAGTAGTGTTAAGCATTTGTTGTACATACACATAGACAATAAATGAGGTACACACACTCAGAGACAAATCCAGCCAATAGGTTTTTATATAGAAAAATATCTTTTCTTAGTTTATTTTAAGAACCACAGGTTCAAATTCTACATGTAATATCTCATTCGAAAGGTATTGCAGGTAAGTACTTTAGGAACTTCAAATCATCAAAATTGCATGTATACTTTTCAAGTTATTCACAAATAGCTGTTTTAAAAGTGGACACTTAGTGCAATTTTCACAGTTCCTGGGGGAGGTAAGTATTTGTTAGGTTAACCAGGTAAGTAAGACACTTACAGGGCTTAGTTCTTGGTCCAAGGTAGCCCACCGTTGGGGGTTCAGAGCAACCCCAAAGTCACCACACCAGCAGCTCAGGGCCGGTCAGGTGCAGAGTTCAAAGTGGTGCCCAAAACACATAGGCTAGAATGGAGAGAAGGGGGTGCCCCGGTTCCGGTCTGCTTGCAGGTAAGTACCCGCGTCTTCGGAGGGCAGACCAGGGGGGTTTTGTAGGGCACCGGGGGGGACACAGGTCCACACAGAACTTTCACCCTCAGCGGCGCGGGGGCGGCCGGGTGCAGTGTAGAAACAAGCGTCGGGTTCGCAATGTTAGTCTATGAGAGATCTCGGGATCTCTTCAGCGCTGCAGGCAGGCAAGGGGGGGATTCCTCGGGGAAACCTCCACTTGGGCAAGGGAGAGGGACTCCTGGGGGTCACTTCTCCAGTGAAAGTCCGGTCCTTCAGGTCCTGGGGGCTGCGGGTGCAGGGTCTCTCCCAGGCGTCGGGACTTTAGGTTCAAAGAGTTGCGGTCAGGGGAAGCCTCGGGATTCCCTCTGCAGGCGGCGCTGTGGGGGCTCAGGGGGGACAGGTTTTGGTACTCACAGTATCAGAGTAGTCCTGGGGTCCCGCCTGAGGTGTCGGATCTCCACCAGCCGAGTCAGGGTCGCCGGGTGCAGTGTTGCAAGTCTCACGCTTCTTGCGGGGAGCTTGCAGGGTTCTTTAAAGCTGCTGGAAACAAAGTTGCAGCTTTTCTTGGAGCAGGTCCGCTGTCCTCGGGAGTTTCTTGTCTTTTCGAAGCAGGGGCAGTCCTCAGAGGATGTCGAGGTCGCTGGTCCCTTTGGAAGGCGTCGCTGGAGCAGGATCTTTGGAAGGCAGGAGACAGGCCGGTGAGTTTCTGGAGCCAAGGCAGTTGTCGTCTTCTGGTCTTCCGCTGCAGGGGTTTTCAGCTGGGCAGTCCTTCTTCTTGTAGTTGCAGGAATCTAATTTTCTAGGGTTCAGGGTAGCCCTTAAATACTAAATTTAAGGGCGTGTTTAGGTCTGGGGGGCTAGTAGCCAATGGCTACTAGCCCTGAGGGTGGGGACACCCTCTTTGTGCCTCCTCCCAAGGGGAGGGGGTCACAATCCTAACCCTATTGGGGGAATCCTCCATCTGCAAGATGGAGGATTTCTAAAAGTTAGAGTCACCTCAGCTCAGGACACCTTAGGGGCTGTCCTGACTGGCCAGTGACTCCTCCTTGTTTTTATCATTATTTTCTCCGGCCTTGCCGCCAAAAGTGGGGCCTGGCCGGAGGGGGCGGGCAACTCCACTAGCTGGAGTGTCCTGCTGGGTTGGCACAAAGGAGGTGAGCCTTTGAGGCTCACCGCCAGGTGTGACAATTCCTGCCTGGGGGAGGTGTTAGCATCTCCACCCAGTGCAGGCTTTGTTACTGGCCTCAGAGTGACAAAGGCACTCTCCCCATGGGGCCAGCAACATGTCTCGGTTTGTGGCAGGCTGCTAAAACTAGTCAGCCTACACAGATAGTCGGTTAAGTTTCAGGGGGCACCTCTAAGGTGCCCTCTGTGGTGTATTTTACAATAAAATGTACACTGGCATCAGTGTGCATTTATTGTGCTGAGAAGTTTGATACCAAACTTCCCAGTTTTCAGTGTAGCCATTATGGTGCTGTGGAGTTCGTGTTTGACAGACTCCCAGACCATATACTCTTATGGCTACCCTGCACTTACAATGTCTAAGGTTTTGTTTAGACACTGTAGGGGTACCATGCTCATGCACTGGTACCCTCACCTATGGTATAGTGCACCCTGCCTTAGGGCTGTAAGGCCTGCTAGAGGGGTGTCTTACCTATACTGCATAGGCAGTGAGAGGCTGGCATGGCACCCTGAGGGGAGTGCCATGTCGACTTACTCGTTTTGTCCTCACTAGCACACACAAGCTGGTAAGCAGTGTGTCTGTGCTGAGTGAGAGGTCTCCAGGGTGGCATAAGACATGCTGCAGCCCTTAGAGACCTTCCTTGGCATCAGGGCCCTTGGTACTAGAAGTACCAGTTACAAGGGACTTATCTGGATGCCAGGGTCTGCCAATTGTGGATACAAAAGTACAGGTTAGGGAAAGAACACTGGTGCTGGGGCCTGGTTAGCAGGCCTCAGCACACTTTCAATTGTAAACATAGCATCAGCAAAGGCAAAAAGTCAGGGGGCAACCATGCCAAGGAGGCATTTCCTTACACAACCCCCCCCCCAAACGAAAGAGGATGAGACTAACCTTTCCCAAGAGAGTCTTCATTTTCTAAGTGGAAGAACCTGGAAAGGCCATCTGCATTGGCATGGGCAGTCCCAGGTCTGTGTTCCACTATAAAGTCCATTCCCTGTAGGGAGATGGACCACCTCAACAGTTTAGGATTTTCACCTTTCATTTGCATCAGCCATTTGAGAGGTCTGTGGTCAGTTTGAACTAGGAAGTGAGTCCCAAAGAGGTATGGTCTCAGCTTCTTCAGGGACCAAACCACAGCAAAGGCCTCCCTCTCAATGGCACTCCAACGCTGCTCCCTGGGGAGTAACCTCCTGCTAATGAAAGCAACAGGCTGGTCAAGGCCATCATCATTTGTTTGGGACAAAACTGCCCCTATCCCATGTTCAGAGGCATCAGTCTGCACAATGAACTGCTTAGAATAATCTGGAGCTTTGAGAACTGGTGCTGAGCACATTGCTTGTTTCAGGGTGTCAAAGGCCTGTTGGCATTCCACAGTCCAGTTCACTTTCTTGGGCATTTTCTTGGAGGTGAGTTCAGTGAGGGCTGTCACAATGGATCCATATCCCTTCACAAACCTCCTGTAATACCCAGTCAAGCCAAGGAATGCCCTGACTTGAGTCTGGGTTTTTGGAGCTACCCAGTCCAGAATAGTCTGGATCTTGGGTTGGAGTGGCTGAACTTGGCCTCCACCTACAAGGTGGCCCAAGTAAACCACAGTTCCCTGCCCTATCTGGCATTTGGATGCCTTGATAGAGAGGCCTGCAGATTGCAGAGCCTTCAAAACCTTCTTCAGGTGGACCAGGTGATCCTGCCAGGTGGAGCTAAAGACAGCAATATCATCAAGATAAGCTGTGCTAAAGGACTCCAAGCCAGCAAGGACTTGATTCACCAACCTTTGGAAGGTGGCAGGGGCATTCTTTAAACCAAAGGGCATAACAGTAAACTGATAATGCCCATCAGGTGTGGAGAATGCTGTTTTCTCTTTTGCTCCAGGTGCCATTTTTATTTGCCAGTACCCTGCTGTCAAGTCAAAGGTACTTTGGAATTTGGCAGCACCTAATTTGTCTATGAGCTCATCAGCTCTTGGAATTGGATGCGCATCTGTCTTGGTGACAGAATTGAGCCCTCTGTAGTCCACACAAAACCTCATCTCTTTCTTTCCATCTTTGGTGTGAGGTTTGGGGACTAAGACCACTGGGCTAGCCCAGGGGCTGTCAGAGCGCTCAATCACTCCCAATTCCAGCATCTTGTGGACTTCACCTTGATGCTTTCCTTAACATGGTCAGATTGTCTAAAGATTTTGTTCTTGACAGGCATGCTGTCTCCTGTGTCCACATCATGGGTACACAGGTGTGTCTGACCAGGGGTTAAGGAGAAGAGTTCAGGAAACTGTTGTAGGACTCTCCTACAATCAGCTTGCTGTTGGCCAGAGAGGGTGTCTGAGTAGATCACTCCATCTACTGTGCCATCTTTTGGGTCTGATGACAGAAGATCAGGGAGAGGTTCACTCTCTGCCTCCTGATCCTCATCTGTTACCATCAACAGATTCACATCAGCCCTGTCATGGAAGAGCTTAAGGCGGTTCACATGGATCACCCTCTTGGGGCTCCTGCTTGTGCCCAGGTCCACCAGGTAGGTGACCTGACTCTTCCTTTCTAGTACTGGGTAAGGGCCACTCCATTTGTCCTGGAGTGCCCTGGGAGCCACAGGCTCCAGAACCCAGACTTTCTGCCCTGGTTGGAACTCAACCAGTGCAGCCTTTTGGTCATACCAAAACTTCTGGAGCTGTTGGCTGGCCTCAAGGTTTTTGGTTGCCTTTTCCATGTACTCTGCCATTCTAGAGCGAAGGCCAAGTACATAGTCCACTATGTCCTGTTTAGGCTCATGGAGAGGTCTCTCCCAGCCTTCTTTAACAAGGGCAAGTGGTCCCCTTACAGGATGACCAAACAGAAGTTCAAAGGGTGAGAATCCTACTCCCTTCTGTGGCACCTCTCTGTAAGCGAAAAGCAGACATGGCAAGAGGACATCCCATCTCCTTTTGAGTTTTTCTGGGAGCCCCATGATCATGCCTTTTAATGTCTTGTTGAATCTCTCAACCAAGCCATTAGTTTGGGGATGGTATGGTGTAGTGAATTTATAAGTCACTCCACACTCATTCCACATGTGCTTTAGGTATGCTGACATGAAGTTGGTACCTCTGTCAGACACCACCTCCTTAGGGAAACCCACTCTGGTAAAGATACCAATGAGGGCCTTGGCTACTGCAGGGGCAGTAGTCGACCTAAGGGGAATAGCTTCAGGATACCTGGTAGCATGATCCACTACTACCAGGATATACATATTTCCTGAGGCTGTGGGAGGTTCTAGTGGACCAACTATGTCCACACCCACTCTTTCAAGGGAACCCCCACCACTGGAAGTGGAATGAGGGGGGCCTTTGGATGCCCACCTGTCTTACCACTGGCTTGACAGGTGGGGCAGGAGAGGCAAAACTCCTTAACCATGTTGGACATATTGGGCCAGTAGAAGTGGTTGACTAACCTCTCCCACGTCTTGGTTTGTCCCAAATGTCCAGCAAGGGGAATGTCATGGGCCAATGTTAGGATGAACTTCCTGAACAGCTGAGGCACTACCACTCTCCTAGTGGCACCAGGTTTGGGGTCTCTGGCCTCAGTGTACAGGAGTCCATCTCCCAATAGACCCTATGCGTTCCATTTTTCTTGCCTTTGGACTCTTCAGCAGCTTGCTGCCTAAGGCCTTCAAGAGAGGGACAGGTTTCTTGTCCCTTACACAGCTCCTCCCTTGAGGGTCCCCCTGGGCCTAAGAGCTCAACCTGATATGGTTCAAGCTCCAAAGGCTCAGTTCCCTCAGAGGGCAGAACTTCTTCCTGAGAAGAGAGGTTCCCTTTCTTTTGCTGTGTTGTAGTTGGTTTCCCAACTGACTTTCCTGTTCTCTTGGTAGGCTGGGCCATTCTTCCAGACTCCAGCTCTACTTGTTCACCCTGTGCCTTGCATTGTGCTCTTGTTTTCACTCACACCAGTTCAGGGATACCCAGCATTGCTGCATGGGTTTTTAGCTCTACCTCAGCCCATGCTGAGGACTCCAGGTCATTTCCAAGCAGACAGTCCACTGGGATATTTGAGGAGACCACCACCTGTTTCAGGCCATTGACCCCTCCCCATTCTAAAGTAACCATTGCCATGGGATGTACTTTTCTCTGATTGTCAGCGTTGGTGACTGTGTAAGTTTTTCCAGTCAGGTATTGGCCAGGGGAAACCAGTTTCTCTGTCACCATGGTGACACTGGCACCTGTATCCCTCAGGCCCTCTATTCTAGTCCCATTAATTAAGAGTTGCTGTCTGTATTTTTGCATGTTAGGCGGCCAGACAGCTAGTGTGGCTAAATCCACCCCACCCTCAGAAACTAGAGTAGCTTCAGTGTGGACCCTGATTTGCTCTGGGCACACTGTTGATCCCACTTGGAGACTAGCCATACCAGTGTTACCTGGATGGGAGTTTGGAGTGGAACCTTTCTTGGGACAGGCCTTGTCTCCAGTTTGGTGTCCATGCTGTTTACAGCTATGACACCAGGCCTTTTTGGGATCAAAGTTTTTACCCTTGTACCCATTGTTTTGTGAAGAGGTTCTGGGCCCACCCTCCTGTGCAGGTTTTTGGGGGCCTGTAGAAGACTCTTTACTATTTTTAGTTTTGGTTGTCTCATCACCCTTCCCCTGGGGAGTCTTTGTGACCCCTTTCTTTTGGTCACCCCCTGTTGAAGTCTTGGACACCCTTGTCTTGACCCAATGGTCCGCCTTCTTTCCCAATTCTTGGGGAGAAATTGGTCCTAGGTCTACCAGATGCTGATGCAGTTTATCATTGAAACAATTACTCAATAGGTGTTCTTTCACAAATAAATTGTACAGCCCATCATAATTACTTACACCACTGCCTTGAATCCAACCATCTAGTGTTTTCACTGAGTAGTCAACAAAGTCAACCCAGGTCTGGCTCGAGGATTTTTGAGCCCCCCTGAACCTAATCCTGTACTCCTCAGTGGAGAATCCAAAGCCCTCAATCAGGGTACCCTTCATGAGGTCATAAGATTCTGCATCTTTCCCAGAGAGTGTGAGGAGTCTATCCCTACACTTTCCAGTGAACATTTCCCAAAGGAGAGCACCCCAGTGAGATCTGTTCACTTTTCTGGTTACACAAGCCCTCTCAAAAGCTGTGAACCACTTGGTGATGTCATCACCATCTTCATATTTTGTCACAATCCCTTTGGGGATTTTTAACATGTCAGGAGAATCTCTGACCCTATTTATATTGCTGCCACCATTGATGGGTCCTAGGCCCATCTCTTGTCTTTCCCTTTCTATGGCTAGGAGCTGTCTCTCTAAAGCCAATCTTTTGGCCATCCTGGCTAACAGGAGGTCATCTTCACTGAGAGCATCCTCAGTGATTTCAGAAATGTGGGACCCTCCTGTGAGGGACTCACTATTTCTGACTAACACAGTTGGAGACAGGACTTGAGGGGTCCTGTTCTCCCTATTTAGGACTGGAGGAGGGACATTGGCCTCCAAGTCACTAATTTCTTCCTCTGTGATGTCATCATCAGAGGGGTTGGCTTTTTCAAACTCTGCCAACAGCTCCTGGAGCTGAATTTTGGTAGGTCTGGAGCCAATGGTTATTTTCTTTATATTACAGAGAGACCTTAGCTCCCTCATCTTAAGATGGAGGTAAGGTGTGGTGTCGAGTTCCACCACCTGCATCTCTGTATCAGACATTATTCTGCTAAGAGTTGGAATACTTTTTAAAGAATCTAAAACTGTTTCTAGAATCTAATTTCAAACTTTTAACAAACTTTTAACTCTAAAAGACAATGCTAAACAGGGACTTAACACACAAGGCCCTAGCAGGACTTTTAAGAATTTAGAAAAATTTCAAATTGCAAAAAATGAATTTCTAATGACAATTTTGGAATTTGTCGTGTGATCAGGTATTGGCTGAGTAGTCCAGCAAATGCAAAGTCTTGTACCCCACCGCTGATCCACCAATGTAGGAAGTTGGCTCTGTATGTGCTATTTCAAAGTAAGGAATAGCATGCACAGAGTCCAAGGGTTCCCCTTAGAGGTAAGATAGTGGCAAAAAGAGATAATACTAATGCTCTATTTTGTGGTAGTGTGGTCGAGCAGTAGGCTTATCCAAGGAGTAGTGTTAAGCATTTGTTGTACATACACATAGACAATAAATGAGGTACACACACTCAGAGACAAATCCAGCCAATAGGTTTTTATATAGAAAAATATCTTTTCTTAGTTTATTTTAAGAACCACAGGTTCAAATTCTACATGTAATATCTCATTCGAAAGGTATTGCAGGTAAGTACTTTAGGAACTTCAAATCATCAAAATTGCATGTATACTTTTCAAGTTATTCACAAATAGCTGTTTTAAAAGTGGACACTTAGTGCAATTTTCACAGTTCCTGGGGGAGGTAAGTATTTGTTAGGTTAACCAGGTAAGTAAGACACTTACAGGGCTTAGTTCTTGGTCCAAGGTAGCCCACCGTTGGGGGTTCAGAGCAACCCCAAAGTCACCACACCAGCAGCTCAGGGCCGGTCAGGTGCAGAGTTCAAAGTGGTGCCCAAAACACATAGGCTAGAATGGAGAGAAGGGGGTGCCCCGGTTCCGGTCTGCTTGCAGGTAAGTACCCGCGTCTTCGGAGGGCAGACCAGGGGGGTTTTGTAGGGCACCGGGGGGGACACAGGTCCACACAGAACTTTCACCCTCAGCGGCGCGGGGGCGGCCGGGTGCAGTGTAGAAACAAGCGTCGGGTTCGCAATGTTAGTCTATGAGAGATCTCGGGATCTCTTCAGCGCTGCAGGCAGGCAAGGGGGGGATTCCTCGGGGAAACCTCCACTTGGACAAGGGAGAGGGACTCCTGGGGGTCACTTCTCCAGTGAAAGTCCGGTCCTTCAGGTCCTGGGGGCTGCGGGTGCAGGGTCTCTCCCAGGCGTCGGGACTTTAGGTTCAAAGAGTCGCGGTCAGGGGAAGTCTCGGGATTCCCTCTGCAGGCGGCGCTGTGGGGGCTCAGGGGGGACAGGTTTTGGTACTCACAGTATCAGAGTAGTCCTGGGGTCCCGCCTGAGGTGTCGGATCTCCACCAGCCGAGTCGGGGTCGCCGGGTGCAGTGTTGCAAGTCTCACGCTTCTTGCGGGGAGCTTGCAGGGTTCTTTAAAGCTGCTGGAAACAGAGTCGCAGCCTTTCTTGGAGCAGGTCCGCTGTCCTCGGGAGTTTCTTGTCTTTTCGAAGCAGGGGCCGTCCTCAGAGGATGTCGAGGTCGCTGGTCCCTTTGGAAGGCGTCGCTGGAGCAGGATCTTTGGAAGGCAGGAGACAGGCCGGTGAGTTTCTGGAGCCAAGGCAGTTGTCGTCTTCTGGTCTTCCGCTGCAGGGGTTTTCAGCTGGGCAGTCCTTCTTCTTGTAGTTGCAGGAATCTAATTTTCTAGGGTTCAGGGTAGCCCTTAAATACTAAATTTAAGGGCGTGTTTAGGTCTGGGGGGTTAGTAGCCAATGGCTACTAGCCCTGAGGGTGGGTACACCCTCTTTGTGCCTCCTCCCAAGGGGAGGGGGTCACGATCCTAACCCTATTGGGGGAATCCTCCATCTGCAAGATGGAGGATTTCTAAAAGTTAGAGTCACTTCAGCTCAGGACACCTTAGGGGCTGTCCTGACTGGCCAGTGACTCCTCCTTGTTTTTCTCATTATTTTCTGCGGCCTTGCCGCCAAAAGTGGGGCCTGGCCGGAGGGGGCGGGCAACTCCACTAGCTGGAGTGTCCTGCTGGGTTGGCACAAAGGAGGTGAGCCTTTGAGGCTCACCGCCAGGTGTGACAATTCCTGCCTGGGGGAGGTGTTAGCATCTCCACCCAGTGCAGGCTTTGTTACTGGCCTCAGAGTGACAAAGGCACTCTCCCCATGGGGCCAGCAACATGTCTCGGTTTGTGGCAGGCTGCTAAAACTAGTCAGCCTACACAGATAGTCGGTTAAGTTTCAGGGGGCACCTCTAAGGTGCCCTCTGGGGTGTATTTGACAATAAAATGTACACTGGCATCAGTGTGCATTTATTGTGCTGAGAAGTTTGATACCAAACTTCCCAGTTTTCAGTGTAGCCATTATGGTGCTGTGGAGTTCGTGTTTGACAAACTCCCAGACCATATACTCTTATGGCTACCCTGCACTTACAATGTCTAAGGTTTTGTTTAGGCACTGTAGGGGTACCATGCTCATGCACTGGTACCCTCACCTATGGTATAGTGCACCCTGCCTTAGGGCTGTAAGGCCTGCTAGAGGGGTGTCTTACCTATACTGCATAGGCAGTGAGAGGCTGGCATGGCACCCTGAGGGGAGTGCCATGTCGACTTACTCATTTTGTTCTCACTAGCACAATCAAGCTGGTAAGCAGTGTGTCTGTGCTGAGTGAGGGGTCTCTAGGGTGGCATAAGACATGCTGCAGCCCTTAGAGACCTTCCCTGGCATCAGGGCCCTTGGTACCAGGGGTACCAGTTACAAGGGACTTATCTGGATGCCAGGGTCTGTAAAGACTCTGCACACGCAGCCCCCAGGACCTGAGGGATCCGAACTCCAGTGCAGGAGTGACCCCCAGTAGGCCCTCTCCCTTGCCCAGGTGGTGGCTACCCGAGGAGCCCCCCCCCTTGCCTGCCTGCATCGCTGAAGAGACCCCTTGGTCTCCCATAGGAAACTATTGGAAACCCGACGCGTGTTTGCACACTGCACCCGGCCGCCCCCGCGCTGCTGAGGGTGTACTTTCTGTGCTGACTTGTGTCCCCCCCCCGGTGCCCTACAAAACCCCCCTGGTCTGCCCTCCGAAGACGCGGGTACTTTCCTGCTGGCAGACTGGAACCGGGGCACCCCCTTCTCTCCATTGAAGCCTATGTGTTTTGGGCACCTCTTTGACCTTTGCACCTGACCGTCCCTGAGCTGCTGGTGTGATAACTTTGGGGTTGCTCTGAACCCCCAACGGTGGGCTACCTTGGACCCAAAACTGAAACCTGTAAGTGACTTACTTACCTGTTAAAACTAGCAATACTTTACCTCCCCCAGGAACTGTGAAAATTGCAATGTCCACTTTTAAAACAGATATTTGTGTTTTATGTAAAAAGTACACATGCTAATGTAATGATTCAAAGTTGCTAAAGTACTTACCTGCAATACCTTTCAAATGAGATATTACATGTAGAATTTGAACCTGTGGTTCTTAAAATAAACTAAGAAAAGATATTTTTCTATAACAAAACCTATTGGCTGGATTTGTCTCTGAGTGTGTGTGCCTCATTTATTGCCTGTGTGTATGTACAACAAATGCTTAACACTACTCCTTTGATAAGCCTACTGCTCGACCACACTACCACAAAATAGAGCATTAGTATTATCTCTTTTTGCCACTATCTTACCTCTAAGGGGAACCCTTGGACTCTGTGCATGCTATTCCTTACTTTGAAATAGCACATCCAGAGCCAACTTCCTACAGCCTCTAAAAGAGGTACTCCTGCAGTTGATGACGACGCCCTTCAAACCTATCCACAAGGCATCGCTAGAAATGCATACTATAAAAAAACAGCATTTTTGATGGCAATTACATCCCTGCGCAGGGTGAGTGAATTGCAGGCACTTGCACTTCAAGACCCATACTTTCAGGTTCACAAGAACAAGATTCTGTTGAGGACAGACCCACAGTTCTGGCCAAAGGTAATAGTGCAATTTCACATGAATCAAACTATACAAATACAAAGTTTATTCACACGCAGAAACAATATTACACACATTGGACGCTAGGCTTGCCATAAAGTATTATATAGAAAAGACAAAACTAAACAGAAAGACAAAGCAACTATTCGTCTCATCCGCAAAGACACTCAACCACAGGATAAAAACTATGTGCAAAACCTAGAGAACATTCCTCAAGGAAGACTGGAGCAACCATTGACGTTTTAGTGAATACACCCTTACGAGACATTTGCATGGCAGCAACATGGTCATCTGTACACATGTTCGTAAAACACTACTGTATAAACATTCTAATTAACAAGGAAGCCCACTTGGTACAAAAAGTCTTACACCATCTGTTTACCGATCAGTGCTTATCTTCAACCCAACCACCACAAAGTTAACAAAGCACTACAAAATCTATGCACAGCATGTGAATCTAGAAAAGATTCATGCTGCAAGATTTATAGTTTCTTGCCTGTAGGTGTAGTTTTGCAGTTCGGAGAGCTTTCTAGGTTCACAAGCAACCCATCCACCACCTCCACCGAGAAGATGGAAGGAAGGAACAAGATACAAAAAGAAAAAAAAAACATCTGAAGATGCCGACCAAAGGTGGGAGCTTCCAGAGATAGCATTACGACGAAACAAAGGGACATAAAATGGGGGTCCTCCGATGCCCACCAAAAATAGAAGAAGGACTACAAAAATTGGGCGAATTCCTGAACCAACCACTAGATGGGGGAATAATGTGCAGCATATGAATTCAGAAAAAATTTAAGCTGCAAAACTATACCTACAGATATGAAACTATATGTTTCTATACATTGTACATATTTTAGAAAAGAATAGTATCTGTGGCTGGTGAAATTTAGTGTAACGCTTGCTGTTAAATACAACAATTGCAGTATAACTATCATATGCATGGTGAAAAATTGGAACTGAGATCAGAATGTTTGCTTTGTTCACTGTATTGTTGCATCCATGCTATGATTCACTATTTTCAATAGTTTGGTCGTTCTGTGTGCAAACCTCTGTTCACAATTCTGCACTGAATTTGCCCAGCAAACAACATTTATTTGGGGCAGAGCAGCACTGTGCTTACCAGTATAGCATTTGTGAAGAGTTAACATGTTCTACAACAACATTAGTCATGTGTTGGTAGTTTTGCAGCATGAATCCTTTTTTTGGATTCACATGCTGTGCATTATTCTTCCATCTAGTGGTTGGGTCCAGAATTGTCATTTTTTTCTTCTTTTTTTTTGTCTGTGACAACAATTTAGTGGTAAGTCAATCCCTTCTGTGATGTCAGACTGCGCCCGATGTTCCTGTGTCTAATCGTCATAATCAGACTCTTTTTCCCGTCGTTGGGTCTGGAAGCAGTGGATGAACTTTGAAAGTTTTGTTGAAAAATCAAACGTTTTTGGAAGAAAACCAACCGATTCACCGAGGAAGAAGAGGGAGGTCAGAGTGTCAAAGTCATCTGGGATGAGGAGGGCTCACAGTTGACAGAAATTAAGTGGTAGGATTTATAGACAGACTCTTCTGAAGAGGGTATTGACAGTTACCCATTAAGACTATACCCACCTGATGACATCACCATGTATAGGCAGATAACACAGAGAGGAGCCGACAAATATGGTATAAAACCGGAAGAAGAAAAAAAACAATCATATTTTCTATTACAAACTCTTCTACCATCACAAACAAAGAACCAATTTTTGTCCATGCTCCCAAGCATTTTAGATAAAAGGCAGAGAAGCCTTTAAGAAGCCTGCAACATGCAGGGCCATAACACAACAAGCCGAGAAAAAATATAAACATTCTACCAAAGACCCAGTTTATATTAAGGGCACAGTGCCTGCTGGCTCAATTTTAACAACAACTGCAAGAAAAAGACCCAACATCCCGGCAACTTCAGGGCCACCCCCTGACAAAGAAAGATGGACTTGGTCGGGAGAATATTCAAAAGCGGTGCAGCTAATCAGTGGAGGATAGCTAATTCAAATGCCCTCCTTAACAGATATGCCTATCAGCAGTGGGAAGAAATTGTGGAATTAATGAAGCATCTTCCAGAGCAATTTAGAAAAAGAGCTGCAACAATTATAGAGAAGGGGGCAAATATCACCAATACATGCTTAAATCAGCACTAAATGCAGCTGACACAGCAAGTAGACTGATGATAGCTGAAACTACTCCAAGACACCAAGCATGGCTAAGAATTTCAGGCTTCAAGCTAGAGGTGCAAGCAAACATAATAAATTCACCATTTAATGCAGAACAACTATTTTGTAGTTCAGTAGATGACACACTTCAACAAATTGAGAAAGATGACATTACAGCAAAAATCAATGGAAGAATGACAATTTAGAGGCAATATAAGCAGAGGAAATCCTGTCATGAGAAGACCTTCAGGAAGAGGAAGATTTATTTCTGCTACCTCCCATCAAGGATTTCAAACCACTCCACAAACAGTCATCATCATGCAGTGGCAGCATATATGAAAAGACAGGGCATACATGTATTCCCTACTTAGACGACTGACTTTTAAGAGCAAATTGTTACAACAAATCCAAATAAGATATCCTAAAAGCGGTATCAACTCTATACAGTCCAGGGTTTTCAATAAATGTAGAAAAATTACAAAACCAGAACGAGAGGAGGAGCAAGAATCAACACAATAGAGGGAAGAGCTTACCCCAGCGAAAAGAGAAGAGAATCCATTCTACCATAAGGGTCAGTCTCTGACAGTAAGGACAGTGGGGAAAATACTAGGAAAGATGGCATCTTGCATACCTTTAATACCAAATGCGAGACTACATATGAGACCAATCCAGGAATAGCTCCAGTCACAATGGTCACAAACAAAAGGAAGTTGAGAAGATCTAGTGGTTGTAACTCAGAAGATACAGGAGGAAATGACATGGTGAAACCGAATTCACTTTCCAGAGGGAAGATTATTCCTACAACCAACTCCAACAGTTATCTTCACTATGGGCACCTCTCAGTTGGGTTGGGGTGCGCACATGGGCATTTTGAAAATCAGTGTAATTTAGAAGGAAAAAGAAGCAGTACAACATATCAACATCCTGGTACTTAAAACAGTGTTTCTAGCCCTAAAAGTCTTTCAGAAGCAGTTGTGGGGAAAGGTTATTCTAATCAAGACATGCAATACAACAGCAGTGTTTTATATCAACAAACAAGGGGAACTCAATCTTACCCTTTATCATAACTAGCACAAGAAATGTGGATTGGGGCACTAGAAAGGAAGATACACTTACATTCATCTTCCAGGAATTGACAATGTTGAAGTGGACAAATTAAGCAGAAAGGCTACATCCAGTCACAAGTGAGAGTTGAATTGATCAGTACTCAGATTTTTCATTCGTGGAAAACACCAGAGAAAGATCTATTCACAACATACACAAATGCAAAATGTCAAACTTTGCATCCAGGCACCCGCACCATCGGTCCATGGGGAATGCCCTGTTGATAAATTGGTCAGGGACATTTGCATACGCTTTTCCCCCAACTCATCTATGACACAGAGTAATCAACAAATGCAAACAAAAGAAAGTAAAATAATTCTGATTGAGCCACAATGGCCAAGACAAACTTGGTACTCAGAACTAATACAAATGTCTCAAGGAAACATTCTAAAACATCCAAAAAGACAAGATCTGCTATCATTGCAAAAAGGCAATGTGCTCCATCTGGAACCAGATTCCTTGAAACTAGCAGCCTGGCTTCCTAAGACATAGAATTTGGACATTTAAACTCGCCTGAAAAGACAATGGCAGTATTAAAAAAGGAAGACGATCAACAACCAGAAAGTGTTGCAAAGCAAAATGGCAAAAATACTCAAACTGGTGCAAAAATTCAGGATCATTACATCTGATCACTTCAGAGGTGAGAGTGCTTAAATACCTCTCACATCTCTTAGATTACAAACTTGCATATACCTCAGTAAGGGTACATTTGGTGGCAACTGTAGCATATACAAGGCGTTGTACAGGGAAAAGCTTCTTTACATCCCAAGTCATAAAACAATTTTTGGAAAGAGTAAAGAAAATAGCGCTGCCCAGACAGGTGCCAGTGCTAGCATGGAACGTAAATATAGTGTTACCTCAACTCATGACTAATCATTTTGAAACCTTTTCATGAAGCTTCTTCAAAAATGCTTACATATATAACTGTCTTTTTAGTGGCAATGACATCTCTCTGCAGAGTAAGCAAACTACAGGCACTTACAATACAGGAACATATTTTCAAATACATAAAAACAGAGTGGTCTTAAGAACAGACGCCCATTTTCTTCCAAAAGTAATTTCTCAATTTCATATTAATTAATCTATTCAAATACCAAGTTTTTTTCCAAAAAAACAAAAACTAAAGCAGAGAAAGCATTGCACACACTTGATGCAAGAAGAACAATCATGTACTATATTGAAAGAACAAATGCAGTTAGAACCCTCAGCGAGAACACAATCAGAGCTGCATTCAAAGAAGCTGCATTCAGTGCACTGCATAGCAAGACACACTTCTGCTGCATGTTCAAATGAGCACCACAACATTGAAAGACGGCTGCATGCAATTCAGAACCAGTTTGAATGAAAATGACCAGTTCAACTCCAGTTCTTCTAGGAGTGGTACTCCAAGGTACTGCGTTCACAACCCAGTTCGGCTGGTGGAAGCGCCATCATTTCTCATTGTTGTGATGTGACAGCCATTGCAAGTGAAAAACAGCAACAGTAGAATCCCACCAATCATTGCCAAAGTTTTTGGGAATCCCCCAAAGACACTTGAAAATAGTGAATGTATGGTTGAAGGTATTACGTCAAAGACAGTTTAAAAGGTGCTGACAAAACCAGCACCAACAGCCTTAAAAAAGTGTACAATCCCAACAGTGTTAGACACTATGAAGATGTGACAGATCAATTCACCAAGATGTTTTGGAAAGTTGTTTTTTAAAAGGGACAGTTTTCTCTGCCGACGACCTTGCAAATTTTAGATCATTGGTCTTGGGGGCAGATGTAAGCGCCACATGTTTTTGAAACAAAAGATCCTTAAGACTGCTCAACTTGTCAAAAAGCACATTCCCGAAACAAGTCACAATTTGGAGAGCAAAACCATGTAGGCGATTCCAGCCTGCATAGCACAACAGCTTTCATCATTCAGTATCACATAACTTCCATTCAAGAGCACCTGGAACGCCTCATGAATCAAAGCGACAGGAACACCCTTCAGATAACAAGCTAAGTTAGCTACTGAAGCATTGCATGCTCTGTTCAAAGACAGCTATTTACAAAGCATCGAATGGTTCACAGAAGTCTTGTTTTCACTTCCGCTAAGACTTCCTTCATGCCATTGAAACATTTGTATGTAAAGGGTAGCTCCAACAGCTCATGAATGTAACTATCTCCTAGCTGCTCAAATCTGCCTACTGGAATGTGTTTCAAACACAACGTGAATTGAAAGGTTGAAATGGGCAGAATAATCACTCCATGTATTAAATATACTCAGCCAAAGTAAAAGGCAACTTTTCTAACTTTTCGATGTTGAGCATGATGTAAGTTGCTTCTTTCTTAGTCACTGTCTGTTGTTTCTAAGTCATGTTAAATACGGCAAACACCTCCCTGGAGTTTTGATGTATTACCAGGGCACGCAGCCACTTTTCAGAACTTGTAATGTCCAACCCAACTGCATAATGGACCTAAGCTGACCTTGATGTAAAAAGACATGTTGTTTTGAATAATGTTAATTGCAGATGACACAATGTTTTTAGGGTGTAAATGCGATTGGATACTGTGTTCAGACCATTGTCAACAATGGCTAGAGCTTTCTGCAAATTATCTTGATCTATTTGCCTCAACCGGGCGACCGCTTCTTTTTTTAAAAACTTCCAAAAATTTTTTAGGATCGAACAAGAAATCTTTTCAGTCTGTATCTTTTAACAGGAGACTAAGGTGTTCTTTTATGGCTGTTAGTGTAGAAGATTTCAACCATTGTTGACATAGTTTGCCCACGCTATTTATGGTGATGATACCAGAGTATTGTGCGGTGACGTAACGAGGATCAGGTCAGCTCGCTCTGAAACCCTCTGTGGAGTTTACAAAACACGCATGACAACCATTTGTGCCCTGATGTGGGAACACTGGGCGCATTCAATTCCTTAATTTTTGCCAAGCCTAAGCAACTTGTTTGTTGTACAGTTTCAGTGAGAAATATAATTAGCACTGGAATAAGGCATGCTCTAAATAAAGCTTCCCTAGCCTGTATATGCCAGTCTCTAGTTTACCATACACTTTTTAACTCAATCGACTTCAACCAATATTCATAGCCTTCTATAGCCAACTGGGAAACAAAGGAATCTGAATAGATTAATTTTCTATCAGTTAACATAATCTTCCACAGCTTTGTAGGTGGCAATTAAAATACTAAAACTTTTCTACGTATGTTTTGGAACTCCCCACTGGCAGAGTCCGACAGTGTTCCCATTGTGTGTAATTATAAGCGGTTCTTGTGTGCTATTTCTGTGCACAAAAAAATGTCCGTAATGCTGCTATCAGAGCCCTGAAAGCATAGAATCAACTGTCTTTACATCCCAATCATCAGAAACAATCCCTTTCGTTATAATATAATTCATAGAAACTTTTAATACATATGGAATTTAAATAATTTTCGTCGGACCAAAGATACCTAACTGCACTTTATCCCAAACAATCCCACCTGGAATTGGAATAGCTGAAATGTTCACTAGGGACAAGTCTCTTCGGACCTTATGTGACGACAGGTAAGGTTTTAGAACCTCATCCACTAGTTCAACAACAGAGAATTCAGGAAGATAATGACCATGTATCAGCAGAAAGAAAACAATGACAAAACCAATCCAAAGAAGGAAGGCAAGCAAAGTCAGAAATATCCACAGAAAGTTCCATGGATGACTCAATTATTTTAAGCCAGTTGAAAAGCTTACATGTTCTTGATACAGGTACTGCAGAAGACACTGAAGAATTTGTAAATGAGTCGTTGATGTTGGCAAAATAACCAGAAGAAGTTCTTGCAAATACTGGAGCTATTGCAGGATGTATCCCTTGGTGGTTCTCAGTAAACTATTCCATCCGTTTGTGTTGAATTTGAATAAAATAAACAGAATTTCGGATAGTTCTTGTTGATGATGTGATGACAGGAACCAATGAAAGATCGCTTTCTACCCTCCCTATGCTTGGGGAAGTTTCTTTTTCATTGTTTAGTTGTTGCAGAGACACATCTTGATGGGCAGTGAGAGAGGTATGGAAACTACCCAGGAGTCCTCTTGACGTACTCTGCAGGGCTGGCCACATGGTTTAACTTGACATTGTTAATTGAAACAAAGCTGATTTCTTTAGAACCAGGCAACGGTGGTAAAAGGAAAGTTCTGGTACAGTGTATTCCCAGGATTGTAACCTATGCTCTATATGCTGAGCCACATTGTTTTTTTACATCAATTTTTTCTCAAACTAGATCCCAACTTTTGGAATCCAGCTGTTGACAAGTTCCTCATTCCCAAGGTTATGGCATGTGCAGATGAGTTTTGCAGCGTGAATCTTTTCTGGATTCACATGCTGTGCATTATTCTGCCCTCCTGTGGTTGGGTCCAGATTTTCTACTATTTTCCAAAAGTTTTTAGTCATTCTTATATTTTTTTTACCTTAGTTTATTGGTGGGCGTAGACAGAACCTGCATTTCATGTCTCCTTGTGACATTGTGTCACTTCCTCTGTATGTCTCCACCCTAGTTCGCCATCTTCAGATTATTTTTTCCTGCTGTTGGGTCCGGATGTTTTTGTGGAGACGTATTTGACTTATTGAGAAACTTCCAAGAATTACTGGAAAACTGCAAGGAAAGTCGACCAAGTAAGAAAATACATTCACAGAGCACCTTGGAGGATCGGGCGAAGGGAAGAGCCAAAGCATATTTATTTATTTTTTTCCTTTCTCTGACGGATCATTGAAAATGCCGGAACAGGGGGCTCCCTGGGTGGCGTGATGGAAAAAGCACTGTTTCAATTCTGTTACAATTGCCACCATAAATACACCCAAAAAGACAAACATCCAGTGTACAATCTTTGTCTTCCTGTTGACCACCAGAGCAAAAAGTGTAACCCCTGCTCTGTATTCGCACCAAAGACACTCAGGCTGAGACAAAAGCAGAGAAAGGCACGCCACATACCACAGGGACAAAAATAGGCACTGTTGCTTCGTGATCTGGGCCTTTCCAGCAACGACAATGAAAATATCGCAGAGGGCACTGAAGGAGAAACTTCAGAGGGTGATCAAGACATCTTAGAGGTCAGAGAAGAGGTGCTGGAAGAGAGCCAATAGGAGGTAAGAGAGTCCCCTATAAAGATACAAGAGTCTAAAAAAATCAGACAACGTTGAAACGATCACCGTCTACAGACAAGGCCCATGAAAGGGAGTCCCACGGAGCCTTCAAAGGGGTTTGTGTGGAGACAAACATGAGCTGTCAAAAAAAAGAAGGCAAAAGACACTGATTCCTCATCAAAAGGCCTCGACTCACCCACAAGCCATTGAAGCTCCCAATCTGAACAGAAAACAAAAGAAACTTCAACATCACCATAGAAAAGAAAGCAGTTGTCAACTAGTCCCGAAGACCAGGCCATCGAAATTGATAATAAGAGGAAGAGGCTTGAAGCCGAAATGTCTGTGCTAATCCAGAAAAAGAGGGAGTTCAACAAAAGTCTAAAAGGTTTCAGAATCCCACAGAGAACTTGGACCTCAAAGGAGTTTTCTGAGTCAGAAGTTGAGAAAATTCAACCCCCTCACATGTCTGAGCCTCAAGAGGAAGAGATCTATTATGAAGAGGAAGAGGAATAAGGTTATGTTCAACCTTGTGAAGAAGAAGAATACGGGGAGTGCCAATGGAAAGATCTGGTAGGGGACTCTCCTGGAGAGGATGTCGAGACCTATCCTTTGATGCCATCACTCACAGAAGATATTGGAATGTACAATATAGTAATAAAAAATGCAGCAGATAAGTTTAACGTGCAGTTGAAGAGGATAAACCCCAGTTCTGTTTCCTCTTAAAAACACTTGCCAATCTAGACAAGGAACCAATATCTGCCTGTGCTTCCTAGTATTCTGGACTAGGGCATGGAAGCTTTTAAAGAGCCAGTGACTTGTAGAGCAGTTACACTGAGGAAAGAGAAGAAATACAAGTTCTTGTCAAAAGATTCTCCCTACATAGAAGATACTGTCCCAGCAGACTCTATTATTACATCAAATGCAAGGAAAAGGGTGGATATCCCCTCAACACTGGGGCCACCCACAGATAAGGATAGTAAAGACATGGAGCTCATTGGTCGGATTCCAATGCTGTACTCAACAGGCACATACACCACCACTGGGACGAAATAGGGGAGTTAATGAAGCACCTCCCTGATCAGTATAGAAAGACGACAGCACATCTAGTGGAGATTGGCAAAAATATAAAAACACTTGACTGAAATCGGCCCTGGATGCAGCAGACATGTCAAGCCGCCAATGAATGATGGGGGTTACTCTAAGGTGTCTTTCCTGACTGACAATTATGGCATTCAAACCTGAGGTCCAGGGGAATATAATAAACACCCCGTTTAAAGGACAGCAGTTTTTTGGGAACTGTGGATGAATGCTTGAATCAGTTAAAAAGAGACAATGAGATTGCAGAATCTATGGGAGCTTTACAGTTTCCAGGATGATTTTGAAGGGGCTCCTTCCTTACAAGAAGAACAGCTTCTAAGGGTAGCTTCCAATCAGAAAATACTTATCAAAGTTGTCAGGGGAGCACCCAAAAAACACCTCCTCACAACAGAATTGGCAGTACCACCGACAATGGAGGAATTCCTTTAGGGGAAGAGTTAGAGCCAGAGGACAAAAAACAAGAGAAAGTTGAACTCCTGCAAACAAGTGACTGCACTGCAGCACCAAACAAAGCTTCAGTGATTCAAATCAACAACAAAACAAAGTTCTATCACAATTCACCAGTCGATAGAAGATTAAAACTTTTTTCTTTTAATAAAATTTGAATATTGCAAAGAATTAAAAAAATACCCGCCAGTGAGGGGGCCAAAGGAAAGGATACATTCACAGGAGGAGACAATTCGACTCCTTAAAGAAGTCAAAGAGTTGCTAGCCAGAAAACTATAGAACCGGTACCAAAGCACTAAAGCAACAAGGGAAATTACTCAACATATTTCATAATTTCAAAAGTGGACGGATCCTTGAGACCAATTTTAGTCCTCAGGTACATCAACAAATTCATAAAAACACAAACATTCACGACGCCAACTTTGCAAGAAGTTATACCTCAACTTCAAGAAAGGGACTACATGGCAACTATAGTCTTAAAGGATGACTACTTGCGCATACCAACGAATGCAAACCACAAGACGTATCTGAGATTTGTAGTAGACATAAAACATTACCAATTCAAGGTTCTAGCCTTTGGAATACAATTGCCACCATGAGTGTTTACAAAGTGCCTAGCTGTGGTAGCAGCACACCTCAGCAGGGGGATGGATACATATGTATCCGTACTTGGACGATTGGTTAGTAAGAGCACACTCTTACTAAAAATGCAAGCAGGGCAATTTAAGGGTGATGAAAACTCTGCACTCTCTAGGTTTCTTGTTGAAAATAGAGAAGTCATCTCCAGAACAGGAACAGGAGAAGTTGTTCTTGGAAAGGAGATTGAATTCCATTCAGGTGAAAGCGTTCCCCAGTGAGAAGAGGACTCAGTCTCTATTGGAGGAAACTCTCCATTACCAGAAGGGGCAAGCTCTGTCAATGAAGACTGTGGGGAAGTTGTTAGGAAAGATAGCATCATGCATATGGGATGAGAAGCCCACATGGGTTCTCTGAAGCTAAGAGGACTCTGGAACAATCAGGACACGGTACAACACATAAATTGGCTGGAGTTAAAGACTGTTGCTCTAGCATGAAAGCATTTCAGAAACACATTCTTGGATAGACAATATTAATTCAAATGGATAAACAGCAATGTTTTACATCAACAAACAGGGAGGGACTCAATCCCTGCCCCTCTTAGAATTAGCTAACAACTCTGGAAATGGGCATTTCAAAGAAACAGAGATTCAAGCGATTCATCTACCAGGGAATGAGAATTGCGAGGCAGATAAATTAAGCAGACAGGCCTCATGCTCACTTGAATGGGAGCTAAATCATAAAGTAGTGCAAAACATTTCCAAAAAGTGGGGAAGACTAAGAAAAGGCCTTTTTGCAATGCCCTGAAATGCAAAATTGCAAAACGTTGCCTCCAGGCAACCACACCCTCAATCTCAGGGGAATGCCCTTTTGATAAAATGGTCAGGGACATTTGCATACACCTTTCCACCATTACCACTGTTACACAGTGATCAACAAATGCAAGAGGAGCCACATTACACTGATTCGAATAGTGCCACATTGGGGAAGACAAACGTGGTACTCGGAGATAGTACAATTGGCTCAATGACATTTTCAAACTCTACCAAAAAGGCAGACTCTGCTGTCAATGGAAAACAGAAAAGTACTGCACCCAGAACCAGAATATTTCAAATTAAAGGTGTGGCTCCTGAGGACTTTGAATTCAGGCACATGGGGTTGCCAGAAAGTACAATGGTGGTACTAAGAGAGGCTAGAAAACCAATAACAAGTGTTATAATGCAAAATGGAAAAGATTTTCACTTTGGTGTGTGAGAAATAAATTAAACAAAAGGACCACAAGTGAAAAGACAGTTTTAAAATATTTAACTCATCTTTTACAAGAGGGGCTTACGTATTCTTCTTTGAGGGTTCATCTGGCCGCTATAGTGGCTTATACAAGCAGTCAAATGGGAAGATGTTCTTTCATAGCACCAGTGATGAAAAGATTTGTAGAAGGAGCAAAGAGGATAGCACCTCCAAGGAGGGTACCAACACCTACATGTAACCTAAATGTAGTTCTTACACAACTCATGAAAACTAAGTTCGAGCTATTATATAAAGCAACTTTGCAAATGTTAACAATAAAAACTGCTTTTTTAGTAGCTATTACTTCCTTACGCAAGGTCAGTGAGTTACAGGCACTCACTATTCAAGAACCTTTATTTTCAAATTCACAAAGACAGAATTGTCATGAGATCTACATTTCATACCAAAGGTGGTTTCACAGTTTCATATTAACCAATCCAAAAATTCAAGCAGAAGGAACTTTACACACACTGGATGCAAGACATTGCATCATGTATTACATTGATAGGACAAAACCTTTTTAGGAAAACTCAACAATTGCTTGTAGTGTTCTCAAAAAGCTATCTGAGAAGAGCAGTGTCAAAGAACACTATTGCAAGATGCATTGTGCAATTGATTCAATTATGCCACTTCAGTACAGAGGAAGCAGTACCTATGGCACAGGTAGTGCACTCAACACAGACAAAAGGAGCCACCATTGCCTTTATGTTAAACACTCCTTTACAAGAAGTATGCATGGCAGTAACTTGGGCATCAGTGCACACCTTTACAAAACATTATACAAATGAGCAAAGAAGCTCAGGTGGGACAAAGGGTGTTAAAGCATCTATTTACGAATTGTAGGAAGTTGGCTCTGTATGTGCTATTTCAAAGTAAGGAATAGCATGCACAGAGTCCAAGGGTTCCCCTTAGAGGTAAAATAGTGGTAAAAAGAGATAATACTAATGCTCTATTTTGTGGTAGTGTGGTCGAGCAGTAGGCTTATCCAAGGAGTAGTGTTAAGCATTTGTTGTACATACACATAGACAATAAATGAAGTACACACACTCAGAGACAAATCCAGCCAATAGGTTTTGTTATAGAAAAATATATTTTCTTAGTTTATTTTAAGAACCACAGGTTCAAATTTAACATGTAATATCTTGTTTGAAAGGTATTGCAGGTAAGTACATTAGGAACTTTGAATCATTTCAATTGCATGTATACTTTTCAAGTTATTCACAAATAGCTATTTTAAAAGTGGACACTGCAATTTTCACAGTTCCTGGGGGAGGTAAGTTTTTGTTAGTTTTACCAGGTAAGTAAGACACTTACAGGGTTCAGTTCTTGGTCCAAGGTAGCCCACCGTTGGGGGTTCAGAGCAACCCCAAAGTTACCACACCAGCAGCTCAGGGCCGGTCAGGTGCAGAGTTCAAAGTGGTGCCCAAAACGCATAGGCTTCAATGGAGAGAAGGGGGTGCCCCGGTTCCAGTCTGCCAGCAGGTAAGTACCCGCGTCTTCGGAGGGCAGACCAGGGGGGTTTTGTAGGGCACCGGGGGGGACACAAGCCCACACAGAAATTTCACCCTCAGCGGCGCGGGGGCGGCCGGGTGCAGTGTTAGAACAAGCGTCGGGTTCGCAATGGAAGTCAAGGAGAGATCAAGGGATCTCTTCAGCGCTGCAGGCAGGCAAGGGGGGGCTTCCTCGGGGAAACCTCCACTTGGGCAAGGGAGAGGGACTCCTGGGGGTCACTTCTGCAGTGAAAGTCCGGTCCTTCAGGTCCTGGGGGCTGCGGGTGCAGGGTCTTTTCCAGGCGTCGGGACTTAGGTTTCAGAGAGTCGCGGTCAGGGGAAGCCTCGGGATTCCCTCTGCAGGCGGCGCTGTGGGGGCTCAGGGGGGACAGGTTTTGGTACTCACAGTCGTAGAGTAGTCCGGGGGTCCTCCCTGAGGTGTTGGTTCTCCACCAGCCGAGTCGTGGTCGCCGGGTGCAGTGTTGCAAGTCTCACGCTTCTTGCGGGGAGATTGCAGGGTTCTTTAAAGCTGCTCCTTTGGATAAAGTTGCAGTCTTTTTGGAGCAGGTCCGCTGTCCTCGGGAGTTTCTTGTCGTCGTCGAAGCAGGGCAGTCCTCAGAGGATGCAGAGGACGCTGGTCCCTTTGGAGGGCGTCGCTGGAGCAGGGTTCTTTGGAAGGCAGGAGACAGGCCGGTGAGTTTCTGGAGCCAAGGCAGTTGTTGTCTTCTGGTCTTCCTCTGCAGGGGTTTTCAGCTAGGCAGTCCTTCTTCTTGTTGTTGCAGGAATCTAAATTCTTAGGTTCAGGGAAGCCCTTAAATACTAAATTTAAGGGCGTGTTTAGGTCTGGGGGGTTAGTAGCCAATGGCTACTAGCCCTGAGGGTGGGTACACCCTCTTTGTGCCTCCTCCCAAGGGGAGGGGGTCACATTCCTATCCCTATTGGGGGAATCCTCCTTCTACAAGATGGAGGATTTCTAAAAGTCAGAGTCACCTCAGCTCAGGACACCTTAGGGGCTGTCCTGACTGGCCAGTGACTCCTCCTTGTTTTTCTCATTATCTCTCCTGGACTTGCCGCCAAAAGTGGGGGCTGGGTCCAGGAGGCGGGCATCTCCACTAGCTGGAGTGCCCTGGGGCATTGTAACACGAAGCTTGAGCCTTTGAAGCTCACTGCTAGGTGTTACAGTTCCTGCAGGGGGGAGGTGTGAAGCACCTCCACCCAGAGCAGGCTTTGTTTCTGTCCTCGGAGAGCACAAAGGCTCTCACCGCATGAGGTCAGACACTCGTCTCTCAGCAGCAGGCTGGCACAGACCAGTCAGTCCTGCACTGAACAATTGGGTAAAATACAGGGGGTATCTCTAAGATGCCCTCTGTGTGCATTTTTTTAATAAATCCAACACTGGCATCAGTGTGGGTTTATTATTCTGAGAAGTTTGATACTAAACTTCCCAGTATTCAGTGTAGCCATTATGGAGCTGTGGAGTTCGTTTTTGACAGACTCCCAGCCCATATACTCTTATGGCTACCCTGCACTTACAATGTCTAAGGTTTTGTTTAGACACTGTAGGGGCATAGTGCTCATGCACATATGCCCTCACCTGTGGTATAGTGCACCCTGCCTTAGGGCTGTAAGGCCTACTAGAGGGGTGACTTACCTATGCCACAGGCAGTGGGAGGTTGGCATGGCACCCTGAGGGGAGTGCCATGTCGACTTAGTCATTTTCTCCCCATCAGCACACACAAGCTGGCAAGCCGTGTGTCTGTGCTGAGTGAGGGGTCCCTAGGGTGGCATAAGACATGCTGCAGCCCTTAGAGACCTTCCCTGGCATCAGGGCCCTTGGTACCAGGGGTACCAGTTACAAGGGACTTTCCTAGGTGCCAGGGTTGTGCCAATTGTGGAAACAATGGTACATTTTAGGTGAAAGAACACTGGTGCTGGGGCCTGGTTAGCAGGGTCCCAGCACACTTCTCAGTCAAGTCAGCATCAGTATCAGGCAAAAAGTGGGGGGTAACTGCAACAGGGAGCCATTTCTTTACACGAATCAATACCCATCTTCATCCCCACCACCACAGTAGTAGGAACTGCTTTAAAATCAATGCACAGCATGTGAATCCAAAAAAGATTCACACTGCAAAATGTAAAGTTTCTTACCTGTAGGTGTAGTTTTGCAGCTTGAAGATTTTCTGGATTCACAAGCTACTTACCCACCTCCTCCAAGAAGATGGGAAAGACAGAAAAAAAGAAAAGAAAAGAATCTGAAGATGGCAAACTAGTGTGACGACATACGGAGAAAGTGAGACAACGTCACGAGGAGACACCAAATGGAGGTTCAGTCGACGCCAACCAACAAACTAAGGTAGAAAAAGAAGACCGACTAAAAATTTTGGAAAATAGTCGAAAATCTGGACCCAACCACTAGATGGTGGAATAGTGCACAGCATGTGAATCCAGAAAATCTTCAAGTTGCAAAACTACACTTATAAGTAAGAAACTTTACGTTTTATTCATATTTTATGTTTCTGCCACCACCGCACCAGAGCCCTCAAGATCTGGGACATACCTGGGTATGCTGAACAGAACCTTGTATGGTGTACGCCCTCCCAAAGTCCTTCTGGGCAGATTATTTTGTGCTCTCTGGACTCCATACAGGTGGTTAAGCCAACTGCGAACTGTACCTAGTAATTTTGCAGTTAAGGACTGCCTTAAGTTTTTCCGCCCCACAACCGCATTTCCCTCAGGATGGTATGGCGATGAGAAATTGAGTTAAACACCCATTGTTTCCATGGTGTCATGGTCTGAATGGAATGTTGCAACCGTGTATGTCCTGATAAAGACTTGCAAATCTTTAATAACAGTTCAGGCATCAGCTGATCTTTGTGGCCATACCAATAGAAATCTGGAGCATGAATGAATAGTGACTAATATAAATTTGTATCGACCATCGGGTGCTAAGGGACCCAAGCAGTCCAGATACACACATGGTAGTGGTTTGTTCGAAATTAGGAGGAGTGTCTGTGGTGGATGTTTGACAGTGGACTCTTAAATTTGTTGACAGATGTCACAACAAAAGGCATACTCTTTGGTCTGCTTGTATAGACCTGGCCACCAGTAGTGTTTTGAAGTAATGAAATAGTAGCTGACACACCTGCATGGGTAGAAGCAACCCGCTCATGCACTGCTTTTATTAGATCTAGTCTCTGGTCTTGGTCGGGGATCACGCAATCACCCACCCTTGGTATTGTTGCAAATGCAACATTTTGGGAGCTTAAGTGGTAGGAATATTTGGCAGGATAGGCCTTTGGTAAGGCCTTGCTGGCAGCCTTCACAGAAGCTAGTGCATCATCATCCAACCTCATATGAGAATGAGTAATCGCAGCAACAGAAGCTGTGGCTGTTGCTGATTTGGCTGCCTCATCAGCCAAAGTGTTTCCTACAATGTGTAATCCTACACATTGGTGATCCAATGTATTTACTGCATGGGCCTTTGATAGCTTGTCTACCTGCTACCCTCCCTCACAAAAAATTGCGTTTGATGGTGTTCCCTTTGGAATCTCTGAACCCATTTTGGTTCCAATAATGCAGATGTTCGTTAAAGGGCTGGACACAGTAGTACAAATTGCACACAATCAATGTAGAAAGTTCAGGATCCTGTGTTCCAGTGCTAAGATTAAAGCCTTAAGCTCTGCAAGTTGTGCATTGCAGTCCCCTAGGGTCTGCGTGTAGGTATTTTGAAGGAGGAAAGCGCCACCCTTTATCACCCGCACACTTCTGCGCAAACGGTGGAGTATTGCTCTTTAGTTTCTACAGGTGGTTGAGCTTTAGCACTCGGGACCTAGCTTTGGCAACAGCCTCAAGGGCCAGTATGTGGGTAACATCAATTATATGTTTGCCCTGGGCACAGCCATTTGAACAGCGGTCAGAATGTTCTCAGTGGGAACCAAGCGCTAGAACAGTGTCACCTTCATTGTATGTTACATAGGTGAAACCAATGGCACCATCAATTACTCTGATTACCAAATTTGTTTTGTTAGCACATGTGTAAGTATTTTCCTTCAACCATGTCCTATTGCAATGCTCTAAGAGTGCCTGTATGTTCAGGTGTCAAGTGTTTGCCTTAAAAATCTGGACATATTAAGTCCTAAAGTAGTTTTATACATTGTGCATAATCTGGAATGTAAATTCTGCCAAACTTGTAAAAGCCCCACAATGATTGTAGATTTTTGATGGTATTAGGAGGTTGTAACTGTGCACACTTTTCTAGAAAGTGGGGTGCCAGACTCTTTCCTTCATCTGATAACTTGTATCCAAAAAATAGGACACTGAGAAAAGCAATTTTTGTTTTCTTAAAATTAAATTTGTAGCCTAATTTGGCAGATCTCACAGCACTGCGGTCAACCAATTTTTTATGTGTTCTGAGGTCATCATCTGTGAGGTAGATATCATCTACATAAGACAACGCCTCAGGATCAATATCATGTAATATTGATGTTACAGGGGCTGAGATCAGTCCTGGATTGTTTTTATACCCCTGTAGAAGTCAGCAAAAGTTTCTGTGAGAGCCAAGCACACTGAAGGCACTTAAATACCGACTTTCAGGCCTTAGATTTGGCCAGAAAAAAACACTGGAAGTATCCAAGGCTGTTTTGCCTTTTTTGCACACTTAATTGTTGTAAAGAAATGGCTCCCTGTTGCAGTTACCCCCCACTTTTTGCCTGATACTGATGCTGACTTGACTAAGAAGTGTGCTGGGACCCTGCTAACCAGGCCCCAGCACCAGTGTTCTTTCACCTAAAATGTACCATTGTCTCCACAATTGGCACAACCCTGGCACCCAGGTAAGTCCCTTGTAACTGGTACCCCTGGTACCAAGGGCCCTGATGCCAGGGAAGGTCTCTAAGGGCTGCAGCATGTTTTATGCCACCCTAGGGACCCCTCACTCAGCACAGACACACTGCTTGCCAGCTTGTGTGTGCTGGTGGGGAGAAAATGACTAAGTCGACATGGCACTCCCCTCAGGGTGCCATGCCAACCTCACACTGCCTGTGGCATAGGTAAGTCACCCCTCTAGCAGGCCTTACAGCCCTAAGGCAGGGTGCACTATACCACAGGTGAGGGTATATGTGCATGAGCACATGTCCCTACAGTGTCTAAGCAAAACCTTAGACATTGTAAGTGCAGGGTAGCCATAAGAGTATATGGTCTGGGAGTCTGTCAAAAACGAACTCCACAGCTCCATAATGGCTACACTGAATACTAGGAAAGTTTGGTATCAAACTTCTCAGAATAATAAACCCACACTGATTCCAGTGTTGGATTTATTAAAAAATGCACACAGAGGGCATCTTAGAGATACCCCCGGTATTTTACCCAATTGTTCAGTGCAGGACTGACTGGTCTGTGCCAGCCTGCTGCTGAGAGACGAGTTTCTGACCTCATGCGGTGAGAGCCTTTGTGCTCTCTGAGGACAGAAACAAAGCCTGCTCTGGGTGGAGGTGCTTCACACCTCCCCCCTGCAGGAACTGTAACACCTAGCAGTGAGCTTCAAAGGCTCAAGCTTCGTGTTACAATGCCCCAGGGCACTCCAGCTAGTGGAGATGCCCGCCCCCTGGACACAGCCCCCACTTTTGGCGGCAAGTCCAGGAGAGATAATGAGAAAAACAAGGATGAGTCACTGGCCAGTCAGGACAGCCCCTAAGGTGTCCTGAGCTGAGGTGACTCTGACTTTTAGAAATCCTCCATCTTGTAGAAGGAGGATTCCCCCAATAGGGATAGGAATGTGATCCCCTCCCCTTGGGAGGAGGCACAAAGAGGGTGTACCCACCCTCAGGGCTAGTAGCCATTGGCTACTAACCCCCCAGACCTAAACACGCCCTTAAATTTAGTATTTAAGGGCTCCCCTGAACCTAAGAATTTAGATTCCTGAAACTACAAGAAGAAGAGGACTGCTGAGCTGAAAAACCCCTGCAGAGGAAGAACAGAAGACACCAACTGCTTTGGCCCCAGACTTACCGGCCTGTCTCCTGCTTTCCAAAAGAAACCTGCTCCAGCGACGCTTTCCAAGGGACCAGCGACCTCTGAATCCTCTGAGGAGTGCCCTGCTTCAAGAAAGACAAGAAACTCCCGAGGACAGCGGCACTGCTCCAAAAGAACTGCAACTTTGTTTCAAGGAGCAGATTTAAAGACCCCTGCAACTCCCCGCAAGAAGCGTGAGACTTGCAACACTGCACCCGGCGACCCCGACTCGACTGGTGGAGAACCAACACCTCAGGGAGGACCCCCCCGGCGACTCCAAGACCGTGAGTAACCAAAGTTGTCCCCCCTGAGCCCCCACAGCGACGCCTGCAGAGGGAATCCCGAGGCTCCCCCTGACCACGACTGCCTGAACTCCATTTCCCGACGGCTGGAAAAGACCCTGCACCCGCAGCCCCCAGCACCTGAAGGAACGGAACTCCTGTGCAGGAGTGACCCCCAGGAGGCCCTCTCCCTTGCCCAGGTGGTGGCTACCCCGAGGAGCCCCCCCCTTGCCTGCCTGCATCGCTGAAGAGACCCCTTGGTCTCCCATAGGAAACTATTGGAAACCCGACGCTTGTTCCCACACTGCACCCGGCCGCCCCCGCGCTGCTGAGGGTGTACTTTTTGTGCTGACTCGTGTCCCCCCCGGTGCCCTACAAAACCCCCCTGGTCTGCCCTCCGAAGACGCGGGTACTTACCTGCTGTCAGACTGGAACCAGGGCACCCCCTTCTCTCCATTGAAGCCTATGTGTTTTGGGCACCTCTTTGACCTTTGCACCTGACCGGCCCTGAGCTGCTGGTGTGATAACTTTGGGGTTGCTCTGAACCCCCAACGGTGGGCTGCCTTGGACCCAAAACTGAAACCTGTAAGTGACTTACTTACCTGTTAAAACTAACAATACTTTACCTCCCCCAGGAACTGTGAAAATTGCACTGTGTCCACTTTTAAAACAGCTATTTGTGTTTTATGTAAAAAGTATACATGCTAATGTAATGATTCAAAGTTCCTAAAGTACTTACCTGCAATACCTTTCAAATGAGATATTACATGTAGAATTTGAACCTGTGGTTCTTAAAATAAACTAAGAAAATATATTTTTCTATAACAAAACCTATTGGCTGGAGTGTGTGTTCCTCATTTATTGCCTGTGTGTATGTACAACAAATGCTTAACACTACTCCTTTGATAAGCCTACTGCTCGACCACACTACCACAAAATAGAGCATTAGTATTATCTCTTTTTGCCACTATCTTACCTCTAAGGGGAACCCTTGGACTCTGTGCATGCTATTCCTTACTTTGAAATAGCACATACAGAGCCAACTTCCTACAATTGTTAAAAGGTACTGTGCTGTGTGCGCATAGTATCGCAAATATCCATGTGTGACTGTAAAGGTGTCTGTAATCTAAGACTGTTCTTTATGAATGTTCCGGCTTAGCTAGAGGAAAAAAAGGGTTGTACATTGGTAATACACAGGGTTACATTACATCCTGGTAATTGTATTAAGCATCTATCTATTTCTACTAAGTTAGTATATAGGCTGCGTACTTCCACTACCACGATGGTACATGCATTAGGGTGTGGGGTGTAGGTAGCCAGTTCTGGCCATGTAGCACCATCATTACTTAAAGTACCTAATACTCAAGTTGTGAGAGTATTTCTCTCACTGGTGCTTTAGCTTCATGTTTAATGGGATACTGTGGTTGAACCTGTGATTTTGATCTAATTAGTATTATATGGCAGTGGGGCTCTTTGTCCCATCCTACAGGGTTGCGCCAATGCCCAGTCTACAGCTTAAGCTTCTTTTAATGAATCTAGAACTAAGATGAAAAAAGATGGTGCAATTACATCTTCCCCTCATGGGAGATTACTGACAAATTCAGATGGCCAATCTTTTTCTGCCAGGGGAATATCATAATTAATCTTACCCAAAATATTTCTTTAATTGTGCACTCCATGTCGCCCTCTATTTGTATTTTCACTTTGTAAACCCGGTTCAGGGGGGAGGCATGCCTGTCCGCAGTTTCGACTTCTAAAAAGTTGTTAGTTGCTGTCACTGCCCATGTCCTGTTCTTCAGTAAATTTCTCAATATGTGTGGCATTCTTAGCTGAAATTGTTGCCCCCTTCTCTCCCTTTTTTATTGAAACTTCAGATGAGCTCTGTGAATCTTTTCATTGTTTCACGTACTGGTTTCAGTGTTCTGAGTGGCCTCCTCTCTCACTGCGTTTTTCCAGTGAGCCCGGAAAGGAACGAGATTGGCACACGTCAGTATATTGGTATCTATTGAAGCTTTGAAAGTTTCCCTATTTTTTAAATTATAGTGTGTCTCAGAGCTCTCCGATCACGGAGATTCTCCTCTTTGTTTTTGACTGTCTTTATTTTGTTTTTGTTTGTCCCACTATTTTTTAGAACCCTCTGGTGCTTGCTTGGTAGAATCCTTGTCGGATGTAATTGTGGTTTACCCGGTCTGGCTCCTAGACTATCCCTACCAATACTAGTATAGGTTTCGGCAATAATCTTTGTCAGCTTGCTTTCTTGATGCTGTGCAGAAAAGTCCCGGAGCCGCTGGCATACTGCCAAGGCTACTGGTTCCCCTTTAAGAGTAATTAATATTATTGAGGACACTGAGGCACAATTATCCATTAATTGCATCCCCAAGTCCATAGCTGGGGCTTCCCTGTATTTATCTTGACTCTGCTTTAAAACTTCTGGAAGATTTGCAATTGCTCGGTAGTGTAGAGTGCAGAAAATACTGTACCCCAAGTGGCACAGTTGTCCACCGAGGGAACCACCATCCCAGATAGCAAGCACATTGTGAGAATTCTGTGTTCATCTTGGGGTCCCCCATGGGAAACATTCCAAAGCGCTTATATTTTGTGCTTGCCAAAACTGAATTTCTTCACACTTGGTGGGTACCTTTCCCATTATTGAATGCACAGTCACAGGATTTATTCTTGCTGTGGCCAAATGTGGTTGTGCTGCAACTAACTGTTGCTGGGTCGGTGTTTAAATTCTGCATTACAAATTGTATTAAGCGTCTATATATTTCTACTAAGTTAGTAGGTAGGCGGCGTACTTCCACTACAACAATGGTACCTGCATTTGGGTATGGTGTGTAGGTAGCCACTTCTGGCCATGTAGGATCATTATACATAAAGGACCTAGTCTAATGTTCTGTGGAAGGTGGGGTAGGGCACCATCATGCCAATAATGGCGTTCTTGAAAACATAATGGTATTTCTAAATATGCGTATGGTCTGTATTGTGCGGGTGCATTTGCTATTGTGTAGGGTAGTGGTGAAATGTGTGTGTATTCCTATCTGCTGCTGGAAAGGTGACATAAGAATAAAGAACATCAGTTCTGTGTGCTGTGTGAGCATCAACAACGAATGTTACCTCCCCACCCTCAACGGGGAGCCCATGATTTAATTAATGTTGGGAGAGAGGTTGTCTCATGTTTGCTGCAATTGCTACCCGTTGAGGGTCTGCCGTTTTTTAAGAATGATCAGTTCAGAGATGGAAACACCAATTTGGGAAAATCCTTTTTTAAGGTTCAACCTTGAACAACCTACAACCTAGAACAGGTGCTGTATATTTAGCTGAGGAGAATATTCCCTAATGCCTTATGCATAAGGTAGTTAGGGTGTCCTTATCACGTAATGAGACAGAGTTACTTAAGAGATCCTTAAAGTTAATGCCTAACCAAAGTTGGTGATGCCATGTCGTAAGACTCTCTTCATGTGGACGAGACTGCTGGATTCGGGCGGCAGCTCCACAGTGTGTGAGGGACTGAGTCTGATCCCACACCATCTGATAGCTGCTGGCCTAATCCTTTCGGCTAGCTAGCAGCACCTTGCCACAATCCAAGAGTGAAGGTGGTTTGTGGCAGCCTGACGCATGACAATCTGTGACTTCTAAGGGAAGTCGTGGTGGAACAGATCTTACTCCTTTTTCTCAGTTACCCAAGTCTCATACATCCAAAAGACAGACAGAAGCAGAATTTGGTTCAATACAATTTATTGAAGCAACTGCGTTCTGTGTAAAAAGGCATGAATTATGATTATTAGGACAATGAAACACAGCACTATTATTGTGGTGACCAGAAAAGTGAAACAGATAAAAAGTCCCACCATACTGTCACAAAAGTGAGTCTAAAACCCCTGTATGCACTACTAAAAATATACATGAGAGCAATAGCAGTTTTAGCATTAATTTGCCCATCTAGACAATGCAAGGAAACCTAATCCCATACCTGTGCAATAGGTAGAGAAGACTTCTGTTGGTCTGCTGGCAGTCCTCCAAATAGATGGAAAGAAGACTCCGGGTTCAGCAGAACTGTGATGACAGGGTACAGTATAAGATGGCTGGCTGATTGGAATGTCCCTTCTAACCTGGTTTGTGGCAGATTGTTGTTTTATAACAAAATGTGTTGTTGTTTGGATAACTGCTCTGATGTGATGATATGTAATTTCTGTGCAGGGTAGACATTGTACTTTTCGGACCGGCAATACTCAGTAAATTATCATGTACAGCCTTGAACAGTCCTGGGCTGAGCACAAGATGAAAATGTTGTGCAAAAGAACTAATAAATCCTGTGTGGAAGGGCAGCTGATGAAAATAACAAAAAAACCTCTAAAGTGAAGCATTTGCTAACATAATAAAAGGAATAAAAAGAAATGCAACTATGTGAAACAGTACAGGCCTTAGGCACGAAACTAAAATAAATGTGCCCATGCAAAACGCTAAAATAACCCCACAACAGGCCAGGTATAGAACCAAACACACTGCATGGTTCTTGAGGACATAGAGGTTATTTACTTTAATCTACCAAGGAGAGCAATGAAGATTCTAAAGGAAGCAAGGCAACCAACAACAAGGAAATGATACAGCAACAAGTGGAAATGTTTTCAACAAAGGTGCAACAAGCCAAAAAAACAAGAAGACTGGGAACAGGATGCCACATTTTTTTGTTACTTGACACACCTGTTGGGCAAGCATCTATTCTATGTCTCTATCAAGGTTCACCTAGCAGCCATTATAGCATACGCAAGAGGTATACTAGGGAAAAGTTTTTTCACCACACCAGTCTTAAAACACTTCCTGGAGGGAGCAAAGAAGGTGGCACCCCTAAGAAGTGCACCATGCATGCATGTAACCTGAATGCAGTTTTCAGACAACTAATGGCATCACACTTTGAGCCAATGCAGAATGCAGAATTCAAATTCCTAACCCTCAAGACTGCATTCCTCATCACTATCACCTCACTTAGGAAGTTTAATTGAAATACAAGTGCCAACCACCAAGGAACCATATCTGTGGATGCATAAAGGCAAAGTAGAAATGAGAACAAACCTAAGGTTTCTACCTAAGGTAGTATTAAAGTTCCATGATAACCAAACCAATCCCTTACCAGCCTTTTTTCAAAAGCCTAAAACATGCACTGTGTTAAACACACACTAGGGCCCATATTTATGAGCGTTGCGACCCAAGGCAGCGCAGCGCTGCCCTGCGTCACAGGAAAAGGGCAGGTGTCATATTTATTCAATATAGTGCATTCCTGTCCTTTCCGCCTACACTGGCACCCTTTTGGCAGCCAAGCCCCAACGCAGGCACCTTTTCACCTTGAGTGCAAGAGTGCCTTTGTTTCATGCAGGATTGTTTTTGTGCGGGAAGAGACACCTTCCTGCACAAAAACAATCCTGAGAGGCTTTTGACATAGCACACATAGAAAGAGAAACAAACAAGGAGAAAGAAAGGTATTTCTCCTTCTTACGCTTCTCCTTGGGAGGCATATCTTTTTGGAGCATTCTCAAGTTTACAGGTTTTGGTAAATCTGGAAATGCGTCATGAACCATGGAAGATGGGGGGGAACACCCACCCAATGCCCATGGACGGCCTCCCTTTCACAGAGTAAGGCAGCACAGCCATTTGAAATGCCTTGCCTTACTCCATATTTATTAAGCCATGCAAAGTGGCTTTGCTTGGCTTCACAAATATGACTTATTGGTTTGTGCCATTCATGTACTAGTTCTTTGTGTCCTTCGCAAATGCAAGAAGGGGATCCCTGGACACCGAAAGAACTATCGGGAAATGGATAGTACAAAAATTCAATATTGTCACAAAGCAAGGGGAGCAAAAAAATGCAGGCACGTTCAACAATGAAAATTAAGTAACTCTCGCCTTGCTAGGCAGCGTACCAGTAGAAGACATTTATGCAGCTGTTACATGGTCATTGGTACATACCTTTATAAAACATCACTGCATGGACATTCTGATCAACAGGGAGGGAGAAGTGGGACAAAGGGTGCTGAAACATTTGTTTGTTAATATACACTCTAAAGGAACTAGTCTACGGTCGTGGTGGAGGGAGACCCACAGAACAGGCTGCAGACTTGGACAGGGAACCAGTCTAGCTGTATCAACATGTGGGTTCAAGTCTCACAAGCCTGGGGGATGCAGAGACACCAGTGGTCCTCTTCTCCTCGGTCCAGGGCATCTGGGTGCACAGGTGCAGTGGACCGTCAGGGGTGCCCTTACCACAGGTGGTCATGGTTTATGGGGGGGCCCGCACAAAGAGGCTACAGGCCTCAATGTGAAGGTTGCAGCGGAGAAACCCACGATGGACTTTGTTTCTGGAGAGGCTGGGGACCAGGTTGGCACTATTGGCCCTCTTCAGCATGGACTAGGAGGCGCGGGTGCAGTGGTGCTGTCCGGTGACATTTTTGGCAGTCCAGAGTCCTCTTCAGCGGTTGTTAGGTGCCTGCAAGGATGCAGGGGAGCAGTTCTACTACTCCACAGGAGTTCCCTGTGCTGAGGTGAAGGCTAGCAGTCTTCTAGGGCTTTTGGAAGTTTCAGCAGCTGGTGAGGCGTCTTTCTCGCAATTATCGAAGTCAACAGGCAGGTTGGCAGGGTTGGTGCAGAGTCCATCATGGATTTTCAGCTCTTTCCTTTTGCATCTCTGGAATGTCCTCCTTCTTCTGGTCAGCAGAGATCTGCTTCTATGGTGCGAGGGGCTTTCCTAAACATTAAATGTAGAGGTGTTAGGGGTGTGTAGAGTAGTAGCCAATGGGCTACTGACCCTTGGGGCACTACATACCCTATATGACCTCTTCTTGTGGGAAATGGGCATAACCCTGTCCCAGGATTCCTAGGAATGGCATCACAAAGATACTTCTGAAATTCCGTGTTCACCTCACAGTAGCCCACCTTAGGGGTGGTACTAGCCTGGAGGTGGCACGCCTAACCGACTAGCTAATTTTCCCACTTGGTCAGGTGCCAAATGGGCTCAAGAGAAGGTGGTGGCTTCCTCTCCTGTGAGTGGAGCCAGATTTCAAAGGCGGGAGCCCTTTGAGGCTTGCCGCCTTAGGAAGGCTAATCAGCAGGTCATCCGGTGGAGGGGTTGGTGGGTGTTACACCCTTTTCCCAGACAGGTTTGTGTTCTGAGCCTCCTGAAAGCAGAAGGCTCTCAACGTATGGGGCCAGACAGTGTCTCTGGTGGCAAGCTGGTAGAAACCAGTCAGTGAGCACACCAGAGGCTAATAGGGTTTCAGAGGGCACCTCTAAGCTGCCCTCTGGGTGCATGTATTGGTAAATCCAACACTGGCATCAGTGTGCGTTCACCAATACGAAATGTTTGATACCAAACATCCCTATCTTCAGTGAAGCCAACATGTAGCTGGGGAACTCTTGTTAACCAGTGTCCAGCACATGCATTTAAAGTGGCTTCCCTGGTCGCTTACTATGTCTGAGAATTGACAGAGACATAGCAGGAGCAGGGGCATATGTGCTTGTGCAGACATGTCCTCACATGTAATGGAATGCACCCTGCCTTTTGGCTGTAATACTTTCTAGAGGGGTGACTTACATATATTGCATGCAATGTTAGGGGACATGGCACACTGGTTGTGTGCCATATCGTGTTTTCACTTTTGTCTGCACCAAGACACGCAGCCTACAATGGCAGCCTGTCATGTGCTTAGCCAGGGGTTCCTTAGGGTGGCACGATTCGTGCTGCAGCCCTTAGGGACCCTCTTAAGCACCTCAGGCCCTAGGTACCAGGTGTACCATTTACTAGGGACATACATAGGGTGCGAAAAGATTTGCCAGTTGGGGAAACAATTGTACAGTTTAGGGAGATAGAACACAGGCACTGGGGACCTGATTAACAGGGACCCAGTGCACTATAGCCAAAGTTGCATCAAATACTAGGCAAAAAGTGGGGGAGGTACTGCAACAAAAAACCCAGATCCCTACAACTGGAATTTGTTATTTACATCCTCCTCAAGGTTTTAATGTACAGGATACCTGCATGTGATTCATACAACAAGTCTGAATATGCTGCCTAGGGTTACATTGAGGCCAGTGAGAGGCACAATTGGTGTCCCACCTGATCCTCGCTTCCTCCTAGTCATCCCTTCCCACCTACCTGTGGTCTCTCATATGCTTTCTCTTTCTGTCTCTCACTATTCTCTTTTACCTGTGCAGTCTTTGGACATTGACCCTGTAGGAAAGTGCCATCTTTCTAGCATAGTTACCCCCACTCTTTGCCTGATGTCGGTGTGTTTAGACTGTAGTTCACTGGAATCCTGCAAATCAGGACCCAGTGACTGTACTGTCTTCTGTAAATCTGGTTGCTGGTAACCTTTCTACACCCACTATTGGGATATGGTGCACCCATGTAAGTCTCTAGTATATGGTACTTAGGTACCAAGGGCATTGGTACACCACGGGTCTCCCATATGCTGCAGCATATATTGTGCCACCCATGGGAGCCCATGCAAACTGTGTCATAGGTATCCCCACTTTTTGCCTGATGTCAGTGTATTTAGACTGTAGTTCACTGGTGTAAGGAAATGCCTCCTTGGCATGGTTACCCCCTGACTTTTTGCCTTTGCTGATGCTATGTTTTGAATTGAAAGTGTGCTGAGGCCTGCTAACCAGGCCCCAGCACCAGTGTTCTTTCCCTAACCTGTACTTTTGTATCCACAATTGGCACACCCTGGCATCCAGGTAAGTCCCTTGTAACTGGTACCTCTGGTACCAAAGGCCCTGATGCCAGGGAAGGTCTCTAAGGGCTACAGCATGTCTTATGCCACCCTGGAGACCCCTCACTCAGCACAGACACACTGCTTGCCAGCTTGTGTGTGCTGGTGAGAACAAAATGAGTAAGTCGACATGGCACTCCCCTCAGGGTGCCATGCCAGCCTCTCACTGCCTATGCAGTATAGGTAAGACACCCCTCTAGCAGGCCTTACAGCCCTAAGGCAGGGTGCACTATACCATAGGTGAGGGTACCAGTGCATGAGCATGGTACCCCTACAGTGTCTAAACAAAACCTTAGACATTGTAAGTGCAGGGTAGCCATAAGAGTATATGGTCTGGGAGTCTGTCAAACACGAACTCCACAGCACCATAATGGCTACACTGAAAACTGGGAAGTTTGGTATCAAACTTCTCAGCACAATAAATGCACACTGATGCCAGTGTACATTTTATTGTAAAATACACCCCAGAGGGCACCTTAGAGGTGCCCCCTGAAACTTAACCGACTATCTGTGTAGGCTGACTAGTTTTAGCAGCCTGCCACAAACCGAGACATGTTGCTGGCCCCATGGGGAGAGTGCCTTTGTCACTCTGAGGCCAGTAACAAAGCCTGCACTGGGTGGAGATGCTAACACCTCCCCCAGGCAGGAATTGTCACACCTGGCGGTGAGCCTCAAAGGCTCGCCCCCTTTGTTCCAGCACCGCAGGGCACTCCAGCTAGTGGAGTTGCCCGCCCCCTCCGGCCAGGGCCCCACTTTTGGCGGCAAGGCCGGAGGAAATAATGAGAATAACAAGGAGGAGTCACTGGCCAGTCAGGACAGCCCCTAAGGTGTCCTGAGCTGAAGTGACTCTAACTTTTAGAAATCGATTCCCCCAATGGGGATAGGATTGTGACCCCCTCCCCTTGGGAGGAGGCACAAAGAGGGTGTACCCACCCTCAGGGCTAGTAGCCATTGGCTACTAACCCCCCAGACCTAAACACGCCCTTAAATTTAGTATTTAAGGGCTTCCCTGAACCTAAAGATTTAGATTCCTGCAACTACAAGAAGAAGAGGACCGCTGAGCTGAAAGACCCCTGCAGAAGAAGAAAAGAAGACACTAACTGCTTTGGCCCCAGACCTACCGGCCTGTCTCCTGCCTTCTAAAAGAAACCTGCTCCAGCGACGCTTTCCCCAGGACCAGCGACCTCTGAATCCTCAGAGGACTGCCCTGCTTCAAGAAAGACAAGAAACTCCTGAGGACAGCGGCTCTGCTCCAAAAAGACTGCAACTTTGTTACAGAGGAGCAGATTTAAAGACCCCTGCAAATCCCCGCAAGAAGCGTGAGACTTGCAACACTGCACCCGGCGACCCCGACTCGACTGGTGGAGAACCAACACCTCAGGGAGGACCCTCCGGCGACTCCGAGACCGTGAGTAACCAAAGTTGTCCCCCCTGAGCCCCCACAGCAACACCTGCAGAGGGAATCCCGAGGCTCCCCCTGACCGCGACTGCCTGACTGTAAAATCCCGACGGCTGGAAAAGACCCTGCACCCGCAGCCCCCAGCACCTGAAGGAACGGAACTTCAGTGCAGGAGTGACCCCCAGGAGGCCCTCTCCCTTGCCCAGGTGGTGGCTACCCCGAGGAGCCCCCCCCTTGCCTGCCTGCACCGCTGAAGAGACCCCTTGGTCTCCCATTGACTCCCATTGGAAACCCGACGCTTGTTTGCACACTGCACCCGGCCGCCCCAGTGCTGCTGAGGGTGTACTTTTTGTGTGGACTTGTGTCCCCCCTGGTGCCCTACAAAACCCCCCTGGTCTGCCCTCCGAAGACGCGGGTACTTACCTGCTGGCAGACTGGAACCGGGGCACCCCCTTCTCTCCATTGAAGCCTATGCGTTTTGGGCACCACTTTGAACTCTGCACCTGACCGACCCTGAGCTGCTGGTGTGGTGACTTTGGGGTTGCTCTGAACCCCCAACGGTGGGCTACCTTGGACCCCAATCTTAACCCCGTAGGTGGTTTACTTACCTGCAAAAACTAACATTACTTTACCTCCCCCAGGAACTGTGAAAATTGCACTGTGTCCACTTTTAAAACAGCTATTTGTGTTTTATGTGAAAAGTATATATGCTACTGTAATTATTCAAAGTTCCTAATGTACTTACCTGCAATACCTTTCAAATGAGATATTACATGTAGAATGTGAACCTGTGGTTCTTAAAATAAACTAAGAAAATATATTTTTCTATAACAAAAACCTATTGGCTTGGAATTGTCTCTGAGTGTGTGTTCCTCATTTATTGCCTGTGTGTATGTACAACAAATGCTTAACACTACACCTTTGATAAGCCTACTGCTCGACCACACTACCACAAAATAGAGCATTAGTATTATCTCTTTTTGCCACTATCTTACCTCTGAGGGGAACCCTTGGACTCTGTGCATGCTATTGATTACTTTGAAATAGCACATACAGAGCCAACTTCCTACAACTGGGATCCTGCTAATCAGGACCCCACTGACTGTGGTCTCTCCTCTAAATTTGGTTTCTGGTCACCTTATTATGCCCACAATTAGCATACTGGTGCACCCATGTAAGTCCCTAGTATATGGTACTTAGGTACCCAGGGCATTGGTACACAAGGGGTCTGCCATGGGCTGCAGCATATATTGTGTGACCCATGGGAGTCTATGCAAACTGTGTCTGCAGGTCTGCCATTGCAGCCTGCGTGAAATGGTGCATACACCCTTTCGTCACGAACCTGGTCACTGCCCTTAGACATTAAAAGTCACCCCTCTGGTAGGCCCTTCAACCCAAGGGCAGGGTGCATATCTCCAAGTGTGAGGGTACCCCTGTATGAGCAGGGTGCCCCTAATGACCTCAGGCCAATTTGTGGACCCTGTAAGTGCGGGGAAGCCATCTTAAGATATGTAGTGGACACTGGTCACACAAGTGCTCCAACTACATAATGGCTTTACCGAACCTAGGCATGTTTGATATCAAAATGTTGAAATCATGCAACTACACTGATTCCAGTGTTAGTTGCATGATACCATGTACTCTGGGGGTTCATTAGAGGATCCCCCAGTTCTGCCTGTGGGGCCTTATGGGGTCTAGCTGCTAGCCCACGCTGCTGCTGAACCAGACACTGTTCTGCCCTCCTGCTGGTGAGCCAGGCTCAGGCCAGAGAACCAGAACAAAGGATTTCCTTCAAGGGAGAAGTATGATAACCTCTTCCTGTGTATTAGGTGTCTAAGGGCTGGGGTGGGACGGTCTCTGAGGGCCAACAGACTGCTTTGAAGGGCACATTTGATGCACTCTTTACATAATCTGGTTTGTACCAGTTCAGGAACCCCCGGTTCCCGCTCTGGCGCAAAACGGCACAAGTGACCACCCCCCTATCCAGCTCCTCCCCTAGAGAGGTGCACAGAGCTCTGCCAGGTGGCCACTTGATTCTGCCATCTTGGAAATAAGATATGCAGAGGCCCTTGGGAGATTCTGACTGGTTAGGCCAGGTAGATGACGTCCCTGACCCCCTCTGATAAGTGGGTCACTTCAGAGAGTGACCAACCCCCTTTTAGCGTTACTTAAGGGATCCCCTGTGGGTGGGACCTCATATTCATCAAGCAGGACTCTCAAAGGAACTCTCTGCAGCACATCTTCTGCTCCTGGCCTCTGGAACCCCTGCTGGTTTGCTTTGGAACCAAAAATACGTCTGCTTCTGGTAGGAAGGCTCCCATAGCAACATTGTTTGTCTGGATCCTGCAAGAATTCTGCAACATCCAAGGCTGTGCATCCTTCAGGGTCACAAGGACTCTGCACCTGGAAGCACAAAGGAATCTCCCTTGGAGTGAAGGAGTCACTCCCCTGCATCCGCAGGCACCTCAAGACAACGTCGACGGGCTGGTGGGGTCTGCTGTCCAAAGGACATCAGAAGATCCTGCTTCACAGATAGTGAATCTGTGGGCTGCTCTGGGTCCTGCTTGTCTTCTAACCAACATGGGAGACTGTGGGCCCCTCCTCTTGTCACTGGACTGGAACCCCTGTGTTCTGCAACTGTTGCACTTGCCAAGGCTTGTTGACTCTTCCACCAGGAGATCTTCAGGCGCCAAGAAGCCCCGGCCTTCGGCACTCTGCAACTCAAAGCTCAGTCCCGGTCCTGCATCTCTTGCGATGTGAGACTTCTGAGTTTGTTGTGCTGGTAAGGCCTCCTTGTGACTCCCTGTGTTCATCGCCCGTGGGCCACTCGTGGGAGCTCCATCAACTTTTGCTGCCCTTCCTGTGTGCTGATGGCCAGTCCTGACTCCCCCCTCAAGTGTAGAGTCTACTTGACCTTGCTGGTTCCCAAACCTGCGCAAATACTTCTTCTGCTCCTGCTTGCATTTGTCAGTGCATCTTGGTGACCTGGATGGTCACTGACCCTCCTGCAATCTGGCGACCATTGAGGGACAACTCATAGGTGACTCCTGGGATCTTCTGCAGCTCCTAGACCTCACAGCTGGACTTCTTCTTCCACCAACCTGCAGTAACTTCACCTCCCAGAGCATGGGTACCCGCAAACATTTTCCCAGGGGCCAAAAAGTTTGGTCTGTGATGTGACCGAGGGCCACATCAATGCCAGTGGAATGGCGGTCGGGCAAGGGAGTTGGGAGGACTGGTGGTTAAGTATTGGTAGGTGAAGCGAAGGGTATACATCTAGTGGCTGAATTGAGCAATATGAAACTAGAAAACCTGGGATTAATCTTAGCTTCCCCACTTTTCCAAATTGTGTGATCCTAGGCAATGACTTAATTTTATGTTCAGGGTCTGCACAGTACAAATCTGCTTCTGTGTTTGATTTAATAAAATCCAATGCTGTTCATCTATAATAGGAACCCAGGCCACTCAAAAAGTGCACATAACATCTAACTTACTTGTTTAATTCACTATTGGCGTATTAGTCAGTGTAGAAGTGAAAATTAATGTTTCTAAATACTTGTTTGAAAACTATCACATTTAAATTAATACTTCTCATTGACCTGATACAATAAATTATACTTAGGTGAAATGGACTGCGTGTTAACTTAATACACTTTTTGAATTTTGAAGTGACTGTTATATTTATAAACTTTTGCTGCAAGATGTCTTTAAAAATGAACTTGCTTTTAAAGTGAAGCTCAGGACTCCCTGGTTACTTTCTTTCCTTAACACCAGTTAACCTTGAAATAAACCATTGCCTCTTTATTTACTATCAAGTTAGGAGCAACCCTGTACTCCTGTTGTCCAGGGGACCGCATGTAAAGGTCAAGTGAGCCGCATGCGGCCTCCGGGCCGTACTTTGAGTATCCATGTCCCAGAGGGTGGGCATTGCCACCCGCACCACCTGGGCACCTCCAAAGATGCTAGACTCTTCCCCCTTCTTTTGCAGGTCCTCCACATCCAGGAATCATCCCAGGGTTCCATCAGCCTGGTCCACGGATCGTGGCAGCAGCTGGACAATCCGAGGCATCCACTGACTTCAGAGAGAGTCCCTTCTCCCCTGTACATCTGGGTCCCATGGTACTCCGTCTTCTGGGTATCCTGTCTTGGGAGTCATCTCCAACCTTCCTCTTGTCTGCTGGTTTCCTTGGGGTCCATTCAGGAGGGTCCTGAATCCCACAAACTCCAACCACAACTCTGTGTGTTAGCCTATTGGACAACTGGGTGGGTAACTACCTTTCACCTGGTTGCTGGGGACATTTACAGAACTTACCTCTGGTGTAACTATCTGCCCCCAACTCATAGCTAACTACCACACTTTCCTTGGCTGGGTTCACTATTTCACATCCCACTTTTTTAGTATATGGTTTAGCCCTCCCATAGGGCCCTGTCTGTTTTTATGCTATTTGTTAAGGTTATTTTGAGTATATATTGTGTGTATATATATATTCAAATATAGATATACCAATGCTAGTATAGTAGTAGGGCTGTAATAAAGTATCCTTTATTTTTGCAACACTGTGATTCTCTCTTCTGGGTGAGTTACTGTCTGACTACTGTGGTGTTGCAAGTGCTTCACATTCCTCCTGGATAATCTTCATCCGCTCACCTCAGCTACTTCCTTGAGAGCTTTTTGCTATCTGGACACCTATTCCCTATCACTAAGGGTTGCCTAGACTTAGTAGAGTCTGCCACACCATAGGTGCACAGCATAAACTGAGCCATCCTCCTACAGACCCTTTCTAATTTTCTCCCATCCGACCTTTATACCCTCCAACCTGACCATCCAGGTAAACTGGATAGGTGAAGTGTGCCTTTCTGTGACATCTTCCCTGTTAGAGCCATGCAAGTCCTACGGACACAAACCATGCCCGAATCTCAGCTAATGCCTCTTGTAACTCTCCTAGTCTCTCCCATCCTTCTTCTTACCCTAACTATGGTATTTATTATCACACCTGTAAAATAAGATAAAGATATATTATTAAGTCATGCCCTTAAGATGTTCAAATTACAGGCACCATTTGCAGTGAGTCCACCATCTGATGAGGGGCAAGTAGTGCATATGTAGGACCCAAGCATGCACAGTTTAGAATGATGCACATCTTCCTTGAATGGAAAATGCACTTGCGCATAGCATACAATCTTGAATTACACTCCAAGGTTGTTAGCCCTAGCAGAATACTCACAAAACCATTGTGCAGAGAAGAACAGAGCTGTTGAAGTGGTCTGTCCAGCAGCAGTGTATTGCATTTTTATGACCAGGCAAGTTATCAGCGTTGATTCCCAAGGGGAGCTTTAAAATATAGCAAGTGAAGGTGACAGAAAACAACAGCCTGGACAGTCACTGATAGACGTTCAAGAATCTATCACATTGTTTCTACTAGTGAGATGAAACCAAAAGAGAAACAGATTTGTTCTACCAGTAAGTTGTGTGTAATTTTGGACTTTAGAGTTGGGCAGTAGCCTGGAATCCATCCTAAACTGACAGGATGTCCAAGTCCCCTTACTCTCAGTTTACCTGCCTTGTTTAGAGGTTTTCCTTTTTTTTGTGGCTGCTACATCAGTTTTTCTGATGGTGGAGCCACAGCCTGTGTTCTGTATTTTGAAGTTACCTGCTGTTAAATGCCCCCTAATTCTGCTGAGCATCCAGATGCTTGCATACACATTCATAAACCCATCTTTCAACTCTTCCTGCTTGCCAAAAAGCACCCTACAGTACATTATCCACAAATATTTGAAGGTTGAAGTTCTAAAAGTAAATGATCCTTTTCTTAAATATTTGGGCTGTTTTCAGTTCTTCCCCTCTCTTTGATCAGGGCAGGCATGGAAATATAGCTACTTCCAGGAGGCATGCACTCATCAGGGAGATTAATTGATTATAACACTGACTCTACTGCCTGTATCAATACTTATTATGTCTTTAGTTACAGAATAAGGGTGTTAACGAGGGTGTATTTATAACTATCCGGCTGACTTGCCTGTGCACCTGTCTCATTCGCATATGTGATTGTGTTTTCATTGACAATTGTTCCTTTACAGTTCCTACTGTAGTTTCCACTAAATAAATCATGCATTTTTTCTGTTTTCTAGCTTCAGATCAGATTCCACTAATTGAAGATCTGGAACAGATATTTATGCGCTCTTGGAGGGAATCCCACCTAACAGAAATTCGTCAGTATCCGCCGAACATGTCACATGGTTTTCCTCAAATGCCCAGCTATTTATCACTGGTCACCACAGCACAGCTGCCCTGGCTGGCCGGGCTAGCTGCCAGCTCTTGCAACGAATGTGTTAAGATTATTGAATGCAGCTACTCCCTAGCGGAGGGACTTTCAGAAATGTTTAAGCTGCTTATTGAAGGAAAACTAGAAAAGACCAATTATGTGGTAATGATATGTGCCACACGAGCCCGGAGTCTAGAATCATGCATTGCAGTGACTGGTGAGCTTTATAAGTACACTGTTGGTGTTGTTCAGAGGATATTATAAAATGTATATTGATTGACCCACTTTTTGCTACTTTTTTAGGTATTTGTTGTAACTGTTGCAATACTGGGGCAAGCGCACATTTTTGATGAGTGGCGAGGACTAAAATCTAAGCAAGTGAAAATCAGTTGGATCTTTGGTCGCTCCAGTCGGAGGACTTATAATGCTTAGGGACTGGGGAATTAAAAGGCTAGTACTGTGGACCTCTCCAAACACTTGCAAGTCAAAGGCTGCAAATGAGACTACAAGAGGTATGTTAAAAACTAGGAGTACTGTTGGGGTGTGAGAAATTGAGTCCTGCAGTGCATAGATTGCCAGACCGCCATATATAGAAAGGTGCACCACAGAAGACATGGGCGACTGGGCACTTCAATAGTGGCTCAAATACTAGAAACTGTGAGCGGGCTCCTCATCCCTGAGATGGCCATATGCTTAATTAAACTTCAGAAAGTGAGAGAAAACAGGAGCGTCAATGGACAGGATTAGCTTGAAGAAATGCGCAGAGGTGCATATTAGCGGCTGAGACATAGGTTACAGAGAAGCAGGATCCCTGATATCACATCATAGGAGACAGAACAGAGGCAGGATCCTAATTGTCCGTAAATTGACTGTGAACTTGCAGTAGCAGTTGCAGTTAATCTTAAAAGAAGTCCAACTGGAGACAAAGCCATGGTCATGATAGAGGAAGGAACTGATTTTCTAACCCATACACTAACGTGTCACAAATTTGGCAGGATAGTAGAGGGTGCCCAAAGTAACATCGAGTACTGCAGATGAAATTATATGAAAGGTGTAGGAAGTTGGCTCTGTATGTGCTATTTCAAAGTAAGGAATAGCATGCACAGAGTCCAAGGGTTCCCCTTAGAGGTAAAATAGTGGTAAAAATAGATAATACTAATGCTCTATTTTGTGGTAGTGTGGTCGAGCAGTAGGCTTATCCAAGGAGTAGTGTTAAGCATTTGTTGTACATACACATAGACAATAAATGAGGTACACACACTCAGAGACAAATCGCACACTTTCAATTGTAAACATAGCATCAGCAAAGGCAAAAAGTCAGGGAGCAACCATGCCAAGGAGGCATTTCCTTACACAACCCCCCCCCAAACGAAAGAGGATGAGACTAACCTTTCCCAAGAGAGTCTTCATTTTCTAAGTGGAAGAACCTGGAAAGGCCATCTGCATTGGCATGGGCAGTCCCAGGTCTGTGTTCCACTATAAAGTCCATTCCCTGTAGGGAGATGGACCACCTCAACAGTTTAGGATTTTCACCTTTCATTTGCATCAGCCATTTGAGAGGTCTGTGGTCAGTTTGAACTAGGAAGTGAGTCTGTAGGAAGTTGGCTCTGTATGTGCTATTTCAAAGTAAGGAATAGCATGCACAGAGTCCAAGGGTTCCCCTTAGAGGTAAAATAGTGGTAAAAAATAGATAATACTAATGCTCTATTTTGTGGTAGTGTGGTCGAGCAGTAGGCTTATCCAAGGAGTAGTGTTAAGCATTTGTTGTACATACACATAGACAATAAATGAGGTACACACACTCAGAGACAAATACAGCCAATAGGTTTTGTATAGAAAAATATCTTTTCTTAGTTTATTTTAAGAACCACAGGTTCAAATTCTACATGTAATATCTCATTCGAAAGGTATTGCAGGTAAGTACTTTAGGAACGTTAAATCATAAAAATTGCATGTATACTTTCCAAGTTATTGACAAATAGCTGTTTTAAAAGTGGACACTTAGTGCAATTTTCACAGTTCCTGGGGGAGGTAAGTTTTTGTTAGTTTTACCAGGTAAGTAGGACACTTACAGGGTTCAGTTCTTGATCCAAGGTAGCCCACCGTTGGGGGTTCAGAGCAACCCCAAAGTCACCACACCAGCAGCTCAGGGCCGGTCAGGTGCAGAGTTCAAAGTGGTGCCCAAAACACATAGGCTAGAATGGAGAGAAGGGGGTGCCCCGGTTCCGGTCTGCTTGCAGGTAAGTACCCGCGTCTTCGGAGGGCAGACCAGGGGGGTTTTGTAGGGCACCGGGGGGGACACAAGCCCACACAGAAATTTCACCCTCAGCAGCGCGGGGGCGGCCGGGTGCAGTGTAGAAGCAAGCGTCGGGTTTGTAATGTTAGTCTATGAGAGATCTCGGGATCTCTTCAGCGCTGCAGGCAGGCAAGGGGGGGGTTCCTCGGGGAAACCTCCACTTGGGCAAGGGAGGGGGACTCCTGGGGGTCACTTCTCCAGTGAAAGTCCGGTCCTTCAGGTCCTGGGGGCTGCGGGTGCAGGGTCTCTCCCAGGCGTCGGGACTTTAGGTTCAAAGAGTCGCGGTCAGGGGAAGCCTCGGGATTCCCTCTGCAGGCGGCGCTGTGGGGGCTCAGGGGGGACAGGTTTTGGTACTCACAGTATCAGAGTAGTCCTGGGGTCCCTCCTGAGGTGTTGGATCGCCACCAGTCGAGTCGGGGTCGCCGGGTGCAGTGTTGCAAGTCTCACGCTTCTTGCGGGGAGCTTGCAGGGTTCTTTAAAGCTGCTGGAAACAAAGTTGCAGCTTTTCTTGGAGCAGGTCCGCTGTCCTCGGGAGTTTCTTGTCTTTTCGAAGCAGGGGCAGTCCTCAGAGGATGTCGAGGTCGCTGGTCCCTTTGGAAGGCGTCGCTGGAGCAGGATCTTTGGAAGGCAGGAGACAGGCCGGTGAGTTTCTGGAGCCAAGGCAGTTGTCGTCTTCTGGTCTTCCGCTGCAGGGGTTTTCAGCTGGGCAGTCCTTCTTCTTGTAGTTGCAGGAATCTAATTTTCTAGGGTTCAGGGTAGCCCTTAAATACTAAATTTAAGGGCGTGTTTAGGTCTGGGGGGCTAGTAGCCAATGGCTACTAGCCCTGAGGGTGGGTACACCCTCTTTGTGCCTCCTCCCAAGGGGAGGGGGTCACAATCCTAACCCTATTGGGGGAATCCTCCATCTGCAAGATGGAGGATTTCTAAAAGTTAGAGTCACCTCAGCTCAGGACACCTTAGGGGCTGTCCTGACTGGCCAGTGACTCCTCCTTGTTTTTCTCATTATTTTCTCCGGCCTTGCCGCCAAAAGTGGGGCCTGGCCGGAGGGGGCGGGCAACTCCACTAGCTGGAGTGTCCTGCTGGGTTGGCACAAAGGAGGTGAGCCTTTGAGGCTCACCGCCAGGTGTGACAATTCCTGCCTGGGGGAGGTGTTAGCATCTCCACCCAGTGCAGGCTTTGTTACTGGCCTCAGAGTGACAAAGGCACTCTCCCCATGGGGCCAGCAACATGTCTCGGTTTGTGGCAGGCTGCTAAAACTAGTCAGCCTACACAGATAGTCGGTTAAGTTTCAGGGGGCACCTCTAAGGTGCCCTCTGTGGTGTATTTTACAATAAAATGTACACTGGCATCAGTGTGCATTTATTGTGCTGAGAAGTTTGATACCAAACTTCCCAGTTTTCAGTGTAGCCATTATGGTGCTGTGGAGTTCGTGTTTGACAGACTCCCAGACCATATACTCTTATGGCTACCCTGCACTTACAATGTCTAAGGTTTTGTTTAGACACTGTAGGGGTACCATGCTCATGCACTGGTACCCTCACCTATGGTATAGTGCACCCTGCCTTAGGGCTGTAAGGCCTGCTAGAGGGGTGTCTTACCTATACTGCATAGGCAGTGAGAGGCTGGCATGGCACCCTGAGGGGAGTGCCATGTCGACTTACTCGTTTTGTCCTCACTAGCACACACAAGCTGGTAAGCAGTGTGTCTGTGCTGAGTGAGAGGTCTCCAGGGTGGCATAAGACATGCTGCAGCCCTTAGAGACCTTCCTTGGCATCAGGGCCCTTGGTACTAGAAGTACCAGTTACAAGGGACTTATCTGGATGCCAGGGTCTGCCAATTGTGGATACAAAAGTACAGGTTAGGGAAAGAACACTGGTGCTGGGGCCTGGTTAGCAGGCCTCAGCACACTTTCAATTGTAAACATAGCATCAGCAAAGGCAAAAAGTCAGGGGGCAACCATGCCAAGGAGGCATTTCCTTACACAACCCCCCCCCAAACGAAAGAGGATGAGACTAACCTTTCCCAAGAGAGTCTTCATTTTCTAAGTGGAAGAACCTGGAAAGGCCATCTGCATTGGCATGGGCAGTCCCAGGTCTGTGTTCCACTATAAAGTCCATTCCCTGTAGGGAGATGGACCACCTCAACAGTTTAGGATTTTCACCTTTCATTTGCATCAGCCATTTGAGAGGTCTGTGGTCAGTTTGAACTAGGAAGTGAGTCCCAAAGAGGTATGGTCTCAGCTTCTTCAGGGACCAAACCACAGCAAAGGCCTCCCTCTCAATGGCACTCCAACGCTGCTCCCTGGGGAGTAACCTCCTGCTAATGAAAGCAACAGGCTGGTCAAGGCCATCATCATTTGTTTGGGACAAAACTGCCCCTATCCCATGTTCAGAGGCATCAGTCTGCACAATGAACTGCTTAGAATAATCTGGAGCTTTGAGAACTGGTGCTGAGCACATTGCTTGTTTCAGGGTGTCAAAGGCCTGTTGGCATTCCACAGTCCAGTTCACTTTCTTGGGCATTTTCTTGGAGGTGAGTTCAGTGAGGGCTGTCACAATGGATCCATATCCCTTCACAAACCTCCTGTAATACCCAGTCAAGCCAAGGAATGCCCTGACTTGAGTCTGGGTTTTTGGAGCTACCCAGTCCAGAATAGTCTGGATCTTGGGTTGGAGTGGCTGAACTTGGCCTCCACCTACAAGGTGGCCCAAGTAAACCACAGTTCCCTGCCCTATCTGGCATTTGGATGCCTTGATAGAGAGGCCTGCAGATTGCAGAGCCTTCAAAACCTTCTTCAGGTGGACCAGGTGATCCTGCCAGGTGGAGCTAAAGACAGCAATATCATCAAGATAAGCTGTGCTAAAGGACTCCAAGCCAGCAAGGACTTGATTCACCAACCTTTGGAAGGTGGCAGGGGCATTCTTTAAACCAAAGGGCATAACAGTAAACTGATAATGCCCATCAGGTGTGGAGAATGCTGTTTTCTCTTTTGCTCCAGGTGCCATTTTTATTTGCCAGTACCCTGCTGTCAAGTCAAAGGTACTTTGGAATTTGGCAGCACCTAATTTGTCTATGAGCTCATCAGCTCTTGGAATTGGATGCGCATCTGTCTTGGTGACAGAATTGAGCCCTCTGTAGTCCACACAAAACCTCATCTCTTTCTTTCCATCTTTGGTGTGAGGTTTGGGGACTAAGACCACTGGGCTAGCCCAGGGGCTGTCAGAGCGCTCAATCACTCCCAATTCCAGCATCTTGTGGACTTCACCTTGATGCTTTCCTTAACATGGTCAGATTGTCTAAAGATTTTGTTCTTGACAGGCATGCTGTCTCCTGTGTCCACATCATGGGTACACAGGTGTGTCTGACCAGGGGTTAAGGAGAAGAGTTCAGGAAACTGTTGTAGGACTCTCCTACAATCAGCTTGCTGTTGGCCAGAGAGGGTGTCTGAGTAGATCACTCCATCTACTGTGCCATCTTTTGGGTCTGATGACAGAAGATCAGGGAGAGGTTCACTCTCTGCCTCCTGATCCTCATCTGTTACCATCAACAGATTCACATCAGCCCTGTCATGGAAGAGCTTAAGGCGGTTCACATGGATCACCCTCTTGGGGCTCCTGCTTGTGCCCAGGTCCACCAGGTAGGTGACCTGACTCTTCCTTTCTAGTACTGGGTAAGGGCCACTCCATTTGTCCTGGAGTGCCCTGGGAGCCACAGGCTCCAGAACCCAGACTTTCTGCCCTGGTTGGAACTCAACCAGTGCAGCCTTTTGGTCATACCAAAACTTCTGGAGCTGTTGGCTGGCCTCAAGGTTTTTGGTTGCCTTTTCCATGTACTCTGCCATTCTAGAGCGAAGGCCAAGTACATAGTCCACTATGTCCTGTTTAGGCTCATGGAGAGGTCTCTCCCAGCCTTCTTTAACAAGGGCAAGTGGTCCCCTTACAGGATGACCAAACAGAAGTTCAAAGGGTGAGAATCCTACTCCCTTCTGTGGCACCTCTCTGTAAGCGAAAAGCAGGCATGGCAAGAGGACATCCCATCTCCTTTTGAGTTTTTCTGGGAGCCCCATGATCATGCCTTTTAATGTCTTGTTGAATCTCTCAACCAAGCCATTAGTTTGGGGATGGTATGGTGTAGTGAATTTATAAGTCACTCCACACTCATTCCACATGTGCTTTAGGTATGCTGACATGAAGTTGGTACCTCTGTCAGACACCACCTCCTTAGGGAAACCCACTCTGGTAAAGATACCAATGAGGGCCTTGGCTACTGCAGGGGCAGTAGTTGACCTAAGGGGAATAGCTTCAGGATACCTGGTAGCATGATCCACTACTACCAGGATATACATATTTCCTGAGGCTGTGGGAGGTTCCAGTGGACCAACTATGTCCACACCCACTCTTTCAAAGGGGACCCCCACCACTGGAAGTGGAATGAGGGGGGCCTTTGGATGCCCACCTGTCTTACCACTGGCTTGACAGGTGGGGCAGGAGATGCAAAACTCCTTAACCATGTTGGACATATTGGGCCAGTAGAAGTGGTTGACTAACCTCTCCCACGTCTTGGTTTGTCCCAAATGTCCAGCAAGGGGAATGTCATGGGCCAATGTTAGGATGAACTCTCTGAACAGCTGAGGCACTACCACTCTCCTAGTGGCACCAGGTTTGGGGTCTCTGGCCTCAGTGTACAGGAGTCCATCTTCCCAATAGACCCTATGGGTTCCAGTTTTCTTGCCCTTGGACTCTTCAGCAGCTTGCTGCCTAAGGCCTTCAAGAGAGGGACAGGTTTCTTGTCCCTTACACAGCTCCTCCCTTGAGGGTCCCCCTGGGCCTAAGAGCTCAACCTGATAAGGTTCAAGCTCCAAAGGCTCAGTTCCCTCAGAGGGCAGAACTTCTTCCTGAGAAGAGAGTTTCCCTTTCTTTTGCTGTGTTGCAGTTGGTTTCCCAACTGACTTTCCTGTTCTCTTGGTAGGCTGGGCCATTTTTCCAGACTCCAGCTCTACTTGTTCACCCTGTGCCTTGCACTGTGCTCTTGTTTTCACACACACCAGTTCAGGGATACCCAGCATTGCTGCATGGGTTTTTAGTTCTACCTCAGCCCATGCTGAGGACTCCAGGTCATTTCCAAGCAGACAGTCCACTGGGATATTTGAGGAGACCACCACCTGTTTCAGGCCATTGACCCCTCCCCATTCTAAAGTAACCATTGCCATGGGATGTACTTTTCTCTGATTGTCAGCGTTGGTGACTGTGTAAGTTTTTCCAGTCAGGTATTGGCCAGGGGAAACCAGTTTCTCTGTCACCATGGTGACACTGGCACCTGTATCCCTCAGGCCCTCTATTCTAGTCCCATTAATTAAGAGTTGCTGTCTGTATTTTTGCATGTTAGGCGGCCAGACAGCTAGTGTGGCTAAATCCACCCCGCCCTCAGAAACTAGAATAGCTTCAGTGTGGACCCTGATTTGCTCTGGGCACACTGTTGATCCCACTTGGAGACTAGCCATACCAGTGTTACCTGGATGGGAGTTTGGAGTGGAACCTTTCTTGGGACAGGCCTTGTCTCCAGTTTGGTGTCCATGCTGTTTACAGCTATGACACCAGGCCTTTTTGGGATCAAAGTTTTTACCCTTGTACCCATTGTTTTGTGAAGAGGCTCTGGGCCCACCCTCCTGTGCAGGTTTTTGGGGGCCTGTAGAAGACTCTTTACTATTTTTAGTTTTGGCTGTCTCATCACCCTTCCCCTGGGGAGTCTTTGTGACCCCTTTCTTTTGGTCACCCCCTGTTGAAGTCTTGGACACCCTTGTCTTGACCCAATGGTCCGCCTTCTTTCCCAATTCTTGGGGAGAAATTGGTCCTAGGTCTACCAGATGCTGATGCAGTTTATCATTGAAACAATTACTTAACAGGTGTTCTTTCACAAATAAATTGTACAGCCCATCATAATTACTTACACCACTGCCTTGAATCCAACCATCTAGTGTTTTCACTGAGTAGTCAACAAAGTCAACCCAGGTCTGGCTCGAGGATTTTTGAGCCCCCCTGAACCTAATCCTGTACTCCTCAGTGGAGAATCCAAAGCCCTCAATCAGGGTACCCTTCATGAGGTCATAAGATTCTGCATCTTTTCCAGAGAGTGTGAGGAGTCTATCCCTACACTTTCCAGTGAACATTTCCCAAAGGAGAGCACCCCAGTGAGATCTGTTCACTTTTCTGGTTACACAAGCCCTCTCAAAAGCTGTGAACCACTTGGTGATGTCATCACCATCTTCAAATTTTGTTACAATCCCTTTGGGGATTTTTAACATGTCAGGAGAATCTCTGACCCTATTTATATTGCTGCCACCATTGATGGGTCCTAGGCCCATCTCTTGTCTTTCTCTTTCTATGGCTAGGAGCTGTCTCTCTAAAGCCAATCTTTTGGCCATCCTGGCTAACAGGAGGTCATCTTCACTGAGAGCATCCTCAGTGATTTCAGAAATGTGGGACCCTCCTGTGAGGGACTCACTATTTCTGACTAACACAGTTGGGGACAGGACTTGAGGGGTCCTGTTCTCCCTATTTAGGACTGGAGGAGGGACATTGGCCTCCAAGTCACTAATTTCTTCCTCTGTGAGGTCATCATCAGAGGGGTTGGCTTTTTCAAACTCTGCCAACAGCTCCTGGAGCTGAATTTTGGTAGGTCTGGAGCCAATGGTTATTTTTTTGATATTACAGAGAGACCTTAGCTCCCTCATCTTAAGATGGAGGTAAGGTGTGGTGTCGAGTTCCACCACCTGCATCTCTGTATCAGACATTATTCTGCTAAGAGTTGGAATACTTTTTTAAGAATCTAAAACTGTTTCTAGAATCTAATTCAAACTTTTAACAAACTTTTAAACTCTAAAAAGAAAATGCTAAACAGGGACTTAACACACAAGGCCCTAGCAGGACTTTTAAGAATTTAGAAAAATTTCAAATTGCAAAAATGAATTTCTAATGACAATTTTGGAATTTGTCGTGTGATCAGGTATTGGCTGAGTAGTCCAGCAAATGCAAAGTCTTGTACCCCACCGCTGATCCACCAATGTAGGAAGTTGGCTCTGTATGTGCTATTTCAAAGTAAGGAATAGCATGCACAGAGTCCAAGGGTTCCCCTTAGAGGTAAAATAGTGGTAAAAAATAGATAATACTAATGCTCTATTTTGTGGTAGTGTGGTCGAGCAGTAGGCTTATCCAAGGAGTAGTGTTAAGCATTTGTTGTACATACACATAGACAATAAATGAGGTACACACACTCAGAGACAAATCCAGCCAATAGGTTTTGTTATAGAAAAATATCTTTTCTTAGTTTATTTTAAGAACCACAGGTTCAAATTCTACATGTAATATCTCATTCGAAAGGTATTGCAGGTAAGTACTTTAGGAACGTTAAATCATAAAAATTGCATGTATACTTTCCAAGTTATTGACAAATAGCTGTTTTAAAAGTGGACACTTAGTGCAATTTTCACAGTTCCTAGGGGAGGTAAGTATTTGTTAGGTTAACCAGGTAAGTAAGACACTTACAGGGCTTAGTTCTTGGTCCAAGGTAGCCCACCGTTGGGGGTTCAGAGCAACCCCAAAGTCACCACACCAGCAGCTCAGGGCCGGTCAGGTGCAGAGTTCAAAGTGGTGCCCAAAACACATAGGCTAGAATGGAGAGAAGGGGGTGCCCCGGTTCCGGTCTGCTTGCAGGTAAGTACCCGCGTCTTCGGAGGGCAGACCAGGGGGGTTTTGTAGGGCACCGGGGGGGACACAAGCCCACACAGAAATTTCACCCTCAGCAGCGCGGGGGCGGCCGGGTGCAGTGTAGAAGCAAGCGTCGGGTTTGTAATGTTAGTCTATGAGAGATCTCGGGATCTCTTCAGCGCTGCAGGCAGGCAAGGGGGGGGTTCCTCGGGGAAACCTCCACTTGGGCAAGGGAGGGGGACTCCTGGGGGTCACTTCTCCAGTGAAAGTCCGGTCCTTCAGGTCCTGGGGGCTGCGGGTGCAGGGTCTCTCCCAGGCGTCGGGACTTTAGGTTCAAAGAGTCGCGGTCAGGGGAAGCCTCGGGATTCCCTCTGCAGGCGGCGCTGTGGGGGCTCAGGGGGGACAGGTTTTGGTACTCACAGTATCAGAGTAGTCCTGGGGTCCCTCCTGAGGTGTTGGATCGCCACCAGTCGAGTCGGGGTCGCCGGGTGCAGTGTTGCAAGTCTCACGCTTCTTGCGGGGAGCTTGCAGGGTTCTTTAAAGCTGCTGGAAACAAAGTTGCAGCTTTTCTTGGAGCAGGTCCGCTGTCCTCGGGAGTTTCTTGTCTTTTCGAAGCAGGGGCAGTCCTCAGAGGATGTCGAGGTCGCTGGTCCCTTTGGAAGGCGTCGCTGGAGCAGGATCTTTGGAAGGCAGGAGACAGGCCGGTGAGTTTCTGGAGCCAAGGCAGTTGTCGTCTTCTGGTCTTCCTCTGCAGGGGTTTTCAGCTAGGCAGTCCTTCTTCTTGTAGTTGCAGGAATCTAATTTTCTAGGGTTCAGGGTAGCCCTTAAATACTAAATTTAAGGGCGTGTTTAGGTCTGGGGGGTTAGTAGCCAATGGCTACTAGCCCTGAGGGTGGGTACACCCTCTTTGTGCCTCCTCCCAAGGGGAGGGGGTCACAATCCTAACCCTATTGGGGGAATCCTCCATCTGCAAGATGGAGGATTTCTAAAAGTTAGAGTCACCTCAGCTCAGGACACCTTAGGGGCTGTCCTGACTGGCCAGTGACTCCTCCTTGTTGCTTTCTTTGTTCCCTCCAGCCTTGCCGCCAAAAGTGGGGGCCGTGGCCGGAGGGGGCGGGCAACTCCACTAAGCTGGAGTGCCCTGCTGGGCTGTGACAAAGGGGTGAGCCTTTGAGGCTCACCGCCAGGTGTCACAGCTCCTGCCTGGGGGAGGTGTTAGCATCTCCACCCAGTGCAGGCTTTGTTGCTGGCCTCAGAGTGACAAAGGCACTCTCCCCATGGGGCCAGCAACATGTCTCTAGTGTGGCAGGCTGCTGGAACTAGTCAGCCTACACAGATAGTCGGTTAAGTTTCAGGGGGCACCTCTAAGGTGCCCTCTGGGGTGTATTTTGCAATAAAATGTACACTGGCATCAGTGTGCATTTATTGTGCTGAGAAGTTTGATACCAAACTTCCCAGTTTTCAGTGTAGCCATTATGGTGCTGTGGAGTTCGTGTTTGACAGACTCCCAGACCATATACTCTTATGGCTACCCTGCACTTACAATGTCTAAGGTTTTGTTTAGACACTGTAGGGGTACCATGCTCATGCACTGGTACCCTCACCTATGGTATAGTGCACCCTGCCTTAGGGCTGTAAGGCCTGCTAGAGGGGTGTCTTACCTATACTGCATAGGCAGTGAGAGGCTGGCATGGCACCCTGAGGGGAGTGCCATGTCGACTTACTCGTTTTGTCCTCACTAGCACACACAAGCTGGCAAGCAGTGTGTCTGTGCTGAGTGAGAGGTCTCCAGGGTGGCATAAGACATGCTGCAGCCCTTAGAGACCTTCCTTGGCATCAGGGCCCTTGGTACTAGAAGTACCAGTTACAAGGGACTTATCTGGATGCCAGGGTCTGCCAATTGTGGATACAAAAGTACAGGTTAGGGAAAGAACACTGGTGCTGGGGCCTGGTTAGCAGGCCTCAGCACACTTTCAATTGTAAACATAGCATCAGCAAAGGCAAAAAGTCAGGGGGCAACCATGCCAAGGAGGCATTTCCTTACACAACCCCCCCCCAAACGAAAGAGGATGAGACTAACCTTTCCCAAGAGAGTCTTCATTTTCTAAGTGGAAGAACCTGGAAAGGCCATCTGCATTGGCATGGGCAGTCCCAGGTCTGTGTTCCACTATAAAGTCCATTCCCTGTAGGGAGATGGACCACCTCAACAGTTTAGGATTTTCACCTTTCATTTGCATCAGCCATTTGAGAGGTCTGTGGTCAGTTTGAACTAGGAAGTGAGTCCCAAAGAGGTATGGTCTCAGCTTCTTCAGGGACCAAACCACAGCAAAGGCCTCCCTCTCAATGGCACTCCAACGCTGCTCCCTGGGGAGTAACCTCCTGCTAATGAAAGCAACAGGCTGGTCAAGGCCATCATCATTTGTTTGGGACAAAACTGCCCCTATCCCATGTTCAGAGGCATCAGTCTGCACAATGAACTGCTTAGAATAATCTGGAGCTTTTAGAACTGGTGCTGAGCACATTGCCTGTTTCAGGGTGTCAAAGGCCTGTTGGCATTCCACAGTCCAGTTCACTTTCTTGGGCATTTTCTTGGAGGTGAGTTCAGTGAGGGCTGTCACAATGGATCCATATCCCTTCACAAACCTCCTGTAATACCCAGTCAAGCCAAGGAATGCCCTGACTTGAGTCTGGGTTTTTGGAGCTACCCAGTCCAGAATAGTCTGGATCTTGGGTTGGAGTGGCTGAACTTGGCCTCCACCTACAAGGTGTCCCAAGTAAACCACAGTTCCCTGCCCTATCTGGCATTTGGATGCCTTGATAGAGAGGCCTGCAGATTGCAGAGCCTTCAAAACCTTCCTCAGGTGGACCAGGTGATCCTGCCAGGTGGAGCTAAAGACAGCAATATCATCAAGATAAGCTGTGCTAAAGGACTCCAAGCCAGCAAGGACTTGATTCACCAACCTTTGGAAGGTGGCAGGGGCATTCTTTAAACCAAAGGGCATAACAGTAAACTGATAATGCCCATCAGGTGTGGAGAATGCTGTCTTTTCTTTTGCTCCAGGTGCCATTTTTATTTGCCAGTACCCTGCTGTCAAGTCAAAGGTACTTAGAAATTTGGCAGCACCTAATTTATCAATGAGCTCATCAGCTCTGGGAATTGGATGGGCATCTGTCTTGGTGACAGAATTGAGCCCTCTGTAGTCCACACAAAACCTCATCTCTTTCTTCCCATCTTTGGTGTGAGGTTTGGGGACTAAGACCACTGGGCTAGCCCAGGGGCTGTCAGAGCGCTCAATTACTCCCAATTCCAGCATCTTGTGGACTTCCACCTTGATGCTTTCCTTAACATGGTCAGACTGTCTAAAGATTTTGTTCTTGACAGGCATGCTGTCTCCTGTGTCCACATCATGGGTACACAGGTGTGTCTGACCAGGGGTTAAGGAGAAGAGTTCAGGAAACTGTTGTAGGACTCTCCTACAATCAGCTTGCTGTTGGCCAGAGAGGGTGTCTGAGTAGATCACTCCATCTACTGTGCCATCTTTTGGGTCTGATGACAGAAGATCAGGGAGAGGTTCACTCTCTGCCTCCTGATCCTCATCTGTTACCATCAACAGATTCACATCAGCCCTGTCATGGAAGAGCTTAAGGCGGTTCACATGGATCACCCTCTTGGGGCTCCTGCTTGTGCCCAGGTCCACCAGGTAGGTGACCTGACTCTTCCTTTCTAGTACTGGGTAAGGGCCACTCCATTTGTCCTGGAGTGCCCTGGGAGCCACAGGCTCCAGAACCCAGACTTTCTGCCCTGGTTGGAACTCAACCAGTGCAGCCTTTTGGTCATACCAAAACTTCTGGAGCTGTTGGCTGGCCTCAAGGTTTTTGGTTGCCTTTTCCATGTACTCTGCCATTCTAGAGCGAAGGCCAAGTACATAGTCCACTATGTCCTGTTTAGGCTCATGGAGAGGTCTCTCCCAGCCTTCTTTAACAAGGGCAAGTGGTCCCCTTACAGGATGACCAAACAGAAGTTCAAAGGGTGAGAATCCTACTCCCTTCTGTGGCACCTCTCTGTAAGCGAAAAGCAGGCATGGCAAGAGGACATCCCATCTCCTTTTGAGTTTTTCTGGGAGCCCCATGATCATGCCTTTTAATGTCTTGTTGAATCTCTCAACCAAGCCATTAGTTTGTGGATGGTATGGTGTAGTGAATTTGTAAGTCACTCCACACTCATTCCACATGTGCTTTAGGTATGCTGACATGAAGTTGGTACCTCTGTCAGACACCACCTCCTTAGGGAAACCCACTCTGGTAAAGATACCAATGAGGGCCTTGGCTACTGCAGGGGCAGTAGTTGACCTAAGGGGAATAGCTTCAGGATACCTGGTAGCATGATCCACTACTACCAGGATATACATATTTCCTGAGGCTGTGGGAGGTTCCAGTGGACCAACTATGTCCACACCCACTCTTTCAAAGGGGACCCCCACCACTGGAAGTGGAATGAGGGGGGCCTTTGGGTGCCCACCTGTCTTACCACTGGCTTGACAGGTGGGGCAGGAGATGCAAAACTCCTTAACCATGTTGGACATATTGGGCCAGTAGAAGTGGTTGACTAACCTCTCCCACGTCTTGGTTTGTCCCAAATGTCCAGCAAGGGGAATGTCATGGGCCAATGTTAGGATGAACTCTCTGAACAGCTGAGGCACTACCACTCTCCTAGTGGCACCAGGTTTGGGGTCTCTGGCCTCAGTGTACAGGAGTCCATCTTCCCAATAGACCCTATGGGTTCCAGTTTTCTTGCCCTTGGACTCTTCAGCAGCTTGCTGCCTAAGGCCTTCAAGAGAGGGACAGGTTTCTTGTCCCTTACACAGCTCCTCCCTTGAGGGTCCCCCTGGGCCTAAGAGCTCAACCTGATAAGGTTCAAGCTCCAAAGGCTCAGTTCCCTCAGAGGGCAGAACTTCTTCCTGAGAAGAGAGTTTCCCTTTCTTTTGCTGTGTTGCAGTTGGTTTCCCAACTGACTTTCCTGTTCTCTTGGTAGGCTGGGCCATTTTTCCAGACTCCAGCTCTACTTGTTCACCCTGTGCCTTGCACTGTGCTCTTGTTTTCACACACACCAGTTCAGGGATACCCAGCATTGCTGCATGGGTTTTTAGTTCTACCTCAGCCCATGCTGAGGACTCCAGGTCATTTCCAAGCAGACAGTCCACTGGGATATTTGAGGAGACCACCACCTGTTTCAGGCCATTGACCCCTCCCCATTCTAAAGTAACCATTGCCATGGGATGTACTTTTCTCTGATTGTCAGCGTTGGTGACTGTGTAAGTTTTTCCAGTCAGGTATTGGCCAGGGGAAACCAGTTTCTCTGTCACCATGGTGACACTGGCACCTGTATCCCTCAGGCCCTCTATTCTAGTCCCATTAATTAAGAGTTGCTGTCTGTATTTTTGCATGTTAGGCGGCCAGACAGCTAGTGTGGCTAAATCCACCCCGCCCTCAGAAACTAGAATAGCTTCAGTGTGGACCCTGATTTGCTCTGGGCACACTGTTGATCCCACTTGGAGACTAGCCATACCAGTGTTACCTGGATGGGAGTTTGGAGTGGAACCTTTCTTGGGACAGGCCTTGTCTCCAGTTTGGTGTCCATGCTGTTTACAGCTATGACACCAGGCCTTTTTGGGATCAAAGTTTTTACCCTTGTACCCATTGTTTTGTGAAGAGGCTCTGGGCCCACCCTCCTGTGCAGGTTTTTGGGGGCCTGTAGAAGACTCTTTACTATTTTTAGTTTTGGCTGTCTCATCACCCTTCCCCTGGGGAGTCTTTGTGACCCCTTTCTTTTGGTCACCCCCTGTTGAAGTCTTGGACACCCTTGTCTTGACCCAATGGTCCGCCTTCTTTCCCAATTCTTGGGGAGAAATTGGTCCTAGGTCTACCAGATGCTGATGCAGTTTATCATTGAAACAATTACTTAACAGGTGTTCTTTCACAAATAAATTGTACAGCCCATCATAATTACTTACACCACTGCCTTGAATCCAACCATCTAGTGTTTTCACTGAGTAGTCAACAAAGTCAACCCAGGTCTGGCTCGAGGATTTTTGAGCCCCCCTGAACCTAATCCTGTACTCCTCAGTGGAGAATCCAAAGCCCTCAATCAGGGTACCCTTCATGAGGTCATAAGATTCTGCATCTTTTCCAGAGAGTGTGAGGAGTCTATCCCTACACTTTCCAGTGAACATTTCCCAAAGGAGAGCACCCCAGTGAGATCTGTTCACTTTTCTGGTTACACAAGCCCTCTCAAAAGCTGTGAACCACTTGGTGATGTCATCACCATCTTCAAATTTTGTTACAATCCCTTTGGGGATTTTTAACATGTCAGGAGAATCTCTGACCCTATTTATATTGCTGCCACCATTGATGGGTCCTAGGCCCATCTCTTGTCTTTCTCTTTCTATGGCTAGGAGCTGTCTCTCTAAAGCCAATCTTTTGGCCATCCTGGCTAACAGGAGGTCATCTTCACTGAGAGCATCCTCAGTGATTTCAGAAATGTGGGACCCTCCTGTGAGGGACTCACTATTTCTGACTAACACAGTTGGGGACAGGACTTGAGGGGTCCTGTTCTCCCTATTTAGGACTGGAGGAGGGACATTGGCCTCCAAGTCACTAATTTCTTCCTCTGTGAGGTCATCATCAGAGGGGTTGGCTTTTTCAAACTCTGCCAACAGCTCCTGGAGCTGAATTTTGGTAGGTCTGGAGCCAATGGTTATTTTTTTGATATTACAGAGAGACCTTAGCTCCCTCATCTTAAGATGGAGGTAAGGTGTGGTGTCGAGTTCCACCACCTGCATCTCTGTATCAGACATTATTCTGCTAAGAGTTGGAATACTTTTTTAAGAATCTAAAACTGTTTCTAGAATCTAATTCAAACTTTTAACAAACTTTTAAACTCTAAAAAGAAAATGCTAAACAGGGACTTAACACACAAGGCCCTAGCAGGACTTTTAAGAATTTAGAAAAATTTCAAATTGCAAAAATGAATTTCTAATGACAATTTTGGAATTTGTCGTGTGATCAGGTATTGGCTGAGTAGTCCAGCAAATGCAAAGTCTTGTACCCCACCGCTGATCCACCAATGTAGGAAGTTGGCTCTGTATGTGCTATTTCAAAGTAAGGAATAGCATGCACAGAGTCCAAGGGTTCCCCTTAGAGGTAAAATAGTGGTAAAAATAGATAATACTAATGCTCTATTTTGTGGTAGTGTGGTCGAGCAGTAGGCTTATCCAAGGAGTAGTGTTAAGCATTTGTTGTACATACACATAGACAATAAATGAGGTACACACACTCAGAGACAAATCCAGCCAATAGGTTTTGTTATAGAAAAATATATTTTCTTAGTTTATTTTAAGAACCACAGGTTCAAATTTAACATGTAATATCTTGTTTGAAAGGTATTGCAGGTAAGTACATTAGGAACTTTGAATCATTTCAATTGCATGTATACTTTTCAAGTTATTGACAAATAGCTATTTCAAAAGTGGACACAGTGCAATTTTCACAGTTCCTGGGGGAGGTAAGTTTTTGTTAGTTTTACCAGGTAAGTAAGACAATTACAGGGTTCAGTTCTTGGTCCAAGGTAGCCCACCGTTGGGGGTTCAGAGCAACCCCAAAGTCACCACACCAGCAGCTCAGGGCCGGTCAGGTGCAGAGTTCCAAGTGGTGCCCAAAACGCATAGGCTAGAATGGAGAGAAGGGGGTGCCCCGGTCCCGGTCTGCTTGCAGGTAAGTACCCGCGTCTTCGGAGGGCAGACCAGGGGGGTTTTGTAGGGCACCGGGGGGGGACACAAGCCCACACAGAAATTTCATCCTCAGCAGCGCAGGGGCGGCCGGGTGCAGTGTAGAAACAAGCGTCGGGTTTGCAATGTTAGTCTATGAGAGATCAACGGATCTCTTCAGCGCTGCAGGCAGGCAAGGGGGGGCTTCCTCGGGGAAACCTCCACTTGGGCAAGGGAGAGGGACTCCTGGGGGTCACTTCTCCAGTGAAAGTCCGGTCCTTCCGGTCCTGGGGGCTGCGGGTGCAGGGTCTTTTCCAGGCGTCGGGACTTAGGTTTCAGAGAGTCGCGGTCAGGGGAAGCCTCGGGATTCCCTCTGCAGGCGGCGCTGTGGGGGCTCAGGGGGGACAGGTTTTGGTACTCACAGTCGGAGAGTAGTCCGGGGGTCCTCCCTGAGGTGTTGGTTCTCCACCAGCCGAGTCGGGGTCGCCGGGTGCAGTGTTGCAAGTCTCACGCTTCTTGCGGGGAGTTGCAGGGGTCTTTAAAGCTGCTCCTTGAAACAAAGTTGCAGTCTTTTTGGAGCAGGTCCGCTGTCCTCAGGAGTTTCTGGTCGTCGTCGAAGCAGGGCAGTCCTCAGAGGATTCAGAGGTCGCTGGTCCCTTTGGAAGGCGTCACTGGAGCAGAGTTCTTTGGAAGGCAGGAGACAGGCCGGTGAGTTTCTGGAGCCAAGGCAGTTGTTGTCTTCTGGTCTTCCTCTGCAGGGGTTTTCAGCTGGGCAGTCCTTCTTCTTGTTGTTGCAGGAATCTAATTTTCTAGGGTTCAGGGTAGCCCTTAAATACTAAATTTAAGGGCGTGTTTAGGTCTGGGGGGTTAGTAGCCAATGGCTACTAGCCCTGAGGATGGGTACACCCTCTTTGTGCCTCCTCCCAAGGGGAGGGGGTCACAATCCTAACCCTATTGGGGGAATCCTCCATCTGCAAGATGGAGGATTTCTAAAAGTTAGAGTCACCTCAGCTCAGGACACCTTAGGGGCTGTCCTGACTGGCCAGTGACTCCTCCTTGTTGCTTTCTTTGTTCCCTCCAGCCTTGCCGCCAAAAGTGGGGGCCGTGGCCGGAGGGGGCGGGCAACTCCAGCAAGCTGGAGTGCCCTGCTGGGCTGTGACAAAGGGGTGAGCCTTTGAGGCTCACCGCCAGGTGTCACAGCTCCTGCCTGGGGGAGGTGTTAGCATCTCCACCCAGTGCAGGCTTTGTTACTGGCCTCAGAGTGACAAAGGCACTCTCCCCATGGGGCCAGCAACATGTCTCTAGTGTGGCAGGCTGCTGGAACTAGTCAGCCTACACAGACAGTCGGTTAAGTTTCAGGGGGCACCTCTAAGGTGCCCTCTGGGGTGTATTTTGCAATACAATGTAAACTGGCATCAGTGTGCATTTATTGTGCTGAGAAGTTTGATACCAAACTTCCCAGTTTTCAGTGTAGCCATTATGGTGCTGTGGAGTTCGTGTTTGACAAACTCCCAGACCATATACTCTTATGGCTACCCTGCACTTACAATGTCTAAGGTTTTGTTTAGACACTGTAGGGGTACCATGCTCATGCACTGGTACCCTCACCTATGGTATAGTGCACCCTGCCTTAGGGCTGTAAGGCCTGCTAGAGGGGTGTCTTACCTATACTGCATAGGCAGTGAGAGGCTGGCATGGCACCCTGAGGGGAGTGCCATGTCGACTTACTCGTTTTGTCCTCACTAGCACACACAAGCTGGCAAGCAGTGTGTCTGTGCTGAGTGAGAGGTCTCCAGGGTGGCATAAGACATGCTGCAGCCCTTAGAGACCTTCCTTGGCATCAGGGCCCTTGGTACTAGAAGTACCAGTTACAAGGGACTTATCTGGATGCCAGGGTCTGCCAATTGTGGATACAAAAGTACAGGTTAGGGAAAGAACACTGGTGCTGGGGCGTGGTTAGCAGGCCTCAGCACACTTTCAATTGTAAACATAGCATCAGCAAAGGCAAAAAGTCAGGGAGCAACCATGCCAAGGAGGCATTTCCTTACAAAAGGCATCACGGGGCAAGGATTACAATAGATGACTACCATCTAAAAAATGGAATGACAGTCCTGACACCATTGAAAAGGATAAGTACAGAATAGAGTGCTATCAGGTTGGGCGGCTTGGGTTATAGCTAACGTACAGCGCCACTCCCTCTAAGGATTGTCTTATAGAAACCCAGAGATAGAATCCAGTGGCAGATGCAGTTGTGATTTTTTATTGCGTGTGGATTAGTGACCTTTATCGCCCTATACAGGGTTGGGAAAGTTGAGGAAGATTATAGTTCAGCAATGGTGGACACTCTGGAGGAGAATTCATAGCAAGAATGTGTTACACAGGGGAGATTTGGGTAGCTGGGATACACATGATGTAAGTGGTCGCCTTCTATACAAGCCAGGTAAGGGGAAAGAAAGGCATAGAAATACTGGATATGAGTGGAGAATCCCTAGTGGCTAGGTTAATGACTTGGAATGTATGAGGGTTCAATACCATGTCCAAAGGATATGGTGAACAGGCATATATAAAATGGAGAGGGGCACACATTGCACTGTTGCTGGAGACTCACCAAATACGGAAAGAAGGAAAGGCACCACAGAAAATATGTCAAGTGTATTTTACTGATTATTCAGCCTTTTCTAGAGGGGTACTTTTACTTCATTAATTTATTCTAGATTTACACACTGTGCGTTATTTGGTTATCTAGTGGTTGGATCTGGAATACTTTTGCTAGTCCTCTTTTAAAAAAAAAAAAGGTCTGTTGAATTCTTTGTTTTTCAACTTCCCTTCAGTCTACAAATCTTTCAGCACTGAGGCAGTCTTGTGGCACCTGGGATCCAATATTTTTTGGTTGGCTCCCTCCTTGTGTGTCCTCAGTGGAACCCTTGGCTCCAGGTCGACAACTTCCCCCTCGATTTCAGACCCTTTAGCTCGTACCACTTATGTGCCCACATTATCCTCCGCTGCTTCTGCAGTCAACTGGCTAAGCTTGTCACGGACAGACTCCCTTTTTCTATGTCTGTTTGGTGGTGAAGTGCCTGCCTCTGCTTTGCTCTAGTCCTCAGCGTCTTTGGGAGGAACCTGGTGCACAGTTTGCAGCCTTCGGCACTGTGATCTCTAGGCAGGCACAGGTTGCAGACTTGGTGGTTGTCTTTTTGGGCAAACTTATGTTTGACTTGGGACAAACCCTAACAGGAGTGTTCTCCATGTCCTTCGATGAATTCTGTCTGTTGCCCATGCATTCTCCGACCGCTTGGTCTCCCTTCCATGTGGTACACCTACTTTTTGTGTTTCTGTGTGTTCTTCGCTATTTCTCTCTACAAATGGCCTTCATAATGACTTTTTTCTCAGTGCCTTTGACATTTCGTCGACTTCGGTCTTCTTTTTTCCCAGTACCTACAGAGCTTTGGCTGATGCTTCCAGACCCAATGGCTGAAAAAAGAATCTGAAGATGGTAACCATGCACAGGAGCTTTTTGGGGTGCATGTCTGATGTCATAGGGGATAGACATAGCAACAAATGGCTGCAGACGAATGTCCAACAACAACAAATAAGAGAAAAAGAGGCCTAACAAATATTCTGGACCCAACCACTAGGTGGCGGAATAATGCACAGCATGTGAAAGCAAAAAAATCATCAAGGTGCAAAAGTACTTGTTGGAAGCTGGCCTGCTGTGTAGCGGCTACCTATGGTACTTACACCTTATACCAGGTCCAGGTATCCCCTTTCAGTGAAGTGTAGGCAGTGTCTAGAAGCCAGGCTCTCTGGAGGTAGCTGTGGATGAGCAGCGAAGGCTTATCTAGGAGACATGCAAAGCTCATGCAATACCACTACAGTCACACAGTACTTACTCACAAGAAAGAAAACACTCAGTTGTAGAAAAATAAAGGTACTTTATTTTTGGAACACAGTATCAGAAAATACTAGAGAGGCACCCTCCAATAGTAGGTATGTAAATACACTATATATATATATATATATATATATATATATATATATATATATATATATATATATATATATATATATATATATACACTAATAAACAGTAAGAGGCATAAAAAGGTTAGAAGACAGTGTAAAATAGCAATATGCGATAGTAGCCCTAGGGGGAGCTAAACCATATACTAAGAAAGTGGAATGCGAACACAGGGCCCCCACCTAGGTAAGTAAATCATGTAGAACGGAGCAGGGAGTACTAGGAAACTACACAGGTAAGTAATGTAGTACCCTCAAGTGACCAGGAATGTAGGAGTAAAACACTGGATTTCCCCAAAACCACTCCAATGGATGAAAAGGAGAAAATGAAGACACCCAAAACAGCCTGCAAGGAACCAGCAGTGTAAAAACGAAGATGGAAACCTGTGGAGAGAGGGGACCAAGTCCAGAAGTGTCTGTGGAGTCCAGGGGGAGTAGGAGATACTACCCACCCAGAGGTACCTTTTGGAGTTGGTCGGTGAAGAAGGAAGGCAGGTTAGCACTACAGCACAGAAGTTGGAGAAGAGTTCCTGATGCGTGCAAAAGGTGTCCCACGCTGGAAGCTGGATTGCAGATGGGTGTCGGTGAAGGATTTCCACCAACAAGCCTTGGCAAAGGCAAACTCGCGGTTGGAGGAAAAGAGGTGCTGGAGGGGACCAGCAAGGTCCAGGAGGACTCTACCCAGGAGTGGGAGTCACAGGAGACCCTCTGCACTGCATAAGGGCCACAGGAGCAGAGGCAGCACCCATAGATGTACCACAAGACAGGGACACAGAAGTTGCTGAAGCAGCCCACGCAGTACCACAGAAGTTGCTGCCACGTCGCTGGAGGACCAGCAAATTGCAGGTGGTCTAGAAGTTGCTGGAGGGAGTGCTGGGAGTCGGGCTACACGTCGCCTGAAGTTCCCCTTGGCGGTGAAGCAACAAGCCTTGGCCTTGGCAGCTGCAAAGGCCGCGGTGCACGGGAGTACTGTCTTACGTGGAGTGGAAAGGACTTACCACCATTAGAGTGCAACAGTTGGTAGAGAAGACCAAGGGCAACTCTCCGGACCACCATCTGTGATGCAGGACCCACGCCATTCAGGATGAGGGGAGATCCATGCAGCTGGCCGTCAATGCAGCCAGTTACCTGTAGTTACAGGGGAGTGATGCCTTCACCCCCAAGGGAAATTCTACTTCTCGTGCAGGCTGAAGATTTGCAGTCTTCTTAGGATGCACAGCCGGGGAAATGTTGCAAAGCTGGCAGGAGTTCCAGATACAATGTTGCAGAAGAGTCTTCCTCATGGATCTGATCTGCAGCTAGTAGATTCCTGGAGGGTCCAGTCGCGGTTCCCGAGGCCAGAAGTCAAAGCAGAGGTTGCAGAGGAGTCCTACTGGAGTCTTGCAAGCCGCATCTGAGGACTCACCCCAGAGGAAGACACTATATAGCCCAAAGAGGAGGCTTGGTCACCTAACCAGGTAACTGCCTATTAGACGGTGCCTCTGACGTCAACTGCCTGGCCTGGCCACTCAGATGCTCCCAGAGTTCCCTGCCAACCTTGGAAACAAGATGGCAGAACCCAGGGACCCTCTGGAGGAGCTCTGGGCATCACCCCTGGGGTGGTGATGGACAGGGGAGTGGTCACTCCCCTTTCCATTGTCCAGTTTCGTGCCGGAGCAGGGACTTGGGGTCCCTGAACCTGTGTGGACTGGTTTATGCATGGAGGGCACCAAAAGTGCCCTTCAAGACAAACAAGTGGCTTGGGGAGGCTACCCCTCCCAAGCCAGTCACACCTATTTTCAAAGGGAGAGGGTGTTACCTCCCTCTCCCAAAGGAAATCCTTTGTTCTGCCTTCCTGGCCTTGATCAAATGAAGCAGCAGGAGGGCAGAAACCTGTCTGAGGGCTGGCAGCAGCTGGGCCACCCGGAAAACCCTATAAGACTGGTGGTAGCAATGCTGGGGGTCCTCTAAGGAGTCTCCAGAGTGCATGGAATCATACTTCCGATACCTGCAAAAGTATTGGGGATTAAAAACCATTATTATTTGTTTCATGTCTACATATGTCTCTTCTTCCTCAATTAGAGCCGCCATTTTGAAATTTAGCAGAAGGGTTGTTCTAAGGAGTTATTTTCTGTCTCCTTAAGACTACTTGATCCCCAAAACCTATTTTTGACACTAAAATGAAGTATATAGGTCTCATGGTTTCTGAAATATTACATTATCACTGCAACATGTCAGCCATTTTTAAAACTGTCATCCAGAAAAAATCGGCCCGGATCAGCAATGTCTACCCAAGGTAAATTACTTCTCTAATGATCCAAAATACACAAAAAAAAAAAATATCTAAGCAACGATTTTTTTACAGAGGTATATCAGGGGGCCATGAATAAAAGTAGTACACAGAGTTTTACAAAGCCCTCAGTTTATTTATTTTTTCATAAAGCTACTGTCAGTTCTGGGCTCAATGAGTAATGACTGAGCAGTGTTTTCCATATGACTACATAAATGAAATAAAGTTACACAATTAAAAAGAAATCTATTTATTAGTTGTACTGCTTGCACTGCAAAATCACATTACGGTAACATTAGTGATCATGAAAGTTAGGAAAAGCAACAATAACCATTCACTTTCATTCTAATGATGGCCTTGTGACTCATATGCATATCAGAGTCATGGACAATATAAACAGTAAATTGCATTGTATGTTCAATAACAGGAGTAACTCAATAGGCACCCATCTAGACAGTGCACCCTCAACTGCAACATCACTGATGTCACCGTTCCACAACATAAACTTTATTACATATTGATAAGCTGTTGACAGTGCAGTGTTTGGATATTTTTGTTAATTCTCAATGTACATTTTACATTTTCGTAGTGCTTAGACTTTTTAGTCTCAACATTTGATAGCTCGTCCATTATTTTTGCAAAATGCTGTTGACTAATTATGGAAACAATTGAATGAATACAACATTGTATGAACGTCTTGTAAGGGAAGCTTTTAATGGTGCAATGAAAGATGTTTAGCTGTTATGGAGCGTCCTGCCTCTAATTAATTTTGATTCATATTCAAATGTAAAAACAGGTTACTACAATTCCATCTTTTTTCTTTTGTTTAGGGAAATACCAAGCAAGAATTCTGGCAGAAAGTATGTTGACCCCATCTGAGTACATAAAAGAAGTCAACTTTGAACTAATGTCTGGGAAAGTTGAAAGCTTGGGAGCTTTTTTCAGCACCTTGTGCCCAGGTGAGGGGCCTCTAACAATCAGACACCTGTGAGTCAAATTGCTTAGATTATAAGATATCAGAGACATATTAAATACTCATTTCAGATTTATAAGTGAAATGCTGCATTGCTGTTTTCAGCCTTTGTGCCCAATTCACAAAGGTAAACTTAGACCTGAATTCCAAGTTTAGACCTGATGTCCAAGAGCCTAATTCACGAAGTTAAACTTAGACTTTAGGTCTAAACTTAAACTTCAGGATTAAATTTACCTTTGTGAATCTGGCCCACAATATTGTGGTTCGCTCAACATACTGATAAGTTATTACAGATAATAATGGCATAAGTTTGGTAAGGTCTATCACAGAACTGTCTTATTTTTATTTTGCTTGCATTCAGGACAGCCAGCTGTACTCATTGCACAAAAGATGTGAGAACAAATATGTGTATGAAAAATGGCTAAGACATTCTGCTCCCTAAATCTTGGTAGCCTTCCCTTATATTATTGGTTAATATTAGTGCCTTTCTCTTATTTTAACACAAAAGGATGATGGACGGAGTGCTGAATAATGCAAACACTCACCCGAGTCACAGATCTGGGTTTAATCCATCGTTCTTTTGATCACCATGCCACCCCAGTTTGGACCAAGCCATATGCAAATAAGTCTTGACCCTGCTCCTCATGGGAACAGTCCAGCCCAAACTGCCAAGTCCTCCTTGGACTGAAACAAGCATCCTGGGACTGGTTTCAGAGTATCAGCCAGGCTAGCCTGAATCCAGTGGCACAGTGAACACAGGACCCACGTCTGGGCATCCTCCCCCCAACTTAGGGCAACTTTAGCAACACATAAGGATGATGGACGGAGTGGTGAACAATGCAAACATTCACCCCCAGTCACAGATCTGAGTTTAATCCATTGTTCGATTTTTCACCATGCCATCCCATTTTGGACCATGCCATATGCAAATCAGTCTTGACCCTGTTGCTCATGGGAACAGTCCACCCCAACTGCCAAGCCAGGTCCTCCCTGGACCACAAACAAGCATCCTGGGACCGGTTTCAGGGTATCACCCTTCATCAGCCAGGCTAGCTTGAATCCAGTGGCACAGTGAGCACGGGACCCACGTCTGAGTATACCCTTCCTGTAGGAAGTTGGCTCTGTATGCACTATTTCAAAGTAAGGAATAGTATGCACAGAGTCCAAGGGTTCCCCTTAAAGGTAAGATAGTGGCAAAAAGAGATAATTCTAATGCTCTATTTTGTGGTAGTGTGGTCGAGCAGAAGGCTTATCAGAGGGTAGTGTTAAGCATTTGTTGTACACAAACAGGCAATAAATGAGGAACACACACTCGCAGACAGTTCCAGGCCAATAGGTTTTTGTATAGAAAAATATCTTTTCTTAGTTTATTTTAAGAACCACAGGTTCAAGATTTACAAGTAATACTTCAAAGGAAGGTATTTCAATTAGGTACTTTAGGAACTTTGAATTAGCAAAATAGCATATACAGTTTTCACATAAATGGCATATAGCTATTTTAAAACTAGACACAGTGCAATTTTCAACAGTTCCTGGGGGAGGTAAGTGTTTGTTAGTACCACACCAGCAGTTTTTGCAGGTAAGTAAACCACCTACGGGGTTCAAGTTTGGGTCCAAGGTAGCCCACTGTTGGGGGTTCAGAGCAACCCCAAAGTTACCACACCAGCAGCTCAGGGCCGGTCAGGTGCAGAGGTCAAAGTGGTGCCCAAAACGCATCGGCTTCAATGGAGAAGGGGGTGCCCCGGTTATAGTCTGCTAGCAGGTAAGTACCTGCGTCTTCGGAGGGCAGACCAGGGGGGTTTTGTAGGGCACCGGAGGGGACACAAGTCCACACAGAAAGTACACCCTCAGTGGCACGGGGGCGGCCGGGTGCAGTGTGCAAACAAGCGTCGGGTTTTTGATAGAAATTAATGGGAGACCAAGGGGTCTCTTCAGCGATGCAGGCAGGCAAGGGGGGGGGGCTCCTCGGGGTAGCCACCACCTGGGCAAGGGAGAGGGCCACCTGGGGGTTGCTCCTGCACTGGAGGTCCGATCCTTCAGGTCCTGGGGGCTGCGGATGCAGTGCCTTTACCAGGTGTCGGGTCTTTGAAGCAGGCAGTCGCGGTCAGGGGGAGCCTCGGGATTCCCTCTGCAGGCGTCGCTGTAGGGGCTCAGGGGGGTCAACTCTGGCTACTCACGGTCTCACAGTCACCGGGGAGTCCGCCCTGAAGTGATTGTTCTCCACAAGTCGAGCCGGGGCGTTGGGTGCAGAGTGCAAAGTCTCACGCTTCTGGCGGAAAACGTGTGTTGGTTCAAAGTTGCTTCTTTGTTGCAAAGTTGCAGTCTTTGTGGAACAGAGCCGCTGTCCTCAGGAGTTCTTGGTCCTGCTAGATGCAGGGCAGTCCTCTGAGGCTTCAGAGGTCTCTGGTCCCTGGGGAACGCGTCGCTGGTGCAGTGTCTTTAGAAGTGGGGAGACACGCCGGTAGAGCTGGGGCCAAAGCAGTTGGTGTCTCCGTCTTCTCTGCGAGGTTTTTCAGTTCAGCAGTCCTCTTCTTCTTAGGTTGCAGGAATCTATCTTGCTGTGTTCTGTGAGCCCCTAAATACTCGATTTAGGGGTGTGTTTAGGTCTGGCGGTTAGTAGCCAATGGCTACTAGCCCTGAGGGTAGCTACACCCTCTTTCGGCCTCCTCCCTGAGGGGAGGGGGGCACATCCCTATTCCTATTGGGGGAATCCTCCAAAATCAAGATGGAGGATTTCTAAAGGCAGGGGTCACCTCAGCTCAGGACGCCTTAGGGGCTGTCCTGACTGGTGGGTGACTCCTCTTGGTTTTTCTCATTATCTCTCCTGGACTTGCCGCCAAAAGTGGGGGCTGTGTCTAGGGGGCGGGCATCTCCACTAGCTGGAGTGCCCTGGGGCATTGTAACACGAAGCCTGAGCCTTTGAGGCTCACTGCCAGGTGTTACAGTTCCTGCAGGGGGGAGGTGTGAAGCACCTCCACCCAGAGCAGGCTTTTGTTTCTGTCCTCCGAGAGCACAAAGGCCCTCACCATATGGGGTCAGAAACTCGTCTCTCAGCAGCAGGCTGGCACAGACCAGTCAGTCCTGCACTGAACAATTGGGTAAAATACAGGGGCCATCTCTAAGATGCACTCTGTGTGTATGTTTTAATAAATCCAACACTGGCATCAGTGTGGGTTTATTATTCTGAGAAGTTTGATACCAAACTTCCCAGTATTCAGTGTAGCCATTATGGAGCTGTGGAGTTCGTTTTTGACAGACTCCGAGACCATATACTCTTATGGCTACCCTGCACTTACAATGTCTAAGGATTTGCTTAGACACTGTAGGGGCATAGTGCTCATGCACCTATGCCCTCACCTGTGGTATAGTGCACCTGCCTTAGGGCTGTAAGGCCTGCTAGAGGGGTGACTTACCTATGCCACAGGCAGCGTGAGGTTGGCATGGCACCCTGAGGGGAGTGCCATGTCGACTTAGTCGTTTTATCCCCAATAGCACACACAAGCTGGCAAGCAGTGTGTCTGTGCTGAGTGAGCGGTCCCCAGGGTGGCATAAGACATGCTGCAGCCCTTAGAGACCTTCCCTGGCATCAGGGCCCTTGGTACCAGGGGTACCAGTTACAAGGGACTTACCTGGATGCCAGGGTTGTGGCAATTGTGGAGACAATGGTACATTTTAGGTGAAAGAACACTGGTGCTGGGGCCTGGTTAGTAGGGTCCCAGCACACTTCTCAGTCAAGTCAGCATCAGTATCAGGCAAAAAGTGGGGGGTAACTGCAACAGGGAGCCATTTCTTTACAGTAACTCAGAAACGGTGGAGCATTTTATGATTTTCTGCCCTGCTTTAGCAACACAGAAGGATGATGGACGAAGTGCTGAACAATGCACTAACTCACCCCCAGTCACAGATCTGGGTTTAATCCATTCTTCATTCGCTCACCATGCCACCCCAGTTTGGACACAGCCATGTGCATATCAGTCTTTACCCTGTTCCTCATGGGAACGGTCATGGGAAGTTTCTATTATTGTAAGCATAGGTAACACCTTATAATATATGCTTAGAACCCCGGTTACATCTGTGGTAGTTGTCCACCAGCACTTTACTCCTGAATGAACTCTATATTAAAGAGACAAATTCGCTTTGCAATTAAGGTTTTACCTGCAGTGCCTCCCCCCCGGATCCTGGTCAAGTCCCTGTCCTTCTGACTTTTAAAAGCCTATTCTACTTTTTAGCCTTCTGAACAAACACATAGCTGCACCATCCAAAGAGAGATTAAGGATCTGACCATATTGCTTTTCTGTAAATCCACTACTTGCATATGGGCTGCTATTCTCTACCATTAGTCAGTGCTGTAACATTTACCCAGATGTTGCCAGTGACATACGTCTGAGTTCAAGATCCACGCTGGTATAACATTTTGGTACCTAACAACCCCTCCAAGTAAAGATCCGGGTACAGATCATTAATATTTCATGGAACAAAGCAAGACAACTTGCTACGTTTCATTGAGTTAAATGGTCAGCAGAACTGCACCATATTTACTAAAATATGGCATACTTCTACTTCCTCTTAATCACTGGCACACTATGTTCTACTCAGTGCCAATGCGCTGTGCTGCAAGGGTGCCTGCATTTCAGGCAGGATTATTCTTTTATAGGAAGATATACCTTCCTGCACAAACAAAAAACCTAAGAGGCAATTTCCACTTTCGATGGGTGATGCATAATGCATCCAAATTTACCCAAACTCCTTTGCTACGTCCACCATTAGATTTGGCCCCTGCGAGTGCATCTGACCTTATTGGTTTCTTTATGTTAGTGTTAAGGGGACACGGTCAAGGGTCAATGGACCTTTTGACTCGTTAAAGAGGTTCACACCTTAAGTCAGTACATTTTTATAAACCATGACCCATTTGGTCACAAATAACCACACGTTTAGTATCAGTTAGAAAATGTATTTCCCTAGATTAACAATGCTAGTCTCACGTAAATTACTCTCAAAACCACATGATATAAGTATATAAACAACACTGGTTGACTGAATCTTCTAAAGAATCTAAACTTAAATAAAGCATTAATAACTAATCCCTTTAAAGCCAAAGTACAAATCAACAATAAGAATAATTGCACAATGGAAATAACATACATTTGAATTCAGCAATTGAGCAACATCAAATAGCGATTTAGTTGAGTGGAGGAGATCTCTGTAACATTAGATTAGCGTCAGCATTTTTGGGCTTCATGCAAAAAGATTTATTCAACATAACTTTGGAAAACATCTAACTATGGCTCTACCAAAAAGCAGCAGTTGGTACCTAGAGACAAAAGAAGAATCAACATTAAAGACATTAGCAATTTTATATACCTTTCCTTATGGGTCAGCAAGCTGTGATAATCTTCGTAAGGCAGACATCAGTTTGATCAGCAACGGGGCAAGAAAGGGGTAATGGTTCAGAATCGGGGACTCAAAGCTCTCCGAACCATTATAAGGAAATATCTAGAGCAGGCAACAAAGGCATCAGAAATCTAAGCAAAGTTAAAGATAAGTAAGAGAACCATCAGAGGTACTTACCCCTCATTGGGTCTGAATATCGGCAGTAGAACACAATAATGGGGTCACACCTCCGGTTAAGTTAAAATTGTCCCACATTGTCACTGGTCAAAGAACCGTTCGATAGCCATTAGTCCAATAAAATGTATATTTCAAACCTGAGATATAACTAAACAATCTTTCACACGTTGATGAATGGCTCCTTTTCTTTTGCGCACATTGTCCGACTCATCAAGAATCAATTTTCGACTTCCTCCCGTCCTTCCGTCAGTACATCCATTGTTAGTTCCTGGGAACATTGCTTTCTCTAACGCTTTGAGGTAACATTTGTAACAATTTGAGAACGTTTAGGTTTTACACACATTTCTTCACAAGAAAAACATTTTGCTACTAGTACGATTTGGTCAACCTTCAGTTAGCACAATACATCTTTATTATTCAGCAACCATGAGATCATATTTTATTCTGACATTGCATTTCTAATATGAAGCAGTGCATTATTAAGGCCCAGACCTTGCTAACTTGAGGCCTACAGTTAATGTAAGCAAAAGCATAGCATTTAATCGTAAGTATAACATACTACTACACTTTCCGCATTTATATAAGCTCTGAATAAACATTTAATATGCTTTTAATGAAACATTACAGAGTATATTACGGCCATTCAAGTGGGCACATTATTTAGGTTAATTCATTTTCAAGGCAAGTTCAAAATACAGAATACATTAAATATTTATTGGTAGAAATCTCAGTGCTCACACCCCCTCCTGATAACTATACCCTTATCACTTATATTATACTTCTTGCCATAAGCATCTTGAATTCTACCTCCTTACGTATAGTCAACTATGTGTCCTGTAACCATTCTTTGTGACCCCTTCCCCTTTGTGAATGGCAGTAAAAACATTTTTTTTCAGAGCAGGTAGTGGTCCTATGGACCACTACCTGCTCTGAAAAAATGAAATAAAAACGTTTCATTTTTTGTTTTTGAAATGCATCGCGTTTTCCTTTAAGGAAAACGGGCTACATTAAAAAAAAAAAAACTGCTTTATTTAAAAGCAGTAACAGACATGGTAGACTGCTGTCTCCAGCAGGCCACCATCCCTATGAGGGTGGCCATTCCCAAGGAGGTCGCAAATTGCGACCAACCTCATGAATATTCGTGTGGTAGTGCATTTGCGACCCCCTTGCGAATCACAAACAATGTCATTGACACTGTTCAACATAAGGTTTTGCAACTCACAGATTGCGAGTCGCAAAACAATTATTTCGTTCATGTAGCCCCAAGTTCCCATCATAGCACAATGAGCCTTTGTTATAACTTTTAAACAATCACATATACATACCCACCCCGCCTCTCAGAGCCACACTATCTGTCCTTAAACTGTTTATAAGGTTATCACTATATAGATAAATACTTGGTTCGATGGCATATGTTGCTGCAGATACACATGTTTAGCACAGTCCGCTGCCTGGTGTTGGGCTCGGAGTATTACAAGTTGTTTTTCTTCGAAGAAGTCTTTTTTGGTCACGGGACCGAAGGACTCCTCCCTCTTCGGCTCCATTGCGCATGGGCGTCGACTCCATCTTAGATTGTTTTTTTCCGCTGTCGGGTTCGGACGTATTCCTTTTCGCTCAGTGTTTCGGTTCGGAAAGTTAGTCAGAATCTCGGAAGAAAGCGTCGGTATTGTTCCGTTCGGTATCGGGATAGTTAGGTACATCGACACCGATCATCGGAAGACTTTGGGGTAGCTTCGATTCCCCCATCGGGGCCTGGTCGGCCCGACCGCGTGCGACATCGAAGCCGATGGAACGGACCCCGTTTCGTTTCTGCCCAAAATGTCACAGTAAGTATCCTTATACAGATCAGCACTTGGTCTGTAACTTGTGCTTGTCCCCCGATCACAAGGAGGATACATGTGAAGCCTGTCGAGCCTTCTGGTCCAGAAAAACACTCCGGGACCGAAGAGCCAGGCGTCTACAAATGGCGTCCACGCCAACAAAACAACGTTTCGACGACGAAGAGGAAACTTTCTCGGTTCCGGAATCAGAATCCGGAGACTCCGACGTCGAACAACTGCAACAAACAGTGAGTAAGACGTCGAAAATTAAAACCATCGAGAAGACAAAAGCCCAGGGGACGCCACTGCCAACAGGCCATGGCTCGACCCATAAGACCGGCGACCCGTCGAAGGCGCCGAAAAAGGGTACGCCCATAGCGAAGACACCCGACTCCGGTCGAGGGACCGCCATGGAGCAACCTCGGAGCCGAGATAGCGGCTCCGAGAGGCAAAAACAAGATGCCGGCACCGAAAAACCTCGGCACCGAGACACACTGCCGAAATCCACAAAAATTCTGTCGGTGCCGAAGCCGAAAAAAGATTCTCTCTCGGCGCCGAAAAGTTCCACACCTTCATCCTACACAAAGGAACAAGGAATAAGTGGCCAGATGCACAAATTTGGACAAGAGCTCCAAAGTGTAGAATCAGACTACACACAAAAGAGACTGTACATCCAGCAAGACACAGGGAAGATATCAACCCTTCCCCCAATAATAAGGAAAAGAAGGATCGGACTTCTTAAGGATGACGCACAACCACAAGCCAAAGTGGTTAAAAAAGTCACGCCTCCGCCCTCTCCACCACAACAGGCATCGCCGGCACAAACACCGCCACAAATGCACTCACCAGCGCAAACTACCATAAGTCAAGATAATCAGGATCAAGACGCTTGGGACCTATATGACACCCCAGTGCCGGACAATGATCCCGATTCATACCCCACAAAGCCGTCACCGCCAGAAGACAGTACCTCATACTCGCAACTGGTGGCTCGGGCTGCAGAATTCCACAATGTACAACTGCATTCCGATCCTATAGAGGATGATTTTTTATTTAACACTGTAAGGAAATGCCTCCTTGGCATGGTTGCCCCCTGACTTTTTGCCTTTGCTGATGCTATGTTTACAATTGAAAGTGTGCTGAGGCCTGCTAACCAGGCCCCAGCACCAGTGTTCTTTCCCTAAACCTGTACTTTTGTATCCACAATTGGCAGACCCTGGCATCCAGATAAGTCCCTTGTAACTGGTACTTCTAGTACCAAGGGCCCTGATGCCAAGGAAGGTCTCTAAGGGCTGCAGCATGTCTTATGCCACCCTGGAGACCTCTCACTCAGCACAGACACACTGCTTGCCAGCTTGTGTGTGCTAGTGAGGACAAAACGAGTAAGTCGACATGGCACTCCCCTCAGGGTGCCATGCCAGCCTCTCACTGCCTATGCAGTATAGGTAAGACACCCCTCTAGCAGGCCTTACAGCCCTAAGGCAGGGTGCACTATACCATAGGTGAGGGTACCAGTGCATGAGCATGGTACCCCTACAGTGTCTAAACAAAACCTTAGACATTGTAAGTGCAGGGTAGCCATAAGAGTATATGGTCTGGGAGTCTGTCAAACACGAACTCCACAGCACCATAATGGCTACACTGAAAACTGGGAAGTTTGGTATCAAACTTCTCAGCACAATAAATGCACACTGATGCCAGTGTACATTTTATTGCAAAATACACCCCAGAGGGCACCTTAGAGGTGCCCCCTGAAACTTAACCGATTGTCTGTGTAGGCTGACTAGTTCCAGCAGCCTGCCACACCAGAGACATGTTGCTGGCCCCATGGGGAGAGTGCCTTTGTCACTCTGAGGCCAGTAACAAAGCCTGCACTGGGTGGAGATGCTAACACCTCCCCCAGGCAGGAGCTGTAACACCTGGCGGTGAGCCTCAAAGGCTCACCCCTTTGTCACAGCCCAGCAGGGCACTCCAGCTTAGTGGAGTTGCCCGCCCCCTCCGGCCACGGCCCCCACTTTTGGCGGCAAGGCTGGAGGGAACAAAGAAAGCAACAAGGAGGAGTCACTGGCCAGTCAGGACAGCCCCTAAGGTGTCCTGAGCTGAGGTGACTCTGACTTTTAGAAATCCTCCATCTTGCAGATGGAGGATTCCCCCAATAGGGTTAGGATTGTGACCCCCTCCCCTTGGGAGGAGGCACAAAGAGGGTGTACCCACCCTCAGGGCTAGTAGCCATTGGCTACTAACCCCCCAGACCTAAACACGCCCTTAAATTTAGTATTTAAGGGCTACCCTGAACCCTAGAAAATGAGATTCCTGCAACAACAAGAAGAAGGACTGCCTAGCTGAAAACCCCTGCAGAGGAAGACCAGAAGACGACAACTGCCTTGGCTCCAGAAACTCACCGGCCTGTCTCCTGCCTTCCAAAGAACTCTGCTCCAGCGACGCCTTCCAAAGGGACCAGCGACCTCTGAATCCTCTGAGGACTGCCCTGCTTCGACGACGACAAGAAACTCCCGAGGACAGCGGACCTGCTCCAAAAAGACTGCAACTTTATCCAAAGGAGCAGCTTTAAAGACCCCTGCAATCTCCCCGCAAGAAGCGTGAGACTTGCAACACTGCACCCGGCGACCCCGACTCGGCTGGTGGAGAACCAACACCTCAGGGAGGACCCCCGGACTACTCTACGACTGTGAGTACCAAAACCTGTCCCCCCTGAGCCCCCACAGCGCCGCCTGCAGAGGGAATCCCGAGGCTTCCCCTGACCGCGACTCTCTGAAACCTAAGTCCCGACGCCTGGAAAAGACCCTGCACCCGCAGCCCCCAGGACCTGAAGGACCGGACTTTCACTGCAGAAGTGACCCCCAGGAGTCCCTCTCCCTTGCCCAAGTGGAGGTTTCCCCGAGGAAGCCCCCCCTTGCCTGCCTGCAGCGCTGAAGAGATCCCTTGATCTCTCATTGACTTCCATTGCGAACCCGACGCTTGTTCTAACACTGCACCCGGCCGCCCCCGCGCCGCTGAGGGTGAAATTTCTGTGTGGGCTTGTGTCCCCCCCGGTGCCCTACAAAACCCCCCTGGTCTGCCCTCCGAAGACGCGGGTACTTACCTGCAAGCAGACCGGAACCGGGGCACCCCCTTCTCTCCATTGAAGCTTATGCGTTTTGGGCACCACTTTGAACTCTGCACCTGACCGGCCCTGAGCTGCTGGTGTGGTAATTTTGGGGTTGCTCTGAACCCCCAACTGTGGGCTACCTTGGACCAAGAACTGAACCCTGTAAGTGTCTTACTTACCTGGTAAAACTAACAAAAACTTACCTCCCCCAGGAACTGTGAAAATTGCACTGTGTCCACTTTTAAAGTAGCTATTTGTGAATAACTTGAAAAGTATACATGCAATTGAAATGATTCAAAGTTCCTAATGTACTTACCTGCAATACCTTTCAAACAAGATATTACATGTTAAATTTGAACCTGTGGTTCTTAAAATAAACTAAGAAAAGATATTTTTCTATAACAAAACCTATTGGCTGGATTTGTCTCTGAGTGTGTGTACCTCATTTATTGTCTATGTGTATGTACAACAAATGCTTAACACTACTCCTTGGATAAGCCTACTGCTCGACCACACTACCACAAAATAGAGCATTAGTATTATCTCTTTTTACCACTATTTTACCTCTAAGGGGAACCCTTGGACTCTGTGCATGCTATTCCTTACTTTGAAATAGCACATACAGAGCCAACTTCCTACAAACACCCTCTCGGCTACACATAGCCAATATCAATGTCTCCCAATGCTACCAGGGATGTTACGGCACGCAAAACAAATTTTTGAAGAGCCCGTAAAATCAAGAGCCATCACCCCAAGGGTGGATAAGAAATACAAACCACCACCCACAGACCCAGTGTTTATTACTTCGCAATTACCACCTGACTCCGTAGTAGTAGGGGCAGCTCGCAAGAGAGCAAATTCCCATACATCTGGCGACGCCCCACCTCCGGACAAAGAAAGCAGAAAATTTGATGCGGCAGGAAAAAGAGTAGCATCACAGGCAGCCAACCAGTGGCGCATCGCAAATTCTCAAGCGCTGCTGGACAGATATGACCGCGCACACTGGGATGAGATGCAACTTCTCGTAGACCATCTTCCCCAGGAATACCAAAAAAGGGCGCAGCAAATAGTTGAAGAGGGACAAACAATCTCAAACAATCAAATCCGCTCTTCACTGGACGCAGCCGATACTGCAGCGAGAACGGTCAACACTGCTGTCACCATAAGGAGACACGCTTGGCTCCGCACTTCAGGCTTCAAACCTGAAATCCAGCAGGCTGTCCTTAATATGCCCTTCAACGAGAAACAACTTTTTGGCCCTGAAGTGGACACAGCCATTGAAAAACTTAAAAAGGACACAGACACGGCCAAAGCCATGGGCGCACTCTACTCCCCGCAGAGCAGAGGCTCTTTTAGAAAAACTCCATTTAGAGGGGGGTTTCGTGGCCAACCCACAGACACCACCAGCCAACAAACAAGAACCACACCATATCAGGGTTCATTCCAAAGGGGAGGTTTCAGGGGATATAGAGGGGGTCAATTCCCAAGGAGTAGGGGAAGATTCCAAACTCCAAAAACACCTCCACCTAAACAGTGACTTTCAAGTCACACAACCCCTTCACTCAACACCAGTGGGGGGAAGACTAAGCCAATTCTACCAATCTTGGCAGCAGATGACAACAGACAATTGGGTATTAGCAATAATCCAACATGGCTATTGCATAGAATTCCACAAATTCCCACCAAACATCCCTCCAAAAACACGCAAAATGTCACCACAACATTTAGAACTTTTAGGACTAGAAGTTCAAGCACTACTGCAAAAGGATGCAATAGAGTTAGTACCAGTACAACAAAAAAACACAGGAGTTTACTCCCTGTACTTTCTAATTCCAAAAAAAGACAAAACATTAAGGCCAATATTAGATCTCAGGACACTAAATACCTACATCATATCGGACCACTTTCACATGGTCACACTACAAGACATCATTCCACTGCTCAAACAGCAAGATTACATGACCACATTAGACCTAAAAGATGCGTACTTTCATATACCGATACACCCTTCTCACAGAAAGTACCTAAGGTTCGTATTCAAAGGAATACATTACCAATTCAAGGTGTTGCCATTCGGAATAACAACTGCACCAAGAGTATTCACAAAATGTCTAGCAGTAGTAGCAGCACATATCAGGAGACAACAGATACATGTGTTTCCTTACCTAGACGATTCAACCAACACAGTAAAAAAGTGCACAAACGACACCACATATGTCATACAAACCCTTCACAAACTGGGTTTCTCCATCAACTATACAAAGTCACACCTCGAACCGTGTCAGACACAACAATATCTAGGAGCAACCATCAACACATCAAAAGGAATTGCCACTCCAAGTCCACAAAGAGTGCAAGCATTCCACAAGGTAATAAGTGCTATGTTTCCAAACCAAAGGATACAAGCAAAATTTGTGCTAAAACTTCTAGGCATGATGTCATCATGCATAGCCATTGTCCCAAACGCAAGACTACACATGCGACCCTTACAACAGTGCCTAGCATCACAATGGTCACAGGCACAGGGTCAACTTCAAGATCTGGTGTTGGTAGACCGCCAAACATACCTCTCGCTTCTATGGTGGAACAGCAACAATTTAAACAAAGGGCGGACATTTCAGGACCCAGTGCCTCAATACGTTATAACAACAAATGCTTCCATGACAGGGTGGGGAGCACACCTCAATCACCACAGCATTCAAGGACAATGGGATGTACACCAAACAAAATTTCATATAAATTACCTAGAACTGTTAGCAGTATTTCTAGCGTTAAAAGCCTTTCAACCCATAATAACACACAAATACATTCTTGTCAAAACAGACAACATGACAACAATGTATTATTTAAACAAACAAGGAGGAACACACTCAACACAATTGTGTCTCCTAACACACAAAATATGGCAGTGGGCGATTCACAACCACATTCGCCTAATAGCACAATTTATTCCAGGGATCCAAAACCAACTAGCAGACAACCTTTCGCGAGACCACCAACAAGTCCACGAATGGGAAATTCACCCCCAAGTTCTGAACAAGTACTTTCAAATTTGGGGAACACCCCAGATAGATTTGTTCGCAACAAAAGAAAACGCAAAATGCCAAAACTTTGCATCCAGGTACCCACACCGCGAATCACAAGGCAATGCTCTATGGATGAGTTGGTCAGGGATATTTGCATACGCTTTTCCCCCTCTCCCTCTCCTTCCATATCTAGTAAACAAATTGAGTCAAAACCAACTCAAACTCATACTGATAGCACCCACATGGGCAAGACAACCTTGGTATACAACTGTACTAGACCTTTCACTAGTACCGCATGTCAAACTACCCAACAGACCAGATCTGTTAACACAACACAAACAACAGATCAGGCATCCAAACCCAGCATCATTGAATCTAGCAATTTGGCTCCTGAAATCCTAGAATTCGGACACTTAGACCTCACACAAGAATGTATGGAGGTCATAAAACAAGCTAGAAAAGCTTCCACTAGACCCTGCTATGCATCTAAGTGGAAAAGATTTGTTTGCTACTGCCATACCAATCAAATCCAACCATTGTATGCCTCTACAAAGGACATAGTGGGATACTTACTACATTTGCAAAAAGCGAATCTCGCTTTTTCATCTATAAAAATACACCTCGCAGCAATATCTGCTTACCTACAAACTACTCATTCATCGTCTCTATTTAGAATACCAGTTATTAAAGCATTCATGGAAGGGCTAAAAAGAATTATACCACCAAGAACACCACCAGTTCCTTCATGGAACCTTAACATCGTCTTAACAAGACTCATGGGTCCACCTTTCGAACCCATGCATTCCTGTGAAATGCAATATCTAACGTGGAAAGTCGCATTTCTCATTGCAATCACATCCCTCAGAAGAGTAAGTGAAATACAGGCATTTACCATACAAGAACCATTTATTCAAAAACACAAAAATAAAATAGTTCTAAGAACAAATCCAAAATTTCTACCAAAAGTAATCTCACCATTCCATTTAAATCAAACAGCAGAATTGCCAGTGTTCTTCCCACAACCAGATTCCGTGGCTGAAAGGGCACTACATACATTAGACATCAAAAGAGCACTAATGTACTACATTGACAGAACAAAGCTAATCAGGAAAACAAAACAACTGTTCATAGCTTTTCAAAAACCACACATAGGAAATCCAATCTCTAAACAAGGCATTGCTAGATGGATAGTCAGATGTATTCAAACATGCTACCTTAAAGCCAAGAGAGAATTGCCTATTACACCAAAGGCACACTCAACCAGAAAGAAAGGTGCTACAATGGCCTTTCTAGGAAACATTCCTATGAGCGAAATATGTAAGGCTGCAACCTGGTCTACGCCTCATACATTTACTAAACACTACTGTGTAGACGTACTAAATGCACAACAAGCTACAGTGGGCCAAGCTGTACTAAGAACATTATTCCAAACTACTTCAACTCCTACAGGCTAAACCACTGCTTTTAGGGGAGGTAACTGCTTTATAGTCTATGCTAAACATGTGTATCTGCAGCAACATATGCCATCGAACTGAAAATGTCACTTACCCAGTGTACATCTGTTCGTGGCATTAGTCGCTGCAGATTCACATGTGCCCTCCCGCCTCCCCGGGAAGCCTGTAGCCGTTTAGAAGTAGATCTTAAATCTTAAACATTTGTACATTTGTAAATAATTATTATAAACTTTTTATGTACATACGTATTCACTCCATTGCATGGGCACTATTTATAGCAAACAACTCCATCCTCACCCTCTGCGGGGAAAACAATCTAAGATGGAGTCGACGCCCATGCGCAATGGAGCCGAAGAGGGAGGAGTCCTTCGGTCCCGTGACCAAAAAAGACTTCTTCGAAGAAAAACAACTTGTAATACTCCGAGCCCAACACCAGGCAGCGGACTGTGCTAAACATGTGAATCTGCAGCGACTAATGCCACGAACAGATGTACACTGGGTAAGTGACATTTTCATTCAGTGGCATGTGTAGCTGCAGATACACATGCTGTGCACAGTCCGCCGTCTGGTGTTGGGCTCGGAGTGTTACAAGTTGTTTTTCTTCAAAGAAGTCTTTTCGAGTCACGAGACCGAGGGACTCCTCCCACTTTGGTTCCATTGCGCATGGGCGTCGACTCCATCTTAGATTGTTTTTTTTCCGCCATCGGGTTCGGACGTGTTCCTTTTCGCTCCGTGTTTCGGGTCAGAAAGTTAGTCAGAATCTCAGAAAAATTTGTCGGTATTGTTTCGTTCGGTATCGGGATAGTTAGGACAAATCGACACCGATCGTTGAAGAGCTCCGGTGGCCCTTCGGGGTAATTTCGATCCCCCGTCGGGGCCTGGTCGGCCCGACCGTGTGCAACATCGAGACTGATGGAACGGACCCCGTTCCGATTCTATCCTAAATGCCACAATAAGTATCCGTATACGGATCAACATTTGGTCTGTAACTTGTGCCTGTCCCCCGAGCACAAGGAGGATACGTGCGAAGCCTGTCGTGCGTTTCGGTCGAGAAAAACGCTCGGAGACCGAAGAGCCAGGAGGTTGCAGATGGCGTCCACGCCGACAGGACAACATCGGTTCGAGGAGGAGGAATAAGAAACTTTCTCCATCCACGAGTCGGATTCCGAAGAATTCGACGTCGAAGATCAACCAACCGTGAGTAAGACGTCGAAACAGAAAACACACGAAAAGACTGACAAAGCCCAGGGAACGCCACCGCCAACAGGCCATGGCTTAACCCGGAAAGTAGGTGACCGTCCATCGGCACCGAAAAAGGGCGAGCTCGTGTCCAAGTCGTCCGACTCGGGTCGAGACACAGGCACGCAGCAATCTCGGGCCCGAGAGAGTGGTGCAGAAAGGGGTCGACACCGAGACAGCGGCACCGAAGTTGCTCAACTCAGCGGCACCGAAGGTGGTCGGCACCGAGACAGCACGACACCGAAATGGAAAAAGATCTTTTCGGAGCCGAGAAAAGCCAAAGACACGGTTTCGGTGCCGAAACACCCGGCAAACGAACCGAAAACTGGTTCCTACTCAGAGGAACAAGGAATGTCCTCTCAACTGAAAAAACATAGGTTTCAGGAGGAATTACAAACATTAGAGCCAGACCACACACAAAAGCGGATCTTTATTCAGAAGGACACAGGGAAGATCAGCACTCTTCCCCCAATCAAAAGGAAGAGGAAACTTGACTTCCAGCAAGAAGACAAGCAACCACAAGCAAAAGTGGTAAAAAAGGTCACTCCACCACCCTCGCCGCCACCATCAACTCATGCATCACCGGCACAAACTCCACCGTTAACACACTCCCCAGCTCATACCACAATGAGCCAGGATGACCCAGATGCATGGGACCTCTACGACGCCCCGGTATCGGACAATAGCCCAGAGTCGTTCCCAACTAAACCGTCACCACCTGAGGACAGTACATCATATGCACAGGTGGTAGCTAGAGCAGCACAATTCCATAATGTGTCGCTACATTCGGAGCCTATTGAGGATTACTTCCTCTTTAACACCCTGTCATCCACCCATAGCCATTATCAAAGCCTTCCCATGCTCCCAGGAATGCTAAGACACTCGAAACAGATATTTCAAGAGCCAGTTAAAAGCAGAGCCATAACTCCAAGGGTGGAGAAAAAATACATGGCACCGCCCACAGACCCTGCTTTTATTACATCACAACTGACACCGGACTCTGTATTTGTGGGGGCAGCTCGTAAGAGAGCCAACTCGCATACATCAGGCGACGCACCACCTCCGGACAAGGAGAGCCGCAAATTTGATGCAGCGGGAAAAAGGGTTGCAGCACAAGCGGCAAATCAGTGGCGCATCGCCAACTCGCAAGCACTCCTAGCGAGATACAACAGGGCTCATTGGGATGAGATGCAACATTTCATCGAACACCTCCCCAAAGAGTTCCAAAAACGAGCGCAACAAGTGGTGGAAGAGGGGCAAAGTATCTCCAACAACCAGATACGATCTGCCATGGATGCAGCGGATACAGCTGCAAGAACAATAAACACTGCAGTCACGATCAGGAGGCACGCATGGCTGCGCACATACAACAGGCTGTGCTCAATATGCCGTTTAATGAACAGCAATTGTTTGGGCCGGAGGTGGACACTGCAATTGAAAAATTAAAAAAGGACACTGACACAGCCAAAGCCATGGGCGCACTCTATTCCCCGCAGGGCAGAGGCACATTTGGCACATTTCGTAAAACAACTTTCAGAGGGGGGTTTCGAGGTCAAGCCACAGAAGCCAGCACCTCACAAACAAGACCACCTACCTATCAGGGACAATATCAAAGGGGAGGCTTTCGGGGCTAATACAGAGGGGGCCAATTCCCAAGAAACAGGGGAAAATTTCAAGGTCCCAAAACCCCTCAAAATAAGCAGTGACTCACAGGTCACACAACCCCTTCACACAACACCAGTGGGGGGAAGACTAAGCCAGTTCTACAAATCTTGGGAGGAGATAACAACAGACACTTGGGTGTTAGCAATTATCCAACATGGTTATTGCATAGAATTTCTCCAACTCCCTCCAAACGTCCCACCGAAAACACACAATATGTCAAAACAGCATATAGACCTTCTAGGACTAGAAGTTCAAGCATTACTGCAAAAAGACGCAATAGAATTAGTACCAAGTCCACAAAAGAAAACAGGAGTTTACTCACTGTACTTTCTAATACCAAAAAAGGACAAAACTCTGAGACCAATACTAGATCTCAGAACACTAAACACATACATCAAATCAGACCACTTTCACATGGTCACATTACAAGACGTAATCCCACTGCTCAAACAGCAAGACTACATGACAACATTAGATCTAAAAGACGCGTATTTCCATATACCGATACATCCCTCGCACAGGAAATACCTAAGGTTCGTATTCAAAGGCATACATTACCAGTTCAAAGTGTTGCCATTCGGAATAACAACTGCGCCAAGAGTCTTTACAAAATGTCTAGCAGTAGTAGCTGCACATATCAGGAGGCAGCAAATACACGTATTCCCGTACCTAGACGATTGGTTAATCAAGACCAACACGCTAACAAAGTGTTCACACCACACAGATTATGTTATACAAACCCTTTACAAGCTGGGTTTCTCCATCAACTATGCAAAGCCACACCTTTTGCCGTGTCAAACACAGCAATACTTAGGAGCGACAATCAACACAACAGAAGGGATAGCCACTCCAAGTCCACAAAGGGTTCAAACATTTCACAAAGTGATACAAGCCATGTATCCAACACAAAACATACATGCAAAGATGGTATTAAAACTCCTAGGCATGATGTCCTCATGCATAGCCATTGTCCCAAACGCAAGATTGCACATGCGGCCCTTACAACAGTGCCTAGCATCACAATGGTCACATGCACAGGGTCAACTTCTAGATCTGGTGTTGATAGACCGCCAAACATACATATCGCTTCTATGGTGGAACAGTAAAAATTTAAACAAAGGGCGGCCTTTCCAAGACCCAGTGCCACAATACGTGATAACAACAGATGCTTCCATGACAGGGTGGGGAGCACACCTCAATCAACACAGCATCCAAGGACAATGGGACGTACATCAAAGAAAGTTTCATATAAATCACCTAGAACTGTTAGCAGTATTTCTAGCGTTGAAAGCATTCCAACCCATGATAACCCACAAATACATTCTTGTCAAAACAGACAACATGACGACAATGTATTATTTAAACAAACAGGGGGGGACGCACTCAACACAGTTGTGTCTCCTAACACAAAAAATATGGCATTGGGCAATTCACAACCACATTCGCCTAATAGCACAATTTATTCCAGGGATCCAAAACCAGCTAGCAGACAATCTCTCTTGGGATCACCAACAGGTCCACGAATGGGAAATTCACCCCCAAATACTGAACACTTACTTCCAAATTTGGGGAACACCTCAAATAGATCTATTTGCAACAAAAAAAAACGCAAAATGCCAAAACTTCGCATCCAGGTACCCACACCGGCAATCCCAAGGCAATGCTCTATGGATGAATTGGTCAGGGATATTTGCGTATGCTTTTCCCCCTCTCCCTCTCCTTCCATATCTAGTAAACAGATTGAGTCAAAACAAACTCAAACTCATACTAATAGCACCAACATGGGCAAGACAACCTTGGTATACGACACTACTAGACCTGTCAGTAGTGCCTCATGTCAAACTACCCAACAGACCGGATCTGTTAACACAACACAAACAACAGATCAGGCATCCAAACCCAGCATCGCTGAATCTAGCAATTTGGCTCCTGAAATCCTAGAATTTGGACACTTAAACCTCAAACAAGAGTGTATGGAGGTCATAAAACAAGCTAGAAGACCATCCACTAGACACTGCTATGCAAGTAAATGGAAAAGATTTGTTTGTTACTGCCATAATAATCAAATTCAACCATTGCATGCATCTCCAAAAGATGTAGTAGGGTATTTACTACATTTGCAAAAATCAAATCTAGCTTTCTCTTCCATAAAGATACATCTCGCAGCAATATCTGCGTACCTTCAGATTACTCATTCAACTTCCCTATTTAGAATACCTGTCATTAAAGCGTTTATGGAAGGCCTGAAGAGAATTATACCACCAAGGACACCACCTGTTCCTTCATGGAACCTCAACATTGTCTTAACAAGGCTCATGGGTCCACCTTTCGAACCCATGCATTCTTGTGAAATGCAATACTTGACGTGGAAAGTTGCATTTCTCATTGCCATCACATCTCTAAGAAGAGCAAGTGAAATTCAGGCGTTTACCATACAAGAACCATTTATTCAAATACACAAGAATAAGGTAGTTCTAAGAACAAATCCAAAATTCTTACCAAAGGTTATCTCACCGTTCCACTTAAATCAAACAGTAGAATTACCAGTGTTCTTCCCACAGCCAGATTCAGTAGAGCTGAAAGAGCACTACATACATTAGAGCACTAATGTACTACATTGACAGAACAAAACTAATTAGGAAGACAAAACAACTATTTATTGCATTTCAAAAACCTTATACAGGAAATCCAATTTCAAAACAAGGTATTGCTAGATGGATAGTTAGGTGCATCCAAACCTGCTATCTTAAAGCAAAGAGAGAGCTGCCTATTACACCAAAGGCACACTCAACCAGAAAGAAAGGTGCTACCATGGCCTTTCTAGGAAATATTCCAATGAACGAAATATGTAAGGCAGCAACATGGTCTACGCCTCATACATTTACTAGGCACTACTGTGTAGATGTGTTATCTGCACAACAAGCCACAGTAGGTCAAGCTGTACTAAGAACTTTATTTCAAACTACTTCCACTCCTACAGGCTGAACCACCGCTTTAGGGGAGATAACTGCTTACTAGTCTATGCACAGCATGTGTATCTGCAGCTACACATGCCACCGAACGGAAAATGTCACTTACCCAGTGTACATCTGTTCGTGGCATTAGTCGCTGCAGATTCACATGCGCCCACCCTCCTCCCCGGGAGCCTGTAGCCGTTTAGAAGTAGATCTTGAACATTTGTACATTTGTAAATATATTACATTAAACCTTCATTTTGTACATACGTATTTATTCCATTGCATGGGCACTATTATTAGCATACAAAGCTCCTACCTCACCCTCTGCGGGGAAAACAATCTAAGATGGAGTCGACGCCCATGCGCAATGGAACCGAAGTGGGAGGAGTCCCTCGGTCTCGGGACTCGAAAAGACTTCTTAGAAGAAAAACAACTTGTAACACTCCGAGCCCAACACCAGACGGCGGACTGTGCACACCATGTGAATCTGCAGCGACTAATGCCACGAACAGATGTACACTGGGTAAGTGACATTTTCCTTTTCAACCAAGTGCAGTTTATCTAATTTCGTGCTTCTTGATACACAAGTGTGCTAGCCATTATTTATTCTCCAAAAAGGATTCCCAGAGCACTATATACAATCATCAACAAACGTTCAAAAAGGCATGCATAAATAGAAGTTGAGTAATTTCAGATTTCAAATAGAGGTGCTAAATGTCATAGACTCTACTGATAACTATTAGGCGTTATTACACTTACCTAGGGGTGTTGTTTCTCCTCCTTAATTTCAGACATGAATCATGCATGTTTAAATTGAAAAACCCCTGTAAAGGGTCTTCCCCACATGCACTGGGGCACTGTTAATTGTATATGAATGATTGTAGACGTACAAAACTCCAGTTGTAAATATGTATTTTGACCTGTCAATAGTACCAAACCTCAAACTCCCAAACAGGCCAGACTTGCTGACAGAACAAACAGCAGATCAGACACCCCAATCGAGTGATGTTCAATCTAGCAATCTGGCTCCTGAAATCTTAGAGTTTGGCTATCTAAATCTTCCACCAGAATGTATGGAAGTCATTAAACAGGCAAGAAAACCAGACAGTGTTATGCTAACAAATGGAAAATATTTGTTTTCTACTGTCAAGCAAAACACATAACACCCTTAGATGCGTCCATACAAGACATCATAGGTTATTTACTCCACCTACAAGAAGCAAATCTAGCTTTTCCATCCATCAAAATACATCTCATAGCAATTTCTGCTTATTTGCAAAATAAACAGACCAAATCCCTATTTAGGGTACCAGTCATTAAAGCATTCATGGAGGGTCTAAAACAAATCATACCTCCAAGAACACCACCAGTACCCTCATGGAATCTTAACATTGTACTTACACGACTCATGGGTCCACCATTTGAACCCATGCACTCTTGTCAGATTAAATTCCTAACTTGGAAAGTAGCATTTCTAGTGGCAATCACTTCATAACAAAGAGTTAGTGAGATACAATCATTCACTATTGAAAAACCCTTTATATAAGTACATAAACATAAGGTTGTACTCCGCACAAACCCTAAATTTTTACCAAAAGTAATCTCACCGTTTCATTTAAACCAAACAGTGGCTAGCCCAGTCTTCTTCCCACAGCCAGACTCAGTGGCGGAAAGAGCACTGCATACATTATTAGATATTAAAAGAGCTCTAATGTATTACATCGACAGAACAAAATCATTTCGTAAAACTAAACAGTTGTTCGTCACATTCCAAAAACTCCATACTGGTAATCCTATATCAAAACAAGGCATAGCCAGATGGATAGTAAAATGTATACAAACTTGTTACCTAAAAGCTAAAAGACAACTGCTCATTACGCCAAAGGCACACTCTACTAGGAAAAAGGGAGCAACAGTGGCATTTCTGGGAAACATACCAATGAGAGAAATTTGTAAGGCAGCCACAACAAGCCACAGTAGGACAGGCTGTACTAAGAACATTATTTCAGACAACTTTAACTCCTACAGGCTGACCACCGCTTACGGGAGGATTACTGCTTTGTAGTCTATGCATAGCATGTGTATCTGCAGCTACACATGCCACCGAACGGAAAATGTCACTTACCCAGTGTACATCTGTTCATGGCATGTTCCGCTGCAGATTCACATGGGCCCTTCCTCCTCCCCGGGAGCCTGTAGCCGTTTAAGTTATAATTAAAATTTGTACATATGTAACATACCTTTATTTAAACTTTGTAGATACATCTTATAAGGAAATGCCTCCTTGGCATGGTTACCCCCTGACTTTTTGCCTTTTTGCCTTTGCTGATGCTATGTTTTGAATTGAAAGTGTGCTGAGGCCTGCTAACCAGGCCCCAGCACCAGTGTTCTTTCCCTAACCTGTATTTTTGTTTTCACAATTGGCACACCCTGGCATCCAGATAAGTCCCTTGTAATTGGTACCTCTGGTACCAAGGGCCCTGATGCCAGGGAAGGTCTCTAAGGGCTGCAGCATGTATTATGCCACCCTAGAGACCCCTCACTCAGCACAGACACACTGCTTACCAGCTTGTGTGTGCTAGTGAGAACAAAATGAGTAAGTCGACATGGCACTCCCCTCAGGGTGCCATGCCAGCCTCTCACTGCCTATGCAGTATAGATAAGTCACCCCTCTAGCAGGCCTTACAGCCCTAAGGCAGGGTGCACTATACCATAGGTGAGGGTACCAGTGCATGAGCACTGTGCCCCTACAGTGTCTAAGCAAAACCTTAGACATTGTAAGTGCAGGGTAGCCATAAGAGTATATGGTCTGGGAGTCTGTTTACACGAACTCCACAGCACCATAATGGCTACACTGAAAACTGGGAAGTTTGGTATCAAACTTCTCAGCACAATAAATGCACACTGATGCCAGTGCACATTTTATTGTAAAATACACCACAAAGGGCACCTTAGAGGTGCCCCCTGAAACCTAACCGACTATCTGTGTAGGCTGACTGGTTCCAGCAGCCTGCCACACTAGAGACATGTTGCTGGCCCCATGGGGAGAGTGCCTTTGTCACTCTGAGGCCAGTAACAAAGCCTGCACTGGGTGGAGATGCTAACACCTCCCCCAGGCAGGAGCTGTAACACCTGGCGGTGAGCCTCAAAGGCTCACCCCTTTGTCACAGCACCGCAGGACACTCCAGCTTAGTGGAGTTGCCCGCCCCCTCCGGCCACGGCCCCCACTTTTGGCGGCAAGGCTGGAGGAAACAAAGAAAGCAACAAGGAGGAGTCACTGGCCAGTCAGGACAGCCCCTAAGGTGTCCTAAGCTGAAGTGACTCTAACTTGTAGAAATCCTCCATCTTGCAGATGGAGGATTCCCCCAATAGGATTAGGGATGTGACCCCCTCCCCTTGGGAGGAGGCACAAAGAGGGTGTACTCACCCTCAGGGCTAGTAGCCATTGGCTACTAACCCCCCAGACCTAAACACACCCTTAAATTTAGTATTTAAGGGCTCTCCCTGAACCTAGAAATTAGATTCCTGCAACTACAAGAAGAAGGACTGCTGAGCTGAAAGACCCCTGCAGAGGAAGACCAGAAGACACCAACTGCCTTGGCCCCAGACTTACCGGCCTGTCTCCTGCCTTCCAAAGAACCCTGCTCCAGCGACGCTTTCCAAGGGACCAGCGACCTCTGAATCCTCTGAGGACTGCCCTGCTTCGAAAAAGACAAGAAACTCCCGAGGACAGCGGCACTGCTCCAAAAGAACTGCAACTTTGTTACAAGGAGCAGATTTAAAGACCCCTGCAACTCCCCGCAAGAAGCGTGAGACTTGCAACACTGCACCCGGCGACCCCGACTCGACTGGTGGAGAAGAACCAACTCAGGGAGGACCCTCCGGCGACTCTACGACTGTGAGTAACCAAAGTTGTCCCCCCTGAGCCCCCACAGCGACGCCTGCAGAGGGAATCCCCAGGCTCCCCCTGACCGCGACTGTCTGAACTCCATTTCCCGACGGCTGGAAAAGACCCTGCACCCGCAGCCCCCAGCCCCTAAAGAAACGGAACTTCTGTGCAGGAGTGACCCCCAGGAGGCCCTCTCCCTTGCCCAGGTGGTGGCTACCCCGAGGAGCCCCCCCCTTGCCTGCCTGCATCGCTGAAGAGACCCCTTGGTCTCCCATTGAAAACTGAAGGAAACCCGACGCGTGTTTGCACACTGCACCCGTCCGCCCCCGCGCTGCTGAGGGTGTACTTTCTGTGCTACTTTGTGTCCCCCGCTGTGCCCTACAAAACCCCCCTGGTCTGCCCTCAGAAGACGCGGGTACTTACCTGCTGGCAGACTGGAACCGGGGCACACCCCTTCTCTCCATTATAGCCTATGTGTTTTGGGCACCTCTTTGACCTTTGCACCTGACCGGCCCTGAGCTGCTGGTGTGATAACTTTGGGGTTGCTCTGAACCCCCAACGGTGGGCTACCTTGGACCAATAACTGAACCCTGTAAGTGCCTTACTTACCTGTTGAAACTAACAATAACTTACCTCCCCCAGGAACTGTGAAAATTGCACTGTGTCCACTTTTAAAACAGCTTATTGTGTTTTATGTAAAAAGTATACATGCTAAAGTAATGATTCAAAGTTCCTAGAGTACTTACCTGCAATACCTTTCAAAAGAGCTATTACATGTAAAATTTGAACCTGTGGTTCTTAAAATAAACTAAGAAAATATATTTTTCTATAACAAAACCTATTGGCTGGATTTGTCTGAGTGTGTGTACCTCGATTTATTGTCTATGTGTATGTACAAAAAATGCTTAACACTACTCCTTGGATAAGCCTACTGCTCGACCACACTACCACAAAATAGAGCATTAGTATTATCTCTTTTTACCACTATTTTACCTCTAAGCGGAACCCTTGGACTCTGTGCATGCTATTCCTTACTTTGAAATAGCACATACAGAGCCAACTTCCTACAGCTACCAACCAGTGTGGGCATGGTTATGCCCCCACCCCAACTGAAGGGGGTAGCAGTCTTTCAGCTCCCCCCGCACACTAAAACATCTTATCCCAAGGCAATCAAGAGGACATTTGATTATTTTGGGTTTTGGTTTTACATTTGGGCCATGAGAGCTTGTCTAACTCTCAAAATCGTCCCACTTGGAATGGTGAGAGCCGCACTTTTTGGACTTTAGGACACTGCCATGTAGAAAAATCTACAAGACCTAGACATATCTGAAAACTAAACCTCTGGGTGAGTCCAGGATGGTGTGCTTCACATGCACCCCGCACAATTTTCTTACCCACAATGCCCTGCAAATCTCCAACTTTGCTGGAACTCACCCATGTTTCCCACATTTTTGAGATGGAACCTTTCGGAATTTGCAGGAATTCACAAAATTCCTACTACCCAGCATTGTTGCATCTATACTGATATCAATTCTGCCCCACTTGTCAGCCTAAAAATGTTCTTTTTCAAACTGCCCTTTTGGACCCGCTTTGGTTCCCCCTCAATTTCAACATTATTGGCTCTTCCCTGTCACAGGCACTTGGCCCACCTACACAAGTGAGGTATCATTTTTACAGGAGACTGAGGGGAAGGTTGGGTGGTAGGAAATGTGTCCCGGTGCGGTGGTCCCACACAGAAATGTGGTTTGCTGAGGATTTTGGGTAAGAAAACAGTGGGGGATCCACGCAAGTCTCACCTCCCTGGACTCCCTCGGTGTCTAGGTTTCAGAAAAGGTTGGGTTTGGTAGGTTTCCCTATATGGCTGCGGAACCCAGGATCAAAAATGCAGGTACCCCTCCCCGCAAAAACAGGTGGTTTTGTATTTGATAATTTTGATGTGTCCACATAGTGTTTTGGGGCATTTCCTTTTGCGAGCACTAGGCCTACCCACACAAGTGGTAAGAGGTAACAGTATATTGCTTTCAAATCTGCCATAGCTGGAATAAGTTATAGAAGAAAATGTGGCCAGAAATGGCTCTTTTTTCAGCTAAATTTCAATATATTTTTATTTTAGCTGTTATAGGAAAAACCTTGAAGGATCTACACAAATGACCCCTTGCTGGACTCAGAATTTTGGCCACTTTTCAGAAATGGTTAGCTGTCAGGGATCAAGCATTGGATTAACACCTATTTCTGTCACTACCTGGAAGGAGGCTGAAAGCACAAAAATTAGTAAAAGATGGGGTATGTCCCAGTAAAATGCCAAAATTATGTTGAAAAATGTGGTTTTCTGATTCAAGTCTGCCTATTCCTGAAAGGTGGGAAGATGGTGATTTTAGCACCACAAACCCTTTGTTCATGCCATTTTCAGGGGAAAAAACACAAGCTTTTTTCAGCTGCCATTTACCAATTTTTCTGGGGAAAAAATCTAATTTTAGCTGTATTTTGCTAATTTCTTGGTCGGTCTCCTCCAAAGGGGGGGGTTAAATAAATAAATGTTTGCCCATTTGTTTAAAATTGTTTTAATCTTAGGGATGATTCGAATAAACAACAGCCTATCTGCTGCTGTTGACCAGGGGGCCACATGTAAAGGCAAGGAGGGCCTCATGGGGCCCCCAGGCCGTACTTTTAATATCACTGGTTTAATTAAATGTTATATTTCAGTAAATATGTTTTTGAAATATGTTGCTAAGATTTTCCATGTTATATTTATGTGTGTGTATATATCTAAATATATACTGAAAGTCACTAAAAAACAAAGGTTACAGTGATGTTATAGTTAAATTCTATAGCTATAACTCGTGCCCTAAGGTAACTATCACTTGTGACATCGCCATGCACAGTTTTCTCATCAATAATTTTACTGCAAATGTTACAGTGATATTATCAATGATGTCATAGAAGATGTAGTGAGTGATGTAATATCTGGGGTAATTAGCAGTGCATGGCGAGGGCACGAGTTATAGTTACTTAAAATAAATCCATGGCTGTGCACGGTGGTGATGATTGGGGGGCGCTGGACCAAGGGTCTGGCCTGGCATTGTGGTGTACCCGCCCAAGCTTGCTGCTTCTGCCCCACCCCCACCATCCATTTTCAAAGCCTATGCCTCTGCTCCCTCATTACAGCTGTGTGTGCCCGTTGTTCTGCTACTGCCCTTCCTTCCTGCCCTGAATAGTTAGGTTGCTGCCCCATCCACCAACTCCCTATCCTCTGTTGTCCGAGTCTATGCACCAGCCCCTTCCCTCTTGCCCTGCATGGTCCAATGTGTAGCCACTGCCCTCCATTTAGCTTGATATCCCTGCCCATTCCTCCTGCCCTCTGTTGCCCAATTCTATGCCCCATCATTGCCCTTCTGCTTAGCCACTGCGCTTAGCTTGCTGCCCTTACACTCCTCCCCCACCCTCTGATGTTTGTGTGCATTCCCCTGCTCCCTCCTTTTTGACCACCAGGTTCCATGGACCTGCCACTGCCCCTCCAATTTACTCTCACTGTTCTGTTGAGCTGACACTGCCCCCCCCCCACCTGCCTAGAATGCTCAGGTTGGTGCCGCCTGTCCCTGCCACCTCCACACTGCCTATCTGAGGTCCATGCCCCTATCCGCTCCCTCCAGTCCTCCATGGTCCGTTTGCTGCAGCTGCTCCTCCTGCCTGCCCTGCATGTTCTGTTGTGAAGCTCCTGCCCTTGCCCTCTCTTGTCTGTGTCCAGCCCCTGCCCTCCCTTCTGTCCTCCATGCTCCTTTGTGCCTGCCCCCTCTATCTTCCCCACCATGGCCGTTGTGCTACCACTAACCCTCCTGATTGGCATGCAAGGTCCTTTGTGCTGCCACAGCCCCTCTCACCTGCCCTGTGTGGTCAGCTTGCTGCCCTTGACCCCTTCCCACCTCCCCTCCGTTGTCTGTGTATATGCCATTATAGTCTCACTGTTGACCTCCATGGTGTGTTGTGCTTCCAGTGCCCACCCAGCCTGTCCTCCATGGTCAGCTTGCTGCTCGTGCCCCTTCTTCCCCTGCTCTCCGTTTTCCATGTGCAGTCCCCTATCCCCTCCCTCGTGCCTTGTCTGGTCCATTGTCATACCACTGCCCCCTCCCTACTGCCCTTAATTGTACCGTTATGCTGCAATTGTCCCTCCTGTCTGTCCATTATGGTCACCTTGCTGCCCTTACCTCTATCCCCTCTGCTCTCAGTTGTCCATGTGCATGCCCTTTCCACTCCCTATTTCTTTCCTTGGTCCATTGTGCTACATTGCCATCCTGCTTGCCCTGTGTGATGTATTGTGCTGGTGCAACCCCTGATGCCTTTCCTGTAAGGTCAGTTTGGTGCCCTTGCCCATCTCCTTTCTCCTCTCTGTTATCCGAGTCTATGTCCCTACCCCATTCCTCCTGCCCTCCGTGATCCAATGTACCATACTTGCCAACATTTTGAACTTGGTAATAGGGATATTTTGAAAACAAAAATCTAGGGAATTGATATTCCCCATTGACTTCCATTGAAAGAGAGGAGATTTTAGGCAGGAGAAAGATAAAATAAAACCCTTTTGGGCTTAAAAACATTGGTAGATTCCTGCCTGAATCAGGTATGTTGGCATGTATGGTTGTACTGCCACTGCCTCTTCCTTCTGCCCTTAATGGTCTGTTTTGTGGTAGTGTGGTCGAGCAGTAGGCGTATCAGAGGGTAGTGTTAAGTATTTGTTGTACACAAACAGGCAATAAATGAGGAACACACACTCAAAGACAATTCCAGGCCAATAGGTTTTTATATAGAAATATATATTTTCTTAGTTTATTTTAAGAGCCACAGGTTCAAGGTTTACAAACAATACTTTAAATGAAAGTTATTTCACTCAGGTATCTTACGAACTTTGAATCATCACAATAGCATGTACAGTTTTGGCAAAAATGGCAATAAGCTATTTTAAAATGGGACACAGTGCAAAATTCAACAGTTCCTGGGGGAGGTAAGTATTTGTTAGTTTTTAAGGTAAGTAAAGCACTTATGGGGTTCAAAGTTGGGTCCAGGGTAGCCCACTGTTGGGGGTTCAGGGCAACCCCAAATTTACCACACCAGCTGCACAGGGCCGGTCAGGTGCAGAGGTCAAAGTGGTGCCCAAAACGCATAGGCTTCAATAGAGATAGGGGTGCCCCGGTTCTAGCCTGCCAGCAGGTAAGTACCCGCGACTTCGGAGGGCAGACCAGGGATGTTTTGTAGGGCACCAGGGGGGACACAAGTCAGCACAGAAAGTACACCCTCAGCGGCACAGGGACGGCCGGGTGCAGAGTGCAAACAGGCGTCGGGTTTGCAATAGGTTTCAATGGGAGACCCGGGGGTCTCTTCAGCGATGCAGGCAGGCAAGGGGAGGGTGGGGGGGGGCTCCTCGGGGTAGCCACCACCTGGGCTAGGAAGAGGGCCACCTGGGGGTCGCTCCTGCAATGGAGTTCGGTTCCTTCAGGTCCTGGGGGCTGTGGGTGCAGTGTCTTTACCGGGCGTCACGTTCCTTGAAGCAAGCAGTCGCGGTCAGGGGGAGCCTCTGGATTCCCTCTGCAGGCGGCGCTGTGGGGGCTCAGGGGGGTTACTCTGGCTACTCACGGGCTCACAGTCACCGGGGAGACCTCCCTGTAGGTCGAGCTGGGGGCGTCGGGTGCAGAGTGGAAAGTCTCACGCTTCCGGCGGGTAACGTGTGGTCTTTAAAAGTTGCTTCTTTGTTGCAAAGTTGCAGTTCCTTTGGAACAGAGCTGCTGTCCTCGGGAGTTTTTGGTCCTTTTAGATGCAGGGTAGTCCTCTGAGGCTTCAGAGGTCGCTGGACCCTGGGGGACGCGTCGCTGTTGCAGTTTTTCTTGAAGTGGGGAGACAGGCCGGTAGGGCTGGGGCCAAAGCAGTTGGTGTTGCCGTCTTCTCTGCAGGGCTTCAGGTCAGCAGTCCTTCTTCATCTTCAGGTTGCAGGAATCTATCTTGCTTGGTTCTGGGGGCTCCTAAATACTCAATTTAGGGGTGTGTTTAGGTCTGGGAGGTTAGTAGCCAATGGCTACTAGCCCTGGGGGTGGCTACACCCTCTTTGTGCCTCCTCCCTGAGGGGAGGGGGGGCACATCCCTAATCCTATTGGGGGAATCCTCCATCTGCAATATGGAGGATTTCTTAAACTCAGAGTCACCTCAGCTCGGGACACCTTAGGGGTTGTCCTGACTGGCCAGTGACTCCTCCTTGTTTTTCTCATTATCTCCTCCGGCCTTGCCGCCAAAAGTGGGGCCGTGGCCGGAGGGGGCGGGCATCTCCACTAGCTGGGATGCCCTGTGGCGCAGTAACAAAGGGGGTGAGCCTTTGAGGCTCACCGCCAGGTGTTACAGTTCCTGCAGGGGGAGGTGAGAAGCACCTCTACCCAGTACAGGCTTTGTTACTAGCCACAGAGTGACAAAGGCACTCTCCCCATGTGGCCAGCAACATGTCTGGAGTGTGGCAGGCTGGCAAAACTAGTCAGCCCACACTGGAAGTCGGGTATGTTTTCAGGGGGCATCTCTAAGATGCCTGTAAGGAAATGCCTCCTTGGCATGGTTGCCCCCTGACTTTTTGCCTTTGCTGATGCTATGTTTACAATTGAAAGTGTGCTGAGGCCTGCTAACCAGGCCCCAGCACCAGTGTTCTTTCCCTAACCTGTACTTTTGTATCCACAATTGGCAGACCCTGGCATCCAGATAAGTCCCTTGTAACTGGTACTTCTAGTACCAAGGGCCCTGATGCCAAGGAAGGTCTCTAAGGGCTGCAGCATGTCTTATGCCACCCTGGAGACCTCTCACTCAGCACAGACACACTGCTACCAGCTTGTGTGTGCTAGTGAGGACAAAACGAGTAAGTCGACATGGCACTCCCCTCAGGGTGCCATGCCAGCCTCTCACTGCCTATGCAGTATAGGTAAGACACCCCTCTAGCAGGCCTTACAGCCCTAAGGCAGGGTGCACTATACCATAGGTGAGGGTACCAGTGCATGAGCATGGTACCCCTACAGTGTCTAAACAAAACCTTAGACATTGTAAGTGCAGGGTAGCCATAAGAGTATATGGTCTGGGAGTCTGTCAAACACGAACTCCACAGCACCATAATGGCTACACTGAAAACTGGGAAGTTTGGTATCAAACTTCTCAGCACAATAAATGCACACTGATGCCAGTGTACATTTTATTGTAAAATACACCACAGAGGGCACCTTAGAGGTGCCCCCTGAAACTTAACCGACTATCTGTGTAGGCTGACTAGTTTTAGCAGCCTGCCACGAACCGAGACATGTTGCTGGCCCCATGGGGAGAGTGCCTTTGTCACTCTGAGGCCAGTAACAAAGCCTGCACTGGGTGGAGATGCTAACACCTCTCCCAGGCAGGAATTGTCACACCTGGCGGTGAGCCTCAAAGGCTCACCTCCTTTGTGCCAACCCAGCAGGACACTCCAGCTAGTGGAGTTGCCCGCCCCCTCCGGCCAGGCCCCACTTTTGGCGGCAAGGCCGGAGAAGATAATGAGAAAAACAAGGAGGAGTCACTGGCCAGTCAGGACAGCCCCTAAGGTGTCCTGAGCTGAGGTGACTCTGACTTTTAGAAATCCTCCATCTTGCAGATGGAGGATTCCCCCAATAGGGTTAGGCTTGTGACCCCCTCCCCTTGGGAGGAGGCACAAAGAGGGTGTACCCACCCTCAGGGCTAGTAGCCATTGGCTACTAACCCCCCAGACCTAAACACGCCCTTAAATTTAGTATTTAAGGGCTACCCTGAACCCTAGAAAATTAGATTCCTGCAACTACAAGAAGAAGGACTGCCCAGCTGAAAACCCCTGCAGCGGAAGACCAGAAGACGACAACTGCCTTGGCTCCAGAAACTCACCGGCCTGTCTCCTGCCTTCCAAAGATCCTGCTCCAGCGACGCCTTCCAAAGGGACCAGCGACCTCGACATCCTCTGAGGACTGCCCCTGCTTCGAAAAGACAAGAAACTCCCGAGGACAGCGGACCTGCTCCAAGAAAAGCTGCAACTTTGTTTCCAGCAGCTTTAAAGAACCCTGCAAGCTCCCCGCAAGAAGCGTGAGACTTGCAACACTGCACCCGGCGACCCCGACTCGGCTGGTGGCGATCCAACACCTCAGGAGGGACCCCAGGACTACTCTGATACTGTGAGTACCAAAACCTGTCCCCCCTGAGCCCCCACAGCGCCGCCTGCAGAGGGAATCCCGAGGCTTCCCCTGACCGCGACTCTTTGAACCTAAAGTCCCGACGCCTGGGAGAGACCCTGCACCCGCAGCCCCCAGGACCTGAAGGACCGGACTTTCACTGGAGAAGTGACCCCCAGGAGTCCCTCTCCCTTAACCAAGTGGAGGTTTCCCAGAGGAATCCCCCCCTTGCCTGCCTGCAGCGCTGAAGAGATCCCGAGATCTCTCATAGACTAACATTGCGAACCCGACGCCTGTTCCTACACTGCACCCGGCCGCCCCCGCGCTGCTGAGGGTGAAATTTCTGTGTGGACTTGTGTCCCCCCCGGTGCCCTACAAAACCCCCCTGGTCTGCCCTCCGAAGACGCGGGTACTTACCTGCAAGCAGACCGGAACCGGGGCACCCCCTTCTCTCCATTCTAGCCTATGTGTTTTGGGCACCACTTTGAACTCTGCACCTGACCGGCCCTGAGCTGCTGGTGTGGTGACTTTGGGGTTGCTCTGAACCCCCAACGGTGGGCTACCTTGGACCAAGAACTAAGCCCTGTAAGTGTCTTACTTACCTGGTTAACCTAACAAATACTTACCTCCCCTAGGAACTGTGAAAATTGCACTAAGTGTCCACTTTTAAAACAGCTATTTGTGAATAACTGGAAGAGTATACATGCAATTTTGATGATTTGAAGTTCCTAAAGTACTTACCTGCAATACCTTTCGAATGAGATATTACATGTAGAATTTGAACCTGTGGTTCTTAAAATAAACTAAGAAAATATATTTTTCTATACAAAAACCTATTGGCTGGATTTGTCTCTGAGTGTGTGTACCTCATTTATTGTCTATGTGTATGTACAACAAATGCTTAACACTACTCCTTGGATAAGCCTACTGCTCGACCACACTACCACAAAATAGAGCATTAGTATTATCTATTTTTACCACTATTTTACCTCTAAGGGGAACCCTTGGACTCTGTGCATGCTATTCCTTACTTTGAAATAGCACATACAGAGCCAACTTCCTACATTGGTGGATCAGCGGTGGGGTACAAGACTTTGCATTTGCTGGACTACTCAGCCAATACCTGATCACACGACAAATTCCAAAATTGTCATTAGAAATTGATTTTTGCAATTTGAAAAGTTTTCTAAATTCTTAAAAGTCCTGCTAGGGCCTTGTGTGTTAAGTCCCTGTTTAGCATTTCTTTTAGAGTTTAAAAGTTTGTAAAAGTTTGAATTAGATTCTAGAACCAGTTGTAGATTCTTAAAAAGTATTCCAACTTTTAGAAGCAAAATGTCTAGCACAGATGTGACTGTGGTGGAACTCGACACCACACCTTACCTCCATCTTAAGATGAGGGAGCTAAGGTCACTCTGTAAAATAAAGAAAATAACAATGGGCCCCAAACCTACCAAAATACAGCTCCAGGAGCTTTTGGCAGAGTTTGAAAAGGCCAACCCCTCTGAGGGTGGCAACTCAGAGGAAGAGGATAGTGACTTGGAGGACAATTCCCCCCTACCAGTCCTATCTAAGGAGAACAGGGTCCCTCAAACCCTGACTCCAAAAATAATAGTCAGAGATGCTGGTTCCCTCACAGGAGAGACCAACACCTCTGAAATCACTGAGGATAGCCCCAGTGAAGAGGACATCCAGTTAGCCAGGATGGCCAAAAGGTTGGCTTTGGAAAGACAGATCCTAGCCATAGAGAGGGAAAGACAAGAGATGGGCCTAGGACCCATCAATGGTGGCAGCAACATAAATAGGGTCAGAGATTCTCCTGACATGTTGAAAATCCCTAAAGGGATTGTAACTAAATATGAAGATGGTGATGACATCACCAAATGGTTCACAGCTTTTGAGAGGGCTTGTGTAACCAGAAAAGTGAACAGATCTCACTGGGGTGCTCTCCTTTGGGAAATGTTCACAGGAAAGTGTAGGGATAGACTCCTCACACTCTCTGGACCAGATGCAGAATCTTATGACCTCATGAAGGGTACCCTGATTGAGGGCTTTGGATTCTCCACTGAGGAGTATAGGATTAGATTCAGGGGGGCTCAAAAATCCTCGAGCCAGACCTGGGTTGACTTTGTAGACTACTCAGTGAAAACACTAGATGGTTGGATTCAAGGCAGTGGTGTAAGTAATTATGATGGGCTGTACAATTTATTTGTGAAAGAACACCTGTTAAGTAATTGTTTCAATGATAAACTGCATCAGCATCTGGTAGACCTAGGACCAATTTCTCCCCAAGAATTGGGAAAGAAGGCGGACCATTGGGTCAAGACAAGGGTGTCCAAGACTTCAACAGGGGGTGACCAAAAGAAAGGGGTCACAAAGACTCCCCAGGGGAAGGGTGATGAGACAACCAAAACTAAAAATAGTAAAGAGTCTTCTACAGGCCCCCAAAAACCTGCACAGGAGGGTGGGCCCAGAGCCTCTTCACAAAACAATGGGTACAAGGGTAAAAACTTTGATCCCAAAAAGGCCTGGTGTCATAGCTGTAAACAGCATGGACACCAAACTGGAGACAAGGCCTGTCCCAAGAAAGATTCCACTCCAAACTCCCATCCAGGTAACGCTGGTATGGCTAGTCTCCAAGTGGGATCAACAGTGTGCCCAGAGCAAATCAGGGTCCACACTGAAGCTACTCTAGTTTCTGAGGGTGGGGTGGATTTAGCCACACTAGCTGTCTGGCCGCCTAACATGCAAAAATACAGACAGCAACTCTTAATTAATGGGACTAGAATAGAGGGCCTGAGGGATACAGGTGCCAGTGTCACCATGGTGACAGAGAAACTGGTTTCCCCTGGCCAATACCTGACTGGAAAAACTTACACAGTCACCAACGCTGACAATCAGAGAAAAGTACATCCCATGGCAATGGTTACTTTAGAATGGGGAGGGGTCAATGGCCTGAAACAGGTGGTGGTCTCCTCAAATATCCCAGTGGACTGTCTGCTTGGAAATGACCTGGAGTCCTCAGCATGGGCTGAGGTAGAACTAAAAACCCATGCAGCAATGCTGGGTATCCCTGAACTGGTGTGTGTGAAAACAAGAGCACAGTGCAAGGCACAGGGTGAAAAAGTAGAGCTGGAGTCTGGAAAAATGGCCCGGCCTACCAAGAGAACAGGAAAGTCAGTTGGGAAACCAACTGCAACACAGCAAAAGAAAGGGAACCTCTCTTCTCAGGAAGAAGTTCTGCCCTCTGAGGGAACTGAGCCTTTGGAGCTTGAACCTTACCAGGTTGAGCTCTTAGGCCCAGGGGGACCCTCAAGGGAGGAGCTGTGTAAGGGACAAGAAACCTGTCCCTCTCTTGAAGGCCTTAGGCAGCAAGCTGCTGAAGAGTCCAAAGGCAAGAAAAATGGAACGCATAGGGTCTATTGGGAGGATGGACTCCTGTACACTGAGGCCAGAGACCCCAAACCTGGTGCCACTAGGAGAGTGGTAGTGCCTCAGCTGTTCAGGAAGTTCATCCTAACATTGGCCCATGACATTCCCCTTGCTGGACATTTGGGACAAACCAAGACGTGGGAGAGGTTAGTCAACCACTTCTACTGGCCCAATATGTCCAACATGGTTAAGGAGTTTTGCCTCTCCTGCCCCACCTGTCAAGCCAGTGGTAAGACAGGTGGGCATCCAAAGGCCCCCCTCATTCCACTTCCAGTGGTGGGGGTTCCCTTTGAAAGAGTGGGTGTGGACATAGTTGGTCCACTGGAACCTCCCACAGCCTCAGGAAATATGTATATCCTGGTAGTAGTGGATCATGCTACCAGGTATCCTGAAGCTATTCCCCTTAGGTCGACTACTGCCCCTGCAGTAGCCAAGGCCCTCATTAGTATCTTTACCAGAGTGGGTTTCCCTAAGGAGGTGGTGTCTGACAGAGGTACCAACTTCATGTCAGCATACCTAAAGCACATGTGGAATGAGTGTGGAGTGACTTATAAATTCACTACACCATACCATCCACAAACTAATGGCTTGGTTGAGAGATTCAACAAGACATTAAAAGGCATGATCATGGGGCTCCCAGAAAAGCTCAAAAGGAGATGGGATGTCCTCTTGCCATGTCTGCTTTTCGCTTACAGAGAGGTGCCACAGAAGGGAGTAGGATTCTCACCCTTTGAACTTCTGTTTGGTCATCCTGTAAGGGGACCACTTGCCCTTGTTAAAGAAGGCTGGGAGAGACCTCTCCATGAGCCTAAACAGGACATAGTGGACTATGTACTTGGCCTTCGCTCTAGAATGGCAGAGTACATGGAAAAGGCAACCAAAAACCTTGAGGCCAGCCAACAGCTCCAGAAGTTTTGGTATGACCAAAAGGCTGCACTGGTTGAGTTCCAACCAGGGCAGAAAGTCTGGGTTCTGGAGCCTGTGGCTCCCAGGGCACTCCAGGACAAATGGAGTGGCCCTTACCCAGTGCTAGAAAGGAAGAGTCAGGTCACCTACCTGGTGGACCTGGGCACAAGCAGGAGCCCCAAGAGGGTGATCCATGTGAACCGCCTTAAGCTCTTCCATGACAGGGCTGATGTGAATCTGTTGATGGTAACAGATGAGGATCAGGAGGCAGAGAGTGAACCTCTCCCTGATCTTCTGTCATCAGACCCAAAAGATGGCACAGTAGATGGAGTGATCTACTCAGACACCCTCTCTGGCCAACAGCAAGCTGATTGTAGGAGAGTCCTACAACAGTTTCCTGAACTCTTCTCCTTAACCCCTGGTCAGACACACCTGTGTACCCATGATGTGGACACAGGAGACAGCATGCCTGTCAAAAACAAAATCTTTAGACAGTCTGACCATGTTAAGGAAAGCATCAAGGTGGAAGTCCACAAGATGCTGGAATTGGGAGTAATTGAGCGCTCTGACAGCCCCTGGGCTAGCCCAGTGGTCTTAGTCCCCAAACCTCACACCAAAGATGGAAAGAAAGAGATGAGGTTTTGTGTGGACTACAGAGGGCTCAATTCTGTCACCAAGACAGATGCCCATCCAATTCCAAGAGCTGATGAGCTCATTGATAAATTAGGTGCTGCCAAATTTCTAAGTACCTTTGACTTGACAGCAGGGTACTGGCAAATAAAAATGGCACCTGGAGCAAAAGAAAAGACAGCATTCTCCACACCTGATGGGCATTATCAGTTTACTGTTATGCCCTTTGGTTTAAAGAATGCCCCTGCCACCTTCCAAAGGTTGGTGAATCAAGTCCTTGCTGGCTTGGAGTCCTTTAGCACAGCTTATCTTGATGATATTGCTGTCTTTAGCTCCACCTGGCAGGATCACCTGGTCCACCTGAAGAAGGTTTTGAAGGCTCTGCAATCTGCAGGCCTCTCTATCAAGGCATCCAAATGCCAGATGGGGCAGGGAACTGTGGTTTACTTGGGCCACCTTGTAGGTGGAGGCCAAGTTCAGCCACTCCAACCCAAGATCCAGACTATTCTGGACTGGGTAGCTCCAAAAACCCAGACTCAAGTCAGGGCATTCCTTGGCTTGACTGGGTATTACAGGAGGTTTGTGAAGGGATATGGATCCATTGTGACAGCCCTCACTGAACTCACCTCCAAGAAAATGCCCAAGAAAGTGAACTGGACTGTGGAATGCCAACAGGCCTTTGACACCCTGAAACAGGCAATGTGCTCAGCACCAGTTCTAAAAGCTCCAGATTATTCTAAGCAGTTCATTGTGCAGACTGATGCCTCTGAACATGGGATAGGGGCAGTTTTGTCCCAAACAAATGATGATGGCCTTGACCAGCCTGTTGCTTTCATTAGCAGGAGGTTACTCCCCAGGGAGCAGCGTTGGAGTGCCATTGAGAGGGAGGCCTTTGCTGTGGTTTGGTCCCTGAAGAAGCTGAGACCATACCTTTTTGGGACTCACTTCCTAGTTCAAACTGACCACAGACCTCTCAAATGGCTGATGCAAATGAAAGGTGAAAATCCTAAACTGTTGAGGTGGTCCATCTCCCTACAGGGAATGGACTTTATAGTGGAACACAGACCTGGGACTGCCCATGCCAATGCAGATGGCCTTTCCAGGTTCTTCCACTTAGAAAATGAAGACTCTCTTGGGAAAGGTTAGTCTCATCCTCTTTCGTTTGGGGGGGGGTTGTGTAAGGAAATGCCTCCTTGGCATGGTTGCCCCCTGACTTTTTGCCTTTGCTGATGCTATGTTTACAATTGAAAGTGTGCTGAGGCCTGCTAACCAGGCCCCAGCACCAGTGTTCTTTCCCTAACCTGTACTTTTGTATCCACAATTGGCAGACCCTGGCATCCAGATAAGTCCCTTGTAACTGGTACTTCTAGTACCAAGGGCCCTGATGCCAAGGAAGGTCTCTAAGGGCTGCAGCATGTCTTATGCCACCCTGGAGACCTCTCACTCAGCACAGACACACTGCTACCAGCTTGTGTGTGCTAGTGAGGACAAAACGAGTAAGTCGACATGGCACTCCCCTCAGGGTGCCATGCCAGCCTCTCACTGCCTATGCAGTATAGGTAAGACACCCCTCTAGCAGGCCTTACAGCCCTAAGGCAGGGTGCACTATACCATAGGTGAGGGTACCAGTGCATGAGCATGGTACCCCTACAGTGTCTAAACAAAACCTTAGACATTGTAAGTGCAGGGTAGCCATAAGAGTATATGGTCTGGGAGTCTGTCAAACACGAACTCCACAGCACCATAATGGCTACACTGAAAACTGGGAAGTTTGGTATCAAACTTCTCAGCACAATAAATGCACACTGATGCCAGTGTACATTTTATTGTAAAATACACCACAGAGGGCACCTTAGAGGTGCCCCCTGAAACTTAACCGACTATCTGTGTAGGCTGACTAGTTTTAGCAGCCTGCCACGAACCGAGACATGTTGCTGGCCCCATGGGGAGAGTGCCTTTGTCACTCTGAGGCCAGTAACAAAGCCTGCACTGGGTGGAGATGCTAACACCTCTCCCAGGCAGGAATTGTCACACCTGGCGGTGAGCCTCAAAGGCTCACCTCCTTTGTGCCAACCCAGCAGGACACTCCAGCTAGTGGAGTTGCCCGCCCCCTCCGGCCAGGCCCCACTTTTGGCGGCAAGGCCGGAGAAGATAATGAGAAAAACAAGGAGGAGTCACTGGCCAGTCAGGACAGCCCCTAAGGTGTCCTGAGCTGAGGTGACTCTGACTTTTAGAAATCCTCCATCTTGCAGATGGAGGATTCCCCCAATAGGGTTAGGCTTGTGACCCCCTCCCCTTGGGAGGAGGCACAAAGAGGGTGTACCCACCCTCAGGGCTAGTAGCCATTGGCTACTAACCCCCCAGACCTAAACACGCCCTTAAATTTAGTATTTAAGGGCTACCCTGAACCCTAGAAAATTAGATTCCTGCAACTACAAGAAGAAGGACTGCCCAGCTGAAAACCCCTGCAGCGGAAGACCAGAAGACGACAACTGCCTTGGCTCCAGAAACTCACCGGCCTGTCTCCTGCCTTCCAAAGATCCTGCTCCAGCGACGCCTTCCAAAGGGACCAGCGACCTCGACATCCTCTGAGGACTGCCCCTGCTTCGAAAAGACAAGAAACTCCCGAGGACAGCGGACCTGCTCCAAGAAAAGCTGCAACTTTGTTTCCAGCAGCTTTAAAGAACCCTGCAAGCTCCCCGCAAGAAGCGTGAGACTTGCAACACTGCACCCGGCGACCCCGACTCGGCTGGTGGCGATCCAACACCTCAGGAGGGACCCCAGGACTACTCTGATACTGTGAGTACCAAAACCTGTCCCCCCTGAGCCCCCACAGCGCCGCCTGCAGAGGGAATCCCGAGGCTTCCCCTGACCGCGACTCTTTGAACCTAAAGTCCCGACGCCTGGGAGAGACCCTGCACCCGCAGCCCCCAGGACCTGAAGGACCGGACTTTCACTGGAGAAGTGACCCCCAGGAGTCCCTCTCCCTTAACCAAGTGGAGGTTTCCCAGAGGAATCCCCCCCTTGCCTGCCTGCAGCGCTGAAGAGATCCCGAGATCTCTCATAGACTAACATTGCGAACCCGACGCCTGTTCCTACACTGCACCCGGCCGCCCCCGCGCTGCTGAGGGTGAAATTTCTGTGTGGACTTGTGTCCCCCCCGGTGCCCTACAAAACCCCCCTGGTCTGCCCTCCGAAGACGCGGGTACTTACCTGCAAGCAGACCGGAACCGGGGCACCCCCTTCTCTCCATTCTAGCCTATGTGTTTTGGGCACCACTTTGAACTCTGCACCTGACCGGCCCTGAGCTGCTGGTGTGGTGACTTTGGGGTTGCTCTGAACCCCCAACGGTGGGCTACCTTGGACCAAGAACTAAGCCCTGTAAGTGTCTTACTTACCTGGTTAACCTAACAAATACTTACCTCCCCTAGGAACTGTGAAAATTGCACTAAGTGTCCACTTTTAAAACAGCTATTTGTGAATAACTGGAAGAGTATACATGCAATTTTGATGATTTGAAGTTCCTAAAGTACTTACCTGCAATACCTTTCGAATGAGATATTACATGTAGAATTTGAACCTGTGGTTCTTAAAATAAACTAAGAAAATATATTTTTCTATACAAAAACCTATTGGCTGGATTTGTCTCTGAGTGTGTGTACCTCATTTATTGTCTATGTGTATGTACAACAAATGCTTAACACTACTCCTTGGATAAGCCTACTGCTCGACCACACTACCACAAAATAGAGCATTAGTATTATCTATTTTTACCACTATTTTACCTCTAAGGGGAACCCTTGGACTCTGTGTATGCTATTCCTTACTTTGAAATAGCACATACAGAGCCAACTTCCTACAATGCCCTTTGGGTGTATTTCAGAATAAAATGTACACTGGTATCAGTGTGCATTTATTGTGCTGAGAAGTTTGATACCAAACTTCCCAGTTTTCAGTGTAGCTATTATGGTGCTGTGGAGTTCGTGTATGACAGACTCCCAGACCATATACTCTTATGGCTACCCTGCACTTACAATGTCTAAGGTTTTGCTTAGACACTGTAGGGGCACAGTGCTCATGCACCTATGCCCTCACCTGTGGTATAGTGCACCCTGCCTTAGGGCTGTAAGGCCTGCTAGAGGGGTGACTTACCTATGCCATAGGCAGTGTGAGGTTGGCATGGCACTCTGAGGGGAGTGCCATGTCGACGTAGTCATTTTCTCCCCACCAGCTGGCAAGCAGTGTGTCTGTGCTGAGTGAGGGGTCCCCAGGGTGGCATAAGACACGCTGCAGCCCTTAGAGAACTTCCCTGGCATGGGGGCCCTTGGTACCAGGGGTACCAGTTACAAGGGACTTACCTGGATGCCAGGGTGTGCCAATTGTGGAGACAAAGGTACAGTTTTAGGGAAAGAACACTGGTGCTGGAGCCTGGTTAGCAGGCCTCAGCACACTTTCAAATCATAACTTGGCATCAGCAAAGGCAAAAAGTCAGTGGTTAACCAATGCCAAGGAGGCATTTCCTTACACACAGCCTCTCTTGCCTGTCCTGCATGGTTGGCTTGTTGCTCCTGCCCCCCTTCCCACTGCCCTCTATGGACCGTTGTGCTGCCACTGCCCCTCCCGCCTGCCCAGCATGGCCAACTTGTTTCCTCTGCACCCTCCTTTCTGCCCTCAATTAGCAGAGTCCATGCCCCTGGCATCTGCCTCCCCACAGTATTCTAATGAACAGCTAGATTGCTAACATTCTATATTCATTAAAAAGTGTGGCACACCTGATGTAATCTTGATGTAATGAAAGCCATAATACCTAAAGGACTTCCTTTAGAATTATAAAAATGAGAGGGTCTTATTCCCATAGAACTTAAGGTTAGTGCTCTAAAAAAATTAGCACGTATTTTCGGAGTTTTCAAATAGCTACTGTTGGAAGCTGACACTTTATACTGCAAGAGCGCCTGGTCCTTAGTAAGTAAACTTACAAGGGGACACGTATAGGCCGATGAAGTTTTTGGATCGCATGGAGTATCCTAATCACGTAGTGACCAGTGGCATCAATAATCAATATAATCAATCGACAACCACTAAGAGAATCATTAGGTTCGATGGCATCTGTCGCTGTAGATACGCATGTTCTGCAATAGCTCGCCATCTGGTGTTGGGCCGGAGTGTTACAAGTTGTTTTTCTTCGAAGAAGTCTTTCGAGTCACGGGACCGAGTGACTCCTCCTTTTGTCTCCATTGCGCATGGGCGTCGACTCCATCTTCGATTGTTTTTTTTCCGCCATCGGGTTCGGACGTGTTCCTGTCGCTCCGAGTTTCGGAACGGAAAATTTGTTAATTTCGGAAGATTTTCGTCGGTATTGTTGCGTTCGGGATCGGCGTACTTAGATTTCACACCGCATCGAAGATCGAAGAGCTCCGGTGCCCTTCGGGGTAGTTTTTCGATCCTCCGTCGGGGCCTGGTCGGCCCGACCGCGTGCTGAAGAACGCCGATGGAACGGACCCCGTTCCGTTTCTGCCCCAAATGCCACAATAAATACCCCTACACAGACCAACACTTGGTCTGCAACCTGTGCCTGTCACCTGAGCACAGCGAAGACACCTGCGAGGCCTGTCGTGCGTTCCGGTCCCGAAAAACACTCCGAGACCGTCGAGCCAGAAGACTTCAGATGGCGTCCGCACCGACAGCCCAACGGGAGTTCGAGGAACAGGAAGAGGAAGGTACCTTCTCGATCCAAGACTCAGACTCCGAAGGATTCGACGATACACAAACCGTGAGTAAGACGTCGAAATCCACTCAGAGGAACATTTACAAGGCCCAGGGGACGCCACTGCCACCAGGCCATGGCTCGACCCATAAATTCGGTGACCGACCGTCGGCACCGAAAAAGGCCCAAACAGTGCCGAGATCGTCCGACTCCGGTCGAGACACCGGCACGCAGCCTTCTCGGGACCGAGAAAGTGCTGGACACAAGCCTCGACACCGAGATGCCGGTGTGGACACGGCTCGACGCCGAGACAGCGGCACCGAAACAGATCGACGCCGAGAGGTTTCGGCCCCGAAAAGGAAAAAAGTCACCTCGGAGCCGAAAAAACACGCAGACAAAGTTTCGATGCCGAAACAAACTGCAAGCGACCCAGCTTCAGGCTCTTATACAGAAGAGCACTCGCTAACCTCCCAAATGCAGAAGCATAGGTTTGAGGAAGAGCTACAAGCAACTGATGTGGACCATACGCAAAAGCGTATCTTCATTCAGCAGGGGACAGGAAAAATAAGCACCCTTCCCCCCATTAGGAGAAAGAGAAGGTTGGAGTTCCAGACGGAACAAACACCACAACCAAAAGTGGTGAAAAGAGTTACACCACCACCCTCTCCTCCGCCCGTGATTAACGTTTCACCAGCACAAACTCCGTCACACTCCCCAGCTCACACCACCATGAGCCAGGGTGACCAAGATCAGGACGCATGGGACCTATACGACGCCCCAGTGTCAGATAACAGTCCGGAGGCATACCCTACAAAGCCATCTCCACCAGAAGACAGCACCGCGTACTCTCAAGTGGTGGCTAGAGCAGCACAATTTCACCACGTAAGCCTCCACTCAGAACAGGTCGAGGATGATTTCTTATTCAACACACTCTCCTCCACCCACAGCTCATACCAAAGCCTGCCTATGCTCCCTGGTATGCTCCGGCACGCAAAAGACATCTTTAAGGAGCCGGTCAAAAGTAGGGCAATCACACCAAGGGTGGAAAAAAAGTATAAGCCGCCTCCTACGGACCCGGTTTTCATCACTACACAGCTGCCACCAGACTCTGTCGTTGTAGGAGCAGCTAGGAAAAGGGCCAACTCTCACACATCTGGAGATGCACCACCCCCAGATAAAGAAAGCCGCAAGTTCGATGCAGCTGGTAAAAGAGTCGCAGCACAAGCTGCAAACCAGTGGCGCATCGCGAACTCCCAGGCACTTCTTGCGCGCTATGACAGAGCCCACTGGGACGAGATGCAACATCTCATTGAACATCTGCCCAAGGACTTACAAAATAGGGCAAAACAAGTGGTTGAGGAGGGACAAACCATCTCCAACAACCAGATACGCTCCTCCATGGACGCTGCAGATACAGCTGCACGGACAATTAATACATCTGTAACTATCAGAAGGCATGCATGGCTCCGAACGTCTGGATTTAAACCAGAGATTCAACAAGCAGTTCTCAATATGCCTTTTAATGAAAAAGAACTGTTCGGTCCAGAAGTGGACACAGCGATTGAGAAACTCAAAAAAGATACGGACACTGCCAAAGCCATGGGCGCACTCTACTCCCCGCAGAGCAGAGGGAATTACAGCACATTCCGTAAAACGCCCTTTCGAGGGGGGTTTCGGGGTCAAAGCACACAAGCCAGCACCTCACAAGCCACACCGTCCAGTTACCAGGGACAGTATAGAGGAGGTTTTCGGGGACAATATAGAGGAGGGCAATTCCCTAGAAATAGAGGAAGATTCCAAAGCCCCAAAACCCCTACTACTAAACAGTGACTCACATGTCACTCACCCCCTCCACACAACACCAGTGGGGGGAAGAATAGGTCATTTTTACAAAGCATGGGAGAAAATCACTACAGACACTTGGGTTCTAGCAATTATCCAACATGGTTATTGCATAGAATTTCTACAATTCCCTCCAAACATACCACCAAAAGCACAAAATTTAACAACACACCATTCCAATCTCCTGGAGATAGAAGTGCAGGCACTATTGCAAAAGAATGCAATCGAATTAGTGCCAAACACACAAATAAACACAGGAGTTTACTCACTGTACTTTCTGATACCAAAGAAGGACAAAACACTGAGACCAATCCTAGACCTCAGAGTAGTAAACACTTTCATCAAATCAGACCACTTCCACATGGTCACACTACAAGAAGTATTGCCATTGCTAAAACTACACGACTACATGGCAACTTTAGACCTCAAGGATGCTTATTTCCATATACCAATACACCCATCGCACAGGAAATACCTAAGGTTTGTATTCAAAGGAATACATTACCAATTCAAGGTACTGCCTTTCGGATTAACAACCGCACCAAGAGTCTTTACCAAATGTCTAGCGGTAGTCGCTGCACACATAAGAAGGCAGCAAATACATGTGTTTCCATATTTGGACGACTGGCTAATCAAGGCCCATTCGTTCATACAGTGCTCAAATCACACAAATCAGATCATACAAACCCTCTTCAAACTCGGGTTCACCGTCAACTTTACAAAATCCAACATTCTGCCGCGCAAGGTACAACAATACCTAGGAGCCATAATAGACACATCAAAGGGAGTAGCCACTCCAAGTCCACAAAGAATTCTAAATTTCAACACCATCATACAACGCATGTATCCAACACAAAAGATACAGGCAAAGATGGTATTACAACTCCTAGGCATGATGTCTTCATGCATAGCCATTGTCCCAAACGCAAGACTGCACATGAGGCCCTTACAACAATGCCTAGCATCACAGTGGTCTCAAGCACAGGGTCACCTTCTAGATCTGGTGTTAATAGACCGCCAAACTTACCTCTCGCTTCTGTGGTGGAACAACATAAATTTAAACAAGGGGCGGCCTTTCCAAGACCCAGTGCCACAATACGTAATAACAACAGATGCTTCCATGACAGGGTGGGGAGCACACCTCGATCAACACAGCATACAAGGACAATGGAACGTACATCAAACAAAACTGCATATCAATCACCTAGAACTTCTAGCAGTTTTTCAAGCACTAAAAGCCTTCCAACCAATAATAGTTCACAAATACATTCTCGTCAAAACAGACAACATGACAACAATGTATTATCTAAACAAGCAGGGGGGGACGCACTCCACGCAGTTAAGCCTGCTAGCACAAAAAATTTGGCATTGGGCAATTCACAACCAAATTCGCCTAATAGCACAGTTTATACCAGGGATCCAAAATCAACTCGCAGACAATCTCTCTCGAGATCATCAACAGGTCCACGAATGGGAAATTCACCCCCAAATTCTGAACACTTATTTCAAACTCTGGGGAACACCTCAGATAGACTTGTTTGCGACAAGGGAGAACGCAAAATGCCAAAACTTCGCATCCAGATACCCACACAAACAATCCCAAGGCAATGCCCTATGGATGAACTGGTCAGGGATATTTGCTTACGCTTTTCCTCCTCTCCCTCTCCTTCCTTACCTGGTAAACAAACTCAGTCAAAGCAAACTCAAACTCATATTGATAGCACCAACTTGGGCAAGGCAACCCTGGTACACAACGCTGCTAGACCTATCAGTGGTACCCTGCATCAAATTGCCCAACAGGCCAGATCTGTTGACACAGCACAACCAAAAGATCAGACACCCAGATCCAGCATCGCTGAATCTAGCAATCTGGCTCCTGAAATCCTAGAATTCGGGCACTTACAACTTACCAAAGAATGTATGGAAGTCATAAAACAAGCCAGAATGCCATCCACCAGGCACTGTTATGCAAGTAAATGGAAGAGGTTTGTTTGCTACTGCCATATTAATCAAATACAACCATTACACACAACTCCAGAACATGTAGTGGGTTACTTGCTTCACTTACAAAAATCTAACCTAGCTTTCTCTTCCATTAAAATACACCTTGCAGCAATATCTGCATACCTGCAGACTACCTATTCAACTTCCCTATATAAGATACCAGTCATTAAAGCATTCATGGAGGGCCTTAGGAGAATTATACCACCAAGAACACTACCTGTTCCTTCATGGAACCTAAATGTTGTCCTAACTAGACTTATGGGTCCACCTTTTGAACCCATGCACTCCTGCGACATACAGTTCCTAACCTGGAAGGTGGCATTTCTCATCGCCATTACTTCCCTAAGAAGAGTAAGCGAGATTCAGGCGTTTACAATACAGGAACCTTTTATACAACTACACAAAAATAAAGTCGTCCTAAGGACCAATCCTAAATTTTTGCCAAAGGTTATTTCACCGTTCCATCTAAATCAAACAGTGGAACTTCCAGTGTTCTTTCCACAGCCAGATACCGTAGCTGAAAGGGCACTACATACATTAGATGTCAAAAGAGCATTGATGTATTACATTGACAGAACAAAAAACATCAGAAAGACTAAACAACTCTTTATTGCATTTCAAAAACCTCATGCAGGAAACCCAATTTCAAAACAAGGTATAGCCAGATGGATAGTTAAATGCATCCAAATCTGCTACCTTAAAGCTAAACGACAGCTGCCCATTACACCAAGGGCACACTCAACCAGAAAGAAAGGTGCTACCATGGCCTTTCTAGGAAACATCCCAATGCAAGAAATATGTAAGGCAGCCACATGGTCTACGCCTCACACATTCACCAAGCACTACTGTGTAGACGTGTTATCCGCACAACAAGCCACAGTAGGTCAAGCTGTATTAAGAACATTATTTCAGACTACTTCCACTCCTACAGGCTGATCCACCGCTTTTGGGGAAATAACTGCTTACTAGTCTATGCAGAACATGCGTATCTACAGCGACAGATGCCATCGAACTGAAAATGTCACTTACCCAGTGTACATCTGTTCGTGGCATCAGTCGCAGTAGATTCGCATGTGCCCACCCGCCTCCCCGGGAGCCTGTAGCAGTTTGGAAGTTACCTTCAATTATTTATATATGTGTCATCTCAACCTTAAATAGGTGCATACTTAGTCACTCCATTGCATGGGCACTATTACTACAATTCAACTCCTACCTCACCCTCTGCGGGGAAAAACAATCGAAGATGGAGTCGACGCCCATGCGCAATGGAGACAAAAGGAGGAGTCACTCGGTCCCGTGACTCGAAAGACTTCTTCGAAGAAAAACAACTTGTAACACTCCGGCCCAACACCAGATGGCGAGCTATTGCAGAACATGCGAATCTACTGCGACTGATGCCACGAACAGATGTACACTGGGTAAGTGACATTTTCATTATTAGACAAATATAACAACATTTCAGGAATAACCACAACTCCATAAAGCATTTAACCATTTTTTTCCCCCTATTGATAACAATACTAGATCATCAGGTTAGATCAAACTTTTTTTAATCAACTCAGAATTAGTTTATTAGCGACCACCAATAACACAATCTAATCAGAACTTGAGAAAACATGTGCTCAAAAGCTTCACCATAATCCAACAAAGTTGAATATATCGACATTAATAGCAGAGTTCAGCAAACAGTTCGTCAATCATTTGTCACTGTCAACGTCACCCAAAAGACCCTTACCTAACCCAGATTAGCAGTAGTATGTGGGACTTCATGCAGAACAATTTAGAAAAAAACATGAATTTGTAAAACATCTAGCTAAGAGTATAACTATAAAACAGCACGGTTGGTACCTAGAAAGAAAGGCAATAAAAGTTAGTCAGTCACATTGTCATAGCTACCTATCCACGGAATGGATCAGCAACAAAGCCAGTCTTCGTCTTTAGGTCATCAATAGATCAGCAACGCATCAGGCTCTCAAGAGCATGAGCCCAATGACAGAATCTCGGACCACGCCTCCTGACGTCATAAAATCTCCCCTCGTATCTCGCATCTGCCTAATTTCTCCCGCATCTGAAGTTTTAGCACCTTGTCATGACTTTTATTAGAGTTTTTCAGTCCATGCCCCTTATTTCTAATTGGTCAGTCAATCATCAGATATGACTCGAACCTATAATATTAATTGTACAAATCTATGAGTTCTAATATTTCTTTTTTCTCAGTTCATGGATTGGTCCACTGTACCATGTCTTCATCATCCAGCTCTTCTGGTACCGAAAATGTTGCATGTTCCTCTCCAGTCAGTGCTTCTATTGTTCAAGTCCTGGGAAAGTAAATTTAGCTTACTCTACACATAATTGTATCAAATTGACTTCATCATCTCCTGTCTGTCGGTACATTGCAGAAAATTCAAGCTAAGCACAAAGTTCATGGTCGGTTCATAGGCACTAACAACTTCTACAGCGTGCGTTTATTATTTCTACTTCTGCATGAGGCCTGGCAAGTAGGCCACAACTTCAGCTAAGTTAGCTTCTACCATACAATGCAAAACATAGGTTATACATCTCATTATGGTACATTACTACATTATTCTTACACATTTTCATTATTTCACACATTTTTTAATCTTTTAGTACAAGTTCGTATATGTGGCTGACATACCCCGTGGGCACATTTCCCAAAAACATGCACATTAGTTTTCTCTACGATTAATATCTCTATCAACTCTTATAAATCATAACATATACGTATTTATTAATAATTTCTAATTAGCATGTCTGCGTCAACAATATGATATGTCAAATGAGATATAAAGTGCAGAGTCCAGGGGTTCGCTTGCTAGTGGACAGGGGCTTGCTCTAGCATTTTTAAGGTGCTCTTTTTAGGGGGTAGTGTGGTCGAGCAGCCTTAAGCTTATCGGAGAGGAGTGTGAGACATCTGCAAATACACAAATAATCAATAAATGAGTCACACGACTCAAGAAGGAGATCCACACAAATCTACAAAAATAACAAGTATCTTTATATATGTTTTGGCACCAGAATCAATATGTTCAGGTAAGTACGTTTTCCAAGAGAAATCTTTACAGTTTTGAAAGGTTAACAGTGCAGTTTGTGGAAGCTGCAAGTTTGTCCCATGGAGGAAAAAAAAATACGGTAATCAGGTACAGTACAACGACTTACGGGACCAATTTCCTGGACTTAAGATAAGTATTGAGCAAGGGTCAGAGGACCACACCAATAGGTCAAACAGGGTGGCACTGGGGCAGCCAGGTGCAAAGGTGTAGTATGGCTTGGGTGTCCAATGTTAGTCAATGGAGATCGGTCTGGTTGAAAAGAGCCTGCAGGTGAGGACTAGGAGCCCAGAGGGGAACCAACAGGAAGGTTCAAATCTTGAGATGCTCAGGGATTTGGGGATGCCTCTGGTTCTCTTCTCCTCGGGCCAGGGGCAATGGGTGCAGAGGTGCTTTGAGGCATCAGGTTTTCTCCACCTGGAACACTTGTGGTTGAGGGAGTGTAAAGAAATGGCTCCCTGTTGCAGTTACCCCCCACTTTTTGCCTGATACTGATGCTGACTTGACTAAGAAGAGTGCTGGGACCCTGCTAACCAGGCCCCAGCACCAGTGTTCCTTCACCTAAAATGTACCATTGTATCCACAATTGGCAGACCCTGGCATCCAGATAAGTCCCTTGTAACTGGTACTTCTAGTACCAAGGGCCCTGATGCCAAGGAAGGTTTCTAAGGGCTGCAGCATGTCTTATGCCACCCTGGAGACCTCTCACTCAGCACAGACACACTGCTTGCCAGCTTGTGTGTGCTAGTGGGGACAAAACGAGTAAGTCGACATGGCACTCCCCTCAGGGTGCCATGCCAGCCTCTCACTGCCTATGCAGTATAGGTAAGACACCCCTCTAGCAGGCCTTACAGCCCTAAGGCAGGGTGCACTATACCATAGGTGAGGGTACCAGGGCATGAGCATGGTACCCCTACAGTGTCTAACCAAAACCTTAGACATTGTAAGTGCAGGGTAGCCATAAGAGTATATGGTCTGGGAGTTTGTCAAACACGAACTCCACAGCACCATAATGGCTACACTGAAAACTGGGAAGTTTGGTATCAAACTTCTCAGCACAATAAATGCACACTGATGCCAGTGTACATTTTATTGTAAAATACACCCCAGAGGGCACCTTAGAGGTGCCCCCTGAAACTTAACCGACTATCTGTGTAGGCTGACTAGTTTTAGCAGCCTGCCACAAACCGAGACATGTTGCTGGCCCCATGGGGAGAGTGCCTTTGTCACTCTGAGGCCAGTAACAAAGCCTGCACTGGGTGGGGATGCTAACACCTCCCCCAGGCAGGAATTGTCACACCTGGCGGTGAGCCTCAAAGGCTCACCTCCTTTGTGCCAACCCAGCAGGACACTCCAGCTAGTGGAGTTGCCCGCCCCCTCCGGCCAGGCCCCACTTTTGGCGGCAAGGCCGGAGAAAATAATGAGAATAACAAGGAGGAGTCACTGGCCAGTCAGGACAGCCCCTAAGGTGTCCTGAGCTGAGGTGACTCTAACTTTTAGAAATCCTCCATCTTGCAGATGGAGGATTCCCCCAATAGGGTTAGGATTGTGACCCCCTCCCCTTGGGAGGAGGCACAAAGAGGGTGTACCCACCCTCAGGGCTAGTAGCCATTGGCTACTAACCCCCCAGACCTAAACACGCCCTTAAATTTAGTATTTAAGGGCTACCCTGAACCCTAGAAAATGAGATTCCTGCAACTACAAGAAGAAGGACTGCCTAGCTGAAAACCCCTGCAGCGGAAGACCAGAAGACGACAACTGCCTTGGCTCCAGAAACTCACCGGCCTGTCTCCTGCCTTCCAAAGATCCTGCTCCAGCGACGCCTTCCAAAGGGACCAGCGACCTCGACATCCTCTGAGGACTGCCCCTGCTTCGAAAAGACAAGAAACTCCCGAGGACAGCGGACCTGCTCCAAGAAAAGCTGCAACTTTGTTTCCAGCAGCTTTAAAGAACCCTGCAAGCTCCCCGCAAGAAGCGTGAGACTTGCAACACTGCACCCGGCGACCCCGACTCGGCTGGTGGAGATCCGACACCTCAGGAGGGACCCCAGGACTACTCTGATACTGTGAGTACCAAAACCTGTCCCCCCTGAGCCCCCACAGCGCCGCCTGCAGAGGGAATCCCGAGGCTTCCCCTGACCGCGACTCTTTGAACCTAAAGTCCCGACGCCTGGGAGAGACCCTGCACCCGCAGCCCCCAGGACCTGAAGGACCGGACTTTCACTGGAGAAGTGACCCCCAGGAGTCCCTCTCCCTTGCCCAAGTGGAGGTTTCCCCGAGGAACCCCCCCCTTGCCTGCCTGCAGCACTGAAGAGATCCCGAGATCTCTCATAGACTAACATTGCGAACCCGACGCCTGTTCCTACACTGCACCCGGCCGCCCCCGCGCTGCTGAGGGTGAAATTTCTGTGTGGGCTTGTGTCCCCCCCGGTGCCCTACAAAACCCCCCTGGTCTGCCCTCCGAAGACGCGGGTACTTACCTGCAAGCAGACCGGAACCGGGGCACCCCCTTCTCTCCATTTTAGCCTATGTGTTTTGGGCACCACTTTGACCTCTGCACCTGACCGGCCCTGAGCTGCTGGTGTGGTGACTTTGGGGTTGCTCTGAACCCCCAACGGTGGGCTACCTTGGACCAAGAACTGAGCCCTGTAAGTGTCTTACTTACCTGGTTAACCTAACAAATACTTACCTCCCCTAGGAACTGTGAAAATTGCACTAAGTGTCCACTTTTAAAACAGCTATTTGTCAATAACTTGAAAAGTATACATGCAATTTTGATGATTTGAAGTTCCTAAAGTACTTACCTGCAATACCTTTCGAATGAGATATTACATGTAAAATTTGAACCTGTGGTTCTTAAAATAAACTAAGAAAAGATATTTTTCTATAACAAAACCTATTGGCTGGATTTGTCTCTGAGTGTGTGTACCTCATTTATTGTCTATGTGTATGTGCAACAAATGCTTAACACTACTCCTTGGATAAGCCTACTGCTCGACCACACTACCACAAAATAGAGCATTAGTATTATCTATTTTTACCACTATTTTACCTCTAAGGGGAACCCTTGGACTCTGTGCATGCTATTCCTTACTTTGAAATAGCACATACAGAGCCAACTTCCTACAGGGAGCCCCTCAGACAGAGGCTGCAGGTGGCAGTGGTGAGTCCACAGTGGGCAATTCCAAGGTGGGCTTTGTCTGTTGGGGACTGGGGGGACCACGTTGGCGCAGTTGGCCTACTTCAGCTGGGGCTAGGAGGCACAGGTGCAATGGTGCTTTCTGATGTCAGGTTTTCGTGGTCCAGGGTCCTCTCAGGTCTCTTGGGGTGCCTGCAAGATGCAGGGAAGCAGCTCTGCTGCTCCACAGGAGCTCCTGGGTCCTTGTTGAAGGCAGGGAACCCTCCAAGGCTTTTGGAGGCACAGCAGCTTGCAGGACAAGTCGACTTTGGTGCAAATTGATGGCAACAGCAGACAGGCCCATAGGGCTGTGGCCAAGTCAGGTGCTTCTTCCTTGGGCTTCGCTTTTGCGGCTCTTGTATGTCCTTCATCATGGGTCAGCAGGAATCTGATTTCCTGTGCCAAGAGCTCCCCTAAGTACCGAATTTAGGGGTGTTTCGGGGAGTGTGGTGTAGTAGCCAATGGGCTACTTACCCCTGGGGTCACTACATCCCCTATATGACCACTTCCTGTGAGAAATGGGCATGACCCTGTCCCAGAGTTCCTAATTCTGCCAACACCAAGATGACAGATTCCTAAATATGATGTCCACATCTGGCAGCTCACCTTAGGGGTTGGACTGACCTGAGGGGTGTACCCACCTTTCTAACTACTACATTTCCCACCTGTCTCAGTGCCATATGGGCCCTGGGGCAGAGGGGTCAGCATCTTTCCTTTGAGTGAAGCCAGATATGCATACCAAGGGCAGTGAGCTTCTTGGTAGCCCCCTGCCTTGGAATGCAGATTTGCAGGTCATCCTGTTGGGTGGTGTGTGTAAACACTTTGCCCGCAGCAGGCTTTGTCTGTGACCACCCAAGAGCAAAGGCTGCCACCTTAGGGGGCCAGGATCTTGATTGGTGGTGGAAGGCTGGCTAAAACTAGTCAGTCCCCACACAGGTAGTTGGTAGGTTTCCAGTGAGCACCTCTAAGGTGCCCTTTGGGTGCATGTATTAATAAAGCCATCACTGGCATTAGTGAGGGTTTATTAATACGAGTTGTTTGATACCAAACATCCCTATTTTCAGTGAAGCCATCATGTTGCTGGGGAACTCAAATTGACCAGTGTCCGGCACATGTACTTAAAATGGCTTCCCTGCTCACTCAGTATGTCTTAGAATCGACAAAGACATTGTAGGGGTGTATCAGTTCTTGCAGATATGCTCTAACATGTAATATAATGCACCCTGCCTTGGAGCTGTAAGGCCTGCTGTAGGGTGACTTACATATATTGCACACAGAGTTAGGGAACAGGGCAACGGAGTAGGACACTCTGGCACCAAGATCCCTAAAGGGATTGTCCAAAAATACAGGATGGTGATGATCTCACCAAAAGGTTCACAGCCTATGAGACGGACTGTGTTGCCAGAAAGCTTGACAACAACATTGGGGCTCTCTCCTTTGGGAAATGTTCTCAGGAAAGTGCAGGAGTAGACTCCTTACAATGCATGAGGCAGATACTAGGTCCTATTACCTCATGAAGAACACCCTGATTGAGGGATTTGGGCTTACTCTTGAGAAGTACAGAATCAGATTCAGGGAGACTAAAAAAAAAACAGAGTCTGTCCTGAGTAGATTTTGTGCATTACTTAGCAAAAATTCTAGGTAGCTAGTTGAAAGGTAACAATGTGTTTGGTTATGAGGGACTTTACCATTTAGTGCTGAAAGAGCTTTTGTTGAGTAATTGTGTTTAAAAGAGGTTGCCCCAGTACCTGGTAGACCTAGGTCCTCTTTCTCCTCAAGAATTAGGGAAGAAGGCAGCCCACTAGGTCAAAACAAGGGTGACCAAATCATCCACATTCTTGTGGTCCACTAGTGTGGGTGGGGTGGAACAGAAAGAGGCCAAAAAAACACCACAAGGATAAAGGTAAAGAGTCTTCAAAGGCCCTCCAAAGACCTGCACAGGAGGGTGGGCCACGACACTCTTGACAATCCAAGGGTGGATTCAAAGGGAAACATTAGGATTCCAAAATGGCTTGGTGCCATGGCTGCAAGGCTCTTGAACACCGAACTGGAGACCCTGCCTGTCCCCACAAAAAGAATGCCACTACTGTACCAGTACTACATGCAGTGGTAAGTCTTTGGATGGGATTCCAGGTAGGCCCTGACCATGTCAGTAAGCCTACTGAGGAAACTTTAGTCTCAGGGGCTGGGGTAGATGCAGCTTCCCTGGCTGCTTGGCCCAGTAATCTGGAGAGATACAGACAATAGCCACATATTAATGGAATTAAGGTTGAAGCACTGAGAGACACTGGTGACAGTGTCCCCATTGTGACTGAGCAACTTGTGTCCTTCGATCATCATCATCATCATCAACACAAGCTCTATTCGGTCAACATAACCATCAAAGCATCATCATATACAGTCAAAATACAGTAAAAAGTCCAAGGAAATATAACAAAAATATAACATTATATAACCATCTTATAAAATATAATCACAAGCATAAAATCTTTTAAAAAGATACTGTATGCTAAACATAATTCATAAAAACGACTATTTAAAAAAACGACTACGTATGTGCCATGCAGCCACAAGGAACTTGCTAACTGCCTCAATCAAGGGCTTAGAATTATCACTCCTTAAAATCCTCATTGCTATGCAACACTGATTCAGGCCCAAGTCTCGACAGATAGCACAAATCCACTTTGAGCGTGGAATAGGATAAGCAGGGCAGAAAATCATAAAATGCTCCACCGTTTCTGAGTTACTGTAAAGAAATGGTTCCCTGTTGCAGTTACCCCCCACTTTTTGCCTGATACTGATGCTAACTTGACTGAGAAGTGTGCTGGGACCCTGCTAACCAGGCCCCAGCACCAGTGTTCTTTCACCTAAAATGTACCATTGTTTCCACAATTGGCACAACCCTGACACCTAGATAAGTCCCTTGTAACTGGTACCCCTGGTACCAAGGGCCCTGATGCCAGGGAAAGTCTCTAAGGGCTGCAGCATGTCTTATGCAACCCTAGGGACCCCTCACTCAGCACATACACACTGCTTGCCAGCTTGTGTGTGCTGGTGGGGAGAAAATGACTAAGTCGACATGGCACTCCCCTCAGGGTGCCATGCCAACCTCACACTGCCTATGGCATAGGTAAGTCACCCCTCTAACAGGCCTTGCAGCCCTAAGGCAGGGTGCACTATACCACAGGTGAGGGCATAGGTGCATGAGCACTATGCCCCTACAGTGTCTAAGCAAAACCTTAGACATTGTAAGTGCAGGGTAGCCATAAGAGTATATGGTCTAGGAGTCTGTCAAAAACGAACTCCACAGCTCCATAATGGCTACACTGAATACTGGGAAGTTTGGTACCAAACTTCTCAGAATAATAAACCCACACTGATGCCAGTGTTGGATTTATTAAAAAATGCACACAGAGGGCATTTTAGAGAGGCCCCCTGTATTTTACCCAATTGTTCAGAGCAGGATTGACTGGTCGGTGCCAGCCTGCTGCTGAGAGACGAGTTTCTGACCCCATGCGGTGAGAGCCTTTGTGCTCTCTGAGGACAGAAACAAAGCCTGCTCTGGGTGGAGGTGCTTCACACCTCCCCCCGGCAGGAACTGTAACACCTAGCAGTGAGCTTCCAAGGCTCAAGCTTCGTGTTACAATGCCCCAGGGCACTCCAGCTAGTGGAGATGCCCGCCTCCTGGACACAACCCCCACTTTTGGGGGCAAGTCCAGGAGAGATAATGAGAAAAACATGGAGGAGTCACTGGCCAGTCAGGACAGCCCCTAAGGTGTCCTGAGCTGAGGTGACTCTGGGGGTGATTCTAAGTCTGGCGGGCGGCGGAGGCCGCCCGCCAGACTTCCCCCTCCAAAATACCGCTCCGCGGTCGAAAGACCGCTGAGGGTATTTTGGGTTTTGCACTGGGCTGGCGGGCGACTGCCAAAAGGCCGCCCGCCAGCCCAGTGCAAAACACCCTTCCCACGAGGACGCCGGCTCAGAATTGAGCCGGCAGAGTGGGAAGGTGCGACGGGTGCAGTGGCACCCGTCGCGTATTTCAGTGTCTGCAAAGCAGACACTGAAATACAAAGTGGGGCCCTCTTACGGGTGCCCCTGCAGTGCCCATGCCATTGGCATGGGCACTGCAGGGGCCCCCAGGGGCCCCACGACACCCCATACCGCCATCCTGTTCCTGGCGGGCGAACCGCCAGGAACAGGATGGCGGTATGGGGTGTCAGAATCCTCAATGGCGGCGCAGCTCGCTGCGCCGCCATGGAGGATTCATTTGGGCAGCGGTAAACCGGCGGGAGACCGCCGGTTTTCCGCATCTGACCGCGGCCAAACCGCCGCGGTCAGAATGCCCTGCGGGGCACCGCCAGCCTGTTGGCGGTACTCCCGCCAACCCTCAGAATGACCCCCTCTGACTTTTAGAAATCCTCCATCTTGTAGAAGGAGGATTCCCCCAATAGGAATAGGGATGTGCCCCCCTCCCCTCAGGGAGGAGGCACAAGGAGGGTGTAGCCACCCTCAAGGACAGTAGCCATTGGCTACTAACCCCCCAGACCTAAACATGCCCTTAAATTTAGTATTTAAGGGCTCCCCTGAACCTAAGAATTTAGATTCCTGCAACTTAAAGAAGAAGAGGACTGCTGAGCTGAAAAACCCTGCAGAGAAGAAGAAGACAACAACTGCTTTGGCCCCAGCCCTACCGGCCTGTCTCCCTCCTTCGGAAGAAAACTGCTCCAGCGATGCTTTCCCCAGGACCAGCGACCTCTGAATCCTCAGAGGACTGCCTTGCTTCCAAAAGACCAAGAAACTCCCGAGAACAGCGGCCCTGTTCAACAAAGACTGCAACTTTGTTTCCAGAGGAGCAGATTTAAAGACCCCTGCAATCCCCGCAAGAAGCGTGAGACTTGCAACACTGCACCCGGCGACCCCGAGTCGACTGGTGGAGAAACAACGCTACAGGGAGGACCCTCCGGCGACTTCGAGACTGTGAGTAACCAAAGTTGTCCCCCCTGAGCCCCCACAGCGACGCCTGCAGAGGGAATCCCGAGGCTCCCCCTGACCGCGACTGCCTGACTCTGAAATCCCGACGCCTGGAAAAGACCCTGCACCCGCAGCCCCCAGGACCTGAAGGATCGGAACTCCAGTGCAGGAGTGACCCCCAGGAGGCCCTCTCCCTTGCCCAGGTGGTGGCTACCCCGAGGAGCCCCCCCCCCTTGCCTGCCTGCACCGCTGAAGAGACCCCTTGGTCTCCCATTGATTCCTATTACAAACCCGACGCTTGTTTACACACTGCACCCGGCCGCCCCCGCGCTGCTGAGGGTGTACTTTTTGTGTGGACTTGCGTCCCCCCTGGTGCCCTACAAAACCCCCCTGGTCTGCCCTCCGAAGACGCGGGTACTTACCTGCTGGCAGACTGGAACCGGGGAACCCCCTTCTCCATTGAAGCCTATGTGTTTTGGGCACCACTTTGAACTCTGCACCTGACCGGCCCTGAGCTGCTGGTGTGGTGACTTTGGGGTTGCTCTGAACCCCCAACGGTGGGCTACCTTGGACCCCAATTTGAACCCCGTATGTGGTTTACTTACCTGCAAGAACTAACAATAACTTACCTCCCCTAGGAACTGTGAAAATTGCACTGTGTCCACTTTTAAAATAGCTATATGTGTTTTATGTAAAAAGTATATATGCTATTGTGATTATTCAAAGTTCCTAAAGTACTTACCTGCAATACCTTTCAAATGAGATATTACATGTAGAATTTGAACTTGTGGTTCTTAAAATAAACTAAGAAAATATATTTTTCTATACAAAAACCTATTGGCTGGAATTGTCTCTGAGTGTGTGTTCCTCATTTATTGCCTGTGTGTATGTACAACAAATGCTTAACACTACTCCTTTGATAAGCCTACTGCTCGACCACACTACCACAAAATAGAGCATTAGTATTATCTCTTTTTGCCACTATCTTACCTCTAAGGGGAACCCTTGGACTCTGTGCATACTATTCCTTACTTTGAAATAGTGCATACAGAGCCAACTTCCTACAGTTACCATAACATACGGGACATAAATCGGATAATGGAGTAGACCCCCAACAGCTTGAGAATGATAACAGTGGAAGATTCCCAAACCAAAAACATGCATACAACCCCTTTCCCCGCAGATCAGGTATACAATCAAAATATGGTTCAAACTGGGGAACCCACTTGAAATCCATAAAAGAGTTAGTGAGACATCCATTGGAGTTACTACGGATTAACTCCGTTCTTACATAGGACCAGGACCAGTTGATTTCAAAACAGAACTGTGAGTTTTTTCCAAGCTTTGGGGATTTTCCCAAAAACTAGTCAATCCCAGTATATGAAACCATTTAGACACATGTTTGACCCATGGGATGGAATTCACATTTGGTCTCTTTAAAAGATCACAAAAGGAATCCCTGTATATAGCAAGTTCGGGAACAGTCCAAATCCTTATCCAGTAAAGTAGAGGTCTTAAAATTATCACATCCGTTATACATTTGAACCCAAGATCCAAAAACAGTGGTATTAAAGGGGTACTACGCGGGCAAGCAGTTACAGCCCTGGCAAAATTATTTTCTCCCACTGATAGATTTTTACAATAAAAAAAAAAACATATTTCAGCACCATAGGCAGCCGCTCCCTGCGCCTTGGCCAAATAGATTTTAATGGCAGGAGGAACAGCTTTCGAGACCGAACTTTTATAAAAACGCAAGATAGCGGCTGCTCTATGCTGAAGAAACCCTACACTCTTGCCGATCTGGTCCTCCCAATGCAAATTACTTGATATCCTCACACCTAAGTAATCTATTAAGTAAACCCGAGTCAATAAAGACCCGTCCAAGTCAATGGTGCATTTCCCATGGGAACCTGGGCCAAGCACCATTAACTTAGTTTTGTTAGCATTCAACTCCAAACCATAATCCAAACAAAAAGATTTAAATTTATCAGCAACAATTTGAAGACCCATTTGAGTCTTAGAGATTAGGAGTGAATCATCGGCAAAGAGTAAAATAGGGATCTTTTGAGCATTCAATATAGGGGCATCATTCTGACAAGAGAGCATATTGGTACAACCTCATTGATAAATAAAGTCAATAAAAACGGGGCCATAACACAACCCTGGTGCACGCCCCTCTGAATGGGACACTTTTTCTGTCAGCTCTCCTTGGTTTCCCCACCTCACTTGTGCATAAGTGTTCTCATGTAATCGCCATAGAAGATCAACTATGTTAAATGGAACTTTTAGCCTAAGTATTACTTCCCATAGCTTCTCTCTCGGGACCAGATCAAAAGCTGATCATAAGTCCACAAAAACAACATATAAAGGTTGCTTGGCAGGAACTATGTACTTCCAATATAGAAGCACCAATCTAAATACCTGGTCTATTGTGCTGGTTTTGGGGTGGAACCCCGCCTGCAATGGAGAAAAAACCTGGTGATCTTGTGCCCAATTCGTCAGTCTCTCCAAAAGGTGTTTTGCAAAACTTTTCTGGAGATTATCAATGAGACTAATGGGTCTATAGTTAACAGGCAAGTTAGCATTTCCTTTTTTATAAATTGGAATTATTTCAGCACCTTTCCAGGTACTCGGGATAGCACCACCGCTGGCAATCTTATTTGAGAGCAGATTTATATACCAGGGCCAAATAGTTGGTTCTGATTTATATAAATCTCCAGGTATTTTGTCTGGTCCAGGCGCCTTGGCTGATTTGAAAGAATTAACCGCATCTAATGTTTCCTCAAAAGAGAAAAAAATGCAGTCAACTGGAGTATAAGTGTCCTGGCCAGATAGGTCAAGCCTATCACTGGAAGTAAGTGGTAATGAGGGTGTTGAATCACAAAAACTGCTGTTAGATGGATTCGGGGGAGCAGCATAAAGTTGGGAAAAGTGAGTTACCCAAGTCTCTGGTTGTATATGATTACTAATGCTGCACTTATTCCCTCTTTGTCTTTTGGATAGTAACTCCCAAAATAACGTATTCTTGTTTAATTTAATTGCAACAAGCAGATCCTGCCAGACAGAATCTTCACATACCTTTTTGGCGTGGATTGTGGCATTTTTGTATATACATCTAGTCGATCGAATCTCCCCAGGTAACCTTTTATGATTGCATTTTTTAGTGCCAACTTTGCCTTAGCACAATCCTCATTAAACCATACACTGGTAGCCATCATATTAGGAGCTAAAGTTTAGAAGAGATGTTTTTATAGAATAAACTCTTCAATTTCTTCAGCAAAGATTTATGAATGCTAAGGATGGTAATGTTGCTATCTTCATATTCTTCATAATCTGCCATCACATCGATAAAAGCTTTATAAATCCCAGTTATTAAATAGGGGTTGGACAATACCTTCGGCCAACAAACTCTTCTACGATTACTGCTCGGCAAAGGAGTAGGAACCACTGTACATTGAGTGTGTGAGGATTTCCTGAATACATCTCCACATAGGGTAAGAAGCAAGGGATTATGGTCGCTTTCGCAGTGGGGTTCCACCTTCATATCTTTCAATAGAGGCCACAACCTCACATCCACTAAGAAGTAGTCAATAGTACTGGAAGAGATACCTCTTTTGAATGTGGGCGCCATATGTAAATCTGAGTGCGTGCGTCCATGGCATACCTTAAGCCAGGGGTTCCCAATCTGTGCGCCGCGGCACCCCAGTGCGCCTTCATATCTCGCAAGGGGCGCCGTGCACCAAGCACACAGTTTAGGAACCACATTCCATTGTGAAAAACTCAGAATCGGGCTCTGACATCATTGCGCACTGAACATGGGGGCCCTACTGTTAATTTCCGCCCTGAATGCACAACAGAAAGACTTTCATCTGAAGCAGAACTGCCTCCTTCACAGGCTTCTCAAGAAAAGGTGAAAAGAGATTGTTAGCTGAGGCGCTGTCATGCTTGAGGCTCCTTTGCAGTAATGCCCAGTAATCGATGTTAAAAGACCGCACAATCCCGGCTGTCCATAAAGCAGATTTAGTTCACTTTTGCAGCTACTATGTTCAAACAAGCTTCCCAGAACACAAAGAGAGACTGGAAAGGTTGACAGAATGTCTCCCTCTGTCTTACTGGTGTAGCCAAATTTCGACAATTGTGTGTTTTTGGAATGAAATGACACGCACATCCTGCAGCATTATGTTTTTCAGGCCCCTGGATGTCTTGTTCTTTTCAGATTAAATATTTTGCTGAACAAATATAATTTTAATTTTGGGAGGATTGGTTGAAATGTCATTTTATGTGAAAAATAAAAAAGTTTGAAATGTACTAATTTTATGATAGAATATGAACGGAAATTATATAATAGTGTTCTATACCTAAGATGAGATCTCTGTGTTTCAGAAAATATTTTATAGCACGTGCTTCATAACAGACATTTACTTTTCTTCCAAATTAATAGATCTTCTGTGGTATTTAATTTGTGCTTTGTATCAAATGTTATTTTTCCTTGAGCAAAAGCATAAGCCTAGAACTGAACTAAACTGAAGGAGTATGATTAGAGAACTAGAGTAAAGTATACATTCCATGTATGGTTAGTAGAAACAAATGAAAAGTTTAGGAGGTGCCAGGCTAAATGTTTTGAAACATAATCTATTCCCAGACTATGTGTTTCATTTAATGAAAAAATCCATAAACAACTCTCACGAATCAGAAGCAGAAGACCAAAAGTAAATGATGGCATTGGTTAGACTAGAGCGCAGACACAGGCCTTCTCCATCAATGCACCCAGGATGTGAAACAGCACTCACAAACTCTGCTCAGGAATGAGCTATAGATACAGCTGTATAAAGAACACTACATCACAATGCAGTAACAGTTCACTTCTCTGAGAACCCCTTGTCCCTCCAATCAGTCGTTGACACAGCATGGGGTTTTGCAGTGGATAGAATAGGATTACATCTATAATTACAATACCTTCATGGGCTTCATCCGAATTATTTTGAGGGGAAAAAATTGAAACACTCCTAAGGAGGGGGTTACATCCCCTCACCCACCAAAAAAAGTGTAATAAAGGGGAGCCGCAGCCAATGGCCAATAGGTCAAGGGAGCCAGGGGTCGAAAAAGTTTGGGAACCACTGCCTTAAGCCCATATTTTAGACAAAGTGTAGCCAACTGAGTGGTCACAAGGGAATGAGTACATTCGCTGATATTCATTAATTGCAGGATTCCACACAATTCATCTTCTTCATCAGTTAACCCATTATTAATCATTGAGGGTTCAAAAGTGCAGTTCAAATCCCCACCTATTACTAACAAAAACGAGGGGTGCAAAGAATCCAAAAATTCAAACAACTGACTTAATGTCTACTCCAATCCCCAAGATACCGAACGAGCATAAACATTAATTAAAATGATCCTAAAATCCTGATGGAATGTAAGTTGATCTCCCATTATATCCACGAAATATATCTTTAATGGTGAATAGTCACAGTGTAACTTCTTATTTAATAACATCAATAAACCTCCTTGTATATATATCTGTTCCTCGGCCCAAGTTTCCTAAAGTAACCAAACATCCTGCCGATTAATATAGGTAATCCACTCTGGATCTCCTAGTTTTCTGCCTAATCCTGCTAGGTTCCATGACATCAACAGTATCTCAGCGTTAGGAGACCCAGAATTAACAATAGGAGTAAAAGGCCCCTCAGGATGTATAACCCCTTGAGATACCCTCAGAGGCACCTCCTGAGCAACATTTAGTCATCCAGAGACTATTGATGCAGGGGGCGTTCTAGGTTCCATATGAGATTGATGAACTGGAATGGGGATAGAGTACCTCATAGAACGAGTACAAGGAGGGTGGGGGGCAAGGCTAATACCAATCCCTCTCGAGACCCTTAAGTGATGAAAACGTGCTTCAAAATCCATTAATTGCTCCAAAAAGGTCTTTTTGGAAAAGCAAACTAAGAAAAAATCATACATAGACCCTGGAACGCAACATCTTTCCACCTTAAGAATATCAGAGCGGATAACTGAGAGACATTTGCGTCGGGTGCGTAGCCAATGAATGGCTATTAATCAAAGACTCATAGTTCTCAAAAGCACCAAGCGGTAACTTGGGCACATCAATCATATACATTGTACAATCACTACGTCCCATCCCCAACTTCTGATCGTACTGAGTACTAATATCAGTATAGGATTTGAAAAAATGGGCAGAGGGTATAAGGGAGTTATCCTTACTACCAGGAGGCAAGGGGATATCCTCTCTCCTTGGTCCATCATTAGTAACATGTAACTGAGTGGAAGCAGGGGCATGAAATCCCTCATGATTCCTAAAATTGGGAACTTGATTGTGCTTCCACCTGACATTGGCAGGTGCTACCTGGTTATCCCCAATGCTAGATGAAATTGGATTGCTTAAGGGCGGGGGCTGAGCTGACACTTGAGGTTGGGTGTCAATTTCTAGTCCTAACTTTAATGGAACAGTACTCCCATCCTCTTTTATCTCCCCATGTGGCTGCTGACATCTACAACTATTTTTCTGCATTATATTCTCCTTCATAAGTCCCATTAATTTTAACATCATGGATTTTATTTCATCAATTTTCTGGAGAACAATAGCTAAATCAGTCCCTTTACCCGAAAGATGTAATCCCTTGGGAATAGAAGGCAAGGTAGTCGATGTATTAATGCCAGTAGCAGTTCCTATTGCAGAATGTATTATGCAAGCCGGTGGATCTTCAACCTCTGTCAATAGCTCAAATCGATTTGAACACAAAATATTGGGAACCACCTTGACTACTGTGCTTAATGGAAGGGGGAAAGTCTCAGCACCAGTAGATAAAGCGTCCCTCTGACATGTCAAAGTTCCCAAATCACAATATGATGGTGCCAAAGGAGTGTGTGAGGGATTTCCCCCTAAAGCGTGGGTATCCTTAGTCATACTGGTCTCAAGAGGAGTAAAAATAGCTTGTGTCCTCTTGCTCTTTGAACATTTCAGGGATTTTCTCCTTCCTAGGCACTCCACTACGAGTAAGCGATAAATGAGAATTAGTTTTTAATAAGGCATTGACCTCTTCAAATAATAAATTAATAGCATGGATAGGGTTCAAGTCTTTGGGGGTGCCTGTGCTAACTTGGTTACTTACTCTTTTCCTAACTTTTTTTATACTGCTCATGGGGGCAGTGGTATCAATACCTTTCTGTTTCCCCATTTCAGATGGTTGAGTAAGTGGTAAACAAATCTTTAATTACCAAATAAAAATCTTCTGTACTTACTGCTCACATCAGAAATTAGCCGAGCCCAGCCTCTATCGGGCGATGACGGGCGAAGACGAGCAGCGTGAAGTGCACAATTAATTATGAGGTCATATATATGGAAAGGGAGCCTGGGGGATGAAGTCCCACCCCGGGCTTCAACGTCTCAGAGCTTCAAAGCAACAGCCAGCCAGGCAGTCACTTCATAAGTTGGCAGAGCAGAGCAGCACCGAAATCCTGCCCTAGGGCGTGCATCTCTCTTCCAAAGCAACTAGCTCAGTTTTCCGTTGCTGTGCGCATGCCCCTTCTCTGACAGCGCACAGACTGCTCCAAGGACTGGGATTTATCCTGATGTATGTTGTTGGCTCAAGCACGCGACACAGTTTTTCTAGTACTGTTCCTGACGCTTCCCTCTGTCAGGGCTCGCGCTCTAGTTCACGCCAGATGTTGGTCCTTTCCCCGTCAGTATTTCCTCTGCTTTGGACGCATTTGATTTAATTTCTCCAGCATCAGTTCGACCACCAAGGCTAGAGCCACTGTGGATAAAAGGGCCACCTGTCCGTGGGGCTCCTAACTCCAAGGTCCACCCTGCCCTGGCAGAGGGGCTCCAGCGGTGTGTGGGTAGCCCGTCTGGCTCCTGCAGTGCTGCTGGGCATCCACCCTCCTAGCTCCCGCTGGGATGTGGCGGCACCCACCCAAATCCTGCTGGGCTACTGCTGGACGCCCCTGTGCCTGGAGGCAATGGGGGGAGGTCTAGCCAACCCCTGCAGCATCGGCAGGCACCCACCCGGCCCTTCCAATGATGCTGACCCCGCAGGGTGTGCTAGGGTCTGCAGGGCAGATAACAATGCTTCCCTCCTTTGAACCGGCTCTTCCAGCCCTGGGAGAAGCCAAGGGGAGGAGCCTCAGTCAGAGTTCCTGTGTCCCGTCCTTTGTTGCACCTGTCACAGAGCCCTCAGTGTCCTTCGATCAATATTTGACTGGTGAGACATATACAGTCCTCAATGCTGATAATCAGGCTAAGGTAAATTCCGCGGTGATGGCATCCTGAGAATGGGGAGGGATTACTGGCCCAAAGAAGGTGGTCCCCTGCAATATTTGTACAATGTCTGCACAATGCCTGGAAGGAAATGATCTGGAGTCCTCAGCATGGGCTGAGGTCGAACGAAAGACTCATGCAGCTATGCTGGGTATACCTGAATGGTTGTACATCAAAACCAGAGCACAAAGCAAAGCCAGGGTGAAAAGGTAGAATTGGAGTCTGGAATAATGGCCCAACCTAGCAAGAGAAAGGGCAAGAAGAGTGGTGGACCAGCTTCAAAACAGATACCAGAGCAGGTATCCTCTCCTCAGGGAGAAGACATGTCAGCCCCAGAGGGAACTGAGTCCCAGGAGCTTGTGCCTTACACGGCAGAGCTTTTGGGCCCAGGGGGACCCTCTAGGAAGGATCTGTGCCAGGAACAAAGGACCTGTCCCACTCTTGAAGGCCTGAGACAGCAAGCACTTGGTCAGGAAAAGGGAGACATCAGTGGCTCCCACAGGACCTATTGAGAGAATGGACTCCTTTACACTGAGGCCAGACCTTGTGCCACTTGTAGAGTGGTAGCGCCTCAGTGGTTTAGAGAGGTTCTCCTCACGTTGGCCCATGATATCCCCCTTGCTGGACATCTTGTCCATTCAAAAACATGGAGTAGGTTGGTGAACCACTTCTACTGGCCAGGTAAGTCCCAGAAGGTGAAGAAGTTTTGTAACTCCTGTGCCACCTGTCAAGCCAGAGGTAAGACAGGTGGCCACCCAAAGGCCCTCTTAATTCCACTTCTGGTGATTGGGGTTCCCTTTGAAAGGGTAGGGATTGACATTGTTTGTCCTCTTGACCCTCCAACTGCATCAAGGAACAGATTCATGCTGGTTAGTGGATCATGCAACCAGGTACACTGAAGCATTTCCTCTGAGGACTACTACTGTCCCTGCAGTAGCTAGGGCCCTCACTGCTATATTTACCAGAGTAGGCGGTGTCAGACAGAGGTACAAACTTCATGCCTGGCTATAAACATGGGCTAAATGTGGTTTGACCTATATGTTCACCACCCCATATCACCCACAAGCCAATGGCTTTGTTGAGAGATTCAACAAGACATTAAAAGGCATGATTGGTGGACTCCCTGAAAAACTCAGAAGGAGATGGGCTATTTTACTGCCATGCCTGCCTTTTGCTTATAGGGAAGTACCACAGAAGCAAGTAGGTTTTTCCCCTTTAAACTTCTATTTGGGCATCTTGTGAGAGGACCACTTTGTCTTGTGAAGGAGGGATGGGAGAGGCCTCTCAGAGAACCTAAGCAGGATATTGTGGACTATGTGCTTGACCGTTGCTCCAAAATGTCTGAGTACATGGAAAAAGCATCCAAAACCTAGAAGCCAGCCAAGAGCTCCAGAAGCTCTGCACTGGTGGAGTACCAACCAGAGCAGAAGATGTAAATTGTGGAGCCTGTTGCTCTTAGGTCCCTCCAAGGCAAGTGGAGTGGACCCTACCCTATCCTAAAGAGAAAAGGGGAAATCACCTACTTGGTGGACATTGGCTCTTGCAGGAACCCCCCAATGGGTTATCCCTGTAAACTGCCTTAAACCCTATCACAACAGAGCTGAGATGACCATGATCATGGTCACTGATGAGGGACAGGAAGCTGAGAGTGAACCTCTCCCTTATCTCCTCTCCAGCAACCCAAAATATGGCTCAGTTGAAGGTTTAGTATTTTCAGACACCCTTACTGACCAACAACAGACTGACTGCAAAAGAGTCTTGCATCAGTATGCTGAGCTCTTCTCCTTTACCCCTGGTCGGACTACCTGGTGTACCCATGATGTGGACGCTGGGGATAGATCACCTGCCAAGCACAAAATCTATAGACAGTTTGATCATGTCAAAGAGAGCATCAAAGCTGAGATCAGCATGATGTTGGAAGTCATTGAGCACTCTGAGAGCCCCTGGGCCAGCCCAGTTTTTCTAGTCCCAAGGCTCATTCCCAGGGTGGAAAGAAAGAAATTAACTTTTGTGTGGATTATAGAGGTTTCAATGCTGTGAGCAAAACCGGTGCCCACCCAGTACCTAGAGCTGATAAACTGATTGACAGGCTAGGGTCAGCCAAGTATCTCAGTACTTTTGATCTCACATCATGCTATTGTCATATAGGCCTGACCCCTGGAGCAAAGGAAAAGTCAGCATTATCCCCTCCTGACAGGCGCTATCAGTTTACTGTTATGCTCTTTGGTTTGACGAATGCCCCTGCCACATTTCAGAGGTTGATGAACAAAGTCCTTGCTGGGTTAGAAGACTTTAGTGCAGCATATCTTGATGATATTGCTGCCTTCAGCTCTACCTGGCAGGATCACCTGATCCACCTAGGAAAGGTCTTTGAGGCTCTGAGAAAGGCAGGACTCACTATAAAGGCAAGCAAGCGCCAGATAGGGCAAGGCCAGATTGTATACTTGGGACACCTTGTAGGTGGAGGCCAAGTTCAGTCACTAAAACCCAAGATCCAGACAATTCTGGACTGGGTAGCTCCAACAACCCAGACCCAAGTGAGGATATACCTTAGGTTGACTGGATACTACAGGGGGTTTGTGAAAAGATATGGCACCATTGTGGCACCTCTCACAGAACTGGCCTCCGAAAAGATGCCCAAAAAGGTGAACTGGACAGTGAGCTGTCAAACGGCTATGGACACCCTGAAAGAAGCAATCTGATCAGTGACTGGTGTAAAAGCTCCAGATTATACAAAGCAGTTCATAGTGCAGACAGATGCCTCAGAGCAAGGGATAGGAGGAGTCCTGTCCCAAATCAATGACGATGGCCATAACCAACCTGTTGCTTTTATTAGCAGAAGGTTACTTCCCAGAGAGCAGCGTTGGAGTGCCATTGAAAGGAAAGCCTTTGCTGTGGTTTGGTCCCTGAAGAAGCTGAGGCCATACTTCCTAGTTCACACTGACCACAGGCCTCCCAGAGGGCTAATGCAAATGAAAAGTGAAAACCCCAAACTGTTAAGGTGGTCTATCTCCCTGCAGGGAATGGACTTTACAGTGGAACACAGACCTGGGAATGACCATGCCAATGCAGATGGCCTTTCCAGGTTTTTCCACTTAGAAGATGAAGACTCTCTCTGGAAGGGTTAGTTTCATCCTCTTTCGTTTGGGAGGGGGTGTAAGGAAATGCCTCCTTGGCATGGTTGCCCCCTGACTTTTTGCCTTTGCTGATGCTATGTTTACAATTGAAAGTGTGCTGAGGCCTGCTAACCAGGCCCCAGCACCAGTGTTCTTTCCCTAACCTGTACTTTTGTATCCACAATTGGCAGACCCTGGCATCCAGATAAGTCCCTTGTAACTGGTACTTCTAGTACCAAGGGCCCTGATGCCAAGGAAGGTCTCTAAGGGCTGCAGCATGTCTTATGCCACCCTGGAGACCTCTCACTCAGCACAGACACACTGCTTGCCAGCTTGTGTGTGCTAGTGAGGACAAAACGAGTAAGTCGACATGGCACTCCCCTCAGGGTGCCATGCCAGCCTCTCACTGCCTATGCAGTATAGGTAAGACACCCCTCTAGCAGGCCTTACAGCCCTAAGGCAGGGTGCACTATACCATAGGTGAGGGTACCAGTGCATGAGCATGGTACCCCTACAGTGTCTAAACAAAACCTTAGACATTGTAAGTGCAGGGTAGCCATAAGAGTATATGGTCTGGGAGTCTGTCAAACACGAACTCCACAGCACCATAATGGCTACACTGAAAACTGGGAAGTTTGGTATCAAACTTCTCAGCACAATAAATGCACACTGATGCCAGTGTACATTTTATTGTAAAATACACCACAGAGGGCACCTTAGAGGTGCCCCCTGAAACTTAACCGACTGTCTGTGTAGGCTGACTAGTTCCAGCAGCCTGCCACACTAGAGACATGTTGCTGGCCCCATGGGGAGAGTGCCTTTGTCACTCTGAGGCCAGTAACAAAGCCTGCACTGGGTGGAGATGCTAACACCTCCCCCAGGCAGGAGCTGTGACACCTGGCGGTGAGCCTCAAAGGCTCACCCCTTTGTCACAGCCCAGCAGGGCACTCCAGCTTAGTGGAGTTGCCCGCCCCCTCCGGCCACGGCCCCCACTTTTGGCGGCAAGGCTGGAGGGAACAAAGAAAGCAACAAGGAGGAGTCACTGGCCAGTCAGGACAGCCCCTAAGGTGTCCTGAGCTGAAGTGACTCTAACTTTTAGAAATCCTCCATCTTGCAGATGGAGGATTCCCCCAATAGGGTTAGGATTGTGACCCCCTCCCCTTGGGAGGAGGCACAAAGAGGGTGTACCCACCCTCAGGGCTAGTAGCCATTGGCTACTAACCCCCCAGACCTAAACACGCCCTTAAATTTAGTATTTAAGGGCTACCCTGAACCCTAGAAAATTAGATTCCTGCAACTACAAGAAGAAGGACTGCCTAGCTGAAAACCCCTGCAGAGGAAGACCAGAAGACGACAACTGCCTTGGCTCCAGAAACTCACCGGCCTGTCTCCTGCCTTCCAAAGATCCTGCTCCAGCGACGCCTTCCAAAGGGACCAGCGACCTCGACATCCTCTGAGGACTGCCCCTGCTTCGAAAAGACAAGAAACTCCCGAGGACAGCGGACCTGCTCCAAGAAAAGCTGCAACTTTGTTTCCAGCAGCTTTAAAGAACCCTGCAAGCTCCCCGCAAGAAGCGTGAGACTTGCAACACTGCACCCGGCGACCCCGACTCGGCTGGTGGCGATCCAACACCTCAGGAGGGACCCCAGGACTACTCTAAGACTGTGAGTACAAAAACCTGTCCCCCCTGAGCCCCCACAGCGCCGCCTGCAGAGGGAATCCCGAGGCTTCCCCTGACCGCGACTCTTTGAATCCTAAGTCCCGACACCTGGGAGAGACCCTGCACCCGCAGCCCCCAGGACCGGAAGGACCGGACTTTCACTGGAGGAGTGACCCCCAGGAGTCCCTCTCCCTTGACCAAGTGGAGGTTTCCCCGAGGAACCCCCCCCTTGCCTGCCTGCAGCGCTGAAGAGATCTCTAGATCTCCCATTGACTTCCATTACAAACCCGACGCTTGTTTCTACACTGCACCCGGCCGCCCCCGCGCTGCTGAGGGTGAAATTTCTGTGTGGGCTTGTGTCCCCCCCGGTGCCCTACAAAACCCCCCTGGTCTGCCCTCCGAAGACGCGGGTACTTACCTGCAAGCAGACCGGAACCGGGGCACCCCCTTCTCTCCATTCTAGCCTATGTGTTTTGGGCACCACTTTGAACTCTGCACCTGACCGGCCCTGAGCTGCTGGTGTGGTGACTTTGGGGTTGCTCTGAACCCCCAACGGTGGGCTACCTTGGACCAAGAACTAAGCCCTGTAAGTGTCTTACTTACCTGGTTAACCTAACAAATACTTACCTCCCCTAGGAACTGTGAAAATTGCCCTAAGTGTCCACTTTTAAAACAGCTATTTGTGAATAACTTGAAAAGTATACATGCAATTTTGATGATTTGAAGTTCCTAAAGTACTTACCTGCAATACCTTTCGAATGAGATATTACATGTAGAATTTGAACCTGTGGTTCTTAAAATAAACTAAGAAAATATATTTTTCTATATAAAAACCTATTGGCTGGATTTGTCTCTGAGTGTGTGTACCTCATTTATTGTCTATGTGTATGTACAACAAATGCTTAACACTACTCCTTGGATAAGCCTACTGCTCGACCACACTACCACAAAACAGAGCATTAGTATTATCTATTTTTACCACTATTTTACCTCTAAGGGGAACCCTTGGACTCTGTGCATGCTATTCCTTACTTTGAAATAGCACATACAGAGCCAACTTCCTACAGGGGGTCATCTAGGAAAGTGCCTCTTTTGACATAGTCACCCCCCACTTTTTGCCTGGTTTCTGGTGTAATTTCGACTGAAAGTGCACTGGGTTCCTGCTAACCAGGTCCCCAGTGCCAGATCCCTTTCCCCAAAACTGCACAGTCCTTTTTCCCAATTGGCAAAACCTTTAGAACCCCCTGTAAGTCCCTCGTAAATTGTACCCTTGCCTGGGGTACTAAATAGAGTACCTAAGGGCTGCAGCGCAAATTATGCCACTCTAAGGGACTCAGCACCAACCTCATGCAGACTGCCATTGCATTACTGCTTAATGCTATTTTGCGTGCCTTTTACATTGAGATATAAATGATGTTTAAATATTTTTCTGGCTTAGGCAACTCTTGCTATTATTGAATCTGTATTCATTAATTGCCCTGGTTTTAATTCTGAACTGTTTAACTTGTGTTGGGTGCTGCTTCACTGACACCTCCATCACTTCTGCAGAGAAGTAATGTGTTGTGTCCATTCGGTTGTCATTCTATTGAGCATTTGTGTCTTTAGAAGGTCATTCACTTTTCATTATGGGGGACTATTAATGACTGATTCTGATTCAGGGTCCATCTGACTCATTGTTTGTCCAGTTTGTCCATGTATGTGTGTAGGTGACAAAGAATTTCATAGGAAGTATACCAAGATACGCATACGCTCTTATAGTACATTCCTGCGTTTGTGTTAGGCAGCCAACTTTGCACCAGCGCAGGGGGAAAGGACAGGAATGCACCATATTTCATAAATACGGTGGATTTCGGCCCTTTCACATTGGCATAGGGGAGCGCAGCTAGAAGACTTGTGGCGCTGCCTTACGCCAATTCCCCATAAATATGGGCCTGAGTGTATAGCTTACATTTCCCATTTCTGTCTGTTAATTCCACTTGCTCTTTCAATGCATTGTCCTTTGTAATATTTCACCCAACTTTCGTCCTTCACTAGCCCTAGATAATGATTATAAGTATCATGGATGTTTGTTTTTTTGTTTTGGCAGAGGGTGATATTGATGTTTTGCTGGATACCTTCTATCAAGAAAACCAAGGCCACATTTCTTCATCTCTCAACCCTTCAATAAATAAATTGACACCAGCAACTACAGAAACAAATGGGAATGCTACATGCACTGGTGAGCACAAAACAGCTGCTGGGTTTACATACAGAATGGCTTACCAGGTGTCAGTGTTTCCTTTTTAGACTTTTACTCTGTCACTGCACATTTCGTACACTGTATTCCACTGTATAGCTCAACTTCACTGTGCCATAGACAAGCATGGTTTGTGTGTGCCCGGCTTATGAAAATGAATGTCAGAATTGTACAACTGTAGGAGATTTAAAAAATAGAAAGATTTGCTCCTGTCAATCTTCCCATATCATATATTTCAAAATGTGTGCTTCCATACCCTAACCCTATGCCTGGAGACTGTGCACTGGTAGAGCATTTCTTGGGTAAGGGCTAAGGGAAGTAAACATTTGCAAAACACCCCTGCTTCTTTTTCAAATAGAAAAGTTGTTTGATGAGGAAAATCCTTTTACATACACATGAAGGCTATTTGACACCATAAACGAATATTTATTGATTTTTTGGGGGGTAAACGTAGGTGTGCTTTGGGAATATTTGTGAATACCCACAGCGTTGCAACTTTTGATGTCTCTGTTTTTGCCCTGGTGCATTCCATTCCCTATTGCATAAGAAGCAAACATGATGACAAATGGATGTGTCTGGTTTTTCTGCACTTGTGCAAAGTTTCTTTGAAACGTTTTGGCCTTGTTCTCAAAATATTTAAACAACCTATATTTTGGAGAGCCATAAAACCTGGGGTTAAATGTCAATTTGTTGTTTTAAAGTTAACCATTTATGAGTTAGTAAATGCTGTTGCAGAAATGGCAACTCTAATGATGCTATATGACTGTTTCAATTCCAAAACTGTGAAAAAAGCATGTTTTCAAAATTAAAGAATAAGCAATAAAGCATATCCCATAATGCTGGCAGCAACGTATGATTGATGACAAATATCTACTAAATAGCTAATAAATGTCGGAATATATCAAAAGAAAGTTACTGGCACCCTGCTGGATACATGGAGTCCAGTTTGGCCAGTGTAAAATAGTACCTTTGTATCAATTTGGTTTTGCCTTTTAGTTATGAGTAGTTTTGAGTCCAATAAGTAAAACAATGAAAAGCCAACAGACATGAGTTCACCAGGTTATGTTCATGCTTTGACATCTCAACATTAGAAGAGATGCGACCATGAGTTGTAATTGAGTGAATTGTTGTCTTGACAGAATATCGTGGTAAAAAAAAAAATTGTAAAAAATATGGAGTCAAAAATTTTCTTTACCACAATATCGTGTTCCTATATATATATATATATATATATAATAATGGAAATGACAAAAAATACCAAGTCGGAAATATCGTCCAAAACAGGTAAAAATATTGCTTTTATTAAATATATATTTATGTCATGGCCAGACGTGTAGGAAACTGGACTCCCAATTTCCCCCCTTTAGAACTAATAGATGCTGGTTTTTTACAACAACAGTGCCCTGAGGCCTGATGCTAATCAGACCTCAGTGATAGTGCCCTTTCCCCTAAAACAAGTAAAGTCTAATTGTAAACTAACTGGAATGGGCTTTAGCATCCCTGTAAGTCTCTAGTAAATGGTACCCCTGGTTTCTAGGGCATAAGGAGGGCCCCTAAAGGCTGAAGCATGTTGTATGCCACCCTAAGGGACTCACACACAAAATTACACACAGACGACCATCAGAGGCTGCAGGACATGGTGCAAACTATGTTTGAAAACATGACATGACACACTCCAGTGTGCAATGCCAAAGGCACTGCATGGGCTATATGCAAGTCACCCCTACAGCTGGTCTTGGAACCCTAAGTCAGGGTGCACTGTAGCACATGTGAGGACATATCTGCATGGGCAGGTATGCCCCTGTAATGTCTAGTGCCATTACTAGATATCACAAGTGAGCAGGGGAGCCATCTTAAGGTATGTACTGGGCAGTGGTCAAAACGAGTTTCCCAGCTACATAATGGCTTTAACTGAAACGTATCGTGTTTAGTATTAAACACCTTGCATTAATACACCCGCACTGATTCCAGTGATGGAGTTATTAAAACCAGCACCCAGAGGGTACCTTAGAGGTACCTCCTGAAACCTACTAGTCTTTTAGGGTGCTGGTTGACTGGTAAAGTCCAGCCTGGGACCACAGACAGGTTTCTGACCCACTGCAGGTAAGAACTATCTGGGAAGCTGATTTCTGGTTGCCGTAACCCCCCACTTTTTGCCTGGCTTTTGATGCAGCTTTGACTAAAGTGCACTGGGTTCCTGCTAACCGAGTCCCCAGTGCCAGTGTTCCTTTCCCAAAACAAAGACATCTGGTCACTTGATTCCCAAGTGGCAAGGCCCTTTAGCACTTCTGTAAGTCTCTAGTAAATGGTACCTCTGGTACCTAGGACAAGGTTCTAAAGAGGGTCCATAACAGCTGCAGCATGACTTGTGCCAGTCTAACGGACCCAGCACCAAACTCATGCAGACTGCCATTGCAAGCTGTGTGACAAGGTGCTCCCAAAAGTGAAAACACAACATGGCATACAGCCTGTGCCCCCGAAAACACTGCATGTGACATTTGTAAGTCATCCCTACAGCAGGCCTTACAGCCCTAAGACAGGGTGCATTATATTACATGTGTGGGCATATCTGCAAGAGCAGATATGCCTCTTCCATGTCTTTGTTGATTCTTAGACATAGTAAGTGTGTAGGGAAGCCATTTTAAATACATGTGCTGGGCACTGGTCAATACGAGTTCCCCAGCTACTTGATGGCTTCGCTGATACTTGGGATGTTTTGGTGTCTAACATCTTGTATTAATAAACCCTCACTGATTCCAGTGATGAATGTATTAATACATGCACCCAGAGAGCACCTCAGAGGTGCCCCCTGAAAACCTACCAACTGCTGGTGGGCTCACTAACAAGTTCTAGCCAGCCTGCCATCAACAGATGAGATTCTGACCCCCAATGGTGAGAGCCTTTGCTCTCTGGAGGTCAGAAACAAAGCTTGCCCTGGCAGGGGTGTTACAAACCCCTCCCAAAAGGTTGATCTGCAAATTTGAATTCCAAGGTAGGAAGCTTTGAAAAAAGCCCACCCCCTTTGGTATGCAGATCTGCCCATCCTCAGAGGAGGATTCTGACCTCCCTGCCCCAGGACCCATCTGGCACCTAGACATGCAGGAAAATCAGCTATGCAGGAGGCATGTTGTATTTCCAGGATGAGCACACCCCTAGAGTAACCACCCTGAAATGAACACAGCCTTAGGAATTCCACCATCTTGTGTGTGGTGGGATCAGGAAATCTGGGACAGGGTGATGCCCACTCCCCAAAGGGAGTGGTCATCTAGGGGGTGTTGTGCCCCCAAAATTAAGGAGCCCATTGGCTACTACCCTTCACTATCTTAACACCCTCTAAATTGAGTATTTAGGGGACACCCCCTGATACCAAGATTACAGATCTTCGCTGTACACAAAAGAAGGAGTGGACAAAGAAGCCTGCTGACCCGAGAACAGAGGAGCACAACTGACTTGGCGTCAAGCCTGCCAGCTGCACCCGACCCTTAAGGAGCAATTGACCTGTCCTGTGGCTGCAGCATCCCAAGAAACCAGGAGAGCTGCCAGTGCTTCGCAAATCGCCAAGAAGAACTCCCTTGGGGTAAAGGAGCTGCTTCCCTACATCTGCAGGCAACCAAAGAAGAACCGTGATGACCTGTGTAAGGAAATGCCTCCTTGGCATGGTTGCCCCCTGACTTTTTGCCTTTGCTGATGCTATGTTTACAATTGAAAGTGTGCTGAGGCCTGCTAACCAGGCCCCAGCACCAGTGTTCTTTCCCTAACCTGTACTTTTGTATCCACAATTGGCAGACCCTGGCATCCAGATAAGTCCCTTGTAACTGGTACTTCTAGTACCAAGGGCCCTGATGCCAAGGAAGGTCTCTAAGGGCTGCAGCATGTCTTATGCCACCCTGGAGACCTCTCACTCAGCACAGACACACTGCTTGCCAGCTTGTGTGTGCTAGTGAGGACAAAACGAGTAAGTCGACATGGCACTCCCCTCAGGGTGCCATGCCAGCCTCTCACTGCCTATGCAGTATAGGTAAGACACCCCTCTAGCAGGCCTTACAGCCCTAAGGCAGGGTGCACTATACCATAGGTGAGGGTACCAGTGCATGAGCATGGTACCCCTACAGTGTCTAAACAAAACCTTAGACATTGTAAGTGCAGGGTAGCCATAAGAGTATATGGTCTGGGAGTCTGTCAAACACGAACTCCACAGCACCATAAGGGCTACACTGAAAACTGGGAAGTTTGGTATCAAACTTCTCAGCACAATAAATGCACACTGATGCCAGTGTACATTTTATTGCAAAATACACCCCAGAGGGCACCTTAGAGGTGCCCCCTGAAACTTAACCGACTGTCTGTGTAGGCTGACTAGTTCCAGCAGCCTGCCACACCAGAGACATGTTGCTGGCCCCATGGGGAGAGTGCCTTTGTCACTCTGAGGCCAGTAACAAAGCCTGCACTGGGTGGAGATGCTAACACCTCCCCCAGGCAGGAGCTGTAACACCTGGCGGTGAGCCTCAAAGGCTCACCCCTTTGTCACAGCCCAGCAGGGCACTCCAGCTTAGTGGAGTTGCCCGCCCCCTCCGGCCACGGCCCCCACTTTTGGCGGCAAGGCTGGAGGGAACAAAGAAAGCAACAAGGAGGAGTCACTGGCCAGTCAGGACAGCCCCTAAGGTGTCCTGAGCTGAAGTGACTCTAACTTTTAGAAATCCTCCATCTTGCAGATGGAGGATTCCCCCAATAGGGTTAGGATTGTGACCCCCTCCCCTTGGGAGGAGGCACAAAGAGGGTGTACCCACCCTCAGGGCTAGTAGCCATTGGCTACTAACCCCCCAGACCTAAACACGCCCTTAAATTTAGTATTTAAGGGCTACCCTGAACCCTAGAAAATTAGATTCCTGCAACTACAAGAAGAAGGACTGCCTAGCTGAAAACCCCTGCAGAGGAAGACCAGAAGACGACAACTGCCTTGGCTCCAGAAACTCACCGGCCTGTCTCCTGCCTTCCAAAGATCCTGCTCCAGCGACGCCTTCCAAAGGGACCAGCGACCTCGACATCCTCTGAGGACTGCCCCTGCTTCGAAAAGACAAGAAACTCCCGAGGACAGCGGACCTGCTCCAAGAAAAGCTGCAACTTTGTTTCCAGCAGCTTTAAAGAACCCTGCAAGCTCCCCGCAAGAAGCGTGAGACTTGCAACACTGCACCCGGCGACCCCGACTCGGCTGGTGGCGATCCAATACCTCAGGAGGGACCCCAGGACTACTCTAAGACTGTGAGTACAAAAACCTGTCCCCCCTGAGCCCCCACAGCGCCGCCTGCAGAGGGAATCCCGAGGCTTCCCCTGACCGCGACTCTTTGAATCCTAAGTCCCGACACCTGGGAGAGACCCTGCACCCGCAGCCCCCAGGACCTGAAGGACCGGACTTTCACTGGAGGAGTGACCCCCAGGAGTCCCTCTCCCTTGACCAAGTGGAGGTTTCCCCGAGGAATCCCCCCCTTGCCTGCCTGCAGCGCTGAAGAGATCCCTAGATCTCCCATTGACTTCCATTACAAACCCGACGCTTGTTTCTACACTGCACCCGGCCGCCCCCGCGCTGCTGAGGGTGAAATTTCTGTGAGGGCTTGTGTCCCCCCCGGTGCCCTACAAAACCCCCCTGGTCTGCCCTCCGAAGACGCGGGTACTTACCTGCAAGCAGACCGGAACCGGGGCACCCCCTTCTCTCCATTCTAGCCTATGTGTTTTGGGCACCACTTTGAACTCTGCACCTGACCGGCCCTGAGCTGCTGGTGTGGTGACTTTGGGGTTGCTCTGAACCCCCAACGGTGGGCTACCTTGGACCAAGAACTGAACCCTGCAAGTGTCTTACTTACCTGGTTAACCTAACAAATACTTACCTCCCCTAGGAACTGTGAAAATTGCACTGTGTCCACTTTTAAAACAGCTATTTGTGAATAACTTGAAAAGTATACATGCAATTTTGATGATTTGAAGTTCCTAAAGTACTTACCTGCAATACCTTTCGAATGAGATATTACATGTAGAATTTGAACCTGTGGTTCTTAAAATAAACTAAGAAAAGATATTTTTCTATATAAAAACCTATTGGCTGGATTTGTCTCTGAGTGTGTGTACCTCATTTATTGTCTATGTGTATGTACAACAAATGCTTAATACTACTCCTTGGATAAGCCTACTGTTCGACCACACTACCACAAAATAGAGCATTAGTATTATCTATTTTTACCACTATTTTACCTCTAAGGGGAACCCTTGGACTCTGTGCATGCTATTCCTTACTTTGAAATAGCACATACAGAGCCAACTTCCTACATTGGTGGATCAGCGGTGGGGTACAAGACTTTGCATTTGCTGGACTACTCAGCCAATACCTGATCACACGACAAATTCCAAAATTGTCATTAGAAATTGATTTTTGCAATTTGAAAAGTTTTCTAAATTCTTAAAAGACCTGCTAGGGCCTTGTGTTAGATCCTGTTTAGCATTTCTTTTAGAGTGTAAAAGTTTGTAAAAGTTTGAATTAGATTCTAGAACCAGTTGTAGATTCTTAAAAAGTATTCCAACTTTTAGAAGCAAAATGTCTAGCACAGATGTGACTGTGGTGGAACTCGACACCACACCTTACCTCCATCTTAAGATGAGGGAGCTAAGGTCACTCTGTAAAATAAAGAAAATAACAATGGGCCCCAAACCTACCAAAATACAGCTCCAGGAGCTTTTGGCAGAGTTTGAAAAGGCCAACCCCTCTGAGGGTGGCAACTCAGAGGAAGAGGATAGTGACTTGGAGGAAAATTCCCCCCTACCAGTCCTATCTAGGGAGGACAGGGTCCCTCAAACCCTGACTCCTAAAATAATAGTCAGAGATGCTGGTTCCCTCACAGGAGAGACCAACACCTCTGAAATCACTGAGGATAGCCCCAGTGAAGAGGACATCCAGTTAGCCAGGATGGCCAAAAGATTGGCTTTGGAAAGACAGATCCTAGCCATAGAGAGGGAAAGACAAGAGATGGGCCTAGGACCCATCAATGGTGGCAGCAACATAAATAGGGTCAGAGATTCTCCTGACATGTTGAAAATCCCTAAAGGGATTGTAACTAAATATGAAGATGGTGATGACATCACCAAATGGTTCACAGCTTTTGAGAGGGCTTGTGTAACCAGAAAAGTGAACAGATCTCACTGGGGTGCTCTCCTTTGGGAAATGTTCACAGGAAAGTGTAGGGATAGACTCCTCACACTCTCTGGACAAGATGCAGAATCTTATGACCTCATGAAGGGTACCCTGATTGAGGGCTTTGGATTCTCCACTGAGGAGTATAGGATTAGATTCAGGGGGGCTCAAAAATCCTCGAGCCAGACCTGGGTTGACTTTGTAGACTACTCAGTGAAAACACTAGATGGTTGGATTCAAGGCAGTGGTGTAAGTAATTATGATGGGCTGTACAATTTATTTGTGAAAGAACACCTGTTAAGTAATTGTTTCAATGATAAACTGCATCAGCATCTGGTAGACCTAGGACCAATTTCTCCCCAAGAATTGGGAAAGAAGGCGGACCATTGGGTCAAGACAAGGGTGTCCAAGACTTCAACAGGGGGTGACCAAAAGAAAGGGGTCACAAAGACTCCCCAGGGGAAGGGTGATGAGACAACCAAAACTAAAAATAGTAAAGAGTCTTCTACAGGCCCCCAAAAACCTGCACAGGAGGGTGGGCCCAGAGCCTCTTCACAAAACAATGGGTACAAGGGTAAAAACTTTGATCCCAAAAAGGCCTGGTGTCATAGCTGTAAACAGCATGGACACCAAACTGGAGACAAGGCCTGTCCCAAGAAAGGTTCCACTCCAAACTCCCATCCAGGTAACACTGGTATGGCTAGTCTCCAAGTGGGATCAACAGTGTGCCCAGAGCAAATCAGGGTCCACACTGAAGCTACTCTAGTTTCTGAGGGTGGGGTGGATTTAGCCACACTAGCTGTCTGGCCGCCTAACATGCAAAAATACAGACAGCAACTCTTAATTAATGGGACTAGAATAGAGGGCCTGAGGGATACAGGTGCCAGTGTCACCATGGTGACAGAGAAACTGGTTTCCCCTGGCCAATACCTGACTGGAAAAACTTACACAGTCACCAACGCTGACAATCAGAGAAAAGTACATCCCATGTGTAAAGAAATGGCTCCCTGTTGCAGTTACCCCCCACTTTTTGCCTGATACTGATGCTGACTTGACTGAGAAGAGTGCTGGGACCCTGCTAACCAGGCCCCAGCACCAGTGTTCCTTCACCTAAAAAGTACCATTGTATCCACAATTGGCACACCCTGGCATTCAGATAAGTCCCTTGTAACTGGTACTTCTAGTACCAAGGGCCCTGATGCCAAGGAAGGTCTCTAAGGGCTGCAGCATGTCTTATGCCACCCTAGAGACCCCTCACTCAGCACAGACACACTGCTTACAAGCCTGTGTGTGCTAGTGAGAACAAAATGAGTAAGTCGACATGGCACTCCCCTCAGGGTGCCATGCCAGCCTCTCACTGCCTATGCAGTATAGGTAAGACACCCCTCTAGCAGGCCTTACAGCCCTAAGGCAGGGTGCACTATACCATAGGTGAGGGTACCAGTGCATGAGCATGGTACCCCTACAGTGTCTAAACAAAACCTTAGACATTGTAAGTGCAGGGTAGCCATAAGAGTATATGGTCTGGGAGTCTGTCAAACACGAACTCCACAGCACCATAATGGCTACACTGAAAACTGGGAAGTTTGGTATCAAACTTCTCAGCACAATAAATGCACACTGATGCCAGTGTACATTTTATTGCAAAATACACCACAGAGGGCACCTTAGAGGTGCCCCCTGAAACTTAACCGACTGTCTGTGTAGGCTGACTAGTTCCAGCAGCCTGCCACACCAGAGACATGTTGCTGGCCCCATGGGGAGAGTGAAGAGATCCCGAGATCTCTCATAGACTAACATTGCAAACCCGACGCTTGTTTCTACACTGCACCCGGCCGCCCCCGCGCTGCTGAGGGTGAAATTTCTGTGTGGGCTTGTGTCCCCCCCGGTGCCCTACAAAACCCCCCTGGTCTGCCCTCCGAAGACGCGGGTACTTACCTGCAAGCAGACCGGAACCGGGGCACCCCCTTCTCTCCATTCTAGCCTATGCGTTTTGGGCACCACTTTGAACTCTGCACCTGACCGGCCCTGAGCTGCTGGTGTGGTGACTTTGGGTTTGCTCTGAACCCCCAACGGTGGGCTACCTTGGACCAAGAACTAAGCCCTGTAAGTGTCTTACTTACCTGGTTAACCTAACAAATACTTACCTCCCCTAGGAACTGTGAAAATTGCACTGTGTCCACTTTTAAAACAGCTATTTGTGAATAACTTGAAAAGTATACATGCAATTTTGATGATTTGAAGTTCCTAAAGTACTTACCTGCAATACCTTTCGAATGAGATATTACATGTAGAATTTGAACCTGTGGTTCTTAAAATAAACTAAGAAAATATATTTTTCTATATAAAAACCTATTGGCTGGATTTGTCTCTGAGTGTGTGTACCTCATTTATTGTCTATGTGTATGTACAACAAATGCTTAACACTACTCCTTGGATAAGCCTACTGCTCGACCACACTACCACAAAATAGAGCATTAGTATTATCTATTTTTACCACTATTTTACCTCTAAGGGGAACCCTTGGACTCTGTGCATGCTATTCCTTACTTTGAAATAGCACATACAGAGCCAACTTCCTACAACCTGGGACTGCTAAAACCTGACACCGGACATCACCACTGCACCTGAGCCATCTAGCTTAAGCTGAAGTGGGCCAACCATGTCACTGTGGTTCCCAGGCCATCCAGAAATGAAGCCCACCCTGAGTTTGCCAACTGTGGACTTCCCAATGAAGCTTGCAGTCGCTTTATGCAGGCCCCCTGCAACCGCGAGGAAACCCTTTACTGGAACCTGATGCAAAAAGACACCACTGTGCCTGAGCCCATAGCCTGAGGAGAAGTGGGCCAACGGTGTCCCTATGTGCCCGCAGATCTCATGGGTCAAGCCACCCTGTGGGTTCCCCCGGACTTGCTGCCCAGTCCCTGCTTGCAGCCTCTTTCTGACCAGACCAATCTCAATTAAAGTGAATGGGATACCTGACGCCGTAACACACCTTTGCATCCGGACGCCCCAGGCCCCACTCGAGATGAACTGTTGGCGTGGCCTCGGACCTTGCAGCATACTAACCTCAAGTCCAGACGAACAGTCCTGGAAGTCGTTGCGCTGTACCCGAATCCAATGTCGATTTCTTTCCTATAGAAAAACATTAGGGCACCCTAGGCTGAAAAGCACCTCTGCACCCCGACGCCCCAATCGCTCCCAAAGTCACCTTTTGGTATTACCTTGGACTTACCTTAAGCTCAGAAGAACAGTCCTGTAAGTCGTTGGCAAGTACCTATATGCAGTACATGTTTCTTTCCCATAGGATAACTCCTGAAAACTGGCGTGTAAGTCATTTCTAAGTGCCCGAATGCTGTTTATTTTCCTATAGGATAACATTAGGGCACCTGGATGCCCCAGAGCCAACTGAATTGACCTATTCGTGCTGCCTTGGACCCGGCCCCATACTTACCTTAACTCCAGAAGATTGGTCCTGTATGTTGCTTCTAAGTAGCTGTATGTAGTACATGTGGCTTTTCCCGTAGGATAACATTACCACATTAGAGTTAATACAAGTGTTTTTTATTGTGATTTAAAAACTGATAACTTGAAAAGTACATACCCAATTAAAATGATCTTGGTGTCTAAAGTTGTATAAAAATCTATGTTATCTTCATAAATTGGTGTCGGATTTCTTTTTTGAGTGTGTGTCTCACTTACAGGTTCTGTGTGTGCAATAAATGCTAAACACTATCCTCTGATAAGTCTAAACTGCTTGCCCGCACTACCACAACAAGAGAACATTTAGGAGTATTATTTAAACCCCTGTCAGCCATTAAGGGTCGTCTGTGCTATATGCATGGTGTACACCTACATTGGTCCACTACAAAGATAGCCAGCATCCTACAGGATTCTCAAGCTGGATCATTGCTGCTTCCGCTATCAACACTCAAAGCTCTACGAAATTCTAATAGCAACAAGGTCTGTTCTTACGGGAATATCAGACTATTTTAATCTTCGTGGCTACAAACACCTAGAAATTAAACTGAAACAAATAAAGTATTTTAAACACACTACTACACATGCAAGTCAGCATGGGCCATAATATTCAACTAAACATGTTTCCTTTGCTTTCAGGTTATAATGTTGAATGGCATGAAATCCGTCCTTCTCAGATAGCAATGGCACAGAAATTGCTGTCTCACATATGCTCGATTGCAGACTCCAGCACCTTGAACCTTGATCTGGGTTCTTTTGAAAAGGTTGATTTTCTTATTTGTGTTCCTCCATCGGAAGTGACTTATCAGCAAACACTGTTTCATCTTGCATATTCCGGTAGGTTGTCAGTATTGTGAGCTATTTTATACATCTTCCAAAATCACTTTCTGCTATGTTCACCATTAATGATGTTCACTTCTTCTCCCTCAATAGGAGTTCTTTCGGAGCTTGGTCTAGAGAAGGACCACTTAACAAAACAGCGGATGGAACAATATGTAACTAAATTAGACTCAGATGCTCAGACTAAATTTAAAGCTTTTCTACACAGATCCATGCAGAATCCACACACGTTATTTCTACTTATCCACGACCACGCACATTGGGATCTTGGGAGGTAAGGTCAGTCACAAGATTTGCATGGTGATTGGTTCATAGTCAGTTGATAATCTTTCCAGAAGATTAATAGCCAGAAGCTAAGAAATTTACTCGCATCCCACATGACTGTTTCTAGCTCCCATATAGATTGCCTTCAAAGATCACAGAGTTTTAATAGTGAACTGAATAATGCAGTGATAGTATGTACTCTTCTTGCATGAACACAATCAGCTGACACTCCTAGTAACAACCTATATCATTATATCAGACACTTTAGTCTAACACTGAAGAGAAGGGTGTACTGATATTTTCCAATATTTATGGTCAGAATGCAGAGTGAGCCACAATTTTGCTCAATACGTCTGCTTCTTTAACTCTGGAGTCTCACTTAGTGAAGGGATGGTGCTTGTAGGAAGCTGGCCTAGTGTGTTGTGGGTAACTAAGGTACTTACACCTTATACCAGGTCCAGGTATCACCTCTTAGTGAAGTGTATGCAGTGTCTAGAAGCCAGGCTGTAAGGAAATGCCTCCTTGGCATGGTTGCCCCCTGACTTTTTGCCTTTGCTGATGCTATGTTTACAATTGAAAGTGTGCTGAGGCCTGCTAACCAGGCCCCAGCACCAGTGTTCTTTCCCTAACCTGTACTTTTGTATCCACAATTGGCAGACCCTGGCATCCAGATAAGTCCCTTGTAACTGGTACTTCTAGTACCAAGGGCCCTGATGCCAAGGAAGGTCTCTAAGGGCTGCAGCATGTTTTATGCCACCCTGGAGACCTCTCACTCAGCACAGACACACTGCTTGCCAGCTTGTGTGTGCTAGTGAGGACAAAACGAGTAAGTCGACATGGCACTCCCCTCAGGGTGCCATGCCAGCCTCTCACTGCCTATGCAGTATAGGTAAGACACCCCTCTAGCAGGCCTTACAGCCCTAAGGCAGGGTGCACTATACCATAGGTGAGGGTACCAGTGCATGAGCATGGTACCCCTACAGTGTCTAAACAAAACCTTAGACATTGTAAGTGCAGGGTAGCCATAAGAGTATATGGTCTGGGAGTCTGTCAAACACGAACTCCACAGCACCATAATGGCTACACTGAAAACTGGGAAGTTTGGTATCAAACTTCTCAGCACAATAAATGCACACTGATGCCAGTGTACATTTTATTGTAAAATACACCACAGAGGGCACCTTAGAGGTGCCCCCTGAAACTTAACCGACTGTCTGTGTAGGCTGACTAGTTCCAGCAGCCTGCCACACCAGAGACATGTTGCTGGCCCCATGGGGAGAGTGCCTTTGTCACTCTGAGGCCAGTAACAAAGCCTGCACTGGGTGGAGATGCTAACACCTCCCCCAGGCAGGAGCTGTAACACCTGGCGGTGAGCCTCAAAGGCTCACCCCTTTGTCACAGCCCAGCAGGGCACTCCAGCTTAGTGGAGTTGCCCGCCCCCTCCGGCCACGGCCCCCACTTTTGGCGGCAAGGCTGGAGGGAACAAAGAAAGCAACAAGGAGGAGTCACTGGCCAGTCAGGACAGCCCCTAAGGTGTCCTGAGCTGAGGTGACTCTAACTTTTAGAAATCCTCCATCTTGCAGATGGAGGATTCCCCCAATAGGGTTAGGATTGTGACCCCCTCCCCTTGGGAGGAGGCACAAAGAGGGTGTACCCACTCTCAGGGCTAGTAGCCATTGGCTACTAACCCCCCAGACCTAAACACGCCCTTAAATTTAGTATTTAAGGGCTACCCTGAACCCTAGAAAATCAGATTCCTGCAACTACAAGAAGAAGGACTGCCTAGCTGAAAACCCCTGCAGAGGAAGACCAGAAGACGACAACTGCCTTGGCCCCAGAAACTCACCGGCCTGTCTCCTGCCTTCCAAAGATCCTGCTCCAGCGACGCCTTCCAAAGGGACCAGCGACCTCGACATCCTCTGAGGACTGCCCCTGCTTCGAAAAGACAAGAAACTCCCGAGGACAGCGGACCTGTTCCAAGAAAAGCTGCAACTTTGTTCCAGCAGCTTTAAAGAACCCTGCAAGCTCCCCGCAAGAAGCGTGAGACTTGCAACACTGCACCCGGCGACCCCGACTCGGCTGGTGGCGATCCAACACCTCAGGAGGGACCCCAGGACTACTCTAAGACTGTGAGTACAAAAACCTGTCCCCCCTGAGCCCCCACAGCGCCGCCTGCAGAGGGAATCCCGAGGCTTCCCCTGACCGCGACTCTTTGAATCCTAAGTCCCGACACCTGGGAGAGACCCTGCACCCGCAGCCCCCAGGACCTGAAGGACCGGACTTTCACTGGAGGAGTGACCCCCAGGAGTCCCTCTCCCTTGATCAAGTGGAGGTTTCCCCGAGGAACCCCCCCCTTGCCTGCCTGCAGCGCTGAAGCGATCCCTAGATCTCCCATTGACTTCCATTACAAACCCGACGCTTGTTTCTACACTGCACCCGGCCGCCCCCGCGCTGCTGAGGGTGAAATTTCTGTGTGGGCTTGTGTCCCCCCCGGTGCCCTACAAAACCCCCCCTGGTCTGCCCTCCGAAGACGCGGGTACTTACCTGCAAGCAGACCGGAACCGGGGCACCCCCTTCTCTCCATTCTAGCCTATGTGTTTTGGGCACCACTTTGAACTCTGCACCTGACCGGCCCTGAGCTGCTGGTGTGGTGACTTTGGGGTTGCTCTGAACCCCCAACGGTGGGCTACCTTGGACCAAGAACTAAGCCCTGTAAGTGTCTTACTTACCTGGTTAACCTAACAAATACTTACCTCCCCTAGGAACTGTGAAAATTGCACTGTGTCCACTTTTAAAACAGCTATTTGTGAATAACTTGAAAAGTATACATGCAATTTTGATGATTTGAAGTTCCTAAAGTACTTACCTGCAATACCTTTCGAATGAGATATTACATGTAGAATTTGAACCTGTGGTTCTTAAAATAAACTAAGAAAAGATATTTTTCTATATAAAAACCTATTGGCTGGATTTGTCTCTGAGTGTGTGTACCTCATTTATTGTCTATGTGTATGTACAACAAATGCTTAACACTACTCCTTGGATAAGCCTACTGCTCGACCACACTACCACAAAATAGAGCATTAGTATTATCTATTTTTACCACTATTTTACCTCTAAGGGGAACCCTTGGACTCTGTGCATGCTATTCCTTACTTTGAAGTAGCACATACAGAGCCAACTTCCTACATTGGTGGATCAGCGGTGGGGTACAAGACTTTGCATTTGCTGGACTACTCAGCCAATACCTGATCACACGACAAATTCCAAAATTGTCATTAGAAATTCATTTTTGCAATTTGACATTTTTCTAAATTCTTAAAAGTCCTGCTAGGGCCTTGTGTGTTAAGTCCCTGTTTAGCATTGTCTTTTAGAGTTTAAAAGTTTGTTAAAAGTTTGAAATTAGATTCTAGAAACAGTTTTAGATTCTTTAAAAAGTCTTCCAACTCTTAGCAAAATAATGTCTGATACAGAGATGAATGTGGTGGAACTCGACACCACACCTTACCTCCATCTTAAGATGAGGGAGCTAAGGTCTCTCTGTAATATCAAAAAAATAACCATTGGCTCCAGACCTACCAAAATTCAGCTCCAGGAGCTGTTGGCAGAGTTTGAAAAAGCCAACCCCTCTGATGATGACCTCACAGAGGAAGAAATTAGTGACTTGGAGGCCAATGTCCCTCCTCCAGTCCTAAATAGGGAGAACAGGACCCCTCAAGTCCTGTCTCCAACTGTGTTAGTCAGAAATAGTGAGTCCCTCACAGGAGGGTCCCACATTTCTGAAATCACTGAGGATGCTCTCAGTGAAGATGACCTCCTGTTAGCCAGGATTGCCAAAAGATTGGCTTTAGAGAGACAGCTCCTAGCCATAGAAAGGGAAAGACAAGAGATGGGCCTAGGACCCATCAATGGTGGCAGCAATATAAATAGGGTCAGAGATTCTCCTGACATGTTAAAAATCCCCAAAGGGATTGTGACAAAATTTGAAGATGGTGATGACATCACCAAGTGGTTCACAGCTTTTGAGAGGGCTTGTGTAACCAGAAAAGTGAACAGATCTCACTGGGGTGCTCTCCTTTGGGAAATGTTCACTGGAAAGTGTAGGGATAGACTCCTCACACTCTCTGGAAAAGATGCAGAATCTTATGACCTCATGAAGGGTACCCTGATTGAGGGCTTTGGATTCTCCACTGAGGAGTACAGGATTAGGTTCAGGGGCACTCAAAAATCCTCGAGCCAGACCTGGGTTGACTTTGTTGACTACTCAGTGAAAACACTAGATGGTTGGATTCAAGGCAGTGGTGTAAGTAATTATGATGGGCTGTACAATTTATTTGTGAAAGAACACCTGTTAAGTAATTGTTTCAATGATAAACTGCATCAGCATCTGGTAGACCTAGGACCAATTGCTCCCCAAGAATTGGGAAAGAAGGCGGACCATTGGGTCAAGACAAGGGTGTCCAAGACTTCAACAGGGGGTGACCAAAAGAAAGGGGTCACAAAGACTCCCCAGGGGAAGGGTGATGAGACAACCAAAACTAAAAATAGTAAAGAGTCTTCTACAGGCCCCCAAAAACCTGCACAGGAGGGTGGGCCCAGAGCCTCTTCACAAAACAATGGGTACAAGGGTAAAAACTTTGATCCCAAAAAGGCCTGGTGTCATAGCTGTAAACAGCATGGACACCAAACTGGAGACAAGGCCTGTCCCAAGAAAGGTTCCACTCCAAACTCCCATCCAGGTAACACTGGTATGGCTAGTCTCCAAGTGGGATCAACAGTGTGCCCAGAGCAAATCAGGGTCCACACTGAAGCTACTCTAGTTTCTGAGGGTGGGGTGGATTTAGCCACACTAGCTGTCTGGCCGCCTAACATGCAAAAATACAGACAGCAACTCTTAATTAATGGGACTAGAATAGAGGGCCTGAGGGATACAGGTGCCAGTGTCACCATGGTGACAGAGAAACTGGTTTCCCCTGGCCAATACCTGACTGGAAAAACTTACACAGTCACCAACGCTGACAATCAGAGAAAAGTACATCCCATGGCAATGGTTACTTTAGAATGGGGAGGGGTCAATGGCCTGAAACAGGTGGTGGTCTCCTCAAATATCCCAGTGGACTGTCTGCTTGGAAATGACCTGGAGTCCTCAGCATGGGCTGAGGTAGAACTAAAAACCCATGCAGCAATGCTGGGTATCCCTGAACTGGTGTGTGTGAAAACAAGAGCACAATGCAAGGCACAGGGTGAAAAAGTAGAGCTGGAGTCTGGAAAAATGGCCCAGCCTACCAAGAGAACAGGAAAGTCAGTTGGGAAACCAACTGCAACACAGCAAAAGAAAGGGAACCTCTCTTCTCAGGAAGAAGTTCTGCCCTCTGAGGGAACTGAGCCTTTGGAGCTTGAACCTTATCAGGTTGAGCTCTTAGGCCCAGGGGGACCCTCAAGGGAGGAGCTGTGTAAGGGACAAGAAACCTGTCCCTCTCTTGAAGGCCTTAGGCAGCAAGCTGCTGAAGAGTCCAAAGGCAAGAAAAATGGAACACATAGGGTCTATTGGGAAGATGGACTCCTGTACACTGAGGCCAGAGACCCCAAACCTGGTGCCACTAGGAGAGTGGTAGTGCCTCAGCTGTTCAGGAAGTTCATCCTAACATTGGCCCATGACATTCCCCTTGCTGGACATTTGGGACAAACCAAGACGTGGGAGAGGTTAGTCAACCACTTCTACTGGCCCAATATGTCCAACATGGTTAAGGAGTTTTGCCTCTCCTGCCCCACCTGTCAAGCCAGTGGTAAGACAGGTGGGCATCCAAAGGCCCCCCTCATTCCACTTCCAGTGGTGGGGGTTCCCTTTGAAAGAGTGGGTGTGGACATAGTTGGTCCACTAGAACCTCCCACAGCCTCAGGAAATATGTATATCCTGGTAGTAGTGGATCATGCTACCAGGTATCCTGAAGCTATTCCCCTTAGGTCGACTACTGCCCCTGCAGTAGCCAAGGCCCTCATTGGTATCTTTACCAGAGTGGGTTTCCCTAAGGAGGTGGTGTCTGACAGAGGTACCAACTTCATGTCAGCATACCTAAAACACATGTGGAATGAGTGTGGAGTGACTTACAAATTCACTACACCATACCATCCACAAACTAATGGCTTAGTTGAGAGATTCAACAAGACATTAAAAGGCATGATCATGGGGCTCCCAGAAAAACTCAAAAGGAGATGGGATGTCCTCTTACCATGTCTGCTTTTCGCTTACAGAGAGGTGCCACAGAAGGGAGTAGGATTCCCACCCTTTGAACTTCGGTTTGGTCATCCTGTAAGGGGACCACTTGCCCTTGTTAAAGAAGGCTGGGAGAGACCTCTCCATGAGCCTAAACAGGACATAGTGGACTATGTACTTGGCCTTCGCTCTAGAATGGCAGAGTACATGGAAAAGGCAACCAAAAACCTTGAGGCCAGCCAACAGCTCCAGAAGTTTTGGTATGACCAAAAGGCTGCACTGGTTGAGTTCCAACCAGGGCAGAAAGTCTGGGTTCTGGAGCCTGTGGCTCCCAGGGCACTCCAGGACAAATGGAGTGGCCCTTACCCAGTACTAGAAAGGAAGAGTCAGGTCACCTACTTGGTGGACCTGGGCACAAGCAGGAGCCCCAAGAGGGTGATCCATGTGAACCGCCTTAAGCTCTTCCATGACAGGGCTGATGTGAATCTGTTGATGGTAACAGATGAGGATCAGGAGGCAGAGAGTGAACCTCTCCCTGATCTTCTGTCATCAGACCCAAAAGATGGCACAGTAGATGGAGTGATCTACTCAGACACCCTCTCTGGCCAACAGCAAGCTGATTGTAGGAGAGTCCTACAACAGTTTCCTGAACTCTTCTCCTTAACCCCTGGTCAGACACACCTGTGTACCCATGATGTGGACACAGGAGACAGCATGCCTGTCAAAAACAAAATCTTTAGACAATCTGACCATGTTAAGGAAAGCATCAAGGTGGAAGTCCACAAGATGCTGGAATTGGGAGTAATTGTGCGCTCTGACAGCCCCTGGGCTAGCCCAGTGGTCTTAGTCCCCAAACCTCACACCAAAGATGGAAAGAAAGAGATGAGGTTTTGTGTGGACTACAGAAGGCTCAATTCTGTCACCAAGACAGATGCTCATCCAATTCCAAGAGCTGATGAGCTCATAGATAAATTAGGTGCTGCCAAATTCTTAAGTACCTTTGACTTGACAGCAGGGTACTGGCAAATAAAAATGGCACCTGGAGCAAAAGAGAAAACAGCATTCTCCACACCTGATGGGCATTATCAGTTTACTGTTATGCCCTTTGGTTTAAAGAATGCCCCTGCCACCTTCCAAAGGTTGGTGAATCAAGTCCTTGCTGGCTTGGAGTCCTTTAGCACAGCTTATCTTGATGATATTGCTGTCTTTAGCTCCACCTGGCAGGATCACCTGGTCCACCTGAAGAAGGTTTTGAAGGCTCTGCAATCTGCAGGCCTCTCTATCAAGGCATCCAAATGCCAGATAGGGCAGGGAACTGTGGTTTACTTGGGACACCTTGTAGGTGGAGGCCAAGTTCAGCCACTCCAACCCAAGATCCAGACTATTCTGGACTGGGTAGCTCCAAAAACCCAGACTCAAGTCAGGGCATTCCTTGGCTTGACTGGGTATTACAGGAGGTTTGTGAAGGGATATGGATCCATTGTGACAGCCCTCACTGAACTCACCTCCAAGAAAATGCCCAAGAAAGTGAACTGGACTGTGGAATGCCAACAGGCCTTTGACACCCTGAAACAGGCAATGTGCTCAGCACCAGTTCTAAAAGCTCCAGATTATTCTAAGCAGTTCATTGTGCAGACTGATGCCTCTGAACATGGGATAGGGGCAGTTTTGTCCCAAACAAATGATGATGGCCTTGACCAGCCTGTTGCTTTCATTAGCAGGAGGTTACTCCCCAGGGAGCAGCGTTGGAGTGCCATTGAGAGGGAGGCCTTTGCTGTGGTTTGGTCCCTGAAGAAGCTGAGACCATACCTCTTTGGGACTCACTTCCTAGTTCAAACTGACCACAGACCTCTCAAATGGCTGATGCAAATGAAAGGTGAAAATCCTAAACTGTTGAGGTGGTCCATCTCCCTACAGGGAATGGACTTTATAGTGGAACACAGACCTGGGACTGCCCATGCCAATGCAGATGGCCTTTCCAGGTTCTTCCACTTAGAAAATGAAGACTCTCTTGGGAAAGGTTAGTCTCATCCTCTTTCGTTTGGGGGGGGGTTGTGTAAGGAAATGCCTCCTTGGCATGGTTGCCCCCTGACTTTTTGCCTTTGCTGATGCTATGTTTACAATTGAAAGTGTGCTGAGGCCTGCTAACCAGGCCCCAGCACCAGTGTTCTTTCCCTAACCTGTACTTTTGTATCCACAATTGGCAGACCCTGGCATCCAGATAAGTCCCTTGTAACTGGTACTTCTAGTACCAAGGGCCCAGATGCCAAGGAAGGTCTCTAAGGGCTGCAGCATGTCTTATGCCACCCTGGAGACCTCTCACTCAGCACAGACACACTGCTTGCCAGCTTGTGTGTGCTAGTGAGGACAAAACGAGTAAGTCGACATGGCACTCCCCTCAGGGTGCCATGCCAGCCTCTCACTGCCTATGCAGTATAGGTAAGACACCCCTCTAGCAGGCCTTACAGCCCTAAGGCAGGGTGCACTATACCATAGGTGAGGGTACCAGTGCATGAGCATGGTACCCCTACAGTGTCTAAACAAAACCTTAGACATTGTAAGTGCAGGGTAGCCATAAGAGTATATGGTCTGGGAGTCTGTCAAACACGAACTCCACAGCGCCATAATGGCTACACTGAAAACTGGGAAGTTTGGTATCAAACTTCTCAGCACAATAAATGCACACTGATGCCAGTGTACATTTTATTGTAAAATACACCACAGAGGGCACCTTAGAGGTGCCCCCTGAAACTTAACCGACTGTCTGTGTAGGCTGACTAGTTCCAGCAGCCTGCCACACCAGAGACATGTTGCTGGCCCCATGGGGAGAGTGCCTTTGTCACTCTGAGGCCAGTAACAAAGCCTGCACTGGGTGGAGATGCTAACACCTCCCCCAGGCAGGAGCTGTAACACCTGGCGGTGAGCCTCAAAGGCTCACCCCTTTGTCACAGCCCAGCAGGGCACTCCAGCTTAGTGGAGTTGCCCGCCCCCTCCGGCCACGGCCCCCACTTTTGGCGGCAAGGCTGGAGGGAACAAAGAAAGCAACAAGGAGGAGTCACTGGCCAGTCAGGACAGCCCCTAAGGTGTCCTGAGCTGAGGTGACTCTAACTTTTAGAAATCCTCCATCTTGCAGATGGAGGATTCCCCCAATAGGGTTAGGATTGTGACCCCCTCCCCTTGGGAGGAGGCACAAAGAGGGTGTACCCACTCTCAGGGCTAGTAGCCATTGGCTACTAACCCCCCAGACCTAAACACGCCCTTAAATTTAGTATTTAAGGGCTACCCTGAACCCTAGAAAATCAGATTCCTGCAACTACTAGAAGAAGGACTGCCTAGCTGAAAACCCCTGCAGAGGAAGACCAGAAGACGACAACTGCCTTGGCCCCAGAAACTCACCGGCCTGTCTCCTGCCTTCCAAAGATCCTGCTCCAGCGACGCCTTCCAAAGGGACCAGCGACCTCGACATCCTCTGAGGACTGCCCCTGCTTCGAAAAGACAAGAAACTCCCGAGGACAGCGGACCTGCTCCAAGAAAAGCTGCAACTTTGTTTCCAGCAGCTTTAAAGAACCCTGCAAGCTCCCCGCAAGAAGCGTGAGACTTGCAACACTGCACCCGGCGACCCCGACTCGGCTGGTGGCGATCCAACACCTCAGGAGGGACCCCAGGACTACTCTAAGACTGTGAGTACAAAAACCTGTCCCCCCTGAGCCCCCACAGCGCCGCCTGCAGAGGGAATCCCGAGGCTTCCCCTGACCGCGACTCTTTGAATCCTAAGTCCCGACACCTGGGAGAGACCCTGCACCCGCAGCCCCCAGGACCTGAAGGACCGGACTTTCACTGGAGGAGTGACCCCCAGGAGTCCCTCTCCCTTGATCAAGTGGAGGTTTCCCCGAGGAACCCCCCCCTTGCCTGCCTGCAGCGCTGAAGAGATCCCTAGATCTCCCATTGACTTCCATTACAAACCCGACGCTTGTTTCTACACTGCACCCGGCCGCCCCCGCGCTGCTGAGGGTGAAATTTCTGTGTGGGCTTGTGTCCCCCCCGGTGCCCTACAAAACCCCCCCTGGTCTGCCCTCCGAAGACGCGGGTACTTACCTGCAAGCAGACCGGAACCGGGGCACCCCCTTCTCTCCATTCTAGCCTATGTGTTTTGGGCACCACTTTGAACTCTGCACCTGACCGGCCCTGAGCTGCTGGTGTGGTGACTTTGGCGTTGCTCTGAACCCCCAACGGTGGGCTACCTTGGACCAAGAACTAAGCCCTGTAAGTGTCTTACTTACCTGGTTAACCTAACAAATACTTACCTCCCCTAGGAACTGTGAAAATTGCACTAAGTGTCCACTTTTAAAACAGCTATTTGTGAATAACTTGAAAAGTATACATGCAATTTTGATGATTTGAAGTTCCTAAAGTACTTACCTGCAATACCTTTCGAATGAGATATTACATGTAGAATTTGAACCTGTGGTTCTTAAAATAAACTAAGAAAAGATATTTTTCTATAACAAAACCTATTGGCTGGATTTGTCTCTGAGTGTGTGTACCTCATTTATTGTCTATGTGTATGTACAACAAATGCTTAACACTACTCCTTGGATAAGCCTACTGCTCGACCACACTACCACAAAATAGAGCATTAGTATTATCTATTTTTACCACTATTTTACCTCTAAGGGGAACCCTTGGACTCTGTGCATGCTATTCCTTACTTTGAAGTAGCACATACAGAGCCAACTTCCTACACAGGCTCTCTAGAGGTAGCTGTGGATGAGCAGCCAAGGCTTATCTAGGAGACATGCAAAGCTCACGCAATACCACTGTAGTTACATAGCACTTACACACCTGAAAGAAAACACTTTATTTTTTGGAACACAATACCACAAAATACACAGTAGAAGGCCAACCCTCCACTAAGAGGCTAGTAGTACACTAAATCTATACACTAGTGTAAGGAAATGCCTCCTTGGCATGGTTACCCCCTGACTTTTTGCCTTTGCTGATGCTATGTTTTGAATTGAAAGTGTGCTGAGGCCTGCTAACCAGGCCCCAGCACCAGTGTTCTTTCCCTAACCTGTACTTTTGTATCCACAATTGGCACACCCTGGCATCCAGGTAAGTCCCTTGTAACTGGTACCTCTGGTACCAGGGCCCTGATGCCAGGGAAGGTCTCTAAGGGCTGCAGCATGTCTTATGCCACCCTGGAGACCCCTCACTCAGCACAGACACACTGCTTACCAGCTTGTGTGTGCTAGTGAGAACAAAATGAGTAAGTCGACATGGCACTCCCCTCAGGGTGCCATGCCAGCCTCTCACTGCCTATGCAGTATAGGTAAGACACCCCTCTAGCAGGCCTTACAGCCCTAAGGCAGGGTGCACTATACCATAGGTGAGGTCACCAGTGCATGAGCACTGTGCCCCTACAGTGTCTAAGCCAAACCTTAGACATTGTAAATGCAGGGTAGCCATAAGAGTATATGGTCTGGGAGTCTGTCAAACATGAACTCCACAGCACCATAATGGCTACACTGAAAACTGGGAAGTTTGGTATCAAACTTCTCAGCACAATAAATGCACACTGATGCCAGTGTACATTTTATTGTGAAATACACTCCAGAGGGCACCTTAGAGGTGCCCCCTGAAACTTTAACCAACTATCTGTGTAGGCTGACTGGTTCCAGCAGCCTGCCACACTAGAGACATGTTGCTGGCCCCATGGGGAGAGTGCCTTTGTCACTCTGAGGCCAGTAACAAAGCCTGCACTGGGTGTAGATGCTAACACCTCCCCCAGGCAGGAGCTGTAAGACCTGGCGGTGAGCCTCAAAGGCTCACCCCTTTGTCACAGCACCGCAGGACACTCCAGCTAGTGGAGTTGCCCGCCCCCTCCGGCCACAGCCCCCACTTTTGGCGGCAAGGCCGGAGGAAACAAAGAAAACAACAAGGAGGAGTCACTGGCCAGTCAGGACAGCCCCTAAGGTGTCCTGAGCTGAAGTGACTCTAACTTTTAGAAATCCTCCATCTTGCAGATGGAGGATTCCCCCAATAGGATTAGGGATGTGACCCCCTCCCCTTGGGAGGAGGCACAAAGAGGGTGTACTCACCCTCAGGGCTAGTAGCCATTGGCTACTAACCCCCCAGACCTAAACACGCCCTTAAATTTAGTATTTAAGGGCTCCCCTGAACCTAAGAATTTAGATTCCTGCAACTTACCTGAAGAAGAAGACTGCTGAGCTGAAAAACCCCTGCAGAGGAAGAACAGAAGACACCAACTGCTTTGGCCCCAGTCCTACCGGCCTGTCTCCTGCCTTCCAAAGAAACCTGCTCCAGCGATGCTTTCCAAGGGACCAGCGACCTCTGAATCCTCTGAGGACTGCCCTGCTTCAAGAAAGACTAGAAACTCCTGAGGACAGCGGCACTGCTCCAAAAGAACTGCAACTTTGTTTCAAGTAGCAGATTTAAAGACCCCTGCAACTCCCCGCAAGAAGCGTGAGACTTGCAACACTGCACCCGGCGACCCCGACTCGACTGGTGGAGTAACAACGCTTCAGGGAGGACCCTCCGGCGACTCTACGACTGTGAGTAACCAAAGTTGTCCCCCCTGACCCCCCACAGCGACGCCTGCAGAGGGAATCCCCAGGCTACCCCTGACCACGACTGTCTGAACTCCATTTCCCGACGGCTGGAAAAGACCCTGCACCCGCAGCCCCCAGCACCTAAAGGAACGGAACTCCTGTGCAGGAGTGACACCCAGGAAGCCCTCTCCCTTGCCCAGGTGGTGGCTACCCCGAGGAGCCCCCCCCTTTCCTGCCTGCGACGCTGAAGAGATCCCTTGATCTCTCATTGAAAACCATTACAAACCCGACGCGTGTTTGCACACTGCACCCGGCCGCCCCCGCGCTGCTGAGGGTGTACTTTTTGTGCTGACTTGTGTCCCCCCCGGTGCCCTACAAAACCCCCCTGGTCTGCCCTCCGAAGACGCGGGTACTTACCTGCTGGCAGACTGGAACCGGGGCACCCCCTTCTCTCCATTGAAGCCTATGTGTTTTGGGCACCTCTTTGACCTTTGCACCTGACCGGCCCTGAGCTGCTGGTGTGATAACTTTGGGGTTGCTCTGAACCCCCAACGGTGGGCTACCTTGGACCAAAAACTGAAACCTGTAAGTGACTTACTTATCTGTTAAAACTAACATTACTTTACCTCCCCCAGGAACTGTGAAAATTGCACTGTGTCCACTTTTAAAACAGCTTATTGTGTTTTATGTAAAAAGTATACATGCTAATGAAATGATTCAAAGTTCCTAAAGTACTTACCTGCAATACCTTTCAAATGAGATATTACATGTAAAATTTGAACCTGTGGTTCTTAAAATAAACTAAGAAAAGATATTTTTCTATAACAAAACCTATTGGCTGGATTTGTCTCTGAGTGTGTGTTCCTCATTTATTGCCTGTGTGTATGTACAACAAATGCTTAACACTACTCCTTTGATAAGCCTACTGCTCGACCACACTACCACAAAATAGAGCATTAGTATTATCTCTTTTTGCCACTATCTTACCTCTAAGGGGAACCCTTGGACTCTGTGCATGCTATTCCTTACTTTGAAATAGCACATACAGAGCCAACTTCCTACAACTAGCAATCAGAAATAGGCAAAGAAAAGTTAGAAAACAGTGCAAACAGCAATAAACAATAGTGACCCTATGGGGAGCACAAACCATATACTAAAAACAAATGGAATGCGAATATGGCACCCCCAACTAGGTAAGTAAAATATGTAGAGGGTAGCTGGGAGTACCAGCAAACCACAAAGGTAAGTAACACAGTACCCTCCAGCGACCAGGAATCCAGGAGTAAATCACTGGATTTTCCCCAAACCACCCAAAAGGAGGAAAAGAAGACACCCAGACAAGACTGCAAGAAAACCAGGGGTGGATTCCTGGAGAAAGAAGACCTGTGGAGAGAGGGGACCAAGTCCAAGAGTCACAGGGGAGTCCAGGAGGAGTAGGAGCTACTACCCACCTAGCTGTAGTTGCAGGAGTTGGTCGACGGTGATGAAGAACAGGTCAGCACGGGAGTCCTGGAGCCGGAAAAGAGTTCCTGATGGATGTTGATGACGTCCCATGCTGAAAGGAAGATTGCAGACAGGTGTTGGTGCAGGAATTCCACCAACGAGCCTTGGCAAAGGCAAACTCGCGGTTAGTGGAAAAGGGGTATTGCCAGGGACCAGCAAGGCCCAGGAGGACCCAACTCTGGAGAGGGAGTCACTGGGAACAGTCAGTGTTGCAGAGAGTCTACAGGAGCAGAGGCAGCACCTGCAGGAATCCCACAGGAGGTGGACACAGGAGTCACAGAAGCCCACACAGCACTACAAAAGAGGATCCCAAGCCGCTGGAGAACCACACATGAGGCTGTGCTTTGGAGAGTGGATTGCTAGGGTCTGGAGCTACATGTTGCTTGAAGATCCCTTGGAGGAGATGCAAACAAGCCTTGGCAGCTGCAAGAGACTTGGTGCATGGGGTACTGTCCTTTGTGGGAACGCAAAGGCTTACCTCCACCAAAGATGGACAACTGGCAGAGAGGACAAGAGGACTACTCCGGACCACCACCCGTGATACCTTTGTGGTTTTCTGGTACTCCCAGCTCCCCTCTACACATTCTACTTACCTAGGTTGGGCTCCTGTGTTCGCATTCCATTTTTTTAGTATATGGTTTTTTGCTTGCCCTAGGGTCACTATTGGTTATTGTTATTTGCACTGTTTTCTAAACTTTTCTATGCCCATTTCTGATTGCTAGTGTATACATTTAGTGTATACTTAGCTTCTATTGGAGGATTGCCCTTCTAGTAATTTGTGGTATTGTGTTCCAAAAATAAAGTACCTTCATTTTCGTACACCTGAGTGTTTCCTTTCGTGTGTGTTAGTGCTCTGTGACTACAGTGGTATTGCATGAGTTTTGCATGTCCCCTGGGTAAGCCTTGGCTGCTCATCCACAGCTAACTCTAGACAGCCTGACTTCTAGACACTTCCTACACTTCACTGCAGAGCACTCCCTTGCTGACTCCAGCGAACCAGTTCCTGCATCAGTTTAGGAAATTTAGGGGTACTCCACAGGGCTGGCGTACCAACAGCAAAAATCCACCCAGATGCTGCAGCAGTCACCTCAGTTCTTTAGAGGCTTAGGACGAGCGTCTGGCAAGTGCCGTGCAGGCTAGCAGGAACACTGATCCTTCAAGGGCCCCTTCCATGTGGCTACAGTCACTAAGCCACTTTAGTTTGCACCTAATGGCACATCCCATCCTGTGTGTGGGGTGCAAGATTCAGTACGTCTTCCCAGGATGGTGATCAATCATATCTGACAGATAAGTCATATAGATTGTTTGCTCCACCACATCTTGCCCCAATCGACTTTCAGAGGAGGACCTCTTCATTATGTTACAAGAGGTATGATTCAAAATTGTCACTTATGCCAGAGTTTGGCCTGGACCTACGAGACTGGATGATGTCCTTGAACATGCAGCATGCACATGTTCATATACTCATCCTGGAGTACCACATGCATTATCTGTAGTTCAAAGTTGGCGAGGGGCATTGCCAGTTTGCTTTGCTTCCGTTTGGCCTCACCAGTGCCGACCTGGTGTTAATGAAAGTGATGATGGTGGTTGCAGCACACCTTTGAAGGTTGGGGCTATCAGTCTTTGCCTACCATGACAACTAACTGTTGAAGGTGAACTCACTACAGTCAGTCGTAGACCACCTCTGTATAAGGGCAAACTTCTGACATCATTGGGGTTCATGACAAATAGGTAGAAGTTGCACCAGACTCCTTTGTAGAGGTTGCAATTAATTAGGGCTATCATGAGCACAGTGCAATTCAAAGTCATCCCTCCTTGACCACAGCAAGTCTGGGACATTTAGCCTATGATTTCAATGTTTCTGCCTCAGTCCAGGATCTCAGTGACAGCAGTTCTAAGGTTTCTATGACGACTAGCCTCCTGCATCTTACTGGTTGACCATGCAAGGTGGAACATGTTGACTCTGCAATGGAATTTGAGTTATAGTGATTTCAGTACGAAGGAAATCTATTGAACGCCTTACAGATTTCAGGAAAGAAGGCTCTGTGCCTCTTCGGCACTGTCGGAAACAAGCAGTGTCCAAAGTTTTGAGCACTGGAGTTTCTGTCAGAACACTTGCTAGGAAAACAATTCTGGCAAGAACAGGACAAGGATCTCTTATACACTTTAACTTATTCTTCCCCCTACTTCTGAAAAAAGATCAGGAACAGTTGGGCCCAAGTCATCATAGTGGCTCCATTGGCCAGGATCGTGTGATACACGGCACTTCTCAGGATGAGGATCTGTACTCCGATCAGGCTGCCACCTTGGGAGTATCTTCTGTTGCAGTAGCAGGGCAGGGACCTTCAGCCGAACCTGCACAATTTACACTTCCATGTGTGGAGATTGAGCAACAGCAGTTGACGGAGCTTGACCTGCCGCCTGAACTGATTAATGTCTTCTTTCCTTCCACGAAGTCCACTAATACCTGGCATGCAGACAAGCCAAGCTGTCGTGTGTTCCTTTTTGTTGTTTTGTCTTTGTCCTGTAAGGCCTTGCAGTGGGCAATGTTAAAGATTATTTGTCAGCCATTTTGGCATTTCGACTGCTGGACCAACTATCTTTGTTTAAATCACTTGTTGTGGTGAGATTTACAAATGGTTTTACACACATTGTTGGAAATGGCCCTTTTTGCAGGGTTATCTCCAAACTTTTTGCCTTCTTCCTCCTATTTTTTCAGGTCTGTTTTTGCTGGTTTATTGTCTCTGCGCACTTTACCACTGCTAATCAGTGCCAAAGTGCAAGTTCTCCCTATAGAAAGTGTACTGTTGACTGGTTTATCAATGATTGGCATATTTGATTTACTGGTAGGTCCCTAGTAAAGTTCACTAGAGGTGCCAAGGGCCTGTAAATCAAATGCTACTAGTGGGCCTGCCGCACAGGTTGTGCCACCCACATTAGTAGCCCTGTAACCATGGCTCAGACCTGCCACTGCAGTGTCTGTGTGTGCAGTTTTAAACTGCCAATTCTACTTGGCAAGTGTACCCACTTGCCAGGCCTAAAGCTTCCCTTTTTATACATGTAAGGCACCCCTAAGGTAGGCCCCAGGTAGCCCCATGGGCAGGGTGCAATGTATGGTTAAGGTAGGACATGTACTGGTGTGTTTTACATGTCCTAACAGTAAAATACTGCCAAATTCGGTTTTCACTGTTACAATGACTATCATCCTCATAGGTTAACATGGGGGCTGCCTTTAAATAACTTTAAAGCGCAGATTCCCTTTGGGAGCAGATAGAAATTTGGACTTTAGGGTCTCTGAACTCACAATTCAAAAATACATCTTTTAGTGAAGTTGGTTTTTAGATTGTTAGTTTGAAAATGCCACTTTTAGAAAGTAGGCATTTTCTTGCTTAATCCATTCTGTGACTCTCCCTGTTTATAGATTCCCCATCTGGGTCAGTTTGACAGTTGGGCTGTTCACACCTCTCCTCTAGACAGTGACACAAAGGGGGCTGGGGTGTAGCTTGCATATCCTGATGAGCCATCTGTGCTGGAACGGAGGGGAGGAGTGGTCGTACACACCTGAAAGGACTGTGCCTGCCCTCACACAATGCAGTCTCTGGCCCCCTGATGTGCGCCTGGGGCCTGGCCTGGACAAGAAAGGATCTTGCAAACACTTGAGACTTTGCTTTGAATTTTGCCACCTTCAAAGGCAGAGCAGGGTATAAGAAGAAGACCCAAAACCCAAGACTTTTAGAATCTTCCTGGAATCAAGAGGTACCTCTGCCATGGAGAAGAGATGAAGAGCTGGAGGAGGAGCACTGTCCCTTTGTTGTGTTGCTTTGCTGGACTGACCTGCAGTTGCTGCTTCTGCCTGAAAGGAGTGCAAAGGGTGAACTTTGCTGTGTGTCCTGCTTGATAAAGTTCTCTAAGGGCTTGGAGTACAGCTTGTCTCCTATTAGAAGTCTCATGGACACCAAAGACTTCAGTTTCCTCGACCTGCAGCACTGAGAACTGTGTTCAGTGCTGTACATGAAGATAAACCACTGCGCATGGAGTCACATTGCCCCGTTTTGCACTGCGACCCTGGTCTCACGACGCCATTATCAGATGACATCACCGAGCCGCTGCTCGCACCGCAGGCTTTGGGCCCCGCATTCCGACATCGCCTGCTCACACCGTAGGCTGGGTCTCCCCGACAATGACGCTCCTCCTGACACCGGCGCTGCTGCCTGCACCGTGGCCTGTGGACACCGCTTGTGGGAAGCACGAAGCACTGTCCCGTCCTGCACCGCAGCCCCGGTCCACCGACGCCAGCACCATCGACTCCAGTGTCGTCAGCCAGGAATCTCTGCCTGCTCCGTGGCCTGTGGACACCGCTCGTGACGGTCACGAAGCACCATCCCGTCCCACTCTGTTGGCTTAGGCCTACCGACGACAGCACTTCTGCAACAACGACACCGCTGCCTGCACCGTGACCTGTGGACACCGTACGTTGCACCACCCTGTTTCACACCGCAGCCCTGGTCTCACCGATGCCGCTGGACGCCGCAACATCAGTAAAATACTGCCAAATTCGTTTTTCACTGTTACAATGACTATCTCGCTCATACGCCACTCTCCGGAGGTCACCGCAAGAATCACAACACCCTACAAATCCAAGGTACTGTTTGCAGGTCTTCACAACACCGTAGCTGGCCCGCGACGCCCCGCCCGTCCTGAACTGTTGGTTTTGTTGCTCACGACGCCGTGATAGCCCCAGGTAGAGCTATTGACTTCAAGGAACTATACTTTCGAGTAAATCTTGCAGAATTCATTTTTTTTTTTACTGTATGTTGGATTTTTATCGTATTTGTTCTTGTTTAAATAGATAAATATTGGCTATTTTTCTAAAACTGGTGTGGTGTCCTTTTGTAGTGTTTTCACTGTGTTACTGTGTGTCGTGTGCAATTGCTTTACACATTGCTTCTGAGTTAGGCTTGACTGCTCGTGCCAAGCTACCAAGGGGGGAGCAGGGGTTATCTGAGCAGGTATGCCCCTTATCCTGACTAGAATAAGGGTCCCTACTTGGACAGGGTGCAAACCGACTGCCAACTAGAGATCTCATTTCTAACACATGCTCCGTCCAACTGTTTTAGATGCCATAATGCAACTTAGCTTTGATATTTTCATGTGTATGCCGTTGGAGCTCATACAAACTGCTCTCTGCATTTTCTGACCTTAAAGACTTTCATCCTTATTGGGATTACTTCTGCTTGTTGCATGAGTGAACTTTAGGCACTATCGGAGAAACCATCCTACATAAATCTTTTCCCGGGCAAATTTTTGTTAAGATCTCAAGTAGTCTTCTTACCTGTTGTGACTCCCTTTAACACCTACAAAGGTTCTTTGCTCACCATCTCCCCTCAAAAGAGGACAACAGGCTCCATCACCTGACCCCAAAAGGGCTTTAAGCTTTTGCACTGATTTTGCCAAGAATACCATTGGGGTGATCAGCTTTTTGAGGGTTCTCTGGGGCAAAATAAAGTACTGTAGACAGTGCAGAAAAGGACCCTGCCACGGTGGATAATTCTCTCTATAATGATCTGCTATGCACTGGCTAAGAAGATTCCTCTGTAAGGTCTAATTGAGCCCATTTCATCAGGGCTAATGCTATTACCACACGCAAAGTGCCTGTTTTTGGCATCTGCCATGCTGTGACATGGGTGTCAGAGCACATGTTCACGATGCACTACTGTGTTCATTGTAAAGTCCAGCACGAAAGGCATTTCACCCATTCGATACTGCAAAGCATTTTTGATCTGAGCGTCTTTCACAGACCCTTAATTTTAAGATGAAGAGTCTGCGGTTCGAAACATCGATCAGAAGAACAAGTTACTTCCTTTGGCAACACTCTTCTTTGTGAATCTAAATGCAGACTCCTCCTTGTTCTGTGAAATGGCCTCTTTTTAAAAAAGTCCCAAGTTAGAGATGAGCAAACTGGCACAAACAATTGTTCATACTTCATGTCTGAGAGTGTGGCACAGAGATAATAAACTGATGTCAGCAGGCAAGTGTGGCTGTTATATGCAATTGCGCTCTGCCACTTTTTGGCTAGACTATTTCTGGAAAACTCTAACATCAGTGCTCCTGCATGCCATGCCGGTAGGTGGCATCATACAACTCCGCCTCATGGTCTTGCTTTCATTCCACTGAGCAGACAGTTCCATCCTTAGTCCCAATGCCGCTCGAATTCCTGGGTTCGTCTCGGACATTACAGCGGGTTAAAGCTTTTCATGCTACACATCTTGACATGCTTCCAGCCCCATTGGGTGCACCATTGGGTCCCAAGGATCCGCAGGGGCCTCAAGGCCTATTACTACCTACGAATCCATCCTTGGTACCGTCTATGCCCCTTGAACCCACTTCAGGTTCGCACCAGTGTCAGTGCCAACTTTGGGCCCATCACTGAAATCTGCATTGGTCCCTCGAATGACAAGGTCAGCACTGACGCTGCCAGCACTGAAGGAGGAGCCACAGTTCATCAACTCTGTTACAACCCTTTGAAGACAGGACCATGGGCCGCACAGACAAAGACCAGACCATCAGGGGCAGTCTATTTTCCAATCACAAGTACCTCCAGCAGCGACCATAAAACCTCTTTAGTGCGACCTTCGTGGCACACACACAAACATTAGAGGCAGGGTCAGCTACGTCTTCCAGGTGTGTCAAAACATGACACCCATCAGGTGGATCCTTCAAATTGTCTAACAGGCTACTCACTGCCTTTCCTTTCTAACCTTCTGCACTTGTAACGTATGTCAGCGCAACTTTCGGAGGACCACCTTTCTGTTTTTCATCAGGTGGTGCGGGCTGTTTTGGCCAAAGAAGACACAGAGAGGGTCTCAGCCTCAGAAACAGGGATTAGATACTTCTGCTATTTCCTTGTGCCGATGAAGGACAGAAGCCTTCACTCTGTTTTGGAGATTTGCCCTCTCAATGCCTTCCTGCGCAATGGCATGCTCAAGGTGATCACGATGGCCCAGATTCTTTCTACCCTGGATCCTGGAGACTGGATGAAGATATTGAACCTGCAGGATGCCTATTTTTACAACCCTGTCCTTCTGGCCCATAGACGCTACCTACAATTCAGATGTGGGCCACCAGCACTTTGAGTTTGCCGTGCTCCTTTTGGGCTCACCAAGGTCCTTCGTTCTCCACAAAATGATGTAGGTGATTGTACCACATCTTCTGAGATTGTGTTTACCAGTCTTCCTCTACGTCAACTACTGGCCATTTAAGTTAGGATAACCACAGTCATGACCACCTCCGTACAACTGTGAACCTCGTAGGGGTTCTTGCTCAGTTTGCTAAAGTCACACATGATTCCTTCGCAGAGAGTCCCCTTCATCTGAGCCATCTTGGATCTGATGCACTTTTGGGGCTTCTTCTCGACTAAGAAGTCCAAGACATTCAGACTGTTCTTCTAATGTTTACACCTCTGTCCTGGGTCTCAGTCAGGATGGCTCTGAGGCTAATTGGCCTGCTAGCCTCCTTCATCCTGCTCGTCGATGGTGCCAGAAGGCATATGCGGACCCTGCAGTGGGATCTGAAGTCTCAGTGGGCCAAGAGCCAAGGAAACCTGTCAGATTCCATCCAGGTGTTGGAAGAGGCTGCAAAAGATTTGCAGTGATGTCTGATTGACTACAATTGGACCAGCGGCAGACCCCCTTCCCTATACCACCCAGATGTGACAGCGGTGATGCTTGCCTGGGTTGGGAAGGTCATATGCCAGGGGGGGAGTTCAGAAGACTGTGGTTTCTGGCACAGACCTGCTTCCTCATTGTAGGAAGTTGGCTCTGTATGTGCTATTTCAAAGTAAGGAATAGCATGCACAGAGTCCAAGGGTTCCCCTTAGAGGTAAAATAGTGGTAAAAATAGATAATACTAATGCTCTATTTTGTGGTAGTGTGGTCGAGCAGTAGGCTTATCCAAGGAGTAGTGTTGAGCATTTGTTGTACATACACATAGACAATAAATGAGGTACACACACTCAGAGACAAATCCAGCCAATAGGTTTTTGTATAGAAAAATATCTTTTCTTAGTTTATTTTAAGAACCACAGGTTCAAATTCTACATGTAATATCTCATTCGAAAGGTATTGCAGGTAAGTACTTTAGGAACTTCAAATCATCAAAATTGCATGTATACTTTTCAAGTTATTCACAAATAGCTGTTTTAAAAGTGGACACAGTGCAATTTTCACAGTTCCTAGGGGAGGTAAGTATTTGTTAGGTTAACCAGGTAAGTAAGACACTTAAAGGGCTTAGTTCTTGGTCCAAGGTAGCCCACCGTTGGGGGTTCAGAGCAACCCCAAAGTCACCACACCAGCAGCTCAGGGCCGGTCAGGTGCAGAGTTCAAAGTGGTGCCCAAAACACATAGGCTAGAATGGAGAGAAGGGGGTGCCCCGGTTCCGGTCTGCTTGCAGGTAAGTACCCGCGTCTTCGGAGGGCAGACCAGGGGGGTTTTGTAGGGCACCGGGGGGGACACAAGTCCACACAGAAATTTCACCCTCAGCAGCGCGGGGGCGGCCGGGTGCAGTGTAGAAACAAGCGTCGGGTTTGTAATGGAAGTCAATGGGAGATCTAGGGATCTCTTCAGCGCTGCAGGCAGGCAAGGGGGGGGTTCCTCGGGGAAACCTCCACTTGGTCAAGGGAGAGGGACTCCTGGGGGTCACTCCTCCAGTGAAAGTCCGGTCCTTCAGGTCCTGGGGGCTGCGGGTGCAGGGTCTCTCCCAGGTGTCGGGACTTAGGATTCAAAGAGTCGCGGTCAGGGGAAGCCTCGGGATTCCCTCAGCAGGCGGCGCTGTGGGGGCTCAGGGGGGACAGGTTTTTGTACTCACAGTCTTAGAGTAGTCCTGGGGTCCCTCCTGAGGTGTTGGATCGCCACCAGCCGAGTCGGGGTCGCCGGGTGCAGTGTTGCAAGTCTCACGCTTCTTGCGGGGAGCTTGCAGGGTTCTTTAAAGCTGCTGGAAACAAAGTTGCAGCTTTTCTTGGAGCAGGTCCGCTGTCCTCGGGAGTTTCTTGTCTTTTCGAAGCAGGGGCAGTCCTCAGAGGATGTCGAGGTCGCTGGTCCCTTTGGAAGGCGTCGCTGGAGCAGGATCTTTGGAAGGCAGGAGACAGGCCGGTGAGTTTCTGGAGCCAAGGCAGTTGTCGTCTTCTGGTCTTCCTCTGCAGGGGTTTTCAGCTAGGCAGTCCTTCTTCTTGTAGTTGCAGGAATCTAATTTTCTAGGGTTCAGGGTAGCCCTTAAATACTAAATTTAAGGGCGTGTTTAGGTCTGGGGGGTTAGTAGCCAATGGCTACTAGCCCTTAGGGTGGGTACACCCTCTTTGTGCCTCCTCCCAAGGGGAGGGGGACACAATCCTAACCCTATTGGGGGAATCCTCCATCTGCAAGATGGAGGATTTCTAAAAGTCAGAGTCACCTCAGCTCAGGACACCTTAGGGGCTGTCCTGACTGGCCAGTGACTCCTCCTTGTTGCTTTCTTTGTTCCCTCCAGCCTTGCCGCCAAAAGTGGGGGCCGTGGCCGGAGGGGGCGGGCAACTCCACTAAGCTGGAGTGCCCTGCTGGGCTGTGACAAAGGGGTGAGCCTTTGAGGCTCACCGCCAGGTGTCACAGCTCCTGCCTGGGGGAGGTGTTAGCATCTCCACCCAGTGCAGGCTTTGTTACTGGCCTCAGAGTGACAAAGGCACTCTCCCCATGGGGCCAGCAACATGTCTCTGGTGTGGCAGGCTGCTGGAACTAGTCAGCCTACACAGACAGTCGGTTAAGTTTCAGGGGGCACCTCTAAGGTGCCTTCTGTGGTGTATTTTACAATAAAATGTACACTGGCATCAGTGTGCATTTATTGTGCTGAGAAGTTTGATACCAAACTTCCCAGTTTTCAGTGTAGCCATTATGGTGCTGTGGAGTTCGTGTTTGACAGACTCCCAGACCATATACTCTTATGGCTACCCTGCACTTACAATGTCTAAGGTTTTGTTTAGACACTGTAGGGGTACCATGCTCATGCACTGGTACCCTCACCTATGGTATAGTGCACCCTGCCTTAGGGCTGTAAGGCCTGCTAGAGGGGTGTCTTACCTATACTGCATAGGCAGTGAGAGGCTGGCATGGCACCCTGAGGGGAGTGCCATGTCGACTTACTCGTTTTGTCCTCACTAGCACACACAAGCTGGCAAGCAGTGTGTCTGTGCTGAGTGAGAGGTCTCCAGGGTGGCATAAGACATGCTGCAGCCCTTAGAGACCTTCCCTGGCATCAGGGCCCTTGGTACTAGAAGTACCAGTTACAAGGGACTTATCTGGATGCCAGGGTCTGCCAATTGTGGATACAAAAGTACAGGTTAGGGAAAGAACACTGGTGCTGGGGCGTGGTTAGCAGGCCTCAGCACACTTTCAATTGTAAACATAGCATCAGCAAAGGCAAAAAGTCAGGGGGCAACCATGCCAAGGAGGCATTTCCTTACACAACCCCCCCCCAAACGAAAGAGGATGAGACTAACCTTTCCCAAGAGAGTCTTCATTTTCTAAGTGGAAGAACCTGGAAAGGCCATCTGCATTGGCATGGGCAGTCCCAGGTCTGTGTTCCACTATAAAGTCCATTCCCTGTAGGGAGATGGACCACCTCAACAGTTTAGGATTTTCACCTTTCATTTGCATCAGCCATTTGAGAGGTCTGTGGTCAGTTTGAACTAGGAAGTGAGTCCCAAAGAGGTATGGTCTCAGCTTCTTCAGGGACCAAACCACAGCAAAGGCCTCCCTCTCAATGGCACTCCAACGCTGCTCCCTGGGGAGTAACCTCCTGCTAATGAAAGCAACAGGCTGGTCAAGGCCATCATCATTTGTTTGGAACAAAACTGCCCCTATCCCATGTTCAGAGGCATCAGTCTGCACAATGAACTGCTTAGAATAATCTGGAGCTTTTAGAACTGGTGCTGAGCACATTGCTTGTTTCAGGGTGTCAAAGGCCTGTTGGCATTCCACAGTCCAGTTCACTTTCTTGGGCATTTTCTTGGAGGTGAGTTCAGTGAGGGCTGTCACAATGGATCCATATCCCTTCACAAACCTCCGGTAATACCCAGTCAAGCCAAGGAATGCCCTGACTTGAGTCTGGGTTTTTGGAGCTACCCAGTCCAGAATAGTCTGGATCTTGGGTTGGAGTGGCTGAACTTGGCCTCCACCTACAAGGTGGCCCAAGTAAACCACAGTTCCCTGCCCTATCTGGCATTTGGATGCCTTGATAGAGAGGCCTGCAGATTGCAGAGCCTTCAAAACCTTCTTCAGGTGGACCAGGTGATCCTGCCAGGTGGAGCTAAAGACAGCAATATCATCAAGATAAGCTGTGCTAAAGGACTCCAAGCCAGCAAGGACTTGATTCACCAACCTTTGGAAGGTGGCAGGGGCATTCTTTAAACCAAAGGGCATAACAGTAAACTGATAATGCCCATCAGGTGTGGAGAATGCTGTTTTCTCTTTTGCTCCAGGTGCCATTTTTATTTGCCAGTACCCTGCTGTCAAGTCAAAGGTACTTAGGAATTTGGCAGCACCTAATTTATCTATGAGCTCATCAGCTCTTGGAATTGGATGAGCATCTGTCTTGGTGACAGAATTGAGCCCTCTGTAGTCCACACAAAACCTCATCTCTTTCTTTCCATCTTTGGTGTGAGGTTTGGGGACTAAGACCACTGGGCTAGCCCAGGGGCTGTCAGAGCACTCAATTACTCCCAATTCCAGCATCTTGTGGACTTCCACCTTGATGCTTTCCTTAACATGGTCAGATTGTCTAAAGATTTTGTTTTTGACAGGCATGCTGTCTCCTGTGTCCACATCATGGGTACACAGGTGTGTCTGACCAGGGGTTAAGGAGAAGAGTTCAGGAAACTGTTGTAGGACTCTCCTACAATCAGCTTGCTGTTGGCCAGAGAGGGTGCCTGAGTAGATCACTCCATCTACTGTGCCATCTTTTGGGTCTGATGACAGAAGATCAGGGAGAGGTTCACTCTCTGCCTCCTGATCCTCATCTGTTACCATCAACAGATTCACATCAGCCCTGTCATGGAAGAGCTTAAGGCGGTTCACATGGATCACCCTCTTGGGGCTCCTGCTTGTGCCCAGGTCCACCAAGTAGGTGACCTGACTCTTCCTTTCTAGTACTGGGTAAGGGCCACTCCATTTGTCCTGGAGTGCCCTGGGAGCCACAGGCTCCAGAACCCAGACTTTCTGCCCTGGTTGGAACTCAACCAGTGCAGCCTTTTGGTCATACCAAAACTTCTGGAGCTGTTGGCTGGCCTCAAGGTTTTTGGTTGCCTTTTCCATGTACTCTGCCATTCTAGAGCGAAGGCCAAGTACATAGTCCACTATGTCTTGTTTAGGCTCATGGAGAGGTCTCTCCCAGCCTTCTTTAACAAGAGCAAGTGGTCCTCTTACAGGATGACCAAACAGAAGTTCAAAGGGTGAGAATCCTACTCCCTTCTGTGGCACCTCTCTGTAAGCGAAAAGCAGACATGGCAAGAGGACATCCCATCTCCTTTTGAGTTTTTCTGGGAGCCCCATGATCATGCCCTTTAATGTCTTGTTGAATCTCTCAACTAAGCCATTAGTTTGTGGATGGTATGGTGTAGTGAATTTATAAGTCACCCCACACTCATTCCACATGTGCTTTAGGTATGCTGACATGAAGTTGGTACCTCTGTCAGACACCACCTCCTTAGGGAAACCCACTCTGGTAAAGATACCAATGAGGGCCTTGGCTACTGCAGGGGCAGTAGTCGACCTAAGGGGAATAGCTTCAGGATACCTGGTAGCATGATCCACTACTACCAGGATATACATATTTCCTGAGGCTGTGGGAGGTTCTAGTGGACCAACTATGTCCACACCCACTCTTTCAAAGGGAACCCCCACCACTGGAAGTGGAATGAGGGGGGCCTTTGGGTGCCCACCTGTCTTACCACTAGCTTGACAGGTGGGGCAGGAGAGGCAAAACTCCTTAACCATGTTGGACATATTGGGCCAGTAGAAGTGGTTGACTAACCTCTCCCACGTCTTGGTTTGTCCCAAATGTCCAGCAAGGGGAATGTCATGGGCCAATGTTAGGATGAACTTCCTGAACAGCTGAGGCACTACCACTCTCCTAGTGGCACCAGGTTTGGGGTCTCTGGCCTCAGTGTACAGGAGTCCATCTTCCCAATAGACCCTATGTGTTCCATTTTTCTTGCCTTTGGACTCTTCAGCAGCTTGCTGCCTAAGGCCTTCAAGAGAGGGACAGGTTTCTTGTCCCTTACACAGCTCCTCCCTTGAGGGTCCCCCTGGGCCCAAGAGCTCAACCTGGTAAGGTTCAAGCTCCAAAGGCTCAGTTCCCTCAGAGGGCAGAACTTCTTCCTGAGAAGAGAGGTTCCCTTTCTTTTGCTGTGTTGCAGTTGGTTTCCCAACTGACTTTCCCGTTCTCTTGGTAGGCTGGGCCATTCTTCCAGACTCCAGCTCTACTTGTTCACCCTGTGCCTTGCATTGTGCTCTTGTTTTCACACACACCAGTTCAGGGATACCCAGCATTGCTGCATGGGTTTTTAGTTCTACCTCAGCCCATGCTGAGGACTTCAGGTCATTTCCAAGCAGACAGTCCACTGGGATATTTGAGGAGACCACCACCTGTTTCAGGCCATTGACCCCTCCCCATTCTAAAGTAACCATTGCCATGGGATGTACTTTTCTCTGATTGTCAGCGTTGGTGACTGTGTAAGTTTTTCCAGTCAGGTATTGGCCAGGGGAAACCAGTTTCTCTGTCACCATGGTGACACTGGCACCTGTATCCCTCAGGCCCTCTATTCTAGTCCCATTAATTAAGAGTTGCTGTCTGTATTTTTGCATGTTAGGCGGCCAGACAGCTAGTGTGGCTAAATCCACCCCACCCTCAGAAACTAGAGTAGCTTCAGTGTGGACCCTGATTTGCTCTGGGCACACTGTTGATCCCACTTGGAGACTAGCCATACCAGTGTTACCTGGATGGGAGTTTGGAGTGGAACCTTTCTTGGGACAGGCCTTGTCTCCAGTTTGGTGTCCATGCTGTTTACAGCTATGACACCAGGCCTTTTTGGGATCAAAGTTTTTACCCTTGTACCCATTGTTTTGTGAAGAGGCTCTGGGCCCACCCTCCTGTGCAGGTTTTTGGGGGCCTGTAGAAGACTCTTTACTATTTTTAGTTTTGGTTGTCTCATCACCCTTCCCCTGGGGAGTCTTTGTGACCCCTTTCTTTTGGTCACCCCCTGTTGAAGTCTTGGACACCCTTGTCTTGACCCAATGGTCCGCCTTCTTTCCCAATTCTTGGGGAGAAATTGGTCCTAGGTCTACCAGATGCTGATGCAGTTTATCATTGAAACAATTACTCAATAGGTGTTCTTTCACAAATAAATTGTACAGCCCATCATAATTACTTACACCACTGCCTTGAATCCAACCATCTAGTGTTTTCACTGAGTAGTCTACAAAGTCAACCCAGGTCTGGCTCGAGGATTTTTGAGCCCCCCTGAATCTAATCCTATACTCCTCAGTGGAGAATCCAAAGCCCTCAATCAGGGTACCCTTCATGAGGTCATAAGATTCTGCATCTTGTCCAGAGAGTGTGAGGAGTCTATCCCTACACTTTCCTGTGAACATTTCCCAAAGGAGAGCACCCCAGTGAGATCTGTTCACTTTTCTGGTTACACAAGCCCTCTCAAAAGCTGTGAACCATTTGGTGATGTCATCACCATCTTCATATTTAGTTACAATCCCTTTAGGGATTTTCAACATGTCAGGAGAATCTCTGACCCTATTTATGTTGCTGCCACCATTGATGGGTCCTAGGCCCATCTCTTGTCTTTCCCTCTCTATGGCTAGGATCTGTCTTTCCAAAGCCAATCTTTTGGCCATCCTGGCTAACTGGATGTCCTCTTCACTGGGGCTATCCTCAGTGATTTCAGAGGTGTTGGTCTCTCCTGTGAGGGAACCAGCATCTCTGACTATTATTTTTGGAGTCAGGGTTTGAGGGACCCTGTTCTCCCTAGATAGGACTGGTAGGGGGGAATTTTCCTCCAAGTCACTATCCTCTTCCTCTGAGTTGCCACCCTCAGAGGGGTTGGCCTTTTCAAACTCTGCCAAAAGCTCCTGGAGCTGTATTTTGGTAGGTTTGGGGCCCATTGTTATTTTCTTTATTTTACAGAGTGACCTTAGCTCCCTCATCTTAAGATGGAGGTAAGGTGTGGTGTCGAGTTCCACCACAGTCACATCTGTGCTAGACATTTTGCTTCTAAAAGTTGGAATATTTTTTAAGAATCTACAACTGGTTCTAGAATCTAATTCAAACTTTTACAAACTTTTAAACTCTAAAAGAAATGCTAAACAGGATCTAACACAAGGCCCTAGCAGGTCTTTTAAGAATTTAGAAAACTTTTCAAATTGCAAAAATCAATTTCTAATGACAATTTTGGAATTTGTCGTGTGATCAGGTATTGGCTGAGTAGTCCAGCAAATGCAAAGTCTTGTACCCCACCGCTGATCCACCAATGTAGGAAGTTGGCTCTGTATGTGCTATTTCAAAGTAAGGAATAGCATGCACAGAGTCCAAGGGTTCCCCTTAGAGGTAAAATAGTGGTAAAAATAGATAATACTAATGCTCTATTTTGTGGTAGTGTGGTCGAGCAGTAGGCTTATCCAAGGAGTAGTGTTAAGCATTTGTTGTACATACACATAGACAATAAATGAGGTACACACACTCAGAGACAAATCCAGCCAATAGGTTTTTATATAGAAAAATATCTTTTCTTAGTTTATTTTAAGAACCACAGGTTCAAATTCTACATGTAATATCTCATTCGAAAGGTATTGCAGGTAAGTACTTTAGGAACTTCAAATCATCAAAATTGCATGTATACTTTTCAAGTTATTCACAAATAGCTGTTTTAAAAGTGGACACAGTGCAATTTTCACAGTTCCTAGGGGAGGTAAGTATTTGTTAGGTTAACCAGGTAAGTAAGACACTTACAGGGCTTAGTTCTTGGTCCAAGGTAGCCCACCGTTGGGGGTTCAGAGCAACCCCAAAGTCACCACACCAGCAGCTCAGGGCCGGTCAGGTGCAGAGTTCAAAGTGGTGCCCAAAACACATAGGCTAGAATGGAGAGAAGGGGGTGCCCCGGTTCCGGCCTGCTTGCAGGTAAGTACCCGCGTCTTCGGAGGGCAGACCAGGGGGGTTTTGTAGGGCACCGGGGGGGACACAAGTCCACACAGAAATTTCACCCTCAGCAGCGCGGGGGCGGCCGGGTGCAGTGTAGAAACAAGCGTCGGGTTTGTAATGGAAGTCAATGGGAGATCTAGGGATCTCTTCAGCGCTGCAGGCAGGCAAGGGGGGGGTTCCTCGGGGAAACCTCCACTTGGTCAAGGGAGAGGGACTCTTGGGGGTCACTCCTCCAGTGAAAGTCCGGTCCTTCAGGTCCTGGGGGCTGCGGGTGCAGGGTCTCTCCCAGGTGTCGGGACTTAGGATTCAAAGAGTCGCGGTCAGGGGAAGCCTCGGGATTCCCTCTGCAGGCGGCGCTGTGGGGGCTCAGGGGGGACAGGTTTTTGTACTCACAGTCTTAGAGTAGTCCTGGGGTCCCTCCTGAGGTGTTGGATCGCCACCAGCCGAGTCGGGGTCGCCGGGTGCAGTGTTGCAAGTCTCACGCTTCTTGCGGGGAGCTTGCAGGGTTCTTTAAAGCTGCTGGAAACAAAGTTGCAGCTTTTCTTGGAGCAGGTCCGCTGTCCTCGGGAGTTTCTTGTCTTTTCGAAGCAGGGGCAGTCCTCAGAGGATGTTGAGGTCGCTGGTCCCTTTGGAAGGCGTCGCTGGAGCAGGATCTTTGGAAGGCAGGAGACAGGCCGGTGAGTTTCTGGAGCCAAGGCAGTTGTCGTCTTCTGGTCTTCCTCTGCAGGGGTTTTCAGCTAGGCAGTCCTTCTTCTTGTAGTTGCAGGAATCTAATTTTCTAGGGTTCAGGGTAGCCCTTAAATACTAAATTTAAGGGCGTGTTTAGGTCTGGGGGGTTAGTAGCCAATGGCTACTAGCCCTGAGGGTGGGTACACCCTCTTTGTGCCTCCTCCCAAGGGGAGGGGGACACAATCCTAACCCTATTGGGGGAATCCTCCATCTGCAAGATGGAGGATTTCTAAAAGTCAGAGTCACCTCAGCTCAGGACACCTTAGGGGCTGTCCTGACTGGCCAGTGACTCCTCCTTGTTGCTTTCTTTGTTCCCTCCAGCCTTGCCGCCAAAAGTGGGGGCCGTGGCCGGAGGGGGCGGGCAACTCCACTAAGCTGGAGTGCCCTGCTGGGCTGTGACAAAGGGGTGAGCCTTTGAGGCTCACCGCCAGGTGTCACAGCTCCTGCCTGGGGGAGGTGTTAGCATCTCCACCCAGTGCAGGCTTTGTTACTGGCCTCAGAGTGACAAAGGCACTCTCCCCATGGGGCCAGCAACATGTCTCTGGTGTGGCAGGCTGCTGGAACTAGTCAGCCTACACAGACAGTCGGTTAAGTTTCAGGGGGCACCTCTAAGGTGCCTTCTGTGGTGTATTTTACAATAAAATGTACACTGGCATCAGTGTGCATTTATTGTGCTGAGAAGTTTGATACCAAACTTCCCAGTTTTCAGTGTAGCCATTATGGTGCTGTGGAGTTCGTGTTTGACAGACTCCCAGACCATATACTCTTATGGCTACCCTGCACTTACAATGTCTAAGGTTTTGTTTAGACACTGTAGGGGTACCATGCTCATGCACTGGTACCCTCACCTATGGTATAGTGCACCCTGCCTTAGGGCTGTAAGGCCTGCTAGAGGGGTGTCTTACCTATACTGCATAGGCAGTGAGAGGCTGGCATGGCACCCTGAGGGGAGTGCCATGTCGACTTACTCGTTTTGTCCTCACTAGCACACACAAGCTGGCAAGCAGTGTGTCTGTGCTGAGTGAGAGGTCTCCAGGGTGGCATAAGACATGCTGCAGCCCTTAGAGACCTTCCTTGGCATCAGGGCCCTTGGTACTAGAAGTACCAGTTACAAGGGACTTATCTGGATGCCAGGGTCTGCCAATTGTGGATACAAAAGTACAGGTTAGGGAAAGAACACTGGTGCTGGGGCCTGGTTAGCAGGCCTCAGCACACTTTCAATTGTAAACATAGCATCAGCAAAGGCAAAAAGTCAGGGGGCAACCATGCCAAGGAGGCATTTCCTTACACTCATCAATTTGTTGGAGTTGAAGGCCTTCCTTCCACCCTCAACGAGAGGCCAGAGCTGGTACCTAATACCACCATGGTGTGAGACTGCAGCAAGCAGAGAAGGGTTGGGTCCTGGGTCCTGTGCTAGGATGCGCTACGTCTCTGGAAATGGTTGAATATTCTGAGCACTTCCTTGGTGGTTTCCACTTGGCAGGATCTTTAAAAACCAGGGGGCACAAACTCAGACGATGATGCCTTGCAGATCAGGAATGACAGTAACACCTAGATGTGGCGCTGGGAGTTTTCCAGTAGTGGGGAGACCATTGGCTCGATCGCTTCACCACCGTCCTTCAATTTCTCAGAGATGCCTTTTCCCCTAGACTGGGGCTTGGGACTCCTGTACACCTGCCTACTGCTTACATCTCCTGCCCCGTGTTCTGAAGAAAATCAGGAACCACCAGAGCAAAGTCATCCTAATGGCTCGGGTTGGACCAGGAGTCCTAAATTTCAGAGCATCTGCCCTCTAATCAGGCTGCCACTTTGGAATTATCTTCTGTCACAGTGTAGGAAGCTGGCTCTTTATATAGTATTCCAAAAAGAGGTGTTCGGTGGCATGTGTAGCTGCAGATACACATGCTGTGCATAGTCCGCCGTCTGGTGTTGGGTCGGAGTGTTACAAGTTGTTTTTCTTCGAAGAAGTCTTTTCGAGTCACGAGACCGAGGGACTCCTCCTACTTTGGTTCCATTGCGCATGGGCGTCGACTCCATGTTAGATTGTTTTTTTTTCCGCCATCGGGTTCGGACGTGTTCCTTTTTGCTCCGTGTTTCGGGTAGGAAAGTTAGTCAGAATCAACGGAAAATTTGTCGGTATTGTTTCGTTCGGTATCGGGTTAGGTTAGAATCGACACCGAATCTTGAAGAGCTCCGGTAGCCCTTCGGGGTAATTTCGATCCCCCGTCGGGGCCTGGTCGGCCCGACCCCGTGCAACATCGAGACTGATGGAACGGACCCCGTTCCGATTCTGTCCTAAATGCCACAGTAAATATCCCTATACAGACCAACATTTGGTCTGTAACTTGTGCCTGTCACCCGAGCACAAAGAAGAGACGTGTGAGGCCTGTCGAGCGTTTCGGTCGAGAAAAACGCTCCGAGACCGAAGAGCCAGAAGGTTGCAGATGGCGTCCACGCCGACAGGAAAACGACGGTTCGAGGAAGAGGGAGAAGAAGAAACATTCTCCATCCACGAATCGGATTCCGAAGAATTCGACGTCGAAGAAACCGTGAGTAAGACGTCGAAACAAGCATCACACGGAATAACAGACAAAGCCCAGGGGACGCCACTGCCAACAGGCCATGGCTCAACCCATAAAGTAGGTGACCGTCCATCGGCACCGAAAAAGGGCGAGCTGGTGCCGAGATCGTCCGACTCAGGTCGAGACACAGGCACGCAGCAATCTCGGGACCGAGAAAGTGCCGCAGAAAAGGGTCGACACCGAGACAGCGGCACCGAAGCTGCTCGGCACAGAGACAGCGGCACCGAAGCTGCTCGGCACAGAGATAGCGGCACCGAAGATGGTCGACACCGAGAGGGTACGACACCGAAAAAGAGAAAGATCTCGTCGGAGCCGAAAACAACAAAAGACACGGTTTCGGTGCCAAAACGCCCAGCAACCGAACCGAAAGCCAGTTCCTACTCAGAGGAACAATCACTGTCCTCCCAACTACAAAGACACAGATTTGAGGAGGAATTACAAACAACAGATGTAGATCACACGCAAAAGCGGATCTTTATACAAAGTGGTACAGGGAAGATCAGCACTCTTCCCCCAATCAGAAGGAAAAGGAAACTAGATTTCCAACAACAAGACTAGACACCACAAGCAAAAGTGGTAAAGAAGGTAACTCCACCACCCTCTCCACCACCGGCAACTCATATATCACTGGCACAGACTCCGCCACAATCACCAGCTCATACCACCATGAGCCAAGATGATCAGGACGCATGGGATCTCTATGACGCTCCAGTATCGGACAATAGCCCTGAGTCGTACCCCACTAAGCCCTCACCACCTGAGGACAGTACGGCATATGCACAGGTGGTAGCTAGGGCAGCAGAGTTTCATAATGTATCGCTACATTCAGAGCCTATCGAGGATGACTTCCTCTTTAACACCCTGTCCTCCACCCATAGCAATTATCAAAGCCTTCCTATGCTCCCGGGAATGCTAAGGCACGCTAAACAAATTTTTAAGGAGCCAGTTAAAAGCAGAGCAATAACTCCAAGGGTGGAGAAGAAATACAAGGCACCGCCCACAGACCCTGCTTTTATTACATCACAACTGACACGAGATTCAGTTGTCGTAGGAGCAGCTCGTAAAAGAGCCAACTCGCACACATCAGGCGACGCACCACCTCCTGACAAGGAGAGCCGCAAGTTTGATGCAGCGGGTAAAAGGGTTGCAGCACAAGCTGCAAATCAATGGCGCATCGCCAACTCGCAAGCACTCCTAGCGCGATATGACAGAGCCCATTGGGACGAGATGCAGCATCTCATCGAGCACCTCCCCAAAGAATTCCAGAAACGGGCAAAACAAGTGGTTGAAGAGGGACAGAATATATCCAACAACCAAATCCGTTCTTCTATGGATGCAGCAGATACAGCTGCAAGAACAATAAATACTGCTGTAACAATAAGGAGGCACGCATGGTTGCGCACATCCGGCTTCAAACCTGAGATACAACAGGCAGTGCTCAATATGCCGTTCAATGAACAACAATTGTTTGGCCCAGAGGTGGACACTGCAATTGAAAAATTAAAGAAAGACACCGACACAGCTAAAGCCATGGGCGCACTCTATTCCCCGCAGGGCAGAGGCACATTTGGCACATTTCGCAAAACTACTTTCAGAGGAGGGTTTCGAGGTCAAGCCACACAAGCCAGCACCTCACAAACAACACCGCCTACCTACCAGGGACAATATCAAAGGGGAGGCTTTCGGGGCCAATACAGAGGGGGCCAATTCCCAAGAAACCGGGGAAAATTTCAAGGTCCAAAAACCCCTCAAAACAAGCAGTGACTCACAGGTCACTCAACCCCTTCATACAACACCAGTGGGGGGAAGACTAAGCCAGTTCTACAAATCTTGTGAGGAAATAACAACAGACACTTGGGTCTTAGCAATTATCCAACATGGTTATTGCATAGAATTTCTCCAACTCCCTCCAAACGTCCCACCGAAAACACACAATATGTCAAAACAGCATTTGGACCTTCTACAACTAGAAGTTCAAGCATTACGGCAAAAAGACGCAATAGAATTAGTACCTGGTCCACAAAAGAACACAGGAGTTTACTCACTGTACTTTCTAATACCAAAAAAGGACAAAACTCTGAGACCAATATTAGATCTCAGAAAACTAAACACCTTCATCAAATCAGAACACTTTCACATGGTCACGTTACAAGACGTAATACCACTACTGAAACAGCAAGACTACATGACAACCTTAGATCTAAAAGACGCCTATTTCCATATACCGATACATCCCTCGCACAGGAAATACCTAAGGTTCGTATTCTAAGGAATACATTACCAATTCAAAGTGTTGCCATTCGGAATAACAACCGCGCCAAGGGTCTTTACAAAATGTCTAGCAGTAGTAGCTGCACATATCAGGAGGCAGCAAATACACGTGTTCCCGTACCTGGACGATTGGTTAATAAAGACCAACTCGCTAACAAAGTGTTCACACCACACAGATTATGTTAAACAAACCCTTTGCAAACTGGGTTTCTCCATCAACTATGCAAAGTCACACATTCTGCCGTGTCAAACGCAGCAATACTTAGGAGCGACAATCAACACAACAAAGGGGATAGCCACTCCAAGTCCACAAAGGGTTCAAAATTTTCACAACGTGATACAAGCTATGTATCCAACACAAAAAATATATGCAAAGATGGTATTAAAACTCCTAGGCATGATGTCCTCATGCATAGCCATTGTCCCAAGCGCAAGATTGCACATGAGGCCCTTACAACAGTGCCTAGCATCACAATGGTCACATGCACAGGGTCAACTTCTAGATCTGGTGTTGATAGACCGCCAAACATATATCTTGCTTCTATGGTGGAACAGTACAAATTTAAACAAAGGGCGGCCTTTCCAAGACCCAGTGCCACAATACGTGATAACAACAGACGCTTCCATGACAGGGTGGGGAGCACACCTCAATCAACAAAGCATACAAGGACAATGGGACGTACATCAAAGAAAGTTTCATATAAATCACCTCGAATTGTTAGCAGTATTTCTAGCGTTGAAAGCATTCCAACCCATGATAACCCACAAATACATTCTTGTCAAAACAGACAACATGACGACAATGTATTATTTAAACAAACAGGGGGGAACACACTCAACACAGTTGTGTCTCCTAACACAAAAAATATGGCATTGGGCAATTCACAACCACATTTGCCTAATAGCACAGTTTATTCCAGGGATCCAGAACCAGCTAGCAGACAGTCTCTCTCGGGATCACCAACAGGTCCACGAATGGGAGATTCACCCCCAAATCCTGAACACTTACTTCCGAATTTGGGGAACACCTCAAATAGATCTATTTGCAACAAAAGAAAACGCAAAATGCCAAAACTTCGCATCCAGGTACCCACACCAGCAATCTCAAGGCAATGCTCTATGGATGAATTGGTCAGGGATATTTGCATACGCTTTTCCCCCTCTCCCTCTCCTTCCATATCTAGTAAACAGATTGAGTCAAACCAAACTCAAACTCATACTAATAGCACCAACATGGGCAAGACAACCTTGGTATACAACACTACTAGACCTGTCAGTAGTACCTCATGTCAAACTACCCAACAGGCCAGATCTGTTAACACAACACAAGCAACAGATCAGGCATCCAAACCCAGCATCGCTGAATCTAGCAATTTGGCTCCTGAAATCCTAGAATTTGGACACTTAAACCTCACACAAGAATGTATGGAGGTCATAAAACAGGCTAGAAGACCATCCACTAGACTCTGCTATGCAAGTAAATGGAAAAGATTTGTTTGCTACTGCCATAATAATCAAGTTCAACCATTGCATGCATCTCCAAAAGATGTAGTAGGGTATTTACTACATTTGCAAAAGTCAAATCTAGCTTTCTCTTCCATAAAGATACATCTCGCAGCAATATCTGCATACCTGCAAATTACTCATTCAACTTCCCTATTTAGAATGCCTGTCATAAAAGCGTTTATGGAAGGACTAAAGAGAATTATACCACCAAGGACACCACCTGTTCCTTCATGGAACCTCAATATTGTCTTAACAAGACTCATGGGCCCACCTTTCAAACCCATGCATTCTTGCGAAATGCAATACTTAACGTGGAAAGTTGCATTTCTCGTTGCCATTACATCTCTAAGAAGAGTAAGTGAAATTCAGGCGTTTACTATACAAGAACCATTTATTCAAATACACAAGAATAAGGTAGTTCTAAGAACCAACCCAAAATTCTTACCAAAGGTTATCTCACTGTTCCACTTAAATCAAACAGTAGAATTACCAGTGTTCTTCCCACAGCCAGACTCAATAGCTGAAAGAGCACTACATACATTAGACATCAAAAGAGCACTAATGTACTACATTGACAGAACAAAACTAATTAGGAAAACAAAACAACTATTTATTGCATTTCAAAAACCTCATACAGGAAATCCAATATCAAAACAAGGTATAGCCAGATGGATAGTTAGGTGCATCCAAACCTGCTATCTTAAAGCAAAGAGAGAGCTGCCTATTACACCAAAGGCACACTCAACCAGAAAGAAAGGTGCTACCATGGCCTTTCTAGGAAATATTCCAATGAACGAAATATGTAAGGCAGCAACATGGTCTACGCCTCACACATTTACTAAGCACTACTGTGTAGACGTGTTGTCTGCACAACAAGCCACAGTAGGTCAAGCTGTACTAAGAACTTTATTTCAAACTACTTCCACTCCTACAGGTTGAACCACCGCTTTTGGGGAGATAACTGCTTACTAGTCTATGCACAGCATGTGTATCTGCAGCTACACATGCCACCGAACGGAAAATGTCACTTACCCAGTGTACATCTGTTCGTGGCATTAGTTGCTGCAGATTCACATGCGCCCACCCGCCTCCCCGGGAGCCTGTAGCCGTTTGGAAGTAATCTTCAACATTTGTACATTTGTAAATATATTACTTTAACCTTCATTTTGTACATACTTATTCATTCCATTGCATGGGCACTATTACTAACATACACAACTCCTACCTCACCCTCTGCGGGGAAAACAATCTAACATGGAGTCGACGCCCATGCGCAATGGAACCAAAGTAGGAGGAGTCCCTGGGTCTCGTGACTCGAAAAGACTTCTTCGAAGAAAAACAACTTGTAACACTCCGACCCAACACCAGACGGCGGACTATGCACAGCATGTGAATCTGCAGCGACTAATGCCACGAACAGATGTACACTGGGTAAGTGACATTTTCCATACTGTGCAAAGAGTCCAGGAATACCTTAAAGGGGCTTTCTCTAGCAATCCCCAGATGCTCTCTTAGAGGGTATTGTGGTTGAGCAGCCTTAGGAGTATGAGAGAGGAGTGTTAGACATCTGCTGAATGCACACAGTCAATACATGACACACACAACTCAATAAGGAGATGTAAGGAAATGCCTCCTTGGCATGGTTACCCCCTGACTTTTTGCCTTTGCTGATGCTATGTTTTGAATTGAAAGTGTGCTGAGGCCTGCTAACCAGGCCCCAGCACCAGTGTTCTTTCCCTAACCTGTACTTTTGATTCCACAATTGGCACACCCTGGCATCCAGATAAGTCCCTTGTAAGTGGTACCCCTGGTACCAAGGGCCCTGATGCCAAGGAAGGTCTCTAAGGGCTGCAGCATATCTTATGCCACCCTGGAGACCCCTCACTCAGCACAGACACACTGCTTGCCAGCTTGTGTGTGCTGGTGAGAACAAAACGAGTAAGTCGACATGGCACTCCCCTCAGGGTGCCATGCCAGCCTCTCACTGCCTATGCAGGTATAGATAAGTCACCCCTCTAGTAGGCCTTACAGCCCTAAGGCAGGGTGCACTATACCATAGGTGAGGGCACCAGTGCATGAGCACTGTGCCCCTACAGTGTCTAAGCAATACCTTAGACATTGTAAGTGCAGGGTAGCCATAAGAGTATATGGTCTGGGAGTCTGTTTTACACGAACTCCACAGCACCATAATGGCTACACTGAAAACTGGGAAGTTTGGTATCAAACTTCTCAGCACAATAAATGCACACTGATGGCAGTGTACATTTTATTGTAAAATACACCCCAGAGGGCACCTTAGAGGTGTCCCCTGAAACCTTAACCGACTATCTGTGTAGGCTGACTAGTTCCAGCAGCCTGCCACAACCGAGACATGTTGCTGGCCCCATGGGGAGAGTGCCTTTGTCACTCTGAGTCCAGTAACAAAGCCTGCACTGGGTGGAGATGCTAACACCTCCCCCAGGCAGGAGCTGTCACACCTGGCGGTGAGCCTCAAAGGCTCACCCCTTTGTGCCAGCACCGCAGGACACTCCAGCTAGTGGAGTTGCCCGCCCCCTCCGGCCCCGGCCCCCACTTTTGGCGGCAAGGCCGGAGAAAATAATGAGAAAAACAAGGAGGAGTCACTGGCCAGTCAGGACAGCCCCTAAGGTGTCCTGAGCTGAAGTGACTCCAACTTTTAGAAATCCTCCATCTTGCAGATGGAGGATTCCCCAATAGGATTAGGGATGTGACCCCCTCCCCTTGGGAGGAGGCACAAAGAGGGTGTACCCACCCTCAGGGCTAGTAGCCATTGGCTACTAACCCCCCAGACCTAACCACGCCCTTAAATTTAGTATTTAAGGGCTTCCCTGAACCTAAGAATTGAGATTCCTGCAACTTACCGAAGAAGAAGACTGCTGAGCTGAAAACCCCTGCAGAAGAAGAAAGAAGACACCAACTGCTTTGGCCCCAGTCCTACCGGCCTGTCTCCTGCCTTCTAAAGAACCCTGCTCCAGCGACGCTTTCTCCAGGACCAGCGACCTCTGAATCCTCAGAGGACTGCCCTACTTCCAAGAGACCAAGAAACTCCTGAGGACAGCGGCACTGCTCCAAAAGAACTGCAACTTTGTTTCAAGGAGCAGCTTTAAAGACCCCTGCAACTCCCCGCAAGAAGCGTGAGACTTGCAACACTGCACCCGGCGACCCCGACTCGACTGGTGGAGAAACAACGCTTCAGGGAGGACCCTCCGGTGACTCTACGACTGTGAGTAACCAAAGTTGTCCCCCCTGAGTCCCCACAGCGACGCCTGCAGAGGGAATCCCCATGCTCCCCCTGAGCGCGACTGTCTGAACTCCATTTCCCGACGGCTGGAAAAGACCCTGCACCCGCAGCCCCCAGCCCCTAAAGAAACGGAACTTCTGTGCAGGAGTGACCCCCAGGAGGCCCTCTCCCTTGCCCAGGTGGTGGCTACCCCGAGGAGCCCCCCCCTTGCCTGCCTGCATCGCTGAAGAGACCCCTTGGTCTCCCATTGAAAACTAAAGGAAACCCGACGCTTGTTTGCACACTGCACCCGGCCGCCCCCGCGCTGCTGAGGGTGTACTTTCTGTGTGGACTTGTGTCCCCCCCGGTGCCCTACAAAACCCCCCTGGTCTGCCCTCCGAAGACGCGGGTACTTACCTGCTGGCAGACTGGAACCGGGGCACCCCCTTCTCTCCATTATAGCCTATGTGTTTTGGGCACCTCTTTGACCTTTGCACCTGACCGGCCCTGAGCTGCTGGTGTGATAACTTTGGGGTTGCTCTGAACCCCCAACGGTGGGCTACCTTGGACCAAGAACTGAACCCTGTACGTGCCTTACTTACCTGTTGAAACTAACAATAACTTACCTCCCCCAGGAACTGTGAAAATTGCAGTGTCCACTTTTAAAACAGCTTATTGTGTTTATGTAAAAAGTATACATGCTAAAGTAATGATTCAAAGTTCCTAGAGTACTTACCTGCAATACCTTTCAAATGAGCTATTACATGTAAAATTTGAACCTGTGGTTCTTAAAATAAACTAAGAAAAGATATTTTTCTGTAACAAAACCTATTGGCTGGATTTATCTCTGAGTGTGTGTACCTCATTTATTGTCTATGTGTATGTACAACAAATGCTTAACACTACTCCTTGGATAAGCCTACTGCTCGACCACACTACCACAAAATAGAGCATTAGTATTATCTCTTTTTACCACTATTTTACCTCTAAGGGGAACCCTTGGACTCTGTGGATGCTATTCCTTACTTTGAAATAGCACATACAGAGCCAACTTCCTACAGGAGATCCACACCAATTTCTCAAAATAACACTTACCTTTATGTAATGTTGGGCACTAAAATCATCATGACCAGGTAAGTACGTTTCAAGTAAGAAATTCTTACAGGTTTGAAAAGTCAACAAAGTGAAAATTCTGAAGCACTAATGTTACCCTATGTAGGATAGTGAAGATGCTGATCTGAAAAAACTACCTAAGAGGATAGATTTAGAGGTTAAACTCTTAGCTACAGAAAATGAAAGACCTGAGCTGGGCCTAGGACCTATCTCTAGTGGCAGCAACATTTTAAACAGCGAGAAAGAATAAACTTTTGACTCTAAGATCCCATAAGGAGCTGTCCCCAAATGTACCGAAGATGATGATATCAACGAGTGGTTTACAGCCTTTAAGAGGGCTTGAAAATTGAGGAAACTCAGCCAAAAGTATTGGGGCTCTCTACTCTGGGAGCTGTTTTCAGGAAAATGTAGGGATAGGCTTCTGACACAGAATGAGGCAGATGCTGAGTCATATGACCGCATGAAAGATACCGTGATTGAGGGCTTTGGATTCACCACTGAGGTGTACAGAATCAGGTTCAGGGAGACTCGAAAAACCTTAAGTCAATCATGGGTAGATTTTGTTGACTTCTCAGTCAAGACACTAGGTGGCTGGTTAAAAGAGAACCAGGTGCAAGACTATGATGGGCTTTATATTCTTACTATGACAGAGCATCTGTTAAGTATCTTTATTTCTGAAAAATTGCATCAGTACCTTGTAGACATAGGTCCAGTTCTTCCCAAGAATAGAATTGGGAAAGAAGGCAGACAACTGGGTCAAGGCTAGGGTATCCAAGACAACTCATGGTAATAGTGACCAAAAGAAAGGAATTGCTAGGCCCCCCAAGGGAAAGATGGTAGCCAGTTTAAGGATAAAAACAAAGAGCCTTCTCAAGGCCTGCAAAAACCTGTTCAGGTGAGTTGGCATTGAGACAAGACACAGACTAAGGGTGGGTCCCACGGCCAGAACTGGGATTCCAAGAAAGCTTTGTGCTCTAATTGAAAAGCCAATGAGAACCAAACTGGAGAGCCTGTCTATCCCAAAAAGAATCCCCTAGTGCACTTGTAGCTGTGGCAGTGGTAAGACTCCAAATAGGATCCCAGGTATGCCCTGACCATGTCAGAGAGCACACAGAAGCAACTTTAATCTCTTAGTGTCTGGTGGGTGTAGCTGCCCTGGCTGTCTGGCCAAGTAACCTGGAGAAATATAAATGGGATCAGAGTTGAAGCACTGAGGGATACAGGTGCAAGTGTCACTATGGTTAATGCAAAAACTATATCCCCAGAACAGTATCTAACTGGTGAAACCTTCACAGTCTTCAGTGCTGACAACCAAGCTAAGGTATATCCAATGGCAATGGTGTCCTTAGAATGGGGAGGGGGTACTGGCCAAAAGAAGGTGGTGGTATCCTTTGCAGTTACTGTAGCCTGCCTGCTAGGAAATTATCTGGAGTCCTCAGCTTGGGCTGAGGTTGAAAGAAAGACCCATGTAACTATGCTTATTAAACCTGAGTGGGTGTGTGTAAAAGCAAGAGCACAATGCAAAGCCCAGGGTGAAAAAGAGGTGCTGGAGTCTGGAATAATGGCCAAGCCCTGCAAGAGAAAAGACAGGAAGTCTGGTAAGCCAGCTTCTGATCAGCCACAAACTCCGGTCCCCTCTCCTCAGGGAGAAGACCTGTCAGCCCTTAAGAGAACTGAGCCTCAGGAACCTGGGCCCTAGACAACAAAGCTTCTAGGCTCAGGAGGATCCTCTAGGAAAGAGCTTTGCCAGGGACAGAGTACCTGTCCCACTCTTGAGAGCATGAGACAGCAAGTTGCTGAACAGGATACGGGAGTGTTTGTCGCTTGCACCTAACCTAGTAGGAGGAGGGATTCCTGTATTCTGAGGCCAGAGACCCCAAACCAGTACTACTAGGAGAGTGGTAGTGCCTCAGAAGTATAGATAGTTCCTACTCACTTTAGCACATGACATCTCCCTGGCTGGGCATCTTGGCCAGACCAAAACTTGGCGTAGGCTAGTTCCTCACTTCTACTGGCCAGATACTTCCCAGAAAATGAAGGAGTTTTGTAACTCCTGTGTTACCTGTCAAGCCAGTGACAAGACAGGCGGCCAGCCAAAGCCCCCCTGAATTCCACTTCCAGTGGTTGAGGTTCCCTTTAAAGGGGTATGGGTTTGATGGGATTGCCCCCCTTGACCCTCCAACACCCTCGGGGAACAGATTAATTCTAGTGGTAGTGGATCATGTCACCATGTACGCTGAAGCTATTCCCCTTATAACTACCACTGCTCCTATAGTTGCCAGGGCCCTCTTGAGTGTGTTCACAAAAATGTGTTTTCCCATGGAGGTGTTGTCAGACAGAGGTAGTAACTTCATGTCTGGTTATCTTAAGGCCATGTGTAATAAATGTGGGGTGACCTACAAGTTCACCACCCCATATCACCCACAAACCAATGGTTTAATTGAGAGATTCAACAAAACCATGAAAGGCATGATTGCAGAACTCCCTGAAAAACTCCGAAGGAGATGGTGTAGGAAGCTTTCTTTTGATATAGTGAGGCAGAAAGAAGTACACTGTGTAAGGAGTCCAAGCAAACCCTAGAGGAATTACTGAAGCACAAATGTCACCCGTGGTACTCTTCTGTGGTAGTGTGGGCGAGGAGTTAGGCATATCAGAAGGTAGTTAGAAGCATGTATTGTACACACAAAGACAGTAAGTGAGACACACACTCAATAAAGAAATCCAACAGCAATTTATAAAAATAACACTTACTTTCATATAGATTTTGATACCAAGATCATAGTAGTCAGATGAGTACTGTTCACAGATTTCAAAAGTCGACACTGCAGCTTTTAGAGCGGTAATGTTATCCTATGGGGGAAGAATATATACTGTATACGGGTGCTTAGCAGTGACTTACAGGACCCATCTTCTGGACTTATGGTAAGTATGGGGCAAGATCCAAGGCAGCACCAACAGGTCACTACACTAGGGCACCAAGGTGCAGAGGTGCTTTTCAGCCTCGGTGGCCTGATGTTATCCTATGGGAAAGAAACAGAAACTGCATGCTGGTACCTAGCATCGACTTTAAGGACTGCTCTTCTGGGTTGATGTGAGTATGGAGCAAGGTCCAAGCCCACACCAGCAGTTCATCTTGGGGGGCTCTGCTGCGTCCAGGTGCAGGGCTTCGGATTCCGGTGCAGGAATACTCACGGTTGGAGGGGGTCTGCAGAAAGAGGCTGCAAGCGGCATTGGGAAGTCCACTGTTGGCAAACCCAAGGTGGGCTTTGGCTCTGGAGGGCCGGAGGCCCTCGGTGGCACTGTTGGCCTACTTCAACTCGGGCTAGAGGGCACGGGTGCAGTGGTGCTATCCGGTGTCAGGTTATGGTGGTCCAGAGTCCTCGTGAGTCTTCTTTTGTGCCTGCATGGTGCAGGGAAGCAGCTGCACTACTCCACGGGATATCCTGGTTACTTCTCGAAGTGCTGGCTGTCCTCCCAAGCTTTAGGAGGTAGAACAGCTGCCAGACAAGTCCTCTTTGGCAGAAGTGTCAAGAACAGCAGGCAGGCTGGAGGGGCTGGGGCCAGATAGGTTGCACTTCCTCAGTTCTTGCTTTTTGCGGCTCAGTCCAGCAAATCTGAGCTCCTGGTATCAGGGGGACCCCTAAATAATTAATAAGGGGTCTTAAGGGGAGTGAAGGGTAGTAGCCAATGGGCTACTTACCCCTGGGGTCACTACACCCATAGATGACCACTTCATTTGAGGGAGAGGGCATCGTCCTGTCCCAGAATTCCTAATTTCACCACACACAAGATTGTGGAATTCCTAAGGCTGTGTTCATTTCAGGCTGGTCACACTAGAGGTGTATCCAGCCTGCATATACGCCTCCTGCATAGCTAGGTTTCCTGCCTGCCCAGGTGCCAAATGGGCCCTGGGGTGGGGGGGGAGTCAGTGTCTCCCTTTTGAGGGAAGTCATATCTGCATACCAAGGGCAGTATACTTCTTTAAAGCTACCCCTGCTGTGGAATGCATATTTGCAGGCCATCCTGTTGGGAAGAGTTGTTAACACCCCTGCCAGAGCAGGCTTTGTTTTGCAGCGTGAATCTTTTCTGGATTCACATGCTGTGCATTATTCTGCCACCTAGTGGTTGTGTCTGGAATTTCTACTTCTACATCCAAAAACTAAAAACGTTTTGTCCGTCTTCCATTTCTACCCCTTTTTGCTGGTGAGCTTCAATGGAACCTCCAGTTGGTGTCTCCTTGTGACATCATCGTACTTCCTCCAGATGTTCTCACTTTCGGTCGCCATCTTCGGATTCTTGTTTTTTCTGCCATTGGGTCTGGATGTTTTTTTGCAGAGACACCCCCCTCTCGTAGGAAATCTGAAGAAGCACCAAATGGAGTGGTAGGAAACTTTACTGAAAGCAACTGAAACTCATCGACGGACAGCGGTTTGTGAAAGAAGGAAGAGAGCAAGAAGTAGGTTAGAAAGTCAGCCACCTCTGCTAAGGCGCTGGAGCCCAAAAAAACTAGTGGCCGCAAAAGGGAGCCTCAGCGTTGAAACACTCGCTGTCCGCAGGCACGCCCTATGAAAAGGAGTCGCGTGGAACCCTTGAAGGGGTCTCTGGTGAAGAAAGAACTCCAAAAAAGACACTTCTCAGCAAAAGACGGGAAGGCAAAGGATGCTTAGATGTTGAAAAGCCTGGAACCTCAAAGGGTTTGCCAAAGCTCCAACTCAGAGCAGTTGGTGAAGGAGGGTTCCCCCTTGAAGAGGAAATATCTCATGACCAGTCACAAAGACAAAGCCCTTGACATCAAAAACAAAAGAAAGAGGCTCGAGGTCGAAAGGGCTGCCCTGATTCAGAAAATGAAGGAATTTAACGAAAGTCTAAGAAGGTTCCAAATTCCACCTAAGGATGCAAGGTTGAAAGAGGTTTCGGAGACAGAAGTCGAAGACATTGACCCTACTCTCACACAAGAGCCTCAATAGGAAGAGGAAGAACTCTTTTTTGAGGAAGAGGAGGAATAGGCAACGTATCAACCTTTGGCGGAAGGTGAGTATGTAGAGATGCAGTGGGAAGATTTGGAGGGGGATTCACCAGAAGAGGTAGAAACGTATCCTTCCAAAAACTCTCCCCCTGGTGATATTGGTATTTATAATATGGCGATTAAAAATGCAGCAGAAAGATTTAATGCTCAACTGGAGGAGGAGAAACCCTAATCATGTTTCTTGTTATAGAGTCTGATGCCAAGCCAGCCAAGAAATCTGTATCTCCCCATTCCTCCAAGCATTCTGGATCAAGGCAGGGAAGCCTTTAAAGTCCCAGCAAACACAGAGCAGTAACATCAAGGGCAGAGAAAAAAATACAAATTTTCAACAAAAAATCCTGCGTACTTTAAGAGTACCATTCCAGCTGATTCCATTATAACATCCAAGGCAAGAAAGATGGCAAACATCCCATCAACATTGGGGCGACCACCGGGCAAAGAGAGTAAGAGTATGGAGCTTATGGGCTGCAGGATGGAGAGGAGTGTGGCAAACCAATGGTGCATTCCAAATTGCAATGCATTGCTCAACAGACATACAAATCAGCACTGGGATGAGATAGGAGTACTGCTGAAGCATCTCCCTGAACAGTACACAAAGTGGGCCATTCATCTGGTAGAGAGTGGAAAAAACATACTTTTGCACTTGCTTAAAATCTACGTTGGATCCAGCGGACACATCTAGCTGCCAATTGATGATGAGGGTTACTTTTTTCTTTTCTTGGTTAAGAATTCTGGGTTTCAAGCCAAACATAATAAATACACCATTTAACAGACAGCAATTGTTCGGAAATACAGTTGACAAAAGCCTCAACCAACTAAAAACTGGCAATGAAACTGCTAAATCTATGGGAGCATTGCAATTTCGGGGAGGAAACCAAAGGTGGTCTTTCACTACAAGGGAAACATCCTCTAGGGGAACATTTCAGGCGTGAGTCTCTCATCAGAGCTTTCAAAGTGGTGTCCAGGCCTCAGCAACACAACAAAGTTGGCAGTGCCAACAACATGGAAGGGGATTCTTTCATCGAAGTACCAGAGGAAGACGTCAATCAGCTAGAGGAGGTACAAGCTCCTCAAGTAAATGACTGCATTGCATCAGCAATAAAGGTCACAAAACCATAAGTGACAGGAAAAATAAAACCTTTGCAATACCTGTACAGCACACCAGCAAGTGGAAGACTACAGAATTTTCTCCAGGAGTGGAAAAGTAACTTCTGACAAATGCATACTAAACATAATACAATATGGTTGTTGCATAGAACTAGATAAATTCCCTCCAGCAAGAGGGCCAAAGAAGAAGAGACATTCTAAGGAGAAAACAGATTGACTTCTCAAGGAGGTCAGAGAATTGTTAAACAAACAAGCAGTAGAATAAGCCTCAAATCAAGAAATCAACAAAGGAAATGTACTCAACATAATTCCTAATTCCAAAGATAGACGGATCCCTGCATCCAATTCTAGGCCCCACGTTCATCAACAAGTTTATAAAGACAGTGAAATTTGAGATGACATCTTTACAAGAAGTTATTCCACAGTTGGAAAAAGGAGAATATATGGAAACAATAGATTTGAAGGATGAATACCTACACATACATATGAATGCAAAGCACACAAAATACCTAGAATTTATGGTAGAGGGAAAACATTATTAATTCAAGGTACTAGCCTTTGGAATAAAGCCATTGCCAAGAGTGTTTAAATAGTGCCTAGCTACAGTAGCAACACATCTCAGAAGAATGAGTATTCATGTATATCCATACCTTGACGATTGCCTTGTAAAGGCACACTCTTATCACAAATGCAAGCAGGACATATAAACAATGCTGGAGAAATTGTACACTCTAGTTTTCTCATTAAACATAGAGAAGTCATCTCCAGAACCAGATTTTCTTAGGGGCAGGATTGAATTTGCTTGTGGGGAAAGTGTTCCCAAGCGAAAAGAGGACACAGGAGGAAGTTCTCCATTACACAAAGGGTCAAGCTCTGACAGCGAGAACTGTAGGGAGACTATTAGAAAGATGGCATCATGCATTTCCTTGATCCCATATGTGAGACTTCATATGAGACCAATCCAGGAGTGGATTAAAATTCAATGGTCACAAGCAACAGGGAGTTGGGAACATCTAGTGGCTGGCACACAGAAGGGGCAGGAGGAAATTGTGTGCCTCAGAAAAATGAACATTATACAGGGACTCCACTGTGACTCTTGGACTTGGTCCCCTCTCTCCACAGGTCTTCTTTCTTCAGAAATTCACCGCTGGTTCTCTTGCAATCTTCTCTGGCTGTCTTCTTTTTATCCTATTGTGTGTTTTGGGAAAAATCCAGTGTTTTAATACTCCTGCATTCCTGGTCGCTTAGGGGTACTGTGGTACTTACCTTTGTGGTTTTCTAATACCCCCAGCACCCCTCTACACATCTTACTTACCTAAGTGGGGGTACCTTGTTCGCATTCCATTTTGTTAGTATATGGTTTGTGCTCCCATAGGGTCACTATTGGTTATTACTATTTGCACTGTTTTCTAACCTTTTCTATGCCTATTTCTGATTGCTAGTGTATATATTTAGTGTATTACTTACCTCCTAAGGCTGCGTCACCTGTCTAGTGATTTGTGACAATATGTGCCAAAAATAAAGTACCATTATTTTTGTATAACTGAGTGTTTTCTTTCATGTGTGTAAGTGCTGTGTGACTACAGTCGTATTCCATGAGCTTTGCATGTCTCCTAGATAGGCCTTTGGCTGCTTATCCACAGCTACCTCTAGAGAGCCTGGCTTCTAGATACTGCCCACACTTCACTAAAAGAATATACCTGGACCTGGTATAAGGTTTAAGTACCTTGGGTACCCACCACACATCAGGCCAGCTTCCCACACTCAGCAACTCTGGGAATGGGCAATTAAACTAAACAGAGATTCAAGCAGTACAACTTACAGGTAAGGAAACTTGTGAGGCAGATAAGCTGAGCAGGCAGGCCTCATGCTCACACTAATGGGAGGTCAATCAGACAGGTGATTCAAACGATTTTCAAGATGTGGGGCACATCAACAATATATGTGTTTGCAACCCCTTGGAACTCAAAATGCTAAAACTTTGCATCCAGGCAGCCACACTATCAGTCTCAGGGGAATACCCTTTCCTTAAACTGGTCTGGGATATTGGCATACGCTTTTCCACGAATTCCCCTGATACACAAGATCATCAACAAATGCAGAATAAGACATGTGACTATGATTTTAATTGCTCCTCAGTGGCCAAAACAGATGTGGTACTCAGAAGTTGTACAAGTAGCACAGGGAACCATTCTGACACTTCCAAGATGATAGGATCTGCTGTCAATGGAAAACAGAAAAGTACTGCATCCAGAACCCAAATGCTTCAAGCTGACGGCATGGCTCCTGAAGACTTAGAATTCGGGCACATGAAGTTACCGGAAAAGACAATGACAGTATTGAGAGAAGCTAGGAAACCAATAACAAGAAAATGTTATATGGCAAATGGAAAAGATTCACCTTTTGATGTGTTAAAAATAAAATGAGCATGAAGATCACAAGAAAAAAGGCAGTGTTAAAATATCTCACACACTTGTTACAAGACGGTCTAACATATGCATCTTTAAAGGTCCGTATGGCTGCAATTGTGGCCTATAAAAGAGGTCAAATGGGAAGAGGTTTCTTCACAGCACCAGTGGTTAAAAGATTCATAGAGGGTGCAAAGAAGATAGCAGCACCAAGAAGATTACCAGCACCCACATGGAATTTAAACTTAGTTCTTACACAACTCATGAAGAAATCTTTTGAGCCACTACACAAGGCTACTTTACAGATGCTGACTCTAAAGACTACTTTCTTAGTAGCCATCACTTCCCTGCATAGAGTTAGGGAGCTACAGGCACTCAAATGTAAGAACTACAAGGTTCCAAATCCACAGGGACAGTGTTGTTATGAGAATTGATTCAGAGTTTATACCAAATGAGGTTTCACATTTTCACACTAACCAATCCATTTAAATTCCAAGTTTCTTTCAAAATCCAAAGATGCATGCTGAAAGAACCTTACCCGCACTAGACGCAAGACTCTCTATTAAGTTTTACATTGAAAGGAGAAAACACATTAGAATGACCCATCAATTATTTGTATCTTCCTCAAACAGATACTTGGGGAAACCAGTTACAAATATCACAGAAGCAAGATGGATTGCACAAATAATTCTGTTAATTCACACCTGTGCATGTGAAACATTAACAGTAGCACCAGGAGCTCGCTGAACAATCAAAAAGGGTGCAACCATTGCTTTTATGTCAAATACTCCATCACAAGAAATCTGCATGGCAGCAAATTGGTCATCAGTGCACACGTATACAAAACATTATTGCGTTGACATTCAGACAAACAAGGAGGCTTAAGTTGGACAGAGTGTGCTAAGACATTTATTTACATTCACTGCTTATAACAGTTGTGTTTTCATTTTTTAGAGTACTTTGTCACGCAGCCTGCAGTGGCAGTCTGTATGAATTTGGGGCTGGGTCCCTTAGCGTGGCAAAAGCTGTGTTGGAGCTCCTAGGGGGTCCTCTTTAGTACCCCAGCCCTAGGTACCAGAGGCACCACTCACTACGGACTTACAGAGGTGCTAAAGGGCCTGGCCACTTGGGGATCAAGTAACTAGTGGTCTTGTTTTGGGGAAGGAACACTGGCACTGGGGTCCTGGTTAGCAGGAACCCAGTGCATTTTAGCCAAATTTGTATCAAAAACAAGCAAAAAGTGTAAGGGGAGGCTTCTGCAGCCAGAACCTAGTTTCCTACAGATGGAACATCTTGTTTCCTTGTATGCTTTTTGCATACAGGGAAGTGCCACAGAAGGGAGTAGGTTTTTCCCCTTTTGAACTTCTGTTTTGGTCATCCTGTAACGGGACCATTGTTTCTAGTCAGGGACTACGTTCAAGGACGCCTGAGTACATGGAAAAAGCATCCAAGAACCTTGAGGCCAGCCAAGAGCTCCAGAAGCTCTGGTATGACCAAAAGACTGCACTGGTAGAGTACCAACCAGGGCAGAAGGTGTGGGTACTGGAGCTTGTGGCTCCCAGGGCATTCCAGGACAAATGGAGTGGCCCTCACCCTATCCTTGAAAAGAAGGGGGAGGTCACCTATCTGGTTGACCTAGGCACTCCCTGGAACCCTCACAGGGTCATCTATGTGAACCGCCTAAAACCTTTCTATGACAGGGCTGATGTGGCCGTACTGATTGTCACTGATGAGGATCTTGCCGAAGACAGTGAACCTCTCTCTTACCTCCTATCCAACAGACACCCTCTCTGCCCAGCAGCAAGTTGACTGCAGGCAAGTCCTGAAACAGTATGCTGACCTGTTTTCCCTCAGCCCTAGTCAGACTAACTGGTGTGTCCACAATGTGGGCATTGTAACAACATGCCTGTCAAAAGTAAAGTATACAGACAGTCTGACCAAGTGAAGGAAAGCATCAGAGCTGAAGTCAGCAAGATGCTGCAGTTAGGGCTGATTAAGGCATCTGACAGTCCCAGGGCCAGCCCAATGGTCTTAGTCCCCAAACCTCATTACAAGGGAGGTAAACCAGAGCTGAGGTTTTGTGTGGATTATAGAGGTCTAAATGTCATCACGAAGACAGATGCACACCCTATCCCAAGGGTAGATAAACTTATTGACAGGTTAGGGACAACTACATTTCTCAGTACTTTTGGTTTGACATAAGGGTACTGGCATATTGGTCTGACCCCTGGAGAAAAAGAAGGATCAGCATTCTCGACCCCTGACAGACATTACCAATTTACTTTTATGCCATTTGGTCTAAAGAATGCCCCTGCTACCTTCCAAAGGATGGTGAACAAAGGCCTTGTTGTGATGGAGGCTTTTAGAGCAGCATATCTTAATGATATTGCTGTCTTTAGCTCCACCTGGCAGGATCGGTTGTATGATACAACCACGCATGCCTTAACAGCACGGTCGGAACCACAACCACACCTTTTTTCACACATGCCTTTACCATGCATGCCTTTTATGCTCAGTAAAGGAATATGTGGAAACGGCATCCATGTTTGTGTTATACAACCCCCCCTAGTACCCTAAAAAATGACCCCTAAACCCCCCCCCCATCTGCCCTGAGGCCCAAACCTACCCCCACCCCTAAAAACCTCCCCCTCCCCCTAAAAAAACCCTGACTCCTGTGTTGGAAAGTGCTCCTTTTGGCATGGTTACCTCCCCCACCCCCACACACACACCTTTGCTGATATTAATGCTGACTTGACTGAGAGTGTGCTGGGATCCTGCTAACCAGGCCCCAGCACCACTGTTCTTTCCCTAAAACTGTACCATTGTTCCCACAATTGGCATCACTCCCCTTCCCCCCCTCCCTAGGAACTGTAACACTTGGCGGTGAGCCTTAAAGGCTCAGGCCTCTTGTTACAGTGCCCCAGGGCACTCCAGCTAGTTGAACTGCCCGCCGCGGACAAAGCCCCACTTTTGTCGGCAGCAAGTCTGGTGGGAAAATTAGGTAAAACAGGGAGGAGTGACCACTCCAGCTAGGAACACCTCTAAGGTTTCCAGAACTGAAGTGACCTCCTACCTGCAGAATCCTATATCTTCGTTAGGAGGAAAGGGGCCAGTAGGGTTCGTAGTGTGCCCCCTTCCCCAAAGGGAGGGGACACAGGAAAGGTGTAGCCAGCTTCAGGGACAGTAGCCATTGGGTACTGCCCTCTGACACCTGTAACACCCTTAAATCTAGGATTTAAGGGCTCCCCTGAACCTAGCTTACCAGATTCCTGGCGACCTCAAGACAAGAAGAGAAGAAGGACTGCTAAGCCGACCCCCAGGTGTGAAGACTCCAGATGACAACTGAATTGGCCTCAGCCTTCCTGCCCAGTCTGCAGCTGCAAGGACTCTTCTACCAAAAGGCGACGCATCCAGCAGGACAAGTGACCTCTCCAAACCCCCACTGGACTGCCTGCCCACCAGAGGACCAAAAACTCCAGAGGACAGCAGCCCTGTTCAGAAGAAACCCTCCCAAAGGACTCCAGAACCTCCCCGTATCCACGGGTACTGCCCACTCTGCACCCGACGCCCACTGTCCCTGTCCAGGTGGCCCACTGGTCCACAGCGGGCCCCAGGTGATTCAAACCTTGTGTCCACCCTGGGTTGATCCTTCGTGGCCAACACGACGAAGCCTGCAGCCTAAATCCAGAGGATCCCCCTAACCGCGAGAGAACCAGACAAAGATTCCTGACGCCTAAAGGTACCCCTGCACCCGCAGCCACCTGGCCTTAAGGAATCTGACCACTGGTCCAGCAACATTCCATTCAGCAGGCGGCCCTCCCCTTTTTTTTGATGGCCTGTGGTTTCCCGAAACCGAGCCCCTGGACCCCACCTGCAGCATCTTTGTGACCCTTGGGGTCCCCTTGTTGAAAAACATTGGGGGCCCAATGCTGCGTTTTGCACCATGCACCCTGCCGCCCCTGTGCCTCTAAAGTTGTGTGTTTGGTGCTGATCTGTGGCCCCCACCCCCGGTGCTCACCTAAAGCCCCCAGATCTACCCTACGAAGTTGCGGGTATTTACCTGCAAGCAGATTTGTTTCCGCGTTCCGCCAGTCTTCTAAATCTAACTTCAACTTTGACCTCTGCACTCATCCAGCCCCGCGTTGCTGGTGGTGTAAGTTTGGGGTCATCCTAAACCCCGACCAGTGGACATCCTAAAACCCAGAGACTAGAACTGTAAGTCAAGTACTTACCTCAAAACTGCACTAAGACTTTCCCCCTAGAACTGTTCTGAAAATTGCAGTGTCAACTTTTAAAAGTGAAAAGTGTTACTTGATACAGATGTTTGATACTTACTTGCAAATGTACTTACCTGCAACAAGAACCTTTTTGGTTCTAGAAATAAAGTAAGAAAATATATTTTTCCAATATAAATCCATTGGCCTGGAGTTAGTCATTGAGTGTGTGTCTCATTTATTGGCTGTGTGTGTACAACAAATGCTTTGCACTACTAAGCCTAACTGCTCGACCACAATACCACAAAAGTGAGCAGTAGTATAATCCACTTTAGCCTCTGTTAAGCCTCTGGGGAGCACCTGGACTCTGTGCATACTATATTTCATTTTGATATAGTATATACAGATCCAGCTTCCTACAACTTTTTTTACATAAAAAAGCTACCTGACCCGCCCTGAGCCCTAAAACCTCTCCACCCCTAAACACTAAACTATCCCGGCACCCCCACCTGCCCTGAGCCCTAAAACCTTCCCCACCCCTAATAACTAAACTACACCAAACTTCCACACACCCTAAGCCCTAAAAAATAAACTACCCTGATACCCCCACCCGCCCCTAAAAAATAAACTACCCCAAACCACCCACCCACCCACCCACTCTTAGCCCTAAATCAACCACCACCGCTAAAATCTACCCCCCAACTCTGCCCCAGCCCCACTTACCTCACTGTGTCCTCTCCTGATCCTTACTCCTCTCCTTTCCACCCTTCTCCTGCCCTTCCTTAAACCTTCCCCTGCCTCTAAAAAATGAACTACCCTGTCCCGATCCCCTTAAAAAATAAACTATCCTGATAAGCCCCAAGTCCACCCCACCCCTAACAACTACACCCCCAACCCTCCCCCAGCCCCACTTACCTCGCCATGTTCTCTCCTGATCCTTCCTGCTCTTATCGCTGCACCAATAGACTGCTCTCTGCCTTAATCACGCATATATGTAGTTTAGGCACATGCATGGTTAAGGAAGAGAAAAAGGCAGTCGTGGTTACTCCAAGCAGTTCATACTGCAGACAGATGCCTCTGAACAGAGGATAGTAGCGATCCTTTCCCATACCAATGATGATGGCCATGACCAGCCTGTTGCTTTCAATAGCAGGAGGTTACTCCCCAGAGTGCAGCACCATTGAGAGGGAAGCCTTTGCTGTGGTCGGTCCCTGAAAAAGCTGAGGCCATTCTTGTTTGGTTCCCACTTCTTGTTCAAACTGACCACAGACTTCTCAGATGGCTTATGCAATGAAAGATGAGAACCCCAAACTGTTGAGGTGGTCCATCTCCCTACTGGGAATGGACTTAACAGTTGAGCACAGACCTTGGACTGACCATGCCAGTGCAGATGGCCTTTCCTGTTTTTTCAACTTAGATGACGAAGACTCTCTTGGGAAATATTAGTGTAAGGAAATGGATCCCTGTTGCAGTTACCCCCCACTTTTTGCCTGATACTGATGCTGACTTGACTGAGAAGTGTGCTGGGACCCTGCTAACCAGGCCCCAGCACCAGTGTTCTTTCAACTAAAATGTACCATTGTTTCCACAATTGGCACAAACCTGGCAACCAGGTAGGTCCCTTGTAACTGGTACCCCTGGTACCAAGGGCCCTGATGCCAGGGAAGGTCTCTAAGAGCTGCAGCATGTCTTATGCCACCCTGGGGACCCCTCACTCAGCACAGACACACTGCTTACCAGCTTGTGTGTGCTGGTGAGGACAAAACGAGTAAGTCGACATGGCACTCCCCTCAGGGTGCCATGCCAACCTCACACTGCCTATGCAGTATAGATAAGTCACCCCTCTAGCAGGCCTTACATCCCTAAGGCAGGGTGCACTATACCATAGGTGAAGGCACCAGTGCATGAGCACTGTGCCCCTACAGTGTCTAAGCCAAACCTTAGACATTGTAAGTGCAGGGTAGCCATAAGAGTATATGGTCTGGGAGTCTGTCAAACACGAACTCCACAGCACCATAATGGCTACACTGAAAACTGGGAAGTTTGGTATCAAACTTCTCAGCACAATAAATGCACACTGATGCTAGTGTACATTGTATTGTGAAATACACCCCAGAGGGCACCTTAGAGGTGCCCCCTGAAACCTTAACCGACTACCTGTGTAGGCTGACTGGTTCCAGCAGCCTGCCACAACCGAGACATGTTGCTGGCCCCATGGGGAGAGTGCCTTTGTCACTCTGAGGCTAGTAACAAAGCCTGCACTGGGAGGAGATGCTAACACCTCCCCCAGGCAGGAGCTGTAACACCTGGTGGTGAGCCTCAAAGGCTCACCCCCTTTGTTCCAGCACCACAGGGCACTCCAGTTAGTGGAGTTGCCCGCCCCCTCCGGCCACGGCCCCACTTTTGGCGGCAAGGCCGGAGGAAATAATGAGAATAGCAAGGAGGAGTCACTGGCCAGTCAGGACAGCCCCTAAGGTGTCCTGAGCTGAAGTGACTCTAACTTTTAGAAATCCTCCATCTTGCAGATGGAGGATTCCCCCAATAGGGATAGGATTGTGACCCCCTCCCCTTGGGAGGAGGCACAAAGAGGGTGTACCCACTCTCAGGGCTAGTAGCCATTGGCTACTAACCCCCCAGACCTAAACAAGCCCTTAAATTTAGTATTTAAGGGCTCCCCTGAACCTAAGAATTTAGATTCCTGCACCTACAAGAAGAAGAGGACTGCTGAGCTGAAAGACCCCTGCAGAAGAAGAAAAGAAGACACCAACTGCTTTGGCCCCAGGCCTACCGGCCTGTCTCCTGCCTTCTAAAGAAACCTGCTCCAGTGACGCTTTCCCCAGGACCAGCGACCTCTGAATCCTCAGAGGACTGCCCTGCTTCAAGAGGAACAAGAAACTCCCGAGGACAGCGGCCCTGTTCCAAAAAGACTGCAACTTTGTTACAGGGGAGCAGATTTAAGACCCCTGCAATCCCCGCAAGAAGCGTGAGACTTGCAACACTGCACCCGGCGACCCCGACTCGACTGGTGGAGAAACAACGCTACAGGGAGGACCCTCCGGCGACTCCAAGACTGTGAGTAACCAAAGTTGTCCCCCCTGAGCCCCCACAGCGATGCCTGCAGAGGGAATCCCGAGGCTCCCCCTGACCGCGACTGCCTGACTCTAAAATCCCGACGGCTGGAAAAGACCATGCACCCGCAGCCCCCAGCACCTGAAGGATCGGAACTCCAGTGCAGGAGTGACCCCCAGGAGGCCCTCTCCCTTGCCCAGGTGGTGGCTACCCCGAGGAGCCCCCCCCTTGCCTGCCTGCACCGCTGAAGAGACCCCTTGGTCTCCCATTGACTCCCATTGGAAACCCGACGCTAGATTGCACACTGCACCCGGCCGCCCCTGTGCTGCTGAGGGTGTACTTTTTGTGTGGACTTGTGTCCCCCCCGGTGCCCTACAAAACCCCCCTGGTCTGCCCTCCGAAGACGCGGGTACTTACCTGCTGGCAGACCGGAACCGGGGCACCCCCTTCTCTCCATTGAAGCCTATGTGTTTTGGGCACCTCTTTGACCTCTGCACCTGACTGGCCCTGAGCTGCTGGTGTGGTAACTTTGGGGTTGCTCTGAACCCCCAATGGTGGGCTACCTTGGACCCAAATCTGAACCCTGTAGGTGGGTTACTTACCTGCAAGAACTAACAATACTTTACCTCCCCCAGGAACTGTGAAAATTGCACTTAGGGGGTCATTCCGACCCTGGCGGTCATGGGCCGCCAGGGCCGGGGACGGAGGAAGCACCGCCAACAGGCTGGCGGTGCTTCAGGGGCAACTCTGACCGCGGCGGTAAAGCTGCGGTCAGAAAAGGGAAACCGGCGGTTTCCCGCCGGTTTTCCCCTGCCCCAGGGAATCCTCCCCGGCGGCGCTGCAAGCAGCGCCGCCATGGGGATTCCAACCCCCTTCCCGCCATCCTTTCACCGCCAGAAACAGGATGGCGGGAACGGGTGTCGTGGGGCCCCTGGGCCAGAGCCACTGGCATGGGCACTGCAGGGGCCCCATAACAGGGCCCCATTGAGATTTTCAGTGTCTGCAAAGCAGACACTGAAAATCGCAACGGGTGCAACTGCACCCGTCGCACACCAGCAACTCCGCCGGCTCCATTCGGAGCTGGCTTCATCGTTGCTGGGGCTTTCCCGCTGGGCGGGCGGGCGGCCTTTTGGCAGTCGCCCGCCAGCCCAGCGGGAAAGTCAAAATGACCGCCGCGGTCATTTGACTGCGGTGCGGTCTTTTGGCGGTCACCGCCTGGCGGGCGGCGCCCGCCACCCGCCAGGGTCGGAATGACCCTCTAAGTGTCCACTTTTAAAACAGCTATTTGTGTTTTATGTGAAAAGTATATATGCTACTGTAATTATTCAAAGTTCCTAAAGTACTTACCTGCAATACCTTTCAAATGGGATATTACATGTAGAATTTGAACCTGTGGTTCTTAAAATAAACTAAGAAAAGATATTTTTCTATAACAAAAACCTATTGGCTTGGAATTGTCTCTGAGTGTGTGTTCCTCATTTATTGCCTGTGTGTATGTACAACAAATGCTTAACACTACTCCTTTGATAAGCCTACTGCTCGACCACACTACCACAAAATAGAGCATTAGTATTATCTCTTTTTGCCACTATCTTACCTCTAAGGGGAACCCTTGGACTCTGTGCATGCTATTCCTTACTTTGAAATAGCACATACAGAGCCAACCTCCTACAACCATGGATAACACTCTTTATTCAAATCTGCTATGCACTAGCTAAGAAACAGCATCCCTAGGGTGAATTTCACCAAGGCTGCAGCTGCTACCACTGCGTTGGCATGTAGATTTCCTGTCCAAGTTATCCATCAGGTGGCTACATGGGCATCACTGCACATGTTCACGAAGCACTACTGTCTTGACAGTCAGGTTTGCTGAGATGGACAGTTTGCCTATTCAATGTTGCAGGACGTTTTGGTCTAAGCCATTTTACAGACCGACGACCGTGGGGTCTATTGCTTTGCATCTATTCATTGGGTGAGAAATTAGCAGTTAGAAGTATCCATCGGAAGAACAAGTTATTTATCATGGGTAATGATCTTTCTGATAGATATTTTATATCTAACTGCAGATTACTCGTCACCTTCGCATCTCCCTGTTCTCTATAGTGGTCAGGCTCTTTTCAATCTAAAATATTCCAATTTAGTAATCTGCACATTGGTCCCTCTGAATTGCTGATGGGCTCTGCCTCTGAGGGCGCAGACAAGCTTCAGAAAGAACCAACTTCAGTGCACATGGGTGGCGCTTTTATGCAGCTCCGCTCGTCACTTCCAGAGCGGAATAGAGTTAAAACAGAGTTGCACTATGCCATCTACTGGCACGCATGAGCACTGCTTTTAGAGTTTGCCAGATTCAGTCTGGTGCCTGGGGACAAGGTAGGCTATCTGCGGCAAGACAGAGTATGCACCAGTAAGAATGTTACCAAAGGTAAGTAACTTGTTCTTTAAGTTGGGTTTTGACATTTATTTTGAGTTCCACATGCTTTGTTTCCTTGCTGCAAATCAGTGATATTCTAAATGGCCATTGATGTTGCGCATACACTTAAATGTCTTCTGTGTCTTGTGGTGTTTCTCTTAGCAGCACAGTTCACAGTCCATACCCTCAAGCTGATATTTCTGTGGGACTGGTTGATAGACTTCTGAACTGCCGGGAAGTAAAGGAAGCTTCAAACATTGTCACTCTTCATGTGACTTCCTTCCCCTATGCTCTACAGACGCAGTTTACTCACATCAGCCCGTACAACGAAATTCACTGGCCTCCTACGTACAGCCATGTAAGAGTCAGATTGTCACACTCAGCATGTTTTTAAGATCACATGAATGGTATTTGAAAGTGTATTTGACAGTGATTTTAGCTTTCTGTTGCTTGCTTGCCTCGGATTTGCTTGTGAAATTCACTGTCTGTTTGTTGCATACTTTACATTTCTGAGAGATTACTGTTCAGTTGACAAATCTGACCTTTCTATTTATGGATTTCTAAATGATATGAGAATATCTTTTGATTGGATTGGTTGGAACATTAAAGTTACCAAGCTGATTCAAACTGTAGTCAAACCATGTTGTAGTTGCCTACATACGGTCAAAGGAGGCCCATTTGATTGCTAGTTTTAGGTTGATGATTTAGCCAAAATAAACCAACAGTGTGAACTTGCATTGAATTGTAAATGCACAGCATATAGATAAACTAGAGGGAAAAGAGCAATTGAATAATGGATTTTTGTAGCAGTAATGTTTGCTATTAACAATTAAATTAAGTGATTTGTTTTTGTGGCAGTGTAGTTCTGTTTGCTATTTGTGCCAATCTGAATGTTTTTCCTTTGTCAGCAGTATTTGTAGAGCATGCCAAGCATCCTGAATCTTTCCAATCAGAGTTAAGTTCCTATGTGTATGTATTTAAATTATGATACATCTTGTTTAATTATGTTTAATTATATCACTGGTAGAACATTCTTGGTGTCACATAAGAAACAGCTGAAAGACTGCATGAGCCATGTAAAACAAACTAAATAATTGATATAAATTGTTGGGGACCACCTGCCGTACTTCTAAAGTAGCATGGAGAGTAGAGACATTAAACTGGCATCAATAAATTGTGAGTGAAAGCAATTGGCTAACGTATAAATTAGGGGCATTATCTAAAGCTAGCTGACCCAATCATATTTAGCATTTTCTGGCAGGCAGCATTTCACCATACTACCACAGTTGCGTCAGCTCCTGACCAGTAGGCTATCTAAATGCATTTTTGCAGCCTGAATCTTTTCTGGATTCAGATGCTATGCATTATTCTGCCATCTAGTGGTTGGGTTAGGGGTTTCCAATAAAGCAGTAGAAGTAGTTCTTCTCTTTTTGTGTTTTTTTGTTGGGCGTCAGTAGCTCCACCATTTGGTGTCCTATCCAGCCTTCTCTGACATCATGCACCCTTCCCAGAAGCTCCCACTTGTGGTTGCCCTCTTCAGATTCTTTTTTTCCGCCGTTGGACCTGAAGCTGAAGGCTCTCTAATTTGTGAACAAGGAAGAAGTTTGGACAAAGTTTGTAGAAGAAAATCGGAAGAATACAACTTTTTGAGATACCGGAGAAGACCCTGTCAAAAATAGAGGTTTCTGAGTCAATTTGGAAAATGCCCGGCCTGGGGCCCCGTGTTGCATGATGGAGAAGACTCTCTTTCAATTCTGCTCAAAAGATCAACCTCTGATGTGTAACCTCTGTCTACCACCCGATCATCAGAGCGATGACTGTGAATCCTTTTCAGGTTTCAAGTCAAAAACGTTGAAGGCAAGGGAGAAGCAGAGACAGCCACACTATGCCATGCATGGACAGACGGAAACATCATCATTAAAATACCTGAGTGTGTTGAGTGAAAACAAAGATAACATCACAGAAGGATCAGAAGGAGAGCGGTTGGATGCCGAAGTGAGAATCATTGACTTAAAGAGAGATCTGCTCAAACACAAGGAGAAGAGATCCCAGGTAACGCCTAAAAAACAGTCAGGGTCGGAGTCTCGAACTCCAGACTCAAAGACACAAAAGGGAGCCTCAATGTCAAAAGAATTGTTGATCAAAGGCCAACCTAAACAGAAGGAACCCCTTGGATCCCTTGGCAGTGACACCGCAGGCGGCAAAACCCCTAAAGGACAACAACATCGAAAGACAATCGAAGTTGAGATGTTTCGACAATGAAAGATGAATGATCTCGGAATATGTAAAAAAAAATCGGCAAGCGATACATCATTGAAAGAATCTTCAACGTCAAAGAGAAAATCGACGCCTATACTCAACCCTGAAGAACACTCGGCCGAAATAAAAAAAGCAACAAAAGGGTGCCTCAAGGCTGAAATGGCAGCATTACTGCAAAAGAAGATGGATTACGACGCGTCCCTTTGTGACTTTGAATCCCACAAAAGGCTTCAACGCCAAAAGAGCAGAAAAGGAGGTTGAAGAATTAGACCCTCCTATGACACCAGAGCCACAAGAAGAAGAAGAAGAATTCTTTGACGAGGATGACAGAGAAAACTTGAGGGTGTTTCAGGAGCCGGAGGAGTCAGATTATGCTGACACACAGTGGCTGGACCTAGAAACAGATTCCACAGAAGAGGGGAATGACTTTTACCCTTTGAGGCCTTCCCCTCTGGATGATATTTCAATGTACAGACAGATCATAAAAAAAGCGACTGATGAATATGGGGTACAACTACAGGAGGAAAAGTCACAATTATGCTTCCTTCTTGAGACGTTGATGCCCTTGCAGACAAAAAAAAAACAGTTCTTACCAATGCTGCATAGTATCCTAGATGAGGGACAAGAGACATTCAAGGAGCCTGCAGCATGCAGAGCGGAGACACCACACGCAGAAAAGAAGTATAAACATTCACCTATAGACCATTTATGTATAAAAGGAACAATGCCAGCAGACTACATCATCACATCCACAGCACGGAAAAGACCAAATACACCAACAACATCTGGGCACCTGCCAGACAAAGAAAGCAAAAAGAGGTACCTGGTGTGGAGAAAATTTGAGAGAAGTGCAGCCAATCAATGGCGGGTAGCCTACTCAAACCCTCTCCTAAACAGGTCTGAATACCAACATTGGGAGGAAGTGGCACAGCTTTTGAAGCACCTACCGAAGCAGTACAAAAAGAGAGCAGCAAGCCTGGTGGAAGAAGGCAAGAACATTGCTAATACTTGTGTCAAGTATGAGCTAGATGCAGTAGACACTGCAACTCGCCAAATGATGGTTAAAACATCACATTTTGTAAGGAAATGCCTCCTTGGCATGGTTGCCCCCTGACTTTTTGCCTTTGCTGATGCTATGTTTACAATTGAAAGTGTGCTGAGGCCTGCTAACCAGGCCCCAGCACCAGTGTTCTTTCCCTAACCTGTACTTTTGTATCCACAATTGGCAGACCCTGGCATCCAGATAAGTCCCTTGTAACTGGTACTTCTAGTACCAAGGGCCCTGATGCCAAGGAAGGTCTCTAAGGGCTGCAGCATGTCTTATGCCACCCTGGAGACCTCTCACTCAGCACAGACACACTGCTTACCAGCTTGTGTGTGCTAGTGAGGACAAAACGAGTAAGTCGACATGGCACTCCCCTCAGGGTGCCATGCCAGCCTCTCACTGCCTATGCAGTATAGGTAAGACACCCCTCTAGCAGGCCTTACAGCCCTAAGGCAGGGTGCACTATACCATAGGTGAGGGTACCAGTGCATGAGCATGGTACCCCTACAGTGTCTAAACAAAACCTTAGACATTGTAAGTGCAGGGTAGCCATAAGAGTATATGGTCTGGGAGTCTGTCAAACACGAACTCCACAGCACCATAATGGCTACACTGAAAACTGGGAAGTTTGGTATCAAACTTCTCAGCACAATAAATGCACACTGATGCCAGTGTACATTTTATTGTAAAATACACCACAGAGGGCACCTTAGAGGTGCCCCCTGAAACTTAACCGACTATCTGTGTAGGCTGACTAGTTCTAGCAGCCTGCCACAAACCGAGACATGTTGCTGGCCCCATGGGGAGAGTGCCTTTGTCACTCTGAGGCCAGTAACAAAGCCTGCACTGGGTGGAGATGCTAACACCTCTCCCAGGCAGGAATTGTCACACCTGGCGGTGAGCCTCAAAGGCTCACCTCCTTTGTGCCAACCCAGCAGGACACTCCAGCTAGTGGAGTTGCCCGCCCCCTCCGGCCAGGCCCCACTTTTGGCGGCAAGGCCGGAGAAAATAATGAGAATAACAAGGAGGAGTCACTGGCCAGTCAGGACAGCCCCTAAGGTGTCCTGAGCTGAGGTGACTCTAACTTTTAGAAATCCTCCATCTTGCAGATGGAGGATTCCCCCAATAGGGTTAGGATTGTGACCCCCTCCCCTTGGGAGGAGGCACAAAGAGGGTGTACCCACCCTCAGGGCTAGTAGCCATTGGCTACTAACCCCCCAGACCTAAACACGCCCTTAAATTTAGTATTTAAGGGCTACCCTGAACCCTAGAAAATTAGATTCCTGCAACTACAAGAAGAAGGACTGCCCAGCTGAAAACCCCTGCAGCGGAAGACCAGAAGACGACAACTGCCTTGGCTCCAGAAACTCACCGGTCTGTCTCCTGCCTTCCCAAGATCCTGCTCCAGCGACGCCTTCCAAAGGGACCAGCGACCTCGACATCCTCTGAGGACTGCCCCTGCTTCGAAAAGACAAGAAACTCCCGAGGACAGCGGACCTGCTCCAAGAAAAGCTGCAACTTTGTTTCCAGCAACTTTAAAGATCCCTGCAAGCTCCCCGCAAGAAGCGTGAGACTTGCAACACTGCACCCGGCGACCCCGACTCGGCTGGTGGCGATCCAACACCTCAGGAGGGACCCCAGGACTACTCTAAGACTGTGAGTACAAAAACCTGTCCCCCCTGAGCCCCCACAGCGCCGCCTGCAGAGGGAATCCCGAGGCTTCCCCTGACCGCGACTCTTTGAACCTAAAGTCCCGACGCCTGGGAGAGACCCTGCACCCGCAGCCCCCAGGACCTGAAGGACCGGACTTTCACTGGAGAAGTGACCCCCAGGAGTCCCTCTCCCTTGCCCAAGTGGAGGTTTCCCCGAGGAATCCCCCCCTTGCCTGCCTGCAGCGCTGAAGAGATCCCGAGATCTCTCATAGACTAACATTGCGAACCCGACGCCTGTTCCTACACTGCACCCGGCCGCCCCCGCGCTGCTGAGGGTGAAATTTCTGTGTGGACTTGTGTCCCCCCCGGTGCCCTACAAAACCCCCCTGGTCTGCCCTCCGAAGACGCGGGTACTTACCTGCAAACAGACCGGAACCGGGGCACCCCCTTCTCTCCATTCTAGCCTATGTGTTTTGGGCACCACTTTGAACTCTGCACCTGACCGGCCCTGAGCTGCTGGTGTGGTGACTTTGGGGTTGCTCTGAACCCCCAACGGTGGGCTACCTTGGACCAAGAACTGAACCATGTAAGTGTCTTACTTACCTGGTAAAACTAACAAATACTTACCTCCCCTAGGAACTGTGAAAATTGCACTAAGTGTCCACTTTTAAAACAGCTATTTGTGAATAACTTGAAAAGTATACATGCAATTTTGATGATTTGAAGTTCCTAAAGTACTTACCTGCAATACCTTTCGAATGAGCTATTACATGTAGAATTTGAACCTGTGGTTCTTAAAATAAACTAAGAAAAGATATTTTTCTATATAAAAACCTATTGGCTGGATTTGTCTCTGAGTGTGTGTACCTCATTTATTGTCTATGTGTATGTACAACAAATGCTTAACACTACTCCTTGGATAAGCCTACTGCTCGACCACACTACCACAAAATAGAGCATTAGTATTATCTATTTTTACCACTATTTTACCTCTAAGGGGAACCCTTGGACTCTGTGCATGCTATTCCTTACTTTGAAATAGCACATACAGAGCCAACTTCCTACATTGGTGGATCAGCGGTGGGGTACAAGACTTTGCATTTGCTGGACTACTCAGCCAATACCTGATCACACGACAAATTCCAAAATTGTCATTAGAAATTGATTTTTGCAATTTGAAAAGTTTTCTAAATTCTTAAAAGACCTGCTAGGGCCTTGTGTTAGATCCTGTTTAGCATTTCTTTTAGAGTTTAAAAGTTTGTAAAAGTTTGAATTAGATTCTAGAACCAGTCTTAGTTTCTTAAAAAGTATTCCAACTTTTAGAAGCATAATGTCTAGCACAGATGTGAATGTGGTGGAACTCGACACCACACCTTACCTCCATCTACAGATGAGAGAGCTAAGGTCACTCTGTAAACTAAAGAAAATAGCAATGGGCCCCAAACCTACCAAAGTACAGCTCCAGGAGCTTTTGGCAGAGTTTGAAAAGGCCAACCTCTCTGAGGATGGCAACTCAGAGGATGAAGATAGTGACTTGGAGGGAAATTCCCCCCCTCCAGTCCTACTTAGGGAGAGCAGGGCTTCTCAAGCCCTGACTCCACAAATAATAGTCAGAGATGCTGGTTCCCTCACAGGAGGGACCAACAACTCTGAAATCACTGAGGATAACTCCAGTGAAGAGGACATCCAGTTAGCCAGGATGGCCAAAAGGTTGGCTTTGGAAAGACAGATCCTAGCCATAGAGAGGGAAAGACAAGAGATGGGCCTAGGACCCATCAATGGTGGCAGCAACATAAATAGGGTCAGAGATTCTCCTGACATGTTGAAAATCCCCAAAGGGATTGTAACTAAATATGAAGATGGTGATGACATCACCAAATGGTTCACAGCTTTTGAGAGGGCTTGTGTAACCAGAAAAGTGAACAGATCTCACTGGGGTGCTCTCCTTTGGGAAATGTTCACAGGAAAGTGTAGGGATAGACTCCTCACACTCTCTGGACAAGATGCAGAATCTTATGACCTCATGAAGGGTACCCTGATTGAGGGCTTTGGATTCTCCACTGAGGAGTACAGGATTAGGTTCAGGGGGGCTCAAAAATCCTCGAGCCAGACCTGGGTTGACTTTGTTGACTACTCAGTGAAAACACTAGATGGTTGGATTCAAGGCAGTGGTGTAAGTAATTATGATGGGCTGTACAATTTATTTGTGAAAGAACACCTGTTAAGTAATTGTTTCAATTATAAACTGCATCAGCATCTGGTAGACCTAGGACCAATTTCTCCCCAAGAATTGGGAAAGAAGGCGGACCATTGGGTCAAGACAAGGGTGTCCAAGACTTCAACAGGGGGTGACCAAAAGAAAGGGGTCACAAAGACTCCCCAGGGGAAGAGTGATGAGACAACCAAAACTAAAAATAGTAAAGAGTCTTCTACAGGCCCCCAAAAACCTGCACAGGAGGGTGGGCCCAGAGCCTCTTCACAAAACAATGGGTACAAGGGTAAAAACTTTGATCCCAAAAAGGCCTGGTGTCATAGCTGTAAACAGCATGGACACCAAACTGGAGACAAGGCCTGTCCCAAGAAAGGTTCCACTCCAAACTCCCATCCAGGTAACACTGGTATGGCTAGTCTCCAAGTGGGATCAACAGTGTGCCCAGAGCAAATCAGGGTCCACACTGAAGCTACTCTAGTTTCTGAGGGTGGGGTGGATTTAGCCACACTAGCTGTCTGGCCGCCTAACATGCAAAAATACAGACAGCAACTCTTAATTAATGGGACTAGAATAGAGGGCCTGAGGGATACAGGTGCCAGTGTCACCATGGTGACAGAGAAACTGGTTTCCCCTGGCCAATACCTGACTGGAAAAACTTACACAGTCACCAACGCTGACAATCAGAGAAAAGTACATCCCATGGCAATGGTTACTTTAGAATGGGGAGGGGTCAATGGCCTGAAACAGGTGGTGGTCTCCTCAAATATCCCAGTGGACTGTCTGCTTGGAAATGACCTGGAGTCCTCAGCATGGGCTGAGGTAGAGCTAAAAACCCATGCAGCAATGCTGGGTATCCCTGAACTGGTGTGTGTGAAAACAAGAGCACAGTGCAAGGCACAGGGTGAAAAAGTAGAGCTGGAGTCTGGAAAAATGGCCCAGCCTACCAAGAGAACAGGAAAGTCAGTTGGGAAACCAACTGCAACACAGCAAAAGAAAGGGAACCTCTCTTCTCAGGAAGAAGTTCTGCCCTCTGAGGGAACTGAGCCTTTGGAGCTTGAACCTTATCAGGTTGAGCTCTTAGGCCCAGGGGGACCCTCCAGGGAAGAGCTGTGTAAGGGACAAGAAACCTGTCCCTCTCTTGAAGGCCTTAGGCAGCAAGCTGCTGAAGAGTCCAAAGGCAAGAAAAATGGAACACATAGGGTCTATTGGGAAGATGGGCTCCTGTACACTGAGGCCAGAGACCCCAAACCTGGTGCCACTAGGAGAGTGGTAGTGCCTCAGCTGTTCAGAGAGTTCATCCTAACATTGGCCCATGACATTCCCCTTGCTGGACATTTGGGACAAACCAAGACGTGGGAGAGGTTAGTCAACCACTTCTACTGGCCCAATATGTCCAACATGGTTAAGGAGTTTTGCCTCTCCTGCCCCACCTGTCAAGCCAGTGGTAAGACAGGTGGGCATCCAAAGGCCCCCCTCATTCCACTTCCAGTGGTGGGGGTGCCCTTTGAAAGAGTGGGTGTGGACATAGTTGATCCACTGGAACCTCCCACAGCCTCAGGAAATATGTATATCCTGGTAGTAGTGGATCATGCTACCAGGTATCCTGAAGCTATTCCCCTTAGGTCGACTACTGCCCCTGCAGTAGCCAAGGCCCTCATTGGTATCTTTACCAGAGTGGGTTTCCCTAAGGAGGTGGTGTCTGACAGAGGTACCAACTTCATGTCAGCATACCTAAAGCACATGTGGAATGAGTGTGGAGTGACTTATAAATTCACTACACCATACCATCCACAAACTAATGGCTTGGTTGAGAGATTCAACAAGACATTAAAGGGCATGATCATGGGGCTCCCAGAAAAACTCAAAAGGAGATGGGATGTCCTCCTGCCATGTCTGCTTTTCGCTTACAGGGAGGTACCACAGAAGGGAGTAGGGTTCTCACCCTTTGAACTTCTGTTTGGTCATCCTGTAAGGGGACCACTTGCCCTTGTTAAAGAAGGCTGGGAGAGACCTCTCCATGAGCCTAAACAGGACATAGTGGACTATGTACTTGGCCTTCGCTCTAGAATGGCAGAGTACATGGAAAAGGCAACCAAAAACCTTGAGGCCAGCCAACAGCTCCAGAAGTTTTGGTATGACCAAAAGGCTGCACTGGTTGAGTTCCAACCAGGGCAGAAAGTCTGGGTTCTGGAGCCTGTGGCTCCCAGGGCACTCCAGGACAAATGGAGTGGCCCTTACCCAGTACTAGAGAGGAAGAGTCAGGTCACCTACTTGGTGGACCTGGGCACAAGCAGGAGCCCCAAAAGGGTGATCCATGTAAACCGCCTTAAGCTCTTCCACGACAGGGCTGATGTCAATCTGTTGATGGTAACAGATGAGGATCAGGAGGCAGAGAGTGAACCTCTCCCTGATCTTCTGTCATCAGACCCAAAAGATGGTACAGTAGATGGAGTGATCTACTCAGACACCCTCTCTGGCCAACAGCAAGCTGATTGTAGGAGAGTCCTACAACAGTTTCCTGAACTCTTCTCCTTAACCCCTGGTCAGACACACCTGTGTACCCATGATGTGGACACAGGAGACAGCATGCCTGTCAAGAACAAAATCTTTAGACAATCTGAGCATGTTAAAGAAAGCATCACGGTGGAAGTCCACAAGATGCTGGAATTGGGAGTCATTGAGCGCTCTGACAGCCCCTGGGCTAGCCCAGTGGTCTTAGTCCCCAAACCTCACACCAAAGATGGAAAGAAAGAGATGAGGTTTTGTGTGGACTACAGAGGGCTCAATTCTGTCACCAAGACAGATGCTCATCCAATTCCAAGAGCTTATGAGCTCATTGATAAATTAGGTGCTGCCAAATTTCTAAGTACCTTTGACTTGACAGCAGGGTACTGGCAAATAAAAATGGCACCTGGAGCAAAAGAAAAGACAGCATTCTCCACACCTGATGGGCATTATCAGTTTACTGTTATGCCCTTTGGTTTAAAGAATGCCCCTGCCACCTTCCAAAGGTTGGTGAATCAAGTCCTTGCTGGCTTGGAGTCCTTTAGCACAGCTTATCTTGATGATATTGCTGTCTTTAGCTCCACCTGGCAGGATCACCTGGTCCACCTGAGGAAGGTTTTGAAGGCTCTGCAATCTGCAGGCCTCTCTATCAAGGCATCCAAATGCCAGATAGGGCAGGGAACTGTGGTTTACTTGGGACACCTTGTAGGTGGAGGCCAAGTTCAGCCACTCCAACCCAAGATCCAGACTATTCTGGACTGGGTAGCTCCAAAAACCCAGACTCAAGTCAGGGCATTCCTTGGCTTGACTGGGTACTACAGGAGGTTTGTGAAGGGATATGGATCCATTGTGACAGCCCTCACTGAGCTCACCTCCAAGAAAATGCCCAAGAAAGTGAACTGGACTGTGGACTGCCAACAGGCCTTTGACACCCTGAAACAAGCAATGTGCTCAGCACCAGTTCTCAAAGCTCCAGATTATTCTAAGCAGTTCATTGTGCAGACTGATGCCTCTGAACATGGGATAGGGGCAGTTTTGTCCCAAACAAATGATGATGGCCTTGACCAGCCTGTTGCTTTCATTAGCAGGAGGTTACTCCCCAGGGAGCAGCGTTGGAGTGCCATTGAGAGGGAGGCCTTTGCTGTGGTTTGGTCCCTGAAGAAGCTGAGACCATACCTCTTTGGGACTCACTTCCTAGTTCAAACCGACCACAGACCTCTCAAATGGCTGATGCAAATGAAAGGTGAAAATCCTAAACTGTTGAGGTGGTCCATCTCCCTACAGGGAATGGACTTTATAGTGGAACACCGACCTGGGACTGCCCATGCCAATGCAGATGGCCTTTCCAGGTTCTTCCACTTAGAAAATGAAGACTCTCTTGGGAAAGGTTAGTCTCATCCTCTTTCGTTTGGGGGGGGGGTTGTGTAAGGAAATGCCTCCTTGGCATGGTTGCCCCCTGACTTTTTGCCTTTGCTGATGCTATGTTTACAATTGAAAGTGTGCTGAGGCCTGCTAACCAGGCCCCAGCACCAGTGTTCTTTCCCTAACCTGTACTTTTGTATCCACAATTGGCAGACCCTGGCATCCAGATAAGTCCCTTGTAACTGGTACTTCTAGTACCAAGGGCCCTGATGCCAAGGAAGGTCTCTAAGGGCTGCAGCATGTCTTATGCCACCCTGGAGACCTCTCACTCAGCACAGACACACTGCTTACCAGCTTGTGTGTGCTAGTGAGGACAAAACGAGTAAGTCGACATGGCACTCCCCTCAGGGTGCCATGCCAGCCTCTCACTGCCTATGCAGTATAGGTAAGACACCCCTCTAGCAGGCCTTACAGCCCTAAGGCAGGGTGCACTATACCATAGGTGAGGGTACCAGTGCATGAGCATGGTACCCCTACAGTGTCTAAACAAAACCTTAGACATTGTAAGTGCAGGGTAGCCATAAGAGTATATGGTCTGGGAGTCTGTCAAACACGAACTCCACAGCACCATAATGGCTACACTGAAAACTGGGAAGTTTGGTATCAAACTTCTCAGCACAATAAATGCACACTGATGCCAGTGTACATTTTATTGTAAAATACACCACAGAGGGCACCTTAGAGGTGCCCCCTGAAACTTAACCGACTATCTGTGTAGGCTGACTAGTTCTAGCAGCCTGCCACAAACCGAGACATGTTGCTGGCCCCATGGGGAGAGTGCCTTTGTCACTCTGAGGCCAGTAACAAAGCCTGCACTGGGTGGAGATGCTAACACCTCTCCCAGGCAGGAATTGTCACACCTGGCGGTGAGCCTCAAAGGCTCACCTCCTTTGTGCCAACCCAGCAGGACACTCCAGCTAGTGGAGTTGCCCGCCCCCTCCGGCCAGGCCCCACTTTTGGCGGCAAGGCCGGAGAAAATAATGAGAATAACAAGGAGGAGTCACTGGCCAGTCAGGACAGCCCCTAAGGTGTCCTGAGCTGAGGTGACTCTAACTTTTAGAAATCCTCCATCTTGTAGATGGAGGATTCCCCCAATAGGGTTAGGATTGTGACCCCCTCCCCTTGGGAGGAGGCACAAAGAGGGTGTACCCACCCTCAGGGCTAGTAGCCATTGGCTACTAACCCCCCAGACCTAAACACGCCCTTAAATTTAGTATTTAAGGGCTACCCTGAACCCTAGAAAATTAGATTCCTGCAACTACAAGAAGAAGGACTGCCCAGCTGAAAACCCCTGCAGCGGAAGACCAGAAGACGACAACTGCCTTGGCTCCAGAAACTCACCGGCCTGTCTCCTGCCTTCCCAAGATCCTGCTCCAGCGACGCCTTCCAAAGGGACCAGCGACCTCGACATCCTCTGAGGACTGCCCCTGCTTCGAAAAGACAAGAAACTCCCGAGGACAGCGGACCTGCTCCAAGAAAAGCTGCAACTTTGTTTCCAGCAACTTTAAAGATCCCTGCAAGCTCCCCGCAAGAAGCGTGAGACTTGCAACACTGCACCCGGCGACCCCGACTCGGCTGGTGGCGATCCAACACCTCAGGAGGGACCCCAGGACTACTCTAAGACTGTGAGTACAAAAACCTGTCCCCCCTGAGCCCCCACAGCGCCGCCTGCAGAGGGAATCCCGAGGCTTCCCCTGACCGCGACTCTTTGAACCTAAAGTCCCGACGCCTGGGAGAGACCCTGCACCCGCAGCCCCCAGGACCTGAAGGACCGGACTTTCACTGGAGAAGTGACCCCCAGGAGTCCCTCTCCCTTGCCCAAGTGGAGGTTTCCCCGAGGAATCCCCCCCTTGCCTGCCTGCAGCGCTGAAGAGATCCCGAGATCTCTCATAGACTAACATTGCGAACCCGACGCCTGTTCCTACACTGCACCCGGCCGCCCCCGCGCTGCTGAGGGTGAAATTTCTGTGTGGACTTGTGTCCCCCCCGGTGCCCTACAAAACCCCCCTGGTCTGCCCTCCGAAGACGCGGGTACTTACCTGCAAACAGACCGGAACCGGGGCACCCCTTCTCTCCATTCTAGCCTATGTGTTTTGGGCACCACTTTGAACTCTGCACCTGACCGGCCCTGAGCTGCTGGTGTGGTGACTTTGGGGTTGCTCTGAACCCCCAACGGTGGGCTACCTTGGACCAAGAACTGAACCCTGTAAGTGTCTTACTTACCTGGTAAAACTAACAAATACTTACCTCCCCTAGGAACTGTGAAAATTGCACTGTGTCCACTTTTAAAACAGCTATTTGTGAATAACTTGAAAAGTATACATGCAATTTTGATGATTTGAAGTTCCTAAAGTACTTACCTGCAATACCTTTCGAATGAGCTATTACATGTAGAATTTGAACCTGTGGTTCTTAAAATAAACTAAGAAAAGATATTTTTCTATATAAAAACCTATTGGCTGGATTTGTCTCTGAGTGTGTGTACCTCATTTATTGTCTATGTGTATGTACAACAAATGCTTAACACTACTCCTTGGATAAGCCTACTGCTCGACCACACTACCACAAAATAGAGCATTAGTATTATCTATTTTTACCACTATTTTACCTCTAAGGGGAACCCTTGGACTCTGTGCATGCTATTCCTTACTTTGAAATAGCACATACAGAGCCAACTTCCTACACATTTGGTTTATAATCCCTGGATTCAAACTAGAGGTGCAGGTAAACATTACAAACACTCCTTTTAATAGTGAGCAACTGTTTGCCACCACAGTAGATAAAACTCTGCAGCACCTCCAAAAGATATTGAGACTGCCAAATCAATGGGAGCGCTGCAATGCAGGGTAAACATGCAGAAGGGATCTACAACAGCATCAAGACCTGTAGGAAGAGGTAGTTTCCCAGGTGCCACATACCATCAAGGGTTTTAAGGTACAGGTCAATCCCAAACACAATAACAACAACAACAACACTGGCACAAGGACATCAAATATTTTGCGGAAGATCTCGAGGAAGAGCCGAGCCTCACTGATAAGTATCCTATTCAACAAAAAAGACCTTTCACACACAACACCAGTGGGAGGCAGAATAAAAGACTTCCTTCAGGAGTTGAGGAAGGTAACTTCAGACAATTGGATACTAAGAATCATAAAATGTGGATATTGCATAGAACTGGCCAGCAAACTGATAAAAGAAAAGGGTCCACTCAAGAGAGGAAACATCACTTCTGCTCAAGGAAGTAGAAGAGTTGCTGGAAAAGAAGGTGATAGAAACAGTGCCCAGAAAAGAGATCAACCAGGGAAATTACTCTGCATATTTTTTAATCCCAAAACCAGGCGGAACACTACGGCCTATTCTAGACCTCAGGTTTTTAAACAAGTTTATAAAGACACAAACATTCAAAATTGCAACACTGCAAGAAGTCATACCACAATTGCAAGAAGGGGATTACTTGGCAACTATAGGTCTAAAATATGCATACTTGCATATCCCAATGAATCCAAGACACAAAAAATACTTAACGATTTGTGGTGATAAAGACACATTATCAATTTAAAGTTTTGGCCTCTGGGAAAAAAATCTGCACCAGGAGTGTGTACAAAGGGTCTGGCAGCAGTGGCAGCACATGTAAGAAGGCAGGTGATGCATATGTATCCTTATCTAGATGACTGGCTACTAAGAGCAACCTCCCTAAGCAAGTGCAAATCAGACACACAAAGGGTGATAACAACGCTTTGCATTCTAGGTTTCTCAACATATATAGGCAAATCATTGCCAAAACCAGAACAAGAAAACATATTTCTGGGAGCAAAAATCAATAGATACAAAGGAATGCCCTGCAATAAAGGGGAAGTGTCACTTCTGCCTTTACCAAACTTGCCTTTATTAGAGGGGGAGGGTCTGACAGTAAGGACTGTGGGAAGAATTCAGGGGAAAATGGCCTCATGCATCCCTCCTATTCCACATGCAAAACTACATATGAGACCTATTCAGGAATGGCTGCAACATCAGTGGTCACAGGCTACGGGGAGTTAGGAAGATTTAGTGGTTGTCACGCAGAAAATTCAAGAGCAAATAAAGTGATGGAACACATCACATATAACAGTGGGTAGACAATTTACACAACCAGCTCGGCAATAACTCCAACAGTAACCATAACTACAGATGCCTCACATATGGGTTGAGGAGTTCATATGGGCTTAATCAAGGTCAGAGGTGTATGGAAAGAACAAGAAGCGGTCCAGCATATCCATGTCCTGGAACATAAAATTGTGTTCCTAGTCTTTCAGAAAAAGTTGTCGGAAAAATCAGTATTAATTTAAACAGGCACAACCACTACAATGTTGTACATAAACACGCAGGGTGGGACACAATCCTTAGCTCTATCAACAATGGCTCAAAAAATATAGAAGTGGGCAGTTCAGAGACAGATAGACCTAACAGCAGTTCACCTTCCAGGGAAGGACAATGTAAAAGCGGACAAGCTAAGCAGACAAGTATTAAGCTCACATGAATGGGAACTCAATCACGTTGTACTCAAACAGATTGTTAGAAGATAGGGAACACCAGTAGTAGATCTATCTGCAACCCCAACAAACAAAAGGGCAGAACTGTGCAACCACCAATACCTGTGGAATGCTCTTTCGATAAACTGGTCAACACTTTTCCCTCGATACTGCTGTTACACAGGGTAATCAACAAATGCAAACGAGGCACAATGACGCTGACACTAATTGCACCTCAGTGAACGAGGCACACACGGTACTCAGAATTAATAGAAATGGCACAGGAAAGTATTCACAAATTATCAAGATAACAAGACCTGCTGTCAATAGAAGGATGGAGAGTTCTCCATCTAAACCAGAGTCTGCCAGTTTGACAGCATGGCTCCTTAAAACTTAGAATTTGGATATCTAGGTTTACCTTTCTCCATTGTCAGAGAAGCAAGAAGGCCAACAAGAAAGTGTTACATAGCCAAATGGGAAAGATACTCATGGTGACACCAAAGAATGGATCTGTTACAGGAAGCTACTAAGGGCAAAACAGTTCCAAAATATACGCACCTATTAGACTGCAAACTAAATCATGCTTCACTAAAGGTACATCTAGCAGCAATTGTTGCCTACAAAAGAGGTCATATAGGAAGACGTTTCTTCACAACACCAGTATTAAATGGTTCCTAGATGGAACAAAGAGAATAGCGCCACCCAGATGGGTATCAGCACCCACATGGAACCTGAACCTAGAACTAACACAACTAATGAGGAAACCTTTGAGCCTAAACACAAAGCCTCATCAAAATGCTCATCCTAAAAACTGGCAATTACATCACTCCACAGGGTAATTGAACTTCCGGCTCTTACAATCCAAGAACCATATCTATATATCCACTAAGATAGAATAGTTATGAGGACACATCCTCATTTCTTAGCCAAAGTAATTTCACAGTTTCAGATAAATCAACCAATATGAATTCCAAGTTTTTTCCAGGAACCAAAAACTCTAGAAGAAAGAGCTAGATGCAAGAAGAGCAATTGTATACTACATAGAATGAAGAAAGGCAAAGCACTTATTTGTTTCTTTTGCAGAAACTAGTTCGGTAAAACCAGTGACTAAGGGTACAATAGCTAAATGAATATCACAAACCATTCAAGATTGTCACACAAGTGGAGGAATACAGTTAGATACAGTTAGAGTCTAAACCAAAGGTGCATTCTACACAGAGAAAAGGAGCAACAAATTGCCTTTCTAGGTGGGACCTCCAAACTTGTAAACAAGAATACAGTTTTGCAGGTAAGTACATGACTTACAGTCTTGGTTTTCAGGATGAAGAATCAGCACCAGGCAAGGTTTAGGTAAGTAGCAATTCTGCACTTTCAGCGGCACAGGGGCAGCCGGGTGGAGGGTTCAAACTCAGAATCTGGCGTCAATGTTATCCAATAGAGAGAGGGAGCAATCAAAGAGATGCAGCTCACAGGTGAGTAATGTGTTTTGGTATCCCAGTCTCCAGGGGTTAAGGTAAGCAAGGGGGGGCACAAGGCAGCACCAATCGTACACCCTCAGCAGCACAGGGGCGGCCAGCTGCAGAGTGCCAACATAGCATCAGGTGCCCAATGCCATCCAATGGGGGAGTTCAGTTTCATAAAAAAAGGCTGCATGCTCCTGCCAGGAGGCTGGGTGAAGACAACCCACATCTGCCCAGGTAACAAGAGATGTTAGGGGCGTAGGAGGACTGTTGGTCGTGCTCCCCAAGGCACAGGGGCTACAGGTGCAGGGGTGTTCTTAGGCATCAGAAAACTCTTATTGGCCAGGTCATGCTCTTTGGGTTGAGGCTGCAGATGTCGCTGTTGAGTCCAGCAGGGGTCAGCCCACGGTGCACTCTTGCTTAGAAGCACTGGATAGCCTTCACAGGACCAGTGGGTCACTTGGACTCAGGCCAGGGCATCAGGTGCAGAGGCGGGTCTGGCAGCAGTTTCGTGGTTCCTGAGAGTAGAGTTCTTTTTTCTTTAAGTTGGCTTCTTCTAGACAGGTTGGCTGTCGGGTGGAGAGCTTGGTCTTTATCAAAGGCAGGCAGTCCTCCCAGAGCTTTGGAGGTTCCTGGGCTGCAGGATGAGTCATCTTTTGATGCAGAATTGATGAGGGCTGCAGACAGGCCACTAGGGTTGGGGCCATGTCAGTTGGTGTCTGCAGTCTTCGCTGCTGGTGCGACGCTGTAGTGTCCAGCTCTTCTTATGTCGTGAGGAGCCTAGTTTCAGGGTCTGGGGGAACTGTCTAAATACTAGATTTAGGGGAGTAACAGGAAGGGACCAATGGGTACCTTACCCAGGGTGCCTACACCCACTATTAGGCCACACACCTGTGGGAGGGGGGCATAGTCCTGGCCCTGATGGGTTAAATACTACCATCTTCAGGATGGTGGGCACTGAAAAACGTGCTTCACTTTGCCTCCAGCACGTGGGGGGTAGAGTTGGCGAAAGTGGGCACACCTCCTGTTCTCACTTGGTTTTCCAGCTGATTCTCTCGCCAAAAGTGTGGTTTTGAACCGGGGGCGGTTATCTGCTGCTAGCAGCAGAGGCTGGGGTCTCAATACAAAGGTGGCAGGCCTTTGAAGCTTCCTCCTCGAGCACTGTGCTTTCATGGGGGAAGGAGATGTGACACCTCCGCCCAGGATGGGCTTTGTTTCTGGTTGCAGAGAGCAAGGGCTCTTACCCCATGGGTCCAGAAACATGTCTGGCTTTAGTAGACTGGCTACAACTAGTCAGGGTCCACACCATGGTTGGTAGGTTTTCAGGGGCCACCTCTAAGGGGCCCTCTGAATGCATGTTGCAATACATCCAACACTGCCATCAGTGTGGGTTTATTGAGAGGAGCTGTTTATTACCAAACACTCCTGGGTTCAATGAAGCCATCATGGTTCTGGGGAACTTGAGTTGTTGAGTTTCCAGCCAATGTACTCTCTATGGCTACACTGGCACTTAAAATATTAATAATATACTTAGATAGTGTAAGGGCACACCTGAGATATAGTGCACCGTGCCTCAGGGCTTGTAAGGCCTGCTAGAGGGGTGACTTACCTATATCTTAGGCAGTGCTGCTGGACATAGCACACAGGCAGTGTGCCATGTTGATTTAGTCGTTTGTCCCTGCACCAAGAGATATCAACTACGGTGGAATGGCCTTGGTGAGGGGTCCCTAGGGGACCTTCGTCAGTCGTGGTAGTTTTTGTGAAGAAGCACTGGCACAGGGGACCTGGTTGGCAGAGACTCTGTGCACTAAAATCGAAACACCATCATTTTCCAGCCAAAAAAGTGGGGGCTAACATTGTCAAAAGAGGCACTTTCTCACAGTGACCACGAGTGAGAGCTTCCAGCGAGGGTGTAAGATTTCAGAGAAGGCTGGATAGGACACCAGGTGGTAGAACCATTAACGCTAAAATAAAAAACACAAAAGGAGACTACTACTATATGGAAGAATTCCGGACCCAATCACTAGATAGCGGAATAATGCATTGCATGTGAATCCAGAAAATTCTTCTAGCTGCAAACCTACTCCTAAAGGTAAGAAACAATTTTGTAATTCAGTCTGTAGGGGTCATCTCAGTTCCATATTCCAATCTATGTATGTCCAAACACTGTATGACTGTCAAATTCTCTCCAGTTTCCTCTTGTGCTAGAGGTTCTCTGAGTCCTGCCTTGCTCCATCAGAATACTTTGCACTGCCATTATTTGTAATGTGCTTCACTTTCCTTGAGAGATTGGTTAGTCTTTCTAGAATTTCGTCTTAAACAGAAAATGTAGTTGACATATTGTAGGTCAAATGCTTTCACCTAAAGGTATGTTTGTGTCAGTGACGTCAGTGAGCACTTTGTGAGGATCGAAATTGCTATAGTGGCATAGCAACAGCCCTTGAAAGAAAATTGGGGTCTTCATGAAGACAAGGCATATCGATTACAATTTCTTTTGCTTTTCTTGACATCCATTATTGTGGGGTCTGTTCAGTATTACATTTAAAAATAGTTTGAAACAGATTTAAGTTATTGGACGATAAAATCATTTGCATTTTCTCTGTAGCTACACAAATCTCACAGAGAATATATCTATGATTGAAAAGTACTCAATGCTTCCTCTTCTAAAGTGACAAACACTTCAGTTCATACTTAGGAGAACAACGTTTTTAATTGGTGCTTTAGACAGTGGCATTAAAATTAGTATGAGGATGGGATCATTGTAGTGGAATATGTGGTGCAACGGTAGCTAGGTGTGGGTAGAAATACCATGTCTGGGTCTGATCCCTTAAGACCCATTTTTGATTTTGCAGTGGTGGTGCTTTGAGGAGTGTATTCCGTTAGGGTATTCATTCTATATGAAAGTACCCTCTTTTGGCATGGTTACATCCACTTTATGCCTACTGTCAGTGTGTTTTGACTGTGTTCACTGAGATCCTGCAAACAAGGAGCCCAGTGACTGTGCTGTTTGCTTAGGACTTAGTACACCCCACAATTAACATACTGGTGCCAGGGCATTGGGGCACTAGGAGTACCCCATGGTCTGCAGCATGTATTGTGCCTCCCATGGGAGCTCATGCAAAATTGCAGCCTGCGTGAAAAGGTGCATGCACCCTTTCACTACAAGTCACTGCACCAGGTCACTGTAAGTCACCCCTATGGCAGTTTACCTTTACCCAGTTGCATAATGGAACTCCGAATCTGGGCATGCTTGGTATCAAACATGTCAGAATCATACCCCAAATACTGTTGCCAGTATTAGTTGCATGATTCCACGCACTCTGGGGGCTCCTAGAGGTCTCCCAGCATTGCTCCTATCAGCATTGTGGGGTTTTCCGGGCAGCCCACGCTGCTGCCACCCCACCAACAGGTTTCTGCCCTCCTGCTGCTTAGCGTGCTCAAGCAGAGAAAGGCAGAACAAAGGATTTCCTTTGGGAGAGGGAGGCAACAACCTCTCCCTTTGGATTTAAGTGATTCATTGCTTGGGAGGGGTAGCTTCCCCATGCCACTGGTGTGCTTTTAAGGGCACATTTGTTGCCCTCCTTGCATAAGTCAGTTTGCACCAGTCAGGGGTTCCTGCTTTGGTGTGAAACTGGACAATGGAAAGGGGAGTAACCACTCCCCTGTCCATCACCACCCCAGGGGCGGTGCCCAGAGCTCCTCCAGGTGGCCACTTGATTCTGCCATCTTGAATCCAAGGTAGGTAGAGGCCCCTGGGAGAATCTGAATGGCCAGGTCAGGCAGGTGACGTCAGAGCCCCCTCCTGATAGGTGATCACCATGCTAGATGACCAATCCCCCTTCCTGGGCTATTTAGGGTCTCCCTCCAGGGTGGGTTTTCAGATTCGACGTGCAAGATTCCAGTTGGGCTCCCCTGCATCATTTAACAACTATCTGCAACTCCAGCGATGACTCTGTTTTGCAACATTGTTTCTCCTGCTCCTTCCAGCAACTGCAACATTTCTCCAGCTGTGCATCCTTTGAGGGTGATGAGTCTTCAGCCTGCTCACGAAGCAAGAAGGAATCTCCAGTGGAGTGAAGGAGTCACTCCCCTGCATCTGCAAGCACCAACTGCAACAATGACCTGCTGTGTGGATCCTCTCTCCTCTGGAACTACCTGGATCCTGCATCACAGGTGGTGGTCTGGAGTGGTCCCCTTGGTCCTCTCTACCAGCTGTCCAACTTGGGAGACGGAAAGCCCTTGCCCCTCCTTGCAGGACAGTACACCTGTGCACCACTACTCTTGCATCTACCAAGACTTGTTTTTTCCTCCTCCAAGGGATCTTCATGCTTCGTGTAGCCCCGCAAATCACAGTCTCCTGCCTTGCCTACTGCTCCAGTGACATCGGACTCTTAAGGTGTGCTGAGTGGGCCTCACTGCGACTCCTTTGCATGCAGCCTGTGAGTTGCCTGTGGGGGCTGCATCCTTGTCTTCGGACTCTCCTCACTGCTGAGGGTCACCTGGGACTCCACTCTGTGTGTTGAATCCCCCTGGACCTCGCTGGTCCCCAGCAGCTCTGCAACTCTTCATCTGCGACTTTTGCTTTTACCAAGACTTGTTGGCGGTTTTCCATCACCACTGACCGATTGCAACTTTTCTTCCGTTGTGGGACATCGCCTGCATCACTTCTGGAATTCTTCTCCTGCTCCAGTGCTGCACAACTGACTCCTTGTCTCCACCGTTGATCTTGTCCTGCATCTCCAGAAGGGTGGGTAGTGGCTCCTGACCCAAATGAAACCTTCAACTTGAACTGGACTTGGGCCCTTTCTTTTGTAGGTCCTTTTCTGTCAGGACCCATCTTTGGTTTCTTACAGTCTTGCTTGGGTCTTGCACCTTCCTTTTCCAAAGTGTGTTTACTCACCTCCTACTGCAGTATTGCCTATACAGTATTTTAGTATTTGTGTTAACATAATAAAGTGCCTTTATTTTTGTAACATTGTGTGGTTCTTTCATGTCTGTAAGTGATGTGTGACTTTAGTGGCACTGCATGTCTCCTAGATAAGTCTTGGCTGCTCATCCCCAGCTACCTCTAGAGAGCCCTGGCTTCCTAGACACTGCCTACACCTCACTAATAGGGGATACCGGGACCTGGTATGAGGTGATAACAACATAGGTGCATAACACACCAGACCAGCTTCCTACACCTTCAATCAGTTTGTCAAAAGTGGACAGACTCCTTCTTTGTTGGAGAGGTCATTAGGAAGCCCAGTCAATCAGTGAAATGGTTAGCTGTCTGCAAAATCAGGCTTAGCATTCCTTCTTGGTGCAAAGAAACTAATGGTGCAGGTCCTCACGGACCACACTACGGCTGTCCACTACAACAACAAAAAGGGAAGTGTAGGCTCCTTCTAGTTTTGTATCCAAGGCCTGACTCTATGAAATTGGTCAATGACTCACTAATGGCCCGAAATAGATTGCGGCAAATGGGTTGCTCCATCACATATGTGAAGGATATCCCTTCCTCTGAATTACAAGTGCTATAGGATATAATGCACTTTTAATAGAGCTGACAGGATATCCATCACGTTTGTGACAGATAACCCATCCACCAAAATCTGTATCAGGCCCTATATCTTATTATTATTGGTTCATTTATTTGACCCATTTGGTGCCCAAGCAGAAGTTATAAACAGGTTGCGACGTGCTTCCACGAGTGGGACTGATACACAAGACATCAACAGCTTTCCCTTTCTATAAACATGCTATAGAATTTGCTCTCAATAGTTTCTGCTCAAGGGGCGCTTCTCTTGGACCTGAATTTCATCCCTCAATACACATCATCTAAATCCCATTCTCGCTTTGCTTTTGTGCTATTTAAATTTCCACATTGAGGGTATGATATTATGTCATTAGAGTTGCACTATATTTAATTGAGTTGTATTTCATGATGGAATTGAGATGTATTTTGTGAGTATCACTGGATGAAATCTGGTGAAGCAAGTCTCTGCAAATAAAGACAAATTTTAAAAACTTTGGTTATTGGCAATGCAGCTCCCAGCATATACAAAGACACCAATCTAATTTAGAAAACAATAAAACAGTTCTGAATAGTACAGTTGTTAATTTGCAATTACTCCGTGTAATGACTAAAAAATTGTGTGCCGTGAAATTTACTGCTAAGTAATATACTCATCAATAGCTTTTTGATATAATGAGCAGTCTTTGGATTTACAGTGCTAACCTTGATTTACTGGGCATGTAAAAACCAAGTTGTCATGGCACTGCTGTAGGAAGCTGGCTCTTTATATAGTGGACCAAAAAGAAGTACACTGTGTACAGTGTCAAAGCAAACCCCAGAGGAATTACAGAGGCACAAATTACACCCCAAATACTCTCTTTTGTCGTGTTGCGGGCAAGCAGTTAAACATATCAGAAGGTAGTGCTAAGGAATAATTGCACACACAAAGGCAGTAGGTGAGACACATAAAGAACTCCGACACCAATTTATGGAAATAACGTTTACTTTTATATAAATTTGGATACCAAGATCATCGGGATCAGATGAGTACTTTTAGAGTTTTCAGAAGTCAACTGAATTTTTCTGTAGCTGCAATGTTACCCTGTGAGAGAGAAAACATGTACGATAAACAGATACTCCACAGCAACTTACAGGACTGTTCTCCAGGACTTAAGATGAGTATAATGCAAGGTCCAACGCCACACCAACGGGTCGCCTCAGGAGGCTCTGGGGCGTTCGGGTGCAGAGGTGTGTTGTAGTGCCAGGTGTCACATTCAAGTCAATAGGGGCCGGTCCGGTCACAAGGATGCTGCAGGTAGGGATTGTAAGTCCAGTCTGGGTGAACCACCAAGGAGGTTGAGGTCTTTTGATGCTCTGGATGTAGGGGCTCCAGTGATCCTCTTCCCCTCCATCCGGGGCAGCCGGGTGAAGAGGTATCTTGGAGCATCAGATTTCCGTCACTGGTGGCAGTTGCAGTAGAGGGGGCCCGTAGTAACAGGCTGCAGGCGTGGACTGGTGGACCAGTCCAGCTGAACCAACAAGTGGGCTCAGCTCGCATGAGTCTGGGGGATGTAGAACCACCAGTGGCCCTCTTCTCCTCAGTTCAGGACGTCCAGGGGCAGAGGTGCAGTGGACCATCAAGATTCCGTCACCAGGGGCAGTCGCGGTTGAGGGGGGCCTGCAGACAGAGGCTGCAGGTGCCGTCAGGAAGTCCACAGTGGGCAAACTCATGGTGGCTTAGTTTTCTAGAGGGCCTTGGAACCACGCTGACAGCATTTGTGCACTTCACCTCGGGCAAGGAGGCTCAGGTGCAGGGGTGATGTCCAGCATCGGGTTTTGTGCAGTCCTGGTTCTTCACAGTTCTTCTTTGGTTGCCTGCAGATGCAGGGAAGCAACTCCTCTGCTCCAATGGAGTTCTTCTTGGTGATTTGAAGAGGACTGGCAGCTCTTCTGGTTTCTTGGAGGTTGAAGCGGCAGGACAGATCAGTTGCTCCACAAGGGTCGGGTGCAGCAGACAGGCTGGCAAGGTTAGCGGCAAGTCTGGCATGTTCCTCGGTTCTCAGGTAAGCATGCTTCTTGTCCATTCCTTCTTTTGTGTTCAGTGAAGATCTGGTATCAGGGGGTCTCCTAAATACTCAATTTAGGGGCATTAAGGGGAGTGAAGTGTAGTAGCCAATGGGCTACTTACCCAGGGGGTCACTACGTCCCCTAAATGACCACTTCCTTTGGGGAGTGGACATCACCCTGTCCCAGAATTCTTAATTCCACTACAAACAAGATGGTGGAATTCCTAAGGCTGTGTTAATATCAGGCATGTTGTCCTGGAGGTGTGTCCAGCCTGCAAAGGCAAAAGGCCTCCTGCATACCTACGTTTCCCCCTGTCCTGGTGCCAAATTGACCATGGGACAGGGGATGTCGACATCTCCTTCCTGAGGGAAGACAGATCTGCATGCCAAGGTCAGTGGGCTTCTTTGAAACTCCCCTGCCTGGAATGCAGGTGTTCAGGTCATCCTGTTGGGAGGGGTGTGTTATCACCCCTGCCAGACCAGGCTTTGTTCCTGACCACCTGAGAGCAAAGGCTCTCACCCTTGGGGGTCAGAAACTCATCTGTTGGTGCCAGACTGATGGAAATTAGTCGGTCAGCACAACAGCAGTTTCTGGGGGCGCTTCTAGGGTATCCTCTGGGTGCATGTATTAATGAATCCATCACTGAAATCAGTGAGGGTTTATTAATACGAAATGTTTGATACCAAACCTCCCTATGTTCAGTGAAGCCATCATGGGGACCTCAGGCCCATATTTATACTTTTTTAGCGCCGCATTTGCGTCATTTTTTGATGCAAAAGTGGCGCAAACTTAGAAAATACAATTGTATTTTGTAAGTTTGCGTCACTTTTGCGTCAAAAAGCGCCGCAAATGCGGCGCTAAAAATGTATAAATATGGGTATCAGTGTCCAGCACATGTACTTAAAATGGCTTCCCTGTTCACTTACTATGCCTAAGAAGCGACAAAGACGTAGTAGGGGCATCTTTGATCATGCATATATGTCCTCCCCTGTAATATAATGCTCCCTGCCTTAGGTCTGTAAGGCCTGCTGTAGGGGTGACTTACAAATATTACAGGCAGTGTTAGGGGACATGGCACACAAGTGTATGCCATGTTGTGTTTCACTTTTTGGATGGTCTTGTCACGCAGCCTGCAGTGGCAGTCTTTATGAATTTGGTGCTGCAGCTCTTAGGGACCCTCTTTAGTACCTATGCCCTAGGTACAAGTGGTACCTTTAACAAGGGACTTACAAAATGTGCTAAAGGCCTGATCACTTGAGGATCAAGTGGCCAGTGGTCTTGTTTATGGGGAAGGAACACTGGCAGTGGGGATCTGGTGAGCATCAAAATCAGTCAAAGTTGCATCAAAACACAGGAGCAAAACTGGGGGGTGCTTCTGCAACAAGAACCTAGTTTCCTACAACAGCTTAGCAGTAAAATACTAATGCTCAAAAGTATATATTTTTTTAAGTTGTTTAAAGTATATTAAGCTGTTGAAGTTTATGGCCAATACATGCATTTTATGTTTAAATTACTTTGGATCTATAAGCGCAATAATATTTAGGGGCCACAGGTATTATCAGAATTGCATCCTGGAATATGTGGAGAAACCTCAAAGGGATGTCTTCTCTGGAGATAAAGGTCAACTAAAAGAGTTGCCCTTACCGTTTCAGAGGATATTTCTTTTTTAGTCAACAGTGCATGATGCCAGACATCCATAGTTCCTCAAGTTTATAATTTCTATTGGATGGATGCAAACTGGAGGACTTATAAGGTTATTTGAGTTGCTGATCTTGTAACAGATCAGGAATTCAGAAATACATCTGGTGGGTGTATGTGCCTCTACCACAAATGACATTTCAGTAAAACAAAACTGTTTCCATTGAGATGAATCAGTTGACAGGGCTCAGATTGCGATAGGTTTTTAACAGGATTAAAGAAGGATGGAGTTGCACCATGAGTCTTTAAAGTGTCAGGGAGTACCACAATTTGATTGATGGGTCACCCACTATCCTTGGCGGAAGCCTCCTTCTTGAGTAAGTTAATTGAACTGCAAGGGCTTATCAAATTGAAAGCCTAGTTACTTCAAGCGGCAATCTCTGAATAGCTAAAAAAAAACATAATGGCTAATCACTCTTTCATGGAGACATGCACTTTTTAAAACACATTTTACGAAAGTGCGCTCATGTTTTCTTCAAGTCTCCAATCATTAAGTTCATTTTTAATGTATCCTCTGAGTTAAGTCATTGTTGAACGACTGGAGTATATGAAGCACTGACAGACCCAATAGAGAGCACATTTGATCTAAAAAGAAAAACCACCTGTACAAGTCCTATTCTGTAGGTCCTGTGGTAGCCAATGTATATTGGATAATATCTATCTGTTATACAGATTGCTAGTTTCCCAGGGACCATTACATTATTGCACTCTGGGTGGCCAAGCTACTTCCCTTTTCAAAACTGATAGTAAACAGTTCTAAAGGGAGAAGGGGATTGTGTGAATTGTAGATTGTCCCTGACATAAGGGGGAGAAGCCCCCAGAATGTAATTTGTTCCGTCACAAACTAAGCATATCTAGGTTGAATAGCAGGTAGCAGAAGTGTTTTGGTCTTTATTCGTTTTCATTCAGAACTGTGGGTTAAATGTATGTTAACCAGACAAGAGTGAAACTGTTGCAGGCTCTGTAATGCAGTCTCAGGTGGCCATGCCCAACGGACAATGAAAGCTAACATTGACTAACTAGCCTTTCAGGTTCATTCTTGATTCCATGGGGAATCCATTTTTTAAAATCTGACCAAAGTATCTGTTCACTCTTGAATGATCAGTCACGTATTGTATGCATCTGTGTGTATGTGTGTGATGGTTAATTGTGTCATCAATAAAGCATCGTGTAGCAGAAATAGGGTCCATCATCTGCTTAATACACCATGAAACATTGCTCCATCAACTTTTTTTTGCATGATTTCTATAGTAGGCGGTAGTGAATATGACTACATTTACTAGTCGTAGAAGTCTACAAGCTATTGCATGACACATTATTATTTTATTTAAAATATGCTATTTGTCCTAGGGAGTGGACCTGTATCAGGAAACAAAGAAGTATTTTGGATTGTCGGAGTTTGTTGAATCGACACTGTCAGGGCACAGCCTTCCGATGCTACGTTACGATAGTTCTTTTGAAGCTATGATCACAACATTAGGAAAAAGGTACGCTCTTTTTTCAAAAGTGTTTCTTTTAAATGTCTCCAGTATTTGATTTTAGAATCTAATTGTTCTTATGTTTTCTTCTGTTTATAAAACTTCTCAATGAAACCTCTTGTGTCAGAAGAAAATGCCTCCTCAAAAGCGAACATTTTGAGTTAGTTTGAATGCTTTGTATCCTAAAGCAGCAGAGGTCATTTGGTGTGAATTGCCACAAATTGAGCTGCTGCAAGTGCTACTAGCCTCTTCTAGGAGTTTTCTTGTCCAACAAAGTTTCGGTAAACAAGGCAAAATTGATCACTTTCACTTTGTGAAACAGTAGTTTACAGTGTGTAGTCCTTATTTCACTATGTGGAGTACTGAAAGGCAAAGTCAGTGAGTTAGAAGCGCACTATGGACATAGTAAACAGATTGCCACCAACAGTGATGTTTACAATTCAGCAAACAGTTGTCTTTTTAGTATCAACATATCAAACAGACTGCTGCCCAAAAAATCAGCTCATGCCCAAGGCCAAATGCAGCCAATATGGTACTCAGTATAAGCAAAACATTTAAAATAATTATTAAAGAATGACATAAACTCTGTTGCCTTATGAGAGCCGTCACTGACAGCCCTTACATATAATTTTGAAAATGGTAGCTGCCATTCTGACATTACCTTCCTGAGCATAGCATCTATATAATATAAAAAGGGTACTGCCCTGTGGGTACTGACAAGCATATATAAATAAAAAGACAGACTGCCGAACAGTCAACAACCACCTTAGGTCTACATTAAAAAATAAATCACTGCACTTTCCAGCAGGAATCTTTGCATTGCTTACCAACACATGAAAATCACCTCAATCCAATGCTTAATTTGTGCTTGTTGTTTCCGGTGCTGAGCACCGGCACTTATTTTTGAGGGCCGGGGCTTATTGTTCTGCCTCAAGCATTTGCTGCGAGCAAAAACCTCATATGGGAAAGATGGAGGAAGAGAAAAACGAAAAAGCGTCAGAAAGGGAGAGGGCAGAAAGCTGCTAGAGTGAGCCCAGGGGCATGGAGTGGCTTTATATGGATTGAAGAGGCCCAAGATGGCTTCAGGACTAAGCTGCCTCAGTATTCGGTGTTCTCACATTTAATTGCGTCCGCCGCGTGTTTAAGAGGAGGGTTTTGGGCACCGGCATGTTTTTATTTACAAATTAAGCACTGCCTCAATCCCCCTTACTGGGTCCCAAGACAAACTCCAAATAATTTGAAAATCTGTATGACTCGAAGTTCAGCCGCATAAGCAGCTACTTTTGCATCCCCATGCCGCATGGGGCTAGAATGTGGTGGTTTTCCTTACAACAGATTAGCTGTCAGCTTCGACATCAACAAAACCTGTGCTTGCGACAGTTGCATCCCCTGATGTCTTCCCCCCTGATGGGGAATGGCCCTGATCTCCATTTTATTATGTGCCTCTTAAAATAGTCAACCTTTAAAAACGTATGAATGTGTAGCTTTTACATATACAAAGGTTTTAGAGGAGTTCATGTCTGGAACTATGAGGGCATTTTGTGACTCCCTACGTCTTTTGGTCTGAATTCTAATCTTTTTCTGTATTTAGAAATTGTTCTGCAATTTAGTTTCGTTAAGCAGGGATGGATATTTTTGGACATAATCTTAAAATGTGGCCATTGGGACATTGAAAGCTTATGCCTTGTACAATCCCTCAATTTTACTTTCAGTTAGTCTAGTAAAAGTTAGCAAACCCTGTGGCACTTGGGGTATTAGATAGGACTAACACAATGTTCAACATTTTTTCACAATAATCAAATCATTTTGGAGGTTCCAAACTGAAGCACCTAAGGAAATATTGGTTCTAAATATTGAAAAAACGTATGTATGCTTTCTTGGTGCGTTTCAGTCGGTTCCTTACAATAAGATGCTTGCTACGAATGCTGGTGTCTAATTACTAATACTTGAAGTGCTGTAGTGCTACGCCTGCTCTTCTGCATGTTGCTCCTACTCTGTCTGAGTAATGTAGTGCAAATAACAGCACAGTCTGCTTATTTACCGTGCATGCAAATAATGCCTGTTTCTTTTTTCTATGTGCATATGAATCATTTAAGAACAAAACTGTAAGGAAATGCCTCCTTGGCATGGTTACCCCCTGACTTTTTGCCTTTGCTGATGCTATGTTTTGAATTGAAAGTGTGCTGAGGCCTGCTAACCAGGCCCCAGCACCAGTGTTCTTTCCCTAACCTGTACATTTGATTCCCCAATTGGCACACCTTGGCATCCAGATAAGTCCCTTGTAACTGGTACCTCTGGTACCAAGGGCCCTGATGCCAGGGAAGGTCTCTAAGGGCTGCAGCATGTATTATGCCACCCTAGAGACCCCTCACTCAGCACAGACACACTGCTTACCAGCTTGTGTGTGCTAGTGAGAACAAAATGAGTAAGTCGACATGGCACTCCCCTCAGGGTGCCATGCCAGCCTCTCACTGCCTATGCAGTATAGGTAAGACACCCCTCTAGCAGGCCTTACAGCCCTAAGGCAGGGTGCACTATACCATAGGTGAGGGTACCAGTGCATGAGCACTGTGCCCCTACAGTGTCTAAGCAAAACCTTAGACATTGTAAGTGCAGGGTAGCCATAAGAGTATATGGTCTGGGAGTCTGTTTTACACGAACTCCACAGCACCATAATGGCTACACTGAAAACTGGGAAGTTTGGTATCAAACTTCTCAGCACAATAAATGCACACTGATGCCAGTGTACATTTTATTGTAAAATACACCACAGAGGGCACCTTAGAGGTGCCCCCTGAAACTTAACCTACTATCTGTGTAGGCTGACTGGTTCCAGCAGCCTGCCACACTAGAGACATGTTGCTGGCCCCATGGGGAGAGTGCCTTTGTCACTCTGAGGCCAGTAACAAAGCCGGCACTGGGTGGAGATGCTAACACCTCCCCCAGGCAGGAGCTGTAACACCTGGCGGTGAGCCTCAAAAGCTCACCCCTTTGTCACAGCACCGCAGGACACTCCAGCTAGTGGAGTTGCCCGCCCCCTCCGGCCCCGGCCCCCACTTTTGGCGGCAAGGCCGGAGAAAATAATGAGAATAACAAGGAGGAGTCACTGGCCAGTCAGGACAGCCCCTAAGGTGTCCTGAGCTGAGGTGACTCTAACTTTTAGAAATCCTCCATCTTGCAGATGGAGGATTCCCCCAATAGGATTAGGGATGTGACCCCCTCCCCTTGGGAGGAGGCACAAAGAGGGTGTACCCACCCTCAGGGCTAGTAGACATTGGCTACTAACCCCCCAGACCTAAACACGCCCTTAAATTTAGTATTTAAGGGCTTCCCTGAACCTAAGATTTTAGATTCCTGCAACTACAAGAAGAAGGACTGCCGAGCTGACAAACCCCTGCAGAGGAAGAACAGAAGACACCAACTGCCTTGGCCCCAGACTTACCGGCCTGTCTCCTGCCTTCCTAAGAACCTGCTCCAGCGACGCTTTCCAAGGGACCAGCGACCTCTGAATCCTCTGAGGACTGCCCTGCTTCAAAAAAGACAAGAAACTCCAGAGGACAGCGGCACTGCTCCAAAAGAACTGCAACTTTGTTATAAGGAGCAGATTTAAAGACCCCTGCAACTCCCCGCAAGAAGCGTGAGACTTGCAACACTGCACCCGGCGACCCCGACTGGTGGAGAACAACTAACTCAGGGAGGACCCTCCGGCGACTCTACGACTGTGAGTAACCAAAGTTGTCCCCCCTGAGCCCCCACAGCGACGCCTGCAGAGGGAATCCCCAGGCTCCCCCTGACCGCGACTGTCTGAACTCCATTTCCCGACGGCTGGAAAAGACCCTGCACCCGCAGCCCCCAGCCCCTAAAGAAACGGAACTTCTGTGCAGGAGTGACCCCCAGGAGGCCCTCTCCCTTGCCCAGGTGGTGGCTACCCCGAGGAGCCCCCCCCTTGCCTGCCTGCATCGCTGAAGAGACCCCTTGGTCTCCCATTGAAACCTGAAGGAAACCCGACGCGTGTTTGCACACTGCACCCGGCCGCCCCCGCGCTGCTGAGGGTGTACTTTCTGTGCTACTTTGTGTCCCCCCCGGTGCCCTACAAAACCCCCCTGGTCTGCCCTCCGAAGACGCGGGTACTTACCTGCTGGCAGACTGGAACCGGGGCACCCCCTTCTCTCCATTATAGCCTATGTGTTTTGGGCACCTCTTTGACCTTTGCACCTGACCGGCCCTGAGCTGCTGGTGTGATAACTTTGGGGTTGCTCTGAACCCCCAACGGTGGGCTACCTTGGACCAAAAACTGAAAACTGTAAGTGACTTACTTACCTGTGAAAACTAAAAATAACTTACCTCCCCCAGGAACTGTGAAAATTGCACTGTGTCCACTTTTAAAACAGCTTATTGTGTTTTATGTGAAAAGTATACATGCTAAAGTAATGATTCAAAGTTCCCAGAGTACTTACCTGCAATACCTTTCAAAAGAGCTATTACATGTAAAATTTGAACCTGTGGTTCTTAAAATAAACTAAGAAAATATATTTTTCTATAACAAAACCTATTGGCTGGATTTGTCTCTGAGTGTGTGTACCTCATTTATTGTCTATGTGTATGTACAACAAATGCTTAACACTACTCCTTGGATAAGCCTACTGCTCGACCACACTACCACAAAATAGAGCATTAGTATTATCTCTTTTTACCACTATTTTACCTCTAAGGGGAACCCTTGGACTCTGTGCATGCTATTCCTTACTTTGAAATAGCACATACAGAGCCAACTTCCTACATTGGTGGATCAGCGGTGGGATACAAGACTTTGCATTTGCTGGACTACTCAGCCAATACCTGATCACACGACAAATTCCAAAATTGTCATTAGAAATTGATGTTTGCAATTTGAAAAGTTTTCTAAATTCTTTAAAGTCCTGCTATGGCCTTGTGTTAGTCCCTGTTAGCATTTCTTTTAGAGTTTAAAAGTTTGTAAAAGTTTGAATTAGATTCTAGAACTAGTTTTAGATTCTTAAAAGCATTCCAACTTTTAGAAGAATAATGTCTAGTACAGAGATGAATGTGGTGGAACTCGACACCACACCTTACCTCTATCTCCAGATGAAAGAGCTAAGGTCACTCTGTAACATAAGAAAAATAACAATGGGCTCCAGACTTACCAAATTACAGCTCCAGGAGCTGTTGGCAGAGTATGATAGAGCCAACCCCTCTGTGGATAACACAGAGGAGGATGATAGTGAACTGGAGGAAGAATCCCCTCCACCAGTCCTATCTAGGGAGAACAGGGCTTCTCAAGCCCTGACTCCAAAAATAATAGTCAGAGATACGGGCTCCCTCACAGGAGGGTCCAGCCTCTCTGAAATCACTGAGGATAACTCCAGTGAAGAGGACATCCAGTTAGCCAGGATGGCCAAAAGATTGGCTTTGGAAAAACAGATCCTAGCCATAGAAAGGGAAAGACAAGAGATGGGCCTAGGACCCATCAATGGTGGCAGCAACATAACTAGGGTCAGAGATTCTCCTGACATGTTGAAAATCCCCAAAGGGATTGTAACTAAATATGAAGATGGTGATGACATCACCAAATGGTTCACAGCTTTTGAGAGGGCTTTTGAAACCAGAAAAGTGAACAAATCTCACTGGGGTGCTCTCCTTTGGGAAATGTTCACAGGAAAGTGTAGGGATAGACTCCTCACACTCTCTAAAAAAGATGCAGAATCTTATGACCTCATGAAGGGTACCCTGATTGAGGGCTTTGGATTCTCCACTGAGGAGTATAGGATTAGATTCAGGGGGGCTCAAAAATCCTCGAGCCAGACCTGGGTTGACTTTGTAGACTACTCAGTAAAAACACTAGATGGTTGGATTCAAGGCAATGGTGTAAATGACTATGATGGGCTGTACAATTTATTTCTGAAAGAACACCTATTAAGTAATTGTTTCAATGATAAACTGCATCAGCATCTGGTGGACCTAGGACCAATTTCTCCCCAAGAATTGGGAAAGAAGGCGGACCATTGGGTCAAGACTAGGGTGTCCAAAACTTCCACAGGGGGTGACCAAAAGAAAGGGGTCACAAAACCTCCCCAGGGGAAAGGTGGTGAGACAGCCAAAAACAAAGATAGTAAAGAGTCTTCTACAGGCCCCCAAAAACCTGCACAGGAGGGTGGGCCCAGAGCCTCTTCACAAAACAATTCTGGGTACAAGGGTAAAAACTTTGATCCCAAAAAGGCCTGGTGTCGTAACTGTAGTCAGTCTGGACACCAAACTGGAGACAAGGCCTGTCCCAAGAAAGATACCACTTCTAACTCCCATCCAGCTAAAACTGGAATGGCCAGTCTCCAAGTGGGATCAACAGTGTGCCCAGAGCAAATCAGGTGTCACACTGAAGCTACATTAGTCTCTGAGGGTGGGGTGGATTTAGCCACACTGGCTGCCTGGCCCCCTAACATGCAAAAATACAGGCAGCAGCTCTTAATTAATGGGACAAGTGTAGAGGGCCTGAGGGATACAGGTGCCAGTGTCACCATGGTGACAGAGAAACTGGTTTCCCCTGGCCAATACCTGGCTGGACAAACTTATCCAGTCACCAATGCTGACAATCAGACTAAAGTACATCCCATGGCTATGGTAACTTTAGAGTGGGGAGGGGTCAAAGGCCTGAAACAGGTGGTGGTCTCCTCAAATATCCCAGTAGACTGTTTGCTTGGAAATGACCTGGAGTCCTCAGCATGGGCTGAGGTAGAACTGAAAACCCATGCAGCCATGCTGGGTATCCCTGAACTGGTGTGTGTCAAGACTAGGGCACAGTGCAAGGCACAGGGTGAAAAAGTAGAGCTGGAGTCTGGAAAAATGGCCCAGCCTACCAAGAGAAAAGGAAAGTCAGCTGGGAAACCAGCTGCAACACAACACCAAAAAGAGAACCTCTCTTCTCAGGAAGAAGTTCTGCCCTCTGAGGGAACTGAGCCTATGGAGCTGGAACCTTATCAGGTTGAGCTCTTGGGCCCAGGGGGACCCTCAAGGGAAGAGTTGTGTAAGAGACAAGAAACCTGTCCCTCTCTTGAAGGCCTTAGGCAGCAAGCTGCTGAAGAGTCCAAAGGCAAGAAAAATGGAACACATAGGGTCTATTGGGAAGATGGACTCCTGTACACTGAGGCAAGAGATCCCAAACCTGGTGCCACTAGGAGAGTGGTAGTGCCTCAGGGTTTCAGAGAGTTTATTCTGACCTTAGCCCATAATATTCCCCTTGCTGGGCATTTGGGACAAACCAAGACGTGGGAGAGGTTAGTCAACCACTTCTACTGGCCCAATATGTCCCAGAAGGTTAAGGAGTTTTGCCTCTCCTGCCCCACCTGTCAATCCAGTGGTAAGACAGGTGGGCATCCAAAGGCCCCCCTCATTCCACTTCCAGTGGTGGGGGTCCCCTTTGAAAGAGTGGGTGTGGACATAGTGGGTCCACTGGAACCTCCCACAGCCTCAGGAAATATGTACATCCTAGTAGTAGTGGATCATGCTACTAGGTATCCTGAAGCTATTTCCCTTAGGTTGACTACTGCCCCTGCAGTAGCCAAGGCCCTCATTGGTATCTTTACCAGAGTGGGTTTCCCTAAGGAGGTGGTGTCTGACAGAGGTACCAACTTCATGTCAGCATACCTAAAACACATGTGGAATGAGTGTGGAGTGACTTACAAATTCACTACACCATATCATCCACAAACTAATGGCCTTGTTGAGAGATTCAACAAGACATTAAAGGGCATGATCATGGGGCCTTCCCGAAAAAATATCAAAAGCGGATGGGATGTCCTCCTGCCATGTCTGCTTTTCGCTTAGAGAGAGGTGCCTCAGAAGGGAGTAGGATTCTCACCCTTTGAACTTCTGTTTGGCCACCCTGTAAGGGGACCACTTGCTCTTGTTAAAGAAGGCTGGGAGAGACCTCTTCATGAGCCTAAACAAGACATAGTGGACTATGTACTTGGCCTTCGCTCAAGAATGGCAGAGTACATGGAAAAGGCAAGTAAAAACCTTGAGGCCAGCCAACAACTCCAGAAGTTGTGGTATGACCAAAAGGCTGCACTGGTTGAATTTCAACCAGGGCAGAAAGTCTGGGTTCTGGAGCCTGTGGCTCCCAGGGCACTTCAGGACAAATGGAGTGGCCCTTACCCAGTACTAGAGAGGAAGAGTCAGGTCACCTACCTGGTGGACCTGGGCACAAGCAGGAGCCCCAAGAGGGTGATCCATGTGAACCGCCTTAAGCTCTTCCATGACAGGGCTGATGTAAATCTGTTGATGGTAACAGATGAGGACCAGGAAGCTGAGAGTGAGCCTCTCCCTGATCTCCTCTCATCAGACCCTAAAGATGGCTCAGTAGATGGAGTGATCTACTCAGACACCCTCTCTAGCCAACAGCAGTCTGACTGCAGGAAGGTCCTGCAGCAGTTTGCTGAACTCTTTTCCCTAACCCCTGGTCAGACACACCTGTGTACCCATGATGTGGACACAGGAGACAGCATGCCTGTCAAAAACAAAATATTTAGACAGTCTGACCAAGTTAAGGAAAGCATCAAGGTGGAAGTCCACAAGATGCTGGAATTGGGAGTAATTGAGTACTCTGACAGCCCCTGGGCTAGCCCAGTGGTCTTAGTCCCCAAACCTCACACCAAAGAAGGGAAGAGAGAGATGAGGTTTTGTGTGGACTACAGAGGTCTCAACTCTGTCACCAAGACAGATGCTCATCCCATTCCTAGAGCTGATGAGCTAATAGACAAATTAGGGGCTGCCAAATTCTTAAGTACCTTTGACTTAACAGCAGGGTACTGGCAAATCAAAATGGCCCCTGGAGCAAAAGAAAAGACAGCATTCTCCACACCTGATGGGCATTATCAGTTCACTGTTATGCCCTTTGGTTTAAAGAATGCCCCTGCCACTTTCCAAAGGTTGGTGAATCAAGTCCTTGCTGGGTTGGAATCCTTTAGTGCAGCTTATCTTGATGATATTGCTGTCTTCAGCTCCACCTGGCAGGATCACCTGGTCCACCTGAAGAAGGTTTTGAAGGCCCTGCAATCTGCAGGCCTCTCTATCAAGGCATCCAAATGCCAGATAGGGCAGGGAACTGTGGTTTACTTGGGACACCTTGTAGGTGGAGGCCAAGTTCAGCCACTCCAACCCAAGATCCAGACTATTCTGGACTGGGTAGCTCCAAAAACCCAGACTCAAGTCAGGGCATTCCTTGGCTTGACTGGGTACTATAGGAGGTTTGTGAAGGGATATGGATCCATTGTGACAGCCCTCACAGAACTCACCTCCAAGAAAATGCCCAAGAAAGTAAACTGGACTGTAGAATGCCAACAGGCCTTTGACACCCTGAAGCAAGCTATGTGCACAGCACCAGTTCTAAAAGCTCCAGATTACTCCAAGCAATTCATTGTGCAAACAGATGCCTCTGAACATGGGATAGGGGCAGTTTTGTCCCAAACAAATGATGATGGCCATGACCAGCCTGTTGCTTTCATTAGCAGGAGGTTACTCCCCAGGGAGCAGCGTTGGAGTGCCATTGAGAGGGAGGCCTTTGCTGTGGTTTGGTCCCTGAAGAAGTTGAGACCATACCTCTTTGGTACTCACTTCCTAGTTCAGACTGACCACAGACCTCTCAGATGGCTGATGCAAATGAAAGGTGAAAATCCAAAACTGTTGAGGTGGTCCATCTCCCTACAGGGAATGGACTTTGTAGTGGAACACAGACCTGGGACTGCCCATGCCAATGCAGATGGCCTTTCCAGGTTCTTCCACTTAGAAAATGAAGACTCTCTTGGGAAAGGTTAGTCTCATCCTCTTTCGTTTGGGGGGGGGGTTGTGTAAGGAAATGCCTCCTTGGCATGGTTACCCCCTGACTTTTTGCCTTTGCTGATGCTATGTTTTGAATTGAAAGTGTGCTGAGGCCTGCTAACCAGGCCCCAGCACCAGTGTTCTTTCCCTAACCTGTACTTTTGATTCCACAATTGGCACACCCTGGCATCCAGATAAGTCCCTTGTAACTGGTACCTCTGGTACCAAGGGCCCTGATGCCAGGGAAGGTCTCTAAGGGCTGCAGCATGTATTATGCCACCCTAGAGACCCCTCACTCAGCACAGACACACTGCTTACCAGCTTGTGTGTGCTAGTGAGAACAAAATGAGTAAGTCGACATGGCACTCCCCTCAGGGTGCCATGCCAGCCTCTCACTGCCTATGCAGTATAGGTAAGACACCCCTCTAGCAGGCCTTACAGCCCTAAGGCAGGGTGCACTATACCATAGGTGAGGGTACCAGTGCATGAGCACTGTGCCCCTACAGTGTCTAAGCAAAACCTTAGACATTGTAAGTGCAGGGTAGCCATAAGAGTATATGGTCTGGGAGTCTGTTTTACACGAACTCCACAGCACCATAATGGCTACACTGAAAACTGGGAAGTTTGGTATCAAACTTCTCAGCACAATAAATGCACACTGATGCCAGTGTACATTTTATTGTAAAATACACCACAGAGGGCACCTTAGAGGTGCCCCCTGAAACTTAACCGACTATCTGTGTAGGCTGACTGGTTCCAGCAGCCTGCCACACTAGAGACATGTTGCTGGCCCCATGGGGAGAGTGCCTTTGTCACTCTGAGGCCAGTAACAAAGCCTGCACTGGGTGGAGATGCTAACACCTCCCCCAGGCAGGAGCTGTAACACCTGGCGGTGAGCCTCAAAGGCTCACCCCTTTGTCACAGCACCGCAGGACACTCCAGCTAGTGGAGTTGCCCGCCCCCTCCGGCCCCGGCCCCCACCTTTGGCGGCAAGGCCGGAGAAAATAATGAGAATAACAAGGAGGAGTCACTGGCCAGTCAGGACAGCCCTTAAGGTGTCCTGAGCTGAGGTGACTCTAACTTTTAGAAATCCTCCATCTTGCAGATGGAGGATTCCCCCAATAGGATTAGGGATGTGACCCCCTCCCCTTGGGAGGAGGCACAAAGAGGGTGTACCCACCCTCAGGGCTAGTAGCCATTGGCTACTAACCCCCCAGACCTAAACACGCCCTTAAATTTAGTATTTAAGGGCTTCCCTGAACCTAAGATTTTAGATTCCTGCAACTACAAGAAGAAGGACTGCCGAGCTGACAAACCCCTGCAGAGGAAGAACAGAAGACACCAACTGCCTTGGCCCCAGACTTACCGGCCTGTCTCCTGCCTTCCTAAGAACCTGCTCCAGCGACGCTTTCCAAGGGACCAGCGACCTCTGAATCCTCTGAGGACTGCTCTGCTTCGAAAAAGACAAGAAACTCCCGAGGACAGCGGCACTGCTCCAAAAGAACTGCAACTTTGTTACAAGGAGCAGATTTAAAGACCCCTGCAACTCCCCGCAAGAAGCGTGAGACTTGCAACACTGCACCCGGCGACCCCGACTGGTGGAGAACAACTAACTCAGGGAGGACCCTCCGGCGACTCTACGACTGTGAGTAACCAAAGTTGTCCCCCCTGAGCCCCCACAGCGACGCCTGCAGAGGGAATCCCCAGGCTCCCCCTGACCGCGACTGTCTGAACTCCATTTCCCGACGGCTGGAAAAGACCCTGCACCCGCAGCCCCCAGCCCCTAAAGAAACGGAACTTCTGTGCAGGAGTGACCCCCAGGAGGCCCTCTCCCTTGCTCAGGTGGTGGCTACCCCGAGGAGCCCCCCCCTTGCCTGCCTGCATCGCTGAAGAGACCCCTTGGTCTCCCATTGAAACCTGAAGGAAACCCGACGCGTGTTTGCACACTGCACCCGGCCGCACCCGCGCTGCTGAGGGTGTACTTTCTGTGCTACTTTGTGTCCCCCCCGGTGCCCTACAAAACCCCCCTGGTCTGCCCTCCGAAGACGCGGGTACTTACCTGCTGGCAGACTGGAACCGGGGCACCCCCTTCTCTCCATTATAGCCTATGTGTTTTGGGCACCTCTTTGACCTTTGCACCTGACCGGCCCTGAGCTGCTGGTGTGATAACTTTGGGGTTGCTCTGAACCCCCAACGGTGGGCTACCTTGGACCAAAAACTGAAAACTGTAAGTGACTTACTTACCTGTGAAAACTAACAATAACTTACCTCCCCCAGGAACTGTGAAAATTGCACTGTGTCCACTTTTAAAACAGCTTATTGTGTTTTATGTGAAAAGTATACATGCTAAAGTAATGATTCAAAGTTCCTAGAGTACTTACCTGCAATACCTTTCAAAAGAGCTATTACATGTAAAATTTGAACCTGTGGTTCTTAAAATAAACTAAGAAAAGATATTTTTCTATAACAAAACCTAATGGCTGGATTTGTCTCTGAGTGTGTGTACCTCATTTATTGTCTATGTGTATGTACAACAAATGCTTAACACTACTCCTTGGATAAGCCTACTGCTCGACCACACTACCACAAAATAGAGCATTAGTATTATCTCTTTTTACCACTATTTTACCTCTAAGGGGAACCCATGGACTCTGTGCATGCTATTCCTTACTTTGAAATAGCACATACAGAGCCAACTTCCTACATTGGGGGATCAGCGGTGGGGTACAAGACTTTGCATTTGCTGGACTACTCAGCCAATACCTGATCACACGACAAATTCCAAAATTGTCATTAGAAATTGATGTTTGCAATTTGAAAAGTTTTCTAAATTCTTTAAAGTCCTGCTAGGGCCTTGTGTTAGTCCCTGTTAGCATTTCTTTTAGAGTTTAAAAGTTTGTAAAAGTTTGAATTAGATTCTAGAACTAGTTTTAGATTCTTAAAAGCATTCCAACTTTTAGAAGAATAATGTCTAGTACAGAGATGAATGTGGTGGAACTCGACACCACACCTTACCTCCATCTCCAGATGAAAGAGCTAAGATCACTCTGTAACATAAGAAAAATAACAATGGGCTCCAGACCTACCAAAGTACAGCTCCAGGAGCTGTTGGCAGAGTATGATAGAGCCAACCCCTCTGTGGATAACACAGAGGAGGATGATAGTGAACTGGAGGAAGAATCCCCTCCACCAGTCCTATCTAGGGAGAACAGGGCTTCTCAAGCCCTGACTCCAAAAATAATAGTCAGAGATACTGGCTCCCTCACAGGAGGGTCCAGCCTCTCTGAAATCACTGAGGATAACTCCAGTGAAGAGGACATCCAGTTAGCCAGGATGGCCAAAAGATTGGCTTTGGAAAAACAGATCCTAGCCATAGAAAGGGAAAGACAAGAGATGGGCCTAGGACCCATCAATGGTGGCAGCAACATAACTAGGGTCAGAGATTCTCCTGACATGTTGAAAATCCCCAAAGGGATTGTAACTAAATATGAAGATGGTGATGACATCACCAAATGGTTCACAGCTTTTGAGAGGGCTTGTGAAACCAGAAAAGTGAACAAATCTCACTGGGGTGCTCTCCTTTGGGAAATGTTCACAGGAAAGTGTAGGGATAGACTCCTCACACTCTCTAAAAAAGATGCAGAATCTTATGACCTCATGAAGGGTACCCTGATTGAGGGCTTTGGATTCTCCACTGAGGAGTATAGGATTAGATTCAGGGGGGCTCAAAAATCCTCGAGCCAGACCTGGGTTGACTTTGTAGACTACTCAGTAAAAACACTAGATGGTTGGATTCAAGGCAATGGTGTAAATGACTATGATGGGCTGTACAATGTATTTGTGAAAGAACACCTATTAAGTAATTGTTTCAATGATAAACTGCATCAGCATCTGGTGGACCTAGGACCAATTTCTCCCCAAGAATTGGGAAAGAAGGCGGACCATTGGGTCAAGACTAGGGTGTCCAAAACTTCCACAGGGGGTGACCAAAAGAAAGGGGTCACAAAACCTCCCCAGGGGAAAGGTGGTGAGACAGCCAAAAACAAAGATAGTAAAGAGTCTTCTACAGGCCCCCAAAAACCTGCACAGGAGGGTGGGCCCAGAGCCTCTTCACAAAACAATTCTGTGTACAAGGGTAAAAACTTTGATCCCAAAAAGGCCTGGTGTCGTAACTGTAGTCAGTCTGGACACCAAACTGGAGACAAGGCCTGTCCCAAGAAAGATACCACTTCTAACTCCCATCCAGCTAAAACTGGAATGGCCAGTCTCCAAGTGGGATCAACAGTGTGCCCAGAGCAAATCAGGTGTCACACTGAAGCTACATTAGTCTCTGAGGGTGGGGTGGATTTAGCCACACTGGCTGCCTGGCCCCCTAACATGCAAAAATACAGGCAGCAGCTCTTAATTAATGGGACAAGTGTAGAGGGCCTGAGGGATACAGGTGCCAGTGTCACCATGGTGACAGAGAAACAGTTTTCCCCTGGCCAATACCTGGCTGGACAAACTTATCCAGTCACCAACGCTGACAATCAGACTAAAGTACATCCCATGGCTATGGTAACTTTAGAGTGGGGAGGGGTCAAAGGCCTGAAACAGGTGGTGGTCTCCTCAAATATCCCAGTAGACTGTTTGCTTGGAAATGACCTGGAGTCCTCAGCATGGGCTGAGGTAGAACTGAAAACCCATGCAGCCATGCTGGGTATCCCTGAACTGGTGTGTGTCAAGACTAGGGCACAGTGCAAGGCACAGGGTGATAAAGTAGAGCTGGAGTCTGGAAAAATGGCCCAGCCTACCAAGAGAAAAGGAAAGTCAGCTGGGAAACCAGCTGCAACACAACACCAAAAAGAGAACCTCTCTTCTCAGGAAGAAGTTCTGCCCTCTGAGGGAACTGAGCCTATGGAGCTGGAACCTTATCAGGTTGAGCTCTTGGGCCCAGGGGGACCCTCAAGGGAAGAGTTGTGTAAGGGACAAGAAACCTGTCCCTCTCTTGAAGGCCTTAGGCAGCAAGCTGCTGAAGAGTCCAAAGGCAAGAAAAATGGAATACATAGGGTCTATTGGGAAGATGGACTCCTGTACACTGAGGCAAGAGATCCCAAACCTGGTGCCACTAGGAGAGTGGTAGTGCCTCAGGGTTTCAGAGAGTTTATTCTGACCTTAGCCCATAATATTCCCCTTGCTGGGCATTTGGGACAAACCAAGACGTGGGAGAGGTTAGTCAACCACTTCTACTGGCCCAATATGTCCCAGAAGGTTAAGGAGTTTTGCCTCTCCTGCCCCACCTGTCAATCCAGTGGTAAGACAGGTGGGCATCCAAAGGCCCCCCTCATTCCACTTCCAGTGGTGGGGGTCCCCTTTGAAAGAGTGGGTGTGGACATAGTGGGTCCACTGGAACCTCCCACAGCCTCAGGAAATATGTACATCCTAGTAGTAGTGGATCATGCTACTAGGTATCCTGAAGCTATTTCCCTTAGGTCGACTACTGCCCCTGCAGTAGCCAAGGCCCTCATTGGTATCTTTACCAGAGTGGGTTTCCCTAAGGAGGTGGTGTCTGACAGAGGTACCAACTTCATGTCAGCATACCTAAAACACATGTGGAATGAGTGTGGAGTGACTTACAAATTCACTACACCATATCATCCACAAACTAATGGCCTTGTTGAGAGATTCAACAAGACATTAAAGGGCATGATCATGGGGCTCCCAGAAAAACTCAAAAGGAGATGGGATGTCCTCCTGCCATGTCTGCTTTTCGCTTACAGAGAGGTGCCTCAGAAGGGAGTAGGATTCTCACCCTTTGAACTTCTGTTTGGCCACCCTGTAAGGGGACCACTTGCTCTTGTTAAAGAAGGCTGGGAGAGACCTCTTCATGAGCCTAAACAAGACATAGTGGACTATGTACTTGGCCTTCGCTCAAGAACGGCAGAGTACATGGAAAAGGCAAGTAAAAACCTTGAGGCCAGCCAACAACTCCAGAAGTTGTGGTATGACCAAAAGGCTGCACTGGTTGAATTTCAACCAGGGCAGAAAGTCTGGGTTCTGGGGCCTGTGGCTCCCAGGGCACTTCAGGACAAATGGAGTGGCCCTTACCCAGTACTAGAGAAGAAGAGTCAGGTCACCTACCTGGTGGACCTGGGCACAAGCAGGAACCCCAAGAGGGTGATCCATGTGAACCGCCTTAAGCTCTTCCATGACAGGGCTGATGTAAATCTGTTGATGGTAACAGATGAGGACCAGGAAGCTGAGAGTGAGCCTCTCCCTGATCTCCTCTCATCAGACCCTAAAGATGGCTCAGTAGATGGAGTGATCTACTCAGACACCCTCTCTAGCCAACAGCAGTCTGACTGCAGGAAGGTCCTGCAGCAGTTTGCTGAACTCTTTTCCCTAACCCCTGGTCAGACACACCTGTGTACCCATGATGTGGACACAGGAGACAGCATGCCTGTCAAAAACAAAATATTTAGACAGTCTGACCAAGTTAAGGAAAGCATCAAGGTGGAAGTCCACAAGATGCTGGAATTGGGAGTAATTGAGTACTCTGACAGCCCCTGGGCTAGCCCAGTGGTCTTAGTCCCCAAACCTCACACCAAAGAAGGGAAGAGAGAGATGAGGTTTTGTGTGGACTACAGAGGTCTCAACTCTGTCACCAAGACAGATGCTCATCCCATTCCTAGAGCTGATGAGCTAATAGACAAATTAGGGGCTGCCAAATTCTTAAGTACCTTTGACTTAACAGCAGGGTACTGGCAAATCAAAATGGCCCCTGGAGCAAAAGAAAAGACAGCATTCTCCACACCTGATGGGCATTATCAGTTCACTGTTATGCCCTTTGGTTTAAAGAATGCCCCTGCCACCTTCCAAAGGTTGGTGAATCAAGTCCTTGCTGGGTTGGAATCCTTTAGTGCAGCTTATCTTGATGATATTGCTGTCTTCAGCTCCACCTGGCAGGATCACCTGGTCCACCTGAAGAAGGTTTTGAAGGCCCTGCAATCTGCAGGCCTCTCTATCAAGGCATCCAAATGCCAGATAGGGCAGGGAACTGTGGTTTACTTGGGACACCTTGTAGGTGGAGGCCAAGTTCAGCCACTCCAACCCAAGATCCAGACTATTCTGGACTGGGTAGCTCCAAAAACCCAGACTCAAGTCAGGGCATTCCTTGGCTTGACTGGGTACTATAGGAGGTTTGTGAAGGGATATGGATCCATTGTGACAGCCCTCACAGAACTCACCTCCAAGAAAATGCCCAAGAAAGTAAACTGGACTGTAGAATGCCAACAGGCCTTTGACACCCTGAAGCAAGCTATGTGCACAGCACCAGTTCTAAAAGCTCCAGATTACTCCAAGCAATTCATTGTGCAAACAGATGCCTCTGAACATGGGATAGGGGCAGTTTTGTCCCAAACAAATGATGATGGCCATGACCAGCCTGTTGCTTTCATTAGCAGGAGGTTACTCCCCAGGGAGCAGCGTTGGAGTGCCATTGAGAGGGAGGCCTTTGCTGTGGTTTGGTCCCTGAAGAAGTTGAGACCATACCTCTTTGGTACTCACTTCCTAGTTCAGACTGACCACAGACCTCTCAGATGGCTGATGCAAATGAAAGGTGAAAATCCAAAACTGTTGAGGTGGTCCATCTCCCTACAGGGAATGGACTTTGTAGTGGAACACAGACCTGGGACTGCCCATGCCAATGCAGATGGCCTTTCCAGGTTCTTCCACTTAGAAAATGAAGACTCTCTTGGGAAAGGTTAGTCTCATCCTCTTTCGTTTGGGGGGGGGTTGTGTAAGGAAATGCCTCCTTGGCATGGTTACCCCCTGACTTTTTGCCTTTGCTGATGCTATGTTTTGAATTGAAAGTGTGCTGAGGCCTGCTAACCAGGCCCCAGCACCAGTGTTCTTTCCCTAACCTGTACTTTTGATTCCACAATTGGCACACCCTGGCATCCAGATAAGTCCCTTGTAACTGGTACCTCTGGTACCAAGGGCCCTGATGCCAGGGAAGGTCTCTAAGGGCTGCAGCATGTATTATGCCACCCTAGAGACCCCTCACTCAGCACAGACACACTGCTTACCAGCTTGTGTGTGCTAGTGAGAACAAAATGAGTAAGTCGACATGGCACTCCCCTCAGGGTGCCATGCCAGCCTCTCACTGCCTATGCAGTATAGGTAAGACACCCCTCTAGCAGGCCTTACAGCCCTAAGGCAGGGTGCACTATACCACAGGTGAGGGTACCAGTGCATGAGCACTGTGCCCCTACAGTGTCTAAGCAAAACCTTAGACATTGTAAGTGCAGGGTAGCCATAAGAGTATATGGTCTGGGAGTCTGTTTTACACGAACTCCACAGCACCATAATGGCTACACTGAAAACTGGGAAGTTTGGTATCATACTTCTCAGCACAATCAATGCACACTGATGCCAGTGTACTTTTTATTTTAAAATACACCACAGAGGGCACCTTAGAGGTGCCCCCTGAAACTTAACCGACTATCTGTGTAGGCTGACTGGTTCCAGCAGCCTGCCACACTAGAGACATGTTGCTGGCCCCATGGGGAGAGTGCCTTTGTCACTCTGAGGCCAGTAACAAAGCCTGCACTGGGTGGAGATGCTAACACCTCCCCCAGGCAGGAGCTGTAACACCTGGCGGTGAGCCTCAAAGGCTCACCCCTTTGTCACAGCACCGCAGGACACTCCAGCTAGTGGAGTTGCCCGCCCCCTCCGGCCCCGGCCCCCACCTTTGGCGGCAAGGCCGGAGAAAATAATGAGAATAACAAGGAGGAGTCACTGGCCAGTCAGGACAGCCCTTAAGGTGTCCTGAGCTGAGGTGACTCTAACTTTTAGAAATCCTCCATCTTGCAGATGGAGGATTCCCCCAATAGGATTAGGGATGTGACCCCCTCCCCTTGGGAGGAGGCACAAAGAGGGTGTACCCACCCTCAGGGCTAGTAGCCATTGGCTACTAACCCCCCAGACCTAAACACGCCCTTAAATTTAGTATTTAAGGGCTTCCCTGAACCTAAGATTTTAGATTCCTGCAACTACAAGAAGAAGAACTGCCGAGCTGACAAACCCCTGCAGAGGAAGAACAGAAGACACCAACTGCCTTGGCCCCAGACTTACCGGCCTGTCTCCTGCCTTCCTAAGAACCTGCTCCAGCGACGCTTTCCAAGGGACCAGCGACCTCTGAATCCTCTGAGGACTGCCCTGCTTCGAAAAAGACAAGAAACTCCCGAGGACAGCGGCACTGCTCCAAAAGAACTGCAACTTTGTTACAAGGAGCAGATTTAAAGACCCTGCAACTCCCCGCAAGAAGCGTGAGACTTGCAACACTGCACCCGGCGACCCCGACTGGTGGAGAACAACTAACTCAGGGAGGACCCTCCGGCGACTCTACGACTGTGAGTAACCAAAGTTGTCCCCCCTGAGCCCCCACAGCGACGCCTGCAGAGGGAATCCCCAGGCTCCCCCTGACCGCGACTGTCTGAACTCCATTTCCCGACGGCTGGAAAAGACCCTGCACCCGCAGCCCCCAGCCCCTAAAGAAACGGAACTTCTGTGCAGGAGTGACCCCCAGGAGGCCCTCTCCCTTGCCCAGGTGGTGGCTACCCCGAGGAGCCCCCCCCTTGCCTGCCTGCATCGCTGAAGAGACCCCTTGGTCTCCCATTGAAACCTGAAGGAAACCCGACGCGTGCTTGCACACTGCACCCGGCCGCCCCCGCGCTGCTGAGGGTGTACTTTCTGTGCTACTTTGTGTCCCCCCCGGTGCCCTACAAAAACCCCCTGGTCTGCCCTCCGAAGACGCGGGTACTTACCTGCTGGCAGACTGGAACCGGGGCACCCCCTTCTCTCCATTATAGCCTATGTGTTTTGGGCACCTCTTTGACCTTTTCACCTGACCGGCCCTGAGCTGCTGGTGTGATAACTTTGGGGTTGCTCTGAACCCCCAACGGTGGGCTACCTTGGACCAAAAACTGAAAACTGTAAGTGACTTACTTACCTGTGAAAACTAACAATAACTTACCTCCCCCAGGAACTGTGAAAATTGCACTGTGTCCACTTTTAAAACAGCTTATTGTGTTTTATGTGAAAAGTATACATGCTAAAGTAATGATTCAAAGTTCCTAGAGTACTTACCTGCAATACCTTTCAAAAGAGCTATTACATGTAAAATTTGAACCTGTGGTTCTTAAAATAAACTAAGAAAATATATTTTTCTATAACAAAACCTATTGGCTGGATTTGTCTCTGAGTGTGTGTACCTCATTTATTGTCTATGTGTATGTACAACAAATGCTTAACACTACTCCTTGGATAAGCCTACTGCTCGACCACACTACCACAAAATAGAGCATTAGTATTATCTCTTTTTACCACTATTTTACCTCTAAGGGGAACCCTTGGACTCTGTGCATGCTATTCCTTACTTTGAAATAGCACATACAGAGCCAACTTCCTACATTGGGGGATCAGCGGTGGGGTACAAGACTTTGCATTTGCTGGACTACTCAGCCAATACCTGATCACACGACAAATTCCAAAATTGTCATTAGAAATTGATGTTTGCAATTTGAAAAGTTTTCTAAATTCTTTAAAGTCCTGCTAGGGCCTTGTGTTAGTCCCTGTTAGCATTTCTTTTAGAGTTTAAAAGTTTGTAAAAGTTTGAATTAGATTCTAGAACTAGTTTTAGATTCTTAAAAGCATTCCAACTTTTAGAAGAATAATGTCTAGTACAGAGATGAATGTGGTGGAACTCGACACCACACCTTACCTCCATCTCCAGATGAAAGAGCTAAGATCACTCTGTAACATAAGAAAAATAACAATGGGCTCCAGACCTACCAAAGTACAGCTCCAGGAGCTGTTGGCAGAGTATGATAGAGCCAACCCCTCTGTGGATAACACAGAGGAGGATGATAGTGAACTGGAGGAAGAATCCCCTCCACCAGTCCTATCTAGGGAGAACAGGGCTTCTCAAGCCCTGACTCCAAAAATAATAGTCAGAGATACTGGCTCCCTCACAGGAGGGTCCAGCCTCTCTGAAATCACTGAGGATAACTCCAGTGAAGAGGACATCCAGTTAGCCAGGATGGCCAAAAGATTGGCTTTGGAAAAACAGATCCTAGCCATAGAAAGGGAAAGACAAGAGATGGGCCTAGGACCCATCAATGGTGGCAGCAACATAACTAGGGTCAGAGATTCTCCTGACATGTTGAAAATCCCCAAAGGGATTGTAACTAAATATGAAGATGGTGATGACATCACCAAATGGTTCACAGCTTTTGAGAGGGCTTGTGAAACCAGAAAAGTGAACAAATCTCACTGGGGTGCTCTCCTTTGGGAAATGTTCACAGGAAAGTGTAGGGATAGACTCCTCACACTCTCTAAAAAAGATGCAGAATCTTATGACCTCATGAAGGGTACCCTGATTGAGGGCTTTGGATTCTCCACTGAGGAGTATAGGATTAGATTCAGGGGGGCTCAAAAATCCTCGAGCCAGACCTGGGTTGACTTTGTAGACTACTCAGTAAAAACACTAGATGGTTGGATTCAAGGCAATGGTGTAAATGACTATGATGGGCTGTACAATTTATTTGTGAAAGAACACCTATTAAGTAATTGTTTCAATGATAAACTGCATCAGCATCTGGTGGACCTAGGACCAATTTCTCCCCAAGAATTGGGAAAGAAGGCGGACCATTGGGTCAAGACTAGGGTGTCCAAAACTTCCACAGGGGGTGACCAAAAGAAAGGGGTCACAAAACCTCCCCAGGGGAAAGGTGGTGAGACAGCCAAAAACAAAGATAGTAAAGAGTCTTCTACAGGCCCCCAAAAACCTGCACAGGAGGGTGGGCCCAGAGCCTCTTCACAAAACAATTCTGGGTACAAGGGTAAAAACTTTGATCCCAAAAAGGCCTGGTGTCGTAACTGTAGTCAGTCTGGACACCAAACTGGAGACAAGGCCTGTCCCAAGAAAGATACCACTTCTAACTCCCATCCAGCTAAAACTGGAATGGCCAGTCTCCAAGTGGGATCAACAGTGTGCCCAGAGCAAATCAGGTGTCACACTGAAGCTACATTAGTCTCTGAGGGTGGGGTGGATTTAGCCACACTGGCTGCCTGGCCCCCTAACATGCAAAAATACAGGCAGCAGCTCTTAATTAATGGGACAAGTGTAGAGGGCCTGAGGGATACAGGTGGCAGTGTCACCATGGTGACAGAGAAACTGGTTTCCGCTGGCCAATACCTGGCTGGACAAACTTATCCAGTCACCAACGCTGACAATCAGACTAAAGTACATCCCATGGCTATGGTAACTTTAGAGTGGGGAGGGGTCAAAGGCCTGAAACAGGTGGTGGTCTCCTCAAATATCCCAGTAGACTGTTTGCTTGGAAATGACCTGGAGTCCTCAGCATGGGCTGAGGTAGAACTGAAAACCCATGCAGCCATGCTGGGTATCCCTGAACTGGTGTGTGTCAAGACTAGGGCACAGTGCAAGGCACAGGGTGAAAAAGTAGAGCTGGAGTCTGGAAAAATGGCCCAGCCTACCAAGAGAAAAGGAAAGTCAGCTGGGAAACCAGCTGCAACACAACACCAAAAAGAGAACCTCTCTTCTCAGGAAGAAGTTCTGCCCTCTGAGGGAACTGAGCCTATGGAGCTGGAACCTTATCAGGTTGAGCTCTTGGGCCCAGGGGGACCCTCAAGGGAAGAGTTGTGTAAGGGACAAGAAACCTGTCCCTCTCTTGAAGGCCTTAGGCAGCAAGCTGCTGAAGAGTCCAAAGGCAAGAAAAATGGAACACATAGGGTCTATTGGGAAGATGGACTCCTGTACACTGAGGCAAGAGATCCCAAACCTGGTGCCACTAGGAGAGTGGTAGTGCCTCAGGGTTTCAGAGAGTTTATTCTGACCTTAGCCCATAATATTCCCCTTGCTGGGCATTTGGGACAAACCAAGACGTGGGAGAGGTTAGTCAACCACTTCTACTGGCCCAATATGTCCCAGAAGGTTAAGGAGTTTTGCCTCTCCTGCCCCACCTGTCAATCCAGTGGTAAGACAGGTGGGCATCCAAAGGCCCCCCTCATTCCACTTCCAGTGGTGGGGGTCCCCTTTGAAAGAGTGGGTGTGGACATAGTGGGTCCACTGGAACCTCCCACAGCCTCAGGAAATATGTACATCCTAGTAGTAGTGGATCATGCTACTAGGTATCCTGAAGCTATTTCCCTTAGGTCGACTACTGCCCCTGCAGTAGCCAAGGCCCTCATTGGTATCTTTACCAGAGTGGGTTTCCCTAAGGAGGTGGTGTCTGACAGAGGTACCAACTTCATGTCAGCATACCTAAAACACATGTGGAATGAGTGTGGAGTGACTTACAAATTCACTACACCATATCATCCACAAACTAATGGCCTTGTTGAGAGATTCAACAAGACATTAAAGGGCATGATCATGGGGCTCCCAGAAAAACTCAAAAGGAGATGGGATGTCCTCCTGCCATGTCTGCTTTTCGCTTAGAGAGAGGTGCCTCAGAAGGGAGTAGGATTCTCACCCTTTGAACTTCTGTTTGGCCACCCTGTAAGGGGACCACTTGCTCTTGTTAAAGAAGGCTGGGAGAGACCTCTTCATGAGCCTAAACAAGACATAGTGGACTATGTACTTGGCCTTCGCTCAAGAACGGCAGAGTACATGGAAAAGGCAAGTAAAAACCTTGAGGCCAGCCAACAACTCCAGAAGTTGTGGTATGACCAAAAGGCTGCACTGGTTGAATTTCAACCAGGGCAGAAAGTCTGGGTTCTGGGGCCTGTGGCTCCCAGGGCACTTCAGGACAAATGGAGTGGCCCTTACCCAGTACTAGAGAAGAAGAGTCAGGTCACCTACCTGGTGGACCTGGGCACAAGCAGGAGCCCCAAGAGGGTGATCCATGTGAACCGCCTTAAGCTCTTCCATGACAGGGCTGATGTAAATCTGTTGATGGTAACAGATGAGGACCAGGAAGCTGAGAGTGAGCCTCTCCCTGATCTCCTCTCATCAGACCCTAAAGATGGCTCAGTAGATGGAGTGATCTACTCAGACACCCTCTCTAGCCAAGAGCAGTCTGACTGCAGGAAGGTCCTGCAGCAGTTTGCTGAACTCTTTTCCCTAACCCCTGGTCAGACACACCTGTGTACCCATGATGTGGACACAGGAGACAGCATGCCTGTCAAAAACAAAATATTTAGACAGTCTGACCAAGTTAAGGAAAGCATCAAGGTGGAAGTCCACAAGATGCTGGAATTGGGAGTAATTGAGTACTCTGACAGCCCCTGGGCTAGCCCAGTGGTCATAGTCCCCAAACCTCACACCAAAGAAGGGAAGAGAGAGATGAGGTTTTGTGTGGACTACAGAGGTCTCAACTCTGTCACCAAGACAGATGCTCATCCCATTCCTAGAGCTGATGAGCTAATAGACAAATTAGGGGCTGCCAAATTCTTAAGTACCTTTGACTTAACAGCAGGGTACTGGCAAATCAAAATGGCCCCTGGAGCAAAAGAAAAGACAGCATTCTCCACACCTGATGGGCATTATCAGTTCACTGTTATGCCCTTTGGTTTAAAGAATGCCCCTGCCACCTTCCAAAGGTTGGTGAATCAAGTCCTTGCTGGGTTGGAATCCTTTAGTGCAGCTTATCTTGATGATATTGCTGTCTTCAGCTCCACCTGGCAGGATCACCTGGTCCACCTGAAGAAGGTTTTGAAGGCCCTGCAATCTGCAGGCCTCTCTATCAAGGCATCCAAATGCCAGATAGGGCAGGGAACTGTGGTTTACTTGGGACACCTTGTAGGTGGAGGCCAAGTTCAGCCACTCCAACCCAAGATCCAGACTATTCTGGACTGGGTAGCTCCAAAAACCCAGACTCAAGTCAGGGCATTCCTTGGCTTGACTGGGTACTATAGGAGGTTTGTGAAGGGATATGGATCCATTGTGACAGCCCTCACAGAACTCACCTCCAAGAAAATGCCCAAGAAAGTAAACTGGACTGTAGAATGCCAACAGGCCTTTGACACCCTGAAGCAAGCTATGTGCACAGCACCAGTTCTAAAAGCTCCAGATTACTCCAAGCAATTCATTGTGCAAACAGATGCCTCTGAACATGGGATAGGGGCAGTTTTGTCCCAAACAAATGATGATGGCCATGACCAGCCTGTTGCTTTCATTAGCAGGAGGTTACTCCCCAGGGAGCAGCGTTGGAGTGCCATTGAGAGGGAGGCCTTTGCTGTGGTTTGGTCCCTGAAGAAGTTGAGACCATACCTCTTTGGTACTCACTTCCTAGTTCAGACTGACCACAGACCTCTCAGATGGCTGATGCAAATGAAAGGTGAAAATCCAAAACTGTTGAGGTGGTCCATCTCCCTACAGGGAATGGACTTTGTAGTGGAACACAGACCTGGGACTGCCCATGCCAATGCAGATGGCCTTTCCAGGTTCTTCCACTTAGAAAATGAAGACTCTCTTGGGAAAGGTTAGTCTCATCCTCTTTCGTTTGGGGGGGGGGTTGTGTAAGGAAATGCCTCCTTGGCATGGTTACCCCCTGACTTTTTGCCTTTGCTGATGCTATGTTTTGAATTGAAAGTGTGCTGAGGCCTGCTAACCAGGCCCCAGCACCAGTGTTCTTTCCCTAACCTGTACTTTTGATTCCACAATTGGCACACCCTGGCATCCAGATAAGTCCCTTGTAACTGGTACCTCTGGTACCAAGGGCCCTGATGCCAGGGAAGGTCTCTAAGGGCTGCAGCATGTATTATGCCACCCTAGAGACCCCTCACTCAGCACAGACACACTGCTTACCAGCTTGTGTGTGCTAGTGAGAACAAAATGAGTAAGTCGACATGGCACTCCCCTCAGGGTGCCATGCCAGCCTCTCACTGCCTATGCAGTATAGGTAAGACACCCCTCTAGCAGGCCTTACAGCCCTAAGGCAGGGTGCACTATACCATAGGTGAGGGTACCAGTGCATGAGCACTGTGCCCCTACAGTGTCTAAGCAAAACCTTAGACATTGTAAGTGCAGGGTAGCCATAAGAGTATATGGTCTGGGAGTCTGTTTTACACGAACTCCACAGCACCATAATGGCTACACTGAAAACTGGGAAGTTTGGTATCAAACTTCTCAGCACAATAAATGCACACTGATGCCAGTGTACATTTTATTGTAAAATACACCACAGAGGGCACCTTAGAGGTGCCCCCTGAAACTTAACCGACTATCTGTGTAGGCTGACTGGTTCCAGCAGCCTGCCACACTAGAGACATGTTGCTGGCCCCATGGGGAGAGTGCCTTTGTCACTCTGAGGCCAGTAACAAAGCCTGCACTGGGTGGAGATGCTAACACCTCCCCCAGGCAGGAGCTGTAACACCTGGCGGTGAGCCTCAAAGGCTCACCCCTTTGTCACAGCACCGCAGGACACTCCAGCTAGTGGAGTTGCCCGCCCCCTCCGGCCCCCACTTTTGGCGGCAAGGCCGGAGAAAATAATGAGAATAACAAGGAGGAGTCACTGGCCAGTCAGGACAGCCCCTAAGGTGTCCTGAGCTGAGGTGACTCTAACTTTTAGAAATCCTCCATCTTGCAGATGGAGGATTCCCCCAATAGGATTAGGGATGTGACCCCCTCCCCTTGGGAGGAGGCACAAAGAGGGTGTACCCACCCTCAGGGCTAGTAGCCATTGGCTACTAACCCCCCAGACCTAAACACGCCCTTAAATTTAGTATTTAAGGGCTTCCCTGAACCTAAGATTTTAGATTCCTGCAACTACAAGAAGAAGGACTGCCGAGCTGACAAACCCCTGCAGAGGAAGAACAGAAGACACCAACTGCCTTGGCCCCAGACTTACCGGCCTGTCTCCTGCCTTCCAAAGAACCTGCTCCAGCGACGCTTTCCAAGGGACCAGCGACCTCTGAATCCTCTGAGGACTGCCCTGCTTCGAAAAAGACAAGAAACTCCCGAGGACAGCGGCACTGCTCCAAAAGAACTGCAACTTTGTTACAAGGAGCAGATTTAAAGACCCCTGCAACTCCCCGCAAGAAGCGTGAGACTTGCAACACTGCACCCGGGGACCCCGACTGGTGGAGAACAACTAACTCAGGGAGGACCCTCCGGCGACTCTACGACTGTGAGTAACCAAAGTTGTCCCCCCTGAGCCCCCACAGCGACGCCTGCAGAGGGAATCCCCAGGCTCCCCCTGACCGCGACTGTCTGAACTCCATTTCCCGACGGCTGGAAAAGACCCTGCACCCGCAGCCCCCAGCCCCTAAAGAAACGGAATTTCTGTGCAGGAGTGACCCCCAGGAGGCCCTCTCCCTTGCCCAGGTGGTGGCTACCCCGAGGAGCCCCCCCCTTGCCTGCCTGCATCGCTGAAGAGACCCCTTGGTCTCCCATTGAAACCTGAAGGAAACCCGACGCGTGTTTGCACACTGCACCCGGCCGCCCCCGCGCTGCTGAGGGTGTACTTTCTGTGCTACTTTGTGTCCCCCACGGTGCCCTACAAAACCCCCCTGGTCTGCCCTCCGAAGACGCGGGTACTTACCTGCTGGCAGACTGGAACCGGGGCACCCCCTTCTCTCCATTATAGCCTATGTGTTTTGGGCACCTCTTTGACCTTTGCACCTGACCGGCCCTGAGCTGCTGGTGTGATAACTTTGGGGTTGCTCTGAACCCCCAACGGTGGGCTACCTTGGACCAAAAACTGAAAACTGTAAGTGACTTACTTACCTGTGAAAACTAACAATAACTTACCTCCCCCAGGAACTGTGAAAATTGCACTGTGTCCACTTTTAAAACAGCTTATTGTGTTTTATGTGAAAAGTATACATGCTAAAGTAATGATTCAAAGTTCCTAGAGTACTTACCTGCAATACCTTTCAAAAGAGCTATTACATGTAAAATTTGAACCTGTGGTTCTTAAAATAAACTAAGAAAAGATATTTTTCTATAACAAAACCTATTGGCTGGATTTGTCTCTGAGTGTGTGTACCTCATTTATTGTCTATGTGTATGTACAACAAATGCTTAACACTACTCCTTGGATAAGCCTACTGCTCGACCACACTACCACAAAATAGAGCATTAGTATTATCTCTTTTTACCACTATTTTACCTCTAAGGGGAACCCTTGGACTCTGTGCATGCTATTCCTTACTTTGAAATAGCACATACAGAGCCAACTTCCTACATTGGTGGATCAGCGGTGGGGTACAAGACTTTGCATTTGCTGGACTACTCAGCCAATACCTGATCACACGACAAATTCCAAAATTGTCATTAGAAATTGATGTTTGCAATTTGAAAAGTTTTCTAAATTCTTTAAAGTCCTGCTAGGGCCTTGTGTTAGTCCCTGTTAGCATTTCTTTTAGAGTTTAAAAGTTTGTAAAAGTTTGAATTAGATTCTAGAACTAGTTTTAGATTCTTAAAAGCATTCCAACTTTTAGAAAAATAATGTCTAGTACAGAGATGAATGTGGTGGAACTCGACACCACACCTTACCTCCATCTCCAGATGAAAGAGCTAAGGTCACTCTGTAACATAAGAAAAATAACAATGGGCTCCAGACCTACCAAAGTACAGCTCCAGGAGCTGTTGGCAGAGTATGATAGAGCCAACCCCTCTGTGGATAACACAGAGGAGGATGATAGTGAACTGGAGGAAGAATCCCCTCCACCAGTCCTATCTAGGGAGAACAGGGCTTCTCAAGCCCTGACTCCAAAAATAATAGTCAGAGATACTGGCTCCCTCACAGGAGGGTCCAGCCTCTCTGAAATCACTGAGGATAACTCCAGTGAAGAGGACATCCAGTTAGCCAGGATGGCCAAAAGATTGGCTTTGGAAAAACAGATCCTAGCCATAGAAAGGGAAAGACAAGAGATGGGCCTAGGACCCATCAATGGTGGCAGCAACATAACTAGGGTCAGAGATTCTCCTGACATGTTGAAAATCCCCAAAGGGATTGTAACTAAATATGAAGATGGTGATAACATCACCAAATGGTTCACAGCTTTTGAGAGGGCTTGTGAAACCAGAAAAGTGAACAAATCTCACTGGGGTGCTCTCCTTTGGGAAATGTTCACAGGAAAGTGTAGGGATAGACTCCTCACACTCTCTAAAAAAGATGCAGAATCTTATGACCTCATGAAGGGTACCCTGATTGAGGGCTTTGGATTCTCCACTGAGGAGTATAGGATTAGATTCAGGGGGGCTCAAAAATCCTCGAGCCAGACCTGGGTTGACTTTGTAGACTACTCAGTAAAAACACTAGATGGTTGGATTCAAGGCAATGGTGTAAATGACTATGATGGGCTGTACAATTTATTTGTGAAAGAACACCTATTAAGTAATTGTTTCAATGATAAACTGCATCAGCATCTGGTGGACCTAGGACCAATTTCTCCCCAAGAATTGGGAAAGAAGGCGGACCATTGGGTCAAGACTAGGGTGTCCAAAACTTCCACAGGGGGTGACCAAAAGAAAGGGGTCACAAAACCTCCCCAGGGGAAAGGTGGTGAGACAGCCAAAAACAAAGATAGTAAAGAGTCTTCTACAGGCCCCCAAAAACCTGCACCGGAGGGTGGGCCCAGAGCCTCTTCACAATAGAATTCTGGGTACAAGGGTAAAAACTTTGATCCCAAAAAGGCCTGGTGTCGTAACTGTAGTCAGTCTGGACACCAAACTGGAGACAAGGCCTGTCCCAAGAAAGATACCACTTCTAACTCCCATCCAGCTAAAACTGGAATGGCCAGTCTCCAAGTGGGATCAACAGTGTGCCCAGAGCAAATCAGGTGTCACACTGAAGCTACATTAGTCTCTGAGGGTGGGGTGGATTTAGCCACACTGGCTGCCTGGCCCCCTAACATGCAAAAATACAGGCAGCAGCTCTTAATTAATGGGACAAGTGTAGAGGGCCTGAGGGATACAGGTGCCAGTGTCACCATGGTGACAGAGAAACTGGTTTCCCCTGGCCAATACCTGGCTGGACAAACTTATCCAGTCACCAACGCTGACAATCAGACTAAAGTACATCCCATGGCTATGGTAACTTTAGAGTGGGGAGGGGTCAAAGGCCTGAAACAGGTGGTGGTCTCCTCAAATATCCCAGTAGACTGTTTGCTTGGAAATGACCTGGAGTCCTCAGCATGGGCTGAGGTAGAACTGAAAACCCATGCAGCCATGCTGGGTATCCCTGAACTGGTGTGTGTCAAGACTAGGGCACAGTGCAAGGCACAGGGTGAAAAAGTAGAGCTGGAGTCTGGAAAAATGGCCCAGCCTACCAAGAGAAAAGGAAAGTCAGCTGGGAAACCAGGTGCAACACAACACCAAAAAGAGAACCTCTCTTCTCAGGAAGAAGTTCTGCCCTCTGAGGGAACTGAGCCTATGGAGCTGGAACCTTATCAGGTTGAGCTCTTGGGCCCAGGGGGACCCTCAAGGGAAGAGTTGTGTAAGGGACAAGAAACCTGTCCCTCTCTTGAAGGCCTTAGGCAGCAAGCTGCTGAAGAGTCCAAAGGCAAGAAAAATGGAACACATAGGGTCTATTGGGAAGATGGACTCCTGTACACTGAGGCAAGAGATCCCAAACCTGGTGCCACTAGGAGAGTGGTAGTGCCTCAGGGTTTCAGAGAGTTTATTCTGACCTTAGCCCATAATATTCCCCTTGCTGGGCATTTGGGACAAACCAAGACGTGGGAGAGGTTAGTCAACCACTTCTACTGGCCCAATATGTCCCAGAAGGTTAAGGAGTTTTGCCTCTCCTGCCCCACCTGTCAATCCAGTGGTAAGACAGGTGGGCATCCAAAGGCCCCCCTCATTCCACTTCCAGTGGTGGGGGTCCCCTTTGAAAGAGTGGGTGTGGACATAGTGGGTCCACTGGAACCTCCCACAGCCTCAGGAAATATGTACATCCTAGTAGTAGTGGATCATGCTACTAGGTATCCTGAAGCTATTTCCCTTAGGTCGACTACTGCCCCTGCAGTAGCCAAGGCCCTCATTGGTATCTTTACCAGAGTGGGTTTCCCTAAGGAGGTGGTGTCTGACAGAGGTACCAACTTCATGTCAGCATACCTAAAACACATGTGGAATGAGTGTGGAGTGACTTACAAATTCACTACACCATATCATCCACAAACTAATGGCCTTGTTGAGAGATTCAACAAGACATTAAAGGGCATGATCATGGGGCTCCCAGAAAAACTCAAAAGGAGATGGGATGTCCTCCTGCCATGTCTGCTTTTCGCTTACAGAGAGGTGCCTCAGAAGGGAGTAGGATTCTCACCCTTTGAACTTCTGTTTGGCCACCCTGTAAGGGGACCACTTGCTCTTGTTAAAGAAGGCTGGGAGAGACCTCTTCATGAGCCTAAACAAGACATAGTGGACTATGTACTTGGCCTTCGCTCAAGAACGGCAGAGTACATGGAAAAGGCAAGTAAAAACCTTGAGGCCAGCCAACAACTCCAGAAGTTGTGGTATGACCAAAAGGCTGCACTGGTTGAATTTCAACCAGGGCAGAAAGTCTGGGTTCTGGGGCCTGTGGCTCCCAGGGCACTTCAGGACAAATGGAGTGGCCCTTACCCAGTACTAGAGAAGAAGAGTCAGGTCACCTACCTGGTGGACCTGGGCACAAGCAGGAGCCCCAAGAGGGTGATCCATGTGAACCGCCTTAAGCTCTTCCATGACAGGGCTGATGTAAATCTGTTGATGGTAACAGATGAGGACCAGGAAGCTGAGAGTGAGCCTCTCCCTGATCTCCTCTCATCAGACCCTAAAGATGGCTCAGTAGATGGAGTGATCTACTCAGACACCCTCTCTAGCCAACAGCAGTCTGACTGCAGGAAGGTCCTGCAGCAGTTTGCTGAACTCTTTTCCCTAACCCCTGGTCAGACACACCTGTGTACCCATGATGTGGACACAGGAGACAGCATGCCTGTCAAAAACAAAATATTTAGACAGTCTGACCAAGTTAAGGAAAGCATCAAGGTGGAAGTCCACAAGATGCTGGAATTGGGAGTAATTGAGTACTCTGACAGCCCCTGGGCTAGCCCAGTGGTCTTAGTCCCCAAACCTCACACCAAAGAAGGGAAGAGAGAGATGAGGTTTTGTGTGGACTACAGAGGTCTCAACTCTGTCACCAAGACAGATGCTCATCCCATTCCTAGAGCTGATGAGCTAATAGACAAATTAGGGGCTGCCAAATTCTTAAGTACCTTTGACTTAACAGCAGGGTACTGGCAAATCAAAATGGCCCCTGGAGCAAAAGAAAAGACAGCATTCTCCACACCTGATGGGCATTATCAGTTCACTGTTATGCCCTTTGGTTTAAAGAATGCCCCTGCCACCTTCCAAAGGTTGGTGAATCAAGTCCTTGCTGGGTTGGAATCCTTTAGTGCAGCTTATCTTGATGATATTGCTGTCTTCAGCTCCACCTGGCAGGATCACCTGGTCCACCTGAAGAAGGTTTTGAAGGCCCTGCAATCTGCAGGCCTCTCTATCAAGGCATCCAAATGCCAGAAAGGGAAGGGAACTGTGGTTTACTTGGGACACCTTGTAGGTGGAGGCCAAGTTCAGCCACTCCAACCCAAGATCCAGACTATTCTGGACTGGGTAGCTCCAAAAACCCAGACTCAAGTCAGGGCATTCCTTGGCTTGACTGGGTACTATAGGAGGTTTGTGAAGGGATATGGATCCATTGTGACAGCCCTCACAGAACTCACCTCCAAGAAAATGCCCAAGAAAGTAAACTGGACTGTAGAATGCCAACAGGCCTTTGACACCCTGAAGCAAGCTATGTGCACAGCACCAGTTCTAAAAGCTCCAGATTACTCCAAGCAATTCATTGTGCAAACAGATGCCTCTGAACATGGGATAGGGGCAGTTTTGTCCCAAACAAATGATGATGGCCATGACCAGCCTGTTGCTTTCATTAGCAGGAGGTTACTCCCCAGGGAGCAGCGTTGGAGTGCCATTGAGAGGGAGGCCTTTGCTGTGGTTTGGTCCCTGAAGAAGTTGAGACCATACCTCTTTGGTACTCACTTCCTAGTTCGGACTGACCACAGACCTCTCAGATGGCTGATGCAAATGAAAGGTGAAAATCCAAAACTGTTGAGGTGGTCCATCTCCCTACAGGGAATGGACTTTGTAGTGGAACACAGACCTGGGACTGCCCATGCCAATGCAGATGGCCTTTCCAGGTTCTTCCACTTAGAAAATGAAGACTCTCTTGGGAAAGGTTAGTCTCATCCTCTTTCGTTTGGGGGGGGGGTTGTGTAAGGAAATGCCTCCTTGGCATGGTTACCCCCTGACTTTTTGCCTTTGCTGATGCTATGTTTTGAATTGAAAGTGTGCTGAGGCCTGCTAACCAGGCCCCAGCACCAGTGTTCTTTCCCTAACCTGTACTTTTGATTCCACAATTGGCACACCCTGGCATCCAGATAAGTCCCTTGTAACTGGTACCTCTGGTACCAAGGGCCATGATGCCAGGGAAGGTCTCTAAGGGCTGCAGCATGTATTATGCCACCCTAGAGACCCCTCACTCAGCACAGACACACTGCTTACCAGCTTGTGTGTGCTAGTGAGAACAAAATGAGTAAGTCGACATGGCACTCCCCTCAGGGTGCCATGCCAGCCTCTCACTGCCTATGCAGTATAGGTAAGACACCCCTCTAGCAGGCCTTACAGCCCTAAGGCAGGGTGCAATATACCATAGGTGAGGGTACCAGTGCATGAGCACTGTGCCCCTACAGTGTCTAAGCAAAACCTTAGACATTGTAAGTGCAGGGTAGCCATAAGAGTATATGGTCTGGGAGTCTGTTTTACACGAACTCCACAGCACCATAATGGCTACACTGAAAACTGGGAAGTTTGGTATCAAACTTCTCAGCACAATAAATGCACACTGATGCCAGTGTACATTTTATTGTAAAATACACCACAGAGGGCACCTTAGAGGTGCCCCCCTGAAACTTAACCGACTATCTGTGTAGGCTGACTGGTTCCAGCAGCCTGCCACACTAGAGACATGTTGCTGGCCCCATGGGGAGAGTGCCTTTGTCACTCTGAGGCCAGTAACAAAGCCTGCACTGGGTGGAGATGCTAACACCTCCCCCAGGCAGGAGCTGTAACACCTGGCGGTGAGCCTCAAAGGCTCACCCCTTTGTCACAGCACCGCAGGACACTCCAGCTAGTGGAGTTGCCCGCCCCCTCCGGCCCCCACTTTTGGCGGCAAGGCCGGAGAAAATAATGAGAATAACAAGGAGGAGTCACTGGCCAGTCAGGACAGCCCCTAAGGTGTCCTGAGCTGAGGTGACTCTAACTTTTAGAAATCCTCCATCTTGCAGATGGAGGATTCCCCCAATAGGATTAGGGATGTGACCCCCTCCCCTTGGGAGGAGGCACAAAGAGGGTGTACCCACCCTCAGGGCTAGTAGCCATTGGCTACTAACCCCCCAGACCTAAACACGCCCTTAAATTTAGTATTTAAGGGCTTCCCTGAACCTAAGATTTTAGATTCCTGCAACTACAAGAAGAAGGACTGCCGAGCTGACAAACCCCTGCAGAGGAAGAACAGAAGACACCAACTGCCTTGGCCCCAGACTTACCGGCCTGTCTCCTGCCTTCCAAAGAACCTGCTCCAGCGACGCTTTCCAAGGGACCAGCGACCTCTGAATCCTCTGAGGACTGCCCTGCTTCGAAAAAGACAAGAAACTCCCGAGGACAGCGGCACTGCTCCAAAAGAACTGCAACTTTGTTACAAGGAGCAGATTTAAAGACCCCTGCAACTCCCCGCAAGAAGCGTGAGACTTGCAACACTGCACCCGGGGACCCCGACTGGTGGAGAACAACTAACTCAGGGAGGACCCTCCGGCGACTCTACGACTGTGAGTAACCAAAGTTGTCCCCCCTGAGCCCCCACAGCGACGCCTGCAGAGGGAATCCCCAGGCTCCCCCTGACCGCGACTGTCTGAACTCCATTTCCCGACGGCTGGAAAAGACCCTGCACCCGCAGCCCCCAGCCCCTAAAGAAACGGAATTTCTGTGCAGGAGTGACCCCCAGGAGGCCCTCTCCCTTGCCCAGGTGGTGGCTACCCCGAGGAGCCCCCCCCTTGCCTGCCTGCATCGCTGAAGAGACCCCTTGGTCTCCCATTGAAACCTGAAGGAAACCCGACGCGTGTTTGCACACTGCACCCGGCCGCCCCCGCGCTGCTGAGGGTGTACTTTCTGTGCTACTTTGTGTCCCCCCCGGTGCCCTACAAAACCCCCCTGGTCTGCCCTCCGAAGACGCGGGTACTTACCTGCTGGCAGACTGGAACCGGGGCACCCCCTTCTCTCCATTATAGCCTATGTGTTTTGGGCACCTCTTTGACCTTTGCACCTGACCGGCCCTGAGCTGCTGGTGTGATAACTTTGGGGTTGCTCTGAACCCCCAACGGTGGGCTACCTTGGACCAAAAACTGAAAACTGTAAGTGACTTACTTACCTGTGAAAACTAACAATAACTTACCTCCCCCAGGAACTGTGAAAATTGCACTGTGTCCACTTTTAAAACAGCTTATTGTGTTTTATGTGAAAAGTATACATGCTAAAGTAATGATTCAAAGTTCCTAGAGTACTTACCTGCAATACCTTTCAAAAGAGCTATTACATGTAAAATTTGAACCTGTGGTTCTTAAAATAAACTAAGAAAAGATATTTTTCTATAACAAAACCTATTGGCTGGATTTGTCTCTGAGTGTGTGTACCTCATTTATTGTCTATGTGTATGTACAACAAATGCTTAACACTACTCCTTGGATAAGCCTACTGCTCGACCACACTACCACAAAATAGAGCATTAGTATTATCTCTTTTTACCACTATTTTACCTCTAAGGGGAACCCTTGGACTCTGTGCATGCTATTCCTTACTTTGAAATAGCACATACAGAGCCAACTTCCTACATTGGTGGATCAGCGGTGGGGTACAAGACTTTGCATTTGCTGGACTACTCAGCCAATACCTGATCACACGACAAATTCCAAAATTGTCATTAGAAATTGATGTTTGCAATTTGAAAAGTTTTCTAAATTCTTAAAAGTCCTGCTAGGGCCTTGTGTTAGTCCCTGTTAGCATTTCTTTTAGAGTTTAAAAGTTTGTAAAAGTTTGAATTAGATTCTAGAACTAGTTTTAGATTCTTAAAAGCATTCCAACTTTTAGAAAAATAATGTCTAGTACAGAGATGAATGTGGTGGAACTCGACACCACACCTTACCTCCATCTCCAGATGAAAGAGCTAAGGTCACTCTGTAACATAAGAAAAATAACAATGGGCTCCAGACCTACCAAAGTACAGCTCCAGGAGCTGTTGGCAGAGTATGATAGAGCCAACCCCTCTGTGGATAACACAGAGGAGGATGATAGTGAACTGGAGGAAGAATCCCCTCCACCAGTCCTATCTAGGGAGAACAGGGCTTCTCAAGCCCTGACTCCAAAAATAATAGTCAGAGATACTGGCTCCCTCACAGGAGGGTCCAGCCTCTCTGAAATCACTGAGGATAACTCCAGTGAAGAGGACATCCAGTTAGCCAGGATGGCCAAAAGATTGGCTTTGGAAAAACAGATCCTAGCCATAGAAAGGGAAAGACAAGAGATGGGCCTAGGACCCATCAATGGTGGCAGCAACATAACTAGGGTCAGAGATTCTCCTGACATGTTGAAAATCCCCAAAGGGATTGTAACTAAATATGAAGATGGTGATAACATCACCAAATGGTTCACAGCTTTTGAGAGGGCTTGTGAAACCAGAAAAGTGAACAAATCTCACTGGGGTGCTCTCCTTTGGGAAATGTTCACAGGAAAGTGTAGGGATAGACTCCTCACACTCTCTAAAAAAGATGCAGAATCTTATGACCTCATGAAGGGTACCCTGATTGAGGGCTTTGGATTCTCCACTGAGGAGTATAGGATTAGATTCAGGGGGGCTCAAAAATCCTCGAGCCAGACCTGGGTTGACTTTGTAGACTACTCAGTAAAAACACTAGATGGTTGGATTCAAGGCAATGGTGTAAATGACTATGATGGGCTGTACAATTTATTTGTGAAAGAACACCTATTAAGTAATTGTTTCAATGATAAACTGCATCAGCATCTGGTGGACCTAGGACCAATTTCTCCCCAAGAATTGGGAAAGAAGGCGGACCATTGGGTCAAGACTAGGGTGTCCAAAACTTCCACAGGGGGTGACCAAAAGAAAGGGGTCACAAAACCTCCCCAGGGGAAAGGTGGTGAGACAGCCAAAAACAAAGATAGTAAAGAGTCTTCTACAGGCCCCCAAAAACCTGCACCGGAGGGTGGGCCCAGAGCCTCTTCACAATAGAATTCTGGGTACAAGGGTAAAAACTTTGATCCCAAAAAGGCCTGGTGTCGTAACTGTAGTCAGTCTGGACACCAAACTGGAGACAAGGCCTGTCCCAAGAAAGATACCACTTCTAACTCCCATCCAGCTAAAACTGGAATGGCCAGTCTCCAAGTGGGATCAACAGTGTGCCCAGAGCAAATCAGGTGTCACACTGAAGCTACATTAGTCTCTGAGGGTGGGGTGGATTTAGCCACACTGGCTGCCTGGCCCCCTAACATGCAAAAATACAGGCAGCAGCTCTTAATTAATGGGACAAGTGTAGAGGGCCTGAGGGATACAGGTGCCAGTGTCACCATGGTGACAGAGAAACTGGTTTCCCCTGGCCAATACCTGGCTGGACAAACTTATCCAGTCACCAACGCTGACAATCAGACTAAAGTACATCCCATGGCTATGGTAACTTTAGAGTGGGGAGGGGTCAAAGGCCTGAAACAGGTGGTGGTCTCCTCAAATATCCCAGTAGACTGTTTGCTTGGAAATGACCTGGAGTCCTCAGCATGGGCTGAGGTAGAACTGAAAACCCATGCAGCCATGCTGGGTATCCCTGAACTGGTGTGTGTCAAGACTAGGGCACAGTGCAAGGCACAGGGTGAAAAAGTAGAGCTGGAGTCTGGAAAAATGGCCCAGCCTACCAAGAGAAAAGGAAAGTCAGCTGGGAAACCAGGTGCAACACAACACCAAAAAGAGAACCTCTCTTCTCAGGAAGAAGTTCTGCCCTCTGAGGGAACTGAGCCTATGGAGCTGGAACCTTATCAGGTTGAGCTCTTGGGCCCAGGGGGACCCTCAAGGGAAGAGTTGTGTAAGGGACAAGAAACCTGTCCCTCTCTTGAAGGCCTTAGGCAGCAAGCTGCTGAAGAGTCCAAAGGCAAGAAAAATGGAACACATAGGGTCTATTGGGAAGATGGACTCCTGTACACTGAGGCAAGAGATCCCAAACCTGGTGCCACTAGGAGAGTGGTAGTGCCTCAGGGTTTCAGAGAGTTTATTCTGACCTTAGCCCATAATATTCCCCTTGCTGGGCATTTGGGACAAACCAAGACGTGGGAGAGGTTAGTCAACCACTTCTACTGGCCCAATATGTCCCAGAAGGTTAAGGAGTTTTGCCTCTCCTGCCCCACCTGTCAATCCAGTGGTAAGACAGGTGGGCATCCAAAGGCCCCCCTCATTCCACTTCCAGTGGTGGGGGTCCCCTTTGAAAGAGTGGGTGTGGACATAGTGGGTCCACTGGAACCTCCCACAGCCTCAGGAAATATGTACATCCTAGTAGTAGTGGATCATGCTACTAGGTATCCTGAAGCTATTTCCCTTAGGTCGACTACTGCCCCTGCAATAGCCAAGGTCCTCATTGGTATCTTTACCAGAGTGGGTTTCCCTAAGGAGGTGGTGTCTGACAGAGGTACCAACTTCATGTCAGCATACCTAAAACACATGTGGAATGAGTGTGGAGTGACTTACAAATTCACTACACCATATCATCCACAAACTAATGGCCTTGTTGAGAGATTCAACAAGACATTAAAGGGCATGATCATGGGGCTCCCAGAAAAACTCAAAAGGAGATGGGATGTCCTCCTGCCATGTCTGCTTTTTGCTTACAGAGAGGTGCCTCAGAAGGGAGTAGGATTCTCACCCTTTGAACTTCTGTTTGGCCACCCTGTAAGGGGACCACTTGCTCTTGTTAAAGAAGGCTGGGAGAGACCTCTTCATGAGCCTAAACAAGACATAGTGGACTATGTACTTGGCCTTCGCTCAAGAACGGCAGAGTACATGGAAAAGGCAAGTAAAAACCTTGAGGCCAGCCAACAACTCCAGAAGTTGTGGTATGACCAAAAGGCTGCACTGGTTGAATTTCAACCAGGGCAGAAAGTCTGGGTTCTGGGGCCTGTGGCTCCCAGGGCACTTCAGGACAAATGGAGTGGCCCTTACCCAGTACTAGAGAAGAAGAGTCAGGTCACCTACCTGGTGGACCTGGGCACAAGCAGGAGCCCCAAGAGGGTGATCCATGTGAACCGCCTTAAGCTCTTCCATGACAGGGCTGATGTAAATCTGTTGATGGTAACAGATGAGGACCAGGAAGCTGAGAGTGAGCCTCTCCCTGATCTCCTCTCATCAGACCCTAAAGATGGCTCAGTAGATGGAGTGATCTACTCAGACACCCTCTCTAGCCAACAGCAGTCTGACTGCAGGAAGGTCCTGCAGCAGTTTGCTGAACTCTTTTCCCCTGGTCAGACACACCTGTGTACCCATGATGTGGACACAGGAGACAGCATGCCTGTCAAAAACAAAATATTTAGACAGTCTGACCAAGTTAAGGAAAGCATCAAGGTGGAAGTCCACAAGATGCTGGAATTGGGAGTAATTGAGTACTCTGACAGCCCCTGGGCTAGCCCAGTGGTCTTAGTCCCCAAACCTCACACCAAAGAAGGGAAGAGAGAGATGAGGTTTTGTGTGGACTACAGAGGTCTCAACTCTGTCACCAAGACAGATGCTCATCCCATTCCTAGAGCTGATGAGCTAATAGACAAATTAGGGGCTGCCAAATTCTTAAGTACCTTTGACTTAACAGCAGGGTACTGGCAAATCAAAATGGCCCCTGGAGCAAAAGAAAAGACAGCATTCTCCACACCTGATGGGCATTATCAGTTCACTGTTATGCCCTTTGGTTTAAAGAATGCCCCTGCCACCTTCCAAAGGTTGGTGAATCAAGTCCTTGCTGGGTTGGAATCCTTTAGTGCAGCTTATCTTGATGATATTGCTGTCTTCAGCTCCACCTGGCAGGATCACCTGGTCCACCTGAAGAAGGTTTTGAAGGCCCTGCAATCTGCAGGCCTCTCTATCAAGGCATCCAAATGCCAGATAGGGCAGGGAACTGTGGTTTACTTGGGACACCTTGTAGGTGGAGGCCAAGTTCAGCCACTCCAACCCAAGATCCAGACTATTCTGGACTGGGTAGCTCCAAAAACCCAGACTCAAGTCAGGGCATTCCTTGGCTTGACTGGGTACTATAGGAGGTTTGTGAAGGGATATGGATCCATTGTGACAGCCCTCACAGAACTCACCTCCAAGAAAATGCCCAAGAAAGTAAACTGGACTGTAGAATGCCAACAGGCCTTTGACACCCTGAAGCAAGCTATGTGCACAGCACCAGTTCTAAAAGCTCCAGATTACTCCAAGCAATTCATTGTGCAAACAGATGCCTCTGAACATGGGATAGGGGCAGTTTTGTCCCAAACAAATGATGATGGCCATGACCAGCCTGTTGCTTTCATTAGCAGGAGGTTACTCCCCAGGGAGCAGCGTTGGAGTGCCATTGAGAGGGAGGCCTTTGCTGTGGTTTGGTCCCTGAAGAAGTTGAGACCATACCTCTTTGGTACTCACTTCCTAGTTCAGACTGACCACAGACCTCTCAGATGGCTGATGCAAATGAAAGGTGAAAATCCAAAACTGTTGAGGTGGTCCATCTCCCTACAGGGAATGGACTTTGTAGTGGAACACAGACCTGGGACTGCCCATGCCAATGCAGATGGCCTTTCCAGGTTCTTCCACTTAGAAAATGAAGACTCTCTTGGGAAAGGTTAGTCTCATCCTCTTTCGTTTGGGGGGGGGGGTTGTGTAAGGAAATGCCTCCTTGGCATGGTTACCCCCTGACTTTTTGCCTTTGCTGATGCTATGTTTTGAATTGAAAGTGTGCTGAGGCCTGCTAACCAGGCCCCAGCACCAGTGTTCTTTCCCTAACCTGTACTTTTGATTCCACAATTGGCACACCCTGGCATCCAGATAAGTCCCTTGTAACTGGTACCTCTGGTACCAAGGGCCCTGATGCCAGGGAAGGTCTCTAAGGGCTGCAGCATGTATTATGCCACCCTAGAGACCCCTCACTCAGCACAGACACACTGCTTACCAGCTTGTGTGTGCTAGTGAGAACAAAATGAGTAAGTCGACATGGCACTCCCCTCAGGGTGCCATGCCAGCCTCTCACTGCCTATGCAGTATAGGTAAGACACCCCTCTAGCAGGCCTTACAGCCCTAAGGCAGGGTGCAATATACCATAGGTGAGGGTACCAGTGCATGAGCACTGTGCCCCTACAGTGTCTAAGCAAAACCTTAGACATTGTAAGTGCAGGGTAGCCATAAGAGTATATGGTCTGGGAGTCTGTTTTACACGAACTCCACAGCACCATAATGGCTACACTGAAAACTGGGAAGTTTGGTATCAAACTTCTCAGCACAATAAATGCACACTGATGCCAGTGTACATTTTATTGTAAAATACACCACAGAGGGCACCTTAGAGGTGCCCCCCTGAAACTTAACCGACTATCTGTGTAGGCTGACTGGTTCCAGCAGCCTGCCACACTAGAGACATGTTGCTGGCCCCATGGGGAGAGTGCCTTTGTCACTCTGAGGCCAGTAACAAAGCCTGCACTGGGTGGAGATGCTAACACCTCCCCCAGGCAGGAGCTGTAACACCTGGCGGTGAGCCTCAAAGGCTCACCCCTTTGTCACAGCACCGCAGGACACTCCAGCTAGTGGAGTTGCCCGCCCCCTCCGGCCCCGGCCCCCACCTTTGGCGGCAAGGCCGGAGAAAATAATGAGAATAACAAGGAGGAGTCACTGGCCAGTCAGGACAGCCCTTAAGGTGTCCTGAGCTGAGGTGACTCTAACTTTTAGAAATCCTCCATCTTGCAGATGGAGGATTCCCCCAATAGGATTAGGGATGTGACCCCCTCCCCTTGGGAGGAGGCACAAAGAGGGTGTACCCACCCTCAGGGCTAGTAGCCATTGGCTACTAACCCCCCAGACCTAAACACGCCCTTAAATTTAGTATTTAAGGGCTTCCCTGAACCTAAGATTTTAGATTCCTGCAACTACAAGAAGAAGAACTGCCGAGCTGACAAACCCCTGCAGAGGAAGAACAGAAGACACCAACTGCCTTGGCCCCAGACTTACCGGCCTGTCTCCTGCCTTCCTAAGAACCTGCTCCAGCGACGCTTTCCAAGGGACCAGCGACCTCTGAATCCTCTGAGGACTGCCCTGCTTCGAAAAAGACAAGAAACTCCCGAGGACAGCGGCACTGCTCCAAAAGAACTGCAACTTTGTTACAAGGAGCAGATTTAAAGACCCTGCAACTCCCCGCAAGAAGCGTGAGACTTGCAACACTGCACCCGGCGACCCCGACTGGTGGAGAACAACTAACTCAGGGAGGACCCTCCGGCGACTCTACGACTGTGAGTAACCAAAGTTGTCCCCCCTGAGCCCCCACAGCGACGCCTGCAGAGGGAATCCCCAGGCTCCCCCTGACCGCGACTGTCTGAACTCCATTTCCCGACGGCTGGAAAAGACCCTGCACCCGCAGCCCCCAGCCCCTAAAGAAACGGAACTTCTGTGCAGGAGTGACCCCCAGGAGGCCCTCTCCCTTGCCCAGGTGGTGGCTACCCCGAGGAGCCCCCCCCTTGCCTGCCTGCATCGCTGAAGAGACCCCTTGGTCTCCCATTGAAACCTGAAGGAAACCCGACGCGTGCTTGCACACTGCACCCGGCCGCCCCCGCGCTGCTGAGGGTGTACTTTCTGTGCTACTTTGTGTCCCCCCCGGTGCCCTACAAAAACCCCCTGGTCTGCCCTCCGAAGACGCGGGTACTTACCTGCTGGCAGACTGGAACCGGGGCACCCCCTTCTCTCCATTATAGCCTATGTGTTTTGGGCACCTCTTTGACCTTTTCACCTGACCGGCCCTGAGCTGCTGGTGTGATAACTTTGGGGTTGCTCTGAACCCCCAACGGTGGGCTACCTTGGACCAAAAACTGAAAACTGTAAGTGACTTACTTACCTGTGAAAACTAACAATAACTTACCTCCCCCAGGAACTGTGAAAATTGCACTGTGTCCACTTTTAAAACAGCTTATTGTGTTTTATGTGAAAAGTATACATGCTAAAGTAATGATTCAAAGTTCCTAGAGTACTTACCTGCAATACCTTTCAAAAGAGCTATTACATGTAAAATTTGAACCTGTGGTTCTTAAAATAAACTAAGAAAATATATTTTTCTATAACAAAACCTATTGGCTGGATTTGTCTCTGAGTGTGTGTACCTCATTTATTGTCTATGTGTATGTACAACAAATGCTTAACACTACTCCTTGGATAAGCCTACTGCTCGACCACACTACCACAAAATAGAGCATTAGTATTATCTCTTTTTACCACTATTTTACCTCTAAGGGGAACCCTTGGACTCTGTGCATGCTATTCCTTACTTTGAAATAGCACATACAGAGCCAACTTCCTACATTGGGGGATCAGCGGTGGGGTACAAGACTTTGCATTTGCTGGACTACTCAGCCAATACCTGATCACACGACAAATTCCAAAATTGTCATTAGAAATTGATGTTTGCAATTTGAAAAGTTTTCTAAATTCTTTAAAGTCCTGCTAGGGCCTTGTGTTAGTCCCTGTTAGCATTTCTTTTAGAGTTTAAAAGTTTGTAAAAGTTTGAATTAGATTCTAGAACTAGTTTTAGATTCTTAAAAGCATTCCAACTTTTAGGAGAATAATGTCTAGTACAGAGATGAATGTGGTGGAACTCGACACCACACCTTACCTCCATCTCCAGATGAAAGAGCTAAGATCACTCTGTAACATAAGAAAAATAACAATGGGCTCCAGACCTACCAAAGTACAGCTCCAGGAGCTGTTGGCAGAGTATGATAGAGCCAACCCCTCTGTGGATAACACAGAGGAGGATGATAGTGAACTGGAGGAAGAATCCCCTCCACCAGTCCTATCTAGGGAGAACAGGGCTTCTCAAGCCCTGACTCCAAAAATAATAGTCAGAGATACTGGCTCCCTCACAGGAGGGTCCAGCCTCTCTGAAATCACTGAGGATAACTCCAGTGAAGAGGACATCCAGTTAGCCAGGATGGCCAAAAGATTGGCTTTGGAAAAACAGATCCTAGCCATAGAAAGGGAAAGACAAGAGATGGGCCTAGGACCCATCAATGGTGGCAGCAACATAACTAGGGTCAGAGATTCTCCTGACATGTTGAAAATCCCCAAAGGGATTGTAACTAAATATGAAGATGGTGATGACATCACCAAATGGTTCACAGCTTTTGAGAGGGCTTGTGAAACCAGAAAAGTGAACAAATCTCACTGGGGTGCTCTCCTTTGTGAAATGTTCACAGGAAAGTGTAGGGATAGACTCCTCACACTCTCTAAAAAAGATGCAGAATCTTATGACCTCATGAAGGGTACCCTGATTGAGGGCTTTGGATTCTCCACTGAGGAGTATAGGATTAGATTCAGGGGGGCTCAAAAATCCTCGAGCCAGACCTGGGTTGACTTTGTAGACTACTCAGTAAAAACACTAGATGGTTGGATTCAAGGCAATGGTGTAAATGACTATGATGGGCTGTACAATTTATTTGTGAAAGAACACCTATTAAGTAATTGTTTCAATGATAAACTGCATCAGCATCTGGTGGACCTAGGACCAATTTCTCCCCAAGAATTGGGAAAGAAGGCGGACCATTGGGTCAAGACTAGGGTGTCCAAAACTTCCACAGGGGGTGACCAAAAGAAAGGGGTCACAAAACCTCCCCAGGGGAAAGGTGGTGAGACAGCCAAAAACAAAGATAGTAAAGAGTCTTCTACAGGCCCCCAAAAACCTGCACAGGAGGGTGGGCCCAGAGCCTCTTCACAAAACAATTCTGGGTACAAGGGTAAAAACTTTGATCCCAAAAAGGCCTGGTGTCGTAACTGTAGTCAGTCTGGACACCAAACTGGAGACAAGGCCTGTCCCAAGAAAGATACCACTTCTAACTCCCATCCAGCTAAAACTGGAATGGCCAGTCTCCAAGTGGGATCAACAGTGTGCCCAGAGCAAATCAGGTGTCACACTGAAGCTACATTAGTCTCTGAGGGTGGGGTGGATTTAGCCACACTGGCTGCCTGGCCCCCTAACATGCAAAAATACAGGCAGCAGCTCTTAATTAATGGGACAAGTGTAGAGGGCCTGAGGGATACAGGTGGCAGTGTCACCATGGTGACAGAGAAACTGGTTTCCGCTGGCCAATACCTGGCTGGACAAACTTATCCAGTCACCAACGCTGACAATCAGACTAAAGTACATCCCATGGCTATGGTAACTTTAGAGTGGGGAGGGGTCAAAGGCCTGAAACAGGTGGTGGTCTCCTCAAATATCCCAGTAGACTGTTTGCTTGGAAATGACCTGGAGTCCTCAGCATGGGCTGAGGTAGAACTGAAAACCCATGCAGCCATGCTGGGTATCCCTGAACTGGTGTGTGTCAAGACTAGGGCACAGTGCAAGGCACAGGGTGAAAAAGTAGAGCTGGAGTCTGGAAAAATGGCCCAGCCTACCAAGAGAAAAGGAAAGTCAGCTGGGAAACCAGGTGCAACACAACACCAAAAAGAGAACCTCTCTTCTCAGGAAGAAGTTCTGCCCTCTGAGGGAACTGAGCCTATGGAGCTGGAACCTTATCAGGTTGAGCTCTTGGGCCCAGGGGGACCCTCAAGGGAAGAGTTGTGTAAGGGACAAGAAACCTGTCCCTCTCTTGAAGGCCTTAGGCAGCAAGCTGCTGAAGAGTCCAAAGGCAAGAAAAATGGAACACATAGGGTCTATTGGGAAGATGGACTCCTGTACACTGAGGCAAGAGATCCCAAACCTGGTGCCACTAGGAGAGTGGTAGTGCCTCAGGGTTTCAGAGAGTTTATTCTGACCTTAGCCCATAATATTCCCCTTGCTGGGCATTTGGGACAAACCAAGACGTGGGAGAGGTTAGTCAACCACTTCTACTGGCCCAATATGTCCCAGAAGGTTAAGGAGTTTTGCCTCTCCTGCCCCACCTGTCAATCCAGTGGTAAGACAGGTGGGCATCCAAAGGCCCCCCTCATTCCACTTCCAGTGGTGGGGGTCCCCTTTGAAAGAGTGGGTGTGGACATAGTGGGTCCACTGGAACCTCCCACAGCCTCAGGAAATATGTACATCCTAGTAGTAGTGGATCATGCTACTAGGTATCCTGAAGCTATTTCCCTTAGGTCGACTACTGCCCCTGCAGTAGCCAAGGCCCTCATTGGTATCTTTACCAGAGTGGGTTTCCCTAAGGAGGTGGTGTCTGACAGAGGTACCAACTTCATGTCAGCATACCTAAAACACATGTGGAATGAGTGTGGAGTGACTTACAAATTCACTACACCATATCATCCACAAACTAATGGCCTTGTTGAGAGATTCAACAAGACATTAAAGGGCATGATCATGGGGCTCCCAGAAAAACTCAAAAGGAGATGGGATGTCCTCCTGCCATGTCTGCTTTTCGCTTACAGAGAGGTGCCTCAGAAGGGAGTAGGATTCTCACCCTTTGAACTTCTGTTTGGCCACCCTGTAAGGGGACCACTTGCTCTTGTTAAAGAAGGCTGGGAGAGACCTCTTCATGAGCCTAAACAAGACATAGTGGACTATGTACTTGGCCTTCGCTCAAGAACGGCAGAGTACATGGAAAAGGCAAGTAAAAACCTTGAGGCCAGCCAACAACTCCAGAAGTTGTGGTATGACCAAAAGGCTGCACTGGTTGAATTTCAACCAGGGCAGAAAGTCTGGGTTCTGGGGCCTGTGGCTCCCAGGGCACTTCAGGACAAATGGAGTGGCCCTTACCCAGTACTAGAGAAGAAGAGTCAGGTCACCTACCTGGTGGACCTGGGCACAAGCAGGAGCCCCAAGAGGGTGATCCATGTGAACCGCCTTAAGCTCTTCCATGACAGGGCTGATGTAAATCTGTTGATGGTAACAGATGAGGACCAGGAAGCTGAGAGTGAGCCTCTCCCTGATCTCCTCTCATCAGACCCTAAAGATGGCTCAGTAGATGGAGTGATCTACTCAGACACCCTCTCTAGCCAACAGCAGTCTGACTGCAGGAAGGTCCTGCAGCAGTTTGCTGAACTCTTTTCCCTAACCCCTGGTCAGACACACCTGTGTACCCATGATGTGGACACAGGAGACAGCATGCCTGTCAAAAACAAAATATTTAGACAGTCTGACCAAGTTAAGGAAAGCATCAAGGTGGAAGTCCACAAGATGCTGGAATTGGGAGTAATTGAGTACTCTGACAGCCCCTGGGCTAGCCCAGTGGTCTTAGTCCCCAAACCTCACACCAAAGAAGGGAAGAGAGAGATGAGGTTTTGTGTGGACTACAGAGGTCTCAACTCTGTCACCAAGACAGATGCTCATCCCATTCCTAGAGCTGATGAGCTAATAGACAAATTAGGGGCTGCCAAATTCTTAAGTACCTTTGACTTAACAGCAGGGTACTGGCAAATCAAAATGGCCCCTGGAGCAAAAGAAAAGACAGCATTCTCCACACCTGATGGGCATTATCAGTTCACTGTTATGCCCTTTGGTTTAAAGAATGCCCCTGCCACCTTCCAAAGGTTGGTGAATCAAGTCCTTGCTGGGTTGGAATCCTTTAGTGCAGCTTATCTTGATGATATTGCTGTCTTCAGCTCCACCTGGCAGGATCACCTGGTCCACCTGAAGAAGGTTTTGAAGGCCCTGCAATCTGCAGGCCTCTCTATCAAGGCATCCAAATGCCAGAAAGGGCAGGGAACTGTGGTTTACTTGGGACACCTTGTAGGTGGAGGCCAAGTTCAGCCACTCCAACCCAAGATCCAGACTATTCTGGACTGGGTAGCTCCAAAAACCCAGACTCAAGTCAGGGCATTCCTTGGCTTGACTGGGTACTATAGGAGGTTTGTGAAGGGATATGGATCCATTGTGACAGCCCTCACAGAACTCACCTCCAAGAAAATGCCCAAGAAAGTAAACTGGACTGTAGAATGCCAACAGGCCTTTGACACCCTGAAGCAAGCTATGTGCACAGCACCAGTTCTAAAAGCTCCAGATTACTCCAAGCAATTCATTGTGCAAACAGATGCCTCTGAACATGGGATAGGGGCAGTTTTGTCCCAAACAAATGATGATGGCCATGACCAGCCTGTTGCTTTCATTAGCAGGAGGTTACTCCCCAGGGAGCAGCGTTGGAGTGCCATTGAGAGGGAGGCCTTTGCTGTGGTTTGGTCCCTGAAGAAGTTGAGACCATACCTCTTTGGTACTCACTTCCTAGTTCGGACTGACCACAGACCTCTCAGATGGCTGATGCAAATGAAAGGTGAAAATCCAAAACTGTTGAGGTGGTCCATCTCCCTACAGGGAATGGACTTTGTAGTGGAACACAGACCTGGGACTGCCCATGCCAATGCAGATGGCCTTTCCAGGTTCTTCCACTTAGAAAATGAAGACTCTCTTGGGAAAGGTTAGTCTCATCCTCTTTCGTTTGGGGGGGGGGTTGTGTAAGGAAATGCCTCCTTGGCATGGTTACCCCCTGACTTTTTGCCTTTGCTGATGCTATGTTTTGAATTGAAAGTGTGCTGAGGCCTGCTAACCAGGCCCCAGCACCAGTGTTCTTTCCCTAACCTGTACTTTTGATTCCACAATTGGCACACCCTGGCATCCAGATAAGTCCCTTGTAACTGGTACCTCTGGTACCAAGGGCCATGATGCCAGGGAAGGTCTCTAAGGGCTGCAGCATGTATTATGCCACCCTAGAGACCCCTCACTCAGCACAGACACACTGCTTACCAGCTTGTGTGTGCTAGTGAGAACAAAATGAGTAAGTCGACATGGCACTCCCCCTCAGGGTGCCATGCCAGCCTCTCACTGCCTATGCAGTATAGGTAAGACACCCCTCTAGCAGGCCTTACAGCCCTAAGGCAGGGTGCAATATACCATAGGTGAGGGTACCAGTGCATGAGCACTGTGCCCCTACAGTGTCTAAGCAAAACCTTAGACATTGTAAGTGCAGGGTAGCCATAAGAGTATATGGTCTGGGAGTCTGTTTTACACGAACTCCACAGCACCATAATGGCTACACTGAAAACTGGGAAGTTTGGTATCAAACTTCTCAGCACAATAAATGCACACTGATGCCAGTGTACATTTTATTGTAAAATACACCACAGAGGGCACCTTAGAGGTGCCCCCCTGAAACTTAACCGACTATCTGTGTAGGCTGACTGGTTCCAGCAGCCTGCCACACTAGAGACATGTTGCTGGCCCCATGGGGAGAGTGCCTTTGTCACTCTGAGGCCAGTAACAAAGCCTGCACTGGGTGGAGATGCTAACACCTCCCCCAGGCAGGAGCTGTAACACCTGGCGGTGAGCCTCAAAGGCTCACCCCTTTGTCACAGCACCGCAGGACACTCCAGCTAGTGGAGTTGCCCGCCCCCTCCGGCCCCCACTTTTGGCGGCAAGGCCGGAGAAAATAATGAGAATAACAAGGAGGAGTCACTGGCCAGTCAGGACAGCCCCTAAGGTGTCCTGAGCTGAGGTGACTCTAACTTTTAGAAATCCTCCATCTTGCAGATGGAGGATTCCCCCAATAGGATTAGGGATGTGACCCCCTCCCCTTGGGAGGAGGCACAAAGAGGGTGTACCCACCCTCAGGGCTAGTAGCCATTGGCTACTAACCCCCCAGACCTAAACACGCCCTTAAATTTAGTATTTAAGGGCTTCCCTGAACCTAAGATTTTAGATTCCTGCAACTACAAGAAGAAGGACTGCCGAGCTGACAAACCCCTGCAGAGGAAGAACAGAAGACACCAACTGCCTTGGCCCCAGACTTACCGGCCTGTCTCCTGCCTTCCAAAGAACCTGCTCCAGCGACGCTTTCCAAGGGACCAGCGACCTCTGAATCCTCTGAGGACTGCCCTGCTTCGAAAAAGACAAGAAACTCCCGAGGACAGCGGCACTGCTCCAAAAGAACTGCAACTTTGTTACAAGGAGCAGATTTAAAGACCCCTGCAACTCCCCGCAAGAAGCGTGAGACTTGCAACACTGCACCCGGGGACCCCGACTGGTGGAGAACAACTAACTCAGGGAGGACCCTCCGGCGACTCTACGACTGTGAGTAACCAAAGTTGTCCCCCCTGAGCCCCCACAGCGACGCCTGCAGAGGGAATCCCCAGGCTCCCCCTGACCGCGACTGTCTGAACTCCATTTCCCGACGGCTGGAAAAGACCCTGCACCCGCAGCCCCCAGCCCCTAAAGAAACGGAATTTCTGTGCAGGAGTGACCCCCAGGAGGCCCTCTCCCTTGCCCAGGTGGTGGCTACCCCGAGGAGCCCCCCCCTTGCCTGCCTGCATCGCTGAAGAGACCCCTTGGTCTCCCATTGAAACCTGAAGGAAACCCGACGCGTGTTTGCACACTGCACCCGGCCGCCCCCGCGCTGCTGAGGGTGTACTTTCTGTGCTACTTTGTGTCCCCCACGGTGCCCTACAAAACCCCCCTGGTCTGCCCTCCGAAGACGCGGGTACTTACCTGCTGGCAGACTGGAACCGGGGCACCCCCTTCTCTCCATTATAGCCTATGTGTTTTGGGCACCTCTTTGACCTTTGCACCTGACCGGCCCTGAGCTGCTGGTGTGATAACTTTGGGGTTGCTCTGAACCCCCAACGGTGGGCTACCTTGGACCAAAAACTGAAAACTGTAAGTGACTTACTTACCTGTGAAAACTAACAATAACTTACCTCCCCCAGGAACTGTGAAAATTGCACTGTGTCCACTTTTAAAACAGCTTATTGTGTTTTATGTGAAAAGTATACATGCTAAAGTAATGATTCAAAGTTCCTAGAGTACTTACCTGCAATACCTTTCAAAAGAGCTATTACATGTAAAATTTGAACCTGTGGTTCTTAAAATAAACTAAGAAAAGATATTTTTCTATAACAAAACCTATTGGCTGGATTTGTCTCTGAGTGTGTGTACCTCATTTATTGTCTATGTGTATGTACAACAAATGCTTAACACTACTCCTTGGATAAGCCTACTGCTCGACCACACTACCACAAAATAGAGCATTAGTATTATCTCTTTTTACCACTATTTTACCTCTAAGGGGAACCCTTGGACTCTGTGCATGCTATTCCTTACTTTGAAATAGCACATACAGAGCCAACTTCCTACATTGGTGGATCAGCGGTGGGGTACAAGACTTTGCATTTGCTGGACTACTCAGCCAATACCTGATCACACGACAAATTCCAAAATTGTCATTAGAAATTGATGTTTGCAATTTGAAAAGTTTTCTAAATTCTTTAAAGTCCTGCTAGGGCCTTGTGTTAGTCCCTGTTAGCATTTCTTTTAGAGTTTAAAAGTTTGTAAAAGTTTGAATTAGATTCTAGAACTAGTTTTAGATTCTTAAAAGCATTCCAACTTTTAGAAAAATAATGTCTAGTACAGAGATGAATGTGGTGGAACTCGACACCACACCTTACCTCCATCTCCAGATGAAAGAGCTAAGGTCACTCTGTAACATAAGAAAAATAACAATGGGCTCCAGACCTACCAAAGTACAGCTCCAGGAGCTGTTGGCAGAGTATGATAGAGCCAACCCCTCTGTGGATAACACAGAGGAGGATGATAGTGAACTGGAGGAAGAATCCCCTCCACCAGTCCTATCTAGGGAGAACAGGGCTTCTCAAGCCCTGACTCCAAAAATAATAGTCAGAGATACTGGCTCCCTCACAGGAGGGTCCAGCCTCTCTGAAATCACTGAGGATAACTCCAGTGAAGAGGACATCCAGTTAGCCAGGATGGCCAAAAGATTGGCTTTGGAAAAACAGATCCTAGCCATAGAAAGGGAAAGACAAGAGATGGGCCTAGGACCCATCAATGGTGGCAGCAACATAACTAGGGTCAGAGATTCTCCTGACATGTTGAAAATCCCCAAAGGGATTGTAACTAAATATGAAGATGGTGATAACATCACCAAATGGTTCACAGCTTTTGAGAGGGCTTGTGAAACCAGAAAAGTGAACAAATCTCACTGGGGTGCTCTCCTTTGGGAAATGTTCACAGGAAAGTGTAGGGATAGACTCCTCACACTCTCTAAAAAAGATGCAGAATCTTATGACCTCATGAAGGGTACCCTGATTGAGGGCTTTGGATTCTCCACTGAGGAGTATAGGATTAGATTCAGGGGGGCTCAAAAATCCTCGAGCCAGACCTGGGTTGACTTTGTAGACTACTCAGTAAAAACACTAGATGGTTGGATTCAAGGCAATGGTGTAAATGACTATGATGGGCTGTACAATTTATTTGTGAAAGAACACCTATTAAGTAATTGTTTCAATGATAAACTGCATCAGCATCTGGTGGACCTAGGACCAATTTCTCCCCAAGAATTGGGAAAGAAGGCGGACCATTGGGTCAAGACTAGGGTGTCCAAAACTTCCACAGGGGGTGACCAAAAGAAAGGGGTCACAAAACCTCCCCAGGGGAAAGGTGGTGAGACAGCCAAAAACAAAGATAGTAAAGAGTCTTCTACAGGCCCCCAAAAACCTGCACCGGAGGGTGGGCCCAGAGCCTCTTCACAATAGAATTCTGGGTACAAGGGTAAAAACTTTGATCCCAAAAAGGCCTGGTGTCGTAACTGTAGTCAGTCTGGACACCAAACTGGAGACAAGGCCTGTCCCAAGAAAGATACCACTTCTAACTCCCATCCAGCTAAAACTGGAATGGCCAGTCTCCAAGTGGGATCAACAGTGTGCCCAGAGCAAATCAGGTGTCACACTGAAGCTACATTAGTCTCTGAGGGTGGGGTGGATTTAGCCACACTGGCTGCCTGGCCCCCTAACATGCAAAAATACAGGCAGCAGCTCTTAATTAATGGGACAAGTGTAGAGGGCCTGAGGGATACAGGTGCCAGTGTCACCATGGTGACAGAGAAACTGGTTTCCCCTGGCCAATACCTGGCTGGACAAACTTATCCAGTCACCAACGCTGACAATCAGACTAAAGTACATCCCATGGCTATGGTAACTTTAGAGTGGGGAGGGGTCAAAGGCCTGAAACAGGTGGTGGTCTCCTCAAATATCCCAGTAGACTGTTTGCTTGGAAATGACCTGGAGTCCTCAGCATGGGCTGAGGTAGAACTGAAAACCCATGCAGCCATGCTGGGTATCCCTGAACTGGTGTGTGTCAAGACTAGGGCACAGTGCAAGGCACAGGGTGAAAAAGTAGAGCTGGAGTCTGGAAAAATGGCCCAGCCTACCAAGAGAAAAGGAAAGTCAGCTGGGAAACCAGCTGCAACACAACACCAAAAAGAGAACCTCTCTTCTCAGGAAGAAGTTCTGCCCTCTGAGGGAACTGAGCCTATGGAGCTGGAACCTTATCAGGTTGAGCTCTTGGGCCCAGGGGGACCCTCAAGGGAAGAGTTGTGTAAGGGACAAGAAACCTGTCCCTCTCTTGAAGGCCTTAGGCAGCAAGCTGCTGAAGAGTCCAAAGGCAAGAAAAATGGAACACATAGGGTCTATTGGGAAGATGGACTCCTGTACACTGAGGCAAGAGATCCCAAACCTGGTGCCACTAGGAGAGTGGTAGTGCCTCAGGGTTTCAGAGAGTTTATTCTGACCTTAGCCCATAATATTCCCCTTGCTGGGCATTTGGGACAAACCAAGACGTGGGAGAGGTTAGTCAACCACTTCTACTGGCCCAATATGTCCCAGAAGGTTAAGGAGTTTTGCCTCTCCTGCCCCACCTGTCAATCCAGTGGTAAGACAGGTGGGCATCCAAAGGCCCCCCTCATTCCACTTCCAGTGGTGGGGGTCCCCTTTGAAAGAGTGGGTGTGGACATAGTGGGTCCACTGGAACCTCCCACAGCCTCAGGAAATATGTACATCCTAGTAGTAGTGGATCATGCTACTAGGTATCCTGAAGCTATTTCCCTTAGGTCGACTACTGCCCCTGCAGTAGCCAAGGCCCTCATTGGTATCTTTACCAGAGTGGGTTTCCCTAAGGAGGTGGTGTCTGACAGAGGTACCAACTTCATGTCAGCATACCTAAAACACATGTGGAATGAGTGTGGAGTGACTTACAAATTCACTACACCATATCATCCACAAACTAATGGCCTTGTTGAGAGATTCAACAAGACATTAAAGGGCATGATCATGGGGCTCCCAGAAAAACTCAAAAGGAGATGGGATGTCCTCCTGCCATGTCTGCTTTTCGCTTACAGAGAGGTGCCTCAGAAGGGAGTAGGATTCTCACCCTTTGAACTTCTGTTTGGCCACCCTGTAAGGGGACCACTTGCTCTTGTTAAAGAAGGCTGGGAGAGACCTCTTCATGAGCCTAAACAAGACATAGTGGACTATGTACTTGGCCTTCGCTCAAGAACGGCAGAGTACATGGAAAAGGCAAGTAAAAACCTTGAGGCCAGCCAACAACTCCAGAAGTTGTGGTATGACCAAAAGGCTGCACTGGTTGAATTTCAACCAGGGCAGAAAGTCTGGGTTCTGGGGCCTGTGGCTCCCAGGGCACTTCAGGACAAATGGAGTGGCCCTTACCCAGTACTAGAGAAGAAGAGTCAGGTCACCTACCTGGTGGACCTGGGCACAAGCAGGAGCCCCAAGAGGGTGATCCATGTGAACCGCCTTAAGCTCTTCCATGACAGGGCTGATGTAAATCTGTTGATGGTAACAGATGAGGACCAGGAAGCTGAGAGTGAGCCTCTCCCTGATCTCCTCTCATCAGATCCTAAAGATGGCTCAGTAGATGGAGTGATCTACTCAGACACCCTCTCTAGCCAACAGCAGTCTGACTGCAGGAAGGTCCTGCAGCAGTTTGCTGAACTCTTTTCCCTAACCCCTGGTCAGACACACCTGTGTACCCATGATGTGGACACAGGAGACAGCATGCCTGTCAAAAACAAAATATTTAGACAGTCTGACCAAGTTAAGGAAAGCATCAAGGTGGAAGTCCACAAGATGCTGGAATTGGGAGTAATTGAGTACTCTGACAGCCCCTGGGCTAGCCCAGTGGTCTTAGTCCCCAAACCTCACACCAAAGAAGGGAAGAGAGAGATGAGGTTTTGTGTGGACTACAGAGGTCTCAACTCTGTCACCAAGACAGATGCTCATCCCATTCCTAGAGCTGATGAGCTAATAGACAAATTAGGGGCTGCCAAATTCTTAAGTACCTTTGACTTAACAGCAGGGTACTGGCAAATCAAAATGGCCCCTGGAGCAAAAGAAAAGACAGCATTCTCCACACCTGATGGGCATTATCAGTTCACTGTTATGCCCTTTGGTTTAAAGAATGCCCCTGCCACCTTCCAAAGGTTGGTGAATCAAGTCCTTGCTGGGTTGGAATCCTTTAGTGCAGCTTATCTTGATGATATTGCTGTCTTCAGCTCCACCTGGCAGGATCACCTGGTCCACCTGAAGAAGGTTTTGAAGGCCCTGCAATCTGCAGGCCTCTCTATCAAGGCATCCAAATGCCAGAAAGGGCAGGGAACTGTGGTTTACTTGGGACACCTTGTAGGTGGAGGCCAAGTTCAGCCACTCCAACCCAAGATCCAGACTATTCTGGACTGGGTAGCTCCAAAAACCCAGACTCAAGTCAGGGCATTCCTTGGCTTGACTGGGTACTATAGGAGGTTTGTGAAGGGATATGGATCCATTGTGACAGCCCTCACAGAACTCACCTCCAAGAAAATGCCCAAGAAAGTAAACTGGACTGTAGAATGCCAACAGGCCTTTGACACCCTGAAGCAAGCTATGTGCACAGCACCAGTTCTAAAAGCTCCAGATTACTCCAAGCAATTCATTGTGCAAACAGATGCCTCTGAACATGGGATAGGGGCAGTTTTGTCCCAAACAAATGATGATGGCCATGACCAGCCTGTTGCTTTCATTAGCAGGAGGTTACTCCCCAGGGAGCAGCGTTGGAGTGCCATTGAGAGGGAGGCCTTTGCTGTGGTTTGGTCCCTGAAGAAGTTGAGACCATACCTCTTTGGTACTCACTTCCTAGTTCAGACTGACCACAGACCTCTCAGATGGCTGATGCAAATGAAAGGTGAAAATCCAAAACTGTTGAGGTGGTCCATCTCCCTACAGGGAATGGACTTTGTAGTGGAACACAGACCTGGGACTGCCCATGCCAATGCAGATGGCCTTTCCAGGTTCTTCCACTTAGAAAATGAAGACTCTCTTGGGAAAGGTTAGTCTCATCCTCTTTCGTTTGGGGGGGGGGGTTGTGTAAGGAAATGCCTCCTTGGCATGGTTACCCCCTGACTTTTTGCCTTTGCTGATGCTATGTTTTGAATTGAAAGTGTGCTGAGGCCTGCTAACCAGGCCCCAGCACCAGTGTTCTTTCCCTAACCTGTACTTTTGATTCCACAATTGGCACACCCTGGCATCCAGATAAGTCCCTTGTAACTGGTACCTCTGGTACCAAGGGCCCTGATGCCAGGGAAGGTCTCTAAGGGCTGCAGCATGTATTATGCCACCCTAGAGACCCCTCACTCAGCACAGACACACTGCTTACCAGCTTGTGTGTGCTAGTGAGAACAAAATGAGTAAGTCGACATGGCACTCCCCTCAGGGTGCCATGCCAGCCTCTCACTGCCTATGCAGTATAGGTAAGACACCCCTCTAGCAGGCCTTACAGCCCTAAGGCAGGGTGCAATATACCATAGGTGAGGGTACCAGTGCATGAGCACTGTGCCCCTACAGTGTCTAAGCAAAACCTTAGACATTGTAAGTGCAGGGTAGCCATAAGAGTATATGGTCTGGGAGTCTGTTTTACACGAACTCCACAGCACCATAATGGCTACACTGAAAACTGGGAAGTTTGGTATCAAACTTCTCAGCACAATAAATGCACACTGATGCCAGTGTACATTTTATTGTAAAATACACCACAGAGGGCACCTTAGAGGTGCCCCCCTGAAACTTAACCGACTATCTGTGTAGGCTGACTGGTTCCAGCAGCCTGCCACACTAGAGACATGTTGCTGGCCCCATGGGGAGAGTGCCTTTGTCACTCTGAGGCCAGTAACAAAGCCTGCACTGGGTGGAGATGCTAACACCTCCCCCAGGCAGGAGCTGTAACACCTGGCGGTGAGCCTCAAAGGCTCACCCCTTTGTCACAGCACCGCAGGACACTCCAGCTAGTGGAGTTGCCCGCCCCCTCCGGCCCCCACTTTTGGCGGCAAGGCCGGAGAAAATAATGAGAATAACAAGGAGGAGTCACTGGCCAGTCAGGACAGCCCCTAAGGTGTCCTGAGCTGAGGTGACTCTAACTTTTAGAAATCCTCCATCTTGCAGATGGAGGATTCCCCCAATAGGATTAGGGATGTGACCCCCTCCCCTTGGGAGGAGGCACAAAGAGGGTGTACCCACCCTCAGGGCTAGTAGCCATTGGCTACTAACCCCCCAGACCTAAACACGCCCTTAAATTTAGTATTTAAGGGCTTCCCTGAACCTAAGATTTTAGATTCCTGCAACTACAAGAAGAAGGACTGCCGAGCTGACAAACCCCTGCAGAGGAAGAACAGAAGACACCAACTGCCTTGGCCCCAGACTTACCGGCCTGTCTCCTGCCTTCCAAAGAACCTGCTCCAGCGACGCTTTCCAAGGGACCAGCGACCTCTGAATCCTCTGAGGACTGCCCTGCTTCGAAAAAGACAAGAAACTCCCGAGGACAGCGGCACTGCTCCAAAAGAACTGCAACTTTGTTACAAGGAGCAGATTTAAAGACCCCTGCAACTCCCCGCAAGAAGCGTGAGACTTGCAACACTGCACCCGGGGACCCCGACTGGTGGAGAACAACTAACTCAGGGAGGACCCTCCGGCGACTCTACGACTGTGAGTAACCAAAGTTGTCCCCCCTGAGCCCCCACAGCGACGCCTGCAGAGGGAATCCCCAGGCTCCCCCTGACCGCGACTGTCTGAACTCCATTTCCCGACGGCTGGAAAAGACCCTGCACCCGCAGCCCCCAGCCCCTAAAGAAACGGAATTTCTGTGCAGGAGTGACCCCCAGGAGGCCCTCTCCCTTGCCCAGGTGGTGGCTACCCCGAGGAGCCCCCCCCTTGCCTGCCTGCATCGCTGAAGAGACCCCTTGGTCTCCCATTGAAACCTGAAGGAAACCCGACGCGTGTTTGCACACTGCACCCGGCCGCCCCCGCGCTGCTGAGGGTGTACTTTCTGTGCTACTTTGTGTCCCCCACGGTGCCCTACAAAACCCCCCTGGTCTGCCCTCCGAAGACGCGGGTACTTACCTGCTGGCAGACTGGAACCGGGGCACCCCCTTCTCTCCATTATAGCCTATGTGTTTTGGGCACCTCTTTGACCTTTGCACCTGACCGGCCCTGAGCTGCTGGTGTGATAACTTTGGGGTTGCTCTGAACCCCCAACGGTGGGCTACCTTGGACCAAAAACTGAAAACTGTAAGTGACTTACTTACCTGTGAAAACTAACAATAACTTACCTCCCCCAGGAACTGTGAAAATTGCACTGTGTCCACTTTTAAAACAGCTTATTGTGTTTTATGTGAAAAGTATACATGCTAAAGTAATGATTCAAAGTTCCTAGAGTACTTACCTGCAATACCTTTCAAAAGAGCTATTACATGTAAAATTTGAACCTGTGGTTCTTAAAATAAACTAAGAAAAGATATTTTTCTATAACAAAACCTATTGGCTGGATTTGTCTCTGAGTGTGTGTACCTCATTTATTGTCTATGTGTATGTACAACAAATGCTTAACACTACTCCTTGGATAAGCCTACTGCTCGACCACACTACCACAAAATAGAGCATTAGTATTATCTCTTTTTACCACTATTTTACCTCTAAGGGGAACCCTTGGACTCTGTGCATGCTATTCCTTACTTTGAAATAGCACATACAGAGCCAACTTCCTACATTGGTGGATCAGCGGTGGGGTACAAGACTTTGCATTTGCTGGACTACTCAGCCAATACCTGATCACACGACAAATTCCAAAATTGTCATTAGAAATTGATGTTTGCAATTTGAAAAGTTTTCTAAATTCTTTAAAGTCCTGCTAGGGCCTTGTGTTAGTCCCTGTTAGCATTTCTTTTAGAGTTTAAAAGTTTGTAAAAGTTTGAATTAGATTCTAGAACTAGTTTTAGATTCTTAAAAGCATTCCAACTTTTAGAAAAATAATGTCTAGTACAGAGATGAATGTGGTGGAACTCGACACCACACCTTACCTCCATCTCCAGATGAAAGAGCTAAGGTCACTCTGTAACATAAGAAAAATAACAATGGGCTCCAGACCTACCAAAGTACAGCTCCAGGAGCTGTTGGCAGAGTATGATAGAGCCAACCCCTCTGTGGATAACACAGAGGAGGATGATAGTGAACTGGAGGAAGAATCCCCTCCACCAGTCCTATCTAGGGAGAACAGGGCTTCTCAAGCCCTGACTCCAAAAATAATAGTCAGAGATACTGGCTCCCTCACAGGAGGGTCCAGCCTCTCTGAAATCACTGAGGATAACTCCAGTGAAGAGGACATCCAGTTAGCCAGGATGGCCAAAAGATTGGCTTTGGAAAAACAGATCCTAGCCATAGAAAGGGAAAGACAAGAGATGGGCCTAGGACCCATCAATGGTGGCAGCAACATAACTAGGGTCAGAGATTCTCCTGACATGTTGAAAATCCCCAAAGGGATTGTAACTAAATATGAAGATGGTGATAACATCACCAAATGGTTCACAGCTTTTGAGAGGGCTTGTGAAACCAGAAAAGTGAACAAATCTCACTGGGGTGCTCTCCTTTGGGAAATGTTCACAGGAAAGTGTAGGGATAGACTCCTCACACTCTCTAAAAAAGATGCAGAATCTTATGACCTCATGAAGGGTACCCTGATTGAGGGCTTTGGATTCTCCACTGAGGAGTATAGGATTAGATTCAGGGGGGCTCAAAAATCCTCGAGCCAGACCTGGGTTGACTTTGTAGACTACTCAGTAAAAACACTAGATGGTTGGATTCAAGGCAATGGTGTAAATGACTATGATGGGCTGTACAATTTATTTGTGAAAGAACACCTATTAAGTAATTGTTTCAATGATAAACTGCATCAGCATCTGGTGGACCTAGGACCAATTTCTCCCCAAGAATTGGGAAAGAAGGCGGACCATTGGGTCAAGACTAGGGTGTCCAAAACTTCCACAGGGGGTGACCAAAAGAAAGGGGTCACAAAACCTCCCCAGGGGAAAGGTGGTGAGACAGCCAAAAACAAAGATAGTAAAGAGTCTTCTACAGGCCCCCAAAAACCTGCACCGGAGGGTGGGCCCAGAGCCTCTTCACAATAGAATTCTGGGTACAAGGGTAAAAACTTTGATCCCAAAAAGGCCTGGTGTCGTAACTGTAGTCAGTCTGGACACCAAACTGGAGACAAGGCCTGTCCCAAGAAAGATACCACTTCTAACTCCCATCCAGCTAAAACTGGAATGGCCAGTCTCCAAGTGGGATCAACAGTGTGCCCAGAGCAAATCAGGTGTCACACTGAAGCTACATTAGTCTCTGAGGGTGGGGTGGATTTAGCCACACTGGCTGCCTGGCCCCCTAACATGCAAAAATACAGGCAGCAGCTCTTAATTAATGGGACAAGTGTAGAGGGCCTGAGGGATACAGGTGCCAGTGTCACCATGGTGACAGAGAAACTGGTTTCCCCTGGCCAATACCTGGCTGGACAAACTTATCCAGTCACCAACGCTGACAATCAGACTAAAGTACATCCCATGGCTATGGTAACTTTAGAGTGGGGAGGGGTCAAAGGCCTGAAACAGGTGGTGGTCTCCTCAAATATCCCAGTAGACTGTTTGCTTGGAAATGACCTGGAGTCCTCAGCATGGGCTGAGGTAGAACTGAAAACCCATGCAGCCATGCTGGGTATCCCTGAACTGGTGTGTGTCAAGACTAGGGCACAGTGCAAGGCACAGGGTGAAAAAGTAGAGCTGGAGTCTGGAAAAATGGCCCAGCCTACCAAGAGAAAAGGAAAGTCAGCTGGGAAACCAGGTGCAACACAACACCAAAAAGAGAACCTCTCTTCTCAGGAAGAAGTTCTGCCCTCTGAGGGAACTGAGCCTATGGAGCTGGAACCTTATCAGGTTGAGCTCTTGGGCCCAGGGGGACCCTCAAGGGAAGAGTTGTGTAAGGGACAAGAAACCTGTCCCTCTCTTGAAGGCCTTAGGCAGCAAGCTGCTGAAGAGTCCAAAGGCAAGAAAAATGGAACACATAGGGTCTATTGGGAAGATGGACTCCTGTACACTGAGGCAAGAGATCCCAAACCTGGTGCCACTAGGAGAGTGGTAGTGCCTCAGGGTTTCAGAGAGTTTATTCTGACCTTAGCCCATAATATTCCCCTTGCTGGGCATTTGGGACAAACCAAGACGTGGGAGAGGTTAGTCAACCACTTCTACTGGCCCAATATGTCCCAGAAGGTTAAGGAGTTTTGCCTCTCCTGCCCCACCTGTCAATCCAGTGGTAAGACAGGTGGGCATCCAAAGGCCCCCCTCATTCCACTTCCAGTGGTGGGGGTCCCCTTTGAAAGAGTGGGTGTGGACATAGTGGGTCCACTGGAACCTCCCACAGCCTCAGGAAATATGTACATCCTAGTAGTAGTGGATCATGCTACTAGGTATCCTGAAGCTATTTCCCTTAGGTCGACTACTGCCCCTGCAGTAGCCAAGGCCCTCATTGGTATCTTTACCAGAGTGGGTTTCCCTAAGGAGGTGGTGTCTGACAGAGGTACCAACTTCATGTCAGCATACCTAAAACACATGTGGAATGAGTGTGGAGTGACTTACAAATTCACTACACCATATCCTCCACAAACTAATGGCCTTGTTGAGAGATTCAACAAGACATTAAAGGGCATGATCATGGGGCTCCCAGAAAAACTCAAAAGGAGATGGGATGTCCTCCTGCCATGTCTGCTTTTCGCTTACAGAGAGGTGCCTCAGAAGGGAGTAGGATTCTCACCCTTTGAACTTCTGTTTGGCCACCCTGTAAGGGGACCACTTGCTCTTGTTAAAGAAGGCTGGGAGAGACCTCTTCATGAGCCTAAACAAGACATAGTGGACTATGTACTTGGCCTTCGCTCAAGAACGGCAGAGTACATGGAAAAGGCAAGTAAAAACCTTGAGGCCAGCCAACAACTCCAGAAGTTGTGGTATGACCAAAAGGCTGCACTGGTTGAATTTCAACCAGGGCAGAAAGTCTGGGTTCTGGGGCCTGTGGCTCCCAGGGCACTTCAGGACAAATGGAGTGGCCCTTACCCAGTACTAGAGAAGAAGAGTCAGGTCACCTACCTGGTGGACCTGGGCACAAGCAGGAGCCCCAAGAGGGTGATCCATGTGAACCGCCTTAAGCTCTTCCATGACAGGGCTGATGTAAATCTGTTGATGGTAACAGATGAGGACCAGGAAGCTGAGAGTGAGCCTCTCCCTGATCTCCTCTCATCAGACCCTAAAGATGGCTCAGTAGATGGAGTGATCTACTCAGACACCCTCTCTAGCCAACAGCAGTCTGACTGCAGGAAGGTCCTGCAGCAGTTTGCTGAACTCTTTTCCCTAACCCCTGGTCAGACACACCTGTGTACCCATGATGTGGACACAGGAGACAGCATGCCTGTCAAAAACAAAATATTTAGACAGTCTGACCAAGTTAAGGAAAGCATCAAGGTGGAAGTCCACAAGATGCTGGAATTGGGAGTAATTGAGTACTCTGACAGCCCCTGGGCTAGCCCAGTGGTCTTAGTCCCCAAACCTCACACCAAAGAAGGGAAGAGAGAGATGAGGTTTTGTGTGGACTACAGAGGTCTCAACTCTGTCACCAAGACAGATGCTCATCCCATTCCTAGAGCTGATGAGCTAATAGACAAATTAGGGGCTGCCAAATTCTTAAGTACCTTTGACTTAACAGCAGGGTACTGGCAAATCAAAATGGCCCCTGGAGCAAAAGAAAAGACAGCATTCTCCACACCTGATGGGCATTATCAGTTCACTGTTATGCCCTTTGGTTTAAAGAATGCCCCTGCCACCTTCCAAAGGTTGGTGAATCAAGTCCTTGCTGGGTTGGAATCCTTTAGTGCAGCTTATCTTGATGATATTGCTGTCTTCAGCTCCACCTGGCAGGATCACCTGGTCCACCTGAAGAAGGTTTTGAAGGCCCTGCAATCTGCAGGCCTCTCTATCAAGGCATCCAAATGCCAGAAAGGGCAGGGAACTGTGGTTTACTTGGGACACCTTGTAGGTGGAGGCCAAGTTCAGCCACTCCAACCCAAGATCCAGACTATTCTGGACTGGGTAGCTCCAAAAACCCAGACTCAAGTCAGGGCATTCCTTGGCTTGACTGGGTACTATAGGAGGTTTGTGAAGGGATATGGATCCATTGTGACAGCCCTCACAGAACTCACCTCCAAGAAAATGCCCAAGAAAGTAAACTGGACTGTAGAATGCCAACAGGCCTTTGACACCCTGAAGCAAGCTATGTGCACAGCACCAGTTCTAAAAGCTCCAGATTACTCCAAGCAATTCATTGTGCAAACAGATGCCTCTGAACATGGGATAGGGGCAGTTTTGTCCCAAACAAATGATGATGGCCATGACCAGCCTGTTGCTTTCATTAGCAGGAGGTTACTCCCCAGGGAGCAGCGTTGGAGTGCCATTGAGAGGGAGGCCTTTGCTGTGGTTTGGTCCCTGAAGAAGTTGAGACCATACCTCTTTGGTACTCACTTCCTAGTTCGGACTGACCACAGACCTCTCAGATGGCTGATGCAAATGAAAGGTGAAAATCCAAAACTGTTGAGGTGGTCCATCTCCCTACAGGGAATGGACTTTGTAGTGGAACACAGACCTGGGACTGCCCATGCCAATGCAGATGGCCTTTCCAGGTTCTTCCACTTAGAAAATGAAGACTCTCTTGGGAAAGGTTAGTCTCATCCTCTTTCGTTTGGGGGGGGGGGTGTGTAAGGAAATGCCTCCTTGGCATGGTTACCCCCTGACTTTTTTCCTTTGCTGATGCTATGTTTTGAATTGAAAGTGTGCTGAGGCCTGCTAACCAGGCCCCAGCACCAGTGTTCTTTCCCTAACCTGTACTTTTGATTCCACAATTGGCACACCCTGGCATCCAGATAAGTCCCTTGTAACTGGTACCTCTGGTACCAAGGGCCATGATGCCAGGGAAGGTCTCTAAGGGCTGCAGCATGTATTATGCCACCCTAGAGACCCCTCACTCAGCACAGACACACTGCTTACCAGCTTGTGTGTGCTAGTGAGAACAAAATGAGTAAGTCGACATGGCACTCCCCTCAGGGTGCCATGCCAGCCTCTCACTGCCTATGCAGTATAGGTAAGACACCCCTCTAGCAGGCCTTACAGCCCTAAGGCAGGGTGCAATATACCATAGGTGAGGGTACCAGTGCATGAGCACTGTGCCCCTACAGTGTCTAAGCAAAACCTTAGACATTGTAAGTGCAGGGTAGCCATAAGAGTATATGGTCTGGGAGTCTGTTTTACACGAACTCCACAGCACCATAATGGCTACACTGAAAACTGGGAAGTTTGGTATCAAACTTCTCAGCACAATAAATGCACACTGATGCCAGTGTACATTTTATTGTAAAATACACCACAGAGGGCACCTTAGAGGTGCCCCCCTGAAACTTAACCGACTATCTGTGTAGGCTGACTGGTTCCAGCAGCCTGCCACACTAGAGACATGTTGCTGGCCCCATGGGGAGAGTGCCTTTGTCACTCTGAGGCCAGTAACAAAGCCTGCACTGGGTGGAGATGCTAACACCTCCCCCAGGCAGGAGCTGTAACACCTGGCGGTGAGCCTCAAAGGCTCACCCCTTTGTCACAGCACCGCAGGACACTCCAGCTAGTGGAGTTGCCCGCCCCCTCCGGCCCCCACTTTTGGCGGCAAGGCCGGAGAAAATAATGAGAATAACAAGGAGGAGTCACTGGCCAGTCAGGACAGCCCCTAAGGTGTCCTGAGCTGAGGTGACTCTAACTTTTAGAAATCCTCCATCTTGCAGATGGAGGATTCCCCCAATAGGATTAGGGATGTGACCCCCTCCCCTTGGGAGGAGGCACAAAGAGGGTGTACCCACCCTCAGGGCTAGTAGCCATTGGCTACTAACCCCCCAGACCTAAACACGCCCTTAAATTTAGTATTTAAGGGCTTCCCTGAACCTAAGATTTTAGATTCCTGCAACTACAAGAAGAAGGACTGCCGAGCTGACAAACCCCTGCAGAGGAAGAACAGAAGACACCAACTGCCTTGGCCCCAGACTTACCGGCCTGTCTCCTGCCTTCCAAAGAACCTGCTCCAGCGACGCTTTCCAAGGGACCAGCGACCTCTGAATCCTCTGAGGACTGCCCTGCTTCGAAAAAGACAAGAAACTCCCGAGGACAGCGGCACTGCTCCAAAAGAACTGCAACTTTGTTACAAGGAGCAGATTTAAAGACCCCTGCAACTCCCCGCAAGAAGCGTGAGACTTGCAACACTGCACCCGGGGACCCCGACTGGTGGAGAACAACTAACTCAGGGAGGACCCTCCGGCGACTCTACGACTGTGAGTAACCAAAGTTGTCCCCCCTGAGCCCCCACAGCGACGCCTGCAGAGGGAATCCCCAGGCTCCCCCTGACCGCGACTGTCTGAACTCCATTTCCCGACGGCTGGAAAAGACCCTGCACCCGCAGCCCCCAGCCCCTAAAGAAACGGAATTTCTGTGCAGGAGTGACCCCCAGGAGGCCCTCTCCCTTGCCCAGGTGGTGGCTACCCCGAGGAGCCCCCCCCTTGCCTGCCTGCATCGCTGAAGAGACCCCTTGGTCTCCCATTGAAACCTGAAGGAAACCCGACGCGTGTTTGCACACTGCACCCGGCCGCCCCCGCGCTGCTGAGGGTGTACTTTCTGTGCTACTTTGTGTCCCCCCCGGTGCCCTACAAAACCCCCCTGGTCTGCCCTCCGAAGACGCGGGTACTTACCTGCTGGCAGACTGGAACCGGGGCACCCCCTTCTCTCCATTATAGCCTATGTGTTTTGGGCACCTCTTTGACCTTTGCACCTGACCGGCCCTGAGCTGCTGGTGTGATAACTTTGGGGTTGCTCTGAACCCCCAACGGTGGGCTACCTTGGACCAAAAACTGAAAACTGTAAGTGACTTACTTACCTGTGAAAACTAACAATAACTTACCTCCCCCAGGAACTGTGAAAATTGCACTGTGTCCACTTTTAAAACAGCTTATTGTGTTTTATGTGAAAAGTATACATGCTAAAGTAATGATTCAAAGTTCCTAGAGTACTTACCTGCAATACCTTTCAAAAGAGCTATTACATGTAAAATTTGAACCTGTGGTTCTTAAAATAAACTAAGAAAAGATATTTTTCTATAACAAAACCTATTGGCTGGATTTGTCTCTGAGTGTGTGTACCTCATTTATTGTCTATGTGTATGTACAACAAATGCTTAACACTACTCCTTGGATAAGCCTACTGCTCGACCACACTACCACAAAATAGAGCATTAGTATTATCTCTTTTTACCACTATTTTACCTCTAAGGGGAACCCTTGGACTCTGTGCATGCTATTCCTTACTTTGAAATAGCACATACAGAGCCAACTTCCTACATTGGTGGATCAGCGGTGGGGTACAAGACTTTGCATTTGCTGGACTACTCAGCCAATACCTGATCACACGACAAATTCCAAAATTGTCATTAGAAATTGATGTTTGCAATTTGAAAAGTTTTCTAAATTCTTAAAAGTCCTGCTAGGGCCTTGTGTTAGTCCCTGTTAGCATTTCTTTTAGAGTTTAAAAGTTTGTAAAAGTTTGAATTAGATTCTAGAACTAGTTTTAGATTCTTAAAAGCATTCCAACTTTTAGAAAAATAATGTCTAGTACAGAGATGAATGTGGTGGAACTCGACACCACACCTTACCTCCATCTCCAGATGAAAGAGCTAAGGTCACTCTGTAACATAAGAAAAATAACAATGGGCTCCAGACCTACCAAAGTACAGCTCCAGGAGCTGTTGGCAGAGTATGATAGAGCCAACCCCTCTGTGGATAACACAGAGGAGGATGATAGTGAACTGGAGGAAGAATCCCCTCCACCAGTCCTATCTAGGGAGAACAGGGCTTCTCAAGCCCTGACTCCAAAAATAATAGTCAGAGATACTGGCTCCCTCACAGGAGGGTCCAGCCTCTCTGAAATCACTGAGGATAACTCCAGTGAAGAGGACATCCAGTTAGCCAGGATGGCCAAAAGATTGGCTTTGGAAAAACAGTTCCTAGCCATAGAAAGGGAAAGACAAGAGATGGGCCTAGGACCCATCAATGGTGGCAGCAACATAACTAGGGTCAGAGATTCTCCTGACATGTTGAAAATCCCCAAAGGGATTGTAACTAAATATGAAGATGGTGATAACATCACCAAATGGTTCACAGCTTTTGAGAGGGCTTGTGAAACCAGAAAACTGAACAAATCTCACTGGGGTGCTCTCCTTTGGGAAATGTTCACAGGAAAGTGTAGGGATAGACTCCTCACACTCTCTAAAAAAGATGCAGAATCTTATGACCTCATGAAGGGTACCCTGATTGAGGGCTTTGGATTCTCCACTGAGGAGTATAGGATTAGATTCAGGGGGGCTCAAAAATCCTCGAGCCAGACCTGGGTTGACTTTGTAGACTACTCAGTAAAAACACTAGATGGTTGGATTCAAGGCAATGGTGTAAATGACTATGATGGGCTGTACAATTTATTTGTGAAAGAACACCTATTAAGTAATTGTTTCAATGATAAACTGCATCAGCATCTGGTGGACCTAGGACCAATTTCTCCCCAAGAATTGGGAAAGAAGGCGGACCATTGGGTCAAGACTAGGGTGTCCAAAACTTCCACAGGGGGTGACCAAAAGAAAGGGGTCACAAAACCTCCCCAGGGGAAAGGTGGTGAGACAGCCAAAAACAAAGATAGTAAAGAGTCTTCTACAGGCCCCCAAAAACCTGCACAGGAGGGTGGGCCCAGAGCCTCTTCACAAAACAATTCTGGGTACAAGGGTAAAAACTTTGATCCCAAAAAGGCCTGGTGTCGTAACTGTAGTCAGTCTGGACACCAAACTGGAGACAAGGCCTGTCCCAAGAAAGATACCACTTCTAACTCCCATCCAGCTAAAACTGGAATGGCCAGTCTCCAAGTGGGATCAACAGTGTGCCCAGAGCAAATCAGGTGTCACACTGAAGCTACATTAGTCTCTGAGGGTGGGGTGGATTTAGCCACACTGGCTGCCTGGCCCCCTAACATGCAAAAATACAGGCAGCAGCTCTTAATTAATGGGACAAGTGTAGAGGGCCTGAGGGATACAGGTGCCAGTGTCACCATGGTGACAGAGAAACTGGTTTCCCCTGGCCAATACCTGGCTGGACAAACTTATCCAGTCACCAACGCTGACAATCAGACTAAAGTACATCCCATGGCTATGGTAACTTTAGAGTGGGGAGGGGTCAAAGGCCTGAAACAGGTGGTGGTCTCCTCAAATATCCCAGTAAACTGTTTGCTTGGAAATGACCTGGAGTCCTCAGCATGGCCTGAGGTAGAACTGAAAACCCATGCAGCCATGCTGGGTATCCCTGAACTGGTGTGTGTCAAGACTAGGGCACAGTGCAAGGCACAGGGTGAAAAAGTAGAGCTGGAGTCTGGAAAAATGGCCCAGCCTACCAAGAGAAAAGGAAAGTCAGCTGGGAAACCAGCTGCAACACAACACCAAAAAGAGAACCTCTCTTCTCAGGAAGAAGTTCTGCCCTCTGAGGGAACTGAGCCTATGGAGCTGGAACCTTATCAGGTTGAGCTCTTGGGCCCAGGGGGACCCTCAAGGGAAGAGTTGTGTAAGGGACAAGAAACCTGTCCCTCTCTTGAAGGCCTTAGGCAGCAAGCTGCTGAAGAGTCCAAAGGCAAGAAAAATGGAACACATAGGGTCTATTGGGAAGATGGACTCCTGTACACTGAGGCAAGAGATCCCAAACCTGGTGCCACTAGGAGAGTGGTAGTGCCTCAGGGTTTCAGAGAGTTTATTCTGACCTTAGCCCATAATATTCCCCTTGCTGGGCATTTGGGACAAACCAAGACGTGGGAGAGGTTAGTCAACCACTTCTACTGGCCCAATATGTCCCAGAAGGTTAAGGAGTTTTGCCTCTCCTGCCCCACCTGTCAATCCAGTGGTAAGACAGGTGGGCATCCAAAGGCCCCCCTCATTCCACTTCCAGTGGTGGGGGTCCCCTTTGAAAGAGTGGGTGTGGACATAGTGGGTCCACTGGAACCTCCCACAGCCTCAGGAAATATGTACATCCTAGTAGTAGTGGATCATGCTACTAGGTATCCTGAAGCTATTTCCCTTAGGTCGACTACTGCCCCTGCAGTAGCCAAGGCCCTCATTGGTATCTTTACCAGAGTGGGTTTCCCTAAGGAGGTGGTGTCTGACAGAGGTACCAACTTCATTTCAGCATACCTAAAACACATGTGGAATGAGTGTGGAGTGACTTACAAATTCACTACACCATATCATCCACAAACTAATGGCCTTGTTGAGAGATTCAACAAGACATTAAAGGGCATGATCATGGGGCTCCCAGAAAAACTCAAAAGGAGATGGGATGTCCTCCTGCCATGTCTGCTTTTCGCTTACAGAGAGGTGCCTCAGAAGGGAGTAGGATTCTCACCCTTTGAACTTCTGTTTGGCCACCCTGTAAGGGGACCACTTGCTCTTGTTAAAGAAGGCTGGGAGAGACCTCTTCATGAGCCTAAACAAGACATAGTGGACTATGTACTTGGCCTTCGCTCAAGAACGGCAGAGTACATGGAAAAGGCAAGTAAAAACCTTGAGGCCAGCCAACAACTCCAGAAGTTGTGGTATGACCAAAAGGCTGCACTGGTTGAATTTCAACCAGGGCAGAAAGTCTGGGTTCTGGGGCCTGTGGCTCCCAGGGCACTTCAGGACAAATGGAGTGGCCCTTACCCAGTACTAGAGAAGAAGAGTCAGGTCACCTACCTGGTGGACCTGGGCACAAGCAGGAGCCCCAAGAGGGTGATCCATGTGAACCGCCTTAAGCTCTTCCATGACAGGGCTGATGTAAATCTGTTGATGGTAACAGATGAGGACCAGGAAGCTGAGAGTGAGCCTCTCCCTGATCTCCTCTCATCAGACCCTAAAGATGGCTCAGTAGATGGAGTGATCTACTCAGACACCCTCTCTAGCCAACAGCAGTCTGACTGCAGGAAGGTCCTGCAGCAGTTTGCTGAACTCTTTTCCCTAACCCCTGGTCAGACACACCTGTGTACCCATGATGTGGACACAGGAGACAGCATGCCTGTCAAAAACAAAATATTTAGACAGTCTGACCAAGTTAAGGAAAGCATCAAGGTGGAAGTCCACAAGATGCTGGAATTGGGAGTAATTGAGTACTCTGACAGCCCCTGGGCTAGCCCAGTGGTCTTAGTCCCCAAACCTCACACCAAAGAAGGGAAGAGAGAGATGAGGTTTTGTGTGGACTACAGAGGTCTCAACTCTGTCACCAAGACAGATGCTCATCCCATTCCTAGAGCTGATGAGCTAATAGACAAATTAGGGGCTGCCAAATTCTTAAGTACCTTTGACTTAACAGCAGGGTACTGGCAAATCAAAATGGCCCCTGGAGCAAAAGAAAAGACAGCATTCTCCACACCTGATGGGCATTATCAGTTCACTGTTATGCCCTTTGGTTTAAAGAATGCCCCTGCCACCTTCCAAAGGTTGGTGAATCAAGTCCTTGCTGGGTTGGAATCCTTTAGTGCAGCTTATCTTGATGATATTGCTGTCTTCAGCTCCACCTGGCAGGATCACCTGGTCCACCTGAAGAAGGTTTTGAAGGCCCTGCAATCTGCAGGCCTCTCTATCAAGGCATCCAAATGCCAGAAAGGGCAGGGAACTGTGGTTTACTTGGGACACCTTGTAGGTGGAGGCCAAGTTCAGCCACTCCAACCCAAGATCCAGACTATTCTGGACTGGGTAGCTCCAAAAACCCAGACTCAAGTCAGGGCATTCCTTGGCTTGACTGGGTACTATAGGAGGTTTGTGAAGGGATATGGATCCATTGTGACAGCCCTCACAGAACTCACCTCCAAGAAAATGCCCAAGAAAGTAAACTGGACTGTAGAATGCCAACAGGCCTTTGACACCCTGAAGCAAGCTATGTGCACAGCACCAGTTCTAAAAGCTCCAGATTACTCCAAGCAATTCATTGTGCAAACAGATGCCTCTGAACATGGGATAGGGGCAGTTTTGTCCCAAACAAATGATGATGGCCATGACCAGCCTGTTGCTTTCATTAGCAGGAGGTTACTCCCCAGGGAGCAGCGTTGGAGTGCCATTGAGAGGGAGGCCTTTGCTGTGGTTTGGTCCCTGAAGAAGTTGAGACCATACCTCTTTGGTACTCACTTCCTAGTTCGGACTGACCACAGACCTCTCAGATGGCTGATGCAAATGAAAGGTGAAAATCCAAAACTGTTGAGGTGGTCCATCTCCCTACAGGGAATGGACTTTGTAGTGGAACACAGACCTGGGACTGCCCATGCCAATGCAGATGGCCTTTCCAGGTTCTTCCACTTAGAAAATGAAGACTCTCTTGGGAAAGGTTAGTCTCATCCTCTTTCGTTTGGGGGGGGGGTTGTGTAAGGAAATGCCTCCTTGGCATGGTTACCCCCTGACTTTTTTCCTTTGCTGATGCTATGTTTTGAATTGAAAGTGTGCTGAGGCCTGCTAACCAGGCCCCAGCACCAGTGTTCTTTCCCTAACCTGTACTTTTGATTCCACAATTGGCACACCCTGGCATCCAGATAAGTCCCTTGTAACTGGTACCTCTGGTACCAAGGGCCATGATGCCAGGGAAGGTCTCTAAGGGCTGCAGCATGTATTATGCCACCCTAGAGACCCCTCACTCAGCACAGACACACTGCTTACCAGCTTGTGTGTGCTAGTGAGAACAAAATGAGTAAGTCGACATGGCACTCCCCTCAGGGTGCCATGCCAGCCTCTCACTGCCTATGCAGTATAGGTAAGACACCCCTCTAGCAGGCCTTACAGCCCTAAGGCAGGGTGCAATATACCATAGGTGAGGGTACCAGTGCATGAGCACTGTGCCCCTACAGTGTCTAAGCAAAACCTTAGACATTGTAAGTGCAGGGTAGCCATAAGAGTATATGGTCTGGGAGTCTGTTTTACACGAACTCCACAGCACCATAATGGCTACACTGAAAACTGGGAAGTTTGGTATCAAACTTCTCAGCACAATAAATGCACACTGATGCCAGTGTACATTTTATTGTAAAATACACCACAGAGGGCACCTTAGAGGTGCCCCCCTGAAACTTAACCGACTATCTGTGTAGGCTGACTGGTTCCAGCAGCCTGCCACACTAGAGACATGTTGCTGGCCCCATGGGGAGAGTGCCTTTGTCACTCTGAGGCCAGTAACAAAGCCTGCACTGGGTGGAGATGCTAACACCTCCCCCAGGCAGGAGCTGTAACACCTGGCGGTGAGCCTCAAAGGCTCACCCCTTTGTCACAGCACCGCAGGACACTCCAGCTAGTGGAGTTGCCCGCCCCCTCCGGCCCCCACTTTTGGCGGCAAGGCCGGAGAAAATAATGAGAATAACAAGGAGGAGTCACTGGCCAGTCAGGACAGCCCCTAAGGTGTCCTGAGCTGAGGTGACTCTAACTTTTAGAAATCCTCCATCTTGCAGATGGAGGATTCCCCCAATAGGATTAGGGATGTGACCCCCTCCCCTTGGGAGGAGGCACAAAGAGGGTGTACCCACCCTCAGGGCTAGTAGCCATTGGCTACTAACCCCCCAGACCTAAACACGCCCTTAAATTTAGTATTTAAGGGCTTCCCTGAACCTAAGATTTTAGATTCCTGCAACTACAAGAAGAAGGACTGCCGAGCTGACAAACCCCTGCAGAGGAAGAACAGAAGACACCAACTGCCTTGGCCCCAGACTTACCGGCCTGTCTCCTGCCTTCCAAAGAACCTGCTCCAGCGACGCTTTCCAAGGGACCAGCGACCTCTGAATCCTCTGAGGACTGCCCTGCTTCGAAAAAGACAAGAAACTCCCGAGGACAGCGGCACTGCTCCAAAAGAACTGCAACTTTGTTACAAGGAGCAGATTTAAAGACCCCTGCAACTCCCCGCAAGAAGCGTGAGACTTGCAACACTGCACCCGGGGACCCCGACTGGTGGAGAACAACTAACTCAGGGAGGACCCTCCGGCGACTCTACGACTGTGAGTAACCAAAGTTGTCCCCCCTGAGCCCCCACAGCGACGCCTGCAGAGGGAATCCCCAGGCTCCCCCTGACCGCGACTGTCTGAACTCCATTTCCCGACGGCTGGAAAAGACCCTGCACCCGCAGCCCCCAGCCCCTAAAGAAACGGAATTTCTGTGCAGGAGTGACCCCCAGGAGGCCCTCTCCCTTGCCCAGGTGGTGGCTACCCCGAGGAGCCCCCCCCTTGCCTGCCTGCATCGCTGAAGAGACCCCTTGGTCTCCCATTGAAACCTGAAGGAAACCCGACGCGTGTTTGCACACTGCACCCGGCCGCCCCCGCGCTGCTGAGGGTGTACTTTCTGTGCTACTTTGTGTCCCCCCCGGTGCCCTACAAAACCCCCCTGGTCTGCCCTCCGAAGACGCGGGTACTTACCTGCTGGCAGACTGGAACCGGGGCACCCCCTTCTCTCCATTATAGCCTATGTGTTTTGGGCACCTCTTTGACCTTTGCACCTGACCGGCCCTGAGCTGCTGGTGTGATAACTTTGGGGTTGCTCTGAACCCCCAACGGTGGGCTACCTTGGACCAAAAACTGAAAACTGTAAGTGACTTACTTACCTGTGAAAACTAACAATAACTTACCTCCCCCAGGAACTGTGAAAATTGCACTGTGTCCACTTTTAAAACAGCTTATTGTGTTTTATGTGAAAAGTATACATGCTAAAGTAATGATTCAAAGTTCCTAGAGTACTTACCTGCAATACCTTTCAAAAGAGCTATTACATGTAAAATTTGAACCTGTGGTTCTTAAAATAAACTAAGAAAAGATATTTTTCTATAACAAAACCTATTGGCTGGATTTGTCTCTGAGTGTGTGTACCTCATTTATTGTCTATGTGTATGTACAACAAATGCTTAACACTACTCCTTGGATAAGCCTACTGCTCGACCACACTACCACAAAATAGAGCATTAGTATTATCTCTTTTTACCACTATTTTACCTCTAAGGGGAACCCTTGGACTCTGTGCATGCTATTCCTTACTTTGAAATAGCACATACAGAGCCAACTTCCTACATTGGTGGATCAGCGGTGGGGTACAAGACTTTGCATTTGCTGGACTACTCAGCCAATACCTGATCACACGACAAATTCCAAAATTGTCATTAGAAATTGATGTTTGCAATTTGAAAAGTTTTCTAAATTCTTAAAAGTCCTGCTAGGGCCTTGTGTTAGTCCCTGTTAGCATTTCTTTTAGAGTTTAAAAGTTTGTAAAAGTTTGAATTAGATTCTAGAACTAGTTTTAGATTCTTAAAAGCATTCCAACTTTTAGAAAAATAATGTCTAGTACAGAGATGAATGTGGTGGAACTCGACACCACACCTTACCTCCATCTCCAGATGAAAGAGCTAAGGTCACTCTGTAACATAAGAAAAATAACAATGGGCTCCAGACCTACCAAAGTACAGCTCCAGGAGCTGTTGGCAGAGTATGATAGAGCCAACCCCTCTGTGGATAACACAGAGGAGGATGATAGTGAACTGGAGGAAGAATCCCCTCCACCAGTCCTATCTAGGGAGAACAGGGCTTCTCAAGCCCTGACTCCAAAAATAATAGTCAGAGATACTGGCTCCCTCACAGGAGGGTCCAGCCTCTCTGAAATCACTGAGGATAACTCCAGTGAAGAGGACATCCAGTTAGCCAGGATGGCCAAAAGATTGGCTTTGGAAAAACAGATCCTAGCCATAGAAAGGGAAAGACAAGAGATGGGCCTAGGACCCATCAATGGTGGCAGCAACATAACTAGGGTCAGAGATTCTCCTGACATGTTGAAAATCCCCAAAGGGATTGTAACTAAATATGAAGATGGTGATAACATCACCAAATGGTTCACAGCTTTTGAGAGGGCTTGTGAAACCAGAAAAGTGAACAAATCTCACTGGGGTGCTCTCCTTTGGGAAATGTTCACAGGAAAGTGTAGGGATAGACTCCTCACACTCTCTAAAAAAGATGCAGAATCTTATGACCTCATGAAGGGTACCCTGATTGAGGGCTTTGGATTCTCCACTGAGGAGTATAGGATTAGATTCAGGGGGGCTCAAAAATCCTCGAGCCAGACCTGGGTTGACTTTGTAGACTACTCAGTAAAAACACTAGATGGTTGGATTCAAGGCAATGGTGTAAATGACTATGATGGGCTGTACAATTTATTTGTGAAAGAACACCTATTAAGTAATTGTTTCAATGATAAACTGCATCAGCATCTGGTGGACCTAGGACCAATTTCTCCCCAAGAATTGGGAAAGAAGGCGGACCATTGGGTCAAGACTAGGGTGTCCAAAACTTCCACAGGGGGTGACCAAAAGAAAGGGGTCACAAAACCTCCCCAGGGGAAAGGTGGTGAGACAGCCAAAAACAAAGATAGTAAAGAGTCTTCTACAGGCCCCCAAAAACCTGCACAGGAGGGTGGGCCCAGAGCCTCTTCACAAAACAATTCTGGGTACAAGGGTAAAAACTTTGATCCCAAAAAGGCCTGGTGTCGTAACTGTAGTCAGTCTGGACACCAAACTGGAGACAAGGCCTGTCCCAAGAAAGATACCACTTCTAACTCCCATCCAGCTAAAACTGGAATGGCCAGTCTCCAAGTGGGATCAACAGTGTGCCCAGAGCAAATCAGGTGTCACACTGAAGCTACATTAGTCTCTGAGGGTGGGGTGGATTTAGCCACACTGGCTGCCTGGCCCCCTAACATGCAAAAATACAGGCAGCAGCTCTTAATTAATGGGACAAGTGTAGAGGGCCTGAGGGATACAGGTGCCAGTGTCACCATGGTGACAGAGAAACTGGTTTCCCCTGGCCAATACCTGGCTGGACAAACTTATCCAGTCACCAACGCTGACAATCAGACTAAAGTACATCCCATGGCTATGGTAACTTTAGAGTGGGGAGGGGTCAAAGGCCTGAAACAGGTGGTGGTCTCCTCAAATATCCCAGTAGACTGTTTGCTTGGAAATGACCTGGAGTCCTCAGCATGGGCTGAGGTAGAACTGAAAACCCATGCAGCCATGCTGGGTATCCCTGAACTGGTGTGTGTCAAGACTAGGGCACAGTGCAAGGCACAGGGTGAAAAAGTAGAGCTGGAGTCTGGAAAAATGGCCCAGCCTACCAAGAGAAAAGGAAAGTCAGCTGGGAAACCAGCTGCAACACAACACCAAAAAGAGAACCTCTCTTCTCAGGAAGAAGTTCTGCCCTCTGAGGGAACTGAGCCTATGGAGCTGGAACCTTATCAGGTTGAGCTCTTGGGCCCAGGGGGACCCTCAAGGGAAGAGTTGTGTAAGGGACAAGAAACCTGTCCCTCTCTTGAAGGCCTTAGGCAGCAAGCTGCTGAAGAGTCCAAAGGCAAGAAAAATGGAACACATAGGGTCTATTGGGAAGATGGACTCCTGTACACTGAGGCAAGAGATCCCAAACCTGGTGCCACTAGGAGAGTGGTAGTGCCTCAGGGTTTCAGAGAGTTTATTCTGACCTTAGCCCATAATATTCCCCTTGCTGGGCATTTGGGACAAACCAAGACGTGGGAGAGGTTAGTCAACCACTTCTACTGGCCCAATATGTCCCAGAAGGTTAAGGAGTTTTGCCTCTCCTGCCCCACCTGTCAATCCAGTGGTAAGACAGGTGGGCATCCAAAGGCCCCCCTCATTCCACTTCCAGTGGTGGGGGTCCCCTTTGAAAGAGTGGGTGTGGACATAGTGGGTCCACTGGAACCTCCCACAGCCTCAGGAAATATGTACATCCTAGTAGTAGTGGATCATGCTACTAGGTATCCTGAAGCTATTTCCCTTAGGTCGACTACTGCCCCTGCAGTAGCCAAGGCCCTCATTGGTATCTTTACCAGAGTGGGTTTCCCTAAGGAGGTGGTGTCTGACAGAGGTACCAACTTCATGTCAGCATACCTAAAACACATGTGGAATGAGTGTGGAGTGACTTACAAATTCACTACACCATATCATCCACAAACTAATGGCCTTGTTGAGAGATTCAACAAGACATTAAAGGGCATGATCATGGGGCTCCCAGAAAAACTCAAAAGGAGATGGGATGTCCTCCTGCCATGTCTGCTTTTCGCTTACAGAGAGGTGCCTCAGAAGGGAGTAGGATTCTCACCCTTTGAACTTCTGTTTGGCCACCCTGTAAGGGGACCACTTGCTCTTGTTAAAGAAGGCTGGGAGAGACCTCTTCATGAGCCTAAACAAGACATAGTGGACTATGTACTTGGCCTTCGCTCAAGAACGGCAGAGTACATGGAAAAGGCAAGTAAAAACCTTGAGGCCAGCCAACAACTCCAGAAGTTGTGGTATGACCAAAAGGCTGCACTGGTTGAATTTCAACCAGGGCAGAAAGTCTGGGTTCTGGGGCCTGTGGCTCCCAGAGCACTTCAGGACAAATGGAGTGGCCCTTACCCAGTACTAGAGAAGAAGAGTCAGGTCACCTACCTGGTGGACCTGGGCACAAGCAGGAGCCCCAAGAGGGTGATCCATGTGAACCGCCTTAAGCTCTTCCATGACAGGGCTGATGTAAATCTGTTGATGGTAACAGATGAGGACCAGGAAGCTGAGAGTGAGCCTCTCCCTGATCTCCTCTCATCAGACCCTAAAGATGGCTCAGTAGATGGAGTGATCTACTCAGACACCCTCTCTAGCCAACAGCAGTCTGACTGCAGGAAGGTCCTGCAGCAGTTTGCTGAACTCTTTTCCCTAACCCCTGGTCAGACACACCTGTGTACCCATGATGTGGACACAGGAGACAGCATGCCTGTCAAAAACAAAATATTTAGACAGTCTGACCAAGTTAAGGAAAGCATCAAGGTGGAAGTCCACAAGATGCTGGAATTGGGAGTAATTGAGTACTCTGACAGCCCCTGGGCTAGCCCAGTGGTCTTAGTCCCCAAACCTCACACCAAAGAAGGGAAGAGAGAGATGAGGTTTTGTGTGGACTACAGAGGTCTCAACTCTGTCACCAAGACAGATGCTCATCCCATTCCTAGAGCTGATGAGCTAATAGACAAATTAGGGGCTGCCAAATTCTTAAGTACCTTTGACTTAACAGCAGGGTACTGGCAAATCAAAATGGCCCCTGGAGCAAAAGAAAAGACAGCATTCTCCACACCTGATGGGCATTATCAGTTCACTGTTATGCCCTTTGGTTTAAAGAATGCCCCTGCCACCTTCCAAAGGTTGGTGAATCAAGTCCTTGCTGGGTTGGAATCCTTTAGTGCAGCTTATCTTGATGATATTGCTGTCTTCAGCTCCACCTGGCAGGATCACCTGGTCCACCTGAAGAAGGTTTTGAAGGCCCTGCAATCTGCAGGCCTCTCTATCAAGGCATCCAAATGCCAGATAGGGCAGGGAACTGTGGTTTACTTGGGACACCTTGTAGGTGGAGGCCAAGTTCAGCCACTCCAACCCAAGATCCAGACTATTCTGGACTGGGTAGCTCCAAAAACCCAGACTCAAGTCAGGGCATTCCTTGGCTTGACTGGGTACTATAGGAGGTTTGTGAAGGGATATGGATCCATTGTGACAGCCCTCACAGAACTCACCTCCAAGAAAATGCCCAAGAAAGTAAACTGGACTGTAGAATGCCAACAGGCCTTTGACACCCTGAAGCAAGCTATGTGCACAGCACCAGTTCTAAAAGCTCCAGATTACTCCAAGCAATTCATTGTGCAAACAGATGCCTCTGAACATGGGATAGGGGCAGTTTTGTCCCAAACAAATGATGATGGCCATGACCAGCCTGTTGCTTTCATTAGCAGGAGGTTACTCCCCAGGGAGCAGCGTTGGAGTGCCATTGAGAGGGAGGCCTTTGCTGTGGTTTGGTCCCTGAAGAAGTTGAGACCATACCTCTTTGGTACTCACTTCCTAGTTCAGACTGACCACAGACCTCTCAGATGGCTGATGCAAATGAAAGGTGAAAATCCAAAACTGTTGAGGTGGTCCATCTCCCTACAGGGAATGGACTTTGTAGTGGAACACAGACCTGGGACTGCCCATGCCAATGCAGATGGCCTTTCCAGGTTCTTCCACTTAGAAAATGAAGACTCTCTTGGGAAAGGTTAGTCTCATCCTCTTTCGTTTGGGGGGGGGGGTTGTGTAAGGAAATGCCTCCTTGGCATGGTTACCCCCTGACTTTTTGCCTTTGCTGATGCTATGTTTTGAATTGAAAGTGTGCTGAGGCCTGCTAACCAGGCCCCAGCACCAGTGTTCTTTCCCTAACCTGTACTTTTGATTCCACAATTGGCACACCCTGGCATCCAGATAAGTCCCTTGTAACTGGTACCTCTGGTACCAAGGGCCCTGATGCCAGGGAAGGTCTCTAAGGGCTGCAGCATGTATTATGCCACCCTAGAGACCCCTCACTCAGCACAGACACACTGCTTACCAGCTTGTGTGTGCTAGTGAGAACAAAATGAGTAAGTCGACATGGCACTCCCCTCAGGGTGCCATGCCAGCCTCTCACTGCCTATGCAGTATAGGTAAGACACCCCTCTAGCAGGCCTTACAGCCCTAAGGCAGGGTGCAATATACCATAGGTGAGGGTACCAGTGCATGAGCACTGTGCCCCTACAGTGTCTAAGCAAAACCTTAGACATTGTAAGTGCAGGGTAGCCATAAGAGTATATGGTCTGGGAGTCTGTTTTACACGAACTCCACAGCACCATAATGGCTACACTGAAAACTGGGAAGTTTGGTATCAAACTTCTCAGCACAATAAATGCACACTGATGCCAGTGTACATTTTATTGTAAAATACACCACAGAGGGCACCTTAGAGGTGCCCCCCTGAAACTTAACCGACTATCTGTGTAGGCTGACTGGTTCCAGCAGCCTGCCACACTAGAGACATGTTGCTGGCCCCATGGGGAGAGTGCCTTTGTCACTCTGAGGCCAGTAACAAAGCCTGCACTGGGTGGAGATGCTAACACCTCCCCCAGGCAGGAGCTGTAACACCTGGCGGTGAGCCTCAAAGGCTCACCCCTTTGTCACAGCACCGCAGGACACTCCAGCTAGTGGAGTTGCCCGCCCCCTCCGGCCCCCACTTTTGGCGGCAAGGCCGGAGAAAATAATGAGAATAACAAGGAGGAGTCACTGGCCAGTCAGGACAGCCCCTAAGGTGTCCTGAGCTGAGGTGACTCTAACTTTTAGAAATCCTCCATCTTGCAGATGGAGGATTCCCCCAATAGGATTAGGGATGTGACCCCCTCCCCTTGGGAGGAGGCACAAAGAGGGTGTACCCACCCTCAGGGCTAGTAGCCATTGGCTACTAACCCCCCAGACCTAAACACGCCCTTAAATTTAGTATTTAAGGGCTTCCCTGAACCTAAGATTTTAGATTCCTGCAACTACAAGAAGAAGGACTGCCGAGCTGACAAACCCCTGCAGAGGAAGAACAGAAGACACCAACTGCCTTGGCCCCAGACTTACCGGCCTGTCTCCTGCCTTCCAAAGAACCTGCTCCAGCGACGCTTTCCAAGGGACCAGCGACCTCTGAATCCTCTGAGGACTGCCCTGCTTCGAAAAAGACAAGAAACTCCCGAGGACAGCGGCACTACTCCAAAAGAACTGCAACTTTGTTACAAGGAGCAGATTTAAAGACCCCTGCAACTCCCCGCAAGAAGCGTGAGACTTGCAACACTGCACCCGGGGACCCCGACTGGTGGAGAACAACTAACTCAGGGAGGACCCTCCGGCGACTCTACGACTGTGAGTAACCAAAGTTGTCCCCCCTGAGCCCCCACAGCGACGCCTGCAGAGGGAATCCCCAGGCTCCCCCTGACCGCGACTGTCTGAACTCCATTTCCCGACGGCTGGAAAAGACCCTGCACCCGCAGCCCCCAGCCCCTAAAGAAACGGAATTTCTGAGCAGGAGTGACCCCCAGGAGGCCCTCTCCCTTGCCCAGGTGGTGGCTACCCCGAGGAGCCCCCCCCTTGCCTGCCTGCATCGCTGAAGAGACCCCTTGGTCTCCCATTGAAACCTGAAGGAAACCCGACGCGTGTTTGCACACTGCACCCGGCCGCCCCCGCGCTGCTGAGGGTGTACTTTCTGTGCTACTTTGTGTCCCCCCCGGTGCCCTACAAAACCCCCCTGGTCTGCCCTCCGAAGACGCGGGTACTTACCTGCTGGCAGACTGGAACCGGGGCACCCCCTTCTCTCCATTATAGCCTATGTGTTTTGGGCACCTCTTTGACCTTTGCACCTGACCGGCCCTGAGCTGCTGGTGTGATAACTTTGGGGTTGCTCTGAACCCCCAACGGTGGGCTACCTTGGACCAAAAACTGAAAACTGTAAGTGACTTACTTACCTGTGAAAACTAACAATAACTTACCTCCCCCAGGAACTGTGAAAATTGCACTGTGTCCACTTTTAAAACAGCTTATTGTGTTTTATGTGAAAAGTATACATGCTAAAGTAATGATTCAAAGTTCCTAGAGTACTTACCTGCAATACCTTTCAAAAGAGCTATTACATGTAAAATTTGAACCTGTGGTTCTTAAAATAAACTAAGAAAAGATATTTTTCTATAACAAAACCTATTGGCTGGATTTGTCTCTGAGTGTGTGTACCTCATTTATTGTCTATGTGTATGTACAACAAATGCTTAACACTACTCCTTGGATAAGCCTACTGCTCGACCACACTACCACAAAATAGAGCATTAGTATTATCTCTTTTTACCACTATTTTACCTCTAAGGGGAACCCTTGGACTCTGTGCATGCTATTCCTTACTTTGAAATAGCACATACAGAGCCAACTTCCTACATTGGTGGATCAGCGGTGGGGTACAAGACTTTGCATTTGCTGGACTACTCAGCCAATACCTGATCACACGACAAATTCCAAAATTGTCATTAGAAATTGATGTTTGCAATTTGAAAAGTTTTCTAAATTCTTTAAAGTCCTGCTAGGGCCTTGTGTTAGTCCCTGTTAGCATTTCTTTTAGAGTTTAAAAGTTTGTAAAAGTTTGAATTAGATTCTAGAACTAGTTTTAGATTCTTAAAAGCATTCCAACTTTTAGAAAAATAATGTCTAGTACAGAGATGAATGTGGTGGAACTCGACACCACACCTTACCTCCATCTCCAGATGAAAGAGCTAAGGTCACTCTGTAACATAAGAAAAATAACAATGGGCTCCAGACCTACCAAAGTACAGCTCCAGGAGCTGTTGGCATAGTATGATAGAGCCAACCCCTCTGTGGATAACACAGAGGAGGATGATAGTGAACTGGAGGAAGAATCCCCTCCACCAGTCCTATCTAGGGAGAACAGGGCTTCTCAAGCCCTGACTCCAAAAATAATAGTCAGAGATACTGGCTCCCTCACAGGAGGGTCCAGCCTCTCTGAAATCACTGAGGATAACTCCAGTGAAGAGGACATCCAGTTAGCCAGGATGGCCAAAAGATTGGCTTTGGAAAAACAGATCCTAGCCATAGAAAGGGAAAGACATGAGATGGGCCTAGGACCCATCAATGGTGGCAGCAACATAACTAGGGTCAGAGATTCTCCTGACATGTTGAAAATCCCCAAAGGGATTGTAACTAAATATGAAGATGGTGATAACATCACCAAATGGTTCACAGCTTTTGAGAGGGCTTGTGAAACCAGAAAAGTGAACAAATCTCACTGGGGTGCTCTCCTTTGGGAAATGTTCACAGGAAAGTGTAGGGATAGACTCCTCACACTCTCTAAAAAAGATGCAGAATCTTATGACCTCATGAAGGGTACCCTGATTGAGGGCTTTGGATTCTCCACTGAGGAGTATAGGATTAGATTCAGGGGGGCTCAAAAATCCTCGAGCCAGACCTGGGTTGACTTTGTAGACTACTCAGTAAAAACACTAGATGGTTGGATTCAAGGCAATGGTGTAAATGACTATGATGGGCTGTACAATTTATTTGTGAAAGAACACCTATTAAGTAATTGTTTCAATGATAAACTGCATCAGCATCTGGTGGACCTAGGACCAATTTCTCCCCAAGAATTGGGAAAGAAGGCGGACCATTGGGTCAAGACTAGAGTGTCCAAAACTTCCACAGGGGGTGACCAAAAGAAAGGGGTCACAAAACCTCCCCAGGGGAAGGGTGATGAGACAACCAAAACTAAAAATAGTAAAGAGTCTTCTACAGGCCCCCAAAAACCTGCACAGGAGGGTGGGCCCAGAGCCTCTTCACAAAACAATGGGTACAAGGGTAAAAACTTTGATCCCAAAAAGGCCTGGTGTCGTAACTGTAGTCAGTCTGGACACCAAACTGGAGACAAGGCCTGTCCCAAGAAAGATACCACTTCTAACTCCCATCCAGCTAAAACTGGAATGGCCAGTCTCCAAGTGGGATCAACAGTGTGCCCAGAGCAAATCAGGTGTCACACTGAAGCTACATTAGTCTCTGAGGGTGGGGTGGATTTAGCCACACTGGCTGCCTGGCCCCCTAACATGCAAAAATACAGGCAGCAGCTCTTAATTAATGGGACAAGTGTAGAGGGCCTGAGGGATACAGGTGCCAGTGTCACCATGGTGACAGAGAAACTGGTTTCCCCTGGCCAATACCTGGCTGGACAAACTTATCCAGTCACCAACGCTGACAATCAGACTAAAGTACATCCCATGGCTATGGTAACTTTAGAGTGGGGAGGGGTCAAAGGCCTGAAACAGGTGGTGGTCTCCTCAAATATCCCAGTAGACTGTTTGCTTGGAAATGACCTGGAGTCCTCAGCATGGGCTGAGGTATAACTGAAAACCCATGCAGCCATGCTGGGTATCCCTGAACTGGTGTGTGTCAAGACTAGGGCACAGTGCAAGGCACAGGGTGAAAAAGTAGAGCTGGAGTCTGGAAAAATGGCCCAGCCTACCAAGAGAAAAGGAAAGTGTAAGGAAATGCCTCCTTGGCATGGTTGCCCCCTGACTTTTTGCCTTTGCTGATGCTATGTTTACAATTGAAAGTGTGCTGAGGCCTGCTAACCAGGCCCCAGCACCAGTGTTCTTTCCCTAACCTGTACTTTTGTATCCACAATTGGCAGACCCTGGCATCCAGATAAGTCCCTTGTAACTGGTACTTCTGGTACCAAGGGCCCTGATGCCAAGGAAGGTCTCTAAGGGCTGCAGCATGTCTTATGCCACCCTGGAGACCTCTCACTCAGCACAGACACACTGCTTGCCAGCTTGTGTGTGCTAGTGAGGACAAAACGAGTAAGTCGACATGGCACTCCCCTCAGGGTGCCATGCCAGCCTCTCACTGCCTATGCAGTATAGGTAAGACACCCCTCTAGCAGGCCTTACAGCCCTAAGGCAGGGTGCACTATACCATAGGTGAGGGTACCAGTGCATGAGCATGGTACCCCTACAGTGTCTAAACAAAACCTTAGACATTGTAAGTGCAGGGTAGCCATAAGAGTATATGGTCTGGGAGTCTGTCAAACACGAACTCCACAGCACCATAATGGCTACACTGAAAACTGGGAAGTTTGGTATCAAACTTCTCAGCACAATAAATGCACACTGATGCCAGTGTACATTTTATTGTAAAATACACCACAGAGGGCACCTTAGAGGTGCCCCCTGAAACTTAACCGACTGTCTGTGTAGGCTGACTAGTTCCAGCAGCCTGCCACACCAGAGACATGTTGCTGGCCCCATGGGGAGAGTGCCTTTGTCACTCTGAGGCCAGTAACAAAGCCTGCACTGGGTGGAGATGCTAACACCTCCCCCAGGCAGGAGCTGTGACACCTGGCGGTGAGCCTCAAAGGCTCACCCCTTTGTCACAGCCCAGCAGGGCACTCCAGCTTAGTGGAGTTGCCCGCCCCCTCCGGCCACGGCCCCCACTTTTGGCGGCAAGGCTGGAGGGAACAAAGAAAGCAACAAGGAGGAGTCACTGGCCAGTCAGGACAGCCCCTAAGGTGTCCTGAGCTGAAGTGACTCTAACTTTTAGAAATCCTCCATCTTGCAGATGGAGGATTCCCCCAATAGGGTTAGGATTGTGACCCCCTCCCCTTGGGAGGAGGCACAAAGAGGGTGTAACCACCCTCAGGGCTAGTAGCCATTGGCTACTAACCCCCCAGACCTAAACACGCCCTTAAATTTAGTATTTAAGGGCTACCCTGAACCCTAGAAAATTAGATTCCTGCAACTACAAGAAGAAGGACTGCCCAGCTGAAAACCCCTGCAGCGGAAGACCAGAAGACGACAACTGCCTTGGCTCCAGAAACTCACCGGCCTGTCTCCTGCCTTCCAAAGATCCTGCTTCAGCGACGCCTTCCAAAGGGACCAGCGACCTCGACATCCTCTGAGGACTGCCCCTGCTTCGAAAAGACAAGAAACTCCCGAGGACAGCGGACCTGCTCCAAGAAAAGCTGCAACTTTGTTTCCAGCAGCTTTAAAGAACCCTGCAAGCTCCCCGCAAGAAGCGTGAGACTTGCAACACTGCACCCGGCGACCCCGACTCGGCTGGTGGAGATCCGACACCTCAGGCGGGACCCCAGGACTACTCTAAGACTGTGAGTACAAAAACCTGTCCCCCCTGAGCCCCCACAGCGCCGCCTGCAGAGGGAATCCCGAGGCTTCCCCTGACCGCGACTCTTTGAATCCTAAGTCCCGACACCTGGGAGAGACCCTGCACCCGCAGCCCCCAGGACCTGAAGGACCGGACTTTCACTGGAGGAGTGACCCCCAGGAGTCCCTCTCCCTTGATCAAGTGGAGGTTTCCCCGAGGAACCCCCCCCTTGCCTGCCTGCAGCGCTGAAGAGATCCCGAGATCTCTCATAGACTAACATTGCGAACCCGACGCTTGTTTCTACACTGCACCCGGCCGCCCCCGCGCTGCTGAGGGTGAAATTTCTGTGTGGGCTTGTGTCCCCCCCGGTGCCCTACAAAACCCCCCCTGGTCTGCCCTCCGAAGACGCGGGTACTTACCTGCAAGCAGACCGGAACCGGGGCACCCCCTTCTCTCCATTCTAGCCTATGCGTTTTGGGCACCACTTTGAACTCTGCACCTGACCGGCCCTGAGCTGCTGGTGTGGTGACTTTGGGGTTCCTCTGAACCCCCAACGGTGGGCTACCTTGGACCAAGAACTGAACCCTGTAAGTGTCTTACTTACCTGGTAAAACTAACAAAAACTTACCTCCCCCAGGAACTGTGAAAATCGCACTAAGTGTCCACTTTTAAAGTAGCTATTTGTGAATAACTTGAAAAGTATACATGCAATTGAAATGATTCAAAGTTCCTAATGTACTTACCTGCAATACCTTTCAAACAAGATATTACATGTTAAATTTGAACCTGTGGTTCTTAAAATAAACTAAGAAAAGATATTTTTCTATAACAAAACCTATTGGCTGGATTTGTCTCTGAGTGTGTGTACCTCATTTATTGTCTATGTGTATGTACAACAAATGCTTAACACTACTCCTTGGATAAGCCTACTGCTCGACCACACTACCACAAAATAGAGCATTAGTATTATCTCTTTTACCACTATTTTACCTCTAAGGGGAACCCTTGGACTCTGTGCATGCTATTCCTTACTTTGAAATAGCACATACAGAGCCAACTTCCTACAGAAAGTCAGCTGGGAAACCAGCTGCAACACAACACCAAAAAGAGAACCTCTCTTCTCAGGAAGAAGTTCTGCCCTCTGAGGGAACTGAGCCTATGGAGCTGGAACCTTATCAGGTTGAGCTCTTGGGCCCAGGGGGACCCTCAAGGGAAGAGTTGTGTAAGGGACAAGAAACCTGTCCCTCTCTTGAAGGCCTTAGGCAGCAAGCTGCTGAAGAGTCCAAAGGCAAGAAAAATGGAACACATAGGGTCTATTAGGAAGATGGACTCCTGTACACTGAGGCAAGAGATCCCAAACCTGGTGCCACTAGGAGAGTGGTAGTGCCTCAGGGTTTCAGAGAGTTTATTCTGACCTTAGCCCATAATATTCCCCTTGCTGGGCATTTGGGACAAACCAAGACGTGGGAGAGGTTAGTCAACCACTTCTACTGGCCCAATATGTCCCAGAAGGTTAAGGAGTTTTGCCTCTCCTGCCCCACCTGTCAATCCAGTGGTAAGACAGGTGGGCATCCAAAGGCCCCCCTCATTCCACTTCCAGTGGTGGGGGTCCCCTTTGAAAGAGTGGGTGTGGACATAGTGGGTCCACTGGAACCTCCCACAGCCTCAGGAAATATGTACATCCTAGTAGTAGTGGATCATGCTACTAGGTATCCTGAAGCTATTTCCCTTAGGTCGACTACTGCCCCTGCAGTAGCCAAGGCCCTCATTGGTATCTTTACCAGAGTGGGTTTCCCTAAGGAGGTGGTGTCTGACAGAGGTACCAACTTCATGTCAGCATACCTAAAACACATGTGGAATGAGTGTGGAGTGACTTACAAATTCACTACACCATATCATCCACAAACTAATGGCCTTGTTGAGAGATTCAACAAGACATTAAAGGGCATGATCATGGGGCTCCCAGAAAAACTCAAAAGGAGATGGGATGTCCTCCTGCCATGTCTGCTTTTCGCTTACAGAGAGGTGCCTCAGAAGGGAGTAGGATTCTCACCCTTTGAACTTCTGTTTGGCCACCCTGTAAGGGGACCACTTGCTCTTGTTAAAGAAGGCTGGGAGAGACCTCTTCATGAGCCTAAACAAGACATAGTGGACTATGTACTTGGCCTTCGCTCAAGAATGGCAGAGTACATGGAAAAGGCAAGTAAAAACCTTGAGGCCAGCCAACAACTCCAGAAGTTGTGGTATGACCAAAAGGCTGCACTGGTTGAATTTCAACCCGGGCAGAAAGTCTGGGTTCTGGAGCCTGTGGCTCCCAGGGCACTTCAGGACAAATGGAGTGGCCCTTACCCAGTACTAGAGAGGAAGAGTCAGGTCACCTACCTGGTGGACCTGGGCACAAGCAGGAGCCCCAAGAGGGTGATCCATGTGAACCGCCTTAAGCTCTTCCATGACAGGGCTGATGTAAATCTGTTGATGGTAACAGATGAGGACCAGGAAGCTGAGAGTGAGCCTCTCCCTGATCTCCTCTCATCAGACCCTAAAAATGGCTCAGTAGATGGAGTGATCTACTCAGACACCCTCTCTAGCCAACAGCAGTCTGACTGCAGGAAGGTCCTGCAGCAGTTTGCTGAACTCTTTTCCCTAACCCCTGGTCAGACACACCTGTGTACCCATGATGTGGACACAGGAGACAGCATGCCTGTCAAAAACAAAATATTTAGACAGTCTGACCAAGTTAAGGAAAGCATCAAGGTGGAAGTCCACAAGATGCTGGAATTGGGAGTAATTGAGTACTCTGACAGCCCCTGGGCTAGCCCAGTGGTCTTAGTCCCCAAACCTCACACCAAAGAAGGGAAGAGAGAGATGAGGTTTTGTGTGGACTACAGAGGTCTCAACTCTGTCACCAAGACAGATGCTCATCCCATTCCTAGAGCTGATGAGCTAATAGACAAATTAGGGGCTGCCAAATTCTTAAGTACCTTTGACTTAACAGCACGGTACTGGCAAATCAAAATGGCCCCTGGAGCAAAAGAAAAGACAGCATTCTCCACACCTGATGGGCATTATCAGTTCACTGTTATGCCCTTTGGTTTAAAGAATGCCCCTGCCACCTTCCAAAGGTTGGTGAATCAAGTCCTTGCTGGGTTGGAATCCTTTAGTGCAGCTTATCTTGATGATATTGCTGTCTTCAGCTCCACCTGGCAGGATCACCTGGTCCACCTGAAGAAGGTTTTGAAGGCCCTGCAATCTGCAGGCCTCTCTATCAAGGCATCCAAATGTCAGATAGGGCAGGGAACTGTGGTTTACTTGGGACACCTTGTAGGTGGAGGCCAAGTTCAGCCACTCCAACCCAAGATCCAGACTATTCTGGACTGGGTAGCTCCAAAAACCCAGACTCAAGTCAGGGCATTCCTTGGCTTGACTGGGTACTATAGGAGGTTTGTGAAGGGATATGGATCCATTGTGACAGCCCTCACAGAACTCACCTCCAAGAAAATGCCCAAGAAAGTAAACTGGACTGTAGAATGCCAACAGGCCTTTGACACCCTGAAGCAAGCTATGTGCACAGCACCAGTTCTAAAAGCTCCAGATTACTCCAAGCAATTCATTGTGCAAACAGATGCCTCTGAACATGGGATAGGGGCAGTTTTGTCCCAAACAAATGATGATGGCCATGACCAGCCTGTTGCTTTCATTAGCAGGAGGTTACTCCCCAGGGAGCACCGTTGGAGTGCCATTGAGAGGGAGGCTGTAGGAAGTTGGCTTGGTATGTGCTATTTCAAAGTAAGGAATAGCATGCACAGAGTCCAAGGGTTCCCCTTAGAGGTAAAATAGTGGTAAAAATAGATAATACTAATGCTCTATTTTGTGGTAGTGTGGTCGAGCAGTAGGCTTATCCAAGGAGTAGTGTTAAGCATTTGTTGTACATACACATAGACAATAAATGAGGTACACACACTCAGAGACAAATCCAGCCAATAGGTTTTGTTATAGAAAAATATATTTTCTTAGTTTATTTTAAGAACCACAGGTTCAAATTTAACATGTAATATCTTGTTTGAAAGGTATTGCAGGTAAGTACATTAGGAACTTTGAATCATTTCAATTGCATGTATACTTTTCAAGTTATTCACAAATAGCTATTTTAAAAGTGGACACAGTGCAATTTTCACAGTTCCTGGGGGAGGTAAGTTTTTGTTAGTTTTACCAGGTAAGTAAGACACTCACAGGGTTCAGTTCTTGGTCCAAGGTAGCCCACCGTTGGGGGTTCAGAGCAACCCCAAAGTCACCACACCAGCAGCTCAGGGCCGGTCAGGTGCAGAGTTCAAAGTGGTGCCCAAAACGCATAGGCTATAATGGAGAGAAGGGGGTGCCCCGGTTCCGGTCTGTTTGCAGGTAAGTACCCGCGTCTTCGGAGGGCAGACCAGGGGGGTTTTGTAGGGCACCGGGGGGGACACAAGCCCACACAGAAATTTCACCCTCAGCGGCGCGGGGGCGGCCGGGTGCAGTGTTAGAACAAGCATCGGGTTCGCAATGTAAGTCAATGAGAGATCAAGGGATCTCTTCAGCGCTGCAGGCGGGCAAGGGGGGGCTTCCTCGGGGAAACCTCCACTTGGGCAAGGGAGAGGGACTCCTGGGGGTCACTCCTGCAGTGAAAGTCCGGTCCTTCAGGTCCTGGGGGCTGCGGGTGCAGGGTCTTTTCCAGGCGTCGGGACTTAGGTTTCAGAGAGTCGCGGTCAGGGGAAGCCTCGGGATTCCCTCTGCAGGCGGCGCTGTGGGGGCTCAGGGGGGACAGGTTTTGGTACTCACAGTCGTAGAGTAGTCCGGGGGTCCTCCCTGAGGTGTTGGTTCTCCACCAGCCGAGTCGGGGTCGCCGGGTGCAGTGTTGCAAGTCTCACGCTTCTTGCGGGGAGTTGCAGGGTTATTTAAAGCTGCTTCTTGAAACAAAGTTGCAGTCTTTTTGGAGCAGGTCCGCTGTCCTCGGGAGTTTCTTGTCGTCGTCGAAGCAGGGCAGTCCTCAGAGGATTCAGAGGTCGCTGGTCCCTTTGGAAGGCGTCGCTGGAGCAGAGTTCTTTGGAAGGCAGGAGACAGGCCGGTGAGTTTCTGGAGCCAAGGCAGTTGTTGTCTTCTGGTCTTCCTCTGCAGGGGTTTTCAGCTAGGCAGTCCTTCTTCTTGTTGTTGCAGGAATCTAATTTTCTAGGGTTCAGGGTAGCCCTTAAATACTAAATTTAAGGGCGTGTTTTAGGTCTGGGGGGTTAGTAGCCAATGGCTACTAGCCCTGAGGGTGGGTACACCCTCTTTGTGCCTCCTCCCAAGGGGAGGGGGTCACAATCCTAACCCTATTGGGGGAATCCTCCATCTGCAAGTTGGAGGATTTCTAAAAGTTAGAGTCACCTCAGCTCAGGACACCTTAGGGGCTGTCCTGACTGGCCAGTGACTCCTCCTTGTTGCTTTCTTTGTTCCCTCCAGCCTTGCCGCCAAAAGTGGGGGCCGTGGCCGGAGGGGGCGGGCAACTCCCCTAAGCTGGAGTGCCCTGCTGGGCTGTGACAAAGGGGTGAGCCTTTGAGGCTCACCGCCAGGTGTTACAGCTCCTGCCTGGGGGAGGTGTTAGCATCTCCACCCTGTGCAGCCTTTGTTACTGGCCTCAGAGTGACAAAGGCACTCTCCCCATGGGGCCAGAAACATGTCTCTAGTGTGGCAGGCTGCTGGAACTAGTCAGCCTACACAACAGTCGGTTAAGTTTCAGGGGGCACCTCTAAGGTGCCCTCTGGGGTGTATTTTGCAATTAAATGTACACTGGCATCAGTGTGCATTTATTGTGCTGAGAAGTTTGATACCAAACTTCCCAGTTTTCAGTGTAGCCATTATGGTGCTGTGGAGTTCGTGTTTGACAATTTCCCAGACCATATACTCTTATGGCTACCCTGCACTTACAATGTGTAAGGTTTTGTTTAGACACTGTAGGGGTACCATGCTCATGCACTGGTACCCTCACCTATGGTATAGTGCACCCTGCCTTAGGGCTGTAAGGCCTGCTAGAGGGGTGACTGACCTATACTTGCATAGGCAGTGAGAGGCTGGCATGGCACCCTGAGGGGAGTGCCATGTCGACTTACTCGTTTTGTTCTCACTAGCACACACAAGCTGGCAAGCAGTGTGTCTGTGCTGAGTGAGAGGTCTCCAGGGTGGCATAAGACATGCTGCAGCCCTTAGAGACCTTCCTTGGCATCAGGGCCCTTGGTACTAGAAGTACCAGTTACAAGGGACTTATCTGGATGCCAGGGTCTGCCAATTGTGGATACAAAAGTACAGGTTAGGGAAAGAACACTGGTGCTGGGGCCTGGTTAGCAGGCCTCAGCACACTTTCAATTGTAAACATAGCATCAGCAAAGGCAAAAAGTCAGGGGGCAACCATGCCAAGGAGGCATTTCCTTACACAACCCCCCCCCCAAACGAAAGAGGATGAGACTAACCTTTCCCAAGAGAGTCTTCATTTTCTAAGTGGAAGAACCTGGAAAGGCCATCTGCATTGGCATGGGCAGTCCCAGGTCTGTGTTCCACTATAAAGTCCATTCCCTGTAGGGAGATGGACCACCTCAACAGTTTAGGATTTTCACCTTTCATTTGCATCAGCCATTTGAGAGGTCTGTGGTCAGTTTGAACTAGGAAGTGAGTCCCAAAGAGGTATGGTCTCAGCTTCTTCAGGGACCAAACCACAGCAAAGGCCTCCCTCTCAATGGCACTCCAACGCTGCTCCCTGGGGAGTAACCTCCTGCTAATGAAAGCAACAGGCTGGTCAAGGCCATCATCATTTGTTTGGGACAAAACTGCCCCTATCCCATGGTCAGAGGCATCTGTCTGCACAATGAACTGCTTAGAATAATCTGGAGCTTTTAGAACTGGTGCTGAGCACATTGCTTGTCTCAGGGTGTCAAAGGCCTGTTGGCATTCCACAGTCCAGTTCACTTTCTTGGGCATTTTCTTGGAGGTGAGTTCAGTGAGGGCTGTCACAATGGATCCATATCCCTTCACAAACCTCCTGTAATACCCAGTCAAGCCAAGGAATGCCTTGACTTGAGTCTGGGTTTTTGGAGCTACCCAGTCCAGAATAGTCTGGATCTTGGGTTGGAGTGGCTGAACTTGGCCTCCACCTACAAGGTGGCCCAAGTAAACCACAGTTCCCTGCCCTATCTGGCATTTGGATGCCTTGATAGAGAGGCCTGCAGATTGCAGAGCCTTCAAAACCTTCTTCAGGTGGACCAGGTGATCCTGCCAGGTGGAGCTAAAGACAGCAATATCATCAAGATAAGCTGTGCTAAAGGACTCCAAACCAGCAAGGACTTGATTCACCAACCTTTGGAAGGTGGCAGGGGCATTCTTTAAACCAAAGGGCATAACAGTAAACTGATAATGCCCATCAGGTGTGGAGAATGCTGTTTTCTCTTTTGCTCCAGGTGCCATTTTTATTTGCCAGTACCCTGCTGTCAAGTCAAAGGTACTTAAGAATTTGGCAGCACCTAATTTGTCTATGAGCTCATCAGCTCTAGGAATTGGATGGGCGTCTGTCTTGGTGACAGAGTTGAGCCCTCTGTAGTCCACACAAAACCTCATCTCTTTCTTTCCATCTTTGGTGTGAGGTTTGGGGACTAAGACCACTGGGCTAGCCCAGGGGCTGTCAGAGCGCTCAATTACTCCCAATTCCAGCATCTTGTGGACTTCCACCTTGATGCTTTCTTTAACATGGTCAGACTGTCTAAAAAAATTGTTTTTGACAGGCATGCTGTCTCCTGTGTCCACATCATGGGTACACAGGTGTGTCTGACCAGGGGTTAAGGAGAAGAGTTCAGGAAACTGTTGTAGGACTCTCCTACAATCAGCTTGCTGTTGGCCAGAGAGGGTGTCTGAGTAGATCACTCCATCTACTGAGCCATCTTTTGGGTCTGATGACAGAAGATCAGGGAGAGGTTCACTCTCTGCCTCCTGATCCTCATCTGTTACCATCAACAGATTCACATCAGCCCTGTCATGGAAGAGCTTAAGGCGGTTCACATGGATCACCCTCTTGGGGCTCCTGCTTGTGCCCAGGTCCACCAGGTAGGTGACCTGACTCTTCCTTTCTAGCACTGGGTAAGGGCCACTCCATTTGTCCTGGAGTGCCCTGGGAGCCACAGGCTCCAGAACCCAGACTTTCTGCCCTGGTTGGAACTCAACCAGTGCAGCCTTTTGGTCATACCAAAACTTCTGGAGCTGTTGGCTGGCCTCAAGGTTTTTGGTTGCCTTTTCCATGTACTCTGCCATTCTAGAGCGAAGGCCAAGTATATAGTCCACTATGTCTTGTTTAGGCTCATGAAGAGGTCTCTCCCAGCCTTCTTTAACAAGAGCAAGTGGTCCCCTTACAGGGTGACCAAACAGAAGTTCAAAGGGTGAGAATCCTACTCCCTTCTGTGGCACCTCTCTGTAAGCAAAAAGCAGACATGGCAAGAGGACATCCCATCTCCTTTTGAGTTTTTCTGGGAGCCCCATGATCATGCCTTTTAATGTCTTGTTGAATCTCTCAACTAAGCCATTAGTTTGTGGATGGTATGGTGTAGTGAATTTGTAAGTCACTCCACACTCATTTCACATGTGTTTTAGGTATGCTGACATGAAGTTGGTACCTCTGTCAGACACCACCTCCTTAGGGAAACCCACTCTGGTAAAGATACCAATGAGGGCCTTGGCTACTGCAGGGGCAGTAGTCGACCTAAGGGGAATAGCTTCAGGATACCTAGTAGCATGATCCACTACTACTAGGATGTACATATTTCCTGAGGCTGTGGGAGGTTCCAGTGGACCAACTATGTCCACACCCACTCTTTCAAAGGGGACCCCCACCACTGGAAGTGGAATGAGGGGGGCCTTTGGGTGCCCACCTGTCTTACCACTGGATTGACAGGTGGGGCAGGAGAGGCAAAACTCCTTAACCTTCTGGGACATATTGGGCCAGTAGAAGTGGTTGACTAACCTCTCCCACGTCTTGGTTTGTCCCAAATGCCCAGCAAGGGGAATATCATGGGCTAAGGTCAGAATAAACTCTCTGAACGACTGAGGCACTACCACTCTCCTAGTGGCACCAGGTTTGGGGTCTCTGGCCTCAGTGTACAGGAGTCCATCTTCCCAATAGACCCTATGTGTTCCATTTTTCTTGCCCTTGGACTCTTCAGCAGCTTGCTGCCTAAGGCCTTCAAGAGAGGGACAGGTTTCTTGTCCCTTACACAGCTCCTCCCTTGAGGGTCCCCCTGGGCCTAAGAGCTCAACCTGATAAGGTTCAAGCTCCAAAGGCTCAGTTCCCTCAGAGGGCAGAACTTCTTCCTGAGAAGAGAGGTTCTCTTTTTCTGACTGTGTTGCAGTTGGTTTCCCAACTGACTTTCCTTTTCTCTTGGTAGGCTGGGCCATTCTTCCAGACTCCAGCTCTACTTTTTCACCCTGTGCCTTGCATTGTGCTCTTGTTTTTACACACACCAGTTCAGGGATACCCAGCATGGCTGCATGGGTGTTTAGTTCTACCTCAGCCCATGCTGAGGACTCCAGGTCATTTCCAAGCAGACAGTCTACTGGGATGTTTGAGGAGACCACCACCTGTTTCAGGCCATTGACCCCTCCCCATTCTAAAGTTACCATTGCCATGGGATGTGCTTTAGTCTGATTGTCAGCATTGGTGACTGTATACGTTTTTCCAGTCAGGTATTGGCCAGGGGAAACCAGTTTCTCTGTCACCATGGTGACACTGGCACCTGTATCCCTCAGGCCCTCTACACTTGTCCCATTAATAAAGAGCTGCTGCCTGTATTTTTGCATGTTAGGCGGCCAGGCAGCTAGTGTGGCTAAATCCACCCCACCCTCCGAGACTAGAGTAGCTTCAGTGTGGACCCTGATTTGCTCTGGGCACACTGTTGATCCCACTTGGAGACTAGCCATTCCAGTGTTACCTGGATTGGAGTTTGGAGTGGAACTTTTCTTGGGACAGGCCTTGTCTCCAGTTTGGTGTCCAGACTGACTACAGTTTCGACACCAGGCCTTTTTGGGATCAAAGTTTTTACCCTTGTACCCAGGATTGTTTTGTGAAGAGGCTCTGGGCCCACCCTCCTGTGCAGGTTTTTGGGGGCCTGTAGAAGACTCTTTACTATTTTTATTTTTGGCTGTCTCACCACCTTTCCCCTTGGGAGGTTTTGTGACCCCTTTCTTTTGGTCACCCCCTGTGGAAGTTTTGGACACCCTTGTCTTGACCCAATGGTCCGCCTTCTTTCCCAATTCTTGGGGAGAAATTGGTCCTAGGTCTACCAGATGCTGATGCAGTTTATCATTGAAACAATTACTTAACAGGTGTTCTTTCACAAATAAATTGTACAGCCCATCATAATTACTTACACCACTGCCTTGAATCCAACCATCTAGTGTTTTTACTGAGTAGTCTACAAAGTCAACCCAGGTCTGGCTCGAGGATTTTTGAGCCCCCCTGAATCTAATCCTATACTCCTCAGTGGAGAATCCAAAGCCCTCAATCAGGGTACCCTTCATGAGGTCATAAGATTCTGCATCTTTTCCAGAGAGTGTGAGGAGTCTATCCCTACACTTTCCTGTGAACATTTCCCAAAGGAGAGCACCCCAGTGAGATCTGTTCACTTTTCTGGTTACACAAGCCCTCTCAAAAGCTGTGAACCATTTGGTGATGTCATCACCATCTTCATATTTAGTTACAATCCCTTTAGGGATTTTCAACATGTCAGGAGAATCTCTGACCCTATTTATGTTGCTGCCACCATTGATGGGTCCTAGGCCCATCTCTTGTCTTTCCCTCTCTATGGTTAGGATCTGTCTTTCCAAAGCCAATCTTTTGGCTATCCTGGCTAACTGGATGTCCTCTTCACTGGAGTTTTCCTCAGTGATTTCAGAGTTGTTGGTCCCTCCTGTGAGGGAACCAGCATCTCTGACTATTATTTGTGGAGTCAGGGCTTGAGAAGCCCTGCTCTCCCTAAGTAGGACTGGAGGGGGGGAATTTCCCTCCAAGTCACTATCTTCATCCTCTGAGTTGCCATCCTCAGAGGGGTTGGCCTTTTCAAACTCTGCCAAAAGCTCCTGGAGCTGTACTTTGGTAGGTTTGGGGCCGATTGCTATTTTCTTTAGTTTACAGAGTGACCTTAGCTCTCTCATCTGTAGATGGAGGTAAGGTGTGGTGTCGAGTTCCACCACAGTCACATCTGTGCTAGACATTTTGCTTCTAAAAGTTGGAATACTTTTTAAGAATCTAAAACTGGTTCTAGAATCTAATTCAAACTTTTACAAACTTTTAAACTCTAAAAGAAATGCTAAACAGGATCTAACACAAGGCCCTAGCAGGTCTTTTAAGAATTTAGAAAACTTTTCAAATTGCAAAAATCTATTTCTAATGACAATTTTGGAATTTGTCGTGTGATCAGGTATTGGCTGAGTAGTCCAGCAAATGCAAAGTCTTGTACCCCACCGCTGATCCACCAATGTAGGAAGTTGGCTCTGTATGTGCTATTTCAAAGTAAGGAATAGCATGCACAGAGTCCAAGGGTTCCCCTTAGAGGTAAAATAGTGGTAAAAATAGATAATACTAATGCTCTATTTTGTGGTAGTGTGGTCGAGCAGTAGGCTTATCCAAGGAGTAGTGTTAAGCATTTGTTGTACATACACATAGACAATAAATGAGGTACACACACTCAGAGACAAATCCAGCCAATAGGTTTTGTTATAGAAAAATATCTTTTCTTAGTTTATTTTAAGAACCACAGGTTCAAATTTAACATGTAATATCTTGTTTGAAAGGTATTGCAAGTAAGTACATTAGGAACTTTGAATCATTTCAATTGCATGTATACTTTTCAAGTTATTCACAAATAGCTATTTTAAAAGTGGACACAGTGCAATTTTCACAGTTCCTGGGGGAGGTAAGTTTTTGTTAGTTTTACCAGGTAAGTAAGACACTCACAGGGTTCAGTTCTTGGTCCAAGGTAGCCCACCGTTGGGGGTTCAGAACAACCCCAAAGTCACCACACCAGCAGCTCAGGGCCGGTCAGGTGCAGAGTTCAAAGTGGTGCCCAAAACGCATAGGCTATAATGGAGAGAAGGGGGTGCCCCGGTTCCGGTCTGTTTGCAGGTAAGTACCCGCGTCTTCGGAGGGCAGACCAGGGGGGTTTTGTAGGGCACCGGGGGGGACACAAGCCCACACAGAAATTTCACCCTCAGCGGCGCGGGGGCGGCCGGGTGCAGTGTTAGAACAAGCGTCGGGTTCGCAATGTAAGTCAATGAGAGATCAAGGGATCTCTTCAGCGCTGCAGGCGGGCAAGGGGGGGCTTCCTCGGGGAAACCTCCACTTGGGCAAGGGAGAGGGACTCCTGGGGGTCACTCCTGCAGTGAAAGTCCGGTCCTTCAGGTCCTGGGGGCTGCGGGTGCAGGGTCTTTTCCAGGCGTCGGGACTTAGGTTTCAGAGAGTCGCGGTCAGGGGAAGCCTCGGGATTCCCTCTGCAGGCGGCGCTGTGGGGGCTCAGGGGGGACAGGTTTTGGTACTCACAGTCGTAGAGTAGTCCGGGGGTCCTCCCTGAGGTGTTGGTTCTCCACCAGCCGAGTCGGGGTCGCCGGGTGCAGTGTTGCAAGTCTCACGCTTCTTGCGGGGAGTTGCAGGGTTCTTTAAAGCTGCTTCTAGAAACAAAGTTGCAGTCTTTTTGGAGCAGGTCCGCTGTCCTCGGGAGTTTCTTGTCGTCGTCGAAGCAGGGCAGTCCTCAGAGGATTCAGAGGTCGCTGGTCCCTTTGGAAGGCGTCGCTGGAGCAGAGTTCTTTGGAAGGCAGGAGACAGGCCGGTGAGTTTCTGGAGCCAAGGCAGTTGTTGTCTTCTGGTCTTCCTCTGCAGGGGTTTTCAGCTAGGCAGTCCTTCTTCTTGTTGTTGCAGGAATCTAATTTTCTAGGGTTCAGGGTAGCCCTTAAATACTAAATTTAAGGGCGTGTTTTAGGTCTGGGGGGTTAGTAGCCAATGGCTACTAGCCCTGAGGGTGGGTACACCCTCTTTGTGCCTCCTCCCAAGGGGAGGGGGTCACAATCCTAACCCTATTGGGGGAATCCTCCATCTGCAAGATGGAGGATTTCTAAAAGTTAGAGTCACCTCAGCTCAGGACACCTTAGGGGCTGTCCTGACTGGCCAGTGACTCCTCCTTGTTGCTTTCTTTGTTCCCTCCAGCCTTGCCGCCAAAAGTGGGGGCCGTGGCTGGAGGGGGCGGGCAACTCCCCTAAGCTGGAGTGCCCTGCTGGGCTGTGACAAAGGGGTGAGCCTTTGAGGCTCACCGCCAGGTGTTACAGCTCCTGCCTGGGGGAGGTGTTAGCATCTCCACCCAGTGCAGGCTTTGTTACTGGCCTCAGAGTGACAAAGGCACTCTCCCCATGGGGCCAGCAACATGTCTCTAGTGTGGCAGGCTGCTGGAACTAGTCAGCCTACACAGACAGTCGGTTAAGTTTCAGGGGGCACCTCTAAGGTGCCCTCTGGGGTGTATTTTGCAATTAAATGTACACTGGCATCAGTGTGCATTTATTGTGCTGAGAAGTTTGATACCAAACTTCCCAGTTTTCAGTGTAGCCATTATGGTGCTGTGGAGTTCGTGTTTGACAAACTCCCAGACCATATACTCTTATGGCTACCCTGCACTTACAATGTCTAAGGTTTTGTTTAGACACTGTAGGGGTACCATGCTCATGCACTGGTACCCTCACCTATGGTATAGTGCACCCTGCCTTAGGGCTGTAAGGCCTGCTAGAGGGGTGACTGACCTATACTTGCATAGGCAGTGAGAGGCTGGCATGGCACCCTGAGGGGAGTGCCATGACGACTTACTCGTTTTGTTCTCACTAGCACACACAAGCTGGCAAGCAGTGTGTCTGTGCTGAGTGAGAGGTCTCCAGGGTGGCATAAGACATGCTGCAGCCCTTAGAGACCTTCCTTGGCATCAGGGCCCTTGGTACTAGAAGTACCAGTTACAAGGGACTTATCTGGATGCCAGGGTCTGCCAATTGTGGATACAAAAGTACAGGTTAGGGAAAGAACACTGGTGCTGGGGCCTGGTTAGCAGGCCTCAGCACACTTTCAATTGTAAACATAGCATCAGCAAAGGCAAAAAGTCAGGGGGCAACCATGCCAAGGAGGCATTTCCTTACAGAGGCCTTTGCTGTGGTTTGGTCCCTGAAGAAGTTGAGACCATACCTCTTTGGTACTCACTTCCTAGTTTAGACTGACCACAGACCTCTCAGATGGCTGATGCAAATGAAAGGTGAAAATCCAAAACTGTTGAGGTGGTCCATCTCCCTACAGGGAATGGACTTTGTAGTGGAACACAGACCTGGGACTGCCCATGCCAATGCAGATGGCCTTTCCAGGTTCTTCCACTTAGAAAATGAAGACTCTCTTGGGAAAGGTTAGTCTCATCCTCTTTCGTTTGGGGGGGGGTTGTGTAAGGAAATGCCTCCTTGGCATGGTTACCCCCTGACTTTTTGCCTTTGCTGATGCTATGTTTTGAATTGAAAGTGTGCTGAGGCCTGCTAACCAGGCCCCAGCACCAGTGTTCTTTCCCTAACCTGTACTTTTGATTCCACAATTGGCACACCCTGGCATCCAGATAAGTCCCTTGTAACTGGTACCTCTGGTACCAAGGGCCCTGATGCCAGGGAAGGTCTCTAAGGGCTGCAGCATGTATTGTGCCACCCTAGAGACCCCTCACTCAGCACAGACACACTGCTTACCAGCTTGTGTGTGCTAGTGAGAACAAAATGAGTAAGTCGACATGGCACTCCCCTCAGGGTGCCATGCCAGCCTCTCACTGCCTATGCAGTATAGGTAAGACACCCCTCTAGCAGGCCTTACAGCCCTAAGGCAGGGTGCACTATACCATAGGTGAGGGTACCAGTGCATGAGCACTGTGCCCCTACAGTGTCTAAGCAAAACCTTAGACATTGTAAGTGCAGGGTAGCCATAAGAGTATATGGTCTGGGAGTCTGTTTTACACGAACTCCACAGCACCATAATGGCTACACTGAAAACTGGGAAGTTTGGTATCAAACTTCTCAGCACAATAAATGCACACTGATGCCAGTGTACATTTTATTGTAAAATACACCACAGAGGGCACCTTAGAGGTGCCCCCTGAAACTTAACCAACTATCTGTGTAGGCTGACTGGTTCCAGCAGCCTGCCACACTAGAGACATGTTGCTGGCCCCATGGGGAGAGTGCCTTTGTCACTCTGAGGCCAGTAACAAAGCCTGCACTGGGTGGAGATGCTAACACCTCCCCCAGGCAGGAGCTGTAACACCTGGCTGTGAGCCTCAAAGGCTCACCCCTTTGTCACAGCACCGCAGGACACTCCAGCTAGTGGAGTTGCCCGCCCCCTCCGGCCCCGGCCCCCACTTTTGGCGGCAAGGCCGGAGAAAATAATGAGAATAACAAGGAGGAGTCACTGGCCAGTCAGGACAGCCGCTAAGGTGTCCTGAGCTGAGGTGACTCTAACTTTTAGAAATCCTCCATCTTGCAGATGGAGGATTCCCCCAATAGGATTAGGGATGTGACCCCCTCCCCTTGGGAGGAGGCACAAAGAGGGTGTACCCACCCTCAGGGCTAGTAGTCATTGGCTACTAACCCCCCAGACCTAAACACGCCCTTAAATTTAGTATTTAAGGGCTTCCCTGAACCTAAGATTTTAGATTCCTCCAACTACAAGAAGAAGGACTGCCGAGCTGACAAACCCCTGCAGAGGAAGAACAGAAGACACCAACTGCCTTGGCCCCAGACTTACCCGCCTGTCTCCTGCCTTCCAAAGAACCTGCTCCAGCGACGCTTTCCAAGGGACCAGCGACCTCTGAATCCTCTGAGGACTGCCCTGCTTCGAAAAAGACAAGAAACTCCCGAGGACAGCGGCACTGCTCCAAAAGAACTGCAACTTTGTTACAAGGAGCAGATTTAAAGACCCCTGCAACTCCCCGCAAGAAGCGTGAGACTTGCAACACTGCACCCGGCGACCCCGACTCGACTGGTGGAGAACAACCAACTCAGGGAGGACCCTCCGGCGACTCTACGACTGTGAGTAACCAAAGTTGTCCCCCCTGAGCCCCCACAGCGACGCCTGCAGAGGGAATCCCCAGGCTCCCCCTGACCGCGACTGTCTGAACTCCATTTCCCGACGGCTGGAAAAGACCCTGCACCCGCAGCCCCTAGCCCCTAAAGAAACGGAACTTCTGTGCAGGAGTGACCCTCAGGAGGCCCTCTCCCTTGCCCAGGTGGTGGCTACCCCGAGGAGCCCCCCCCCTTGCCTGCCTGCATCGCTGAAGAGACCCCTTGGTCTCCCATTGAAACCTGAAGGAAACCCGACGCGTGTTTGCACACTGCACCCGGCCGCCCCCGCACTGCTGAGGGTGTACTTTCTGTGATACTTTGTCCCCCCCCCGGTGCCCTACAAAAACCCCCTGGTCTGCCCTCCAAAGACGCGGGTACTTACCTGCTGGCAGACTGGAACCGGGGCACCCCCTTCTCTCCATTATAGCCTATGTGTTTTGGGCACCTCTTTGACCTTTGCACCTGACCGGCCCTGAGCTGCTGGTGTGATAACTTTGGGGTTGCTCTGAACCCCCAACGGTGGGCTACCTTGGACCAAAAACTGAAAACTGTAAGTGACTTACTTACCTGTGAAAACTAACAATAACTTACCTCCCCCAGGAACTGTGAAAATTGCACTGTGTCCACTTTTAAAACAGCTTATTGTGCTTTATGTGAAAAGTATACATGCTAAAGTAATGATTCAAAGTTCCTAGAGTACTTACCTGCAATACCTTTCAAAAGAGCTATTACATGTAAAATTTGAACCTGTGGTTCTTAAAATAAACTAAGAAAAGATATTTTTCTATAACAAAACCTATTGGCTGGATTTGTCTCTGAGTGTGTGTACCTCATTTATTGTCTATGTGTATGTACAACAAATGCTTAACACTACTCCTTGGATAAGCCTACTGCTCGACCACACTACCACAAAATAGAGCATTAGTATTATCTCTTTTTACCACAATTTTACCTCTAAGGGGAACCCTTGGACTCTGTGCATGCTATTCCTTACTTTGAAATAGCACATACAGAGCCAACTTCCTACAAAAACCTTAAGCCAGTGCTATACCTGACAGAGAGGTCTGCTGTTCTCTTCTAGTTTTACTATTTATAGGTCGTGCTACCCTGCCTGCCATTTTCCTATAATGTTACATTATGCAGCAACAGTGTCCTAATTTGTGCAAAATAGTTTGCGCCCATGCATGGATTTTAATGTCTTGTATCACAGAGAGGGGCATATTCGTTAATTAATTATTATATCACAAAACAATACTGATAATGGGATTGGTGCTGTTGTAGAAGGTTTGCATTCTAGTTTCAACACTACCTTAGTTTTCTGGATCTTTGGGGACATATCTGCAAATATTACAATTTATTCTGGTCACTTATAACAGTATCCTCATTCTTCCATTCGTATCTTGTTGCAGGTTTCCAAAATTACACAGTGCCGTGATAAGGACATTTGTGCTGATACAGCACTATTCAGCAGCCTTGATGGTGGTGTGTGGGCTCTCACAGATGAAGAATTACACCTCGGTGGAAACGCTGGAAATCATTCAGAACCTCCTAAACTCCTCAAAGCAGTGTGCAAGTGGCCATGGCCTCATGGTTTTGCTAAGAGTGCCATGTGTCCCTCTGGCTACCTTGGCCTACGAGCGGCTCCGGCATGTGAGAGAAAAGCTAGCTCTTGAAAATCAATTTGAAATTATTTTAGGAATTCCAGACTCTGGGCTATCTTTAGGAAAACACTTTATTGAGAAACTAAAGGTTTGTCTCTCTTTAACATTTTGTAATAAATTAATCAGCACATTCAGTAAAATGCATCTCATCACCTAAAGCATAGCCTTGCTTATGTGTATGCTTATTCACCACATGTACTACCAAGATAGGGTCCTGACATATGTATCCATCATCAGACTGGTCTACTTGGCTTAATGAAGGCAGACTCTCATTGTAACTGTTGATATGTATGCCATCACAATACCAACACACTTAGAAGCTATTTTGTTATGGTAGGGGTGCTGTGTAAGGAAAAACATATAAACATCCATGAAATCCTTTTGTAGCACAGCAATTTATTTTGTTAAAAAATACAGAGGTTATATTTAAGATACTCTACCGAAGGGGAACTCCTGTTTGCATGACTCGTTCTTCCCTCATTACCAGATGGGCCACTGCCTTTTCATTAGCAGGCAGTTTCATGCATGGCCTTGCTGGCAGAGTCATACATTTTGGCCCTCATCAGAGGGCAATTCTTTTGGCTGGTAACGCAATCTCTATCTTAATAATTATGTCTGTGGTAAATCCACAGATCTGTTGTGATTCAGAGGCAGACTCCACCTGCTAAAAGCAGACTGCATTTCAGGATTTACATATGTGGACTAGGTGAAGGGGTGAGAAATAACCAGGGGAATCAGACCAGAATGACTGATTCCCCAGCATTTCCTGACATCACAGCGGACTGTTAGAGTCCCGCACATACAGGTGGGTAAGTTAGCCTTCGATAAAGGTATCGCCCAAGCCAGCGTTACTTGTAACAGTTCTTCACTTTGTGGGATAAATGCTTTTAAGGGTAGCTAGAATAGTGTAATTGGTTAAAGACATATTAAAAAATCTACTATTAATGATGCTTATAATGAGGTGTTTGAATTCAACAGTAGTTTAGCTTGTATTTTAAGAATATCTGTGAATGCACTGCACTGATCTGAAACAGAGTCTCTCCTGGGAAAAATGTGAACAAATATGATAATATCAGGCCATGAAAACCATTCTTTTAGTGAGAAAATGAATGTTGTAAATGGGATTTTCCTATGCTTTATGACAGGCCTGGCAGAGGACTGATGACACAGACTGGCGGCCTCAGACCTATGTAGAATTGGAAGGTCTGCCTTGCATCCTGATATTTAGTGGTTTGGATCCTCAGGGAGAGTCCTTGCCACGGTAAGATGACATTAATCCAACTAATATCTTCCTAAAACGTTATGTTTCCATCTGTATACTTTGTGACTAAATATTTGAGCTTGGCATCTTAAGGAGGTTGCATTAAAATGTATCTTTCACACACGAAATGCCACCATCATCTCCCCATCCCCTCAAATATATCCCTATTTTCAGAGTGTTTCTTTATATGTGCTTAATAACATTTTTCAAACAAGAGTTTCCCATTTCTGGAGAATGAGAGAGATAATTTGGGAATTTACAGTCCAGTCTTCTCCACATGAGACAGCAGACTGGCAGCACTTTACCTGCTTTACAACCCTCCTTTTGTTCATGTTGATCTTTTTTGACTGATAGAGTGTATTCACATAGGTTGGCATTAAATAGCAAGCTTTTAAGATATGGCCCTGCTGTTGGGTTGTAAGATTTCCTCCTAATTCCTATTAAACTATGTGGCTCCATTAGAAAATAAACACTCCCCAAATCCTTCTATAAATTTTTCTTGAATATCTAATCCTGGTCTTTTACATCTGGGGCAACAGTTATTGGATTTTATTAAATAAAGCTCACCAATCACATTTGTTTTCAACCTGTTTCTCTTCATTTGTATAACCACTCCAGGTGGCCACTATACATTTGTATAATTTTATTTTTCTATTTCCACATTTTTCATTTTGTAACCTCAACATATTAATGCATCTTAATACAAGATCATTTGAATCAAACAAGATAAAATTTCATAATTTCACCAATGATGAAATGTTTATGTTGAGCTGCCCGCCAAGAGCTGAGAGACTCGGTGACGGGCAGAGGGGAGGAAGAACTCACTGATCAGAGGCATTGGCAGGAGAGAGGGCTTGGGGACTGCAGGTCCCCCCCTAATCCCTCCCTCTTTTGTGAATGCCCAGAGTTGCCAACCCGTGCCCCCAGATGGCAGTTAGTGAGGCCTTGAAGAGGGCGGCTGCCTTGCCCTGGGGTATCACAAGGGCTGTGGGGGTGATGAGATGGTGTGCTTCACCACTGGAAGCCGGCTCTAGTGCTTGCTGCACTACAAGGTCCTGACGGACGCCTGAGTGCCCCAAGGACTTGCCTGTTGGCGGCAGAGGAGCACCTGGAGAGTGCTTCCTAGTCCTCCTAGCTTGTGGAGCTCTGGGGCCCTGGGAGGAAGTTAGCAATAAGCCCTGAGCTGTGAACAGGAGGGTCGGGCCCCAGGCTCACCTGCTTGGTTGGTTTACCAGCGGACATTGCTATCATTGACTATCAGGGTCTGACCGGCGAGGGCGACTGCTGAGCTGAGGCAGCAGGAAGGTGCGGCTTCTCATAAATGGATCACAAAGACTGCTAACTGTGAGACTCTGAGCAAGGGCCAACCACAGCTCACTGATATTTTGTCCTAGCACGATGCACTGGAACGCGCAGAGTGGGCTGTAAAGAGATACACTCTAGGAGGCACATTGATACTGGAGGTCGGCTCCTGACACCCTATTATGGGGAAAGACAAAACTTCAGGAACCCAACAACACAGGGGTACATTGACAAGTTCAGAGAATTCAGCACTCCACTAAAGGACAGAACCTCCCCACCACAGTCTAATGACCAGTTGGCCGCCATCCTACAAGCCATTGAGGACTCAAGATTCTCGTTGGAAGGGAAGATTTGTCTTTGTTGCACCAGGTTTCTGCAACACAACAGAGGTGGAGGTGAAGATATAAGAGATAGAGGATACATTGAAAATCCTACAAGCCACATTAGTGTATCTCAAACGGCAGGTCTATCAGCTGGAGGCAAGGGCGGAAGATGCAGAGGGGCGCTCCCGCTGTAATAACCTCTGGATTGTGGGACTACTCAAAGGTTCAGAAGGCACCCCTGCCACGTGTTTTCTTGCAGACTTGATACAGACATGGGTCTCCAAAGGAGAAGTGTCTCCTTGCTTTGTGTTCATACAAGCCCATCGGTCACTGGCCCACAAAGCCACACCAGTCTCCTCCATGCCCTATCACTGCCAGAGTATTCAACTTCACGGACAGGCACACAATACATAAGACTTCCCATGGTATTCCCAGGTTACACCTGTGAGATGCAGCAACAGAGACATTCCTTTCTTGAGGTGAAACAGAAACTGAGGCCCATGCAAATCCAATACATGTTACTTTTCCCAGCCCATCCCAAAGTGACTTTCAACAACACCACCCTCTTCTTTAACACACTGAAGGCAGCCTTCCTGCACTTCTCACTTCCGTGACTTGGGACTAGGGGAAATTGTGGAGCCCATAAGGTACAGTAACAATACCAGAGTGTGACCCAAAGTAACAAGAGTCATCACTGCTCCAGGGGCAGTTTGTCTGTGGACTTGGAGGCGCAGACGTTTCAGCCTTTGCATCTCAGCATTGGGCGATGGAAAATATTCCTCTTCTGCACCTACTGTATGGTAATTCTGGGATGAACCAACTTCCACCAGCCACCAGATGGGTACATCAGGTCTAGTGCGACACTCACAGAGCCCCTGGATGGTCGAGGCCCCTGACCGGAGACCCCTCTGATTGAGACCCCTGACCAGAGGACCCCCCTCCCACTTTCGCATGCAACTTTGTTAAGTCAAGTATCAGTCCTGAAGGGTCGCCAGGTTGGGTTGTTATGAGAGGCGTTATGCTCATGTCATTCACAGATCTCCAAGATTAATATGACATGTACAAAAGGCAATTCTTTCACTATTTACAGTTATGGCATGCACTTTTCCAATACATAGCTCCCCTCACTGAGCTCTTGGACTGTAACCCCATTGAGGCCAAAATTCTAAGAGGATCTGGCCACCCATAAGATTTCGAAGGTCTACCACAGACTTGAGATCAACCTCAAAGACACATTCCATACTCATGAGAGTGGCATGGGTCGTAGACTTGTGCCCCTTAATAGATGACGACTGGATGGAGGTACTTGCATACCTTATAGAGGCGGCAGATAGCCTTACAATATCGACTGATTCTTTTCAAATACTTACATCTTGTATACTTTACACAAGAACGATTATGGAGAATGGGAGCGGTAGCTTCCCTGCTGTGCCTATGTTGTGAAACGCACATGGGAGCTTTTCTTCACACAGTGTGGGAATGGGGGTGTAGGAAGTTGGCTCTGTATGTGCTATTTCAAAGTAAGGAATAGTATGCACAGAGTCCAAGGGTTCCCCTTAGAGGTAAGATAGTGGCAAAAAGAGATAATACTAATGCTCTATTTTGTGGTAGTGTGGTCGAGCAGTAGGCTTATCAAAGGAGTAGTGTTAAGCATTTGTTGTACATACACCCAGGCAATAAATGAGGAACACACACTCAGAGACAAATCCAGCCAATAGGTTTTGTTATAGAAAAATATCTTTTCTTAGTTTATTTTAAGAACCACAGGTTCAAATTCTACATGTAATATCTCATTTGAAAGGTATTGCAGGTAAGTACTTTAGGAACTTTGAATCATTACATTAGCATGTATACTTCTTACATAAAACACAAATAGCTGTTTTAAAAGTGGACACAGTGCAATTTTCACAGTTCCTGGGGGAGGTAAGTTATTGTTAGTTTTAACAGGTAAGTAAGTCACTTACAGGTTTCAGTTTTTGGTCCAAGGTAGCCCACCGTTGGGGGTTCAGAGAAACCCCAAAGTTATCACACCAGCAGCTCAGGGCCGGTCAGGTGCAAAGGTCAAAGAGGTGCCCAAAACACATAGGCTTCAATGGAGAGAAGGGGGTGCCCCGGTTCCAGTCTGCCAGCAGGTAAGTACCCGCGTCTTCGGAGGGCAGACCAGGGGGGTTTTGTAGGGCACCGGGGGGGACACAAGTCAGCACAGAAAGTACACCCTCAGCAGCGCGGGGGCGGCCGGGTGCAGTGTGCAAACACGCGTCGGGTTTACAATGGTTTTCAATGAGAGATCAAGGGATCTCTTCAGCGTCGCAGGCAGGCAAGGGGGGGGCTCCTCGGGGTGGCCACCACCTGGGCAAGGGAGAGGGCTTCCTGGGGGTCACTCCTGCACTGGAGTTCCGTTCCTTTAGGTGCTGGGGGCTGCGGGTGCAGGGTCTTTTCCAGCTGTCGGGAAATGGAGTTCAGACAGTCGCGGTCCGGGGGAGCCTGGGGATTCCCTCTGCAGGCGTCGCTGTGGGGGCCCAGGGGGGACAACTTTGGTTACTCACAGTCGTAGAGTCGCCAGAGGGTCCTCCCTGAGTTGGTTGTTCTCCACCAGTCAAGTCGGGGTCGCCGGGTGCAGTGTTGCAAGTCTCACGCTTCTTGCGGGGAGTTGCAGGGGTCTTTAAATCTGCTCCTTGTAACAAAGTTGCAGTTCTTTTGGAGCAGTGCCGCTGTCCTCGGGAGTTTCTTGTCTTTCTTGAAGCAGGGCACTCCTCAGAGGATTCAGAGGTCGCTGGTCCCTTGGAAAGCGTCGCTGGAGCAGGTTTCTTTTGGAAAGCAGGAGACAGGCCGGTAAGTCTGGGGCCAAAGCAGTTGGTGTCTTCTGTTCTTCCTCTGCAGGGGTTTTTCAGCTCAGCAGTCCTTCTTCTTGTTAGTTGCAGGAATCTAAATTCTTAGGTTCAGGGAAGCCTTTAAATACTAAATTTAAGGGCGTGTTTAGGTCTGGGGGGTTAGTAGCCAATGGCTACTAGCCCTGAGGGTGGGTACACCCTCTTTGTGCCTCCTCCCAAGGGGAGGGGGTCACATCCCTAATCCTATTGGGGGAATCCTCCATCTGCAAGATGGAGGATTTCTAAAAGTTAGAGTCACTTCAGCTCAGGACACCTTAGGGGCTGTCCTGACTGGCCAGTGACTCCTCCTTGTTGTTTTCTTTGTTCCCTCCAGCCTTGCCACCAAAAGTGGGGGCCGTGGCCGGAGGGGGCGGGCAACTCCACTAAGCTGGAGTGTCCTGCTGTGCTGTGACAAAGGGGTGAGCCTTTGAGGCTCACCGCCAGGTGTTACAGCTCCTGCCTGGGGGAGGTGTTAGCATCTCCACCCAGTGCAGGCTTTGTTACTGGACTCAGAGTGACAAAGGCACTCTCCCCATGGGGCCAGCAACATGTCTCTAGTGTGGCAGGCTGCTGGAACCAGTCAGCCTACACAGATAGTCGGTTAGGTTTCAGGGGGCACCTCTAAGGTGCCCTCTGGGGTGTATTTTACAATAAAATGTACACTGGCATCAGTGTGCATTTATTGTGCTGAGAAGTTTGATACCAAACTTCCCAGTTTTCAGTGTAGCCATTATGGTGCTGTGGAGTTCGTGTAAAACAGACTCCCAGACCATATACTCTTATGGCTACCCTGCACTTACAATGTCCAAGGTATTGCTTAGACACTGTAGGGGCACAGTGCTCATGCACTGGTGCCCTCACCTATGGTATAGTGCACCCTGCCTTAGGGCTGTAAGGCCTACTAGAGGGGTGACTTATCTATACCTGCATAGGCAGTGAGAGGCTGGCATGGCACCCTGAGGGGAGTGCCATGTCGACTTACTCGTTTTGTTCTCACCAGCACACACAAGCTGGCAAGCAGTGTGTCTGTGCTGAGTGAGGGGTCTCCAGGGTGGCATAAGACATGCTGCAGCCCTTAGAGACCTTCCCTGGCATCAGGGCCCTTGGTACCAGAGGTACCAGTTACAAGGGACTTATCTGGATGCCAGGGTGTGCCAATTGTGGAATCAAAAGTACAGGTTAGGGAAAGAACACTGGTGCTGGGGCCTGGTTAGCAGGTCTCAGCACACTTTCAATTCAAAACATAGCATCAGCAAAGGCAAAAAGTCAGGGGGTAACCATGCCAAGGAGGCATTTCCTTACAGGGGGGTTCTAAGGCCTTTCTCGGGTGCTAACCTGTTTGGGCTGAATATTGTGTTAGGTCCTACATGGGGATCCCAAGTTTACCCTATTGCACATCACCTTGGATGTTGACATTAGAGATATCAGAGCGCCCTTTAATGGCTGGGGTTGGTGGTGGCTAAATGTGACATTGCCAGAGCATGGAGAGATGTACATCCCAAGCTTTGAGATATAGTAGGCAAGTATTTATACGTGCATGAGCCGAGTAATTCACATTTATGCCGTGCGAGGCTGCCTGTGGAAACATCACAAAATATGGGCTATGCGGGCCCAATATAGAATGATCCCCATGGCACACCAAAAGTATAGACCCTTATACATCGATAAAGAAGTTACGAATATTAGGGCAAGTAGACTCCATAAGCTGGAGGAGGGGGGAAACGTGAGAACCTGGGTCTCTATGGCTCAGTTGTCTATGTCTATAGGTGAACTCTGAGGAGGGGGGCTAGAGGAGAGATTTCAATGCAAACATATATATACAATGGTTATGCAGTCTGTCTGTAGTATAGCTAATAAAATGTGTTATAAAAAATGTTTATGTTGACTTAGAAGACTTTTAATTTTGGTTTTATGTTGGAATATTATTATCGGAATATCGCCTGACATAAATATTGTGAACTAGAAATCATGCACGAAAATATAATTTCATTTACTGTAGATTTTCTTTTAATACCTACAAGGCAATATTTACAACATGTTATTTGTGTCAGACGATATTCTCACAACTATATCTAGTACCACACTGGTTTTTCACACAGTTTCCATCCCTGCAGGTCTTTAAGGTACTGTGATCTCCGTTTAGTGAATTCTTCGCCTTTAGTACGAACAACTTTGGAACAAGAGCTTGGCTTGGCATCCTATTTTGTTAGTCCCTGCCTATCAAGTGAAGCAGGCACAGCAAGCGATGTCCTGGAGAGTGATCCAGAGAAACTAAGTAGCACAGACAATGAGGATGAAGACTTAGGGACTGAAGGTATGTTTTTTGCTTCTGCATTTTTGTGCATGGCTTCTGCTATTGCAAAACACAGATGCAGAGAATAATGCAGTGGCCGTAATAGAAAAAAATGGAATGGAGAATCCTTTTCATTGATATCCTTTTTAGTATGCATGATTCACATTACCATCCAGTAGACTGATTAAGAAGTGTTCCTTTGTAAAATGTCACACATATGTCAATGTCACCCCTGTGTCACTTTGTAGAGCAATTAAATTATTATATGACACAGTTTGCTGGTCAGAAAAGCTGTCTAAAAGATGAGCACCACTAGCGGTGGGCCAGGTTGCTGGGACCTCTTGTTCCCCTACATGGTTTTCGAAACCTGTGTTGCCCTACCCTTGCATTTGTTTCTAAACAGCCTCATGACTGTCAAGCTCACAGTCAAGCTTCCTGTGTTCCTATGTTTGTACTGTGATGTCAAGAGGTCCCTCAAATTGTACCCCTACCCCTTGCACATGAGAAATGCTGTTGTCATTGAAACCCCAGTGGTGACTGGTGGTGAGGGTAGCATGATTCTAATCAAAGTGTGCAGGTAAAAACACCTGAATAATTGTTACCAGTACCCATGTGGGGAGGCTGCTTACCAACACTCACTGTAGTAGTCACTTCTGTTACTTTTGTCTTCACTGGAACATACATAGATGAGGGATGTTGTGAGTATGTGGCAAAAAGTGCAAACTAGTGGACTGTTGAATATTAGTATTCTTTTGTTTCAGTTTGTGCTGCACAAACCTCTGGTTTTTTTGTGCTAAGCATGTGGTGTCTATCTGAGACATCCCAGCCTGTCTGTTGGATCATGGTGTATATCTCATTAGCCTAAGTAAAACTCATCTGTTCTCCATTTCCTGTGTTTGAAACATATCTATTGGTAATAGGAAAAGATGTGAACATCCTGATGGTGGCATATACACGTCACAACTAGTGCATTTGAACTGATCTAACTGTGGACTCTTTGCAGAGAAGACTGCAAAATCTGGCCAGCAGCTGCAACCAGGTGCTCCTACAGGACTGAAGGAGACCATAAACGTTTAAAAGCTGCAGGCCATTTGGCTGGATCTGGAATACTTCCATACACTGGTCAACATGAGTTCTCTGATGTGGCGTCGCCTGTTCGAGAATGGAGTAAGATGCAGAGTGTCCAAGCTACCCTCTCCCATGGGGCCAAAAGCAATCACCAGCCTGAGCACCAGCACGAAACCACTCACGGCGGCTCTGGGGCAGCTCCTTTGAGAGCAACGGGTGGGTGGCCTCCTACTTCCGACAGATGACCATGCGGCAACCGTCCCCAGCTCCGCTCTAGTGCATGGTGCCATCTTGCTTCGGCCCGCCCGGGGGAGAAGTGCCCACCAAGGATGCAGACAAACTGCTTGTGACGCCTAAAGACATTGTGCCTTCCCTGCAGCCCCTCCGACCGGGGACCACCACCAGACAGAGCCGATTAGGCTCGGGGACCGGCAGGACGCATTCCCCCAACTGGGCTCCTGAAAGGACCGGGCCCATGCAGGAGTGACTTTCTCCCTTACCTAAGGTCTCAGCAGAGGTCACGGCTGACTGGGGACCTCACAGCCTTGCATTGGCAGCTTATCCGCGACAGTTTATCCGCGACATAAAAGTGAGACCTACTGCACACTGAGAGGCCCCGTCCCAAAAACATGCTGAAGTCTGCGCCATATCCACCACTGCAGGAGTGTTAGGCCTAGAGCCTGGGGCACTCTTCCGGACCGGCTGCCCTCATCTGAACTCCCCCCGGAGACTGGAAGAAATTGAAGCCTTGGACCTACCCCCTGCAAGAGATTACATACTGGCTCTCAACACCCCTGAGAGCCCCGGGCCCCTGAAGTGCCTCCCTGCCAGCTGGGAGGTGGTGGGCCTATTAACCAGGGTGCTCTGCGCTATCATGGGACATCAGGTAAGGGCCCCTCCTTTATTTGATCTAAGGCAGCGCTGATCCGGGTTTGGATAAGCTAGGGGTCTGGCATAGCCCCTGCTCTAAACTTTGCTGGGAGCCTAATATCAGAGTAGTTAAGGACTCCTACACCACTCTAGCTAGACATCATCTCTTCAGTAGAGCACACCTCTCCGGCCCTGGACTCTCAGTATGAGAGTCTAACTTTTCAAGAGTTGAGAAAGATGTGTGCATCTAGGAAACTGAAGACTGGGAGGAATCCCAACAGGAGTCTGCTTCTGGGCTTGCTCCTTCAGGCTGGTCAGGATACTCCTGAGAGCGAGGAGGAAGAGGAAGCAGAGTCTGATCCACCAATCCTAGATAGGCGAGATCAGGCACACACTGGGGATCATCACAGCCCTGTCAGAAGCCTAGTAGGTTGTGAGAAGGGGGGTCACACTAGTAGGGCCACCTTTACTCCTAAAGGCCTGGTTCAGAGGGTACCCTGTAGGAGGAATAGGTCCTCCTTTGCTAACTCTCACTTAACGTCAGTATCTGAGGGGATCCACTGTTCTAATTCAGGAAAGGAATCCCTAGGGAATTGAGACAACTGAGATTGGAGGAAGCTAAGCTGAGGCTGCAGCAGCAACAGCTTGCCCTAGATAGGGAGGCTCTGGCAATGGAGAAAGAAAGGCAGGGTTTGAGGTTAGTACCCCATGGTGGCAGCAATTTCAGTTTCCGGGACGCCAGGGTAAATGAGGAATCTTTTGACTCTAGAAACGTGAACAAGACAGTCCCACCTTACAAGGAGTAAGATTATATCTATAAATGGTTCACTGCCTTGGAGAGGGGCTGTAAGGTACAGAGGGTCCCCCAAATGCAGTGGGCAGCAATTTTGTGTCTCTCCTTCTCTGACAAAGGTAGAGGCAGACTCCCCACTGTCAGAGAACAGGATGCAGACAATTACACAGTTTCAAAAGCAGCACTGTTAGAAGGGTTTGTTCTAACTACTAAACAGTATATGTAGGATGCTGGCTCTATATACTATATAAAAATTAGATATTGGCCCTCATTACAACTTTGTAGTTGTAACCGCCATGTTGCCGCCAATGCGGCTGCACTCCCGCGGTGGCCATTATCACATCCCCGCTGGGCCAGCGGGGATGTCGGCGGCAACATGGGAGCCATCCATCACCACCCCAGGGGTGGTGCCCAGAGCTCCTCCAGTGTGTCCCAGACCTCTGCCATCTTGAATGCAGAGGTGTGAGGGCACAATGGAGACCTCTGAGTGGCCAGTGCCAGCAGGTGACATCAAAGACCCCTCCTGGTTCTGACCTGGTTAGGTAGCCAATCCTCCTCTGAGGTCTATTTAGGGTCTCTTCTGTGGGTTTTTCTTCAGCTAACGAATGCAAGAGCTCACCAGAGTTCTTCTGCACTTCACTCTTCGACTTCTGCCAAGGATCGACCGCTGACTGCTCCAGGACGCCTGCAAAACAGCAACAAAATAGTAAGACGACTACCAGCAACATTGTAGCACCTAATCCTGCCGGCTTTCTCGACTGTTTCCTGGTGGTGCATGCTCTGAGGGCTGTCTGCCTTCACCCTGCACTAGAAGCCAAGAAGAAATCTCCAGTGGGTCGACGGAATCTTCCCTCTGCTAACGCAGGCACCTAACTTCTGCATCACCGGTCCTCTGGGTCCCCTCTTGTAGGAAGTTGGCTCTGTATACACTATTTCAAAGTAAGGAATAGTATGCACAGAGTCCAAGGGTTCCCCTTAGAGATAAGATAGTGGCAAAAAGAGATAATACTAATGCTCTATTTTGTGGTAGTGTGGTCGAGCAGTAGGCTTATCAAGGGAGTAGTGTTAAGCATTTGTTGTACATACACACAGGCAATAAATGAGGAACACACACTGAGAGACAATTCCAGGCCAATAGGCTTTTGTATAGAAAAATATATTTTCTTAGTTTATTTTAAGAACCACAGGTTCAAATTCTACATGTAATATCTCATTTGAAAGGTATTGCAGGTAAGTACTTTAGGAACTTTGAATAATCACAATAGCATATATACTTTTTACATAAAACACATATAGCTATTTTAAAAGTGGACACAGTGCAATTTTCAACAGTTCCTGGGGGAGGTAAAGTAATGTTAGTTCTTGCAGGTAAGTAAACCACCTACGGGGTTCAAATTGGGGTCCAAGGTAGCCCACCGTTGGGGGTTCAGAGCAACCCCAAAGTCACCACACCAGCAGCTCAGGGCCGGTCAGGTGCAGAGGTCAAAGAGGTGCTCAAAACACATACGCTTCAATGGAGGTAAGGGGGTGCCCCGGTTCCAGTCTGCCAGCAGGTAAGTACCCGCGTCTTCGGAGGGCAGACCAGGGGGGTTTTGTAGGGCACCGGGGGGGACACAAGTCAGCACAGAAAGTACACCCTCAGCAGCACGGGGGCGGCCGGGTGCAGTGTGCAAACACACGTCGGGTTTTCAACAGATTTCAATGAGAGACCAAGGGGTCTCTTCAGCGATGCAGGCAGGCAAGGGGGGGGCTCCTCGGGGTAGCCACCACCTGGGCAAGGGAGAGGGCCTCCTGGGGGTCACTCCTGCACTGGAGTTCCGATCCTTCAGGTCCTGGGGGCTGCGGGTGCAGGGTCTTTTCCATGCGTCGGGATTTCAGAGTCAGGCAGTCGCGGTCAGGGGGAGCCTCGGGATTCCCTCTGCAGGCGTCGCTGTGGGGGCTCAGGGGGGAGAACTTTGGTTACTCACAGTCTTGGAGTCGCCTGGGGGTCCTCCCTGTAGTGTTGTTTCTTCACCAGTCGAGTCGGGGTCGCCGGGTGCAGTGTTGCAAGTCTCACGCTTCTTGCTGGGATTGCAGGGGTCTTTTAATCTGCTCCTCTGGAAACAAAGTTGCAGTCTTTGTTGAACAGGGCCGCTGTTCTCAGGAGTTTCTTGGTCTTTTGGAACAGGGCAGTCCTCTGAGGATTCAGAGGTCGCTGGTCCTGGGGAAAGCTTCGCTGACGCACTTTTCTTCTGAAGGAAGGAGACAGGCCGGTAGGGCTGGGGCCAAAGCAGTTGGTGTCTTCTTCTTCTCTGCAGGGGTTTTTCAGCTCAGCAGTCCTCTTCTTCGTAAGTTGCAGGAATCTGATTTCCTAGGTTCTGGGGAGCCCCTAAATACAGAATTTAGGGGTGTGTTTAGGTCTGGGAGGGCAGTAGCCAATGGCTACTAGCCCTGAGGGTGGCTACACCCTCTTTGTGCCTCCTCCCAAGGGGAGGGGGTCACATTCCTATCCCTATTGGGGGGATCCTCCATCTGCAAGATGGAGGATTCCTAAAAGTCAGAGTCACTTCAGCTCAGGTTGCCTTAGGGGCTGTCCTGACTGGCCAGTGACTCCTCCTTGTTTTTCTCATTATCTCTCCTGGACTTGCCGCCAAAAGTGGGGGCTGTGTCCAGGGGGCAGGCATCTCCACTAGCTGGAGTGCCCTGGGGCATTTTAACACGAAGCTTGAGCCTTTGAAGCTCACTGCTAGGTGTTACAGTTCATGCAGGGGGGAGGTGTGAAGCACCTCCACCCAGAGCAGGCTTTGTTTCTGTCCTCAGAGAGCACAAAGGCTCTCACCGCATGGGGTCAGAAACTCGTCTCTCAGCAGCAGGCTGGCACAGACCAGTCAGTCCTGCACTGAACAATTGGGTAAAATACAGGGGGCATCTCTAAGGTGCCCTCTGTGTGCATTTTTTAATAAATCCAACACTGGCATCAGTGTGGGTTTATTATTCTGAGAAGTTTGGTACCAAACTTCCCAGTATTCAGTGTAGCCATTATGGAGCTGTGGAATTCGTTTTTGACAGACTCCCAGACCATATTCTCTTATGGCTACCCTGCACTTACAATGTCTAAGGTTTTGCTTAGACACTGTAGGGGCATAGTGCTCATGCACCTATGCCCTCACCTGTGGTATAGTGCACCCTGCCTTAGGGCTGTAAGGCCTGCTAGAGGGGTGACTTACCTATGCCACAGGCAGTGTGAGGTTGGCATGGCACCCTGAGGGGAGTGCCATGTCGACTTAGTCATTTTCTCCCCACCAGCACACACAAGCTGGCAAGCAGTGTGTCCGTGCTGAGTGAGGGGTCCCTAGGGTGGCATAAGACATGCTGCAGCCCTTAGAGACCTTCCCTGGCATCAGGGCCCTTGGTACCAGGGGTACCAGTTACAAGGGACTTACCTGGGTGCCAGGGTTGTGCCAATTGTGGAAACAATGGTACATTTTAGGTGAAAGAACACTGGTGCTGGGGCCTGGTTAGCAGGGTCCCAGCACACTTCTCAGTAAAGTCAGCATCAGTATCAGGCAAAAAGTGGGGGGTAACTGCAACAGGGAGCCATTTCTTTACACCTCTCATCATGCAAGCGTGGTCCCTGGAACACAGGAGGTGGATCCAAGTGAACCAGACAGTCCAGTGGTCCTTCAGTCCAAATTTGGTGGAGGTAAGTCCTTCCCTTCCCACGCCAGACAGTAATCCTGTGTACTGCGTGAACTGCAGCTGCTAGGGCTTCTGTGCACTTTTGCAAGGATTCCTTTGTACACAGCCTAGCCAAGGTCCCCAGCACTCATTCCTGCATTGCTCAACTCGCTGAGTTGACCTTCGCCTTCGTGGGACCCTCTTTTGTTGTGCTGAGATGACCGCCATGCTGAGATCTTCTGAATGCCTGTTCTGGTGCTTCTGCGGGTGCTGCCTGCTTCTGCGTGGGTTCTCTGTGTTGCTGAGCGCCCCTTCTGTCTCTTCCTCCAAGGGGTGACCTCCTGGTCCTTCCTGGGCCCTGGCAGCATCCAAAACCTTCAACCACGACTCTTGCAGCTAGCAAGGCTTGTTTGCAGTTCTTCTGCGTGGAAACAACTCTGTGTCCTCCAGCGCGCCGTGTGACATCTTGTGACCAAAGGAGAAGTTCCTGGAACCTTCCGTTGTTGCAGAATCTTCCGCTTCTTCCACCTAGAAGCAGCCCTTTTGCACCTTCATCCGGGGTTTAGTGGGCTCCTGCCCCCCTGGACACTTGCGTGACTCTTGGACTTGGTCCCCTTCCTTTGCAGGTCCTCAGGTCCAGCAATCCATCTTCAGTGCTTTGCAGTCAGTTGTTGTCTTTGCAGAATCCCCTATCTCGACTTTACTGTCTTACTGGGGTAGTAGGGTAACTTTACTCCTACTTTTCAGGGTCTTGGGGTGGGGTATCTTGGACACCCTTAGTGTTTTCTTACACTCTTACACTCCCAGCGACCCTCTACATTAGGTCTGTGGTCCATTTGTGGTTCGCATTCCACTTTTGGAGTATATGGTTTGTGTTGCCCCTAGGCCTATTTTCTCCTATTGCATTCTATTGTGTTCTACAGTGTTTGCACTACTTTTCAAAGTGTTTTACTTACCTGATTTTGGTTTGTGTGTATATTTTGTGTATTTTACTTACCTCCTAAGGGAGTATATCCTCTGAGATACTTTTGGCATATTGTCACTAAAATAAAGGCCCATATTTATACTTTTTGACGCTAAACTGCGCTAACGCAGTTTAGCGTCAAAAAGTTTTGCGCCGTCTAACGCCATTCTGAAGCGCCATGCGGGCGCCGTATTTATGGAATGGCGTTAGACGGCGCAATCAGACCGGCGCTGCCTGGTTTGCGTGGGAAAAAACCACGTAGACCAGACAGCGCCGGCGTAGGGGGAAAATGGCGTATGGGCGTCTTAAAATGGGGCAAGTCAGGTTACGTCGAAAAAATCGTCTTAACCCGACTTGCGCCATTTTTTAACGACGCCCATCCCCCATCAACATGACTCCTATCATTGTAAAGATAGGAGTCATGCCCCCTTGCCCAATGGCCATGCCCAGGGGACTTCTGTCCCCTGGGCATGGTCATTGGGCATAGTGGCATGTAGGGGGGCACAAATCAGGCCCCCCTATGCCAAAAAAAATTATTAAAAAAAAAAAAAAAAATACTTACCTGAACTTACCTGAATGTCCCTGGGGTGGGTCCCTCCAGCCTTGGGTGTCCTCCTGGGGTGGGCAAGGGTGGCAGGGGGGGTCCCTGGGGGCAGGGGAGGGCACTCTGGGCTCATTTTGAGCCCACTTGTCCCTTAACGCCATGCCTGACCCAGGCGTTAAAAAGCGGCGCAAATGCGCCGTTTTTAGCCACGCCCACTCCCGGGCGTCTCTTTTGCCCGGGAGTATAAATACCACGTAAAGGCCTGGGAGTCATTTTTTAGACGGGAACGCCTCCCTTGCATATCATTAACGCAAGGAAGGGGTTCACGCTAAAAAATGACGCACATTCCGGGAACTTTGGCGCTATTCGCCTCTAATGCCATAGTATAAATATGGCGTTAGTTGGCGTTAGTTTAGCGTCGAATTTGCGTCGAAAAAAACGACGCAAATTCGGCGCAAACGGAGTATAAATACGGCCCAAAGTACCTTTATTTTTGGTAACTCTGAGTATTGTGTTTTCTTATGATATAGTGCTATATGATATAAGTGGTGTAGTAGGAGCTTTGCATATCTCCTAGTCCAGTCTAAACTGCTCTGCTATAGCTACCTCTATCAGCCTAAGCTGCTAGAACACTACTAATCTACTAATAAGGGATAACTGGACCTGGCACAAGGTGTAAGTACCACAAGGTACCCACTATAAGCCAGGCCAGCCTCTTACATGAGGGCATAACAGCAAGAGCAATATGCCCCTACAGTGTCTAAGTCCATTCTTAGACATTGTAAGCAGTGTAGCAATAGTGAGTATATGGTCTGGGAGTTTGTCATTACGAACTCCACGGCTCCATAATGACTTCACTGAATACTGGGAAGTTTGATATCAAACCTCTCAGCACAATAAACCCACACTGATGCCAGTGTGGGATTTATTGAAAAATGCACCCAGAGAGCATCTTAGAGATGCCCCTGTATGTTGGCCAAACTGCTAGTGCAGGACTGACCAGTCTGTGCCTGCCTGCCACTTTCAGACAAGTTTCTGACCACATGGAATGAGAGCCTTTGTGCTCTTTGTGGCCAGAAACAAAGTCTGTCCTGGGTGGAGGTGCTTCACACCTCCCCCCTGCAGGAACTGTAACACCTTGCGGTGAGCCTCAAAGCCTCAAGTCTCTTGTTACAGTGCCCCAAGGCACTCCAGTCAGTGGAGCTGCCCACCCCCCGGACACAGCCTCACTTTTGTCGGCAAGTCCGGCGGGAAAATTAGGGCAGGCAGGAAGGAGTGACCATCCCAGATAGGACCACCCCTAAGGTGTCCAGAGCTGAGGCGACCCCCTCCCGGCAGAATCCTCCATCTTGGTTTGGAGGACGGGGACCAATTAGGGTTAGGATTGTGTCCCCCTCTCCAAAGGGAGTGGACACAAGAAGGGTGTAGCCACCCTCAGGGACAGTAGTCATTGGTTACTGCCCACTGACCCCTGTAACACCCCTAAATTCAGGATTTATGGGTTCCCTGAACTCAAGTTGTCAGATTCCTGGTGACCTGACAAGAAAGATGAAGGACTGCTAAACTGAACTTCCAGCAGAGAAGAAGGAAGACGCAAACTGACTTGGCCCAGCCCTACTGGCCTGTCTCCTGCTTCAAAGAACCTGCAACAAGAAAACTATGCATCCTGCGGGGCTAGCGACCTCTGCCGAGCTCCAGAGGCCTGCCCTGCATCACCAAGGACCAGGAACTCCAGTGGACAGCGGCCCTGTCCAAGAAGAAACTACCAGTAAGGACTCCAAAGGCTCCCTGGATCCACAAGTCATGACCACCCTGCACCCGACGGCCACAGCCTGTGTCCAGGTGCCCCAACCCCCTGACCGCGAAAGCTCCGGACGAAGATATCCGCCATCTAAAGGTACACTGCACCCGCCTTGGAGAACCCGACCACTAGTGCAGCAACGTTCAGCAGGCAGCACTCCTACTTGTCCAGCCTGTGGTTTTCCCGAACTGACCCCCTGTGCCCAGCTTTCAGCATCTAAGTGACCCCTGCGGTTCCCTCATGGAAAAGCATTGGGAACCCGATGTTCTGTTTGCATCCTGCTCCCGGCCTCCCCTGTGCTGCTGAGGGTGTGTGTTTGGTGCTTACTTACTCCGGTGCACCTATAAACTCCTCAGATCTGCCCTCCGAAGACGCGGGTATTTACCTGCCAGCAGATCTGAAACCGAGTGTACCCAGTCTCCATGGGAACCCATGTTAAATTTACTTCAACTTTGACCTCTGCACCTGGCCTGCCTGTGTTGCTAATGGTGGGTGTCTGGGGTTATCTTGAACCCCAACCTGTGGACTTCCTAACCCCCGGAGAGTGGAACTGTAAATCAAGAACTTACCTGTAAATCGTACTAACTTTTCCTCCCCATAGGACCTGTTTCTGAAAATTACATGGTGTCAACTTTTAAAACAGATAATTGCCAATATTTCAAAAACTGTATGACTTATCGATTTCAAACAAAGAACTGTTGATATTTGTGTGAAATACTAATCTATTGAAGTACTTACTTGCAACTTGAATCGTGTGGTTCTAGAAAAGCTATTTTTGCTATATAAAAACCATTGTTCCGGAGCTAAGACATTGAGCGTGTGCTTCTCCTATTGTCTGTTTGTGTACAACAAATGCTTTGCAGTACCCCATGATAAGCTTAAGTGCTCAACCACACTACCACAAAAGAGATCATTAGTATTATCTACTTTAGCCTCTGTTAAGCCTCTGGGGAACCCCTGGACTCTGTGCACACTATGGGCCTCATTACAACCCTGGCGGTCAGACACGCCAGGGCTGTTTGGAGGTTGCACCGCCAACAGGCTGGTGGTGCAAACTCAGGGATTACGACTGCGGCGGAAGTGCCATGGTCACACCGCCGGGAGCGGTGGTTTTCCGCCACGTTTGTCCCGGCGGTTTTAATCCGCCAGGGCGGCGCTGCTTGCAGCGCTGCCAGGGGGATTACGAGTCCCCTCCCTGCCAGCCTTTCCATGGCAGTAGGAACTGCCATGGAAAGGCTGGCAGGAATGGGAGTCGCAGGGCATTTGGCATGGTCAGTGCAGGGGCCTGTTTGCACACACGGCTCCAGAATGGTATTGGGGTGACAATTCCATGATCCTAGACATGTTACATGGCCATGTTCGGAGTTACCATTGTGAAGCTACACATAGGTATTGACCTATGTGTAGTTCACAAGTGTAATGGTGTCCCCGCACTCACAAAGTCCAGGGAAATTGCCCTGAACAATGTGGGGGCACCTTGGCTAGTGCCAGGGTGCCCTCACACTTAGTAACTTTGCACCTAACCTTCACTAAGTGAGGGTTAGACATATAGGTGACTTATAAGTTACTTAAGTGCAGTGTAAAATGGCTGTGAAATAACGTGGTCTTTATTTCACTCAGGCTGCAGTGGCAGTCCTGCGTAAGAATTGTTTGAGCTCCCTATGGGTGGCAAAAGAAATGCTGCAGCCCATAGGGATCTCCTGGAACCCCAATACCCTGGGTACCTAGGTACCATATACTAGGGAATTATAAGGGTGTTCCAGTGTGCCAAAATTAGTCACTAGCCTGCAGTGACAATTTTAAAAGCAGAGAGAGCATAAACACTGAGGTTTCGGTTAGCAGAGCCTCAGTGATACAGTTAGGCACCACACAGGGAACACATACAGGGCACACTTTATGAGCACTGGGGTCCTGACTAGCAAGATCCCAGTGACACAGGCAAAAACAAACATACATATAAGTGAAAAATGGGGGTAACATGCCAGGCAAGATGGTACTTTCCTACACCTCACCTGTGGTATAGTGCACCCTCCTTTAAGGCTTTAAGACCTGCTAGAGGGGTGACTTACCTATGCCACAGGCAGTGGTTTGTGGGCATGGCACCCTGAGAGGGGTGCCATGTCGACTTTGCCTTTTTCTCCCTACCAGCACACACAAGCTGCAAAGGCAGTGTGCATGTGCTTGGTGAGGGGTCCCCCAGGGTGGCATAATACATGCTGCAGCCCTTGGGGACCTTTCCTGGCCACAAAGCCCAGGTACCATGGCTACCTTTTACAAGGGACTTAACTGTGTGCCATGGGTGTTTCAATTGTGGGAACAAAGGTACAGATTTTGGGAAGGAACACTGGTGCTGGGGCCTGGTTAGCAGGGTCCCAGCACACTTTCAGTCAAAGTTACCATCAATATCACGCAAAAAGTGTTGGCGGGGGTAACCATGCCAACAGAGGCACTTTCCTACAGTATAGGATCAAGTTCAGAGAAACCAAGAAAAAGTCCTCCCAGGATTGGGTAGATTTTATGGACTCTTCTGTGAAAGCTCTGGAGGGCTGGTTGCATAGAAGCAAAGTGAGTGACTAACAGGGTTTGTACAACCTAATTCTAAGAGAGCACATTTTAAACAACTGTGTATCTGATCAGCTGCATCAGCATCTGGTGGAGTCTGATCTGACCTCTCCCCAAGAACTGGGAAAGGAGGCAGACTAATGGGCCCGCACCAGAGTGAGTAGGAAGGCTCACACAGGGGGTGGCTACAAAAAGAAGGAAGCAGGTGTGTATCAGGATAAGGTGGGGACAACGATAAAAGTAAAGAGCATTCATCATGCCCACAAAACTCCACAGGGGGTGGGAATACATCCTCTTTATCTTCCTCTAAGTTCAGAAAGCCTTGGTGCTACGTTTGCAACAACAAAGGCTATAGGGCAGGGGACAGTTCCTGTCCTAAGAAAGGCACCAAGCCTTCCACCACTACTAACTCCACTTCTACTCCTAGTGCCCCTAGCAATAGCAGTAGTGGTGGGTCAGTCAAAGAGTATAGCTGGGCTCACCTTAGGGACTGTAGTGGGGTGTAGGCTGGTAAGGGAGACCACTGAGGCCTCTGATGGGGGCATTGACTTTGCCGCCCTTGCTAGTTTTCCCCTTAATATGGGTAAGTACAGCAGCATCTCGTGATAAATAGTGTTGAGGCTGAGGCCTACAGGCACACAGTTGCCAGTGTCACTGTGGTGACTGCAAACTGATGTCTCCTGAGCAACACCTACTTGGTCACACATACCAAGTGTCTGATGCACATAATAACACTTTATGCCACTCCATAGCAGTTATTGATTTCAGCAGGGGGGGTTACTGGCCCTAAAAAGGTTGTAGTGTCCTCTGATCTTCCTGTGAAATGTCTGCTTGGTAATGACTTGGAGACTTCAGCTTGGGCTGAAGTGGAATTGGAGGCCCATACAGCAATGCTGGGCATCCCAGGGAATATATGGACAGGCAAAGAAACAGAAAGAACAAGGGACTTTGGGGCCTGGAACAATGGCCCATGAGACTCTTAAAACAAAGAGCAGGAAGGGTAAAAAAGTACCCCCTGCTCCTGCTTCCAGTGAGGGAGAAGAATCCACTCCTTAGGTGGAACCTACACCAGAGGAGCTGCAAGCTGAGAAAGCTTGGCTCTTGGGTGCCGGGGGAGACACCAGGGAGGAACTCAATAAGGAACAACAGACTTGTCCCACACTGGAGAACTTGAGGCAGCAAACTGAAACACAAGAGGCAGGGGATATCAGCGGCACCCATAAGGTGTACTGGGAAATAAGTCTCCTATATTCAGAGTCAAGGGACCCCAAACCTGGTGTCACCAGAAGATTGGTAATCCCTCTGAAGTTTAGGGAGTTTGCTTTGACCTTGGTACATGAAATTCCCCTGACAGGCCACTTGGGACAAAGCAAGACTTGGGATAGGCTTGTCCTTCACTTTCACTTGCCCCTCATGTCTGAGGCCACAAAGGAGTTTTGTCGATCCTGTGTCACCTGTCAAGCCAGTGGCAAGGCAGGTGACACACCAAAGGACCCCTTACTCGCACTTCCTGTGGTTGGGATTCCCTTGGAGAGGGTTGAGGTGGACATCGTTAGCCCCCTGGGCCCTCCAACAGCCTCTGGGGACAGATCCATACTGGTGGTGGTGGACCATGCCACCAGGTACACTGAGACCATTCCTCTTAGGTCTGAAGAACCAGAACCTTATGGGCCTGGCGGCGCAGGGTACGCCTGAAATCTCCTTGGATTCACCTGCCTCAACTAACAGAGACACGGGACACTCTGTCAGGCGTAAAAGATCAGATTTTATTAGCTGCAGCTAGTACAGTTGTCCAAGAAGTACACAAGGTATGTTCTCAGGAGACTGCCACTTTACTTTGTGGCGCACAATCTTATATACCGTATAAAAACCATTTATTAACTACATACACTCCCAGAACACATAGAAAGGAGCCAGTAAGAATAATGTAAAGATAGAACAGAGCCAATAGAAATGTCGGAAAACAAGACAGCACCAATAGAAGGAATTGGAAAACAAAGTATCAAGTGACTTAAGGTTGCCTCCCCTCCAGCTGTGTTTGTCACCCCTCCCTTGAACTAATTCATTAACCGATCCACAACGAAGTTGCATGTGGTGCGATAAGTTTGTGTGCGTTTGGAGGACAGTTGTGAAATGAGAGAATACTAGCAAAGGACAGCGAAGGCCAGACGATAAGATAAGATCGGCGGAGAATAGTGTGAGCCTACAGATAGTTGAAACAAGGATTAGAAAACCAGACAGGGATTAGTGTACTCGGTCAGACCTTAATACCAGCCTTGTAAAGATAGAGGCAGAAGGCTGTTTTGAACACCATGTTGCAGAATAAGCAGAAAAGGCAGAATGGACTTCGTTCGCTGTGCTGCCTGAGTGAAGGCAACATAAAATGGCGGCGGGCCACAAAATGGCGGGTCGATACGATCGTATTAAAAATCGAATTTCCTCAGACCCTCCTTTTGCCAGAACTCAGGCAAGATACACAAACTCATGTTAATCTGAGTCGATGTCTATGGCCATGAGGTCATCAAGCTGTTGCTGTACCATCATTTTGATATTCTCTGCTCTTTGTGACTTGGGTTTGGGAATACATGCAGTAGCACATAGGTTGCAGATGGCAGGACCGCAGTGCATACAAAGACAACAAGAGAATATAAAAGCTAAAATTACTCCAAAGAATGTCAATACCTTCCAACCCCATTTGGACAGTAATTCCCAAAACCACTCTGAAAAGGACCAATCTCCTTCGTCCTGATGAATCGACTCGGAGATTATGTGTAACTTAGAGATAGCTTGGTATACTGTCGGAGCGTCATTAGGTATGAAAATACAGCAACTTGATCCGATCAATTTGCATACTCCACCACGGTCCGCAAGAACAAAGTCTAAGGCAACACGGTTCTGCAAGGTCATAAGACGATCAGCCTGTAGTTCAGCTGTAATGTTACTTAAAGCTCCTACAGTGATGTCTATGGTGGTTTCTACGACACGAACCAATTGCCTTATATTTCTGCTGTTGGCCATTGGACCCCAGAAGGGAAGAAATCCTTTGAGGAAATCTCCTCCCTCTTGTCCTGCTGTGTCTTTCGAATCCACAATCCCTCTGCCATATCTATTTTTATGATGGTTCGCAGGAGCGGTGTATGTAGGGGGAAGAAGAAAGGCTATATAACAAGTACCAGAGAAATCAGCTGGCAACCATGTATAAGCCCTATCGTGGCAAACGAAGTATGTACCTTGAGATGGTACTAACGGCAGTGAATTCAGAGCTGAATAAACATATGTATGGGAACATAAACTTTCTCTTTGTCCGGTGTTTGGAGTTCTACCATTTATTTGCAGACAGAAATTTCCTTGTTGGGGTATGACCCGTATCGGAGGAGATTTTCCTTGCTTAACCTTATCATTGAGGCTGGAAATGTAATTAGTTATGTTCCAATTGGTATATGCTTTTCTTTCATCTATTGGAGCTTCACTTTTTTCCATGATTTTAGCCATAGCTACCATTCCCTTTATCAATAAACTATGACTGAAATTTGAACCAACACTATGTGAACTGACAGGTTGTTTAATTTTACTTTGATATGCATTATTGAAAATGACAAAATAAGCCCAAGCGGAACCTTCATAGGAGAATGGAAGAACTAAATATGGCATTCCTTTTTCTACCGTATGTGGTATGAGTCCACACACCCAACAGTCAGTTGTATTGATCACTAACTGATGTTGATGTAACAACTGGACGAAGGAATTGTTAAAGTATTCAGTTCTTCTGATGAGTTCATGCTGGGGAAGAGTGTGAAATAGGTGCGGAGAGATAGTAGAAGAAGATGTAGAGGTAGGAGAAGAGACAACTTTTTGCTGCAGAGTAATAATGATCCAGTTTACAGATGCCAAAAGAATACACGACAATATAATGACGCATAGAGCAATACTACAACGACTATATATTTCTTTACAATTATTCTTTACATTTTTACTTTCTCTTTTATCTAATGTAGCCTCCATCTTTCTAAGTGGATGCTCACGGCAATCTTCCTCAATCACTGTAGTCACGATTATCTACCGTCCTATGACACTGTGAGGTCCTGCAGGCCTATTGCCACTTACTCAGGTCGTAACTAAGACTCCTACCGTGACCCTGCAACCGGGATAGAGTACTACATAGGAGAGAAATTTACAAGTTCTTTGGTCTTGGTCTCAAATTATAGCGTTCCTGTCCAGAGGCAGTCTGGTTTTGAAACAATGTTCCTGGATTTGTCGTGTTCAAGCGACGATGCGATGGTATTGCTTCTTGAAGGATGTCGTCGTCCTCTTTCTCAGAAAGTGTTCCAATTAGACGCGCATCACTGAATGGTACAAATTGCGGAACTTTCTCACTTTCAGAGTCACTGATGCCTCTACGGACCCACTGATCGAAAGGCAAGGGCAAAGGCACCCAGTTTTTCTTTCCTTCGACTTTAACTGCTGTTCTTGTGGTCAAAAGAACCAGGCGTGGCTCTCTCCATCTAGGCTCCAAATTTCTCTGTCGTTGGAAATTTTTCGTGCAGACCCAGTCACCTGGTCGGATGGAATGACCTGGGTCTGTGGAAGCCTCTGGTAGAGCACTCTGAACCTGTTGATGAAGAACACGCAATTTAGTTGTAAGGTCATGCAAGTAGTCAATCAACATCGGGTATGGCAAGTCTGAGTATTTCTTAGGGCGAGGAACTCCCCATACATTAGCTGGGCGACCAAATATCACTTCGTAAGGGCTAAGCCCCAAACGAGAGTGTACTGCTGTTCTGGTGGACAGAAGAGCCAATGGTAAAGCATCAGGCCAATTAAGTCCTGTGCTAGCTTGCACCTTAGCAATTTTAAGCTTCAAGGTTCCATTGTAGCATTCTACTAAACCAGCCGACTGTGGGTGATTCGCCGCGTGGAACTTCTGTTTTATGCCAAGACCTGCACAAACTTTTTGCATGACTTGACCCACAAATTCGCTCCCATTGTCACTCCAGACAATGCGCGGCAAACCAAACCTAGGGAAGAATTCTTTCAAAAGTATTTTGGCAGTTGATAAAGCAGTATTGTCCTTCAGAGGGTAGGCTTCTACCCATCTAGAAAAAGCACATACTACCACCAGAACATATTTGAGGTTGTTGCATCGTTCCATGTGAATATAATCGATCTGCAACACCTCAAATGGATATGTTGGAGGAGCAAAATGACCTGCTGGAGTTGGGGTTCCCTTTCCCGGATTGTACATCAAGCAAACAATACAATGTTTTACTACATTATTTGCACACTTTGGGATCCCCTCATTTTGCCACACTGGAGCCAGAAGTTTACATATTCCTTTTGCACTTAGGTGAGCTGGACCATGTGCCATAGTAACTACAGGTAGTACATAAGCATCTGGTAACAGCCAACGTTGATGTTCTGATAATTCAACCCAACATCCCATCTCATCTAACATTCCTGTACTTTCCTTCCACTTTCTCAACTCATTCTCCGTAGCCTCTCCTTGAATTGATTTCACACTCTCTACTGTATCTTCACACATTCCCTTTTCTCTTACGCAGTTTGCGGGACCTGCAACATACATTCGACTTGTGTTGTCTCTGGCTGTCTTTTTCGCTACCTCATCTGCAAATGCATTTCCTCGACCAACATCGTCCACAATCTTTTTGTGTGCACTACACTTCACGATCGCTATCTGAGTAGGCATTGTAAGTGACTCAAGAAGTTCAGTCACTAATTGACCATGTTGTATCTTAGTACCATGGGAAGTAAAGAATCCTCTTTCCTTCCATAAGCGCCCAAAGTTAAACGCTACACCAAAAGCGTATTGGCTATCAGTGTACACGTTTACTCTTTTTCCTTTGGATAACACACACGCTCTAGTTAAGGCTATCAATTCAGCTGCCTGAGCTGAATTATGTCTAATGCGTGCTGTCTCCACAATCGTATGCAAAGTAGTAATAGCGTAGGCTGAAACTGTATCTCCATTCGGGAGCTTGAAACAAGAACCATCTACCCATAGTGTTCCATCTGGATTCACTAATGGCGTGTCTTTTAGGTCAATTCTACCCTTAGTCTCTTCTTCAGTACGGAGAAAACAATCATGCTGTTCAGAGACATCTCTCTCTTCTGGAAGAGGCAACAAAGTAGCTGGATTCAGGGTATTACATCGTTTGATGTGTATGTGACTAGCCAAAAGCGTCAGCTCATATCCGGACAACCGAGCACTCGTAAGATGCTGCGTTTTTGTCCTATTTAGTAAAGTATCCACGGCATGTGGCACCATAACAATGAGAGTATTATCTAGCACTACTCCAGCAGACTGTCGAATAGAAATTGCTGCTGCCGCTGTCGCCTTAAGACAACTAGGCAATGCTTTAGCTACTGGATCTAACGTAGCTGAGAAATATATCGCATGGTCGCTGTTGATCTCCAAAACGCTGCGTTAAGACTGACAATGCACAACCCTCTCTTTCGTGGACATAGAGCGTAAAGGGCTTACTGTAATCAGGAGTACCCAATACAGGAGCAGAACACAAAGCAATACGCAAATCAGTAAAACTCTTCTGACATTCGTCAGTCCACGGAAGAGGCTGAGGCGTATCTTTTAAAGTTAGCGCCAACAGCGGTTTAGCCAATAAAGAGAAACTCGGAATCCACTGTCTACAATAAGAAGTAATGCCCAAAAAGGCACGTACCTCTCTTTGTGTGGATGGCACTGACATTTGTGCAATTGCCTGAATTCGTTCGGGGGTCAATCGTCGTCCCTCCTTTGACAAGAGATGACCCAAATAAGTCACCTCGCGACAGACATATTGTAATTTAGAAGGAGAAACCTTGTGATTCAGATCAAACAAATGACGCAACAGTGCAACGGTCACGTTTTTGCAAATCTCCTCTGAATCAGCGGCAACTAATAAGTCATCCATGTACTGAATGAGAGCGGCACCGGACGGTAAGGAAAAGGCATCAAGATGACATTTTAGAGCTTGACTGTAAATAGAGGGACTTTCACAATAACCTTGAGGTGCGCGTTTAAACCGGAAGCTTCGGCCTCCGAGGGAAAAACCAAAAATATCTCTACTCTCTTCGGCGATGGGAATACTAAAGAAAGCATTCTTTAGATCAATAACTGAAAACCAAGTCGCTGTAGAAGGTATCATCGTCAACAGAGCAGTGATATCTGGGACTACAGGAAACTGCGGTACGACAATCTTGTTTACCCCCCGAAGATCAATTACAAAACGATAAACAGGAGGCTGAGAAGGATCAGTGCGTTTAAGAACCGGAAGAACAGGACTGTTACATGTATTTCCTCTCGTTTCCTCAACCACACCCTTCTGAATCAAATCATGGACAATTTCCAGAAGTGCTTTCTCACCTTCAGTAGAGATTCTGTATTGCGGAATACGTGGCATTTCAGCATTGGGCTTAAGAGTAACAACATAAGGTGGGATCTCAAGACAACCAACGTCATTCGGACCCGTAGCCCAAAGCGTTTCGGGAAGAGAAAGCAATTCAGGTGGAAATTGATCTTTTGATAAGTACATTGGACTAGTCATTTTCTGTCCTAGAGTGAGGTATACACCAGAAGGTGAACAATATATCGTAGCATGCATTCTTTTTAATAGATCTAAACCCAACAGATTTTCACCACAACCATTCGTCAGAAGAAGCGGAGCTTCTAAATCATAAGGGCCTATTGAAACAGGCAAAGGGCAAGAAACTGGATTGCGAACAGGGGCGCCAGAAAATCCTACAGATACATTCGTTAAGCCAGACAAAGGTGCGCCAGGGAGTTTAGAATGAATGATAGAGCTTCTCATGGCACCAGTATCTAAAAGAAATGGCTCTGAAACACCCATTGTAGTGACATTAACATAAGGTCCATTCTGATCCACTGGAATTGACGTAACCCCCTTACTTTGTCCATGGCTGTCCTATTCAAAATGAAGACTTTCATTCCCTCCTTCAATATACTGATCCTCACTGTAATACTGTGTAGACCTAACATTTTGCTGGTCAAAGTAATTTCCGGAATTTGGAGGAACAAAAGAACGCTGCTCTTGGGTTAACACACCTCGACCTCTACCTCTATTTGCTGACTGAGAACCACCACGACCTCGTGAAGCAGATGTTGCTCCATTACGCTGCAACAATGCCGGACAACTGTTCTTAAAATGACCTTCCTCCCTACAATAAGCACATTGATTGGGACCTAGCAAAGGTCTTGGAATGAATGGTTCAGGCTTTTGATACAACCTCTGAAACTGCGGAGGCTGTTGAAACTGAGGCTGAACATAACGAGGAGGATAAGCCTGTTGCAAGAGAACTTTAGTTTTTAATTCTTTCGTCTTTTTCTCTTGTTTTTCCCTTTCTTCTTTGTCTCTATTTTCATAATATTGTGCAGTAGCCAATATCTGGGCGGAAGAAGAAACTGCCCATGAACTCTCGGAGTCTTTTAGCTTGTGTGATAGTTCAGGAAGCAAGTTATATACAAACTTATCCACAAATAATCGCTGTCCCCCTTCTGTAGCCATATCTTGACCACTGTGATCAATGAATGTCTCCTCGAATCGGGTAAAGAAATCGGAAACACTTTCATCTTTCTTTTGTTTACATGCTGCTAGCTTATCCCAATTAACTCTCAAAGCAGGCATCATTGTTTTCATTAATGGAATAATCCTACCAGGGAGTTCTGAGATCAAAGCGTCGGGCTTTGCACCACCTACTTGACCTCTATCTGCGGCAATAATAGCGTTCCAATCGCCGCCTAATTCTTGAGCGTGATCCTCTCTACGAATTTTAGCCCATATTGTCTGTGGAACTACATTTCCCATCAACATGTCAATATCTGCTAGATTCATAGTACATGCATCAACTGTTTGCGACAACTCTTTATAGTAACCAGCAGGATTTTTGCGTGAATCTGGTAGTGACTGTTTAAGTGCTAAAACTTCAGACCTTTTCCAGGGGACATGTATCCATATGCGCTGAAAATGCGCAGGAATAGCTGGATTAGCACCTGCTGCTGCAACTTCTTCCTTCCATATTGGAGAAACCTCTCTCATGGGATAGTTTTTCAGTGCTGTCCTAACTGAAGGATCAGAATCAGGAAAAGTCTGTGAGAACAATAGGGATCTGAAAGAAATAAGTGTTCTGACAGCGTTTTCAACCTTAGGACCCACAATAAGTCCTTTGTCAAAGTCAGCCTGAACATCTAACAGATCCTGTGGGACCGAACCCAAATTCATATCCTCCCATTCTTTAGCGAGAGTATCGCACATAACTTTAAAAACATATCTCTGCGTAGGTGCATTCCATTGCAGAAAGGTGGACATAATATCAGACGTACTATATTGGGGACCCTTCTTGATCCATCTACAAGCAAGTGAGTCCAATTTTTCTCGCTCTTCGGAGTCTGGGAATTGACTACGAGACTGTCTTCGAGAAAAAGCTGGAGACACATTTAAAGCTTCAAAGAAAGGTGATAAGAGACCAGAGACAGTATCTGCAAATCGCTTACGCATAGATGGAGAATTTGACATAAGGATAGGGGACAAGGTATTAGGTGAATTAACTAAAGGAGCATTAGGAATTGCCAAAGGAGCAGAAGGCAAAGGAGTTAAAGGCAAAGCTGGCATAGGCAATACTTGAGGAGGCAAATGTGGAAAAGCTGGAGCAGGCGGAAGCACAACTGGCGGCTGAATAGGCTGTAACATCGGGGGTGCATTAGCACCTTGTACATAGGGCGGAGGCAATTTCAATAAGTGGGACATTAAGGAATCTTCCTCAAAATCTTTTCTCTTATCAAGGGAAGAGATAGGCAACGTCGGATAGCATTTATCTATTGCCATTCGATGCTGTCTGTCTGAAATTTCCATTGCATTATCTATTTCATCATCTTTGAATTGCTGAGCAGCCTGTATAATCGTCATTCCCTGTGTTTTCCTATCTCGTTTCGCTTGTTTAATTTCTCTCTGTTTGGCTTCCTTACGCCAAAGGCGAAAAGAGTCAAACATTGCCGGCCGGGCTTTTCTTTTAAATAACGTTGCTTCTAAATTATCTAGCACATCAGTTTCGAAACTACCATTTTCTGGCCATTTTAAAACACCATCTTTCTTTGTATATCGGGTCCATGTCTTATTAAAGGCAATAGGACCAACACCATGTTTAGAATAGAGCTCATATGTGGGAGTTCCAACCGAAGGAATCGGACAGGAGTCCTCAAGCTGGGAGTCCCTATTACAACCAAAGCAACAAAGTTTTCCAAACTTAGTCAGACCAGACATCTCACGATTTTTACTGGCTGTTCACAAACATCAAGGGGGTAAAACTTTCAGTTTACACAGCACAAATGCACTTCCCCTCGGCTTTGGCCACTGCAATGGCCAAATCTAAGGACCTAAGGACAAAACAAAGACCAAAATTTGTGGGCGCGACCCACCAAATACTTAACTAAGGATGTCTTCTTACACCAACAGAGGCCCGTCTATCGTCTCGCTTTACCATACATCATCAAAGAAAGGGCCAAGGCAGGGCGGCAGTCAGGGCAGCAGTCGTCAGTAGCCGTCAGGAAGGAGTAACCGCGCTGAAAAAGACCTTCGGACCACTTCGACATACAGGGGTCGCTTGACGTGGCTCGCGATTCCTCCAGAATTTTCTTGCGGGGTTCCTCACGACCTTCAGGCAGAACCGGTACCGCTGAAGCCGCCCCACGTTGGGCGCCAGTTGAAGAACCAGAACCTTATGGGCCTGGCGGCGCAGGGTACGCCTGAAATCTCCTTGGATTCACCTGCCTCAACTAACAGAGACACAGGACACTCTGTCAGGCGTAAAAGATCAGATTTTATTAGCTGCAGCTAGTACAGTTGTCCAAGAAGTACACAAGGTATGTTCTCAGGAGACTGCCACTTTACTTTGTGGCGCACAATCTTATATACCGTATAAAAACCATTTATTAACTACATACACTCCCAGAACACATAGAAAGGAGCCAGTAAGAATAATGTAAAGATAGAACAGAGCCAATAGAAATGTCGGAAAACAAGACAGCACCAATAGAAGGAATTGGAAAACAAAGTATCAAGTGACTTAAGGTTGCCTCCCCTCCAGCTGTGTTTGTCACCCCTCCCTTGAACTAATTCATTAACCGATCCACAACGAAGTTGCATGTGGTGCGATAAGTTTGTGTGCGTTTGGAGGACAGTTGTGAAATGAGAGAATACTAGCAAAGGACAGCGAAGGCCAGACGATAAGATAAGATCGGCGGAGAATAGTGTGAGCCTACAGATAGTTGAAACAAGGATTAGAAAACCAGACAGGGATTAGTGTACTCGGTCAGACCTTAATACCAGCCTTGTAAAGATAGAGGCAGAAGGCTGTTTTGAACACCATGTTGCAGAATAAGCAGAAAAGGCAGAATGGACTTCGTTCGCTGTGCTGCCTGAGTGAAGGCAACATAAAATGGCGGCGGGCCACAAAATGGCGGGTCGATACGATCGTATTAAAAATCGAATTTCCTCAGGTCCACTACAGCTTCTTCAGTGGCAAAAGCCCTCCTTGGTATCTTTTCCTAAAGAGGTGCTATCAGACCGGGCTGCAAACTTCATGTCTGCTTACCTGAAAGCTATGTGGAAAGAGTGTGGTGTTGCTTACAAGTTCCCCACTCCTTACCACCCCAAAAACAAATGGCTTAGTTGAAAGGTTTAATAAATCTCTCAAGGTAATGATAATGGGGCTCTCAGAAAAGCTCAGAAGTAGGTGGGATGTCCGATTACCATGCCTCCTCTTCACCTAAAGGGAGGTCCCTCAGAAGGGTGTGGGCTACAGCCCATTTCAATTTCTGTTTGGGCACCATGTTAGAGGTCCCCTTGATCTTGTTAGAGAAGGCTGGGAGCAACCTCTCAAGGCCCCCAAGCAAGACATTGTGAACTATGTGGTTGGCCTCAGATCAATAATAGCTGTGTACATGAAGAGGGCCACTAAAGACCTTCAGGCCTGCCAAGAGTTGCAGAATCAATGGCATGCCCAGAAGGCTGTACTGACTGTAGACCAGCCAGGACAGAAAGTGTGGGTCCTGGAGCCTGTGGCTCCAAGGGCACTCCAAGATAGGTGGAGTGGTCCCCTTACCATTGTGGAGAAAAAGGGTGAGGTTACCTACTCGGTAAACCTTGGCACTCCCAGAAGCCCCCACAGGGTGCTTCATGTAAATTGCCTTAAGTCCTACCATGACAGGTCTGATATGACTCTTCTCATGGCAACTGATGAGAGACAGGAAAAAGAGAATGATCCTCTCCCTGACCTCTTCTCCCACAGTGCAGTTGATGGCTCAGGTGATGGGGTAGTGCTTGCTGACTGCTTCTCTGAGTACCAAAAAGAGGACTGCATAAACCTCCTAGGACAGTTCTCAGAACTGTTCTCCCTGACACCTGGTCAGACCACATGGTGTGAACACACTATTGACACGAGGGACAGCTCGCTTGTTAAGAGCAAAATTTACAGGCAACTTGATCATGTCAGGGAATGCATCAAGTCTGAAGTTCTGAAGATGCTAGACCTAGAAGTCACTGAACCCTCAGACAGCCCTTGGGCTAGTCCTGTAGTGCTGGTCCCAAAACCCCACTCCCAAGATGGCAAAAAGGAAATGAGGTTTTGTGTAGACTACAGAGGTCTCAACAAGGTTACTAAAACAGATGCTGTAGGAAGCTGGCCTGGTGTGTGGTGGGTACCTATGGTCCTTACACCTTATACCAGGTATCCCCTCTTAGTGAAGTGTAGGCAGTGTCTAGAAGCCAAGCTCTCTAGAGGTAGCTGTGGATGAGAAGCCAAGGCTTATCTAGGAGACATGCAAAGCTCATGCAATACCACTGTAGTCACACAGCACTTACTCACATGAAAGAAAACACTCAGTTGTGCAAAAATAAAGTGTAGGAAGTTGGCTCTGTATACACTATTACAAAGTAAGGAATAGTATGCACAGAGTCCAAGGGTTCCCCTTAGAGGTAAGACAGTGGCAAAAAGAGATAATTCTAATGCTCTATTTTGTGGTAGTGTGGTCGAGTAGTAGGCTTATCAGAGGGTAGTGTTAAGCATTTGTTGTACACACACAAGCAATAAATGAGGAACACACACTCAGAGACAATTCCAGGCCAATAGGTTTTTGTATAGAAAAATATATGTTCGATGGCATCTGTTGCTGCAGATACACATGTTGTGCACAGTCCGCCATCTGGTGTTGGGTCGGAGTGTTACAAGTTGTTTTTCTTCGAAGAAGTCTTCTGAGTCACGAGACCGAGGGACTCCTCCTCTTTGCTTCCATTGCGCATGGGCGTCGGCTCCATCTTAGATCGTTTTTTTTCCGCCCTCGGGTTCGGACGTGTTCCTTTTCGCTCCGGGTTTCGGGACGGAAAGATAGTCAAAACCTCGAAAAAAACTACGTCGGTATTGTTTCGATCGGGATCGGGATAGTTAGAATCGACACCGAATCGTGAAGAGCTCCGGTGGCCCTTCGGGGTAATTTCGATCCCCCGTCGGGGCCTGGTCGGCCCGACCGCGTGTAACAGCGACACCGATGGAACGGACCCCGTTCCGATTCTGTCCTAAATGCCACAGTAAATATCCATATACGGACCAACATTTGGTCTGTAACTTGTGCCTGTCACCCGAGCACAAAGAAGAATCTTGTGAAGCCTGTCGTGCGTTCCGGTCCCGAAAAACGCTCCGTGACCGTCGAGCCAGAAGACTACAGATGGCGTCCACGCCGACAGAGCACCGAGAGTTCGAGGAGCAAGGAGAAGAGGAGGAAGCCTTCTCCGTCCATGAATCGGACTCGGATGAATTCGACGTCGACCAAACTGTGAGTAAGACGTCGAAAAGCACACAGCACAAGAAAACAGACAAGGCCCAGGGGACGCCACTGCCAACTGGCCATGGCTCGACCCATAAAGGTGACCGTCCATCGGCACCGAAAAAGGCCGAACTAGTGCCCAGATCGTCCGACTCAGGTCGAGACACAGGCACGCAACATTCTCGGGACCGAGAAAGTGTTGCCGAAAAAGATCGACGCCGAGAAGGCGGAGCCGACGCTGCTCGACGCAGAGACAGCGGCACCGAGGATGATCGACGCCGAGAAGGCTCGACTCCGAAAAAGAAATTCGCCTCGGAGCCGAAAACGAAAAAAGATACAGTTTCGGTGCCAAGACAACCAGCAACCGAACCCACTACCGGCTCATATTCAGAGGAACATTCATTGTCCTCTCAAATGCGTAGACACAGGTTTGAAGAGGAGTTACAGACTACTGATGTAGACCATACACAAAAGAGGATCTTCATCCAGAGTGGAACAGGAAAGATTAGCACTCTTCCACCAATCAGGAGAAAAAGGAGACTAGAGTTCCAAACGGAACAACTAACACCACAAGCAAATGTGGCAAAGAAAGCAACTCCGCCACCCTCTCCTCCACCTGTAACTCAGATATCACCAGCACAAACTCCGTCACATTCACCGGCTCACACCACCATGAGCCAAGATGACCAAGATGCTTGGGACCTATACGACGCACCAGTGTCAGACAATAGTCCAGAATCATACCCTACCAAGCCCTCACCACCCGAGGACAGCACAGCGTATGCACAGGTGGTAGCTAGGGCAGCAGAATTCCACAACGTGTCGTTACACACAGAACCTGTCGAGGATGACTTCCTTTTTAACACCCTCTCCTCCACCCATAGCAACTACCAAAGCCTGCCTATGCTTCCAGGAATGCTAAGGCACGCGAAGCAAATCTTCAAAGACCCTGTCAAGAGTAGAGCGATCACTCCAAGGGTAGAGAAAAAATATAAAGCACCTCCCACAGATCCTGCTTTTATCACCTCTCGACTGCCACCAGACTCAGTCGTGGTAGGAGCAGCTCGCAAAAGAGCCAATTCACACACATCGGGCGATGCACCACCCCCAGATAAGGAAAGCCGGAAATTCGACGCAGCTGGGAAAAGAGTCACTGTACAAGCTGCAAGCCAGTGGCGCATCGCAAACTCTCAGGCGCTCCTAGCGCGTTATGACAGAGCCCATTGGGACGAGATGCAACATCTCATCGAGCATCTACCCAAAGAATTTCAAAAGCAGGCAAAACAAGTGGTTGAGGTGGGACAAAACATCTCAAATAACAAAATACGCTCCTCTATGGATGCAGCGGACACAGCTGCAAGAACGATAAACACTGCAGTAACCATCAGAAGGCACGCATGGTTACGCACATCTGGCTTTAAACCAGAAATACAGCAGGCGGTACTCAATATGCCATTCAACGAACAACAATTGTTCGGACCAGAGGTTGACACGGCGATTGAGAAGCTGAAAAAGGACACTGACACAGCCAAGGCCATGGGCGCGCTCTACTCCCCGCAAAGCAGAGGCACTTTCGGCACCTTCCGTAAAACAACATTCAGAGGGGGGTTTCGGGGGCAGGCCACACAAGCCAGCACCTCACAATCAACACCGTCTACCTACCAGGGACAGTACCAAAGGGGAGGTTTTCGGGGCCAGTACAGAGGGGGACAATTCCCGAGAAACCGGTGTAGGAAGTTGGCTCTGTATGTGCTATTTCAAAGTAAGGAATAGCATGCACAGAGTCCAAGGGTTCCCCTTAGAGGTAAAATAGTGGTAAAAGAGATAATACTAATGCTCTATTTTGTGGTAGTGTGGTCGAGCAGTAGGCTTATCCAAGGAGTAGTGTTAAGCATTTGTTGTACATACACATAGACAATAAATGAGGTACACACACTCAGAGACAAATCCAGCCAATAGGTTTTGTTATAGAAAAATATATTTTCTTAGTTTATTTTAAGAACCACAGGTTCAAATTTTACATGTAATAGCTCATTTGAAAGGTATTGCAGGTAAGTACTCTAGGAACGTTGAATCATTACTTTAGCATGTATACTTTTTACATAAAACACAATAAGCTGTTTTAAAAGTGGACACAGTGCAATTTTCACAGTTCCTGGGGGAGGTAAGTGTAAGGAAATGCCTCCTTGGCATGGTTACCCCCTGACTTTTTGCCTTTGCTGATGCTATGTTTTGAATTGAAAGTGTGCTGAGGCCTGCTAACCAGGCCCCAGCACCAGTGTTCTTTCCCTAACCTGTACTTTTGATTCCACAATTGGCACACCCTGGCATCCAGATAAGTCCCTTGTAACTGGTACCTCTGGTACCAAGGGCCCTGATGCCAGGGAAGGTCTCTAAGGGCTGCAGCATGTATTATGCCACCCTAAGAGACCCCTCACTCAGCACAGACACACTGCTTACCAGCTTGTGTGTGCTAGTGAGAACAAAATGAGTAAGTCGACATGGCACTCCCCTCAGGGTGCCATGCCAGCCTCTCACTGCCTATGCAGTATAGGTAAGACACCCCTCTAGCAGGCCTTACAGCCCTAAGGCAGGGTGCACTATACCATAGGTGAGGGTACCAGTGCATGAGCACTGTGCCCCTACAGTGTCTAAGCAAAACCTTAGACATTGTAAGTGCAGGGTAGCCATAAGAGTATATGGTCTGGGAGTCTGTTTTACACGAACTCCACAGCACCATAATGGCTACACTGAAAACTGGGAAGTTTGGTATCAAACTTCTCAGCACAATAAATGCACACTGATGCCAGTGTACGTTTTATTGTAAAATACACCACAGAGGGCACCTTAGAGGTGCCCCCTGAAACTTAACCGACTATCTGTGTAGGCTGACTGGTTCCAGCAGCCTGCCACACTAGAGACATGTTGCTGGCCCCATGGGGAGAGTGCCTTTGTCACTCTGAGGCCAGTAACAAAGCCTGCACTGGGTGGAGATGCTAACACCTCCCCCAGGCAGGAGCTGTAACACCTGGCGGTGAGCCTCAAAGGCTCACCCCTTTGTCACAGCCCCGCAGGACACTCCAGCTAGTGGAGTTGCCCGCCCCCTCCGGCCCCGGCCCCCACTTTTGGCGGCAAGGCCGGAGAAAATAATGAGAATAACAAGGAGGAGTCACTGGCCAGTCAGGACAGCCCCTAAGGTGTCCTGAGCTGAGGTGACTCTAACTTTTAGAAATCCTCCATATTGCAGATGGAGGATTCCCCCAATAGGATTAGGGATGTGACCCCCTCCCCTTGGGAGGAGGCACAAAGAGGGTGTACCCACCCTCAGGGCTAGTAGCCATTGGCTACTAATCCCCCCGACCTAAACACGCCCTTAAATTTAGTATTTAAGGGCTTCCCTGAACCTAAAGATTTAGATTCCTGCAACTACAAGAAAAAGGACTGCCGAGCTGAAAGACCCCTGCAGAGGAAGACCAGAAGACACCAACTGCCTTGGCCCCAGACTTACCGGCCTGTCTCCTGCCTTCCAAAGAACCTGCTCCAGCGACGCTTTCCAAGGGACCAGCGACCTCTGAATCCTCTGAGGACTGCCCTGCTTCGAAAAAGACAAAAAACTCCCAAGGACAGCGGCACTGCTCCAAAAGAACTGCAACTTTGTTACAAGGAGCAGATTTAAAGACCCCTGCAATTCCCCGCAAGAAGCGTGAGACTTGCAACACTGCACCCGGCGACCCCGACTCTTCTGGTGGAGAACAACCAACTCAGGGAGGACCCTCCGGCGACTCTACGACTGTGAGTAACCAAAGTTGTCCCCCCTGAGCCCCCACAGCGACGCCTGCAGAGGGAATCCCCAGGCTCCCCCTGACCGCGACTGTCTGAACTCCATTTCCCGACGGCTGGAAAAGGCCCTGCACCCGCAGCCCCCAGCCCCTAAAGAAACGGAACTTCTGTGCAGGAGTGACCCCCAGGAGGCCCTCTCCCTTGCCCAGGTGGTGGCTACCCCGAGGAGCCCCCCCCTTGCCTGCCTGCATCGCTGAAGAGACCCCTTGGTCTCCCATTGAAACCTGAAGGAAACCCGACGCGTGTTTGCACACTGCACCCGGCCGCCCCGCGCTGCTGAGGGTGTACTTTCTGTGCTACTTTGTGTCCCCCCCGGTGCCCTACAAAACCCCCCTGGTCTGCCCTCCGAAGACGCGGGTACTTACCTGCTGGCAGACTGGAACCGGGGCACCCCCTTCTCTCCATTATAGCCTATGTGTTTTGGGCACCTCTTTGACCTTTGCACCTGACCGGCCCTGAGCTGCTGGTGTGATAACTTTGGGGTTGCTCTGAACCCCCAACGGTGGGCTACCTTGGACCAAAAACTGAGAACTGTAAGTGACTTACTTACCTGTGAAAACTAACAATAACTTACCTCCCCCAGGAACTGTGAAAATTGCACTGTGTCCACTTTTAAAACAGCTTATTGTGTTTTATGACAAAAGTATTCATGCTAATGTAATGATTCAAAGTTCCTAGAGTACTTACCTGCAATACCTTCCAAACAAGCTATTACATGTGAAATTTGAACCTGTGGTTCTTAAAATAAACTAAGAAAAGATATTTTTCTATAACAAAACCTATTGGCTGGATTTGTCTCTGAGTGTGTGTTCCTCATTTATTGCCTGTGTGTATGTACAACAAATGCTTAACACTACTCCTTGGATAAGCCTACTGCTCGACCACACTACCACAAAATAGAGCATTAGTATTATCTCTTTTTGCCACTATCTTACCTCTAAGGGGAACCCTTGGACTCTGTGCATGCTATTCCTTACTTTGAAATAGCCCATACAGAGCCAACTTCCTACAGCATGTGACCAAAACTGTCTAATGCGACCCGTATAAACCCGCACCGGATGTTGTGCCTCGTTTCCAGGGAGGCACGGAATTTGCATCGCTTTATTGTGTATGACCGGAACTGTCTGGTGCGACTCGTATCCATACACTCCAGACGTTGTGCGCCTCATTTCCAGGCTGGCATGTAATTTATAACTCTTTGTTGTGTTTGATCGGATCTGTCTGGTGCGACCCAGATCAACACGCACCTGACGTTATGCCCGGATTGCTTGGGTGGGACTCTGATTGGCGTGTACCTGACGGGGTGCCTCTCTCTTCCAAGAGGCTCCCCTGCTAGATACCCCTTCATTTTAAGTTCCTCTTGAGCCCTCCTTGCGGCAGACTAACTACCCTCTCCCTACCCAGCCCCCAACTTCGTGTTGCTAGGTAGTATTCTACGGACTGGGCCTGGGTGGTGGTAGTAATAGACTGGGCTGAAGGAGCACATCTGAGAGGGATTGGAAGCGGGTCAAGAGATGGCGTGACCTACTCCCCCAGTGCTTTGCAGAACTGGGTTGGTGCTGGAAGGCACATTTTGGAAACCTTGGGTTGAACAAACTATTGACTAAGAGAAACATCAGCCTCGATCGGCCTAGTATCGGGGGAGGTTGATTTTTCTCTAACCCATGGATGTGGGGGAGTCGGGGTGAACTCGAGGGTGAAGGAGGGCTTGGACCATGGGGTCTGCATTGTGCTCTCAATTGACCTGCCGGATATCAGTTGCACCGCATTACAGTGCTGCGTGCATGTGTGTGTGCAAGTGTGTTTCATACGAACCTTTCTGAAATCTGGGGCATCGTGTATCGGTGCAGAGTGAGTGCATGGGAGTGACTGCCTGAAGACCACCTGTTAGCGATTACATCGGTCGGCGGTGTTGCTTTACACTTTCATTTCTTGCCAACAAAATACTGCATTTGACATTAGTTTTACCCGTGCGGCCCACGGTGCTGCTTAAGTGTGTTGTCTTTATCTGTGTGTACACATTTCTGATATCGCTGTGATCTGGGGTTCACCCTAAACTGTGTAGTATTGCATTATAGTAATTGCCAGGGTGGGCCTAGGGTTGACAACGTTAAGCACCGCATAATGGTTCTAGGGAGTGCTGCAGAATCTCTCCCCAGTGTGCAAACTACTGTCATTTTAACCCGAGTTTGAGCCTAGTACTGCTAGTAATATTTCCGAGAGTGATATATGTCCAGAAGTTCATGATGTCCAGATTGTTAATTAATGTGTATGTTGAATACAAACTTAATTTACATACCACATGTGTGAAGTCTATTTTGTGACGCTCAGTGCGTTTGTTGTGGGAGTGCTGTGCCAGTGCTTTACACATGGCCTCTGTGATAAACCTGGCTGCTCAGTGCCAAGCTACCCAATGGTGAGTGCAGGTTATACAGTGAGTGTAATCACCGACCCCTGATGGGAGAGTGGTAGGTTCTGCCTGGCTGGGGCACCACTACAGCCTCCCAGAACGGGCTGTTTTCAGCACTTCCAGATGGAATTCTCCTTCTGGAGTTATAATTTTGGTACATTATTTTATGACGGTTCTCTCATATTTCTGTTAATTGACTTGTTGTTGATGCTTCCTGCACTATATTGTTGTGAAATTTTCCTATGTGTTTACTTAAAGGCTTGACTGCTCATTTTGTGCATTCATTATAATACACTTATAATGTGACACCATTGTTTTCTTTACATATTTCTACTAAGTAGTATTGCTCGAACACATGCAAGGTTGGCTTCTAAGACTTGAAATATTTTGTTTTGCTAGAAATTGCTTTTTTTGGACTTCTTATTTTCTTCTTACACCTAACATTGTAAGCCTTTGTTTTAATCTTTCTACTAGTAGGCGATTACGGAAATAGATTATCTGTAGGAAGTTATATGTCTAAACCGTAATATGGTTACCAATGGACAATCTTGGTGCAGATGGGATTTTATCTGTCGGAAATGTGCCTACCAGTCGTGCTTGAAGTCCCGAAAAAAACACTTAATAAGTAGATAACTGATATCTTCGGACACTGGGGAAAATGTATTGGGCAGCAAGGTTTCCAGAACAAATATTGTTAAAATCTGAGGTAGATGGGCGACAATGCATGTGTGATTCATTGCCTCTAGGTATTCTTTCCTTCCTTGCTAAAACCTTAATCTTCACCAACCACATCTTTTACAGTCTCCGACGTAGGTAGCACATGCTGTAGTAAATTTCTGTTGTTTGCTTAAGGCACATTTAGAATATTTCTGTAACATGTTAGTATAATAGCTGTCCTTGAATTCATGTTTACATTTAACTTTTAAGTAAAATAATCTTTATGTTATGTCCCACTCCTAGAAAACAGAATGTTGTCTCTTGAGATAGTTTTGTCGTCTTGTGCATTTTTGGTTGCCTATTGTTTTTTTCTGTCAAGTTTGGTTTCATGCATTTCTTTGAGTATATTCTATTTATGGTAACTAATAAAATATCCCAGTATATATATATATATATATATATATATATATATATATATATATATATATAAAGAAATCTAAAAAATTTAAAATAATGTCAACAAAAAAAACACCAAACACAAATGTCTGTTTAGCGATTACACTAAATAACTACTGCAAGAGGTGAACGTAGCCTGGGAGTTCCATTGCTGAAGCCTAGGTTGTCACTTCTTGCCCTAGTAGTGACGGTACTTGTGGGAGGAAAGAGCGGTGATATAGTGTGCAAAGGTTCTGGGCAGAGAAGTAGCAATGGGGTACTGCTGAAGCCAGAATCGTGGGTAGAGGTTCCCGTGTGTTTCCCCTTTTACCATGACTGCACATTAAAGAGCAAAGGAGGCCCAAGTTCCTGTACAGCAGCTGCAGACCTGCGAGTGGGTTAGGGGTCAGAGAAGCCCAGCTCACAGTGGATTCTAAAGATCAAGTACAACCAAGCATCGGCTTCTCAACAAAATAAAGGCAAAAAGCCTAGTGTATTTGAAATAGGAGGAAAAGTGGAAAATAAAGACGAACCACAAAAACAAAAGACATAGTTTAGCAGTTCGAGTTTGCAGAAGGTTTCTCTGTGTCATAACAAAAAATATTAGTAATCATTGAGAAGTGTTTTTATTAAGGAACATTGCTAATAGATTTGTGATGCATATTCTTTGATGCCAATGGCGTGCCATTAATATTCATTCTTGATGTTTATTTTGTATGTTTAATTACATATCGCCACTGTATTTCCATTTGGGTTATTAGTAGCTAGAGCCCTATTCATAAATATGCTCTTACGTTCAACACTTTGGATTGCAAGCTGCCGAAGGGATATAACAATCTGTCCAAAAGGCAGTACAACAAACTTTAGTATCGAAATATATTTCTTAACTGTGTGTTCTGAAATAGACAACGCGTGAAAAAATGAATTCCTATCTATGTGTTCTTCCCAGCAGGCTCCACTTCGGATAAACGGAGTCCTGTTACCAGAGAGCGGTCACATTCACAGGATTCGGGCTCGTCATCTTTGTCTTCAAAAGCTTCAAGTAAATATTGGTTCCTTCATTTACAAAGCAAGTCAATAACAAGCCCTGGTACAGTGAGGTCTGCCTGGGGCTGATGCTTTACAAATTGATATTGTGCTGTAGCTTCATCAAAATGGAACATGTCAGACTTTTTGCTGAGTTGACGAATGCCTTTGTGTAGTGCACTTCCTTAACTGTAGGCCACCCCACTGTAGGCCACCCCACCTTGATCTTTGCTTAGACATAGTTTAATAATTTGTGAACGTTTCTTGAACTTAGTTAAGAAAGTCAAACTTTCATTGTATCACTCTGATAGGTTGCAGGCTAGAGCGCTGCTTTCGGGGCTGGATGGGCAACCTTGACCAAACCATGTCCCCAGGACACCATTCTAGTCCTCATTTTGGCATCCAGTCTGGTCCTGGCTGCATGTTTTGTGCTCAGTTCTTATTTTCCCTGCCACAATACATAAAAGTTCTATAACATGACAGCATTATTCAATGTCATTAGAACTTACAGTGACTAGTTATTTCCTTGTCTAGATGCCTTACTGTAGCAGCAGCCTTTTAAATTATGTGTTCGATGGCATGTGTGCCTGTAGATACACATGCTGTGCATAAGCTCACCATCTACTGTTGGATTCCGAGTGGTACAACTTTTTTTCTTAGAAAAATGTTTTCGAGTCGCGGGATCGAGTGACTCCTCCTCTCGGTGATAGTGCGCATGGGCATTGAGTCCTTAGTTTTTTCTCCGCCATCGGGTTCAGATGTGTGTCCCTCTCGCTGTGAGTTGTTGGCTAGATGCAATCCTAACTGGTTTCTCTCCATCTTTCTTTCTATGACGGTACTGTTTTCGAACATGTTTGGCTCTCATACTAAGCTTGGCTCTATTTTTTACTCTCTAAGTCGCCACTCACCCTTCGGGGCATTGGCGCTCCTTTTTGGATCTACATCTTACACAATGCTTCTTGATATGCTGCAGACCTGATGGATTGGACTCCATTTTGCTTTTGCCCTCGGTGTCATTTCAAGTTCCCACTCACATATCAACACCAGGTGTGGAATTTGTGTCTCTCCCCTGACCACAGCGAGCAAACCTGCGATGCCTGTCAATCTTTTGGGCTGAAAAAGACACTACGGAACAGAAGAGCTCATTGACTCGGCTTCTCGGACTCCAGACGACACACCAGATATTTTCATGGAGGACCATGCGCAGGAGGAACCACAGGGAGAGGAGGCCTCTTCAATCCAAGACTCCGACGTCCAGTCCGACATCAAGAGCCAAAAGTTTCCATTGGTGCACACCGTGAGTACAAAGGTTCCTGCACCCATGGCCAAAAGTGTGAAACCCACATCTAAAGAGGGCACCTGTCTGCCACTGCCTTCCAGTCATGGTCGGATCTGAGAAACTGTTTCAGATGCCTCGCTTTTCCTCTCTGCACCGAAAAAAGCCAAAGTTACATCTTTTGCATTTATCCTGGGGCCTACAAGCACCACCTTGCCATCGAGTCGACCAGCTGATCACCCTGCTTCGGTGCCGACCACAAAATTACCCTCCACTGTATCAGTGCCAACACCATTGTCCGTACCAATAACTTCAGAGCCGAAAAAATTAAAAGGGTGTGGCATTCCACAACCCCTTCACCGGTGGAACCAATTTTAGAAGTCATGGACGCTCTCAACGCCAGCTTCATATTCAAAAGGGAGCAGGCCGTAGTCTAGCATCACCCCCTGTCCCTATAAAGAGGAAATTGATTTTTCAGGAGGTGGTTGACATCTCTCCACCTCCAAAGAAGGCTAGTGGACATAAAGCACCACCTTTTCCACAGCCTTCTCCTCAAGCCACTCCACCACAAGACAAAGGGTTTACACCACCAAATTCACCCCCACATGGGACACAGGATTTAGGAGACAGACTAGATTACCAGTATCCCTGGGGCACATATGATCCGGATCGTATTGCACCTAATGATCCGGATCTCTACCCAGCTAGACCATCACTACCTGAAGATTCTACCTCATTCCAGCAGGTCATAGCTAGGGCAGCTGCATTTCATAATATAACAATGCACACAGATACAAATGAGAATTACTTTCTGTATGACACCCTTGCCACAAGGCATAAGGAAAGTAAATTCCTGCCAATGCTCCCAGGCATGCCTAGGCATGCTGATAAGATCTTCAAGGAGACAGTACGAGCATGCATTATCACACCCGAGTTGATAAAAAATATAAGGCTGCCCCCACTGATCCTTTGCTTATGAAAATGCAAATACCTCCATATTTCATTGTTGTGTCAACTGCACACAAAAGAGCCAATAGCCAATCTACAGTGGACACTCCCTCCGAGATAAATAAAGCAGAACGTTAGATGCAGCAGGTAAAAGGGTCACAGCTCAAGCAGTCAACCACTGGGGCATTGCAAATGCACAGACTTCACTGGCACGCTATGACAGGGCACACTGGGATGTCATAGAAGAGCTCCTTCAGTATCTCCCTCAGGAGCATAAAAAAAGGGTTCTGAAATTGTGGCAGAAGGATAAACCTTTACAAACAATTCCATCAGGTGCACATTAGATGCTGCTGATACAGCTGCATGCAGCATTAATACCAGCATCATTATCAGGCAGCATGCTTGGCTTAGATGCTCTGAATTTAAGCCAGAAGTTCAGCAGGCAAGTCTTAAACATGCACTTCGATAAGGAGCACCTTTTCGATACACAAGTCGACACAACTTTAGAAAAACAAAAAAAAGATAGCTAAACCCCAGAAGCAATGAGAGCCCTCCAAGCCACAACACAGCATGGCAATTATCGACATCCAGGTTTCGCAAGAGGGTTTAGGTCATCCTTTACAGACCAGTCTGCCACACAAGCCAAGAATACCTCTCAATCCTACACAAGGGTATTTTATAGAGGTTCCTACAGAGAGAACAATACTATAGGCAGAGGAAAAACATCTAGGGGCTCTACTCCACTGCAAAACAGTAACTGCCTCCACCCTCCACTGCCACACACCACTCCTGTGGGGGGAAGACTTCAACATTTTTACCCACAATGGGCAGATATCACCACCGACCAATGGGTTCTTTCCATTATCCAAAATGGTTACTGTTTGGAGCTCCTTTCCATTCCACCAAACATAGCCTCTCACACTCACAGACTTTTACAAGAACATTTCACTCTTCTCAAAGAGGAAATACAATCTCTTTTCCTCAAAGGAGCTGTTCAAACCTCAAGGTTCGGGAGTATACTCCCTATACTTTCTTATACTAAAAAAAACGGTTCACTCAGGTCACTTCTAGATCTCAGACCATTAAACCAGTACATTCTATCAGAGCATTTCCATATGGTCACTTTTCAAGATGTAATTTCCCTTCTCCATTGTGGTGATTTTATGACATCGTTAGATCTAAAGGACACTTACTTTCACATTCGCATCTATCCAGCACACCAAAAATACCTCAGATTTGTGGTGGCAGGAAAACATTACCAGTTCAAGGTCTTACCCTTTGGGGTCACAACCACTCGCAGAGTATTTACCAAGTGCCTTGCAGTAGTTGCCGCACACCTCAGAAGACAACACATTCATGTCTTCCCTTACTTGGACGACTGGCCTATCAAAGCCAGCACTATACTACAAAGCCAACATCATATGTAACTCACAATCAGTCCCCTACACAATCTCCTACACAATCTGAGATTCACAATCAATTATCTCAAATTCCAGCTCCAACCGCTTCAGATACAACCTTAGCTATGCAATTAGGACTAGCGTTCCCCAGCCCAGCCCATGTTCATACTTTTCACTCATTGATTTTTCATTTAACAGAAAACCAGTCATACACAGTAAGGATTTGCATGCACCTGCTAGAGACAGTGGCATCCTGTTTTGCCCTCGTACCTCATGCCAGACTTCATATGCGTCCCCTTCAAAACTGTCTCTCTCATCAATGGTCTCAGGCACAGGGTCAACAGGAAGATCTAGTGTTGTTGAACCGCCAAACTCATCTCTCTCTGCAATGGTGGAATATCACAAACCTTATGAAAGGGCGGCCCTTTCTCAACCATGTGCGTCAGGTCATTCTTACTACAGATGCATCACAGACTGGTTGGAGGGCTCATCTCCACAACCTTACAGTGCAAAGTCCTATGGAATTTCATAGCCCTTACACATCAGTCACCTGGAATAGCACACAGTCTTCCTAGCAATGAAGATGTTCCTTCCACACTTGCAACGCAAAGTAGTGTTAGTATGTACATGCAACATGACTGCCATGTAATATCTTCAAAAACAGGGGGGGACATGTTCATCTCACCTGTCCCATCTTGCACAGACAATATGGAAATGGACAATTCATCATCACATTCACATAGTGGCACAGTATCTCCCAGAAATTGACAATCAGTTGGCATACCTACTCAGCAGTATGCAGCAACAAGTCCACGAATGAGAACTCCATCCTACATCAGTACTTTCTAAAGTGGGGAACACCTTAAATAGACCTATTCACCCCTGTGCAAAACTCAAAGTGCCAAAACTTCATATCCAGGAACCCTCACCCTCAATCCAAGTGCAGTTGCTCTATGGATGAGTTGGTCAGGGATATTTGCTTACTCTTTTCTGTCTCTCCCACTCATTCCTTTTCTAGTTCGTAAACTCAAACAATCTTCCATCACCATGATACTTGCAGCTCCAACGTGGGCACGTCAGCCATGGTTCACAACACTTCTGGATCTTTCACGGGTTCCACACCAGAAGCTCCCCAACAGGCTGGACCTTCTAACACGGAATCAAGGACAAATAAGACATCCAGAACCCAAGTTACTCAACTTAGCAATATGGTTCCTGAGGTCATAGAGAATTGAGATATTTACAACTACTGCAAGAATGTATGGGCATTCTTAAAGGAACACGTAGACCTACAACTAAATAATGTTATGCAGCAATTGGAAACACTTTGGGCCTGATTACGACCTTAGTGGAGGGGATTACTCCGTCCCAAATGTGAAGAATATCCTGTCCGCCGTGTTACAGGTTCCATAGGATATATGGAAGTCCCAGTGCCATGCCAGAATCACAGCAGAAAACATGATGAGATCTCAAGCTGCCAACTGATGAAGAGAACCCCAGGGAAATTGGGTTGGGGCAAGCTAATTGCTCTCATGTTGAAGAAGTTAAATGGAGAGGCAGAGCATGTTAAAGAAAATGGCGAAGGACAGTGAGATGAAGAATATTCAGGTAACACCACAAGGGTGCCGGTGGGCAGAGCTGAAGCATTCAGACTCAATATACTCCAAAGTTATCTTGAAACTGAAACCACTGGTGATGTAGGGAAAGCATGAATACAAAGAACCCCTCAGGTGGAGGCCCATCCACAATGATAATGGTAAACCCTCTGAACCAGCCTGAACTCAGAAAGGGGTTAGGTGCGTACGAGGCGACAGGGACCTTCAAGAGAAGGAGGTCTCAGTGCTGAGGAGGGCCTCTACACTCACCGCTGAACAAAAATCTCTTGATGTCGAGAGGAAATAACGTAGACTTTAGAATGAGATGGATGTCTTAATGAGGTGGAAGAAGTCCTGGAAATCTGCATTCCACTGAAGCCTCAGAAGGAGAAAGGCCAGAAGAAAGAATACACAGAGCTGGTGCCTCAAATGACACTGTTGCCCTAAGGAGTGGGGTAAGAGGAAATTATCTGAGGAGAGGCTCTCAAAGAAGGTCAGTTTGAACACAGGTCATTTCATGACCTGGAATCAACGGAGGAGGACCATACCATTCCTGACGTTTAACCCCAACTACATTGCAGTGGAGAATGCCTTGTTTCTTTCTGAAGACCCTGCTACTATCCCAGTGAAGGAAACATCTCTTCACAATGATCCCCATCATCCTTGACCAGGGGTAGAGGCCTTTAGGAAGCCAGTCTCAGCTGAGTCCATGATGCCCAGGGTGGAGAAGAAGTATAGTTATTGGTCCCAGGACCCTGCTTATATCAAGGGCAGTGTGGCAGCAGATTCCATCGTCGGCATGCTAGAAGGCCACCCAATGCCTTAGGACCTCTACCCGACAAAGACAGCAAGAGAATGTAAATGGGAGGGTAAAAACAGAGATCAGCCCCCACCCAATGGTACATTGCCAACTTCAGTGTGCTGCTCAACAGTTTTGGACACCCAACAATAGGAGGAGGTGAAGGAGTTAATGCAACATCTCCGAGAGAAGTAATGGAAGAGGGCAAAGGTGATCATCCAGGAAGGTACCACCATTTCCAACACTTGCCTAAAACCTGCAATGGATGTGGCAGATGCAACCAGGAGCTATCTGTATGCAGGCACACATGGTTGAGGGTGTCGGGGTTAAAGCAGGAGGTGCAGGCGGCAGGACCGAACATGCCTTTCACAGGCAAGAATATTTTTGGCCCGGCAGTGGACATTTCACTGCTGATAATGAAAATGTATAGTAAGACTGCAATGGCAGTGGATACTGTGCAGTTCATAGACCTGATTCAAGGAGGGACAGCACCAAGAAGGAAGTTTCCTGCAGGAGAGGGTTTGAAGGCTTCACTCCACAAGCCAGCTCCCACAGTGTACCATTGCAGTGGCAATTCCTCCCTATGTAATGGCGGCCTATTCGAGGATGAGCTAGTGGGAGGGGTGGTGTACCACCCAATGGGGGTTAGGACACTAAAGCCAGTAGTTTGCTAATGATGCTGCTCCTGCATGCAGCACCAGTGTAGCAGAGTTGGAGGATTCTTTCAGCAAAGGAAGACAGTCACCTCTGACAAAGACACACCACATAATTCATCAGACACATATTTTAATATGGATATAGAACTGGTATGAACACCTCCAAACATCAGGCCAAAAGCAAGAAGTTGCAGCAAGGAAGAGATGCTGCCCCTGCTGCAAGAAGTCAAGGACCTTCTGAGCAAAAACAGGCAATAGTGTGGGTCAGAAAGGAAAAAACAGATCATGGGGTCTATTCTATTTATTTAATGGTGCCAAAGCCAAGCAAGACACACAAGCCCATTCTAGATTTGCATGCTTTAAACAAGTTAAATCAAGATACAATATTTCAAATGTTGCCACGCTGCAGGTCATCATCCTGCAACTTCAGAAAGAAGATACCTTCCTGCATGTGCCATTGTACACAGGACAAAAGGTTCCTGAGGGTTGTTGTGGACAAGTGACACTAGTGTACACTGGACAAAAGGTTCCTGAGGGTCGTTGTGGACAAGTGACACTACCAGTTCAGGGTGCTTCCTTTTGGAACACAATCTGCTCCAAAGATTTTCATAAAGTGTCCTACTGTAGTTGCAGTACAATTGGCACAGGGGATTCATGCCTACTAAACTTAGACAACTGGATGGTAAAGGCAAAATCATTGGGGGAGTTCCAGGAGAACATGAGCACACGTATGGAGACCCCCGCAGGAAGGCAAACGCATTCCCAGTTGCCAAGAGAATCCTGGCACTGATGGAGTAAACTCGCCTCTACCAGAAATGGCAACCTCTGTCAATGAAGACAGAAAGGAAACTAATGGGCATAATGGTATCTAGTATACCCCCAACCCACCCATGGCAGCTCACCCATGAGATCACTCCAGGAGTGGCTACAACATCAGTGGTCACAGATGACTAGAAGTTAGGAGAAAACACAAAAGAAGATACAGCAGTGCATCAATAAGAACATCGTAGTAGGTAGAACTTCAAACAACCAACTTCCTCATTAACCATCACAATAGATGCACCCCATACATGGTGGGGAGTGCACTTGAATAAACTGAACATCTAGGGCCTACAGAGCCCAGAAGACATTGTAAAACATTTAAATGTGCTGGAACTGAAGATAGTTTTCTTGGCCCTAAAAGCCTTCCAGACATAGTCCAGGATTTAGGATTTGAATTCATAATTCAAATGCTGACACACAATAAGACCATTATGATTTACCTTAACAAGCAGGGTGGAACAATGTTCCACACACTGTCCAAGCTAGCTCAGGACAAACGGAAATGGGCTATTCAGTTAAGAATAACACGAATGGCAGAACATCTAACAGGGTTCAAAGCGCAGCGGCGGGCAGGCTAAGCAGACAAGCAAACACCTCACACATGTGGTGTAGGAAAGTGCCCCTTTTTTACATGGTCACCCCCACTTTTTGCCTGGTATTCAATGCAATTTTGACCGAAAGTGCAATGGGTTACTACTAACCAGGCTCCCAATGGCAGATCTATTTTCCTAAAACTGTACATTTTTTCCCAATTGGCAATACCTTGGCACTCCTGTAAGTCCCTAGTAAATGGTACCCCAAGTAAAAAGGGCATTGGCACCAAAGAGTGTCCCTAAGGGCTGCACCATGCAGTGTGCCACTCTTAGGGACTTCCTCGCCTAGCACATGCAAACTGCTATTGCAGGCTGTGTGTCTTGGTGAGGCTAAACATGAAAACACGACATAGCACACAGCCTGTGTGCCATGCCCAATAACACTGCATGCAATATATGTAAGTCACCACTACAGCAGGCCTTCCAGTCCGAAGGCTGGGTGCATTATGTTACATGTGTGGTACATATTTGCAGGAGCATTTATGCCCCTGCTATGTCTTTGTCGATTCTTAGACATAGTGAGTGATCATTTTATGTACATTTGCTGATCACTGGTCAGTACGAGTTCCCCAGCTACATGATGGCTCCCCTGAAAACTAGGGATATTTGGTATCAAACATCTCATATGAATAAACCCTCACTGATTCCAGTGATGTATTTATTGATACATGCACCCAGAGGGTACCTTTGAGGTGCTCCCTGAAAACCTACCAACAGCTGTTGTACTGGCTGACTAGTTTTAGCCAGCTTGCCTCCAACAGACATGTTTCTGACCCCTAAGGTTGAGAGCCTCTGCTTTCCTGTGATCAGGAACAAAGCCTGCTCTGGCAGGGGTGTTAACACACCCCTCCAAACAGGGTGACCTGGAAAATCTCCATTCCAAGGCAGGGGGCTTCTAAGAGCTCACTGCACTAGGTATGCAGATCTGGCTTCCCTCAGAGAAGGAGATGCCAATCCCCTTGACCCAGGGCCCATTTGGCACCTGGACAGGTGGGAAAATTAGTAGTCAGAAGGGCGTGTCCACCCCTAAGGTGTGCTGCCTGATGTTGACTCGAACTGAGGGACCTCTGGACCACCAAAACCCAAAAGCAGAAAGCATCACTGCACCCGTGGCTCCTAGCCTGAGCTTAAGTGGGCCATTGGTGTCAGTGTGGTTCTCAGGCCCTCCAGAGACAAAGCCCACTTTGAGTTTGCCCACTGTGGACTTCCCGACAATGCCTGCAGCCTCTTTCTCCAGGCCCCCCTCTACTGCGACCGCCTCCGGTGACAGAAACCCAAAGGCCCTCTGCATCTCTGCATTCGGCTGCCCCGGACCGAGGAGAAGAGGACCACAGGTGTCTCCTCGTCCCTGAGTCTCAAGAGACCTAAGCCCACTTGTCAATTCAGTCGGACTGGATCCACAGTCCATGCCTGCAGCCTCTTTCTAAATGCACCCCTCTACTGCGACCACCTCCGATGATGGAGCCCCAACTGTCCAAGACGCCTCTGCACCTGGCCACCCCAGACCGAAGTTGAAGAGGACCAAAGGTATCCCCATGTCCTTGAGCATCGTAAGAACAGAACCCTGTTGCTGGTTCACCCAGACTGATCCCTCAGTCTCTACCTGCAGCATCTTTCTGACAGGACTGATCCTCATTGACTTCAACAGGGCACCCGATGCTAAACTTCACTACTAGACTCAGCCGCCCTACAGCTGCCTGAGGTGACCTGATGGTGTGGCCTAGGACCCTGCCCTGTACTCACCTTAAGTCTAGAAGATTGGTCATAGAAGTTGCTGTGGAGTACCTGTTTACCGTAAATGTTTTCTCTCCATAGAGTAACATTGCAGATTCAAAAAATTGAACTGTGACTTTTCAAAACTGTGATGATTTCTATTGCAAAACGTACTTACCTGATCATATTGATTTTGGTGCCTAAACATATATAAAGATACTGGTTATTTTGAAAATTTGTGTGATGTGTCTTGTTTATTAATTGTGTGCCTGTGGTAAATGTCTAACACTCCTCTTTGATAAGCCTAAGGCTGCTCGACCGGACTACCCCCTTAGAGAGCACCTTGGAATTGCTAGAGCAAGCCATGTCCACTAGTAAAGGAACCAGTGGACTCTTTGCTAGTATACCTCATTTTGGTTTACTGTATAAAGAGTCAGCTTCCTATATGTGGGAACTAAAACAACACATAGTGGATGAGAAATAGGCCAGCCACAGATAGTTCTTTGCAACACAGAACACAAAATGCCAAAACGTCTCATCCAGGCACCCGCACCAACGGACACTGGGGAAAGCCCTGTTATTAGGAGGGTCAAAGAAATATGCATACATTTTTCTCTCAATCTTGCTGATACCACTAGTGTTAAACAGGTGCAGAGGGCAATCATGACACTAATCCTGATCGCACCTCAATTGGTCAGACAGACACATTTCTCCAGTCTGTTGGAAATGGCACAGGAGACCCGCTACAAGCTCATCAGGGCTTGTTAACCACTGAAAGTGCCCAGTCTTCCTTCAGGCTCTTAAGACAGCAGGGCAGGCCTTCTTCTAAGTTGTTACAGGTTCATAGCTGTTGTGAGGATGTCTGTGGGTTCCATCTTAATGGTATCTACCAGCATGTGGGTGGAGGGCAAGCTTTAATCTAACCCCTAAACCAGTTCTGGTTAGTTCCTCTGCTCCTGCTGGGTTTGGAGCCATCCTGACTACAGAGAGAAAAGAAAGACAGAGACCTAAGTGTGAGCTTATTCTGTCAGTGGCAAGGAGTTTAAGAAAAGGCTGGGCAAAGCCCCCAGCCAATACTGTCAGGTAAGGATTACCCCTACCCCTAACCTAGAGTCCTTTGTTCACTGTCTGGAAGCCATACACACCCTACCACAGAGTAGTCTTCAGGGGTAAGATGACAGGTGGACACTGGCAGGTAAGCCTTTTGGTTTTAGGTAGGAAAATGACAACTTTCTAAAAGTGAAATTTCCAAAATAGTAATAGAAAATCCGAATTCACCTTTAAGTTAGATTTTAAAGTATTATTAAAATGAGTCCTTGAACCGTTTTTCTAGCTACTCCCAAAATAAGTTTTGGCCTTATTAAATGTAATAGTGTACACCAATGATACCCCTAGGAGAGCAACATTGCCACAGTAAACAAACATTTGCAGTGCAACAGGTCTCGCATTTACTCAAGTAAGAGCTATTAGTGTTGTAAACTTCTAACCTGACTTTTCTTGCCTTACAAATTAAAATTAATAAAACAAGCGCCATTGCGCTATGTAAAACACAGCGAGATCACGCTGAAATTGAAAACGAAAAAAAAACACTGCATGGAAAATAAAAAGATAAAGTAGTCCGGAAACCATGCTGAAAACATGGTGCCTCGTATGTTTTCAGTAGTTGGCCTGTGCGCTCGAGGAGGGCTAAACATCGGGAAAGGCATGACATATGCGTACCTTTCACTAATGAAAGCAAGCGAATTCTAAAAGGCAAGCCCACAAACCAATGAAAGTGACAGGTGTGACATGGGCGTGGTTAAAAGCCCAAAGAGAGATTACAATAGGGACGGAGCGCTTGTGCGCTCGACCCTAAAAACGACTTTGGAGAGTTTTCACTATCAGGACATGTAAAACATTAAATATACTTGTCCTATGTGTTAAATACTATACATTCTGATTCACAGGCTTTTAAGGCCTACCTTAAGGGGTGACTTGCCAGTTTTACCAAAGAGGTGAGCACTTTACCACTGGTTGGCAGAAATAAGATGCACAGAATACTGTAGCCAAAAAAACAGGTTCGGCAGCAGAAGACAAAAATCTGGGGAAATCGCAAGCAAAAGATGGTAATTTCTGACAAGAGTACATGAAAACATGCACATCATGTGTTGGAGTAGGAAACCAGTTCCTGTGAATAACCCCAAAATCAAATAATGATTGTTACAGCACAGAGAACTGGGAAACAATTCTAGCAAAGGCCAAGGAGAATACATGCAAAGCAGAGCTCATTGTCTCAATAAAAGCTGGTGTATAGAGTAGCGCTTAGACTCTGATGAGAAAAGTGGGCAGCAACTTGCAGGTTCAGAATGAATATAGATGCTTAACTTGTAAGGTTGGGAAGCACCTCACAGACCCAGGCTAAAGACCAGGCATGGTTAGCAGCTGACAAATTGGAAATCTATGGCTTGTACTCATGGCTGGGTTACCTACTGCCTCTAAAGAACTAGAAGGCATATTCCTTCCTAAGTGGGCTGGGATTAAAAAATAAATGAAAATTTGAAAAGAAAATAGTCGCCTAAATGTAGGAATAGTTTTGCAGCTTGAAGATTTTTTTGGAATCACATTCAGTGCTTCATTTTGACATCTAGTGGTTGGATCCTAAATGGTCTTGTCTCTCCGGGTAAGGTAGACCATTTGGTATCATGTTCATCTCGTTCTGACACCAAACTCACTCTCCAGAAGCCGCTTTGTGTGGTCGCTGTAGGAAGTTGGCTCTGTATGTGCTATTTCAAAGTAAGGAATAGCATGCACAGAGTCCAAGGGTTCCCCTTAGAGGTAAAATAGTGGTAAAAATAGATAATACTAATGCTCTATTTTGTGGTAGTGTGGTCGAGCAGTAGGCTTATCCAAGGAGTAGTGTTAAGCATTTGTTGTACATACACATAGACAATAAATGAGGTACACACACTCAGAGACAAATCCAGCCAATAGGTTTTGCTATAGAAAAATATCTTTTCTTAGTTTATTTTAAGAACCACAGGTTCAAATTTAACATGTAATATCTTGTTTGAAAGGTATTGCAGGTAAGTACATTAGGAACTTTGAATCATTTCAATTGCATGTATACTTTTAAAGTTATTGACAAATAGCTACTTTAAAAATGGACACAGTGCAATTTTCACAGTTCCTGGGGGAGGTAAGTTTTTGTTAGTTTTACCAGGTAAGTAAGACACTTACAGGGTTCAGTTCTTGGTCCAAGGTAGCCCACCGTTGGGGGTTCAGAGCAACCCCAAAGTCACCACACCAGCAGCTCAGGGCCGGTCAGGTGCAGAGTTCAAAGTGGTGCCCAAAACGCATAGGCTAGAATGGAGAGAAGGGGGTGCCCCGGTTCCGGTCTGCTTGCAGGTAAGTACCCGCGTCTTCGGAGGGCAGACCAGGGGGGTTTTGTAGGGCACCGGGGGGGACACAAGCCCACACAGAAATTTCACCCTCAGCAGCGCGGGGGCGGCCGGGTGCAGTGTAGAAACAAGCGTCGGGTTCGCAATGTTAGTCTATGAGAGATCAACGGATCTCTTCAGCGCTGCAGGCAGGCAAGGGGGGGCTTCCTCAGGGAAACCTCCACTTGGGCAAGGGAGAGGGACTCCTGGGGGTCACTTCTCCAGTGAAAGTCCGGTCCTTCAGGTCCTGGGGGCTGCGGGTGCAGGGTCTTTTCCAGGCGTCGGGACTTAGGTTTCAGAGAGTCGCGGTCAGGGGAAGCCTCGGGATTCCCTCTGCAGGCGGCGCTGTGGGGGCTCAGGGGGGACAGGTTTTGGTACTCACAGTCGGAGAGTAGTCCGGGGGTCCTCCCTGAGGTGTTGGTTCTCCACCAGCCGAGTCGGGGTCGCCGGGTGCAGTGTTGCAAGTCTCACGCTTCTTGCGGGGAGTTGCAGGGTTCTTTAAAGCTGCTTCTTGAAACAAAGTTGCAGTCTTTTTGGAGCAGGTCCGCTGTCCTCGGGAGTTTCTTGTCGTCGTCGAAGCAGGGCAGTCCTCAGAGGATTCAGAGGTCGCTGGTCCCTTTGGAAGGCGTCGCTGGAGCAGAGTTCTTTGGAAGGCAGGAGACAGGCCGGTGAGTTTCTGGAGCCAAGGCAGTTGTTGTCTTCTGGTCTTCCTCTGCAGGGGTTTTCAGCTAGGCAGTCCTTCTTCTTGTAGTTGCAGGAATCTAAATCTTTAGGTTCAGGGAAGCCCTTAAATACTAAATTTAAGGGCGTGTTTAGGTCTGGGGGGTTAGTAGCCAATGGCTACTAGCCCTGAGGGTGGGTACACCCTCTTTGTGCCTCCTCCCAAGGGGAGGGGGTCACATTCCTATCCCTATTGGGGGAATCCTCCTTCTTCAAGATGGAGGATTTCTAAAAGTCAGAGGCACCTCAGCTCAGGACACCTTAGGGGCTGTCCTGACTGGCCAGTGACTCCTCCTTGTTTTTCTCATTATCTCTCCTGGACTTGCCGCCAAAAGTGGGGGCTGGGTCCAGGAGGCGGGCATCTCCACTAGCTGGAGTGCCCTGGGGCATTGTAACACGAAGCTTGAGCCTTTGAAGCTCACTGCTAGGTGTTACAGTTCCTGCAGGGGGGAGGTGTGAAGCACCTCCACCCAGAGCAGGCTTTGTTTCTGTCCTCAGAGAGCACAAAGGCTCTCACCGCATGAGGTCAGACACTCGTCTCTCAGCAGCAGGCTGGCACAGACCAGTCAGTCCTGCACTGAACAATTGGGTAAAATACAGGGGGTATCTCTAAGATGCCCTCTGTGTGCATTTTTTAATAAATCCAACACTGGCATCAGTGTGGGTTTATTATTCTGAGAAGTTTGATACTAAACTTCCCAGTATTCAGTGTAGCCATTATGGAGCTGTGGAGTTCGTTTTTGACAGACTCCCAGCCCATATACTCTTATGGCTACCCTGCACTTACAATGTCTAAGGTTTTGCTTAGACACTGTAGGGGCATAGTGCTCATGCACATATGCCCTCACCTGTGGTATAGTGCACCCTGCCTTAGGGCTGTAAGGCCTACTAGAGGGGTGACTTACCTATGCCACAGGCAGTGGGAGGTTGGCATGGCACCCTGAGGGGAGTGCCATGTCGACTTAGTCATTTTCTCCCCATCAGCACACACAAGCTGGCAAGCAGTGTGTCTGTGCTGAGTGAGGGGTCCCTAGGGTGGCATAAGACATGCTGCAGCCCTTAGAGACCTTCCCTGGCATCAGGGCCCTTGGTACCAGGGGTACCAGTTACAAGGGACTTACCTAGGTGCCAGGGTTGTGCCAATTGTGGAAACAATGGTACATTTTAGGTGAAAGAACACTGGTGCTGGGGCCTGGTTAGCAGGGTCCCAGCACACTTCTCAGTCAAGTCAGCATCAGTATCAGGCAAAAAGTGGGGGGTAACTGCAACAGGGAGCCATTTCTTTACAGTCGCTATTTACAGATTAATTTTTTTCCCCAGCGACTTTTCTCCTTGTTGTTACTTTCTATTTAGTGTTATGTATTATTTACACACCTTTAGGTAGATTTACTAACCTTTTGCACTGGATTACAAATCAGCGCAAATTGTTTATTTTGAGTTTACTTTCCAGCGCAAACCTTGTTTTGTGCTGGAAAGTTGCCTTAAGGTAATGCAGAGCACCGTTACTTCATGAGGACTGTCCTGCATTGAGAAGAACCTCAAGGAAGACTGGACATGTTTACCTTGAACCTTGGATCCCAGAAGTGACTTCAAAGGTCAGTTGGCTGATATCCTGTTCAGCCTGCAAGTGAACAGCTGATCAGTTCCAGTTGGTTCTATCCTGTTCCCTGCTGCTGGCTTCTGCTGAAGAAACACCTAGTGCCCCCCAGATCCTGTGTCCTTGGCTGGTGTAATAGTGTACTCCTCTGCATAGATTTCAAAAGCTGGGAGTCAGAAACGTTTAGCCACCTTATCTCCAAAGAACAAGCAGGAAACTGGGACCGCTATCAAACCAGATACATTGACATTAAAATTACTGGTCAGATCCAACTTTCTGGTTTGCACACTGAAGGAAGTCCAACTTCCAAAAGAGTTTCCAAGTTCAAACATAGAGGGCTTTGCCCAGACAGAAGCCTAGCGAAGCGTCGGAGCCTTCCTAGGTACGGTTTCTGTTCTTCGCATGCTCAGAACTTGCTGTTCAGCAGCATTGTCAAACCCCACATTTGATTCAGCGTTCAGCTTACCCCGGTGACGATTCATCCATTAGCAACCACTGTTTCTCCATAAAAGTTTTACAAGGTAAACTTTCCATCAGTGCTAGCCTGGTCCCTGTATGCAACCCACATTCCATTGCAGTTGGCCTTAACTTTTGTCCTGGGCTGCATAAATACTTTACATATTGCTTCTGAGTTAATTCTGGCTTCTTTGCGGCAAACTACCAGAAGGTTAAGCATGGGTTTATTTAGTGACTTTAATGGTTCACCCTGACAAGGGTTTAAGGTGGGTTCTCACCCCTCTTCACTAATATTCCCATTTCTTACAACTTTGTTCAGCTGGTTGCTTTATTTCTCCGAGATTAAGTGGTGGTATATGTCCCTAGCGTTGCTTACATTTCTGAGCACAAAAGGCCCTACCACCAAAATTATTTAATAAAAATGAAGAAAAGTCATACTCCCTTCCACTAAAATGTGTTCTACTCTGTATTTGTGCAACTCTCCTGAGGTCTAGCCACCTCTAATTGAAATGTTCATGGAGGTCCACACTCTTGAAGGACGTGACACTATCGTTCTTACGCTTGTTGGGTCTGGTATTGCACAATAGCATGTACATATACCGTTCGCTATGAAGTGCATATATGAAAAGTGTAGGTTACAGGAAGAAAACATAAAACACACTGCACAGCTTTAAACTGCATTCATAGAGAAGTCGTCAACAAGGTATCATAAATCAGAAGGCATGTATTTAAGGGAGGGGAAAACAGAGGAAAGCACTGTATCCAGGCTTTAGCCATTCAATAAAATAGATAAAACCATCATTATACAATACATATTAATAAATACTAAAGTGAAAATAAAAATAAAACCTGCAAAATATTGCGTCCCTTCAAAGTACAGTTCTATTAGAAATTCTGGAGGATGTCTTTGAACATCATTGGACGTGGATCAGTGTGGTAGGCATTTAAAACACTGCTGGATCATGACTTCTCCATTAGCAAGCTGATTTAAATGGATTTCCTTGACCAGGCTAATTTAATACGACATGTTGCAAAGCCCACTGGACTTTTCACATTGATTACCTGGTGTTTGGCGTTTTTCTTTGAGACAGCCTCACTACCTGAGTCTCAAGCACAGTAAATTCACAGTAACTGGACTGAGACTGTTAGCCACCAGTGCCGCATTTTAAAATAAAGACCAATGCTGCGCTGCTAGTTTAGGAGGCTCTGGCTGGTCGCACGCTAAGAGAACATCCCCTTGCACATGTATGCTGGCTGCACATGTGAGATTACCGTCTTGTTCAGCCTGGTATCTGCACACAGGTAGTCTGTCACAGAAGGATCTTTCAGGGGTTGGTAATGTCCTGGGGCAGTCCTTCAAAATTAAGCGGCATTCATTTTGTAGGCCTGTAGTGCTTACTGATGGTCTGCTGTGCTTCAACTACATTACACATTATAGGTGAAATCTGCACTGAAGTACAGTACAGTCTTGCCCTACCGAGGCCTAGAGGCTCTAGCGAGGTTTCAATCCACAGGCAAACATGCATCCCGAGTGCAGATCCAAAGTCCGTCACATCATATTTAAACTCCTTATGTCACTTTAAAAATTGCCATATTTCCCTTGCTCAGCTTATAATCCTATTTTAGCCCTTTGCACCTATTACTTGGGCCAAATTAATTACTCTACTGCCCAACAGGAGAATCAAAGGCCTTCCCACACAATTGAACCATTAATAGTACTTGACGCAGTTTCTGGTTAGAAAGTAGCCTCCACACAAGCCTGTGTTCTCTTACCAGATCTTTTAGTGCTAGACCAGTTACCTAGGAATGGCCGTTTGAGTGCTTTATAAATGAACGTTTGTATATGTTGTATTTAGAAACCTTAAAATGATTTTCTAATTTTAAGATAAAGAATGTTTAACAGTTGTTGAGTAGTAAACTGTGGGACGTGTAATATCCCTTCATACATATATATATATATAACATTTATTTATAATTGTAGACTAAATGTGCAATAAAGTACCTCTATGAACATTTTGTATGTTTTTTTAATATAAGCATTTAAAAGAAACCTTGAAATATAGATATCCAAGTTTCACAATTCGAAATCGCCTGACAGGAGAATGGATCTAAGATAAGTAGTTATCAGTGCAGTGATCCACAAGTAGGAAGAATTGATTCACAAATTTGCAAGAAATAATATTCTGCATTTATTTTATGGTACATCCCTTCTGTGGTGCTAGAATATTCTCTGTTTTACACCTCGTGTCTGTAGTCCTGCAGTTCTAATGGTCGTCCGTGCCAGTGCAGACTAATTCACTCCAGAGTCATTGCTGATGTTATTGGTTCCTCCAGATAGGTAAAATATATATCACAATGTCACAGATAAATTGCCATGTAAGCAGGGGTGCTATCACCAAAAGTGACATCACTTTTTATTGCCAGAGGAGAGGTGTTCTCAGCTTAAGCGGTACCCTCAGTACAGTGCACGGATCAGCGATCAACGACTATTTGTCAGTGTTCTTAATTTGCCTGTCTTGCACCTGTTCACCTGCTCATGGAACTACCTGTTTGATGGCATGTATGGCTATAGATACACATGCGCTGCATACTCCTGCCATCTAGTGTTGGGTCTGGAGTGTTGCATGTTGTTTTTCTTGGAAGAAACATTTTTCGGAGTCACAGGGATGAGTGGCTTCTCCTTCTCAGTGATAGTGTGCATGAGCATCGACTCCTTTGTTAGATTGTTTTCTCTTCGCCGTCGGGTTCAGGCATGTGTATCTTTGCTCCGTTTTTCTACTCAGTGGGGTTCAAAATCTTTCTTACCTTCTTCTCTTTGTCAGCGATATTGTTTTTCAATCATGTATTCCCATCTCTGCGTTCGTCTTCACGCCTCAGTCGGGGCACTGACCGTGCGCCCTCCGGGGCGACCTCGTCCACTTCGGGTCTTCCTCACCACTCAGCACTGAAGATTATGCTGAGTTTATGAATCGGACACCTTTTTGTTTTTGGCCTCAGTGCCACACAAAATTCTCCCACACCAATCAACATCTGTTATGTAACTTGTGCCTCTCCCTCAACCACCAGGAAGCTACTTGCGAACCTCGTAAATCTTTCCAGTCAAAGAGGACCCTTTGAGACCAAAGAGCTCGTTCGTTGAAGATGAAGCACAAGACTCCAGGTGACACCCCAGACATCTTTGGGGGGAAACACGCCCAGGAGGAGCCAGAATAAGAGGAGGTCTTTTTGATCCAGGACTCTGAGTATGAAGTGCAGCACAACCTGTGAGTACCGTTGCCCCCTCTGCCCACCCTAAGACTTTTAAAAAGCCCCTTGTAGAGGTTGCCTGACCGCCACTGCCACCAGACCATGGCCAGATCTGAAAAACAGTTTCAGCTGCCCCACCCTCTGGCTCGGCTCTGAAAATAACCAAGGCAACACCTTTGGCGTCGACCTCGGGCACCTCTGTCTGAGACACAGTTGCCCTCTTGGTCCGAACTTCATCTCCGTGTACTTTGGCTCTGAGCCAACTACCTTCCACCTCTGCTTTGGTTTTTACGAAAGGACACCAACTGGAAACGTTGGCATCGAAAACTAGACTCCAGCCAATCTGCAGGTACACCATCACCTATTGAACCTATTTTGGAGACGATGGACGCTCAACAGCGTCGCCTCCAAATCCAGGAGGGTGTAGGGTGCATTATGTCTTCCTTCCCATTGTGCTGAAGAGGAAATAAATTGTCCTTCCAAGAGGCTTTAGACACTTCTACCTCTGAAGAAGGTGACCAAGGACAATGCTACCAGCACACCTCACAAGCCTTCTCCTTTTTATCCTCCTCCTGATCCACCTTCTCAACCTCCTCGACTCCCTGCTTCTCCACCTCCCTGCCCTCCTCATTCATGTGCCTCACCTAATGCAGGTGATCTGACACCTCAGGGTTCCTCTGTATACACTGGGGAAGATTTGCCTGGGACACAGCAGGATCCAGATCCAAGGGACACATATGACATTGGCCCAGATTTGTACCCCCACACAACCCTCCCCACCAGAGGATAGTACATCCTACCAGCAGGTAGTAGCTCAGCAGCCTCCTTCCATAATGTTGAGCTGCACAGGGACCCCATCTAGCAGGACTTCTTGTTCCATACCCTTACATCCACACATAGTGATACCCAGTTCCTCCCCATGCTCCCTAGCATGCTTTGTCACATAGACAACATGTTTAAAGAACCTGTCTGCTCTAGGGTTATCACCCCTAGAGTAGACAAGAAATATAATCCTGCTACCTCTGACCCACTATACAGCAGACCCCAGGTCCCTCCAGACTCTATAGTGGCCAAGACTGCATGGAAACAGGCCAATAGTCAGGCCACAGGGGGCTCTCCTACCCCAGACAAGGAGGATAAAGAAAAGCTGGGTGCTGCCAGCAAAAAAGTGACTGCACAGGCAGCCAATCATTGGCGTATCACCAACTCACAGGCCTTGCTAGCCAGTTAAGACCAGGCTCACTGGGATGGACTAGAGGAGCTCCTCCAATTTCTCCCAGATGAGCACCACAAAAGGCGACAGCAGATTGTTGTAGATGGGCCAACAACTCCATGCGCTGTACCCTAGATGCTGCAGACACAGCTGCACACTGTATTAACACTAGTTTTCTAATAAGGAGGCACGTGTGGGTTCGCTGCTCTGGGTTCAAACCAGCGGTCCAGCAAGCAGGGCTTAATATGCCCCTCAACAAGGAGCACCTTTTCGGCCCTCAAGTGGACTCCACGCTTGAGAAGCTGAAAAAAGATATGGACACTGCAAAAGCCATGGTTGCGCTTCAGTCCCTCTCACAAAGGGGCACTTTTCATCGCCCCACATTCAGAGGTGGTTACAAATCTACAACCTCAGAGGCATCTGCTTCCCAGCCCAGACAGCCTTCAGCCTCATATTCTAGGGGTTTCTTCAGGGGAGCTTGTAGAGGCAATAACAACCAAGGCAGAGGTAGGAGCACCGCCACCTGAGGCTCGACCGCCACTGCAAAGCAGTGACTACCTCTGTCTCCCCCCGCCCACTCCACACCTGTTGAGGGAATACTTCAACATTTTCCAACATGGTTATTGTCTGGAGCTCATTACCACTCCTCCAAACATTTCCCCTCACACTCGCAGACTATCCCACGATCACCTCAAACTCTCAAACAAGAGGTTTAGTCCCTTCTTCTCAAAGGGGCCATGAAGCCTGTCCTCTTACAACAACAATGATCCAGAGTATACACCCTATAATTTCTCATTTCCAAAAAGGACGACTATGTCAGGCCTACTCTGGGCCTCCGACCATTAAACCACTACATGCTCTCACAACACTTTCATATGGTTACTCTTCAAGATGTTATTCCGCTTCTACAACAGGGCGACTTTATGACAGCCCTAGATCTAAAGCGCCTACTTCCATATCCCCATCCACCCTGCACACGGAAATACCTAAGATTCGGGGTTGCAGGCAATCGTTATCAGTTCAAAGTCCTGCCTTTCGGAGTCAAGACTGCTCCCAGAATCTTCCCAAAGTGCTTAGCAGCAGTTGCCGCACATCTCAGAAGACAAAACATACACTTGCCCCTTACCTAGACAACTGCCTCATCAAAGCCAGCACACTACCACAGTGCCAATATCACAGTCAGATGACAGTGCACCTGCTTCACACGCTGGGATTCACAATCAACTTTGCCAAATCCCATCACAACCTCTTAAGATAAATCCTTATCTAGGAGCTTTTCTCAATGCAGAGTTGGGATTAGCATACACCAACCTGGCCTGCGTTCAGAGTTTTCAGTCTCTGCTCCCCCAGTTTCAGGAAAATAATACATACAGTACAGTCAGAACTATTATGTGCTTGTTACAGATGATGGTGTCCTGCATTGCTATTATTGCCCGTGCCATACTCCACATGCTTCCCCTACAGCTGTGTCTGTCTTGTCGGTGGTGTCAGTCACAGGGTCATTTGGAGAATCTAGTGTTGTGAGACTGCTATACTCACCGCTCTCTGCAATGGTCAAACACACCCAACCTGTTGAAAGAACGGCCTTTTCTGGATCCTGAGCCCCAGGTCATTCTGACCACAGACGAATCACTGATGGGTTGGGGTGCTCACCTTCAAGACCTCACAGTACAGGGCCCTGTATATCAGTTACCTCGAGCTTCAGGCAGTGTTTCTAGTCCTGAAAGCATTTCTCTATCACCTGTCTCACAAGGTTGCCTTAGTCTGCACGGACAACATGACAGCCATGCACTACCTAGTGATCAAAGTGGGGACACAGTTGTCCCAAATGTCACGACTCTCTCAGACAATATGTAAGTGGGCTCTCCACCACCATATTCAACTGGTGGCACAGTATCTCCCAGGAATGGACAACGACTTTGCAGCCTGCTAAGCAGCTTGCAGCAACAAGTCCACAAATCGGAACTGCTCAGATAGAACCTTTTCGCCACAGCAGAAAACGCAAAATGGCCAAGTCTTCGATACCCACGCCCTTTATCCAAGGGCAACACTCAATGGATGAACTTGTCAGGCATATTTGCTTATGCTTTTCCGCCTCTCCTTCCCATGAGAAGCTCCCCAACAGGCAGACCATCTTATTCAAAATCAAGGACAGATCAGACACTCAGACCCCCAGTCACTCAACCTTGCAATATAGCTCCTGAAGTCATAGAGTTTGTTTACTTAGAATTGCCTGCGGACATTCTCAAGGAAGCTCAAGACCCACAACCAGAGCATATTATGCTGCAAAATAGAAACATTTTGTATACTATTGCCAGCCCATTCGTTTACATCTTGCAGCTATAGCTGCATATCTACAGTGCAGACAACATAGGGGGTCATTCCGACCCTGGCGGTCATGGACCGCCAGGGCCGGGGATGGAGGATGCACCGCCAACAGGCTGGCGGTGCATCAAGGGCAATTCAGACCGCGGCGGTAAAGCCGCGGTCAGAAAAGGGAAACCGGCGGTTTCCCGCCGGTTTTCCCCTGCCCCTGTGAATCCTCCACGGCGGCGCTGCAAGCAGCGCCGCCATGGGGATTCCGACCCCCTTCCCGCCAGCCTGGTTCTGGCGGTTTTCACCGCCAGAACCAGGCTGGCAGGAACGGGTGTCGTGGGGCCCCCTAACAGGGCCCCACATTGATTTTCAGTGTCTGCCTAGCAGACACTGAAAATCGCGACGGGTGCAACTGCACCCGTCGCACATCAACAACTCCGCCGGCTCCATTCGGAGCCGGCTTCCTCGTTGCTGTTGCTTTCCCGCTGGGCGGGCGGGCGGTCGCCCGCCCGCCCAGCGGGAAAGTCAGAATTACCGCGGCGGTCATTTGACCGCACTGCGGTATTCTGGCGGGGGAACTTTGGCTGGCGGCCTCCGCCGCCCGCCGAAGTTAGAATGACCCCCATAATTCCTTGTTAGAGTCCCAGTCATCAAAGCTTTCATAGAAGGCCTTAAAAGGCTTATTCCACCCAGAGTGCCTCCTGCACCATCCTGTTACCTCAATATTGTGCTTACCAGTCTCATGGGCCCTCCTTTTGAGCCACCTCATTCATGTCCTCTTCAGTATCTTTCTTGGAAAGTGGCATCACTCAGATGTGTTAGTGAGCTCCAGGTCCTAGCCTTAAAAGAAGCTTTCTTCCAGATCCATAGAGACGAGGTGGTCCTTTGCACAAAGCAGAAGTCCCTTCCTAAAATGGTTTCCTAAATTCATATCAACCAATCCATTGAGCTACCAGCCTGACTCAGTTGTGGAAATAGCTTTTCACACTCTAGATTTTAAGCTAAAACTTATGTTTTATAGTGACAGAACCAAAGACTTTAGGGAGACCAAAGAGCTCTTTATAGCTTTTTCACTACCTCACAAAGGCAGTCCAATATTCAGAAACAGCATAGCCAGATGGATAGTAAAGTGTATACAATCTTGCTATGCTAAAGCAAAGAGAAAGTTACCTCTTACTCCTAGAGCACATTCTACTAGGAGAAAAGGAGCAACTATGGCTTTCCTCAGGAACATACCTATAGCTGACATTTGTAAGGCATCTACATGGGCTTCACCATATTAATTTACCAAGCACTACTGTGTTTATATACTCGCACGTCAGCAAACCATGTAGTTCAGGGTGCGCTACGAACGCTTTTTCAGTCAACTGCAACTCTCGCAGGCTAGCAACCGCTTTTATGGAGAGACTGCTTTACAGTCTATGCACAGCAAGTATACCTACAGCCACACATGCCATAGAACGGAAAATGTTACTTACCCAGTAATCATCTGTTCATGGTAAGTAGTGCTGTAGATTTACATGCGCACTCTCTCCTCCCCGGACGCCTGTGGCCATTTCAGTTACTTTATATTTGTATATACTTGTACATATGTAGTTACATTGTATGGACATCTCTTTCTCTATACTTTCTCTACACTCCTTTTCTCACCCACCTACGGAAAAACAATCTTAACAAAAGAGTCAATGCCTATGCGCAGTATCACCAGGATCGAGGAGCCACTCGGTCCTGTGACTCAGAAAAATGCTTCTTCAAAGTAAAACAACTTGCAACACTCCGGACCCAGCACTAGATGGCAGGAGTATATAGAGCATGTGAATCTACAGCACTACATGCAACAAACAAATGCCTACTGGGTAAGTAACATTTTCCTTCCATTTTCTGGCACAATAATATTAACTTTTAAGCTGAACTGTGTACAGTATAGCATGTGATGCCATAGCGCTGGGTATTACTGTTTTTTGTAATTGTATACAGGTTAATCAAAGGAAATGTTGGTTTCCAGTAACCAGATTTTGTAGTGTTTTTCTATTGTGAAAGAGGAGAATGAAGGTATTTGTAAGTTGTACATTTTTAGCTGACATTGTGCATACACCTCACAGCTAACATTTGTCTCTTTTTATTGTAGGCCTGGCATTCTGTGGTGAATTGTCTATTTCACTCACCACAGAAGAAACAGTGAAATATCCCCACCAAGCAGTAATCAGCAGCACAGAAGATGGTGTAATGTCATGTGAAAGACTCGCAGGAGACAAAAGTGGCCCTATGAATGTAAACAAACTATCTCCAGCTGCAAGTGAACAATTTGAGAGCAGCAGCCAGAAACAAAGTGTAAAGCCTTCTTCTGTGTCTATTACCTCATCATCGTCATCCTCTCCTTCTTCCTCATCCTCAAATCCTGCCCAAAAGGCATTTGTTTTACAGACGCCACAGTGTTCCATGACTAAAGGAAACAAGCAGCCACCTGTTGTCTTTCTCCCTAAATCAGTGTATGACATTGTTACATCCACTGATAGCAGTGGACTGCCAAAGTCCTCTTCTTTACTACCGCATCATTCTGTGATGTGGGCAAGTTCATTCCGTCCTCTCCTAAGCAAAATGATGACTTGCACGGAGCAGTCTCTTTACTACCGCCAGTGGACTCTTCCCAAACAGCTCCATATGGACCACAGCAACAGAGGAGATGGCCGCATGGACACTTTCCATCCTAGGAGGCTTCTGTTGAACGGGCCACCACAGGTATGCATTCCGAAAAAATGGGTGCACTTCATGAAATTCTCCAAAACTAGTACGCAAGTTTGTTGAGCTGCTGTCTGGAAAGTTTCAGGGTGATATGTCAATCGGGGGCCGAGAAAAACATCCCAAAACATCCCAAAAACATGTCCCAAAACATTTGGCTAATGACTGTCTTTACAAAAGTGTAAGGAAGCTATCTAGTTTTCAGCTCGAGTTTCCCTGTGTGCTGCATTACGCCTTTCAATGTAGGTAATTATTAGGTTTGCTATTTTTTCCAATACCTATTACCATTTTAGTAAAGTGGTAATAGGGAAAATATTTATAACTTTGTATATGTATATATAGTTATATATATATATATATGTATATGTGTTTTTAAAAAATCGGGGAGTAGCACAGTACCACAAATCAAAAAACAGTAAAAAAAAAAAATGTAATTGGAACTACACTGTAAGACATTCCATTTTATTAATATAGTATGCTAAAGTGTATTTTCAATTTTTTAAAACGACATTTAAAAAGTGTACAGAGTCAGACGATAAATACTAAAAATGACTGCACTACTTTAAAACAAATACACTTCCCCATGCAGTTGTGTAAAAATGTTGAAACATTTATAAAGAACAATGTTAAATTTGGAAAAAAACGTTTTAGGGGGTACCACAGTGTTGATATGCTGCACCATACGTTTTGAAAAAAACATATGGACCCAGATCTAAGAGTGCCTAGTGCCACTCAGCACTACCATGGCGTACATTTTCCATCTCTAGCAATGTTTAACATTCAAACGCAAGTAAATAAACAGACACACTGCAATGATTTACCAGGATTTAAACCTTCAAACTTCTGAATGGCAGTCCAAGAGCTTTAACAGTGGGCCAGAAGTGACACTGCTCCATTGAGCATCAAAATGTAACTATAACATTTGCTTGAAACATCATGCTAGTGTGACGCTTAAAAATCATTTTACACAGAGATTATTGAAATAACAATCTCTCTCTCTCATCCAGCCCATTATAGGAGGGAAGAGAGAGAGACAGAAAGTGACAGGACTGCAGGTTCCAGCCAGCTCCCTGCCTCCTGTGGGAGCCAGCATTACTCCTACATGCAGGGAGCTGCTAAAAATGCAGCTTCCAGCGTGAGGGAGCAATCATTTCATCTCTTTCCCTGCCCGCATGCATGCGGGCAGGAAAAGAGATGAAAACTCCACTTCCAGCAAGCAGGAGCAGTTTTTACAGCTCCCGCTTGCTGGGAGCGCAGTTATGTTTGCTTTTGTTTGGTGGGTGCTGTGACAGCTCCTGCCAAGCAAAAGCAAACAGCTATCTCCCGAGGGTGGGCAGGTAGCAGGAGCCAGCCCTGGGGAGTAATGGTCTGCCGGACATATATGGCCCCGCCTTGCACAGTTTTTTTTATGAATAGAAGAGAGAGATAGAAAGTGACAGGTCTATGGGGGGAGCCTCAAGGCCCCCGCGGTCCCAGTCAGGTTCCTTCTCCTGCGGGAGCCGGCATCACTCCCGCAAGCAGGGAGCTGCTTTAAATAGTAGCTCCATGCTTGTGGGAAAAATGTTTGCATCTCTCTCCTTGCGCGCAAGAGATGAAAACTCTGCTTTCAGCAAGCGGGAGCTGTTCCTGAAAGCGGAGTTATGTTTCATTTTGCTTGTTGGGAGCTGTCGGCTTCAGCAAGCAAAAGCAAATAGCTACCTCCTGAGGGTGAGCACCTCAGGAGGAAGCAGGAGCAGGTCCTGGGGGGGGTGGCGGTCCCCAGTGACATTAATGGTTGTAATAGGACGGCTGTGCAGCCCACCTCCTTCATTCAATTTTGCCCTGGGGAGATGGTGGTCCCTGGGGCCAGGGATCCACGATAATACCCCTCCCTTAAGTTATTTGAGCCCTGGGGAGATGGTGGTCCCTGGGGCACGAGGAATTATGATTTATGTGGATTTGCCCCAGGGAGGCAGCAGTCCCCTGGGTGCGGGGATACTTGCAGCCCCACACCCTGCACTTTATAATACTCTTGCCCTGTGGAGGTGATGGTCCTTGGGGCTTTGATAAGCCCTAGAAGACGGGGCCCCTGCACACCCCTCCTATATTTTATTAATGCCCTGGGGACCTGGCCCATCCGGTGGCAAACCTAAAACCAGGCGCTGGAGACCACGCTCGCTTTTTTAATTTTTTTAAATCACCAGCAAACTCTGCAAATATTTGCGATTTTCACCAATAATTTTTTTAAAATAATTTTTGCCCTGGAAGGGAGGCGTCTGGGAGACCCCTGGACCAAGGCTAGGGGCATTAGAGTAATGGTTGGCAGCCAATCAGATCTCTGCACAAGATAGGGAGGATTTGCGAACCCTTCCCGCCTCTAGATATAAAGATTTGGTTTCCTTTGAATATTCAAAAACTACTGAACTGATTTACATTAGTTAACAAAAAAGCTTCTTTCAGGAACAAAAGCTACCTTTCTGATAAATTTGGTGTTATGCCGTCCAGCAGTTCGGGCTTTAGTCGTGTCCAAAATCCAATATGGGATTTATTATGGGAAATACACTTTTTTTTAACTCCCACCCACCTTTTCTTGGCCCTGCTTGACAGATCCTCCTGAAACCTTTCCATGCACAACAAGACCCAACTAGACACTCTATTTTTCAGAAATATTTCGTAAAGATTTGTCAAACGGTGCCAAAGATATAGTCAAGTCAAAAAACGCTTTTTCTATGGAAACTGGGTCCCAACTATATCTACGCACACTCAAAATGGCATACCTATAAATATGAGGACCGGCAATGGACCATAATAAAGTGTGTATTTACTATTCTAAATCTACACGCACTTTGGTTATAAAGCAGACAAAGTCAAACATAACTGAACTTTTACTTTCTGATGCACTCGCTCAAAACTACCTAAACACACTACGGGGAACGGTTCTGACAAGGATAGTGTTTGTCTGGAACTGACAATGTTTACCCACGCTATGAGGACCAAACCGGTCCTCACAGCGTAAGCTATACATGCCCATACACACATGCATATTATATTGCAAACCACTTATAACATTTGCATTAAATGACTGCAATTGGTTCTTCTGCCATTAAAAAAGTACTTTTCATAAACTAGTTTAATGAGTTCGATCATCATTCAGAAAGCATTTTTTTTGCACTAATATTGATTTTAGTTCCTAAAAAATAATAGCTTGATGTGCCTAAAATCCCAGTCCTGATTTTACAAAATCACGATTTCTAAGGTGTATCTCCCAATGTGGACTTTCCTGAACCCAAATGTGTGTATTGTGAGCTATGGATTTGTGAGCCTTCCTGCGTGGAACACATTAGTGAAAAAAGACAATTATGAAAGCAGTGAATCCCGTACGTGCTTACCTGTTTCCATTTAATACATTATTTGTTTTCATAGCTGTTATTTGTCCTCTAGGATATCTAGAGGAAATATTTCAACAAAGCCCATTCATTAGCAAGCATTAGGTATTTTCTTGAACTGCGTTGTTTGTTATGAAGTAACAACATGTTAGTTGTGGTGCTATGCATGAAGCTTGTTTGTAAGGTCCTAGGACCAGCAGATTTGCCAAACCTGTGCAGACAATGATCTGCATAGTGTATGAAAGGATTTTGCGGGAGAGCATGGAAACTGGATGAGCAAAAGAGCAGATGTACTCTCTCCCAAGCTAATTAAGCAATTATAGTATCGGGGAGGGGGCTTGTGCAAAAAAAGGCATGCAGTCACCTTCACTGTGGATGAAGACAAGCTTGCAGGGTCACCAGTGATTGCGCAGTATCACACACCTGGCCCGCAAATTGATAACAGCACTCCAATAAATGGTGTTCCAGTTCCACAAAGTGTACAATAGCCCCCACACACACATCCCATGAAGGCAGAGTACCACTGGGCAATGTTTCTTCCATAGATGCGGGTAAAAAGGCTAGTGACCCTTAAACTATACCCCCCTGGTATGTGGGAGCAGGAGCAGTAACCACCATTGGCTAGGTTTATGGGATGCACTTTCAGAGTATCCTCTTTAGGGAGAGCCTTATATATATGTCGTTCAGTGCCTTCAGTTAAAATGTGAATGACCTCCAGTGGGCTTAAAAATTGTTGCGCTCACCCAGATGAAAATCGTAAAGCAGGCCAGAAAAAAGAAAATTGCAGGGCAGCACAGCTTTTCCAAGATACACGTAGGAATTTGTGTTCCACAATTTTGCCTCATTAGTTCAGTTGCTGCAGTCACCATGCCCTGTAGTTACTTCATTTAACTTTTCTAACTCTGGACTTATTCACAGGGGCTTGGGGAAAAATTTTAGAATTATGTTTCCATTAAAGAAATCCTAAATTTGGAGCAACTTGTATAACATACAAAAGGAGGATCACAAAAAGTTACAAATTTTCTCCTGCATCAGTTTTACCACTAGAACAAATTTCCAAGTTTGACTGAATTTACAGAGGTCCCGGAGTATACTTGGAAGTTGGTGAAAGGTCTTGATTTCCAGCAGTACTCTACTGTTTAAAATTTATATTTGCAAGATGTACATCTGACGGAACATTTTGCATGAGTAAATCATGCAAAAAGTTGCTTTTGCTATTACTCTTTTTTTTTCTCTACAGGAATAACATTTTCCCTCTGGGAAAACAGCCTAAACACACATGAAATATTTGAGTGTCCTTTCCTCCGCCTGACCCTGTAAAGGCATTTACTGTGTCCTGAACATGGGCAGATTTGTGTACATCCCAGTGGTGGTAAAAAATGTCCAATCGTTAAGTAAATGCATTTAAATCTGGATGCTCTGCTACTTTTGTGGGGGGGGGGCTACTCATCGAAACAACCACATATTTCACTTTCTCTTTTTATTTGAGGATGAGGAAAATCACCAGGCTAACAGATTTTCTGTGTTCATAAATTTAGTTTAGGTATATTGCGTGTGTAGTGTGTGTAATGATTTTGTGAAGCAGTATTTGGAATTTGCCCTTGCAAATTCCTGTATTTGCACACCTTAAATATGACTTTGGTGCACAAAAACGTCAGAGCCAGAGATTCCGAATATTACACCTGGAAATCCACCACAGTCATAGATTCTAAAGAATCCTCACATATGCAAAATATTTGCATGCTTTATTTCCGCCTAATTGACAGTTCATTACGAGTAAGTCAGGAGGGAAAGCATTTTCTTCAAAGGGCAAATTGGTTTCCACATGGAGACTTCCCTTCCTACTACACCCCCATGAACTATGAGAATGCTTGTGCCTGTTTTCTCACCTTGGAAATGTACTTATTCCTGCATCTGAAAGGAGCAAATTTGCAACTCGTGGTAGGATATTTGGATAGTAAGAAGAATAAATAATGCCGGAATGCTCAAACTTTCTCCTCCTGTCCTGCATGTGCAAATGTGGAAAGGATACCATACAGGCAAATTTACCCTGTTCATTAGTACATTTTGTAGGGTTAAATTCCACACATCCTGACTTCATGAATGTGACTATGCCAATCATTTTGTGAATTTAAACATGGTCTGACCCTATTTCTTTTAGTGTATTCTCTCTACTCGCTCATTCGAGTCCCAGGAGATCTTAAAATCAAGCACATGCTAACAGGGTCTCTTGAAATGAAGACTATGTAATTTGTCTGCACAAAAATGGTAAGAGTAAGATTTTGTAACCTCTTTTCACCTCTTGGTGTCTGCAACACGATCTGTAAGTACCTAATGAAGAAAACATTTGATCATTTATTGTAAAAAAAAAAACTATAATACGATTATACTTGGTTTGTAAAGTGGTAAGTACAGGAAAACACAATAAAAAATGTAATCACTGCTGTGTTAACATAAAACTCAGCATTGGCAAAGGTAATAGGTCTCGCCATTTGGCTTTGCTAGTCTTTTTTGCTAATGTTTTCCAAAAATAGAAAACTCAGCAAGACACGTCAAATGTTTCATTGTCTGGAGCCATCCCAAAAATAATGTAATCAAAAACATTTAGGGTGAGTTAGCATTTTTAAACAAATAAATACAAAAACACTCATTATTTTTAAACATTGAGTGTGGCAGCTTCTTTGGAAATAGTTTATGAGTTGTTAGGAACAGAGAATTTCCCATCGGAGTCATAGTAGGAAGTGACTTCAACCTGACACAGGTGCACTATTACGGAAATACCGCAACATGTTGCAGGGGTCTGAGAATCTCAGCTACTTCTAGTGTAACATGGACGGGCAAAAGCACAAGACAAGTTAAAAGAATGAGAAAACATTGTGGATTAATGAATGTACAGCTCCTCTTGCAGCAAACAGAGGTTTTTCGCAGAGGAAGAGAATGCCATAAAAAACAGACTGGCCTAAAATTATAAAAGTAGGGGGAAATTTAGACCAGTTGACCACATCAGTGACAATTAAACAAGCAAAACTGAAATCCTTTATGAAATCAAACCATTTTATGCAAGGGAGCAATAAGTAGTAGACAGTTACTCTAAATATACTTTAACAGCATCACAGCAAGATGAGAGCGAGAAAAGACATATGCTCCCATGGAGTGCTGGAAGAAGAAAAAAGTACTTGGCTGAATGTGAAAGGTGGAATTATACATGGCATACACTTAAATGGATGGTAAACAAGCCACACTCCAGAGCAAGGGCAAACTCAAGAGGAGGAGGGGAAAGCCATTGAAAAAGAAGTAGACAAATGAGACTGACAACAAAACTAACCAGTGATAAGCAATAGTTGGACCCAAAAACCAATTAAAGTATTGCCACTCTACTCAATATGTCTTTTGACAACATATAGCGGTGTTGGGACTAGATAAGACCTAATTTACATGGCGTTGAATTTTAATTATGTGCTTGCACCCATGTGGAAAATATTTACATTATATGAAGCCCTTATCTTAAAGAAGCCCACAGTTTCAGCAGGGATCTCTTAACTGCACAAGCGTAATTCTGTGGATATTATTTTATGATGAATTACAGATATCAGTATTAAATTCTGATTTCTGTCTACTCAGATTGGAAAAACTGGAGCGTATCTTCAGTTCCTCAGCATCTTGTCCAGAATGCTAATTCGATTGACAGAAGTGGACGTTTATGATGAGGAGGAGATCAACAACAGTAAGTAATTGTCTGCAAGCTTTTTCATTGTTACTCAGAGAGGACTAATATTTAAATCCCCTGGGATCATTAACATTTAAATCCCCTGGTAAAATGCTACGCCTGTACTACAGCCTTTTAGCTGTGTTGCTGTCTTCTAAAGTAAAATAAATGTTGTACTTGCCATGTCTGACATACAAAATACATCTAAGGCCAAAATGTCATGAAATCAGATTTCATTCCCACATATTATTAAAACAAAACACATATTGAGATCTTCAATGTTGTTGGAACATTGCTTGATGTTATGTTATGTTAAATTAATTTGTTTAGGACACTTTTACTAGTTCCCACTAATGCTTTTGGAACGTGGAAACCCTTTATGGTTGTGGGATTCTCACTGACCAGAGTGTAAATGGTCTTTTGCTATTTAATTTAGTTATGTTTCTTATTGTTTAGAGATGAGTCATAATGATTAGTAGGTGTCAAGGTTGGAGTCGATTAATGTATTGTGTACTTATTGATTTTATATCCCATATAATGAATACCATAAACAATGACAAATATCAGGTTTACTAATGCAATGTAGGTTTACTAATGTTACTTTCTACACCTTTTAGCATCTACCTAACCATTTGTTAGATTCTCTATTTCATCCATATCATCATATCAAGTGGGAAGGATGTACACATAATACCCATGATGTTGAAGGCATCCTGTATTTTATGAGATCTACCATATGGCTAGGACATACCATGTTCAGCTACATAAATTCTAACTTTGTTTTTATCTCACAAATGTTCTCTTAATAAGTTCTGCATTTTAAACAAGCTTTTACTGAAAGATTGCAATTGTGTTCATTTTGTAATCTTTCTTAGGGTCTATTTCACAAATTTCCACATGTAAAAATAATTTGACTTTCTTTAGGAAAATTCATATACTTGGTTTTGTGCATATTCACAAAGTGCACTCTTTAGCCTATACCTGAATATATAAGAAGTGTGATTTCCTCATAAAGCATTGGAAAGTGCAAAAAAAATTCCCCCATTTTCCCAGGTTGTGTGTAGGAAGGGAATCATTTACATTGGAGAATGTCTTTACAAAAGGTCACAAATCAGAGGGCTTTGACACCTTCACTGAATTCTAGACAAACACACCCATGCCTAGAGAGAAGAAGAGGTGGACACACTATGTCATGGCACAGGTGCAAAAGCACAACTCAAAGAAGGAAACAAAGGCCTTCAGCGACAAAGAGATGCACGAGGACACCAAAATGGCACAGAGAGAGAACTCCAATGCCAAGCCCACACAGACACCAAAATCCACTGAGGTGAAAAGCAAACACAAAAGCAAAGAGTCCCTCGATCCAAACCCTGCGATTCTATAGGTGGAAAGTCTTCAGAACTGGCATGACTCCAAAAGGCAATCAAGAGCAAGGGAAGGAGAAGAAATTCTGTGAAGCAGAAACTACAGTGCTAAAATGAAAATCTTCAACACTTGACATTGCCCAGAAGCCACTCAACATTGAAAAGAAGAATAGGTGTCTCAAGGCTGAAATAGAGGCCATGATCAGGAGGAAGAAGGAGTTTAAGTACTCCATGAAGGGCAATAGCATTCCCCTCTAATCTTCGAAGGAGAAAGCAAATTTGAAGGACAGGAACCGGAACTGCCAATGACACCAGAACTAGTGGAAGAGCAGGAAGAGAAAATCTTGTAATACAAAGAGGATTTTGAGGGTAGGTGACAGTTGAAAGAGACACCTCTGAGAAAGCATGGCTGGAACCCAAAGCTAACTCACCAGAAGAGAGTGTTAACCCCATCTCTTAGAGACCCTCACCACCGGAAGACATTGCTATTTATAATGCACTTGTATGACACCTACAGTATTGAGCATGAGGAAGAGCAGACTGAATCCTGTTTCTTGTTGGAAGCACTGCTGCCCTCTCAGAGGAGATGCCACATCCTTTCCATGCCTCTTCATGTACTGGACAGGTGGGGAAAGCATTCAGGGGGGCTGACCACAGCAAAAATGTTTACACCAAGAGTAGAGACAGCTCTTATGAGAGAGGGCCCAAGGCAAAGAAATGCATCAAGTCATGTTGGACATACTGTCAAGTGATTGAAGAGTGGAGGTCCCCGGACACATAACACTGGTAGGGGGCAGAATTGGAGACTTTCTCAAGGAATGGACCAACATCACCTCTGATAAATGGATACTCAACATCATCCAACACGGATAATGCATAGAACCCATGAAGCTACCGCCCAACATCAAAACAAAGCCAATAACACTTCAAATTAGATCTATTACAAGTCATACTAAAAGTGGCAGATTTGATGCATAAAAAGGCAATAGAAATAGTTTCAGAAAGAGCAAGGGGATAAGAACTCCACTCATTCTACTTTCTGGTTCCAAAGCTTGACAGATCCTTCTGACTCATTTGGACCTTAAGACCCTCAACAGGCTCATCCAAGATAAAGAAGTTTCAGAGAACAACCCTGTTGGAAGCTATCCCATATCTTCAAAGAGGTGATTACAAGCCTACTGCTCGACCACACTACCACAAAATAGAGCATTAGTATTATCTCTTTTTCCCACTATCTTACCTCTAAGGGGAACTGTAGGAAGTTGGCTCTGCATGTGCTATTTCAAAGTAAGGAATAGCATGCACAGAGTCCAAGGGTTCCCCTTAGAGGTAAAATAGTGGTAAAAATAGATAATACTAATGCTCTATTTTGTGGTAGTGTGGTCGAGCAGTAGGCTTATCCAAGGAGTAGTGTTAAGCATTTGTTGTACATACACATAGACAATAAATGAGGTACACACACTCAGAGACAAATCCAGCCAATAGGTTTTGTTATAGAAAAATATCTTTTCTTAGTTTATTTTAAGAACCACAGGTTCAAATTTAACATGTAATATCTTGTTTGAAAGGTATTGCAGGTAAGTACATTAGGAACTTTGAATCATTTCAATTGCATGTATACTTTTCAAGTTATTGACAAATAGCTATTTCAAAAGTGACACTTAGTGCAATTTTCACAGTTCCTGGGGGAGGTAAGTTTTTGTTAGTTTTACCAGGTAAGTAAGACACTTACAGGGTTCAGGTCTTGGTCCAAGGTAGCCCACCGTTGGGGGTTCAGAGCAACCCCAAAGTTACCACACCAGCAGCTCAGGGCCGGTTAGGTGCAGAGTTCAAAGTGGTGCCCAAAACGCATAGGCTATAATGGAGAGAAGGGGGTGCCCCGGTTCCGGTCTGCTTGCAGGTAAGTACCCGCGTCTTCGGAGGGCAGACCAGGGGGGTTTTGTAGGGCACCGGGGGGGGACACAAGCCCACACAGAAATTTCACCCTCAGCAGCGCGGGGGCGGCCGGGTGCAGTGTAGAAACAAGCGTCGGGTTTTCAATGTTAGTCTATGAGAGATCAAGGGATCTCTTTAGCGCTGCAGGCAGGCAAGGGGGGGCTTCCTCGGGGAAACCTCCACTTGGACAAGGGAGAGGGACTCCTGGGGGTCACTTCTGCAGTGAAAGTTCGGTCCTTCAGGTCCTGGGGGCTGCGGGTGCAGGGTCTTTTCCAGGCGTCGGGACTTAGGTTTCAGAGAGTCGCGGTCAGGGGAAGCCTCGGGATTCCCTCTGCAGGCGGCGCTGTGGGGGCTCAGGGGGGACAGGTTTTGGTACTCACAGTCGTAGAGTAGTCCGGGGGTCCTCCCTGAGGTGTTGGTTCTCCACCAGCCGAGTCGGGGTCGCCGGGTGCAGTGTTGCAAGTCTCACGCTTCTTGCGGGGAGTTGCAGGGTTCTTTCAAGCTGCTTCTGGAAACAAAGTTGCAGTCTTTTTGGAGCAGGTCCGCTGTCCTCGGGAGTTTCTTGTCGTCGTCGAAGCAGGGCAGTCCTCAGAGGATTCAGAGGTCGCTGGTCCCTTTGGAAGGCGTCGCTGGAGCAGAGTTCTTTGGAAGGCAGGAGACAGGCCGGTGAGTTTCTGGAGCCAAGGCAGTTGTTGTCTTCTGGTCTTCCTCTGCAGGGGTTTTCAGCTGGGCAGTCCTTCTTCTTGTTGTTGCAGGAATCTAATTTTCTAGGGTTCAGGGTAGCCCTTAAATACTAAATTTAAGGGCGTGTTTAGGTCTGGGGGGTTAGTAGCCAATGGCTACTAGCCCTGAGGGTGGGTACACCCTCTTTGTGCCTCCTCCCAAGGGGAGGGGGTCACAATCCTAACCCTATTGGGGGAATCCTCCATCTGCAAGATGGAGGATTTCTAAAAGTTAGAGTCACCTCAGCTCAGGACACCTTAGGGGCTGTCCTGACTGGCCAGTGACTCCTCCTTGTTGCTTTCTTTGTTCCCTCCAGCCTTGCCGCCAAAAGTGGGGGCCGTGGCCGGAGGGGGCGGGCAACTCCACTAAGCTGGAGGGCCCTGCTGGGCTGTGACAAAGGGGTGAGCCTTTGAGGCTCACCGCCAGGTGTCACAGCTCCTGCCTGGGGGAGGTGTTAGCATCTCCACCCAGTGCAGGCTTTGTTACTGGCCTCAGAGTGACAAAGGCACTCTCCCCATGGGGCCAGCAACATGTCTCTAGTGTGGCAGGCTGCTGGAACTAGTCAGCCTACACAGACAGTCGGTTAAGTTTCAGGGAGCACCTCTAAGGTGCCCTCTGGGGTGTATTTTGCAATAAAATGTACACTGGCATCAGTGTGCATTTATTGTGCTGAGAAGTTTGATACCAAACTTCCCAGTTTTCAGTGTAGCCATTATGGTGCTGTGGAGTTCGTGTTTGACAAACTCCCAGACCATATACTCTTATGGCTACCCTGCACTTACAATGTCTAAGGTTTTGTTTAGACACTGTAGGGGTACCATGCTCATGCACTGGTACCCTCACCTATGGTATAGTGCACCCTGCCTTAGGGCTGTAAGGCCTGCTAGAGGGGTGACTGACCTATACTTGCATAGGCAGTGAGAGGCTGGCATGGCACCCTGAGGGGAGTGCCATGTCGACTTACTCGTTTTGTTCTCACTAGCACACACAAGCTGGCAAGCAGTGTGTCTGTGCTGGGTGAGAGGTCTCCAGGGTGGCATAAGACATGCTGCAGCCCTTAGAGACCTTCCTTGGCATCAGGGCCCTTGGTACTAGAAGTACCAGTTACAAGGGACTTATCTGGATGCCAGGGTCTGCCAATTGTGGATACAAAAGTACAGGTTAGGGAAAGAACACTGGTGCTGGGGCCTGGTTAGCAGGCCTCAGCACACTTTCAATTGTAAACATAGCATCAGCAAAGGCAAAAAGTCAGGGGGCAACCATGCCAAGGAGGCATTTCCTTACACAACCCCCCCCCAAACGAAAGAGGATGAGACTAACCTTTCCCAAGAGAGTCCTCATTTTCTAAGTGGAATAACCTGGAAAGGCCATCTGCATTGGCATGGGCAGTCCCAGGTCTGTGTTCCACTATAAAGTCCATTCCCTGTAGGGAGATGGACCACCTCAACAGTTTAGGATTTTCACCTTTCATTTGCATCAGCCATTTGAGAGGTCTGTGGTCAGTTTGAACGAGGAAGTGAGTCCCACAGAGGTATGGTCTCAGCTTCTTCAGGGACCAAACCACAGCAAAGGCCTCCCTCTCAATGGCACTCCAACGCTGCTCCCTGGGGAGTAACCTCCTGCTAATGAAAGCAACAGGCTGGTCAAGGCCATCATCATTTGTTTGGGACAAAACTGCCCCTATCCCATGTTCAGAGGCATCTGTCTGCACAATGAACTGCTTAGAATAATCTGGAGCTTTTAGAACTGGTGCTGAGCACATTGCTTGTTTCAGGGTGTCAAAGGCCTGTTGGCATTCCACAGTCCAGTTCACTTTCTTGGGCATTTTCTTGGAGGTGAGTTCAGTGAGGGCTGTCACAATGGATCAATATCCCTTCACAAACCTCCTGTAATACCCAGTCAAGCCAAGGAATGCCCTGACTTGAGTCTGGGTTTTTGGAGCTACCCAGTCCAGAATAGTCTGGATCTTGGGTTGGAGTGGCTGAACTTGGCCTCCACCTACAAGGTGGCCCAAGTAAACCACAGTTCCCTGCTGTAAGGAAATGCCTCCTTGGCATGGTTGCCTCCTGACTTTTTGCCTTTGCTGATGCTATGTTTACAATTGAAAGTGTGCTGAGGCCTGCTAACCAGGCCCCAGCACCAGTGTTCTTTCCCTAACCTGTACTTTTGTATCCACAATTGGCAGATCCTGGCATCCAGATAAGTCCCTTGTAACTGGTACTTCTAGTACCAAGGGCCCTGATGCCAAGGAAGGTCTCTAAGGGCTGCAGCATGTCTTATGCCACCCTGGAGCCCTCTCACTCAGCACAGACACACTGCTTGCCAGCTTGTGTGTGCTAGTGAGGACAAAACGAGTAAGTCGACATGGCACTCCCCTCAGGGTGCCATGCCAGCCTCTCACTGCCTATGCAGTATAGGTAAGACACCCCTCTAGCAGGCCTTACAGCCCTAAGGCAGGGTGCACTATACCATAGGTGAGGGTACCAGTGCATGAGCATGGTACCCCTACAGTGTCTAAACAAAACCTTAGACATTGTAAGTGCAGGGTAGCCATAAGAGTATATGGTCTGGGAGTTTGTCAAACACGAACTCCACAGCACCATAATGGCTACACTGAAAACTGGGAAGTTTGGTATCAAACTTCTCAGCACAATAAATGCACACTGATGCCAGTGTACATTTTATTGTAAAATACACCCCAGAGGGCACCTTAGAGGTGCCCCCTGAAACTTAACCGACTGTCCGTGTAGGCTGACTAGTTCCAGCAGCCTGCCACACTAGAGACATGTTGCTGGCCCCATGGGGAGAGTGCCTTTGTCACTCTGAGGCCAGTAACAAAGCCTGCACTGGGTGGAGATGCTAACACCTCCCCCAGGCAGGAGCTGTGACACCTGGCGGTGAGCCTCAAAGGCTCACCCCTTTGTCACAGCCCAGCAGGGCACTCCAGCTTAGTGGAGTTGCCCGCCCCCTCCGGCCACGGCCCCCACTTTTGGCGGCAAGGCTGGAGGGAACAAAGGAAGCAACAAGGAGGAGTCACTGGCCAGTCAGGACAGCCCCTAAGGTGTCCTGAGCTGAGGTGACTCTGACTTTTAGAAATCCTCCATCTTGCAGATGGAGGATTCCCCCAATAGGGTTAGGATTGTGACCCCCTCCCCTTGGGAGGAGGCACAAAGAGGGTGTACCCACCCTCAGGGCTAGTAGCCATTGGCTACTAACCCCCCAGACCTAAACACGCCCTTAAATTTAGTATTTAAGGGCTACCCTGAACCCTAGAAAATTAGATTCCTGCAACTACAAGAAGAAGGACTGCCTAGCTGAAAACCCCTGCAGAGGAAGACCAGAAGACGACAACTGCCTTGGCTCCAGAAACTCACCGGCCTGTCTCCTGCCTTCCAAAGATCCTGCTCCAGCGACGCCTTCCAAAGGGACCAGCGACCTCGACATCCTCTGAGGACTGCCCCTGCTTCGAAAAGACAAGAAACTCCCGAGGACAGCGGACCTGCTCCAAGAAAGGCTGCAACTTTGTTTCCAGCAGCTTTGAAAGAACCCTGCAAGCTCCCCGCAAGAAGCGTGAGACTTGCAACACTGCACCCGGCGACCCCGACTCGGCTGGTGGAGATCCAACACCTCAGGAGGGACCCCAGGACTACTCTAAGACTGTGAGTACCAAAACCTGTCCCCCCTGAGCCCCCACAGCGCCGCCTGCAGAGGGAATCCCGAGGCTTCCCCTGACCGCGACTCTTTGAATCCTAAGTCCCGACGCCTGGGAGAGACCCTGCACCCGCAGCCCCCAGGACCTGAAGGACCGAACTTTCACTGGAGAAGTGACCCCCAGGAGTCCCTCTCCCTTGCCCAAGTGGAGGTTTCCCCGAGGAACCCCCCCCTGGCCTGCCTGCAGCGCTGAAGAGATCCCGAGATCTCTCATGGACTAACATTGCGAACCCGACGCTTGTCTCTACACTGCACCCGGCCGCCCCCGCGCCGCTGAGGGTGAAATTTCTGTGTGGGCTTGTGTTGGATGCCTTGATAGAGAGGCCTGCAGATTGCAGAGCCTTCAAAACCTTCTTCAGGTGGACCAGGTGATCCTGCCAGGTGGAGCTAAAGACAGCAATATCATCAAGATAAGCTGTGCTAAAGGAATCCAAGCCAGCAAGGACTTGATTCACCAACCTTTGGAAGGTGGCAGGGGCATTCTTTAAACCAAAGGGCATAACAGTAAACTGATAATGCCCATCAGGTGTGGAGAATGCTGTTTTCTCTTTTGCTCCAGGTGCCATTTTTATTTACCAGTACCCTGCTGTCAAGTCAAAGGTACTTAAGAATTTGGCAGCACCTAATTTATCTATGAGCTCATCAGCTCTAGGAATTGGATGAGCATCTGTCTTGGTGACAGAATTGAGCCCTCTGTAGTCCACACAAAACCTCATCTCTTTCTTTCCATCTTTGGTGTGAGGTTTGGGGACTAAGACCACTGGGCTAGCCCAGGGGCTGTCAGAGCGCTCAATTACTCCCAATTCCAGCATCTTGTGGACTTCCACCTTAATGCTTTCCTTAACATGGTCAGACTGTCTAAAGATTTTGTTTTTGACAGGCATGCTGTCTCCTGTGTCCACATCATGGGTACACAGGTGTGTCTGACCAGGGGTTAGGGAGAAGAGTTCAGGAAACTGTTGTAGGACTCTCCTACAATCAGCTTGCTGTTGGCCAGAGAGGGTGTCTGAGTAGATCACTCCATCTACTGAGCCATCTTTTGGGTCTGATGACAGAAGATCAGGGAGAGGTTCACTCTCTGCCTCCTGATCCTCATCTGTTACCATCAACAGATTCACATCAGCCCTGTCATGGAAGAGCTTAAGGCGGTTCACATGGATCACCCTCTTGGGGCTCCTGCTTGTGCCCAGGTCCACCAGGTAGGTGACCTGACTCTTCCTTTCTAGCACTGGGTAAGGGCCACTCCATTTGTCCTGGAGTGCCCTGGGAGCCACAGGCTCCAGAACCCAGACTTTCTGCCCTGGTTGGAACTCAACCAGTGCAGCCTTTTGGTCATACCAAAACTTCTGGAGCTGTTGGCTGGCCTCAAGGTTTTTGGTTGCCTTTTCCATGTACTCTGCCATTCTAGAGCGAAGGCCAAGTACATAGTCCACTATGTCTTGTTTAGGCTCATGAAGAGGTCTCTCCCAGCCTTCTTTAACAAGAGCAAGTGGTCCCCTTACAGGGTGGCCAAACAGAAGTTCAAAGGGTGAGAATCCTACTCCCTTCTGTGGCACCTCTCTGTAAGCAAAAAGCAGACATGGCAAGAGGACATCCCATCTCCTTTTGAGTTTTTCTGGGAGCCCCATGATCATGCCTTTTAATGTCTTGTTGAATCTCTCAACTAAGCCATTAGTTTTTGGATGGTATGGTGTAGTGAATTTGTAAGTCACTCCACACTCATTCCACATGTGTTTTAGGTATGCTGACATGAAGTTGGTACCTCTGTCAGACACCACCTCCTTAGGGAAACCCACTCTGGTAAAGATACCAATGAGGGCCTTGGCTACTGCAGGGGCAGTAGTCGACCTAAGGGGAATAGCTTCAGGATACCTAGTAGCATGATCCACTACTACTAGGATGTACATATTTCCTGAGGCTGTGGGAGGTTCCAGTGGACCAACTATGTCCACACCCACTCTTTCAAAGGGGACCCCCACCACTGGAAGTGGAATGAGGGGGGCCTTTTGGTGCCCACCTGTCTTACCACTGGATTGACAGGTGGGGCAGGAGAGGCAAAACTCCTTAACCTTCTTGGACATATTGGGCCAGTAGAAGTGGTTGACTAACCTCTCCCACGTCTTGGTTTGTCCCAAATGCCCAGCAAGGGGAATATCATGGGCTAAGGTCAGAATAAACTCTCTGAACGACTGAGGCACTACCACTCTCCTAGTGGCACCAGGTTTGGGGTCTCTGGCCTCAGTGTACAGGAGTCCATCTTCCCAATAGACCCTATGTGTTCCATTTTTCTTGCCCTTGGACTCTTCAGCAGCTTGCTGCCTAAGGCCTTCAAGAGAGGGACAGGTTTCTTGTCCCTTACGCAGCTCTTCCCTTGAGGGTCCCCCTGGACCTAAGAGCTCAACCTGAGAAGGTTCAAGCTCCAACGGCTCAGTTCCCTCAGAGGGCAGAACTTCTTCCTGAGAAGAGAGGTTCCCTTTTTCTGACTGTGTTGCAGTTGGTTTCCCAACTGACTTTCCTTTTCTCTTGGTAGGCTAGGCCATTTTTCCAGACTCCAGCTCTACTTTTTCACCCTGTGCCTTGCATTGGGCTCTTGTTTTTACACACACCAGTTCAGGGATACCCAGCATGGCTGCATGGGTTTTTAGTTCTACCTCAGCCCATGCTGAGGACTCCAGGTCATTTCCAAGCAGACAGTCTACTGGGATGTTTGAGGAGACCACCACCTGTTTCAGGCCATTGACCCCTCCCCATTCTAAAGTTACCATTGCCATGGGATGTGCTTTAGTTTGATTGTCAGCATTGGTGACTGTATACGTTTTTCCAGTCAGGTATTGGCCAGGGGAAACCAGTTTCTCTGTCACCATGGTGACACTGGCACCTGTATCCCTCAGGCCCTCTACACTTGTCCCATTAATAAAGAGCTGCTGCCTGTATTTTTGCATGTTAGGCGGCCAGGCAGCTAGTGTGGCTAAATCCACCCCACCCTCAGAGACTAGAGTAGCTTCAGTGTGGACCCTGATTTGCTCTGGGCACACTGTTGATCCCACTTGGAGACTAGCCATTCCAGTGTTACCTGGATTGGAGTTTGGAGTGGAACTTTTCTTGGGACAGGCCTTGTCTCCAGTTTGGTGTCCAGACTGACTACAGTTTCGACACCAGGCCTTTTTGGGATCAAAGTTTTTACCCTTGTACCCAGGATTGTTTTGTGAAGAGGCTCTGGGCCCACCCTCCTGTGCAGGTTTTTGGGGGCCTGTAGAAGACTCTTTACTATTTTTATTTTTGGCTGTCTCACCACCTTTCCCCTGGGGAGGTTTTGTGACCCCTTTCTTTTGGTCACCCCCTGTGGAAGTTTTGGACACCCTAGTCTTGACTCAATGGTCCGCCTTCTTTCCCAATTCTTGGGGAGAAATTGGTCCTAGGTCTACCAGATGCTGATGCAGTTTATCATTGAAACAATTACTTAACAGGTGTTCTTTCACAAATAAATTGTACAGCCCATCATAATTACTTACACCTCTGCCTTGAATCCAACCATCTAGTGTTTTTACTGAGTAGTCTACAAAGTCAACCCAGGTCTGGCTCGAGGATTTTTGAGCCCCCCTGAATCTAATCCTATACTCCTCAGTGGAGAATCCAAAGCCCTCAATCAGGGTACCCTTCATGAGGTCATAAGATTCTGCATCTTTTCCAGAGAGTGTGAGGAGTCTATCCCTACACTTTCCTGTGAACATTTCCCAAAGGAGAGCACCCCAGTGAGATCTGTTCACTTTTCTGGTTACACAAGCCCTCTCAAAAGCTGTGAACCATTTGGTGATGTCATCACCATCTTCATATTTAGTTGCAATCCCTTTGGGGATTTTCAACATGTCAGGAGAATCTCTGACCCTAGTTATGTTGCTGCCACCATTGATGGGTCCTAGGCCCATCTCTTGTCTTTCCCTCTCTATGGCTAGGATCTGTCTTTCCAAAGCCAATCTTTTGGCCATCCTGGCTAACTGGATGTCCTCTTCACTGGGGTTATCCTCAGTGATTTCAGAGTTGTTGGTCCCTCCTGTGAGGAAACCAGCATCTCTGACTATTATTTGTGGAGTCAGGGCTTGAGTAGCCCTGCTCTCCCTAAGTAGGACTGGAGGGGGGGAATTTCCCTCCAAGTCACTATCTTCATCCTCTGAGTTGCCACCCTCAGAGGGGTTGGCCTTTTCAAACTCTGCCAAAAGCTCCTGGAGCTGTACTTTGGTAGGTTTGGGGCCCATTGCTATTTTCTTTAGTTTACAGAGTGACCTTAGCTCTCTCATCTGTAGATGGAGGTAAGGTGTGGTGTCGAGTTCCACCACAGCCACATCTGTGCTAGACATTTTGCTTCTAAAAGTTGGAATACTTTTTAAGAATCTAAAACTGGTTCTAGAATCTAATTCAAACTTTTACAAACTTTTAAACTCTAAAAGAAATGCTAAACAGGATCTAACACAAGGCCCTAGCAGGTCTTTTAAGAATTTAGAAAACTTTTCAAATTGCAAAAATCAATTTCTAATGACAATTTTGGAATTTGTCGTGTGATCAGGTATTGGCTGAGTAGTCCAGCAAATGCAAAGTCTTGTACCCCACCGCTGATCCACCAATGTAGGAAGTTGGCTCTGTATGTGCTATTTCAAAGTAAGGAATAGCATGCACAGAGTCCAAGGGTTCCCCTTAGAGGTAAAATAGTGGTAAAAATAGATAATACTAATGCTCTATTTTGTGGTAGTGTGGTCGAGCAGTAGGCTTATCCAAGGAGTAGTGTTAAGCATTTGTTGTACATACACATAGACAATAAATGAGGTACACACACTCAGAGACAAATCCAGCCAATAGGTTTTGTTATAGAAAAATATCTTTTCTTAGTTTATTTTAAGAACCACAGGTTCAAATTTAACATGTAATATCTTGTTTGAAAGGTATTGCAGGTAAGTACATTAGGAACTTTGAATCATTTCAATTGCATGTATACTTTTCAAGTTATTGACAAATAGCTATTTCAAAAGTGGACACAGTGCAATTTTCACAGTTCCTGGGGGAGGTAAGTTTTTGTTAGTTTTACCAGGTAAGTAAGACACTTACAGGGTTCAGGTCTTGGTCCAAGGTAGCCCACCGTTGGGGGTTCAGAGCAACCCCAAAGTTACCACACCAGCAGCTCAGGGCCGGTTAGGTGCAGAGTTCAAAGTGGTGCCCAAAACGCATAGGCTATAATGGAGAGAAGGGGGTGCCCCGGTTCCGGTCTGCTTGCAGGTAAGTACCCGCGTCTTCGGAGGGCAGACCAGGGGGGTTTTGTAGGGCACCGGGGGGGGACACAAGCCCACACAGAAATTTCACCCTCAGCAGCGCGGGGGCGGCCGGGTGCAGTGTAGAAACAAGCGTCGGGTTTTCAATGTTAGTCTATGAGAGATCAAGGGATCTCTTTAGCGCTGCAGGCAGGCAAGGGGGGGCTTCCTCGGGGAAACCTCCACTTGGACAAGGGAGAGGGACTCCTGGGGGTCACTTCTGCAGTGAAAGTTCGGTCCTTCAGGTCCTGGGGGCTGCGGGTGCAGGGTCTTTTCCAGGCGTCGGGACTTAGGTTTCAGAGAGTCGCGGTCAGGGGAAGCCTCGGGATTCCCTCTGCAGGCGGCGCTGTGGGGGCTCAGGGGGGACAGGTTTTGGTACTCACAGTCGTAGAGTAGTCCGGGGGTCCTCCCTGAGGTGTTGGTTCTCCACCAGCCGAGTCGGGGTCGCCGGGTGCAGTGTTGCAAGTCTCACGCTTCTTGCGGGGAGTTGCAGGGTTCTTTCAAGCTGCTTCTGGAAACAAAGTTGCAGTCTTTTTGGAGCAGGTCCGCTGTCCTCGGGAGTTTCTTGTCGTCGTCGAAGCAGGGCAGTCCTCAGAGGATTCAGAGGTCGCTGGTCCCTTTGGAAGGCGTCGCTGGAGCAGAGTTCTTTGGAAGGCAGGAGACAGGCCGGTGAGTTTCTGGAGCCAAGGCAGTTGTTGTCTTCTGGTCTTCCTCTGCAGGGGTTTTCAGCTGGACAGTCCTTCTTCTTGTTGTTGCAGGAATCTAATTTTCTATGGTTCAGGGTAGCCCTTAAATACTAAATTTAAGGGCGTGTTTAGGTCTGGGGGGTTAGTAGCCAATGGCTACTAGCCCTGAGGGTGGGTACACCCTCTTTGTGCCTCCTCCCAAGGGGAGGGGGTCACAATCCTAACCCTATTGGGGGAATCCTCCATCTGCAAGATGGAGGATTTCTAAAAGTTAGAGTCACCTCAGCTCAGGACACCTTAGGGGCTGTCCTGACTGGCCAGTGACTCCTCCTTGTTGCTTTCTTTGTTCCCTCCAGCCTTGCCGCCAAAAGTGGGGGCCGTGGCCGGAGGGGGCGGGCAACTCCACTAAGCTGGAGGGCCCTGCTGGGCTGTGACAAAGGGGTGAGCCTTTGAGGCTCACCGCCAGGTGTCACAGCTCCTGCCTGGGGGAGGTGTTAGCATCTCCACCCAGTGCAGGCTTTGTTACTGGCCTCAGAGTGACAAAGGCACTCTCCCCATGGGGCCAGCAACATGTCTCTAGTGTGGCAGGCTGCTGGAACTAGTCAGCCTACACAGACAGTCGGTTAAGTTTCAGGGAGCACCTCTAAGGTGCCCTCTGGGGTGTATTTTGCAATAAAATGTACACTGGCATCAGTGTGCATTTATTGTGCTGAGAAGTTTGATACCAAACTTCCCAGTTTTCAGTGTAGCCATTATGGTGCTGTGGAGTTCGTGTTTGACAAACTCCCGGACCATATACTCTTATGGCTACCCTGCACTTACAATGTCTAAGGTTTTGTTTAGACACTGTAGGGGTACCATGCTCATGCACTGGTACCCTCACCTATGGTATAGTGCACCCTGCCTTAGGGCTGTAAGGCCTGCTAGAGGGGTGACTGACCTATACTTGCATAGGCAGTGAGAGGCTGGCATGGCACCCTGAGGGGAGTGCCATGTCGACTTACTCGTTTTGTTCTCACTAGCACACACAAGCTGGCAAGCAGTGTGTCTGTGCTGGGTGAGAGGTCTCCAGGGTGGCATAAGACATGCTGCAGCCCTTAGAGACCTTCCTTGGCATCAGGGCCCTTGGTACTAGAAGTACCAGTTACAAGGGACTTATCTGGATGCCAGGGTCTGCCAATTGTGGATACAAAAGTACAGGTTAGGGAAAGAACACTGGTGCTGGGGCCTGGTTAGCAGGCCTCAGCACACTTTCAATTGTAAACATAGCATCAGCAAAGGCAAAAAGTCAGGGGGCAACCATGCCAAGGAGGCATTTCCTTACACAACCCCCCCCCCAAACGAAAGAGGATGAGACTAACCTTTCCCAAGAGAGTCCTCATTTTCTAAGTGGAATAACCTGGAAAGGCCATCTGCATTGGCATGGGCAGTCCCAGGTCTGTGTTCCACTATAAAGTCCATTCCCTGTAGGGAGATGGACCACCTCAACAGTTTAGGATTTTCACCTTTCATTTGCATCAGCCATTTGAGAGGTCTGTGGTCAGTTTGAACGAGGAAGTGAGTCCCAAAGAGGTATGGTCTCAGCTTCTTCAGGGACCAAACCACAGCAAAGGCCTCCCTCTCAATGGCACTCCAACGCTGCTCCCTGGGGAGTAACCTCCTGCTAATGAAAGCAACAGGCTGGTCAAGGCCATCATCATTTGTTTGGGACAAAACTGCCCCTATCCCATGTTCAGAGGCATCTGTCTGCACAATGAACTGCTTAGAATAATCTGGAGCTTTTAGAACTGGTGCTGAGCACATTGCTTGTTTCAGGGTGTCAAAGGCCTGTTGGCATTCCACAGTCCAGTTCACTTTCTTGGGCATTTTCTTGGAGGTGAGTTCAGTGAGGGCTGTCACAATGGATCCATATCCCTTCACAAACCTCCTGTAATACCCAGTCAAGCCAAGGAATGCCCTGACTTGAGTCTGGGTTTTTGGAGCTACCCAGTCCAGAATAGTCTGGATCTTGGGTTGGAGTGGCTGAACTTGGCCTCCACCTACAAGGTGGCCCAAGTAAACCACAGTTCCCTGCCCTATCTGGCATTTGGATGCCTTGATAGAGAGGCCTGCAGATTGCAGAGCCTTCAAAACCTTCTTCAGGTGGACCAGGTGATCCTGCCAGGTGGAGCTAAAGACAGCAATATCATCAAGATAAGCTGTGCTAAAGGAATCCAAGCCAGCAAGGACTTGATTCACCAACCTTTGGAAGGTGGCAGGGGCATTCTTTAAACCAAAGGGCATAACAGTAAACTGATAATGCCCATCAGGTGTGGAGAATGCTGTTTTCTCTTTTGCTCCAGGTGCCATTTTTATTTGCCAGTACCCTGCTGTCAAGTCAAAGGTACTTAAGAATTTGGCAGCACCTAATTTATCTATGAGCTCATCAGCTCTAGGAATTGGATGAGCATCTGTCTTGGTGACAGAATTGAGCCCTCTGTAGTCCACACAAAACCTCATCTCTTTCTTTCCATCTTTGGTGTGAGGTTTGGGGACTAAGACCACTGGGCTAGCCCAGGGGCTCTCAGAGCGCTCAATTACTCCCAATTCCAGCATCTTGTGGACTTCCACCTTAATGCTTTCCTTAACATGGTCAGGCTGTCTAAAGATTTTGTTTTTGACAGGCATGCTGTCTCCTGTGTCCACATCATGGGTACACAGGTGTAAGGAAATGCCTCCTTGGCATGGTTGCCCCCTGACTTTTTGCCTTTGCTGATGCTATGTTTACAATTGAAAGTGTGCTGAGGCCTGCTAACCAGGCCCCAGCACCAGTGTTCTTTCCCTAACCTGTACTTTTGTATCCACAATTGGCAGACCCTGGCATCCAGATAAGTCCCTTGTAACTGGTACTTCTAGTACCAAGGGCCCTGATGCCAAGGAAGGTCTCTAAGGGATGCAGCATGTCTTATGCCACCCTGGAGACCTCTCACTCAGCACAGACACACTGCTTGCCAGCTTGTGTGTGCTAGTGAGGACAAAACGAGTAAGTCGACATGGCACTCCCCTCAGGGTGCCATGCCAGCCTCTCACTGCCTATGCAGTATAGGTAAGACACCCCTCTAGCAGGCCTTACAGCCCTAAGGCAGGGTGCACTATACCATAGGTGAGGGTACCAGTGCATGAGCATGGTACCCCTACAGTGTCTAAACAAAACCTTAGACATTGTAAGTGCAGGGTAGCCATAAGAGTATATGGTCTGGGAGTCTGTCAAACACGAACTCCACAGCACCATAATGGCTACACTGAAAACTGGGAAGTTTGGTATCAAACTTCTCAGCACAATAAATGCACACTGATGCCAGTGTACATTTTATTGTAAAATACACCACAGAGGGCACCTTAGAGGTGCCCCCTGAAACTTAACCGACTGTCTGTGTAGGCTGACTAGTTCCAGCAGCCTGCCACACCAGAGACATGTTGCTGGCCCCATGGGGAGAGTGCCTTTGTCACTCTGAGGCCAGTAACAAAGCCTGCACTGGGTGGAGATGCTAACACCTCCCCCAGGCAGGAGCTGTGACACCTGGCGGTGAGCCTCAAAGGCTCACCCCTTTGTCACAGCCCAGCAGGGCACTCCAGCTTAGTGGAGTTGCCCGCCCCCTCCGGCCACGGCCCCCACTTTTGGCGGCAAGGCTGGAGGGAACAAAGAAAGCAACAAGGAGGAGTCACTGGCCAGTCAGGACAGCCCCTAAGGTGTCCTGAGCTGAGGTGACTCTGACTTTTAGAAATCCTCCATCTTGCAGATGGAGGATTCCCCCAATAGGGTTAGGATTGTGACCCCCTCCCCTTGGGAGGAGGCACAAGGAGGGTGTACCCACCCTCAGGGCTAGTGGCCATTGGCTACTAACCCCCCAGACCTAAACACGCCCTTAAATTTAGTATTTAAGGGCTACCCTGAACCCTAGAAAATTAGATTCCTGCAACTACAAGAAGAAGGACTGCCTAGCTGAAAACCCCTGCAGAGGAAGACCAGAAGACGACAACTGCCTTGGCTCCAGAAACTCACCGGCCTGTCTCCTGCCTTCCAAAGATCCTGCTCCAGCGACGCCTTCCAAAGGGACCAGCGACCTCGACATCCTCTGAGGACTGCCCCTGCTTCGAAAAGACAAGAAACTCCCGAGGACAGCGGACCTGCTCCAAGAAAAGCTGCAACTTTGTTTCCAGCAGCTTTAAAGATCCCTGCAAGCTCCCCGCAAGAAGCGTGAGACTTGCAACACTGCACCCGGCGACCCCGACTCGGCTGGTGGCGATCCAACACCTCAGGAGGGACCCCCGGACTACTCTGATACTGTGAGTACCAAAACCTGTCCCCCCTGAGCCCCCACAGCGCCGCCTGCAGAGGGAATCCCGAGGCTTCCCCTGACCGCGACTCTTTGAACCTAAAGTCCCGACGCCTGGGAGAGACCCTGCACCCGCAGCCCCCAGGACCTGAAGGACCGGACTTTCACTGGAGAAGTGACCCCCAGGAGTCCCTCTCCCTTACCCAAGTGGAGGTTTCCCCGAGGAACCCCCCCCTTGCCTGCCTGCAGCGCTGAAGAGATCCCGAGATCTCTCATAGACTAACATTGCGAACCCGACGCTTGTTTCTACACTGCACCCGGCCGCCCCCGCGCTGCTGAGGGTGAAATTTCTGTGTGGACTTGTGTCCCCCCCGGTGCCCTACAAAACCCCTCTGGTCTGCCCTCCGAAGACGCGGGTACTTACCTGCAAGCAGACCGGAACCGGGGCACCCCCTTCTCTCCATTCTAGCCTATGTGTTTTGGGCACCACTTTGAACTCTGCACCTGACCGGCCCTGAGCTGCTGGTGTGGTGACTTTGGGGTTGCTCTGAACCCCCAACGGTGGGCTACCTTGGACCAAGAACTGAACCCTGTAAGTGTCTTACTTACCTGGTAAAACTAACAAATACTTACCTCCCCTAGGAACTGTGAAAATTGCACTAAGTGTCCACTTTTAAAACAGCTATTTGTCAATAACTTGAAAAGTATACATGCAATTTTGATGATTTGAAGTTCCTAAAGTACTTACCTGCAATACCTTTCGAATGAGCTATTACATGTAGAATTTGAACCTGTGGTTCTTAAAATAAACTAAGAAAATATATTTTTCTATATAAAAACCTATTGACTGGATTTGTCTCTGAGTGTGTGTACCTCATTTATTGTCTATGTGTATGTACAACAAATGCTTAACACTACTCCTTGGATAAGCCTACTGCTCGACCACACTACCACAAAATAGAGCATTAGTATTATCTCTTTTTACCACTATTTTACCTCTAAGGGGAACCCTTGGACTCTGTGCATGCTATTCCTTACTTTGAAATAGCACATACAGAGCCAACTTCCTACATTGGTGGATCAGCGGTGGGGTACAAGACTTTGCATTTGCTGGACTACTCAGCCAATACCTGATCACACGACAAATTCCAAAATTGTCATTAGAAATTGATTTTTGCAATTTGAAAAGTTTTCTAAATTCTTAAAAGTCCTGCTAGGGCCTTGTGTGTTAAGTCCCTGTTTAGCATTGTCTTTTAGAGTTTAAAAGTTTGTTAAAAGTTTGAATTAGATTCTAGAACCAGTTGTAGATTCTTAAAAAGTATTCCAACTTTTAGAAACAAAATGTCTAGCACAGATGTGACTGTGGTGGAACTCGACACCACACCTTACCTCCATCTTAAGATGAGGGAGCTAAGGTCACTCTGTAAAATAAAGAAAATAACAATGGGCCCCAAACCTACCAAAATACAGCTCCAGGAGCTTTTGGCAGAGTTTGAAAAGGCCAACCCCTCTGAGGGTGGCAACTCAGAGGAAGAGGATAGTGACTTGGAGGACAATTCCCCCCTACCAGTCCTATCTAGGGAGAACAGGGTCCCTCAAACCCTGACTCCTAAAATAATAGTCAGAGATGCTGGTTCCCTCACAGGAGAGACCAACACCTCTGAAATCACTGAGGATAGCCCCAGTGAAGAGGACATCCAGTTAGCCAGGATGGCCAAAAGATTGGCTTTGGAAAGACAGATCCTAGCCATAGAGAGGGAAAGACAAGAGATGGGCCTAGGACCCATCAATGGTGGCAGCAACATAAATAGGGTCAGAGATTCTCCTGACATGTTGAAAATCCCTAAAGGGATTGTAACTAAATATGAAGATGGTGATGACATCACCAAATGGTTCACAGCTTTTGAGAGGGCTTGTGTAACCAGAAAAGTGAACAGATCTCACTGGGGTGCTCTCCTTTGGGAAATGTTCACAGGAAAGTGTAGGGATAGACTCCTCACACTCTCTGGACAAGATGCAGAATCTTATGACCTCATGAAGGGTACCCTGATTGAGGGCTTTGGATTCTCCACTGAGGAGTACAGGATTAGGTTCAGGGGGGCTCAAAAATCCTCGAGCCAGACCTGGGTTGACTTTGTTGACTACTCAGTGAAAACACTAGATGGTTGGATTCAAGGCAGTGGTGTAAGTAATTATGATGGGCTGTACAATTTATTTGTGAAAGAACACCTGTTAAGTAATTGTTTCAATGATAAACTGCATCAGCATCTGGTAGACCTAGGACCAATTTCTCCCCAAGAATTGGGAAAGAAGGCGGACCATTGGGTCAAGACTAGGGTGTCCAAGACTTCAACAGGGGGTGACCAAAAGAAAGGGGTCACAAAGACTCCCCAGCAGAAGGGTGATGAGACAACCAAAACTAAAAATAGTAAAGAGTCTTCTACAGGCCCCCAAAAACTTGCACAGGAGGGTGGGCCCAGAGCCTCTTCACAAAACAATGGGTACAAGGGTAAAAACTTTGATCCCAAAAAGGCCTGGTGTCATAGCTGTAAACAGCATGGACACCAAACTGGAGACAAGGCCTGTCCCAAGAAAGGTTCCACTCCAAACTCCCATCCAGGTAACACTGGTATGGCTAGTCTCCAAGTGGGATCAACAGTGTGCCCAGAGCAAATCAGGGTCCACACTGAAGCTACTCTAGTTTCTGAGGGTGGGGTGGATTTAGCCACACTAGCTGTCTGGCCGCCTAACATGCAAAAATACAGACAGCAACTCTTAATTAATGGGACTAGAATAGAGGGCCTGAGGGATACAGGTGCCAGTGTCACCATGGTGACAGAGAAACTGGTTTCCCCTGGCCAATACCTGACTGGAAAAACTTACACAGTCACCAACGCTGACAATCAGAGAAAAGTACATCCCATGGCAATGGTTACTTTAGAATGGGGAGGGGTCAATGGCCTGAAACAGGTGGTGGTCTCCTCAAATATCCCAGTGGACTGTCTGCTTGGAAATGACCTGGAGTCCTCAGCATGGGCTGAGGTAGAGCTAAAAACCCATGCAGCAATGCTGGGTATCCCTGAACTGGTGTGTGTGAAAACAAGAGCACAGTGCAAGGCACAGGGTGAAAAAGTAGAGCTGGAGTCTGGAAAAATGGCCCAGCCTACCAAGAGAACAGGAAAGTCAGTTGGGAAACCAACTGCAACACAGCAAAAGAAAGGGAACCTCTCTTCTCAGGAAGAAGTTCTGCCCTCTGAGGGAACTGAGCCTTTGGAGCTTGAACCTTATCAGGTTGAGCTCTTAGGCCCAGGGGGACCCTCAAGGGAAGAGCTGTGTAAGGGACAAGAAACCTGTCCCTCTCTTGAAGGCCTTAGGCAGCAAGCTGCTGAAGAGTCCAAAGGCAAGAAAAATGGAACACATAGGGTCTATTGGGAAGATGGGCTCCTGTACACTGAGGCCAGAGACCCCAAACCTGGTGCCACTAGGAGAGTGGTAGTGCCTCAGCTGTTCAGAGAGTTCATCCTAACATTGGCCCATGACATTCCCCTTGCTGGACATTTGGGACAAACCAAGACGTGGGAGAGGTTAGTCAACCACTTCTACTGGCCCAATATGTCCAACATGGTTAAGGAGTTTTGCCTCTCCTGCCCCACCTGTCAAGCCAGTGGTAAGACAGGTGGGCATCCAAAGGCCCCCCTCATTCCACTTCCAGTGGTGGGGGTGCCCTTTGAAAGAGTGGGTGTGGACATAGTTGGTCCACTGGAACCTCCCACAGCCTCAGGAAATATGTATATCCTGGTAGTAGTGGATCATGCTACCAGGTATCCTGAAGCTATTCCCCTTAGGTCGACTACTGCCCCTGCAGTAGCCAAGGCCCTCATTGGTATCTTTACCAGAGTGGGTTTCCCTAAGGAGGTGGTGTCTGACAGAGGTACCAACTTCATGTCAGCATACCTAAAGCACATGTGGAATGAGTGTGGAGTGACTTATAAATTCACTACACCTTACCATCCACAAACTAATGGCTTAGTTGAGAGATTCAACAAGACATTAAAGGGCATGATCATGGGGCTCCCAGAAAAACTCAAAAAGAGATGGGATGTCCTCCTGCCATGTCTGCTTTTCGCTTACAGGGAGGTACCACAGAAGGGAGTAGGGTTCTCACCCTTTGAACTTCTGTTTGGTCATCCTGTAAGGGGACCACTTGCCCTTGTTAAAGAAGGCTGGGAGAGACCTCTCCATGAGCCTAAACAGGACATAGTAGACTATGTACTTGGCCTTCGCTCTAGAATGGCAGAGTACATGGAAAAGGCAACCAAAAACCTTGAGGCCAGCCAACAGCTCCAGAAGTTTTGGTATGACCAAAAGGCTGCACTGGTTGAGTTCCAACCAGGGCAGAAGGTCTGGGTTCTGGAGCCTGTGGCTCCCAGGGCACTCCAGGACAAATGGAGTGGCCCTTACCCAGTACTAGAGAGGAAGAGTCAGGTCACCTACTTGGTGGACCTGGGCACAAGCAGGAGCCCCAAAAGGGTGATCCATGTAAACCGCCTTAAGCTCTTCCACGACAGGGCTGATGTCAATCTGTTGATGGTAACAGATGAGGATCAGGAGGCAGAGAGTGAACCTCTCCCTGATCTTCTGTCATCAGACCCAAAAGATGGTACAGTAGATGGAGTGATCTACTCAGACACCCTCTCTGGCCAACAGCAAGCTGATTGTAGGAGAGTCCTACAACAGTTTCCTGAACTCTTCTCCTTAACCCCTGGTCAGACACACCTGTGTACCCATGATGTGGACACAGGAGACAGCATGCCTGTCAAGAACAAAATCTTTAGACAATCTGACCATGTTAAAGAAAGCATCAAGGTGGAAGTCCACAAGATGCTGGAATTGGGAGTCATTGAGCGCTCTGACAGCCCCTGGGCTAGCCCAGTGGTCTTAGTCCCCAAACCTCACACCAAAGATGGAAAGAAAGAGATGAGGTTTTGTGTGGACTACAGAGGGCTCAATTCTGTCACCAAGACAGATGCCCATCCAATTCCAAGAGCTGATGAGCTCATTGATAAATTAGGTGCTGCCAAATTTCTAAGTACCTTTGACTTGACAGCAGGGTACTGGCAAATAAAAATGGCACCTGGAGCAAAAGAAAAGACAGCATTCTCCACACCTGATGGGCATTATCAGTTTACTGTTATGCCCTTTGGTTTAAAGAATGCCCCTGCCACCTTCCAAAGGTTGGTGAATCAAGTCCTTGCTGGCTTGGAGTCCTTTAGCACAGCTTATCTTGATGATATTGCTGTCTTTAGCTCCACCTGGCAGGATCACCTGGTCCACCTGAGGAAGGTTTTGAAGGCTCTGCAATCTGCAGGCCTCTCTATCAAGGCATCCAAATGCCAGATAGGGCAGGGAACTGTGGTTTACTTGGGACACCTTGTAGGTGGAGGCCAAGTTCAGCCACTCCAACCCAAGATCCAGACTATTCTGGACTGGGTAGCTCCAAAAACCCAGACTCAAGTCAGGGCATTCCTTGGCTTGACTGGGTATTACAGGAGGTTTGTGAAGGGATATGGATCCATTGTGACAGCCCTCACTGAACTCACCTCCAAGAAAATGCCCAAGAAAGTAAACTGGACTGTGGACTGCCAACAGGCCTTTGACACCCTGAAACAGGCAATGTGCTCAGCACCAGTTCTCAAAGCTCCAGATTATTCTAAGCAGTTCATTGTGCAGACTGATGCCTCTGAACATGGGATAGGGGCAGTTTTGTCCCAAACAAATGATGATGGCCTTGACCAGCCTGTTGCTTTCATTAGCAGGAGGTTACTCCCCAGGGAGCAGCGTTGGAGTGCCATTGAGAGGGAGGCCTTTGCTGTGGTTTGGTCCCTGAAGAAGCTGAGACCATACCTCTTTGGGACTCACTTCCTAGTTCAAACTGACCACAGACCTCTCAAATGGCTGATGCAAATGAAAGGTGAAAATCCTAAACTGTTGAGGTGGTCCATCTCCCTACAGGGAATGGACTTTATAGTGGAACACAGACCTGGGACTGCCCATGCCAATGCAGATGGCCTTTCCAGGTTCTTCCACTTAGAAAATGAAGACTCTCTTGGGAAAGGTTAGTCTCATCCTCTTTCGTTTGGGGGGGGGTTGTGTAAGGAAATGCCTCCTTGGCATGGTTGCCCCCTGACTTTTTGCCTTTGCTGATGCTATGTTTACAATTGAAAGTGTGCTGAGGCCTGCTAACCAGGCCCCAGCACCAGTGTTCTTTCCCTAACCTGTACTTTTGTATCCACAATTGGCAGACCCTGGCATCCAGATAAGTCCCTTGTAACTGGTACTTCTAGTACCAAGGGCCCTGATGCCAAGGAAGGTCTCTAAGGGATGCAGCATGTCTTATGCCACCCTGGAGACCTCTCACTCAGCACAGACACACTGCTTGCCAGCTTGTGTGTGCTAGTGAGGACAAAACGAGTAAGTCGACATGGCACTCCCCTCAGGGTGCCATGCCAGCCTCTCACTGCCTATGCAGTATAGGTAAGACACCCCTCTAGCAGGCCTTACAGCCCTAAGGCAGGGTGCACTATACCATAGGTGAGGGTACCAGTGCATGAGCATGGTACCCCTACAGTGTCTAAACAAAACCTTAGACATTGTAAGTGCAGGGTAGCCATAAGAGTATATGGTCTGGGAGTCTGTCAAACACGAACTCCACAGCACCATAATGGCTACACTGAAAACTGGGAAGTTTGGTATCAAACTTCTCAGCACAATAAATGCACACTGATGCCAGTGTACATTTTATTGTAAAATACACCACAGAGGGCACCTTAGAGGTGCCCCCTGAAACTTAACCGACTGTCTGTGTAGGCTGACTAGTTCCAGCAGCCTGCCACACCAGAGACATGTTGCTGGCCCCATGGGGAGAGTGCCTTTGTCACTCTGAGGCCAGTAACAAAGCCTGCACTGGGTGGAGATGCTAACACCTCCCCCAGGCAGGAGCTGTGACACCTGGCGGTGAGCCTCAAAGGCTCACCCCTTTGTCACAGCCCAGCAGGGCACTCCAGCTTAGTGGAGTTGCCCGCCCCCTCCGGCCACGGCCCCCACTTTTGGCGGCAAGGCTGGAGGGAACAAAGAAAGCAACAAGGAGGAGTCACTGGCCAGTCAGGACAGCCCCTAAGGTGTCCTGAGCTGAGGTGACTCTGACTTTTAGAAATCCTCCATCTTGCAGATGGAGGATTCCCCCAATAGGGTTAGGATTGTGACCCCCTCCCCTTGGGAGGAGGCACAAGGAGGGTGTACCCACCCTCAGGGCTAGTGGCCATTGGCTACTAACCCCCCAGACCTAAACACGCCCTTAAATTTAGTATTTAAGGGCTACCCTGAACCCTAGAAAATTAGATTCCTGCAACTACAAGAAGAAGGACTGCCTAGCTGAAAACCCCTGCAGAGGAAGACCAGAAGACGACAACTGCCTTGGCTCCAGAAACTCACCGGCCTGTCTCCTGCCTTCCAAAGATCCTGCTCCAGCGACGCCTTCCAAAGGGACCAGCGACCTCGACATCCTCTGAGGACTGCCCCTGCTTCGAAAAGACAAGAAACTCCCGAGGACAGCGGACCTGCTCCAAGAAAAGCTGCAACTTTGTTTCCAGCAGCTTTAAAGATCCCTGCAAGCTCCCCGCAAGAAGCGTGAGACTTGCAACACTGCACCCGGCGACCCCGACTCGGCTGGTGGCGATCCAACACCTCAGGAGGGACCCCCGGACTACTCTGATACTGTGAGTACCAAAACCTGTCCCCCCTGAGCCCCCACAGCGCCGCCTGCAGAGGGAATCCCGAGGCTTCCCCTGACCGCGACTCTTTGAACCTAAAGTCCCGACGCCTGGGAGAGACCCTGCACCCGCAGCCCCCAGGACCTGAAGGACCGGACTTTCACTGGAGAAGTGACCCCCAGGAGTCCCTCTCCCTTACCCAAGTGGAGGTTTCCCCGAGGAACCCCCCCCTTGCCTGCCTGCAGCGCTGAAGAGATCCCGAGATCTCTCATAGACTAACATTGCGAACCCGACGCTTGTTTCTACACTGCACCCGGCCGCCCCCGCGCTGCTGAGGGTGAAATTTCTGTGTGGACTTGTGTCCCCCCCGGTGCCCTACAAAACCCCCCTGGTCTGCCCTCCGAAGACGCGGGTACTTACCTGCAAGCAGACCGGAACCGGGGCACCCCCTTCTCTCCATTCTAGCCTATGTGTTTTGGGCACCACTTTGAACTCTGCACCTGACCGGCCCTGAGCTGCTGGTGTGGTGACTTTGGGGTTGCTCTGAACCCCCAACGGTGGGCTACCTTGGACCAAGAACTGAACCCTGTAAGTGTCTTACTTACCTGGTAAAACTAACAAATACTTACCTCCCCTAGGAACTGTGAAAATTGCACTAAGTGTCCACTTTTAAAACAGCTATTTGTCAATAACTTGAAAAGTATACATGCAATTTTGATGATTTGAAGTTCCTAAAGTACTTACCTGCAATACCTTTCGAATGAGCTATTACATGTAGAATTTGAACCTGTGGTTCTTAAAATAAACTAAGAAAAGATATTTTTCTATATAAAAACCTATTGACTGGATTTGTCTCTGAGTGTGTGTACCTCATTTATTGTCTATGTGTATGTACAACAAATGCTTAACACTACTCCTTGGATAAGCCTACTGCTCGACCACACTACCACAAAATAGAGCATTAGTATTATCTCTTTTTACCACTATTTTACCTCTAAGGGGAACCCTTGGACTCTGTGCATGCTATTCCTTACTTTGAAATAGCACATACAGAGCCAACTTCCTACAACAGGTGTGTCTGACCAGGGGTTAGGGAGAAGAGTTCAGGAAACTGTTGTAGGACTCTCCTACAATCAGCTTGCTGTTGGCCAGAGAGGGTGTCTGAGTAGATCACTCCATCTACTGAGCCATCTTTTGGGTCTGATGACAGAAGATCAGGGAGAGGTTCACTCTCTGCCTCCTGATCCTCATCTGTTACCATCAACAGATTCACATCAGCCCTGTCATGGAAGAGCTTAAGGCGGTTCACATGGATCACCCTCTTGGGGCTCCTGCTTGTGCCCAGGTCCACCAGGTAGGTGACCTGACTCTTCCTTTCTAGCACTGGGTAAGGGCCACTCCATTTGTCCTGGAGTGCCCTGGGAGCCACAGGCTCCAGAACCCAGACTTTCTGCCCTGGTTGGAACTCAACCAGTGCAGCCTTTTGGTCATACCAAAACTTCTGGAGCTGTTGGCTGGCCTCAAGGTTTTTGGTTGCCTTTTCCATGTACTCTGCCATTCTAGAGCGAAGGCCAAGTACATAGTCCACTATGTCTTGTTTAGGCTCATGAAGAGGTCTCTCCCAGCCTTCTTTAACAAGAGCAAGTGGTCCCCTTACAGGGTGGCCAAACAGAAGTTCAAAGGGTGAGAATCCTACTCCCTTCTGTGGCACCTCTCTGTAAGCAAAAAGCAGACATGGCAAGAGGACATCCCATCTCCTTTTGAGTTTTTCTGGGAGCCCCATGATCATGCCTTTTAATGTCTTGTTGAATCTCTCAACTAAGCCATTAGTTTGTGGATGGTATGGTGTAGTGAATTTGTAAGTCACTCCACACTCATTCCACATGTGTTTTAGGTATGCTGACATGAAGTTGGTACCTCTGTCAGACACCACCTCCTTAGGGAAACCCACTCTGGTAAAGATACCAATGAGGGCCTTGGCTACTGCAGGGGCAGTAGTCGACCTAAGGGGAATAGCTTCAGGATACCTAGTAGCATGATCCACTACTACTAGGATGTACATATTTCCTGAGGCTGTGGGAGGTTCCAGTGGACCAACTATGTCCACACCCACTCTTTCAAAGGGGACCCCCACCACTGGAAGTGGAATGAGGGGGGCCTTTGGGTGCCCACCTGTCTTACCACTGGATTGACAGGTGGGGCAGGAGAGGCAAAACTCCTTAACCTTCTTGGACATATTGGGCCAGTAGAAGTGGTTGACTAACCTCTCCCACGTCTTGGTTTGTCCCAAATGCCCAGCAAGGGGAATATCATGGGCTAAGGTCAGAATAAACTCTCTGAACGACTGAGGCACTACCACTCTCCTAGTGGCACCAGGTTTGGGGTCTCTGGCCTCAGTGTACAGGAGTCCATCTTCCCAATAGACCCTATGTGTTCCATTTTTCTTGCCCTTGGACTCTTCAGCAGCTTGCTGCCTAAGGCCTTCAAGAGAGGGACAGGTTTCTTGTCCCTTACACAGCTCTTCCCTTGAGGGTCCCCCTGGGCCTAAGAGCTCAACCTGATAAGGTTCAAGCTCCAAAGGCTCAGTTCCCTCAGAGGGCAGAACTTCTTCCTGAGAAGAGAGGTTCCCTTTTTCTGACTGTGTTGCAGTTGGTTTCCCAACTGACTTTCCTTTTCTCTTGGTAGGCTGGGCCATTTTTCCAGACTCCAGCTCTACTTTTTCACCCTGTGCCTTGCATTGTGCTCTTGTTTTTACACACACCAGTTCAGTGATACCCAGCATGGCTGCATGGGTTTTTAGTTCTACCTCAGCCCATGCTGAGGACTCCAGGTCATTTCCAAGCAGACAGTCTACTGGGATGTTTGAGGAGACCACCACCTGTTTCAGGCCATTGACCCCTCCCCATTCTAAAGTTACCATTGCCATGGGATGTGCTTTAGTTTGATTGTCAGCATTGGTGACTGTATAAGTTTTTCCAGTCAGGTATTGGCCAGGGGAAACCAGTTTCTCTGTCACCATGGTGACACTGGCACCTGTATCCCTCAGGCCCTCTACACTTGTCCCATTAATAAAGAGCTGCTGCCTGTATTTTTGCATGTTAGGCGGCCAGGCAGCTAGTGTGGATAAATCCACCCCACCCTCAGAGACTAGAGTAGCTTCAGTGTGGACCCTGATTTGCTCTGGGCACACTGTTGATCCCACTTGGAGACTAGCCATTCCAGTGTTACCTGGATTGGAGTTTGGAGTGGAACTTTTCTTGGGACAGGCCTTGTCTCCAGTTTGGTGTCCAGACTGACTACAGTTTCGACACCAGGCCTTTTTGGGATCAAAGTTTTTACCCTTGTACCCAGGATTGTTTTGTGAAGAGGCTCTGGGCCCACCCTCCTGTGCAGGTTTTTGGGGGCCTGTAGAAGACTCTTTACTATTTTTATTTTTGGCTGTCTCACCACCTTTCCCCTGGGGAGGTTTTGTGACCCCTTTCTTTTGGTCACCCCCTGTGGAAGTTTTGGACACCCTAGTCTTGACTCAATGGTCCGCCTTCTTTCCCAATTCTTGGGGAGAAATTGGTCCTAGGTCTACCAGATGCTGATGCAGTTTATCATTGAAACAATTACTTAACAGGTGTTCTTTCACAAATAAATTGTACAGCCCATCATAATTACTTACACCACTGCCTTGAATCCAACCATCTAGTGTTTTTACTGAGTAGTCTACAAAGTCAACCCAGGTCTGGCTCGAGGATTTTTGAGCCCCCCTGAATCTAATCCTATACTCCTCAGTGGAGAATCCAAAGCCCTCAATCAGGGTACCCTTCATGAGGTCATAAGATTCTGCATCTTTTCCAGAGAGTGTGAGGAGTCTATCCCTACACTTTCCTGTGAACATTTCCCAAAGGAGAGCACCCCAGTGAGATCTGTTCACTTTTCTGGTTACACAAGCCCTCTCAAAAGCTGTGAACCATTTGGTGATGTCATCACCATCTTCATATTTAGTTGCAATCCCTTTGGGGATTTTCAACATGTCAGGAGAATCTCTGACCCTAGTTATGTTGCTGCCACCATTGATGGGTCCTAGGCCCATCTCTTGTCTTTCCCTCTCTATGGCTAGGATCTGTCTTTCCAAAGCCAATCTTTTGGCCATCCTGGCTAACTGGATGTCCTCTTCACTGGGGTTATCCTCAGTGATTTCAGAGTTGTTGGTCCCTCCTGTGAGGGAACCAGCATCTCTGACTATTATTTGTGGAGTCAGGGCTTGAGTAGCCCTGCTCTCCCTAAGTAGGACTGGAGGGGGGGAATTTCCCTCCAAGTCACTATCTTCATCCTCTGAGTTGCCACCCTCAGAGGGGTTGGCCTTTTCAAACTCTGCCAAAAGCTCCTGGAGCTGTACTTTGGTAGGTTTGGGGCCCATTGCTATTTTCTTTAGTTTACAGAGTGACCTTAGCTCTCTCATCTGTAGATGGAGGTAAGGTGTGGTGTCGAGTTCCACCACAGCCACATCTGTGCTAGACATTTTGCTTCTAAAAGTTGGAATACTTTTTAAGAATCTAAAACTGGTTCTAGAATCTAATTCAAACTTTTACAAACTTTTAAACTCTAAAAGAAATGCTAAACAGGATCTAACACAAGGCCCTAGCAGGTCTTTTAAGAATTTAGAAAACTTTTCAAATTGCAAAAATCCACTTCTAATGACAATTTTGGAATTTGTCGTGTGATCAGGTATTGGCTGAGTAGTCCAGCAAATGCAAAGTCTTGTACCCCACCGCTGATCCACCAATGTAGGAAGTTGGCTCTGTATGTGCTATTTCAAAGTAAGGAATAGCATGCACAGAGTCCAAGGGTTCCCCTTAGAGGTAAAATAGTGGTAAAAATAGATAATACTAATGCTCTGTTTTGTGGTAGTGTGGTCGAGCAGTAGGCTTATCCAAGGAGTAGTGTTAAGCATTTGTTGTACATACACATAGACAATAAATGAGGTACACACACTCAGAGACAAATCCAGCCAATAGGTTTTGTTATAGAAAAATATCTTTTCTTAGTTTATTTTAAGAACCACAGGTTCAAATTTAACATGTAATATCTTGTTTGAAAGGTATTGCAGGTAAGTACATTAGGAACTTTGAATCATTTCAATTGCATGTATACTTTTCAAGTTATTGACAAATAGCTATTTCAAAAGTGGACACAGTGCAATTTTCACAGTTCCTGGGGGAGGTAAGTTTTTGTTAGTTTTACCAGGTAAGTAAGACACTTACAGGGTTCAGGTCTTGGTCCAAGGTAGCCCACCGTTGGGGGTTCAGAGCAACCCCAAAGTTACCACACCAGCAGCTCAGGGCCGGTTAGGTGCAGAGTTCAAAGTGGTGCCCAAAACGCATAGGCTATAATGGAGAGAAGGGGGTGCCCCGGTTCCGGTCTGCTTGCAGGTAAGTACCCGCGTCTTCGGAGGGCAGACCAGGGGGGTTTTGTAGGGCACCGGGGGGGACACAAGCCCACACAGAAATTTCACCCTCAGCAGCGCGGGGGCGGCCGGGTGCAGTGTAGAAACAAGCGTCGGGTTTTCAATGTTAGTCTATGAGAGATCAAGGGATCTCTTTAGCGCTGCAGGCAGGCAAGGGGGGGCTTCCTCGGGGAAACCTCCACTTGGACAAGGGAGAGGGACTCCTGGGGGTCACTTCTGCAGTGAAAGTTCAGTCCTTCAGGTCCTGGGGGCTGCGGGTGCAGGGTCTTTTCCAGGCGTCGGGACTTAGGTTTCAGAGAGTCGCGGTCAGGGGAAGCCTCGGGATTCCCTCTGCAGGCGGCGCTGTGGGGGCTCAGGGGGGACAGGTTTTGGTACTCACAGTCGTAGAGTAGTCCGGGGGTCCTCCCTGAGGTGTTGGTTCTCCACCAGCCGAGTCGGGGTCGCCGGGTGCAGTGTTGCAAGTCTCACGCTTCTTGCGGGGAGTTGCAGGGTTCTTTAAAGCTGCTTCTGGAAACAAAGTTGCAGTCTTTTTGGAGCAGGTCCGCTGTCCTCGGGAGTTTCTTGTCGTCGTCGAAGCAGGGCAGTCCTCAGAGGATTCAGAGGTCGCTGGTCCCTTTGGAAGGCGTCGCTGGAGCAGAGTTCTTTGGAAGGCAGGAGACAGGCCGGTGAGTTTCTGGAGCCAAGGCAGTTGTTGTCTTCTGGTCTTCCTCTGCAGGGGTTTTCAGCTGGGCAGTCCTTCTTCTTGTTGTTGCAGGAATCTAATTTTCTAGGGTTCAGGGTAGCCCTTAAATACTAAATTTAAGGGCGTGTTTAGGTCTGGGGGGTTAGTAGCCAATGGCTACTAGCCCTGAGGGTGGGTACACCCTCTTTGTGCCTCCTCCCAAGGGGAGGGGGTCACAATCCTAACCCTATTTGGGGAATCCTCCATCTGCAAGATGGAGGATTTCTAAAAGTTAGAGTCACCTCAGCTCAGGACACCTTAGGGGCTGTCCTGACTGGCCAGTGACTCCTCCTTGTTGCTTTCTTTGTTCCCTCCAGCCTTGCCGCCAAAAGTGGGGGCCGTGGCCGGAGGGGGCGGGCAACTCCACTAAGCTGGAGGGCCCTGCTGGGCTGTGACAAATGGGTGAGCCTTTGAGGCTCACCGCCAGGTGTCACAGCTCCTGCCTGGGGGAGGTGTTAGCATCTCCACCCAGTGCAGGCTTTGTTACTGGCCTCAGAGTGACAAAGGCACTCTCCCCATGGGGCCAGCAACATGTCTCTAGTGTGGCAGGCTGCTGGAACTAGTCAGCCTACACAGACAGTCGGTTAAGTTTCAGGGGGCACCTCTAAGGTGCCCTCTGGGGTGTATTTTGCAATAAAATGTACACTGGCATCAGTGTGCATTTATTGTGCTGAGAAGTTTGATACCAAACTTCCCAGTTTTCAGTGTAGCCATTATGGTGCTGTGGAGTTCGTGTTTGACAAACTCCCAGACCATATACTCTTATGGCTACCCTGCACTTACAATGTCTAAGGTTTTGTTTAGACACTGTAGGGGTACCATGCTCATGCACTGGTACCCTCACCTATGGTATAGTGCACCCTGCCTTAGGGCTGTAAGGCCTGCTAGAGGGGTGACTGACCTATACTTGCATAGGCAGTGAGAGGCTGGCATGGCACCCTGAGGGGAGTGCCATGTCGACTTACTCGTTTTGTTCTCACTAGCACACACAAGCTGGCAAGCAGTGTGTCTGTGCTGGGTGAGAGGTCTCCAGGGTGGCATAAGACATGCTGCAGCCCTTAGAGACCTTCCTTGGCATCAGGGCCCTTGGTACTAGAAGTACCAGTTACAAGGGACTTATCTGGATGCCAGGGTCTGCCAATTGTGGATACAAAAGTACAGGTTAGGGAAAGAACACTGGTGCTGGGGCCTGGTTAGCAGGCCTCAGCACACTTTCAATTGTAAACATAGCATCAGCAAAGGCAAAAAGTCAGGGGGCAACCATGCCAAGGAGGCATTTCCTTACAGGAACCCTTGGACTCTGTGCATGCTATTCCTTACTTTGAAATAGCACATACAGAGCCAACTTCCTACAGTGTTATTTGAAATTCATATTAGTTAGATGCGGTCTGCAATGAGTCAAAGTAGGGATAGAGGAGGGAAGATCAAGAAAGGAAGATCCAACGGGCTGCGTGGCCTGCACTCAACAGGTTATTAAAGAGACCTTGGTGAACCGCCTCTGCATTATCAGGCATTGCGCTAACCACTGAGGTGCTGGCATACCTTGATATGTTGCCACTAACAATGCTGGAGGGCCCTTAATGGACAGAACTGGAGGCTCTACTCACCATACAAGAGATTATACAGGCGATTGATTCTCTTAAAACAGCAAAGGCTCCAGCCATTGATGGGCTCCCCACTGAGCTCTATTGTGTTTTCTCTGAGACTATGGCCGATAGATTGCTCCCAGACTATCAGGAGGCCCTAGAACGAGGAGAGCTTACCACATCCATGCGCGAATCAATAATTGTGCTCATCCCCAAACCTGGGAAAGACACTATGGAGGTGGCCTTTCTTTGGGCCCACATCTCTCCTGAATGTGGACAAAAAGATTCTAGGACAGCTCTTGGCGAGGCGTCTGCTTCGTCCCCTCCCTGGACTGGTTCACCCTGACCAGTCCCGCTTCATACCACACAGCAATACCCTTTGTAATCTTCGACGGTTGGCTTATATGCTTCATGCCCCTTTCTTAGCCTAGGACCAATATACTCTTGCCTTTCTCGACATAGAAAATTCATTCAATTTGGTCTGCTATGACTATATGTGGCAGGTGCTGGATAGACTGCGGTTGGGTACCAAATGTATTGCCTGGGTGAAGCTGCTGTATACTAAATCGCTGGCCCAAGTGCCCACTGGAGTTTGGTGAACTCTCTGGCCTCTGTGTGAACAAATCAAAGTTTGTGCTGTTTCCTTTGGGTCAGTTGTAGGGACTAGGGGTTGCCCTGCTCCTTGAGTTGGGAATGGGCCACCACTAGCGTTCACTACCTCGGTATGCATGTGGCACATAGGGCACAGCTATGCCATATTTTAAATAGGGGACAAGTGATCAATAGTTTGAAGTTTTCCATTAAGTTCTGAAACACCTTCAAATGTTCCCTGATAAGGAAGCAATACCTGTGCATAAAGGGGCATTCCAGCAGACCGACAGATTCACCTCCGCTAGCACCACAAAGCCACCTCCAGTATTAACCCCGGTCAGGGAAGCACCACTGCTCTGTTAAGAAATTTTGCTAGCAGGACGTCCTGATTACTCTCCATCCCTACGTGTCCCAGTTCTTCAAGATGTGCTCCATCCAGCCGCTGAGTAATCCATTGCAGCTGCGTCACCAGGTAATATAATTTCAAAATCTGGGGCGCCCAATCCCCCATAGTCTGGTGGATGCCGGAGAATTTCCAATGAGACCTGACTACATCCACCTTCCCAAATGAGTTCCCGGAGGAGTGAGTGTAATCGTTTAAACCAAGTAGATGGAATCTTAATCAGTTGATTGACAACAAAATATAATAATCTAGGCAACATTATCATTTTGGTTAAGGAGATACATGCCGTGACCAGTAGTTTCAAGGATCTCCAAAATTTTACACATGATCTGAGTAACCTAACAGCTATGCCTAAGTTAGCATCCTGCAAATCAACCAGAGAATGAAACACTTGAAAGCCAAGGTATTTAAAGGACACTGGAGACCAGAACAGGTCCTGTGGAAGAGTTTGGGGTCATGTGGCTCCCGCTGCCAGAGGGAACAAATAACAAATAAGATTTAGTTGCATTTACATGTATGCTAGCGTGAGTTGCAAAGTCCCTCAACAGGGACAACTCATTTGTTGCTCCTCGGATATCGTCTTCAAAGTAAAGCAGCAAGTCATCTGCATAGAAGTATATGATATGTTCCCTGCCCTCTAGCCTCACCCCATATCCTGTCCCTTTCAGGTGGAAAAGTCCTGCCAGAAGCTCAATGGCTAATGCAAAATGGAGGGGGGATAATGGGCCTTGGTAGATCGCAAATTGCGCGGAGACCTTGTCACTTGTTTTCACCCTGGATGTGGGGTGAGTGTAAACCAACCTGACCCATTTCACCCAATCCTCCCCTAGTCCATAACAGCAAACAGAAAGTCCCAGGGGTTAAAGTCGAAGGCCTTTTCAAGGTCCACCGACATCAGGGTTGCATTTGGGTGAAGGTGCACTTCCAGGTGGTTCAGTATATACTACATTCTGCAGATGTCAAGGGAAGGGCTCTTGGATGGGATGAACTCATTAGGATCTGGTTATTAAGGTTTGCATATGGGGCAGTAGTTGCAGGTGTAATATGTTACTGAGAATTTTAAAGTTCATATTCAGCATAGAAAGGGGGTGGAACACCGATGGAGGTGTGCCCGCTGCTGTGGACTTGAGTAGAGGGCTCACCAGCGCATCTCTGGTTGATTCCGGTAGGACTCCCTATCGCAGGGATTCCTCATAAAGTATCATTAACTTAAGGGCCAGGACATTAGAGAAAACAGCATAAAATTCTGCTGGCAGACCGTCTGATCTGGGATCTTACCAAATGCCATCTCTCTAATGGCTGTTTTAATCTCTTTTAAGTGTCACTGGGCCACCAAGTATTTCCCGAGCTTCAGGGTCTACCTCTCTCAGGGGTATGGAGGCCAGGAAATCAGTCACCACTCTCACTAAGAGATGCTCTTGGTCCCCATACATTTCTCATAGTATTCCTGAAAGGCAGTGTTGATGTCCCTTGGAGAATATGAGAGGGTTCCATCTCTTGTCAGTATCTGTGTAATGGGTCTACCCCAAGTGTCTGACCTAACCAGCGATGGCAATAATCTGCCTGCTCTGCCATTTTAATTGTGCGCTATGTATTCCGTATAATCAGGACAGCGTAGGTGTTCAGGTGCCACATGGTATTTTTTCCTTGTCTCTTTGTGTAGTTCCTGGGCTCCTTCCTCCAACCCCAACAGATTATCAAGTTCATGCAGCCAGGCCTCCAATGTTTTAAGTTCATCAGTGAGTTCCCTCCGAATCCCACCCTCTGCCCAATGCCATGAATTCATACCAAAACCTTCAATTCATCCTATTCTATAAGAGTAATGGATGCTAATCCCTTATTATGTTCAAAATAGAAAGAGCTGTCTGCAGGGAGTCTTTAAAACAATATCTTCCAGCATCAGAGGGTGAAGCCTCCATAAGGGCATCGCTGGATGATCAGTAACAAATGTCTGTGGTCCAACAATGTACTTCCCAAATACTGTGTGTGTAGTACATGTGTTTCCAGTGTGTTAGAACATGTGAACATATAAAGCCTGGTGTGTAAGTTATATATGTGTGAATAATATCAGTATTTGCGTACCTGGTCATGTTGTACGCTCTAGCTCCCTGAAAGGTCTCAGTGGTGGAGCCATTGCCTAAATCCCTGTAAGACATTACAAACCAGGGCTCCTGACAGAGGAGGTGTGCACCTGTCCAAATTTTCATCCACCACACAGTTAAAGTCACCACCAAGTACAAAATCCCCTCTACCCATGGTGGCCAGGGGGCTGGACAACCCTTGGAGTCACGCCATCTGGTCTTGGTTCGTGGCATATATACATCCCAGAGTGATTTCTTCACCCATCAATCTGCCCTTGACCGATACACATCGACCCTCTTTGTCAGTCGAGGAGTATATATACTCAAAGGGTGTTCCCACCCTTATCCATATCAGCACTCCTTGGGAATAAGCAGAGTAAGAGATTGCATAAATCTGGCTCCACCACCTATGACACAACCGCTCTATTTCTGCATTCAGTAAATGCGTCTCTTGTAGCATAACTATCTGTGCACCACACCTTCTCAAATACCTATGAATATTATGACATTTGGAAGCAGATCCATTCCCCCTAATGTTCAAGGAAATATAAAAGTAATTGCGTTCCTCAGCTCATCCATCTGTGCAGCAGACACACAGAGGCCTGATATATAATTCGGCCCCAACACCCCACCCCTCCAACCTGCAGGCTACACAGTAACCCCTGAGGATCAGCAACAACAGTTCCCACTACAAATGCCTGCACCAAAGGGCAGCCCAGCAATGACCGGCTGTCCAAACCTGTAACTCAAAAACATTGTTTGAACATCACCACCTCCAGTTACTTGGCAAGGGCAATCCTCCCGGGCTTTCAAAATAGGAATTTTCCTCTGGATTCCGCCCTAGCCAGAGATGTCTCAAGTAAAGATGCTGTAAGATCCCATGGGATCTAGGCCTCTGCCAGCCCCTCATTCAGTGATCTCAGTACCCTATGGGTTCCCCAGCTCCAAAACATGTTCAGGGTTGAAGTGTCCTCAATCCACTGAGTCCCGGATCCGCATCTGCCTGGCCCCCTTGACTATCCATCATATCAAATCAAATCTTCTGCAGTCTGAGGAGTTATATTAGGTAGGGTATCTCCTTTAGAGCTAGAGGCCTCCAAAGCAGAGGCGTTCGGGCCATGTTCCAAAGTTGTTTCATCCACTCCCAGGTCATTTGTGTTAACACTATCTCCGCCACCACTTGGAGCGCTGCTGCTCGTTCTTGCTCAGTCTGAGAGGGAGACGGTTTCATCAGTGAGGAAAACCCGTAGCCACCTCTGGTTCTTTTCCTAGGGCATTGTCTGGGGCCTTGGGGTCTGAATCTAGGCCTAGGGAGTGGTGCTTTCAGCCATGTCCACGTGTCTTCCGGCGTGCTGAAGAAGTTAGTGGCCCCATCTAGGACAATCTGTAGCTTCGCCAGGAACATCAACAAATATTGTATAACTTTCTTGCGGAGGGCCAATTTGATTCCCTGATAGGACGCCTATTGGGCCTGAACCTTTGCCATGAAGTCTGGAAACACCAGCACCTTTCCGTTGCCTGCCACAAAATGGCCAATGTCCCGAGCCTCCTGAAGGATGATATCCTTGTCTCTTAAGTGCAGGAGTCACTCCACCACTAACCATGGGGGATGGCATGGCGCCTATAGCCGCGCCGCCACCCTGTGCTCCCTCTCCAGAGCAAAGAATGAGGTAAGGTGGTTAGTGGCTGTAAGGAAATGCCTCCTTGGCATGGTTACCCCCTGACTTTTTGCCTTTGCTGATGCTATGTTTTGAATTGAAAGTGTGCTGAGGTCTGCTAACCAGGCCCCAGCACCAGTGTTCTTTCCCTAACCTGTACTTTTGATTCCACAATTGGCACACCCTGGCATCCAGATAAGTCCCTTGTAACTGGTACCTCTGGTACCAAGGGCCCTGATGCCAGGGAAGGTCTCTAAGGGCTGCAGCATGTATTATGCCACCCTAGAGACCCCTCACTCAACACAGCCACACTGCTTACCAGCTTGTGTGTGCTAGTGAGAACAAAATGAGTAAGTCGACATGGCACTCCCCTCAGGGTGCCATGCCAGCCTCTCACTGCCTATGCAGTATAGTTAAGACACCCCTTTAGCAGGCCTTACAGCCCTAAGGCAGGGTGCACTATACCATAGGTGAGGGTACCAGTGCATGAGCACTGTGCCCCTACAGTGTCTAAGCAAAACCTTAGACATTGTAAGTGCAGGGTAGCCATAAGAGTATATGGTCTGGGAGTCTGTCAAACACGAACTCCACAGCACCATAATGGCTACACTGAAAACTGGGAAGTTTGGTATCAAACTTCTCAGCACACTAAATGCACACTGATGCCAGTGTACATTTTATTGTAAAATACACCACAGAGGGCACCTTAGAGGTGCCCCCTGAAACTTAACCGACTCTCTGTGTAGGCTGACTGGTTCCAGCAGCCTGCCACACTAGAGACATGTTGGTGGCCCCATGGGGAGAGTGCCTTTGTCACTCTGAGGCCAGTAACAAAGCCTGCACTGGGTGGAGATGCTAACACCTCCCCCAGGCAGGAGCTGTAACACCTGGCGGTGAGCCTCAAAGGCTCACCCCTTTGTCACAGCACCGCAGGACACTCCAGCTAGTGGAGTTGCCCGCCCCCTCCGGCCCCGGCCCCCACTTTTGGCGGCAAGGCCGGAGAAAATAATGAGAATAACAAGGAGGAGTCACTGGCCAGTCAGGACAGCCCCTAAGGTGTCCTGAGCTGAGGTGACTCTAACTTTTAGGAATCCTCCATCTTGCAGATGGTGGATTCCCCCAATAGGATTAGGGATGTGACCCCCTCCCCTTGGGAGGAGGCACAAAGAGGGTGTACCCACCCTCAGGGCTAGTAGCCATTGGCTACTAACCCCCCAGACCTAAACACGCCCTTAAATTTAGTATTTAAGGGCTTCCCTGAACCTAAAGATTTAGATTCCTGCAACTACAAGAAGAAGGACTGCTGAGCTGAAAGACCCCTGCAGAGGAAGGCCAGAAGACACCAACTGCCTTGGTCCCAGACTTACCGGCCTGTCTCCTGCCTTCCAAAGAACCCTGCTCCAGCGACGCTTTCCAAGGGACCAGCGACCTCTGAATCCTCCGAGGACTGCCTTGCTTTGAAAAAGACAAGAAACTCCTGAGGACAGCGGCACTGCTCCAAAAGAACTGCAACTTTGTTACAAGGAGCAGACTTAAAGACCCCTGCAACTCCCCGCAAGAAGCGTGAGACTTGCAACACTGCACCCGGCGACCCCGACTCGACTGGTGGAGAACAACCAACTCAGGGAGGACCCTCCGGCGACTCTACGACTGTGAGTAACCAAAGTTGTCCCCCCTGAGCCCCCACAGCGACGCCTGCAGAGAGAATCCCCAGGCTCCCCCTGACCGCGACTGTCTGAACTCCATTTCCCGACGGCTGGAAAAGACCCTGCACCCGCAGCCCCCAGCCCCTAAAGAAACGGAACTTCTGTGCAGGAGTGACCCCCAGGAGGCCCTCTCCCTTGCCCAGGTGGTGGCTACCCCGAGGAGCCCCCCCCTTGCCTGCCTGCGACGCTGAAGAGATCCCTTGATCTCTCATTGACTTCCATTGAAAACCCGATGCGTGTTTGCACACTGCACCCGGCCGCCCCCGCGCTGCTGAGGGTGTACTTTCTGTGCTGACTTGTGTCCCCCCCGGTGCCCTACAAAACCCCCCCCGGTCTGCCCTCCGAAGACGCGGGTACTTACCTGCTGGCAGACTGGAACCGGGGCACCCCCTTCTCTCCATTGAAGCCTATGTGTTTTGGGCACCTCTTTGACCTTTGCACCTGACCGGCCCTGAGCTGCTGGTGTGATAACTTTGGGGTTGCTCTGAACCCCCAACGGTGGGCTACCTTGGACCAAAAACTGAAACCTGTAAGTGCCTTACTTACCTGTTGAAACTAACAATAACTTACCTCCCCCAGGAACTGTGAAAATTGCACTGTGTCCACTTTTAAAACAGCTTATTGTGTTTTATGTAAAAAGTATACATGCTAAAGTAATGATTCAATGTTCCTAGAGTACTTACCTGCAATACCTTTCAAAAGAGCTATTACATGTAAAATTTGAACCTGTGGTTCTTAAAATAAACTAAGAAAATATATTTTTCTATAACAAAACCTATTGGCTGGATTTGTCTCTGAGTGTGTGTACCTCATTTATTGTCTATGGGTATGTACAACAAATGCTTAACACTACTCCTTGGATAAGCCTACTGCTCGACCACACTACCACAAAATAGAGTGTAAGGAAATGCCTCCTTGGCATGGTTGCCCCCTGACTTTTTGCCTTTGCTGATGCTATGTTTACAATTGAAAGTGTGCTGAGGCCTCCTAACCAGGCCCCAGCACCAGTGTTCTTTCCCTAACCTGTACTTTTGTATCCACAATTGGCAGACCCTGGCATCCAGATAAGTCCCTTGTAACTGGTACTTCTAGTACCAAGGGCCCTGATGCCAAGGAAGGTCTCTAAGGGCTGCAGCATGTCTTATGCAACCCTGGAGACCTCTCACTCAGCACAGACACACTGCTTGCCAGCTTGTGTGTGCTAGTGAGGACAAAACGAGTAAGTCGACATGGCACTCCCCTCAGGGTGCCATGCCAGCCTCTCACTGCCTATGCAGTATAGGTAAGACACCCCTCTAGCAGGCCTTACAGCCCTAAGGCAGGGTGCACTATACCATAGGTGAGGGTACCAGTGCATGAGCATGGTACCCCTACAGTGTCTAAACAAAACCTTAGACATTGTAAGTGCAGGGTAGCCATAAGAGTATATGGTCTGGGAGTTTGTCAAACACGAACTCCACAGCACCATAATGGCTACACTGAAAACTGGGAAGTTTGGTATCAAACTTCTCAGCACAATAAATGCACACTGATGCCAGTGTACATTTTATTGCAAAATACACCCCAGAGGGCACCTTAGAGGTGCCCCCTGAAACTTAACCGACTGTCTGTGTAGGCTGACTAGTTCCAGCAGCCTGCCACACCAGAGACATGTTGCTGGCCCCATGGGGAGAGTGCCTTTGTCACTCTGAGGCCAGTAACAAAGCCTGCACTGGGTGGAGATGCTAACACCTCCCCCAGGCAGGAGCTGTAACACCTGGCGGTGAGCCTCAAAGGCTCACCCCTTTGTCACAGCCCAGCAGGGCACTCCAGCTTAGTGGAGTTGCCCGCCCCCTCCGGCCACGGCCCCCACTTTTGGCGGCAAGGCTGGAGGGAACAAAGAAAGCAACAAGGAGGAGTCACTGGCCAGTCAGGACAGCCCCTAAGGTGTCCTGAGCTGAAGTGACACTAACTTTTAGAAATCCTCCATCTTGCAGATGGAGGATTCCCCCAATAGGGTTAGGATTGTGACCCCCTCCCCTTGGGAGGAGGCACAAAGAGGGTGTACCCACCCTCAGGGCTAGTAGCCATTGGCTACTAACCCCCCAGACCTAAACACGCCCTTAAATTTAGTATTTAAGGGCTACCCTGAACCCTAGAAAGTTAGATTCCTGCAACTACAAGAAGAAGGACTGCCTAGCTGAAAACCCCTGCAGAGGAAGACCAGAAGACGACAACTGCCTTGGCTCCAGAAACTCACCGGCCTGTCTCCTGCCTTCCAAAGAACTCTGCTCCAGCGACGCCTTCCAAGGGACCAGCGACCTCTGAATCCTCTGAGGACTGCCCTGCTTCGAAAAAGACAAGAAACTCCCGAGGACAGCGGACCTGCTCCAAAAAGACTGCAACTTTGTTTCAAGGAGCAGCTTTAAAGACCCTGCAATCTCCCCGCAAGAAGCGTGAGACTTGCAACACTGCACCCGGCGACCCCGACTCGGCTGGTGGAGAACCAACACCTCAGGGAGGACCCCCGGACTACTCTACGACTGTGAGTACCAAAACCTGTCCCCCCTGAGCCCCCACAGCGCCGCCTGCAGAGGGAATCCTGAGGCTTCCCCTGACCGCGACTCTCTGAAACCTAAGTCCCGACGCCTGGAAAAGACCCTGCACCCGCAGCCCCCAGGACCTGAAGGACTGAACTTTCACTGCAGAAGTGACCCCCAGGAGTCCCTCTCCCTTGTCCAAGTGGAGGTTTCCCCGAGGAACCCCCCCCCTTGCCTGCCTGCAGCGCTAAAGAGATCCCTTGATCTCTCATAGACTAACATTGAAAACCCGACGCTTGTTTCTACACTGCACCCGGCCGCCCCCGCGCTGCTGAGGGTGAAATTTCTGTGTGGGCTTGTGTCCCCCCCGGTGCCCTACAAAACCCCCCTGGTCTGCCCTCCGAAGACGCGGGTACTTACCTGCAAGCAGACCGGAACCGGGGCACCCCCTTCTCTCCATTATAGCCTATGCGTTTTGGGCACCACTTTGAACTCTGCACCTAACCGGCCCTGAGCTGCTGGTGTGGTAACTTTGGGGTTGCTCTGAACCCCCAACGGTGGGCTACCTTGGACCAAGACCTGAACCCTGTAAGTGTCTTACTTACCTGGTAAAACTAACAAAAACTTACCTCCCCCAGGAACTGTGAAAATTGCACTGTGTCCACTTTTGAAATAGCTATTTGTCAATAACTTGAAAAGTATACATGCAATTGAAATGATTCAAAGTTCCTAATGTACTTACCTGCAATACCTTTCAAACAAGATATTACATGTTAAATTTGAACCTGTGGTTCTTAAAATAAACTAAGAAAAGATATTTTTCTATAACAAAACCTATTGGCTGGATTTGTCTCTGAGTGTGTGTACCTCATTTATTGTCTATGTGTATGTACAACAAATGCTTAACACTACTCCTTGGATAAGCCTACTGCTCGACCACACTACCACAAAATAGAGCATTGGTATTATCTATTTTTACCACTATTTTACCTCTAAGGGGAACCCTTGGACTCTGTGCATGCTATTCCTTACTTTGAAATAGCACATACAGAGGCAACTTCCTACATTGGTGGATCAGCGGTGGGGTACAAGACTTTGCATTTGCTGGACTACTCAGCCAATACCTGATCACACGACAAATTCCAAAATTGTCATTAGAAATTGATTTTTGCAATTTGAAAAGTTTTCTAAATTCTTAAAAGACCTGCTAGGGCCTTGTGTTAGATCCTGTTTAGCATTTCTTTTAGAGTTTAAAAGTTTGTAAAAGTTTGAATTAGATTCTAGAACCAGTTGTAGATTCTTAAAAAGTATTCCAACTTTTAGAAGCAAAATGTCTAGCACAGATGTGACTGTGGTGGAACTCGACACCACACCTTACCTCCATCTTAAGATGAGGGAGCTAAGGTCACTCTGTAAAATAAAGAAAATAACAATGGGCCCCAAACCTACCAAAATACAGCTCCAGGAGCTTTTGGCAGAGTTTGAAAAGGCCAACCCCTCTGAGGGTGGCAACTCAGAGGAAGAGGATAGTGACTTGGAGGAAAATTCCCCCCTACCAGTCCTATCTAGGGAGAACAGGGTCTCTCAAACCCTGACTCCAAAAATAATAGTCAGAGATGCTGGTTCCCTCACAGGAGAGACCAACACCTCTGAAATCACTGAGGATAACTCCAGTGAAGAGGACATCCAGTTAGCCAGGATGGCCAAAAGATTGGCTTTGGAAAGACAGATCCTAGCCATAGAGAGGGAAAGACAAGAGATGGGCCTAGGACCCATCAATGGTGGCAGCAACATAAATAGGGTCAGAGATTCTCCTGACATGTTGAAAATCCCTAAAGGGATTGTAACTAAATATGAAGATGGTGATGACATCACCAAATGGTTCACAGCTTTTGAGAGGGCTTGTGTAACCAGAAAAGTGAACAGATCTCACTGGGGTGCTCTCCTTTGGGAAATGTTCACAGGAAAGTGTAGGGATAGACTCCTCACACTCTCTGGACAAGATGCAGAATCTTATGACCTCATGAAGGGTACCCTGATTGAGGGCTTTGGATTCTCCACTGAGGAGTATAGGATTAGATTCAGGGGGGCTCAAAAATCCTCGAGCCAGACCTGGGTTGACTTTGTAGACTACTGTAAGGAAATGCCTCCTTGGCATGGTTGCCCCCTGACTTTTTGCCTTTGCTGATGCTATGTTTACAATTGAAAGTGTGCTGAGGCCTGCTAACCAGGCCCCAGCACCAGTGTTCTTTCCCTAACCTGTACCTTTGTATCCACAATTGGCAGACCCTGGCATCCAGATAAGTCCCTTGTAACTGGTACTTCTAGTACCAAGGGCCCTGATGCCAAGGAAGGTCTCTAAGGGCTGCAGCATGTCTTATGCCACCCTGGAGACCTCTCACTCAGCACAGACACACTGCTTGCCAGCTTGTGTGTGCTAGTGAGGACAAAACGAGTAAGTCGACATGGCACTCCCCTCAGGGTGCCATGCCAGCCTCTCACTGCCTAGGCAGTATAGGTAAGACACCCCTCTAGCAGGCCTTACAGCCCTAAGGCAGGGTGCACTATACCATAGGTGAGGGTACCAGTGCATGAGCATGGTACCCCTACAGTGTCTAAACAAAACCTTAGACATTGTAAGTGCAGGGTAGCCATAAGAGTATATGGTCTGGGAGTCTGTCAAACACGAACTCCACAGCACCATAATGGCTACACTGAAAACTGGGAAGTTTGGTATCAAACTTCTCAGCACAATAAATGCACACTGATGCCAGTGTACATTTTATTGTAAAATACACCACAGAGGGCACCTTAGAGGTGCCCCCTGAAACTTAACCGACTGTCTGTGTAGGCTGACTAGTTCCAGCAGCCTGCCACACCAGAGACATGTTGCTGGCCCCATGGGGAGAGTGCCTTTGTCACTCTGAGGCCAGTAACAAAGCCTGCACTGGGTGGAGATGCTAACACCTCCCCCAGGCAGGAGCTGTAACACCTGGCGGTGAGCCTCAAAGGCTCACCCCTTTGTCACAGCCCAGCAGGGCACTCCAGCTTAGTGGAGTTGCCCGCCCCCTCCGGCCACGGCCCCCACTTTTGGCGGCAAGGCTGGAGGGAACAAAGAAAGCAACAAGGAGGAGTCACTGGCCAGTCAGGACAGCCCCTAAGGTGTCCTGAGCTGAGGTGACTCTGACTTTTAGGAATCCTCCATCTTGCAGATGGAGGATTCCCCCAATAGGGTTAGGATTGTGACCCCCTCCCCTTGGGAGGAGGCACAAAGAGGGTGTACCCACCCTCAGGGCTAGTAGCCATTGGCTACTAACCCCCCAGACCTAAACACGCCCTTAAATTTAGTATTTAAGGGCTACCCTGAACCCTAGAAAATTAGATTCCTGCAACTACAAGAAGAAGGACTGCCTAGCTGAAAAACCCCTGCAGAGGAAGACCAGAAGACGACAACTGCCTTGGCTCCAGAAACTCACCGGCCTGTCTCCTGCCTTCCAAAGATCCTGCTCCAGCGACGCCTTCCAAAGGGACCAGCGACCTCGACATCCTCTGAGGACTGCCCCTGCTTCGAAAAGACAAGAAACTCCCGAGGACAGCGGACCTGCTCCAAAGAAAAGCTGCAACTTTGTTTCCAGCAGCTTTAAAGAACCTTGCAAGCTCCCCGCAAAAGGCGTGAGACTTGCAACACGGCACCCGGCGACCCCGACTCGGCTGGTGGCGATCCAACACCTCAGGAGGGACCCCAGGACTACTCTAAGACTGTGAGTACAAAAACCTGTCCCCCCTGAGCCCCCACAGCGCCGCCTGCAGAGGGAATCCCGAGGCTTCCCCTGACCGCGACTCTTTGAATCCTAAGTCCCGACACCTGGGAGAGACCCTGCACCCGCAGCCCCCAGGACCTGAAGGACCGGACTTTCACTGGAGGAGTGACCCCCAGGAGTCCCTCTCCCTTGCCCAAGTGGAGGTTTCCCCGAGGAACCCCCCCCTTGCCTGCCTGCAGCGCTGAAGAGATCCCTAGATCTCCCATTGACTTCCATTACAAACCCGACGCTTGTTTCTACACTGCACCCGGCCGCCCCCGCGCTGCTGAGGGTGAAATTTCTGTGTGGACTTGTGTCCCCCCCGGTGCCCTACAAAACCCCCCTGGTCTGCCCTCCGAAGACGCGGGTACTCACCTGCAAGCAGACCGGAACCGGGGCACCCCCTTCTCTCCATTCTAGCCTATGTGTTTTGGGCACCACTTTGAACTCTGCACCTGACCGGCCCTGAGCTGCTGGTGTGGTGACTTTGGGGTTGCTCTGAACCCCCAACGGTGGGCTACCTTGGACCAAGAACTAAGCCCTGTAAGTGTCTTACTTACCTGGTAAAACTAACCAAAACTTACCTCCCCTAGGAACTGTGAAAATTGCACTAAGTGTCCACTTTTAAAACAGCTATTTGTGAATAACTTGAAAAGTATACATGCAATTTTGATGATTTGAAGTTCCTAAAGTACTTACCTGCAATACCTTTCGAATGAGATATTACATGTAGAATTTGAACCTGTGGTTCTTAAAATAAATTAAGAAAAGATATTTTTCTATATAAAAACCTATTGGCTGGATTTGTCTCTGAGTGTGTGTACCTCATTTATTGTCTATGTGTATGTACAACAAATGCTTAACACTACTCCTTGGATAAGCCTACTGCTCGACCACACTACCACAAAATAGAGCATTAGTATTATCTATTTTTACCACTATTTTACCTCTAAGGGGAACCCTTGGACTCTGTGCATGCTATTCCTTACTTTGAAATAGCACATACAGAGCCAACTTCCTACATTGGTGGATCAGCGGTGGGGTACAAGACTTTGCATTTGCTGGACTACTCAGCCAATACCTGATCACACGACAAATTCCAAAATTGTCATTAGAAATTGATTTTTGCAATTTGAAAAGTTTTCTAAATTCTTAAAAGACCTGCTAGGGCCTTGTGTTAGATCCTGTTTAGCATTTCTTTTAGAGTTTAAAAGTTTGTTAAAAGTTTGAATTAGATTCTAGAACCAGTTTTAGTTTCTTAAAAAGTATTCCAACTTTTAGAAGCATAATGTCTAGCACAGATGTGACTGTGGTGGAACTCGACACCACACCTTACCTCCATCTTAAGATGAGGGAGCTAAGGTCACTCTGTAAAATAAAGAAAATAACAATGGGCCCCAAACCTACCAAAATACAGCTCCAGGAGCTTTTGGCAGAGTTTGAAAAGGCCAACCCCTCTGAGGGTGGCAACTCAGAGGAAGAGGATAGTGACTTGGAGGACAATTCCCCCCTACCAGTCCTATCTAGGGAGAACAGGGTCCCTCAAACCCTGACTCCTAAAATAATAGTCAGAGATGCTGGTTCCCTCACAGGAGAGACCAACACCTCTGAAATCACTGAGGATAGCCCCAGTGAAGAGGACATCCAGTTAGCCAGGATGGCCAAAAGATTGGCTTTGGAAAGACAGATCCTAGCCATAGAGAGGGAAAGACAAGAGATGGGCCTAGGACCCATCAATGGTGGCAGCAACATAAATAGGGTCAGAGATTCTCCTGACATGTTGAAGATCCCTAAAGGGATTGTAACTAAATATGAAGATGGTGATGACATCACCAAATGGTTCACAGCTTTTGAGAGGGCTTGTGTAACCAGAAAAGTGAACAGATCTCACTGGGGTGCTCTCCTTTGGGAAATGTTCACAGGAAAGTGTAGGGATAGACTCCTCACACTCTCTGGACAAGATGCAGAATCTTATGACCTCATGAAGGGTACCCTGATTGAGGGCTTTGGATTCTCCACTGAGGAGTACAGGATTAGGTTCAGGGGGGCTCAAAAATCCTCGAGCCAGACCTGGGTTGACTTTGTTGACTACTCAGTGAAAACACTAGATGGTTGGATTCAAGGCAGTGGTGTAAGTAATTATGATGGGCTGTACAATTTATTTGTGAAAGAACACCTGTTAAGTAATTGTTTCAATGATAAACTGCATCAGCATCTGGTAGACCTAGGACCAATTTCTCCCCAAGAATTGGGAAAGAAGGCGGACCATTGGGTCAAGACAAGGGTGTCCAAGACTTCAACAGGGGGTGACCAAAAGAAAGGGGTCACAAAGACTCCCCAGCAGAAGGGTGATGAGACAACCAAAACTAAAAATAGTAAAGAGTCTTCTACAGGCCCCCAAAAACCTGCACAGGAGGGTGGGCCCAGAGCCTCTTCACAAAACAATGGGTACAAGGGTAAAAACTTTGATCCCAAAAAGGCCTGGTGTCATAGCTGTAAACAGCATGGACACCAAACTGGAGACAAGGCCTGTCCCAAGAAAGGTTCCACTCCAAACTCCCATCCAGGTAACACTGGTATGGCTAGTCTCCAAGTGGGATCAACAGTGTGCCCAGAGCAAATCAGGGTTCACACTGAAGCTACTCTAGTTTCTGAGGGTGGGGTGGATTTAGCCACACTAGCTGTCTGGCCGCCTAACATGCAAAAATACAGACAGCAACTCTTAATTAATGGGACTAGAATAGAGGGCCTGAGGGATACAGGTGCCAGTGTCACCATGGTGACAGAGAAACTGGTTTCCCCTGGCCAATACCTGACTGGAAAAACCTACACAGTCACCAACGCTGACAATCAGAGAAAAGTACATCCCATGGCAATGGTTACTTTAGAATGGGGAGGGGTCAATGGCCTGAAACAGGTGGTGGTCTCCTCAAATATCCCAGTGGACTGTCTGCTTGGAAATGACCTGGAGTCCTCAGCATGGGCTGAGGTAGAACTAAAAACCCATGCAGCAATGCTGGGTATCCCTGAACTGGTGTGTGTGAAAACAAGAGCACAATGCAAGGCACAGGGTGAAAAAGTAGAGCTGGAGTCTGGAAAAATGGCCCAGCCTACCAAGAGAACAGGAAAGTCAGTTGGGAAACCAACTGCAACACAGCAAAAGAAAGGGAACCTCTCTTCTCAGGAAGAAGTTCTGCCCTCTGAGGGAACTGAGCCTTTGGGGCTTGAACCTTATCAGGTTGAGCTCTTAGGCCCAGGGGGACCCTCAAGGGAGGAGCTGTGTAAGGGACAAGAAACCTGTCCCTCTCTTGAAGGCCTTAGGCAGCAAGCTGCTGAAGAGTCCAAGGGCAAGAAAAATGGAACACATAGGGTCTATTGGGAAGATGGACTCCTGTACACTGAGGCCAGAGACCCCAAACCTGGTGCCACTAGGAGAGTGGTAGTGCCTCAGCTGTTCAGAGAATTCATCCTAACATTGGCCCATGACATTCCCCTTGCTGGACATTTGGGACAAACCAAGACGTGGGAGAGGTTAGTCAACCACTTCTACTGGCCCAATATGTCCAACATGGTTAAGGAGTTTTGCCTCTCCTGCCCCACCTGTCAAGCCAGTGGTAAGACAGGTGGGCATCCAAAGGCCCCCCTCATTCCACTTCCAGTGGTGGGGGTTCCCTTTGAAAGAGTGGGTGTGGACATAGTTGGTCCACTGGAACCTCCCACAGCCTCAGGAAATCTGTATATCCTGGTAGTAGTGGATCATGCTACCAGGTATCCTGAAGCTATTCCCCTTAGGTCAACTACTGCCCCTGCAGTAGCCAAGGCCCTCATTGGTATCTTTACCAGAGTGGGTTTCCCTAAGGAGGTGGTGTCTGACAGAGGTACCAACTTCATGTCAGCATACCTAAAGCACATGTGGAATGAGTGTGGAGTGACTTATAAATTCACTACACCTTACCATCCACAAACTAATGGCTTAGTTGAGAGATTCAACAAGACATTAAAAGGCATGATCATGGGGCTCCCAGAAAAACTCAAAAGGAGATGGGATGTCCTCCTGCCATGTCTGCTTTTCGCTTACAGGGAGGTACCACAGAAGGGAGTAGGGTTCTCACCCTTTGAACTTCTGTTTGGTCATCCTGTAAGGGGACCACTTGCCCTTGTTAAGGAAGGCTGGGAGAGACCTCTCCATGAGCCTAAACAGGACATAGTGGACTATGTACTTGGCCTTCGCTCTAGAATGGCAGAGTACATGGAAAAGGCAACCAGAAACCTTGAGGCCAGCCAACAGCTCCAGAAGTTTTGGTATGACCAAAAGGCTGCACTGGTTGAGTTCCAACCAGGGCAGAAAGTCTGGGTTCTGGAGCCTGTGGCTCCCAGGGCACTCCAGGACAAATGGAGTGGCCCTTACCCAGTACTAGAGAGGAAGAGTCAGGTCACCTACTTGGTGGACCTGGGCACAAGCAGGAGCCCCAAAAGGGTGATCCATGTAAACCGCCTTAAACTCTTCCACGACAGGGCTGATGTCAATCTGTTGATGGTAACAGATGAGGATCAGGAGGCAGAGAGTGAACCTCTCCCTGATCTTCTGTCATCAGACCCAAAAGATGGTACAGTAGATGGAGTGATCTACTCAGACACCCTCTCTGGCCAACAGCAAGCTGATTGTAGGAGAGTCCTACAACAGTTTCCTGAACTCTTCTCCTTAACCCCTGGTCAGACACACCTGTGTACCCATGATGTGGACACAGGAGACAGCATGCCTGTCAAGAACAAAATCTTTAGACAGTCTGACCATGTTAAGGAAAGCATCAAGGTGGAAGTCCACAAGATGCTGGAATTGGGAGTCATTGAGCGCTCTGACAGCCCCTGGGCTAGCCCAGTGGTCTTAGTCCCCAAACCTCACACCACAGATGGAAAGAAAGAGATGAGGTTTTGTGTGGACTACAGAGGGCTCAATTCTGTCACCAAGACAGATGCTCATCCAATTCCAAGAGCTGATGAGCTCATTGATAAATTAGGTGCTGCCAAATTTCTAAGTACCTTTGACTTGACAGCAGGGTACTGGCAAATAAAAATGGCACCTGGAGCAAAAGAAAAGACAGCATTCTCCACACCTGATGGGCATTATCAGTTTACTGTTATGCCCTTTGGTTTAAAGAATGCCCCTGCCACCTTCCAAAGGTTGGTGAATCAAGTCCTTGCTGGCTTGGAGTCCTTTAGCACAGCTTATCTTGATGATATTGCTGTCTTTAGCTCCACCTGGCAGGATCACCTGGTCCACCTGAGGAAGGTTTTGAAGGCTCTGCAATCTGCAGGCCTCTCTATCAAGGCATCCAAATGCCAGATAGGGCAGGGAACTGTGGTTTACTTGGGACACCTTGTAGGTGGAGGCCAAGTTCAGCCACTCCAACCCAAGATCCAGACTATTCTGGACTGGGTAGCTCCAAAAACCCAGACTCAAGTCAGGGCATTCCTTGGCTTGACTGGGTATTACAGGAGGTTTGTGAAGGGATATGGATCCATTGTGACAGCCCTCACTGAACTCACCTCCAAGAAAATGCCCAAGAAAGTAAACTGGACTGTGGAATGCCAACAGGCCTTTGACACCCTGAAACAGGCAATGTGCTCAGCACCAGTTCTCAAAGCTCCAGATTATTCTAAGCAGTTCATTGTGCAGACTGATGCCTCTGAACATGGGATAGGGGCAGTTTTGTCCCAAACAAATGATGATGGCCTTGACCAGCCTGTTGCTTTCATTAGCAGGAGGTTACTCCCCAGGGAGCAGCGTTGGAGTGCCATTGAGAGGGAGGCCTTTGCTGTGGTTTGGTCCCTGAAGAAGCTGAGACCATACCTCTTTGGGACTCACTTCCTAGTTCAAACTGACCACAGACCTCTCAAATGGCTGATGCAAATGAAAGGTGAAAATCCTAAACTGTTGAGGTGGTCCATCTCCCTACAGGGAATGGACTTTATAGTGGAACACAGACCTGGGACTGCCCATGCCAATGCAGATGGCCTTTCCAGGTTCTTCCACTTAGAAAATGAAGACTCTCTTGGGAAAGGTTAGTCTCATCCTCTTTCGTTTGGGGGGGGGTTGTGTAAGGAAATGCCTCCTTGGCATGGTTGCCCCCTGACTTTTTGCCTTTGCTGATGCTATGTTTACAATTGAAAGTGTGCTGAGGCCTGCTAACCAGGCCCCAGCACCAGTGTTCTTTCCCTAACCTGTACCTTTGTATCCACAATTGGCAGACCCTGGCATCCAGATAAGTCCCTTGTAACTGGTACTTCTAGTACCAAGGGCCCTGATGCCAAGGAAGGTCTCTAAGGGCTGCAGCATGTCTTATGCCACCCTGGAGACCTCTCACTCAGCACAGACACACTGCTTGCCAGCTTGTGTGTGCTAGTGAGGACAAAACGAGTAAGTCGACATGGCACTCCCCTCAGGGTGCCATGCCAGCCTCTCACTGCCTAGGCAGTATAGGTAAGACACCCCTCTAGCAGGCCTTACAGCCCTAAGGCAGGGTGCACTATACCATAGGTGAGGGTACCAGTGCATGAGCATGGTACCCCTACAGTGTCTAAACAAAACCTTAGACATTGTAAGTGCAGGGTAGCCATAAGAGTATATGGTCTGGGAGTCTGTCAAACACGAACTCCACAGCACCATAATGGCTACACTGAAAACTGGGAAGTTTGGTATCAAACTTCTCAGCACAATAAATGCACACTGATGCCAGTGTACATTTTATTGTAAAATACACCACAGAGGGCACCTTAGAGGTGCCCCCTGAAACTTAACCGACTGTCTGTGTAGGCTGACTAGTTCCAGCAGCCTGCCACACCAGAGACATGTTGCTGGCCCCATGGGGAGAGTGCCTTTGTCACTCTGAGGCCAGTAACAAAGCCTGCACTGGGTGGAGATGCTAACACCTCCCCCAGGCAGGAGCTGTAACACCTGGCGGTGAGCCTCAAAGGCTCACCCCTTTGTCACAGCCCAGCAGGGCACTCCAGCTTAGTGGAGTTGCCCGCCCCCTCCGGCCACGGCCCCCACTTTTGGCGGCAAGGCTGGAGGGAACAAAGAAAGCAACAAGGAGGAGTCACTGGCCAGTCAGGACAGCCCCTAAGGTGTCCTGAGCTGAGGTGACTCTGACTTTTAGGAATCCTCCATCTTGCAGATGGAGGATTCCCCCAATAGGGTTAGGATTGTGACCCCCTCCCCTTGGGAGGAGGCACAAAGAGGGTGTACCCACCCTCAGGGCTAGTAGCCATTGGCTACTAACCCCCCAGACCTAAACACGCCCTTAAATTTAGTATTTAAGGGCTACCCTGAACCCTAGAAAATTAGATTCCTGCAACTACAAGAAGAAGGACTGCCTAGCTGAAAAACCCCTGCAGAGGAAGACCAGAAGACGACAACTGCCTTGGCTCCAGAAACTCACCGGCCTGTCTCCTGCCTTCCAAAGATCCTGCTCCAGCGACGCCTTCCAAAGGGACCAGCGACCTCGACATCCTCTGAGGACTGCCCCTGCTTCGAAAAGACAAGAAACTCCCGAGGACAGCGGACCTGCTCCAAAGAAAAGCTGCAACTTTGTTTCCAGCAGCTTTAAAGAACCTTGCAAGCTCCCCGCAAAAGGCGTGAGACTTGCAACACGGCACCCGGCGACCCCGACTCGGCTGGTGGCGATCCAACACCTCAGGAGGGACCCCAGGACTACTCTAAGACTGTGAGTACAAAAACCTGTCCCCCCTGAGCCCCCACAGCGCCGCCTGCAGAGGGAATCCCGAGGCTTCCCCTGACCGCGACTCTTTGAATCCTAAGTCCCGACACCTGGGAGAGACCCTGCACCCGCAGCCCCCAGGACCTGAAGGACCGGACTTTCACTGGAGGAGTGACCCCCAGGAGTCCCTCTCCCTTGCCCAAGTGGAGGTTTCCCCGAGGAACCCCCCCCTTGCCTGCCTGCAGCGCTGAAGAGATCCCTAGATCTCCCATTGACTTCCATTACAAACCCGACGCTTGTTTCTACACTGCACCCGGCCGCCCCCGCGCTGCTGAGGGTGAAATTTCTGTGTGGACTTGTGTCCCCCCCGGTGCCCTACAAAACCCCCCTGGTCTGCCCTCCGAAGACGCGGGTACTCACCTGCAAGCAGACCGGAACCGGGGCACCCCCTTCTCTCCATTCTAGCCTATGTGTTTTGGGCACCACTTTGAACTCTGCACCTGACCGGCCCTGAGCTGCTGGTGTGGTGACTTTGGGGTTGCTCTGAACCCCCAACGGTGGGCTACCTTGGACCAAGAACTAAGCCCTGTAAGTGTCTTACTTACCTGGTAAAACTAACCAAAACTTACCTCCCCTAGGAACTGTGAAAATTGCACTAAGTGTCCACTTTTAAAACAGCTATTTGTGAATAACTTGAAAAGTATACATGCAATTTTGATGATTTGAAGTTCCTAAAGTACTTACCTGCAATACCTTTCGAATGAGATATTACATGTAGAATTTGAACCTGTGGTTCTTAAAATAAATTAAGAAAAGATATTTTTCTATATAAAAACCTATTGGCTGGATTTGTCTCTGAGTGTGTGTACCTCATTTATTGTCTATGTGTATGTACAACAAATGCTTAACACTACTCCTTGGATAAGCCTACTGCTCGACCACACTACCACAAAATAGAGCATTAGTATTATCTATTTTTACCACTATTTTACCTCTAAGGGGAACCCTTGGACTCTGTGCATGCTATTCCTTACTTTGAAATAGCACATACAGAGCCAACTTCCTACAACTACTCAGTAAAAACACTAGATGGTTGGATTCAAGGCAGTGGTGTAAGTAATTATGATGGGCTGTACAATTTATTTGTGAAAGAACACCTGTTAAGTAATTGTTTCAATGATAAACTGCATCAGCATCTGGTAGACCTAGGACCAATTTCTCCCCAAGAATTGGGAAAGAAGGCGGACCATTGGGTCAAGACTAGGGTGTCCAAAACTTCCACAGGGGGTGACCAAAAGAAAGGGGTCACAAAACCTCCCCAGGGGAAAGGTGGTGAGACAGCCAAAAATAAAAATAGTCAAGAGTCTTCTAAAGGCCCCCAAAAACCTGCACAGGAGGGTGGGCCCAGAGCCTCTTCACAAAACAATCCTGGGTACAAGGGTAAAAACTTTGATCCCAAAAAGGCCTGGTGTCGAAACTGTAGTCAGTCTGGACACCAAACTGGAGACAAGGCCTGTCCCAAGAAAAGTTCCACTCCAAACTCCAATCCAGGTAACACTGGAATGGCTAGTCTCCAAGTGGGATCAACAGTGTGCTCAGAGCAAATCAGGGTCCACACTGAAGCTACTCTAGTCTCTGAGGGTGGGGTGGATTTAGCCACACTAGCTGCCTGGCCTCCTAACATGCAAAAATACAGGCAGCAGCTCTTTATTAATGGGACAAGTGTAGAGGGCCTGAGGGATACAGGTGCCAGTGTCACCATGGTGACAGAGAAACTGGTTTCCCCTGGCCAATACCTGACTGGAAAAACTTATACAGTCACCAATGCTGACAATCAAACTAAAGCACATCCCATGGCAATGGTAACTTTAGAATGGGGAGGGGTCAATGGCCTGAAACAGGTGGTGGTCTCCTCAAACATCCCAGTAGACTGTCTGCTTGGAAATGACCTGGAGTCCTCAGCATGGGCTGAGGTAGAACTAAAAACCCATGCAGCCATGCTGGGTATCCCTGAACTGGTGTGTGTAAAAACAAGAGCACAATGCAAGGCACAGGGTGAAAAAGTAGAGCTGGAGTCTGGAAAAATGGCCCAGCCTACCAAGAGAAAAGGAAAGTCAGTTGGGAAACCAACTGCAACACAGTCAGAAAAAGGGAACCTCTCTTCTCAGGAAGAAGTTCTGCCCTCTGAGGGAACTGAGCCTTTGGAGCTTGAACCTTATCAGGTTGAGCTCTTGGGCCCAGGGGGACCCTCAAGGGAAGAGCTGTGTAAGGGACAAGAAACCTGTCCCTCTCTTGAAGGCCTTAGGCAGCAAGCTGCTGAAGAGTCCAAGGGCAAGAAAAATGGAACACATAGGGTCTATTGGGAAGATGGACTCCTGTACACTGAGGCCAGAGACCCCAAACCTGGTGCCACTAGGAGAGTGGTAGTGCCTCAGTCATTCAGAGAGTTTATTCTGACCTTAGCCCATGATATTCCCCTTGCTGGGCATTTGGGACAAACCAAGACGTGGGAGAGGTTAGTCAACCACTTCTACTGGCCCAATATGTCCCAGAAGGTTCAGGAGTTTTGCCTCTCCTGCCCCACCTGTCAATCCAGTGGTAAGAAAGGTGGGCATCCAAAGGCCCCCCTCATTCCACTTCCAGTGGTGGGGGTCCCCTTTGAAAGAGTGGGTGTGGACATAGTTGGTCCACTGGAACCTCCCACAGCCTCAGGAAATATGTACATCCTAGTAGTAGTGGATCATGCTACTAGGTATCCTGAAGCTATTCCCCTTAGGTCGACTACTGCCCCTGCAGTAGCCAAGGCCCTCATTGGTATCTTTACCAGAGTGGGTTTCCCTAAGGAGGTGGTGTCTGACAGAGGTACCAACTTCATGTCAGCATACCTAAAACACATGTGGAATGAGTGTGGAGTGACTTACAAATTCACTACACCATACTGTAAGGAAATGCCTCCTGGGCATGGTTGCCCCCTGACTTTTTGCCTTTGCTGATGCTATGTTTACAATTGAAAGTGTGCTGAGGCCTGCTAACCAGGCCCCAGCACCAGTGTTCTTTCCCTAACCTGTACTTTTGTATCCACAATTGGCAGACCCTGGCATCCAGATAAGTCCCTTGTAACTGGTACTTCTAGTACCAAGGGCCCTGATGCCAAGGAAGGTCTCTAAGGGCTGCAGCATGTCTTATGCCACCCTGGAGACCCCTCACTCAGCACAGACACACTGCTTGCCAGCTTGTGTGTGCTAGTGAGGACAAAACGAGTAAGTCGACATGGCACTCCCCTCAGGGTGCCATGCCAGCCTCTCACTGCCTATGCAGTATAGGTAAGACACCCCTCTAGCAGGCCTTACAGCCCTAAGGCAGGGTGCACTATACCATAGGTGAGGGTACCAGTGCATGAGCATGGTACCCCTACAGTGTCTAAACAAAACCTTAGACATTGTAAGTGCAGGGTAGCCATAAGAGTATATGGTCTGGGAGTCTGTCAAACACGAACTCCACAGCACCATAATGGCTACACTGAAAACTGGGAAGTTTGGTATCAAACTTCTCAGCACAATAAATGCACACTGATGCCAGTGTACATTTTATTGTAAAATACACCACAGAGGGCACCTTAGAGGTGCCCCCTGAAACTTAACCGACTATCTGTGTAGGCTGACTAGTTTTAGCAACCTGCCACAAACCGAGACATGTTGCTGGCCCCATGGGGAGAGTGCCTTTGTCACTCTGAGGCCAGTAACAAAGCCTGCACTGGGTGGAGATGCTAACACCTCTCCCAGGCAGGAATTGTCACACCTGGCGGTGAGCCTCAAAGGCTCACCTCCTTTGTGCCAACCCAGCAGGACACTCCAGCTAGTGGAGTTGCCCGCCCCCTCCGGCCAGGCCCCACTTTTGGCGGCAAGGCCGGAGAAAATAATGAGAATAACAAGGAGTCACTGGCCAGTCAGGACAGCCCCTAAGGTGTCCTGAGCTGAGGTGACTCTAACTTTTAGAAATCCTCCATCTTGCAGATGGAGGATTCCCCCAATAGGATTAGGGATGTGACCCCCTCCCCTTGGGAGGAGGCACAAAGAGGGTGTACCCACCCTCAGGGCTAGTGGCCATTGGCTACTAACCCCCCAGACCTAAACACGCCCTTAAATTTAGTATTTAAGGGCTACCCTGAACCCTAGAAAATTAGATTCCTGCAACTACAAGAAGAAGGACTGCCTAGCTGAAAACCCCTGCAGAGGAAGACCAGAAGACGACAACTGCCTTGGCTCCAGAAACTCACCGGCCTGTCTCCTGCCTTCCAAAGATCCTGCTCCAGCGACGCCTTCCAAAGGGACCAGCGACCTCGACATCCTCTGAGGACTGCCCCTGCTTCGAAAAGACAAGAAACTCCCGAGGACAGCGGACCTGCTCCAAGAAAGGCTGCAACTTTGTTTCCAGCAGCCTTGAAAGAACCCTGCAAGCTCCCCGCAAGAAGCGTGAGACTTGCAACACTGCACCCGGCGACCCCGACTCGGCTGGTGGAGATCCAACACCTCAGGAGGGACCCCAGGACTACTCTGATACTGTGAGTACCAAAACCTGTCCCCCCTGAGCCACCACAGCGCCGCCTGCAGAGGGAATCCCGAGGCTTCCCCTGACCGCGACTCTTCGAATCCTAAGTCCCGACGCCTGGGAGAGACCCTGCACCCGCAGCCCCCAGGACCGAAAGGACCGGACTTTCACTGGAGAAGTGACCCCCAGGAGTCCCTCTCCCTTGCCCAAGTGGAGGTTTCCCCGAGGAACCCCCCCCTTGCCTGCCTGCAGCGCTGAAGAGATCCCGAGATCTCTCATAGACTAACATTGCGAACCCGACGCTTGTTTCTACACTGCACCCGGCCGCCCCCGCGCTGCTGAGGGTGAAATTCCTGTGTGGGCTTGTGTCCCCCCCGGTGCCCTACAAAACCCCCCTGGTCTGCCCTCCGAAGACGCGGGTACTTACCTGCTGGCAGACTGGAACCGGGGCACCCCCTTCTCCATTGAAGCCTATGTGTTTTGGGCACCACTTGGAACTCTGCACCTGACCGGCCCTGAGCTGCTGGTGTGGTGACTTTGGGGTTGCTCTGAACCCCCAACGGTGGGCTACCTTGGACCAAGAACTGAACCCTGTAAGTGTCCTACTTACCTGGTAAAACTAACAAAAACTTACCTCCCCCAGGAACTGTGAAAATTGCACTAAGTGTCCACTTTCAAAACAGCTATTTGTCAATAACTTGAAAAGTATACATGCAATTTTGATGATTTGAAGTTCCTAAAGTACTTACCTGCAATACCTTTCGAATGAGCTATTACATGTAGAATTTGAACCTGTGGTTCTTAAAATAAACTAAGAAAAGATATTTTTCTATATAAAAACCTATTGGCTGGATTTGTCTCTGAGTGTGTGTACCTCATTTATTGTCTATGTGTATGTACAACAAATGCTTAACACTACTCCTTGGATAAGCCTACTGCTCGACCACACTACCACAAAATAGAGCATTAGTATTATCTATTTTTACCACTATTTTACCTCTAAGGGGAACCCTTGGACTCTGTGCATGCTATTCCTTACTTTGAAATAGCACATACAGAGCCAACTTCCTACATTGGTGGATCAGCGGTGGGGTACAAGACTTTGCATTTGCTGGACTACTCAGCCAATACCTGATCACACGACAAATTCCAAAATTGTCATTAGAAATTGATTTTTGCAATTTGAAAAGTTTTCTAAATTCTTAAAAGACCTGCTAGGGCCTTGTGTTAGATCCTGTTTAGCATTTCTTTTAGAGTTTAAAAGTTTGTTAAAAGTTTGAATTAGATTCTAGAATCAGTTTTAGTTTCTTAAAAAGTATTCCAACTTTTAGAAGCATAATGTCTAGCACAGATGTGAATGTGGTGGAACTCGACACCACACCTTACCTCCATCTACAGATGAGAGAGCTAAGGTCACTCTGTAAACTAAAGAAAATAACAATGGGCCCCAAACCTACCAAAATACAGCTCCAGGAGCTTTTGGCAGAGTTTGAAAAGGCCAACCCCTCTGAGGGTGGCAACTCAGAGGAAGAGGATAGTGACTTGGAGGACAATTCCCCCCTACCAGTCCTATCTAGGGAGAACAGGGTCCCTCAAACCCTGACTCCAAAAATAATAGTCAGAGATGCTGGTTCCCTCACAGGAGAGACCAACACCTCTGAAATCACTGAGGATAACCCCAGTGAAGAGGACATCCAGTTAGCCAGGATGGCCAAAAGATTGGCTTTGGAAAGACAGATCCTAGCCATAGAGAGGGAAAGACAAGAGATGGGCCTAGGACCCATCAATGGTGGCAGCAACATAAATAGGGTCAGAGATTCTCCTGACATGTTGAAAATCCCTAAAGGGATTGTAACTAAATATGAAGATGGTGATGACATCACCAAATGGTTCACAGCTTTTGAGAGGGCTTGTGTAACCAGAAAAGTGAACAGATCTCACTGGGGTGCTCTCCTTTGGGAAATGTTCACAGGAAAGTGTAGGGATAGACTCCTCACACTCTCTGGACAAGATGCAGAATCTTATGACCTCATGAAGGGTACCCTGATTGAGGGCTTTGGATTCTCCACTGAGGAGTACAGGATTAGGTTCAGGGGGGCTCAAAAATCCTCGAGCCAGACCTGGGTTGACTTTGTTGACTACTCAGTGAAAACACTAGATGGTTGGATTCAAGGCAGTGGTGTAAGTAATTATGATGGGCTGTACAATTTATTTGTGAAAGAACACCTGTTAAGTAATTGTTTCAATGATAAACTGCATCAGCATCTGGTAGACCTAGGACCAATTTCTCCCCAAGAATTGGGAAAGAAGGCGGACCATTGGGTCAAGACAAGGGTGTCCAAGACTTCAACAGGGGGTGACCAAAAGAAAGGGGTCACAAAGACTCCCCAGCAGAAGGGTGATGAGACAACCAAAACTAAAAATAGTAAAGAGTCTTCTACAGGCCCCCAAAAACCTGCACAGGAGGGTGGGCCCAGAGCCTCTTCACAAAACAATGGGTACAAGGGTAAAAACTTTGATCCCAAAAAGGCCTGGTGTCATAGCTGTAAACAGCATGGACACCAAACTGGAGACAAGGCCTGTCCCAAGAAAGGTTCCACTCCAAACTCCCATCCAGGTAACACTGGTATGGCTAGTCTCCAAGTGGGATCAACAGTGTGCCCAGAGCAAATCAGGGTTCACACTGAAGCTACTCTAGTTTCTGAGGGTGGGGTGGATTTAGCCACACTAGCTGTCTGGCCGCCTAACATGCAAAAATACAGACAGCAACTCTTAATTAATGGGACTAGAATAGAGGGCCTGAGGGATACAGGTGCCAGTGTCACCATGGTGACAGAGAAACTGGTTTCCCCTGGCCAATACCTGACTGGAAAAACTTACACAGTCACCAACGCTGACAATCAGAGAAAAGTACATCCCATGGCAATGGTTACTTTAGAATGGGGAGGGGTCAATGGCCTGAAACAGGTGGTGGTCTCCTCAAATATCCCAGTGGACTGTCTGCTTGGAAATGACCTGGAGTCCTCAGCCTGGGCTGAGGTAGAGCTAAAAACCCATGCAGCAATGCTGGGTATCCCTGAACTGGTGTGTGTGAAAACAAGAGCACAGTGCAAGGCACAGGGTGAAAAAGTAGAGCTGGAGTCTGGAAAAATGGCCCAGCCTACCAAGAGAACAGGAAAGTCAGTTGGGAAACCAACTGCAACACAGCAAAAGAAAGGGAACCTCTCTTCTCAGGAAGAAGTTCTGCCCTCTGAGGGAACTGAGCCTTTGGAGCTTGAACCTTATCAGGTTGAGCTCTTAGGCCCAGGGGGACCCTCAAGGGAAGAACTGTGTAAGGGACAAGAAACCTGTCCCTCTCTTGAAGGCCTTAGGCAGCAAGCTGCTGAAGAGTCCAAAGGCAAGAAAAATGGAACACATAGGGTCTATTGGGAAGATGGGCTCCTGTACACTGAGGCCAGAGACCCCAAACCTGGTGCCACTAGGAGAGTGGTAGTGCCTCAGCTGTTCAGAGAGTTCATCCTAACATTGGCCCATGACATTCCCCTTGCTGGACATTTGGGACAAACCAAGACGTGGGAGAGGTTAGTCAACCACTTCTACTGGCCCAATATGTCCAACTTGGTTAAGGAGTTTTGCCTCTCCTGCCCCACCTGTCAAGCCAGTGGTAAGACAGGTGGGCATCCAAAGGCCCCCCTCATTCCACTTCCAGTGGTGGGGGTGCCCTTTGAAAGAGTGGGTGTGGACATAGTTGGTCCACTGGAACCTCCCACAGCCTCAGGAAATATGTATATCCTGGTAGTAGTGGATCATGCTACCAGGTATCCTGAAGCTATTCCCCTTAGGTCGACTACTGCCCCTGCAGTAGCCAAGGCCCTCATTGGTATCTTTACCAGAGTGGGTTTCCCTAAGGAGGTGGTGTCTGACAGAGGTACCAACTTCATGTCAGCATACCTAAAGCACATGTGGAATGAGTGTGGAGTGACTTATAAATTCATACACCTTACCATCCACAAACTAATGGCTTAGTTGAGAGATTCAACAAGACATTAAAAGGCATGATCATGGGGCTCCCAGAAAAACTCAAAAGGAGATGGGATGTCCTCCTGCCATGTCTGCTTTTCGCTTACAGGGAGGTACCCCAGAAGGGAGTAGGGTTCTCACCCTTTGAACTTCTGTTTGGTCATCCTGTAAGGGGACCACTTGCCCTTGTTAAAGAAGGCTGGGAGAGACCTCTCCATGAGCCTAAACAGGACATAGTGGACTATATACTTGGCCTTTGCTCTAGAATGGCAGAGTACATGGAAAAGGCAACCAAAAACCTTGAGGCCAGCCAACAGCTCCAGAAGTTTTGGTATGACCAAAAGGCTGCACTGGTTGAGTTCCAACCAGGGCAGAAAGTCTGGGTTCTGGAGCCTGTGGCTCCCAGGGCACTCCAGGACAAATGGAGTGGCCCTTACCCAGTACTAGAAAGGAAGAGTCAGGTCACCTACCTGGTGGACCTGGGCACAAGCAGGAGCCCCAAGAGGGTAATCCATGTGAACCGCCTTAAGCTCTTCCATGACAGGGCTGATGTGAATCTGTTGATGGTAACAGATGAGGATCAGGAGGCAGAGAGTGAACCTCTCCCTGATCTTCTGTCATCAGACCCAAGAGATGGCACAGTAGATGGAGTGATCTACTCAGACACCCTCTCTGGCCAACAGCAGGCTGATTGTAGGAGAGTCCTACAACAGTTCCCTGAGCTTTTCTCCCTAACCCCTGGTCAGACACCCCTGTGTACCCATGATGTGGACACAGGAGACAGCATGCCTGTCAAAAACAAAATCTTCAGACAGTCTGACCATGTTAAGGAAAGCATCAAGGTGGAAGTCCACAAGATGCTGGAATTGGGAGTGATTGAGCGCTCTGACAGCCCCTGGGCTAGCCCAGTGGTCTTAGTCCCCAAACCTCACACCAAAGATGGAAAGAAAGAGATGAGGTTTTGTGTGGACTACAGAGGGCTCAATTCTGTCACCAAGACAGATGCCCATCCAATTCCAAGAGCTGATGAGCTCATTGATAAATTAGGTGCTGCCAAATTTCTAAGTACCTTTGACTTGACAGCAGGGTACTGGCAAATAAAAATGGCACCTGGAGCAAAAGAAAAGACAGCATTCTCCACACCTGATGGGCATTATCAGTTTACTGTTATGCCCTTTGGTTTAAAGAATGCCCCTGCCACCTTCCAAAGGTTGGTGAATCAAGTCCTTGCTGGCTTGGAGTCCTTTAGCACAGCTTATCTTGATGATATTGCTGTCTTTAGCTCCACCTGGCAGGATCACCTGGTCCACCTGAGGAAGGTTTTGAAGGCTCTGCAATCTGCAGGCCTCTCTATCAAGGCATCCAAATGCCAGATAGGGCAGGGAACTGTGGTTTACTTGGGACACCTTGTAGGTGGAGGCCAAGTTCAGCCCCTCCAACCCAAGATCCAGACTATTCTGGACTGGGTAGCTCCAAAAACCCAGACTCAAGTCAGGGCATTCCTTGGCTTGACTGGGTACTACAGGAGGTTTGTGAAGGGATATGGATCCATTGTGACAGCCCTCACTGAGCTCACCTCCAAGAAAATGCCCAAGAAAGTGAACTGGACTGTGGACTGCCAACAGGCCTTTGACACCCTGAAACAAGCAATGTGCTCAGCACCAGTTCTCAAAGCTCCAGATTATTCTAAGCAGTTCATTGTGCAGACTGATGCCTCTGAACATGGGATAGGGGCAGTTTTGTCCCAAACAAATGATGATGGCCTTGACCAGCCTGTTGCTTTCATTAGCAGGAGGTTACTCCCCAGGGAGCAGCGTTGGAGTGCCATTGAGAGGGAGGCCTTTGCTGTGGTTTGGTCCCTGAAGAAGCTGAGACCATACCTCTTTGGGACTCACTTCCTAGTTCAAACTGACCACAGACCTCTCAAATGGCTGATGCAAATGAAAGGTGAAAATCCTAAACTGTTGAGGTGGTCCATCTCCCTACAGGGAATGGACTTTATAGTGGAACACAGACCTGGGACTGCCCATGCCAATGCAGATGGCCTTTCCAGGTTCTTCCACTTAGAAAATGAAGACTCTCTTGGGAAAGGTTAGTCTCATCCTCTTTCGTTTGGGGGGGGGTTGTGTAAGGAAATGCCTCCTGGGCATGGTTGCCCCCTGACTTTTTGCCTTTGCTGATGCTATGTTTACAATTGAAAGTGTGCTGAGGCCTGCTAACCAGGCCCCAGCACCAGTGTTCTTTCCCTAACCTGTACTTTTGTATCCACAATTGGCAGACCCTGGCATCCAGATAAGTCCCTTGTAACTGGTACTTCTAGTACCAAGGGCCCTGATGCCAAGGAAGGTCTCTAAGGGCTGCAGCATGTCTTATGCCACCCTGGAGACCCCTCACTCAGCACAGACACACTGCTTGCCAGCTTGTGTGTGCTAGTGAGGACAAAACGAGTAAGTCGACATGGCACTCCCCTCAGGGTGCCATGCCAGCCTCTCACTGCCTATGCAGTATAGGTAAGACACCCCTCTAGCAGGCCTTACAGCCCTAAGGCAGGGTGCACTATACCATAGGTGAGGGTACCAGTGCATGAGCATGGTACCCCTACAGTGTCTAAACAAAACCTTAGACATTGTAAGTGCAGGGTAGCCATAAGAGTATATGGTCTGGGAGTCTGTCAAACACGAACTCCACAGCACCATAATGGCTACACTGAAAACTGGGAAGTTTGGTATCAAACTTCTCAGCACAATAAATGCACACTGATGCCAGTGTACATTTTATTGTAAAATACACCACAGAGGGCACCTTAGAGGTGCCCCCTGAAACTTAACCGACTATCTGTGTAGGCTGACTAGTTTTAGCAGCCTGCCACAAACCGAGACATGTTGCTGGCCCCATGGGGAGAGTGCCTTTGTCACTCTGAGGCCAGTAACAAAGCCTGCACTGGGTGGAGATGCTAACACCTCTCCCAGGCAGGAATTGTCACACCTGGCGGTGAGCCTCAAAGGCTCACCTCCTTTGTGCCAACCCAGCAGGACACTCCAGCTAGTGGAGTTGCCCGCCCCCTCCGGCCAGGCCCCACTTTTGGCGGCAAGGCCGGAGAAAATAATGAGAATAACAAGGAGGAGTCACTGGCCAGTCAGGACAGCCCCTAAGGTGTCCTGAGCTGAGGTGACTCTAACTTTTAGAAATCCTCCATCTTGCAGATGGAGGATTCCCCCAATAGGATTAGGGATGTGACCCCCTCCCCTTGGGAGGAGGCACAAAGAGGGTGTACCCACCCTCAGGGCTAGTGGCCATTGGCTACTAACCCCCCAGACCTAAACACGCCCTTAAATTTAGTATTTAAGGGCTACCCTGAACCCTAGAAAATTAGATTCCTGCAACTACAAGAAGAAGGACTGCCTAGCTGAAAACCCCTGCAGAGGAAGACCAGAAGACGACAACTGCCTTGGCTCCAGAAACTCACCGGCCTGTCTCCTGCCTTCCAAAGATCCTGCTCCAGCGACGCCTTCCAAAGGGACCAGCGACCTCGACATCCTCTGAGGACTGCCCCTGCTTCGAAAAGACAAGAAACTCCCGAGGACAGCGGACCTGCTCCAAGAAAGGCTGCAACTTTGTTTCCAGCAGCCTTGAAAGAACCCTGCAAGCTCCCCGCAAGAAGCGTGAGACTTGCAACACTGCACCCGGCGACCCCGACTCGGCTGGTGGAGATCCAACACCTCAGGAGGGACCCCAGGACTACTCTGATACTGTGAGTACCAAAACCTGTCCCCCCTGAGCCCCCACAGCGCCGCCTGCAGAGGGAATCCCGAGGCTTCCCCTGACCGCGACTCTTCGAATCCTAAGTCCCGACGCCTGGGAGAGACCCTGCACCCGCAGCCCCCAGGACCGAAAGGACCGGACTTTCACTGGAGAAGTGACCCCCAGGAGTCCCTCTCCCTTGCCCAAGTGGAGGTTTCCCCGAGGAACCCCCCCCTTGCCTGCCTGCAGCGCTGAAGAGATCCCGAGATCTCTCATAGACTAACATTGCGAACCCGACGCTTGTTTCTACACTGCACCCGGCCGCCCCCGCGCTGCTGAGGGTGAAATTCCTGTGTGGGCTTGTGTCCCCCCCGGTGCCCTACAAAACCCCCCTGGTCTGCCCTCCGAAGACGCGGGTACTTACCTGCTGGCAGACTGGAACCGGGGCACCCCCTTCTCCATTGAAGCCTATGTGTTTTGGGCACCACTTGGAACTCTGCACCTGACCGGCCCTGAGCTGCTGGTGTGGTGACTTTGGGGTTGCTCTGAACCCCCAACGGTGGGCTACCTTGGACCAAGAACTGAACCCTGTAAGTGTCCTACTTACCTGGTAAAACTAACAAAAACTTACCTCCCCCAGGAACTGTGAAAATTGCACTAAGTGTCCACTTTCAAAACAGCTATTTGTCAATAACTTGAAAAGTATACATGCAATTTTGATGATTTGAAGTTCCTAAAGTACTTACCTGCAATACCTTTCGAATGAGCTATTACATGTAGAATTTGAACCTGTGGTTCTTAAAATAAACTAAGAAAAGATATTTTTTTATATAAAAACCTATTGGCTGGATTTGTCTCTGAGTGTGTGTACCTCATTTATTGTCTATGTGTATGTACAACAAATGCTTAACACTACTCCTTGGATAAGCCTACTGCTCGACCACACTACCACAAAATAGAGCATTAGTATTATCTATTTTTACCACTATTTTACCTCTAAGGGGAACCCTTGGACTCTGTGCATGCTATTCCTTACTTTGAAATAGCACATACAGAGCCAACTTCCTACACATACCATCCACAAACTAATGGCTTGGTTGAGAGATTCAACAAGACATTAAAAGGCATGATCATGGGGCTCCCAGAAAAACTCAAAAGGAGATGGGATGTCCTCTTGCCATGTCTGCTTTTCGCTTACAGAGAGGTGCCACAGAAGGGAGTAGGATTCTCACCCTTTGAACTTCTGTTTGGTCATCCTGTAAGGGGACCACTTGCTCTTGTTAAAGAAGGCTGGGAGAGACCTCTCCATGAGCCTAAACAAGACGTAGTGGACTATGTACTTGGCCTTCGCTCTAGAATGGCAGAGTACATGGAAAAGGCAACCAAAAACCTTGAGGCCAGCCAACAGCTCCAGAAGTTTTGGTATGACCAAAAGGCTGCACTGGTTGAGTTCCAACCAGGGCAGAAAGTCTGGGTTCTGGAGCCTGTGGCTCCCAGGGCACTCCAGGACAAATGGAGTGGCCCTTACCCAGTGCTAGAAAGGAAGAGTCAGGTCACCCACCTGGTGGACCTGGGCACAAGCAGGAGCCCCAAGAGGGTGATCCATGTGAACCGCCTTAAGCTCTTCCATGACAGGGCTGATGTGAATCTGTTGATGGTAACAGATGAGGATCAGGAGGCAGAGAGTGAACCTCTCCCTGATCTTCTGTCATCAGACCCAAAAGATGGCACAGTAGATGGAGTGATCTACTCAGACACCCTCTCTGGCCAACAGCAAGCTGATTGTAGGAGAGTCCTACAACAGTTTCCTGAACTCTTCTCCTTAACCCCTGGTCAGACACACCTGTGTACCCATGATGTGGACACAGGAGACAGCATGCCTGTCAAAAACAAAATCTTTAGACAGTCTGACCATGTTAAGGAAAGCATCAAGGTGGAAGTCCACAAGATGCTGGAATTGGGAGTAATTGAGCGCTCTGACAGCCCCTGGGCTAGCCCAGTGGTCTTAGTCCCCAAACCTCACACCAAAGATGGAAAGAAAGAGATGAGGTTTTGTGTGGACTACAGAGGGCTCAATTCTGTCACCAAGACAGATGCTCATCCAATTCCTAGAGCTGATGAGCTCATAGACAAATTAGGTGCTGCCAAATTCTTAAGTACCTTTGACTTGACAGCAGGGTACTGGCAAATAAAAATGGCACCTGGAGCAAAAGAGAAAACAGCATTCTCCACACCTGATGGGCATTATCAGTTTACTGTTATGCCCTTTGGTTTAAAGAATGCCCCTGCCACCTTCCAAAGGTTGGTGAATCAAGTCCTTGCTGGCTTGGAGTCCTTTAGCACAGCTTATCTTGATGATATTGCTGTCTTTAGCTCCACCTGGCAGGATCACCTGGTCCACCTGAAGAAGGTTTTGAAGGCTCTGCAATCTGCAGGCCTCTCTATCAAGGCATCCAAATGCCAGATAGGGCAGGGAACTGTGGTTTACTTGGGCCACCTTGTAGGTGGAGGCCAAGTTCAGCCACTCCAACCCAAGATCCAGACTATTCTGGACTGGGTAGCTCCAAAAACCCAGACTCAAGTCAGGGCATTCCTTGGCTTGACTGGGTACTACAGGAGGTTTGTGAAGGGATATGGATCCATTGTGACAGCCCTCACTGAACTCACCTCCAAGAAAATGCCCAAGAAAGTGAACTGGACTGTGGAATGCCAACAGGCCTTTGACACCCTGAAACAAGCAATGTGCTCAGCACCAGTTCTAAAAGCTCCAGATTATTCTAAGCAGTTCATTGTGCAGACAGATGCCTCTGAACATGGGATAGGGGCAGTTTTGTCCCAAACAAATGATGATGGCCTTGACCAGCCTGTTGCTTTCATTAGCAGGAGGTTACTCCCCAGGGAGCAGCGTTGGAGTGCCATTGAGAGGGAGGCCTTTGCTGTGGTTTGGTCCCTGAAGAAGCTGAGACCATACCTCTTTGGGACTCACTTCCTAGTTCAAACTGACCACAGACCTCTCCAATGGCTGATGCAAATGAAAGGTGAAAATCCTAAACTGTTGAGGTGGTCCATCTCCCTACAGGGAATGGACTTTATAGTGGAACACAGACCTGGGACTGCCCATGCCAATGCAGATGGCCTTTCCAGGTTCTTCCACTTAGAAAATGAAGACTCTCTTGGGAAAGGTTAGTCTCATCCTCTTTCGTTTGGGGGGGGGGTTGTGTAAGGAAATGCCTCCTTGGCATGGTTGCCCCCTGACTTTTTGCCTTTGCTGATGCTATGTTTACAATTGAAAGTGTGCTGAGGCCTGCTAACCAGGCCCCAGCACCAGTGTTCTTTCCCTAACCTGTACTTTTGTATCCACAATTGGCAGACCCTGGCATCCAGATAAGTCCCTTGTAACTGGTACTTCTAGTACCAAGGGCCCTGATGCCAAGGAAGGTCTCTAAGGGCTGCAGCATGTCTTATGCCACCCTGGAGACCTCTCACTCAGCACAGACACACTGCTTGCCAGCTTGTGTGTGCTAGTGAGGACAAAACGAGTAAGTCGACATGGCACTCCCCTCAGGGTGCCATGCCAGCCTCTCACTGCCTATGCAGTATAGGTAAGAAACCCCTCTAGCAGGCCTTACAGCCCTAAGGCAGGGTGCACTATACCATAGGTGAGGGTACCAGTGCATGAGCATGGTACCCCTACAGTGTCTAAACAAAACCTTAGACATTGTAAGTGCAGGGTAGCCATAAGAGTATATGGTCTGGGAGTTTGTCAAACACGAACTCCACAGCACCATAATGGCTACACTGAAAACTGGGAAGTTTGGTATCAAACTTCTCAGCACAATAAATGCACACTGATGCCAGTGTACATTTTATTGCAAAATACACCCCAGAGGGCACCTTAGAGGTGCCCCCTGAAACTTAACCGACTGTCTGTGTAGGCTGACTAGTTCCAGCAGCCTGCCACACCAGAGACATGTTGCTGGCCCCATGGGGAGAGTGCCTTTGTCACTCTGAGGCCAGTAACAAAGCCTGCACTGGGTGGAGATGCTAACACCTCCCCCAGGCAGGAGCTGTAACACCTGGCGGTGAGCCTCAAAGGCTCACCCCTTTGTCACAGCCCAGCAGGGCACTCCAGCTTAGTGGAGTTGCCCGCCCCCTCCGGCCACGGCCCCCACTTTTGGCGGCAAGGCTGGAGGGAACAAAGAAAGCAACAAGGAGGAGTCACTGGCCAGTCAGGACAGCCCCTAAGGTGTCCTGAGCTGAAGTGACTCTAACTTTTAGAAATCCTCCATCTTGCAGATGGAGGATTCCCCCAATAGGGTTAGGATTGTGACCCCCTCCCCTTGGGAGGAGGCACAAAGAGGGTGTACCCACCCTCAGGGCTAGTAGCCATTGGCTACTAACCCCCCAGACCTAAACACGCCCTTAAATTTAGTATTTAAGGGCTACCCTGAACCCTAGAAAGTTAGATTCCTGCAACTACAAGAAGAAGGACTGCCTAGCTGAAAACCCCTGCAGAGGAAGACCAGAAGACGACAACTGCCTTGGCTCCAGAAACTCACCGGCCTGTCTCCTGCCTTCCAAAGAACTCTGCTCCAGCGACGCCTTCCAAGGGACCAGCGACCTCTGAATCCTCTGAGGACTGCCCTGCTTCGAAAAAGACAAGAAACTCCCGAGGACAGCGGACCTGCTCCAAAAAGACTGCAACTTTGTTTCAAGGAGCAGCTTTAAAGACCCTGCAATCTCCCCGCAAGAAGCGTGAGACTTGCAACACTGCACCCGGCGACCCCGACTCGTCTGGTGGAGAACCAACACCTCAGGGAGGACCCCCGGACTACTCTACGACTGTGAGTACCAAAACCTGTCCCCCCTGAGCCCCCACAGCGCCGCCTGCAGAGGGAATCCCGAGGCTTCCCCTGACCGCGACTTCCTGAGACCTAAGTCCCGACGCCTGGAAAAGACCCTGCACCCGCAGCCCCCAGGACCTGAAGGACCGGACTTTCACTGGAGAAGTGACCCCCAGGAGTCCCTCTCCCTTGCCCAAGTGGAGGTTTCCCCGAGGAACCCCCCCCTTGCCTGCCTGCAGCGCTGAAGAGATCCCGAGATCTCTCATAGACTAACATTGCGAACCCGACGCTTGTTTCTACACTGCACCCGGCCGCCCCCGCGCCGCTGAGGGTGAAATTTCTGTGTGGGCTTGTGTCCCCCCCGGTGCCCTACAAAACCCCCCTGGTCTGCCCTCCGAAGACGCGGGTACTTACCTGCAAGCAGACCGGAACCGGGGCACCCCTTCTCTCCATTCTAGCCTATGTGTTTTGGGCACCACTTTGAACTCTGCACCTGACCGGCCCTGAGCTGCTGGTGTGGTGACTTTGGGGTTGCTCTGAACCCCCAACGGTGGGCTACCTTGGACCAAGAACTGAACCCTGTAAGTGTCTTACTTACCTGGTAAAACTAACAAAAACTTACCTCCCCCAGGAACTGTGAAAATTGTCCACTTTTAAAGTAGCTATTTATCAATAACTTGAAAAGTATACATGCAATTGAAATGATTCAAAGTTCCTAATGTACTTACCTGCAATACCTTTCAAACAAGATATTACATGTTAAATTTGAACCTGTGGTTCTTAAAATAAACTAAGAAAAGCGAAAGCGGTCGCAAATCAACTCGCAGTTACCATCCACTTGAAGTGGATGGTAACTCATTCGCAAACGGGAAGGGGTCGCTATGGGACCCCTTCCCCTTTGTGAATGCTCACAAAATTATTTTTTCAGAGCAGGCAGTGGTCCTATGGACCACTGCCTACTCTGAAAGAACCCAAAACAAAAAGGTTTCGGTATATTTTTCTATTTGGAGCTCGTTTTCCTTTAAGGAAAACGGGCTGCAAAGAGAAAAAAAAATGCTTTATTTAAAAGCAGTCACGGACATGGTGGTCTGCTGTCTCCAGCAGGCCACAAATCCCCGTGAGTGCCTAGACTCGATATGGGGTCGCAAACTGCGACCCACCTCATAAATATTTATGAGGTGGGTCTTTGCGACTCCATAGCGAGTCACAGAAGGTGTCTGAGACACCTTTCTGCATACCAATTTGCAACTTGCAAATTGGTTTCTACCTACATCTGGCCCTAAATCCTCTGGTAGTCCTTCCTGACTGTCCACAGCTGTTGTCCCCCAAATCCATTGGCTAGTGAGTCCTCCCCTCTCACAAACATGAAGATGGCATAAAAGTGGCATCCTGGGCCCTCAGTCCTTAAATCACTACTAGGCTGGAAAGAAGACATGTCAAGGACTGCCCTGTTGCTCCCTGAATCCAGCAGAGAGGCTGCACTGGACTGCACCTGAGGGGCCCACAAAGAGGAATGTGCCCACTCATGGGCAAGAACTCCACTTGTGCAAGCACTGAAGAAGTGACTCCAAGGACTATGTAGCTACCCTACAGAATACTGAACCCTCAAGAGCCCAGCTGCCCAGGAACGCCTCCCTGCCACTCGTAGCCAAAAAACAGCTTTCTAGATTGTTTAACCCACAAGCAAAGTCAGAGTAGACTGTGGATCTCGGCCAAGAAAGATTTACTTATCTACAGGTAACCACTGAGACTGCTGTAACCTCAAGACCTGTTGACCAGTGGCGACTGGAACTGCACTGGATTCCACTGGTGCACAGTGGGAGATCGAGACCAGAGAAGGCCACTGAAATTTGTGGACCCAAGGGTGGCCTCAGGAGGACTCACCACATCTCTTCAGCATCTGTAACACCCTCAGCATCATGCACCCTCAGTATCAGGACCACTTCTTTGCTGGACTCGGGTAATGGATAAAAGTACAGTTAGGACCCTGAAACTGCTGGATCCAACTGGTAACTGTTTCCCTGGCCCGAGTGGTCTCTGATTGTCTCCCAACTCGATGAGCCACTTGCAACAATTTGTTTCATCTTAAAGGATTGAACTACAGTAATTTATTTTAAGTTTGAAAAATCAAATCTCCAGTTTCCTTCAATGGATTTTTGTGATTTTGATGTCTATTTAAAGATGGAAATATACACAGGTTTTATAAATTGGTGTTGGATTTTTATTGTGTTGTGTTTATTACTTGTTGACTTCTTTTGGCACTTCTAAATGCTTTGCACTTGTTCCTTTGATTAAGCCTGACTGCTCTGGGTCATAGCTACCTAGGACCGAGCTAAGGGTTTTTTAAAGAACGTAATTGGACCTGACAGAGATTGTTACAGCATTATATGGTGATATCTCCCAACCACACCACAAAATGATTCACTTACCTATCTACAATTATTATTGTACAAGTTTAGCAGTTATGTGTTCCGTTCCTTGTAGTGTTGCTACAAATATATAAGAAAAGTAAAAAACACACTTCTCAATAGTATGTGTGCCTATTACCTTGTTCTCTCATTTCCCCAGTCAGAAGGGCAGTTTCCTATTTCTTCTGGATTTCTGTCTGTCCTTCTTTCTGTTCGTATCTTTTCTTTCCTGTTGTAATTTTGCATATCGAACAGTATATGAAAGGGTGTTTTCATAATCACCCACTGCAGTAGATACTACACAACTACAGCGAGAATCTCCAAAAAAACACATATTTTATGGCTATAAATAAAAAAATAAAATGGGTTATTTTCAGAAAGATATATTCCGTCCTAAATTCAGTTTTACAACCATATTTACCCTGTTCCTGCCTGCCAGGAATTCACAGCCATTAATTCTACACAAATGGTGGATAGTTGGTGTTCCTAGGCATGGTTTACCTTGGAAGTTTGGGAATGTCTACTAACATTTACACTTGTGGATGTTGGCAAACTCCTCTCCTTTCCCTTTCCACCACTGAAAGCTTGTAAACATACTCCAGTGCAGGGCTGATGTAACTTTCCTTACATGGTGGAAATACGAACAAATCACCCCAAGAGTTTGTAGGTGTGTAGCAAAGGGGCTTTCTCCACGTAGAAATATATATTCCCTATAGAGAAAGAAAAGTGTGCATTTGCACTGTGGATCTTATTTGCCCCATTGAGGACTTCTCTACTATGGAGAGAACATGCACACATTCAGAAAACAGTTGTTTACTTGATTTTGGCTTTTTTGTAAATACATATCAACATTGGCAGTAAAATTGTTTGTCTTTGCTTAATCTTACTATGCCAGAAAAAGTATTTAAATACAGAATTGCAGCATGTCTTAGACTCAGACAATCACCTTCATCTGATATGTTACTCCAGACCATTAGTAACTCCATAATTCATTTTATGAGTGTCTGTGAGATGTTAGGTAGTTAAGCAACACATAGAGCAAAAATAATTTTGATAGATTCAATTATGAATACCACGTAAGGCTTATTTAATTTCTTGTGATATTTACTATTTATTCAGTAATAATATAGCTCTAACAAGATGTGCACTATCTGTGGGAATATACAAAGAGTCTGTTCACGCTGTCTGAGTTGTAGGCAGTTCACTGCCCTTCATTTACAACAAAGGTTGGGACAATTTTAATGCGTACACTAAATGCTGTCTACACATTGTATGGAATTTTACTAACATTGTAGACCACAGAGATGAACCCGATGCATGTTATCACCAGCCTGGGGATGTGTGGCCTGAATGGGAAACCATGAAGAAGATGCCATTTGACTACACTATCCACGACCCGAAATACAAGGATGCAAGTTTGATCTGCTCAATTCAGCTAAACATCAAGACTGATGGTTAGATATTTCTTTTTATTAACGATTTTTATTGCTTTTGCATGCAAATGTAATGATACATAAAGCTAAAGTACAGTGTACAAAGAGAACAAAAAACAAAACATCAAGTAACTGATAAGAATGAATTCAAACATACAGTTCATACAGATAAACATATAGAAAACACATGCAGAAAGGACTGAATAAGCTGTCCACCAAAACATTCATGTAGTCTATTAGAAATGTCGATGTGCCACTTTTGTATTCTTATTTTCCATTCATTCTTACAAGGCATCCTCTTCAAATCAGCTAAATTTAGCATACTCTCTAACTAAGATATCTATCACATACCGATTGAAATGCCAATATCATCTTTAATCTGCCCCTGTTATTTGCAGAACATTGAGTCATGGATATTTTGACAATCCCCTTTTTCAATGTCTGGGACCTGTACTGTAAGAGGGACTTTGAGCCTGAGATGATTTAATTAAGTTGTTGAGCTTATCACCTCTAGGATCCAACTGTGTCTGTTAGAAGAGTTAACACCTGGTGTAAACGTTGTCAAAAGGGCAGGATGGTTTCTTCATCTTTCTTTGCACTCTATAGCATTTTTGTTACCTCCCTGTATTACTATTAAATGACAAAGCAAATCCCAAGCATTTTACTGCTCTTGAAATCTACAAATATCTATGTGTAAATGACAAATACATTTAATCAAGAAATGAGACAATAGAATAGAAAAATTGAGGGCAATGAATGGAAACCTGGGCAGATTTCACACACTTAAACAATGTAACAGAAAGAAAAGACAGGCAGGAAGAACTAGCCAATGGTAAACTGGATGAAAAAGTCAAACGAAAACAAAATAAAAACACACTGGAGGAAAAACAACCAATATTTTAGAGGAGTTATTTTGAAAGACGGTATGTCTAAAGAAGCTGGTAAACATTGAAAATAGCATTAGCAATATCAACATGTTTGGCTTGCCTGTAATTAATAGAGAAGACATAGGGGGTCATTCTGACCCCGGCGGTCTCAGACCGCCGGGGCCAGGGTCGGCGGGAGCACCGCCGACAGACCGGCGGTGACCCGCAGGGCATTCTGACCGTGGCGGTTCGGCCGCGGTCAGACTAGGAAAACCGGTGGTCTCCCGCCGGTTTTCCGCTGCCCTACAGAATCCTCCATGGCGGCGGAGCGCGCTCCGCCGCCATGGGGATTCTGACACCCCCTACCGCCATCCTGTTCCTGGCGGGTCTCCCGCCAGGAACAGGATGGCGGTAGGGGGTGCCACGGGGCCCCTGGGGGCCCCTGCATGGCATGGCACTGCATGGCATGGCATGGGCACTGCAGGGGCCCCCGTAAGAGGGCCCCACTTTGTATTTCAGTGTCTGCTTTGCAGACACTGAAATACGTGACGGGTGCCACTGCACCCGTCGCACCTTCCCACTACGCCGGCTCAATTCTGAGCCGGCGTCCTCGTGGGAAGGTTGATTTGCCCTGGGCTGGCGGGCGGCCTTTTGGTGGTTGCCCGCCAGCCCAGGGCAAATCCCAAAATACCCTCAGCGGTCTTTCGACCGTGGAGCGGTATTTTGGTGGGGGAAGTCTGGCGGGCGGCCTCCGCCGCCCGCCGGACTTAGAATCAGCCCCATATTGTGGAAACATTATTGCATTTATGAGAAATAGTGAACCTGGCATTGCAGCCACTTCACCGATGACATAACAGAGTCAATGTCATAATGTATATATCCGTGATTTGCTGTGGCTCACTGTTGAGATTATCAATAGTTAACCAGCAGACAGCTAAAGCCCTCTGAATCCTTACCCTCAAAAAGTACAGTGAACTACAAGAGAAAGAATGGAACATCTCAACTATGGTGGAAACCCATACCAAGAGAGTTGTCTAAGGACATCATTATGAGTGGGCCACAAAACAGCCTGCCAAGCATGTCGCCACACAGAGTTACCAGTACCAAAAATATTAAAGTTTAGAGTGAAATTACTCCTTTGATAAACTGGAACCCTAAGAAATGGGGAATTATCTTTTAAATCTGGAATACCAAATTATGTGGTAATTACCTATTTCTCCCACAATTTTATCTGGACATTTTGGCTGTTGAAGTGCTCAGGTGAAAAACCCCAAAGCCTCGGGTTACTGTTGGTTTCATGATACTTGACAGTGCCAATAACGCCAATTACTGCCCCATCCAGATAACAGTAGAACTTGTAACGAGGACCTATGTGGCAATCAATTAACTAGCACAAGGCGTACTGGGAGGTTCACTGCATAAGTAGGACCAAAAACTGCCCAAAACTGAAGACATTATGGAAGCACTCTCAGGTGTGCTTAGTCTGTAAAAGAAAAACAATTAGGGAAGGTAAAAATAAAAACTTATATACTGTGTTAAGAATCCTCCCTGTTACACTCTGTTCTTTTTTAAGGAGTTGAATTCTTCTGTTGACTGTCAGTGATTATTTCATCTTGTTTAGGTTGTAAAGTAATGCTGTAGCACAATTATGGAATATCTGATAGTGTGAAATATGTGGCAGGCATATGCAAATTTCCCCTCATTCAACCAGACGTTTGCGCAGCAGCACGTTGTATGTAGGGCTACTTAACATTTTTTGCCTGTACACCATGACAGAGAGGCAGCCTCTCCCAGTGATCTGTGAGGGTATACAAAAGGAGAACCTCAGCCTTTGACTTTGAGGGCAAGCCTCAGCATTCCCACAGGAAAGGATGCAGTCATGATACCATATATACTCACTCTCAAGTGATTCAAATGTGTATGTGGTCATTTGTGTTCCTGACTCTCATATCCTTTTACCCATCCATTGATGCCCTAAGTTGAGGATTGAGAAATAAAGGGAGAGCCAGGTGAGCATAGCTCCCCAGTAGCACTCTCTAGGTTAATCAAAATTATGCTGCTGCACATACATTGCAACAGGCATTACACAGAATGTTTAATCTATCTTGTCATGTACTACAAAGCATTCAATTTGTATGCACTCTTTATCTTTCAAGCTATGAATTGTGACAGATCACAGAGGTATGATTTAGAATTATGCTTTTAATTTGTGCTCATTCAGACTTTTGGTATGGGTGCTGCATACAAACTCAGATGTAGAGTACGAATACAAATTTACTTTAATTATGCTCGTATTTTGTGCCCCTTTGTACTAGGAGCATGGGTGCTGCATAATAACTCAGACGTAAATAGAGTGAGAATACAGATTTACTTTAATTATGTCTGTATTTTTTGTACAATCATACTAGTGGAATGGGCGCTGCATAATAACGCAGATGTAAAAAGCATAAGCATACAAATGTATTATTTCTGCACATTTTCCAAGCTGTACATTAACATGTCAGTGTGTTCATAGATACCTTCATGAACAGAAGGCAGGAGGATATGTATATGAGACGTAACACTACCCGGATGAGGCTATCGAAGTATTCAGCCTATAACACATACCATCACTGTGAGCAGTGCTATCAGTACATGGGCTTTAACCCCAAGTATCAAGTAAGTATTATTATCTCATTGTATATATTGTGCTCCACATTCAGATGCAGATGGGTTGGGTGCAAGATTTAGACTCGAGCGTGTACGTGGACATGAATATATATCCACATTGAAGTCTAGGAGGTAGAGACTTCCTGACTTTAAAAACAATAGAGTATGAGACTTGAGGTTCTGCTTTAGGAACTAAGCAGGCTTCTGTTCATCTAAAGGTTGCTTAGATCCTAATTCAATTGCCTAATTGATTGTCATATGAAGGTATACCTCTACTCACAATAGATCATCTGATTTAAATAGACTTATTTTCAACCAGTTGAAGCAGATATACTGATGTGGAAAGATCTTGTTCCCTTGAGAGGATAGAAAGAATGGAAGGGTCACCTAATCAGGTTCCACATGTTATTTTAAGCTTAGTTTGTAGGGGGGTGAGCTAGCTGGCTGTATGCTGTCTATGTGTCTGGTACCACAAGATGAAGAATTCTGAAATACTAGGTGAATGTAAATTAAAGTTGTGCCTCTGTGTGTGTCAGTGCAATTGCCCCTCTGAATGTGTTGATTTGGCATCTGCTTACAGGTCCTGTGATGTCCCTGTTCAAAATGGATTTTGAGAAATTCAGTGTACTTAGAAATTTGAGTCATCTGATGATCTTTCACACAGAGTCTGATTCACAAAAAATAGGAAATGTACTTATGCAGGGTTCCTTCTAAAATTGGAGTAAATGTTAGGTTTTTACCAAAGTCACAAAGGACTTGGGTATGCCTGGAAAGCTGCAATAGTCATGAGTTCCCAAAAGATGTTTAGATCTCTGCTAAAGTATATTTGTATGGGCTCGCATAATGCTTGAGTAAATGTAACATGCAAATTGTTGTTAATGTTTCTGTTTGACCACACAGAAAATATTTTGTTCGTTTAGAAATCTATTGCCCCACCCGACAAATATTATGGTGCTCCATTCCCATCCCCAGCCTAACAACAGATAAAACCCTGAACAGGAGTAAATCCCCAACGAACTTCCAGCATGGAAATGGGCCAGGGAAAAGCTTGCGGAAAAAACAGGGTTGGTTGTTTGTGCTATGGGACAATCTTTCCAAAACATCCCAGGCCTAGAATGGCCACTCCCACTCAAGAGAGAAGATTTGCTTACACCGGAAGGTATCAATGAAAAAATATTTTTTCTGGTGAAATAATTTTTTGTGGGCCATACATAGGGATTCAGCCTTATACAAAGGCCATTTGCATGAGGATTTAAAGGAACATGCAGAAATTGCTTTGTGAATAGGGCCATCAAATTGTCTTGATGACAGAAATACCTTCGTTGTAGATATTCAGTAAATGTGATATAAGGTAATTACTCACAGGACCTAATATTTTATAGGTTTCTTGTGTATTTTGTGTTCCAATCCACAGTGTTTTTCTGTTCTGTCAAGCACTGCACTGCCTGGCTTCCAGTTATTTTCAAATTCGTTTTTATGCTAGATTCATCAGCATCATAAACAACATAGTATATTTTAAGAAAATACTAGTCTCCTCTATCTCTTAGTGGTCCACCACTCCCCATATGAAACCAAGAACACTCTGAATATCCATAGATAGATTTTCAGTTTTCCCATCAAGCCTACTGCTTCCTGTGGCGTGGCAGTAAGGGACGAGTTTGCTCATGTTAAAACGCAGTTCTGACGACGATGACAAGGATGAAGCAACCCCCATAAGCAGTACTCAACATAGGATGGACGACAGAATCCAAAGTTTGCCTCATAACTGTCTGTATCTTTTAATCTTAATATGTAGTAGACTGGACTTATTACTGAAATTGTTATGTGGTGTCAGGTAACTGACACTGCAGTTGTGGGGTTCCTGTAAGTATTCTAGACATGTTTTATGCGTCCCCATTTTGCAAGAGCAAATTGCTGCTAGTTTTCCATATTAACAAGGCCTATCATAGTCTGTAGACAAAGAAAATTATTACAACTGCAAAGTCCATATTCTCCACATTCTTCCTGGAGATATTCTGAGATATGTTTAGTTGAATAAGAAGGAGAGACATTTTCATCAGGTTATCATTTTATCAGGTTATCATTTGTAAGGATATATAAAGCTGCTGCTTAGCTTTCTGGCTGAAATTGACAGTCATGTTTTAACTATCACTGATTCCCTTTCCAGCTTTATGAGTCCACTCTGCATGCTTTTGCATTCTCTTATTCAATGCTTGGGGAAGAGATTCAGCTCCATTTTATTATACCCAAGTCGAAAGAACACCATTTTGTCTTCAATCAACCTGGAGGACAGCTAGAAAGCATGAGGTTACCACTTGTGACAGATAAAGTAAGTGAAAATTTTAACTCTGTGTTAAAGTCCCATTGTTTGTTAAACGTCTTACCATTTTCATTTCTTTCTGAGAACAGTCCACCCCCCAATATTATTCATTCCCATCATGCCCTGCAACAAAAACAATGGCCTAATTCCCTTGTCATATAATCCTTCGGTGTCAGATGAAAACAAAAACATTTTACAAAAGCCTAAAGCACCAGATTACAGTCACAGGTTGTTGTAAAATAGGCAATGCTTAATTTGGAAAAAATAACTGTTGGTGCTGCCAATGGCATTGCAAAATACCAGAGATGCCTAGTTTAGATTTTCCTCATTCCTTTCTTTCACCATCCTACATTTCCTGTCTCGGCAATACAGGTTCCTTTTAATCCCTGTTTTCACCCTTTGTCACTGTTTTCCTATCTTCTTCTTACTACTTCTTTCTCTCTTTCCTGCCTTTTTTGGCTTGACTCTGGGTCAAAGTCTGGTGATGAAAAACAAGTCCACTAAATTAAAGCACGTCACATGATAGTAGTTCCAGTAGGTTGCTAACCTAGCTCTCTCACAACTCGTGGAGATTGAAAGACTTTTAGTAGTCACTCCTATCCCATCCTTTCCAGAAACTTCTACAACTACACAGCCATTTATTGTGAATGTTTTCTTCTTCTTCCGTGTGTCGGATGAGCTGAAATTTGCTTTGCAGTCCCTGTACATAAACTATGGATCTAGCATTTGGTAATCATCATGGCTGCTGCTGCTCTCAGCAAGGAAAGCCTTACATCCGGTAGAACTGTGATTGGTTTTGGCATATGGTCTGTATCTACAGGTGAATGAGTTCATTGTGTGCATGTTGCAAGCTACGTATATAACACACAACACAATCCTAGGAAACTGGACTTGTTTGCAGATATCCCCCCACCTTTTGACCCTTTTAGAACTACTAGATGCTGGTTTTCAACTCTGACAATGCACTGAGGCCTGCTAACCAGACCTCAGTCCCAGTGCTCTTTCCTTAAAAACAAGTGATGTCTGATTGTAGCACAATTAGCACAGCACTTTAGCACCCCTTTAAGTAGCTAGTAAATGGTATCCCTGGTACCTAGGGCATGGGTTCTAATGAGTGACCCTAATGGCTGAAGCATATCTTATGCTACACTAAGGGACCCACACACAAATTGCACACAGCCAGCCATTGCACACTGCATGTCAGGGTGCAAGCCCTGAGTGAAAAGACGACATGGCACTCTCATTGTGTGCCATGCCAAAGTCACTGCATGAATTATATGTAAGTCACCCCTCCAGCAGGCCTTAAGAGCTCTAAGGCAGTGTAGGAAGTTGGCTCTGTATGCACTATTTCAAAGTAAGGAATAGTATGCACAGAGTCCAAGGGTTCCCCTTAGAGGTAAGATAGTGGCAAAAAGAGATAATACTAATGCTCTATTTTGTGGTAGTGTGGTCGAGCAGTAGGCTTATCAAACGAGTAGTGTTAAGCATTTGTTGTACATACACATAGACAATAAATGAGGTACACACACTCAGAGACAAATCCAGCCAATAGGTTTTGTTATAGAAAAATATCTTTTCTTAGTTTATTTTAAGAACCACAGGTTCAAATTTTACATGTAATAGCTCATTTGAAAGGTATTGCAGGTAAGTACTCTAGGAACTTTGAATCATTACTTTAGCATGTATACTTTTTACATAAAACACAATAAGCTGTTTTAAAAGTGGACACAGTGCAATTTACACAGTTCCTGGGGGAGGTAAGTTATTGTTAGTTTTCACAGGTAAGTAAGTCACTTACAGGTTTCAGTTTTTGGTCCAAGGTAGCCCACCGTTGGGGGTTCAGAGCAACCCCAAAGTTATCACACCAGCAGCTCAGGGCCGGTCAGGTGCAAAGGTCAAAGAGGTGCCCAAAACACGTAGGCTTCAATGGAGAGAAGGGGGTGCCCCGGTTCCAGTCTGCCAGCAGGTAAGTACCCGCGTCTTCGGAGGGCAGACCAGGGGGGTTTTGTAGGGCACCGGGGGGGACACAAATTAGCACAAAAAGTACACCCTCAGCAGCGCGGGGCGGCCGGGTGCAGTGTGCAAACACGCGTCGGGTTTCCTTCAGTTTTCAATGGGAGACCAAGGGGTCTCTTCAGCGGTGCAGGCAGGCAAGGGGGGGGCTCCTCGGGTTAGCCACCACCTAGGCAAGGGAGAGGGCCTCCTGGGGGTCACTCCTGCACAGAAGTTCCATTTCTTTAGGGGCTGGGGGCTGCGGGTGCAGGGTCTTTTCCAGCCGTCGGGAAATGGAGTTCAGACAGTCGCGGTCAGGGGGAGCCTGGGGATTCCCTCTGCAGGCGTCGCTGTGGGGGCTCAGGGGGGACAACTTTGGTTACTCACAGTCGCAGAGTCGCCGGAGGGTCCTCCCTGAGTTGGTTGTTCTCCACCAGTCGAGTCGGGGTCGTCGGGTGCAGTGTTGCAAGTCTCACGCTTCTTGCGGGGAGTTGCAGGGGTCTTTAAATCTGCTCCTTGTAACAAAGTTGCAGTTCTTTTGGAGCAGTGCCGCTGTCCTCGGGAGTTTCTTGTCTTCTTTGAAGTAGGGCAGTCCTCAGAGGATTCAGAGGTCGCTGGTCCCTTGGAAAGCGTCGCTGGAGCAGGGTTCTTTGGAAGGCAGGAGACAGGCCGGTGAGTCTGGGGCCAAGGCAGTTGGTGTCTTCTGTTCTTCCTCTGCAGGGGTTTTTCAGCTCAGCAGTCCTTCTTCTTGTAGTTGCAGGAATCTAAATTCTTAGGTTCAGGGGAGCCCTTAAATACTAAATTTAAGGGCATGTTTAGGTCTGGAGGGTTAGTAGCCAATGGCTACTAGCCCTGAGGGTGAGTACACCCTCTTTGTGCCTCCTCCCAAGGGGAGGGGGTCACATCCCTAATCCTATTGGGGGAATCCTCCATCTGCAAGATGGAGGATTTCTAAAAGTTAGAGTCACTTCAGCTCAGGACACCTTAGGGGCTGTCCTGACTGGCCAGTGACTCCTCCTTGTTGTTTTCTTTGTTTCCTCCAGCCTTGCCGCCAAAAGTGGGGGCCGTGGCCGGAGGGGGCGGGCAACTCCACTAAGCTGGAGTGCCCTGCTGTGCTGTGACAAAGGGGTGAGGCTTTGAGGCTCACCGCCAGGTGTTACAGCTCCTGCCTGGGGGAGGTGTTAGCATCTCCACCCAGTGCAGGCTTTGTTACTGGCCTCAGAGTGACAAAGGCACTCTCCCCATGGGGCCAGCAACAGGTCTCTAGTGTGGCAGGCTGCTGGAACCAGTCAGCCTACACAGATAGTCGGTTAGGTTTCAGGGGGCACCTCTAAGGTGCCCTCTGGGGTGTATTTCACAATAAAATGTACACTGGCATCAGTGTGCATTTATTGTGCTGAGAAGTTTGATACCAAACTTCCCAGTTTTCAGTGTAGCCATTATGGTGCTGTGGAGTTCGTGTAAAACAGACTCCCAGACCATATACTCTTATGGCTACCCTGCACTTACAATGTCTAAGGTTTTGCTTAGACACTGTAGGGGCACAGTGCTCATGCACTGGTGCCCTCACCTATGGTATAGTGCACCCTGCCTTAGGGCTGTAAGGCCTACTAGAGGGGTGACTTATCTATACCTGCATAGGCAGTGAGAGGCTGGCATGGCACCCTGAGGGGAGTGCCATGTCGACTTACTCGTTTTGTTCTCACCAGCACACACAAGCTGGCAAGCAGTGTGTCTGTTCTGAGTGAGGGGTCTCCAGGGTGGCATAAGACATGCTGCAGCCCTTAGAGACCTTCCCTGGCATCAGGGCCCTTGGTACCAGAGGTACCAATTACAAGGGACTTATCTGGATGCCAGGGTGTGCCAATTGTGGAATCAAAAGTACAGGTTAGGGAAAGAATACTGGTGCTGGGGCCTGGTTAGCAGGCCTCAGCACACTTTCAATTCAAAACATAGCATCAGCAAAGGCAAAAAGTCAGGGCGTAACCATGCCAAGGAGGCATTTCCTTACACAACCCCCCCCCCCCCAAACGAAAGAGGATGAGACTAACCTTTCCCAAGAGAGTCTTCATTTTCTAAGTGGAAGAACCTGGAAAGGCAATCTGCATTGGCATGGGCAGTCCCAGGTCTGTGTTCCACTATAAAGTCCATTCCCTGTAGGGAGATGGACCACCTCAACAGTTTTGGATTTTCACCTTTCATTTGCATCAGCCATCTGAGAGGTCTGTGGTCAGTTTGAACTAGGAAGTGAGTACCAAAGAGGTATGGTCTCAACTTCTTCAGGGACCAAACCACAGCAAAGGCCTCCCTCTCAATGGCACTCCAACGCTGCTCCCTGGGGAGTAACCTCCTGATAATGAAAGCAACAGGCTGGTCAAGGCCATCATCATTTGTTTGGGACAAAACTGCCCCTATCCCATGTTCAGAGGCATCTGTTTGCACAATGAATTGCTTGGAGTAATCTGGAGCTTTTAGAACTGGTGCTGTGCACATAGCTTGTTTCAGGGTGTCAAAGGCCTGTTGGCATTCTACAGTCCAGTTTACTTTCTTGGGCATTTTCTTGGAGGTGAGTTCTGTGAGGGCTGTCACAATGGATCCATATCCCTTCACAAACCTCCTATAGTACCCAGTCAAGCCAAGGAATGCCCTGACTTGAGTCTGGGTTTTTGGAGCTACCCAGTCCAGAATAGTCTGGATCTTGGGTTGGAGTGGCTGAACTTGGCCTCCACCTACAAGGTGTCCCAAGTAAACCACAGTTCCCTGCCCTATCTGGCATTTGGATGCCTTGATAGAGAGGCCTGCAGATTGCAGAGCCTTCAAAACCTTCTTCAGGTGGACCAGGTGATCCTGCCAGGTGGAGCTGAAGACAGCAATATCATCAAGATAAGCTGCACTACAGGATTCCAACCCAGCAAGGACTTGATTCACCAACCTTTGGAAGGTGGCAGGGGCATTCTATAAACCAAAGGGCATAACAGTGAACTGATAATGCCCATCAGGTGTGGAGAATGCTGTCTTTTCTTTTGCTCCAGGGGCCATTTTGATTTGCCAGTACCCTGCTGTTAAGTCAAAGGTACTTAAGAATTTGGCAGCCCCTAATTTGTCTATTAGCTCATCAGCTCTAGGAATGGGATGTGCATCTGTCTTGGTGACAGAGTTGAGACCTCTGTAGTCCACACAAAACCTCATCTCTCTCTTTCCATCTTTGGTGTGAGGTTTGGGGACTAAGACCACTGGGCTAGCCCAGGGGCTGTCAGAGTGCTCTATTACTCCCAATTCCAGCATCTTGTGGACTTCCACCTTGATGCTTTCCTTAACTTGATCAGACTGTCTAAATATTTTGTTTTTGACAGGCATGCTGTCTCCTGTGTCCACATCATGGGTACACAGGTGAGTCTGACCAGGGGTTAGGGAAAAGAGTTCAGCAAACTGTTGCAGGACCTTCCTACAGTCAGCTTGCTGTTGGCCAGAGAGGGTGTCTGAGTAGATCACTCCATCCACTGAGCCATCTTTAGGGTCTGATGAGAGGAGATCAGGGAGAGGCTCACTCTCAGCTTCCTGGTCCTCATCTGTTACCATCAACAGATTTACATCAGCCCTGTCATGGAAGAGCTTAAGGCGGTTCACATGGATCACCCTCTTGGGGCTCCTGCTTGTGCCCAGGTCCACCAGGTAGGTGACCTGACTCTTCCTCTCTAGTACTGGGTAAGGGCCACTCCATTTGTCCTGAAGTGCCCTGGGAGCCACAGGCTCCAGAACCCAGACTTTCTGCCCTGGTTGAAATTCAACCAGTGCAGCCTTTTGGTCATATCACAACTTCTGGAGTTGTTGGCTGGCCTCAAGGTTTTTACTTGCCTTTTCCATGTACTCTGCCATTCTTGAGCGAAGGCCAAGTACATAGTCCACTATGTCTTGTTTAGGCTCATGAAGAGGTCTCTCCCAGCCTTCTTTAACAAGAGCAAGTGGTCCCCTTACAGGGTGGCCAAACAGAAGTTCAAAGGGTGAGAACCCTACTCCCTTCTGAGGCACCTCTCTGTAAGCGAAAAGCAGACATGGCAGGAGGACATCCCATCTCCTTTTGAGTTTTTCTGGGAGCCCCATGATCATGCCCTTTAATGTCATGTTGAATCTCTCAACAAGGCCATTAGTTTGTGGATGATATGGTGTAGTGAACTTATAAGCCACTCCACACTCATTCCACATGTGTTTTAGGTATGCTGACATGAAGTTGGTACCTCTGTCAGACACCACCTCCTTAGGGAAGCCCACTCGGGTAAAGATACCAATGAGGGCCTTGGCTACTGCAGGGGCAGTAGTCGACCTAAGGGGAATAGCTTCAGGATACCTAGTAGCATGATCCACTACTACTAGGATGTACATATTTCCTGAGGCTGTGGGAGGTTCTAGTGGACCAACTATGTCCACACCCACTCTTTCAAAGGGGACCCCCACCACTGGAAGTGGAATGAGGGGGGCCTTTGGATGCCCACCTGTCTTACCACTGGCTTGACAGGTGGGGCAGGAGAGGCAAAACTCCTTAACCTTCTGGGACATATTGGGCCAGTAGAAGTGGTTGACTAACCTCTCCCACGTCTTGGTTTGTCCCAAATGCCCAGCAAGGGGAATATCATGGGCTAAGGTCAGAATAAACACTCTGAAACCCTGAGGCACTACCACTCTCCTAGTGGCACCAGGTTTGGGATCTCTTGCCTCAGTGTACAGGAGTCCATCTTCCCAATAGACCCTATGTGTTCCATTTTTCTTGCCTTTGGACTCTTCAGCAGCTTGCTGCCTAAGGCCTTCAAGAGAGGGACAGGTTTCTTGTCCCTTACACAACTCTTCCCTTGAGGGTCCCCCTGGGCCCAAGAGCTCAACCTGATAAGGTTCCAGCTCCATAGGCTCAGTTCCCTCAGAGGGTAGAACTTCTTCCTGAGAAGAGAGGTTCTCTTTTTGGTGTTGTGTTGCAGCTGGTTTCCCAGCTGACTTTCCTTTTCTCTTGGTAGGCTGGGCCATTTTTCCAGACTCCAGCTCTACTTTTTCACCCTGTGCCTTGCACTGTGCCCTTGTCTTGACACACACCAGTTCAGGGATACCCAGCATGGCTGCATGGGTTTTCAGTTCTACCTCAGCCCATGCTGAGGACTCCAGGTCATTTCCAAGCAAACAGTCTACTGGGATATTTGAGGAGACCACCACCTGTTTCAGGCCATTGACCCCTCCCTACTCTAAAGTTACCATTGCCATGGGATGTACTTTAGTTTGATTGTCAGCATTGGTGACTGGATAGGTTTGTCCAGTCAGGTATTGGCCAGGGGAAACCAGTTTTTCTGTCACCATGGTGACACTGGCACCTGTATCCCTCAGGCCCTCTACACTTGTCCCATTAATTAAGAGCTGCTGCCTGTATTTTTGCATGTTAGGGGGCCAGGCAGCCGGTGTGGCTAAATCCACCCCACCCTCAGAGACTAATGTAGCTTCAGTGTGACACCTGATTTGCTCTGGGCACACTGTTGATCCCACTTGGAGACTGGCCATTCCAGTTTTAGCTGGATGGGAGTTAGAAGTGGTATCTTTCTTGGGACAGGCCTTGTCTCCAGTTTGGTGTCCAGACTGACTACAGCTACGACACCAGGCCTTTTTGGGATCAAAGTTTTTACCCTTGTACCCAGAATTGTTTTGTGAAGAGGCTCTGGGCCCACCCTCCTGTGCAGGTTTTTGGGGGCCTGTAGAAGACTCTTTACTATTTCTGTTTTTGGCTGTCTCACCACCTTTCCCCTGGGGAGGTTTTGTGACCCCTTTCTTTTGGTCACCCCCTGTGGAAGTTTTGGACACCCTAGTCTTGACCCAATGGTCCGCCTTCTTTCCCAATTCTTGGGGAGAAATTGGTCCTAGGTCCACCAGATGCTGATGCAGTTTATCATTGAAACAGTTACTTAACAGGTGTTCTTTCACAAATAAATTGTACAGCCCATCATAATTACTTACACCACTGCCTTGAATCCAACCATCTAGTGTTTTTACTGAGTAGTCTACAAAGTCAACCCAGGTCTGGCTCGAGGATTTTTGAGCCCCCCTGAATCTAATCCTATACTCCTCAGTGGAGAATCCAAAGCCCTCAATCAGGGTACCCTTCAGGAGGTCATAAGATTCTGCATCTTTTTTAGAGAGTGTGAGGAGTCTATCCCTACACTTTCCTGTGAACATTTCCCAAAGGAGAGCACCCCAGTGAGATTTGTTCACTTTTCTGGTTTCACAAGCCCTCTCAAAAGCTGTGAACCATTTGGTGATGTCATCACCATCTTCATATTTTGTTACAATCCCTTTGGGGATTTTCAACATGTCAGGAGAGTCTCTGACCCTATTTATGTTGCTGCCACCATTGATGGGTCCTAGGCCCATCTCTTGTCTTTCCCTTTCTATGGCTAGGATCTGTTTTTCCAAAGCCAATCTTTTGGCCATCCTGGCTAACTGGATGTCCTCTTCACTGGAGTTATCCTCAGTGATTTCAGAGAGTCTGGACCCTCCTGTGAGGGAGCCAGCATCACTGACTATTATTTTTGGAGTCAGGGCTTGAGAAGCCCTGTTCTCCCTAGATAGGACTGGTGGAGGGGATTCTTCCTCCAGTTCACTATCATCCTCCTCTGTGTTATCCACAGAGGGGTTGGCTCTATCATACTCTGCCAACAGCTCCTGGAGCTGTACTTTGGTAGGTCTGGAGCCCATTGTTATTTTTCTTATGTTACAGAGTGACCTTAGCTCTTTCATCTGGAGATGGAGGTAAGGTGTGGTGTCGAGTTCCACCACATTCATATCTGTACTAGACATTATTCTTCTAAAAGTTGGAATGCTTTTTAAGAATCTAAAACAGGTTCTAGAATCTAATTCAAACTTTTACAAACTTTTAAACTCTAAAAGAAATGCTAACAGGGACTAACACAAGGCCCTAGCAGGACTTTAAAGAATTTAGAAAAAAATTTAAAATTGCAAAAATCAATTTCTAATGACAATTTTGGAATTTGTCGTGTGATCAGGTATTGGCTGAGTAGTCCAGCAAATGCAAAGTCTTGTACCCCACCGCTGATCCACCAATGTAGGAAGTTGGCTCTGTATGCACTATTTCAAAGTAAGGAATAGTATGCACAGAGTCCAAGGGTTCCCCTTAGAGGTAAGATAGTGGCAAAAAGAGATAATACTAATGCTCTATTTTGTGGTAGTGTGGTCGAGCAGTAGGCTTATCAAAGGAGTAGTGTTAAGCATTTGTTGTACATACACATAGACAATAAATGAGGTACACACACTCAGAGACAAATCCAGCCAATAGGTTTTGTTATAGAAAAATATCTTTTCTTAGTTTATTTTAAGAACCACAGGTTCAAATTTTACATGTAATAGCTCATTTGAAAGGTATTGCAGGTAAGTACTCTAGGAACTTTGAATCATTACTTTAGCATGTATACTTTTTACATAAAACACAATAAGCTGTTTTAAAAGTGGACACAGTGCAATTTTCACAGTTCCTGGGGGAGGTAAGTTATTGTTAGTTTTCACAGGTAAGTAAGTCACTTACAGGTTTCAGTTTTTGGTCCAAGGTAGCCCACCGTTGGGGGTTCAGAGCAACCCCAAAGTTATCACACCAGCAGCTCAGGGCCGGTCAGGTGCAAAGGTCAAAGAGGTGCCCAAAACACATAGGCTTCAATGGAGAGAAGGGGGTGCCCCGGTTCCAGTCTGCCAGCAGGTAAGTACCCGCGTCTTCGGAGGGCAGACCAGGGGGGTTTTGTAGGGCACCGGGGGGGACACAAATTAGCACAAAAAGTACACCCTCAGCAGCGCGGGGGCGGCCTTGTGCAGTGTGCAAACACGCGTCGGGTTTCCTTCAGTTTTCAATGGGAGACCAAGGGGTCTCTTCAGCGGTGCAGGCAGGCAAGGGGGGGGCTCCTCGGGGTAGCCACCACCTAGGCAAGGGAGAGGGCCTCCTGGGGGTCACTCCTGCACAGAAGTTCCGTTTCTTTAGGGGCTGGGGGCTGCGGGTGCAGGGTCTTTTCCAGCCGTCGGGAAATGGAGTTCAGACAGTCGCGGTCAGGGGGAGCCTGGGGATTCCCTCTGCAGGCGTCGCTGTGGGGGCTCAGGGGGGACAACTTTGGTTACTCACAGTCGTAGAGTCGCCGGAGGGTCCTCCCTGAGTTGTTTGTTCTCCACCAGTCGAGTCGGGGTCGCCGGGTGCAGTGTTGCAAGTCTCACGCTTCTTGCGGGGAGTTGCAGGGGTCTTTAAATCTGCTCCTTGTAAAAAAGTTGCAGTTCTTTTGGAGCAGTGCCGCTGTCCTCGGGAGTTTCTTGTCTTCTTCGAAGTAGGGCAGTCCTCAGAGGATTCAGAGGTCGCTGGTCCCTTGGAAAGCGTCGCTGGAGCAGGGTTCTTTGGAAGGCAGGAGACAGGCCGGTGAGTCTGGGGCCAAGGCAGTTGGTGTCTTCTGTTCTTCCTCTGCAGGGGTTTTTCAGCTCAGCAGTCCTTCTTCTTGTAGTTGCAGGAATCTAAATTCTTAGGTTCAGGGGAGCCCTTAAATACTAAATTTAAGGGCGTGTTTAGGTCTGGAGGGTTAGTAGCCAATGGCTCCTAGCCCTGAGGGTGAGTACACCCTCTTTGTGCCTCCTCCCAAGGGGAGGGGGTCACATCCCTAATCCTATTGGGGGAATCCTCCATCTGCAAGATGGAGGATTTCTAAAAGTTAGAGTCACTTCAGCTCAGGACACCTTAGGGGCTGTCCTGACTGGCCAGTGACTCCTCCTTGTTGTTTTCTTTGTTTCCTCCAGCCTTGCCGCCAAAAGTGGGGGCCATGGCCGGAGGGGGCGGGCAACTCCACTAAGCTGGAGTGCCCTGCTGTGCTGTGACAAAGGGGTGAGCCTTTGAGGCTCACCGCCAGGTGTTACAGCTCCTGCCTGGGGGAGGTGTTAGCATCTCCACCCAGTGCAGGCTTTGTTACTGGCCTCAGAGTGACAAAGGCACTCTCCCCATGGGGCCAGCAACAGGTCTCTAGTGTGGCAGGCTGCTGGAACCAGTCAGCCTACACAGATAGTCGGTTAGGTTTCAGGGGGCACCTCTAAGGTGCCCTCTGGGGTGTATTTCACAATAAAATGTACACTGGCATCAGTGTGCATTTATTGTGCTGAGAAGTTTGATACCAAACTTCTCAGTTTTCAGTGTAGCCATTATGGTGCTGTGGAGTTTGTGTAAAACAGACTCCCAGACCATATACTCTTATGGCTACCCTGCACTTACTATGTCTAAGGTTTTGCTTAGACACTGTAGGGGCACAGTGCTCATGCACTGGTGCCCTCACCTATGGTATAGTGCACCCTGCCTTAGGGCTGTAAGGCCTACTAGCGGGGTGACTTATCTATACCTGCATAGGCAGTGAGAGGCTGGCATGGCACCCTGAGGGGAGTGCCATGTCGACTTACTCGTTTTGTTCTCACCAGCACACACAAGCTGGCAAGCAGTGTGTCTGTGCTGAGTGAGGGGTCTCCAGGGTGGCATAAGACATGCTGCAGCCCTTAGAGACCTTCCCTGGCATCAGGGCCCTTGGTACCAGAGGTACCAGTTACAAGGGACTTATCTGGATGCCAGGGTTTGCCAATTGTGGAATCAAAAGTACAGGTTAGGGAAAGAATACTGGTGCTGGGGCCTGGTTAGCAGGCCTCAGCACACTTTCAATTCAAAACATAGCATCAGCAAAGGCAAAAAGTCAGGGGGTAACCATGCCAAGGAGGCATTTCCTTACAGGCAGGATGTATTATAATACATGTGAGGGCATGTCTGAATGAGCAGATATGCCCCTGTGCTATCTAATTCTATTTCCAGATATTCCAAGTGACTGGGCAGCCATCTTAGACCATGTACTGGATACTGGTCATCACAAGTGACCCAGCTACATGATGGCTGCAGGGAAAATAATGGTCTTTGGTATCGGACACCTCATCTTTATAAACCCACCCTTGTGCCAGTGTTGGATTTATTATGACATGCCGCCAGATGGCATCGTAGAAGTGCCCCCAGACACCTACTAGTCCTCTAGTGTGCTTGCTGACTGGTATCGATCAGCTTGCCACCACAGATGAGTTTCTGACCCTCTGGAGGTGAGAGGCCCTGTTTTCAGAGGTCAGAAACAATGTCTGCTCTGGCAGGGGGTGTATCACTTCCCCCAACAGGATGGCTAGTAAATCTGCATACCAAGGCCAGGGACTTCAAAGTCCCTGCCACCTTTAAAACGCAACCTCAGCTTCCCCCAGACCTGGGAAAGGCAACCCCTCCACCCTGAGGCCCATTTGGCACCAGCACAGATGGGAAAATTAGATAGTCCGGAGGCGTGTTGCACTTGCAGACTGGACCTGAAGTGAACACGAAAAGGAGAATTTCACCATCTAGTGTGTGGTGGAATTAGGAACTCTGGGTAGGGTGATGCCCACTCCCCACAGAAAGTGTTCATCTAGGGGGCGTGGTAGTCCATTGGTTACTACCCTTCACTCCCCTTAATGCCCATAAATTGAGTATTTAGGTGGCCCTCTGACACCAGGAAAACAGATCAAGTCAAGACTTTGACTACTGGGATCGGAGGGAGAAAGAAGAGGGACTGAAGAGAGCGAGAACTGAACACCTGCACCAGAGATTGGCACAAAACCCCACCAGGCTGCTTGTACTTCGACAGTCAGTGGGACCATCTTTGCAAAACACTGGACAACCTCCCAAAACCCTTGGAGGACTGCTCAGCACCTCAGCAACCAAGAAAGATCTCCCTTGGAGTAGAGGAGCTACTCCCCTGCATCCGCAGTCACAGCAAGCAGCTATCCGGTCCACTGTGTTACTGACCATCGGATCCACAGAGGGAGCAAGCTACCAGGAAGAGGTGACCAAGGCTCTTGGAGGTCAGCCCTGTCTCACCAGCATGTTTCGACATATTGACCCCTCCAGGAGTCCCACAGCACCAATATCCTGAGTACTGGATAAGTTGCAGCCACCAGGGCTTGTTGTGTCCATTCTGGGCATCAAGGCCAAGGAAAACCGACTTGCATGTCAAGGGACTTCAAGTGTGCCCAGCTGTCCTGTTTGCCACTCTTCTGCTGAATCAAGACAGAGTAAGTCTCTGACCACCACAACCTGATGCCTCAAAGCACCCCTACACCTGATTCCCACAGCCCGAGTCCGAGTGAGGTGATGTGCCAAGTCCTGAGATCCTCTGAAGCTGAGCCTACCCTTGGGTTTGGCCAGTCTGGCACCACCAGTCGCCGCCTGCAGACCCTTTCTGCAGAAACCTAACAGCGCAACCGACACCACTGCACACAAGCCCCACAGCCTGAGTTTGAGTGGACCGACGGTGTCCCTGCATACCCAAGACCCTCAAGACCTTTGGGTTCAGGCATACTGGTCACCCAGTCTCTACTTGCGGCTTCTTTTCAGCAGGACCATTTCCCAGTAAAGAGAAAGGGGCACCCTGTGCTGTAACATACCTATGCACATGGAAACCCCAGTGTTCCCGAAGTGACCAGTTGGTGTTGCCTCGGACCATGGCCCTATGCTGACCTTAACCCCTGAAGACTGGTCCTGTCAGTCGTTGCTAAATGCCCAAATGTAGTATATGTTTATTCCCCATAGGATAACATTACCTTAACAGCCACAGTACCTGATTACTGGGATCCTGGTGTCTAAAGTAATATAAAAAACGGTGTTATTTTTATAAATTGGTGTTGGATCTCTTTATTGAGTGTGTGTCTCGCTTACTGGCTCTGTATGTGCAAGAAATACTTAATACTATCCTCTGATAGGCCTAACTGCTCGTCCACAATACTACAAAATAATGTTTTTAGGATTATTATGTTAAACCCTGTCAGCCAATAAGGGTCGCTCAGAACTAACTACATAGTGTCCCAGTACATTAGTACACTACATAGATAGCCAGAGTCCTACATCAACCATCAATGAAAATCAGTCATTTGAGAGAACACAGTTTATTAGTTAAGTACACAAACACCCAGTTCTGTTAATTTGTACTGCTACTATGCAAACCGAAACAACCGAAGCATGTTAAAGTTAATAGCATTTTGACATGGTGTTTCATGTTCTAATTGTTCATAAGTCTCTTTCAATACAGATTTGTTGTACGTTCGCTCAGATTTATGGATAATATCGTTTTTTTGTCTTCCATTCTAAACAGAATCTTGATTATGTAAGAAGCCCTATTTTTACACCTACTACTGGTCGGCATGAGCATGGACTATTTAACTTGTACCATGCGATGGACGGTGCCGGACACTTGCATGTTCTCGTTGTCAAAGAGTATGAAATGGCAATATATAAAAAATACTGGCCAAACCACATTATGTTGGTCCTCCCAAGTATATTTAACAGTGCTGGAGTAGGTAAGGACTTCAATTTCTTTGCTTCTTTGTGTTTTTAAAAGTCACCTGCATATACTTGATGATTATATCAACTGTACCTTACCTAAGTTATGGTGCCCAGTGCTTCACCATACAGTCAAGTTCACATAAAATCTTGCAGTCGATGTACTTAACAACTTTGCTTTTATATACCCTGTGATTTGCTAAACCACAGGGTTGGTAAATGTAAAAATGTTAAATGGCACAAACTAAATCAATTTTACGAGTCATAAAAGCTGTTTTGACTTACAAAATGGTGCATTTATTCCACCATTTAGTGGTTGGGTTCGGAATCGTTCTGTATAGTAGTAGTCCTTCATCTCAGTTTTTTTTAGGGGGGAATAAGTTTGTTGGGCATCGACAGTCCCAGCATTAAGTGTCTAATCCAGTCTCTCCTGACATCATACGCCCTACTCTGAAGTTTCTACACATGCTCACCATCTTCAAATTCTTTTTTTTTACGCGATTGGGTCTGGAAGCTTCACTGAAGGCTCTTCAGGCATCGAAAAGAAGAATGTTTTCTTCAAATATTTCTCGAAGTAAGAACACAAGAGATTGGAGATAAACATCGGTTTGGTGTCATCGTGTATCTGCACACCAGAGAAAAAGCAGAGAATGTCTGGGCAGGGGGCCCCCTGTTCCATATAACATGGGAAACACACTGTTTTGCTTCTGCCCCAGTTGCCACCACAAGTTTGCACAAAAGGATCGCCACCGAGTATGCATCCTGTTTCCCAATAGCTCGCGAAAGCGACAACTGCAATGCCTGTGCAGTGTTTAAGCCCAAGGCTCTGAAGGTGAGAGAGAAACAGGGGCAACCACACTATGCCTTGCAGGGCCAGAAAGAAACTCCGTCGCAGAAAGACCTGGGGTTGTCAAACGAGGAGGAGGATAATATGGCGGAGATAGCCAAAGGTGAGGGCTTCGACATCAAGATGACGGTCATCGACGTTGGGAATTAACATTGCTTTTTGAAGAAGAAACAATTGCAGGTAACACTGAAAAAACATGCAGGTGAGTATTGCTCAACAGACTCCAAAATAACAAAAACTGCCTAGGTGCAAGCAGAAGCCAAAAGCACCTAAATCCTCGGGTCCCTTTCAAAGGATATCGCAGGCGGAAGAGCTTTGGAGAAGGCTACAGCATCAAGGGATGACTGAAGTCAAGAAGGGGCAAAAAAGCAGTTGAGGGAGACACCAGCAACAGAAAGCTCAATGTCGAAGAGGAAGTAGACACCCCCAGTTGAAAGTCAAAGATCGTTTGGCCGAAATCAAACGCAAGAAAAGGCTTCTCAAAGCCAAAATGGCAGCAATTCTTCAGAAGAGAAAAGAGTTCGACATCGCCCTTAAAATATTTAGAATTCCTCCAAAGGCTTTAACAGAACAGACTGAAGGGACAAAGGAAGTCGATGAACTCAAGCCCCCAACAACACCAGAGCCTCTGGAGGATGAAGAAAAAAAGATCTTCTTCAAGAACAGGAAGACCTAGAGTCACAGGGCATGGTCCAGGACACAGAAGGGTCTGAATATCTTGAGACCCCGTGGCAAGACCTCGAAGCAGACTCCCCAGAAGAGGGAATGCACACTGACCCATCAAGGCCATCACCTTCAGACAACATCGCCATGCATAATAAGCTCACTAGAGGGCTTCTGAAAAATACAACATACAACTGGAGGAAGAAAAAGCACAGTCGTGCTTTTTACTGGAGACTATGCTACCATCTCAACGTAACAGTAAATGTAAATTAGCATTTGTATAGCACACTACTCACCCGTTAGGGTCTCAAGGTGCTGTACTCATACCGCTATGGAACCCCTCCTGGCTTTTCCCTGTGAGGAACCCACTCCTGAGCACCCCCAGGGTGAAGCCAGGCATCCAAGCACTGTTGGGGCCCTTGTGGAGATTAAGCAAGCTATTGCCCAGAGTTGCAGAGTGGGACCCATGAATTAGATTAGGCACCGAGGCGAGAATTATCTGGTCAAGGGGAATTGAGCCCAAGACCTGCCGAAGCAGGACTTGAACCCTGGTCTTGAGCCAGATCTCTGCTTCAGGGTCTGCCGCTCTAACCATTGAGCCACACTTCTCCACTCAGTATCTCCCTATGTTGCTAAGTATACTGGACCAAGGTTAAGAACCAGGAACATGCAGGTCTGTAACACCATGGGCCGAAAAGAAGTGTAAACATTCATCTAATGACCCAGCATATATCAGAGGGGCAGTACCAGAAGACTCTATTATTGCAGCAACAGCAAGAAAGAGAGCAAATATCCCAACATTTGGCCTGCCTCGAGACAAGGAGAGCAAGAAAATTTTGAAGGGGCGCTGCTACGCAGTGGCACATTGCCAACTCTAATGCACTGCTAAACAGGTATGCTTCTCAACATTGGGAAGAGATGGCAGAACTTATGAAACACCTCCCTGAACAATACCAGAAGAGAGCTGCATACCTCACAGAGGATAGAAAAAAATATTGCTAATATTTGCCTACAATCAGCTCTAGATGTTGCAGATACAGCAAGCAGGCACATGATGGCAGGTACTACCCTAAGAAGACACTGTTGTCTAAGGTTTAAGAGAGAGGTCCAAGTTAATATAATTAACACCCGCATAATGTCAACCCTTTGGCAGTCCTGATGATGAAATACTATAACAGCTGAAAAAGAATAATGAAACCAGGAAATCCATGGGGGCATTACAATTCAGGGGAAACCTAAGAAAAATATCCACGGCTTCCAAAAGACCTGTAAGCAGAGGGAGTTTCCAAGGTGCAACTTCACATCAAGCGATGCAGAGTGCAAGCCAACCACAATCACCAGTGTAACAATGGCAGTACCAGTCTACACCAGAACAGGCCTTTTGAGGGTGAGCAACAGGGAGACCACAGCAACAAAGGTGAGCAGTAACGCCATCTAATAAGTGATTCAACAAAACGGGCATCCTCACACACCACTCTAAGAGTAGAACTATACTTCTTGATACCAAAACAGGATGGAACTCTCTATCCAATTCTAGATCTCAGATTCCTAAACAAATTCATAAAGACACAGAAATTCAAAATGACAACTCTTCAGGATGTTATACCACAACAAGGAGATTTTATGGTGACAATAGACATACAAGATGCATATCTCCACACCCCAATGAACCACAAGCACAAGAAATGCTTGTGTTGTGTGTTAAACTGAGAACACTGTCAGTCCAAGGTCATGCATTTGGAATAAACTCAGCTCCAAGAGAGTTCACAAAGTGTCTGGGAGCAGTGGCAGCACATTTAAAAAGACTCAGAATACATGTATATCCTTATTTATATGATTGGGTAATAAAAGCAAATTCCCAACATAAATGCAAAGAACACATAGACACAGTGATATCAATGCTGCACAACGTGGGGTATTCTTGAAACAGGGAAAAATCATCACCCAAACTGAAACAAGAAAAACAGTTCCTGGAAGCAAGAATCTATTCAATCGAGGCAAAGCAACCTGTTGCAAGAAAAGGATAATTTCCTTAGTACGAGAAACTCACTGAGTCCAGAAGGGTCATTCTCTGACAGTGAGGACTGTAGGGAAAATGTTGGGGAAAATGGCCTCCTGCATACTTTTCATACCATATGCAAGGGTACATATGAGACCAATCCTGGAATGGGTTCAAACTCAATGGTCACAAGCCACAGGGAGTGAAATGGTGGAACAAGACAAATATAGCAATTGGAAGACCTTTCTTAGAAACAACGCCCATGGTAACCATTACCCGACCAGCACCTCTGCACCCGGATGCCCCAGGGAAGGTGACAAATAACTGCCAGTGGTACTTTGGATCTTAGCCCCCATTGGCCCTAGGTCCCGAAAAAGAGCCCCAGAAACCAACTGTAAATAACTGTATGCAACATATGCCTTTTTCCCCTTGGGAACGCACAGCTGCGTAAAGACGCATTTAAGTGAATGTAAAGAAATGGCTCCCTGTTGCAGTTACCCCCCACTTTTTGCCTGATACTGATGCTGACTTGACTGAGAAGTGTGCTGGGACCCTGCTAACCAGGCCCCAGCACCAGTGTTCCTTCACCTAAAATGTACCATTGTATCCACAATTGGCAGACCCTGGCATCCAGATAAGTCCCTTGTAACTGGTACTTCTAGTACCAAGGGCCCTGATGCCAAGGAAGGTCTCTAAGGGCTGCAGCATGTCTTATGCCACCCTGGAGACCTCTCACTCAGCACAGACACACTGCTTGCCAGCTTGTGTGTGCTAGTGAGGACAAAACGAGTAAGTCGACATGGCACTCCCCTCAGGGTGCCATGCCAGCCTCTCACTGCCTATGCAGTATAGGTAAGACACCCCTCTAGCAGGCCTTACAGCCCTAAGGCAGGGTGCACAATACCATAGGTGAGGGTACCAGTGCATGAGCATGGTACCCCTACAGTGTCTAAACAAAACCTTAGACATTGTAAGTGCAGGGTAGCCATAAGAGTATATGGTCTGGGAGTCTGTCAAACACGAACTCCACAGCACCATAATGGCTACACTGAAAACTGGGAAGTTTGGTATCAAACTTCTCAGCACAATAAATGCACACTGATGCCAGTGTACATTTTATTGCAAAATACACCCCAGAGGGCACCTTAGAGGTGCCCCCTGAAACTTAACCGACTGTCTGTGTAGGCTGACTAGTTCCAGCAGCCTGCCACACCAGAGACATGTTGCTGGCCCCATGGGGAGAGTGCCTTTGTCACTCTGAGGCCAGTAACAAAGCCTGCACTGGGTGGAGATGCTAACACCTCCCCCAGGCAGGAGCTGTGACACCTGGCGGTGAGCCTCAAAGGCTCACCCCTTTGTCACAGCCCAGCAGGGCACTCCAGCTTAGTGGAGTTGCCCGCCCCCTCCGGCCACGGCCCCCACTTTTGGCGGCAAGGCTAGAGGGAACAAAGAAAGCAACAAGGAGGAGTCACTGGCCAGTCAGGACAGCCCCTAAGGTGTCCTGAGCTGAGGTGACTCTGACTTTTAGAAATCCTCCATCTTGCAGATGGAGGATTCCCCCAATAGGGTTAGGATTGTGACCCCCTCCCCTTGGGAGGAGGCACAAAGAGGGTGTACCCACCCTCAGGGCTAGTAGCCATTGGCTACTAAACCCCCAGACCTAAACACGCCCTTAAATTTAGTATTTAAGGGCTACCCTGAACCCTAGAAAATTAGATTCCTGCAACTACAAGAAGAAGGACTGCCTAGCTGAAAACCCCTGCAGAGGAAGACCAGAAGACGACAACTGCCTTGGCTCCAGAAACTCACCGGCCTGTCTCCTGCCTTCCAAAGATCCTGCTCCAGCGACGCCTTCCAAAGGGACCAGCGACCTCGACATCCTCTGAGGACTGCCCCTGCTTCGAAAAGACAAGAAACTCCCGAGGACAGCGGACCTGCTCCTAGAAAAGCTGCAACTTTGTTTCCAGCAGCTTTAAAGAACCCTGCAAGCTCCCCGCAAGAAGCGTGAGACTTGCAACACTGCACCCGGCGACCCCGACTCGGCTGGTGGCGATCCAACACCTCAGGAGGGACCCCAGGACTACTCTAAGATTGTGAGTACAAAAACCTGTCCCCCCTGAGCCCCCACAGCGCCGCCTGCAGAGGGAATCCCGAGGCTTCCCCTGACCGCGACTCTTTGAATCCTAAGTCCCGACGCCTGGGAGAGACCCTGCACCCGCAGCCCCCAGGATCTGAAGGACCGAACTTTCACTGGAGAAGTGACCCCCAGGAGTCCCTCTCCCTTGCCCAAGTGGAGGTTTCCCCGAGGAACCCCCCCCTTGCCTGCCTGCAGCGCTGAAGAGATCCCGAGATCTCTCATAGACTAACATTGCAAACCCGACGCTTGTTTCTACACTGCACCCGGCCGCCCCGCGCTGCTGAGGGTGAAATTTCTGTGTGGGCTTGTGTCCCCCCCGGTGCCCTACAAAACCCCCCTGGTCTGCCCTCCGAAGACGCGGGTACTTACCTGCAAGCAGACCGGAACCGGGGCACCCCCTTCTCTCCATTCTAGCCTATGCGTTTTGGGCACCACTTTGAACTCTGCACCTGACCGGCCCTGAGCTGCTGGTGTGGTGACTTTGGGGTTGCTCTGAACCCCCAACGGTGGGCTACCTTGGACCAAGAACTAAGCCCTGTAAGTGTCTTACTTACCTGGTTAACCTAACAAATACTTACCTCCCCTAGGAACTGTGAAAATTGCACTGTGTCCACTTTTAAAACAGCTATTTGTGAATAACTTGAAAAGTATACATGCAATTTTGATGATTTGAAGTTCCTAAAGTACTTACCTGCAATACCTTTCGAATGAGATATTACATGTAGAATTTGAACCTGTGGTTCTTAAAATAAACTAAGAACAGATATTTTTCTATATAAAAACCTATTGGCTGGATTTGTCTCTGAGTGTGTGTACCTCATTTATTGTCTATGTGTATGTACAACAAATGCTTAACACTACTCCTTGGATAAGCCTTCTGCTCGACCACACTACCACAAAATAGAGCATTAGTATTATCTCTTTTTGCCACTATCTTACCTCTAAGGGGAACTCTTGGACTCTGTGCATACTATTCCTTACTTTGAAATAGTGCATACAGAGCCAACTTCCTACAGTGAACATTTTACTTATCTGTAAAAATCAATATTTTAAAAAAGTGCTTCCTTGATAATTAAGTTAAGTGTATCAAAATGCACATAAAATATGTGTTATTTTTCTCAATGGGTCTCAGATGTATTCTTCGAGTGTGTCTCATTTATTACCTCTGTGAGTACAACAAATGCTTAGCACTACCCTGTGATACGTCTAAACTGCTCACCCACACTACCACAAAAGAGAGCATTTAGTATTATCATTTCTGCCTCTGTAAACCAATAGGGATTTGCTTGGACTCTTTACCTCGTACCTCGTTTTGGTCCAACATATAAAGTGCCAGATTCCTACAAAGGTCATATTTTTTCACATAAATAAATCAATTCAAATACCATGGGCCTGATTTAGATATTGGCAGATGGATTACTCTGTCACAAGGGTGACGGATATTCCATCCGTCGAAATCTAGATCCCTTAGGAAATAATGGGATTCAGATTTCAGCAGACGGGATATCCGTCACCGCTGTGACTGAGTAACCCATCCGCCAATTTCTAAATCAGGCCCCAGGTTTCTTCCAAGATCCAAAACGACAGCAAAGAGAGCACTAGACACATTAGACACCAGAAGGGCAATAATGTATTATATGGAGAAAATGAGACCAATCAGGAGAGGAAAACAACTCTGTCATTTGCAAACAACAACAAAGGAAAACCAGTTACAAAAGTACTATTTCTAGATGGATCTCACACACCATGCAAATTTGACATGAAACAGCATGAGTACAACCCCAGATAACGATCGGAGATGCTGTTCTTTTCGGTCAAAGAAGACGTTTAGAGACCAAAGGGCTCGTAGTATGGAAATGGCGTCTCGACAGACAGAAAATGCACTGAATATCTTCGGAGACGAGCACGCACAAGAAGATGTGGAACAATAGGGGGTCTTTTCCGTTCAAGATTGGGACTCTGATGTGCAGTCGGACATCGAGAGTCAACCTTTACAACCAGCGTAAACTGTAAGTAAAAAAAAACCTTTCCCATTGATAAGACAAAAGAGGTCACCAGTCTGCCACTGCATTCCAGCCACGGTCGGAGAAGAGAAACTTATTCGGATGCCCCGCATACCAGCTCGGCACCAAAAAAAGCCAAAGATAAGACTTTGGCATCGACCTCTAGTAGCTCAGTTTTGGCACAGACAAAACAAAAATTAAACCAACCGCTTCAACACTGAAAAAGAAACACCAAACAGCTACAATTTTGGCACCAAAAACGTTCTGTCCCAAAAAAACTTTGGAACCGAAAAAACACCAAAAGACTCTCAGTGACTCTGGAGAGTCTTTAACATCCCCTACACCACAGGTGGAGCCAATTTTGGAAGTTATGGAGGCTAGACTGCGCCAACTTCAAATTCAGCAAGGAACAAGGTGGATTATAACATCACCTCTGCCACTTCTAAAGAGGAAATTAACTTTTGAAGAAAGTCTTGATTCCTCTGCACCTTCGAAGAAGACTGCCAAAGAAAAGGCTTCTTCTCATACTTCGCCATCTCCACCTTTATCTACTTCTCCACAACATACTCCACCAAAATCTCCCACTCACGTAGGGTTCACACCACCAAGTGGGTCACATGATATAGGGGATACATTGGAAGATCAAGACCCATGGGATGAGTATGATCCGGATCCCATTACACCAAATAATCCGGATCTTTACCTGGCTAGACCCTCACTTCCTGAGGATTCTACATCATACCAACAAGTGATAGCAAGAGTAGCTGCATAACACAATGTAAATATGTACACTGACCCGATAGAGGAGGATTTCTTATTTGACACCCTTGGCGCAGCACATAAGGAAAGCCAATTACTTCTAGTGCTTCCAGGAATGATCAGACATGCAGAAGAAATATTTAAAGAGCATGTTAGAGCAAGGATTATCACTCCTAGAGTTGATAAAAAGTTAAGAGCTGCATCCACTGATCCTCTATATATAAAAGCACAAATTCCTCCAGACTCTATTGTGACATCTACTGCAAGAAAAAGAGCTAATAGCCAGTCAACAGGAGACACACCTCTTCCTGACAAGGGAAGTAAAAAATTAGATGCTGCAGTGAAAAGAATAGCAGCTCAAGAAGCCAATCATTGATGAATCGCTAATGCTCAAGCTTTACTTATGACAGAGCTCACTGGGATGCTATGGAGGAATTTTTAGAATACCTACCAGAAGAACATTGTAAAAAAGGGGTAGAGATTTTAAATGAGGGACAATAAATATCCACTAACTCCATTAGATGTGCACTTGATGATGCTGATACAGCAGCACGTAGTATTAATACAAGTTTCATCATAAGTCGTTGTAAGGAAATGCCTCCTTGGCATGGTTGCCCCCTGACTTTTTGCCTTTGCTGATGCTATGTTTACAATTGAAAGTGTGCTGAGGCCTGCTAACCAGGCCCCAGCACCAGTATTCTTTCCCTAACCTGTACTTTTGTATCCACAATTGGCAGACCCTGGCATCCAGATAAGTCCCTTGTAACTGGTACTTCTAGTACCAAGGGCCCTGATGCCAAGGAAGGTCTCTAAGGGCTGCAGCATGTCTTATGCCACCCTGGAGACCTCTCACTCAGCACAGACACACTGCTTGCCAGCTTGTGTGTGCTAGTGAGAACAAAACGAGTAAGTCGACATGGCACTCCCCTCAGGGTGCCATGCCAGCCTCTCACTGCCTATGCAAGTATAGGTCAGTCACCCCTCTAGCAGGCCTTACAGCCCTAAGGCAGGGTGCACTATACCATAGGTGAGGGTACCAGTGCATGAGCATGGTACCCCTACAGTGTCTAAACAAAACCTTAGACATTGTAAGTGCAGGGTAGCCATAAGAGTATATGGTCTGGGAGTTTGTCAAACACGAACTCCACAGCACCATAATGGCTACACTGAAAACTGGGAAGTTTGGTATCAAACTTCTCAGCACAATAAATGCACACTGATGCCAGTGTACATTTTATTGCAAAATACACCCCAGAGGGCACCTTACAGGTGCCCCCTGAAACTTAACCGACTGTCTGTGTAGGCTGACTAGTTCCAGCAGCCGGCCACACTAGAGACATGTTGCTGGCCTCATGGGGAGAGTGCCTTTGTCACTCTGAGGCCAGTAACAAAGCCTGCACTGAGTGGAGATGCTAACACCTCCCCCAGGCAGGAGCTGTAACACCTGGCGGTGAGCCTCAAAGGCTCACCCCTTTGTCACAGCCCAGCAGGGCACTCCAGCTTAGTGGAGTTGCCCGCCCCCTCCGGCCACGGCCCCCACTTTTGGCGGCAAGGCTGGAGGGAACAAAGAAAGCAACAAGGAGGAGTCACTGGCCAGTCAGGACAGCCCCTAAGGTGTCCTGAGCTGAGGTGACTCTAACTTTTGCATATCTTGCAAATCTTGCAGATGGAGGATTCCCCCAATAGGGTTAGGATTGTGACCCCCTCCCCTTGGGAGGAGGCACAAAGAGGGTGTACCCACCCTCAGGGCTAGTAGCCATTGGCTACTAACCCCCAGACCTAAACACGCCCTTAAATTTAGTATTTAAGGGCTACCCTGAACCCTAGAAAATTAGATTCCTGCAACAACAAGAAGAAGGACTGCCTAGCTGAAAACCCCTGCAGAGGAAGACCGGAAGACAACAACTGCCTTGGCTCCAGAAACTCACCGGCCTGTCTCCTGCCTTCCAAAGAACTCTGCTCCAGCGACGCCTTCCAAAGGGACCAGCGACCTCTGAATCCTCTGAGGACTGCCCTGCTTCGACGACGACAAGAAACTCCCGAGGACAGCGGACCTGCTCCAAAAAGACTGCTACTTTATCCAAAGAAGCAGCTTTAAAGAACCCTGCAATCTCCCCGCAAGAAGCGTGAGACTTGCAACACTGCACCCGGCGACCCCGACTCGGCTGGTGGAGAACCAACACCTCAGGGAGGACCCCCGGACTACTCTACGACTGTGAGTACCAAAACCTGTCCCCCCTGAGCCCCCACAGCGCCGCCTGCAGAGGGAATCCCGAGGCTTCCCCTGACCGCGACTCTCTGAAACCTAAGTCCCGACGCCTGGAAAAGACCCTGCACCCGCAGCCCCCAGGACCTGAAGGACCGGACTTTCACTGCAGAAGTGACCCCCAGGAGTCCCTCTCCCTTGCCCAAGTGGAGGTTTCCCCGAGGAAGCCCCCCCTTGCCTGCCTGCAGCGCTGAAGAGATCCCTTGATCTCTCGTTGACTAACATTGCGAACCAGACGCTTGTTCTTACACTGCACCCGGCCGCCCCCGCGCCGCTGAGGGTGAAATTTCTGTGTGGGCTTGTGTCCCCCCCGGTGCCCTACAAAACCCCCCTGGTCTGCCCTCCGAAGACGCGGGTACTTACCTGCAAGCAGACCGGAACCGGGGCACCCCCTTCTCTCCATTCTAGCCTATGCGTTTTGGGCACCACTTTGAACTCTGCACCTGACCGGCCCTGAGCTGCTGGTGTGGTGACTTTGGGGTTGCTCTGAACCCCCAACGGTGGGCTACCTTGGACCAAGAACTGAACCCTGTAAGTGTCTTACTTACCTGGTAAAACTAACCAAAACTTACCTCCCCCAGGAACTGTGAAAATTGCACTGTGTCCACTTTTGAAATAGCTATTTGTGAATAACTTGAAAAGTATACATGCAATTGAAATGATTCAAAGTTCCTAATGTACTTACCTGCAATACCTTTCAAACAAGATATTACATGTTAAATTTGAACCTGTGGTTCTTAAAATAAACTAAGAAAAGATATTTTTCTATAACAAAACCTATTGGCTGGATTTGTCTCTGAGTGTGTGTATCTCATTTATTGTCTATGTGTATGTACAACAAATGCTTAACACTACTCCTTGGATAAGCCTACTGCTCGACCACACTACCACAAAATAGAGCATTAGTATTATCTATTTTTACCACTATTTTACCTCTAAGGGGAACCCTTGGACTCTGTGCATGCTATTCCTTACTTTGAAATAGCACATACAGAGCCAACTTCCTACATTGGTGGATCAGCGGTGGGGTACAAGACTTTGCATTTGCTGGACTACTCAGCCAATACCTGATCACACGACAAATTCCAAAATTGTCATTAGAAATTGATTTTTTTGCAATTTGAAAAGTTTTCTAAATTCTTAAAAGACCTGCTAGGGGCTTGTGTTAGATCCTGTTTAGCATTTCTTTTAGAGTTTAAAAGTTTGTAAAAGTTTGAATTAGATTCTAGAACCAGTTTTAGATTCTTAAAAAGTATTCCAACTTTTAGAAGCAAAATGTCTAGCACAGATGTGGCTGTGGTGGAACTCGACACCACACCTTACCTCCATCTACAGATGAGAGAGCTAAGGTCACTCTGTAAACTAAAGAAAATAGCAATGGGCCCCAAACCTACCAAAATACAGCTCCAGGAGCTTTTGGCAGAGTTTGAAAAGGCCAACCCCTCTGAGGGTGGCAACTCAGAGGATGAAGATAGTGACTTGGAGGGAAATTCCCCCCCTCCAGTCCTACTTAGGGAGAGCAGGGCTTCTCCAGCCCTGACTCCACAAATAATAGTCAGAGATGCTGGTTCCCTCACAGGAGGGACCAACAACTCTGAAATCACTGAGGATAACCCCAGTGAAGAGGACATCCAGTTAGCCAGGATGGCCAAAAGATTGGCTTTGGAAAGACAGATCCTAGCCATAGAGAGGGAAAGACAAGAGATGGGCCTAGGACCCATCAATGGTGGCAGCAACATAAATAGGGTCAGAGATTCTCCTGACATGTTGAAAATCCCTAAAGGGATTGTAACTAAATATGAAGATGGTGATGACATCACCAAATGGTTCACAGCTTTTGAGAGGGCTTGTGTAACCAGAAAAGTGAACAGATCTCACTGGGGTGCTCTCCTTTGGGAAATGTTCACAGGAAAGTGTAGGGATAGACTCCTCACACTCTCTGGAAAAGATGCAGAATCTTATGACCTCATGAAGGGTACCCTGATTGAGGGCTTTGGATTCTCCACTGAGGAGTATAGGATTAGATTCAGGGGGGCTCAAAAATCCTCGAGCCAGACCTGGGTTGACTTTGTAGACTACTCAGTAAAAACACTAGATGGTTGGATTCAAGGCAGTGGTGTAAGTAATTATGATGGGCTGTACAATTTATTTGTGAAAGAACACCTGTTAAGTAATTGTTTCAATGATAAACTGCATCAGCATCTGGTAGACCTAGGACCAATTTCTCCCCAAGAATTGGGAAAGAAGGCGGACCATTGGGTCAAGACTAGGGTGTCCAAAACTTCCACAGGGGGTAACCAAAAGAAAGGGGTCACAAAACCTCCCCAGGGGAAAGGTGGTGAGACAGCCAAAAATAAAAATAGTAAAGAGTCTTCTACAGGCCCCCAAAAACCTGCACAGGAGGGTGGGCCCAGAGCCTCTTCACAAAACAATCCTGGGTACAAGGGTAAAAACTTTGATCCCAAAAAGGCCTGGTGTCGAAACTGTAGTCAGTCTGGACACCAAACTGGAGACAAGGCCTGTCCCAAGAAAAGTTCCACTCCAAACTCCAATCCAGGTAACACTGGAATGGCTAGTCTCCAAGTGGGATCAACAGTGTGCCCAGAGCAAATCAGGGTCCACACTGAAGCTACTCTAGTCTCTGAGGGTGGGGTGGATTTAGCCACACTAGCTGCCTGGCCGCCTAACATGCAAAAATACAGGCAGCAGCTCTTTATTAATGGGACAAGTGTAGAGGGCCTGAGGGATACAGGTGCCAGTGTCACCATGGTGACAGAGAAACTGGTTTCCCCTGGCCAATACCTGACTGGAAAAACTTATACAGTCACCAACGCTGACAATCAGACTAAAGCACATCCCATGGCAATGGTAACTTTAGAATGGGGAGGGGTCAATGGCCTGAAACAGGTGGTGGTCTCCTCAAACATCCCAGTAGACTGTCTGCTTGGAAATGACCTGGAGTCCTCAGCATGGGCTGAGGTAGAACTAAAAACCCATGCAGCCATGCTGGGTATCCCTGAACTGGTGTGTGTAAAAACAAGAGCACAATGCAAGGCACAGGGTGAAAAAGTAGAGCTGGAGTCTGGAAAAATGGCCCAGCCTACCAAGAGAAAAGGAAGGTCAGTTGGGAAACCAACTGCAACACAGTCAGAAAAAGAGAACCTCTCTTCTCAGGAAGAACTTCTGCCCTCTGAGGGAACTGAGCCTTTGGAGCTTGAACCTTATCAGGTTGAGCTCTTAGGCCCAGGGGGACCCTCAAGGGAGGAGCTGTGTAAGGGACAAGAAACCTGTCCCTCTCTTGAAGGCCTTAGGCAGCAAGCTGCTGAAGAGTCCAAGGGCAAGAAAAATGGAACACATAGGGTCTATTGGGAAGATGGACTCCTGTACACTGAGGCCAGAGACCCCAAACCTGGTGCCACTAGGAGAGTGGTAGTGCCTCAGTCGTTCAGAGAGTTTATTCTGACCTTAGCCCATGATATTCCCCTTGCTGGGCATTTGGGACAAACCAAGACGTGGGAGAGGTTAGTCAACCACTTCTACTGGCCCAATATGTCCCAGAAGGTTAAGGAGTTTTGCCTCTCCTGCCCCACCTGTCAATCCAGTGGTAAGACAGGTGGGCACCCAAAGGCCCCCCTCATTCCACTTCCAGTGGTGGGGGTCCCCTTTGAAAGAGTGGGTGTGGACATAGTTGGTCCACTGGAACCTCCCACAGCCTCAGGAAATATGTACATCCTAGTAGTAGTGGATCATGCTACTAGGTATCCTGAAGCTATTCCCCTTAGGTCGACTATTGCCCCTGCAGTAGCCAAGGCCCTCATTGGTATCTTTACCAGAGTGGGTTTCCCTAAGGAGGTGGTGTCTGACAGAGGTACCAACTTCATGTCAGCATACCTAAAACACATGTGGAATGAGTGTGGAGTGACTTATAAATTCACTACACCATACCATCCACAAACTAATGGCTTAGTTGAGAGATTCAACAAGACATTAAAAGGCATGATCATGGGGCTCCCAGAAAAACTCAAAAGGAGATGGGATGTCCTCTTGCCATGTCTGCTTTTTGCTTACAGAGAGGTGCCACAGAAGGGAGTAGGATTCTCACCCTTTGAACTTCTGTTTGGTCACCCTGTAAGGGGACCACTTGCTCTTGTTAAAGAAGGCTGGGAGAGACCTCTTCATGAGCCTAAACAAGACATAGTGGACTATGTACTTGGCCTTCGCTCTAGAATGGCAGAGTACATGGAAAAGGCAACCAAAAACCTTGAGGCCAGCCAACAGCTCCAGAAGTTTTGGTATGACCAAAAGGCTGCACTGGTTGAGTTCCAACCAGGGCAGAAAGTCTGGGTTCTGGAGCCTGTGTCTCCCAGGGCACTCCAGGACAAATGGAGTGGCCCTTACCCAGTGCTAGAAAGGAAGAGTCAGGTCACCTACCTGGTGGACCTGGGCACAAGCAGGAGCCCCAAGAGGGTGATCCATGTGAACCGCCTTAAGCTCTTCCATGACAGGGCTGATGTGAATCTGTTGATGGTAACAGATGAGAATCAGGAGGCAGAGAGTGAACCTCTCCCTGATCTTCTGTCATCAGACCCAAAAGATGGCTCAGTAGATGGAGTGATCTACTCAGACACCCTCTCTGGCCAACAGCAAGCTGATTGTAGGAGAGTCCTACAACAGTTTCCTGAACTCTTCTCCCTAACCCCTGGTCAGACACACCTGTGTACCCATGATGTGGACACAGGAGACAGCATGCCTGTCAAAAAAAAATTTTTTAGACAGTCTGACCATGTTAAGGAAAGCATTAAGGTGGAAGTCCACAAGATGCTGGAATTGGGAGTAATTGAGCGCTCTGACAGCCCCTGGGCTAGCCCAGTGGTCTTAGTCCCCAAACCTCACACCAAAGATGGAAAGAAAGAGATGAGGTTTTGTGTGGACTACAGAGGGCTCAATTCTGTCACCAAGACAGATGCTCATCCAATTCCTAGAGCTGATGAGCTCATAGATAAATTAGGTGCTGCCAAATTCTTAAGTACCTTTGACTTGACTGCAGGGTACTGGCAAATAAAAATGGCACCTGGAGCAAAAGAGAAAACAGCATTCTCCACACCTGATGGGCATTATCAGTTTACTGTTATGCCCTTTGGTTTAAAGAATGCCCCTGCCACCTTCCAAAGGTTGGTGAATCAAGTCCTTGCTGGCTTGGAGTCCTTTAGCACAGCTTATCTTGATGATATTGCTGTCTTTAGCTCCACCTGGCAGGATCACCTGGTCCACCTGAAGAAGGTTTTGAAGGCTCTGCAATCTGCAGGCCTCTCTATCAAGGCATCCAAATGCCAGATAGGGCAGGGAACTGTGGTTTACTTGGGCCACCTTGTAGGTGGAGGCCAAGTTCAGCCACTCCAACCCAAGATCCAGACTATTCTGGACTGGGTAGCTCCAAAAACCCAGACTCAAGTCAGGGCATTCCTTGGCTTGACTGGGTATTACAGGAGGTTTGTGAAGGGATATGGATCCATTGTGACAGCCCTCACTGAACTCACCTCCAAGAAAATGCCCAAGAAAGTGAACTGGACTGTAGAATGCCAACAGGCCTTTGACACCCTGAAACAAGCAATGTGCTCAGCACCAGTTCTAAAAGCTCCAGATTATTCTAAGCAGTTCATTGTGCAGACAGATGCCTCTGAACATGGGATAGGGGCAGTTTTGTCCCAAACAAATGATGATGGCCTTGACCAGCCTGTTGCTTTCATTAGCAGGAGGTTACTCCCCAGGGAGCAGCGTTGGAGTGCCATTGAGAGGGAGGCCTTTGCTGTGGTTTGGTCCCTGAAGAAGCTGAGACCATACCTCTTTGGGACTCACTTCCTAGTTCAAACTGACCACAGACCTCTCAAATGGCTGATGCAAATGAAAGGTGAAAATCCTAAACTGTTGAGGTGGTCCATCTCCCTACAGGGAATGGACTTTATAGTGGAACACAGACCTGGGACTGCCCATGCCAATGCAGATGGCCTTTCCAGGTTCTTCCACTTAGAAAATGAAGACTCTCTTGGGAAAGGTTAGTCTCATCCTCTTTCGTTTGGGGGGGGGTTGTGTAAGGAAATGCCTCCTTGGCATGGTTGCCCCCTGACTTTTTGCCTTTGCTGATGCTATGTTTACAATTGAAAGTGTGCTGAGGCCTGCTAACCAGGCCCCAGCACCAGTGTTCTTTCCCTAACCTGTACTTTTGTATCCACAATTGGCAGACCCTGGCATCCAGATAAGTCCCTTGTAACTGGTACTTCTAGTACCAAGGGCCCTGATGCCAAGGAAGGTCTCTAAGGGCTGCAGCATGTCTTATGCCACCCTGGAGACCTCTCACTCAGCACAGACACACTGCTTGCCAGCTTGTGTGTGCTAGTGAGAACAAAACGAGTAAGTCGACATGGCACTCCCCTCAGGGTGCCATGCCAGCCTCTCACTGCCTATGCAAGTATAGGTCAGTCACCCCTCTAGCAGGCCTTACAGCCCTAAGGCAGGGTGCACTATACCATAGGTGAGGGTACCAGTGCATGAGCATGGTACCCCTACAGTGTCTAAACAAAACCTTAGACATTGTAAGTGCAGGGTAGCCATAAGAGTATATGGTCTGGGAGTTTGTCAAACACGAACTCCACAGCACCATAATGGCTACACTGAAAACTGGGAAGTTTGGTATCAAACTTCTCAGCACAATAAATGCACACTGATGCCAGTGTACATTTTATTGCAAAATACACCCCAGAGGGCACCTTACAGGTGCCCCCTGAAACTTAACCGACTGTCTGTGTAGGCTGACTAGTTCCAGCAGCCGGCCACACTAGAGACATGTTGCTGGCCTCATGGGGAGAGTGCCTTTGTCACTCTGAGGCCAGTAACAAAGCCTGCACTGAGTGGAGATGCTAACACCTCCCCCAGGCAGGAGCTGTAACACCTGGCGGTGAGCCTCAAAGGCTCACCCCTTTGTCACAGCCCAGCAGGGCACTCCAGCTTAGTGGAGTTGCCCGCCCCCTCCGGCCACGGCCCCCACTTTTGGCGGCAAGGCTGGAGGGAACAAAGAAAGCAACAAGGAGGAGTCACTGGCCAGTCAGGACAGCCCCTAAGGTGTCCTGAGCTGAGGTGACTCTAACTTTTGCATATCTTGCAAATCTTGCAGATGGAGGATTCCCCCAATAGGGTTAGGATTGTGACCCCCTCCCCTTGGGAGGAGGCACAAAGAGGGTGTACCCACCCTCAGGGCTAGTAGCCATTGGCTACTAACCCCCCAGACCTAAACACGCCCTTAAATTTAGTATTTAACGGCTACCCTGAACCCTAGAAAATTAGATTCCTGCAACAACAAGAAGAAGGACTGCCTAGCTGAAAACCCCTGCAGAGGAAGACCAGAAGACAACAACTGCCTTGGCTCCAGAAACTCACCGGCCTGTCTCCTGCCTTCCAAAGAACTCTGCTCCAGCGACTCCTTCCAAAGGGACCAGCGACCTCTGAATCCTCTGAGGACTGCCCTGCTTCGACGACGACAAGAAACTCCCGAGGACAGCGGACCTGCTCCAAAAAGACTGCTACTTTATCCAAAGAAGCAGCTTTAAAGAACCCTGCAATCTCCCCGCAAGAAGCGTGAGACTTGCAACACTGCACCCGGCGACCCCGACTCGGCTGGTGGAGAACCAACACCTCAGGGAGGACCCCCGGACTACTCTACGACTGTGAGTACCAAAACCTGTCCCCCCTGAGCCCCCACAGTGCCGCCTGCAGAGGGAATCCCGAGGCTTCCCCTGACCGCGACTCTCTGAAACCTAAGTCCCGACGCCTGGAAAAGACCCTGCACCCGCAGCCCCCAGGACCTGAAGGACCGGACTTTCACTGCAGAAGTGACCCCCAGGAGTCCCTCTCCCTTGCCCAAGTGGAGGTTTCCCCGAGGAAGCCCCCCCTTGCCTGCCTGCAGCGCTGAAGAGATCCCTTGATCTCTCATTGACTAACATTGCGAACCCGACGCTTGTTCTTACACTGCACCCGGCCGCCCCCGCGCCGCTGAGGGTGAAATTTCTGTGTGGGCTTGTGTCCCCCCCGGTGCCCTACAAAACCCCCCTGGTCTGCCCTCCGAAGACGCGGGTACTTACCTGCAAGCAGACCGGAACCGGGGCACCCCCTTCTCTCCATTCTAGCCTATGCGTTTTGGGCACCACTTTGAACTCTGCACCTGACCGGCCCTGAGCTGCTGGTGTGGTGACTTTGGGGTTGCTCTGAACCCCCAACGGTGGGCTACCTTGGACCAAGAACTGAACCCTGTAAGTGTCTTACTTACCTGGTAAAACTAACCAAAACTTACCTCCCCCAGGAACTGTGAAAATTGCAGTGTGTCCACTTTTGAAATAGCTATTTGTGAATAACTTGAAAAGTATACATGCAATTGAAATGATTCAAAGTTCCTAATGTACTTACCTGCAATACCTTTCAAACAAGATATTACATGTTAAATTTGAACCTGTGGTTCTTAAAATAAACTAAGAAAAGATATTTTTCTATAACAAAACCTATTGGCTGGATTTGTCTCTGAGTGTGTGTATCTCATTTATTGTCTATGTGTATGTACAACAAATGCTTAACACTACTCCTTGGATAAGCCTACTGCTCGACCACACTACCACAAAATAGAGCATTAGTATTATCTATTTTTACCACTATTTTACCTCTAAGGGGAACCCTTGGACTCTGTGCATGCTATTCCTTACTTTGAAATAGCACATACAGAGCCAACTTCCTACATTGGTGGATCAGCGGTGGGGTACAAGACTTTGCATTTGCTGGACTACTCAGCCAATATCTGATCACACGACAAATTCCAAAATTGTCATTAGAAATTGATTTTTTTGCAATTTGAAAAGTTTTCTAAATTCTTAAAAGACCTGCTAGGGGCTTGTGTTAGATCCTGTTTAGCATTTCTTTTAGAGTTTAAAAGTTTGTAAAAGTTTGAATTAGATTCTAGAGCCAGTTTTAGATTCTTAAAAAGTATTCCAACTTTTAGAAGCAAAATGTCTAGCACAGATGTGGCTGTGGTGGAACTCGACACCACACCTTACCTCCATCTACAGATGAGAGAGCTAAGGTCACTCTGTAAACTAAAGAAAATAGCAATGGGCCCCAAACCTACCAAAATACAGCTCCAGGAGCTTTTGGCAGAGTTTGAAAAGGCCAACCCCTCTGAGGGTGGCAACTCAGAGGATGAAGATAGTGACTTGGAGGGAAATTCCCCCCCTCCAGTCCTACTTAGGGAGAGCAGGGCTTCTCCAGCCCTGACTCCACAAATAATAGTCAGAGATGCTGGTTCCCTCACAGGAGGGACCAACAACTCTGAAATCACTGAGGATAACCCCAGTGAAGAGGACATCCAGTTAGCCAGGATGGCCAAAAGATTGGCTTTGGAAAGACAGATCCTAGCCATAGAGAGGGAAAGACAAGAGATGGGCCTAGGACCCATCAATGGTGGCAGCAACATAAATAGGGTCAGAGATTCTCCTGACATGTTGAAAATCCCTAAAGGGATTGTAACTAAATATGAAGATGGTGATGACATCACCAAATGGTTCACAGCTTTTGAGAGGGCTTGTGTAACCAGAAAAGTGAACAGATCTCACTGGGGTGCTCTCCTTTGGGAAATGTTCACAGGAAAGTGTAGGGATAGACTCCTCACACTCTCTGGAAAAGATGCAGAATCTTATGACCTCATGAAGGGTACCCTGATTGAGGGCTTTGGATTCTCCACTGAGGAGTATAGGATTAGATTCAGGGGGGCTCAAAAATCCTCGAGCCAGACCTGGGTTGATTTTGTTGACTACTCAGTAAAAACACTAGATGGTTGGATTCAAGGCAGTGGTGTAAGTAATTATGATGGGCTGTACAATTTATTTGTGAAAGAACACCTGTTAAGTAATTGTTTCAATGATAAACTGCATCAGCATCTGGTAGACCTAGGACCAATTTCTCCCCAAGAATTGGGAAAGAAGGCGGACCATTGGGTCAAGACTAGGGTGTCCAAAACTTCCACAGGGGGTAACCAAAAGAAAGGGGTCACAAAACCTCCCCAGGGGAAAGGTGGTGAGACAGCCAAAAATAAAAATAGTAAAGAGTCTTCTACAGGCCCCCAAAAACCTGCACAGGAGGGTGGGCCCAGAGCCTCTTCACAAAACAATCCTGGGTACAAGGGTAAAAACTTTGATCCCAAAAAGGCCTGGTGTCGAAACTGTAGTCAGTCTGGACACCAAACTGGAGACAAGGCCTGTCCCAAGAAAAGTTCCACTCCAAACTCCAATCCAGGTAACACTGGAATGGCTAGTCTCCAAGTGGGATCAACAGTGTGCCCAGAGCAAATCAGGGTCCACACTGAAGCTACTCTAGTCTCTGAGGGTGGGGTGGATTTAGCCACACTAGCTGCCTGGCCGCCTAACATGCAAAAATACAGGCAGCAGCTCTTTATTAATGGGACAAGTGTAGAGGGCCTGAGGGATACAGGTGCCAGTGTCACCATGGTGACAGAGAAACTGGTTTCCCCTGGCCAATACCTGACTGGAAAAACTTATACAGTCACCAACGCTGACAATCAGACTAAAGCACATCCCATGGCAATGGTAACTTTAGAATGGGGAGGGGTCAATGGCCTGAAACAGGTGGTGGTCTCCTCAAACATCCCAGTAGACTGTCTGCTTGGAAATGACCTGGAGTCCTCAGCATGGGCTGAGGTAGAACTAAAAACCCATGCAGCCATGCTGGGTATCCCTGAACTGGTGTGTGTAAAAACAAGAGCACAATGCAAGGCACAGGGTGAAAAAGTAGAGCTGGAGTCTGGAAAAATGGCCCAGCCTACCAAGAGAAAAGGAAGGTCAGTTGGGAAACCAACTGCAACACAGTCAGAAAAAGAGAACCTCTCTTCTCAGGAAGAACTTCTGCCCTCTGAGGGAACTGAGCCTTTGGAGCTTGAACCTTATCAGGTTGAGCTCTTAGGCCCAGGGGGACCCTCAAGGGAGGAGCTGTGTAAGGGACAAGAAACCTGTCCCTCTCTTGAAGGCCTTAGGCAGCAAGCTGCTGAAGAGTCCAAGGGCAAGAAAAATGGAACACATAGGGTCTATTGGGAAGATGGACTCCTGTACACTGAGGCCAGAGACCCCAAACCTGGTGCCACTAGGAGAGTGGTAGTGCCTCAGTCGTTCAGAGAGTTTATTCTGACCTTAGCCCATGATATTCCCCTTGCTGGGCATTTGGGACAAACCAAGACGTGGGAGAGGTTAGTCAACCACTTCTACTGGCCCAATATGTCCCAGAAGGTTAAGGAGTTTTGCCTCTCCTGCCCCACCTGTCAATCCAGTGGTAAGACAGGTGGGCACCCAAAGGCCCCCCTCATTCCACTTCCAGTGGTGGGGGTCCCCTTTGAAAGAGTGGGTGTGGACATAGTTGGTCCACTGGAACCTCCCACAGCCTCAGGAAATATGTACATCCTAGTAGTAGTGGATCATGCTACTAGGTATCCTGAAGCTATTCCCCTTAGGTCGACTACTGCCCCTGCAGTAGCCAAGGCCCTCATTGGTATCTTTACCAGAGTGGGTTTCCCTAAGGAGGTGGTGTCTGACAGAGGTACCAACTTCATGTCAGCATACCTAAAACACATGTGGAATGAGTGTGGAGTGACTTATAAATTCACTACACCATACCATCCACAAACTAATGGCTTAGTTGAGAGATTCAACAAGACATTAAAAGGCATGATCATGGGGCTCCCAGAAAAACTCAAAAGGAGATGGGATGTCCTCTTGCCATGTCTGCTTTTTGCTTACAGAGAGGTGCCACAGAAGGGAGTAGGATTCTCACCCTTTGAACTTCTGTTTGGTCACCCTGTAAGGGGACCACTTGCTCTTGTTAAAGAAGGCTGGGAGAGACCTCTTCATGAGCCTAAACAAGACATAGTGGACTATGTACTTGGCCTTCGCTCTAGAATGGCAGAGTACATGGAAAAGGCAACCAAAAACCTTGAGGCCAGCCAACAGCTCCAGAAGTTTTGGTATGACCAAAAGGCTGCACTGGTTGAGTTCCAACCAGGGCAGAAAGTCTGGGTTCTGGAGCCTGTGTCTCCCAGGGCACTCCAGGACAAATGGAGTGGCCCTTACCCAGTGCTAGAAAGGAAGAGTCAGGTCACCTACCTGGTGGACCTGGGCACAAGCAGGAGCCCCAAGAGGGTGATCCATGTGAACCGCCTTAAGCTCTTCCATGACAGGGCTGATGTGAATCTGTTGATGGTAACAGATGAGGATCAGGAGGCAGAGAGTGAACCTCTCCCTGATCTTCTGTCATCAGACCCAAAAGATGGCTCAGTAGATGGAGTGATCTACTCAGACACCCTCTCTGGCCAACAGCAAGCTGATTGTAGGAGAGTCCTACAACAGTTTCCTGAACTCTTCTCCCTAACCCCTGGTCAGACACACCTGTGTACCCATGATGTGGACACAGGAGACAGCATGCCTGTCAAAAACAAAATTTTTAGACAGTCTGACCATGTTAAGGAAAGCATTAAGGTGGAAGTCCACAAGATGCTGGAATTGGGAGTAATTGAGCGCTCTGACAGCCCCTGGGCTAGCCCAGTGGTCTTAGTCCCCAAACCTCACACCAAAGATGGAAAGAAAGAGATGAGGTTTTGTGTGGACTACAGAGGGCTCAATTCTGTCACCAAGACAGATGCTCATCCAATTCCTAGAGCTGATGAGCTCATAGATAAATTAGGTGCTGCCAAATTCTTAAGTACCTTTGACTTGACTGCAGGGTACTGGCAAATAAAAATGGCACCTGGAGCAAAAGAGAAAACAGAATTCTCCACACCTGATGGGCATTATCAGTTTACTGTTATGCCCTTTGGTTTAAAGAATGCCCCTGCCACCTTCCAAAGGTTGGTGAATCAAGTCCTTGCTGGCTTGGAGTCCTTTAGCACAGCTTATCTTGATGATATTGCTGTCTTTAGCTCCACCTGGCAGGATCACCTGGTCCACCTGAAGAAGGTTTTGAAGGCTCTGCAATCTGCAGGCCTCTCTATCAAGGCATCCAAATGCCAGATAGGGCAGGGAACTGTGGTTTACTTGGGCCACCTTGTAGGTGGAGGCCAAGTTCAGCCACTCCAACCCAAGATCCAGACTATTCTGGACTGGGTAGCTCCAAAAACCCAGACTCAAGTCAGGGCATTCCTTGGCTTGACTGGGTATTACAGGAGGTTTGTGAAGGGATATGGATCCATTGTGACAGCCCTCACTGAACTCACCTCCAAGAAAATGCCCAAGAAAGTGAACTGGACTGTAGAATGCCAACAGGCCTTTGACACCCTGAAACAAGCAATGTGCTCAGCACCAGTTCTAAAAGCTCCAGATTATTCTAAGCAGTTCATTGTGCAGACAGATGCCTCTGAACATGGGATAGGGGCAGTTTTGTCCCAAACAAATGATGATGGCCTTGACCAGCCTGTTGCTTTCATTAGCAGGAGGTTACTCCCCAGGGAGCAGCGTTGGAGTGCCATTGAGAGGGAGGCCTTTGCTGTGGTTTGGTCCCTGAAGAAGCTGAGACCATACCTCTTTGGGACTCACTTCCTAGTTCAAACTGACCACAGACCTCTCAAATGGCTGATGCAAATGAAAGGTGAAAATCCTAAACTGTTGAGGTGGTCCATCTCCCTACAGGGAATGGACTTTATAGTGGAACACAGACCTGGGACTGCCCATGCCAATGCAGATGGCCTTTCAAGGTTCTTCCACTTAGAAAATGAAGACTCTCTTGGGAAAGGTTAGTCTCATCCTCTTTCGTTTGGGGGGGGGGTTGTGTAAGGAAATGCCTCCTTGGCATGGTTGCCCCCTGACTTTTTGCCTTTGCTGATGCTATGTTTACAATTGAAAGTGTGCTGAGGCCTGCTAACCAGGCCCCAGCACCAGTGTTCTTTGCCTAACCTGTACTTTTGTATCCACAATTGGCAGACCCTGGCATCCAGATAAGTCCCTTGTAACTGGTACTTCTAGTACCAAGGGCCCTGATGCCAAGGAAGGTCTCTAAGGGCTGCAGCATGTCTTATGCCACCCTGGAGACCTCTCACTCAGCACAGACACACTGCTTGCCAGCTTGTGTGTGCTAGTGAGAACAAAACGAGTAAGTCGACATGGCACTCCCCTCAGGGTGCCATGCCAGCCTCTCACTGCCTATGCAAGTATAGGTCAGTCACCCCTCTAGCAGGCCTTACAGCCCTAAGGCAGGGTGCACTATACCATTGGTGAGGGTACCAGTGCATGAGCATGGTACCGCTACAGTGTCTAAACAAAACCTTAGACATTGTAAGTGCAGGGTAGCCATAAGAGTATATGGTCTGGGAGTTTGTCAAACAGGAACTCCACAGCACCATAATGGCTACACTGAAAACTGGGAAGTTTGGTATCAAACTTCTCAGCACAATAAATGCACACTGATGCCAGTGTACATTTTATTGCAAAATACACCCCAGAGGGCACCTTAGAGGTGCCCCCTGAAACTTAACCGACTGTCTGTGTAGGCTGACTAGTTCCAGCAGCCTGCCACACTAGAGACATGTTGCTGGCCTCATGGGGAGAGTGCCTTTGTCACTCTGAGGCCAGTAACAAAGCCTGCACTGGGTGGAGATGCTAACACCTCCCCCAGGCAGGAGCTGTAACACCTGGCGGTGAGCCTCAAAGGCTCACCCCTTTGTCACAGCCCAGCAGGGCACTCCAGCTTAGTGGAGTTGCCCGCCCCCTCCGGCCACGGCCCCCACTTTTGGCGGCAAGGCTGGAGGGAACAAAGAAAGCAACAAGGAGGAGTCACTGGCCAGTCAGGACAGCCCCTAAGGTGTCCTGAGCTGAGGTGACTCTAACTTTTAGAAATCCTCCATCTTGCAGATGGAGGATTCCCCCAATAGGGTTAGGATTGTGACCCCCTCCCCTTGGGAGGAGGCACAAAGAGGGTGTACCCACCCTCAGGGCTAGTAGCCATTGGCTACTAACCCCCCAGACCTAAACACGCCCTTAAATTTAGTATTTAAGGGCTACCCTGAACCCTAGAAAATTAGATTCCTGCAACAACAAGAAGAAGGACTGCCTAGCTGAAAACCCCTGCAGAGGAAGACCTGAAGACAACAACTGCCTTGGCTCCAGAAACTCACCGGCCTGTCTCCTGCCTTCCAAAGAACTCTGCTCCAGCGACGCCTTCCAAAGAGACCAGCGACCTCTGAATCCTCTGAGGACTGCCCTGCTTCGACGACGACAAGAAACTCCCAAGGACAGCGGACCTGCTCCAAAAAGACTGCTACTTTATCCAAAGAAGCAGCTTTAAAGAACCCTGCAATCTCCCCGCAAGAAGCGTGAGACTTGCAACACTGCACCCGGCGACTCCGACTCGGCTGGTGGAGAACCAACACCTCAGGGAGGACCCCCGGACTACTCTACGACTGTGAGTACCAAAACCTGTCCCCCCTGAGCCCCCACAGCGCCGCCTGCAGAGGGAATCCCGAGGCTTCCCCTGACCGCGACTCTCTGAAACCTAAGTCCCGACGCCTGGAAAAGACCCTGCACCCGCAGCCCCCAGGACCTGAAGGACCGGACTTTCACTGCAGAAGTGACCCCCAGGAGTCCCTCTCCCTTGCCCAAGTGGAGGTTTCCCCGAGGAAGCCCCCCCTTGCCTGCCTGCAGCGCTGAAGAGATCCCTTGATCTCTCATTGACTAACATTGCGAACCCGACGCTTGTTCTTACACTGCACCCGGCCGCCCCCGCGCCGCTGAGGGTGAAATTTCTGTGTGGGCTTGTGTCCCCCCCGGTGCCCTACAAAACCCCCCTGGTCTGCCCTCCGAAGACGCGGGTACTTACCTGCAAGCAGACCGGAACCGGGGCACCCCCTTCTCTCCATTCTAGCCTATGCGTTTTGGGCACCACTTTGAACTCTGCACCTGACCGGCCCTGAGCTGCTGGTGTGGTGACTTTGGGGTTGCTCTGAACCCCCAACGGTGGGCTACCTTGGACCAAGAACTGAACCCTGTAAGTGTCTTACTTACCTGGTAAAACTAACCAAAACTTACCTCCCCCAGGAACTGTGAAAATTGCAGTGTCCACTTTTGAAATAGCTATTTGTGAATAACTTGAAAAGTATACATGCAATTGAAATGATTCAAAGTTCCTAATGTACTTACCTGCAATACCTTTCAAACAAGATATTACATGTTAAATTTGAACCTGTGGTTCTTAAAATAAACTAAGAAAATATATTTTTCTATAACAAAACCTATTGGCTGGATTTGTCTCTGAGTGTGTGTATCTCATTTATTGTCTATGTGTATGTACAACAAATGCTTAACACTACTCCTTGGATAAGCCTACTGCTGGACCACACTACCACAAAATAGAGCATTAGTATTATCTATTTTTACCACTATTTTACCTCTAAGGGGAACCCTTGGACTCTGTGCATGCTATTCCTTACTTTGAAATAGCACATACAGAGCCAACTTCCTACAGTCGTCATGCATGGCTTAGATGTTCAGGCTTCAAACAAGAAGTACAACAGGCAGTTCTAAATATGCCCTTCGGTAAGGAGCATTTATTTGCTCCACAAGTGGATACTTCACTTGAAAAATTAAATAAGGACAATCATCTGCCCTAGCTAAGGGAGCTTTGCAAGCCAGCACACATAGGAGTAATTCTCGTCATGCAGGGTTTAGTAAATGATTTATGTCATCATTCCAAGAACCCACCACAAATCAAAATAAACCCACCTCTCAATACACCAGAGGTTTTTCCAGAGGATCATATAAAGGAAACAATAACAAAGGAAGAGGAAAACCATCTGCATCTAGAGGTTCCTCATCAGTCACTAAACAATGACTCAACAAATACAGCACTAAGGGCCACATGTACAAATATTTGGATTTGCAATTTCCTAATTGCGATTCCATGTGAAAAAGAAAGAAAATGAAACGTTTCAGTTTCATGTTTGAAGAGTAGGCAGTGGTCCGTGGAACCACTGCCCGCTCTTCAAAAACGTTTTCGCGAATGGGTTAGCACCAATTTGAAATTGGTGATAACTGCGATTGCTTTGCAACCACATTCATGGTCACAAAACAATCATACATACCATTTAGATTCGGTATTAGGAAGGGACGCCCTGGACATGCCCCTTCCTGTTACCGAATCGCCAAACCAAAATTGTGATTCGGTAACAAGTTACCGAATCGCAGTTTGTATTTTGTACATGTGGCCACATCATTCGTGTAGGGAAAAGATTACAACTCTTTTACCCCCAATGGACTCAAATTACCACAGATCAATAGGTACTTTAAATTATCCAAAATGGTTATTGTCTGGAGCTCATTTCCACTCCACCAAGTATACCCCCTCGTACACACAAACTCTCACAACATCATCTTACTCTCCTCAAAGAGGAAGTAAATTCCCTTCTTTTAAAAGGGGCTATAGAAACAGTACCATTGCAATTCCAAGGAACAGGAGTTTACTCCCTGTATTTACTAATTCCCAAAAAGGATGGGTCTCTCAGACCAATATTAGATCTCAGACCCTTAAATCAGTACATCCCATCAGAACATTTTCACATGGTCACTCATCAGGATGTTATTCCTTTATTACAAATAGGAGACTTCATGGCAGCCCTAGATTTAAAGGATGCTTTCTTTCACATTCCCATTCATCCGGCACACCGTATATACCTAAGATTTGTTGTAGCAGGAAAACATTACCAATTCAAAGTGTTACCCTTCGGAGTCACAACTGCTCCTAGAGTATTTCAAAATGCCTTGCAGTGGTGGCAGCACATCTCAAAAGAAAACAAATTAATGTTTTCCCTTATCTGGACGATTGGCTAATCAAAGCCAATTCATTCCCTCAGTGTCAAAAAGATACTCAATCTACAATAAGCCTCCTACGTTCTCTAGGATTCACCATAAACTACGTCAAATCCCATCTTCAACCTCTGCAAACACAACCATACCTAGGAGCTATCCTAAATACACAATTAGGAATAGCATTTCCCAACCAAAACAGGATCCAAGCTTTTGAAACATTATTGCAACATTAAAACAGAACCAAACATACACAGTAAGAACTGTTATGAAACTGTTAGGAATGATGGCATCTTGTATTGCTATCGTGCCTCATGCAAGACTTCATATGCGTCCTCTTCAACAGTATCGGGTCTCAGGCACAGCGTCAAATGAAAGATCTAGTGTTGTTGGACCGCCAAACTTATCTCTCTCTGCATTGGTGGAATACCACAAACCTTTTAAAAGTGTGGCCCATTCCAGACCCTGTGCCTCACATCACTTTCACAACAGATGCCTCAAACAACGGTTGGGGAGCTTTTCTCCTCAACCTAACAGTTCAGGGAATATGGGACGACACCCACCGGTCTCTTCATGTCAATTACCTGGAACTACAAGCAATATTCTTGGCAACGAAAGCATTCCTACCACAATTGCAACACAAAACAGTGTTGATACGTTCAGACAATATGACTGCCATGTACTATATCCAGAAACAGGAGGGACGCAATCTCAACAACTGTCCCAACTAGCACAGTCAGTATGGAAATGGGCTATTCGTCACCATATTCACATAGTGGCACAATATCTGCTGGGGACAGATAGCCATTGAGCAGACCTGCTAAGCAGGATACATAAACAAACACACAAGTGGAAACTCCACCCACAAGTCTTTCAACAATACTCCACAAAATGGGGAACACCTCAAATAGATCTGTTCGCAACAAAACAAAACAAAAAATGCCAAAAGTTTCCCTTCAGGTACCCACACCCTCAGTCCAAGGGCAATGCTTTACGAATGAGTTGGTCAGGGATATTTGACTTCTCTTTTCCCCCTCTCCCACTCTTACCATTCCCAGTACGGAAGATAAAACAATCTTCACACAGCATGACAGTGGTGGCCCGACATGGGCATGTCAACCATGGTAAACAACGCTTTTGGAACTTTCAGTTGTTCCTCATCAAAAGCTTCCCAACAGACCAGATCTTCTGACACAAAAACAGGGACAGATAAGGCATCCAAATCCAAAATCCCTCAACCTAGCGATATGGCTCCTGAAGTCTTAGAATTTGAATATTTACCACAAGAATTTATGGATATCCTAAAACAAGCACGCAAACCTACCACTTGACCGTGCTACGCAGCAACATGGAAACGTCTTGTTTGTTATTCTCAAACAAAATACATTGCCCCTTTTACCCAACAGTACAGGACATTGTACAATATTTATTACATTTACAAAAGGCAAATTTAGCCTACACATCTATTCGCTTACATTTAGCTGCTATAGCTGCATATCTGCAAAATAGACAACATATTTTCTCGTTTGGAATTCCAGTTAACAAAGCATTTATGGAAGGACTAAAAAGAATAATTCCACCAAGGACTCCCCCAGCTCCATCTTGGAACTTAAATATTGTACTCACAAGACTCATAGCTCCACCATTTGAACCACTCCACTCCTGTCCATTGCAATACCTTTCATGGAAAGTAGCATTCTTAATTGGTATCACCTCTCTCAGGCATGTCAGTGAGCTTCAGGCACTAACTTTAGAGGAACCCCTACACACTAGCCACCGCTTTATGGAGGGACTGCTTTACAGTCTATGCACAGCACGTGTATCTACAGCTACGCATGCCATTGAACAGAAAATGTTACTTACCAGTAGACATCTGTTTGTGGCATGTAGTGCTGTAGATTCACATGGACCCTCCCTCCTCCCCGGAAGTGTGTATAGATTGCAATTTAATTTTATAGATAATATATATATGTACATATGTAAATACATTGCATGGATATCTTTTGTAGGAAGTTGGCTCTGTATGTGCTATTTCAAAGTAAGGAATAGCATGCACAGAGTCCAAGGGTTCCCCTTAGAGGTAAGATAGTGGCAAAAAGAGATAATACTAATGCTCTATTTTGTGGTAGTGTGGTCGAGCAGTAGGCTTATCAAAGGAGTAGTGTTAAGCATTTGTTGTACATACACACACGCAATAAATGAGGAACACAAATCCAGCCAATAGGTTTTGTTATAGAAAAATATCTTTTCTTAGTTTATTTTAAGAACCACAGGTTCAAATTCTACATGTAATATCTCATTTGAAAGGTATTGCAGGTAAGTACTTTAGGAACTTTGAATCATTACATTAGCATTCATACTTTTTACATAAAACACAAATAGCTGTTTTAAAAGTGGACACACTGCAATTTTCACAGTTCCTGGGGGAGGTAAAGTATGGTTATTTTTAACAGGTAAGTAAGTCACTTACAGGTCTCAGTTTTTGGTCCAAGGTAGCCCACCATTGGGGGTTCAGAGCAACCCCAAAGTCACCACACCAGCAGCTTAGGGCCGGTCAGGTGCAGAGGTCAAAGAGGTGCCCAAAACACATAGGCTTCAATAGAGAGAAGGGGGTGCCCCGGTTCCAGTCTGCCAGCAGGTAAGTACCCGCGTCTTCGGAGAGCAGACCAGGGGGGTTTTGTAGGGCACCGGGGGGGACACGAGTCAGCACAAAAAGTACACCCTCAGCAGCGCGGGGGCGGCCGGGTGCAGTGTGTAAACACGCGTCGGGTTTCCAATAGTTTCCTATGGGAGACCAAGGGGTCTCTTCAGCGATGCAGGCAGGCAAGGGGGGGGCTCCTCGGGGTAGCCACCACCTGGGCAAGGGAGAGGGCCTCCTGGGGGTCACTCCTGCACAGGAGTTCCGTTCCTTCAGGTGCTGGGGGCTGCGGGTGCAGGGTCTTTTCCAGCCGTCGGGAAATAGAGTTCAGGCAGTCGCGGTCAGGGGGAGCCTCGGGATTCCCTCTGCAGGCGTCGCTGGGGGGGCTCAGGGGGGAAACTTTGGTTACTCACGGTCTTGGAGTCGCCGGAGGGTCCTCCCTGAGGTGTTGGTTCTCCACCAGTCGAGTCGGGGTCGCCGGGTGCAGTGTTGCAAGTCTCACGCTTCTTGCGGGGAGTTGCAGGGGTCTTTAAATCTGCTCCTCTGTAACAAAGTTGCAGTTCTTTTGGAGCAGTGCCGCTGTCCTCGGGAGTTTCTTGTCTTTCGTGAAGCAGGGCAGTCCTCAGAGGATTCAGAGGTCGCTGGTCCCTTGGAAAGCGTCGCTGCAGCAGGTTTCTTTGGAAGGCAGGAGACAGGCCGGTAAGTCTGGGGCCAAAGCAGTTGGTGTCTTCTGTTCTTCCTCTGCAGGGGTTTTTCAGCTCAGCAGTCCTCTTCTTCTTGTAGTTTCAGGAATCTGTTTTCCTAGGTTCAGGGAAGCCCTTAAATACTAAATTTAAGGGCGTGTTTAGGTCTGGGGGGTTAGTAGCCAATGGCTACTAGCCCTGAGGGTGGGTACACCCTCTTTGTGCCTCCTCCCAAGGGGAGGGGGTCACATCCCTAATCCTATTGGGGGAATCCTCCATCTGCAAGATGGAGGATTTCTAAAAGTTAGAGTCACTTCAGCTCAGGACACCTTAGGGGCTCTCCTGACTGGCCAGTGACTCCTCCTTGTTTTTCCCATTTATTTTCTCCGGCCTTGCCGCCAAAAGTGGGGCTGTGGCCGGAGGGGGCGGGCAACTCCACTAGCTGGAGTGTCCTGCAGTGCTGGAACAAAGGGGTGAGCCTTTGAGGCTCACCGCCAGGTGTTACAGCTCCTGCCTGGGGGAGGTGTTAGCATCTCCACCCAGTGCAGGCTTTGTTACTGGCCTCAGAGTGACAAAGGCACTCTCCCCATGGGGCCAGCAACATGTCTCTAGTGTGGCAGGCTGCTGGAACCAGTCAGCCTACACAGATAGTTGGTTAAAGTTTCAGGGGGCACCTCTAAGGTACCCTCTGGGGTGTATTTCACAATAAAATGTACACTGGCATCAGTGTGCATTTATTGTGCTGAGAAGTTTGATACCAAACTTCACAGTTTTCAGTGTAGCCATTATGGTGCTGTGGAGTTCGTGTTTGACAAACTCCCAGACCATATACTCTTATTGCTACCCTGCACTTACAATGTCTAAGGTTTGGCTTAGACACTGTAGGGGCACAGTGCTCATGCACTGGTGCCCTCACCTATGGTATAGTGCACCCTGCCTTAGGGCTGTAAGGCCTGCTAGAGGGGTGACTTATCTTTACTTGCATAGGCAGTGAGAGGCTGGCATGGCACCCTGAGGGGAGTGCCATGTCGACTTACTCATTTTGTTCTCACCAGCACACACAAGCTGGCAAGCAGTGTGTCTGTGCTGAGTGAGGGGTCTCCAGGGTGGCATAAGACATGCTGCAGCCCTTAGAGACCTTCCCTGGCATCAGGGCCCTTGGTACCAGAGGTACCAGTTACCAGGGACTTACCTGGATGCCAGGGTGTGCCAATTGTGGATACAAAAGTACAGGTTAGGGAAAGAACACTGGTGCTGGGGCTTGGTTACCAGGCCTCAGCACACTTTCAATTCAAAACATAGCATCAGCAAAGGCAAAAAGTCAGGGGGTAACCATGCCAAGGAGGCATTTCCTTACACCTCCCCCCCCCCCAAACGAAAGGGGATGAGACTAACCTTTCCCAAGAGAGTCTTCATTTTCTAAGTGGAAGAACCTGGAAAGGCCATCTGCATTGGCATGGGCAGTCCCAGGTCTGTGTTCCACTATAAAGTCCATTCCCTGTAGGGAGATGGACCACCTCAACAGTTTTGGATTTTCACCTTTCATTTGCATCAGCCATCTGAGAGGTCTGTGGTCGGTTTGAACTACAAAGTGAGTACCAAAGAGGTATGGTCTCAGCTTTTTCAGGGACCAAACCACAGCAAAGGCCTCCCTCTCAATGGCACTCCAATGCTGCTCCCTGGGGAGTAACCTCCTGCTAATGAAAGCAACAGGCTGGTCAAGGCCATCATCATTTGTTTGGGACAAAACTGCCCCTATCCCATGTTCAGAGGCATCTGTTTGCACAATGAATTGTTTGGAGTAATCTGGAGCTTTTAGAACTGGTGCTGTGCACATAGCTTGTTTCAGGGTGTCAAAGGCCTGTTGGCATTCTACAGTCCAGTTTACTTTCTTGGGCATTTTCTTGGAGGTGAGTTCTGTGAGGGCTGTCACAATGGATCCATATCCCTTCACAAACCTCCTATAGTACCCAGTCAAGCCAAGGAATGCCTTGACTTGAGTCTGGGTTTTTGGAGCTACCCAGTCCAGAATAGTCTGGATCTTAGGCTGGAGTGGCTGAACTTGGCCTCCACCTACAAGGTGTCCCAAGTAAACCACAGTTCCCTGCCCTATCTGGTATTTGGATGCCTTGATAGAGAGGCCTGCAGATTGCAGAGCCTTCAAAACCTTCTTCAGGTGGACCAGGTGATCCTGCCAGGTGGAGCTAAAGACAGCAATATCATCAAGATAAGCTGCACTAAAGGATTCCAACCCAGCAAGGACTTGATTCACCAACCTTTGGAAGGTGGCAGGGGCATTCTTTAAACCAAAGGGCATAACAGTGAACTGATAATGCCCATCAGGTGTGGAGAATGCTGTTTTCTCTTTTGCTCCAGGTGCCATTTTGATTTGCCAGTACCCTGCTGTCAAGTCAAAGGTACTTAAGAATTTGGCAGCACCTAATTTGTCAATCAGCTCGTCAGCTCTAGGTATGGGATGGGCATCTGTCTTGGTGACAGAATTGAGACCTCTGTAGTCCACACAAAACCTCATCTCTCTCTTTCCATCTTTGGTGTGAGGTTTGGGGACTAAGACCACTGGGCTAGCCCAGGGGCTGTCAGAGTGCTCAATTACTCCCAATTCCAGCATCTTGTGGACTTCCACCTTGTTGCTTTCCTTAACTTGATCAGACTGTCTGAATATTTTGTTTTTGACAGGCATGCTGTCTCCTGTGTCCACATCATGGGTACACAGGTGTGTCTGACCAGGGGTTAGGGAAAAGAGCTCAGCAAACTGCTGCAGGACCTTCCTACAGTCAGATTGCTGTTGGCCAGAGAGGGTGTCTGAATAGATCACTCCATCCACTGAGCCATCTTTAGGGTCTGATGAGAGGAGATCAGGGAGAGGCTCACTCTCAGCTTCCTGGTCCTCATCTGTCACCATCAACAGATTTACATCAGCCCTATCATGGAAGAGTTTTAGGCGGTTTACATGGATCACCCTCTTGGGGCTCCTGCTTGTGCCTAGGTCCACCAGGTAGGTGACCTGACTCTTCTTTTCTAGGATTGGGTAAGGGCCACTCCATCTGTCCTGAAGTGCCCTGGGAGCCACAGGCTCCAAAACCCAGACTTTCTGCCCTGGTTGAAATTCAACCATTGCAGCCTTTTGGTCATACCAAAACTTCTGGAGCTGTTGGCTGGCCTCAAGGTTTTTACTTGCCTTTTCCATGTACTCTGCCATTCTTGAGCGAAGGCCAAGTACATAGTCCACTATGTCTTGTTTAGGCTCATGAAGAGGTCTTTCCCAGCCTTCTTTAACAAGAGCAAGTGGTCCCCTTACAGGGTGGCCAAACAGAAGTTCAAAGGGTGAGAACCCTACTCCCTTCTGAGGCACCTCTCTGTAAGCGAAAAGCAGACATGGCAAGAGGACATCCCATCTCCTTTTGAGTTTTTCTGGGAGCCCCATGATCATGCCCTTTAATGTCTTGTTGAATCTCTCAACAAGGCCATTAATTTGTGGATGATATGGTGTAGTGAATTTATAAGTCACTCCACATGTGTTTTAGGTATGCTGACATGAAGTTGGTACGTCTGTCAGACACCACCTCCTTAGGGAAGCCCACTCTGGTAAAGATACCAATGAGGGCCTTGGCTACTGCAGGGGCAGTAGTTGACCTAAGGGGAATAGCTTCAGGATACCTAGTAGCATGATCCACTACTACTAGGATGTACATATTTCCTGAGGCTGTGGGAGGTTCTAGTGGACCCACTATGTCCACACCCACTCTTTCGAAGGGGACCCCCACCACTGGAAGTGGAATGAGGGGAGCCTTTGGATGTCCACCTGTCTTACCACTGGCTTGACAGGTGGGACAGGAGATGCAAAATTCCTTAACCTTCTGGGACATGTTGGGCCAGTAGAAGTGGTTGACTAACCTCTCCCACGTCTTGGTTTGTCCCAAATGCCCAGCAAGGGGAATATCATGGGCTAAGGTCAGAATAAACTCTCTGAAACCCTGAGGCACTACCACTCTCCTAGTGGCACCAGGTTTGGGATCTCTTGCCTCAGTGTACAGGAGTCCATCTTCCCAATAGACCCTATGTGTTCCATTTTTCTTGCCTTTGGACTCTTCAGCAGCTTGCTGCCTAAGGCCTTCAAGAGAAGGACAGGTTTCTTGCCCCTTACACAACTCTTCCCTTGAGGGTCCCCCTGGGCCTAAGAGCTCAACCTGATAAGGTTCCAGCTCCATAGGCTCAGTTCCCTCAGAGGGCAGAACTTCTTCCTGAGAAGAGAGGTTCTCTTTTTCTTTTTGTGTTGCAGCTGGTTTCCCAGCTGACTTTCCTTTTCTCTTGGTAGGCTGGGCCTTTCTTCCAGACTCCAGCTCTACTTTTTCACCCTGTGCCTTGCACTGTGCCCTTGTCTTGACACACACCAGTTCAGGGATACCCAGCATGGCTGCATGGGTTTTCAGTTCTACCTCAGCCCATGCTGAGGACTCCGAGTCATTTCCAAGCAAACAGTCTACTGGGATATTTGAGGAGACCACCACCTGTTTCAGGCCATTGACCCCTCCCCACTCTAAAGTTACCATTGCCATGGGATGCACTTTAGTCTGATTGTCAGCGTTGGTGACTGGATAGGTTTGTCGAGTCAGGTATTGGCCAGGGGAAACCAGTTTCTCTGTCACCATAGTGACACTGGCACCTGTATCCCTCAGGCCCTCTACACTTGTCCCATTAATTAAGAGCTGCTGCCTGTATTTTTGCATGTTAGGGGGCCAGGCAGCCAGTGTGGCTAAATCCACCCCACCCTCAGAGACTAATGTAGCTTCAGTGTGACACCTGATTTGCTCTGGGCACACTGTTGATCCCACTTGGAGACTAGCCATTCCAGTGTTAGCTGGAGTGGAGTTTGAAGTGGTATTTTTCTTGGGGCAGGCCTTGTCTCCAGTTTGGTGTCCAGACTGACTACAGCTACGACACCAGGCCTTTTTGGGATCAAAGTTTTTACCCTTGTACCCAGAATTATTTTGTGAAGAGGCTCTGGGCCCACCCTCCTGTGCAGGTTTTTGGGGGCCTGTAGAAGACTCTTTACTATTTTTGTTTTTGGCTGTCTCACCACCTTTCCCCTGGGGAGGTTTTGTGACCCCTTTCTTTTGGTCACCCCCTGTGGAAGTTTTGGACACCCTAGTCTTGACCCAATGGTCCGCCTTCTTTCCCAATTCTTGGGGAGAAATTGGTCCTAGGTCTACCAGATGCTGATGCAGTTTATCATTGAAACAATTACTTAACAGGTGTTCTTTCACAAATAAATTGTACAGCCCATCATAATCACTTACACCACTGCCTTGAATCCAACCATCTAGTGTTTTTACTGAGTAGTCTACAAAGTCAACCCAGGTCTGGCTCGAGGATTTTTGAGCCCCCCGAATCTAATCCTATACTCCTCAGTGGAGAATCCAAAGCCCTCAATCAGGGTTCCCTTCATGAGGTCATACGATTCTGCATCTTTTCCAGAGAGTGTGAGGAGTCTATCCCTACACTTTCCTGTGAACATTTCCCAAAGGAGAGCACCCCAGTGAGATTTGTTCACTTTTCTGGTTACACAAGCCCTCTCAAAAGCTGTGAACCATTTGGTGATGTCATCACCATCTTCATATTTAGTTACAATCCCTTTAGGGATTTTCAACATATCAGGAGAATCTCTGACCCTATTTATGTTGCTGCCACCATTGATGGGTCCTAGGCCCATCTCTTGTCTTTCCCTTTCTATGGCTAGGATCTGTCTTTCCAAAGCCAATCTTTTGGCCATCCTGGCTAACTGGATGTCCTCTTCACTGGAGTTATCCTCAGTGATTTCAGAGAGGTTGGTCCCTCCTGTGAGGGAACCAGCATCTCTGACTATTATTTGTGGAGTCAGGGCTTGAGAGGCCCTTTTCTCCCTAGATAGGACTGGTGGGGGGGAATCACCCTCCAAGTCACTATCATCATCCTCAGAGGGGTTGGCTCTTTCAAACTCTGCCAACAGCTCCTGGAGCTGTAGTTTGGAAGGTCTGGAGCCCATTGCTATTTTCTTTAGTTTACAGAGTGACCTTAGCTCTCTCATCTGAAGATAGAGGTAAGGTGTGGTGTTGAGTTCCACCACATTCACATCTGTGCTAGACATTATGCTTCTAAAAGTTGGAATACTTTTAAAGAAACTAAAACTAGTTCTAGAATCTAATTCAAACTTTTACCAAACTTTTAAACTCTAAAAGAAATGCTAACAGGGACTAACACAAGGCCCTAGCAGGACTTTAAAGAATTTAGAAAAAATGTCAAATTGCAAAAATCAATTTCTAATGACAATTTTGGGAATTTGTCGTGTGATCAGGTATTGGCTGAGTAGTCCAGCAAATGCAAAGTCTTGTACCCCACCGCTGATCCACCAATGTAGGAAGTTGGCTCTGTATGTGCTATTTCAAAGAAAGAATAGCATGCACAGAGTCCAAGGGTTCCCCTTAGAGGTAAGATAGTGGCAAAAAGAGATAATACTAATGCTCTATTTTGTGGTAGTGTGGTCGAGCAGTAGGCTTATCAAAGGAGTAGTGTTAAGCATTTGTTGTACATACACACAGGCAATAAATGAGGAACACACACTCAGAGACAAATCCAGCCAATAGGTTTTGTTATAGAAAAATATCTTTTCTTAGTTTATTTTAAGAACCACAGGTTCAAATTCTACATGTAATATCTCATTTGAAAGGTATTGCAGGTAAGTACTTTAGGAACTTTGAATCATTACATTAGCATTCATACTTTTTACATAAAACACAAATAGCATTTTTAAAAGTGGACACAGTGCAATTTTCACAGTTCCTGGGGGAGGTAAAGTATGGTTATTTTTAACAGGTAAGTAAGTCACTTACAGGTCTCAGTTTTTGGCCCAAGGTAGCCCACCGTTGGGGGTTCAGAGCAACCCCAAAGTCACCACACCAGCAGCTTAGGGCCAGTCAGGTGCAGAGGTCAAAGAGGTGCCCAAAACACATAGGCTTAAATGGAGAGAAGGGGGTGCCCCGGTTCCAGTCTGCCAGCAGGTAAGTACCCGCGTCTTCGGAGGGCAGACCAGGGGGGTTTTGTAGGGCACCGGGGGGGACACGAGTCAGCACAAAAAGTACACCCTCAGCAGCACGGGGGCGGCCGGGTGCAGTGTGTAAACACGCGTCGGGTTTCCAATAGTTTCCTATGGGAGACCAAGGGGTCTCTTCAGCGATGCAGGCAGGCAAGGGGGGGGGGCTCCTCGGGGTAGCCACCACCTGGGCAAGGGAGAGGGCCTCCTGGGGGTCACTCCTGCACAGGAGTTCCGTTCCTTCAGGTGCTGGGGGCTGCGGGTGCAGGGTCTTTTCCAGCCGTCGGGAAATAGAGTTCAGGCAGTCGCGGTCAGGGGGAGCCTCGGGATTCCCTCTGCAGGCGTCGTTGTGGGGGCTCAGGGGGGGACAACTTTGGTTACTCACGGTCTTGGAGTCGCCGGAGGGTCCTCCCTGAGGTGTTGGTTCTCCACCAGTCGAGTCGGGGTCGCCGGGTGCAGTGTTGCAAGTCTCACGCTTCTTGCGGGGAGTTGCAGGGGTCTTTAAATCTGCTCCTCTGTAACAAAGTTGCAGTTCTTTTGGAGCAGTGCCACTGTCCTCTGGAGTTTCTTGTCTTTCGTGAAGCAGGGCAGTCCTCAGAGGATTCAGAGGTCGCTGGTCCCTTGGAAAGCATCGCTGGAGCAGGTTTCTTTGGAAGGCAGGAGACAGGCTGGTAAGTCTGGGGCCAAAGCAGTTGGTGTCTTCTGTTTTTCCTCTGCAGGGGTTTTTCAGCTCAGCAGTCCTCTTCTTCTTGTAGTTTCAGGAATCTGTTTTCCTAGGTTCAGGGAAGCCCTTAAATACTAAATTTAAGGGCGTGTTTAGGTCTGGGGGGTTAGTAGCCAATGGCTACTAGCCCTGAGGGTGGGTACACCCTCTTTGTGCCTCCTCCCAAGGGGATGGGGTCACATCCCTAATCCTATTGGGGGAATCCTTCATCTGCAAGATGGAGGATTTCTAAAAGTTAGAGTCACTTCAGCTCAGGACACCTTAGGGGCTGTCCTGACTGGCCAGTGACTCCTCCTTGTTTTTCTCATTTATTTTCTCCGGCCTTGCTGCCAAAAGTGGGTGCCGTGGCCGGAGGGGGCGGGCAACTCCACTAGCTGGAGTGTCCTGCGGTGCTGGAACAAAGGGGTGAGCCTTTGAGGCTCACCGCGAGGTGTTACAGCTCCTGCCTGGGGGAGGTGTTAGCATCTCCACCCAGTGCAGGCTTTGTTACTGGCCTCAGAGTGACAAAGGCACTCTCCCCATGGGGCCAGCAACATGTCTCTAGTGTGGCAGGCTGCTGGAACCAGTCAGCCTACACAGATAGTTGGTTAAAGTTTCAGGGGGCACCTCTAAGGTACCCTCTGGGGTGTATTTCACAATAAAATGTACACTGGCATCAGTGTGCATGTATTGTGCTGAGAAGTTTGATACCAAACTTCCCAGTTTTCAGTGTAGCCATTATGGTGCTGTGGAGTTCGTGTTTGACAAACTCCCAGACCATATACTTTTATGGCTACCCTGCACTTACAATGTCTAAGGTTTGGCTTAGACACTGTAGGGGCACAGTGCTCATGCACTGGTGCCCTCACCTATGGTATAGTGCACCCTGCCTTAGGGCTGTAAGGCCTGCTAGAGGGGTGACTTATCTATACTTGCATAGGCAGTGAGAGGCTGGCATGGCACCCTGAGGGGAGTGCCATGTCGACTTACTCATTTTGTTCTCACCAGCACACACAAGCTGGCAAGCAGTGTGTCTGTGCTGAGTGAGGGGTCTCCAGGGTGGCATAAGACATGCTGCAGCCCTTAGAGCCCTTCCCTGGCATCAGGGCCCTTGGTACCAGAGGTACAAGTTACCAGGGACTTACCTGGATGCCAGGGTGTGCAAATTGTGGATACAAAAGTACAGGTTAGGGAAAGAACACTGGTGCTGGGGCTTGGTTAGCAGGCCTCAGCACACTTTCAATTCAAAACATAGCATCAGCAAAGGCAAAAAGTCAGGGGGTAACCATGCCAAGGAGGCATTTCCTTACATCTTTTATATCCTACTATATACTCTTTCCACTACTTCACTGTCCCGCCTGCGGACAAACAATCTAACAAAGGACTCAATGCCCATGCGCAGTATTACCGAGAGGAGGAGTCACTCGATCCTCTGACTCGAAAACTTTCTTAGAACAAAAACAAGTTGTACTACGAACTCAACACTAGATGGTGAGCTTATGCATAGCATGTGAATCTACAGCACTACATGCCACAAACAGATGTCTAATGGTAAGTAACATTTTCCTTCTTTGCTTGCGCCACAGTGCCTTTGCGGTTTTGTACTCCTTTATGGAGAAAGTTGCTATATAAATCAACTAATTTGAGTGCAAGGCAGATCTTCTTGGGGGTTTTCTAGAACTGCTATCTGATTTCTTACTGATTTTTCTGCACATTTGGGACTTACATTTCTCTAATTTTGTCACTATTCTGTATAATCCCGAATTGATGGCTTTTATGGCAACTGAATTATCTGTAAATCAGTAGTTTATGCATTCCGTTACCCTGTATTGTAGACTTGAATTTTTTAATAAACTTTTATGGTTTCTCTGAATTTCGCCCTGGAGCCGACATATTAAGTCAATCCTTTATTACTGACAGTATTCTTTAATGCTTGTTTGAACCTTGTCTCTAGGATATGTTGCCTCATGATTAACACTGCTCACGATCCAACAAATTGTTGGGCGTGCTTTTGAGTTTTATGACTTTAGAGGTAAAGCGTGCCCACACGTGCATACACTCTACAAATGTTTGGGGACATATCTTGGCTCTAGACGTGCTTCACCTTAAGGTTCGGTTTGTGTATAATATTTTCAATAGCACTTTTTAATTAGGTTATTTATCTTTGAAGATATAATACAAGCTGTACATTTAGGGGCATATTTATACTCTATTTGTGCCATTTGTGCATCATAATTTTTTTTCTCGCAAAAAAGGTACAAACTTAACTCCATATTTATATTTTGACGCTAGAGCCAAGTGTTCCTGTCCAAAAAATGACTCTAAGCCCGTAGTGCCTTATTTATCCCCCGTGCAAAATTGGTGCAAGGGTGAGAGGCGGGCCTAAAAAATGGCGCTAATCCTGCTTAGCGTCAGTATTTAACCCCTGGGTCACACCAGGCATTAGGGGACCTGTAGGCCCATTTCCATGGTCAAACACCATGGAATGGGCCCATAGGTGCCCAACCCAAGCCCCAGGAACACCCCTACCCTCACCAGAGGGCCCAACAAGGGGTGCAATGGCCATGCACAGGGGACCATTGTGGTGGTGGGCATGACTCCTGTCTAAGACAGGAGTCGTGTTAGGATGGTTGTGCATAAGGAAATAGCACAAGGGGGGATAATGGCATTTTGTTTGCCTCTAACCAGCCGAGCATCATTTTTTGAGGCAAAACCCCTTCACCCCTATCGCCACCCCCACCCGGCTAACGTCATTTTTTCTGACGGTAGCCCAAACTTAGCACCGGATTGCAGCATTACATAAATTTGGTGCCTTGCTGGCTCTTTGGAATGACGCAAGCCGGCTGTAAGGAAATGCCTCCTTGGCATGGTTGCCCCCTGACTTTTTGCCTTTGCTGATGCTATGTTTACAATTGAAAGTGTGCTGAGGCCTGCTAACCAGGCCCCAGCACCAGTGTTCTTTCCCTAACCTGTACTTTTGTATCCACAATTGGCAGACCCTGGCATCCAGATAAGTCCCTTGTAACTGGTACTTCTAGTACCAAGGGCCCTGATGCCAAGGAACGTCTCTAAGGGCTGCAGCATGTCTTATGCCACCCTGGAGACCTCTCACTCAGCACAGACACACTGCTTGCCAGCTTGTGTGTGCTAGTGAGAACAAAACGAGTAAGTCGACATGGCACTCCCCTCAGGGTGCCATGCCAGCCTCTCACTGCCTATGCAAGTATAGGTCAGTCACCCCTCTAGCAGGCCTTACAGCCCTAAGGCAGGGTGCACTATACCATAGGTGAGGGTACCAGTGCATGAGCATGGTACCCCTACAGTGTCTAAACAAAACCTTAGACATTGTAAGTGCAGGGTAGCCATAAGAGTATATGGTCTGGGAGTTTGTCAAACACGAATTCCATAGCACCATAATGGCTACACTGAAAACTGGGAAGTTTGGTATCAAACTTCTCAGCACAATAAATGCACACTGATGCCAGTGTACATTTTATTGCAAAATACACCCCAGAGGGCACCTTAGAGGTGCCCCCTGAAACTTAACCGACTGTCTGTGTAGGCTGACTAGTTCCAGCAGCCTGCCACACTAGAGACATGTTGCTGGCCCCATGGGGAGAGTGCCTTTGTCACTCTGAGGCCAGTAACAAAGCCTGCACTGGGTGGAGATGCTAACACCTCCCCCAGGCAGGAGCTGTAACACCTGGCGGTGAGCCTCAAAGGCTCACCCCTTTGTCACAGCCCAGCAGGGCACTCCAGCTTAGTGGAGTTGCCCGCCCCCTCCGGCCACGGCCCCCACTTTTGGCGGCAAGGCTGGAGGGAACAAAGAAAGCAACAAGGAGGAGTCACTGGCCAGTCAGGACAGCCCCTAAGGTGTCCTGAGCTGAGGTGACTCTAACTTTTAGAAATCCTCCATCTTGCAGATGGAGGATTCCCCCAATAGGGTTAGGATTGTGACCCCCTCCCCTTGGGAGGAGGCACAAAGAGGGTGTACCCACCCTCAGGGCTAGTAGCCATTGGCTACTAACCCCCCAGACCTAAACACGCCCTTAAATTTAGTATTTAAGGGCTACCCTGAACCCTAGAAAATTAGATTCCTGCAACAACAAGAAGAAGGACTGCCTAGCTGAAAACCCCTGCAGAGGAAGACCAGAAGACAACAACTGCCTTGGCTCCAGAAACTCACCGGCCTGTCTCCTGCCTTCCAAAGAACTCTGCTCCAGCGACGCCTTCCAAAGGGACCAGCGACCTCTGAATCCTCTGAGGACTGCCCTGCTTCGACGACGACAAGAAACTCCCGAGGACAGCGGACCTGCTCCAAAAAGACTGCAACTTTGTTTCAAGAAGCAGCTTTAAAGAACCCTGCAACTCCCCGCAAGAAGCGTGAGACTTGCAACACTGCACCCGGCGACCCCGACTCGGCTGGTAGAGAACCAACACCTCAGGGAGGACCCCCGGACTACTCTCCGACTGTGAGTACCAAAACCTGTCCCCCCTGAGCCCCCACAGCGCCGCCTGCAGAGGGAATCCCGAGGCTTCCCCTGACCGCGACTCTCTGAAACCTAAGTCCCGACGCCTGGAAAAGACCCTGCACCCGCAGCCCCCAGGACCTGAAGGACCGGACTTTCACTGCAGAAGTGACCCCCAGGAGTCCCTCTCCCTTGCCCAAGTGGAGGTTTCCCCGAGGAACCCCCCCCTTGCCTGCCTGCAGCGCTGAAGAGATCCCTTGATCTCTCATTGACTTCCATTGCGAACCCGACGCTTGTTCTAACACTGCACCCGGCCGCCCCCGCGCCGCTGAGGGTGAAATTTCTGTGTGGGCTTGTGTCCCCCCCGGTGCCCTACAAAATCCCCCTGGTCTGCCCTCCGAAGACGCGGGTACTTACCTGCAAGCAGACCGGAACCGGGGCACCCCCTTTTCTCCATTCTAGCCTATGCGTTTTGGGCACCACTTTGAACTCTGCACCTGACCGGCCCTGAGCTGCTGGTGTGGTAACTTTGGGGTTGCTCTGAACCCCCAACGGTGGGCTACCTTGGACCAAGAACTGAACCCTGTAAGTGTCTTACTTACCTGGTAAAACTAACAAAAACTTACCTCCCCCAGGAACTGTGAAAATTGCAGTGTCCACTTTTGAAATAGCTATTTGTCAATAACTTGAAAAGTATACATGCAATTGAAATGATTCAAAGTTCCTAATGTACTTACCTGCAATACCTTTCAAACAAGATATTACATGTTAAATTTGAACCTGTGGTTCTTAAAATAAACTAAGAAAAGATATTTTTCTATACAAAACCTATTGGCTGGATTTGTCTCTGAGTGTGTGTACCTCATTTATTGTCTATGTGTATGTACAACAAATGCTTAACACTACTCCTTGGATAAGCCTACTGCTCGACCACACTACCACAAAATAGAGCATTAGTATTATCTATTTTTACCACTATTTTACCTCTAAGGGGAACCCTTGGACTCTGTGCATGCTATTCCTTACTTTGAAATAGCACATACAGAGCCAACTTCCTACATTGGTGGATCAGCGGTGGGGTACAAGACTTTGCATTTGCTGGACTACTCAGCCAATACCTGATCACACGACAAATTCCAAAATTGTCATTAGAAATTGATTTTTGCAATTTGAAAAGTTTTCTAAATTCTTAAAAGACCTGCTAGGGCCTTGTGTTAGATCCTGTTTAGCATTTCTTTTAGAGTTTAAAAGTTTGGTAAAAGTTAGAATTAGATTCTAGAACCAGTTTTAGATTCTTAAAAAGTATTCCAACTTTTAGAAGCAAAATGTCTAGCACAGATGTGACTGTGGTGGAACTCGACACCACACCTTACCTCCATCTACAGATGAGAGAGCTAAGGTCACTCTGTAAACTAAAGAAAATAACAATGGGCCCCAAACCTACCAAAGTACAGCTCCAGGAGCTTTTGGCAGAGTTTGAAAAGGCCAACCCCTCTGAGGGTGGCAACTCAGAGGATGAAGATAGTGACTTGGAGGGAAATTCCCCCCCTCCAGTCCTACTTAGGGAGAGCAGGGCTACTCAAGCCCTGACTCCACAAATAATAGTCAGAGATGCTGGTTCCCTCACAGGAGGGACCAACACCTCTGAAATCACTGAGGATAACTCCAGTGAAGAGGACATCCAGTTAGCCAGGATGGCCAAAAGATTGGCTTTGGAAAGACAGATCCTAGCCATAGAGAGGGAAAGACAAGAGATGGGCCTAGGACCCATCAATGGTGGCAGCAACATAAATAGGGTCAGAGATTCTCCTGACATGTTGAAAATCCCTAAAGGGATTGTAACTAAATATGAAGATGGTGATGACATCACCAAATGGTTCACAGCTTTTGAGAGGGCTTGTGTAACCAGAAAAGTGAACAGATCTCACTGGGGTGCTCTCCTTTGGGAAATGTTCACAGGAAAGTGTAGGGATAGACTCCTCACACTCTCTGGAAAAGATGCAGAATCTTATGACCTCATGAAGGGTACCCTGATTGAGGGCTTTGGATTCTCCACTGAGGAGTATAGGATTAGATTCAGGGGGGCTCAAAAATCCTCGAGCCAGACCTGGGTTGACTTTGTAGACTACTCAGTAAAAACACTAGATGGTTGGATTCAAGGCAGTGGTGTAAGTAATTATGATGGGCTGTACAATTTATTTGTGAAAGAACACCTGTTAAGTAATTGTTTCAATGATAAACTGCATCAGCATCTGGTAGACCTAGGACCAATTTCTCCCCAAGAATTGGGAAAGAAGGCGGACCATTGGGTCAAGACTAGGGTGACCAAAACTTCCACAGGGGGTGACCAAAAGAAAGGGGTCACAAAACCTCCCCAGGGGAAAGGTGGTGAGACAGCCAAAAATAAAAATAGTAAAGAGTCTTCTACAGGCCCCCAAAAACCTGCACAGGAGGGTGGGCCCAGAGCCTCTTCACAAAACAATCCTGGGTACAAGGGTAAAAACTTTGATCCCAAAAAGGCCTGGTGTCGAAACTGTAGCCAGTCTGGACACCAAACTGGAGACAAGGCCTGTCCCAAGAAAAGTTCCACTCCAAACTCCAATCCAGGTAACACTGGAATGGCTAGTCTCCAAGTGGGATCAACAGTGTGCCCAGAGCAAATCAGGGTCCACACTGAAGCTACTCTAGTCTCTGAGGGTGGGGTGGATTTAGCCACACTAGCTGCCTGGCCGCCTAACATGCAAAAATACAGGCAGCAGCTCTTTATTAATGGGACAAGTGTAGAGGGCCTGAGGGATACAGGTGCCAGTGTCACCATGGTGACAGAGAAACTGGTTTCCCCTGGCCAATACCTGACTGGAAAAACTTATACAGTCACCAATGCTGACAATCAAACTAAAGCACATCCCATGGCAATGGTAACTTTAGAATGGGGAGGGGTCAATGGCCTGAAACAGGTGGTGGTCTCCTCAAACATCCCAGTAGACTGTCTGCTTGGAAATGACCTGGAGTCCTCAGCATGGGCTGAGGTAGAGCTAAAAACCCATGCAGCCATGCTGGGTATCCCTGAACTGGTGTGTGTAAAAACAAGAGCACAATGCAAGGCGCAGGGTGAAAAAGTAGAGCTGGAGTCTGGAAAAATGGCCCAGCCTACCAAGAGAAAAGGAAAGTCAGTTGGGAAACCAACTGCAACACAGTCAGAAAAAGAGAACCTCTCTTCTCAGGAAGAAGTTCTGCCCTCTGAGGGAAATGAGCCTTTGGAGCTTGAACCTTATCAGGTTGAGCTCTTAGGCCCAGGGGGACCCTCAAGGGAGGAGCTGTGTAAGGGACAAGAAACCTGTCCCTCTCTTGAAGGCCTTAGGCAGCAAGCTGCTGAAGAGTCCAAGGGCAAGAAAAATGGAACACATAGGGTCTATTGGGAAGATGGACTCCTGTACACTGAGGCCAGAGACCCCAAACCTGGTGCCACTAGGAGAGTGGTAGTGCCTCAGTCGTTCAGAGAGTTTATTCTGACCTTAGCCCATGATATTCCCCTTGCTGGGCATTTGGGACAAACCAAGACGTGGGAGAGGTTAGTCAACCACTTCTACTGGCCCAATATGTCCCAGAAGGTTAAGGAGATTTGCCTCTCCTGCCCCACCTGTCAATCCAGTGGTAAGACAGGTGGGCACCCAAAGGCCCCCCTCATTCCACTTCCAGTGGTGGGGGTCCCCTTTGAAAGAGTGGGTGTGGACATAGTTGGTCCACTGGAACCTCCCACAGCCTCAGGAAATATGTACATCCTAGTAGTAGTGGATCATGCTACTAGGTATCCTGAAGCTATTCCCCTTAGGTCGACTACTGCCCCTGCAGTAGCCAAGGCCCTCATTGGTATCTTTACCAGAGTGGGTTTCCCTAAGGAGGTGGTGTCTGACAGAGGTACCAACTTCATGTCAGCATACCTAAAGCACATGTGGAATGAGTGTGGAGTGACTTACAAATTCACTACACCATACCATCCACAAACTAATGGCTTAGTTGAGAGATTCAACAAGACATTAAAAGGCATGATCATGGGGCTCCCAGAAAAACTCAAAAGGAGATGGGATGTCCTCTTGCCATGTCTGCTTTTTGCTTACAGAGAGGTGCCACAGAAGGGAGTAGGATTCTCACCCTTTGAACTTCTGTTTGGTCATCCTGTAAGGGGACCACTTGCTCTTGTTAAAGAAGGCTGGGAGAGACCTCTTCATGAGCCTAAACAAGACATAGTGGACTATGTACTTGGCCTTCGCTCTAGAATGGCAGAGTACATGGAAAAGGCAACCAAAAACCTTGAGGCCAGCCAACAGCTCCAGAAGTTTTGGTATGACCAAAAGGCTGCACTGGTTGAGTTCCAACCAGGGCAGAAAGTCTGGGTTCTGGAGCCTGTGGCTCCCAGGGCACTCCAGGACAAATGGAGTGGCCCTTACCCAGTGCTAGAAAGGAAGAGTCAGGTCACCTACCTGGTGGACCTGGGCACAAGCAGGAGCCCCAAGAGGGTGATCCATGTGAACCGCCTTAAGCTCTTCCATGACAGGGCTGATGTGAATCTGTTGATGGTAACAGATGAGGATCAGGAGGCAGAGAGTGAACCTCTCCCTGATCTTCTGTCATCAGACCCAAAAGATGGCTCAGTAGATGGAGTGATCTACTCAGACACCCTCTCTGGCCAACAGCAAGCTGATTGTAGGAGAGTCCTACAACAGTTTCCTGAACTCTTCTCCCTAACCCCTGGTCAGACACACCTGTGTACCCATGATGTGGACACAGGAGACAGCATGCCTGTCAAGAACAAAATCTTTAGACAGTCTGACCATGTTAAGGAAAGCATTAAGGTGGAAGTCCACAAGATGCTGGAATTGGGAGTAATTGAGCGCTCTGACAGCCCCTGGGCTAGCCCAGTGGTCTTAGTCCCCAAACCTCACACCAAAGATGGAAAGAAAGAGATGAGGTTTTGTGTGGACTACAGAGGGCTCAATTCTGTCACCAAGACAGATGCTCATCCAATTCCTAGAGCTGATGAGCTCATAGATAAATTAGGTGCTGCCAAATTCCTAAGTACCTTTGACTTGACAGCAGGGTACTGGCAAATAAAAATGGCACCTGGAGCAAAAGAGAAAACAGCATTCTCCACACCTGATGGGCATTATCAGTTTACTGTTATGCCCTTTGGTTTAAAGAATGCCCCTGCCACCTTCCAAAGGTTGGTGAATCAAGTCCTTGCTGGCTTGGAGTCCTTTAGCACAGCTTATCTTGATGATATTGCTGTCTTTAGCTCCACCTGGCAGGATCACCTGGTCCACCTGAAGAAGGTTTTGAAGGCTCTGCAAACTGCAGGCCTCTCTATCAAGGCATCCAAATGCCAGATAGGGCAGGGAACTGTGGTTTACTTGGGCCACCTTGTAGGTGGAGGCCAAGTTCAGCCACTCCAACCCAAGATCCAGACTATTCTGGACTGGGTAGCTCCAAAAACCCAGACTCAAGTCAGGGCATTCCTTGGCTTGACTGGGTACTACAGGAGGTTTGTGAAGGGATATGGATCCATTGTGACAGCCCTCACTGAACTCACCTCCAAGAAAATGCCCAAGAAAGTGAACTGGACTGTGGAATGCCAACAGGCCTTTGACACCCTGAAACAAGCAATGTGCTCAGCACCAGTTCTAAAAGCTCCAGATTATTCTAAGCAGTTCATTGTGCAGACAGATGCCTCTGAACATGGGATAGGGGCAGTTTTGTCCCAAACAAATGATGATGGCCTTGACCAGCCTGTTGCTTTCATTAGCAGGAGGTTACTCCCCAGGGAGCAGCGTTGGAGTGCCATTGAGAGGGAGGCCTTTGCTGTGGTTTGGTCCCTGAAGAAGCTGAGACCATACCTCTTTGGGACTCACTTCCTAGTTCAAACTGACCACAGACCTCTCAAATGGCTGATGCAAATGAAAGGTGAAAATCCTAAACTGTTGAGGTGGTCCATCTCCCTACAGGAAATGGACTTTATAGTGGAACACAGACCTGGGACTGCCCATGCCAATGCAGATGGCCTTTCCAGGTTCTTCCACTTAGAAAATGAAGACTCTCTTGGGAAAGGTTAGTCTCATCCTCTTTCGTTTGGGGGGGGTTGTGTAAGGAAATGCCTCGTTGGCATGGTTGCCCCCTGACTTTTTGCCTTTGCTGATGCTATGTTTACAATTGAAAGTGTGCTGAGGCCTGCTAACCAGGCCCCAGCACCAGTGTTCTTTCCCTAACCTGTACTTTTGTATCCACAATTGGCAGACCCTGGCATCCAGATAAGTCCCTTGTAACTGGTACTTCTAGTACCAAGGGCCCTGATGCCAAGGAAGGTCTCTAAGGGCTGCAGCATGTCTTATGCCACCCTGGAGACCTCTCACTCAGCACAGACACACTGCTTGGCAGCTTGTGTGTGCTAGTGAGAACAAAACGAGTAAGTCGACATGGCACTCCCCTCAGGGTGCCATGCCAGCCTCTCACTGCCTATGCAAGTATAGGTCAGTCACCCCTCTAGCAGGCCTTACAGCCCTAAGGCAGGGTGCACTATACCATAGGTGAGGGTACCAGTGCATGAGCATGGTACCCCTACAGTGTCTAAACAAAACCTTAGACATTGTAAGTGCAGGGTAGCCATAAGAGTATATGGTCTGGGAGTTTGTCAAACACGAACTCCATAGCACCATAATGGCTACACTGAAAACTGGGAAGTTTGGTATCAAACGTCTCAGCACAATAAATGCACACTGATGCCAGTGTACATTTTATTGCAAAATACACCCCAGAGGGCACCTTAGAGGTGCCCCCTGAAACTTAACCGACTGTCTGTGTAGGCTGACTAGTTCCAGCAGCCTGCCACACTAGAGACATGTTGCTGGCCCCATGGGGAGAGTGCCTTTGTCACTCTGAGGCCAGTAACAAAGCCTGCACTGGGTGGAGATGCTAACACCTCCCCCAGGCAGGAGCTGTAACACCTGGCGGTGAGCCTCAAAGGCTCACCCCTTTGTCACAGCCCAGCAGGGCACTCCAGCTTAGTGGAGTTGCCCGCCCCCTCCGGCCACGGCCCCCACTTTTGGCGGCAAGGCTGGAGGGAACAAAGAAAGCAACAAGGAGGAGTCACTGGCCAGTCAGGACAGCCCCTAAGGTGTCCTGAGCTGAGGTGACTCTAACTTTTGCATATCTTGCAAATCTTGCAGATGGAGGATTCCCCCAATAGGGTTAGGATTGTGACCCCCTCCCCTTGGGAGGAGGCACAAAGAGGGTGTACCCACCCTCAGGGCTAGTAGCCATTGGCTACTAACCCCCCAGACCTAAACACGCCCTTAAATTTAGTATTTAAGGGCTACCCTGAACCCTAGAAAATTAGATTCCTGCAACAACAAGAAGAAGGACTGCCTAGCTGAAAACCCCTGCAGAGGAAGACCAGAAGACAACAACTGCCTTGGCTCCAGAAACTCACCGGCCTGTCTCCTGCCTTCCAAAGAACTCTGCTCCAGCGACGCCTTCCAAAGGGACCAGCGACCTCTGAATCCTCTGAGGACTGCCCTGCTTCGACGACGACAAGAAACTCCCGAGGACAGCGGACCTGCTCCAAAAAGACTGCTACTTTATCCAAAGAAGCAGCTTTAAAGAACCCTGCAATCTCCCCGCATGAAGCGTGAGACTTGCAACACTGCACCCGGCGACCCCGACTCGGCTGGTGGAGAACCAACACCTCAGGGAGGACCCCCGGACTACTCTCCGACTGTGAGTACCAAAACCTGTCCCCCCTGAGCCCCCACAGCGCCGCCTGCAGAGGGAATCCCGAGGCTTCCCCTGACCGCGACTCTCTGAAACCTAAGTCCCGACGCCTGGAAAAGACCCTGCACCCGCAGCCCCCAGGACCTGAAGGACCGGACTTTCACTGCAGAAGTGACCCCCAGGAGTCCCTCTCCCTTGCCCAAGTGGAGGTTTCCCCGAGGAAGCCCCCCTTGCCTGCCTGCAGCGCTGAAGAGATCCCTTGATCTCTCATTGACTTCCATTGCGAACCCGACGCTTGTTCTAACACTGCACCCGGCCGCCCCCGCGCCGCTGAGGGTGAAATTTCTGTGTGGGCTTGTGTCCCCCCCGGTGCCCTACAAAATCCCCCTGGTCTGCCCTCCGAAGACGCGGGTACTTACCTGCAAGCAGACCGGAACCGGGGCACCCCCTTTTCTCCATTCTAGCCTATGCGTTTTGGGCACCACTTTGAACTCTGCACCTGACCGGCCCTGAGCTGCTGGTGTGGTAACTTTGGGGTTGCTCTGAACCCCCAACGGTGGGCTACCTTGGACCAAGAACTGAACCCTGTAAGTGTCTTACTTACCTGGTAAAACTAACAAAAACTTACCTCCCCCAGGAACTGTGAAAATTGCACTAAGTGTCCACTTTTGAAATAGCTATTTGTCAATAACTTGAAAAGTATACATGCAATTGAAATGATTCAAAGTTCCTAATGTACTTACCTGCAATACCTTTCAAACAAGATATTACATGTTAAATTTGAACCTGTGGTTCTTAAAATAAACTAAGAAAATATATTTTTCTATACAAAACCTATTGGCTGGATTTGTCTCTGAGTGTGTGTACCTCATTTATTGTCTATGTGTATGTACAACAAATGCTTAACACTACTCCTTGGATAAGCCTACTGCTCGACCACACTACCACAAAATAGAGCATTAGTATTATCTATTTTTACCACTATTTTACCTCTAAGGGGAACCCTTGGACTCTGTGCATGCTATTCCTTACTTTGAAATAGCACATACAGAGCCTACTTCCTACACCGGCGATAAACCTTTTGACACAAAACTGCGTTAGCACAGTTTTGCACCAAAACGTATAAATATGGGCCTTAGTCTGAGTGTTATTTACTCCTTTGTTCTATACCTGGGCCACTAACCACTGCCACATCCTAAATCAAGCCTTTATTATTTGACTTGGGTACTCCCGCAGAGTCAAATACTTAAAGTGACTGACTTACTTCTCCAACTGAAGTACAGTGGTATTGGTGACCCTGGGACATCAGAGGAAAACAGCACTTTTTACCAAGGAGATTGCATAGTAACCCCCAATTTAACTGTAACTCCAGACATAGGCACCACAATCACTTATGAACATCTGGAGTTATTTAGTGTCAGAAAAGGGGTATTATAATACATTGGCCTAAAGCATAAAGAAGTCCACACCTCACAAAACAGCTTGTCATTGTTTCAGGGCCAAGTAGCATGAAGGCATTTTCTGATTTCTGCCTCATGTCTTTGGTTAAACCAGAAGGGCTGTCAATCTTTCTTGTTACACATCTTTTTGAATCAGGTCATTTTAAGACATTGCGACAATGAAGTCACTCTTTGCAACTTTAAATATACAATTTACAGAGTGACATTATATTGTTGTGCTTACCTATTCTATATATCATTTGAAACAACCTTGACCAAAACTTAATTTTCACCCATTCAGATTGGATCATGTTCGGCAGATTTCTTTCCACTAAAGTACAGGGAAGTGAAAAGAAAATGCTGAATGCTGAATAATGACACTTATTCTAAACCCATGAGCCAGTCATGAGAGATTGAAAAATATATATTTTGTGTTTAGATTACATGAGATGTCCATGGCATTATGCAGCTGTGCAGCCTTGTCTTACACAGTTCTGGACAGCCCTGTGTGTTTTCCATCACTGAGCTTGAAAACGTATATGAGTCCACTGGAGTTTTTTCCTTTACTGTACATTTTTGTCAGCATTAGAGTTGTGCTTTGATGCCAGAGGACACCCAAAGTGTACCTGTTTGTATGCGAGTGGCTATTGCAGGCTATGTTGTGACCGGGTGTTTAAAGTCAGAGGCACATACCATTTACCTGTACCAATGTGGGGGGACAGCTAATGGTTGTCCCACGTAATAGTCCGTTCAGTTCCCATAACTGGAGTCCTTTGCCTTCATCAGGTATAGGACATACATGAAGGGATACATGGAAGGTGTGCAGTGCGTGTTTTACTGCCTTTGTGTTGCTAAACTAGTGGGTGCTAGGTTCCATTGGATCCCACCTCCACCTGCATGTTTTTGCAAGATGGTGGTCTCCTTTGTGCTGGACTGGCTATGTCAGTATTGGCATTCCACCTGTAGAACAGACTTCACCCCATTCTATTAAGCTGGCATACCTGGTGATGGTGAAGACAGTTAGCCCAGTCTCTTTATTGTAGTGCAAGTGTCTGCATTCTGAGAGTCAAGCCCAATCCCTTATTCACTGTGATGTGGTTGTGTCCCATAGTATTGGGTCTTCAGACAAAGGGCCAAAATGACCTATACTGATTGTTCAACAAACCTCTGACTTCAATTTTTGGCTAAGTCTGAAACAGTATTTTTTTGCAAAAATAATATGTGGATCACAGAACCAGAAAGGTATCCTCCTTACACCTGCAATGGAGACAAGCTCCTGAAGACAAAGAAGGACACACATAATAATACACACATATATACACTATTGCACAAGTTTCTAATATTCAACATGACTATGGGGGTGATTCTAACCCCGGCGGTCTTAGACCGCCGGGGCCAGGGTCGGCGGGAGCACCGCCGACAGACCGGCGGTGCCCCGCAGGGCATTCTGACCGCGGCGCTTTGGCCGCGGTCAGTGCAGGAAAACCGGCGGTCTCCCGCCGGTTTTCCGCTGAGGGGATTCCGACCCCCCCTACCGCCATCCAGTTCCCGGCGGTCCGCCCGCCGGGAACCGGATGGCGGTAGGGGGGGTCGCGGGGCCCCTGGGGGCCCCTGCAGTGCCCATGCCACTGGCATGGGCACTGCAGGGGCCCCCGTAAGAGGGCCCCTAAATGTATTTCACTGTCTGCTGCGCAGACAGTGAAATACGCGACGGGTGCAACTGCACCCGTCGCACAGCTTCCACTCCGCCGGCTCGATTCCGAGCCGGCTTCATCGTGGAAGCCTCTTTCCCGCTGGGCTGGCGGGCGGCCTGAAGGCGGCCGCCCGCCAGCCCAGCGGGAATGTCAGAATTACCGCCGCGGTCTTTCGACCGCGGAACGTTAACCTGACGGCAGGACTTTGGCGGGCGGCCTCCGCCGCCCGCCAAGGTCAGGATGAGGGCCTATGTCCTCACTAAGATACGGCAGTTGCACTAGTACAACAATTTAGCTGAGCAAACTTATTTCTAAAAACCTGACCGAGATGGTTCACACCTCGTCTCAGACACTGGTCCTCCAGTCAACAGAGCCAGCACAAGAAGAAAATATGGAAGTTATAAGCTATTGTAATCAAGCTTTTTGCAAAGTAACGTGTTTCATTTCAAAAGGTTATACCTGAGCACCTTCCCATTTCGGTCTTCAATCCCCTTTGTTGAATCTTGGGTAGAGATGACCATTCTGACTCTGGAACTAACAACAGTATGACCACGGCACACAGGATAGTATAATCACAGTTCGTATTAAGGACAAGTGTCCCTGGTGTTCAGGTTCCGGACGTGGATAACAAATCTGAAAAGTCCTCAGTTGATGATGCAATTGTCTTTATTTGTAGGCCCAATTCGCCACAGATTTGCGTTGTCTTAAAAAAACAGCCAACACGTGTTTCGTCACACAAGTGACTTTATCAAGGCTGGGCCATTTGGCCAGGAATGTGAGTTTTGGGTAGAGTCGATGGTGTTGTACGCGAGTAGTAGAGATTTGAACGGCTGGCAGTAGGTAAATGGCGATCCAGTAAATGAAGGTGAGCAAGGTAGGCCTTGATAAGCCTCGGTTCGGGACCCTGTTGGGGCGGTGAGCCGGTCGTTGTCTGCAGATCAAGCGCGTCTCGGTGTGACTCTGGAACTATGTGAACTGTCATTCTTTCCTTAGCAGTTCCAGAGTTATCGCTGGTTGAAATATGGTCCTCTGTCAACTCTATCTAACCCGCAGCCAGTGAATATCAGACACATCGGGACTGCTGTGGGTGCTGTAGTTCCTGTGACTGTCTCTCTACTGGAAAATCTCTACCATGACCCATAGACAAAAATAACGAGGCACCTGAACTTTTTGAGCACTACCTAATATTGGGAGCTGCACACTATTTTGTTATCAGTCCCTAATTTTTACTTAAGGGAGCAGTTGGGCGTTTCACTGCTTCCAGGTACACTATGACTTGGTTTCTGACATTTCATGAGGATAGGAATTCTGGTGCTTGGGTCATGGACTTTGAGATATGCATTATTTAAGGTTATTGGTATGAACCATTTTTAAGGGGCTGTCCTTTAATTTAGGATCGATTTCGTGTACCAAAAACTTCTAGAACTAAGTAGAGCCTGAGAACCAGATTCCTGTATTCCATCACTCCAATTTATATTTTTAGAAAGAGACCAGATCTGTTGCAGATATTACTGAGCTGACCAGAAGCATCCCCCATAGGTTAATATTGGCCGTGTGCCTTGGTGTTAAACAGTGTGATGGAGCTTGAAAAATGTTTAGAGTTGGTTCTCTAGCCCAGAAGGTGCTAAGATCGTCTTGATTTCTTTGTGCATTGCATTGTTGAGGATGCTGTTATACGCACCTGGTAGCAAAGTCCTGGGCATTCATTTATTAAGTATTGTGTTATGCTGAATTCCGAGGCTCTGCGGGCCTCAGCCTCATGAAGTTAGCCCAAACTCCTTACCCTTGGTAACCTGAGAGAGTCAAGTGCAGAAGGGAAGTTCTTGGCTATCCAGTTTGGAGTGCACCAGTATCGTGACTGTGGGACACCAGTGGTAAACAACATTAAACCAAAATAAATGATACTATGTAAACATTGATTGACCCAATGTGCATTTGGAACTTGCTTGTTAAGTGAATTTTCCATGAGAACGTTGTCCGTTTGTTGTTTTAGGTGCTGCTCACTTTTTGATCAAAGAGCTGTCTTATCATAACCTGGAATTAGAGCGTAATAGACAAGGAGAGCTTGGCGTGAAGCCACAAGACATCTGGCCTTTCATCATAATTGCTGATGATTCGTGTGTTATGTGGAACGCTGTAGATGTCACCACTACAGAGTACAGAAACAGGTACGTTTTGAGTAGGGTTGGAACCCACATTTTTTTAATTTATAATTTGTAGTTAACAAAAGGTTCTACTTGTGACCAGAAAAAGGCATGTTCCACATAAGCACCATGGATGGAACGTTAGGAACCGTCCAGTTAGTCATAATGCTCCCTCTGAGGGCCTGATATGGGAGCATTCTGCCTTTTCCCAGCTCACAGCATCCCTCTGGTGCAATATTAGCCATGGGAGTACTCCAGGAGCAGCAGCTGCCTCTTACAGACAGGCAGAAAAACGATTTTAGACATTTCACTACCGGGGCAACACCAACACTATCCCAGCACCAGTTTTTGTTTTTGTTTTTTGTTACTTACCCCAGCTCCAAGCCCCACCCTGTATATGCATTTTGCCACCAAAAACTGCAGCGTTGAGTAATTAGGCGCAGTAGTACAACAGGCAAAATTTCCGTCTGCAAAATAAACGTGGCGTGCCTGCAAACCAAAAAAACATCCCCATTTCCTTCTGTGATGCTCCATGAGTGAGCCGCTACAAATGCAGAGGTTGCTTCATAAACGGTTGCCTGACGGGGCCCTCTCCCTGCTTTTAATGAGAGACACCCAATCAGACAAAAAAAAATAGAAAAACAAACAGTTTTGTACTTTTTTAAGCTGTTTAGGATTCCCTCTCAATAAAATCAAAGGGAGGATCCTGGACAGCTGTCTGTGATTCAGTGGCAGAATTAGAAGAGACGGGTGAATGGAGCAGTTTTTCCAGGCCTGTCTTTAAGGTAAGAGGCGGCTCCTTCCCAGCAACTCTGCTTATTGTTAAGGGAGCAGGTGATAATAAATCTACTCCCCTTACCTGCAGGGCAATAACGTGTTTTAATTACCCCCTCCTCCCATTATGGCCGCTTGTGTGTGGCTCACTTAATTATATTTAGTAGTATATTGTACCAAATGTCTATTTTTTTTAGGAGTCCCTAGAGAATTATCCCTTTGCAACAATGTTTGAAAAAGTAATTCTCAGTGTAGCTCTTTGTAGCACCTGCAAACCGGGGCCTTATTTTAGATTACATTTGTATCCTCCATGTTACAAACTAGAGTACATTTAAAGATACCCCAAGCCCTCCACACTGCCACACATCTCCAGGACATGGACGTGTTCCCCATTTATAATTTAGCAAGCAACCACTCTCTTTTTGGCCTTGATGGCTGGCCAGGAGATTCTCCTCCTTGCTAAGCGAGGTCAGTCTATCAGGGTTCTGCAAAGTCGGTCCTGGAGAGTGGGGTTCATGACAGATTTTTAGCATATCCACATTTAGAAAAATGTATATTTCTGAAACATCTTGTTTCTAAATGTGGATATGTTAAAAAAAATCTGGCATGGACCCGGCTCTCCTGGACTGACTTTTCAGAACCCTTGTCTAGATAGAGGAAACAATGATGAATTCAGGGCAGATGTGGCTTGGGGGAGGTATTTGCTAGTTTCTTTCATTGTAGGACACATTGCTGCTGAAGGATGTGTGCATGCTTTGCATGTCACAGGTGTGAGTCGTGGCAGAACTGAATGAGCCTTACATTGGATGTTAGAAGTATTTTTCATTTAAAATGTTCTGGAATGGCAACATTTTAAGATTGTGTATGTTTTATGATTATAAAACACAGCATTTATGAAGTAATAAAATATACTGCTTATAATAAATTACTTTCAAAATATATAGGTCCTTAAAAACAGCATGCACCACTTATGGGCTGAGGCCTTGCATAATTATACTTTGGTAGCAAGTTCTGGGATGCTTAGGAGACAAACAGTGGTTAAAGGTAGGGAGGGATCGCTTTGATTTGTAACAGTCTGATTTATTTCCTTCATTCTTCTGTCTTTTCTAAAATTTGACAACTTGGCCATGTGTGCACACAATGATGCTTCCACTCACACATGTATCATGAAGATACCTCTCTGGAAATGTTCACTATAGATTTGTATGAGTGAGGTTGGAAGATTTTGTCTTGTTATGTACCTCCTCCTCTCTTTTAGGGAACATCCAGTTTCAGAAAGGAATGTGTCTCTGAAGTATGTGCTGCAGCACATGGAGGCTGCCCCAAACATTACCCTTCATGCCTTGATCGGGATGCGCAAATGGTCAAGTAAAGCGAAGAGCTGTGACATCAAGGAGCCTTTCTCCCGCTGCCACCTGCATGATTTCATCCTCCTGAATGTGGATCTCACACAAAATGTACAATACAACCAGAACAGGTGGGTATTCCAGCGCTCGCTGTCCTCATGCGACAGGTCTTTTTATAGCTCAGCACATCATGTACTGATCTCGTTGGGTCTATATGAGTCAAGCATGGTAGGTATTTGAGTTGTGCAAATGTCCCAGTGTTGTCTCTTGCTGTAAGTGTAGGCCAGTTGAGAGATGAGGACCGGAAAATATTATTTAAATCCTGTGAATGAAATAGTTCTGTTAGAGGTACATGGACAATGAAATTATATTGAAAAGTGAACCATGTTCTAGCCTTTTCAGAGGTATTGATGTACATATCTGGTTTAGTACTCTACACCTGTTTCGCCACCAAATTACTTCACTTTACTCAGTTTATATCTTGCTAGTCTCTAGTAATTGTTCCTTATTAACATGGTTTATTGTGTAATGTGAATATTATATAGGTTTGATAGAGCATTTTGGTACAATATGTTTGATACAAGGCTTAAATACTAGTCAAAGAAACAAGTGTATAACTTTTTTCGAAGCATGGTATTTGTTAATACAATTAGGGGCATACTTAAGAGCCCTTAGTGGCGCTATGCCCATGTGCCGTATTTACAAGGTGGGGTTAATCCACTTTTTGTGGCTTAATGCAAACTTGTAAATATGGCCCCTTCACATGCAGCCCTTTGCCTGGAAGGGGCGTGCAATGAGTGTTGCTGTGGGCATGCCAAAGCAACACCCATTGCATTTTGACGCTGCCTCATATTTACGAGATTTCGTAAACCTGAGGCAGCACCAAAATCTAATACTAACCCTGCACAACGAGGAGGAATAACTTTATTCCTCTTCGTTTTTTGCTTTTTTTATGCGTGCTGCAGAATATAGCATGCATAGAAATAGCAAAATGCCAAACACAATTGTTTAGGTGCGGGAAGGTGCCCCTTCCTGCACGTAAACAATAATTTCAAAATTACGCTTTGGCACTTCTGTGTGTGCTGCATTTTGCAGAACACACAGAAGTGCCAAATCGTCATTAATGATTGTTTATGTGCAGGAAGTGACACCTTCCCACACATAAACAATCAAACCCCTCAATGCAGACATCCTTGCACGATGGTGCAAGGATGCCTGAGTTGGTGCTAGGCAGCTCAATTTAGCGCCAGAGCAGGGGGAAATGCACGGGTACACCTTATTCAATTAAATACGGTGCATCCATGCGTTGTGAAAATGATGGAGCGTGGCATCATTTTCTGTTGAATTTGGGACTTAATGCCTTAATCGGAGGGCCACAGAATTTTGGGTGAAAATGGCGCATCTGGTAAAAAAAGGACAGTGGATTATGGTATTTATCAAGTGCTATTTGTGCCGCGCACCATTCTTAGTTAAAAATGGGAAAGTGTTCTAATTATGCAAGTTTTTTCACTTCTGAGATAAGTATACCTTTTGGTAGACTTGCACAATTTTGCACATCTTCTCTTTACTTTGCAGCAGGTTTATCTCGTGAAAATCTTACCGGCAAAATCACTTGGGATCAAGTGAGGAGCTCAATTATAACACTTTTAACTTTTTCTCAAATGTTTTCTGGTGCATCAACTTCCTTGTGGGACTCACTGCCACCGGTCTTTCGACCCATTCATTCCAAGCTGTTTACATTTTACAAAAACCTGATCGCTTCTCTTCTCACTTCATTTATTAGCTGATTGTTTGAGTGCCACTATCATGGCTATTGTATTGGTATGTGTGTTATGTCAGTTTTAAAGTGTTATATATGTTAAATTGTAAGTGATGAAGTGCATGTGGCCTGCTCTGTGCTAAGGCAATGTGCCTAAAAAAATAAATGATGAAACAAAAAGACAGCCAGGAAATATATTCTAAATGGTCCTCCAAAAGTGGAGGTGAAGTGACGTTCACCATTTCAAAAGAGGATATTTAGAACAATCTAGCATGTATGGCTAGCCTCTCATTTAACTATATGGCTAGATGCGGCACAATCAGTTTAATTTCTTTCTTGATCACAACCGTGGAGCACATATTAAGGGCATTTCTGTAATGTGAACCTCAACACATGGGCAGCTGACTTCTTTACAATGAACATGCATCACTGGCTAAGAAATTAGGTCTGAGTTAATATGCTAATGCCTAAGGTGTTAGCACAATAGCGCAAGGCACACAAGAGGGAGCCAGCAAAGAAGAAAGCAAGGACTGTGGTTGTAAGGTAGCCCCTCATGCAGTGTAACACAAGCACTCAAGAGGAGGCTGAAGGATACACTCTCACAGCCAGTAGCATTAGGTGAGAGATGAATACTCTGCTCAGCTGGGTCACAATGTGATTGACAAGAGAATGGCTGAAAAAGGCAGTACTCAAAAGGTGGGATTACTCTTGGCGAGTCTGTAGGGGCCTGCAACAGTAAAGCAAATTATGACCTAAATAAAGCTCTTTTGGAAGAACGGTCCTCATTCTTTAGGCTTTTAATGCTAATGCTTGTTTTACTGTCTTTGTTATCTTGCTATGTTGGAATTTCTAGGAGAGCTAAGGTTTGCGCCTAATAGTTTGGCAGTCTCCAAAGATGAGCTGTCACAACTGGTACAAAAAGTGTCATGAAAAAATATTTAGTCACTTACCTGTTTTGATCTGAGTCTGCAAGAGAATATAAAAAATTCCCATGCCCCACTTTAACTTCTAATATCTGAGATTGTGATAATTTAATCAGAATAGATTTAGGAAGCCAGAGAGGAAGTGGATTGGATAAGAAAAAGAAGAATTGATCTATTAATCTGGCCTTCAGATGGTCTGCAAAGTCTCTTGTGCATCACACGGTCTTCATAATGAACATAACTCTTCAGATCAAGTGAGATACGGTCTTTAATTAATAGTAAACAAGGCGAGGGATTTACTGGTTAAAAGCGTAACCAGTGTATGCCTACTACACTTGCTGATTCTTGTTTTCATACTTTTGTGTCTTTAATTACCAGAAGTACACAGGAATCATCAAGGAGGAACGAACAGTCTAAGCTTTGCACAAGCAGGCTATTGTTTACTAATATGCTAAAGTTTGATTCTAATGCTGCAACTAACTTTATGAAACATTTTATATCAATACCTGTACATCTTTAATTAACAGCATGCCAGGAGTCATGCATCTAATTCTGTTACATCACAGAATAATTACATTTGAGGCTTGGCAAAATGTTAACAACTGCGCACAGTTATTCTAAAAAAGGTAAATTAAAACACTTCCGTGTTATTAAAAGATGCTAGCTGAAGTTCTTCACAGAACAATATCTCAGGTAGAGATGCGTTGAGCCGATAAGTCATGTAGTGAGAAATAACTTGAAAGTGAGGTTGGAGATCTGAGGAAGCAGCTGAGAGAAACAATGGCCTTTTTAAAGCCAAATGGCGAGGAAGGTCTTGAAAGGGAAGACAGAGGTATGAAAATGGCAAGAAGAGGCACACAGAGCTTTTGGAAGCCATGAAGTGAGTAATGGCGTATAATGTAAAGTAAAAGGAAACAAGCAATAAGCAAGTACAATAAACAGGAAACACTTAAGTATGCCAGAAACAGGTACATTCAGAATCGAAAGCAGCCTTTTTCTTGAAAGTTTGTTTACTACGCTGCATTCTTCATCAACATTTGTGTTGCAAAGGAATACTATAAGATGCAGTGTGATGCCAGTCTTACTGCAGCATCGCCGAAGGGAAGAAGAAGCTAGAGTGCAACCATCCACCTGTTTCTCCACATTATGATACAGGGGGGGCTTGACATAAACGGTTTGTAGTAGGTTAGTCCCTGCAGTAATGCCTTAGCCAAAAATCCTAAAAGTTTCTCTGCCTACCTGCCCTGCACAGAAACATCACCTGCACATTGGACCTAGTAACAGTTTTCTGGAAAAGGCAAAAATTATATATTAGGGTATCCAAGAAATTGTATAGACTACAGTTAACTAACCCCAAATGTATGGTTAAATGCCACTATATTGTGGTGAACTACCACTATATTGTTAAAGTAAGTAAATATCTAATCTTCTTACCTTGATGATATAGTAATAGTTGATACAGTGGATGCAGTGTTTTTGTAGGTAGATACTTTGACCGTGACACCAAAAGTAACACATTGGAAAATTTAACATTAAAAGCATATAGCTTATGTAGGAAGTTGGCTCTGTATGCACTATTTCAAGTAAGGAATAGTATGCACAGAGTCCAAGGTTTCCCCTTAGAGGTAAGATAGTGGCAAAAAGAGATAATACTAATGCTCTATTTTGTGGTAGTGTGGTCGAGCAGTTGTCTTATCAAAGGAGTAGTGTTAAGCATTTGTTGTACACTCACAGGCAATAAATGAGGTACACACACACTCAGAGACAATTCCAGGCCAATAGGTTTTTGTATAGAAAAATATATTTTCTTAGTTTATTTTAAGAACCACAGGTTCAAATTCTACATGTAATACTTTGCATGAAAGGTATTGCAGGTAAGTACTTTAGGAACTTTGAATAATCACAATAGCATATATACTTTTCAAGTAAAACACATATAGCTATTTTAAAACTAGACAGTGCAATTCTCACAGTTCCTAGGGGAGGTAAGTAATTGTTAGTTCTTGCAGGTAAGTAAACCACCTACGGGGTTCAAGTTTGGGTCCAAGGTAGCCCACCGTTGGGGGTTCAGAGCAACCCCAAAGTTACCACACCAGCAGCTCGGGGCCGGTCAGGTGCAGAGTTCAAAGTGGTGCCCAAAATACATAGGCTTCAATGGAGAAGGGGGTGCCCCGGTTCCAGTCTGCCAGCAGGTAAGTACCCGCATCTTTGGAGGGCAGACCAGGGGGTTTTTGTAGGGCACCGGGGGGGAACACGAGTTAGCACAGAAAGTACACCCTCAGCAGCACGGGGGCGGCCGGGTGCAGTGTGCAAACACACGTCGGGTTTTCAATTGGAATCAATGGGAGCCCAAGGGGTCTCTTCAGCGATGCAGGCAGGCAAGGGGGGGGCTCCTCGGGGTAGCCACCACCTGGGCAAGGGAGAGGGCCTCCTGGGGGTCACTCCTGCACTAGAGTTCCGATCTTTCAGGTCCTGGGGGCTGCGGGTGCAGGGTCTTTTCCAGGCGTTGGGATCTGGGAGTCAGGCAGTCGCGGTCAGGGGGAGCCTTGGGATTCCCTCTGCAGGCGTCGCTGTGGGGGTTCAGGGGGGGCAACTCTGGCTACTCACGGTCTCGTAGTCGCCGGGGAGTCCTCCCTGAAGTGTTTGTTCTCCACAAGTCGAGCCGGGGGCGTCGGGTGCAGAGTTGCAAGTCTCACGCTTCTGGCGGGAAACGCAGTTGTCTTGAAGTTGCTTCTTTGGAAACAAAGTTGCAGTCTTTGGTGAACAGGGCCGCTGTTCTCTGGAGTTTCTTGGTCCTTTTAAAGCAGGGCAGTCCTCTGAGGATTCAGAGGTCGCTGGTCCTGGGGAAAGCGTCGCTGGAGCAGTTTCTTCAGAAGGGGGGGAGACAGGCCGGTAGAGCTGGGGCCAAAGCAGTTGGTGTCTCCGTCTTCTCTGCAGGGTTTTTCAGCTCAGCAATCCTTTTCTTCTTAGGTTGCAGGAATCTAGTTTCCTAGGTTCTGGGGAGCCCCTAAATACTGAATTTAGGGGTGTGTTTAGGTCTGGGAGGGCAGTAGCCAATGGCTACTGTCCTTGAGGGTGGCTACACCCTCTTTGTGCCTCCTCCCAAGGGGAGGGGGTCACATTCCTATTCCTATTGGGGGAATGCTCCTTCTGCAAGATGGAGGATTTCTAAAAGTCAGAGTCACCTCAGCTCAGGTTGCCTTAGGGGCTGTCCTGACTGGCCAGTGACTCCTCCTTGTTTTTCTCATTATCTCCTCCGGCCTTGCCGCCAAAAGTGGGGCCGTGGCCGGAGGGGGCGGGCAATTCCACTAGCTGGAATGCCCTGTGGTGCAGTAACAAAGGGGGTGAGCCTTTGAGGCTCACCGCCAGGTGTTACAGCTCCTGCAAGGGGGAGGTGATAAGCATCTCCACCCAGTGCAGGCTTTGTTACTAGCCACAGAGTGACAAAGGCACTCTCCCCATGTGGCCAGCAACATGTCTCGAGAGTGGCAGGCTGCTAAATCCAGTCAGCCTACACAGGTAGTTGGTTAAGGTTTCAGGGGTCACCTCTAAGGTGCCCTCTGGGGTGTATGTTACAATAAAATGTACACTGGCATCAGTGTGCATTTATTGTGCTGAGAAGTTTGATACCAAACTTCCCAGTTTTCAGTGTAGCCATTATGGTGCTGTGGAGTTCGTGTTTGACAGACTCCCAGACCATATACTCTTATGGCTACCCTGCACTTACAATGTCTAAGGTTTGGCTTAGACACTGTAGGGGCACAGTGCTCATGCACTGGTACCCTCACCTATGGTATAGTGCACCCTGCCTTAGGGCTGTAAGGCCTGCTAGAGGGGTGACTTATCTATACTGCATAGGCAGTGTGCGGTTGGCATGGCACCCTGAGGGGAGTGCCATGTCGACTTACTCGTTTTGTCCTCACCAGCACACACAAGCTGGCAAGCAGTGTGTCTGTGCTGAGTGAGGGGTCCCCAGGGTGGCACAAGATATGCTGCAGCCCTTAGAGACCTTCCCTGGCATCAGGGCCCTTGGTACCAGGGGTACCAGTTACAAGTGACTTACCTGGATGCCAGGGTGTGCCAATTGTGAAAACAAAAGTACAGGTTAGGGAAAGAACACTGGTGCTGGGGCCTGGTTAGCAGGCCTCAGCTCACTTTCAAATCAAAACATAGCATCAGCAAAGGCAAAACGTCAGGGGGTAACCATGCCAAGGAGGCATTTCCTTACAGCTTAACATTGACATAACATTGGGAAAATGAGTAGGGATTATTGCCGAAGTGCTATCAGAAAGGCGAAAAGACACAGAGTACAATGCTGATCAGGGATGTTTTTGTTAGATTTCACTGGCAACGTTCATGAAATCATTCACTAAAAAGCATCAGCAGCACTCCTGTAAAAAGTGCAGAAATCCTTAGCCCATTTGAAAATGTTCTAAACTAAGAGCTTTTCAGTTTAAGAACGTCCTTAAAAAGGTTTGCCATTCTGAGATAGGTTTTCAATATATAATTCAATAGTGTTTCTTTTTTCATGAAAAGTGTTCCCAAGCAAAATGGAGATTTTTCAGGAATCCTACAGTGCTTTCAGAACATTTTCATATAAGTCCATATTACATTTTACCCCATGGAAATATATTCATAAAATGAAATTTCTACCGAATGTGTGGCAAATTCCCAGTGTGTTTACAGAAATATGGGTATTTAGACAAAATATCGGGAAAAAAATATTGTTTGGACAAAATATTGTGAGGAGAATGTCGAGGACAAAAGTATTGTGAAGGTAAGTTTCTATGGGTCAGCAAAGTTTTACTGTATATAACTCCACATATATGTACCTGATGAAATATATATCTTCAAGGTACGTATATGTGTAGTTAAGAATAGTAAATTTATAGTTACTTATATGAGCTTACCTTCTCAATATTTTGATCCTCAATACTTTTGACACAATATTCTGTCCACATAATATTTTTGTTCCTGATATTCTGTTAGTGATCCAGAATATGTGTAGAATGCTAAGAGTGAAGTGAACAAAATAGGCATTAATTTCCTTTGTAACTACATATTGCAGACTTTTATTGAAATATTCAGCATGTTAAAATGGTATCTGCATTTACCCAGAATTTCTGCAGCATAGAACACGCCCACACAGCAGGAAAGTTCAATTCTGTCAATGTCACAGTAACTTACTGGTAATCTTTACTTCTTACAGTTTAGGCATGTTAGTAATAGTGCTTCCAAGCCTCCTCCTTTTGGCATCTATACTCCAGCGTCTCTTGTGTGGTAAACACAGGAAGCTTCTGGAACCATGCAAAAGTTCGACCTGAAGAAGAGGTGGCTTACAAAATAATATAACTGGCAGGTGAATTTTCTGTCTCCTGGAAAGGACTCACCTCACACATCCGGACTGTGATGAGAAAAAGAGACTAGATGGTCACCCCTGCCCATTCTTAGTTAAACCACAAAAGTATGTTATTTTTATGACAGACATTGTGTTTATTAATTGGAAGTGCTGTGGTACCAAATATCATAAAAACAAGTTCCATCAACTAAATCCATAATTTGGATATTGAATAACGAAATATACTGAAAGCATGCCAAACAGAGTGACTTCAACTTTATGCTAACTTACTTTCTTTACAACTTTATTATTATAACAAATTGCTAAAATAAAATGTCAGTCGTTGAAAAGGCTACTTCCCCCCCACTGTCAAAATTTGCATAATATTGTACATGGAATTACTTACTTTTGCTGTTATGTTCTCCTTTATATGCAAATGTATATAACAGAAGAGGGGTGAACTCAAGTAGTGCCATTAAGTCTTTTTTCCCTTTCCTTTTAATTATGGATTTCTCAGTTAATTATTTCCTCTGTATAAACCAATTACATGTAAATGAATGTCATGGTTAATATGTATGTGGGAGAGCAATTGGTATCAGTGAAAGAGAAGGTGGGTGTTTCCATTTAAGTGCTAATGCTTTTTTGGTATTCTTTTTTATTTAGGTTTACCTGCAATGATGTTGACTTCAATTTGCGAGCACACAGTTCAGGGCTTTTGATCTGTAGGTTCAATCATTTCAGTGTAATGAAAAAGCAAATTGCAGTCGGAGGGCACAGGTCCTTCCATATCAAACCTAAGGTAAGTGAAAAGAAGGGTTGTGGCTTTGTCAATGCGATACTGTGTGTACTGTTTTTTCCCCAAAATCCTGATTATTTTCCCATTCTTTTTCATTTGAAGGAATACTGAAAATGAATTTACATTGGGAGCATTCAATATTTTAATCAATACTGTAACGTACAAGTTATTATAACCCAATGACAATGTTACAAACTTTCTAAAATGGCAAGTTACTCACATTTCTTAGCCGGCCTTGAATATACAGAACTTTAAACACACAAAAAGTGATGGGAGCAATGCATGTAAATAGTCTAACCACTGGCAGTCACTCGGAGTAGCATTCCAACCCATCATTGTTATACCCAAAATGCCACCTCATATTACACCCAGCCAAATTCAAACCAGCCTTGGTCCTACTCAAATAGTAACATTCCACCATGAACGGCCAAATCAGGTCCTCTCTGAAACAGAACACAAGCAACCCAAGACCAGTTGCAACCTCTTTGGGTCTCTGCAGTGGGGTGCAGCTTGGTTCCAGTAGCTCAGTGAGCACAGGACTCATGTCTAGGCATACCCTTGGCCAGTCAGGGCATTTAATCAAACACACAAAATGTGATGGGGTAATACTTGTAAAAGTCTAACCACTGGCAAACATTCAGGATACCATTCCAACCCATTATTTTGTTTTGGGGTGGCATAGTAAGCAAAATAACTGTTCCTACTGGAGAAGGACCAAGGCTGATTTGCATACAGCTGAATCTAATCTGAGGTGGCATATTGGGCAAAAAGAGGGATTTGAATGCTGCCCTGAGTGATTGCCTCTGGTTATATCACTTGCAGGCATTCCTCCATCACCTGTTATGTGTTTGATATACAGATTTTAAAATATAACAGACACAAAGCTAACTCAAAATAAAAAGTAACTTATTAAAATGTTTACAATAAAAGTTAATATTATACCAACATTTATATCCACCACCTAACCGCATTATAGTAGATATGTTTCTACTATAGGTCTTATAGTTTTTAAGGACTGCCCTATATATTTCACAAAAACAGAATAACAAGAAATGCACACAGTTTGCTTTAATTCCACTGAACAAGGCCAAATAGGGGTACCATGAACAGTAGTTTGTAAATCCACATATCTTGATAATATGCAATTTGCCCCATCGATATAGTTATTACAATCTTAAAATTGTAGATTTCAGACTTACCTCAAATGCTGCTTGGGACTCCAGTCTTAAAAGCACTTATGTTACTTATATTTCTTTTGATATTTTTCTGCAATATTTGTTCTCTATTAGCTGTACAAAGTCGATGTGAGCCCCTCACCTACTGAACTAAAAAGTCACAGTTATAGAGAGAGTGTGCTTTAGGGCTACCTGCCACCCACCTTATAATAGCAGCCAAATTCCTGGTACTCCTTCATTTTTCATTTTATAGTAAATATACTATCACAAAATAGGCAAGCCTTACATTGCAACTTTTAAATATACATTATTTCTACATTATATTTTCAAACCTAGAGTCAGGGTATAGTAAAAGTATTTCGGATTCCAGCCTTGCGCAGTGCTCATAAATCTATCCCCTTCCTTACAGTCCATCATTATACAAAGAGTAAATATTGGAACTGAACATTAAGAAAGTAAAAACTCAAGCTTGTAGTATACCCTTGATTCCTTCGTCACAGAGTTGCCCAGTTCTGTTATGTTGTATGCTCTCCATGCGTATTATATTGGACAGAACTGTGGATAGGCTTTTTTAATTCCTTTGTATACATGAAGAAATTCTCTCATTGCATTCTTTGAACGGGATGATAAACATTTTTGTGTGGGCCATCTATAGGCAATATATAAGAAAAGTAAATGTACCATGGCCTCTAGAGCACTGATATTGCATTGGAATTTTGACTGTTATTGTACAGACCACTGTCCTCCCAAACTCTTAATGCTAGAGTGCCCAGTTGCATTTCCAGGCAATCAAAAGTTTTCTTAGAAAAACACTATGAGATAGTTGTTTTTTTCCAGACACCAGATGAGTTTCAACTCAAAATATCTAAGACCCATACTGCTACTAGCAGCTTTTCCAATAATAGTTTTTTTGACATGTACCCATGACTCCCCAAGTCATCCTTTGTAATCATATTTAGGGCACTCTAGCATCCTTCCCATTGTAACCAAATACTTACTGTTTTAATGTAATTCAGCCATGATGTTGATGAAAATGTAGGGGTAACTAATGTTTTTCTTCAGTTTATCCCTTATCATAAGCAGCTCTTCTCTCTACCAAGGGTGTGTATTATGTTTGGGTGCACTGTCTCCGTTTGCACCATGGTACAACTTTAAGTGGATGTTCTATTTGCAAACAGGGACTGTATGCCCTATACTTGATAACGTGCTTCTCCCAGGGCAGCTGTAAACTCGTGCTGCTTTAGGAACAGTGCATTAATTAAAGGCAGACTGGCTGATTGAAGGAGGCTGTGCGCCTTTCGCAGTTGATGAAATCACCCTTTAAATCAATGTATAAAGCTACGCTAAACATTTTATATTAAAAAAACAGTCTTCCTTTAGAGGAGTATGTGAAATACAAACCCTAACCACCCACATACCATATTGCAAGTAGATAAAAATAAGAATATAATGAGGACACACATCAGCTTCATACCCAAAGTTGTTTCACTTTAATCACTCCATTCACCTGCCTGCCTTTTTATAACAACCAAAAACGCAAGGCGAAACATCTTTACATACACTAGCAGTTAGAAGAGCAATGCACTTCTTACAAATAAGAAAAATCAGCATTTTCTGTAGCACATGCTTCAAACACAAAGGGGAAACTTGTATACAAGAGAACAGTAGCATAATGGATAGTGTAAGCTACTGGATTATGCTCTTATTTAGGATTATGCTCTTATTTAGTGAGGAACGTCTAAAAGGGTAACCCAGAGCCTATTGCACACACAAGGAAGCAAAGGCTTCAGTGTATTTCATAGGAAACACATCCCTACAAGACCTTTGTAGAGCTGCCACATGGACTTCAGTGCTCATATTTATTAAACACTTTTGTACACATGTAAAATCAAGAAGAGATTTTCAGGTCAGACAAAAAGTACTTACGCAATTATTTGTATGTACACACTTCAAGGCCCTCCACCAATTAAAGGTGATAGTGCTTTAAAAATAATGTGTAAAGAAATGGCTCCCTGTTGCAGTTACCCCCCACTTTTTGCCTGATACTGATGCTGACTTGACTGAGAAGTGTGCTTGGAACCTGCTAACCAGGCCCCAGCACCAGTGTTCTTTCACCTAAAAATGTACCATTGTCTCCACAATTGGCACAACCCTGGCACCCAGGTAAGTCCCTTGTAACTGGTACCCCTGGTACCAAGGGCCCTGATGCCAGGGAAGGTCTCTAAGGGCTGCAGCATGTCTTATGCCACCCTAGGGACCCCTCACCCGGCATAGACACACTGCTTGCCAGCTTGTGTGTGCTGGTGGGGAGAAAATGACTAAGTCGACATGGCACTCCCCTCAGGGTGCCATGCCAACCTCACACTGCCTGTGGCATAGGTAAGTCACCCCTCTAGCAGGCCTTACAGCCCTAAGGCAGGGTGCACTATACCACAGGTGAGGGCATAGGTGCATGAGCACTATGCCCCTACAGTGTCTAAGCAAAACATTAGACATTGTAGGTGCAGGGTAGCCATAAGAATATATGGTCTGGAAGTCTGTCAAAAACGAACTCCACAGCTCCATAATGGCTACACTGAATACTGGGAAGTTTGGTATCAAACTTCTCAGAATAATAAACCCACACTGATGCCAGTGTTGGATTTATTAAAAAATGCACACAGAGGGCATCTTAGAGATACCCCCTGTATTTTACCCAATTGTTCAGTGCAGGACTGACTGGTCTCTGCCAGCCTGCTGCTGAGAGCCGAGTTTCTGACCTCATGCGGTGAGAGCCTTTGTGCTCTCTGAGGACAGAAACAAAGCCTGCTCTGGGTGGAGGTGCTTCACACCTCCCCCCTGCAGGAACTGTAACACCTAGCAGTGAGCTTCAAAGGCTCAAGCTTCGTGTTACAATGCCCCAGGGCACTCCAGCTAGTGGAGATGCCCGCCCCCTGGACCCAGCCCCCACTTTTGGCGGCAAGTTCAGGAGAGATAATGAGAAAAACAAGGAGGAGTCACTGGCCAGTCAGGACAGCCCCTAAGGTGTCCTGAGCTGAGGTGACTCTGACTTTTAGAAATCCTCCATCTTGTAGAAGGAGGATTCCCGCAATAGGGATAGGAATGTGACCCCCTCCCCTTGGGAGGAGGCACAAAGAGGGTGTACCCACCCTCAGGGCTAGTAGCCATTGGCTACTAACCCCCCAGACCTAAACACGCCCTTAAATTTAGTATTTAAGGGCTCCCCTGAACCTAAGAATTTAGATTCCTGCAACTAACAAGAAGAAGGACTGCTGAGCTGAAAAACCCCTGCAGAGGAAGAACAGAAGACACCAACTGCCTTGGCCCCAGACTTACCGGCCTGTCTCCTGCCTTCCAAAGAAACCTGCTCCAGCGACGCTTTCCAAGGGACCAGCGACCTCTGAATCCTCTGAGGACTGCCCTGCTTCGAAAAAGACAAGAAACTCCTGAGGACAGCGGCACTGCTCCAAAAGAACTGCAACTTTGTTACAAGGAGCAGATTTAAAGACCCCTGCAACTCCCCACAAGAAGCGTGAGACTTGCAACACTGCACCCGGCGACCCCGACTCGACTGGTGGAGAACAACCAACTCAGGGAGGACCCTCCGGCGACTCTACGACTGTGAGTAACCAAAGTTGTCCCCCCTGAGCCCCCACAGCGACGCCTGCAGAGGGAATCCCCAGGCTCCCCCTGACCGCGACTGTCTGAACTTCATTTCCCGACGGCTGGAAAAGACCCTGCACCCGCAGCCCCCAGCCCCTAAGGAAACGGAACTTCTGTGCAGGAGTGACCCCCAGGAGGCCCTCTCCCTTGCCCAGGTGGTGGCTACCTCGAGGAGCCCCCCACTTGCCTGCCTGCATCGCTGAAGAGACCCCTTGGTCTCCCATTGAAAACTGAAGGAAACCCGACGCGTGTTTGCACACTGCACCCGGCCGCCCCCGCGCTGCTGAGGGTGTACTTTTTGTGCTGACTCGTGTCCCCCCTGGTCTGCCCTCCGAAGACGCGGGTACTTACCTGCTGGCAGACTGGAACCGGGGCACCCCCTTCTCTCCATTGAAGCCTATGTGTTTTGGGCACCTCTTTGACCTTTGCACCTGACCGGCCCTGAGCTGCTGGTGTGATAACTTTGGGGTTGCTCTGAACCCCCAACGGTGGGCTACCTTGGACCAAAAACTGAAACCTGTAAGTGACTTACTTACCTGTGAAAACTAACAAAACTTTACCTCCCCCAGGAACTGTGAAAATTGCACTGTGTCCACTTTTAAAACAGCTTATTGTGTTTTATGTAAAAAGTATACATGCAAATGAAATGATTCAAAGTTCCTAGAGTACTTACCTGCAATACCTTTCAAATGAGATATTACATGTAAAATTTGAACCTGTGGTTCTTAAAATAAATTAAGAAAAGATATTTTTCTATAACAAAACCTATTGGCTGGATTTGTCTCTGAGTGTGTGTACCTCATTTATTGTCTATGTGTATGTACAACCAATGTTTAACACTACTCCTTGGATAAGCCTACTGCTCGACCACACTACCACAAAATAGAGCATTAGTATTATCTCTTTTTACCACTATTTTACCTCTAAGGGGAACCCTTGGACTCTGTGCATGCTATTCCTTACTTTGAAATAGCACATACAGAGCCAACTTCCTACATTGGTGGCAGCGGTGGGATACAAGACTTTGCATTTGCTGGACTACTCAGCCAATACCTGATCACACGACAAATTCCAAAAATTGTCATTAGAAATTGATTTTTGCAATTTGAAATTTTTCTAAGTTCTTTAAAGTCCTGCTAGGGCCTTGTGTTAGTCCCTGTTAGCATTTCTTTTAGAGTTTAAAAGTTTGGTAAAAGTTTGAATTAGATTCTAGAACTAGTTTTAGTTTCTTAAAAAGTATTCCAACTTTTAGAAGCATAATGTCTAGCACAGATGTGAATGTGATGGAACTCGACACCACACCTTACCTCCATCTCCAGATGAGAGAGCTAAGGTCACTCTGTAAACTAAAGAAAATAGCAATGGGCTCCAGACCTTCCAATCTACAGCTCCAGGAGCTGTTGGCAGAGTTTGAAAGAGCCAACCCCTCTGAGGATGGCAACACAGAGGATGATGATAGTGACTTGGAGGGTGATTCCCCCCCCACCAGTCCTATCTAGGGAGAACAGGGCCTCTCAAGCCCTGACTCCAAAAATAATAGTCAGAGATGCTGGTTCCCTCACAGGAGGGACCAACCTCTCTGAAATCACTGAGGACAATCCTAGTGAAGAGGACATCCAGTTAGCCAGGATGGCCAAAAGATTGGCTTTGGAAAGACAGATCCTAGCCATAGAAAGGGAAAGACAAGAGATGGGCCTAGGACCCATCAATGGTGGCAGCAACATAAATAGGGTCAGAGAGAATACTGACATCCTAAAAATCCCCAAAGGGATTGTAACAAAATATGAAGATGGTGATGACATTACCAAATGGTTCACAGCTTTTGAGAGGGCTTGTGTAACCAGAAAAGTGAACAGATCTCACTGGGGTGCTCTACTTTGGGAATTGTTCACTGGAAAGTGTAGGGATAGACTCCTCACACTCTCTGGAAAAGATGCAGAGTCTTATGACCTCATGAAGGGAACCCTGATTGAGGGCTTTGGATTCTCCACTGAGGAGTATAGAATTAGATTCAGGGGGGCTCAAAAATCCTCGAGCCAGACCTGGGTTGATTTTGTTGACTACTCAGTAAAAACACTAGATGGTTGGGTAACTGGAAATGAAGTGCATGACTATGTTGGGCTTTATAATTTGTTTATGAAAGAACACATTTTAAGTAACTGCTTCAATGAAAAGTTGCATCAGTATCTGGTAGACCTAGGTCCAATTTCTCCCCAAGAATTGGGAAAGAAGGCAGACCACTGGGTCAAGACTAGGGTAACTAAAACTTCCACTGGGGGTGACCAAAAGAAAGGGGTTACAAAGCCTCCCCAGGAGAAAGTGGGTGACACTAGAAACAAAGAAAAAGAGTCCTCTGTAGGCCCCCAAAAACCAGAACAGGTGGGTGGGCCCAAAGACACAACCCAAAACAAAGGTGGGTACCAGGGTAAGAACTGGGATGCCACTAAGGCATGGTGCCACAACTGTAGACAGACAGGGCACCACACCAAGGACACTTCTTGTCCCAAAAACAAACCCCCTAGCAAAATCCCAGGAGTAACCAGTGTAGCCATTGGGGATGACTCCTCAGATGAGGAGGTCTTCATAGCCTTCAACTGGAAAAAGGGCCCAACAGGTGAGCTGGAGATTCCAGAGGGAAGTAGACACTTCCACCACCTACAGGTGAATGGAATCCCAGCCACTGCCCTGAGAGACACTTGTGCCAGTCACACCGTTGTGCATGACAGGCTGGTGTTCTCAAACCAGTACATCCCAGGTGAGATGGCCAGGGTAAGAGTTAGCCCAGACAGGGTCACTGATAGGCCTGTGGCTTTTGTGCCCATAGAAGTGGGTGGGACTTTTAGCTGGAGAAGGGTGGTAGTCAGTACAGACCTCCCCCTTGATTGTCTCCTTGGAAATGACTATCCAGAGGTTAGTCAGAGCCCAAGAGAGGAACTGGTCCAGTGCCAGTCCTCTCCCAAGGATTCTGGAGGTGCTGCCCCTGCAGTAACTGCAAGTAGGCCCCAGAAGAAAAAGAAAAGAAAACAGAGTAGGAAGGGTGGACAACCTGTAGCCAAGGTTCCAGCAAGCCAATGATATCCTGCTCCAGTAGGGGAGAACTCCAAAAGTGGCACTGGTAAAGTCCAACCTGTCCCACAAGAAGTCCTGGCTAGTCAGGCAACTGTTAAGCCTGAGTGGGTAGCTCCTCAGCTAACAGAAGAAAGAGTGGAAGAAGGGTGTTTACTACAAGATGTGGTAACCCCCCACTCTAATACAGCAGACAGGCACCCTGAACCCAAAGAAGCCTGTAACTTAGCCCCTTCCCTTGTAGGTGAAGAGCTAAAGGTGTGGTTCTGGGCACTGACAGTAGTCAGTGGCCTCTGCTGGGTGTTAGCCTTTATGGCTGCACTATCCTTGGCATGGTGGTCTGACCCCATGCCAAATAGCAAGTTAGGCCCCCTGACCCTGTTGGTCATGGTGGGGTTACTCCAGCTCTGGGTAACCTCTTTGGGTAAGCTAGGGGTGACCCTGGCTAAGATAAGATTAGCAGAGGTGGATACCTCTAACCTCAAAATAGAGAGAATGGGTGGAGACATTGAAGACACAGACAAGAGGCAATTCAGACTAGGTCCTATCACTGTGGAAGTGGGTCAGTTCCCCAGAGGGAATGACCTGAACAGGAGGATGTAAGGCAGAGTAGGCCCTGCAACAAACCAGCCTATTTCCTCTACTCTTCCTCGCCTGACAGACTAGGAAGACTCTCCCAGCTTTGGCTGAGTCTCCTGGCCTTTGGGCTGGGGGGGGGCTTGTGTAAAGAAATGGCTCCCTGTTGCAGTTACCCCCCACTTTTTGCCTGATACTGATGCTGACTTGACTGAGAAGTGTGCTGGGAACCTGCTAACCAGGCCCCAGCACCAGTGTTCTTTCACCTGAAAATGTACCATTGTCTCCACAATTGGCACAACCCTGGCACCCAGGTAAGTCCCTTGTAACTGGTACCCCTGGTACCAAGGGCCCTGATGCCAGGGAAGGTCTCTAAGGGCTGCAGCATGTCTTATGCCACCCTAGGGACCCCTCACCCTGCATAGACACACTGCTTGCCAGATTGTGTGTGCTGGTGGGGAGAAAATGACTAAGTCGACATGGCACTCCCCTCAGGGTGCCATGCCAACCTCACACTGCCTGTGGCATAGGTAAGTCACCCCTCTAGCAGGCCTTACAGCCCTAAGGCAGGGTGCACTATACCACAGGTGAGGGCATAGGTGCATGAGCACTATGCCCCTACAGTGTCTAAGCAAAACATTAGACATTGTAAGTGCAGGGTAGCCATAAGAATATATGGTCTGGAAGTCTGTCAAAAACGAACTCCACAGCTCCATAATGGCTACACTGAATACTGGGAAGTTTAGTATCAAACTTCTCAGAATAATAAACCCACACTGATGCCAGTGTTGGATTTATTAAAAAATGCACACAGAGGGCATCTTAGAGATGCCCCCTGTATTTTACCCAATTGTTCAGTGCAGGACTGACTGGTCTCTGCCAGCCTGCTGCTGAGAGACGAGTTTCTGACCCCATGCGGTGAGAGCCTTTGTGCTCTCTGAGGACAGAAACAAAGCCTGCTCTGGGTGGAGGTGCTTCACACCTCCCCCCTGCAGGAACTGTAACACCTAGCAGTGAGCTTCAAAGGCTCAAGCTTCGTGTTACAATGCCCCAGGGCACTCCAGCTAGTGGAGATGCCCGCCCCCTGGACCCAGCCCCCACTTTTGGGGGCAAGTTCAGGAGAGATAATGAGAAAAACAAGGAGGAGTCACTGGCCAGTCAGGACAGCCCCTAAGGTGTCCTGAGCTGAGGTGACTCTGACTTTTAGAAATCCTCCATCTTGTAGAAGGAGGATTCCCCCAATAGGGATAGGAATGTGACCCCCTCCCCTTGGGAGGAGGCACAAAGAGGGTGTACCCACCCTCAGGGCTAGTAGCCATTGGCTACTAACCCCCCAGACCTAAACACGCCCTTAAATTTAGTATTTAAGGGCTCCCCTGAACCTAAGAATTTAGATTCCTGCAACTAACAAGAAGAAGGACTGCTGAGCTGAAAAACCCCTGCAGAGGAAGAACAGAAGACACCAACTGCCTTGGCCCCAGACTTACCGGCCTGTCTCCTGCCTTCCAAAGAAACCTGCTCCAGCGACGCTTTCCAAGGGACCAGCGACCTCTGAATCCTCTGAGGACTGCCCTGCTTCGAAAAAGACAAGAAACTCCCGAGGACAGCGGCACTGCTCCAAAAGAACTGCAACTTTGTTACAAGGAGCAGATTTAAAGACCCCTGCAACTCCCCGCAAGAAGCGTGAGACTTGCAACACTGCACCCGGCGACCCCGACTCGACTGGTGGAGAACAACCAACTCAGGGAGGACCCTCCGGCGACTCTACGACTGTGAGTAACCAAAGTTGTCCCCCCTGAGCCCCCACAGCGACGCCTGCAGCGGGAATCCCCAGGCTCCCCCTGACCGCGACTGTCTGAACTTCATTTCCCGACGGCTGGAAAAGACCCTGCACCCGCAGCCCCCAGCCCCTAAAGAAACGGAACTTCTGTGCAGGAGTGACCCCCAGGAGGCCCTCTCCCTTGCCCAGGTGGTGGCTACCTCGAGGAGCCCCCCCCTTGCCTGCCTGCATCGCTGAAGAGACCCCTTGGTCTCCCATTGAAAACTAGAGGAAACCCGACGCGTGTTTGCACACTGCACCCGGCCGCCCCCGCGCTGCTGAGGGTGTACTTTTTGTGCTGACTCGTGTCCCCCCCGGTGCCCTACAAAACCCCCCTGGTCTGCCCTCCGAAGACGCGGGTACTTACCTGCTGGCAGACTGGAACCGGGGCACCCCCTTCTCTCCATTGAAGCCTATGTGTTTTGGGCACCTCTTTGACCTTTGCACCTGACCGGCCCTGAGCTGCTGGTGTGATAACTTTGGGGTTGCTCTGAACCCCCAACGGTGGGCTACCTTGGACCAAAAACTGAAACCTGTAAGTGACTTACTTACCTGTGAAAACTAACAAAACTTTACCTCCCCCAGGAACTGTGAAAATTGCAGTGTCCACTTTTAAAACAGCTTATTGTGTTTTATGTAAAAAGTATACATGCAAATGAAATGATTCAAAGTTCCTAGAGTACTTACCTGCAATACCTTTCAAATGAGATATTACATGTAAAATTTGAACCTGTGGTTCTTAAAATAAATTAAGAAAATATATTTTTCTATAACAAAACCTATTGGCTGGATTTGTCTCTGAGTGTGTGTACCTCATTTATTGTCTATGTGTATGTACAACAAATGCTTAACACTACTCCTTGGATAAGCCCACTGCTCGACCACACTACCACAAAATAGAGCATTAGTATTATCTCTTTTTACCACTATTTTACCTCTAAGGGGAACCCTTGGACTCTGTGCATGCTATTCCTTACTTTGAAATAGCACATGCAGAGCCAACTTCCTACATAATGCACATAATGTGAACCTAAAAAAGACTGGGGTAAATTACAATAGCATTGTGGATTGCAAGTTCTCTAGATTCACATATGAGCATCCCCCCTCCTCTAGAGAAAATTCATGCTGTAGAAAAAATGGGCTACTTACAATAGTTCTCAGGCTTGGAACTCCTCTAGATTCACATGTGACCCACTATTCTCTCTAGTTAAGATGGGGAGTAGATGCAAACAAAAAAAAACAAAAAGAGTAGAAAATAGATTATGGCATTGTGGGCTTATGTTTAGCATTATACATAGGCATTGCTGATAGCCACAAAGAAACAACTTTTACCTTTATGCACAGTTTCTGGACCCAACCACTATATGGCAGAATAATGTGTAGCAAGTGAATCTAGAAGTGATTGAAGCTCCATAACTATTGTTACAGATAAGTAACCAGTTTCTTGCCATTGCTAGTGTACCAGTTGGTTTGCAGTAGGAATTAAGCTTTCACTTGGAGCACTGAAATCTAATAAAATAAAGAAATGGTGATTGAGTCCCTTTAATTCAGAAAGTACAGTGATACATTGGCTTGTCATAAAGGCTTTGCAGTGCTTCTGAATAAGTGGAGAGGCTGCAGAATATAGTCAAATGAAAAAAATGCTAGTCAATGCCTTCTATCATTGACATCATGTAGGATGTTGCATCTAACACAATGAAAACAACATTCTTCATAATAGTTTGTCATCCATTGTAAGTTTAACTTATATGAAATACCTGTGCTTTCTTTCTCTCAGATGTTAGACACTCCAGTTTCTATTGCACCTGCTCAATATATTTGTGCTCCAGACAGCAAACATACTTTCTTGGCTGCACCGGCTCAGTTGCTACTTGAAAAATATCTTCAGTATAACAGTCATCGCTTCTTCCCTCTCTCACTGAAGAATTATAGCCATCCAGTGCTGTCAGTGGATTGCTATCTCAACCTAGGACCACAGGTAGTGTATGCAAGCCAACACCTTGTGCAAGTATATAAAGAATTAAATCAGGTTTATTGTAACACTTGGACTTGTGGATTATGTAATTCTCACTAAATGTTTCGGCTTGTTATAAAGCCAATGAAAAATGATTGAGTAGTCTGTTGCGTTTGACGTTGCACACCACTCACTATATTATAACCTCTCACTATAGGAATACAGCAATTACTTATTAATTTTGAATTCATTTGTAGTTTTGTGCAGTTCTTCTACTGTGATTTCAAACAAAAGGTATGCCAATGTCATTTAATAGTGAAATATTGTATTATTACGTTAGTTGGTATCAATTTATATGTTCTTTCACAATGCCTTTTTTCCACCCTGTTTTCAGATTGCTGTCTGCTATGTAAGTTCGCGGCCTCACTCAATAAACATCAACTGCTCTGGTCTGGTATTTAGCGGCCTTGTCTTGCACCTGTGTGACTCCTTCGTAGTGGCCAGCTTTTTGAAACAGTTTCATTTTTTGAAAGGTAAGGTACCAAGCCTTTTCTCATGATGTTAAGCCAGTAGTGCAGGTCCAGTATTAATTATCCTGGTAGGAATAGCTGCACTGTCTTTCAAGAATAGCCTGGACTAGGGTGGGTGCTGGTAAACACAGAAAATGTTATGTTTTCCAGCTGCAAAGGTTACTCTTCCTATAACGCAACCTTTTCTCAAATTAATGTGGAAGGAAATGGGTACAGGGAATGTTGTATAAAAATTAGATCAATGTTAAGCCATAAGTTGTACTTGTTTTTATTACTTTTGCCATGACTTTTACAGCTGCTCTGTTTTGCATTTCACTGACTGAAATACACAAAACTAGGAAAGCACATCTTTGGTGCAGTGGAGTCACAACCGAAGGAAAAATTCATTGTCTGCTATATCTTGTTCTTTTTTAGGTTGAGCTCCCAAGCGCTCTGGCCTGTTAGAATCTATCTGTGGGCTTTTTAATCATGCCCACCGCACGCCCATCACTATCACTTGTTCATGGTCTTGCCTTTCAAAAATCCTATCTTATCATTGGTAAATACTTTACCTTTGTCCCTCCTTGGGGAAGTTTTGTTACTGCCTTGGCCATCGACCCTGTTACATGGATAATTGCACTTTTACCAATACGTTTGACTGTGAGCAAACATCTTTTTCCTTTTGTGTCTCTTGTTTGCGATCATGCTCATGGCAGCCGTGGCACTTTGAATCGGCTTGCTTATGTCAACTGTTTTACTTTTCATTTTCAATTTATGTAGCAAGAAAAGTCCAGTTAGGATTTTACAACGTTAAAAGCTCTAACTCAAGCAAACGCGAGACCCATTGGATTGCAAATGCTTGCTTTACATTTATTTTTATTGATTTCTGTGCCATACAGCACAATTTGATTAGACAGCTAAATAACAGTGCCCAAAATCCCCTCCCACTGCCCAGTCCATGAAGTTCCAGTACATTGCATATGACAAAACATCACCAACAGCACAATCACAACATAGTGCTTGGGCACAGACATGGGTATCTGGTCCATAGTTGCTAAACTAATTTTCCCCACCCTCAGGGAACAATTGACACAGCCACTCACTTTAAATTTTACCATATTCAGTTGGACAACCGCTGGCACTGTACACTACCTCTTCAGCCACTGCACAGAAGTCCATGCCTCGGTACCAATCTGCAGTAGGAGGGGCAGTGGGGGCTCTTCAACATTTCTCAGTGTCCCTCATAGCAAGCATCAGGCCCATAATCACAAATCGCCTCCTAGTCCATTTACTTTCCTCATCAGCCATGATCTTAAGTAGGGCAAGTTGCAGATCAGCATTCGGTGGCTTCCCACGGCCTCTGCCAGGGCCTTGTGTATTCATGAACAATAAACGTGTATTACCGGGCATTCACACACCACGTGATAAAAGGTGCCCCTGTGCACATTGGCTCTAAGACTGAGTGTAAAGAAATGGCTCCCTGTTGCAGTTACCCCCCACTTTTTGCCTGATACTGATGCTGACTTGACTGAGAAGTGTGCTGGGACCCTGCTAACCAGGCCCCAGCACCAGTGTTCCTTCACCTAAAATGTACCATTGTATCCACAATTGGCACACCCTGGCATTCAGATAAGTCCCTTGTAACTGGTACTTCTAGTACCAAGGGCCCTGATGCCAAGAAAGGTCTCTAAGGGCTGCAGCATGTCTTATGCCACCCTAGAGACCCCTCACTCAGCACAGACACACTGCTTACAAGCCTGTGTGTGCTAGTGAGAACAAAATGAGTAAGTCGACATGGCACTCCCCTCAGGGTGCCATGCCAGCCTCTCACTGCCTATGCAGTATAGGTAAGACACCCCTCTAGCAGGCCTTACAGCCCTAAGGCAGGGTGCACTATACCATAGGTGAGGGTACCAGTGCATGAGCACTGTGCCCCTACAGTGTCTAAACAAAACCTTAGACATTGTAAGTGCAGGGTAGCCATAAGAGTATATGGTCTGGGAGTCTGTTTTACACGAACTCCACAGCACCATAATGGCTACACTGAAAACTGGGAAGTTTGGTATCAAACTTCTCAGCACAATAAATGCACACTGATGCCAGTGTACATTTTATTGTAAAATACACCACAGAGGGCACCTTAGAGGTGCCCCCTGAAACTTAACCAACTATCTGTGTAGGCTGACTGGTTCCAGCAGCCTGCCACACTAGAGACATGTTGCTGGCCCCATGGGGAGAGTGCCTTTGTCACTCTGAGGCCAGTAACAAAGCCTGCACTGGGTGGAGATGCTAACACCTCCCCCAGGCAGGAGCTGTGACACCTGGCGGTGAGCCTCAAAGGCTCACCCCTTTGTCACAGCCCAGCAGGGCACTCCAGCTTAGTGGAGTTGCCCGCCCCCTCCGGCCACGGCCCCCACTTTTGGCGGCAAGGCTGGAGGGAACAAAGAAAGCAACAAGGAGGAGTCACTGGCCAGTCAGGACAGCCCCTAAGGTGTCCTGAGCTGAAGTGACTCTAACTTTTAGAAATCCTCCATCTTGCAGATGGAGGATTCCCCCAATAGGGTTAGGATTGTGACCCCCTCCCCTTGGGAGGAGGCACAAAGAGGGTGTACCCACCCTCAGGGCTAGTAGCCATTGGCTACTAACCCCCCAGACCTAAACACGCCCTTAAATTTAGTATTTAAGGGCTACCCTGAACCCTAGAAAATTAGATTCCTGCAACTACAAGAAGAAGGACTGCCTAGCTGAAAAACCCCTGCAGAGGAAGACCAGAAGACGACAACTGCCTTGGCTCCAGAAACTCACCGGCCTGTCTCCTGCCTTCCAAAGATCCTGCTCCAGCGACGCCTTCCGAAGGGACCAGCGACCTCGACATCCCCTGAGGACTGCCCCTGCTTCGAAAAGACAAGAAACTCCCGAGGACAGCGGACCTGCTCCAAGAAAAGCTGCAACTTTGTTTCCAGCAGCTTTAAAGATCCCTGCAAGCTCCCCGCAAGAAGCGTGAGACTTGCAACACTGCACCCGGCGACCCCGACTCGGCTGGTGGCGATCCAACACCTCAGGAGGGACCCCAGGACTACTCTAAGGCTGTGAGTACAAAAACCTGTCCCCCCTGAGCCCCCACAGCGCCGCCTGCAGAGGGAATCCCGAGGCTTCCCCTGACCGCGACTCTTTGAACCTAAAGTCCCGACGCCTGGGAGAGACCCTGCACCCGCAGCCCCCAGGACCTGAAGGACCGGACTTTCACTGGAGAAGTGACCCCCAGGAGTCCCTCTCCCTTGCCCAAGTGGAGGTTTCCCCGAGGAATCCCCCCCTTGCCTGCCTGCAGCGCTGAAGAGATCCCGAGATCTCTCATAGACTAACATTGCGAACCCGACGCTTGTTTCTACACTGCACCCGGCCGCCCCCGCGCCGCTGAGGGTGAAATTTCTGTGTGGACTTGTGTCCCCCCCGGTGCCCTACAAAACCCCCCTGGTCTGCCCTCCGAAGACGCGGGTACTTACCTGCAAGCAGACCGGAACCGGGGCACCCCCTTCTCTCCATTCTAGCCTATGCGTTTTGGGCACCACTTTGAACTCTGCACCTGACCGGCCCTGAGCTGCTGGTGTGGTGACTTTGGGGTTGCTCTGAACCCCCAACGGTGGGCTACCTTGGACCAAGAACTAAGCCCTGTAAGTGTCTTACTTACCTGGTTAACCTAACAAATACTTACCTCCCCTAGGAACTGTGAAAATTGCACTGTGTCCACTTTTAAAACAGCTATTTGTGAATAACTTGAAAAGTATACATGCAATTTTGATGATCTGAAGTTCCTAAAGTACTTACCTGCAATACCTTTCGAATGAGATATTACCTGTAGAATTTGAACCTGTGGTTCTTAAAATAAACTAAGAAAAGATATTTTTCTATACAAAACCTATTGGCTGGATTTGTCTCTGAGTGTGTGTACCTCATTTATTGTCTATGTGTATGTACAACAAATGCTTAACACTACTCCTTGGATAAGCCTACTGCTCGACCACACTACCACAAAATAGAGCATTAGTATTATCTATTTTTACCACTATTTTACCTCTAAGGGGAACCCTTGGACTCTGTGCATGCTATTCCTTACTTTGAAATAGCACATACAGAGCCAACTTCCTACACTGAGGTTATCTGTACATGTAAGGAAATGCCTCCTTGGCATGGTTGCCCCCTGACTTTTTGCCTTTGCTGATGCTATGTTTACAATTGAAAGTGTGCTGAGGCCTGCTAACCAGGCCCCAACACCAGTGTTCTTTCCCTAACCTGTACTTTTGTATCCACAATTGGCAGACCCTGGCATCCAGATAAGTCCCTTGTAACTGGTACTTCTAGTACCAAGGGCCCTGATGCCAAGGAAGGTCTCTAAGGGCTGCAGCATGTCTTATGCCACCCTGGAGACCTCTCACTCAGCACAGACACCCTGCTTGCCAGCTTGTGTGTGCTAGTGAGGACAAAACGAGTAAGTCGACATGGCACTCCCCTCAGGGTGCCATGCCAGCCTCTCACTGCCTATGCAGTATAGGTAAGACACCCCTCTAGCAGGCCTTACAGCCCTAAGGCAGGGTGCACTATACCATAGGTGAGGGTACCAGTGCATGAGCATGGTACCCCTACAGTGTCTAAACAAAACCTTAGACATTGTAAGTGCAGGGTAGCCATAAGAGTATATGGTCTGGGAGTTTGTCAAACACGAACTCCACAGCACCATAATGGCTACACTGAAAACTGGGAAGTTTGGTATCAAACTTCTCAGCACAATAAATGCACACTGATGCCAGTGTACATTTTATTGTAAAATACACCCCAGAGGGCACCTTAGAGGTGCCCCCTGAAACTTAACCGACTATCTGTGTAGGCTGACTAGTTTTAGCAGCCTGCCACAAACCGAGACATGTTGCTGGCCCCATGGGGAGAGTGCCTTTGTCACTCTGAGGCCAGTAACAAAGCCTGCACTGGGTGGAGATGCTAACACCTCCCCCAGGCAGGAATTGTCACACCTGGCGGTGAGCCTCAAAGGCTCACCTCCTTTGTGCCAACCCAGCAGGACACTCCAGCTAGTGGAGTTGCCCGCCCCCTCCGGCCAGGCCCCACTTTTGGCGGCAAGGCCGGAGAAAATAATGAGAAAAACAAGGAGGAGTCACTGGCCAGTCAGGACAGCCCCTAAGGTGTCCTGAGCTGAAGTGACTCTAACTTTTAGAAATCCTCCATCTTGCAGATGGAGGATTCCCCCAATAGGGTTAGGATTGTGACCCCCTCCCCTTGGGAGGAGGCACAAAGAGGGTGTACCCACCCTCAGGGCTAGTAGCCATTGGCTACTAACCCCCCAGACCTAAACACGCCCTTAAATTTAGTATTTAAGGGCTACCCTGAACCCTAGAAAATTAGATTCCTGCAACTACAAGAAGAAGGACTGCCTAGCTGAAAACCCCTGCAGAGGAAGACCAGAAGACGACAACTGCCTTGGCTCCAGAAACTCACCGGCCTGTCTCCTGCCTTCCAAAGATCCTGCTCCAGCGACGCCTTCCAAAGGGACCAGCGACCTCGACATCCTCTGAGGACTGCCCCTGCTTCGAAAAGACAAGAAACTCCCGAGGACAGCGGACCTGCTCCAAGAAAAGCTGCAACTTTGTTTCCAGCAGCTTTAAAGAACCCTGCAAGCTCCCCGCAAGAAGCGTGAGACTTGCAACACTGCACCCGGCGACCCCGACTCGGCTGGTGGCGATCCAACACCTCAGGAGGGACCCCAGGACTACTCTGATACTGTGAGTACCAAAACCTGTCCCCCCTGAGCCCCCACAGCGCCGCCTGCAGAGGGAATCCCGAGGCTTCCCCTGACCGCGACTCTTTGAACCTAAAGTCCCGACGCCTGGGAGAGACCCTGCACCCGCAGCCCCCAGGACCTGAAGGACCGGACTTTCACTGGAGAAGTGACCCCCAGGAGTCCCTCTCCCTTACCCAAGTGGAGGTTTCCCCGAGGAATCCCCCCCTTGCCTGCCTGCAGCGCTGAAGAGATCCCAAGATCTCTCATAGACTAACATTGCGAACCCGACGCCTGTTCCTACACTGCACCCGGCCGCCCCCGCGCTGCTGAGGGTGAAATTTCTGTGTGGACTTGTGTCCCCCCCGGTGCCCTACAAAACCCCCCTGGTCTGCCCTCCGAAGACGCGGGTACTTACCTGCAAGCAGACCGGAACCGGGGCACCCCCTTCTCTCCATTCTAGCCTATGTGGTTTGGGCACCACTTTGAACTCTGCACCTGACCGGCCCTGAGCTGCTGGTGTGGTGACTTTGGGGTTGCTCTGAACCCCCAACGGTGGGCTACCTTGGACCAAGAACTGAACCCTGTAAGTGTCTTACTTACCTGGTAAAACTAACAAAAACTTACCTCCCCCAGGAACTGTGAAAATTGCACTAAGTGTCCACTTTTAAAACAGCTATTTGTCAATAACTTGTAAAGTATACATGCAATTTTTATGCTTTGAAGTTCCTAAAGTACTTACCTGCAATACCTTTCGAATGAGATATTACATGTAGAATTTGAACCTGTGGTTCTTAAAATAAACTAAGAAAAGATATTTTTCTATACAAAAACCTATTGGCTGGATTTGTCTCTGAGTGTGTGTACCTCATTTATTGTCTATGTGTATGTACAACAAATGCTTAACACTACTCCTTGGATAAGCCTACTGCTCGACCACACTACCACAAAATAGAGCATTAGTATTATCTATTTTTACCACTATTTTACCTCTAAGGGGAACCCTTGGACTCTGTGCATGCTATTCCTTACTTTGAAATAGCACATACAGAGCCAACTTCGTACATTGGTGGATCAGCGGTGGGGTACAAGACTTTGCATTTGCTGGACTACTCAGCCAATACCTGATCACACGACAAATTCCAAAATTGTCATTAGAAATTCATTTTTGCAATTTGAAAGTTTTCTAAATTCTTAAAAGTCCTGCTAGGGCCTTGTGTGTTAAGTCCCTGTTTAGCATTGTCTTTTTAGAGTTTAAAAGTTTGTTAAAAGTTTGAATTAGATTCTAGAAACAGTTTTAGATTCTTAAAAAAGTATTCCAACTCTTAGCAGAATAATGTCTGATACAGAGATGCAGGTGGTGGAACTCGACACCACACCTTACCTCCATCTTAAGATGAGGGAACTAAGGTCTCTCTGTAATATCAAAAAAATAACCATTGGCTCCAGACCTACCAAAATTCAGCTCCAGGAGCTGTTGGCAGAGTTTGAAAAAGCCAACCCCTCTGATGATGACCTCACAGAGGAAGAAATTAGTGACTTGGAGGCCAATGTCCCTCCTCCAGTCCTAAATAGGGAGAACAGGACCCCTCAAGTCCTGTCTCCAACTGTGTTAGTCAGAAATAGTGAGTCCCTCACAGGAGGGTCCCACATTTCTGAAATCACTGAGGATGCTCTCAGTGAAGATGACCTCCTGTTAGCCAGGATGGCCAAAAGATTGGCTTTAGAGAGACAGCTCCTAGCCATAGAAAGGGAAAGACAAGAGATGGGCCTAGGACCCATCAATGGTGGCAGCAACATAAATAGGGTCAGAGATTCTCCTGACATGTTGAAAATCCCTAAAGGGATTGTAACTAAATATGAAGATGGTGATGACATCACCAAATGGTTCACAGCTTTTGAGAGGGCTTGTGTAACCAGAAAAGTGAACAGGTCTCACTGGGGTGCTCTCCTTTGGGAAATGTTCACTGGAAAGTGTAGGGATAGACTCCTCACACTCTCTGGAAAAGATGCAGAATCTTATGACCTCATGAAGGGTACCCTGATTGAGGGCTTTGGATTCTCCACTGAGGAGTACAGGATTAGGTTCAGGGGGGCTCAAAAATCCTCGAGCCAGACCTGGGTTGACTTTGTTGACTACTCAGTGAAAACACTAGATGGTTGGATTCAAGGCAGTGGTGTAAGTAATTATGATGGGCTGTACAATTTATTTGTGAAAGAACACCTGTTAAGTAATTGTTTCAATGATAAACTGCATCAGCATCTGGTAGACCTAGGACCAATTTCTCCCCAAGAATTGGGAAAGAAGGCGGACCATTGGGTCAAGACAAGGGTGTCCAAGACTTCAACAGGGGGTGACCAAAAGAAAGGGGTCACAAAGACTCCCCAGGGGAAGGGTGATGAGACAACCAAAACTAAAAATAGTAAAGAGTCTTCTACAGGCCCCCAAAAACCTGCTCAGGAGGGTGGGCCCAGAGCCTCTTCACAAAACAATGGGTACAAGGGTAAAAACTTTGATCCCAAAAAGGCCTGGTGTCATAGCTGTAAACAGCATGGACACCAAACTGGAGACAAGGCCTGTCCCAAGAAAGGTTCCACTCCAAACTCCCATCCAGGTAACACTGGTATGGCTAGTCTCCAAGTGGGATCAACAGTGTGCCCAGAGCAAATCAGTGTCCACACTGAAGCTACTCTAGTTTCTGAGGGTGGGGTGGATTTAGCCACACTAGCTGTCTGGCCGCATAACATGCAAAAATACAGACAGCAACTCTTAATTAATGGGACTAGAATAGAGGGCCTGAGGGATACAGGTGCCAGTGTCACCATGGTGACAGAGAAACTGGTTTCCCCTGGCCAATACCTGACTGGAAAAACTTACACAGTCACCAATGCTGACAATCAGAGAAAAGTACATCCCATGGCAATGGTTACTTTAGAATGGGGAGGGGTCAATGGCCTGAAACAGGTGGTGGTCTCCTCAAATATCCCAGTGGACTGTCTGCTTGGAAATGACCTGGAGTCCTCAGCATGGGCTGAGGTAGAACTAAAAACCCATGCAGCAATGCTGGGTATCCCTGAACTGGTGTGTGTGAAAACAAGAGCACAATGCAAGGCACAGGGTGAACAAGTAGAGCTGGAGTCTGGAAGAAAGGCCCAGCCTACCAAGAGAACAGGAAAGTCAGCTGGGAAACCAACTGCAACCCAGCAAAAGAAAGGGAACCTCTCTTCTCAGGAAGAAGTTCTGCCCTCTGAGGGAACTGAGCCTTTGGAGCTTGAACCTTATCAGGTTGAGCTCTTAGGCCCAGGGGGACCCTCAAGGGAGGAGCTGTGTAAGGGACAAGAAACCTGTCCCTCTCTTGAAGGCCTTAGGCAGCAAGCTGCTGAAGAGTCCAAAGGCAAGAAAAATGGAACGCATAGGGTCTATTGGGAAGATGGACTCCTGTACACTGAGGCCAGAGACCCCAAACCTGGTGCCACTAGGAGAGTGGTAGTGCCTCAGCTGTTCAGGAAGTTCATCCTAACATTGGCCCATGACATTCCCCTTGCTGGACATTTGGGACAAACCAGGACGTGGGAGAGGTTAGTCAACCACTTCTACTGGCCCAATATGTCCAACATGGTTAAGGAGTTTTGCCTCTCCTGCCCCACCTGTCAAGCCAGTGGTAAGACAGGTGGGCATCCAAAGGCCCCCCTCATTCCACTTCCAGTGGTGGGGGTTCCCTTTGAAAGAGTGGGTGTGGACATAGTTGGTCCACTGGAACCTCCCACAGCCTCAGGAAATATGTATATCCTGGTAGTAGTGGATCATGCTACCAGGTATCCTGAAGCTATTCCCCTTAGGTCGACTACTGCCCCTGCAGTAGCCAAGGCCCTCATTGGTATCTTTACCAGAGTGGGTTTCCCTAAGGAGGTGGTGTCTGACAGAGGTACCAACTTCATGTCAGCATACCTAAAGCACATGTGGAATGAGTGTGGAGTGACTTATAAATTCACTACACCATACCATCCACAAACTAATGGCTTGGTTGAGAGATTCAACAAGACATTAAAAGGCATGATCATGGGGCTCCCAGAAAAACTCAAAAGGAGATGGGATGTCCTCCTGCCATGTCTGCTTTTCGCTTACAGGGAGGTACTACAGAAGGGAGTAGGGTTCTCACCCTTTGAACTTCTGTTTGGTCATCCTGTAAGGGGACCACTTGCCCTTGTTAAAGAAGGCTGGGAGAGACCTCTCCATGAGCCTAAACAGGACATAGTGGACTATGTACTTGGCCTTCGCTCTAGAATGGCAGAGTACATGGAAAAGGCAACCAAAAACCTTGAGGCCAGCCAACAGCTCCAGAAGTTTTGGTATGACCAAAAGGCTGCACTGGTTGAGTTCCAACCAGGGCAGAAAGTCTGGGTTCTGGAGCCTGTGGCTCCCAGGGCACTCCAGGACAAATGGAGTGGCCCTTACCCAGTACTAGAGAGGAAGAGTCAGGTCACCTACTTGGTGGACCTGGGCACAAGCAGGAGCCCCAAAAGGGTGATCCATGTAAACCGCCTTAAACTCTTCCACGACAGGGCTGATGTCAATCTGTTGATGGTAACAGATGAGGATCAGGAGGCAGAGAGTGAACCTCTCCCTGATCTTCTGTCATCAGACCCAAAAGATGGTACAGTAGATGGAGTGATCTACTCAGACACCCTCTCTGGCCAACAGCAAGCTGATTGTAGGAGAGTCCTACAACAGTTTCCTGAACTCTTCTCCTTAACCCCTGGTCAGACACACCTGTGTACCCATGATGTGGACACAGGAGACAGCATGCCTGTCAAGAACAAAATCTTTAGACAGTCTGACCATGTTAAGGAAAGCATCAAGGTGGAAGTCCACAAGATGCTGGAATTGGGAGTCATTGAGCGCTCTGACAGCCCCTGGGCTAGCCCAGTGGTCTTAGTCCCCAAACCTCACACCACAGATGGAAAGAAAGAGATGAGGTTTTGTGTGGACTACAGAGGGCTCAATTCTGTCACCAAGACAGATGCTCATCCAATTCCAAGAGCTGATGAGCTCATTGATAAATTAGGTGCTGCCAAATTTCTAAGTACCTTTGACTTGACAGCAGGGTACTGGCAAATAAAAATGGCACCTGGAGCAAAAGAAAAGACAGCATTCTCCACACCTGATGGGCATTATCAGTTTACTGTTATGCCCTTTGGTTTAAAGAATGCCCCTGCCACCTTCCAAAGGTTGGTGAATCAAGTCCTTGCTGGCTTGGAGTCCTTTAGCACAGCTTATCTTGATGATATTGCTGTCTTTAGCTCCACCTGGCAGGATCACCTGGTCCACCTGAGGAAGGTTTTGAAGGCTCTGCAATCTGCAGGCCTCTCTATCAAGGCATCCAAATGCCAGATAGGGCAGGGAACTGTGGTTTACTTGGGACACCTTGTAGGTGGAGGCCAAGTTCAGCCACTCCAACCCAAGATCCAGACTATTCTGGACTGGGTAGCTCCAAAAACCCAGACTCAAGTCAGGGCATTCCTTGGCTTGACTGGGTACTACAGGAGGTTTGTGAAGGGATATGGATCCATTGTGACAGCCCTCACTGAACTCACCTCCAAGAAAATGCCCAAGAAAGTAAACTGGACTGTGGAATGCCAACAGGCCTTTGACACCCTGAAACAGGCAATGTGCTCAGCACCAGTTCTCAAAGCTCCAGATTATTCTAAGCAGTTCATTGTGCAAACTGATGCCTCTGAACATGGGATAGGGGCAGTTTTGTCCCAAACAAATGATGATGGCCTTGACCAGCCTGTTGCTTTCATTAGCAGGAGGTTACTCCCCAGGGAGCAGCGTTGGAGTGCCATTGAGAGGGAGGCCTTTGCTGTGGTTTGGTCCCTGAAGAAGCTGAGACCATACCTCTTTGGGACTCACTTCCTAGTTCAAACTGACCACAGACCTCTCAAATGGCTGATGCAAATGAAAGGTGAAAATCCTAAACTGTTGAGGTGGTCCATCTCCCTACAGGGAATGGACTTTATAGTGGAACACAGACCTGGGACTGCCCATGCCAATGCAGATGGCCTTTCCAGGTTCTTCCACTTAGAAAATGAAGACTCTCTTGGGAAAGGTTAGTCTCATCCTCTTTCGTTTGGGGGGGGGTTGTGTAAGGAAATGCCTCCTTGGCATGGTTGCCCCCTGACTTTTTGCCTTTGCTGATGCTATGTTTACAATTGAAAGTGTGCTGAGGCCTGCTAACCAGGCCCCAGCACCCGTGTTCTTTCCCTAACCTGTACCTTTGTATCCACAATTGGCAGACCCTGGCATCCAGATAAGTCCCTTGTAACTGGTACTTCTAGTACCAAGGGCCCTGATGCCAAGGAAGGTCTCTAAGGGCTGCAGCATGTCTTATGCCACCCTGGAGACCTCTCACTCAGCACAGACACACTGCTTGCCAGCTTGTGTGTGCTAGTGAGGACAAAACGAGTAAGTCGACATGGCATTCCCCTCAGGGTGCCATGCCAGCCTCTCACTGCCTATGCAGTATAGGTAAGACACCCCTCTAGCAGGCCTTACAGCCCTAAGGCAGGGTGCACTATACCATAGGTGAGGGTACCAGTGCATGAGCATGGTACCCCTACAGTGTCTAAACAAAACCTTAGACATTGTAAGTGCAGGGTAGCCATAAGAGTATATGGTCTGGGAGTCTGTCAAACACGAACTCCACAGCACCATAATGGCTACACTGAAAACTGGGAAGTTTGGTATCAAACTTCTCAGCACAATAAATGCACACTGATGCCAGTGTACATTTTATTGTAAAATACACCACAGAGGGCACCTTAGAGGTGCCCCCTGAAACTTAACCGACTGTCTGTGTAGGCTGACTAGTTCCAGCAGCCTGCCACACCAGAGACATGTTGCTGGCCCCATGGGGAGAGTGCCTTTGTCACTCTGAGGCCAGTAACAAAGCCTGCACTGGGTGGAGATGCTAACACCTCCCCCAGGCAGGAACTGTGACACCTGGCGGTGAGCCTCAAAGGCTCCCCCCTTTGTCACAGCCCAGCAGGGCACTCCAGCTTAGTGGAGTTGCCCGCCCCCTCCGGCCACGGCCCCCACTTTTGGCGGCAAGGCTGGAGGGAACAAAGAAAGCAACAAGGAGGAGTCACTGGCCAGTCAGGACAGCCCCTAAGGTGTCCTGAGCTGAAGTGACTCTAACTTTTAGAAATCCTCCATCTTGCAGATGGAGGATTCCCCCAATAGGGTTAGGATTGTGACCCCCTCCCCTTGGGAGGAGGCACAAAGAGGGTGTACCCACCCTCAGGGCTAGTAGCCATTGGCTACTAACCCCCCAGACCTAAACACGCCCTTAAATTTAGTATTTAAGGGCTACCCTGAACCCTAGAAAATTAGATTCCTGCAACTACAAGAAGAAGGACTGCCTAGCTGAAAAACCCCTGCAGAGGAAGACCAGAAGACGACAACTGCCTTGGCTCCAGAAACTCACCGGCCTGTCTCCTGCCTTCCAAAGATCCTGCTCCAGCGACGCCTTCCAAAGGGACCAGCGACCTCGACATCCTCTGAGGACTGCCCCTGCTTCGAAAAGACAAGAAACTCCCGAGGACAGCGGACCTGCTCCAAAGAAAAGCTGCAACTTTGTTTCCAGCAGCTTTAAAGAACCTTGCAAGCTCCCCGCAAAAGGCGTGAGACTTGCAACACTGCACCCGGCGACCCCGACTCGGCTGGTGGCGATCCAACACCTCAGGAGGGACCCCAGGACTACTCTAAGACTGTGAGTACAAAAACCTGTCCCCCCTGAGCCCCCACAGCGCCGCCTGCAGAGGGAATCCCGAGGCTTCCCCTGACCGCGACTCTTTGAATCCTAAGTCCCGACACCTGGGAGAGACCCTGCACCCGCAGCCCCCAGGACCTGAAGGACCGGACTTTCACTGGAGGAGTGACCCCCAGGAGTCCCTCTCCCTTGCCCAAGTGGAGGTTTCCCCGAGGAACCCCCCCCTTGCCTGCCTGCAGCGCTGAAGAGATCCCTAGATCTCTCATAGACTAACATTGAAAACCCGACGCTTGTTTCTACACTGCACCCGGCCGCCCCCGCGCTGCTGAGGGTGAAATTTCTGTGTGGACTTGTGTCCCCCCCGGTGCCCTACAAAACCCCCCTGGTCTGCCCTCCGAAGACGCGGGTACTTACCTGCAAGCAGACCGGAACCGGGGCCCCCCCTTCTCTCCATTCTAGCCTATGTGTTTTGGGCACCACTTTGAACTCTGCACCTGACCGGCCCTGAGCTGCTGGTGTGGTGACTTTGGGGTTGCTCTGAACCCCCAACGGTGGGCTACCTTGGACCAAGAACTGAACCCTGTAAGTGTCCTACTTACCTGGTAAAACTAACAAAAACTTACCTCCCCCAGGAACTGTGAAAATTGCACTAAGTGTCCACTTTTAAAACAGCTATTTGTCAATAACTTGAAAAGTATACATGCAATTTTGATGATTTGAAGTTCCTAAAGTACTTACCTGCAATACCTTTCGAATGAGATATTACATGTAGAATTTGAACCTATGGTTCTTAAAATAAACTAAGAAAAGATATTTTTCTATATAAAAACCTATTGGCTGGATTTGTCTCTGAGTGTGTGTACCTCATTTATTGTCTTGTGTATGTACAACAAATGCTTAACACTACTCCTTGGATAAGCCTACTGCTCGACCACACTACCACAAAATAGAGCATTAGTATTATCTATTTTTACCACTATTTTACCTCTAAGGGGAACCCTTGGACTCTGTGCATGCTATTCCTTACTTTGAAATAGCACATACAGAGCCAACTTCCTACAGGCACCTCTTTGACCTTCGCACCTGACCGGCCCTGAGCTGCTGGTGTGATAACTTTGGGGTTGCTCTGAACCCCCAACGGTGGGCTACCTTGGACCAAAAACTCAAACCTGTAAGTGACTTACTTACCTGTGAAAACTAACAATAACTTACCTCCCCCAGGAACTGTGAGAATTGCACTGTGTCCACTTTTAAAACAGCTTATTGTGTTTTATGTAAAAAGTATACATGCTAAAGTAATGATTCAAAGTTCCTAGAGTACTTACCTGCAATACCTTTCAAAAGAGCTATTACATGTAAAATTTGAACCTGTGGTTCTTAAAATAAACTAAGAAAATATATTTTTCTATAACAAAACCTATTGGCTGGATTTGTCTCTGAGTGTGTGTACCTCATTTATTGTCTATGTGTATGTACAACAAATGCTTAACACTACTCCTTGGATAAGCCTACTGCTCGACCACACTACCACAAAATAGAGCATTAGTATTATCTCTTTTTACCACTATTTTACCTCTAAGGGGAACCCTTGGACTCTGTGCATGCTATTCCTTACTTTGAAATAGCACATACAGAGCCAACTTCCTACAATTACTCCAGTCACTGTCGCTTAGGAGGCCCAGGATCATGTTCTGTTTTTAAAGAAAGTACTTAGCGACAAGCAATGAAAACCATTTATTATTTGTTTGAGAAAATTTCATGAGCTCATAGCTGCCTTCTACATACTTCAGAGGTGAATGGCACTTTTTGAGAAGATTTAGTTTAAGTGGGTTTAAATTGATAATACAAAATGCACATGTGTGCAACAAATCAGTGTTCTGGATTAAAAGAGATACATATTGTTCATTATTTTGTAGTTTTCTATATAGAGCAGACCTGCCTCAAGGTGTCAAATACAGAGAAAGTTAATAGACAATAGTACATCAGCTGCTGGTAAGCGGTTACAGAATCACTCCAGGGAAATTACATAGATCTGAGACACATGAATACAGTAATGTTTGAGGGATAGGAATGGAAAGAGAGGAAAATAAGAAGTCTGCCACCAGGAGTGGGACTCAATGACTCACCCAGCTGGTGGCAAGTGATTAGAGAAAATGTTCTGTTTTAAGTTTTTTGCTAGCATGTTACTGGGATTGGGGAGTATAAGATACAGGGAACGTTCGGGAGAGATTAGAGAAGAGGGCTTCATTCAAAGTTGTTTCTTTTTGTGGTTCTGGATATCCATTTACAATTAGGTGGCCACTTGACTTCATGTCACCACAAACACCATTTTCATTTCTGGGACTTAGGCCCTCATTCCAACCCTGGCGGTCATGGACCGCCAGGGTAGAGGGACACGGAAGCACCGCCAACAGGCTGGCGGTGCTTCAATGCCCATTCTGACCACCGCGGTCAGAAAAGGGGATCCGGCGGTTTCCCGCCGGAATACCCCTGGCTGGGCTGAATCTCCATGGCGGCGCTGCTTGCAGCGCCGCCATGGAGATTCCGACCCCCTTCCCGCCATCCTGTTTCTGGCGGTTTTTACCGCCAGGAACAGGATGGCGGGAACGGGAGTCGTGGGACCCCTGGGGGCCCCTGCACTGCCCATGCCGCTGGCATGGGCAGTGCAGGGGCCCCCTAACAGGCAACTGCACCCGTAGCAGCCCTGCAACACCGCCGGCTCCATTCGGAGCGGCTTCATTGTTGCAGGGCCTTTTCCGCTGGGCCGACGGGTGCTCCTTTGGCGGGCGCCCGCCGGCCCAGCGGGAAAGCCAGAATGGAGCGGCCAAATGGCGGTGACCGCATGCCGCGGTCAGAATGACCGCCTTAATGTTGTGATTAAATGCATTCTGAGTGTTGTAGTCCTAGTTTGCTTCCATTGAAGTAAATAGACTAACACACCTTATAACAATGATTTGTGGATTAAAACAACACATAAATAATGTCGCTGATGACATGAAGTGAGGTAGTCATTCTGAGTCCAGGAAAAGTGTGCTACAAGTTGTGCATAGATCACTTGGTAAATTAATTTCCATGCAAGGTCATCTGGATCCCTGGATGCTTGTTTTTTAAGTCAAAGAGCATGATTTGAATTTGATGCATGCTGGTTGGGGAAATAAATGGTGTTATTTTGTTGTGGTGGTGATGTGGTCACATTTTATTTGATGTAGGGTCAGGTAGGCAGAAGCATGCAGGATGATTAACAATGGACACCACAATGTTTCAGGGAGGCCTGTCGGCATGGAATTGCCATCATCCGTATGGAGCAGATTAAGAGTCTGGATGGTCTAGCAGAATTTGTTTAAAGCCAGGAAGGGTTTCATACTGAATAGGAGGTTCTGTGGAAAGTTTGCTATGTTGGTTGCATTCTTTATGTGATTCTTAAAAGACACTTTCTTTCTGTATATGATAGAATCACCCAGTGGCATTCCAGATCTTCCCTAGCCACATGCTTATGGTAGTCTCAAACTCTGCTATCCATTTGGGAACTACATTTTAGATCAGTGTTTCTATGATGCTTTTTAGGAATATAAATACTCTCAAAGTTAGACTGAATTGCTGATCTATTTAGCAAACATCCATATTTGGGTGGTGTTAGAAATGGATGTTGTTAAAGTAGAATGTTGTGTTGTTTGGTGACAGCTTACTTACAACTTAATTGAAAGAAAACAGCTTGATGAGTCTGTTGAGAATACCTTAAAAACAGTGTAAACATTAAAAAAAGGAGAGGGTCTAAGCATGAAGCCCCAGACGACTAAACCTTTGAGATGTCTAAAGGTAGACTGCATTGATGCTAAAGCAAGTGCTTGAGAATTACCAATTTCAAGCCCCATGATTGCACCATGGTCCTGATGCCAGGTGAGTGCCACCTGGACATTAGGATAGAGAGCGGTTTTTGAGGGCAGCTCACAAATCGAGAAAAATGTCATCTAGGGCCACTGTCAGCATTTCATTGCTGTAGGCTCAAAGGAAATCCACATGGACAGCATCTAGAGCATCTATGTCATCCAAGTATGTCATGTGTTTAGTACTCATCATTTGCTTAAGGACTTTTGCAGCAGCCGTAAGAAGTAAAATTAGGATATGGTGTGCTGAACTTTCCAGATCACAGAGTAGCCTGCTTCAGGGTAGGAAGGACAACAAATGAGAGAAAGTATTGATTATGAATAAAACAAAGGACCGTTGCAATTGATTCCACTTCTTTTTTGATCTGACTGTTAAGGCATGGATCAGAATCGGAGCAGTACTTGACATTTGCTAGACTGATATATATATAAAAATATATACCCACTCCAGGATAAGAAAAAAAGGCATTACATTGCTTCAGACTAATATGTCAGTATGGAGTATGTTTCAGGCAGGTCGCTCCCCTTCACCGCTGCCTCTGTTCCAGGTGCCGGGTTTTGGATTTTGGATTTTACTTAGTTTTTAAAATTTTCCCGCTCCCTGCCACTACATTCCCGCGTCCCCGCCCCCCTCCCTCCACCTCAGTTCTCTTTCTCCCGCCCTTGCGTCCCTTCGGCACTGCCCCCCTGCTCTCCCATTCGCTGTTTCCCCTCCCTCCTCCCTGCTGCCACTCCCTCCCACCTCCCCTCATATGGCAGCCATGGAGCAGATGCACCGCTGGCGCGCCAAAGGCGTGCCTAAGGCAAGCCCGTCTGCGCCCAGACCGCGCCCAGCGCCAGTCGCCCTGGCCCACGCGCCCCCCTCACCACCAATCACTGCTACACAGCCAATGACCTCCACGCCCTCAATCCAGGACGCTCCACCATCTGCTTCCAGTCCACTCCGAAGCACACCAAAGGACCCTTCTCCTGCAGAGCCTGCAACTTCACCTGCACCCTAACCACCAAGCTCCTACCCAGAGCCGCAGACAACCACCTTAGCTGCATTCTGCTCAACACCCGTTCCGTCCAGAAGCATGCAATCGAACTATGGGACCTACTGACCTCATCATCACGTGACGTCGCATTTCTCACCTAAACCTGGATAAATTCGGCCTCGGAACCAGACATAGCCATAGCCATACCTGAAGGCTACAAGATCACCAGAAGAGACCGCACCAACAAACCAGGAGGAGGAATCGCCATAGTCCACAAAAGCACCATCAGAGTCTCCACCAGCTCCCACGACACCATCAACTCCGCTGAGCACCTCCATTTCAAAATCCACGTCAACGCCAACACCACCCTCAGAGGAACACTAGTCTACAGACCGCCGGGCCCCCCATCTCACTTCTGCGATGACATCGCAGACATCATCAGCACCCAAGCCCTCACCTGAACTGACTACATCCTCCTCGGTGACCTGAACTTCTACCTAGAAAACAACAGCGATATCAACACCACCAACCTACTCGCCAACCTTGGCCTCAAGCAACTCGTCAAGTCGCCCACCCACACCGCAGGACACACACTCGACCCCATCTTCTCAGCCAGCAACCACGTCTCCTTCAGCCACACCACCGAACTCCACTGGACCGACCATCGCTGCATCCATTTCTCCTTCCAGAAGCCGGTCACTCACCACTCAACCCCGCCGCTATTGGAACAGAACTCGACAGAACATCTGATCTCCATCCTCGCCCAGGCACCTCCTCCTATGACCTGGGACCCCAACTCAGCTGCCAACAACCTGCATCAATGGATAGACGACTGCACCAACACCCTTGCACCACTCAAACAACCCTCGGACATCCACCACAGATCCAAGGCCAGCTGGTTCACCCCCGACCTACAGGCCTCCAAACAGGAATGCAGAAGAATGGAGAAAACCTGGCGCCTTGTCCCTACCGAATCCAACCGCATCGCCCTAAAGACTGCCATCCGCAAACATCACCAGCTGATCCGCACCACCAAAAGAACCTACTACAAAAGCCACATAGACACCAACGCTCACAACAACAGAGAGCTCTTTGGCATTATCAAAGAACTCTCCAACCTTAAGCCCTACTCCTACGAACCCCTGCCATCACAGGAGCTCTACAACTCCCTCGCCACTTACTTCAGTCGAAAGATCAAAGACATCCAAAACAGCTTCAAACCCCAGACCCACCAGCCAACCACAGGCAGCCCCGAACCCAACGGACCAAGCAACGTTAACCCTCTATATGCCTGGACCCACGTCAGCAATGAAGACACCATCAACACCATGGCCTCCATCCACTCCGGCTCCCCCTCGGACCCCTGCCCACACCAGATCTTCAACAAAGCCAGCGACATCATCACCCCCCCATCTCCGCGCCATCATCAACAGCTCCTTCGAGACAGCCACCTTCCCGGAGAGCTGGAAACACGCCGACGTCAACACACTGTTGAAGAAACCCAAGGCAGACCCAGATGACCCCAAAAACTACTGGCCCATCTCCCTCCTCCCCTTCCCAGCGAAGGTCATTGAGATAATCATGAACAGCCAACAATCCAGCTTCCTGGAAGACAGCAAAGTGCTCAATACCTCCCAATCCGGATTTCGCAAGAACCACAGCACTGAGACCGCACTCATTGATGCTACAGATGACATCAGGAACATGCTCGACGAAGGCGAAACTGCAGCACTCATCCTCCGGGACCTCTCCGCAGCCTTTGACAGCGTTTGTCACCACACCCTTCGAACACGCCTCCACAACGCCGGGATCCGCGGCAAGGCCCTCCAATGGATCTTTTTATTCCTCTCCGGCAGAACCCAGAGAGTCCGCCTTCCGCCTTATCTGTCCGAATCCTCCAAGACCATCTGTGGCGTCCCCCAGGGATCCTCTCTCAGCCCAACACTTTTCAAGGTTTACATGGCTCCTCTCGCCAACATCGCAAGATCCCACCACATCAACATAGTATCCTACACAGACGACACCCAGCTGATCATCTCCCTCACGAAAGACCCTACAACAACAAGAAACAACCTCCACAATGGACCTCACGACATCGCCAACTGGATGGAATCAAGCCGCCTCAAGTTAAACACAGACAAAACAGAGATTCTCATCTTCAGCAGCAACCCCTCCGCTTGAAATGATTCCTGGTGGCCTACCTCCTTAGGAGCCGCACCCACACCCGCCACCCAAGTACAAAACCTAGGAATCATCTTGGACTCAGCACTCATCATGACTCAGCAGGTCAACGCAGTCTCCTCTTCCTGCTACAACACCCTTCGCATGCTCCACAAGATTTTCAAGTGGATTCCCATTGAAACCAGAAAGACTGTCACCCACGCCCTGGTCAGCAGCAGACTGGACTACGGCAACGCACTCTATGCAGGAACCACGGCCAAACTACAAACGAAAATGCAACGTATCCAAAACGCCTCTGCCCAACTCATCCTCGACATCCCACGCCGCGACCACATCTCTGCCCACCTCAGAGACCTACACTGGCTAGCCGTATCGAAGAGGATTACCTTTAAACTACTCGCCCACACACACAAAGCCCTCCACAACACAGGTCCGGCCTACCTCAGCAGCAGACTCACCTTCCACACTCCCGTCCGCCAGCTCCGCTCCGCCAGCCTCACCCTCGCCTCCGTCCCCCGCATTCGCCGCACCACTGCCGGAGGAAGATGCTTCTCTCACCTCGCCACCAAGACCTGGAACTCCCTACAGCTCCACCTACGCCAGACCCAGGACCTCCTGACTTTCAGGAAATGCCTCAAAACATGGCTATTCGACCAGTAGTTTCCACCCCCCCCAGCGCCTTGAGACCCTGACGGGTGAGTAGCGCGCTTTATAAATTGCGTGATTGATTGATTGATTGATTGGAGATTAGTGAATGACAGCATAACATGTACACAGAAATTTGGGAAAGGTTGACTCATGACTGCAGCCCTTCATATGTGGCAAGCGTCATCCTTCTAGGAGCCACTTGAGATTAGATTCAACTGGTAAATTAGGTGGAGTGGAGATTAAAATTTTGTATTTAATGCAAGTAGACACGGCTCTGTAGGTGATTCCTGTATTGAACAATGTTTTCACTCTAATAGTGCTAATGCTCAACCCTGTCCATGTATTGAGGTTAAATGTTTCAGCTGTGTATACTTACTCTAAAAGAAAATAAATACTGGAAGAAAAAAGTATTAAAAAAAGAACCAACTTTTACAGAGTTGACAATGTCTGTCAAATAATAGGACTCTGAACAACATAAGTCTAACAGGTATGTACATTTCTATTTATTCTCGTGGCTTGCGTTATATATTTGACTGCATACACATTCTTTTATTTGATTTCTTTTTCAGTCACTGGTAAAAAATAATGTATTGTAGGATGAAGGGAATGTCAGTTTAAAAAAGTGCAGCTGTGCTATTGAGGTGAAAGGTAGAATTCCAGTTTATGCTTTTGAAAGGAGTGTCAAAGCTTATCCTTTAATTAGCTGTCTTGTTCATGGCAGTAGTTGGTTTTTACCTTTTCAAATTCAATTTGCCTGCTTGACCTAGCCATGTCATTCCGTTCACGGTCTTTAGAATCTATGGCTTTAATAAAATGCTTTCCTGATCATGCATTGGTACTATGTTGGACCATAGTATCATTTACTTAGAAGATGTTCATTCTTTTGTGAGCATTGCCAGCTGATTGTAACGAAAGTGAACAATCTTCTTCTTCTAGTCTTGTAATTTGATGGAAATGACTGTTTTCTCCCCAGATGCCACATTGTGTGTGATTTGCCAGGACCGCAATTCTCTGCGTCAGACTGTGGTTCGGCTTGAACTGGAAGACGAGTGGCAGTTCCGTCTAAGAGATGAGTTTCAAACTGCTAATTCCAAAGAAGACCAACCCCTTTTCTTTCTGACTGGGAGACATGTTTAACCGGATACCTCACAGTGACAGCGCTAAATAACCAAAACATGCCATTGGACAAAGGTTGCGTTTGTTTCTTGTTGACATCGGTTTGCAACTTAATATGGACATGTTGCACAACAAGTCATCAACCAGAGCCAACTGAGTAACTTCATTTGTTAAAAATGAGAATGGTCCTATTTGTGAGCTCTTCTGTTTCCTACATTTTAGAAATGTGTTTCAGATTAGAGATGTGGCCTGGTAACTTATTATACCAGGAAAAGGTTTTAAATGTAAAATGATATCATTTTTTTTCATTGTACCTAATTTTTATCATTTTATTGTATCATGTATGTACAAAAAGGAAGCATCCACCAAAGTGAAAGGGAAACTTTCAACACTGCCATTTCGATACGCCACTGGTGTGTTCTTAATGTATTGTGTAAAAAGCAGCATTTTATTTTATTTTGGAGAACAAGTTAATGGGAAAGACATATATTTTTGGGCTGGATGGTAACAGATAAGAAACTCTTAAGTACTGTTTTCTTCAAGCTAAAATATTCAGCTATTTCCATGGATATTGTTATCTTGGTGGCTGCCAACTTTTTTTAATGGCCTAGCACTGGTTGGGTTCTCCAGAAACCTTTTCCCAAAGAGGTTTTACTCCGAGGCACTGGTGATACCAAGTCCTCCTTGGGTCTACTGGTGTCTCTGAAAATGATTACATTCTGAGTGTACATTAAGCAGAGCCTATGCATCAAGGTTTTTGTTTTCTGTGCAAATGGAGGGGGACATTGAAAATTGTGCCTTAATTCCCACCTGATTACCGGCCAAGGTGATCCCGATCCTGGCTTCTCCCAGCACAGCCTGTAACAAGTGCCACAGTCAGTGTCACCTCATTGCGGTATACTTGTAGCACATAATGATTCTACCACTTCGCATTTCAGAATTTGCACAGAAATTGCTAATGGCTATATCACATGTGGATACGCACCGTGCATGTTGTGCATGCACACAACCACAGTACTAAATGAGTGGACTACAGCAGATTTAAATTCACCAGCCCCATGCCAAACTCCCCATGTCACAGCCCATACCACTCCCCAAGACTGAGAGATCTTGGTAAATTGCAGTTTGTTTCCAGCAAAGAAAATGTTAACAACTATGATGCAGAAGGAGGAGTACAGTGAGAAGCCAGGTTGTGTAATAATTGTGAGCACTGCCGAGATCCAGTATATTCATCCTAGACAATGATGGGCTATATATAATATCCAATACTTGTCATTTGTGAAGTGTGAAAGGACTGACCCTTTATTCTGTCCTTCAGGTAATACACGCCAGATTATACAGTATGATAGTGAAACACCATCTCGAAGAGAGACCATAACTGTGTTACTCATGCAGAGTGGCCTAATCATGACCTTTAAAATGTAGATTTTTCTAGTTTTTAATGACGGAAAGTCTTAATTTTATTAAAGACACGGAGGCGAGTATTATGCGTTCTTTTCTTGCTTTAATTTAGACAGCAGCAAGTGAAAAAACTACAAATCCCATGGGTGCAGAAAAGATCTGCCAATGGGAAGCATTCTGAAGTACATAAACGATAACCAATGAACATGGATGTATGGCATTATGACGTAACTGGACTGCAAGCAGCCCTCTTTTCTTGCGCTAAACATTTCAACTAGTACGAAATAAAGGAACAATAGAAGCCAAAATGAGAACAGCCATAATAAACGATAACAACTCTGAGCAAAAGTTCATAAGTCTAGGAAACTGATGGTGAAGAGAAGCACAGTGATGATCCGCCAGGCAGAGAAGAGGATAAGGAGATATGGAAGACGTTGAAGGGTTATCCACATCATGACTGTAGAGTTTAGGTAGCAGGTTGGACTGACGATGTTGACACTAAGGGGATGGGAAAGAAAAAATAAACAATAGTTACTACGTAAGGGTGGGATAATACTCGCCTCCGTGTCTTTAATAAAATTAAGACTTTCCGTCATTAAAAACTAGGAAAATCTACATTTTATGACAAGACCAGAGGCTCCTATTATGCGAGTTTAAAGCAAATTAATGACATTTGAAGACATATTACCTACTGGTTTACAATAAAATACTCTAAAAACATTGTCATTAGACCAATCTGCAGATCTAAGAATGTCCTCAAGGCGGGAACCCGTCCAAAAAGCTTTGGACGCCATCGTACCTCTGGCAGAGTGAGCTCCAAAAATAGAAGTGTCAATATCAGCCAAGGACATAATCCACTTAACCCAGCGAGCCAAAGTGGGCGACGACACCGGTTTATGAGGTTTCCTGAAGGAGATAAGCAATTGATGGGTTGAGGACGTTCTTAGATGAGCAGTCATAAGTTTATAAGCTTTTAAACATTGTGCAACACATAATTTAGGATGATCAGGAAAATATGGATAAAAATCAGACTGTAAATTTGTTTTTGTTCTACGAGACACGGTAAAAGTTACACCAGACGGAGTAAACTGTCTTGCGGAGATATCTAAGGCTTTGACATCAGAAATTCGTTTGATAGAAACAAGACACAAAAACATGGTGAGTTTAGCTGACAACATCTTCAAAGAAAGGGAAGAATTATCAGGCCATGAGAGGAAAAAATGTAGAACTACATTAACATCCCATAAAAATCTGTACTTAGGTAACGGAGGATTGGCAAACTTTACTCCCTTTAAAAGACGACAAATAAGTGGGTGTTCTCCCACCGGTTTTCCGTTGACAAAGTTGTGATGAGAAGAAATGGCTGATCTGTATAGATTAATAGTACGATATGCTTTGCCCTTACTGCCCTCAGCGGCGAGGAAGTTTACTATAAAGGAGACATCTGTTGAAAGGGAATCGATGTGTTTTCCCAAACACCAGCTATGCCATAAAGCCCAAGCTGATTTGTAAGCTTTCGATGTTCCAGGAGCCCAGGATTGTCTGATGTATTCTGAAGCTTGTGCCGAAATGAGAGGGAAACTTCGGGAACCCCAGAAATTTTCCATGCAGAAAGGGACAGGGCGTTGTCGAGAATGAGGTTGTGGGGATGTTGCAGGGGATCTAAAAGAAGTTCCGGGAAAGAAGGGATGAGAAGGGGAAAGTCTGTAGTTAATTCCAGAAGGGTTGGAAACCAAATCTGAGATTGCCAGAAAGGTGCAATGAGAATTAGAGTAGCTTGCTGACGGCGGACTTGAGCTAACACCCTGCTGATCATGACGAAGGGGGGAAAAGCGTGTGAGAGGAACTTGGACCAATCTTGAAGGAATGCATCCGAGGCCAGGGCCAAAGGATCCGGACGCCAACTGAAAAATTAGGGAAGTTGTGAGTTGAGACGAGATGCGAACAAGTCGATCGTCATGGGTCCCCATTTGTTTTGAAGGAAACGGAAGAACGATGGATGTAGCATCCAATCGCTCGAGTCGTGGAGATGACGTGAGTGCCAATCGGCGACAGAGTTGAGAGTTCCCGGAAGATATTCTGCATGAACCGAAATTTGGTTTGTAAGGCAAAATTCCCAAAAGCTCTTTGATAATTCTGCTAGAGGTTTGGATCTTGTTCCTCCAAGATGGTTTATGTAGCGGACCGCAGAAATATTGTCCATTCTGAGAAGAATAGCGCAACAGACCCTGTTCTTTGCGAGGCTTCTGATTGCAAAGGAGCCTGCAAGCATCTCTAAACAATTGATATGCAATTTGGACTCCTCTAACGACCATAAACCTCCAGTCGAGATTGAGCCACAGCGGGCCCCCCAGCCGGTTAGGCTTGCATCTGACTCTAATACAAGATCTGGGGCTGATGGAAAAATATTATTAATGGGGATATAACATGTTTAGCCTTAGCCTTTCGTTTTAGTGATGTACCATCAGGCGTATTATTCTCCTTACTTGGAGTCTTTTGAGGAGCTGCGTCCTCTGCCATGGGTAAGGACCCCTCACCAGTCTTTAGCGCCAATTTTTTTACACTTTTTGACTTGGGGGAAAGGCGCTGTCTGCAAACCCCTGCAGACTGGGTAGATAAAGTCTTGTTTAACATTTTCAACATTGAACCTTCTAAATTTTTTGTTAATTTGTTCATAGAAGTATTTACAGCTTGTTGTACAGAGTTCTGAATAAACATATTAATATCTTGTTTAATGGCAGACACTTCCTCCTGGTCAACCTGAGGTGAAGGGGAACTGCCAGACTCCATTTTTGCCAACAAAGTAAAATATTAGGAAAAAAAGAAACAAACTTCTCAGAATACCGCTTAAGGGTTAATGGAAAAAGAGGGGGAGTGTAAATAATCAATAAGCCCCGCCCCGGGGTGTAGACTAAGACGTTTCTGAGGAAGGTGAGCTGAGGCAGAACAACGAGAGAAGAAAAAGGAAAACCGGGCCGGTAAGAAAACAAATTTCCTTGAAAACACGGTTGAAAAAGGGCTATCCGGGACGTGCGACGGCAGGAACTCCTCTCTCCTCAAGCGCGAGCCGAAATAACGTCTGACCGCTTGAGGAGCGGGAGAAACGCTGGGAAATGCGGCGCGCGTGCGAAGGGAGCGAGAAGCAGGGAAATAAAAATGTTTCATAAACGTGCGGCAACTTGCCGACTGAGCAAGGACGTGACGGAGACAAATAAATGCATTCGCGTGCCTAACCACGCTTCAATATAAAAAACGACATTTAGTAAAACAAAAATAGTACAGAATAGAAAGAAAATATGACTTAACTGGCTTGTGAGCAGCAAGAAAAGAGGGCTGCTTGCAGTCCAGTTACGTCATAATGCCATACATCCATGTTCATTGATTATCGTTTATGTACTTCAGAATGCTTCCCATTGGCAGATCTTTTCTGCACCCATGGGATTTGTAGTTTTTTCACTTGCTGCTGTCTAAATTAAAGCAAGAAAAGAACGCATAATAGGAGCCTCCGGTCTTGTCATAAAATCTTCTGCATTCAGAACTTTGTGGTTTTTATGTCACAGGTTTAAATCATAACAGGATAAGGGGAGATCTTTATCCTTTGTGGTCAATTAAAGAGTACCAATGTATTTTGTGTGGTAATAATTGCATATAAAAAGTATTGTTCTATGTAAATGTCCATAGACTTAAACATTCATAAATAATAGATTATTATTTTGTCAAGTTTGAGAGGTAGACTTGAGTATATATCTTCTGCTTTGTCTGTGACTTTGACTCATTCGCATTCAGTCACTAGAACTTTAATCTTGCCTGGTCTGCTATAAAACAGATGAGAACGTGTATTTAAAAAAAAATCTTCCAGCCACCACTATAGAAAGAGTAAAGTTGCCCACACAGGCAGAAATATCTTTGGGAAGTATTGCACCATTTTTAGACACAAGCCTATTGACAAATGGGCAGTAATCTGAGTGAGGACGTCTTCTATTCAAATGTGCTATGAACTAAGTTGCTGACCATTTGCAAAAAATCTCACTACCTATGAAGATCTGCTGCAGAAGATCTGCAGGGAAGCAAGACGGACTTACTTATCTAACTATGTTGGGAAAATGATGCTAACGTGACTTCTGTTGCTTGGCGAGAGACTATGTTAGACAGCTTGGCGTTCTCAAATTCCTTGTGTCTTGTCATCTCAGTTGACAAGAAAGGTTATGAAAATCATTTTAAAACTTGAGAACCTCCTAGAACACAGTGCCAATTTGAAGGCTAGTACATAGAAACGTATTTTTCTGATGGAAAAGATTGTATTCCTTTTTGCGCTTTTGGTTATCATTGAAATGATCATTGTCAGGGATATAAATATATTGGAGGAGCTAAGGTTTTGTCATATAGCCAGTCTTGTCACACAAAAGTAAACCGTTGGCACCAACCACTTTGTGGCCTGCTGAGAATTTTCAGGTTGTGCTGTGTGATACTGCAAACGGATGACACAGGACGTACATATATTTTTGTTAATCAAACTGGCAGCTCACTTCTTTCAACACATACAATAAAGATAAAGAGGCAGATTTATCAAGGCTCTGTGTGGATGGAAAATCATACAGAGGGACTCCAAGGGCAAAAAGTCTTTATACGGTGTATACTTTCTATGCAAAATGGTTTTGCATTAGAATAGTGCCCTTTTTACCACAAATAGTGCTTTGTGCTGTTTTAAGTCGGTGTGTTCCATGGGTGGTGCCGGGCATACCAGGGCAACCAACCCTTGTTCTTGATGCAAAGCCCAGTTTACTAATATTGACACACCTTGTCTTGTATACAAAACTAATGCTTCCTATAGACTGGCATAAAGTTTTAGAAATCTTGTTATGTCTACTAACATTTCTTACATTGTATGTGTGCTGCAATTAATAGCACAAATTCAATGAGTGAAATTTTGAATGTTTTCTAGGCATAACATCATGCACAATCCTTGGCACAGTTCTGCAAAGATGTGTGTGTGGAACAAGTAGACATCCTGTTTATGTACCAAGGCAGTCGTAGAAAGCAGCAGCAGGCCATATTTAGTGAATATGGCTCTGCCCTGCTTTCTCCCTCTACAGCAATGCAGCGCTGTAACTTTGGTTTTGGTACTGTGTTGCGCTATAATTAGGTATACTTGCCACAAGCAGTAGTGGTGGTCAGATTCTATTAAGGAGGTTGCCCCGCAAAACAGATAAAAAGCACTTGTTACTATGCTTAAGTTAGTTTCAGCTATATGTTTATTGCAGGATAGAGTCAAATTGTCTCTCGTCCATGTATTCCTAGTTATTTTAGTGCTATTCTAGCTAATACGTTACACTTTACTGCATAATCATTAAACCTTCAGGCTCTTTTCATAATCACCTCAGGATTTTTGTCGTTCCACATGTTAAGCCAGGCGCTACAAGCGGGATGTACTGTTTTTTTCTCTTTAACAAAGACACTCCCAATCGAAATGAGTGAAGATACTTTTGTGCAGTTCTCAAACAAGCAGGTTGAAGCATCTGCTGTACGAAGCCCATTCATAGAGGTCTGCTCACTCCAGCAGTTGTGTATATAGTGTTCATTTAATTTCCTGCACAGCCTAACAACTGTTTACCTTTTCTGAATTTAGCTAATCTAATTCCAAAGATAAATACTTTGCAATCACTTCATTGCTATACAGATTTGAGCTCTGCTCCAACTTTCTTACCTGCTGTTTGAGTATCACTTGCCGAGGTGCCTACTCCGTATCAGAAAACATGCAATATGTTTTCTAATTCTTACACTGGATAAACAGCTCATCTTCATGAGCTTTAGAAATCTCACAAAATAAGTTTATTTTGGCAGATAAACTAGTTGCAATGTAACTTTGAATAGTACGACTGTGCCAAAGCTAACCCCAGCATAGATGTATTGACTGAAAGCTTTAGCTTGATGTTTACACAAGTATTTTGTTAGACAATGGAATTTGTACATTTTAATTTGCTTATTTTTCCTTTGTGGAAGAAGTGTTGTGTTTTTAGTCAATATGTTTTATTGTACATAGCATATTCTGTGAATTTTATTTCACTGTTCATTTCTGTTTGGTTGGTTAATTTAAATACATTTAAATAAAAATGTTACATTAAAATCGGAGTCCTTTGTCATTAATACAACTACAAACAAATTGTTACATCATTCTAGTTGTATTTAATTGCCCTACTATGCATAATTCAGCAGTTACACATACAATATTTTGACTTGAAGTAAATCAGAATAAATTGCATCAGTATGAAAATACCAGCATCAGCTAGCCAACCGTGGATGCCCGCAAGCTGCATTATTAATTACTCTGATTGAATGTGAGTAGTTCATTCGAATTTGGGGCCAGATGTAGCAAAGGGTTTGTGCCTCGCTAACAGCGAAAAACACCGTTTGCGAGGCGCAAAAGCCTCTTTGCTATGCAGAAATGCATTTTGCGAGTCGGATCCGACTCGCAAAATGCATTTCCGACTCGCAAATAGGAAGGGGTGTTCCCTCCCTATTTGCGACTCGCAATGCAATTCAATTCCATTTGCGGTCGCAAATGGAATCGCAGTTACCTTCCATTTGAAGTGGATGGTAACCCAGTCGCAAACGGGAAGGGGTCCCTATGGGACCCCTTCCCCTTTGTGACTGAAAAAAATAATATTTTTTCAGAGCAGGCAGTGATCCAATGGACCACTACCTGCCCTGAAAAAATCCGAAACTAAAGGTTTCGAATTATTTTTCACAGTGCAGCTCGTTTTCCTTTAAGGAAAACGGGCTGCACTTTGAAAAAAAAAAACTGCTTTATTAACAAGCAGTCACGGACATGGTGGTCTGCTGTCTCCAGCAGGCCACCATTCCCGCGAGTGCCCATACTCGCAATGGGGTCGCAAACTGCGACTCACCTCATTAATATTAATGAGGTGGGTCTTTGCGACCCCATTGCGAGTTGCAGAAGGTGTCTGAGACACCTTTCTGCATTCCAAATTGCGAGTTGCAATTTGCGAGTCGCAGGGACTCGCAAATTGCAAGTCGCAATTTGTTTTTTTGCTACATCTGGCCCTTGATGTTTTTGTTACGCTGGAGCTCTCCTAGACCAAATCTCAAATAGATTTAGATTCCCTTTTCAGTCATGGGTCAGATTTCATATATTTTCATGCAGCGCAAATGTGTTGCCCTGCACAGCGTTATGCAAGCAGTGAACAGCACAGAGTCATACCTACTCACAGTAGCCTGCTGCTGCTGCCACCCCCTACACTGTCCCTCTAATAAGGCTATCTTGCTTGAAGCACAGCCTTGCACCTTGGTGCAGAGGCGACTGTGCACGGTCTAGCATTATATTTGTTTTGAAGCCTACTGTGCCTGTACACATTCCTATGTGTACAGAACATCACAAAGGTTGCACCCATTGGATGTGTGCTCTGCACTTCAGTGCACAGCCAGTGCATGTTTTGTTTGAGAAATTAACACATTTCCCCTTGTTAACTCGAGGAGGCTTTATTTTTTAATGCTGAGCCAGGATTGGCTATCTTAATAGATCAGGCTTTTTGTGTCAAAACCTAGGTGTGTTTATGATGACATACCCAAGTAATGCCTACCTAGATGCAAAGTCGCACAAAGCACTTATTGCACTCAGAAAATGGCACCCCTTGTGCTAGAAAGTAAATATCCATGCACTGCTTTGCATCACTTCAGAACAGTGCGAAGCCATAGTAAACCTAGGCCTTTGTTCACAATTCGCTTCCCCTTCTAGCTTCATTGTGAGTTTACTTCCTGTTTAGCCTGTCTGCTTTACTTAGAAATATCCTAATGAATGCTAGAGAGTGATGAAGAATATCACGGCTTTCCAGTAACCCTCATTGTTAGGCCATAGCCCAAATGTTTCCCTCCTTTGTGTAAAAATACACCAATGTCCTGCTTTTACCCTCCAATATATTTTTCCAGTGCAATGTATGTCAATGGAACATTCGTGATGTACCAGGATTTCAATTACAAAGACCCTTATTTATAACAACGGTGAAAACGTTGAGAAATATTCAATGCACCTACAACTGGCCTGATTACTTAGCTGTAGTCTACGTATTTTCAAGTCTGGTTATTCTTAGTCATGGCCCTTACAAATGAGATAAATCCCTCGTCTGAGACAGAAAATGCCCATGGAAACAACTAGGGAAGACTTATTTCCCAGTGGATACAATTCTTAATTACTTGTGGCGCCCGCCTGCCATTGTATGTGTCTCTTTGTAATGTATGTGATGTAATTTGTAAGTGTTTTCTTATTGGTTCAATCAGTGTTCCTAGGTCGAGCGTACTCTGTTTTCACTTGAAAGGATTCATTTATGCACTGGCTTCTGGACGTTTTGAAGTTGTCTTCTTACGTTCCTGTTATCTCAATAAATATTCAAAATGAACAATTTGTGCCCAGGGATACGTTTGGATTAAGGTACTGTTTTTTGCTACATAGTTCATATCTCTTCCAAAGTCTCTACGCTGCCGTTTTCATTACAAAAGTACAGACATCATAGCCCCCCCACTGGCTATTGATTAATCATTTTCCAAGAAACACAAAACAGTATTCAAATATTGTATGTGGGAAATACATTCATTTATCAGTTTTTATCCTTTGCAAGGCCTCCTTCAAGGAGTTCCTTAAAAACTTCTAGACTTATAACACATTTTACACATGAAGACAAAACCTAGGCCAAAGGTTTCAGGATGGAATTGTTTCCTGAGATAATGAGCCTCCCAGGTGGATTTTGTGAGTCCTTATGTTTCTTAAAGAGGACATGTGTCCTTGGCTTTTTATTCTTGAGGAATCCGTGTTCTTTGCCAGCAAGCCAGCCACCCGTTATCCCTTGCTCAATAAGTTGTTTATTCTCTACTTTCAAAGTAGGGGTTCGATCGCCTTCCATTTGTCTATAATATGCCTCTTGTTGAATTTGGCATAATGCTTCTTGTTCATATGTTGATCGATCCATGATCACAATAGATCTACCTTTGTGGGCTGGCTTGACAGCGATGCGTTGTCCCTTTGCACTAGAGATGGCCATAAAGTTTATGGCAATCTCGGAACACAAATGGATATATAATGAGAATCCTTTTAGAAATATTATTACAACTTGGAAAAGATACTTCGACAATATCTTCCTAACGTTGAGAGGGGAGGTGAGCATGCTTTTGCAATTCGTTGATTGGTTGAGCAATAGATCACCTGATATTAAGTTCACATCAACATGGAGCAGAGAAGCAATACATTTTCTTTACCTCATCATCAAGCATGATGGAACTCAGCTTTACACTACCCCATACACTAAGGAAACTGATAGAAATACCTTTTTGCACTACTCCAGTCATCATCAGAGGAACCTCAAAGACAATTTACCATATAGTCAATTCTTAAGGATCAGGAGAAACTGTGCAAAAAAAGATGACTTCTTTCTGAATGTGAATCTGCTTGTCCAAAAATTAAAGTTAAGAGAGTATCCTTATAGACTCCTCAAAAAGCAGTGAAATGAGCCTGGTACACTGAGGGAATGTCTCCTTGAACATCAACAAAAAGAAACACCTGAAAAACTGGTTTGTGTCACAAGGTTTAATTGTAATACGCATAAGATCAAACAAATTGTACGTGAGCGTTGGAGTATGGTTTCCACATAGACACCCTTTAAGGAATTACCATTAATTGCTTAAAAAAGAGACAGGAACATTTAAGATCAACTTGTCCATTTCAATACGGAAAAAAATAGACAGTAGCAGGATTTCAAAAACCATTCTAGGGTTACCACCTATGACAGGCCACCATAAGTGCGGATACTCTATTACACATGACTCAACTATGGAAGGCAATTCATTTGTATACAATGGTGTCGAAATTAAACATAATACATTTAACAATTGTTGATCTAAAAATGTGGCATACTGCATTCTGTGCCCCTGTAAGAAGGCATACATAGGCCAGACGAGCCAAGAAATCAGTCATCGGATCAGACAGCATAAGTCTAGAATACAGTGTAAAACTATGTCTGCTCCAATGGTCCAACATTATATTCAGGACAACCATAAAGTGTCTGATACGCAATGGACAATCTTACAACATATTAAAACTGGGAATGAAAGTACACTACTAAATCAGGAAGCCTTCATGATAATGAAATTACAGACCCCTGAAAGTGGCCTCAAGGAGGTGACAGAGATAGAGCGTGTCTTCTGAAGCGGATTCCACAGGAGGCATGCATTTTGAATGTTCTTTTTCAATTACATGTACTGTACATCAAGATTGCATAACATATAGGCCCATATTTATACTTTTTGACGCTAAACTGCGCTAACGCAGTTTAGCGTCAAAAGATTTTGCGCCGTCTAACGCCATTCTGAAGCGCCATGCGGGCGCCGTATTTATGGAATGGCGTTAGCCGGCGCAAGCGGACCGGCGCTGCCTGGTGTGCGTGGAAAAAAACCACGTACACCAGACAGCGCCGGCGTAGGGGGAAAATGGCGTATGGGCGTCTTAAAATGGGGCAAGTCAGGTTACGTCGAAAAAATCGTCGTAACCCGACTTGCGCCATGTTTTTTCGACGCCCATCCCCCATCAACATGACTCCTATCATTGTAAAGATAGGAGTCATGCCCCCTTGCCCAATGGCCATGCCCAGGGGACTTCTGTCCCCTGGGCATGGTCATTGGGCATAGTGGCATGTAGGGGGGCACAAATCAGGCCCCCCTATGCCACAAAAAAAAAAAAAAAATACTTACCTGAACTTACCTTAATGTCCATGGGATGGGTCCCTCCGTCCTTGGGTGTCCTCCTGGGGTGGGCAAGGGTGGCAGGGGGGGTCCCTGGGGGCAGGGGAGGGCACTCTGGGCTCATTTTGAGCCCACTTGTCCCTTAACGCCATGCCTGACCCAGGCGTTAAAAAGCGGCGCAAAAGCGCCGTTTTTGGCCACGCCCACTCCCGGGCGTCATTTTTGCCCGGGAGTATAAATACCACGTAAAGGCCTGGGAGTAATTTTTTAAGACGGGAACGCCTCCCTTGCATATCATTAACGCAAGGAAGGGGTTCACGCTAAAAAATGACGCACTCTCCGGGCACTTTGGCGCCCGAAGCGTCTAACGCCATAGTATAAATATGGCGTTAGTTGGCGTTAGTTTAGCGTCGAATTTGCGTCGAAAAAAAACGACGCAAATTCGGCGCAAACGGAGTATAAATACGGGCCAGAATTCCCCATGTATAAGAAGAGGTTAACAAAATAGATATTGACAATGGAGTATTGGACAACTTTGTGGCGATTAATGCCTAGAAGAAGACCTTTTAATAAAACTACAATTAGGGAGTTAACTCAACGGGTAAGTACTTTCCCTGCATTGCTTTTAAGTGAATGATACAGCTGGTAGTAAAAAAACTGGGGATCACACCTTTTTGATGTTTTTTTGAAGGAAATACGAATCCCAGGTTGTAAGGAAATGCCTCCTTGGCATGGTTACTGTAGGAAGTTGGCTCTGTATGTGCTATTTCAAAGTAAGGAATAGCATGCGCAGAGTCCAAGGGTTCCCCTTAGAGGTAAAATAGTGGTAAAAATAGATAATACTAATGCTCTACTTTGTGGTAGTGTGGTCGAGCAGTAGGCTTATCCAAGGAGTAGTGTTAAGCATTTGTTGTACATACACATAGACAATAAATGAGGTACACACACTCAGAGACAAATCCAGCCAATAGGTTTTTATATAGAAAATTATCTTTTCTTAGTTTATTTTAAGAACCACAGGTTCAAATTCTACATGTAATATCTCATTCGAAAGGTATTGCAGGTAAGTACTTTAGGGACTTCAAATCATCAAAATTGCATGTATACTTTTCAAGTTATTCACAAATAGCTGTTTTAAAAGTGGACACTTAGTGCAATTTTCACAGTTCCTAGGGGAGGTAAGTATTTGTTAGGTTAACCAGGTAAGTAAGACACTTACAGGGCTTAGTTCTTGGTCCAGGGTAGCCCACCGTTGGGGGTTCAGAGCAACCCCAAAGTCACCACACCAGCAGCTCAGGGCCGGTCAGGTGCAGAGTTCAAAGTGGTGCCCAAAACGCATAGGCTAGAATGGAGAGAAGGGGGTGCCCCGGTTCCGGTCTGCTTGCAGGTAAGTACCCGCGTCTTCGGAGGGCAGACCAGGGGGGTTTTGTAGGGCACCGGGGGGGACACAAGCCCACACAGAAATTTCACCCTCAGCAGCGCGGGGGCGGCCGGGTGCAGTGTAGAAACAAGCGTCGGGTTTGTAATGGAAGTCAATGGGAGATCTCGGGATCTCTTCAGCGCTGCAGGCAGGCAAGGGGGGGGTTCCTCGGGGAAACCTCCACTTGGTCAAGGGAGAGGGACTCCTGGGGGTCACTCCTCCAGTGAAAGTCCGGTCCTTCAGGTCCTGGGGGCTGCGGGTGCAGGGTCTCTCCCAGGTGTCGGGACTTAGGATTCAAAGAGTCGCGGTCAGGGGAAGCCTCGGGATTCCCTCTGCAGGCGGCGCTGTGGGGGCTCAGGGGGGACAGGTTTTGGTACTCACAGTATCAGAGTAGTCCTGGGGTCCCTCCTGAGGTGTTGGATCGCCACCAGCCGAGTCGGGGTCGCCGGGTGCAGTGTTGCAAGTCTCACGCCTTTTGCGGGGAGCTTGCAGGGTTCTTTAAAGCTGCTGGAAACAAAGTTGCAGCTTTTCTTGGAGCAGGTCCGCTGTCCTCGGGAGTTTCTTGTCTTTTCGAAGCAGGGGCAGTCCTCAGAGGATGTCGAGGTCGCTGGTCCCTTTGGAAGGCGTCGCTGGAGCAGGATCTTTGGAAGGCAGGAGACAGGCCGGTGAGTTTCTGGAGCCAAGGCAGTTGTCGTCTTCTGGTCTTCCTCTGCAGGGGTTTTTCAGCTAGGCAGTCCTTCTTCTTGTAGTTGCAGGAATCTAATTTTCTAGGGTTCAGGGTAGCCCTTAAATACTAAATTTAAGGGCGTGTTTAGGTCTGGGGGGTTAGTAGCCAATGGCTACTAGCCCTGAGGGTGGGTACACCCTCTTTGTGCCTCCTCCCAAGGGGAGGGGGTCACAATCCTAACCCTATTGGGGGAATCCTCCATCTGCAAGATGGAGGATTTCTAAAAGTCAGAGTCACCTCAGCTCAGGACACCTTAGGGGCTGTCCTGACTTGGCCAGTGACTCCTCCTTGTTGCTTTCTTTGTTCCCTCCAGCCTTGCCGCCAAAAGTGGGGGCCGTGGCCGGAGGGGGCGGGCAACTCCACTAAGCTGGAGTGCCCTGCTGGGCTGTGACAAAGGGGTGAGCCTTTGAGGCTCACCGCCAGGTGTTACAGCTCCTGCCTGGGGGAGGTGTTAGCATCTCCACCCAGTGCAGGCTTTGTTACTGGCCTCAGAGTGACAAAGGCACTCTCCCCATGGGGCCAGCAACATGTCTCTACTGTGGCAGGCTGCTGGAACCAGTCAGCCTACACAGATAGTCGGATAGGTTTCAGGGGGCACCTCTAAGGTGCCCTCTGTGGTGTATTTTACAATAAAATGTACACTGGCATCAGTGTGCATTTATTGTGCTGAGAAGTTTGATACCAAACTTCCCAGTTTTCAGTGTAGCCATTATGGTGCTGTGGAGTTCGTGTTTGACAGACTCCCAGACCATATACTCTTATGGCTACCCTGCACTTACAATGTCTAAGGTTTGGTTTAGACACTGTAGGGGTACCATGCTCATGCACTGGTACCCTCACCTATGGTATAGTGCACCCTGCCTTAGGGCTGTAAGGCCTGCTAGAGGGGTGTCTTACCTATACTGCATAGGCAGTGAGAGGCTGGCATGGCACCCTGAGGGGAGTGCCATGTCGACTTACTCGTTTTGTTCTCACTAGCACACACAAGCTGGCAAGCAGTGTGTCTGTGCTGAGTGAGAGGTCTCCAGGGTGGCATAAGACATGCTGCAGCCCTTAGAGACCTTCCTTGGCATCAGGGCCCTTGGTACTAGAAGTACCAGTTACAAGGGACTTATCTGGATGCCAGGGTCTGCCAATTGTGGATACAAAAGTACAGGTTAGGGAAAGAACACTGGTGCTGGGGCCTGGTTAGCAGGCCTCAGCACACTTTCAATTGTAAACATAGCATCAGCAAAGGCAAAAAGTCAGGGGGCAACCATGCCAAGGAGGCATTTCCTTACACAACCCCCCCCCCAAACGAAAGAGGATGAGACTAACCTTTCCCAAGAGAGTCTTCATTTTCTAAGTGGAAGAACCTGGAAAGGCCATCTGCATTGGCATGGGCAGTCCCAGGTCTGTGTTCCACTATAAAGTCCATTCCCTGTAGGGAGATGGACCACCTCAACAGTTTAGGATTTTCACCTTTCATTTGCATCAGCCATTTGAGAGGTCTGTGGTCAGTTTGAACTAGGAAGTGAGTCCCAAAGAGGTATGGTCTCAGCTTCTTCAGGGACCAAACCACAGCAAAGGCCTCCCTCTCAATGGCACTCCAACGCTGCTCCCTGGGGAGTAACCTCCTGCTAATGAAAGCAACAGGCTGGTCAAGGCCATCATCATTTGTTTGGGACAAAACTGCCCCTATCCCATGTTCAGAGGCATCAGTCTGCACAATGAACTGCTTAGAATAATCTGGAGCTTTTAGAACTGGTGCTGAGCACATTGCTTGTTTCAGGGTGTCAAAGGCCTGTTGGCATTCCACAGTCCAGTTCACTTTCTTGGGCATTTTCTTTGAGGTGAGTTCAGTGAGGGCTGTCACAATGGATCCATATCCCTTCACAAACCTCCTGTAATACCCAGTCAAGCCAAGGAATGCCCTGACTTGAGTCTGGGTTTTTGGAGCTACCCAGTCCAGAATAGTCTGGATCTTGGGTTGGAGTGGCTGAACTTGGCCTCCACCTACAAGGTGGCCCAAGTAAACCACAGTTCCCTGCCCTATCTGGCATTTGGATGCCTTGATAGAGAGGCCTGCAGATTGCAGAGCCTTCAAAACCTTCTTCAGGTGGACCAGGTGATCCTGCCAGGTGGAGCTAAAGACAGCAATATCATCAAGATAAGCTGTGCTAAAGGACTCCAAGACAGCAAGGACTTGATTCACCAACCTTTGGAAGGTGGCAGGGGCATTCTTTAAACCAAAGGGCATAACAGTAAACTGATAATGCCCATCAGGTGTGGAGAATGCTGTCTTTTCTTTTGCTCCAGGTGCCATTTTTATTTGCCAGTACCCTGCTGTCAAGTCAAAGGTACTTAGGAATTTGGCAGCACCTAATTTATCAATGAGCTCATCAGCTCTTGGAATTGGATGGGCATCTGTCTTGGTGACAGAGTTGAGCCCTCTGTAGTCCACACAAAACCTCATTTCTTTCTTCCCATCTTTGGTGTGAGGTTTGGGGACTAAGACCACTGGGCTAGCCCAGGGGCTGTCAGAGCGCTCAATCACTCCCAATTCCAGCATCTTGTGGACTTCCACCTTGATGCTTTCCTTAACATGGTCAGATTGTCTAAAGATGTTGTTTTTGACAGGCATGCTGTCCCCTGTGTCCACATCATGGGTACACAGGTGTGTCTGACCAGGGGTTAAGGAGAAGAGTTCAGGAAACTGTTGTAGGACTCTCCTACAATCAGCTTGCTGTTGGCCAGAGAGGGTGTCTGAGTAGATCACTCCATCTACTGTGCCATCTTTTGGGTCTGATGACAGAAGATCAGGGAGAGGTTCACTCTCTGCCTCCTGATCCTCATCTGTTACCATTAACAGATTCACATCAGCCCTGTCATGGAAGAGCTTAAGGCGTTCACATGGATCACCCTCTTGGGGCTCCTGCTTGTGCCCAGGTCCACCAGGTAGGTGACCTGACTCTTCCTCTCTAGCACTGGGTAAGGGCCACTCCATTTGTCCTGGAGTGCCCTGGGAGCCACAGGCTCCAGAACCCAGACTTTCTGCCCTGGTTGGAACTCAACCAGTGCAGCTTTTTGGTCATACCAAAACTTCTGGAGTTGTTGGCTGGCCTCAAGGTTTTTGGTTGCCTTTTCCATGTACTCTGCCATTCTAGAGCGAAGGCCAAGTACATAGTCCACTATGTCCTGTTTAGGCTCATGGAGAGGTCTCTCCCAGCCTTCTTTAACAAGGGCAAGTGGTCCCCTTACAGGATGACCAAACAGAAGTTCAAAGGGTGAGAATCCTACTCCCTTCTGTGGCACCTCTCTGTAAGCGAAAAGCAGACATGGCAAGAGGACATCCCATCTCCTTTTGAGTTTTTCTGGGAGCCCCATGATCATGCCTTTTAATGTCTTGTTGAATCTCTCAACTAAGCCATTAGTTTGTGGATGGTAGGGTGTAGTGAATTTATAAGTCACTCCACACTCATTCCACATGTGCTTTAGGTATGCTGACATGAAGTTGGTACCTCTGTCAGACACCACCTCCTTAGGGAAACCCACTCTGGTAAAAATACCAATGAGGGCCTTGGCTACTGCAGGGGCAGTAGTCGACCTAAGGGGAATAGCTTCAGGATACCTGGTAGCATGATCCACTACTACCAGGATATACAGATTTCCTGAGGCTGTGGGAGGTTCTAGTGGACCAACTATGTCCACACCCACTCTTTCAAAGGGAACCCCCACCACTGGAAGTGGAATGAGGGGGGCCCTTGGATGCCCACCTGTCTTACCACTGGCTTGACAGGTGGGGCAGGAGAGGCAAAACTCCTTAACCATGTTGGACATATTGGGCCAGTAGAAGTGGTTGACTAACCTCTCCCACGTCTTGGTTTGTCCCAAATGTCCAGCAAGGGGAATGTCATGGGCCAATGTTAGGATGAACTCTCTGAACAGCTGAGGCACTACCACTCTCCTAGTGGCACCAGGTTTGGGGTCTCTGGCCTCAGTGTACAGGAGTCCATCTTCCCAATAGACCCTATGCGTTCCATTTTTCTTGCCTTTGGACTCTTCAGCAGCTTGCTGCCTAAGGCCTTCAAGAGAGGGACAGGTTTCTTGTCCCTTACACAGCTTCTCCCTTGAGGGTCCCCCTGGGCCTAAGAGCTCAACGTGATAAGGTTCAAGCTCCAAAGGCTCAGTTCCCTCAGAGGGCAGAACTTCTTCCTGAGAAGAGAGGTTCCCTTTCTTTTGCTGTGTTGCAGTTGGTTTCCCAACTGACTTTCCTTTCCTCTTGGTAGGCTGGGCCATTCTTCCAGACTCCAGCTCTACTTGTTCACCCTGTGCCTTGCATTGTGCTCTGGTTTTCACACACACCAGTTCAGGGATACCCAGCATTGCTGCATGGGTTTTTAGTTCTACCCCAGCCCATGCTGAGGACTCCAGGTCATTTCCAAGCAGACAGTCCACTGGGATATTTGAGGAGACCACCACCTGTTTCAGGCCATTGACCCCTCCCCATTCTAAAGTAACCATTGCCATGGGATGTACTTTTCTCTGATTGTCAGCGTTGGTGACTGTGTAAGTTTTTCCAGTCAGGTATTGGCCAGGGGAAACCAGTTTCTCTGTCACCATGGTGACACTGGCACCTGTATCCCTCAGGCCCTCTATTCTAGTCCCATTAATTAAGAGTTGCTGTCTGTATTTTTGCATGTTAGGCGGCCAGACAGCTAGTGTGGCTAAATCCACCCCACCCTCAGAAACTAGAGTAGCTTCAGTGTGGACCCTGATTTGCTCTGGGCACACTGTTGATCCCACTTGGAGACTAGCCATACCAGTGTTACCTGGATGGGAGTTTGGAGTGGAACCTTTCTTGGGACAGGCCTTGTCTCCAGTTTGGTGTCCATGCTGTTTACAGCTATGACACCAGGCCTTTTTGGGATCAAAGTTTTTACCCTTGTACCCATTGTTTTGTGAAGAGGCTCTGGGCCCACCCTCCTGTGCAGGTTTTTGGGGGCCTGTAGAAGACTCTTTACTATTTTTAGTTTTGGTTGCCTCATCACCCTTCCCCTGGGGAGTCTTTGTGACCCCTTTCTTTTGGTCACCCCCTGTTGAAGTCTTGGACACCCTTGTCTTGACCCAATGGTCCGCCTTCTTTCCCAATTCTTGGGGAGAAATTGGTCCTAGGTCTACCAGATGCTGATGCAGTTTATCATTGAAACAATTACTCAATAGGTGTTCCTTCACAAATAAATTGTACAGCCCATCATAATTACTTACACCACTGCCTTGAATCCAACCATCTAGTGTTTTCACTGAGTAGTCAACAAAGTCAACCCAGGTCTGGCTCGAGGATTTTTGAGCCCCCCTGAACCTAATCCTGTACTCCTCAGTGGAGAATCCAAAGCCCTCAATCAGGGTACCCTTCATGAGGTCATAAGATTCTGCATCTTTTCCAGAGAGTGTGAGGAGTCTATCCCTACACTTTCCAGTGAACATTTCCCAAAGGAGAGCACCCCAGTGAGATCTGTTCACTTTTCTGGTTACACAAGCCCTCTCAAAAGCTGTGAACCACTTGGTGATGTCATCACCATCTTCAAATTTTGTCACAATCCCTTTGGGGATTTTTAACATGTCAGGAGAATCTCTGACCCTATTTATATTGCTGCCACCATTGATGGGACCTAGGCCCATCTCTTGTCTTTCCCTTTCTATGGCTAGGAGCTGTCTCTCTAAAGCCAATCTTTTGGCCATCCTGGCTAACAGGAGGTCATCTTCACTGAGAGCATCCTCAGTGATTTCAGAAATGTGGGACCCTCCTGTGAGGGACTCACCATTTCTGACTAACACAGTTGGAGACAGGACTTGAGGGGTCCTGTTCTCCCTATTTAGGACTGGAGGAGGGACATTGGCCTCCAAGTCACTAATTTCTTCCTCTGTGAGGTCATCATCAGAGGGGTTGGCTTTTTCAAACTCTGCCAACAGCTCCTGGAGCTGAATTTTGGTAGGTCTGGAGCCAATGGTTATTTTTTTGATATTACAGAGAGACCTTAGCTCCCTCATCTTAAGATGGAGGTAAGGTGTGGTGTCGAGTTCCACCACATTCATCTCTGTATCAGACATTATTTTGCTAAAAGTTGGAAGACTTTTTAAAGAATCTAAGACTGTTTCTAGAATCTAATTTCAAACTTTTAACAAACTTTTAAACTCTAAAAGACAATGCTAAACAGGGACTTAACACACAAGGCCCTAGCAGGACTTTTAAGAATTTAGAAAATTTTCAAATTGCAAAAATCAATTTCTAATGACAATTTTGGAATTTGTCGTGTGATCAGGTATTGGCTGAGTAGTCCAGCAAATGCAAAGTCTTGTACCCCACCGCTGATCCACCAATGTAGGAAGTTGGCTCTGTATGTGCTATTTCAAAGTAAGGAATAGCATGCGCAGAGTCCAAGGGTTCCCCTTAGAGGTAAAATAGTGGTAAAAATAGATAATACTAATGCTCTACTTTGTGGTAGTGTGGTCGAGCAGTAGGCTTATCCAAGGAGTAGTGTTAAGCATTTGTTGTACATACACATAGACAATAAATGAGGTACACACACTCAGAGACAAATCCAGCCAATAGGTTTTTATATAGAAAATTATCTTTTCTTAGTTTATTTTAAGAACCACAGGTTCAAATTCTACATGTAATATCTCATTCGAAAGGTATTGCAGGTAAGTACTTTAGGAACTTCAAATCATCAAAATTGCATGTATACTTTTCAAGTTATTCACAAATAGCTGTTTTAAAAGTGGACACAGTGCAATTTTCACAGTTCCTAGGGGAGGTAAGTATTTGTTAGGTTAACCAGGTAAGTAAGACACTTACAGGGCTTAGTTCTTGGTCCAAGGTAGCCCACCGTTGGGGGTTCAGAGCAACCCCAAAGTCACCACACCAGCAGCTCAGGGCCGGTCAGGTGCAGAGTTCAAAGTGGTGCCCAAAACGCATAGGCTAGAATGGAGAGAAGGGGGTGCCCCGGTTCCGGTCTGCTTGCAGGTAAGTACCCGCGTCTTCGGAGGGCAGACCAGGGGGGTTTTGTAGGGCACCGGGGGGGACACAAGCCCACACAGAAATGTCACCCTCAGCAGCGCGGGGGCGGCCGGGTGCAGTGTAGAAACAAGCGTCGGGTTTGTAATGGAAGTCAATGGGAGATCTCGGGATCTCTTCAGCGCTGCAGGCAGGCAAGGGGGGGGTTCCTCGGGGAAACCTCCACTTGGTCAAGGGAGAGGGACTCCTGGGGGTCACTCCTCCAGTGAAAGTCCGGTCCTTCAGGTCCTGGGGGCTACGGGTGCAGGGTCTCTCCCAGGTGTCGGGACTTAGGATTCAAAGAGTCGCGGTCAGGGGAAGCCTCGGGATTCCCTCTGCAGGCGGCGCTGTGGGGGCTCAGGGGGGACAGGTTTTGGTACTCACAGTATCAGAGTAGTCCTGGGGTCCCTCCTGAGGTGTTGGATCGCCACCAGCCGAGTCGGGGTCGCCGGGTGCAGTGTTGCAAGTCTCACGCCTTTTGCGGGGAGCTTGCAGGGTTCTTTAAAGCTGCTGGAAACAAAGTTGCAGCTTTTCTTGGAGCAGGTCCGCTGTCCTCGGGAGTTTCTTGTCTTTTCGAAGCAGGGGCAGTCCTCAGAGGATGTCGAGGTCGCTGGTCCCTTTGGAAGGCGTCGCTGGAGCAGGATCTTTGGAAGGCAGGAGACAGGCCGGTGAGTTTCTGGAGCCAAGGCAGTTGTCGTCTTCTGGTCTTCCTCTGCAGGGGTTTTTCAGCTAGGCAGTCCTTCTTCTTGTAGTTGCAGGAATCTAATTTTCTAGGGTTCAGGGTAGCCCTTAAATACTAAATTTAAGGGCGTGTTTAGGTCTGGGGGGTTAGTAGCCAATGGCTACTAGCCCTGAGGGTGGGTACACCCTCTTTGTGCCTCCTCCCAAGGGGAGGGGGTCACAATCCTAACCCTATTGGGGGAATCCTCCATCTGCAAGATGGAGGATTTCTAAAAGTCAGAGTCACCTCAGCTCAGGACACCTTAGGGGCTGTCCTGACTTGGCCAGTGACTCCTCCTTGTTGCTTTCTTTGTTCCCTCCAGCCTTGCCGCCAAAAGTGGGGGCCGTGGCCGGAGGGGGCGGGCAACTCCACTAAGCTGGAGTGCCCTGCTGGGCTGTGACAAAGGGGTGAGCCTTTGAGGCTCACCGCCAGGTGTTACAGCTCCTGCCTGGGGGAGGTGTTAGCATCTCCACCCAGTGCAGGCTTTGTTACTGGCCTCAGAGTGACAAAGGCACTCTCCCCATGGGGCCAGCAACATGTCTCTACTGTGGCAGGCTGCTGGAACCAGTCAGCCTACACAGATAGTCGGATAGGTTTCAGGGGGCACCTCTAAGGTGCCCTCTGTGGTGTATTTTACAATAAAATGTACACTGGCATCAGTGTGCATTTATTGTGCTGAGAAGTTTGATACCAAACTTCCCAGTTTTCAGTGTAGCCATTATGGTGCTGTGGAGTTCGTGTTTGACAGACTCCCAGACCATATACTCTTATGGCTACCCTGCACTTACAATGTCTAAGGTTTGGTTTAGACACTGTAGGGGTACCATGCTCATGCACTGGTACCCTCACCTATGGTATAGTGCACCCTGCCTTAGGGCTGTAAGGCCTGCTAGAGGGGTGTCTTACCTATACTGCATAGGCAGTGAGAGGCTGGCATGGCACCCTGAGGGGAGTGCCATGTCGACTTACTCGTTTTGTTCTCACTAGCACACACAAGCTGGCAAGCAGTGTGTCTGTGCTGAGTGAGAGGTCTCCAGGGTGGCATAAGACATGCTGCAGCCCTTAGAGACCTTCCTTGGCATCAGGGCCCTTGGTACTAGAAGTACCAGTTACAAGGGACTTATCTGGATGCCAGGGTCTGCCAATTGTGGATACAAAAGTACAGGTTAGGGAAAGAACACTGGTGCTGGGGCCTGGTTAGCAGGCCTCAGCACACTTTCAATTGTAAACATAGCATCAGCAAAGGCAAAAAGTCAGGGGGCAACCATGCCAAGGAGGCATTTCCTTACACAACCCCCCCCCAAACGAAAGAGGATGAGACTAACCTTTCCCAAGAGAGTCTTCATTTTCTAAGTGGAAGAACCTGGAAAGGCCATCTGCATTGGCATGGGCAGTCCCAGGTCTGTGTTCCACTATAAAGTCCATTCCCTGTAGGGAGATGGACCACCTCAACAGTTTAGGATTTTCACCTTTCATTTGCATCAGCCATTTGAGAGGTCTGTGGTCAGTTTGAACTAGGAAGTGAGTCCCAAAGAGGTATGGTCTCAGCTTCTTCAGGGACCAAACCACAGCAAAGGCCTCCCTCTCAATGGCACTCCAACGCTGCTCCCTGGGGAGTAACCTCCTGCTAATGAAAGCAACAGGCTGGTCAAGGCCATCATCATTTGTTTGGGACAAAACTGCCCCTATCCCATGTTCAGAGGCATCAGTCTGCACAATGAACTGCTTAGAATAATCTGGAGCTTTTAGAACTGGTGCTGAGCACATTGCTTGTTTCAGGGTGTCAAAGGCCTGTTGGCATTCCACAGTCCAGTTCACTTTCTTGGGCATTTTCTTTGAGGTGAGTTCAGTGAGGGCTGTCACAATGGATCCATATCCCTTCACAAACCTCCTGTAATACCCAGTCAAGCCAAGGAATGCCCTGACTTGAGTCTGGGTTTTTGGAGCTACCCAGTCCAGAATAGTCTGGATCTTGGGTTGGAGTGGCTGAACTTGGCCTCCACCTACAAGGTGGCCCAAGTAAACCACAGTTCCCTGCCCTATCTGGCATTTGGATGCCTTGATAGAGAGGCCTGCAGATTGCAGAGCCTTCAAAACCTTCTTCAGGTGGACCAGGTGATCCTGCCAGGTGGAGCTAAAGACAGCAATATCATCAAGATAAGCTGTGCTAAAGGACTCCAAGCCAGCAAGGACTTGATTCACCAACCTTTGGAAGGTGGCAGGGGCATTCTTTAAACCAAAGGGCATAACAGTAAACTGATAATGCCCATCAGGTGTGGAGAATGCTGTCTTTTCTTTTGCTCCAGGTGCCATTTTTATTTGCCAGTACCCTGCTGTCAAGTCAAAGGTACTTAGGAATTTGGCAGCACCTAATTTATCAATGAGCTCATCAGCTCTTGGAATTGGATGGGCATCTGTCTTGGTGACAGAGTTGAGCCCTCTGTAGTCCACACAAAACCTCATTTCTTTCTTCCCATCTTTGGTGTGAGATTTGGGGACTAAGACCACTGGGCTAGCCCAGGGGCTGTCAGAGCGCTCAATCACTCCCAATTCCAGCATCTTGTGGACTTCCACCTTGATGCTTTCCTTAATATGGTCAGATTGTCTAAAGATTTTGTTTTTGACAGGCATGCTGTCCCCTGTGTCCACATCATGGGTACACAGGTGTGTCTGACCAGGGGTTAAGGAGAAGAGTTCAGGAAACTGTTGTAGGACTCTCCTACAATCAGCTTGCTGTTGGCCAGAGAGGGTGTCTGAGTAGATCACTCCATCTACTGTGCCATCTTTTGGGTCTGATGACAGAAGATCAGGGAGAGGTTCACTCTCTGCCTCCTGATCCTCATCTGTTACCATTAACAGATTCACATCAGCCCTGTCATGGAAGAGCTTAAGGCGGTTCACATGGATCACCCTCTTGGGGCTCCTGCTTGTGCCCAGGTCCACCAGGTAGGTGACCTGACTCTTCCTCTCTAGCACTGGGTAAGGGCCACTCCATTTGTCCTGGAGTGCCCTGGGAGCCACAGGCTCCAGAACCCAGACTTTCTGCCCTGGTTGGAACTCAACCAGTGCAGCTTTTTGGTCATACCAAAACTTCTGGAGTTGTTGGCTGGCCTCAAGGTTTTTGGTTGCCTTTTCCATGTACTCTGCCATTCTAGAGCGAAGGCCAAGTACATAGTCCACTATGTCCTGTTTAGGCTCATGGAGAGGTCTCTCCCAGCCTTCTTTAACAAGGGCAAGTGGTCCCCTTACAGGATGACCAAACAGAAGTTCAAAGGGTGAGAATCCTACTCCCTTCTGTGGCACCTCTCTGTAAGCGAAAAGCAGACATGGCAAGAGGACATCCCATCTCCTTTTGAGTTTTTCTGGGAGCCCCATGATCATGCCTTTTAATGTCTTGTTGAATCTCTCAACTAAGCCATTAGTTTGTGGATGGTAGGGTGTAGTGAATTTATAAGTCACTCCACACTCATTCCACATGTGCTTTAGGTATGCTGACATGAAGTTGGTACCTCTGTCAGACACCACCTCCTTAGGGAAACCCACTCTGGTAAAAATACCAATGAGGGCCTTGGCTACTGCAGGGGCAGTAGTCGACCTAAGGGGAATAGCTTCAGGATACCTGGTAGCATGATCCACTACTACCAGGATATACAGATTTCCTGAGGCTGTGGGAGGTTCTAGTGGACCAACTATGTCCACACCCACTCTTTCAAAGGGAACCCCCACCACTGGAAGTGGAATGAGGGGGGCCCTTGGATGCCCACCTGTCTTACCACTGGCTTGACAGGTGGGGCAGGAGAGGCAAAACTCCTTAACCATGTTGGACATATTGGGCCAGTAGAAGTGGTTGACTAACCTCTCCCACGTCTTGGTTTGTCCCAAATGTCCAGCAAGGGGAATGTCATGGGCCAATGTTAGGATGAACTCTCTGAACAGCTGAGGCACTACCACTCTCCTAGTGGCACCAGGTTTGGGGTCTCTGGCCTCAGTGTACAGGAGTCCATCTTCCCAATAGACCCTATGCGTTCCATTTTTCTTGCCTTTGGACTCTTCAGCAGCTTGCTGCCTAAGGCCTTCAAGAGAGGGACAGGTTTCTTGTCCCTTACACAGCTTCTCCCTTGAGGGTCCCCCTGGGCCTAAGAGCTCAACGTGATAAGGTTCAAGCTCCAAAGGCTCAGTTCCCTCAGAGGGCAGAACTTCTTCCTGAGAAGAGAGGTTCCCTTTCTTTTGCTGTGTTGCAGTTGGTTTCCCAACTGACTTTCCTTTCCTCTTGGTAGGCTGGGCCATTCTTCCAGACTCCAGCTCTACTTGTTCACCCTGTGCCTTGCATTGTGCTCTGGTTTTCACACACACCAGTTCAGGGATACCCAGCATTGCTGCATGGGTTTTTAGTTCTACCCCAGCCCATGCTGAGGACTCCAGGTCATTTCCAAGCAGACAGTCCACTGGGATATTTGAGGAGACCACCACCTGTTTCAGGCCATTGACCCCTCCCCATTCTAAAGTAACCATTGCCATGGGATGTACTTTTCTCTGATTGTCAGCGTTGGTGACTGTGTAAGTTTTTCCAGTCAGGTATTGGCCAGGGGAAACCAGTTTCTCTGTCACCATGGTGACACTGGCACCTGTATCCCTCAGGCCCTCTATTCTAGTCCCATTAATTAAGAGTTGCTGTCTGTATTTTTGCATGTTAGGCGGCCAGACAGCTAGTGTGGCTAAATCCACCCCACCCTCAGAAACTAGAGTAGCTTCAGTGTGGACCCTGATTTGCTCTGGGCACACTGTTGATCCCACTTGGAGACTAGCCATACCAGTGTTACCTGGATGGGAGTTTGGAGTGGAACCTTTCTTGGGACAGGCCTTGTCTCCAGTTTGGTGTCCATGCTGTTTACAGCTATGACACCAGGCCTTTTTGGGATCAAAGTTTTTACCCTTGTACCCATTGTTTTGTGAAGAGGCTCTGGGCCCACCCTCCTGTGCAGGTTTTTGGGGGCCTGTAGAAGACTCTTTACTATTTTTAGTTTTGGTTGCCTCATCACCCTTCCCCTGGGGAGTCTTTGTGACCCCTTTCTTTTGGTCACCCCCTGTTGAAGTCTTGGACACCCTTGTCTTGACCCAATGGTCCGCCTTCTTTCCCAATTCTTGGGGAGAAATTGGTCCTAGGTCTACCAGATGCTGATGCAGTTTATCATTGAAACAATTACTCAATAGGTGTTCCTTCACAAATAAATTGTACAGCCCATCATAATTACTTACACCACTGCCTTGAATCCAACCATCTAGTGTTTTCACTGAGTAGTCAACAAAGTCAACCCAGGTCTGGCTCGAGGATTTTTGAGCCCCCCTGAACCTAATCCTGTACTCCTCAGTGGAGAATCCAAAGCCCTCAATCAGGGTACCCTTCATGAGGTCATAAGATTCTGCATCTTTTCCAGAGAGTGTGAGGAGTCTATCCCTACACTTTCCAGTGAACATTTCCCAAAGGAGAGCACCCCAGTGAGATCTGTTCACTTTTCTGGTTACACAAGCCCTCTCAAAAGCTGTGAACCACTTGGTGATGTCATCACCATCTTCAAATTTTGTCACAATCCCTTTGGGGATTTTTAACATGTCAGGAGAATCTCTGACCCTATTTATATTGCTGCCACCATTGATGGGACCTAGGCCCATCTCTTGTCTTTCCCTTTCTATGGCTAGGAGCTGTCTCTCTAAAGCCAATCTTTTGGCCATCCTGGCTAACAGGAGGTCATCTTCACTGAGAGCATCCTCAGTGATTTCAGAAATGTGGGACCCTCCTGTGAGGGACTCACCATTTCTGACTAACACAGTTGGAGACAGGACTTGAGGGGTCCTGTTCTCCCTATTTAGGACTGGAGGAGGGACATTGGCCTCCAAGTCACTAATTTCTTCCTCTGTGAGGTCATCATCAGAGGGGTTGGCTTTTTCAAACTCTGCCAACAGCTCCTGGAGCTGAATTTTGGTAGATCTGGAGCCAATGGTTATTTTTTTGATATTACAGAGAGACCTTAGCTCCCTCATCTTAAGATGGAGGTAAGGTGTGGTGTCGAGTTCCACCACATTCATCTCTGTATCAGACATTATTTTGCTAAAAGTTGGAAGACTTTTTAAAGAATCTAAGACTGTTTCTAGAATCTAATTTCAAACTTTTAACAAACTTTTAAACTCTAAAAGACAATGCTAAACAGGGACTTAACACACAAGGCCCTAGCAGGACTTTTAAGAATTTAGAAAATTTTCAAATTGCAAAAATCAATTTCTAATGACAATTTTGGAATTTGTCGTGTGATCAGGTATTGGCTGAGTAGTCCAGCAAATGCAAAGTCTTGTACCCCACCGCTGATCCACCAATGTAGGAAGTTGGCTCTGTATGTGCTATTTCAAAGTAAGGAATAGCATGCGCAGAGTCCAAGGGTTCCCCTTAGAGGTAAAATAGTGGTAAAAATAGATAATACTAATGCTCTACTTTGTGGTAGTGTGGTCGAGCAGTAGGCTTATCCAAGGAGTAGTGTTAAGCATTTGTTGTACATACACATAGACAATAAATGAGGTACACACACTCAGAGACAAATCCAGCCAATAGGTTTTTATATAGAAAATTATCTTTTCTTAGTTTATTTTAAGAACCACAGGTTCAAATTCTACATGTAATATCTCATTCGAAAGGTATTGCAGGTAAGTACTTTAGGAACTTCAAATCATCAAAATTGCATGTATACTTTTCAAGTTATTCACAAATAGCTGTTTTAAAAGTGGACACAGTGCAATTTTCACAGTTCCTAGGGGAGGTAAGTATTTGTTAGGTTAACCAGGTAAGTAAGACACTTACAGGGCTTAGTTCTTGGTCCAAGGTAGCCCACCGTTGGGGGTTCAGAGCAACCCCAAAGTCACCACACCAGCAGCTCAGGGCCGGTCAGGTGCAGAGTTCAAAGTGGTGCCCAAAACGCATAGGCTAGAATGGAGAGAAGGGGGTGCCCCGGTTCCGGTCTGCTTGCAGGTAAGTACCCGCGTCTTCGGAGGGCAGACCAGGGGGGTTTTGTAGGGCACCGGGGGGGACACAAGCCCACACAGAAATTTCACCCTCAGCAGCGTGGGGGCGGCCGGGTGCAGTGTAGAAACAAGCGTCGGGTTTGTAATGGAAGTCAATGGGAGATCTCGGGATCTCTTCAGCGCTGCAGGCAGGCAAGGGGGGGGTTCCTCGGGGAAACCTCCACTTGGTCAAGGGAGAGGGACTCCTGGGGGTCACTCCTCCAGTGAAAGTCCGGTCCTTCAGGTCCTGGGGGCTGCGGGTGCAGGGTCTCTCCCAGGTGTCGGGACTTAGGATTCAAAGAGTCGCGGTCAGGGGAAGCCTCGGGATTCCCTCTGCAGGCGGCGCTGTGGGGACTCAGGGGGGACAGGTTTTGGTACTCACAGTATCAGAGTAGTCCTGGGGTCCCTCCTGAGGTGTTGGATCGCCACCAGCCGAGTCGGGGTCGCCGGGTGCAGTGTTGCAAGTCTCACGCCTTTTGCGGGGAGCTTGCAGGGTTCTTTAAAGCTGCTGGAAACAAAGTTGCAGCTTTTCTTGGAGCAGGTCCGCTGTCCTCTGGAGTTTCTTGTCTTTTCGAAGCAGGGGCAGTCCTCAGAGGATGTCGAGGTCGCTGGTCCCTTTGGAAGGCGTCGCTGGAGCAGGATCTTTGGAAGGCAGGAGACAGGCCGGTGAGTTTCTGGAGCCAAGGCAGTTGTCGTCTTCTGGTCTTCCTCTGCAGGGGTTTTTCAGCTAGGCAGTCCTTCTTCTTGTAGTTGCAGGAATCTAATTTTCTAGGGTTCAGGGTAGCCCTTAAATACTAAATTTAAGGGCGTGTTTAGGTCTGGGGGGTTAGTAGCCAATGGCTACTAGCCCTGAGGGTGGGTACACCCTCTTTGTGCCTCCTCCCAAGGGGAGGGGGTCACAATCCTAACCCTATTGGGGGAATCCTCCATCTGCAAGATGGAGGATTTCTAAAAGTCAGAGTCACCTCAGCTCAGGACACCTTAGGGGCTGTCCTGACTTGGCCAGTGACTCCTCCTTGTTGCTTTCTTTGTTCCCTCCAGCCTTGCCGCCAAAAGTGGGGGCCGTGGCCGGAGGGGGCGGGCAACTCCACTAAGCTGGAGTGCCCTGCTGGGCTGTGACAAAGGGGTGAGCCTTTGAGGCTCACCGCCAGGTGTTACAGCTCCTGCCTGGGGGAGGTGTTAGCATCTCCACCCAGTGCAGGCTTTGTTACTGGCCTCAGAGTGACAAAGGCACTCTCCCCATGGGGCCAGCAACATGTCTCTACTGTGGCAGGCTGCTGGAACCAGTCAGCCTACACAGATAGTCGGATAGGTTTCAGGGGGCACCTCTAAGGTGCCCTCTGTGGTGTATTTTACAATAAAATGTACACTGGCATCAGTGTGCATTTATTGTGCTGAGAAGTTTGATACCAAACTTCCCAGTTTTCAGTGTAGCCATTATGGTGCTGTGGAGTTCGTGTTTGACAGACTCCCAGACCATATACTCTTATGGCTACCCTGCACTTACAATGTCTAAGGTTTGGTTTAGACACTGTAGGGGTACCATGCTCATGCACTGGTACCCTCACCTATGGTATAGTGCACCCTGCCTTAGGGCTGTAAGGCCTGCTAGAGGGGTGTCTTACCTATACTGCATAGGCAGTGAGAGGCTGGCATGGCACCCTGAGGGGAGTGCCATGTCGACTTACTCGTTTTGTTCTCACTAGCACACACAAGCTGGCAAGCAGTGTGTCTGTGCTGAGTGAGAGGTCTCCAGGGTGGCATAAGACATGCTGCAGCCCTTAGAGACCTTCCTTGGCATCAGGGCCCTTGGTACTAGAAGTACCAGTTACAAGGGACTTATCTGGATGCCAGGGTCTGCCAATTGTGGATACAAAAGTACAGGTTAGGGAAAGAACACTGGTGCTGGGGCCTGGTTAGCAGGCCTCAGCACACTTTCAATTGTAAACATAACATCAGCAAAGGCAAAAAGTCAGGGGGCAACCATGCCAAGGAGGCATTTCCTTACAGTTACCCCCTGACTTTTTGCCTTTGCTGATGCTATGTTTTGAATTGAAAGTGTGCTGAGGCCTGCTAACCAGGCCCCAGCACCAGTGTTCTTTCCCTAACCTGTACTTTTGTATCCACAATTGGCACACCCTGGCATCCAGGTAAGTCCCTTGTAACTGGTACCTCTGGTACCAAGGGCCCTGATGCCAGGGAAGGTCTCTAAGGGCTGCAGCATGTCTTATGCCACCCTGGAGACCCCTCACTCAGCACAGACCCACTGCTTGCCAGCTTGTGTGTGCTGGTGAGAACAAAATGAGTAAGTCGACATGGCACTCCCCTCAGGGTGCCATGCCAGCCTCTCACTGCCTATGCAAGCATAGATAAGTCACCCCTCTAGCAGGCCTTACAGCCCTAAGGCAGGGTGCACTATACCATAGGTGAGGGCACCAGTGCATGAGCACTGTGCCCCTACAGTGTCTAAGCCAAACCTTAGACATTGTAAGTGCAGGGTAGCCATAAGAGTATATGGTCTGGGAGTTTGTCAAACACGAACTCCACAGCACCATAATGGCTACACTGAAAACTGGGAAGTTTGGTATCAAACTTCTCAGCACAATAAATGCACACTGATGCCAGTGTACATTTTATTGTAAAATACACCCCAGAGGGCACCTTAGAGGTGCCCCCTGAACCCTAAACTGACTATCTGTGTAGGCTGACTGGTTCCAGCAGCCTGCCACACTAGAGACATGTTGCTGGCCCCATGGGGAGAGTGCCTTTGTCACTCTGAGGCCAGTAACAAAGCCTGCACTGGGTGGAGATGCTAACACCTCCCCCAGGCAGGAGCTGTAACACCTGGCGGTGAGCCTCAAAGGCTCACCCCTTTGTTCCAGCACCGCAGGACACTCCAGCTAGTGGAGTTGCCCGCCCCCTCCGGCCACGGCCCCACTTTTGGCGGCAAGGCCGGAGAAAATAATGAGAAAAACAAGGAGGAGTCACTGGCCAGTCAGGACAGCCCCTAAGGTGTCCTGAGCTGAAGTGACTCTAACTTTTAGAAATCCTCCATCTTGCAGATGGAGGATTCCCCCAATAGGATTAGGGATGTGACCCCCTCCCCTTGGGAGGAGGCACAAAGAGGGTGTACTCACCCTCAGGGCTAGTAGCCATTGGCTACTAACCCCCCAGACCTAAACACGCCCTTAAATTTAGTATTTAAGGGCTTCCCTGAACCTAAGAATTTAGATTCCTGAAACTACAAGAAGAAGAGGACTGCTGAGCTGAAAAACCCCTGCAGAGGAAGAACAGAAGACACCAACTGCTTTGGCCCCAGACTTACCGGCCTGTCTCCTGCCTTCCAAAGAAACCTGCTCCAGCGACGCTTTCCAAAGGACCAGCGACCTCTGAATCCTCTGAGGACTGCCCTACTTCACAAAAGACAAGAAACTCCTGAGGACAGCGGCACTGCTCCAAAAGAACTGCAACTTTGTTACAGAGGAGCAGATTTAAAGACCCCTGCAACTCCCCACAAGAAGCGTGAGACTTGCAACACTGCACCCGGCGACCCCGACTCGACTGGTGGAGAACCAACACCTCAGGGAGGACCCTCCGGCGACTCCGAGACCGTGAGTAACCAAAGTTGTCCCCCCTGAGCCCCCACAGCGACGCCTGCAGAGGGAATCCCGAGGCTCCCCCTGACCGCGACTGCCTGAACCTAAAGTCCCGACGGCTGGAAAAGACCCTGCACCCGCAGCCCCCAGCACCTGAAGGAACGGAACTTCTGTGTAGGAGTGACCCCCAGGAGGCCCTCTCCCTTGCCCAGGTGGTGGCTACCCCGAGGAGCCCCCCCCTTGCCTGCCTGCACCGCTGAAGAGACCCCTTGGTCTCCCATTGAAATCAACAGAGAACCCGACGCTTGTTTGCACAGGCACCCGGGCGCCCCCGCGCTGCTGAGGGTGTACTTTCTGTGTGGACTTGTGTCCCCCCCGGTGCCCTACAAAACCCCCCTGGTCTGCCCTCCGAAGACGCGGGTACTTACCTGCTGGCAGACCGGAACCGGGGCACCCCCTTCTCTCCATTGAAGCCTATGTGTTTTGGGCACCTCTTTGACCTCTGCACCTGACCGGCCCTGAGCTACTGGTGTGGTAACTTTGGGGTTGCTCTCAACCCCCAACGGTGGGCTACCTTGGACCCAAAACTGAGACCTGTAAGTGACTTACTTACCTGTGAAAACTAACAATACTTTACCTCCCCCAGGAACTGTGAAAATTGCACTGTGTCCACTTTTAAAACAGCTATTTGTGTTTTATGAAAAAAGTATATATGCTACTGTAATTATTCAAAGTTCCTAAAGTACTTACCTGCAATACCTTTCAAATGAGATATTACATGTAAAATTTGAACCTGTGGTTCTTAAAATAAACTAAGAAAAGATATTTTTCTATAACAAAACCTATTGGCTGGATTTGTCTCTGAGTGTGTGTTCCTCATTTATTGCCTGTGTGTATGTACAACAAATGCTTAACACTACTCCTTTGATAAGCCTACTGCTTGACCACACTACCACAAAATAGAGCATTAGTATTATCTCTTTTTGCCACTATCCTACCTCTAAGGGGAACCCTTGGACTCTGTGCATGCTATTCCTTACTTTGAAATAGCACATACAGAGCCAACATCCTACACAGGTATTCTGGCTCACCATGTTATGTTATACGTTCAAAGTCACGTCATGGGTTCAAAGTGTGTGGGCAGAATAGGATTCCAGTAATTCAAGAGTACGGCGAAGATGCCGAATAGATAACAGTATAATCTTCAGGTGAAGAGGAAAATATGCCGCCCATTTCCCCGTAAGCAGTTTCAAGATGCCGACATACAGGACTACCACAGAGAGTGTAGGACAGAATGAGAAAAATACACCAGCAGCCGAAAATGAGGTATAACAAATAACCTTTTGCAGTCCATAATGAAGGATGAGGCAATTTGTTTTCAAAGACTGCTGTGGCTTAATGACTATTTCCCTTCTAGTGCTCACTTAGCCTAGCCCAGTCCAGTAAGAAAAGATGAACTGGTCAGCGGATAAAAAATTTTTTCTCACTATGTTTTTTTAACCCCCTGGGAGCACAAATAGGAATGGTTGGGATTAATGGTGGTCCTCCTTTGTCTATATACGGTGTGACCTAGTCACCTGACCGGACTTTTAGCACGTGCTAATACATTATTAGTATATTGATAAGGTAACCAATGCAGGTATCACTAGATAATGCAGACATTTTGCCTTTTATTACCCAAATCATGGTGAATTCAGTAAAAAAAATGTGCACAAGTGATATGTTTAACGGCATGGGTAGCCAATGTAAATATCTACAATACTTTTCTTGCTTTCCCCATCCCTTTTGTTTTCCATAGTTGAGTCCGCATCACGGGTAGTTAAAGGACAAAGTCCTGATGTTGACTCCGTTTTGACAGCTGTAACCCATGTCACACCGAGGTTGAAATGCGTTGGCTGTGGTATACAGGAGGATTGCTTCATAATTCTCCTGATATGGCATCAACTGCGCTCCCAAAAAACGGACTGAAGAGACAGCAAAGTTTATTAAGAAAACGCTTGTTAATAAATACACATGGATTTTTATGCCTCTTGTGTCATTAGGCTTAAAATGATAGGAGCCCCTGAAGAGTTATGCATGGATAGCCTCCTGTCAGTGAGAGCAATAGCTTCCTCTGTTTCCCTGCCCCGAAATGTTCACTTCCAACTGGCAGGAGCAATTTAACTGCTCCTGCCGGCTAGAACCTGAGTGTTTGTTGTGACTTGGCTGGAACTGTCAAAGCTCCGCCAGGTCACAGCAAACAGCTGTGTCCCGGGGGTTGACTCCTCGAGAGGGGCTGCGGCCCCCCCTCCAACATTTGAATTTGCACCGGGGAGGTGGTGGTCCCCGGGATTGGGGGGACCATGTGGCTCCCGCCGCATATAATCCAATAACCCCGGGTAGGTGCCAATCTCAAGGGCACAAAGTGGGGTCCACAGAACCCCCCCGAATCTAAGAAAGGCATTTTGCCCTAGGGAGTTGGTGATCCCTGGGGGGCAGGGCCCCCCCACATACTACTGAATTAAAGCCACAGTGTGGTGGCAGTCCCTGGGGCATAAATAAGACTGGTGTGGTGGGCCAGTGTGCTCTCCTCCTTTATTTTTTATATGCCACAGGGACATGGCCCACCTGGGGGCTCTAATAGAAAAAGCAAAGGAGACCGCACTTGTTTTTTTTATTTTTATTTTGGCGCAAATTTGTGGCAAACTGTAAGGAAATGCCTCCTTGGCATGGTTGCCCCCTGACTTTTTGCCTTTGCTGATGCTATGTTTACAATTGAAAGTGTGCTGAGGCCTGCTAACCAGGCCCCAGCACCAGTGTTCTTTCCCTAACCTGTACTTTTGTATCCACAATTGGCAGACCCTGGCATCCAGATAAGTCCCTTGTAACTGGTACTTCTAGTACCAAGGGCCCTGATGCCAAGGAAGGTCTCTAAGGGCTGCAGCATGTCTTATGCCACCCTGGAGACCTCTCACTCAGCACAGACACACTGCTTGCCAGCTTGTGTGTGCTAGTGAGGACAAAACGAGTAAGTCGACATGGCACTCCCCTCAGGGTGCCATGCCAGCCTCTCACTGCCTATGCAGTATAGGTAAGACACCCCTCTAGCAGCCCTTACAGCCCTAAGGCAGGGTGCACTATACCATAGGTGAGGGTACCAGTGCATGAGCATGGTACCCCTACAGTGTCTAAACAAAACCTTAGACATTGTAAGTGCAGGGTAGCCATAAGAGTATATGGTCTGGGAGTTTGTCAAACACGAACTCCACAGCACCATAATGGCTACACTGAAAACTGGGAAGTTTGGTATCAAACTTCTCAGCACAATAAATGCACACTGATGCCAGTGTACATTTTATTGCAAAATACACCCCAGAGGGCACCTTAGAGGTGCCCCCTGAAACTTAACCGACTGTCTGTGTAGGCTGACTAGTTCCAGCAGCCTGCCACACCAGAGACATGTTGCTGGCCCCATGGGGAGAGTGCCTTTGTCACTCTGAGGCCAGTAACAAAGCCTGCACTGGGTGGAGATGCTAACACCTCCCCCAGGCAGGAGCTGTGACACCTGGCGGTGAGCCTCAAAGGCTCACCCCTTTGTCACAGCCCAGCAGGGCACTCCAGCTTAGTGGAGTTGCCCGCCCCCTCCGGCCACGGCCCCCACTTTTGGCGGCAAGGCTGGAGGGAACAAAGAAAGCAACAAGGAGGAGTCACTGGCCAGTCAGGACAGCCCCTAAGGTGTCCTGAGCTGAGGTGACTCTAACTTTTAGAAATCCTCCATCTTGCAGATGGAGGATTCCCCCAATAGGGTTAGGATTGTGACCCCCTCCCCTTGGGAGGAGGCACAAAGAGGGTGTACCCACCCTCAGGGCTAGTAGCCATTGGCTACTAACCCCCCAGACCTAAACACGCCCTTAAATTTAGTATTTAAGGGCTACCCTGAACCCTAGAAAATTAGATTCCTGCAAACTACAAGAAGAAGGACTGCCTAGCTGAAAACCCCTGCAGAGGAAGACCAGAAGACGACAACTGCCTTGGCTCCAGAAACTCACCGGCCTGTCTCCTGCCTTCCAAAGAACTCTGCTCCAGCGACGCCTTCCAAGGGACCAGCGACCTCTGAATCCTCTGAGGACTGCCCTGCTTCGAAAAAGACAAGAAACTCCCGAGGACAGCGGACCTGCTCCAAAAAGACTGCAACTTTGTTTCAAGGAGCAGCTTTAAAGACCCTGCAATCTCCCCGCAAGAAGCGTGAGACTTGCAACACTGCACCCGGCGACCCCGACTCGGCTGGTGGAGAACCAACACCTCAGGGAGGACCCCCGGACTACTCTACGACTGTGAGTACCAAAACCTGTCCCCCCTGAGCCCCCACAGCGCCGCCTGCAAAGGGAATCCCGAGGCTTCCCCTGACCGCGACTCTCTGACACCTAAGTCCCGACGCCTGGAAAAGACCCTGCACCCGCAGCCCCCAGGACCTGACGGACCGGACTTTCACTGGAGAAGTGACCCCCAGGAGTCCCTCTCCCTTGCCCAAGTGGAGGTTTCCCCGAGGAAGCCCTCCCTTGCCTGCCTGCAGCGCTGAAGAGATCCGTTGATCTCTCATAGACTAACATTGCAAACCCGACGCTTGTTTCTACACTGCACCCGGCCGCCCCCGCGCTGCTGAGGGTGAAATTTCTGTGTGGGCTTGTGTCCCCCCCGGTGCCCTACAAAACCTCCCTGGTCTGCCCTCCGAAGACGCGGGTACTTACCTGCAAGCAGACCGGAACCGGGGCACCCCCTTCTCTCCATTCTAGCCTATGCGTTTTGGGCACCACTTTGAACTCTGCACCTGACCGGCCCTGAGCTGCTGGTGTGGTGACTTTGGGGTTGCTCTGAACCCCCAACGGTGGGCTACCTTGGACCAAGAACTGAACCCTGTAAGTGTCTTACTTACCTGGTAAAACTAACAAAAACTTACCTCCCCCAGGAACTGTGAAAATTGCACTGTGTCCACTTTTAAAGTAGCTATTTGTGAATAACTTGAAAAGTATACATGCAATTTAAATGATTCAAAGTTCCTAATGTACTTACCTGCAATACCTTTCAAATAAGATATTACATGTTAAATTTGAACCTGTGGTTCTTAAAATAAACTAAGAAAAGATATTTTTCTATAACAAAACCTATTGGCTGGATTTGTCTCTGAGTGTGTGTACCTCATTTATTGTCTATGTGTATGTACAACAAATGCTTAACACTACTCCTTGGATAAGCCTACTGCTCGACCACACTACCACAAAATAGAGCATTAGTATTATCTATTTTTACCACTATTTTACCTCTAAGGGGAACCCTTGGACTCTGTGCATGCTATTCCTTACTTTGAAATAGCACATACAGAGCCAACTTCCTACATTGGTGGATCAGCGGTGGGGTACAAGACTTTGCATTTGCTGGACTACTCAGCCAATACCTGATCACACGACAAATTCCAAAATTGTCATTAGAAATTGATTTTTGCAATTTGAAAAGTTTTCTAAATTCTTAAAAGACCTGCTAGGGCCTTGTGTTAGATCCTGTTTAGCATTTCTTTTAGAGTTTAAAAGTTTGTAAAAGTTTGAATTAGATTCTAGAACCAGTTGTAGATTCTTAAAAAGTATTCCAACTTTTAGAAGCAAAATGTCTAGCACAGATGTGACTGTGGTGGAACTCGACACCACACCTTACCTCCATCTTAAGATGAGGGAGCTAAGGTCACTCTGTAAAATAAAGAAAATAACAATGGGCCCCAAACCTACCAAAATACAGCTCCAGGAGCTTTTGGCAGAGTTTGAAAAGGCCAACCCCTCTGAGGGTGGCAACTCAGAGGAAGAGGATAGTGACTTGGAGGAAAATTCCCCCCTACCAGTCCTATCTAGGGAGAACAGGGTCTCTCAAACCCTGACTCCAAAAATAATAGTCAGAGATGCTGGTTCCCTCACAGGAGAGACCAACACCTCTGAAATCACTGAGGATAACTCCAGTGAAGAGGACATCCAGTTAGCCAGGATGACCAAAAGATTGGCTTTGGAAAGACAGATCCTAGCCATAGAGAGGGAAAGACAAGAGATGGGCCTAGGACCCATCAATGGTGGCAGCAACATAAATAGGGTCAGAGATTCTCCTGACATGTTGAAAATCCCTAAAGGGATTGTAACTAAATATGAAGATGGTGATGACATCACCAAATGGTTCACAGCTTTTGAGAGGGCTTGTGTAACCAGAAAAGTGAACAGATCTCACTGGGGTGCTCTCCTTTGGGAAATGTTCACAGGAAAGTGTAGGGATAGACTCCTCACACTCTCTGGAAAAGATGCAGAATCTTATGACCTCATGAAGGGTACCCTGATTGAGGGCTTTGGATTCTCCACTGAGGAGTATAGGATTAGATTCAGGGGGGCTCAAAAATCCTCGAGCCAGACCTGGGTTGACTTTGTAGACTACTCAGTAAAAACACTAGATGGTTGGATTCAAGGCAGTGGTGTAAGTAATTATGATGGGCTGTACAATTTATTTGTGAAAGAACACCTGTTAAGTAATTGTTTCAATGATAAACTGCATCAGCATCTGGTAGACCTAGGACCAATTTCTCCCCAAGAATTGGGAAAGAAGGCGGACCATTGGGTCAAGACTAGGGTGTCCAAAACTTCCACAGGGGGTGACCAAAAGAAAGGGGTCACAAAACCTCCCCAGGGGAAAGGTGGTGAGACAGCCAAAAATAAAAATAGTCAAGAGTCTTCTAAAGGCCCCCAAAAACCTGCACAGGAGGGTGGGCCCAGAGCCTCTTCACAAAACAATCCTGGGTACAAGGGTAAAAACTTTGATCCCAAAAAGGCCTGGTGTCGAAACTGTAGTCAGTCTGGACACCAAACTGGAGACAAGGCCTGTCCCAAGAAAAGTCCCACTCCAAACTCCAATCCAGGTAACACTGGAATGGCTAGTCTCCAAGTGGGATCAACAGTGTGCCCAGAGCAAATCAGGGTCCACACTGAAGCTACTCTAGTCTCTGAGGGTGGGGTGGATTTAGCCACACTAGCTGCCTGGCCTCCTAACATGCAAAAATACAGGCAGCAGCTCTTTATTAATGGGACAAGTGTAGAGGGCCTGAGGGATACAGGTGCCAGTGTCACCATGGTGACAGAGAAACTGGTTTCCCCTGGCCAATACCTGACTGGAAAAACTTATACAGTCACCAATGCTGACAATCAAACTAAAGCACATCCCATGGCAATGGTAACTTTAGAATGGGGAGGGGTCAATGGCCTGAAACAGGTGGTGGTCTCCTCAAACATCCCAGTAGACTGTCTGCTTGGAAATGACCTGGAGTCCTCAGCATGGGCTGAGGTAGAACTAAAAACCCATGCAGCCATGCTGGGTATCCCTGAACTGGTGTGTGTAAAAACAAGAGCACAATGCAAGGCACAGGGTGAAAAAGTAGAGCTGGAGTCTGGAAAAATGGCCCAGCCTACCAAGAGAAAAGGAAAGTCAGTTGGGAAACCAACTGCAACACAGTCAGAAAAAGAGAACCTCTCTTCTCAGGAAGAAGTTCTGCCCTCTGAGGGAACTGAGCCTTTGGAACTTGAACCTTATCAGGTTGAGCTCTTAGGCCCAGGGGGACCCTCAAGGGAGGAGCTGTGTAAGGGACAAGAAACCTGTCCCTCTCTTGAAGGCCTTAGGCAGCAAGCTGCTGAAGAGTCCAAGGGCAAGAAAAATGGAACACATAGGGTCTATTGGGAAGATGGACTCCTGTACACTGAGGCCAGAGACCCCAAACCTGGTGCCACTAGGAGAGTGGTAGTGCCTCAGTCGTTCAGAGAGTTTATTCTGACCTTAGCCCATGATATTCCCCTTGCTGGGCATTTGGGACAAACCAAGACGTGGGAGAGGTTAGTCAACCACTTCTACTGGCCCAATATGTCCCAGAAGGTTAAGGAGTTTTGCCTCTCCTGCCCCACCTGTCAATCCAGTGGTAAGACAGGTGGGCATCCAAAGGCCCCCCTCATTCCACTTCCAGTGGTGGGGGTCCCCTTTGAAAGAGTGGGTGTGGACATAGTTGGTCCACTGGAACCTCCCACAGCCTCAGGAAATATGTACATCCTAGTAGTAGTGGATCATGCTACTAGGTATCCTGAAGCTATTCCCCTTAGGTCGACTACTGCCCCTGCAGTAGCCAAGGCCCTCATTGGTATCTTTACCAGAGTGGGTTTCCCTAAGGAGGTGGTGTCTGACAGAGGTACCAACTTCATGTCAGCATACCTAAAACACATGTGGAATGAGTGTGGAGTGACTTACAAATTCACTACACCATACCATCCACAAACTAATGGCTTGGTTGAGAGATTCAACAAGACATTAAAAGGCATGATCATGGGGCTCCCAGAAAAACTCAAAAGGAGATGGGATGTCCTCTTGCCATGTCTGCTTTTCGCTTACAGAGAGGTGCCACAGAAGGGAGTAGGATTCTCACCCTTTGAACTTCTGTTTGGTCATCCTGTAAGGGGACCACTTGCTCTTGTTAAAGAAGGCTGGGAGAGACCTCTCCATGAGCCTAAACAAGACATAGTGGACTATGTACTTGGCCTTCGCTCTAGAATGGCAGAGTACATGGAAAAGGCAACCAAAAACCTTGAGGCCAGCCAACAGCTCCAGAAGTTTTGGTATGACCAAAAGGCTGCACTGGTTGAGTTCCAACCAGGGCAGAAAGTCTGGGTTCTGGAGCCTGTGGCCCCCAGGGCACTCCAGGACAAATGGAGTGGCCCTTACCCAGTGCTAGAAAGGAAGAGTCAGGTCACCTACCTGGTGGACCTGGGCACAAGCAGGAGCCCCAAGAGGGTGATCCATGTGAACCGCCTTAAGCTCTTCCATGACAGGGCTGATGTGAATCTGTTGATGGTAACAGATGAGGATCAGGAGGCAGAGAGTGAACCTCTCCCTGATCTTCTGTCATCAGACCCAAAAGATGGCTCAGTAGATGGAGTGATCTACTCAGACACCCTCTCTGGCCAACAGCAAGCTGATTGTAGGAGAGTCCTACAACAGTTTCCTGAACTCTTCTCCTTAACCCCTGGTCAGACACACCTGTGTACCCATGATGTGGACACAGGAGACAGCATGCCTGTCAAGAACAAAATTTTTAGACAGTCTGACCATGTTAAGGAAAGCATCAAGGTGGAAGTCCACAAGATGCTGGAATTGGGAGTAATTGAGCGCTCTGACAGCCCCTGGGCTAGCCCAGTGGTCTTAGTCCCCAAACCTCACACCAAAGATGGAAAGAAAGAGATGAGGTTTTGTGTGGATTACAGAGGGCTCAATTCTGTCACCAAGACAGATGCTCATCCAATTCCCAGAGCTGATGAGCTCATAGATAAATTAGGTGCTGCCAAATTCTTAAGTACCTTTGACTTGACAGCAGGGTACTGGCAAATAAAACTGGCACCTGGAGCAAAAGAGAAAACAGAATTCTCCACACCTGATGGGCATTATCAGTTTACTGTTATGCCCTTTGGTTTAAAGAATGCCCCTGCCACCTTCCAAAGGTTGGTGAATCAAGTCCTTGCTGGCTTGGAGTCCTTTAGCACAGCTTATCTTGATGATATTGCTGTCTTTAGCTCCACCTGGCAGGATCACCTGGTCCACCTGAAGAAGGTTTTGAAGGCTCTGCAATCTGCAGGCCTCTCTATCAAGGCATCCAAATGCCAGATAGGGCAGGGAACTGTGGTTTACTTGGGACACCTTGTAGGTGGAGGCCAAGTTCAGCCACTCCAACCCAAGATCCAGACTATTCTGGACTGGGTAGCTCCAAAAACCCAGACTCAAGTCAGGGCATTCCTTGGCTTGACTGGGTATTACAGGAGGTTTGTGAAGGGATATGGATCCATTGTGACAGCCCTCACTGAACTCACCTCCAAGAAAATGCCCAAGAAAGTGAACTGGACTGTGGAATGCCAACAGGCCTTTGACACCCTGAAACAAGCAATGTGCTCAGCACCAGTTCTAAAAGCTCCAGATTATTCTAAGCAGTTCATTGTGCAGACAGATGCCTCTGAACATGGGATAGGGGCAGTTTTGTCCCAAACAAATGATGATGGCCTTGACCAGCCTGTTGCTTTCATTAGCAGGAGGTTACTCCCCAGGGAGCAGCGTTGGAGTGCCATTGAGAGGGAGGCCTTTGCTGTGGTTTGGTCCCTGAAGAAGCTGAGACCATACCTCTTTGGGACTCACTTCCTAGTTCAAACTGACCACAGACCTCTCAAATGGCTGATGCAAATGAAAGGTGAAAATCCTAAACTGTTGAGGTGGTCCATCTCCCTACAGGAAATGGACTTTATAGTGGAACACAGACCTGGGACTGCCCATGCCAATGCAGATGGCCTTTCCAGGTTCTTCCACTTAGAAAATGAAGACTCTCTTGGGAAAGGTTAGTCTCATCCTCTTTCGTTTGGGGGGGGGTTGTGTAAGGAAATGCCTCCTTGGCATGGTTGCCCCCTGACTTTTTGCCTTTGCTGATGCTATGTTTACAATTGAAAGTGTGCTGAGGCCTGCTAACCAGGCCCCAGCACCAGTGTTCTTTCCCTAACCTGTACTTTTGTATCCACAATTGGCAGACCCTGGCATCCAGATAAGTCCCTTGTAACTGGTACTTCTAGTACCAAGGGCCCTGATGCCAAGGAAGGTCTCTAAGGGCTGCAGCATGTCTTATGCCACCCTGGAGACCTCTCACTCAGCACAGACACACTGCTTGCCAGCTTGTGTGTGCTAGTGAGGACAAAACGAGTAAGTCGACATGGCACTCCCCTCAGGGTGCCATGCCAGCCTCTCACTGCCTATGCAGTATAGGTAAGACACCCCTCTAGCAGGCCTTACAGCCCTAAGGCAGGGTGCACTATACCATAGGTGAGGGTACCAGTGCATGAGCATGGTACCCCTACAGTGTCTAAACAAAACCTTAGACATTGTAAGTGCAGGGTAGCCATAAGAGTATATGGTCTGGGAGTTTGTCAAACACGAACTCCACAGCACCATAATGGCTACACTGAAAACTGGGAAGTTTGGTATCAAACTTCTCAGCACAATAAATGCACACTGATGCCAGTGTACATTTTATTGCAAAATACACCCCAGAGGGCACCTTAGAGGTGCCCCCGGAAACTTAACCGACTGTCTGTGTAGGCTGACTAGTTCCAGCAGCCTGCCACACCAGAGACATGTTGCTGGCCCCATGGGGAGAGTGCCTTTGTCACTCTGAGGCCAGTAACAAAGCCTGCACTGGGTGGAGATGCTAACACCTCCCCCAGGCAGGAGCTTTGACACCTGGCGGTGAGCCTCAAAGGCTCACCCCTTTGTCACAGCCCAGCAGGGCACTCCAGCTTAGTGGAGTTGCCCGCCCCCTCCGGCCACGGCCCCCACTTTTGGCGGCAAGGCTGGAGGGAACAAAGAAAGCAACAAGGAGGAGTCACTGGCCAGTCAGGACAGCCCCTAAGGTGTCCTGAGCTGAGGTGACTCTAACTTTTAGAAATCCTCCATCTTGCAGATGGAGGATTCCCCCAATAGGGTTAGGATTGTGACCCCCTCCCCTTGGGAGGAGGCACAAAGAGGGTGTACCCACCCTCAGGGCTAGTAGCCATTGGCTACTAACCCCCCAGACCTAAACACGCCCTTAAATTTAGTATTTAAGGGCTACCCTGAACCCTAGAAAATTAGATTCCTGCAAACTACAAGAAGAAGGACTGCCTAGCTGAAAACCCCTGCAGAGGAAGACCAGAAGACGACAACTGCCTTGGCTCCAGAAACTCACCGGCCTGTCTCCTGCCTTCCAAAGAACTCTGCTCCAGCGACGCCTTCCAAGGGACCAGCGACCTCTGAATCCTCTGAGGACTGCCCTGCTTCGAAAAAGACAAGAAACTCCCGAGGACAGCGGACCTGCTCCAAAAAGACTGCAACTTTGTTTCAAGGAGCAGCTTTAAAGACCCTGCAATCTCCCCGCAAGAAGCGTGAGACTTGCAACACTGCACCCGGCGACCCCGACTCGGCTGGTGGAGAACCAACACCTCAGGGAGGACCCCCGGACTACTCTACGACTGTGAGTACCAAAACCTGTCCCCCCTGAGCCCCCACAGCGCCGCCTGCAGAGGGAATCCCGAGGCTTCCCCTGACCGCGACTCTCTGAAACCTAAGTCCCGACGCCTGGAAAAGACCCTGCACCCGCAGCCCCCAGGACCTGACGGACCGGACTTTCACTGGAGAAGTGACCCCCAGGAGTCCCTCTCCCTTGCCCAAGTGGAGGTTTCCCCGAGGAAGCCCCCCCTTGCCTGCCTGCAGCGCTGAAGAGATCCGTTGATCTCTCATAGACTAACATTGCAAACCCGACGCTTGTTTCTACACTGCACCCGGCCGCCCCCGCGCTGCTGAGGGTGAAATTTCTGTGTGGGCTTGTGTCCCCCCCGGTGCCCTACAAAACCCCCCTGGTCTGCCCTCCGAAGACGCGGGTACTTACCTGCAAGCAGACCGGAACCGGGGCACCCCCTTCTCTCCATTCTAGCCTATGCGTTTTGGGCACCACTTTGAACTCTGCACCTGACCGGCCCTGAGCTGCTGGTGTGGTGACTTTGGGGTTGCTCTGAACCCCCAACGGTGGGCTACCTTGGACCAAGAACTGAACCCTGTAAGTGTCTTACTTACCTGGTAAAACTAACAAAAACTTACCTCCCCCAGGAACTGTGAAAATTGCACTGTGTCCACTTTTAAAGTAGCTATTTGTGAATAACTTGAAAAGTATACATGCAATTTAAATGATTCAAAGTTCCTAATGTACTTACCTGCAATACCTTTCAAACAAGATATTACATGTTAAATTTGAACCTGTGGTTCTTAAAATAAACTAAGAAAAGATATTTTTCTATAACAAAACCTATTGGCTGGATTTGTCTCTGAGTGTGTGTACCTCATTTATTGTCTATGTGTATGTACAACAAATGCTTAACACTACTCCTTGGATAAGCCTACTGCTCGACCACACTACCACAAAATAGAGCATTAGTATTATCTATTTTTACCACTATTTTACCTCTAAGGGGAACCCTTGGACTCTGTGCATGCTATTCCTTACTTTGAAATAGCACATACAGAGCCAACTTCCTACACAAACATTTTTTTAAAGAAAGTGCTTTTATGCCCTGACCCCAGCACCAGAGCTAATGGCTCAGGGTGTCTCTACACGGCCCCTTTTTTTTTTTCTTTCACTCTTTTTCTGGGACCCAGCTGAAGCCGAGTTTCATGATGGCTGCCAACACCTCCTGGTTCAAGTGTTGGCCAGCCAATAAGAGCTCTGCAGATCTTGGCACGAGCTCTTGTTATTTGCAGAGTCGTCAGGGAGGAACTGAGGCCCTTGATATACAAATTTGGTTTTACTTTAATTTCTCTTAAACTACTGAAAGGATTTACACCAAATAACAAAAAGAGTACTCCGTGGACCAAAAGCTAACTTTCTGCCAAATTTGGTGTAATTCCATCCAGCGTTTGGGCTGTAGTCATGTTCACAACTCCTATGGGAAATGACAAGGGAAGTGCATGTTTTTTTACCACTCTTTTCTCTTGGCCCCCACTTGACTGATGACTCCAAAACTTTCCATGCGCAACAAGAATCACTGGCGCACTTTTTTTGGTAAAATGTAATGAAGATTCATCAAACGTGCCAAAGATATAGGCAAGTAAACAAATTATTTTTCTTAGGAAACATGGTCCTAACTATGACTTCCGACTGACGACTGCCAGTAGGTTTTATGTATATGTATATATGTTCGGTGGCATGTGTAGCTGCAGATACACATGCTGTGCATTATCCTGCCATCTAGTGTTGGGCTCGGAGTGTTACAAGTTGTTTTTCTTCGAAGAAGTCTTTTCGAGTCACGAGACCGAGTGACTCCTCCCTTTCGGCTCCATTGCGCATGGGCGTCGACTCCATCTTAGATTGTTTTCTTTCCACCATCGGGTTCGGACGTGTTCCTCTTCGCTCCGTATTTCAAATCGGGAAAGTTAGCTAAATTATCGAAAATTCGACGGTATTGTTATCGTTCGGTACCGGGTTAGTGTTAGTATATCGGCACCGACATCAAGAGCACTCCGGTGGCCCTTCGGGGCTTCCGTTCTTCACCGAGGCCTGGTCGGCCCGACCGCACCCTTCGTCCCAGACTAATGGACCGGACCCCCTTCCGCTTCTGTCCTAAGTGTCATTCGAAGTATCCTTATACAGACCAGCACCGGGTCTGTAATCTGTGTTTATCACCTGAACACAGGGAGGATACTTGCGAGGCTTGTCGAGCATTTCGATAGAAAAAGACCCTAAGAGATCAGCGAGCAAGAAGACTGCAAATGGCGTCGACACAGAAAGAGCAACTCGACGTAAGAGTGGAGGAAAGCATTTCCATCCAGGAGACGGACTTGGACGAATCCGAAAGTGACCGGACCTCGATGGTGCAGCGAATAGTGAGTAAACTTGCCCCGTCCAAAACTCACACAAAGATATTTAAGGCCTTGGGGACGCCACCACCAACAGGCCATTGCTTAACCCACCGAAAGGAAGGTGACCAAACATCGGCACTGAAAAAGGCCAGGGATTTGCCGAAGACTTCCGACTCCGGTCACGATTCCGGCACCGAACGATCTCGACACCGAGAGTTTGACTCACCCAAAGTGAGAAAAATATCTTCGGAACCGAAAAAGACTATGGCCCATATTTATACTTTTTGACGCACAACTGCGGCAACGCAGTTGTGCGTCAAAAATTTTAACGCCGGCTAACGGCATTCCAAAGCGCCATGCGGGCGCCTTATTTATTGAATGACGTTAGCCGGCGCAGCTGACTGGTGTGCGTCAAAAAAAATTACTCACACCAGGCAGCGCCGGCGTAGGGGAAAATGGAAGTTGGGCGTCAAAAAATGGGGCAAGTCAGGTCTGAGGTAAAATTTTGGCCTCAACCCGATTTGCGCCATTTTTTTTACGCCCAACCCCCATTGAAATGACTCCTGTCTTAGCAAAGACAGGAGTCATGCCCCCTTGCCCAATGGCCATGCCCAGGGGACTTATGTCCCCTGGGCATGGTCATTGGGCATAGTGGCATGTAGGGGGGCACAAATCAGACCCCCCTATGCCACAAAAAAAATACGAAAAAAAATACTTACCTGAACTTACCTTCCCTGGGATGGGTCCCTCCATCCTTGGGTGTCCTCCTGGGGTGGGCAAGGGTGGCAGGGGGTGTCCCTGGGGGCATGGGAGGGCACCTCTGGGCTCCTTCTGAGCCACAGGTCCCTTAACGCCTGCCCTGACCCAGGTGTTAAAAAACGGCGCCCATCAGGCTGGGCGCCGTTTTTTAAGGCCTGCCCCCTCCTGTGCGTCAAAATGACGTCACAGTATAAATATGGGGCACAGGCCTTAAAGTCATTTTTTGGAAGGGAACGCCTACCTTGCATATAATTAACGCAAGGCTGGTTCCCCCTTCTAAAAAATGACGCACATGGTGGAACTTTGACGCCCGCGGGGTCGGATGTCAAAGTATAAATATGGGGCAGTGTTTGCGCCAATTGACGCACATTCGGCGCCAAGAGAGTATAAATATGCCCCTATATCTGAAACCTCAGTACCGAAAAAAGCAGCTTCGGAGCCGAAAAGAGGCTTTTATACAGAAGAGCAAGGACTTTCCAGCCAAATGAAGGAAAGACATAGATTTGAGCAGGAATTAAGTATGGAAGAACCGGACCATACACAAAGGAGGTTACATATCCAGAAAGAGACTGGAAAAATACAAACTTTACCTCCAATCAAATCTAAAAGGAAACTTGCATTTCTGGAGACAGAAATGCAGCCTAAGGCAAAGGTGGTTAGAGACAGATCCCCACCACCAAGGGTATCACCTCAGCCGTCCCCGCCGCACTCACCACAACTGTCACCAGTGGGAACACCTCCAATGCAGTCACCCACACATACAGGGATGACACAGGATGATGCTGATGCATGGGTCTTATATGATGCACCAGTATCGGATAACAGTCCGGATTGTTATACAACCAACACGTCACTTTCAGAAGACAGTACTGCATATACACAGGTACTATCCAGGGCAGCTATGTTCCAGAACGTAGCAATGCACTCAGAGCCAATAGAGGATGATTTCCTGTTTAACACCTTGGCATGCACCCACGCTTCCTATCAGAATCTGCCAATGCTCCCGGATATGCTCAAACAAGCAAAACAAGTCTTCCAGGAGCCAGTTAAGGGAAGGGCTATCACACCTAGGGTTGAGAAGAAGTACAAACCTCCCCCAACAGATCCTGTGTTCATAACACAACAACTTACACCGGACTCAGTGGCTGTAGGAGCAGCAAGAAAGAGAACAAACTCTCAATCGTCAGGAGACGCTCCACCGCCTGACAATGAGATCAGAAATGTTGACACAGCGGGCATACGAGTGACAGCACAAGCAGCCAATCAATGGCGGATTGCAAATTCGCAAGCCCTACTTGCTCGTTACGACAGGGCACACTGGTATGAGATGCAACACATCATACAGCACTTGCCCAAGGAACTTCAGAAACATGCTCAACAGGTTGTGGAAGAAGGACAGGCCATATCTAACAACCAGATAAGGTCCGCACTGGACTCGGCAGGCACAATAGCACGAACGGTCAACACGGTGGTAACCATTCGCAGGCATGCATGGTTAAGAAGTTCTGGCTTCAAGCCAGAGATCCAACAAGTGGTGTAGAACATGCCATTTAATCAGGAACAGTTGTTTGGGCCGGAAGTTGACACAGCAATTGAAAAGTTAAAAAAAGACACAGACACGGCCAAAGCCATGGGCGCGCTCTATTCCCCACAAGTCAGAGGCACCTTTAGGAAACCACAATTCAGAGGAGGTTTTCGACAGCAAACACCAGAGCCTTCCACCTCACAAACCAGACCCACCTATCAGGCACAATATCAAAGGGGAGGGTTTTGTGGTTCCTATAGAGGACAATTCCCAAGAGGAAGGGGAAAGTTCCAGGCAACCAAACCAAGCCAGACCAAACAGTGACTTCCATGTCACAAAACCCCAACACTTATCACCAGTGGGGGGAAGGCTAAACGCATATTATCAAAACTGGACACATATTACCACAGACGCATGGGTCCTATCAATTATCCAACATGGTTATTGCATAGAATTCACAAAATTCCCGCCAGATGTGCCACCAAGAACACACAATCTGTCCAAACAACACTTAGACCTATTACAAATAGAAGTCCAAGCACTATTACAAAAACAAGCAATAGAGCTAGTACCAAATCATCAGAAAGGAACAGGCGTCTACTCACTATATTTCCTAATTCCAAAAAAGGACAAAACGTTAAGACCTATCTTAGATCTCAGAACACTGAGGCCCATATTTATACTTTTTTAGCGCCGCATTTGCGTCATTTTTTGACGCAATAGTAGCGCAAACTTAAAAAATACAATTGTATTTTGTAAGTTAGCGCCGTTTTTGCGTAAAAAAGCAGCGCAAATGCAGCGCTAAAAAGTATAAATATGGGTGTGAATCTCTTCATCAAATCAGACCACTTCCACATGGTAACACTTCAAGACGTGGTTCCCTTACTAAAAAAGGAGGAATACATGTCAACATTGGATCTCAAGGATGCGTATTTCCACATACCCATCCATCCTTCTCACAGAAAATACTTAAGGTTTGTAATGCATGGCGTACACTCTCAATTCAAAGTGCTACCGTTCGGGATAACAACGGCCCCAAGGGTTTTCACAAAATGCCTAGCAGTAGTAGCCGCTCACATAAGGAGACAGCACATGCACGTATTCCCATATTTAGACGACTGGCTAATAAAAACCACCACTCAACAACAGTGTCTTCTTCACACGCAATACGTCATAGAAACTCTACACAAACTATCCCTGACCTTGACTTAGTTTGTTGACCAGATAAGGAATGAGTGGGAGAGGAGGGAAAGCGTAAGCAAATATCCCTGACCAACGGATCCATAGTGCATTGCCCTCTACACGAGGGATATTTGCTTACGCTTTCCCCCCTCTCCCACTCATTCCTTATCTGGTCAACAAACTAAGTCAAAACAAACTCAAACTAATACTCATAGCACCAACCTGGGCTCGCCAACCGTGGTACACAACACAGTTGGACTTATCAGTAGTACCCCACATCAAATTACCAAACATACCAGATCTGTTAACACAACACAAACAACAGATCAGACACCTGAATCCAGCATCGCTCAATCTAGCAATCTGGCTCCTGAAGTCTTAGAATTCGGACATTTTAATCTTACACAAGAATGTTACAAAAGTCTGATCTAGCATTCTCTTCCATTAAAATAAATCTCACTGCAATATCTGCCTATCTGCAGATTACACATAGAACATCGCTTTTTAGAATCCCAATCATTAAAGCATTTATGGAGGGACTAAAAAGAATCATACCCCCAAGGACACCACCAGTACCTTCGTGGAACCTTAATATTGTATTAATACGACTCATGGGCCCACCATTCGAACCCATGTATTCTTGTGAAATGCAATATCTGACTTGGAAAGTAGCCTTTCTAATAGCTATCACATCACTTAGAAGAGTAACTGAGATACAAGCATTTACTATTCAAGAACCCTTTATACAAATACACAAACATAAAGTGGTTCTCCGAACAAATCCAAAATTCTTACCAAAGGTCATATCACCATTCCACTTAAACCAAACTGTGGAACTCCCAGTCTTCTTTCCGCAACCAGACTCAGTAGCTGAAAGAGCCTTACATACATTGGACATAAAAAGAGCACTAATGTATTATATTGACAGAACAAAACAATTTTGTAAAACTAAACAATTGTTTGTAGCTTTCCAAAAACCTCATGCAGGTAATCCTATATCCAAACAAGGCATCGCCAGATGGATAGTTAAATGTAATCAAACTTGCTATATTAAAGCAAAAAGAGAATTACCTATTACATCAAGAACACATTCCACTAGGAAAAAACGCTCCACAATGGCTTTTCTTGGGAATATACCTATGACAGAAATTTGTAAGGCAGCCACCTGGTCTACGCCTCATACATTCACCAAGCATTACTGTGTAGATGTGTTAGCAACGCAACAAGCCACAGTAGAACAGGCTGTATTAGGAACATTATTTCAGACAACTTCAACTCCTACAGGCTAAACCACCGCTTTTTGGGGAGATTACTGCTTGGTAGTCTATGCACAGCATGTGTAGCTGCAGCTACACATGCCCCCAAACGGAAAATGTCACTTACCCAGTATACATCCGTTCGTGGCATGAGACGCTGCAGATTCACATTCGCCCTCCCACCTCCCCAATAGCCTGTAGCCGTTCTTAGTTGAATGAAAATTGTAAATTTGTAAATAAATATTCTTTTGATACACATCAAGTACATACAAACCTACTCCATTGCATGGGCACCTCTAGCATACTCACAACTCCTACCTCACCCTCTGCGGGGAAAACAATCTAAGATGGAGTCGACGCCCATGCGCAATGGAGCCGAAAGGGAGGAGTCACTCGGTCTCGTGACTCGAAAAGACTTCTTCGAAGAAAAACAACTTGTAACACTCCGAGCCCAACACTAGATGGCAGGATAATGCACAGCATGTGAATCTGCAGCGTCTCATGCCACGAACAGATGTACACTGGGTAAGTGAAATTTACCATATATATATATATATATATATATATATATATATATATATATATATATATATATATATATATATATATATATATATATATATATGTTTGATGGCATGTGTAGCTGCAGATACACATGCTATGCATATCCCTTCCGACATCTAGTGTTGGGCTTGGAGTGTTAAAGTTGTTTTTCTTCTAAGAAGTCTTTTCGGAGTCATGGGATCGAGTGACTCCTACTCTCGGTTCCATTGCGCATAGGCATCGACTCCATTGTTAGCTTGTTTTCTTTCCGCCGTCTGGTTCGGACATGTTTCCTCTTGCTCCGAGATTTCAATTCGGAAAACCTTAGAAAACCTTCTTATTCGTTGGTATTGTTTCGATCGTGTTTTCCATCTAACATCGAACCAGTAGTACAGTCGGAACCTTCTTTTTCACCCTTCTGGGTGCATGCTCCCAACTCGGGCCTATTCGGGCCTACCGTGTGGAAAGCGGGATGGATCGGACTCCATTCCGATTCTGCCCTCTGTGCCACGTAAAGTACCCCTATACAGATCAGCACTTGGTTTGTAATTTGTGCCTTTCTCCAGACCATCGGGAGGAAAATTGTGAGGCCTGTTGATCATTTAGTTCAAAGAAGACTCTCAGAGATCGCAGAGCTAGAAGACTCAAAATGGCGTCGAAAAGCAGTGAACATCTTGATGTCGCTGAAGAAGAGCAGGCGCAGGCAGCAGTCTCTATCCGAGACACAGACTCCGAACAGGAATCGGAGGATGACAGACCCATCACAGCTGGACAGTATGTGAGTACGTCTGCCCCTACACCCCTTCACAAAAGATATTTAAAGGCCTTGGGTAAACAACTTCCAAAATGCCATGGTTCGGCCCAAAAAAAGACTGTCGGCAACCATCTTTCGGGGTCGGAGCTGAAAAAGGCCACTCCTCCGTCTACTTAGGAGTCGAGTAAATCTGTCAAAGGCTCCATTTCGGACTCCAGTGAAAAAGACCATTCCTCGAAGTCGAAAATTCAGCAGCCGTCTTCGGAGCCAAGACCTTCCACTACCTTTTCGGGCCGAAAAAACAACAAAATTCGGAGCTGAAAAAAATCCTCCTATACAGAGGAACAAGGACTTTCAAGAAAATTGAGAGAAAGCCATAAAACCTCTGAGGAAGAGCCTGACATTGAGCCCATTTTACAAATTATGGATGAAAGACAATCCAGAATACACATCCATAAATAGACAGGAAGAATTGTCACTGCACCTCCTTTAAAAACACAAAGAAAGCTGGCTTTCCAAGAGGAACTGGACTCAGTTCAGCCACCAGCAAAGGTGCAAAAACAAAAGGAGAAGCCAATACCTCTTCACACTTCTCCTCCTTATTCTCCACAATGATCTGTCTCACCTCACACTAGCCCACCACCAATGCCTTCTCCGAAACATTCACTATCTTCACAGGGAGATACAGCAGACCCATGGGATCTTTCTGACCCCGATCCCATCCCAGATAATGACCCAGATACTTACCCATCAAAACCATCTCCACCAGAAGATACCACTGCATACAACCAGGTCACATCCAGGGCAGCAGCTTATCATGGGGTAACCATGCATTCAGAGCCACTGGAAGAAGATTTTTTATTTAATACACTATCTTCTACACATTCCAAGTACCAATGTCTCCCAATGTTACCAGGCATGGTAAAACACGCAGACCAAATTTTTAGCGAGGCTGTAAAAGCTAGGATTATCACACCTAGAATCGATAAAAAGTATAAGCCTGCACACTCTGACCCAGATTACATTACTCACCAGGTCCCTCCAGATTCAGTGGTGGCCAGGGCAGCAAGAAAGATGGCAAATAGCCTGTCTTCAGGAGATGCACCTCCTCCTGACAAAGAGGGCAGAAAATTTGACGCAGCAGGAAAAAGAGTTGCTACACAGGCAGCAAATCAGTGGAGAATTGCGAATTCTCAGGCACTTCTAGCTTGCTATGATAGGACCCATTGGGATGAAATGCAGGATATTATACAGCATCTCCCAGAAGAGCACCAGAAGAGGGCACAGCAAGTAGTAGAAGAGGGACAAGCCATTAGTAATAATCAAATAAGATCTGCCCTTGATGCTGCTGATACAGCTGCAAGGAGCGTAAACACTGCCATCACAATCAGAAGACATGCATGGCTGTGCTCCTTTGGTTTTAAACCAGAAATTCAACAGGCTGTCCTTAACATGCCTTTTGATAAAAAGAACCTCTTTGGCCCAGAAGTGGACACCACTATTTAAAAACTGAGAAAGGACTCAGATACTGCGAAAGCAATGGGCGCTTTGTACACCATCCCATATTGAGGTTCATTTTGTAGGCCACAGTTTCGAGGAGGTTTTAAACCACAATCCTCAGAGGCTTCCACCTCCCAAACAAAGCAACCACAACAAACCCAGTATCAACAAGGTGGGTTTAGAGATTCCTATAGAGGTCAATACTTTAGAAATAGAGGTAAATTCCAAACCTCTAAACAAGCATCATCACAACCTAAACAGTGACTTCCTTCCCTCCCTTCCACTCTACACATCTCCTGTGTGGGGAAGACTACAGCAGTTCCATTCTCATTGGCAAAATATCACCACAGACAACTGGGTATTATCAATTATCCGCAATGGTTATTGCCTAGAATTGATAACCACCCTTCCAAACATTCTGTCAAGATATCACAAGTTGTCCCCCGAACATACAGTTCTGTTACAAGAGGTACAATCTCTACTGTTCAAACAAGCAATAGAATTAGTTCCACATTCCCAACAAGGAACAGGAGTATACTCACTGTACTTCCTAGTTCCCAAAAAAGATGGCACCCTCAGCCTCATATTATACCTCAGGCCCCTCAATCTATACATCTTGTCAGAGCATTTTCACATCGTAACTCTGCAAGTTGTTATCCACTACTGCAAAAACAAGATTTTATGACTGCTCTAGACCTCAAGGATGCATATTGACACATACCCATCCACCCAGCTCACAGAAAATACCCCAGGGTTGTCATAGCAGGAAAACACTACCAGTTCAATGTGTTGCCATTTGGCATAACAACAGCTCCAAGGGTGTTCACAAAGTGTCTAGCAGTAGTAGCGGCATACGTAAGAAGACAACACATCCATGTCTTTCCATATCTAGATCATTGGCTAATAAAATCAAGCAATCTTACACAATGCCAAAAACATACTCGTTATGTGATAGAAACTCTGCACACTCTAGGATTTTCTATAAACTACCAAAAGTCACACCTTCAACCAGCACAAGTACAGCCTTATGTAGGTGCTATCCTAAATACTCAACTCGCTCTAGCAGATCCAAATATACAAAGGATACAAGCTTTCCAAAATGTAATACCACTCACACAGCCAAATCAACAATACACTGTAATATTTATCATGAAGATTCTAGGAATGATGGCATCTTGCATAGCAAAAGTCCCACATGCAAGATTAAACATGAGGCCCTTACAACAGTGCCTTGCACAACAATGGTCACAAGCACACGGTCAGCTTCAAGATATAGGCGGTCACCGCCGAATGACCGCACCGCGGTCAAAAGACCGCGGCGGCCATTCTGGCTTTCCCGCTGGGCCGGTGGGCGACCGCCAAAAGGGAAAGACCCAGCCACGATGAAGCCGGCTCCGAATGGAGCCGGCGGAGTTGCTGGGGTGCGATGGGTGCAGTGGCACCCGTCGCGATTTTCAGTGTCTGCAAGGCAGACACTGAAAATCATTATGGGGCCCCCAGGGGCCTCATGACACCCGTTCCCGCCATCCTGTTCCTGGTGGTTTTTACCGCCAGGACCAGGATGGCGGGAAGGGGGTCGGAATCCCCATGGCGGCGCTGCAATCAGCGCTGCCATGGAGGATTCACTGGGCCAGGGGTAAACCGGCGGGAAACCGGTGGTTGCACTTTTCTGACCGCGGCTTTACCGACATGGTCAGAATGGCCCAGGAAGCACTGCCAGCCTGTTGGTGATGCTTCCGCGGTCCCCGGCCCTGGCGGAATGACCCCCATAGTGTTGATGGACCGCCAAACACATATGTCCCTTCAATGGTGGAATCGCAGCAATTTAATGAAGGGGCGGTCGTTTCAAGACCCTGTGCCTCAGACCATAATTACAACAGATGTATCAGTGATTGGTTGGGGAGCTCACCCAAACAATCAGACCATTCAAGGGCAATGGGAAGTCAAACAGAAACAGCTACACATAGAGCTCTTAGAATTAATAGCGGTGTTCTTTGCCCTAAAAGCATTTCAACCTCTTCTCAAACAGAAGAATATTCTCATAAAAACAGATAACATGACAACCATGTATTATCTCAACAAACAGGGAGCGACACATTCATCTCAGCTGTCTCTTCTAGCCCAAACAATTTGGAAATGGGCAATTCACAATCAAATTCATCTACTAGCACAATACATTCCAGGAACAGACAATCAGTTGGCAGATCTCCTCAGCAGAAATCACCAACAGACACACAAATAGGAAATTCACTCCCAAGTACTTCAAAAGTACTTTCAAAGGTGAGGAACACCAGACATAGATCTATTCGCAACAAGCGAAAACACAAAATGCCAAAACTTTGCATCCAGACACCCACATCCCCTATCCAAGGGCAATGCTCTATGGATCAATTGGACAGGGATATTTGCTTACGCTTTTCCACCTCTCACACTCCTTCCATTTCTAGTCAACAAATTGTGTCAAATGTCACTCAACATGATACTCATAGCACCAACATGGGCATGCCAGCCTTGGTACACAACACTATTAGACCTATCTGTAGTACCTCACTCCAAACCCCCAAACACACCAGATTTGTTAACACAAAACAAAGGTCGAATCAGGCATCCAAACCCCAATGCTCTCAATCTAGTGATTTGGCTCCTGAAGTCATAGAATTTGGTTATTTAAATCTTCCATCTGAAGGTATGGAAATAATTAACAAGCACAAAAACCGACTACTAGACAGTGCTACGCAAACAAGTGGAAAATATTTGTCTACTATTGTCAATCTAAGACCACAGATCCACTTACAGCATCTATACAAGATATTGTATGCTGTTTATTTCATTTACAGAAACAAATTTGGCTTTTTCATCCATAAAAAACACCTTACTGCAATATCTGCATACTTACAAACTATTCAACATACTTCTCTATTCAGAGTTCCTGTTATCAAAGCCTTCATGGAAGGATTAAAACGCATCATTCCACCAAGAACACCACCTGTTCCATCATAGAATTTAAATATTGTACTTACCAGACTCATGGGACCACCTTGTGAACCCATGCACTCTTGCCAAATTCAATTTTTAACATGGAAGGTTGCCTTCCTTGTGGCTATTACTTCTTTAAGAAGAGTTAGTGAAGTACACGCATTCACTCTTGAAGAACCTTCTTTCCAAGTGCACAAAAATAAGGTTGTACTAAGAACAACTCCAACATTTCTACCAAAGGTAGTATCTCCTTTTCACATCAATCAAACAGTGGAATTGCCAGTCTTCTTTCCACAGACAGATTCTGTGGCAGAAAGAGCTCTTCATACCCTAGATGTCAAAAGAGCTCTTATGTACTACATAGACAGAACTAAAGATTTTAGGAAAACAAAACAACTTTTTGTTGCTTTCCAACAACCACAAGCAGGCAATCCTATATCAAAGCAAGGTATAGCAAGATGGATTGTTGGATGTATACAAACATGTTATATCAAAGCAAAAAGACAACCTTTGATCATTCCTAAAGCTCATTCTACAAGAAAGAAGGGTGCAACAATGGCTTTTTTAGGAAATATACCAATGGTTGACATAAGCAGCTATATGGTCAACCCCTCATAAATTTACAAAACACTACCGTGTTGATGTATTCTCACAGCAACAAGCCACTGTAGGCCAAGCTGTCTTAAAGACATTATTCCAAACAACTTCAACCCCTACAGGCTAGCCACCGCTTTTTGGGAAGACTAACTGCTTTGTAGTCTATGCATAGCTTGTGTATCTGCAGCTACACATGCCATTGAACGGAAAATATCACTTACTCAGTGTACATCTGTTCGTAGCATGTAGTGCTGCAGATTCACATGCAGCCTCCCTCCTCCCCGGAAGCCTGTAGTCATAAGTTACTAACATTTGTACATATGTATATACGTTTACATTTGCATGGACATCTCTTTTATTTTCTATACTCTATCACTCCTTTCTTCACCCGCTGCAGGAAAACAATCTAACAATGGAGTCGATGCCCATGCGCAATGGAACCAAGAGGAGGAGTCATTTGATCCTGTGACTCCGAAAATACTTCTTTGAAGAAAAACAACTTGTAAAACTCCGGTCCCAACACTAGATGTCGGAAGGGATATGCATAGCATGTGAATCTGCAGCACCTCATGCCACGAACAGATGTACACTGGGTAAGTGACATTTTCCATATATAGATATATGATACCCACAATTTATTTTTCCACATCATGATGCAAATGATTCCTTTAGGAGCCTGATCAATCTCCCTTGAAGTGGTGCATTTGGTTCAGATGCTTTAACGCTTATCTGGTGCTAATGATAGTGCTAAACGTGAACCTGATCACAAAAGAAGCATATTATATTACTACCCTGGAGTGGAAGGTCAAAACATTTTTTTTTACCATCTGCCAGATTTTGTACCTACTGTTGATGATGACGTTCTATACAAATTTCAGGTTTCTGTCAAACAAATAGAAAGGCAGTAAATCTTGATGTGCGCAGACATACACTTTTCACTATATTGTAGGGTCCAAACAATTCCACACGTACATATGTGACCACTTTAAAAGTATTAGCTATTTACGTTGAATTTGAAAATTTTACTTTACAATTGATTAGGGACCAAATAGTATCAAGATGCAATTCTAAAAAAGTTCAATAGAAACATTTGGCTTGAAAAAGGTTAAATGAAGCTGTGGACATTGCCAAAAGTTTTTTTTGTTCTCAAGAACATTCAAAGCAACTAGATTCATGTTGTATTCAAGTTGCCAAAATCAACAGTTACAGCAAAGCACCCATTCAGGATAAAATACTGTAATAACAAAGGGAAAGGTTTAAATTGTTTAGGTTCAAACACATTGGCCCTCATTACAACCCTGGCGGTCAAAGACCGCCAGGGCTGTTTTGGAGGTTGTACCACCAACAGGCTGGCGGTACAAACTCGCGGATTACCACCGCGGCGGAAGCAGCGCTGCCCAATGGATTACGAGTCTCTTTCCTGCCAGCCTTTCGCCATGGAAAGGCTGGTGGAAAGGGGAGTCGCGGGGCCCCCTGGCACAGCCCCACACAGCTTTTCAATGTCTACATAGCAGACAGTGGAAAGCGCGACGGTTGCAACTGAACCTGTCGCACGGCCGCAACACCGCCACTCCATTTGGAGCCGGCTCCCCTGTTGCAGCCCACATCCCCGCTGGGCCGGCGGGGATGTCATAATGGGCACCCCGGGAGTGTGGACGCATTAGGGGCCGCACAGCGGTTACAACTTGGCGGGCGGCAACCGTTGTAATGAGGCCTATTGTGTTTTAGATGTGGTTCACTTGCTCATTTGTCTAATTTGCAAACTTGTCCCACAGCTAACCAAGAATGTTGGAAATATAATAAAATGGGCCCATTTGGAAAAGTGTGTACAGGAAGGTAAGCGTAATGGTGTCAGATTAATTCAAAACTGAGTGTTTTCTGATGAAGTTAGTATTGTCAAAAATAAAATTGATGAATTAGTCTTGTCTATTGAAGTGATGGAATTTAGCAGGGTTGGTAATATGGTTAAGATTTGCAGTGATCCACGAGTCAATAGGCAGACAATGAAAGAGTACAAGAAAATAATTGGGAAATTAAAGATAAAGGACAGAGAAGAATGCTGGAAATGTATACATGCATTGATGTTACCAAGGAAAAGCAGAGAATTTTGGGATTATGTCAACACTCTGCTACATAAATCTGCCAGCAAAGATAGTGTGGTTTCTGCCTGTGATTAGGAAAGCCATGTGGAAAAACTTTAAGTGGATCCAGAATATGTAGAGGCTCATGACACCATGGGCTGCAACATGTATTAGACAACCTTGACAACAGATCGCTAAATGTCACTGCCAAATCAGTGCAAGTCGTACTTGACAATATTTGGCGTGATGGGGCTCCAGGACCAAACAGCCTCCCAGGGAGTATCTTCAGAGACAACCATGATTTCTGGGTTGAGCCTTTGACTATTTTATTTAATGATTGTCTACATTTTTCTGTGGTCCCAGAGGCCTGGAAAGCGTCAACATTGCATCCAATTCACAAAAAAGGGGATATTACCTGACCCGAAAATTATAGGTTGATAGGACTATTGGACGTGAACAGTATGGCCTTTGCAAAGGTGCACCTACAAGAGCTTTATAATTGGATCACTGAATACAAAATCATACTAATATACCAGACTGGCTTTAGATCCCACTCTTCTACTTTAGACAATGTACTTGCCCTTTCATACCTAGGACAGAAAGCACAGAAGTCTCCATCCCAGCCACTTTTTTCCTGTTTCATTGATTATAGTGCAGCTTTTGGTGGTTAAAAGACATCAAATAGACTGGAACCCTTGCCCTCTAAAAATAGAGATGGAAACTAAATATCATTACCTCGGAGTTTGGATATCAAACTCATGGAATATCTAATTTCAGGCAGTGGCAGCAAAAGTGGAGAGAATTACGTTTGCCCTGTCCAAACTTTACCATCAGCTTAAATCTCCGACCTCAGAGGCAATTAGGATAGTCATTAAGGCAAAACTACTACCAACAATTTCCTATGGGCACCTTACATATCCCAGCAGGCTTACTGCATTGCTTGAGAACTGCCAGGTAAAAGCCTATTAAAAGATATTTCAGATTCCTAGATCTACCAGGCATGCAGGGATACACCTGGAATTTGACCTAGTAAGGATGATATGGAATGTAAAATGGATGTAATCAAGTTTTATCATCGCGTTTCCAGGGCCTACACTGATAGTTTGAGAGGGTCCTTGAATGTAATATTTACAGATAATACCAGGAATTGGACCATCTATCTTAGGAGTGCCAAGGAATCTCTTAACTTGGCTCCTTCCTATGCATTAGACCCTCTTATAATGTTGGCTCTGCTAAAAAAAGACTTTGAAGGAACATGGGGTGCGAGCCTCAAGGGAAAGTGATATTGCTAGCATCAGGAAAATCAGTGGCCTTGAGGGTCTAGCAGAGTCAAATGCGACCATAAATGGCCAACCATATATGAAAGCAGCATTGAGAGCTCGCGCCTTTCAGAGTATTTTTTTTCGGATGCGGCTCTTAACTCTCCCTGCTTGGGACTACAAACGCATTAGAAGTCTCCACATAGTCATCAGTAAGAATGTACCTTGTGCAAATATCATACTGAATCAATAATCCATCTCGTATGCTGCTGCCTAGGCTTCGACTCAGAAACACGCTTACTACTAAAACTCCTATTTTTGAAACATGGCCTTAGAACATGTAAAGAGGCCCTAAAATACATATTTACAGCAGTGGCCCCCATGGAGCTGGCCTGCTTTGAGACATTTTTTGCTAGAGCCAGCAAAGCTCTACAGGATGCACATGGTCAACAAAAGTTAGCTACTGGCAGGGGCAGCTTGGCCCGAAAGGAACCTCACTACTAAAATGACTGCTACCTTCACGCTAACTCTCTATTTTGTCTAGGATGGTACTGTTTACTGTATTCTAATACTTTTGCTGTAAACAATATACATGAATACTGGTCATGCAGATGACCTGTATCCATATATACCAGGAGGATGAACACAAACGTTATGTAGTATTTACGCATTTCGATCCCTACATCAATTTAACGCTTAGCAAGGAGGCTAAGTGTCAGGGTTTTGAGTCTTAAAATCTACTACTCTTTTTTTGCACATTTACCTTATCCTATTTTAAGAGGATGAATGAAAGACAATATGTAATACTTATGCACTTTACCTGTCTATTTTAGGAGAACGTTTGTATGGTATGCAGTTTTAATCTAATCTATTTTTAGACTCCTATGTCAATGTGAATAAGATAGTGTCTGATAGAGTCATGGTACCTCCTTAATTTAGGGAAATGATTTGAAAGATAGATTACATTACCTATGTACTCTATTGGCCTATCCTAGGGGGATGACTTGAGAGATGGAAAGAACTGTTTATGCATTGAAAGATAGCATGCATTGCCGTTAGACTTTTGAGTTTATGCATGGTCATCCCCAATCTTTTTGCCTCCTGCCTCCTATTTTTTCTGACCTGTTGCTGTTGGCTTTTGATCTCTGAGCACTTTACCACTGCAAACCAGTGCTAAAGTGCATATGCTATCTGTGTGAATTGTATGTAATTGGTTTATCCATGATTGGCATATTTAATTTACTAAGTAGGTCCCTAGTAAAGTGCACTAGAGGTGCCAGGGCCTGTAAATCAAATGTTACTAGTGGGCCTGCAGCACTGGTTTGCCACCCACATAAGTAGCTCTGTAATCGTGTCTCAGACCTGTCACTGCAGTGTCTGTGTGTCCAATTTTTAAAAGTAAATTCGACTTGGCAAGTGTACCCACTTTCCAGGCAGAAACCTTCCCTTTTCTTACATGTAAGGCACCCCTAGGGTAGGCCCTAGGTAGCCCCAAGGGCAGGGTGCAGTGTATGGCTAAGGTAGGACACATAGGCCCTCATTCTGACCCTGGCGGTCGGTGATAAAGCGGCGGCCAAGCCGCCAACAGGCCGGCGGTCTAAAATATGCAATTCTGACCCTGGCGGGAACCGCCAACACAGCCCGCCAACTTAACACTCCGACCGCCATAGCGGTACAAACAAACAGCGCGGCGGTTCCCGCCAACAGCCCGGCGGCAGACAAAGTACCGCCCACCCTATTACGACCCACCAATCTGCCACCTTTTCCGGGGCGGGAGCACCGCCGATAAGAACACGGCGGAAACAGACTACGAACGGGAAAACGCTCACCTCTACGCACTCCACGCGAGATTCCGGCAGTATGGAGCCAGAGTTACAGGTCATCCCCGCACTCCTATTCCTCCTCATATACCAGGAGCACGCCCGGCGGCGCGGAAGACATCGGTGAGTACTGCACCTACGACACAGGGGAGGGAAAAGATTACCGGCACACACCCACCCACCCACACCCACTACAACACACACATCAATGCATTCCCACAGATCACTGTCACAACCCACAAACCACCCCCCTCCGAAATAATGCAAAGACCAAAAGAAGAGATCATAAACGGGCAGATATATTGAAATATGTACGCCATTAATCACAAAAAATAAATAAACTATGTACAAAATATATACAGCTACTAAATGTAGTCCAACCACTGTCCGTGGATCACAGGGGTCCTGTGCAAAGGGGCAAGGCCCAGTCCCACGACAAGAACTCCACGGAGAGAACACTGCAGGGGCATCAGAAAGAAAATAGGACAGGCACCTCAGGGGGAAGGGAAGGGGGGGCACCTCAGCCACTTGAGTACACGACGCCAGATCCACGAGGGGACTCCATGACCACTGGGCCATCCTGGGGAGAGCAAAGCCACAGTCCATACAGTCCATACAGTGGGTGGCCTGCCCACTGGGCCATCCTGGGGAGAGCAAAGCCACAGTCCATACAGTCCATACAGTGGGTGGCCTGCCCACTGGGCCATCCTGGGGAGAGCAAAGCCACAGTCCAAACAGTCCATACAGTGGGTGGCCTGCCCACTGGGCCATCCTGGGGAGAGCAAAGCCACAGTCCATACAGTCCATACAGTGGGTGGCCTGCCCACTGGGCCATCCTGGGGAGAGCAAAGCCACAGTCCATACAGTCCATACAGTGGGTGGCCTGCCCACTGGGCCATCCTGGGGAGAGCAAAGCCACAGTCCATACAGTCCATACAGTGGGTGGCCTGCCCACTGGGCCATCCTGGGGAGAGCAAAGCCACAGTCCAAACAGTCCATACAGTGGGTGGCCTGCCCACTGGGCCATCCTGGGGAGAGCAAAGCCACAGTCCATACAGTCCATACAGTGGGTGGCCTGCCCACTGGGCCATCCTGGGGAGAGCAAAGCCACAGTCCATACAGTCCATACAGTGGGTGGCCTGCCCACTGGGCCATCCTGGGGAGAGCAAAGCCACAGTCCATACAGTCCATAACAGACCCCACTGCCACTGGAGGAGGCAAGTTGGCCAGAGGACATCCTGCAGCCCTGCCCGAGATAGATCCTGCCCTGCCACGTCTGCCAAAGGGCCAGCGGTTCTTGCCCTGAAGGGCCCAGTTCAGCGGTTCTTGAGACGGCGGGGCCCAGTTCAGCGGTTCTTGCCTTGAAGGGCCCAGTTCAGCGGTTCTTGCCTTGAAGGGCCCAGTTCAGCGGTTCTTGAGACGGCGGGGCCCAGTTCAGCGGTTCTTGAGACGGCGGGGCCCAGTTCAGCGGTTCTTGAGACGGCGGGGCCCAGTTCAGCGGTTCTTGAGACGGCGGGGCCCAGTTCAGCGGTTCTTGCCTTGAAGGGCCCAGTTCAGCGGTTCTTGAGACGGCGGGGCCCAGTTCAGCGGTTCTTGCCTTGAAGGGCCCAGTTCAGCGGTTCTTGAGACGGCGGACGGTCTATAGCCAACTGCTAAATGCCTGGTGGTGCCCTCCTGGGCAGCGGGGATGGTGCTCCTTCACTGCCCACCTGGGCTGTGGGTGGTGGGGCCCTCCTGGCCAGCTGGGCTGGGTCCTCCCTGGGCAGCGGCTATGGGGCTGGTGGGCTCTCCCGGGGCAGCTGTGCCGGTTCCTCCCGGGGCAGCGGCTATGGGGGTTGTGGGCTCCTCCTGGGCAGCAGGCCTGCTGCCTGACCTCTCCAACTTGCTGCCCTTGCCCTCCTTAGTCGTCGGCCTGTGGCCCTTTCCTCCCTTTGGAGCTGTGGCTGGTGACTGTCTCTGGGTGGTGTCCGGGGGGGATGTAGAAGGCGGGCTCCTGCGGCGCCCCTTCCGCCTTCTGCTCCTCTTCCCAGGGGGTGGGCTGGCTGTCCCCTTGCTGCTGGGCGAAGATCCAGACATGCGGGCTGGCGGGCTCCAATACCCCTGCACCCTTGTCAAGGGGGCTGCAGGGCTGGTGGTGGCTGAGGTGCTCTTCTTACCCCGACGAGAAGGAGGGGGGGGCTCAGGGTCAGGAAAGAAGTTAGTAGTGGCGAGGAAGAGCTTCTTGGGACAATGGAGAGTGGTAGGTACAGTGGGAATGGGAGTGGAGGGAGAGGATGTGGTTGTAGGTGAGTCACGTTTGCTGTCTTTGGGTGCAGGTGCAGGAGGGATAGGCTGTCGTGAGGTGGATGGCTGTTGGGTGGGTGGGTGGCTGCGTTTGTGTGGTGTGGAAGAGGGGGTGACAGACACAGTGGGAGAGGACACAGGGGACGTGTAAATGGCAGTGGGGGTGGTGACTGCACGTGTGCGGACTGGAGTGGAGGGTGTGCTGGTGATGGAAACACTGGCTGATGGTGAGGTGAATGGAGGTGTGAGTGTAGACGTCACAGGGAGGGAGGAGGGAGACGAGGAGGTGGGGGTCACAGAGGTGGTAGTGACTGTTGGCATGTCTGCATCGGAATGTTGCGTGTGTGAATGTCTGCGTGATCTGTGGTGCTTATGTTTGGATGAGCTTCTCTTGGGTGTTGAGGTGTGTGCAGGCTGGTCTGATGGTGTGGGTGGGACAGGCAGAGGAACAGGAGACTGGGAGGAGGGAGTTAGTAGAGGCAGGCAGGAGACAGGGACAATGGCTGCCGTCAGTGCTGAGGCCAGAGCCTGGAACGATCGCTGATGGGCAGCCTGACCCGAATGAATGCCCTCCAGGTACGCATTGCTGCGATGAACCTCCCTCTCCACCCCCTGGATGGCATTCAAAAGGGTAGTCTGCCCAACAATGAGCGTTCGGAGGAGGTCAATGACCTCCTCACTGAGGGCAGCGGGGGTAACAGGGGCAGGGCCTGAGGTGCCTGGGGCGAAGGAGATGCCCGGCTTCCTGGCAGAGCGGGCACGGGGCGAACGCTGAGGGGCTGCTGGGAGGGCGGAGATGGTGCGCTGGGTGGCGGCTGTACCTGTAATGGCGGGGGGCACGGATGGTGCCACCCCCGCAAGGGAGCCCCCTTCCGAGGACGTGTCCGTGTCGCTGCAGGCTCCAGTCGTCCCCGTCGTGGAGCTCCCCTCGCCCTCCGTCTCACTGGTCCAGTCTGACTCTGTGGCATGGCCCTCCTGGGCCATGTGAGATGCAGCTCCCTCCTGCCCCGATGCCACTTCTCCTCCGCCTGATGATGCTGATGCACACAAGCACAGAAAGACAAACAAAAAGGGGGGGGGAGAGAGAAATAAAGGGATATTGATTACATGGATCTCCGGTACAGTTAGCGGACATGACAGACACAGATGCCCCCTGCACTAAGTTGCGCACTTGGGGTCCGCTACGCATTCCGTGGAACATGCCCTACACGCCTAGAGTTGACAACTGCACCCATGGATGACACGGCCCAGGGATGGCTGTACTGACACACTACTGAGGGTGGTTGCTGGGGACACAGGGGCTTACGGGGGTGCCCAGCCTACAGATATCGCCCTGGCCTAGGGGGACCCACAGCCCTCCTCCCCCACCCAGACACCTCCACTGCGCAACAACAGAGTAGATAATGCTTGGACTCACCCCCTTGTGTCTGCTGTGCTGCCCTCACGCGCCCATCCAAATCAGGGTAGGCCACCGCCAGGATCCGGAACATCAGGGGGCTCAGTTGACGGCAGGCACCCCGCCTACGTTGGGAGGCCATCCCCAGCAGAGACTCGGCGGTCTTCTTGGTCCCGCGGCGGATGTCCTCCCACCTCTTGCGGCAGTGGGTGCCCCGTCGATGGTGGACCCCCAGGGCCCGGACTTCCTTGGCGATGGCACGCCAAATCCCGTTCTTCTCATGGGCGCGGACCTATGTGACACGTACAGGGAGGGAGAAATACCACGTTCAAGTTACTCAGCATTTTCCTTTCCAGTGGCCCAACGCCCCCCATCCCCGCCAGGCCCCCCGCCATGCCCAACATGCCCCCCATCCCCGCCAGGCCCCCCGCCAGGCCCCCGCCATGCCCAACATGCCCCCATCCCCGCCAGGCCCCCCGCCATGCCCAACATGCCCCCCATCCCCGCCAGGCCCCCCGCCAGGCCCCCCGCCAGGCCCCCCGCCAGCCCCCACATGCCCCCCATCCCCGCCAGGCCCCCCGCCAGGCCCCCCGCCATGCCCAACATGCCCCCCATCCCCGCCAGGCCCCCCGCCATGCCCAACATGCCCCCCATCCCCGCCAGGCCCCCCGCCATGCCCAACATGCCCCCCATCCCCGCCAGGCCCCCCGCCAGGCCCAACATGCCCCCCATCCCCGCCAGGCCCCCCGCCAGGCCCCCCGCCAGCCCCAACATGCCCCCCATCCCCGCCAGGCCCCCCGCCAGGCCCCCCGCCATGCCCAACATGCCCCCCATCCCCGCCAGGCCCCCCGCCATGCCCAACATGCCCCCCATCCCCGCCAGGCCCCCCGCCAGGCCCCCCGCCATGCCCAACATGCCCCCCATCCCCGCCAGGCCCCCCGCCATGCCCAACATGCCCCCCATCCCCGCCAGGCCCCCCGCCAGGCCCAACATGCCCCCCATCCCCGCCAGGCCCCCCGCCAGGCCCCCCGCCAGCCCCAACATGCCCCCCATCCCCGCCAGGCCCCCCGCCATGCCCCACATGCCCCCCATCCCCGCCAGGCCCCCTGCCAGGCCCCCCGCCATGCCCAACATGCCCCCCATCCCCGCCAGGCCCCCCGCCATGCCCAACATGCCCCCCATCCCCGCCAGGCCCCCCGCCAGCCCCAACATGCCCCCCATCCCCACCAGGCCCCCCGCCAGGCCCCCCGCCATGCCCAACATGCCCCCCATCCCCGCCAGGCCCCCCGCCAGGCCCAACATGCCCCCCATCCCCGCCAGGCCCCCCGCCAGGCCCCCCGCCAGCCCCAACATGCCCCCCATCCCCGCCAGGCCCCCCGCCATGCCCAACATGCCCCCCATCCCCGCCAGGCCCCCCCGCCAGGCCCCCCGCCATGCCCAACATGCCCCCCATCCCCGCCAGGCCCCCCGCCATGCCCAACATGCCCCCCATCCCCGCCAGGCCCCCCGCCAGGCCCCCCGCCATGCCCAACATGCCCCCCATCCCCGCCAGGCCCCCCGCCATGCCCAACATGCCCCCCATCTCCGCCAGGCCCCCCGCCAGGCCCCCCGCCAGCCCCAACATGCCCCCCATCCCCGCCAGGCCCCCCGCCAGGCCCCCCGCCATGCCCAACATGCCCCCCATCCCCGCCAGGCCCCCCGCCATGCCCAACATGCCCCCCATCCCCGCCAGGCCCCCCGCCATGCCCAACATGCCCCCCATCCCCGCCAGGCCCCCCGCCAGGCCCAACATGCCCCCCATCCCCGCCAGGCCCCCCGCCAGGCCCAACATGCCCCCCATCCCCGCCAGGTCCCCCGCCAGGCCCCCCGCCAGGCCCAACATGCCCCCCATCCCCGCCAGGCCCCCCGCCAGGCCCCCCGCCAGCCCCAACATGCCCCCCATCCCCGCCAGGCCCCCAAGCCAGCCAGTGGCCCCAAATCCAGATAGAATTAAACTCACTTGTTGGTCTGGAGGACCGTAGAGTAGCGCATACTGGGGGAGGACCCCATCCACAAGTTTCTCCAACTCCTCTCCAGTGAAGGCAGGGGCCCTTTCCCCAGTCGCAGCAGCCATTGTCCCTTCCAGACCGAGGTCACAGCAACACTTGCAGTATAGGTCCTCTCCTGTGAAAGTTCAAGTCGCAAGTGGATAACTAGATAGAAAATGGCGGTCACGTCCGCGGCGGTGCGTACCGCGGCGGTGCGTCCCGCCACCGCCGGCGCCCTTCGCCATTGGCTCCTGAAACCCATAGGCTTCAATGTTAACCAATGCGGCTTCGCGCCGCGGTCTTCGCCCGCCGCCCGCCGCGTTGTGCCACGCCAGCGCATTGACCTCACATCCCATTGTCACACTTCACAGGTCAGGCAGCCGCCATTTCCAGGGCCCACATGGCTCAATTTCAACTGCGTCACACAGGCCTAGGCCTTGCATAGCCACTCAGACACGCCATTCACTGCATAGAGAATCGTATACTGTGCTAGCTGTGAGTACGTACCTGTGGGTTGCCTGACTGTGTGCTCCATGTTGTCCTTCCTAGGCACCGTCCGCTGGGTTGGGCGAGGAGACGGATGAATCCTCCCGTGTACCGACCGCTGGTGGACCTGTCGACAATGGAAGAACGCCACATTATCCTGACCTACCGTCTTAACCGTGCCACTATCCATGAACTGTGTGCCCGGCTGGAGCCCGACCTGATGTCCCCCATCCGCCAACCCACAGGGATTCCCCCTCTGGTGCAGGTCATGTCAGTACTCCATTTCTTGGCAAGTGGGTCATTTCAGACAACCGTGGGAATTGCTTCCGGGATGTCTCAGCCCATGTTTTCAAAGGTGTTATCCAGAGTGTTGTCTGCCCTGATGAAATCCGTGAGGAACTACATCATTTTCCCTGAGGTGGGCGAATTGGCTACAGTGAAGGGTGATTTCTACGCCCTTGGACATATTCCCAACGTAATTGGTGCCATTGATGGGACCCATGTGGCTTTGGTTCCCCCAAGAGACAGGGAGCAGGTGTACAGGAACAGAAAAAGTTACCATTCCATGAACATCCAGGTGGTGTGTTTGGCTGACCAGTACATCTCGCATGTAAATGCCAAATTCCCAGGGTCAGTGCATGACGCCTACATCCTGAGGAATAGCAGCATCCCTTACGTGATGGAACAGCTACAGAGACACCGTGTATGGCTAGTGGGGGACTCTGGGTACCCCAACCTGTCGTGGCTACTGACCCCAGTAAGGAATCCCCGGACCAGGGCAGAGGAACGGTACAATGAGGCCCATGGGCGTACTAGGAGGGTGATCGAACGCACCTTTGGCCTCCTAAAGGCCAGGTTTCGCTGCCTGCATATGACCGGTGGATCCCTAATGTACTCACCTAAGAAGGTGTGTCACATCATCGTGGCCTGCTGCATGCTTCACAACCTGGCTTTGCGACGCCAGGTGCCTTTCCTGCAGGAGGATGGTCCAGATGGTGGTGTTGTGGCAGCTGTGGAACCTGTGGAGAGTGACGAGGAGGAAGACGACGGGGCTGAAACAGACAACAGGGACAGAATCATTGAACAGTACTTCCAATAGGACACAGGTAACATTTCAAAGATAATTTAGTAAATGTTAACTACTCTGCAGCATCTCTGCTGCCTGTCTATTTGCCCCAGTGTATGATGACTGAGTTTTGGCTTTTCCCTCCCTATTTCAGATCTGGGGTCCCCACTACGAGTCCTGTGCTTCGTTTCCCCATGGACTACAGCTTTGTGGCAGCTGTTTGTTGACTTCACCATGTACAAGGACATATTTGCACTGTCATGTCAATTACAATCTATTGAAATCACAGCCAGACTCCTGATATTTTGGTGCAAAATAGGTGTTTATTGAAGTGCTCAAAATGGGATGGGTGGTTTCAAGTGGGTGGGGGCTATGGTGAAGGAATGTCCATGGCAGAGTCCAGAGTAACAGTCACACAGGTGCATTGTCCAGAGGCCTGTGGAGAGATGGAGCATGGGCAGTTCGAGGATGGACAGGGTGACAATGTGGGACAGTGGGATGACATCAGGTGGTATCCATTGCTGGCGGGGGTCTTGACATCCTACTCTGTCTTGCGAGATCTCAGGGCCCTCTTGCGGGGTGGTTCTTCTCCTGCAGGAGGTGGGGGTCTGGTGGGCTGCTGCTGTGCGGGGGCCTCCTGTCCACTAGCGCCGGCGGAGGTGGATGGCTGTTCTTGGTCCAGGCTAGTGGCAGGGGCCCTTGGGTGTTGTTCAGTGTCCGCCCTGCTGTTTACGAGGTCCTGCAGCAGCCCTACCATGGTAACCAGGGTGGTGTTGATGGCTCGGATGTCCTCCCTGTACCCCCGATAGTGTTCCTCCTGCAGCACCTGGATCTCCTGGAACCGGGCCAGTACCGTCGCCATCGTCTCCTGGGAGCGGTTGTATTCTCCCATGATGGTGGTGAGGACCTCGTGGAGAGTGGGTTCCCTGGGCCTCTCCTCCCCCCCCTGTCGCACAGCTGCCCGCCGAGTTGCCCTGTTTCCCTGGGCCTCTGCCCCCTGGCCGGTGTGCCCACTACCACTGCCCCCAGGTCCCTGTTGTTGTTGGGGTGGTGGGTTATCCTGGGTGCCCTGTAGTGGTAGACACACCGCAGATTGACGCGCCCTGGAGACAGAGGCATGGGCCCGCTGGGTGGGAGCTGTGCTGGTGTTCCCAGAGGGGTTAGGGTCTATAGTGGCCTGTGCCTGTGTGAGGGGAACCGACTGTCCAGAGGTCCCCGATGGTCCGGGCTGGTCATCGGTGTCCAGATCGACAGAGCTGCTGTCATCGCTGACGGCCTCTTGTGTGGGGGGTGTGGATAATTCTGGCCCCTCCGCCGCGGTGTGTTGACGGTCGGGTCCTGCAGGGGTATAGAGGTATGGTTATAGTTTCAATGTGTGGCATATGGGTGTATCTGTGGGTTCCCGTGTCCCCAAGTGCTGGCATTCGTGTGTGGGGGCTTTGGTGAGGGTGGCTTGTAGGGGGGATGTGTATATGCATTGGGCATGCTTTGGTGATGGGTGTCCATGCTTAGTGGACGCATGCAGGCCTAGGTTTTGGGATGTGTGGGTTGTGATGGTGAGACATTGGCGGGGAATAGGTGTGCTGGGGGTGGGGGTGAGGATGGTGGTGGGGGTGAGGATGGTGGTGGGGGTGAGGGTGGGGGTGAGGGTGGGGGTGGGGGTGAGGGTGGGGTTCGAGGATGGGGGTGAGTGTTGGGGTCTGATTTGGCATGCAGGTGGGGGGGAAGCAGTATTGAAGCTTCAACTTACCAGTATCCATTCCTCCGCCGACTCCTGCGAGGCCGTCAGGATGCAGGATGTTCAAGACTTCCTCCTCCCATGATGTGAATTGTGGGGGTTGAGGTGGGGGTCCTCCGCCAGTCTTCTGCACGGCGATGTTGTGCCTGGATACCATGGAACGCACCTTCCCCCGTAGGTCGTTCCATCGCTTCCTGATGTCTTCCCGATTTCTGGGGTGCTGTCCCACTGCGTTCACCCTGTCGACAATCCTCTGCCATAGCTCCGTCCTCCGGGCAATGCTGGTGTATTGTATCTGTGTGCCGAACAGCTGGGGCTCTACACGAACGATTTCCTCCACCATAAGCCTGAGTTCTTCGTCTGTGAAGCGGGGTTGTCTTTGGGGTGCCATGGGGTGGTGTGTATGATGTGTGGGGTGGAGTATGTGTATTTAAGTGAGTTGAGTGTGGTGGTGTGTGTTGTTTTGTGTGTGGATAGTGTGTGGGTGATGGTGTTGAGTGGCTGTGGCTGTTATGTTTTGGATGCTGGTGTCTCGCTCTTGCCTTCTTTACGAATTTTTTAGCGTAGGGGTTTGTGGGTGATGTGGGTGGGTGTTTTATATTGTATTGTGTGTGTGGGAGTGGTGTGTGTATGTGTATCAGGTGTGTGGGATTCAAATCGTCCAATGTGGGTGAGTTTTGTTCGTTTGTGTGTATTCTGACCGCGCCGGTGTGTCCCGCCAATGGAATACCGCGTTTGAATGACCGCCGCGTGGATTCGTGGGTCGTAATGGCATGGGCGTATTTCTGTTGGCGTGGCGGTGGAGGTTTGGTCACCTCCACCTTTCCGCCGACCGCTGGTCTGGCGGTCTGTTGTGGCGGTCGGATTTTCGGAGGTTTGCCTTCTGCGGGTCAGAATGACCGTGGCGGGTTTCCGCGACCGCGGCGGGATTATGGAGGATTTCTGACCGGCGGTAGGCGCCTTTTACCGCCGAGGTCAGAATGACCACCATAGTAATGTGTTTTATATGTCCTGACAGTGAAACATTGCTAAACTCGTTTTTCACTGTTGCAAGGCCTGTCCCTCTCATAGGTTAACATGAGGGCTACCTTTAAATCTGATTAAAGTGTAGATTCCCTTTGGGAGCGGATGGGCATGTGGAGTTTGGGGTCTCTGAGCTCACAATCTAAAAATACATCTTTTAGTAAAGTTGATTTTAAGATTGTGTGTTTGAAAATGCCACTTTTAGAAAGTGAGCCTTTTCTTGCTTATACCATTTCTGGGAATCTGCCTGTTTGTGGATTCACTTTCTGGGTCAGTTTGACAGTTGGGCTGGTTGCACTTCACACTAGACAGTGACACAAAGGGAGCTGGGGTGTTGTCTGCATTTCCTGATGAGCCATCTGTGCTAGGAGGGAGGGGAGGAGTGGTCACTCACACCTGAAAGGGCTAGGTCTGCCCTCACACAATGCAGTCTCTAACCCCCTGGGGAGTGTGTGGGGCCTGGTCTGGGCAAGGCAGAATTTCACATTTAAAAGAGACTTTACTTTGAAGTAGGCCTACTTCAAAGGAGAAATTGGGTATAAGAAGGGCACCCAAAACCACAGACTTTAGAACACTTCTGGAAACCAAGAGGAACCTCTCCCTGGAGAAGAGCTGAAGAGCTGAGGAAGAAGAGCTGCCCTGCCTGTGACTGTGCTTTGTGGAGCTATCCTGCAGTTGATGCTTCTGCCAGCGTAAGAGGGCAAAGACAGGACTTTGTGTGCCTTCCATCTTGTGAAGATCTCCAAGGGCTTGATTTAGAGCTTACCTCCTGTTGTTTGAAGTCTCAGGGACAGCAAAGACTTCTCTCTGGAGAGACTCCTACTCTACCCTGTGGTGCCCATCCAGTTCCTGGGACCCTGAAAGGAGAAGCTGGCAGCCTAAGAGGAAGAAATCCACGCACAGAATGCCGTGAACAGATCGACGCAACTTCGGTCTACGGCTGGGAAATCGACGCGCCGTCGGCTTCGCGGCTGAAAATCTACGCTCTCGCCTGTAACGCGACCAAAGAATCGCGGACGGGGACAGGGAAATCTCAACCTGTGCTGCGTGGTTTTCAGATCATCGTGCGGCTGGATCTCCGATGCAAACACCACTGGGCGTGTAAAAACAACGCAAGGCCTGCCCGGACCCGATAGTGCTGACCAGATCAATGCATCGCTCTCCTGCGGAGAGAAGAAACAACGCGCACCGACCCGATGAAAGGAGAAACAACGCAAGGTCTCGCTCGTGAGTGAAATCGATGCATCGCAAGTACCTTTTTGACGAACACTCGCCCGTGCTGGGTTATTTTTGATGCACCCAAGGTACATTTTCACGCTAACAGTGTTAGTGTGTGTTTAAAACCACATTAAGACTCTTTTTGCATTTTTGTGTGATAACTTGACTTGTGTATTGTGGATTTTTGTTGTTTTGGTCTTGTTTTGTTTAGATAAATATTTTCTATTTTTCAAAACCTGTGTTGTCATTTTGTAGTGTTTTCATTACGTTACTGTGCGTTGTGGTACAAATACTTTACACCTAGCACTCTGAAGTTAAGCCTACTGCTTGTGCCAAGCTACCAAGGGGGTAAGCAGAAGTTAGCTAAGGGTGATTCTCTTTTATCCTGACTAGAGTGAAGGTCCTTGCTTGGACAGGGGGTAACCTGACTGCCAACCAAAGACCCCATTTATCACAATTACCTATGTACTTTATTGACCTATCCCAGGTGGATGACTTGAAAGATGGAAAGAACTGTTTATGTGTTTGCACTATGTCAATCTACAATAGGATAGTAACTAATAGAGTTATAGTAGCTTCTTAAATTATGGAATTGAATTGGAAAGATAGCATGCATTACTTACTCACTTTATTGGCCTATCCTGGATGGATGACTTGAAGGATGGAAAGAACTGTTTATGCATCTGCACTTTTACTCTTTTCATTGATTTTAGGTTTCTATGATAGTGCATGACAACACACAATGGGTCACATTTATACTTTTTGACGCAAAACTGCGCCAACGCAGTTTTGCGTCAAAAAGTTTAATGCCACTAACGCCTTTTCTTTGCGCCACCCGGGCGTCAAATTTATACTTCGACGCACTGTGGCGCAAACCACGGGTTAGAGTCATTTTTTTTACTCTAACCATTGCGCCACGTCGTAAAGCAAAACAACGTTAATGCAGAGAAAATGAATCTAGTCCAGTTTACGATATCGCAAACCGGATACGTGCCATTTTGCCCCGCAATAGCATCAAAAAGCGGCGCAAACACAGCAAACAGTGCTAAGAAGCCCCAAAATAGATCCCAGAAGCCAGGAGAGACCCCAGGGAGACCCCAATCGACCAGGAACCAGCCAGGAGGACCCAGGCAAGACCCAGGAGAGGGAGAAGAAGAAAAGGAAGTGTTGTGTCAGTGCAGAGGAACAGGAAATAGTGGTCAGAGAGGTGACGGAACACCAGCATCAACTTTTTGTCACCTCAAAATTGCCAATTGGGAGGAGGGAGGCAATTTGGCAACAAATTGTCGACAAGATAAACAGTGTGGAAGAGGTACAGAGAACAGTCACTGAGTGCAAGAAACGCTGGCATGATGCAAGCGCAGGACCAAGGAAAAAATGACAAGGAACAGGAAGGCAGCACTGCAGACTGGAGGTGGGAGTCCAGCACCGCAGGAGGCCCTGGACCAGATGGAGGAGATGGTGACAGCCATCATCCCAGAGGAGATCATCACAGGAATTCAAGGATAGGACAGCGCAGACTACCAGGAAATAACACAGATGCAGGGTAAGTTGCATAAGGGACAAAAATGCCTAAATGTTAACTGCAAGAAGGGGAGGTGCATACTTACTACACAATGCATGTCAGCCGTGGAAATCAGGCAATGGAAAGGGCAAAGGGGCACGGGACGGGTGCATGGGCTGTGCAGGGGCAACCAGGGGCACAGCACAACACTACACCAACAACCTTTGCATGGGGGTACTCTGCCATGCCAAGACTATTGGAAAGGCCAAGCCAGTCCAGGAGGGTAGGGTAGAACATAAAACTGGCCTGCTGTCACAGGACAGCTGGTATTGTCACAACATGAACTAGGGCTCAATTTACAGTCTCAGGCCATATCCACAAGTAGCATACACCATTGACAACAGTTGCCACTACCACCTGTGCTGTGTGTGCTGGTCAAGTAGCAAATGGCAGTTAGGTGCCCATGGATCAAACACACCCATAATAGAGGGTTCAGGGTGACAACGTTATCAATCCCCTTTAATTCCTACCAAAGTGTAAATCCTGTCAATGCTCATGTCTATAGGCGCCATAAACATCAGGTATTGTTACTTACATTATGAAGTACACAGCAGTAATGTCATACCCATGCTGCCCATTCCAGGGTCCACCCCGTGCCTGTGTTACAATAGCTGCAATGCCACCTTGCAACATCCCAACTGTCATACTGCTAAGACAACAGCATTGAGGGGGAGGACATATGTGTCTAGCTAATTAAACACACCCACACCGTCATAAGAGGAAATGGAACACTGCCAGGCCCATCAGTGCAATGCAATGTAGCACACATTTGCAAACATCAACATGACACACTACCAATTCTGACACCTGTATCGTGCCATGCCAATGCTATACATAGAATGTGCTTGGTCTCAGCAACATATAGGTGTATGTGGAATATCAGAGACTGGGTCAGTCCCATATTGTTAAGTGTGGTGCAAGTGGCACCAGAACACCCACGGCCATTGCAAGGCCTCATCATGCTAATGGAAGTAGAGGGAGGGTTGAGTAGGACAAGAAGGTGGCAACACACAATTTGGACCGAACCTACACCTAGAGGATGTGATGCAGAAAATTCCCCAAATTGCCCACACTACATGTGACATGCAGGTGGGGCATAGGCCTGTGAGAATGCTAATATTAATGACAGGAACAATGAACAGGAACCAAGATTACAATGTCTCACTAATAGGAAGTCAGTGACATCACATTACAACTGCCACAACACAGACACACTAATTGTACAATATCTCATTGCAGAGGACGATGGCTCTCCTGTGGATATTCCTGTCCTGGACTTCCCTGATGACATGGATGACAAGCTGATAAACATTAGGCAGCAAACCCTCCAAGATGTCCATGGAACCCTCCAGACCCCACCTTCAGTCGCAAGGAGGAGCACAGATGCAGCAACCATCACAGAGGACCCACCCACTACCCCAATAGTACGACCTGTCAGCTCCAACCCAGCTGAGGTCTCTGATGACACTGGTACCATCTTTGAGAGGACAGTAGTGGGAGTACAGCGGGAGCTGGCCAAGGAGGTGCGGGTGGGGATGCAAAATATTGCAGGCAGCCTTGAGGGGATACACATGTGCATGATGTCATCTGCAGAACAGTCAGCAGCCATGCAAGTACAACAATCCCTACTGCAAGGACTACAACAATGTGTGAGGGATTTCACCACAGCAGTTAGGGAGTTGCCACAACACCTGGCATCCCAAACATTTCACTGCGTGCATGACTGCAATCATGACCCCCTCAGGGCCGACCTGGCTGCCTACCACAGTGATGTAGCTGCTATACTCAAGAACCAGCATCTCCTCCTTGCTGCAGTAATGCCCTTAATAGCCCCACAGTTGGCAGCTACCGGGAATTCTGACTCCACGTCTTCAAACACTGAAGTGTGTTGCCCCTTCAAACCCACCACCACCAATGGCAGAGGAGACAACACACACATCAGAAGATGAAGACATGGAACAGATCACCTTGACCCATAAGAGTACCCGGTAGCACCAGTCCTATGTCCTGTGCTTGTTAACTTGCCAGTCTTGCTACAGTTGGTAACATGCACTGTTCTCCAGCACACTGTTTACCTTACTACTATGCACCGCAATTGTCTCTCACTACCTCATTGGTAATTCATGTTCCTCTGCACTGAATGACACTTCACCACAGCATGTCCAATGACATGTCCCTCACCATTGCACTTGTGTTGCATCACAATAGAAGGCGTCACACTAATGGGCTTACAATCCTGGACTATGTAAATATTGCACTACAGCACTTTAAAATAAATAGCACAGGCAGATTTCATCACAACATTTGTACACAGGGTGGGCTCTAAAATTCCCACTGCAACAGGGAACATCAGCCTCTGTGCTGATTAATCTCACAGCTAGTCACCATGCAAGCCCCATCAGAAGGTGGCGGCAGAAGTGAATCTGTGTCTGGACCATCAGGGCACAAACATGTTTTGTACTTACATACACATTAGCAACCCTTGTTTGTTGTGCTGTAGGCACCGTACCAAATCCATGCATTCAGCCATAGCACACTGTCACTGTTTGGCACTAATGAATACATGCAAAACCAGACAAGGGATGGGGGCTGGATTAGACCATTTGAATACATGTCCCAGAACAGAATATGATAAGTAAACTGATTAAAGTGTACTATACATTTGAGGATTCATCGTAGACCTACCAGACACAATACCCCAGGAGGAAACAGAGGGCATGGAAAGCAACTATGAGACAAATGTAGCCAAAGGGAACCTCTATGGTTAACGCAAAGACTGGAACCAGTCTAGCTAACAGGATGCAGGCTCAGTCGTCAGGAACAAACATGAACAAGGCAAATACACAGTGAGCAGACTCTGACTGGGACAAGCAGGAATAACACTGTGGGAACAAAAAACAGTTTCTGCTGTGGTCTGCACTGTTACACAATCCCCCAAGGGCTCTGGTACACAAGTGATTTGTTCGCCAATGCACAACAAGGAGATTCAGAAAATGGCAGCTTCTAAGCAGTTCCAGGCAGCAGCAAGGGCAGGGCAGGTTCAAATGGCTGGTCTGCATGGAAGTGCTCACAGGTGTGTGCACCTTCAGTCTCTCACAAGTCCTGGAGTTGGGAATCAAGTTCAAAGGACCAACTGGACCTTTCACATGGGAAGCAATGGACAGCTGATTACAGGTCTTAGCGACTACCAGGCAGTGCATTATCTGACCTGAAGTCCATGCAGACTGATGAACTATGACTATGGCATGCCATACTGAAGAGGGAAGCACACTGCAGTCAGAATGGGAGTCTGGGTGAGAGTAGATGAAGATTCTCAGGGTACAGATAGTCCATTTACAGCGCCCCCTAGAGAAGGGTGGGGAGAGACTTAAAACATGGCAGTGGCAGGACTTATTACCTGGGATGGACTGTGGAGGGCATGTCTTGTGAGCAATGCTTGTCATACCTGGGGCACTTGTGCTATCCATTTTGAGGTTTAATGCACTTCTTGTCACATATGCTCCTTGCAAAGATAGCTGATGTCACACTTACTGCTGTCAAGGGTCTGATCGTACATTCCTGTTACCAGTGCAATCGCACATCCACTGCCTCATGTATGAAGCACTTTTTTTACCTTATGACTGATGGTGTCTTAGTTGGGTGTCATATGCTGGAATGGACCATGTTGGCAACATGGATGTGTCTCATAGCTGTGGTCCTCTGATATTGCCCTTCAAATGTGAACTAGACAGGATAAATGTCATTAACACTGTGTGTGATGTTTGCTGTACATTCATACCCATCAAATGTGATGTGGCTTTTCCAGGATGCAAATTTGTATTTCTGCAATGCTCCATGAGGCAAAACTCTGATTATGATTCCTAAAGATCATGTGATGCATACATAATTACCCAGAGCATGATTGAGTGATGAAGTGAGGTGTTTAATTACATATGATAACAAAGTGGTGATGGTAACTATAGTTAGAAGAAGTTCGTACGATGTGTTGTCTCCAATGAAATCCTGCACCTGTGTTTGGATGTTCCCCCTCATTTTCACAGACAGCATCCTCCTCTTCCTCCTCTTTAGTCATTTGTTAATCCAGTTCTCCAGGGGGAAAAAAATCACAGATAAACAAAAAGGAAATTATTATAATGATGGGGATAGCGTGGAGATTTGGGACAGACAAAACAATATCTATACAAGGGGGGGGATAGGGAAGTTAAGGGGCAACGAGATGAGGGAAGGGAGGATTGGATGAGTGATGACAGGCCACTAAGGATAAGAATGAGGGATTGGCGAATCCACGGGAAACTGTATGATAGTTTTCTATCGGGGATCATGATTGGATTATGGGGGTACAGTACGATAGTGGGTGGCTGTGTATATTTCGGTGTTGTAAGGGGCACGTTCCCGTTGTGTGGGTTGGTTGAGATTTCATTGAAGAGGGTTTAGTCCTGTGGCCCTGAGAGAAAGGGTGACCAGGTCTGTAGTAACACTTCTGTTCTATCCTGTAAGCTATAAATGAGTTGTTCATGTGTGGCTGCTTGGTACATTGCCACCAACCATTCATCATGGGAGGGAGCGGCCGCTGCAAACCAGTGTCTGAGAATACATAATTTTGAGGTGGCCAGCGCTGTATGTAGTAGTCGGCTTTGTGTTCGGGAAATATTGTAGAGCTCTCCAGTATCGTGCAGCAATAGGAGAGATGGGGTGAGGAGTGGTGGAAGAGGTAGGGCTTCCCGGAGAGTGTTTCCCACTGACCACCAAAAAGGTTGGATCGCCGGACAATCGTGTAAGATGTGAATTAGATTGCAGCGTGTGTGCGGGCATCTCCAGCAGGTTGCATGGGGTAGGAGTCCTGCTGCGCGTAGTTTCTGTGGGGTCCAGTACCAGTCATGAAGGGTCTTAAAGAGACAGAACTTTAGGCGGGCTTCACGTGCTCCTCGATCTCTGGCTTCGATCAAGTCAGCCCAGTCCTCTAGGTCATAGTCGGTCTGTAGGCGTGTCTGCCATTTATTCTTAAGAGAGTTCAGGAGGGGGAGTGAAAAGAGGTGTCGGTTCAATAATGCCTGCAGTCCTTATATTGCTCCCTTCAGTTGCCCCCAAGTTTCCAGGTAGTATAGTACTGGGGAAGGTGGGAGTCATTGGGGGTAGGGTCCTAGCCGCTGTATCAGACAATGTCAGAGTTGGAGATAGCACCATGAATAATATTCCGGGAGATCGAATTCTGCCTGGAGTTCCCTGAATGTTTTCCAGGTGTCCCCCGATATGAGTTGGTCTACTCGCATGATACCTCTTTGATGCCAGTCCCTCCAGACAATGGTCTTCCCCCGATCTGAAACCCTTTATTGCCCCATAGTGGGGATCTGTCATGTAGATGGGGGTCTATTTTAAGGGATCGGTGCACCTGTGGCCAAACTTTCCTCATGGCTCCTATCATGAGGTTGGTGGGTCAGGGGCCCATCTGGCCTGTATCATAGAGCATCTGAAGGCCATAGGAGGCTCCTGTAATTGCTTGTTCTACGTCCATCCATAGCGGTGGGTCTCTTGCATTCAGGAGTAGGAAGACCAGTTGTGAGAGGTGTAGCGCGGAGTCATAATGTTCAACCAAGGGGAGGTTTAGCCCACCACATTCACGTCGGGCTAACAGAGTGGATCTAGGTAGTCGTGGGCGCATGGATCCCCAGGCGAAAGCGCGGATGCGGCGGTCTATCTCTCGTAGCATAGGTAGGGGTATATGTAGGGGGGAGCAAAAACAACAAGTGATGGACGGAATGCTGAACATTGTCAAACATTCAACCCCAGTACAGTGATCTGGGCCTAAATCCATCGTTTTTTTTGCTGCCCATGCCATTCCAGTTTGGACCCAGCCATATGCAAATCAGTCTTGACCCTGTCCCCCATGGGAACAGTCCAGCCCGAACTGCTAGGCCAGGTCTTCCCTGGACTGGAAACAAGCATCCTGGGACCGGTTTCGGGGTTTCACCCCTCATCAGCCAGGCTAGCTTGAATCCAGTGGCATGGGAAGCACGGGACCCACGTCTGGGCATACCCTTCCCACTTAGGGCGACAAAGCAAAAACAACAAGCGATGGACGGAATGCTGAACATTGTCAAACATTCACCCCCAGTACAGTGATCTGGGCCTAAATCCATCGTTTTTTTGCTGCCCATGCCATTCCAGTTTGGACCCAGCCATATGCAAATCAGTCTTGACCCTGTCCCCCATGGGAACAGTCCAGCCCGAACTGCTAGGCCAGGTCTTCCCTGGACTGGAAACAAGCATCCTGGGACCGGTTTCGGGGTTTCACCCCTCATCAGCCAGGCTAGCTTGAATCCAGTGGCATGGGAAGCACGGGACCCACATCTGGGCATACCCTTCCCACTTAGGGCGACAAAGCAAAAACAACAAGTGATGGACGGAATGCTGAACATTGTCAAACATTCACCCCCAGTACAGTGATCTGGGCCTAAATCCATCGTTTTTTTGCTGCCCATGCCATTCCAGTTTGGACCCAGCCATATGGAAATCAGTCTTGACCCTGTCCCCCATGGGAACAGTCCAGACCGAACTGCTAGGCCAGGTCTTCCCTGGACTGGAAACAAGCATCCTGGGACCGGTTTCGGGGTTTCACCCCTCATCAGCCAGGCTAGCTTGAATCCAGTGGCATGGGAAGCACGGGACCCACGTCTGGGCATACCCTTCCCACTTAGGGCGACAAAGCAAAAACAACAAGCGATGGACGGAATGCTGAACATTGTCAAACATTCACCCCCAGTACAGTGATCTGGGCCTAAATCCATCGTTTTTTTGCTGCCCATGCCATTCCAGTTTGGACCCAGCCATATGCAAATCAGTCTTGACCCTGTCCCCCATGGGAACAGTCCAGCCCGAACTGCTAGGCCAGGTCTTCCCTGGACTGGAAACAAGCATCCTGGGACCGGTTTCGGGGTTTCACCCCTCATCAGCCAGGCTAGCTTGAATCCAGTGGCATGGGAAGCACGGGACCCACATCTGGGCATACCCTTCCCACTTAGGGCAACAAAGCAAAAACAACAAGTGATGGACGAAATGCTGAACATTGTCAAACATTCACCCCCAGTACAGTGATCTGGGCCTAAATCCATCGTTTTTTTGCTGCCCATGCCATTCCAGTTTGGACCCAGCCATATGGAAATCAGTCTTGACCCTGTCCCCCATGGGAACAGTCCAGCCCGAACTGCTAGGCCAGGTCTTCCCTGGACTGGAAACAAGCATCCTGGGACCGATTTCGGGGTTTCACCCCTCATCAGCCAGGCTAGCTTGAATCCAGTGGCATGGGAAGCACGGGACCCACGTCTGGGCATACCCTTCCCACTTAGGGCGACAAAGCAAAAACAACAAGTGATGGACGGAATGCTGAACATTGTCAAACATTCACCCCCAGTACAGTGATCTGGGCCTAAATCCATCGTTTTTTTGCTGCCCATGCCATTCCAGTTTGGGCCCAGCCATATGCAAATCAGTCTTGACCCTGTCCCCCATGGGAACAGTCCAGCCCGAACTGCTAGGCCAGGTCTTCCCTGGACTGGAAACAAGCATCCTGGGACCGGTTTCGGGGTTTCACCCCTCATCAGCCAGGCTAGCTTGAATCCAGTGGCATGGGAAGCACGGGACCCACGTCTGGGCATACCCTTCCCACTTAGGGCGACAAAGCAAAAACAACAAGTGATGGACGGAATGCTGAACATTGTCAAACATGGCATGGGCAGCAAAAAAACTATGGGTTTAGGCCCAGATCACTGTACTGGGGGTGACTGTTTGACAATGTTCAGCATTCCGTCCATCACTTGTTGTTTTTGCTTTGTCGCCCTAAGTGGGAAGGGTATGGCCAGACGTGGGTCCCGTGCTTCCCATGCCACTGGATTCAAGCTAGCCTGGCTGATGAGGGGTGAAACCCCGAAACCGGTCTCAGGATGCTTGTTTCCAGTCCAGGGAAGACCTGGCCTAGCAGTTCGGGCTGGACTGTTCCCATGGGGGACAGGGTCAAGACTGATTTGCATATGGCTGGGTCCAAACTGGAATGGCATGGGCAGCAAAAAAACGATGGATTTAGGCCCAGATCACTGTACTGGGGGTGAATGTTTGACAATGTTCAGCATTCCGTCCATCACTTGTTGTTTTTGCTTTGTCGCCCTAAGTGCGAAGGGTATGCCCAGACGTGGGTCCCGTGCTTCCCATGCCACTGGATTCAAGCTAGCCTGGCTGATGAGGGGTGAAACCCCGAAACCGGTCCCAGGATGCTTGTTTCCAGTCCAGTGAGGACCTGGCTTGGCAGTTCGGGCTGGACTGTTCCCATGAGGAACAGGGTCAAGACTGATTTGCATATGGCTGGGTCCAAACTGGGGTGGCATGGTGAGCAAAAGAACGATGGATTAAACCCAGATCTTTGACTGGGGGTGAGTGTTTGACAATGTTCAGCATTCCGTCCATCACTTGTTGTTTTTGCTTTGTTGCCCTAAGTGGGAAGGGTATGCCCAGACGTGGGTCCCGTGCTTCCCATGCCACTGGATTCAAGCTAGCCTGGCTGATGAGGGGTGAAACCCCGAAACCGGTCCCAGGATGCTTGTTTCCAGTCCAGGGAAGACCTGGCTTGGCAGTTCGGGCTGGACTGTTCCCATGAGGAACAGGGTCAAGACTGATTTGCATATGGCTGGGTCCAAACTGGGGTGGCATGGTGAGCAAAAGAACGATGGATTAAACACAGATCTGTGACTGGGGGTGAGTGTTTGACAATGTTCAGCATTCCGTCCATCACTTGTTGTTTTTGCTTTGTCGCCCTAAGTGGGAAGGGTATGCCCAGACGTGGGTCCCGTGCTTCCCATGCCACTGGATTCAAGCTAGCCTGGCTGATGAGGGGTGAAACCCCGAAACCGGTCCCAGGATGCTTGTTTCCGGTCCAGTGAGGACCTGGCTTGGCAGTTCGGGCTGGACTGTTCCCATGAGGAACAGGGTCAAGACTGATTTGCATATGGCTGGGTCCAAACTGGGGTGGCATGGTGAGCAAAAGAACGATGGATTAAACACAGATCTGTGACTAGGGGTGAGTGTTTGACAATGTTCAGCATTCCGTCCATCACTTGTTGTTTTTGCTTTGTCGCCCTAAGTGGGAAGGGTATGCCCAGACGTGGGTCCCGTGCTTCCCATGCCACTGGATTCAAGCTAGCCTGGCTGATGAGGGGTGAAACCCCGAAACCGGTCCCAGGATGCTTGTTTCCGGTCCAGTGAGGACCTGGCTTGGCAGTTTGGGCTGGACTGTTCCCATGAGCAACAGGGTCAAGACTGATGTGCATATGGCTGGGTCCAAACTGGGGTGGCATGGTGAGCAAAAGAATGATGGATTAAACCCAGATCTGTGACTGGGGGTGAGTGTTTGACAATGTTCAGCATTCCGTCCATCACTTGTTGTTTTTGCTTTGTCGCCCTAAGTGGGAAGGGTATGCCCAGACGTGGGTCCCGTGCTTCCCATGCCACTGGATTCAAGCTAGCCTGGCTGATGAGAGGTGAAACCCCGAAACCGGTCCCAGGATGCTTGTTTCCGGTCCAGTGAGGACCTGGCTTGGCAGTTCGGGCTGGACTGTTCCCATGAAGAACAGGGTCAAGACTGATTTGCATATGGCTGGGTCCAAACTGGGGTGGCATGGTGAGCAAAAGAACGATGGATTAAACCCAGATCTGTGACTGGGGGTGAGTGTTTGACAATGTTCAGCATTCCGTCCATCACTTGTTGTTTTTGCCCCGTATATGTAGGGGGAACATACCTAGGACGTACAGAAATCTTGGTAAGGTCATCATTCGCACCACTTGCACTCTGCCCCACATAGAAAGGCCCAACTGGCTCCACTTCTCGAAATCCCGTTACTAAGCAGTGGGTCTAAATTATCCGTCACTATGTTATCCAGCCCCGTGTTTATGTCAATACCTAAGTACCGGAGATGGGATTGTTTCCACTTGACCGGAAGGCCTTGTGTTGAGGTGCTGACTGTGACTGGGGATAGTGGTAGGGCTTCGCTTTTATCCCAGTTGATCCCGTACCCCGAACGATGTTCAAATTCCGTTAGTATCTCTCTAAGGGCTGGAAGGGAGTTAGGTAAATCTATGAGGGTAAGTAAAATGTCATCTGCATACAAAAAAGATGATGGAGTTTCCACCTGGTAGCGGAATTCCTGATATAAGGTTGGAGCTACGGATAACCGCTGCTAAGGGTTCTACGGCTAGTAGGAATAGAAGGGGGGACAGTGGGCAGCCCTGACGTGTCCCTCTACGAATCGAGAAGGTATCCGAGAGAAACCCTCCACAGTTCACCTGGGCTGTCGGGGAATCATATAATAGAATGCTTTTTCGGCATCCAATAAGAGGGCTAAGGCTTCCTCTCGCTTATCTCGTGCTGACCAGATAGCATGAAAGAGTGTGCGGAGATGATTCCTTGAAGAGCAGCCCGGTACAAAGCCTACTTGGGTGTGGTGAATTAGAGAGGGGATGACTTTTTTGAGACGGGTAGCCAATATCCCCGCCAGTATCTTAATATCCCTGTTAAGAAAGGAGATGGGGCGGTAGCTTCCGCTGAGAAGTGGGTCTTTTTTAGGTTTTGGTAAGACTTTGATGGAGGCTTTATTAGATAGAGGGTGTGAGGAGCCCTCCTGGTCTGCCCCTTTGAATGCCTCGTATAAGGCTTCCACTGTGTCGGTTCCCGTCCATTTATAGAATTTGGATGTGAACCCATCCTCTCCCGGTGCTTTGTGATATGATAGGTTGGCTATTGCCTGTTGTATTTCTACCTTACTGATGTCGCCTTCTAAAAGGGCCCTGCCATCAGCTGAGAGGCAGGGTATTTGTGCCCCCTATAGGAAGGCGGCTAGACGAGTAGTGTCCTCGACCGTTTCTGGTGTATATAGGGCTTGATAGTACCGGCCGAATTCAGCCGCGATTGCCTGGGGATGTGTGATAAGTGTGTTATCTTGGGTGCGTATTGCCGGTATGGCTAGTGCGGTTTCTCGTTGGCAAATTTGGGCTGCCAGCATGTGGCCTGCTTTCTCCCCGTGTTCATAGTGTCGGCCCTTCAACCTTTGAAAGGCATATTCCGCTTGTGAGGTATAGATAGAGTTAAGCTCCATTTTGGCCTGTTCTAAATGGCGGCGGTTGGATGGGGTGGGGCTTCTTGTGTATTCCCTGGTGGCATGGGCTATTCTATCTTCTAACGTGCGCTATTGGTCCCTTCTATGGGCATTGGCAATGGCTGAGTCCCTCATTAGCTGCCCTCTAATAGTTGTCTTCGCCGCCGCCCAGAGAAGTTGCGATGAGGTTACCAAGCCCTTATTTTCATTCAGGTATGTGGCTTTATGTGTTTTGAGTTATTCCTTTCCTTTCGGGGTTCGGTATCTGGGGTTAGAGAGGTGCCAGGGCTTGCGGCCGGGTGTAATCATCCCGAGTTCAAGGGTTAATAAAACCAGGTAGTGATCCGATAGTGCGGCCACAAGGATTTCTACTGATCTAATCGATTGCATCATCCGATGATTGAGTAGAAAATAGTCGAGCCGCGATTGAGTCCCATGAACCGAGGAGACAAAGGTATATTTCTTATTGGAGGGGTGGGAAAGACGCCAACAGTCTAGTAGGCCATGATCTGAAAGGATGTCTTTTAATAGGGCTCTGTCTGCGTTGTTGCCTGAATCAAGACCGCTTGAGCGGTCTAGGATAGCGTCTTGGACTATGTTCCAATCCCCTCCTAGTATATATTGTGAGGCGCCTATCTGCGTTAGCAAACGACTGAGGGAGGGAAAGAAGGAGCGTTTGGAGCCGGTGGGGGCGTATATTGAGCCTATACAGATTGTGGAGGATCCTACCACGAGTTTGGCGAGGACGTAACGCCCCTCCGGGTCATGCCATGTCTTAAGTAATCAGAATTGTAGTGAGCGACGAAGAAGTATTGCCCCTCCACATCTCCTTCCCGTTCCCTGTGTACCTTCCGGTACAGGCGGTATTCTGCTATAAAGTGCCTTGCCTACCCAGTCTCTGTGGAGTTTCTCTGATTCTGCCGGGGAAAGATGTGTTTCCTGTACTAGGGCAATGTCAGCATGTTTGGAGCGAGATAAGACAGTACCTTTTGGCGTTTAATATAGTGGGTCATACCGTGTACATTCCAGGAGAGGACTGTGAGTGGAGTCGTCGGTCCGATGAGTGTATAATAGTTTGTGGTTTATGGGGTGTCGAATGTTCTACGCTCAGTGAGAAAGAACTAGAGGAGGGGGAAAGATAAACCTGAAATGCAGACAGGGGGGACCTCTGTTTGGGTGTGTGATAGGGAAGGAATGGGGAAGGGGAATAAAATAAGAATAATGAAACTAACACACCTCAGTCACAGAGAAGGAAAAAAAATCAAATAGATGAGAGGACCAATTAGAGGAATAGAATATGTTGTAGGTAGGATGATATGTAAGAACAAAAAAAAGGGGGGGGGTGAGGTAGAATACCCAGATGATCAGGGAGTGACTGCTACGCTAGTGTGTACAGGGGCGGGGTGGAGATGAACAGGGTCTAAGAATCGGAATAGAAAAAAGGAAATATATGATAGTAAATAAAGAGAAGGGAATAATAGTCGTAGTGAGTAAACACTTGCTACTAAAGTCCTGCTAACCTGCGGGTATTAACCTGTAGGGCCTGCGCGCCAGGGAGATATTATCATATCATAAAGGTGTGATGGGGGAGTTCGTGGTTTACTCATAGTTTTGTAAGACCTCTTAGGAGCCTCATAGCCGGGTAGTCATTTATGATAATGGGTAGGGTACTGAGGGTTATTGATACGGATATAGGGCCGAGATTTGAGGCTTTAAGGGGGGGAGTATGAATGACGAGTCACGGGACATATCAGTACATATTCCGTGGTTGCTGGATGTTAGAATGGCATAGGGTGTAAAAAATTATGATAAATGGGGCTGTGTTTCGGATGGTTGTCCATGTGGGTGTTTCGTGGGGTCCGACCCGGAACCGCTGGAGGCGGGACGTGTGAATGTGGGTCTATGAAGCTGTGTCGTCACTGTTACCCCATCCAGAGTAATTAATATGTGAGGAGGCTGCCTTAGTGGTCGAGGGGTGTGGCTTCATTTGTTTGCTCTCGGGGTTAAGGGTGTGGGGTTAACTGTTGGATTTGTCTATGAGTTATCCTAAGGGGGTAGAAAGGTCCCCTGTAAGTTAGTCCTAGTGCTGTGGGGTTTAGTGTGTTTGGGTATGAGTTACTGAATACTCTTCCAGTCCGCTCTTTGTATGAGAAGGGGGTAGTCGGTGGAAGAATGACTTCCCCTTTGGGTAGGATGTAAGATACGTTGAGGGGGGCGTGGAGTGTATGTACATGTTTGTATTTGTCTTATGGGGACATGCAGGTAGTCTTGTAGTGTCTATGTTGGGAACCTCACGCCGTTGAAATGAGGATTTATGTGTTAACCAATGGACAGGTGTTTTGTCCTTGTTGTACTTTTTCTCTCTGTTTCCTTCCCCCTTTTTTCTCCCCCATCCTCCTCTCTTTCCCCCAGCCATGCATCGGGTCCCGGGTTGATATAGCTGTAGTGTTGAGGATGGCTGCCGATGTATTAAATTTAACCTATACACTAAAAGGAATTTGGTGACCACGTCTCTAACAGATCCCCTCCCTCCCTTAAGTAATCATCATTTAGGTTAATTGAGTTTGCCACTTAGCTGTCCGGAGGCGGGGGGTATAATGTCCGGTAACGGACTCGGTCCTGAAGTCTTCCGTGTCTCTGTTATATTAGTGTTCTGTATCGTGATCGTCTGGCGATGGTTTCAGGGGGCAGCAGGATTGGTCTCTGCCCGCGTCCTGTGTGTGATCGATTACTGCTTGGAGGATGTGTTCACAAGCATCCTGGGATTTTGGGGGTCGCTCGTACATACGGCCTCTCTTTTGTGAGGATGAGCGCTGGGACTGGGGCCGTGGGGATGGGGTAAGGAGAGCAGTCCCTGTATGTGATGGGACGGATTCCAGGTGTTCGGAGGCGATGTCCATGGATTGCGAGGCCAGGTCTCTCAAAAAAGTGCCGAGGTCTTCTGGTTCAGTAAAGTCTCTGGATGTGCTGTGATATGTGATCCACATACGTGCCGGTTCAAAAAGGCCATATTTAATATCCATGGATCTGAGTTGTGGACGGAAAGCTAGAAATGTCCTTCTTTTGTCATTTGCTAGCCTAGAAAAATCTGCCCCGCTCTAATCTCATGTTCTTCCAGGGAGACCGGGCCTTGTGTTTTGGCCGCAGAGATAACCTGGTGGGCTTGTTCATGGCGTAAGAAACATGCTATAATAGGACGTGGTTTGCTAGCGGACGCTTTATGGGGAGGTCCAATTCTGTGCACTCTCTGGAACTCTGGAGGCGGTGAGAACTCTATGCTGAAGTGGTCGGTCAGAAGTGATTTGAGGAAGGCTTTGATATCAGATCCTTCTTTTTGCTCCAGGACACCAAAAAAGTGTACGTTGTCCCTGCGACTCCGGTCCTCTAGGTCGGTGATTTTCGCTCGAAGTGATCTTAGCTCCTCTTCCTGGTCGGGGATTGCCGCTACTTGGTCTTCCACAGTTGTTAAGCGTTGGTCCATATTAGTTACTGTCTCTCTGAAGCTAGCTATGTCAGTGCAAATAGAGGAGGAAGCCACAGTGAGGTCTGTTATTTTTAGATCCATTACCTCTAGACGGCGTCCTACCGAGGTTATCTCTTGCAATATGCGGTCTGCCGCTTCCAGCGGAGGTGGGTCTGCTGAGGAGGGTACAAGTCCCGGTGGTGCCGCCTGTGTCGTCATGGTTTTTGGTTGTGCAGTGGCTTCTGAGAACAGCAACAGACAGGAGTGTTTGCCTGCAGCTTTACCGTTGGGCATTTCTCTCACCGTATGTGAGCCTAACGAGAGGCACTTTTAATGAGTGTATGTAAGTTGGGTCCAGGTCACGTTTTTCTTAGTTCAGTCACTCAGGTTGTTTCCCCTTCTACTGGGGGTGGGTTGATCGTTGGGTTGAGAGATTTGCGGGTGATACACCTACTTGATCCTTTAGGCAGTTTGAACCCTCGTGGGTCCCAGATCCTGTTTCATCTAAGGCAATCTATGGTGTATCAGGATCCGCCTCCGAATTTCCACCAGGAGCTGGGGTAGAGACGGAAAGAGATGCGATCACTGGTAGAAGGCCAGAGGGAGGGAAAGGTGTCTGCAGTTTCGGGCAGGCTCCGTTATAGACCAATGGAGGGTTTCTCCCCTATGTGCTGTTCCAAGGGGGTCATCTGTCTCGTCACCTGACATGGGATTCTCCTTAGGGGCTGCTGAGGTAGGAGCCGGGGTAGTTCATAAACAGGATTCTGTTTGGGGTGGTGTTCCCCTTGGTTTCTCTCTACCCTCCTTCCTCTTTCTCCTTTCTCTTTTCTTCTCTCCTCTTTTTTCCCCCTCCTTCCTCTTTGCTTCTTTTTTGTTTTGCCCCTTGTTTCCTCTTTCCTCTCTTTTCTTTCTCTTCCCCCCTCTCTCCCCTCCTCCACGCTCCTTCTCTGAATGGCAGTGGCGTGTTGAGGGTCTCTTTTGTTGCTCCTTTCCAAAAATGAGGTACCAAAAGTCCTGGTGTCTGTTCGTTTATAGGGGTATTTCCTAGGTCGGTGGTGTGCTGGCCTCTGGATTCTCAAGTCCCTGTGTCATATAATAGCCGTGTTAGGATTTGGGGTGAGATAAGCAGTCTTATTTGTAATTAGAGAGGAGGTCGTTTGGGGGTTAGCGGGGATAGGAGGTATGTCCCTTGGCTTCCTCACTTGTGGGTTCTCTTGCAGGTTTTTATTTGTTGAAAAAGAAGAAAAAAGAAAGAAAAAAAAAGGGATCATTCCATTTAGGTTGGCCTCGTGCGCTGACTTGAAGGGGACAGCGTCCCCAACCTCTCCCGTGTGTGCCCCCACTCCTGATTGTTTCCGGGCACCTATAATCGCGGCGCGGTCCACCACCGCAGGACGCCTCCTCGCCGGTTCGCCGGCTCCCGACAGCACCATAGGAACCGCTCTGGGCCACGGCGCCCCACCCCTCCCCAGGCCCGTCTCCCCCCCAGCTCCAAGGGGAGTGCGCCGCACGGTACAGATGAGTGAGTGACGGCAGCGAGGGAAGTTAACTCATTCGGCTATGGGGAGCGGCGGTCTTTCTTTTCCTCCAGCGTGCTCTCGCTCCTGGGCTGGCACCGTGCTGCAGTCCACAGCTTCGTGGGTCTCAGCAGGCCGTGCCCGATCCAGTGTCCGTAGTTACGGCAGCAGCTGATCTGGCCATAAAATCTCATTGTTCTTTGGGTCCGTCTCCTCTACAGCAAGGAGAGGCCGCAGGGGAAGTTGAAAGCGAAGAAGAATTCCCCCCGTTTTGTTGGGTGGCCTGCCCGGCGCGCGGAGCTCTCCTTTCAGGCGGCCAGACCACACCCATGCTTGTTTTATTTTACTGTGCCCGTCTCCTCCTGTCCTTCCTGCAAGAGTTTCGCTCTAAGCTGTATCCCGAGCGAGCGTGCAAACTCACTCATAGTGCACAGACACTGTCTCTCATCCTCTTTGGTTGGTATCCCCTCTCCTCACTGTGTGGTTTTAAATTGGTCACGTGTGGCTCTAGAGTGCCATCTATTGTTATTTACATCCGTCATTTGTCCATAGGTGTGTATCCCATTGGGTCAGGATATCGAACATGACTACCAGTGTCACACCTCAGTGCCTAGGAGGTGTCAATGTAGTGGTGTATGTGTTGTGTGTCCTACAGGGTTGCTGTGCTGTGTGTAAATTACTAGGTTTATGTACTTACCAACAAGTAGGCCACTGCCATATCGTCCATCCTGGAAGTGCCGATTGATGGTGCTGTGGCGGAAGATGAATGAATCATGTACACTCCCAGGATACTTTGCCATGATGTTGGTGAACAATCCACGGTGATCCACAATGGCCTGCACATTGATGGAGTGTGTGTGCTTCCTGTTGCGGTATAGGTTCTCAGTTGCAGCAGGTGGCACAATCCGGACATGTGTGCAGTCAATGGCACCAAGCACGTGCGGGAAGCCATGAATTTGATAAACCCCCAGTTCGGTCTCCTGCCGCTTCTGCTGTGTGTTGGGGAAGCTGATGTGGCGGGGTGTGAGGGAGATGATTCAGGCACAGAATGAGGGCTGTGAGATCATGGCAACCAGGGCACCAGGTTTTGAAAAGAGCCACTTGCCAACATGTGCAGGACAGCTAGCAGCTTGGTCTCCAGTGGAATGATGTGGGGTGTCTGTAAGCTGGGTGCCAACTGTGGCTCAATGTGGCGAGGCAGCAGCTGTATGGCTTGCCAGTTTAGTCTGTACCTCCAGATGATGTCATGTTCCCTGAGGCCCTGAAGGGTTGTCCTGGTCCGGAATATCCTCTCCTGCCTTCTGCGTTGCCTTTGGGGTCCATGTTGGTGTGGTGGTAGCTGCTGCTGTTGCTCCTGTGCTCTGCGCCTTTGTGCATGCTGCACGAGTATCACCTCCATGTCTTCCTTTTTGAGCAATGATGTTGCTTGTGTGAGTTTTCCTTAAGTAGTGGTGTGTTTGCCCCATTTTAACACCTGCCCTGACTCAGGCGTTAAAATTTGGCGCAAATCGGGATTTGCGCCATTTTCCGACTACCTACCAGACGTGCGCCATTTTTGAGCAGTTAGATAAATATGGCGCACAGGTGTTTAAGTCATTTTTTGGATGGGAACGCCTACCTTACATCTCATTGACGCAAGGCGGTTTCACGCATTCAGAAAATGGCGCATACTAGGATATTTTGACGTTAGATGGGTCTAGCGTGAAAGTATAAATATGGTGTTAAGTTTGCGCCGGATTAGCGTAAAAAAAATTACGCTAATCCGGCGCAAAGGGAGTATAAATATGGGCCCATGTTTCAACATTTTGTGTTGGTGGGATTGTCAAGCGGTTTATATCCTATAGCAGGTAGCTGATTTCTGGCACTTTGCTAATATTGCAGTATGTGCACTCTCGATGGTAACACATTTTTTTGTCTTTTCCATCAACCGTTGATAAGTTAGCTACATCAAAATGGGGTACTCTTGACTGTTCACAAATAGGCATGGGGATATATAGTGATTTTATTCTGTTTTATCTGTGTAATATAGTGTGTTATATATAGATAGATATGAGTTTTGATGTTGGAATGTATTAACAATTACTTGTGCAATGATTTTAAGTAATCACACAATAAACTTACTACTACTACTACTTTTTCTTTTGATGGGTCAAATATACCACAATTTCTTGACTCAGGGGCAAGAATTGGTATCATAGCTATATATAAAAATAAAGAGAAATGTCTTCATAAACAATTCTCGCTTCCCGATGTTATCACTCCTGCTTTTGAAGGTAGTAGAATTGATTTACTTGGATATGTTTTGGCTACTATTGGATTTCAGTTTAGGCTTATCAAGGACAAGTTATATGTACCACAAAAAAGAATAAATACATTGGGGTGGTGGAACCAAGCAGATTCTGGCATGGTAATCAGACCTGGAAGCAAATGTCTAGTGACTTTAGAAAATCATTCTCAAATCTCGGCAGTTACTTCTTGTATGAGCCATCAGTGGGTGTCAAAATGTATTGTTGTTTTACAAGAAGAGATTGGTTTGATCAAACGTTTTACACATGAGATTAAATTGAAAGACGGATGTGCCCTTATTAAACATAATCTACGTTATGTTCCTTTGAGTGTTAGAGAGGAACTCACATGGAGCACTATTAAAATAGAGGAAGACAGTATAATTGAAGCTGTGGATGCCAGATTATGGCTTTCTCCAGTTGTTTTAGCGAACAAAATGTAGAGTTGTGGTTATACATTGACCTTAAATGTCCTAACAGCAATATTTGGGTTGAGAATTTTCCACTTCCTCGTACTGAGGATTTAATAACATTGCTGGGTCAGTCCAAATGGTTCAGCAAAATTGACTTGCAGACAGCCTACCATCAGGTGAAAATGGATAAGTGTTCACATCATCTCAGTGCCTTTATGACATCTGATGGTGCATTTCAGTTTTGCAGAATGCATATCAATTTGGCCTCTGCTGTATCTGTATTCCAGAAGGTCATGACCAAGATGTTGCAAGGAGTTCAAAAGTTGTTGTGTTCAAGACAACATTTAGGGTTTCCTCAGACGTTAGAAAAGCATGATGTTGTCTTGACTAACAATCCTGATGTGTTGTTAGATAATGGAGTCACACTTACAAAAGACAAGTGTATTTTTGCTGTCAACGAAGTGGAGTAACTTGTGCATGTGTTTCTCCAAGCTATAATTAAACAAGGATTCTCCTGTAACAGTAGCTTGGAGAATTGGCATTTTATGTCATGACAGGAAGCTAGCATTTTGCCTGTTGAAAAACATTCAAAGCCATTTCTGCCATGTGCGCCACATGTTTGAAGTAAAACCTGCTAAAATCTTCTGCAGCAGACCAGCCTTCTGGTTCTAAGAATTCCTTCCAACCTTCCATTTGGAAAAAAAACACCTTTCTTGCCATTGCACCTCTCACTGACATACTGAATGATGTTTGAAAATGTCCAAATTCAGAAATGCTTTAATCATTACCACCTTCATCCACCTAACAATAGTAACTGCTGAAAGTGCCTTAAATGCTTTCACATATGAGATCAGCAACTGAGTTTCTCTCTCAACTCTGTTTTCAAACATCTCATCACACACAAACTTGGATGCTCATCAACATTTGGCTAAACACAGGTTGACTCATAGGGCCAGATTTATACTTTTTGATGCAAAACTGCGCTAACGCTGGCTAACGTCATTTCTTAACGCCACCCCTGCAGAAAATGTTGTACTTTGACTCATGGTGGCGCTAAGAACAGGTTAGAGTAATTTTTTTTTAAGCTAACCATTGCGCCTTGTCGTAAGGCAAAATGACGTTAACGCAGGAAAAATGACTCTAATCCTGTTTGCGACATGGAAAACGTCGCAAAACGGATATGCGCCATTTTTCACCACAATAGCATCAAAAAGCAGCGCAAACGCAGCAAACAGTGCTAAGGAGCCACAAAATGGATCTCAGAAGCCAGGAGAGACCATAGGGAGACCTCAATCAACCAGGAACCAGCCAGTAGGACACAGACAAGACACAGGGGAGAGACAAGAAGAAGAAGAAGTCTTGCTTCAGCTCAGAGGAGCATGAAATTCTGGTCAGAGAGGTGATGGAGCACCAGCATCAATTATTCATCACCTCTAAATTGCCAATTGGTAGGAGAGAGGCAACTTGGCAACAAATTAAGGACAAGATAAACAGTGTGGCTGAGGTCAGGAGAACTGTCACCGAGTGTAAGAAATGTTGGCATGACTGCAAGCTCAGGACAAAGGAGAAAATGGCAACGAATAGGAAGGCAGCACTGCAGACCGGAGGTGGGAGTCCAGCACCGCGAGAGGACCTGGACAAGATGGAGGAGACGGAGGAGACGTCACAGGAATCAGAAGACAGAACAGCGCAATCTACCAGTATACAACACATAGGCCGGGTAACTTGCATGGGGGCCAAAACAATGCATGTCAGCCCTGAAAATCAGGCAGTGGAAAGGGCACAGGGACACGGCATGGGTGCATTGTCTGTGCAGGGGCATCGAGCGGTACAGCACAACACAACACCAACAACCTTTGCATGGGGGTACACTGCCATGCAAAGACTGCTGGAAATGCGAAAGAAGAACGGGAAGGGAAGAACGTAAAACGGCGCTACTGTAACAGGACAGCTGGTTTTTCAGAATGTAAGCTAGGGAACAAAGCCCAGTCTCAGGCCATTGGCTCAAGCCCCATTTACCATTGACAACACTTGCCACTACTACCTGTGCTGTCTGTGCTAGTCAAATAGGAAATGGCAGTTAGGTGCCCATGGCACAAACACATCCAAAATGAGGGATCAGTATGACTACGTGATCAATCCCCATCAATCCCTATCCAAGTGCAACTCCTGTCAACTGCTCATGTCCATAGACTCAATAAACATCAGGCACTGTTACATACATTATGAAGTACACAGCAGTAATCTCATACCCATGCTGCCCATTCCAGGGTCTATCCTGGCGCCTGTGTTACAATAGTTGCAATACCAACATGCAACATCTCAGGTGTCATAGTGCTTAGGCAACTGCATTGAGGGGGAGGACATATGTGTGTAGCTAGGAAAACACACCTGCACAATCATAAGAGGAAATGGAACTCTGCCATGGCCCATCAGTGCAATGCAACATAGCACACATATGCAAACATCAACTTGAGAAACTACCAATGGTGACACCTGTATTGGTTTATTGAAATGCAATACATTGTATGGTGCTAGGTCTCAGCACCGTATAGGTGTATGTGAAAAATGATAGACTGGGACAGAGCCAAATTTGTATGTGTGGTGCATGTGGCACCAGCACACCAACACGCATTGCAGGGCCTCACCATGCTAACGGAAGCAGAGGGAGGGTTGATTAGGACAAGAAGGTGGCAATCCACAATTTGGACAGAAACCACACCTAGAAGATGTGATGCAGACAAATCCCCAAACTGCCCACACTACATGTGACATGCAGGTGGGGAATAGGCCAGAGAGACTGCAAACATTAATTACAGGAACAATGCATGGGAACCAAGATTACAACGTACCATCAATAGGAAGTCAGTGACGTCACATTAGAACTGCCACAACACAGACACACTAATTGTACAATATCTCATTGGAGAGGACGATGGCTCCCCTGTGGATCTTCCTGTCCTGGACTAACCTGATGACATTGATGACCAGCTGACAACCATCAGCCAGATGTCATGGGAACCCTCCGGACACCACCTCCAGTTTCAAGGAGAAGCACACATGTATCATCCATCCCAGAGGACCCACCCACCACCACAATTGTACGACCTGCCAGCTCAAACACAGCTGAGGACTCTGATGAAACTGGCACCACCTTTCAGAGGATATTTGTGGGAGTACAGCCTGAGCTGGCCAAGGAGGTGTGGGTGGGGATGCAAACTATGGCAACCAGCCTTGACGGGATGCGCAAGTGCATGATGACATCCGCACAACAGTCAGCAGCCATACAACTCACCCAATCACAACTGCAAGGAGTCCAACAGTGTGTGAGGGACCTCACCACTGATGTGAGGGAGTTGCAACAACACCTGCCCTCATGATCTTGCAGCTGCATGCATGACAACAAGTTGAACTCCCTCAGGGCATATATGGCTGCCTACCACAGGAATGTTGCTGCCATCTTCAATAATCAGCAGCTCCTCCTTGCTGTAGTTATGCCATATCTAGTTACACAGATGGCAGCTGCCGGGAATTTGGAGTCCACTTCTCCAACCACTGAAGTGTGTGTTGCCCCCTCAAACCCACCACCACCATTATCAAGGGCAGAGGAGACGACACACACATCAGAGGATGAAGATGTGGTACAGATCACCTTCACTCGTAGGAGTACCCGGTAGCACCAGCCTATGTCACAGGGGCACTGTTTTTCCTTTGTCCTGTGCTTGACAACATGCCAGTGTTGCTAAAGTTGGTGACATGCACTCTTCACCCACACACTGTTAACCTTACCACTATAGTCTGCAATTGTCTCTCACTACCCAATTGGCAATTCATGTTCCTCTGCACTGAATGACACTTCATCTCAGCATGTCAAATGACATGTCCCTCAACCTTGCACTTGTGTTGCATCACAATATAATGCTTTACACTAATGGGTTCACAAACCTAGACTATGTAAATATTGCACTACAACTTTAAAATAAACAGCACCTACACAACCACTTTGTCTCTGTGTAATGTGACACATCTACTTTGCTGGAGATTTGTGATGCATGTAACATGTCAGTGGTCACAGAGTGTCAATACTAGAAAGCAGAAACAATGTGGCGCAGATATTTATGCACAAGGGTCAGGATTTTTAAATCATCTGTGCTGCCTGTGCCTCATTTCTGAAGTAAAAGCAGTACAAACTTACAAAATATAATCGTAATTTGTACGTTTGCGCTGATGTTGGGTTAAAAAATGAGGCAAATGCTGTGTAAAAATAATATACTTCAGGCCAAAGGTATCAACAAGATTAAACTCAATGCTGGCCACATCCCCTACAAGACAATCATTGTTTATGTCACATTTGACTCAAAACATACATGCCACACCAACGACATACAGCAGGAACAGCTATGTGGGAGTGTTTGGGCAATACCTTCAGCTGGGAGTACAATTAACACCCTTAGGTGTGAATTTTGTATACTTCACCTCATCAGAAATTGACAGCACTTAGTTTATCAGGGTTCACATGAACATCAGGCTGCAGACAGATGTCCCACAGTGTCCAAGATTCCAACACAGGACCCAAATGAGGACAGCTTTAAAATCACATCTACCTGTCCAATACATGGGAATCATAGTCACCTTGAGTGGTGGGTACAATGGATGGCAGATGCATAGAGATGTAGCTTTGTTGTAGCTGCCAATGTGACAGCTTAGTTGGAAGTAGGAATTAACATGTTAAGAGTGGGATGTGGATGCAGGACGGAATACACAGGCCAACACAAAATTGGCACTGTACACTCATGCAGGGACCCAAATCCCCAAGCATATGACACATTCCGTAAAGGAGCACCGAAAACGTTAATAACTATGTGTTAGACTTTTCATCCTTGGGGTGGTCTCCCTTAACTATTTTGCCTCTATTTCCCAGGTTGTTGATGTGTGCACTTTGCTTTTGCTGTTTTTTGTTACTCTGCGCACTTTACCACTGCTATCCAGTGCTAAAGTGCAAGTGCTCCTATACAAAAGGTGTATGTAATTGGTTCATCTATGATTGGCATATTTGATTTACCGGTGAGTCCCTAGTGCACTAGAGGTGCCCATAGCCTGTAAATCAAATGCTACTGGGCGACTTGGCAAGTGTGCCCACTTGTCAGGCCTAAACCTTCCCTTTTCTTACATGTAAATCACCCCTAAGGTAGGCCCTAGGTAGCCCCATGGGCAGGATGCAGTGTATGTTTAAGGCAGGAGATATACTAATGTGTTTTATATGTCCTAACAGTGAAATACTGCTAAATTCGGTCTTCACTGTTGCAAGGCCTATCTCTCTCATAGGTTAACATGGGGGCTGCCTTTGAATATGATTAAAGTGTAGATTTCCTCTGGTGTGTGTCTGGGGCCTGGCCTGGGCAGGATTTCACAAACAAGAGAGACTTTGAAGTAAGCCTACTTCAAAGGGCAAAATGGGTATAAGAAGGGCACCCAAAACCACAGACTTTAGATCACTTCTGGAAACCAAGAGGAACCTCTGCCTGGAGAAGAGCTGAGGAAAAAGAGTTACCCTGCATGTGACTGTGCTTTGTGGAGATATCCTGCAGTTGCTGCTTCTGCCTGTGCAAGAGGACAAAGATTGGACTTTGTGTGCCTTCCTGCTTGTGAAGAACTCTCCAAGGGCTTGAATCTGAGTTTGCCTCCTGTTGTTGAAGTTTCAGGGACAGCAAAGACTTCTCTTTGCCAGCACCTGGAGCCTCTGCAGAGACACACCTGCCCTGCCAAGTGGTGCCCTATCCAGTTTCTGGGGCTTTGACAGGTGAAGCTGATGGGCCAAGGTTGAAAATCCACTCACCCATCACTATGTAGGGAAATTTCCGACGTAACCTCCGAGAGCGGCTAAAGAAACGACGCACCGCCGGCTCTGTGGCTGAAATTGACACGGTGCTTGCAGCGTGGCTGGGAAATCGATGCCCGCGGCTGGAGAAATGACGCTCTGCATCGCTGATGGAGTCTGCAACAACGCAACATCACTGGGCGTGGAAAAAGAAAGCAAGCCTGCCCGGACCCGAGGTGTTTTGTCCGGATTGAAGTATCGCTCTCCTGCGGAGAAGAAACAACGCACGCCGATCGGACCAGAGAAGGAGAAACGACGCAGAATCTTGCTTGCGGGTGAGAAATCGATGCACCACTTACCTTTTTCGATGCACACTCGCCCGTGTGGGTTATTTTGATGCAACCCAGGTACATTTTCACGCTAACAGCGTTAGCGTTGTGTTTAAAAGAACATGAAGACTCTTTCTGCATTTTAATTAATAACTAATTTGTGTGTGGTGGATTTTTGTTGTTTTGGTCTTGTTTTGTTTAGATAAATATTTTCTATTCTTCTAAACCTGTGTTGTGTCATTTTGTAGTGTTTTCATTGAGTTACTGTGTGTGTTGGTACAAATACTTTACACCTAGCACTCTGAAGTTAAGCCTGCCTGCTCGTGCCAAGCTACCAAGGGGGGTGACCGGGGGTTAGCTGAGGGTGATTCTCTTTTTCCCTGACTAGAGTTAGGGTCCTTGCTTGAACAGGGGGTAACCTGACTGCCAACCAAAGATCTAATTTCTAACACTATGTATAAAAGAGAACTTAAAACTATGTCACACACCTATACTAACCTAACCTATCCTAACTATACATTACCCACAACTGGCCCTAACTACCCTATGCTAATCGTACACATCACATTTAACTAAACACTCTAAACATTTACCCCTCCACCCCCTTATATGACGGGATACATGTAGGACAACATATACTAACATAAACAGATACTAACTAATACTAAAAAAAAATATATTTTTTTGTATTTAATTGTTTTTTATTAGAATACACAAAAGCCCTAAAATCATCCCCACCCACCACCCATCCACAAACTAACATGTAATAATATAACCCTACCCACCCCCCAACCTACTTATCTTATCTAAACTACTAGCCTACTCTAACCTATCACTAAACCCCCTAAACCTACTAATAAACAGGATAAGGAAAGAGGAGGGAGGGAACAGAATTAGGGGTGAGGCAATGCAGGAGTTCAGAGGTTTGCCCTCTTGAAAGTGTTTTTTAATAGATTTTAGCCTCTGGCTATTCCTATCCACGTCCCGCTGGAGAGTGTCAATCTTCCTTAGGACCTTTCTCATGTCCCTCTGTAGCTGGCTGATTGCGGCCATGTCCAAAGCAGCTGCTGTGGTGGTCTGAGTCCCTGATGTTGTCGCTCCTGCAGGTGCCGTGGTCGGGGGTGCTGTAAGTGAAGGTGCAGCAAATGTTGTGGCTGTAGCTCCCAAGGTTGAGGGTGCAGCAGGTGGGGCTGATGTTCTGGTGGCTATTGTGCCACTGGCTGCAGTCGTGATCGTGGCAACACCTGTTGTGACCAATACCTTGGCTGAAAGTCCGCCATGCTCCTGTGGCTCTCTCCCGACGATAGCGTCTTGCCATCATTCTGAACCCAGACTCCACATCCAAGATATGCCTGTATCTCACTGCCCGCCTCTGGAACTCCCTATCTCAGCTGCATTCATGTTGGCAGCTGTAGAAATGAGACAGGCAACCATTAGTGTCATCTTTGTATGATGCATGTACAGATGATAATCTAACACTCTCGCTCAAATTGCACATGCAGTCCAAATCACAGTACAGATGATACATTGTCCCTGAGGAATGACATGCAATGCGGCCTGGCCATCAAGTATTTAATAGCACAGCAAAGCACAACAAGGTGTGTACCAAATAAAGTGATCTGTGCATTTATGTAGGGTAATGTGTCACAATGCAAATGTAGCAAGTACTTAACATGGGCAGGCTGACTAATCCCTATCATCTGGATCAACTTCAAAGCACACAAGACCTGTGATTTGTATAAGTAATTGGCAGGGTAGAATACAGTTGCTAATCATAAGGGGTCAGTATTGTTTGGGGCACATGCATGCTTGAATTAAATGTCTGTTATCTATACTGTGCAGACAGTGAAAAGCTGGCCGGGGCCCTGTTAGGGGGCCCCTGCACTGCCCATGGCATGGGCAGTGCAGGGGCCCCAGGACACCCCTTACTGCCAGCCTCTTCCTGGCGGTGCAAACCGCCAGAAACAGGCTGGCGGTAGGGGTGTCATAATCCCCAGGGCAGCGCTGCTTGCAGCGCTGCCCTGGCGGATTATCACCGCCGGAGCTAAAACGGCGGGAAACCGGCGGCCCCGGTGGTGCGACCGCGGCGCTACCGCCGCAGTCGTAATAAGGGCCTCCGTACCGCCAGCCTGTTTGCGGTACGGATGCTACATTACCCCTGGCGGTCGTAATGACCCCCTATGTGCCAGCTCATTATATCTTGCAATTAGTCCAACACACAAGAGAAAAATCACACACCAACCGCAATCACTACGCAGGACAAACATTTTCACACTTACTGGATACGTCTGGGTCCTCAAATCGAGCCACTTCCCTGATGGTATAGGGGGCAGGTCCACCTGCAAGACATGTGTAGGAAGTTGGCTCTGTATGTGCTATTTCAAAGTCAGGAATAGCATGCACAGAGTCCAAGGGTTCCCCTTAGAGGTAAAATAGTGGTAAAAAGAGATAATACTAATGCTCTATTTTGTGGTAGTGTGGTCGAGCAGTAGGCTTATCCAAGGAGTAGTGTTAAGCATTTGTTGTACATGCACACAGGCAATAAATGAGGAACACACACTCAGAGACAAATCCAGCCAATAGGTTTTGTTATAGAAAAATATCTTTTCTTAGTTTATTTTAAGAACCACAGGTTCAAATTTTACATGTAATATCTCATTTGAAAGGTATTGCAGGTAAGTACTCTAGGAACTTTGAATCATTACTTTAGCATGTATACTTTTTACATAAAACACAATAAGCTGTTTTAAAAGTGGACACAGTGCAATTTTCACAGTTCCTGGGGGAGGTAAAGTTTTGTTAGATTTCACAGGTAAGTAAGTCACTTACAGGTTTCAGTTTTTGGTCCAAGGTAGCCCACCGTTGGGGGTTCAGAGCAACCCCAAAGTTATCACACCAGCAGCTCAGGGCCGGTCAGGTGCAAAGGTCAAAGAGGTGCCCAAAACACATAGGCTATAATGGAGAGAAGGGGGTGCCCCGGTTCCAGTCTGCCAGCAGGTAAGTACCTGCGTCTTCGGAGGGCAGACCAGGGGGGTTTTGTAGGGCACCGGGGGGGACACAAGTCCACACAAAAAGTACACCCTCAGCAGCGCGGGGGCGGCCGGGTGCAGTGTGCAAACCAGCGTCGGGTTTCCTTTAGTTTTCAATGGGAGACCAAGAGGTCTCTTCAGCGGTGCAGGCAGGCAAGGGGGGGGCTCCTCGGGGTAGCCACCACCTGGGCAAGGGAGAGGGCCTCCTGGGGGTCACTCCTGCACAGAAGTTCCGTTTCTTTAGGGGCTGGGGGCTGCGGGTGCAGGGTCTTTTCCAGCCGTCGGGAAATGGAGTTCAGACAGTCGCGGTCAGGGGGAGCCTGGGGATTCCCTCTGCAGGCGTCGCTGTGGGGGCTCGGGGGGGGGGCAACTTTGGTTACTCACAGTCGTAGAGTCGCCGGAAGGTCCTCCCTGAAGCGTTTTTTCTCCACCAGTCGAGTCGGGGTCGCTGGGTGCAGTGTTGCAAGTCTCACGCTTCTTGCGGGGAGTTGCAGGGGTCTTTAAATCTGCTACTTGAAACAAAGTTGCAGTTCTTTTGGAGCAGTGCCGCTGTCCTCGGGAGTTTCTTGTCTTTCTTGAAGCAGGGCAGTCCTCAGAGGATTCAGAGGTCGCTGGTCCCTTGGAAAGCGTAGCTGGAGCAGGTTTCTTTTGGAAGGCAGGAGACAGGCCGGTAAGTCTGGGGCCAAAGCAGTTGGTGTCTTCTATTCTTCCTCTGCAGGGGTTTTTCAGCTCAGCAGTCCTCTTCTTCTTGTAGTTTCAGGAATCTAAATTCTTAGGTTCAGGGAAGCCCTTAAATACTAAATTTAAGGGTGTGTTTAGGTCTGGGGGGTTAGTAGCCAATGGCTACTAGCCCTGAGGGTGAGTACACCCTCTTTGTGCCTCCTCCCAAGGGGAGGGGGTCACATCCCTAATCCTATTGGGGGAATCCTCCATCTGCAAGATGGAGGATTTCTAAAAGTTAGAGTCACTTCAGCTCAGGACACCTTAGGGGCTGTCCTGACTGGCCAGTGACTCCTCCTTGTTGTTTTCTTTGTTTCCTCCAGCCTTGCCGCCAAAAGTGGGGGCCGTGGCCGGAGGGGGCGGGCAACTCCACTAAGCTGGAGTGTCCTGCGGTGCGGTGACAAAGGGGTGAGCCTTTGAGGCTCACCGCCAGGTGTTACAGCTCCTGCCTGGGGGAGGTGTTAGCATCTCCACCCAGTGCAGGCTTTGTTACTGGCCTCAGAGTGACAAAGGCACTCTCCCCATGGGGCCAGCAACATGTCTCTAGTGTGGCAGGCTGCTGGAACCAGTCAGCCTACACAGATAGTCGGTTAGGTTTCAGGGGGCACCTCTAAGGTGCCCTCTGTGGTGTATTTTACAATAAAATGTACACTGGCATCAGTGTGCATTTATTGTGCTGAGATGTTTGATACCAAACTTCCCAGTTTTCAGTGTAGCCATTATGGTGCTGTGGAGTTCGTGTAAAACAGACTCCCAGACCATATACTCTTATGGCTACCCTGCACTTACAATGTCTAAGGTTTTGCTTAGACACTGTAGGGGCACAGTGCTCATGCACTGGTACCCTCACCCATGGTATAGTGCACCCTGCCTTAGGGCTGTAAGGCCTGCTAGAGGGGTGTCTTACCTATACTGCATAGGCAGTGAGAGGCTGGCATGGCACCCTGAGGGGAGTGCCATGTCGACTTACTCATTTTGTTCTCACTAGCACACACAAGCTGGTAAGCAGTGTGTCTGTGCTGAATGAGGGGTCTCCAGGGTGGCATAATACATGCTGCAGCCCTTAGAGACCTTCCCTGGCATCAGGGCCCTTGGTACCAGAGGTACCAGTTACAAGGGACTTATCTGGATGCCAGGGTGTGCCAATTGTGGAATCAAAAGTACAGGTTAGGGAAAGAACACTGGTGCTGGGGCCTGGTTAGCAGGCCCCAGAACACTTTCAATTCAAAACATAGCATCAGCAAAGGCAAAAAGTCAGGGGGTAACCATGCCAAGGAGGCATTTCCTTACACAACCCCCCCCCCCAAACGAAAGAGGATGAGACTAACCTTTCCCAAGAGAGTCTTCATTTTCTAAGTGGAAGAACCTGGAAAGGCCATCTGCATTGGCATGGGCAGTCCCAGGTCTGTGTTCCACTACAAAGTCCATTCCCTGTAGGAAAATGAACCACCTCAACAGTTTTGGATTTTCACCTTTCATTTGCATCAGCCATCTGAGAGGTCTGTGGTCAGTCTGAACTAGGAAGTGAGTACCAAAGAGGTATGGTCTCAGCATCTTCAGGGACCAAACCACAGCAAAGGCCTCCCTCTCAATGGCACTCCAACGCTGCTCCCTGGGGAGTAACCTCCTGCTAATGAAAGCAACAGGCTGGTCAAGGCCATCATCATTTGTTTGGGACAAAACTGCCCCTATCCCATGTTCAGAGGCATCTGTTTGCACAATGAATTGCTTGGAGTAATCTGGAGCTTTGAGAACTGGTGCTGTGCACATAGCTTGTTTCAGGGTGTCAAAGGCCTGTTGGCACTCTACAGTCCAGTTTACTTTCTTGGGCATTTTCTTGGAGGTCAATTCTGTGAGGGCTGTCACTATTGATCCATATCCCTTCACAAACCTCCTATAGTACCCAGTCAAGCCAAGGAATGCCCTGACTTGAGTCTGGGTTTTTGGAGCTACCCAGTCCAGAATAGTCTGGATCTTGGGTTGGAGTGGCTGAACTTGGCCTCCACCTACAAGGTGTCCCAAGTAAACCACAGTTCCCTGCCCTATCTGGCATTTGGATGCCTTGATAGAGAGGCCTGCAGATTGCAGAGCCTTCAAAACCTTCTTCAGGTGGACCAGGTGATCCTGCCAGGTAGAGCTGAAGACAGCAATTACATCAAGATAAGCTGCACTACAGGATTCCAACCCAGCAAGGACTTGATTCACCAACCTTTGGAAGGTGGCAGGGGCATTCTTTAAACCAAAGGGCATTACAGTGAACTATAATGCCCATCAGGTGTGGAGAATGCTGTCTTTTCTTTTGCTCCAGGGGCCATTTTGATTTGCCAGTACCCTGCTGTTAATTCAAAGGTACTTAAGAATTTGGCAGCCCCTAATTTGTCTATGAGCTCATCAGCTCTAGGAATGGGATGGGCATCTGTCTTGGTGACAGAGTTGAGACCTCTGTAGTCCACACAAAACCTCATCTCTCTCTTTCCATCTTTGGTGTGAGGTTTGGGGACTAAGACCACTGGGCTAGCCCAGGGGGACTGTCAGAGTGCTCTATTACTCCCAATTCCAGCATCTTGTGGACTTCCACCTTGATGCTTTCCTTAACTTGGTCAGACTGTCTAAATATTTTGTTTTTGACAGGTATGCTGTCTCCTGTGTCCACATCATGGGTACACAGGTGTGTCTGACCAGGGGTTAGGGAAAAGAGTTCAGCAAACTGTTGCAGGACCTTCCTACAGTCAGCTTGCTGTTGGCCAGAGAGGGTGTCTGAGTAGATCACCCCATCCACTGAGCCATCTTTAGGGTCTGATGAGAGGAGATCAGGGAGAGGCTCACTCTCAGCTTCCTGGTCCTCATCTGTTACCATCAACAGATTTACATCAGCCCTGTCATGGAAGAGCTTAAGGCGGTTCACATGGATCACCCTCTTGGGGCTCCTGCTTGTGCCCAGGTCCACCAGGTAGGTGACCTGACTCTTCCTCTCTAGTACTGGGTAAGGGCCACTCCATTTGTCCTGAAGTGCCCTGGGAGCCACAGGCTCCAGAACCCAGACTTTCTGCCCTGGTTGAAACTCAACCAGTGCAGCCTTTTGGTCATACCACAACTTCTGGAGTTGTTGGCTGGCCTCAAGGTTTTTACTTGCCTTTTCCATGTACTCTGCCATCCTTGAGCGAAGGCGAAGTACATAGTCCACTATGTCTTGTTTAGGCTCATGAAGAGGTCTCTCCCAGCCTTCTTTAACAAGAGCAAGTGGTCCCCTTACAGGGTGGCCAAACAGAAGTTCAAAGGGTGAGAATCCTACTCCCTTCTGAGGCACCTCCCTGTAAGCGAAAAGCAGACATGGCAGGAGGACATCCCATCTCCTTTTGAGTTTTTCTGGGAGCCCCATGATCATGCCCTTTAATGTCTTGTTGAATCTCTCAACAAGGCCATTAGTTTGTGGATGATATGGTGTAGTGAACTTATAGGTCACTCCACACTCATTCCACATGTGTTTTAGGTATGCTGACATGAAGTTGGTACCTCTGTCAGACACCACCTCCTTAGGGAAGCCCACTCTGGTAAAGATACCAATGAGGACCTTGGCTACTGCCGGGGCAGTAGTCGACCTAAGGGGAATAGCTTCAGGATACCTAGTAGCATGATCCACTACTACTAGGATGTACATATTTCCTGAGGCTGTGGGAGGTTCTAGTGGACCAACTATGTCCACACCCACTCTTTCAAAGGGGACCCCCACCACTGGAAGTGGAATGAGGGGGGCCTTTGGATGCCCACCTGTCTTACCACTGGCTTGACAGGTGGGGCAGGAGAGGCAAAACTCCTTAACCTTCTGGGACATATTGGGCCAGTAGAAGTGGTTGACTAACCTCTCCCACGTCTTGGTTTGTCCCAAATGCCCAGCAAGGGGAATATCATGGGCTAAGGTCAGAATAAACTCTCTGAAACCCTGAGGCACTACCACTCTCCTAGTGGCACCAGGTTTGGGATCTCTTGCCTCAGTGTACGGAGTCCATCTTCCCAATAGACCCTATGTGTTCCAGTTTTCTTGCCTTTGGACTCTTCAGCAGCTTGCTGCCTAAGGCCTTCAAGAGAGGGACAGGTTTCTTGTCCCTTACACAACTCTTCCCTTGAGGGTCCCCCTGGGCCCAAAAGCTCAACCTGATAAGATTCCAGCTCCATAGGCTCAGTTCCCTCAGAGGGCAGAACTTTTTCCTGAGAAGAGAGGTTCTCTTTTTGGTGTTGTGTTGCAGCTGGTTTCCCAGCTGACTTTCCTTTTCTCTTGGTAGGCTGGGCCATTCTTCCAGACTCCAGCTCTACTTTTTCACCCTGTGCCTTGCACTGTGCCCTTGTCTTGACACACACCAGTTCAGGGATACCCAGCATGGCTGCATGGGTTTTCAGTTCTACCTCAGCCCATGCTGAGGACTCCAGGTCGTTTCCAAGCAAACAGTCTACTGGGATATTTGAGGAGACCACCACCTGTTTCAGGCCATTGACCCCTCCCCACTCTAAAGTTACCATTGCCATGGGATGTACTTTAGTTTGATTGTCAGCATTGGTGACTGGATAGGTTTGTCCAGTCAGGTATTGGCCAGGGGAAACCAGTTTCTCTGTCACCATGGTGACACTGGCACCTGTATCCCTCAGGCCCTCTACACTTGTCCCATTAATTAAGAGCTGCTGCCTGTATTTTTGCATGTTAGGGGGCCAGGCAGCCAGTGTGGCTAAATCCACCCCACCCTCAGAGACTAATGTAGCTTCAGTGTGACACCTGATTTGCTCTGGGCACACTGTTGATCCCACTTGGAGACTGGCCATTCCAGTTTTAGCTGGATGGGAGTTAGAAGTGGTATCTTTCTTGGGACGGGCCTTGTCTCCAGTTTTGTGTCCAGACTGACTACAGCTACGACACCAGGCCTTTTTGGGATCAAAGTTTTTACCCTTGTACCCAGAATTGTTTTGTGAAGAGGCTCTGGGCCCACCCTCCTGTGCAGGTTTTTGGGGGCCTGTAGAAGACTCTTTACTATTTTTGTTTTTGGCTGTCTCACCACCTTTCCCCTGGGGAGGTTTTGTGACCCCTTTCTTTTGGTCACCCCCTGTGGAAGTTTTGGACACCCTAGTCTTGACCCAATGGTCCGCCTTCTTTACCAATTCTTGGGGAGAAATTGGTCCTAGGTCCACCAGATGCTGATGCAGTTTATCATTGAAACAATTACTTAACAGGTGTTCTTTCACAAATAAATTGTACAGCCCATCATAATTACTTACACCACTGCCTTGAATCCAACCATCTAGTGTTTTTACTGAGTAGTCTACAAAGTCAACCCAGGTCTGGCTCGAGGATTTTTGAGCCCCCCTGAATCTAATCCTATACTCCTCAGTGGAGAATCCAAAGCCCTCAATCAGGGTACCCTTCATGAGGTCATAAGATTCTGCATCTTTTCCAGAGAGTGTGAGGAGTCTATCCCTACACTTTCCTGTGAACATTTCCCAAAGGAGAGCACCCCAGTGAGATTTGTTCACTTTTCTGGTTACACAAGCCCTCTCAAAAGCTGTGAACCATTTGGTGATGTCATCACCATCTTCATATTTTGTTACAATCCCTTTGGGGATTTTCAACATGTCAGGAGAATCTCTGACCCTATTTATGTTGCTGCCACCATTGATGGGTCCTAGGCCCATCTCTTGTCTTTCCCTTTCTATGGCCAGGATCTGTCTTTCCAAAGCCAATCTTTTGGCCATCCTGGCTAACTGGATGTCCTCTTCACTGGAGTTATCCTCAGTGATTTCAGAGGTGCTGGTCCCTCCTGTGAGGGAGCCAGCATCTCTGACTAGTATTTTTGGATTCAGGGCTTGAGAGGCCCTGTCCTCCCTAGCTAGGACTGGTAGGGGGGAATCTTCCTCCAATTCACTATCATCTTCATCTGTGTTGCCATCCACAGAGGGGTTGGCTCTCTCATACTCTGCCAACAGCTCCTGGAGCTGAAGTTTGGTAGGTCTGGAGCCCATTGTTATTTTCTTTATCTTACAGAGTGACCTTAGCTCTCTCATCTGTAGATGGAGGTAAGGTGTGGTGTCGAGTTCCACCACATTCATATCTGTACTAGACATTATGCTTCTAAAAGTTGGAATACTTTTTAAGAAACTAAAACTAGTTCTAGGATCTAATTCAAACTTTTAACAAACTTTTAAACTCTAAAGGAAATGCTAACAGGGACTAACACAACGCCCTAGCAGGACTTTAAAGAATTTAGAAAAATTTCAAATTGCAAAAATCTATTTCTAATGACAATTTTGGGAATTTGTCGTGTGATCAGGTATTGGCTGAGTAGTCCAGCAAATGCAAAGTCTTGTACCCCACCGCTGATCCACCAATGTAGGAAGTTGGCTCTGTATGTGCTATTTCAAAGTAAGGAATAGCATGCACAGAGTCCAAGGGTTCCCCTTAGAGGTAAAATAGTGGTAAAAAGAGATAATACTAATGCTCTATTTTGTGGTAGTGTGGTCGAGCAGTAGGCTTATCCAAGGAGTAGTGTTAAGCATTTGTTGTACATACACACAGGCAATAAATGAGGAACACACACTCAGAGACAAATCCAGCCAATAGGTTTTGTTATAGAAAAATATCTTTTCTTAGTTTATTTTAAGAACCACAGGTTCACATTTTACATGTAATATCTCATTTGAAAGGTATTGCAGGTAAGTACTCTAGGAACTTTGAATCATTACTTTAGCATGTATACTTTTTACATAAAACACAATAAGCTGTTTTAAAAGTGGACACAGTGCAATTTTCACAGTTCCTGGGGGAGGTAAAGTTTTGTTAGATTTCACAGGTAAGTAAGTCACTTACAGGTTTCAGTTTTTGGTCCAAGGTAGCCCACCGTTGGGGGTTCAGAGCAACCCCAAAGTTATCACACCAGCAGCTCAGGGCCGGTCAGGTGCAAAGGTCAAAGAGGTGCCCAAAACACATAGGCTATAATGGAGAGAAGGGGGTGCCCCGGTTCCAGTCTGCCAGCAGGTAAGTACCCGCGTCTTCGGAGGGCAGACCAGGGGGGTTTTGTAGGGCACCGGGGGGGACACAAGTCCACACAAAAAGTACACCCTCAGCAGCGCGGGGGCGGCCGGGTGCAGTGTGCAAACCAGCGTCGGGTTTCCTTTAGTTTTCAATGGGAGACCAAGAGGTCTCTTCAGCGGTGCAGGCAGGCAAGGGGGGGGGCTCCTCGGGGTAGCCACCACCTGGGCAAGGGAGAGGGCCTCCTGGGGGTCACTCCTGCACAGAAGTTCCGTTTCTTTAGGGGCTGGGGGCTGCTGGTGCAGGGTCTTTTCCAGCCGTCGGGAAATGGAGTTCAGACAGTCGCGGTCAGGGGGAGCCTGGGGATTCCCTCTGCAGGCGTTGCTGTGGGGGCTCAGAGGGGGGCAACTTTGGTTACTCACAGTCGTAGAGTCGCCGGAGGGTCCTCCCTGAAGCGTTGTTTCTCCACCAGTCGAGTCGGGGTCGCTGGGTGCAGTGTTGCAAGTCTCACGCTTCTTGCGGGGAGTTGCAGGGGTCTTTAAATCTGCTACTTGAAACAAAGTTGCAGTTCTTTTGGAGCAGTGCCGCTGTCCTCGGGAGTTTCTTGTCTTTCTTGAAGCAGGGCAGTCCTCAGAGGATTCAGAGGTCGCTGGTCCCTTGGAAAGCGTAGCTGGAGCAGGTTTCTTTTGGAAGGCAGGAGACAGGCCGGTAAGTCTGGGGCCAAAGCAGTTGGTGTCTTCTATTCTTCCTCTGCAGGGGTTTTTCAGCTCAGCAGTCCTCTTCTTCTTGTAGTTTCAGGAATCTAAATTCTTAGGTTCAGGGAAGCCCTTAAATACTAAATTTAAAGGCGTGTTTAGGTCTGGGGGGTTAGTAGCCAATGGCTACTAGCCCTGAGGGTGAATACACCCTCTTTGTGCCTCCTCCCAAGGGGAGGGGGTCACATCCCTAATCCTATTGGGGGAATCCTCCATCTGCAAGATGGAGGATTTCTAAAAGTTAGAGTCACTTCAGCTCAGGACACCTTAGGGGCTGTCCTGACTGGCCAGTGACTCCTCCTTGTTGTTTTCTTTGTTTCCTGCAGCCTTGCCGCCAAAAGTGAGGGCCGTGGCCGGAGGGGGCGGGCAACTCCACTAAGCTGGAGTGTCCTGCGGTGCGGTGACAAAGGGGTGAGCCTTTGAGGCTCACCGCCAGGTGTTACAGCTCCTGCCTGGGGGAGGTGTTAGCATCTCCACCCAGTGCAGGCTTTGTTATTGGCCTCAGAGTGACAAAGGCACTCTCCCCATGGGGCCAGCAACATGTCTCTAGTGTGGCAGGCTGCTGGAACCAGTCAGCCTACACAGATAGTCGGTTAGGTTTCAGGGGGCACCTCTAAGGTGCCCTCTGGGGTGTATTTTACAATAAAATGTACCCTGGCATCAGTGTGCATTTATTGTGCTGAGAAGTTTGATACCAAACTTCCCAGTTTTCAGTGTAGCCATTATGGTGCTGTGGAGTTCGTGTAAAACAGACTCCCAGACCATATACTCTTATGGCTACCCTGCACTTACAATGTCTAAGGTTTTGCTTAGACACTGTAGGGGCACAGTGCTCATGCACTGGTACCCTCACCCATGGTATAGTGCACCCTGCCTTAGGGCTGTAAGGCCTGCTAGAGGGGTGTCTTACCTATACTGCATAGGCAGTGAGAGGCTGGCATGGCACCCTGAGGGGAGTGCCATGTCGACTTACTCATTTTGTTCTCACTAGCATACACAAGCTGGTAAGCAGTGTGTCTGTGCTGAGTGAGGGGCCTCCAGGGTGGCATAATACATGCTGCAGCCCTTAGAGACCTTCCCTGGCATCAGGGCCCTTGGTACCAGAGGTACCAGTTACAAGGGACTTATCTGGATGCCAGGGTGTGCCAATTGTGGAATCAAAAGTACAGGTTAGGGAAAGAACACTGGTGCTGGGGCCTGGTTAGCAGGCCTCAGCACACTTTCAATTCAAAACATAGCATCAGCAAAGGCAAAAAGTCAGGGGGTAACCATGCCAAGGAGGCATTTCCTTACAACATGGAAAGGAGATATATGCTCAATGTCTGATCACTGTACAAACATGTGGACAACATATCACAGTGTGTGACATTTTATATGAGTGAGCTGCCGATCCTGCATGTAGACACTCCAACAGACATACCACTGCAAACTTGCATTGACACTGACACTCCAGTGAGTGACAGACACACATATGCACACATGCACTGGGCCTAACAATCATGTGGTGCTAAACCTGATACAAGGTTTTGTGGCTAATCCATTTCATATGGTACTCCATGTCATGATTTGTAATTGGGTGACAATTGCAATGGCACTTTCCTGGTGTACTGCAATACAAGTGACTCAGGTATTGTGGCTTTTGCATCAAGGGACAATGATTAATTGTAACTGTGTGATCGACCTGTTTGTCAATTTTCAGTCAGCAATTATTGCACATTTAGTGGTCCATAACAGATGTGGTACAGTTGTATGTAGGTAACAAATGCCCCATTGGCAGTGTCCCCTAAGCCATATATGCTCCCAATGCCAACATGATGGCAGGGATCATGTTTGTGTAATGATGACAATGTAGCGCTAAACATGGATAGCCCCCTTTGTTGTCCCAAAACTGTGAAATATGGTATGCTGACAGTATCTTAGCTGATCATCATTGACAGAATTCATAGGCACAGGTGTAGTCATTGCACCTCAAATGTGTCACTCAGGGCCTTATGTACCTATATCGGGGTTTGTGAGTCACATATTGCGAGACTTAGCAACGAGCAATTAGCAAGTAGGATGATCTGAGGTAGAACACTCAAAATGACACTGTTTGCAATTCAAAAATGGGGTAGCAAATATCCGACCTCTTGAATAATGATGAGGTAGGTCTCATTTTGCAAACCCCTTGGGAATGGCGGCACTCACAGGGATGCTGGCCTGCTGGGCTCAGCAGACAACCATGTCTGTGACTGCTTTCATATGGAATGTAAATATTTGTTTAATTGCAGCCTTACGTCAGCAGGGGTAAACGGAAAGTATTTCAAAAACCTATTTTATTACTGAAAAATATTTTTGGAAGCAGTCAGTGGTCCCCAGCACACCTTCCTGCTCAGAATATATTTTTGGCCATGCATTCACAAAGAGGAAGGGATCCCATGGGGACCCCTTCCCTTTTGCAAATGGGTTAGCACCAACTTGAAACGGATGGTAACAGCAATTGCTTAGTGCCAGCATTAGTGCCCAAGAAAAAAACAATTAGACACCTGCGACTCGATAATAGGATAGGAAAACATATTTCTAAATGCCACTATAAAACCCTGCTTTGTTATTGTGCAATGTGATAGCAGAATGGCAAAATTGGGGTTGTGCATTTGAAACAATATTTGTCCTGACGTAAACACAAAAATTAATAAAACTAGGCCATTTGTGAAAGTTACAAAAAGCTTGGTACATATGGCTCAATGAAACTCTGAACAGCATTGTTAACATGTATAACATGTATAAACATGTGCAATACATCTCAGTACTTGTACACTAACAGTTTGTTCAACTTGCATTCCACATGGCCACAAGCATTGCATGCAGCACGGCAAGACATCTGCTACTGTCACTCAGGAGCATTCTACTGTTCACATTTGTCAATGTGATACTCACCAACAGGACCACCGATCACCACACTCAGGTGGTCCAGCAGGTCATGTCCTCGTGCCACCAGGTCAGCCCAGCGATGCTTCAGCTGGTGCTCGTTCCAAGAGGTGTTGAAGACACGTTTCAGATGGAAGAGCACCTTCACCAAACGCAGCCGCCTTGCCTCCGTGTGATGCCCCTGTATCACACAGCCCCCGCCTCCAGCATCATTGGAAGAAAGTGGCACACCAGCCACACAAATGCCCCAAGCTCCTCCTCACCCACGCTGCTCAGCCTCGCCCTTCCCAACATGGTATAGTACAGAATTTAAACAAAAAAAGTTACAAATAAAGGAAAAACAAAAAGAGAAATGGAAACTTACAAACCCAAATTACAGACCCCAAATAACTCAACTAATCTAACCCCCAAGCAGACACCCGACAGTACAAATACAAAACAGACAACAATAAAATACCCAAAAGCACTTACACAGGTACAATATACAAATAGGATACACCAAAAGACAAAAGATAGACACCACAAGATACAATATACACAATCCAAATGAGAGCAACACCAACACACAGCCACACAGTCAAGAAAAATCACAGACTGCAAAGTGAAAGTGAAAGTACACCCACTGTACCATGTCTGTAAACAGGATTTCATATTACTTCACTTTCTGCCCCTTTGTGCCTCGTTTTCCGTCTTGCGTGTATTTTTTTGGCGCATACGCAGTTTGCTTGAATATATTCAACGCATAAACTACATGTGAGGCAAAATACCACGCATTACCGGGAAAATACTATTTTTATGGATATCCGCATACATGGGATGCGCAGGTGGAATTAACGCTAGAGACCCATTGATGTTTAGTATGCGTTCGCATGTTTTTTCAAAGCATTTGCTTAGAAATTTCTGACTCAAATTGTGTTTGTGTGATTTTTTATTATTTTACATGCATACAGCCTGTATCTAGATAAAGATAGGATGGTATGGCCTGCAGTGTGTTATAGTGTTTGGCCACATGTGGTAGACCATGCAACTGCGGCCCACATTTATACTATCTTTGCGCAGGATTTCCTTTTTCTTTCTGACGCAAAAGCAGCGCAAAGTTAGGAAATTCTATTTTTTAAGTTTGCGCTGACTTTGCATCAATAAATGACAGCAAGCCTGCACTACAAAAGTATAAATCATAGCCTGTATGTTTTGTGCGTTAATTGACTGTTACAACTATGTGTGTTCTTCTGATGGAAAGGCATGCAATACATTTGGCGTAATGGTCATGTATCAATGTGTTACATATGGGTATCAACATCAATCAATGATGTACAACAGTCATAATATGTGTTAGTAATATGTGTTGACTCATTTGATGTGTGTGGTTGTGTGACTTTGGGGACATTACATTTCCCACAACAAGCAATACCCAGGGAAGCTTGAGAAAGGCTGATGAGGGCTATGTAAGTTATGTTACCCCTCAAATGTCATTAATGGTTGGCTACGACTTCGTGGTGACTTGTGTGTAAACTATTCATGTGTCGGGCATTTGAACATGTTTGGTAGGTACAGTGTTTGCGACACTGGGCCTCAATTCCAATCATAAAATTGTTATGTACACATCAGTTTGACTAATGTAAATTACCTATGTTCCTCCTGTGGTGGACCTGCAGCCCTGGCTGCATGTGTTCACATATTTTCAGAGGTACATTGCACAAAAGTGTTCAGTTTAACTGAGTGGGCATGTGTACCCTGTGTCAGTATTGGGCTCCATGGTGTTATGGTTTTGTTCAGGTCTAGGCAGGAGTCTGTTGGGGCAACCCTTGAGTTCACAGAGTATCTTGCAAGGCAGATTTGTCCTAAAGCAGAATATCTGCTAAAGGCACACAAGGGGATAGGGCAGCTATGGCACAGCAGATAATACAGAAGAGTGAATACAGAGCAACCTTAGTGTGGACAAATATGTAACGGGTCGGTAATGGACAAACACACAGGTCTCATCACTACATTTGTGCACAGAGTAGGACTCAGAACTCCTACAGCAACAGGGAACGTCAGTGCCTCTGTGCAGATTAATCTCACAGCTAGTCACCACGCAAGCCCCATCAAAAGGTGGCGGCAGAAGTAAATCTGTGTCTGGACCCTCAGGGCACAAACATGGATTGTCCTTACATACACAAGACTAGCCTTTGTTTTTCGGGCTGGAGACACAGTAACAAATCCAATAATACAGCCATAGCACACTGTCACTGTTAGTCACTAATGAATAAATGCAAAACTAGACAAAGGATGGGGGCTGGATTAGCCTCCTGGAAACCAGGTGGCAGAACAAATACAAAATTAAACAATTCTATACAGTTGAGGACTGATAGTACACTTACCAGACACGATACCCTAAGAGGAAACGGAGGGCAAGGGAACCAACTAGGAGGCTAATGCAGGCACGGGGAACAGGTTCTGGTTGACACAAAGACTGGAACATGTCTGGGTAACAGAAAGCAGGCTCTGTCAGGAACAAACATGAACAAGGCTGAAAAACAGGGAGCAGAGTATGGCTGGAACAAGCAGGAACAGCACTGTGTAAACAGAGAGCAGTTTCAGGCGTAATCAGGACTGTAACACAATCCAACAAGGGATCTGGTACAGAAATGAATTGTGCTCCAATGCACGACGAGGAGCTTCAGGGAATGGCAGCTTCTAAGCAGTTCCAGGCAGCAGCAAGGCCAGGGCAGAGTCACAGGGCTGGGCTGCACGAGAGAGCTCACAGGTGTGTGCAGCTTCAGTCTCTCACAAGTCCTGGAGAAGAGACTCCAGTATAAGGGGGCAACCAGACTTTTCCCATAGGAAGGTATGGACAGAAGATTACCGGTCTTACCAACTACGAGGCAGTGCATTATGGGACCTGAAGTCCATGCAGGCTAATGTATTTGTTCTATAGCATGCCATATAGAAAAGGAAAGCAAACAGGAGTCACAATGGGAGTCTGGGTGAGTGTTAACGATGATTCCCAGATTACAGATAGTCCATTTACAGCGCCCCCTAGAGAAGGGAGGGCAGAGACTTAGCACATGGCAGTGGCAGGACTTATTACCAGGGATGGAGTTCGCAGAGCATATGTTGGGACAACTGCTTGTCATACCTCATGTCACACAAGTTCCTTGCAGAGATAGCAAATGTCACACTTACTAATGTCAGGGATCTGTTCATACATTCCTGTTACCAATGTTACTTCACATCCACTGCCTCATGTATGATGCGCTTATTTACCTTATGATTGAAGATGTCATAGTTGGGTGTCATGTGCTAGAGTAGACCATGTTGGCAACGCGGATGTGGCATCCTTCATACGTGAAACTGAAAATATTTTTTTGTTTTTAAAAAGGTATGTGATGTTTGCTGTACAAGCAAACACATCACGTGTGATGTTGCATCAGAAGTAGTCAGATTTTTCTTTGTGAAATCCTCCCTGAGGTAATACTCACATTCCTAAAGAACATGTGATGCAGAAATAAGTAACCAGAGCAGGACTGAGTGATAAAGTGAGGTGTTAAATACATACATACATATCGTTACAATGTGTTTAGAGTGACTATTGTTGAAAAAGGTTTTGAACTATCTGCTGTCTGCGACGCATTCCTGCAGCTGTGTTTGAATGTTCCCCCTCATTTTCCCTGGCACCATCCACCTCTTCCTTCTCCTCAGGCAGTTCTTGTTCGGGTTCATATAGGAGGATGTTCCTCCTAACACAAATGTTGTGCAGGATGGCACAAGTCAATGTGACATTGCAGACCATTCCTGGGGAATATAAGAGGCTGTCTCCGGTGATGTCCAGGCACCTGAATCTGGACTTCAGGATGCCAAAGGTCCGTTCCACAATGATGCATGACCTCTGATGTGCCTCATTATAGGCACACTCTTCTGCTGTGCTTGGGTTGGGGAATAGGGTCATCATCCATGGCTGGATCCCGTAACCCTGATCAGCTGAAAAAGAAAATAGGAGTAAGTATTTTGTTGTTGCTTGCACCAGGACTGTCATGTAGCATGGCGGTTGATACCTTGTGTCGTCTGTGACTCATATGTGTTTGTGGCATTGTGTGAGATCCTGGGCTTCTATGAGGTTCTTTCTGCGTTGGGTTGATTGACTTGACAACTTGTGTTTGGCTCATTGACCTGATATCTATGGTTTAGTTTCCAAACTGCAGTTCGGTATTGATGTACCTTGTGTTGTGTAATGAGCAACATGTTTTAGTATGCTTTCATTGGAGGGGACATGATACTTCCACACACACAATAGATTCCAATGTGGTGGTAACATGGTTGCACTACATGGCCTGGACATCCCATCCACTTCGACATGTTATTTCAGATGAAATCCAGGAGTGAGGCCCTTTGATTAGGCTTGGTGATAATGCCCAAAACATCTCCCTAAGTTGGCAGCACGGAGGTGTTCAGTATTGACAATGCACAGTTGCCCCATGTGTGGCTTAGTTCTATGTAGACCTTTGTGGTTCCCTCTGCCAGTGGTTCATGTGCAACCGTGCACCTACACTACCGAACTTGCTCCAGGTAACCTAGCTAACTGCCTTGTGGAGGTGGATGTATCTGTGCAGGAAGGGCCATCTCCCTGTACATCTGTTATTTTGATGGACAATGGGCTCTTTCAGTTTGTGCATCAGTGTGCAGTTTGCATCAGTGGCACATCAATATGTGTTCATAGCACAGTCCACTTCCCTATTGCTAGCTGGCAACGTCACCCCAGGAGTGATGTTGGGACTGCATCAGTATTTCCATGTCACCTATATGTGAGTCAGCATCATCATGCTATGTGCCTCATCGTGTTTGACCTGCAGCAGCTCAGATTGCACACCCCTTCCACAGTACCAATTGCTTGGAACGGTGTGGGATTGACTATGTGGCCTAATGTAATAGTATATGGTTCATCTTCCAAATTGTACTTCCAGGGCAGGCCATGTCACTGTCACTGTGTGCTTTGACATTGGTCCCTTGTAGCTCTAAAGTGACATCTATTGTTATTGGCAGCTGTCATTTTTCCATAGGTGTGTATCGCATTGTGTCAGGATGTCCAACATAACAACCTGTGTCACACCTCAGTGTCTTCCTGCCCACGTTTCAATGTAGTGGTGTATGTATTGTGTGTCCTACAGGGCTGCTGTGCTGTGTGTGTATTGCTAGGTTTATGCACTTACCAACAAGAAGGTCATTGCCATATTGTCCGTCCTGGAAGTGCAGATTGATGGCACTGTGGCGGAAGATGGAGGAATCATGTACACTCCCAGGACACTTGGCCAAGATGTTGGTGAACAATCCCTGGTGGTCAACTATGGCCTGCACATTTATGGAGTGGGTGTACTTTCGGTTCCGGTATAGATGCTCAGTTGCAGCAGGTGGTACAATCCGGACATGGGTGCAGTCAATAGCACCAAGCACATACGGGAAGCCATGTATTTGGTAAAACCCCTGTTTGGTCTCCTGCTGCTTCTGCTGTGTGTTGGGGAAGCTGATGTGGCGGGGTGTGAGGGAGATGATGGCATCAAGGACCTTGGGAAGGAAGGCAGAGAATGAGGGCTGTGATACTCCAGCAACCAGGGCACCCGTTGTTTGGAATGAGCCACTTGCCAACATGCGCAGGACAGCTAGCAGCTTGGTCACCGGTGGAATATTTTGGGGGTCTTCAGGCTGGCTGTTATCTGTGGCTCAATATGGCGCAGCAGCTGCTGTATGGCTTGCCAGTTGAGTCTGTACCTCTCGATGATATCCTATTCCCTGAGTCCCAGGAGGGTTGTCCTGGTCCTGAAGACCCCCTCCCGCCTTCGGTGTTGCCTTTGGGGTCCACGTTGGTGTGGTGGTAGCTGCTGCTGATGGTCCTGCGCTCTGCATCGTCTGGCATGCTGCATGAGTCGCACCTCCATGTTGTCCTTCTTGAGCAATGAAGTTGCGCGTGTGTGTTTTCTTTAAGTAGTGATTTGTTTGCCACATTTTAACGCCTGACCCAGGTGTTAAAATTTGATGCAAATCAGGCTTTTGGTCATTTTTCGAGTCCACATCCTACCCATGCGTCATTTTGCCCGGGTGGATAAATATGGCCTGCGGGTGTTTGAGTCATTTTTTTTACGGGAACGCCTACTTTGCATCTCATTGACGCAAGGCGGTTTCACGCATCCTTAAAATTAGGCAAACTCGGATATTTTGACGCCAGACAGGTCTAGCGTTAAAATATAAATATGGAGTTAAGTTTGCGCCAGATTTGCATAAAACAAATGACATAAATCCAACGCAAACAGAGTATAAATATGCCCCATAGTCTTTCTTCTTCTTCTACAAATATGAGGATATACTGCATTTGAATGAAAAACTCTATCCTTTTCATACAGTGCCTTGACATCAGAAACTGTTTTAAACAATATTAGACAAACTAAGTGTAGGAAGTTGGCTCTGTATGTGCTATTTCAAAGTAAGGAATAGCATGCACAGAGTCCAAGGGTTCCCCTTAGAGGTAAGATAGTGGCAAAAAGAGATAATACTAATGCTCTATTTTGTGGTAGTGTGGTCGAGCAGTAGGCTTATCCAAGGAGTAGTGTTAAGCATTTGTTGTACATACACACAGGCAATAAATGAGGAACACACACTCAGAGACAAATCCAGCCAATAGGTTTTGTTATAGAAAAATATATTTTCTTAGTTTATTTTAAGAACCACAGGTTCAAATTCTACATGTAATATCTCATTTGAAAGGTATTGCAGGTAAGTACTTTAGGAGCTTTGAATCATTACATTAGCATGTATACTTTTTACATAAAACACAAATAGCTGTTTTAAAAGTAGACACAGTGCAATTTTCACAGTTCCTGGGGGAGGTAAAGTATTGTTAGTTTTAACAGGTAAGTAAGTCACTTACAGGTTTCAGTTCTTGGTCCAAGGTAGCCCACCGTTGGGGGTTCAGAGCAACCCCAAAGTTATCACACCAGAAGCTCAGGGCCATTCAGGTACAAAGGTCAAAGAGGTGCCCAAAACACATAGGCTTCAATGGAGAGAAGGGGGTGCCCCGGTTCCAGTCTGCCAGCAGGTAAGTACCCGCGTCTTCGGAGGGCAGACCAGGGGGGTTTTGTAGGGCACCGGGGGGGACACGAGTCAGCACAAAAAGTACACCCTCAGCAGCGCGGGGGCGGCCGGGTGCAGTGTGTAAACACGTGTCGGGTTTTCAATGGTTTCCTATGAGAGACCAAGGGGTCTCTTCAGCGATGCAGGCAGGCAAGGGGGGGGGGCTCCTCGGGGTAGCCACCACCTGGGCTAGGGTCTTTTCCAGCCGTCGGGAAATGGAGTTCAGGCAGTCGCGGTCAGGGGGAGCCTCGGGATTCCCTCTGCAGGCGTCGCTGTGGGGGCTCAGGGGGGACAACTTTGGTTACTCACAGTCTTGGAGTCGCCGGAGGGTCCTCCCTGAGGTGTTGGCTCTCCACCAGTCGAGTCGGGGTCGCCGGGTGCAGTGTTGCAAGTCTCACGCTTCTTGCGGGGAGTTGCAGGGGTCTTTAAATCTGCTCCTTGAAACAAAGTTGCAGTTCTTTTTTAGCAGTGCCGCTGTCCTCGGGAGTTTCTTGTCTTTCTTGAAGCAGGGCAGTCCTCAGAGGGTTCAGAGGTCGCTGGTCCCTTGGAAAGCGTCGCTGGAGCAGGTTTCTTTTGGAAGGCAGGAGACAGGCCGGTAAGTCTGGAGCCAAAGCAGTTGGGGCCATATTTATACTTTTTGACGCAAAATTGCGCTAACGCAATTTTGCGTCAAATAAATTAGCGCCGTCTAACGCCATTTGGATGCGCCATGCGGGCGTCAAATTTATACTTTGACGTACGGCGGCGCAACCAACAGGTGGGAGTCATTATTTCGTGACGCAGACAGCGTCGGTCTGTCGTAAAGGAAACCAACGTAAATGCGACGCACATCACTGTGGGTCGATTTACGACAGCGCAATCGTGAAAACGCCATTTTTTTTCACGCAATTGCGTCACTTTTTTGCGCAAAAACTGCCCTTTCAGGAGAGGAGACCCAAAATGGATCCTAGATGCCCCAACAGACCCCAGGAGGATGAGAGCAGACCAGGAACCAGCCAGGAGGAAGCATACAGGAACCAGGAAATTTTTTTTTAAAAAAGAAAGTGTCGCTTCAGTTCAGAGGAGCAGGAAATCCTGGTGAAAGAGGTGACGGAACACCAGCACCAACTTTTCATCACCTCCAAATTGCCACTCAGTAGGAGAGAGGCCATCTGGAAACAAATTGTGGACAAGATTAACAGTGTGGCTGAAGAACGCCGGACAGTCACCGAGTGTAAGAAACACTGGCATGACTGCAAACGTAGGACCAAAGAGAAAATGGCCAGGAACAGGAAGGCAGCAATGCAGACTGGAGGGGGGAGTCCAGCACAACAGGAGGCCCTGGACCACATGGAGGAGATGGTCGCAGCCGTCATCCCGGAGGAGCTCGTCACAGGGATTCAAGGACAGGACAGCGCAGACTACCACGACACTACGCACATGCAGGGTAAGTCGCATGGGGAATCATAATACAATAATGGGGACTGTAAGCAGGGGGGGATACCTACTACACAATGCATGTAAGTCAGCACATATATGAAGTGGCATGGGGAAAGGGGCACGGCAGGGGGGCATGCCCAGTACTGACCGAAGATGGGGCACGACAAAATACAGCTACAACAACAGTCCCACGGGGACATCCTGTAATTACAACAAGAGAGCCAAGGGAAAGCAGTGACAGGTGGGAAGGACACTACCTCAAATCCACATCCAGGCACTTGTATTGCAAAACCTATTCCCCATCAACTAGGTCCCTACCTGTAATGCAGTAGCAAATACAACAACTGTAACTTAACTGCAAACACAGTTGACAATAACACCTCTCATCTCTGTGCAGCTATAGTACCAAATGGCAGGAACCCCACCCTGGAACATACATACCTAAATTAGGGGGTGAGGGTGACATCTGCAATTACTCCTAGAAATAAGACAAAGGTACCAGTACACTCAAATGCCGAATGTCCATAACTGACACATACATAAGCCTAAGTAAACAGCAATAGGAGCCACACAGCACTAACGATACACACATGCTGCATACGTCAGGGTCCCTCACGTGCCTGGCTAACAAGGCTACATCACTAATGTCATACTGCTCAGACAACAACATTGAGGAGGGGACACAGGCAACTGGTCACTGAAACACATCTGCACAGTCTTACAAAAAAATAGGACATTCATACGATAAACAGGCCAATCCAGTAAGACACACATGATACCCCATCATATACAAACATCAACAATGTTTACATCCATACCACATCCTAACATTGACATGCATAGGTAATGCCACGTGACATGTACAGATCATGCAATGTGAATAAAAAGTGTATGGGGCAGGGCCTGAGAGGCAAGTGTGCTGCCAGGGCAGTCACAACACCCACAGTCAGTCAAAGTGTAGTGTGGCAAGTGAAACGTATACTTTGCGCATTAGCCTCAGGCTGGAGGCCTTTGTGCATCTTACCCTGAATGTACTTATACTCATTTGCTCACATCTAAGTGCCTCAGAGCAATTTGCACTAAATGATTCTCATTGCCCTTCCTATCAGTTAATGTAGCAAATAGTCAGTCCTAAGGTGTTGTCAATTAGTCAAATCACACTGTTTTGCCTACTTCTGCACTGGAGTTTGCCAGAACATATTCACTCTGTGCCCCAGTCAAGGATACCGTCTGGTATGTTGCTGATAGATGTGGTAGGGGTCAAGGTTTGGCATTCCTGCGTAGGGAAACTTTGTCATCACCATGACATATGTCTTTTACATTCACTCCCTTGTCCCAAGACACGCATGGGGGAGTTTCCAAACAGAAATTCACAACTAGATGCTGCCTGCCTTGCTGCTGATGCACAACCAGATCCTAGCCCATTCCTCATATATGAGGGATGATGTCTCCCCTGTGATTCTGACAGGCAACCTACAAACTTAACAAGCTGTGCTATACATAGAACATGCAGGGGGAGAGTAGAAACAGTTAGGCACCATGATAGCTGTGTACTAATGTATTACTCTCCTGCGGACTATTTCAATTCTAACAGTGTGTATTGTTTGTGTAATTGGGGCTCACACCAAAATTCCTACAAGTCAGTTGTACAATGAAACTTCATATCAAACTAATACTGTCTTTGTCATTTGTGTATGGGAACATACCGGAAAAGATAGAAATGTGTAGGACCTGAGTGACCACCACTTCCCTGAGAAGTTCCAAAGATGTCATGCGCTCGGATGTCTAAACATTCCTTTGATGTGGGAGACCAGATGCACTGCTAGTTAGTCTTAGCTAAATTGAATATCTGGGTGACAGAGTTATTTACAAGTGGGTCAAACTTAGTCCCCCACACCATTAGCTATTCTGCTGCCTAGAAAGCCAAGAATCACATGTTGGATAATGAGAGCCCACCCTACAAAATGTCCCTCCATAACAATAGTGAAACACTGAGTGAGGAGTAGGAGAAACAAACGCATATTCCTAAATAATTACAAAGCAACACCTAGAGGCGACCTGGCAGACATGTCTGAAAGATCCATATCAAACATGTGACACACAGGTGGGCCATAGGCCCACAACAATGCCCTATGACGGACAGCAGATACCTAGACAAACACAGAGTACAATGTTAAGGCATCCAAAGGCTTGTATCTTACTGCAAAATTGTCACAACACAGACACACTAATTGTACCCTGTTTCATTGCAGAGGAACACGGATCTCCTGCTGATCTGCCTGTCCATGAGTTCCCTGATGACATGGATGACGAGACCATCAACCTCCCACAAGAGACCATTGACATGGTCCTTGAAAGCCTCCAAACCCCACCTTCAGTCACAAGGAGGAGCACAGAAGAAGCAGCCACCACAGTAGAACCACCCGCCACCACAATTCTAAGACCTGCCAGCTCCAACACAGCTGAGGACTCTGACGACACTGGCACCAGCTTCGAAAGAACTGTTGTTGGGGTCCAGCGGGAGCTGGCCAAGGAGGTGCGGGTGGGGATGCAAAATATGGCAGCCAGCCTTGAGGGGGTGCGTTCGTGCATGTTGTCAACTGCTGATCAGGCAGCTGCTATGCAAGCCAGAACATCGCTCTTGGAGGAACTTTTAAAAACACAGAAGGAAATCTGCACAGCTGTCATCCAGTTGACACAACAACTCAAACTGCAAGCCACTCAACGTGTGCACGAATGCAACATAGAACCCCTCAGGGCCGACCTGGCTGCCTACCATCGTGATGTGGCTGCCATTCTCAAAAACCAGCAGGCCCTCCTTGCTGCAGTACTGCCCTTCCTTACTCAACAGGGATCAGCCCCCGGGATGTCTGCCTCCATGTCTTCTAACACTGAGGTGTGTGTTGCCCCTTCACAACCAACAACAACAAGGACAAACCAGGCAACACACACATCAGAAGAAGACATGGAACAGATAACATTCACACGCAAGAGTACCCGGAAGCCCTAGTCCCTGCACCATGGCCTACTCTGACCAAGGTACTACGTTTTGACACATGCCAGTCTCACTACAACTAACCTCAATGACTGTTCGGCAATCCACTGTTTGACTTGTCCACCTTGCCAGTGAATGTTTCTCTCCTACCATTTGGCATTTCATGTTCCTCTGCACTGTCTGTGACATCACCCCAGCATGTCAGGAGCATCATCCACACCCCTTCTGTAGGATCACCATGTAATGATGCACCAGAAAGGAGTCAGCAAACATGGTGAATGGACATTTTGCACAACACCACTTATAAATAAATATCACTTGCACACCTATTGTGTCTCTGTGTCATTTCAAAATTCAACTGTGCAGTAGAGAACTCCAAAGCGGCTGTGTGGAAACCATGTCGATTCTCTATACTACTGTCCTGATTTCATGTATACTGAAACATCTGTGCAGTGGCCAGGATTGCATCATAGCTTTACTATACTGAGGAAAATAACTGATGAAGGGACTAAGCACACACAATCATGCTGTGTTGGACAGAATGATGCACCATCTATAGCTATTCTACACAACTAATGGTGGCTGAGAAATGTAGGCACCATGCAATACTAAAATTTGAAATTATGCTGTAGAATGAAAGGAATGATAAACAAATTACACTGCATCAATCACCCTTACGGCGTATACTTCCATGAAGGAAAGTCATGCTGAATCAGTACTCACATGATGTAGGTCAGCAATGATAGCAACAAGACAAGAGTGTGAACAAATCATCATCTATAAAGCTCTCCCTGAACTTCACAATGCTGTCCGACCTATCTATTTACCTACAATAACAAGTCTGGAAGCACTCTTTGTGAAGTAGGATACATACCAACACAAAACCTTGATGAGCAATGCACACTACCAATGGTGGCTCTCCAACATGGTGGATACTTACCAAGTTAGCACATGGGTAGCTGGCATGTTAAACCTCATAAGCCTGGGGATAGGGAGCATGGAACACAAATGTCATACTTTACATTTCTGCTACACTGATGTCAAGGCCATGAAAAGGTAGCACCTAACGCATCAGGTAAAGGGTTAACAAATTTTTTATTTAAAAGTAGTAATAAAAGAGGCAACTAAGGGAAAGGTAAACCTACACTAATCTAACCTGACTACTACTAACCCACAACTGTCCCTAACTAACCTAAGCTAAACTTACTCTACACATGTAACGAAACGATCTAAACATCAACCCCCCACCCACCATTAAGAGACAAGACACATGCAGGACAACACTTACTAACCTACACACATACTATACTATCCTAAACAAACATATATTTTTTTGTATTTTTTATTTTTTATATTATTATTATTATTATTTTTTTTTTTATTAAACAGCAATCCCAACATTGCATCCCACCCACCCACCCACACAAAAATATTAGATAGAAAGAACAAGGACCCCCCACCCTCTTACCTAACACTAACTAAGCTAATTACCTATACTTATCCTATAACTAACCCCCCAAACCCAACTAACAGTATGAAAAGAGGAAAGAGGGGAGAGGGGAGGGGTAAAAGTTCAGGAGGCGCAAAATAACTAAAGATTTGCCCTCCGAAGTGTGCGCCGGATGGAGCGCACCTTCTTTTTAACCTCCGCCATGTCCTCCGTCAGGTTGTCCACCTTTCGAATTAACCTGTCCAGTTTCCTAGACAATGCCTGGAAGGCTGCAGGGTCAATTGGAGGGTCACTGCTGGTCTGCGTGCCGGTGGAGGTGGAGGTTGTCGCTGGAGTGGAGTGGCCACGGGACAGCCCTGCTCCCAAACCACGGCTGGGTCCAGGTCTTGAGGAAGATGGCTGGTCCGTCGCTGGGTCCCCTTGGGCAGACCTGGTGGTTGTAGGTGGCACCGTTGGTGGAGCCTGTGGTGTGGCATACCACGCCCCGGAGGCCCGATCGGAATTGTATCTGCGGGCCATCCTCCGATACCCACACTGCACCTGCAGGATGTGCCTGTACCTCATTGCCCTGCGCTCAAAATGGTTGCGCTCTGCGGCACTCAGGTTTGCAGCTGTGAAGAGAAAAGGGAAATATTGAGCATTGAATTTACAGTGGGTTGAATACCCCAATGGCTCATTTGTCCATTACTATAAATATATTGTATGCAGCAATTCTTACAACATAGTTCACGGAAATGCACAGAGGAAGTACATGTGAATCATGCATCCCTAAGGTCATATCACACCTAGCATATCCATGTCTCTACATGATGGATGACATCACCCTAAACTACTCATCCAAATCATACCTAAGGCATTTGACATTATGGCACCAGCTCTTCCGCATACTGACTTCAGTACATATGTCATTCTATGTGATAACACTCACACTCTTCACTCAATAGCATTTTTAATTAGTTGTGTGCTAAGATTGAACCCCTGGCCCAGAATCATGTGTCCACACTAGGTGTCAGATGTAGGAATTATGGAAAATCAACTAGCAATTTGCAAAGCAGAACGGTGTCTCTGACACCGTCTGCGAGTCGCTATGGGGTCCCTAAAACCCACCTCATGAACATCAATGATGTGGGTTCCAAGTTGCCCCACCTTAGCAACATGGGCACTCACGGAGATGGAGGCCTGCTGGGACCAGCAGAACTCCATAGACGTGACTGTTTTTTAATTAAGCAAGTTATTTCTCCCCAAGTGTAGGCCGTTTACCGGAAAGGAAATTGAGCTGCAATTATTTTTAAATCACAACAATTGTACTAGGACATTTTCACGGTAATTATTGGTCCCTTAGACCACTGGCTGTTTTGCGCAGGATTTTTTTAGTCCACTCACAAAGGCTGAAGCTTTACAATGAGGACCCCTTCCAGTCAGCAAGGTGGTTACCATCCACTTCAAGTGGATGATAACAGCTACTCACTTTGCAACCACGTACTCGGTTGCAAATGGGATTGCCTACCACTGTGAATTGCAAGTAGGTCTGGTAAAACCCTTTATTATATCAATTTTGAAAAGCATTTTCCTCATATGTACATGACCACCAAATACATTTTGGATTAGGAAACAGAAGTTTGCAAATCCCACACATATATTTATGCCATTTGCAACGTGTAGACATTTTTCTCACTTTGGCCTAAGGTACTAACTCAAGTCACAAAAGGTGTTAAGTACGTGTAACATACTGGTTGCTACAGTCCTAGTTACCCGGTTTCACAGTAACATCCCAGTCTTTGTGGGTGGTGTGGGAAGAACAACCAACAATCCCATGTTCAATGCACACCCAGGAGTGTACAGAAAGTTCAACAATTATGTGCCTTCACACACAACACCTATGAAGGGCTAGCAACACGTTGTAGTCAGCCCAACCTTGTCACATCCCAGGTCCACACATGTCAAAATGTTATGACTTAGCCCAACATAACATACTATTATTGAGGCATGTTTAACAACACACACAGGGGAGGTAGTACACCCATTCACATGATTCAACTGAACACCTAGGGCATTGCACTCAAGTCACACACACTTCGAGTTCACCTTGTGGAAGTACATGCCCACGGAAGATCCAACCTACAGTGTACACAGTCCATCCTCAACTAGGAAGAAGCACTTGTCATCAATGCCATGTGCCTAAGCTATCTGGGAGACTGTCAGTCTGATATGCAGACTCAGTTCATGGCAAGTCCCTGACCAAGTCTAACATTGACCAGTCTATTCCAAATGAGTCATACCATTCCCAATTGCCACCCTAATTGAATGGGCTACAGCCCCTCAATCTGAGAGATGACTACGTATTGCTTTGCTGAAACATTATTCAAATTTGATATCACACTAAAAGAACAAAGCCAATGAACGTCCAGCACATCAAATCATGAATTCTCTTGAACACACAGTAATCCATCATGCGTCATTACCAAACAATGTAAATAGCACTCAGGCGACACTCACTGTAGGTATCGGGGTCGTCAAAATGGGCCACCTCTCCCACGGTGTACAGGGCTGGTCCACCTGTAAAGCATGAAACAAAGATTATACTCAGACTGTGTGAACGGACAAAAGATTTCTGTTACAATGACACTGTGTGAAAATGACATGGTAATGATAGACTTTCACACATGCTCATCCTGCATGGATCACTTTGTATTCAACATTAACATTGGATGAGTCTCCTGCTCCAGTGTCACACCCTACTACACTCATGCAGTGGTCAGGACAGTCATGTGTCGTCCAAGTTAATCCTCCATTAGTATGCCCCAACAATAATGTTATCCATACATCTCAGCATGTGCATCCCCGAGAGACATTCCAAAACTGGTTCAATGAGGACTGCATGACCACTCACAATTAAACAGGCTATTTGGACAGGGTCAACAGACAGCAAACAGACACACATGTGACATATGTGTGAACAACATGACTAACTTCATGTGACGTGACGGCAACACACATGTATAGCATCATCATGTGTTTCCAATTTTCTGTCTAGCTATGGCGTCTGCATATGTAGGTATGTTGTTTCTACATGACGTACTCACTGGCCATTATGACCAGTGGAGTACAAATAGAGCCGTTCACGTGTTGCTTTTCTGACACAAATGCAACACTACATTACATGCAGCTACAGGCATCTGGTATGTGTTGCAAAAATGAGCCATCGGACTGGTAGCATAGGTCTTCATACACATTCTGCAACAAATACACATTAGGACACATATGTATACCTTTGTAGTGCAGCATTTGAAACATTTTGGGACGCAGAGAGGGGGCGACTTAGCAAAATACAAATAGATGTTGGATTTATAAAGCTGTCATTGCGTGTACATGTGTTGCAAGAATGGGGATTAATGTGTATAACCATGGGCCTAGGTTTCCCTGGCATTACACACACTCAGCTACTTATTTTGCAGATTCGCTAACAATCATCACATGTTCACACACCGATTTCTGTCATTCCCTTGTAATTGTTTTTTACTCACCAACATGGCCACCAATCCGGAGTCCCAGGTGGTCCAGCAGGTCCTGTTCCCTGGTGATCAGATCTGCCCAGCGGTGCTTCAGTTGGTGTACATTCCTGAGACTCCCATAGACCCGGACCAGGTGATGGCGCACCTTCTCCCACCGGATTTTCCTGGCCTCCGTGTGATACCCCTGTATCACACGGCCCCCAGCTTCCAGCATTAGTGGGAGGAAATGGCTTACGAGCCATATGAACCCCCCCAATTCGTCTTCCCCCATCCTGGACAGGCGAGGCCTACCTGACATATTGAGAGGGATAAGAAGGTACCAACAAAATATAAAATAAAAAGGGGGAAATGGGGAAAGGTAGAGGTGTGAAAGAAAAAGAAGAAGTAGAAAAATAGCCCAACTAACCCCCCAAACTATGCTACCCACAACAGACTCCCACAGACAATACAAACTATCACAGGTATAGACAAAATAACACTAAACAGACTGAGACAATGTAATACAACAATAAGAGATTGACACTAAGACAAAATACAAGGCACACAGGACACAAAAGCAGTAAAACACAGGATAACACCTTTCACACAACCACACAGTCTAGAGAAATCTGAGACTGCAAAGTGAAAGTGAAAGTTACCTCCCAGTACAGATTTTGTAAACAGGATATCCTATTACATCACTTCCTGCATAAAATGGCCGCCGTTTTTATTTTCCCGTTATGCGTCATATTTTCACGCATACACAGTTGTGCGTCATTTTTTTTTGACGCCTTACAGTGCACATGATGCGGAGTGAAAAAATATGATATGATTATTAATAATTAATACTGTACATGAAATGACCTACATATTGTCCATGTAGCGTCAATTTCACCACGCATACATCATGGGCGTCGTTTTTTTTACACGTACAGTAGTGCACATGATGCGGAGTGAAAAAATATGATATGAATATTAATAATTAATACTGTACATGAAATGACCTACATATTGTCCATGTAGCGTCAATTTCACCACGCATACATCATGGGCGTCGTTTTTTTTACACGTACAGTAGTGCACATGATGCGGAGTGAAAAAATATGATATGAATATTAATAATTAATGCTGTACATGAAATGACCTACATATTGTCCATGTAGCGTCAATTTCACCACACATACATCATGGGCGTAGTTTTTTTTACACGTACAGTAGTGCACATGATGCAGAGTCAAAAATATTGTGGATGTAAATAATATTTTGAAGGCGAAATATCAAGACACTTTTGCATACATTTGTATCTGACTCTGCATTGTGTGCACTCATGTACGTGAACAAATTATGACGGCCATGCTGTATGCGTAGAATATGGAGCAAATTTATCCAAATGTCTTCATGTGTTTAGCTTTGGAAAGGTGATGTGTCATGGTCAAACGGTGCGATGTGAGACACATTTGTGTTTGTATATGACAAATGTCCGTACTTTTATGTATAGACGGCCTTCACACTGTGATGTTTGGGATACGTTAACTAATGTATTGACCATATTTGACAACATATTTGGTGTAATTGCTGATGGCTATTTTGAAATGATGCCTTTGATACCATTATGTATTCCGTCTCCAAAATGTGCCCACCTTTATGATGGGGATGCTTTTATCTGTAGTCCTAACAGGGAGTGGGAGAGTCACTTTCAGTTTTTATGGGGCTGACCATGTCCCATTATGATTTAGTGTTTCATATTTGTGTAGGACTTGTGACATGGAGGCCACACATGTGCCTTATGCATGTGTTTAGTTCACAAGTACATGATTCTTGTATGTTTTGGGGGCGGTAGAGGTGGACTTAGGCCCCCAGCACCCTAGGATTTGACCATCCAGAATAGCTACTGTATCCATGGAGTATTTTTATCATATCATGGCAAACCTGCAGCAGCGTGCTAATGTAAGGCCATAAGGGAAGAATGACTGTTGACCATTCATTCATCTCATTAGCCCATTTGACGTTTGCAGTAATGATGATTTGGAGCTAAGTTGCATACAATTTTCATATGACTAAGTTTGCAAGACTCTCAGCGTTCACAATGTGATAATGCGAAGAATTTTTTTGTTGTCTGTGTCCCTTTCTGCATAAACTGGTTTAGTGTCATGTTACAATCTTCCTGCTAGGTTCAAACTGGGACACAACTGTGATGGTCTACTTTCAAATATTATGTTGGTTGTATGACATATGTGTACATGTGTGTGGGAATGTGGATCCAGTATGACCTGTCTGTGTGTATGTTGTCACTGTAACTTCAAGGTCTCCTCCTGAGTTAGTGGCAGCTGATGTTGTTGCAATTGTGTATTGCTCACATCATACACTTGAGAGAAGCCATTGATGACATGTTCACGTACACATGGATGGTCCCACCCTGTCTCTGAACACGTGTGATGTGACTTTCAAATGATCTCCAATTTTGGGCTGGATGAGCGACTCTTTCAGTTGTTTGGATCCGGCATGTGTAATTGTCACATTTGTACTCTTGTTGGGCTCTGTGTATGGTATTGTAACATGTCACATCCTACCCTCTGTGCATACAGTTGTGATGTTTATTTTTGGTGTGATGAATTTTAATGGCATTCTTGATCAATGAGACGACATTCATCTTCAGCTATTTCAAACTAAAGGTGGTCAGAAATGAATAGGCCAAAGCATGATGTGGTGTTTGTTATCTGTGTTTATTTACAAGTGTGGAATACAAGTGATTATAATAACTTAAGTAAAAAAATTGTTGACAAGCTGTTGGCGCCTATGCACTCCTGCTGCCGTGTTAGGTTGTTCCCCCTCCTGTTGCAGGCCAGCATCCTCCTCATCATCATCCTCAGGCATGTCTTGTTCCGGTTGAAGGAGGGGAATGTTCCTTTTTACACAAATATTGTGTAATATGGCACAAGTGAGTATGATCTTGCAGACCATCTCTGGGGAGTATAGTAGGCTTCCGCCAGTGATGTCAAGGCAGCGGAACCTTGACTTTAGGATCCCAAAGGTCCTCTCCACAATGCTGCGTGTCCTCTTGTGGGCGTCATTGTATGCCCGCTCAGCAGCAGTAGTGGGGTTCCCATATGGTGTCATTATCCAAGGCTGGATGCCATACCCCTGATCAGCTGAAAGAGAAACACAGAATGGTATCAATTAGATGTAGGAGGCACTGTTGTACGTATCTTTGATGGCAGTAGTTGTGTTGTGTTGTCTGAGACTATTTTGTGTACTAATGTGACAACCTATGGTTGTTGGTGGAAACTTTGGCATTGTTTTTTTTCCTTGCTGAGCAAGTGTTTGTTGGCTAACTGTTTGTCAGCAGGATGTATTGGTTTCTCAAGTACAGTGTGCCCTCCCTTGCATTGTGACTTGTGACACAGGTGTCCGTGTGTCCTCACTGGGGGTGTGATGATAGTTCCATGCAGAGTTGAAACATGAAAGGGTATTAGAAACGTTCATATGAACATACCCAGGCCATCCCATCCCTTAAAAGTTATGCATTGTATTAGTGTACAGGTTATTGTGAGCCTTCCAATTTGCAAGGTGACATTTAGGCAACCACAGTCATGAATGTCTTCACACTAAGCTGTGGAGTAAATTCAAATGTGTGAGAGGTTCAATGGTGACTTGTGACACATGGCTAGTGATGTGAGTACCTCCGTGTGTTCCTGTCTAGGTGTTGCTATTGTGGTGTATGTGTTGTTTATCCTAGAGGGTTTCTGTGCAGTGAGTATATAAGTAGATTTTTGTCCTTACCAACAAGTAGTCCATTGCCATACCGTCCATCCTGGAAGTGTTGGTTGATGGTGCAGTGACGGAAGATGAATGCGTCATGTACACTCCCAGGATATTTAGCCACAATGTTGGTGATCAGTCCTTGGTGATCGACTATGGCCTGCACGTTGATGGAATGTGTGTGCTTCCTGTTGCGGTAGAGGTGTTCAGTCGCAGCAGGTGGCACAAGACGTACGTGTGTGCAGTCGATTGCACCAAGGACGTGCGGAAAGCCACTGATGGTGTAGAACCCCTGTTTGGTTTCCTGCTGCTTCTGCAGTGTGTTAGGGAAGCAGATGTGGCGGGGTGTCAGTCCAATGATGGCATCCAGTACTTTAGGCAGGAATGCGGAGAAAGATGGTTGTGATATTCCACCAACCAGGGCACCAGTTGTCTGAAAGGAGCCACTTGCCAGCATGTGAAGTACGGCAAGCAGCTTTGTTTCTGTTGGGATAGTGCGTGGAGTCACTAAAGTGGGGGCCAATTGCTGTTCTATATTTGTCAGCAGCTGCTGAATGGCCTGCCAGTTCAACCGGTACCTCTGGATGATGTCTTGTTCCCTGAGGCCATGCAGGGTTGTTCTTGGGCGGAATATCCTCTCCTGCCTTCTGCGCTGTCTTTGGGGTCCCTGCTGTTGTTGTTGTGGCTGCTGTTGTTGCTGCAGGGCTCTGCGTCTACGTGCACGTTGAAGAAAAATCACCTCCATGTCTCCCTGTTGCTGCTCTGCTGCTCTGCTGCTCTGTTGTTTGTTCTGTGTGTTCTGATTAAGTACAGGTGTGTTTGCCCCATTTTAACGCCTGCCCTGACCCAGACGTTAAAATTTCACGATATTCGTGCTTTGCGCCATTTTTTTGCGCCGCCTGCCGCGCGGGAGTGATTTTTGCCCTGGAGCATAAATACCACGCAACGCTATGTGCGTCTGTTTTTGGACGGGAACGCCTACCCTGCATGTCATTAACGCAGGGCGGGGTGCCGCTTCCAAAAACTGGCGCACATAGCGCCATTATCCTGGTGCGCCGGATCGGGCGTCAGGGTTTAAATATGGGGCAACGTTTGCGCTGAAAGTGCGTCAAAATTTTTGACGCACATTCGGCGCAAACGGAGTATAAATATGCCCCCTGGTGTCTTCTGTTCTTCCTCTGCAGGGGTTTTTCAGCTCAGCAGTCCTCTTCTTCTTGTAGTTGCAGGAATCTAAATTCTTAGGTTCAGGGGAGCCCTTAAATACTAAATTTAAGGGCGTGTTTAGGTCTGGGAGGGCAGTAGCCAATGGCTACTGTCCTTGAGGGTGGGTACACCCTCTTTGTGCCTCCTCCCTGAGGGGAGGGGGGCACATCCCTATTCCTATTGGGGGAATCCTCCTTCTACAAGATGGAGGATTTCTAAAAGTCAGAGTCACCTCAGCTCAGGACACCTTAGGGGCTGTCCTGACTGGCCAGTGACTCCTCCTTGTTTTTCTCATTATCTCTCCTGGACTTGCCGCCAAAAGTGGGGGCTGGGTCCAGGGGGGCGGGCATCTCCACTAGCTGGAGTGCCCTGGGGCATTGTAACACGAAGCTTGAGCCTTTGAAGCTCACTGCTAGGTGTTACAGTTCCTGCAGGGGGAGGTGTGAAGCACCTCCACTCAGAGCAGGCTTTGTTTCTGTCCTCAGAGAGCACAAAGGCTCTCACCGCATGGGGTCAGAAACTCGTCTCTCAGCAGCAGGCTGGCAGAGACCAGTCAGTCCTGCACTGAACAATTGGGTAAAATACAGGGGGCATCACTAAGATGCCCTCTGTGTGCATTTTTTAATAAATCCAACACTGGCATCAGTGTGGGTTTATTATTCTGAGAAGTTTGATACTAAACTTCCCAGTATTCAGTGTAGCCATTATGGAGCTGTGGAGTTCGTTTTTGACAGACTCCCAGACCATATATTCTTATGGCTACCCTGCACTTACAATGTCTAAGGTTTTGCTTAGACACTGTAGGGGCATAGTGCTCATGCACCTATGCCCTCACCTGTGGTATAGTGCACCCTGCCTTAGGGCTGTAAGGCCTGCTAGAGGGGTGACTTACCTATGCCACAGGCAGTGTGAGGTTGGCATGGCACCCTGAGGGGAGTGCCATGTCGACTTAGTCATTTTCTCCCCACCAGCACACACACGCTGGCAAGCAGTGTGTCTGTGCTGAGTGAGGGGTCCCTAGGGTGGCATAAGACATGCTGCAGCCCTTAGAGACCTTCCCTGGCATCAGGGCCCTTGGTACCAGGGGTACCAGTTACAAGGGACTTACCTAGGTGCCAGGGTTGTGCCAATTGTGGAAACAATGGTACATTTTAGGTGAAAGAACACTGGTGCTGGGGCCTAGTTAGCAGAGTCCCAGCACACTTCTCAGTCAAGTCAGCATCAGTATCAGGCAAAAAGTGGGGGGTAACTGCAACAGGGAGCCATTTCTTTACACTAAGCATACCAACTTCGCGGACAGAGCACAAATAGGTAAAAATGAAAAGAAAAGCAGATTCACAGGTCACAATGAGGTATATCTAGCATTTTGATTGAATGCCTTTCATGATTCTGCAAGCCACCTACATTTTTCCTGCAGACACACCTTTTACTTGTGAATGTCCTGGTGCAATTGTTCACCAATAACAATTAATAGTTCCATAAGCCAAATTTTTCATAAATAACTCAGACAAAAAACTATGATAACTTCACCTGCCTGCGTGGTATCCAAATATCTCTCCAAACAACAAATAAACCAATACTTTCTAAGTACTACTGAATCTTTTCTTTGTCCCTGTATACTAGGATTAATTGGGAAACTTAACAGCTTCTCTCAAAAGACTTCCAAATCTACTTGGTTCCCTGACATATTTTAAACAAGAAAGTTAATTATAATCGACTCTCCCAAAGTATGCTTCTGTTCTTTCCAACCTGCTAATAGTCCTTTTGATGCATGAACCATGTAAGGTTTCTACACTGCTAACTCTTAAAGTGAAGTAACCAAAGGTGAGAGGCACAAAAAGGAGTTACTAGGATCAATTTAAAACACCTTCTCCCCACTAGCAGTAACATCCTTTGAGTTATTCAAAAAGGAGGAAAAGAATACCCCTTTACATTTTTCCAATTTTGATTGAATGCTTCCACTGCCACAGCCCCAGGATCTGGATGCCAACTTAAATACTTCTCCATTTCTTAAGTCACTAAGAAACAAAAAGATCCATCGCTAGTGGACCCCACACTTTCTTGATCGGTAGAAAGAACGCTCTTCTCAGCTTCAATTTAAGTCATTGTCTGAATATATTACATCAGCATTTAATTTATTGCTCTAATACACGTATTAAAAATCATATTGCGCATGGTTTATCTGCCCTCTTTGTGTGCCGCTTAGGACAGCGTTTCCACATATGCAGCCAGGAGCAAGCTACTAGTTTGTCCTTCATATATGGCCCCAATAACATTTATGAACGTTCCTGTCATCATCTGAAAGTGTCCAATAAAAATGATCGTCTTTGCTACCTCCCTTCCGTTATTACTCACCACTCCCCGCATGGCTTTTGGGACTGAATACTTCACCTGCTTTATAATTAGTAAGTAACTTTTTTTATTATTATTAATTAAAATCTTACAAAGGAAAACATCAATAATTAAAATCCGTAGCAAAACATTAAAATTGAATTTGCAAACGGAGCAGAGATGGGGAGACATCATAGTTTGTGCCACTTAGTGGGTATGGGGTCCAAGCGGGTTGAAGGCTGTGTTGGAGTACATAAGTGCTGTCAAATGCGTAACGTGACTAGAGGCCTCCCGAAACCTAGTTTAAAGTGCAAGTGTGCTGAATTAAAAGGTGTTAACGAGCTGCCTCATGAAGTTAAAAAACGGCACAGCTGTCCTGCTTTATAATTATTATTTTTATCATTTCCTTTGGCATCTACTAACTAGAAGAATTACTCTCCTGAACAGACATACTCTAATCTAATGTATATATTACCATTGGTGACTGACTTCTTTCCAAGATATACTTTAAAAAATATATTGTTTCACTCTAATTAAAACCTTTGGGAAATCCTTTCCTTTTCTTATATTTTAAATTTGTTTTGAAAATACAATTGCAAAATGTGAAATTATCCTTATTCCTCCGTTTGATCTAAATCGCTCATCCAACTAACCGTAAGAGGCATGGTGGCATAAGCCGCAATGACAACTAATAAGTCCCACAACATTCTCAAAATCAAGATGGCAACGGTAGTCTCAGGAGTCCCTTCAGCTTGTGTCTCTAGCTTGAAGGGAACCTGGGGCCAGATGTAGGAAACAAAAATTTAGCGACTCGCAATTTGCGAGTAGGTGCGACTCGCAAGCGAGTCGCTAATGGAAATGCAGGTACAATGTCAGTGTTCAAATAGCGACTCGCACCCGGAGTCGCAACGCAGAGAGCGAGTCCGCTGTTTGCGAGGTCGCTTTTTGCGAACGTGCAAAAAACGAACTCGCAATTTGCGAGTGGGTGTCGCAAATTGCGAGTTGCATGTAAATTGCTTACAGGTGCTGCAGAACACTCCAGAAACCACTCCAGAACACTCTGGAAACACTTCCTGGCACATGATGATGACATCACAGCCAGGAAGTTTACAAATACACCTGGGAGGAGGGAGGACCACACCCTTTTTAACTGCTGAACTGCACACAGGAGAAACAGCAGCTGCAATGGAAGGAACTCCTAGAAAAAGAAAACTTAAATTCTCAGAGAAGGAGCTGGAGGTGCTGACAGATGAATGCTGTCAGCACTATGACGAATTATTTGGAAAGGCAGCCCTCAATGGAGAGGGTGGCTGAAAGGCTCCGGGAGATGAGAGGCACAGGGGGGGGACCATCTTCACTACCACCACCCACACCCCTGGAAGAAAGGGTGGAGGAGACCCTGGAGCAGGAGGCAGTGTCAGGATTTGGAGACCTGGACACCTCAGAGCCCACCACATCAACCGGTGAGTACCATGTGACATGCCTGTACCCCTATTAATGCCATACCCCCACCCACCATGTACACAGGGGCATGCTCAACCAAGATTGCTCCATTTCAGGGTAGCAAACACCAGAATGATGCATTATGGGAAATGTAGTCAAGTAGGCAGTTCATAGGCAATTGTTTATTAGGAAGTGTGCAATAGATAGTAGACACTGACAGTCTGTTCCCCATGTCCCACAGGTCTCCCCCAAGACACCACCACAACCCACAGCAGCCAGCCCCATGAGGACAGCTCAGGAGCCGCCAGCACTCCCACCTGCACGGCCAACACCATCCCTGTTATGTCCACACCTGCTGCAACTGTGTTCCAGGAGGCTGCGCCAGCAAGAGGCAGGAGTGATACAGTTGAGCACACAGGGCAGCCACCGCTGCGCAGGCGACGCAGGTACAGGAGATCAGGGCTGCAGGCTGCGTCCGGCCGTCAACCTACCAGCAACAGTGAGGCACAGCTGCTGCGTGGTCAGCGCCTGCAAAACAACATATTAGGGCGGATTAGTGGTGTGCTGCACCACTTTGTCAGAAATAACGAGGCCAGCATGCAGCATCTGAATTCCAGAATTGACATTATTGCCACAAACACTGGGGACCTAGCCCTGTCCATGAGGGATCTGGCGGCAGGACTACTGGCAAAGGCCGAGGGTGGGCGGCGCAGGGACCGTCAGCTCCTACAAAGACTAGATAGGATGGCCACATCAATTGGCAGACTGGCTGTGAACACCACTGGCCTGTCGAGGAGGACAGTTGGCCTCCAGGTCGAAATGGGCCATTTTGCTGGAGATGTGGCTAGGGGCCTGGGCCGTATCACACACGTGATAGACTTAATGGAGGCACAGCATCTGTCCAGGGTCACAGGGGAAACACCCCAGGACAGCGAGGAGGGCTCTACAGTGAGCAGTGTCTCTGCCACTGACACTAGGGTGCTCCGGAGTACCAGTACCAGGCAGAGCACTGCAGAAGCACCAGGGACCAGCCAGGCTGGCAGGGGCCGCCGAAGGACATAGACACTACCCTGTCCCTGTTGATATGGCACATGACATCAATGTGCCCCATGCATGGTTTGCATTTAGATGACCATGAACAGTTATTATTTGTAAATAGTTGTATTTCTGCACAAATTAAATAGTTTTTTGGTTCCACTTAACAAATGGAGTTTTTGGTCAATAGGTGAGTATGGTTGGAGTTGACACATACCGTCCAAAGTATTGCCTTGCGATGTGTTCCCGTCTCAGTCTGCCTTGATTAGCTATACTCCGATCCCCATGATGGCGATGTGGTTGCTCTTGCTCTTAATCCTCAGGATCTGGGTCTGCAGGGGTGAGAGGTAGCCCACGTCGGGTGGCTATATTGTGAAGGATGGCGCATGCGACCACAATTTTGAATGCTGTAATGGGGGTATACTGGAGGGCACCTCCACTGCGGTGGAGGCATCTGAATCTTGCTTTCAGTAGTCCGAAGGTGCGTTCGATAAGAATCCTGGTCCTCTTAAGTGCATTGTTGTATCGCCTCTCACATTCATTGCTGGGTGTTAAAAACGGAGTCATAATCCATGGCCGTAGAGCATATGCACTGTCACCTGTTGGGCACAAACATTACACTGTTAGAAAGTCCTGGTTGGTGTGCACAGTGACCTGTCTGTATGTCTGCAAGGTGTATGCAGCTCTACCTAGGAGGTATCCGTCTCCAAACTCCCCACGTTCCAGGCGTTGGTGTATCCCACTGTGCCTAAAAATGTAGGAGTCATGGGTACTGCCTGGAAACTTAGCTACAATGTCAGTGATGACATAATGGACGTCACAAACAACCTGAATATTCAGGGAGTGGGTACACTTTCTGTTGCGGAAAAGATGTTCCAGGTTTGCAGCGGGGCATATTTGAATATGTGTCCCATCTACACATCCTATGACATGGGGAAAGTTGGCAATCCGGTAAAAGTCCAGCTTGGTGCTGTTTATTTCTGCCTCATTCCTTGGTAGGTATATGAAGTGAGACATGTGTGTGACTAAGGCATCTAGGAAGGCCCTGAGGAACCTTGACACTGAACTTTGAGATACCCCACCTGCCACAGCAATGACCCCCTGATAGCTCCCTGAGGCCAAGAGGTGCAGTGAGCATAGCACTTGCACATGCGTAGGGATGGCGCAGCCGCGCAGAGTCTGGTGTTCTAGCTGTGGTTTTAGTAAATCAATTAATTCTAGTATGGCTGCGCTGCTAAGGCGGTATTTGTCATAGATCTCTTCCTCAGTTTGCTGAAAAAGAGTCTGCCTTGTTCTATATATCTTCTCCTGTCTGTGGCCCCTCCTCCTCCTCTGCTGGGCGGCGTGGACTCTCCTCCTCACTGCTATCAGGTATATCTCCGCCATTTTGAGTAACCCAGATGCCTTCTGGGTCTCCTTTTATACTTTGGTTATGGTTACCACCTGCTCTGAGTTAGTGGTAAATTGCAAGTGCAAACTGGGCTTTTTGCGACTAGTCGCAATTTGCGAGTTGCAATTGCATAAGGTTTTCGACTCGCAAATAGCGACTTGCTATTTGCGGGTCGCAAAATGGGGTCGCACATTTTGCGAGTCGCTAACGGCTCGCATCGCTTTTTGCAAGTCAGAAATTGGGTTTTTGCATCCCATTTCCGATTTTGCACAGTCGCAAATAGCGATTCGGGCCATTTGCGACTCGCAAAACTTTGCTACATCTGGCCCCTGGTTACGTCCACCAGACAGGATCGGTGCGAACAACGGGTGCAAGTCTCACTATAAATCCAATGAAGCAGTGTGTCAACGGGTCAGGAATCAAAGACTCCAACTCCGGGAATGATTTCCAAAGATTTCATGCCAGCTGCACGTTGCAACATTACGGTCTTCCTCACGGCCTGAGTAACTTAGTGCACTTGCACCCCTGAAAGGAGTGTGACAAAAAAAGACAGAAGTGATATATCTATGTCAGTGCTTTGCAAAACATGAATGAAGTTCAAATTGAACAAAACAAAAGCATAATGCGGGGAACAGTTTCATAGTTCCTCAATGACTGCATGAAAACAAATTGCGATACATTTCATTGTGCTGTACATGATGATTTCAAAGAGGTCTAGCTTGCAGGAATGCTGATACATTGTATTCTGGTTGCCTCCAAGTAGCCTCTTAGTAACCAACAAAAAAAGCAGTAAGTTATACAGCAATAGGTTCAAAAATATACGCTTCAAAAATATATACGATTCAGGCCCAGGGGCCTCATTCAAACTACCATAGCACGTTAACTCCAAAACTAGAACCAACTGAAAGATAATAAGAATACAAATATATGAGCACATTATTACTGATCTCAATGACTGCATGAGACAAAAATTCGAAAATGTGATACATTTGATGTGCAGTATATGGCGATTTCAAAGAAGTCTAGTTTAAAGGATATACATCTACATGGGAGTTGGCTAAGGTGCCTGCGGCTTTGAGATAGTGGCATCACTGTATTTGAGTATGTGTTGTGCAGAGCGTGAGAATAGACCCATCTTTAATGTGATCTTTATTATAAAGCCGGAGTCACTGTTCATGAGGATCAGTGGGATCCACAAGTAATATACAGTATTGTTCTACGAAGGCCTTCGAAAGACCCCCAGCGCCCTGTAAAGCATATGACGCAGGGGGTTAGACTGTTCCCCCTCCAGGCACGGTTAAACACCCAGAGAATACTATGTGGAGTTCCCCCAGAAGAGATACAAGCTCAACCCCAGGATACACAGTTAAGTAGTCAGAATATTACATGAAGTCCAGCTGTGACATAAGTCAAGCCATTAGAGGCAGGTTCAGGCAACTAGAGAATACCAATGCCCAAACGTATTTGGAGAATAACATGGAAATATAGGTGCTTACAGTACAAAAATCCATCTGCCAGGCATTTGTCTGATGTTGAATTCTGGCAGGCTTGACTTGTGGACATTTAACTCTAGGGATTGGACTGTGATGCACCCAGTGATTGCCAAGTGTGATAAAGTCCACTTAACTTATAATAACGAACCCTGTACAAACAGGGCCTTATTCAGTGCTCTCCTAATGGGGGCCAGAGAGTCCACCTTGGAGCGATGCATGCCCAACCCCGAAGGCATGGTTAAGCAACCAGAGAATACTATCTGAAATCCACATTGAGGTGAAACAAGCCCAGCCAATAGAAACACTGTTGAGAAACCAGAGACTACTATATGGAGTCCACCAACTATTATGCAACCAACCACAATAAATCCAATGTGTAATCCTTTCAGGAGCAGTGGAAGCAAATCACAGGAATGCAAATTATATAGTCTTATGCGTGTATGCGGTGAGAGTACTACAAAGGAGTTGTGCTACCCAAATGCTTCGGTGTAGGTGGCATCAAGGAAACCGAAGAGATTCTGTCAAACAAATGCATTTTGATTAACCTACAACAAAGGATAAATGAGGGAGAGTGGCTTTAGAAAGGATACAAGGGGATTGAAACAGGAAAGGGGTTATTGCAATAGACCTACGATACACCAGTATCCACAAAGAGGGAGGGCATTCTTAACTTCTCAAATCTTCACCCACACTCAGAGTGAATGCCCTCAAAGGGGAGGGTAAGCAGGGTAAATTGCAGGGGAGCAGTCGACAGTCATGTGATCCATATAGGGGCCTATGGGCAGACAGCAAAGAACAACATACACTTCAGTGGCCTGGTATACAGCCAGAGTTCTCAAAGGAAATCCACAATCTTATGCAACTTGAATACAAGGACGAAATCAAATCCAACAAAGTCACCAGTGAATCTTTCAATCTCACACGCACATGCCACATACACACATGCGCACCCCACTCATGTTGAAGACAAGGGACACCACTTTTTGGGGCCGAATGGACATTTAACCGGAAGGAGCCAGTTTGAAATTTTGCTGCAAGGTTACAAGTAAAACGGCCTGTGCATAGATTGCAAATCTGCTATAGTTTGAATGAAGGATTGTCTCTCAAATCGAGGAACTGTTTGCAGGTATCAGTCCACACAAGTGCATCAGGCCACCTTCCAAATCGTGACCGCCACTATTCCTGATATCAGGATTGATAGCAATACCTCATGAATCCACATTTTGCTACGACCCTGCTGCTTTTTTTGTCATCTTGTATGTAATGTCCAGGTACTGACACACCATAGGAGATGGCATGTGATAAGACCCTTAAGACCTGCTTGATGTAGTGACCTCTGTGAACTCTAACTCAGCACACAGGCTAAGGTCAACAACCTTCACCTTCCAGGGTGGTGCCTTGAGGTTTTGCCTCTTCATCTGTAATGCTATCATGCTCATACTCACAGGGCCATTTAGAGGACTGGAGGTTGATTATTTTCACAGGGAAGTGAAGCAGGCTCATACACCAGGAGCACTCTTAACAAAGCGTTCACCCATGAGGTTCTGTACTTTTACCCTACTTGGATGGCATGTTTCCAGGAATCAGTCTGTACACCTGGGGACTGGCAACTTACATCCAAGAACTGTGCAGTTTTCCTTTTCATACCCCTAATACTGAGAGTATTCTGCATTCTCTTAATGGCCTGAAACCCGTGCATGGTATTAGGACTGGTGGCGAGGTAGCTTCTCTGAAATGATATATAAGAGGTATTTATAGAACATAAACATGCACCCTTGGGTCTCTTTGTGCTAACAGAAATACAGAGAGGATGGAAAGAGAAAAGAAACGGCTAGTTGGAAAAACAGAAATATTTTGAGTTATTTCCTGATTAGGAAGTCAGAAATGATTGATTTTAAAAAGGGGCAAACAGTTCTATAATGGAGGAGCTAAGGTGAAGAAAGAATTTCCATTGAAAGATTATTTCAGGACAATGGAACCTTTAACAGCCTGAACAAAGAAAGTGCAGTGGCTTATAGATGGTTGGTTTAGAATTAAAAGGAATCAGTGTAGGGACAACAGATGCATTTATCAACAAGAAATAAGGTTTAAATGTAACCCTTTTCTCAATGATTAGCTAGTGACGTTTAGCCAGACCAGAGTGCAGAGGAGCCAAAGTTATAAGTCTAGTAGCCTGATTTTGGATAATCTGTAATTTATGGATATGTTTGTTGGAAATGCCTAGATACAGGGCATTACAATAGTCAAATGCAGATCTAATAATGATGGCCATTGTAGATGTTTTGCCATGAAAGAAGAAGGCAGATGAGCTTCAACCTCTACAGATGGATGGAAGAAGTATGCCAAGACTACATTAGTGTTGTAATGAAACCACATTGTACTAATTCCAATACACGTAACTTTGTTAGAAAAGGGTTTATTCCAAGTTAAATGCATGAATGACTTCACCAGGAGAAGATGTAACTTCCAGCTCAGCTCTGATGACACTAGCTAACTACCTGCCAAGGAGCACCCATTACCTTAGTATTTTATGACATTGCGAGGTATCTCAACAGGCAACACACCACAAGCGGAGACTTGGACATCCATTTCAAGTTTACATTCATATCTTACACCTAAATGTTTGATAGAGGTATTAGGTTGGGTGAAGGGGCAAGGAACATCTAGCCAAAATGGACACAACATTAAATTATCATCACATACTACTAAAATGTCCTTTTTTCCAAGTTTATCTTGAGCCATTTAGAGCCCATCCATTTTCTTAATGATGCATAAACAGTCGATCATCGATTAATGTTGGACGTAAAGGCAATTTAGCTAGAAGATCAGTTGTCGATCATCAGAGTAGATGTTGAAATCACAGCTGCACTTCTAGATTAAACAAGCCAGGGGAAGGATGTAAATGTTAAACAGATAAGGTGAAAGTATGGAACTGTGGGCTACGCCAAAGTTAAGGAAGGACGATGGGTATGTAAAATCATCAACATCACTCATTGGGGTTGGTTTCTTAGAAAAGAGTTTAATTATGTCACGGTGGTACCTGTTATATCACACTGCATACATGATGGTGTTCAAGACTTTATGATCCACTACTTAAAGGAAAACAAGAAAGAGGGATTAACTATTTGGTGAATAGAGGTAATAATAATGCACTCCTGAGGGGTCTAAAGTCATTAGAATAGATGATTTTTGCGTCTAATTCAATGAAAGATGAAAATTCTGATCCAAGAAAGGGATATAACAAATGTCCCCTGGTCCCGTCAGGTCTGCATCGGCTTAGACAGCCTGCATTTTGCACACCACTGCACATGCCTGCTGTGTGTTTATTGTACTGACAAGCTGGAAATTCATTTAAATAATGTGGACAACACATGTAGAATAAACAATAAAAAGACTGATAGACCTAGTTTCCAATTTGGAGCTAATGGTGTGTATAGGGAACCTGCCTTTTCTGCGTGGTGACCCCGTTTTTTGTGTTTTTAGCTGGACCGTATATTTTTGCTGATTTTACAACTCTGTGCACATTAACCCTGCTAACCAGTGGCAAACATGCCTGTGCTCCCCCTTTAAACATGGTCAACTTGGCATATTCCTAATTGGTATACTTAACTTACATGTAAATCCCTATCATATGGTACCATATGAAACCATATGTTACCAGGGTCTGTAACATAAAAATGTTACTAGAGGACAGTAGCACCTAATGTATCATTCACTACAGTGACAGTATAAAACATGGCTTCAGGCCTAGCACTGTAGCCTGATTATAGCGTATAAAAACTGCAATTCAAACTGTCAAAATAAACCTAAATAACAACTGTTGTAACTAAATAAACCACTGTTGTCAGGTCAAAACCTCCAATCTGAATGTTAAAAAATAGCCCTTTGTAGGCCTTGTAAAACACATGGCAGGGATCATGGTATTTAAAAGTACTAGAACATGTAATATGTTTAATGATAACATGTCCTTACAGTGACTGGCTCCCAAAAGCTATTTTTCACTGTGGCAGGCCTAGCTGTCCTAAGTAGCAAATCGGAGTACCTCAGCTATTAAAATAAACAACACATTTTTAGTAAATATTTAAAATCCAATTCAATGGTGAAGTCATATTTTATATAGATATCAAGGTAAAGTAACTTTTAGAAAGCTACTTTTTCCTTGCTTGAAGTTCTGAGAGGCTAATTTGCATTTGCTCTCACGCTTCTCCCAATCAGTGATTAGCGTTTGAATAGGTGTGAAATACATCTCAGGAGAAAACAATAGACTGACCTGAATGGCCAGAGATGACTCCTTCAAACCTCCCAGAATTTGTGTGGGTGTGTTTGGGGGGGGGGGGGAGGAGGGCGGGGATTGAATACTCAAGTCCTGCTTGAATATTAAATTCTGCTTGATTTGTCTGCTGGGTTTCCATATAACACTTTGGGAGCACTTGAAAGGAAGAGAAGCAGGCTGCCAAAACAATTATTTTGTGTCCACTGTCTGGTTACTGGTAAATCCTACCTTCTGAATATCAGATGTCTGTCTCTGAGTTTATTGTGGGTACAGTGGCTGCCCCAACCCGGATTTTAGTGTTAGATGTGGGAGAACATTAGGATTACTATAGTACATTCCCCACACACATCCGAGCCCTCAAAGCCCGTGTTTAGTTTCAAGATTATTGTGGCTGAAGAATTCTTTTGCCTTGAAAATGCCCAAACTGCTTAGGGTTGGCCAGGGAACATTTTTCTAATTGTACCAGGCATAATGTTGCAACTCCAGCCAATCAGAAGGTTAAATCTTTGCCAAGGACAAACCAGTTGGTGTATCCAACACACAGTCCATCACGGTCAGCAACAAACTGAGCCTACATCCCGGTCTACCGCAACCACTGATTGCCCATGGCACTTCTTGGTGCTATTTCTACTTAAAAACGGTAAAGATCAATATCTCCAGATCTGGTTTTGCCATTTTAGTGTCATTTTGTTAATTACATTTTACTCAGTTTTTTAATGTTGTTTGGGATTGTTATTATTTTGCATTTTGACTTTACTAGTGTTTTATGTACTGCATAATAGTTTACACATTGCCCTAAGGTAGGCCAGTCTGTTCTGTGCCGTAGCTATGAGAGGGTTGATATAAGGTTAACTTAGTGACTTTGAGAGTTCACCCTGACAAGGGTTGTGATTATTCCTTGAGGTGGTTAGTGGAAACACACACAAATAATCATTTGTTAACGCAGAATTCTTCTTTCAATATGGCACTGTGAGAAAACCCAAAGGAAGTGCTGTTTGAAGTCGGCCAGGGATGAAAGCCACTTACAAGCAGCATTTCATGGGCCATAAGTATAATTTGTGCAAATCACATGACTAGTAAAGTGCAGTTAAATGAAACCATGGGCCATATTTATAGGCCCCTAGCGCCAAAGGAGCGTCACTTTTAGTAGACACTTCCCACACAGCACTGTGCGTGGAAGATGCGTGCAATGGGTGTTGTGTGGGCGTGCCATAGCAACACCCATTGCATTTTGACGCTGCCTCAGAGTTATGAAATCTGAGGCAGCGCCAAAATCTAACGCCACCCCCAGGGGTGGCATTAGGAGGGTGCAATGAGGAGGAATACTTTTAATCCTCCTCGTTTTGCTATACGTGCTGCATTCTGCCACATGCATAGAAAAGGCAAAATGCCAGAAATTATTGTTTATGTGTGGGAAGGTGTCCCTTCCTGCACATAAACAATAATTTGAAAATTACGCTTCGGCACTTCTGTGGGTGCTGCATTGTGCAGCACACACAGAGGTGCCAAAGCACCACTAGTGATTGTTTATGTGCAGGAAGGGACACATTCCCGCACATAAACGATCACACCCCTCAACACAGACATCCTTGCACAATGGTGCAAGGATGCCTGCGTTGGCAGCTAAATTTAGTGCCAGTGCAGGGGGGAAACGCAGGGGTGTGCTGTATTCCCTTAAATACGGCGCATCCCTGTGTTTCTAAAGTGACGCAGCATGGCCCTGCCAATTTTGGCGCTGCGCCACTTTTCTTTAAATCTGGCCCTATGTCTCTCTGATTCTCAAGTATTGTCTAAAGCCCCCACCCCACTCTTCCTGGAGGAATCAGATTCTATTTTTTTTTAAACATGTAACATATCTCTTCTACAGGGGTGTGTCTTGAATTTGCTGGTTCTCAATTATGTCTAAATCTGGTTATAGCTTGCAGACGTCTTCCTTGAATGTACCTTCATCTGCCAGCATCTCAGGTAGAACTGGTAGATCCCCAGATTCAAAAGGATGAGCTTTACCTCCAAACATTTGGGCACAAAAGGTATTTCTTCCCTGTCTGGACTGCCAACTCTGTGGCCATCTTGCCCATTTACTTCTCCAGCCTTGTTACAATTTCGACTTTATGGTGCTCCTTACTCCAAGAGCCTTTTTCTACATTCCTGAGCAGTCAAAAAGGCACAGCATACATTTTGTCATCAATTCTGGAGAAGACACCAGCCTACTTCTGGCCATTTCTCCTTTTGTTTAGGTTTTTTTGTTTTAGTTTGAGTACCTTTACTCTGATCTTTGGAACTCTCACACTACTAATTGATTCCCTCTAGATGCACTGATGCGGTCTGAATAGCTTAGCATGGTAGGGTTAGCTTAGAATCTTTAGGGACATTGATTTAAAACACATTAATGAAACCCCTTATTCACTCAGTGGGAGTCCATTTACCCTTTCTAGTCTCCTTTTGACACTCTATGCATCTTAACCAAACTATCCATCACCAAATCTGTGTCCCTTCTCCTAGTCTGTGGTCTTTATTTCCTTTTGTTGCTCACCACCGGTCAGAGTTCTATGCCATGCTACCTTTTCAAAGTGCTAGTTCAGCCTGATCTTTCCTGTGAGACACAATTCTTGACTAAAATGAAGGACTGTCCATAGACACTGACACTGTCCATATACTTGCCCTCTTGCCCTGTCCTGCCTTGCTCTACTCTATGTGCAGTTCTGAAGAGTAAATAATACAGAGTAGATCCTGCTGATATCTTGTCCTGTTACAGCAGCAATACCACAAGGTAACAAACACCTTTATTAGAAACCACAGTTTTTTGCACACCCACTACGTCCTGCAGGCCACTTACATTGATATAAATCAATTCTGATAAAATCTGCCAAATATGATGCTAGGTTTGTGTGATCTATTTTAGGATTGAAGGGAAGAACTATGTACAGCATAAGCTTGTTCTGCACTATCTACTGATTTACCTCTATCTTACAAGGCCCAGCAAAGTGGAGGTATTCCTTTTGCATAGTAAGAACTTCTGGCAACCCTTGGCAGCTTTGAAATAAATTCAGAAATGAGATGAATGAAGAAATCAAAGCAAGCCCTTGACTTTCCCTGATTTTCACTGTAGGCGTGCATACAATAAACACAGAAAAACAGTGGAAAAGACAGGACTTAAAAAAAGTATATGTACTTTCAATGGATTTTAAATTGTAAATACACATCCTGTGCACACATAATAACACAGCACATGGTTTCCCTGTTATAATTACTATCCATCACCTAAAAGCTGACTTCCACATGCATGGCTTTTGCTAATAACCTTTAGGAATGTTTTTGCATGATTCTCTGGGTGCTTAAAGATGCCCTGGCAATATCTCCCAAGATCAACCTTTCTTACAATGCTTTTACTAATACGCTACGTTACAATTTTAAGTTCAAGGTTCATTCTCTGTTGACATATCAGGCATCTATTTGCCCGGGACAGATATGTTATTAGGTGGCATTGCATATTTACTAAGTTCCATTTAACTGAGTAGATAATTTGCTTAATCTTTCAATATTATCCTGTGTTCGAAACCCTTCACCGTGCCCAGCCTGTCTTCAAACAGAACCCTGTGGGTGTCTAGCAACTTGTTTATAGACTTTTCACAATAGTCACTCACATCATCAAATAGTACATGTTGTACCTTCCCTGAGAACCATCTAAAGCTCTCCTTGACCTCTCCACCCCAAGATATTGTAACCTCTCTTGGCTACACAGACCTAAGTGAACATCACTCTTTGTACTTAACTTTCCAATGAAAATAAACCAACATATTTATAGTAAAAACTCCAAACGCAACAGTGCGAATATCAGGAGGCTTCGTGAGCACCTTTGGTGGCCAGGGATGGATACCAATGTTAAAGCATTTATACTGGATTGCATGGAATGTAAGGAGGCAGACAAATCTCTTTGCACATGCAATACTCTCTTTGCACCAGTGGATTTTCCTGAGAAGCCATGGTAGAAATTAGGAATAGGCTTCATTGGACCCATGAACAGTTTGCAAGAGAACCTGAAGTATGTGTTGATCATGGTTGACTATCATTCCAAGTGAGTTGAATGTAAGTTCATGAGAGAACATATACGAAGAGTGTCATAGAATTCTTAAGGAACATTTTTTAGAAAGAAATAATTCCAATATATTAAACGCCGAACAATGAAATGCAATTCAATTTGATTGTTTTTTATTTCACATGCATAAAGCATTTATCTGTAGCATTATACAACCCTCAAGGAAATGGTATGGTTGAGCGAGTGAACTGTATGATAAAAAATACTATTCAAATGGTGTTGATTTCAGGGTTGGATGCTCGAGGAAGAGGGGAAGAAGAGGTTGTGGAATTATCATAAGACTCCCCATTCTTCTACAGGTGTTTCCCCTTTTATGTTGCTGAAGGATAGACACTTGTCCAATGAATTGTGTCCAATGCAGGTTCTGGACAGAATTATTTACAGTAGATTATGCTGTAACTAATTTGGAAGAAATATTGTGCAGAGTTAAGATGGCCCAGGCTAAAAGCAAAGCTAGGTATGATGAAATCAAATATAGCCTTTCCAATCCCACAAGAGGAGTTCTTCAAACAATACGGGCTTCCCAGAGGCCAATTCCCGACATACAAAGTGTTGATAAAGTCTTATATGGAATTATGGGTTAAAGGGAGAGAACAGCCTCTATGAAACTCAGTCTTTCAGTTATTACTGTCACTTGACTCAGTGAAACGAAAAGTAACTTGGCTGTATAAAGCTCTGAATGTCATGGGACAGAGACCCTTGGATGCTCTCAGGGCTCGTTTTGAGGGCATCCTGGGCTGCAAACTCCCAGATAAGGAATGGGACAGAATGATAGTGTATTACCAAAATGTTTCCCATAATACAAGACTGAAATATATCCAGTTAAATTTTTTACATGTGACGTATCTTCCCCCGCACCAACTACAGGTAATATATGATGGGGAGGCCAGGGAATGCTCATGATGCCCCATGTTAGATGCAGACTTCACACAAATGACTTGGGGTTGCCCTAAGCTCTAGGCTTATTGGACTGCCATCTTACAATGCCTTCATGAGGCGCTAGGATGCATATTGTCTTACACTATAGAAATTAGTATTATGGTGAGCTTTCCCAGACCCTAGAAACGCAGAATGGGTACTAGATTCTTGGACCAGGCCTTTATGTCACTTTGGCATGGAAGTCTAGGACAGAGTCAGTGGTGGGGACATGGGAGAGGAGTGTTATCACTTGGACTTCGGAGACAACTTATGGCAGGATTGTGGGTGTGGATACTAAAAGGATGGGAACATCCAGATGTGAACTCTATCAGACTGATGCAGAGGATGGATGATAACACTGATAGTGAGGCACACAGCGCTGAACTGGACGATGGTGGAGGAAATACACCACAGGCTCCAGACTGAAATCAGAGAAAAAGATCATTCAATCCCCCTAGATATTATATGCACCACACATTGCCCTCCTGGTGAGATGAATTACATTACAGGAGATACGCTGTTCTCCCCCTGCTAAGCTCAGAGATACGTCACCCCAATCTTACTTGTACACTCTACTGCTGCAGGGGCATGCTACAAATACCACCCTGTCTACATACACCACTTCACAAAGAACTTAAACATCAGAGACAATAACCCCCGTATTTATAATTGCTTTGGGCCAAGTTTGCATCATTTTTTTGTACGCAAATTTGGCCAAACCTAACTCCAAATGTATACTTTGGCGCCAAAGTTTTGGAGTTAATGTCACTGTTTGCTTGTGGGAGACTACCTTGCATCAATGAGATGTAAGGTAGGCATTCCCGTGCAAAAAAATGACGATATGGCCTTAGCGCCATATTTATCCCCGGTGCTAAAATGACGCAGGGGGAAGGGAGCCTTAAATAATGGTACTAAGCTTCCTTAGTGCCATTATTTAACGCCTGGTCAGGGCGGGCATTAGGGGACCTGTGGGCCTATTTCCATGGTCAGAGACCATGGAATGGGCCCACAGGTGCCCTTCCCTAACCCCAGGGACACCCCCACCCACACCAGAGGGACGCCAGAGGATGGGGGACCCCATCCCAGGTAAGCAAGGTGAGTACAGGTAAGTATATATATATATTTTTAAGTGCCATACGGGGGGGCTAACTTGCCCCCCCCCCTTGCATAGCACTGGGACCAATGGCCATGCCCAGGGGACATATTTCCCCTGGGCATTGCCATTGGGGTGGTGGGCATGACTCCTGTCTTTAATTAGACAGGAGTCATATCCATGGGGGTTTTACGTCAAACAATTATGCTAGTCTGGTTAGAGGCATTTTTTATACCTATGTCCATACTAGCGTCGTCCTTTGACGCACAACCTGCTGTTCCCCCTACACCTTCCTCACCCGGCTAGCCTCCTTTTTTATGACGCTTTCTGGTCCTTACCGCCGGCTACTGTCATTTTTCATAAATATGACGCCTGGCCGGTGTCTTGGAATAGCGCTGGCCGGTGGTATGCTTTTTCACACAAAAATGCCCCTAAGTTTGTTATGTTTGTTGTTGTATCTTCAGGTAGGTTACTTGAGACAAACTTTGTCACTAACAACCTTTCCCCCACTGCACTAACTCAGAGCAGTATTTAACTATAACCTTATGAGCCCATAAACCAAACGTCAAAGCCAAGTCTAATTTAGGCCGATATGACCCCTGTGCCATACTCAAATATCAGACAACACATGTCATTGTACTGATGAGACTGAATCAAAGAAGCAAGATTATGGGGACAGACTTCCATTGGAGAATTAATATGTGTATGAAATCACTAACTGCTGTTGGTTCCTATAGAGATATTAAGGCTGGAAACTGTTCATTAATGCTTGAAGAACATACTGTATGTTAATAAAGATATGTTAACAAATGTTTTTGTTTTATTTTAAAGTTCACCACATATCTAGGAATTGTTTGTAAGAGGAGAGGTGTCTTATATATACTATTTAGTCGTTATTACCATGTTAACTAATTGAGTGCATTACCTCTTTAACCAAAGCTAGCCTGGTTAGAATTATTGTCCTGGCCTCTGAGGACATTAGGTTCTGTTCTATTTTGGTGAAATTAAACATGTTAAAACCCCACTGGAGTGTCCTTCATGTGTTTTTCTTTACCACACTCTACCTCCCCTGTATCTTCTCCCAGCTATGTGCCTACTTGGGTTTTCCCCCTGTACAACGCTCCATTGGTAGCCAGCTAAGTTTATATTTTCGAAATGCCAAAATAAAACATGGCGACCTCAGTTTTCACGACCTAGCGGGCTACTGGAAAGTTGAAGAGTGCTGGATAGCTACAGAGTGCTTTTAGGTTTGATCATTATAGACCTGGCTGTAGTGACTTGAATGATTTACAACAGACCCTTTCTGGCTCCCTGAGGAATCCGTATCAGTGTGTGATGTAATTGCTAGCAGTGGCGGCCGGCAGCTTTAGGAGGGAGGGGGACGGGCGGAAAGCACACACACATGCATGCACGCACATCCATTAACAACACTCATAACATTCATACATGCACGCACGCAGGCACCAAAGATTAATTTTAAAAGATCACACACACTCATTCTTTGACACACACACGCACGCATGCACGCACATCCATTAACAACACTCATAACATTCAAACTTGCACGCACGCACCAAATGTTAATTTTAAAAGCTCACACACACATCCTCATTCTTTCACACACACACGGACGCACGCACGCACGCACATCCATTAACAACATTCATAACATTAAAACATGCAGGCATACATCAAACATTCATTTAAAAAGATTACACACTCATTCTTTCACACACACACGCATGCACATCCATTAACAACACTCATAACATTCAAACATGCACGCACATACTAAACATTCATTTTAAAAGATCGATAACACACACACGCACACACACTTACCTTCAGCCTCGGAGGTCCCAGGAGAGTTGGGACTGCTGCCTTCCCTCTGCTGCAGAAGACCTCTCATTCAGAAAGGGAGATTTGGTGATCGCTCAACAGCTCTGGAAAAGAAAATCTGCTGCTCTTTACAATGCTGAACCTTTACAAGTAGTGGCTACCGAAAGGCACATTATGCCTGCACAACAACCTAGGAAGTCCCTTCCCAGAGACTCTTCTCACTTCAATGCCTGTGTTTCATAGGTCTTCAACTCAAGGTGATTAAAGAAAGACTGACTGAAAACTCAATGACTGTTGCTGATTTATTACCATCATTGGCAATTTTTGACAAAGAAGCCGACAGTTTACAGCTTCCAGTACCAGATCAGGTCGATAAATCAAAGCGCCAAGATTAATTGGCATAGTTGTATATGTTTCTGTGTATGTAGATATTTGTGTCTGACTAATGATTTTCTAATTTTTTTTTAATTTTTCCTATAACAGAGGGGGAGATGTAGTGCCTTACATGATTTAGAACTAAGGCCCATATTTCTACTTTTTTAGCGCAGCATTTGCGTCATTTTTTGACGCAAAAACTGCAAAACTTGCAAAATACAATCGTATTTTGTAAGTTTGCACCGTTTTGCATCAGAAAGCGGCGAAAATGCGGTGCTAAAAAATTATAAATGTGGGCCTAAACCTTTCTGGATCCCCGGAGACTGTGTGATGTAATTTCTAGAATAGAATGTATGAAAGCTTGCTTTAGAATGATGGAGTTCAGAGGTACACTCAGAGGAATAAAGACATGTGATTTACATCTCTGTGTGTGGCTTCGTCATTTAGCGGGTACCAGGCTGGTGAAGACCATACATCGATGTTGGCTCCCTCCGAATATTAGGCAAAAACCATGTTATATGAAATTTAGGAAAATGGTAAAAACTTGGCTCTTTCCTCGCTAACCTTCTGGTATATCAAGATCAGGGCTTTTAATTATTTTGTTTTTGTCTTTTATTGGATGTTTTTCTATTATTATTAATTTCGCTCTTTTCTTTTTTTCTTCTAGTACGTGCTCTCCTCCCAGCGCTTCGAAGCTCTTTTGAGTAGGAACGCGCTTTATAAATATTAAATTTCATTACATTAAATTACATGTTGCTTCCTCTTGAATAGTTTCAGGGCAGGAAGCTATCCCTTAATGCACAAAAACTATTCTGACCACAACGCAGGCACCCTTCTGTCATGGCGCAAGGCCTCCTGCATTGGTGCTAAGCTGCCGCAAGAGCGCCGAGGCAAGGAGAGAGCAGAAGTGCACCATATCTTAGTAAATATGGCGCATTTCCACGCTCTCCCTTTCACGCGACTCAGCACAGCAACGTCCCTTGCTGTGTTGTGTTGTGCTGTGTTGCGTTGCGTGAAGGTGCCGTAAATCTGGGCCTAAATGCTCTCGGATCAGAATCGGCATCTCCTGAATGGTGAAGCGGCGTGAACGTGGATTCACAGGGAGATATTGGTGATTTTAGACTCGAAAAATAGAAGGTCTTTATAATGCTGACTTGTCTTTAATGGAGTAAATCACAAAACGAGAAGATTCCCAACCTTTAAAACAAGCTTTCTTGTTCATCCTTTGTAAATTAGCATTGAAGACTTGCAACCCGAAATTCCACGTTGTGTTGAAATTGCACTTTTTTCTGTTTGGAATACCACGAAGTCGCTGATGTGGACATTCATTCCCTTGTAGTATTCCACATGGGCCTTTCGCAAGTGCGAGGACAATGAGCCTAGCCAGTAAAACTGACTCCAGCCAGGAAAATCGCTTTGAGAAAGGGCTGGTTCGCAACTCGGAGCCGTTTGTGGCACACGGGGCTTAGGGAGAAAACCTGCAGGAAAACGGGCAGGAAAAACCAGGCCTGCAAATTTGTTCTTCAATTCATAGTCTAATTACATTGTAAGAATTTCAAGCGGAAATTCCAACCGACATCGGTAATTCCAGCTGCGTTAAATCTCCAAATGGAATTACTTGTCATTTTAGGGACTACATTCAATTTATTTCAGTTGTAGAAACATAATTCAATTGGCCTTTGGAGGGCGCTAAATACACAAAAAGATATCGGTCCAGCTCATGAATGTTCTTTTCATACATACAGTAAGTAATTCATTCAGTTAAAGCAGTGGTTCCCAAACTGTGCGCCGCGGCACCCTGGTGCGCCGTTAAAAGTTGCCAGGGGCGCCACGCACATTTTGGAAACATGAATTGAACATTTTAAAAAGATTTATGTGCGCAGTTTATAAATGACCTGTTTACGACAAGTTTAAAGTATTTTGCGGCCATGTAACTCTTTAGCATTTTATGTGGGAGAGTTACATAAGCCCCACCTGTCAAGGTCTTGCCCTCTGCAGCATGGTTTCACCAAACGTGATTAGTTCTTAAATAAAAGCCGAAATTCAGAAGAGAGCACTGGAATGTTATTGCTCCCGTGGGATCCTCTTGAAGTGCACATCGGACGTGTTCCTTGTTGAATTTACAATAATCAGGTAATTATAGTTATTATTATTAGGATTTCTAATCTAGGGTGAGAGAGAGGGCACCGCAGGACCGGAGATCACAGGAATGTGCAGGAAATTCTCCTAAGCAGAACCGATATAGTAATTATAGTATTATTAATAACTAATGTTCTGTTTTTAAAACAGATGGATATTTCCCAGGGGCGAGCACGAGGCCCCTGTGTAGTTTCGGGACAGAAGAAAACTGCTAACAGCTTGATTCAGCACACACACAGAGGTTGAGTTTGTTTATTTAGGTTAGAAGACATTATTAGAATTATTAGTTCCTTGTTGATGACAAGTCCAGGGGAAAATTGCAGCATTTCTGCTTTGTGAAAGATTAACCTTCCACCCTTTTCTTATTACTAAGCACACCTTTCCTTTTTTCCCCATTTGTGTTTACTAAATGCTAGTAAATTGTTAAAAATAAATTATAGGACCACAGTCCTCCCTCACTTGCATGCCCAAATCAGATTACTTACTGAGTCTTACTGCCAGGGGAAGGCAATTTTCGTTGGGATGCCAGAAAAACGGCTATGGGAGGTACAGACCAAGTGGAACTTGGAAAGCACAGTTATCAAAAGCTGAAGCCTTTGAAATAATTTAAGGCAGCGGTGCCTCCTAAATTCTCAAGAAACTGCAGAGTGGGAGTGTGAACGGCAGTGCTTAATTTGTAAATAAAAACGTGCCGGTGCCCAAAGTCCTCCTTTTAACCATGTGGCTGCTGCAATTAAATGTGCGAAAATTGAATACTGAGGCAGTGTAATACTGAAGCCATCTCAGGCCTCTTCAATGATTTTAAAGCCACTCCCTGCCCCTTCAGCTCACTCTTGCAGCTGTTTTCTCCCATTGTGACACTATTTCGTTTTTCTCTTCCTTGCTTAGCACCGGAAACAACAAGCACAAATTAAGCACTGGTGAATGATCAAGTACTGTTAAGTAGTTTTAGAGGAGAAAGTGTCCAGATTGAAGGCAGAATGTGTGCACCAAAGGTGAGGTGTGATATGTGTGTGTGGTCAAGGCAATGTAATGACGTTGTAAACAGAGAAGAAAACACGTGCATGGAGGACAGCAATTGTGACACAGGGGGGAGATGTGGCTACATTGTTTAGACGTTTAAGAATGAGAGGTTGAATTGGAGGAGATGTGGTCTAGCAGGGAGGAGGAAACATACAAAACATCCATGTTATGCTCGTTGATATAATTAAAGTACTCCTGAGGCTGGGCTTACATCGCCCACCCGAAGAAAAAAAAAAGTAACATAATGGGGAGCCGCGGGCAATGGCAAATATAGATGTAGGGAGCCGCGGGTCGAAAAAGTTTGGGAACCACTGAGTTAAAGCGTGGTGGTTTGTATCCGTAGGTTGGGGGCTGTAAGGGAAAGCGGATGTATGCTTCCTTTCTTTTCTTTCAGACTGTTGTTTTTCAATCCTGTCTGTGGTAGAGCCGATTGGTGTACTAGTCACATACTGTAAACTGCCTCGAAACACTAAATAAATAGTTTTGGTCCCTTTAAAGGCAGAAGAGGGTTGATGTGAGCTTCTAGTTACAGCCAGTGGTCGAAGTGCATTAAAAAATTGTGGAACTGTGATGCAGCATGCAGTGGGGGCGGGGTCAAAAGTGTGGCAAAAAACGAAAATATTCTGTACTTTTTTTGGTCTTTCACTAGTCAGGTGGCTACATATAATATAACATGCAGCTTAAATGAAAAGTAAATAAAGTTGTTACTCATTTGGAAATGCAGTATAGTACATTATGAAGCCTCCATTAGTTCATGCACTGCTGAGGTCTGTGTGTAACCAGACAGCCACAGAATGAAGGCCCTCATTATGACATTGGCAGTAAATACAGCCTACCGCCGTGGCGACGGCTGGCAAAAGACCGTCGCTGCGGCTACCAGCTGTCTGCCATATTATGACCACAGCTGCATTTCCGCCAGAAGGATGGCGGAAATCCGTCTGTGGCCATGCCGGCAGATGGCGGTAAGGTGGCGCTGCTGCCACCAGCAGCACCACGCCAGTAGACCGCCGCCAGCCGTATTATGACCCATAATACAGCCCGGCGGTGTTCTGCTGGTGGCTGCAGCGCCCTGTCCTGTCTCCTGCCAGAGGACCCCATAAATACAGGTAAGTGGGTGCTCCAACGGGGAGGGGGTGTTGTCTGTGGGTGTGTGTGTGACTGTTTGTGCATGCGTGTATGCGGGTGTGTGTTCATGTTGAATGTGTGTGCATGCATGGAGGTGTGAGTGCGTGTATGTTGTGTTCTGTGAATGCATGTCTGTGTGTATGTATGAAAGTGTGTGTGGATGTGTGTGTAAATGGATGTATACTTGTGTGGATGAATGTGAGAATGGGTGTGTGTGTGCGTGTGTGAAGGGGGTGTGAATGTAGGGGGGTTTGGAGAGGAAGTGGGGTGGGGATAATCTGGGGAGAGGTGTGGGGTGCGAAAGACCTCTATCAGTGACAGGGAAGGGATTCCCTGTCACTGATAGTGCCTCCGGCCATGGTTTTCGTGGCGTTAAGGGAGCCACTGAAACCATGGCGGTAGGCGGGGTCATAACCCAGCAGGCGGTACAGTGACGGCCGCCGGGTTGGAGATTGATATCTCCAGCCCGGCGGACATTACCGCTGTGGTGGTTGGTGTGGTACATTGGCGGTTTGGCATTAGCCAAACCGCCAATGTCATAATATGGTGGAAAGTACCGCCAGCCTGTTGGCAGTACTTTCCACCATATTACCGCCGACCACCAGGGTCATAATGAGGGCCTAAGTCTTGGTTTGTGCAGTTGAGAAAAGAGATGTGTGTTTGTAGTGCTATGAGGTCAGAGCATGTGACAGAAAGCATTGTGAATATGTAATTCATTATTTTAAACTTGCATTACACATAAGTACAAGATAAAATGCAACAAAATGTGTAAAATGTTTAAGATAAAATGGTACTTTCAAAATATATGTTTTAGTAATACGCAGAGTGTCCCTTCAACACTTACAGGTGTAGTAAGCACACTATAAATACAATTACAATTAAAAGCAAATACTTCACAGCCCAGAGTTATGAGTGCCATCCATCCCCTACATAACCGATAAAGCCCAGACTCCCTCACAGCAATAGATAATGTCCAGATGTAATGCCCAGATCATTGATAAAACTGCTGCTCACCTGGCATAATACTCAGATCCATTCTATTTATGATCTGTCCCACTCCCACCTTTAGTTAACACTCATATAACAGATGCAGTGCTGATAACGACATTAATTAGTGGTAAATCCTTTTAGGCTGCATATAATGCCCCCACAATGTCAGAGCCCTTTCAAAGTCACCAAGTTAGCACTTCACAGCCCAGTTGTTAATCTTTGCACTACCGTTCAAAAATAATAAATCTTTGTCATCACAAAGCTTCGAGTGATTAGGTCCATTAAAGCCAGTACCAGCTCCAAAGCATCCTTTACATTTGCAGATTATCTCTTAGCGCACATTTACATTTCTTTCAGGCAAGCAGGCACCCTGGCAGGAAGATTTGTTTACCTGTCTGGTGCTGGTTTCACAATACAGGACACTCACTTGAATAACACTTCAGCTGAGGCATTTAAACTGTCGTTATTAACCATCCTGGGACGGTTGTCTATTTTATAAAAAAGTAGGGGAATGGTGCTCCATAGATCATAAAAGTATGGGCACCTTATGCCCCTCTGATCCCGCCCACTTTGACCACTGGTTACAATCCAACAGTGAATATATATATGGTTGTACTCTACAAGGCACTCCCCCTCTACAAACATTTTGGAGGTACTGCTTGTTTACATTAAAGTAGATGCCTTTAATTTGCTTTATATTTCTCATTTCCACGTGAGTCGCAACCACCCTCTCCATTTATATTGTGCATCCATCCTCTTCTCTACCTACCCTACCTAATTTAGTCATATTGATTAATTCACCATTCATCCACAACCTTCTTCTCAACCACTTGTCAGCAACTGCCATTTTCCACATTTATCCGCAACCAGGACACAAAACAAGAAGTGGGTGGGACTAACCAAGCTAGGCAGTATGCAAAGTCACATCATGGTGCATGAATGTGTGTGACATCACTGAAAGTGGCATCACAGCACTTTACCTCATAGAAAGTGACATCACAAGAAGTGACATTGGATCTTAGGACCTTCCACGTTAGCAGGTCTATCATGAGTAAATTTGAGTGCTTGAAGGGATTTAACAAAGGAAAGTTGATCAGTATTTAAGTCTGTGTCTTGTGTCCCGTGCCTGAAGGAATTAGCGGCTCAAATGTGGAAACATTTGGTGACTAACTAACTATATACTAGATAAGCCACTAATACTACAAGTAAGGCACACTAAACCTGGCACCAAGAACAAAGTTTGTGCATTGCATTAAAATGCTATAAACTATAATTCTGAATATTAAAACTATAAAATGTATTCACCTACCTAGCATACCACCATTATATATACTGACAATTTTTCCGACTTTGACCATTATCAAAAAAATGCAAGTTGAACACTGCAAATGGTGTTCCAAGCATGCCAAACAATAGTCCCTATGAAACATACTGCTATAATTGAATATTCTGCACATATATTAATTCAGATATGAACCATGCTATACTGCCACAGGAGTTTTATGAAATTAGCAACCAGTGACACCTTTCACATCACTGAACCCATAACATGTAGCAAAATCACTTAAAAAGTACCATGGGGCATATTTATACTCCGTCTGTGCTGATTGTGCGTCAAAGATTTTGATGCACAATCAGCGCAAACGTTGCCCCGTATTTAAACTTTGACGCCCGAGCCCGCGGACCACAAAATTCCGCTGTGTGCGTCATTTATTGGATGCGGCAACCTGCCTTGCATTAATTATATGCAAGATAGGCGTTCCCATCCAAAAAAATGGCTTAATGGGCCGTGCGTCGTATTTATGCTTTCGGGCAAAAATGACGCACAGCTGGGAGGCGGGGCCAGAAAATGACATACAGCCCGTTTTGCATCAAAAATTAACGCCTGGGTCAGGCGTTAAAATGGGGCAAACACACCTGTATTTAATCAGAACACACAGAACAAACAGCAGAGCAGCAGAGCAGCAACAGGGAGCCATGGAGGTGATACTAATCCAGCATGCACGCAGACGCAGAGCCCAGCAGCAACTACAGCAGCTACAACAACACCAGCAGGGACCCCAAAGGCAGCGCAGAAGGCAGGAGAGGATATTCCGCCCAAGAACCACCCTTCAGGGCCTCAGGGAACATGACATCATCCAGAAGTACCGGTTGAACTGGCAGGCCATTCAGCAGCTGCTGCGCAACATTGAACAGCAGTTGGCCCCCACTTTGGTGACACCCGTACGATTCCAACAGAAACCAAGCTGCTTACCGTACGTCATATGCTGGCAAGTGGCTCTTTCCAAACAACTGGTGCCCTGGTTGGCGGAATATCACAACCATCATTCTCCGCCTTTTTGCCCAAAGTACTGGATGCCATCATTCGATTGACACCCCGCCACATCTGCTTCCCTAACACACTGCAGAAGCAGCAGGAAACAAAACAGGGGTTCTACCTCATCAGTGGCTTCCCACACGTCCTTGGTGCAATCGACTGCACACATGTACGCCTTGTGCCACCTGCTGCAACTGAAAACCTCTACCGCAACAGGAAGCACACACATTCCATCAACGTACAGGCCATAGTCGATCACCTGGGATTTATCACCAACATCGTGGCTAAATATCCTGGGAGTGTACATGACTCATACATCTTTCGTCACTGCACCATCAATGAACACTTCCAGGATGGACGGTATGGCAATGGACTACTTGTTGGTAAGTAAAAAAAACTACTTTTATACACACTGCACAGCAACCCTCTAGGACACACAACACATACACCACAACAGCAACAAGTCGACAGGATCACACTGAGGTTGTGACATCGCTAGCCATGTTTCTTAGGTCACCATTGAACCTGTCACACATCTGAAATTAGTGTACAGCCTAATGTTAAGACGTCAAAGATCACAAAGTGTCGAGTGGGTTGCCTAAATGTCACATTGCAAATTGTAAGTGTTCCAATGACCTTTACATTAATCCATTGCAAAAGTTTCAAGGTATGGGATGTCCAGGGTACATTGATATGAACGTGTTAACAACACTTTCAATTTTAACTGTGCATGGAACTATCATCTCACCCCCAGTTAAGACACACGGACACCTGTATCACAAGTCACAATGCTAGGGATGGCCCACTGTACTGCAAATCCCAAAACATACTGCTGACAAACGGTTAGCAGACAAACACTCGTTCAGCCAAGGAAACAACACAATGCAGATGGTACAGCCTACAAGCATAGGATGCCACATTAGTACACAAAAGAGTCACAGACAACACAAGACAACTACTGCCATGAAAGGTCTTTTCAATAGTGCCAGCTACATCAACATGATCCCATTCATTTTCTCTTGCAGCTGATCAGGGGCATGGCATCCAGCCATGGATTATGACACCATTTGGCAACCCAAGTACTGCTGCAGAGTGTGCATACAACGACGCCCATAGGAGGACACGCAGCATTGTCGAGCGGACCTTCGGCATCCTCAAGCGAAGGTTCCGCTGCCTCAACATCACTGGTGGTAGCCTCCTATATTCCCCCGAGATGGTCTGTAGGATCATCCTCACATGTGCAATATTGCACAACATTTGTATCAAAAGAAACATTCCCCTCCTGGAACCAGAGCCACACATGCCTGAAGAGGAGGAAGAGGAGGATGCTGGCCTGCAACAGGAGGGGGAACTACAGAACACAGCCGCTGGTATACGCAGGTGGCAACAGATTGTAAATAATTTCTTCTGAATATGATCACCTTCACCACTTTAGTTAACAAATTGAAATAAACACCTATTCTAATCACCATATCATGGTCTGGCTATTCCTTTTTGAACACCTTCATCTCTACTTATCAGAATAAGAGTGTTGCCTCATGGAGCATTGCTGAGATACTGAGTAGGACACGGAACATCCCAGAGCTAATGTGATGCCTAACATACAATGGTCACATACACACACACTCTTAATGACATATATCATGTACATATCTCCTTTGAAGGCCAATAGAAGAGGACCACAACTATTTCACACATACATGTTGAAAGCAAGGTCCAACGCAGCATATGGCACACAACTAAGACACCATCACTCAATAAGGGGAAAACAAGCCTCATACATGAGGCAGTCGATGTGCTTTGGCATCAGTAATAGGAATGCCTGACCAGACCCTTGACAGCAGTAAGTCCAACTGCATCCAATATTTGCAAGGACTATCTGTGACTAGAGTTCCCTAGAAGCAGAATATAGATAGCACAAGTACCACACATATGACATGCATTGCGCACATGACATTCCATGTACATGTCAGCCCATTTCCTAACTCCTGACACACCCATGCACCTGGTCACAACCCACCTGTCGGAAGAGGTCCCTGGAATACTAAGATGTGTACCCTGATATTACCTCCTCTACACACACAGACCAACATTAGCAAACCAGTGTGCTACACCCTTTCCTATGGTATGCCATTGTCATAGGACATCTGACTGCAAGGACGTCAGGTCAATTTATACACTGTCTTCTAGTTTCAAAGCCCTGTTAGCACATGTAGATTGCTTCCCCTTGTGAAAATGTCTGTTGGCCCTTAGAATGCAAGTCTCACCTACAGGTCTGGTGAGAAACAGATGCAGCCCACACCTGTGATCACCTCCATGCACAGCACTCATTTAAAAAAGCAGTGCCCCTGATGATGCCTGGAAAAGTATTGGAGTTGCCATTATGTCAAATACACCGCCAAGCATTGATACTAATTAAGCTGTGTAACACAGCCCTTGGGTTCATTTGTCACCTTCAAAAACAGACGTACACAGTTTGACATGTCAACTGTCTAGTTTGTCCTCAAAACAGTCTCAGTCAGACCACTGATTACGTAACTTGTCAAGTAACTGGATCCTGAATCACCTTGCATTCTGTCATCCTGACTGGCAACTGTCTGTGCGTCACACTAAAGTATCCCTGTGTCTACATATGTACCACACTTGCGTTAGCAAACCTCTCATTCATCAGGGGGCATTGGGCATGGGCTTCTTCCATGCATACCCAAATACATTGTATAGCATCATCTGCCTTTTAACTGTACCATTTGAGTTACATCCTCTTGGAAAAGCAAAATTCATGGCCCATCCCTTGTCTGGGTTGCATTTATGCATGAATGACAAAGTGTGACAGTGTCCCAGGGCCATAGGCAGGGATTGGGAACGGGGCTTTCAGCACAACCAGCAACCTCTGATAATGTCCATGAATAATACACAAATGTCAGGACCCTGACAGTTCACACACAGCATCACAGTGCGCACAACATAGTGATGGGCCGTGTGTGGTGAATAGCTGCGAGAATAATCAGTACAGAGGCCATGATGTTCCCAGATGCAGTGGGAAGTGCAGAGGCCAACCTGTGTACAAATGTTGTAATGACACCTGCCGGAACATGACACCTGAGACATTATCTCACTCAGCACACCAAGGTTGCCCTGTTGACTGTCTCATTACACGTCTTTAGTGACAGGGTGGGACCATCCACATGTTGGTTCACATGTCCACATCTACTTTACTCACATTGATCAACCAAGGATACTCAGTAGATACAGGAATAGCTGCCACTGACTCATGATGAGTCCTGGACCGAACTGTGACAAATTACATGCCAAGCAATCTACAGGATTATCATTGGACCACACACATGAACAAGACACCTATGTGGAATTGATCACTGGAAATAAGTGGACATGTGCTGTCTTGTATGCTGGTCCACCATAGCCACTTGATAGTTGGGGCTCACTTCTATGGCCTCAACTGTGGTGTCATCATACATATGAGATTCACCCTTGTCTGTCTGTGAAAACAACATGGTACCCACTTCCTCAATGCATGTGTATGACTCACTGTGGGATTCTCCAAGTAGTGCATAGGAAGCTCTTACCAATACTCTAGGACATAGGATGTAGGAAATGTGGACCATTGACATGAACAAGCGTTTGCCATCCATCTGGTGCATGCTTTGTCACATGTGGTGTCTACGTGACCCTAAAACTTGGAAGTACACTTTACGGGTGTTGTTACATGTATGACTAACACATGCCCTCGCTCATTTTCAATTTGACTTGCATCTAAGGATTGAACACATGGACGTCACATTCATACAAGCATATGTACAATTATGCTTCATGTGATACACACACACTTGGTCAACCACCACATTAGTTGTCAAAGCACACACTTTGAGCCAAAGGCATTTAGGTATTGTACATATGTGAGTCACATTGCTATCCTCTCCTTATGCCAAACATGCACAATTTGTGCAACACATACATGTAGGCCACACTTATGACCATCTATTGCGTCAGCCAACTGTAAAAATACTGTGAAGGGTGTAGTGGATCATGTTCAGCTGCAGTATGATGTCACACATGTGAACATACACCATCAACACCATACTGTCTTCAATTAGCCAATCTCTGATGTGTTCCAAATGTAAAATAACCAAAAAACAAGTAAAAATGCCCCAAACCAGTTAATGCACTGTAATTTTGACGTCCCTAGCGGTGTGCGTCATTTTTTGACAAACAAAACTGTATTTGCGTCATTTGTTTTTGACGCACAGGAGTGAAATTTAGCCCGCATCCAGATATTTGTACAGTCTATGTATCATTATGTGGATGCGGGTTAATTTTCACGTCTGTGCGTCAAAAAAAATGACGCAAATACAGTTTTGGTAAACAAAAAATTACGCATAACGCGAAAAAGGCGGGACTTTTCATACAGGAAGTAATGTAATAGGATATCCTGTTTACAGATCATGTACAGTGGTGTACTTTCACTTTGCAGTCTATGATCCTTCTAGACTGTGTGGCTGTGTAAAGAGTGTTGTCCTGAGATTTTGTGCAGTTTTTGTCCTGTGTGCTATCTGTAAAGTCCATTTGTGAAATAAATATTGTTTGTGTATACTGTACTACTGTGTTTTGTCTACATTTGTCCATTTATCTTGTGTTTTTCTTGTTTGTGGGAGTCTATTGTGGGTAGTGTTAGTTTGGGGATAGTTGGGCTCTTTTAGGGCCATATTTATACTCTGGTTGCGCCGAATTTGCGTCGTTTTTTTCGACGCAAATTCGACGCAGAACTAACGCCAACTAACGCCATATTTATACTGTGGCGTTAGACGCTTCGGGCGCCAAAGTGCCCGGAGTGTGCGTCATTTTTTAGCGTGAACCCCTTCCTTGCGTTAATGATATGCAAGGGAGGCGTTCCCGTCTTAAAAAATGACTCCCAGGCCTTTACGTGGTATTTATACTCCCGGGCAAAAGAGACGCCCGGGAGTGGGCGTGGCCAAAAACGGCGCATTTGCGCCGCTTTTTAACGCCTGGGTCAGGGATGGCGTTAAGGGACAAGTGGGCTCAAAATGAGCCCAGAGTGCCCTCCCCTGCCCCCAGGGACCCCCCCTGCCACCCTTGCCCACCCCAGGAGGACACCCAAGGACGGAGGGACCCATCCCATGGACATTAAGGTAAGTTCAGGTAAGTATTTTTATTTTTATTTTTTGTGGCATAGGGGGGCCTGATTTGTGCCCCCCTACATGCCACTATGCCCAATGACCATGCCCAGGGGACAGAAGTCCCCTGGGCATGGCCATTGGGCAAGGGGGCATGACTCCTATCTTTACAATGATAGGAGTCATGTTGATGGGGGATGGGCGTTGAAAAAAAATGGCGCAAGTCGGGTTACGACGATTTTTTCGACGTAACCTGACTTGCCCCATTTTAAGATGCCCATACGCCATTTTCCCCCTACGCCGGCGCTGTCTGGTGTACGTGGTTTTTTTCCACGCAAACCAGGCAGCGCCGGTCTGCTTGCGCCGGCTAACGCCATTCCATAAATACGGCGCCCGCATGGCGCTTCAGAATGGCGTTAGACGGCGCAAAATTTTTTGACGCTAAACTGCGTTAGCGCAGTTTAGCGTCAAAAAGTATAAATATGGGCCTTAGTGTTTAGGTTTACTTTTTTCTGTCTTTGTACCCCTACTTTCCCCCTTTTCCTCTTTCTATTTCTTTTACTCCTATTCCATATCATCACTTATATGTATGTCTGGTAGGCCACGTCTTGGCAGGATGGGGGAAGAGGAATTGGGGGGCTTCATCTGGCTGGTGACACATTTCTTACCGCTCATGATCCAGGCAGGGGACAGGGGGATACAGGGGTATCCCACAGAGGTGCACAGAATCCGGTGGGGAAAGGTGCTGCATCACCTGCAGTGTGTGTATGCCAGCCAGAGGAGTGACCACCAGCTGAAGCACCGGTGGGCTGACCTCAACACCAAGGAGCAGGATCTCTTGGACCACCTGGGAATCATGATTGGTGGCACTGTTGGTGAGTACGAATTATGTTAATGTGCACGATTAAACGCTCTGTAGTGACATCAGGGGATTAGTGCAATGCCTGCCAGCTAACTTGCTGACTGTGTGTAATGCTGGGGAAATATAAGGGGATCATTGATGCACTATGGCAAGGATCACAATTGCTAGCTGTCAGGTAGCACGTGCTCAGCAAACTTACAGGTTACTTTTCCATGAAGGATATTGGTGCGGCCTTTTTGTCTGAACAGCTAACAAAATATGAGCCAATCATGTCTATATAGGGTACTATTGACAAAGAAGTACAGATGTACCAACATTTAGGCCAACTATGTTGATGCAATTGCTAGACTGACTTTAGAATCACTACATGATGCTGAAAATGAGTGCTGCCTTCACGTCAATTGATAATAGCAAAGTGGCTCAGACATATGTCTCTTGTCAGTCTGGTGAGTGTTGAAGGAAAGCGTTCACAGAAGTACTATGAATGTGTGGGATTATTGTGTTCCTTGATCTTTTTGGATACATGTCAGTTCTTGATTTGAAAACATTGTGAAAAGGTGTAAGGTGCCCTCAGCTAACATCTTAAGATGTTTGTTGGAATTAGTTGAGCCACAATCCAAATATGGATGGCAGTCCAAGTGTATGCACATGGCCTCACATCTCCATGGTTGGTGCAAATCACCATAGCTGGGCCACATCAATTGACTATACCTTAACAACAGGATGGCTTACAAAAGTCCCTGCCCCTTCCTCTGTACATTGGGCCTATGTGCAATAAATGTGTCATGGCCACAAGGCATGTTTGACTGGTAATGCAGTCCTCAAGTAACCAGGCTTTGGATGTCTCTCTTGGATGCACATGATGAGACGATTACACTCCATATTTTTTAGTGCTCATCAATTATGGGGCATGTTTGCAACCGCATGATAGTTAGGGCCAATGTATGTGTGCAGATATGTGTGTAACTGTCACAGGAGACCCATGCTATGTACAAGTTGGCCGTGATATATCATATCCAGTACTATCATGTCTGAATGGCTGCCATTTCATTATTAAGCCTACACATTGTAAATGTTTATGAAATTGTTGCACTGTGCACAGATTTTGAGCACATTTCTTCCTACCATACCTTGCAGGTGGACTGGCACCCTACACTGTGGGAGAGGTGGCGACATTTGAGGACCCTGACCACTCCAGTAAGTGTTGATATGTCTGTTATGTGTTGTGTTTGCTGGTTATGGGCTTGTGTGAGTTGGATGCATAGCAAGGTGTGATGCGTTGGGCAAGCTTTTCTCTTGTTCCATGAGTGGGAATGCAGTTCTCACAAGTTTTGAGTTTGCCAATGCATATCCAATGGTATCATGTAGGGATTGTAGGACATCCCTGTAGTCCCCACTGTGAGTACAGGGGATAGTCATGTGTATGACACTTGTATCACCAAGAGTCGCAATGGAAGTCAGCCCCAATTTAGTCAGCCTGTCAGACCCACATTCTCTAAGATTGGTAGAGCTAATAGCTTTTCAATAGACATTTGCTTCCCTATTTACCTACGTTATTTTGAAACAGTAGGTAGAACCTCCTAGCAGCATGTACTTCCACATGTAGTGCAACAAGTCTGTGGAGCCTGAGTGCAATGGCCTAGGTGTGTATGCAATTCATGATCATGGGTGTTCTAGCAACTCTGTGTCTGATGTAAGTCAGGCCTCACTGGAAGTATATGTTGTGTACTAAGTTCTGCATTTCCTGACATGTCTGACCCTATGAGTGCTCTAGGGTTTGCTGACTCCTAATTGTAGATAGACCTTACCTGTGGTGTGTCTGTAGAGACAAACATGTGTGGAGTTTCTTATACACTCCTCGGTGTACATGTTGTTGGCAAATTATAGTTGTGTATCCACCGCCCCCCCTCAAACACGGCCATGGGTTTGTAAATGGGGTACCTAGTACTGATGCTACCAGTATGTTACACATACATGTGAATAAGTGACGGTTTGTTTGCATACTAGTATACACACTCAGATTTGGCACTTGGTACTATACTGGCAAGTCCAGTTACAACTTGCAGACCATGTGGCTTTAGTTTTGCTTTCCGTACACTGACATGTGTAGCCCAGCTCTTGGCGGAGGATATGATTCTTAGATGATAACTGTCAGAACTCAGATTGCAAGTCAAAGCCAGTTATTACCCATCTTGTAGGTTATGGATGTGCTTTGTGTGATGTGACCTTTGTAGTCTGGCCTGCCATATACTTCCTCAGGGACATTCAATGCTCTGTATTGTGATATTGCTGTGCCATTTCACACAATGCGGTTACTAATGTAGAATATCTGCATTTGTCTTCACAGCTGCTTACATGACTCCAGACCAGGTCCGTGAATTTCAGCGCTGGGCGCTGCGATATCAGCACATCCTGTTGGTGGAGTCGGGGTTCCGGAGGATGGCCCGGCGATATCGCTATGAACGGGCCTCCAGGGCATGGCGAGCCTTCCCACAGGGTGGGCCTACTTTGCCCACCACAGCCACCACCAGCACAACCACCAATCAGAGCCAGGTGGCCCCACCCACAGCTGCCACTGTTGGTCCAACATCTGCTGGACTTCCTGGCCCCAGCATTGCCACCGGTGCAGGACAGCCCACTAGGCCTGGCACCACACCCACACAGACCTCCTCCACCAGTACCCAGACTGCCACTGCTCCATCTGTTGACCCTGCAGCCTTCAACAGAATGGAACATAAGATGGACAAAGTGCTGCGCAAGTTGAACCACCTGAGCCGGGACGTGTGGCACATTAACCGGTGGGTCAAGTCCATTAAGAGGACCCTCCGGAGTGCCAACCTCTAGACACTTTTTTTGATGGACATGAATCCCTCCCCTCCCTCCTCTTTCCTTGTTCTTATAGTTAGTGGGCTTAGTGTTAGGTTATTATAGGCTGTTAGTTTAGTTAGTGTTAGTGGGTGGGGGGTCCTCCTTCTTTATATTTTTACCTATTAAGTGTGTTGGCTGGGCTATGTTCGGGTTCTTGTGTGTTAAAAAAATAAAATAATAAATAAAAATAAAATACCAATAAAATATATATTTGTTTAGGATAGTATAGTATGTGTTTAGGTTAGTATGTGTTGTCCTCCATGTGTCCCGTCTCATAAGGGGGGTGGGGGGTAGAACGTTTTGTTACAAGTGATAAGTAAGTGTAGCTTAGGTTAGTTAGGGACAGTTGTGGGTAATGAGTAGTCAGGGTAGATTAGGGTAGGTAAGATTTTTCCCTCAGTTTCCCCATCTGTGGTTAGCATTTAATAAATATTTGGTTACCCTTTAATAGTATGTGTTGAATGGTACTTGATCGTGGGTTTGGATTCAGTGTACATCAAATTGGTACTATAACATCTGTGTCCTATGCTACAAATAAATCCCAACTGAGGTGTACGATTGGTAGCTAGCCCAGAGTTACCTTGCAAAGTGTCGACCCTTTGTTGCAACCACCAATCACAGTTAATATGGATCCCAATGTGTTTCTGTTGATAAGTGTGATTTCAAAGTCACTAACAGTGCTTCCAGACTTGATATTGGGGAAACAGTTTTAGGTCTGACTGCAGTGTGATGATCATGCACACCCTTATAAGATGAGTTCTCATTGGCAATCTTGTATTCTTGTCTTCATGACCCTCATACATCATTTGTGACACAGTTCGGCATGATTACCTATTTGTATGTTAACTCAGACACCTTCATTTGTGCAGTATTTGTAGTGTTTACTTAGATTAGTGTGGCATGTTTATTGTGTTATTTTTGGATGTTTACAACATTTTGCGGCCACTATTTGATGACTTAGTTATCCCCTGAGGAAGCATTCTTCTGTCCAACACAGCATGGGGGTATATGGTTTCTCACTTCATCCGATTTGTCCCTCAGGAAGGGCAGAGTATGATGCAATCATGGGCACTGTGCAGAATTCTCTGACTACATATAATCAGGACAGTTGTATTGACAAGCTACGTAATTTTGACAGTAGGCACATTTCAGTTATCTACTTCACAGTTGATATGTCACATTACCCAGAGAGAGATTTGTTGTGTAAGTGCTATTTATTGAAACGTGCTGTAGTGCTATCTGTACATTGTCCATGATTGTGAGTCCATTATAGTGACATTTTAAATTGGGATCCAACACAAAGGGTTACGGAAATGCTTTTGACATGCTGGGGTTGATGTTTCAGACAGTGCAGAGGGACAGGATTTGGCAATGAGTAGGAAAGAGACAATCACTGGGCTGGGTGACAAGATATACAGTGGTTTGCAGAACAGTGCTTGAGTAAAGTTGTTGCAAGACTGGCAAGTTACAATGCGCAGGACCTTGGTAAATGTGGGCCACGTGGCAGGGACTAGTGCTTCCGGGTCATTTTCCTTATGAATGTGATCTGTTCCATGTCTTCTTCTTCTGATGTGTGTGTTGCCTGCTTTGTCCTTGTTGTTGGTTGTGAAGGGGCAACACACACCTCAGTGTTAGAAGACGTGGAGTCAGACATCCCGGTCGCTGCTCCCTGTGAAGGTCTTAAGGGCAGTACTGCAGCAAGGAGGGTCTGCTGGTTCTAGAGAATAGCAGCCACATCACGATGGTTGGCAGCCAGGTCGGCCCTGAGGGAGTCATGATTGCATTTGTGCATGCAGTGGAAGGTTTGGGGTGCGAGGTGTTGTGGCAACTCCCTTACTGCAGTGGTGAATTCCTTGACAGTTTCTTGTAATCCTTGCAGTATGGATGTTAGGGCTTGCATAGCTGCTGCCTGATCTGCAGATGACATCATGCACGAACGCAACCCCTCAAGGCTGGCTGCCATAGTTTGCATCCCCACCCGCACCTCCTTGGCCAGCTCCCGCTGTACTCCAACTACAGTTCTCTCAAAGCTGGTGCCAGTGTCGTCAGAGTCCTCAGCTGTATTGGAGCTGGCAGGTCTTACAATTGGGGTGGTGGGTGGATCCTCTGCGATGGCTGCTTGTTCTGTGCTCCTCCTTGTGACTTAAGGTGGGGTCTGGAGGGTTTCAAGGACCTTTTGGATAGTCTCCTGGGGAATGTTTATCGGCTCGTCATCCATGTCATCAGGGAAATCTGGGACTGGCATATCAGCAGGAGAGCCATCTTCCTCTGCAATGAAACAGGGTACAATTAGTGTGTCTCTGTTGTGGCAATTTTGATGTGACGTGCCTGCCTTTTGATGAATTCACTTTGTGATCTTGTTTTGTGTTAATTTCTCCAGTCCTTCAGATGGGCGTTCTTCCAGGCCTATGGCCCACCTGTGTGTCACATGTATGTTATTGAGTTATCAGACTTGTCAGCCTCATTGCCTCTAGGTGTTGATTTATGCCAAACAGAGAATAGCCACCTTCTTTTCCTACTCGACCATCCGTGTACATCCATTCTCATGGTGAGACCTTTCACTGGCTGTGGGTGTACTGATGGCCCTGGCAGCACACTTAACAATCTGGACCTGCCCCAATCTCTGATCGTTCACATCCACTTAAATGTAATTGACATGTGGCATATCCTATGCATGGCAATGTTATGATCCGATATGGATGTTGACATTGTTAATGTGTCCTGCTGAATGGGAATGTGTGTTACATTGGATTGCCCTGATAGTCGTATCAGTGTCCTATTTCATCCTCTGACTGCGCAGGTGTATTTCAGTGACCAGTTACATGTGTCCTCTCCTCAATGCTGTTGTCTGAGCAGTATGACATTTGGGATGTTGCCTTGTTACCCAGGCACAGGATGGACCCTGACATATGCAGCATGGGTGTGTCCTTAGTGCTGTGTAGCTCCTATTGTTGTTTACATTGGCTGATGTTTGCGTGAACTATGGGCATTGACATTTGAGGGTACTGGGGCCTTTGTCTTGTTTCTGGGGATTGTTACAGTTGTCATCCTCAACCCATAATTTAGGTGTGTATGATGCATGGGGAGGTTACTGCCATTGGCTACTTGAGCTGCACACAAAGCAGAGGTGGTAGTGGCAACTGTTGTCGCAGTTACATTCCAGTTGTCGGTATGGCTAGAGGATTGCTAATAGGGCCCTAGTTAATGTAGGGAGTATGTTGGCTGACGTGTGCCAGGATGTCATTTTGACCTAGTGGCCTTCCCTCCTTGCGTGGCTTTCCCTTTGCTCCATCGTTGGCATGACAGCATGCCCCCATGGGACTGTTGTTGGTGTTGTGTAATGGTGTGCCCCAGGTCTTCTCAGAACGGGCCATGCCCCCCTGCCGTGCCCCTTTACCCATGCCACTCCATGTATTAGATGACTTCCATGCATTTAGTGGTCGGTATCCCCCCCCCGGTTGTAGATGACATTATTGCTTTTTAATTCCCCATGCGACTTACCCTGCATGTGCGTTATCTCCTGGTAGTCTGCACTGTCCTGTCCTTGAATCCCTGTGACGATCTCCTCAGGGATGACGGCTGCAACCATCTCCTCCATGTGGTCCAGGGCCTCCTGGTGTGCTGGACTCCCCCCCTCCAGTCTGCAGTGCTGCCTTTCTGTTCCTGGCCATCTTTTCCTTGGTCCTGCGTTTGCAGTCATGCCAACGTTTCTTGAACTCGATGACTGTTCTGCGTACTTCAGCCACACTGTTAGACTTGTCGGCAATTTGTTGCCATATGGCCTCTCTCCTACTGATTGGCAACTTTGATGTGACAAACAGTTGGTGCTGGTGTTCCGTCACCTCTTTAACCAGAATTTCCTGCTCCTCTGCACTAAAGTGACACTTTCTTTTCTTCTTAAAAGTGTCCTGGTTCTTGTGTGGGTCCTCCTAGCTGGTTCCTGGTCTGCTGTCATCTTCCTGGGGTCTGTAGTGGCATCCGGGATCCATTTTGGCTCTCCTCTGGTGAAAGTGCGCAAAAAAAACGGCGCATATCTGGTTTGCGGTGTTGTAAATCGACCCACAGTCATTTCCGCCATGTTAACGTCGTTTTCCTTTACGACTTGACGCCGCGGTGTGCGTAAACAATAATGACTCCCACCTGTTGTTTGCACCGCCGTGCATCAAAGTATAAATATGACCAAAATGGCGTTAGCCGGCGCTAATATTTTTGACGCAAAACTGCGCCGCCGCAGTTTTGCGTCAAAAAGTATAAATATGGGCCCACGTATCTTGCATCTTTGTTGTGACGGGTAGTAGGATCTACCATCCTACACTGAGTATCATTGACATGGCGATGAGCAGTCAGACATATGTTAACACATGCTAATGGATTCCAAAGAGGCAGAGAAGGGTTCATGAGACCTATAGACATTCATGAAGAAAGGTATGCACTACCAAGGCAGTTTTATAAGTGTGGCATTATCAAGTTCATGGTACTGAAACTTCATTTGGAGTCACAGGAAGTGTGCGTATTGCCCTCCAAACAGGTTGCAGTTGTTCTGTAATCTTATTTCCAACATTGTCAATATAGTCTCTGAAACATTTTATTATGAGTTTATAATTAGGAGAGAATGTCCTGCACAGGTCAATACATTAACACAACTACACACGCTCCAAATTACTCTCTTGTGCATTTGATTGCAGGGCCTGATGCAGGGTGTTCCTGTAGCCACTAGTGTAGTCTGGGTCCTGAATCACATGGGTGCCAGAACGTGCTGTGCATGCACTGTGGGCGTTACTCTCTCAGATTTAACCCCATACCTTACAATGTCCTCATAGAAAGTAGCAAAAGAATATAGAAAGAACATTGCTGAATCCAACAATCAAGACGTCAACATTATTAAAGAAAACATATAAAACATAAAAAATATGGGGGGATTTTAACCAGCGTGTTGAACTGATCATTTAGCTATTTGAGTTAAAAGTCTGCTACTGCAGAGGCCTATTTGTAGCCTGTAGACTCGTTTGAATCATAGCTATGCCACCTCAAACATTCACCATAGTGACACATTGATGTGATTAGAACCACAGAGTTGAATTGGGTACATCTTATGAGGTAGGTACAATGATTAAAGAAAGACCCTAGTAATTTCAGAAAACAGTGCTAAAACGTGTCAGACAGAACACTGGCCAAGGCATGGGACACAAACTTGAAAGCCTCAACAGCATTAATTCTGTATCACTTTATTTCAGACTCCCGTAATAAACCCCTTTAGGTTTTCATCTATCCAGAACACAAATATTTACTGGGCCCAATCAATTTACCCTATTTACTAATACATTGTATTTGCTGATTGTTTTATGTTTGGGAGGTGTCTTAACATGGTACACATTGCCTGATGAAATGAAGATTTAATACCATGTGCTAGCCAGTGAAATGTGCGAAATCTGATTGTGGTCAATTTTGAGGTGTCCAGATTTTGGGGTATACTATTTTGCTCCCACGGCTCCCTCTTTGCCATGTTTGAAAATGATGCAGCATGCTTGCAGTCATTGTGATATGCCACACTTTGGAGCACTTATGAAGTGAAGAGACAGCTCGTATCTATGCCAACACTCCTGATTTAGGCAGAAAACTTGTGCTTTTGTAACACACATCATACTACATCCACACCATTCATATCAGTGCTCTGAATAAAAGGTATATGGTAAATTATGTTATAATTCGAATTGGCAATGACAGACCCTCTAAGTCCCTAGCAGATAATAGGGCAAGGGGGATTCAAACTACCTATACGTCCCTAGTATATAATAGGTCCTGGAGGTTTAGAGGCCCAGTAGATTTTTTGCACTGGAATGTGCACTGCTGTGTGCCTGCTGTCCCTTTCAAAGGTAGCTCTGCTTTGCAGACTGTCTTTAAAAAGTAAAATGAATACAAATTCGACTTTGGAATTAAGGGTACTTCCAAAGTATTAATCTACCTTATTTTTACATAAGTCACCCCCAAGGTCTCCCCTAGATGCCCCAGGGGCTGGATGCCATGTAACTAAAAAGAGGTGCATTATATTATAAAATATGTTTTATATGCCATTGTGAGGGAAAACTGCACCTTTTCATCCCCCCCATTGTAGAAAGTCAACCCTATAGGCTATAATGAAAATATGTTTCATAAGCTTAAGTATGGCTAGGAAAACATAAAAATGTCATAAGTGGACTCAAATAAATGGTAATGATAAATGCAACAATTTGTCATTGTTGAATTTATCATCATTTATACAGAAAAGCAGTTATAAGACTTTTTTTTCTGTAAACCAAATTCCAGACTGCTAGGGGTCTCTCCTGATTGGTCAGCCCTAACAGGATTAGCCAAGGTCCTTTGATTAGGTGATAAGTGGCCTGCTCTAAGCAGAGGTTATCTGACAGGGTAGGCAGATGTTGAACCAGGCAAGGAAGGGGGCTGGGTGAAGCAAGCTGAGGATTCAAAAGGATACCAGTCAGAAAGTAATGTAACTAGGCCTGCCCTCTCACCCCTGTGCTCCACAGATAGATGATAGGCTTCAGAAAGGAATTTGCAGGTGTCCAGCTGAGGATCTGATGGAAATGAGCTACACCTGGGGATTGATTTAGCCAGGTCTTGCTCCTCTGGAGAGAAATACACCATCTACAAATGTTAAAGTGCAGTGCTTTATGGAACAAGAAGATGCCACACTTTGGAGGACGTTGTCATACCTCTGGGTGAATCCTGCAGCTCGCTGGGCAGGAGTAACCACTGACTGTCCCCCAAGATGATGGAATACAAATGGCTGATCTACACTGGAATTCAAATCAGCTGCCTGAAACCACAAGAAGAAGAAGGACTGCCCTGCTGAAACCCTGGTTTGCAACCCAAAGGCCTGCACACTTAAGGACTGCCTGCTGCACACTGGAACCACAGCCCAAAGGACACTGCCTTGCTTTAAAAAGGGCTCAGACATGGGCTCCCTGAAGCAACAGGTTAAAATAGCGTCCCTGCACCAACCTCCACAAAAGTCCCCAGCCTGGAGTGCGTTCAGAGGACTTGCAAGGATTTGGCCAGGTGAATTGTGGGAACTGTAGCCCCAACATCCCAAGAAGCAACACAGAGATTCTGGAATCTTTTATTGAGGTTGTGGATCACTTTCCTGCATCAAACTTGTACAAACGCCTCCAGCCTGGAGTGCGTCCAGTGGACCTGCACAGATTTGGCCAGGTGAACTGTGAGAATTGTAGTTCCAATGTACCAAGGAGCAACTCAGAGATTCTGGAGCCTTGAAGTAGGATTGTGGACCACTTTTCAGCATCAAGAAACACTTCTGGAGGTAAGTGTGTGGTGTTACATTGCAGGTGGCTGGAACTCTTGACTGTGGCCTGGTCCAGTGCAACCTTCTTTCTAAGCGCTATAGACTTCTAACTACTAGTTACTTTTAATCTTTGAAAATTCATATCTCTGGTTCCCTATATCGGACATTTGGTGTTTTGGTGTCATTGTAAAGATAAAAATATTTACTATATTTATAAATTGGTGTGGGACGTTTACTGTGTGTTGTGTCTTACTTATTTACTGTATTGGTGTATTTAAATGCTTTACATACCTGTAAGCCTGACTGCTCGTTGCCAAGCTACCAGGGATTGAGCCAGGAGCTACGTTTTGGGACCTTGACTGGGCACAACACTGTCTTGGGATTGTATTGCTAGTGGTAGGTGTGTACTTACCCCTACTAATACCCCTACCAATACCCAGCCTCTAACACTTTATATAACATATTATTGTCTTATAGTGCTATCAAACATTCTCATAATTTTCTTTGAATTATAATATTGTACGTTTGCCACGTCTCTACACTCTGTCATAATATTGTACATTTGACAGATTTCCCATGCTGTGCCATTGCGTGTTTCAGTGTTAAACAACTCTTAAGTCATTCATCTTCCTCAGGGCACCAAGCAATTACCATCAAATAACATTCCACCATAAAGGACCTCAAAGAGGGCAGGAAGCAGCCTGTAGATTTCAGTGTAGGAGTCTCAAAAATAAAAAGGAAGGTTCGTAAGACATGTGTCCAGCCGACAGTGCTGGATAACCAAACAGTACTTTTTCAGAAATGAAAGATAATATTGAATCAACTACTCCTTCTCTGCAACAAATAGTCCACTAATTTGGAATACATCCAAAAGTTCAAATTCTTGGTAGGTGGCCAGTCATTCGGCACAGTGAATGAAAGCATCCAAGTGATCAGCTGGTAAATTTCAAGGTCTGGGTGAATCGGTACCCTCCCAACAAGAACCAGTAGGATAGCCTGCTGCCCACACTGAGAGCCAATGTGAACATCCAGTTAACCCGACTCTTGACACTACAGCAAACACTAGTGATGACTGGCAACACGAGATGTGCACCTTACACTATAACAGGGAAAGCCCATGGTATCTGCCAATGCAGTGCTTTAGCAATGCCCATCCACAACATCCGACAGGATCTTCATGCTACAGCAATGGCCGCCCATGACCCCTGGCCTGCTCTTCCCGCCACAGTGACGACAATATGCAATGCTCTCCCTGCTCCTCGTAGCTTCCTTCTTTCCAAAGAGGACTCTTCTAGCCAGACGCTGAGAAGGTAACTTTTTCTGCGGGACTACCGTAGTTCCAGCATTGGCTCATGCTCCATCACAGTGAGCCTAAACTTGTGATTTTTCCTTGGTCTAGCACGATCAGATGTGCTTTTAGGCACTAAACTTACCTAAATCATTGAAGTTGCATATTTTCTGGTTGTACTGATTGGATTTTAGTCATTTTGTTTATGAAATTATAATCTATATTTCTGAATTGGTTTGGGATTTTTCATATGTTGTGTTCTCATTTTATCACTGTTTGTGTGCTGCATAGATACTTTACACATTGCCTTCAAGTTAAACCTGACTGTTTTTGTGCCAATCTACCAGAGGGTTGAGGTCAGCTTATTTAGTGACTTTTTTGGTTCACCCTGACAAGCAAGGTTGTTGCTTGCTAAGGGTTTTCATCCCCCTCACTCAGTAACCTAATTGACCACACCCATCTAGTGGCAGAATTACACCTGGGATCAATGCCGACTTCTCCACTTGAGCAAACTGTGAGACCCTAGGCAGAAATTTGTCTTGTGTTTAATTTAATACCAGTAGTGTTGTAGAACCTGGATGAATTCAACTCCTCTATGCCAGCTATCTCTGTTTTTTTAATCATATTTGTACTGGCATTTTCATGAAGGAAGCATAATAAATCACAATATACAGTTATATCTAATCATCATCACCTTTAACTACAGTCTGTTTCATTTTTGTCATTGCGGATGTGTTAGTCATATAAGCATAGTTGTTATATTATATCATGGGATATCATGTAGTAGTGTGAAACATTGTACATCTCATTTGCCTCATGACTTGGTAATCCTTGTGATCTCATATATATAGTGGCCAATATGTATCAAACTTTGCTACAAACTAATAACATATTAGAACAAACTAAGTCTCAGTTTAGTCATAATCAGAGGCTATGTGCTATTTACGTCTACTGTCACCATAGTAGCATGTTGATGATTTTTTTCCTTTTCTGAAGGGGAAGGCCATGATATCTGCTCATGTTTTGTGTCTCCTTTGTCTTGTAATTCCTTTGTGAAATCAAAAGTTGGTCTTGGGATCTATGCGTCACAACTGTTAATTTCACTCATGTGGTTCCTTCAGGGTCTTGTGCTGAATTGGATTCTGTACTTGTGTCTTCTATTGGCTCTTCTCCCTGATGTTCCCAAATGTCTAGTATGTCAGACCAAAGCCCCACCAGTGGACGTCTCTGTATTCCCTTCATGTCATCTCTAATCAGGGCTCTCTCTTATACCCTCGCCAATATTGCCACTTCTCCCAATCTGGTAACTTCTGACCCATCAATGATTTCCATTGTTTTGCTATGAAGCACTTGGCCACTACCATGGCCAAATTCACAAACCTACTGCCTACTTTTTTAGGTCTATGTTTAGGGTACAATCCCAATAAACTGGTCTCAGGTATGCATTGAAGGGTGTGATTAAGGACCTCATTCAATATGTCAACAACACTCTCCAAGAATCTATGAATTACTGGGCAGGTCCATATCATATTAACAAAATCTGCTTCCAGGGATGAACATCTTGGACACTATCCAGGGGTGCCCCCGTATATGACTTGTAGTGTAAGAGATGTTAAATACGTAATGTGTAAGTAATTAAACTGGGTATATTTCAATCTTGTGTTTCTAGAGACCCGGCGCGTGTAGGCCAACACTTTTTTCCATTCTGAATCTGATAGGTCCCGTCCTAATAATGTCTCCCACCCTTGTTTGATCTTTGATAGGGGTTTCTTGACTGTGTGCAACAATGCTTGGTAAATCCATTTTAACGAATGTCTACTCTTCCCTAGTTTTAAAAGACTCTACAGTAGTAGGTGAGTGTCACATTCTTGATCGTTACCCAGCCACAAACCTTCAAATGTATGTGCTAAGGCTTGGTAAGTTAAGAATTGGCCTGGAGGCAAGTCATTTTGTTCTATCAGGTCTGCTAGGGGTATAAGCATCCCTTGTTGAAAGCAATCCCCTACTGTTGTTAGACTTTCCTCTGTCCAGTGTGCAAGTTACTTATGCGTAAAAATAGTTAATTGGTCCCCTTGTGGCAGTCCCACCAGAGGTAGTGCCAGCACAAACATGGGAGTCCCCTTAGATCTACAAAGGCACCTCTTCCAGCACCATAAGGCTGCCTCCAACAGTTTCTGTGGTTTGGGGGTTTCTACAGTTTTGTTAAGTAATTTCGCTAGTAGAAGCCACTGGTAATACATATCCCCTGGATGTCCTTATTCATCTAGATTTCTGTAGTCAAGCCATTGTGCCAACCATTGCAGCTGTGCCGCTATGTAGTATAACAAAAAAAATGGGGCACCCAACCCTCCTTCATCCGATGTGCAACGAAGAACCTCCAGAGAGACACTATTCCGACTGCCATTCCAGATTAAGTCACGCCGGAGTAAGTCTAGTTGTTTGAACCATGAGGACTGTATCTTAACTGGTAAATTTACAAAATGATACAATACCCATAATCAGTAGTTTCAGGGACCTCCAGAAGCTTACATAGGATCAAAGCGACCTAAGGGTAGTGCCTAAGTTAGCTTCCTGCAGGTCTGCCAGGGAGTGAAAGATTCTAATGCCCAGGTATTTAAAGGAGATAGATGACCAGATTATGTCCTCTGAAATGCAAGAGGCCGTTGTGTATCCACTATTAAGGGGAATAAGTATGCTTTGGTCTTATTTACATGCAAGTCGGAATAGGTTGCAAAGTCCCCTAACAAGGGGATCGCCTGGTCACCCCTCGAAGGCCCTCTCTCAGGTAAAGGAGCAGGTCTTCTGCATAGAGGGATATAATATGTACTTTACCATCCAATGTGATCCCCTGCTCCCTTCCTCTTTGGCAGAACAGTGCTGCTAATGGTTCCTATGTGGATTTTGTATTGAGCAGAGACTGTACTGCCTGCCCTCACTCTAGCCATGGGGGATGTATATAGCAGCTTGACCCACTTCACCAATGCCTCACCAAGCCCCATTTGAAGCATAACAGCAAATAAGAAGTCCCATCTGATAGAGATGAAGGCTTTTTCGAGATTGACAGACATTAACAGAGCATTTGGGTGGAGGGCTACATCTGGATGATACATTATATGGTACAGTCTGCATAGGTTAAGGGAGGTGTTTCTTGTCAGGATTAACCCATTCTGATCAGGGTGTATTAAGGTTTGCATATGTGGCACCAGTCTCATGGCCAGCACTGTACTCAATGCCTTAAAATCCAGGTTTAACATGGTAAGGAGTGGAATGTCGATGTGGGGGCTCTGGGGTTTTCAGATTTTAGGAGCGGGACCACTAGTGCGTCGCTAGTAGACTCTGGCAACCTTCCAAGCCTACGTGAGTCTGCATATAGTATCTCTAGTTTGAGAGCCAATATAGAGGAGAAGGCAGTGTAAAATTCTGCTGGCAGTCCATTGGGACCAGGGGATTTCCCGTAAGCCATCTCCTTGATAGCTAGCCAGACTTCTTGATAGGTATGGTACGGTATGGGCCAGAATTTCAGTAACAGGGGGCTGTGGTCTGACAATATGCTTCCTAGGTATTCCGTATGTAATGCGAGGATTCCCTGTGTGGATGAGCACATGAACATGTCTAATCTAGTGTGTAGTTTGGAGACTGGAGAATCATATGAATATTCACACACCTGATCATGTTGAGCCCTCCAAATCTCTAATAAATCCCAATTACTTAGCCATTGCCTCAATCCCTCTGAGAGCTTATGAGCCGGGGGCCCCAATATTGGAGGGGTAGATATATCTAGTTCTACATTCACTACAAGTTGAATTCACCTCTTATGAGCAAACTTCCTACTCCCATGATGTCCAGGGGCTTGGATAGCTCCTTGAGAAATGTCACCTGATCTAGACTTGGGGCATTTATAGATCCAAAGGTTATCTCTTTATCCATGAGCCTTCCTTTGACTAGGACATATCGCCCTTTCTGATCTATCAATGTGTGTATGTGCTCAAAGGGAATACCAGCCCTTATCCATATCAATACGCCGCATGAGTAAGCCGAGGTGGGGTTGCATAAATGTGTCGTCAATATCTATGGCGAAGCCACTCTATTTCGTCACGTGTTAAATGTGTTTCTTCAACATGACTATTTGTGCCTCTCGTCTTCTCAGATATCTATGGATATTATGCCTCTTGGCAACTGATCCCATCCCTCTAATATTTCAGGTTATAATTGACATTGCAGTTCCCGGTTCAACCATTTTGGGTGGTATTCATGTGTAGGTTCGGCATGTATCCACAATCTCCCCTATCCCATCCCTCACTTTCCACCTATAAACCGATGACCCCAGGACCAACAAGAACAGTTACCATTACAAACTCCCACACTCAAGGGCAGTCCAGCAATGGCTATAAAACAAAAATATCATTATGAGATCACCACTTCCAGTTCGTAGTCAGGGGCAATCTTCCTGAGGTATTCAGGGAAGGAGTTCAATTCAGGCTTCTGCTCCAGCCCTATGGATCACAGATAAAATTGTCGTATGATCCTACTGGAAGCAGACTGCCATTGGTGCACCCCTGTGCAGCCAGTTCACCATTGGTCACACCTCCAACTGTTGGAGTAGGGGCTGGGTTCATGTGGCCAGCATTGTCGACTGTTTAGTTCCTTTGGAGATTCATCTCAATGTTTGGTTATCATAACAGTTCTTCGGTTGTTTGAGCAGTCACAGCAGGCACCGCCCCTCCTGATATCTTTGAGGCCTCCGAGCCGGACATGTTCAAGCTATGCTCTGATGAAGTGACAGTTCCTTCCTATGTCTTTTGAGTTAGTGCTATTTCCGCCACCACTAATAGTGCTGCCGCCCTTTCTTGTTCAGTCTGGGACAGGAGGGTTTCTTCCGAGAGGTTCTCTCAGGTCTTCCCCCTGTTTTTTTCCTAGATCTTCACCTGGATTCTCTGGGTTTAGTTTTGGGCAGTGGATGGGATGTTCCTGTTCTGTACGTTTTGAGCCAAGTCCAAGCTTCATCTGGTGTGTTACAGAAGTGTGTACTTCCATCCTGGATAATCCACAGTTTCACCAAGAACATCAGGGAATATTGCAATCCTTTGTCACAGAGGGCTTTCTTCACTGTTAGATAGGATGCTCTCTGGGCTTGCACTTTTGCAGTGAAGTCTGGGAACACCAATACCTTTCAGTTTCCCAGCACATAGGGGCCATTGTTGCGTGCCTGGCGAAGTATAACATCCTTATCTTTGAAGTACAGAAGTTGTGCAACCCCTGGCGATGGGGACGTCCTGAGGCCAAGGGTAATGCTGGCCCTCTCTGAGCTCTCTCTACAGCAAAGAAGAGAGTGAGACAATCAGGTGCCACCTCTGTTTGAAGCCAGTTTTCTAGAAACGCCACTATGCCTGCACCCTCCGAGCCTTCCAGGAGCCCTACCACTTGTATATTGCTGCGGCGATTACAGCCTTCTGCATCCTCTGCTCATTCTAGCACTTTCACCCTCTCCTCAAGATTGAATAAGGTGCATGAGAATGTAGCCTGTTCTGGTTTAATCTCCTCCACTGTGCTTTCTACATTCTTGACCCTCTCAGCCAACTTATGGAGTTCCGCTCGTAACAGGCCTAAGCCCACTGAGACTGCACTGATGTCCAACACTTTATTTAAGTGTGAGTGGATAGATACCTCACTGGTTTCCCTGTTCTCCCCTTCCTCCTGCAGTGGTGGAGAAATCTATTCTGGGTCATGTGTGGTAGCTATTGTTTTATTTCGTGCTTTGCCCATGATGTACTCCCCTGTTGTGTCAGCTATCTTCCTGGATTATACCAATACTGGGTCCGTCCCTGGGAGTGGCAACTGATTGCCAGAGGTATATGGGGAAGGGGTCTTCAGTCAGCAACCTGACATAAGGTGTAAGTGCTTCTATGCGAGGGGCCAGATATTCAGATCGTACCAGGTAGGTGATAACAATGGGTAGCCCTTCACCAAGGTGCCCGATCCTCAAAGCAGATAATAAATCAGAAATTTCCACAGTGCTTAAAATGCAGTAGCGATGTGTTATTATGCAGGATTGTGTTTCCCCTTTGAGCCGCTCTCGACTGCGCATTCTTTTGCCTTGCAGAGTAGGTTCTGGCCTACCGGCGGTCCATTGCTTCAACCTTCCTGGCAATCAAGGCCCTACCTTCCTCCCTGAACAAAAACTCCATGCAGTTAAGGCAGGCAGCGAGCAGTCAGCCGGTCCAGCTCCTGCTCCAGTATCATGGGCAAAACAGGTGGTGCGGTCTGCTTCTTCTGACTAGGATATGGTTTAGCCACATGAGTTAGTGTCACTCACAGCCCTTTTGTCTTTGTATTAGGAGGAGGTCATCTTCTTCAAGTCACAGCTCAGTTATTGTTCCTGGGCAGTTAGTTCCCGTAGCACCGCTGGTGCGTTTCCTCGATCCTTCGCAGCTCTGGTGCTAGCGGTTTTGTCACGGCGGTTTCAACTGCTACAGGCCACCTGTGCCATTTTGTTTTCCGGGTGCCAATTTTCCGATCTCGCCTCGTGCTCTTTTCTGCCAGTAGACAGGGAAATACAGCAAAGGAACTCCAGTTAGGGTCTACTACGTTAAATATTGCATGGGGTGCTTCCCAAGAGGGCCTTAATCTAATTTTTACAGGTTGTTTGTCGGGCTGGAGCGGAGATCTCCGCTCACGCGTCCGCCATTGCTGGCGTCCAAGCCATGCCCGCCAGGTATCACTGTTGGGCTTCTTTTTTCCTTTTTCTGTCCGTGTAAACTATTTGCTACAGCTCCAATGGAAAAGAAGACACAGGAGGGCAAAAGCAGGTGTAGGAGCTCAGGACCAAAAAGACCAACATTTTGGCTGCCTACCTTATTAAATGGTGTGCAACAAACGTTAATCTTCTGACATTCTGATTTGTTGCATACTGGGAGAATCACAGAATGGACATTTTTCTATGTTCTTCCTGCTGATGACTTCCAGGCTTCTGACACTGGGAATGCTGTGAAAAATCACAGAGTGGGCAAGAGGTAGATTTGAAACAGTTTTCCTGCCTTGCTACTGCCCTGTGCGTAATCCTTACGGCAGTGGTGGGACTGGAAAAACTTTACTCCAGGAACACATACATTGGGAGTCAAGGTATGGCAATCAAAAGAGGAGATGGAGTCAGAAGGACGGAATCATAAAAAGCAGTCTGAAAGTCAAATTATATATATTTGTTTTAAAACTGTGCCACAAAGAAATTGGCACCAAGGAGAAATACCACAGTAAATTTATTCCGGCTTAATTGGTCGCAAAGGCTGCATTAAAAAATATCTTATGGGTTTGAGGCACCTAGTGCAGATATCTTTACATGCCCAGTAAATCTCAATAATAATAATAATACCAATAATAATAATAAGATTACTCTACTGGTTAACCTTTTAGGTGCGGGCGTCGGCCACTGGCTGACGCCCACACACCCTCCCTGGTGCGGGTCACGACCAGTGGCCGACACCAGGAAGGGTATAAATAATATCCGCGTCGCACCCGAGGATTTTTTTTTTTTTTTTAAACTTCCCTCGGGAGACACGGAAGCTTCCGTGTCTCCCCTCGCCCCCTACCCGCCCCTTTGTGACGTCAGTGCGCCTTGAGGCGCGCAGACGTTTCAAAGGTGTTTTCCCCATCAAAGCAGGAAGCAGCCTTGCTTCCTGCTTTGATGGGGAAAACGGCCTTTTACGCGTTCGGGAAGGCCTCGTAAGAAAGGGGAGAGTCTCCCCTTTCTTACGGGCCTTCCTGAAAGTGTTTCCTGGCCTCCGATCGCAGCACAGCTTCAGAAGGCCTCGTAAGAAAGGGGAGAGTCTCCCCTTTCTTACGAGGCCTTCTGAAACTGTTTCCTGGCCCCCGATCGCAGCACAGTTGCGATCGGGGGCCAGGAAACACCACTAGACACCAGGGATTTCACTTTGGGGGGGCGGCCCCCCCGGAAAACGGGCCGCCCCCCCCGGCATAATTTTAGAACAAAAAAAAAAGGTAGGTGCCCCCCCAGGGGATTTTTTTTTTTTTTTTCAAAAAAATGAAATGACAGGGGGTCGCCCGTGGGCAGGGTGACCCCCTGTGGGGACAATATTTTTTTTTAGATGTTGTAGGGTTTCCCTGGGGGCCATTTTCGCCCCCAAGGAAACCATACAAAAACTAAAAAAAAAATATATGTATATATAGATCTATATATATCTATGTAGATAGATATATCTAGGTACATGGATATATCTATAGATATATCTATGTAGATAGATAGATATATATATATATATAGAGGTAGATCTATATCAAAGAGATTTATAAAGCGCGCTACTCACCTGTGAGGGTCTCATGGCGCTGGGGGGGGGGGGGGATGGGGGGAGGGAAAGGGGCTGGGAGGTTCACTGTTCGAAAAGCCAGGTTTTGAGGCCCTTCCTGAAAAGAAGTAGGTTTTGGGTCTTGCGAAGGTGGGTTGTGAGGGCGTTCCAGGTTTTGGGTGCAAGGTAGGAGAAGGATCTGCCCCCGGTGGTGGTGTGTTTGATGCGGGGGACAGAGGCGAGAGAGAGGTCAGCTGAGCGGACATTTCGTGTGGGGGTGTGGAAGGTGACTCTCGTTGAGGTAGGCAGGGCCTGTGTTGTGGAGTGATTTGTGTGCGAGGATGAGGATCTTGAAGGTGATCCTTTTGTCAATGGGGAGCCAGTGGAGGGATTTGAGGTGTGGAGAGATGTGTTCGTGTCGGCGGAGGTCAAGGATGAGTCGTGCTGCTGAGTTCTGGATGCGTGTAGTTTGCGCTTGAGTTTTAGAGTGGTGCCGGCGTAGAGGGCGTTTCCGTAATCAAGCCTGCTGCTGATGAGTGCGTGAGTGACAGTTTTTCTGGTCTCTGTGGGGATCCATTTGAATGTTTTTCAGTATACGGAGTTTGTTGAAGCATGAGGAGGTAAGAGCGTTGATTTGTTGGGTCATCGAGAGGGAGGAGTCTAGGATGATGCTGAGGTTGCGTGCGTGGTTGGCGGGGGTGGGTGCAGGGCCTAGCGTGGTGGGCCACCATGAGGGGTCCCAGGTGTTTTTGTGTGGGCCAAAGAGGATTATTTCGGTTTTGCTTGAGTTGAGTTTCAGGTGGTTGGCTGTCATACAGTATATATATCACTTTTGTCAATATGTGTGTGGTTTCCCTGGGGGGAAAAGGGTCCGACTTGTCTAGTGGCAGTTTTAGTGCCATAAAGAAGCGCAGAAGGTTTATATGCCTACTGCAAAGAGCACATCTGTATTTTATGTAAATAGCTGAGTACATTAGTAAAGTCTATGGAGAGATGAAGGGCACTTTTGCTGGGTGGTAATGAGGGAATCCGAGGAGGAGGGAGTGGGAGCACCAATAATGATTGTTGGACTGGGCGCAGGAGGTGCTAAAGACTGTGACGAATGGTATGTGACAAGGTGTTTTTTGAGTGTCTTGAAAGTACGTGCTGATTGAGGGAAGAAGCGCAGGTAAGGTGGCCTCTAGTGTTGCACGTATCTCACACACACCATCGATTTTGTGACTGTCTACGTAGGCTAGTGTTTTAGAGCAACAGTTTAGCCAATAGCAGAGATGGCATCTTGATGGATGACTGCTGCCTGCACTCGGGTTATAGAGGACCGCTCTGACATAGGATCAGAGACTGAGACATCAGATACTGAGACAGCATCTGAGGGATAGGACAATGGCGCAGACTCTGGGAGTGATTTTTCAGTCAGAGGAGTCCCATTCGATAACTCCTCTTCCAGTACATTATGAGGGAGGTGATGAGGACAGTCCTGCTGTCCCTTCGCAAGCTGTTCGTGCAACTGGGTAATAGTGGGTTAGGCCAACCCAGAGAGCAGGTGAATGCGGCGGCAAGCAGAGAGAGAGTGCTCTCTTGGGACCTCCCCAATTTAGTTCAGCCCCAAATTCCACCACCCAAATCATATTGTGGAGACATCAAAATTGTCTATGGCAAAACAAACTGGTTTTGTAAGACAGGCACCTGTGTTTTTGGTCCTGGATTCGGCGGCCATATAGAGAAACACACTAAACCCAAACATTTCTGGAAACTAGACATCCGGGGGAGTCCACAGAGGTGTGACTTGTGTGGATTCCCCAAAGTTTTCTTACCCAGAATACCCTGCAAAGCTGAAATGTTGAAAAAAAACTAAATTTTTCTCGCATTTCTGTCACACAAACTACAGGAATATGCTGGGATCCACAACATTCCTACCACCCAGTGACTCCTCACCTGTCCTGATAAAAACACTACCCCACTTGAGTGCCTATACCTAGTGCCTGTGTCAGGAATGGATCACCCCAGGGTCAACAGCTGCCTCACGTAAGGGCCAACATTGACCGTTGTGTGATCTATTCCTGTCACAGGCACCAGGCCTAACCACACAAGTGAGGTATCATATTTATCGGGAGACTTGGGGGAACGCTGGGTGGAAGGAAATTTGTGGCTCCTCTCAGATTCCAGAACTTTCTGTCACCGAAATGTGAGGAAAACGTGTTATTTTAGCCACATTTTGAGGTTTGCAAAGGATTCTGGGTAACAGAACCTGGTCCGAGCCCCACAAGTCACCTCATCTTGGCTTTCCCTGGGTTTCTAGTTTTCAAAAATGTGCTGGTTTGCTAGGTTTCCCCAGGTGCCGGCTGAGCTAGAGGCCAAAATCCACAGGTAGGCACTGTTTTCTATGAAAAAATGTGATGTGTCCACGTTGTGTTTTGGGGCATTTCCTGTTGCGGGCGCTAGGCCTACCCACACAAGTGAGGTATCATTTTTATCGGGAGACTTGGGGGAACGCTGGGTGGAAGGAAATTTGTGGCTCCTCTCGGATTCCAGAACTTTCTGTCACCGAAATGTGAGGAAAACTTGTTTTTTTAGCCACTTTTTGAGGTTTGCAAAGGATTCTGGGTAACAGAACCTGGTCTGAGCCCCGCAAGTCACCCCTCCTTGGATTCCCCTAGGTCTCTAGTTTTCAGAAATGCACAGGCTTGGTAGCTTTCCCTAGGTGCCGGCTGAGCTAGAGGCCAAAATCTACAGGTAGGCACTTCGCAAAAAACACCTCTGTTTTCTTCCAAAAATTTGGATGTGTCCACGTTGCGCTTTGGGGCGTTTCCTGTCGCAGGCGCTAGGCCTACCCACACAAGTGAGGTATCATTTTTATCGGCAGACTTGGGGGAACGCCGGGTGGAAGGAAATTTGTGGCTCCTCTCAGATTCCAGAACTTTCTGTCACCGAAATGTGAGGAAAACTTGTTTTTTTAGCCACTTTTTGAGGTTTGCAAAGGATTCTGGGTAACAGAACCTGGTCCGAGCCCCGCAAGTCACCCCTCCTTGGATTCCCCTAGGTCTCTAGTTTTCAGAAATGCACAGGTTTGGTAGGTTTACCTAGGTGCCGGCTGAGCTAGAGGCCAAAATCTACAGGTAGGCACTTCGCAAAAAACACCTCTGTTTTCTTCCAAAAATTTGGATGTGTCCACGTTGCGCTTTGGGGCGTTTCCTGTTGCGGGCGCTAGGCCTACCCACACAAGTGAGGTATCATTTTTATCGGGAGACTTGGGGGAACGCTGGGTGGAAGGAAATTTGAGGCTCCTCTCAGATTCCAGAACTTTCTGTCACCGAAATGTTAGGAAAACTTGTTTTTTTAGCCACTTTTTGAGGTTTGCAAAGGATTCTGGGTAACAGAACCTGGTCCGAGCCCCGCAAGTCACCCCTCCTTGGATTCCCCTAGGTCTCTAGGTTTCAGAAATGCACAGGTTTGGTAGGTTTCCCTAGGTGCCGGCTGAGCTAGAGGCCAAAATCTACAGGTAGGCACTTCGCAAAAAACACCTCTGTTTTCTTCCAAAAATTTGGATGTGTCCACGTTGCGCTTTGGGGCGTTTCCTGTCGCAGGCGCTAGGCCTACCCACACAAGTGAGGTATCATTTTTATCGGGAGACTTGGGGGACCGCCGGGTGGAAGGAAATTTGTGGCTCCTCTCAGATTCCAGAACTTTCTGTCACCGAAATGTGAGGAAAACTTGTTTTTTTAGCCACTTTTTGAGGTTTGCAAAGGATTCTGGGTAACAGAACCTGGTCCGAGCCCCGCAAGTCACCCCTCCTTGGATTCCCCTAGGTCTCTAGTTTTCAGAAATGCACAGGTTTGGTAGGTTTCCCTAGGTGCCGGCTGAGCTAGAGGCCAAAATCTACAGGTAGGCACTTCGCAAAAAACACCTCTGTTTTCTTCCAAAAATTTGGATGTGTCAACGTTGCGCTTTGGGGCGTTTCCTGTCGCGGGCGCTAGCCCTACCCACACAAGTGAGATATCATTTTTATCGGGAGACTTGGGGAACGCTGGGTGGAAGGAAATTTGAGGCTCCTCTCAGATTCCAGAACTTTCTGTCACCGAAATGTTAGGAAAACTTGTTTTTTTAGCCACTTTTTGAGGTTTGCAAAGGGTTCTGGGTAACAGAACCTGGTCCGAGCCCTGCAAGTCACCCCTCCTTGGATTCCCCTAGGTCTCTAGTTTTCAGAAATGCACAGGTGTGGTAGGTTTCCCTATGTGCCGGCTGAGCTAGAGGCCAAAATCTACAGGTAGGCACTTTGAAAAAAACAGCTGTGTTTTCTATAAAAAAAATAGGATGTGTCCATGTTGTGTTTTGGGGCGTTTCCTGTCGCGGGCGCTAGCCCTACCCACACAAGTGAGATATCATTTTTATCGGGAGACTTGGGGAACGCTGGGTGGAAGGAAATTTGTGGCTCCTCTCGGATTCCAGAACTTTCTGTCACCGAAATGTGAGGAAAACTTGTTTTTTTAGCCACTTTTTGAGGTTTGCAAAGGATTCGGGGTAACAGAACCTGGTCTGAGCCCCGCAAGTCACCCCTCCTTGGATTCCCCTAGGTCTCTAGTTTTCAGAAATGCACAGGCTTGGTAGGTTTCCCTAGGTGCCGGCTGAGCTAGAGGCCAAAATCTACAGGTAGGCACTTCGCAAAAAACACCTCTGTTTTCTTCCAAAAATTTGGATGTGTCCACGTTGCGCTTTGGGGCGTTTCCTGTCGCAGGCGCTAGGCCTACCCACACAAGTGAGGTATCATTTTTATCGGCAGACTTGGGGGAACGCCGGGTGGAAGGAAATTTGTGGCTCCTCTCAGATTCCAGAACTTTCTGTCACCGAAATGTGAGGAAAACTTGTTTTTTTAGCCACTTTTTGAGGTTTGCAAAGGATTCTGGGTAACAGAACCTGGTCCGAGCCCCGCAAGTCACCCCTCCTTGGATTCCCCTAGGTCTCTAGTTTTCAGAAATGCACAGGTTTGGTAGGTTTACCTAGGTGCCGGCTGAGCTAGAGGCCAAAATCTACAGGTAGGCACTTCGCAAAAAACACCTCTGTTTTCTTCCAAAAATTTGGATGTGTCCACGTTGCGCTTTGGGGCGTTTCCTGTTGCGGGCGCTAGGCCTACCCACACAAGTGAGGTATCATTTTTATCGGGAGACTTGGGGGAACGCTGGGTGGAAGGAAATTTGAGGCTCCTCTCAGATTCCAGAACTTTCTGTCACCGAAATGTTAGGAAAACTTGTTTTTTTAGCCACTTTTTGAGGTTTGCAAAGGATTCTGGGTAACAGAACCTGGTCCGAGCCCCGCAAGTCACCCCTCCTTGGATTCCCCTAGGTCTCTAGTTTTCAGAAATGCACAGGTTTGGTAGGTTTCCCTAGGTGCCGGCTGAGCTAGAGGCCAAAATCTACAGGTAGGCACTTCGCAAAAAACACCTCTGTTTTCTTCCAAAAATTTGGATGTGTCCACGTTGCGCTTTGGGGCGTTTCCTGTCGCAGGCGCTAGGCCTACCCACACAAGTGAGGTATCATTTTTATCGGGAGACTTGGGGGACCGCCGGGTGGAAGGAAATTTGTGGCTCCTCTCAGATTCCAGAACTTTCTGTCACCGAAATGTGAGGAAAACTTGTTTTTTTAGCCACTTTTTGAGGTTTGCAAAGGATTCTGGGTAACAGAACCTGGTCCGAGCCCCGCAAGTCACCCCTCCTTGGATTCCCCTAGGTCTCTAGTTTTCAGAAATGCACAGGTTTGGTAGGTTTCCCTAGGTGCCGGCTGAGCTAGAGGCCAAAATCTACAGGTAGGCACTTCGCAAAAAACACCTCTGTTTTCTTCCAAAAATTTGGATGTGTCAACGTTGCGCTTTGGGGCGTTTCCTGTCGCGGGCGCTAGCCCTACCCACACAAGTGAGATATCATTTTTATCGGGAGACTTGGGGAACGCTGGGTGGAAGGAAATTTGAGGCTCCTCTCAGATTCCAGAACTTTCTGTCACCGAAATGTTAGGAAAACTTGTTTTTTTAGCCACTTTTTGAGGTTTGCAAAGGGTTCTGGGTAACAGAACCTGGTCCGAGCCCTGCAAGTCACCCCTCCTTGGATTCCCCTAGGTCTCTAGTTTTCAGAAATGCACAGGTGTGGTAGGTTTCCCTATGTGCCGGCTGAGCTAGAGGCCAAAATCTACAGGTAGGCACTTTGAAAAAAACAGCTGTGTTTTCTATAAAAAAAATAGGATGTGTCCATGTTGTGTTTTGGGGCATTTCCTGTCGCGGGCACTAGGCCTACCCACACAAGTGAGGTATCATTTTTATCGGGAGACTTGGGGGAACATAGAATAGCAAAACAAGTGTTATTGCCCCTTATCTTTCTCTACATTTTTTCCTTCCAAATATTAGAGAGTGTGTAAAAAAGACGTCTATTTGAGAAATGCCCTGCAATTCACATGCTAGTATGGGCACCTCGGAATTCAGCGATGTGCAAATAACCACTGCTCCTCAAAACCTTATCTTGATCCCATTTTGGAAATGCAAAGGTTTTCTTGATACCTCTTTTTCACTCTTCATATTTCAGCAAATGAATTGCTGTATACCCAGTATAGAATGAAAACCAACTGCAGGGTGCAGCTCATTTATTGGCTCTGGGTACCTAGGGTTCTTGATGAACCTACAAGCCCTTTATATCCCCGCAACCAGAAGCGTCCAGCAGACAAAACGGTATATTGCTTTCAGAAATCTGACATCGCAGGAAAAAGTTACAGAGTAAAACATAAAGAAAAATGGCTGTTGTTTTCAGCTCAATTTCAATATTTTTTTATTTCAGCTGTTATTTTCTGTAGGAAAACCTTGTAGGATCTACACAAATGACCCCTTGCTGAATTCAGAATTTTGTCTAGTTTTCAGAAATGTTTAGCATTCCGGGATCCAGCATTGGTTTCACACCCATTCCTGTCACTAACTGGAAGGAGGCTGAAAGCATCAAATATAGTAGAAATGGGGTATGTCCCAGTAAAATGCCAAATTTGTGTTGAAAAATTTGGTTTTCTGATTCAAGTCTGCCCGTTCCTGAAAGGTGGGAAGATAGTGATTTCAGCACCAGAAACCCTTTGTTGATGGCATTTTCAGGGAAAAAACCACAAGCCTTCCTCGGCAGCCCTTTTTTCCCATTTTTTTGGAAAAAACAACATTTTCACTGTATTTTGGCTATTTTCTTGGTCTCCTCCAGGGGAAACCACCAACTCTGGGTACCATTAGAATCATTAGAATCCCTAGGATGTTGGAAAAAAGGACGCAAATTTGGCGTGATTAGCTTATGTGGACAAAAAGTTATGAAGCCCTAAGCGCGAACTACCCCAAATAGCCAAAAAAAGGGCTCAGCACTGGGGGGGAAAAGGGCCAGCAGCTAAGGGGTTAACTTGGGCATACTCATTTTTTCTTATTGTTTGTGCTTTCAATCTCAATCCAGTTAGTGACAGAAATGGGTGTGAAACCGATGGTGGATCCCTGACAGCTATACATTTCTGAAAAGTAGACACAATTCAGAAATCAGCAAGGGTTCATTTGTGTAGATCGTTCAAGGTTTTCCTATAGAACTTTAACAGTTGAAATAAAAAACAATTATTGAAATTGAGTTGAAAACACAGCCATTTCTGTCTACCTTTTCATCTGTAACTTTTTCCATCTATGGCAGATTTTCAAAAGCAATATAGTTTTACGTCCGCTGGACCCTTCTGGTTGCAGGAATACATAGAGCTTATAGGTTCACCAAGAACCCGAGGTACCCAGAGCCAATAAATGATCTGCACCTTGCAATGGGTTTTCATTTTGTACCATGTCGACAGCAATTCATTTGGTAAAATATAAAGAGTAAAAAATATGTATCAAGGAAACCTATGTATTTCCGAAATGGGCACATGGAGTTTAGAAGCAGTGGTTATTTGCACATCATCTACTAGTATGTGAATTAGAGGACGTTTCTCAAAATTACTTCTTGCTTACACATTGTCTTACAATTGGAATGTGCAAATGCAGAGATAGACAGCTGGTAATAACACTTGTTCTGCCATTCTGTGTTCCCCCAAGTCAACTGATAAAATCGGTACCTCGCTTGTGTGGGTAGGCCAAGTGGAAAAAGCCCAAAACGCAACCTGGTCACGTCACATTTTTCCTCTGAAAACTGCCTTTTTTGCAATGTGCCTAGCTGTAGGTTTTAGGCTAAACCTCAGCCGACACCTAGGGAAACCTAGCAAATCTGTATATTTTTAATACTAGACACCTAGGGGAATCTAGGATGGGGTGACTTGTGTGGCTCTTACCACATTTTCTACTCACAATCACTTGCAAACCTCAAACTTTGTTAAAAAATAAATTTTCCTCACATTTCTGTGATGCAAAGTTTTGGAACGTGAGGGGAGCCACAAACTTCCTTCCACCTAGCATTCCCCCACTTCTCCCAATAAAAATGGTACCTCACTAGTGTGGGTAGGACTAGTGCCCACGACAGGAAACTCCCCAAAACACAACATGGACACACCACATTTTTCCACTGAATACTTACTTGTTTTTTGCAATGTACCTAGTGGAGGATTTTGGGCTCTAGGGAAACCTAGCAAACCTGTACATTTTTTAAAACTAGATACTTAGGGGAATCCCAGATGGGGTGACTTGTGTGGCTCTCACCATTTATTTTTCTAGAATCCCCTGCAACCTTCAAAATTTGTCTAAAAAATAAATTTCCCCACATTTCTGTGATGGAAAGTTTCGGAATCTCAGGGGAACCAGACACTTCCTACCACTCAGCATTCCCCTTGGTCTCCCAATAAAAATGATACCTCACTTGTGTGGGTGGGCCAACTGCCTGCGGCAGGGAAGGGCCAAAAACGTGTAGAGATTGAGGGGCACCAAAGCATGATCATAAGCGCAGTTTTGTTTTTTAAATGTGTTTTTAGGATAACTCTGCTTTGGGCACCCACACAAGTGAGGAATCGTCTTTATCGGGAGACTGAACAGTATGCTGGGTGGTAGAAAATGTGTGTTTTTTTCTGTTTCTGGAAGAATATGGCATAGAAATGCTTTTAGCCACATTTTAAGGTTTGCAGGGCATTGTGGGTTAAGAAAACTTGTCAGGATCCATGAGAGGCACACCATGTTGTAATCCCCTGGGTGTCTATTTTTCAGACGTATCTAGAGTTGGTAGAGTTTCCCTAGACATGAAGCAGGCACGCAACCAAGTCTCTTACTTCTGTGATGTCCTAAACACTCAAATTGTGAAAAAACACCTTTAGGTTTCTTAAAAAGACACCTCACCCACCATTCTCCTACCTTGCCGATAAGACCTGGAACTCCCTACCACTCCACCTCCGCCTGACCGATGACCCTCTATCTTTCAGGAAACGCCTTAAGATCTGGCTTTTCAACCAGTAGCTTCCCCCACTCCCCCAGTGCCTTGAGACCTTCCAGGTGATTAGTGCGCTTTACAAATCCCTGATTGATTGATTGATTGATTGGCATGCTTGTTCCCTGGGGTCCTACCTGAGACACCTAGAATGTCAGGGGTGTGGTTTGACACCTGATAACAGCGGAGCAGGTTTTTCATGAGTTGAATTCCCAACTGAGAGAAGAAGTGCAAAATAAATGTCTTGTGGCTACCCACCATTATTTTTACACATACATACTGGTTGGATTTGGCACGAGGGTGAGAGATGGTTCAATACATTACATTTTATTAACAAGAGATTTAACAAAAATGAAATGTACTGTCAATAACTCAAAGGCCAAAAAACTGAGCCAATGACTTACAGCTTGTGAGCTACGAAGCAGCGCCAAGGCACCAACTACTTTACAGTCCATTAACACACCTTTCATATGTGACACATACAAGTCTGTTCACGCTGCTAGCTGTCGGGCCCCGCACATTACAACACTCACATCAACAGACACCGCAATTCAATGGCCCATCACTTTCATACGTCCACATACCTGAAACAGCAATCACACCAGATGATGGAGTGTGTGGACTTGCGTTTGGTTAGCATTGAGTGTAGTGACTAGCAGCAAGTCACCTCTCACAAACTGCCAGTCAAGCACCAGCTCACACACACTGCCAGCCAAGCGCTAGCCCATTCACACTGCCATCCCACACACACCACCGCCAAGCGCGAGTCCACGCACACCACCATCAAATTTTTTTTAACAAAAAAGAAAACACAAACCAACTGTAAATAAATACAAAACTATAAACACAACAGCTCCAACTAAATACATCACACTAATGCCAACTGTGAAACTGAACAAAAAATAGAAAAAGTTACAGATCGGGCAACGCTCACTGGTGCTCCCAAAAATTATTTTGCATGTGGTACATTCTAAAACAAGCAGGCACACACAGCCCGGGTTTAGGAGGACAATGACGGCAGAGCATAATACTCTCCTTCTGCATGCCTCTTCATATACAGACTCTGTGTCGCTTACAGCGATTGGTTTTTTTGGGGCGTGGGAAGATTGTGATCAGTAAAGTGGGGATCTTTCAATCTAGCCACATCCTCCACCACTCCAACTCTAGGAACACTTGCCTGTTCCACTACAACAAAGCTGCCTATTACAGACTCCTGAAACTGAACAAACGTAATCTTTGACTCTGGGGAACAATCCTTGAACACTATAAAAGCATTAAAGATTGCTAAATAGAAGAGATAGATATCCAACTTCTTATACCAAATATAAGCCTTATAGACAGTAGTGTAAGGTTTCAACCTCTGATCTACTCTATTGTCACCACTCATGTGTTTATTGTAGTCTAAAATGCACACAGGTTTGTGCACTTGAGCAACCTGACCCCAAATAGTCACAGCTGAAGTACTTTCTGGATGGTAGTCAGCATGTGGACATCCCTCCTGTCTGCACATTTCATAGCTAGCAGTTCATCATTACCCAAGACACTGGACTGGCCCCTCTCAGGTTTGGTTTTTACAAACAAGCTCCTTTGGATAACCTTTAAGATTAGAACAGACTGTGCCACAAGCAACAGTGTCCACTATGAACACTTCCCTGACCAACTGAACACCAGTGTAGAAGTTATCTAGATACGAATGGTGACATTTGTTGGAATGTCCTCTACCCAGTTCCCATACATTTTTCTCACTAACTTCAAAAGTGGATGGACAACCAGTGTAGATCCAGAAATTATAGGCATATCCTGTACTACTCTCAGACAGCATATCCATCTTTTTTCCATAATATGCCCTCTTACTTGGAATGTACTGCCTAAAAACCCAACAGCTCTTGAACAGGACCAAAGACTCATCCACAGCTAATGTTTCCCTGGAACACAGGTCTCTGAAAATTGACCTATAAAGTGATCAAGGACAGGTCGAATCTTAAAAAGAGGGTCACAATTGGGGTGATTTCGTGGCAAAGCTAAAGCATTATTAACAAAATGCAGCATCCAAAGTAGAAGCAAATACCAATTATGACTCATGATTGTAGGAAATATGGCTGTTGCCATCAAGGGACTGGTAGACTAATATGAAGACAGCAACAGCTTCCTTATCAAGCCCATCAAAAAAGTTAAACCCAAGAACTTCTTCAACTCTTCCAGATATATGGGAGTCCACCGGGTAGCTCTAGAGCAGGGCTTTAGTCTGGCACTGAAGTCCCTCAAATACGGTTCAGCATACAAATTAGTCTGCCCAACAATCACACCCAAAAGTACATCGTCCTTTAACAACTGAAATAAATGTATTGCCAAAATGTTTTCAGTATTCACTCTATACCTTGCAACATCAGTAAAGGCAGGCAAAGCTGGTTGCACCATATTTGGGGCAATCCAGAGTTCAGCTCTTCCAATGTGAAGCCTTTCAGCCCCACGATGCAATCCAGATGCCTCTTGTTGCGCATCAGTGTCCTCCTCTAAAACTGGTACTTTATCCACACTGAGAGTGACTTCATCATTAGATGATTCCTCGCGGACAGAATATTCACTGCCACAAACTTGCACTTCATCCTCTACCACAGATGCAGAATGAATCTCATAATCATGGTCAGAGAAATAATCAAAAAGCATACCAACAACCTGCTGAGCGGTCATCTTGCAGCTATCCATAATCCTTACTAATAAAAGTAACTTGACAAATAAGTCAACATCAGCCAACACTGTGTAAAATAAGTATTAACAAAGTGCAGCTTTATCACAAAGATCTATATTCTCCAAAACTATACTTCTAACTTACCAGAGACAGCTAGAATAACCAGCACCTACTCTGCACAGACACAGCAAGCACCAACGATATCCCACTAAAAGGAAAAACAAATTAAAATTACACATGACAACAGAATACACATAGTGCACAAATCCAAGGAGAATTTCACACACTATAAAACATAAGCTAATTATGCTTCTATTATTACACCATTTACAAAAAACTTAATAATGCATGGTAATGATACTCATTGAAGTAAACAGTACAAAAACGTTTTTCATACAAAACACAAGCAACTATTCAAACTGCAGATCTACCACTGCTGAAACTGCAAGCAGGAGCCACAGCAAAGGAATCAAAAGCTTTACATTGGAATACAAATGAGAAATAAAACATTACAATCACAAATGAAAATAATGCACCAGTTCACATTCACCAAGCTGGTGGGGCAGATGGGCTTAAAATATGGCCAAAACATTCATCCCCTAAAGGAAAGCGACCCTTGCCCAAGGGGCCGCTGCCCAAAATCGCCTAAATTGTTTTCCCTGGTGACCTTGTGCATTTCTGCCTTCCCTGAAGGAAATCAGCCTAAGAAAATGGCCAATCTGTCCCCAAGAGGGGCACAAACATTTAAAATACATTGCCCCCTAAAAGAGAGCAACCCTTGCCCAAGGGGCTACTCCCCAAAACTGCCAAAATTATTCTCCCTGGTGGCCTAGTGGTTTCTGCCCCCTCTGGGGGCAGACGCAGCCTAAACAAAATGGCCAATCTTCCCAAAAGGGGGCAGAAACAGCCAAAATGCTTACCTCCAAAGGGGAGCAACCCTAGCCCAAGAGGCCCCTACACATGTGCCAAATCACACACACACACACACAAAGAAAAAGCCCTGGTGGCCCAATGGGAATTCCTGCTGCACAATCGCGACCCTATGCACGATCGTGCAGCAGGAACACATTTCAACAAGACACTGGGGGTAAAGGGAAAAACTCTTTCCTTTCCTTCCGGTGCCTCTTTGAAACCCCCCACCCCTCCCAGGAGGAAAAACTTACCTCCTTCCCTGATCGGCAGTGGAAGAATATAGCTTCCAGCACCACTGGCTTGGTCTGATGACACCGGCGTGCGACGTGCACTCTTACATCATCAGCTCGCTGAAGGGGTGGGGGGTCGGTGGTTGCAGCGGAAGCACTCCACTGCCATCCCTAGTGGGGGTGTGGAGTGGCGGCCCACAGGGTAGCGCCAGCACTTCCCCCATCAGTACTAGCATAGCCGAGAGCTATCTGACGCGCACGCCAACCACAGCATCGGATGGCTCCCAGCCATCCGATGCATGCAGGGGGTTTATGCACTTGCTGGAGAGATCTGTGCTTTGTCAAGTCATGACTCATAAAGTAGCATAGAGGGTTAATGTGTACTTCGCAAAGCACATCCTGCAATTATGGATTTGCAAAACTTTCCACATAATCCATCATCTTCTGCAAAATCTGCAAGACTTTAACAAAAAAACGATTTCTAGCTCAAATGGATCAAAAGTTACTAAAAAGGTAGTGCCATGTGTTCTTCCCTTCATAAATGTTGACTGGTCTTTCAGTTGTTTATTGCTGTATTTGGGTATTCAACTGATACCAACAAGGTGGAATATTTTCTCAGACAATGTTACCGAGTGTAAAAATAACTAAATAATGAAATAATGCTATCACAAAATGTGGCACATTAAGCCACACAATTTGCATTTTCTTACCGTATAATTTAGTCAACGCATAATTTGGCCATCTGCTGCTGCATTAATCCAGTGCTCCTGGTTTAGACCTTATTGTTTTTTTTCTCAATCTGTTATTATAAGGCTGCTAAAAAGGGCTCTTTGGGTAGCAATAAAGTCATATTAGCACAGACAACCCAAAGCATTGCATTACATTTGAAATCCCGACTATGTTTCTCCCCATGCAGTCTTAACACAGAATGCCTATTGGTAAAGGTGACACGTAATTCCTACATCTTGTAACCCTCACAGCCTTTTGTATCACATCTTGTACATTGATTCACACACTTGTGATTTATTGTCAGTATATAATGTGTGGGATGTAACGTGTTCTGGCACTCAATATGGAGATGAGTAGCACTAAATGTAGGAAAATGGCTCCCTGTTGCAGTTACCCCCCACTTTTTGCCTGATATTGATGCTGACTTGACTGAGAAGTGTGCTGAGACCCTGGTAACCAGGCCCCAGCACCAGTGTTCTTTCACTAAAAATGTACCATTGTTTCCACAATTGGCACACCCCTGGCACACAGATAATTCCCTAGTAAAAGGTACCACTGGTACCAAGGGCCCTGTGACCAGGGAAGGTCCCTAAGGGCTGCAGCATGTGTTGTGCCACCCTGGGAACCCCTCACCTAACACATGCACACTGTCACTGCAGATTGTGTGTGTTGGCGGGGAGAAAAAGGCAAAGTCGACATGACATCCCCCTCAGGATGCCATGCACATAAAATACTGCATGTGGCATAGGTAAGTCACCCCTCTAGCAGGCCTTACAGCCCTAAGGCAGGGTGTACTATACCACAGGTGATGGTATAGCTGCATGAGCAAAATGCCCCTACAGTGTCTAAGTCTATTCTTAGACACTGTAAGTAATGTATGGCCATATTAAGTATACGGTCTGGGAGTTTGTCAAAACGAACTCCACAGCTCCATAATGGTTACACTGAATACTGGGAAGTTTGGTATCAAACTTCTCAGAATAATAAACCCACGCTGATGCCTGTGCTGGATTTATTAAAACATGTACACAGTGGGCATCTTAGAAGGTGCCCCCTGTATTTTACCCAAACCTTCAGTGCTGGACTGACTGGTCTATGCCAGCCTGCCATTCAGATGAGTTTCTGACCCCTGGGGAGGGAGCCTTTGTGCTCTCCGAAGCCATAAACAAAGCCTGCACTGGGTGGAGTTGCTTAACACCTCTCCCCTGCAGGAACTGTAACGCCTAGCAGTGAGCCTCAAAGGCTCAAGATGCGTGTTACAATGCCCCAGGGCACTCCAGCTAGTGGAATAGGGATTTGCTCCCCTCCCCTCAGGGAGGAAGCACAAAGAGGGTGTAGCCAATCTCAAGGACAGTAGCCATTGGCTACTGACCCACCAGACCTAAACACACCCCTAAATTTAATATTTAGGGGTGACCCTGAACCCAGGAAATCAGATTCCTGCAACCTGAAGAATGAAGAAGACTGCTGACCTAAAAGCCCCGCAGAGGTGATGGAGATGACAACTGACTTTTCCCCAGCCCTACCGGCCTGTCTCCAGACTCAAAGAACCTGCACAGCGACACATCCGAAGGACCATGAAACTCCTCAAAACAGCTGCACTATTCAAAAACTGCAACAACTTTGCAACTTTGAAGCAACTTCCAAAGAACTCTCTCTTCCCGCCGGAAGCGTGAGACTTCTCACTCTGCACCCGACGCCCCCGGCTCGAGCTCCAGAGAACAAACACCGCAGAGAGGACTCCCAGACCACTACAACAACGTGAGTACCCTGAGTCGACCCCTCTGCACCCCCACAGCGACACCTGCAGAGAGGATCCAGAGGCCCCCCCTGACCGAGACTGCCTGGTAACAAGGAACCCGACGCCTGGACCAAGCACTGCACCTGCAGCCCCCAGGAACAAGAGGAACCACCTTCCAGTGCAGGAGTGACCACCAGGTGGTCCTCTTCCTAGCCCAGTCAGTGGCTAGCCTGAGAAGCCCCCCTGTGCCCTGCTTGCATCGCCTAAGTGACTCCCGGGTCCCTCCATTGCTTTCAATAGCAAACCCGATGCCTACTTTACACACTGCACCCGGCCGCCCCTGTGCCGCTGAGGGTGTGTTTTGTGTGCTGTTTGTGTCTCCTCCACTGCTCTACAAAATCTCCTAGTCTGCTCCCTGAGGACGCAGGTACTTACCTGCTAGCAGACTGGAACTGGAGCAACCCTGTTCTCCATAGGCGCTTATGTGTTTTGGGCCCTCCTTTGAGCTCTGCACCTGACCGGCCCTGTGCTGCTGGTGCAGTGGCTTTGGGGTTGCCTTGAACCCCCAACGGTGGGCTGCCTATGCCCAGGCGACTGACTGTGGAAGTGCTTTACTTACCTGAGAAACTTAACCAAACTTACCTCCCCCTGATTTTTGTAGTGTCCACTTTTAAAATAGCTTATTGCCATTTTAACTAAAACTGTGTGTACTACTGCTTTGAATCAAAGTTCTAAACTTACCTGTGTGAAGTACCTTGCATTTTATGCACTTTCCTCAAATCTTGAATCTTGTGGTTCTAAAATAAATTAATAAAATATATTTTTCTATATAAAAACTATTGGCCTGGGGTTAAGTCTTTGAGTGTGTGTTCCCCATTTATTGCCTGTGTGTGTACAACAAATGCTTAACACTACCCTCTGATAAGCCTACTTCTCGACCACACTACCACAAAACAGAGCATTAGTATTATTTAATTTTGCCACTATCAACCTCTAAGGGGAACCCTTGGACTCTGTGCACACTATCTCTCACTTTGAGATAGAATATACAGAGCCAGCTTCCTACACTAAAAAAATGCAATTATAAAAATAATGTATTTGTGTAAATACTCATAGAGACTGATACATCTGACATTCAGCGCATGCATATCAGTTACATACGGGGACTAGACAAAGTGAAAAACTTGCCTCCAGATCTTAGCTTTTTTCAAGTACTTGTAAAGTGAGAAGTTATGTGCCTTTGTTTGTCCTCCATTGTATAGGCATCTAGGTGTTAGGCACTAGATTACCCCCATCCAGATTCAAATGTAACAAAAAAGAGGGCTGATGGCCCCTTTACCCCTTTAACCTGGCCTTGGTTATGGGCCTGGCTGGCATCTTGATAAGAAAGCCCCCTCATTGCAGACAATGTGCAAGCGCTGCTGTATGTGTTCTGGTTTTGACAAATTACACCAGGACACATTCAGCATTTTTCACTGGGGGCCAGATTTGTTGCAGGGGGTGTCCACCCTGTGAAAATAGTGAGTGGACGCCGTTCACCTACGTGTACCCCCGACTTGTGCCCTGTCCGCAACAAACCACACCTCTAATAATCCACTGCCAGATATTCAACAAAACCCAAACCACCAACAGCTGACAGGTGGAATGCTTGCAAAAGTCTCAGTCACTACCAATGGCAGTCCATTGCTTTTTCCCCCACTGTGACACTCTGGATGGGTAGCACCCATATGCAAATAAGCAATGGCCCTCCTCCAAAAATAACAGTCTATCCTTAACTGAAAAGCCGCGATCCCTCTGAACAGGCGCACAAGCCACCCCAGTTGAGCCTCCTGGGTGACTTGCTGCAGAGCTGCTATTGCACAGGAAGCACTTGACCTACATTTGGGCATTAGAGTAGGACCAAGGGCCTGATTACGCCCTTGGCGGAGGGGATTACTCCGTCACAAATGTGACAGATATCCCATCTGCTGTATCACACGTTTCATTATATCCTACGGAACTTGTAATACGACGGACATGATGTCCTTCACCTTTGTGTTAGAGTAATCCCTTCCGCCAAGGTCGTAATCGGGCCCCAGGTATAATCTGAACATGTATAGTCTTTTTCCGGAGTGACACAGTAGGGAACAACATAGTGGACTGCAGTGCAGCCCTAAGAATTTAGGATGGACAGTTTGATGGCTTTACTGCCCTACCTCACTGGTCGGTCGGAGTAAGTTTTTTATGGCGCAGCCAGCGGGGCAGTACTTTCAGAAAACTGACAATCTGCCCGACTGAGGAGGAAGACTGAGGGTTAGACAGACAGGGTACTCTGTCATGTTTGTGATGGAGTACCCTTTATCTCAAATGTGTGATGACAGAGTATACTTTTCAAAGGAAACATGGGGAGACTAAAATACTCCTATGACATATTACGAGATGTAATTGATGTCTCAAGCCAAATGCTGAAGGATCCTGACGTTTTGCACTATTTTGCTGCTTGTGTAATACAGAACGGAGCAAACCCATTTTGAACCTTTTACATTACGGAACACTTTCGAGACCGAAAACGGAGAAAATGGATTGAGGGATTATTGCCAAGCATGTATAACACAAACAGTTGCTTAAATACCATTGCATGAGTGTCATTAAACATCGTTAAAAAAAAAAAACAAGCAAACAGATTTTTACGTTTTTGCACATTTGAATTTTGCAGACTATGGATGGAGTCAGTATTTTATTTTATAAGTAACGCAAAACAAAACAGTCTGATTTGTGCCAGTTACATGCTTTGAACTGGTGCAAAAATGTATTTGCCCCACGATATTACATACACAAGCAACAAAAGTAGGTAACATTGATTTGCTCCGTTTTCTCTAATATGACCACAAGAAGTACTGGGCATACTCTTTCACAACAAAGATCTACATGTTTATTGTATATTTCCTTCCTAAACCCCTTAGCCTTGGAACTCAAAGCGTCCTTTTGAGGACGTATCTAACAACAAAGAATACCGTGCACTCATTATTTCTAAGCGCTACAAAAATAATATGTAATTTGATTAGCTCTGTTGTCTGAACCAATCTTCGGTAGTAAAAATTATAGTGTGTACATGCACAACATGTGTCAAAATAAAACAAGGAACTCGGTAGTAAACTATGTTCAACTAAAGTACAAAATAAATGAGATAATATCTCCTACTACTACCAATGAACCTGATAACAATAATATGATAATGTTGCTGAGCTAGAGGGCAGTATCATTATTTGCGAAAGGATTGTTAGAAACCTGCTAGCTTTTGTAATCAGTTGTACCAGGAAAGTGGCAGATCAGCAACAAATGTTTCAATAGTAAACTGGAAATATTGGACAAAATATATTTGGTCAGAAAATGTTTACAAAGTACCAAGAGCCAGGACGAGACTTACAATGTAGATGCCTCAGGGTTTTTTCCAAACTAAATTTAGGTTAGAATGCAGACTAATTGGATAGTTAGGAAGAAAGTATTCCAGAATATTCTTTATTTGTATTCTCTGTTGAAATGTTTAGTTAAAAAGATCTATGTTCTAAAACAGATTTCTCGCGGCCTCTCACTCCACAGATGAATAGTTCATAGTGAGTTGAACATTTCGAAATAACACAAACAAAACGACTGGGGGTTTCAAATACGAAGACTTCAGTGCTTATACCTGCAGTGTTAAAAAACAACTAGAAACATATCATTGAAGGATTCTTCTTACTCATTGGCTGTTATTGTTTGTAGTGAAACGTTTTTAGAGACATGGCAGGAAATCAACGAAAAATACCATAGTTCATGATTCTAAATCTAATAATCTTTCAATATCACCACACCTTATTTTCTAAAGAAGTCCAGAGTTACTTGAAGACACAATTCTAGTGCTGTGTTCTTCTTAGAAGTTTTACTTAAGGTAAGTTATAGTTGACAGAATATTGTTTGTGTAATTCATCCTGCAAGGTAATTAAAAACAATATTGACATAAAGGCATTGTGGCCATCCTGAGGTAATTAGGGTTTCAAAGAGCCAAGCCCATATGTCATACCACGTGATGGGGTCATGGAGCAAGCAAGGGCTACTGGGCCTCAACCCTGGGGGTGATCTGCCTCTGATGTCCCTGGGTCAGTCCTACTATATTTCTGCAAACTGGGCCGAATACAACCCCATCAGCACTTGACTCTCATTAGTAGCGACTGCAAGCTGTCTCAGGCTTCTCGGGGAGGTAGTGTAGGGGTGCTCGAGCTCAGAGCTCAAGAACCCCACAACAGCAAAATAATTGAATGTCCAACCTTCACTTTCATAAAGGAAAACAACTTTAATGCAAAAAAGATGCCATAGGTGTCCATTATTCTTGCACACTCACACACAGTATACATGTACCACACACTATCAATACACTAACATGCTAAACATACGCTTGAGAAGTTAGCACTAGGATTCAGGTAAGGGCACAGAATCAGGACTATGCCTGAATGAGCCAGTAGGCCTCTAATATTGTGACAAAGATTACCATGACACCAGGGCCAAAATTAAAAGCCAGATCACCGGACAGACACCAAGGCCAAAATCAAAGAACAGGTCAACAGATATATCAGATGGGCACCCAGGTAAGCACAATTGTACAGCATGCAAGGTACATTCTCATCCTAACACCATAACAACATTTGTAATCCCTTGTATGCGTTCTGAATTTCACATTTCAATCACTTGTTGCATCTCACATGCCCAGTGGGCTACCTCATGAGCACCAGTGGGGAGGTCCAGACATGCATGGGGCCATACGCATGGTCTAGATACTGTTCTGCACTGTTATGGCAGGTGGTCATCTTACACTTGCCCATTTTTTAAGCAAGCTGGCAGGCTACCAATGTAAGGTACATGGTTGCCAGTGCTTGCACACCACCCCCCAACACATGAGGTTATGCAAATGACCATTCGTGTGCATTTCACATTAAATTCTAATGCTGTTGCCTCGTACATCAGTTAAAACGATGTATGGTTCTCAGCATTTTTTCCACTAAACGATGTAAAGTGATGGAACATCAATGCATTGGAGACAATGGCAAAAAAAATTATAGGTGCATTTCCTACAGTTAACTGTACACTTAAGTTACTTGGAAATGTCCTTATGTAACCGCTTAGAAAATGTGCAAGAAACACCAATCAGTTTTCACCTGGGGCATGAGTGAAGCACGGAGAGGTTAGTTACAAAAGTGCAACAAAGTGAGAAAAAATGAACATCTAAAGTTTACTTAAAAAGTGGGCTACATTTTCTAGAGTAAACGGGTATTTTACTCAAGGCTTAAAACATGCAAATACATATTCAGAAAAACACAGAGTTAGAAAAACAGTCACACATGCTTATTTCCAGTAAATCACACATAAGACATTTGGGGAAGTTACACATTAGTGTAGTTTGAAAAGAGAAGTTTAGTGAAACCTCAGTGGCCCAGTGTTTTGGGGTTAAAAACAATATTACAAACCGCGGATGCTGGATCACAGTATTACTGAATCAGTTTTTCTGTGTCAATTACTGCACATAAGCCTATAATTCAAGACATTTTACCGAGGATCAAGTTCCCCCAAGAATACCATATGCAGTACCAGCTCATCACTTGTAATCCAAACAGCATCACCGGGGCACTTGTAATAAAGTACTAAGGCGTAAACATACAACTATACAAGTAACTCAGGTCTAAGGTGTCTAGGGTGTAATGCTCTTGTATTAGGGTTTGGAATGTCTTGGTGCCACAAACTTTCATGATTTCCAAACATCTACCATTTTTTCAGTGCTTTATAAGGTCCGGCCCTATGTTGCATTGATATTCATGTAATTAGATCGCTGTTTTCCAAAGAATAGATCAAGATTGAAATGAATAAGTGTTTTCTAACTTTATCATACCCCAGATGTGTGGTGGGTAACTGCTTGAAGCCAGTGGTTAATTTGTAAATAAAAACGTGCCGGTGCCCAAAACTCTCTTAAATACGCGGCTTCTGCATTTAAATGTGCGAGCATAGGATACTGACCCCGCGTGATCCTAAAGCCACCTCGGGCCTCTTTAATCCATTTACGGCCATTCCCTCCCCCTCACCCCCCCCCCTCCCCCCCAGCTCACTCTTGCAGCTGCTTTCAATCTTTGTGCGCTTTTCCCTCTTCATTTGCTACTTCTTTCCCATATGTGTCTTTTGCTCGTAGTAATTGCCTGATGCAGAAAAATAAGTGCCGGCCCTTACATATAGGTGCCGGTAGCACCCACCAGCAACAACCGGCTCAAATTAAGCACTGCTTGAAGCACAGTGAACAGGAGTGAATTGTTCCAAGTTAAATGCAGTGGCAGCAGAATGTAAATGTAAATTAGCACTTGTATAGCGCACTACTCACCCGTTAGGGTCTCAAGGCGCTGTACTCGTACCGCTATGGAACCCCTCCTGGCTTTTCCCTGTGAGGCGCCCACTCCTGAGCACCCCCAGGGTGAAGCCAGGCATCCAAGCGCTGTTGGGGCCGTTGTGGAGATTAAGCAAGCTATTGCCCAGAGTTGCAGAGTGGGACCCATGAATTAGATTAGGCACCGAGGCGAGAATTATCTGGTCAAGGGGAATTGAGCCCAGAATGAAAATCTTTCAATTACACTGACAGGGGATTTGTGGCCTTTTCTTAAAGAATCGACATCCACCAACAAAGAGAAGCCTCAAGCAAGACTCGGGCCTGTCCAAGCAGAACCATAACGAAGTTGCCAAGCAACTCCAGAGTGTAATATATTCCCGAAATGTAACGCTTGAAATTAATACTCTTCAAACAAGATGATAGAATCACATGGTAACTTGGAAAACACTGTGTTAAGCACAACATTGGCTCATTCAAGTGGGTAAATGGCTCTTTTGAAGAAACAGGTCCACGCTACACTGACATACCATGATGTAAACACTTAGGGCCTCATTTACAAGAAACTGACCCATCCTCACCCACTCATCAGAATTCTTGTGCCTGCCGTACATGCCCTAACAGTGCCATGGATACGCTGCATTTACAGTACAGAGCTCCATGGCGCACATTCTCACAGATGCATCAGAAATGATGATGCATCTGTTGGTGCTAAAGTGATGCATTCCAGGAGTTTCGTCGTTAAACTGATGCAACTCCAGCAATGCGAGAAGAGTCCCATTGGAAAAAGCTCTGCGTCAGTTTTTTGCCTGGTCTGAGCAAGCTGTAAAATTTTGCCGCAGTGAAGTTGTAGAGTGATGCAGTGAAAGGTTGTAAGTTACCACACCTACCTACCCTGTGTACATTATACCTGGCGCAGGTATAATGCGATGCAGGGCTTTACAAACTGACGCATTGAGCCTAATGTGTCCGTTTGTAAATATGGAGCAATGTGGTGCACTGCTAGTGCATCAACTGCAAAAAAAATAATAATACGCAGTAGTGGCACAAATGGCTTGTAAATGAGGCCCCTACAGTGTAACAAGCTAGTATTCCTAACACACCAAAACAAATTAACCTTCATCCACCATTAAAACCTCCTCTGTTTGCCAAATGACCAATAACGATCTTAAGGTCATAGCAATCTCCTAATCCTTGGTCCCATCCTGGTCCCCTTACCCCTAAGCCGTCCTAAGCCTGTTACTGTCAGAGTCTAACAGTTTTTCTTCAGTTTCTCACGCCGACGCAAGCTGATCCATCCGATGAACGTAAACAATCCTTTTGTCACCCCCGCAACCTGTCCTTAACTCAGCTTACCCCTTTTACATGCCTTACCGAACCTCTTTCTGGAGACTTGCCCTAACAGCAGCATTCATAAAAATTCTGTCAAAATCGGTCCGAAAAAAGATGGTCTCACAAATTCCCTTTACATTCCCCTTCATCCCAGCCATACTCCATGCTAATCCCAGTCCTAATTACAGGGAGAAAGACAGACACTTTCACTGATTCACTGGATGTGCAAAGCATGCAAGGAAGAAGTTCTCCCCTCAACATTCTCTTCTAATCCTCCCAAGGCACTGGCCACCAGCCCGAGAGCCAATTGGCATCCTAGAACTTGTAGGCCTGGCACTCCTACGCAGCTTGCCAAAACTACCCAGGGGAGAAAGGCTAAGTCATCCATCACCAGACCCTTATTCTGAAAGATGAGCAGGCTTGTTTGTCCAGGAACCTGGCCAACTCAATTACCCCTTAAACTGCCTAACTCCACCACACACGGAACCCCTGATCTCGACATTTCCTACCCCAGACCCCTTCATTTTCAACTTCTGTACTACTGCTTGTTCCATCTTACAGTCTAACCTCAAAATCGTTCCCCTTAGCCTTTAACATCTTACATAGCTGCCAAGTTTCTAGCTTGTCTGTGTGACATTTCCATCTTTTCAGTGAACTAATGTGTGATATTTTGCTGCCTTGTGTGAAGCTTTGAGTGACACTTTATCTCATGTAGAACAAAGCTGTTTAGTCCATGCAATGATGTACGTTACAGAAATTAGCCACTTTTGTGCACAGTAGCGGTCTTGGATCAGCTTTAAGCAGCTGCACATCTCTATATTATTTATACAATGACTCAAAACCACCTTCTTTTACTAACTTGATAGTCCTGTAATGGTAGTAGTGTCAGTTTAAGCATTATATATGTCATTTACTGGCAGTGCCATAGTTTATTGAAATACTGTATTATATACAAAATATGCTTCACTTTCATTCAGCAATGGAAAAGTATATTTTGTCTTTGCATAGTGAATGGACGTGTATTTTTATTCAGTAACAGATACTAGTGTCCACTCAAAGGAACTGGTGACAGGGAGTGGCTCTCTCCCCTGAGTAATGCATCACTACAGTTTACAATTGTACTAATTTCCTTCAGCTGCGTGGAGACTGCACTTGAGAACAGACACGGGTCCCCCAGCATCACCCTTTTAAAGGTTATTGCAACAATAACTCTTTTGAGGTCCCGGTCATTAAGCTGCTCAGGACGGCTCCTTAGCAGCAGGTGCATGGCTATCAGGAGCGTCTCCTCCATAATGACGGAGGAGGGTTGCCCCCTGCCAGCAGCGGCAGCTGCAAACATTTTCCCCCAAAACAATAATAAACTTTGTTTATTATTGTTTTTGGGGAAAAGGGGCGGGGGCCATAGGAGTGACAAGCAATAAAGGGGGGTGCTTAGCACTCCCCTTCAGAGCGCATGTGTGTTTGGCCGGCCGTCTCGGGCTGACCAAACACACATGCACAAAGGGCTCTCTCCAGCCCGGCAACACAGTTGCCGGGCTGGAGAGAGCCTGCACAGGCTCCCAGCCTGCCTGAGAGCACCCTGGCTGGGCTCTCCCAGCCAATCCTGAGGCTGCTCTGAGAAGTGTCAAGATTGGCACAAGGCAGGCTGGGAGCCTGTGCCTGCAGAGGAGCGGGAGAAGCGAATGGTGTGGCGCACAGCAGAGGAGGTGTTTTTCAAATTTTTTGCAGTTTTTAAATTAATTCCTCCCTCCCTCCCCCTCTTATTCCCCCATCGCTCCCCTCATGCGCCTCGACTGATGGCTATCATCGTTGCTGTGCGTTAAGTGGCACTAGATTCGAGAAGTGTGAGGGACAAATTGCACCCCTGTTAAAGCAGTTTTTAATATCACCTGGGGAGGGGGCTATTTTCCTTGTTTGCATTAAGGTCCACAGCAGCCCTACTACACCTTCAAGGTGTAGTAAAACTCACACACAAGCTACAAATGACCTGAAAGAAACAATCCTGCTGTGGTTACAATTCAGTGTTCACAGTACACTGCATTTTCTTTCTATAGACTAGTTCGTCAGAGCCCAAGGGCCTTCTACCCTTCTGCACAGGATATCTTTTACCAGAGAAGACTAGAGTGACTTAAAGCGCCACCTTGGGCTTATTTGATCAACCCCCACCACTCAGAACTGTATGAGTACAGAGAATGCAAAATTCGGGATTTCATGAGTAAGTGGGTCATCCAGCCAGGCTTTTTGTTGCTTTCTCATGCTTGTGGTCCTGGTTCTCAAATATAAATTAAGGGCAACGTGTATTAGAAAGTAAAACAAAATCCTGGGCTGGATGACCTGTTCACATGTGGAGCAAGAAAATCAAGAGATCTGGTCACTGTTTGAATTCCAATAGAACGTAAGGCTTACCGATCGACTTCTTCCCAAAAAGAGTTTGCAGTGTTTGTTCCTGAAATCGCCTGGGAAGGATATGCACAGCTTCATATAGCTCTGTGCTCTGTTTATAAACGAATTAAAGGAAATGCACGAATTTCTCTCCATGATAATAAAATAATGCACAATATTTTAAACAGTAATGTGTCTCAGTAATGTATCTCCTGTAACTGCAGTCCCTTCTCCTATTGTTAAACCCTGGGCCTCACGTACACTGAGAAAGAGCCTCAATCGAAATGTTTCCCACTAAAAATGAAAGTGAACATCATCAAGATTCAAACAAAAAAACATATCAACAGAAAGCAACACGGAAATTGACTATCCTGATATGCAAACCCTAGCATGAGACAGGACATCATGAACTAAAATACTGCAGCAAGTACTTCCTGTGCGACGTGTAATTATTAAAAGAGTAATACCTTTGATGAAGTGCCCGTTAACCTTCCGTGCTGGCAGATGCACGAGGGGCTACTTTGTTTTTAAGCACTGTAGTATACTGTGACCATAGTATTTTGTTCCAGGCCTGGCTGCCTGCTTAAACTGCCTGGCAGCATCTGTAGCATCAGAGCATAGACAAGAGAATCACATTCAAGATCCTCATCCATGCACAAAAATCCCTCCACAACACCGGCCCAACCTACCTCAATGAAAGAGTTAACTTCCACACTCCCACACGCAACCTCCGATCAGCCAACCTCGCCCTAGCCACAGTCCCCCGCATCCAACGCACCACCACAGGAGGCAGGTCCTTCTCCTACCTCGCCCCCAAACTCCCTCCCCACCGACCTTCGCAAAACCAAAGACCTCCGGTCTTCAGAAAGAACCTCAAGACATGGTTGTTCGATCAGTGACCCTCCCTGCCCCCCCTAATTCCCCCCCCCACAGCGCCTTGAGACCCTCACGGGTGAGTAGCGCGTTCTACAAATTGTTTTGATTGATTGATTGATTGAGAGCGTGCCGGCTTTGTTTTGTTCAATTAAATGCAGTGCCTTCTGACTTCATAAAGTCGGTGGAACTCTACTTATGCATGACTTATGTTTTTTAATGCTGTGACGAGGACACCTGTATTAAAATGTGTTACTCTAACCCCTGAAACATGGTACTTGGCAGGGCTGCTCTTAATCTTTACCCTAACACCACCTTCTCAATCAGATCGAACAAACATAGGACCTGGTGTAGAGTATGGCGGACAGGTCCTCTGTGACAAATGTGATGGACAGCCCGTCCACCTTATACAGGTGTATTTGGATATAAAGCTCTTGTATTAAGGCGGACGAGCTATCAGTCACATTTGGGGCAGAATACAAGTCCACCAAACTCTAAATCAGGCCCATAGTTCATTACCCGTGAAGAGGTGTACCCTTCCTTCCGTGAAAAACTCATAATCCTCAAGTCTAGTGTCACTTTGGCCCAAGAACTTGATAACATCCATCCTACAAAATCCCTTCCTCCTGGCATTACCAAAGATGTTGCTTTAACACCGCAAGCCATTCCATTTTTAGTAACAGCTCTGTCCATGTAACGCATGTACAGCACCACGTCACCTTCACCTCACAAAAATATCTCTCTAGCTCCTTTTCACCTAAGTGTAAGGCCAGCATGTTTGGATAATCCCTATCCTTCTGCAATAACTGACCCTATGTCAGTTTTGCACTACACAATTACCAATACCAACAAACCAATACATATAATTCCTGTTATTTGCTGGTGATATTAACATCTATAGAAGAAGGAGTACAGCATACTATAATCTTCATGAATAATACTGAAAAATAGGGGCTGGTGGGAAAAACACAAGTAGACCAAAATTAGGCCTTTTTGTACACCAATTCAAATCCGCTCTTTCAACACTTAACCTGAGCTACTTTCAAAAAGTCCAGTTCTCTGTCTGAGTCACTGCCTTTTTAATGATCGAATGGACGCATATCACACAATTTGCGTAAAGTGAAGACAACAGGAGGGGGGACGTGGGAGGGGAGATCAACAACATCTGCCCTGCAAAAATGCTGGACTGCTGCACATACGTGCTACAGCAAGTTAACTCCACCTCCCAGTTCCTTTTACTGTCATTCTCCAAACCCCAACCTGCTTGTTTCAGTCACAGCTCATATCCCAAATAAAAGTCTGTCATGTTCCTCCCCAAGTAATACCATACTCATAAGCTGAAAACTCATCACATGATGCCTATTATAATTTTAGAGCAGTACACCCCCATCCTTTGCCTACTGGGCCCATTGATTTAATTCTGCTGCTTGGGTGAAGTGCAGAAGAGGAAATATGGAACAACTGAATAATCTAGAGAAAGCTCCCAGAAAAAAAGCATCATGGCTGCAAGAAAAACACTGGATCTATGTTGAACAACACTCCTCAAAGGAAAGAATATAAATCTGTAACAGTAAGCTCCCTGAACAGGAAAGTGGTACTTTAAGCTGTGGTCGCAGACGCTTCGTGCAGAGATGAGGTAAATGACCCCACAAACAAAGATACCTCTGCAGAAATTCACAGAAGGATCAGTGCCAGTTCAGAAGGGCCCTTCTGACACTAGACCTCTGAAGAGAAGGCAGATAAGCAGGAAGTACAGACAATCAAAAATAGAATGCAGAGACAAGACATGATGGAAACCCCCACTTTCAGAGACCCTCAGTGTCTGCAGGGCTGTCTCAGGATATTCTGGCACCCTGGATGAGTTACATTATATGGGCTCCACATTGTTTTTGTGTGGAGTGAACTAACGTGCCATCAGGCACCACAGAACTGTTCAAGAATGGTTCAATAATGCAGTTTTGCTTAAGTTCTCATTGCCATGTTACTGCACATAACGGTTCTGTCTTTGCAGTGATGTGCATTTACAGCTGAGCAGGAAAATAAATGCTAACTGTACATTTCACCAGTATTTATCACTGTAGCAGCGATGCTCATTTTCACAGTTTTCCCAATACCCATACAGGATGAAGCAGGTGCCCCGTCCAGCCCCATTGCTTGAGAAGCACTGTTGTGGCACAGTAACTCATCTGCACCCCTACAGCAGTGGGTGCCATAGGAGACCATCTCGGTTATCTATTCACTGAGATGTTCCTTAATATCTGATGGTCCACACTGAAAACCATCATTTGCATGTATTGTACTAAAGCGTGGAAGTAATGGAAGAACCGGGGACAGTTACTATAGTAGGTTCCAGCCACAAACATCGCTGCTGCTGCCTGCTGCCAAAGCACCAACACACTCCTCACCATGAACGCACCATCAACCAATGGATCACAAAGCCATGCACAGGTATACAAGAGATGCACCTTATAGTCTGGCACAAAATCAAGGAACGAGTGTATGTATGAAAATGTAAACCTCAACCAAAGAGTGTTGAAATAATAGTTAGCCCTCTGGAAGAAACTGCCCTGGATTGAGACATTGTGAGGCCACCAATCCAACACATGAAGCTGGTACCTATCCATTTAAAAATAGAAGTCATGTGATACTCCAAGGAAAGGTCCAACTGCACACCCATTACAGAAACATAAAGCAAATGAGTAATGAACAAGGGATTACGAACAATAAAGCAACAACATGCCAAAGAAGGACAATTATCCCAGTTCTGACTGGAAATTACATGCCATGGAAACCTTCCCCTGCCGGAGCAAACTTAAGAGAGGGACAGGTCAAAGACCCAAGAACAATGAGCACAGGTGTGTTGTCAAAGCCGCCTGGAATGGAACCAGCTTATTTATAAATATTTTCCTTTTTTTGTAATGCCTTTCTTCTTTCATGTATGATCCTTTCATATATACTTCAAGCAACTGTAAGGTAAAGAAAAACAACCAACAAACTCATCCCTTCAAACAGCAACCTGGGTTCAGATGAGGATTCGCTTTTAGAACCAATTTGTTTAAACTTTCTATTGATGACTTGCCTTCATTACCATAGCAACTTCAGGCCAAAATGTTTGATGTAGCAGAACCTTTAGTGCTGTCCCTCATGTCACAATGATCATATATACATACCATTTATGCAATATGTTAATCAAAGTACTAATAGTTTGACCGTAGAGTGATGTACTGAAAAGCCGTTTTAGTGTGCATTCGTTTACACTTCTGAACCATAGGAGGTATCAAAATTAAATTAAATGTTTGAAGAATTTAAATGACATCATGTTATTATTTTGAGTCTGAACTAATTCTTTGTATTGAGAAACAATACTGAAATTCTAATAATTAGTGTTGTAAATACATGTGCAAAAATAGAGAAACGCAGTTCTGCGTCACACTTACTGAAATGTAGTAACAAAGTTATTTTGTTTAAAGTTACTGTAACATAAATGCTAAAGAAGATTTATTAATGTAGAATTTATAGTTTGTATATTAAAATGTGTTTTGTTTCAATGTATTAATATGTGTTTTAATCTACTTGTAACAGCCTAAATGAGGCCTGCTAGGCCCAGTAGTTCGTGACTGTGCAGAAAATGTCAAGCTATCTTGTTTATGTGTACCTTTATTTCGGACTTCGTTCCCATAAGAAGACTAGTTTGGTAATAGATGCCTATTGTTTTACACATAGAGAGTTGTGAGAAACCGACCTTGGGTGTAGAACATCCTGGACTGTGGATTAGCAAATTAAAAATTTGTTTCAATCTTGCGTCGAGCTATACGGATGAACGCTGTTCTCATGACAAACCTGGGAAAACCTGAAGATGTTTCAAGTTGGGATTGTATGATAAATTTTTATTGGATGTTTTCCCTTCAACATCAAAAGAACGATTCCATTGGCAAATCAGATTGCTGTATGAACTTTAATATGTCAATACTCAGGTGGACTTTGGTCACAGAATCCTTGTAGACCCCAGCAGAATTCCCATCTGAAGTCTTGCAGAATCCCTGGAGCACAGAGAAGAATCCCTTTGCCCTGTTTCCTGAATGGTGAGCCCCTTGGAGAGGTATCTTCCTCTCTGTCCTTGCCCCTTTGAAGATGCATTGCTGAGACTTAGAGGTTTTCTCCTTAACCCTTACTGAAGACTCTTGACCGATCTTGCATGCTGACGTTTTCCCTTTTGTACTTACTTTTTGCCCATCTCATTTAATAACTTGTTGTCTGAGATTCTCTTTTTCCTAATTCTTTCTGTCCTTTTTGTTCTTTTTGTCCTTTGCCCGCATGTGTGTTTCGCCCGCATATGTTTTCTTCTAATTGGCTTAACTCTAGGGTTTCCCTTGGCCAGTTAAATTGAACTTTGATAATTTGAATTGCCTTAATGCTGGTTAAAATTTAGCAACGTTTGTTTTTCATACATCAGATTATCTTATTGGTGTTTTGTATTGTCTTTGTCGAGTACCTAGTTCTCCTAATGTTAGTTCACCTTAACTTATTTTGTCACCTTGAACAGCCCTAGGTGATTCTGTATCTTTATAACTTTGTCTTGAGAATTGTCTACATGACTCTGAGCTTACATTTGTAATAAACCCCTTAACCTTATTCCTGATTGGTGATTTCATTGTGGGGCCACATTGGTCATCTGTGTAATTTAATTGGTTTGTATTGTTCAATTGTTGTATGGTTCTAATACATTCTATTATCACACAAAAGGAGAGTATCGGGAGTAATCCAACCCCACACTGACTCCCGTTTTAGCAAGAGACTGCAGACACACAAAGTGTGTGGGGTGGTGGGGGGCGGAGGGGAAACAGGTCTCTTATGGTCTGTTCACTGTACGCCAGTTAGGCGATTGCCTTTGTGGATGTGGACGTATGAGTGTGACGGGTGGATAAACCTATAAGGGAGTTCCCATTACAGACTAGGTTGTCTCACACACATTATATAGTCATGCTTCATCATATGACCACCTAGCCATACTCCGGTAAGATGATACTACCTGGGTGGACTTGACCTCGTTGCTAAAAAAACTTCAGAGGGAGTGCTGACATTTTATCTTGCTGGATAATACAAGGGATCCAGTTAAGAGTATTGATGGCCGTTACTGTGTGAGGCTCTGCCGGATTTAGGGCTCTAAGTTTACATTTATCTTGACGTGGTGGCGCTGGAAGGGCCCCCCTGGACCGGGAGCCCTCCAGATTACCGGAGTGCTACTGCCTGTTGCCGGGTTTCGGCTGCAGGCGTGCCAGCGAGGGAGCGGTGTGGAGCGGGCTGGGTTGGAGGCGGGCCTGCCTGCGGAGACCCGTCTGGCCACGTGGGCTGCCGCGCACTTACGCAGCAGCCGGGAAAGGGCCTTGGTGTCCCACCGGAGCAGGGCGCGAGGTGAGTGCTGCCCGGGGGGACCTTCAGCGGTCTCTTCGGGCCGCGGCCCCCCCAAGAGAGATCTGAGCAGCCCCAGCCTCGGGGTGCGCGGCCTGGTGGTGGTGGCCGCAAGGTTACGCGGCCTGGGTGGCTGGGCCTGCCCCGCTCTGGGAGCGGTGCGGTTGGCGGCCGCGCTGTGCTGGCTTGGTGGAGGCTGGCAGGGGCCCCCTGGTTTGGCGCTCATATCGGGGTGCAGGGGCCCCCATGATTCCATGCTGCGGCTCCGTCCAGTGGGGCGGGAGACCGGGCCCCGGGGATAGGCTGGCCTGCTCTGGACCTTCTGGCGCTGGGCCTTGTTGGACGGCCTGATAGTCTTGGTCGCCGACTGGTTCCTCGCTGACCCTCAACGCCTTTGCGGAGCTCATTGATTGGCCTGGGGACCTCTGGTACTTACCTGGTTCTGGCTGAGCACTGCCCCGGTTGGTGGCTGCTGAGAGTTCTGCTAGGGGTCCCTGGCTGAGCTCTGCGCTAATTGTTTGAATTGTCAGGTCATTGGAGCTAGGTGGTTCGTCAGCGGCTGGGCTCCCGGTGGAGTGCGCTATGGGCAAGGTGGAGCAGCGGCAGGCAAAGCTTTCTTTTGATGGCGGTAGGCGAAAGGGGGGCACCCCCATGCCATCGACAGGAGAGGTACAGATGGAGGAAGGGGCCTCGGATGCTTCCGTTCGGTCCATGTTTTTGGACCTCAAGAGCAGTTTGGCGGGAATTGATGCCAAGCTGGACCATTTGACAGAGCAGATGGATCGCATCTGAGCCCGGGTGGATGAGCATGATACCTGCTTCGAGCAACTCGAGTCGCGTACCTCGGAGATGGAAGACCAGAGACATGGTGAGAGAGAGCGCTTGCTGCAGATGGAGCGGGTGCTAGAGGTTATCAGGAATAAAAATGAAGATTTGGAGGCGTGGTCCCGGGGGAATAACGTCAGGATGCTTGGTCTCCCTGAGTCCACGGACATGGGCAGAATGGAGGACTTAATGGAGAAGCTGCTTGCTGACCTGTTTCCCGGTGAGCTTTCTCGTATGCTGGTGGTGGAAAGGGTTCATCGTTCGTTGAGTCCTCGCCACCCCGCCGCATCCTGTCATATTCCGCCTCTTAAATTATCGTGACCGTGATAGTGTGCTGCGACTGGCCCGGGTGTGTCGCCCAGTGCTCTATGGGAACACAAAGTTATATTTTTTTTCCTGACTATACTCTGACTGTGCAGGCGGCACGTAAGGCGTTTTTGCCAATTGAGCACTCTTTAAGCCTGACTGCAGCTCGTTTTTCACTTATATATCTGGCGAAGCTTCAGATACAGCATGGTGGCACTCTGCATTTCTTTCCGTATCCGGAGCTGGCGGCCAAGTTTGTTAAAACGCTTCCGCGGCGCTCCGCGACTGAGGGGGCTGGAGATCCTGGCTCGGAGCGGGTGAACCTTTGTGACACTGACTGACTGCCTCTGAGCTGAGGCGCCGCTGGACCCTGACCCCTGTTTGGAGTTATCGTCGTATTGCTCTTAATTTCCTATTTCGAAGCTGCTATGTCTGCATCTTTGTCTTTTTTTGCCCTTTGTTCTCTCCGGCCTGTCTGCTTCGCGGATGGGCTGGATGGCGAGCTCACGACCCTTGGATGAGTCCCTTAACTATGTCGTGGGCCCCTGTATATTTTCTTTGGGGGGTGAAGGGAGTATCTGCTTTGACCCGTTTGGGGGGTCTGCGTGGGTGGGTGTGTTCTTTGGTTGGTTGTTTATGTGTTGATTGGAGATATTGCTATTGTCTATTTGTAGTGAATAGATCTGGCAGGCGGCGACGAGTGGCACGCTGGCGGGGCGTATGGACATGTTGCTGGGTCATGGCAGGAGATGATGGTGGGGGTTAACTGTCTTACATGGATTGTGCGTGGCTTGAATGATCAGCGCAAGGTGCGGCTCATGTCTGCTTACCTTCGGCGTCATCATATAGATATATGTATGCTCCAGGAGACACTATTTGGATGCTTCCATGGTACATCGGCTGAGGGCTAGGTGGATTGGTGAGTGTCATGGTGCGGGGTTCTCGCGATACGCCAGAGGAGTGGCGATTCTGTTACGTAAGGGGCTGCAGTGGCGAACTCGTCAAGTGATAGTAGATCCAGATGGGTGTTATGTTTTGTTGAGTGGCACCCAGTTGTATTGGCCCTGTTGGCTGGTGTCGGTGTACGGTCCGAATGTTGATGACCCTGCGGCGTTAAAGACTGTCATGAGAGATGGAGCACTGGTTGACCTATGGAGGGTGAAACATGGGGATAAGAGAGAGGGCACGTGTGTCAACTATGTTCATAATAGCTGGTCTCGTTTAGAACGATGGCTGGGCACTCGGGATGTGGAGCTGTGGACGCAATCGGTGGAGCATTTGGCTCGGACCTTCTCGGATCACTCTCTGGTCAGGTTGCGGCTTTCCATACCTGGGCCCTGAGTGCTGCGTTTGCCTGGCGTCTGCCGCGGGGGGCACTTCGTGATGAGGTGTTTCGAGAAGAGATTCGTGAGGCTATCTTGAATTTCTTTGCTGAGAATCGCAGGTCGGTTGATTCGGCGGGAACGCTTTGGGAGGCCTTTAAGGTGGTCATTCGAGGAGAGTGCCTTTCCAAGCAGCATGGGGTGCTTCGTGCGTTACGACGGGAGTTGGCAGAGCTGGAGTTGCAGATATCTGAGCTGGAGGCAAAACTGGTGGCGGACTGGGCTGGCCAGACGGTGGCGGCTCTACGTGCGGCAATCTCTCGTTATGAGGAAGCCGCTCACCAGGAAGTTTGTTTTTTGGGTAAATATGCCAGGGCCCGGCATTATGGTGAGGGGGACAGAGCGGGTCGGACACTGGCGAATATTTTGCGTAAGCCTTGATCCAGTGGTTACATTACTGGAATAGATGGGCAGGGGGGCGAATGGGTACTAGGCACGGAAGGTGTAATGCAGGTTTTTACGAAATATTTCACGGATCTATACTCTGCCCCCTCTGGGCAAAATCTTGATGCGGCGCAGGCCTGTTTCTCAGAGATTAGTCTGCTTTGGTTCGATGAGGCTCGTAGAGCTTACTTGGACGAACCCTTCTCGGTGGAAGAGGGTAAGGCAGTTATTGGTGGGCTGCCTGGTGATAAGGCCCCGGGGTTCGATGGATGAACCCCTGCCTTTTATAAAGAGTACGCCGATATTCTGGCTCTGTATCTGCTGGAGGTCTACGCCAAGGCTTTGGAGGCTAGGTCTCTTCCTGCATCCTTGAGGGAGGCATTGATTGTTACGATCCTTAAGCCGGGTAAAGGACCCGTACAGTTGTGATTCGTATCGCTATCTATGAACAATGTGGACAATAAAATTCTGGCCAAGTTGTTGGCGTTGCGCTTGTAGCCCCTAATGTCGCGCCTGGTGGTTCTGGACCAGTCTGGTTTCATGCCGGAGGGGTCGAGGATGCATAATTGGCGTACCTTTTTTGCGGTGCTGGGTGGCCTTTCGGCAGACAATGAGGCTGCTGCTGTGTTTTTGGACGCGACTAAGGAGTTTGATTCATTAGCCTGGCCATATTTTTTTGCGCTCTTGGGCAGGGTGGGCATGAGTGTCCGATTTATAAAATTGATTTGCTTGTTGTATACGGATCCGGGTTGAGGTTGAGGCTGAATGGTTGCATTTCGGGCCCCTTTCCTGTGGCCCGGGGGACTCGTCAGGGATGCCCTTTGTCCCCGCTGCTTTTTGCTATCGCCATGCAACCATTGGCGGCCTATTTGCGGCAGCATCACAATCACAGGGGTCTGCAGTTTTGGCAACTACCGATTCTAATTTTGATGTATGTGGATGATATCGTGCTGTACGCGCGGGAGCTGGGTATGAACCTAGATGTCCTGCTGGCTGAGGTCGTTCGATTCGGCGGCTTCTCTGGCATCACGATGAATTGGTCTAAGTCGGTGGTGCTTCCCCTTACTAGTGGTACTGTGCGTTGCTTGTCGCAGTACCCCGTCGAATGGGCGGAGGGCCCGGTCCCTTCTCTGGGAGTATGGCTAAGCTGCGATGTAGAGACTTTGTGGCTTGCCAATTACGGCAGGTTAGTGGCTTGGCTGGAAGATAGGCTCGAGGTGTGGCGTATGTTGCCGCTTTCGCTTATCGGGCGCATCGGCATTGCTAAGATGGTTGTGCTGCCAAAATTCGTCTATCTTTTTGTCAATCTTCCGCTGGTGCTCACTGTGAGTTTCCTTAGGAGGCTCAGATCTGCTTTGGTGCGATTAGTGTGGGCGGGTGGGCAGCCTAGGATTGCCTGGGAGAAGCTGCACTGCTGTTTGAAATGGGGCCTTGCCGCCCCAGATCTGGAGCTTTATTATTACTGTACGGAGGCCAACTTCGCGTATTTTTGGATTCGTCCTCTAAGGTATTTGCCTTATCTTGCGCCTGAGAGCAATTCGGTGTGGCCGGATCGACTGACGAGAGTTCTTGGATGTATGTCTCGGACTCGTGCGAGGGGGATGGATAATGTGGCGTGTACTTCCGGGGCTTCGGCTGCTTTGGTGCGCCGGTCTGGGATGGGTGCGCCCTTTGCCCCTGCGATGCCGGTGCTGGACGTGCCATATGAGAGGATGTCTCGTGATGCTCGCCTGCGAGAGTTTCTTGATGCCTTTGAGTTGTCATTGCTGGGGGACTGGTTTGTGAACGAGTGCCTGCTCTCGCCGGAGGAGGCGTTGCGGGCTGGAGCTGACACTGTGCTGCACAGGTTATACTTACTGCGTGTCTACGCAACGCTCCGTGCATGGTTTCCTGGTCTCCCGGCCATGCCTAAGACCTGTCAGGCGCTCGAGTTGCTGTGGCAGACGCAGTCACCGTGAAGGCTTATCACTAGATTGTATGGGTGCATGCAGGAGCAGCGGAGGGCAGTGGTTGTGGCTGCTAAGGCTAAATGGGAGCTGGATGTTGGGAAGGTGCTTACTGAGGAAATGTGGAGAAGCTGCTGTGCGCACAGTGAATGCTGTCGCCTAATTATAGACTGCGGCTCATCCACCTTTAATTCCTGCACCAGTTACTCCTCGTGGCTTGTGTGACATGGGCCTTCGGGCTGATGCACGCTGTGAACGCTGCCATGCACTGATTTTCTGCATCTGGCGTGGAACTGTGCCGAGGTTCGTTACCTTTGGGAAGAAGTGATGCATGCCATTGCTGGAATGACTGGCTTGGTTTTGCCTTTTTCTCCAGTGTTGGCGTTGCTTGGGCTGCTGGATGGGGTGCCACCGGTATGGAGGCGTCTGGTGGGCATGTTGCTTTTACTGGCAAAGAGAAGGGTGGCGATGTGTTGGGGGCGGGGCAGTGTGCCACGTAGGGCTGACTGGCTGCGTGATGCTGCGTTTTGTCAGGAACAGTTGTCAATCTTTTGGGAGCAGGCCCCCGCGGGCTCTCGCCCTAGAGATATCTGGGCACCTTTTCGCGCTTTCTTGGACTCTCATGTTTGAATGGTGAGGGCTCTGGCTCTCTATGTCAAGTCACACTCTTGCATTGATTGGATCGGATGTTATTTCCTGCGAGTGCTGTATGTGCCGCTCGATGGTGGACCCTGCTGTTTGTGCCCGCTCTGCCGCCTCTACATTTCTGTCGGTTGATGTTGGTTATGTTTGCGCCCTGGAGAGCGTGGCGCGCGGTTCACCCTAGTGGTGTGCTTTTTGAGGCGTGTTCCTGGATGGCTGGGAGGCTGCCGGACTCTGTTGACCTAGATATGCTGAGATCCTTGATTTATTGTCCTATACCTCTGGCGGTCCCTTGCGATATTATGTGTACACTACTGTGTTTCCTTTGTTCACTGTCCAGCTCATGGGGCTGTTTTTGTTGTTGTATACTAAATTTGTATAAATAAATAAATTTAAAAAAACTATATCTATCTGCTGCAAGCCAGGCACTGAGTATTTATCTTAGAGAGAAGCCACCTCCTGGGGGGGTGTTGGGGATTTGGTAACTAAATAACACACATGTAATAGAAAAAAATACATGTAATAGAAAAACATGCAGAGGTACTTATCTCAAGAAAGGATCAAACAGGGGCCCACTGGGGGAGTCACAGACTTACTACTCCAAAGGCAGCAACTCGATAATGCACCTATGTGGACCTCATCCCAGCCGCTTGCTCAATGAGGCCTGAGCACGGCGAGCTTTAAGTAATAGATCCCAGAGGGCTCGTTAGTCCCGATTGCGATCACGTATGCCCTTCGGCTATGGCGCCGTTGTAGCCTGACTTCCAGGGATCCTGGCCGCTGGGAACGCGAATCCCAGCGGCAGGGTGGGCCGGAAGCAAGCGCTGTTTAGTGAACTAGAGACGCTGTGCATCTACCCGTGCCTGTGACCACTGGGAATTGAAGTCCCAGCGATCGGAGGACCCCTTGCCGGAAAGGTTGCTATAGCAACCAAGAGCCCGTGCTAATGCTCCGAGGAGCAACTGATCCTGTCCATGCAGCTGACAGTATTGTGCTCTACACTGGTTGGGAGAACAGGGGACACATTATCTAATAAATCTTGTATCATGGGGGGGTTGTTAGGTTGGAAAGGGAGGGAGAGGGGGAGGGGAGAGGAGAGAGAGAAAAAGCCAGGGAATGTGAAGGAAAAAAGGAGAGGGGAGAAGGGGAAAAAGAAGCAAAGAAAAGAAAGAAAGAAGAAAGAGGAAAAGAAAAAAAAAGAAAGAAAAAAGAAAAGAGGAAGAGGAGGAAACAAGAGAAGGTGGGGGAAGAGAGCAGCACAATAAACAGGAGGCAGTGTGGAATGATCTGGTGGGGAGAAGAAAACGGGGGGGAGAAATGAGGGGGAGGGATGTGGGGGTCAGTTTGAAGTAAGGGGGTGAGAGAATGGGGGAGTCTGGAAGGGGGGAGTCTGGTGAAGGGATAATGAGGGAGGAGAGCAGCGAGGAGGGGGGCGGGATCAAGTACCTGTGATTCGGCCCCTGTGGGGGGGGCAAGAGAGAGTGCTACTAAAGGACGGACCTACAGGGCTGACCATTGGATATCATCGTTGAGTCCTAAGGTGTCTGTGTGCAATCTCCATACACATCTCTGTTCATACTATAACAGTTTTTGTTTCATATTCAGGTTGCTGAGTTTGTCTATAACATACCACGCCATGTCGTCGGGAGTATGACTGCTCTGAATGTAATGATCCGTTAGACGGGTTGCATCCCGTCGGCATCTGATGGTACTTTGGTGTTCACAGATACGCGTACCCACTCTCCTGGTGGTCATGCCGATATACATGAGTTGACAGTGGCATTTTATCATATAGTTGACGTTCCTGCGATTGCAGTTTGTGAGTGTCCTCAGCTACCAAGGGGTCTGTAGACCAAGTTCTAGTTTGATAATCTTTTTTGTGAACTGGCAAACACTACAGTTGCCACAGGGGAAGTGACCCGTGGGGGGCTGTAGTTGCCATAACTTAGTTTGTTTATTCACAGGGGTCCTATCACGTGGGCGCGTGTGGACTACCATGTCACGGATGCTTTTTTAAGGCATTGAGCAGGGGATCAAGAGGTAATCCTCCAGATGTTAAGATCTTCCTTAATTATCTTTTTAACTGTATTAAACAATGGATTAAAGGTGGTTACACAGATTAGGCTGCCATTCTTTTCAGCTTGTATGGATGGTTGCAGCAACAGGTCCCTGTGGCTAAATCGAGCTCTTTTTTCAGCTCTTCTAGTAAGATGGGCCGGATAGCCTCTAGCCTGGAGTTTTTTAGTGAGTTTCTTGGCGTGTTTGGTGTACTCTGTCACTTCTGAGCAATTACGTCGTAGGCAGAGAAATTGACCTACTGGCAGGTTCTTTTTCAAAGAGCCTAGGTGAAAGCTCTGGAATTGGAGCAGGATATTCCTGTCTGTTGGTTGATAGAAGGCTTCCGTCTTGAGGAAGCCATCCTTTTCAGATATAAGAAGATCAAGGGGGGAGAGTTCTGTGTCACCTATAGTTGATGTAAATCTCAGGAAGGGATTTAAAGCATTTAGCCACGTTGTCACGTCTTCTCTTGTACCTGTCCAGATCAAGAGGATGTCATCGATATAACGTTTCTATAACCTGATTTGGTCATAGTACGGATTCTCTTCATTTAGGACAAATTGTTTCTCAAAGTGGTCTACGTAGAGACAGGCCAGACGTGGGGCAAAAGTACTGCCCATCGATGTTTTATGTACCTGAAGATAGTGGCTTTTGTTAAATTTAAAAAAGATTCTTGTGAGTGCTATGTGAGCAAGGTCTAGAATAAACTCGGGAGGTCATATGATGAAGCATGACACTATAATGTTTGTGAGACCACCTAGTCCGTAAAGGGAACTCTCTAATGCATCCTATGCAGGGTCCAGAGATCAGTTAACCTTGTTGAGCACTGATTCCTGCAAAAGATGAAAATGCTCCAGCATGTTCATTTCGAATGGCTCAGAAATTGAATGCTGTCTCTACTTAAAAAATGTAACCCTAGCAACCTGAAATTGATGTTAGTGCGTCAGTACAAGTCAGGGTCCTCGCTCACCTAGAAGAAGGCAACGTGATGCTCAAAGTCCTCCCCGACATCTCTGAAAAACATCTTATAAGCTGCAGTATACCTCATCAAAGGCTTGAAGATGATTGACAATAGCAGTTCAACACTGAAGAAACTACTTGGGCTCCTCTGCAAACCTGCATCATGATGGGGACTAAGCTACATCAGCCTCAAAGCCATCAGAAACAGCACCCCTGGGTGAGGAACTAACAACCTCAGATAGAAAATGCCAAGCATGGAACAGGACATCTCTAGATTGAAGAGAAAGAAACGGAAGAAGGAAAACACCAGCAGACAGCTCTTCTCTTTCCAGGCAACCAGGATCTGGGCGTCACCATTAACAGAAGAATAACCAGTGCCTCCCTCAGGTTCAGACAGGAATTAAAAAACATTTTTTTTCAGAATGCACTTCCTCCTCACACAGGATCATCTACCTGTGTGTAAGTGATCTTGAACTGTATTTCATGGTTCAAACCAATGTTTAGTATTGTGTTGCTTCCCATTCAGTTTGGCACTACACAAATACTAATACCTGGTGATATTAACATCTATAGAAGAAGGAGTACAGCATACTATAAACTTGATAAATAATACTGAAAAATAAGAGCTGGTGGGCAAAACACAAGTAGACCACAATTAGGCATTTAGTCAGACTATTTGGTAGTAGGCTCCTTTTGGCAAGATATTGCAACTGGCAACCGGTCACCGACTTTAAGGCAGTAGCCGATGTGGTGTCACCTTTGCCACCACCATTCATCCACCAATCCTCTGAAATGGCCTGGCAGACCGGAGGTTGGTGGTCGTGTGATGATGGGATCCACCAGCTCAAAACCAGTGATATCCCCAATCTCCAGTTTCTCAGGGTACATCCTGCTGCCTCCCACACACACCTTGTAAGCCGAGGGCATCTCTGTGGATTCCCACTGATCTAGGGAGTGGTGGTTGGCTCCTGTTACTCCTGTACATTGAAGCTCGTTGGTAATCCCAAGGATTACCTTTCCATGGTTGAGAAAGGGAAAACCCAGTGCATGACTCAATATCTTACAACAGAAAATTTTGAAACTCAGCCGTTTCTCCACAGGATACTAACACGAACAAAAAGAGAAACCAATAGTTTTGGAACATTCCCATTGTTAAAATTAAAATACAACAAGTTGGGAAGCTTAAAGTCCAACTAGCATTTAGTTGAAAATAGTAAGTAGTACAGCAAAAGATCAAAGACAATTGTCATTTCATCTGACCAGAGCTCTCGCTAGAAAATGGTCAGTTGGAGCAAAGAGCTAAAGTCCATGGAAAATCAACCCAGTATATATATGTTTTCTCTCTATATCCATTAGTGAAACTTGTATATGTGACATAAACATGTAATTCTCAGAGAAAACCTATGTAATGCACAGGTGACAGGATCTTCCCCAGAGGAAGAGTTGAATACTCTTGAGAGGAAGGTATTATCTGCTGCACTAGTGGCATTATTCTCACAAAATCCTGCACTCACTTGTCAGATTGGGAGCCTGAGCAGGCTCTATATATCCCAGCAACTGTGTTGCTGGGCTGGAGAGAGCCTTCTGCACATGTGTGTTTGGCTGAGCCCAGACGGCCGACCAAACACACATGCGCTCTGAGGGGAAGTGCTGTGCACTCCCCCTCACTCCTCGTCACCCCTGTGGCTCCACCCCTTTATAAGGAAATGATAATAAACACTGTTTATTATTGTTTCCTCGCAAAGGTTTGCAGCTGCTGGCGGGGAAAGCGACGCTCCTCCGCCCTAATGGAGGAGTCGCCCCTGTCTATATTTGATTCAAGTAGTTGATACATTCAGAGCTGTACGTCTGGGTAATAACACAACATTATTTGAAAGTACATCAGCACAACACATACAAGATTTTACATTTGTTTACACACATCCCTGACATGCCTGAAACTATGCATTCAATTCTTGTCTTACTGTCTCTCGTCAAAATTGCATTACTGCACTGGCCCTAACATGATCCTTTTTCCTAAATTTCAAACGGCCCAAAACACTGCAATTTGTTTGATTTGAACCCTTATCAAATATGACGATGTATTCACTGAATGTCGAAATCTTCACTGGTAGGCTATGGAGCAAATTATTCATTTTTAATGGCCGTGCTTCATTTGCAAGGCATTCTACCATACTGGTTCACCCAGTCTGACTGGCCCCATTGAACCTTCTTAGGATGGTCGCACCGCTCTGGAGCCTATTCCTTGTGTGATAGATCCTTTACCCAGTCCAGTGCCAGAAAGCTATGTAAAAACAGTGTGAGTGGTTAAATGGGGCTGAAATCTGTTCTTCCCAAGTAGAGTGATTGAATTCAGATTCTCGTAAAAAAATAGCTTATGGTTGGTTTTCTACGAAGCTGCCCAGGCTGACCTCCTGCTAAGGGATCATATCAACCATCGCGTCTGAACAGGTTCAATCTTTGCTAATTCATTGCCACCTATCAATATTTACTCATACACTTCTTTTTCAAAGCACATTCTTATTTCCGAGTTTTGTCGCATTATCAACAAACCTTAAGAATCACTTCCACACATTAAGAACAATAGCTGAAATACTGATTTACCTTCACACAGATTCACTCTTTGCCTACCTGAACAGAAGTACGAAATGACCTTCACTTCACTTTGCATTTCTTTGCCAGCTAGTGCTTATCATTTTAGATACAGCACACAAATAAAGCATATTTTACGCATGTTTTCGTTTTCAATCGCATTCTTTTCTCGCGTGGATTTAGTGTTATAAAAATAAACTGTATGACCTACTTATGATCTCGAGCTGTGTGTGATTAGTTATTGGGTTGCTTAATTGCAGCTGGGGTGGGGCTGGTGCTAGTGTTCTTCATAGGCCCACACGTTCCAAGATTGTTCATTACACCAGTTCATATATTTAAATTTTTTATGTGCAGCGAGTCAGCATTGAGCATTAGTTCTTTGTATTATTTATGCGGGTGCTGTAATTCTCTGCACCTGTTGGTTTTTGTGACATTCCAGTGAAGTTGCTATTAGTGGCCAGTTTGTAGTGTGTCACTTATGTCAAGGCTGGGCGGATGTAGGACTGAGGCTGCTTGGCTTGAAGTATTACTTGAGCAACAGTGGGTGTTTCCTTTGGTGAACTGCCCTTCTTCAACCTCTTATACGTCTGTAGGTGTGTCAGTGGATGGATTTGCATTGCTTCTCAGTGCAGCTCATTCATTTCTCTTGCCACAGCAATTTTTGGAACTATCCAATATCTTGTGTCAAATCTTTGAACATACCCACATTTGCATCTCTGTGGTATGTTCTGACCGCAGAATAGTCCACTGATGTAGTGTAGTTTCTGCTGGCCTGTTACCACTGCACACATTTCCAAATTGTGTTTTGTGGAGGTCAAAATCAATCAATCAATCAATCAATCAAGGATTTATAGAGCGCACTACTCACCCATCAGGGACTCAAGGCGCTTGGGGGAGGGGGGGAATAGCTACTGGTCGAAAAGCCATGTCTTGAGGCGTTTCCTGAATGATAGGAGGTCTTGGGTCTGGCGGAGGTGGAGCGGTCGGGAGTTCCAGGTCTTGGCGGCTAGGTGAGAGAAGGCTCTTCCTCCAGCGGTGGTGGGGGACATAGGCGAGCGCGAGGTTGGCGGAGCGAAGGTTGCGGGTGGGGATGTGAAAGGTGAGTCTGTTGTTGAGGTAGGCAGGACCTGTGTTGTGGAGGGCTTTGTGTGCGTGGATGAGGACTTTGAAGGTGATCCTCTTTGGTACTGGTAGCCAGTGTAGGTCTCTGAGGTGGGGTGAGATGTGGTCGCGGCATGGGACGTCTAGAATGAGGCGGGCGGACGCGATCTGGATTCTTTGCAGCTTTGTTTGGAGTTTATTTGTTATTCCCGCATATAGGGCGGTTTCTGTAGTCCAGTCGGCTTCTGACCAAGACGTGGGTGACAGTTTTCCTGGTTTCAACGGGAATCCACTTGAAGATTTTGCGGAGCAAGCGGAGGGTGTTGTAGCAGGAAGAGGAGATGGCATTGACCTCCTGAGTCATGCTGAGTTTGGAATCCAAGATGAAGCCCAGGTTGCGTGCGTGGGTGGTGGGTGGGGGTGCGGATCCTAGGGAGGTGGGCCACCAGGAGTCATTCCAAACTGAGGGGTTTGTGCCAAAGATGAGTATTTCTGTCTTGTCTGTGTTTAACTTGAGGTGGCTTAATTCCATCTATCTGGCGATGGCGTGAAGGCCATTGTGGAAATTGTCCTTTGCAGTTGTAGGGTCTTTCGTGAGGGAGAGGATGAGCTGAATGTCGTTATCCATTGTGCACAGTTAAGTTGTGAATCAGGAAGTCTTTCATATCAGCAATTCTGAGACTAAGAAAATCGTTAGCTTTGATTGTCAAGTAAACAGACGAGGCACGATATAGGCACAGTGCAGTTGAAATGCTGAAGTTAACGGAGTTCTCAAATGTCCAGGGGGGATGGAAATATTCTCTTCCACAGCCCTAGTAGACATTCCGCAGAGGAAGGCCTTCTTTCAGCAATGCAAGACTGCTCGAACATGGTGCAGTTGCAAATGGGGTAGGCTTTGCCCAGTATAGTCAATATAGGCTACAGACTGGTGGGGACATCAAGCCTTAACGTGAACAGAAGTTTATATGTCAAACCCTTTTAGTTACACTGTGACATCCCTCCAAACCACAAAACGGTTGATGGTAGGCGCTGGATATCTCAGCAGTGGTTTCTTGTCCAATCAAAATGGCTTCAAAGATCATTGATTAAAAGGAGTCTCATCCAACTGGCGAGTTACTCTTGTGGCTCAATATTAGATGGAGAAACAGGGTGCAGAATTCGACCTTCCAGGACAGATTTCCTTCCTGGGTTAGTCAGATTCCTATTCAGCTGGTTTAAAAGAAAAGCAGATAGAAAGGTGGAAGCATCTGGAGCTACTCCCAGGGTGAGCAGTAGCTTTGAGACATTTGATAAAATCCAATCATTTTAAATTGGCGATTACTATAAAAAAGTTACTCTTTATAAAAATATCAATTAGACTTCTGTTTTGAAAAAGCAATTTGCAGCTCACTGCTGTCACTAAGTAATTCTACTCGCCACTAGATGTCCTAGGATTGGGGCGAGCCAAGGCTATGATGAGCAAGAGGGTGCAAATCTAGAACAAGCATTGTCAAAGCCAACAGATCTTCCCCATGTGAGATCTATTGGCTTTGTCAAAGTGTTTTAGCCATGCTGTACAGAAGCGCAGTTGTTGTGCGAAAACACATTATTTGTGCTTTTTTAAAATTAATTTGTCATACTGCACAGCATATATGCTGCTTTACAACATGGCGAAACATTGACATGACCAACAGATCTCGTCCCGTGGGTGAGACCTATTAGCTTTGACAATGCTTGTTCTAGAATCACACTACTAGAGAGTTGTGAGGGAGATTAGAAAAATATATTTGGTGGGAATAGAATTTCCTTTTACGGACTAGGTGGTCTCACACACTATATAGTGTCATGCTTCATCAATTTCCCCCCCCCCCTACACTTGTCATAGCACCCACACCACGTATTCTCTGACCCCAAACAGGTCCAGGAGCCCACGGTCATTCTCCCGTGTACAGAGCTCTACATTATCGGTTAACCCCATACTTTCTTGTGATAACTAGTCTTTCAAACGAGGGAGCTAGTATGGGACGCTTCCCACCAAATATATTTTTCTAATCTCTCTCACAACTCTCTAGTAGTGTGATTATAGTCTGAGCAGCCCCATGCTGCGAGAGTCTCAAGTCTTTATCTCAGGTAGTCCCTGATATTGGACTCATGTTCTGAGGAATACTCTTATTACCAGGCAGGACCCAACATAGCCGGTCTGCCTCCCCTTGCCCGTACACCAGCAACCAACCCCACTCTCCCCCTCCTCTCTTTTCCCCCCTCACCTACTAGGCTTAGATTCAGACATAGATACACCGTGCCAGCACTCATAAACATGGCAGAGGGGCTTTCATTTGATGATGAAGAGGTGACTGCAATTCTCTCAGCACCATCGCTCCTGGGCGATGCAGCCCTCTCAAAAAGTCTGTCCCAACTAGGGGATTGGGACACGCTAGCAGAACTCAAACGATCACAGGTCAAGACAATCCTACACGGGGCCGTTCTGACTGAATACCTACGCAGTAACAAGGCACCCAATGGCCTTATCGTATCAAATGAGCCACGCATCTTCCTGGAAGATCTTGAATTCAGGAAGGACTGGGCATTGATTGCATGGAAGTGCACACAAGACTGGCTGGTCCTGATAATCAAAACAGCGACCCACCTGTCTGAAGCACTCCTGATACAGATAAAAACCAGTGAGAGTAACCTAAAAACAGGCGTCCGCATCCTGTCCTTCAAGAAAAAATTGGAAGAAACCAACAAGAATATAAATGAATACAGGGAATATCTGACCCAGCAGAAGATCTCCAAGTTCCAGAAAGATCTAAAACGGTTCTCACAAGAGAAAGTATACCTATATACAAATCCCAAATACATACCAAAAGGCACCATGGGGGTCATTACAACCCTGGCGGACGGTGTTAAAGCGGCGGTAAGACCGCCAACAGGCTGTCTGTCTTTTTTTTTGTATTATGACCATGGCGGTAACTGCCATGGTCATCCGCCGCTTCACCATTCCGCCCACGAGGGCGGAGACGACGGCTGGGCTGGAGACCTGGGTCTCAAGCCCGGCGACCGTCACAATACCACCGCCAGGTATTTCGACCCGGCTTACCACCGTGGATTTGCAGCGGTAGGAACCGCCAAGAAATCCATGGCGGTAAGCCCTATCAGTGCCAGGGAATTCCTTCCCTGGCACTGATAGGGGTCTCCCCCACCCCCATCCCGACTCCCTCCTCTACACCCCCCACCACCCCTGCCATCCCCCAAAGGTGGCAGGGCCCCCCTCCCCACCCCGAACCCCAACATCACATCACATAACTCACACACACACAACACGCACGCAGGCACCACCAACACACATACACGCACACACACCAACATACATGTCTACATCCACACACTCAGTCAGACATGCACACCCATATACAGACATACACGCACACATCCATACAGACATACATACAGACATACACGCACTCATTCCCACCACACGCAACACCCCCGCAAGCATACACGCACTCACATACACAGACGCACACCCCCATGCACCCACACAACACACAACACCCCCCCACCCGCTCCCCTAACGGACGATCGACTTACCTTGCTCCGCCGACACCACACCGCCAACAGAACACCGCCACGCCGAATCACAGGACGTGATTCAGTGGGCTGTGTTCTGTTGGCGTGGCGGTGGAGGTAGAGCAACCTCCACTTCCCCGCCGCCCGCCAGTATGGCTGTTGGCGGCTCTCCGTCGTAAAAAGGACGGAGAGCAGCCAACAGTCATAATACGCCGAGCGGCAAACCGTCACTACTGGCGGTCTTCCGCATGGCGGTCCCTCGGCGGTCTTGTTAAAAGACCGCCAAGGTTGTAATAACCACCCATGTCCGACAACTCCACCAACAAAAATACCAGTTCGGACACTGACAGCGATTCGTCTAGCCAGACACGACAGCGCTGAGGGCGTCGAGGCCAATACAGGGGAGATGGAATTACCCACCAATGATACCCTCATACCCCCCGCCTTTGAGTCAGCAATGGGGCTGGCCAGCACAGTATAGACTACCCTCCAACTTTCATCCGTGCCCCCCATTCTTCCAAAATCTGGGACAATGGTCCTTTCCTCATCAGCCTCCCCCTTTTTTAGACAGAGGCCAAGGGAGGGGAAAAGGGAAAAGGAAAGGGGTAAACTGGAAACCAAGAGACGAACCATCGGAGCCCCCTCGGGAGAATGCTCCGGGAACAAGCAAAACACAGTAAAGACCGCAACAACTAGGGGAAGGGACAATATTGTTAACTTGAGCAATAGAATCATCGACCCGGTCGAATCTAAGGCACTCAATAAAGGCCTCCATTTCGTCCCTACCCCTAAAATAGACCTTTTCAAGACCAGGACCGAAATTGACGAACTCTTCCGCAAAATCCGCCTCAAAACGTTCTTCCTTGACAGAGAATTTGTAGAAACAGACCGTAACACTGGCTTACGCCCTAAGTCTACTTTCTGTCCGACAACCGGACAGATGCCTCCCGAGGTTCTAGCCTTTGAGAAATCAGTGTCCCATAAGATCAACGGGCTGACAGAGTCCGGGCATGATACCTTTCACAACATAAGCTCAGAGGAGCTCACAGCGTTAAAACGTCTCTCAACAGACCCTTCAATTATCATCAAACCAGCCGACAAAGGCGGGGCCACGGTAATTCTACCATCAACTATGTACAGAGACGAATGCAAGCATCTACTGAACAATAAGCATCATTATAAATGCCTGTCCCGAGATCCGACCCCTGATATCCAGGAAGAGATTGCCTTTATGGTTAATAAAGGAATCGAAAATGACTGGATCACTAAACACGAAGCAGCATTCCTGATTTAACCCAACCCAAAGACACCGTATTTTTACATACTTCCAAAGACACACAAAGGGAAGATTCCTCCCCCCAGGAGGCCCATCGTATCTGGGATAGGCTCTATCCTTGAACCTCTTTCCCAGTTTTGCGATGTATTTCTCCAACCATTAGTGAAGCAAATCCCCACCTATCTGAAAGGTACCACTGACGCCTTGGTCCTCCTCGACTCAATGCCATTCGACAAAAACACCGAACTTCTGATCACATTGGATGTAGAGGCCCTCTACACCAACATCCCCCAGGAAGCAACCCTGGAGGTTATATGTGAGCTGTTAGAAAGAAACGCGAATGACTCATGCACACCACCGGAATACATTCTGGACCTAGCTCACTTGGCCTTGACTATGAACTATTTCGAGATCGAAAATCAGTTCTTCCTACAGACACAGGGGACCTCTATGGGAAGTACCTTTGCCCCTAGTCTGGCCTGTCTCTACGTAGACAACTTTGAGAAACAAGTGGTACTCCATGAGGACAACCCATACCTGGAGCATATCACACTCTGGAAACGGTACATTGACGATATCTTGCTCATCTGGGCAGGATCCAGGGATGAAGCACACACTTTCATAACCTGGCTCAATATGGCAAATCCTTTCTTGACATTCACGATGACCATAAGGAATGACCAACTGCCCTTCCTCGACCTCTTAATCCATGAAAGTAATGGTGTGTTGGCCACAGAGGTCTATCAAAAACCGGCGGACCGGAACAATCTACTACAATTTAAGAGTTTCCACCCTAGATCCCTGAGAGAGAATCTACCATTAGGGCAATTTCTGCGACTACGACGCAATTGCTCAAAAGTTTCAGACTATCATAAGCATGCGGACGCCTTATCCGCTAAACTACTAGAGAGAGAGTACCCCAACCATGTGATTAGGAGAGCTTATAAAAGAGCACGCAATAACAATAGAGACCAGCTATTGCTACCCAGAATTAACAAACCAAAGACAGAGCAGATAGTTTGCGTGACTACGTTCAATCCACTATCCAACAAAATCCAAAAGATGATCAGAGAAGGGTGGAAGATCCTGACATCAGGTGGTCTCCCCGTCGAACAATCCCTGCATGCATTCAAAAGAGCTACTAAGATTCGTGACATGGTAGGCCACAACAGGCCCATGAAAAAAACCCCGATAAGACAAACCACCTTGTGGCAGATACCAGCACCAACCGGCCACCACCTGTGCGGGAACTGCAGCGTATGTAAATTCACACGGAAATCCACCACTGTAGAACTTGGTCTACAAACCCTGTGGCGTCAAAAGACATTTACAAACTGCAACAGCAAAAACGTGGTTTATTTGATCATATGTCCTTGTGAACTCAAGTGCATTGGTATGACAACAAGAAAGGTCAGCACTCGCATATGCGAGCACAGGAGTACGATCAGATGTAAACGGGATGCTACAAAACTAACAAGTCACTACGTAGCTAATAACAACTCCCCAGACGACATACAATGGACGGTATTAGAACAACTGCCACCCACAACCAAGAACATGCCACAGAAGCTACTCTATTTTGAGCAACGCTGGGTCTGGAGATTACATACAGACACCAGCGGGCTGAATGATGACATTCCATGGGCCTCACTCAACAAATGACCTTTCATTTTCCACCTTCCGTCCCCCTCGCAACCCCCTCCAACCGCCCCTCCTTCTCTTTCCAACCAACCCCCCCCTTTCCAAATCCGGCCCTTCGTCCTTTCTCTCACACTCCTGCTCCTCGCCCTATCCTCCTCCCTTCTCGTCCTGATCCTTGTTTTTCTTTTCTTTTCATTCCCTCCCTTTCTTCCCCTGTACCTTCCAAACCCTACCCCTACTCTCTACTCTGCCCTTCTTCCCTCTTGCTTTCTTCCTTTCCCCTTTCTCCTCTCTCCCCCCTGTTTCCCCCTTCCTTCCTCCTTTCCTCCTCCCTTTCTTCTCTTCTGTTTTCTGTTTTCCTCTCGCCCCCCTTCTTTCCCTCTTCCTCTCTTCCCCCCCCTCCTCTATCTGATTTCTTTCCGCTTTCTTTTCAAGCCCTCTCTTTTCCTTGTTCCTCCTTCTCGAGGTCTCTGCCCTTCTTCCCTCCTTCTTTCCCTTTTTCTCCTCTTCCCTCCTCCTTTCATTCCCCCTACCTTCCTCCCATTCTCCACCCTTTCCCTCTTTCCCCTTTGCTCTTTTCTTTTTTCCCCTTTCCCCTCCTCACCCCCTCCCCCCCTTTTTCCCTCCCCTCCTTCCACCCACCCCCGCCTCCAGCATTCCTCTTCCCTTTGTTTATTTTTATTTTTATTTTTAACCCCCGTTCCAGCAGTGATATGCCTGTGACTGGGCATCGTTCCCCAGCGAAGGCTACAACATCACCGCCCTGCTTTGCATCTGGGGACTACTATCCCCAGATGCCTTAGAGCATACACGCATGCGCGCCGCCTCTACTTCCTGGCCCCTAGGAGACGGTGCTCGACGCAGCGCGCTTCACCCCATCCTGCGATGCGTCTGGGTACTACTATCCCCAGACGCCCTAGCGCACTCACGCATGCGCTCCGTCTCACGTTCACCTCCTCGAGACTGGCTTCACCTGGCTCGAGCAATTACTTGCAGGTGTGCTTAATCAAATACGGACATATAATCCGCCCCTCCACTGGACTCCATACCTCAAGCGGTCCAGCGAGGGGTCGGGATAGGCGCACAGCGAGCGCCTCCTTTGATGCAGTAAGTACCGTTGCACTTACTGTACGGCAGATCACCAGCAACAACTCAGATAAGGCGGAATGTCTGAATGTTTGAATGCACTTGTTTTTTCCCCCCTTTTTTAACTTGTATGTACGAATGTTTGTGGTTCACCTAACCAATTGATATTTACTAGAGACTTTTAAGTTCCTCCTACATTAGATGAATATTGATCTTTAGCTGTCAGCCAGGTGCGTTAGCCTCTCTACAGTAGGCACCTCCACAGCCCCCAACTAGCAACAAGGGCTGGGCATTCTCCCCACCATTTTCAATGGACACCTAATGTGTATACATATTTATTCATTTCATTCAAACAACTGGTCACCACACCCTCTTACTCAGCAGGACACACGCTGGACGCAATCTTCACCTCAAGCCAACACTTAGACTACACCCACACCACCGAACACCTCTGGACAGACCACCGCTGCGTCTACTTCTCCTTCAACAACCCCCACACACACTACCATCAACACACCACACCCTACCGCATGTGGGACAAGATCCCCACAGAACGACTAAACTCCCAACTGGCCCACAACCACCCGACACAAACGACCCCAGCGCAGGAGCACACAACCTCTCCAAATTGATCACTACCTGCGCAGACACACTAGCACCCCTCAGAACACACATCACCACCCGCAACATCAAGAACGCCCCATGGTTCACCTCTGAACTCCAAGACTCCAAGTGCAAATGCCGCCAAGTGTAGAAAATATGGAGACTAGAACCCTCCTCAACCAACTTCTCCACACTCAAAACCAACATTCGCACCCATCACCAACTCATACGCACTGCCAAAAGAGATCACTACAAGACACGCCTTGACAACAACCCCCAAAACATCAAAGAACTCTTCACCATCATCAACGAACTTGCCAAACCCAAAGCCAGCAACATAGACCCCACACACACACAGCCCTTTCCAACCACTTCCTCCACAAAATCCTGGACATCCACAACAGCTTCATATCACACACACCCACCACACATACATCTCTCCCACCCAACTCAACCCCCCCTCAATCCCCCCCACCACACTATCCACATAGACCCCTACCACACACGAAGAAACCGAAAAAAACATGAACTCCATCCACTCCGGCTCCCCCACCGACCCCTGTCCACACCGCATCTACAACAAAGCTAGCCCTACCATCGCCCCCATACTCTACAACATAATCAACTCCTCTTTTGACTCCACCACCTACCCAGACCCCGGGAAGCACGCAGAAATTACTGCTCTCCTAAAAAAAAAAAAAGCCAACCTGGAGATCCTCTCCAACTACCGCCCCATCTCCCTCCTCCCGTTCCCCGCCAAGGTTGCAGAGAAATTAGTCAACACTCGCCTATCCCACTTCCTCGAAGCAACCAACACCCTTGACCCCTCACAATCTGGGTTCCGCAAGAACCACAGCACAGAAACCGCCCTCATCGCATGCAATGACGACATCAGGACCAAAGTCGACAAAGGCGAGACCGTCGCACTCATCCTCCTAGACCTCTCCACAGCTTTTGACACCGTCTGCCACCACACACTCCGCACACGCCTCCACAACATAGGAATCCACCACAAAGCCTTAGACTGGCTCTCCTCCTTCCTCACCGACCGAACCCAGAGAGTCCGCCTCCCACCCTTCCACTCCAACACTACCAAGATCACCTGCGTAGTCCCCCAAGGGTCCTCTCTCAGCCCCACACTCTTCAACATCTACATGATCCCCCGAGCCAACATTCTCCGAGCACACGGAATCACCATCCTCTCATATGCAGATGACACCCAACTCATCCTCTCCCTCACCCGCAACTCCACCACCGCCAAAACCAACCTACACGCTGCACTCCTAGACACCGTCAACTGGATGACCGCTAACCATCTCAAGCTCAACTCAAACAAAACCGAAGTCATCATCTTCGGCCCCAACAAAACCACATGGGACGCCTCCTGGTGGCCCACCGTCCTAGGCCCCGCACCCACCCCGCAACCCACGCACACAACCTCGGCATCATCCTCGGCCCCGCCCTCTCCATGACACAGCAAATCAATGCTCTAACCTCCTCCTGCTTCCACACACTCGGTACCCTAAAAAAATCCTTCAAATGGATCCCCTCAGAGACCAGAAAGACAGTCACCCACGCACTCATCAGCAGCAGACTGGACTACAGCAACGCCCTCTACGCCGGCACCACACTCAAACTCAAACGCAAACTCCAAAGAATCCAGAATACAGCCGAGCGCCTCGTCCTTGGCCTCCCCTGACACGAACGAATCTCACCACACCTCAAATCCCTACACCTCCTCCCCATAGACAAGAGAATCACATTCAAGATCCTCATCCACGCATACAAATCCCTCCACAACACCGGCCCAACCTACCTCAATGAAAGAGTAAACTTCCACACTCCCACACGCAACCTCCGATCAGCCGACCTCGCCCTAGCCACAGTCCCCCGCATCCAGCACACCATCACAGCTGGCAGGTCTTTCTCCTACCTCGCCCCCAAAACCCGGAACTCCCTCCCCACCGACCTTCGCAAAACCAAAGACCTACTGGTCTTCAGAAAGAACCTCAAGACTTGGCTGTTCGACCAGTGACCCTACCGGCCCCCCCCCAGCTCCCCCCCCAGTGCCTTAAGACCCTCACGGGTGAGTAGCGCGCTCTACAAATTTCTTTGATTGATTGATTGATTGATTTCTGAAACAGATGTAATTTATGTCTCTATTCCTTCCTTTCTTTTCCCCCTGTTTTCCCTCTCCCCCCTTTCCCTTCTACCCCTGGTTCTTCTTCTTTTCCCCTCCCCCCCAGAGTGTGACTATAAGGAGACACTCCCCCTCCTGGAATCTGAGGCTAGTTGCCTCAATAATTAGGGTAAGGATATTCTTTTCTCAACCACGTTTTCACTGTGTGCTCCGCATGACTTTGGCTTGCCGTGGCACCTGTTTTTATGTATATCTATATTTAATTCTGAAATAGAGTGTGTTGTGCTGTGTTTGGCTTATGAATTTACAATTTTTATCCCTTTAGGCCACCGCAAGGTAGTTCCTTATCTAAGGTAGGCCCTCTCAATCAATAAATTACAATTGATTTTTCCCCCCTTTTTTTGAGGGGAGGTTTACCTATCTGCACTTAGCATGATGTGAGGGATCCTAGGCCCTAAAGAATGCCCCAAGACCTCTCACGGCTCCTAGCAGTGGGCAGAAACATGTCGGCCAACTTTTAGTGAGGTGACCCAGTGAGACCTTGTACTCACCATGGTGTCCCGCCGCGTTTTTAGCCATACCAGTAGTTACCACTATTAAAGTGTAGATCACACAAAGGCGACTGCCTAGGTGCTTTTATATCCCCCTAGTGTAGCTGGACCCCATTATCTCCAGATATAATTTATTTACGCACTCCCTCCCGTTCTTTTAACGGCAAGGTTGAGTCCGCCCAGGTGGTACTATCCTACCTGGGTGGGGCTAGGTGGTCAAATGGTGAAGCATGACACTATATAGTGTGTGAGACCACCTAGTCCGTAAAAGGAAATCCCCCCCCCCTACACTTGTCATAGCACCCACACCATGCATTCTCCGAACCCAAAGAGGTCCAGGAGCCCACGGTCATTCTCCCGTGTACAGAGCTCTACATTATCGGTGAACCCCATACTTTCTTGTGGTAACTAATGCTTGTTCTAGGTCTGGAATCCAAGCCAGGCATCCATGTGAAGCATTTTTACATACAAAAACATCACAACAATGTCCAAACGGGAGGACGCAACGGAGAACGGAGGAAACAACTGAAGAGGGGTGTCGAGTGCAAGTAGCGACGGAGGGTGGGGGGCAGAAGGGATGGCCTACAAACCCACACACCCTTTTATGGAGTACTACTAGTTACATTAAAAAAGTAGAACTTGGATGGGGGAAGTAGGTAAGAAGAATGATGGAAGCAAGAACAGGGATGGGGTGCCAGGTCTAAGTAATGAAGTGGGATGGAGGAGGAGAGACAGGCGGAAACACATGCATGCACTTACGGAGTACTTTGTCCAACTACCTATGGGGGGCAGGAGAGGAGGGGAACAGCCTGCAAAAACACACATGCACTCTTTAGGAGTGCTAACCCACAAGCACTATAGAGGGAGTAGCAGCCAGGGGAGAGGAAGGGGGAATAAACAGTGCCTCAACCACATTGGGAGTAGCAGACAGGCACAGATTAAGTTTAATCAATTTATGCTTGGTCCGAGCTCCACAGCAAGTATCAGAAGTTATGTTTCAGCTGCACTTGCCAATTATGACAGCAGCAAAGAAGAGTGACGTGAAGCCAACAAATGGTAAAGCAATGGGCGGGCTCCAAGCACTTTTTGTATACAATACTGTCTCACATGTGCTAGTACATTCACTTGAAGGCTCGACCCTGGTGTTATGTTCCAGATACACAGGCAGACATTTAGATACGCACCACACTGCATTTTTAAACGTATTAATTTGTTCCAGTACTGTTTATTTTAACCCCACACTAATCGATTTTCTACTTACAAGTAACTTTTATCTGATGCAGCTGCTGAAGCTTTTAACTTGTTTTATCTTACAAAATATTCAGCTCGGCCAAGTTTCCCAGGCCCATGGGTGACTTGCTGCTTCTGTCCTGGTTTCTGATATGCATGCAGGACTTTCAGACTTGTTTATTTCAATATAACAAAAACAGGCCTATAAGTACAAGAAAAATACTGTACCCAGCAGCTAGTTGGTGCATCCGGGGAATCTTGGTAGCTATGAATATTATGTTGTTAAATAACAAAGAATAAAGCCAGCCTTTGCTACTAATCATTATTATCATTGTTTACAGAGAAACGTTTCTCGTGTTGTTTCTTGTTCCCTCCGTAAGTCTCTCTTAGCTCTTCTTGTTATAAAAATAAGATCACATTGCACAGGCAAAACATGCCCTTAGCGTGGTAGATTTTCCCTGAGAGCCAAGAAGAAATATAAGAAAGTGAAGCCCTGAATTATTCAGCTGAAAGTAGATCTTCCTCCATGGGTCAGAGAGGCAGCCTTCTGAAAAGGAAGCCGCGAACTGGGCAGCATTAGTGCAGGTTGGTCAGCTAACTGTGCCTAATGAGAACAGCAAGTGCATAGATAATGTGGAACAGAAGCAGGGTGAACCTCAGTGCTAGGAGGTTGGCAGAGCAAGAAGCCCATAATTGGGGTAAAGTGTGCCACCCAAACTTCTGGACTTTGAAGTTGCAGCACGTGCTGAATTAATGCTGTCTACACACCTGAACTAAAGTTAAACCTAACCACCGTTCCAGTCAAATAGCCACTTGGTACACATATGGTTGTTTTACTGTACACTGAATAAAAAGGTCTGAGGGAGGAAGAATTAGTTGTGACTTACTTTTGTGCAGTCCTGTTTTACTCCTGCATTCTATGAGTATACCAAGAGTTGCCCCAGTGTACTTCTGTAAATCATGAGCGAGCCAGGTGTTCTACACCAGTAAGTCACACCTTCTCATGGCAAATTATTTTTAAATCTGGCACAGTGTTTTGAAAAGTTAATTGTAGGCTGCCTTTGAGTTTTTGGACATTTGTTTCATTCCATTTAAAGTCACACTGCTTCAAACAGAGCTGGTAAATAAGGTGTTGGGTTTGAAAGCAGAGATCTATTCACAAAGGCATTTTGGAGTATGCAAATAATTACAGTAATGTTTTCAGTACTCTTACATGCCTTTGTGAAATGGCCCAAAATCATCAAATCTTCTAAATGAGACACAAAATCACCTTAAATAAGACAAAAAATAGGAATATTCAGGGTATGCCCCTTTAGCAACTCAGGATGGACGGTTCCCATGAGGAGTAGGTCAGAACTTAGGGCCTGATTTAGAGTTTGGCAGAGGGGGTTACTCTGTCACAAACGTGACGGATATCCCGTCCGCTGTATTACAATTCCATTATAGCCTGTGTAAACTGTAATACGGCGGGCTCAATATCCGTCATGTTTGTAATGCAGTAACATCAAACTCTAAATCAGGCCCTTAATTTGTATAAAGCAGGACTTTATGTAGAGTGACACAATGATGATGGGTTGGAATACTACCCATAGTGATTGCCAGTGGCAAGCATCCTCCCATCACCATTTGTGTGTTTGAATATTCAGGCAATATACACTTACAAACAGAAAAGAGTATGCCAGTTTTTTAATTTTACTGATAGGGAGTTGAATATTTTGTGGCAAATTTACAAAGGCATCTAAGAGTATGTAAAAGAGTACTCATGTAGTACTATTTTCCATACTCATAAATTGTTTTCTGAACTGGCCCTAATGTATTCCTTTTCAACCCTAACTCTGCCTTGTGTCTAGTTTCCTGTGTACTGGTCTGGTATACCCTACATAGACTCTTTGATACATTTACTTTATGATGGTGAACACACAGTTATACTCTATTTTAATCTGTGCTACTGGTGCTGCAGTTTGCTTTTTTTTTACCCAGTAAAACCAAGTACCAAACTGTATTGTAAGATAATATGATGATTGTATCGCCAATACTTCCTCTTAACTAAACTTTGGCTTACTATGTTTTTACCTATTTTGTTCATATTTCAAATACAATACAATGTACAGCATATTTATATCAAAATGTCATCACTGATCAACCATCAGCATGTGAAATGATATAAAACCACTGAAAATTCATCCTTCTACTTGTGTACACAAGTTGAGTCATCGGCCCTCTCAGGGAATGCGACATTATTTTTTCAAAGGCAGAAGCCTCACAATATTTCTCACATCAACTCCTAGTAGTTGTCACCATTTGTCTCCAAAGTTCATCACCTGCAGCTAAATTCATTCATCCCTCCAAAGAGTTCTAACCCTTTCCTTGGGCAACTCCTTCCCATATACATGGCCTTCTCTACACGCATGCACCACTCAAAGTTGCCTTCACAAAGTCCTGTCTTGCCAAAAACAGTCCCATAGTGCACAATGTTTTTTTAGAAATATTGCACACCTCCAACCACATACCAAATATGACCAGACAAGACCTGAGGTCAAACTATAGTTCATGAACCATCACCGAGTTGGCATGTAACCCTCTCCAAAGTACAGTCCCAAATAGTGTGGTAAAAGGTACCTTTTATAAGTTTACATCTAATACTTTCCCTCCCAAGTTGCTCAACAAATCCCTCATATTATATATTAAGGTCCTGCCGACTGTAGATGTGGACTTCTCCACCAGTGTTGTGTGATCCTGTGTGGTACTCCAGTTCAGCTTTTGATTTCTTAAAACATGTTGAACACAATGATGATTGTAAAACTCAGAGACTCTCAGTCCAGCGTTAACCTAGAGATTAGTATTAATCTTCAATTGCCTCTAACCATCAGATACCCTAGCATTGAGATTCCAATAAGGTCCAATGAATGATACACCTCTAGTCTCCACACTACTTTGCTTCCTAACCAGAGGAGTCTCTCAATTTATTTTTCCTTCCCAGAACCTTGCTGCTAACCTCCAAGCACCAGAAGTGATCATAACCATTGACAAAGAAAGTCAGTGTTTCACTATGTTCATAAAATGTACAAATGTCTGGTTACCCATCATCAGTTGAGCTAACCGAATTAAGGGGTGCTCCAATTCTGAGTAAGCCCACATGCTCACTGTTACCAATAGTAATACCTTCTTAAGTGGAGGAAAGAAATATCTCCACTACGTACCATTGACAAAACCTGAGCAGAGAAATTCTCAAGACTTGCGAGTCCAACAAAATATCATGAAGAGTGACAGCTACTTCCTAATGTAGGCCTCTGTGATCTTATACAAGAAGTTCTGTAAGAAATAAAGAAACCATGGCAGCAATATCAGTTTGCAAAGAGGTGCCTTGTGTAGTTAAGACAAGGAAAGCGTATTCCATGGGTGAGAGTCCTCCTTAAATTTTAAAAGGAGCACCTCTAAATTATCTTCAAGAAATCCTTCTATGGTTACAACAACTGTCATGCAGAAGTAGCTAAAGCCTGCGTCTGAAGGAATAGCGAGATACTGTTCCGAGTAGAGGACTCCTAAATGGATACATCAAAGATTAGTTCCAGTTTTTCATAACTGCAGATTATACACCAAATACGTACATCACTATTGGGTTAATATGTTAGGGGGTTGGTCATAAAGTGAAGCACATCATCGGTATACCCAGTCTTCCATGATTTCCCTTCAACAGAACAATTACACAACCTTATAATGAATTTCTGATTCATCTAACAAGTGGCTCAATTGCCAGAGCAAAAACAACAGGAGACAAAAGAGACCTGTGCTTATGTATCTTGTGTAATTCAATAACCTGTAACAATCTCCTTGACACTCCGACAGGCACTTTAGATTGTTTAAAAAGGTCTACATCCAGGACCAAAAATATGGGCTCACCCCTAATACATGGAGTATCCCAAAGAGAAAGCATCATTCAATCAGTCGAATGCCTTCTCCAAGCCCACAGCCCTTGTAATAGGCCTCGAGAAAAAAAAGAAGGCCCACTCTGGTCAACACATGGCTTAAGAGGGAAACCTGCAGAAGTGTACACTTTGCAAGACAAGTACAGGCCTAAAACTGAGTACGATGTTAGGATGGGGCGTAGGGACAGACAGGAGAATGTAGGGGAAGGCCAGCTGCAGGGCAAAGCAGTTACAATGGTCCTCGCATACCGTGGATAAGTTATAAGGTCACACACACGAGATCCTGGGGCACTTTCTGATAAAAGTGTTAGGAGGAGGTGTACATCATGGCAGACCTGAAAGGGAGACACGTGATGTTTGTGTGCGTCAAGGTTGTTAGAGGGAGGAGGACAGGCCGTAAAACTTCAGCGCGTGGAAGTAGCGTAGGGAGGATACATTGATAAGAGTTCCAAGGGTGAGATCAAAAGACACTGTGCTCGTTAGAGGATGCAGACATATATTATATATACGCTACCTTTGCACTTCAGTGACAAGTAGTCAGATGCTTTTTAGACAATTATTGCTTGTGCCAAGAATGAATAAAGATTGAGCTACTGTGCTAATTAAGAACATGAAAAGAGATGTGAAGGCTCCATTGTGGACCAAGACTCTAAAAGATGCTGTTTGTACTAGCTGAGTTGAGTATGGTTTCAGTTACACAACTGAGCTAAGCTCCCAGCCGTATTTTTATTTGATATAAACATATACTATATTACCATAAGAGTTGTGTCACTTCTTTATTTCTTGAAATTCGACTACACCCTGCAACAAATGGACCTTCAAGCCTGACAGATTCATGAGTAGAGTTGTATAATCCCTTCATGTTAAGCCTGGTAGACCTATGAGGAATAAAAGCAGATTGGTGTGGACCAACCTTGCTGCTATCAATGCCATTCGATTTGCAAGCACTTCCCCACTTTCATTTCCACATTAAATGGCAGTATGTAGTGATAAGACTGGCAGTACATTTAGGGGTTACCTGGTTTATGTATGTTTGCAGTAGCAAAATACATTTCTTTCAATATAGTACATCCTGATCATGCATTTGCAGACAACTAAACAGAAAGGCCACTGCGCCCAAACACTTTTCCAATTGTAATTGATACATCTATCCCCTCAAGAAGCCTCTGTCAAGGTAGTCAGATCTGAGGATGTCTGAATTTTAAGTAGTGTAAAAAACAAAAAAAACAAAGCAATAGGCCTTTTCCATCTATGCACCCAGGCTCGAGAGCAACATCCCCATAAATATCAGGACAGCCACAATGCTACTCCAATTTAAATTTAGGGAAGAATTGAAAACACACATATTTAAAGAACACTACATCACAATACATTAAGGCCCATATTTATACTTTTTGACGCTAAACTGCGCTAACGCAGTTTAGCGTCAAAAAATTTAGCGCCGTCTAACGCCATTCTGAAGCGCCATGCGGGCGCTGTATTTATGGAATGGCGTTAGCCGGCGCTAGCAGACCGGCACTGCCTGGTGTGCGTGGAAAAAAACCACGTAGACCAGGCAGCGCCGGCGTAGGGGGAAAATGGCGTTAGGGCGTCTTAAAATGGGGCAAGTCAGGTTGAGGCAAAAAAATCGCCTCAACCCGATTTGCGCCATTTTTTCGACGCCCAGACGCCATTTAAATGACTCCTGTCTTAGTAAAGACAGGAGTCATGCCCCCTTGCCCAATGGCCATGCCCAGGGGACTTATGTCCCCTGGGCATGGTCATTGGGCATAGTGGCATGTAGGGGGGCACAAATAAGGCCCCCCTATGCCACCAAAAAAAATAAAAAAAAATAAAAAATTATACTTACCTGAACTTACCTGAATGTCCCTGGGATGGGTCCCTCCATCCTTGGGTGTCCTCCTGGGGTGGGCAAGGGTGGCAGGGGGGGTCCCTGGGGGCATGGGAGGGCACCTGTGGGCTCATTTTGAGCCCACAGCCCCCTTAACGCCTACCCTGACCCAGGCGTTAAAAAGTGGCGCAAATGCAGGTTTTTTTTGCCCCGCCCACTCCCGGGCGTGATTTTTGCCCGGGAGTATAAATACGACGCATTTGCGTCGCCGTCATTTTTTTAGACGGGAACGCCTTCCTTGCATCTCATTAACGCAAGGAAGGCGTTCACGCAAAAAAATGACGCTATTTGCCCATACTTTGCCGCTAGACGCGTCTAACGCCAAAGTATAAATATGGCGTTAGTTTTGCGCCGAATTTGCGTCGAAAAAAACGACGCTAATTCGGCGCAAACGGAGAATAAATACGGGCCTAATTGTCCACAAAACAATTACCTCTGTTATCATTTGTTCACTTTATGCGTGATGCAATACATCTCTCTGTTGCCTTTTGGCTAGGTTTGCACTCCAGACATACCCCATATATACATAGACATATACATACATTTTTCATGGTCAGTCAAGGGTTCTTTAATCTTTGCAATACTAGGATATTCCCTTGGTCATAGCATTGTTGAAGAAAGATTACACATATCAACAGCTATAAAAGCTGATGGCCAGGGTGCTGCTCTTGATAAAACAACAGGGAACATCATCACCTAACTTCATTTTATTGGCTCAATTTGAGACAGATGATAGTGTTTAAGGCTTTCTGCATCATAACATAGCAGTGTTAACATTGAGCAGTAACATTTAACCATATCAACCAGGGAAATCATTATGCTCAACCAGACAACTATTTTTGGTAATAATCTGGTTCTTGACCTTCTACTCATAAGAGAAGCACATGGGCTTTGTCTCCAGTGTAAGACACTGTTAATGTTAAACACCTTCCTTTCAAAGAAACATACAGTGCAGTAGTAAGAATCACATATATGATGTTGCTAGGAGAAAGCGGCTTATTCCAAAAACAATAGATGGAGTAGTACTAAACCTTAATAGTCTTGCCCCTTCATTATAGCTTCTAATTCCTAATTTCCTACAAATAGGTCGAATCCATTTTCTCCTTGGCTTATCATAGGCTTTACAAATTAATAGAACATGTTCCACCATTTCAGTAGTCTCCATATTACATAATCCGCACTTAGAATCATGGATATTCTCGCTCTGGGGGCCCCATTTGGTGGTGAACGCCTTGATCTGGAGGATTCCATATCGAAATTTCATGAATAGTGCTTTTGCTCCCCTAGGCTAAATTGTATCTAGCCATTCCTCAGATCTTGGTGTTGGCTTAATATCCAAAACGTTCAAGGTCAATCTACCCAGATCCTTACTATGGAAAAGACGAATCGAAGAATAATCCCAGAATACTTGCTTTAACCGAATCTTAGATTGTGTTGTGAGGGTATGGGGTTCATCCAAAAGGATTTAAGTCCTAGGTTATAAAACCAGGACCTTATATGGTGAAGCCAAGGAAGGGAAACTGATTTATCAAGATCCATTATCTCAATTAGTGCTTGCCTACTGTGAATCAAATCTGGAGTTGACCAAAAACTACACCAATAAAGCAATGGCCTCAAAACTGCTATGTTACCTATTTGCTTCATATTTAAGTCGTAAAAAAGAGGGACCAATGGAGTTGATAGTGGCAGTCCCAGTACCCCCCTCATGAAACTGTTTTCTTGGGATGCTAGTGAGGTTAGATTTGCAATTCCCCAGAGTTCAGCGCCATATAAAGCAGCAGCCTGCGCTTTATATCTATAGTCCTCGAACACTGGTGAGACAATTTCAGTTCTTGAGTTTTTGTAATTATTGCTTATCGCCATGGAGCTGTGGACCAGAGATGTTATAGCTTTGTTATTATGCGGCGTCCAGGACAACTTGGCATCCAGCAATATCCCTAGCTAATTAAAACTTTTAACTCGTTCCAATTCATGCCCATTGATCAGGATGCTTCTTTTAAGTGCTCTGTGGGGTTTAACAATCAAATATTTTGTCCTGTTAGTATTTATTTCTAGCCCCTTCAATATGCAATATTTACTAAACATTCCCAAAAGAGTCTGTAGGCCCATGGGAGTTTGAGATAATAAGATGGTATCATCTGCAAAAAGGAGAGCAGGAACTGGGTCTCCATTTAGTATTGGTGAGTCATGATTGCCCTGTTTAAGGTACTCAACCAAATCAGTGATGTATAGTGAGAAGAGGGTTGGGGCAAGCACACAACCCTGCCTTACTCCCCTCTTAATGGGTACTGGATCTGTCAGCTCTCCATTTGGGCCCCACCGTATCTTTGCATAAGTATTTTCATGCAGTCTCTTTATCTGGTGCAAAAGATTCCCCGGCATACCCTGTTTCCCTAACGCGGCCCATAGAGTGTCTCTTGGGACCAAACCGAAGGCCGCGTGCAAATCCACAAACGCGATGCAGAGATGACCCTTCTTTAGTTTTGAATATTTCAACATTATGGATAATAGCCTGAAGGCCTGGTCAAATGTACTTGTCTTCTGCCTGAAACCTGCCTGGTATATTGCCAGAATATTATTCTCCTCTATCCAGCTAGCTAATCTATTCAGCAGCTGCCTAGCGTATATTTTTTGCATAACATCAATTAGGCTGATGGGCCTGTAATTCCCCGGGTCCTCCCTAGATCCTTTTTTATAGACTGGGATTATTTCCGCTCCTTCCCATGTCTCAGGAACTGACTCTCCCCTTGCTATAGCATTGCTAAGTAGATTTACGTATGTCTATATTATGTTTAAACAGATCCCCAGGGATTTTATCCAGATCTGGGGCTTTGCCTATTTTATTCGCTCTTATGGCATTCACCGTTTCTTCCAGGCTAAATTGTATGTCAGGTGAATTGCCCCAGGAGGGTATTTCTATATGCAGGAAAAGATGTAAATCATGCTCGGAAGAATCTGAATAGAGGTTTGTAAAATGATTAACCCACACACAGAGATCTATATGATGTTCGGTGTTAAATATCCCTTCTTTCCTACCGTGAGTAACTATCTTCCAAAAGGCTACTACATCATTGCATTTGGCTGCCTCTAAGAGGTCATGCCATTTTTGGTCTTCGCAGTTTTTCCGTGCTGCAGCCAGGATTTTCCTATAACCGGCCCTTGTCTGTTGCACTGCTATTGGATTTTTCTAATTTAGAGCCTCTACCAGTACTGTTTTTCCCTCTCTACATTCAGGAGTATACCAGGGATTAGATGAAATAGTTTGCTCCCTGCCCTGTATGTGTTTTTGTTGTATCTGTTTAGTAAGATAGGGTCTCAAAGCAGTGCTCAATGATTGATGAATATCTATAATGGGAATGTCAATACAATTTTTATGTGCATGGGGTTCCAGCAATTTTGAGTATATATTATAGATATTCGTCATAACACCCAAATTGCCCAATATCGCTGGCCATTTTACTGCCCTACGATTATTACTAAGGGTGGGTTGAAACTCCACCTTATCCTTTTTCATGCTGTCTAGATCTAGGAGGTAGCCCCTTAATTCAATTACTAACGGAAAATGATCACTTTCTTTCCTCTTATCGATTTTAAAGGTCACTATTCTCTCCCATGTAATTGTGCTGTGCATAATATAATACAGTTTTGAACCTGCGTTACCTCTCTGGAAAGTGTCCCTATTAAGACCAAATTGTCCCACTCTACCATTATAAGCCCTCAATCCATACTTTAGTGTAAGGCCCATGAGTTGCAGGACAGCAACCGTACCGGGTACTGCCTATTCAGTAGATAGGAGGGGGACTGCTCTTGCTAAATCTTCATCTTCTACTAGGTGTTCAAGACCAATTATGGGTTCGTAGTTGCAATTAAAATCTCCTTCTATCAAGATTGTTTCTCCTATCGGGATTTTCTTAAACATGCCATCTAATATTTCTATTTTGTATGACTCCTGATTTGGTCTTCTTGGCCTTATATACACATTGAATAGATTAAATAACGCCTTATTTTTCTCCCCTAGTTCCATCCACAAAATGTCAGCAGACCCTGTATCATGTTTGTTTATCTCAATATTAAGGGAAATTTTCACCCATGCCACCAACCCCCCAGACAGCCTTCCTCTTGCTACTGGGGTGGCACTAATAAAAAAGGTTTTGCAGCCCAGTTTGTATGGTGGGTCCTTTAAGCAGGTCTCTTGGAAAAGACAAACTTGGAATTGTTCAATATAATCGTTCCAGTCAGGGACTATAAGCTTATTTTTTAGGCCTGCTACGTTCCAGGAGACCATGGTAACTGGTCTCCTTCCCGTTGAGGTCATTAGTAGTAGGGCTCTGAGATATAATCGGCTTCTTACTACCAGACAAGTGCCCCTCAATACTCCCTACCCCTGTAACTTGTTGGTTATTTTCTTCTTGGGTCTCTACTACTATTCAGTCCCAAGTATGATTGGTCTGGTTGAGTTAGTCAATCAACTGCTTCAAGGCCAGAATCTCCCTTTATCATTTGCGCTCCCCCATTTCTATGGTTGCTCCTCTGAGCTATAAGCTTACAGGTAAACGGATCCAAACTAAGGGGGTCATTCTAACTCTGGCGGGCGGCAGAGGCCGCCCGCCAGAGTTCCCCCCTCCAGAAAACCGCACCGCGGTCAGTAGACCGCTGCGGTTATTCTGTGTTTCCCGCTGGGCTGGCGGGCAACCGCCAGAAGGCCGCCCGCCAGCCCAGCGGGAAACCCATTTCCCACGAGGAAGCCGGCTCCGAATGGAGCCGGCGGAGTGGGAAGGTGCGACGGGTGAAGTTGCACCCGTCGCGAATTTCAGTGTCTGCTAAGCAGACACTGAAATTCTTTGTGGGGCCCTCTTACGGGGGCCCCTGCAGTGCCCATGCCATTGGCATGGGCACTGCAGGGGCCCCCAGGGGCCCCACGACACCCCATACCGCCATCCTGTTCCTGGCGGGCGAACCGCCAGGAACAGGATGGTGGTATGGGGTGTCTGAATCCCCATGGCGGCGCAGCTCATGGAGGATTCATGAGGGCAGCGGAAAACCGGCGGGAGACCGCCGGTTTTCCTGTTCTGACCGCGGCCAAACCGCCGCGGTCAGAATGCCCTGCGGGGCACCGCCAGCTAGTTGGCGGTGCTCCCGCCGACCATTCTTTTGGGGAGCACTGGCTCTCTGCTCTACAGTAATCTAGCCTTCGATTAATCTTTCATCCCTTAGTGTCACAGCGACAACATCTTGCTTCCCAGTCTCTCCTGGCATTCTTTCCACCCTCATAATATCTGAGCGGATTAGGGATAGGCAATGACGTTTGTATCTGATCCAATATATACGTTTATTCTTTAGGGAGTCCTCGTCCTCCATACTATTTTGGGCCAATTTCAGGACATTTAACAAATAAATTACATCGGCCCTAGAAGACCTTAGATTTTCTTCAAGGTGTCTGCCCCATGTAGTAGTGGGCACGCTATCATTATATGATAAGGTATAGGGTTTAAGTGTACGTCCCGCCTTCTCTCCTTGTGACCTTGGTTTCGGGCGACTCTTCCATACAGAATTCCCAGGTTCTTGTCGTAACTCTCCTACCTTAACTGCTGGGATGTTGCGTGACCCAATATTACAATCATTGTCCCCTGTTGCGCACCCTTGCGGTGCACAGGGAGCACTAGCTTTCGTTAAAGTTGAGTTGCACTGGGCATTCGGCCTCTGGGGTGATATGGGTCTTCCTTGTAAGTGTAGTGATACAGTTGGGACCCCTTCTGCACGCTGGTCTCTACGGGTTCCCATACCGCCCCCTTTTTCCACAACAGCTGATAGGGTTCCTACTTCAAATTTTAGCTCCCTGACTTCCTGCATTAGTCTAACCATTAGATCATAAAGATCTGTTAAACTCCTAGTTTTGCATTTTGGGCAGTTTTCTGAATCTTGGATAGCCGGTGGTATCTTCTCTATGACTGACTGTGCTAAGGGGGTAGTTTGGTTGTGCTTGCCCGTGGGTTTCCCCTCCCGATCTTTCTGTACCTTATTTACAACGGGATCTGCCAGGGCTGCGTATCTATTGGAGCACACATTATCACTCCCCTACGCATGGCCCTTCTTCCTAGTACTTCCTGTTGGAGTTGGGGAATGGCATGAGGCCCGTATAGCATCATCTTTATGCCTGACTAAGCTCAGGGCGTGAGTTTTCCTCTTGCTGGCCGTCGTTCTCTTTCCTATCAATTGATTTCCCTTTCTCTAATTCTGGTTTCTTTGTATAATAGGAAGTTATCTTTTTATCAGAGCCCTCCCGAGGGTTGGATCTATTACTTAGTAAAGATTCTACCTCCTCTATTAGGTCATCAATTACAGATATCGTACAATTTTCGCCTGCATTCCTAAGTTTCTTTGTAATTTTCTCTTTTCTCCGTGGGGGTTCTGATGCCTTACGTTTCTCCATGCCTGTTTATCTAACTACTTAACCCTCCTTCTCCACTAGGTCTAATGCAAGGGCTTTCCTTCCTGCTCAGGATTGCTCTCAAAGCCTCGCGCCCTGGACTCTTGCCTGATGGAACTATCTAGATCGATCTGGAATACCAGATCAAAAATTAAAGAGAAGTGGCCCAGCCTCTTCCAGGCTCTGACGGGTGCGGACGGGCCCGCCCTTGGCCCGGGCTTCGCCCAGGCGCGTCCCGCGCTGCGGTTTGTCCCCCTGCGCTTTATAGTGCTCGTTGGAATGAGAGTGGGAGCAGGTGATGCAAAGATGGCCGCCTCCTGGGGCCTCTAGGCAGTCTGGGATATGTAGTCCCCTTTGATTCAGGTAAGCGCGTCCCGCGCTGCGGTTTGTCTCCCTGCACTTTATAGCGCTTGTTGGAATGAGAGTGGGAGCAGGTGATGCAAAGATGGCCGCCTCCTGGGGCCTCTAGGCAGTCTGGGATATGTAGTCCCCTTCGATTCAGGTAAGCGCATCCCGCGCTGCAGTTTGTCCCCCTGCGCTTTATAGCACTCGTTGGAATGAGAGTGGGAGCAGGTGATGCAAAGATGGCTGCCTCCTGGGGCCTCTAGGCAGTCTGGAATATGTAGTCCCCTTCGATTCAGGTAAGAGCGTCCTGCATTGCGGTTTTCCCCCCTGCGCTTTATAGCGCTCGTTGGAATGAGAGTGGGAGCAGGTGATGCAAAGATGGCCGCCTCCTGGGGTCTCTAGGCAGTCTGGGATATGTAGTCCCCTTCGATTCAGGTAAGCGCGTCCCGCGCTACAGTTTGTCCCCCTGCGCTTTATAGCGCTCGTTGGAATGAGAGTGGAAGCAGGTGATGCAAAGATGGCTGCCTCCTGGGGCCTCTAGGCAGTCTGGGATATGTAATCCCCTTCGATTCAGGTAAGCACGCCCCGCGCTGCAGTTCGTCCCCCTGCGCTTTATATCGCTCATTGGAATGAGAGTGGGAGCAGGTGATGCAAAGATGGCCGCCTCCTGGGGCCTCTAGGCAGTCTGGGATATGTAGTCCCCTTCGATTCAGGTAAGCGCGTCCCGCGTTGCAGTTTGTCCCCCTGCGCTTTATAGCGCTGGTTGGAATGAGAGTGGGAGCAGGTGATGCAAAGATGGCCGCCTCCTGGGCCTCTAGGCAGTCTGGGATATGTAGTCCCCTTCGATTCAGGTAAGCTCGTCCCGCGCTGCGGTTTGTCCCCCTGCGCTTTATAGCGCTCGTTGGAATGAGAGTGGGAGCAGGTGATGCAAAGATGGCCGCCTCCTGGGGCCTCTAGGCAGTCTGGGATATGTAGTCCCCTTCGATTCAGGTAACCTTGTCACATATCTTCTTATAGTGGCTGTAAGAAATTGGATTACTCATTGAGGGGGTGAAACTTTCCTCAAGCAGGAACCACAAACCTCGTCAGGTTGAAGTCACAGGCAAACCTTAAATTAACCTGTGCTCAACCCTCGGGTAGCTTGGCACATAGCAGTCAGGCTTAACTTAGAGACAATGTGTAAAGTATTATGCAACACTTCAAACAGTAACACAGTGACACCACACCACAAAAATATCCCACAACAGATTAAAAAATATAGTAGATTTTAATAAATAAAATCAAACTAAAATGAAAAACATCCAATTAGTAGAATCGGAGATAGGCAATTTGAAATGTTTCAGCAAAAAGAGAGCAAAAAAGCACAAACCGTCACCTGGTTGCACCAACCTGGGACAAAATCAAAAGTTTGGGCCGATGGAGAGTAGGCCAGCTACAGGGTTCCAGTTAGGTCTGTTGAGCAAGAGTACCTTAAATCCTGGCTGCAGACAGTTGCGAGGTCCCGCGCCAAGGATGTGTCATGCAGCAGAAGTGATGCATCAGTTCAGAGGTGTTGCGAAGCTGCCATGCACCATAATTAAGGATGCCGTTGATGATAGCCTATGATGCAAAGTTCGGCACTGAGGATGCATTGAGCAGTCAAGGTGATGCATTGCTTCAGAGAAGCTGCAACAGTGCGATGCCAGAACCTGCATTGTCATCAATGCTGTCATCGACAAGAGATTTGTGATGAAAGGGCCTGTATCAGGAATGCGTCATACCTTGACTGTTCTGATATGGGCCGTGAGGTCGAAGCTGTATACTTGCGCTGGCAGAAACCTCTCATCAGAGGCAATGCGTAAAGTATGCTTGCGGTTATGCAGTGCAGCAGAGAAGATGTGTTGGTTCTGCTGGATCCACAGATGGGCTGGCAGAGCAACTTTAGGCCCCCTTCCAAGGGTCCAGGACCGGAGTGGCACCACTTGGTCGAGTAGAACCTTCAGTTGCACTGTTCAGGTGCTGGTTATGAGAGACGAGCCCTCAGAGTCACTCTGGTGGTCCTAAGTACAGGTTTCAGGTCCAGTCCTTCTCACCCAGGGAGCAGCAGGCAGTAGGTCATCACAGCAGGCAGCAGTCCAGCAGAGTGGAAGTCTTTTTCCACAGGTCCAGAAGTGTACTAACGAGTTGGAGTCTGAGGTCCAGGTGCCTTCTTTAAAGTGGGAAAAGATTCTAGATGGTTCACTTTGAGGTGCACAGTTTTCCTGCCTACCATACCCTGGCTCTAGACTAACTGCAGTGGTATGCAACCCTCTGTGTTGAGGCAGGACACAGCCTATTCAAGTGTAAGTAGGGTTGTGCCCAGCTCCACCATCCATCCTGTCAGTGATGGTCCATCAGGGGTGTGGACTGATGGGCCATAAGGGGTGTGGAATTCCTATAGCCTGACCCCAGGACATATTATTTGAAGTCAAGGACAACATGTTTCCAGGTTTATATTGTCCTTGTGACAAGTAGGCCCAACCCCCAGCAGCACAAACCATTTGGCTGCCAAATTACAGTATCACATTATGGAGCAGGGAAAGGAATTTTCTGCAGTTGAGGTAATATTTGTGCCCATATGTTAATGTTGCTCAAACTTGTATTTAAGGTTCATTTATTTTTAGGGTGAGCGCTCTAAATTAATTTTGTAAGCTAGGACTGCACTACTGACAGTGGGTTCAGTAAAGAAAATGTACACACTTTGCAGATTTTAACAATTTGGGGCTATGCATAGTGCTCCCAGAACACTATCTGATTAAATGCAAATATTTGCAGAAGCTTGAAAGCAAGATTGATGATTCTTTGCTTTCAAAATAAAATGTTCATAGAAAAATGCAACTAGGAAAAAACGTTTTGATAAACCTTTGTGAAATTTTAGGTATCATTTCTTTGAAGCATCATTTAATAAAATGTGTTGATGTATGCTAGTATTTCCAAAATAGATTCATAATGGAAAGTCAGTGTAACCAGTTTCAGCAAGATTATGGAAAACATGAAAATAAACAAGCATTAGCAAAGCCAATAGATCTGACATTGATGGCCAGTCTTTTGGTTTTGTCAATGTGTGTCTTGTTTTGACATGGCTTTTGCAAAACATTGTTGTGGGAGCTGCTGGCCCCTGACTATTATGAAAAAACACTGGCAACAAGCAAAAATATTTTTGGTTTCTAAAAGCCCACACTGCCATGGCAGTTCTTGGCACTGAACAAAACTACTTTGTGTGCTGATATGCTCCTTGTGAAAGAGCAGATTGCAACAGTCACAGTGAAACCGTCTGATCGCTGGTTAGAGAGAGAGAGAGATAGAATTTCAACAAAACTAAAGTTCTTGGTTAACACCAGACTCAGGGCCTTATTTAGATCTTGGCAGTAAGTTTCCCACCGTCGACTTTTTGATGCAAACCCGTCCGCTGCCGTGATGGTCCACCCACCGTATTTAGATGTTAGTGGGCCCGTAGGTGAAATTCCACTGACAGTCTGCTGTCACTGCCAATAATCACCAACCGTGTCGACGGTGCCATAGGCAAAAGCGGCTGGGGGTGGGACACCAGCCCCTTTTCCCACCTAGCCAATCACGATGTGCATTCCTGACAAAGCAACTGTGACAGCTAAACCTCCACCACCGAGGTGGTGGATTGGGAGGGATAAAAGGACATAACTGACCTTTTTTTTATTTCCACATTTCCTGCCACCATGATCCCGGCCATAAAAGTCCTGCTGTTGCTGCTGCTCCTGGACCAAGAAGAAAATTAACCCCGTTGTTGCCGGGACGAAAGGTAAGTCACTGTAATACCTGTCATCCTCTGAACCGTTGCTGTACAGTAGCACTTGACTCGAGCTTGCTTGTCAAAGGTTTTAAAACAACAGTACAATGACATGCAATGCATATGTCTGTAGTGTCGTATTTAAAAAAATGATTAAAAACACACCTCGAGATATCAATAGTACCCATAAATCTGGAACTAACTGTCTTTATGGCAATGGACACCTATACCATAAGTCACAGAAATCACAAATAAAAATATGTCCAAAAAGGAGTGTACAAGAATTTCCCCTAAAATATCTAATATATAAATAGTATCCCCAATAGGAACTACTCAATTCCATGATACTGTAGCAATTGCAATTCAAAATGCTGTAAGGGGGTTTACACAGAATGTACAACCAGTCTTACCTCTAAACTGCAATAATGTTTGAGATCTATGAAGGTCACATGTTTCCTTGGTGTCTGCAACTTTTGAAAAACAGTAGATGACATTTAACCCTAAAGTGTCTGGTTCCCTGTGTAATGCATATGTGCATATTATTGACACAGCATGTCAACATAAAAACACATGCATTCTCCAGTCACAATATCAGAAAGTGTCCAATAACCTGATGAATGCTTGCACCAAAATCAATATGTCCATCACAAACCTACAACACCAATGTATACATCTAAAACAAAATAACTAAAATCTACAAATCTGTGTGTGTCACTGTCACAAATGAGATTAGCAGAAATGACATTATCAGCAAACAATTAGTAACAAAAATTAAATAAGACCAGGACAAATGTATTCTCAAAATAAAAATAATTTATAGAAATTAGATAACTCTTTCAGAAGTCCATGAAAATAAACAGGCCATAAACAATAAAGGCACTAGACCAGCAGTCCATTGTGTGGTTGCATGCCCACATCTTGCCTCGTAATGTCACTGCCAAAATAAACCTCCTCTGAAAGGGGCATCTATGGGGTAGAGAGCAGGCACCTTAATGATGTTGGGTTTGGGAGAGATGGATTTATGTTTGTGAGGGGTGGTGTGGGATGTGGAAGGAGTCAGAGCCAGGGCAAAAAGGTCTTCCTTGGAAAAATGGGTAGGGTGGTTGGCAGGCAGTTCAGTTTGGGAAGTGTCTGATGTCCACATGTCTGATAAAGGTATGGGTGCCTGAGGGTTTGGTGCATGTGCTGTATGTTTTGCTTTGTATTTCTTAATGGGCGCTTTTAGGTGGGTGGGCATTTGTGTTCAGAATGTGTGTGTGTGGATGTGTCTGTTATGTAGGTGGTGTGTGCAATTGTGTCTGTGAGTGAGCTGGTGGTGTGTGTGGGTATTGGTATAGTGGTGGGTGTGGTGTCTGCAGGGGTGTGCTGGTGGTGAGTGTGGATGTCTGTGTCGTGGTGGGTGTGATATCTACAGGTGTGCTGGTGGTGTGTGTATTTGTGTTGTGGTGGGTGTGGCACCTGCGGTGTCTGCATGCATGTGTCTGTGTTTCTTGCTATGTCGGTGTGAGGATGTGCTGCTTGTGGTCATTGTAGTGGGTGCATGCCAATGTTTGAGTGTACTTGGGATAGGTCTGGGTGGAGGGATTTTGGATGGGGAAAGGGTGGCAGTTTGGGCACGAGGTTGGAAAGGGTAAGAGACTGCGCTCAAAGAGGAGGCCAGGCCCTGGATGACCACTGTAAGCCAGACAGGACACTGTGAATGCCAGCCAGGTAAGTCAGCATCTGGGCATTCTGGCCAGCCAGCCCCTGGATGGCATTCAGTAATGTATGCTGACCTACAGCAATAGTCCTTAAAAGATCTAAAGCCTCCTGATTGAGTACAGCCGGAGGCACCAGGGTGGGGAATGCCTGCAGCAAAGGTGATACCACCCCTTTTAGAGGAGTGGCTACGGTGAACTGGGGGGCAGCAAAGGGAGTGTGGAAATTGGAATGATGGTGGTAGATGACAACGCAGGTGTAACAGTCGCTCTAGGGTCTGCCACCACTAGGGACTCATCTTCATTGGAGGCCTCCGAAGAAGAGATGGAGTCACTTGTGTCCTCCATGCCAGTCCCCTCAACCTCTGTATTACTGGCTCCCTCAGTGTCTGTGGTGTCCTCACCTGAGCCACAGTGGCCAGCTTCCTCCCCACCAACGTGGCTGCTTTTACCTTACCCTTCCCACATCATGCTGAAAAGACAGATACAACAGTTCGAGGGTACCTGTGCAAATACAATTTGACAAGAACTTTGATCGAACAACATTTGCTCAAAGTCTAGAAATTCCCCATGCTCGCGCCTATATCATGTATGCCTTTGTCTCCTATCCACTTGTAGTGCCCTCCATGACAAAGGGCTTCAACAGCATAAGTAAACACACAGGCCTGGAGTCATTTCTAACCCACTGCAGTACAGAGCTAAAATATATTCACATTTCCAAAAGAGCCATGTTTTGGGTTGGAAATTGACTTCTCAAGATGGGATCCCACAACATCTATGTGATGTAACCTTCCATCTGCCAATATCCCTTTAAGTATCATATTTCTCACTATCATTGATTTCTCATCTGGCAGAACTAAGGACACCAAAATTCTGTTTGGGGAATGTGTAACCCTCTCACCAATGTGGACACATTCCTGTCTGTTGCAATCAATACAGTTTGGCATTCAATTTCACATTGTATCACACAGACGGGCTTACATGCATATTTGTAAAGGACAAATGCGCATGCCAACCTGCTGCTGTCCACATGAACTGACTAGAAATTTGCTGTGCAAACAGGTTTCAAACATGTTCCAGATAAGGAATGATGCCACTGTACAAGTTTCCAGTCCTTTTGGAGCAGATGGTCATTATCATATTGTCATAGCACCAACTTACCAATGTCAAGTCTGATACATCAACTGCATCATAAGTGTCCAGTTTGCCATGTCAGCAGTGATAGAGCCTACATTACCTACTCAAATTTGTGATGGAGCATCCCACCTGACCCAATCATAAAATGTTGCATGTTTGGTCCAGCTGTCACTTATGACATAGATAAAATGCAGGTATCCCTTTGTTCGCATGCAGCCATGTGTCTGCTCAAAACAGTACTTGGCTTGTGATGAGGAATCTGGTGGCAACCTAGTACACCAGACACAGCACCGGACACTGTCTGATTAACTTGCACCTTAACAAATCCTCATGTGTCTTGGATGTGTGTCAAACGTCATGTTGATGCCATACAACATTGCTGAAAATTAGAAAGGTTAAACAACAAAAATAGCTACAGACAACAACTTACCCCCTTGATGCTGGTATTGGACCTTCAACTGCCATCAAGCTCTGGGTAGGTTACCGCAAGGATGTGGCCACTGGGGTTCAGGGTGAGGCACAGCCGCCTGGATCGTTGGGAGGACTGCCTGAGGTGGCTTTGCGTAGGCTTCCGTTTTGAACGTTGCAGGCCCTCCCACCTCTTCCGATAATGCAGGCTTCTTCACTTATGGGCCCCCAGATTCCGCACCTTCTTACTGATGGCCTTTCATATTTCCCACTTTTGATGGGCGTTGACCTGTATGGATGATAGAAAATAACAAGAAGAGAAGTTTTGAGTGATTTGGTTTGTCTGTAGTGCTGTGACACAATTTTGTTGCATCGCACACATGCATTCACCAAACAGTAACTTCATCTTTTCCTAAAACATTTAGAGCAGGTGTCTCCAACGGGTAGCTAATGAGCTACCAGTAGCTCTTCAGCTACCTGCAGGTAGCTCTCCTGTGTGCATCCCATCCTTACTAATATAGAGGATTTTGCTTGGTTGGATTATTATAATAATAATAATAATAATAATAATAATAATAATAATAATAATAATAATAGTAATAATAATATTTATACCAAAATTAAAAAGAATGTATTAAAAACTAAAATGTGAGTATTTTCAGAACTCATAAGGTTATGTTTGGAGAACAATGGTTTACTTTTCAAAATGCATTTGAAGCCATTATTTGAGTTGGAAAGATGTATTACTCCTATTACCTTGGTGCTAGGTGGATTGCAGCTATAGCTTTTAAGTTTTAAAAATGTATATTCATTTCAAATTGTCAAACTCTTTTTTACTTTATTGCTGGAAACCCTGCCTAACGTGGGGTGGTAATTATTACATCCCTAATTTTAACAGATTGGGATGATTTTATTGAACATAAGTAACTCTTAATACAAAAAGGTTGGAGACCCCTGATTTAGAGTAGGAAATACTGAACATCCTTATTATTTTGATATTGGTTGTACGTTGAGACTGCCTACTGGTAGTATGGTGCCTGCAGTTTGTAAGATGAAACTGTAATTGTGGGTTACATGGACATATATTACAGCTTCTCCTTTTATGTGACTTCACATTTCCATGCACAGACATTTCTAACAGTGTCAAACAACATTCTGTTCCCAGCTAAATCATTCAGTTCACTACACCCCAATCCCAACACTTCACCCATAAACAGAAAGGGACGAATAAGACTGCGGGCAAAAAGAGAACCAGTTGTTAGTTAAACATTTCCCAATCAGATAGGCACCTGTCCCTCTGGTGTCCCATAGGGTTGCCTTTAAAGGGACAGGACCTCCCTGGCAAGGAGCTCCAGCGCCTCCGTGATGAAGACAGGAACCCTGTTTCCTGCTTTGCCTGGCATCCTGGCGTCCAGGGGAAAGTAACAGCAACAACAAATGAGGAGGACTTGTTGGCTACAGTATTAGGAGGCAAGTGAGCTTTTTTTCCATATGCGGCATACAAGTACACGGCGGACGCGATCTGTGACAGAGATGGACACAGCTACTGGCTTTCATTCATACCTTTCACTCATGTTAACCTACAGCAGGGTCCTTAGTGGAGGGTGCCACACACTACGTGGTCAACTTCCACAGACAGCAGTCGGGTAGCCAATGTCCTGACGGCAAGGTCAGGCATCGCCCATTTTAGGGTGTGAAGCTGTGCATCTTTCAATTGTTAGTGCATCACTAGCACTCAAAATGTAGTGTGTCAGATACGCACATATGTCAGATACGAACAGCACCGTTTTTTAAATTAAGTGCAAATTATACATTTCAAATATATTATTTGCACATAATATATACAAAAAAAAGTACAGAGGGAAAAAGTGTTTTTTATCTTTAGAAAATATTTGGAAAACATTGTATGTACATATATGTCACAATGAGATTCCTAATGTGACAAAGATATCAGATATGTGTTGATTATCAAGATATGGTGTGACCAGTTAAGATGATATTTTCTTTTCATACATGCAAACATTTGAACCCAGGCATGGGTAGGAGATGACGGCCTCAGGTCTTCAGGCCATTTCCAGACCTTGCCACCACGGAGGAAAGGGATGTGATAAAAAAAAGTGTGGCTAAATGGGCAAACTATCCTGAATGTGTGTCAGCAGCTGGCGCATGATCTCCTGCCTCACAATATGAATACAACAGCAATAACATCAATAGTAAAACTCACGACAGTACTTCATTTTGTGGCCACTGGCTCTTTTCAATACACTGTGGCATTATCTGGGGGGGTGTCCTAACCAACTTTCAGTGGTGTGCCACAAGACGTCTACATTGCTGAGACACATCAACTGCTACATCTAGTTCCGCAACAACAGCATTTGACGACTATGAAAGGAGAATTTTATGCTTTGGGTCGACTACCACATGTAGTTGGAGCAATAGATGGCAAGCATACTGCCCTTGTGCCACTACACACAAGGGAACAGGTCTACAGCAATCGGAAGAACTTCCATTCCATCAATGTGCAAGTTGTCTGCTTACCGGATTTGTACAACTCAACTGTGTGTGCCCGATTTCCTGGGTCAACACATGAATCCCTTTTAATACGGAACAACACCATACCCCTTCAAATGTCACAACTTGGACCTGAGAGGGCCTGGCTTATTGGTAAATACAATATGACTTGAGGATCTTTTGCCTGAATCCTAATTTAGGAAGGGACAATGGCTTGCTAGGATGTTATTCTGATGATATATTTCTTCAGCGTATCCTAACTGACCATGGTTGTTGGCACCGCTGAGGGAACTAACAAGGTCAGGGGAAGTCTGCTTCATTAAGGCCCATGGAAGAACACAGAATCCAGTCGAGCAGACTTTTGGGCTTCTGAAGGCCAGGTTTAGGTGCCTGGACAAGACCGGTGGAGCCTTCCTCTACTCACCCAATAAGGTGTGCCAAATCACAGTTGCCTGCTGCATGCTGCACAACATCGCCCTGCAACAGAACATCCAAATAACTGCAGAGGATGGAGATTGTGAAGAGCCACCATGGTGAGGGGATGCTGCAGTGCCCAATGAAGATGTGAGTAGTGAAAAAGGAATTGCCTATGTCAAGATGTCATTAGCCACTTCTTCACCAGTGTACCTTTAAATATTGTTCGGTACAACTTGTGACATATGGAACATATCAGTCTGCAATGGTAATTTGGTAGGAATGGTCAGTTTGGGAAAGTCCAAGGCAAAGATGATAGTGGATCAGAGCTTCCCTTCATTCACCACTGTGTTTGTTGCCATAGATTAACTTTGCTTGTGCTAAGTATATGTGCCCTCCTAACTTCCTGTTTGAGTCAAACTTATTATGTGGAATCAATAATTATCCCTTGTTATCCTGTTTCAGGGTCCTTCACCATATCATCTTCTTTTGGACATGTCAACATCACAGTGGTGCACGCTCTAGGACCTGCTCCTATTTGGTATCCATCATCAGGACGGAGGTTACCTACATGCCGTCATGTCTAAATATCTAAAAGAGCATACTATGTTTTAATGACTAGTTTTTGAGTTGCTCAGGGATCGAGAATTGTGTTTGGATTCAGGTGTCTGCGCGCTATGTGCGCAGTGTGTAGTGTTTGGAGGAAGCAGGTGAATGCTTCAAACGCTTTGTGCGAGCCTTTGTTTCATCCTCAGAGTGCTGGGGGTTACTTTGCATCCCAATTGTTCTTGCGGCGGCCATCTTGGGTGTGGCTTCATGGGTGGAGCACCTCTATTTAAACAGCCACACCCAGTCCTCAGTGCTCACTATTCTGGAGTTATTATAAGGATCGGAGCTCCTGTTTTGGTGTGCTTCTATTTGGATTGAAGCTCTTCTTTTCTGATGACATCTGGTTCCTGAAAATCACCTGGAATTTCCTCGTCTGGAGTTTTAAAAGAAAGTTTGGCCTAAACTCGGGACGGTAAGACGGATGGTTGTCTTTTCTCCAAAGTTCCATCATCCGTTTTCTTGTTACTTTTTTTTCAGTCAAAGTTGTTTTTCTTTGGTGACATTATGTGTCCTCTAGTGAACAGTCCATATTTAATAGCTACTTTAAAAATGTCAAGTTAAGGATATTTTTGCCATACATAATTGCTGTCTTTTCTCTCAACCAGACAAAACAAAACAGGTTTCAATTTGAACTCTCTGATTTAGCAGCAAGAAGAAAAAGGAGGCAAATTACATAACATTCGAATTCACAGAAGAATTCTAATGTGTAAATAAATGTTAAAGTTAAAAGCCTGTTGAATGCAATTGCAAATTGTTTGGTGAACAATACGATTTAATTCTACAATTTGAAATCGTGTTGTTAAATTACTGGAAGTGTGAATTAACATTTCTTTTAGGGAATTCTAAACCAACCCTCCATTCAAGAGGATTACGAAGGGTAATCATTTATGGTCTACAGATTTATTTTCAAAAGAATCTATGATTGATATTTTCTGTTTGGTATCTGTGTTTCTTGTCTTCACAGGTCTCCTTCCCAGCTGTTCTCTTCCCTAATTCCCTTCCCCCCACTTGGCCACTCTAAAACTCTGTGCTGTTATAGTTGGTAGAGTTGGAGCTGCCAGGAGGTGGGCCTATTGGCAACAACGCGTACATCCCGAGGATTTGGTCTCATTGACAGAATAGTGAGCCCACAAATTTAAATTCTCCTGGTTTGCGCTTGGTTGTCAATATGGCCACCCTGGATGACTTGCTCAAGGTGATTACACAGATTCAGCAGGACTTGGTGGAATCAAGAAACACAACAGCTGCTTTAGCTGATGAGGTTGCTCAATTACAAGACAGATTGGAAAAAAAGAAACAAAATCCTTTGGGAACAGGTTGGCAAACGCCTCCGCCTCAAGCTTCAGGAACTAATCCCCCAACTAACATTTCACTCACCATTCCCACACCAATTCCTTTAGCTGCACCTGAAAGATTTTCGGGTGATCCAAATAAAGTAGACTTTCCTTACACAAGTGGAACTTCATTTCACTTGTAGACCAAGCACCTTTCCAGATCCACAATCACGAGTAGCATTTTTAATCTCTTACCCATCAGAAGATGCAGCCACATGGGCAGTTTCCTTAATACGTCAAGATAGTCCATTACTCTATAATTGGAGAAGATTTGTGCAAGAGTTTGAAAATGTCTTTGATCGAAGAGCAGTAACCTTGTCTGCGGTTCGAGAACTACTAGAATTACGGCAAGGAAATAAGGACTTAGTTTCATACTTAGCTAATTTTAATCGATTAGTAGCTGAAACAGCCTGGCCAGAAGAAAAAAGAGTAGCCCTTTTCTATCAAGGTTTGAAAGATATCCTGGCACAAATTGATCCTCAACCAACTGGTTGTTCGGAACTCATAAATCTTGCTTTAAGATTAGATCATCGGCTTGCCGATAGGAAAGGTGAACAGAGAAAACCTGAAATAAATATTTGGCGTATAGATCAGGGGAAGGTCCACAACCAAATAATGAACATATCCCAGAACCAATGGAAATAGGATTAATCAGACAGCCCTTGACCAAAGAGGAAAAAGAACAACGCCTGAAAAATGGACAATGTTTGTATTGTGGCCGTAAGGGCCACTTTGTAAAGGAGTGCCCAGTAAAACCAAAGAATAAGATCCCTATTACAAAGAAGACTTTAGCAAGTGTTGATACTGAAGTGGAAAAGTAAAACACCCAAGGTGTAAAGAAGGGTTATTCTTGGGTGTAATCGTTAACCCTTCTCAAGAGATGAACCAAAGTCAAAATTTAACTAAATCACAACATTTAAGAATTAATCTGGAGGTACAGGTACAAGGACAAAGTCATTTAGGCAAGGCTTTAATAGACTCTGGTGCTACCAGCAATTTCATAGATAGACATATAATTCAATCATGGAACATTCCCTGTGAGAAAAAGAAAACTCCAGAGATGGTGCAAGGAGTGGATGGCAAAATACTATCTGGAGGACCAGTAATTTTACAAACTCTTCCATTATTAATAACATGTTATGAACAAAATCAAAAGACTAAACATGTGGAATTGTTTACGTTTGATGTGATTAATGCCCCTCAGTATGGGATAATCCTTGGTATGCCATGGTTGAGTTCTCATAATCCTCAGGTAGGCTGGAGAGAAAGAAAAATAATGTTTTCATCTCCTTTCTGTAACACGAAGTGTTTTAAGACAACAGACACTAAAATGTCCATTGAATCCTATGTAGCTACAGCTGCTGAGAAAAATATAGTTGTACCCTCTCGATACTCATCTTTTATTGATGTTTTTGATGAACAAGAAGCAGAAGTTCTACCCACACACAGACCATACGACTGCCAAATAGATCTCCTGCCCGGGGCTGTACTTCCCAGTTGTCCTGTAAATGCCTTATCCGAACAAATGAATCAATACCTCAGGAAGTATTTAGACCAATTCTTGGCTAATGGGTGTATTCTTCCCTCCCATTCCCCACAGCTTCTCCTCTTTTCTTGTCCCCAAAGCAAATGGAGATCTTAGAACTTGTATAGACTATAGAGCACTAAACAAAATCAGGGTAAAGAACAGGTATCCTTTACCCTTGATTCTAATCCTTTTAGACCAAGTTAAAAAGGCAACAATCTATACAAAATTAGACTTAAGAGGAGCGTACCATTTGGTCAGAATGAGAGCTGGTGATGAATGGAAAACTGCATTTAAAACCCGGTATGGCTTATTTGAATACACCGTAATGCCATTTGGACTTTGTGATGCCCCAGCAGCTTTTCAATTTTTTCTGAATTACGTCCTTCGAGAATATTTGGATCTTTTTGCAATAGTATACATAGATGATATACTCATTTATTTCAACAATGAGACTGAACATGAACAACATGTTAAAAAGATTCTCTTGACTCTTCGAAAACACCACTTATTTTGTAAGCTAAGCAAATGTGAATTTCATGTCACTACCGTTGAATTTATGGGTATAATACTTACTCCAAAAGGAATGACCATGGCCGAAAGAAAGGTTCAAGCTGTCTCTGATTGGCCAACCCCTAAAACAGTACGAGATGTGCAATGTTTTCCTGGTTTCGACAATTTTTATAACAGGTTTATTGACAATTTTTCTCAAACTGTATCACCTGTTACCAGACTACTGAGGAAAAAAGAACCCTTTTTGTGGTCTCCAGAGGCAGACAAAGCATTTATGACTCTAAAAAAAGGCTTTTTTTACAGCTCCTATCCTGGCACATCCGGATACTGAATGCCCATTTATTGTAGAAGCAGATGCCTCTGATATTGCAATAGGTGCTGTACTCTCTTAACGCAATAAAGAATCCGGCCAACTCCATCCAGTGTCTTACATGTCACATAAACTAAATGAGGCAGAGCAAAATTATGTAATAGCAGAAAAAGAGCTCCTATCAATACGTGACACTTTTAAAGAATGGAGGCATTACTTATTGGGTGCACAATATATCATCACAGTCTACACAGATCATCGTAATCTACAATTCATGAGTGCAGCTCGTCTTATAACACCTAGACAATTACAGTGGATGTTGTTTTTCACATAATTTGACTTTGTAGTAACCTTTTGCCCTGGTAAAGATAATTGCAAAGCTGAAGCTTTATCCAGACAAGATTCCACGATGTTACCCATAGCTCAACCTCCACAAGCTATAATCGCCCCAGAAAAGGTTCTATGTATTATTAAAACTGAAGACTTCTTTGAAAACATTTGTAATTACTTTACTATTGAGAAATGGCAAAAATGGGTTCAAGCAAAACCTATTAGAACAATTAAACAAGCCCTGCCCTTTCATGACTCTTGCTTGTTTGTCCCAAAATTAAATCTATGTAAGTTTGTTTTTTATTGGCTACACACCATCCTGATTGCAGGTCATCCAGGAATTCCAAAGACACTTGAATTAATCCAAAGATATTTTGGGGGGCCCAATCTAGTAAAAGATATTAAAACAATGGTAACAAACTGTGAAATATGTGCCCCAACAAAGACAAGTCATTCAAAACCCAAAGGACTCCTACAACCTCTCCTAACCCCAAGTAAATCATGGGAACATATATCTTTAGACTTTATTACAGGACTGCCACCAGTACAATATCATTCTGTGATTCTATTAGTTGTAGACAGTCTCACCAAATACACACACATCATCGCTTGTAAAAAATTACCTACTTCTAGTGATTTGACATTGATACTCTTAAACCAAGTGGTTCATCTTCATGGACTGCCTAAAGTGATACTCTCTGATCAGGGATCGCAATTCACCTCACTCTTTTGGCAAGCGTGGTGCAAATCTTTACAAGTCACGTCCACTCTGTCCACCAGGCATCATCCTCAAACAGACGGACAAACCGAGAGATTAAATCAATCATTAAAACAATATTTACGGGCTTATGCAGAAAAGGCAGTACATTCTTGGGTATGTATGCTCTGGCTAGCTGAATTAGCCTACAATACCTCTTACCATGCATCCAGAGGATCAATACCTTTTTATGGAATATTTGGACACCACCCAGTTATATTACCTATCACAATACCTCAAGAAGTCTCTCTCACTCCCACAGTCTCAGATGCTGTACAACAACTTCATCACACTCAAAATCTAATTCAACAGTACTTAGAAAAAGCTAAATTGAAATATAAACAGAATTATGATAAAAAACATTGCAAAGGCCCACAATGTAAGCCAGGAGACAAAGTGTGGCTTTCAACTCGTAACATCACCTTTAAAAAGAGACATATGTTCCACCCTAAGTACATTGGTCCTTATACTATACTTCAGCAAGTAAATCCAGTTACATACAAATTACAATTACCCGCATCATTACATATTCACTCAGTTTTTCATACTTCCGTTTTGAAAAAAGCACAACAGACCTCTTGTTCCTGTCCTTCTCCAGTTTTGGTACAAGGGGAATGGGAGTATGAAGTGCGACAAATTCTGGATTCTAAGTTCCGAGGTCGTACCCTATGGTACTTAGTGACATGGAAAGGCTACGGCCCAGAAAGTGACTCTTGGGTTCCAGCAAAAGGAGTCCATTCTACACGCCTGGTGCAACATTTTCATCGCCTCCATCCTCATAAACCAGGCCCTAAAGCACGCTTGGGGGGGGGAATACTGTCAACATCACAGTGGTGCGCGCTCTAGGACCTGCTCCAATTTGGTATCCATCATCAGGACGGAGGTTTTCTACATGCCGTCATTTCTAAATATCTAAAAGAGCATACTATGTTTGTAATGACTAGTTTTTGATTTTCTCAGGGATCGAGAATTGTCTTTGGATTCAGGTGTCTGCGCGCTATGTGCGCAGTGTGTAGTGTTTGGAGGAAGCAGGTGAATGTTTCAAACGCTTTGTGCGCACCTTTGTTTCATCCTCAGAGAGCTGGAGGGGACCTTGAGTCCCATTTGTTCTTGCGGCGGCCATCTTGGGCGGGGCACCTTGGGCATGGCTCCATGGGCGGGGCACCTATATTTAAACAGCCACACCCAGTCCTCAGTGCTCATTATTCTGGAGTTCTTACAGGGATCGGAGCTCCTGTTTTGGTGTGCTTCAATTTGGATTAAAGCTCTTCTTTTCTGACGACATCTGGTTCCTGAAAATCACCTGGAATTTCCTTTTCTGGAGTTTTAAAAGAGAGTTTGACCTAAACTCGGGATGGTAAGAGGGATGGTGGTCTTTTCTCCAAAGTTCCATCATCCATTTTCTTGTTACTTTTTATTCAGTCAAAGTTGTTTTTCTTTGGTGACATTGCGTGTCCTCTAGTGAACAGTCCATACTTAATAGCTACTTTAAAAAGGTCAAGTTAAGGTTATTTTTGCCATAGCAGACACACAGTGGATACTTAATAGCTACTTTAAAAAGGACAAGTTAAGGTTATTTTTGCAATTAGCAGATACGTAATTGCTGCCTTTTCTCTCAACCACACAAAACTAAACAGGTTTCCATTTTAACTCTCTGATTTAGCAGCAAGAAGAAAAAGGAGGCAAATTACATAACATTTGAATTCACAGAAGAATTCTAATGTGTAAATAAATGTTAAAGCCTGTTGAATGCAATGGCAAATTGTTTGGTAGGTGAACAATACGATTTAATGCTACAATTTGAAATCGTGTTGTTGAATTACTGGAAGTGTGAATTAACATTTCTTTTAGGGAATTCTAAACCAATCCTCCACTCAAGAGGATTACGAAGGGTAATCAATTATGGTCTACAGATTTATTTTCAAAAGAATCTATGATTGATATTTTCTGTTTGGTATTTATGTTTCTTGTCTTCACAGGTCTCCTTCCCAGCTGTTCCCTTCCCTAATTCCCTTCCTCCCACTTGGCCACTCTAAAACTCTGCGCTGTTATAGATGGTAGAGTTGGAGCTGCCAGGAGGTGGGCCTATTGACAACGACGCATACATCCCGAGGATTTGGTCTCATTAACAGGACATTACAAAGCTGAGACATTTGCAGTGATATGTTGCTGTTGGAAAGTACAAAGGGAACATGTGTTGACTGTGGGGCAGACACTCACTTGGGATGGACATATCTTGTACAGAGACAACTTGCACTATTATTCAATGGAAGTTCCGGCGATTGGATCAGACCTGTTTACTATATGTTTTTGCCATCAAGGCAATATGTGCCACTTAACCTGCTCAACACACATGTGTATGTCAAGCCACAGCACACTATTCTTCCTTCACACTGTCTAATCTTGAATTTGTGTTCAGTGGAGGTAGCTGTTGGTGTGCCTACTCATAGTTGAGAGACCTTTGTTTTAGCACAACACTGAATGGTGGTTGTGACATTGCACCAGATACTGCCCCAGTGTCCTGTAATGGTCATGTGGCCTCAAATTGTTGTACTGCCATGACTTGAACTATGGTGTTATTGATGTAGGATTTCTATTGTGAGGGCAGGACATATGGCTCCAGCTGAGGTCATGCACCAATGATAGTTTGCTTTTTTAATTTGATCCCATGCAATTTTTCCTTTCTTGCATGGTGTTGAGGTCATGTTTTCTTACATGGTGTTGAGGTCATGATGTGTCCACTTCTAAATGGCACAGACTACTGGGGTTAAGTATGGTTTGTGAAACTCAGCTCTGATTTCTACATGGACTTGTTACATACATGTGTATGTTCCCAATACATTAGGAATTAGCTTTGTTTTGTATAAATGAAATGGGTAACACATTACCTCTTTGTCATTTTCAATTTTCCTTCACTAATAAATGTTCAAAATATTGGAAAATATGATGGTGAAAGACAGACATGACAAATGAAATGCCACAATAAATCCAACAGGAGTCCTGTAGTTTGTGTCCATATCATTTATTTGCATGACACAAAAGAACAGAAAGGTGAATCAAAAAATTAGAAAATAAACAAAAAAAAGTCCTTCATGGTGGATGAACATATAGTAGTAGAGCCAAAAACAGTTTGGAGTCCAATGTATAAAATACAACTGTCCTCAGGAAAGGTAAATATGTCCCTGAAATAGTGCACAGAGTGAATGGTAGACACATACTGGAGGAAATCAGGATCTGCGTCTCTTGGAGGTGGTGGAGGTCTTGCCATCCTCTCCTTGCAGTCTGGATGACCGTCCCCTCCAGGGAGGATGAGGGGGGCACAGGTGCATAGACTGGAGCGGGAAGAGCAGGCTCCTCGTGTGGCAGGGCCTCCCTGTCTGTGGCTGGGGTGTACTTGGACATGATATAGAGGGAATCCAGACAGGGGCAGATGGAATGGGAAATGCCCTGCTTATGTAGTGGTAGATAAAGGAGATCACATTTTAATTTTAGTCGCACTTTTCCAACATGAGCTCCCTTTGCACGGCTTGATCTCCAGGAGCTCAGTTACAACCTGGCCCATCACGTCTTGGGACTGTTGTACTGCTCCCGACACTTGGTCAATGGTGGTCTGGCGGACAAAGACCCCAGTGGCATCATGTGGCTGGCCCACAGATTTCCTCCCATGACCTCTACCTCCACCACTGCCTTTGAAGCAGTGTGCCCTATACCTCCCCGTCCTGGCATAACTGGAGATGGTGTTGGCTCAACAGCAGCCAGGCCTAGGGGGCAAAGAATTGGTTTGAAGCCTCTTGGTACACAGAGGTGTACTCATGCTGACATGGTGTTGCAGCTGGGGTGCAAAGTGTAGGTGTGGGCTGAGTGTGACTCACTGGAGCTGTCTGGGGAGATATACCAGATGGCTCCTGATCATTCAGACTTGCAGTAGGGGAGTCCTTACAAAAGGTTTGCTCCTGGTCTGGAGTGGAGGTGTCTTGAGTGACAGACTGTGGTCCACTGGACTAGGGGTGGTGGATGAACGTGAGAAGAATGCAGAGAATATGTAATGAATATCTAGTTTGTGCATCATATGTGTCTTTATCTACAAATGGGACAACCTAAAAAATGTATAAACAGACTGATAAGGCCTTTGTGTGTTTTTCATTGTTTTACACATGCAGGAAATTTGCACAGATGCCAACTCCAGTGATGACGGTGTAAAGATGTCCTGAAATCAAAAGTGTTATTACTGACTTGTAAATTACATGTAGCAGCCATTCAACCCAACAGAGTGGTGATTAGATTAGAGTGCTGGACCATTCCAAGGCCTAGCAGACTACAAACCATTAGAACAACTGTGCTTCAAGTTAATATTGAAACTGTCATTGGTCATCATATGGACAGTGCAAAGTAAATTGTGAGTGGCTAGTATTTCTATTCAGCATGCCACATCACGATGTAGAAAATCATGGATTCAAAAGATTATTAATTATGTGAGCATTTACATCACTTCAATGTAGCTATGAGAAAGTCTTACCATGCTTGAGATACACATCAAGTGACATTTTAATCCTTAGCATGACATGGTATGTCCTATTCAAGTCAGTGACTAATACTCTGCTGAACTCTAACAGGATCGCTGCACTCATAAGCATAGTTGCGTTTTAATATTTTATTGCTCACTCGCTGCTTCTCGTATTTTACATTTGTGTGCTCACTGCCCTGCCCGTGTTTAGAGGCATACGGCAGTCAGACGTTTTTACTTTGCTATATTGGCACTTGGACGGACGCCATTTTTGTAGGTGGTCCAGTTGTCAGCAGCTCTTCAATGCCCAATACAAGCAGCCTGTCCACGCCTGGTAGAGACCAGAGACCAGTCCTACAAGCAGCACTAAGGCTAAAAGGCTAGTCTACTCACGTCAGCAACTATTGGTATGTAATATACCCCCCATAACAACAGAGCATTCTACATTTTCTCCTGAGTTGGAGAACTGGACATGTAAGAGTTGTCCTTGGATCCCTTCTTTAGACCTAATTCCCCCCTTAGTTAACACTCAGAAGCAATTAGGCAAACTATTTTGGGTCAACTGTCGATCTTTACCAGCACATAGTTTGCATATCTACTCAGTGCTAGAAGATTGGTCTCCAGATGTTCTGTTTCTTACATAAACCTGGCTAAACGAAGACTCCTCCCCCGATGTGTTAATGGCCCTTCCTTGTAACTTTGCAATCTCCTGTTTAGACAGATCCAAAGGAAGGGATGGAAGGGTTGCCATTATTCATAAGAAATCTATCAAATGTTCTGCTACTCCATTGCAGATACCTGACTGCGAAAGTCTGGCTTTGGCTCTGACCCCTAACGTCACATTCACCCTCTCCAGGTTACTCATTTATCTACCTCCGGGCCCATATGGAAACTTTTAGCAGGCCTTGCCAGACCTGGTAGTGGACATCTCCTAAAAAAAAAACAATTTTACCATTCTAGGGGATTTTAATATCCATGCAGAGGATGACCAATGTCCTCCCATTAAATCTTTACTTTCCAATCTAGTTGCTTTAGACCTGGTTCAGGTCTTTAAAGGATCAACCCACATTAAAGGCCATACTCTTGATCTAGTTTTTAGTAACCTTCCTAATCTATGTCCCCACACCCCTCGTCCACTGATCTGGATGGATCATTATTTATTGTCACTAACTTTGCTTTGGGCCTCTCTTTCTCCTCATCATAATTTTACAAAATCAGTTTCTCAGCAATGGTTGAAATTAGATCCTGTAGATTGGCAAAATACTCTTCTTGCCTCATTACCCAGTCAGGATGTGTCCATTAGGGGCTCAATAGAAAAGTTTAACAACTGGATTTCCACCTCTCTGGACACTCTCCTACCTGCCAAGTTGAGGGTCAGAAAGACGGGACACTGAATCAATACCTGGTTCATCCCCCAATTAATAGAGCAGAAAAAAGAAATGTAAGCAACTAGAAAGACGGTGGAGGAAAGATTTCAATATTTCCTCCAAGATACAATACAGAGAAGCAATTAGAGCCTTCCGTGTTCAATCAAAACAGCTCAAGCTGCATTCTATAGACAAAGAATTGAACAGTCCGCTAACTCTCACAAAGAAATCTTTAGGATTTTCAAGGAACTCACTTCTACCCCCTCCCCCTGTGGACTGCCCAATAAAGGCTTCCATGGAGCATAGCAACAGTTTAGCAGATTTTTTTTAAAAAAGATTGTTGATATCTATGCATCTTTTTCTCCTACACTGGATCCTATAATAGACGGAAACCCTCTTAAAGAACCTCGGAGCCCTGAGGTCTCCTTTTCGTCTTTTCAGCCAGTTACTAATGCACTTATCATCAGCTACCTTCAGATGATAAAATCGGGTTCCCCCCTAGATCCTGCTCCTCCTCATGTACTTGCTTTAGCCTCTAACATAATCTGCCCCATGTTGAAGAACATTCTAAACCACTCCCTAAACTTGGGCATGATACCACAATCTCTCAAGCATGCCATCATTAAACCTCTATTGAAAAAAGCTAATCTCAATCCTTTGGAACTAAAGAATTATAGACCTATTGCCCTTCTCCCTATTCTGTCCAAAATCATGGAGAAGCACATCAATAATCAGTTAACATATTTCCTTCAGGAACATGAACTTTTAGATCCATCCCAGATGGGGTTCAGGCCACAACATAGTACTGAATCAGCCTTGTTAGCGGTCATGGAGAATGCCCGCCAAATATTAGACCGTGGTGGTCGGGCAGCCAGTGACCCTTGACCCTAGGGTAGGTCGCTTCCTCCGCCGCTGCAGCTCCACCTGCCCAGGCTCCTGCCACCTCCCAGCAAGACCAGCTAAACCGTAAGTACTCCCCCGGCCCAGCCCCTCGCCCAGCCCCTCGTTACTCACCTCTGTTTTTTTGAACTTCTGTCTTCTGCTCTGTCCTCCAACTTTTTCTTCGTACCTCTGCTGTCCTCTCTCTGTCCATCTCCCTTCGCTTTCTGCTCCTCCCTCTGGTAGCCATCTTCCTCCGGCCCTGCTCTTCTCCTGTGTCCCTCTTTTCCTCCTCACCGCACTTTCCTCGTGGTCTTCTCTTCCTCTGAGTCCCGCTCCTCTTCTTCACCACATTTTCTTCCTGCTCTGCTCTTCCTCTGCGTTCTTCTCCTCTTTCTCTTCCTCCTCACCGCGTCTTCTTCCTGCTCTGCTCTTCCTCTGTGTTCTTCTCTTCTTTCTCTTCTTCCTCACCGCGTTTTTCCTTGTGCTCTGCTCCTCTTCTGTGTTCTCCTCTTCCTCTGCACCCCATCCTGCGTGTTCTTTTCTTCATCTGTGTTCTTCTCTTCTTCTGCACCCCATCCTGCGTGTTCTTTTCTTCATCTGTGTTCTTCTCTTCTTCTGCACCCCATCCTGCGTGTTCTTTTCTTCATCTGTGTTCTTCTCTTCTTCTGCACCCCATCCTGCGTGTTCCTTTTCTTCATCTGTGTTCTTCTCTTCTTTTGCACCCCATCCTTCGTGTTCCTTTTCTTCATCTGTGTTCTTCTGTGGTATTCCCTTCTTCTTCTGCACTCTTCTCTCCTCTTCTTCTGGGTTCTTCTCTTCCTTTCTTCTGACTCTTCTCCTCCTCCTCTTCTTCTGTGGACTTCCCTTCTTCTTCTGCACTCTTCTCTCCTCTTCTTCTGGGTTCTTCTCTTCTTTTCTTCTGACTCCTCTCCTCCTCTTCTTCCGGGTTCTTCTCTTCTTCTCTTCTGACTCCTCTCCTCCTCTGTAATCCATCTCCTCCCTTCCCTATCTTCTTTCCCTTCCCCTCTATCTGACCCCCGCCCCCTGCCCTCTGCTTTCCCGCCTCCACCACCCGTTCAGCCCCGTCCCCCCCTGCTCCCATTCGTCGCCCCCCTCCCGCCCCCAGCTGACCCCTCCTCCCCCCTCCTCCCTCTTATGGCGGCCGCAAGCCCGTCTGTGCCCGTCCGCGCCTGGACCGCGCCCAGCGCCACGACCCCTGGCTCCCAGTATTCCCAAACCCCACAGCAACGCTCCAGAACCTACTTCCAAGCCAACCCAAAACGCACTCATGGACCCTTCGCATGCCTTACCTGCAAGCATACCTTCCACCGCGACTGCACCCCGCCCGCCAGCCCACGCGCCAATAATTATCTCAAATGCATCCTCATCAATGCACGCTCCGTCCACAAGCACGCCATTGAACTATGGGACCTCCTGGACTCCACTGCACCGGATGTCGCCTTCATCACTGAGACCTGGATGAACGCCTCCTCGGCCCCTGACATCGCCATAGCCATCCCCGACGGCTACAAGATCACCAGGAGAGACCGCACCAACCAAGTCGGTGGAGGAATCGCCATCGTTTTCAAGGACTCCATCAACGTCACCACCTCCACCGAAGACACCCCCCTCGCCGCCTAACACATGCACTTCCAGATCCACACCGACCGCAGGACCACCCTCAGAGGAACTCTCATCTACAGACCCCCTGGACCACGAGCCCACAACAGCGAATTCATCGCTGACATCATCTCCCCGCACGCCCTAGCCTCGCCGGACTACATCCTCCTCGGAGACCTCAACTTCCACCTGGAGCAGAACAACGACCCCAACACCACCACCCTGCTCGCCAACCTCGCCAACCTCGGTCTCAAGCAACTGGTGAACACCCCCACCCACATCGCCGGTCACACGCTCGACCCCATCTTTTCTGCCAGCAACCACGTATCCCTCAGCCACTCCTCCGTAATACACTGGACCGACCACAGATGTGTCCACTTCACCTTCAGACGCAAGACTCTCCACCTCCGCACACACCCTACCCCACGCAGACATTGGAACAAAATCCCCACGGAACAGCTTCTATCCACTCTCAGTGACAACCAACCCACCCTCTCCACCGACCTCAACAACGCAGCCCTCAACCACACTCATTGGATCACCAACTGCACGGACAACCTCGCACCCCTCAGACGCCTCCCAAGACAGACCAGCACCAGGAAACCTCAATGGTTCACAGACACCCTCAAGGAATCCAAAAAAAACTACTGCACCCTCGAGAAAGCCTGGCGCAAAGACCACACCGTAGAAAACATGGCTGCCCTCAAAAAAGCCACCCGCGAACACCATCAGCTGATCCGCGCCATCAAAAGAACTTCCTTCACAGACAGACTGGACAAGAACACTCACAACAGCAAAGAACTCTTCAACATCGTCAAAAAGCTCTCCAATCCTAACGCCAACTCCAACTCCATCATGCCTTCACAAGATCTCTGCAACTCCCTCGCTGCCTTCTTCCATCGTAAGATCACCGACATACACGACAGCTTCGTACACCAGACCCAGCCAACCACCACAGAACCTACAACCCCAGCCATCACCCTCAACGCCTGGACCCACATCAGCGCAGAAGAGACCAAAGTCATCATGAACACCATCCACTCCGGTGCCCCCTCGCACCCCTGCCCACACTTCATCTTCAACAAAGCCGACAACATCATCGCCCCTCATCTCCAGACTATCATCAACAGCTCGTTTGCTTCTGCCACCATCCCGAGAGCTGGAAACACGCGGAAGTCAACGCCCTCCTGAAGAAACCTACAGCGGACCCCAGCGACCTGAAGAACTTCCGCCCCCTCTCGCGCCTCCCCTTCCCTGCCAAAGTCATCGAGAAGACCATCAACAAACAACTGACCAATTTCCTTGAAGACAACAACCTAGTCGACCCCTCCCAGCCCGGATTCCGAGCCAACCACACCACAGAAACCACCCTCATCTCAGTCACAGACGACCTCAGAACTCTGATGGACAACGGAGAAACAGTCGCCCTCATCCTCCTCGACCTCTCGGCAGCCTTCGACACCGTCTGCCACCGAACCCTAATATCCCGCCTGCGCTCCACCGGTATCCAAGGACAGGCCCTGGACTGGATCACTTCTTTCCTCTATAACCACTCCCAAAGAGTCTACCTCCCTCCGTTCCACTCATACCCCATCGAGATCATCTGCCGCGTCCCACAAGGCTCCTCGCTCAGCCCGACTCTCTTCAATGTCTACATGAGCCCCCCTCGCCGACATCGTAAGCAAACACAACATCAACATCACCTCCTACGCTGACGACACTCAGCTGATACTTTCCCTCACCAAGGACCCCACCAGCGCCAAGACCAACCTGCAAGATGGAATGAAAGACGTCGCAGAATGGATGAAACTCAGCCGTCTGAAACTGAACTCAGACAAAACGGAAGTCCTCATTCTCAGAAATACCCCATCCTCCTGGGACGACTCTTGGTGGCCCACGGCCCTTGGCACCGCACCAACCCCCTCAGACCACGCTCGCAACCTCGGATTCATCCTGGACCCACTTCTCACCATGACCAAACAAGTCAACGCCGTATCATCTGCCTGTTTCCTCACTCTCCGCATGCTCCGAAAGATCTTCCGCTGGATCCCCGCCGACACCAGAAAAACTGTGACCCACGCCCTCGTCACAAGCCGCCTGGACTACGGAAACACCCTATACGCAGGAACCACCGCTAAACTCCAGAAACGTCTTCAGCGAATACAAAACGCCTCCGCCCGCCTCGTCCTTGACATACCCCGCAACAGCCACATCTCCGCCCACCTGAGACACCTGCACTGGCTTCTCGTCACCAAAAGGATCACCTTCCGGCTCCTCACCCATGCACACAAAGCCCTCCACAACAAGGGACCCGAATACCTCAACCGTCGCCTCAGTTTCTACACGCCCACCCGTCAACTTCGCTCCACCAACCTCGCACTCGCCGCCGTCCCTCGCATCCGCTGCACCACGGCAGGTGGGAAATCCTTCTCTTACCTGGCGGCCAAGACATGGAACTCCCTCCCTGCCAACCTCAGGACCACCCAGGACCACACTGCATTCCGGAGGCAGCTCAAAACCTGGCTCTTCGAGCAGCAGTAACCCCCCTCCACTAGCGCCTTGAGACCCTCACGGGTGAGTAGCGCGCTTTAAAAATGTTTTTGATTTGATTTGATTTGATCATCTTATTAGATTTGAGTGCTGCTTTTGATACAGTGGATCACAATATTCTCCTTCAAAGACTCTCAGGAATAGGAATCAAGGGGAATGCATTGTGCTGGTTCTCTTCATTTTTAAAGGATAGAACCTTTCAGGTGCTGGATCGTGCATTTTATTCCAATACTTTTCCCCTCCCCTGTGGTGTTCCACAGGGCTCGTTGCTTAGTCCTACCCTTTTTAATATCTATCTTTCTCCATTGGCCAAAATTGTAGAACATCATGGCCTCTCTTTGGTCTCATATGCGGATGACACCCAAGTAGTAGTGTCCTTTTCAAATGCCGGAAATACCCCTCAATCCAACCTTTCAGCCTGTTTGGAGGAGGTAGCCAAGTGGATGACGGAGTCCAAACTCAAGCTTAATGACGACAAGTCAGAGGTAATGATCATTGGTAATCATCCTCTCTCCAGTTCTTTGACAGTCTTACCCAATGGGTTTGGAACCCTCCCTCCTCCTAAAGACTACATAAAAAGCTTGGGCTTTTGGCTAGATCCACACCTTACCATGGACTACCAATCTAAAAGTATTGCCCCATCATGTTTTGGCCTGTTAAGAACTCTAAGGAAAATTATCAACCGTCTACCACTACTGGCCAGAAGGCTCCTTATTCAAGCGTTAAGATTGTCCTGCCTGGATTACGGTAACTCTCTTTTTTTCAGTTCCCCCAAGTATGTAATCAGAAGGCTGCAGATTGTGCAGAATTCTGCGGCACGTCTGCTAATGAATGTTCTCAGACAAACCTCTGTTAAATCTGCTCTGGCCTCTCTTCATTGGCTCCCCATAGATCAACGAGTCAAATTCAAGGTGATGTGTATGACTCAAATTTCTTAGACAAAATATGTCCTTCTACGTTCCAACTAGGCCCCTCAGGTCCTCTGCTGCTTGGCGGGTCCATGTACCTCGATTTAAGAAGTCAAGATGGGCAGGTAACTCTTTTTCAGTAAAAGCCTCTCATCTTTAAAACACCCTGCCTCTGGGCCTTCACCTTCACCATACTGAATTATCATTTCACAAGAAATTGAATACTTTTCTATTTCCCTCCTAGACACCTCTATGGCACTGATATGATACAGACATTTCCTTTAGCGCTGCGAAGCCCTTGGGTATCCATGCGCTCTATAAATCATAAGCATAACATAACATGGTCACTGTCAAATGCACACATTTTTTAGGTGTGTGCATATATGCAAGTAAAGGAAGGTGGATCAACATTACATTGCACTATTGTTTTTCAGATACAAAAATAGGGTATCATGGTAGTTGCAGTCATCTGTTGACACCATAGACAATACTTGTTTAAAAAGTGAGTTACACATATCTATTTCAATGACTAGTGGAGATGAACACACATTTACAACATGTACACAAATATGGTTATGATGTGAATAAGTAAAAATGCCACTTACAAACACTATACCTTCCTGTGCAAATGGATGGAGTTTTGGACCTGTTTTGGGGGGAACAACAACATACATTGATAGAAAGCAAGGGACTGAGCAAATTCTAGGAATGATCCACAGGGATCATCCCTTGCATTTGCAATCTGACTAAACATATTGTACTCTGTTAAAAAGAGAGATACAACGATGATGCTAGTATTGGTATGAAACAAGATATTTTGTGGAGTCAGGCTTAGATATAGTTGTCTTGCTAAGGGCGTTAACCCATTCTAAACATCTAACTTTAGGGGGAGGACTCCATTTGTGATTGTTGAGACATTGCAACTTACCAGACTCCACCCCACCAGAGATTCCAGTCAAGCCTTCAGGCTGTAGAATCTGCAAGCCCTTCTACTTCCAGGGAAAGAGTTGTAAGGGGGTCTGGCAGAAACACCACCAGTCCTCTGCACCTCCAGGTGACGCTTTGAGGCTAGGGAACACACTCTCTCCAGCAGGTCGTTCCACTTCTTCCTAATCTCCTCCTGTGTGTGCAGATTGTTAGATACAGCATTCACTATGTTAACTATTCTGGAACACATTTGCCTTTTCTGAGATATGGTTGTATTTCGTGCTCCAAAAAATTGTGGCTCTACTTTAATTATTTGATCCACCATGACAGGCAGCTCTCCCTCTGTGAAACAGGGATTTCTTCTCCCTACCACTGCGATTTTTTTTCTAAACAAATCGAGCGCTTACAAAATGAAGAATACTGAGAGAAATACAGAAAAAAAACAATCTTGTGAATTTGGCTGTCTGTCTTGATTTCTGCAGTGTGATGGCAAAAGATCATGATCTGAAATAAAGTGTGTTTTGCAGTGTGTTTTGCAGTTGTTCACAATTGTCCAATATACAACGGGTGTGGGCTACTATAATCCAACCAATGGCCACAGCCATCGTACTATACTAAGTGTGTCCCGCAATGGACTTCCACTGTCATGGGCCCACTGCTGAAACACAGCTGGCACGACTGTGTGATCTAAATAGGCTCTGCGGGATCCTGCTGTCAAGGCGGCGACGGAAGGCCTACTTATCAGCATTGGAGTCTGCTGTGTCGACTGCGGGATACAGCTTGCACGACTGATTGGATTCCATGTGGTGATCTTCGGCTCAGCCGTAATGCATCTATATAAGGCAGAACACTGTCAACTTGGCGGTATTTTCGGGCCCGTCCTTGACAAGGTTTGAATGTAACACAGTCAAGATCTAAAACAGGCCCTTAATTTCTTAGAGAAAGTGACAGAAGTGCACCCATTGTATATGTCTTTACATTAGTGCAGAATTACGTATTCAATGAATTCACAAGAATTTCCAGAAGTAGACCAGGAAATCGTATTCCTAGAAAATATTTGTGAAATGTATATTAGCACAAGCAAATATGCATGTGTAGATTTGCTCATGCGAAAATTTGTCAAGCGTATACAGGTTCACTATCCATCCAACCACGTTTTTTCCCAACCCTGGAAAAAGTTTTACTTCTGTCCCTTCTTAGGAGTAAATTTCCAGCCTTTCCCAGTGAGGTAAAAGAGAGAGAAGAGCTGGTGAAAACCCTTAAAACATGAAAATTAATAGGTCTGCACAGACTCAAAAGGGCACTATTGCTCACAGCTACCTCCAGCCCCAGTATACAGATCTGCAGAAAAGTGGCAAAATAAGGAAATTGCTAGAATTCAAGCTCTACTATAGTATTAGCTCTGGCATAATCAGAGAAGCTATTATCAGAGCTGTTATATTATGAGATTGGTGCCATAATGTGTCGCCACTCTACCTGGTACCAGAGTCAAGCTGATTTTTTTACCAGACAAGTAGATTTATGAAGGAACATGTCCTATTGACAAGTAGATATTTTATTAAATTCCACACCCTTGTCCATCCAGTCACACTTAGGGTCTCTATTGTGTGTGGCTGTCTACGAGCTGGTCTTTGTGTATTGCTCTCAGACAGTGAGACAAAGGGTTAATAGGTGTTAGCACGATGGGCCATGTCTCACTTGATGGGGGAAGAGCTGTTACCTTCAACATTACAAAGGCCCTTCCTTAGCATGCTCACAAAGGGTTTCATAGTAGTATTTTGTGCCCCCACACAAGCCAAGGCCAGGGGAGGGAGGCAGGAAATTTCAAACACCTCTGGGGGCGGAAACCTGCAGAACCTTTTCCTGCTTCAAAGCTGGCACAAAGTATAGATTGTGAAAGACTCAAAAGGACTGCTGTGCTGCTCTGCTCTAAGAAGGACTGCTATTATGCTGCCCTGCCACCTGTGTGAAAAGGACTGGACCTACATCTTGAATTCAGGACCACAAGAGTGATTCTAAGAGCTAGTTGGCTGGCCTCCTGATCACAACCTCATAGACAAGAAAGGTACTATCACCATGAACCTAGCACTTGAATTCAGTCTGCAGTGAGTTTTCCCCCCGAGTGGTGCCACCTCAGTCCTGGACTATTGGAAGTGGTCCTGAAGGTGTTCTGAAACCCTAGCTAGGATTTAAGGTACTTCGCTCAGTGGACCTAACTTGGTCCCTATATCCGGCCCACACTCCATTTTGGTTGGCCTCAGCTTGTGACTTTGTCCCTGTCCGGTGCGACCAGATATCCACAGTTAGCACTTTGTGCTTTAAGGCACTATTTTAACCTAAATCCTTAAAATTCCATATCTCCAGTTCTACTGATAGGATTTTTGTTGTTTTGACCTCAAATAATCTCATACACTTTACTCTATTTTCTTAATCCATGTGTGATTTTTCCTGTGTTGTGTGTTAACTTTATTGATGCTTAAAAATGCTGCACGATTACCTAACATATTGCTTTTAAGTTAAACCTGACTGCTTTGTGTCAAGCTACCAGAGGGTTAAGCACAGGTAAGTCTGAGTTGCTTGTGACTTCTCCCTGATAGGAATTGTGATTGCTGCTTCAATAGGGTATCACCCCCTCAACCAGTAACCCCATTTCCTACACCTGTTGTCTTGTGTTTACCTTTTTTTACACTTCTTATTCTGCAGTCTGATGGTGTCTTTGCTGCAGGTGCACATAGGACCACAAGAGATGGTGAGCTTGTCTGCAGGGTAAGGAAGGTGCTGGTTGTTATTGCTTTGTCAGTGTTGCAGCTGGTTTTCAGCCAATGAAGTTCCATGAGGATGTGGGTGTTTTGATCATATTTCTTCAGGGCCTGGAGGAGACATGCTGTGTCATGGAGGTCCCCCTAATGGATGCCAGTGTGGAATCTGAGAGGCCATTGAGTAGAGCATTATCAGCATCAGATGCAAGGGTATGAAGTTTTGAACAGCAGTTCTGAAGTTGCTCTCTGAAAGAAACTGACTTTCTTTAGAAGAAAATGCTCGTACCAGGCCAGTGTGTTCTGTGAGAGTGAGTTTGGTGTCCAAGTGAATTGGCATTCGGTGAGAGTGAGGGTTTGGGTGTTGAAGTCATCACAAATTCTGTCTTGGTTGGGTAGAGCTTCAGGTAGGTGCTGGACATCCAGGTCTAGATGAGATGAAAGCAGTGTTTGAGTCGTTAGATATCTAAAGCATTGGAGACTTTCAAGTAGAGTTCTGTATCATCAGCATATTAATGAATCTTGATTATGTTATCTGTGATGAGAGCACCAGTTGGCTCCATGTAAAGGTTAAAGATGACAGGCAACAGTTTGAAACCTTGGGGGGCTCCACCAGTGGCAGGGATCTTTTCTGAGCTGGAGATGCCCATGTGAACAAACTGGTGTTAGTTGAAAAGGTAGAAGGAGGACCAGTGAAGGAATTGTCAGTGAATCCCATTCGAGACTCGAGGGTACGTATGAAGATGGGGTTGTCAATTGTGTTGAAGGCAACTGACAGGACTAGCAGTATTAGGAGGTAGGTGTCAACTTCATCTGTGGTCAAGAGGGTGTGGAATAGCAATTTTAAGGCCTGCAGAATGCAACAACACTTGCTGGGAATACGCCCTCCAGTGTCCCCAGCTTGACAGTGGTAGGTCTCTGTAGGGCTGCAGCCAGTTTCTTGAGTGTCAATTCACTAGTGCAGCAATTTTGTCTTTCAGAGGTCCAAAGTGCTTCCCCACAAACCTCCATGTTGTTTCCCTACAGCTCCAGAGTGCAGTGTATTTCACTTCATTGACACCTGGAGCGAGTTGGTCGGGTTAGGGCATGGAGGGGTGAAGTACACTTAATCTCCACACTTGAAATACTATAGGAAATACCCAGCTCATTTCCCGGCTTTGTTTTAACTGTCTTGCCTCATGTCTTCTGGGATACTTCAGGACAACTCTGATATTATCTGACTCTCCTGCTCTTGTGTTGTGTTTACAGAGTAAGGAGTGGCTAACTTTTAGGGCCATTAGCTTGTGGTGTGTCTAGATCTTTCTCCTTATTGATAGTGGTGACTTGCTACTGCCTTTTGTGATCCAACCACAATCAATCTTGGGGGTTGCTGGGCTTGCTGTTCCATTCCTACTGAAAAATCTTTCAGAGATCAGAAAAGCTGAGGGAACTACTCTTTGGTTCCTTTACTGAAGCCTGAAAAACATCAATAAGCCCTCCGATGCCCGGCTGAGAAACAACTTCACATGCATGGCATCCAAGCAAACCAATACATGTCCTCCTTTGGTGAAGGACAGCATCAGAACTTCTTCAGAGGCTACTATGAAATCTGACAGTTGCTCTCCTGCCTTTCTCTGTCTGCTGCTCACAAACGGGGTGATTACTTTTTTTATGGAGTGTGGAGAGAACTTAAGTGCACCCTCTTCAGGATGGCCTCCCAGGGACTCTGCAATCTTCAAATTCTTCTTCTTCATCACTGCAGGACCACTCCCCACCCAGCTGGCGTACCTGCCCAGACAGTAAAAATGTATTCTTCTCAGTCGAGTCTCAGAAAACACACATAATGGATATAACTTCCATGTCACCCACAATAAGGGCTACCTAGTCAGAGCTTTAATTTTCAGCCTCAGAATCTTCTCATGGTACAGTTTCTCATTCTGTCTTCACCTCCCAACGCTTGTTGGCTATCCAATCCTCAGGCTTGTGCCTTGTGTCACTGATTGCAGGTTGGTGTGGTACAGAGGTAATGACCTGGCAGGAGGCCTCTTTTGTCTTTCTAGCATTATTAGACAGGTCAAAGTGGCAGGATTAATTACATTCAGCAAGGCAAGAACAAGTACCACTCGGCCTTTGTGATGTTTGAAAAATACAGCACTGTATGGTGTTCAGAGTGCTGCTTAATATTATAAGTTCTTTTAACAAGTCTACACTTAAAGCGCAATGTAGGATAGCTCCTGCTACTAATGGGTTTTCCCTCTTCTTCCTCAATACAGGTTACAACACGTAGGTTATCCATGTCGGTTCTATACAGAAAGACCACGAAAAACCCTAAAAAGGATACATTCTCACCAGAGAGGCTGAGAAAAATAAAAATCTAAGCTACTACATGCAAAATCTCAGCAATGCTTTCAAAGAGCAGGTCTGTGGGTGATATAAATGTAAAACAGGTGTGCAGAAAGGGGTGTAACTGGGACTGGTAAACAAGGGCCTTCCTTTGCCTCACCTTCCTCCTGGATGAAAGTACAGGGCTCAAACAAGGGATCCTATGACGAGCCTGCAGTGAAATTGGACAAGTGGTAAAGCAAGGTGCTTCCAGGGGGATACTGTTCAGAGTTCGCCAAACTTTTTTCATAATGAATGACATGTTCATCTCAACAAACATAAATAAGTAGGGCCTGTAACGTTTTAGGAGCTATATTCATGCTGTGAAGAAAGTGCTCTTAAGGACAAATGCCATAAGCAACATACAATTCTCTGCGCATAAGACCATCAAGCAGATAACAGAAACTGGCGATCTGTTTTCTTATTTCTAGAAAGGAGAAAAAATTATAATTAAACGTGAGAAATACCCAACAATTAAACTATGTACATAGAACAATGACTAACTCAAGTCATGCATGATATGCCCCCAGGAGTGCACTCCTTAGAGACTCAGGCTTGTTTCAGTACACCTGCTGGGACACTGGGGATGAGGAGAGTTCTGGCTGAAGAGAGAGAGGAGAATAAAAGATCAAAAGAATAGCTGAGGGGCCCAAGGTCTGTTTTTAATGGGCAAAAGACAATTATCACGAGTCATAAAGTATCACGATGATTTTGCAAACAAAAAATTATGGAGGGCATTGTTTCCACCCTTGGAAATTCAGGTGATGATGAGGCAGATCAGCTCACAAAGGAAGCCCTCTCCAAGCGTCACTACCCAGACACAGCAGCAGCTCCCTGCTCCTTATTCTTCGCTGGCCATCTACTAAGGGACAGATGCTCCTCCGTGCGGGATTTCACAATACATCTGTTCTGCAGCGTCAGCTCACTGGCAGTCCAGCCAATAACCAAGCGCACAAGATGATATCCTCCAATCAGGGAAGGTTTACCAAACCTGTGCTTCCTCCTAATGTATTTAAATTCCATTTCCAGACGTTTCTCAGGAAAGTCCCCGATGTTGATCTCACTTGCCCTCGTCACCTAACAAAGAGGGTCCGTAGTCGTCCATGTTTCAGTTCATGGCCAGTTTCTTCCTGAGGCCGAGCAGTGTAAGGAACCTGGGTGAAGCCAGGGGCCTTATTGGTGTTATCTGTCCTCAGGAACGAGTCTGTAATCCAGAGTGGCGGTAGGACGTCGTTCCTCTGACACTGGTTGGCGCACCACCAGTAGTACCCTAGCACCCGACGAATCAGAATGTTGGTTTTGTTTACTGGATAAATCGCCTTGATTCAATTAAAGCATTACTGGGAGCTATACTCAGACTCCATCTGCAATCACATTCTTTTGTGTTGCTGCCTAATGAGCCTTTCAATAAACTTTCAGTCCCTCCAATTCCAACAAAGTTGTGAGAAAATGTGCTGAAGAATAGCATGAAACATTATTTTTAATTGAAGTGTCTGTCACACTTCGTTTGCCAAATCGCACGCGCTATTTTAAATCTTGCCCGGCATACCTGTTTTAGATGGAACGCACAAAAGCCCAATTGTAGCAGCAGAGCATGGCAGGCGCCTGCTTCCTCGGGGTGTTTTGTGTTTTCCCGAGGCCCAGCTCTTACGCATTTGAGACTTGACTGGAATACTTGAGGAGTCAGTTGCAAAGAGCGTACATGCGTCTGTCTCAAGTTTCTGCTTTGGCTGCCATTCCAAGAACTTGTGCAGGTAAAATTAGCCAGCAAACATGTGCCCAGCCGCTGCGTTTGCTCCTCTTTGTGAAAATCTGTGTTTTGAGGGCAGGATAGCAGTGTACGATGAAGCGCTGGTCGGGCGCTGGCACACTGGGTCTGCGGGCGTCCTGGTAATGGATGCAAATAGCCAAGTTCAACTGCAAGAGGAGGAAACGGCGGAGGACTGCGGGCTGAGACATGAGGGTATTTCCATAGAGTCACCTTGGTCTTGGGTAAGGATTGACGCCGCCTCTGAGTGCAGCTCCCCCTTAAACTTAAACCGTGTTCTGTGTACATCTGAAATGCATTTGCAGCAATTTCCTGAAGAAAAGCCTGCATCGTTGTTTGGATAGTTGCACCAAAAAATGACGAGTACATGCCCCTGGTTTAATTATAAAGTGAAGCACGCTGAAACTGCCTTTATTGATTCTGAGATTCTATGTTGTTAATGCTTGAGTTATTTGCCTAATATTTCTTAAAAGAATATGGTGTTGTTGGAACGATGATGTCATAGATCAAGAGTCTACAGAGTAATGAAACTATAAATATATATATATATATATATACATATATATATATATATATATATATATATATTTTACATGGGTGCATTTCTTGCGCAAAATGCTGTCGTATAAAAAGCCACCCATAATTTTTGAATTGGGAAATATGAGAAATAGTGCACGGTTCCTTGTGTAATATGGATTTCATCATCACTATTACAGCTCCAAAACCACTCTCTAGCGCTTCAGTGATTTACCGTTGTGGGGCCTACTAGAGTTATGTAACATGGAGGACAAAATTATGCAACAAGGCTTTTAGATTAATGCAGCAAAAATTGCAAATCATGCAGCACGTTCTCTGCGAGTATTATTTTCATCAATTTAAGCTAGAAACAGCATTTTTGTGAAATCTGCAAATTGTGTAATTTATGCATGAAATTATGTGGCTACTGAACTAAATTCATAATTATGTGGCAAATGCTGCAGTCACAGAATTGCATACATTTTATGGTTACTTAGTTAACCATAACTATAGCTGCTGAATTGCTAGTTTTGTGTGAGTAAATTCAGAACATAATTATAACGTCCCTGTAACATTTGTTTTTTTCAGTGAATTTCTTTGTTTTGCTTTTAGCACGCACAGATGTAAATATAAGCAGTGCTGGGCAAGGCCTTTGGCCATGCATGGCAAGGGTTTGGCACAGGGCCGCCAACCCTCCTGCATACATCCAAACCCATTCTCCATTTTTTTCTCTGGAATCTCAGATCCACAAGTGGATTTGTGAATCCAGGATTCATGGATCCATCTGCATATCCGCGAATCGGACAGAAAAAAAATAATATTTGGGCCTGCAGCCAACTCCATGCTGCGCAGGGCATTCGGTCATGCATGGTGGGGCGTTGACCACCGGGCCTGGCTTGTGGCCAGGCCCTGCGGGCAATCCTCCGCATGCAGCCCATTACACGCTGTGCACAGCCTTTGAATGTGCACAGTGAGGGCTTGTCCACAAGGACTGGCCTGAGGCCAGGCACTGTGACAACCCCCTCACATGTGGCTAACCCTCCAACGGCAGCTAACCCCACAATGCGCATGGGCTTCGGCGGTGTGTGGTTGGTCACAGGGCCAAGCCTTTTTTATTTTTTAAAGAGTAGGGGGGCTCTATGTTCTCCTTCCCCGAACCTATTATGGCCATGGGGACTTCATCCCCCATGGCCACTAATTAAATTTAAGGAGAGGGGGAGAAGGGTCATCCCCCTTCCTGGGCCAGGTTTGGCATCAAGGACCCCATCCTCGGGGCCCAGCACATTTTTTTTGTGGGAAAGGGTATGAGGCCCTCCTCCCCAGAATGCTTTTGGGCCGAAGACCCCATCCTCTGAGGCCCCCAACACATTTAAGGAGTAGGGGGTACATAGCCCCCCTCCCTGAGGAACTTTTTGCCTGTGGGCCCCATCCCTTGGGGCCAGCGCATCTTTTAGGGGGAGGAGGCACGAGACCCCCCAGCCCCTGGGACCCTCAACATATTTAAGGTGGAGAAGGGAATGCAACCCTCCTCCCCGGGCTGATTTTGTCCCTCAAAGCCCTATCCTTAGCCCTGCTGCATATCTGAAATGAGAGGAGGACACAAGGCACCCCTCCCAGGGATGTTTTTGGCCCCGGGGACCCATCCCATAGGGCTTGTCCACATCTGGTAAAGGAGAAGGGAGCATATGGCCCCCGTACCAAGGGTGATTTCGGCTCCAGGGACCCCCATCCCTGAGGCCCAGCCAACAAAGAGTGGGTGCCCTAGTGCCCACCCAGGGCACCTATCACACTTTCGCTGGGGCTGCGGGGGAAGCTCCCTATAGAGGTTAAAGAGCAGGGGGACAGAGGGCAGCCCTGAGGAGCACCCCTAGTGATTTCAAAGGACCAAGACATCAGGCTGTTGACCTGAACTGCCGCCTGCAGCTGCTTATAACTAGACCATACCCATCGGCAAAACCTTGGGTCCAGTTCCATTTTAGCATGGACCAGTTGGAGATACAGCCAGTACACTCTGTCGAACACCTTCTCGGCGACACCTGACAGTAGAATGGCGGGGGTATGTGACCAGTGGGCCTTGTCGATGAGATGACACAAACGTTTAGTGTTGTCACTGCAATTGTACTCTGGTAGAAACCCTTTGTGGTCAGGGTCTACTTGATGTTGCATATATGGGGCTAGGTGGGCAGCTAATATGCTTGTAAAAATGTTGGCATCAACATTCACTAATGAGATGGGATGATATGAAGAACAGTGAGCAGGGTCCTTGCCCAGTTTAGGGACAACGGTAATGGTTGCCTGTTGCATGGACCCGTAAGTGTGCCTGTTGTGCTAATGAAGTTGTAAAGCCGTGTAAAGATGGGTGCCGGAACAGGAGCAAAGGTTTTATAGAAGTCTGCTGTATAGTCGCTTGAGCCCAAAGCCCTACTGAGAGGCAATCGTTAGATAGCTCTCACCACTTCTGCAGTTTGAATATCCTTCTCTAAGTCAGAGAACTCAGTTGGGGGAAGGTAGTTTAGAGACAGCTGTGCCAGTTATGAGTCTGTGTACCCTGATGCCAACATTTCCGTGGTGTAAATTGTGGTGTAAAAGAGCTCAAACTCCTGAGCTATATGTTCATCTAGGGCGGCCCTGCAATCCTATGAGTCCTCAACCTCTAGTGTTCTATGTTGGATAGTTTGGGCTCGAAGCCTGTGTGCCAAGATGTGACCTGCCTTATTGCCACCAACATAATATTTATCTTTTAGGCACAAGAGACCGTATTCACTCCCTCACTTCTACCACTAGCTGTGATCTTGTATCCCTCCTTCCCTAGTTTATCTGGGCTGCCACTGAAATGATGCAACCATGGATTACTGCCTTTAAGGAGTCTCAAAGTAATGCTACAGGGGTCTCTGGGTTGTCGTTTACATGTAGGAAGTCTCTTATAGCTAACCTTATTTCCTTCAACTATGGCTTCTTGACTTAATAGTGTATGGTTGAGACGCCCAGTACGGTGCTATGTTGTGTGATCCGGTAGGTGATAAGTGATGGAAATGGGAGAGTGGTTGGAGAGCCCAGCCACACCAATTTCAACTGCTTTAGTTACTGTGGTCAAACACTGGGAGATGAGAAAGTAATTGATCCTAGCGTAGTTCTTATGTGCTGCCAAAAAGAATGTGCAGTTCCTCTCAAGAGGATGGTGCTGTCGCCAAACATCTACCAGGCGGACATCAACCAGCCACCGGTGGTATGCCTGGGACTGCGCTCTTGCCTGGCCTCTGTGAAGCCCTATCCATATATGCGTCTGGGTCCAAATTAAAGTTGCCCCCAATCGGTATATCCTAGTCTGTGGAAGGTATTATTCACCCCACCGTTTCCTCAAGGAAGGCCTCCCAATGGTCAGTAGGGACATATATATTTGCTAATGTAAGAGTTTAGCCCTTTATGTCTGTGCGTAGGTACAGCATTCTGCCTGGTATTTCTGTCTCGGTCTGAAACACCCTCCCAGGGAAATGCATGGCCAGTAGAATCAGTACTCCTGCTTTGTTTCCTGGCCCGATGTAAAATACTGGTGGTTAAACTCCTGGAATGCAAATGCTCCCAGTCTGCTTTGAGAAGGTGTGCCTCCCAAATGAGGCAGACATAGCAGTTCGAGTCTCTAAGCAAGGAGAGGAGCGCAAGCCACTTCACCGGGTCATTCAAACCACGAACATTAACACTTAGAATTTTGATCATTGAACAGGGAGTGTGTTAGGCTACCGGTGTGGGAGTAGGCAAAAGCCCTAAACAGTGTTGATAATGGGGCTATCTGAATGTGTGGTCACTGGGTAGCATGTAACCCGATATGAGCTGCCTGTGAGGAACAAACAGGGACAAACATTAAACAGTACAACTGGGTGGTTCCCCACCTGGAAACAGTCATGTGGATTGCAGATTGAGGGTCCATGTTGGCGGCAAAGCTCATCTATGGTCCCAAGGGGTGGAAGAAGGGAGCCCCGCCGCCTGCAGTAATAGTCAGCACATAGGGGCGTAAAGCTCCCGGCCCCCACAAGACCTCAGGAGGATCAGGAACAGCTCCCTGGAAGGATTTGACCATGCAAGTGGGCACCCACTAGTTATTATCATTGTCAGAGGCACTGTTCTCCCCTTGGATCTGTCGCAACAGGGCGGCCCGCTCCTAGCGTCGCTCATGGGCAGAAGGTTTGCAAATTTGTTTCTTTTCAGTGCGGGGGATGTGCATATGTGTCGCTGATGGGGTCGTGAGCTCCAGCACCGGGCTTGCGATGAATCGAGCTACATACCACCTCCTCCCAACAGTGAGCACACCTCCTCTTCAGTGCACAGGCTATGTGTTTCTTTGTTCCATATGAACCTGATGCAGAACAGGTGCCCCAATTTATATCTACTCCCTTTGTCGCAGAGAAAACTGGTGAGGTGTTGGAGAGCCCTTTGGCGTTGAAGGGGAATGGTAGAGAGATCTTTATACAGCCATACCCTAGTGCCTTCATATTTGATGGTGCTTTTGTCTCTCACCGCTGTCATGATGGCGTCTTTCTGTTTGTAATAATAAAGGTAAGTAAGAATGTCCTGTGGCTGCCCTGGGGACAGGACGGGGTATCCCGCTCTGTGAGTGCAAACTACAATAATTTCTTGGTCCACTAGAGCTGGCGCCACTAGGCGGAATAGGCAAAGAACATAATCTTCCAAATTTCCGGCATCTACCTGGAGTGGGACGCCCTTGATTTGTATGTTACATCACCTCGACCTGTTTTCCAGGTCTTCCAGTTGGTAATTAAGGTCATCTGTTTTGTCCCTGAGAGTAAGAACCTTGCACTGGTGTTATTCCAGTCCTTCATCAAATGAGTTGCGTATCTGTACCAAGGAGTCAACTCTGTGTTACAGTTCACCCATATTTCTTCTAATGTCTTTGACATCTGCTGCCAGTTCCTGTTTCAGGGCCGCTATGTTGTCTCTTAGCGTGTTGGAGGGTTTTCCAGGAAGGAGCTCGTAAAGGGCGCGTCTGTTTCATAGTGCCCCATGGGGCTGCAGCAGCAGGGGCAGACAGCTCCCTCAAGTCTTCCTCTGTTTGGCTGCTTTTTGTTTTTTTACAGAGGGCTTTGTAAGCAAATCTTTGATGGTGGAGTCCTTCCGGGCCTGGCGGGCCATTGGCACGAAGCCTGGAAGGCAAGTCCAGGCCGCTATGTGCACGAGGCACAGGCGGCACCAGTATGGCCCCGCATCGGCAGTTCAAAGACCGAGGCTTCATATTCAGCTGCCCCCTCCACAGCGTGTATCCCCCAGCACCAGGGGAAGGGGGGTCAACTCTGCAGATCCCAGCCAGCTGCACAGCACCTCACACCCTTGAAGTGGCCAGTACTACAAGTCTCACTTGGGTGTTCTCCTCTAAGCGAGGGCACCTTACCACAGGTCATCCCCAGGTGGATAATCATTTCACACCCCCTGTGGCTGGTGCATGCAAGTCAGTTGTTGTAGGATGTGAGCGGGTCATCTGGCCCTTAAACAATAGCTTCCAGCCGACTCATTATAGGTGTGTTGCAGGCTTTAGGCTGCATTGTCACAGAAGTCTTCTGTTAATCATCCTTGCCCCATCACCACCAGGCATCAGTTGGGGATTGACGGTTACCTCTGTTCGAAATCCAGGCAAAGCACTGGGGTCAGTGATCCTCTCCGCTCCTCTAGTGGAAGTCCATAGGGCAGGTAAGAGAATGTCAGCTTGTGGGCAGCCACTTGTCTGGAAGTAGTAGCACACATGTCCCCACCTCCAGCAGTTCACATGCCCTATGAGATCTGGGTCGTTTATAGCAGTGGATATTGGAACCCATGGCACTCTTCCTGCCCGTCCATGCTGTTGGGCTCACTGTACTGACCTGCAACTAAGGTGCAGTTGCAGCTCCTCTGCGCTGCTAGTCCTGGGGGAGGGGGTCCCCAGGGCCTAATGCGGGTCGGGGGGCACATTTTATTGTTGTAGCTCTGAGAGTGGAATCTCCGGGACCAATTAAGGGTCATAGAGGGGACTGCATGCCCCACTCCACTTAATATATATGTTGTGCCCCAGGGGATGGGGTCCCCATGGCCCGAATGCCAAGCCAACGCTGCGCATGGAAAAGACTGCGTGTGGTTAGCAGCCAAGCCATGTGGCCAACCCTCTACTGCAGATGGCCAACGGCCATGCACAACGGGCGTTGGCTTTATGTATGGTAATACAAAATTATTTTACAGAAAAAAAAACCTTAGAAATTCTCTGGACAAAACAAAGTTAAAGTAATGGTATAGTTAGGTGAACTACAACAATTTCTTGGCCCACTAGAGCTGGCACCAGCACCAACACATTTGAACTAAAAAAAACTCAGAAATTCACCATTCATGATTAGCAAAGCTAGCTATAACATGTGCCCACGCCATGCACTGCTTATGACATCACATATCACATATAAGATGCCCTACTGCCACTGTCTCTGAAGGACTCCATCTCTCAGAGGCCATCTCAGATCACTGAAGGAGGGGCTCAAAATTCGAGACACACTGAAAAGTGCTTCAGTTTCCCAATAGGTTCTCAGTATTATCTGACCTATCTGCTATCAAATGACAGGCTGGGGCTCAGCAGAGTGGTCCCTTTCGTAATCCCTGTGACTCAGGTAATTGTCCTGAATCTGCAACGTTGAGGGGGTCCCTGAATCCGGCTACCCCTGAGTACATAGACAAAGTTAAATTATTGACCTGGAACATTGCTGGTGATCAACTAAAACTAGCCATGGAGAATTGGGTGGAATTTATTAAGACATATGATCTCTTCCAGAAGACCTGGGCCACATCCAATGTTTTTTTCTGGTTTTCTGTTGACGCTACCCCTGGTGCTTCTGGCTGTGCTAAAGCAGGCCTTGCTGCCTGGTTCAAGACTAGCCTTCCATGGCCCATTTATACCATCCGTTGTGAGTGCAGCCTGATCCAACGTTTTATCTAAGCTGGCCACACAACTATGGTGTCTGCATCATTCATTTCTATAATGACAATTTTAATCATACAAGCAATCCTAATTATGCCATTTTGTTCTAATTTGTTAATGAACCTGCCAGTAAACAAGCGGAGATTGGTTTAGGATTCAATTTAATTTTGCTGGTGGATTTTAATGCTAAACTAGAGAATTCCCCCTGGGTAAGTGGCCACATCTGCTTGAGCCCTAATGGGCTTAAGAAGATCCTTTAGGTCAAGACTGAAGGAGACAAGAGCTTTATTCTTCTTTGGTTACGCTCAATATTTGTAATGTAATGGTGGTGGCTGGCTCATCATATCCCACAATTGTCACCTATATTGGAGGTGGACATGCCACTACTATTGATTAGCTTTTTTCTTCATATGCTATCATGAATCAAGTCACTGATGCGACTGTAATATCCTATATTTTCAGTGATCACAATGCATTGACTTCCTCTTCAGAGGGGCTGCGGAATAGCAGTTTAGGATTGGCAAATCTAGGACTAGTATTTGGAACTTATTCACCATGCAACCAGGGGAGAAGAGTAGTGTGGCGCTCAGTTAATATGACTGAGGTTACTAATAAACTATGTTCAGAACATTTGGTACTAATTTTTAATTGTCTCTAGACTGCTCAGAAGTGCCATAAAGGAATTTGTCAGGTTGAGCGCTGTAATTAAAAAAGTATTCTCAAGACCATTTATGGTCAGGCCTGATATGCACCCCTCTTGGTTTTATGGAACCTGTAGATTAGCCAACAAATGACTTAGGGAGGCCCTTCATTCTCCCCAAAAAAACAGGGCCTTGATTGCTGACTGCCGTAGAATTTATAAACAGGCATCAAGAGGATGTTGGAAGTGCAGGCTGATACATGGTTCAACTTGGTGTCTGCCTGCAAAAGCGGTAATACCAGCTTGTTCTGGCACACTGTTAATGTTATTATTTTGCAGAATGGTGACAACTATAGTATGGGCACTAACTAGTCCAGGCCGGCGTGTGGATAATTTTAATGAAAATCTATAATCCCACTACTACATTCACGGTGTCAAACGAGGTAGTTGAGGCCATTAAGGCTAGCCCTGCCAATCAAGCACTGGAGCCAGACGGCATTTCGATGGACGTTTATAAGGCTAATTGAGATCTCTGGGCCAAATTACTTACTAACCATATTAACGTTGCATGCACGTCTGGGTTCCCGCACTCCTGGCACTGTGCTATTATTTTTCCAATTTTTAAGAACGGCAACCGTACCAGTCCTAGTTGTTATCGGCCAATTTTGCTTTTGGACTCATGACTTCATGGGTGGGCGAAAATCATATCCTCTTTTAAGGCTGCAGTATGGGTTCCATGAAGGCATGGGTACAATGGAGCAATGTCTCAATCTCCATTTATTGATTAGCAAATATACAATTGCTAAGAGTGTTTCCATCTGCTTGACCTTAATGGATCTCTCCTGCGCCTTTGATTGTGTGGTGAGATCTAAGCTCAGGGATATCTTGCTGGGCCTGGGGGTGGATCATAGTATTGTCACTTTTCTGTGTGCTCGCTGTTGTGACTTTGAAGCTTTTGTCAGCTATGGCATCACTGGCAAATGACCTGATCCCATTAGCGTTTATCAGGGCATGAAACAGGGTTGTGTGCTCATCCCAATACTTTTCGTTTTGTTTATAAATGGGGTAGAAGCCGCCCTGACCTAACAGGGAAGGGACATGTCCTGCGTTAATAACATAGCAGTCCCTGTCCTATCATACGCTGATGATGCTGTTTTAATGGCAAAAAACCCTAACGGTCTCAAGCTTTTGTTGGATACCTTTGTCTATTTTATGCCCAAACTAAATCTTGAAACTAATTCCTGTAAGACCTTTGTTACAGCCTGTGGTCCTTCCCATCTCAAGTGCCACAGCATGGCCCTATAAGGGAAACCTATTTCTAGTGCACATGAATTCTCTTACCTAGGTGTCACTTTTGTCTCCAGAGGTTGCTGGGGAACATTCCTATCCAAGAGAACACTGAGGTTTTCCAATTCTGTGTGGTTTTTATTTAACCTGTCTTCTTCCATCAACAGCAAACTGATTGGCCCTTGTTAGAAATTTACAGTAGAAAGTGCCTTCCTGTTTTAATGTATGGCTCTGTTGTGTGGACATATAAGGATGTAAGATCACTGCAGCTGGAGGAGAACAGGGTGTACAGACGACACTTCAGCCTGACTGCAAGTTCTCCAACTTTTACTATTCACGAGGAGTTGGGGAGAGGAGGATTCTATCAATTGGGCCACATTATTATTGTGGTGTCCAAGCGTCTTTAAGCAGGGTCATCATCAAAGGCTGCCTGTCCTGTGATCATGGGCTTCAAATTTACTGGCTCTCATTTATTCAATCAGTAGCCATTAAACTGGGCAGACCCTCACTTTCCTCAAATCCCCAAAATGTAACTTCCAAGAGCAAAAGTTGGTTGAAAGCGAACATCCTTGCCCTCAAGAGGGAGTGGAGGGAGGCACCGAATTTAGATTTGGTATTATACGATTCTACTTGTGTTTTCCCTTGAAGCAGTGCGGTCAGCCCTCAGTTCTGATTTGTTCTCGTGATGAATCCTCCATCCAAAACTCATTGCACTTTACCTTTTTTTCGTAAATGTTATGTTGCATTTACTAAGTGTTTAAGGGCCAGATGTAGCAAAGGGTTTTTCCCATTCTGTGTCAATGGGAAAATGTGTTCGTACATATGGCCCTAAATTCCTATTCTGAGACGTTCAGGCTTTGTAACTTGTAGACCCGCCATGCTATTACTTCAAATATTTTATTTTTTTAACATTGTATCAGGACTGTTTCTAAAAACGTTTGTACAAAGATTTAAGGCTTAGTTCATCAAATTAAACACCATATCGATTGCTAAGGATACAAATGTTATAGTCCAACAGTGTTATAAGTTTAGTAGATGTTCAATAGAGTGTTTTTAATTAGAATTGCCCAAGTTTTATCTTGTGATCAGCTAACTATTTTGAAATGGATTTATATACTGTTTTAGATATATAAGAGATGTGGCATTGTATTTATTACCTGCTGTTTTAATTGTGTGCTTTTATGTTTTTTTAAAAATCTGAATACAATTTGTTTAAATAAAAACGAAATTAAATAATGTTACATTGTGTAATCCCCATCAGAAATAAATTAAAAAAATACACATTCTCGCTCACGTTATCTTCTTTAAATGGCATTTTATTTGTATACATGCGGATATTTATAATTGTTTATATGTTTACGCAGATAACAGCTATGTCCCTCATGGTGGGGTTTTATCTGTTATGATAGGTGAAAACATAAAACATGAAGGCTTACACAATTTTTGTGCCCTTTCCTTCCATACCTATAAAAGAGAGTCATCTTTGTCGTTCTGTATTTTTTCATGTCTGTGGCACAGTTAGATTTTGCAACTCATCAAAATGTAATAGCATTAGTGCTGCTATGAAGATACTTTACTGTTTTATTACTGTACTATGCAGGACACTGCTTTCACCTCCTCAAGTAAGAATTAGTCAACTTCTTGCCTTAATGTTGGCCAGACCAACCCATGGGACAAGTGGCCTACTGACCCATTTTACTGTCCTAAATCAGACAACTACTATGGATGGGACCAAACAGCTAGTAACAGATACACGGAGTCCATTCCGGCCTCCATTCGCACTGCTGTAGCATATACAGTATTTTAATCAGTGAGAACAGCAGTTACTTACCACTAAAAAGCATAGAAGTATGTTGTACAAAAAGGGAAACAAAAAGATGCAAGGTGTAATACTTCAAATAATTTCAGCAGGGGTAATTTCTCTGGGCCGCATCTAGCGCATTGCTTTTTGCATAGTATGCCACTCCAGACAAGAACCACCCTCATGCAAATCAGGTTTGAGACTGCTCCACTAGGAACCCATGGCGTTATGGAAAATATTGGGACCCCCCTGCAGAATGTGATACGGAGCCAGAGTCTCTCCAATATTATGCAATGAATCGTAGGCTTTGGGCTCAATGAGGGGCCTCTGAAAGGTTGGGGGCCTCCCTGCAACCTTATTAGGAACAGTCCATCCAGAACTGCAAGATTAAGGCCCCTTCTGAAGAGGAAACGATTAATCCCAGACCAGTTATGGCATTTTGGGTCTCGTTAGTGAGGCATAGTGTCAATCCTATAGCACAGTGAACACTAGGCCAACATCCTGACACACTTGTTGCTCTTAGGGCGCCACTCTGAGGAAAAATAAGTTAATGATAGAATGGTAATCTCAGCCACTCATAAATTATTCTGGGCCACTTTTCAGTTCATCGTTTTTTTGCCTTCTAAGGAGGGACTATGGGGTGAAAAATAGGAATTGCAAGATGCAAAAAAGCATACCTTACAACATATAGCATACCCTAGGAGTATTTAACTGTGAGTTTAACAGAATGGTCCAGTCTTGAAAAGTGTAGTTGTAAGAGTTGATGGGTTAGGTAGAACCTTGTCTGATTTTAAACAATTTTAGTAAAGCATGAAAAGATGTATCTTGAAAGGCCTTCAACACCATGTAGTTTGGTCAGCTGTCTGGTTGGGTTCTTACCTTATACCATAGCCAAGGGCCCCAGGCCTTTAATGGATAGTTAGGCAATGATGTGCCGTGTGCATTTGTGAAACAAACACTCCTGCTTCATGAATAGGTGGGGTGTAATATATGTAAATATTTTGAGTCTTTACCCTAGCAGGCTCTCTCGACACTAAATAGGGCTATAAACCTCAACCCTTGCATTCACCATGAGCCAGTGAAGTGCATTCAGGGCTGGTTTGATCTGTTCATATTTGCAAAGGTTCAGGCACATTTTGGCAACCAGTTTTATTAGTCTTTGGACCCTGTCAATTTTGTTCTTTCAGAGCCATGAGTATATGGCATTGCAGTAGTCAAGGGATCCCATGACCAGGGCTCTGATGAGCTCCACATAGTGCTTGATCCAGACTAGAAGAACAATTCTGCAGAGGATTAAAAGTAGCCTATTAACTCCTCTGAACATTGGGTTGACTTACAATGCGAAAGAGAGCTCAGCTTGAAATGCGATTCCTAGCTCCCTTACCTTTCCTGAAGTTACAGGGGATGGTGCAAAACAAGGAGGTCAGGCGAAGGGTAACAGATCGGTTTTAGTCCTTTTTATCACAAAGGTTTCAATCTTGGCTTCATTCATGCAGAGGAAGCCCTCCTTCTTCAAACCAACAATGTGATCCAAGTATACAATGTCCTCCTGTCTGGGTTGTTCTCCATCTTGAAGTGGAGTTGGACGACATTGGTATACATTTGGAGCCGCTCATGGTGTTGCTTGATAAGTTATGCCAGTGGGTGTACACAGATATTCAAGAACAAGCAACACAGATATCGTTTCTGGGATATACTACATGGCACCAGAAGACTATGGGGGTCATTCCGACCCCGGCGGTCAAGGACCGCCGGGGCCGGGGATGCGGGAGCACCGCCAACAGGCTGGCGGTGCCCCGCCGGGCATTCTGACCGCGGCGGTTCGGCCGCGGTCAGACAAGGAAAACCGGCGGTCTCCCGCCGGTTTTCCGCTGCCCTTGGAATCCCCCATGGCGGCGCAGCTTGCTGCGCCGCCATGGGGGATTCTGACACCCCCTACCGCCATCCTGTTCCTGGCGGTTCGCCCGCCAGGAAAAGGATGGCGGTAGGGGGTGCCGCGGGGCCCCTGGGGGCCCCACTGTGTATTTCAGTGTCTGCAATGCAGACACTGAAATACGCGACGGGTGCAAACTGCACCCGTCGCACATACCCACTCCGCCGGCTCCAATCGGAGCCGGCTTCCTCGTGGGGAGGGGTTTCCCGCTGGGCTGGCGGGCGGCCTCCTGGCGGTCGCCCGCCAGCCCAGTGGGAAAGCCTGAATGGCCTCCGCAGTCTTTCGACCGCGGAGCGGCCATTTGGCGGTTCCCGCGGGGCGGGCGGCTACCGCCGCCCGCCCCAGTCGGAATCACCCCCTATGTCTGGTGTTGGAGGATGTGGATTATACACCCCTGGCTTAATCAATTAGGAGTCTTATAAAGCACGACTACTCACCCGTAAGGGTCTCAAGGTGCTGGGGCGGGGCTCTGCGGTGTAGTTGGAGAGCCAGGTCTTGAAGTCCTTCCTGAATTGCAGCAGTGATGGTGATTGCCTTAGGTGCATAGGCAGGGCGTTCCAGGTCTTTGCAGTGAGTTAGGAGAAGGAACTTCCTCCAGCCATGATCTCGCAGATCCGTGGGGTTGTGGCCTTGCAGAGTGGAGATGTCTGGTAGAAGGGGAGGCGGTGGTTGAAGTATACAAGTTCAGCGTTGTGGAAGGCTTTGTAGGCAGGTGTGAGGAGCTTTAAGGTAATTCTTTTGTTGACAGGTAGCCAGTGAAGGTCTCCCAGGCGGCCCGTGATGTGGCTGCGGCGTGGGATGTTCAGGATGAGTCTTGCAGAGGCGTTCTGGATGTTCTGCAGTTTCTTTAGGAGTTTCTGGGTGGTGCCTGCTCAGAGTGCGTTGCCATAGTCGAGTCTGCTGCTAATGAGTGCATGGGGGACCATGTTCCTGGACTCGGTGGGGATCCACTTGAAGGTCTTACAAAGCAGGCAGAGTGTGTGGAAGCGGGAGGACGAAACAGCGTTGATTTGGTGGCTCATTGAGAGCAAGGAGTCCAGGATGGTGCTGAGGTTTCATGCATGGTCCATTGGTATTTGGGGGGTAGGGAGGGTGTCCCGAGTGCTGCTGGCCATCAGGAGTCCTCCCAGGCAGAGGGGGTGGAGCCCAGGATGAGGACTTCGGTCTTGTCTGAGTTAAGCTAGAGGCAGCTGTCCTTTATCCGAGTGGCGACTGCCTTCATCCCGATGTGGAAGTTGCTCTTTGCGGCTGTGGGTTCATCTGTAAGGGAGAGAATCAGCTGGGTGGTCTGAATCTAGACTGGTGATTTTGGAGGAGGTTATTCTGCTTCATATGTTCTTGGAGTTGTCGAGAACCTTCCCTTAAAATGATTGTTTTCCCGCTTAAAATAGTCCAGTCAGGAATTAGAGTATATTGTTTACTCCTTAGGAAATCATTTTACTCCCAACTTTTGGAAGTACCACTTTAAAATCTGAAGCACTGATGTCTGTTCTGCAGACAATGTACAAAATGCAAACCAGAGTCTGTATAATCATTTTTTTTCATATGCGTTAATAAACTGGAAGCTGGATAAGTGCACGGGCGCACAGACTCACCAGACGACTCTAGAAAAGATGCCTCTGCAACAATTAACCTATAGGATGTATACATAAATAAACATGACCAATTCTGCCTGAACAACCATTTATAGTATTGCATACGTTTATAAAATGTATAGTTGACATAAAATGTCCCTGAAAGAGCTGAAGTATTCCATATTTCTTGCAGAAATTAAATACTATAATCTAATTTTCAGTGTTTGAGAGCTTAGATTGCAACCTATCATATGTCTGTATAAAATCTATAGCCTACTAAATCGACGTTTTTCCCAACAGGAGCCTTAACATATTCCTTTACCCAGGGTCCTATGAAGCCTTACGATGGCTCCAGAAAAACACCAGACTGATTTTGACAGTGAGTGGGTAACAAAATATGACTGAGTGCTGTTTTGCCAGCACTGACAAATGCAAGGTCACCCAGTGAGTACTAAACGTTATGTAATCCAAGCCGTGTCCAGTCATAGACATGCTGTTGTCAGATGAACTTTTCTGCCTTCAGCCATACTGAGTGACATAATCAGCTGCTTATAAAACATTGGCTGTGCGCTGTAGGGGAAATTCCACTTTAGCTGACATACTTTCTTCCCTTCCCACCCACCCACCATGCTGAATAGCACTTTCTGAATGAAACTACATACATATGCATGGACTTGAAACCACTGGGAGAGCAGATGTCACATCTGCTATTGTCTTGGGTTCATCGTGACCCCATTGATGAGCCCCAGCTGTTGTGCCATGCCCCCATCAGTTGGACCACTTTTCTCCCAGTTTTTAGAAAAGTGGTCTAGGGATTCCAGTGCAATCATGCTTTACCCTTTCCTAGATAATGATATGTTACTTGAACATAGAACACTTTTGATTTCATGTTGTGTAGTTTTCACCTTCACAATACTGCATTTTTGAAAACAGAGGTTTTTGGGGGAGATTTCTCCAGCAAAACGTTAACATGTCTGTGGGAGAACTGTCCCTCAGGTTTTGTTTTTCACAAAACCTATCTTTTGTACTTTTACAAGGGCGGCCAAAGCCAAATTTACTGATTTCATACATATTGAAAACCTTAATTCTGCAACTGGCATTGTAGGAGGAGAGCATATTCATTAACACTAAAACAATTACACGCTGTACTACATCAATATTAGCAAATAGTTGATTTACGTACTTTTACCTACTGTGTTACTAACTGGTCACATAATGGAAGAACATGTGCACCATGGAAATCACACGCATGCCTGTGAGCATAATCATATTAGCCTTAAATTTAATTCTCACCATTTATTCCATAAATAAGATGATTATTAACATCACCCTTCCTATTTTCAGTCTCATTTGGTGATGTACTGAAGAAAGCCAGTTTGCTTCTGTAGGGTAAAAATGTAGAATCATTTTTAGGCTCCTCTAAAAAAATCAAATCTACGAGCCTCATGAAGGGTGACCATTAACCCTTATGCAGAATATGTAAGTGTAATGAATGATTCTGCGTTTTTCTCAGTTAATGTAGGAGGCTATGCTTGTCAACAGTGTCTTACATTGTTGTCAGTTGCGCATCACCAGCTACTTCCTGCACATCTATGTTGTCACTTGAAATACCTAGGCTTTTCTTTTCCTTGCCCCTTTCTGCTATTGTGTTGATGGTCCTTCAGTGGCTGGTTCACCTCTTCCCGTTTCAAGAATTTAACAAAGTAAAATTGGCCTCTTACTTGACCACCGTCATGGACAGATACAAAATGGGGTTCCATGTCTACGCAGAAGACACTCAGGTACTCTGATGATCCTGTTGATTGCCAAAAATCAGTGGATTGTACAACAAATTTACTGTACTTGATGCACTGAAAGTGTCTCACTTGTAATGTCTCCAAGACTCATATACTAATTTACGGATCTGGCAACTTTGCAGTGCCTCCATTTGATTGGCACCCCTCCATGAACCCATCACCATTTGTCTTTTTCTAGTGCTCACAACCGATGTATTTCAGATGGTCAGGGTCATACACGAAGGGTTTGACCCCTGCGCTTCCTGTGAGTAATATAGGTTCTATTAATTCATCTGCAAAGGACATCCTATGTGCTAGTGCAATGATCTCCAGAATTTATTACAGCAGCAGAATAAATAAGGAGGACACAGAGAAACACATTAAAGTGCAATAACACACCTTCAAAACCTTAAATCATTTACAACTCACCAAAGTTCCACTTGCATCCATTCCAGTGACACTACAGCCCAAAGGGTATCAGAAACCTACTTCAACAAAGCAAGTCATGGGTATTGCAAAGGAATCGTATACAAATCAATGAAGGCAGGGAATGACACTACAAGCATGCAGACATACACCTAAAAAATGTCAATAAATGAAAGGGAAAAAAATATTTATAAATGTAGATATTTCAAACACCTAAATACATCAAAATGCAGACATGTAAACATAACAGATGCGCATACTTAGAATAATACAGATACAATAACATTCTTATCAAATATAGTAAAAACAACTTTATTGTCCTCATGTGATAGCAGCTCCCCTGTTCTTTTCAGTTGATAGCTCTGCATGGAGTAGGTTTGTACATTTCCATTTGGTGGATATACTTGGTGCATTTAAGCCCACATTCACTCCGAGACATAGGCCTAAATCCGCGTGCGCTGGGACTTCTGCCTGAGTGTAGCTGAAAATATATGGCCCTCGCCTCTTTCACGCCACACAGCTGACACTTCTAGCTCCATTTACGCAATGGTGCAATTGTTGTCCTAATGCCAACAAATAATCATCTGGATCCCCTTATAAAACTTTCCACCTCACTTCAGAGGCACGCGGAAGCAATCTGTGGGCTGCAAGGGATATTTTCAAAAGGAAAAACAAATAAAAGCTAAAATAGGATTATCTGCCTGTTCCATTTCTTTCAGTTTCATTTCCAGGCTTGCGGGCTGAAGCTTTGCAGCTAGTGATTGCGGGGGAAAGGAGCTGAGGGGCGTGAGGAGCAGGGATGGAAAACACTTTGGGCCATATTTATACTCCGTTTGCGCCGAAATTGCGTCGTTTTTTTTGACGCAATTTCGACGCAAAACTAACGCCAACTAACGCCATATTTATACTATGGCGTTAGAGGCGAATAGCGCCAAAGTTCCCGGAATGTGCGTCATTTTTTAGCGTGAACCCCTTCCTTGCGTTAATGATATGCAAGGGAGGCGTTCCCGTCTAAAAAATGACTCCCAGGACTTTACGTGGTATTTATACTCCCGGGCAAAAGAGACGCCCGGGAGTTGGCGTGGCTAAAAACGGCGCATTTGCGCCACTTTTTAACGCCTGCTCAGGGCAGGCGTTAAGGGGCCTGTGGGCTCAAAATGAGCCCACAGGTGCCCTCCCATGCCCCCAGGGACCCCCCCTGCCACCCTTGCCCACCCCAGGAGGACCCCCAAGGATGGAGGGACCCACCCCAGGGACATTCAGGTAAGTTCAGGTAAGTATAATTTTTTATTTTTTATATTTTTTTTTGGTGGCATAGGGGGGCCTTATTTGTGCCCCCCTACATGCCACTATGCCCAATGACCATGCCCAGGGGACAGAAGTCCCCTGGGCATGGCCATTGGGCAAGGGGGCATGACTCCTATCTTTACAATGATAGGAGTCATGTTGATGGGGGATGGGCGTCGTTAAAAAATGGCGCAAGTCGGGTTAAGACGATTTTTTCGACGTAACCTGACTTGCCCCATTTTAAGACGCCCATGCGCCATTTTCCCCCTACGCCGGCGCTGTCTGGTCTACGTGGTTTTTTCCCACGCAAACCAGGCAGCGCCGGTCTGATTGCGCCGTCTAACGCCATTCCATAAATACGGCGCCCGCTTGGCGCTTCAGAATGGCGTTAGACGGCGCAAAACTTTTTGACGCTAAACTGCGTTAGCGCAGTTTAGCGTCGAAAAGTATAAATATGGGCCTTTGCATCGCACAGTCTGCGCCATGTTTGCTGCAACTGCTGCTGGCTTCTGCTAACACTGCCTTGCCAAACCATTGTTTTTACGACTCTCTCTGACACCCCTTTTGATGGGATAATGCTGCCGCCTCCACGCTGATGCCGGCTATTGGTTTTTCATATCTTTATCAACACCCAACACTGCACCTATAGCCAGTGGCGGTTGGTGGCAAATTACATTGGAGGGTGCAAAAGACATACACAAAAAACTACACACAACACACTAATATAAGTACACATGCACACTAATGTATATTTTTTTAATCACTTACCTTAGTTGATGTTCTGCAGCATGTCGCTGTTGTTCGGCAGCACATCCTCCGAGCTCAATGCCCACGGCAAACGCCCTCATTTAATGAAGATACTGTTTTCATGCTGTTAAGCGGCATGGAAAAAGTGTCTTGATTGTCTGGAGCGGGCTGGCTCCACACTCCAAAAGGCACTGTAGGCCTGTGACTGTTCTCCAACCCGGCTGTCTAGTTAGCCGGGTTGGAGGGGTTTGCATTGCGCATGTCAGTTTGGCCGCAGAAAGGACACCGGCCAAACCAACATGCGCACTTCAAACTGAAGTGGCCATTCCTCAATCCTGCCAATCTTTTGCAGCAGTGACGCATTGGCCTGACCTGCCCTTGCACCCTGTTTGCTGGCAGAAAGCATAAAAAATAAAATGGTAATAAAACCGTTTTATTACCATTTTATTTTTGATGCTTCTTGCACAGCAGTTGTTGGGGGGGTGGAGACGCTCCTCCGCTCCCACAGAGGAATCACCGCTGGCTATAGCCACAGTAATGCAAACTTAAGCAGCAGTTTCAAGCCTTCCCACACGGTTCCTGATAATGTTTGTGTCACCTACTCGCAAAAAACGCTAAGACAAGTATTGTCGACATTTTCTAGATCAGTGATTCTTTACCTGTGGTTCAGGGACCCCTGAGTGTCTGTGACGCCTACTCAGGATGTCCATCACTGCTTAGAAAATAAAATATTGTTACCAGATTAATAAAGTGTACATAAATAAAGATGTAAAATTGAAAATGTTAAAACATTCTCTAACCGTGCAGGATTGTAAAAATAGAGGTTAAAAATTAAGTTGGTAGCCAAAGATTAATTTGTGGGAACAGTACAAACATGAAACAGAAAACATTAGGGCCGAGGTTCCCCTCAATTGAACTTAGAAATGCTCCAACCTTCTGATCAAAACAAAAGTTTTGATTTTTTTTACATTTATAATTTATATAAAATGTTTCTCAATGATTCTAGTTATGATTAAGTGGGTGTCCACAGTAGTCAAAAGGTTAATAACCTCTGTTCTAGACGTTCTTTCTGCATAACAACTTATCGGTGGAATCCATCCACACCGAGTAGGAAATCTAATACTTCCAGGTGAGAAATCCTCCTACAGCACTTGCTTTACTATGACATTAAAATCGATATGAAAATTTAAATGTGCCCATTATTGAATATGTGGCTAATGTATTTAACCTTTTCCAAGATTAGAAAAGTCTGTACTGTGAAAAGGCAGAGGCTTTCTTGGGTGATAGATGAACAAAATCTGTCAATCATACACTACAAATCGCAGTGGAACTCAGTGTCAGCATTTGGGGAAAGCAGAGGAGTTTTCCTCCTCTTTTTAGATTAGCATGAAATCGTAAAAAAGGTTTATTACTGCGAATGCATTCCAAAGCATTGAAAGCTTACCGGCTCCCCTTCTCTATCCACGAGGGCCAGCTTACCCAAAGAGGCCAAAATCTTAGCGCCATATACACAAAGTGGTGCAATGCATGCATTGCGCCACTTTGTAACCCTTTGCGCTACATTATGCCCACACCAGGCATAATATATGCAAAGGGGGATGAAAAAATGAAGCAAGGAAATCTAAGAGATTGCCTTGCATCATTTTGCACAGCACTTTTAACGACTGCTCAGAGCAGGCGTTAAAAGGGGGCTTCCATTATATATAACAGGCCCCTATGTTCTCTGCAGGAGTAGCACCAATATTTTGGCGTACTTCTGCAGAGTACATCAATAGCGTCATGAAAAATGACACTATTGCCCCCTACCCTGCGCAATAGTGTGTCGTATTTTTATTACAGTGCACACATGGTAGCTGTAGAGGGGCATTAAGGGGCACAGGTAAAGTGGCACTGTACTCAGTGCAGTGCCACTTTCCATAAATCTGCCCCGTAATTATTGTAATAGGGATTTCCTGTCTTTTGCACCTGTTTCACCTATGCAAAAGAATTGTTGCAATGCAACCCTGACAGAATTAAATATTACTCCAGATATGTTCTGGGTGGTCTGTTTAGCTGGCGGCCAGGCAACTGTTTCTGACAGCCATATTCTACAAAACCAAGGGGCAGATTTATGGAAAGTGGCGCTGCTCTGAGTGCAGCGCACTTTCCCTGCTCCCCTCAGCACCCCCTACAGCCACCATGTGTGCGCTGTATTTAAAATACCGCGCACCATGGCGCAGGGTAGGGGGCAATAGCATCATCCTTCATGACGCTATTGATGTACTCTGCAGGAGTAGCACCAAAATATTGGTGCTACTCCTGCAGAGTCCATAGGACCCTATTATAAAGAATGCAAGGCCCCTTTTAGTGCCTGCTCTTGAGCATTATGCCACGGGAAGCATTATAGTAGTGTTGAGTTGTGCATCATTATAACATAGATGAGCACAATAGTCCATACATGAAGGCATTGTGCTGGGGGGGAGCCACCAACATATCATGATTGTTTTAATGATAAGTTTAAGGAGTACTTAGCGTGAATTTTGTATTATACTTGCATTAATTCCTTAGACTTTTCCATATCATATTGTTTATTACACAAGATAACACATAGGACTAGGATTGTTTACATGACCAGAGTATCAATTAACGAGTGTACTATTGATTTTGTTCCAATTTGTATTTTTTTGTTCTATAGGGTAACCTCTAACAAAGGACTGCAGTAAGTCTGAAATGCATTGGGATTTTTTAATTGCACTGATGATCTGGATTACACTTTTGGATATGTTTACTGTGGATACAATGGGTTTATGAGAATAAAAACATGGAATAACAATACGGAACTAAGTTGATTTAACTGATTATATATTTTTAACCTATCAAGAGGAAAGGTGTTTATTCTTAAGGACTAAAGGAGGAAACCTACCAGGACATTAGGTTGTGCTAGAGGGGAGACACTGTCCTGGTTCAGGACAAGTGCTAATTGACTATTACTGTTTTGCACTTAAAATCAGAAAGTGACACCCCAAAAGCATACCATTAACATCTGAAACAAGAGTAACAGATTTAAATTAATAGGAGTGCACTAATACGTATATAAACACAGTTATGAAACATGCCTACAAGAGAGGTAGCATCAAAGAACAACCCTCAAGGTAGCCTGGAAAGTAGTGCTCAGTTCTGTCCGACAACAAACCGAGGATACACATGGTCCCAGAATCTGCTGTACACGCATTGCCAGTTTTTAGTTTTCTGGTCGATCATAATCCAAAAGGTTCACAAACCTTATAATGCTATAGCCTTTAGAACTCAAGTCTGAGGTTCAAGAGGTACCATTTTAGATAGTTCAGTAGTTTCACTGTTCCATTTACCCTTTGTTTGTATTTTATCAACCTTTTTGACATTCTGGTAGCCTGTGCATCGTATGCCATTGTGCCAACAATACATATTTTGGACTGCTGATATCTAGATCTCTTTTATTTACTGTGGGTAATGATCCAAATTGAAACCAAGAGTTAAAGGACCCCAGGTTCACTTCATTGGTTGTTTAGAGGGCACACTGTGAAAACACTTGAGAGAACAGCGAAATGCGAAACGGGAAATACAGAAATAAAATTATAGGAGTTAAAAAAACAGAGGGTATCTTTATTAGCCCAGGATGTATATGATGGCAGAAAAAACAGAAAAAGTTGCTGCTGTTCACCTTGAACTAGAGGTGAGTGACAGGTGCAGCATCGTAAAGGGGCCTGATCTGGAAGAAAAAAACAAATGCTGGAACTGGAAAAGATATTAAAGCAATCACAAATCCAGCAAAAGAGAATGATAAAAAGAAAAGAGGCAGACATGAGGGGCATGGGTAAGAGGCACTGGCACAGGGTGTATGTTTCTTTCTTCTGAGTATCACAAGAACTCATCCACAAAAACTCACTCCACCTCACGACTAGCATCGATGTCCAAACCCCTGCACTTTCAGATTCAGACAAATCCGAACATCACCCTCTGTGACACCCTCATCTAAAGACCCTCCGGCCCCTGCCCTCCCTTCAGTGAAGCCCTGACTGACTTCGCTTCCCATGCTCTCTCCTCAACAGACTGTATCCTCCTCAGCGACCCTCATTTTCACCTCGATAACCTCAGCGACCCAAACACCTCAACCCTCATGGAGAACCTCGCCACCATCGGGCTCAAACAACTGGTCAACCTCCCCACGCACTCAGCAGGAACTCCCTTGACCCTGTCTTCTCTGCCGGAAACCACATCTCCTTCTCACACACCTCCGAACTCCACTGCACCGACCACCACTGCATCCATTTCTTCTTCACCAAGACCACCGAACGGCACCATGCCCTCCCCCACAGAAATTCGACAAAGGTTACCGAAGCCCAGCTCACCGTCGCTCTCTGCCACTCCCACCATCAGACACTCTGGATGCCAATGCCTCAGCCTACATCCTCCACCAATGGATTGCTAACTGTACCAACACTCTAGCCCCTCTAAGGAAACCCACAGGCAATCAATACCACAGGAGGCCCAGCTGTATCTCCCCAACATCCAAGTTTACCTGCAGACAATTCAAGAGAAAGTGGAGAAGCAATAAGAGCAAGACAGACCACATAGCCTTCAAATACACCTTCACATCCCACCATCAGCTCATCAGATCAGCCAGAAAATCAGCCATTCAGGAGCGCATCAATGCCAACGCACACAACAGCAAGGAACTCTTCACCATAGTCAAAGAATTCACAAAGCCCGACACAGACACCACAGCAGGGGTGTGGAATTTATTAAAATATCTACTTGTCCTTGGGACAGATTGCTTCTTAAATCTACTTGTCTTGTAAAAAAATGTACTTGTCCCTTTGGTGCCATGTAGTGTCGCAACAAATTATGACAGCAATCTCATTATATAAGAGCTCTGATAAGACTCTGGGGGCGTGGCTAAGCCACCTAACATGGCGGGCGTGAGCTGGTAGAGCTCCGCGCCGCAACCGGCTTAAACAGCACCTAGGTGAGGGTGTGGGGGGGCACGGCGCCCCGTGCTGGGTGCCTTGACGCGGAGGACGCATTGGAGCTTCTTGGGCTGGAGCCGCTCCTTTGGGGGCTTCGGCTCCCGAGCGGTTCCACAATCGTGCGAGTCGCGCCACGAGGCGGAGCTGAGGGGCGGAGGACGCGAGTGAGGAGAGGCGGCGAGCGTGGCCTGAGCCGCGCGCAAGGATCGGACTTCTGCTGGCCCCCTCGCCGGAGACGCCTCGAACAACCGGTGAGAGATGGCACCCCCTTCCCCTCCCTTCCACAAAACAGTAAAATAGCGTGACGCCTCGCCGGGGCAGCATCGATGCCTTCCCCATCCCTTCACTGCAGCCGTGTCCTGGAAATGCCCACGGGGCCCTAAATGACTGGACGGACCGGTGGAAAGGGGAGAGGGGGCCCTACTGAAGCGACGCACAGCAACTGGGAGCCCTCCCTTGGCCACCAACCTCTTTTCTTCCCCTCTTTTTTTTTAAAAGAGGGAGGAAACAGACAAAGGAGGAAAGAGGGAAGGACATTTTTTTAAAAAGGGAACGTGCATAGGCCCTTCATGGGAGCTGCTGCGTGGAACGCCAAAAGCATACCTCTGACTCTCTTTTCTTCCCCACTCACTCCACTCTCAGAGGGGAAGAAGCGACCAGGCCCAGAAAGCTGAACTCACTGACCATTTACGACTGCTAAAACCACTAAAGCAGACCTACAGCGACGCTGGGGCCCCTGAGCTGGCCGGAGCCCCTTGGGACCCGTGGGGTGCCGCAAGAGCGTAGAGTAGTGACGCGGAGGGAGGCATTAACCGAACGGGCTGCATGTGCTGTCACGGGGTCGCAGTCCCTTCACCCCCGACAAGCGGGCCCAACCCTCCCCTGATCAAAAACAGGAGCTCAGCAGGAGGGACACAACACTGAAGCCACGCAATCTGCCGAAGGCTAAAGACAAATGAAACACTATTGAGACACTTCCTCCAAAAGTGATTTCTCGCAAGTCTACACACGAACGGGAACCCACGCTGAAGATCCAAGATAGACTGATAATAGAGAAGCCCCTCACTTAATAGTTGAGAGCTGGCGACGCGCAGCGCATCCCCTCAACAACTCGCCAATGGACATTAACCCATAGTGTGTAATGTGTGCGCAAACAAACTGAGCGCAGATCGACGACCAAAAACTAAACTAACCTCCCAACAAACTAAACCATGACCGGAACCGGACGACTCCGCTCTGGAGCTGGATCTGGGAAAGCACTAGACCTCCCAACTCAAGTTAACCAGAAGTTAGATGCGGTACTCGCTGCGGTGGAACGCATTGGGGACTCATTGGAACGCGCCCGCACATCATTAGAAGCCAAGATAGATAGAGTGGCAAGCGACCGCACCCTCCTACACGCGGACCACCGCAAACTATCAGATAGAACCAAGGAGATTGAAACCACGCCTGCGACCACCCAGCTGAAAACAGGAATGGAAGACATACAAGCAAGAGTAGCAGAGCTGGAGCGATGGGCAGAAGACGTAGAGGGCCGATCCAGGAGGAATAATATACGAGTGGTGAACCTACCGGAGGGCGTGGAGGGTCGAGACCCGGCGACTTATTCGGAGACTTGGCTGCGAGGATTGGTACCAGATGGAACGCTCACCACTTTTTTCTCTGTTGAACGTGCTCACCGGATCCCGACCCGGGTGAGGCCCCCAGGGAGCACTCCGCACCCATTCATAATACGCCTCCTCCACTATGCGGACAGAGACATCATACTGCGAACAATAAGAGCTGCGCCACCACCCAGAATAGATGACATGCAAATATTGCTGTTACCAGACTACACCTTAGCAGTACAGAGAGACAGGGCCTCTTATCTACCTGTGAAACGTAAGCTACGATCACTGGGCCTAAACTATTCGCTACTGTTCCCAGCTAAACTTCGAGTAGTGGCTAAAGACAAAACACACTTTTTCCCCACCCCTGAGGCAGCATGGGAATGGCTTGAATCGACAGGACTCTCAACTACTGATACGCCGGAGCGAACTGAACGAACACCCCGGGCCAAGCGCAGCCGAAACAATCGAGACCGGAAAAGAAACGCAACTCGCACAGGGCTGGAATGCCTTTGAGTCTGCAAACCTACTAGTTTGCATGTTTTAAAGCTTTTCACCAGCTTTTCTCTAAGGTTGGAAATTTACTCCTGAAAATGGCAGAAGTAAAGGTTCTTCCAGGGTTCGGAAAAAGTGGTTGGAGGGAATGCAAACTTGTAAATGTTCAATAGATTTTCACATGAGCAAACCTGCACATGCATATTTGCTTGTGCTAAAATACACTTCACAAATATTTTCTACTAGTACAATTTCCTGGTCTACCTCTGTAAGTTCTTGTGAATTCATGAAAGCCACAAATTCAAAGACATATACCATGGGTGCACTTTTGTGACTTTCTTTAAGAATTAGGTCCCTAATTAGGTCTTGTATTAACAAAGACATTTTGTTTTTATTACATTTTTATTTCTCTCTCTATCTATTGGCTGGCTTTACTGTGAGTGATCACATTCTGCTCTTCCACGAGGAGCATATTAGCACACAAAGTAGTTTTATTCAGTACCCAGAACTACTGTGGCAATCAGTGGCGTAATGAAACTGGAGGAGGCCCCCCTGTTAAAAATATGGAGGGGTCCCCCCTCCAGACTCAGGGCAGATGCTGTGCTGAGGGGGCCCCCTGGAGTGGGGCATCGGGCCTTTGTTCAACACTGTTGGCAATGTGGGATTTTTGAGACCAAAATACTTTTTTTTTTCTTTTTGCCAGTGTTTGTTACAGTGGTGAGGGCCTTGCAGCTCTCACGACAATAAAGGGTTACAAAAACCATGTCAAAACAAGACATGCATTGACGAAACCAAAAGACTCACAAAAAATGTCAGATTGGTTGGCTTTGCTAGTGCTTGTTTATTTTCATGCTTCCCATTATCTTGTTGAAAATGGTTACACTGATTTTCCATTAGGAATATTTTTGGGAAATACTAGCATGCATCAACACATTTTACTAAATGTCTTTTCAAAGAAATAGCACCTATATTTCATAGTAGAGAAACTTTTTTTTCCTACTTGCATTTTTTTCTGAACATTTGATTTTGAAAGCAAAGAATCATCACTTTTGTTTACAAGCTTCTGCAAACATTTCCATTTAATCAGAGAGCATTCTGGGAGCATTAAACTTAGCCTCATATTGTTAAACTTTTCAAATGCATGTACACTTTTTATTTTTTTTACTGGAACCACTGTCAGTAATGCAGTGTGACCTTAAAAAGTTTATTTAGAACGCTCACCCTAATAATGAAGATCCTTTCTTTCACTGACAACTGGTGGAATGTATTCTTGGCTGTCGTGCTGTGAACATTGTTCGTAAAACCACAACCAAACTGACTGCTGCATTCTTTGCTCTCTGTGAACCATGTGGTGGTTTGTTGGGAACGCAGGCGTATTGTAGGCGGTCGCGCGCCTTCCCATTGCCCCCCCTTCTCTTGTACTGTGATGTAATCTAATCATGCTCAGCTTGCTTGTGTTGCTCATCTGTTGGAATTCACATGACCAGTCCCTCAGCTGTGCCAGAATTCATCCCTCCATAGCCCAACCATGACATACTAAGGCCGAAAACAACATGCTGTCTTTGCCAATTTGTAACACGTGCATCAGCTGAATATAAAGCTCAAAAATAAAAACTCACTGTATATGCCAGAACAGCTTATGCTATTTCTCTGTAATAGCTCAAAACGTGTTCATTGATTTAATTATCTTAAACCATTACAACGGACAATATCAGACATTTTATTCGAAAGGATGGCATTAAGATAAAATTGTACCACTGTACTTACTATACAGTGACGCACGGTAGCCTAACCTTATTTACACGGGGTTATTTATCCTTGTGCCTGAGCAGGGGTGAGCTGTGCTGTAGATCATACAGTGATGTTTATATATGCTTTCGAATCTCTACCCTTCCACTGGAGAGTAAATCTGCCTTTTCCTAATTAACAGAGCTCATGTACGTAATTCTATAGGTGTGGGGTTCTACAATGGACCTCACAATTCTCATATGTAAGTAATGACTAAGCCATTGTACTTCTACATATAAGGTTCTAATTCTAAGACTTTGAAGATTTACAGTCACAGTTGGTGTACGTGGGGCTATACGCAGCTAACATTACTCACACACTGCTGCATCTGGACTGTAGCTCTAAAAATAGAGTGTAATATTACAAATAACAGTGAATGGAAAGCTGCCACATCTAAAGCACATTTCAAACATATGAAAGCAAGCACTACCAAACAGATATGCATCTCTGCTCTCTTCCTCTCATATACTACTATCGCCTACACAAACAGCAGTAGATGGAGGTTCCAACACGGTGGTGGAAGACGCAGAAAATGTGGCCCACCATGTGTGGTACTACTGAGGTACATTTTTTAGTCTACCTCCACACAACCTCAGCGCAGCCAAAAAGCAGGACATGTGGCAACATCACATTGACAAGGTGGATACCATCAGGGTAAAGAAATGCATCAAGTTCATAGGCAATGGTTAGAAGAGGACAGGTGTGTGAAGAAGAGGAAAATAGCGTACAGTAGACACACTGCGATGCCCAGATGTGGGTCTGGCATCACGTCTTAGACTCAGGCTCATTAAGCATCACGTCATCATCATGCTCGCCCTAATACTGCCTTTTCTTTCTCCCCCAGAGGTTAAGGTCATAAGTCCATGTAAGAATCATACTAACATGCATCTATGTACTCCTGTATGGTTTCTCCATAATGTCAATGCAACACACTCACACTCTGAAAAAGTAGATTATGGTGACTCTGCCCCTTGCTAAGCTTGGCAAGAACACAAAACTTATTTTCCCAGACTGGATGGCTGGTGTCTGTCACTACAAATGAGAAAAACATATCTAAACAAGCATTGGCAATGTGAATAGGTGTTGTCTGTGAATGTAACTGGCACTTCCAAAGCTTGGTTTTGTCCCTAGACAGACTCCATGGATGCAGATGCACCCGTGGTGGCCATCTTTGAATGAATGGCTGTTGTAGATGAACAAACATAAGAAAGTTAATTCAAAGATGCTCACTGCACGTGTCTGAGCATACGCATGCATGAGTGGCTATCTTGAAATCTGTTAAAAAGTCATTATACATGGCTGCTCACTCCCACAGTGGACGCAGTGTTCTGAGAGTGAAGGGACATAGATGTAAGCTGGGACTGTGGGGTAAAAGCTCATTTATAATAAAGAGAGGGAGGAATAAGGGATGGAAGGGGAACAGGGACAGATAGAAATGGAGAGAAAATATGCATTACATCTTGTCTGACATTAGCAGTGAAAGAATGCATGCCATCCAATTAAATCGATGTGAGGCCAAAATGCTCCTTGGGTGGGATAAACACAAGAATAGTGAGGCAAGTCACTGAATCAAGGGCAATGAAGTCAAGTAGACAAGAAAGCCATCCAATCAAGAATAAGGGGTTGAATCAAAGCCCGCTCCATGTATTGTATTTTTCTCAATAGGCCTTTGTGAGATCTAAAACAAGTATGTTGACATTATCAATTTTGTATGTCACACTAAACATGTATTTCACTGTGCCCTCCTACGTATTGATTGTGATGGGCAATGTGGACGTGAACATGGTAGGTACTTTTCAGCTACTAAGCAGCCATATGTCTTCATAGTTGTGCTGCAACATCGGTGTGACAAAATGGTGGTGATGGGGTGTCTCGGGTACCCTGCATCAGACCACATTAGTGATCCTTCACCCCTTTCTCATATCTAGTTGACAGTGGTTACACCATGATGATGGTGGCTTTATGCTTTGTCACACATCTGTTTTCACATTGAAGTGTATTGCTGTCTTTCAGAAATTATATACACCATGGCCATTCCATCTCACCTATCGGTTGTCAGTGAATTGAATGCATGGCTTGCATTTCTTCTATTGGTATGTAGTCTTGCACTTTTCAATGAGTACAAATTGTTTGTTAGGACAGTCACTTTTCCTTTAGCGCAGCATGTTTCATTATTCCGGTTTAAGACAAGCCTTGTAGTTGTTTGTCTGTACATTTTGAACTTCTACAATGTAGCCTTTGTGTGGTGCGTGAATTGCTCCATTGCTGGATATGTGTAACTTTCAGCAGCTTGTGATTGGGGTAATACTAGAGTAGGCAGGTGTGTATTTCTCTCCTTCGGCCACCCCTTGATTTCCCTTTCACAATCCCCTTTAATATATTATTGCTCTTCATGGTTCCATCACTTGGACTGTCGTCTCCTGTGCAGTCACGTTTAGGTCTCAGCCTACCAGACAGAGCTAAAGACATCTTGGGGACATTCATAAAGTTGACCTAGGAAGACATTCTATCTGTTGCTTGCCATTGGCTTTGTGGTTTGTAACACACATTTTTTGCTTTCCATTTGGTGGCTTTATTTGTTTTAGGCTGGCCAGCTTGATTTCAGTCCTTCCCTTACCAAAACCGTATTCACAGAATCCTTCCCGGTGCCCACTTTCTGTAAACAGGCCAGTAAATCTTGTTCTTATCTCGTCTCATCTGCTGTGACTTTAAAAACAGAGATCAAATGCCAGGCGCTGTCTTCCAAGGGCGCTTGTTTACTTATCTTTCTCTGACTTACAAGTGAGCAGATTTATATGATAATCTTGCTGGACAGTAGGGGTGCGAAAGTGTTTTTGTACTGTGTAAGTATTTCCGAATATATCAGACTTATGAACGCACAAACGAAGCATACTGTTATATATTTTTGAAGTATGTCGGAAACAAATGCGTTAATATGATCAAAATGCACCATTAAACTAGGTGGTGCAATTTCCATGCATTTACGTCTGTGCACTGTAAAGTTTTAGAAGTAAAACTGTATTCTGTGCAAATGTAGTGGTCATTTCAACTGAAAATGTATTGTCTGTAATGGCAGTGTGGTACCACACCATGAGTACTCCATTCTTCGCCACTTCACTCTACTCTGCACCAACCCACACCACCGCACTCTACTCTGCACCATTCTGCAACACTACGCTCTGCACCACTCCAGTCTATGCCAGTTTATGCTACGCTTCTCTACTCTACCCTTTACCCCTCTACTCTCTGCCAGTGCACTCTTCGCCACTCTATACTACTGCATTTTGGCCACTGCACTCTACAGCACTCCAGTCTAGTCCACACCGATTTACTCTACATAACTCCACTCTATGCCACTGTACTCTACAATACTCTGCAACACTGCACTCTATGCCACGGCACTCTATGCCAATTTACTTTATTCTGGAACACTCAACCCTACACCAATCCACTGTATGCCACTCTAATCTACTCTGCACTCTACTCCACTCTGTGCCACTGGACTCAATGCCACTCTTCTCTTAACCACTGCACTCTACACCAATGCATTCTCCACAAATGCACTCATTCACTACACTCTACGCCACTGCACTCTACTCCTCATCACATGTAATCTACGACACTGCTCTCTACGCCATTCTTCTCCACTACACATTGAAACCCTACTCTGCAACACTGCACTTTCCACCACTGAACTCTATGCCACTCTATTCTGCACTACTCAACTGTATGCTACTCCACTCTACACCAGTACACTCTATGCCCATGCACTGTATGATACTCTACTCTGCAGCACTCTATGCTTCTCTACACTGCACCACTCTATGTCACTGCACTTTATGCCACTTGATTCTACTCTGCACTGTATGCCACTGCACTCTATGCCACTAAACTCTACATAACTGCCCTCTGCATCACTCAGCTCTATGCCACCCCACTGTGCACCACTCTACAGCCCTCTACTACATGCCACCATACTCTGCGCCACTCTACTCTACTCTAATCTGCACCACTCTGTCTGCGCCACCCCACTCTATGATGCTGTACTGTATGCAGCTGAATTTAATGCCACTGCCAGTCCACTCTACTCTTTGCCACTGACTCCACCCTATACCACTCCAATACACAACACTCTGCCACTCCACTATACAACACTCTACTCCACTCCTCACCACTCCACTCTTCGCCATTCCACTCTCTCACCCTCCACGCCACTAACTTTTAGCATAATATTTTGTGGCCGGAAATAGGGGCGTGCACATGTACATATTACAACAACCGCACATGTTTGAAAACTTGTGATGCATTGACTTACATTCATATATACTGCCTTAAGGAAGGAACACTGTCACTGATTCACAAAAGGCTTTGCCTCGTTTAAGATACTTTTGAATTTATTCAAACCAGAAAAGATAGTTTTAGCCTTTTAACTGCTAAGCTGTCTACGCTCTTGTGTGTCACTTACTTTTTCCAGTGTTTACACAGATCTTGTACAAACCATGGGGTGTTACTTCCCTTAACATTTGTGCCTTGTGCTGGTCATATTTGTGCACGTATATTTTCATTGGAAAAACAGTTAAAAAACAAGTTATGGGTTTGGCTCAAATGGAATAAACCACTCAAATTCACTATTTGTGGTTATAAATGTACAGAACATAACTCAATGCCTGACATGATGTTCTTCTGTGAACTGTTTTAGTGTGTCTGTGCCATTGACAATTAGGGGCTACATGTACGAAGCAGAAGAATTGCGAGTCGGAAATAGCGACTCAATGAGAATCGCTATTTCCGACTCGCAAAACAGGATGTAAGTACAAATCGCGATTCCATTTTGCGATTCGGTGCAGAGTTGCATCGCAATTTGCATAATCGCAAATTGCGATTTCCTAAATTGCACATGGGTGTGGCCCAGAGTCACAAATTGTGACTGTGTCGCAATTTGCTAGTGGGTGGAAAAAAAATGTGAAAACACTCTTCCTAGTGCTGTTTGATGACATCAGAACCAGGAAGTACCCTCCATGGAACTGGGAGGAGTCTACCCAGCACACACATCAGAGGCACACCCAGCTGAGAGGAGCAACTGCAGCCATGTCAACTCAGACCAAGGAGACAACTACTGCAGGGAGGAAGAGAAAACTGAAATTCTCTGATAAGGAGCTGGAGGTCCTGACTTAGGAGTGCTGCCTGCACCATGAGGTCCTGTTTGGCAAGGCAGCAGTGAGTGTCCCTGACACACAGAAAAAGAAGATCTGGCTGGACATTCAGAGCAAGATCAATGTGATAGGAATCAGCCATTGCACCATTGATGAGGTCCGCAAAAGTGGGTACGACCTCAGGTCCACAACCAAAGAAAGGGTGGCAGAGCGGATGAGGAGGTGCACGGAACAGGTGTAGGACCATCCACAGTACCAGCTCCGACAGCCATAGAGAGCATGGTGGAGACCATACTGGAGCCAGAGGCTGTCGTAGGAATTGGGGACCTGGACAGTTCAGCACCGGGAACCTCCAAAAGTAAGTAGCAAATCTCACTTATTTACACCATTCAATGCACCATTCACACAACCACAGTACACAAAAGCATTCATCATCCAAATTTGTTCCATGCCTATATTGCAACCTAAAGGACAAAGCATTATGGGCAATGTAGTACAGTAGTCCAACTTTTGAGGAATATTTATTTTGATACACCACACATCAGAGAGGCACTGACAGTGTATCCCTTGTGTGCCACAGGTCTCCCTCAGGTACCCACCGATGATCCTAGTGTGCAGGGAGATGAAGATGCCACCATCACAGCAGACGAGGTGGCCAGCATATCTGCAGGGGAGTGCATGACCACACCAATTGTCCACCATGCACATGAGACCACCGAAGAGACAGATGTGGTCACTGAGACAGGAAACCTGACACTGAGGCCACAGATAGGTGTGAGTTGGCCACTTAGAACAGCTGGGTGTGGGCAGAGACGGCGATGTCAAACACAGGCTGCAGGTGAGGAGGATGTCACAGGTGAACAATTCCTTGGACTAGAGGCATCCCTACTGAGCAGTCACCGCCTGCAAAATAAACAAATGCGGTTGATGAACCGGAACCTGAACAGACTGCAACAGACCCTCACACAGGGATTTGCCAATGTTTACACACACAATTTACAAACATGAACAACAACATGGTAAACCTCACCCCCGCCATCAATGACCTGTGTAGGAAAATGGTAGCGGATCGGGCCCATGCAAGGCAGTGAGAGCGCAACACTGCTGCCCATTTGGACCGGCTCAGTCAGTCGATTGGCCGCCTCGCAACCACAACTACCTGCCTGTCAAGGCGCACTGTTGCGCTACAGGTGGAACTCAGCCATTTTGCCAGAGATGTGGCAAGGGGACTAGGGCACATCAGTCATGCAGTGGACCTCATATAGACCTCCCAGGCAGCAAGGGACATTGGTGAGACCTCTCAGGACATTGAGGACATCTCCAGTGTGATCAGCGTTTCTCCCTCAGATGCACCCATCCTGTGGAGTAGCAGTGCACGCCAGACATCAGGGGACCAACCAGGAACGGGCCATGGTGGGCATAGCTGCAGGAGGGTGTGATGTTTCTTACCTGAGATTCGCCTGGGGCACATGATGTTACATTTTACTTTTTTACTGCTAGCTAAACATCATCAGTTCATTACTACACTCCTGACATTAAAGTAATATTTTTTGTTGCACAACCTGGCTATGTATGTCTTACATTTGTGAGTGCTGTAATGGTTGCCACGTACCTGCCAAAGTAGTGAGTTGCAATGTGGTCCCGTCTCCGCCTGCCCTCCAGTGCGATGCTACCATCCCCAGGCTGTCGTTGTGGTGGCTCTTGCTCCTCATCCTCCGAATCTGTGTCATCTAGGGTGAGATGTAGCCCACGTCTGGTTGCTATGTTATGTAGGATGGCATATGTTGCCACAATCTTGCATGCAGTCTCTGGGGCATACTGGAGTGCCCCTCCACTTTTGTGCAGGGATCGAAAACGTGACTTTAACATGCCAAATGTCCTCTTAATGACGGTTCAGGTGCGCTGATGTCCAATGTTGTAGCGCCTCTCATTCTGATTGGCAGGTGTTAGATATGGGGTGAGTATCCATGGCCTCAAAGCATATGCACTGTCACCTGTGGAACAAAACAGCAGATATGAGCATGGCTTCACATGGTTATGCAGTGACATGTATTCATGACATCGGTGTGTACTACACAGTACCTAATAAATATCCTTCACCAAACTCCCCACGTTCTAGGCGTTGGTGTATCCCACTGTGCCTGAATATGTATGCATCATGTGTGCTCCCTGGAAATTTTGCCACTATATCAGTTATGACATTATGAGCATCACATACCACCTGGATGTTGAGTGAGTGAGTACATTTCCTATTGCGGAACACATATTCCAGATTTGCAGGGGGGCAAATGGGTATATGTGTGCCATCCACACACCCTATTACATGAGGAAAGTTTGCAATTCTGTAGAAGTCCAATTTGGTGTTGTGTATTTCCTCCTCATTCCTGGGTAGGTATATGTATCTGGACATGTGTGTGTGAGTAAGGCATCTAAAAAACCCTCTAAAAAATCGTGACAGGGCACTTTGGGACACCCCACCAGCAACTGCAATCACCCTCTGGTAGCTACCCGTGGCCAAGAGGTGCAGTGAGCAGAACACTTGCACAGGTGTGGGGATGGAGCAGCTGTGCAAGGTCTGGCGTTCTAGCTGAGGTTTCAGCAGTTCAGTTATCTCTAAGATAACTGCGCTGCTCAGTCTGTATTTGTCATATATTTCCTCCTCAGTTTGTTGAAATATGGTCTGCCTGGTTCTGTATATCCTCTCCTGTCTCTGCCTCCTCCTCCACTGCTGGGCAGCCTGGACTCTCCTCCTCTATGCAATAACGTAGAGTGCAGCCATTTTGAGGAACCCAGATGCCTTCTGGGTCTGCTTTTATACTTTGGTTCTGGTTACCACCTGTTTGGAATCAGTGCTACTCTGGGTGTGCAAAACGGGCTTTTTGCGACTATTCGCAGTTTGCAACTGCCTTAATTAATTTCTTAATTGCGAGTCGCAATCTCAAGTCGCACATTTTTGCGATTCGGTAATTGGTCGCATCGCTATTTGGCACTCCGAAATGGCATTGGAACATACCATTTAGCTTTTTGCACGGTTGCAAATAGCGCTGCAACCAATTTGCGAGTCTCAAAACGTATGTACATGTAGCCCTAGGTGTTTTTTGCATGGCGGTCACATCGGGTGTTGGGTGCTGGCTCACGGTTAGGCCATGCACCTAACCTGCCTTAGTTGCCCAACCCCCACATGCTCCACCTTCGACACTGCCCTGCAGGGAGTGCCGCACACCAGACATTGAGCACAGGGCCGGGCCTGCACACAGGCTCTGCACCCTACATCCCGCCTTCCAAGCAAAGCCAAACACTCATTTTAGTATTCAACTTTGCTTGTGATTTTTTTTTACACTGCATGAAACTCAATAGTTGACTCTAATTTCAAGAGTCAGGGAAAAAAATAAAGGGTGAATCTGCCACTTAAAATGGCTTCCAGACACTTAGAATGGCTTCCAGGCATCTAATGAGTGGACTCCAACTCACAAGTCGTGTGCCCTGTCATCACTGCCTTGGAGTTGGTCTCCTTTGGGTTTGGCTGCCTATGAGTGTAGATTTTTTTTCCACAGTGCAAAACCATTAAGTCAGCGCTGACTCATGAGTTTCAACATAGCTGAAAAAATATAATTTTCATCCCTAATCCAGGTACTCTTATTGTGTAAAAAATTTAAAATGTGGTTGACAGGATTGACTCTCCAGTTTAAACTGCAGAGATCTACAAAAGTGTTAACCCTTTAAATGCCACCCGGAACCTTTTTTTAAATGCAAATATCTCAACAAAAATTCCCAGGATTTCCACAAAATCAAACAAAAAACACTTTCCACTTTCATTCAAAGTCTGATGTACATCTGCTCAGTGATTTTTGCTCGATCTTTCAGCAACGTTTCTTATGGGAGCTAATATGGAAAATGATGTACTTTTTCACCCCCCTTAACATTTTTGCTTGTCGACAGATCTTCATGAAAGTTGGTGTGCCGAAAGTTAGCTGTGTGAGGGAATAAATTGCCAGCATAGGGCAAATTTGACTACAGGATCAAAAGTTATAGGCAAATCAAAAATGCCTTTTCAATGGAAAATTGGACTAAACCATCCCTGCAGAGTTTGCCACTTCAATTAATTGAAAAAACAAAGATAATCCCATTAAGGTAAATAGAAAATGTTCCTAGGTGTAGTATGTTGAATTACTCAAGTTTACAATCCCTATAGGAGGGTGTCAGAATGATTGTATGATGTCATCAGAATGTTATCAATGTTGTCATTTGAGAAGTCATCAGTAATGTCATTAATGATGCCGTTTAACAAGTCATTAGCGATGTAATATGTAAGGTCATAAGCGGCGTAGAGCGGCGCACAAGTTATACTTAGCTAGGAAAACTCTAAATGGTGAATTTCAGAGATTTTTGTTTCTGAAACATTGGTTTTTACCTTATTTCAACACATAAGTATAACTTTACTTTAACCTTTATTTATTTCAGTGAATTTGTATGATTTTTAACGTAAGCTAAGATCTTATTAGCATACCAAAGTATAATGTCACTTTAACCTTTGTTTTTTTCAGTGAATATGCATTTGTCCACCAAAAGCTTACTATTTTAAAATTACGGAGCTGTTAAGTGACTGAGAAGAGGGGTAGGTTGAGTAAACAGATGTATAAAGGGAATGTTGTGCAAATACAGATATCTCTTTCTACGTGTATTTTTAGGTCCTTAAAAAATACATTATACCTCTGGTTTTATGTCTGATTAACATCTCATTGTTCATTAACTCCCGCCTGCTCTTCAGAAAAGGCTTAAAATTAACAGCTCCTATTTCAATAAAATGGCATTCAGGAGTGCCTCACTTTTGTCTTCAAAACAAAATGTTAGCTCTCTAGTTGTTCATTAGAACTCTGTGGTGATGCTGATGTTCATTACTGAGGACTTAACTGACAGGCAGCTGCTGGTGTTGGAAGTAAATGACACTGCAAGTCCAAATGTTTTTCTGAAATTGAGGAGGAATATATTCAAGAACTCATAGAAAATGTAAATTAATTTTTATCTTTTTAAAGCACTAACCATCATTTCTATGACAAAAACAAACCCCTAATTTCTTTGTTTACTGTAGTATACTGTAAAGCAAATTCTTTGAGTTTTATAGCTTTGATTCAATCAAGATGACTTTCGGGTATGCCACCGTTTTGTTGTAAATTCAGAATCTTAGCACTCTAGTTGTTCATTAGAACTCTGTAGTAAAGCTGCAGTTGATCAATAAAGAGTTAACTGACAAGCTGCTGCTTGTGTTGGATATTTGATTTGACTTTAGTTTTATAAAGTGTGGAAATAAGTGTGTCCTGGTGCTAATGAGAGAAAATGAGCAACATAAAAGTTTAAAGCTGGATGAAGTGTTTTTTCAGTGATTTACGAATGTTTAAAACTAGGGGCCACATGTACCAACGTTTGGTTTTGCGACTCGCATATTGCGAGTCGCAAAACCTTATGTTGTATAGTGTCAATAACACTATTAGCGATTCGCAAGGGGGTCGCAAATGCCCACCTCATGATTATTCATGAGGTAGGTCACAATTTGCAACCCCCTTGGGAATGGCGGCCCTCACAGGGATGGTGGCCTGCTGGAGACAGCAGACCACCATGTCTGTGACTGCTTTTAAATAAAGCATTTTTTTATATATTTTTTAAAATGCAGACTGTTTTCCTTAAAGGAAAACAAGATACATTTCAAAATCAAAAAATGAAACGTTTTTGTTTCATTTTTTCAGTGACATTCACAAAGGGGAAGGGGTTTGCGAATGGGTTAGCACCAGTGTCACACTTGTGCTAACTGCGATTGTTTTGCAACCGCATTCACGGTCACAAAACAATCATACATGGGACTGCGAGTCGCAATTAAAAAGGGAACACCCCTTCCTAACTGCGAGTCGCAATCCTTTTTTGTGATTCGGTAAGTAGTTTACCGAATTGCATAAATGGGTATGCTACATGGTGAAGTGTATTTTGCACATCGCAAACAACCTGATTCGCTGTTTGCGATGCGCAAAAGGCTACGTACACGTGGCCCTAGATTCTGAAAGAAAAGCTATTGAAAGACTATTCCGAGCCTTAGAAGCAGGGCTAACAGAAAAGGCGTGGCCACTGGGAAGCATTCTGTGAAACCTAGGCATGGTAATGAGACCAGAGGGGCTGGAACGCAATAATCTGGTGGAATATTAGTGGGTGAAGAGAGAAGTAATGTAGTTAGTGGGCACAGAACCATGAATTGCTTTGTGACAAAAACAAAGAGGTATGAAGATGCAGCATTTCTGGATAGGAAGCCAATGAAGATTGGCAAGGCTGACAGAGATGCTAGCAAATTTGGGTTCCCAAATTCTGAATGAGCTGCATTCCGGAGATTGGAAGAAAGGCCAACAAACAGCAAACTACAATAATCAAGCTTACTTGTGATGAGAGATTGAATTCACGTTTTTATGGAAGAACGGGGCATAAAAGGTCTCATTTCCCTAAGAATTATTAGCCCGCCAAAACAAGTGACCATTAAATTATTAATATGTAACCTGTGAGGTGAGGTACCTGTAAGCAAGGTCTGAGAGACCGAAACGCATTGGGTGTGATACTCGTTGTGGACTGAATTGAGCTCTGCATTAAAGCATGAAAACGGATTAACAACTTTGGAGTGCGTTTTTTTTCTTTCGAGAATCGAAAAGAAACAGCAAGATATATATATATATATATATATATATATATATCAAAAACGAAGTTGTCCTCATGTGAAAGCGCACGCCCAACAGCTTATATAAACGGGAAGAAAAAGCAAAGCCAGCAACTCACAGTGAATTCTTTAAGCAGTTTCATTATTCCAGGCCTTAAGTTATAAAATCATCTCTGGACACATGTTTCAAGGTCAATCCTTTCTTCAGCAGAGAAAAATATAAAAGTGTTTCACCCTCATAGGTGCAGCCAGTGCTGGAGGTGTTCCAGGCATCTCTTTCTTACTGAAAAGACCGGCATGGCTTCAGCTTGTCTAATTACAGGCACCTGATTAGTCTCTTTAAATACTAGTCCGCCCCAGTGGGCCTCTCAAGTGAGCAGTGCATGCTGGTTGTGGTGGTCCTGCAATTTTTTCATTTTGCACCAAGTGGGTTGCTGGAGCCAAACGAAATAATGACCCAAAGTGCAAAACCTTTGTAGGCGAATCCAAAGTAAAATTGTCAGATTTGCTGTGAATAACCCAACCTGATTGCTCTTATGTGACAATCCATTTTTAGTCACACAGACCTGCTTCGATATGCAGTGGTGCTGCCTTCCCGGCTGGACAGGCCGTTTAATTATCAAAAACGAAGTTGTCCTCATGTGAAAGCGCACTCCCAACAGGTTATATAAACGGGAAGAAAAAGCAAAGCCAGCAACTCACAGTGAATTCTTTAAGCAGTTTCATTATTCCAGGCCTTAAGTTATAAAATCATCTCTGGACACGTGTTTCAAGGTCAATCCTTTCTTCAGCAGAGAAAAATATAAAAGTGTTTCACCCTCGTAGGTGCAGCCAGTGCTGGAGGTGTTCCAGGCATCTCTTTCTTACTGAAAAGACCAGCATGGCTTCAGCTTGTCTAATTACAGGCACCTGATTAGTCTCTTTAAATACTAGTCCGCCCCAGTGGGCCTCTCAAGTGAGCAGTGCATGCTGGTTGTGGTGGTCCTGCAATTTTTTCATTTTGCACCAAGTGGGTTGCTGGAGCCAAACGAAATAATGACCCAAAGTGCAAAACCTTTGTAGGCGAATCCAAAGTAAAATTGTCAGATTTGTTGTGAATAACCCAACATGATTGCTCTTATGTGACAATCCATTTTTAGTCACACAGACCTGCTTCGATGTGCAGTGGTGCTGCCTTCCCGGCTGGACTGGCCGGTTAATTATCAAAAACGAAGTTGTCCTCATGTGAAAGTGCACTCCCAACAGGTTATATAAACGGGAAGAAAAAGCAAAGCCAGCAACTCACAGTGAATTCTTTAAGCAGTTTCATTATTCCAGGCCTTAAGTTATAAAATCATCTCTGGACACGTGTTTCAAGGTCAATCCTTTCTTCAGCAGAGAAAAATATAAAAGCAAATCTGACAATTTTACTTTGGATTCGCCTACAAAGGTTTTGCACTTTGGGTCATTATTTCGTTTGGCTCCAGCAACCCACTTGGGGCAAAATGAAAAAATTGCAGGACCACCACAACCAGCATGCACTGCTCACTTGAGAGGCCCACTGGGGCGGACTAGTATTTAAAGATACTAATCAGGTGCCTGTAATTAGACAAGCTGAAGCAATGCCGGTCTTTTCAGTAAGAAAGAGATGCCTGGAACACCTCCAGCACTGGCTGCACCTACGAGGGTGAAACACTTTTATATTTTTCTCTGCTGAAGAAAGGATTGACCTCGAAACACGTGTCCAGAGATGATTTTATAACTTAAGGCCTGAAATAATGAAACTGCTTAAAGAATTCACTGTGATTTGCTGGCTTTGCTTTTTCTTCCCGTTTATATAACCTGTTGGGATTGCGCTTTCACATGAGGACAACTTCGTTTTTGATAATTAACCGGCCTGTCCAGCCGGGAAGGCAGCACCACTGCACATCGAAGCAGGTCTGTGTGACTAAAAATGGATTGTCACATAAGAGCAATCGGGTTGGATTATTCATAGCAAATCTGACAATTTTACTTTGGATTCGCCTACAAAGGTTTTGCACTTTGGGTCATTATTTCGTTTGGCTCCAGCAACCCACTTGGTGCAAAATGAAAAAATTGCAGGACCACCACAACCAGCATGCACTGCTCCCTTGATAGGCCCACTGGGGCGGACTAGTATTTAAAGAGACTAATCAGGTGCCTGTAATTAGACAAGCTGAAGCCATGCCGGTCTTTTCAGTAAGAAAGAGATGCCTGGAACACCTCCAGCACTGGCTGCACCTACGAGGGTGAAACACTTTTATATTTTTCTCTGCTGAAGAAAGGATTGACCTTGAAACACGTGTCCAGAGATGATTTTATAACTTAAGGCCTGGAATAATGAAACTGCTTAAAGAATTCACTGTGAGTTGCTGGCTTTGCTTTTTCTTCCCGTTTATATAACCTGTTGGGAGTGCGCTTTCACATGAGGACAACTTCGTTTTTGATAATTAACCGGCCTGTCCAGCCGGGAAGGCAGCACCACTGCACATCGAAGCAGGTCTGTGTGACTAAAAATGGATTGTCACATAAGAGCAATCAGGTTGGGTTATTCATAGCAAATCTGACAATTTTACTTTGGATTCGCCTACAAAGGTTTTGCACTTTGGGTCATTATTTCGTTTGGCTCCAGCAACCCACTTGGGGCAAAATGAAAAAATTGCAGGACCACCACAACCAGCATGCACTGCTCACTTGAGAGGCCCACTGGGGCGGACTAGTATTTAAAGAGACTAATCAGGTGCCTGTAATTAGACAAGCTGAAGCCATGCCAGTCTTTTCAGTAAGAAAGAGATGCCTGGAACACCTCCAGCACTGGCTGCACCTACGAGGGTGAAACACTTTTATATTTTTCTCTGCTGAAGAATGGATTGACCTTGAAACACGTGTCCAGAGATGATTTTATAACTTAAGGCCTGGAATAATGAAACTGCTTAAAGAATTCACTGTGAGTTGCTGGCTTTGCTTTTTCTTCCCGTTTATATAACCTGTTGGGAGTGCGCTTTCACATGAGGACAACTTCGTTTTTGATATATATATAAATATGTATATTTATATTTATATGTATAAATATATATATACATATATACCTATATATGTGTGTGTGTATATATATATACGTATATATATATACACACATATATATATAAAACCTAGTTGCGGTCACCACTAGGTAATTACATTTAGGACCATGTTTCCATAGAAAAAGCGTTTTTTGACTTGTCTATATATTTGGCATCGTTTGATGAATCTTCCTGAAATCTTCCAGAAAAAAGTGCCCCAGTGATTCTTGTTGCAAACCGAAAGTTTTGTCATAGGAACATGACTACAGGCTGAACCACTATACGGACTTACACCAAATTTGGCAGAAATCTAGCTTTCGGTTTGCAGATTACGCTTTTGCTAATTTAGTGTAAATCCCTGCTTACTACCCCACAAACTATGGTACTCATAGCATCTTTGATAACATCATTGGCAATACCAATGTAATATTTGCAGTAAAATTTCTGCAGAAAAAACTGTGCATGGCGGGGGTGCGAGTTATGGTTACCTTAGGGCACGAGTTATAGTTTCTTAAGATAACTAACTATAACAGGTTAACTTCTATGGTTTTGCACGTTTAAAATGTGAGCCTAACTATAAGGTCCCTGTAATTTTTGTTTTTTTATGTGGAAAAAAAATGTATTGTGACCCACCAGGGCCAAAACTAACAAAACAAATTGTCTCATGGTTGGTCAGATGCAACAGGGTTGGGTGCAGGACCTGGCTGAGGATGGGTCCTGCTGCAAATCCCCCATTGTGCATGGCTGTTGGCCAACTACAGGGGATTGTGTGCCGGACCTTGCCAGAAGCCAGGCTTTGCGGTTAACCCCATGCTGTGCACAGCCTTTAACTGGGGGTTAGCCAGCCGCGCAGGTTTGGACAAATGTGCAGCAGTATTTCCCATTTGATCATCCACCATCATTCTTATGTCAGAAACTCACTTCAAAATGACTTTGGTATTAGCAAGTCTGCCTTTGAACAATTTGAAAGGAGCCACACCTGTTGTAGAATGCAGGGTGAAGCAATATTCATTTACTTTTTTCTCATTGCTGTTTCCCAGTTCTCACCACAACTAGAGCTTGCTGCAATGTTTCCTTCTGCACTTTTATAAATCTTTCTACTACTCCATTATTCTCTGGGTGATATAGGGCATGCCCTCATATCCTTTATCCCTCTCACTCTCTGGAACACTTCTACCATACTAGAAGTGAGTTGCACACCATTATCAGAGAGCAAGGTTAAAGGAAACCTCTCTCTTTCTGTTAGACTCTTCATCCTTGGAGTGGTCTCCCTTATTTTTTTGCCTCTGTTTCCCAGGTTATTGATGTGTGCTGGACTCTGTTTTTGCAGATTTTGTTACTCTTGGCACTTTACCACTGCTAACCGGTGCTAAAGTGCAAGTGTTCCTTTACAAAATGTGTATGTAGTTGGCTTATCCATGATTGGCATATTTGGTTTACTAGCAAGTCCCTAGTAGAGTGCCCTAAAGGTGTCCAGGGCCTGTAAACCAAATGCTACTAGTGGGCCTACAGCACTGGTTGTGCCACCCACATAAGTAGCTCTGTAATCATGTCTCAGACCTGCCACTGCAGTGTCTGTGTGTGCAGTTTTAACTGTAAATTCGACTTGGCAAGTGTACCCACTTTCCAAGCCTAAACCTTCCCTTTTCTTACATGTAAGGCACCCCTAAGGTAGGCCCTGAGTAGCCCCAAGGGCAGGGTGCAGTGTACGATTAAGGTAGGACTTATAGTAATGTGCTTTATATGTCCTGACAGTGAACTATTGCTAAATTTGTTTTCACTGTTGCAAGGCCTGTCCCTCTCATAGGTTAACATGAGGGCTACCTTTAAAAATTATTAAAGTGTAGATTCCCTTTGGGAGCGGATGGACATGTGGAGTTTGGGGTCGCTGAGCTCACAATTTCAAAATACATCTGTTAGTAGAGTTGATTTTAAGATTGTGTGTTTGAAAATGCCGCTTTTAGAAATTGAGCATTTCCTTGCTTATACCATTTCTGTGACTCTGCCTGTTTGTGGATTCCCTATCTGGGTCAGTTTGACAGTTGGGCTGGCTGCATCTCACACTAGACAGTGACACAAAGGGAGCTGGGGTGTAGTCTGCATTTCCTGCTGAGCCATCTGAGCTAAGAGAGAGGAGAGGAGTGGTCACTCACACCTGAAAGGGCTGTGCCTGCCTTCACACAATGCAGTCTCCAACCCCCTGGTGAGTGTCTGAGGCCTGGGCAAGGCCTGATTTCACATTCAAACAAGACTTTGGTTTGAAGTAGGCCTACTTCATATGGAAAAATGGGTATAAGAAAGGCACCCAAAACCACACACTTTAGAACACTTCTGGAAACCAAGAGGAACCTCTGCCTGGAGAAGAGCTGAGGAAGAAGAGCTGCCCTGGCTGTGACTGTGCTTTGTGGAGCTATCCTGCAGTTGCTGCTTCTGCCAGAGTAAGAGGGCAAAGACTGGACTTTGTGTGCCTTCCATCTTGTGAAGATCTCCAAGTGCTTGATTTAGAGCTTGCCTCCTTTTGTTTGAAGTCTCAGGGACAGTAAATACTTCTCTCTGCCAGCACCTGGAGTCTCTAGAGAGACTCCTACTCTGCCCTGTGGTGCCCATCCAGTTCCTGGGACCCTGAAAGGAGAAGCTGGCAGCCTAAGAGGAAGAAATCCACGCACTGAACACCATGCAGGGAAAAGATCGATGCAACTCTGATCTGCAGCTGAAAATCGACACTCGCCTGCAACGCAACTGGAAGATCGACACACGGAACTGGGGAAACGACATGCAGCATCGCTGGCAGAGGCTGGTGAGATCGCAACCCGCACTGCGTGGTTTTCGGATCATGGTGCGGCTGGATTTCCGATGCAAGCACCACTGGGCGTGTAAAAACAATGCAAGGCCTGCCCGGACCCGAGAGTGCTGACTGGATTGACTCATCGCTCTCCTGCAGAGAGAAGAAACTACGCGCTCGACCCGACGAAAGGAGAAACTACGCAAGGTCTCACTCGTGAGTAAAATCTACGCATCGCAAGCCCTGTTTGACGCATACTCGCCTGTGCGGGGTTATTTTTGACGCACTCAAGGTACATTTTCACGCTAACAGTGTTAGTGGGTGTTTAAAACTACATGAAGACTCTTTTTGCTTTTTAATTGATAACTTGACTTGTGTATTGAGGATTTTTGTCATTTTGGTCTTGTTTCGTTTAGAGAAATATTTTCAATTTTTCTACACCTGTGTTGTGTCATTTTGTAGTGTTTTCATTAAGTTACTGTGTGTGTTGGTACAAATACTTTACACGTAGCACTCTGAAGTTAAGCCTACTGCTCGTGCCAAGCTACCAAGAGGATAAGCAGGGGTTAGCTGAGGGTGATTCTCTTTTACCCTGAATAGATTGAGGGTCCTTGCTTTGACAGGGGGTAAACTGACTGCCAACCAAAGACCCCATTTCTAACACTTTCGAATAATTCTTCCAAGAACTCTATAATCACTCCAGACTCAGCCAAACTCACTACCTTAATTTCAGGCCATATCGAATACATGTCCACGCACACAATAACATACCACCATTAGTTTTCCCTGATCCTTTGTTTGGATTTTGCAAAACCCATGATGCTAGTGTGGGCACTATCCACCAATTAATTTTTTGGGTTTCCTAGAGGAACCATTTTACTGCCCCTCATCAGCAACCCATCGACAACCAATATTTCATCCCTGACCAGCCAATATCCTTTTACATCCTCACTTCAATCATTTTTCGCATACCAGCCAGAGGAAATCATTCTCAAAACCTTCTACAACATATGATCACTCTTCAAACTTTCCCACCATACATCTTCAGAAACAACTCAACCTGTGATTAAACAAACATTGACTTCCTCTTCATAATCCTCTACCCCAAACCAATCTTTTTCTACAAAAGTCTCAGATTCTACATCCCCCATCCTGGATAACCAGTCTGCCAAATCATTGTTGACTCGGGCAAATAAGAAATGACAAACTCAAATTCTTGCAGGGCCGCCACCCACTTGTAAATCCTATGTGAAACCATATCTATACCCATCCTTGAAAATGCCCCCTACGGGGCTTGTGATCAGTCTTGATTTCACACTTTCTTCCCCAAAGAAAATTTCTATACACACTGCCCACAATACTCCTAGGCCCTCATTACAACCCTGGTGGTCCAAGACCGCCAGGGCTGTTTTGGCTGAAGCACTGCCAACAGGCTGGCGGTGCTTCGGTCGCACCGCCGGGGCCGGCGGTTTCCCGTCACATTTGCCCCGGCGGTGATAATCCGCCAGGGCAGCTCTGCTTGCAGCGCTGCCCAGTGGATTACGAGTCCCCCTACCACCAGCCTGTCGGTACGGGGAGTCGCGGGGCATGGGCAGTGCAGGGGCCCGACAGGGCCCCGTGCAGCTTTTCACTGTCTGCATAACAGACAGTGAAAAGCGCGACGGGTTCAACCGCACCCGTCGCATGGCCGCAACACCGCCGGCTCCATTTGGAGCCGGCTCCCATGTTGTGGCCCACATCCCCGCTGGGCCGGCGGGGATGTCATTATGGGCACCGCGGGAGTGCGCCGCATTGACGGCCGCACAGTGGTTACAACTTGGCGGGCGGCGGTTGCCGCCCACCAATGTTGTAATGACCCCCCTAGTGTCTCCTTTTCCACAACCAAATAATTCACTTCTGCACCGCTCCAACTCCTAGATATAAACAATATGGTCCTTTTGTTTCCATTTACTTTTTCCATTAGGACAGAGCCTAAACCCTTTGAGCTTGCATCTGTCATAATATATGACTCATCATTGGAATCAAAGCTTTCCAAGTTGGGAGCTTCATTCAGGCACCGCTTCACACATTGAAATTTTTTACTGCATTCTTGACACCAAATGAATTCCTTACCCTTTTTTAACAACTCCTTCATACAACATGTCTTCTCTGCAAATTTTGGCACAAATTTATTATAAAATTCAGCCATTCCAAGAAACGTCACCAGTTCATTCTTGTTTTGAGGTGTTCGAAGATTACTAATGGTATGTACCAGAGTTGATTTTGGTTTAATTCCATACACTGACAACAAATGTCCTCAATATTCAATTTCTTGGACATCAGATTTGCATTTATCAGCTCTCAATGTTAAACCAGCATCTTGTAGTTTCGACAAGACTCTTCTCAATCTGTCGTCATGCTCCTTCAAATTTGTCCCAAAAATCAGAACATTATCCTGGTACACCCTGACGTTCTAAATTCCACAAAGAATGCGCATGCGCTAAATAATAGCTCTCTGAAATACAGAGGCAGCTAATATCAACCCAAAAGGCATTCTCATGAATTTGACAGTGCCAGAGGGCATCACAAACGCAGTCAATACTTGGGATAGCAGATGTAATTTTATTTGTTGATAGGATGATGTTAAGTCTAGAGAGGAAAAAACGCCTGGCCCTATCAAGAGAACTCAACATTTTACTTATATTGGGAAGTGGATAGTGGTCGACCACAACAGCTTTATTAAGCTCCCTCAAATCTACACAAAATCTGGCCTCCAGAGTGGCTTTCTGAGCCACAACCACCAAGGATAACTATGTATTGCATGATACCCCCACTAATGAATATGTCCAGTGCAGGTTTCATACTTTCTTCCACAAGCAACAGAACACCCATGACCTTAGCCACATTAGGTAAAGCATTGGGTTTGAGTTTTATCAGGTGTTAATAATTTTTAAACATCCTTCTCTCATCTAACTGTCCTTCCCATCCAAAATAAACCCAACAGGGGGCATTTCTTTAATACACACCAATGGATTTTCATTTGGATCCAAATAAACATATAATAAACATATAGGCCCTCATTCCGAGCCTGGCGGGCGGCGGAGGCCGCCCGCCAGGCTTCCCCCCTCCGAAATACCGCTCCGCGGTCGTAAGACCGCGGAGGGTATTCCGAGTTTTCCCCTGGGCTGGCGGGCGGTCTTCACAAGACCGCCCGCCAGCCCAGGGGAAAACTCCCTTCCCACGATGACGCCGGCTCGTAATAGAGCCGGCGGAGTGGGAAGGTGCGACGGGTGCAGTTGCACCCGTCGCGTATTTCAGTGTCTGCTTTGCAGACACTGAAATACTTTTAGGGGCCCTCTTACGGGGGCCCCTGCCGTGCCCATGCCATAGGCATGGGCACGGCAGGGGCCCCCAGGGGCCCCGCGACTCCCCCTCCCGCCATCCGGTTCCCGGCGGGAGAACCGCCAGGAACTGGATGGCGGGAGGGGGAGTCGGAATCCCCATGCCGGCGCAGCATGCTGCGCCGGCTTGGAGGATTCCTTTGGGGCAGCGGGAAACTGGCGGGAGACCGCCGGTTTCCCTTCTCTGACCGCGGCTGAGCCGCCGCGGTCAGAATGCCCCGCGGGGCACCGCCGGCCTGTCGGCGGTGCCACCGCGTCCCACGGCCCTGGCGGACTTGTTCCGCCAGGGTCGTAATGACCCCCATAATCTCCTTTTACAGACATATATAAACGTTTCCATGAATAACTCTATGTTTGAATTCGATCCTACCCCAAAAGTCTTTGGGTTCTCCTCCATAGCCTTTCGGCTTGATATCAAGCTTCAAGAGTTTCACCTTGCCAAGTAAATGTCACTGGTAAAGGATTTTTGGGATAAAAGTTATCGTGGCACTTAAATCGAAAAGCATTTTTACCAACTCCTCATTGACATTAATCATTTCCATGGGACCCCCACCTAAACACCCTTTCATCTGAAAAATATTATTCCTTTCAACGTTTTCATCACAAAATTCAATTTCCCTGACTTTCTTAGACTCTTTTGCTGACCTACAGCACTTGGTAACATGTTCCTAGCATCCACAGTTTTTACATGTGGCTTTCCAGCCTTGAAATTTGCAGTGTGCCTGAAATTGCCACATCAAAAGCGCTTGCCCTGAAACAATTTTGAAGAAGTTTTCACACTAGTAAAGGACCTATTTTTTCCCCTTTTTCCTTAACTACTTCTATGTTGACATTATCATTCTTACCTGTAGCAGCGTCTTTTGGTATAATATCAACACAGGCTTTTGAGTGTTCATGTGTCTTAGCAATTGTAAGAACCTTTTGTAAAGATGGGTTGTCCTTTTGCCACACATTTTTAAGAGCTTTATCCAGTGTACACCCCAACATCAACTGATCTCTCAAACGCTCTTCTAGAGATGTCCCTTAATTACAAGTAGCTGCTCTATTTACGCAACTCTGTGATATACTGTTCCCCAGTCTCACTGTGTCATTCCATTCTCTTCTCAAATTGATACCGTTCAAGAACTGTACTAACTTTAAGTAGATAATGCAAATCCAGTTTGCTATGCATATCTCATACTCATTTAGACTCAAAGCATCATTGTCTGAGAGGTCAGGAAAATGTTTGAAAACCTCCTGGCCTTCTGACCCCAGACAATGCATTAGAAGAGATGTCTTTGTCTCTGCACTGAGAGAAGTGCCACAAACACAAGCATAAGGATTGAATACCTTCTTCCATCTTTGCCATGGTATAGTGAGTTCACCTGGAGATGAGAGAAAAAATGGGAGGTGCAGTAACATTCTGCATGATGTACGAACTTAGATAATGTGCTACACAATAATGAATGAATAGTTCACAATTCACCAGTTCTTACTACCAAGTTCAACAAGGGATATTGCAGGCTGTAAAGTCCTAGAAATACAATGAAAATGATGGTGTGCGCATCAGCGCTTGACACGCTGTACACAAGAAAGGTGAGCATGTCGATGTTTGTGCTGTCAATTAAATGGTGTGCACATCACAGATAATATGCACTCAAATGATGTGCGCATCACCACGTGGCACGCTGTATAAAGAGAGATCGGTGTGCCAAAATAACGAATTTTGTGCTGTCAGTTAAATGGTGTGCACATCACCGATGATGTGCTCAGTCAAAGCAATGGTGTGCCCATCACCGCTTGACACGCTGTACAAAGGAAAGGTGAGCATGACAACGCTCGCTTTAAAAAGCCCCCACTCCTTAGTGTTACTTCCAGGCACTGCGGGATTCAACAGATGTGACACTACAGTCTCTGCCTGCACTTGTCGATTATTTCTCCTGACTCAGCAAGTCGTCACTAACACACAATATGTGTCACATAAAAAGGAATCAGTTGCTAGGCAACCAAAGTGTGTGCCTCTGTATGCTCTGGTTGCTAATCTCCTCCCACAGCAGTTGCTCACTGCTACGCCATCATGATCCTGCTCTACTTTCTACCTCATGCTGATCTTAAATTCACAACATTGTTTGAGAATCATAAATAACAGTGTTGAGATCTCCGTCGCTCTGCTCCAAAGAGATAGATGAAAAGTGTATCAGAGTAGGTGCCTGAGTGAAACATCCCATCCTCGTCGCCAAATGTAAAAGCCCAACAAAAGTGTTAGTTGTAAATGTAGATCTTATCTTCTTTAATAGGTAGGTAACAGCAGAGACCCCATCCACATTATGATCCAACAGCAACTTCCAGAATGCCTTTGCTTAGCATTCCACATTAGCAACCTTCCACATTCTACATCTCTTCCTTATCGCTTTGCTTAGTTACAGAACACTATAGTTACAGAAGATCACAACGACCCTTTGAGCAAGTGCCTAAAGTGGTCATACCTAATGACTGAAGGAGGTTGACCAAAAGCCCCTTTCTGTATGTATATGCCGGGCTGGTTCTAGGCATGTGCATGGTCAAAAGATGTGCCTGATCAGTGCAACACCTTGTGGTGTCCAAGCCAGCTAGCGCCCATCAACATCAGTCTGGCTCTGGCACCCTGATGCGCTCTACAGTGCAACCATAAAATCTGTACATCTGACTCAGCAAAATCTAAATATTTATTTATGGGTGTCATTACACAGCCCTACCAGAGGTTATAGAGAAGACAGCGTAGAGCTGAAGGATCAGGACAGACTTCCATGGCACACACATCACATCTTCTCCCTCCTACTCAGCGCATATGCTCCCGTACGACCCGTTACTGAAAGTCCGACTGTCCGCTGACAGAATCATTCACATGCAACTGACCCTCCTGCATCATCATTGGCCTTTCATTAACAGACCTAAAGCTCCATCCTCCTTGAGGGCCTACGGGTCAGTCAGCCTCATGGTGAGACAGGAGAATGAATATTAGATGAAAGGAGAGGGACATAGAATGAAAAGAGGAAGGGAAAGAAGGACAAGTAGAAATAAAAAGAAAAGAGAAAAGCATTGGCGATGCTGCAAAGAAATGTAGCTGTTAGTTGGAGCTGAAGATAGAGAAAGCTGGGGAAAAGCAATAGGGGATAAAGAAACAAGGGAACATCGGGATAGAATGTTATGGTATTGGGGATAGTTAGAACTGTATGAGGTAGGTAGTAGAATTGTATTAGGTAAAACATAGAATGTATAACGTGTTGAAGAGAAAACTTGGAGTCAGTCAGAACATAGGTGAAGTTGTAAGAGACTGAATGGTTGATCCTGTCCTGCTGTCAGTTGGTGTAATGTATTTAACTGCTAGAGTTTAAATAAAGGGCATATTAATTCACTGAGAAGAATCCTTCTTTATGAAATTGGCAATGAGAATGGGATTCTTTTACCAGTGCCTTGGCACATCTACCAGTTAGTTCTGCTTTCCTCACCAATGTTATGACATATTTCAATGGAGCGTCTCAATTTACCCATAACTTGTGTATATTTGGAATGCTTGCATGCATAATGATTTGATCCCTTATTAGTTTTTTCCTGTAACCCTTTAAATCTACATGTTAATGGTAACTGTTTAAGTGCTGCCACATAATCATCCAAACTTTCATTTTTTCCTTGTTTTCTTTGAAAAAAAATGTATCTGGCCACAAAAACACAAACAACTGGTGAAAAATTACCATCAAGATCCTCAAAAACAAGGGCCCGTATTTATACTTTTTTTAGCGCCGCTTTTTGGCGCAAAACGGCGCAAACCTACAAAATACAATGGTATTTTGCAAGCTTGCGCCGTTTTTGCGTCGAAAAACGACGCAAATGCGGCGCACAAAAAGTATAAATACGGGCCAAGGAATACTATGACAAACAATAGGGTGTAGAGATTGTTCCATTGGAAAGTGGTGACTGGGTTAAAGTTAAAAAAGAAAAAAATCAGAAGGGAGAAAGCAGTTTTACTGAACCTTTAAAGGTTAAGAAATTGTTTAGGGGTGGGAAAGTGTGGCATTTAAGTAGGCTGGCTTAATGCAAACAGTTGGATGTTGGAAAAAGTTATTGCAGTGAAATAAATGTAAATAGACAAAAGTATGATTGGATGCACAATGTTATACTGGGGGAGAACAAGTTGAGTGTAAAAAGCAAGATCAATATGAATGGGAACGATGCAAGTGGAGCCACTGAGAACAACCAAATATCATCAGACGAAGAAAACAGATACTTACAGGATAAAATGTACATAAGACACCAAAAGGAAAAATGGAAAAGGAACATTTGTAGACCAAAGAAATACAAGGATTATATTTGTATGTTATAAAAATTTATATTTATTTTCAGGACACAAAATGTGACCATATTGCATAGTATGCATTAGCACAGTTTCATTTGCTGTTTATATATTGAAACAGGAATATGCACTTGTAAAACGCTTCTAGAAGGGTGATATTTTAGTTTGTTTGTATTGTTTATTTTGTGTTTAAGGGGAAGATGTGTGGACTGGGGATGGTTAGGATTGTAGGAGGTAGGTAGTAGAATTGTATTAGGTAAAACATAGAATGTAGAACAAATTAAGGAGAACACTGGGAGGCAGGCAGAACGGAGGTGGAGGTGGAAGAGATTGATCGGTTGATCCTGTCCTGCCGTCAGTTGTTGTAATGTATTTAACTGGTGGGTTGAAATAAAGGACTTATTACTTCACTGAGAAGAATCCCTCTTTACGAAAAATGTGCACTAGGAGATGGAAAAGAGGACTAGGAGAGGGTGAGAGAAAGGAAAGAAAAAGAAGGAAAAGGAGTAAAATGAGAGCAAAGGCAATGGAGACAAGGGAATGTAGAAGAAACAATGGCAAAAGAACACAGATGGGAGGAAGAGAGGAATGAAAGAGCGAGTAGAAGAGGGGCAAAGAAGGGAAAGAAGAGAGTGGCGAGAAGAGGGAGAAAGAAGAGGAAAAGGTAAGGAGCAGAGAGTAAAAGGAGAGGGCAAAATAGCAAACACGAAAGGAGGAAAAACCATAAGAGAACAAAAGAAGTTGCTAATGGGCGAGACAAGGAGAGGATGGGAAGAAAGAGAAACTCGATTATAAAAGGATGAAAAGGAGGGGACTTAGAAAGACGGTTTGGGTGGAGAGCAGGGAGGGAAGCTCGGAAGACTAGTCTACTGGTCCCTACTGGTCGAAGAATCAGATGCCAAACCTGTGCCTGACTGGTGTCTTCTGCCAGCAGGATGGGTTAGTAGGTGGAAGGCTCTCTGTTGACAGATTGCTGTGCTGTGATTATTATGAGTTTGAAACCTGCAAGACAGGCTCAGTCTTCAGTCCTTCCAATAGCAGCATCTTTTAGTTACCTTCTTTAGAAACGCCAGAAGTGTTTTGTTGTTCTATACCTAAAAACAAGTTATTAAGTTACTATTCGCTTTTCCCACCTCAACGTCCCTTTAGGAACTGGCCTTGCATGTGACTTTGCCTGTCCTGCTGGCTTTTCAGAAAAAGGTCTCAATGGTAGCATCTCTATCCAGTGAGATGAATGCAATATATATCCCCTTAACAGAGGCAGTAGGTATAGGTACTTATGTCAATTAGGCATTATATGCATTTTCATTTTTTTATGTTAAGAATTTTACTAATTACCAGGGATACGTCGTGCAAAGTTGCTTCAGTATTACCAAAGACGATGAAAGGTATAGTGACGTCAACATAATGGCAGGTTGTACCCAAGTTAGAGGGTCCAGACATCTTTCCTTTTCTGCAGAGGCTCAAACATGTAAGGACCGGCCATGTGACTATATGGTGTGGTGTGAAGTGGTAACATAAGGTCAGGCTGCACAGTTTAACCTGTCTAGTCAGACCTAAAAAATCAGCATGTGAAAACTTTTCACTTGGTTTGACGTGAACAACTACTTGCTATATCTACTTCCTACTAGTCAACACGACTTATCTGTATTTATCTGGGGGTGGTTCGACACAGATGCGTCCGCGGGGCCCCATGTTGTGCTGAATTCAGCCAGATGCACTTGAGCAGTTCAACAGCCATCTGTAACGTGAGATTTGCATTCTGTGGCAGTGAGAGAAAACGCGGTTTATTAATAGATGTTTGGCGTGCACAAGGAGTCAGTCACTCGGTGAATGCAAAAACAAGACTGGATCACATTTCTGCTTGAGTGCCTCTCCGGATGCGGAACATCAATTAAGTAAAAAGAACAGTAAAGCCCGGGCGTCTCGCTGCAAGCACCACTGCACTTATACATCAAATCACCGATTTTTCCATAAAAGATTAAAATTGTTGGGTTTGAAACTGTGTTAATGGCATTTTCCATAATCCAACAGCTCCGGCTTGTTTTCAAAGTACCCGTATGAAGCTCGCTGGGAGGCACATTCATTAGAACCTTTTAGCAGTACAGGGCGTTCTTGTCCTCTGCACTTAGGGCGCAGGTAGCAAGCCGCAGAGCCAGAATGTTCCTCTGTGTGCGGAAGTCTCCCTTTAGACGCTCAAAGCCCCCACAGTGCAATTGACATCTGCCTCCGGTACTAGGAATGTGCTTGCACTTTAGGGTAAAAACTTAAAGACATGAATTTAGAGTAATTCTCTACTTTTTGCACCCATTCTGTGTGTGCTATTTCTGCATGGCAAGTTATCACCAGCTAAAAGCCAGTTTGGGTAGAAAAAAATACGACTCTAAGTAGCACTCAGTCCTTAGGGGTTCTAGGACCAAAAATGACACAAATACCATTTGTGCTTCTTACAGCACTGCAACAAGGGTGTAATTTGCCCTTTAAAGAAAGGCATAAAATAGAGCAGATTTCCAGCAGCAAATCCGGTGTGATGATGTAGACATTTTCTACCCACTCTCTAGTCTTAACTTGTCTACTCTAAAGTTTCATCTAAGAACTTCCACATTACTGTGCAGACAACCCTTGGTTAATCCTGGGTTCTGACGATATCTAAAGAAAATGCACATAAATGGTGGAGGGCGATTTCAACGTGGCTGGAAAATTAAATGGGGCGAACCAGTCCCTGTCCCATGGAAACTGCACATGTTCACATTTTTGGTCAGGACGTTATCACAGTATGACACAGAACAACACACTGCCCACCCTCCCACTGGTGCACGTGTGCCATCCATTAGCACAATCAATAGCACAATCTCAGAATGGACAACCCCCATCAGGATATCCCACCCTTTCTGCAAGGTAATTGACAGAGCCTCCCACTGCAGAGTCCTTCCTGCCAATGTCATGTCATCACAAGAGCACACGAGGCAGTAACACCCACCCACGTGGAATCAATTTCCGGCGAGGCAGACAGCTCAGGAAGTGGAGCGGGCTGTCTCTCAAAACAGATTAGGGGTAGCATGTTGGAAAATACGTTCCTGCAGAAGTAGTTGGTTACCAGTGGTGTAACAATAGCCCCCACACCTCCTGGGGCGTAGGGGCCCCTCAAGCTGGATGCACAGGTGGCAGGACCCTAGATGAGAGCTCCTGACTGGGTCTGGAGCGTAGGGCATGGGTTGGGTGGTGTCCTCCATGTATTTTGCAGGCGGCTCCCTCAAGTTTAGTTACGCCACTGTTGGTTATCTTAGTAGTGAGCGGTCATAAAGAGTATAAGAACCTCAAGCAACTTGCATTGTAGTGTTATTTTGCATAAGTGCAGTCTCTTGTGTGCTAACCTGATAACTCTTTATTACCAACCATTTCAGACATGTCTTGTTCCTCTCACCACTATCAGTGCGTCAGCAGAGGAAGACTTTTGACTAATGGGACACTACTGCAAAACCGTAGGTGATGGGGCCTGTAAAATTTAGCAGTCCACAAACCAGTGGCCTGCACTGGCAGCATTATGTGATCTTCGCCCAGTCCCAAGAAGGATGAGTCCTGCTGGATCGGATTACATTCCTTCCAACATGCTACGTATTTCTTGTTAATGTAAGGGTAACACAGACAAGGGAGATTCATGGGGGTCCACCCCTCGTATTCAATTCAATTCATTGTGTAGGGTGAACGGCTTTCCACTGAGTTTCATGCAACCCTCTTTTTAAATCTGGCTATTTGTATAATAATATACGAAGGGCCAGATTTATACCTCTGCACGCAAACTGCATTAGCGCAGTTTTTGCGTGAAAAAGTATAGCGCCATTCCAAGATGCTGGCTGGGCACCATATTTATGGAATGGCGCTAGCCGGGGCTTGTGCCCTGTTAGCATCCCTGGAAAGGACGCTAACAGGGCGGGGAGGCATAGGAGAAACCAGGGCTTGGTCTCTGACCATGGAAATATGCCTACAGGTCCCCTTCGCCCCCCCCATACCCAGGCATTAAATAATGGCGCTAGGCAAGCTAAGCGCCATTATTTAAGGCCCCCCTGTGCTGGATTTTAGCACAGGGGATAAATATGGCACAAAGGCCATATCGTCCTTTTCTGGACCGGAAGGCCTACCTTGCATCTCACTGACACAAGGTAGGTTTTCACATCCAGAAAACGACGATAACTCCATAACTTTTCCAAAGTATAAATATGGAGTTAGGTTTGCGTTGAATTAGCGTAAAAAAAATTAAGCTAATTCAGCGCAAACCGAGTTTAAATATGGGCCTAACTCTCTAGGGGCTTTGAGCCAGTCACCTTGATCCATTTGCCAGTTATTGTGTCATTCACATTTTTCTTCCACCTACTTTAGCATACAGTATGGGGCAAGTGGGTCAAAGCACTTCAGCCTATGGTTCACTTAACTGAGGGACACCATTTGGTCCTTTTCCATGTGAGAACGTCCACGCACAGTGTTGTTCCCTTGGGTGCCGGGTTCTACTATGGTAATATGTGCTTTGGAGACCTAAAAAATATTTTTGCTTTTAGCCATTATTTTTTACATTGGTGAGGATCCAGCAGCTTCCCCAGGAGCAAACTTTTGCAAAACCCATAACAAAACAAGCATTGACAAAATGTCAAATGCTAGTGGCCAACGCCAGACCTATTGACTGTGAAATTGCTTGTTTTTGTATGGTGCGCCCCTGGATGGGAATGACAATCCATACTTAAAATCTGCAGGAAGGAATCTGCAGATATCTATATCACTGCAAACACTATACCCGAGGCCATAACTGAATATAATATAGTATATCATATGACATTTATTCATTTCATAATGTCTTTTCAGTTGACATAGTGTAGACGTGTCCGTGGGAGTTAGAGCACTTTACAATGACAAGCGCAAAAGTTAAAGGCCTGATTCAAAACTACATTTATAAATTGCTAATTGCTGTACAAAGTTAAACTTACAACTGTTACTGTTCATATCTTTGTGAACTGGAGGCCTAGAGCATCCACACAAATAGCATCAGTAGGTGCACAGTCTAATGAGCTGTCTTACCAGAGGTGCTGAGACGCCATTGACAATAGCCTTTTGGGACATCCCAGGTTTTAGGACCAAAACCTGAGAGTTTGTTCTTCTGTACCTGTCTGAAAACCTGCGCTGCCGTTGTCTCTCATTTACAAATGAGGATGTTTCCTACAGTTTGACCAACATCATCCATTCACACGATAAATAAACCCCTTTCAAACACCTTACTGACCCTTGATATAGAAGGCACTAGACTAGCAATGTATGCCTGCATATGGACGATGATGCCCCAAAATGCTAAGGGGAGCCAAAGGGATATCATGCATCCTGTGATCACAGATGACGTCACAGGGTTCTTCCACTGTCCAATCAGCAGACCTCTTTTTGCTTCTGAGGGGACGGACATGAAGAACAGACGTTTTAAGGCATGGGCAAAGTGAGCAGTTGACAAAGGCCTCTTTGTTCTTTCAGTCTAACATTTGTTTCTTCATTTCAACCTTTAAGATTCAGACTTGATTAGAATCATGGGTCTGGAATTAGCAGAAAATAGGTAATAAAATGAAAACATTTTCTTGGGCAGGGTCTATTAAAGTATGTCTTGCCCAGGCCCCCAACATTCTTAAGATGACACTGAAATGAGTGCCACCTAAAAAATAAACATAGCTACTACATTCTAATTTACTTTCCGCTCTGGCAGCCATACTCTGAGACCACCGGTGGCAAGGGCAATGAAAAGGGTATCAAACGCCAAACTAGGCGTAGCACATCTACCCCTAACTGACGTCCATGGAGCCGTGATGCCGCGTAAGAGTCAGAGAGGTCGCGTCACGAGTGTGTCTACTCATCCGCGTGGAGCACCAAGTGATAAACTGACAATGGCACTGAGCTCACTCTGGGGTGTGGCAGGGCCTGGCCTCAGTTGCTCCGCAGTGTGCGTTGCCAAGTCCCTGGCAGTTCAGAGCAGATACTTTATGTAACTGTAACAGCCGTACATGGCAACAAAGCAAAGCTAGCCAGAGGCTCTCCTTGTACCAACATGTTTACTGGGTCTCAAGACTTATTTTTAGCTTGTAGTGGGAGGATGCATATGGTTATGTATAAACTCGGAGGGGAAAACTGCGAGCAGGAGGGACACATTAGTCTCATACACAATCCAGACATGATCTGCAATCCAAACATTTCCTGTTCTAACCTACAAATTATGAATTGATCCATAACAACGTGAATAAGCTCCAAACACTATGGGAGCCTTCCTTTTAAACGCTGCTTGTCACACAGAGATTCCCTGAGGGAAAAGGTAACGCGATTTGACAATGATTTATTAATTGTTATCAGCTTTTGGAGTTCACGATTTTTAACAATGAGCTCCTAATCTTATCTAAATTAATCTCGCCATATGCACGATCCGTCTGTGTTCAATGCTATTACCTAGAAATCTCCGACTGAAAAAAAATACCTAAAATCTAAAGACAGTAGAAAATTAAAAAATACTCTTAAAAGCGAAAAAGTCCATGCCGATATATACTGACATTTTAAATAATCTGTGTCTCTAATTACCCACATATCATCCTTATGAAATTAATGCACTGGAATTCTTATCAAACACTGGCCAACTCAAAAAAGCATTAATGAGTACGGGAAGTACTACTGCTACAGGAGTACTCTTTTACGCACACTTACATGCCTTGGTGAATTGGTACTGAAATATCCAACTCATTTAGTAAAAGTGCAAAGATGGCACAGACTTTTCTGTTTGCACTAACTGCATATGAAGATTCACCAAAGTGCAAAGCCCTCAGGCCTCCTGAGAGGACCAACAAGCCCACGTGCCAGAGCAGAGAGGTGATGAGGAAAACATGGTGCACTTGCTGTGTGTCAATCTTAGTAAAAGTGCAAAGAGGGCCCAGGCCTTTCTGTTTGTTCTTATTGGATATGAATAAATACCAGAGTGCAATGCCTTCGTGAATGGTCACTAAAATACAATGCCCTCACGTCTCCAGAGGGGACCAACATGTCCACGTGCCAGGGGAGAAAGGTGAGGAACAAACACATGGTACATTTGCTGTGTGCTCCTAAAGGACACCTCTTCTGGACCCCACTGATCTGGCTAATGTGCTCTGTCTGATTCCTGGAATCAAGCTCAAGGCCTTTTGAAAATCTCTGCCTTTAAAGAAAATCCGGGAAGTTTCATGCCAGACCCTGCGGCTCTCGGGCTCGTACTAAAGCTGACCTAAGATGTTGCAAACAATGCTTTATGAGAGCCGGCAGAAATAATTCTGTGCCAGCTGCTGCTAGGAGTCTGCAGACCTTTGAGAACAAGGACATAAAAGATTTGGAAAGCCCATTAAATGGTGACCTCTGCTCTATTGACTACTTCCTGCAGCTACTTGGAATAACGCCGTGAGAATGTTCCCATAACGTGCCACAACTCGTTTCACAGAGAGAGCTTTGGACTTTTAATTACAATAACACACTTCTCGCCTGGTATTTTTGGGACAATCTCACCATGCTCAGTGTGAGTATTGTGAGATTGGTGTTCTTGGGGACATGAAGACTAAACGCATGAAAGGCATAAACGGAAAAGTCACCATCTCTAAAACTCCACCAATTGAACATTTGCACTTAATGAAAAGAATGCACGGCATACTACCAAAATGTGAGCCTTTAACAGAAGGGGGTCCAGATTTCGATTAAGGTGCCACGAGCTGGATGAAGTCATTCATTCATTCAGTGGCATTATTTGTAAATACATTTTCTAAAACAACACATAACATTCAATCATTCATCCATGTGAGCTGGCTTGCATCTGTTAAAATTATGGGAATGCAACAGCTCACTCCTCAGACCTTAGCTAAGAGCATTTCCTGCAGTGGGGGAGCGACACTAATTAATACGATACATGGCAGATAGCTCTGTTGGTTGTGCACTTGTTGCAGAGAAGCAACCTGCAGATCACAGATTCTTATCAAGCAGGGTTGACGGACTCCATGCTTCATTCTTCTGTGCTTGGTAGCACAAGTACTCCCAAGCCCTCCAGTCCTTTTATTTCTGCCCATAAAAAGGACAAGCGCACAGAGCGGTGTGGTGGGTGGTACACGTGGCTAAAGCAGGACTTTGGACTAGTCTACCAGTACAAGAGACTATATGGTGAGAAATGAGCACGTCTGGTTCGTCCATTCCCTCTTCCTCCAAACTCATGGTAAGGCATAAAAATTCAGATGGCTTAGAAGGAAGCCCAGTGATAGGCATGTAGGAACCAAAGACATTTAACAGAAGGACTTGTCCAAACTGAGCATTTGACTGGGCACTAACATCTATGCCATATGTTTGCATAGTAACAACACCTTGGGCCTCATTGAACAAGTGACAAAACAGAGATCAAAACCGTCCAGAAGCTGTACTTCTGCAAACATCGACATAAATACAAAATAAAGATATTCCTCAAGCAAGCAAATAGACAATGTTGATGAAGATCCCAAAAACACAACTTAGTGCAGCGATTATGTACCAATGATACACCCATTATAAAGGATACCCCTCCCAGTATATTCCTGAACAGCACGCCCACACTCCGAACACCAAATGTGGCCATTTGTGCACAGACATGACTACTTCTCCATAAAACAAACTGCAGTTAATGGCAAACGCAAAACATATAGCGCAAATGCCAACACAGGAACACAATGCACAAAAGCTAAAATAAATTTCTCAAGCTGGCGCTGCAGTGCTATAAAATATATAATACACCTGGACGCATGGATACAGTGCCAAACGATTGGGAAAAAATATTGTGCTATAAAAATATTATCGGAAAAATATTAGTTACCAAAATACGGTCAAAGTAAGTATATATAGGAAAGAGTAGGTTTACTATAATTAACTTTACATATGTGTACTTGATGTATATTCACAAGGTATGTATATTTGGAGTTAAAAATAATACACCTATACTTACATATGCATACTTTTGTCCTATCATATTTATGTCCATCGTATTCCGAACTACAACTAAACAAAGGTACACACAGGTACATACACAAATACATACACAGACAAAAAAACACAGACATCCCTTCATGTGGGCAAGCGCCCAAGACAACAAAGCAACCATGTGGAAGAAGGCTGCAGGTTGGAGCCCACATAATGTATGGATAAGCAATTAGGGCCTTGATGACACTGATCAAGCACAACAATTATACCACACATGGTACATATATCACAGCTGTCTGGAAGACATGAATACATCATGTGTAATTAGCAATACAACACATTCTACCAAGCACTGATGGTGCACAGAGAACAAAGGAGGAGCCAGGGGCAGTCAAAACAGAGTAAGACACTAAATCCAACCCTAATACAACGTAATGTCAACCCTTAAAGATTTCACTTGAAATAAAACATTGGCAGGGAAGACACCTTTTAGCCTCTCACGTCACACTCACCCCTGGAGAACCACACTCTGTTAGCTTTACACAGCTTCCTAACACTGGCACAAGTTGAAATAGTAAGACACAACGAATACAGACAAGAACTCCAATTCTGAAAGGATTGATCAGCAAGTAGCTGCATCCATTTAGAAAACCATGACCAGACAGGCAGGAGCAGCTAAAATACTTTACCAAAAATTGTCCCTCATTTTAATATTGGCGGAAAATTCCACCTACCACCAAGGCGACGACCTCCAAAAAACTGTCTCCGTAGCTACCTACCGTCCACCAGAAGGCTGGCAGAATTCCAGCTATGGTCATATCGGCGGACGGCGGTAAGGTGGCGCTGGTGCCAGCAGCAACGCCACGCCAGGAGAACGCCGCCGACCGTATCATGACCAATGATATGGCCTGGTGGTGTTACGCTGGTGGACGCTGCTGCTGGCAGTAGCGCCACGTCCTGTTTCCTGCCAGAGGACCCCCTGGAAGCAGGTAAGTCGGGTTCTCCAACAGGGGAGGGGGGTGTTTGTGTGTGTGTTGGGGGGTGTGTGTGTCTGTTTTTGTATGCGTGCATGCGGGTGTGAGTCGTGTGGAATGCATGTGTGAATGAATGGATGTGAGTGTACTTGTACAGGGAGTGCAGAATTATTAGGCAAATGAGTATTTTGACCACATCATCCTCTTTATGCATGTTGTCTTACTCCAAGCTGTATAGGCTCGAAAGCCTACTACCAATTAAGCATATTAGGTGATGTGCATCTCTGTAATGAGAAGGGGTGTGGTCTAATGACATCAACACCCTATATCAGGTGTGCATAATTATTAGGCAACTTCCTTTCCTTTGGCAAAATGGCTCAAAAGAAGGACTTGACAGGCTCAGAAAAGTCAAAAATAGTGAGATATCTTGCAGAGGGATGCAGCACTCTTAAAATTGCAAAGCTTCTGAAGCGTGATCATCGAACAATCAAGCTTTTCATTCAAAATAGTCAACAGGGTCGCAAGAAGCGTGTGGAAAAACCAAGGCGCAAAATAACTGCCCATGAACTGAGAAAAGTCAAGCGTGCAGCTGCCACGATGCCGCTTGCCACCAGTTTGGCCATATTTCAGAGCTGCAACATCACTGGAGTGCCCAAAAGCACAAGGTGTGCAATACTCAGAGACATGGCCAAGGTAAGAAAGGCTGAAAGACGACCACCACTGAACAAGACACACAAGCTGAAACGTCAAGACTGGGCCAATAAATATCTCAAGACTGATTTTTCTAAGGTTTTATGGACTGATGAAATGAGAGTGAGTCTTGATGGGCCAGATGGATGGGCCCGTGGCTGGATTGGTAAAGGGCAGAGAGCTCCAGTCCGACTCAGACGCCAGCAAGGTGGAGGTGGAGTACTGGTTTGGGCTGGTATCATCAAAGATGAGCTTGTGGGGCCTTTTCGGGTTGAGGATGGAGTCAAGCTCAACTCCCAGTCCTACTGCCAGTTCCTGGAAGACACCTTCTTCAAGCAGTGGTACAGGAAGAAGTCTGCATCCTTCAAGAAAAACATGATTTTCATGCAGGACAATGCTCCATCACACGCGTCCAAGTACTCCACAGCGTGGCTGGCAAGAAAGGTGTAGGAAGTTGGCTCTGTATGTGCTATTTCAAAGTAAGGAATAGCATGCACAGAGTCCAAGGGTTCCCCTTAGAGGTAAAATAGTGGTAAAAAGAGATAATACTAATGCTCTATTTTGTGGTAGTGTGGTCGAGCAGTAGGCTTATCCAAGGAGTAGTGTTAAGCATTTGTTGTACATACACATAGACAATAAATGAGGTACACACACTCAGAGACAAATCCAGCCAATAGGTTTTGTATAGAAAAATATATTTTCTTAGTTTATTTTAAGAACCACAGGTTCAAATTTAACATGTAATATCTTGTTTGAAAGGTATTGCAGGTAAGTACATTAGGAACTTTGAATCATTTCAATTGCATGTATACTTTTCAAGTTATTCACAAATAGCTACTTTAAAAGTGGACACAGTGCAATTTTCACAGTTCCTGGGGGAGGTAAGTTTTTGTTAGTTTTACCAGGTAAGTAAGACACTTACAGGGTTCAGTTCTTGGTCCAAGGTAGCCCACCGTTGGGGGTTCAGAGCAACCCCAAAGTTACCACACCAGCAGCTCAGGGCCGGTCAGGTGCAGAGTTCAAAGTGGTGCCCAAAACGCATAGGCTAGAATGGAGAGAAGGGGGTGCCCCGGTTCCGGTCTGCTTGCAGGTAAGTACCCGCGTCTTCGGAGGGCAGACCAGGGGGGTTTTGTAGGGCACCGGGGGGGACACAAGCCCACACAGAAATTTCACCCTCAGCGGCGCGGGGGCGGCCGGGTGCAGTGTTAGAACAAGCGTCGGGTTCGCAATGTAAGTCAATGAGAGATCAAGGGATCTCTTCAGCGCTGCAGGCAGGCAAGGGGGGGCTTCCTCGGGGAAACCTCCACTTGGGCAAGGGAGAGGGACTCCTGGGGGTCACTTCTGCAGTGAAAGTCTGGTCCTTCAGGTCCTGGGGGCTGCGGGTGCAGGGTCTTTTCCAGGCGTCGGGACTTAGGTTTCAGAGAGTCGCGGTCAGGGGAAGCCTCGGGATTCCCTCTGCAGGCGGCGCTGTGGGGGCTCAGGGGGGACAGGTTTTGGTACTCACAGTCGTAGAGTAGTCCGGGGGTCCTCCCTGAGGTGTTGGTTCTCCACCAGCCGAGTCGGGGTCGCCGGGTGCAGTGTTGCAAGTCTCACGCTTCTTGCGGGGAGTTGCAGGGTTCTTTAAAGCTGCTTCTTGAAACAAAGTTGCAGTCTTTTTGGAGCAGGTCCGCTGTCCTCGGGAGTTTCTTGTCGTCGTCGAAGCAGGGCAGTCCTCAGAGGATTCAGAGGTCGCTGGTCCCTTTGGAAGGCGTCGCTGGAGCAGAGTTCTTTGGAAGGCAGGAGACAGGCCGGTGAGTTTCTGGAGCCAAGGCAGTTGTTGTCTTCTGGTCTTCCTCTGCAGGGGTTTTCAGCTAGGCAGTCCTTCTTCTTGTAGTTGCAGGAATCTAATTTTCTAGGGTTCAGGGTAGCCCTTAAATACTAAATTTAAGGGCGTGTTTAGGTCTGGGGGGTTAGTAGCCAATGGCTACTAGCCCTGAGGGTGGGTACACCCTCTTTGTGCCTCCTCCCAAGGGGAGGGGGTCACAATCCTAACCCTATTGGGGGAATCCTCCATCTGCAAGATGGAGGATTTCTAAAAGTTAGAGTCACTTCAGCTCAGGACACCTTAGGGGCTGTCCTGACTGGCCAGTGACTCCTCCTTGTTGCTTTCTTTGTTCCCTCCAGCCTTGCCGCCAAAAGTGGGGGCCGTGGCCGGAGGGGGCGGGCAACTCCACTAAGCTGGAGTGCCCTGCTGGGCTGTGACAAAGGGGTGAGCCTTTGAGGCTCACCGCCAGGTGTTACAGCTCCTGCCTGGGGGAGGTGTTAGCATCTCCACCCAGTGCAGGCTTTGTTACTGGCCTCAGAGTGACAAAGGCACTCTCCCCATGGGGCCAGCAACATGTCTCTAGTGTGGCAGGCTGCTGGAACTAGTCAGCCTACACAGACAGTCGGTTAAGTTTCAGGGGGCACCTCTAAGGTGCCCTCTGGGGTGTATTTTGCAATAAAATATACACTGGCATCAGTGTGCATTTATTGTGCTGAGAAGTTTGATACCAAACTTCCCAGTTTTCAGTGTAGCCATTATGGTGCTGTGGAGTTCGTGTTTGACAGACTCCCAGACCATATACTCTTATGGCTACCCTGCACTTACAATGTCTAAGGTTTTGTTTAGACACTGTAGGGGTACCATGCTCATGCACTGGTACCCTCACCTATGGTATAGTGCACCCTGCCTTAGGGCTGTAAGGCCTGCTAGAGGGGTGACTGACCTATACTTGCATAGGCAGTGAGAGGCTGGCATGGCACCCTGAGGGGAGTGCCATGTCGACTTACTCGTTTTGTTCTCACTAGCACACACAAGCTGGCAAGCAGTGTGTCTGTGCTGAGTGAGGGGTCTCCAGGGTGGCATAAGACATGCTGCAGCCCTTAGAGACCTTCCTTGGCATCAGGGCCCTTGGTACTAGAAGTACCAGTTACAAGGGACTTATCTGGATGCCAGGGTCTGCCAATTGTGGATACAAAAGTACAGGTTAGGGAAAGAACACTGGTGCTGGGGCCTGGTTAGCAGGCCTCAGCACACTTTCAATTGTAAACATAGCATCAGCAAAGGCAAAAAGTCAGGGGGCAACCATGCCAAGGAGGCATTTCCTTACAAAAGGGTATAAAAGAAGGAAATCTAATGACATGGCCTCCTTGTTCACCTGATCTGAACCCCATTGAGAACCTGTGGTCCATCATCAAATGTGAGATTTACAAGGAGGGAAAACAGTACACCTCTCTGAACAGTGTCTGGGAGGCTGTGGTTGCTGCTGCACGCAATGTTGATGGTGAACAGATCAAAACACTGACAGAATCCATGGATGGCAGGCTTTTGAGTGTCCTTGCAAAGAAAGGTGGCTATATTGGTCACTGATTTGTTTTTGTTTTGTTTTTGAATGTCAGAAATGTATATTTGTGAATGTTGAGATGTTATATTGGTTTCACTGGTAATAATAAATAATTGAAATGGGTATATATATTTTTTTTGTTAAGTTGCCTAATAATTATGCACAGTAATAGTCACCTGCACACACAGATATCCCCCTAACATAGCTAAAACTAAAAACAAACTAAAAACTACTTCCAAAAATATTCAGCTTTGATAATAATGAGTTTTTTGGGTTCATTGAGAACATGGTTGTTGTTCAATAATAAAATTAATCCTCAAAAATACAACTTGCCTAATAATTCTGCACTCCCTGTATGTTGTGTGTTGTGAATGTGTGTGTGCTTCAATGTATGTAAGTGTGTGTTGCGGTGTGTGTGTATGTATGTATGTATGCGTGGGTGGATGATGGTATGCATGTGTGTATGAGTGTGTATGTTTGCGCGTGTAGGTGTGTGTATGTCGGGGGATGGAAGGGGGATAGAGAGGGTGGGGGAAGACTCGGGGGAGGGGGGTGGGAAGATCCCTATCAGTGGCAGGGATTTCCCTGGCACCGATAGTGCCTACTGCCATGGTTTTTGTGGCGGTAAGATTGCCACAAAAACCATGGCGGTAGGTGGGGTCATAATCCCATGGGTGGGATTGTAACGGCCGCCTGGCTGGAGACCGAAGTCTCCAGCCCGGCGGCTGTTACCACCCTGGCGGACGGAGTGGTACAATGGCAGTTTGGCTTGAGCCAAACCGCAAATGTAATATTTTGGGGAAAGTTATCGCCAGCCTGTTGGCAGTACCTTTACCCAAAATACTGCTGTCCGCCAGGGTCGTAATGACACCCATTGTGTACCTGGCAGGGATTAGCTGTAGTATACCAGGATAGGGAGTCATCTATTTGAGGTGATGTTGTGGAGCAAGAAGCAGACCTCCAGCAGGTTTGTGGTCTTCTACTTCTCCACTTGGTTCCACCATAGATCCATTGCAGGTACATGAATCACTGCTTGAGCATTCCAATGGCTGCTAGACTGTGCATCATGTGTGGTTGCGTACCCTGTTGTACCTCTCTTGTCCCTAATTTGCTGAGGTGTGGTAAGGTGCCATCACCCTTGCATTTAGGTCGTAGCCACAGTTACCATATTTTGGTTGTTGCATTCTTGCTGAGACTCCGCTGGCATCCATAAAAGTTACCTCATGCCATTAACTTGGAATTATTTTGAGTAACTGGTAAGGCATAGAGTAGGATCAAAGTTCAACTAGATGTTGGTACAAGCATTTCTTTGTGGTTGAGGTGCACTAACGTACACCTGTGGGGTTACTTGATGGCTATATATCTGCAATCAATACCCCTTGCGGAGGAAGCTTGTGCTGTGAAAATAGAAATGTAATGTAGTGTGAACTGTGGTTTGAGGGACTCAATCAAGAATTTGTTAAGCTTTGCAGATTAATAATTGTAAGATACTACTGGAGATCTGTAGGAGTCCACATTGAGGCATATTTTTGGATGTGGTGAATGAGCTTAATAATGATTAGGAAGTCACTGATGGTGCCCTTGTTGAGTCTCAATCTTTGCATGGACTTCTGGTTTGTGTAGTCAAGACTGGTGTCTTTTGCCTAAACCACGTACTCCTTCACGGTCTTTGCAAGTGTGTGTCCCCAGGGCCACACCTCTTAGTAGCTTATTTTTCATTGATTGTGATGCTGTATGTGTCTCCATTCAAGTCAGACCCACCATACTCAATATGCTCTCTGGTGCCACACATCCTCACTTTTAAATTAGAGGGGCTGCCACTGTCTAAGAGAAAGAGAGTGCATCTGGGACCAGGTGAGGGAGAACTTCATCTCTTCACCACACTGGGGATACTGTTGGGTGGTTGCAAAATGTCTGCCAACTCCACCTGACGTGTGCTTTTAAAAGCTTCCATAACTACGGGAGACACTATGAGCCTCCCTGCTAACTTCAAGGCTAACAGGCATGGCACTTTGTTGGAAACACAGCATTAGAGTAGGGTTGTCATGAACGAGTATAACTACTAAAGGATTGACCAAAAATGTCCCTCCTACTGGGGACGGCATCAGCCTCAGCACAAAGGAGCATTAGACATCTGTGTTAATATTTTGATGTCACAAGACTGTTTAGGGTTTTGAGGTCATAAAACTGTAAGTTTTTTATATGGTCTCAAACTTGTATTTGTGGTTTATCTTGAGGCTGTGTCAGGGCACAATGATCATTATGTTTCAAGGGGTATACTGTGTTTCCTTTGGGTGGAATGCTTTGGAGCTTGTGTACAATCCTGGTATAGCTCTTTAGTTTTGGGCAGTGCCCTTGCAGATATATTGGTCTATATGTACCTCTTTGATGCGTTGTTTCATTGCTTCCAATCTTAATTTGTTTAGTGGTTTAGCTTTCTGCATTTGATTTGTCCTCTAACTATATTTGGATTAACAGGACTACACATACCACAATGCAAAGTTAAACAATAAGTTAGCTCACGAATGGACCTGGGTAAACTTGGGAACACTGCTTTAAACTGCTTCAGTAGAGCAGTTATTATATTAGGGTATTCTGCCTACTTCCTAATATTTTTGCAAATTCCAGGGTTTAGTTATGTCATGACTTGCTAGGACATAGATATCAAAGATCGAATAATGTCTCTTCCTATTATGTCATTACATGAAAGAGTGTGCAATATCACTTCAGTTAACCCTTAGTTTTCTTCAGTTTTTCATTGTGAACTGCATTATGAATGTTTGTTTTTTGGTGGACAGGTGGAGATCCCGCCTCAAAATCAAAAAGCAACCCCATATTCCAGGGCTAAATTAGAATGAGCGCATAGTGGGTTTCATCGTTGGGTCATAGCACCCTATCCACCTCTAAAAGAAGCCACCTAAACTGTGGTCCACTGGGAAAATGCCAGTTTCAGAGCCTCCTGAGCCCTGGGTAGGTGTATTAAACATGATGTGCAAAATTTAGGATGGTGACGCAGTGCAATTGTTCCATTAGTCCTTTCTTTATTTTGATGTAGCTCTATGAGGGAGGAAATCCGTATATTTAAACAGAAAGTAATGGTACTCGACATTGTGACGAAGGATGCTGGGTGCAACCAAAACACAATTGTAACTGGAAAAAAGCACTTTATAGAACAACTGGGGTTCCAGTGTCGTGGTTTTCTCAACAAGGTTTTTTCATTAAAGCATGCTGGCGGACACACTACGACTGGGCACTACTGACGCTTTGGTGCATGTCAGCAACCGCCCAATGAACTTAAACATGATGTAAATGCTGGTTACCCATGTTGAGGCCTAGTTAAATGATTCATTTTGAGTAGTTAAACATTTTAATCCATTTGTTTTGTTCTCTCAGTAGGAGTGTTTTTTTTTGTTTGGTAGACATAAAACAAGGTGATAAGTCTTGCTTTAGATTTGTCGCAGATGATTGATCAATTTGTAGAGAGATCATTTCCGTTATTGAAGACAGATTTTTAGTTCGCAGACTCATAAGACATCTCGGGGACTTTCAGATAGTTGACCTAGGAATACATTCCACCCGTTGAGTACCACTGGCTTTGTGGTTTGTAACTCACAGTTTCTGGCTTTCCATTTGCTGGCTTTATTTGCTTTGGGCTCTCCAGGTTCAATCGTCCCTCCTTTTGCCTAAACCGCGTTTACTGTTTTCTTCCACAAACTCCCTTTCTGCAAACAGGCCTTTAAATTTTGTTCTTATCTTGTCACATTTGCTGTACTTTCAAAGACTGAGGTCAGATATCAGGTGCTGCTTGCCAAGGGTGCCTTTTTTTTCTCTGATTTCAAGGTGAGAGGATTTATGTGACAATCTTGCTGGATACTTGGGGCAGGAAAGAGGTTTTTCTAGCACACAACAACATTTAAATTAACTGTGTAAATATTTCAGAATATATCAGAACTAGGAACACAAATAAAGCACATTTTTTGTTATTTCTGAGATGCGTTAGAAACAAATACTTTAACCCCTTCGCTGCCAGGCCTTTTCCCCCTCGGGTGCCAGGCCTTTTTTTGGGTATTTGGGACAGTTCGCCCTTAGGCCCTCATAACTTTTTGTCCACATAAGCTACCCATGCCAAATTTGCGTCCCTTTTTCCCAACATCCTAGGGATTCTAGAGGTACCCAGAGTTTGTGGGTTCCCCTGGAAGAGACCAAGAAATTAGCCAAAATACAAAGAAAATGTTGGTTTAAAAAAATGGTTAAAAAAAGGGCTGCAGAAGAAAGCTTGTGTTTTTTTCCCCGAAACTGGCACCAACAAAGGGTTTGCGATGCTAAAATCACTATCTTCCAAGCTTTCAGGAACAGGCAGACTTGAATCAGAAAACCACATTTTTCAACACAATTTTGGCATTTTACTGGGACATACCCCATTTTAAGTATTTTTTTGTGCTTTTAGCCTCCTTCCAGCCACTGACAGAAATGGATGTGAAACTAATGCTGGATCCCAGACAGCTAAACATTTCTGAAAAGTAGGCAAAATTCTGAATTCAGTAAGGGGTCATTTGTGTAGATCCTACAAGGTTTTCCTACAGAAAATAACAGCTGAAATAAACAAATTTAAAAAATATTGAAATTGAGCTAAAAAACAGCAATTTTTCTCCACATTTCACTCTGTAACTTTTTCCTGCGATGTCAGATTTTCAAAAGAAATATACTGTTACATCTGCTGGACTCTTCGGGTTGCGGACATATATAGGGCTTGTAGATTTATCAAGAACCCTAGGTACCCAGAACCAATAAAGGAGCTTCACCTTGCAATGGGTTTTCATTGTATACTGGGTATACAGCAATTCATTTGGTGAAATATAAAGAATGAAAAATAGGTATCAAGGAAACCTTTGTATTTCCAAAATGGGCACCAGATAAGGTGTTGAGAAGCATTGGTTAATTGCACATCTCCGAATTCTGGGGTCCCCATACTAACATGTGAATTAATGGGCATTTCTCAATTAGACGTGTTTTTTACACACTGTCTTATATTTGGAAGGAAAAAATGTAGAGAAAGACAAGGGGCAATAACACTTGTTCTGCTATTCTGTGTTCCTCCAAGTCTCCCGAAAAAAATGGTACCTCACTTGGGTGGGTAGGCCTAGTGCCTGCGACAGGAAACGCAACATGGACACATCACATTTTTAGATTGAAATCTGACGTGTTTTTTGCAAAGTGCCTAGCTGTGGATTTTGGCCTCTAGCTCAGTTGGCACCTAGGGAAACCTATGAAATCTGTGCATTTTTCAGAACTAGACACCTAGGGGAATCCAGGATGGGGTGACTTGTGGGGCTCTCACCAGGTTCTGTTACCCAGAATCCTTTGCAAACCTCACAATTTGGCAAAAAAAAAAACTTTTTCCTCATAGTTTGGTGATAGAAAGTTCCGGAATCTGAGAGGAGCCACAAATGTCCTTCCACCCAGTATTCCCCCAAGTCTCTTGATTAAAATGGTACCTTACTTGTGTGGGAAGGCCTAGTGCCCACAACAGGAAACACCCCAGAACACAATATGGACACATCACATTTTTACATTGACAACTGATGTGTTTTTTTAGAAAGTGCATAGCTGTGGATTTTTGTCTCTAGCTCAGCCGGCACCTAGGAAAACCTACCAAACCTGTGCATTTTTTAAAACTAGACACCTAGGGGAACCCAGAATGGGGTGACTTGTGGTGCTCTCACCAGGTTCTGTTATCCAGATCTCTCGATAAAATGGGTACCTCACTTGTGTGGGTAGGCCTAGTGCCCGCGACAGGAAATGCCCCAAAAAACTATGTGGACACATCAAAATGATCAAATACAAAATTACCTGTTTTTGTGGGGGCACCTGCCTTTTTGGACCTGGGCTCAGCAGCCATCTAGAGAAACCTACCTAACCCAAACAATTCTGAAAACTAGACACCGGAGAAAATCCAGGGAGGTGTGACTTGCATGGATCCCCCAGTGTTTTCTTACCCAGAATCCTCAGGAAACCTCAAATTTAGCGAAAAAAAAGGCAACATTTTCCCACATTTCTGTGTGGGATCACCGCACCGGGACAAATTTCTTACCACCCAATGTTCTCCTCAGTCGCTCTGTAAAAATGATACCTCACCTGTGACAGGGAAGAGCCAAAAACATGTAAAAAATGAGGGGGAACCAAAGCCGGTCCAGAAGGGCAGTTTGAAAAAAAAAAATTTTAGGCTGACAAGTGGGGCAGAATTTTTATTGGTATAGATGCGACAGTGCTGGGTGGTAGGAATTTTGTGGATTACTGCAGATTCCGGAAGGTTCCATCACAAAAATGTGGGAAAAATGTGTCATTTCAAGCAAAGTTGGAGATTTGCAGAGCATTGTGGGGAAGAAAATGGTGCGGGTGCATGTGAATCACACCACCCTGGACTCACCCAGATGTTTAGTTTTCAGATGTGTCTAGGTCTTGTAGATTTTTCTACCTAGCAGCGTCCCAAAGTCCAAAAAGTGCAGCCCTCACCATTCCAAGTGGGACGATTTTGAGAGTTATCCAAGCTCTCATGGCCCAAATCCTCTTGCTTGTCATGGGATAAGATGTTTTAGTGTGTGGGGGGAGAGCTAAAAGACTGTTACCCCCTTCAGTTGGGGTGGGAGCATAACCATGCCCATACTGGTTGGTAACCACCACCCCACTATTTTCCATTTTTTTAACTCCCTGGCATCTAGTAGGCTTTCTGCCCCCCCAGGGAGTGGATCAGGGGTAATTGCCCCATCTGCCGACCGGTGGGCAGAACAACTTTGTCCCCATTTATTTGGGGTGGGTGTATGGCCATATAAACAAATCTTCCCTGGTCTCTGGTGGGTTTTCTGCCCCCCTTGGGGGTGGATGGGCCTTACAAAAATAGGCCGATCTTCCCCCACGGAGGGCAGAAAAGGCCAACAGTAATGTGCCCCAATGGGGAGCGACCCTTGCCCAAGCAGCTTCACCCCCAAACAAAACACACACATCAATCCATGGTGCATAAGTGGTTTCCGCCCCCCCTTGCCTAAGGGGTTGCCCCATTAGTAAAAAAATGAAAAATCCCTGGTGCATAGTGGTTTCTGCCCCCTTGGGGGCGATCGGTCTAATCAAAATAGGCTGATCTGCCCCCAATGGAGGGGGGGCAGAAATGACCTAAAATACATATTTATATATTTTAAATTATTTTTATTGAACGACAAAACAGCCATTGCATCTTGTAACATGCGACTATCAATAACCCCTCTTTTGATAACAACTCGGAGTCGGGGTACCCAGCAATGCATTATCAAATTAACATCATAATTAGACATCCCCCTATGAAAACACAGCAACTGAGCGACCACCCACTGAACTCCTCCCACTAGAACAGAGCGAACAGACTGATCATTCCCCACCCATATAGGCCCCCCACCCATCCCAGATTTTACACCATTTCCCCGGGCAACCCCTGCTTTCATAAACTACTTTTTCCGCACTGCCTCACCAGTCGAAGTCTGACCTCCATTCCTGAAGACTAGGTGGAGACTCTGTGCCCCTCAACCGCGCTATATTACGCTTGGCAACTATAGCCACTATCGCCAACCATGTAGCCTGTTGCCTCATCTAGTGTTCCTCCCCCACTATATTTAAGAGCAGTGGACCCGGATCCAGTGGGACCGTCTTGCCAAGGACCCGGATTGCCTCCCCGGCCACCCCTTGCCAATAAGTCTGCACCTTGGGGCAAGTCCATGGAATATGTAAGAAGGTGCCCTCCATCCTGCAGCGCCGTAAGCTCTGCACACTCTGGGTCCGACCCATCTTATGCATCACTACCCTGGAATAGTATGCCCTGTGAAGAATTCAAAGTTGTACCAGTCTGAAACATGTCCTGATTGCCACCACCCTGGGACCCTGCCTTGCCGCCCCCCAGTCCTCGTCAGAGAGTGTACCCAAATCCGACTCCCATTTTGCCTTTGGGGCCTTCATCGGATCTGGCGAGTTATTCAGTAGTTTCTTGTAGAGCAGGGATATAGCCTTTTACTTGAGGGGCTCCATCAGGAGTCGATCTTCCAGAGGAGCCGCATCCCGGCAGCTGCTCGTGTTTTGGAACATATTGACTCAGAGCATGCCGCAGCTGCAAGTACCTGAACCGCTCCACTCCCGCCATTTCGTATTCCTGTTGCAGGTCCTCAAACAACACAATCGTTTGGCCCCTCCATACATCTCCCAGGTGATCAATCCCCACCAGTGACCATTTATGGAATCCACCCAGGGTCTTCAAATCCTTCAACAAATTACTGCGCAAGAGGGGGGGGTCCGTGCTGTCAGGATGGAGCCCCAGCCTAGATAATGTGTGGCGTCGTGCCAGGCCTTCACCACCGTTGCGGTGTGAGCCGGGATCGATCGCACACTCCCTCGATTATAAAGGGCAGGCTCATATCCCCCCTGCACCCTCCTGTCCACCCGGAAGGGCGGATCTCCCAGGGCAGTGAAAGCCCAATCGTTAATGTTAACCAGCTGTGTCGCCCAGTAGTATCGAAGGGGATCCGGAATAGCCAACGCATGGTCTAGACTCCTGAACACTTCCGACGGTGTCGCACAGGGAGTGTTCTGAAAAACATACAGGAGGCGTGGCAGTGTCATCATTTTGAAGAGTGCAGCTCGGCTCATAAGGGAAAGGGGCAGCATCCTCCAGTGGGCCACGTGTCCGTGAAATGTATCCAACTGGGGTTGAAGATTTTCCTTCAGGAAACTTTCCTTATTCCTGGTAACATATATCCCCAGATACTTGAAACCCGCTGTACAGATCGGCAGACCGCATCCTTGGGGCAAGGTGGGTGGGGCCCAGCCAACGGGAACACCAGCAACTTCTCCCAGTCAATCCAGTACCCAGAATAGTCCCCGAAGGTACCAAAAATGTGCATTATTCCATCAATGGACCGCCTAAGCCATGCTCCTCCCATGTTGCTCCTGAGTCTATGCCCCATATCATCTGATCCTGCCGGATCCATGCCACCAGCGGCTCGAGTGCTAGGGCAAATAGGATGGGAGATACCGGACATCCCTGCCGGGTGCCCCTGTGAAGGGGAAAGGGCAGCGACATCGCCGCATTGGCCCTCACCCGGGCCACTGGGTCCCGATATAGAAATCTAATCCATGACAAAAATCGCGGGCCAACCCCAAATCTTTGGAGCACAGTGAAAATATAGGGGCATTCCAAACTATCAAAGGCCATCCGGGCATCCACGGACAGAAGCACCATTTGTTCCCTGCTCCGATCCTCCGTCATATGTAAGACACTGTAAAGTCTACGCAGGTTCAAATGCATGGACCTGGAGGGCATGAAGCCCAATTGGTCTTGATGCACCAGTTTAGTGATAATTACGTTCAGTCTAGTCGCTAAGACCTTTGCCAGGACCTTGACCTCTGTATTTAATAGGGAGATGGGCCTATAGGAGGCGCAGCTCTCAGGGGGTTTACCCTTCTTCGGAATCACCACACCCGTCGCAATCCGCTGATCCAGCGGCAGCCATCCTACGTCCTGTGCCTCCTTAAACATGGCCAACATATGCTTCATCACTGTACCACCCAGACACTTAAATAATTCCGCCGGTAGGCCATTGGGCCCCGCTGCCTTGCCTGATTGAAGCCCCCTCAATGCATCTGTGACCTCCCCCTCTGCGATCTCTGCTTCTAGGTGCCCTCTCTCCGACTCCGAGAGCACTGGCAATTGGATATCCCGCAGGAGGTCCGAGCAGTCCTCCTCTGTCATCTGAGACATCAAGGTGTAAACCTCCTCATAATAGGCAGCGAATGCCTCCACTATGGACTCGCTGGACTCACATGCGGCTCCTCCCTCGGTCCATATGGGCCCTGACCCAGGAGCGCTCCTGGTCGCGCTTATCTAACCAGGCCAGCAGTCTCTTGGCTTTGTACCCAACATCATATAAACGACGTTGAGACGCCAGGGCATAAGCCCTCGGCCAGAGCACGCAACTCATATCATTTGAGTCGCAACTGATGTGAGAGCTCCTCTCCCGCCCCCTCCCCTGCCTGAGAGCGGGCTTCTAGAGCTACAATATCATGCTCCAATTCCGTTACTTGCAAGTGCTGTTCCTTCCTCCTTCCCCCAATCATGGCCTGTACCTGACCTCTTAGGACCGTTTTAAAAGCTTCCCAAAGTGTGGCTGCAGAGTCTACTGAGCCCAGATTTACCTCAAAATACTGGGCCACCCCCTCCCGTACCCTGTTGGCAAATGCTTTGTCTCGTAGAAACCAGGGATCCAGCCGGGGCGTCTGCAAGTACATCTGTGAGGAGCCCAGCACTGTGACCCCTACAGAGGAGTGGTCAGAAATCCCTCTCGGATAATGCATAGCCTACCGGAACCTATCCACATAGGCCCTGGCCGTGAACAAATAATCCAATCTCGCATATCCACCATGAGGGGCCGAGGAGAAGGTGAATTGCCTCTGTCCTGGATTATCCTCCCTCCATACATCTACCAGGCCGAGGGAGTCTAGAAAGGATCTTAGCGTTTTGGAAGCATCTGGCGTCTGTGCACGTGTGACTCTATCCAGCCCTGGATCAATCACTAGGTTCATGTCCCCTCCCAGAAGCAGAAGACACGCTGGGAAGTCAAGTAGCAGCGCACCTATGTCCGCCAAGGCAGGCCCCTGAAGTCGTGGCGGGGCATAGACAGAGCAAATGTCAAGAGTGTGCCTCTCCCATAACCCCCGAGACTGCAACATATTGTCCCAGCGCATTCTACCATGTGCGTGTCCGGATGAATGGTATTGATTTTTTAAGAAGAATCCCCACATCCTGGGATCCTGTTGTGTATCCTGCATGAGCAATCAGTTGGTACCCAAATCTGTCTAGTGCCCTGTAATGATTTCCTTTTAGGTGTGTTTCCTGTAGTAGGACAAGGTCGGGGCTATGTCTGTGCAAGAACTGGAGGACTATGATCCGTTTAACGCGACTCCCAAGCCCATTGACATTCCATGTCATGACCCTAAGGGAGCGTGTTCTCAAGCCTGCCATTTAGTGTTTTCTAATTCGGCAAAACTGCATATGTCCTCCCCAACCCAATCAACATATCTTGGTGTCGCGATGCAATGCAATAGCTCATAAACTGGGTACAACCATGAACTGTATAATAACATCCCCCTACGAAAACTTCCCCCACCCTGCTACCCCGCTTAGCAGGCTCTGAACTGCCCCCCCCCAAACTGCAGAGCTCCTGTCGCCCAACACATGAAATACTCGTGTGGGAGGACCATCGCCACCAAGCATGGCCTCTACCATGTAGTGTGTCTATAGTCAATTCAGAGCAATCCCCTGTTGCATCATATTGTGCATCATCTATTGCATCACCTGCCAAAACCGAAGAGGCGTCAGCCGAGTCACCTATTCCTCCAGCGCTATGGTGCCGGGACGTCCGTTGGGCCTTCCTGTCGCCCCGTCTGGGAGGCCGTCTTCTTCCTGCTTGTGGGCCCCCCCTTCTCCTGCCGAAGATCTGGATGGGCCGCGGCTTTCGAACCCTCGAGCCACTCCCAGGTCTTCTCTGGCGCTGCAAAGTGCCAGGTCTTACCGTCCGCAATGACCCTCAGCCACGCCAGGGAGAGCATCATGAATTGAATTGAATTGAATTGAGTTATTTATAGAGCGCATTCCGGCGGGAGCATCGAAGCGCTATGCAGACCTAAATGCAAAAAAAAGTGAATACAGAAGAATACTACTAATTAGTTTGCGAAGAGCCAGGTCTTCATGCCCTTCCTGAAGGCCAAATGATTACGCATTTGTCGCAACGGAAGCGGCAAGTCATTCCAGAGCCTAGATGCTTGCACCGAAAAAGCGCGCTCTCCCCATCTCGCTTTTTTGCAGCGTGGGACTTTGATCAAAAATCTGGAAGCTGATCTCAAAAGTCTAGAGGGTTGATAAAACGAGAGAATAGATTTTAAATAGTCACAACCTGATGCCTGAAGTGCTTTATGCGTGAGACAAAGGGGGTCATTCTGACCCTGGCGGTCCATGACCGCCATGGCGGAGGGCGGCGGAAGCACCGCCAACAGGCTGGCGGTGCTTCCTGGGCGATTCCGACCGCAGCGGTAAAGCCGCGGTCAGAAAAGGGGAGCCGGCGGTTTCCGGCTGGCCCAGGGTATCCGCCATGGCGGCGCTGCTTGCAGCACCGCCATGGGGATTCCGACCGCCTTCCCGCCAGCCTGTTTCTGGCGGTGTCCACCGCCAGAACCAGGATGGCGGGAACTGGTACAGTGGGGCCCCTGGGGGCCCCTGCACTGCCCATGCCACTGGCATGGGCAGTGCAGGGGCCCCCTAACAGGGCCCCACAAAGATTTTCACTGTCTGCTTTGCAGACAGTGAAAATCGCGACGGGTGCCACTGCACCCGTCGCACCCCTGCAACTCCGCCGGCTCCATTCCGAGCCGGCTTCATTGTTGAAGGGGCTTTCCCGCTGGGCCGGTCGGCGGTCTTCTGGCGGTCGCCCGCCGGCCCCGCGGGAAAGCCAGAATGGCCGCCGCAGTCTTTTGACCGCGGAGCGGTCTTTCGGCGGGAACCGCTTGGCGGGCGGAGACTGCTGACCGCCGCAGTCAGAATGACCGCCAAAGTGTCTTAAACAATATTCTCTTCCGGATTGGGAGCCAATGGAGGGATGCCACGCACCTAGAAGCAGAGGCAAAATTGGGCATATTTAAAGTTAAACGAGCCGTCGCATTCTGGATAGACTGTAATTTATCCAGCGAGGACTTATTTGCGCCAAGCAGTAGAGAATTGCAGTAGTCAAGCCTAGAGGTGACCAACGCCAATACCACCGCGTGTCTAAGGTCTTCCTCTAGAAGATGGAGAATTTTCTTGAGAGTTTTTAAGCTCCAAAAGCAAACCTTAACCAACTGATTGATCTGTGATTTAAAAGACAATAAATCGTCAAACATAATACCCAAATTTTTGGCAGCTGAAACTGGTGAGGGGCAGCCCCCACACACGGGAGGCCACTAGTTATTATCCCAAGGGGACACTTTGCCCCCCAAGTACATAATCACAGTTTTGTCCCCGTTAAGTTTCAACCAATTGCAGGTCATCCATTTATTAATAGCTGTCATGCAGCAGTGAAAGTTTTCCTTAGTGTCCTTCACAATGTGAGAGATGGGCACAATTAGCTGAGTATCATCTGCATACGAGACGATCTGAGCCCCAAATGAGCGCACCAGGTTAGCTAATGGAGACACATAAAGATTAAAAAGTGTCGGACTAAGGGAAGAGCCCTGCGGGACACCACAGGGTAGTTGGAAAGGAGAGGCCTTATAATCCCCGCATACTACCGTAGTGGTTCGGTCAGACAAAAAGGAAATAAGGATCTGCAAGGCCTTCCCTCTTACTCCAACTTGGGCAAGCCTATTACATAGAATAGAGTGGGAGATGGTGTCAAAAGCTGCTGAAAGATCTAATAGAACCAAAATCGAGCCCTCACCCCCATCTCCTCTTCTCCAGATCATATCTGAGGTGGAAATCAGTGCCGTTTCCGTGCTATGATCACCTCGAAAACCATACTGTGAGGGGTCTAATCCACCATTCTCCTGTAGGAAAGCTGACAGCTCCAGATTAAGATGTTTTTCAAAAATAATAAAATCATGTACTTGAGTTCACGGTCCCGCAGAGCTCTCTTGACTTCCAAAAAACTCTGACGCTGTCGTTGGACCTGTAGTGTGAAGTCACTGAAGAAATGAACAGTGACATTCTCGTATTGTAGGTTCCCCTTGGAGCGGGTGGCCTGGAGGATACCATCCCGATCTCTGAAATTAAAGATGCGTGCAATGATGGCCCTCGGGGGCCCCCCGGACGCAGATGTGGGACCGGAGCCCTGTGCACCCACTCCACCATGAAGAACGATGACAGTCTCCTAGGGCACAAGTGGTCAGTGATCGGAGTTTCCACAAAGAGTTCGACACTTGGGTCCTTGGCTCCCTTCAGTACTCCTACTACCCTGATATTTTTCCTCTGCGCCTGCACCTTCTGGTCCTCCAGGCACGCCGCAATGCCCTCATGTTCCGTCGTGAAGAACCGCACTTGCTCGTCCAGTGTCTTGGACTTAGACTGCAGACAGGCTATATCTGTTTCTGCTGTTGAGACCTTGTCAGAAACTTTTTGAAGGTCGGCCCGTAGAAGGCCCACACCCACCGCCACAGCGTCCAGCTGTGGCTCCAGGGATCCTTTCAGGTCATGAATCGCTGCCATATTCTCACTCAGTAAGGGTTCGAGCGGGGGTCCTGTTCCGTCCCCCGTTCGCGCATCCCCTCATCACCTCCTGCGACCCCAGGATCTCCCGACTGTCTTGACACTGCATAGTTGTCCATCTTGTTGGTCTGCTGCATAAGCCGGCCTTTTGTCCTCACCATACTAGATGTGTCCCCCTTGGCAGGCCACTGGGGCCCTGCCAGGCCACAGGTCCTGCGCTCTTCACAGTCCAGGTGGAGGCAGCGAGTCACCCTGCCCCTCACCAAGCAATCTTGTCGTCAGCACAGCGATGCAGCCCAGGCACATTCTCCTCCTCACGCTGCAAGTGGCTTTTCATGAAAGTGCCGAATGTGGGGGGGGAGGAGGAGGGGACAGATCGACGTCCGATCCAGGTCTCCACACTCCGTCCCTCCTCACCGACCCCAATCGCAGGAGGCCACACTCCTGCCGGTCGTCTGGCCAGTTCCTCCTACCACCTGTTGGTCCAGCCCACGCCGATCATAGGCCCCCAAAGTCCCCCGCTGCCATGTCTCAGTCATCAAGCCGAGGGAGGGCAGCAATGCACTGCCGCGGGCCCTCCCTGTTCCCACAGCCACTTGGACCCACCTCCAGGAGCCCCGCTGTTTTCACCGCGACGTCCGACTCCCGGAGTCGCTGTACCTTCACCTCAGCGCTGTTGGGACCAACTTCCAGGGGCTCCGACCGGCCACCCTTTCCACCATCGCCACCACCGGTCTGCCGCCGGCCTACTCCGGCCACGTTCGCCCCACAGCCTCCAGGCCCTCGTAAATTTTTCAATCGCGGCGCTCCCAGCGGTGTCTGGTTCCTGGACCCACCACTCCTCTGCCCCAAGAGCCGATAGGACTCACTGTGCGGTGCCCCAACTAGGCACCCCATCTCCAATCTTTATGTCCGGGCTGTATCGGGCCCACCCTGGCTGCATGTCGTCTCCCGGCCTCCAGGCCCTCGCAGGTAAGATCAGACTCCGCGCTCCCAGCGTCACCCGGTTCTGGGACTTGCCGCACCTCCACATCCATCACCCTCAGGCATATATTCCGCTCAGATGATGCAGATTAAAAACAGGATATGTGGGGGGATTTAGTTTGCAGTGGTGCGGAGCTCCGCTATATGCCGGCCATCTTAGCCGGCGCCAGGCCACGCCCCGCCGGCCTAAAATAAATTTGCCCCCAGGGTAGAGACCCTTGCCTAAGGGGTCGCTTCCCTTGCGTGAAACTGACGTAAAAAAAAAATCCCTGGCGTCTAGTGGTTTCTGCCCCTCTAGGGGGCAGATTGGCCTAAGAAAAATACGCTGATCTACCCATAAGGTGGGTAGAAATGGCCTAAAATACAATTCCCCCCAGCGGAGCGACCTTTGCCTAAGTGGTCACTCCCCGTCTGTAAAAAAAGAAAAAGAAAAACAATCGCTGGTGCCTAGTGGTTTCTGCCCCCCTTCTGGGCAGATTGGCCTAAGAAAAATAGGCCGATCTGCCCCCAAGGTGGGCAGAAATGGCCTAAAGTAAAATTGCCCGTAAGGGGTTCGACCCTTGCCTAAGGAGTCGTGCCCAGTCTGTAAAAAAAACAACAACAAAAAACATCCCTGATGCCTAGTGGTTTCTGCCCCCCCTTGGGGGCAAATCGGCCTAATTAAAATAATTTGCCCCAGGCGAACAACCCTTGCCTAAGGGGTCGCTCCCCTCCTGTAAAAAAAAAAAAATAAACAATCCCTGGCGTCTAATGGTTTCTGCCCCCCTGGGGGCAGATTGGCCTAGTTACAGTAGGCTTAGCTGCTCCTGGGGGGTCAGAAAAGGCCTTAAGAAAATTTGCCCGCCTGAGGAGCGGCCCTTGCCAAAGGGGCCACTCCACTTATGGATAAATATATAAAAGAACAAACTCCCTGGTGTCTAGTGGGCATTACTGCAGCCCGATCGCTTCACGATCAGGCTGCAGAAATGCTCAAAAAGAGACATCAAAGGAAAGGAAAGGCCTTTCCTTTCGTTTGATGCCTCTCACGCCCCCATCCCCTGATCGGAAAGAGAAATGCCTTCATTTCTCTTTCCGAACCGCGCTGTGCGAGGCGACATCTGATGAGGTCAGTTCGCCATTGCGCGCTGACGTCATGAGATGTCACAGGGGTGGGGGGAAGCGATTCCCCTTCCATCCCTGATGGGGGTGTGGGTGGGAGGCCCACGGGGAGCACTAGCGCTCCCACCGTGAGCCCGGTGCAGGACGAGCTGGCCACCTCGCCCCAGGCACCAAGGGGGTTAATATGATCACAACAAATTTTTACACTAGGTGTTGCAATTTCAACACATTTTCAATTGTGAACTGAATAGTTTTATTAGTAAAATGGTATGCCTGTGCAAATGTAATTGTTATTTCAATTACAAATGTGTTGTCTGTAATGGCAGTGCGCTACCATACCATGCATACTCAGCTGTAGGCCACTCCACTCTACTCTGCACCACTCTACAGCACTGCATTGCACTCTACTCTGTACCACTCCACTTTACACCACTCCACTGCACTCCGCACCACTGCACTCTATGCCTCTCTACTCTACCCTGTACCACTCTACTCTCTGCCAATACACTCTTTGCCACTCTACACTACCCGTTGCACTCTTCACCACCGCACTCTACACTACTGCAGTCTAGACCACACCAATCTTCTCTGGACAACTCCACTCTACGCCACTGCACTGTATGCCAGTACACTCTAGTCAATGCACTGTAACACTCAACTCTTTGCCCCTGTCCTCTACGCTAATCTACTGTCCGCCACTTAAATCTACTCTACACCAGTGCACTCTATGCCACTCCACTCCACACCACTTTACATCATTATACTCTGTGCCAATCTACACAACTGCACTCTACCCTGCAACTCCACTCTATGCCACTTCACTCTACTCTGAAACAATCTACTCTTTGCCACTGCATTCTGTGCCACTCTAGTCTACTCTGTACCACTCCATTCTTTGCCACTGCACTCTATGCCACTCTACTCTTAACCACTGCACTCTATACAACTGCAATCTGTCACTGCTCTCTACGCCACTGCATCCTATGCCACTCGACTCTACTCTGCGTCACTGCCCTCTGCATCTCTCAACTCTACACCACTCCACTTTGCATCATTCCACCTTCTGCCACACTAATCTATGCCACTGCTTTCTACAACAGTGCATTGTATGATGATAACTTCAATGTCACTGCACTCAATGCCACTATATTCTGTAACACTCTACGCCAATGCACTCTACACCAGTCCACTCTATGCCACTCCAGTATATCTCACTCTACGTACTCCACACTATGCCACTCCAATACACGACACTCTTTGCCACTCCCCTATACAACACTCTACTTCATTCTTCACCATTCCACTCTACAACACTCCAAAAGACCCTCCTCTACGCCACTAACTGCTCATGCTGAACAGCAGCCATGCTGGTGTACAACATAGCTAAAATACACTGGCAAAGCCCATTGCTCTTGCATAGGTGAGACTTATTGGCTTTGCCAATAATTGTTATGCATGCATACACCATAGCGATTCTACCTCCTGGATTTTTGCCAAGTTAGCCTTGAATCAATCAGGCTCCTATTGTACAAGCAACAAGAGAAAAGCAGATTTGTTAATAAAAATGGGAACTGTGGCATGGTAGGCCACGCTCATTAGAATAACAAACACAGAAAATGGTAGCCTTGGAGTGCCAAGACACTGGCTTTTCTACATATTTATAAAAGACATGGCGTAAAATGGGTTAAACCCAAAATTCCAACACTGACAAGGAGAAGGGAAACTAACTTTACTAGTACCAGTGTCGAGCAGGCACACCACCAATATTCTCCCAAAAATCAAAGGAAACAGTACTAAAAAATCCAGAGCAGGCCAAATAAAACAAAATACACTGTTAACAGATCGGGTTGACCCTCATGCAGTACTTTGGATGGCCATACCAACCAGCTTATGAAGATGTTGCAAAGGCATGCACAGATAGTTTCTTGAAGAGGGAACCTTCAGAAGCCAAGGTACTATAGGCAAATGAGAGCTTAAACCCGTAGGACTTTTACCTAGTATCAAGCACCAAGTAATTTCTAATTCACCATTGTCATCTGAATCTTTGTCATCAGGCATCACTGAAAAAGAACAAAACTTAAAAAACAAAAACAAAGTTCTGGTCACTGATTCGACCCCACTCTTGGCATTCAATATATTGTCTTGAATGTGTATGCCTCACAGGGAGATATTTCAAATGGGAGGGGAAATTTACTGCCAGTGTGACTTCTCTGTACAAGTACCAAATTCCCCTCATCTTTATGAGACCGACCGTCAAGCATGATGTTAAGAGCTGCTTTACTCATTTAATTTTTTTACCATGCCGGGATCCACCCTTTATTAGGGGGAGCAAGACACCTACGCGTGATGTGGAATCAAATCAATCACGAAATAGATATTTATGCATTCATGCTGCACGCCACATTTTGCCATACTCCACATTCTGTCCGGAGGCATTGGCAATTCAAATAGATTTTGTGAAGGTTCTGCAGAACCGCTCAACTTTTCTGTTGGCTTGTGACCATCAAGAGGTAATCTTGCAATTTTTGATACGAAACATGTTTAAGTATTCTGCAAACTCCTGACCCTGGAAGCATGGCTCCTTATCTGTATGCAGTTCTTTGATGACACATGAGTAGCCATTATGTTTTCTATTTTGGATGAGCTTATTAGGCAACATCGAGTTTACTATCTCCACAGCTAGATATTTTGAATGATTGCTGATTATCACTAGTGGATGATGTCCAGCCGGCAGACTTCCAAACTGTCTCTCGCTCTTATCCTCAAATATGGAGGAATGTCTCATAACAATGCATGCCGGTGGGTGTGGCAGGCCAAAAGCTTGACACTGATGGCATTCTTTCATTATATTTTCCACCATCTCATCCAGCCTAGGAAAACCAAGCCTTATTCCAGAGTCCACTTTTGGTGCTGACAATCCCTTAATGCTTTGCATGGGCTAACTGTAAGCCTTTAAGTACAAGCGATTAGGGAACCTGACAAGCTTCAGGGCTGCGGCTTGAAGTGTTTAACATCAACACCCTCCACTGCTCTCTGTGAGTTTCAAACTGGCAAGCTTCAGAAAGTCATCATTGGTGGTGGCATTATAAATGTCCTTTAGTGACATAGGAAGTGGACAAAAGCATTTATCTACCATTCAGACATACTTTTCAGTTTCATTGGCACATTGGGGTTCAGCAGGTGTGGCAGACCTCGGGTACCTTGAGAGATAGTCTGCTGGATGTGAGATCCTGGTCGATACACCACGGAGAACGAATATTCCTGCAAATGAATAATCCACTTTTCTATCCATAACAGGGAACTTGAAGATGTCCCTTGGAACAAAGTTACCAGATAATTATGGCCCATGCTCAGCAAGAAGGAGTATCCATATAGATACAGATGAATGTGTTGACACCCTCAGTGGATAGCGATTATTTCTTTCTCTGTTTAGGTCTAAAGTTATTTAATGGAGGTTACAGCTAACCTGGCATAGGTAATGAGTGCCCATTCTCCACAGAGCTGTGTTTGAGATAGGATCACATATAGGCCACCTGTATGATTCGGAGTCCTCTGATGAATCAAAATGCTGGAACATAGGTTCTGCTGTCAGCACTAAATTTGTTTCCTGAAATGACTGGTTTCCTGGTTTTCATTTATCCAGTTTATTGTGGATGAGGATTCTGCAAGTTCACTCAACAGGCCAGTCAGGGACATTAGGTTTTTTATAACCATCCCACAGTATGTTAATGAAGTTTTAAATTTCTGACAAAGATGTAAGTGGTGGTGCCGAATTTATATCATCAACATTAGTTGGTCATGGACTAACCCTTTGGCTGAAAACTAATATCTTAAGAAGATGATAGAGAGTTTGGCTAAGCCACATTTCCAGACATTGAAAGTGAAGCCACCGCCTATTAGTTGGTGCATGTCGGAGTCTGGAGTGGCATTCACCTAGTCTTGTAATGCACAAGAATGTCATCATTGATATTTGTGATTCCTGTGAGTCCAGCAATAACTTCTGGAATGATGTTCTGAAATACTTCATCTGCACTGGAGATTCAAAATATAAGTTGTTTGTTCCTGCACAGTTCATGGTGAGTGCAAAAGGTTGTAAAATATTTGGACTTTGATTCCAACAAGACTTGTCAGTATCATGAGTTGAGATTAACCTTGGAAAGCCAATAGCCTCCATTGATCTCTGCTACCACATCATCCACTATAATGGCATTCTCTCATAGTAGCTTATCTTAAAGGCACACATTGACACTGATGCACACTTCATCAGGTTGTGTTGGGTTACGAACAACTACGATAAGTGAAACCCACAGTGTGGGGCATTCCACATGCACAATTATATCAGCCTCTTCCAGTTTGATTAGCTGTGTCTCTACTCTAGGGGGCAGATAAAAAGCCACCTGTTGAGGTCACAATGCCACAGTTTGCATGGTGTGGCAATTCTGCTATTTCATAGAATTTCATTTAAGGCATTTGATTCTATAGAACAGTCCATCAAATGTTCTCGGTTTGGTCATCTAACTTATTGGTGTGCATGCTGCATAGAAACTGAATCAGGCACAGTTATTCAGCCCTCTGACAGTTTAGAAGTGCCCCAGCTGCCATTTGAGTTGCCTGTACTTTTGTGGTGGTGGTGCAGTTTTACGTGTCAGTTGTGTGATGAATACACAACATGGCGGTAGGGGCGAATTATTGTTGTATATATAGATCTTGAACTTCGTGGGCTTTAATTGGGGTCGCGAACCATGGAGTTAAATTGTGACCTGGATATGACATTTATGTGGGCTCTGGTGTTGACCTCAACCTGGATCTGACATTGTGGTTGAACACGGTAGTTGCTTTTACCGTGCTCTGCAGAATACATGACATGCACTACGCTCTCACTTTCTTCTTCATCAACCACATGGTTGGTCAGAGACTCTAACTGAGTGAGCATGCAGATTTTAGTGTCTTTTTCACCATCCTTTTTGATAGGAAAGAGCATCCACAGACCTTGGCAAAATTATTAAATTTCCTGCCGGCCAAGGAGCACAGCCACTTTCAAGTACAATGATACGGGAGCTATAGAGTTCCAATGAATGGCCCAGTGTTAATATGTGTGGTAGGGACTTGCCTGATCTCTTCAGAGTCTGTTGTTGCAGTTTTATGGAGGCACACCCTTGGATGAATTGGGCTCATATTTCCTCTGGGTAAGTTATACATGCTGGTGAGTTCCTTCAGACTGGCATGTTATGCTTTTAAAAACTCCTGGACCTTATTTGGCCTGGCACTGCAAGAATCTCTTGTTAGCCGGGTTATGCTATTGGAGCTAAATGTTAATTGAGTGCTGCAATAGCTGTGGCATAGGTGAAAGGTGGCTCTTCTTCAGCAAGCTAGCAACCGTGTTTGAAGATTCCTTCACCTGCTAGGTGTAGAAGCATCTGCCTCTTTTTTCATCAGCCACATCAGTGGCAGCAAAGCAGATCTCAAGGCGTTCAACCTAAAGATTCCATCTGTGGGATTGAGATGATGGCGAGCCAGAGATCTTAAATTATGTTATGGGTGGAATGGCCAATACTATTCTTCCTCAATGCACTGTAACAGACAAAATGCAGGGAGTGACAGGTCTCCATTGTTGGAGCGAGAAAACAGCTGGTGGCTATTTGTAGCCACCACTTGGCGACAGGTGTGTAGTGCTTTCAATGGCAGTGTTAGTCCTGGCAGCTTTTTGGCATGTCTCCCATGGCTTTTTGCCTTCTGACCTCCTATTTTTTCATGGTATCTAGGACTCTGTTTTTGCTGGTCTATTGTCTCTGCACACTTTACCACTAATGTGCAAGTGCTCCCTATGTAAACTGTATTGGTGATTGGGTTATCCATGATTGGCATATTTGATTTACCGGAAGTCCGTAGTACAGTGCACTAGAGGTGCCCAGGGCCTGTAATTTAAATGCTACTAGTGGGCCTGCAGCACTGTTTGTGCCACCCACATTAGTAGCCCTGTAAACATGGCTCAGGCCTGCCACTGCAGTGTCTGTGTGTGCAGTTTTAAATTGACAATTCGACCTGGCAAGTGTACCCACTTGCCAAGCCCAAACCTTCCCTTTTGGACATGTAAGGCACCCCTAAAGTAGGCCCCAGGTAGCCCCAGGGACAGAGTGCAGTGTATTTAAAAGGTAGGAAATGTAGACTGGTGTGTTTTATATGTCATTGAAATACTGCTAAATTTGGTTTTCACTGTTGCAAGGCCTATCTCCCTCATAGGTTGACATGGGGGTGCCTTTAAATAACTTTAAAGTGGAGATTCCCTTTGAGGCCAGATAGAAATATAGAGTTTGGGGTTTCTGAACTCACAATTTAAAAATACATCTTTTAGTGAAGTTGGTTTTTAGATTGTGAGTTTGAAAATGCCACTTTCAGAAAGTAGGCATTTTCTTGCTTAAACCATTCTGTGACTCTGCCTGTTTGTGGATTCCCCGTCTGTGTCAATTCGACAGTTGGGCTGTTTACACCTCTGATCTAGACAGTGACACAAAGGGAGCTGGGGTGTAGCCTGCATATTCTGATGAGCCATCTGAGCTAGAAAGGAGGTGGGAGTGGTCACTTACACCTGGGAGGACTGCGTCTGCCCTCACACATGCAGTCTCCAACCTCCTGGTGTGTGTCTGGGGCCTGGCCTGGAAAAGGAAGGATCTTACAAACACTTGAGACTCTGCTTTAAGGTTTGCCAACTTCAAAGGCAGAAAGGGGTATAAGTATTGGACCCAAAACCCCAGACTGCTAGAATCTTTCTAGAATCAAGAGGAACGTCTGCCCAGGAGAAGAGCTGAAGGAGGAGTACTGTCCCTCTGCTGTGTTGCTTTGTTGGACTGGCCTACGGTTGCTGCTTCTGCCTGAAAAGAGTGCAAAGGGAGAACTTTGCTGTGTGTCCTGCTTGAGACAGTTTTCCAAGGGCTTGGAGTAGAGCTTGCCCCCTGTTGGAAGTCTCAGGGATACCAAAGATTTCATTTTCCTCGACCTGCAGCACTGGGAACTGTGTGTTTTGTGCTGTTCAAGAGGAGAAACCACTGTGATGCCGCCAATGACGCTGCTGGCATGCATGCGACCTGCTGATGCCGTACGGAGCCACACTGCCCTGTTTCGCACTACGATCCTGGTCTCACCAATGCCTTCATCAGATGACTTCACTGAGCCGCTGCTCGCACAGCGACCTGTGGGTCCCGCACTCTGGCAGTGCCTTGCTCACACTGCAGCCTGGGCATCCCTGACGATGATGCACCTGCTGACACCGGCGCCGCTGCCTGCACCGTGGCCTATGGACACCGCTTGTGAGGGACACGAAGCACCATCCCATCCCACACAGCAGCCCCGGTCCACTGACGCCAGCACCATCGACTCCAGTGTCGTCACCAGGCATCCCTGCCTGCACCGTGGCCTGTGGACACCGCTCGTGAGTGTCACGAAGCACCGCCCCGTCCTGCCGGCTTTGGCCTACTGATGACAGTGCTTTAGCAACCATGACAACGCTGCCTGCATTGTGACCTGGTGACACCGCACGTTGCACTGCCCCTCTTCACACCGCAGCCCTGGTCTCACCGACGCCGCTGGATGCCGTCACCGAGCCGCTGCCTGCACCGTGACCTGTGGGCACCGCACGTTGCACCATCCCGCTTTGTACCACAGCCCCAACGCCATCCACACCAGCACTCCTGACTTCATCAGCCCGGAGTTCTATCTGCGTCGTGTGTGACTTCAAGGGCCCGAAGACTCTCGCGCCGACTCCGGAACCTACACAGCGACGCCAGCGACGCCGCTCTCCGGAGCTCACTGCGAGGATCACGATGCCCTGCAATTCCAAAGGTACTTTTGTGGGCCTTCTTGACCCCGTAGCTGGCCCGCGACGCCTCGGCCGGCCTGAACTGTTGGTTTTTTGATCACAAAGCCGTCATACCCCAGGTGGAGCTATTGACTTCAAGGAACTGTATTTTTGAGTAAATCTTGAAGATTACTGTATGTTGGATTTTTCTTGTTTTGGTGTTGTTTTATATAGATAAATACAGGGAGTGCAGAATTATTAGGCAAGTTGTATTTTTGAGGATTAATTTTATTATTGAACAACCATGTTCTCAATGAACCCAAAAAACTCATTAATATCAAAGCTGAATATTTTTGGAAGTAGTTTTCAGTTTGTTTTTAGTTTTAGCTATGTTAGGGGGATATCTGTGTGTGCAGGTGACTATTACTGTGCATAATTATTAGGCAACTTAACAAAAAAAAATATATACCCATTTCAATTATTTATTATTACCAGTGAAACCAATATAACATCTCAACATTCACAAATATACATTTCTGACATTCAAAAACAAAACAAAAACAAATCAGTGACCAATATAGCCACCTTTCTTTGCAAGGACACTCAAAAGCCTGCCATCCATGGATTCTGTCAGTGTTTTGATCTGTTCACCATCAACATTGCGTGCAGCAGCAACCACAGCCTCCCAGACACTGTTCAGAGAGGTGTACTGTTGTCCCTCCTTGTAAATCTCACATTTGATGATGGACCACAGGTTCTCAATGGGGTTCAGATCAGGTGAACAAGGAGGCCATGTCATTAGATTTCCTTCTTTTATACCCTTTCTTGCCAGCCACGCTGTGGAGTACTTGGACGCGTGTGATGGAGCATTGTCCTGCATGAAAATCATGTTTTTCTTGAAGGATGCAGACTTCTTCCTGTACCACTGCTTGAAGAAGGTGTCTTCCAGGAACTGGCAGTAGGACTGGGAGTTGAGCTTGACTCCATCCTCAACCCGAAAAGGCCCCACAAGCTCATCTTTGATGATACCAGCCCAAACCAGTAGTCCACCTCCACCTTGCTGGCGTCTGAGTCGGACTGGAGCTCTCTGCCCTTTACCAATCCAGCCACGGGCCCATCCATCTGGCCCATCAAGACTCACTCTCATTTCATTAGTCCATAAAACCTTAGAAAAATCAGTCTTGAGATATTTCTTGGCCCAGTCTTGACGTTTCAGCTTGTGTGTCTTGTTCAGTGGTGGTCGTCTTTCAGCCTTTCTTACCTTGGCCATGTCTCTGAGTATTGCACACCTTGTGCTTTTGGGCACTCCAGTGATGTTGCAGCTCTGAAATATGGCCAAACTGGTGGCAAGTGGCATCGTGGCAGCTGCACGCTTGACTTTTCTCAGTTCATGGGCAGTTATTTTGCGCCTTGGTTTTTCCACACGCTTCTTGCGACCCTGTTGACTATTTTGAATGAAACGCTTGATTGTTCGATGATCACGCTTCAGAAGATTTGCAATTTTAAGAGTGCTGCATCCCTCTGCAAGATATCTCATTATTTTTGACTTTTCTGAGCCTGTCAAGTCCTTCTTTTGACCCATTTTGCCAAAGGAAAGGAAGTTGCCTAATAATTATGCACACCTGATATAGGGTGTTGATGTCATTAGACCACACCCCTTCTCATTACAGAGATGCACATCACCTAATATGCTTAATTGGTAGTAGGCTTTCGAGCCTATACAGCTTGGAGTAAGACAACATGCATAAAGAGGATGATGTGGTCAAAATACTCATTTGCCTAATAATTCTGCACTCCCTGTATTGACTATTTTTTCTAAAACTGGTGTGGTGTCCTTTTGTAGTGTTTTAACTGTGTTACTGTGTGTTATGTGCAAATGCTTTACACATTGCTTCTGAGTTAAGCCTGACTGCTCGTGCCAAGCTACCGAAGGGGTGAGCAGGGGTTATCTGAGTGGGTATCTTCCTTAGCCTGACTTTAGTGAGGGCCCCTACTTGGACAGGATGCAAACCGACTGCCAACTAGAAACCCCATTTCTAACAGGCAGCACCACTTATATTGTATCTGCTCAAAACTTCACACTCTCACTGTGAAGTACGCTATTTGGTATAGTCCCCAACCACGTGGTTCTCATTTAGAATGTGGGATTTATTACTATGTTACACTAGTTACGGTGTCCAGTGCCGCTGTTTGCTGGTGCTCAGCACTGGCACCTATTTCTTAACATTGTCACATATTTATGACAGCCAGCCACATAGTGGTGCTGTCAGTCTATTTTAAAAGAGTACTGGACCACAGTGTTTAACAATCTGATATACCATTATGTGCCTAGGCCATTCTTATACCTTTAAGTCACCTGGTATAGTTCAAATTGTCACATTTGTAGTAGTTCGAATTGTCGCATTTGTAAGAGGGTAATGGTGAGTCAGTAGCGTTAATACTGGTATTTGGCAGTTTTGGCAGGGCCTGTAATGAAGCAATCTTCCATTGCCATCTGAGGAATATCTTGGCCCCTGGTACTTATCATTTTAACATTTAAGCACTGGTGGTGGCACAATAGAATTGGAAGCAAAACAGCTATAGGATCTTTTGCAACTGCCCATACGCGAGGCCACATCACTCTGGAGAAATATGTGTGGCACCACAGCGTGGTTCTGGCTCACGCAAAGAGCAGTGTGGAGGTGTCAGTCTCCATGACACTCTTCACTACCATGTGAACTCATCGTTGCCACTAGGCAGGGCCTAGCAACAGCAGCCAAAACAATGTGAGTGCCAGAGGGCTGCATGCAGGAATCATCATTGTTGCTGGTATGACATCAGCTGGCCAGGTATACACAGTGTAAGTGGCTCATCCAGCTTATGTGTGGTGGGCGGCAGCTACAGCAGAAGGCATAGTTGTGGGGATCTGCACTTTGTCTCCTATGTGGCAAAGACCCCTCTGTTAGAAAATTAACATAGACACAAAAGATGGTGCTGAGGCAACAATTATTGTAAAGATGTCAAGGAGACTTTCAGGTCGGAAAGCAGGTTTTTTGCAGCATATTAAGGTAGATCTTCCTTCAGCCTCAGCCGGACAGTACCTGAACTTCCACCCTCTTAACCCAATTCCTTAGATACAGATTAAAACATTACACACTTCTCCTCCCTTAACTCAATGACATCAACAGCATAACAGAACAATAATATATACAAAGATAATATAGGAACTAATACAGAATAAGTACCTGATAGGTGTGAAAGCAGGCGTATATGGGTCATATAATGGCCTCATAAAACGTTCCAACCCTCATCTTATCATCATTCCTCGCCTTATCATCATTCGCCAATAATACTTGTTTGCACTATAGGGGTCCAGGGTGATCCCCAGGGCTGGATCTAGAGTTAGAGGAGCCTGGTGCAACAATCTTTTTTGGCACCCCTGCCCCCTATAACCTACATTTCCACGGATTCTCTCACTACCACCTTCCAATAGTATCACTCATCTCGCCACAGCTTCTTTCTCACATGCATATCTTTAGTTTTATAGCCCTACTCATGCCAACCCTAGGGTGTCCGACACTTTACATCACACACAAGTTATACAGAGGCAATGAATCTTATGTGTGTAAATCATTCTAAAGAAAATGTTACATAAAACAATGAGGAATACTATTCTGTGAACTGCATGGTACATCTTCTGTGCAGAAGGCACATTAACCCTCTGCGCTAAATTATCAGTCAAAACTGCCACTAGATAAAACTTAGGCCCTCATTATGACATTGGCGGTAAGTTCTGCTTACCGCCATGCCGACTGCCGCCAACATACCGCCGCTGCAGCGGATAACCGCCAAGCATATTATGACACACATACCAATCCGTCACTATGCGGGCACACACACAAGTCCGCCAGCCCAAACGTCAGTGATGAACTGGCGGTATCCAAACTCACACCATTACGCCAACAAAACTACACCCACAACATAATGACCCACGAATCACTGCGGCGGACATTCAATGGCGCCAAACCACTGGCGGTACATACTGCTGCGCACAAAATGCACACACTCAAACAAAACAACACCACATTGGACAATTCAAACTACACATACCTGACACACATACACACACCACACCCACACTACTATAAAACACACAAACACAACATCCACATCCCTTTACGACTAGAAAGAATTGCCACCAGAGAGAGATACAGCAAGAGCACCCACACAACCAGAGCCACATAACACCATCACCTATACACCATCCACGCACCTTACATCACACACCCCCACAAATCACCCCAGACACCCACACCACTCACAGTACACCCATGGCACCACAACGACACCCCAGGTTCTCTGAGGAGGAGCTAAGGGTCATGGTGGAGGAAATCATCCAGGAAGAGCCACCGCTATTTGGATCACAGGTGCAGCAGAGATAAGTTGCTAGGAAGATGGAACTATGGCAGAGAATCGTGGAAACGGTCAATGCCGTCGGACAGCACCCCAAAACAAGGGACAACATCAGGAAGAGGTGGAACAACCTATGGGGAAGGTGCATTCTGTGGCAGCAAGACACAAAATAGCTGTACAGAGGACTGTTGGTGGATCCCCACCTCCTCCCCCACAACTAACAATATGGGAGGAGCAAGTCTTGGCAATCATGCATCCTGAGGGCCTGGCAGGAGTAGGGGGAGGACTGGACTCTGGTAAGTCAAATCTCTATTTCTATCACCCCCCCTATATGCATGCCCTCTCAAACCCCCACCCTTACCCTCACTCCCATCACATCACCACCTCCCACATACCCCACCATCACAACCCACTCATCCCAATACCAAGCCCTGCATGCAACACCAACTGCATGGACACCACTCACAAACCTGCCTGGACACATATCACCACTGCATACATACTGGAGAGAATCACCTAGCCCACCAAATAGTAACTCACACAAAGGCAAATCTGCCAGAGCAAAAACAACCATAGTGGGCAACACACCCATGCTCAATATGTCACACGCAGAAACAATAACACTGCATTTACATCCCCACAGGTCTCCCAGCCAATGTCACCGGAGAAGAGGTGCCAGCAACATCCAGTCCCCCTCCCACCAGAAGAGGCCCACAGTGATGACTGCAGCTCTGCTCGCCTGGATCTGGATGAGCAACTTGGCCCATCAGGGATCTCCGGACAGTCGGTTACCCACGCACAGTCACACACCACCACAGAGCCTCCCCTTCAGGAAACACCACCACAGCACCCACCCAGCGGGCCCATACCTTTGTCCCCAGGACACGTCAATCAGCAGTGTGTCCACCACTACAGGGACCCCAGGCCACCCCACAAACACAGGAAGATCAGGGACCTGGGGTCAGTGGCAGAGGGCACACGGTTCAGGGGACAGATGCACAGGGCAACAGGGAAGCTTGGAGGACTGCTGTGTGACAGGGGGAGGACATTCCCAGGGAACCGACTCTCCAGGAGGCATTCACTGCGATCCTGGGAGCATACCAACATTCCCAGGATACGCTGGGCCAGATACTGGACAAGTTGCAGGAGAACATGCGGCTGCAGGAGGGACAGTAACTGGTGGGGATCAGGGAGGACTTGAAGGACATCAACACCACCCTTGTCACCATTGCAGGGGTGCTGACAGACATGGCCAACACTATGAGGGAGGCAATGGCACACCACCGGGCCCCTGAAACTAGCCAAACTGATGAACAGCCCTCCACCTCCCCTGCTGCTAGTGAACAGGAGGCCCCGCCACAGGACCAACAGGCCACCAGTACCCCTCCCCCTGCAGAAGGAGAACCACCCTGCAAACGTTCCCTGTGATCCAGGCAGAAGCCAGAGACTATTGCCAAGACCCCCACCAGGAAAAAAGACTCTCCTGATTGTCACCCTTGTGTCCCACTCTGTCACCCTGTCCACCTTGAACTGCCATTGCTCCCATTCCTATGCCCCCTTGGACAATGCACCTGTGATGAAAATAGACTGGACTCTATCCTGGACTTTCCTCCACCATTACCCCAGCCCATTGCACATCCCCCTCTACTTCTTAGCACTTAAATAAACACCCTTTGAAAAATGCAAGTATGGAGTATGTCAAATGATTTAAGTATGTGTTCGTTTAACAAGGTGTAAACATTGCAATTCAACTGGACAGTAATGTATACATAGGAATGACCTGTAGTTGGCTGCAGTCAGCACACCAGGAGCAATAGTGGGGCACAAATATCTGCAAATAGAGATGCCAAAGGGTACAGTGAGTGGCCATAGAAGTGGGAAAATCAGCCTGCCAATGACAATGTCAAACACAAAACTGTCAATTAAATGTAAAGTTACACTGTCTTACCTGTGTGTCATTGGAAGTATTGACTAATTATTGCACTTCTGTTGTCCTCATCCTCATCCGCTGCCTCCTCATCTTCCTTGTCCACAGGGTCCACTGCTGTCACATGGCCATCTCCAGCCTCATTCTCCTGCAGAAAAGGCACCTGGTGACATAAGGCAAGGTTGTGCAACATACAGCATGCAACGATGATCTGGCAGACCTTCTTGGGTGAGTAGTACAGGGATCCACCAGTTAGATGGAGGCAACTAAACCTGGCCTTCAGGAGGCCAAAGGTCCTCTCTATAATTCTTCTTGTTCGCCCATGTGCCTCATTGTAACGTTCCTCTGCCTTTGTCCTGGGATTCCTCACAGGGGTCAGTAGCCATGAGAGGTTGGGGTAACCAGAGTCACCTGCAAATATCGAGGTACAACTGTTAGCCACACACAAACCCTTAGGACCCACACCATGCCCATACACCAACATATACTGGGTGGGAACCAGGGCACACCTATTAGCCACACCCTGTGCCTCTGGAGTTGAGCCATCACATATGGGATGCTGCTATTCCTCAGGATAAAGGCATCATGCACAGACCCAGGGTATTTTGCATTGACGTGGGAGATGTACTGGTCTGCCAAGCACACCATCTGTACATTCCTGGAGTGAAAACTGTTTTGATTTCTGAACACCTGTTCATTTCGCCGGGGAGGAACAAATGCAATATGTGTACCATCAATTGCCCCAATAATGTTGGGGATATGTCCCATTGAATAGAAATCAGCTTTCACTGTGGACAAATCCTCCACCTGGGGGAAAACGATGAAGCTGTGCATGTGTTTTATCAGGGCAGACAACACTGTGGTCAGCACTATTGAGAACATTGGCTGAGACATTCCTGCTGCCAAGGTCACTGTCACTTGGAAGGAGCCAGTTGCCAAGAAATGGAGCACTGATAGCACTTGCACAAGAGGGGGGATCCCGTGGGGTGATGGATAGCAGAGATTAGGTCAGGCTCCAATGGGGCACACAGCCCAGTGATTGTGGCCCTGTCCAGTCTATAGGTGAGGATAATGTGCCTGTCCTCCATTGTTGCCAGGTCCACCAGGGGTCTGTACATGGGGGTATGTCTTTATCTCCTATTTATCCGCAGCGGTTGCAATCTATGGGGCAAAATGGTGAGCAGCTGGTCAGTATCTCTTATTTCTAACCACTACATTTCAATGCATGTTGTGATTGTAACAGTATTTTCTTGGAGAGGTCCAAATGGTGCATATGTGTACTGTGAGGCAGTTAGGAGCCATGACCTGCACCCCCCACTGAAATGGCGCCCACCTGTCCTATATGGAGGGACATGTGGAAATGAGGTAATTCCGCTGATGTTGTGCGCCGTTGCGTGAGGCGGTCGAGAACCGCTGTGCAACTCCTCATTGGTTTATATTGGGCTCTATGAGGTACAGTGGCCAATGGTGATGTACGCCAGCGGTGTCGGTATGCACCGCTGCAGACATGACCACCATTTTCTATCTGTTCACTCACTTGCTATCTGACCTTCAACAGGAGAGGACCTACACTGCATGTGCTGCTGTGACCTGTGTCTGGAACTGACCATGGCTCGTGTGACTGGGGAAAGGGCCCCTACCTTCACCTTGGCGGAGTTGGAGAGACCGGTGGATGGGGTCCTACCCCAGTACTGACTGCTGTATGGGCCTCCAGACCAACAGGTGAGTACACCGTGAGTACGATGCATGGGGCGTGAATACATGGAGTGCTGTGTGTGAAGGCCTCATGTAGGGGGTGTGTGGTGGATGGGCCCTGGGCAGCAGGCAGCATGTATGGAGGGCCATGTCTGTGCTAATGGGGATGGGAAGGGGCATGGTGGGCCATGAGTGTAACAGGCAGGACGGTCGGACTAATACCTTTCCCTGTGTCCATTTCCCTGCAGGTCAGCGCCCATCAGAAAAAGGGTATATGGCATGCCATTGCCAATGACGTGCGGACCCTGAGGGTCTATGGTAGGCGGAGCACCAACTGTCGGAAACAGTGGGAGGACCTGAGACGCTGGGCATGGAAGACGGCCGAGGCCCAGCTGGGAATGGAAGGGGTGCCCATCGAACCCTGACCCCCCCGCGATGGCCCGCATAATGGTGGTGGCCTATCCGGAGCTGGTTGGGTGCTTGGGGGCATCACAGCAGCCACAAGGGGGTGAGTACAGTGCCCCAATATACAACTTGGGTGTGGTGTTAGGTGTCCCTATCCAGGGTCTGGTGACGAGCATTGTGACTGGTAGTGCATTGCCTAGTGCGTTGGGCTGTTGCCTGTGTGTGTGTGTGTGTGTGTCGTTTACGCCAACGGTGGTGTTGGTGCCGCAATTGACCAAGTGTATCCTTTGTCTCTTCCCCCCCCTTTTTGTTTTGTCACCCTGTCCTTCTGTGCATTAGCGTCATCTGGCAGAGGAGCAGAGGCACCGGCGACGGAGGAAGCTGAATCTCACAGGACCCAGGATGCCGAATCAACCGACGGTGGAGGCACCAGTTGGCCGGAGGGTGAGGGGAGTGCCACGGCAGAGACTGGAGGGGACAGTTCTGACACGGATACCTCCTCAGATGGAAGCTCCCTGGTGGTGGCGGACACCTCTGTGCCCACCCCAACTACAGGTACAGCCACCACCCCTGTACCAGCACCGCCCTCCCAGCAGCCCCTCAGCGAGTTTCCCGTGCCCGCTCACCCAGGAGGGAGGGCATCTCCTTCGGACCAGGCACCTCAGTCCCTGCCCCAGTTAGCCCTGCTGCCCTGAGTGAGGAAGCTATTGACTTCCTGTGATCCATCTCTGTTGGGCAGTCAACCATTGTGAATGCCATCCAGGGGCTGGCAGCCCAAATGCAACAGACAAATGCATTCCTGGACGGCATTCACACTGGCATGGTGGCCCAACATAGATCAATCCAGGCTCTGGCCTACCTCTCTGATGGCAGCCATTGTCCCTGTTTCTAGCCTCCCCCCTCCAACTTCCTCTACCCAATCCCATTCCCCTCAACCCCAACCTATCCCAAGCACACAGTCAGACGAGCATGCACCCAGGACAACACACAAGAGTGGACATGGCAAAGACAAGCACCACACTTCATACCACAGGCACTCACACAAACACCATCCAGAATCAGACATACCAACATCCACTGCCTCCACTGTGGCCCCCTCCTCCTCGTCGTCCACCTCCCTCCCAGTTTCGTCTCCACTCACACCTGCATGCACTACATCCTCATCCACTAACCCCATCACCAGCACACGCCCCTCACTGGCAGTCACCACCCCCACTTCCATGAACACGTCCCCTGTGTCCTCTCCCACTGTGTCTCAGCCCCCTCCTCCCAAAGTACACAAACCCAAGCACTCAGACACCCAACAGCCATTCACCTCACAACAGCATCCAGCTAATGCACCTGCACCCAAACACAACAGACTGACACCTCCTACAACCACTCCCTCTTCCTCCACTCCCAAACCATCTCCCTCTTCCCGCCCTAATGTCCCTAAGGAGCTTTTCCTCTCCACTGTTGACCTCTTCCCTACCCCTCCCCCCTGTCCTTCACGTCAGGCCAGGGTGGTCAAAACCCAGGCGAGCACCTCAGCCACCCAGTCCACGGGCACAGTAGAGTCCACTGCTACTCCAGGTGGGAGAGGATCCTGGGTACCAGGCAGCCACACTGGAAGGGTGCCTGCCCCAGCTGCTACAGGGAAGGGCAAGGAGGCACCCCCAGCTGCTGCAGGGAAGGGTGAGGAGGCACCCCCAGCTGCTACAAGGAAGGGTAAGGAGGCACCTGCTTCAAGGAAGGGCAAGGAGCAATCTCCGGCTGCTGACAGGAAGGGCAAGGAGCAGTCCCCAGCTGCTGCCAAAAGGAGCAAGAAGCCATCCCCAGCTGCTGCCGGTAAGGTGAAGGGGCCTGCACCAGCAGGCAGAAAGGCAAGAGGCCTGGTGCTGGGACTCAGTCAAAGTCCCCACCACCAACCATGGTGGTTCAACCATCCGAGGCTGCAGGGGAAGGGATGGAGCCTCCCCCCACCACTGCTAGCACCACCACCAGCTCCGCCACCAGCAGTAGCAGCCCCAGTGGGCAGCCGTCCGAGGTTTCAGGGGATGGGCTGGAGCATCCCCCCACCTCTGCCAGCACCTCCACCAGCGCCACTGCCAGCAGCAGCAGCCTGAGTGGGCAGCCGTCCGAGGCTGCAGGGGATGGGCTGGAACCTCCCCCCACCACTGCCAGCACCTCCACCAGCACCACTGCCAGCAGCAGCAGCCCCAATGGGCAGCCGTACGAGGCTGCAGGGGAAGGGCTGGAGCCTCCCACCACCACTGCCAGCACCTCCACCAGCAGCACCACCACTGCCACCACTGAGCAGCCGTCACCACTGGTGGACAGTGTGTAGTCCTGCATCCATGAGCTGTTGTGCGGCCTGGCGCAAGCAAATCCTGTGGGTCTGACACCCAGGTGAGAGATTGTGACCTTGCACTCCCCAAGATCTGCATCACTGGGCACAATGCCCCCTCCAGAACCAGTGGGGAAGCCATCCACTCACCCCATCCTTCCCAGGATGAAGCTCACTGGGCACAATGTCCCCTCCAGAACCAGTGGAAGTAGTCACCTACTTGAGCGACTGTGGCATTGCACTCCCCAGGACCAAGCAGTGGGCAAATCACCCACTTGAGAGACTGTGGTTTTTCACTCACCAGGACCAAGCAGTGGGCAAATCACCCACTTGAGAGACTGTGGGCTTGCACTGCTCAGGACCAAGCAGTGGGCAAATCACCCACTTGAGAGACGGTGGCCTTGCACTCCCCAGGACACCGCACAGGGCATGTTGCCCCCTCCAGGACCAGTGGCGTTGTACCATCTTCTGGCTGAGGTGCCCCCCCATTCCCAGTCCCCCTAAGGGGCCTAGCTATTTTTGACCTAATGCCCCTGCAGTGTTCTCTCCGTGTTGTTGCAGGAGTAAGGTAGGGCCTTGGACTATGTGATGTGGCCCTGTGGCCCACGATCATTGAGGACTGGGCAGTGTCCCTACATTTGTAAATATGTATATACTTTTAGACTGGATGCACATATTACTACTATATTTATCTTATTACACTCACTTTAATCTATTGGTGTTGTCCTTGCAGTATTCCTGAGGGGTACGGGGTACATATGTTATGTTACTGCATCTGCTTGTGTGTATGGGGGCAGAGGGGTGTGTGTTTTGTGTGTGTGTGTCACTCTCTTTTTTTTCTCCCCCCCTCCCCTGTGTGCTAGGCGGAAGTACTCACCGTGGTCGTCTTTGCCAGCGTTGGTGTTCGTAATGGAGCAGAAGGTAGACGAGCATGGGGAAGACATGCAGCTCAGGCTCCATGCAGGTGAGTCATTTCCCTTATGTGTTCTGTTTCTGCCAGGCTTTTGATGTCATTGGTACCGCCCTGGAAAAGGTGGCGGTTACCGCCGTGGTGCTTATTGATTCCGCCCTTGCGGTTGGTGTGTTAAAGTGGCTGTCTGTTTGTGCGGTTTCCGCCGTGGTCATAATTCCATATTCATTACCACCGGCCTTTTGGCGTTATTACCTCCACTTTATCACTGACCGCCAGGGTTGTAATGAGGGCCTTAATCTTTCTCCAGCAGAAACATGAATCACCTACAGTGTGTTGACATTTGAATTTTTATTGTTGCCTGAAAACTGCTGGACACCAAGGAAACAGCAGGTGCTTTTAAAATCCAAAGTTATTACCGAACACACCACCTCTCCCGAGGTCAGCGCCAGGAACGGCTGCACCGGTCGCATCGCCCTAAAGCTGGCCCTGCCAAGGCCTTCTAATTGTTCCACCCAGGGCTGAAGGCCCTCTCTATGAAACATACAGTTTACCTTTAACTTTTCTATTTTGAATTTGGGAATGCTGTGGCCTGTAAAGCTTTCACAGTGTACACTTGGAGAAAGTAATTCTCTTCCCAGCAGGTTGATGAACATTTTTCACCCAGACCGATTTGTCAACAATAGTAAAAGGAGATCCATAATCAGCTACAATTTCTGTCTATGCGACCATAACCCATTTGATAAACAGGTTTGCTCTTAGAACTGGTTCTTAAGTTTTATACCTCACAACCAATATTTAGTACACCCTCTGCACTAACAGGATCATCACTCCCAGGGGTGCTCTGCGTCTGAATATTCAGGAATATAACTTAAAGTAGTGTTTTTCCCCACACATCCTGGTAAAATGACCACTGATTCCACAGTACGAACAGCTAAGGTTGCTTGCAGGCCAGTTTTTGTCCCTGGCAAGGTGATCGTTACTTCCAAATCTGTAACACCTGGCTTGGTTATTTTTCTCTACGTTTTATTCATAGGGCTTATTGGAATATTCATGTGGTTAACTTTCGCACCCCTTGATTCGGCCTTGGATGGATGGTTAGAGGTAACCTTGCAAACAGTAGAAGTTCTATTTGTGTGTGCTGAGGATTGTTTTAAGGCTGTCTTTGCACACCTTTTAGATAAGTTAGCTTTCTTTGCAGAGTCAATGATTACTTTTAACAACACTCCAGAACATAACCCATCTTCTTAGATACCCATTGCTTTCCACAAAAGGACTGTTGAGGTAACCACTTCCGACATCCCACATATTTCCGCATATTTATTGAAGACAGACTTTAACATGAGTTATACCAAAAACTCTAACAGTGGAAGAGGGGAAACAACAATGTTAATAGAGCTGGTGCCATACATGTGCAACACTACATTCACTATAGCCAAAATATGAAATACACATTTGTGTTGCTCGGGCTGTCATTGGTTACAATGTAAGCTTAAACTACATAGGGGGTCATTACGACCCTGGCGGCCGGCGGTAAGTTGGCGGTAACACCGCCAACAGGCTGGCGGTGTTCCGCCAGCAATTATGACCGTGGCGGAAAAGCCACGGCCATACCGCCGGCCCCTCCACTTTCCCGCCAGGTTTCCGCCTGGCGGTCATAATCCCCAGGGCAGCAGTGCAAGCACCGCTGCCCTGGGGATTATGAGTCCCCGACCGCCAGCCTGTCCGTGGCGGTAAACACCGCCATTGATAGGCTGGCGGTAAGGGGACTTGGGGTGCCCCTGCACTGCCCATGCACTTGGCATGGGCAGTGCAGGGGCCCCCAGGCATAGCCCCGTCGCGCATTTCACTGCCCGAATTTCGGGCAGTGAAATGCGCGACGGGTGCTACTGCACCCACTGCACATCAGCATTGCCGCAGGCTCTATTACGAGCCGGCTGCAATGTTATTGTGACATTTCCGCTGGGCCAGCGGACGGTAACACTGTTACCGTCTGCTGGCCCAGCGGAAATGTCATAATAGGGGGACAGGAATACCGCCGGCAATGGCGGTATTCTGTCTCCCGCGGCCTCGGCGGTCTTTTTCAAAGACCGCCGAGGTCGTAATGACCCCCATAGTCTTTTACCATAAACATTATTAAATAGAGACCCTGAGTAGAGGTAAAGAAGGAGTGCTGCTGAGGTGCAGCACCAAGACATACAATAATACATTGGAACTGGAGCCTATGTGTCTTGGTCCCTATCATATATGAGTAAGCTGGCAATATGGCTCAGTAAATAGTGCACTCTCTGGTGACAGCTGTGTTCTGTATGTCATGAGTTTTAATCCTATTGCCCATGCAACTCTCAAAGTCAGTAAACTGGGAAACATTGGCACTTTGCAGCGTTTATAAGTGACTGACGAGTAGAATGACGTGTTACAAAAAAAATAGGGTAGTAAATCAATGATATTAACACATCAGTATATTTTAATGATTTCTTCCTAAGCAAACGTTGCTGTCATTCATCTGTCACTGCAATTACATGCTATGCAAGCTCATTTTTAATAAGACAACAATACATGCTTTAAGTGGGGTGGACAAAATGGGGAGAGGGGCGGGTGTCTCTACAAGGGGCCTGACCTCTTTAATTAAGGACATGGCTTACACAAATTTCTGCGATTCTCACAGTGTGCCACCTGATTGTATTTTGGTTCCTTTCTGAGTTGTCCGTCATTGTATCCAGATAATATAACACGACCGACGTACCCCTAAAACCAACCAGGACCATTGCCACCCGACACTGAACTGCACCTCTAACCCAGACCCTGTGCCACCCGAGGTAACCTGTTGGTGTGGCCTAGGACCCTGCTCACAATCACCTCAAGTCCAGAAGACTGGTCTTGTAAGTTGCGCTGCTGTGAAGTACCTCATTGCCATGATTTTTTACTCTCCCATAGAGTAACACTGCAGCTACAGAAAAATGCACTAAGGGGCTTATTTACACGCCCCTTGCGCTGCCGTGCATCACCTTTTTATACAAGAAAATGTGAGAGACCAGCCACGCAAGAGGCTTGTAAATAAGCTCCCTAAGTGCCGACTTTTGAAAGCTCAAAACATTCCTAGCTCGAAAAGTGATCTTGGTATCTAAATTTATATAAAAATATGTATTATTTTTACGAATTGGTGTTGGATTTATTTATTGAGTGTGATGTCTCACTTACTGCCTATGCGTGTTTCTTACATGCTTACCACTACTCTCTGATATGCCCAACTGCTCACCCGCACTACCACAAAAGAGACCATCTGGGATGTCAGTTGTGCCTCTGTGATATCTTTGGGGTTTGCCTGGACTCTTTGCACAGTGAAACTCTTTTTGGCCCACTATATAAAGAGACAGCTTCCTACACAGTTATATTCATTCTATGTTATAGATATATGCCCTCTTTCTGTCCACATCTCGTCCTTCTGCATATCTTACTCCTCACCACTTCCCTCTTCAGGACCCTCTTTTCACTCTCTCCTGAATGCACTTTGTTGCATCTCCTCCACTTCTCCACACCCAATGCACTCTCTCACCAGTAACAATGCATTTTTGTTTACTTTTGGCTTGTCATTAGTTAGGCACCTGTGTACCTCCTTAAAACATATTTACAATTGCAATTGAAATATGTGACCATTGCTATGTGCCCTCTGCAGAGGCCAAGTTTTAGAAATGGGGTCTAGTTGGCAGTCAGTTTGCACCCTGTCCAAATAAGGATCCTCACTCTAGTCAGGATAAGGGAGATATCCGCTCAGATAACCCCTGCTCACCCTCTTGGTAGCTTGGCACGAGCAGTCAGGCTTATCTCACAAGCAATGTGTAAAGCATATGCACATAACACACAGTAATAAGTGAAAACACTACAAAAGGACGCCACCCCAGTATTAGAAAAATAGCCAATGTTTACCTGTGCAAAACAAGACCAAAACGATAAAAAAACAACATACAGGGCCTCATTACAACCCTGGCGGTCATAGACCGCCAGGGTGGAGGCAGGAGGTAGCACCGCCAACAGGCTGGCGGTGCTACATCAGGTATTCCGCCGCGGTCGCACAGCCGGGTCCGGCGGTTTCCCGCCGGATTTCCCCTGGCTGGGGGAATCCTCCATGGAGGCGCTGCATGCAGCGCCGCCATGGGGATTCCGACCCCCTTCCAGCCAGCCTGTTCCTGTCGGTTTACACCGCCAGGAAGAGGCTGGCGGGAACGGGTGTCGTGGGGCCCCTGGGGGCCCATTAAGATTTTCAGTGTCTGCTTGGCAGACACTGAAAATCGCGACGGGTGCAACTGCACCCGTCGCACCCCAGCAAATCCGCCGGCTCCATTCGGAGCCGGCTTCATCTTTGCTGGGGCTTTCCCGCTGGGCCGGCGGGCGATCTTTTGAAGATCGCCCGCCAGCCCAGCGGGAAAGTTAGAATGGTCCCCGCGGTCATTTGACCGCGGGGCGGTGTTTGGGCGGTTTCCGCCCGCCGCCCGCCGGGGTCAGAATGACCCACACAGTGTTAAAGATATGAATTTTGCAAGATTTACACAAAAATACAGTTCCTTGAAGTCCATAGCTCCACCTGCGGCTATCATGGCGTAAAGATCAACAAAACCAACAGTTTAGGCCAGCAGCGGTGTTGCGGGCCAGCAAAGGTGTCAGGAAGACCCGCAAAACAGAACCTTTGGAATTGCAGGGCATCGTGATCCTTGCAGTGAGCTCCAGAGAGAGGCATTGCTGGCATTGCGATGTCGGTTACGGAGTCGGTGCGGGTGTTGTCAGGCCCTTGAAGTCACACGTGTGCGGATCGAACTCTGGGCTGATGAAGTCAGGAGCGCTGGCATGGATGGCGTCGGGGCTGCCGTGCGGTGTGGGATGATGCAACGTGCGGTGCCCACAGGTCACAGTGCAGGCAGCGGCTCAGTGATGGCATCCAGCTGCAACGGTGAGACCATGGCTGCGGTGTGAAGTGGGGCGGTGCAACGTGCGGTGTCACCAGGTCACGGCGTTGCTGAAGCGCTGTCGTCGGTAGGCCCAAGCCAGCGGTGTGGGACAGGGCGGTGCTTCGTGACCCTCAAGAGCGTTGTCCACAGGCCACGGTGCAGGCAGGATGCCTGGTGACACACTGGAGTCGATGATGCTGGCGTCGGTTGACTGGGGCTGCAGTGTGGGACAGGACGGCGTTGGCGAGACCAGGGTCGCAGTGCGAAGCGGGGCAATGCAACTCTGTGCGCCGTTGGCAGGTCACGGTGCAGGCCAGCAGCGTCGTTAGCAGCGTCGCTGTGGTTTCTCCTCTTGAGCAGCACAAAACACACAGTTCCCAGTACTGCAGGTCAAGGAAATTGAAGTCTTTGGTGTCCCTGAGACTTACAACAGGAGGCAAGCTCTACTCCAAGCCCTTGGAGAACTTTCTCAAGAAGGACACACAGCAAAGTTCACTCTTTGCAGTCTTTTAAGGCAGAAGCAGCAACTGCAGGCCAGTTCAGCAAAGCAACTCAACAAATGGACAGTACTCCTCCTCCAGCTCTTCAGCTCTTCTCCTTGGCAGAGGTTCCTCTAGATTCCAGAAATATTCTAAACGTCTAGGGTTTGGGGTATTCTTCTTATACCCCTTTCTGCCTTTGAAGTTGGCAAACTTCAAAGCAAAGCCTCAAGTGTTTGCAAGATCCTTCCTTGTCCAGGTCAGGCCCCAGACACACACCAGGGGGTCGGAGACTGCATTGTGTGAGGGCAGGCACAGTCCTTTCAAGTGTGAATGACCACTCCGCCCCTCCCTTTCAGCACAGATGGCTCATCGGGATATTCAAGCTACACCCCAGCCCCCTTTGTGTCACTGTCTACAGGAGAGTTGTGAACAGCCCAACTGTCAAACTAATCCAGACGGGGAATCCACAAACAGGCAGAGTCACAGAATGGTTTAAGCAAGAAAATGCTTACTTTCTAAAAGTGGCATTTTCAAACAAACAATTTAAAAACCAACTTCACTAAAAGATGTATTTGTAAATTGTGAGTTCAGAGACCCTAAACTCCACATTTTTATCTGCTCTCAAAGGGAATCTGTGTTTTAAGGATATTTAAAGGCAGCCCCCATGTTAACCTATGAGAGAGATAGGCCTTGCACAGTGAAAACCAAATTTGGCAGTATTTCCCTGTTAGGACATATAAAAGACACTAGAATATGTCCTACCTTAAACATACCCTGCACCCTGCCCCTGGGGCTACCTCGGGCCTACCTTAGGGGTGCCTGACATGTAGTAAAACTAAAGGTTTTGGCCTGGCAAGTGGGTACACTTGCCAAGTCGAATTGGCAGTTCAAAACTGCACACAGACACTGCAGTGGCAGGTCTGAGCCATGTTTACAGGGCTACTAATGTGGGTGGCACAACCAGTGCTGCAGGCCCACTAGTAGCATTTGATTTACAGGCCTTGGGCACCTCAAGTGCACTTTACTGGGGACTTACCAGTAAATCAAATATGCCAATCATGGATAAACCAATCAACAGTACAATTTACACAGAGAGCATATGCACTTTAGCACTGTTTTAGCAGTGATAAAGTGCCCAGAGTCCTAAAACTAACAAAAACTGGTCGGAAAAATTAGGAGGAAGGAGGCAAAAAGATTGGGGATGACCCTGCAAAAAGAGCCAGGTGCAACACCAAGGATGTATTCTGAACACCTTTTTGACCCACTTAGAGATCTGGGGGTGATCCAGTCCATTTAAAAACCTGATAACACATATTTTATCTGCCGCTCCTAGCTAGAGGTGGAAGAGCTAATGAAAACTCGAGCCATATGTCACACTCTAATTCGGCTTCAGGTTCATTTGGAACCTTGAGCCCAAAACGAGCTTTGATGTGGATTCTGCCTGCCATCCATGCTCTGACCTAAAGTGTCAAGTATTAAAGATGAAAACTCCGCCTTTGATGTAAAACAAGAGAGGGAAATAGATACCCCTCTAGTGACTGAATGGCACAATGTGAAATCAGAAAATTTAGCATCTTTCCCCTGCTTCCCCGCTCACCCAAACTACGTGATCTTAGGCAAATATTTTATTTCACTTTGCTTCCTTTTTTTCTTATTACATTTGAGAACACTTAGAAATACGTGAGTTCAGGGTGTGTGCTATACAAGCACCACTTTTGTGTCTGATTTAAATAGACCAGTGGTTCTCAATCTTTTGACTTCTTTGGACTCCCACTTTATCATTACTGGAACACATGGACACCCCACCAAATCATTATTGGAATCTCTGCATCCCCCACTGAGTCATTACTGGAAAGCGGGGACCCCAAACTAAACATTGTCAATGATTTGAACTGCAAAACAATACACAAACAAAATACAGAAACAAGCATTCATCAAACCAATGTACAGATGATAACACATTTTACTTAAACTGCGAACAAATATAAATAAATAAAATAAAAAATGTAATTTTAATAGGAAGGATGGAGATCTTCTAAATTCAATAGAAGCCCCACATCATCCGTACTATATTCTGTTTGATGCACCTGCACTGCTCACATGAATCAATCTGAGGATGTTTAGCCTCCAATTTCAAATTCCTTGACATTTACAGTATGTTTTAAAATTTTCCGTTGCACATTTAGCCAGTTGATTTATTTACACTTTATTAATCGGTTAATATTAATTTTCTAAGCAGTCACAGCCCTCCTGAGAACGCTTCATGGACCCCCTAGGGCTTCCCGGGACACAGGTTGAGAACCACTGAAATAGACTATGCCAGAGTAGCATGCTACTCATCTTAAAGCGTGTCAGTGCCTCACCAGGGGTACAATTACAATAATGTAGCTCTAGGCCACATACAGAGTACACTTGGCAACTGACTTGTCTCTTTAATTCACTAAAGGCATTGTTGTCACGGTGGGCATAGGAGGGCATGGATATTTATAACGTCATGCTTAAAAACTGTCACCTTCAATAAATGCCTCAATGCAGTGATATATTCTGGTGTTCTAAGTTAAAGCCCTTCTAAATGTTATACACGTTTTCGATTTTGAGTCTGTGTCTGATTGTTTTATACAGTGTTTCTTGCAGTTTACTTACCATTCATTTTCAGGGGTTGGCTCGTACGTGGACTCTTAGGGTCAGATGTATCATTAATTACAATAGTGATTACCAAATGCAATTTTTTTGCAAATCGCAATTAAGTAATCGCTATTGGAATGTATGAAACTCCAGGAGTTTTCAAAAGCGATTCACAAGGGCTCGCAAATGGACCTACCTCATTAATATTCATGAGGTAGATCGCAATTTGCCAGCCATTGCGAATGGCTACAATCACAGAGATGGTGGCCTGCTTGGCTCAGTAGACCACTATGTCTGGGATTGCTTTTAAATAAAGCAATCTTTTTTTTTTTTCAAATGCAGCCCGTTTTCCTTAAAGGAAAACAGTATGAGTTTAAAAAAGACAAATGAAAAGTTTTCTTTTAATTTTTTTAAGAGTAGGCAGTGGTCCGTGGGACCACTGCCTATTCTTAAAAAAATTTTTTGCATGCATTCACAAAGGGGAAGGGGTCCCTGAAGGGGTCCCATAGGGACCCCTTCCCCTTTGCAAATGGGTTATCACCAATTTGAAATTGGTGGTAACTGCGATTGTTTTGCAACCACATTCATGGTCACAAAACAATCATACATACCTCTGCGATTCGGTATTAGGAAGGGTCGCCCTTGACACGCCACTTCCTAATACCGAATTGGTATGTAATCGCAAATCCTTCGGTAACAAGTTATCAAATCGCAAATTAAACTTGATACATACCAAGATGTATTTTTGCGATCGCAAACGGCCCAAGATTGCAAAAATGTTGATACATCTGGGGCCATATGTACAAAAGCTTTTTCCCATAGACACAGAATGGGTAAAATCCTTTAGTACATCTGGCCCCTGGTCCTTAAAGCCCATCCAGCCCCTCGTTTCGGCTCGCCCTTTTAATTTGTTATCTCGCCCACCGATACTCTTAGCTGAGGAGTTGATTTGGCCCAAACCAATTTCCTTAATTATCAGTTACACTCGATTTTGTTTAAGCTTCGAAAGCTGCAACACGTTGAAGTAGCAAACACAAACGTCACCCTAGTAAACAGCAGCAGTGTCGCTGCAGCATTCCACCTGGAGTTGGCGGGTTTGTGCTTAGAAGGCGTTTTTTCCACGGGAGGTCAACAGGGTTTTCCGTCTTGTTTTTGATTTCCTTTCGTCAGCAAACCTCGGGGCATTCTGATTGGCTAAAAGAGTCCACCGCCCCCTAACTGCAGGCTTTCTTGAGGCTCCTATGTATTTCTAGGAAATCAGATGCTTCTTGCGCCTTTTTCTTAGAAAGAAATCAGTGGCTAGCTGGGGGTGGCTGCGGGCGGGTTAGGTTGCGAGTTTTTCGCAACCGGATTTTTCTGGAATTTGGCGGAGGGCCACACACGGGACAGTTATGGAAATGTTATTTTGCAAAACAAAATGAAATTTAGCAGTTTCCAGAGTGCACATGTATGCTAGCCTTAAATTATTGCCCTTATGTTCACGACCAGACCAAAATGGTAGCAGACGAGTTTGGGATTTTTGTAGCAAGTGGCAGCTCATTCGTTTGTGACTTAAAAAGTAATTTATGACATTGGGAAACAGACAAAAGTATTTCTCGAGCGAGTTAAATTAAATGCTTTAGATTGTGAGAAACTAACCGCACCATGAGCCTTGTAGAAATACAGGGGCCAAATAACTATGTATTTAGAAAAAGTAGCAAATTGCGCCAGTTGTCTATTACGTACACTCGTGTACGACAGTATTCATTTTCGCTAATTCATTTGTATTTCTATGCATTTAATGCACAATGCACAGTTTATTAACTAGTTCACATCGGAGCTATCTGTAGGCCTGTGGTATTCACGCATTAAATCTATGGGCAGTGATATAAATGGGCAGGTACTGAGTACCTGCACTTCTTTCATTCGGAAGGGATAGTACCGGCACTTCTCTGCACTGCAGCAATACATTTAATGGGAGAGTACTGGCACTTCCCAGCAGCAAACGGGTCCTCTAGTTAGTGAGTACCTGCACTTCTATGTTTCCATTTAAAGCACTGCCTATGTGGCCTAATTATGAGTCCCTTGCACCGCCAGAGCGTCAGTTTTTGTGATGGTCTAGTGGCGCAGACTTCATAATCACATCCATGAGGCCACACAAAGCCACTTTGAGGGGCTTTGAATGGCCTCGTAGATGTGGATTAAGGTAAGCCAACGCAAATCACTGTGTTGCCTTCCTCTGCTCAAGAGAGGCGTTCCATGGGTGATGCGGTGACACGCAACACCCATAGATTTTGACGCTTCCCCAGATTTCCAAAACCATGTAAACCTGGGGATGTGCCAAAACCTTATGCCTCTCAAGGTGATGCATAACGAGGAGAAATAACTTTATTTTGCCTCGTTTTGTCCTCTTTCCGTGTGGCCAGCACACATAGAGGAATACACATTTTAGGATTGTTTTTGTGCAGGAAAGTGCCCCTTCCTGCACAAAAACAATCCTGCTGACAACACAGGCTCTCCTGCACCATGGTGCAAGGGTGCCTGCATTCGCGCTAGGCTGGCAAAATGGTGCCTGTGCAGGGGGAAAGGGGAAGCGTGCACCGTATTGCACAAATATAGTGCATTCCTGCCTTTTCACTTTGGCGTAGGGCAGCGCAGCACGGTGACTTGCTGCATCGCCCTACGCCAAATCCCTGTAAATGAGGGCCTATTTTCCTAACACAGCTTATGATTGTTTTACTCATGAGTAGGGTTAGGTGCATTCTGCAGCTTTAATATTTGAAATGCACATGAGACGAATTAGGTGCATTCTGCAACTTTCATATGTGAGACATTTCACTAACATTCATGTTTGCGCTAGTTCGCTATTTTTCATGCTGACCTTTGGTACATACATTAATTGTACTGTGTTGACTAAGGCACCACACTCGCTTTCCGCTCCACCCTGGTACCAGATGGAGATGAGGGTGACAAGGTCTTACCACCCAGAACATTTTGGAAGGGTGATTCGGGAAACTTCGGCGATAAGCTGATTGGCTAGATTGTGAGTAAGGTTATGGTGGTGATATTCTCATAAATTGTCACGCCTTGTGGAAGGTCTGGGGAAGCGTTTTGGGTTTAGGATAAGTAGGTGGGGAGTTGTAGGTGAGGCTAGTAAAGGTCATAGGTAGTGGTAAGGTAAGGAAGAGTTTGGTAGTATCGTGGTTGGTAGGGAATGGAGAACGGTGGCTAGCTGGGTAGGTGAGGCATTAACTGTATAGTAGGCAGAGGGTAGGACCTGATTGAACACAGGGGTTTGAACTATCCATGGGCCAGACTAAAACGACCCAGGAGGGAGGTTGTGCAGGGGTTCGTGTGGCAGAGATCACTTGCTCACCTTATGGGTTAGGTCCAGGAAGAGAGGATGATGTGAGGGGTTGTAAGAGGCGGGGTTGTAAGAGGCAAGGTTATAGAAGTTGTGGGGGAAATGGAGATAGCATCGCAGCAAGTGTTAGGGTGATTTCCTTCAGGATCCTTACCACTAGGTGGTCAAGTTAAAGCAGTTTCTGGGTCACTCAAGGCGACACGGACAAGTGTGTCCTTGTGGGCAACTGCTGTGTGAGGTGTGGTGGAGTTTGGTTGGTTAAGAGGCGGACCATCTGTGGAAAACAGCCTGCATCATGTTGATGGTGGGCCACATGATGAAAACACTGGTGTATGCTCTGCCAGCGGCCTGGGCGCACCAGAGTTGATGACAAGAAAAATCCCTCCCAAGGTGATGGATGAAACGCTTGAATTAATCTCAGCGACTGGTAATTACTTAAGCCTCATCCTAACATATTTTTCTTTTGCCAGTCATGCCATTTCAGGGAAGATTCAGCTATATGCAAATTAGACATGTTTCTGCTCCAACTGGAACAGCCCAGACTGCCCTGCCAAGCCAGCTCTGAGCCAGAGCACAAGGAACCCAAGACCTGTTTTAGCCTATTTGAGCCACTTTATAGTCAGGTGCAGCCTGGTTCCAATGGAACAGTGAGCATGGGCCCACCACCTGGGCATGACTGGCACACTTATGGAGGCACAAGAAAAATAAAAAAGCATGATGGATGGAATGGTTGAACTATTCTCAGCCACTGGTAATTACTTTGGCAGCACACCAGTCCATCGTTTTTTCACCCATCATGCCACCTCATAGAAGAGCCAGCCTTATGCAAATCAGCCTTAGTCTGTCTTCAATCGGAAAAGTCCAGCCTGAACTACCAAGCCAAATCCAGTCCAAACTGGTCTTCAAGCAACCCAAGACCAGTTCTGGACTATTTTGTCCTCTTCAGTCAAGTGCATTATCGACACACAATGGAAGCGTGCTGTGTGTCACCTCAAATCTATTTACAGAGATGGCAGCACCCCTTGTTGTGGAGGGGCTGCTAACATAGTAACTGGCAGGAAGGAGGAGAGTGGGACCAAAAGCTAGGGTCTAGAGGCAGGTTATGGTGATGAAGGCACAGAGAGGGGGTGAGGGCTCTGCAGTCCATGTGACAGGCCATCTTATGTTTTTTCAAATGTTGGACAAGCCAGGAACAAGGTGTCACGGTTCCGGGCAGGTCTGATCAGAACTCTGGTTGGGACACCCCTTGAGGTCACTGAATATCCTAAAGAGGTAGTGTACTGGGGCAGAAGAGCAGCTAAAGGCATACACGGAAAGGACAGCTATGGACAGGCACAGGAAACAGGAAAGTAAAAGCAGAGCAACCCTTGTGTGAACAAACAGGAAAAGGATTACTAATGGACAAACACGATGGGGTTGTACACAGAGCAGGGCGCAGAACCTCCCACAGTGACAGGGAATGTCAATGCCTCTGTGCAGTTTGCTCTTACAGATAGTCACCCTGCCAGCCCCATAGAAAGGAGGCAGCAGAAGTGATTCTGTCTCTGGACCCTAGAGCACAAACAAGGATAGTACTTACATACACAGGACACGCTCTTGTGGGTCCAGCTGGAAACACAGTGGCGATTCCTGAGAAAACAGCAATAGCACACTGTCACTGTTAGGCACGAAAGACAACGTATAACACTAGACAAGGATGGGGGCTGGAATTGCCTCCTGGAAACCAGGAGCCAACCCCAGTACAAAGGAGGACACTTATACACTGGTGAAGACTGATAGAACACTTACCAGACACAAATAACCAAGAAGAAACAGAAACAGAAGGTAACAAACTAAGAGGCAGAGGCAAGAACTGGGAACAGGCTCAGGCTGAAGCAAAGGCAGGACTAGGACTTGAAAACAGGGTGCAAACATCTGTCTGGAACAAACAGAGATAGGACTGGGAAACTGAGAGCAGGCACTGGCTGGAACAGGCAAGGCCAGGGCTGGAATACAGGAAGTAGGTATAGCAGTAAACAGGACTGGGAAACAGAGAGCAGGTTCAGGCTGAAACAAGGCAGGAGCAGGGCAGAGAAACAGGGAGCAGGCTCTGGAAGAAACAAACAGGTACAAGGCTAAGAGATAGGGGGCAGACTCTGGCTGGAACAATCAGGAGCAGGGCAGAGAAACAGGAAACAGGATCAAGCTGGAACAGCACAGGAACAAAACTGGAACACCATCCGACAAGGGGTCTGCAACACAAAGGAATCAAACTCCAATGCACGACAGGGATCTTGAGGAAATGGCTGCTTATAAGCAGTTCCAAGCTGGGCTGCAAGGAGAAGTCTCAGGTGTGTGTAGTTTCAGACAACTTGCAAGTCCTGGAGGAGAGGATCCGGTGAAAAGGAGCAACTGGACTTCTTCCATAGAAAACAATGGGAAACAGAATCCAGGCTTTCCTGACTACCAGGCTGTGCATTATGGGATTTGCAGTCCCAATAAGCAAATGTAGTACTACACAAGTGTACCATGGTGAAAAGAGAAACAAATAGGAGTCAGCAAGGGACTCTAGATAAGTGTTTAAGGTGATTCCCAGGCTTCCGACAGTCCCCTTACAGCACCCCCTAGTGATGGGACAACAGAGTCGTAACACAAGGCCCCAGATTTTTAGAAAATTGAGTGTTGGTGCAGAGATTGAGGAGCGTTTGATGGATAATGTGATCGAGAGAGAGCATATTTAAGGTGAAAGTAGGAAAGATAGGGCTTCATTAATGTGGAGTAGATGAAAGATAGATGGGTATTATTAGAGGAGGAAGGTGAAGAGGATCTAGTGCAGGAAAGGTTTAGAGCAACTTGTGGGGTTTCAAGTTGAGGTAACACTTCCATGTCCAGTGGCCCTGAAAGGCTGGTTGGCTCAGTGCTGCAGAGGGAGTCCAGCGACAGCCTGCAGTCCCCGGCAAAGTATTGCACGGCTTGTGAGTGCTGGTCTGATGTGAGGAATAGATCCAGCATTACCTCCTTAACAACAGTATCAAACATAAAATGGCATTGTATGATGATTGATGGTGTTGTGGGTGATGGAAAGGTGCCCAGCATGAGCAAGGGTGCCAGTGTGGGTGGTGGCTGTGTTGGTGGGCTTGTTGCTGAATCAGGTGAAGGCACAGATGGACTGTGACTGAGGAGAGTGCTGCAGAGACAGAGAAAGGAGAGATTTTGGTGCAAGAAGTGAATGTTTCAGAAGAGGTCATTATTTGGTGACACGCAGGTATGCAAAGAAAAGGGGATGAAGGTGCTAATGTGAGAGGAAGTACTGGTTTTCAGAGTCGGGATGATGAGAGGAAAGAGAAATCATTCCAACAGAACAGCTTTTGAGAAGCAGCAAGGGCTATTTAGCAAGAAAAAACAAGAAAGCTGACTTAAAATAGGTAGGCAAAAATGGTGGGGTTCATGAAGTGACAGGAAGAATAGTGGAAAAGGTGATCAAAATGGTTTCAGTGAAGACAAAGTAGGAGAAGGAATGCAAAAGTCAACAGATGCATTGGTATCATGCCACGATGAAGGAAACAGTGAAAAGTTGGGTGGTACAAAAATCTCTTGAGAGGGTTCAGCATAAATGAGGGGGACAAAATTGTTTGAAGCCAGAGGTTTTCAAGGGTGGTAAGACAGGAAGCAAGAGTGACTAAGGTGAAAGAAAAAAAATGGTCTTATATGGCTATTACAATTTCTTTGGAGGTCACACTTATCACAATCAACCAAAGATAAGATCTGCATGGTGGCGTTTGTGGATATTTTCTGGTTGTTTAATCATGAGATTCAGGACAAGGACGGTATAAGGAGGCAGCAGGAGAATTGGCGAGGAGGTTAAGGGTGCCTTTTGAGCATTGAAAATTGGACATCAGCTTTTTGATCTATAATAGTGTGTACTTCCGAATGCCATCCAGAGTGATGCAATGTGTTGTTCTAGTACATGGACGTTGGGCAGAGAGCCCATTTGGACTATGTTAGTGGCATTGCTACCATATGATGAGGAGTTCGGAACCAGATTAGCGATGACTCTGGACAAAGAGTGAGGTGTAGTAGACAGTGGATTATGGTTACAGTGGATGACCCAATGAAGGCAGTCTCATCGGTTCACGGCCAGTAATCTACATATTCAATATAAGCCCTTTCAAAACTGTCCCACCAGGTATGGGGTGGGTAGTGTCAGGAGAGGATTGTTGCCACCCCAGAATGGAGCAAATTGCACATTTAGGAGGGGAGCTGTACACACGAGCAATGCAAAATCTGGCATAGTTTTAAAAACTGCAGTGGGAAGCAGCCCTTGGTGAAATGCCTTGATTAGATCCCAGTATCACACCCAGGACAAGAGGGTAGCGGCAGAGGATTGCGATTTGTTAGAGAAAATGGGGGCTACACCAATTGATGTTAGTAAGTTAAGATATTGGTTGTCTTTTTATCCTGATAGAGAAGATGCTGATACACAGGAGTTGGGTTTTAAAGCTGGTTTTATGCTGAGTTATCAATGACCTAGGGAGTGACAGTGGGTGGAGAACTGAAAATCTGTGAAGGAAATTAGTTGCTGGTGAGGATGGAAGTAGCTAAGAACGTGTAGACAGAGAGATGGTAGGCCCTTTTGATTTTTGGCCATTTAAGGGACTTGGGGCCATATGCACGAAAGCTTTTTCCCATAGACACAGAATGGGTAAAATCCTTTGGTACATCTGCCCTTGATGAGTTCACTGCTTAGAGTAGTTCATAACAAGTGGGAAAGAGAATATCAGATTATACAGCATATGATGTGGCCTAAAAGTTTGTCCATTAAGGATTTATCTGCCCTGGACAATATCTGTGGGTGATGCCATTGTTCGGGTCAGGAGTTGGCGCTGTATTGGATAAAACTAACATAAAGCCAGCATTTTATTTGTTGCCAGTCCACCCATATTATTTCCCCCTTCTAGGTATGAAGGTTGAAGGGCATATTTGTGTGGCAAAAGCATTGACAATAGGGTGTTCTGATTTATGCCCCCTTTTGAAATATTTAGCAGGTTTTTACACTGGCTCTTTAAGTTCTGGACTGGTTTTCAACATGTGACTCACTATTTAGATGATTTCTTTTTGTGGTCAGAATCATCTGTTGTAGAGCACTGTAATGTTTTCTGGAATCAGTGTATGAACTTTGTGTACCCTTGGCTTCTGAGAAAATAGAGGGCTCCTCGTGTTGTTTCTTTTTTTGAGGGCAGAGTTAGAGAAGCTGAAGATGGAAGTGTGTTTGTCTCAGATTGTGAAGTTGTTGCCATTGCTGGGGAATACCTTAGTGGCCTAGAAGCTGAAGGGTGGAAGGTGAAAGCTTCTTTGGGGCACCTACATTTCGCATGAAGGTGGGTCATGCTTTTTATGGGATATTGACATTTTGAATGTTCTGTGTGCTTCTGCTGCATCACCGGGTGCACTTCAATGCAGGTGTAAGAGCGTATTTGAAAGTTTGAATTTGAGAATTTAACCTTGTGACTGTGCTTGGTGGAGGATGAATAGCTTTGGGAGGTCTAGATTTTCTCAGGCACAGCATGTTCCAGAGGTTTTGGTCTTTTTTCAGAAGGGAGACGGTGTACTAAGCATTGACCATAGGATTAGTTGAAGCCCAGAAAGACGACTGCGTTTCTGGAATGTTTTCAGCTAATGGTGGCTATGTTTATTTAGGGGCGTGTGTTAGCCAGAAGGAGAGGCATCCTTAATGCGGTCATTCATACAGTGGTGTCTTTAGCTGATACCCAGAAAGTCAGAGATGACAGAGTTCTGAAGTTGCTAAGGATCTTCTTATTAGGTTGTTTGAAGTTTACTATTGTTTTTTAGAGTAAGGTATGTTTTTGGTATAAACAATACCATTGCAGATTCTTTGTTTCATTTGCAATAGCAGAGGTTCCATAAACCTGCACCGGGAGGGGCAGTAGAGAAGACAGATAAGCCACTGAAGTTATGGGATCTAGGATGCTTAGGGCTGTGCAGTTGGCTGAAAGACCTATTGCTGTTTCTACAAAGAAAGCCTATTAACAAATATGGAGGATGTTTTTGGAAACCAGGTGCCGTGGAGGTATGATGGGGATAGGAAGGGATACATTGGAGAGATGATGTGTGTTAGACCTGTCAGTTCTTGGCATGGTTTCCCCTTTTGTTTTGGCTTCTGACCTTCTGTTTTTGATCCTTTGCTGGATTTCATTTATGCTGGCTTTAGGACTCTAGGCTTTACCATTGCTGACCAGTGCTAAAGTGCAAGTGCTCTCTGTCCAAACAGTATTGGTGATTGGTGTAGGAAAATACCACTGTTGGCATGGTGCCCCCTAACTTTTTGCCTTTTGTTGATGCAAGTTATGATTGAAAGTGTGCTGGGACCCTGCTAACCAGGCCCCAGCACCAGTGTTCTTTCCCTAAAACTGTACCTTTGTCTCCACAATTGGCACAGCCTTGGCACACAGATAAGTCCCTTGTAAATGGTACCCCTGGTTCCAAGGGCCCTGTGGCCAGGGAAGGTCTCTAAGGGCTGCAGTATGTATTATGCCACCTTGGGGATCCCTCACTCAGCACATGCACACTGCCTCACAGCTTGTGTGTGCTGGTCAGTAGAACAAGACTAAGTAGACATGGCACTCCCATCAGGGTGCCATGCCCACAACCCACTGCCTGTGGCATGGGTAAGTCACCCCTCTAGCAGGCCTTGCAGCCCTAAGGCAGGGTGCACTATACCACAGGTGAGGGCATAGCTGCATGAGCACTATGCCCCTACAGTGTCTAAGCCAATTCTTAGACATTGTAAGTGCAGGGTAGTCATAAAGAGTATATGGTCTGGGAGTTTTTCAAAGTCGAACTCCACAGTTCCATAACGGCTACACTGAGTACTGGGAAGTTTGGTATCAAACTTCTCAGCACAATAAATCCACACTGATGCCAGTGTGGGATTTATTGAGAAATGCACACAGAGGGCATCTTAGTGATGCCCCCTGCATGCAGCCCCCCTGCTAGTGCTAGGCTGACCAGTTTCTGCCAGCCTGCCACATCCAGGCGGGTTTCTGGCCACATGGGGTGAGTGCCTTTGTGCACTCTGTGACCAAGAACAAAGCCTGTCCGGGGTGGAGGTGCCTCCCACCGCCCCCTGCAGGAACTGTAACACCTGGCGGTGAACCTCAAAGGCTCAATGGCTAGTGGAGATGCCCGTCCCCCGGACACAGCCCCCACATTTGGTGTCAAGTCCAAAGGAGATAATGGGAAAAACAAGGAGGAGTCACCCTCCAGCCAGGACAGCCCCTAAGGCAGAGGTCTTCAAACTTGGGGGCGGGCCCCCCTTGGGGGGGCCTCAAGTGATCACAGGGGGGGCGCCGGACTCTGGCCAAAAGAAGCATTACACAGATAACAGGCCTTTGTTTAAAGCAGAAGCATGTTATTGCATCTTTAAAAAGGTAACAGTACTTAACTGCAATGTTTAAATAGGTATAGACATATTTAAACATTGCCATCTTTATACAATAATTACGAAAAATTATGAGGAGGGGGCCCAATAATATTTATTTTTCAGCTTACGGGGGTGCGCATTAAAAAGTTTGGAGACCTCTGCCCTAAGGTGTCCTGAGCTGAGGTGACCCCTTCCTTAGAAAATCATCCATCTTGCTCTGGAGGATTTCCCCCAGTAGGATTAGGGATGTGCTCTCTTCCCCAAAGGGAGAAGGCACAAGGAGGGTGTAGCCACCCGCAGGGACAGTAGCCATAGGCTACGTCCCTCCAGTCCTAAACACACCCCTACATTTAGTATTTAGGGGCGACCCTGAACGCAGGAAACAGATTTCCTGATGACCTAAAGAAGAAGAAGGACTGCTGACCTGAAAGCCCCTCAGAGATGATGGAGACGACAACTGACTTGGCCCCAGCCCTACCGGTCTGTCTCCAGACTCAAAGAACCTGCAACAGCAATGCATCCAGTGGGACCAGCGACCTCTGCCGACTCAGAGGACTGCCCTTCACCTCAAAGGATCAAGAAACTCCAGTGGACAGAGGCTCTGTCTAAACAACAAAGAAGAAACCATCTTTGAAGGGACTCCAGCCTCACTCCTGAACCATGAGTCCCCAACACTCTGCACCCGATGCCCCCAGCTCGTGTCCAGAGAAACCAACACTCCAGCGAGGGCCCCCAGGTGACTCCCACGACGTAGACACCCTCAGATGACCTCCCTGCACCCCTACGGCGACGCCTGCAGAAAGAATCCAGAGGCTCCCCTGACCGCGACTGCCCGGTAACAAAGAACCCGACGCCTGGAAGAAGCACTGCACCCGCAGCCCCCTGGCCTGATAGGAACCAACTACCAGTGAAGGAGTGACCAGCAGGCGGCCCTCATCGTTGCCCAGTTGGTGGCTGGCCCGAGAAGCCCCACTGTGCAATGCCTGCATCGTCAGAGTGACCATCAGGTCCCTCCATTGATTTCTATTAAAAACCCGACACCTACTTTGCACACTGCACCCGGCAGCCCCTGTGCCGCTGAGAGTGTATTTTGTGTCCCTGTTTGGGACCCCCCAGTGCTCTACAAATCCCCCTGGTCTACTCCCCGAGGACGCAGGTACTTACCTGCTAGCAGACCGGAACCGGAGCACCCCTAGTCTCCATAGGTGCCTATGTTATTTGGGCCCCTCTTTTACCTCTGCACCTGACCGGCCCTTTGTTTCTGGTGCTGGGTGTTTGGGGTTGACTTGAACCCCCAATGGTGGGCTGCCTATGCCCCAGAGACTGAACTTGTAAGTGCTTTACTTACCTACTAAACTAACTTGTACTTACCACCCGAGGAACTGTTGATTTTTGCAGTGTCCACTTTTAAAATAGCTTATTGCCATTTTTGCCAAAACTGTGTACCTTACTGTTTTCATTCCAAGTTCTATATTTACCTATGCCAAGTACCTTACAATTTATGTACTTACTTGAATTCTGAATCTTGTAGTTCTAAAATAAAGTAAGAAATTAATATTTTTCTATATAAAAACCTATTGAACTGGTGTTAAGTCTTTGAGTATGTGTTCCTATATATTGCCTGTGTGTGTACAACAAATGCTTAACACTACCCTCTGATAAGCCTACTGCTCTACCACGCTACCACAAATAGAGCATTAGTTTTATCTAGTATTGCCACTATCAACCTCTAATGGGAACCTTTGGACTCTGTGAACACTATCTCTCACTTTGAGGTAGTATATACAGAGCCAACTTCCTACAATTGGTTTATCCATGATTGGCATATTTGATTTACTAGTAAGTCCCTAGTATAGTGCACCATGTGTGCCCAGGGCTTGTAAATCAAATGCTACTAGTGAGCCTGCAGCACTTATTGTGCCAGCCACATGAATAGCCCTGTAAACATGTCTTAGACCTGCCACTGCAGTGCCTGTGTGGGCCGTTTTAAACTGCCATTTCGACCTGACAAGTGCATCCACTTGCCAGGCCCAAACCTTCCCCATTACTACATGCAAGTCACCCCTAGGGCAGGGTGTAGATTATTTAAAAGGTAGAACATTTACTGGTGTATTTTATATGTCCTGATAGTGAAATACTGCTAAATTTGTTTTTCACTATTGCAAAGACTATCTCTCCCATAGTTTAGCATAGGGATTGCCTTGAAATATCTTTTAAGTGTAATTAACCATTGGGAGCAGGTAGAGGTATAGAGTTTGCGGTCTCTGAACTCACAATTTAAAAATACATCTTTTGGTGAAGTTGGTTTTTAAATTGTAAGTTTGAAAATATCACCTTTAGAAAGTGTGCATTTTCTTGCCTAACCATTCTGCGCCTCTTCCTGGCTGTGGAATACACGTCTGGGTCAGGATGACAGTTGGACTTTTTGTGAATTCACTCTAGACAGTCAAGCAAAAGGGAGCTGAAGTGTGCCCTGCATATCCTGATGGGTCTTTCTGGGTGAGAGTGGTGGGAGGAGCTGATACTTGCACCTCAACAGGGCTGCGTGTGTCCTTACACAAAGCAGACCCTAACCCCTGGACTGTGTCTGGGGCCAGGTCAGGAAAGGCAGGGTCTTGTGCACTACAAAGACTTTTCTTCTAAGTTTGCCTACTTCAAAGGCAGAAAAGGGTATAAATACGGAACCTCCGACCCTACAAAGTTAGAATCCTTCTGGACTGAGGTCATTCTGTCAGGAAGAAGAGCTAGAAGCTGTAGGAGGGGCTGCCACTCTGCCGGTTGCTTTGCTGTTCTTTCCTACTGCTTGCTGCTTCTGTCCTGGGAGTGAAAGGTCTAGACTTTGCTTTCTACATCCTGCTTCCAAACGTACTCCAAGGGCTTGGACTGAGCTTGCTTCCTGTTAAGAAGTCTCAGGGACATCATAAACTTCATCTACCAGCACCTTGGCTCTCTTGCTGAGAGTCCTGACTTTTTTTGTGTTGTAGTTTTTTATTGCATTTAACAGCAGATAACATGCCAAACCAATACAATGTGGCATAGTACAACTTTACAAGGCGAAAATAATAGTTAATCCACGTGGGTTGAATTATAAGACAACGATTCATGAATAACATGTTCTAGGGGAGCACAATGGTGTCATCTAAGATACATCTATAGATACATGGCGCACACATCAATGATTGTGGGTCCTAGCATTTTTTTGGGGGGGAGAAGGAAGAAGAAGGAAAAAGAAAAAAGGGAAGGGAAGGGAAAGATGGAGATAGAGAGATTACAGGAAAGACCATGAAGGAAAGGTAGTGAGTAATAGCAATAATGGTGATAGCCAAAATGATACTCCTAATAACAATAATAACAATAATGACCTCAGAGGCAATCGTCAGAAGTCAACCGATCAGAGGATACTAACCTATACTAAGAGAGGGGGGTGGGGAGTGGGAGTTTGGGGGGATGGGAGGTGAAGGGAGGGGGGTAGGGATGGGCAGGGAATATAGGCCTTCCAAGTATTTGCTGATAGAAGGGAGGGGGGACGAGGGGGCATAGAAAATCAACTGTCGGGTTAGGGCAATTTTCCGGAGTTTGTCCGCCCCTTGTGAATCTAGCGTCTCAGTTTATCATCTTCTCCATGGTATGAGTGGGGTAGGGAGATAGGCTTGCATCCGCCATAGGCGTGATTCATCTGGTAATAGCGTGGGCTGTCCAAGGCTGCTTAAGTGGGAATAATAGAAGCTGTTCCCTATTAATCGGGTAGTGCAATAGCAATGGGTGCAGTGGTAAGGATGGTATGAGAGTGGCATGTCTATGTCTTATAGTGTTAGACAAGGGGTAGGAAAAGAAGGGAGAGGGGGAAGAGAATATAAGACACAATACAAAGAAAAAGAAACAAGGAGAAGGAAGAAAGAAGGAGAAAGAGAGAAAAATAGAAAAAAGAAAAAGGAGAGAGATGAGAGGAAAGAAGGAGAGAGTAGAAGAAGAGGGAGAAGAGAGAGAGAAGAAAAAGAAAAAGAAGGACTGGGTGAACAGAAGGGGGGGACCTGGTGAGAGTCCTGACTTGTCAAGTGGTGCCAAATCCATTCCCTGGGCCTTTGGGAGTGAGTTCTGGTGAAACCAAGAAGAAACCATGTATCAACTCCAGGGACGACTTTGGAACCAATGCTGCTGTGTGACTCCGTGCCACTGCCTGCACTGGAGCTGTGGTCTCTGCTGAGTGCAGCAACCAAAGCTGCAGGCCCACACCGCCACAGCGCCTCTGAAGTTCCGTAACAGCGCTAGTCCCAAGTGCTGTGTCACTGATGCCACTGACATCTGACTCTCACTCTGCCGCAGCACCTGTGGCCCGATGGTGTGATCATGACACCGTGAGTCGACCCCTCACATCTTGCTTTGCTGGTTTCATTGACCCTTCCGGGTTGTAAGGAACGGATGCCTCACCACCAACGCCGCATCACCTCCTCTGCAACACTAAGGAGCTGATGTCTCACCTCCCCTTCCTAGCAGTAAGGAACCAACACCTCACCTACCCGGTAGCAGTAAGAAACCAACACCGCACCGGACCCAGCGACACCTCACCTCTCCGACTCCACACATCATCTTTGTTTGTTTATTGTTTTCAAAGGTACTGTACACTTCTTAGTCTGCAGCCTGATGGTGTCCTGGCTCTAGGTGTGTCGAGAACCACGAGACGATGAGCTTGTCTGCAAAAAAAGCAGGTGTGCAGGTCATGATGCATTTGTAAATGCTGCAGCTAGTTTTGAAGATGGTGCGGGCCGGTAAGGGAAGCCACAGGAGTTCCTTCAGGATAGAGGTGATGTGATCAGATTTCTTCCGGGCCTCCAGGAGATGTGTTGCCGCATGTAGGGTATGTTGGATGCACTTAAGTGGTGCCAGTGTGGAGTGTGGAAAGCAATGGAACAGGTGGTTATCAACAACTAGATGCAAGTATACAAGGGCTTAAACAACAGTTCTAGAGTTGCTTTCTGGAAGAAACTGTGTCACTTTCTTCAAATGCAAACTCTGGATCCAGGCCATCTTTGTGTTTTTGGCAATATGTTCTTTAAGGGTGAGGTTAGTGTCCAGGATGGATACAGGTGGCTTTGTTAGAACGATTGGGGTTCAACTTATACTGTTTCTTGTTTGTTTTTCTTAGCAAATAACAGAAATTTTGTCTTGGGTATGTTGAGCTTCATGTAGGTGCTGGACATCCATGATTGGATGATGTACATGTATTGTTTGAGGTGCTCGATGTGTGAAATGAAGAAGATATTCAAGTAGAGTTGTGTATCATTGGCATATTGGTGACTCATTATGCTGTTATTTGCAAGTAGAGCACCATGCAGCTCAGCGTAGTGGTTGAAGGTGACAGGAGACAGCATGGAGCCCTGGGGAATTTCACAGGTGATAGGAATCTTTTGGGTCATAGAAATGCCCATATAAATAAACTGGTGTCTATTGGAAAGGTAGGAGGAGAACCAATAAAGGACAATGCTGGTGAATCCCATTTGAGAGTCCAGGGTGCTTATGACAGTGGGATAACCAACTGTGTCAGTGGCAGCTGAGAGATCCAGCAATATCAGAAGTCAGGGATCATCCTCCTCTGTGGCCAGGAGGGCATTGTCTATAGTGTGTAAGATGGTGCTTCAGGGTCATATGAAGCAAAACTGGTAGTTGTACAGGGGCTGGGTATTATTGATGTTATCATGGAGTTGAGCATAGACTGCTTTATCAATAAAGTTTCAGATGAATGGTAGGTGAGTAAAAGGCAGGTACTTGTCAACAACAGTCAAAGTGCATTAAAAACATATGGAAACTGTGATGCTGCATTCAGTGGGGCAGGGCCAATATGGGTGGGGCGGGGTCAAAGATGTGGCTAAAAAACTAAATATTCTGGAAGTTTTATTGGTCTTTTACCTTCAGGCAGCTACATATACAATATTGTGCAGCTTTTATGAAAATGAAAAATAAAAAAGTTAATCAGTGGAAATTGCACTATAGTACATAATGAAAACCTCTGTTAGGTAATGCACTGCAGAGATCTGTGTGTAACCAGAGAACCACAGAATTAAATCTTTGTTCGTGAAGTGGAGAATAGTGACTTGTCTGTTTTTAGTATTTGAGATTCCAGCCTGTGAAAGAAAGCACTAGGAATATGTAAGTCATTATTTTAATTTTGCATTACACACAGTATAAGAATAACAAAAAAGGTTTAAGATAAAATTGTGCTTCCAAAATATAGTTTTTAGTAATACTCAGGCTGTATGTAATGCAATTTTTTATATAACCGTCCCTTAAAGGAATGCACTTTACAGCTCAGATGGTAACTCCCTTGCTCTACCACTCAAAAAGAATACATCTTTGTCACCACAAAGATTCAAATGATTCAATCAATTAAAGCCTGTATGGGCTTCCAAGCATCTTTACATTTGCATATTAACCAGTTGTGCACATGTACATTTCTTTGAGGTAACCGGGTGCTCTTGCAGGAAAGTGTGTTTATGGTTTTGCTGTCTGCCCACATACACCTTCATTTTCACAGCACAGGAGACTCTCTGCCTCACACTCCAGCTGAAGCATTTAAACTATCAGAATGAACTGTCCCAGGACAGTTGTTGTAGGAAGTTGGCTCTGTATGTGCTATTTCAAAGTAAGGAATAGCATGCACAGAGTCCAAGGGTTCCCCTTAGAGGTAAAATAGTGGTAAAAATAGATAATACTAATGCTCTATTTTGTGGTAGTGTGGTCGAGCAGTAGGCTTATCCAAGGAGTAGTGTTAAGCATTTGTTGCACATACACATAGACAATAAATGAGGTACACACACTCAGAGACAAATCCAGCCAATAGGTTTTTGTATAGAAAAATATCTTTTCTTAGTTTATTTCAAGAACCACAGGTTCAAATTCTACATGTAATATCTCATTCGAAAGGTATTGCAGGTAAGTACTTTAGGAACTTTAAATCATAAAAATTGCATGTATACTTTTCAAGTTATTGACAAATAGCTGTTTTAAAAGTGGACACTTAGTGCAATTTTCACAGTTCCTAGGGGAGGTAAGTTTTTGTTAGTTTTACCAGGTAAGTAGGACACTTACAGGGTTCAGTTCTTGGTCCAAGGTAGCCCACCGTTGGGGGTTCAGAGCAACCCCAAAGTCACCACACCAGCAGCTCAGGGCCGGTCAGGTGCAGAGTTCAAAGTGGTGCCCAAAACACATAGGCTAGAATGGAGAGAAGGGGGTGCCCCGGTTCCGGTCTGCTTGCAGGTAAGTACCCGCGTCTTCGGAGGGCAGACCAGAGGGGTTTTGTAGGGCACCGGGGGGGACACAAGCCCACACAGAAATTTCACCCTCAGCGGCGCGGGGGCGGCCGGTTGCAGTGTAGAAACAGGCGTCGGGTTCGCAATGTTAGTCTATGAGAGATCTCGGGATCTCTTCAGCGATGCAGGCAGGCAAGGGGGGGGTTCCTCGGGGAAACCTCCACTTGGGCAAGGGAGAGGGACTCCTGGGGGTCACTTCTCCAGTGAAAGTCCGGTCCTTCAGGTCCTGGGGGCTGCGGGTGCAGGGTCTCTCCCAGGCGTCGGGACTTTGGATTCAAAGAGTCGCGGTCAGGGGAAGCCTCGGGATTCCCTCTGCAGGCGGCGCTGTGGGGGCTCAGGGGGGACAGGTTTTGGTACTCACAGTATCAGAGTAGTCCTGGGGTCCCTCCTGAGGTGTTGGATCTCCACCAGCCGAGTCGGGGTCGCCGGGTGCAGTGTTGCAAGTCTCACGCTTCTTGCGGGGAGCTTGCAGGGTTCTTTCAAGGCTGCTGGAAACAAAGTTGCAGCCTTTCTTGGAGCAGGTCCGCTGTCCTCGGGAGTTTCTTGTCTTTTCGAAGCAGGGGCAGTCCTCAGAGGATGTCGAGGTCGCTGGTCCCTTTGGAAGGTGTCGCTGGAGCAGGATCTTTGGAAGGCAGGAGACAGGCCGGTGAGTCTCTGGAGCCAAGGCAGTTGTCGTCTTCTGGTCTTCCGCTGCAGGGGTTTTCAGCTAGGCAGTCCTTCTTCTTGTAGTTGCAGGAATCTAATTTTCTAGGGTTCAGGGTAGCCCTTAAATACTAAATTTAAGGGCGTGTTTAGGTCTGGGGGGTTAGTAGCCAATGGCTACTAGCCCTGAGGGTGGGTACACCCTCTTTGTGCCTCCTCCCAAGGGGAGGGGGTCACAATCCTAACCCTATTGGGGGAATCCTCCATCTGCAAGATGGAGGCTTTCTAAAAGTTAGAGTCACTTCAGCTCGGGACACCTTAGGGGCTGTCCTGACTGGCCAGTGACTCCTCCTTGTTTTTCTCATTATCTTCTCCGGCCTTGCCGCCAAAAGTGGGGCCTGGCCGGAGGGGGCGGGCAACTCCACTAGCTGGAGTGTCCTGCTGGGTTGGCACAAAGGAGGTGAGCCTTTGAGGCTCACCGCCAGGTGTGACAATTCCTGCCTGGGGGAGGTGTTAGCATCTCCACCCAGTGCAGGCTTTGTTACTGGCCTCAGAGTGACAAAGGCACTCTCCCCATGGGGCCAGCAACATGTCTCGGTTTGTGGCAGGCTGCTAAAACTAGTCAGCCTACACAGATAGTCGGTTAAGTTTCAGGGGGCACCTCTAAGGTGCCCTCTGGGGTGTATTTTACAATAAAATGTACACTGGCATCAGTGTGCATTTATTGTGCTGAGAAGTTTGATACCAAACTTCCCAGTTTTCAGTGTAGCCCTTATGGTGCTGTGGAGTTCGTGTTTGACAACCTCCCAGACCATATACTCTTATGGCTACCCTGCACTTACAATGTCTAAGGTTTTGTTTAGACACTGTAGGGGTACCATGCTCATGCACTGGTACCCTCACCTATGGTATAGTGCACCCTGCCTTAGGGCTGTAAGGCCTGCTAGAGGGGTGTCTTACCTATACTGCATAGGCAGTGAGAGGCTGGCATGGCACCCTGAGGGGAGTGCCATGTCGACTTACTCGTTTTGTCCTCACTAGCACACACAAGCTGGCAAGCAGTGTGTCTGTGCTGGGTGAGAGGTCTCCAGGGTGGCATAAGACATGCTGCAGCCCTTAGAGACCTTCCTTGGCATCAGGGCCCTTGGTACTAGGAGTACCAGTTACAAGGGACTTATCTGGATGCCAGGGTCTGCCAATTGTGGATACAAAAGTACAGGTTAGGGAAAGAACACTGGTGCTGGGGCCTGGTTAGCAGGCCTCAGCACACTTTCAATTGTAAACATAGCATCAGCAAAGGCAAAAAGTCAGGGGGCAACCATGCCAAGGAGGCATTTCCTTACACAACCCCCCCCCAAACGAAAGAGGATGAGACTAACCTTTCCCAAGAGTTAGGAGCTGTCTCTCTAAAGCCAATCTTTTGGCCATCCTGGCTAACAGGAGGTCATCTTCACTGAGAGCATCCTCAGTGATTTCAGAAATGTGGGACCCTCCTGTGAGGGACTCACCATTTCTGACTAACACAGTTGGAGACAGGACTTGAGGGGTCCTGTTCTCCCTATTTAGGACTGGAGGAGGGACATTGGCCTCCAAGTCACTAATTTCTTCCTCTGTGATGTCATCATCAGAGGGGTTGGCTTTTTCAAACTCTGCCAACAGCTCCTGGAGCTGAATTTTGGTAGGTCTGGAGCCAATGGTTATTTTTTTGATATTACAGAGAGACCTTAGCTCCCTCATCTTAAGATGGAGGTAAGGTGTGGTGTCGAGTTCCACCACATTCATCTCTGTATCAGACATTATTTTGCTAAAAGTTGGAAGACTTTTTAAAGAATCTAACACTGTTTCTAGAATTTAATTTCAAACTTTTAACAAACTTTTAAACTCTAAAAGAAAATGCTAAACAGGGACTTAACACACAAGGCCCTAGCAGGACTTTTAAGAATTTAGAAAAATTTCAAATTGCAAAAATGAATTTCTAATGACAATTTTGGAATTTGTCGTGTGATCAGGTATTGGCTGAGTAGTCCAGCAAATGCAAAGTCTTGTACCCCACCGCTGATCCACCAATGTAGGAAGTTGGCTCTGTATGTGCTATTTCAAAGTAAGGAATAGCATGCACAGAGTCCAAGGGTTCCCCTTAGAGGTAAAATAGTGGTAAAAATAGATAATACTAATGCTCTATTTTGTGGTAGTGTGGTCGAGCAGTAGGCTTATCCAAGGAGTAGTGTTAAGCATTTGTTGCACATACACATAGACAATAAATGAGGTACACACACTCAGAGACAAATCCAGCCAATAGGTTTTTGTATAGAAAAATATCTTTTCTTAGTTTATTTCAAGAACCACAGGTTCAAATTCTACATGTAATATCTCATTCGAAAGGTATTGCAGGTAAGTACTTTAGGAACTTTAAATCATAAAAATTGCATGTATACTTTTCAAGTTATTGACAAATAGCTGTTTTAAAAGTGGACACTTAGTGCAATTTTCACAGTTCCTAGGGGAGGTAAGTTTTTGTTAGTTTTACCAGGTAAGTAGGACACTTACAGGGTTCAGTTCTTGGTCCAAGGTAGCCCACCGTTGGGGGTTCAGAGCAACCCCAAAGTCACCACACCAGCAGCTCAGGGCCGGTCAGGTGCAGAGTTCAAAGTGGTGCCCAAAACACATAGGCTAGAATGGAGAGAAGGGGGTGCCCCGGTTCCGGTCTGCTTGCAGGTAAGTACCCGCGTCTTCGGAGGGCAGACCAGAGGGGTTTTGTAGGGCACCGGGGGGGACACAAGCCCACACAGAAATTTTACCCTCAGCGGCGCGGGGGCGGCCGGGTGCAGTGTAGAAACAGGCGTCGGGTTCGCAATGTTAGTCTATGAGAGATCTCGGGATCTCTTCAGCGCTGCAGGCAGGCAAGGGGGGGGTTCCTCGGGGAAACCTCCACTTGGGCAAGGGAGAGGGACTCCTGGGGGTCACTTCTCCAGTGAAAGTCCGGTCCTTCAGGTCCTGGGGGCTGCGGGTGCAGGGTCTCTCCCAGGCGTCGGGACTTTGGATTCAAAGAGTCGCGGTCAGGGGAAGCCTCGGGATTCCCTCTGCAGGCGGCGCTGTGGGGGCTCAGGGGGGACAGGTTTTGGTACTCACAGTATCAGAGTAGTCCTGGGGTCCCTCCTGAGGTGTTGGATCTCCACCAGCCGAGTCGGGGTCGCCGGGTGCAGTGTTGCAAGTCTCACGCTTCTTGCGGGGAGCTTGCAGGGTTCTTTCAAGGCTGCTGGAAACAAAGTTGCAGCCTTTCTTGGAGCAGGTCCGCTGTCCTCGGGAGTTTCTTGTCTTTTCGAAGCAGGGGCAGTCCTCAGAGGATGTCGAGGTCGCTGGTCCCTTTGGAAGGTGTCGCTGGAGCAGGATCTTTGGAAGGCAGGAGACAGGCCGGTGAGTCTCTGGAGCCAAGGCAGTTGTCGTCTTCTGGTCTTCCGCTGCAGGGGTTTTCAGCTAGGCAGTCCTTCTTCTTGTAGTTGCAGGAATCTAATTTTCTAGGGTTCAGGGTAGCCCTTAAATACTAAATTTAAGGGCGTGTTTAGGTCTGGGGGGTTAGTAGCCAATGGCTACTAGCCCTGAGGGTGGGTACACCCTCTTTGTGCCTCCTCCCAAGGGGAGGGGGTCACAATCCTAACCCTATTGGGGGAATCCTCCATCTGCAAGATGGAGGCTTTCTAAAAGTTAGAGTCACTTCAGCTCGGGACACCTTAGGGGCTGTCCTGACTGGCCAGTGACTCCTCCTTGTTTTTCTCATTATCTTCTCCGGCCTTGCCGCCAAAAGTGGGGCCTGGCCGGAGGGGGCGGGCAACTCCACTAGCTGGAGTGTCCTGCTGGGTTGGCACAAAGGAGGTGAGTCTTTGAGGCTCACCGCCAGGTGTGACAATTCCTGCCTGGGGGAGGTGTTAGCATCTCCACCCAGTGCAGGCTTTGTTACTGGCCTCAGAGTGACAAAGGCACTCTCCCCATGGGGCCAGCAACATGTCTCGGTTTGTGGCAGGCTGCTAAAACTAGTCAGCCTACACAGATAGTCGGTTAAGTTTCAGGGGGCACCTCTAAGGTGCCCTCTGGGGTGTATTTTACAATAAAATGTACACTGGCATCAGTGTGCATTTATTGTGCTGAGAAGTTTGATACCAAACTTCCCAGTTTTCAGTGTAGCCCTTATGGTGCTGTGGAGTTCGTGTTTGACAACCTCCCAGACCATATACTCTTATGGCTACCCTGCACTTACAATGTCTAAGGTTTTGTTTAGACACTGTAGGGGTACCATGCTCATGCACTGGTACCCTCACCTATGGTATAGTGCACCCTGCCTTAGGGCTGTAAGGCCTGCTAGAGGGGTGTCTTACCTATACTGCATAGGCAGTGAGAGGCTGGCATGGCACCCTGAGGGGAGTGCCATGTCGACTTACTCGTTTTGTCCTCACTAGCACACACAAGCTGGCAAGCAGTGTGTCTGTGCTGGGTGAGAGGTCTCCAGGGTGGCATAAGACATGCTGCAGCCCTTAGAGACCTTCCTTGGCATCAGGGTCTTGGTACTAGGAGTACCAGTTACAAGGGACTTATCTGGATGCCAGGGTCTGCCAATTGTGGATACAAAAGTACAGGTTAGGGAAAGAACACTGGTGCTGGGGCCTGGATAGCAGGCCTCAGCACACTTTCAATTGTAAACATAGCATCAGCAAAGGCAAAAAGTCAGGGGGCAACCATGCCAAGGAGGCATTTCCTTACACAACCCCCCCCCAAACGAAAGAGGATGAGACTAACCTTTCCCAAGAGTTAGTAGCTGTCTCTCTAAAGCCAATCTTTTGGCCATCCTGGCTAACAGGAGGTCATCTTCACTGAGAGCATCCTCAGTGATTTCAGAAATGTGGGACCCTCCTGTGAGGGACTCACCATTTCTGACTAACACAGTTGGAGACAGGACTTGAGGGGTCCTGTTCTCCCTATTTAGGACTGGAGGAGGGACATTGGCCTCCAAGTCACTAATTTCTTCCTCTGTGATGTCATCATCAGAGGGGTTGGCTTTTTCAAACTCTGCCAACAGCTCCTGGAGCTGAATTTTGGTAGGTCTGGAGCCAATGGTTATTTTTTTGATATTACAGAGAGACCTTAGCTCCCTCATCTTAAGATGGAGGTAAGGTGTGGTGTCGAGTTCCACCACATTCATCTCTGTATCAGACATTATTTTGCTAAAAGTTGGAAGACTTTTTAAAGAATCTAACACTGTTTCTAGAATTTAATTTCAAACTTTTAACAAACTTTTAAACTCTAAAAGAAAATGCTAAACAGGGACTTAACACACAAGGCCCTAGCAGGACTTTTAAGAATTTAGAAAAATTTCAAATTGCAAAAATGAATTTCTAATGACAATTTTGGAATTTGTCGTGTGATCAGGTATTGGCTGAGTAGTCCAGCAAATGCAAAGTCTTGTACCCCACCGCTGATCCACCAATGTAGGAAGTTGGCTCTGTATGTGCTATTTCAAAGTAAGGAATAGCATGCACAGAGTCCAAGGGTTCCCCTTAGAGGTAAAATAGTGGTAAAAATAGATAATACTAATGCTCTATTTTGTGGTAGTGTGGTCGAGCAGTAGGCTTATCCAAGGAGTAGTGTTAAGCATTTGTTGCACATACACATAGACAATAAATGAGGTACACACACTCAGAGACAAATCCAGCCAATAGGTTTTTGTATAGAAAAATATCTTTTCTTAGTTTATTTCAAGAACCACAGGTTCAAATTCTACATGTAATATCTCATTCGAAAGGTATTGCAGGTAAGTACTTTAGGAACTTTAAATCATAAAAATTGCATGTATACTTTTCAAGTTATTGACAAATAGCTGTTTTAAAAGTGGACACAGTGCAATTTTCACAGTTCCTAGGGGAGGTAAGTTTTTGTTAGTTTTACCAGGTAAGTAGGACACTTACAGGGTTCAGTTCTTGGTCCAAGGTAGCCCACCGTTGGGGGTTCAGAGCAACCCCAAAGTCACCACACCAGCAGCTCAGGGCCGGTCAGGTGCAGAGTTCAAAGTGGTGCCCAAAACACATAGGCTAGAATGGAGAGAAGGGGGTGCCCCGGTTCCGGCCTGCTTGCAGGTAAGTACCCGCGTCTTCGGAGGGCAGACCAGAGGGGTTTTGTAGGGCACCGGGGGGGACACAAGCCCACACAGAAATTTCACCCTCAGCGGCGCGGGGGCGGCCGGGTGCAGTGTAGAAACAGGCGTCGGGTTCGCAATGTTAGTCTATGAGAGATCTCGGGATCTCTTCAGCGCTGCAGGCAGGCAAGGGGGGGGTTCCTCGGGGAAACCTCCACTTGGGCAAGGGAGAGGGACTCCTGGGGGTCACTTCTCCAGTGAAAGTCCGGTCCTTCAGGTCCTGGGGGCTGCGGGTGCAGGGTCTCTCCCAGGCGTCGGGACTTTGGATTCAAAGAGTCGCGGTCAGGGGAAGCCTCGGGATTCCCTCTGCAGGCGGCGCTGTGGGGGCTCAGGGGGGACAGGTTTTGGTACTCACAGTATCAGAGTAGTCCTGGGGTCCCTCCTGAGGTGTTGGATCTCCACCAGCCGAGTCGGGGTCGCCGGGTGCAGTGTTGCAAGTCTCACGCTTCTTGCGGGGAGCTTGCAGGGTTCTTTCAAGGCTGCTGGAAACAAAGTTGCAGCCTTTCTTGGAGCAGGTCCGCTGTCCTCGGGAGTTTCTTGTCTTTTCGAAGCAGGGGCAGTCCTCAGAGGATGTCGAGGTCGCTGGTCCCTTTGGAAGGCGTCGCTGGAGCAGGATCTTTGGAAGGCAGGAGACAGGCCGGTGAGTCTCTGGAGCCAAGGCAGTTGTCGTCTTCTGGTCTTCCGCTGCAGGGGTTTTCAGCTAGGCAGTCCTTCTTCTTGTAGTTGCAGGAATCTAATTTTCTAGGGTTCAGGGTAGCCCTTAAATACTAAATTTAAGGGCGTGTTTAGGTCTGGGGGGTTAGTAGCCAATGGCTACTAGCCCTGCGGGTGGGTACACCCTCTTTGTGCCTCCTCCCAAGGGGAGGAGGTCACAATCCTAACCCTATTGGGGGAATCCTCCATCTGCAAGATGGAGGCTTTCTAAAAGTTAGAGTCACTTCAGCTCGGGACACCTTAGGGGCTGTCCTGACTGGCCAGTGACTCCTCCTTGTTTTTCTCATTATCTTCTCCGGCCTTGCCGCCAAAAGTGGGGCCTGGCCGGAGGGGGCGGGCAACTCCACTAGCTGGAGTGTCCTGCTGGGTTGGCACAAAGGAGGTGAGCCTTTGAGGCTCACCGCCAGGTGTGACAATTCCTGCCTGGGGGAGGTGTTAGCATCTCCACCCAGTGCAGGCTTTGTTACTGGCCTCAGAGTGACAAAGGCACTCTCCCCATGGGGCCAGCAACATGTCTCGGTTTGTGGCAGGCTGCTAAAACTAGTCAGCCTACACAGATAGTCGGTTAAGTTTCAGGGGGCACCTCTAAGGTGCCCTCTGGGGTGTATTTTACAATAAAATGTACACTGGCATCAGTGTGCATTTATTGTGCTGAGAAGTTTGATACCAAACTTCCCAGTTTTCAGTGTAGCCCTTATGGTGCTGTGGAGTTCGTGTTTGACAACCTCCCAGACCATATACTCTTATGGCTACCCTGCACTTACAATGTCTAAGGTTTTGTTTAGACACTGTAGGGGTACCATGCTCATGCACTGGTACCCTCACCTATGGTATAGTGCACCCTGCCTTAGGGCTGTAAGGCCTGCTAGAGGGGTGTCTTACCTATACTGCATAGGCAGTGAGAGGCTGGCATGGCACCCTGAGGGGAGTGCCATGTCGACTTACTCGTTTTGTCCTCACTAGCACACACAAGCTGGCAAGCAGTGTGTCTGTGCTGGGTGAGAGGTCTCCAGGGTGGCATAAGACATGCTGCAGCCCTTAGAGACCTTCCTTGGCATCAGGGCCCTTGGTACTAGGAGTACCAGTTACAAGGGACTTATCTGGATGCCAGGGTCTGCCAATTGTGGATACAAAAGTACAGGTTAGGGAAAGAACACTGGTGCTGGGGCCTGGTTAGCAGGCCTCAGCACACTTTCAATTGTAAACATAGCACCAGCAAAGGCAAAAAGTCAGGGGGCAACCATGCCAAGGAGGCATTTCCTTACAGTTGTCTTTTCACAAAAAGTAGGGGAATGGTTTTTCATAAATTAAAAAATGATGGGCACATCCTGCCTTTTCGAACCTGCCCACTTCGACCTCTGGTTGGCGAGGTCCTCAGGGTCTATTGTAGTTTTCTTTAGGAGTGGGCAATTCTGTCTTGTCGTGTGAACTTCTAACAAGTTGCCATGAGTGAGGTAGCCATTGACAGTGGTGAGTAGGGCTGAGAAGGCCAGAGGGAGCTTTGTTGAAGTAGAAAACATCATATTCAGAAAACGTGGGATTGTGGGACTTGAATATGCTGGAGAGATTTGCAAGAAATAGGGCCCTGAAGGCTGGCTTTTGCTGGATTCTGTGGGAAAGGGTAGGTTTAAGAGATGAAGCAGGTTTGGTTTTGGATCTTCTGTATTTTTCAACTGAAGAAGAAGTTGCTAGCATTGCACATTTCTGTGGAGTGAGGAGTAGGCGGGCCTAGCAGGGGTTGATGCAGTGGTTGATTGACTTAAAAATGTTCTGCTTCTGTTGGTGGCTTCATTGAATGTGGTAGTATATTACTGTGCTTGCACCGATATGATGAGCTGTCTGCGGGTTATGCAGAGGGCATTATGAGATCATCAAGAGATCTGTTTTTCTTCCAGTTTCTTTCCTGTCTGCAAAGGTACAGTTTGTTTTCAGCAAGGCCTCTAGAGTACCAGGGTGCTGAGGGAATTGGTGTTCACATGAATTTTATTGGGACATATATCTTCACATAGTTTTCCTAAAAACTGTTGAAGTTGTTTAGGAAGTGTTGATGTTGAATGTGGATTTGATAGGGTGAGAGATCAGCTCAGCTATCAGGTTGACTATAGAGAAGTCTTTGAACCATGTTTCTAGGATGAGGAGGGCTTCGAGGCTGTGAAAGGTGATGTGATCCTGGAGGTCTGGTTCTGGTGCGTGGTACAGCATAGCAAGCATTAACAACACGAGTCGGAATGTGTGTTCATTAGCTTGACGGTGTGTATTAGTTAGTGAGATGTATACAAGGTTGGGTCTATGCATTGTGTTATTTTTTTCCATGTAGGTTTTACTGGAAAAGGGGTTCTGAAAAAAGGCCCTTCCTGGCCCTAACAGGCCCAAACAAGAAATATCCTTGTTTGTGTCACCTTTTCTTCGGGACCCCCAGGTGATGGGATGCCGATGCCCTGAAGAGTTGATGAAAGTAGCGAGAAAGCAGGAATTGATGTCACTTCCTGCACAGATGGATGATAGGGAATGCAGTAATGTCTCTTCCTGTGGTGATTGATGATGGGAAATAAAGTCCTCTTGCTTGGATTCTTCTTTTAAAGATGGTTTTGGCAGCAAACCAGTGAAGTGACTTCCTCTGCAGATGGATAATTGAAAATTAAGCTTGACTTCCTCTTTTAAAGACGATTTTGGAGGGAAACCAGTGATGTCACTTTCTGTTCAAACTGGTGGAAGATCCAGCGATGTCACTTCCTGGCATATGGATGATGGTAAATGAAGCCTTTTTGCTTGGCTTTTTCTTTTACAGATGGCCTTGGCAGTAAACCTGCAATGTCACTTCTTATTCAGTTGGATCATGGGAAATACAGTGGTGTCACTTTCTGTGTCGATAAATGATGGGAAATGAAGTCCTCTTGAGTAGCTTTTTTAAAAGAAGATTTTGGTGGAAAACCAACAGTCACTTCCTGTGAAGATGGATGATGGGAAATTCAGTGATGTTGCTTCCTGTGTTGATGGATGATGGGAAATTAAGTCCCTTTTATTGGCTTCTTTTAAAGATGGTTTTGTCAGGAAACCAGTGACATCAGTTTCTGTGCAGATAGATGATGGGAAATATATTGATGTAACTTCCTTTGATCTGATGATAAATCAATTTGTTGGGGTTATCGCAAGTGTGAACGACTCCAGATTGAAGGGATCTGATATACGTGGATTTATGATAGTAATGTTTTGAGCATAAAAGGGAGACAAGGGGTGCAGTATGAGTCTGATGGAAACCACTGTGTGAAGATTGTGGGTCTGAAGTTCTGGATGGCTTTAGGGTAGTATGGTATGCTGGGAGGAGTTTTTTAGGGTGGGATTTGTTAGCTTTATTATATGTTTAGTGAAACAATGATTAGGCTATAAGTCTGAAGCCAGAGGAATTTTATATAGCTGCATTGCATATGTGTTCTCTTAAAATGCCATTTTCCATTTCCATGGTTTTCCATGTGTTTTTGGTAGTGCCATCATGCTCGATTACAGATTCTTAAAGTTTGTACAGGTTAGATTCATGGATTAGATTAGCACATTTCCTTAAACGTTTCTACATTTTCAAAAATGTACAACTTTGTGGATGTAACCGCAACTTACATCTTATGTCGCTGCCTATTCTTCTCTCACTTTTGCATTCCCAGACTCAACGCACCTTTTCACACATGTATTATACTCTCTTATACTATGTTTAGTGAGTTTTTATTTACTAATATAAACCACACAAACAATGTTATGCCTGTGTATTCTCATAAGGAGTGCATGTCCTTTTGCTACCAGCTTATGTTGTAATTTTGCTGTTCGTGATTTATGCAGATTTACATATGCTGTATGGCTTTTACAGGTGTGTGCAAATTCTGTTAATGATAGGACTAATGGGGGAACAAAGCCAAACCTGGGGGTTCGCACACTTACCAAATGATCAAATGATCCTGTGTCTTGGGTGACACCATGAAACCAACCCTGGCTTCTTACCAAACAGTACATTGCATTTTGAAATTTGGAGTCATGCTTGTGCAGGGGCTGAAAAATCACAGACTTCCAATTCCAGATTTTAAAGCTATAAATGCTTGGGAGAATAAAGAGAATATTGGGCGAGTGAGTTCTGTCTCTGCTAATATGGTGTGCAACATATTTCGAGGGCACAAATAAACTCATAACTAATTTATTTAATCAAATTGTGGCCTATTCACAAAGGCATTTAAGAGTAGGTAAAGCAGTCCTCCTGTAGTACTGCTTTACATAATTTTACAAGCCGTTCTTTATTAATTGCCCCCAAAGCAACTGAAAAGGAATATTCAGATGATATGTATTTAGTAAACAAGAAAGGGCTGTGCCCTCTTTGCACCTTTACTAAAATGGAGTTTGATATTTTGGGGCAGATTCACAAAGGCCTGCAAGAGTATGTAAATCAGTACTCCTGTAGCACCGCTTCAGTGCTCTTACAAATGCTTTTGTGACTTGGCCCTATTATAATTTTGGACAAAGGATTTGTAACACATCCTTGCAGGTTCATAATAGATGTGTTCCAAAGGTATTGCAGGCTGTAAGAAAAATGGGCTCTTTGCAGACGCCTGCCACCTTTTGTCCCATTTGGACCACTAGATGCTGTTTTTTTTTACTCTGACAGTGCACTGAGACGTGCCAACCAGGCCCCAGTGTCTGTGTTCCCTCCCTAAATTATTTGTTGACATGGTGATTCCCTGATTGGCAAGACTTTACCACATTAGAAAGCCCTGATAAATGGTACCCAGGGTAACCAGGGCATACGTGGTAAAGTGGTCCCCAGGGCTGCAGCATGAATTTATGCCATCCTAGGTGACCCACACAAATTGCTGATGGAAGGCCTGCCATTGCAAACCACGAGAGCGGTGCAAACTGCTCGAGTTCGACTGTGCCCTCACCATGAGTGGCACAGTCCCATGCATTGCCCTACATATATGCCAGACATCCCTAAGGAAGTCTTATGCAGCCCAGGAGGCAGGGTGCATTATAGTTAAGGTACAGGCATATACGCACAAGCTTATAGATCTCTATAGTGTCCTTTCCATTAAGGTACACTGTAAGTGCAGGCCGGTCCATAGGATAACATTGAACTTAAGCCTGGGCAAACCTGGTCTGCTAGCTCTGTTACGGTACCGCCTAGATATGTTGAGTTTGATGGCAAACAAATTGCGTTCTCTCCCCCAACACAAATCTGGTGTTGAGGGACAGGTGGCATGCACCCAGGTGGCATACTAGAGGCTGCCCATCACTTTGCCAGCCTTCTTTGTGGTCTGGCCGGTCAGCCCATGCTTTTACTTATGATTTCTGCCACCAAGACAGGTTTCTGGTCTCCTGCCAGGCAGCGTGGGCCCTCCCAGGAGGCAAAAAGAAAAACTGAAGCTCCCTAGCTGGGCTAGTGAATAGAGCCATCAGGGTGGTGAGCTTCAAAGGCTTCACTCCCACTGATAGCCATCAGTGCTGTCCTCCAGTGGAGGAAACATCTCTCCCCTTGCCCCAGGCACATGTGCTTGTGGACAGGTGGGAAATTAGATATGCAGGACAGAACACACCCCCACCAGGCTAACCACACCTCTAGGGTAAGCAGCCCAGTCTGTGCACTGAATTATGATTCCTGCCATTTTAGAAGTGGCAGAATAGAGAGTTCTGGGTAGCTAAAGGTGACCTGTCCCACTGGATGTGGTCAACTCAGGGGCATATTAACTGTAGGAGCTAGTTGCCCATTGGCCACTGGTCTCCACACCCCTAACTCCTCTAGATCCAAGATTTATGGGACACCCTAGACACCAGAACCTCAATTCTAATCTACTAACTTCCAGGAGGAGCCCTGCGTCACTGACAACCAGACTATGGCCACTGCACCAAGGCAAAAGAGGGATACTCTGTCCCTGAGGCAACAAACTGGGAACTGCATGAATGACCCTCGTCCTTGGCTTATACTCATCCCTCCTGACCAGAGGGACCCCCAGGGAAGCCAGAAGCACCCTCAGATTCCCTTGGACTGATGGCACGAGTCCCCTGCAAACTGTAGGTAAAAACACTTAAAGGATTTGAAGGCTTGCTAGCCATCGGACCCACTGTGGGATCATTGAAAGTCAGGTGGTCCAAGTTTCAGGATGCTATACCACTCCATCAGACCCCAGGAAGTTCCTAAAGGATTTCTGCTCCTTTATTGCTGCCAAGGCTTGTTGGTTGCCAGTCCGGTAACTAACTCCCACACTCTAGGCTGCAGGTGCAGGACATTGCGTGCAACCCAGCCCCATCTGAGATTTTGCATCCCTTTGTCAGCACCATCATGTAAGCTTTAAGATCAGCACCAGCACGAGTCCTGTTCAGCACTTCAGACAGCCAGGACAACTCTGCATCTGGACCCCAGGGACCAGAAAGAAGTGAACTGTCTGATGTTGCCTAGTCGCAGGACCTGCACAACCTGAACCCTGCAAGGGTTCCCCACAGCTTGACCTCCAAGTGGTCATTTGTCATCAGTGGCTTCCTGCCATTGACTTCAGCGCGAGTCCCATTCAGCACCATGAACAGCCAAGACAACTCTGCACACGGATGCCACGGGTCAGGTAAGACTGCACTGACTGTCATGATCTAGTCCTAAGGATTGCACAACCTTAACCTGAAAAGGGTTCCACGCAACTCGCTTTCTAAGGACTGTTTTGCAAGTAGTGATGTTTCACCATAGACTTCAGTGGAGCATTTAAATGCCATTTCTGCAATGATTTAATTTTGCTCTTAAAATCTATAACTCCAATTATACTGATTCAATTCTCTCAGTTTTGGTGTCTATATTAAGATAAAAATAAGTTCTAGTTTTATAAATTGGTGTCAGATTTCTCTCAAGTCCTGTAAGTTACTTATCAACCATGATGGTGCTCTGAAATGCTTAACACACGTTGCTCTAAGTAAAGCTTAACTACTCTTTGCCACACTACCAGGATTGAGCTAAGGATTTACTAGTGTGTATCCAAGAGCCATCTTTGAGGTATATTGAGAATATTACATGGCGAGGAGTAACCCCCACCCCACATAATACTCCACTTTCCTACATTGGTGTTTCAGCGGTGAGGTATTGAACTTGTGTTTTGCAGTACCACTTGGTCATATTTTGCATGAGAAATCCACTAAATTGATTTCAGCATAAAAATTATTTTGGCATTTTTTATTTATTTTTCTAATTGGCTTGTAAAGGCTCAGTGTAGATCCCCAATCAATTAAAAAGTCCTACTGAGTTAAGAATTTGGTCTTGAAAGTTTTTCTGAATTTTTAATAAGGTCCCAACTCTTAGGTTAAAAGGCACAATAGATTATCTAAAATGATCATGTTACCACGCCTCCTCTATTACTTTATGAATCTACCAGTGACTATCCCAGGGAGCTAGTTTAGAGAATTAAATGTGCTCCTTAGGGGGCTTTTATGGGACGGGGGATGCCAGCGGATGTCGCTCTCTATTTTTTGCCGGCCTGCCCTGGAGGGGGGCTGGCGGTCCCAGATTTTTAGTTGTACTACCGGGCATGCCAACTCCAATGGGTGGCTAGGTGGGTCTGAGGGGGGCATCGGACGGGATTGAGTGCAGCCAGTGGTGAGATAGCGACAGATGCCCTGTTGGCGGACCTGCTGGGCACTGGAAACCTTCTGTCTGGGAGATCGGTCTTGTTGACGGCGGCACTTTCCTGCTGGAAGAAGTGCCTGAAGCACACAGAGGCGATGGTGGCCTATTCCCCTGGGCTACTGCTGACTGGGATACCGTTGAGAGCATCGGGCCACACCTTGATGGGGGCCAGGTCAGGGCCTGGACCCAGGCGGGGGTGCTGACGATAGGGGCCCTTTTTAAGGAGGGGGTACTGAGGCCCTTTGTGGAACTAGTGGAGGAGGATGGAATCCCAGTGGGTCAATTTCTGACGTACCAAACGCTGGTCCTAGCGATGCGACGACTATGGTCTACAGTAAATGCGAAACCGGAGACCAATGCCTTATTGCACTTACTATTGACAGGGAGGAGGACAGTCATCTGGTCACTAAACTTTACAAGGCTTCCATTGATGCTACACTGAAGCCCTTACAGACCCTGAGGACGAAATTGGAGGAGACGGGGGTAGAGAACTAACAGATAGAGAGTGGCTGAGAGTATTAGCATATCCTGGGAAAGTATCTAGAAACACACGGTTCCAATATATCCAATACAACTATATCCACAGAACATACCTCACCCCACACAGGCTCAGAGTGATATACATGGGGGAGCCCAGGGAGTGTCCCAGATGTCAGGCGGCGGATCCGGACTTTCACCATATGGTCTGGGATTGCCCCAACATACGGGGGGATGGATTAGAGTATTGAAGGACCTGGGGGAGACCCTCAGCAATAGGCTGCACATGAGCCCTCTCCTGTGCTTGGTGGGACTATACAAAAGACCTGCTTCCAAGAGAGTGGGTAGTAGGTTTTTAGATCTTGCACTGGTCTTCTACAGGAGCCGAATAGCGATGACCTGGAAGTCACAGATGGGACCGAAATTTGAGGATCGGAGAGCAGATGTCGCGGTATGGGCCAAGCTGAACTTCAGGTGCTTCAGAGAGAGGCGGCACGAGGGATTAGGACTAAACATATAGCCCTGTTATGGAAGGAAATAGTGGAAGCCTGGGAGGATTGGAGGCAAGGGTGTGAGAGAACGCAGGAGTGTAGGAATGACAGAATACTAGGAGAGGAGTTCGAGGCGAGGGATGAAGGGGGAGGGGAGGCTGGGGGAGGACGGGCATGAGTGCAGAGAGGGCACGAGCAGAGAAGTACTAATTTGCTGTGTAGGGTCGACTCTGGGAAGGGAAGGAAGACCCCGAAACCTCCCTCCGGATAGGAAGTGTGATTCTAATTAAAGACCTGGAGGATTCCTGTTGGAACAGGGGAAAGCACAATGAGGAAGGAAAAGGAGAACGCTCCAGAGGACCCCAACAGTAGAGCAATCTAGATGTACTAGCAAGAATGGGTCTCAAATGCCACCACTTATCCCACCCGCGCATGGTTTGTTTTTTGTTTTTAGTAGTTACCTTTTAGATATTGTGTTGTTTAGATGGTTACAGTGTAAATGGGGATACCGAGTACACGAGTACAAACTGGACGCGAGAATAGATGCGAAGCGTTGATGGCAGGTACAGATGGATGATCAGTAAAATGACTAACCGGATAACGTAATAAACCTGTCGTTAGCCGCGACTGGAATTTTAAAATGAGTCCTTACTTATGGCTTGTATGGAAGAGTATATATATATATATGTATAAATGATTACTAAAAGATGTTAAAAAAAAAAAAAAAAGTACAAAAAAAAAGGCACAGTAGATGCTGACAGCTCTCAGGATCAGTGAACTGAACACTCTGTGCAAAGCTAGAGGCATTGGCTGTAGAGCTACAGCCAAAAAGGAGGAACTGGAGAAGGCCCTCAGCCTCTATGAAGTAGAGAGGGTAGAGGAGGCTTCATCCTCAGAAGGTGAACCTGTAGAGGTGGGGGAAGTTGCTCTTGCCCCAGAAAATGATGGAGAAGAAGGTGAGAACCACAACTCTCCACCCTTATCCTTTACCCCTTCACCAGTGGAAGTGACAATAGTCACTCAAGTGTTTCCCCTGCCGCCATTGGTAGGGTGGCTAAGACCCTTGAGGACATGCTTAACCAAATCTCCTTGAAAGAGGAATAGCTTGCACTTGAGGAAAGGAGATGAGCCCTTAAAGAGAGAACTGTTAGGCTGGGCCTGAGGTCCAAAGATGGTGGCAGCAACAAAAACTCAAAGTCGAAAGATAAGTCCTTTGACCCAAAGATCCCACAAGGGATTGTCCCCAAGTTTAGTGATGGTGATGACATTGAGAAATGGTTTACAGACTTTGGAAGGGCCTGCAGAATGAGAAGGGTAGGTTATCAACACTGGGGCTCTCTACTTTGGGAGGTATTCCCAGTGAAGGGCAGAGATAGACTTCTACCCTCCCCGAGGAAGTGGCTGAGTCCTACACACATATGAAGAAGGCATTCATAGAATGGTTTGGACTCACAACAGAAGAATATAGACTGACCTTTAGGGACACCCAGAAGGGTCAGAACCAGACCCGAGTGGACTTTGTGGACTATTCAGTCAAGGCACTAGAAGGCTGGATAAATAGTAACAGGGTTGGCATATATGATGGGCTTTATAATTTGATAATGAAAGTACACATTTTGATAAACTATATCTCCGACAAGTTACGCAAGCATTTATTGGATTCACTTCTTTCTAGTCCCAGAGAGTTGGTTAAGAAAGCTGATAAGTGCGTGAGGTCAGGAGTACCCAAATAGACACAGGGGGCGACTCCAAGAAGGGGTGATTAGGGTCTCAATAAACAAAAAAAGGAGGTGGTAAGTCTACCAAGGAGACACCCTCCGGAGCCTACAACCCTACAAAGAAGGAGAGCAAAACCCAATCCACTCTTTTTTATAACTTTATTGAGTGTTTCAATATGCAGTGTCAACAATGAAGGTCAAAGTGCATCATCATTCAGTATACCATCACAGTATATATTTAGCCAGTACCATGTCTCACATTGCAATATACCCACCTACCGGTATGAACATGCAGTCACCTCACTGAACAGCAATATAGCGGAAACCAAGGCTTAGTATCTCCTTTGTTGTGCAAACCTATACAGTAAGTTTAGAATTATTGCAAAAGCAGGCATCTGCACAATGTTCTCGGATTGGTTCGTCTTAATGGATTAACTCTGCCAACTTTCCAAGTAACACATGTGGAGATATAGAAACCTAGTGAGGAGTCATATAGATCGATTGGTGTAATTGCGAGCATTGTCATCTGTTGCCTCTCGTACCTGCAGAAGCAAGTACGTAGCCAGTGGGTCCCAGATGTCTCGTGGCCGGGAACTAGGGGGAAGCAATTCAGCATATACAAACATTTGATCTTTACAATAAATAAGGTCAGCCAGCCATTTTTTTAATTTCAACTCTCTCCTTCTAATCGATTGATACGCAGTCCTGAATTTGGCCAAAAGCCAGGCTAATGCAAAGTATCTTCTGTAGCTAGTAGAAGAGCGATCCATGTAAAAAAAGAAGAATGGGGGAATCCCATCCGGCGGAGTATAGAAATGAAGAAGTCCCATTCTAAAGAATCAAACGCCTTGGTTGCATCTAGAAAGTCTGCAACCACATCTAGGTTTGAATTTTTGTCATGGAGTAATGCAAATAAGATATGTAGTTTATAGGACGTAGATCTTCCCAGGGTGAATCTCGGCTGATCAGGTCTAACCAGGAATGTCATGAGAGGGGCCAGCTAGTTGGCCAGTACTTTTGCTAATATTGCAGTTGATGAGAGATAACGGTCTACAAGACTCACATCTCTCAGGTGACTTCCCTGGATTAGGCCAGGCAATAATCATAGCCTCCCTCATGGATGGGGACAGTAGGCCATTTGACTTCGGCTTCTGGTATACAGATTTTAAAACCGGTATCAGAGAGTCATTGTAAGTTTTATAAAAGTCTGCAAGTAGGCCATGTAGCCCCAGGGCTTTACCCAGCTGCAACTGTATGATAGCCTCTCTAATATCATCTGTGATACCTTTTGCTAGGTAATTGCGATGTGCGTCACTTAACCACCTCAGCACTACATCTTTTAGATATGTGTCTGCTTCGGCGGTATCAACCTACGGGACATGTACAGGGATCTATAAAATGAGGCAAAAGTTTGAGGAATCTCCGGTGTCACCCTGTGTAATATTGCATTCTCATCTTAAACCTTCAGGACATCATTGGCTGAGTGTGATTTGCATGTCATAGTGGCGAGGGAACCCAACTCTGACAAGCAGAGGCAGGGTGAGCCAGGGCTAAAAAAACTGTTAGACAACAGGCTGTGTTTTGAGTGTCAGAAAACAGGTTATTTCAGAGAGGATGCCACCTGCCCCCAAAAAGGTGGTTAGCACTGGCCTATCCAGTATAGCCATAGGAGAGGAATCATCAGATAAGGAAATCCTCTTAAGTTTGAACTGGTAGAAGGGTCCAGATGGTAATCTGGTGATCCCTGAAGGTGGTAGTAAGCACTCCCACCCCATCCAGGGGAATTGTATTCCTGCCATTGGGCTAAGAGACATGTTCTAGTCACACCATAGTAGTTGACAGGTTGATGTCTCCAGATCAGTATGTGCTAGGAGGGTGAGGGTAATCCTTGGGGAGGTCACAGAAAGACCTGTTGCCATAGTGCCCCTAGAGAGGGAGGATACCCTTAGCTGGGCTGAGGTAGTGGTCAGTCCTGACCTCCCCTCAGATTGTATCCTAGGCAGTGACCTCCCAGAGGTTGGTTTGGTCCCAATGAGAGAAAAGTCTAAGATTTGCACTGGTGCCCCTAAGGAAGTCTTGAACAGCTAGGCAACTGTCAAGCAGCAGGGTGCCCCCCTTGCACTGATAGAAGGGAGAGTGGAAGAAGGGTATCTGCCACAGGATGTGGTAAAATCCCACTACAAACCACGTGAGAGGTTCCAAGATCCAACTGTTGCCCCTAGAGCAGCTCCCCCACCTGGCAGTGGAGAGCTGAGGGTGTGGTTTTGGATTCTGACAGCTTTCAGTAGCCTCTGCTGGGTGCTGGCCTTCATGGCAGCACTGTACGTGGCAAGGTAGGCAGATCCCATGACCAAAAGCAAGCTTACCCTCCTGACCCTTCTGGTCATGGTGAGGTTACTCAAATGAAACCACTGCCCTCATCCTCCTGGACCTCTCGGCCGCCTTCAACACCGTCTGCCACCACACCCTACGCAGACATCTCAATGACGCAGGGATCCGTGACAGAGCCCTGGACTGGATCACCTCCTTCCTCACTGGCAGAAACCAGCGAGTCTGCCTCCCTTCGTGCCGCTCTGAGCCACCAAGATCATCTGCAGCGTACCCCAGGGGTCGTCCCTCAGCCCAACGCTCTTTAACGTTTACCTGGCTCCGCTCACAAACATTGTCCGATCACACAACCTCAACATCGTCTCATACACCGATGACACCAAGCTGATCCTCTCCCTCACCAAAGACCCCGCCACTGCCAAAATCAACCTCCACGAAGGAATGAAGTCCATCGCCGAATGGATGAAGAACAGCTGCCTGAAACTGAACTCTGACAAGACTGGGGTCCTCATCCATGGCTCCACCCCTTCCGCCTGGGACGACTCCTGGTGGCCTGCCACACTGGGAACCGCACTGACACCCACCAACCACGCACGCAACCATCAACACCCTCCGCATGCTTCAGAAGATCTACAAATGGATCCCCACCATAACCAGCAGGACGGTCACCCAAGCCCTCGTAAGCAGCAGACTGGATTACAGCAACGCCCTCTACGCAGGAACCACGGCCAAGCTCCAGAAAAGACTGCAATGCATACAGAACGCCTCCGCACGCCTCATCCTGGACATCTCCCGCCACAGCCACATCACAGCCCACCTGAGAGACCTGCACTGGCTCCCTGTCAACAAGAGAATCACGTTCAAACTCCTCACCCATGCTCACAAAGCACTGCACAACACCGGACCAGAATACTTCAACAGACGACTCTCTTTCTACACCTCGACCCACCAGCTTCACTCTGTTGAACTTGCCCTCGCCACTGTTCCATGCATTCACAGAATGACCTCCGGTGGCAGATCGTTCTCCCACCTCGCCGCCAAGACGCGGAACACTCTTCCTATCCACCTGCGACAGACACAGGACTTGCCAGCCTTCATGAGACACCTCAAGACCTGGCTGTTCGGGTAGTAGCAGCACCCCCCCACCTCAGCACCTTGAGACACTCACGGGTGAGTAGTATGCTTTACAAATGCTATGATTAATTGATTGAACTATTGTGTGATATCTGTGGGTAAGCTAGGAGTGGCTCTAGCAAGGATAGGGGTAAAAGAGGTGAGTATCTCAATACCCAAGGAAAAAGGGGAGGTAGAAAAAGAGACAGCTGAAGTACAGATTCAGTTTAAAATGGGCCCTATTACTGTTTAGGATAGGCCACCTGCCCAGAGGGAGTAACCTTGACAGGACGATGTAAGGCACAGTAGGCTCAGCAATAGTGCAGCCAGTTTTTTTTAACATTCTTCCTCACCTGACAAATCAGAGGAACTGGCTTGGGCTGAGTATCCTGGGTGTCTTGGCATTGGGGGGTTTGCAAGAAAACTGGACCCCACACAGTTTTGGGCCCCATTTGGACACATAGATGCTGTTTTATTGACTCTGGTAGTGCACTGGGACCTGGTAACCAGGCCTCAGTGTCTGTGTTCTCTCCCTCAATTATTTGTTGGCATGGTGATTCCCTGATAAGCAAGACTTTACCCCCTTATAAACACTGAGTAAATGGTACCCAGGGCATGGGTGATAAAGGGGTCCCCAAGCCTGCAGCATGGTTTGTGCCACAAATTGCTGATGGCAGGCCTGCCTTGGCAGACTTCTAGAGCAATGCAAACGTCTTGAGTTCTACAGTGCCTTCACCATAAGTGGCACAGTCCCATGCACTACCTTACATATATGTCTGACACCCCTAAGGAAGTCCTCTGCAGCTCAGGAGGCAGAGTGCATTATAGTTAAGGTGCTATATGTCTCTATAGTGTCCTTTCCATTAGGGTACGCTATAAGTGCAGGCCGGTTCAAAGCTTGCATGAGACTTAAGCGCAGGCAGACCCAGGCTCCTAGCTCGATCATGGTACTGCCTAGAATGTCAAGTTTGGTATCAAACAACTTGCTTTCTCTCCCCCAACACACATGTGGTGTTGCAGGACGGCTGGCATGCACCCAGATGGCACACTTAAGGTTGCCCGCCTGTTTGTTACCCTTCTTTTTGCTCCGGGTAGTCAGCCTGTGCTTTTTCCCACACTTACTGCCACCAAGACTAGCTTCTGAGCTCCTGTCAGGCAGCGTGGGTGCTCCCAGTAGTCAGAGACAAAGGCTGAGGCAGGAAGGAGGTCACACCTCCTTCCCCCCCAGCCAGGCTAGTGAATAGAGCCATCAGGGCGGTGAGCTTCAAGACTTCACCACCCCTGATATCCATCTGTGATGTCCCCCAGTAGAGGAAACAGCCCTGCCCCAGGCACATTTGCTCCTGGACAGGTCGAAATTAGGTATGTAGGACTGTGCACATCCCCAGCGGGCTGACCACACCTTTAGGGCGCGTTCTGTGAACTAAATTTGTTTTTCTTCCATCTTTGCAGTGACAGAATAGAGGGTTCTGGGTAGTTAAAGTTGACCTGTCTCATCGGATGTGGTCACCCCAGGGGCAGATTAGCTGTATTAGCTAGCTGCCCATTGGTCACTAGTCTCCACAACCCTGAATCCCCTAAAATCAGTATTTAAGGGACTCTCCTGACACCAAAACCTCAGTTATGATCGACTAACTTCAGAAAAGTACCAGGAGTAGCTCTGCATTACTGACAACCGGACTTTGCCCACTTCATCAAGGCAAAAGAGGGATAGTCTGTCTCTGAGGTGACAGACTAGGAACTGCATGAACAACCCTCATCCTTGACTGAAACGTATCACTCCTGACTAAATAGACCATTGTAGAAGCCAGAAGCACCGTCAGCCTCCCTTTGATTACTGGTACCATTTCCGTGCAAACTGCAGGTAGAAACACTTGCAGGATCTTTCATCATTGATTTCAATGCAACCTGTAAATGCCAAGGCCAATATTATGACTTTGGCGACGACAGCTGCCAAAAGACCGTCTCCGTGGCTAACATCTGTCTGCCAAATAAAGACCACAGCTGGATTTCAGCCACAAGCAGGGCAGAAATCCGGCTGTGGCCATGCTGGCGGATAGCGTTAAGGTGGTGCTGCTACCACCAGCAGCGCCACGCCAGTAGACCGCAGCCAGCCATATTATGAAAAAATAATACAGCCTGGCGTTGTTCCGCAGGCAGGCGCTGCTGGCGGTAGCAGCGTCCGTCCCCTGCCGGAAGACCCCCAGGTAAGTTGGGTTTACGACAGGGGAGTGGGGTGGGCAGTGTTGTGGGAGTGTGTGGGTGTGTGTGCATGAGTTTGTGAGTGTGTGTGAATGCAAATCTATGTGTAGTGTTGTTTGCGTGCGTGTATGCATGTGTGAGAATGCGTGTTAGTATAGATATGTGAATGCATGTCTGCTTGTCAGTGTGAATGTGGTGCAGATGTGTGAATGAATGAATGGATGCATGCGTATATGAATGCTTGTATGCCTGTGTGAGTGTGTGTGTGCCTGCGTGGTGCATGTCTGCGTATGTGTGTGTAGGGGAATGGGGGATTTGAAGGGGGAGCTTGGATGGAGGGGAGGGTGGGGGCGTCTGGGGAGTTGTTGTTGGGGAGGAGGCCTCCTATCAGTGACAGGGAATTCCTTCCCTGTCACTGATAGGGCCTACAGCCATGGTTTTCATGTAGGCAGGGTCAAAATGCCTGAGGCGGTACAATAATGGCCGCCGGGCTAGAGATTCTTATCTCCAGCCCGGCAGCTTCTACCGCCATGGCGGTCGAGTGGTACATTGGCGGATTGGCTTCATTAAGTACAGTTATTTTTATTTCATTGCATTATTCCAATTGTAAGACAAGCCCTAATTGTACATGCTATTGATTTACGTCCAATGAAGCATATTCAACATAATAATGTTATTTTAACACTATTTCTTAATTATTTTAATTAAATTAATTACTTACATTCATGCAAACACTTACCCTGAATATAAAAAAGTAGTTAATATCAAATTATAGATAAGGTAAGCGAAGGCGCTATTAAAGTAATTACAGGGAAGAAAATGTTAGTAGAAGTAAAGGTGGAAAGTAAGGATCGGGCGCCTTTGCAACATTGTTAACTGCTCCTCCCACTAACAAATTGTGACATTTTGTAACCACAGACGAGGCTAAATTCTCTCTTAGTCCTCGGTGCTTGCCATATCAGTCTCTCCCTCGTCATGGAATCTGGGGAGCTACAAGAAATAGGACAGTTAGTGTTGCTGTGCTGATGTGAAAACCAGGGCTGGCTTTAGGGCGGTGCGGCTGCACCGGGTGCTGATCTGGACTGGGGGGCACTGACCTCAGGGGGGGCGCTGTGTTTAGCAATAACTTATGAAACTTGTGATTTAAAAGTATCTGCCGAGAAGGTCCTTGGGCGTCCAGCCTTCAGCAAGCAATTAAAATGTCAAGATATCTCTTATGATTAATGTTCCTGCTAGGGAGAGATATGGGCGCTATAAAGTAGTGAAGAGTGTTAATATGCCTGTTGCAAAGAACTGAACTATATTTCAAGTGGATAGTTGAGTGGATTGCCTTTACAAGCACCTTAAAACAAATGAATGTAAGTGACAAGGGGGCTATGGAGAGATGAAAGGCACATTTGCGGGGTGGTAGTGAGGGAATCCGAGGAGGTGGTGCATGTACGCACACGCACCTGTATGGCTGACCATAGCCGAGGTGATAAATAAAATGGAGCTGCTGCTTCCAGACAGAGACTTGTGTGTCCGTGGTCCTCAACACTCTACACTGACGACGGAGGATTGGTCCCTTTCACAGACTATCATGAGCCATATACTCTGTTGTAAGGAAATGCCTCTTTTTTGCATGTTCACCCCCACATTTTTGAACTGTTGCTGCTGGTTTTTCGACTATCAGAGTGCACTGAGGCCTGCTAACCAGACCTCAGTGCCTGACTTATTTATAAGTCTATAGTAGATGGTACCCAGGGCATTTAAAGCAGATTGTCTGCTCAGGGTTACATCATTATTTGTGCTACCCTTTGTGTGACAAGACACAAAATGGCTCCCAGCCTGGCAATGCAGACTGGAAGAACTGTGTTTTCACTGTCAGTTCGACTTAGCCATTTATACCAATAGCAAAGCTACCCTGTCCCTTAACATTATAAATACGTCTCCCCCAAGGAAGGCCTACTGAGCTCTATGCCAGGGAGCTGTATTTTGTTAAGTGATATATATATATATATATATATATATATATATATATATATATCAACAGCAACACTTTCAAATTGTAGTTTTGCTGTGGGTAAAGTTGATAGCCCCATTGGCTAACGCAGGGTTACTGGGGGACCTACCTACCCGGCTAACTTTTGACTGGGACTACCAAGCTGGGTCATGTGAGGTACCAAATTAATCGTGAGATTAAATGTGATATGATGCTCAGGTCGAAAATTAATGTCACTATTAATGGTTGGCCACTTTTAGAAAAGTGACCACTCTGTGCTCTACTCATCCAGTGGCTTCACAAAGGCCCACACACACAAAGACAGCTCTCTGACCCCTTGGGGACAAAGGGTCAGGCCCAGGGACAAAGGCAGTGCACAGTGAGGTGTCACCTTCTCTGCCAGGTTTGCCACTTGGGGATTAGCCTGGAGGCATCCTTCAAAGGGAAAACTGCCTTGGATGGGCCACCTGGCCCAACACCACTGGGCAGGATGTCATTTGCCACTGTAGACAGCGTGGAGACAGGGCCAGGGAGGTGCAAGTCACGACCCAAACAAGTTTTACAGGGGGCATGTTGTCCCCAGGTAGCCACACCTCTTGGGTGAGCTACCTAGCTCTGGACGATAGAGGAAGGGTCATGCCATCTTGAAGGGGGGATATCCAGATGCTGCACATCACAGAACGTCATCACTAGGTAGGAGGGAACCCAGTAGCCCATTGGCTAGTGACCACATAATCTCCTTGGGGCTCTTTCCTGGGATAAATATGGCAACCCTGGCATGTTGGCCCTCAGTACTCACTGGACCTTTAAGAGGATGAGAAGACCACTGAGCACCCTTTGGAAGCACTCAAAGAGAGGCTGCAACATCGGAACAACTGCACCTGCTGAAGACTCCAAGGGTCAGTTGGCTGGGCCCCCGAGAACAGTACTGGGGATATTAAAACTGAAGGAGCCCAAGTAGCACCTCTGGTAGCCACCACAGAAGTCTTGCAGCTACCGGATGCTGGGCACCCCCAAGGAAAATTCAGAGATAGCCAAAAGATGCACCGAGTCAGCTGAACTTGAGAGTGTTGGTTGTGTGTCTGGATTCGTCACCTGAGAGGGACACAAAAGATTTGCCCCATGACTGCTGTGTTGCAAAAGCACAAGGTCTGTATCGGGAGCCCTTGGAACCCTGCAAAGAGGACTTCGTGGAACCCTGACATCCATGGACAGAGTCGCTCCCACTCACATGTGAATGAAGGGCTCAAACAGACTTCACGCCCGTAGACCATACAGCACCAGAAGCATCCTTGAGCATCTTTGAACCTGCATCCCTCAGCATCAGGACCACTTCATTATAGTCTATTGTGTTATCCTGTAAAGTTTGGATCTTGCTCTAAAAATGCTCTGGTGGCCAGGTAACTGTTCAAGGTATCATCTCTGGCCCCCTGGACCCTTGTCCTGCCAGACTTGGTCGCCTAACTCAGGCCAGAGTTGTGGAACTAACATTTCCAAACTTTTCAAAAGTATCTAAAATTTGTGTTGACCAATGCTTGTTGATGCTAAAATGATTTATTTGTTTATAATTCTATATCTCCAGAACCCTCCAGTGGATTTTGATGATCAAGGTCTCTAAAAATTCATAAAAATCTAATCTGTCTACCTGTTGTCTTGTTCTTTCATGTTGTGTGAATTTCTTATTTTGTTGTTTGGTGTTGTTAAACGCATTACACGTTGTTCTTTTGCTAAGCCTTACTGCTTGCAATCACACCTACCCAGGGTTGAGCTTAGGGTTAAACAAATATACCTGACTGGACGCAAGATGGTATTTGGGAGTGTACCGCACGGTAGAGCTATCAGCCATACAATATAGCATACCCCAATGCCTCACACCTATGCTTGCCTTCCATCCACACCTACAAGTGCAGCAACCCATCTCCTCTGACACTCACCTGAATGCTGGACTGGCATTGCCTGCACTACTGTTAGAGCTGAGAAGATGATGGCACCTCCATTGGCGCCACTGAGCCTGCTCATCATCCGGAAGGAAGCCTGCAGCTCATCAGTCTTATGGAGTGTGCTCAGAAATTGGAACACATCCACCATCTCTCCCAACTGCAGAGCCGCTTTCCCTTTTGATAGGGCCTGTGGCAGCATTGCGCTCATCTGAAGGGAACAGCAGGGAAGCACAATCCTTCCCAACAAGTAAGTCATGCTGCTGTCATAATTACTTATGTGCCACAAGAGAAGTCGATGGGATGGGGAAGAGATTGCTCCTGTTAAATTTGTAGGGGAAGAATTCTATAAACCTGTTGAGAACCTTCTAGGCACAGGACTGAGCAAGACTATGATCCAGCCATTACCACCCTTATTGCACACTTTGATCAGCATCTGAACCTGGACTGTGAGCGGACTGTGAGAGCCTAAGGGAAGTGGCCAGTACCTCTACCAACAGACAACGAGCTCAAAGAGGTCAGAGCTCAAATTATTCAGGGGTGAAAGTTGTAACTGTTGAGACAGATAATTCTGCATCAGCTAGGGATAAAGCTAGAAGATAGCCTAATACTTTCAGGGTCACATGAAGTACCCAATAGCAGAGGGGAAGTAATGGAAGTGGCCATTGCCAGAACAGAGACATTATCAAAGACTTTCAAAGCCTGCTCCAGGGATTGGGATGCTTACAATGCACCTCCGCCAAACTACATTAACAGGTCAGTGAACCGCACAGCCCATAGACACCAACAAATACCCTTCCACCTGTGGCCCCAGGTAGAAAAAATAGGTAGAGCATCTGGAACAGTTAAAAGTCATTGGAAAAGTCAATGAGCCCACACATTATGTGTTACCCTTTGTTATCACGACAAAGTTGAAACAGTCTGGAGCGGTACGAATGTGCATTAACATGAGGTTACCCTACTGAGCCATGTGGGTGTATGGCACATTACGCCCACAATGGACAGTATCACTGCGGACCTTAATGGGGCATAGTCATTTCCAAACTTGATCTTAATACTTTTTATCCCCAGTTTCCTTTGGACCCAGCTAGTATATATTTCACAACATTTTCTACCCATCTTGGCTTAAGGGATAATATTGGCAGCTGAAGTGTTTTAAAATGCCATAAGGTAGACAATATCAGTCCTAAAAGACATTAACATCAGGGATGATATCTTCATCTATTACATAATCCTGAAGTAACATCATCACGTAATAAGACATTATGACAACCCAAAGACTGAAAGAACAAGGTTTGACCCTCTTCAAAGGCAAGTGCTTTTTTTCAAGAATGAGATTGAGAATCAGGTTGAGTTTTTCAGATATATCTTGTAGGAAGCTAGCTCTATATGTATACTATATTGTGCACTGAGTCCAGGGGTTCTCCAGAGGCTTAACAGAGGCTAAAGTAGGTAATACTAATGCTCTCTTTTGTGGTAGTGTGGTCGAGCAGTTAGGCTTATCAGAGGGTAGTGCAAAGCATTTGTCGTACACACACAGGCAATAAATGAAGCACACACTCAATGACTAACTCCAGGCCAATTGTTTTTATATACCAAACATATATTTTGTTACTTTTCAGGTAAGTACATGTGTTAGTATCAGACATATGTATCAACACCACTTTGTTTCAATTTGACAAGTTAAACGGTTTTCGAGAAAATAGCAAATATATGTTTTAAAAATTGACACTGCAATTTTCAAACACAGTTCTGGGGGGGAAGAAAAGTTTGCAAAGTTTCAAGGTAAGTTCAAGACTTACAGTTCTCATCTCCGGAAGTTAGGATGTCCACAGGTTGGGGTTCAAGTTCACCCAAGACACCCACCACCAGTAACACGGGGCCAGCCGGGTGCAGAGGTCAAAAAATGATGCAAGTTTTAAATTGGAATCCTATGGAGACTGGGGGCATTCAGAATCAGGCCTGCTTGCAGATAAGTACCCGCGTCTCCGGAAGGCAGACCTGAGGGGTTTAGGTGAAAACCGGTTGAGGTGGGGGGGGGCACAGGTCAGCACCAAACACACATCCACAACAGTGGAGGGACGGCCGGGTGCAAGGTGCAAACACAGCATTGGGCTCCCAATGCTTTCCAATAGGGGGCCCAAGGAGTCACAAAGATGCTGCAGACTAAGTCCTTTGGGTCGGTTCGGAAAACTACAGACTGGACAAGGAGGAGGGCCACTGGACAATGCTGGACTGGTTGTCGGATTCGCCAAGGCCAGGGGCCTGCGGGTGCAGAGGTACCCTTGGGCATTGGGTATCTTCGTCCGGTTCCCTCGCGGTCAGGAGAGTCCTCCGGATTTAGGCTGCAGGCGTCGTCATGTTGGACAGGAGGTGTCAGCCCAGGGTGGACACTAGGTCAGTATCTCCTGGGGACCAGCTCTAGTCGGGTAGGCGACCTGGACATTGGCAGTGGGCGTCGGATACAGAGTGGCAGGACTTGTGGATCCGGGACGGTCCTGAAGTTCTTCGTTGGAGTTTCTGTTAGGACAGGGCAGCTGTCCACAGGAGATTTTGCTCCTCTGGGGTGCAGGCAGTCCTCTTGAGGCTTTTAAGAGGTCACTGGCCCAACAGGATGCGTAGCCTTCTTGTAGCAGGGTTTCAGAAGCTGGAGATAGGTCTTTAGGGCTGGGGCCAAGTTAGTTGCTGTCTTCAGTATACTCTGTTAGGGGTCATCTTAGCAGTCTTTCTTCTTTGTTTTTGTCTTCTTCTTGAGGTCGCCAGGAATCTTGTGAGCTGAGTTCAGGGAGGCCGTTAAATCCTAGATTTAGGGACGTTAGAAGGGTCAGGGGCAGTAGTCAATGGCTACTGTCCCTGAGGGTGACTACACCCTTCCGATGTCCCCACCCTTTGGGGAGGGGAACACAGACCTAACCCTATTGGTCCTTGTCCTCCAAACCAAGATTGAGGATTTTGCAAGGAGGGGGTCACTTCAGCTCTGGACACCTTAGGGGTCGTCCCAGTATCAAGTGGTCACTCCTCCTTGTTTTCCCTAAGTTTCCCACTGGACTTGCCGCCAAAAGTGGGGCTTTGTCCGGGGAAGTGGGCATCTCCACTAGCTGGAGTGCCCTGGAGCACTGCAACAAGAGGCCTGAGCCTTTGAGGCTCACCACCAGGTGTTACAGTTCCTGCAGGGGAGAGCACCTCCACCCAGTGCAGACTTTGTTTCTGGCCACAGGGAGCACAAAGGCTCTCACCCCATGTGGTCAAAAACTCATCTGGAAGTGGCAGGCTGGCACAGACCAGTCAGTCCAGCACTAGAAGTGTGGCTGAAATACAGGGGGCATCTCTAGGATGCCCCCTGGGTGCATTTTCCAATACATCCAACACTGGCATCAGTTTGGGTTTATTGTGCTGAGAAGTTTGATACTAAACTTACCAGAGTTCAGTGAAGCCATTATGGAGCTGTGGAGTTTGTAATGACAAACTCCCAGCCCATATACCCAGTATGTCCACACTGCACCTACAATGTCTAAGAATGGACTTAGACACTGTAGGGGCATATTGCTCATGCAACTATGCCCTCACCTGTGGTATAGTGCACACTGCCTTAGGGCTGTAAGTGAGGGGTGATTTACCTATGCCACAGGCAGTGGTTTGTGGGCATGATACCCTGAGAGGGGTGCCATGTCGACTTTGACTTTTTCTCCCTACCAGCACAAACAAGCTGTAAAGGCAGTGTGCATGGGCTTGGTGAATCCCCCAGGGTGGCATAATACATGCTGCAGCACTTGGGGACCTTCCCTGGCCACTGGGCCATTGGTACCATGGGTACCTTTCACAAGGGACTTAACTGTGTGTCAGGGGTGTGCCAATTGTGGGAACAATGGTACAGTTTCGGAAAGAACAGTGGTGCTGGGGCCTGGTTAGCAGGATCCCAGCACACTCTCAGTCAAGTCAGCATCACTATCAGGCAAAAAGTGTGTGGGGGGGTAAACCATGCCAAAAGGGGCACTTTCCTACATATCAGAGGTGATCTGTAATGTCCCTGCCCTGTCAAACGCAACTGAAGTAAGAAGCTTCCTAGGCATGGCTAATGATTGCAGGAGGTTATGGCGAACTTGGCTACACTGTCTGAACCACTGAGGGCCTTGATGAAGGCTAAGGAGGGAAGTAGGACAAAAAAAGCATTCACCAGTATTAAGAAAGCATTACTTAATGACATGCTTTCTTTCACCCTTGGGAAAAGGACTGAACTTGTGGTAGATGCTAACCTGGTAGGTTTAGGAGACATCCTGGTACAAGAACAGGGCGGAGATGGATGGTCACTCATCGTTTATATAAATAGAACACTGACAAACACAGAGACCAAGTATACCCAGCTAGAGGGAGAAGCGCTGGCTATCAAGTGGGCATGTCCGCACGTCAACTTATATATATACCTAGAACAGGGAGTTGTGGCTGGCGACAGAACATAATTCACTTGTCAATCTATTTTCAGGGGCTTCACAACATCCCCTACCGTGCAATCAGAGATGGGTGGTCCAATTTCAGCAGTACAATTTCACAGTGGTATAGTGGCCAGGGTTTAGCAACCACTCTACTTGTTAAGACATGTGCCATCTCCCAGGTTAGGGGTAGCTGCAACCAGCGATGAAGCAGAAGATTCTATCCACATAGGGGTGCGAGGGGCCTGCCCAGGGACATGACAGCAGATACATTTGCAGAAGCCTCCACTGAAAACGAATGCATTCAAAAGGCAGGGTACCTCATGCAAAAGCATAAATGGAAACATTTCCTGTGACACGCCCACCTCTAGAACCCAGCAGACATGATAATGTTCCCCACAGCTTTTGGGAGTGAGGGAAGACTTGATTACCCATGAAGGAGGGCTGCGTCTGTGGGGACACCATAACACACCATTACAACAAGCACTGCAGAAGAGGATCATTGACTGTGCACCAACATCACCAGGGTATTGCAAAAATGCAATCAAAACTGAAAGAGAAGTTGTGCTTCCTGGGGATGCATGAGGCGGTAGAAGACCAAATAAAATCATGGCAAGTTTGTCAGCAAATGAGTGGAATGATCCGTACATCTCCAGTGATAACGGATGAACCCTTTCTGATACTATGGGTGAAAGTCAGCATGGACTTTGGTAGCTGTCCGGATGGATGACTAACACTAGTGTTTATTGATGGACATTCATAGTTTCCTGTAGTAGAATTCACGGAGTCAACAGCCATGGACAAGATATGTCTGCTGGCTAGAGAGGACATTTGCCACAGCTGGGCTGCCTACTGAGATCAAAACCAACAATGGACCTCCGTTTCAAAGGACTGAGTTCAATGACTACCTAAGCTACCTCAGGATCAAACAAAAGAAACTCATGCCACAGTGGCCTCAAACCAAAGGGGAGCTTGAACGCTTTATGCGCACCCTCACTAAAGCTCTAGAGAATGCAGTGGATCAAAGGAGGAGCTAGAATGAAACCTATATTGGAGTCTTGAGGAGGTACCACAATACGTTGCACAATACCACCCAAGTAACGCCCCCCATTGCCCTGATGATTGGGAGAAAGTGAGGGAAAGAGAGGAACTGGAAACCTGGCACAGACAGAAGGACCGACATGGAGTCAAACCCTGGAGCCAAAAATGCAACCTGAAACTGAATCTGGCTCAGAGCCAGATTCTACAAGATCATGTTGTAGAATCTTATTGACTGCAAAGTACATGACTAACGTAAAGGGATCTAGTGAACCACTTGACCCACATGTGAAGGGGCCTCGCTGCATGCACCCATATGGCTGGGTGCAGGTGAGGTGATAAATAAAAGGGAGGGGAAACCCTCAAAGTCACTGTCAGACACAGGGTAGTGTGTCTGAGGCCCTCATTGCACGCAGTGCAGTATGCTGGCCTAGCACTTTACAGTCTGATGGGAATTGGTCGCACTTGAAATGTTAATCCCTTAATTCCTGTGCACTAGTCCACCCACACTCACATTCCATTTAACAGTTGCTCTCTCTCCATTAGCCTGTGGTTGTGGGTATAGGGAACCCCAAGACCACTACCTCTGATATATAACAGAGGAGTAGGAGTGGTGATATGCAATAGACTGTATAGCCAATTTCCATGGGAAATACATGAGTTTTCTAGGGCAGCTACATTTTCCAGAACAAAACCCTGGCTGCCAAGGGGATTACTGCTAACAAAACAGCCTGGGAAGTTCATTGAAACTTACTGTGATTTACCTCATACTATGGTTTACTAACAAAGTAAACACGTAAGAGAAATAACTTCCACTGGCATAGGAAAAGCAGTATTATCCCCTGGCACCTACAAGATCAGTGGTGTACAGGAGTAACGTGACAGTTTTCTCTGTTCTTCCATATTGCACTCATCATGAACTAAACTCAGGTCCCAGATTTGTTTGCAATATAAATTCATATCTGGGTTGAGGCACCGCTCATTGGTACGAGAAGACTCTGATCCACTGTGCCCAACCTCATGAGACAGAGAATAAATACCCCCTCTCTGATTTATCTGTATAAAGGCGGGAACTGCTGAGCCACTTGTTCTGGTTACAAGTTCTCATTGACCAAGGAGGAGGTGCTCCACAGAGTAACCAAAAGACTGCTGTGGCTCCAAAGCAGGTGTCTGTTGACACCCAGCTTGGTGAAGGGACAACACCTGGAGTCTGATATGAAAGGAGGAACTCTCTCCCTGTCCTGAAGCCCCTGAAAGTCTCCTGCACGTGAAGAAGAGTAAAGGGTGGATCCAACCCTGCAAGAAGAGGCGATTGCCAGCATGGACAAGAGGAAACTAACCCCAAAGATACAGTCCATACACAAGAGGCTCCAACAAACGTGACTGGCATGCTCACAACCCTGAGGTAGTCACAGTTGCTGAAGCTGCTAGCTGGTGACACTTGCCTGAAGTGTGCCCAAATGGACTTAAAAGCAGGTAGCCTGTAGCACGTGCCCAAGGACTACACCGCTGAACCAGAATTCTGCTAGCCTTTGGCACTTGCTCTAAGCGTGCCTGAGCAGACTATGACATTGTGACCCTGAGTGTAGTTTGCCCGAGGCTCTGAACTGAGGTGCGCACACTTGGATTGTCCCAGCCACCAAGTAAACTGCAAGCACCCAACTGCTGAAAGGCAGTATTGTGAGCTTATCAGACTGCTAAGAAGCCTTGACCCAGAGACTTGCCCAGGTGTGTAGTCTGTTTGACATCCAGTATGTGTGACATCGGAACTACCCCACTACCAAAGTAGAGGAATCAATGATCTCTGGCCACCACCAATTCACAGTGAGCCTGAATGAGAGCCTGCAAGGCAGCCAGCAATACTGACAACAAAAGTTACTGGTAAAGGAGATTGTTTCGGATTCACCCACATACTTTGAATCTTTCTTGAAAAGAGTGGAAGGGCAAGGATTGATGCGTGCTGCAGCCTGAGTCACAGGTTAGTGAGATTGACTACACAAGACTGAGAGACTGAGTGCATTGTTCTGCGTTAGTGGAATAACACTGGACCTGTGCCTGAGACCACATACAGACTACTCTAAGCCACAGAAGGCAAGTAAGAGGGCTAACATTTGAAGTACCCTTGCTTTAGGTACAGTGTCCCTACCTCAATGACTCAGAATACCTGCATCAGGTAGTGTGTAGCATTTTGTTTTAAAGTGCATTGAAGTAGTTTCTTTATAATAAAAAATAAAGACAAGCACTGGGTTGGACAATCAGGTATTGCACTTGTGGGTAATTGTGGAGTGCTGAGTTTGTTGCACCCCCACACTAACCTCCCTGAGAAGCCTGTCATTCATCGCTGCCAATGAGAGTGAAGTGTTGAAAGGGTTGTAGGTTGCCAAGTTTCCATAATCGCAGTAGGATGGACCCTGAAACATCAGAGGATTATGACTCCAACCTCCGCAGCTGGGGATCCGAAACCCCTCCTTGCCCTATGCCCCCCAGAACAGGGTCCGACAACAATGAACTCTTTGACATAGAAAAAAAGCTTAGGAATCAAGACTTTATGTGTGGCTTCCTACAACTACTTGATTATAGCACTATGTTATCACCTACACGGTTAAAAGAGAAACTTTCTTTTAGACCTTTTTATTGTTTTCTAGCTATAATTATAACAAAGCACAGCCTAATCATCAATACTACAAAAAATGTGAAGTCTTCATCGCCATAGAAAAAAGAAACCACTGAAAAATGCTAAACTTAGTGTGGAAATCACATAACTGATATCTTGCTTGAGAAATAATATGTCAACTGGTATTTGTTCAAAGTATGAAGAAGCCTGGGTTGATCTGCATGAATCAGTCACTTCAAATGATTTGCACTAATTTTGGTCCTTGTTAAACCTTGGCATGCATGTCATAACAGCATATGATTACTATATTTCCTAAAACAAGTGAAAAACCTTTATTAACCAATTATATGTGAATGGCCAATTATGTTTTTACTTACACGGAGATGAAATGACAACAGGAGTACTTTCAATTATTCAAGCAGAAGTCCTGGCACTAATAAAAGGTTGAACATCTTTGTGTTCACCAGGTCCTAATGGGATCTCAGTTGCTATATTTATGTCGTCTCCAACTGCCTGGAGCACAATTTTAAGGTCTGTGTTTGACAATACCTTTCTAAGTAGCCAAATTCCAGCCTCATTAAAGGGTTCAGTTACACAACTGATTTATAAGCTAGGACCGATACCACAACCAAGCATCTATTGTTTAATCGCCTTACTAGACTCAGATGGAACATTCTTTGCCAACTTGTACACTTGCTGAGCAAACCCCTCTAATGGGTTTCTGACCAAAAGATAAATTCTCCCAAACAGGTTTGAGATCTCATTGTTCTACCATAGATACCATGATGGTCTTATGGACATTGGCAATCAATGTGCATAATATACATTATTCAATGGCCTTTGATAAAGTCCTTATGAACCAAATATGGTGTAAACTGCAACCATGGAGTATTCATAACATTCTATTAAACCTTCTAATAAGTCACATGAAGAAACCTGGGTGCAAGTCAAATTAACAGGCAGCTTGGGTTTTAAACCAAGAATCCCAACGACACATTGCTTAAAACAAGGCTAAAGAGACATTTGCTCATTACGATGGATACTCTCCAAAGTTTGGACAAGAAGAGTAGCCATCTAGCAAATTCAGATGATTTGGTAATCTTGTCCTTGACCCAAATGGGCCTTCAACGACAGTTAAACCAGTAAAATGACTGCAGTGATTCAAATGTGATTACAATTAAAATTATGTAATTTGGATAACCTAAGGCAAGATTTAATTGGATCCTAGCCACTACATTCCAGAAGAAATAGACATAAAATATTATATAATAATTTTAATGTCTAATCAAGTACACCAGATACTTAATCTATCTTACCCAACACTAAGAACCTGCACATGCCATATGCAGGGCAACATCAGAGAGTGCTGCTTGCCCAGGGCATGGTAGCCCATCTCAGTTTTCATAAGGTAGAATCACTATACCCTTGTCCAAAATATCTTTCCAAACAACATAATTTCCAAGGGTATGGCCTTCAGGGGTCAAAAGTGTCAGCGTACAAGAAGCTGGCCTCTATTTCTTTACTTTAATGAGGGGATCCCACCCTAATGCTCCTCTCGCCTTGCCACGGATATTATTTGACAACATTTGGTACAAGAATGTTTTTGTTAGTATTGCCTCCTTTTGTTAGCCAGTGCTAACAAAAGATCCTAAAGCATATAGGAGTGGTAAAAACCTCAGCAATGGCCATGGCAGGGCTTCAAGGTTTTACCTTAAGAGTGTTTGAGGCTGGGGCAGTACTCATTATTACTTCACGATAGCTGGCGTTGCTTATCTAGCGTGAGGCTCTTGTAGCGTGGGTCTGGAATCAGACAACATTCCTTGGCTTATCATTGATCAAATGGGTGTGGCGTATATTTCATCCCCCTTCCAGGTAACCTGGATTTCAATAAGTTAGTCCAAACGTGTGTTTAAATAAGGTTAGTTTATAATAATAATAATTGTGCTTGAAATGTGCATAGCTACTTCGGAACAAAGTGTCCCAGCACTGTGGGGCCATAGGAGCCTGTTCTACAGAAAGAGACAGCAAATTCCACAGTGTCAAAGCTAGAAAGCTAAAAGAGCTGCCGCCACGGCACACTCTTCGAACTTTTGAGATACAAACCCTCCTGGCTTTGTCAAAGCTTTATAACAGTAGCAGGAGCCTTGAAGGAGATGCTCTGCTTCACAGGAAGCCAGCGTAGCTTAGCAAGTGAAGATGCCATGGAGACGTGTTTCGGGAAATTGAGCAGCAGATGAGCTGTCACATTCTGCACTCGAGTTGCATCATGCAAGACTGTGACACCCCCAGGTACAACATGTTACAGTAGTCCAGCCTCGAGATGAATAAGGCCTGGGCCATAGTTTTCTTTGTAGGTTCTGGGAGCAGGTCCAGGATCTTTTTCAGGGTCTTGAGGATTCCAAAGCATTTCCCAGCCAACACTGTGATTTGGCTGTCAAAAGACAGCTTCTGATCAATCCAAATCTCCAGGTTTTTAACCTTGGGCTTGGGGCTGGGTAAAGGGCCAAGAGTTTCAGGCCACCAAGAGGACGACTGATGTTGGGTTGTTTGCTCAGGATCAAGACCTCTGTCTTCCCTGCATTCAACTTTAAACAAATTTGCTCTATCCACTCGGTAACCTCCTCTAGACTCAACCTGTTTGAAGAAGCCGTGTCAGCAGCATCCTGGGAGAGGGTGATGATCAGTTGAGTATCATCATCATAAGTGATCAATGTGAACCAATGACGTTCAATGATCTTAGCCGGGGGGAGCATGTATATAATAAATACATTTGGACTCAGGGAGGAGCCATGAGGTACTCCCTGCTGCTGGTTAAACACTTTAGAGTTGTGTGGTGTTTGACACACCTAAAAGGTGCATCCCTGTAAAAAGGAGGCAACCCGCCACCAAAAGGTATAACAACATAGTTATTTCTTGCACTCAAATAATGTGTACTTTACTTCATTTCATTTTGTCCATAGCAAAACTATATCCACATGACCACCTAACTGCCCAGATTCTATCAGCATTGGAGTCTGCAAATGTTTTTTTTCTTTTTAGCATGACATTTATGCAGGCTTGCCTTTACTACCTTTGAGGATTGTGTTGTCAAGCAACACATTTATTTTGTCCCAGAGTGAAGACTATGACTGGCAGAACTTCTTATTTGCTGGAGATAGTCTGTGGGAGCACAATAGAGAGTTAGGAACATGTTGCCTAATACAGGCGTTTCCTACTCGATGAATTCAGCATATAATTACCTTGTCCAACTGTCCTGCCTCGGGGCACTTATGAATGACGCTATGTGTTGTTTGTTTTGCATTCTGAGTATTGCAGCCGAGATCACCATCCAAAACCAAGTTTCAACACTTTCCTGTTTGGCTCTGAGTTCTCTCTTTATTAGCTCTGCGATTCACGATTGAAGGTAAGTAAACATTTTATCTAGTGTGGAAATAAGTCATCCACTCAGAAATTACTGCTGATGTCCGCATAATATTTGGTGCATTGTTTTTATGATCTTTGTAGATTGACTACCTCAAACACGAGAAATGAGTTTCGGTATCAGCAAATCAAAATTCAACAGCATCCTCTACGTTTATTTCCAAACTGTCATATTGAGAAAATTCTGAGTTGGTTATCCATCCCACTTGTTGCTTGCCAGATTTAGCAAATATTATTGGAGTTAGGTAGGACTGTGTCAATTGATTATCCTGGACTTTAAAAAAAACATATTTTTCCTAGGTCAACTCATCGTGGTTCTCTTTTAGCGGCATCTTAAAAATAACAAAGAATATTGTTTTTCGATTTTTGGGGGTGTATTGTGTGTTTGTTTGGTGTAGATTGATGATAATTACAAATTCGCTAAAAGGATGCATGTTTGTACATTTCTTTGAAAAGCACTAACTGACCCATGAAAACAATGCCATGGTTTTCGAGGATTTCATGGTCCTTGATTGTGTTTATATGTATTTCCAGTCAATAACTTAAGTAAAATGTGTTTTAAAACAAATGAAGATATCATCAGCTGCCAACAGAGCTCCTGTACATGTACTTAAGAACCAATGCACTAACTATACCACTTCTTAGTGTTTATCTGCAATTTGATTCTCCGTGCATCAGCTTTATTAAGCTAAAATTTGTACCCTTTTACCTCCATTGATGGATCATTGTGAATTATGTTTTTTTTGTAAAACTCCACCCATTTCATGGTAGGCTTTTTGTCGCTGCTTCTGGCTGAGGTGTGAGAACTTGAACTAAACCAGAATAATTTTATTTTCTTCTTTTTCTTTTCGTCCCATGAATGTGTGAAGAGTTATATCTTTTCATCTTCTTAGACTCCTTTTGCACATTTTGGTGTATGCAACGTAACAAAAAACTCACGAACAGATACTCGTTGTTTCATTTTGAAGCCTTGACAAAACATTTTTCAAGAGTGAAACAGATTGTTACCCTGCTCTTGGAAATATATTTGTTAATCAAGATTTAAAACTAATCAGGATAATTCATTGACACAGTTCTGTTCTCAGAGAATATTGCCTATATATTTGGCAAAAACATGTGTAGCAGGGCATTCAAGTCAGATGTTTTTCAGTCTAACAGATTGGTTATGAAGAGGATTATTTACAAATGTAGAGGCGATGTGTTTTAAAAGAGATACAGACAGCCTCAGTCTCTGACAACACAGCAACAGCACGACATTTACAGAATGTTATACAAAAAACTGTGCACAACAATCACTGGTTCTGTCAAGTAGTACTGGTTCGGTCATGTTCACAAACCCTGAAATGTATATCTAAATAAATAGATGGAATTTCTTCTGGCATTGATTTATCCGATATGGGTATTGTGGGGGCTTTAGATGATATGAGTAATTGGTCTAATATTATTAATTTGGTGGCTCAATCGATTCTTAATTTGATGAATGCAACAGGACACAGGATAAAGAGAGAGACTAAAACCTAAATTGTTTTATACTAGTCACAAAGGTATTTTAGAGTATGTAAAATAGTATCCCTGGAGTATCCTTGTAGGTACTCTTATATGCCTTTGTGAATTGATCACAAAACATTTTATTGGGATTAGAACGGCAGTATTCAGGAAAAAAGCACATACATTTATTGCAAAGAGAAAGGATTGTGCCCTCTTTTGGGCTGACTCACAAAGGGATGTAAGAGTATATAAAAGAGTACTCACGTGGTACTACTTCCTTTACTCATGAATAATTTTGTCAAAAGTAGTATTTATATGCCTCATATTAGTCCTGGTGTTTTGTGTAACGATTTACTGCATATACTTAAAGAAGCTACTGAAAGTTGTGAATCACACTTTACTATAGCCTTACAGCCTGCCATAGCAGTATATACTGGCCGGTAAAGACTTCTTCAGCCTTATAGGCCCAAGCCAAAGGTGACGGCCTATGAGAAGGAACAATGCTTTAGTGGCTGGGATAGCCCGTAACAGCGGGCTGTAAGGCTGTTAAAACATTTGGTCACATGAAGGCAGAATGGCCTCCCACTAGACACAGGGCTTTTAAAAACCCTTGGGTCTCCAAAGTGTCACTTAATTTCACAGTCCCTGCTGTATGTGTTTCACAGTCCCTGCTGTAAGTGCCTGACAGATACTGCTGCAAGCAGAGCCATGGCAACACGCACACCCAGCAGGAGCAGTGAAAGGTGGTGGCTGAAGTTAGCCCCTGATTCTTCCTCGGCTCTGCCAAACTGCTTTTCTGTGCTTGGCAAAACCAAGGAAGACAGGAGCTGAGGAGAATTCCCCCTCTGACCTTCTGCAGCTCCATTGACACTGAGTGTTGGGAGGAGGCTCTCTGTGTTCCCTGGTCCACAGCCCTGCCCCTGTTATTCCCCTGTGCAATCCACATATCTTGGAGAGGCAGGGAAAAAGGAGTCTTAAAGACTGTAAATTAGGGCATTGCAATGTTCAAAGCAGTTGGCCTATATCAATATTTATAGCCTCATGTTCGCCCGTTATTATCCATGATGCTCTCAATAGTTCAGTGTTCTGATAATATAGACATATTGGGAGGCTGCTTTGCACAGAATTGCCTGGTGAGCACTACGGAAGTGGCTGCCCCCCCTGCACACACAAGCCTGTGCAGAGACCGAGTGCAGATTTCAGACAGCAGGCTGTATGTACATGCATGAGAACTGCTGTAGGGAGAAGATTTGTGTGCACCATAGTTGATATAAAGACAGAGCACATCCTGAGAAGGAACTAAGAGGCTTGTGTTCCATGTTTTATCCCACTTAGCTTCTCCACATCCAACTTCCTGGTTTCTGATAATGGACCCACATTCTCCAAGCTGCTGAAAGCCTGCCAGCTCCAGATGCTGAATGTGATGGAGCACTGCTGTTGTACTTTACCCTCTCTGTAGGGTCACCCCAAACTTTTTGTCTTCACTCCCTTCCTTTGCTGGCCTGTTTTTGCTGGCTTTATGACTTTGCGCACTTTACCACTGCTAACAAGTGCTAAAGTGCTTGTGCTCTCACCTTCATACATGGTAATATTGGCCTACACCTGATTGGCACATTTAATGTACCAATACATTCCTACAATATGTAACTACATGTACCCAGGGCTTGTAAATTAAATACTACTAGTGAGCCTGCAGCACTTGTTGTTCCACCCAATACAGAAGCACAATAAAACATGTCTCACACCTGACAATGCAGCCTATAGTACAGTTTTAAACTGCAAATTCGACCTGGCAAAATAAACCTTTGATAGGTCTAAACTTTCCTTTTAATACATATGTCACCCCTAAGGTAGGCCATAAATAGCCCCTAGGGCAGGGGCACTGTATTTAAAAACAAAGTAGAAGATGTCAAGTTTGGACTCAAATATATTGTTATTTAAAACCCCCTTTAATAGTAAAGTCAGATTTTAAGTCACAGTTCTGAAAATACCACTTTTAGAAAGTTAGCATTTTCTTGTCCTATTGGATGCCTGCTGCCAGTGTCCTGTGTCACAAGGCTGTGAATGGCTCTGCTGTTGGGATTTGTGTATTCCTCCCAGACAATGAGACAAAAGGGGACCATATGTTGGCGGGATGGGCCACCCTGTCAGGATGGCTGAGGCAGAGCTGTTCCCTGCCTCACTTATACTTTAAAGGGCATGCTGCCAGCACACACAAAAGACCATGACACTAGCCTTTTCTTGCTCCTCCTCCTCCCCCCCCCACCCCAAGATGTCTTGGAGCCTTGCCAGTGGAAGGAAAGGACTTGCCAGAATCAGATGTGGCGCTTGCTTAGAGAATCCTCATGCTTCGTAGGCTGGCACCAGGTATAAATATTAAACCCTCAGAACATCTCTTCAGTACACTTCTGGACCTATGAACACTACATAAGATGGACTGCCTTGTTCCCCAGAGGACTGCCCTGCTGAGTGAGCCTTCCTTGTTTTCCAGAGGACTGCCCTGATGTTACCAGAGAACTGTCTTGCTGATTGAGGCCTGCCTTGTTCCCCTTGGGACTGCCCTGCTGCTTGAGGCCTACCATGCTGTCTGAGATGGAAGACTGGACTTGCTCCCGCCATCTCAAGGTAACCTGAGTGACTCCAAGGGTCAGCTGGCTGACCTAATGGTCTGATATACAGGGACACAAAAAGCTGCAGAGGCCTCTCTGCAACTGCCCAACTGACCTGCTGCAACTGGACCCACCTGGACCTGTAGCTGGACCTACCAGAGCTCTGCTGGCCTCTGTTAGAGTGAGTCTCTGATTCCCAAGAGGTGCCTCCCCGGGTCCTGTACTTTTGGCTGGCATCAGGATTCACACCACTACAAGAAAAGGTAAAATCCTGAGGTTCTGGGATCTTCACAACCTCAAACGAGCTTGTTTGTGCTGAGATTCTGCCTTCAGTGACGACTGCAAGTGTGAATCTCCAGTGAACCCGACTCTTTGCACTACAGCGACCACCAACGATGAATAGCAATGTTAGATAGTCACTTCACACTACAGCAATGACAGACCATGGTGACGGCCAATACAAAGCTCCAGCAACAACTGTCCACGACGCTCGGCCTGTTTTTCATGCTACAGAAATGATCATCAACAACACTCTTCCTGCTTCTAGCAGCCTCTTCCACTGCAAACTGGACTCTTCGCGCCAGACTTTGAGAAAGTATCTTTTTCAGCTAGACTAACCTGGTCCCTGTATTGACCCGCGGTCCATTGTGGTCAGCCTGAACTTGTGACTTTCCCCTGGTCTAGCATGACCAGATGGCGCTTTGTGCTTTTAGGCACTATAACTAATAGTTTGAAATTGCATATCTACGGCTCCACTGACTGGAGTTTTGTTGTTTTTGTCTCATTTTATTTATTAACTGTACACTATTTTTCTAAATTGCTTTGGAATTGTTCTTAGGTTGTGTTGTCACTTTATTACTGTTTTTGTGGTACATAAACACTTTATGCTTTACCTCTACGTTAAGCATGACTGCTTTTGTGCCACGCTTCAATAGAACTAAGCCCAGGTTAATTAAGTGACTTTTGTGGTTCACTCTGATAAGGATTGTGGTTGTTGCTTAACTAGGACTCACCCCCTCTACCAATAACCCAATTTCCTAGACTGTGTCAAGGTGGGGGACTCTTGCAAGAGGACCTGGCATCCATGACCTCTTTGATATTCTGTCTCATAGTTGAGTTTAAGGTGTTTTTGTAAATGATGAGATGTGGCTCAGTGAGACACTGAGTCTGCACAGTAATGATGCAATCGGCAGCTCATATCTGAAACATTCAGATACCACAGTCTTGGCATTATGCTTGTTTAGCCTCTCTGCAAATACCTTTGTGGATACGGTTTACACAGTTCTACTTACTTACCTCTGAACTGCTTAGCTGTTTCCCCCCTCAACCATTCTTGTTGTACCATTTGACTTGGAGAGTGCATTGTGAAGACGGAAGTTGGAGAGAAAAATAAAGGGAAACTGATTAAAGCTCACAGACTCCAAGTTAGTTGCACTACTCTCTACAAGGGAGAGATGAGTGTACAAGTGACTAAGGGCAGAGATAGAGTGCGGCTCTCAGTGCCACTCTGCTGCCAAGCTTACCTTTACCAACAGGGGCTTGGATGTGGCGCCATCGTCATAAAGCCTTAGGAGCCCGTACAAGCTGCTGCAAGAAGAAGAGAGACACTGTTAGAGGCTCAGGCTGCAGCATGTCGCAGGGAGCCTCTGGCACAGCTTCCCATGGAAAGGAGTGAACAGTGGTCATGCAGTGCTTGTGACAACTGCCAGAGTACCGCTTGCCAGCTACGGTAATCCTGGACCCAGCTGTTGATGCTGGCCAGGGCCTCGCTCTCCTAGGCCATCATGCTGGGGCGGTCCTCCTCTGGCTTGCTCGCTTTTCCCTGCTGCCATTTTCTTTTCTTTATCCCAGAGACTGGTGGAGGTGGCAAAAGCTTTATGGAAGCACAGCCGCATGCTGCAGAGGACGCATCAGACTCCACCCAAACCTGCTTCCCGGGATCCAGCCATGAACATGATGAGCAGACAAAAAGAGAGAGAAACTGCTTCTCAGGGCGAAGCTGACATGGCACTGTCTTTTTTGGTGTTTTATTTTGCAACGGGCTGCCAGCGCAAAGCAAATGAAAAGCAAGACGGGATAGTAAAAAAGAAAAGCGGAACAGGCTAATGAAAAGAAATAGAGCAAGATGCTAGCACAAAGTTGTTGAAATTGAGTGTCAAACTTGCATGGCAAAACTACGCTGCTGCCGTGACCCATTGTCCCAGCCATTACCCATGCATAGGGAATGATGGATGGAGAAAATGAAAAGCGGGACAGGATAATAACAAAAAAAGCTTGCTCAGAGGAATGAAAATAGCAGCGTTCCTGAGGAGGGCTTGTTAATTAAGAAAAAAGAAGTTCCTAAAATGGTCATAAAATGAGGGATAGTGGAGTATACTTGGTCCCTGCTCTTGAGGAGGAGTAAACCCACGATGGGGCATGACAAATGCATGCTATGGAAAAATGGGGATAAAGACTAGGAGAGCGACGATGGAGGCAGCAAATGGGAAGGCTATGAGCGAGCTGAAGCCCACAAAAGTAGGTACAGCATGTCTCTTCGAACAAGCACATGCACTGTCTTCAGCTGAGACCTAAAATGGGGAGCAGCGGCTTAACTCCTCTGGAAGTGCCACACTACACCTTCCTGCTGACATGACAGAGAGTCCCTGAAGGGGTCCACAAAGACGTCCCACAAGGAAGGAGCTGTGGGCATGCCTGAGCCCTTACCGTCTTCAAAACAGTCATGTGCAGGTCAAGGTAATGTTATAATCTTTCTAATAAAACTTTGCGATCTGTCAGCTGAGACTGGGTATTTGGTAAAGTGTACCTTAGCAATAGGGGCCAGAAAGTCTATCTGAAGGACAGGGCATTCAATCTGCGCCCAAGATAGCCACCCTCAAAATATTCCACCAACCAATCTCATTTATCCAGTCACCCTTTTATGAGGATTTAGTAGCACAGAGGAAGAAGCAGAACAAGAGATTGCAAGACTATTAGAGGACAGGAGGAAGTTGAGGCCTTTTAGAAACGCCCCAACCCAGCCATAGGGGAAAAGCCAAAAAATGAGTCACTTGTTGCAGACAATCCTCAACCGGTCTCAGTCACATATGACCTGAAACAACTAAGACACCTTGTTCTTTTGCCACCTATTACCACTCGCAGGATAACCTGCCAACCTAAGACTGACTCTGCTGACATACAAGTTCCCACCCATGAGATAAAATGAAACCCTAAGGAGCCTTTGTTCAAATAAATCTGATCAGATTTACTCCAAACAAGTCCAACAAGGGCTTGAGGGAATACTGAGAAACTGAAAACTCCAATGACCTATAGTGGATCTCAAGCTGAGAGCGAGGCAGACAAAGTGAAGAAGCATAGATCCTGTCATGGTGAACAGGAGGAACGTAGATGCGAATTCAAGGTACACAGCACCTGACGGTTTGTGTAGTGAGAATCCTATCCAGTTGAAAACGTGTATGCCAGCTGTAATGAGCTATTTCTAGAGTTGAAAAATCCAGAGCAAAGAAACGTTTTTTATTGCAAATCTGCAACCACCTTCATGATGTGAACCTCGAGATGCCTTGACAAATAAAATGCTGCAGTGCTCCATGACAAGGTTGGCAAGTGCATAATTAGGCCTTAAGGTACTGCATATATACAAAGTACTAAATCAGATGGTTGGTGCAGTTGCTCCTCCTTAGAGTGTATTTTTGTAGTTATTTCTAGCATTGATTTTCCCCTTAGCAACCAGTATTCAACTGTTAAAAAACATACTTGATGCCTAGTAGTTTGTACTAGAGCAGTTTTAGCCAGCTTACTATCTAAACAATCGCTAAACAAGCTATTGCCGTAAAAAAATGTATAAAGAATCCCAAGAAAGCCTGACCATATGCCCTGCAATTTGCATGCCCTCTGCCAAGTGAGCCATTGTACTGGCATATGATTTGATGGAGAGTTGTTAAATATTATACATGGACATTTAAATAGTCGGATGAAAGCTTTATAAACTCTTACAAGAAAGTTGTATAAGTCCACAAATCCTCTCTTAGAAACTCAACTCTGTGGTGTTATGGTTTCCCCTCTCCTTCCCCAACACAAAATCTGCACATAATGACCCCAAATATTTTAAAACTAAAATTAAGTTAGTCAAACACTTTTGTAATATTTGTATTGGACATGCCTAAAATATCATGAATTTGTGTCTGATGTATCACTATTATTCCCAAACATGGGACGTGCAGTTTTCACACAGACAGATTTATAAATGGGAATGCAATTTGTGATGTAATCTATGTATTAATTGGTCATAGCACAAATTGTGTATTCACAGGAAGAAATCATGTCTCCTAAGTGACAGAATTAATTTGTCATATAGGCCCTCATTCGACCTTGGCTGTCTTTTTCAAAGACTGCCGAGGAACCTCCGTGCTGAAGACCGCCAGTGCAGGCTGTTTTACGCGTGGCATATTATGACTGCTGGCAGCCCTCTGTCCTTTTTCGGACAGAGAGCCGCCAGCAGCCATACTGGCGGTTGGCGGGGAAGTGGAGGCTGCTCCACCTCCACCGGCCCATCATCAGAACACCGCCCACCGAATCACGTTCCATAATTCGGTGTGGCGGTGTTCTGGTGACGGGGAGCTGGCGGCGGAGCAGCCCCCATGGATCCTGTCCCCTCCCGGAGGATCAATGGACAAGGTAAGTTAATCGTCCGTTAGGGGAGGGGGGCAGGGGGATGTTGTGTGTTGTGTGCGTGCATGGGGGTGTGCGTGTGAGTATGTAGAGGGGGTGTGTGAGTGCGTGTATGCATGCGGGGGTGTGTTGTGTGTATGGGAAATGTGTGCGAGCCGGTCTGTGTGCATGTCTGTTTGTATGTGTGCGGGTATGTGTTGTTGCAGTGTATGTGTGCGTGTAGGGGTGTGTGTCTGTACATGTTGGGGGGATGGGGAGGGGGTGTGTGTCTGGGCATGTTGGGGGTGGGGAGGGGTTCCTGCCACCTTTGGTGGGTGGCAGGATGGGTGAGGGGTGTTGGGGGAGGAATCGGTGGGTGACGGAGGGGGGTGGGGGAGACCCTAATTAGTTCCAGGGAAGGAATTCCGTGGCACTGATAGTGCCTACCGCCATGGATTTTGTGGTGGTTCCAAACCACCCAAAATCCATGGTGGTATGCAGGGTCGTGATACCGCCGATGGTCTGGTGACGGCCGCCCGGCTGGAGACCAAAGTCTCCAGCCCAGCGGTCGTCACCGCCCTGCCGGATAACCATGGCGGGAACCGCCATGGTCATAATTCCATTTTTTTCCCGCCAGCCTGTTGGCAGTATTACCCCCACTTCTCCCCCGTCCGCCAGGGTTGTGATGAGGGCCATAGTCCTTTATGATGCGTTGTGAATGGCTGCCAGTGGAGGTGTGGAAGCCTGCAAGGGTCCATCCCTCCATTTCCTGTCAGAAATGGAGAACATTTTTAGGTGGAGTCTACCAGACAGCACATGCTCTGTCTGTTGCAAGGAATATTGTGGCTTACTATAAACAAATGGTGACTGGTGCCCACCCATTGCTTACCATTGGTTGGTTTTCCCTGTCACTCATTTGTGTGCTTCTTATTTGTGTACCAGCTTTTCAATCTTGTGTTTGTCCCTCCCATGGATTATTGCCTCTTTAACAAGTGTGTTTACCTTGTGTCTGTGTTAGAGACCTACTGTTTTCTTTTGTGTAAGAACTCTCAGAGAGTGCATGTGTTTTTGAGCTGTCTTCCTCACGTACTTCTCTCCCCTCTCATGCTGCTGCCTGTGCTTGTGTGCTTCTTTCTGTCCCTTCTCAGTTGTGCTGATCCATGTGCTTCTCCGTATTGCATCCGACCACCCACACTCCCTGTGTTGCTACTGTGTCCTCTGCTGTCCCTCGCGTTGCATCCCTGCCTACCACCATTACTTATGTTGCTTTTGTGTCCTCCCACCCTTCCTGTGCTGCTTTCAACATCCCCATTGCGTCATCTTCTGTTGTGTCCACCTAGCCGTCCGCTTAAAAAAAAATTAACTCTCTTTTACACATTTTTTTTTAGTTACCGATCCTACTTTGATCAGTAACTAAAAACAAAAAAAAGTGACTGAGTCATTTTGTAGGTGTGTGGGCCTACATAATAATGTGGGTGGCTGCATAAAAATATTTTTGGGTTGTACTTTAGCCATGCTCCACAGCATCAAGGATGTTTTGTAGCATGGCTAAAAGCGATTGGCAAAGACAAAAGGTCACAAATGTGAGACCTATTGCCTTTGCCACTTCATGTTTTAAAAACAGCCTGTATTCATTAAAGGCACAGTTGCTGGTTTTAAAAAAAGGATTCCCCTTGAGAAAGACATTGAGTATGAGCAGGAAGTGATCTTCTGTACCATTGCCTGCTCCCCTAAAGGCAGCTGACATGATTCACAAACAACCACCTACCCCTGTGTGAATCAGTTTTATGTCAAACCACAGGCTCATATTATGGATGGTATTTCATATTCAGTGCATTTCATCACAAACTGATTTCTCATGCTTCTATCTATGGATTACTATGCTTTGAACTAGCATAATACAAGCCTCTGGTCTTGACATAAAATGTGGCTTTTCCACCTGTTAAGGATGAAAAGTCCTAATTTTATTAACAACACGGAGGCAAGTATTTTCCCACCATGACTTGTTTATGCAAATAAAAATATAAACGCTCCTCTCCAGCCTTCCAGGAGGTCAGGAGTTTTGTCCACCCTGTAAGGGCAGAAAACAACAACAAAAAAGACACAGAGGAGAATATGATAAAAAGGACAAGATACAACAAAAAACAATGATGGAGAAAACAGTAAAAAATGTAATTAGAGAACAATCATCATTACAGAACTTCAGATTTTTTTTAGGGTTATTACATTGTCCAGAGACCTGTTTAAACTATGGACAGACAAGAACTGATGTGTACAAATTTCTAAAAAATCTAAAATTGTGGAAATTTTTCGAGATGAAGAAAAGTAAAAAACAGGCCCACAAGACCATTATCTGTCAGTACGCAAAGCAATAATCTCCAAACAAGAGTTATGAAAATTACTTGACACCCAACTTCACTTGGAAAGTAGTCCGGGTGTTAACGCTGCTACTTTGAGGAACAAAAGTTTATCGATACGCTAGAGTTGGCTGTTACATATGAATCAGGGAGTACATTTAAGCTGTAATCCAGAATTGTTCTGCAGTTACTATGTGGTGGGTAAGAACGATCCAAATAAACACTGCAGAAGTCTGTTTCAAGTTTATTTTGTAAACAACACAACCTGGCGTCCGACCGTCCCAGAGGCTACTTGCAACTGTAGCCTCTGGAACGGTGAACGCCTCACATTCTAGATCACGTTAACATCACAACACATCCTCTCCCGTTCGTCAACAAAATAATTATGAAAGTAAAAGTGAAACTAATAACAAAACTTAAATCAGCAAATTTTAACCAATAAATGAAATTTGTAACAAGAAGTAGATTATGCAACACAACTTTCTCAAATAAACCATAAGTACATTACCTAACATAATCACTCATTAAGAAGGTGGTTTTCTAATTCTCTTTCCTGAAACAGGACCATTTCCTGAAACAGGACCATTTTCATACCCATTCCCACATACCCCACTCTGAACCTCATAATCTCTATGTGAAACCCTGCTACAGATCCCACTAAACACTTCATCATCACTAATGAACATCAATCCCGAGGAACAGTCATCAGCAGTCTCATCTGACATGCCTCCCTTTTGATACAAGGTCACATTCCGAAAATTCCATCTTTCCCCATTCTCCAAAACCACAAAAAATGTACCAACTCGCTGAACCCTAAAAGGGCCCCTGAACTTGGCCAAACCTCCTTGAATCCCTCCCGATTTCACTTTGACCCAGTCCCCCACTTCCACTGGCATCTTGGAATGAACCCCTCTTTCATTAAGAGGTTGAGCACCAACGATTAGCTAGGGCAAGTTGAATGGTCCCCTTAAGAAGCCTAATGGTTCTCTCTGCCACCCCATTACCCCTAGGGTTATATAGCGAAGTGCAAGAATGTTTAACACCCCATGCCTACAAAAACGTTACCATTTCATGCGATGTAAGCTGCGTCCCATTATCCGTGATAAGCGCAACCAAAACCCCCTCTTTTTTGAAAATAGCTTTCAAGACTGCAATCGTGCTTCTTGTAGTGACATCCCTCAAAAGCTCCACTACCAACCACTTAGAGTGCACATCCACCACCACCATGGCAAATCTCATATCAGACAACAGTTCATTCAGTGGTCCAACAAAATCCAGACAAACCGTGTGCCAAGGCTTTCCCGGATCCTCCAAGTGTCCCCCCACACTCTTCTCAAGAACCAACCTCTTCTCACTTGCTTTACACAATTCACACATTTGTACCCACTCCCTGATTTGATTATTCATCCCCGGCCACCAAAACGTTTCCCTCACCCTTCTGGTAGTCAAACCTTGCCCCAGATGCCCCTCATGTGCCAACTGAAAAATCCGGAACCTCAACCCTACCGGGGGTACAGAACAATCACCCCTCATTATCACACCATCACTACAAACGGACAACTCATCAAGCACCTTCAAATAAGGTCTCACTGGTAATGGAAGAGTACTCTCTCTCACCTTCCTATACTGTATTAATCTAACAAGATCTCTCATGACCACATCCCCATCCATTGCATCCCTCCATTGCACCAACTAGAAGGAACTGGTTCCACTGTCCACTACATCAGTGGCAATAGCACCCTCCTTGTCAGCACTACTCACTCCAACACCATCAACGTCTTCCCAATCTAATGACAGCCTTGACAAGCAATCAGCCCGAACATTCCTCCAACCCTGCAAAAACTCAAAGGTATAGTTATACTCCTGAAGTCTAGCCGCTAGTCTGGCCAATCTAGCCGATCTCTTACCTGCTCCTCCTGCAGACAGGATTTTAACCAGTGGTTTATGATCTGTCTGTAAGACAAAAGGCAAACCCCACAAATACACTCGGAAATATTCAACACCCCATGCCGCTGCTAAAGCTTCACGTTCAATGACCGAGTAATTTCTCTCAGCTGGTGTCAGGGTACGAGAGGCAAATGCCACCGTCCTTTCTTCAACATCATGATATTGTAAAAGAACTACACCCAAACCAGATGCACTGGTGTCTTATCCAGGTGATTGGTTGACACCTGTTCGGTATAAGTCAGTAAGGACGCTCACTGAAGGACCACACGCCAATTATGAATTCAATTTAGCTTTACTAGAATTTCAGGGAAATGTATGAATTTAGCAATTCAACAATGGCAGAATAAAAATAGAAATAAAGAGCATCTATATATATATATATATATATTTATATATATATATATGTACACTACAAAGAGAAAGAGCATCTATGTATGCATATGAGCAAAGAGTTCATTGACAGATATAAGCTTGGAATAACTGTATACCAAAATGTGTTACACTACGATGTTCAGGAAGTAAAATATAAACGAGTTGAATACTTCAGATAAGCTTTGATTTATGCACACCAAAATGCATGTTTCAATTACTGCAGCAGGCTCACACTACGATGTTCAGAAAGCAAAATATAAACAAGCTGAATTCTTCAGATTAGCTTTGCTTAACTGCATACCAAAATGTATGTTTCAATTACTGTAGCAGGCTCACACTACTATGTTTAGAAAGCAAAATATAAACGAGCTGAATACTTCAGATTATAAACACAGTGCAAGCATAATAAGCAACCATAATAATAGTGCAGAGAAACAAAGGCCTTTCATCCCTGGGTGGAACTTAACTTAGTCCACAAAATGCTGGGAAGCCCTCTACCGCCCGCTTGGACCTCTCTCCCCCTCGAGCATCACGGTCTCTGAACAGCACAACAGGGAGGCAGCTCTGGGTCTGAAGATGACAGTTTTCACAACTCCATCTGCGAGCTTCAATTCCCTCACTCGCCTTTCAGTGCTTAAGTAACCTGAAGCTTGGATTCTATCCCCTTCCAGTATTTTCTAGCTGTGTTATCAGCACATGTCTCTTGGCTGCTTTGCCCTTCCCTGGCCATTGTTTTCATTCCATCTTTTACTGTGGTCTCGTTCTCAAGGTTGAGACTGAATCTCCTTCACAACCTGTTTCTTACACATGCAGCTGCGAATAAGTTTATCTACGGAATGTCATAAAAAAAACAAGCTTGAAAGCGAACATCGTGACTTTTTCCACGTTGCTTTGGCTTCAGCAGGCATCACGCTCATCTACACTGTTCAAGCTAATTAACCCTTCACGTCACAATGTCTTCCGCACCTTTCCCTATACTGATCAACTGGCATCTACTGTGAGTGCAGATCTCAAATCCTTATCAAATACTGTCAAAATTCCAGCTCGATATATCTCCTCTTTAATGTTGTCAAAACATAGTTGTTGCTCCTCCTTCCACTCAAATCTACTACCCTTGCACAACAATTTTTTTAAATCCTCTATCTTCTCTGCAAACTTCTCCATAAACTTGGCATAGTACTCCACAAGCCCCAAGAAGGACCTCAATTGATCCCTATCCTTCGGAACAGGAGCTTTGCTTATAGCATCTAACAAGGAATGTTTAGGCTTAACAGACCCCAAAGCAACTGTGTAGCCCAAGTACTCAACTTGTTCAGTTGGAAAAACACACTTCTCCTCATTTATTGTAAGACCAAATTCCTCCAATTTGTTTTACACCAACCTCAGAGTAACAGTATGATCAGTCACTGTCTTTCCCAAGACTAAGATGTCATCTTGAAAGTAGATCACATCGTCTACTCCCTCCAAAACCCTGGTCATTGCCCGTTGAACAACGCTAGCGGCAGAGGCTAATCCAAATGGTAGACGTTTAAATTGAAAAGTCCCTTCTGCAGTGACAAAAGCTGTGAGTGATTTGGAGTCTTCATACAACCTGATCTGATGATAGGCACTCCTCAGATCGAGTTTGGAGAAATACCTCCGGTCTTTCACCAGAGTCAACAACTCATTAATGTTGGGAAGAGGGAACATATCCACTACTATATTCTGTATTCACTGAGCGCAAGTCTACACAGAATTGTAAACTTCCATTCGCCTTCTAAGTAATTACTACTGGTGAAATCTATTCTGAAGCTTCCACAGGCTCTATAACACCTTCTTCCAACATCTCCCCTAATAAACACTTCAACTTATCCCGAACAGACTCAATCTATGTTGGGTAGGAATGACATTCGGTTTCACTCGTACTTTTATGAACGTAACCTCTGAGACATCCCAATTTCTTGTCAAACACACTTCTTGCACCCGCTAACACATCCTCCAAAGTAGGATCTCCTACCACCAACACTTGATTGGGAGCCCTAGGATGAATCATAATATTTAGATCAAATTGATGCATCCACGCCAGAATTGCCGGGCCATCTGTTGAGACATAAACCTTGCCTTTGACACACCAGTTGCCATATTGAATATCCCCTTCCATCTACCCCAGGACATCTATAGACTCCCCTTGGTACCCTCTCGGATTGATATCCTTAGGTAAAAGTTTAACACCCATCCAATGCCTCTTAACTAGGTGTTCAGGAATAATAGTGTACATGGATCTGGAGTCAATCATAAGTTCCACATTCTTCCCACACATAGTAAAAATAGCAGAGGGTCTAATCATTCTACCCCTATGCCCTTGGTTGTTTTTACCCAAGAAATGAGTATCATCATGCACTACAAGGACTCTGTCCTCACACAATTCTGCGACTGCATCCCCGACCGCACCCACACTAGAATATTTATTTCCTTTGCCAGGTTCTTTACAAACTCTTGCATAGTGACCTTTACGCCCACATCTCCTACACATCTTGTTACTCGCAAAACACTTTGCAGAGTCTGAGTCATGAAAAATGCTGCCACAACGTGCACAGTCTCTCTTATCCCTTAGTAATTGAGAACCTTGGTCCCCTTTGCTTCTAGACATAAATTCGTACTCCTTCTTGCCTTTCATGTTAAACGCACACACTTCACTTGGAGCGTTATCATCATGACCAGAACTGACTGAAGAAACATCGGTAGTCCTGTCCCACCTGCTCAATTCTTTCATACACCGCTGCGATTCTTCAATTATTTTTGCCATTCCAATAGCTTCCACGAGCGTGGGATCCTTCGCTGCCCATAGTCTCTCTTGTATTTTTCAATCTTTGCATTGGACAATCAACTGGTCTCGGATGAGTTCCTCTGTCATGTTTCCAAAATGACATTTAATATAAAGTTCCCTCAGTCTGGCCACAAAGTCATGTTCATGTTGAGGTTGCATGTAAAATGTGTACCTGGCCATAACTAAATTAACCTCCTTTGCAGATCTATTTTCCAACTGTTTCACTGCTTCTTTGTAGATGTCATCCATTGGCTGACCATTAGGCCCCATCACTGCTGGTAAGTATTTAAAAATTATTTGGCCTTCATTCCCGAGGGCACTTAGCAAAATAGCTTTATTTCTAGCCGGAGAAAAGTTTTGCCCATCCAAGGCTACAATGTAGTTTTCTAAGATTTCTATCCAATCCTCCCAGCAAATATCTGGTTGACCAGCCTGTTTTAAAAAAGAGGGTGGTGTAACAATGGTTCCCAATGTGGCCATAATGATATACAAACCAGAAGAGAAAAACTTAACAGGAATAAATTCTTCTCTTTCCCACTTTTTTTTTTTAACACTACCAAGATCTAAAAAATTTCAAATTCCTTCTCTCCAAACCAGGAAGTGTCCCGCGATTTTCAAAGATGTCCGCCTTTCTTTACACAAGCGGTCTAGTCTTTCATTCCGCAAGGGTGTGCCGAATATGACACAACGCGATGTCTGGAAAATCCAATGGAGAACCGGGAGCTGGTGCGCACGAGCACATGCGCTAGGAGTACCCGAGCGTGAGGAGCAACGTAGCGCATGTGCATGCCAAGGGGAGGGCCCCTTCACCTCCTGGGGTTTTGCGCAACACGCGTTCGGCGCGTACCTGCTTAAAAGGCACGCGTCTTCTTCTAGGCCGTTTGGGAGACGCACCTGCCTCAGAGCGACTCCTTGCGGTTTAAATCGGGAGCAGTGAGAACGCACCCGCCTCAGGGCGACTCCTCACTGTTCAAATTGGAAGCAGACCGGTTGACGGAGCAAGTCCCAAAAGCGGCACAGACGCTTCCTCAGTCCGCGACGCCGTATAAAATAAAGCTGAGTCAAAACTTCCAAGAAGCTCAGCTTTGCTGTTGATCAACACAGCCCTTTCAGCTCCCCAGGGACGCCACAACAACACTCCAGTGCGGCCGGTGTAGAGAAACGAGAGCCAGCGCCAGGTTGTGTATATATCAAGGTAACTCGTCGCCAAAATGTGGTGGGTAAGAACGATCCAAATAAACACTGCAGAAGTCCATTTCAAGTTTATTTGGTAAACAACACAACCTGGCGTCTGAACGTCCGAGAGGCTACTCGCAACTGTCGCCTCTGGAACAGTGAACGCCTCACATTCTAGATCACATTTACATCACAACACACTACATGATGTAATAAATGTATTCTCTGAATGTGTGATCAATGATTTGTAAAAAGTGAATAGAAAAGTTGCAAGGGGTAAGAGCAGACTTGGTTTTAAAAGTAAGTAATACCACATGACAACTGAGAATATTTCTGAAAGAAGGACTTGTCATAAAGGCCTCCGACAAAGAGGAAACATTTGTGTTGTGGCATAAATAACAGAAGCATATGGACAGTTGCATGATGAGGCGTGTTATGAGAATATCACAAAGGTGGAATATTTGAATGTTAAAAATAATTATATTGAAAATTTGTCTGCCAGTATGGAAGGAAACATCCTAAGCCATGAGGAATATGTATCCCTAAAAAAAGGAACGTCTAAAAGTCCCTGTTCTATACCTAATTCCAAAAGTACATAAGAACAAATCAAATCCACCAGCAAGACTGATCATATCAGCGCATGGAAATCTATTCAGAAGCACATATAAGTACATAGATATCTTCCCTAAGACTACATGTACAATGTTTACCATCATACATACAAGACACACAGAAATGCTCTTAGAGATGATGCATTATTACATTATTATTATCTTTCTATTCAGCAATTAGTGGTACAGACAGAAACGTGGGAAAGCTATTTGCACCTTCTTTGCTCACAGCTATACTAGTTTGCATATGGGCTAGTAAGAGGAGCAGATGATCCACAGCCAAGTTATGGGACGATGGTCTAGCCTATAATACTTTGGTTAAGGTTTATTGACAACCTTTTCATAATATTGAAGAAGGGACTTAGGGGCACTGCTAATGAGTGTGTGACTGTTATATATACTAACGAGTTGAATTTACATTTTACCAGCACCATAGATGCCTAACTAGTTGTAAGTTTTAGATGTACAAATTGTGGAGAAGGATAATGAAGCATGTACTAGCATGTACAGGAAACCCACTCCAGCACATAGCCTGTTGCATGCTCACAGTTTCTACCCAGTTCCACTCCTCTGTATGAAAATAACTTGTAGTACAGAGGTGTCATGAATAAAAGCAAGGGATGAGACAATGAAGAGGTTCAGGGCAAGAGGATACAGAGAATAGAAGCTCTAGAGAGCAGAATAAAGGGTGGAAACATGAAAAGACAGGACATACTATTCAAATCACCAAGGTAAGAGAACAACAGTGAGGCAATTGTCAAATGTCATAGACTTCCAACAACTTATACTATGCAACATAATTCTGTGAGACATATCTTACTTAAGTACTAGCCCTTATTGAAGATGAGCCAATAAAAGGAAAGGACCTAGGCAAACGACCAGTTCTCACATTTCAGAAACCCATATCCAGGAGAGATCAACTAGTTACAAGTGACATTGCAGGACAACAATAGTTGGCTTAAGAAGGAACCAGGGTTCAATAAGTGTTCGAAGTGCATGGTATGAACATCAAAACACTAGATAACCCATTTTCTAATATGCAAACACATTAGAAACACAACTATACTTGAAAAAGCGATCACTTTGTGTACATGCTGGTCTGTCCTTGTCAGAAGAGATACACAGTAAATACAACACTGACTGTACAAAAAAGGATATTAAACATATAAGGGTCATAGATTGTAGAGACAATGCATACCTATTTTCTAAATACTTTTGGAAAGAACTGCCGAAAATAGCAGATTATTAAAATATAGTGTAACTGATGCGGTACCCAAGAGGATGAGGGGAGGTGACAGGGAAAAGGCTTGCGAAAACTTGATGATCTTGAATTCAGATAAATACTAGAGAAGGATACTAAGGAACACCAAATGGACTAAATACGGATGAGGAGCCATATGTTTTCATTCTGTGAAATGAAATAGCCTCTAACGTGATTGGATAGGGGTACTATTTTAATGGAAATTGATTTTTTGTTTTCTTTATTTTCTCTTTGTGTTTCATAGGTGACAATAATGGCAGCATCACAATTAACCCATGTAGATGGGAGGGCATTTGCAGACTGATTTCAGATAATCAAACGTGAAAGCAATGGACATTATGCCCACAAAGTTGGCAATGATCAATGAAATACACATTGTTATTTATTAGCATGCAATGGGAGAAAATAAAATGGCAGCTGTCTTGAAGGAACAAAATTGGTGGATGAGTCATTGATAATATTAGTAAGATGAGAAAGAACTCATGCCCACTGAGGCTGTGCTAACTGGCTCGGCACAAACACACTGTTTTCCAATAATGAGCGATTAACAAAGGTTTTAAGATAAAACAGCATAATTGCTGAGTGCTTTGATGGAAACCAGAAGCAACATGGTCTATCTAGAAATGCGTACGGAATTACATAATTTAGGTTACATTTTTAATGCTCATTGTACATTACATATATTCATGAAAGGTGAATCATTTATGTACCTTTGAGGTACACAGATTTCATCTTTAATGAATATTTGTAATGTACTATGACCATCGTGAATGAAACCTAAATTGAATATGTTTATAAATGTATTTCTTCAATTGTCTATTAAACCAGTTGCATAGATATAAAAAGGTTTCCGAAACGATGCTCATCTTGATCAAGGCTATGATGCAGCCAAAATGTGTCAAGCTTTTCTTGCCACGAGTGTGATGATAAACTGAGCACTATTTGCAATATCGGGGAGTATGCTGGCACATCTTTTTGTAAAATTGGAGAGTAGTGTGGATATTTGACAACAAGGATAGTGATCTTGGAGTGACTAGGCTCCCCCTCCATTCTGATGCTTCCCAGCATTTTGTTTTATATATATATATCATGAGGGAGAATATAGATGATCAGCCATCCTAGAATGAAATGAATTGACTAGGAATGGGTTCTCAGTATTGTATATTATATTATATATAATGGCAAAAATATTATATATAATGGCAAAAATATGATAACATTGTAGAATATTGCAGTTTGCTCCACTCTAAAATGGCAGACATTAGCACAAGCAGTGTTGCTAGTCCTTCTTTTGTGTTGTTAATATAAATATATGTCAGAGTGAGCAAGGTGTGTTGATTCTGTGATCAAGGAGCGGAAGCTCCAAAACACGTCAGGAAGCCTTTGTCAATAACTACGTTTTTGCTGTCACGGCTGGCTGTTCCTCGTCGAGGGATTTCCGTTTCCTCTGGAGTGGGATCGACATTGTTTGCATATGTGAGGGGTTGCCGCCCTGCTGTGACACCGTCAGTAAGTGGCTGTAGCAGTGGCAGTAATTTGATGTTTATATATATATATATATATATATATATATATATATATATATATATATATATATATATATATATATATATATATATATATATATATATATATATATATATATATATATATATATATATAAGAAAGAAGTGACTCAAACAGATGATCTCACTAAAGAACAAAAATATATTTCTACTACAACGTAGTAGAAATATATTTTTGTTCTTTAGTGAGATCATCTGTTTGAGTCACTTCTTTCATGGATATTACATTTTCTTGTGGCTCTTTGTATCCTTTGGGATCCAGATTTTTGCCCTGGCTGGCTGTTGTTTTCTTGTGATCCTGCATCTTCCTATGTATATATATATATATATATATATATATATATATATATATATATATATATATATATATATATATATATATATATATATCAAAGCCAAAGCACCAGCGCTCGGGAAACAGGATTCTTAATCCATGAGGTGTGGAGTGGCATGCTGGTCAAACAGCCCGGCAGAACTAGGCACGATGCAACAAATAAAGTAGGACGCTCACTCAGGCTTCCGTAGTAGCAGCAGGTTTACTCCAACATGACGGGGTTTGGCTGTTGCAATGGCCTTGTTCACATACTGTGAGTGTCATATTGGAGTCAACCTGTTTTTACCACTGAAGCCAGAGTGAGCAGCCTACTGTTTTTTTTGCATCATATATATATATTCATTTAAAAAAAACTGTGGTTACAGGGACGTTATGGTAAGGCTCAGAATTTACATGTACAAAACCACAGCAATTCAGCTGTTATATTTATAGTTATTTCAAGGAACTTTAACTTGTGCCTTAAGGCAACTATAACTCACATTTTTGTCATCAATAATTTTATTGCAAATGTTGCAGTGATATTATGAATTATACCATAGAGGATGTCATGAATGATGTAATATGTGGGGTAAATAGCTGTGCATGGCAAGAGGGTATGGGAGCGCGCAAGTTATAGTATCCTTAGGGCACTAGAGATTTATATGATGCATTATACATTGTTTTTTGAATGTATAATCTGTGGGTGACTCATAAGTGGTTCAAGTTGCAGTATGCTTGCAAGCATTATTAAAATGGTTCACATTATTCTGCTCATTTCAGAAATATTTTTGGAGTAGTTTTACATATTACGGAGGGTTGTGTTTAAGGCTTGGTAGTGAATGGCTTATAACTGGGTAGTGTGTGGAAGTGAATCAGTTCTCTAACAATTCTATATCAGAGGTGATATTTAACATTGAGGTAAACAATTACCAAACACTGTTTTTAAAACGTATTCAAGGTTTAATAAGTTGCTAATCTCATTAAAGTCTACAGACTCATTATACTTCTTCATTCAGCCTAAAATGTGTTATGTCTGACAGGAATAACAGAACATATCATGCCAAATAAGAATTTTGGAAAAAGCACAATCTTTCTTTTTGCACTTTGGACATGCGTGTCTTAAATCTATCCGGAAAATGCAACTTCACACATAGTTCAATATTTTTAAGCTAGCACAATTTTTCATTATATACCCTTGGCAGTCTCTATGGCTTCAAAGGTATAACGTTCTAAGAGAACTTTTGCGGCTTGTATTCTCTCTACGTGTGTTTTGGGGAACCAATGCCTTCTTCAGGAAAGCCACTTCCAAACTTCTGTCGGTTGAGTGACCATACATATTTCCAGACCCAATAACCGAACAAGATTTTGAGTAGGAACAAGAGCAAATAAAAACTCTGAGGCACAACGTGATGATCCTGTATCTCTTTCCCAAAGATATAGACAGGCCAGGTATTTCATTTTGAAGATCAGGATACTAAAGGTTGTTAGTCTTCCAGAATGTCTTTCGCTAGATACCAACCTGCCGGCCATGGAAAACGACTGGGAAAGACCCTGTGAAGTGAAGTGATGCGTGAAGTTGCATTTTCCTGATAGATTTAGGACGAATATGTCTAAAGTATGAAAAGAATGATTGTGCTTTTTCCAAAATTGTTATTTGCGATGATATGTTCTGTTATTCCTGCCAGACATAACACATTTTAGGCTGAAAGAGGAGGTTTTCATGTGGTATGTAAGTTTGTATAAAAGCAAAGGTGAGTTTGTTGAATGTATAGGCTGTTTTTATATATTTAGGCGTGTTTTACAAGACTGAATAATAAGATAATGCTTTAAGTTTCCCCGCCCTTGGGCCATTGCCCTGAGGCCCAAAGCAACATTGGCACAGCATGAGTGACCAGGCTCTTTTTCAAGCAAGGAAGGATGTAAAACAGCAAGGCCGGGCTAGCTGTACCAGACATCGGGCGTTTCCCTGGGAAGCTGGAAGGATGGAGGTGCCACTTTAGTTACTGGAGGCCTGTTTTGTAGCAAAGCAGCAGTTTAGTTTTAAAAACACTGCAGAGTTCCTTGTGTATCCAACAGTTGGCAACAATAAAAGTGGCAAGATAGTTATGATGAATAATGTAAGTGCTGGAGAGAGATCGGAGAGATTAGAGTTTTGGCCAGTGGCAGTTTGGACTCATCTAATGTAGCACAGAGGGTTAGTATGCCTGCTGCAAACAATGTGTACTATGCAGATCACAGAACAGAACAGTATTTTAGGTGCAATGCTCAGAGAGATACTGTCTGTCACAGAGATCCTTTTGTTACTGTGAAGTTCATAAGTTATAATCATAATCTAGCACAGTGAGCTATGAACTGCCACCAAAGAGCTGCATGCAAAGTGCATGGTACAGGTTAGAAAGTTATGTTTTTTTCCCTGTCTTTGAATATCCTAATTGTGCTAAAAAAGGGTTTGTTTGGGTAGAAATAAGTTGTTACTATTAAGGTCAAACCTAACCACTGTTTTACGTTCAGAGTCCTGAGTTTTTGCTTTCCCAGACCAGGCACACTTACAAAATGCCTACCAGTATGTATAGTGTGAATTTTCCATCCTATAGTCCCCTTTGTCTTATGTAACATTTTCTGTACACTGATTTACACACGAATGATTCATTGTGTCTGTATGTGTGTGTGTGTAAGATGTAAAGTGCTCCAACACCCTACACTGTTAAAAGAGGCTCTATAAAACAAATGAAATACATGTGAGCGAGTGGCTATGAAGAGATGAGAGGCACCGTCAGAGGGTGATGGTGGGGGAATCCTTGAAGAAGCCTAATCAAGATTGCCGTATCTTGGTGCACAGTAAGGTCATCATTTACTATGCTTTGAAAACTAATACAATAGAATATATAATGAAAAATGTGTTGTAGAATTCACCATTTTTGCCATTTCTTTCCAAATGTTCTTGGGGGATGGAGAACTTACCCCCAAGTTTCATTGTAGTGGCCAGGCTTGCTTGCTATATACTCTGTGGGGGCTGATCTGACAGAATTTGCCAGGGCTGCTTTTGGTTCCCAGTCCTGCCCTGTAAAACAGCTGCAATTGAAGTTTAGTTTGTCTCACACCAAATGTAAAGGCTGCTTGGGAGCCACTGTTGGCTTTAATTGATAGAGTCACTTGAAGCTTCATGGTGACAAAGATGTATTATTTTTTAGATGTGATGTAGGGGTGTTATCTGCTTTGTTCTGCAACGTGTCCTTTTAAGGGGCACTTATAAAATGTTGACACTAGGTACAGTCTGATTGGCATTACTAAAATATATCGTTTGAAAGCACCTGTTTTATCTTAAACATCAATAATTTTGCTTCAGGTTTTCTTACACTTTGTGCAATACAATTTTAAAATAACTAGTTACATATTCACAGCGCTTTCTGTTACACTGTGGGATCTAGAAGCACTATAGAACCTAGATGAACGATCAAAATCTATGCCCGACTGTGCTTTCTTCAGAAACCACCTAGCCTATCACAAGTTGTTTTCATTTAAGAGCTTCTCTAGCCTTCTGGAAACGTGCTTGGTTTAAAAAGTGCGTCGCTGGCTCGGAGGGAGCTTGTTTTTACAGCTTGTTTTGTTTCTCCTCGGGACATCAGTAGACCAAACACAGCCAGGGCTCTGTGTCCAAGTGTTCCCATGTCCAGGGACTGGGAGAAGCCCCTTGAAGAATAGCATGCAGTGTCTTCGAGTGTTTGGCCGGGCTCCCAGCGGCCATGTGAACGTTAGCTCATAATGGTGCGCCGCCCACTCTGTGGGATGTTGTTCAGCACTGTGAGTGCTCTGGCTATCTCGTTGTCTTCGTTTTTCTAATCAGACGCCAGCGCAACTACGTAACATCTTTTACGTGGCATCTAGATAGGTTGATAACAGGAGTACAAAATCTGTGCTTTTTTAATGAGAATGGTGTTGTAGACTCTATACAGGCCCCCTTTGCAGGAAAATGGTGTGTGGCAGGAGTACAGCTGCGGCAGTGACAGTAGGGCCCAGGGAGGGGCCCACAGCATCCCTGCAGTGATTGCTTTTACTGCCTTTGTAAGGCACAGGGAGACTTTTTCCCCATTAATGTCGATGGAACCCTTGCTACTCTCACTAAGAAAGATACAGTGTGCTATAGTGCTTTGCACCTCTTTTTCGAGACTTGGTTATCAGGTGCTTTAGTGACAAGGAGACCGTCCATTTTCACAACTACTGGCGTGAGAGCGAGAGCCAGTCCAACAGGTGACAATGAAGGACAGCTCGACCACTGCAGAAGAGAAGGCTGGCGATGGTAGACCAGTGACCCTTTTTTATTTATCAAAGGTAAATCAGAAAAAAAGTGGAAAAGCACAGGAAGGCAAACAAGCATTTGCAATGCAATGTGTCTTGCGTTTGCTCCAGGTGGAGCTATTAGGGTTGTAGATTCCTAACTGGACTTTTCTTGCCACACAAACTGAAAATAAAAAGGAAAACAGTTGACATAAGTAACTTGATTCAAAGCACTGCAGTGAGCACGAAGAGAGAGACAAAAGGAAAAAGAAGTTTGCTTGCAGTCAAAGTTATCGCCAAAAGTGCAATTATCCATGTAACAGAGACGACGGCCAATGCGGTAACAAAACCGCCCTAAGGAGGGACAAACGTCAAGCAGTTACCAATGAAAGCAAAGGATTTTTGATAGGCAAGCCCATGAACTAGTGATACTGATGGACGTGCGGTCCAGATATATACCAACACGTCGGAAAAGCAGCGCGCTGCTATGCTCAACCTAAAAAAGGACTGCTTTTTCAATATAGGGCATGGGATGAATGGCTGTTAATTTTTAGGTCTGGCTTGACACTGTGGCTGTCCTTTTGACACAGTATGATAAATTCTTTAAAATATACATGGAGCTTGCTTTGCCTCCCCCAGAGCAGTATTACACTCTCACATCATGCTATTGGCTGTTTTGTGTAAAATTCCATCTCTTGAGTGCTTATATTGCAAGCAGGAGAGACTATTTCACATCAGAAAATTATAGCAAATTATAACAGATTTAGGGGCAGATTTATGATAAATTGCCTCCTAATGCCACCATGTGTGCGCTGTATTTAAAATACGGCGCACCATGGCGGTAGTCAGGGGTACTAGCGCCATAACTGTTGACCATAGACCGGCACTTTGCAGGATTAGCGTCAAATCCCTGCAAAACAATGAGAGCCTCCCTTTAATGTCTGCTCTTAGCAGGTGTGAAAAATGGCGATAAAAATGACGCAAAGAAATCTTATATTTCTTTGTGCCATTTTTTCATCCCCCGTATCTTCGGAATGCCCCCTTGCATACATTCTTCCTGGCGCAGGCATAATGTGGTGCAAGGGGTCACAATGTTGCATTGTGCCACTTTGTAAATATGGCGCAGCATTTTTGGCCTTCCAACGCCACATTAGCGTAAAAAATTACACTAATGTGGCGTTGGACTGGCGCTAGCCCCTCTTAAATCTGGGTCTTAGTTTATATAGAAAGCAATCACTTTTTGTGTTTTCTTTAATTCTGTATGCTTTTTAAATGTTTTTGTCAGGACTCAAGTGTGCACCGTTACCCTTGTTACCTTTCCCACCACCATTACTACTTTTACCAGCACTATTACCTCTACACCTCTTTTACAGTGGTGACATAATGACAACACAAACTGGTGTAATAGAAGTCAACTTTATTTAAGTGAGAAGACACGATTCCTGGCAGACTCTGCCAGCTCCAAGTGGTCCCTCAGCTCACCAGCCTTCCAATCCCAACTCTCCACCCCAACAGTCCCACCACAGCTGTAGCAGGAGCCATGCCAGTCTACTCAGAATATAACAACCTTTATTACCATTATCACCACTGCCATTTCTACCACGACTACTATTATCACCATTACCACAATAGCCATCACCACCACCATTACCATTGCCAACACTACCACTACACTTACCAACACCACTTTTAACACCAGTCCCCCACATCATTTAAGCATGTCTGTGCTTGCACCCCTTACCCAAAGAAAGCCAGACCTATTGACTTTGCCAATGCTTGTTATTCTATCCTGTTTTCTGTGTCCACATCAGAGTATTTCAGGATAGCAACTGTAAATGGTTCTGGTTAATATATTTGTCCAATATTTGAAGTGCTCGTGCTTACTTCTAATAATATGGAGAATCAGCATATCGTTTTCGATTTTCCAAGTGTAATGTTTGAAAAGTAGTAGCTGATTAGTATACTTATTAGCAGAGTGGGTCAAAAGGGCCTTGCCAGAGGAATATATTATATAATGATCTTCTCCAGGGAAAATAAAATTATTTTGTGCAATTATTGTTGTGCTTTTGTAATAGAAAGCAAACAAATTGAGTTTGTTGCCATATCACTCTAATCTTTTATATTTATAAAATTAGCTCTTATTCCTATCACACAAGTACGAAATGTGCTACAAAATCGTATGTAAAAATCTCTGGCTATAGTTTCAGCAAAACCTCTTTTTAACGTGCCTTATTAGGCAACCAGCAAAATAGACCCAACCATACATTAAATCTAGTACAACTGCATGTGTAATGGGATCTTAGAATTGAATGTAGAGTTCCAGTTGAAGCAGTTCTTTCTGATTGGGAAAGACCTTTTATTTTCACAATTTCCTTTGACTCCTAGATTCCAATGGTGAGGAATCATGGTTGGATCCGAAACATATGGACATTTAACCTCAATGTGAGTGCAATGCTTGCTACACGTCTTTCATATTCTGGATACAGTTTATGTTTTTGCTCTTTAAGTCCTTGCTGCCTTGGTGTCATGCTATCTTAGATTTACTTATAAGGTGTGCGTTACTGATGCAACTGAAACTGATCTCTGGGGGTACTTATCTTTATGGTGTGCTTACCTGGTGGAGCTGGAATTGACCTCTGGGAATGATTGTAGGACCGATTATAGTGTGGAGATGGTTGAGGGGAGAGTGTTCTCCTTCTGGAAATTATGGGAATCATTTAAATGTGGGCACAGAGCCTGCTGGTCTGCCAGATCAGTGGAGGGAATTGCCTCCTATACCGTGAGGAGGCCTGCCCACCTAGTTTAGAGATCTCTGTGCAACCTCTGGTCTGGCAGTTGCACTGAGGGCAACTAACTTTGCTGAGCAGATACCATGGTTGCCATGTTTATCATGCTTGCTTGGAAAACTTTTGTTTTTCTAAAAACAAAAGGTGAATTGCTCCCTGCCCGCTGGGACCATTAATTCATTTCCCTGCCCAGGAATGCCATTCAAAGTTGCCAATCCCTAAATAGAGCAGGACGATAGTCTCTATGACCCTAATGGCATCAGTGGTGGACTGGCCATCAGGTCAGAGGTTTATGATGGCTGACCCAGGTGAGTTTTTCTGTTGTCAGAAACTTTGGGGTTTCCCACCTCTGAATAGGGCAGGGTAACAAGAAGACTGGTAGATGAGGCATTCTCTGTTTCTTGACAAATAACCCACATCTGCTAAACTTTTTAAGTAACGCCCTATGTATTTTGCAGTAATTGTAGCTGGTTAGAGAAAGGACGATTCTTTTTACAATGAAATAATATGTATGGCAGGTATTCAGCTCTATTAGTCTATAAATTAACTTGGTGAGTCTCTCGTATCTACTATCCATAATATGGATGTGAACAAACTTGAAGGAACACAACTGTTAAGGAGCAATAGTGTAACTTGGGTTGTTGATATGGTAGGAGTTGGCCTCAGAATGCTCGGTATATATAGTTTAATTACCATAAGATTAATTGGAGAAAGACTGAAAATTGAACTAAAGAGATACTTATGATCATATTGGGTGACTCTATAGACAGATGCACCAAATGTGGTTGCAGTCATTCTTCTAAAAACGTTCATAGATAGCAAAACAGAAAAAGGAATCGCATTGTCAGGGATTGGGCAGTAGGCATCTTCACTACGGGTGTTCCCATTAAAATATTGTTTTAAAAATATTGTGACACAAATATTGTGTCAACAAAACAATATCATGGGACATAATATAGAAGGTAAGAATATTGTTTTTCAAGAACTTTATAATTTTTTAACATTATTTTGTTGTGTTTTATAAGTTTTTCTTTCTTAAGTTATTATTAGTTTGATGTGTCATTTTTTGTATAGTTTATTTGTTTTGATTTAGTAATACATTTAATTATTTCAATTTTATTAGAATTTATTTATTATCAGGTTGCTGTGTTTATCGGGTATAGATTAGGATGTTTTTGAATATTTAATTTTCAAATATTACAAATATTTTTATATTTTTAGTTTCTTAATTTGATAAGTAATTATGTACATTATTTTAACTGTGCATTATATATATATAGTAGGTAATTATAATCAAAGTGGTACTTAGTTGCCATTTTCAATTGATTGACTTGAAAATTCATTTTCTCAAATGAATTGATTTTAGTTTTGTGTATATTAATTGATTGTAATGTGTTTTTTTATGTTTTAGTATTATAAACTAAATGAATGTGTAGTGTTAATTTATTTCAAATATTTTCTTTTCTTTTTGTGGGTGTTGAATATTTGGGGTAGTGTGTTGGGATCTATTTAAAATATTTATATAATGTTCAATGTTTTTTTTATTAGTAAATATTCTTTTAATTTAATTTTAACTTTAAATGTTTATTTTATGTTAATAGTTTTGAGTGTAAACATTTGTCAGTATTCAACAATTTCCCTGCTTATATTGGAATGGAAATAGCAAATTTGAGCCTTCTAGAGTCCAGCTCTTTCCTTACTGGTACTTACTTTGGAGTGGGGATAGTAAAGATGACTCCTTCCTTTCTGTTAGGCAGGCTTTCCAGGGTGGACCCTCTGACTCTACTGTCACTGCTGTTGCATTGGGAACATTAAAAATTGTAATTATTTATGAGATATTTTTATTTTTGTTTTTTTGTGATTTAATTGTAAAAGGTCATTTTTAAAAATTTTGTTTTATTAAATTTTGTTATAAAGAACAACAAATGAGTCGAAAAAACACAGTGCAGTGCAAACCAGTGCGAAACATCAGAGAGTAAACACCACCCCAGAGTCGGAGAAGAGGCATGAAATATACAACAACACCCTGATCAAAGCCAAGCAACACAAAATTGGATACCTCCCAACCCCCTTGCAAAGGATTCACCGTGTAACCAATTCCTCATAATACCATAGAAACAACAGCATAATAATCCACAGTTGGTTGTCCCACCTTCCGACTCACACATCAACCCACGCTTCAACCATCATTCTCAGTGCTACAATCAGAACTGGACTCCTCTGAACCCAAGAAGCGCTCTAGTAATGTCCCCCAACCCGAGACCGCCAGGGTAGGGGACGGAGGAAGCACCGCCAACAGGCTGGCGGTGCTTCTGGGGCTATTCTGACCGCGACGGTAAAGCCGCGGTCAGAAAAGGGAAGCCGGCGGTTTCCCGCCGGCTTCCCGCTGCCCCTGTGAATCCTCCACGGCGGCGCTGCAAGCAGCGCCGCCATGGGGATTCCGACCCCCTTCCCGCCAGCCTGGTTCTGGCGGTTTTCACCGCCAGAACCAAGCTGGCGGGAACGGGTGTCGTGGGGCCCCCTAACAGGGCCCCACATTGATTTTCAGTGTCTGCTTGGCAGACACTGAAAATCGCGACGGGTGCAACTGCACCCGTCGCACACCAGCAACTCTGCCGGCTCCATTCGGAGCCGGCTTCCTCGTTGCTGGTGCTTTCCCGCTGGGCGGGCGGGCGGCCTTTTGGCGGTCGCCCGCCAGCCCAGCGGGAAAGTCAGAATGACCGCCGCGGTCTTTTGACTGCGGTACGGTCTTCTGGCGGTTCCCGCCAAAGTAGGAATGACCGCCTATATCTCTTAGGGCACCCTCCTCCCTGCGTGTCATTCTCATATTCTGCTCTTCAGCAGCACCCCACTCCAGTACATCGCGGGTCCAGAGAGGAATAGTAGGACACCGAACACTTATCCAGCTGATAGCCACTCTGCATCTAGGCAGCACCAATGCAAGCTGTGTGAGTCTATGTAGGATAGGCTTGCCTTTGGATCTACGCATCACACCTAAAAGACAGGACAGTGGAGTCGCATCGAGCCCCAATCCCGTGACCCTATCCATTATCCAGACCACCTCCCACCAGAAGTGTAGCACCTCACTACAGTACCAAGCCATGTGTAGAAAGGACACTCCCATCTGCCCACCTCTAGGACACCCAACCACCTTTGTCTGGTCAATCTTGTTGAGGCGGGCAGGCGTGAGATACACACGGTGAACAAAATTAAAGTGCAAGAGCTTGAATCTGTTATTGCAGGAGACCGTGTGCACCAACGACAGAGCCATATCCCATTCCGCATCCTCCAGAGGGTCCTCCAGTTCTCGATCCCATGCCTTATGCGCCACACACTCCAACCCTGGTTGATCCCCCCTGAGCGCTTTATAAAACCTGGTAATCAAGTGAGCCTCCTCCCCCTAGTTTATCAATCCGTTCAACACCTGAGATACAGCAGGAGCTATTGAAATCCAGACCAAATCTCTCGAGCCACACTCTCCAGCTTGGCATACTGCAGAAACTGCCCAGGGCGCAGTCCAAACGTATCTTGCGCCCCCTAAAAGGAGATAAACTCCCCATTGGGGTATAAATCACATGCTAATAAGCAACCTCTCATTCTCCAAGGCTCCTTGGACATTACAGGACCCATGTTCCTGAAAGGGGCTAAATCCCAGACCTTCAACTCCCTGTCAAACATAGCACAGGGAATTACCTTCTTGACTGCTTGCTCCCAAATCCATGCAGTAGTCTTAACCAGGTACGAGACAGAAGCCTCCGACATCAAGGCATGCACCAATTCCACTCCTCCCAGTGTACCCGACAAGAGTCGTTTCTCCTAGTTATCAAATGGAGACATCCACTTTGCAGCATGGTGCAGGTGGGCTGCATAATAATAGTACCTGATATTCAGAGCAGCCAACCCTTCGTCCACCATCTCCCTCTGCAGTGTGGACAGGGCCACTTTACTACGACGCCCGGCCCAGACCAATGAGATCAACAAGCTATCCAGCCGTCTGAATAGTGGAGCCGCCAACGGAAACAAAGAGTTCTGCACAAGATAGAGGCACCGCGGCAGAAACCCCATCTTGGCCACCACCACCCTCCCCATAACCAAGAGAGGCTGCCTATTCCAAAACGAGACCGAACGCTCCAGCCCGGTCACAACCCGCTCAACATTGTGCTTCAAATGCGCCTCCACCGTATGAGTGACCCAGATGCCCAGGTATCTAAAACTTTCGATCTCCCACCTAAGCCCCACCACTGGCAAATCCTCCAACAGAGCACGAATCAAAGACCCCAGGGGGAATAGAAGCGACTTTCTCCTACTAACCCGAAGCCCAGACATAATCCCAAACTCTTCCAGTAATCGCACCAAGAGAGGCACCGAAACTCCAGGCTCCTGAAGATATAACAACGTGTCATCAGCATACAGCGAGAGAATGTGAGTGACCCGCCCCACATGCACATCCCAAAGCGCCAGTTCCCCATGCAGCCAAACTGCAAGCGGCTCCACCGCCAAGGCAAAAAGGAGTGGGGAGAGAGGATAGCCCTGCCTGGTACCCCTCCCGATCACCCAGGAGTCCGAGAGCTCCCCGCCCACCCGGACATGCGCAGTAGGTGCATTATACAGCAAATGGACCCAAGAGCAAAAATGTGGCCCAAATCCCATTCCACGCAACACAGCCAGTAAATAGCCCCACTCAGCAGTGTCAAATGCCTTCTCAAGTTCCAGCGACACCAGCGCTAGGTCTTCCCCAACACCCATAGTTTCATGCAGGACATGTGTTAAGCGACGTAAATTATGAGTTGTGCTACGGCCAGGTATGAAACCACATTGATCTTCTTGCACCAATCCCTGAATCACCCCACGTAGCCGAGTAGCCAGTATTTTGCATAGAATTGTTATATAGCTACTCAGCATGGTAAGCGGGCGATAAGAAGATGGGTCACAAGGGTACCCGCCAGGCTTAAGCATTGAACAGACGATGCCCTGACGCATGGATTCAGGAAGCACACCCCGCACCCGGGCCTCTTCACACACTTCCAACAACTTCTCTCTCAACTGAGAGGAAAACGTTTGGTACAGCTCAATTGGAAAGCAATCCCCACCCGGAGATTTAGCCTTCGAGAGCGCCTTCACAGCCGTCATCACTTCCTCCACCGTTATCTCGGCATCTAGACTCTCTCTATGCTCCAAAGCCAGTCGCGGCAGACACATCCGGCGCAGAAACCCTTCTAACTCAGAATCTGGTACCAGATCCCCGGCGCAAAATGGGATGAGATTCAACCTCCCGCTTAAGGATCCACGCATGTAATTTGCCAGATTTATCACCCTTCCTATGAAGGCGCTGTCTATATGACCTGAGTGTGACTCTATTTAATGTCTCCCAGCAGCTACTAACCTTCTTATACAAGCTGAGCTGTTTCGGAACTATCTCCCCAGTTAATTCTACATGATGTTGCATTTCCTCCAGCTCCTTCTCAGCACTGGAAAGCTCCTGCTCCATCTGCTTGCGTACACCACAGACCGTACTTATGCGGACCCCTCTCAACACAGCCTTCAGGGCCTCCCACTCCACTCCCCGGGAGTCCGTCACCCCCCAATTGTGATCCATATAGTCTTCAAGAGCCACAGCTATTTTCTCACGACAGCAAGCGTCCATCAGAAAATTCATAGGCATGCGCTAACTGCGTCTAACCTCCACATCAGATCCCCACTGCATTTGCAGCAATACTGGTGCATGATCGGATAAAAACCTCCCTAGATGCCTAACGTCACCCACCTGTGAGCGAGTGAGACCACCCAAGAGGAAACGGTCCAGGCGACTGTATGTATTATGCATCTTAGAGTGACAAGTGTATTCCCTCCTCGCAGGGTGTAGTTCCCGCCATCCATCCCAAAGCCCCAAATTATGCATGACCTCCGTGAGAGACCTCACCATCAAAGGCTTAGTACCTAATTTAGCAGGATAATGATCCCTCTCCCCATCCAAAATACAATTATAATCTCTCGCCCATTTTAAGGTCCCCAACACCCTACCCCAGGATCTCAGGAATATTATCAAAGAACGTTTGGTCATCCACATTAGGGGCATAGGTATTGAGAACAGTAAAAGGCAACCCATCCAACACGCCCTGCACAAGTATATATCTTCCATCCACATCTGCTTCACTGTAAGTATGCACAAATGGGACACCCAGCGCTACCCAGACCATCACACCCCTGGTGTTGGATGAGTAGGACGAGGAGAACACCTGCCCCAGCCAATTCTTGGCCAATTTCTGCGATTCCTCCTCCATCAAATGCGTCTCCTGGAGACAGACAATATGAATCTTGTGCCGCCTTAGGAAAGAGTGTACCCTGTAACGCATAGTATATGTTTTCAGCCCCCTGACATTCCATGTCAGTATGTTAAGTTGTCTTCCCATGTATATGGTGCAAACATTCTGTCCCTTGTACTTCTCCTCTCCCTCCTCCTCCCTCCAGAGTAGAGAAAGCAGTGTAAGTCCACACAACATGTCCCACACTCATCCACGCACTGCTGATACGACCCACAACCATGTGCACAAAAGCTCTAACTAATAAACCCCAACCCCCAGAACCCACTCCGGATAAACAGTAAAACAGCAACCTCAAAACATACTGTAGATCCATGTGTATGAGTGCTGCCAGGACAACAGCCTAATCCCCAACAACCCACACCCTACCACCATCGTTGAAGTGACCACCCCCGTTACCAAAAATCAATGTGCCCAGGGATCATATCAGTTATGTATGTATATGTATGTATGTATGTATGTATATAGTATTTATAGAGCGCATTCCGGCCCGAGGGCATCGAAGCGCTAACTAAGGTGAATGCGTGCACACACTGAAAAGAGAGAAGGGTAGGCCAGATCAATGCCTTGCGTGGAAAAAGCCACGTCTTAACCAATTTTCTGAAAGTTAAGTAATTGTGCTCCTTTCTTAATTCCAGAGGGAGCGAGTTCCAACACTTTGCAGCGGCTACTGTAAAGGCTTTATCACCCCATTTAGCCTTAAAGGTACGGGGAATCTGTATGTTGTAGGTTCCATCTGACCGTAAATACCTCTTTGGTCTGTACCAGTACAGTTTGGAGGTCAAATATTTAGAGCCGATCCCATGGGCGGCTTTGTGGGTCATACAAAGAGTTTTGAAAATAATCCGCTGGGCCACCGGGAGCCAATGTAGATATTTGAGGCTATCTCTAACAGATGCCGATCGTGGAAGATTCAGGATCAATCTGGCGGCAGTGTTTTGTATCAACTGAAGTTTATTCAGGGATCCTTTATCCAGGTCAAGTAATAACATGTTACAGTAGTCAAGTTTAGACATAACAAGAGCTAGAATGACTGTGATTTTCCATTGTCTTTGAAGAAATGGAAAAACTTTTTTTAGCTTTTTCAAAATCCACATGCAGGATTTTACCATATGGTTAACCTGTTTTTTGAAGGATAGGTAATCATCAAAAAGAATTCCTAAATTTCTCGTGGTGGTAACAGGATCAGGAAAGGTCCCGCAGTCTTTGGGCCACCACCGAGGGTTCTACTGCTCCCTACCATTTCCAAAACAGAGGATCTCAGTTTTATCGCAGTTCAATTTCAGCCAGTTACAATTCATCCAGTTGTTAAATGCTTGCATGCAATTGCTGAAATGGGCAGCCCCTTCCACCCCATTCTTGTTGAGTGGGATGATCATTTGCGTATCATCTGCATAAGAAGTCAGGATAAAGCCAAAGCAACGTATTATCTCGGCCAAAGGGGCGACATACACATTAAATAAGGTGGGACTGACTGAAGAGCCCTGCGGCATGCCGCAGGGCAGAAGGTAGGCAGGAGATCTGAAATCTCCACAACTAACCGTCATCCACCTATTGGTTAAAAAGGATTCCAGGAGATTAAGGGCTTGTTCTCTGAGACCTGCCTGATATAAACGTGCAAGAAGAATATGAGGTGAAATGGTGTCGAAGGCAATAGGCAAAACAAGAACAATCCCCCCCTGAACCCCAGATCACCCGGAGCACACCCCTCAGACACAGGCCCAAACACAGGGCTCCCAATTAGACAGCTCCACTAAGGAGCAGAACAGTTTCAGGTACCAACAGAAACCGATTCCATACGAACGTCCATTGGATCAGTACTTTCATCCGTCATCTCAGGGACCACAAAAGCCATGGTACCATCCTGTTGAATTTCGACCCTGCCATCGGCACCAGAAGTTCCCCGAGCAGAAATCTGGGTCTGGCGCTTCCCATGTTTCCTCCAGTCCTGATCATCCACACCAGAAGTATGAGCAGCCCCCCTAGTGGACCTCACAGAGTGTCCTGTGCCCGCCTTGTTCCATATCTCCACCCATCTCCAGACCTCCTCAGGATGATCAAAGAAGTGCGACTTGCCCCCGGATAGCACCTTTAGTCAGGCCGGATATAGCAACATATATCTGATATTCATGGCACGTAGCTTCGCCTTCACCTCCAGAAACCCTTTCCTGGAGGTCTGAACCTTGTTCGTGTAGTCCGGGTAGACAGAGATCTTGCTATTTTCAAAGACAGCCCTCTCAGTCTCTCAAGCAGCCCGCAGGATACTATCCCTGTCTTTGTAATTGAAGAGGCACGCAATTATAGCTCTCGGAGACGCCCCAGGCCTGGGAGGGGCGACCAAAGCCCAGTGCGCTCGCTCCACCACAAACACTTTGGACAGACCCTCAGGCTTCAGCACATCCGTGATCCACCGTTCCACGAAGCCCTCTGTCGAGGAATCCTCCACCTGCTCCGGAAACCCCAAGAGGCGCATGTTGTTCCTACGGGATCTGCCCTACGAGTCCTCCAGCCTAGCCTCCAACATCCTGACCGTGGATGTGATCTGTGCCATCTGTTTGAGTAGAGTGGTTACATCCCCCTGTAGGTCCACAATGGACCCCTCCGCCACCTTGACTTTGTCAGAGACCTTGCGAAGGTCTGTCTGAAGACGATTCACTTCCACAGCCACAGCCTCGGTCTTCCCCTCCAGGACCACACGGAGCCCTGTATTGCAGCCAGTAGCTCAGTGCGAGAGAGCTCCTCCACTGGGGCGGGCACCTCCGGAAGCCCTCCAGAGCCCCCCACATGAGTCTGGTGCTGCAAGCCTGAGATGGGCGTAGTACATTGCTCCATAGTGTTGCCCTGTGAGGCCGCCAACTGCCGATGCCTCCCCATCTCACCGGCCACTCAACAATAGGTTATACAGAACCAGAGTACCTTATTCCAAGGGTGGCAGTACACAGTCCAGGGCCACACCCCCAACAGTGCAGCACACGAGTCAGAACCCCGAGAGCCCGGAGCAACTGACCAGGGAACCACAGCACACAGGGCGTCCAAGGTCCAGGGGGCCAAAAAGCCCAGCAGATGTCCCCCACCGGAGGACGGTCAATGCAGTCTCCATTGGGCCCCACAGACAGGGCCGAAGCGCACCCCTCCAGACAGCTCACCAGCAAGGCATCCCGGGCTCAAGGCCCAGCACGGGCCCACAACAAGTACGGAATCCGGAGGGAGGGGAAGCCCCGCAACGCCGGCAAACCAGGAGCCGGTACCTTCACGGCACCGGGGGCGGGGAGCTCAAGTCCCCCGAGCACACCAGGATCAATGCAGGATTGGCCGGGACGGAGGAGCTCACTCGGAGCGCATCCCGTCAGCCATCTTGCTTGGGCCCGCCCAATTGTAAAAGGTATTTTAATGTATTTTAAGCATGTATTTTTTTAACCATATGTTTCAAGAAATTATTTTTTCATTTTATTTTATATGCATATATTCAAGTATATTCTTAATGATTTAATTACAGTTAGTTATTATTAGTATTTTTATTTTATTATGGTTTGTCATTTTAATTATTTATATATTATGTTTATTTTATATATTTAACAGAATGCATATGTTTTATTACTACTTTTACTATTATTACTATTATTATATTAAAGTAATTTTTTTTAATTTGATGTTTAATGTTATGATGCTTTTCAATATGTTTTTAGATATAATTTAAACAAAATATAACTAAACCGGACATATATTTTTTAAAGTTAATATATTGCAGAATATTTAAATTTCAATATGCTTGCCTATTTCGTCATGATATGTTAGTGTACTTTGTGTTTGTAAGCAATATTTTGTCCCTTGCATGCTAAGTATAAGAAGACAATAGTTTTGTACTCAATAATCTTTGGTTGATATTTTTGCATTTCAACATTTTTGATTCCGATATTTTGTCATATAACCTGCCAGGGTACAGAAATACCCCAGCAATAAACAGTAAGCTGGCAGTGATCTGAACCTAGATATGAGATTGTAAGAGGAGTAACTCCTCAAAACGTTGAAGAAATGGAAAATGACTTTAAGGTCTCCTCTGTCTCAGGAGCCACCAGGGGCAAAGTAAGAGTACCATAATGGTAATTTACATCTCTATTTTGCCCTATTATACTCTTCCTGAGAAAAAAAAAACTGCTGTGTTTAATGTTGTCCATTTCAGTACGCAACTGGTAACATTAAAAAAAACTAAGATAAGTCCCTACTTACATAGTCGTTGAAAGATGTTAGTGTTCTAGATACTACTAATGTTTTTTGGAGAGGGAGAAAGTATTTCATTTTCTTTATAGCACGTACTACAAAATGATTTACGTCAACTTGCTCCTAATTGTTGACACATAAGATAACCAAGACACCATACAATGATTTTCTTTGAATTATGCAGTTTAGCCAAATGGAGAACTCCCATCTCTTCCTGTTTCAGAGTGTTCAATTTATTAACTGTGGATGCAATTCCCAGGCCTGAATGCCTTGCCATGACTCTTGGTTTTCTCTAGTCAGTATGTGTGTCCTCTCAAGAGAGAAGGCCCCAAAATTATGCCCCTTGGGTGAAGCTTGAGTTCTGTTTCATGCATGGTGTTTTCTTGAGATAGTACGATAAAAAGACTTTAGTAGATTTATATCATACAATTTACAATTTCTCTTTGCAACAAAGGATCTGACATGGCTGTGAAAACTATGCCATCCAGCACTGGTACAGCTGTTTATGCCCTGCACTGTGTTTTCCTTCCTTTTTCACTTGGTGTTCTGTGAGCCAACTGTATGTAGTAAATGTTTTGCTTAAAAGAGGGGCAGAGGGTCAAAGCATAGCTTACTCAAGTTAGTGGGAGGCTATTACCTGTCATATTAGTCATTGTGTGCCTGATTTGCAAGGGCAAACTTACACTTTTGTGTATGTTTACAATTGTTTACAATTCTCAAAGGTATTTTATTACTAGTACCTTTATGACAGTGGAGTCTCCACAAATAAAAAGAAAGGACTGTCCTCCTCTGCAGTACGTTATCATTCATGACATTTTTTCCCTCCCTCTTTTTTGAAAAATGCTGTTTTTGTAAAACCGTAAAATTACTATACCTCTTGAACAATTCTTTTTTTTGATAAGTGTGGTGACCAATCCTGTTTATGAATAATATTACTTCTGTTATTTCTGTGGGTGACATCATCACCAGGGTCGTTTTCTCAATTTGTAGAGTTTGTTTCAGCACCCCAGCTTATCCTTGTATGTTTATATTTAGTTTCAAGTTTATTTTATTTATGATACAAAGGAGATCCACATAAACCTCAATACGAAAACACAACAGGGCTCATTACATGTTTGGCGGTCGGACGAGCCCACCGGCAAACGCGGGGGGATGAGAAAGGCGTCAACCCGGCTGCCTCACCCCACCGTATCACAATGTTCCCACTGGGCTGACCGGAGGGAACATCGTATTAAGACATTCCCGCCAGCCAGCCCGTCAGGTACAGTGCTACAGTATTGGTTTTCGGAGCCGAGGTCAATACTGTAGCACACCAGCACCCTCGGAATGCGCACTGTCTGCAAAGCAGATAGTGCGCATTCCGAGGGTGCTAGGCTGGGGGGCCCTGCACTGTGCATGCCATGGGCATGTGCCATGCAGGCCCCCGCCCCACCCCCGTGTCCCCCTGCACAGCCTTTCCAGCAGCCTTTCCATGGTGGAAAATAGACTCATTCTCAGCACGTTGGGAGCCAGGTTTCAACCGAAGACTGCACAGCCTACAAAAATGCAGTCACCACGCACTACCAGAACATCAGAGCTGCCAAAAAAGCCACCTTTCAAGCATGCCTCAACACCAGCGCTAACAACAGCAAAGAGCTCCGCACCATTGTCTAAGAGTTCACGAACCCCGGGACAGACACCTCTTCCATCCCTCCCTCCTAAGACCTCGACAATGACCTCTCACCTTCTTTCAGGGTAAGATTCAGGACATCTCTGAAGGCTTCAGGAACCAAATCCCACCAGCACCACTCACCACCATGGACCTAGCACCTCACCAGATACTGAACTACTGAGCTCCTGGACCCCCATCCCCCTAGAGGACACCCAAAGACTGATGAACTCCAATCATTCGGGAGCACCCTCGGATCCATGCCCTCATCACATCCTCAAACTGGCCAGTGCCACCATAGCAGCGGAGCTCTGCTGAACCATCAACCGCTCCTTCGAGACCGCCACATTCCCCTCAGACTGGAAGCACGCCAATATCAGCCCACTACTCAAGAAACCTACAGCCGAACCTAGGGAGCTGAAGAACTACAGACCCATCTCTTTGCTCCCTTTCCCAGCCAGTGTAAGAGAGAAAGCCTTCAACCAGCAACTCACTGAATTCCTCGAGACAAACCGTATCCTAGACCCATCCCAGTCTGGATTCAGAAGCAACCACAGCACTGAAACTGCACTCTTAGCAGCCACCGATGACATACACATCATACTGGACTGCGGAGGAACGGCTGCCATCATCCTCCTCGACCTCTCTGCCTCATTTTACACCGTCTCCTTCTCCCCTCCCATGACAGAGTACACAACAGAGCCCTGGATTGGATCGGGTCCTTCCTCACCGGAAGAACACAGAGTGTCAGACCACTGCCGTTCACGTCAGAACCTAAAGCCACTTGCTGCGGAGTGCCCCAAGGATCTTCACTGAGTCCAACACTTTTCAACATCTACATGGCCCTGCTTACCAAGATCACCAGAAAACACGAGCTAACCATAGTTTCCTACGCCGATGACACACAACTAGTCCTCTCCCTATTTGAGGACTCTGCTCAAGCCAAAATGAATTTCCACAACGGGATGAGAGCAGTCACCGGCTGGATGGAGGCCAGCTGCCTCAAGCTCAACTCAGACAAGACAGAGAACCTCGTGATTGCCTCCACCCCTTCGGCCTGGAATGACCCCTGGTGGTCCACCGCTCTGGGTAATGCCCCCGCCCACACTGACCATGTGCACAGCCTGGCCATCATCCTGGACTCCTCTCTATCGATGACCCGCCAAGTCAACGCTGTCTCTTCGTCATGTTTCCACACCCTCTGACTCCTGCGTAAGATTTTCTAAAGGATTCCCTTCTACACGGGGAAGACAGTCATCCACACACTCAACACTAGCAAACTGGACTAAGGCAACGCACTCTAAACCGGCATCACCAAGAAACGTCAACCAAGACTATAAAGAGTCCAGAAAGCAACAGCCAGACTCATCCTAGACATCCCCCAACGCAGCCACATCTCCTCCCATTTCAGAGACCTACACTCTGAGGTGGGAGGAGACACTAGCTCTCAAGCTGAGGCAGACCGCATCACTGAAGCAGTTCAGGAAGGACCTCAAGACATGGCTCTTTGAATGAGCAGCACGCCCACATACAGTGCCTTGAGACCCTTTGGGTGATTAGCGGCAATCTACAAATCCTTGATTGATTGATTGATTGACAGCTGTCCCCTGTTAGTCCAACCCCCAGGGTCATAATGTGGTGGTCAGACCTTCCTGTAAAGATGCGAGCCGACCGCCACCACAAGTCTGGCGGTCCAAGGACCGCCAGACTCGTACTGAGGTCCAAAGTTCCAAAGGCCTGAAAAACACATATTCATCATATTCCACCAGAACTTATAAATACAGTGTGCAAATCACAATGCAATAAAAATGATATAGTTAATACAGTTTTAAAAAGCACTTTAAAAAGTTACAAATTCTATAACAGAACATTTCATTTGGGGTGACACAAAGTGACTGAAGTACTTCTGGCACAGTAAGTAAAGATAATTAAAGTCATATAGGTCTTAGCCATTAGGGACGATGTAGAAGCAAAGTCGGGCACACAAAGAGGACATGGTTCAGATCCTGGATGCCATTCTGACAGAAATTACAAACAGCTGATGAACCGTGCCTTCTGGCACACAAGACATTAAAAGAAAGCAATCCCTGCTGCAGCAAAAACCAAAAGCGTCTTAGCCCGAGTGGCAGATTCCAGGTGAGGTAAAGTTGCATTTTATTTTTTATCACAGAGTCTAATAAAGGCTGGCGGCCCCTTCTTTTTAAGCGTGCCTTCCTGTCTAAACAGAAGCTTAAAGAAAGGGTGGCCTGCTTCAAGCTGGCTTTTAATTGCTGTGGTGAAAGAGCAATAACAAGGTGGCAATTTAATTGTAACGGATCAATGGCATATGTGAAATTTCTACCTTATTACCAACAAGAATTTCTTTCTTTAAAAGAGACCATAAGGTATCGTCATCACTCCTCGCTAGGCTGGCTACCCAATGTACCACTCCAGCCAAGCTTTAGACAAATGCACATCTCAAACCCATTTCCAGCCTTAGAGCTGCCACTGGGTAAGCTGAATTAATACAGTATAATTTTCTGAGGTCATGTCTTTCTATCTTATTCAGGAACCCCCACTTGGAAACTTCAATCTGCTCCAATCCATAAGGCAGAGAGGCCGGGATTTTTCCTCTGAAGATGTTTAAAGTGTCTCCTGTCAGTTGCCCTATAAATAGCACCCAAACCATTGGGTTGAGACTGGGACTTACATGTGTTGTTTTCTATATGAGTCTTATCACTGAGGTTCCCACATACTATCATCCCTAAAAAGGATTATGATTTCACAATTTCTAACTTTTGGGTTCCCAGGGGCCATGAGAAATTGACATATTTAGGTTTCTTCTTCCCATGGAAGCACATGATCTCACTTTTAGACATATTTATCTTTAAATAGTGGGCCTCTGCGAACTGTTAAAGCGCTTGCAGAAGGCTATTTAACTTTTTTGGGGTGAGATCCAAAATTATTATGTCGTATGCATAAAGAAGGCAGACTATTGGTCTCCCTCCCCATTATTGGGGCAAAGCCCTCACTCTGAGCTACATGGCTGGGAGGATCAGGTATGTACAGAGAAAAGGGTAACATGGCTAACAAACACCTTTGTTTTAAAACATTTGGAGTAGGAATTTCTTGGGAAAAGCCTTTATCGCCCCCTAAAAGCACCCTGCACCAGTTGGAAGAGTGGAGGGAGATGACCAACTCTAATGAAATACCTGGCATGCCCAATCTGGCGAGCTGTCTCCTCAGCAGCACTCAATCTACTTTATCAAATGCTGTGGAGGAATCCATGTAAGCTGCATAGGTCACCCCTGCTCTCACAGAGACATATTTTCATTAATCACCTGAAGGGCCCATATGTTATCAATAGTTCTGTGCTTCTTCCTAAATCCAGTTTTCTCCAATGGAATAATTTTATTTTCCTCCACCCATTCACTGATCTGGGTCAGTAGACACTTCACAAATACTTTGCTGAGCACATCTAGAAGGGCAATCTGACAATAATTCCCAGGACAATTTTGATCTCCCTTTTTAAATAATGGAACAATAATACTGCCCTTCCAGGATGGGCGAACTTTCCTGGTTTCATAACAAAATCTGAAAACGCGAAATAATATTTTACTCAAGTTGGATACATCTTGTTTTAGTAGCGAAATGGGAATTTTATCTGGCCCCATTGCAGCCAAGCTATGTATTCCTCTAATGACCACCTCAATCTCCATCAAGGATGGGGACTAGTATAGGCATATATCCCCTCCTACTACAGGCTGGTGTTTTTATTAACTTTGTTATTTTGTTTGTCACTGGGATCAGTTTTTCCACTGTGAGAACCTGTTTTGGCATCCCCGCTGTTAGACCTGTCAGCCTTAGGGAGGTGTTCTCCCAAATGGTTTGCCTTAATCCTCCTGTTTTTGCTGAATTGATTTTTGTTGGCCGTAGGACTCTACTATACTATATTACATTCAATAAATGATAACTTTCAATTGGGAGCACATAGGAATGTTGAGTTTGGTCTCTAAAGAATTGTTTAAAACCCTATTTAATGGTAAAGTTGGATTTTAAGTCAAAATTATCTTAAAAAGTTGGAACTTTCTTGTCCTTACCATTTGGTGCCTGTATCCTGTGTCACGTGACTAGGTGTAGTTGGCAGTTGGCCTTTGTATATTCCTCCCAGACAGCATTCACAATAGAAGGTCTGGGTGTTGGCTGATGGTCCAGCCTCACTTGATGTGTTGGGAGGGGGGCTGTCACATACCACACTTGCAAACCAAAATCACTGGCCCAGCAGACACATGAAGAACTTCACACTAGTCTATTGTTCTCCCAGACAGGCTGGGACAAGGGCAGGGAGGCAGGAAATTCCTGACACCTGTGTAAGGGGAAAACTCCAGAAGCTTCTCACATTTTAAAGGGGCACCAGGTATAAAAATGGGACCTTTGGACCCAATCTTGAGTACGTACACTGCTGGACAGTTTTTGTTATGTTCCGGGCAGATCTAAGGGCCTGATGAACCATCCACCAAATTTACGATGGGGAGGCTGCTGCCATACTGGCTACCTACCCCCCCCCCGGCCCATTACGACTTTCCTGCTGGGCTGATAGGTGTAAACCAGTGGGAAAGTGACTTCAGCATTGTCGCTGGCTCATATTCGAGCCGGCGGCAATGCTGCCACCGCAGGGAGCACCAGCACCCTTGCAATGCTCACTGTCTCCACAGCAGACCGTGAGCATTGCGAGGGTGCTGGGCAGGGGGACCCCTGCACTGCCCATGCCAAGTACATGGGCAGTGCAGGGACCCGCCGTGGCCCCCTGTACCTGGTCTCTGCCAGCCTTTTCATGGTGGTAAAACTGCCATGAAAATGCTAGCGGATAACCAAGTCGTGATCAGCATGGCGGCACTGACTTCAGTGCCCCCAGGGCTGATTCTGACTTCTGCCGCCATCAGCCTGTCGGGATCAAAGATACCAGCGGAGGCGGTGGTAGGTTGGCCGGGCTGCCCCCCAACCTTGTAATGTGGCGGTCCGCCTTAACTGCAGCGAGGTCCAAGGACATCACACTTGTAATTAGGCTCTAAGGGGGTTATTCCAACTTTGGAGGAGGTGGTAATCCGTCCCAAATGTGACGGATTTCCCACCAGCCGTATTACGAGTTCCATAGGATATAATGGACTCGTAATACGGCTGGTGGTATATCCGTCACTTTACCATCACTTTTGGGACGGATTACCACTTCCTCCAAAGTTGGAATAACCCCCTAAGTGTCTGTTATGCAGGGGTCTTCCTACATGCCTGCACCACATGATCCCTTATGTTCTTGTTGCATTTAAATGCAAAGAGTGGTGGCGCATGACTAGTATCCTCAACCATGTGCCAATGTCTCTTGATGACATTTTGTACTTAATTACTAAAGGGTTGAAACATTGACTATATATCCCTTGGCTTTTATGGACTTGTTGCCCATGTTCAATACCTATGAAACAATAACAGGCGTTCACAATTACTGTGAGATACACCAGGACTTTTCTGTAGAACTGTGATTTTATTTGCTTGTCACACACTGTGTCATCTGCACTATTGTCACAAATAGGTTTATTGTGTTTTAATCCATAGAGTAAAGTATATACAAAGAGAAAACGTGCGATCAACTGTTTGTATGAGAGGCTTGGTTGTATTGATAATAACTAAAATTGATTCTCTAATTTAATGACTTATACAAGTGCAAACTGCAATTGGTTGATGTGAAATTATATACTACGGTTATTCCCTGAAAAGATTCCCACAGATCCAGTGTTCTATAGACCATGGTTGGAACCACTGGCATACAACAGCTAGCAGCTAACGGCACTCCTATGATCCCCTTGTTAGGACATCATACATTGCCTTGATTCTAGAAACAGATGTAAACCTCACAATTTTAGGTTAGGTGTAACCGGATCCGGGTGAAAGTTCACACCTAGCACATTGACATTGATGGTGGTTTGTTGGAGAGCTGCTGCCTCACAGAATGTTAGACAGGCACGGCCACGCACCCCCCTGCCTTTTGCCCCTCATGAAGAGTGTCTGTCAGGCTGAGCAAAGGTCAGCCTGACAGACACTCTTCATCTTCAGGTCAGGCAGCCAGGAGCAGACATGCACGATTTGCGCAGACTCGTGGCTGCCTGAGCTGAACTTTGCTGGGCTGAAGAGGTCACAGCTCCTATGGGCGTGACCTCCTTCGCTCAGCAAAGGTGCCTCGAGGCCCTCCCCCGGGTGACGAGGAAAGCGTCACCCATTGACTTCGACCTGAGCGCTTCAGGTTTAAGTCCTGAAGCACCCAGGGCGAGTGTCAATCAGTGACACGTCATCACAGAGTGGGATGGGGTCAGCAGTCTCACTGACCCCATCCCACTCTGTGATGAGGCTGGGACTGCTGTCTGGGGAAGACAGCAGTCCCAACCCTCCTGGGACCTCCGAGGCTGAAGGTAAGTGTGTGTGTGTGTGTGTGTGTGTGAGATCTTTTTTAATGAATGTTTGTTGCGTTCGTGTATGTTTGAATGTTGATGAGTGTTGTTAATGGATGTGCATGCATGCGTGTGTTTGTGTGAAAGTCTGAGTGTGCTTCCCGCCAGCCCCCTCCCTCCTAAAACTGCCGGCCGCCACTGATGTTAGAATCAAGAAGGAACCATATTTAGGGGCAGGCATTAAACTTAGCACGACCCGACTCCAAGCAAAACTACACTAACATGTCAGCTGAGGAAAAACGTCTGTCAGGTAAAAAATGCTCAAGAGTTGAAAAAGCCAAAATGCTCTGTAAATATGTGCTCAATCAAGTAAAATGTCCAAGCACACAACGCACTGCGATCTGCCACCGCGTCAGGGCGTGGAGCATACAAGTTTGCTCTCGTCACAGCTTATGTCAAATTACACTATTTTAGTGTTTCCTGAGGGCTTTGAAATGTTTTTGAATTAATTCGGCTACAAGATTGTTTGGCAACGATCAAACTTCAATTTTCAGCTTTCAAAAGCTCAAACTTTCTCTAGAAAAAAGGAAGTCAAAGTACTGTTTACATATTGGGCTATTCTCCTGCTAACACATCTGCAAATATATGCAAGGATGAATGTTAAAATATAATTTACAACCTATTGACAGCGTTTAGGAGCCTAAAACACTTAGTAGGCATGGCTCCAAGAAGATGTCAGTCAGTGAGCCGCTTTGTTCTGCCCGAGGGGTGGATGAATAACATCCTCAGGGCTGCATGAAGAGCCCTGGCAAACTTTTAATCATGTTTCCATCAAATAGCACATATTTAAACATTTTGGGAAAACGAACATTGTTATTATGAACGGTAAGTTCCATAATAATTTTTCATTGTGAAATGTATGCTTCTTGCGTATATTGATCACACCAGGTTTGTACAGTCTCATCATTGAAGGTGTCTAGGTTGTTGTTCCTCCCTAGGTAAGCTTGGGTTTAAAAAAACACTTTCACACCAGTGCTTTATTTGGGCAGGTTCTGTCAAGTATCGAGTACCTGCACTTGTTTATTTTCAGAAAGAGAGTACCTGCATTTCTCAGCCGATGTGCAATGATGTTCTCAGAAACATGTAGGTACTCTGGTATAGGGTACCTGCACATCTGTTTTTCCATTTCAAAAGCACAGTTTCACACTTGAGCCCTCTCTCGTCTGCCCGTGTCCAGTAAAGGGGAGCTACTATCAGTTCTAAATTATGTGATGTTAATTCCATCTGGTGAGCTCACACAGAGTTCTCATCCCGACTTGGGTACTCAGACATTGTGGCGGTAGTGGTCAGACAATTGTAACTAGGCACAGCACATGCAGGTAAGTACAGACGCAAACTAGCTCTTTATAATAAGTGAAATTAAAGGAAAATATATTTTAAAGCACAGCATAATGCTAAGGTGTCACAGCGCTAGCAAACCAATATATATTGACCAACAAACAATTAAACAAGACTGTATCTAAACCAAATGGGTTAAGCAACAACCATGACAATGAGTCTGTATGTTTCAAACATACACAACAATTGTTAGGCCACTATTTCCCCAGAACTGCCCTCCCACAAAGTCAGGACCTTGGAGGCAAAAAAAACCTGCACCTAGAAGATGCTATGGTTTGAGGTGAAGCTTCTTGATGGTAAGTGGGAGTATTATAAAGAGCGGTGAGGCCTTGAGTCTGCAGTAAGGGGTGTCTTGATGACCTGGGGCCTGCAATATGGATGCTAGTAACGGATGGTTGGCTTCTCAAGTCATCCTTCACTTGGGATTGTGGAAAGGTAGTTGGGGTCAACAGTGGTGTTTTGAGCAGGCTGACAGCGCCACAGCAGGTCTCATGGAAACATGTAGGATATATGGGATCATTTCTACCAGAGGAGCAAGGGCAAACCAAGATCCACATAAAATAAAGTAAGCAGCTATCACTTTGAATGTTTCTCTAGATTCTATAGCCTTTTTGCATTTGAGCAGATCAGTTCCCTTTTTACTGTGCTCCCTGATTCCACACTCCTCTCCAATCCACCTCCCATGCAGCCGCCCACTAATCACCAGAGAAAGGACATTTGACCACATCGCCCCTACAATCAGAAATCTCCACTAGCTCCCATCAGCAGCACTTGTGAAACCTATATGCAAGTGCATCATCTTTAAGGCCTTATGCACGCACAGACAGTTTGTCTAGGAAAACTCCTTCTTCAGTACCACCCACATCACACCAACTGATCCTGGAACTACTGATAATCAGAAATGGGGAAAAAGAGGAAAAAACCCTAACTTCCTTTGCTATGCCCTTCTGGAAAGCACCTCTTTCTATCAGAAGCAGCAGCAGCCCTAATTTTTAGAAAAGAAAGGGGTACCCTTCTGTTCTCACTATATCTAAGCCCTCACCTTTAAGGGGCGACATAGTAAATAGCGTGAATTGTGTAATCTTCGTAATGTATCCTGCCATGTAAATTATATCTAGCTGATGTAATATAATCCTCATCTGCTTTTTAAATGTCCCCCATGCTCCTCTTACCTGCACCTGGTGAAGTAATGCCAGAAGTCTGTAAAGTGCTCAGCTACTTTCAAGGGTAGTGGATTAGAGAGACATGTCATGGATTCAATACCACGCAGCCTTGGTTTTTGGCACAAGGGCATTTAAATACACCAGTAGCAGGCTACTGAGCAGAACTTTGAGCATCGGCACTCATTCTTTTACAAACTAAGCACTGTTCGTCCTTCTAGTATTATTTCTCCCACTCGCAGCACTTCATAATAGGGAATAATTGTGAAACTTACAACCATTCATCAGAGATATCAGGAAATATCTATGTAACTAAAAGTCATTAAACCTGTGATATTTGATGGAAATATGTTTAGGAATTGGAGGGAGCTTCTCACAAAAGTAAGCTAAGATTTTATTTCATTAGCGGAGGCAAAATCAAAGATTCTCTTGTACTGACAGTTCCTTCAGTTATGCATTTACTTGTACTATGAACAATCTATGCCTTTCTGTGGTCAGTATTTAGTATGGGCTCTGCTACCTTACACTTCATAAAAGATGCCCTCCTACCTAGAAATGAAGATGACCCCTCTTTCATGATACTGCTGGACCTCTCAGCTGCCTTCGACACAGTTGGCCATTAAATCCTCATTCACGCCCTGAAGTCTCTAATGGGATTAACTGGCAATGTCCTTCATTGGTTCTCCTCCTACCTTTCCAATCAACATTAGTTTGTTCACATGGGCATGTCCAGGTTCTTAAAGATCATTACCACCAGCACAGTCTCCCAGTGTTCCATACTCCCTCCTCTCATCTTCAGCTTTTACAGTGAGCCCCTTCGGTCACAGAAGATAGCAGCTAGATTCACCAATTTGCTGACAATACACAAATCTACACGAAAGCCTCCTGTGGTCCTGACAGCTTAAGCCTCAAGCACTGGCTGCACCTCACCCGGACCTGGATGTCTAGTGGCTACCTGAAGTTCAACCCAACAAAGACAGAATTTCTGTTATTTGCTAGAAACATCAAGCTAGAAATAGTCAAACCTGACACGATGTCATGAACTTTGATGACTCCTAACCCCAACTTTCACCAAATCCTAATCACTTAGATTGCCCTCAAGGGACACATTGCCAAAAGAAAACAAAGATGGTCTGATACCAGCTCTCTCTTCTAAAGAAAGTGAAACCATTTCCAGAACTGCTGTTCAACTGTCGTACTCTTGCATCTGGATGCTGGTAGCACCCTGCTCCTTGGCGTCCCACACTCCACACTGGTTCCTCTTAAGGGCATCTTACATGCCATACTGCAGCATGTCTCATCCAGGGCCAGAAGAAATCTCTTTACATCAACCACCTGGTCGAACTCCATTGTCTCCATTTGCTGGTCTGCACATTCTTCAAAATAGGCTGCATCATTTTATGCTGCATCATTTAAAAAGTCATCATGTTTGTCATTCTGCAGACAATCTCAGCATCTCTGGTGGCCCTCAGCACACCCAAAGGCAGGCGACCCTAAGACCTCAAACTATGAAGTGTAAAAAAGAAAACACAAGGCATCGGGCCTTTTCCGTCTATGCACCAGGGATCTGGAATACCATCTCTATATCTACAAGGACCTCCTCAACACCGCTTCAATTTAGGGAAGGCACACCTCGTCCAAGAACACTAAATCACAATGCAGTAAACATCCAGTAACTGGCTGCTTCTCCTATCACTCGCTGTCTGTATGCTTGCCTTTAACAAATACAGTACTATTCTGCCTTTTTAGCTGGGTTCATGCTATACAAATACTACATACATGCATATGTACCAGATATAACTACATTAACAATATTACTTCAAACTGATAAATGACACTTGGTACTAACCAAGAGCCTCACATTTGGGGGAAAAGGTGGCACATTAAGCCATTACTTAGCCTCTTCCCTTTGTCATACAACTAATTATTTTAATTTTTTTTAAAACATGGTTTATTTCTGATATATGTGCAGCAATACCTTATCGGGATTTTCTTTATAAATTAGGTTTCTTTTAGCATCAAGGTAAATTCAGTTATCAGGATATGTAATAAACCATTTCTAACCTAATAATACAATGGGAAAAGAACTGAAGCACATTTGCAATACAAAATATTAAAAGCATAGCAATGCAAAGTGGTTGACTGAAATCCAACTCCTGGAAAAGAATGAACATCTATTCATACTTTGTTTAGGGAGAACCATATTTCTTCTTAACCAATAAATATTTTTTCCTATAAGTACTAGTTCCAAGGGGTGCCGCTTCCACTGCCCCATCCTAGGTGACTGGCACACTGACAAAAGGGTGTTCATGTCCTATTGTTTTACTGTAATTGTTTATTTTGCATGGAGCTTAGTGCAAACCCTCAGGCTTCACATGCTCCTTACAGACCATGCCTTCTTGTGCACTGGCTCACAGGTATCCCTGTTGTCGCTCCAAATGACTGTGGAGGAAGACGGGAAGGAGGAGGTACAGGAAAACACAGATCAAGAGGGTGCCAGATAGTGGTGTTTGTGGGTGAATAGGTCTACAATCAATCTACTGGCCAGGCAGACGTTCTATTTGAGCCATGTGCATAGATGTAGCTACAAACCATTTTATCAGTGTAGGGGAATAGGATGCCTACAGGCAAAAAGTGCTGAAATTATGCCTATGGTGGGCTGACTGACATACCGTACATAGGGGGTCATTTCGACCTCAGCGGTCTTTTCACAAGACAGCCGAGGGACCGCCGTGCTGAAGACCGCCAGTGGTGGCGGTTTTCCGCTCTGCGTATTATGACTGCTGGAAGCCCTCCGTCCTTTTCGGGACAGAGAGCCGCCAGCAGCCATACTGGCGGGCGGCGGGGAAGTGGAGGTTGCTCCACCTCCACCGCCACGTCCACAGAACACCGCCCACCGAATCACGTTCTGTGATTCGGCGTGGCGGTGTTCTGTTGACGGTGTGCTGGCGGCGGAGCAGCCCCCATGGATCCCGTCCCCTCCCGGAAGATCAACGGACAAGGTAAGTTGATCATCCGTTAGGGGAGGGGGGTGGGAGGGTGTTGTGTGATGTGTGGGTGCATGGGGGTGTGCGTGTGAGTATGTAGAGGGTGTGTGTGAGTGCGTGTATGCATGCGGGGGTGTATTGTGAATGGAAATGTGTGCGTGTCTGTCTGTATGTATGTCTGTATGGATGTGTGCGTGTATGTCTGAATGAGGGTGTGTCTGTATGACTGTGTGTGTGTCTGTTGGAATGTTTGTTTGTGTGTGTGCGGGAATGTGTGTTGGTGGTGTCTGCATGCGTGTCAGTGTGTGTCTGTGTTGTGATGTCGGGGGTAGGGGTGGTGAGGGGGGTCCTGCCACCTTTGGGGGGTGACAGGGGGGTGGGGGGTGTTGGGGATTGACTTGGGGGAGGGGGTGGGGGGTGGCGAAGACCCCTATCAGTGCAAGGGAAGGAATGTCCTGGCACCGATAGTGTTTACCGCCATGGATTTCATGGCGGTTCCAAACCCCATGAAATCCATGGCGGTAAGCCGGGTCATGATACCACCGGCGGTCTTGTGACGGCCGCTGGACTGGAGACCCAAGTCTCCAGCCCAGCGGTCGTCTCCGCCATGGCGGTCTGATCAGAGAAGTGGCGGATTACCATGCTTAATATTTGCCTAATCCATCATCACAGCCTACTGTGCTTGTCTGGAGCAAATTGGTTTACTGCAGTCGCCTCCTAATTTGCCTTCGCCAATACTCTTTCTTGCCACTGGTCAAAGTTCTTAACTTTACCGGAAGAACCCTCTATAAGCTAACCAGATACACTCATACATCCTCCTATCACCATTCAGTCAGCTGTTTATTATAGCAAACAAACCAAACTATCAAGCTATTCATTCTGATATTCAAAGGGTCCGACTATATATCTCCAAGCTACCAATCAGAAATGCTGAACAGAAGTGCACTCCTAGAGAACGCTCACTTGACTGATGAGAACCTGCTATCTCCTCTGTGCCCCCCAGTGCTGCCTCATGATTCTGCTCATTTCAGCTACTTCGACCTTATCTCAAGGCTAGGTACATAGCCACATTATGCTCCTTCTCCTAACTCACTGCTTCAATAAGCCTTACATTGTATTCTTCTAAAGCTGGAAATTCATCTGCAGTAATACTTGTTCTCTCACTCATGCACTCCTGTGCCTCTCCAATATCTCCTAATGTAAATATGTTGCTATTCATATGTAAGAAGTCGGGTTATTAGTTGTGCAGAATATGAGGCCTGTGTAAGTAATAGGTCCACAGTTGTCTGCTGATTTGGAACCAAGCACCCCATAGTATCTCTCAACTCTCTCAGGGCAGTGAAGCAGAGCAGTCCAAGGCCTACTCAGGGGAGGTAGTTTAGGCTGGTGTAGGAAGCTGGCTCTGTATATACTATATCAAAATGAGGTATAGTGTGCACAGAGTCCGGGGTTCCCCAAGAGGCTTGACAGAGGCAATGATAGATATTACTAATGCTCTATTTGTGGTAGTGTGGTTGAGCAGTTAGGCTTATCAGAGGGCAGTGTTAAGCATTTGTTGTACACACGCAAGCAATTTTTAAGAAAAGAGAGAATATCTATTTTAAAAGTGGACACTGCATTTTCAAAACAGTTCCTGGGGGAAGAAAATAAAGTACAGTTTTAGAGGTAAGTACACAAATTACAGTTCCAGTCTTCAGGTAATAGGTAGTCCACCGTTGGGGGTTCAAGTCAAACCCAAACATCTATGAGAAAGGGAGTACTTGGAATTCGAGCTTGCCATTGTAGTGAATCCTAGTTTGATTTAATGGGATAACGGGAGTTAGCTTAGCTTTCACTTGCAGACTCGTGCCCCCATCACCTAGTAACTTTTAACCTACTTAGCTTGCTCTGTCTCAGACCATTTTTTAATTAAATCTTTTAAGGTGGCTGCTGTGTTTATAGTTAGTCCCTTTTGTTTAAAGTTATGGTATCAGTGTCACCTCAGTAAGGCGTCAACTCGTACAACAAAGACAAACAAACGGTAGGGGCTCACATTAGAAATTACCGTCCCAAGCATGCAGCGTTATCTATTGTTTTGGAACAACCTACATCAGGGGTCCAAGTAGATCCGTATAAATACATCACACTTTAGATAGATAATCAGAGGGATTCTGACCAGATACCATTGCTGCTATTGATGCTGCACATCGCCTTGACGCTGACCCGGACTTCATGTTCTGCCGAAGTCTGAGCTCGAGACCTCATTCAAGGAACCAGGGTTGGGGGCTCCTACCAGGGACTTGGCATTGGCAGATTAGGTTTAACATACCCAGCTCTCCTCTAGGTAGAAGGTTATGCCTATTATAATAGGGTACACGGACATATGATACGTTTCATGTCTTCCTATGCTATTACAAGATGGTGGGGATCTTCATAATCATGACCCTCGTCTTTACAATCTTATCGATTGCACTGTTCATTATTCTAATCATTGCAGCAAATATGATTTACCGCTTTATGTTGAATAAAAACTATTGAGACATTACAGCATCTTTGTTATTGCTTGTGTTTGGTTGAGATATAATACATCTGTGAGAAAGGGGTCATCTCTGTTTAACCACGACATTCCCTATGATGTCATACTTCTGAGGCCATGCGTAAAGGCTGCCACAAATCACCTTTGACAGTTTGAGTAATTGGTGAGGTACTGCTAGTGAGCCGGAAGGGTTGGAACTACAGTTGCGACTTGTTGTAGGACAGGCATAGTCACCTACAAACATAAGTACTGTCATCCCCAAACCAGCAGTCTTGCCCGGGCAAGGGTCCAAACTACGACACCATCAGGTAAGTACCCATGGCTCGGAGGGTAGACCAGGGGGGATTAGAGGAGCACTAGAGGGGTGCAAACTGTGCGTAGAGTTTCCGATGAAACTCTATGAGGGACCCCAGGAGTCACTCAGGTGCTGCCGGTGAGGTCCAGGGGGATGTCTCAGGCACACTACTGGTTGGAAAGTGAAGAGGGCCACCTGTTGATCCTTTGCTGCACTGAATGTTGATTTCTCCAAGTGTGGTAAATAATTTATTTTACCTTATCTTATTTCATAATTTTCTAGTAATAGGTAAATGAGGAAGGAGACAGAGTCCGGGACGTGGAGTATAATCAAGGTTTATTTCAATAACTCGAGTTAAGGGAGAGCTCCTTCACCAAGCGGGTTAGGGAGTGGTCTGCTCAACATTGCGCAGCTTGCAGCTTTTATACATTTCTTGCACAACACAAGCGAATGGCAATAATTCTGTAATTTTCCATCAAGCAAACTTTAGAAAAACACTTCTATGTGGGTCAGTGGAAATACGTAAAAATAGCATGCAGACAGAGAAATGTCAAAGCTGGGGTGTAGAATAGAGTGCGAGGGGAAAAAGAAAAAAAAATAACAGGTGTGACTGTGTTCCAACCACAGGTTGCTCCGTCGAAGCGACCTTTATCTCTCAACAACGGCAGAATCGGCTTAACCACAGTTATGTGGGCGGCTATCAGGTGTGACCTTTTTCTCTCAGCAACGGCAGAATCGGCTTAACCACAGCTACGTGGGCGGCTCACATCCTGCCCAAAGCATATCATGCAAGGCAGTTTGTCTCCAGCTGCACTCTCCAGAGTGTCAACAATAAGGTTTGTCAAGACATTCTCAAAATGGATGCTTACTCTCAAAATGGATGCCCAGATGTCAAAGTACAGTGATTGCATGAGGGTGCGATATTTTACTTTTCCACATTCCCTCCTTGCACCAGAGTGCAATCACGGTCTTCTACCGGCAATTGAAGTAGATCCTGGCACTTTCCTCCTCCTGAGTATGTCTTCTAGGAGTGCACAGGGTGATACACAGTCCACAGAGCGGTGGACCACATTGTATGCAAAGACAACACCCCATAAGTACTGCGAATATTATCCCGACTATGGACAGTAACTTCCAGCCCCAGGAGGATACCAACCCCCAAAACCATCCTGACCAGGTCCAGGTGCCTGGTTCCTGGTGTAATCCTGATGCTATTTTGTGTAATTTAGAAATAGCTTTATAGACTGAGGGGGCGTTATCGGGAATGAAAATGCAACAGCTCGACCCGATAATTTTACAGGCCCCACCCTTCTCCGCTAGTATGACGTTGAGAACAAGACGATTCTGGAGCGCTACCATTCTGATAGCGGATTGTTCCTGAGTCAAGTTCCCCAAAGCGGCTATAGTCTGATTCACAACTGCCTCTACTGTTCGAGTAAGTCTACGTATAAGCTTACTGTTCTGCACTGGTCCGACGAAGAAGAAAAAACCTCTATTAAAATCAGTATATTGTTCCGCAGCAGTTTCAGTTTGATCTATTCCGGATGTATCTATATACCTCTTGTACCTCCCTGCACTAATTCGATGATCCTTGTGGTACGTTGAAGAGGCAAGGAAAACAGGTGGCAATAAGAAGGATATATAACATCTCCCTCCCCAGTTGTAGGGAAGACGGACATAGGCAGACTGGCCGCAAATAAAATAGGTATGTCTGGTGGTCTGAAATGAGGACCGACCATGATCCGTAAATTTCACAGTAGAATTGCATTCACTGTATCCTACAGAGATAGTGCCAGTCTTCTGGATGCACAGGTGTCCTTTTACTTTGAAAACGGATATGGTTATTGGCCCTCCCTCTCCTTGAGACCTGGCCTTTTTCAGCTTAAAAGTCAAGTCATCCTGTCGGTATTCTTCTCTTTCGAATACCGTTCCATTAGCCTGTGGTAACCCCTCCTCATCAGGATAACAGACCGTTTGAAGGACAGCGTTTAAATTACCCCAGGGCCAGTCCTTTTGATCTGTTGGCGTCTCAGACCTGTTGTAAGCTGTAATCAGGGCAAACCAGGCCTCGCATGAGCCGTTATATGAGAATGGAAATGGTGTTAATGGCATTCCCCCTTCATCTTGGTGAGGGGGAATCCGTCCACATATCCAGCAATTAGTGGTATTAACCACTTGATGTGAGTAGTGTAATCGCTTCACAAAGGTGTTGTTCTGCATAGCTATTCTATGTGCCAACTCATGAGGTGGAAGATCGTGATGTGTGTGTTCTTGAGTGTCATTAAGGGGTGTCTGAACTCGTTTGCTTGGAGGAAAAACCACATACAGTATCCAACTCACACATGCTATTGCTGCCAACAAAAACATTAGTATCAATACAAAAATATTTTTCCCAGTACATATTCTTCTCTTATATTTGTCCCTTAATCTCTTTTGTTCCATCCTTGTTTCTGTCACAAGCCTTGCCATTAGGCGTATCTCCCTTGAGCCCCTGCCGTTTCACCAACAAGAGGAGCTTGTTTGGACTTAAGTGACCTGGGCTCGGGAAGAAGACCTAAGTCTTGACTTGTATAACTGTTGGGGACTTTCTTCCGTGGGTAATGTCAATTGTTCGGAATGTTTTGGAATCAGGTGAGGCAAGGTGTCCTCTGCCCCTTCTTTAGAAAAGTATTTCTTACAGTGGCTGGCGTGTAACCAGCCCTTCCGTCCTTCGACTTTCACGGCTGTTCGGGTAACCAGTAGAACAAGCTTGGGTTCCTTCCACCTGGGCTCAAGAGGCGCCGCGCGATCAAAATTCCGGATGAAGACCCAGTCTCCCGGTCTGACCTGGTGTTCTTTGGGTTCTGTATTATCAGGAAATGCAGCTGCAACCTGTGAACGACAAGATTGGAGTGCAGACATCAAAGAAGCCAGATAATCTGTCAACACAGGTAGTTCAATATCTGTTATAGCCTTAGCTCGCGGTGTCCCCCATATGTTAGGTGGTCTACCAAAAACTATCTCATAGGGAGCTAGTCCAATCCTGGAATGGGGAACCATTCTCATGTAGAACAATGCTACAGGTAAAGCAGTTATCCAATCAACTTTCTTATCGGCACAAATTTTTGCCAATTTGTTTTTTAGCGTTTGGTTGTGTTGCTCGACTAAACCAGCTGCTTGTGGGTGGCGTACGCAGTGGAATTTCCACTGGTATCCCAGCAGGAGCGAAATTTTCTTCATTAATTCAGATGAGAATGGTTGGCCATTGTCAGAGTATATGACTCGAGGTAGACCAAACCTAGGAAAGTATTCCTTAATCAATTGTTTGGCAGTAGTGTTGGCAGTATAATCGGGTACGGGGTAGGCTTCTGTCCACCTTGTTAATGTACATGCTACTACAAGGACATATTTATATCCTCTGCATCTTTCCATTTGTATATAGTCCATTTGTATGACCTCAAAAGGATGTTCTGGAGGATGAAATCCTCCTGAGCCTACTGTTGCACCCTTCCCGATGTTGTACTGGCAACATATCATGCATGTTTGGACCTTGTTTTTGGCTGCGGCTCTAAGGTGCTTATTGTCCCATATAGATCTTGTTGCATCTAGCATAGCCTTTTCTCCTAAGTGGGCTGGCCCATGTATTGTTTCTATAATGATCTGTACCATGGCGTCCGGTAGATACCAGACTGCTTTGTGTGGCACCATCCATCCCTGGTCTGTCAAGATCCCTCCCTCCTTTTTCCATTTTTCTTTTTCTTCTTTTGTAGCATGACTCTGTATGTCTAGTATATCAATAGTGGTATCTCTGGTAGTTTGTGTATGTCCTATAAATGCAAGGTCATGGGGTGACCCTTTGTCTACGTCTTTCTGTGTCATTTCCTGAGCTGTTTGGTCTGCTAAGGCATTTCCTATAGCGACATCATCTGTTCCCTTTGAATGTGCTTTGCATTTAATTACAGCTATTTGTTCGGGCAAGTGTATGTCGTCCAATAACTGTGTTATGAGGTCTGCATGTTGTATTTTTGATCCATGGGATGTCATGAAGCCCCTTTCTCTCCACAGCGTTCCGAAATTGTGTACTACCCCGAAGGCATACTGTGAGTCGGTGTAAATGTTTATCTTTTTTTTCTTCCCTATGTGACAAGCTCTACTCAAGGCTATTAATTCTGCAGCCTGCGCCGAGAGAATTGGTATTTGTCGACATTCTAGTACCTGTGTTTTTGTGGTGACTGCATAGGCCGCTTTCAGTTCCCCTTTTTCATTTCTTTTACATGAGCCATCCACATATATATTTTGTTCCGCCTCTTTTAAAGGAATATCTCTTAGGTCTGATCTTGGTTTTGTCACTTGTTCAATCACTTCTATACAATCATGTACTCCGTCTGTCTCTTCAGGGAGAGGTAAGAGTGTCGCTGGATTCAGGGTGTTACATTTAAGTATCTGAATGTGGGGTTGGAACAGTGTCAGTTCATACCCTGTCAATCTAGCTATGGTCAAATGTTGAGTCTGTGTTCTATTGAGTAGTAGTTCCACTGCATGAGGAACCCTTACTACTAGTGGGTGTCCTAGTACTATGGTGTCACTTTGTCTGATAGCTTGGGCTGTCGCTGCTACAGCTTTCAGGCATGCAGGAAGGGCTTGTGCTACTGGATCCAGAGTGGATGAAAAATATCCGCACGGCCTTTGTTTGCCTGCTTGTTCCTGTGTAAGGACTGACAAAGCAGTCCCATTTTTCTCAGTAACAAATAATGTAAAATCTTTGTGGTAATCGGGGGTAGCTAATACAGGAGCCTGACACATTGCTTGTTTCAACGTTTGAAATGTGTGTGTATGTTCCTCTGTCCAGGGAAGTTGGGGTGTTGCACTTGCTTCCAATGTTGTGAGGTGTACAAGTGGTTTGGATATTAAAGCAAACTGAGGGGTCCATTGTCTGCAGTAGGATGTTAATCCTATGAATTCACGTACTTGTTTCTGTGTTTTTGGTTGGGGTATATTTAGTACCAACTGTATTCTTTCTTGTGTTAGTTGTCTACCCTCCTTCGACAGCAAGTGCCCTAAGTAGGCCACTTGCTGTTGACAAAACTGTAACTTATTTGGTGACACCTTATGACCATTTTCAGCAAGAAACGTTAATACAATTAACGAGGCTTGTACACATGACTGTTCAGAGCGAGCCGTGATGAGTAGATCATCAACGTATTGCAGGAGTGCAGTATTTTGAGGCATTTGTATAGTGTCTAATTGTCTTTTTAATGCCTGACTGTAGATGCTCGGGCTGTCAGTGAATCCTTGAGGAGCTCGCGTAAACCGGAAGCTCCTTCCGGACAGTGAGAACCCGAACAAATACTGGCTATCTTCGTGTATGGGTACGCTGAAGAACGCATTCTTGAGATCGATGACGGTGAAATAAGATGCCTCGCAATCAATAGTAGTTAAAAGTGTGGAGATATCTGGTACAACAGGATGTTGGGACACCACACACTTATTAAGTTCTCGTAGATCCACTACCAGTCTATAACTGGGATTTTCACCCTGTTGGACTTTCTTTGCTACTGGTAATACAGGGGAATTAACTGGGTTTGAAGGTACTTCTATCACTACCCCTGCTTTGATGAGATCTTCTATGATGGAAATGAGATCCCTCTCAGCTTGCAGAGGTATTTTATACTGGCGTAATCGTGGTAATATGGCTCCATCTTTCAATATAATTTTGTGAGGCGCAATAGTCATTCGCCCAACCGAGGTGGAGCTGGTGGCCCACAATTTGGGGGGAAGGTGTGCAAGCCGAGGATCCAACTCTCTAACGGTATAGTGGCCTTTAAAATCTCGTAAGAAAAGGCATACGTCCTGGGGGGAGCATACTATAATAGCTCCCAATTCTTTCAGTTGTTTAATGCCTAGCAAATTTTCGGGGCAAGCATCTGTTAAAAGAAGATCAGTAGTCGTGGTGAGGGGGCCAACTTGTAAAGGTAAGGGCTCTGAAGTACTACTAGTAATGGGCTGACCTGAAAAACCTAGGGAAATATTTTTGTTTCCTGACAGTGGTGCTTGAGGCAGTTCATTGTGATCAATTGTTGTTTTGCTTGCCCCGGTATCCAATAAAAACTTATTTTCTTGTCCCAGGAGGTGAACGTCCACATATGGACCAGTCTGGTCCACAGGTATAGGGATAAGGGGCAATTTATCCTCTTCCCTCCCTGGGCAACTTCAGAAGAAACTGGGAAAATCGGCATACCCAGTATCCTCTCCAGTCATGTACATTTGTGCGCTCTGTTTTATTTCTTTATCCTGGCTCTTGGGAACACTTCCCTCTGTTTTGTATTGTTCCCGAGGAACATGGGGTCTAGATAACGTTTTACCTGTGGCCAAATTGTGTTTCAGAACGGGGCATGTTACATTCCCTTGCAGGTCTTTGACATAATGTCCTTGTTTCTTACAGTAATTACAAACACCCTTGGAGGTAGTTGTTGTCTTTTGTTGTTGTGGCGGCGGGCCTGTTCTGGGCATTACAGTCTGTGCGACTAAAGCTCTTATCTTAGTTTCTTTCAGTCTCGTCTTTTCACGCTCTTCTTCCTCCCTGAGTCTATTTTGATGATATTGTAATATTCGTAAAACTTGGGAAGGAGTCTGAGCCTGCCAGGAACTTTCAACTCTTTGAACCCTTTCCTTTAATTTAGGCAGGCTATTTTCTACCAGTTTGGACACAAACAGGTGGGGATAGGAGTCACTATTTGGTTTAAGACCGCTATTGATAGCGAAACATTCCTCTAATCGGGAATAATAATCCCCAGTATCCTCACCAGGTTTTTGCTTACAAGCCGAAATGGCGTCCCAATCCTCTTTTTTTGTAGTGAGGAGTTGGGGTAATACTTTGAGAACAAGACCTGGCAACGCCTTTATATTTTCGTGTATATCTCCCCCCGGTATGCGATCACGTTCTCGTGTTTCAAGAGTCGCCCAGTTTAATTCAACAGCATCAACTACCCAATTTTTCTCCCTAAATTTTTCATAAATTCCCGAAGGCAACAAATTTTTTAACATGATAGTCATATCAGTTAATGTGTAGGTTCCCATCGTAAGGACATCCGCGAGTTCTTTAAAGAATCCCGCAGGATCCTTAGAATGGGATGGAACCATTTCTTTCATTTTCATAATTTCCATTTTAGTAAGGGGGGTATACACAAAAACCCTGTGCAAGTTATTTCCAACATCTGTTCGTGGGTGTACCTCTCTGAGAGGAAAATGACAAAGTGTGTCTTTCTGTTGTAAATCATGGTGTCGTGACCGAAGAAGTATTCGTGTTACTTCGTCATGATACTCTTGTCTAGCCTCAAGGAATGTGTTCAAAAACGGACTTGGGTCTTGTACGAATGTTAAGGACGTGCACTTAGACAACAAATCTTCGAGGGCCTTCTGATGGGGTCTAATTATTTTATTTAGCGTCATCAAGTGTTGGGTCATATATATACTGGCCAATCTACGTTGCGTAAGTGGGAGATTAGAAAATAACTGGGCTATAACATCTGGATTGTATATTTTTGGTTGTGAGGTCCACAGGGTGGCAGTACGAGCTAATTCCTGCTCCTCAACTGTTAAGGGAGGTTCCTGATCAAGGAACCATTCTAAGGCTTCCTCTGTTTCCTCATATAACTCTTCACTCGTTGGGGCCTCAGGAAAAAAGGGAGCAGTTGTGGGGGTAAATTTTTCTCCTTTTCCGAGGTCCCCACGAAGTGGACATTGCTTAGTAGGTCGTGAGGGACCCTCTTTGAATTTATGTTGTTGTTGTATCATAAGGTCCAATAAGGTATCCACTGCTCTATCTATCTCATCCTCTACCTCTTCGGTATTTTCATTAAGTTGATTAATAATGTCTGTTAATTTTGTAGGAGTTTTCAAACCATTTGCCTGGAAGTATTGTGCAAAGAGAAGTGACATGAAAACATATATGTGCATTTGTTGTCTCTTATTTTTCCCCTTCATGACATCTTTATATGCGGTGGAATCTCCACCTCGTAACATATATTCAATCATACTGTTAATGGTACTTTGTACTGCAGGCATTTTTTCTATTTTGGTCCAACTATCAACTAACTGTTTTCCTTGTTCATCTAAAGCGGGATACTTTTCATATAATGGGTCATGTGGACACTGCACTTTATCCTCCCCACCCGCTGCGTTGTCCCTTCCCGTTGTCTCTACCAGAGAAAGACGTCGGGTGTCTTCTGAAAGGTTGTCAATTATGGCTGGGGAAAGTGTTACCGCTTGACCAGGTCCAGGCTGGACGGGCCGCATATCAGTAGAATACGGGGGTGGTACGTCCAATAAGTCTATGAGGGGTGCTTCTTCAAAATCTATAGGAGCGCTGGGAAGGAGACCATGCTTCGACTTAACATGACCAGTGACCTCACATTTAGGTAACACCGGATACAGACCGGTCATGTTTCCTTGTTTTTCTCTAATTGTTCGATCAAGAACTGTTTCCTTTCCTGTCTGCAATAATTCATCTGACTTCGCTTTCTCTGACATTCTCTGCGCTTTCTCGACTTTATTCTGAGCTTTCTCCTGTCTCCTATGGGCTTCTTTCCTCCACCATTCCACAGAATCTAATTGAGCCTGTCTCGCTTTCCTTTTGAACAGTTGTTCCTCTACCTTAAGGACACTTTCTATATCAAAAGTCCCATTGACGGGCCACTGATACCTTTCCTCCAACTTCTCAGTATATTCCACCCATAAGTCCAAAAAAACTATTGCCGACATGCCATGTTTATTATACATAAATCTGGCTGGCGTATCTTTAGGTGGAAGAACCACCTCTTTTTCTAAAAACTTTTTATCCTTAGATTTAGTCTTAAATTTTGCAAACAACGACATTTTGTTACTAAATCTATACCTTTACCGTTTCCTTAATCGGAAAACGTCTTGATACTATTCAGTAGTACTCACCGAACAACAAGTCCAGAATTTTCGATCGAATCCAGACGCTGCGCGTGTCAGGGGTCTCAGACGTCTTGGACTCCTCAGTTGCTCGATGTCGGGCTCGGGTATGGACCTCCCGCGTCTCTCACCGCCTCATATGTATGCCGGTCTCAGTCAATCCCCCGCATCCCCGAAGGAATTCGGTGGGAAATCCCCACCGGGTGCACCTGAAGTCCGTCAAGAGAGGAAACAGGGGAAAACACCGCGGCCGGCAAAAACCGGCGCGTGTAGAGAAGGGAAGGTCCCTGTTCGGACGCCAAAAATGTGGTAAATAATTTATTTTACCTTATCTTATTTCATAATTTTCTAGTAATAGGTAAATGAGGAAGGAGACAGAATCCGGGACGTGGAGTATAATCAAGGTTTATTTCAATAACTCGAGTTAAGGGAGAGCTCCTTCACCAAGCGGGTTAGGGAGTGGTCTGCTCAACATTGCGCAGCTTGCAGCTTTTATAAATTTCTTGCACAACACAAGCGAATGGCAATAATTCTGTAATTTTCCATCAAGCAAACTTTAGAAAAACACTTCTATGTGGGTCAGTGGAAATACGTAAAAATAGCATGCAGACAGAGAAATGTCAAAGCTGGGGTGTAGAATAGAGTGCGAGGGGAAAAAGAAAAGAAAAAAAAAATAACAGGTGTGACTGTGTTCCAACCACAGGTTGTTCCGTCGAAGCGACCTTTATCTCTCAACAACGGCAGAATCGGCTTAACCACAGTTATGTGGGCGGCTATCAGGTGTGACCTTTTTCTCTCAGCAACGGCAGAATCGGCTTAACCACAGCTACGTGGGCGGCTCACATCCTGCCCAAAGCATATCATGCAAGGCAGTTTGTCTCCAGCTGCACTCTCCAGAGTGTCAACAATAAGGTTTGTCAAGACATTCTCAAAATGGATGCTTACTCTCAAAATGGATGCCCAGATGTCAAAGTACAGTGATTGCATGAGGGTGCGATATTTTACTTTTCCACACAAGGCCTGGGGGCTGTGGGTGCAGTGAGTCCTTTGGCATTGGTTATATTTGTCAAGGTCAGTCGCGGTCAGGGGGTCCTCGTGATTCCCTCTTCAGGCATCATCGTGGAGGGGTGGACAGGTCAACCCAGGGTAGGCACTTGGTCGCTGTTGCCTGGGGGTCCTCTTTGGTTGGTTGGGGCACCTGGACTCGGGCCGTGGGCATCTGGTGAAGAGTGGTTAGGACTTGCGCTTCTGGAGTGAGGTGGAAGTCCTTCAGAAGAGGTTTCTTCTTCTGTTCTTCTTTGGACAGGGCGGCTGTCACACAGGAGTTCTTGATCCTCTGTGCTGCAGGACGTCCTCTGGAGGTTTTTCAGAGGCCGCTGGACCTGCAGGATGCGTCGCTTTTTTTCTGCAGGTTCTTTGAAGCAGGAGACCGACCGGCAGGGCTGGGGCCAAGTTAGTTGTTGTCTCCTTTCCTTCTCTGCTGGGGTTTCCGCTAAGCAGTCCTTCTTCTTCTTGTGAGGTCGTCAGGAATCTGACTCTCTGGGTTCAGGGAGCCCTTAAATACAAGATTAAATACAAGATTTACAGGCGTTTTTAGGGTTAGGGGGCAGTATCCAATGGCTACTGTCCTTGAGGATGGCTACACCCTCCTAGTGCCTGCTCCCTTCAGGGAGGGGGGCACATTCCTATCCCTATTGGCCCTGATCCTCCAAACCAAGATGGAGGATTCTGCAAAGAGGGTGTCACTTCAGCTCTCGTCACCTTAGATGTGGTCCTGGCTGAGGTGGTGACTCCTCCCTATTTTTCCTAATTATCCCTCTGGACTTGCCGCCAAAAGTGGGGCTTTGTCTTTGTCCAGGTGCTGGGCATCTCCAGTAGATGGAGTGCCCTAGGGCATTGTAACACAAAGCCTGAGCCTTTACAGTTTACCCAGTGCAGGCTTTGTTTCTGGCCTCATTGGGCACAAAGGCTCTCACCCCAGGGGGTCAGAAACGTGTCTGTTAGTGGCAGGCTGGCACAGACCAGTCAGAACTACACTAGAGGATTGGGTAAAATACAGGGGACATCTCTAAGATGCCCTCTGTGTGCATTTTTTTTATAAATCCAACACTGGCATCAGTGTATTATTTTGAGAAGTTTGATACCAAACTCCCCAGTATTCAGTGTAGCCATTATGGAACTGTGGAGTTTGTTTTGACACACTTCCTGACTATATACTTAATATGGCCACACTGCACTTGCAGTGTCTAAGAATGGACTTAGACACCTTAGGGGCATATTGCACATGCAGCTATGCCCTCATCTGTGGTATAGTGCACCCTGCCTTGGGGCTTTAGGGCCTGCTAGAGGGGTGACTTACCTATGCCACCGGCAGTATTTTGTGTGCATGGCACCCTGAGCTGGATGCCGTGTTGACTTTGCCTTTTTTCCCCACCAACACACACAGTGTGCAATGGCAGTGTGCATTTGTTGGGTGAGGGGTCCCTTAGGGTGGCACAACACATGCTGCAGCCCTTAGGGATCTTTCCTGGTCACAGGGCCCTTGGTACCACTGGTACCTTTTACAAGAGACTTATCTGTGTGCTAGAGGTGTACATTTTTAGTGAAAGAACACTGGTGCTGGGGCCTGGTTAGCAGGGTCCCAGCACACCCTCAGTCAAGTCAGCATAAATATCAGGTAAAATGTGGGGGTGGTAACTTCAACAAGGGCCATTTTCCTACAGCTAGTAATCCACGTTCACTGGCACTCAATACATGGTTGCCCAGTCAGTATTTTTCTTTGAAACAGGAAAAGTTCATTTATTACACTCACACTATTAAATACTACACACTAGTATACAAACATAAATAGAAGGTAGGTGGAATATCATTGGTGACATTCTGAAACCACATTTGACCCTATAGTGGGTCCTGACCTCCAAAATCAAAATGCCCCCACCTATATCAGATGGAACCTCACAATGTAAGGGGTTGTCACTTTAAATGAAGAAGGCCTATTGCGTTTGTCAAGGTATTGCCACACCAATATATAAGGCAAGTCTATTGGCTTTGTCAAGCCCTATTGCCTTTGTCGGGGGTCACCAACATATCAGTATGTAAGTTAAGCCTATTAACTTTGTCAAGGGGGTCACTACATAAAAGGCTACTAACCACATAGTAAAAATCAGCACTATCTTATCTTTAGAATGAGTAATAACTTTTAAATGCAATCATTATTGTTAATATTAGCAATGCAATAAAAAAAACACTGTCAGCTATATGTTTTCAATAAAGCACTGAAAACCAACATTCCATGTATTACAGTCCTTCTTTTATATCTATAGACCACATAAAATACATTGGACCAACCTCTAGAGGTCCCTGCATGCCTGCATGCATTGCGCTACCCTGTAACCTTTTGCTCTACATTATGCCTGCGCCAGGCATAATGTAGGCAAAGGGGGCGTTCCCCCGTTAGGGTAGCCGGAAAAATGGCGTAAGGAAATCTCTGAGATTTCCTTACGCCATTATTTACGGCACTTTTAATGCCTGCTCAATAGCAGGCGTTGAAAATGCCCTTCCATTCTTCAGAATGGGGCCCTATGTACTCTGCAGGAGTAGAGCCAATATTTTGGCATTACTCCTGCAGAGTATATCAATAGCGTCATAATAGATTACGCTATTGCCCCCTACCCTGCACCATGGTGCACCATATTTTAAATACAGCGCACACATGATAGCAGTAGTGGGGTGCTAATGGGCGCAGGGAAAGTGGCGCTGCACTCGGTGCAGCACCACTTTCCATAAATATGCCCCTACGGGCGTAAAGGGAGTGCAGAGAGCAGAGAGAGACAGAAAGGGTTTGCGTGAAGAGGTAAAAAGTGGCAGAGAGCTAACAAAGAGGCCAAGAGTGTTAGCATAGAAGTTCAGATTCCTGCAAGGTAATGATGTTATTGAGTTATTGTACTTTCTTTTTTTTAAGTTAGCATAGTTACGTGTGTTTGTGAGTGTGTGTGAATAAAATACCTTTTCATTAAAAATCTTTTTTGTATTCCTCAATTAACATTGACATTTTGCTTCTTCCTACCACCGAACATGGGATATGGCCATGGGCTTTAATATAAGCAACTGCAATTGCTGCCAAATAAGTATAGTGCTACTCAAAAAACACACTTTGCTGTCTAACCAGAGACTGCTAGTACCTATGAATAGTACTTATATTAAAATGTTACCACAAGTGTTCCTTAGTAATCCAAACATTTATTGAAAGTTCGTCATGAACAAGATTGAGTTGATTTACTTAGCCTATAGAATACAAGCACAATCCTTTAGATTAGAAACACTATATATGTAAATTTGTATGTTGAAGTCCCACACCCTCATTGTGAAGGGCATTTAATGCAATGGCACTTGATCATTGCTTAATTTGGGCCTGTGGTTTCCGGTGTAGAGCACCGGCACTTATTTTTTAGGGCTGGCACTTATTTTTCTGCCTTAAGCATTTACTGCGAGCCAAAGACACATATGGAAAAGACAGAGGAAGAGAAAAACAAAAAACGTCACTAAGGGAGAAAGCAGAAAGGCGCAAGAGTGAGCTGAGGGGGCAGGGAGTGGCTGTAAATGGATTAAAGACCCCTGAGATGGCTTCAGGATTACATTGCCTCAGTATTACGGGCTTGCACATTTAATTGCAGCAGCCGATGTTATAGAGGAGAATTTTGGGCACTAGCACATTTTTATTTACAAATTAAGCACTGCCCGTGACTTGAGAGGCACACATAGTAGCAACTTGAGGTACTACAGTTTTGTAAAGTCTTCAAAAAGTTGGATCTAACTTGAGAGGTACATCTGTTAACAGCCTAAGGTTCTGCAGCTTTGTGACAAGCTTATTAAGCAGTTTTTTCTGACTCAGGAGTGACATCTGGTAAAGTTATGAAGGACTGCAGCCTTGTTACTTCTGACTCTTGAAGGACATCTAGTAATGAATTGAGGTACTGCAGCAATGTGAAAGGCTAGACCTCTTCGCCTTTCCAATTCTTGTTGTGAATACGGCTCCAAGGGCACACAGGTGCTTGGCGAATTGAGTAATAGTGGAAAAAGGGGAGAAAGTACTTGATTACTGAGTTGCTTCAACTGGGAAAATTATTTGCTAAAGCCCGAATTATGCTTAGCTCGATTAGTTGTCATATTAACTGGGGTTACCACACATATCCATTACGATTTATGCATTGACTACTGCACCTTCTGCATTTACCCCAGTAGGTTTTGGCAGGTAAAAACTGCTGAAACTTACCAGGGGAAAAATGTTTAGTAATTAATTGGACATGGAGATTTATGTACGGTAAACCCAACATCTGCATTTTAAGTAATACTTATGTGTTATTTATTACATCCAATATATTTAAATCTCTGCTGCGTCATAATATATCAGATGTGATACAGATCACCCTTTTTGGGGGCTGACCGAAATCTGGGCATGAGACTCACAGTGCAGGAGCCCACTACTCAACCCAACCTACATGAGGTGTAAGACCAATAAATGAGTACACTTCAGCCATGGCGGTCACTGCTGTTCACCTACATAAATAGCAGCCATTCTGCCCCTTTCTTATTGGTACGGGTCTTTGTTTCATTATGTGTGATAATTTTGCAGAGTTTGCTTAGCATATAAATGCAGATTGTGATAGAAAATCTGTAGGAATTATTTAACATTTCAAAATTGTGTGAGAAATTCCCCATCACTGGTGAGGCCTCAACTGGATGTGTCCTCTTCCGGAAGTTTCATCTTCTAAGTGATAATGGCTGACTAGAGACAGGTCACAAAAGTGTTTCGAGATTCTAAAGATGGATGCGCGTAAGGAGCAGCAGAAGGTGAAGATAGTATCTCAGTTGCCAAAGAGCATACTCCAACAGTTCTAAGTTCAATAGAGCATGTCTTCAACAAAAGAATATTGTATGATCTTGAGTGAAACATGTGCCTTGCAGGAAAAGGCGTATACCTATGTTTGCAGATTCGATATGAAACTTGAAAGGGGGGTTTGAGTAACGCTTGAAAATGCCTTTGCATAGAAAGGACACTGACTGTATGAAATGAAAGCCAAGTGCAAAAACAGTAAATACATTAAAGAAATCCTGATAGGAACAGAGAGGAGCAGCAGTGTGAGGAAAATGGCATAGAAGGACACCAATGGGGTAATTGACATAGAGGTGAAAATAGACAAAAACACCTGCCATACATAACATTGCGGCAAGACTGGTGATTTTTTAACACGATTTACACCCTGGTGCAAAATAATGTAAAATAACGCATGGAGATGGCATATGAACCAGTTTTAGGAACTCGGTATTCTTGTACATGGACTTTCTCAGGCACATAACATAGAAGAAAACCCAGTAAGTTCTCCAAAAGACATGAGTGCAGTTTCAACTAGTGTTGCAATGGGCACCAATGCAATTTGCACCCACTTAAACACTATCTCATTGGACTAGGGGATGGGGATTCAAGAAAATGTATTGAATGGTGTATGCTCAGTGCTCTCCATCTTCCATTGAATGACATTCTTTCATATTTACATGTGAGATTTGATCGTAAAAATGACGCCCTTGGTATGATCAAACAGTCTTTTGTACTATTAAAACATGGATTATCACATTCTGTCCTTCCGCATTATCTCTGGCAATAAACCATCCCTGTTAATTTCATGTCTAAATGATAACGGTTACCACAATGGGATTACCAGTTAACATATTTATCCGTGTCTTTAGCTTCTTTGTCAATGCTCAAGATATGTAGGGCTCTTTATATGCTGTTTACAAAGACTTTGACAGTTCAAATAGTTTTTATTACTGGGTCACCTGACACCATGGAGTAAATGTGAGTGCCAGCTGTGTACATTTTGCTTCACTAAAAATCTAACATGCAAAACTGCGCTAACGCAGTTTTGCGTGAAAAAGTATACCGTCGGCTAGCACCATTCCACGATGCCATCTGGGCATCATATTTAAGGAATGACGGTAGCTGGCGGTAAGGCCCGGCTAGCGTCATGAAAAAGGATGCTAGCCAGGTGGGGGAGGCATAGGAGGAACAGGAGGTTGTGCGTCAAAGGATGACACTAGTATGGGCAGAGGCATAAAAATGCCTCTAACCAGACTAGCATCATCCTTTGATGCACAACCCCCATGGACATGACTCCTGTCTTAGCAAAGACAGGAGTCATGCCCACCACCCCAAAGGCCATGCCCAGGGGACATATGTCATGTGGGGGGGGGCGAGTTAGGCCTCCCTATGGCACTTTTTATTAAAATAAAAAATACTTACCTGTACTTACCTTACTCGCCAGAGGATGGGGTCTCCCCATCCTCTGGTGTGGTTGGGGGTGTCTCTGGGGCTAGGGAAAGGCATCGTGGGCCCATTCCATGGTCTCTGACCATGGAAATATGCTCACAGGTCCCCTAAAGCCTGCCCTGACCCATTATTTAAGGCCCACTTACCCCGTGCTTGATTTTAGCACGGGGGGATAGATATGGCGATATCGTCATTTTTTGCCCTGGAACGCCTACCTTGCATTTCATTGACACAAGGTAGTTTCCCACTAGCAAAAAATGACTTTAACTCCAAAGCTTTGGCGCTTGACAGGTCTAGTGCCAAAGTATAAATTTGGAGTTAGGTTTGCGCCGAATTTGCATAAAAAATATGACGCAAGGGCGCAAAGCAAGTATAAATCTGGGCCTAAATCTTTAATTGCTGGAATCAAATTTTCAGATCGTACTCAATGCCTACATTCAAAGGGTTGATGTCTATGAATTAAGCAGTCAATATTTTTGTAGGATTCACAGACATTCCAAGCAGTAAGTGTATGTGACTAGACATAAACCAGGTAATTCACTGTCGCTGGTGAATCTACCATTGCATTTCCTTTTTTCTCTATTTGAAAATGGTTTTTCAAATGAAAATGTTCTTTCGTATCCACTGGTAGGAAATTGGATGTAGTGTGGGTTCTGTTTACACCCGATTCAAACATAATGGCACAAATTACAGGTGGAAAAACTCAAAATCAGATCCTTAATTACTGAAATAACACCATAATGACAAAAATGACTTAAGGAGATCTGTAGTCATGTGTGAAATTTTAAAGAAATATCAAAACTTGAATATAAAAAACAGTGGAAGCAAAACTACAATGTGAGTCAGTGAGAAGTGGTTGATCGAGACTTAGGGCGTGATTACACCCTTGGCGGATGGGATACTCTGTCACAAACGTGATGGATATTCCGGCCGCCATTTTACAAGTTCCATAGGATATAATAGAACTTATATTATGGTGGACTGGCGGAGAACAGGTGCAAAGGGCCACAAGGGGGCCCCTACACTGCCCATGCCAAGGGCCCTCCTGCCTAGCACCATTGCAATGTTCACGGGCTGCTTTGCAGACGGTGAACATTGCGAGGGTGCTGGTACACCCTGCTAGCTACAGCATTGCCGCCGGCTCGATTACGAGCTGGCGACAATGCTGTAGCCTGTTTCCTGCTAGACTGGGTGGTGGAAACCTAGGTTTCCGCATGCCAGCCTAGCGGAAAACTCTTAATGGGTCAGGCAGGGAGGTAGCCAGTGTGGCGGCAACCTCCCCATCTGAAGTTCGGCAGACGGTGAAAACCGTTTGCCAAACTCCTTATGAGGCCCTTACTGTTTATATAGACCACACCACAAACGGAACTGATTCATGGCACCTGGATTATAGATGTTATTATCAAACTCACCAGAGCTCAGGGATGGGAAAATATGCATTATGAGCTGAACACATTATGCAAAGTAAATGATGTTTCCTCCTTCCTTTCAGCTTAAGGCATCACCCATCCTGGAATCATCATCAAACCTCTTTAGTCATACAAGCCACATACTGCCATAGACGCCAGTGTCAACAGCTTTCTATTACATTGGCACCGTCCTTTCAGCAATAGTTCACCTCCATAGACTTCAATGGCTCCAAGTACCAGCCATTATTTACTTCCACTGAGTTCAATGGCATCATCCTTCTATCAATGGTTTATTCTCACTAACGTCCATAACATTACCCTCAAACAAGTTAGCATAGCCCTCACTAACTCCAGTAGCATGATATGCCTCATCAAATTCCTAACATTGGCATGCCTTAATTGAGTTCAGTGCACCAAATTGAAGTATTACACCAATACTGATTTATATTCAGTGACTTTCAACTAAGGTTCAGCTCAATTTTGTCCGTCCCATTAGGAGCAGAAGATGTTTTATGTTAGACCATGAAGGTCTGCTGCACAATTTTAGGTTTGACCTTAACGCTGCACAATCAATGGCGAAATGATGAACATAATTTTCTCTGGAACAGCTTGGCAACTACAAACAGCTGAAAAGAAAATCAAAGTATCATTTGAATATGTGCGTAAAAAGTGTTTCTACTGCATTTCATGTTTAAAAAAAACAGAATCAGACCCATTTGGACACCCTACTGGTGCTGGTAAGAATCCCTCTTCCAGCATTTGCATTTGCACTGACTATAATTTTGAGGCACCGGTCCAGTTTACATCTTTTACCTGCACTGTACTGCTTCCTGCAGCGTGGGTGACCCTACTTAGTCCCATGGATGGAGCACTTGGTGTACATACAGCACACGCACCACACCTTGGGGCACTGGGACTGTCAAAGAACCACTGTGTTGCTTCCACCCCCGTCTGTCCAGCGTTGCTCCTTAATCCTTACTGCCCGCTGTTCCCCCTCCACCACCCACCACACAAACTCTTCTTGCTCCTGCTTTCTCTCTTTCTCCCTATGTGGCTATTCTGGATTGCTATTTAGTGCTTTATTATTGATCTACTGTTTGGAACAGTACAATAAAGTACAAAATGTCATTCCATTATTGCAACTTTAAGTGTTTTAGCACGAGCACACAGAAGACTGGTGATGGTCATTTTCATTTCTAAACCCTAATAAATGTCTAGCAATTCATTGAGGGCTATACTAAAAACTAGTTTTTTTGTGGGAATGTGTAATCTAGCATACACATTGGTTTACCCAATGTCTTAAGTATGGTCAGTGCTTTTATTGTGTGTACGCAACACATTTCGAGTGCGTTGATTGCGTAATTCTTATGGGCAATACTGGTATGGGTAATTCAATGAGGTGCCATATTAAGTGGATTTGATACATACAATTCTCTCTTAAGATTTTCACTTAGATGACGACTCAAACGTAATTTATGCGAAATCTATAAAAGAATTACGTTCATCACAAATGGGAAAAAAAATACAATGCACCTTTATTGGTGCATACTTCATATTTAGACAGGTTTGGGCTAACATCTCTCCAATTATAGTTCTGTCAAACCGAAGTTGCTTACCTTTTAATTAGACAGTTGTGAGGTAATAAATCTCCAGCAATTTTGCTGCTTTAATTCTAATTCAAATAATAACACCCACTAGTAACTTCAGTGATAAGGCACTGATGTGTCCTTCCAAAAATCCACTGCAAAAGAAAAGCAGTCTGTCAACCGATTTCAGCACGAGCACAACCTCAATCTGTGAGTCCACAAGTTTCCAAAAACATGTTTGTGGGATCGCATTACTGCAGAGACGTCCAAGCTATTCTCTTTAATAGAAGGGTTATTTGCATGCCATTGTCAAACTGCAGTGTAGGCAACCAGCATACAAAAACTAGCATCTGCTGCCAACCTCTTTCACAATGTGAGGGAGCCAGTGGCAGTCAGGTGGTGTTGTCAGGGATGCCGGGCAATCAAAACTGATCTGCACATACAAGCTGTATGCCATGGGAGGACTGATAAAACCGGTTTGCCTGGAGTTTGAATAAAAACCTCTCAAACTGAACATAACTCTTGCAAGAACGCAGCAGGTGCTTTGCAGCATGGAAATAGTTAATGAGGCTGTTTGCTCTTTGAAGACTCGTGGCATTCTGTCAAAACCAACGGTGCTCCCCACCGTGAAGAAAGGCATGGTGGGTAATGTTCTGCAGGGACTATTCAGTGTCAAATGCAGCTCAGATTCATTCTCTTGCCAAACTAGTGTTATGTAAAAATGTGCGGATTGCAATTGAATTTTGCATAACTGTATTTCTATTGGGAGCAAATGCATCTGATAAAAAACAACGGGGATAGGAAATCGTGTTACTCCTGGGAATCTGCATGCGTTTCGTTTTGGAAGGTGTAGTCAGAATAAGTAGAAGGTGTTTTCTTTTAACTCACAAATGTTAATTTCAGTGCCCACTAGCACTCCCAAGGAAATATTGCTAGCTTCTGGGGTAAACTATATAGGGTATAAACGTATGAAGCTCTGCAAACTATGTACCATAGTAATCAAACTTTCATGCACTACAACTTTTCGAAATGACCTTTTCAGCAGGGTTAACTTTTTGCCTTTCTCTTCCTATTTCTCTGACCCTCCTTTTGTTGGCTTTAAGACTCTGGGTACTTTACCAGTGCTAATCAGTGCTAAGATGCATGTGCTCTCTCCCCTAAAACTTGGTATAATTGGCTTACACCTGTTTAACATAATTAATTTACCTGTAAGTCCCTTGTAAAGAGGTATACTATATACCCAGGGCCAGTAAACTAAATACTACTAGTGGACCTGAAGCGATGATTGCACCACCCACAGAAGTAGCCTTTCAAACTTGTCTCAAACCTGCCACTGCAGTGCCTGCATGCACAGTTTACTGCCACAATGACTTGGCAATTCAAACTACTTGCCAAGGCCTAAATCCCTTTTTACTATACCCAAGGTAGGCCCTAGATAACCCTATGGGCAGGATGCTATGTATATAAAAGGTAGGACATGCACTTATATGTTTTACATGTTCTGTAGTGCCAGACAGCCTATATCATTTTTCACTACTGTGAGGGCTGCTCCTCACATAGGATAGCATTGGGAATTCCCTTATATATGGTTAAGTGGTAATTTCTGATCGGAGAGGAGTAGCGTGGGCATGTTTGGTATTTTTGGAATGGTAGTGAGAAATCCTGCTTACTGGTGGGCTTGGATTTTACTTTACTATTTTAGAAATACCACTTTTAGAAAGTGGGCATTTCTCTGTGTTTCTAACTCTAGTGTTTTGCAGCCTGACTCCAATCCACATCTATGACACAGTAACATCTACACTTGGTGCATACTTTCCAGACAGCCACTACACAAGAGGGGCTGGGTGTGACAGAAGAGGCATCTGCATCCATCTGCATACGGATAGTCATCCTGGCCTGGGGAGGGTCGATCTCACCTTACATGTCAATAGGCTCTGCTCTGTCCTCACGCAATGGGCTGATTACTCCCTACTGTTGTCTGGAGACAGGGCTGGGTTGGGAAGGGGGTGTGCTTCACTTGAAATGGTCCCTTTGAAGTCACCCGCTGAACAAAGACATTTTGGAGTATAAGAACAGGGGCTCTGATGTCATTATTTTTAGAGAACTTTTAGAACAGTGACTGAACCTCTGTCAGAAGGACTGATGAGCTGCACAAAAGGACTCAGCTGGATTGCTTTTCTGCTTGTTGCCCTGCTGCCAGCTGCTTCCTGACTCTGGTTCAACCAGACTCTTCAGTCTGCACAACTGCCAGAGGACTGCTGAATTACTAGGAGAGACCGCCATTTGCATCACTTGCTCACTCGTGCTGATCTGCCTGTCTGCTGCTTCCTGCTCTGTGCCCAGTGTTCTCAGAAGGCTTGTTGGCTTGCCCCACCTGATGATGAGGGAATCTCAGGGACAACAATAGACTCCCCCTAGAGTGCTGTTTTCTGCTTCTGTCCTTCTACGAGACTAGCGTGTGGGGAGTACATTTCTTACTAGTCAGCATTTCAGCCTTTCAGGTTTTAGCGCGTGGTGAACGCTTTATCATTTAATATTCCTGTATGTGGTGAGCCCTTTGGGTTCTGCAATGCCGGCGTGCAGTGAGCGCTTTGTGCTTACCTTCCCCAGCACATGTGGACAGCCAAGCTTCTGTCATCTACAACAAGGACTCCCCTGCAGAGGGGACCACGACGGACAACCTGGTGAGAAGTGATGCCATCCCTAGGCATGCTTTTTCTCCTACATCGCATAGCCCTTGCTGCTGGCTGTCGGTAGCCCCCAAGGCATAACTCCCCCACTCCCTTACCGGGGAGACATGGAGAGCAGAGCTGAAGGTTCAGGGAGAATCTCTCCTGTCGCTGCCAGCTGATGAAGGGAGCGAGCGGGTCTCCAGGAAATCGGGGACCACTCTGTCGGCATTAGGTGCCTGGCCAGTGAACTGCCTTCCCTGAGGAGGCTATCTTCATCCATAGTACGATGGGTGAGAAGGGCCCTGGGGGTTGTCCTTCAGCCATCCTGCGCTCCTCCGTTTTCACATAATGCCAGGGGGGCCCTGGGAGATTTGCTGCTAATTGCCCAACCCTGTGCCGGTGAAGACACTCCTTGAATCCTCTGCTACTCTGCACCGTTACCCTCAGGGTAGTGTGGCCGCATTCGAATGTTACCCTGACAGGGGGAAGGACCGAACAAGGCCTCCCTGTGTGAATCCTACAGTTTTTTCCTCTTTTGTTCTTATCCTGAGTAAAGGCCTTTAGGGGCACTTGAGCCGGTGATTAGTTTTGTGGGGTGAAACCTCGACGAATCAATCAATCAATCAATCAATCAGTAAATTTATAAAGCGCACTACATACCCGTTAGGGTTTCAAGGTGCTGAGGGGATGGGGGGTAGCTGCTACTGGTCAAAGAGTCAGGTCTTGAGGAGTCTTCTGAAGGAGAGTAGGTCCTGGGTCTGACGTAGGTTGGTAGGGAGAGTGTTCCATGTCTTGGCGGCAAGGTGAGAGAAGGATCTGCCGCCGGATGTCTTTTGATGGATGCGGGAGACGATGGCAAGGGCGAGGTCTGCGGAGCGGAGCTGTCGGGTGGGGGTGTAGAAGCTGAGTTTGTTGCTAAGGTAGGCAAGACCGGTGTTGTGGAGTGCTTTGTGTGCATGGTTAAGGAGCTTGAATGAGATTCTCTTGTCAACTGGGAGCCAGTGAAGGTCTCTCAAGTGGGGTGTGATGTGGCTGCGGCAAGGTACGTTGAGGATCAGTCGGGCGGAGGCGTTTTGGATGCGTTGGAGGCGTCATAGGTGTTTGGCTGGGATGCCTGTGCAGAGTGTGTTGCCGTAGTCTAGACTGCTGCTGACGAGGGCCTGTGTCACTGTTTTTCTTGTTTCTGTCGGGATCCACTTGTAGATCCTGTGGAGCATGCGTAGGGTGTTGTAGCAGAAGGAGGAGACTGCGTTGACCTATTTTGACATGGAGAGGGAGGAGTCGAGGATGAAGCCCAGATTGCTTGCGTGGTTGGTCGGTGTTGGTGGGGTTCCTAGAGATGTTGGCCACCAGGAGTCGTCCCAGGCGGAGGGGTTGGGTCCGAGGATGAGGACTTCCGTTTTGTCCGAGTTCAGTTTCGGGCGGCTGTTCCTCATCCATTCGGCGACGGCCTTCATTCCCTCATGGAGGTTGGTTTTGGTGGTTTGTGCGTCCTTGGTGAGGGAGAGGATGAGCTGGGTGTCGTCGGTGTAGGAGATGATGTTGAAGTCGTGTTGGCGGGCTACTTGTGCGAGGGGGGCCATGTAGATGCTGAATAATGTTGGGCTGAGGGATGAGCCCTGGGGTACGCCGCAGATGATGTTGGTGGCTTTGGAACGGAAGGGGGGGAGGCAGACTCTCTGGGTTCTGCCGGAGAGGAAGGATGTGGTCCATTCGAGGGCTTTCTCTTGTATTCCGATTTCGAGGAGGCGTGTTCTTAGAGTGCAATGGCATACCGTGTCGAAGGCAGCGGAAAGGTCCAGGAGGATGAGGGCTGATGTTTCGCCGTTGTCCATTTGGCGTCTGATGTCGTCTGTGGCGGCGAGGAGAGCGGTCTCGGTGCTGTGGTTTTGTCTGAAGCCAGACTGGGAGGTGTCCAGGATGTCGTTGTCTTCGAGGTGGCGAGTCAGTTGTGTGTTGACGATTTTCTTGATGACCTTCGCCGGGAACTGGAGTAGGGAGATGGGTCGGAAGTTCTTGAGGTCCTGGGGGTCTGCTTTGGGCTTCTTAAGGAGGGCGTTGATTTCGGAGTGTTTCCAGCTTTCTGGGAATGTTGCTGTTTCGAAGGAGATGTTGATGACCTTCCGTAGTTGGGGAGCGATGGCTGCGTCGGCTTTGTTGTACACGTGGTGAGGGCATGGGTCTGATGGTGATCCGGAGTGGATGGAGTTCATGAACTTGCGTGTCTCGGTGATGCTGATGTTGGCCCAGGAGGTTAGGCGGCTGGTGTGGGTGGTGTTTGCGGGGGTGGTGTCTGGCATGGTGGGGGCGGCTGTGGTGTTGAAGCTGTCATGGATGTCGGTGATCTTTCGGTGGAAGAAGGTGGCCAGTGAGTCACAGAGCTCTTGAGAGGGAGGAATGTCGTTGACGTTGGCGCTGGAGAGTTCTTTCACGATGTTGAAGAGCTCTTTGCTGTCGTGTGCGTTGTTGTCTAGGCGGTCTTTGAAGGAGGATCTCTTGGCTAGTCTGATTAGTTGGTGGTGTCTGCGGGTGGTGTCCTTGTGGGCCGCGAGGCTGTCAGGTGTGTGTTCGGTGAGCCATTTGTTCTTGAGTTTCCGGCAGTTGCGCTTGGAGGTCTGGAGCTCTTCGGTGAACCAGGTGGCTTTCTTGGTGGCTTGGTTGTTGGTGGTCTTCTTGAGTGGTGCGAGGGAGTTGGCGCAGTCGTTGATCCAATGTCTGAGAATGTGGGCGGCGGTGTCTGGGTCGGTGGGGTCGGTAGGCGTGTTCTGGGCGAGGGCGCTGGTTAGCTGGTCTTTGGTGACTTTGCTCCAGTGGCGGCGGGGTGGCTGTAGGGTGCGGTGGTGCTTGGCCTGTTTCTGGAAGGTGAAATGGATGCAGTGGTGGTCGGTCCAGTGGAGTTCGGTGGTGTGGTTGAAGGTGACGTGGGAGCTTGTGGAGAAGATGGGGTCAAGCATGTGGCCGGCTGCGTAGGTGGGTGTGGTGACGAGTTGTCTGAGGCCGAGGTTGGCGAGGTTGTCCAAAAGGGTGGAGGAGGGCTCCTCCCCCACCGTTTGCCCTAAGGGATTGACCACACTCCTAGGAATTCCCAAATTAAAGATACCAGGCAGGCTGGTCTGCTATACCCTATGGTCAGTGCCTAGATTACCCCCCCCAACCACTGGTAGAACTAAAGGTGCACATCACCCTATGTGTATATAATAACGTTTGGTGACTTATGTCTCTTTTCATCACTTACTGCAATACATGCTCTCAATGTTATGGTATGACGTTCTATACCTCACATTGTTCAGAATAACGAGTACTATATAAGGTGATTGCATAGCGTGTATGGTGAGAAAGTTTTTGTGATGTGTGCAACATATAAGCCTTTTTCTATTACACTCATTGCAATGGATGACAGTTGCCTAGTGGCAAAGTAATTATTGGTTCATGTTGTACTGGGCTATATAATATAGAAATGCCTTTATATATAATCCTGTGTGGAGTCTCATTTGTGGTATATTTATTGTGTCATTGGTGTCAGTGTGTTGCGCAAACGCTTTACACATTGCCTCTGGGGATGCGCCTGACTGCTCTGCACCAAGATACCTGGGGTTGAACACAGGTTATCTTTGGTGTGTAACTTACTTGCCCTGACTAGAGTGGTGGGTTCTGCCTTGTTCAGGTGCATACCCTAGCCAACCAGAAACCCCATTTCTAACAGTAACGCAGCCATACACTGTGCTGTGCTGCTTTAAATGGGTGGGGGCAGGAATGTGCTATATCTTTCAAGATATGGCACATTCCTGTCCTTTGCCTGCATTGGCGTGCAATTAGCAGCACAGTGCCAACGCAGGCTGCCTTACGTCATGGTGCAAGGGTGCTTGCATTGTAGGCAGGATTGTTTTTGTGCAGGAAGGAATACGTTCCTGCAGAAAAACAATCCTCAAAGGCATTTTCCTCTTTCTACGTGTGCTGCAAATCAGCACATGCAGAAAGAAGAAAAAACGAGGAAATATAAAGCTATATTTCTCCTTGTTAAGCCTCACCGGGGGAGACATAGCATTTTGATGCATTCCCAGGTCTACCGGTGGTAAATCTGAGACTGTGCCAAAATCCATGGGTGGATGCATGGGAACATCCACGCTCCACCCATGGAATGCCTCCCTGGGGCAGAGTAACGCAAGGCAACGATTTGCACTTTCTTGTGTTACTCCATATTTATGAAGCCATGCAGGGCCACTCAAGGGGGCCTTGCATGGCTTGATGCATTCTACTTAGGTTTTGCCTCGTCCTTGCACCCCCTTTCATTGTGCAAGGGTGACGCAAAACCTTGATATATCTGGCACTATGCATCTACGTCAGATTTTGCTCACTTGATTAAAAACGCTGCACTGTCCTAATAAATACATAAAAATAACTGTATGCGCATTGAGGTGTTCATACTGGAAACTGTTGTTGTGTGCTTTTTTGAGAAAATCAATTGTGTGGTCAGGAGGTATATGGCATAATGTTGGTTAGAGGCACGTGATTCAATGTGTACCTTCAAATGTCTGGGGATGGAAAAAAGGTGAACAATGCGCCCGATAAGAGACTGTCAAGGTATAGCCTGAAAAGTGGCTGCTTCTAGTTCTTAAAAGACTAGCGGACATTGGGCATGACAGCTGAGAAACAAGATAAATGATGCTTTTGGGACACAGTTTGACTGAACCCCTAGTAGTCTGTCTACCTAACATGGTGTACCCAGAGCCATAAAAAGTCCCCAATTTTGTAGAAATATCCAAAGTGGCCACCTCTGAAAGAGAGACCTACAAGGTGCAGTAACAATTGCCTTTAATCACAGCCTTGAAATAATACACCAACCATGTCAACGAGTTGTATTTCAGTTCTTGATCTAGCAGAGTTCCAGTTCAAATGGTATGTTTTGAATACTGTGAATGGTTAAATCGTAGTCAAAGACTGCAGACTGAGATATGGTTCCAGTTATTAGTACTTTAAATTTACACCAGACCGTCAAGTTATCTGAAAGGTCGTTGAGGGATCATACACCCTTGGTTGCAATGGTATGTATAGGGAACTTCATTTATTAACATTTTTCAATAGTCAGAGGCATGATTCACACTTCACTTTTCTCCCAGAGGGATCCGAATGATTTTTGGAGGACCTGATGTGATCGAGCATGGCTAGGTGTAAACCTTAAGAGCTTTGTAAGTCTGTTTATGTTTCTAAGCTGTTTTGTCCTTTAGCTCTTAACATATGTCCTTCTATACTCTTAATTAGTCACGACTCCTAACTCCTCTCTTCCGCCATTCTCCTATAGAGGCTATGAGGACAATATATGTTTCAATGTATAAATGAAGTTAGGGGATAGAAATGGACGCTATATTATATCTGTAGTACTTAACCTTTTGTATGGTTGATTGATACAGAAATTATTTAAGAATCATACAACTCCGGGAATTCTGGTTTTCCTTGTTTTGTTTAGGTTTATTGATTATCCCTAAATATTGCACTTGACAAGGATCTGTTCTGCATATATCACGTAGAAGATGTGTACATATATAAAAATGCCAATAAAGAATTGTTTACAAAAGTTCCCCTTTCCTTAAATTAACACATTGTCTCATGATATGCAGTTATATTAAAAATATTTTCTAAAGCTCTCATACACTCCCAAGAGGTGTTCTGTCACTATGGCTTACTAGATGTAACATTCAGATGTTCCTTAGTGAGTAAACAGTCAGATCTTTAGGCTTCTTCGAACTTAAGGTTGTCCCCCACCAAACAGATGTGTAGAGTTAGCTAGTTTGAGAGAATGGGGACTTACACTTCAATGGATGTCTCACCTAGATTAGACTAAGGTACAACTAGCATACCATGAGATTCAGAGGAATAGCCTAAAAGTCACTATCCTGCAGGACTTTCTTTGGTCTTAACAGGTACACCTCTTTAGCCCTAATGGTCTGTTTTTCACAATTTGCTACTTTCCCAGGCCTCTGATTCCTATTGTCTTTTCCATAAATGCAGGCCTGACTAAGCTAAACTGCCTGCCAGTGACCATGGATGCCCGAATTTTATGTCAAGACCGGAGCCTCTTATTATGCTTCTCTAATCTTGCTTTAATCATACAGCAGTAGTCAAGAAAAACTACAATTCCCATGAGGCTCACAGACAAATTAGCTGATGGGAATGAAAATTGTGTCACAGTAATAACCAATGGTAAACTTGTCCACAGTATAACATACATACCTGACTGCGAACTGCCCTCTTTTCTTCCTGCTCGCAGTCAAGGCAAGTACCACTTTACACATTTCAACATTTCGTTCAGCTTATATAATTTAATTATTTTGCTGTATTTATATTGCACTGTCACATTATATCTTGAATTCTATTCATGTTAATCCCGCTATTCCTTTTCCTCTCACGCAGCTTCACTCACATTCTCCCAACGTTCTTCGGCGTGCGCGTTTACACTGTCTTACTGCCACTGGTTTATGCGACTGCCATTTTAGACATTTCACGTCTCCTCACGTCGCATCATTTGTTCACACGTGGTGGCCCGACTGCATTCTTCGTTTTTTCTCCAATGCGCATATTTAGACTCACGCGTCTCGGAGAAATAACTCTTGTCCTCCTTCTGTCTCCGTATCGATTGGAGAACAAACATTGAGTCTCCCCTTCATTCTTCTGCCTCAGGCAAGAGAGTTCACACCTCTTGGGAGTGCTTACACCCTAGTCTCCACCCTCTTACAGTGTTAACCCTTTTTTTGCCTAATTTCTTTTCTCATTTACAATGTAGCTAGACAGCTCTCCTTTAATGCTAGAAGATAATAATGATGGAAAAGTCTTTAAAAAAGACTGGAATGACTTTATTCATATTTCAGTGGAACAGGCTGTAGCAGCCTATATATGGACAAAATGTAAAAAAATATAGAAAATTCTGTTATGCACATGATTTCCAGATCTTTAATGGCCTATTCTGCGGGGAAAAGCAAAAAATGAAAGATAGTATCTTTACTTATAAAAAAGACCCAAAAACATGTCAACTCTGATGGTGCACCCTTGATCTGTGAGGATTCCTCACACCAGACTGAGGAAGTAGTTCCTCCCAGGCCTCCATTTAAGGAGGGGAATAATACTTTGCATGCTAAGCGCAAAAATAAATCAAAACATATTCAAAATGCACCAAAACAAATACATATTTCACAAATGGATATGGATATGGATGAAATGGATGATAATTCTGATAACTTGGGTGATAATAATCTTCTCTCTCTCTCCTCAACGCAAAACGTCTAAACCTACTTCTTCCCTGTCCAATTCTTTCACGGACAAATCAATTCTGGATTCTGAAGGGACTCCTATGTTCAATCTTTCTCTCAAACAACACCCAACTCCACAGAATGGTTTCCTGCCACCCATATTGGGGACTATATAGGTAAACAGACAAGAGCCAAACAGAGGTCTGAATACCCTAGACCTTCTCTGGCCTCCAATATTACGACTACCCCACCAATTGACCAACCCCTCCTTACTTTCTTTTCAGAATTTGGCAAGGATTCCTGTAAGGGAGTCGATAAAGCCTGGTCTACTTGCCAGGACAAATTGCTTGACTTAATGGGCCCTCTAGCTCCCATTTTTGACATGGCTGAGGCAGCCAGATTGGAAAATATAGACAATGATCCTCTAGACCTCTCGCTATGGATACAGAGAGCCTCCAGCTTACTTGGCAATGCCGACGCAGCTATTACCCATGAACCCAGGAAAGGACTTATGCTCAAGTTGCACCCTAAACTTGCAAATCTGCCATCTCTTGACATGGGTATTAAAGCAGATGGTCTTCTTTTCGGGGGAATCTTTCATCAAACACCTTAGGAGATATGTAACAACTTTTTCTGCATTTGACAAGGCACAGCAATCTCTAAAGAAGGTATTCTTACGGTGTGTTTTTGCACGGGCCAGTAGAGTCAGGAGCTGCTTTACCTGCTGTTCCTATCACCAACAGGGAACCAGAGGCTCCTTCAACTCATCATACTGCTATCAGGACAAACCACAATTCTTCCCTCAAAGGGGTAGTGGATTTCAGGGCTGTAGATAATGGAACTTCAAATCCATTGTCTAGCAAGTTTAGTCTTCCTTCTGGTCTTCCTCCAGTAGGGAGCCGTCTTCAGTTTTTTTTCTTCCAAACGGCAAAAAATAGCTGCAGGTCCTTGGGATTTAAACACAGTACAAAGTTATCTAATAGAGTTCTATTCAGCCCCTTACCAAAATGTTTCCCTCATCCTCCAAGTTTCTCTCCAGACATGTCCAATCTAATTTCCTTAGAAATAAAGGGGGTCAAAAAGACCGCTGAGGAACTGCCGTGCTGAAGACCGCAAGTGCAGGCGGTTTTCCGCTTGGCGAATTATGACTGCTGGCAGCCCTCCGTCCTTTTTCGGACGGAGAGCCGCCAGCAGCCATATTGGCAGTCGGGGGGGAAGTGGAGGTTGCTCCACCTCCACCGCCCCGTCATCAGAACACCGCCCACCGAATCACGTCCCGTGATTCGGCGTGGCCGTGTTCTGGTGACGGGGTGCTGGCGGCGGAGCAGCCCCCATGGATCCCGTCCCCTCCTGGAGGATCAAAGGACAAGGTAAGTTGATCGTCCGTTAGAGGAGGGGAGTGCGGAGGTGTTGTGTGTTGTGTGCGTGCATGGGGGTGTGCGTGTGAGTATGTAGAGGGGGTGTGTGAGTGCATGCATGCATGCGGGGGCTGTTTTTGAAAATGTGTGCGTCTCTGTTTGTATGTCTGTATGTATGTGTGCGTGTATGTCTGTATGTATGTGTGCATGTATGGCTGTGTGTGTGTCTGTTAGTATGGTTGCTGGTATGTGTGCGGGTATGTGTATTGGTGGTGTCTGTATGCGTGTAGGGTGGGGGGGTGTTCCAATGTTGGGGTTAGGGGTGGGGAAGGGGGAATTCCCTGGCACTGATAGTGCCTACCGCCATTGATTGCATGGCGGTTCCAAACTCCACGAAACCCATGGTGGTATGCAGGGTCGTGATACTGCCGGCGGTCTGGTGACGGCCGCCGGGATGGAGAACGAAGTCTCCAGCCCAGCGGTCGGAATGGAAAAGTGGCGGATGACCATGGCGGTAACTGCCATGGTCATAATTCCATTTTGTTTTTCCGCTGGCCTGTTGGTATTACTGCCACTTCTCCCCGGCCCGCCAGGGTCATAATGAGGGCCTCAGTCTCTTCTACAAAAGAAAGCAATTAAAGTAATGGTTCCAGATCCTTCAGGTTTCTTCAGTTCCCTGTTTCTATTCCAGAAAAAGAACAAAAAAATTAGACCAGTTATCAAGCTCAGAACCACTAATCAGTTTGTCATTTACCGTGTTTCCAAAATGGAAACGATTGTAAATCTCAGAAATGCACTGCTTCAGTACGGCTTTATGGTACGTCTAGACCTTCAATATGCTTATCTCACAATTCCTATTCAGTCAGTTCATAGAAAATTCCTTCAATTTCAGTGGCAGGGAAAAACTTGCTAGTTTTCTTCCCTTCCTTTCAGTCTCTCGTCAGCAACCTAGTGCTTTACAAAAGTGATTAACCAGTAGTGGCACATCTCGGGTCTCTAGGCATCTGACTAATAAGTTACATAGACGCCAACCTTCTTGTGAGTCAGAACTCTCATACCCTTCTGTTCCATTGTCACCTCACTTGCTGTCTACTATTGCAGTTCGGTTTCCTAATAATCAAAGAAAAATCAATTATGACTCTCATTCACCAAATAGACTTTCTAGGTTTTTTAGTAAACTCTTCGACTGCCACACTCCATCTTCCTCAACAAAAAACAAAAACTATCAAATCAAAAATTCTTCAAACACTCCACAATTCTCGAATCTCACTCAGATTTCTGGCCAGAGTAGTAGATCTCCTCACTTCCTCCATGCAGGCCATCTTCCCAGGCCCACTTCATTACTGGGCTCTACAACGTCTAAAGATTCAGCACTTATGAAAAGGTCTGGCTTATTCCAATCTGATAAACATAGACCCAGAACCTTATTCGGAATTTCAATGGGGGATAGACCATTTAGGCACTTGGAATGGCAGGACTATCTTCGCCTCAGCCCCAGATCTTGTGTTAGAATCTGATGCAATCTGGATGGGCTGGGGCGCCTGGTGTGGTCCAATCTCAACTTGAGTAACATGGTCCATCGAGGAGTCCAAATTGCATATCAATTGTTTAGAAATACTTGTGGGCTCCATTGCAATCAAAAGCCTGGCAAAAGACAAAATACAATGTTCCATCCTCCTCTGTATGGACAATGGTTAGGCTGTCCGTTACATCAACCACTTAGGGAGCATCAGATCAAAATTGCTAGCACAATTGGCAAAAAGTCTATGGGAATTTTGTGTTCTCAACAGAATTTCACTCAAAGCAGAAAACCTTCCGGGCAGTCTGAATTCAACCCCAGATTGGCATTCCCATTACCTGCAAGTTCACAGTGACCGGAGACTCCATCCCTCCGTGTTCCAGGCTTTTCTTCACAAATGGGGTCCTTTTTCCATCAATCACTTTGATTCCTGCTTGAATTCCCACTTACCTCATTTTTTCAGTTGCCATCCAGATCCTCTAACTTTAGTTACAGACGCTTTTCTTCAGGACTAGTCTCTGTCAATCAATTATTCTTTTCCTTTTTTTCTCCTGATTAATAGAGCCCTAGTTCAGGTCAGATGACAAACAGCCACTATTGTAATAGTGGTTCCCTTTTGGCAATCCCAAGAATGGTTCCCTTCCCTCCTTGAACTGACAATAGACTTTCCAGTCCTTCTCCCATCCTTCCCCACTTTTCTTGTAGATCCTTCAGGTCAACCCCACAACCTGGTACTCAACAACTCTCTCATTCTTTCGGCTTGGAAAGTTTCAGGCCAGTCCAATCTGTCAAGCTTATTTTGTAAGAAGCTTCAGAATTTGTTAATAAAGGCTGGGCTCCAGGTACCACAAAAGCTTACAAATCCTCCTGGACTCTTTGGTCAGGCTAGTGTCAGGGAAGAAATCTTACTCCCATTTCAGTCGATATAATTTATGTCATCAATTTTTTAGCAGCATATGCCAGTGCAGGTACGCCTTACAGAACTATTAACCTTTGGAGATCAGCAATTTCCATGCACCATACCTACATTAATGCAAAACATGTGGGAGAACATCGGCTGTTATGCCGCTTGTTAAAGAAAGTAACATTTTCTAATCCATCTCTTCCTAAATATTCAAAATTGAGGGACGTACTGAATTTGCTCATCTCTTGGCCTGACAATGCGTACTTCTCCATAAAAATGCTTTCAGTCAAACTCACCATGTTTTTGTGTCTTATCTCTATTGAATGTTTGTCAAATGGTAAAGCATTGGATGTTTCTTCTCATCAATTTACCCCTATAGGTGTGTTGTTTTCAAACGTTCAATGACTAATATACACACTCTATTTTATCCTTATTTTCCAAATCAACTGAAACTTTGTGTTGGACAATGTCTACAAGTGTACAAAGAACACACCTCTGATCTCAGAATGTCCTCTCACTCTGAACTCCTTATTTCTTTCGGTAAACCTCATAAACCAGTTTCTTCTGCTACTCTAGCTGTATGGGTCAGATGGGTTATATCACCTACATGCATCGATACTTCTGTTTTTGGGGCTCATTCTTCTAGAGGTGCCGTGGCCTCCAAAGCTTTCTGGGTGGGTTATAGACTTGAGGACATTCTGAGATCCGCTGACTGGTCTAATGATAGTGTTTTTAGGACATTTTATTGTAAACCAGTTTGTATTGCAACTTCGGTGGTAATTAAGATGCTTAAATAAGCATAATAAGAGCCTCTGGTCTTGACATAAAATGTAGATTTTCCTAGTAAATTATGAAGGAAAATCTTAATTTTATTGAAGACACAGAGGCAAGTATTATCCCACCACAACAGTTGGTAATTGATGTTATTTTTTCTCTCAGTGACAGCGTCTTCAACATTACCTCCTTCTTCCTCCTAAGGACATCACTTTCCAATCAAGATCATCCACTCCTACTACAGATTCATTGGCATTCCAGCGTTTTGCTTCTCTGGCTCCTTTGGTCTCCCCCAGGATTTTCTCATTGATGAACTTTTGCCAAGAACTGTTTTCTTTACTTTAGCAGTTGCTATTGTATTTTCTGTTTTCCCTTTGTTTTCTGATACTATTTGACCTCTCGCACAAGAAAAGAGGGCTTTTCACAGTCAAATATGTAGGTTATACTGTGGACAGGGTTATTACTGAGATACGTTTTTTGTTCCCATTGTCTAGTTTGTTGCTGAACCTCAAGTTGTTTTTTAGTTTTTCTTGACTACTGCTGTATGATTAAAGCAAGATTTGAGAAGCATAATACTCGCCTCCATATCTTTAATAAAATATAGGCTTCCTTTCATAATTTACTAGGAAAATCTACATTGTACCACATGTTTTGCAGTTGCCAAAACTTCAAGCTTTACCTTGTAGCCCATCATAGAAATGCCTCATAATGACATTTGACAACCTTGATGTTTTACAAAATGAGAAAACTAAACCAAAAATACCTTTTAAAATGATGCAATGCTACTATCCATTTGGAGCAGTCTCAAACAGCACAATCTAGCTAGCTGGCTCAGCTGATCTACACATGTTGGTAAACACAAGCATTGAGAGCTTCACATCATGTATTTCTAAACCAATCCATCTCCCTTCTCATTCATTCTGTCTGAAGCAGTAAGGTTGTGCATACATTGGGGGGTCCTTCCATCATGTATGTTTCTAAACCACTCCTTTTTTGTCACTTTTTAAATCTGAAGCAGGTACATTGTTTCTACCTGGAATTGCACCATCTTCCCAAAAACCATGGGGTGCCAAGAAATGGAGGATGTATCCCTTACACTTGTTTTATTCTAAGAGATCTTTTGGGGACCTTTTGGGGAAGCAGAAGCTGACTATATTGGGGCGTAGAACTCAGAGGCGCCCATAGAGAACTACACCTCCCAGCTAGGATGCATCAGGAGGACCACTGCAGACACCAGTGCGCCTGGAGGCGTGTATTGAAACTGCCCGGATGTCCCACAGCACGGGCAGCAGAAGCTCACTTGATTGGGGTGTAGTGCTCAAAGGCGCCCATAGAGAACTACACCTCCTGGCTGGGAATGCAGCAGGAGGGCCGCTGCTGACACCAGTTCGGCCAGAGGTGCGTATTTCAACTGCCCGGCTGTCCCACAGCGTGGGACCTACCCGGGTGCATGCCTCGTCGAAGACTGGGTCAAGACGGGCCCATCTTAGCCCATCATAGACTGACTGAGACCAGGCCGGGCTCAATCTCTTAGTCTGGGGATTTAGGAGAATTCTGGTGAATTTAGGAAGCTCCATTTGCTGGTTCCTTCCATCATTTATTTATTGTCTACCAGTTTTAAAGGTGTTGTAAATTGATTGCTTTGAAATCTCTCACACTGGTGGAAATATGGAGAAAAGAAAGACTACCCAGATAGGGAATGCGGATCTACATAAAAATCACTCATGTTCAACAATTGAGAACTTTTTGGTAAGGGCCGTCAATTTGGCTCCAAGTGAGATTGAAGCTGCCAAACTGTGTCTTTTAAAGACAACTGACTTTCTTTCATCTTCCTCTTGTCCAGTTTTTTATCTACATATGGGACCATTGGCACATCTGGAGCAACTGAAGGACGATATCCTGGGATCGCCATGGCTCTGACAAAAGGGTCTACTTCTTTGGAAGAGTGTCAGGGGTTTTCCTCTCCTGCCTGGCAGGAAGTTCATAACTCAAGGGAGGGTTTAGACTGTGTGTCAGACTAGTTGGAGACAGAAAAAACGTCTAAATGATGCAAAAGTGTAATCCAACCTTCCGTGAATAACATGAAGCAGGGGCCAGTAAGTGGCTGCCCACATGTGGCAGAAGAGGTTCCTTCAGTAGATAAATTGATGGGATTCTGTCAGAACATATTTAAGTGAACTTTTGGACATTTAACTTCACCCTCTTTTCAAGTACATCGCAGACCTAGATAACAAATTAATTAATTTAATTCAGGTAAGCAAAATAATTCAAACAGGGAACAGACTAAGATACTGGCAAACTCAGCTGCCCAAATCATCTCTCAGCCTTCTGCATCTGTGGCAGCTATGGTGCCGAGCTATCCTATAGACATGACTTCTCAAATTCCAGACCAACAGTCAGATTCACGTATAAATGTAAATAACAAAGGTCAAAAAGGGGCCCTGGCTATATAGTTCCACTCACAAACCCCTTGAAGAATGTGAGTAATATTAATTTATAATCTCTGCGGAAGAGTCCCCCAGTTTCTATGGTGGGAAATGGCTCTCAAAAGTCAAAAATCCTTAATGCCTCAATCTCCTTACCTGTTATTGACCTCCCCCTGGCATCATGTTCATATGTTATAATAATATTGACAAATGTACCCCCCGCTGCCCCAGGGTTTATTGGAAACACTGATATCCTTAAGAAATAAGGTTCATTTTTGGTTAACCCACAGGACAAATTGTAATTGGTATCTTGCTAGTGAGATTCTTTTTGTTAGAAGAGTGGGCAGGATTGGGCCCTTACTAAAGAAACTATACAGGAGACAGTAATTTTGACGTTTGGAAATCCTGAGACAGCCTGGGTCATTTTAACCCAAGTATGGGATGGCTGATGAAATCAAGCTATTTGATGATCTTGCCTCTTGGTTATTTTTATAGGCACCTACGTCCAGCTACAACATTGAAAAATCAGGTGAAGAGCTTACATTTTATACAGAATAGTTCCTCTCTGAACATCTTGTTACCCTTAGAAAAACGTTTTTTTGCCATATCTGATCTTGAGAAAATTGACTGATGCCAACAGGCAGAGTCTGCTGGCTCATTAAGATTATTAGATAATGATGAGCTTACACCTGGGTATAACCCTCCTCTTCCAGAGGGCGTAATGGCTACCCTGAAAGCTTCACCGTATGGTGAAGCTTTAATTCTACTTACCTTATCCTGTGATTTAAAATTTTCATCAGATATATAGGGGAAGGGTAATCGTATTCAGGATCCACCTCTAGGAGGCTGGCCCTCTATGTAGTCTGAAAAACTAGGCACATTGTGCAGGGGGTCCAGGCAACCGCACGTTGGTTTACAGAGGTAAAAACTAGACCACCTAATGCTCTATTTTTTATGGTAGCTTGGTCCAGCAGTTAGGCTAATCTTGGAGAAGTGCTAAGCAGTTGTTGTGCTCACAGTGTCAATAAATGGGACCACACACTCAAAAGATTACCTTGAGATCAATTTGCAAAAATAGATTTCTATAAACATTTTAAGACCAATTGGGTAAGTACTTTTTAAGGTATTAATTTTTTAAGTTTTGTGCATAATTAGGCACCATATGAATCAATGGAGGAAATAATTTGAAAGTGCATATAAAATCAGGCAGTGCGTTTACCAATGCCTCTTTTTTGCAGGTATGTTGAGGTCCTTGCTGGGCACTGTTGACCAGCTGGAGAAGTTCAGGTGGCTCCCAGTTTCGGTGGGAGCAGCTGCAGAATGTCAATAGAGCTTGTGCCAGGCCACTGCGGGGGACCACTTGGAAAAGCGCTGCACAGGTGAACTTAAAGTAAGTTCTTTGGAGTGTCGAGGTTGCAAGGGGTGGGGGACCTTTGGGGCACAGTTGGTTCTTCGGTGCAGGGCTCAGGGCAGCCGGGTGCAGAGCAAATCAGTGAGCCAGGAGCTGTGTGCAAAGGTGCCCTTGGAAGCAGAAGTTAGGTCTCTTTGAGGGTCACTTGCAGGACACCAGGGGCACTCTGGTGGGAGGTCCAGGTGGTTCCTGAAGTCCATGGACTGGACCTTCTTCCTGGTCTTTTTTCAGTCCAGAATAGGCTGTCCTTCTGGGTGTCTGACGTGAGGTGGCCAGTACCTACAGCTATTGTATGGTCTGGCCACTGAAGGGTGCACTGCCACCAAACTTGGCACACTGGCAGAGTTTGCCCTCACAGTCTGATGGGCAAGGTTTGGTCCAGCTGCAGTGTCTGGCTCCCTGGTCAGCAGCCTGGCAGTGAAGCGGCTTTCACTGGGTCTTTGGTTCCTTAATGTTGTAGAGTGATGCCTTCACTCTAGAGGGAGATCTTTGGCAATCTGTGAAGAGTGGAGGTCCTCTGGGGGTTTGTAGAGTCTGTCCAATGTCCAAGCAACCCCTCAGCAGCTATTGTCGAGTCCTGGGTGCAGCAGGCAGGGATTGGCACCTTTTCTTGGTGCAGCAGGTCTTCAGTTCTCGAGCCTTGGGTCTTCTTGTTGCTGATCTTCTTGTGTCCGTAGAATCTGATTTCTTAGTCTAGGGAGATCCACTAATTACTGTATTTAGTGGGCGTTCTAGGGGGTACCTAGTAGCGACCAATGGGTCATATACCTTAGGGTGGCTATACCCAAAAAAGTGACCACTTCCTGTGGGCAGTGGTCACTTCCCTACACCTGATTGGCTATTTTCCTACCATGCAAGATGAAAAAAAATGAACTGGAGAGGTCACCTCTCATGCAAAACCTTAGGGATGGTGTAAACCGGGACTGACCGCTCCTTCTGTCCTTTGTCTGGTTTCCCACAGTTGCACCCGCCAAAAGTGGGGGTTTGCAACAGGGGCAACCATTTGCTGCTAGCAGCAGGCTTGGGTGTTGAGTATCAAGGACAGTAAGCCCTTTGAAGTTCGTTAGCAGGGCAGTGCACATTCCTGAGGGAGGGGGGTGTTAGCACCTCCACCTAGGAAAGGCTTTGTTCTGAGTCCCAGAGAGCAGGCTCTCCCGCCCCAGGGGATCAGAATCATGTCCGCTGGAGACAGGCTGGTTGTGACTGGCCAGCAGCCATGCCAGATTAGTTAGCATTTGCAGGGGGAACCTCTAAGGTGACCTCTGGGTACATTTTGTAATCAATCCATTACTGGTACCAGTTTTTTGATACCAAACAACCCAGGGTTCAGGGTAGCCATCATGTAACTGTGAAACTTGTATTGACCAGTGTCCAGCACATATATTAAAATGGCTGCCCTCTTCACTTACTATGTCCCAGGTTTGGCAAGGACCGAGTAGGGGCATATTGCTCCTGCATCTATGCCCACACATACAGTTTAGTGCACTCTGTCTTAGGGCTGGAAGGCCTGCCAGAGGGGTGACATATCTACAGCGCATGCAGTGTGTAGTGGACAGGGCACAGAGGCTATGTGCCATACTGAGTTTGTCTTTTTAGGTTTGCATCAGAACACTCAGTCTCAATGGCAGTGCTGGGTGCTTCTGGGTGCATAGCCCTAGAAGGTGATACAATCTGTGCTGCTGCCCTCAGGGACCTATCTTAGTATCCTATATCCTTGTTACCTAAGTACCATTTACTAGGGACTTACAGTCACAGCTAAAGGTGTAGCCAATGCATCACAACAGTTTTAGGGAAATAAATCTGTCCCAGGGAACCTGGTTAGGGTTGTCCCTGGACACTATTAACTTTGAGACTACATCAAATATCAGGCAAAAAGTAGGGGATGACCATGACAAAAGATGCCTTTTCTCACGCCACCTACTTTCTTTGGAAGAGGCAAGGGTTCTATGATTGATTATGTTTTAAAATCAAGAGATCTAACTTAGTATGCCTTTGGTTTTGAGGTTTTGGTGTTGCCATTCAGTGACCATAATCCTGTCACAATAAACTGTTTTTCTAGCAAAAGGGAATGCCCAGTAACGAAAGTAATGGTGCCAGTTACTTATTCTCAAAACAAGTGGGTGCGCCTCTGATGGGATTCCATAGACCCAAGAAAAGTTTTTGAAAACCTGATTATTAGTAATCTTACGAGATCTTGGGCTGATTGTCTGCCCTGGATGATCCTTTAAGTATCTTGGGCAATTTAAGAGGCTCTGTAGTGTGATAGCTGGTGGCTTAGTGTAGGAAGTTGGCTCTGTATGTGCTATTTCAAAGTAAGGAATAGCATGCACAGAGTCCAAGGGTTCCCCTTAGAGGTAAGATAGTGGCAAAAAGTGATAATACTAATGCTCTATTTTGTGGTAGTGTGGTCGAGCAGTAGACTTATCCAAGGAGTAGTGTTAAGCATTTGTTGTACATACACACAGGCAATAAATGAGGAACACACACTCAGAGACAAATCCAGCCAATAGGTTTTGTTATAGAAAAATATCTTTTCTTAGTTTATTTTAAGAACCACAGGTTCAAATTCTACATGTAATATCTCATTTGAAAGGTAGTGCAGGTAAGTACTTTAGGAACTTTGAATAATTACAATAGCATGTATACTTTTCACATAAAACACAAATAGCTGTTTTAAAAGTGGACACAGTGCAAATTTCACAGTTCCTGGGGGAGGAAAAGTATTGTTATTTTTAGCAGGTAAGTAAAGCACTTACAGGTCTCAGTTTTGGGTCCAAGGTAGCCCACCGTTGGGGGTTCAGAGCAACCCCAAAGTTACCACACCAGCAGCTCAGGGCCGGTCAGGTGCAGAGGTCAAAGAGGTGCCCAAAACACATAGGCTTCAATAGAGAGAAGGGGGTGCCCCGGTTCCAGTCTGCCAGCAGGTAAGTACCCGCGTCTTCGGAGGGCAGACCAGGGGGGTTTTGTAGGGCACCGGGGGGACACGAGTCAGCACAAAAAGTACACCCTCAGCAGCGCGGGGCGGCCAGGTGCAGTGTGTAAACACGCGTCGGGTTTTCAATGGTTTCCTATGAGAGACCAAGGGGTCTCTTCAGCGATGCAGGCAGGCAAGGGGGGGGGCTCCTCGGGGTAGCCACCACCTGGGCAAGGGAGAGGGCCTCCTGGGGGTCACTCCTGCACAGAAGTTCCGTTCCTTCAGGTGCTGGGGGCTGCGGGTGCAGGGTCTTTTCCAGCCGTCGGGACTTTAGGCTCAGGCAGTCGCGGTCAGGGGGAACCTCGGGATTCCCTCTGCAGGCGTCGCTGTGGGGGCTCAGGGGGGACAACTTTGGTTACTCACGGTCTTGGAGTCGCCAGAGGGTCCTCCCTGAGGTGTTGGTTCTCCACCAGTCGAGTCGGGGTCGCCGGGTGCAGTGTTGCAAGTCTCACGCTTCTTGCGGGGATTTGCAGGGATCTTTAAATCTGCTCCTCTGTAACAAAGTTGCAGTTCTTTTGGAGCAGTGCCGCTGTCCTCGGGAGTTTCTTGTCTTTCTTGAAGCAGGGCAGTCCTCTGAGGATTCAGGGGTCGCTGGTCCTTGGGAAAGCGTCGCTGGAGCAGGTTTCTTTGGAAGGCAGGAGACAGGCCGGTAGGACTGGGGCCAAAGCAGTTGGTGTCTTCTTTCTTCTTCTGCAGGGGTTTTCAGCTCAGCAGTCCTCTTCTTCTTGTAGTTTCAGGAATCTAAATTCTTAGGTTCAGGGAAGCCCTTAAATACTAAATTTAAGGGCGTGTTTAGGTCTGGGGGGTTAGTAGCCAATGGCTACTAGCCCTGAGGGTGAGTACACCCTCTTTGTGCCTCCTCCCAAGGGGATGGGGGCACATCCCTAATCCTATTGGGGGAATCCTCCATCTGCAAGATGGAGGATTTCTAAAAGTTAGAGTCACTTCAGCTCAGGACACCTTAGGGGCTGTCCTGACTGGCCAGTGACTCCTCCTTGTTATTCTCATTATTTCCTCCGGCCTTGCTGCCAAAAGTGGGGGCCGTGGCCGGAGGGGGCAGGCAACTCCACTAGCTGGAGTGTCCTGCGGTGCTGGAACAAAGGGGTGAGCCTTTGAGGCTCACCGCCAGGTGTTACAGCTCCTGCCTGGGGAGGTGTTAGCATCTCCACCCAGTGCAGGCTTTGTTACTGGCCTCAGAGTGACAAAGGCACTCTCCCCATGGGGCCAGCAACATATCTCTAGTGTGGCAGGCTGCCGGAACCAGTCAGCCTACACAGATAGTTGGATACAGTTTCAGGGGGCACCTCTAAGGTACCCTCTGGGGTGTGTTTCACAATAAAATGTACACTGGCATCAGTGTGCATTTATTGTGCTGAGAAGTTTGATACCAAACTTCCCAGTTTTCAGTGTAGCCACTATGGTGCTGTGGAGTTCGTGTTTGACAAACTCCCAGACCATATACTCTTATGGCTACCCTGCACTTACAATGTCTAAGGTTTGGCTTAGACACTGTAGGGGCACAGTGCTCATGCACTGGTGCCCTCACCTATGGTATAGTGCACCCTGCCTTAGGGCTGTAAGGCCTGCTAGAGGGGTGACTTATCTATACTTGCATAGGCAGTGAGAGGCTGGCATGGCACCCTGAGGGGAGTGCCATGTCGACTTACTCAGTTTGTTCTCACCAGCACACACAAGCAGGCAAGCAGTGTGTCTGTGCTGAGTGAGGGGTCTCCAGGGTGGCATAAGACATGCTGCAGCCCTTAGAGACCTTCCCTGGCATCAGGGCCCTTGGTACCAGAGGTACCAGTTACAAGGGACTTGCCTGGATGCCAGGGTGTGCCAATTGTGGATACAAAAGTACAGGTTAGGGAAAGAACACTGGTGCTGGGGCCTAGTTAGCAGGCCTCAGCACACTTTCAATTCAAAACATAGCATCAGCAAAGGCAAAAAGTCAGGGGGTAACCATGCCAAGGAGGCATTTCCTTACACAACCCCCCCCCAAACGAAAGAGGATGAGACTAACCTTTCCCAAGAGAGTCTTCATTTTCTAAGTGGAAGAACCTGGAAAGGCCATCTGCATTGGCATGGGCTGTCCCAGGTCTGTGTTCCACTATAAAGTCCATTCCCTGTAGGGAGATGGACCACCTCAACAGTTTTGGATTTTCACCTTTCATTTGCATCAGCCATCTGAGAGGTCTGTGGTCAGTTTGAACTACAAAGTGAGTACCAAAGAGGTATGGTCTCAGCTTTTTCAGGGACCAAACCACAGCAAAGGCCTCCCTCTCAATGGCACTCCAACGCTGCTCTCTGGGGAGTAACCTCCTGCTAATGAAAGCAACAGGCTGGTCAAGGCCATCATCATTTGTTTGGGACAAAACTGCCCCTATCCCATGTTCAGAGGCATCTGTTTGCACAATGAATTGCTTGGAGTAATCTGGAGCTTTTAGAACTGGTGCTGTGCACATAGCTTGTTTCAGGGTGTCAAACGCCTGTTGGCATTCTACAGTCCAGTTTACTTTCTTGGGCATTTTCTTGGAGGTGAGTTCTGTGAGGGCTGTCACAATGGATCCATATCCCTTCACAAACCTCCTATAGTACCCAGTCAAGCCAAGGAATGCCCTGACTTGAGTCTGGGTTTTTGGAGCTGCCCAGTCCAGAAAAGTCTGGATCTTAGGCTGGAGTGGCTGAACTTGGCCTCCACCTACAAGGTGTCCCAAGTAAACCACAGTTCCCTGCCCTATCTGGCATTTGGATGCCTTGATAGAGAGGCCTGCAGATTGCAGAGCCTTCAAAACCTTCTTCAGGTGGACCAGGTGATCCTGCCAGGTGGAGCTAAAGACAGCAATATCATCAAGATAAGCTGCACTAAAGGATTCCAACCCAGCAAGGACTTGATTCACCAACCTTTGGAAGGTGGCAGGGGCATTCTTTAAACCAAAGGGCATAACATTGAACTGATAATGCCCATCAGGTGTGGAGAATGCTGTTTTCTCTTTTGCTCCAGGTGCCATTTTGATTTGCCAGTACCCTGCTGTTAAGTCAAAGGTACTTAAGAATTTGGCAGCACCTAATTTGTCATTCAGCTCGTCAGCTCTAGGAATGGGATGGGCATCTGTCTTGGTGACAGAATTAAGACCTCTGTAGTCCACACAAAACCTCATCTCTCTCTTTCCATCTTTGGTGTGAGGTTTGGGGACTAAGACCACTGGGCTAGCCCAGGGACTGTCAGAGTGTTCAATTACTCCCAACTCCAGCATCTTGTGGACTTCCACCTTGATGCTTTCCTTAACTTGATCAGACTGTCTGAATATTTTGTTTTTGACAGGCATGCTGTCTCCTGTGTCCACATCATGGGTACACAGGTGTGTCTGACCAGGGGTCAAGGAAAAGAGCTCAGCAAACTGTTGCAGGACCTTCCTACAGTCAGATTGCTGTTGGCCAGAAAGGGTGTCTGAATAGATCACTCCATCCACTGAGCCATCTTTATGGTTTGATGAGAGGAGATCAGGGAGAGGTTCACTCTCAGCTTCCTGGTCCTCATCTGTTACCAACAATAGATTCACATCAGCCCTATCATGGAAGAGTTTTAGGCGGTTTACATGGATCACCCTCTTGGGGCTCCTGCTTGTGCCTAGGTCCACCAGGTAGGTGACCTGACTCTTCTTCTCTAGGATTGGGTAAGGGCCACTCCATCTGTCCTGAAGTGCCCTGGGAGCCACAGGCTCCAAAACCCAGACTTTCTGCCCTGGTTGAAATTCAACCATTGCAGCCTTTTGGTCATACCACAACTTCTGGAGCTGTTGGCTGGCCTCAAGGTTTTTACTTGCCTTTTCCATGTACTCTGCCATTCTTGAGCGAAGGCCAAGTACATAGTCCACTATGTCTTGTTTAGGCTCATGAAGAGGTCTCTCCCAGCCTTCTTTAACAAGAGCAAGTGGTCCCCTTACAGGGTGGCCAAACAGAAGTTCAAAGGGTGAGAACCCTACTCCCTTCTGAGGCACCTCTCTGTAAGCGAAAAGCAGACATGGCAAGAGGACATCCCATCTCCTTTTGAGTTTTTCTGGGAGCCCCATGATCATGCCCTTTAATGTCTTGTTGAATCTCTCAACAAGGCCATTAGTTTGTGGATGATATGGTGTAGTGAACTTATAAGTCACTCCACACTCATTCCACATGTGTTTCAGGTATGCTGACATGAAGTTGGTACCTCTGTCAGACACCACCTCCTTAGGGAAGCCCACTCTGGTAAAGATACCAATGAGGGCCTTGGCTACTGCAGGGGCAGTAGTCGACCTAAGGGGAATAGCTTCAGGATACCTAGTAGCATGATCCACTACTACTAGGATGTACATATTTCCTGAGGCTGTGGGAGGTTCAAGTGGACCCACTATGTCCACACCCACTCTTTCAAAGGGGACCCCCACCACTGGAAGTGGAATGAGGGGGGCCTTTGGATGTCCACCTGTCTTGCCACTGGCTTGACAGGTGGTACAGGAGATGCAAAACTCCTTAACCTTCTGGGACATGTTGGGCCAGTAGAAGTGGTTCACTAACCTCTCCCACGTCTTGGTTTGTCCCAAATGCCCAGCAAGGGGAATATCATGGGCTAAGGTCAGAATAAACTCTCTGAACTCCTGAGGCACTACCACTCTCCTAGTGGCACCAGGTTTGGGATCTCTTGCCTCAGTGTACAGGAGTCCATCTTCCCAATAGACCCTATGTGTTCCAGTTTTCTTGCCTTTGGACTCTTCAGCAGCTTGCTGCCTAAGGCCTTCAAGAGAGGGACAGGTTTCTTGCCCCTTACACAACTCTTCCCTTGAGGATCCCCCTGGGCCCAAGAGCTCAACCTGATAAGGTTCCAGCTCCATAGGCTCAGTTCCCTCAGAGGGCAGAACTTCTTCCTGAGAAGAGAGGTTCTCTTTTTCCTGTTGTGTTGCAGCTGGTTTCCCAGCTGACTTTCCTTTTGTCTTGGTAGGCTGGGCCTTTCTTCCAGACTCCAGCTCTACTTTTTCACCCTGTGCCTTGCACTGTGCCCTTGTCTTGACACACACCAGTTCAGGGATACCCAGCATGGCTGCATGGGTTTTCAGTTCTACCTCAGCCCATGCTGAGGACTCCAGGTCATTTCCAAGCAAACAGTCTACTGGGATATTTGAGGAGACCACCACCTGTTTCAGGCCATTGACCCCTCCCCACTCTAAAGTTACCATTGCCATGGGATGTACTTTAGTTTGATTGTCAGCATTGGTGACTGGATAGGTTTGTCCAGTCAGGTACTGGCCAGGGGAAACCAGTTTCTCTGTCACCATAGTGACACTGGCACCTGTATCCCTCAGGCCCTCTACACTTGCCCCATTAATTAAGAGCTGCTGCCTGTATTTTTGCATGTTAGGGGGCCAGGCAGCCAGTGTGGCTAAATCCACCCCACCCTCAGAGACTAATGTAGCTTCAGTGTGACACCTGATTTGCTCTGGGCACACTGTTGATCCCACTTGGAGACTAGCCATTCCAGTGTTAGCTGGAGTGGAGTTTGAAGTGGTATTTTTCTTGGGACAGGCCTTGTCTCCAGTTTGGTGTCCAGACTGACTACAGCTATGACACCAGGCCTTTTTGGGATCAAAGTTTTTACCCTTGTACCCAAAATTGTTTTGTGAAGAGGCTCTGGGCCCACCCTCCTGTGCAGGTTTTTGGGGGCCTGTAGAAGACTCTTTACTATTTTTGTTTTTGGCTGTCTCACCACCCTTCCCCTGGGGAGGTTTTGTGACCCCTTTCTTTTGGTCACCCCCTGTGGAAGTTTTGGACAACCTAGTCTTGACCCAAGTCTTGACGCCTTCTTTCCCAATTCTTGGGGAGAAATTGGTCCTAGGTCTACCAGATGCTGATGCAGTTTATCATTGAAACAATTACTTAACAGGTGTTCTTTCACAAATAAATTGTACAGCTGTCCTGACTGGCCAGTGACTCCTCCTTGTTATTCTCATTATTTCCTCCGGCCTTGCCGCCAAAAGTGGGGGCCGTGGCCGGAGGGGGCAGGCAACTCCACTAGCTGGAGTGTCCTGCGGTGCTGGAACAAAGGGGTGAGCCTTTGAGGCTCACCGCCAGGTGTTACAGCTCCTGCCTGGGGGAGGTGTTAGCATCTCCACCCAGTGCAGGCTTTGTTACTGGCCTCAGAGTGACAAAGGCACTCTCCCCATGGGGCCAGCAACATGTCTCTAGTGTGGCAGGCTGCTGGAACCAGTCAGCCTACACAGATAGTTGGATACAGTTTCAGGGGGCACCTCTAAGGTGCCCTCTGGGGTGTGTTTCACAATAAAATTTACACTGGCATCAGTTTGCATTTATTGTGCTGAGAAGTTTGATACCAAACTTCCCAGTTTTCAGTGTAGCCATTATGGTGCTGTGGAGTTCGTGTTTGACAAACTCCCAGACCATATACTCTTATGGCTACCCTGCACTTACAATGTCTAAGGTTTGGCTTAGACACTGTAGGGGCACAGTGCTCATGCACTGGTGCCCTCACCTATGGTATAGTGCACCCTGCCTTAGGGCTGTAAGGCCTGCTAGAGGGGTGACTTATCTATACTTGCATAGGCAGTGAGAGGCTGGCATGGCACCCTGAAGGGAGTGCCATGTCGACTTACTCATTTTGTTCTCACCAGCACACACAAGCTGGCAAGCAGTGTGTCTGTGCTGAGTGAGGGGTCTCCAGGGTGGCATAAGACATGCTGCAGCCCTTAGAGACCTTCCCTGGCATCAGGGCCCTTGGTACCAGAGGTACCAGTTACAAGGGACTTGCCTGGATGCCAGGGTGTGCCAATTGTGGATACAAAAGTACAGGTTAGGGAAAGAACACTGGTGCTGGGGCCTGGTTAGCAGGCCTCAGCACACTTTCAATTCAAAACATAGCATCAGCAAAGGCAAAAAGTCAGGGGGTAACCATGCCAAGGAGGCATTTCCTTACACTTAGTTTCAAATAAACCCACAAAAGAGTGTATGGGCCACTGTTGGTTTTCCAAAAGAATGCACAGTAGCACTCAAAGAGCTTAAATTAGTTACAAATACTATCCTGCGAAAAGTTGACCATATTAGGCTTGCAAGGCTTAAATATAAAGAAGCCCTAAATCAATAGGAAAGTGAGTTTAGGTCAAAGTCATGGGATAATTAGCATCAAGCCACAAGATTAAAGGATTGTAGACTATTTTGGAATGTAGTAAACCATCCACTACTTGCAGATAACCCATTGATTAGGATTTCATGCCATACTACTGAACAGGAGTGGGTTGGCCATTATTCAGTGGTATTTACCCAGGAAAATAAAGAGCCAAGTCACGGTCATGATAGTGGGTATCCCCCAGATAGAGGATGGGTCACCGATTTTGTAGATCTGACCTCAGTAACAAAGGCTATTATGTGTGCCACAAGTGGTAAAGCCCCTGGGCCAAATGGGGTTACAGTTGACTTGTATAAATGTAATGTGGAGTTCTGGGCCCCTCTGGTCACAAACGTATTGCAGGTGGCGGTGCTTGCGGACCCGGTTACTCCTTGGATGGATTTTCTAATAGTCCCCATTTATAAAAAAGGTAGCTGGAATCTACTGACCTGTTATCGACCAAAGCCCTAATTGACACAACAGTGACAATTTTGGGTTGAGTCATATTGGAAAAGCTGTAAACGTGGGCAAAGGAGACTGCCTGTTTTAGCCCTGGCTTAGGAACCTTAAAACAGGCATTGAATCTTCAACTTATTACTGGAAAATACGCGAAGGCCAGAAAAGGCGACCTCCACATTGTCTTTATGGATCTGTCCTGTGCCTTCAATATGGTCGACAGGGCGATCTTGTGGAACATGATGAACACACTGGAATTGTACTCCCTTTATTAAACCTTATAATCCAACTTCATCAGTGATCTGTGACTAGAGTGCGTTATTCTATGGAGGGGGGCTGTATGGGCCCAATCACAGTGGTTAGGGGTGTCAGAAAGGGTTGTATCTTAGCCCCTTTTCTTTTTTTATTTCATATAAACTCCCTGTAGCGCTGATTAAGTGCACGGATGTCCCTAAAAATTGGAAATCAGCCAGTCCCTGTTTTACTCTATGCAGATGACAACAAATGGACTCCAAAGATGGTTTTGATAATTTTATGCAAACTCTTAATTTAAAGGTTAACTAACAAAAATAGTGTATACTGTCCTGTGTCCCAAATAATCTAAAATTAAAACATTTTATATAGGGGGAGAACAATAGAAAAAAATAAAATTTTAATTATCTAGCCATTTTATTTGATATAAAGGGTTATTGGGGTAGGCTTTTCATTAATAGGGCACAAAAAATGTGGTGCGTGGGTGATGGTATTTTTAGATTTGCGAGATGCTTGGGGCAAAAGCCAGTGCGGGATTTGCTTCAAATTTATAATAGTAAATGTCTAGCAGTTGGCACTTATGGTGCTGGTGTTTGAGGTTATGTCCAACCTAAGAGATTGCAGACTGTAGAAAACAGTTTTTTTATGTAGACTTGTTGCACTCCATAGAACTACAGCGAGTTTTATTGTCCATAGAGAGCTAGATGTGGGCTACATTGAAGATTATATTAAACTGGCACTGTTATTTTTATGGTTACAAATATGGAAAAGCCCACAAACCAGTTTCTCTAGGAAGGGGCAGTCTGATTGTTTATGTCAGGACAATATGGAGACAATCCCTTGGCTAGACTATATAAAAACTACTTTTAACAGTTTAGGTTGTGGACATGCCTTCGATAACCCAGGAAGCATCCCTGCTACTTTTAAAGCTGAATTGAAGCAGCTTTTTTAATCTGCAAGAGAGGAAGTAAGATTTGAAGGTATTTTAGATAAACCTACTGTTATAAGGTGTTTGCAAATCACCTCATCGGCAAATGTGGAGCCCTATTTGTTATGGATGAAAAATTCCCATGATAGATTTTATCTTACTAGGGTGAGGTTAAATCTAGTACATCTTCCAGTAGCTTTCCCAACATGTGATTCCTGGCATGCCTTTTTGCCACCCTGCCGATGTGATGGGCATACTAAGCAATCTACCTCCCATTTCATGCTTTTTTTGCACACTGCATACCTTTCCAAGGCATTGTTTTTTTATGTCCTTTATTATTCAATAAGCACTTTGTAACTCACAAGGAAGGTCTATTATATTTGCAGAGTTTGAAGTCGGTGGACATTTGTACATCTGTTCTTAGTTATATAATCTCTGCATTTACCATAAGGCGAAAATATGCACTTTTTTAATTTAACTGTTATTGAGATTCAGGCTGCCCCTTGATAAGATTATCTTGCTGCTATGTACATTGTGCACTTTGAAGGAACTATGAGGACTGGGTTAATGATCTGCTATGAGTGTAATTCTTTTTATTGCTGATAATTTTCAGGTCGAGCGAGCAAGTGGTAATCTATCTGTGGGCTTTTAACCACGCCCACCACATACCCATCACTATCAATCGTTCATGTGCTTGCCGTTCAAAAATCCTTTGTTATCATTGGTAAATGCTTTACATTTGTCTCTCTTTGGGGCGGTTATTTTACTGCCTTGGACACCGACCCTATTACATGGATAATTGCACTTTTGCTGATACTTTCGACTGCGAGTGAACTTCTTTTCCCATTTATGTCTCTCCTTCACGCTCATGTTCATGGTGGCCATGGTGCTTTGAATCGGCCCGCTTATGTCAACTGTTTTACTTTTCATTTTCAATTTATGTGGCACGAAAAGTCCAGTTAGGAATTAACAACGGTAATAGCTGTAACTTGAGCAAAAGTGAGACCCATCACATTACAAATGCTTCTTTATCTTATTGTTTTATATATTCTATATTTTATGTGCTTTTATGGGTAATGCAGACTGAATAAAGTTTATTGATGATGATGATGAACAGATCTTTTCATTTAAGATTTCATAAACAAACAGAACAAGAGCACACATCGCCTCACTCCACGAGTGGGAGGCCCTTTGCCATTACAGGACAGTATCCCTTACACTTGTGATCCTCCTTTTTGGTAGATTACCTCCATTTCCTTACACTTTATTGTGAAACAGCCCTTTAGAACCACAAGTAGTCTTTAGTTTGCCAAGTTCACAAGAAATCAGGCACTCCATACAAATCCCTATATTAAAAATAAAAGATAACACGTCTGGAAGCCTAAAGTTCAACTAGCGATTAATACAAAATAGCAACAGAACAGCGAAAGATCAATGACAATTGCTATTTCAAAAAACGAAAAGCATAAAACTACATCAGTATATATTGGTTTTCTCTTAATACAAGTCAATGAAAAATAATCATGTGACAGAAACATGTTACTATAAGCAAAAAAAACCTAGGCAATGTGCAGGTTGCAGGATATATTTTTTTTAAGAAAGCTCAAAATAACCCTGCAGAGAAGATGTCATATACGGGCTACTAGCCTTATTATTCTCACAAAGTCCTGCGTCCCTTGCCAGGTTAGAAAACAAGGTTGTGCTCTTAGAAAATGTGCAAGGTAAAACCCTGAGTCCTATGGCCTAATCACCTACAAACCAATGAAACCTTGCAAATATATTCAGTGTCACGTGCAGCATAAAGCTCTAAAGAGGCATCCAAATCTGAAGAAATGGGTGATTCATTCAGGATTACATATGCGGTTACCAACACTGCATCGCAAATATAAACATGACACAGACAGATTGTATGTTTGTGGTCACATATGTTGTATGATTTAAAAAGTACCAAGTGTGCTATGCATTTTATCACTTTCCTTGATGTACATCAGTCAGCCTGAACTCTTGGTTGTCAAGAAACACAAGACTGGTTGTAATTACATAGTTAGGGCTGTATTGTTAATTTACTTTCAAATGCTATTCTAACCATTTATGCTTCACGTTTTGAGTATTTTGGAGTTTATGAATACGTTCATATGTGTGTGATGCTAATAGCTTTTCCAGTCTAGTTTCCCCAAAAATACTATCTCCAGATGACATTCCTATAAATACTCAAAAGAACGTACAAGTAAGTAACGACCGATTAGAACGAAAATTTGTGTGTGGAAACTATATAGCCTGCATTTTTGTTAAACGTGAGCTGTGAAACCCAGGATGATGTACAGAACTTATTGTTGCCATTGTACACGTAGTTTAATGATGGATTAATCGACAGAAACCTCAAAGTTAGGGAGAATTTGTTTCACATCCAAAAGTATTCCTTATTTTCCTAAAAGAGACACTCACGCAACTGAAGCTGGAGATACAGATGAACATTGTTGGTAGTCGTTGTTGTTGTCCTATAGAATCTATAAAGATAGGCCATCTCAGTAAATAGGAGGAACGTGGGTACGATATCCTTATCCGTGCAATCTGGGTCTCATATCCATACCCAGGGAAGCTGCAAAAGTTATGGAACAAATTCATTTGCGCTGATGCTGATGGTCGCTGCAGTCTTTCTGCTCGACCTCTGGGTGACCTTGCCGCTTTCCTAGCCTGACGTGGGCTTTTTCATTCACTGTCGCAAATCCAAATCCTGCTTCTGCACTTCATTTTTTCAAGTCGTCTAAACAGTGATTTCTGGCACAATTCACAATTACATCCTCAGTCTTGGTCTTCTTTGCTCCAGATCCTCATGAACAGTTCCTAGTTATGAGTGTGTGAATTTGTCACGGGGCTCGAAATGTCAGCCTTGTGCAAGTGGCTCTGGCATTTCTGTATGGAGTAGTCTTTATTTTTAGTTCAAGCCCTTGGCCTGATACTGTATTTGTCACTCGTATACACATTTACAATGGGGCAAGAATTGTTACCTTGTTAATAGGTTGTTCTACATTATTCACAAGACTAGCTCCAATACTTCAGTGAGCACTACATGGTCCGCATGTCTGCATTCTTCTGTAGATGTTCATGAATTCACTTTAACTTACAATTGATTTGATGCGTGTGTCATGCAAGCAGGAATATTAATACTGGTTATTTATATATGATATTGCTCCATTGTAACTGTATGATTATGGTCCTAAACACACTTCTTGTCTTTTGTGTGATGTACAGAAGCACCACATTCATTTTGCACTGCTTCAATGTTGTCCAAAACGTTTCACACATATTTCAAATCTACCTGGACAAAAAGTTAAAATATTCTACAGAACAATTGCCTGTAGATTTCTTATGGTCACCCATGTGCAGTGCAGAACATTTGCTAGGTTGTTGGATTATCCACAGTCGTAAAGTGGGGTTGGTGCTGGGGACAAGGGTATTCGCATTGTTGTAATTTAGAAGACATTCACAAACATAGGCAGTCCCTTTTCCCACTCTCATAGAGTGAGCTGTGCAGTGATACCGTTAAAAAGTTGCACTAACCCTCCTATAACTTCAGCGGCTGTTGGATGAACTGGTCTCCCTGTGATGAAAATCAGAGGACAAAGTTTGCAACTGCATATTGATCCTAACCCTACAACAGCAGATTTTCAGCTCAGTGAATAATCCACTATCATAAGGTTAGGCTTGACATGCATTCACCAGGGAAGCTACAAAGGTTATAGTTTCCTCTTGAGTATAGCTCTCACATTTGAGAGCTACATAAAATATGAGTCAACGTCTACAAGCCGGAAACGTATTCCTAAACCAACATGGATCCCGGTCTCTTTTTGTGAATGACAAATGTCCACATCTCTAGGCAGGCTCTAACCCTTGTTACTTTGCCTAGTCCTAGAAGCTAGATCTCCACAAGAAGAAGAAGAAGATTAAAGACAGACTTTTGAGCCAAAATATAGAACTGCTTAAACCATATATACTATGTAGACAGCTCAAGACAATAAACATGTGTACATCCAAGAAAACTGCTTGTTTAATTTAAGTGTTTTGCATTATGTTTCAATAACAATATAATTAATGTGTGGGACAGAGAAAGGTCTAAGTTCCCACTATGGATGGAGGATTTCTAATGCTAGTGGCCAATTAGATGAATGTCAATGTGCCCCACCTCTCCCCTGGATTATATCAGAATGTTATGTAAAGAAGAGGGGTAAGCGTAAAAACCAGATTTCTACTCTCCAAAAAGGTGCAGAGACATCCAAAAGCAATGCCCACGATCCCAGCAGTTAAACAGCTGATCTATCAAAAGCATTGGCTGTGCAAATGATTAGTAAGCAGTGCTTGTTAATTACTAGTAAAGACTGTGGATGTGGAATAGCTCAGTCTTGCCAGTTGTAGAGCTTGGGGGGTGGGAGGTTAGTGACTTCTGCATCAGGTAGGGATAGTCATTCTGCAGACACTGTACAGTCATCAGACACAATTGCAGACCTCGACTTGGATGGGTGCTGATGAGGGGACCAAGGGGTCAGTCCCTGCTGTTGGTGCACTTCAACCAGACGTAAGAAGTAGGTTGCTGACTTGATGGTGGCTCAGTAATGTGAGTTCTTGTGTGGTTCTGGTATGTGGCTGGGTAATGGTATGACCCTGTTGAACTTTGCTGAGATATTGTCTAAATGCATCAATTCTTGTGCTGGGTTTGATCATGCCATGCCATTGTTGTCAGACTAGCAGACTTGCTAGGGTGAACTGTTGCAATGTCCAGCATACTGGTCGGAACCTAGGGAGGGGTGACCAGTCTGGATGGTTAGGAAGAGAGTTCCCAGCTGCTGTGTCCTCCCATGAGACGTTCCACCTTGTGTATGGGTAGACAATTGCAGTGTCCACTGCAGATGGTAGTGCTGGTGTTGAAGAACACAAAATGTTGTCTCAGGTAGGATCATGGGGTGGGTGCCAGCCACACCCACTTTGTGTTTCTGGTATGTTGATTGAGGCTACTGGATACTGGTACTGGAAGCAGAGTTGAGGCTGTAGTCACCTGGGAATCTGTCAGAAATGTTCCGGGAATGTGAGAGCTGCAAAGAAAAGTCATGAGTGGATATTTAAAAAAAGGAGAGAATTAGTTTCCTCAGGGCCAGTGCAGAAAATGAGGGGCATCCAGCTGGATTCCAGATCCTGCAGTTATTATTGAGCCAGATCTAGCTAGCCTTAGTAAAATATGTTGAATTTGCCCCAGTGTAATTTGCCAACACTGGGACGTATTCAGCAATGTACCCACATTGTCTGCTTCCGGCTGGGAGCAGCAACCTGAGACATTGAGGGGGGTTTCTTATTTTCACTTCCAGCTGGGCTCAACACAAAGACCTTCCTTTAATTGATTTGATTTAAAGGGCCATGAGCCCTTGTGTTGCTAAAGGGATTTATCTGGAGCCTAACACCCAGATGCCAATGCAATGGTGGAAATAAAGGCGCCCAGCTTGCTTTCATTTCACAGGTACCTAAGAAAAACTATGATTTGGAGGCAAATGTTTTACTTTGTTCCACCAATGTATATAAAAGATATGAATGCATTGTAAGAATGTCTGATGTATCGGTCTGTATAAGTAATTACATAATTAACAATTTTGTAAGAAATTGGATTGTTGGTTAACTGGGTTGTGGGTCCTAGTCAAGCAGCAACCACAATCCTTGTCAGGGTGGGGCACAAGCCAACCCTAAATTAACCTGTGCTCAACCCTCTGGTAGCTTGGCACAGAGCAGTCAAGCTCAACTTAGAGGTGATGTATAAAGTATTTGTGCAACGCTTCAAACAGTGAAAATGAGGAAAACACCACAAAAATATAATCCCACATCAAGAAAAATAGAGTTTTGCTTAATAGATAAAATTGGGACAAAACAACAAAGATCCACTCAGTAGAACCGGAGTTATTCAATTTTAAAGATTTCAGAAAAAATACCACCAAAAATCACAAACCACCAACTGTGGATATCTGGTCGCGCTGGACCCAAACAAAGTCCCAAGTTCAGGCTGACCAAGATAGACAGTGGGCTGGATACAGGGATCCAATTAGGCCAGCTGAACAAAGTACCTTAAATACTGGTTTGAGGAGCTTTGTGAGGATCCATGCCGGAAATGCGTCACACAGCCGAAGTGATGTACCAGTTCCGTGATAGGGTGAGGCTGTGATGCGAGGTCTTCCATCTTCATCGAGGATTGCATCAACGAGGGCTCGCAATGAGAAATCCTGCACAAAATATGTGTCATGTAGTTGAAGCGATGTTCGGAGAAGCTGCAAGGCTGCGATGCGGAATCCAGCATCATTGCTGAGGCTGCTGTCAACGAGGGATAAGGGCCTGTGTCGAGGCAGCGTTGCGCAGTGACTGTTCCGTAGAGGTTGTGGAGGTGATGCAGGTCTTTGCATTGAGTCCAATCCACGGAGCAGAAGCGGTGTGTTGGCTCTGCTCAGAATAGTGCCATGCAGCGTAGGATATGCATCTGTTCTGCTGGTTCCACAGAGGCTGGCAGAGCTGCTTAAGCCCATTTCCAAGAGTCCACTACTGAGGTGGCACCACTTGGCAGGGTAGACTCACATATGGCAGAGTCCTGGTGCAGGTGCAATATTGTTGGAAGGCTGTGGTGTCCCTGGGGCTTCAAATCAGGAGGCCAACCAGCTAGCCTTTGAGTAACTCTAGGGTTCTTGGTTCAATAGATGCAGGTCCACTCCTACTCACCTAGGCAAGAGGGCAGCAGATCACCACAACAGGGCAGCAGTCCTTCAGAGCAGGAGTCCAACAGTGACAATCCTTTCAGTGGCACAGCAGTCCTTCTTCCTGGCAGAGTTTCCAAAGGTCCAGACGTGTACTAAAGAGTCCAGTATTTATACCCAGTTGTGCCTTCTAATTGGGGAGAAGCTTCTAGAAGCAGGCCTTTCAAGTGCAGAGGTACCCTGCACTCGTGGCCCTGACTCCAGACTAACTACTGGGGGCACGCAGCTCTTTGTATGAAAGCAGGACATAGCCTATTCAAGTGTTTGTGGGGCTGGGCTCAGTTCCTCCATCCCATCCTGCCAGTGATGGCCCATCCAGGCACTCCTAAGCTCCCTGTTGTCTGTGGCTGTCTAGGAGGAATACACAAAGCCAAACTGTCAACTATACCCCCCATGTGACCCTAATACAGGGTGCAGGCACCAAATAGCTAAGGCAGGGAAATACCAACTTTCTAGTGGCATTTTCAAGATTGTAATTTAAAGTCAGACTTCACTACTAGCTAGAAATGTCATTACATTTCCTGGTTCTGATACCTAAAAAGAGGTATTATGAAAAGCCTACCAACTATAGATTAATCACTTTGTTGAACGTAGATGGCAAGGCATTCCCTAAGATCTTACTTCAAGAACTGGAACAATGGACCATGGAAAAAGAATAATACCCCTGACCCAGATGGGTTTCCGCAGTAGATGTGGGACAGAAGATAATTTAATGGCACTGCCCTGGTTGTTGGACATGGCCACTAAGAAGAACTCTCTTGCTGCATTTATTGATTTTACTATAGCTTTCAATTGCGTAAATAGGGGAAGGATGTGGTACATACTTCATAAGTGGGGCCTCCCTATTGAATCCTATTATTAGTCTTTACTCTGACAAGTGGGTAAGAGTGTGGAGCACAACCAATGGGGTAACATCGGAAATGGCATCATTATCTTGTTTCAGCTGCCCTTACAGCAGAAGAAATTTGGGACAGTAACATCCCACCAAAAGGTACTTCCAGAGTCATGACCAAGCAAGCCTGATTAATTTCTAGATCTATGGACATTGAAGCTGTCTCTGCTATGGAGCGACCTGGAGTCCTACTGTCCCAATACAATGACACCGGAGTCTCAGGAATTTTGGATTTGCCCTGGAACCTATCAATGAAGCAGAGTTGATTACGTCTAAGGAGTGAGGTGATTCCATTGAAAGAGTATAATTTCGGGCTAATTAAAGGCACAACGGAATGGACATGCCGACTTTGTGGAGTGCGGTCAGAGTCTCCAGTGCACATAACTTGCACCTGCGCCCCTTCAATGTTACTTAGAAGATAATGACTGTTTTCTTGCAACTAAACTTGTGAAGCTGTATAAATGCAATTGTTGCCTGCCTAACTGGGGAATTCCCACAAATTTATGAGTCAGGCAGTCAAGCAACTCGATGATAAATCTTTGTAAGCAGAACTGCTCAGCTCAATATTCAGGATGTGTGTAGATATCACAAGCCCAACTGTAATGATTAACCAATGCTGAAATTACTAATTTGTTACTATTTGTACTCAATGTGTTAGAATGCTTCAGATTTTTAGAACTTTTACTGTATTTATTGAGTTTTAGGTATAAGACCTGGACATTCAAGCTAAAAACAGATGCCTCCTTTGGACTGCTATGACATCTGGCTAATGCTCTGAAATGAGGGCTATTACTCTACTATTGAGGCAAACACAAAAGATTCCTTTCCCATCTACTGGCTGGGTGGAATTGTGTACTCAGTTCATGCACTTAGTCACTTTAGAGATATGTGTGTTCTCAACATTTATCAGAGACTTATGTTATCAGCCGTGTTTCGATTTAGTGATCTGTCTTTAAAATATACTGTGTGCTAGATCTTACATGCAGAAAATGAGATAACTTATTTCTTTGTCCTCTGTTTTTATTATCCTTTTTTCTACTTTTATCTCTTTTGTTCAGGTTTTAAATAACTGAAACAAAGATTTATTCATTCATTCATTCTTTGTCAAAACATTACAATTCCAAAGACACCAAACATGAACTGGTTACCTGCTCCCATTTTGAAATTACAGCTAATTAAATGTAATAAGGTAACTCCAATGATATTCTATGGGAGGAGTAGGATTTGCCGTAGTGAAAAATGAGTCTAAGATGTTTTCACTACCAGGACATGTAAAACTTAAAAGTACATGTCCAACTTTTCAAATACACTGAGCACTGCCCTCTGGGCTTTTCAGGGCCTACGGTAGGTGTGACGTGTGTATTAAAAAGGAAGGTTTGGGCCTGGTAAAATGTTTATTTTGGCAGGTCAATATGGCATACACACAGGCTGCAATGGCAGGCCTGAGACATGTTGAAAATGGTACTTAAGGGGGTGGCACAAACAGTGCTGCAGGCCCACTAGTAACATTTCATTTACAGGGTCTGGGCAAAGGGAGTGCCACTTTACTAGGGACTTACAAGTAAATTAAATATGACAACTGGATGCAAGTCAACGTTACCATGTTTTAGGGAGTGAGCACATGCACTTTAGCACAGGTTAGCAGTGGTAAAGTGCACAGTCCTAAGACCAGCGAAAACGAGATCAGCAAAACATGGAGGAGGAAGGCAAAAAATTTGGAGGAAGGCTATCCTAAGGCTGACAGGTCTAACACCCAGTGATAAATAATATAGAGATTCTTTCAGAATTCTATGGGAAATCAGTAATGAATAGCAGCACCTAATGTACTGGCACTCGCTGAGAGGGAAAGGACTTTTTGAAGGAAAACAACATATGTTAGGTTCTATAGCATGATAGCATGTGTAACAGCAGAACATGCTAATGCAATAATGGTCAACATCAGAACAGAATGCCACGACTGCTACTCCAGGATTATGGCCTAGTGTCTGGGTGGCTGCCAGGACTAGGTCAAACACCTACCAAATACACACAGGTAGAGTGTAATCCCATGGCAAGAACAACCCATAGAGTTGATGGCCTAACGTTATGACCCAGCTTGATGACCCCAGAGGTGCTCCAAGTAGTAAAGGGCCACTCTGTTCTCTGATTGGTGTTTTGACCAGAATGACCAAGAAAGCACAATCTTGCAGCTCAATATGATACTTTATTTCTATTTATTTTCTCTTGTTTAGCATTTCTTTCAGAAGTGCTGTAAATAATTGATAACTCAATACATAAGTTGGGAATAAAATTGATGCATTAATCACATATTATGTTGTGTGATATTGATTGGTATAGTGCACTAATAAACCATGAGGGTATCTTTTTTTTATTTTTTTTTTATTGAGCATTTTACTTATGGTGAGTACTACAAACAAACTTGCCAGTTATCATCGTTGGTGTGTTACATATAGTATGCAGTTCGGTGTCCTATAAAAAGAAACATATAACAATAGTCAACATGTCATATCAATAGAGATTGTAAGCATCTTGCCTGGTTACAGGGGCTCAAACGGGTCGCAGTGTTCTACCTTAGTGCCCAGATTGGTCGGTCGTGAAATAAAACAGGGGTATCGGTTAGGGTCATGCTGGTGTTAAAGTTATTTCCTGCATGATGTGAGAAGCGAGGAGTGTGGTATAGCTCCATCGACACCCCCCTCCCGGGGGACATTCACTCATGTTATCACCACCTTATTCCTGGCTCTGTTGTTCCCGGGCCCAGTTCACAAACGGATCCCAGATGTCGCGGGGTCTAGATGCAGCTGGCATTAACTCCCAGAATGTGGTAAGTTGTGTATGCCCGTAAGTCACGTCTGCCAGCCAATCCCTCACCGCGGGCACCCTCGGCCTGCCCCAGTGAATCGCCACACGTCTCTTAGCAAACAGTAACAGTAATGCATGCAGCCTGCGCATTTCCGGCGGAGTGTCTCTGACATATCCTAATAGCCCAAGCAGAGGGGAAGGGGCGTCTGAGCGGCCCACTATCTGGTTTACCGATGCAAAAACCTGAGACCAATAATCCTTCAACCTCGGGCAGGACCACGCTATATGTAAAAAGGAGGCCAAGGCCGACCCACATCGCCAACATTCATCTGTCTCTCTAAGCCCCATTCTTTTCAGGCTGATGGGGGTTCTATAGAACCTATGTAGGTATTTGAAATGTATTAAACGTAGCTTGTAATTTGGCGAAAGCTCAGCAAGCTGCCCACAGCAGAACTCCAACTGCTCCCCAGAGATCTCAGGCTGCAACTCCTCGTTCCAATACAGCATAGATTTAGGCTTTACCTCTGGTGTCATGTTTTGCATATGTCGATAAATACGAGTTATTAGCTTTCTGGGAGAAGGGGAGCCCACCACCGCCTCCAAAGCTGTAAATATCGGCGGCGGGTCAGGGAACCCCTCGCACAACGTCCGGCACGCCGCACGTAGTCTATGATATAGGAATAATTCGGAAAAGGGCACCTCACCACCCTCCCCCGGCACAGGGGGAGGCATAAACTTGCCATTGGGAAAGAGATCAGCAAAGGTGCGGAGATTCATCTTGTCAATCAGGTGACCAGCTATACCATCAGCCACACAAGGCAGCATCGGGTTATGCAGCAGAGGCAGCGATGGAGCATACAACATCGGGACCCCGGCCCTCTTGCGCAACTCCTCCCATACCCATTGCAGCATCCTAGCCGTATCTACCTCTTCTCTAGGGCGCTTAGCCTTAGCGCATGTCGCCACTCCAAGTGGAAGGGGCGCCACCATATCTCGCTCCACCGCCACGTGAGGCTGATAAGGGACAGGGTGGGTCCAAAAATGCAGGAACTGAGCCTGAGCGCAGAGGGCATACAGTTTTATATCTGGGGGCCTGTAAGGAAATGCCTCCTTGGCATGGTTACCCCCTGACTTTTTGCCTTTGCTGATGCTATGTTTTGAATTGAAAGTGTGCTGAGGCCTGCTAACCAGGCCCCAGCACCAGTGTTCTTTCCCTAACCTGTACTTTTGATTCCACAATTGGCACACCCTGGCACCCAGATAAGTCCCTTGTAACTGGTACCCCTGGTACCAAGGGCCCTGATGCCAGGGAAGGTCTCTAAGGGCTGCAGCATGTCTTATGCCACCCTAGAGCCCCCATACTCAGCACAGACACACTGCTTACCAGCTTGTGTGTGCTAGTGAGAACAAAATGAGTAAGTCGACATGGCACTCCCCTCAGGGTGCCATGCCAGCCTCTCACTGCCTATGCAGTATAGGTAAGACACCCCTCTAGCAGGCCTTACAGCCCTAAGGCAGGGTGCACTATACCATAGGTGAGGGCACCAGTGCATGAGCACTGTGCCCCTACAGTGTCTAAGCAAAACCTTAGACATTGTAAGTGCAGGGTAGCCATAAGAGTATATGGTCTGGGAGTCTGTCAGACACGAACTCCACAGCACCATAATGGCTACACTGAAAACTGGGAAGTTTGGTATCAAACTTCTCAGCACAATAAATGCACACTGATGCCAGTGTACATTTTATTGTAAAATACACCACAGAGGGCACCTTAGAGGTGCCCCCTGAAATCTAACCGACTATCTGTGTAGGCTGACTTGTTCCAGCAGCCTGCCACACTAGAGACATGTTGCTGGCCCCATGGGGAGAGTGCCTTTGTCCCTCTGAGGCCAGTAACAAAGCCTGCACTGGGTGGAGATGCTAACACCTCCCGCAGGCAGGAGCTGTAACACCTGGCGGTGAGCCTCAAAGGCTCACCCCTTTGTCACAGCACCGCAGGACACTCCAGCTTAGTGGAGTTGCCCGCCCCCTCCGGCCACGGCCCCCACTTTTGGCGGCAAGGCTGGAGGAAACAAAGAAAACAACAAGGAGGAGTCACTGGCCAGTCAGGACAGCCCCTAAGGTGTCCTGAGCTGAGGTGACTCTAACTTTTAGAAATCCTCCATCTTGCAGATGGAGGATTCCCCCAATAGGATTAGGGATGTGACCCCCTCCCCTTGGGAGGAGGTACAAAGAGGGTGTACCCACCCTCAGGGCTAGTAGCCATTGGCTACTAACCCCCCAGACCTAAACACGCCCTTAAATTTAGTATTTAAGGGCTTTCCCTGAACCTAGAATTTAGATTCCTGCAACAACAAGAAGAAGGACTGCTGAGCTGAAAAACCCCTGCAGAGGAAGAACAGAAGACACCAACTGCCTTGGCCCCAGACTTACCGGCCTGTCTCCTGCCTTCCAAAGAAACCTGCTCCAGCGACGCTTTCCAAGGGACCAGCGACCTCTGAATCCTCTGAGGACTGCCCTGCTTCGAAAAAGACAAGAAACTCCTGAGGACAGCGGCACTGCTCCAAAAGAACTGCAACTTTGTTACAAGGAGCAGATTTAAAGACCCCTGCAACTCCCCGCAAGAAGCGTGAGACTTGCAACACTGCACCCGGCGACCCCGACTCGACTGGTGGAGAACAAACAACTCAGGGAGGACCCTCCGGCGACTCTACGACTGTGAGTAACCAAAGTTGTCCCCCCTGATCCCCCACAGCGACGCCTGCAGAGGGAATTCCCAGGCTCCCCCTGACCGCGACTGTCTGAACTCCATTTCCCGACGGCTGGAAAAGACCCTGCACCCGCAGCCCCCAGCACCTGAAGGATCGGAACTTCTGTGCAGGAGTGACCCCCCGGAGGCCCTCTCCCTTGCCCAGGTGGTGGCTACCCCGAGGAGCCCCCCCCCTTGCCTGCCTGCGACGCTGAAGAGATCCCTTGATCTCTCATTGACTTCCATTGAAAACCCGACACGTGTTTGCACACTGCACCCGGCCGCCCCCGCGCTGCTGAGGGTGTACTTTTTGTGCTGACTTGTGTCCTCCCCGGTGCCCTACAAAACCCCCCTGGTCTGCCCTCCGAAGACGCGGGTACTTACCTGCTGGCAGACTGGAACCGGGGCACCCCCTTCTCTCCATTGAAACCTATGTGTTTTGGGCACCTCGTTGACCTTTGCACCTGACCGGCCCTGAGCTGCTGGTGTGATAACTTTGGGGTTGCTCTGAACCCCCAACGGTGGGCTACCTTGGACCCAAACCTGAGACTTGTAAGTGATTTACTTACCTGACAAAACTAACAAAAACTTACCTCCCCCAGGAACTGTGAAAATTGCACTGTGTCCACTTTTAAAACAGCTTATTGTGTTTTATGTAAAAAGTATACATGCTAAAGTAATGATTCAAAGTTCCTAGAGTACTTACCTGCAATACCTTTCAAATGAGATATTACATGTAAAATGTGAACCTGTGGTTCTTAAAATAAACTAAGAAAATATATTTTTCTATAACAAAACCTATTGGCTGGATTTGTCTCTGAGTGTGTGTACCTCATTTATTGTCTATGTGTATGTACAACAAATGCTTAACTCTACTCCTTGGATAAGCCTACTGCTCGACCACACTACCACAAAATAGAGCATTAGTATTATCTCTTTTTACCACTATTTTTCCTCTAAGGGGAACCCTTGGACTCTGTGCATGCTATTCCTTACTTTGAAATAGCACATACAGAGCCAACTTCCTACAGGGCCCCAAACCTCCCTGCCGCAGTGGAAGTGCCAGCGTGTCCCACGCTACCCTGGCCTGTCCGCCCGTCCACACCAGCTCAACCAGGTATGACCTCAGAGTGGCAAAGAAGTGTGCTGTGAGCGGTATAGGTATATTTACAAATAGATAAAGGAATTTGGGTAACACTATCATTTTAGTCAGCGCGATCCGCCCGGTTAGTGATAAGGGCAGGGAGGCCCATGATTTCACTTTCTCACTTAGCCACATCGTAGCCCTGCCAAAGTTGAGGCCCCAAATCTCCTGAAGGTCCCGGCTTATCCAAATCCCCAGATATTTGACTTTTTCCGCCTCCCAGCGCAGGGGGTACTCAGTGCATACTTCCTCAGTGCCATCCGTAAGGGGAAAGATTACCGATTTAGACCAGTTAATGGAGATGCCCGCGAACCCCTCAAAGCGAACAAATTCCCACAGGATGGGATCCAAGTTGTCCGCAGGATTGGTAAGATAAAGGGTCACATCGTCCGCGTATAGTGATATTAAGAGATTTCTAGAGCTGAATCCTATACCTCTTGCAGTATGATGTTGCCTAATCCTCGCTGCCAGCGGCTCCATAGCTATGGCAAATAGCAGCGGGGAGAGAGGACAACCTTGCCTGGTACCGCGCAAGACAGGGAACGGTGCAGATACCAGACCATTTACCCGCACTCTGGCTGTAGGTAAGGTGTAAAGCAGGCGAATTTTCCTAAGCAGCAACGTACTGAAACCCATCCTTTTTAGTATATGAAATAAATATGGCCATTCAATAGTATCAAAGGCCTTAGTTGCATCTAAAAATACCGCGGCAGCTTTAACTTCGGGGCGTAGGTAATGTAATGCAGCAAAGATTGTTCGCAGGTTGTGGGAGGTCGCCCTTCCTGGTATGAAACCGGATTGATCTGGGAGCGCGACCCTCGACATCAGTGGCTGCACCCGATTCGCGAGTAGTTTGGCCAGGATTTTCACATCTACATTAATCAGAGATAGGGGCCCATATGAGTTTAGATCGTCAGCAGGTTTATCCGGCTTCAACAGCGTGATGATCATCGCTTCACGCATAGTGGCAGGTAACACCCCTTTTTCAAGGGCCTCCTCGTACACAGCCAGCAACCGGGGTGACAGCTCATCTACGTATGCCTTATAAAAGGCTGTTGTAAGACCATCAGGTCCCGGTGCCTTATCAGGCGGCAGGCTCCTGATAACTTGTGCCACATCACCGGCGTCTATTGGAAGGTCCATATATTCTCTGTGGTTATTATTGAACCATATCAATGCAATGGAATCTAGATAGGATATAAGCCCTTCCGGACAATCGTCTTGAGTGTTAGTATATAAACGAGAATAGAACTTGGAGAATGCCCCTACAATGCTCTCCTTGTCATGAAGCAGTTCGCCATCAGTCGTGCACAGCTCATGAATATATGTCGCGTGACGCGGCGGTCTAATCATGTTTGCTAGGACCTTCCCCGGTCTCCCTCCTTCACCATAGCGCCTCGCCTCCGCATATTTCCACAGAAACTTAACCTCCCTCAATGCCTCCTCTTCATATTCCAGTAATTTAGTTTTCAATTGCCCCGCCGCCACTGGCTCCCCAGTCTCTAAGAAAGTGCATTTGAGTCGTTTAATATCGGCTTCAAGTGCTACCAGAGTGCTCCGTATCGCCTTCAATACCCCCGCATGCCGGGCTATACATTGGCCTCTAATAACGACCTTGAAGGCCTCCCATAGAGTCGCCTCCGTGTCTACCGATCCCGCATTATGCTCAAAGTAGTCAGTAATATCGGTCCGTATCTCCTCCCTAAATGCGACATCAAGTAGTGCTTGGGAAGGGAGTCGCCACGAGAATGTCGGGGAGGGACCCCCGGGGAGCAGTAACCTCAGCATACAGGGCGCATGATCGGACAGTGTACGAGGCATGTGCTCTACCTGCGATGTCCACAGTGCCACATCTCGCGACACGAGCCAGAAGTCGAGCCGGGACCACGCGCCGCTATAGGATGATATACAGGTACCCTCCCTCAGGTCACCGTGCCTACCTCGCCATACATCAACCAGCGCACCATCTAGCATTATCTCTCGTAGGGCGGAACCCGCCAGCGGATTCAATGTGCGAGCTGCTCCCTTTCTATCTACTTTGTCATCAATTACAGCATTGAAATCACCTCCCCATACAATTGTATCACATCCAGTGGCTTTCACTTGTCCCCAAAGCTTATGGAAGAACCCTGGAGAATCTGTATTGGGCCCATACACAGCCACGAATACAACCGAAACACCGCACATAATACCCTGTACCCAAACATATCTCCCCTCTGGGTCACATTGAACTGTACCCTCACGCCAATCCAGTCCGCGTCTTATGAGTATCGCCACCCCTCTGGCATAGTTGGAATAGATAGCTGAATAAACATGACCCCATCTAGTGTGACGAAGTCTTTGGGCCGGGGCGGTGTTCAAATGCGTTTCCTGCAATAGGCAAACATCCACCTCATGTCGCACCAAATATGCATGTACCAACCTAGTCTTCCTGTGGTCGTTGAGCCCCCTAACATTCCAGGTGAGACAGTTCAAGGTTTTATCCGCTCTTGGCATTTCACACAAACATCTTGCAAAGTGTAGTAAGACATGTTGACGATAACCAGGCTGTACGTTCAGGACACCGCACATGTATCATATAATAGATATTGGCAATAAACAACAAACTAACAGCCCCAGCCACCCTCCCCCCACCCACTCCAACCCCCCAACCGGGTCGTAGATTAACCTTCCCATCCCTATCCCCAAAGAGACATTTTAATAAGCAAGGGAACATTCCCGAGGGGGTGTGGCGATGCCGGCTACTCCCCCGTATGAGACGGGGTGGCCGGAATAACTGCAGGGGATCCTCACCGCACAAAACCTAACAATCAAATCTTATCTGGAATAGCAGATGGCGATATTGGACAACAAGCAACACAAGTGTGTCTCCATTTCTAGCGAATAGGAGTTACTTTTAACTAGGAACAGTTCCCCACAGGGGATATTAAGTAGGATCAACGTTTACTCATTGTCACAGAGCCTGCTGTCTTCTGACCTCACAGTGTCCCTGGAGCGTTGTGCGGATTTACGACCCACATGTTTAGCGAACTTCAGCGCCTCCTTGGCATCAGTGAATATGTGGGCAGACCCCTCGAAGGATACCTTCAATTTAGCCGGGTAGAGGAGGGAGTACGGGACCTGCGCCTGCAGGAGAAGCCGCTTTGCAGGTAGAAACTCTCAGCGGGCGGCCTGGACCGCCGGGGTGAAGTCAGGGTAAAAGGAGATGTTAATTCCTTTGTGTGTGATGGATCCTCTCTCTCTTGCCATCTTAAGGATCAAGTCTCTGTCTTGGTAGTTCAGGATTTTCGCAATTATGGGACGGGGCGGTGCACCCGCGGGGGGCCTCTGACCCAGCGACCTATGCGCCCTCTCCACCGCAAACACCGTCGAGAGACTGGGATCAAACAGTTCGTGTAGGAGTTCAGTGGTATATGTTTCCATCTTATTTATGGCAGTGGTCTCCGGAATTCCTGTGATGCGTAGATTATTGCGCCGGGACCTTGCTTCCAAGTCCTCATTCTTTGCATGGATTATTCTTAATAATTTGTCCATGTGCAGGAGTTGGTCCCTTGTTTCTACTTGAAACTCATGACATTCTGACTGGCGGGTCTCAAGCACGTCCAGCCTCGTCTCGTGTGTGGCCACCTGGGTTTTAACAGAGTCTAACTGACTGGCTAGATTGTCCAATTTATTATCAATATTGCGGAGGCTGGAGCGCATCTCAAGCATCAATGTGCGCAAATCTTCGTCCTGGTCTTCTACGGCCAGGTCTCGCCCCTCTGCCGCCAGGAGCCCCTGCTCCAACTCTCCCTGGCGCGTGGAACGCTTATGATCAAAGTTCAGCTTCGGCTGTTTAGTGTCGTGCTTTCCCATGTCAGCAAAGGATCCACCTGTTACTGCCACAAGTTATTAGCTAAGTCTCACAGCCACCTCCATTCTCGCGTAGTCACAGTTTGGCACCCCTGCCTCCTTCGCCGCGCCCGCACTGCCCGACTTTCCACCTTTTGCTCAGTTGTGTCTGCTCATGGGTCCCCAGGTACCTCACCTCTGCATCTTTGTAGCGCGCTATTCATGGCACAGGGTAGTTCAAACACTTCCACTTTTTCAAACGCTCTCAATTCCTTCGCAGGGCACCCACGGCATTTACCGGATTCTGTGTCGGTGCTCAGCTTCTCTCAGGACCACGCGCCTCCTCAATCTGTATTCGGCACTTTTGGCCCCAAAATGGCGGTCGCCACCTTTAAAGTCCGCCACATCGACACCCTCCGCATGCCTAGCGTCTCCGCCCGACGGAGCGCAGTCCAAATGACACCTCTATTACCGCCATCTGGGGTCCCAAATCTTGTAGGCGTCGTCTGCACCCCTTAGCAGTGTTCCGGCTAGCCCGGGGCCGCCCCAGCTCCACAGCTCCGGCGAGATCCCCCGGGCAGCCCAACAATGTCGGGACATTCCGTGTCCCTGCTCCGCCACCGCACTGGTCCCGCCGCCGGCGCACGCCTCCAGCCCGAGCCCAGGCTCCTCCACCAGAAGTTCCGTCAGACGACGCCGCCGGTTCCGCTCTCAGGCCGCGCTGTCCCCCAATTCCACGCAGGCAATAAAATAAAACAATTCACATGCCGCCATCTGCGTCGCACTATCATCCGCACATTAGCACAGGTTTTGGCAGTTTGGGCTCGCCCCGATGTTAAGGATTATTAAAGGATTTCAGTCCGGCCGGCGGAGCACACTCAAAGAGCGGCCATCTCGCTGCTCAGCAGGCCACGCCCCCAACCATGAGGGTATCTAGGGGCTTGGTCAGGTGTGTAGGTTTGTGGTACCCAAGGTTTTTATACGAAGATTTAGGTCTTCAGCTTCTTGTGGAACTCAAGACGTGATGGGGATGGGACTCTGATGTGTGGAGGGAGGTTGTTCCATGTTTTGGGTGTGATGTAGAAGAATAAGCGACCTCCAATGTTGCTTATGCCGATGCAGGGAATGTGTGCGAGTGAGAGTGAGGCAGAGGGTAGGTGTCCAGCCTGCTGATTATTACCTGATGATTACTGTACATCATAAGGTGGGGATAGAATGCAGGGTTTTACTTAAAATTGTGTTTCAAAATATACGAATATATGAACACTATAGATTGAGAACTTTCATTTGTGGTGGTATACCACTACACATTAGTATACTTGGTGTAACTGGTGATCCCTGGGGGCATATCAGTGGACACCATAGCTTTATATGGGTAGGAAGCCATTCCATAGACAATGTCCTCTTCACAGTGAAAATGCCCCTCCTTTCAAAGCTCATGCTAACTCTGCTAAATGAATGTGTCCATCTTCCAGGCAAGACATGTCCTGGCACTCAAGACGTCAATTTTGCAAACCAGCTTCCTCAGCCATAATTGTTTACATTGTTATTCGTAGGAAGGCTATGTATCAGCTCCCTCATGAGATCAGCTATGCATCGTCTTAATTTTTGGTGAGCATGTGCTCATGTGATACGCACTAGAAACCATCTCTGATGCAGTAGATTGCATCTTACATTTCCTGAGGATGCTTATCTCCATTGCCAGTGTAGGGATAACTATGACTCACAGAATAAATATTCTTGCAGAAAACACTTTTGCGACTTAACTCAAACATGAGACCAAGTTGTTTTTTAACAGCAATACACAACTTTGTATAGTTTCTGTGCATTGTAACTCCCTCCAAAACAGTAATTCCAGACCAATGTTACACTGTAATCAATCATGTCCCTTATTCTACAAGTTCAACTCTGCTACTTTCACCGTAGCAAATGGCATCCACACTTTCCTGGTGCCAGTCTCTTATCCCTAAACTACAATATTGAGTCTTTCGGTGTTTTCTTCTGCTCTCAGGTAATTTTTTGCCTGTTTGACCACTTTACTATTGTAAATGAAAACATTCAGGATACGCATAGAAGTCTGACATATACTTAATACTAAAATAGCCAGCAAGTATTCAAAATAAACAAGGCAATTGCCAAATCAATGGACCAGAGATATTCCATTGGTAAGCTAGAAAATATAATGGTAAAATCCATATATGTGAATACCATTTGTATTCACCTTTTCTGAATACAGGTGAATGGAAGCAAGAACGCGTGACAAACCGAACCCTACAGACAGGTGCTGATGAATATGTGTTTTTTACTCTACTCGTGCGAGGAATGTGAGAAGACCTTGGAACAGTGATGCAAGTTTCTTCCAGCAAAAACGGACTCTACTACTCTCTGCAGGCTTCGCTGTGTCAACTTCAGAAAGAAGCTGCGCTGTGCTAAGAGGGCTAAGCTGAAATGCACAGCATACAACACAGGACATCAAGATGGCAGTTCTTAGAACCACGTGTAAACAGGCAATAATGCTACGGCTTTACAGAGCTTCAAGCAGGTAGACAAAGGAACTTACAAGTGATAAACAATTGTTTAGCACTTGTTGAGGCACATGGTTATTTAGGTTCACACATTATAATAGCAATTGTTGAAGCTTGTGCATGTGTAAATTTACGTTCTCACTATGCTAACAGTTGCTCTCCATTTATATATTTATTGTCCAAGATGCCGAATCTGTGCTCTGTGTGTGTTCGTAACCTTGTTATCTCCCACTATAGTTTCCTCATTATCTATGAATGCATTCCATGCGCAGTAAACCTTTGTGATTCTTGACCAATGTTGTACTCAAACGCCTTATTTTTCTATATCACCACTTATTGCATGTTGACTTCCGGCCTGGTACATCGCGCTGAAATCTGGTTAGGTGGACTTTGTGATTTGGAAGATGACAAAAAAAAACAATACAATTGTTAAAATAACTGAGAAACCCTGAATCTTTAAAAAGCACTCTAAAGCTTTGGGACTGAGATTAGATTAAGGATGGCTATACATAACGTGCAAAGTGGGGTGTGATGTCTCATTACCTCGATGAAGTAGGAGGAGAAGGCCCATTGTAGTGCACTGAAGATGAGTGTGAAGAATTACAAAATGGCCTCTGTTGTTGCTGAATTGTCGCTGGTATGGTGCTGGGGAGGTGCGTATTTCTTTTAAGAATACGAATTGGAACATAGTTGCAAAAATGATGCCCTAGTTGAGGGGGAAGAAGGAGTATGGGCAGGGGTCCTGATAAGTAGACTATTATAGTAGTCATGTTTGCTCATCACACGATTGTAAGAGATGTTCTACTGTGCAAGGGCACAATGGAGAATGGTAGATCTTTTTAGAGTCCAGTAATTGGACAATCTATGGAAATGGTTGATGGGATAAAGAATTGCAACTTCATGGAAGAAGTGAGCAGCATGCCGGCTTTCTTTGCTGATGAAGAGAGGGGTGAAGGTGGGTATGAGAGGGAGGAGAGGCCTTGTACGAGTAGTGACTGCTGGAAAATAGATAACCCCTATCTGAGAGCAATGAGCATGAGTGACGACAGGAGCTTTCAGAGTCATCTAGTCATATGGCAGTTAGTTATTTTGGTTTGGAAATGAGGCGTGAAGGAAGGAAAGCAGTACACCAACTTATTCAGTGTTGGGCCTTTCTCTTGCAAGCTGCTTCAGCTGTGTGCCTTCTTGCTGCTTTTCCCTAGTTTGCACTGCTTTTTTCTTCCCCCGGTTTTTGTTTGTCTTCTCCTTGCTTTTCCCTCGTTTTCACTGCTTTCTCTTTGCTTTTTCCCCGTTTTTTGTGTGCCTCCTCCCTGCTTTTCCCTAGTTTTCACTGCTTCCTTCTTTTTTTTGTCCCCTCATTGCCGCTCCTGCCTGCCGCCCGTAATTTCCTGCCACCCACCTAGCCCAGTCCACTGCCTCCCAACGCCCCTCCCTTCTCACAGGACATACTTAATAGAGGCCACAGTGGACGCGCACAGCGGACAATGCACCAGCATGCCACATGCAGATGAAAGGCAAGCTTGTTGGTGCCCGTCCACGCCTGGACTGCTCCCAGCGTCAGGACCTCTGGTCGCCGGTCCACCCACAGTTTTGAAGCCTCCACGCCCTAAACACCCGACGTCCCAGCGAATGCTGCTGCCATGCCGCACTGCACTCAATGGTAGGACCATTCTCCTGCTCAAGATGCACCTTTCCTGCATGACCACTGTCATGTTGCGCCAAGCTGAACTCTCACCACAACACTCCAGAAGCAACACACCAATTCCACTGCCTGCTCCTCATCACACGCTTGATGTGCAAGCACTCCACCGAACTATGGAACCTCATCGCTACCCTCATACCTGACATCAACATCCTTCAGAAACCTGGCTCAAACCCACATGCACCTCAGACATTGCCACAGCGATCCCCGGTGGATATAAAATCACTCACGAAGATTGCACCAGCAAGGCAGGAGGAGGAACAGCTATGGTCCGCAAAAAAACATACAGTGCACCACCTTCACCGACAATACTACCAGCACCATGGAGCACGTCAACTTGAAGCTCTGCACGGACGCCAAAACCACCATCAGAGGTAGCCTAGCATACCCAACCCCAAGCTAGAATGCCAGCTTCTGTAACATCATCGCAGACTTCATTGCGCCCTTGGCCTCAGAATCCAAGGACTGCATCTTCCTTGGTGACCTTAACTTCCGCATAGTTGCCCCAATGACAACAACACTGTACACCTCCTCAACAGTATGAGCTGTCTTGGATTAACCCAAATCATCCATGTAGGAGGCTGGACTGGCTTGTAGTGAGTACCAAGGGGTACTTGCACCTTGCACCAGGCCCAGTTATCCCTTATTAGTGTATAGGGTGTCTAGCAGCTTAGGCTGATAGATAATGGTAGCTTAGCAGAGCAGCTTAGGCTGAACTAGGAGACGTGTGAAGCTACCACAGTACCACTTAGTGTCATATGCACAATATCATAAGAAAACACAATACACAGTTATACTAAAAATAAAGGTACTTTATTTTTATGACAATATGCCAAAGTATCTTAGAGTGTACCCTCAGTGAGAGGATAGGAAATATACACAAGATATATATACACAATAGCAAAAATATGCAGTATAGTCTTAGAAAACAGTGCAAACAATGTTTAGTTACAATAGGATGCAATGGGAACACATAGGGATAGGGGCAACACAAACCATATACTCCAAAAGTGGAATGTGAACCACGAATGGACCCCAAACCTATGTGACCTTGTAGAGGGTCGCTGGGTCTATTAGAAAATAGTGAGAGTTAGAAAAATAACCCTCCCCAAGACCCTGAAAAGTGAGTGCAAAGTGCACTAAAGTTCCCCTAAGGACAAAATAGTCGTGTTAGAGGGAAAATGCAAGGAAAACACAAATCAGCAATGCAACAACGATGGATTCCTGACTGAGGGTACCTGTGGAACAAGGGGACCAAGTCCAAAAGTCACAAGCAGCTCGGAGATGGGCAGATGCCCAAGAAATGCCAGCGGTTGGTGCAAAGAAGCTCCTACTAGGCTGAAGAACTGTGAATACTGCAGGAACGACAAGGGCTAGAGACTTCCCCTTTGGAGGATGGATCCCCCACGCCTTGGAGAGTCGTGCAGAAGTGTTTTCCCGCCGGATGGACGCCAACAAGCCTTGCTACACGCAAATCGTGTGTTTGGCGTTTTTGGACGCTGCTGGGGACCAGGAGGGACCAGGAGGTCGCAAATTGGACCTGCAGAGAGAAGGGACGTCGAGCAAGACAAAGAGCCCTCACTGAAGCAGGTAGCACCCGGAGAAGTGCCAGAAACAGGCACTACGAGGATGCGTGAAATGGTGCTCGCCGAAGTTGCACAAAGGAGTCCCACGTCGCCGGAGACCAACTTAGAAAGTCGTGCAATGCAGGTTAGAGTGCCGTGGACCCAGGCTTGGCTGTGCACGAAGGATTTCCGCCGGAAGTGCACAGGGGCCGGAGTAGCTTGCAAAGTCGCGGTTCCCAGCAATGCAGCCCAGCGAGGTGAGGCAAGGACTTACCTCCACCAAACTTGGGCTGAAGAGTCACTGGACTGTGGGGGTCACTTGGACGGTGTCGCTGGATTCGAGGGACCTCGCTCGTCGGGCTGAGAGGAGACCCAAGGGACCGGTAATGCAGCTTTTTGGTGCCTGCGGTTGCAGGGGGAAGATTCCGTCGACCCACGGGAGATTTCTTCGGAGCTTCTGGTGCAGAGAGGAGGCAGGCTACCCCCACAGCATGCACAAGCAGGAAAACAGTCAAGAAGGCGGCAGGATCAGCGTTACAGAATTGCAGTAGTCGTCTTTGCTACTATGTTGCAGGTTTGCAGGCTTCCAGCGCGGTCAGCGGTCGTTTCCTTATCAGAAGGTGAAGAGAGAGATGCAGAGGAACTCGGCTGAGCTCATGCATTCGTTATCTAAAGTTTCCCCAGAGACAGAGACCCTAAATAGCCAGAAAAGAGGGTTTGGCTACCTAGGAGAGAGGAAAGGCTACTAACACCTGAAGGAGCCTATCAGCAGGAGTCTCTGACGTCACCTGGTGGCACTGGCCACTCAGAGCAGTCCAGTGTGCCAGCAGCACCTCTGTTTTCAAGATGGCAGAGGTCTGGAGCACACTGGAGGAGCTCTGGACACCTCCCAGGGGAGGTGCAGGTCAGGGGAGTGGTCACTCCCCTTTCCTTTGTCCAGTTTCGCGCCAGAGCAGGGGCTAAGGGGTCCCTGAACCGGTGTAGACTGGCTTATGCAGAATTGGGCACATCTGTGCCCAACAAAGCATTTCCAGAGGCTGGGGGAGGCTACTCCTCCCCTGCCTTCACACCATTTTCCAAAGGGAGAGGGTGTCACACCCTCTCTCAGAGGAAGTTCTTTGTTCTGCCATCCTGGGCCAGGCCTGGCTGGACCCCAGGAGGGCAGCTGCCTGTCTGAGGGGTTGGCAGCAGCAGCAGCTGCAGTGAAACCCCAGGAAGGGCAGTCTGGCAGTACCAGGGTCTGTGCTACAGACCACTGGGATCATGGAATTGTACCAACAATGCCAGGATGGCATAGAGGGGGCAATTCCATGATCATAGACATGTTACATGGCCATATTCGGAGTTACCATGGTGAAGCTACATATAGGTAGTGACCTATATGTAGTGCACGCGTGTAATGGTGTCCCCGCACTCACAAAGTTCAGGGAATTGGCTCTGAACAATGTGGGGGCACCTTGGCTAGTGCCAGGGTGCCCTCACACTAAGTAACTTTGCACCTAACCTTTACCAGGTAAAGGTTAGACATATAGGTGACTTATAAGTTACTTAAGTGCAGTGTAAAATGGCTGTGAAATAACGTGGACGTTATTTCACTCAGGCTGCAGTGGCAGGCCTGTGTAAGAATTGTCAGAGCTCCCTATGGGTGGCAAAAGAAATGCTGCAGCCCATAGGGATCTCCTGGAACCCCAATACCCTGGGTACCTCAGTACCATATACTAGGGAATTATAAGGGTGTTCCAGTAAGCCAATGTAAATTGGAAAAAATGGTCACTAGCCTGTTAGTGACAATTTGGAAGTAATGAGAGAGCATAACCACTGAGGTTCTGGTTAGCAGAGCCTCAGTGAGACAGTTAGGCACCACACAGGGAACATATACATGCACACCTATGAGCACTGGGGCCCTGTGTGACAGGGTCCCAGTGACACATACATGTAGGCCACAAACCTATAAGCACTGGGGTCCTGACCAGCAGGATCCCAGTGACACATAACAACCATACTGAAAACATAGTGTTTTCACTATGAGCACTGAGGCCTGGCTATCAGGATCCCAGTGAGACAGTGAAAACAGTGACAAACACCCTGACATACACTCACAAACAGGCCAAAAGTGGGGGTAACAAGGCTAGAAAGAGGCTACCTTCTCACAATCCATGACACTATGCACACCGCAGGACACATGCTGGACTCCATCTGTAACTCCAGCAGTCGTGTCACATACAGCCACGTCACTGAACTCACATGGATTGACCACTCCGTCATCCACGTCAACATCTCTTGCCCTCACACTGATACCCCAAAGACATCCAGCGCACCCCACAGGGTGTGGAGCAAAGTTTCAGAGTCTAACTGGATTGACGCCCTCAACACCTCCAGCCCTGCTACCGCCAGGGAGTAAAGAACTTCAACACCTAGATCACCAACTGCGCTGACAGCATTGTCCCCGTCAAAAGCAGCATTCAGAGAAAAGCCTCCAAAAAGGCCAGCTGGTACCCACCCCCCCGAAACTCAGAACAGCTAAACAAGACAGCAATCAGCTGGAGAAGAAGTAGAATGCCAGCAAAGACACCTCGGACAGGGTGGTTTTCAAGACCTCCCTCAACCTCCAGCACCGTCTGCTGAGAGCAACAAAGAAGGTGGCATTTGCCACGTGTATCGAAACCAGCAGCAAAACCACCAAAGAACTCCTGAACATCTTTAAGGAAGTCTCCAACCGAATGGCTAGTGAAAACAACATCACACCATCACAGGAGCTAATTGACAACCTGGCCAATTTCTTTCACAATAAGATTACAACCATATACAGGAACTTCGAACCCCAACCTACACCTACGGACTTCATCAACAGAGTCACATCACCACCGCAACCTTTCCCGACGCTTGGAAACATGCCAAAGTAAAACCACTACTTAAAACATCCACTGCAGACCCCAGCGTACTCAAAGTCTACCATCCAATCTCACTGCTCCCTTCCCCAGCTAAAGTACTTGAACAAAAATCATCAAGAAGCAACTCATAACATACCTGGAGCAGAACCAGCTACTCAGTGCCTCCCAATCTGGCTTCCATAACAGTCACAGCACCAAGACCGCCCTGATCGCAGCTATGGATGACATCCATACCCTCCTCGACCGAGGAGAAACAGCGGCACTGATCCTCACCGATCTATCGGCAGCCCTCGATATGGTAACCCACCACATGCTGAGCAAAAGAATCCACCACATCGGCATCCAGAGGGGCGGACTCAGATGGATCAGCTCCTTCCTTAACAGACGAACCCAGAGGATTCACCTATCTCCTTTCACATCCGAATCAAAAGACATCACCTGCGGGGTCCCTCAAGGATCATCCCTCAGCCCCATGCTTATTAACACACATATAGCCCTGCTAGCCAACATCATCAGATCCTACTTCCTCAACATAATCTCCTACGCAAATGACACCAAACTCATCCTCTTGCTCATCGACAACCCCACCACCACCAACAACTTTCACAGACGCATGGCAAGTGTCGCTTAATGGATGAAAGAAAACTGCCTGCAGCTAACGACAGACAAAACTCAAGTTCTGATCTTCGGCAAGAGCAGCAACACATGGAACTACTCCTGGTGGCCTTCTAGGACCCTCATCCACTCCCTTCGAGCATGCCAGACACTCTGATCATTCTTGACAACAGACTCACCATGGAATCACGGATGAACACTGTCTCTTCTACCTGCTTCTTCAATCTGCACATGCTAAATAAGATCTTCAAGTGGCTACACCCGCACATGAGACACACTGTGACACAGGCCCTCATCACCAGTCAAGTAGACTACAGCAAAGCCCTCTTTGTAGGAATTGCATTGCAACTCCTACAAAGACTTCAGACCATATAGAGCGCAGCAGACAGACTCATCCTCATCCTTTCCCAATGATCCCATATCACACCCCACCTCAGGCAACTCCACTGGCTCCCTGTGCAGAAAAGGTGCGTATTCAAGCTGCTGACCCATGCTCACAATCCTTTACACAACCAAAGGCCAGTCTGTATTAACCACTGGCTGAATTTCCAGCAAACTGTAAAGAAGACTATGCTTCACCTCCCTATCACTTGCCGACACCCCACGCATCCACTGAAGCAGAAATGGAGGACGCTCCTTCCCTCACATAGCAGCAAAAATCTGTAACAGCCTCTCCAAGCATCGCCAGACCATCACATCTCATCCGGAATTCTGTAGAGCCCTCAAGACCTGGCTATTCCAATGACCCGCTCAGACCTACAAGTGCCTGGATAGCCTTGAGGGTGATTAGTCACGCTTTACAAATCCTGCTTGATTGAATACTGGTCGACCCGGAGGGTCGCATGCAGTAGAACATCACTGACTCACAGCTCACAAACTACATGCAAAATGTTCTTTTATTGGCCTCTGCAGCCGTACCAGGCCACGGTTTATGCTACATAATGTCTGTGTCCGACATCCTGCTTCTAACGTCACTGCTCTTCGTAACACACAACTCTACCTAACAGAGAAACGACTGAATGAAAAATGCATTACCTCTGTCAGAAAATTCAGATAGCACTACTGAACAATCGGAACATCCGCATCCTGTCTGTCGCTCGAGTAAATTTATGAGCGAACGGTATTAAAATCAGAAAGTACATCTAATAGACGCTGTCTGGGATGCGCAGTTAAAAACTGCGTGTTCTTTAAATGTGTAAATTGCTTGGAACCATATATTTTTGGACACAGTCTTGCACTTGCCTTCAGCAAACATGTTTTTTGTGATCAAATTACATTTGTCATTGAAAATCTAGTTTTTGTCACGATGGTATGGGTATGGGGCAGCCTTCCTTGTTTGGCATCACTGTCACTGGTCACTGCTATATGTACTGGTGTGGTGAAAAGGAGGCAAGCAAGATGGACATTCCGGTAAGCCCCCAAGGCCTGTGTCGCGTTTAGAAACATGAAATGAGGGGGAAAACGGGTTCCAAATCGCTTAATACCAGCACCCACTCCTGATACACAAGGGGCTTAACAAAGGCCCCCGCGGTGCGTGGATGGGGCCGAACTCCAGGGGGGCCTACCAGCACAGTACACTGTGCACGGGCGGCAGGCCGCTTACTGGGTGCAGGGGGAGGGGCTCCCCTACAGGTACTTTGCAGGGGGGTGCTTTAAGTTTCGATACGCTACTGTGTTACACATTTAACAAACTGGAAGCGTGTTCACTTTGACCACACTCTACCTTGTACAAAACGCCCGGTCTACCAAACAAAGAGGCCCAATAACAAATGAAGAAATAAAAAGGGACAGAATAAACAATGTGACAGCACCACCTCATTCACATTTTCTGAGTAAGTTCTGAGTAACGCAGTCTTGGGTTTTCCTCTAGAAGCAGCTGATGGCTGGGTTGACCTGACGCGGCCTCCTGATTGGATGGACGTATCACCTCAGGTCTCCTCCTCCCCGGCATGTCACAACACTAAGAGCCGCTTCCTCGCCTATCGAAAGGCACATCTCGTTGTATGACAGCATGGGGTTCTGCAGGGGTATCTCCGACGAGCGGCCGCTGGCACTTTTTAAGGACATCCCTTCCGCTGCAATCTGAAGTTGCCATCAACAGTTTTCAACAGATCCCTTAGATCCACCCCTTGCTGCTGCTTCTGTACAGATTGTTCTCCAGCGCGTCTTGATTAAGGCTGGCTGTGTTTGACTTGAATTGACAGAATTCCGTGTGCTGGTGGTGTGTACCTGTACGGGCGAGCGTTACATACGTGAGTACCTGTCTATCGTATCAATGGATTTTTGTCTTATTTATTGCCTCTGTAATTCAACAAATCTGAATTGCCTCTTAGGGGGCCAGGTAACCCAATCCTGGGAATGTTTAATTCATCCTCTGTTTCGGGGTACCTGTGGTCTGCACGTAGACACTAAAAGTACCAACGTGTGCGGTATGTGGATAAATATGCATGCGATTGTTACAAGCTCATGGAAAAGCGGTATGTGGATAAATATGCATGCGATTGTTACAAGCTCATGGAAAGCACACGTAGCCAGTTATACTTAGTAACATAGAATCATTGAAACAAAAACTCCAGTCGATATGTACTATGGGCGATGTGCAAGCTGGCCTTGTTTACTTTCCTCCTAATGCATAATGGGATAATCTTTTCTGTTTTGCGCTGGAGATCATTTTTTGATATAAAGAGCCTTATCAGTGCGGTATAACATACGACAGAAAGGCAACATAGTGTAAAGATGTAATGCAAAATAGCCTGACAGGTGGGGGCATACCAGGAAATGTAGCATTGCTCGAATATACCCTATGGGGTTAGTTTCTCAATTGATAAGTTGACACATAGTTCATAGCAGTGCAGGTCCCGCATGCAGTTTTTTTTTATATTGTGATATTAGTCCTGTTCAAAATAATAGAAATGTTTAATGGCAAAACATATGCTAAATGAAGTCGACAAATACCATTAGGCACCAATTACAATGTTCAAGATACAAATGGATTCAGCTTCTTGTTACAATAAATAATTCCATATGTCAGTGAACCCATTTATAATTGGTCAACTGAATTTTCTACTAAAACAATACATTTGTAGTTTCCAAATACTACAAAAATGGCGGGGCTTGTTTTGTTGTGTTCGTTTTTCTATCTGTTTCTTTGATGAGTGGAGAAATAGGAGGTGTCGAATTAATGTCTAAAATCAAATGATGTCCGCACATTTTGGATGCAGAGTCTCCGTGTGGGTTCCTGCCACCATTTATTGTAATGTTTGCCGCCACTCTTAACATGGAAAAGGGAGGAGTCAGTCATGTGCACCGAATGGTCTGTGCTCAAGATCACAAAGATATTAGCTTTGAAGTTGTGGAACTATAGGGAGGTGTCAATGATTACAGAGTTGTTGTCTCGCGAACGAGTGGGGAAGGCATGTATAGAAAACAAACATACAATACTCCTTAACACCTTGGTGGAGAAGGGGAGGCTCCAATAAAGGTGAGGTTTCTATTGAACTAAAAGCAGATCATACGATTTCACAATCAAACTTGCACCGGGAACAATCGTTCTCAATAAATGAATTCTTGTCACGAACTCAACCAAAAAACCCACACATATTTCTAGAGGCAACACCATACCCAACTCAACTAGCTGGTTGCCGATCCACATACTCTACCCAGAACTGTGTCAGTGTAGGGCAGTGAGTATCAGGACTAAATAAGATGTAATAAATGATACGTGCAGCTTGGTTATGTAGGGTGGTGGAATGGGACACCTGCTGGTACATCACAGCGCACGCAGGAAACTGTCCATCCATCTTGTGGTCTCCTGAGTGAAGAGAAGCGAAAGCCTATGCCGGAGGCCCTGACAGCTCCCTCTGTCCCTAACTTGTGTCTAGTGTGTACTCATATGTGATCGTCCTGTGTTACCCCCGTAAGTGATAAGACCAGTTAGGCTTTTGTATCAGATAAACCGAACTACTAATTGTGAACAACACTCTGCCTGTTTCTCTTGATGGGAATAGGATATCTACACTGAGGTATCTATTTCTGGAACAACCTCCCCACTCTTCAGCCTCAACACACAGACAAGAGCTAAGAAAGTTTTTGAAACCGAACTTTTGTAGCAGCCGCCTAATCAGTCTCCCACAGTACTTGGGCTGGGTGGGACATTTGGGCATGCTGGTGTTTCCTGGTAGGCTGCCATCTTGGGAAATGCTTTTGGGGCTGGTGGTCTGTCATGGAGCAGTCCTGAAAGTCCTTAGCCTATATAATCTGAAAGAAATATGTGATGCAATATGACCAATATAGACCGAAGACTACCTACAGAAGAGTGTCAGGCTGGCTAGTTTTGCCCACTTGCACAGTTCAACGTGGGGCAGGTTTTAAATTTTTGTTGCCGGGACAAGGCTGTTTTCCAGACTGGCATGGAACACTATCTCTTAAAACAACTGAATAAACTACATAGGTTAGCCGGCTGCACTCTGTTCACCCTATTCAAGCAGACTTGTTCATAGCCCCTGAGTACTCAATTCAGACCGCCTTTCACCACTCATACCCTGTTCGCCTTCACCTCTAAATGGTTTAATACCAACAATGTCATATCACCGATAATTCCCCCTGTGCTCCCTCTATATTTCAGTCTGTCTCCTTCCTATTATAGACTCCCTCAAATGTCTTCTCATCTGCCTCTAGGCAACATCATCCCTGCATAGTATGTACAAACAGCGATCAAGCACAACTTCCTCTTAATTAAGATGTCCAGTGATTACAGAGGCGACCACAGTGAGCCCTTCCTCCCATGTGAAGATCCCGATTGGCTGCTGAGGCTACTGTGTTCAGCCAAACAGGAACTGATGGTTCATTGTTTACGCTATTGACATTTGTGTATAACCAAGGTCCTATTCTGTGTAATTTTCCACCAATTAGTTTTCTGAGCACCACCATTACAGTGTATGTTGCCACCTTCCATTTTGATATCATGCACCCCTTTTTAAAACATGCACATCCAGACACAGTCTTAGGTATAGTGTTAGCCATTTTTTACTAACATTATACATAATATACTTACATATAGGGACTTTCGGGACAGCCCACTTCATCCATTTGTCTGTATTGTGTCATTCACATTTTTCTTCCATCAGGCTGCATAGGACAGTAGGTCATCCCGCTTCAGCAATTGACTTAGCTGACTGGCATTTTACTCTTTCATGATGAGCGCATACTCACAAAGCAGCCCTCTTCAGTGCAAGGGCCTATAATGGTAATGTGTATTTTTAAGACTAAAAATATATTTTTGCTTAATTTAATTTAACATTGTTTCCTAAGGGTACCAGTGGTTGTCCATGTGTAGAGCTGGACTTATACAAATGTTTAAATTACTACAAAAGTGCAGTTTGGGAATACTGAAAGTAGTAGACTTACTCAAAAATGTAAACTTAGTCAAAACTGTAAATTACTTGTATGACCCGGGCCCTCTCAGTAGACGATAGATGTGACGTAAGTGCAAGCATGGGATATGATGCTATTACTACATGTTACAAGTGGTATACCATTGGCCCCTTATAAGGGGGTCAGGGCTAATCAAATGCACTGTCTAAACAACTACCCTACAGGGTGTTTATTATGAAGTGGCGCATAATTATTATGGGAAGAGTCATCACAATGCCCCTTCTGAAGTGCACATTCACTCCTGCAGTGGTGGACTTATATTTCATTTTGAGTGCTCTCTCCTCCAGAAGGGCAGGTGCTTCCAGAAGATGAGTGGTCCCAAATTACAGCAGCATGCTTGAAAGTATGCCTTTTTATCAGTGTATGTGGAGAAGTTCAACAGGCACAATGCTATTTTGCGTATAGCGCTGGAAATCCTTACATGAGCAGTGCAAATGATTCAGTGTGTTTATGATCGTATTAATGAAGCATGTGCACAGGGTAGGATGCTCTGAGTTAAAGAGATGGTCTGGGAGGGAACCACCATTTTGTTCCATCACACGTTCTCCTCCACACTCCCTCCATACTTGATTTGTAAGAGTGCCTGAAAGCGTACATGAGACTGCACCACCAGGAACTTCACTCCCACCATTGCCTGCCTGTACCCCTGGCTCCCTTCCCAAGGGATAACCAGAGTTGCACATGTGCAGAAACTGTCAGTACAATGTGGTGAGTTCTGGCTGCACTGTTACATGCCCAGGTTTCACACAGAGTCTGGCGGGAGAGTCTTGAAGGCCTCCACCATGGAGGTGCAGTCAGAGCCTGCACCCATGCTGACTAGGGACTTCTGGCTCCCCTCAAGGGTCAGAGCAGGCACTGAGGGCTGCGTTCACTCGCTGCTCTGTGTGTCTCTGTGCCAACTACCACACATTTTTTTGTTAATACGATGAACAGGCCTGCTGTGTGCATGCCATTTCATTTGCAGGTACAGCAGCCATTTCTCCCATGCTGTAATACAGCCCGTAGTGCTTCCTCAACAAAGGGAGAACCAATCAGGTGAATCCTCTACTGAATTAATAAAGTTGCCCCAAAATGCATGCAGGATTCTATTGTCTATGTCATTGTTGGCTTCCAGCAATCATTTTCTGCGATTGCCTATTTGGACAAGTTTTAAGCATGTTGTCTGAGAAGATTACTAGTGAAGCACCGGTAGACACATGAGGAAGGCCAAACCCATAGATATAAATTTAAAGGTGGATTTTGTCAGTTTTCTCAACCACGACCTTAGTGAGCAAGCTTTCCCTTGACGTACACCAGATAGGCCATTTTGTCATTTTAGGGCATAAAGTCACCAATCTGCACCTTGTTGCTAGTTCCAGCTTACGGTCCCCAGTTAGAGAGAGGCATTTCAATTATGAGCAGAATTAAATGTTCACTTATAAATGTATATAGACAAATCGTCCTAGCATTGCATCTAAATCATCTGATTATGTGGCATTGCATTTAAATCATCTAATTTTGTAATGTGATTCGGGTGTAGACCTGTGTCTGTTGAAATGCTATGTTGATGAGTCCACATTTAAATAAGTATGCCTTCCTGCTTTTGGGAAATGCATTTTAAATGAGCAAGTTGTCTATAAATCAACCAGTGAGCTCAATTTAAGCGTCTCGCCTCATTGTTTACGGCAGTCCATTGCTTACCCTACCATTTCTCACTGGCACCATCTTTCGCTACTCTCCGACTTGACTACTGCAGCCTGACAAACTCCATGACCTAGTTGTGACTAAGTTTCTGTATGTTCCTTCCCGCTTTTATTACGAGATTTAATTCTCCCTTGACAGTGAAACTCCCTCTTGGCTGAGCTCAGAATCATTTTCTTCCTACAAGCATTGAAGACGACGTTTCAAGGTACTTTTCGCAACCATGAATGTTACAAACCAACCAATGCTATCAACGCTCCCTCATATGTTCCCACAAGATAGCCTGTTGCTGTTCCTTCTAGAACACTTAACTACTCCCAGAAACTGCAGCTCTGCATGTACCTCGTCTCTTTGTTGAGATTTCAGAGTCTCATTTACCCCCCGTTTAATAGCCCTCTTAATTATTTACATTCACCACCCAAACTGCACTATCGCAATATGTTTCATCATAGAATTAACTAATTTCTGTTTGAAATGCTCTGAAATGGTCACAGAATTATATGAGTAAATAAATAACGGGTGCTACTGGCTGCCTATCAGGAATGTTTTAGTGTCCGACTAGATGTTTTGGAGGTGGCAGGAAGATGGCATCATTAGGTCTGAGTTTTGGCAAAGTAGCTGTCATATAGACTTTTTGCTAACAATATGCACTGGGCTTTGTGTCCTCTTTGTTTAACCACTGGTTTTGTTTGTCAGTTACCTATTGGGTCAGGCCAAGAGAGTAGATTTAACCCCTGCCTCCTAATACTATTGGCTGTCTGGGTGTATCATTCTGTCTCAACTTGAGTGCTTGCTTTGAACTGCAGTAGGGACTACTTTACAATTACAGCCCTTTCTCTCCTTTCATGTTAGCTCCCTCCTGTATTGGTATTGTTGCAGGAGAAGCTATATTTTTAGGGATCTGCTGTACTACACAACAGAACATATATGGCTTTCTTCAGGATCAAGGCAGTGTTGTTTTCTTAACTATCTTGTCTGTTAAACACCTACACGCTTCGATTTAACTATGTACAATTGGTATGTGCTGGTTTCATTTCAAGTGTGAGACTTGGTGTCCCGACTAAACAATGGCAGTTTTACTGGTTAAATAACACCAGTAGACATCAGTGTTTATCACTAGACATAAAGATATAGTTTGACGATGGTGACAGAATTGCGTGCCAGCAATTAGCCAGGTGTCCTAAAAATCTGTAAGTGGCCAACTAGAATCTCCAGCAGAGCTTCCTCAAGTATTTGTCAATTTTAGCAGAAAACTGCCCTTAAATTAAAAAAAAAGAGCCATAACCCACAAAGGATACTGTTACGCTTTGCAGCAGCAACAGCGCCATTAGCTGACAAGCACGTCCTGCATGCAGCAAGAGCTGGTCGCACAGAAGTTACCACAACACCGGGGTGGATATTGAGTAAGGTTTGTTGATACTGATGACCAACGGCGTTAGGACCCTGGCTGTATTTCCCCGACTCTTTTCCCTAGAGTAATACCGGGGGAGGTGGCGGAGGCAGAATACGAGCTGTCCAATGGCAGGCTTCGGGGACGCCGCGCTGTCCCTTGCCAGGGTTTGATTGGCTGGCAGAGGCAGGGCTCGCGGAGGCTAGTGCCCGTGCGTGTTTTCGCTTATGTGTGACTCCTGCACCCGTGGCTCAGCATGTAGGAGTGAGAGGACCAGCGGGCTGGATCCCGGGGGATGCTGCGGCTTGGGGATGCTTGGGGATGCTGATTCCTACTCCGCGTCTCACTGACTTGCCACGTCTAGCCGCGGATCGCGAGGCGTTTTGTCGTTAAAAACCGTCACTCTTGTAAGTACTGGTAGACAGCCGTGAATGGCTTATTGGCTTTCACACAGGGCTTCAGTGCACACTCACTGGATCAGATGATGCCGAAACTTGAAAATGATGGCCGTTTTCTGCCGGGCCCGAGCGCCTTGTGTGGGAATTGTCGCTTTAAGGAACTAGATGATAAATCCCCCCGAACCGCCCGAGGGCTGTTTAGCATGTAAGGCTGGAGTCATGCGACAGATTGTGCCTTTCAAGGGCATACAAATTCAATCACGGGATACCAGCGCAGGTGTGATGTATCGTCTACTCCAGAGAAAGGGCAAGCAGTCGCCCCGAACTACCGATGTACGCAGCCTTTGTTATGATTGGGCTCTGGAGAGGCAGGGGTTATAAAGAGCGGTGGCATCAGTGGGGTGAAGGCTTAAATATCAAGGATTCGACTTCTGTCAAGGGCGACTCCACTTTCCATCCTTATGTGCTTGGTGAATTGAGTACAGATAACATAAATTGGCTAACAGTAACATCAACTGCAATATGCGGCCCACTTGCCTCGATATATATATATTCGACATATACCAGGAAGTCGGCAGCATGTTTTTTTTTTTTTTGCGCGCCTCTACGTTTATTGTCAACAGTGATTTTGTAATGAATGTATTGTTTGTAGAGGTGGGCGAGCCAACAGATTTTCAGGGAGAGCCGAGGGTCTGGCTCAGATCATAGAGCCCATGCACGAGCCGAGCCGAAATGTTTGCCATGTAAATCACCATACACACATCACATTAAATATGATAAAGCTGCTTCAAAATTCAAGAAAATGTCCAGCCTTAACGTGAAGCTTTGACATTAATAAATCACATTAAAGCATCGCACCTAGAAGTACTTTAAAAGTGATAGTTGTTTTTACATGAACCATGAATGCACTAACAGGCAAGGTAATTGTCATGTAAGCAAGGTACAGTGACGCGGGTTATTTTAGAGCAACATTACAGTCTATTAAATGACCAAGAGTTTTTTTGTACAACGAGTATTCCAATCTCATACAGTAGAAAGGGCTATTATTATGCGCCACAATCGAGAAAAAAATGAGTTTTGGTAAAATGAACTATTTGCCTAACATCACACAATTTAAGCGGGGAAGATGCAATTTATCCAGGTTTTCTGGTTTTACTTTGTAGAAATCAGCCAGGAAATGGGTATTTAATTGCCTTTCCTTATACTAAGACTTTATTTTTACCTCTTTGTGCATTGTTTTACAGTTTTTTTATATAGTGGGAGCTCGATACGAAGGGATTGGAGCGTTTTACATGAACCTTAGTTACATCACACAAGGTCACATTCATTGTTTATAGGCGGGGGTTATTACGTGATTTGCCCAGAAACATAGAAGTTGAGCCCACAGCGGGACTCTAAGTGATCAGGTCAGCAGCTGTGGTCACAAACCCATATCATGGGCTGTGAGAGGTAAGCATGCAAAATCCACAGGAAAGCTCGGCTCGTTATGGGCTCAAGGATTCAACAGGACCTCGAGCTTAGCCAGAGCCAGGCTCGAGCTTCCAGTGGCTCGCCCACCTCTATTTATTTGTGTATCCCTATCACGTTTCTTTATGTCTTTAAGCATCAGCTCATTGATCTGTGTTTGTAAACGAGCCGCGTGTTAGATGGGCACAGCACTGATTTGCACAGATCCACAAGGGGTTAATTTACAAAGATGTCAGCAAATTCGTGCCCTCGTCCCTTGGTCACTCAGCTGCGTGCTAGTCTCGCATTCACGCGTGACGGGAATGAGGCTCAGTCTGCCAGACTGGCGGGTAACGTTCTGCGTCATGTATTCTACCTCGTTGCAGTGAGCAAGGATGTGTGGATCTGGCAGTTGAACAAAATGCAATTATGCTTTATTGGCACTGCACGTGAGTTTATCAGTGTTCCCTGAGGTTTAATGATTCACAGGTATTGCTACAGTTGTGTCGCTTCCGGTTGCTCGAGAGTCACCCCATTATGTTTTTTTCCGGCTTCGTACGCCATGTTGCTCATCTTGGGAAGGAGCCGGTACCTCTGAGTTTATATGTGAACATCTCAGGTGACCTCATTGTGTGACCTCATTTCTTGTGTGCCCTTATTTCTTGTAATGATGATAAGTCACGCATAAAATCAGAAGCTAGGGCACGTGATGTCCTCATTTGCAGTCTACGAGAAAAACACGTGCAGTATTTTTGGCATATTGACTCGAATTCTGCTTTTTGCACGTCCATTTAATTCTAGTTCGTGTTCAGTTATTCCAGCACTGTTTTGGATGTTTTGAAAATCCCGCGTTAGCAATGTCATAGTGAATGGTACCACAGGGCACATTCTATAACTGAGCAGCGCAGTGCAACACAACTATGAATTATAGACAGATACCGGGTTGTTTTTCACTACGAGGTTTTTGTGTGACAGCAGGATTGGCGAGTGCGAAGCTTGAGTTGTCCATGGTGTTATTTATAACCCAACCATAACCCACTTTTTAGAACAACAGATGTTCGCGCCCACCTATCTTATTGGACAAGAAGAGGGGTGATTTTTTTAATGTAACTAAATCATTGTGTATTAAAACGTTGGAATGTTGGAAACTCCATTGAAATCAACGGAGTGCTCTGGGCTTCTAATGGCCAGTAGAAGCCAGGGGCTCCAACAGTCCTGTGTTTCCTTCACAGCTGTTGTTGTGAATAAAGGCCTCACGAGCCTGAGGGGATTCCAATCTCCTCAGGCTCGTGAGGCGTTTGTTTTATTTATTAGAACATTCTGCTCTCTAGTGGCAGAATGGTCTAATAACCTTATAGCCCTCTGTAGCTGGGCTATAGCAGCATTGAAGTTCTGCTCCCTTATTAAAGGACCTGGAGAGGGCCTTTAATGGCTTCAATAGCCCACTATAGCTATAGTAGCGCATTATCATTTATAGACAGCATATTATCCATTGAAATGAGCATTAACGTTGCACAGATGTACAGTTTTACTGATAAAACTATATGGGTAAATAAATAAGTGGTGCTGTTGGCTTCCTATCAGGAATGTTTTAGCCTCTGACTAGAATCTATGGAGGTGGGAGGAGGTTGGCATCACTAGGTCTGGGTTTTGGCAATGCATCTGTCAAACAGACTTATAGCTAACAATATACAGTGAGTGAGCTTTGGGTTTTCTCCTTTCAACCAATAGCTTTATTTGACCATTGGCTTGAGACTTTGTCAATTACGTACTGGATCAGCCCATTAGAGTAGATTTAACTCAGAGTACTTTCTGGTGGGAGAAGCAAGATGGCAGCCGTGCGAGATGGTGGAACGCTCCTCTTCATCATCCGTTGCCACAGTGTGTTTAACTATGCTCCCTGGGGCTGCCACTGGAGTTTGGTGTGCTGTGGCTAAATGGGGCATCCTGAATGAGAGGAAGCATGATTGCGCCTCTGCAGGAAGGAAGTTTCAACAGCTTGATGGATTTGCCAGCATGCAATGTTGCTACTGGAGAGAGTGGAAGGTCATGGGACCGAAGATTCTGTGTGTAGGCCTGAAATGCAGGGTGGTCACAAACTCGGTTGCTCTTGTGGTCGGTGGAGCTGCAAAAAATGTAGGTAATTGAGTGGGAAGACAAAGTGGCTGTCAACCCCACCCCCCCTCCCGTCTGGGGGAAAGTTGTTCAGCCAGATGGGAAAAGAAGAATTGGCCGCTCCTCCCATCTCCCATGCGGCCAGGGCAGCTACTGTGGAGATCATCTATAAATCAGCGGGGAAGTCTAGTCAGCATCTAGTCAGCAGGTGGAAGCCAAACCTGATGCAGCATATGTAGTACCTGCAATAAAATCCGATGCAAAATCCAATGAAGTAAGTGTGGTGCCTGCAGTGGAGGCAGGGCAGGTGGTGCGAGTAGACCAAGTGGAGCAGGGGGAGCAGATTGGCTGTAGTAGAAAACCAGGTACATTGGTGGAGTGCTTTGCGGGCCAGACCCCTGCACAGTCTGTGGCAGCAGTAGAGGTCAGTCACTCCTCAAGGCTTCTTGTTAATGAGCCGATTGGTGAGGCTCAGCAGCAGGAGTCAGGTATTGTGGTGCGTTCATGTACAGAGGGGTGTGTGAGGGAGGCTATGGTTGGAGGGGGTGGCCCAAAGGCAGCTGGCTCTTCGGAATTTTTTTTAGGTGAGCCCAGGATTGAGCCTAGTTAATGTTGTGTCTATAAAATCACTGAGGTTTCAACACTCCGTCCATCATTTTATTTTGTTTTGTGATGTTGCTTTATGCGCCCTAAGTGGCAGGGGTATGCCCAGACGTGGGTCCCATGCTCGCTGCGCCACTGGATTCAAGCTAGCCTGGCTGTGAATGTTTGACATTGTTCAGCATTCCGTCCATCACTTGTTCTTTTTGCCCTCATCAGATATATCCATCACATGTCCCTCAGGGAAAAGCTCACCAAAAGAGTGTAGTGCGTGTTGAGTGAAAGTGTGTTGTGATGGGCAACCAGGGGTTAGATGCTAAGCGCAGCAATCTGGAATAAAGGAAGTCACCCCCAGGAGCCTTAGAAGCTTCCTTCATGCCCAGCAAGTGGTGGATAAAGGCTGAATGTCTGTGGAGTCTAGTGGAAGACCAGTGGGGAGAAGTGATGCAATGGGTGGTCGGGGCGACCAAGTCAGTTTCAGGCTCTGCATAGGGGATTCTGGCATCGGCATGAAACCACTGGTGAGCCAATTGTCATTGTGCTGCCAGGTAATATAATTGTAGGTGGGGAACGCCAAACCTGCCCCACTCATATGGCAGCACCAACATGTTCCAGCCAACAGAATGTCTCCTAACAGCCCATATGAGTTTCAGGAGAAGGCTCCGCAGCATAGCAAGAAAATAATTAGTTAGTGGGATCAGGATGTTGAATGACAGGTACAGGAAACAGAAACAATTTTTATAATGGCAATGCGGCCAGCCATAGAAAGCAGGAGGGGAATCCAATAGCCTCTTTTGGCGGTCATTTTTTTGACAGCTGGGCCATAGTTAGCTCTGACAATTTGTTCTTTATCTCGGTGGAGCAGTATATCAAAGTATTGAACGGGGCCCACGCACAAGTTCAAGGGGAATTCACTCTGAAAAGGGGCAGTAGCATTGGTAAGAGGGAACAGGTTGCATTTAGACCAGTTGAAATGGAGGCCGGAAACAACCCATAGCGGGTTATCTCACAAAGAATAGGTGAAAAGTTGCCTGAGGGTGTTGTTCAAATAGCTGGATATCATCGGCAAATAAGGAGAGAAGAAGCGTCCCAAAGTTAAATTGCAAACTGCAATGCATATGTTTTTCCTCGAGGTGCCGCACTAGGGGATCCATTGCGATAATGAAAAGTAGAGGGGATAGGGCGCATCCCTGTTGAGTACCAACCCTTACGACAAAAGGGGCCATCAAGGAACCATTGGTTCGGAATCAGGCCATGGGTTGAAAGTACAACAGCATAATCAAGGAAACAAAATTGCGTGGTATGCACAATTTAAGAACTGTAGCGTGGAGAAGGGCCTTTCTAACAAATCAAAAACAGTTGATTGATATCCAGTGGAAGCTGGAAGAGCACGGAAATCAGCAACACCAAAATAACTTGTAGGTCCTAGGGGTGGAGTAAAGCAAAGAGGGAAACAATGCAAGATTGTTCTTGATTGACTTGCTTCATGCTTTTCTAGAACTGGAAAGCTGGAACTGGGGTCAGGAAATCCAAAGGGCCCATAGAATTCCATTAATGATGAGGTGGTCAGGCCACGATGTGGGTAATCCCAAGGCAGTCTTGGTCTGTATAGGAAACTATCTGCTCAGACAAGCCATATTTGAGAAAGCTAGGCTGGATGCCAGGCGTGTGGTGAACGATTGTTACTTGTTGTTAAACCTGACTTCTGCCATATAACTGTTGAAAGGCTCTGGAGGCTCAGACAAATGATCTGGCTTTTTCAGGAAAAGGGGCCTTGGGTGTTTTTGATTAACCCAGGTAAGCTCAAGGTCGCCTGGAAAGATGAAGTGCGGGTGTTTACATCTGAAGTCAAAGCAGGCAAGTCTTTGAAAGGGATCTGGGGTATACCTTTTTTTCATGTCCTCATCAAAAATATTTTAGACTGGACTACTTTCTGAGCTCCTCTGGGTTTGTGGGGAATGTTGATATTGGGAGGCTTCCCAAAGTTTTCACCGACCATAATCCTCTAATTTTAGAGCTATCTAAGGTAGAGACATTCAGCCAACAGGGCATAGGAAACTGCTTCTGAATAATAATTATATAAACCACATGAGGAAATGGGCAACAAATTTTCTTGAAGTTAACAGGAGCAGTGCATGTAGAGATGCAGTCTGGAATGGTTTAAAAATTGGTGTCAGGGAGGAGACCATCAGCTTTGTCTCACACTATAGGAAACTACAAACTCAGGAGGTCCGGGATGTACGAGGAACTGGCAAAGCTGGAGGCATAGCGTATGGTGGCGGTCATGGCAGAGGCTGATGGTCTACTAATGCAACAAAAAAAATCCATGGCTAAGGTGGTGATTAATAGCTATCATGCAAGGGAGATGGCTGTGAAGTTCTTAGGGGAACCAACTGCTGGGCTTGATGTAGATTTATCTCATACGGCGTCCATTAATACATTAAAGTCCCCACCAATCACTACCTCTGCCTCCATTAATTGCTCGTTCAGTTCCTGACGAGGGGTTGGGTTATCACTATTGGGCCCATAGTAACCCACAAAAGTATATCCTACCCCATGTAGTTTAGTGTTTACCACCAGCCACCTCCCACCTGGGTCTGTAGCATAGTTCTCTTCTCTAACTGATGCAGAGGTCTTCAACATAAAAGCAATGCCTTTTACATTGCATCATTTTTTTGTGCACGCAAACTGACTAATCCACTCCTGACTTTTTTAAAAATCTCGTCCACTTTCCCTGAAGTTGGTGTGTTTCCTGTAGTATTACAACATTAGAATCAGAGTGTTTTAAATATTCTAGGATTTTTCTCCTCCTGCCCGGCACCCTAAGCCCGTTTACTTTTCAAGACTGGAACCTTAATCTCAGCTTGTTTATCACGTTAACCCTATACCCCCAGTATTTTATTGCTTTGTCTCATATGAGGAAAAGTTTTTTTCTTTTTTTCCCACATGCTCCCCACCTCATGCAACAAACCTTCTCCCTAAAACTGCCCATTTATAACTCGTCCCCAATCCCCCACCCCCTGGCCCACCCTGGGGAACCCTCCACTCCTCTTTTATTGGGTATCTCAAATACCCTTGGGCTCCATCTCTTCAGTAGCTACCGTTAGTTCCCTTTCATTTGCTGAATTAAGTTCTGAACCTTGGTAGGCTCCCTTATATTGTACATTTTATTGTTCCACGTAATCCTGAGGATTGCTGGAAATTTCCAGCTGTCAACCGCCCAAGTGATCTGAGCTCCTGTATAAATTTACCTACTTCTCATTGACTATCTTGTGTCGCTTTGGAGATATCGGATTTCAGTTGAAAGGCTATCTCATCCTTCTTAAAGCAATTAACTCTTAAGACTTCTGAGAAGATCTGCTCTTATAATCAGTGGTAAAAGTAACCAGTATCTTCCTCGGTTTTTCCATGCTCAGATTTCTCTTAGAGGAGTCGCGATGTACCCGCTGAATGTCTGATCCCAAATCCACTGATGCTGTTGATTGGGTGTACTACTTTATCAGATCAACCACAAACCCTTTCAAATCTCCTCCTTCCATACCTTCCGGAACATTCAGTATTCTAATATTATTCCTCCTAGCGTTGTTTTTCAAAGTCTCTATTTTCTCAAGTAACTCTTTTTCACCTGATTTTAATGCTTGAATTTCTCTATGGTTAAGGTCAATCTCTTTGTTTAAACCCTCAATGGAGGTTTCTAGCTGACACATCCTCTCCAGGAGTTTGCCCATTTTAGCCTCAAAATTCTCGCAGGCCCCTTGAATTTTTTCCTGAAATTGTGAACTTCTGCTTTGTTTCTAGTGTTAGTACCGCTAACAATGATTCTATATGAGGACATATAGCCTTTGACTATCCGACTCCTGGGGTTCTCGGGGCACCCCCTCACTATCTTACTCAGGGGAAACCTGACTCAAGGCTTGAAATTTGTTCGTGAGTGTGAGCACCAGGCCTTCCACAGCCAGCGTGCCAGGGGAGGTTGACATGTTTGGCAGAAGTAAAGTGTTCTGTCCAACGTGACTTGCTTGTACTTTAAAAAAAGAATGCAAAGAGGAGGTAATTTTAGGGTTACTCCCTAAGTTTACAGGGACGTTTCACTTCGATTTGTTTGTTACTTTTTTTAGTAGGTTGAACTCTGAACACTGGGAGGGCCACCTCCTTTTCTAGACCTCGAGGCGCACCCCCGGAACGTACGGGCAAAGTTATAGCTAAATCTGACTGTTTATTTTTATTAGTGGCCCTTTCCTTTCCCTTTTATTCCTCAGAGCATAACCAGTTCCCTTTCCACTCTCATTCCTTATTGTTATGTAAAGGACCAGTGTTACCTTATTCCTATGATATTTCCTTGGGGAGGTAATATCACAGTCGGGCGGGGGGGGAGGCTGGCATCTACAAGTCCTCCCTTGTTACCTTCATCTATCCGTCTGCTTGAAGACATTAAATTGTGCCTGGAGCTCTCTTGGGAAGCGTATTTCTCCCTTGTTCAATATGCTCCTCGCTTATCACCCATCCTGTTTTTTCCGTGCTGCCTCTGCCAGTGACGCCCCAGAAGGGTATCCAAGCTGCAGCACGCCACTCTCTTAAAATCCCCCGAGCCGCGCGTCCCCAGGGCTCTACTCCACCCAAAATGGCTCTCCGTATACTGGTCCCACCGCCTTTTCTTCCTGGCTGCCGAATCATTCAGCGATCCTCAGGATCTCCACAGCTTTCTCATGGTGAGCAAACCGGGTAATTCCAGATGTTTCAACATTCACTGCTCATGCTTTCTCGACCACCGTAGCTACTGGGTCAGCAGCCCACGGCAGGCTCCTTAGCTAGCTGCCATGTTCCCCCACTCATGCGGAGGCCATCTTGTAACAGGGTTGTAAAATATTAACAGATACATTAAAAGATGGCTGCTGTGAAGGTGCACATCTGCGGCAGTCATATTTTAATGCATTTTATTATGTTTTAACAAATGCTGTTTAACAACGGTTGGCATGGATGAGGGCACATTTGCAATGGTTTTCTGTAGGAAAATGCCCCTTTTGGCATGGCTACCCCCCACATTTTGCCTGATATTGATGCTGACTTGACTGAGAGTGTGCTGGGATCCTGCTAACCAGGCCTGAGCACCAGTGTTCTTTCCCAAAACTGTACCATTGTTTCCACAATTGGCACACCTCAGACACACAGCTAAGTGCCATGTAAAAGCTACCTATGGTACCAATGGCTCTGTGGCTAGGGAGGGTCCTGAAGGGCTGCAGCATGTATTGTGCCACCCTAAGGGACCCCTCACCAAACACATGCTCACTGCCATTGCAGCTTGTGTGTGTTGGTTGGAAGAAAAAAGGTAAAGTCGACATGGCATCCCTCTCAGGGTGCCATGCCCACAAACCACTGCCTGTGGCATAGATAAGTCATTCCTCTAGTAGGCCTTACATCTCAAAGGCAGGGTGCACTATATCATAGTTGAGGGCATAGCTGCATGAGCAATATGCCCCTACAGTGTCTAAGTCCATTCTTAGACATTGTGAGTGCGGTATGGCCATATTGAGTACCTGGGCTAGGAGTTTGTCACTACGAACTCCACGGCTTCATAATGGCTTCACTGAATACTGTGAAGTTTGGTATAAAACTTCTCAGCACAATAAACCCACACTGATGCCCTTGTTGGATTTATTGTAAAATGCACCAGGAAGGCATCTTAAAGATGCCACCTGTGTTTTAACCAACCCTTAGTGCAGGAGTGACCAGTCTGTGCCAGTCTCCCACTAACAGACAAGTTTCTGACCTCCTGGTGTGAGAGCCTTTGTGCTCTCTGATGCCAGAAACAAAGCCTGCTCTGGGTGGAGGTGCTTCACACTTCCCCCCGACAGGAACTGTAACACTTGGCGGTGAGCCTCAAAAGCTTAGGCCTCCTGTCACAGTGCCCCAGGGCACTTCATCTGGTAGAGATGCCTGCCCTCCAGACAAAGCTTCACTTCACAGCGGGAAAGTTAGGTAAAACAGGTAGGTGTGACCACTCCAGCGAGGACCACCTCTAAGGTGTCCAGAGCTGAAGGGACCCCCTCCCTGCAGAATCCTCCATCTTGGTTTGGAGGACAGGTACCAATAGGGTTAGGTCTGTGTACCCCCTCCCCAAAGGAAGTGGACACCGGAAAGGCATAGTCACCCTCAGGGACAGTAGCCATCAGTAGCCCTCTGACTTCAGTAACGCCCCTAAATCCAGAATTTAAGGGCTCCCCTAAACCTATCCCGTCAGATTCCTGGCGACCTCAAGACTAGAAGAAAGGACTGCTAAGCCAACTCCCCAGCAGACAAGACTCCAGACACCAACTGACTTGGCACCAGACCTACCGGCCTGTCTCCAGCTTCAGAAGCCCTGCTACAAAAGGCATCTCATCCTGCAGGAGCAGCAACCTCTCCAAACCCCAGAGGACTACCTGCCCCACAGAGGACCAAGAACTCCAGAGGACAGCGGTTCTGTCCACAAGAAACTTCAACAAGGACTCCAGAATTGCCCCGGATCCAATAGTCCTGGCAACTCTGCACCCGACGCCCACAGCCCATGTCTAGGTGGCCCACTGGTCCAGAGCAGGTCCCCAGGCAATTCCGATCTTGTGTCCACCCTGGGTTAGAGCCCTCCTGGCCAACACTATGACACCTGCAGCCTAAATCCGGAAGACCCCCTGTTACAAGAGAACCGGACAAAGATTCCTGAAGCCTAAAGGTACCCCTGCCCTTGTAGCCCCCTGGCCTTGGGGAATCCTACCACTGGTCCAGCAACGTTCAGCAGGCGGCGCTCCTCCTTGTCCAGCTTGTGGTTTTCTGGAACCGACCCCCTGGACCCAGCATGCAGCATCCTTGTGACCCCCGGGGTCTCCCTATTGAAAAGCATTGGGAGCCGGATGCTGTTTTTGCACCCTGAACCTGGCTGCCGCAGTGTCGCTGAGGGTGTGTTTTTGGTGCTGACCTGTGCCCCAAACCCCCCCCTCCGATGCTCACCTAAACCCCCCAGGTCTGCCCTTCAAAGTTGCAGGTACTTACCTGCTGGAAGATCTATTTCCGAGTGCCCCTAGTCTCCGTAGGATCCCATTTTAAATCTGACACCAACTCTGACCTCTGCATTCGGCCGGCCCAGTGTTGCTGGTGGGTTATGTTTGGGGTCAACTTGGACCCTGACCAGGGGACATCCTAAACTCCGTATACTGGAACTGTAAGTCGAGTACTTACTGCAAAACTACACTAACACTTTTTTCCCCCCAGGGCTGTGTTGAAAATTGCACTGTCACCTTTTGAAATAGAAAATTGCTACTTTTTAATCGTTTTTGCTGACTAGTCTAAACCAAGTGGTGTTGTTACTTATGCTTGATGCTTACTTGCTAATGTACTTACCTGCAACAAGATCCGTTTGGTTCTAGAAATAAAGTAACACAAATATATTTTTGTTATTTAAAAACAATTGGACTGGAGTTCGTTATTGAGTATGAGCTTAATTTATTTCATATGTGTGTACAACAAATGCTTTGTACAGCCCTTAAAACACAAACTACACCCAGCTATACAGCAAAAGTTTTAGCCATAAGAGTGCTTAAAAACACTGAATGGTGGGAGGGGTTATTATTTTGTGGGGACCCAGAGATGACCTAAATAGAAAGATTGCGCCATGCTGAATGTTTTAGTGGTGGTCTCATTGTCCTAGGACCACCACAGGCTGAGTTATGGGCAAAAATGTTGTGAAAAAGAAAGCTTGCAAAGCATTATGGATCGAGGTTCCTGAGTGCAGTGAATATTGTAGTATCGGCTTTCCTGAGCTGGAAGAGCATTGTTGCGGATTTCTGTGGTATTTTTATATTTTTTCAGTAAAGCATTTATCAATTACAAGTGTTTAGCTATGGAGTGCAAAGGAGAGAGCCAAAAGAAATGACTGATTAGGTAACAGTGTGATTAGTGCTTCAATACCACCTTGGAGTTCATTCTGTTCACACCATGGCTGCTATGGAGCATGAAGGGGAGAGACAAAAGGAAAAAATAGTTTGCCCACGCTGGAGTATATCGTGCAATTATCCATGTAACATGGTCAGTCTGCAAGGCGGTAACAAAACTGCCCCAAGGCGGGACAAACATAAAGCATTTACCAATGACATCACAGGATTTTTGAAAGCCAAGCCCACAAATGAGTGAAAGTGATGGGCGTGAGATGGGCTTGGTTAAAAGCCCTCAGATAGATAGCAACAGGCCGGAATGCGCTTGCGCACTTGACCTAAAGAAAGTGAACATGTGAACTGTACGCAGTGACTCCTCATTCATTGCCAAGGTGACCAATGTTGATATGAAGCCATTTACTGTGGTTGCATCAGTTATGCAAGTGCTACAGAGATGTCATAAGGAAACTGAAAAAATTAAACCATCTATGATCCAATATCCTGTCAGCTGTAAACACAAGTTTGAAGAAGAGAATATCATCTTCAAGAAACAAGGGCAGTAAGGCATTTTACTGCCAACTGGCACCCCTTGTAGAATGCATCCTACTACCTAAACTTCACAGCTATTTCTGCACTTAAAAGACATAAATGACAGCAGTTTTAATGTCTTGTTCTGCGTACTCTAAATTCAAGGATGACTGCCTGCCGCCTTATTCAAGCCTCCATCCATGGACTCAAGTGGAAGCATTAGCTTTACAGATCTGATCAAATAGCAGAATCTAGCTTTGTTAATTCATGAGCTGGGTCCGCCATTTTGAAGATGTGATTTCTTTGCCAAGTCTGGATGAACACTTATGGAGAGCAGCAGCGCAGTGCAGCACATAGGTCTGTACCTAGGAATGATGTAGTTACTGGTGCTGTTTGGGAGAGAGGGTGGGATGGGACTGGATCAAAGACTGCTTCTCCAAGCAAGAGGGAACCCTTTGTGAGCCAAAGGCAAAACCAGTCTTCCTTGGACTACTGGCAATAGTTTCCTGCCCTTGCATAAACCACACGACACAGGTTCAGAGACCCCCAGTCCTTGCTCTGGTGCGAAACTGGACAAAGGAAAGGGGAGTGACCACTCCCTTGTCCACCACCACCCCAGCGGTGGTGCTCAGAGCTCCTCCAGAGGGTCCTGGGTTTTGGCATCTTGGATTCAAGGTTAGCAGGGAACTCTGGGAGCATCTGAGTGGCCAGTGCCAGCAGGTGACGTCAGAGTCCCCCCTGATAGGTGCTTACCTGGTTAGGTGTGACCAATCCCCTTTTCAGGGCTATTTAGGATCTCTCCTTTGGGTGGTTCCTCAGATTCGGATTGCAAGACACTAGCAGGAATCCTCTGCATCCTCCACTTCGACTTCCCACTGAAGAAACTGCATCTGGACCCTCCATGAACCTACAATCTGCAACAAAGAAGCAAGACACCTCCTGCATCATTGTATCTCCAGCTCCTGCCAGCAGCTGCAACAGTTTCCTCCTCTGAGCACAGCCCGTCTTCAATCTGCATCAGAAGTAAGAAGGAATCTCCCTTGGAGTAAAGGAGTCACTCCCCTGCTTCTGCAGGCACCAACTGCGACGACGACCGGCTGCGTGGATCCCCCCTCATGCTGAGCTGCGTGGATCCTGCATCACGGGTGGTGGACTGAAGTGGCCCCGACAGTCCTCTGTTCCAGCTGTCCCATTTTGGTGGAGGTAAAACCTTGCCTCCCCACGCAAGACAGTACCCCCGTGCACCGTGTCTTTTGCAGCTGCCAAGGCTTGTTGGCATCCTTCCTCCAAGTCCTTCGTGCATCTTGTAGCTCCGGCCCCCAGCACTCTATCCTGTGACTCACAGCTTCCTCAGTGGTTCTCCAGCGACATGGGAGCCTTTGTTGTAGTGCTGCCTGGGCCTCTTCTGCAACTTTCTTGTCCCCGTCCTGTGGTACTCCTGTGTTCGCTGCCTGGTCTTCTGTGGGCTCTCTGAGTTGCTGAGGGCCCCCTCTGACTCCTCTTTCTGGGTAGAGTCCACCTGGTCCTTCCTGGTCCCCGACAGCGCCATTTTCCGCTATGCGTGAGCTGTGCGTGTGCCAAGGCTTGTTAGCAGACTTAAACGAGGCAAACTCAACTGCAATCCTCCATCCAGCATGGGACATCACTTGCTCCCTCCAGGAACCTGACTTCGTCTTCTTGGGTGCAGTACTGACTTTTCTCAACCGGTGGTTCTCCTTTTGCACCTTCATCCCGTTTAGCAGGGCCTCATGTTCTTTATGGACTCTTCTGTGCTTCTTGGACTTGGTCCTCTTCTTCCACAGGTCTTCTTGTCCAGGAATCCACTGTTGGTGTCATGCAGTCTCTTCTGGGTTTTGCATAGTTCTTATTTTCTTCGCTATCTGTGTTCTGGGAAACTTACTGTGATTTACTCCTGCTTTCCTGGTCGCTGGGGTGGGTTGTGGTACTTACCTTTGGGTGTTCCTAATACTCCTAGCTCCCCTCTACACACTACACATACCTAGGTGGGGGACCGACATTTGCATTCCACTTTCTTAGTAAATGGTTTGTGCTCCCCCAGGCCCATTTCTAACTATTGTGATTTTTCACTAATTGCACTGTTTTCTAACTGCTTTTATTGCTATTTTTGCATACTAGTGTATATAATTTGTGTGTTACTTCCCTCCTAAGGGCATATAGTCTCTATAGTATTTTTGGTGTTCGTGTCACCAAAATAAAGTACCTTTATTTATGTAACACTGAGTATTTCTTTCATGTGTGTGAGTACTAAGTGTGACTACAGTGGTATTGCTGAGCTTTGTATGTCTCCCAGATAAGCCTTGGCTGCTCATCCACAGCTACCTCTAGAGAGCCTGGCTTCTAGACTCTGCCTACACTACACTAATAAGTGGTAACTGGACCTGGTATAAGGTGTAAGTACCATAGGTACCCACTACACACTAGGCCAGCCTCCTACATTCCATTGCACACTGTATGAGCAGTGCAAACCGCTCAAACTCGACTGTGCCCACATCAGGTATGGCACAATCAAAAGCACTTCTCCTAAGATACGTCAGTCATCCCTAAGGAAAATCCTCCCACAAACATCAAAAGCAAAATTAGTAGAGCCACCAACAACCTAAATTCAAAAGATAATGGGAAATAAAAGTATTTGGAGTGGACTATGTAGCTGCTCCACAACTTTCTTGCAGAGATACCCCAGCTTCTTCAGCCCATGCGGTAGCCACTGCTATAGTGTAATGCCTCTGAATCGCACATGGGATTTCAGAACCTGTCGAAATGGAAGCTCGGGATAAGGCCTGCTTGACCCATCTACGTAATGTTTCTGTAACAACTTTCTTCCCTCTGTTAACCACTCCATGGGACACAAACAGTGAGCTGGTCTCTTTAAAGAATTTCGTTCTTAGAATGTATATCTGCAACAATCTTGTTATATCTAAAAACACTGGAATGGTATCTTGTGAACTCTCATCTCCAATTGGCAAAATTATCTCTTTGACCAGATGAAACTGTTTCTGCACTTTCAGTCTAAACTTTGGGTGTGGGGTCAAATTAACCTCATCTGGAAGGTCCTTAAGGTGGGGGTAAATAATCACTAAGGGGGTCATTATGACCCTGGCAGAAGGCGGAGAAGCAGCGGTAAGACCGCCAACAGGCTGGCGGTCTTTTTTTTGTATTATGACCATTGCGGTTACCGCCATGGTCATCTGCCGGTTCTCCGTTCTGCCCGCCAGTGCGGAGACGACCGCCCGGCTGGAGACCTGGGTCTCCAGCCCGGCGGCCGTCACTATACCGCCAGCGGTATTGTGACCCGGCTTACCGCCGTGGATTTCCTGCGGTTGGAACCCCCATGAAATCCATGGCGGTAAGCACTATCAGTGCCAGGGAATTCTTTCCCTGGCACTGATAGGGGTCTCCCCCACCCCCCACCCCCATCCCAACTCCCTCCCCTACACCCCCCACCACCCCTGCCACCCCCCAAAGGTGGCAGGGCCCCGCTCCCCACCCCGACCCCCAACATCACATAACTAACACACACACGACACGCATGCAGGCACCACCAACACACACAAGCACACACACACGCACACACACCGACATACATGCCAACATACACACACACAGTCAGGCACGCACATCCACATACAAACATACATGCAAACATCCATACAGACATACCCACAGACATACACGCACTCATTCCCAAAACACGCAACACCCCGCAAGCATACACGCACTCACACACCCCCTCTACATACACAGACTGTAGGAAGTTGGCTCTGTATGCACTATTTCAAAGTCAGGAATAGTATGCACAGAGTCCAAGGGTTCCTCTTAGAGGTAAGATAGTGGCAAAAAGAGATAATACTAATGCTCTATTTTGTGGTAGTGTGGTCGAGCAGTAGGCTTATCAAAGGAGTAGTGTTAAGCATTTGTTGTACATACACACAGGCAATAAATGAGGAACACACACTCAGAGACAATTCCAGGCCAATAGGTTTTTGTATAGAAAAATATATTTTCTTAGTTTATTTTAAGAACCACAGGTTCAAATTCTACATGTAATACTTTGCATGAAAGGTATTGCAGGTAAGTACTTTAGGAACTTTGAATAATCACAATAGCATATATACTTTCCAAATAAAACACATATAGCTATTTTAAAACTAGACAGTGCAATTTTCACAGTTCCTAGGGGAGGTAAGTTATTGTTAGTTCTTGCAGGTAAGTAAACCACCTATGGGGTTCAAGTTTGGGTCCAAGGTAGCCCACCGTTGGGGGTTCAGAGCAACCCCAAAGTTACCACACCAGCAGCTCAGGGCCGGTCAGGTGCAGAGTTCAAAGTGGTGCCCAAAACACATAGGCTTCAATGGAGAAGGGGGTGCCCCGGTTCCAGTCTGCCAGCAGGTAAGTACCCGCGTCTTCGGAGGGCAGACCAGGGGGGTTTTGTAGAGCACCGGGGGGGACACAAGTTAGCACAGTAAGTACACCCTCAGCAGCACGGGGCGGCCGGGTGCAGTGTGCAAACACACGTCGGGTTTTCAATTGGAATCAATGGGAGACCAAGGGGTCTCTTCAGCGATGCAGGCAGGCCAGGTGGGGGCTCCTCGGGGTAGCCACCACCTGGGCAAGGGAGAGGGCCTCCTGGGGGTCACTCCTGCACTGGAGTTCCGATCTTTCAGGTCCTGGGGGCTGCGGGTGCAGAGTCTTTTCCAGGCATCGGGATCTGGTCGTCAGGCAGTCACGGTCAGGGGGAGCCTCGGGATTCCCTCTGCCGTCGTCGCTGTGGGGGCTCATGGGGGGCAACTCTGGCTACTCACGGTCTCGTAGTCGCCGGGGAGTCCTCCCTGAAGTGTTTGTTCTCCACAAGTCGAGCCGGGGGCGTCGGGTGCAGAGTTGCAAGTCTCACGCTTCTGGCGGGAATCGCAGTTGTCTTTAAGTTGCCTCTTTGGAAACAAAGTTGCAGTCTTGGGTGAACAGAGCCGCTGTCCTCAGAAGTTTCTTGGTTCTTCTAGAGCAGGGCAGTCCTCTGAGGATTCAGAGGTCGCTGGTCCTGGGGAAAGCGTCGCTGGAGCAGTTTCTTCAGAAGGGGGGGAGACAGGCCGGTAGAGCTGGGGCCACAGCAGTTGGTGTCTCCGTCTTCTCTGCAGGGTTTTTCAGCTCAGCAGTCCTCTTCTTCTTAGGTTGCAGGAATCTGAGTTCCTAGGTTCAGGGGAGCCCCTAAATACAGAATTTAGGGGTGTGTTTAGGTCAGGGAGGGCAGTAGCCAATGGCTACTAGCCCTGAGGGTGGCTACACCCTCTTTGTGCCTTCTCCCAAGGGGAGGGGGTCACATTCCTATCCCTATTGGGGGGCTCCTCCATCTGCAAGATGGAGGATTCCTAAAAGTCAGAGTCACTTCAGCTCAGGTTGCCTTAGGGGCTGTTCTGACTGGTCAGTGACTCCTCCTTGTTTTTCTCATTATCTCCTCCGGCCTTGCCGCCAAAAGTGGGGCCGTGGCCGGAGGGGGTGGGCAACTCCACTAGCTGGAATGCCCTGTGGTGCTGGAACAAAGGGGGTGAGCCTTTGAGGCTCACCGCCAGGTGTTACAGCTCCTGCAAGGGGGAGGTGATAAGCATCTCCACCCAGTGCAGGCTTTGTTACTAGCCACAGAGTGACAAAGGCACTCTCCCCATGTGGCCAGCAACATGTCTCGAGGGTGGCAGGCTGCTAAAACCAGTCAGCCTACACAGGTAGTTGGTTAAGGTTCGGTGCCCTCTGGGGTGTATTTTACAATAAAATGTACACTGGCATCAGTGTGCATTTATTGTGCTGAGAAGTTTGATACCAAACTTCCCAGTTTTCAGTGTAGCCATTATGGTGCTGTGGAGTTTGTGTTTGACAGACTCCCAGACCATATACTCTTATGGCTACCCTGCACCTACAATGTCTAAGGTTTGGCTTGGACACTGTAGGGGCACAGTGCTCATGCACTGGTGCCCTCACCCATGGTATAGTGTACCCTGCCTTAGGGCTGTAAGGCCTGCTAGAGCGGTGACTTATCTATACTGCATAGGCAGTGTGAGGTTGGCATGGCACCCTGAGGGGAGTGCCATGTCGACTTACTCGTTTTGTCCTCACCAGCACACACAAGCTGGCAAGCAATGTGTCTGTGCTGAGTGAGGGGTCCCCAGGGTGGCATAAGATATGCTGCAGCCCTTAGAGACCTTCCCTGGCATCAGGGCCCTTGGTACCAGGGGTACCAGTTACAAGGGACTTACCTGGATGCCAGGGTGTGCCAATTGTGTAAACAAAAGTACAGGTTAGGGAAAGAACACTGGTGCTGGGGCCTGGGTAGCAGGCCTCAGCACACTTTCAATTCAAAACATAGCATCGGCAAAGGCAAAAAGTCTGGGGGTAACCATGCCAAGGAGGCATTTCCTTACACAGACGCATACCCCCATGCACCCACACAACGCCCCCCTCCCCTAACGTACGATCGACTTACCTGTTCCGTCGATCCTCCGGGAGGGGATGGGAGCCATGGGGGCTGCTCCGCCGACACCACACCGTCAACAGAACACCGCCACGCCGAATCACAGGACGTGATTCGCTGGGCGGTGTTCTGTTGGCGTGGCGGTGAAGGTGGAACAACCTCCACTTTCCCGCCGCCCGCCAGTATGGCTGTTGGCGGCTCTCCGTCGGAAAAAGGACGGAGAGCAGCCAACAGTCATAATACGCCGAGCGGCAAACCGCCACTACTGGCTGTCTTCCGCACGGCGGTCCCTCGTCGGTCTTGTAAAAAGACCGCTGAGGTTGTAATGACCACCTAAGAGCCTAATTCCCTCAGTTTCCTTACTGAATTTATTGTTATCAGGAAGGCTAATTTTGCAGAGACCAGTGCTATATTAGCAGTCTCTATTGGTTCAAAAGTGGCTTTCTGCAAGCCTTTAAAGACAATTCATAAATCCCAGTCTGCTGCTGTAATAGTTGTCACTAGTTTCTTTAGGCTAAAGCTTTTTAAACGTTTTGCCACAAGGGGAATGACCTGTGAGATACCACAAACCATCTCTATAAAAGCTCCTAATGCTTCCTCTTGTGCTGCTAAGATGGCTGCTGCTAAAGCTAATAAAAAGCCATCTCTTAAAAACTCAAGATTTTGGGATGGAACACAAGACTTTGGTTTAATGTTCATAGAAAGACAACATTTTCCAAATGAGCCCAGTGCTTTGAGTATACCGCTAGAGTTGATGCTTTTCTTGATGTTTGATGCAATGTGCAACTTCTGAAGAACAGCCTAACCTTTGTAATGCTGCCTTATTGATTTTCATGCTGTCAGATGCAAACTTGACACTTGTTTGAGAGACAGGACTAGAAATTGAAGAGGCAGAGCACCCAACGGGAGTTGTTCAAATTGGTGTCCTGGTAGGTGTTTAAGCAGGGGAAACCATAAAAAAAAAAAATATTTATTATGTCTAATACAACAACTTGTTTCATTGACAACCGAGTCATTCCTTGCAGCACATATTTAGCATGAGCAGGGAAACCATGGTCTGCGTAGTCACAAGGCTGCAGTTGAAATCAACTCTGCATTCTACAACTGGACTTGTTGAAGGACCTTGGCTATCAATGGAATAAGAGTACACCCTGTGCCATGCAATTCATAGGACATCTACTACCTTCGGATCTCAAGTGTTGTTTCCTCCAAATCTGGATTGAAGGGGGAATATGGTAGTTTACCACATGTTTGGCTGAGTACTCTGCCCACTAAACTCTGAATAAGTACCTAAATTGGGCCTCTTGCATAAATCAATAATAAAACGTCCCTTGTTCTGAATGAAAAAGAAAATTTAATATGCTTTCGGAGGGAGCATGAGTGAAGGAGCAGTTCAAAGTAGGACGACAATTGCAATATAATATAAAACTAATGAGGAGATAAAAAGAGAAAATATCCTCATTCATGAGAAGATAAATGTAGCATGCATATGGAAGAATGCTTTCTTAAAAGAAACCAGAGTAGAGAGTAGGTAGATTATTCCACGCACAGGGGAGGGAGCAAAAAATCTTGGAGTATCCTCCATATAACCCTAGAATCCCATGCGACCTGGAGGTAGTCTTACGGGTACCTAAACAGAGGCCCAAACAGAGTCTGGTAGTGTAAATGAAGCATGTACAACTGATAAACAGTTGGAGTAACGTAATACAACCTGAGGTCTGCCAAAACCATTTGTCCAGGAGATCAAAGAATGACATTTATTTACTCTATTCGCTGTGACCACAACAGAGCTTGCACGGTTGAAGGGACACCTGTGTTAAGAATGAAGCACTGTAAATACCTAGTGAGGGGAACTGAAAAGAGCAGGATTCTACTAGTTTGCTGACGCGCACTTGAAAATTGAAAGAAAAGTTGAGCCAACAATCTAACAATTGAATACTGAGGTAAGAGTGAGAATACCAGCGGCAGAAAGACAAGACAGACAGGATTCCATCAGATATGAGTGAGGAAAGGCATAGGAGAAAACAAATGTTTTGGATTCCACATAAAATATATTCCCGTTTGTATAAGGACACTGCTTTAAGTCTGTGTTTGCCATCACTGAAGGGTCTCTTAGGTACTGTTCCCGGTTAGACAGACTTTTTTCTGTGCCTCTCTGAATCCCAAAACCCTGTTCAGTGCACTGCCTTACATTTTGTTGCGTCTCAGTCATACAATATATCACTTGTATTTATTATACCTTGTCCACCATAAGTGATACTAAAGGAAGCTTGCACCATGTACTTGAATTTTAGTCTGGGGCATAATGTGAGGCTGGGGTAGAGGCTGGAGATTTAAGTCAGCTAGAGAAAGAGGGTTACCACCAATTCTGGGAAAACAGCTTACTTGTGATGTTGGAACTTCATACATCGATCTGATTGAAGAGCTTGCATGTTGGCATTTTGAATGCATGGTAAGCATTGCATCAACAATGAGCTTGGCAGTGGTACTGCTTTATGTAAATTAGAACCAAGAAGCATCCAAGGCAGCTTGATGCCACCTAAGGTAATTCACGAAAGGCACCTACCATGCAGTGTGTAGGGGACATCAGTGTTCCCTGATGCAGCGTCATGTCCTAGGTGATGTAGAACTTTTTGTGGTAAAATCATCTTCCCTGGTGGAAAAAATAATCCTTGATTGTGTATTGCATGCTTCTGTGTAGCGAGCTAGGACAGCGTTTTCCTTTATTCGCTGCATTTGTGTTGTTGCTTGAATGTCAGTGGCCAATATGTTTGGCCAACAGTAGAATCAGTAGTTAATTCTACTTTGATGATTTCTTGTAATCATGTCTTCTGGTGTTCTGGGAACTGAGGGTACTGTAGTGCAGAGCTTGTGTGCAGAATGACTCCTTAACCTACCAGTGAACAGTGTGGTGCCTGTGGGGACATTTCATTTGAGACCAAGGCTCAGATGTTTAGTAAGAAATTACTGCGTCTTTCCACTTATGTTCCAAGTAATTGATCACCTTTGTTTGCCTCACTAGTCTAGTACATTTACAGCTGCTTCCATGAATGTTGTACCTGGTAAGGATTAGTCTCTGTTCCTCTCATCACCTTTGCTGACCTTTATATCAATACCGTTGTTTCCAAACTGAATCCACTGTGGCTTTTTACCCTGACAGGTGCCCTGCTGCAGCAGGTGTGGAAGAGCAGGCTCAGTCATATCCTTAGCGCCCCCTCTAATAAAGGACATACGCACTGTCTCTAAATGATTATAAGGATGGTGATGTACTGCATGAACTGGTTGCCCCTTACCCTGCACTCTGCTAGTTTATATAATCTATGTTTTCATGGATTCTCAAAATGGTATTGTGAGAAATTGGGTTGTTGGTTGGTTTGGTGGGGAGGTGGTGAAACCCTACTCAAACAACAGCCACAATTCTTGTCAGGATGTACCACAAAAAGGTCACTAAATGAACCAGTGCTTAACACTCTGGTTGTATGGCACAAAAGCAGTCAGGCTTAACTTAGAGGCAATGTGTAAAGTACTTATGCAGCGCACAAACAGTAATAAAGTGAAGACACAACAAAAGAAAAATCCCACTCTAATTTAGAAAAATAAGAGTAAAATTCAATGCATTATTTGACACCAAAACAACAAAAAATTCAATCAGTAGACCCGGCGATATACAATTTTAAAGATTAGGCTAAATAAAGCACGGTCATCTAGTTGCCCTGGACTGGGTGAAAGCAAGAAGTTGAGTCTGACCGCAATGGAGAGCAGGCTGAATACAGGGACTAGGTTAGTCCAGCTGAAAAAGTTACAATCTAAAGACCAGTGCTAAGTTTTCCATTTGTGGTGCAGGAAGCTGGAAGGAGCAGGGAAAACGTTGTGGATGGGTGTCGCTGTAACACGTAGGCTGTGTCACAGATGGTCATCTCTGCAGCGTGAAGATCCTGGTATTATGGATGGCCGTTACTGGTGTTGCGTGGTCATTGCAGGCTGTTGATGCTGTAGCGCAAAGTGCAGATCTTGTGTTTCCGGTTCTCATTGTAGTGCGAAGAGTCAGGTTCACCGGAGCTTTGCGTTGGCATGGACGGCAGATTTTGGTGTGGACAGGCCTGTTCACAGTCTGAATGTCCGGGACCTGAGGGACACCTCTTGGAGATCAGGAACTCACTCCAGCAGTACTCAGGCAGGTCAGCTGAGCAGTTGCAGGGAGTCCATTGGAGGCTATAATGTCCCTTTAACTCAGAACAGGAGGTCAGTCAGCTGACCCTTGGAGTCACTTTAGTCTGGGATGAAGAGTGCAGATCCAGTCTTCCTTTTCAGCAACCACGGTAGACCTCTAGTAGTAGGGTGTTCTTCTTCTGTAGTATTCACAGGTCTAGGAAAGTACTTAAGAGTGGCTCTGAGGGTTTCCTTTTTATGCTTGTTTCCTGCTTTGAAGTGGGAGAAACGTCTGGGGTTTCCCCCTACAGAGGTGACTGGAAATGCCTGCCTCCCTACCCTGGCCCAGTCTGTTGTGGGGCACAATATGCTAGTGTGGAGTCCTTTGTGTGTGAGCTGAGCCAGTGCCTTCAAAGAACAAGTGTTGTAGGTGACGCCTCTACCCCCTCTCAAGTCAGAGATCGCCCATGCTGTCAACACGCTGCCAACACTCATACCTGACAACTACACCTAGTCACAGGACCCAGGAGTAGGCTTCAGGAACCAAATGGGTAGGACAAGAAAATGGCAGCTTTTTAAAAGTGGCATTTTCAGAATTATGACTTAAAATCCGACTTTACCACTAAAGGGGGGTTTAAATTATGATTCGTAAGACACTAAATATGGCTTTCCTAACTGCACCCAATATCAAGAGTTATCACTCACTAAATGTAATAAGGTAACCTAATGTTATCCTATGGGAGAGGTAGTCCTAACTGTAGTGAAAAATGAATTTAGGCGTTTTCACTACCAGGGCATGTAAAACTTAAAAGTACATGTCCATTCTTTAAATACACTGCATCCTGCCCCTTGGGCTGTTTGAACCTACCCTAGGAGTGACCTGTGTATTAGGAAAGGAGGCTTAGGCCTTGCAAAAGGTTTATTTTGCCAGATTGAAATAGCAGTTTAAAGCTGCACACACAGGGTGCAATGGCAGGCCTGAGACATAGCTAAAAAGGCTATTTATGTGGGCCACACAATAAGTGCTGTTTGTCCACTAGTACCACTGGGTACATGTAGTACCACCTTACTAGGGACTTACAAGTACATTAAATGTGCCAATTGGGTGCAAGCCAGTTTTATCATGTTTAAAAGGAGAGAGCACAAGCACTTTAGCACAGGTTATCAGTAGTAAAGTGCACACAGTCCTAAAGCCAACAAAAATGGTTTCAGAGAACTGCAGGGTAAAGGCAAAATGTTGAGGGTTACCCTGCAGCGAGGGCCAAGTCCAGCAGATATATTTTGCTCTTCATCACCCCTGAATCAGGCCTAAGCATTCATCACTTTGTTTTACTTTTGTTTCCAGACGCAGACCATGAATTACGTGGGACAGTTAGCGGGACAAGTATTTGTTACGGTGAAGGAACTTTACAGAGGACTAAATCCTGCTACCTTGTCTGGATGCATTGATGTCATTGTTGTACGCCAGCCAAATGGCAATCTGCAGTGCTCCCCATTCCATGTGCGCTTTGGGAAAATGGGGGTTCTACGCTCTAGGGAGAAAGTGGTAAGTAAACAAAAGCCAAACTGTTCTATTTACTGTAAAGTGTATTGCACTGTGCTATTCATTTGGGCTCCACTAAAGTTAATTTGGTATGAACATGTTTGCTATATTTTATTTGTTTGAGGTAGTGCAGAATATGAAGGCTTTTTACCAATACCCCTTCAAGAGGTAGCAAATCAACACTGTTCAGGTTTAAGACTGGGCTCTGTCTCTCAGAATGGTTCATACTGAGAACACTGCACTCATAACCAGGCATAGTTATGGATACCCTTTATGAAACAAGTCCATCCACTTAGTCCATACCATCCTCTGCCTTAGCCAAGTACAACGGCTTCCCTTTGCAGGGCAAAAACAGCCGCTTAATCCCGGCAAATTTATTGACCAGCCTTCTAAAAAAACACAGAGACGCACCACATTCTAATATTATACCAGCCATGTAACTCCATTCAGCATTTCACCAGCCTTCAGTCAAAGCAGCTCCTGAAGCATGGCTCCTGCCTCACTCGCTTTCTCCAACAGATTTGCACTCTGAATTCTTGCTAGCGTCACCTGTCTGACCACTTTCAATTTTAAGATGATGAATGTATGTGTTCGCACCCCCTCCCCACCACCATTCCAGGTTGGTACTGAGAGCCACAGACAGTTGTTTTCCAAGTTCCCCCTCGTCCAAATGCTAATCACTGACATGCAACTTCAGTTAAATCTAACTATGAGTTCATGCGTATTTTTTCCTCCTCAAAGGGTACTCTGTGCTAAAGTGTATTGTTACATTAATTATTACTGCACTTCCTGCGTACCTAACCTACAATAAACATTTTGATACCCACTAAGATGTAGAGACCAGGCTGTCCAAGGAGGGTTAGGTGAACAATAACATACCTGTTTTTATTAAAACCATTTTTTTTTTATTTAAAAAACTCATAATATTCTGAACCTTGGTATATAAACGTTAGTAGCTCATGTTTGTCAATCTAAAATAAATTCTAATCAATTTGTATCAGTTATGTTTTGGTTAGATTGATATGACTGAAAATTACAGGTTTGGTGGGCAGAAAATGCTGCCCGCCAAACTCCTGCGTTCAGGAGACCACCAGTGCGGTCTCCTTCCTGCGGACACTATGTTGAATATCCACTGGGTCAGCGGGCGGAAACAGAGTTTCTGCCTGCTGGCCCAGCGGTAAACAACCCACAACATTGATTCCGGCTCGTAATTGAGCCAGCGGCAATGTTGTGGTGCGTCAGGTGCAGCAGCAGCACCAATCGCGCTTTTCATTGTCTGCTTGTCCGACCACCACCGCTAGGTCCTCCCTCTATGAAGCTTTTTTGAGGTCCAAGGACTTGGGTGGCTCTTGCTACTCGCCCTCTCATCCGACCTTTTAGCGGTTCTTCTTTGATGGCGTCTTCTCCCTCTTCTTCTTATTCCTGGCCTTCTCCAGAGTATAACAAGGACATTGAGTCTCTGATGGCTGAGGCTGTGCCCAGGTCCAAGTTGCTTCAGAAGTCTAATCAGTTGGCGTTGTTCAGGTATCTTGGGGATAACCTCCGTATCCCTATGGAGGATGACGTTCCTGGTCCTAGCTCGGGCCTTTTTCAGCAGTTTTATTCCTGCCCTCTGGCTTATTTGGCTGTCAACAGGGAGGTATTGGATCTTCTCCTTCGTGAGTGGTGGGATCCTGAAAAGGCTGATCTGCCTAAATTTTTGTTGCACCTTTATCTTTTGGCCAAGGGCTATCTTGTGTTCTCTTCCTCCCTGAAAATTGATCCCCTGCTTTCTCACCTGGCTGGCCGTCCTTCTATTATGCCAGAGGAAGTCCCTATTTCAGATTTTGTTGATCATCGAGTGGAGGCTTCTTTGAAGAAATGTTTCTCTGGTTTAAACCTTGGCCTTCGGGCTGCTATTTACGCGGTTTGTGCCTCTCAGTCCCTGGTTAAAGATTTCCATTCTTTCACGGCAGCGATCCAGGATGGGGTGGAATTCTCCTCTTTTTCTTCTTCTATGGAGACTCAGGCTAAGTTTCTGGCAAATGTTTCTTGTGATGTGTTGAAAGCTTCTGCTTCTGCCATGGCATCTTCAGTTTCTGCCCACCGCCATGTCTATCTCCACGATTGGAGTGTGGACTCTGCTCAAAAGTCAGAAATGTTTTGTTCCCACTTGGCAAAGGCATGTTTCAGACGCCTGGGTTCTACAGATCATTTCAGATGGTTACTCCCTTGACTTTGTTTCTTCTACGGGCACAGTAGAGTCTTTGACGTCCTCCTCCAATCTTCCTGTGCTGTACCAAGAAATTGCAGACCTCAGAAAATGGGCTGTGGTACGTGTGCCTGTGGAGCTAAGCTCCGGTCTTCTCAGTCCCAAAACTTGCAGGGAAGGTCAGGCTCATTTTCAGTCTTGTTTGAACCTGTTTTTGAGGAAAGCTCACTTCAAGATGGACACTCCACAGTGCATTATTTCCCTCATTCGCCCCAGCGAATTGTTGGCCTCCTTAGATTTGAGGGATGCTTACCTCCACATTGGCATTGCTCTGTCTCATCAGTGGTTTCTTCGCTTTTGTGTGGGCGGTGTCCACTGGCTACCTCTTCCAGAGTGCTCACCAAGGTGACAGCCCCTCTGGTGGCTTATCTTCATAGTTTTGGGGTGATGAATCATCCCTACCTGGACGATTGGCTTCTCCATCACCCTGTGCTGTCTGTACTCCAATCTCAGATTGTGCTGGTGCAAGACTCTGGATGCCTTTGGCCTGTTTGTGAACTGGGAGAGGTTGCATCTGACTCCTACACAGGATCTGCAGTTTATCAGGCCCGTTTCCAGATGGCAGAGGATTTGTCAGCCTTCCTCTGGACAGAGCGCAGCGGTTGCGCAATCGTCTGTATCTGGACACAAGAGATCTGGCACCTGTTTGAGATTGGCTATGTCTTCCGGGTCACATGGTAGGTTGCCTTTGATGTTCCCTGGTTTTGTCTCCTGCTGCATTCTGGGTTGCGTTTCTTCATTGTATTTCTTTTTCTTTCTGACATCCTGCATCTTTGTCATCCTGTGGGCTCGGCTGGCCTCTCGTTTGTCATCTGCTATCTCATTGGGTGCCTTGTCTGCATTAATCTCCTGAAACATCTGGTGCTTGCTGCAGTAGTGGCTCGATCCCCTTCATTTGGCCAGGGACTTTCCTCTTGCCCTGCCCCCTCCCAAAGTGGTTACCACAGATGCCCTCATGCTAGGTTGGGGAGGGGCTACCCTGGGCACCCTTTCCATTAAGGGACTGTCGCATCCACAGGAGAGTAGGCTTTCCTCAAATTGGAGGGTATTGAAGGCGGTCTTGCTAGCTCTGCTAAATTTTTTCCCTTGCTGAAGGGCCAGGTGGTGCTGGGGCGGACAGACAACACTGTAGCCAAATCCTTTATCAACAGGCAGTCTGAGATTGGTTCTCGGCCTCTGGCCTCTCTTGCATTTTAGGTGGGGAGTTGGGCGGAATCTCGCCCTCTCTCCCTCGCAGCCACTTACATTCGGGGGAGGGACAATGCTTGGGCAGACAGACTCAGCTGGGTTTTTCCTTCTTCCCTAGAATTCTGTCTGGCTCCAGATATTTTCGCCCAGATTTCCCACCGATCCAGATTCTAAAGGGTCCTCAGACCCCTCCCATTCCTCTGCTGTGTCTGGCTAGTCTAAATAATACTCAGACAATGATCTGGGCTGAATTGGCTCCGTCGGAGTCAACGTCGTATGACGTCGCTCCGGATCATCTGGAATAAGGATGGGGCTGCCACCGGTGGGTGCCGTTGGAGGAATCGTCGACGTAGGACCCGGTGCCGAAGGAGGTCGACTGTGAGAGACCGCCGCCGGTCCGGATCTGGTATCGGATCCTGGGGTCTCCAACGGCGCTGAGGCCGAAGCTGTCGGTGTTGAATCCGAAGGGGCCCCTGCTGACCCACCCGAGGGTGCAGCCCGCTCAAAAACGAGACGCATGGCCTCGTAAAACTCTTTTTATTTGAGCGGGGGTCGATCCGGTCCCCGGAAAGGGGGGGAAGACGCAGAGTCGACCCTGGTGACTGCTCCGCAGAACCGCGCTCGGGAACGTCAACCTTCCCTAGACGCCTCGTCTGCCGACGGGTTTGACGAAGACGAAGTCCGCTTGGACTTCTTCTTCTTCTTGTGCCTCTTACCTTCGGATGACCTCGAATGCGAGGAAGAGGACTTGGAGCGAGCGGTGCCGCAACCTCCTCATACTGCGGGACCGTGACCTCCATGTAGACAAACCGTCGAAGCAGGGTAGCTCTTTCCAAAACTGCGCTTAACCGGCGCGGAAGGAAAAGAACTGACGTACGCGCGCCGAGACAGCGTCTATATAGACAACCGTGACGTCATAGGCGGCTCCGACAACGCACGTGGATCCAAACGACGCCGCCCGACGGCGCGCGCGCATGGTACTGCTCAGAAAAAACTCCAGATTCAAAGCTGACGCCAGGGAATTCTAAGGTAAGGAATCTGCAGCTAGATAGAGTCTCTACCAGATACCTCGTTACCGAAGGTAAGTAACTTGTTCTTCTGCAGTATCCAGAGTTTGTGGCATTTGTTTTTTGGGAACCAGGTTGTTCTGAGTTTGCTTTGGTATATCCTCATATATGTACGTTTTGGGACGAGAAATAGAGTTGAGGAGGTAATAAATGTATTACTTACTGGTAATTCTCATTACTCCGAATACCTTATTTCTCATACCATTACATACGTCCCACCTTCCCCCTTACTTCCTGGGTCACAATCTGTTCCCTTTTGTTCATGGGCTTGGGATATACAGGATGTCTTCTGGGCTCTATGCCCTTTTATATCCAGAACGGGAAAAGGGTGATTAGAGATTGAGGGGTGGGGAGGTAGGAGGGGCTTTATGCCACAATCTTTTGATTGGTTATGGCTAGGGTACGTGGGTCTGAGCAGAGGTGGAACACCTCAGATGTGTAAGTATTGGTACAAGAAATAGGGTATTCGGAGTAATGAGAATTACCAGTAGGTAATGAATTCATTAAACAGTACTACAGCATACCATATATACATTTTAATTTGTGTATGGTGACAGTTGTTTTTTTATCAGGCTTTCTCCCTTTAATATTAAGAGTGGGGGCACTATCATTGAATGGACTCCTTATTTCCCAGCCGGAGTAGCTCCCCTGCTTAGTAAGTGATATGCTTGATTGGTGATCCTTTCCCCCGCTTGAGGAGGGGCACTAGGGTGAAGCATGCCACCTTCAAAAAACTACACACTGGGTCCAATTATTTTTACCATATCACTTTGATATAAAAGGAGCATATACAGACCTTATGACTTGTTCTTTTACACTTCAAATTATATGTGTTTTAGGTGGATATCGAGATTAATGGAGAATGTGTGGATCTGCACATGAAACTGGGAGACAACGGAGAAGCTTTTTTTGTCCAGGAAACGGAGAATGACCAAGTAAGGCAATGCATTGTTTGTAAATGAGTCTGTGAATAATACTGCTATTGTGCCATAGCAAAACTAAACTAGACTTTAATTGTCAGTTAAGTCACTATTCAGCACAAGACTGCTTCGGGTTCAGTGCGGAAGAACAATCACTTTATATGTATTGAGTAATCAAGGCGCAGTGGAGGCGGTTCCTGTTCCCCTCAGGGTTTATATACTAATGGAGTAATTATAGGGATTCAGAACCAGCTGGATGTGAGTGTTGGCAGGTACACAGGTAATTTCCAAGTTGATGCGCACGGGGAGGGGTTGATGGAGGGTACTTTGCAATTGACTCCAAGGTTTTTGGAATTATGTTTTTCTATAAACGATTGTAACTCTTTCCCCAGAAGGGCCCATGGATAACAGTTGCTGACGGATATGAGAAATAGTGCAAATTGTACAATACAGGCAAACGCATAAATAGTAGCTAAGACGTAGGTTTGTTGCAGCAGTTTAGGGAGGATAAATAGATTTTTTTTCATTTTATATTCTGTACCATCATTTTTTTAAATTAATGCACTTAGTTAATTCCTTAGCCTCGTGGTTCTGGTTGGAGGATCAATGTGCAGACTATTGCTTAGAACATGTCTGCAAGTTGTAAGTCTTCCCACAGAAGAACTCAGAGGGGTATTGAATCTTGGTTAGTACAAGAAGTGTCGTCAGGAGGTTGTTTATTACCGTATGGAGGGCTGGTCATGCGGCATTCATTTGCAGCTAACCATATTGTGTTCGGTGAATCATGTGTTTAGGTACTTTGTTGGTTGTGTGGCATTTGATAGGTTTATTCGTTCTGTATTCTGTCATTTTGTTGTGTGTGTAGCATTTAATGTGTTTTAGGCTGATTTAAAGTGATGATGAGGGCAGAAAATGGAAAGAGGGAACATGAGATAAAGGACTCAGAAAGACAGAGTTGTGTTGTTACCACTTGTGTCTACGAGCTCTGCGACCCCTCACAAATATACTGATTGGAAGTAAGTATGTTAACTGAGCACCCTTATGTTGAAACTTGAAGCTTTAAGGACCTCTGCAGTGAATGTGAGCTGTGCGCAGGTGAAGTGGAAGTGAGTGCTAGTGCACATGCAGGCGGGCACACATGACACATTGTGTTGGAGTCAGATTTGTAATAATTGTGTTTGTGGTGGAGATAGAGCTTACTGTATTGAGATGGTACTGGTATGCAGGTGTCTTGCCTACTTTGTGATGAAAGATGTGTACAGACTAGAAAGTCGTTTCTCAGTGTTAAGAAATATGGAGCACCAAGCCTGTGGACATTGTGAACGGTAGGAGGGGCTTTGAAAGTTCTCAGGCAGCAATCTGAGTGATGCTGGTGCTATGACCAGCACAAATCTAATCCTCAGTTAAGTGATTCGCACTGACCCTTTTTCATCAGAGGGAACACTGTTTGTGCATCATTCCTAATTTCCAGTAACTATGAACTGAGTGGAACATAACTCACTTGTTCAATCAGGGACCAATTTGCTGTGTCATTTATGCAGATTTCTTCTTCATAAAAATTCCATGCTTACACTCTCAACTACTTCTTTTCTGATACCATGCAAACAATATAGGGTTGAAATGCTGGCAACATTACTGCTAATTAGATGAGATAAATCTTGGTTTAATCAAGCATGTTGGATAATATAAAACTGATTTTGTGCCGCCATCCTTTTTTTCCTTTATATTAGTAATCTGTCTTGCTCAGGACATTTAGGGCCAGATGTATCAAAGGGTTTTTCCCATTCTGTGTCAATGGGAAAATGTCTTCGTACATATGGCCCTTAATGTTGAGTTACAATGCATTTGTAGCGTGTGAACCTCTGTAACGTACATACATTGCTTCTACTAACATGCAGATATGAAGTGAACATACAGAGTTGGGTATTACCTGTGAATTTGAGGTAGCTGAAACAAAAAAGCATTTAACTCGTCTTCATGGAAAAGAACGTAAAAAGTAGGGGATGGTCTTGTGGACCAGAAACAGTGCGATGAAGGCAATCCAAGTATTTACACTCTTGACTTTTTAAATATTTCCTTCCAGCGGAACAGGAACATGGTGCAACATTCTTGCAGTGTTTAGGAAGTCTCCATCTTACTGTACATTCGCATAATTACTCATTTATTACTCATTTATTGCTAAAGTAACACTCCAAGTTTTCAATAGTTATTTAAAAGAAAATGCAGGCCTACAGACCAAATGAGGCCGTAGTTTGACTACATTAAGTTTCCTTTATTATAAACTAATTAATGTACTAAACACAACAAGCCCAACCTGTACTTCTGATTAAGTAAAGGTCAATATTATAGGTTGCCACATCAATAATACTTTATAGATTCACCTCAGTAGACACTAATCAGGGGTAGTGATCCAGGCTGCATTCTAGAAAACCTACTTATAGGAATATCTACCACAATACCACACTTGATTTACAGAGGAAATGCACTCCACTTCTTGTGGCACAGCACCTTCCAAATCAGTTGAAATGTTTACATCATCACTGCTTGGTTACCCTCACTGTTCTGAATGTAAATATGGAAAACAGCACACCATTTGATTTTTCTTATTCCCAGATGTAAATATTTGCTTCAGGCGGGATCTCTGTCTTCACTGGAGCTGCTGCTGTGGCACTAGGCGCAGATCTAGTGATGGTCGCTCTGCCCAAGCTAGAGACAGGCACCTTTCACTATGACCTGATGGGCCTAAGAGCCAGCTGAGGTACCATTTTTGGAAATCCATCACTTCCCCCTCAACTCTGAGTAATGCTGAGAACAATGAGTGTGGTGGCGCAGGAGCAACACTGATTTACGGTGGTCCTGCTGTTCTGCCCATATCTCAATAACCCCCCTAAGAAATGAGACAGTACCTCGAAGGAAATAGTGATTGTCCAAACTTAAAGCAGAAGAGAGCTGCTACATACAGCCTGAGCACGGCATGGCTGATGAGGAACATCATCATCCTAAATGATTTCTCAATCATAAAAATGAAAGCTGCATCCAGAAGCCACTGCCAGCTGCTGATGTTACGAGAATTGAGAAGAAGGCAAGAAGAGCTCTGGTTAAGAGTGTGGTTTACTAGTGATGATGTTAACATTTCGTGAGGTGTCTGTGTGGTACTCACCACTTAGTGGAGGCTTCATTTCCATAACCTGTCCTGTAACGTGACACTAATGAGCAGGTGCCAGGCTCTTCTTGTGGAAAGAATGCATAAAGATTGACATTAAAGATACTTGTGTTGCCAGCAAGATCCGGCATTACTACTTTCTGAAATTCTTACTCCAATGTGGCAACTTCAGAACTAGCCTATGCTTTCTAGAATAGCTCAGTTAAAATGTGTAGTAAACAATGTAGAAATACAAAATGAGAACTCACTTAACATTCAAGCGTGGCATAAAGTTAAGGATTTAGGGGGCTTCAAGCTGGCACAAAAATAAAATTGTAATTGATGAATACAATGTTGGGTCGTGTAGATGGCTCGTGCCGTTGTCACGGGTTCCGTGCAATGGAACGAGCACCGGGGAGAATGTGGAATGCGGGAGGGTTGGCAGTTGTGGAGAAAGGTTGGTGCGGGAGGAACGGGTGAAGGAGCTGTTATACGCATTTACTTGAAAATAAAGGATTTACCACATGTCCACGCCCCGACTTTTCATACAACATAGCAGCACTTGTAAGTCACATATGTGAATCCGCATTCCCATAATACACTATCAATCATTAAGGTGTATAGGTAAATTAATCTATGTTCCTAGACTAAAATGGCAATGTTTGCTTCCTCTATTGGGCTGGTAAGCATGAAAACCTGATTGAATTCAGTATTGAAACCTTTTATAGTTCTAAGAGTCAAATTCTGTTTGTTAATCTTACAAGTTCCACATTCCTTAAATCTGAGCAAGAACTGTGGTGAACCCATTTAAGTCTGTATTGGTTCACAGGCGATTCGGTTAGCCTGTGCCCCCATCACCTAGTGACTTTTAACCTACTTAGCTTGTTCTGTTTTTGCCCCTTTATTTTATCATGTATTTTAATAATTTTAAGATGGTTGCCATTATGTATAGTTATAGAAATGTTTTGATTTACGTTATCAGTGCCACACTGTGAAGATCAGCATCATGATCAAGTGATGTATGTAGGTATTAACATCATGTCCCTTTCTCACTTACGTGTGATAGGAGCATAATGTACACTTGTTTGGGTTTGTTTATATAATTGCCGCCACAAGTCTGCCTCCTTATCAGTTGTATTGGGAACATACATACCTGTGTCAGGGGTCCTGCAGGATCTGTGTAAATGCCATCTATGCTGCACGTCACCTTGCTGCAGAACTCAGCCCTTGTGTCACCACGGAGTCTGACCTAGAGACATCATTCTAAGGTAACGAGGGTTGGGGGTTTTTTATGGACGTGGTACTGGCAGATTAGTTGTATCATACCTAGCCCTCATTGGGTTAGAGATTAGGTTCTCTTTGCTAGGGATTTTACATCTCATGTTTGTTGTAAGGTGGTGGTTTTTTTTTGTATTTACAACTCGCTTCTTCACAATTATGCTTCTTTTACTGTTCATTATCCTAATCATTGCAGCTCTTGCATTTTATCGCAGATTGCAGTTTTTTTCAGTAAATATTTTGAAAACCCTCTGCATCTCCTTGATTGCCTGTGTGTGATTGAGACTTATTAATTACTAGCATGAGAAAAGGATTACTTCCGTTCCACCACGACTTCCCTGAGATGTCGCAATCTAGAGTCCATGCACAAGGCTGCCAGAAATCACCTTACTGTTATAATTTTTTGGTGAGGTTCTGCTTGTGAGCCAGAGGGTTGTGGCGACAGTTGCAACTTGTTGTAGGAGTGACTTAGTCACCTACAAACAAAAGTGCTGTCTTCCCTAAACCAGGAGTATTGCCTAGAAGCGAGAATCCAACTACGACAGACAAAGGCTTAAACATGGCTCCGACTGAGCATGATGGCCAAGCCAAACAAGTTAACCAAGGGAGACAGGCTCGTCTTAGAAAATGTGTTCATACTTAGTCGTCTGATACAAACGCAAATCAAATGAGCACATAAAGGTGTCAGTTAAGTGCTGTATAATATGCTTATTGCCTGTAGCAGTTGTGGCTGCATGTCAAATAAAAAGCGTGACACACTGCAATATAATTGAGAACAATTAGATTTTTTCCAGTAGTATACTCTATATGTCAGCAATACTCATTTGGATAATTACTATTGCTGAATGCAGGAAATAATGCACAGCTTGCGTGAATAACCCGTTTTCTTCTGAACTGAGTAACAATGTTGTGCCATCGAGCATGTTGACATCTTCGTGAATAATACCAAGAGCACAAGTTTTACACTTCTTTGTATTAGCAAACCTCAGCCATTAAGAAACTGCTTTCCTTTGTACTGGGGATTTAGATCTCTGTTCTTAATCGCCTCGGTGTTGCTAGCTCTACAAACCCCCAAAGGACCATATTTGTTCAAAGTCTATCCAGGCAAATCCCAAAGGAGTCTGTGTTACTGGTTTGTGTACTTGAAGTCATGAGAACATTTACACTGACACTCTCGGCTGGCTCTGAACTTGAGTCTGATGTATCAAAGGTTTTTCCCATTCTGTGTCCATTGGAAAGTTTGTTAGTAGATATAGACCATGTTTCTTCAGCTCTTTGTAACCCATTGCCTTTTCCTCTGTTTACACCTGCTCGTGAGGGTACACCCAAGGTCTTTACTTCGTCTTTAAGATAATAATGGCTGCCATGCACGATAATGTTTTGTTATCCTAAAGACAGGTTTAAACAACGAAAGGGAAATACTGGCATTTGATTATTGTTGTGTTTGTGGCCTGGCATTTATTTGAGTCCCTGATGCTGAAATCAGCAGCCACATTAATTTCACCTTTTGCAGCAGAGCTAATCTCTATAGGACTAAAGTAAAGAACACCAGGCCTGGAGTAATGTAGGGGAGAACATGAGCAGAACTTTGCTTGCCTCAACTAGCTATTACATTTCACTACTGAGTATAAGCAAGCAGCAAATGTCTGGCACTAGATGCTAAATATGGTCATCTTACATTGACATACACTTACACAATCTCAGTATGTTCGGAATCTGATTAATTTGCACGTTTGAGGTCAATTCAGAAAAAGATCCGGACTAATAAATACTCGGGTAGCTGCTGAAACTGGTTATTCTTGTAGATATGAGGCTGTGTGGGTAGAAAAGAGTGTTCAGAAACATTGGAAGCAGAATATCAAGCAGTAAGAGCGATGGATGGTATTTTCTCTCTTCTCATTAAATGACCTAAGTGCAGTGGGCATGTCCAGATCTGAGTGAGGTCAATATTAATTTTCTGTGAGTAGTTATGTCTCAGTTCAGTATTAGGTGTGGCGTACTGATGTCTTTCCAGAGCTAAGATATTCCTGGAGGTAAGACACAACTACTCACAGGGAAATAGTAGTGAACCAGTTCCTGAATATGGAGCACTCGATGGAATTGCATTGCTGCATCTCTCTCCCCGATGCAAAAAGAACAATGGTTATGATTCATTGTAAAGTATTCCACAGTTCTAAGGCACTGATACCAAAACAAATATTGGAACTTGGAGAGCGTTGGGGGCCGAGGTTAGTTCCCATCTTGTTGTAATTGGCTAATAGTAGGTCCCCATGGTGTTACTCTTGTAGTTGATGATTTTTAAATTTTTGATGTTCATATGTCAGTCTGATTGATTTGCTTTTAATGTTTTTCCTTAGGAATTCATTCCTTCTCATCTGGCTACATCCCCCATTCTCTTAGAGGGACTGACACTAATTGAAGCCCAGCTGAAAAGGAACTCTATAGACAGAGTGAGAAACATGGACACTGCTGGGTCTTCACAGTCCTCCGCCACCACACACACGTCCCAGAGTGGAACAGAGAATTCAAACCTATGTGGCTCTGTGAAAAAAAGACGGCGGAAGCGGCGGAAATCGAAACTAGACAGTATAAAGAGAGACGATAACAGAGACACCACTGAGGAAGAAGACATGTTTCCTATCGAGATGAGTTCAGACGAGGAAAACGAGCCACTGGACCATGGAAGGTACAACTTGTTTGTTTTGATGCCGGATTTATGATCTCTGTTGTATAAGAATATAATACAAAGAGGCTTGTTGTATATCCATAATCGAATACACTTTCACAAGATACCATTTATTGTATGAAAGACACCACGGTATGCAAAACAATGTTTGTTTCAGCCAAAAGGAAGTACTTTGTAAGAGATGTTACCAGATTTCCACATAGAGTAGCAGCCTTTAGTGGAACTGCACCTAGACAGCTTTTGTAACATGAGGAACTGTTTTTTTACCTGAAAACAAATTGACACCAGAGAAGAAATTATCTATAAAACATAAGCCATTCTGACCTGACTTTATGGCCTTTCTAAGAATGTAACTGGCAGGAAAGTAGGACTAAGTCTGTTTGATTATTTACATAAGAATTATGAAAAGTCAGGCAAAGCAGGGTTTCTCATTTTTGGCTGGATGACTACACTGTATTTTTTGGAGGTTAAATTAGGTGCCACTTTTATTGACTCAGGTATGGAATAAAGGGGAGGTGGCAGCTCAGATGTCAGTTTGGTACCAACCATGATGAGGCCCGGACTTTCTCCAGTCGCCACTTATTAATCTACATATAATAATCTTGTGTATTTTTAAGAGTGCTTCATACCACAGTTTTGCCATCTCATCTGTCGGCACCCTAATTGACCTGTGCTATCTTAATGGTACTCAGTTTAGTGATTCTGGAAAGACGTTTTGCCGGTGCGGCCATGCTGGGATACAAACTATTGACATGCAGGTATCAAAATTAAGGCAGAAAACGTTTTCTGGCTGAGCCATATTGCTGGCACAGTAGATGGACTTCCTGAGGGAGATAGAGGTTTTATTCCTATGTTGACATGCATGTGGTAAACTAAACGTTACTTCGTGAAAGGCACTTGCATCAGAATTATCACGCACACCATCGGTAGTTTAGATAATACTAATGCTCCATTTGGGGTAGTGTGGTGGAGCAGTTAGCCTTATCAGAGGGTAGTGTTACGCATTTGCTGTGCACACACAAGCAATAGGAGAAACACACACTCAATGTCTTAACTCCAGACCTATAGGTTTTTATATTGAAAAATATATTTTTTAAATTTATTTCTAGAACCCCAAGATTCAGTTTGCAGGTGAGTACATACAATGAAAGGCACTTTGCTTAGTATTACTTAGAACGTAGAATGGAATCCACAATGTATACAGTTTTCTTAAAAATGGCAAAAAGCTATTTCAAAAATGGACACTGCAATTTTCAACAGTTCCTAGGGGAGGTAAGTAAAGGACTGTTTCTGAGGTAAGTAACAAACTTACAGGTTTAGTCTCCAGGACATAGGTAGCCCACCGTTGGGGGTTCAAGGTAACCCCAAGCACCCAGCATCAGCAACACAGGGCTGGTTAGGGGCATAGGTCAAACAAGAGCCAAAGTAATGTGGGCCCCTCTGGTTCCGGTCTGCTTGCAAGTAAGTACCTACGTTGTCGGAGGGCAGACCAGGAGGGTTTAGAGGAGCACTGGTAGGCACCAATCACACCCTCAGCTGCACAGGGGCGGCCATGTGCAGAGTGCAAACAGGGCGTCAGGTTTCCAATGGAACTCTATGGTGGGACCCCGGGGTCACTTGGGCACTGCAGGCAAGGCACAGGGGGGCTTCTCGGGCAAGCCACCGACTGGATAGGCTGGTCGTAGCTGCACCAGTGGTCGGGTTCTCTAGAGTCTGGGGGCTGCGGTTGCAGTGCTTCTCTAGGCGTCCGATATCTTCGCCCTGGCTAGTCGCAGTCAGGGGTGTCCTCGGGATTCCCTCTTCAGGCGTCGTCGTGGAGAGGTCAGCCCAGGGTGGACACTAAGTCGGAATCGCCTGGGCATCCTCTCTGTCTAGTAGGGCCACCTGGACACGGGCTGTGGGCGTCTGGTGCAGAGTGGTTTAGGACTCACGCTTCTAGAGTGAGGTGGGAGTCCTTTAGAAGCAGTTTCTTCTTCCTTCTTGTTGGACACTCAATGTCCACGGGAGTTTCTTGGTGCGCTATGATGCAGGCAGTCCTCTGGAGGCTTTTCAGGGTTCGCTGGACGTGCAGAACACGCTGCTCTTCTTTTGCAGCTTCTTGAAGCAAGAGACGGGCCGGTAGGGCTCGGGCCGAGTCAGTTGTTGTCTCCTTCTCTTCTCTGCGGTGTTTTCAGCTCAGCAGTCCTTCTTCTTCTTGTGAGGTCATCAGGAATCTGACTAGCTTGATTCAGGGAGCCCTTAAATTCTAAATTAAGGGGCGTGTTAGGGTGAGGGGGAAGTAGCCAATGGCTACTGTCCCTGAGGGTGGCTACACCCTCCTTGTGCCCACTCCCTTTGGGGAGAGGGGGCACATTCCTATCCCTATTGGTCCTAATCTTCCAAAGCAAGATGGAGGATTTCTCAAGGAGGGGGTCACTTCAGCTCTGGACACCTTAGGTGTGGTCCTGGCTGAGGGGTGACTCCTCCTTGTTTTTTTCTAATTACCTCTCTGTACTTCCTGCCAAAAGTAGGGGATTGTCCGGGTGGGGCGTCTCCACTAGCTGGAGTGCCCTGGGGCACTGTAACACAAGGCCTGAGCCTTTGAGGCTCACTGCCAGGTGTTACAGTTCCTGCAGGGGGGAGGTGTGAAGGGCTTCCACCCAGAGCAGGCTTTGTTTCTGGCCTCATAGGGCACAAAGGCCCTCGCCCCTGTAGGTCAGAAACGTGTCTCTCAATTGCAGGCTGGACTAGAGCAGTCAGTCCTATAATAGAGGATTGGGTAAAACACAGGGTTCATCTCTAAGATGCCCTCTGTGTGCATTTTTTAAAATAAATCCAACACTGGCATCAGTGTGGGTTTATTGGGCTGAGAAGTTAGATACCAAACTTCCCAGTATTCAGTGTAGCCATTATGGAATTGTGGAGTTGGTTTTAACAAACTCCCAGACCATATACGTAATATTGCCACACTGCACTTATAATGTCTAATAATGAACTTAGACACTGTAGGGGCACAGTGCTCATGCAGCTATGCCCTCACCTGTGGTATAGTGCACCCTGCCTTAGGGCTGTAAGGCCTGCTAGAGGGGTGACTTACCTATGCCACAGGCAGTATTTTGTGTGCATGGCATCCTGAGGGGGTGGCCATGTCGTCTTTGCCTTTTTCTCCCCACCAACACACACAATCTGCACTGGCAGTGTGCATGTGTTAGGTAAGAGATCCCTTAGAGGGGCACAACACATGCTGCAGCCCTTAGGGACCTTCCCTGGTCACAGGCCCTTGGCACCATTGTACCTTTTACAAGGGACTTATCTGTATGCCAGAGGTGTGCCAATTGTGGAAACAATGGCTCATTTTTAGGGAAAGAACACAGGTGCTGGGGCGTAGTTAGCAGGATCCCAGCACACTCTGTCAAGTCAGCATCAATATCAGGCAAAAGGTTGGGGGGGGGGGGTTAACTACAACAAGGGCCATTTTCCTACAGTCTCCATATATCGCTGTATTCTCCTGCCATAAGAATGCTATCAAAAACACCACGAAACCAGCATAAACACTATATTTAGATAGCTCCAGTGGTTCATTCCTTTTAAAATAAATGGTTTAATGCCATCTTGTGGGAGAAAAGAATATCTACAACACACTTTCTGTAGGAAATCACATGGAAAGACTGTTGTTCAGCAAGTAAACGCATGGCTTCTCTCGTGTTGCCTCATGTTTTCTATCAAAATAAACAAACGCGCACGCAAGTACACACTCAAACGTGCATATTTATGCCACTACAATTGAAATTAATATAGTTGACCAATTACACGTAATTTGGAACAATTGTACCAAAAAAGACAGTCACCCATGTTCCCTACGGTGAAAGGTAACTTTCCAGCTTATTACAGTATATCGAACTTGATATGAAAAGATGACTGCTTAACGATTCACACATTGCATATTATATTTACTTTACAGATGGAAACAATTCCTGTTATGGTCACAGGCCTCTTCAATGTGATCTTATCGTACATATTTTAAACCCTTACATCCTGATTTTGGTAAATTATCATTTTTAAAACCTTGAAAAATGCTGTGGTATAAACTAAATGTAATGTGCAGAATATAATATGCTATTCATTATGATTGCTAGGGGAGGGCAGGGGCATCATGACCCTCTCGAGACTTCACTTTCATGGGGCTTCGGCCTTTCCCACACTCAACAATGGTAATAAATAACATGTTGCACCCATTTAAAAAGAAAATCCATGACATGAAAGTGCATAGAAATGAAAAACATACTATGATAACATCATCTCTTGCTAGTATCATGAACTATGATAACATCATCTCTTGCTAGTATCATGGGCACCATGTTGCACTTCCCCCTGTATGTACAAGCATCAAAACTGAATTACTACAATTTTGTAATAAACTAACAGCAATTAACACGTTTATAAATAATAGATAAACGTGAAATTCATAGCTTTTTTATTCATAAAAAGTTATCAAACAGCGTTAGAAATTCCCAGTAACAATGAATATAGATATAAACCAAGTGGGCAAAGTAAATCCCATCTTTTGCAGCAAAATATTCATCCAAACATTATAGACATGAACTGTATTCAGATTATGTGCAATAGTAGCAAAACATGCATTAAATTAGTTAAATGGAGAACGAAAATGTGTGTTCCTTCCCTGTGGTTATATTTAAGAGGTAGCAGCAGTCAGCTTTCAGTCAAGTATTTTTGGTGCCATAGAGTGTACCAACTTCTGTCCAGCTGTCTAATCCAGCCAAAGTAGGCAAATATACATCACTGTTGGGGCTTTCTCCAAACCATAAACCTGTACAAGAAATTGTTAAGTAGCTTTAACACCTTACAGTGCCCAGTGCTGAAATATATATATATATTTTTTTATAAGACTATAATAAAAAATATACCAGTAATGACGTGTCAAGAACAATGTTACAGATGTACTGCTAGTTCTTCTGTCAAATGCAAAGCATTTGGGATGCAGGTGCCATGATGAATTATTATTTTAAATCAAATTTCCATAACATTTGCAGCCTATTTCAACCTGATTCTTTTTTCTATTCTGTTAATTGCAAAAAAAGCCCATTGATTTAGAATGCCTTATTCTACACTGATCTTACATCAGTTGTTCTTCTGTTTCTATGATGCTCTCAAATACATGCCTTCACTTGAAAGTGAGTGCTTTTCATATTGGCTTGCGCAAAGCATTGGAAAATATAGACTGCATAGTCTGATGTACAAGTGAAAAATTCGAGAATCTTTTGTTTCGCATGTCAGTGTGGCATCTCATTAATTGTTTTATCCTCCCTGTTTCTACAGGCAGTACTTTTGGCACAGCATTTAAAATCACAGTCTGGTCACAGCCAATGATTAATTCTAAATTTACTAAGATACCTAAATACCAGGGAACCCCAAAGGGATATCGATTTTCCAAAAGTTACCAGACGATTTTCTGTCATCCTGTGGCCAATCTGTGTCACTTTCCACAATATCCCAATATTTTCTAAGGGCACCTCTCACTTCAGCTGCATACTATATGTGATGATTATTCTTACCGTACTATGGCGGTGATTCTAACCATGCGGTTCCCGCCAAATGACCGCACCGTGGTCACAAGACCGCGGCGGCCATTCTGGCTTTCCCGCTGTGCTGGCGGGCGACCGCCAAAAGGCCGCCCGCCAGCACAGCGGGAAAGACCCAGCAACGATGAAGCCGGCTCCGAATGGAGCCGGCGGAGTTGCTGGAGTGCGACGGGTGCAGTAGCACCCGTCGCGAATTTCAGTGTCTGCTAGGCAGACACTGAAATTCTTTTTGGGGCCCTCTTACGGGGGCCCCTGCAGTGCCCATGCCATTGGCCCATGGATGGCGGTAGGGATGCCCATGGATGGCGGTAGGGGGTGCCGCGGGCCCCTGGGGGCCCCTGCAGTGCTGCAGGGGCCCCCAGGGGCCCGCGGCACCCCCTACCGCCATCCTGTTCCTGGCGGGAGACCCACCAGGAACAGGATGGCGGTAGGGGGTGTCAGAATCCCCATGGCGGCTGAGCGCGCTCCGCCGCCATGGAGGATTCTGCAGGGCAGCGGAAAGTCGGCGGTACACCGCCGACTTTCCGTTTCTGGCCGCGGATGAACCGCCGCGGTCAGAATGCCCAGCGGTGCACCGCCAGCCTGTTGGCGGTGCTACCGCGGTCATTCGCCCTGGTGGTTTTTACCGCCAGGGTTAGAATGACCCCCTATGTTCTTTTATAGATTTCTCTTTAGAAAACCGGTTAATTAACAATTCATCACTACTCTTCTGATTCACCTTTTGTGGTGAATTATCAATCACTCTGATAGAATATTCCCTTTTGGGAAATATCTGACAAGTGGCTGCTTTTTCAATTGCATGTTTCAAGAGTGTAACAGCTGCCTCAGTCTCTTAACAATTTCCCATAGGGATACTCCATTTCAAATTTACAGGGTGTGGTGGCTTTGCACAGGTAAAATGCTATTCCCTGCAGTAGGTTTACGAAATAATTCTGTTAAGCTTCCTTTTTTAACCTAATTTTAGTTTTAGGTAAAATAACTCCTTACTGCTGCTATTACGAGAGAACTATATATTGAAGTCATTTTGACTGATTATTTTAATACAATATAATACTTTTTTTTGTAACTTCCATGACATATGAAAAACAAATCATCAAGGTAGAACAACCAGATGACTTTGTTTTGTGTGTACTCATTAAACACAAGGGCCCATGGTACCCGCTAAGCTTACCAGCCCACAAGCAGTTTCACATAGCTTTGAGAAAATCAGTTTCCTATTGCAGGACCCTTTACATTCTTATGTAGTTTATCCTGGAAAATTAATATCTTGTTACTGAGACAAAACTCAGTTGTTGTTTGTAACATTAGTGTATAATCATTTGTAATGGTATAATCTTAAGAAGTGCTGCCACACTTTAACCCAGTCTTTATGTCTCGCACCTGAGCGCAATGATTTAACATCGAAAGTGAGCATAAAATATTCATCTTTCCAGTCAATCCTAAATAATTTTGTTACAAAATCTTTGGGATTCCTTACATAAGAGGGAAAGATTATTCACCAAAGACAACAAAAAATTGCCTCTATAGATACATTTCCAAGAAGACCCCTTTGAGTTGAACTAAGCGGTCTTCTCCGTTGTATAGTGCAATGTTTATTCATCTTAGGTAATAAATGAAAGCATGATATGATGGGAAAACCCTGATTAAGAAAACTTACTCTTCCAATTCAAGACATTTTGGCCCTCATTATGATCGTGGTGGTGTGGGCCGCCATGCCGGAGGTGGTGGGAAATCCCGCCATCCAGCATGGCGGCCCAGAACGCCACATAATGAAGCCTGGGAGGGCCTCCAATTACGGCCCTCCTCCACCGCCAGGCTGCCTCCGGCAGGCAGCCTGTCAGTGGACGGCATCATTATCTGACAGGGCAGTGCTGCTGCCCCTCGGATAATGATCCCATTTCCCCCAGCCTTTCCCTGGCGGGTTTCCCTGCCAGGGAAAGGCTGCCGGAAGGGGTGCTCTGGGGCCCTCCTGAGGGCCCCTGCACTGCCCATGCACTTGGCATGGGCAGTGCAGGGGCCCCTGTGCAGTGCCCCATCGCGCAGGTCACTGCCCTATTTACGGGCAGTGATCTGCGCGACGGGTGCAGCTCCACCTGCCGCACAGAGGCATGGAGCCGCCGGCAATGTCCCGGCCAGGCATTCCGCTGGCCCGGCAGAATGTTTATAATACCGCAGGGTCCCAGGGGGGCTGGCGGTCAATAGAAAGACCGCCAGCATGAATGCGGCGGTGTGAACCGCCGTGTTCATAATGAGGGCCTTTATCTCCAATCAAGTAACACATCATGGAATGTTCTTTGAACGTCATCATAGTCCATTTGATAATCTGTGTAGCATTTGCTCATGCTGAGTTGTCTAAAGCTTCATATATATATATATATATATATATATATACACGTCATGTGGCCAGAGAACCATATTTCTGCCTTTATCAGATAGTTTAATCACCACCTGATCCAATTGTTACACAGATTTAAGAGCCTTCTTTTATACTTTCGATATGTTTCTCAGGAAACAAATATGTACTTTTCTGCTAATAGCTTTTAAGATTCCTGTATAGAACCTTGTGGAATGTATATATGCAGTTGTAAGGCATGGCAGGAAGAAACTGAGATTTCATCTTGAAACCGCTGTTGCTACTTAGTGGGTATACTTTACACTGATTGATCTAATTCTCTGTTTTTGTCAATTCAAGTGTCTACATCACAGTCTAATGAAGCCAGAGATTCTAATACCTTAGTATCACTCATCAGTAAATTACTAGGGAATTATTTTGTCCTATACATCTTTGTATCTTAGGAATATGAAAGCATCTAAAAATGTTTTAGTAAAGTTAAAGGAACATTCTGGACAGGGGAATAGACCTAATTCAAGCGCTTGTTTTCAGCCTTAGATAATACGTAAACCAAGTTAATTACCATCAATAATTCTTCAATCGTGTTCGTATTCAATCGGCTGTCGTTTGTTTGGATGGAGTCGCCTTATTTACACGTGTTTGAATGTGTCCCTGTTCTCATTTTACACTATCCTCTCCTCTGTCCCTTCTATTTTTCTTTCTTCTCCCACCTTTTGGATAGCCTTATTGCCCCTGCACCTGTGTTGGCTTTTTTGCCAATCTTTATAGGCAAAACTCCTCTCAATAGTGCCTTTTTATTTTGATGTTATGGTATTTTATATTATGCAGATTTGTAGAGTGCGCTATCACCCGGGAGGCATCCTGGTGCTAAGGAGGTGTGAGTTTAGCCAAACCTAGGGCCTAGTGGGGCTAATCAAAAAGCCAGGTGTTCAACTTCTTGTGGAATTCAAGAAGTGGGTAGTGACAGGTCCTTCCACTCTTTAGGAGCAATACAGAAGAAGGCTTGATCGCCGAATCAGATTTTCCATATGCATGCGATGTGTGCAGGTAGAAGCCCTGACGATCGGAAGTGTGTGGAAGGTTTGTGAAAGCAGATTGTTGAGGTACCTTGTTGTAATGTAGTGCTTTGAAAGTGTGAGTGAAGAGTTCAAATTGTGCTTGTGTTTGGGGACGCAGCAGAACTCCATCAGGTGTGGTGTGGTTTGATGTGAGTGTGGCATGGAAGGCTGAAATGATTCTGAATGGTCTGCAGCCTTCTGGTGAGTTTTTTGTTGATCTGGCTACTGAAGGTGTTCCCGTAGTCGAGCTTGCTTGTGGCCATGGTGTGTGTGATGTGTTTTTTTTTTGTGCTAATTGGGAGCCATTTAAAAATCTTCGTCATCTTCAGGGTACAGAAGCATGAGGGAGTGATGGCATTTACGTGGGAGGACATGACATGTTTGCAATCATAACGATCCTGAGCTTTCTTTTGTGGGTGGTATGGGTGAGTGGTGGTTCTAGCTCTAGTAGTGAAGTGCTATAGTGAAGTGCTCTTCCCGGAGGAACACAATTTTGGTCTTGTTAGCATTTACCTTCAGACAGTTGGTCTTTATCCAGTCGGCGATTACAGTAATGCAGGCATTGAACTTGATTAGCGTACTCAATTCTTGAAATGAGGGAGAGAATAAGTTTCATGTCATCGGTATAGGTGGGGACATTGATATTTTGGGAGCAGATGGTACTGGCAAGAGGGATCGTGTTTATGTTGAAGAGGGTCGATGCTCAAGGACGGTCCTTGATGAACTCTGCAGATGAGGTTGCAGGCGTGCTCGCTGTGCTACCAGATTCAAGCTAGCCTAGACGGACTGGCTTGGTCCTTCCACTCAGGACAAAGTAGATCTATCAGAGTGCGTCTCCTTGGATTCCAATGTCATGTAGGCGTTGGATGAGTAAGGGGTTGGAGACGGTGTCAACCGCTGCAGAGAAGTCCAGGAGAACGAAGGATGCAATGTGTCCTCTGTCCAGTGTCATCCAGCGGTGGTGATGAGGGCAGCTTCATGCTGATTTTGGGTCTGAAACCAGACTGAGTGGTGTCAAGAGAGTTAGTGGTTGTTGAGGTGTTCGGTGAGGCTTCTGTTGGTGATGATTTTCTCTAAGTCCTTGGCTGGGAATGGTAGCAGGGAGATTGGTCTGTAGTTGTCAAGCATTAAAAGGTCCGCAGGGGATTTCTTCAGCTGTGGGAAACTGCTTGTTTCAAATCCTCTTGGAAGATTTCAGAAGGGTTAGAGGTATTTAGAAAGGGTGTGAGCATGTTGCTGATGAGATGCAGTCTGCTAGCATACATGTGGTGGTGGCAGGGGTCCAATAGGGCCTTTGACTGGGTGGATTTCATGGTGATGATGATTCATGTGGTTAGCACTTGGTCTTTGGATAAAATCTGGAGACATTTTTCAAGGTGTCTTGGATCCGGTTGCGGGTTGGAGTTGCGTAAATGGTAGTGAGTTTGTTGCTGAAGAATTGAGTGAGAGTGTTCCAGAGGTGGTGTGAGGAGGTGATTGAGCTGGAGGCAGCCACAGTGGCAAATATTTTATTTACTTCTGTTTGTGCTGGCATCAATGCGGTCTGTCAGAGTGGCACGTTTGGTGGTAGCATCTCAGGGTGGATTTGAAAATGCTCCTGTTTGCAGTGTCCTGACTCATTCTCCATTTGTGTTCCCGTTGTTTGCAGTGGCGTTTCAGTAGTCTGAGTTCCTCCATATACCAATTGGCCGGGAGTCTAGATCTTGTTGTATCTTATGTTTGAGGGGTACCAGGAAGTTGGTGCAGGAGGTGATCAAATTGTTCAAATTCTTGATGGCTTTGGGGAGGTTGTTGCTGTATTCCGGTTGGTGAATGTTGAGAGTGGTATCAATAACACTTGTCAGTGATGCTCTTCCATTTTCAGCAGGCTGGTCTGGTGGTGGTATGTATGCGTTGGACCAGGACAGGGATGCTGAATCCGACGAGGACATGGTCTTACTAGGAGACTGGTGTGGGCTTGTTGACTCTGATGTTGTCAAAGGTGGTAAGAATAGGGTCCAGGAAATGTCCGGTGAGGTGGATAGATATTTTTCCCCGTTGGGTAAAACCCAGGTTTCCAAGGTGTTCGATGAGCACTTTTGGGTTGGGTCTAGCATAGTCTTCCAGGTGGAAGTTCAGATCTCCGAGCAGGATGTAATTGCTGGCATTGAGGGCAAATGGTGTGATGAAGTCGGTAAAGGTGTTGGGGAAGTTGTTGCATGGTCCTGGGGGTCTGAAGATGAGTGTTGCTTAGGGTAATGTTGGCTGTGTCATGGAGCTTGAATGACAGGTATTCCATGTTGGTGAATGACGTGTTCCTGGAGGAGATGCAACTGATGTCAGTCTTGTGGATGATGGCAATTAAGCCTCCGGGCTTGTGATATCTGTCTAGCCTGGTAATCTTGTAGACTAGGGAGATGTCTGTGGCAATATCAGGTGCCGTTGTGGGATTCAGCCAGGTTTCTGTGAGGAAAAGTAGGTCTGGGCATAATTGTGCAGCAGTCCCAGATCTCTGTGGAATGTTTGGTGAGCGGGTGTTGAGGAGCGTGCATGCGAGTGCGTGGTATTGTGTGGGTAAATGCATGACTGCGTGACTGTGAGAGAGTGGGGTGTGGGGTGTTGGGTGTTGTTTGTACGGGTGTGATGAGTTTCGGGTGTGGTAAAGTGCATGAAAGCTTGCAGCAAGTGCAAGAGAACTCTCCCTCTGTGTTTTGTGGTGTGATGAGGCAGCAGCATGGGAAGCTGGGGTTGAGGGTGCCAAGGGTAGCAGAGGGCTAGTGGCGAAAGAGGGGGACTACCCAAGGTTTCTGGTACTGGGCGCGTCACAGATGCTGACAGGCACTGACTGGCTTGCCTTTGGTATGCCGGTGGGACACCCAATGTGTGCGCCCGTGCTGCGGACGCTTTTAAGTAGGTCCTGGGTTGGAGAGGAGTAATTTCACTTTCTGTGCAGATGGATGATGGGAAATTTCAGTGATGTCCCTTCTTGTTCAGATGGTTGATAGAAATGAGTCCTTTTGCTTGGCCTCTTCTTTTAAAGACAGTGTTGGAGGGAAATCCAGCAATGTTACTTCTTGTGCAGATGAATGATGGGATATCCAGTGATTTTATTCCCTCTGCATATAAATGACGGGCAATACAGGGATGTCACATCCTGTGCAGATGGATGATGGAAAAATCAGCTGATGCTATTTTTGTGTTTTTGGAGTCAGAGTCTGAGTCAGTCAGAACTGTAGTTCACTGAGTACCCCTTTTGTTTTCTCAAACTTTGGCCTTCAGCTGCTTCTTTTAAAGAATACTTCCTGATAAGTAATAATTTGTGTCTCTCTGAGATTTCTTTTTTATGACGAGATAAACAAACATACAGAGGTCAGCCCTCTTCATCTATTGTTCTGCCCCGTTCATAATTTGCTTCCTGCCACCACAGCATAGAGTAGCATTATGTTAGCCTACTTTGTCCATTGAATGTGTTGCACTCTGAGTGGCAGCATTTTTTCCTCTTCACATGCGCACAGCCTCCTGAAAAGGAGTGCAGTTAAGTGCCAGGGCTGCTGTGCCATTCATTTATTTTTACATTTTTTCCAAAGCTGTATTTTCGTTTTGTTTAAGTTTGTTACAAATACAAATAATTGCACACTTGCAAATGCCTGATGTAGGGAAGTGTCCTTTTTGGCTAGTCACCGCCACATTTTTTGCTCCACATGATGGTGGTTATGACTCTAAAGTGCAATAGAACCTGCTAACCAGGCCCCGGTGCCAGTGCTCTCTTCCTAAATCAGTAAATGTGAATTGGTATCCCCAATTGGCAAGTACTTTAAGCCCCTTATAAGTCCCTAGCATATGGTACCAGTGGCTCCCAGGGCATGGGTGTTAAAGGGATCACAAGGGCCTGAAGCACTGTGCCACTCTGAGTGACCCAAATACATTTCTGACAGCAGGCCTGCCATTGCAGTCTGCAGGAGCAGTGCCAACTTCTCAAACTCAACTATGCTCAAACCATGTGTGGCATAACCAAAACACTATCTTTAATATATGTCAGTCACCCCTAAGGAAGGCCTCCTGAGCCCAGACAGCAGGGTGCATTATATTAAAGGTGCGGACATATAAATACACGCTTACATGTCCCTATAGTGTCCTGTTCCATTGAAGGCTATTGTTAGAAATGGGGTCTTTGGTTGGCAGTCAGGTTACCCCCAGTCCAAGCAAGGACCCTCACTCTAGTCAGGGTAAAGGAGACTCACCCTCAGTTAACCCCCGCTCACCCCCTTGATACCTTGGCACGAGCAGGCAGGCTTACCTTCAGAAGCAATGTGTAAAGTATTTGTACCAACACACACAGTAACTCAATGAAAACACTACAAAATGACACAACACTGGTTTAGAAAACTAAAGAATATTTATCTAAACAAAACAAGATCAAAACGACAAAAGTCCAACATACACAAGTAAAATTATGAATTTTTAAAGAATAAGAGTCTCAAATCCCTTAGAAAACAGTGAGAAAACTGTTAGTGTGAAAAGTACATGGGTTGCATCAAAATAACACTGCACAGGCGAGTGTGTGTTGGAAAAAGCCAACGATGCGTCGATTTCTCACCCGCAAGCGAGACCGTGTGTCGTTCCTCCTCCGCTAGGGTCGGCGGGTGTTGTTTTTCCTCTCCGCAAGAAATCAATGCGTCGATCCAGACAGGCACCTCGGGTCCGGGCAGGCTTTGCGTTGTTTTTCCGCACCCAGCGAGGTTTGCGTCGAAAATCCGGTTTCACAGTATCAGAAAACAGCGCTGTGTTGGTTTCAACATTAACATCCTCTATCAGCAGGTTTTGCACGTCGTTTCTCCAGCCTAGTTGCGTCGATCTTCCAGCCGCAATGCAGGTGGAGCGTAGATTTTAGCCGCGAGGCCGGTGGCGCATCGTTTCTCAGCCGCGTCTCAGAAGGTCATCAAAACTTTCTCTGCACTGTGGTCTGAGCGTGGATTTTCAGTCTTGGTCTGCCAGCTTCACCTTTCAAGGGCCTAGGAACTGGATAGGGCACCACTTGACATGGCAGGAGTCTCAGTTGAGAGTCCAGGTGGTGGCAGGGGAAGTCTTTGATTGCCCTGAGACTTCCACAACAGGAGGCAAGCTCAGGTCAAGCCCTTGGAGATTCTTCCTAAGCAGGAATGCACAACAAAGTCCAGTCTTTGTCCCCTTTCACGGGCAGAAGCAGCAACTGAAGGATAGCTCCACAAAGCACAGTCACAGGCAGGGCAGCACTTCTCTTCAGCTTTTCTCCTTGGCAGAGGTTCCTCTTGACATCCAGAAGTGATCTGATTTTCAGGGTTTTGTGTGCCCTTCTTATACCCATTTCTGCCTTTGAAGTAGGCCTTCAAAGGAAAGTCTCTCTTGTTTGTGAGATCCTGCTTTGGCCAGCCAGGGCCCAAACACACACCAGTGGGTTGGAGACTGCATTGTGTGAGGGCAGGCACAGCTCTTTCATGTGTAAGTGACCACTCCTCCCCTCCCTCCTAGCACAGATGGCTCATCAGGAAATGCATGCTACACCCCAGCTCCCTTTGTGTCACTGTCTAGAGAGAGGTGCAAACAACCCAACTGTCAAACTAACCCAGACAGGGAATCCACAAACTGTCAGAGTCACAGAATGGTTTAAGCAATAAAATGCCTACTTTCTAAAAGTGGCATGTTTAAACACACAATCTCAAAACCAACTTTACTAAAAGATGTATTTTTAAATTGTGAGTTCAGAGACCCCAAACTACAAATGTCTATCTGCTCCCAAAGGGAATCTACACTTTCATTTAGTATTAAAGGCAGCCCCCATGTTAACCTATGAGAGAGAGAGGCCTTGCAACAGTGAAAACCTAATTTGGCAGTATTTCACTGTCAAAACATAACATATAGAGCACATTAGTATATGTCCTACCTTAAACATACACTGCACTCTGCCCATGGGGCTACCTAGGGCCTACCTTAGGGGTGTGTTACATGTAAGAAAAAGGAAGTTTTAGGCCTGGCAAGTGGGTACACTTGCCAAGTCGAATTGGCAGTTTACAACTGCACACACAGACGCTGCATTGGCAGGCCAGAGCCATGTTTACAGGGCTTCTAATGTGGGTGGCACAACCAGTGCTGCAGGCCCACTTGTATCATTTGATTTACAGGCATGGGCACCTCTAGTGCATTGTACTAGGGACTTATCAGTAAATCAAATATGCCAATCATGGAAAGCCAACTACATACACATTTTATATAGGAGCACTTGCACTTTAGCACTGGATAGCAGTGGTAAAGTGCCCAGAGTAACAAAAACAGCAAAAACAGAGTTCAGCACACATCAACAACCTGGGAAACAGAGGCAAAAAGTTAGGGGAGACCACGCCAAGGATGCCAAGTCTAACAACTATTATAAGTGAACAAAGGTCTGTAGGATAACATGGGCTGGCACCTGGGCAAACCTGAGGTTGCTAGCTTCATTATGGTACTGCCAAACTGGGTCATGTTTGGTATCCAACATCATGCCTTCTCACCCCTGACACAAATCTCATGTCGCGGGTGATGTGGAGTGGACCCAGAGAGCAACTTTAGAGGTTGCTCAACAAGTTACCCTAGTTTTCCTGTGCTCTGGCTGCCAGCTTGCAGCTGCTGCTGCCAAGACTGGATTCTGACCCCCTGGGCAGAGGCGTGAATGCTTCCAGGAATGAGAACAAAGGCCTAGACACGAAGGAGGTCACACCTTCCTCCCTTCCAGAAAGGCTAGTGAAGTGGCACATCAAGGCGGTGAACTTCAAAGGGCACACCTCTCTGATATGAAATCAGGCGGTCCCCCAATGGAGGACAAAGCCCTCCCCCTGTCCCCAGGCACATTTGCACCTGGGCAGATGGGAAAGTTAGTCAGGAGGCATACACCCCCAGAAGGTTAGCCACACCTCTAGGGTGGGCAGCCTGATTTTAACCCCCAAGGAAGACTTCTTCCATCTTGAAAAGCGGCAGACTAGAGGGTTCTGGGTAGAAAAAGTGCCACAACCCATTGGATGTGTGAGCTCAGGGGCAGATTACCTGCTGGGGCTAGTAGCCTATTGGTTACTTGCACCCACAAACCTAACACCCCTAAATATAGCATTTAAAGAGCACCGGGGCACCAAAACCTCAGCTCTGCAACAATGTGTGATGAAAGGACAAGAGAAGACCCACATCAGCAACAACAAGAACTTGCACAAACCAAAGGTGTGATAACTTGAACCTGTGGCAACCTTTCTGGAACTGCTTTACTGTGGCTTGTCTTGGACCAAAGACCAATTCCCCCAGCACTGGCCGTTGGGTCCTCCAAGGGATTGTCTAAAAACAAATGGTCCAGTGCATTGTGGGAAGTGTAGTCGAGCTCTCCACCATGTTACAGCCAGTTACCTTTTTCCCCAGGTCCTATGGAAGGGGAGATAGCTTCTCCTCCACCTTACCGCTGCCAGTGCTTGGGATGGCAAGGACATTCATCACCACTTTTAATTGACGTTGCAACAAATGGGCACACTCTTCAACACCCGCATCTGAAGTCACCAATGGCTCTGTTGTCAAGTTTTTGCATGTTTCCTCACCTGCACCGTCACAGTGGTAAAGCCATCAACTGCAGCTCTTGTTCAGCACCACAGATAGCCAAGCATACCTTTGGACCCGAGACACCGGAGCTAGATAGTTATTTAGCCTGGTTTATCCTGGTCCAGGGACCCACACAAGCTTAACCTCTCATGGGTTTCCCCAAACTCGACCTGCAAGTGACTGAGTGTCACAAGTACCATTCATCAGCACCCACGGCTCCTGCTTTTCAGCACCAAGGACAGCCAGGACACCTCTGCACCCGGGGCCCATGAGCCAGGTAAAATTGGTCTGACTGTCTTAGCTTGGTCCTGGGACCTTCACAATCTTAACTACAAGTGGGTTCCTCTGAACACACCCCACAAGTGACCGAGTGTCACTAGTGATTTTCCCCATCTACCTCAGTGGCAAAGATTTGACAGCTTGAACTGCATTGAATTATTGTTTCTTATAAGATCCAAAATCCTGGTTATACGTATATGATTTACTTTGTTTTGGTGTCTAAATTAGGAAAGAAATCAACTTTATTCTATCTCTCTCTCATATATATATTTATTACTATGGCCTCTGACTATTTCGTAATGTAAGCTGAAACTAAATTTGTCATCATAATGCTTCATTACAGTCATAGCTTTTTTCTTGACCGATCAATTAAATTACCTATCAGATTACAATCAAATCTAATAAGGAAGCACCCAGAACAGTCACGGAGAAAACCCACTGCACTTGTATGTCCCCACATCAGAGAATTGAAACTTAGTGGATTGACATAGAAAACTGAAAGGCGCTTGGAAGATGCGTGAGCCCTTAGACCCTCTTCTGCTAACATTAAGAAGGAACACTTGTCCCGGTCTGATGCGAAACATACGCTTCCTTCATACTGCATCCATTTGTGGTTATTTCTCAGTTCCAAAAATCACAGCCCTCTTCAGTTCAAGGTATTTAAAATACGGAGCAGTCTGTCCATGGAACCCTGCTGAAAGTGGCCTTTCACGGTTTTCAGAGCCCACTCAAAGCGCATCTGTTTCAGGCAGCGTGATTAGCGTTCGGTGTGTGTGTGTTTAAACCAGAGGATTCACATCTAGAAACGCAGATCTACTGCACAAGGTAAACAACATCGTCTCGATTCAGAGAATACCTGTTTACCATGTCTGGTATTTTTATTTTATTTTAAATTTTAAATAAAACGTTGTGGCGTGATTTCTTCAAAATCCTAGTGGTAGCTGCATTGGCATCACATGCATGTTGGTCCAGGGACATCACAGGAAGTGACATCACATGACCTGTAACTCTGTAGTGAAAGGTGAAGGCTGTAGCAGGTTAAGATAGTAATTGGGAACATTGATATACATCCAGCTCCGATAACTGTACAAATGTCAGACACAGGGCTGCTTTTAAAATACCAGGATCCCACAAATCTTGCAAATACATCAACATATGCAAATCAGCTGGTATCCTTAACTATTCTTAATTATTGCTCCTTATAAATGTTAGGTAATGGAGTCTGTGCTGTGGTCTGCCTTGTCCAGGTCTGATTGGATGGTTTGTCTTCAGGGGGGTTGTAATGTGTCCGGTCTACTGGGGTGTCTGATAGGTAAAGCATAGACTGACCCTTACTGGGTGGGAAGGTCCAGTGCAGAATAGCTGAAAGCCAGTCTACTGCTTTCAGGGCTTGGTGCAGAATTCCGGCCTTATCTGACACCCGCTCAGGGTTAGTAGATGACAAAACAGCTATTCTGGCTGGGATGCCAGGAGAGGGGAATAGTACAATACTCCGAAGAGGTATCGTCGGAGAGGCTAAGGGTGCTGTACTTAAAAGCGATATGCCAGGAGAGGGGAATAATACCACCCTTTGAAGAGGTATACCAGTAGAGGTGAATGGTGCACCTTGGAGAGGTATGTCCAGAGAGGGGAATGTTCTCATACTTTGCAGAGGTATGCCTGGAGAGGGGAATGTTCCCATGCTTTGCAGAGGTATGCTCAGACAGGGTAATGTTCCCATACTTTGAAGCAGTATGCCCGGAGAGGGGAATGTTCCCATACTTTGCAGAGGTATGCCTGGAGAGGGGAATGTTCCCATACTTTGCAGAGGTATGCCTGGAGAGGGGAATGTTCCCATACTTTGAAGCAGTATGCCCGGAGAGGGGAATGTTCCCATACTTTGCAGAGGTATGCCTGGAGAGGGGAATGTTCCCATACTTTGCAGAGGTATGCTCAGACAGGGTAATGTTCCCATACTTTCGAAGCAGTATGCCCGGAGAGGGGAATGTTCCCATACTTTGCAGAGGTATGCCTGGAGAGGGGAATGTTCCCATACTTTGCAGAGGTATGCTCAGACAGGGTAATGTTCCCATACTTTGAAGCAGTATGCCCGGAGAGGGGAATGTTCCCATACTTTGCAGAGGTATGCCTGGAGAGGGGAATGTTCCCATGCTTTGCAGAGGTATGCTCAGACAGGGTAATGTTCCCATACTTTGAAGCAGTATGCCCGGAGAGGGGAATGTTCCCATACTTTGAAGAGGCATAGTCGGAGAGGGGAACCCATACTTTGAAGAGGTATGCTTGGAGAGGGGAATCCATACTTTGCAGAAGTATGCCCGGAGAGGGGAATGTTCCCATACTTTGCAGAGGTATGCTTGGAGAGGGGAATGTTCCCATACTTTGAGGTGGTATGCAGGAGAGGGGAATAGTGCCATAATATTGAGAGGTATTCCAGGAGGGGGAATGGTGCACTTTGAAGAGGTATGTCGTGAAAGGGGAATGGTGTCGCACTTTGAAGAGGTAGGTCAGGAGCGGGAATGGGAGAGGTATGCCAGGAGAGCAGAATGGGGTGATATTTTGCAGAGGTACGGCAGAAGGGGGAAGGGTGTCATTTTGTTTCCTCTCCTGCTCACATAGCTCTTCTTTAGAGCACCATCTCCACCAGGCTGCAGCGTGTAATGGGTGTAATTATAGATCTGCCTGAATACTACTTCTATTTATAGAAAGGCTCCTGTGAATGAAAATGTGCCCGTTTCGCTCTCTGTGTGCGGGGAACTGTTCGGCCCAGCCTTTTCCCACATTTGGCCATTCGTGGAAGTCCTTGCTTGCGGCTACTTATTCCACTCTAAACATAAACTAATCAGACGGCAACATATTGGTTTGCGAAGTCAGGTCTACACCGGGTCTGGGAACTCCTGTTAATTTTATCAACACAGACTTGCCTTGGAGGGACCATTGAGGCATCTGCATGTAGCCATGATAATGCTGATAAAATGTGATGCTAAGGATCTTGCACAGTGCAGAGAACCAGTAGGGCCTCCGGTCAGCAGGCTGGCCTTTCTTTATGGGAAGCCTCCCCGTTGGGTTAAAACCAGGAAGCTACTACCACAACTAAATCCTTTTTTCACTGTACTCTGATTGGGAATAATGATCACAGACAGTCGCACATTTCCTTGCTTGCACTTTGCTCAGCTCACTTTCAAAAGCTGTATTTTTGAAGTGGTGCTTTGTGGCCTTCTTTGATTAGCAATGACTATGTTTGTGCATTACGCATTTGCACATTTTAGGATATCCAACTTCCAGTGTTAAAGGTAGGCAATGATTGTCACCAGACTAGACTGCCCAGGGATTCTTATCTGTATCAAACTCCAGGCTGACATGTCAAGTTACCCCACCCTTCCCCTGAGGAGGTCTGCACAATGTCCATCCTGATCCACTAGTGTATATTTCTGTGTTCATTTTGGCCCGAACAGGCTACTGTGAACTGTATTGTGAGAGTCTCTAGGGTATGCAGTGCTTGGGATAAGGTACCAGATTAACAAAATCTTTTGAGCGCACATGTGTTACTACGATGTTCAGAACTAGCGTTTTCCTTCAGAAATCCCAAATCCGGATTGACAGTAGCAGAATTTCCAGATTGTTTTGGTTGCAGATACTCCTCATAATTACCTCATAAATAACCTCATCTGCAAATGAGGTGGGATTTTACGTAGTTGTACATGTCTTAAGATCGGGAAAAAGCATAGGTTCGGGGAAGGTTGATGGAAGGGTGGGAAATAGCCCTGCTAAATTCTTTTAACCTCCACATATTAGGAAGTTTGTAAGTATTCCTAAGTGATTGCAGAACCTAAGGCCGGACTGGAGAACCAAAAGCAACCCTGGCAAAAATGCTCAACCAGCCCCAATCCCTTCCTCTCCTAGCCCTTTGTATCTCCTTTGCATCCCTCCATTCTTTCTCTCTGTCTCAGAGCTGAGAAGGTGGCAGGCATCAGCAGCAGCCCTGGGCCTTCAAAACTGGCCTCCAGCCCACTGAGGAAAGTCCCAATGAAATAAAAGGCCAGATGGGTCCTGGCAGAATCATTACCATTCGGGAAACATTTTTACTGTGTCTCTTAAAAAAAAATGGGTTTCCATGTTGAAAATTATATGGACCAACAAATTCCCTCTTGGTACAGTGTGTTCTCTACAATGAAATGTTTTATCAGGTGGAAAAAATACAGTCCACTTCCACCCCAAATGCAAGCATAAACTATTGGATTTAACTCAGCTGAAAGTCTTCCACATTAGGATTTATCATACGCATTCAAATTACATTTCCATTTTGTGTATGTGTCATTACTTTGGCAGCAGTGGGTTTTTGTGTCTTTCCACCAAAAAGAGCAGCTGCAATTATAGTAAAAGTATTGAAGTGTAAAGTTGCTCTTTCCTTTATAAATTGGCCCAATGGAGAGTCACAAAATCATTCGATTTGGCCCCCTTCTGTAAAATGCTACTGGGCATCAGACTTATGCCCTGCTTTGCTACATCATCATACTTCATAATGCAAAAAAAAAAATATTAAGCTAGCGGGGATACTCCACGTTGACGGCCATCTCACTGTGGAGGCTGATGGTTACAGGCTTGACAACCTTCTTGTTGATTTGTGTGAAGATTTCGAAAAACTCCAACTATGCTATTTTCAAAGATGAAGTGAATTCGGCATTTCCATCCCCAAGGATCACCACCCCCTTGTTTAAATCCGCTGCCCTTTTCCATTGTTCATGTGCCAACCCGAGAAAAGATATTTGTTCTACCTAGCCTTGTCAATGACTGCTGTGCAACTCCGGGCGAGCTTGTTGTTGTGCTGAAGACTACCAAGGACTTTGATGTTTTAACTGGAGGGCATAATGCCTGTGAGGGCCTGACACGATCGGGGTTTGCTTGCAACTGTGGAAGCTGGCCAAATTAGCAGAGGTAGAAATGGTTAGACATGGAAAAATTGGTGTTTTCACAGAGAACTTAAAGGTGCCCAGCCTAGTCGCGGAGTGATGAACTCTCCTCATAATTTTATATGTGGCACATCATAATTTTTTTATGTCAAGGTAAGCCTTTAAAAATACCTTTGCTAAGTGGATAGTTTAAGGTGCACATTAGGGCGTTGATTGGTGTATGCTGATTGAGTGGGAGTAAAGCAGAAGAAGCTAACAGGAGTAAACTAGTGTACAGCAACAGTTTCCACCGACCTACATGAACAGGAGTAGAAAGTCTCATTAAAAAATTCACTGAGTGCATTCACACCTACCATGAGTTTAATTTCCCTCTTAAATATATATATTTGGACTCCGTGGACGGATCTGCTTAAAAATTGTGAAAAAAACAGTTCATTTACCTCAGGTTCCGCAAACCAAATGTTGTGCATTTCCGTGCATGGGGAACATAAGTTAAGGGGGGAGATGAAAAAGATGTGTTTCAAATGTTAGCGCCCATAGCATATGTTGCTTGCGCCTACATCCAAAATCGCTGAATGGATTTACACTAAACTTGGGCTTTTCTCAAAAAGTATGCTTTCGCTGGTTTCCTATATAGCGGTTCATTTATTTTTGAGATTGAGATGCAAGCCATAAAAAAAGGTGGTAGTTAAAAAGTTCACACTTCTTTATATCTTGTCCGTTTTAACTGCAGAGGATTTCTGAATCTGCTTCTTTGATATCTGCAAATCAAAAAAATGAAAGGAATTTGATTGGACCGGGAAGCCTTTTCACACGTTGTCCCTTTTAGAAACGCGGATCCTATTGCTTGGACTGAATGGCTGCAAGTGAACAGTTTCAGGATAAGGGGTACCATAAAAAATCCTATTTAAAGTGTGTGCGTGTGGTTAACATCCGACTAGGCCTGGGCACCTAATGTTTAGAAGGTTGACAGGCTAAATACCAGGCTGGCGTGCTCCTGCTGTTCATCGTTTCTTACTTCACTGTTTAACACAGCTAGGATCATAGCTGCGGGAATATTGTGTGGTCTTCCTCCTAAGTCAGAGATCTGGGCCGAAAAGATTGAATTATGATTGTTGAAAGGGTTATTGGAGCAAACATTTACCAGGGACCTTCATTTTCTCACAAGCAGGACAAGCCTTCACTCCCCAGCCCCCTCACATTTCAGTCACCAGGTCCTGGGAACTAGATCTCTCTTCAGACTATGTTTTTTTGTGCTGAAGAGAGTTAAAAGGATGGGGAAGAAAATCTGGAAGGAATTAATAGGTGTAGGAAATTAGGTTATTGGGTGAGGAGGTGAAACCCTACTTGGGCAGCAACCACAATTTCTGTCAGGATGAAGTCCCAAACCAAAACCTAAATTAATCTATGCGTAACCCTGTGGTAGCTTGCACAAAAGCATTAAGACTTAACTTAAAAGCAAGGTATAAAGCATTTATGCAGCACTTCAAACAGTAATAAAATGAAAACACAACACAAGAAAAATCCCACACCATTTTAGAAAAATAGAGTAAAAGTTAACAAATTATTTGAGACCAAAGCAGCAAAAAATTAATTAGTAGAATCAGAGCTATGCAGTTTTAAAGTTTTAAGTGAAAACAGTGCTTAGAAGCACAAAGTGCCAACTGTGGTTATCTGGTTGCTCCAGTCCAAGACAAAGTCATGAGTTTATTCCCACCGCCATGGTGCGCAAGCTGCATACAGGGACCAAGTTAGCCCTGCTGAACAAAGTACCTTAAATCTGGGTTGTGGAGTGTTGGAAGATCCTGCATAGAGGATGCATTGTGGAGTAGCAACTCTTATGTGGAGCTGCAAGCGATACATTGCTCTGCGCCAGTTCTGCTTGGACCACATCTGGGTTGGCAGAGTGCCTTCAAGCCCACTTGCAAGGGTCCAGGACTGGGGTGACACGGTTCCCAGCAGACAGAGTCCAGGTGTTGGGTTCAAGGTGGTTGGAGCGTTTTCAGTCCCTGAGGATGCATTGTGCAGTGGCCGTTCTGAGCAGTTGCAGGGCTGCGATAAGAGGTCCTGCACTGGGGAGTTATGACGCAGCGGTGGTTCCGAAGAGTCGCAAGGTCTTGCATTAGGGATGCGTCATGCTGCGCGGTTCTGATGCAGAGCAGATCCAGAAACAGGTCAAGCACCACCGTACCCTACAGCCACCCTGCCGTCACTGGAGCAAAGTCACCCAAGACCAGCTGACCAGCGCCCTTGCCCAGAACCCGCCTAGCGACCCCACCGACCCAGACACCGCCGCCCACAACCTCAGACATTGGATCAACGACTGCGCCAACTCACTCGCACCACTCAAGAAGACCTCCAACAACCAAGCCACCAAGAAAGCCACCTGGTTCACTGAAGAGCTCCAGACCTCCAAGCGTATTTGCCGGAAACTTAAGAATAAATGGCTCACCGAACACACACCTGACAGCCTCACGGCCCACAAAGACGCCACCCGCAGACACCACCAACTAATCAGACTAGCCAAAAGATCCTCCTTCAAAGACCAGCCAGATAACAACGCACACGACAGCAAAGAGCTCTTCAGCATCGTGAAAGAACTCTCCAACCCCAGCATCAACGACATTCCACCCTCACAAGAGCTCTGCGACTCTCTGGCCACTTTCTTCCACCAAAAGATCACCGACATCCACGACAGCTTCAACACCACAGCCACCCCCACCACGCCAGACACCACCCCTACTAACACCACCCGCTCCGATCGCCTAACCTCCTGGGCCAACGTCAGCGACACTGAGACACGCAAATTCATGAATTCCATCCACTCCGGATCACCGTCAGACCCATGCCCCCACCACGTGTACAACAAAGCAGACGCAGCCATCGCTCCCCAACTACGGAAGGTTATCAACATCTCCTTCGAAACAGCAACATTCCCGGAAAGCTGGAAACACGCCGAAATCAATGCCCTCCTTAAGAAGCCCAAAGCAGACCCCCAAGACCTTAAGAACTTCCGACCCATCTCCCTACTCCCGTTCCCTGCGAAGGTCGAGAAAATCGCCAACGCACAACTGACTCGCCACCTTGAAAACAACGACATCCTGGACCCCTCCCAGTCCGGCTTCCGACAAAACCACAGCACCAAGACCGCGCTCCTCGCCGCCACAGACGACATCAGACGCCAAATGGACAACGGCGAAACATCAGCCCTCATCCTCCTGGACCTATCAGCCGCCTTCGACACAGTATGCCATCACACTCTGAGAACCCGCCTCTTCGAAGCCGGAATACAAGAGAAAGCCCTCGAGTGGACTACATCCTTCCTCTCCGACAGAACCCAGAGAGTCCGCCTCCCTCCCTTCCACTCCAAAGCCACCAAAATCATCTGCGGCGTACCCCAGGGCTCATCCCTCAGCCTAACATTATTCAACATCTACATGGCCCCCCTCGCTCAAGTAGCCCGCCAATACAACCTCAACATCCTCTCCTACGCCGACGACACCCAGCTCATCCTCTCCCTCACCAAAGACCCGCACACCGCCAAGTCCATCCTCCACGAGGGAATGCAGGCCGTTGCCGAATGGATGAGAAACAGCCACCTGAAACTGGAGGTCCTCATCCTCTGACCCAACCCCTCCGCCTGGGACGACTCCTGGTGGCCAACATCTCTAGGAACCCCACCAACACCAACCGACCACGAACACAATCTGGGCTTCATCCTCAACTCCTCCATCTCCATGTCAAAACAGGTCAACGCAGTCTCCTCCTCCTGCTACAACACTCACCGCATGCTCCGCAGGATCTACAAGTGGATCCCAACAGACACAAGAAAAACAGTGACACAGGCCCTCGTCAGCAGCAGGCTAGACTACGGCAACGCACTCTACACAGGCATCCCGACAAAACACCTGCAGCGCCTCCAACGCATCCAAAACGCCTCCGACCGATTGATCCTCAACGTACCCCGCTGCAACCACATCACACCCCACCTGAGAGACCTCCACTGGCTCCCCGTTGACAAGAGGATCACTTTCAAGCTCCTCACCCACGCACACAAAGCACTCCACAACACCGGACCTGCTTACCTCAACAACAGACTCAGCTTCTACACCCGCACCCGTCAGCTCTGCTCTGCAGACCTCACACTCGCCACCGTCCCCCGCATCCACTGAAAGACATCCGGCGGCAGATCCTTCTCCTACCTCGCCGCCAAGACATGGAACACTCTCCCAACCAACCTGCGACTCGCCTTCAGAAGACTCCTCAAGACCTGGCTCTTTGACCAGTAGCAGCTCTTATTCCTCCCCCCGGCCCCCCCAGCGCCTTGAAACCCTAACAGGTATGTAGCACGCTCTATAAATATACTGATTGATTGATTGGGAGGTGTTGTATTGCCCTGTGTTGGTTCTGCTTGAACCACAGCTTGGAAGGCATTGCACCTTCAGGACTATTTCCAAGAGTCCAGGACTGGGGTGACTTCACTTGGGGGCAAGGTTTACAGAAGGCAGAGTCAAGGTATTGGGTTCACAGTGATTAGATCTTTTTCCTATCCCTGGGGCTCTGATCAGGAGGCCAGCCAACTAGCCCTTGGAGTCACTGTTCAAGATGCAGGGCCAGTCCTTTTCACTCAGGCAGCAGTGTAGTAGGGCAGCAGAGTAGCAGTTCTTCTTGCAGCAAACCAGCACAGTAGTCCCTCTGTGTCTTCCACAGGTTCAGAGGTGTACTGAAGAGTTGGGTCAGAGGGTGCCAGCTTTAAAGTAGAAGGCCCTGGAGTTTCCACCCCCAGAGGTGTTTAGTATTTCCTGCCCATCTTCCCTGGCCCCAGCTTGTCTGGGGGCACAAAAGACTAGTGTCAAACCCTTTGTAAGTGTGCTCAGGCAGAGCCTTTGTGATAAGCATGTGTGGTAGGTGACAGCTCATTCCCCTCATCAAGTCAGAGATGGCACATCCTGCCAACCTCTATTCCCACTTTGTCTCACTGTCTTGGAGCAATACGCAAAGACCAGTTGCCAGCTACACCTAGTCATATGACCCAGAATACAGCTTGCAGGAACCAAATGGTTGGGACAGGAAAATGGCAACTTTCTAAAAGGGGCATTTTGACAATGGTGACGTCGGATTCAACTTTACCATTAAAGATTGCTTTAAATTCCAATTCTGTAGAGACCAAACTCAACATTCCCATCTGCTCCCAATTGAAAGTTATCACTTATTAAATGTAATTAGATAATCTAATGTTATCCTATGGGACAGGCGGGCCTTGCAGTAGTGAAAAACAAATTTGAGTTTTTCACTGCCAGGACATATAACAGTTAAAAGTTCATATCCAACGTTTCAAATACACAGCACCTTGCCATATGGGCTTAGGGCCTATCCTAGGGGTAAATATATGTATTGCAAAGGAAGGTTTCGGTCTGGCAAAAGGTTTACTTTGCTGGGTCGAAATGGCAGTTTAAAAACTGCACACACAGGCTGAAATTGCACACCTGAAACATGTTTTAAGAGCTTCTTAAGTGGGTGGCACAAAAATGCTGCAGACCCACTAGTAGTATTTCAGTTATAGGCCCTGGGTGCATATAGTACATCTGTGCTAGATACATGCAAGTAAATTAAATGTGCCAGGTGGGTATAAGCCAGTGTTACCGTTTTGTAGGGAGTAAGCAAGTGTACTTTAGTACTGGTTAGCTGTGGAAATTGCACAGAGCCCTAAGGCCAACAAAACTAAGTTCAGCAAAAAAATGGAGGAGTAAGGCAAAACGTTTGGTGGAAGACCACCCTAAGGCTAAGGGGTCTAACAGGTTTACACCCCATCTGGAAATGGGGAGAACTACACATCTTCCTGGGAGTTCTCATCACGAAGGCGGAAGATCCTGAAAAGGCCGTCAGCATTGGTGTGGTCTGACCCAGGACAATGTTCCTCCGTAAAGTCCATTCCCTGTAGATAAATGGACCACCTTAACAGCTTTGATTCTCACCCCTCGTTTGCAGGAGCCATCTGACATGCCTGTAGTCCGTCTGAACCCGGAAGTGAGTACCATACAGGTATGGTCTCAGCTTCATCAGTGCCCAGACCACAGCAAAGGATAGTCTCCTGGCCTAAAGGGGCTGCACCTTGCCCTCACCCACTATGTGGTCAAAATATACCACAGTACCCTGCCATATCTGGCATTTAATGGTCCTAATAGGTCTGCCTGCTGCAGTGCCTGAGGCACCTCTTGGTGGTAATACAAGTACTCCTCCGAGCTGGAGCGGAAGACAGCTATGTCATCTAGGTAGGCGGTACAGAGTGCCTCCTGCCCAGCCAGGACCCTGTTCACCAACCTCTGGAAGGTGGTAGGGGCATCCTTTAAGTCAAAGGGTATCACCCTGAAGTGGAAGTGGCCATCTGGTGTCAAGAATCCATACCTCTCTTTTGCCCCCACAGTCAAAGCAGTCGGCCATTGCCCTGGTGTGAGGTCAAAAGTACTGAGAAATTTGGCAGTGCTCAACCTGTCTGTGAGCTCATGAGGTCGGGAGATGGGGTGAGTGTCAGTCTCGGTGATTGGGTGATTACCTTGGAGTCCATGCTGAATTAGTTGTTGATGGCGCCCAGTTGGGGGGCCTTAGGTACCAGCACTGCTGTGCTGGACTAAGGACTGCTGGAGACCTCAGTCACCCCTAGCGTCAGCATCTTGGAGACCTCCTCCCTGATACTGGCCCTCTACTTATGTGACAACCTGTAAATTTTGTTTCTAACAGGCATACTGTCCCCAATATCAATGACATGGGTACACAAGCGTGTAAGCCCCAGAGGGAGGTGGTGGTGAGGGAGTGTTGCGTAGGCTCTCATTATTGTAATGAGACTACGGTGTGGGAGACTGAGTCCGAGCCACTACAGGTGACACCTGTTGGTCCAATCCGCGTTTTGCTCCAGCTAACTAGCAGTGCCTCATCTCCACCCGAGGGTGGGATGATTGGGCAGCCGAGCGCATGACATAATTGATTTCTCAGGGAAACCATGGTCACTCAGGTCTCATCCGTTTCTCTCAGTTACATTAGTCTCACATACACAATGACAAAATAGAGGCAGTATATGTTTCAATAAGACTTTAATGAAGCAACTGCATCTTAGACAGCAAAGCATGTGCTGCAATAACCAGGACGATACAGCATGACAAGATTACAATTTTGACAAGGAGAGTAAAGCATAGAAATAATGCTACCATATTGTCACTAGAGTCAATAGACTAATTCCTACCTAGGCTATAATAGAGCACATCGTGTTAAGCTCTAATTCTGCCCTTCAGGTTCCCCTGGAAAGATATCATCCCCCATAACTGAGCAAAGGCCTGAAGTCTGCATAAGCAGCTGTAGCGAAGCGTTCAGCAATCAGCATACAGTCGTGGTTCTCTGGCTGGAATCTCCCTCTAATGTGTAAGGGACAGGGAAGTGTTTTTATAATAAACCAGCTGATGTTCTGAGAAAATGTCCCTACGTAAGGATGTGTGTTTTTCTATGAATGTCAGAGACAAAACTTGTACCACGTTCACTGGCAACCTATCTTACTTCAGCCTTGGAAAAAGTATAGAGTAAGGAAGAATGTCTTGTTTGAGAACATAGTGCTGGCCTAGGCAAAAACAGTTAGATAGAAATAAATAAAACAAGACCGTAAAAGTGGCTATTGTAACAATAATAAAACTAAGCCAAATAAAATATATCTAGATTATAGTGCACAGCGGCAGGCCTAGTCTGATAAAATAACGTACATGGAGCTATAACAAAAATGACCACACAACAGGAGAACAGAAAAGTAAATTGCCCCAGTAACTGGTAACAGTCACTCTGCTGTTTTGGGGTCAGAGTAGGGGAGAGGTTATCACCCTCTGCTGACCCATCATGTTCCTGTGTAGACAGCAGGTCAAGGAGAGGCTCACTCTCCTCTTCCACTACGTCATCTGTCACTGAGAGCATGGTAACTTCAGACATCTCAAAATGTGGTTTGAGGCTATTTGTGTGGAGCATGCTTAGGAGGTTTTTAGGTGTCCTGAGGTCCACCAGGTAGGTGGTATCCCTTCCGCTAATTCACTTCATATGTGCCTGTTCAACTATCTTACAGAACTCTGGGGTCTACAGGCTCCATGATCCACACCTTCTTGCTAGGCTGACTCTCCACCAGAATGGCTTTTTAGTCGTACCAGATTTTAATCACTTATTGACTGGCTCAAGGTTATCTTTAGCCTTCTTCCAGAAGTGCTGCATCTGGTTTCAGGGTGTAGTCAATTACATGCTGGCTCTCCAAGGGGGTTTCCTGGAGGCTTGCTCCTACCCCTCTCTCACAGGGCTAAGAAGTCCTGCTAACAGGGTCTCCCTTGAGGAGCTCAAATGGGCTAAATCCAACTCACTTGTGTGGTAACTCCCTGTAGGCAAACAGCAGGTATGGCAAGAGGGCGCCCTACACCTGCCTCATGGACTCAGACAGGCCGATTATTATGCCTTTCAGGGTCTTGTTGATTGTTGGGAGTGATAGGGTGTGGAGAACTTATATGTTACCCCACACTCATCCCAAATGGACTTCATGTATGCTAACGTGAAGTTAGTGTCTCTGTCAGACATTACTTTCATGGGGAGCCCCATGTGGGTAGAAATCCCAGTTAGAGCTCTAGCCACTGAAGTTACAGTCACTGAACTCAGAGGGATGGCCTCTGGGTACCATGTGGTGTGGTCCACCAAAACCAGGATGAACCTGTTGCCAAGGGCTGTCTTGGGGTCCAAGGACCAACAATGTTGATGTCAACTCTCTCAAAGGGAGTGTCAACATCAGGCAAGGGAACCAGGGTAGCTTTCAGCTTTTTCCCTGCTTTCCTGGCAGGGGGGACAGGACAAACAGAACATGTCTGAGCTGTCTTCATCTCGGACCAGTAGAAGTGGGGAACAAGCCTCGTTCTTGTTCTTTCCCAGATGTCCTACCAGGGGTATATTGTGAGCCAACCCCAGTTGGAAGACCCTGCAACACTATAAGACCACCAGCACTCGAGTTGCCCCAGGTCCAAGAACTTTAGGCTCACTGTATAGGTCATTCTCCCAGTAGATCAGGTAATCTCCAGAAGTATGACCTGCTGCCTAGGCCTCAGCTTCTTTCCTCAAGTCCTTTAGAGTGGGGCACTCTTTCTGGGCTTTGAGGAATTCCTTGGTGGACCCACCCTCAACCTGTCATCCAGCAAGCTTAGGCAGATGTCCTAGGGTGGCAATTCCTTTCCCGGTTGGCTCAGGGGCAGCTTCCTTAGGTGCCCCATCAACCTGGACCATGGAAAAATCAAGGGTTGGTTTTCCTGAGCCCCTTGCCGTTTCTTTTCTTGGTAACTGCCTGGGCCATTTTTCGAGGTTCCAAACTTCCTGGACTCCCCACTTGAGCAACCCTGGACCCATTCAGGCAAGCCTAACATCTCCAGGTGTGACCTGAGCTCCACTTCCTTCCAGACAGTGTGCTCTAGGCCATTGCCCAGCAAAGAGTCTACAGGCATGGAAGGGCTCACAGCTATTTTAGGGGACCAAGACATCCCCCCCCCCCCTCCCCATTCAAAGGGAGCCAGAGCCACTGGGTAGCAACTCTTATGGTTGTCTGCGACTATGACCTTGTGGAATGTATTTGGGATGACCACTAAATGACACCTCACTGTAGTCATACTGGCTCCTGTGTCTCTCAGATCCTCCACCCTCTTCCCATTGTGGTGACCCACTGCCGATACTTGGAAGTATTGTAAAGTATATAGGCTTTTGGCACCATATCCTTATTCCTCATGATCACTAATGTAACCTCAGCTCTCTTCCCCCATGCTAACTTGAAATACCTCCTCCCAGAGTGCTGCACTGGCCAGTGCAGGTGTCTGCCCACCGTTGGGGGGGAGGGGCATGACCTCTTGGGACATTTGGTGTCTCCTTTGGAGGGTCCATATTTGTAACAGTCAGTACTTTGGGGGACACACCTCCCTCTCTTGTGATCAAAGAATTCCTTTTTCTAATCAGGTTGGGACTGGTTACTGGTGTTCCCTTGGAAATTATTTTGTGGGCCTTTAGAGAACTCCTTATTTTTCAGTTTTTCTCCCATGTCTTTTTCTGGTGATTTTTCTCTCATCCTGCACCTGCCTGATACCTTTTTGGACCCTCTAGTGCTGTCCCAGAGGTCTACCTCCTTAGCAAGCTCCCTGCGGTCTCTGAGCTACTATCAATTAGGTGCTGGGGCAGCTCTGTAAAACCAATACTAAAAATGTGCTCTCTTAGTATCAGATCAAACAACCTATTAAAATAATCAGCTTTGCTGCTGCCCTTCGAAGCATTCAGTGTCTTGCTGGGGTAATCAAGGAAATCCACCCAAGACTCGTTCTGCATCTTTTGGCTATCCCCGAACCTGATGCAGTACTTCTCTTGGGTGAGTCCAAACTTGGTGACAAGGATGGTTTTGGAATGTACAGTCTATCCTTTTCCCTCAGGCAGCAGAGTAGTAGGGCAGCAGTGTAGCGTCTACAGCAGAGAAGCACAGCAGACCTGAGTCTTCCACAGGTCCAGAGGTATACTGACGAACTGAGCCTCAGGGTCCAGGGTTTATACTTGGTGCCAGCATTGAAGTAGGAAAAGATTCTGGAGATTTCCACCCCCAGATATGATTGGAATGTCTTGCCTATCTGCCCTTGCCCCACCTTGTCTGGGTCGAACCCTTTGTGAGTGTGCTAAGACAGAGCCTTTGTGATGTGCAAGTGTGGTAGGTGACAGCTCCTCCCCTTCATCATGTAAGAGGTGGCCTGTCCTGCCAGTACTTATTCCCCCTTTGTTTCACCTTCTGTGAGTAATATACAAAGACCAGCTGGCATCTACACCTAGTCATGTGACCAAGGATACAGGCTGCAGGCGCCAAATCGTTGGGACGAAATAATGGCAACTTTCTAAAAGTGGCATTTTCACAATGGTGACTTAAAGTATGACTTTACCTTTAAAGGGGGTTTTCCATTAAAATTATTTAGACACCAAACTTGAAATTCCTACCTGCTCCCAATTGAAAGTTATCTCTTATTAAATGTAATATTGTAACCCAATTGTTATCCTATGGGAGAGGCGGGCCTTGCAGTAGTAAAAAACAAATGTAAGAGTTTTTTACTACCAGGACTTGCAAAAGTTAAAAGTCCATGCCCAACTTTTTGAATACAGTGCACCCTGCTATGTGGGCTGTTTAGGCCTGACCTAAGGGTGATGTATACAAATGAGAAAAGAAGGTTTAGGCCTAGGAAAAGGTTTACTGTGCCTGGTCGAAACGACAGTTTAAAAATGGCACACATGGGCTGCAATGGCAGACCAGAGGGCTTTTTAATGAGCTATTTCAGAGGATGGCACAATATGTCCTGCAGGCCCACTAGTAGCATTTAATTCACAGGCCCTGGGTACATGTAGTACCACTATAGTAGGGATTTACAAGTAAATTAAATGTGCCAATTGGGTGTAAGCCAATGTTACCATTTTGTAGGGAGTTAGCACACACATTTTAACACTGTGTACCAGTGGTAAGGTGCACATTACTAAAGCCAATGAAAACAAGAGTAAGGTAAAAGGTTTGGGAGGAGACCATCCAGAGGCTGACAGGTCTAACAATAGGTTTCAAAATCATCAACACCCACTGCTTAGTTTGTCCTAAAACTATGGGCACCCACCTCTAAGAAATCAAAATGTCACTGGAGTTGGAAAGTGTAAGAGAAGAAGAGAAGGCCTGTTTGCTGCATGTTGCCTAGGAAAGGGCAGAGACTTTCCTGCTGTCCCTTGTATTCAGGCAGGGAAAGCAGGGGTGTCTGAAAGGGTCAGAGATGCTAATCTCCTCTGGTCCATGGGCAAATGCTTGCCAAGAGAGGGCACCTTTAACAAAAAACACAGTGGGCCTGTGGAACAGGACTTTGGCTGTGGCCCTAAGGAAACAAGAGGGACAGACAGCTTCTTTCTTTTGGATAAGAGGACACCTTTGAAGATACCTTTGAATTGATGAGGGAAGTCAAGTAAGGGTACTCATCACTGTCATATTTAGAATTGCTACGATAAATCAACCCAAAAGATTTTTGTATCAGATTTTGCTGCCTTCTTATTGTTTTGCTTTACCCTTTCCCTTACTTTCTTCTAGTTATAGATTGAATGTTGAGAGAACTGTCTATCCACGCATATTCAAGTATCTATTGTTTTTCTTAGGCCACCTCTCCATGGTATCTATGCAGGTGAAGTACTGGAAAGAAACAGTTCTCAAGAGGGTCCGTTTGGTCATCCTGCCTTTCCACATCACTCAGATGGAGATTGGTCTCCCCATCAAAGGTATGTTGTAATTTTGTGTACTACTGGGGTATCCCTCAGCAGAGTTCTGCTTCTTTGTATCATTCTCTCCACAGCAGCCCAGTTCATCTATGTGGTACCTGAGCAACGTAATACAGAGAGAACAATGGTTCCACTGGACTTATTTTATGATAAGTAGTCAGAATTTATGGACTGCCATTAGTCACACCAGTACTGATGTAATTTAGTGGCTCCTGTTTTTAAGGTATGTCACTACTTCAATTATATGTGAAAGGCTAATTTCAAGAGGGGGCACCCGAGCAGTTCAGTACCATTCAGGGGCATTATTGTGATTGGTTGCAGCAAAGCACAATACACATTCTGTGACCTGTGTGAAAGAACTTTCAAAAGGGGATGGGCCAAAGAATGAAATCCGCTGCTTTGAAATGGGAAGAGCAACCATAGAGCAGCAGGGCAAATCTTCCCTGTTTTAGGAAGAGTGCATGTGCTAGTGAGTTACTGAGAATTACAGACATTTTACAAAATAAGTTGTTGATTACTAAGAACAACTATATTCTTTATCTTCTTTGTAATTGTCAATCTGTTTACTGGAAAAGATTCTCTTTCTTACTCTTCGAGCCAGTTTTCCAATTTTTATCACACATGCGCATAATCTAAATTTAGCTTATCGTGGTATTTTTTCCATATTGTAATGCACATTTGTATCACATAAAGACAAGTCCTACAAGATATAGGCCAAGTCCTGAGGGGTATGGACTGGGTCCTGAAAGACATGTATCATTTCCTTAAAGGACTGTACAAGTCCTGCTAGGCATAGACAAAATCCTAAAAGACACAGACCAAGTACTAAGCGCAGGTGAAGACCTAAGCACAGACCAAGTCCCACAAGCCGGGTTGTGCAAGGCATAGAGCAGAATTTCACAAGACAAAAGCTCAGGTTCTGTCAGACATAAATAGAACAGAGATTTCCACTGAAGAGTGTAGCCCCTGCCTTTCCCTTAGGTGGCCCTGGGGATATATCTGGAAGCACTGCAAAATCTCACCCACGAAGGCTATAACTGCTGTGGTCAGCCACTCTGAAAGTCACGTCACAGTAGCAGAATCGATAACTTATTGTGCTCTTGAACCCATGGGGCCAGATGTATCAAAGGGTTTTATACATTCTGTGTCTATGGGAAAATGTGTTCATACATAGTTCCTTGACAGGCAATCGAAACCGCATTCGATAACGTGACTTTTTGTCAACTAATTACAGTTTATGGCATTGATATTGAACAATTTACATTTACTAAAGACCTATAGCTTCAAAAGTGTGGCATTTGGATTTCACGTTTTCTCAGAAATTCAAATAGCATAAATAGGAATGGTAAGTGAAATCTTGCAATCTTACTGGCCAGGGCCACAACAGGCATCCTCAATACACACATACCCAGCCCCTGTGCCAATACAGGCTGAACTCTGTAAAATGCATGATAAATATGCCATTATTGACAAAAAATAACATAGATTGTGAAATGGTATTTATACTTATTCGGTTGGTCTTTGTCTTTTGTGTAAAGTCACAAGTTGTTGTTTGTTTAATTTTGCTGTGCATATGGCATTGACATTTCTGAAATCAGTAAGTTTTGCTGTTTGTTTTTGGGTTCTACACATCTTCATTTTTCGTTTTCCAGTATTCATTTGTAGCACAGGAACGGAGCAATGTTCAGCAGTACTTTGCTGACTCACCTGCAAGGAAAACTGTTTAAATAAGGGTAGAACACTTATTTATAAATTTCAGAAACCTAAAGTAGTGATACTTAGATATTCTAAAGTTGCCCAATGATGTGAAGTTGGGCAGGTTCACAAAGACAAGGTGTTTTAGAACTGGATCTTCTCAGGCCACGGGACAAATCCATGTGCAGCTTCCACGTCATACGAGAACATCTACAATCTAATTCAGACAAAAGTTAAGCAAAACATTTATATTGATTCTTAATTCCCTGGTATTCTCCTAGTCTCTGTGGAGTTACCAGTAACTTGGAGTGGCCGGGTCACTGGAGGAACACCATGGAACTGATAATGAGTGCTATGTACAAATCATATGAGATCACAGGACTAAAGTGCCAAGGAAAATGGCCATGGCATTCCATCTCCTCCCTCTCCTTTCAACCAGTATCTAAATGTACATATAGGGTACTTCTTTAACACAAACATAAGCAAAAGGCAGCGGAGCCCGTAGCCCAAGAACAATTGCAGTGGAGATTTTAAGTGAGACAAACATGGGACAGCTAAGCAGTCACCTGTGGAACTTAATGGACAATGAGGTGAAAGTGCTACCTCACCATTGGTCATCCTTTTACTTTTCACTGAGCTGGGAGGATTCAACAGATTCAGTATGGATAGATATTCAAAACAGTCTCACCCTACGGCAGCCTCCAGCTGTGTGAAGTGGTTAAAAAAATGACATTATGGTGATTTGCAAAACTTAGAAATATATAAATAGGAGGTAAACAATTTTTTTGTCAATAGATTTTGCAAACTGTGATGGTGCAGGGATGTCCATGTGATTGATGATTTCACCAACAAGGATGAGGATCCGTAATGGATGCTTTCCTCGGCAACAGGATGGGGAAACATTCTGAAGCTCTGGAACAACAGAATTGCCATGCCTGATTATGGCTTAACAATGTGGCCTTCCTTGTTCTTTTACCATATTGCCAAGTGACTTGTATTGGAGAAAATAAAGCATTGGTCATGAACTGAGAATATAATGGCGATGATGTATATCTGGGAGCACCCATGCAGCCACCTTTCAGAGTTGGTACATCCTATATGAGAACATTCTTATTTGCCCTTATACCTTAATTGTCCCTCTTTTCCTTTCGAGAAGCATGCATAATATAATGAACAATTGCCCCATGGTAATGGCATTTTAATGTGACAAGTGTAGGAAGCTGGATCTGTATATACTATATCAAAATGAGAAATAGTGTGCACAGAGTCCAGGGGTTCCCCAAGAGGTTTGACAGAGGTAATAATAGATAATACGAATGCTCTATTTGTGGTAGTGTGGTCAAGCAGTTAGGCTTATCAGAGGGTAGTGTAATGCATTTGTTGTACATACACAAGCAATAAGTTAAAACACACACTCAATGACTTAACTCTAGACCAATAGGCTTTTATATAGAAAAATATATTGTGTTAATTTACTTCTATAACCACAAGATTCTTTTAGGAGGTAAGTACATTAAACGAAAGGCACTTTGCATAGTAATACTTAGAACCTTGAATGGAATCAACAGTGTACACAGTTTTCTTCAAAATGGCAAAATGCTACTTTAAAATTGGACACTGCAATTTGCAACAGTTCCTGGGGGAGGTAAGTAAAGTACAGTTTTTGGGGTAAGTAACAAACTTATGGGTTCAGCCTCCAGGGCATAGGTAGCCCACAGTTGGGGGTTCAGGATAACCCCAAACACCCAGCATCATCAACACAGGGCCGGTTAGGTGCAGAGGTCAAACATGAGCGAAAATAACATGGGTGCCTATGGAGACAGGGGGTACTCCAGTTCCAGTCTGCTTGCAGGTAAGTACCCGTGTTGTCTGAGGGCAGACCAGGTGGGTTTGAAGGAGCACTGGGGGAGCCCCAAGTAGGCACAGAATCAACCTTCAGCTGCCCTGGGGCAGCCGGGTGCAGTGTGTGAATAGGGCGTCGGGTTCTCAATAGAACTCTATAGAGGTCCCCGGGGCTCACTGAGGCGCTGCAGGCAGGGCACAGAGGGGCTTCTCGGGCAAGCCACCGACTGGGCAAGGGTGAGGGCCGCCTGCTGATCATTGCTGCACCGGTGATCGGTTTCTCTTGGGCCTGGGTGGTATGTGTGCAGTGCTTCTCCAGGCGACGGATATCTTTGTCCTGGGCAGTCGCGATCAGGAGGGTCCTTGGGATTCCCTCTGCAGGCGCCATCGTGGGGGTATGGAAAGGTCAGCCCCGGGTGGACACGAAGTCGGAATCGCCTGGGAATCCTATCTGGGTAGTTGGTTCCTCTGGACACGGGCTGGGAGCGTCTGGTGCAGAGTAGTTTGGACGCACGCTTGTGGACTGAATCCCATTTAAAATGGTTTCTTGTTTGACAGATCCACTGTCCATGGGAGTTTCTTGGTCCTCGGTGATGCAGGCAGTCCCCTGGAGGCTTTTCAAGGGTAGCTGGTGCTGCAGGATGCGTTGCTTCTTTTGCAGCTTTTTGAAGCAGGAGACGGGCCAGTAGGGCTGGTACTGAGTCAGTTGTTGTCTCCTCCTGTTCTCTGCGGGTTTTCAGCTCAGCGGTCCTTCTTCTTTCTTGAGCTCATCAGGAATCTGAAGAGCAGGGTTCAGGGTTGCCCCTAAATACTGTTAGTGTCAGGGGGCAGTAGCCAATGGGTACTGTCCCTGAGGGTGGCTACACCCTCCTTGTGTCCATTCCCTTTGGGGAAGGGGCACATCCCTATCGGCCCTAATCTTCCAAGGCAAGATGGAGGATTTCTCAAGGAGGGGGTCACTTCAGCTCTGGACACTTTAGGGGTGGCCCTGGCTGAGGGGGCGACGACTCCTTGTTTTTCTCTTTATCCCTCTGGACTTGCCACCGTGAAAGTGGGGGCTCATCCGGGGGGTGGGCATCTCCACTGGCTGGAGTGACATGGGGCACTGTAACACCAGGCTTGAGCCTTTGAGGCTCATCGCCAGGTGTTATAGTTCCTGCAAGGGGAGGTGTGAAGCACCTCCACCCAGGACAGGCTTTATTTCTGACCACAGAGTGCACAAGGGCACTAACCCCATGTGGTCAGAAACTCGTCTGAAAGTGGCAGGCTGGCACAGACCGGTCAGTCACACACTAGCAGTTGGGCTAACATACAAGGGAGATCTCTAACATGCCCTCTGTGTGCATTTTTCAATAAATCCCTCAGTGGCATCAGTGTGGGTTTATTGTGCTGAGAAGCTTGATACCAAACTTCCCGGTATTCAGTGTAGGCATTATGGAACTGTGGAGTTCGTTCTTGACAAACTCCGAGACCATATTCTTAATATGGCCACTGCACTTACAATGTCTAAGAATGGACTTAGACACTGTAGGGGCATAGTGCTCATGCAGCTATGCCCTCACCTGTGGCATATTGCACCCTGCCTTAGGGCTATAAGGCCTTCTAGAGGGGTGACTTTCCTATGCCACAGGCAGTGGTTTGTGGGCATGGCACTCTGAGGGGAGTGCCATGTTGGCTTCGTCTTTTTCTCCCCACCAGCACACACAAGCTGCAAGGCAGTGTGCCTGTGCTGAGTGAGGGGTCCCCAGGGCGGCATAATACATTCTGCAGCCCTTAGAGACCTTCCCTGGCCAAAGGGCTCTTGGTACCAGGGGTACCTTTTACAAGGGACTTAACTGTGTGCCAGGGCTGTGCCAATTGTGGAAACAAAGGTACAGTTTTAGGGAAAGAACACTGGTGCTGGGGCCTGATTAGCAGGGTCCCAGCACACTTTCAGTCAAAGTTGGCATCAGCACTAGGCAAAAAGTGGGGGGTAACCATGCCAACAGTGGCATTTTCTTACAACAGGCATTGGCAAAGCCAATAGGTCTAAGCAGGGAAATGCCTCCCTTGGCATGGTTACCCCCTAGTGTTTTGCGTTTTGTTGATGCTAGTTATGGTTGAAAGTGTGCTGGGATCCTACTAACGAGGCCCCAGCACCAGTTTGTTTTCTTTCCCTAAACTGTACCTTTGTTTGTTGGTGGGGGTTGGCTGCAGGGCCTGCCCGCATGCACAAAAACCCACACTGCACACAGCCTTCGGCAGTGCGCAGCATGGGGTTGGGTGCAGGCAGGGGTGTGTGTGGCTGCATGACCTGGCTGCAGGCCCCTGCGTGGCGGTGGTTGTGTTAACATACAGTATTTATGTATTAGTTTACATTGAAAAAAACATAGACATTCACTGAAAAACCAAAGATCTGATAGAGACTTCTGGTTGCAGATTCCTTACCTTTGAATTTCCCCAGGTAAGTGCTGCCTAGAGTTCCAGAGGAGGCCCGAACTATCCTTTCCCAAGCCGTGACAGATGGGAGAGACGCAGCAAAGTTCATGATTTGTTGTGGACTGGATCCGACCGAATCTTTGGGCAGATCGGTTGCATCGACGGTGGCATTGAGACGCTACGCCTGGCTGAGAATATCTGGCTTCTCAGGGGATGTCCAGCAATCTCTGATGGGCATGCCTTTTGATGGAACACGTCTCAAGACAAGGCGGACTCAGCGCTCGAGCGCTTCAAGGATTCCCGAGCCACAGCCCAGTCCCTTGGCCTTGCACCTGCTCCTAGATGCCAGCAGTCCACCTTTCGCCCCTTTTGTTGCTACGGAAGGGGCACCCAACTGGGTTCTTTCTCCCCGGTCATTGACCCGCGCCTGCTGTACAGCCCCTGCGCGGACATGGGATCCCACACCCCAGGGGATCAGGGAGCCAGCGGGTCGCCCAGTCCACCCCCACCGCCTCCTTACCCCCCAAAGCTTCCTAGTTTGCGGGTACACCAGGAACCAGTTGGTGGCAGGATTCGGCATCACCTGCCCCAATGGCAATCCATTACCTCGGACAGGTGGGTTCTCCAGATTGTCCGAAGGGGCTGGGGCTACTCCCTCCCCTTTGAGACACCTCCTCTAGCCATGCCACTTTCATACAATCGCATATTGGAGGATCATATGGTGCTTCTCCATGAGGAAGTCCAAGCCCTTTTGGCCAAAGGAGCTATAGAGAGGGTTCCGCTGCCAGAAGTAGGTCGTGGTTGCTATTCCTGCTACTTTCTGGTGCTGAAAAAAGACAAGGGTCTTCGTCCTATATTAGATCTTTGGTCCCTCAACCTCTTCCTCAAGAAGGAGAAGTTCAAAATGTTGACATTAGCTCAGGTCCTATCTGCCCTGGACCTCGGAGACTTGCTGGTAGTGTTGGTCTTGCAAGACGCATACTTCCACATCCCCGTCTTGCCGGCCCACAAACGTTACCTATGATTCGTGGTAGGTCACGAGCACTTCCAGTTCTATTTGCTTCCTTTTGGCTTTACCAGTGCCCCTTGGGTGTTCACGAAAGTGATGGTAGTGGTGGCAGCTCATCTGCGCAGGTTAGGGGTTCCAGTCTTTCCCTACCTTAACAATTGGCTGTTGAAGGCGAACTCGCCCCAGACAGTTGTCTCCCACCTCCAGACTACGATGAACCTTTTGCATTCGCTGGGGTTCACTATCAACGTGCCAAAGTCACACCTGACTCCTTCTCAGACGCTTCCTTTCATCGGAGCTGTTCTGGATAGAGTGCAGTTTTCGGGCGTATCCTCCTGAAAAGTGAGTCTAGGATATTCGGGCTATGATACCGATGTTTCAGCCTCTATCCTGGATTTCGGTAAGAATGACTCTGAGGCTGCTGGGCCTCATGGCCTCCTGCATCCTGCTAGTTCAAAAGGCCAGATGGCATACGTGGGCTCTGCAGTGGGACCTTAAGTTCCAGTGGGCACAGCATCAGGGGAATCTCTCCAACAAGGTCTAGATCTTGGAAGGAACTGCAAGAGACCTGCAGTGGTGGTTAACGAATCAGGATTGGGTCAAAGGCAGATCCCTATCCTTTCCCCAACCAGATCTTACAGTAGTGACAGATGCGTCACTTCTGGAATGGGGCAGCCATGTGGGAGAGGCGAAGATCAGAAACTGGGCTCCATATAATTCTTCTGGAGCTCTGAACGATTCGACTAGCATTAAAAGCATTCCTTCCCTCTCTCAAAGGGAAAGCAGTGCAGGTGTTCAGACAACACCACCGCCATGTGGTACTGCAACAAACAAGGCGAAGTGGAGTCGTGGACCCTTTGTCAAGAGGCTCTGTGCCTCTGGACTTGGCTGGAACATCAGGGCATTTCCCTGGTGGTTCAACACCTGGCGGGCTCCTTGAATGCCAGGGCAGACGAACTCAGCCGACGATGCGCAGTCGATCACGTATGGCGTCTCCATCCGGAGTTAGCGCAAGGTCTCTTCCTTCAGTGGGGGAGAACCTTGGTTAGACTTGTTCGCCCCTGTAGATAATGGGCAATGTCAGCTGTTTTGTGTGTTGGAGTTTCTAAGGCGGCACTCGCTTGGCAATGCTTTTCGTCACGAGTGGAATTCAGGCCTCCTGTACGCCTTTCTGCCCATACTACTTCTGCCCAGAGTTTTGAAGAAGATCAGGCAAGACTGGGCCCAAGTAATCCTGGTGGCTCTGGACTGGGCACGAAGAGCCTGGTATCCCGAGCTATTGAGCATGGCCATAGCTCATCCGATCAGATTGCCTCTTAGAGAGGATTTTCTGTTGCAGCAGCATGGCAGGGTCATCCACCCGAACCCGTCTACCCTCCGCCTCCTTGTGTGGAGATTGAGCGGCGATAGTTGACGTCTTTTGACCTGCCACCCAAAGTCTGTAACGTTATCTTGGCAGCCAGGCGTCCCTCAACCAAAACCATGTACGCCTGTCGTTGGAAGAAATTTGTGGCATGGTGCATCGACAAATCGGTTGATCCTCTATCTGCTCCTCCCTTTCTGTCAGGTCCTTCTCTTTATTCTTTTTCTTGCCCAACAGGGTTCCACCCTATGTACCCTTAAGGGATATCTCTCTGCTATCTCTGCTTTTTTGAGGTTACCAGATCAACCTTCTTTATTCAAATCTCCCATTGTTGGGAGGTTTCTTAAAGGCCTCACACATGTTTTTCCTCCTACCCCATTCATTATGCCCCAATGGGGTCTGAACCTAGTATTACCATACCTTATTTGTGCCCACTCCGAGCCGCTTCACATCTGCCCTTTACGGCTCGTAACCATCAAGACTGTCTTCTTACTTGCCATCACTTCTGCCCGCAGAGTAAGTGAGCTCCGGGCTCTTTCATCTAAACCACCTTTCCTGGCAGTACATCCTGAGAAAGTGGTACTTTGCACAAGGGCTTCTTTTCTACCTGAAGTAGTGACATCTTCCATGTCGGACAGGCCATCACCTTGCCTACCTTTTATGCACCCCCACATCCCTCACTTGAAGAGGAGAGACCCCACCAACTGGACCCAAAAAAGAGCGTTGGTGTTCTACCTTGATTGTACCAAAGACATCCAGGTGGACGATCAACTCTTTGTGGGATATGTGGGTGCAAAGAAAGGGCAGGCGGTGCAGAAGAGGACCATTTCTAGATGTGTGCTCTTATATATCAAAATGTGCTACGCTCTGGCTAAGAAGCACCCTCCTGAAGGTTTGCGTGCCCACTCCACCAGAGCTACTGCTGTTACCACACGCTAGCACGGGGCGTTTCAGTCATGGACATCTGCCTGGCAGCAGCGTGGGCATCTCTGCACACTTTTACCAAACACTACTGCCTGGACAGTCAGGTCCACAGGGACGGCTACTTTGGCTGTTCAGTCCTGCAGGACTTCTTGGTGTGATCTTGGTTCACAGCACACCACCGGGGATGGTATTGCTCGGGTATCTATTCAAAGGTAGGAAATCTGCAACTAGAAGTCTCTATTAGATGTACTAGTTACTTACCTTCGGTAACGATATATCTGGTAGAGACATATTCTAGTTGCAGGTTCCTTACCGACCCGCCCATACTCCCAGCACTGCAAACTGATTTCTAGGGACAGGAGCTTCCCTTTAAGGGCCCTAGGTTTGGTGCACCACTCTGTGTTCTTCGTGGCTCTGTGCTACTGGCGTGAAAAGTTGTGAAAAGAAACTGACGTCAGCATGCCAGGGTGGCGTCTATATACGTCTGCGACGTCATCACGATGAACAAGACGCCAACGATTCCTGCGGAGTCGAGTGACGCCACCTGACGGCACGCAGAGGTACTGCTCGAAGAAAAATCCCCAGATCCAGACTGATGCCTGGGGAAATTTAAAGGTAAGGAATCTGCAACTAGAATATGTCTCTACTAGATATATCGTTACCGAAGGTAAGTAACTTGTACGTTACAGGGACATTATAGTTAGGATCACATTTTATCCACACAAAACCATATAAATGCAGCAGTTATAGTTATACTTATAGTTATACTTATCTGAAGATACTATTACGTGTGCAGTAACTTTAGCCCACAAGCTATAGTTTCTTAACATAAGTATTACTATATGTATAACTACAACTGCTACATTTCTTTGGTTTTATGTGGGTTAAACGTGAATCTAACTATAACATCCTTGTAACCTTTGTTTTTTTCCAATGAATACGTGTGTAGATATGTATATATATATTATGGATTTCACCTTATAGATACATACCTTGAGATGTAAAGGCATATGTGTGGTAAAGGCTTCGTTTTAAAGGCAATGCATAGTAAAGGCAGTGCATGGTAATGAAGGCTTGGTAAAGGCATGCTTGCAAGCGTATGCATTGCAATAACATATATCCAATTTACACTACTGACCGTCACATACAGACTGGAATCAAGGTAATGTGGAAAGATTACCTATCCTGGTATGTGAATTTGACTTTCATCTGTACTGCTGCACAAACCAGACACTGGCCCCCTTCCATGGATCAGGAGTGCCCTGCTCTACAACCCATTCAAAACACTGATCATACACACATGTTTAGGGGAGAACAGGTGGAGACGGGGCTACCAGCTGTCAGGGATTGGGTCATTTACTTAAGAGGCAGGTTACTTTAACCTCCTAGAAATATCAAATTCCAAAAAACAGAAGGACGCAACAGGGACAGAGATGCTATCTACACGAACAACACTTCAGAAAAACACCGAAGTGAGAGGGCAGCAGGTTCTGAAGATACCAAACGCTCATTCGGCTCTGTTCCCTTTGAATTGTATTTTGATACATGTAGTCTGCTATTTAAATAACTAGCAACTCAAAACAAAAAATAGTCAAATTTACACAAAAACATAAATAGATGAGCTACTACCAACACTCGACAATGAGCGCCTACCTGGGAAATTAGAAGCCCATAGACGTGTCAGCAAGCGGAATCAAAAGGAAGGAAATAGTTAGCATTTGCCAAAACAGCATGAAGTTCAGTAGGTGATGCAGTCAGAGGAAACTGAAGTCTTGGGGAAAGTTCAGAATCCCTCACACCTAGGCATCAGTCTTCGCGTCGCCTAGCGTTAAGGGGTGAGGTAGACTGGGGAAGGATACAGTGTTGCACAACTCCCCCAGTTAAAATTGAGAAAAGTGCAGGTGGCACCAATGAGTGGGGCACTTTTAGCCAGGCATAGCTTCCCTGGAAGCAGGATGGGGGCTGGGTGGGACACAAGCTCAGTGGACCGGGATACAGGGTGCCAGAATTTAGCCCAAATGCTCCACGGAGATGCCACTTGTAAGGGGATACAAAATGCCAAGCCATTCCCACAGAAATAAGAAGTAGAAAAATTGCAGGCAGTATGGCCCCATTATAACAAATAACAGCTTCTGAATGCCACCCCTGCTGCAGGGCCACCAACCAGTTGTAAACTTGTTGCTATGCAGCACACTCTGGTTTACATAATACTGCGCATGTGATGATAGAAAGTAACATGAAATGGGGGTGGTGGCAACGCAAATGCAGGATAGATGAAGAAGCAACATGGTAGAGGGTTGGAGGGATAGAGAGGCAAGAGGCAACACAGAAGGTGGGGGTTGCACAATGTGCTGGACCAGTACAAGGGGAAGAAAGAGCAACGAGGAATACAGCATGAGTGAAGTGCATGAGAGAGACAGCAAAAGCGCACACACCATCATGGAGTAGTAAACGCCAAGTAACATTTAAAAAGTACCTCAATGGATTGTGAGCAGCAGAAGCACAATAATGAAGTAATAAATCAGTACTTGGCCTATGCTACCGGAGAGGGACAAACATGTGAAGAGTAAGAGGTAGCCCTAGGTACCGACCAAAGAGAAGCAAGGAAATGAGTGACCATGGGGCCAATTGATGGTAAGTAATGGTTGGGTTTTACAAACAAAGAGAGATAGGGTAGGATCTGGTCCCCATACTACCTCCCTGAAACCAGAATCAACAACACAGAGAGTATGGGGAACTTAGTTCAGCTGTTCATCAGATCACAGATGTAGTAATCTAATTTAGGCGTGAGGTATGGTAGTGGTAGCCGTGTTCTATTGGGGGGGTCCCACTTACGGAATAGGTGGTCTCACACACATTATAGTGTCATACTTCATCATTTGACCACCTGTCCCCTCCGTGGACTCACCCTCGTTGTTAAAAGAACTCTGAGGGAGTGCTGAAGTGATATCTTTCTGGATAAAGTGGATATCCAGTTAAGTGAAAATATAAGCTAACAGGCCTGACGGGTCTGTCCACTAATTTCCCCATACTCTTTGTGTTGTTGAAGTAAGGGTTGGGCTCTGAGCCCACTGTAAGAAGACAATACATCTTAGTGTTGCCTATGCGAAACCTGAAGATGTGTGTGTTTCACACAAGACCAGTGACAAGCACAGAACTGTGATATTAGTTGTAGCGTTGGTGTACATATTTTGATATTACACATGCCTCTCATTTTCATGTACAATCTTTATTCACATTTTTATTACATAAAAAATATTTATATTCTATATTTGCACAAAGTGGTGTAGGTTTATGGAAGACTAATCATTAGAACAAATTGAGCATTCACTTTCTGAGGGGTTGAGAGGCATTCACTACAATTGTACACAGCTTTTATATTAAAATCAATGATCGGTTTCTGCCACTGATATTCCGTTTTGAACTTATAATATTTCTAAAGATGAATACCAAATGCACTGTGTCTCACTGAAGTGCTCACTTAGTGATTTTATTATTGCCAATTAATGATTGTTTTCCTCTTTAAATGTACCCCTATGTCTAGTAAGCCTATACGCTGCAAAGGGCCCTTCCCTCATCTAACTGATCCAGCTGATGGAGGGCTATCTAACTCTTGCCCGCAGCCACCATCTTTCTTCCCTACTTCAGACAGGTAGAGGCCTTGTTTTCCCTTCTTGGACTTTTATTATCTCCTCAAAACTTTGTGTAACCTTGTGTAACTTTTTAAGCAATATACTAACCTGCTCTGACAGTGTTCTCAGAAATGTCTATTTAGAGTCATCATTATTCCATTTCTCAGTTTTTGTGTTTAGTGTTTTTGATCCTTGTATTTTTTGTGTTTGAATGGAGGCTAGCAGACTCATCCGTCCATTGTGTTGTGCCCCATGTTGCAAACATTCCAATTACTAAAAACAATATTAAATATTTAAAGTCTGCTGTAAAACGTATCATATATATAAACATATTTATGCAGAGATTTTTTTTACACACTTATGTTACACCCATTTACTGTTGTGCTTCACCATGTAGAAAGTCAAGACCTAGTATAGTTGTTTATCAGGAGTTCTTACCTTTCACACTTCAGTCTTTGGCTCTGTACGGTTGTCGGCCATATGTTATTTGTGGGCTCTTCTAAGACTGATGTCAAATCCTGATACATTAAAATTGATTAAAAAGGGTACTCCTAATTCTTCGGTGTACCCAACCTTACTATTTCACCTCTTGGTTTTAAAAATGCTGGGCACATCTGATTAAGTACCACTAACAATGAATTAGCAAAATGCATATCCCTTCAAAGGTACATACACTTCGCTTGTCACATTCGTGTGTGGTTCTAGTTTTGCTCAACATGGACACTTAGGCCCTCATTACAATTCTGGCAGTATTTAGACGGGCAGACCCGCCATGGTGGTCGGACCGCCACGCTCCTGGTGTTCCAACCCCCAGATATGACCCAGGGGACCACCGCCAGGAACAAGGTTTCTGACGGGTAGGAGGCGGTCGAAGTTGTGCTCCGCCACCGTGGTGCTTATAGCAACACAGCCATGCTTATCACAACTTCACTTTCTGCCAGCCTTTTCATGGCGGGGACCCCTCCATGAAAAGACTGGTGAAAAACCCTGCCCAGCACCCTCAGAATTTGCACTGTCTGCTATGGGGCATTTTGAGGGTAATGGGGTCACCCTCTGTGCGATGGCATTAGCTCGGCTCCACTCTCTGTGTGACAGCATTGGCCTCGGCTCCAATGCTGCATCATGGTTTCCACTGGGGCTGACCAGCGTAACCATCAGATTTCTGCGGTTCCCGCCGGTCAGCCCAGTGGAAACCTTGTAATTGGCCTGGGGAGGTGGAGACTGCCAGCTCCACATCGGTCGCCTCACCACGGGGCTGGCAGGCCAACGTTCGGCCCACCAACCTTGTAATTAGGTCCTTAAGTATCACATAAGCACCTGTGTTTTTAAACATACCCCAAACATCATATGTTTTTCATCTCGGAATCCCCACCAAAATACACCTCTCTAATTACAAACATAATGTTTTATTTTGTGTTTCTACAATTTTTATTGATGTGTTGTAGCTTACAAAACGTGAGGCGGGCATACCTGCATTAAAAATGTGGAAGGGAAAAGAAAAGTGAAAGAAAAAGAGCCCTGCCCTCCTCCTACGCAATATCACCCTCCCCCACCATGGCAGCACTATGCAGCAACATTAGATTCCTCATCAGTTCAAATTCTATTCCAGGGGGTCTCTCTCCCCTAATGTCTGCTTACAAAAGTTCTGTCACTAGACAAAAGGCAGAGGACATGTGGGCTATTGGGGCACATTAAATCGCTGTTGTCCTGGTTCAAATACAATATAATGATTTATGTGACCTATTTCTTGTTAAGTTTCATAGGATGATTTTGAGTAGTGTATCTGAACGTATGGATGAGAATGCTTTCATATTCATATTATGCCTACTTCTGCTACACTTTGCAAAAATGTCACATCTCATCCATATGTATTCCCGGTGAGATTGCAGTTTCAAGTAATTCCTGGTAATATTTCAGTTTTAGGACATATTACTATTTAATAGTTGGAGACTAGGGGTTCCAAATTATCTGCGTGAATGGTTGCCACATTAGTCTTTCGTATCAATGTTGGAAACTAAACGGGCATCCACATTAAGAAAGTGATGCGGTACCCTACTAATTGCAGAAGGTACAATAGAATGCCAGTAGCATAATTATCATTTGTTTCAGCTCTACAATGAGCTTTATAGAATGAAGCACATCTGCTTCTGTTAGTAGACATACTCTCCTTGTTAGTTTGGCTAAGCAAACAGTTTGCCGGCTCTGTCCTGTCATGCAGTTGACAGAAAAGCTACTCTTGCTTGACTGGTGTAGTATGCTGTCTTTTTGGTGTCTCCCCTTCTCGGTCTGCTGAGGGTGCAACTAAGCTTGCGTGCAGCAGAGCCGCTGAAAGAGTTTTTTTTAATGATCCGTACTTGTCTGTAGGCTAGTCAGAAGGTTTTGTGGGGTTCAGGTCACAAAAGTGAGGTGGGGTGCTTCTCTTGTTTTTATGATGACACTTCGTGGCGGCAAAGTTAATCTGCCTTATCAAAAGCAAGGTAGGCCTTTGTAATATGTAAGTAGACTTACCAGTGGCAGTATGGAGCCCTGAAAAGAGTGGGGCCTTGGGAAAATAGTCCTAGGTGGTCAATCTTTGTGAAGCCCCTGTTTATCAGTGACCATGGGGCTCACTTTCCGCATCAACAGGACAAAGAGTAGAGGTGGCTCACTGTAGCGGTGCTCCAGGAGAGGGATTTGAATCTTCCTGAGGGTGCGCGTGGAGCAGCGGGAGAGGCTGAGTAGCGTGACCAGGACCAGTAGCGCGCATACAGATACACATCCAACTTCCTCCTCACATCGCTGAATCGCAGTTCTCCCTGCTTTTGTGGTGGGTAGCAGGAGGAACTGGCTTGTGTTAATGTGCTTCAAGGCAATAACGATGGTTATTGTCTCATTTCTTCATTAGCTACTCCCTGCAGCTCGGGCCTACACTAGCGGTACAGCTTCAATTGATTAATATTAGGTTCAATCAAATTAATGCTTGTATTAAACTTTTTAAGATGGAGGCTTCAGCTACCGCCCATAACCATTCACTTCTAGTAGTTTTTGAGTTCCAGAATTGTAACCTACTGACAAGACTAGAAGGATGGTTTTGGTGTGTGCAGCAGACATTAGGATAATAACAGAATAGTGGCCCCCACCCACAGCCTTATGGCAATTAGGATAACTTTCGGCCACTTACCATACATTCTGACCACTTCTGTTTCTTTCTGCTGGATATACTTATTTACCCCGTCAGTATTGTTTTTAGCTCCCAGAAGTAATATCAGTGAGATTAACTGATGTGTAGTTTCCCTACTAGTAGTAATCACCGCCCGTGGGAATATATAATTGCAGTTCTTCCTTGTGTACTGCTATTCTCGGGGGCATAGTTGTTTCCCGCCGGCTGTATTTATTCTCAGCAAGACAAAAAGTAGACCAAATACATAAATCGGTGACTAATGAGGTTTGGTGGGATTTACACGTCAGACTGGCTGACTGGGTGCCGACGTAGGATGCAAGGTGTCTGTTCCCCCCCGCAGACATGGAGGGTAAACTGCAGTGCAGTCTGCTGCATTGAGCCCGAGATGAAGTCAGAGCAATAAAAAAAACTGAGAACTTTCCTGTTACTATGATTATGCATCTTTTTCCAAATGTCATGTTCCTTCTAATAGCGAATGAAATATTTAAAGAAAAGGCGAGAAAAGGTGATTTATTTTTATTTTTTTATTTTAGTCCACCTGCAGATTAAATTTGGTCTACAAAAATGACAGAATTTGCTTCATAGTCCGGCTAAAAATTTGATAGAATATAGACACTGCCTTTGTTTAGGCTGCCCATATGTACCTTGTGGGGCAACACACAGTATTCTTATGAGACATTGGCTGGTTAGAGTTAATCATATCAAATGCCTCCTCGCACAAAATTCTGACTGGTTCCTGTGGCCCTAAAACTTGGTTGAAATGCCGGCCCATCCGGCCTCTGTTATTTCAGCCTTCCGAAAGGCCACAATTTCATCACTTCAGAAGAGGCCCCTTTTTATGACCTTTCTGGTCGGTGTCTGGCAGCCAAACAGCATCTTTGTAGGATGTGAGCCGGTTAGATCTATCGCAACTAGAACCAATAAGGCAGTTTCATTGATGGATTTGTATGTGCTTAGAGAGGACCGAAAAAATCGGCCGTACAGTCATTACTGCACAACTTTCAAATCCTTTTTTTAAATAGTCTTTAATTAATAGCTAATTTGTCATCATATTTTAAGGATTCCATGACAGTTAACCTCAGCCGTCCAAGCCCGATTAGGGCTCCACTCTATTGAAAATGTAGGTGAAAGGACCACCTCCTCAGTCCTCTCATCCTAACTTTGACATAAAGTCCAAGGAATAGGCCGAATGCTGTTCTGTATGAAACTAGAATAATCTATCTACATGCAGCTAGCCATCTTTTTCCGTAACTTTTATTTGTAGGTGGTGTCCTCTTTCCTTCCACTCAGCAAACTTGCTTTTCTGCATTCTCCCTCGAGCATCCAGGTTGGTTCAGAATAGGAGATGCAACCTGCCACTTCTTTGATTAGCTCGCGCCTTTCTATTTGGCTGGCTTGGCTTGATTTAGGTGTTTTGACGCCTCCCTGTACTCCATAGGTCGTAGAGGGGTCGTGTGAAAGGTCCTTATTCCAGCAATCTCTAGCACATATGACTAGGCCTGGACAAACGTTTTGTTTTGCCGGCATAATGGACGCAACTTGTGCTAAAATATAACGCAAATGCCAGAATCCATTTCATATAATTTTGTGTAATTTTTCTGAAATTTCACGCACTTGTACAAAAGGAAATCCTTACTTTTGCACAGTTATAAGGGACTACAATCAGGAAAGGCACCTTTCTAGCCGTCGTGATGGTGACCTCCACTGAGAAAGTATCTGTTAGTAGGTCAATGAAGAATAATATCTTAGCACCCACTTAGGCAGCAAAACCTTGAGAAAGCGAGTCTTTAAAACTCTAGTTCCATTGACTTCACTCTCTGATCGGCCTGTCAGTGTGCCTTAATCAGGACATTCATTTCATTTCTGTCTCCTACCTCTCGTAGTCCAGAATTTAAAACGGTTGCCACATTTTAGGAATAGGTTCCAAAGGTTACCACTACATTTCATAAACCCATACATCTGGCTACCCGCTTCCACACCACAATTCGTTATGAAGTTGGAAACTTGAATGCATTTGAGTAAATGGTACATTTATGCCTGGTCGCTGCGGTAAAGTTTCAAAAGACTTCTTAAGTCAACCCTTGAGACAGTTTCAGAACATTGTCCAATCGATGGTTTTAATACTTAATGCCTATCTGTCTTTTTGATGTTTTCATTGCTCTTAAGTGTGACGTGATTGTACTGGTCTAAATGCAGTGATTGCCACCCTGCCTCATATCAAGAGACCAATTGCAGGGACAGTGTCCTTTGACCTTGCTGCCTCGCCCAAGATAATCCGCAGAGACACATTTGCCGTCATTGACACTAGTGGCAACCACAACACAGGATCGATTTTATGAAACGCGTTAATTTTTGATAATCTCTGTTTATAGGCATTTCTAGCACAGGTAGGATGTCATGTCTTAAAATTCGCCTGGGCTGCACACAGATGTACATATATTCACACATTCTTAAGGTATCTCGGACAAACGGATGATTCCTGTAAGGATCGGAAGCTTCCGGTTTGCAAATGGCTCATTCATATTTGCTGAAATCCTGTGCCTTTACAAATAGATTGCTTTTGTTGGGGAACACATTATATTCACTTTCTTGAGGCGTTTGTCATTTCTCAATATGAAATCCCTGGAGATATATTGTAATAGTGTTGTCAAATGTTCTGCCTATGGCTGATATCATTGCATCGTTATCGATTTTTTTCTTAATTTATTTTCTCTCTGTCAAATCATTAAACATCACAGATGGTCTCTGGGAAAGCAGATAAATAGAACCTTGAAACTTGTATTAGCAGTGTTGTCGTATACTTACTTACTCCACATTGTAGGATATATGTCACATACCTATAAAGTTGCATCTGTGTATGTATGTTGTTCACGCAACCTCTAGGCCGAAAGAGCCAATGAAGTTGTTTTGCACATTTCTTACATGGAGGGAGTGGCTGTGCACATAGCCGCAGTCCTGTGTAAACTTCGAGTTTCTTTGCATAGTGGATCCTTCTGCAGAGGCTACCAGGCATAGGCCTCACCACACGGGAACTATCAGACTTTCACACATTATGATATATCACTCCCCTCCTGCATGATGAGCCTGATGCCGGCGGCTGCCAAAGTAGGGAGTCCTTTGATAACTTTCCACATAGCTCCCTACTTAAAAACAAGTGAACCATCTTATGGTCTGATTTACAAAGGTTCCCTCTCTAAGTCAACATTGTATTCACGTCAACTTACACCCATATGTGAAGTATATTTCTAACCTTCTAGGAATGCTCAAAAGCAATAAAGTACTTCTGTTTTTCTCCGACTGTCACATATTTTGAGGACTAGCAGATGGGAAAGTGAAGTTACACGTACAATTTATTTTTTCCCCCTATTTCTCCCTGTGCAGATTTTCATTCCCCAACCCCCCCTTCAGTTTTTGAGGGTGTTTTTTTCCAGTTCCCCTTCAAATGTATTTACTCATTTTCGTAATAGGAGAAAATGTACAAATGTATTTCGGGCAATAAAATACCTGCAAAATGTTTTTGAATAAGCTTATTGTGTTCCACTATCTTTTGCTAGACGGCCCATCCAGGAGCATGCACAAACTCACGCATGGGAGTACGTTTTCTCTCTCGGAAATGTCACTATTAGCAATATACTGAATATTCTTGTGAGCAGGTTCCATTTGTGAAGGCATGATCCAAACTTGTCCTTATGTAAATCGGGGATGGTATTTTGCCCTTACAAAGCATCCTTTTGTGACTCTAAGTGGTTTTTAGTAGTGGGCTTGTTATCATGAATGCACAGAAATGCCAAAAATATACCAACAATTAAAATAGTTTGATACCTGAGTGTGAATTAAAGAGTGGCTGAAATATTGTTGGGCGCTAAAAGGACTTTTTCCTTAAACTCAGTGGCGAAGCATTGAGCTGATCTGGGATTAATAACTCAACCATTCACTTAGTCCTCACACCATTTGCCGAATTTGCAAGCAGGATTACTGGAAACAGTTTTTGTTATTTCCTAGCACTGTACCTTACACCCTGAAGGCAGTTCTAAAAGTGATGCATTGTGTTCATTCCCACGTTTACCTCCTGTTTATCCCTATTCCCTTCCCTTTTTTTAATACTGTCAAATGTAGGTTAAAACTTTTTATAATGTCATTTCTCTTTGTCAACCCTATCTAAGAGCACCACATTTTAAATTAAAATGTTTGTACCTTAATATCTTTTTGGTTCCCCGTGTTTCCCAAAATTGGTCTAAATTTTTCACAAATGTATCTCCATATAATGCTTTGTGGGGTGCTGCTCAGGGCACTGGGGAGACTTGTGCTGCTCATCAGCCAACCACCCATTTCCCTGCAGTTGGCCCCTGCACACATTCCCAGTTAGGTGAGCACCTTCCTCCCTACCAGCACCCAGTTTGCCTCATTCCCTGCTTCCACCCTCCTCAGCACCTACTGATATTCGTAAGAAAGTGCAGTCTCGCAAAACACCATTGTCTGCTTTAGGATGCCCGACCTGGACATCCTGGGCCAGAAAATGGAATGCTCATCTGGAGGTAGGTTTGTAGGTTTTCACTCTGCCTTGTACAGTCTTTAAGAGTTGTAGAACGCTGCTATACTAACCATAAGCCAACATTTTCCAAATTTGCCTTACTGTGCAGGTGTAGTAAACAGTGTACAAAATCTAACAAAGGTCCATGTTTGAGGACAGTTTGCGTAGCAAATGGTATTTTAAATCATGTGAGATAAACGTTGGTGTCCAATTGGAAATGCATTACGGCACGCACAATGAGAATGTAAGTGATGCCGTAGGGTAGGTACTCTCTAGCTCTTTTAGAAGGAGTTCCACAAGGCTGTGATTTCTTGATGATTTGACCTTACTTTATCTTGCTATCTAATACACATGTTCTTGTTCAGTCCTTTAGGTTCTCGCTCGTCCACTCCTAAGAGTGACTCGGAGTTAGTCAGTAAACCACTGGACAGAGGAATGCTGAAGAACAACCCACAGATGCACTGGGCCTGGGGAGAACTTCCACAAGCTGCAAAGGTATGAAGACACAGGGAGAAACATACAGTGGACCTATCTATTCCTGTGAATTATTACACCATGTGCATTTTGGTAAAATGCTGTGGGTAAAGGTGATTATCTCGACGACTACATTTAGTGTAAAATGAAATGCCGACACAAAAAATAATTGCCTGACTTACTCTTTGTGTACACATCGGTCTCTGTTTTCACCCGGAGTCGAGATTGTAGATGAAAATACTCTCCGAAATGGTTTTGAAAAGTGGAGAAATAGCGCTGCTTCAGACAGATGCCCACAAACACCTTTTTGGACTACCCAGGCTATATTCCCACAGCTCCAGACCTACAGCACACAATCCAGCTCCCCTTCTTCATTAGTAACCCATCCCTCCCTTCCTCAGCTCTCAACACGTGAGACCACAGTTGTGGTAGCCTCAAGGGATGGCCTACTTCCCATAGCCCTATGACAACACTGTCAACTTCACTGGTTGAATGTTTCAATCCTATACATTTTTTCTACATTTGTTATTGCCTATTCCCAAAAAGGGTGTTTTGCATGAAGGAGGCAAGGGGAACATATTTATGGCTATATGGGGCACTGAAATAAACAGATACATAAAAAATAATGTGAACATATAACTGTATATTGGTTTGCATTACAGTCTGAAAGGGAAACGATTTACTGGTGACGCATCATCAATAAATATTTATAAAGGTGTATATATAGTTCAGTCTCTATTTTTATAAACTTTATTGCCTTGTTTAGTAAACAACTTAATATAGCAATGCAAACAAAGTAAAATACGTTGTAAAGCTTACAATACCATTAAGAGGAACTATTTTAAATAGCAGAACATGCTGGGCCACTGCATATAAAAACATAACAACTTAGTCACCGACATCTGCTGTGTAATTCATCATTAAAAAGAGCATTAACATACACACACAGGGCTTGTTCTTACTGTTGAAGAGTGCTCAAAGGTTGATTGGGGTTTTAAGATAGCGAACCAATAGAACCTATTGGTGATTCCTAACACCTTATTAAAAAAAAAGCTTGTGCATCCACTATTTTTGCTTATCTGACAGCTAAGAAGCATATCCTTTCAGTATTTACTTCTGATATCCATTAGCCCTGGAAAAATGCATATAGCAGTTTTTGTGTCAAGAGCATAAAACATTTGGTGTCCCTCCTGTTCTTTCTTACCCATGGCCATAAAGACAACATTAGCAATTGGATTTAAGAGATACCTCAAAAGCCCAACCTTATTGTCGGCATTGGAGGCTTTATTATCAATCTGGCTTTTTTGAACTACTCATATCTTTGTGGAACAATCAATCAAGCTCAATTCATGTAGCTTTATTTTAGTTCTAGCTTTAAAGAGCATTTTGTAAATCATTCTTAATTATTAAGTGTACATACCCCGAGACTTTATTCCAGCATTTTATTATGCCCTTATTCCCCATCTTTTTGAGGATTTGCATATATCAATTTCATTTAATAGATGTTGTTTACTTTGCAGCAATTAGATTGACCAATGACCTAAAAAATTCTAATTTGAGTAACACTTGTGGAGTTGATTTCCTTATGTTCAGTAATCGCCTTAGTCATTGCAACTGATTTAATCGACCCTGGTGTCTGCAGATTCGATGAACGCTGCTCCTGAGTACGAAAGAATTGCAATGATTTCCGTGCCCAATGCCGTTCCTCTTATTGGCTGTTGATTAATGTTAATCCATCTACCACAGATTGTCTTTACTTCAACTATATTTAAATGAGCCTCCCCTCTAGGTGTGGATGCCCATAACATCTTAAATACTCGTAAGACTTGAACAGTTGTACGTGTGTGCCATCTATATTCCATCTGAAGTAATGTTAACACTTTGGTCTCATTCCAACCCTGGCGGTCTATGACCGCCAGGGTGGAGGTCGCCGGAAGCACCGCCAACAGGCTGGCGGTGCTTCATCTGGCATTCCGACCGCGGCTGTAAAGCTGCGGTCGCCCAGCCGGGTCCGGCGGTTTCCTGCCGGATTACCCCCGGCTGGGAGAATCCTCCATGGCGGCGCTGCAAGCAGCGCCGCCATGGGGATTCCGACCCCCTTCCCGCCAGCCTGTTTCTGGCGGTTTTCACCGCCAGAAACAGGATGGCGGGAACGGGTGTCATGGGGCCCCTGGGGACCCCTGCACTGTCCATGCCACTGGGCACCTGTCGCACCCCTGCAACACCGCCGGCTCTATTCGGAGCCGGCTTCAATGTTGCAGGGCCTTTCCCGCTGGGCCGGCGGGCGCTCCCTTGGCGGGCACCCGCCGGCCCAGCGGGAAAGTCTGAATGGCCTCCGCGGTCTTTTGACCGCGGAGCGGCCAATTGGCGGCTCCCGCTTGGCGGGCGGCAGCCGGAATGACCCCCTTTATGTTTATGCATGTCAGTCAATAAGTGATTTATGTCAATAGCCGACTTAGTAGCAGCTAAAGTCATATAACTCTTTGATCAGCCAAAACTAAGTAATAAGCTTACCTTAGTAATGCTAAAAGATTACCACCAATGATTGCAGAGAATTACCTTATCGGTTTCAGAGCTAATGACAAATCTGCCTGGTAGAGGTTGGATGGGGTTGTTGCAAGCAAGGCCTTTTGCTTTTTTATCATTTTAGTGCTGGTGCCACTCATTCCTCGCCCAACCAAAACCAATGTGTTGAACCAGTTTTAAAAGACCTGACTTCAAATGCCAAACACAATCAGTTTTCCCCTCAGTCCTGCTGTACCGATTTTATCAAAGGCATTTGAATAATTGACTAAACAGAATTACAATTTTTATGTAGCTGTTTTTAGCAACTAAACGGGAAACTGCTAAGATATTGTCGGTAGTACAAAACTGTGATCTAATCTAAGCCTGCCCTATGGACAGAATCAAGTTAGCATCAATCTAGTTTGTAATAACCCTCATGCTATCTCAAAAGAAAATGTAGAATTCTTAGCTGATGCTATTAGAGCTACAATTTCCTTTTGGGTCACCTTTATATTAAAGTTAACGCCGTTGCCCCAATTCAAAGATGTTTCATTGCTCTGTTAAAGATCTTGCCCTAAGAGAATATTTTTGTGCTCAGTGCACAGACAAGCAGCTATAGTCCAATCTGGATCTTGTTTATTGTCACCTAATAAGTTAGATACTCACTTCCAGAGAGTTGTTATTGTAGGACATACAAAGGGGCATATTTATACTCCGTTTGCGCCGAATTTGCGTCGTTTTTTTCGACGCAAATTCGACGCAAAACTAACTCCATATTTATACTTTGGCGTTAGACGCGTCTAGCGCCAAAGTTCATGGAGTTAGCGTCATTTTTTTGCGTGAACACCTTCCTTGCATTAATGATATGCAAGGTAGGCGTTCCCGTCTTAAAAAATGACTGCGATGCATATGCGTCGTACTTATACTCCCGGGCAAAAATGACGCCCGGGAGTGGGCGGGTCTAAAAAACCCGCATTTGCGCCGGATTTTAGCGCCTGGGTCAGGGCAGGCGTTAAGGGACCTGTGGGCTCAGAATGAGCCCAGAGGTGCCCTCCCAAGCCCCCAGGGACACCCCCTGCCACCCTTGCCCACCCCAGGAGGACACCCAAGGATGGAGGGACCCACCCCAGGGACATTAAGGTAAGTCCAGGTAAGTATTTCTTTTTTTTTTGTTTTGTGGCATAGGGGGGCCTGATTTGTGCCCCCCTACATGCCACTATGCCCAATGACCATGCCCAGGGGACAGAAGTCCCCTGGGCATGGCCATTGGGCAAGGGGGCATGACTCCTGTCTTTGCTAAGACAGGAGTCATTTCAATGGGGGATGGGCGTCGTAAAAAAATGGCGCAAATCGGGTTGTGGCGAATTTTTTGCCTCAGCCTGACTTGCACCATTTCTGGACGCCCATACGCCATTTTCCCCCTACGCCGGCGCTGCCTGGTGTACGTCGTTTTTTTTAACACACACCAGACAGCGCCCGCGGCTAACGCCGGCTAACGTCATTCAATAAATACGGCGCCCGCATGGCGCTTCAGAATGGCGTTAGCCGGCGCTAATTTTCTTTGACGCAAAACTGCGTTGGCGCAGTTTTGCGTCAAAAAGTATAAATATGGGCCAAACTGTCTGGGGGGGATGGGCAGTAAGAATTTGAGGGTCTTTAGCACATTCTACAAGAGTTAATGTACTCCATTCACTCTAGAGGTCACACTTCAGTGTTAGACAACGTACATTTGGGCTTAGTACTTAAAACATACATGTTTCATGGCTAGGAGAACATAACTATGACTTAAGTGCTATTAGGATGTACTTTCCGAATCACTGAGGCATGCACTCACCAGGATAGCGCTCCTGAGTATATTGCATGCAGCACACCATACGACTTGTCATGAGAAATAAGGTACCAATTCCATTCATTTCATTGAAATTTCAGTATCGCTTAAAATATTGTTTTGACTTCTCTCATTTCACCTTCCTTTACCAGAGACTTGGGTTGAATAATAAACCAATGACTTAAAAAGCATACATTTAATTTTACCTAGATTTCTATGTAGATTAAAGATTGGAGGTTCAATATGCTGAGTCTTTGTAACACTTTAAGTGAATCTCTGCTCAGCAGGAAAGTCCCTTTGTCTCATGATCGGCTATATCATGCAGGAACATAAGAGTTCCATGGTCTATGTGCATCTTCTCTGTAATGATATTCCTGCTTTCCTGGATTGTCTACCCTTTCTCTGCATTTACAAAATTACAGTTACCTTGTTGTCCCCTCCCTGGCTTCCCTTCATTACAAAAAGAGGCCATCCCGTCTCATCAACCATTCATACCACATGTTGATTGAAAAATAAGGACCCTCCCTCTAATCCCCCAGTTTTTCACCTGTGTTACAAGTTACTTAATAAAGAAACCTCACCAGGAGCAGCATCATCTCTGCTCAGCCTACTCTCTCTAACTGTCACACTCCTCCAGTCACTCACCGTCAAGGAGGAAAATGTAAGAGACTCTAGCTCCGATAATACTTATAACTTATTCAACCTTATAAGATTATTGTCACAGTGGTCGCATCTGACCCCATCCATAGAAAGCCAAAAGCACATTTGTATACAGGGTTTCACTGGACCCATAACACACCACCTAAAACGCAACCGGGCTGAAACATTCAGATGAAACACAAAACCACAAAATAGGTATCTTTAAAACCTCACTCAGCTCAGAACAGGAAAAATTGTGCATAATACAGTGGGTGTCTTTTAACCCTCACTATAGCAGTAGGCAAAGGTGTCTTTGAACCCTCATTCTAGAAATTTGCAATGGGTATCTTTCAACCCTCATTCAATCTGTGGCAACAGAGAACTTCATGGGTGTCTTTCAACCCACACTAATCATAAACAACAGGGCATCTTGTAAATTTATCAACAGGTCTGTTTGAACCCACACTCATCCCAAAACAACAGGGCATCTAGTGAATTTAGCAACGGGTTTCTTTCAACCCACAGTCAGCCCAAAACAACAGGGCACCTTGTGAATTTATCATCAGGTCTCTTTCAGCCCACATTCATCCCAAAACAACAGGGCATCTTGTGAGTTTATGAACTGTTTTCTTTCAACACACACACTCATCCCAAATCAACAGGACATCTTGTGAATTTAACAAACTGGTCTCTTTCACCCTCACCCTCATACGAAAACAACAGGACATCTTGTGAATTTATCAACGGATCTCTTTCAACCCACACTCATCCCAAAACAATAGAGCCTCCTGTGAATTATTTAAACAGGTCTTATCAACAAGCTTTATCAAGTTGTGCATTCGTACCGCACCAGCTGTGTGCATTGCTACGGCTACATCAATGCTGAGAATATTCTTCATCAGAGGAAGTTATAATTATGTTTTTTCTACTTATCGGGCACTGTGGACCAGCCAACATGCTTTTTAGGCAGGAATGCCACTGTGGAGGTCAGCATTGCTGTCTGGGACGGTGTCTTTTTTCCGAGCCAGTACTGTATTTGACCGGCTCACGGTGGCTGGGGCTCTTCCCCAGGTTACAGGAGGTTGCTGATTTGCTGGATTATGGACGAGGGAATATGGAGCTTTCCTCCATGCTGACATTAAGTGGCCAAAACAAAAGAGTAGGGACCTCATTGGTGGTCAATTTTTATCTTTATGTGCAATAATTTGCATATACGTTTCTGGACTCTTACTGGTGGGGTTGGGAACCCTGTTTGTATTGGTATGTACTGTAATGGGAGGATCACAGGGATTGCTTCCTTTCTAGTACATCCATTATTATTTAAGGATGAGGTTCATTCTCTTTACCATTAGATGTAAGGATAGGGGGTAATCGAACGATGAAAAAAAGGCATGTATTGTCCTCTTCAGAGGATGATGACCCTATTCCAGCCAGAAGAAGCAGGTCTATGGAATCTAATGATCCTCTAGTCTCGATCTCTGCTGCAGAGGTTTAAGCCATGATTGAGGCAGCGGTTTCTAGAGCTTTGGATAAAAGGAGGAAAAGCAGGCTGGTGGGGCTGCTGTTTCCCCGTCATTTGATTCTTCTGCATCAGAGTCTTTCTTTGACTTAACAGGAAAATATGTGCAGAGAGCGGAAGTACTGGTTATTCAGCAGCATGTTAGGCAGAATTTTTGTTGTTTTCCCTTTCTATCTCAAGAAACTGCAGAGGGCCTCCTTCCTCAATATGTTAAGCATCTAGTCTTTGCCATGCCACTTAATGGTAGGAGTAAGGCTTTAATTAAAGGAAAGGGCGAGAGCTGGACTGTTCTACAGGGCAAGGTTTTTACAAAAGCTCTACTCTTTGAAGGAGGGGGGATTCTCTTCTGCATAACGTTGAAGTTCATGCTATCTTGGCCACTCTGACTGGGAGAAGTGCCATAAATCCTGAGGATTGTTCACCTTCTGATGCTACCGACAAGAATGTGGAGGGACCTTTCAAGAAAACATATACAGCAGGGAATCTGGCATGAAAGGCTGGCATCTATTCAGCCTATGTGGCTAAATTAGACTGGCCACAGCAGTTCAGGAGTGAAACATTTTAAGCAGGTGTATCTTCAGATATTCTAAGGGCTTCTGCAGTGGCTACAGGGTCAGTGGTAATGGCGAGAAGTTTGTGGATGAGGGATTGGAGAAGAAAATCGGCTCTGCTTAAAATCCCCTTTGAATGAAAAATGCTGTTCGTGAACAGTTAGATATTACGATTATTAAGGCTTTCAAAGATCAGAAGCATGACATGTTTTATAAAGCGAAATCTTCATCCATTCAGAACTACTGGGGTCATTCTTCCTGTTCCTGTCATTCAATCAGAAAGGATTCAAAGTCTTACTCTGACTGACGGAGAAAATTCCAACCAACGAAATTGCCATCAACTACGGTGTACAAGATGCAACAAGGGCCTCGTAAGCAGAAGTCCTGAGAATTATTGGACACAGGCCACCTATGCTATAGGAGGCAGGCTTTCATATTTTTCTGAGGTTTGGAAAGATGTCATCAATGGGCCTTGAATATTGTCAGGAACAGTTATCATATAGACTCTGTCAGACTGTCACCCAAATGGGGCACCTTCCATACTCCTGTCCTCAAGAATCCAGTAAGAAACCAAGCTCTATGTAAGGGGCCATGGAAGGGGGTTTGAACCCTTTTGGAGAAGACAGCAATTGTTCATGTTTTCGTTTCGGGGCAGGAGAAGGGACCTACTCCATTTTGTTCCTAGTACAAAGAGTTTCTTGAGACTTCATGCCAGTCCTAGATCACAAAAGAGTGAATGCATGGGTCAGAACAGGGCGCGCTTCAAAATAGTCATTTTACAGTCTATACTCCCAGTGGTAAACTTCGAGAACTATATGACATCCATAGATGTTCAGGAGGCTTATTTGCACATTCCTATGGCAAAAGAGTATCAAATGTTTTTATAGGTGACTTATTTTCAATTCGTAGTATTGCCATTTGGGCTGAAGTCAGCCCCAAGAGTATTTACAAATGTTTTGGTTCCTTTAGTTCACCGTCAAGGGATTTTCCTTTATCTGTACTTGGATGACTGGTGGATTGATGCTCCATCCAAAAATCTGGCCCAAAGACACACAAGCATGGTACTTTCCATTTTACAAAGGCACAGTATTCTTATAAATTTTGGGAAACTCCAACCTAATGCCAGTTTATCGGTGCAATATTCTGCACAGATATGGGCTTCATCACCTTGCCGGATGAAAGGGTAACAAAGATTCAGTCTCACATCTCGGTCTTCTAACTCTGAGTCTGAGGGCTTCCACGTGGCTACAGGTCTCAGGGGATTCAGCAGCTACAGTGTTTCTGGTTTCTTGGGCCAGAATCCATATACCCAAACTGATGGCTTACATGTTAACACCCTGTTCTCCCCTTTTATAGGCTTTGACTGTTCAGATCCTTCTTTCTCCCCATGTACGGGTGGTTTTGAATTGGTGGCTCAAAACGGAACATGTTGTAAGAGGAATTCTTCTCTCTCTTCCAGCACCCAGAATTATCACAACAGATGCCAGTCTGTCAGGTTGGGTGTATGCCAAATCAAGGGATCTTGGTCTCCTTCCCAGAGCAAGAGGTCCTCAAATTAAACAGAGGTGGAAGCAGTGCGGTTACCACTAAGAACCTTTTCTTGGCATCTGAAGAGAGCGGTTGTCCAAATCATTACAGACAATGTGACAGCCACAGCTTATGTCAACAGACGGGGGGAACCAAATCACAATCTCTAGCGAAGATTGCAAGCAGGCTATTTCATTGGGTCCAGACTGATCTCCATCTCCGTGATCCATATCCAGAGGATAGCCAATACTCTGGTGGACAATCTGAGCATGGACATTCAATCCTCAGTGGATTTTTTATCTCCATTACAGTATATTTGTGGTGATATCATGCAGATGGGGAAATCGTGTCATAGATCTTTCTACAAGGAAGATCAGGCTTGGGCTGTGGACACTCTCTAATGCAAGTGGTCTCAATGTCTTCTCTGTGCTCCCTCCCTTCCCTCTCATCTCCAGATTTCTACTTATGGTGAGGAGGGAAAGAGCTTCAGTAATTGTAATAGCCCAGCATGGCCCCACTCCTCTTGGCAGTCAGAGGAATGGAAATTACATCTGAATCTCTTCTTCATTCAATTCCCAGTGTTACAACAGGAAGTCCTATCCAGGATGAAATTAGCAGCTTGGATGTTGAAAGGCTAAGCTTACTGCATAAAGGGGAGTCTGCAAGTTTGACTGACACTCTACAGGCTTCTAGTTGATCGTCAATTATTAGATCATATTTAAGACACTGATTTCCCTTCAGTAGGAGGTGTCAGTCCAAGGAGTTAGATTCCACTTCCTCAGATTTATTTGATGTTGCGAATTTTCTTCAGGATGGGGCTTCCTTGGGTCTGAGGGTGGCTACCCTTAAGTTTCAGTGGGCAGCGATTAAAGCTATTAGAAGCTCTTGGAATAACTTATCAGATGAGGAAGGTTTGGTTGGTTGTCTTTTCAAGGGTCTGAATAATGCGTTTGTTCTTGTAAGACACACTTCTCTTTATGGGATCTGTCCTTAGTTTCATCAGCTTTGATGGGTCTCCCTTTTGAACCTATGGAATCCATAGACCTCAGGAGCTTGACTCTTAAGACTTTATTTTTATTAGCTACGACTTCAGTTAGGCGTGTGGGAGAATGAGGAGTTTTATTTTAAGCCTCCTTGTAGGATATTTGCAGTTATTTTGAAAACTCTTTTGTCCTTCATTCCCAAGCTTAATTCTCCCTTTCACAGGGATCAGAAGTTGATATTACCATCGTTTTTTAATTCACCTGTCTCTGAAGAGGAGATTATGCTACATCATTTCGATGTCAGAAGGGCTCTCCAGATATATTTGGGCAGGGTGGTATCCGTTAGAGCTTCTATTTCATTATTTGTGAATTTTAGACCAGTAAATACAGGGTTAAAACAATCCACTTCTTCTACGAGTCCGTGGGTTAGGCCTTTGATATATTTGGCTTACAAGGCAGCAGGTAAGGTCTCACCTCTAGGGGTCCAGGGTAGGTTTACCAGATCTATAGCAACCTCACAGGCTGAGATACAGAGGGCTTCCATAGCTGAAATCTGCAGGGCAGCCACCTGGTCAGCCCTTTTGGCTTTTGCCTCTCACTATCGAATCATGCAGGAAATTGAACTTTCTGGTGTATTTAGTTTTAGAGTTTTGGCCACTATGACGTCTTAGTAGTGGCCCTTTATTTTTTTGATTTGTATTCAGTAAGCATAGGTTTCTCGCATTATCTCTTTGGTTGTCCTGTAGTTGATTTGTAAATCTCAGCGATGGAGTGGACTATAAGGTAATGCCCCAATTGCTTACTGGTAATTGCATTACTCAGAATCCTCTTTCCTGCTTCTGTTCATTACATCTCTTCCTGCCCTCCATGTTGTTCCGGGCCAACCAAAGATTTGGGTTGTGTCAGAGCTTGTTATATTAACAGCAGGTGTGGAGGGGGCAGGTTCCTTTCATTTCAACCAACATGTGGCGTGAATGTCTGATGGCCTCATTCTATAATGAATAGAAGTGAGGGAAGAGCACCCTGAGTAATGGAATTGGGGAATTACCACATCCATTTGTGTTTTTCTCTTCCTTGTGGTAGGAGCTGGAAGTTAAGGGGCTAGCAATCATAGATTCTATGGCCACTGTTCAGAGAGCTCGGTATAATGTAATATAATATTTAGCAAAAATGCCTTGTCAGGGATACTTAAGACATTTATAAAGTGTCTAGTCATCTCTCACTCATTAGTAGAAGGTCAAGTAAATATGTCAGCAATAAAAAAAATCATTGTAAGTTACTTAAATGGAATGGCATTTCTCACTGGCAGTTAAAAACTTTCTATTTGTTTAAAATAGTTCTATTTTTCTTTGTATTTTTATAGATGTCCACGCACAAGACACGTGAACCCAACCTCCTAAATCTAAATCTTTCTGAAAGCACCCACTTCCGGGTTATTCAAGAAGATTCACCTACTTCTGACCCCCCGAAAAGCTTTGGCGCCCCTTCCGCAGAGGAGCACGTGGATGCTAGAGTCCTTGAAGAGCCAGTTTATGAGCCACAGCCGAGCCCTGGGCCGGAACACGAGACTCAGCAGGGACCTGAGCCTGCGGCCATAACTATAACTGAGCCTGACATTGATCCTCAAGGAGCAGCTGCACCCCCACTGAGCACCGAGGAAGAGAAGACCCAGACCGCGGTCTACCCCAACCAGCCCCCGAACAAAACGGATTCTCCTTCCAAGAAGAAAGGTAAACCTGCTACCTCTAAGCCCCTTTAATTATACATGTTCTTGGCATGTAAAAGAAGGAAGTACATTTGATGGAGGGATAATAAAAGGTCATACAGTAAACAAAAAGGACTAGATTTATTGAGCGAATAATACTAGTTTGTTTCTACAAAATTAGCCAAGTAGTTCTGTTTCCTAAAATGTCCCTTGTATGCAGATTGTATAATGCTAGAAGGAAGCTGGAGTTATAAACCATGGCAGAACGTAGGCACGGCGTTTTAGTGTAAATGATTAACTTGTGGCAGTAGTAGTTTCTGAAGGAGTGACACAGTGGGCAGTGGCATGTTCAGGGAAACCGACTATTCATTATCTAGGTGAGATGAGTGAATATTAAGCTTCTATCGACTAAATGAAGGAACAAATGAAGATTCTTGTATAGTGCAGCTCTGTTAACGCAGTTGCCTCATGTCACTTCATGACTGGGTAAGTGATTAAAGGAAGGGTCATGTGTAAAACCAATGGTTAAAATACACTAATTACAATGATTACTTTAGAAACTTGATGACCACTTTTAAAAATAAAATTACTATAGAGGTCCTCACTGCGAGTCCGCTATTATCCTTGTGGTGCCCTTGACAAGGGGAAACACAGGAATGGCAGGACCTTTTTGACCAGATCATGTGGCGGACTTTTGATTGAGAAGGATTTCACTGAAGATGACAGTAAAAAAAATATTCTTTCATTTTTGATATGCTGCTGTAAACTATGGCATCACCCAGCTTCCGCTCAAGCTGGGCCTTATCTCTAACCACAGTGACTGCCAGCAGTCTGTTTACACATGATGAGGAGGGGAACTGAAGTGTGTGGTTTGTCACAGTCCGAGAATGGGCACAGCCATGACTGCAGCAGTGAGCTTCTGTTGTCACTTTCTGTAGTACGTGATCCTTTGTAGAACTGCTCTCTGAACACGGAGGTTATGAGGACTGACCTCATGAGCTTCAAGTTGTTGTTAGAGAAGCCATTGTGAGTTTTCTGAACAGGAGGAGTCCATTTCGGGTAAAGGAGAAGCACACGCTCTCTAACTTGCTAGATTGGTTGTAGAGCTTTTTTTATTGCTTAATAAAGCATATTTTTTACAAAAAGCGTGAAGATGAGTGGGAATGGACACAGCAGCATTTGACAAGACTACCATAGTCACTGTTGTCTGATGTTTGCATCTGTAAACTGCCCAGCACTGGGAGCTGCAAGGGGACCTGCCCAGTGGCATAGCGCAAAACGAGAAGGCCTCCCTGCAGAGTGTGATGAGGGGTCCCTGGGTCTCCTATATCTCAGAGATATTTATCGGCATTGGATAGAATGTGCCCCCCCCTCCCGTCCGCAGGGGCTGCCAGGGGCCTGCATTACGCCCCCGGGCCTGCGGACAGACGTTGTCCTACAAAAGCACAAGCTCCTGTCATGTTGAACTGAAATACACTGAAACAGATTGAGCTCTTTGTCTATCAATGATCATTCGGCAAAGATAAGCTAACATTAGTTACAAACAACATGCTATTCCTTTGTAACTGGTCTTTCAATAAGCTGTAATGCAAGAGGAACAGCCGGTATGGGCAGCTTGTCTCTTGCAACGTACTCTATCCTCATTGGTGGAGCACTCCCGCTCATGGATTGGTGCTTAGTCCCGAAGGGAGTCCTCCCTGTTCACATGTTGACAACAACTTTGCTGTGTTTTGTTCAGTAAAGAAAAGTACATTCCATAATATTAAGTCTGTCATGTTATGTTTTACTAACAGAATATCGAGTTTTAAATATCGTGCTATAAAAATGTAGCCAGAATCTCAACTACAAAAATATTTTGAAGGTATGTATATATCGATAAGTATAGATTTACTATACTTTTTTTCTAGGAATGTTAATGTCTTATATCTTTTTTTAATGATTACATTTTTATTTCGTATTTCTGAAGTACAAACAAAAGTAGAGCACAGTACATCTGCCTCAGCACGGTTCCACAGCTCCAGGGGAGCCAGGCAAGCAACACGTTGCTTATCACTCAGCAGTACATTCGTATGATTCCTCCCCCAAATGAAGTAAGCAAACCAACAGCAAATGCAGCTGAACAGTCAATAAGTTACTCGAGATTGTGCTGCACATGAGATAAGTAAAACATTCCGAAATAATGTCCTGGTATCTCTTGGCCGGGAGGATGCAGGCAACAAGTCACTATCAGTTTGATTTGTTCACTACACTACGTGACTTCCTGGAGCCACTGATCTTTTGTCACTAACTTCTTAGCTAAAAGCAAAGCACGGGCAACAAGTTTACGATGAGCATTGAGAATCTTTTGAACCCCCCCCAGTAGCACAACTAAAGGGGGTAAGTGGCTCCTGCAATCCAGCCAGTTCCTGAAGGGTATGTGTAAGCCTTAGCCAGAAGCGGTTTGCAATGCCACGCCAGGTGAATAAAGCCTGCCTCACTCCAACCACAGCTTGCACAATTAGAATTGTCTCTCAACCCCCATTCATTCAACTTCCACAGAATATAATAGAGATGGTGAAGGAAGCAAAGTGGATGAGTCTGCTACTTGGAGCGAATCTCCTATTCGTGCACAACAGTGGAACCATATCTCTTCCACTGATTAAGATCAAATTCCCAAGCTAATCCCTCCCGTGGTGTAGCCCTAGTTAGCCACTACTGCACAGCGCTGTATGTAAGAGAGATTCGCTTTTTGAGACTTTTATCAGTAACCAAAATTTCAAAGGGCGAGCTCTATCAAGTTCTTGAGGAAACATCCGGGTCATCTGCTTACTAATCATTTTAAGCCTATGCAAGAAATAGTAGTGTAAGGGTGTAGGCGTATGATGGAGTGCAAGCACATATTGCTCAATAAATATCCTGTTGCTGTAAAGGTCAACCTGTTTTACCAGTTGTAATTTACGAAGTTGGGCACGTGCCTTGGGCTCAGCCGCTGCACCAAACAGCGGATGAGCCTGCAGCGGTCCCGCAGGCGTGTATAAATGTCGCAGGGATAATTTACAATGCAACTTGTCCCCAAGCATGCACTGTGCATTGTACAGTATTGATCTCGGTTACCCTGCAGACCTCCCCTGCCCAGAGTGTTACTTTGAGTGGGTGTGGATGTGCCACATTAGTTTCGTTCTCAAGATGGAGGTAAATATTTAGGAGGATGAAACCAATAGTAGGCAAAATGCACCTGAGCGTTGAGATAATATAGTTTTGTATCTGGAACAGCAAATCCTCCTAAAGTATATGGAAGTGGAGGGGGTGTGGCTAACAAGATGGCCGACAGGATGCACCTTCAGGGAGCTCTGCCTCCCAGCTGGCTTATCCTGACCCATCATGCCTTGTGGATGATAAAACTGCCTTAATCCTGTATGGTTCCCAGAAAATGACAGGTGAGCCCCATGAAAGGATCCAACCTGGCAATGCAAAGGAATCCAGCTCACCAGCAGACACTGAAGACATTATTCCGGATACAGGGGCTTGAAACACAGGCTGTTTTTCCCCGTTCTGTTTGAGGAGAATAGCTGTAAAACTGAAAAACCAATGAGAATGCCTCTTGAATGCATAGGACATTGATGTAACAGGTATGAGTTTAGCAGGCTGCGAGTGGAATTTAAACCTTTGGTGGTAGTTCGATTGGTATAAATTGCTCGGAAAGAGTGAGGGAGATGAGTAAGGAGTAAGTGAATGCAGTTGAGTGATGAGAGATGACTCTTGCAAGGTACCTGATAGCAGATCGATGCATTAGGGGTGTATGAATGTTTGGAACTGAAGGGTCAAAAATGTATTGAAGCTAAGTTTATAGCTACATGTCTGATATTGCAGGGAGATTGCCCCACAGTTGTTTTATCTTGGTGGATGGGGACGGGGGTGTTAATTGGAGAATTGAATCGGGAGAAAAGTTGAGGTGTGCGGTAAAAGGGAGGAGTTGGTGCAAGTTCTGGCTCATCGAGTATTGTGGGCATTTATATGGTTTTTGTTTGTCGTTACTTGTCCTGTGTGGAGGGTGGGAAGGATTGTTGGGATATCTTACTGTTTGACGTGTTGGGGTTACTGCTGAAATTACATGTTGGGGGCAATGCAGATGGATTAGCTACTGACCTATGACAATGACTACCCAGAGTAAATTAAGACTTCTCCATTGGAGCCCACCCTCCATCATAGGCAAGTATAAATGCTCTTGAGCTACTTTGCTCCTACCAACCGACCAGATAAGTGTCATGAGAAGTGAGTTCAGATGACGAAAAGTCGATAGTTGCAGGGTATCGAACAAGTGCTGTATAGTTGTAAAGGCACTGCTATGGTCAGAGCTGGTCGATTATGTTCACACCCATGGAGAGTGAGCAGGGGGACACAACAGGGTTATCTGCTCTTGTCCCTCCTATTTTCAATTGCCCTCGAACCTCTAGCGATACAGATTTAGTCAGGAGGTGTAGAAAAGATCCCACTAGGGCGAGTGTGTGCCACATTGTCCAGAGCGTAAGGTTACTTTCCTGCATTTGGCATGGCACTCCCCATCTGTTAATTAATTCTAGGGCACTGTAGTGCAGCATCTGACAGATGTGTGCAGAATTCCCATACCACATGACCCAGCTGTATGTCTGTTAGGTGATATTAAACCGCGCAAAGGCATGAAGATGGAATTTAAATTTATTCAATTGCTTCTGTTGGCAAAACAAAGGGTTGCAATTACTTGGCTTGGTAAAACTGGCCCAAGTGTGATTGGATGGAAGAGAGATTGCCCAGTGATGAAGCTTGACATCCTGTTGGGTGTGTGAGGGCTCTCCTTAACTACTGACCTTCTCTAGCCCTGTATTTATTGACTCCCCCCCTTTTTTTGGAACAGTTTACCTAGTTTATTGTACTCATTAGATTTGGGAGATTGTACACTGGACCAATAACCTCCCTGTCCCTCTTTCCTGTGATATGGAAGAGAGAAGTGTCTGAATGGACACCCCCATCTCATAATGAGACCCTAAGTTTCTTTTTACTGACAAAAAAGCACAACATGCGTCCTGCACAGCCAGAGTGATAGCTTTACTTTGACATAACATATGTTTTGAAAGTATTTTAATGTGAAGTTAAGCATAGTAAATCGATACTTATGTATACTGACTTTCATGGTATTCTGGTAGCTGATATTTCGGCATACAACCAACATTAAGCAGTAAGTACTAGGCCTCAGAATTAGGAGATACACTCTTACTGATTACTTTAGAGTTGCTAAATAATGCTTATCTTTGTTTAACACACCAGTAAGACCATTCAGTTGTCTTCTCAACATAACTTCCAGCGCTGTTTGGCAGTTTCTGTCTATTTTGCACTGGATAAAAAACCTTGTTTTGATCATTTCCTCAAAATTTTGGTTTGTAGACAAACGAAGCAGACATCTTGGAGCTGATGGTGTTTATTTAGATGACCTCACCGGCATGGATCCAGAAGTTGCTGCCCTCTATTTCCCCAAGAGGTAGATTTCTTTTGGATTCATTATATTTCATGTAATTATTAGGTTGATTTTTACGACCAGTATAAAAATGAATAGTGCCACATTCTATCACTGTAAATTATAGCCTCAAGCCATGGGTCTTCTTTTTATGAGGTATTTTATTTATTTCTGCATCTTCTTAGCGATTTGAAGTAAGTGTCATATAGAGTATTATGGAAATGGGGTCCACAATAGAAGATATGCTGATGGTGAGTAGGTATAGTTTATTCATCTTCAAATTCTAAAATAGCGGATCAATCATTATTATTACATGGACAGAAAGTGCACCCACTTTGCACTCATGAATGAACAATATACATGCTTGACAAAGCTATCTGGCATCACAAAGGAATGGGAACATGTGTGTACCATTCTCCTAGTGAAGCAAATTTGGACAGATGTTGTTGAAAAGGAGATTTGATTGAGTGACTCACCAAATTTCCATGATTGATTGGCTCAGTAGCATTTGGTTGCAACACCTTTTACTTGATATTGAGCCATTGCGATGCTCAGCGTCCATTTAAAGGCCAAGAGCTCCTTTTTCCCTAAAAGCCCAGAAGGGTATGTGCCTCGATATGTCAGTTTCAGCCACATGCTACATGTACCAACAGAGTTGCTTCATATCTTGTTGCATACATTTCCTTTGTATTGTGCCTCTCTCCCTGCTGTTAGAGATTCATGATGTAATGAAGCAGCTCATTAGGACCCATACAATTTAAGAGAATGATACTCCTTTCTTGTAACTGGTGCTGGTGGGTACTGCATTAGAAAGGTCAGACATATTTGGCCAGCAGGCTTTGAAAGTGTGACACTGAGCTTTGTCATCCATCCTGTTGACAGGTGTAGTACTTCTTAGTGGATTGGGTCACAAGGTTTTCTAAGTCGATTCTCAACCAATTAAGTCTCTATTATTCCATGAGCACAGTATTGCACAACAGGGCATGTGGTGAAGAACAGTGCTGCAACTTGTGTGCCAGAATATGTGGCCTTGCTTTGTGATGTTGTAAGCTCGTATTGCATGTAGTGAACTTTTTAAGCTAGCACAAAGTCTTGTGTTACGGCCGTTCTGTCCAACTTTATTCAACTTTCCCAAAGTTATCAACTTTTCCCCACACACTTTTTGTAAAGTCTATAGAAAAATGCTGAGAGAAATCGGGAATCACAAATATCATCCTTAAAAAAACATAAATAGAGAGATGCGCTCTGGCAGCTTCCTGCGATCCATAGGATACCAGGCACCATGGGCCCTAGTCACAATAATTTACATGTGATAGAAAAACAGTACATTTAAACCTGCCAGGTTGTAGAAGAGTGCTTCATGCAGGAATATACTCAACTACACCTGCAGATTTTTTGCATTCATAAGTCACATCTAAAAAGTACTTTGTTGCATTCCCAGGGGAGTGTTATAGCACTGGAGACTGAAATGCAAATGAGATTACAACCAGACTGCCATAATTTAGAGAGTGTTTACAAAATAATTGCAAAGCTTTTCCCACAGTTGTGTGAATAATTTAACGCCATCTCCCCGGTGTCCAGAGTAGCTCAAGTAGGAGTCAATCCATCTCACGCAGGACACTCAGCAGCTAAGGCGTAGCCAAACTTTGAAGTGATGTCCTTCAATATAGCAGTTAGCCAACAAGGGATATAATTACAGCTGGTTTTCTCGACTTTAAGAGTAGCACATATTGGTACTTGAGGGAACCTGGGATAGGGATAACTCTTTCTGGATGGATATGTACCGTATTGTTCCACTGTCCTGTCCTTACAATCAGGAAAGGCCAAAGAGGGCATAGCGACTCTGATTTCCCTAAGTGTTGAGTGTAAGCATGTGCAGGTACAAACAGGAGATAGTCACCTATTGGCAGTGTATTTCGATTTTTCTACTCCTGATGACTCCTTGTTGAGCCTAAGATCCTTTTTAAACTCATAACAATTCTAACTCCCTATATATGATTTTGTTAGCTGGAGATATTAATATTCATCTTAATCACTTAAATTGCCGATTATTAAGTGACACCCCTTGGGAGGAATTCAACTATAATCTATTTAAAAATACTATACAAGGAGCTATGTTGAATGACCTCTCCTCTGACTTTAATTTGGACTATCTTGAGGCCTTGAGGAAGGATAAAGAGGTTCCCACCTTTAATGGTCGAGGTGCCAACACCATTATTGATTATATACTCCTCTCAGCAACTCTAATCCCTTGGGTGTCGTAACACGAGGTGAGATGGTCTCAGTTCAGCGACCATAACCCCTTGTTCTTAAGTATGGCATTGAGGCTGAAGTAGTAGGCCTCTTCTGAAGCCGGTCCAATGAACAATGACCTGTCAGCCAGGTCCAAGCACAGAGGATAAAATGGAATACGATCCCAGGAGACTCCTATTCAGATGATTTATTTACTACATGAACCCAGGATATGAACCTATGCCTACAGGGTAGTACAGACCTGGTTCTCCTCTTGGGTGAATACAATTGTGTCTGCGTACATATGGCCTTGAGACTGAGGATAGCTGATGCCAAGCCTAACTTGGGGGGGGCGGGCAAGAGGTGGTTCTATCATAGTTGCTCCAAGGCACATTACAAACTTATGGTAGCCCTGAAAAGAAAACCCAGGTTGAGATCTCCCTTTGTAGAAAAAGAGATAAACTAGCCCTCCAACAAAGGAATAAGGTCATTAGAGAGGATGCTTGGTCTCAATTAGTCCAGACAGAGGTACTGAAGAATAGTTCTAGTTTCTGGGAGATTAACAGTCCCCGTTTTTTACTGGGACGAAAACAGTGTTTTGGAATGTGCTATAACGCCAGACACCTGGGTGTACTATTTTAGGGTTGTATACGGATGCGGGGCTTTTGACTCCCCAGCGAACAGCTTGGGTAATGTTGCGGAAGTCCATGTTTTGATTTTTTTATTTTTAAGTTGTTGCCGAAGCAATAGCACTGATGGCCTCCCAGAGTCTTGGTCGAAACCTATAATAATTCCGGTATTTAATAAGGGTGCTAGATCAGATCCCAAGTGTTACAGGCCCATTTCTTTAATTGAGTTGGTGGTGAAAGTCATGGGGGGAGTGATCCTCGCCAGGTTAACCTCCTGACTAGACAAAAACAAACGTCCTCTCAATCCTGCAATATGGGTTTTTGACTAGGAATGGGCAATCTCGATCAATGCCTCAACTTACATCTGATCCTAGACAAATATACAGTAATCAAGGGAGACATGCTACACCTTGGCTTTATGGTTTTAACATCAGCCTTTGACAGGGTAAACGGGTCAAAACTCTGGCCCCCGCTCCTGGACCTGGGAATGGCCCGCGCGATAGTGAACTTTCTGCGTCATTTACATCTCGCTTTATCAGCCTCAGTGAGTTACAACATGATTGGGAGCCTGTCACTTTCATTCATTACAAATAGGGTCCCAAGTTATGTGCATTCAAAACCGATACTCCACAAATGGGCTCATATTTATTTAGCGCCCTACTATACGCAGATGATACTGTGTTTTTGGCCCGAGCGGGAGTAGGGCTGCAATGTCTCCTAGATTGCTTTGTGGACTTTATTAATTCACTCGACCTAAGTACCAACTGCTCAGATTCGCACATCATGATCATGAAGCGGAATAGCAAGGAAATGCTTTGGGGGTGGAGCTGAGATCACCAGGTTCAATTCTTTTATAATAGCTGGGTGTGCTTTTGGATGACAGAGGCTCTTGGTCTGCACTAATGAGTGTCAGGAGAAATGACATGGCTTGAGCTGTCACAGCTGTTTTTGACTTTGCCAGAAGACTGGGCACTAAGCCAATCCAGGCCCTCCTAAAGGTATATCATTCGAAATGTATTGTAGTTATGGGTGTGATATTTGGGGATGCCTGAAATGCAGGTTGTAGAAAATACAGTTTTGAGAAGAGTGTTAGCGGTCCCCCAGTCTACAGCCTTGTTTACTGTTCATGACAAGTTGGGAGCTGGATGCATCTCTGATCTCCAGGCCATTGGCCAGTGGCTCAGGATCTGGAATAATCCGGAACTCAAATGAAACCATATTGTTCGTAAGGATTGTCTAGCACTGGTGAAGGATAACAGTATCTTGTGGCTCAACTATATTAGAATGGTCATAGACAGGCTGAATCACCCTGAATTGTTTAGCTCCCCTGAAACGATTACCAGAAGCAAGCTGGCCTGGGTGAAGAAACACTTCTTATGCCTGGCTCAAGCTGAAAGAGAAGCAAGCGAACTACAGAAACCCTTGTATGGGCACGTTTTATTAAACTCGGGGTCTAACACATGCGGGGGTCAGAAGAGGCTTAATAAACTGCCATGCTAGCTTCAATACTTGACAACACAATCAAATGCATGGCACGCAAACTGAATTTGTCCCAAAACATTGGAATTCATGACTTTAAACCAAATGTATCCTTTCCACCCCAGCAGTACTTGGGACCTCAAAGAAATGAATGAGGTGGGCTCACTCACATAATGTGACATGCTTCATCATTGGCCGCTTCATCCCACCCTGGTAAGATGATACTACTAGGGCAGACCCAACCTCAGGTGGGACAATCCTAAGGGAGTTCTTGGAAATGTTCTAGCTGTACAACGAACTCGGGTGCAGATATCCTTACAAATATCTAAGGATAAACCACAGACAGTATCCTGTTTTATTAGGGCGGTATACTTGACATAATTAAAAATTCCTACAGTGAGAAATTCCCATCGGGGTTCATAGTGGGTATTATGCCCACTCACTGCCCCTATATAATTGCCTGCCAACATGTTTCTGCCCATATGGATTGTAGCCTAACAAAGGTCTCTGGAATTCATCAGGGCTTCAGTCACCACCTAACCTACTTAAAGAATAGGAAGGTGAGGTAAATGTAAAAAGTGAACCTACCTTGCATGTTCTGCTATTCTAGTGGTAGCGGACCTCCATATTTGTTGACCTTTTAGCCTCATGGTCTGCTCTGAGGAGGCACTTCTTGTAGTCACACTTACTCCAAGAAGGAACGCCTGTGAGTCACATACCCCACCTTGTTGAACAGCCGACCTAGTCAAATGCTGCGAGTTTGCAAATCTGCAAACTGCCTACTCAATATTCACTAGGCATGGGAGTCTGCGACTCGCTATGATTTTTTATTTTGCAAACCAACCTATAAGTACATAAGTAGTTTCAGGAAATGGGATTCCATTTCCAAAAAGTAAGTACGCAACTTGCAACCTCTTTTTTGCGACTGAAATCTTCGTACATGAGGCCCCATGGTCTTTCTAGTTCTTCTCGAGAAAAATGCTTTGCTGATTCTTCTTCTTTAGTGATTTTTGACAATTTTACTTCCATGACCTGTAGGCACTTGGTGGCGCTGTTGTCAAAGTTTTAACCCGTTCGCTGTGGGTCATAAAATTAATTCGATCTGGAGGGATCTGGAACATTTTGCACTCTTACATATAGAGTTGTGATTTACTCGCATCTTTATTGATGTGTGTATTTCGTTTTCCAGTATACCGTGTTTCGTTACTGTTGTAACCAAACTCTTAATTATTGTGTTTTGTGAGTTTGTCTCAACCTCTGCGGATAAGTTCTAACGCAATATCTCAGCTGACCAAGCATAGGCTCCCCATGCAGGACACTAGCTGGGCATTTTTAACTTTGCACAAGAGTGACACCATATGTCCGAATGTTATAAGAGCAGATCCATGCGGAAAACACATTGGAGAGGACGCAGTAGCTTAGAATGCTTTAATCCTTAGTGATACATCAGCAACAGAGCCAGTGTACTACAGCCATCTGAAGGTAGCTCTGACGAACGAATTTGAAGGGCATTACAATGTCAATGAAAGCAGTAGAAGAAATTGATAACAGGCATTGCATAGTTTTGGATAACAAGTAAGCTGCTGGAGACCTGTGTGGATTGCTTTACAGGCATTGAGTAAACATTTTGTGTAACTTGAGGTAATGCATCAACTCTCTGGGACATATTTATACTTTTTGACGCACAACTGCGCCAACGCAGTTGTGCGTCAAAAAATGTAACGCCGACTAATGCCATTCCAAAGCGCCATGCGGGCCCCTTATTTATTGAATGACGTTAGCCGGCGCAGCTGACTGGTGTGCGTCAAAAAAAATGACCCACACCAGGCAGCGCCGGCGTAGGGGAAAATGGAGCTTGGGCGTCAAAAAATGGGGCAAGTCAGGTCTGAGGCAAAATATTGGCCTCAACCCGATTTGCGCCATTTTTTTTGACTCCCAACCCCCATTGAAATGACTCCTGTCTTAGCACAGACAGGAGTCATGTCCCCTTGCCCAATGGCCATGCCCAGGGGACTTATGTCCCCTGGGCATGGTCATTGGGCATAGTGGCATGTAGGGGGGCACAAATCAGGCCCCCATATGCCACAAAAAAAAAAAAAAAAATACTTACCTGAACTTACCTTACGTTCCCTGGGATGGGTCCCTCCATCCTTGGGCGTCCTCCTGGGGTGGGCAAGGGTGGCAGGGGGTGTCCCTGGGGGCATGGGAGGGCACCTCTGGGCTCCTTCCGAGCCCACAGGTCCCTTAACGCCTGCCCTGACCAGGTGTTAAAAAATGACGCAAAAGCGGCTGGACGTCATTTTTTCTGGCCCGCCCACTCCCGTGCGTCATTTTTGCACGGGAGTTTAAATAAGGCGCACATGCCTTGGAGTAATTTTTTAGAAGGGAACGCCTACCTTGCATATCATTAACGCAAGGTAGGTGTCCACGCTAAAAAATGACGCAAACTCCAAGATCTTTGGCGCTAGACGGGTCTAACGCCAAAGTATAAATATGGAGTTAGCTTTGCGTAAAAAAAAACGACGCAAATCCGGCGCAAACAGAGTATAAATATGCCCCTCTGTATTTTGGAATGACTGCATTAGTGATTTACAAGTGTCTTCAATATTAAGAAGCTGCATTAAAACATGTGGGCTCTAAAGAACATTTCAATGCGCTTCACATCATCCGTACGGCGAGTGGAGCTTGATGCAACCGCAGCTCGGAGATGGGACATTCTACCCCATGGTTAATGCTGAGATGTAGCGGTTTAAAAAAATGTGTACATTTTCCTAAATTTTCCACTATGAGTTGCCTCAAGCACACCCATGATGTCCAGCGATTCCTTGAAGTTGCTTAATACGAGTGGGACCCTGAGAAATTGTCCCTCTCCGGGCTCTGTCTTCTGGATCACGCACTACGACCTCTACCTTCTTTCGAGGGTCAGATTCACAATTTCACAGTCAGGGGTTTAAGGACTTAAAATGCCCACCACGGACAAAGCATAGCTGCCAAAGTTTCAGATTGCTATGTGTGACATTTTCATAATTTCAGTGTCATGAGTTACACTTTTTTGCAAGTAAAATCAAGCGATGAGGGCGAGGGGACCATATAAATATCACAATTTATCGAGAATCCTATACCTCCCGTTGTACACCAGCGCCGCCTTGCGGCCTTTGATAAACACTACTCGGAGCGTACCTAGCAAAGTGAGAAACTGGAATTAGAAGGATTTACTGCAGTTCAGGACACGGTTCTTTTGCATGACAGTCTCATGCATTGTGGTAATGTGGGAAAATGACCGAAACGCGTTATTCTAACGTGAGATGCGTCGCACTTGGCAGGGCTGACACAGGAAGCCGGTAACTGTGAAAAGAGGAGAAGGCTGTAACTTGTGTCTCTCTGGACTACTGACAAGCACTGAAACATGCATGCATGTCTCCACCCTCTCCCCTTTCCCTTCCCCAGTGGAAAACACCCTTCCTTGGGCACTGATAATCAGATATTAAAATGCATGGTCAGGAAAAGGAAAATAAACCTAGTCGTTGGTTCTGCGTCCCTAGACCTTGGTTCATCTGTATTTCTGCTGTAGCCTTTAGATTGTGTTAAATCCGTGTGATTGTAGCTCTGTGTTTTTTGGTGTTATGGTGTCTTGGAAATGATGACTTACTTTAATTCTAGTCTGTTTGAAAAGCCGAATTGGTAAAAATAAAACTCATTTGAAAAGCACTGATAAGGACTGATATGTCAAAATTGCATTCCTCGACATGTATAACTCCGGCACCTCAAATACATGATCCTTCTGGGTCATTGACAACCCTTCGGCAATAGAGTATAGTTCTTTTGTAAGCGCACATTTACAGCACATAAACGACAGAGAGATGCTGAAGTTCATGCAGAAAAGAAGAGTCCTTCCTCACCATCATAGCTGCTCTGGTGAAATAGGAACATTACTACTTCCACAGAATCTTTGTCTTGGACCAGCATAATACTGGGAACTGTCTCTAAAATAAATGTAGTCAATTTGTGTCTGAAGAAGGTATTTAGAAATAATGCTAGAAGAGCCACACACATTTCAACAAATATCCTAAGGTGTAATGCATAAAGATTCCTCTTTTCTATGCTCAGTGGCCAAAAGAGTAAAAGCAACCTTTTACAAAATATTTTGTAGTGGTGAACATCTTGTACCCGGAAAGAGTGGGACTGAAAACGGAGTCCGATCAACTAACCAGTCTCCCCAGTCCGTCGGAAGTTCAGGGGCCGACAGCGGTGTGGAAAGCATCTCGGATGGAATAAGAGACTTGCCGTCCATCGCCATTTCACTCTGTGGAGGTCTCATTGACAATAAAGAAATAGCAAAAGGTAAGTCCCAGCACCATACTAGAAAGTGTGAAAAGTAATTGTATTCCTCTTTAAATGTATTTGCAGAGTGGACATTGATGATAATATTTAAATGACTGCAAAGAGTAAAATGAACTGTAAATTTACTTCCAAACTGCTTTCCTCAGTTATATCCAGTTCGATGTGCTACTCCATTATCTAAAAATAGGACACTGTGTAATATCTTCTGATTTTATTTTGTATATGTATAAGTATCTTCAGAAGGAAACAAGCATTGGCAAAGAAAATAGGTCTGGCTTTTTCTTAACAGAAGCGTTTGGTAATAGTTGGCAACTTTTTGCAGGTTGCCTTCTGTTGTCCTAAAAAAATAAATTCAACTTTTTTAGAAATAACTGCTACAGCAATATAAAATCCAAGGTATCCGACGAAGAGCCACTTTGTTGAACAACTGTATTAAGAGAGTTTATTGCTACCCTCAAAAAGAGTGTTGTGAAGCAGATTGAGCTGATGAAGGATGCATTGTAAGGTGTTCATTTTTAAAAGGCATATACAGGAAACTACTACATTGTGGATACACTTGACAAAGGGCCCGTATCTCTCTTCCGTGTCTGGGAAAGCCTACGTGCATGCCACGAGATTGTGAAGGAAAGCAATAAATCCAGCAGCATGTTAATGTGACAAACACAGTGAAACAAATGAACATGCAGGGGTGATTAGTGAATAGCACTCTCCTTTTTATTGGCAAAACATCCGATCAGCTTCCACTTCCTAAACAAGAAACCCATAGTTCAGCAATTAAAATGTGATGCATCAGCAAAGTAAATGCATCAAAGGAAACACACCGAGTCTCAGTTACAAGTTGTATCTGCTAACAAAATGGGCAGTTGAGGCCTCAGAACCAATTTGTAGGGGAATACGAATGGACAATGTACCGTCTTCCATATGCCCGGCCTTGTTAGACTGCAGGTCCCGGCAATTGTGAAGCATGAAAATATGAAAGTCAGTACTGAAGGTGACTGACCCATAACTCGCTTTTCCTTTTTTCTTCTTTTTTTTGTAAGAATTGGCAATCTAAAAATGTCTCTAACCTGACTTAAAGATAAGAAATACATAACGGTTTTGAAATTGGGGGGTTATCCTTTGAAAATTGATCACTGATTTTTTTTTCTTTTTACCTTGGGGGTTGGACACCCTATTATAAGCACCAGCAGTGTCTTTTATGCTGAATGACACTTAGGGACAGATGTATCAAAATATTTTGCACTCGCAAACGGCGAAATCGGCCGTTTGCGAGTGCAAAATCGTGGCCTGCAATGCATCAAAGGCATTCGCAGACCACAAAAATAGAAATCACAAAAATTGCGATTTTTTTGCGTTGCGACCTGGATTTAGAATCGCAAAATCCAGGTCGCAAGGCAATTCTGCAAAAAATCGCAAATTGCGATTTTTCGCAGAATGGTATTTTGCACATGCAAAATACCATTGTCTGCAACCAGGTGGTAACCTGGTGCAAAATTTAAAAATGCAGTAAAACTGCATTTTTAAATGTAATATGTAAAGCACACATGCCCTTTTGGCATTTGTGTACTTTACATGGTCCCAAAAAAAAAATTGGGGTGCAGGAGAGGGGGCCTTAGGCCCCCAGCACCCTGGCCTTTTGCATTTCCAAAATTGCGATTTCTGGTTCAGAAATCGCAATTTTGGAAATGCAAAATATTCGCATTGCGATTCGGTAATTGCATTTGCGATTTTTAAGAAATCGCTATTACCGATTCGCAAATGTGATACATGGCCCTTTGCGAGTCGGTAATAGCGATTTCTTAAAAATCGCAATTACCGAATCGCAATGGGCCAGATTCATACATCTGGCCCTTAGTGTGTAACTCTCCTAATCTACTTCTGTTGCTCCATGGTTACACTCCTACTTACTGACTCCCACACCTGAAGGCTTCTCCGATGTATTCAGTTTCTTATAATTTGCATTATAATTATTAGTGAGTGAGGGTCAAAATGTATATACCACACACTACGGACTTCATAATCACTTGGCACTGTTCCAGGCCTACCCGCACACATGTGCAAATAAGGTTGAAAATTTTCTTTTCTTTGGCAGGAATTAGACAAAGAGACTGCTAGCTCAGTGTGGTGGTACACAAAAGTTGCAAAGGAAGTGATTGTGCTTCAGCCTTGATCCAACATTTCCCAGAAAGTTATTATTTATTTTCTTGCATTCAGTTATCATATGCATCAAAGTGCCTGTCGCCCTTAAGCAGCCTCTGTACATCTGTGCATTTCATTATTCCAATGGCACAGTGCCGGTTATGGTGCAAATCACTTGACTTTGTCTTCATTGAGATACTTTAACGGCTTGACCCAGATTGTACAGTAGCCTCTGTCCCTATCTCACCTGTCACACCTGCAGTGTGGCCCTCCAGCCTGGTTCAGGCCCCTTGGACACCACTGCTCACCCATACTGGAAACAGCTCAAGACTCTCCTTTTCAGCAACACGTCATCACAAGATACCCTTCCCATTGCTGTAGTATGTAAAAAGTGTTTGACTTTTCCTCCTCTCCACCAGCACTGCTGTCCCTGACCTCCTTCATCTCTTTTTTTATCTTCTCAACTGCTGCAGCTGCTCCCCCGCCCTAGTCAGCCACTAGTACTGTACCCCCTATCCTCCTCTCCCAGCTCAACTGTGATCCCCATATTCCTCATACTTTCTCCCTTCCTGTTACGTACCATAAAAGCCTCATTGCTCCTGCCAAGTACAGCACCCCTTCTACATACTGTATACCTCAACTCTATAATGCTGTGTTCCTTTATAGTGAGGTTTACACTATTTAAAGACATATTAGTACATAAAGAAAACGATCCGTGCTGTAAGGTGGGTGGAAATGTGATAGCACAAGGTTTGGTACAGAAGCTATGTACAGTAGAAGAATGAATGGTGTGTCTCTGTAGCTCCATGGTGCTCTGCAGCATCCTTTACTACTTTCATTTCTGTCATTCCTTGTTAGAGAGGAGAGCATTTTACACTCCTTGACCTGTAAAAATGTCAAAGTTGTGTCACATTTATGTCACTGAGAACCATCGTCTAATGACCGCAGCTATGACATTTCCCACATCTTTGTCCAGACTTCCTTTCACCCATCATTTTCTGTCTTGTAAAATCAGACATGTGTTCTCAGGGGAAATTCGTGGACAACACCACAGGATTTGATGACTAGGTCCACCAATTACCCAAAGTACGTAGAAATATAGTCCTGGACTGCAAACAAGTATATGGCATTGGTCATGATTGCAGTGCTGTAGAGTACCATCCTCAGCTGGGAGTACTGCTTGAAATCTGTATTGGATCCTCCAGAAAGATGAAAAGACATCCCACTGTTAGCCTTCAGACACCCAAAACATTGTGACATCAGGCCCAACACTTACGCTTGGCTTACAGCTGGATCCTGCAGGTACATGGAAGAATCCTCCCTCCCACATTCCACTGCTAATCCCGCCTCTCCTATGTCACGTGACAGGAAACAGTAGTTAAGATGCAAGGTTCCTGTACCTGCAAATTTACCAGTGTGATCCATTTGACTATGTGCAGTATATTCCACACTAACATTTTAAATGTCAGCAAAACTAGGCAGACAATGCATGAATCTACACCACTGCAACTGCAGCATTAGTATCATGAAAAAAAAGTCATGCACATTAGTAAACATGTTTCTGGTCAAAACAGGATAGATTTAACTATGACAATGCTGATTGGATATTTGAAACAGGAGTGCCAGGAGAACACATGACTATAAAATGATATATAGATGGGAAATATCCCACGTGTAATTGTTGCCTGCTATGTCTTCTAACAATAAGCAAGGAAGTGGACCTCTTACTACATTAGTTACCAAATTGCAATAAGTCTGGTATTCGCTCACCTTTGAAGTCTCGTTTGTCAGCAGTAATGTGAAGGATTGCCTAGTAGTACATAGTTTATATGTTTTTTCATTTAAGCAGGAGACCTGAATAACCACTGAACAAAAGGCTAGGAATACATTTTCTAATTTTCTCCGTATGCCAATCTCGCACTGTAAATTGTATGACAAACTAAAATCAGACTGCACTTTCCCTTAAAGAGATTGTCTGTTTTAGTTGTACTCTAAAAGCACATGTTGATTTTTTGTTTTGTTTTCTGAAAGTGCACTTCCATCCATCTGAACAACTTTAAACATATTAATGCAATGTAGGGGGCCATTTTGTACTGGACCCCAGGGGGGTGTTGCAGATCCCCGCTGCCTCTGTGGTGGAGAAAGCCCCCACCCCTTCAAGGGGCCTCCAACCATTTAGGGTGCCCCCATCCAGCCCAAGTTAACTGGATATTTGTGAAATATGTGAGACTCAGGGGCCCCTTGTCACATACTGAGGGGGCTGGCATTATTTTACTTTACTCCACTGCTTGCACCCTGACTCCGGTATTCAATCACTCACTTTACCTACTGAGGAATCAGACTTTTTTTTGTCCTAGTTCATATCATCAAGGTTTATGGTAGTGATTTGTACGTATGAGCATGATGCGAAGGAGCGTTTCTTGACTTGTTCAGCCTAATGCTTCATTCACTAGACAGCACAGTCGGTCAATTAAATTCAAACTAATAAACTGACATCATAGTGTTTGAGACAACGAAAATACTTTCTTTAAAATATATTTCCTTTTTATTCAACAGAGAAATTTGCAGAACAAATAATAACATACCAGCAGTTTGTGGACAATCCTGCTGTCGTCGATGACCCCAACCTTGTTGTGAAGATTGGAAACAAGTGCGTACAGCTCAAAGTGAAGTTTTGTGGGTTGCTCACTTTGTAGGATTTGCGACATGAGGTTTTGAATTGCAATGAAGGCGTTACTAAGTCACTTACCTGGAATTACCTCATTATCAATTCATTAGGCTTCACTAAATAAAACTTTAAATCCCACTTATGGGGGGGTGCAGGAGCATTTTGACAAATATCTGGTGTCACTCGCAGATACATTGCCTCTCCTGGCATCTGTAAATGTAGCGAGTGAATTGCCGGCGTGAAAGTTGGAAAAGAATGGCAAGTTTCCGAAACCTTTTCTTAATCTTGAGTTTTTTAGTTGCCTTATTTGGGTCAAAAAACATCAGAAGAACAAACTTAATTCATAAAAATGTACTAATGCATAGTTCTCTTTGCTTACACACGTTCTGTATCACTCAGGCACATTTTACACTGCCTTTGTGGCGAGAGCTGCTCCTGGACGTAGTGTTATCAAATGCAAGGATACCAAGGATGTATGATTTGAGAGCTGCAGAGGTCGCTGGTGTAAACATGCCTCCTAGCTTACCCTTGATCCACGTGCATGTTAGGTGATAGTCCACCGTTTGAGACATCACGTAGGGACTGATAAAAGCCCTAGCATGACACTATACAGTGAAAGCCTACAGAAGCGGCATAGTCTTCCTTGGTTCAAATGACCACCAAATGATCTTGAAAATATCTGTCAGGTCTGAAAAGTTGAAACAGAAACGTGTTTATTTCCAGTGCCTTTGTAAATTGAGTTGTTTTCTTCTTCTCTTGATGTTTAGATACTATAACTGGCCAACAGCAGCTCCTCTCCTTCTGGCAATGCAGGCTTTTCAAAAGCCTCTCCCAAAGGTAAGCATTGTCAAAGAATTTTGTTAAAATCCAGGCAGTGGTTGTGTATCCATCAAGGGGAGCCGGGGTCATTCTCCAGTCAAACTGCAACTCTGATACAAGTTTCATGGAATCCATTCTGATGTTGCTAGGACGAGTGGTAGTGCAGAGGCCATAGAGGATTCATAGTCCTCGACATCCAGAAAAGTCAAATGCCTTTAACTCCGATCCACTGCCATCTGGTGATTAGTTTGGTAGCCTGAAATCAATCTTATGCCTCTACCAAGTCTGCATGGGTGGGCATCCAGCTCAGACACAAATAACACCACTCTGCTGTCTAGTGTGTTCAGTTTGAAAGATATGCAGTAAGAAGAAAGGCTTTGAAATGCTTGTGAGCGTGAGTAGCCATTTAAAAAAAGAAGTTTGTTGAAGTGGGTTGAGCAAAAAGAAAATGATTTTGTAAGATGAAAGTGTGTGCTTACGCGTAGCTCTAAACATTGCTCCGCCTTCATTCTGGAGCTGAAAGTCGAGCTACAGTAGAGAACAGAATAGTGATGTTGTCTTTTGACAACCCCATATTAATTAAAATATCTTTGTTTTTTTACATGTTTACAAACAAACATACTACATATTGTATGCTAGCATGTTTATAGGATAGTTTAGTCAAAGAACATAAAAGTTACAATTGTGGCACAAAGACAGTGACAGGAGATTATATATAGGAACTTACAAACTAAAATATGTTTTCATTGGCAATAAAGAGTTAAAAGCGGGAACTTTGCCTGTGTTAGGACACCACTGTGTACTTTGTATGTCGAGAAAGATATAAAAGAAGAAAGAAATTTTGAAAATTATTCTTCAAGACTGTTCCAAAAGAACACTATGTAGGAATGGCATACAGATATAAAAAGACCATCAGCCAATATGTTGGAAGAATTGTTCACGTATGATGCTGGAAGTGGGTGTGTACAAATGCTCAAACTTCATTTGCTCCTACTTTCTGCTTGGTGCCCCCTGTTTTGCCATTTTTGTTCCTGTCAGTGCTCTTGCAACAGTTTTGGCTTTAAGCAACCGTTGCCCAGCTGTCCAAGTTACTAAGTAAGCTCACATGCTCACTGTCCATCCTACATTTCTCTTACCTTGCCCTGAGTCTGCAGAGCAAGCTTGTACATCTGTGCCTCTCTGTTTTGTTTCTGCCCCACCCCAACTAATAGACTTTGGTGTTGGAGCAGGAGTGAGGGGACAATAGAAAAATACAAATGACAGGACAGTGAGCGGACGTTTTGGCTTCCCTGCTTCATCACTGGGCCATGCCATGGGAATTCATAGTGCCACCCTTAAGCATGTGTGGAATTGGGAACTGAGGAGTGATTCAGACCACTTACAAATTGTGGGAGAATGGTGGGAAAGTGGAAGCTGCATTTAGTTTTATACTTTTAGAACTTTCTTTCCCTGCGTTACCCTGACATAATTCAACAGAGTTGGTGGAGGAGTGTGATGTATAGCAAAGGGTTAGGTGATGAAAATAAGGGGGCTATAAAGGTCTGCTCCAAAATGTTTATTTTCAAGATGTCCAACGTTAAATCAATATTACCATAACATAATTTGATTATTATTCCATACCAACAGGGTCTGTCAAATGGCCCGTACAGTGTCTTTCATATTTTTAAGAAGGGTGTTTGGATCGAAAAGCCCCACTCTTCCCTAAGGTGTCATGCCTGACTTGTGTTCCATTGACTTCCTTCCCTAGCCTTCAATTTCCTTCTCTTCCCATTCCTTTTCTTAGTCATGCTTGTCACAGAACCTTCTACTCATTTTCTGTTGCTCACTCTCCCCATGATGCCTTCCTTTCCTCTCTTAGTTTGTCTATCCATTGCTTCCCTGTTTTCTCTCAGCCACTCTTTCTAGAGTATTTTACATTCCCATCCATTGCTTTCACCTTTCATTTTCTGTTCTTAGTGAATCACATCACCATGTCTTCTTTCCCTCTTCTCTCACTTTCCCTGTGGTGCCTTCCTTCCCTCTTCTTTTATCCACTCTACTCACAGCGTCTTCCTTCCCACTGTTGTGAGTCACTATCCCTACTTTCTTTCTTGGTAACCTGCTTCTTGGTCACAGAGACCAAGTAGCGTTGCCTGGATCACTCAGTCAATGTCATTGTATTCTCCAGTTTTTTCTTTTCCCATCTTTCTGATCCATGATAGCTGGAACTGTGTCACCTAAAGTAATGACCCGAAACTAGCAATGAATTTAAGAGGTGCCTGCAATGCCTGTAATTTTATCAGGACTTGTGTGTAAGAAGGCACATTTTGCAAGGTACTGGAGTTTCATTTGTGCAAATGTACACTGAGATGATGCAGATATTTCTTCAATTAATTGTTGTCACAAACAGTTTACGTTTATGGAAATGAGGCAAAATGTTACCCGCTCACCACATAAGTGTACACACATAAGTAACTACTTGTAAATGCAAAATCAGCATGTAGGTGGTGCATTTGTTCGCATTTCAGGCATGTCCAGTCTTCCAATTTCTGGCCACTCAGATCATAGCCTGCTTCTAGCTTTAATTTTGCTTTGCTTCCAATTCCTTCGAACTATTCTAGTTTTTTTTTAAATTACTTCCTATTTTTATTCTCTAGGTTTTTTCTGGGTGGTTGTTTCATGAACTCAGCTGGCTGGCAAGACTAACGGGCGGGTGTCCAGAGAGCTGGGGGGACCATAGGTCAAGTGTACTGCTGACTCAGCTTGTCATTGCATTTGGGGTTGTTGACTACCATTGTTAGAAAACCAGAGTATGCACTTCTGGTAGTGCTGTGGTGGTGATTATTAGTCGGCCTGCATGCCGACGGGCTGGAGTCAGTGAAGTCAACACTGCACGCCCTGACATCACTGTAATTCTGTACTTTGCAAATTTATACAAAGGTGTTGCGGGTAGGCAAACCATACACTAGACTGCCTGCAACCCAGTCCCTGTGATAATACTGCTGCATTGAGCAATCACATGGCAGCAGGCATCAACAGAGTGTCTAACACACTGACTGAGACAGCCAGTACTTCACCCCCACTTTACCAGGGACAGAGGCCCAGTGCCATTTGGACAGGGGTCTTCGAGGAAGTAGAAGACTCTGAAGTGTGTTAATGACCATTAACAATCTTGAGTGCTGAAGGTTGTGGCAGTGGTAGGGCTACAAATATTTGCCTTTATGCCACCAGCCCCTCTGGGGGATTTCCTGATGCATGCAATGGTCATTCTGACAATTGGGTCTGTTTCTGAAAAGGAACATAATCGTGGGCCTGTCGTCACTGTTTTTATTCCACAAAGTGTCTTCCGCCATGGAGACAAGAGCTGCTGCGGTGCAAGAGATCACCTCGAGGGCAGCCTGCGGGACAGAAATAGTGCCTTTGCCACCACAGCTGTTCAACGGCCAAAGCTAAATGCTAAATTAGGTCAATGGACAATTTGGATATGTTACAAATGTAGTTGGTTCATCCTGAGTCAGATTAGAGAGACCTTAGGAGGAAGAGATTTACAATGGAATACCCTTACAGGAGACTATTATTACCTTTATAAAGCTTATCCATGTCTGTAAAGTCCCTTGTAGTAGGGATCAATATCCAAACATGCACACAATAGTACCACAGAAATGTTTGATTTAATCACGTTGGCTCTTATGTATTGATGCATTTCCCCATAGACACAGAATGGGTAAAACCCTTCGATACATCAGACCCTTTGTTTCTTATATTATCATGTTGCTCCTTACGAATCAGAACCTATTTGTTTTCAGCATCTTACAGAACCTCCCCAAGGGCATATAATTTAGCACAGGAAAATGCATCTGTACAAAAAAGAAGGATTCAAATATTGAATCTTGATTATTAGTAAAGATCCATTCCAAGCTAATATTTATTTTATTTCCTAACATTTCTTTTTGAAAACGTGATTAAAATATTTTTTGGAGATGCAGATGAGAGGCCCCGTGTTGAAATAGGCTCCAGGGCACCTTGAGACCTAATAGCTGGTCCCATAGTTTCTATAAAAAAAGGAATGGAACTTGGAACTTTTGAGAGCTACTGGGACTGGTGTGTGGCTGTTCTCTTTCCTTGCTCTACTTAGCCCACCTGCCAATAGTCACATTTGTATATGACAGCAATGGTGTGGGTAAAGGCTATCCAGCCACAGAAAATGACTAAGTAATAACCCTAGCTTTTTTCTCTTGGTTTATGATTACTGGAATCTTTCTGTCATTTTCAGATAGAACCATCACATTTTTTAGACCTGTAGTCTTCATGTAAAAGTGTGTTCCCTACTGTAAAATTATCCATTACTGCCTCCTCCTCCTCCTTGTTTCTTGAATTCCTCAAGAAACTGACAACATGGCTCTTCAACTAACTACACTTGGCTGACCCACTGACCACTCCGGCAGACCCACACGTATACCCCTGCCCCAGCGCCTTGATACCCTACTGGGTGATAAGCCGTGCTTCACAAATCCAGCTAACATAACATCAATTTGGTTTGTGATATTGAAGATCAGTACAAGCAGACGACTTGTGACAGAACAACCTGATATTTTGCAACATTTCGGTCCTTAACTGTTTAATAGAAAGCATAAAAATGAATTACCCTTTCCCATGAATGGGCACTGTTAACAACTTGCTGGCAGTGGACCAGTATTATTGTTTTATGCAGAAGAGTGTGCCAAAATATATTATATCAGAGATCTCATAGGCCACGAATTGATGAGAGTTGGCTTTTGAGAATTTTAGTCCAGCCAGTAAAATACCAAGAAAAAGAACAATTTCCAAATTTGAGGTTCCCATGAAATGAGTGATACCATTGATACTGGCCAAGAGTTAGTGTTAGAACCTGAGTAACCCTTGAGTTATTTGCCTTACTGCATGTAAAAACTATGCCAAGACAGGTGGCGAACATGTGAGAAAGACAAGGTAGACGTGGCAAGATGTTTTTGATTAAACATTACAATATAAACCAACGCTATTAAATACTCTATGTAGTCTACCAAATAAATACTAACCCATTTTTATGCTTTTTTTCTTGATTTTCTTTTTCTTAAAATATTTTCAAGTATTCATGCTTCAGTTATTTCTGTGCGGCATTGGATGCCATTATGCTTTGTTTTTCTAAGATATATGGCCAACAGACCGTACGTTGAGTTTTTGTTCTTTTGCTCGCCTGCCTATTTATGTTTGCATGCCTGAGGTAGCACTTTTGTTTCTTTATTTTCTTTTAGTTATGTTATTTATGTCACCATGCATTTGTCACAGGTCACTGTGGAAACGCTAATGAGGGACAAGATGCCCAAAAAGGGAGGGAGATGGTGGTTTTCATGGCGAGGAAGGAACACCACTAACAAAGTGGTAAGTCTGAAAAAAGGAGCAGGATTGGTTTTGCTTGAAGTGTCTCAGGGTGCTGGATCAGCGTCTAACCTGTGCCGCTGCATCTAAGGACAACCAAAATCATACTCTGATTTATTGCTTGGGACCTTTGGCCATGCAGTGATTGCTTGTCGGACCTGTGACATGTGCCTTTACGAGCGCACAGTTGCTCAAATCATCTGTTGTTCAACTTTAATGTCTGCAAATGTTGTTACCTGTGTGAGAATGGCCAGTCCCCTATTTCCCTGGTATACATTCCAGCTGACCACTGGCAAATGGTTACTCTTGAATGTAGTTGCACTATATTTGTTTTTGAAGATTGGAATGTACATGTTCAGAAGAGGTAATAGGTAAATTCTAACAGTGAAAGACCAATAGCACCAAAAGGTATTAGACACAAATAATCATCCATACCCAGGTCAGCTTCTCGAGATACACCTAAGATTGGGCTTTTCTCCACAGCAATCCCACATATATCATGAATCCCAGAAAATGGATCCAATAGAAATCATTTGTAACTGGTCAAGCAGAATTTCTGTCAGGCATAGTTGGTGGTGTTGGCATCTAGTTTAGTGTTTTGATTCTTCTGTGATTTTTGCCAATTGCAGATGTAATTTATGTGTTTGTTTTTAATTCCTAAAATGTGTCTGTCGAATGCAACAAAAGAAGAAAGAGCTCACAATGTTCTTAAATACTTAAAAACGAACACTGAATTACTATTTAAACAGCATATAACACCTTTTTATATTTTGTTTGTCATTGTTAGCAGTATGGATATCTGGAAAGCTATGTCCATTTAGATTATTTAGGTGTTTTCTTATTATGGCCCTCATTCTGACCTTGGCGGGCGGCGGAGGCCGACCGCCAAAGTCCCGCCGTCAGGTTACCGTTCCGCGGTCGAAAGACCGCGGCGGTAATTCTGACTTTCCCGCTGGGCTGGCGGGCGGTCGCCTTCAGACCGCCAGCCAGCCCAGCGGGAAAGAGGCTTCCACGATGAAGCCGGCTCGGAATCGAGCCGGCGGAGTGGAAGCTGTGCGACGGGTGCAGTTGCACCCGTCGCGTATTTCACTGTCTGCGCAGCAGACAGTGAAATACATTTAGGGGCCCTCTTACGGGGGCCCCTGCAATGCCCATGCCAGTGGCATGGGCACTGCAGGGGCCCCCAGGGGCCCCGCGACCCCCCCTACCGCCATCCGGATCTCGGCGGTCCGACCGCCGGGATCTGGATGGCGGTAGGGGGGGTCGGAATCCCCGCGGCGGTGCAGCAAGCTGCGCCGCCGCGGAGGATTCAATGGGGCCGCGGTACACTGGCGGGACCCCGCCAGTGGTGCCGGTCCGACCGCGGCTTTACCGCCGCGGTCGGAATCCCCATTGGAGCACCGCCGGCCTGTCGGCGGTGCTCCCGCGGTCCTCCGCCCTGGCGGTCAAAGACCGCCAGGGTCAGAATGACCACCTTTGTCTTTTGTTATCCTTACAGTAAAGGATACAATTTGTGGTGCTATATCTGCCCATATTTAAAGATTAGACAAATTATGTTTTAAGTCTGAATTTCATTTTCCTAAATGTTGCTCCACATTCAATTTTTAAGTCTTCTCTATGCGTGTGGTCTGCTTCTAACTCCCACTTTTTTAGAATGTGTAAATCAACTTTGACATTGAGCTTTTTTTAAGTGGAATATCATTTCCCAAAGGATGGCTCTGTTTAAAGGTTCCCCTCTTTATGAGGTTATGTTTCCTTCCATTATAAGTATACAGTGTACTACACCTTGCCATTTGAAATCATTTATCTACGAGCCCTTGCCAAGTCAGAACACATTTTTAATGTCCTCCATGCTGATACGCTTCCAACTGTTCAGCTGCGTTCTAAGATAATGCCGCAGAAGGATGATGAGCAGAACATATGCACTGCATATATATTGTGAACAGAAGGAAATATTCTCTGAAGGGAGGGCCTGTTGGTCCCATATTTTTATGAACATTCTAATCCTTCCACTTGTACAGGAAGCCAAACCAGCACAGGGATTACCTGGAATTGGACCAGCTGCAGGCGAGCCGTCGTCACAGAGGGACCTTGGAAGCAGGTAAGAAGCATGAACGAGACTCTCAATTCTGACTCCTGAATAACTTGCACAAATGTTCAAAGTTGTGCCTCAGTTGTCCTATTCCTATGATCAAAAGAGAATATCAGAAGCCTGTGCTTATGGCAGGTGAGTTTAGTGATCAATCTCTTATGATTAGAAAGCTACCATATTTTGGCTCAACTGAATTTCATACATATATATGTAATCTGTTTATTTGGTTTTGCTATTATGTGTGCAATGACATATCACTTTTACTCCTATGTTTGCATTTTATCTTGACAAAGTTTGTTAGCAGTGATTGTAGAAGTAACTAGCAAAATGACTTTATCAGTAATATGTAGTCCTTGAACTGGTCACTCCAATGTGGCTTCCGGTGTTGGTTTGGAGCCAGAGAAATGTTAGGTTAGTTAGTATTTGAGAGGGTATGTGATAAGTGATGTAGCAGAGAGAAGGGAGAACAAGTCTGGTTCTGAAACAAGTTGGACTCTCTTTAGGGCTTTTTAGATAGTGTCCAACTTCTCAATTGCTGTTGTAGTCCAGCAAGATTGTGAGGGTTGAGTTTATATCCTGATTGCGTTTTTCACGAATCTAGAAATGTATTGATGGTTCTGTGTAATCAACGTTTATTTAGCAGTGGGTTTCCAGTTATAAATGGATTTTTGTGAAAATGGTAGGCTTTTGCTGATTGACAGACCAGCGAAATTATTTTGTCTGAACTTTTGTAATTATTGGTCCCAGTTCATGTGCTTCCCGATCTTAGTTCACAGTTTTTTAAACTGTTCAGTTTTCAAGTGCTGTCTGAAGTGTAGGTAACTAAATGTTTGATGGCATGTGTGGATGTAGATACACATGCTCTGCATACTTCTGCCATCTAGTGTTGGGTCCGGATGTGTACATGTTGTTTTTCTTCAAAGAAGTCGTCACGAGGTAAAGTGACCCCTCCTTTCGTGATACTGTCATGGGCATCGACTTCATTGTTAGTTTGTTTTCTTTCCGCCATCGGGTTCTGACGTGTTCTTCGGTGCTCTGGTTCGAGACTGCTTTGGGTCCCTCCTAGATTACTTTGACTTCTATACTCGTCTGTATTGTTTTGATCGCATTGAATTCACATACTGCGAACTCGGGAAGCAAAACATACTTCGTTGGGTCGGTGTACGCCGCCTCCAGCCTTCGGGGCTTACCCGATCAGGCCCCTATTTTTTTTTCCACATTTCGGCATCTAATTAAAATGTTCTGCTGATGGAACGGGCATCTTTTGTTTTAGCCCTAGGTGTCACACCAAATACCCGCCACACAGACCTCCACTCGCTGTGTAACTTTTGTTTATCATCAATTCACAATAAAGAGGACTGTGAAGCCTATCGATCGTTTCAGTCGAAGAAAATGCTATGAGATTGTTGGGCAAGTTGAAAAGAAATGCAGCAAAAAAACCTAGAGGAGACACCAGATATTTTTGGGCTCCAAGACATCGAGCTGCAGATAGAGTTCCACGAGGCTACTGCGGCGGAAGAGGAGGCCATATCCATTTCGGAATCCTAACCGGAGTCGGAGGCTGAAGAGGACGTGTATACACAACAGGTACCATCGGCGCAGCAGGCAGTGAGCACAAAGGCCCATGTACCAAGGAAACACTCTGCTTCCACTGAGACTAAGGCTCTCGGGCTGCCACTGCCAGCAGGGCATGGTTGGCACTGAATGGTTGCCAAGGCTGCCCCACCTTCTAGCATGACATCGAAGGCCAAGCCTAAAGACTCCTCTCATAAAATGGCCTCAAGGGTTTCAGCACGACCCAACCCAGGCTGTCTATAGTCCTAACATTATTGGCATCGAGCTTTTCGGCGCCAAAACAAAAACATTCTTCAGCACCGAAGGTTTCACCAATCGACTCAAAATCATCTATTTTGGCACCAGAGCCTATTTTACAGACTATGGCAGAGAAGCTCGATCCGAAACAAGACTCTATATATTCAACCAAATACTGGTCGAATTGTTGCCAAATCTTCCCATCTTACGCCACAGACTTCATTGGAGAAGGCTATTGTTATACAACCACCTCCACAGAAGAAAAGGAAAAAGACATTGCCATCATTTCAATACTCCACCTTTACCACCATCGCCTCCACCTCCTACACCACATCATTCAAACTCAGAGGCTGAAGATTTAATAAATGAAACTCCATTAGAGTCACCACACTCCTAGGTAGAAGATCAGGGGAGGGGTGATGACATACAACAGCAAGCATTAGATCCCTAGGACACATATGATATTGATCCACCAGGGGACACAGATCCTAATTTATATCCGGCAAAAACATCTCCACCAGATGACACTACATCTTTTAATGAGCTGGTAGCTAGGGCAGCTGCATACCATCGGGTCCCATTGTATAAGGACCCTATAGAAGATGATTTTCTATTTGAAACCCTTTCTTTCACCACTAGGGCATCTCAATATCCGCCCATGTTAAAGGTGTTGATGTGACATGCGGTTGACATTTTTAAAGACCCTGTTCACTCACTAATAATTACACCCAGGGTTGACAAAAAATATAAACCAGCCCCAACAGATCCTGCTTATATTAAGGGACAGATTTCACCAGATTCCTTAGTAGTCTCAAATGCTCGTAAAAGAGCTAATTCTCAAACTTCTGGGGACGCACCTCCTCCAGACAAGGAGTCAAAGTTCATTGATGCTTCAGGCAAAAGGGTGGGGGTCTAGGCAGCCAACCGCTTGAGGTTTGCAAGCACACAAGCCCTTTTGGGAACATATGGCAGAGCTCACTGGGCTGAGGTGAAAGATCTTATTCAACATCCCCCCAAAGAATTATAAAAAAGGGACAACAACTTGTACAAGAGGGCAAGTTGATTTCCAACAATGTTATTAAATCTTCTCTCGATCCGGCAGATACAGCTGCCAGGGGTATAAACACAAGTGTATTATTACACCGTCACGCATGGCTGCATATATCAGGTTTTAAACCTACAGTCCAGCAAATGCTATTAAACTCCCCCTTTGATCAGGAACATCTTTTTGGTCCACAAGTAGACCAAGCTCTAGAGAAAATGAAAAAAGATGCTGATGTTGCAGAGTCTATGGGAACTCTACAAACTAGTGGAAACAGAGGCTCCTTTTGTAAAACAACTTTCAAACAGAGTAATAGACAAGCAGCATCAGAATCCTCTACCTCTTTTAAACATCAACATTCACCATCCCCTTCAAGAGGTTTTTATAGAGGGTCATATAAGGAAAATTATTCCAAAGGTAGAGGAAGAGGTGCCTCCACTCATACCACCCCTTGCACCTCACAACAGTGACTCTCTCCTCATTACCACTGATCACACAACACCTGTTGGGGGACTTCTACAGCTGGCAAAATATAACAACAGAGCAGTGGGTATAGGACATTATCCAACATGGCTATTGCCTGGAGCTCATAACCACATCTCCAAATATAACACCAAAAAGCACAAACTCTCTCTAGAACATCTCCAATTGTTAAATCAAGAAGTAAAGGCTCTCCTTCACAAAACAATAGTTGGTTCCCAATCATCAAAAAGGAAAAGGAGTTTACTCCCTCTATTTTCTCCTTTCCAAAAAAGAATGGTCCCTTCATCTAATTCTAGATCTCGAACTACTGAATCAATACATCATATCAGAGTATTTTCATGTGGTCACTCTATAAGATGTAATACCACTATTACAACAAGAAGACTTCATGTCTGTCCTAGATCTCAAAGATGCCTGCTTTCACATCCCAATACATCCAGCACACAGAAAATATATCAGATTTGTTATGCATTACTGGTTTAAAGTTCTCCCATTCAAAGTAACAACTGCACCTCGTGTATTTACAAGGTGCTTCACAGTAGTTGCAGTGCATCTATACAGACAAATCATTCATGTCTTTCCATATCTGGACGATTGGTTTATAAAATACAGTTCCCTTCAGCAATGTCTGCAGCACACAAAGGCAACCATTCAGCTCTTACACCAGTTAGGGTTTACCATCAACATGCAAACATCACACCTACAGCCCTACTTAGGAGCTGTTTTCAACACACAATTTGGATTGGCTTACCCCAATACAAACAGGATTCAAAATATAACAACTCTATTGCTTCAACTATCCCCCCATTCCAGTACGAACAATCCAAAAAATTCTAGGGATGATGGCATCTTGAATTGCAATTGTCTTATATGCAAAACTACACATGTGTCTGCTGCAGGAGTATCTGGTGAGTCAATGGTCTCAAGCACAGGGTCAGTTACACAATCTAATGTTGGTAGAGAGCCGCACCCACTCTTCTGCATAATGGTGGAAGACACAAAATCTGACCAAAGGGTGGCCATTTCTAGGCCCTGTTCCCCAGCACACTCATATAGCGGATGCTCTACACATAAATTAGTTGGAGCTTCAGGCAGTTCACCAGCACTCAAAGCTTTTCTATTTCACCTCCAAGACAAGACTGTTCTAGTCTGGACAGACAATACAACAGCCATGTTTTATGTACAAAAACGGGGGGACACTCTCTACACTTGTCTCTGCTAGCTCAGAAAATCTGACATTGGGCAATTTGATACTGCATTCAGCTGGTAGCAGAACACCACCCAGGGACGAACAACGATCTTGCTGACCAACCTAGCAGGATGCGGCAACAAGTCTATGATTGGGAACTCCACTCTCAAGTCCTAAAAAATACTTCTAGCAGTGGAGTTTTACACAAATAGATCTGTTTTGCAACAGCAAACAACTCAAAGTGCCCAAACTTTGCCTCTAGGCTTCCAAGCCCTTTCTCCAGGGGTAATGCTCTATGGATGAATTGGAAAGGGATATTTGCTTACGCTTTTCCACCTCTCCCCCTCCTTCCCTTTGTGGTGAGGGAGCTCAGACAATCCTCTCTCAATCACATTCTGGTGGCTTCCACTTGGACACATCAACCATGGTTCACAACACTACTCAAACTTTCAGTAATAACACAGAAGAAGCTTCCCTTACACCCGGACCTTCTCACTCAGAACCATGGAGAAATCAAACACCTAAATCCCAAAGAACGCAACCTTGCGATTTGGCTTCTGAAGTCAGAGAGTTTGGATACTTAACGCTTACCGCCTGAATGCATGACCATTATTTAGGAAGCACACAAACCCGCAACTAGAGCATGAAACACCTCTAAATGGAAAAGGTTTGTTATTTATTGTCAAAACAAACAAACTGATCTGTTTAATGTAACTATTCAAGAGATTGTTTGCTATTTTCTCTGCTTGCACTTGTGGCTTAGCATTTACCTCAATACGACTGCATTTGGCAGCAAGAGCAGCTTATCTACAAAATAGGCAACATTTAACATTATTCAAAATATCAGTTATTGAAGCATTTATGTAAGGTCTTAAAAGAGCGATACCACCCTCAGTGCCTCCAGCACCAAAATGGAATCCTAATATTGTGCTTACCAAACTTACGGGACCTTCTTTTGAACCTTTACATAAATGTCCAATCCAGTTTCTATCTTGAAAAGTAGCTTTTTAGGTGGCAATCACTTCACTAAAATGTGTAAGTGAACTTCAGGCATTAACCTTAGAAGAACCTTTTTTACAGGTACCTAAGGACAGGGTAGTATTTCGTACCAGTCCAAAGTTTCTTCCAAACTTTTCACCTGAACCAGTCGGTTGAGTTATCAGTATTCTTTGCTCAACGTGATTCAGTGGCTGAAAGAGCTCTACACACCTTAGATGTTAAAACAGCATTAATGTACTACATTGATAGAACTAAAGACTTTCCTAATACTAAATAACTTTTTGTGGCTTATTCACCTCCACACACAGGAACTGTATATCTAAAGCAGGCATATCAAGATGAATAATCAAATGTAGCCAAACATGCAATACTAAAGCTAAACGATCTCTACCTATACCTCCTAGAGGACACTCAACTCATAAAAAAGGTGCTTCTATGGCTTTTTTGGGAAACATGCCAATCATTGACATCTGCAAAGCAGCCACGTGGTCAAATCCACACACATTTACCAAACATTACTGTGTGGATGTCTTTGCACGGCAACATGCAAATGTTGGACAAGCTGTGCTCTGTACTCTTTTACAGACAGCTGCAACACCCACGGGTTAGCCACTGCTTTTGGGATGGAACTACTTTACAATCTATGCAGAGTATGTGTATCTGCAGCCATCTTGGGTGGATTCTGCCTTTCACATGCCACGTTTAGTGTATGGTTTGACCCTCCCCTAGGGCCCTCATTGTTTACATATACCTTTGCCAATGCTTATTGCTCTTTATGCTCTTTACTGCTTGCTAATGTGTATATAATAGTTTCTAAGGAGCCCCCAGAGTGCATGGAATCATACGACCAGTACTGGCAACAGTATTGTGGTATGATTCCAGCATGTTTGATTCCAAACATTCCCAGGTTCGGAGTTACCATTATGTAGATGGACACAGAAACCTGCCGGATGACGTGGGACACAATCTGCATCACCTCAGGAACTCCTGTTCATCTCCTGTGCTGCACTTCTGGTCTCCTTCGTCGACCTGGTCCTACAACCACAGAAGGGTGGGTAGTGGCTCCTGCCACGACCAGACACTCCGTCACAAACTGGACGTGGTTCCCTTCCTTTTGCAGGCCATCTTCTTCCAGAATCAACCTTTGGGTTCTTCTAGTTTTGCTTGGTTCTTGCACAATCCTTTTGCAAAGTCCTCCTGTTGGTTTTGGGGAAAACCAGGTACTTACCTCTCAGCTCTTTGTCACTGGGGGTCACTTTGGTACTCACCTCTTGGGCTTCATAGTTCTTCCAGCTCCCCTCTACTGATTCCACATCCTTGGGTGGGGGTCTGCCTTTCACATGCCACTTTCTTAGTATACGGTGTGGCCTTCCCCTAGGGCCCTCATTGTTTACGTATACTTTTGCCAATGCTTATTGCTCTCTATGCTTTTTACTGATTGCTAATGTGTATATTATAGTGTGTTTACTTACCTCAAGTTGGGGGACTGCCTATTTAGTACTCTAGTATTTGTGTTACCATAATAAAGTACCTTTACTTTTGTATCACTATGTGGTGCTTTCCTGTGTGAGTGTGCTGTGTGGCTATAGTGGTATTGCATAAGCTTTGCATGTCTCCAAGATAAGTATTGGCTGCTCATCCACAGCTACCTTTAGAGAGCCCTGGCTTCCTAGACACTGCCTACACTTCACTAATAGGGGATACCTGGTATAAGGTGATAACTCCATAGATGTCCACCACACACCAGGCCAGCTTCCTACCTACACTGGTTCCATATTTCTGTGCGTAAAGCAGATCATTTTGAACTTCACTGGCTCCAATTGTGAGCTGTTGCAGGTGGTTTTGTTGCACCGTGTGCATGTGAACCAATGTAATATTTATGTTTATAATTAGTGTTGATGTAGATACTCATGCTCTGCATACTCCTGCCATCTATTATTGGGTTTTGACATTTGCAGGATGTTTTTCTTCAAAGAGTCTTTAGAAACACAAGCTATATAGTGACTCCTTCCTTAGCTGGAAATGCGCATGAGTACTGACTCGATGTTGATTGTTTTTTTTTCCACCATCGGGTTTGGATGTGTAAGGCTGGGGTGTTGAGTTTGACACCTTTCTTCATTTACGTTTGGGTCCAGCCGTCTTATTCCCCGACTCCGATATCTAGATAACAACTGTTGTTGCTTTGTTTTACAACTGTTACCTTCTGCAGACTGATCAGCATTGACTAAGTCCACCAAGGGGCCTTTGGGTTTTCCGCGGCATAATGCTCTTTGACCTCAACTACGTTCCCCATCTTTTTGGACAGAGAATATACAAAGGTGAGGGAACACATGCCCTTTCAGAAATATCCTCAGTGTTGCTCAGCGTTGCCTGGTGGACCGATCACCACCAGGTGCATAAACTTTCTGTCTCCAGGCTACAACGACACTGTGTGAGAGGCCTGCATGAACTTGTGTTCAAAGCACACACTTTGATATCAGTGGAAGAGACGGTGAGCACACTGCAAGATGCAGAGGTAGGCTTTCGACAACACCCATGGCATCTTCAGCAAACAGCCCTCCCTGGAGTCAAGAAAACCGAAAAGGACAGGCCGTCTGCCCTTCCGCTCCACCAGCCATCACCTAATGGGAAAGTCACCTTCTCTTCAGACTCAGACTCTGAGCCTTTAAACCTCCAAGCTCCCAGCGACTCCACTATTCAGGAGCCCGACTCATCACCTCAGTGCAAAGTGTGAGTATGGCTGAAATTGAATCACACACCGGGCCTACCAAAAAGCCTTGAGTCGAGACAGAGCACTGTCCTTAAGAATGTCGGCCATCCAGCCCTTCAACAAAGACCTTTTGTGGCCCTACTGCCCTCTGGCACCAGTCGGCATCAACCAAAAACCTTAGAGCAGTCGCCTCCCCACCCGTAAGTGCTACCCCATTGACCCCACAATTATTTCAGAGTCTGAAGATCCTCTCAACGCCAGCACTAAAGACGGCCTCCACTTCAAACCTGATATTGGCACTAAACATTTTGCCAGTGCCCAAAGCACCTTCAGATTTGAGAACACCCTCTGCTCCCAAACCATTGGTGTTGAAGACACCATCGGGTCTGATACTTGCATTGGCACACCTGCATTGGCACCCAAGCTATTGACCCTGAAGAGGAGCTCTTCTACGGCTTTGATGATTCGGAGCAGCCTATCCTCCAATGGCTTTGGATGCATGAGAAAAAAAAGTCTCTTTATTCATCCTCACACTGGCATGATTTCCACAAACTTACATCCAACACACGCAGAGAAATTGCCTTGCAAGCAAAAGCCTTCCTTTGTCGAGGAACTCAGCTTGGAGCGTCCCCCGGTGCCTAAAAGCAAGAAGCACAAGGACAAGGGCGTTAACTCCATTCCGTGTGAGCCCTCTCATCCATTTCCTCCTCCTCACATACTACATGTCCTCCTCCTCCAGTACCTCCTCATCCACCACCCCACTCTTCACCATTGCCATAGTCACTGGGAGGTTCCACCCAGTCCTCATAGGGACAGGTTGGGTCCTTTCACCCAGGTTTTAGGATATACACAGCACAAGAACCGCTAATGTTTCATTTACTAGACTTTAATGTTGCTTCATCTATAATAGGAATCAAAGCTACATGTTGGGTTCACATGACTATCGATTTGCCTCTTAGTTTTTTATTGGCATTGTTGTTGGGGGCGAGACATGAATGTTTCTAAAGATTACCACTTTTAATAAATGTCTGCCTATCCACCAATCTAACCATCTGATGTACTAAGGTGAAACTCTTCCGGTTTGTAAAAAATACATTTTTTTGAATGAATTTTCTAGAGAGTGTATCATATTTTTACATTATGTTTGTTGCACAGTATACATGTCAAACGTTTTCATGGCTTGGCTCGTCATTCATTCTTGGAGCCAAGCCAGACCCATGGCTTGGCTCACCCTATTAATTTGCCCGTGTACCATTTTCTATTACTAATTTAGGCTTAGTTCTTGTGGCCGCCAGTCACTTGATAAAATGATTTGTAAAAAGTGAGGACTAGAAAGGTGAAGATCTTCCCACATGACTAATTTTACAATTCTGCCACCAAGGCTTCTTGTTGCAGAGATAAAGAAGAGGGCTTGCAAGTAAAATAATTTAAAATAAGTGATCCGAAGGCAGGGACTCCAGAGCATTATTTTGTGTGGAACTGTAGTCATAAGTTCCCAGGGAGAACTACCAGGTTAAAGTGTGACATGCAGGGGCGTAGCTTTAGCGGGGGTGTTTGGGGTGTAACACCCCTCAAATGTGTTCTTGGTTTGGTAGTTGGGTCTGCTACTTTTTCACTTTTTTTATCTGTTCTCATTTCAATAAGAGGTTGTAATGTTTTTTATTGTTTTTTAATAGGTATCTTTAAAATATATAGTGACTGTTTTATCAAAGAAGTTGTAAGTCAGCACCCATAGAAGAACTCCTTGAATAGGTGCAAATTTACCACTTTTTGGAATTCACAAACATAGGCAGTAGTAGACTTGGAAAGCTGCACCAGTCTCTAGTGTCTAGCTATACCACCGGCAATCAAACACCCAAAAGGTGATGGGATGAATGTTTGCAAATGATTTAACCAGTGGCAAACGCTCAGGCTAGCATTCCAGTCCATCATTTTTCTTTGTCTGCACCATTCTAGACAGAGGCCCATCTAATGCAAACCAGTACAGACCCTGGTCTTCATGTAAACAGTCTATCCCAGAGCTTAGTGATTTCACCCTCCACTCTGCAGCATACGGATTCTTTTTAGTTGGGAAATTTGAGGAAACCCCCACCACCACCTCACTGACTAACTAACCTATGTCCCTGAACATTACCCCACATTTGAGAATTATGTCTGTAATATAATTTTCAAATGCAATCCACCTTGTGCGAATTGCAGAGCTTAATTTGTGCTAGTAATTGAGCCATGTTGGTCCTAAATTGAACATGGACGTGGAAATGGCTTCGTAGCTGGTGGTAAAATGTTCTAGCTACAATATATTTGATGTCAATAGCTTGTCATATGTTTTTGCCTACTTTACTCCGATGCCAGGATGCCTGCGAACGTGGTATTTTCTTGAACAAACAGATAGATGTGTTCCCATCTCATGCCAGAGGCCATCAGCTGCTATTTTCTGTGACGTTTTCATTTCCGTGTGATCTGATGACTCCTGCGGAAAATGCTTCCTGGCATGTCCTAAATACAGTCGGAGATGAGCTGCCATCTGAAATGCTTTTAAAGCTGCAGTGCGGCCGCGGGGTCCCCACCAGGCATGAAGCATGAGTCATCCTGCAGCGTTGCTTCCCATAATGCGGCGAAGGGGAGCTTCTTTAAAGGATGCGGCGCCATCCTCCTCCTCAGTGAGGCTCGCCGCACCCATAATGCACCGTGGCATATTAATCAATAGGCGGCCGTATCACTTGCTAGCCCTCGCCGTGCGTCAGCGTGTTGTGCTCACCCAGGCGTGCTCGGTGTGCAGTGATTACGAATGTGTATGGGCCGGTGAGTGACTGCTGGGGCAAGGTGAATGATGGGAGGCCTGCGTGAATGAGACGCTGGCGGCGAGAGTTCATTGACTCGCGCCAGGCCCTGCTTTTTAAAGAGCCTCCCACGAGATCTCGCTTGGATTCAATTAGCAGGCTTGTGATTCAGTGCAATAGTAATGTGTTTTTAATGGCTTGCAAAATGCACTCACCGCGCGCATCTTTCTTGTGTGCTATTCCAGGATAAAAGATGAATCTTCCTCCAGCGACGAAGAGGCCCGGGCAGCCAACCAGAGCGGGGGCTCCGTGCCGCCCAGCCAGAGCCACCTCCCGGCATCCTCGGGTGTCACCTACAAAAAGACCCTGCGGCTCACTTCGGACCAACTCGTGAGTCTGTTTGCAGCCCTTTCTGTCTAGTGAATGCTTTGTGGCCACAGCAGAACAAACTGTTTACGACTCCTCAGCCTGTTCTGTTTACTGTGAAACACAACTTTTATTGTTAAGCTTTCTGATCGATGGAGTAAAGCTGTTGTACTTCCATTTTTAGAGCACGTACAAAGTAGAAGTGCGGTGTAGTGCCTTACATAGAGCACTGCACAGGCCGTAAAGAAACATATGTAATGACATGAGTTGTGCGAAGCTATGAAATACATTTGTGGTACTCCAGTAAAGTTTGCACGCACAAGATATGCATGTATGTGTGTGTGTATATATATATATATATATTCAACACTTTCCTCTCAGTTAACGGGAAGACATCACTCCACAAGCATAACAAGATTAAGTGTTTATTCACCAATATATATATACACCCCCCCCCCCCCCCCAATCTTATATATGGAACACTTGTCATGAAGTATGTATATGCAGAGGCTCTTTAATCCTAGCAAGGGGCACGGTAAGCGTTATACAAATATGAATACAATCTTTAGTCCTAGTCTCAGCTGCGTACACAAAAGAGAACAGATTCATGAAGCCGAGGGATTATGTGTGTGTAACTCACACCCAGAGTGAAGAGGATGCATTGTTCTAGTGATTCACTATTCCTACTCTGATGGCCCCTATAATATAGCGAGTCCAGCTGCTTGTATGACATGAAAGTTGGTGCAGTTCTGACCAGTTGTTTCACTTGATGGATTTGAGGCCAGTATCTCTGTTTTCAGTCTCTGCGCCGTTTAGTGAGCCTAGCTGAACAAATGAATATTACTTTACACACGCGAGTGTGCGTGCCCGTTTCTAGACATAAGTCCCCAGAGTTATTTTTGTGTCTCTGTTCAGTTTTTGTGGTTTCTGCTGGAAACGTATGAGAAGAGGTTTTAGTAAACTAAAACTGGGGTGCTATAGTGCTCACCTCTGTGGTGCTTCAAAAGGACGAGGGCTGTTTTTTGGGGTATTCTTGGACACTGGGGTGGCTACATTGATTCAGGCTGCTAATGAGCGAGTTTTAGGCAAATCAGCACAGCAAGATAATAACACAGGGCTGATCATTGGTCCTACCCATAACCCACCATCCACCTCCTGTTCGATGCTGGGGAGCTAAGGGAATGCCACAGTGCTTAAACTGCAGAAGTTCACAAGCATCTATGACCCTAATTCCTTTGTTCCTTGCTGCTGCATTCATGTCTCTTAAGATCAGAAGTAGCTAGGCGCATGTCATGGGTGCTAAAAAGGAAAGTTAGAGAAAGCCAGAGTACTTTTAATTGAAGTCCATGCCAGACGGTTTTAGGATTGCTGAGTAGGTTACAGTTGGCAGAACAGAGGTTTCTAAAAAGGTGAAGCAGGAAAGGATGTGACTCTGTTGCATAGGAGACAAATCGCAATTCCTCATCCCCTCTTGCCCAGTTCAAGAGAAAGTGTGACTAAAGAAAATTCAGACATTCAAAGATTGTGGGTGTTTGTGTGTGCGCACATGTGTAAGAGCTGTTGGTTTTATGAAACTAGCCAATCCAAGAACCTAAACAAGTTTAAACCCATCCCTTTGTTTAGCATTGGTTGGCTTCATTGTCACTCTAGTTTGCTTGCTTTACAGCTTCTCCATCTTATGTATGTCCATCCCCTGGAGCGTGGCCACTTTACCATCCTTGAGTGCCTGTTTTCTATCCTTCCACTTCTCACTTCTAGGGGCACTACTTTTCTCTTGAGCACTCCTTGAGTGTGCATGTTTTTCCAAGTCTCACCTCCTCTCCAATGTGTCCTCCCCCCAAATGCCCTCCCACTCTCTATGTCCCTCTCTTGTGTATTCGTCCATCGCACCACTCGTGGTATGTGTTTTCGCCTTTGTTCACCTCTATCCACTCCACTGTTCGCTGTCACTTTTCGGGTCCTTTTTGCTCATTGTTCTCTTTTCCATAGGTGCTTCTCCCCTGCCCTGATGTTGCTTTCTCCTTTCGTGATGCTTTTCCCCTCCTCTCACCCACCCAGTCTCCTGATTTGCTCCTCTGTTTATTCCACCACTCTAGTCCTTTTTTTTCTTTTACTTTACATTTTCGCACTAAACAAAAAAATCTTAGTTTTTTTATTTCACATTCCAAGTGACATCCACCATTTTGGATAAGTAAATAAAAAAATAAAGCAAACAACGCTGTATCATTCAATTGCTTTCAAATACGTGCACATGCATCATCACACATGCGTGCAGGTGGAATGATGAGCCCAGCAGCAGTGGTCACGTCATTGCACCTTTTTAATTATTATTGTTATTGCTTTATTAATTAATTTATTTAGACAATGTTGCACATCGTCAGAAATATGCCTGATTTTGTAAAGTATTGCCAAAAGGTACTGGTAAAGCCAACGGGTCGAAAAGGTGAGGCATAATGGAATTCCACAGCAAGTTTTCAAGAGCTGTTTTTTTCTAGAGGATGATGGGAAATATTGCTTTGTTTCACTTCTAAAAAATGTTGTGCTAGATCCTACTGCCTGATTTTTGGAAAAGCACAACCAGAGCATTGGTGCACTTGTTCACTTCTGAAGACTGAATGAAACGCTAATCGCATTCCAATTCTTATTTTACTATCTCCTGGTCCCAGAATCGAATTTGATACGTTTTTGTGATATTTAATCATGACTTGGGAATTGTATCTTGTTTATTTGTTAACTCTAATTTGTTTCTGGTGTTGTTCACAAAAACTTTCCACACACACTATTCTTTGGGGAAGCCTTGGTGCTTGTGCCACGCCACCAAAAGTAAGCTTGGGATTCCTCGCAGAAAACTGTTTTTGTATTAGGACACCGACCCCCCAACATGGTTTGAAGGATGCATTTTTTAAACTTTGCTTCAAAGTTTTCTGGATGCATTTTTATCCAAAGAAATTTAGTTGTTCTCAACAGGCGTTGAGCCCTTTGTGTAAAGGTGAAATGGGTGGATAAGCAAATTCTGCTACTGTGGCCCCCTGCTCTGGATTTCTGCCAGCCTTTCCATGGCGGGGTGACTGATTTCAGCGCACCTTGGCTGTTTACAACTCCGGCAGCCATCAACCCATCAGGAACCATTTTCCCTGTGGAGATGTCAGTTCCCTGGCGGGTCTGCCCGCCAGGGTTGTAATGTGGTGGTCAGACCACCACAGTTGCGGCGGTCCAACAGTCATCATAAGGCTAGTGGTCCTTGGACCACCAGCCTTGTAATGAGGCTCTGAGACTTCTGGAAATCCCAAATCCACCACAGCATGCAGCAGATTGGCAGCAAGCTGTGTTGGTCCCGCACATTGGTGTACCTATTATCTTTCGAGCTAGTCTTGCTCTCTCCAGAGATAATTCAGTGCCAGCATGGACCCCCCCTCCCTCCCCACGACCCTCATCCCATGCTTGGGATTATGTCACAGGCCAAAAGAGTAATGTACTTTTGCTTGGTGCGCCATTCAAGTTCCCAATTGCAAGATTAATACCCGGAAATAATCTCCTGCACCCTTCAGTCTTTTAGCATCACTGGGACATGCATTTTGGCAGGTTTTATCATCTAACAGTAAATATTTCTGAGCTATCTCCAGCAGAATACGTTATATGCATACTTAAATTTGTGTCAGACAAACACGACTCCATATTTTGTGAGTGTAGAGTACTAAGTAGCTCCATGCCAGCCTCATCAGTGTCTAGTCTATCACTTGAGGTACAAACATTTTGTTTTTCGATCATGCAAAACTTGTTGGGTGTTTGTTTGATATATGGAAGGTTACACCAATACCAAGAGAGGTATAGCACATTCAATGAGAGTCAGACTGAGACAAGCTCACTCTTTTACTTATTTACATATGACCCCTACGGATCTAGGTCAGATCCGACCCCTTGTACACCGAAGCATCTAGGTCCCTGTTGCAATCTTGGAGAATTTCTGTGCAATGATATTGCCTTGGGTTGCATCTGATACTGTACCTTGTGGTTTTACTTCATGGCAAAATTGCGACCTGATCCTGAGTTTCAGTGAGTGAAATGAGGGTTAGCCGGGGTCTCCGGAGCTGTTGTAGCTGATTCCCACAAAATTTTCATTTTTTTAAACCTCTTTGCCAAGCGCAAATTCCTCCAGCTAATACTTGAAATTAATTGTGCAGAAAAAATGTGAAGAAATGCGGTAATAGCACAGCAATCAGAATTAAGGGCGTAAACATTGTTGGTGCCCACTCTTTGTTATACCAGCACACTTGCATTGAGGTGATAGATAAGAAAGGCCTATTAGGGCTTAGCCTCTAAAGTGTCTAAAACTGCAGTTCCTTGATTAAAAGTAGTAAATAACCTGAAAACATCCCCAGAGGTCTGCTGTTCCAAATTATGGGCCCAATTCACAAAGATTTTGTTGTGACCGACTTATAGCTTACTTCTGGATTTCAGTAGTTGGCCAGGAATAAGCCAAGAATTCTCCTGGCTTACTCCAGAAATTAATGAGTATGCCCTATGTAATGAAAGAGTAAGCCAAGCTACTCAAACGCTAATCTTTGTGAATCAGGCTTCATGTGCAAAGTACATAAATAAATTAGAAAACCGCATACACATCGTAGCCTTTCGGATCTTATTATTGAAAGAGACCATGTTGGGAAAAACTGCACTTTGTGGGTCGCGACTAAAGCTTTTTAAATATATCAGCGTTTAAATGCTGCGTTATTTGAAGGAATTGATTACTCCGTTGTCATTATTACAGAGTAAAACCTGCCTTTTCAAATTTCCAATGCCACCTCAATACTAATGCTTTTGTGTGTGTGTGTTTTTTTTTCTGTATTTTCAGAAAAGCCTGAAGCTCAAGAATGGTCCCAATGATGTGGTCTTCAGTGTCACCACACAATACCAAGGCACTTGCCGCTGCGAGGGCACAATATACTTATGGAACTGGGATGATAAGATTGTCATTTCAGATATTGATGGAACAATCACGCGGTACGGTCGCCATGTTCTGTGATTGCCTTGTCGTTTGTGGCGATCACATTCTCTTTTACAGCTGATCATTACTGTGTTCCAAGAAGCTGCATTTTACTTCTAATACTTCACATTATAGTAAATTATAGTGGACAGAATGCCCTGCTGTGAATCTGACTTCCCAAGTATCGGTCTAGAGCAAATGGCACTATTCTCTGAATTCTACCTAGCTATTTTCCTCTGGAAAATCATTGCAACACAGTTGATTAAGCCCCATACCTGCCCGCATAATGGCTGTGTTCACCATTATAGCATATTAGATCTCCTTTAGTGTAAAACTGTATGTCTTTTGAACTCCTCTTTTATTTTTTTGTGCATAATTCAGCCCCAAAGGTGTTTTTTCTAGTTGTGATCAGTTTGTCTTAAAAAGTGATCTATTTTTATAAAATGTTTGTTTTTAAATTCATTTAAACTGGCAAAACAAATGCTAGATGTAAAATAAAAATACAAAGCATGATTCCTATCTCAATAAAAATAAAACATGAATAATTGACTTAGTGTCCCTTTATCATGGAAAGGGTAGCTTCAAGTGAAAGGAGTGAGTGAACAGTGCAGATTAATAACATACTGCGCAGAACTTGCTGGATATTAACTAGATTCCATCCTTGCATTTAATTTAAAAGGTCGGTTTTGTGATTCTCACTTTTGATATGTCTGCTTTGAAATGCTTCCAAACCTTGAGATAGGATGCATTTTCTTTTGTCACAATCCCATTAACAATCTGAAACCTTTCTCTTCCCTGTGGCCTTGACAAGTCTCTACATTTGCATAACACAAACTGTAGTCCTAACCGCTCATCCTTTAAGTCATCCAGATCTCTTTTGTATCCCTAGTAGGAGAACAGTGGGTTAAGCCAAGGGGATAGCATGCTCTTGGGAAGTCAGGGGAGGGTTACTGCAGCAAGCGTTTCCACATTTGCTCAAATCAGTTTAATTTTTACGTGGACGCCCTTGCCGTTTTAGCAAACCTCGACTAGAATAAATGAATGCCTGCAGATGTGAATGGAGCAATGGGACATCCGCTGTCTGTCACACGTCTCCGTCACTTTATTTACAGCCCTTTTGGTAGGACATTTTTGCACTGTGACAGATTAGTGCATTTATTGTAGCAGAAAATATTCTCTGGTCGCAATCCAGTTGCTGTATAAAAACATTGACTGCATTGTGACCCCTGAAGGACACATCTGGCCCTTAGGCCCATTGGTCTGCTTTTTTGTTTTTAAGCTCAATACACTGCTTTCCTGTTTTTCCTTTGAAATTCATTCTGTACACTCTAAATTGTGTTCTACAGCACATCTGCACCAAAAATACTTAACTGCATGGGAATTTAATGGCAAATCAAAATACTTTTTATTATTATTTTTGGCATTGTTATTAGCATCTTTATCTGTATTACAGAAATCAAAATAACGATAATGGTATTTTAGCACAATAACAGAAGTATTTATTAGGGTTACTAGTAATAGCTATATAAGAATGTTCCATTCTAAACATTGATAATAGTACAGTTTTTGAAAACTAGAGAAAATAAAGTTTCTATCACTACATTACATTAGTTGTTAGTGCTCATTCTAATAATTTTATCACACGCTTTTTTCCAGCTCGGATACGCTAGGCCATATTCTCCCAACGCTTGGCAAGGACTGGACCCACCAAGGAATTGCTAAGCTGTACCACAAAGTTAGCGAGTAAGTAGCAAGCAAATCCTGTCCTGCACTGCAGAGGTGGTATCATTTGTACATTTCGTCATTTTCACCAGTCAATTCATCTTCTTGAATGATGCCACCCTCTCCAACCATTCCTTAGAAAGTGAAGGTAAACACTGCTAAAGCATTAAGGATGAACTGAAAGTTGCTTGACGGGGGAAGCCGCGTTCACTTAGTGCTTTGTATCATTTTGTGTCTTAACGTGTTCCGTCTTCTGAATACAGTGCAAATAACTACCTTTCACAGGAAGTTGAAATTCTGTGTATTTTTTCTCTTTGTGTAACCATCAGATGCAGTGAAATGCCATTTAGAAATATTCCAATAGCTTTGCTTTACTTAAGTGTGCTGGGTGCTTTACCTATTCAAGCTGGTGGAGTCTCACTGCTAATCTAATAATAATATAACACTAGTTAAATAAATATTCACCCTTAACGACACGCCACAATAATTGGCCAGCCAGTCAAGACAATGACTTTGGGAAGCCTTCTTGATTCGGAGCAGTTACTCTTCATGTGTGATCTGCGACAAGTTAGCTCACTGTGTTTTTGTAAAACAGCCTTTATTCAGTTATTGTTTAATGGATGGACCCATACACAAAGGGAATCCTGAATGAATGAAAGCCTGACAGTCTGGTGTGTTGCTTGTTTATTTTGTATTTAAGCTTTAAGCATCAGTTGAGGAGTTCTCAGCTTCTCACACTCTGAGAAAATCTCCCATTTTACCAAGATGATTTTCTCTTATAATTATAAAATCTCTGATATTTTACAGCCACAATAAGATTTGCTTGTCAAGCAGGTGATAGGTACAATAAATAGAATTTTTCTCTGTTTCCTTTGCTTAGAAATGGCTATAAGTTTTTATACTGCTCAGCACGTGCTATCGGAATGGCAGACATGACTAGAGGCTATCTGCACTGGGTGAATGAGCGAGGCACAGTATTACCACAAGGCCCTGTGCTACTGAGCCCGAGCAGTTTGTTCTCCGCTTTACACAGGTATGAAACATTTGACCTCAAATTGGGGGAGTGGGACTGTTTTGTGAAGTAAGGTCTCTTGGGATTACAGAACATTATACGTTTACCAAAACCATAGCCTGCCATTCCTTCATACAAAATCAAGAATACTTGTGATGCCTTTAACAACTTCTATTTCAAGGGTTAATTACGTAGGCAGCAATGAAAGACTGATTCCTTTGGTTGAAGCGGTAGAAGAATTATGACTTCTTAAAGTTAAATACATCTACGATGGACTTCCAATCTCTAGACTGCCAAACACTTGTCCAAGCTGTCAACCATGACTTTCAAACTTGCCTGTCTTCCTAAGTCCATTGTCACACCCTTAGGACCGTTCTCCATGGAGCAGTCACAGATATTGAGCACAAGGACTTTTAATCATGTGATCCCTCGTAGCTACAAGCATGAATAAAGTGATGTATAAGATGTAATCAAATATAATGGTTGGAAAATTAATGTCAAGTTGTAGTCAGTATTCCTTCGAAGATGCCTGATTATATATTTGAGTGAAAGTAGAGACTCTGCAATTCTTATTTCCAAGTTTTACTAATATTGCCTCTATTTCAGGGAAGTGATAGAAAAAAAGCCAGAAACATTTAAAATTCAGTGTTTGACAGACATCAAAAATTTGTTCTATCCAAATTTGGAGCCCTTTTATGCTGCCTTTGGAAACCGACCAACTGTAAGTATGACTTGGGACCTTTGTTTCATGTTAAGGTTTGGTTAGTTTGGGTTGTTACCAACAGAGATGTGTGTATGCCCCTATTTATAATGGTGTTTAAGATTGATGAGCATGTCTTGAATATTAGCAAAAGTGTATCTAGTGTATTCGCACTTAGTCCACATTTCTGTCATAAATACAGAGAAGCCAGCACTCCAAGAGGGTTGGGTTGCTATGTAGAACAACTGACCCGTTTCGACGTGTGTGTGTGTGTGTGTGTGTGTGTGTGTGTGTATGTGTGTGTGTATATATATATATATATATATACATACATACACTAGGACTATCGTTCACTCTGCCACTTTAATTTTCCGATATTAAACTATCATAGAAATATTTCTCTAGAATAACCATTATATAATAAAATACTGATATTTAGTAGAAGTAAGATATAAAATATACTTCGGCAAACTTAGTTTAGAGTAATAAACACTAAATCAAACATTTCCCGCCACTTATTGCATCTTCCTTGAGGATAAAAACCCTGGTGTGGTAGAGTAGTGTCTCTCTGACAGTGCCAGGAATCCAGAAGAAGAAAATCTACAGGAGTTACGGATGGATTGTTGGTTTGATTTTAAGTAAACAAACTAGAACAACCATGGCAGTGCTGCACACTCTTTCTGTCACCAGTTTCCACATTTTGCCACAATATTCTGTAATGGTCAACTTCAACTGCCAATTGCTAAAGAAGTAGGAGGCTTAATTTTCCCATCAAATCAGAACCTGTGCTCAGAATAGTTTTGGAAAGTTCCAACGGCTGAAGAGGGACTTCTTAAAAGTGCCAGTTTTGTCAGGTAGTAGCATCAAACCTCTCTTAAAAAAATAAAATTCAACAACAAAGGTACATATAACACATAAAATAAATATTAATAAAGTTATATCATTGTGGGCGCTCTCTCCTCATTGATTGATCACTCTTGTAATCCCATGAAGTGCATGCTTGACTGTACTGCTTGCTCTATTTCATGAACTAGAAAATGTGGTTGTATAGAAAATGTGTTTGTCCTAGTCCTGTATGTGTTTACTCATATTCTAATGCTGTTATTCCACATAAACACTTTTTTATTCTCTGTACAAATCTTTATCTCTAAGTAACAGCTATTCTCCTCCTTTCTTGAATTCATACTATATAAATATTTTATTTAGGCTCTGGTCCAGCCAGTATGAGAGTGAGAAGGTTTATTTATCTGGGCAATCTGTCCTTCACGTTAGTGCTTCGAACCAGGGCTGTGCTGCGGCATCATGTGTCACCAATAGTTGTTTGTACTTGTGCGCACCATATTGGTAAATATATTTATATACATGTGTTAGGACATCAGTTCAGTGTTAGATACATATAACACTTAACTCTTGTCAGTTTTTTATTTGCTTTGATGCTGTATCTGTGGCTGCCATTAGTTTGTTGTGTTGTACACAGTTGTATCGAGCCACGTTAGAAACTTTTCCTTTGCTCTTTGATGTTTTTACTGGACAGCAAACCAGTCAGCTAGTGTAGGCACCAGGGCACAAATGGTAAAAATCATCTTTATTATGACCTTTTTGGGACAGGCAGACTGCTGCAATATCGCTGAGACAACTCGTGTGCCCACAAATCCCCCAAAATAGATGACATTTGATAGATTTAGTAACCGGTTTAAAAAAAACTCCTTTTTTATTTCTATTACTTTTCCCACATTTCTGTCACTGAAGAATTTTGCAAAGTATAACTAGCTCAGAGGGAATGTAGGGAATGCCTTCAGCAGCAAACATCTGTATGTGGGCATTTCGGGCCATAACTGTCTGAGCAAAAATGTTGTGAGCAGTCTGCTGTACATCCAAATTGTGTTCAGCAGGAGTGATGTGCTGACATGATCTTGAATTAAGCCTTATCCTTTCAAAAATTCCCATAGTCCTAACTAGGTGCTATACGCCTGAATGGATGTATTAAAAAGGTTCAATTAAATAGTTATAAAGGCCCTTAATAAGTAAAATAACTGCCTTTTAGTGACTTTCTTTGTATTGTAACTTTATAGACGATTCTATTTTTGACAGTAAGTTGTTGTTCAACTGCTCTCTGTAGATCCTTTCTACAGTACATCACTTTTCTGTGTGGTTTCATACCCACATCCTAGGTTTCTTCCATTAGCCGTAGAGAGTAGCTGAATCAATATATATTTTTAACTGTGGTCTTCCCCAGGCCATATTGGTAAGTGATGATTCATGAAGTAGATGCCAGGAAGGTGCTTACATTCTATCTTGGTAGAGTAGACAGATGTTCTTGTGAGCATCTCATTTGACTTCATTAAAATGCCTCTATATAAATAATTTGTTATGTTAGAAGCACGCCATGTGCTAAATACATTTTTGTGTATATTCTCCAACAGAATTTTTTTACATGTACACTATTTGTATGTATGTATTCTTCATTACTTCAGTTCTAAATTTCAGCTTAATCCTCAATGATTTTCTCTTGAAAAAATTCGTTTTCTATCATCTTTTATAGTGAAAGTTAACCTGAACATGTATTCCTCATCCCAGACCTATTGTGGGTAGTCGTTCAGCCTTAAGGAGTTGACCCAAAATTAAAAACTCAAGAATTTTTGCAATATGAACTATAATACCCAGTTCCTGCAAAAACACTGCCTACTGATCAATATCAAAGAGTCATGTATTCCCATGGCTCAGCGCGACCAGGAATTGGCACAAAACATCAATACTCCGCTGCTTGCACAGTCGTAAGTGGCTACATGGAGAATAATAAATTTTGTCCCAAACATACATTTACGCAAACCCTAGGGGATTGCACAGCACAACTATACGGCACTGGAATATACGGATCCTGCAGAGTTAACGCTGATTGTTTGTGATTCTTACTATTGTGTCCAGTCCTTAAATGAATACCTGCATTACTGGCGCCAGATTGGGTTCAGAGATTCTAAAGGCAACACCATCAAACACAGACTTCTGTGTGGGAAGGTAGCAGATCAGAAGGAAACGCTCCCAAACGTCCATGTTGTACATACACTTGGACACCAGCGTGTTGAAATACACGTTGCTGGGAATGCACTGGCTGATGAAGCTGCAAAGTCAGCAGTCGCTACGGCCACTGTTGCTGCAGAAAATAGGCAGTTATTTTTCTTTTTTGAAGTTATTGGCTTCAGTGCTTTAGGGCTGCACCACATCCCTTCTTGTAACTATTGTGATAGAAGATTGCTTTGAGCCTGTAAATCATTATGTTTTACAGTGTCCGACTTGGGAATCTCATTCTATCAATTTAGGTTTGTACTTTTTCAGCATTTCATGTTCATTCTGCAGATCTTTTTAAAAACATATTTTCATAATTCCATACTTATATATATGCCATACTATAACTCATGCCCTCGCCATGCAGTTTTCTTACCAAAAATTTTATTGCAGATGTTGCAGTGATATTCTCAATGATGTCAAAGATGTTATGACTGATATAATATGTGAAGTAATTAGCTGGCGAGGGCACGAGTTATAGTTAACATAGGGGACAAATTATGGTTGGTTGAAATAACTCTAACAGCTGAATTTCTGTGGTTTTGTGCATGTGAATTCTGAGCCTAAATATAACGTCCCTGTAACCTTTATTTTTTTCAGTGACTATATATATGTATATGTGCAGGTACAGATTATCTAGTGGCAGTCGCCACTTGGTAGTTACAGTTAGGACCTAGTTTCCATAGGAAGAGCATTTTTTGTTTTGCCTATAACTTTGGCGCCGCTTGATGAACCTTCATGAAATTTTCAAAACCTATACTTTGCTCAGTTGAGCTTCTGTCTTTAAAGTTTCGTGGTGATCTGTCAAGTGGGGGTCGAGAAAAGGGGGAAAGGGGCGCCCAAAACGTGTTTTCCCCCATTCATTTTTCCATAGCACATTTAGACATGCCTACAGCCTGAACCACTGAACGGAACTACTCCAGATTGGGAACGAAGCTAGATTCTGTTCTGCAGATAATGCTTTTTGTGGTTTGGTGTAAATCCATTCAGTATTTTTGCAGCAATTTAAGGCCAGGTCCTGTGGCCAACTGCTGCAGCGCACGGCCATGGTTGGATTAAATTATAGTAATGAAAATTACTATATGTTGAAAAACAACATAGAAATTCACTGAAAAAACAAAGGTTACAGGAACATTATAGTTAGGAAATAGAATTTAAAAAAAGCATAAAAATTCACTTTAAAAACCAAAGGTTGCAGGGATGTTATAGTTAGGCTCACGTTTTAAACGTATGAAACCATAGGAATTCACCAGTTCTAGTTAGAGTTACCTCAAATAACTGACTCGTGCCCTAGGGTAACTATAACTCGCACTGAGCCTATTTTTAGCGTCCCTGTAACATTTGATTTTTTAAGTGTGTGTGTGCGTGTATATATATATAATAATATGCACACTTTTTTTCAGTGCAAGTCAAGGAGCCTAATCACATGACAGGAACTTGTTACACTCAGCCAAACCTTATCTAATGATTAGATGATGAGGTGGGAAGATACTCTTCCAGAGAAAGTGCTGGACATCCTTGTGGAGAAGATATAGGGCCTCATTCTAAGTTTGGCTGGCGGCGGGCGCCGCCAGCCAAACGGGAACCGCCAAATGGCCGCTCCGCGGTCAGAAGACCGCGGATGCCATTCTGGCTTTCCCGCTGGGCCGGCGGGCGACCGCCAAAAGGGCACCCGCCGGCCCAGCGGGAAAGACCCTGCAACAAGGAAGCCGGCTCCGAATGGAGCCGGCGGAGTTGCAGGGGTGCGACGTGTGCAGCGGCACCCGTCGCGATTTTCACTGTCTGCAAAGCAGACAGTGAAAATCTTTATGGGGCCCTGTTAGGGGGCCCCTGCACTGCCCATGCCAGTGGCATGGGCAGTGCAGGGGCCCCCAGGGGCCCCACGACACCCGTTCCTGCCATCCTGTTTCTGGCGGTGAAAACCGCCAGAAACAGGCTGGCGGGAAGGGGGTCGGAATCCCCATGGCGGATTCCCTGGGCCAGGGGAAAACCGGCGGGAAAACGCGGTCAGAATGGCCCTGGAAGCACCGCCAGCCTGTTGGCGGTGCTTCCGTGGTCCCCGGACCGCCAGGGTCGGAATGACCCCCATAATTCTTGAATACAGTACTAGACTCATTATTCTCCTGAAATCCCACTTCCACTTGCCAGGTTTGAAAACAAGATTGTGCTGGTAGGAAATATGCAACCCTGACCCTTATGGGTTGTTGGGCCTACTAGAGCCAGGGAATTAGCAAGCATACTCCATGGCAGAGAAAACTTCAAACTACTTTAAAACAACATCCACCTTTGTTTAAAATTATTGATACATTCTGGGCTATATAGGTTATCAGTAACAATGTATTACATAGGAGTACATGACCATGATTTAGACAAGATTTAAGTGCTAAAGCATTGTTCTTAAAACATCACCTTTGAGGACTACTGGGAGCCTTCAGGATATAAAGGTCCCACACCTCTACTGATCCCTAGAGGCAATGGTCTTTGAGGTAGATCATTTGTAATATTAAGAAATGCACATTTATAAATATCATACATTCAATTTAGTCTGATTAAGGTCAATAATGGGAGATTGGGTTCTATTTTACATTTTTTATTAAACCATTAGTTCATCTCTGTTTATTAGCAAATCATTTAACATCAATGCAAATTACAGAAAAAAACATATGTCATGTTCCATAAAGATCTGATCTCTAATTTCAGGAAAATAAAGTTCAGCAGAACCCTTAACATTTCTCGTCTCAGATGTGAAGGCATATCATTTCTAGTCAAGTATCTCACAGATAATTTCAGTAAAATCTCTCAGCAATAGGTTCAAGCAGGATAAAGTTTGTCTCAGAATGAATCCGACATCGGCAAAGAGAATAGAACAAATTGTGTCAGAGTTAAAGTCCTCTCTGAATAGAGAATCTCGCAATCATGGGGAGCCTAGCCTTCTCAAGCAAGCTTCTCTATGCCTGTCTTAGTCTGGGAACACACTTTTCTAACATTGTACATGGCAGCAAATTACAAAGCTTGAGTAGATAGTCTTCGGTATTAGCTAATCGCCACTTAAGGTCTTTATGTGAACAGTGCAGCTTCCGTCGAGATGGGAAGTTTTACAAAGAACTTCAAATACACTATACATTTAATTATTATCTAAACTGCAGTGAAACAGTCGAGTTAATTCCCACCTGTCAGTGTCTGTGAGGGAAAGAACAGTTAAGTGAGCATGATATATTTTTGAATGATTTCATTTCCAGTCTCACATCAAAACAGTTTTAAGATTAATCGAACATTGCAGTAATTCTTTTCATAGGTTAAATGGTCATGAAACAACGCACTAATATTCTGTCTACTCATTTGTTTGTTATCATAAAACATTTGCACCATGAAATGTTATACGTATGGCCATGACACAGGTCAGACCTAGCAAAAAGGAAAGAATGAGAGAAAAGGAATGAAAAAGGAATTTGTCCTTTTTAGCGGCTCAAGCAAGTACATGTTGACAAGGAAGCTTCAGCTGCAAAGCCCACATTTAAATGCAGTGTTTAGTTAAGGCTTACAAACTTCTTCCATACAGGTTAATAATATAAAGTTGTTATTTCTTATAAAAGACTCTCGCTCAAACGTTTTCAATACCACTTTCCTAAAAGGCCATATTGTGAAACCCTAGGCAATCCTTTACCCTCCCTGTACCTCAGTCCACTTTCTGACAAAGTCAAGCATACTTAGAGATGTGCTCATAGGCTTTAAAACTCTATTTACTGAACATTTGGACATCAAGGCAAAACATTCCCTCTCCTTTGCAGTAAAACCCAGTCCTCCATTTGGCTTCAAAGTCAATTCATGTTTTTTATGAAGATGAAATGCCCAAAGGCATAGATGTGCGCCTCTGATTTCTATAAGAAGGAGAGTAATCTTGGACTCTGATATTTTGTTCTGCAACGTGCATGGGTGGTTCAGTGATCCTCTGGCAGTGAATTAAGCACAACGGAGTGCTAGAAAAGTAAACTATACAAATTATTCAGTTGTTATTTTTCTGCCGGGTGCATTGTGTGGATGGGGGAGGATATCTATAAATAGGTACAATACTTGTTGAAGAGTTCAGATGCATGTCTCACATTTTCTTTCTCCTTTGACAAGCGTGTTTCTATTTTTTACAGGATGTATATTCGTATAAGGAAGTGGGGGTTTCATTAAATCGGATATTTACTGTCAATCCTAAAGGAGAACTCATTCAAGAACATGCAAAGACCAACATCTCATCGTGAGTAAATTATTTATGCTCAAAGAAATGAGAATAGACTCCTGCAAAAACTGAAAGATGTGACCAGTAGGAGGTAGAGGCTGCATGTGGAGGGATAGACTATCTTCAGGTTGCCATCTCTAAACTGAGGACAGTAGCTACATTGTATGCTGTATAAATGACCAATGGTAACAACAATGATATTATAATAGGGTGTGCAGGAAACAGCTGAGCTGAAGTTGTATTTGGCTTCTGCAAATATTGTATTTACATGATAACTTGTAGGTTAGGGGAACCTTAAAATGCAGGTTTTCCTCACAAAGATGTAACAAATATGGACATACTCTGAGCAAAGGTCAGGAGTAGACACAAGTTCCTCCACTATTTTTAGAGAGTGTAATGCTCCCACCCTCTTCCTTCTTCCTCCAGCCTAAGCCAAAGAGACTTTGCATCACCATTTAACCCTCCAACAAAGCTGTATGCTGTTCCATACATGTACAGTGTGGCCACAGGGAGGATTGGTTGCCTCCCATCCTCCAGTGCCTCTGGCAGGACTCAGTGTCCCCTTTTTTCTGAGAAGGACACAGGAGGGCTTTGTCAATAGAGCTCTTACCTGCAGCTAGAACCCACTACTAGTCCCACTTTCACAGCTTAACGGGTCAGGGATGTCTCCAGTGATCATACTGGCTAGGAACATCTACGCTAGTAAAGAAAAATGTTCAAGAAATATGCATAACATGTAAAAGCAAGGCTTTAGGACTGAGCTGGGCCTAGAGGTACGGACAACACTTACATAAGACGTAATGCAAAGTAGGGCAGCAGCCTGAGGCTGGATTGTCCGGAGCGACCAGCCAGGGTGTCCCAGGCAGACTAGGAGCTTGTGCCTGCTCTCTCCAGACCGGCAACACATTGGCAGGCTGGAGAGAGCACAGTGCATATGTGTGTTTGGCCGGCCCTAGATGGCTGGCAAAACACACATGTGCACTGAGGGGAGTGTACAGTGCACCCCCCTCATCCCAGTCATCCCCCATGGCCCCACCCCTTTAACAACAAAAGGATAATAAACATAGTTTATTATTGTTTCACTGTTAAAGTATTGCAGTGGCTGCTACTCGCGGGGGGCTACGCTCCACCACCATAGCAGAGGAGCCGCTGCTGCTTGCAGGGCTCCTTAAGATGCTGTCCAGCTGCTCTCCCTTTTCTTGCAGATATGTTTTTATACTTTTTTTATGCATATTTTTGTTCCTTTCTCCAAGGTGTCTGCAACTAGGTAACTTCCTCATTCTATCCAAGAAAGTGATGCGTGAGTCAAAGTGCCTATGTTTAACTAATCATTGGAAGTTTGGACTGCCACACAATGCCAAACTTCCACAACACAGTTGTGAGTGTGAGCAGTGGTTGGTTCAACATGCCCTTCTCTCAATTTTCCTATTTCAGTAACTAGGCACAGGGCTTTGAAGGTTTTGAGGACATGTGCAAGCCTCCTTTTAACTACTATACATAGTAACATCATTGTTATGCCTACTTGACCAGAGGGACTGAGCTACCACACAGGCCGAGGCACTGCTTTTTTTAGTAGGCACTCGGCTTCTATTGGCCACAATTATTGCATTGTTACTGCACAGTACTTCTCAGTGTTCCTGGTCACCTCATTGGTTGATAACACCATCATATCTTGAATTATTCTTATCTGCTACAGTAATTCTTTAGGATTGAGGTGAATCTCGGGATAAGATTTCTTCTAAAGGTGAAAACACACCCCTTATAATTTCTCATTCAAAAACTGCAACGGACACACTTATAAAGTATTATATCTAGTATGTGAAAACAATAAGTGCACAAATAGATGTATGCCACCACTTCAACCCTGTGACAGTGAGTACCACTACCTGGGGCCTACATGGATTGCTTCCCCCTCTCCTTGTTTCAATGTGGCACATTTACTATTCTAACTCTGGACATAGTTATAAGGGTCCTAAAACCAAGTCATGGTAAAAGTATGTTGAGGTAATGTCCTTGGTTGATGCAATGGTGAGATCAGTGTGGTGGTAGACACTTAGGGGTTGGGGTGAAGAGGGAGCACTCACCAAACAGGTATCTCATTGAACTGAACTAACCCAAGATAGTTAGTGGGAAAGCTAATTTGTTTATGAATATAAATTAGTGTTGTCATTTATTGGTTTTCACCCAGCCTGCTGGTCAGAATCTTTATCTATCCCACTTCTTATAATGAACACATCATTTGGCCCGTGATCTCTCTGCCGCACTGAGAGCTATAGCTTCTGATGTGCTTAAAATTATTAAGCATTCAGTAACTTTCTTACTGAGTATTTCTTTGGTCTCCTACTAAAATTAAGGCTGGCGCTCACAGCTTTACATTGCCAGCTTGAGACTGTCTAAGAATTCAACAGTTTGGAAGCTGACGTACTCCATGTCTGCTTTTAGTTATAGCTTCAGTTAAAATCGGAGATTAAACTCTGGATTAGAAAGCTTTTCTAGCCATTATTACTTTTCCCACTCTACCACTGAATATTTTATTAGGGCTTGTGTTTGTGAGGCATTTAATTTCCTCTTGCAGATACTGCCAATCCCTTTGCTTTTTTTAATTGTATTCTAAAGCATATTTAATTTGTTAGTGTATAGCCACTTCAAATACTTGATTGTACAGGTTTTCAATAATTAATTAAATCCTACATTATGAGTCGACTAGAGTGGTATTCACAGGAGTATGATAACCTCTCCTGACAATTCTGAGTGGGCTGGTATTCCCCCACCCAAACTTACTGGGTACGGGAGTACCAGGTACGAGTTTACCAGGTGCATTGACAGTCCTGTAGATTCATGTCGTTTTATAGTTAGTCTACTAGACAAGCTATAGGTTCTCTGCTTATTCTCTTGGGGATGTGCAATGTTTACTTCTACCTGTCCTGGCGCTGACCCTCGCTTCACATCTGTCCTACTCTTTAGGAGAGATTTGTACATTCTATGGAAGTAGTAGCTTTTATTTGAAGGATCCCCCAAACGTATATAAAAAAATGATTGGTGTCTAAACACAGTCAAGTTTCTAATAATGGACCCTGTGAATTTCACCCTTCTACTGCTTCGCTGGCCACCATCAATGGAATCCCCCATCCTAGCTAAACAAATGTGTTAGTATGAAGAAGACAAATGATCAATGTCAGTAAGCTAGTCCCTAATGCTGAAAAATGAAGGCAGCAGTATTTGACAGAACTCATAAATGTGAAGGTATAATTGCAGACAAATATAGCCTGACACTGTGACTTGAGTCTTAATGAATGCAGAGGCATGGATGAGATCTACCAGAATTCCAAGTTAAACAGCCTCAATGTTGGTCCGAAAGTGGTGATTTAGCCTAACAACTCACTCACTGACAGCATAGAATTGTCGCAGGACTCTCGTTGTTTGAACTAGATTGCTGAATTCGGGTCTGCCCTTCGTCTCCTTAGCTTGCTGCCAGAAGACTAAGAAATGGGCAGTTTACACTCATCAAGTGTGTCTCCTGTAGCATTAAGATGGAAGTTAGAAAGCGCTGGGTCTAACGCAACACCGCAGAGTGCTTGCTATGGTCCAAGACACTATTTACATTCCACAACATCACAGTGTATGGGGCCTGGGGAGGGCTAGAAACCTGATTTGCACGACATCCAGGGGTGTGCTGATTACATGGAAGAGAACGGGCACTGAGTGTGAAGTGTGTGTGATTAGGTGTGTGGAAGCCGTGACTCCTGAGCAGCTGACAACCTGAAAGGAAAATGAGTCAAGAAACAAACAATGAAACAAATCCCCTTTAACAATGTAGCATATAACTCCCCCCCCCCCCCCAAATCCCGCCTTCACCTACTTCCCCTCCCGAGAAGTATGTGTCGCCCTAGAACATGTGCCCCAACTAAAAACCAAGCTGTCCTGAACAGGTGTTGTGTGGTGGAGCCCTCCAAGTTGTAGGATTAATACAATACCAATGATGCTTGCTACTGCATAAGCGGTCGTGAGTGTTCTGTAAGGGTGGTTGCCACGTTGTGGCAGGGTCAAATCTCAGAGCCCCATTACCGGTCTAAATGGAAGGGAGTGTCCGACTCAATCGCTTATCTGCCTAAGAAACAGCATGTATGTCTCTGCCCATCTCTAGAGATCAGACCTGTTACGGCGGTGGCACAGAGGAGCGAGAACTTGGTGACAGCGATGTAGCCTTCATCTTATGCCTCCCTCGGTATGATAGAGTTTCGGACATCCGCTCACCTCTGTGTCAGCCCTAGGCAACTGACCATTTAATGGGGATTGGGGAGGAGAGGTGGGCCTGTGCAGCTGTTTCTTTTCAGTCAGCCATTCCCATGCCAATTCAGGGGCTTCAAAGAAGTGAGTCTCGTTGGCATGGATTACCTTCAGGCGTGTTGGAAATAGGGGCATATCGACAGTTGTAGGGCCTGGAGCTTCTGCTTGACTGATTCGTAGGAGCAATGTTGTGCTTGGACTTAACAGGTTTAATCAGGAAAGGTAAGAATTTTTGAGTTCTGATATCGGAGGTCTGGATGCGCTTGAGCTTTTCCTTGAAATTGAAGAATCTTGCAATCATAGGTCGGGGTGATGAGCTCGGAGGACGTTTAGGGGTAAGCTCTCTATGAGCAACAGCAAACCGGGGGGCAGTTTATCTGCTTGCATCCAAGATGTAATCCACTCTCCTAAGAATTCCGTGGGTTGGGTACGTTCCGCCACCTCTGCGAAGCCAATGAAGTTCAAGTTATTGCTCCTTGAGTGGTTCTCAACATCTTCTGCTCGATGATGGAGCTTGCTTGTACGGGTAAGAAAGCAAGCCACTTTGGTCTTGAAATCGACCTTGTCCTCTATAGTTGAAAGACACTCTTCTACTTCTGTTATACAGGTGGTGGTATTTCTGAGGTCTTGTTGGAGAAGTGCCACATCCACTTGCATCTCTCCATTTTTTGTTTCAACCACAGTCTGTGAGGCATGGATGGCCTGCAGAATTTTGTCAAGGTCTCCCTCTGAAGGTGTAGGTTTAGCCGAGGCATCCGCCCAGTTTCTCCAACCAAAGTGGTGTACTGATCGATGCGCAGCTTGGAGGGTTGGGGCTTCACAGCTTTATCTTTCGCCATGTTTCGTGTTGATCATCTCGGCGGTCAGAATGGAGGCCTAGCCCGCTTGCCACAGTTCGTAGCAGCACGAGCAGCCAGGCGCCAAGGAAATGGCAGTCCGTTGGTGTAGAGTATGGGGGTGATGGACGGGAGTCAAGGCACCCACTCTCAGTTTTGCAACTGTACAGAAGGAGTGCTAGATCCGTGCCAGGCGATCTTTAGGGCTAGGAGCAGGCAAAGTGAGGGTCACAGTTTCTTGGTATGTGTGCCCACATCATTTGGTCCACTCTGTTCACCCCAAACAGGTCAGGCCAGTTGTGTCTAGGCAAGGAACCCGTCAAGTGGAGTGTAGGAGCCGCATAAAAGTGTGGAGAGTGGCTGTATGCTTGCCTCAGAGCCGCCCCTCCACAGCAATGGAGATGAGCCACACCAACAACTTGTGGGTCTGTTTGTGCCACCCGCCTCCAGGAGAGCCAACTTTACAACACCTATAGATGGGCTTCCACTAGTTCCAGCGCTCCCCGCCATGAGGATGAGCATGTTCAGCAAGAGCAATAAGTGGGCCAATGCGTGTCTCTTTTGGAGGCCCACCCCTGTTGTGTATAATTAGAGTTCAGGTGGCTGCTTTGGGCCCTGGGGGCCTGGCTGGGAATTACGTTGCACAGCACCTCCTCTTCACACTCCCTTCCTTCAGCCCAAAGGTGGGGTGCCACCTCGCAGGAACACCAGGTTCCTAAAATGGGATTATTGTTGGAGCCCTGCAACTCCAGGTCGGAGATGCCACCATGCCCTCAAGCCAGAGCACAGTGAAGAGGCAACCAGCAGGCCGCCACAGGCTAGCATCGCAGCGGGAGGTCAGGCCCACCCCAGCAGGACAGCCACTGTCCTGCAGAGTCGCTGATTGTAGGCGAAGGTCACAGGATGGTCTCGAAGGCTGTATGCACAGGCACTGTCAAAGGAGGTGAGGACCTCCCTCCAAACGGGAGATGAGGCTCAGGAAGGCACCACAGCCGGGCAGCCTTCGCTGCTCCTAAACCCCAGGAGCAGGCAGGCGGGGGATAGCCAACATCTCCCCTCACCAGGGTCCTCATGCTGCACTCGGGTCCACCTGCTCCCAACTCCCGGGGCCTCCCAGAAGTGAGACTCCAGCCTGTTGTGCCGCCACCATAGGCTGCCTCAGGTCTCCGACGAGGCAGATGGGCAGAAGTACCCGGCAGGAGCAACCTTAGTCTGTCCCAGTCCAGCAGCTAGCACCACCACCTCAGGCAAAAGAGGCGGCAAGCAGCCCAAGAGCAGCGCGCACCCCAGCACTTTGGGACAGAGGCTTAGCCGTCACACAGGCCCGCCATTTAGCCCACTGCAAGAGTCTGCACCATAGGTCCAACTGCCTCTACAGCCCAGTGTTCACCACCCGCAGGCTCCAGAGTTGTGCGGGATTGTTGTCCGGTGGTCACATGGAGGCAGGGCATCGAGTTGGATGGTGGCGGAGGACTGAGGGGGCTGGAGCTCTCTTAGAGTGCGACCGCCATCTTGATGCCCTAAGCCACTCCCCCCCACCATACAAGCTCAACTCACAGTCGCAACAAGCTCAGCCTGGGTAGCAGCATGTAGGAAAGCTGTAATACTTCATTGCTGTTCCTTACTGTCATTCACATCCATGCATGATTCATTACTTGTCCTTTCATAAGAGTAGGGAGGTTTAGCTGTCTCTGAATAGTGCTTGTACAGAGTTGGTTTTCCTAATCTGTGAGATAAGGGATCAGTGACAGATGGCATCTCTAACCTTAGGCGAGAGAAGTCACACTGCTGTTGTTTTGTGAGGGTTGGTGCTGTCACAGTCCGGACTATAATAACTCATAAACCATGAATTTAAAAAAACCCTGTCCTTACTCGTGTTAACCGTCTGTATGAGTGATTACACAAATATAGATTTAAATGGCACCTACTACTTTTTTAATTTGATTATTTTATAGTGATACCCATGCCAGTGTAGGGTGTCACCGCGTTTTATACCACACACAAAAGCACAATAAATCATACAAGTATATAAATTAGTTTACAGGGAATGTTACTTAAGATGATGAGGGTTGTAAGGTTTGGAATCACATATCATCCATGCTTTTAGACATATGTTAGGAGTGAATGGTCTAAAGAAACACAAACTCTGGATATAAAATGTAACACACAGACTGTGGTTGTCAGTACTAACAAGACTATCAATTCCCAAAGGAACCCTTCTCTGAAATCTTAGAATAACAACAGATTGAGAAAAAAACACAATAAGGATCTAAACCCATGACTTAGTGCGCATGCATCTCCTTGATGCTGATAAATATGCCGTACTACAAGGCCTGCAATTTACGAACTGAAAGTTATCAAATGATCTCAACACCAAAAGCAGTAGCCCACTTACCTCTCTAAAAAAAAAAGCCAAACTGTGATCTGCATATTCCACGAACGCACAGGCACCTTAAGTCTTTGTGCTAGTTTGAGTCGAAACTGTGACTGAACGAAACATAGAACTCTCCCTTAACTGCTTTAACTGCTACAGTTATCTTACTGCTGTCATAATCCCTTCCAAATTACTGGACACACAGTTATCTCTGCAGCCAGTAAACTAGCCCTGTAAGATATTTTAAAATGCATCCTCATTGTGACCAATTAAGTAATCTAGAACAGATTCACGGTCACATATGTTGTTGCTGTCCATGTCTATGCAAAGGTTTTCCAATTCCAGCACTGTAAACATTTCTGCACTCATAAGCGTGCTACATGCAATTGTAGGCTTTTAAAATCGATACCATGGTAAAAAAAAAACCTGAGGATAACGTTTACAATGCTTCTCTGGGATTAGTTTAGCATGTTTTCAAAAGTAATACCGATGATTTAGTTTGTGCCATTGTTTTCTGGTGCTCAGCATCGACATTCATTTCTAAACACTGGCATTTTCTTTTCAGCGCCCACCACATAGCGGAGCAGTGTGTCTACATTTGTAGAAAAGCACATCAGTGGAGAATTTAACTGTTTAATATAATGTTTGAAAAAAATGAAACAACGTCAGGCCATCCCTACAGTTTTAGGTGACCTGGAATAGTCCAATATGTTGACAGTAGCCCAGGAGCTGCAGGTGAAGTCAACTGCAGTGGACGTCTGTGAAATACATGGGCGTTGGCAATTCTTTATTTTCTAACTAAGCACTGTCAGTTTTACTAAGCAACAGGGCCCAAGTGAAGTATGTTAGACCTCAGTATATTATTAGTCTGGTTAATTAAATCTTAGTTAAACTCTTAGGGCGAGATGTAGCATGATTTCCAATAGCTATTACCAAATTGCGATGTTTTGCGAATCACAATTAAGTAATCGCTATTGGAATGTATGAAACTCCAGGAGTTTCATATAGCGATTCGCAAGGGCTCGCAAATGGACCTACCTCATTATTATTCATGAGATAGCTCACAATTTGTGACCCATTGCTAATTGCTATGTCTGTGTCTGCTTTTAAATAAAGCAATCTTTTTTTTAAATGCAGCCCATTTTCCTTAAAGGAAAGCGGGATGTGTTTAAAAAAGAAATATGGGACCACTGCCTCCTCTTAAATTTTTTTTCTTCGCATGCATCCACAAAGGGGAAGGGGTTCCTTTAGGGCCCCTTCCCCTTTGCGAATGGGTTAGCACCAATTTGAAATTGGTGCTAACTGCGATTGTTTTGAAACTGCATTCAGGGTCACAAAACAATCATACATACCTCTACGATTCCGTATAAGGAGGGGATGCCCTTGACACACCCCTTCCTAATACCGAATCGGTATGTAGTCACAAATCCAATTTGCGATTTTGTAACAAGTTACTGAATCGCAAATTGGACTTGATACATACCAAAATGCATTTTTGCGATCACAAACGCAAATACTTTGATACATTGGCCCTTAGTCATTTCCCTATTCATCAACACCAGACTAAATAGTCTCTGATTCAAGCCAACTATGGGCCTACACCTAAGTAACTCCTAAATGCAATATGTTTGCCAAAGACTCCATAGCAATGCTCCCACCACAAGCCTTTTGGTGACTGTGCCCCCTATACTATAACCTCTGGTTTAGTGTTTATTATGTTTCCTGAATTCGAAACACAGGGGAGGTGTCCAAGACACAGACCTGTGCCCCACCCTTTGGGGGTGCCTGAATAGCAGCACGTTTTCCGTCAGGAATGCTCTTACTCATCTGATACATCTTCATATAGATACCACATTGTACTTGTGGGGTGTGTTGTTGGGGGTGTCTTGTTGTTTATTTTCCTTTCACAACAGAAACATTGTGCCTCTTTAGATCCAGTCATTGTGCCCTTCTTCTACCCCTACAGGTACGTGAGGCTCTGTGAGGTGGTCGACCATGTATTCCCATTCCTGAATAGGAGCTGTTCTTCTGACTTCCCTTGCTCTGACACCTTCAGCCAGTTTACCTACTGGAGAGAGCCTCTTCCACCCTTCGAGAACCCAGATATCCACCCAGAATCTACTTAAGGGCACTTAAGAATGACTGGACCATAGTAGGACTACACGTCATCCAAAGACGCAGGCGATACTGCTGTGCCTCTCTGTTGCCACAGTGGAGCTCACCAGCTGACTTGTTTTGATATCATGAAGCTATATATTTATTGGCAGCATCTAGAAGCACATTAATTAAGTCAAGTATTACACTGGTTTGGCAATGGCAGGGGAAGCTTGAACATGGTGGTATCTTATCGACTGTTCTGTCCTGGAACTCTGCCTCAGTGCTGTCAGCAGGGTTGTGACATAAATGTGCATGTACGTTACAGGTACAGAGAGAATATTTAAAAAGTATAGTACTGTTAACATTTATTTTAAAGTGATCAGACTAAACTTCTTCTGGTGCTTTTTAAAACATAAAGTGGAAGGACATAAAGTAAATGATTAACGCAGTGAAGAAGCACTGAAAGTGCCCATGGGAACACGTTCAGGCAATTTATAGTAATAGTATTACTAGTTTCACAAGCTTTGTTTTTCCCAGAAGAACATGTCACTTAACTTAATAGGTTTATTTTTCTTGCAGCAACTGAGTTTGGAGCTTGGTTACTTGTTTATAGACTCAACATTTTACTGAGATGCCATATGATGTGAGAGATGTCATTTCACAGTTCTGTGCCTCATCTAATGAGTGTGTAACTGGCATCTGGTCACAATGCTGTCCTTGTGTTTTGTACAAAACGTGAACAGTGATTTACTCCAAGAGCTCTTTAGCGCGACTTTCATATAGAGTCAGTGCAAAGATATAAAATGGTCTTGTGGTGCATTACTGGTTTTCACTTGTAAACATTTTCCCTTTTGGTGAGAATTTCTGGGCTGCGTGTATTGATTATGTGAGCCACACATCTAATGCTGTGATGCAGAAACGAAGCTCGAGTTTTAGATTTATACTCTACGGGAGACTGGATGCAGGCCAACTGTAAGTTAGATGTGAGTAAGCCAGAGAACAACTGGGCCTTTTTGTAAGGAGAAAAATTACAGTCTAGTGAATGCTTTTTAATAGGAAAAACGTTATGGGTAAGTGAGCAAGATTCATGCTGAGTCTTTAGTTAAAACTCATTGAGAAATCGAGGTGCAATTTGATCTTAGACATTTATTATACTGTGCCTTTATCTCTTAGCTTTGAGATGTGGAATGTTCTATCCTGGAAAGGCATATCCCCTTTTGAAAGTATGTAGAAGTATTTACAAGGCATCACACTACGTCAAAAGTGTTTTCACACCTTGTTGATGACTTCCATTCTAATATGATTGTTCATGTGGGGTCATAAAGGGGTCATCACTCTGTATGTTGGACTCAATCTTTCTTCTATTTCTAGTCTAAAATGGCAGCTCACCTAAAGCCACATGGGGTCATTTTAGTATGCTGGACTCGGTTTGACATCCAGTCTTAGTCTAAAATGGCGGCTCTTGTGAGGAGTTATTGGGGGGGCCATCTTGATGTTGGTATGTTGGACTCCGTCTGACATGTAAAATATTTTTTACACCCAGTATTTCTTTCTGTTGTTACATGCTGTGTCATTGTGTGGCTGATGCTATGAAGACCCTGTCACTGGAAGTGATCATGTGAAGTCCTTTGCTTGAACGTTCTGGTGAAAAAGACTGTTATTAGGATTGTGTGCAAGGTGGATTGTCACCAGTGACTGTTCTGGAGAAGACAGTGCTCTGCCTGTACTCTCTGCTGTGAGGCAACGTGTTGCTGAGAGTATTAAAATAGAATATTTTAATTTAAGAGAATATTTTTATATCTCCATTTCATCACTGTTAGTGTTATTTATATTGCTTTGCTATATGCCTTTAATTCATGCAACTTAGAGCTGCATTGTCTGCATATAAACCATATCTATTTTGCTAGGTAATGTGGTTTGATATTTTGACTTTAATGAAATCACCATTTTATATTGAAGACGCAGGGGAAGGAAACATGTGTCTGAACCTAGCAGAGCACCTCATTTCAATGGTGGAAATTTCATTTGACCAATGGGTTTTCCTAGACCTCACTGCGGCATATTTCTATCTGGACCTTGAACTATATATGTCTAATAGAAAACAAAACAAAGGGAAAATGTGCCAGATAAAAACATAGCTACTGAAACCAGTAGACAATACTAATAACTGGTTCCATCCTTCAAAGGGAACCATTGGGAATGTTCTCCATGGCAGTTCATTAGATGTCAGATGTCTAACAACCAGCAACTATGTCCCAAAGAAACGTTTTCAGTCTGATAATTTCCACCAATGTTTGTAACTCAAAAGCATCCAAAAAGGAGAACAGTCAGTGAAAAAAACATAAGACCTTGCCAGTATTTTTTGGTTTGGAAGACTTCATGTGTTTTGTACTGTGAAGTGGGACTGTACCAAATTTCCAAGCGTTCTTGTGTGTTTGGTGAAAATGTTTCTTTTAGACTTAAACTAACATGTATTCAGCTTTTGCATTAGCTGAAAATGTTCGGCTAAATATGTGTGTCGAATGTTTGCCACATGGAATGTTTGGTTTGATATTGCTATTGTCACTGTGCTTTTGTTCTTCATTTTAAGAAGTACTTTGCAATTCACAAGAACAACTACATAGAACTGTTTGATCAATACTATTCTTTCTGTGAAAGAAATTTCTGCTTACATAGTAATGCCAAAAGGAGCACTTTTTGCTATTGTGACTTGTGTGTCCGTCCTTCTCAATGATTTTGAAAAAAATACAACATTTTATGCATGCAATTACATCTATGAATATAATCCAGTTTGGGAGTTTCCCAGTGTGGCTGAGAGACATTATGATTGCTATTTGGAAAACTCTTAACATTACTCACATTTTTAAGTACATATCAGTAGCAATTGTTACAAAGACTGCTCCTATATGTGTATTGACATTGCTTTAAAAATATTTTGTATCTTTTTTTTCATCTTTAGCACGAATCGTGAAGCTCTGATATTACATAGATTAAATATGTGGCTGTTGTTCATTGTGCAGACAACAGTGGCTCCATAACCTATGTTTCATCGGAAGTATATCATACCCATGAATAGTCTTTCATAATTCGAGAGAATTATGTCATTGCAGTCAGTTATGCATTTACAACCAATAGAATGGATGCCTAGAACAAAAGTCTTTTAATCTTATTTTCTACTCATTGGCATCTTTTTGTTTAATTGGCACTAAAAGGATTTTAATCAAAAAGCTAGATATGTTGTGTAGTTTCTGTTCATTGTTAGCTGTATATTATAGAGAACGAGAGTGACACACCAATTCCTGCAGACATAACCTCTTTTAAAAACGAAACAAATATATTTTAAAACTCCACCCACTGCCTAACATAAATTAATTCATTTTCCTTCATTCTTAATACAGACGACAAACAGTTTTTGCCCTTTTCTCCTGCCCTGAATCTTTCTTAAGTTCATATGCCATTAGAATTTTCCCCACTGTGAGACTGGAAAGCTCCATAAACAAAAGCATTTTTTCTAAACAAACATCCTCTACCCTGCTTTATAGTCAGCATTTATGGATCCTGTTTACCTTTTTTCCAGATTATTTGCTCCTCAGGCAAATCAGGTCTTTACTATACCAGTTCCACTCTCAGAAGCAATTCTGAATTGTTTTTATCTGCTTGCGTAGAGAAAAACAGCCCCAAAATCAACCCCAGCTAGCAGAGATTTTGAAAAGGCCCAGATTCTCCAGTATTGGTGTATCTTACATAGATTCACATGCTTGAATCATTCCCTGTTGTCAAAGTGGGCGTCTCACGGTATCATAGTATCATAATAAGCAGTATATATCAGTATAATAGGCTTTAAAGGGAATGCAGCTTAGTAGCCTATGTCGCTTTTTTTTTTTTTAAATGACCAAAGCTGAACAATTTCCAATCAGGTGAAAGCACTCTTAGAACTCTCCAAGCAGAGGCATCTTCCCTCAGATTTTCACCACACGTCTTGTGTGAGAGAGTCCCCTTGAGCTCTGCTTAGTCATTCAGATTTTGTGATTTCCAAATTGATCTTTGTCTGTTCCAGTATGTCAGAACTGGTAAAGAAAGGGCTCTTCAGACCTTGTGCCACGTGTAATAAGAAAAGGCTTCATTCAGAATGAATGTATTGATGTCATCCATTAAACAAGGTGAGAAACTGCAAGATATGCAGAACGTTTACTACCAAAACCCTCAAAGACCGTGAGGGAAGACTTTTATTATGGTTGCAGAAACTTAAGACCAAGACTGCCATCGTTTCTGAGGAGGAAAGTAGTGAGTGTTTTATTGCTTCACAGACTTCCAGAAAAAGGGAAAGATATCACCATGAGTCACATCATAAAATCAAGGAAACCTTAGATCCACCATGGATGTACGCAAGGGTCCTCATGAGGAAAAACAGAAAAGAGCTTCTGCAGACTCTAAATCTGACTCTTCTACTACATCTACAACCCGTCCATTGAAACCTAGATCCTCTTCTGAACCAATTTAAAAAAGACCAAGTTCACGGCACCTAAAACCAAGATGTTGATGACTGGAAGTCCTTCGACGCTTTCACAGTCGGCATCTATTCTGTCGACGAGGACGGTTTCCACGTCAACGAAGACTTCCTCGTCAACGACAACCTCTCCATCGATGAGTTCCATCATGTCAACAACTACAGTGACGTGGAAGAAGGCTGTAACAACACCCTCTACCACCGCACTGGCATCAGTACCACCATCAATAAAGACCTCATCAGCAGCGCAGCCTTCAGAAAAGTCCTAGTCGTCAGCAAAGTTCAAGAAGAAGAAACCACCAATGTTGCTTTTGCCCACACTCTTGACAGACAACGACATCGTTAATAAGAATTTTGCCATCTCCAGGAAGTATTCGCCCTGCATACACATCTCCTGGTAAAGTGTCCCCGGCTATATTCCTCCTTCAACTACCCCAAGAGTGACATCAGAGTCCCTCATTGCCATGCCACCTCTAGATGATCCCTTGGCAACGGATGATGATGATCATGATGACGGTGATGGGGATAGGGAAGAAGGCGAAATAACAGACAATTGCACCATCACTAATGAATGGAATGATTACCTCATTCCTCCACCTTCCCCTCCAGCTCCACAACCAGTGAATTCTCCACTGGAAGATATTGGTGGTTTTCACACACTAATGGAGAGAGCTGCCAAGCGTTTCCATCTTCCCATTACTGTTAAACAATCGGACTGTTTTCTGTATGATTTCAAGGAGCAATCCAGAAAAACAGTCAGAGCAATACCGATTGTGGATTATATCTGGGAAAAGGAGTAAAAATAATGAAAGCACTGGCTACCATCACTTATGTTCTTTTCTTTCTAGAATAGATAAAAAATATAAAGCACCAGAGGACTCCGCTGCCTGTTTGATCAGACATCAAAAACTTGATTCAGTAATTACAGAGGCTGCACAACGCAGGTCTAAAAATCCTTCCACCCCAATCTCTTCCCTGCCTGACGGGGGGGCAAGAACTAGATAATATCAGAGAGAGATTCACAGCAGTGCATAATTTGAGTCGCTGGTTTCCGGTGCGGGCCACCAGCACTTATTTTTGAGGGCTAGCACTTATTTTTCTGCCCCAAGCATTAACTGCGAGCAAAAGCCTCATATGGGAAAGACAGAGGAAGAGAAAACTAAAAAAAGCTTCACAAAGGGAGAAAGGAGAAAGCTGCAAGAATGAGCTGAAGGGGTAGGGAGTGGCTGTAAATTGATTAAAGAGGGCTGAGATGGTTGCAGGAATACGCTTCCTCAGTATTCCATGGTCACGCATTTAATTGCAGCAGCCGCATGTTTCAGTGGGCAGCTAGGGCACCTACACATTTTTATTGACAAATTAAGCACTGATTCACAGTCATGCCAGGCACAGGTGTCCGTGCCGCAAACTCCATGGCCATTCTGGTGCGATATGATCACCAGATATGGTCGGACATTGCCACATATCTGAATTTCTTGCCAGAAGACAAAAAAGCTAAGGTTACACGCATTTTACAAGAGAGCGAAAAAAAGCATCTGAAATTATTGCCTGCGCAATGGATATTATCCATGGGCTTCTTGCAGATTGCGGGATCTGCCATCCTTCGGCGCCAAGGTTGGCTCAAAGCCACATCATTCCGGCCAGAAGTTCAAACGAAGATCCTTTATATGCCCTTTGGTGACACTTTATTCCAGAAACACGTCAGTGATGCCCTGCAGGTCAAAAATGCGGACACTGAAACAGCTCGATCCTTAGGAACTCTCCAGTTCCACAAGACCCCTTTTCGCAGAGTAGCAGCGGATCTTACTCGTACCGTGGATTATACCAGAGATACTAACCACAATCCTATCAGCATTCCTTTTGACCCAGTTATCTGCCGTCAGCAGCATATTCTAAACAACAACCAAGAATGAGACAGGCTGCCTCTGCCTAGGATACTGCTAGGAAGTAGTGATGACCTCAGTGTGCCGGCTACACCCCCTACTCATCCTTCAGTGGGTGCCAGAATTTCTTAATTCCTGCATCACTGGAACAAAATAACTACAGACAAATGGGCCCTAGATCTCATCACACATGGTCATCCTCTAGAGTTCACCCAGGTTCCACCTCAAACTTCACCAACAAAATTCCACCCATCTCACCTTCATCTTCGTAAGGAGGTTTTAGCGATGGTGTCAAAAGGGGCCATGGAAAAGGATCCACTCTCAAAAAGGACAGGGATTTTACTTCCTTATTTAACTAGTGAGGAAGAAATATGGGGAGTGGCACCCCATTCTTGATCTCAGGAAACTGAACAAGTACCTGAAGAAGCAATCTTTCCATATGGTTTCCCTCCAGGAAATTCTCCACCTTCTCAACTATGGATATTTTCTACCAGCTTCTATTTCCACATTCCCATTCATCCCAGTCATTGAAAATTCCTCAAAGTCACAGTAGCCAGTACTCATTATCAGTTCAAGGTCCTTCCCTTTGGTCTCTGATCCGCTCCCCGTATATTTACAAAACGTCTCGCCCCAGTGGCAGCCCACCTGTGGCAACAAGGACTTCAAGTTTTCCCATGCCTCAACGACTGGCTGAAAAAGACTCCGTCATGCCAACAGGCGTCAAGGGATTCTTCCAGGAGTCTTCACCTTTTTAAAACCCTTGGGCCCATAGTCCACTTCCAGAAATTTTTCTTTTCGCCTTTGACAAGGATAAGCTTTCTAAGATCAACTCTAGACACACTGCTCGACAAGGCATTTTTGTCCCTAGATGGGCAACAGAAACTCTCTGTTCTGGTCCGCTCCCTTTCAAAAAGAAAGTGCACTTCAGTTCGCCTGATCAAATCTCTACTCAGCATGATGTCTTCAGCCGTTCTCCTAGTGCCTCATGCTCATCTCAAAATGCGACCCTTCCAAGAAGAACTGGACACACAGTGGCTCCAGGTGGAAGGACAATTCGATGCCATCATCCAGATCACACATGTGATGAAAGAATATCTTCCCTGGTGAAGAAGGTCCAGCAACCGCTCTGAAGGATTGACATTCTTTCGGACCCTTTTGGAATATGTCATTACAACAGACGCTCTCTAGAAGGGTTGGGAGCTCATTTGCAAGACTTACAAGTTCAGGGTAAGTGGACTCCAGAGCAGTCCAGAATGCATGTCAACTTCCTCGAGCGTAGATCAATTTTGCTGGCTCTTCAAACTTTCTTGCCTAGGATTCAGGGGTCCTCTGTGTTAATAAAGACAGACAACAAAACAAGTATGCATTACCTCAACAAAGGAAGGTACAAGATCCAAGATTCTGCCTCAAGAAGCTCAAACTATCTGGCAATGGCAGTATGCCATCAAGTGACCATAAGGGCTGAACATCTCCCAGCAGTGAGCCTGTTACCATACAATGTATACTGTTGCACCCACCATCTGCTGTCATAATCATGTGTTCTTCATTGCTAATGTTTTGCACTGATAACTATTCTGATTCAAGCATGTGAATCTATGATAGATACCTCAATACTGGAGGAAGAAGTTGTTGTTTATGTGTAACTCCCGTTCTCCAGTATTAGTATCTTTCATAAATTCACACGTGACCCACCCTCCTCCCTTTAGAGGCTCTGCTTCTTGGCCAGTGAGGTCTATCTCATTAGTGCTTGGAAAATCTGAGGGAAGATGCCTCTGTTGGGAGTGTTCTAAGGGTGTTGTTGCCTGATTGGTCATTGTTCAACTTTGGTCCTTTTAAAAAAGACATAGACTATTAAGTTGATCCTTACATTCTCTTTACAGCCTATTATACTGATATATACTGCTTACTATGATACCGTGGGACCCCCACTTCAACAACGGGCAATGATTTAAGCATGTGAATGTATGAAAGATACCAATACTGGAGAACAGGAGTTACAGGTAAATAAGTTCTTTCTTAGCACTTAAGGAGATAAAGGGGGTGATTTTAACCTTGGCGGACGGCCTCGCCGTGAAATGACCGCACCGCGGTCAAAAGACCGCGGCGGCCATTTAAACATTTCCTCTGGGCCGGCGGGCGCTCTCCGAAAGAGTGCCCGCCGGCCCAGAGGAAATGCCCCTGCAATGAGGACGCAGGCTCAGAATTGAGCCGGCGTAGTTGCAGGGGTGCGACGGGTGCAGTTGCACCCGTCGCGTATTTCAGTGTCTGCAAGGCAGACACTGAAATACTTTGCGGGGCCCTCTTACGGGGGCCCCTGCCGTGCCCATGCCATTGGCATGGGCACGGCAGGGGCCCCCAGGGGCCCCGCAGCACCCCCTACCGCCATCCTGTTCATGGCAGGTTTCCCGCCATGAACAGGATGGCGGTAGGGGCTGTCAGAATCCTCATGGCGGCGGAGCGCGAGGATTCCCCCGAGCAGCGGTAAGTCGGCGGGAGCCCGCCGACTTGCCGCTTCTGACCGCGGCTGAACCGCCGCGGTCAGAATGCTCGTGGGAGCACCGCCAGCCTGTTGGCAGTGCTCCCGTGGTCGGTGGCCCTGGCGGCCACCGGCCGCCAGGGTCAGAATGACCCCCAAAGTCTTCAGCAGGGAATCTGTGCAGATGAGGTTACCAGAAACTGCAGCGAACCCTCCTGGGTTCATCAATAAATATTTAAGTGTGTCCTTGGAGCAGGTGTGCTGTTTCCATTGAGTTATATATTCATATTCTTTTTTTCACTTTACCAAAGTCAACCAAGATAAGACTTTTTGTAGGGAATCTGAGCTTTGTGGGTAGACCAACACGGCGCAGGAAGACCCTAATGATTACATGTATTCTATTCATCCCTACTACATTAACATTTGTGCTAATTTCATATCTCCAACAATGAGAGAAAGCAGAGTTCTGTGTGGAAGTCACTCTCCAAAAAGCATAAAGGTGGCTATTGCTTGGGAGAGGGGGGCTTTTTCTCACCTCCCAAAATGTAATTGTACTGGCCCTAGGCCAGTAGCCGGTGCTCCAATATCTCCTGGCTGATGTTGGACACAAAGATAATGTCACTGTACCAAGTGTACCATAGGAATAAAAGGGGCATAGCCAGATGCTCTTAGCTGCGAGGAAATCTCAGGACTTAAAACAATTCTTTCTCAAAACAAATGTTCAGCTAACTTCTCTCATATTGAACGTGCTGCTGTTACAGATGAATGAGCACACATTTGCATAGAAGACCTGCAGTATGTATATTTGGACATACAGATTAACCCAAAGCAGTGATGATTTAAAAGATTTAGACAAGCAAAACACTTTCAGCTGAAAGTGATGAAATTCCAGCTACAATCCCTCTCAGAAATTCACAAGGATAATGTGGAAAAAGCAGTTCCATTTGTCACAAAGGTAGTCCAATTCCTTGGAGTAGACATTAGCTCCTGATCGACAATAGCAAGTCCAGTGAAGGAGAGGCCATGCAACATCAAGACCTATCTGTAGTTGGTGTGTAAATGCCTGGTGAGTTATTACACAGTTTTATTAGACCTAATATTGAATTTCAATAGCCTAATACAAAAGTGTTCTTCACACATTAGAAGCTTGCAGCATGAGGTGCAAGATTCATAGACTCAGACAAGTTAGTGGGAAAAAATTGCTCTAAGTGACACTTAGATACAGTAGTAGAAACATTTATGAATGGAGAAGCAATTTTGTTATTAATAAAATGTCAGTTTATACATGCAAATGTATATGAATGTATCCAAGCATAAAATTACTCTAGTTTGGTGTACATTTATATGCAACTATATCTCCTCACTGCAGCTAGTTGTTGGCGTTCGTGGGGGAAGTACCTGTAAAAGTTGATAAACACCCCCAAACCTAAGTTTGTTGAAAAATATAACAATTTTGCAGTACGTTTCCCACCTACAAACAATCACAATATTTTTGTTTGGGTGGAAGGAAAGGGGACAGTGCACCAGTAGAGAAGAAAGTTAGCTAATGCACTTACGTTTTCCTATATGCTTGTAAAATACTCTATGGTGCATATTTACAGATATGAAGATGCATGAGAAGCTCCAAAAGTCAAAGCTTCTCGGTACTCCAGAAATTATTTGTGAATTGTAATAACTTGAGAAGTTTGCTCCTAAGACATGACTAATCCTACATGAGCAAAATTCTGACTTTGCTGCTTCGTCACATGCTATTGAAGTCAGCCTTGAAGGTGTGAAGGAGGTCCACGTAGAGCATAAACAGAGGACCACCTTTAACTAGTCCAAAGAAGTATGTTTTTATTATGAGCATATTATAGCTTGACAAGAAGACCTAAAACTCGAAAATCTTAGCCAGTCGAATAGTTGCATGGACTTTGTTAGGCAGGCATTTAATTTTCTTTTTCCACTAGAAATTGCTAGGAAAAAGACGTGTGAGTCTTTCTATATTTGGTGCTGGTCCACGCACATACATCAAGTCATTTTTCAAACGGAGGTCATACCTCTTAGCTTTAGCGAATCTTTGGTATGCATCAATAAGTATATTATGGAGTGGTAGCAAGATAAAATACAAGAGAGTGGCTGGACAACCTCATTCACATGAACTAAATTGTCTCATTTTCAGTTTATTTTTCTGAACCCTGAGTTAACAGTAAAATAGCTAAATGCATTAAATGCCAAAAAGTTGTTCCAAAAGTCTTTTGTGCCCTTTGTGACTGTAATAAATGACATGATTTGTAAACAAGGCCAGCAGGTGACAGACTGTGTAAGATTCTGTTAGTATGCAGAATTACGTCTTTTAAAAAAAGGCCACAACAAGTTATAAATGCTCTATTTGACAGTGTTTGTCTTCAGGACCTCAATAAGGCTGCAGCAAGGAAGAGTTTTCAGATCTTCATGAAACAGTGTTGGTTTACTGATGCACATTTAAAAATTGGCTAGGTAGGAACTTGTTATTTTGAGAAGGTCGCCTCACTCTCTTTCCCAGGTAATTTATTGTCAAATATTGCATGTTAATATTAACCATTAAAGCAGACATTAGTTTAGGGTCAGAGTATTTACATTTTTGCGAGGTGAGAAGAGTGTCCCTCTCCGAAACCTTAGCCTCCTTCATGATTTTTGGAGTGCGACTTCCAGACAGAATACTGATTTCTCTCCTGATTATAGTTAGGAATAATCACAAACATTAATGCATTCTGAAAGACATGCAATCTTTTGAACATTTTACACTGGATAATAAAAATGTATCGACCTGTAAGTGTAGTTCTCCAACACTGGTATTTTGTTTATGGAATGTGTTCCTTTCTCCCAAGGATATCCAGTTCTCATAATCTGTAAAATGCACAAAAAGAATCGAACACACCCTCTGTTAGAGGAAGCATGGGAGAAGTGCACTCACTGGTCGGAGTCAAAACAGCAGCAGCAAGGAAGTTACGCTATATTAAGTTGAGGATATACACCAGTTCTGCTGTTTGTAAAGCAGTAGCATTTAAAGGTTTTCCACAGATTCCCAGCCTGATGGTTAGCTATATTAAAAAATGAACATTTGACAATATTATTTACATGTAAGTAAATAATTATTTTCATGTTAGATTAGCTCAAACCATATAAATATAGGACGGATTTAACAAATGACCATTGTCCTTTTATAATGTAATTTAAATGAGTTCATATGACTTGTAAAAATGAAAATCGAGGCTTCCCGTTGGTTGATGCACATAATTTGTGGAAATTGTTTTCTTTCCCATAAACCTTATGAATGTATGTTGATATCCAGGATCCCAGGCAGGCCTGCTAATTGTGGAGCGGAAATATACATACCTAATTCCCATGTATCATACCAAATTTAAATGTGAAGAGCTTGTCTATTAAATATTTGCTTTTAAAGTGTCTATTTTATTTAGCCTTAAATCTGGATTATAAGAACAGGATATACCCTTGTGATGTCTTTGGGAGGTTTTCTCACCTGTCACGCTTTCTCACAGTATCAAAGAAATGGTTGTTATGGCAGGTATCCATACATCCGAGATGGATATATTGTTTACACTGTAGCATATGTTTTGAACATGCTATGTGATGATGCTTATAAAGAAAAATAAAAAAGTGCTACCTATTCTAATAAACAGGTATTGGTGGAAATAATGTGTCAGGGGTCTTTTTCTGTCATAGATGGATTACCTGTCATCCATCTTCCATACTTTGTGGGGAGGAGTTTTGCCAGTTCTGTCTTACTGAGACATACAGATATAGTTCGAAAGTAGGATTTTCTTTATCTGTCTCCCACTTGCTGCACATATCTATCTATCTTAGTCTGTCTTCTCCTTACTATACCAACATTTTCCCTGTGCCTTCCCCTTTCTTCATATCTCACTCTCAAACTGAGTCATCATTTTGTAAAAGCTAATAGAAACATGTCTCGGCTTCAAGGTGTTCTGAGATGGCAAGAAGGGCTGGATGGCAGTAAGAGGGCTGGAACAATGAAGACTAGTGATTTGGGAAGATTTTAAGGCTGCTTTTAGGGGCCAGGCAATCTCATATAATGCTAAATTAACCAGGGTTCGGGCGCCTAGGACCCATGGTTTGCAGACAGTCGTGGATAAAGCCTGTAGCAACTTATGGGATCTTTGGGTGGTTCTGTTCCGACGGCACTCTTTCAGTCTTTGCAAGATCAGTTATTCAGGGCCAAGCAAATGATTATGGATTTCTTCTTGTTAGAAGAGATAGTGGGGGGACAGCTTATCAACAGAAGCTGTTTGAGGGGAGCTACCTGGTGGGGACATTTTTGGCTTGGACTACTAAGACCCAGAAAAACGGGCAAATATTAATAAAATTAGGAATCCGGTCACAGGAATAATGGAGACTGAAAATACAGACACAGAAGGGTATTCTTGAATCATTACAAGGGTATCTATGAAGAAGTAGAAGAGGTCTGAGAGCAGGATCTAGAACAGTGTTTTGATGGATTACAGCTCCCTCAAGTTTCAGACTCGCAAAAAAGAGCACTGAATAGCAAAATGAAATCCCCAGAGGTGGCTTTAGCTTTAAAGGATATGGCTAATGCTAAGGCGCCAGGTAGCAACGGGATTCTTGTGGAAGTATATATGACTTTTTCAGATGAACTTCTCCCATTCCTCTTAATTCATTTCAATAACATAAAGAGCAGAAATACCTACAAATTTTAATGAATCGGTTGTGGTCAGTTTTATTAACCTCTTAGCTGCTGGGCCTTCCTCCCCCCCACCCCCCCCCCCCCCCCACAGTGCTGAGCCCTTTTTTGGCGATTTGGGGTAGTTTGCGCTTAGGCCTTCTTAACTTTTTGTCCACATAAGCTATCCACGCCAAATTTGCGTCCTTTTTTCCAACATCCTAGGGATTCTAAAGGTACCCAGATTTTCTGGGTTCCCCTGGAGGAGACCAAAAAATTAGCAAAAATACACCTAAAATTTTGTTTTTTTCAAACAAATTGGGAAAAAAGGGCTGCCGAAGAAGGCTAGTTGTTTTTTCCCTGAAAATGGCACCAACAAAGGGTTTGCGGTGCTAAAATCACCATCTTCCCAGCTTTCAGGAACAGGCAGAGTTGAATCAGAAAACCACATTTTTCAACACAATTTTGGCATTTTATTGGGACATACTTCATTTTTACTATTTTTGGTGCTTTCATCATCCTTCCAGTTAGTAACAGGAATGGGTGTGAAACCAACACTGGATACCGGAAAACTAAGTATTTCTGAAAAGTAGACAAAATTCTGAATTCAGCAAGAGGTCATTTGTGTAGATCTTACAAGGTTTTGCTACAGACAATAACAGCTGAAATAAAGAAATATTGAAATTGAGCTAAAAAAACAGCCATTTTTCTCCATGTTTTCCTGCAATGTCAGATTTTTTAAAGCAATATACCGTTACGTGTGCTGGACTCTTCTGGTTGCAGGGATATATAGGGCTTGTAGGTTCATCAAGATCCCTTGGTACCCAGAGACAATAAATGAGCTGCACCTTGCATTGGGTTTTCATTCTATACCTGGTAAAGAGCAATTAATTTGCTGAAATATAAAGAGTGAATAATAGGTATCAAGAAAACCTTTGTATTTCCAAAATGGGCATAAGATAAGGTATTCAGCAGCAGTGGTTATTTGCCCATCTCTGAATTCCGGGGTGCCCATACTAGCATGTGAATTACAGGCTATTTCTCAAATAGATGTCTTTTTTTTACATACTGTCTTACATTTGAAAGGAAGAAATGTAGAGAAAGACAAGGGGCAATAACACTTGTTGTGCTATTCTGTGTTCCCCCAAGTCTCCCGATAAAAATGGTACCTCACTTGCGTGGGTAGGCCTAATACTTCGCAACAGGAAAGGCAACATGGACACATCACATTTTTACATTGAAATCTGACGTGTTTTTTGTAAAGTGCCTAGCTGTAGATTTTGGCCTCTAGCTCAGCTGGCACCTAGGGAAACCTACCAAACCTGCACATTTTTGAAAACTAGACACCTAGGGGAATCCAGGATGGGCTGACTTGTGGGGCTCTGATCAGGTTCTGTTACCCAGAATCCTTTGCAAACCTCAAAATGTGGCCAAAAAAAACACTTTTTCCTCACATTTCGGTGACAGAAAGTTCTGGAATCTGAGAGGAGCCACAAATTTCCTTCCACCCAGCATTCCCCCAAGGTCCCAATAAAAATGAGACCTCACTTGTGTGGGTAGGCCTAGTGCCCGCGACAGGAAATGCCCCAAAACACAACGTGGACACATCACATTTTCACAAAGAAAACAGAGCTGTTTTTTGCAAAGTGCCTAGCTGTGGATTTTGGCCTCTAGCTCAGCCGGCACCTAGGGAACCCTAGCAAACCTGCACAGTTTTGAAAACTAGACACCTAGGGGAATCCAATATGGGGTTCTCTAGTTCAGCCGGCACCTAGGGGAATCTAACAATGTGGCCAAAAAAACACTTTTTCCTCACATTTCGGTGACAGAAAGTTCTGGAGGAGCCACAAATTTCCTTCCACCCAGCGTTTCCCCAAGTCTCCCAATAAAAATGATACCTCACTTGTGGGGGTAGGCCTAGTGCCCGTGATAGGAAATGCCCCAAAACACAACTGGGACACATCACGTTTTCACAAAGAAAACAGAGCTGTTCTTTGCAAAGTGCCTAGCTGTAGGTTTTGGCCTCTAGCTCAGCTGGCACCTAGGGAAACCTACCAAACCTGTGCATTTTTTAAAACTAGACACCTAGCGGAATCCAGAATGGGGTGACTTGTGAGGCTCTGATCAGGTTCTGTTACCCAGAATCCTTTGCTAACCTCAATATTTGGAAAAAAACACTTTTTCCTCACATTTCGGTGATAGAAAGTTCTGGAATCTGAGAGGAGCCACAAATGTCCTTCCACCCAGCATTCCCCCAAGTCTCCCGATAAAAATGGTACCTCACTTGTGTGGGTAGGCCTAGTGCCCGCGACAGGAATAGATCACACAACGGTCAATGTTGGTACTTACATGAGGCAACTGTTGATCCTGGGGTGATCCATTCCTCACGCAGGCACTAGGTATAGGCACTCAAGTGGGGGTAGTGTTTTTATCAGGACAGGTGAGAAATCACTGGGTGGTAGGAATTTTGTGGATCGCAGCATATTCCTGTAGTTTGTGTGACAGAAATGCAAGAAAAATTGAGTTTTTATTCAACATTTCAGCTTTGCAGGGTATTCTGGGTAAGAAAACTTTGGGGAATCCACACTAGTCACACCTCTCTGGACTCCCCCGGATATCTAGTTTCCAGAAATGTTTGGGTTTAGTATGTTTCCCTATATAGCCGCCGAACCCAGGACCAAAAACATAGGTGCCTGCCTTACAAAACCAGTTTGTTTTGTGATAGATAATTTTGATGTCTCCACAATACAATTTGGGAAGTGGAATTTGGGGCTGAACTAAACTGGGGAGCTCCCAAGAGAGCACCCTCTCTGTGCTTGCCCCGCATTCACCTGCTCTCTGGGTTGGGCTAACCCACTATTGGCCTGTTGCACAGACTGTGCTTGCGAAGGGACAACATGACTGCCCTCATCACCTCCTCACAATTTAACGGAAGGAGTTATCTATTGGGACTCCTCCAACTGAAAAATTCACTCCCAGACTCTGCGCCATTGTCCTATCCCTCAGATGCTGTCTCAGTATCTGCTGCCTCAGTCTCTGATCCTATGTCAGAGCTGTCCTCTATAACCCGAGTGAGGTAAGCAGCAGTCACCCATCAAGATGCCATCTCTGCTATTGGCTAAACTGTTGCTTTAAAACACTAGCCTACGTAGACAGTCACAACATTGCTGGTGTGTGTGTGTGATACGTGCAACAGTAGAGGCCACCTTACCTGCGCTTCTTCCCTCAATCAGCACGTTCTTTCAAGACACTCAAACATCTTGTCACATACCATCCGTCACAGTCTTTAGCACCGCCTGCGCCCAGTCCAACAATCGTTATTGGAGCTCCCACTCCCATGTCCTCCTCCTCAGATTCCCTCATTACCTCCCAGCAAACGTGCTCTTCATCTCTCCATAGCCACCCCCACCCCGCACATACATTTTATTTGTATTATAGCACAGGTAGTGGCTGACTTTACTAATGTACTCAGCTTTTTACATAAAATACAGATTTGCTCTTTGCAGTAGGCATATAAACCTTCTGCGTTTCTTTATGGCACTAAAACTGCCACTAGACAAAAGTCTGATCCTTTTGTAGCAGAAACATAATCACAAGACTTACTTGACTTTTTTATTGCTGCCTAAAAGCTACAGTTGAAATGCGTAAGTTGAAGTATGTGCACTGCTTTGAAGAGGCAAGCTGCAACTGCAAGACAACTGGTGACATATATATATATATAATAATAATATAAGATATATATATAGATTACTTTTATATGTGGGTCTAGTTTTCCTGGGGGCCGATCGCAGCCCCCAGTGAAACCACACATGCATTCACAAAAGTGATCTATATATATATATATATATATATATATATATATACCTATAGATATATCTATCTACATGGATTGATATATCTATATATATATATATATATATATATATATATATGTATTTTTTTGGGTAGTTGTAGGGATTCCTTGGGGGCCAAAATGGCCACCAAGGAAACCCTACAACTACTAAAAAAAAGTATTGCCCCCACATGGGGTCGCCCTGCCCACGGGCGACCCCCTGTCAATTTCTTTATTTAAAAAAAAAAAAAATTAGCCCCTGCGGGTGGCGCGATCTCGCCCTCCTAGGGGGCACCAACCTTGAAATAAAAAAATATGGCCCCTGGGGGGGGCGGCCTGTTTTCCGAGGGGGGGCCGACCTCACGAAGTGAAATCCCTGGTGTCTAGTGGCGTTTCCTGGCCCTCGATCGCAGCTGTACTGCGATCGAGGGCCAGGAAACGCATTCAGGAAGGCCTCGTATGAAAGGGGAGAGTCTCCCCTTTCATACGAGGCCTTCCCGACCGCGGCGAAGGCCGTTTGGGCCGTTTTCCCCTACGGCCGCATCCTGCTCCGATTGGGAAAACAATACTGTGATGTCAGCACGCCTCGCGGTGCGCTGACGTCACAAAGGGGCGGGTGGGGGTCAGGGGGAGACACGGAAGAGTTTCCGTGTCTCCCAGGGGTTTAAAAATAATAATATTCTAACCCCCTCCCTGGTGTCGCCCACTGGTCATGACCTGCACCAGAGAGGTAGTGCAGGCGTCGGCCAGTGGCCGACACCCGCACTTAATGGGTTAAGAAAGATAAAGATCTGCTAAATCCTCATTCGTACTGCCCTATAAGTCTACTAAATGTGGACTTCAAAATATATATGAAGGTCTGGGTGGATACGTTTGCACCCTGTGTGCAAGTACTTCAAGTACTGATACATTCAGATCAAAATGTTTTTTCGCTCAAAAGGTCGATGGCAGCCAACACCTAGTATTCAATGTAAGCTACTGGTTATTTTGCAGCTAATAAAGAAAAAGCGACTATTCTCATGATGGACGCTAAAAAGGCGTTCAACTGCGTCCACTAGAAAGCTCTTTTATATTCTGGTCATCTTTGGCATCCCTTTAGAAATAGTAGATATGGTTAAGAGGTTATATCAGGGAGCTGGGGCTAAAATTATTTCTAATTCTTGTGAAGCTGGATTAGTGAAAATCAATTACGGGATCTGTCAGGGCTGCCCCCTTTCCTCGCTTCTTTTTATTTTTTGGGGCGAACACCTAGCTTCCAGCATTTTTAAGAATCAATCTGTTTTACCACCTTTTGAGGGGGTGATGAAAATGAAGTTATTCGCTGATGATATGAGTTTATATTTAAGGGAAGACATGCCTAATATTTACAGTGCTTTGGAGTCAATTGAGAGTTTTACGAGAATTGGGGGATATAAGGTTAATCAGGCTTAGTCCAAGCTCATATTGTTTAACACACCCTGTTCATAGCTCCCAGACATTCTACAGATGGCCCTAAAAACCCTGTTATATACTTGGGGGATTTTCATTATAAATTATTTTTCACAACTATTTCATCTGAACTATGGCGCAACTCTTATTAAGACAAGAAAGTTATTGGAGAAATGGGCTTTATTCTCTCTCTCTTTGGTCAGTCAATCAATCAGTCATTCGGTTCTTGTAGAGCTCGAGCTTGTCACCACAGGGGATCTCCAGGCACTGTAATGGAACTGCGTGTCTCGTCTTGCTGGCTGTGGTGGTCGAAGAGCCAGGTCCTAAGTTGTTTCCTGATCACAGAAAGAGTGGGAGCAGTGCAAATATTGATGGATAGGCTGTTTGAGGTCTTGGTGGCAAGGAGTGAGAAGAAGCATCCCCCGGTATTTTCACGGCGGACGTGAGGGACATATGCCTGAGCGAGCGTGGCAGAGCAGATCTCTCTTGTCGATCGGAGCTGGAGAGGCGGCTGTTGAGGTATGGGGGTCCTGTGTTGTGAAGGGCCTTGTGTGCGTGGGTGAGGAGTTTGAAGAGGCAGCGTTGCCGTAAAGGGAGCCAGTGCAGTGCGCTGAGGTGGGGGGGGGGGGTGATCCTGATTTTTCAGGAGAGGTCGAGGACGAGTCTCGCTGAGGTGTTCTGGATGGTCTTGAGGCGGTTGAAGAGCAGTTTCAAGATTCCGGCAACGAGAGAATTGCTATAGTCAAGGCGAGTGGTGATGAGGGCCTTGGTGACTGTTTTCCTGGTGTGGGTGGGTATCCATCAGAAGGTCTTTTGGAGCATGCAGAGGGGATAGCATTGACCTGTTGCTTCATGGTGATTTGGGTGTCCAGAATGATTCCAAGATGACGTGCTTAGCTTGAAGGTGTAGGCAGGGGTCTGAAGGTGGGCGGCCACATTTCAAAGGGGATGGTATGCTTCCAAAGATGAGGATTTCGATCTTATCTGAGTTAAGTTTGAGGCATTTGGTCTTCATCCATTCGGGCTACATCGGTCTGTGTTGTCGGAGAGGGAGAGGACCCGTTGGGTATCATTGGCATAGGAGATGATGTGGAGTCCTTGGGAGCGTATGACTTCTGCGAGAGGGGCCATATAGGCATTGAATAGGATGGGGCTGAAGGAGGAGCTTTTGGGATGCCGCAGATGATATCACTGGGGGCGAGACATAGGGTGGGAGGAGGATTCTCTGAGTGTGACCGGAAAGGAAGGAGTCAATCCATTTGAGTGAGTTGCTCTGGATTCCTGTGCTGTGGAGTCTGGTGATGAGTATGTGGTGAGATATGGTGTCGAAGGCGGTTGAGAGGTCGTGTAGGATGAGAGCCGCTAATCCTCTGAGGTCGAGGAGGCATCTGATGTCATTGGTGGCTGAGATGAGGGCAGTCTCTGTGCTGTGGTTTGGGCGGAAGCTGGATTGGGAAGGGTCCAGTTGGTGGTTGATGACCTTTTCCAGTATTGTGGTGGCGAATGGGAGGAGCGAGATGGGACAATAGTTCCTGATCTGGTTGGGGTTGACTGTGGGTTTCTTCAGGAGAGACCTCACCCCACGTTGTTCAGGGTTTCTGTGAGGGTTTCTTCGATTATTTATTTCCTCAGGTTGTAGAAATGGTGGGGACAGGGGCCTGCGGGGGATCCAGAGTGGATGGAGGACATGATGGAGACTGTCTCTTCAGTGGAGATCTGTTATCATTTGGTGATCCAGTGTGGAGGGGTGAGGTGGATTGGTGTGTGGGGTAGGACAATGTTGGTGGCCTGGGGGTTGAAATTGCAGTAGACGTCAATTACCATGAAGTGGAAGTGGTCTGGCAGCTCGTCGCAGCAGCTTTGGGGGGGGTGGATTGCGTTCTTGATGGCGGAGGGACAGAAGTCCTTGAGGACTCTGAAAAGCTTTTTGGTGCAGTTAGCGCTGGTTTCGATGCAGGTGGCCAGAGCGGCTTTCCTGGACTCCCTGAGGTGGTGGTGGTAGTTGGTGATGGCAGACTTGAAGTCAGGGTTGTCCGGGGTTTTGTTGGTGCGCCAGTGTCTTTTCACATTCCTGCAGTTGCATTTGAGGGTCCGGAATTCGGGGGTGAAGCAGGGAGCATGTTTGTTGGTTTTAGTTGTTGGAGGAGTTCTTGAGGGGCCGATGGAGTCGGCCGCGGACGTGAGCCAGGTGGAGAGGTTTTGGACCTGGCGTTTGAGGGTGTCGGCGAGGTTGGGTCTGGATTCTTTAAGGGCGATAATCCATGGGCCTTCCTCGACTTTGGTCCAGCTGTGACTGGGGAGAGAGGGGTGTCTGGTTGTGGTGTCTGGCAGTTGGTCGATGATAAAGTGTATGATGTTGTGGTCTGTCCAAGTTATCACAGTGGTGTGGGAGAACTTGATTTTGTCACTCGAGGAGAAAATGGGGTCGAGAGTGTGTCTGCGCTGTGAGTAGGGAAGGTGACCAGCTGGGAGAGGCTGAAGATGCTCATGTTTCAATGAATGTGGTGGAGTTGGCACCGTCCAGGTCTTCTAGGTGGAAGTTGAGGTCACCCAGGAAGAGATAGTGGCCGGAGTCTATTTCCAGGGGCGCGATGAAGTTGGAGATGTGGTTGGAGAAGTTGGTGTGGGGGCCTGGGGGTCTGCATGCGAGGGTTGAGGGTGTTGATGATGCTCCGGATTTCAGAGGCGTGTTTGCAGAGGGATCGGACATTGAGAAGAATACAGTAGAGTTGGGGCATGTGCAGGGACTTCATTATTGGGGGGCTTAATGGAGGTTACATCACAGGTGAAGTGGCAGCTGAGGCAGGAGAAACGTTCCTTGGTGGTTTGTGGTGAGGCGATGCAGCAGTTGGAGTTCTGGGTCTTGGGTCTGAGGTTTTTGATTTCATCTGAGGAGTACTGGTGGCGGGTCAGGGAGCCAAGGCTTCTGGCGCTGGACACAGTGCAGATGGGCTTGCCCTTGGCATGCCGACAGCATAACCACCATTAAGTTGGCCCTGGGGATGGGGGCAGCGAAGTGTTGGAAGGAAAAACGACAAGAGTGCGGTGGGGCAGGGAGTGAGCAGGCAAGAATCTGGGCACAGAGGACTAAGAGCACAGAGGCAAGAAGGATAGACAAAGGCGAGGAGAAATATACAAAACAGGTCACAACTAGAAGGCACAGAGAGCAGCACAGAAGCAAAAGGCACAGAAGAGGCAGAGACAACAAGCAAAAAAAAACAGGTACGGCACAGAGGCAAAAGGCACAGATGAGGCAAAGAGACAAAAGGCAAAGACAGCAAATACGGCACTGAGGCAAAAGCCACAGAGGAAAGCCAGGAGAGCATGAACCCATCTGCGCACTGAGCGGTGCAAGGCCCTGCTCCATGGGGTTTTGCAGTAACTGCTGTTAAGTAGGTCTTGGGGATGGTGGGACGAGAGGGAGGGAAGCAGCAAAGGGCAGAAGGAAAAATGGTGGGAGGGGTGGCAGGGCAGAAAGCCGAGCAGGGAAGAATCTGGGCACAGAGGACAAAGGGCACAGAGGCAAGAAGGATCAACAATGGCAAAGAAAAACGATTACGAAACAGGTCACAGCTAGAAGGCGCAGAGAGTGGCACAGAGGCAAAAGTCACCGAAGATGCTAAGAGTTAAAAGGCAAAAAAACACATATGGCACAGAGGCAAAAGATACAGAAGAGGCAAAGAGACAAAAGGCAAAGACAACAAACATGGCACAGAGGCAAAAGGCACAGAAGAAAGCCAGGAGAACACGAACAAGTCCATGCACTGAGTCGAGCGTTACCGTGGCAGCAGAACAAGTGGCAACAGGGGTGAGCGGCGCTACGCCCTGCTCCTTGGCAGGGTTGCTTTGATCAAGATGTCTGTCCTTCCTTTGTTTTTATTTCCTTTTTAAAACTTACTTTAAAAATACCCAGTGTATATTTTAAATAATTAGATATGGTGATCAAAAACCTTGTTTGGTCCAAGAAGCAACCCAGGGTCAAACTTATGCAGATTGATACAACGCAGGGAGGCTCAGGGTTGTTGAACTTCAGAACATTTTATCAGGCATCCCTAATCGACTCGTTGGTCCAGCTAGCATCAGACACTATAGCGTATGTCTTTGTTAAAAATATATGATTCAGGAAAGTCAAATACGGCTACCAGTATTTCTTCGTACTGCTAAATTCCCTAAGAAGACGAGGTACAAGGCCCTAGAGACCATAGCCTTGCGTATTCTGATTTTTTGAAAGACTTGGGGAGTTCGGTCTGTCATGCTTATAGAGTGCTGCAGGGCTGTGAGGATTGGGGCTTCAGTCTGTCACAAATGTTGGTGGAGGCGTGGCGAAATCTAGGATTCGAGAAACTGGGATGTTATTATAATGGTTTGAATTTGACTCCATGGGACTTATTAAAGCAACAATTGGGTGATCAGAATTTCTCACTTTGGTTTAGTTTTACTCCGATAACCAGTTTTTTTCTAAAAACGCTTCAGCAATTTTGGGTAGGGGTCTTTTATTCAATTAGCCAGATTTTGCATGTTACAGTATCCCCTTCCCTTATGTTGGTGCTGTTTGGATCTTCCCACGAGGTATATTATCATTTACCCAAATATTATCAGTATTTTATATAAATTGCTATCGCTGTGGCTCGTTCACTGATTCTCCAAAATTGGAAAGCTGATCTGGTTCCATTACATTCCCATTGGCATAACAAAATGGTCAGGACTTTTTGAAGGGGCATGTGCCAAACTGGTGGGGGCTGTACGGAAATTTAATACAATATGGGGCCCTTTTATGTATTGTAGATGGTTGAGATACTGTTATGTTGAGGTTGCCCCTACTCGTGTAAGATCTGTTGTCTCGTACTGTTCTGATCATAGTCAGTCAGTCATTAATACTTAATTCAGGAACTCAATACCATTAAAAGACCATAAAACCAATAACAATTATGTGTAGCCATACATACATAAAAATGATTCAAGATTAAAGTTTTAAAATCACAGTACAGTTGATAAAAAGGACAATAAAAAACAAATGTATCCATGTCAGTTTTTCTAGGGATAAAAACAACTCCATACACAAAAGCCCTCTAAGCATTAAAAAACTGTTTCCGTAGTCTAAGGGAACCTGAAAAGAAGCTTGCGACCCCGAAACAAACTCCGGGGGAAGCAAGTATTTGAAGGAACAACAAAGCTGGTTTTACTTGTACAAATCGTGTTTCTCTCAGCAATGGAACAAAGAAACAGTGCCTTAGTGTCTGATACAAATCACAAAAACATAAAATGCATGGTATCCTGCTGAGAGCAGCTGTCACAGGGGCAGGGTTGCCACTCACCTACTTTGTGGAACCCTTTTGGCACTGCTAAAACTCAGTGTATAATATTCAACTTGAACCTCATTAATAAAACTCGATGGTGAGGGTTAATAACAAGAGCCAAATATGATTATCCTAGTGAGCTTGTTGTTAAGAGAATGTATTGTTTTGGCATTGGTTTGGCGAGTCCCCTTTCCTCTCTAACTGCCATCCTATGTAAGAGCAGCATGTTCTTTAGCTCCAGTAGATCTCTTTTCCTCAAGGCTTTAGGGTTAGCAAATAACTCTAGACACCCACATTCTCCAGCATGTTTTAACATATCTGTGCCAGGGTGGATGGAGTGCCCCTTCCAGTGAACTACTGCCCACTCATCACTAACTGATTTAGTGAAAGGGCTGCATTTGACCAGAATCTTTTATTTTTATTTTTTATATTTACGTTTTTGCAGAATAAAACAACAGTACAAAAACAGAAAAGCGTTCAGAATAAAAAATAACCAAGTGGGAGCATAGAAAGAAGCAGACTTTTCAAAGTCAGTACAATAGAGACATCAATGAGTCGCGGTGTGCAACCATCTATTAGGCAGATCAGAATAGTTATTATTGCAACATTTAATCCGCTACTTCTGGTGCAAGGGGAGAAGATAGTGCTGAAGGGGTGACCAGGTATCTTTGAGACAGAATGCAGGTGGTTGGAGCTGTGCATAGTCATTGCTGATAGTCTCACAGTTAGACAAGGGTCTTATCCAGGCAGAGCTCTTAGGTATAGGTTTGCTTTCCTTAGTGTAAAGCAATTTCGCATTTGGCTAGAAGTAAAGCAATGGACGTGAATTGCCATATACTAGTTAGAATGTGTTGCGTGTCCCCCTTCAGGGCCAGTAATGGAGTGGGTTCTAACGTGTCGATCAAGACAGAGAGGAGAGCGAAGACCGTGGTCTAATATTGACTGATTAGGGGTTTGGCCAGATTCTAAGCCAGAGCATGACTGAAGCCAGGGCAATAGGATCAGAGAGATAACCTAAGACTAATTCCGTGTGTACCACAAAAGACGAAGTGCATGCAGGAACGGCCAGGAGCCTATGCAAAAAAATTATTTTCTATAACTTGAAGCTCACTATCATCTGTGTGCCCTCATACGTCACAAACATAAGTTGCCATTGGCACACATTTCTCATGGTGTACTTTAACCAAAACATGCACTGGTTTGGCGCTGAGTCTCTTAGCAAAATCCATTGTTGCAGCCACCGCTCTCTGGAGGATATTCTTCTTCAAGGATCTCTGCGGGACCCAGGACCCCCAATCGTCAAATAATATACCTGGTATGGAAAGATAGGTACTTTAGTCAATTCCACCCCCTTACCGAAAAAGGTTTCCTGGCTGTCTTACGACAATCTAATATCATTGCATGTGACTTAGCATAGTTCTTTGTAAGGTCCAGTGAGTCCATAAAGATGATAAGCGTGTCCAAATGACATTGAAGAGCCACTAGCATCATTGCAATCAAGAAAGCATTGTCTTCATACAGTAATGCTGGGTTTTGCATGGAGCCAGCCATGGGAACATCACTGCAGGCGGCTGAGAATACCGCACCCAGTTGCTTTATATAGTGCCGGAAAAAACAGTCTGTTTCTGACCTCCACAAATTTGGCACTATTCCCTAGGACCCTAGGCTGCAGTAACTCTTGCTAGGCCTGATCCTTAATTTATGTTTTATGTAAACCGGCCGCTAACTTATATGCTTGCCTGCTGGCCCATACCTTATTCACATCCCTTGGTTTTTGCTTTAGGGCAGCCAACAGCTTTCTGTGTCCCAGTGCAATCTCTTGTCCACCATTTATTCTCCTTTCTATTACCATACTTTCCACAAGTCGTGAGATTGGAGGAGATCTGCCTGCATAACCTGTTAAAGGCATTAGGAACCTGCTCTTCCCTCGTTTTAGTCCCTAGAGATAGGGAAATGTCTACCTCATTCTTTCTGTAGAGAGTCTCCAGAAAAAATGCCTCAGGAATCACCTTGTCCCACTGGATTCTTCATGCCTGGTCCCTGGTGCTGATAACTTTGTTAGCAGGACCTTTCCTAGGATTTACTTCCACATCGGGCCCCCGGATCAAGTCCAGCACTACAGGGTTATGATCACTAAAACTATTCCATTGTATGCTCATGGACTTCATAGGAGAAGGCAGGGGTGCTGATACTATGATGTGACCAATGATGGAATGACAGCCCATTCCTGCAAAAATGGGTGTAGCTTCACCAACCCCTGTCTGCTCATCACAATACATATTGCTGCTTGCCAATATATCCTCCAGCAAATCACCCTTCTCTGTGTGTGCAAAGTGTGTTACTTGGGGGCTAACATCAAGCGACCCTTTATCTACACCAAAATCTGCTGTGGACAGATGAACGTTAAAGTCACCTAGAATTAGGATATTAACCAGCGAGGTTGTACTCTCCCCATGCCCTTCCAAAAAACATTTTAAGCAAAGGATATCTTCTATTGGTGTGACCCTGACCAACAAATTATAAAAGTTAAACACCAACCACATTAGGCTATTCTTAAATACCAGCTATATTGTCAGCAGATTGACGCAGCCTGTTTTCACTGGTGTGAGGGTACCCAGAATTTTAAGAGAGCCTATAGTAAGGAGGCCACCCTTTGCCCACGTCGAAAGAGGACATGAGTCTTTAAAAAAGAGGAGAAAACATCTCAATAAAATGAGTTATATATATCCCACATTTCCTACATAGCCACAATGTGTTTTCCTCTTAGCACATCCAGCGACATCACATTGTCCCTCTTGACTTTCAGCCCAGCAATGTTCCAACTCATACCAGGCAACAGGGACTTCTCCCCCTACGTACACTCAAGCTGGAGGCCACTCTTGTACTGCTTACCCTGAGCGGGGGTGGGGAATAACAGTTGCCAAAGACAGACTTGTCAGTCATTATCATTTAGCCCACACAAAAGCGTAAACCTATTCTCTGATGGTATGTCCTTACACTGTTCCGCCCCTCCTCTAACATTACACGTAGGTTAAACAAAGGTTGTTCTCTGCAATATAGGTAGGGGCGGGAGGAGGGGTAAAAATACTGCAAGGGACGAACTCTGATAGCTGTACCCTTACACTGAGAAGTAAAACTGCACTGTACAAAGTCTTTCTCAATTATGAGGGACCTAAAGTTAACTACAATGCAGTCCCATTCAGCATTTTTCTCTTTCCGTCCCACCCAAACACACTTATCTAACCATATTAATATGTAGTGAAAAAGCTGCCCAATTTACTAAAACGCGATCACACCAATGTTTCACCTTACACAGCAGTTTATCCATTGTTTCGCTTTCGCCCGTGTTGATAGGGGGTATGCCAATTAAAACCCTACAATTGGTGCTGAATCTGGGGGGAAGATGCAGTATGGTAGTGTCCCCCGTTTGTAGAGGCGGTTTATTATGGTCAGGCCTATTAGAAGCAGTTATACCCTGTGTCATGGAGCTACTCTGCTGCGAGCCCATTGGGCCAGTAGCTGGCTTGTCATTTGATACACAAGGTGCCACAGCCCGCCCTCCTGCAAAGATGATGGCACGCACGTCACCACTGATGGGATGTGGCTCGGCCGTTCCTTCACCCCCTGCACGTTTGTGGAAAAAGGACTCCTCGCACCCATGCACACAAGACTAGCACACTCTGCCAATCTACCCGGCCCTTGTTGCACCATTGGTGGGGCCCTCTTGGGGACACAATTATTTAGATAATTAGGTAGCGCTGCCTCAATCCCATCAAGGCGTGATAATACAGATGCCAAAAGCCCCTTAAGTTAAGCCTTAAAATTTGGTAAAACATGTCCAGGGCTCGATCAACACTCGGACATCCTGTGTCCAACTTCCCTGCTTCTCCACTTTGTTGGACATCGCCTTTTTTACCACTCTCCCCCCCCCCCAGCATTTCTTTCACTGGGGACTCAACAGGGGGAGAATTGGGTTCAATATAAACATCTTCAACACACGCATTCTGTGTTCCAGCAAGCAAATGTGGGGCTCCTGATGGCTGAGTGTCTTCCTTCACAAAGTCACATTGGTGTATCAGGCCACAATTGCCCCTGACAAGTTCCATTGAGAGTCTCCTTTCGGTCAGTGCTATCTCCTAGGAGATTACCCCAGCCACCTGCACCGGAAATGAGTCAATAGTGGTAATAGAGTCCCCAACAGGTGCACCCGGCCCCATCTTTCTTTTCCCCATAAGACTATGTAATGCAGGGAATGCTCAACTTGGCTACTTTAGGCCTAGAGGTAGGGGTCAGGCCCAGCCTCTTCTGGGCTCTGACAGGCACAGATGGGCCCATTCTTGGCATGGTCTTCGCCAGACCCCCTCCCACGCTCGTCCTGTACTGCAGGAAAGTAACTGCTTCCTTGTAGGTGCCCGACCAGCACTAGGACATGCACCAGCCTCCTCCACCAGCACGGCAGTCTAGGGCTTGCAGTCTGCCCCAAACCCTCTTGTCCTCACGTGTATCATCTCATTGGTAATAGCGTCAACTCAGTGGTAATAGTCATTCACAATACGCCAGTCCATATTTAATAGATTTTGACTGCCATGTTACAAAACTGTGGCAATATGCTTTTCACTGTAGCATACCTTTGCGCTTTATTACCTGCTGCTATATTCACTGAAAAAAATAAAGGTTACAGGGACGTTATAGTTAGGCTCACATTTTAAAAGTACAAAAACCATAGAAATTCACCTGTCATAGAGTTCTCTCACATAACTATAACTCGTGCCCTAAGGTAACTATAACTCGCGCTTGGAGGATCACCCGGAAACTTTCCATGGGCAACACAAATCACTGGCACATTTAAAAAAAAAAAAATTTCATGAAGATTCAAACGGTGCCAAAGAAATAGGCAAGTCAACAAATGTTTTTTCTATGGAAACATGCTCCTAACTATAACTACCTAGTGGCCACAGCCACTAGGTAATAATCATGATTGGGTTTAGTGGCGGGTATATTGCATTGATGTATTTTTATGACTCTTTGCCATTGCATTTTAATATCTGCTGCTAAGTAATTTTTTAACTGGTTTATCTGACGTGGAACCCCACTGACTCGCATGAGGCACTTTAACCCCCTGGGTGCCCGGTATGAGCTGGTCTCGTCCTCGGCCACGGTCGCTGTGTGCCAAGGACGAGACCAGCTCGTCCAGCGCCTGGCTCATGGGGGAGTGCGGGACTCCCACCCACCCCCTCAGGGCAGGGATGGAAGGGAAATCACTTCCAACCCAACATCCACCCCTCCCCCCCCCCCCAGTGGATTCTGATGACGTCAGCGCGCAAATCGCACACTGACCTCATCAGAGGTCCCCTCCCATCACACTGAAAGCTGTGCTTCCAGCATGATCCGGAAGAGAAATGCTAAGCATTTCTCTTCCGACCGGGAGGTGGGGGCGGGAGAAGCATCAAAGGGAAAGGAAAGGTCTTAGGCAAGGGTCGCTTTCCTGGGGGTGGGGGAATTATTTTTATGCCATTTCTGCCCCCTTTGGGGGCAGATCGGCCTATTTTTATTAAGCCGATCTGCCCCCAAGGAACAGAAACCACTAGGCACCAGGATTTTTTTTTGCACCAATTTCACACACGGGGAGGGACCCCTTAGGCAAGGGTTGCTCCTCTGGGGGGCAAATGTATTTTAGGCCATTTCTGCCTCCCTTGGGGGCAGATCGGCCTATTTTAATAAGGCCAATCTGCTCCCAAGGGGGGCAGAAACCACTAGACACCAGAGATTATTATTTTTTTTTTTACAGATGGGGAGCGACCCCTTAGGCAAGAGTCACTCCCTTGGGGGGGGGGGCAAATTTATTTTAGGTCATTTCTGCCCCCCTTAGGGGCAGATTGGCCTATTTCTATTAGGCCGATCTTTCCAAGAATTGGTGTGTGTGTGTTTGGGGGGGCAACCCCTTGGGCAAGCATCGCTCCCCATGGGGGCACATTACTGTTGGCTATTTCTGCCCCCCTTGTGGGCAGATCAGCCTATTTGTAGAAGCCCCACCAGAGACAAGGGAAGAATTATTTTAAAAAAAAGAGGGTTAGGTATAGCCATACCCCCACCCCAAATAAATGGGGACTAAGTTGTTCTGCCCACCAGTGGGCTGATGGGGCAATTACCCCTGATTCATTCCCCATGGGGAGGGGCACAGAAAACCTACTAGATGCCAGGGAATTAAAAAAAAATAATAATAATAATGGGGGGGTTGCTACCAACCAGTACGGGCATGGTTATGACCCCACCCCAACTTAAGGGGGTAACAGTCTTTCTGCTCTCCCCCGCACACTAAAACATCTTATTCCACGGCATGCAAGAGGACATTTGATTATTTTGGGTTTTGGTTTTACATTTGGGCCATGAGAGCTTGTCTGACTCTCAAAATCGTCCCACTTGGAATGCTGAGGGCTGCACTTTTTGAACTTTGGGACGCTGCCATGTAGAAAAATCAACAAGACCTATACACATCTGAAAACTAAACATCCGGGTGAGTCCAGAGTGGTGTGCTTCACATGCACCCTTCACCATTTTCTTACCCACAATGACCTGCAAACCTCCAACTTTGCTGGAAATCACACATTTTCCCACATTTTTGTGATGGAACCTTCCGAAATCTGCAGGAATCCACAAAAGTCCTACCACCTAGCATTGTCGCATCTATACCGATGAAAATTCTGCCCCATTTGTCTGCCTAAAAACGTTTTTTTTCAAACTGCCCTTTTGGACCCGCTTAGGTTCCCCCTCATTTTTGACTGTCACAGGCACTTGGCCCACCTACACAAGTGAGGTATAATTTTTACTGGGAGACTGATGGGAACGTTGGGTGGTAGGACATTTGCGCCAGCGCGGTGATCCCACACAGAAATGTGGGAAAATTTTATTTTTTATCTAAATTTGAGGTTTTCTGAGGTTTCTGGGTAAGAAAACACTGGGGGATCCATGCACGTCATACCTCCCTGGACTCCCTCGGATGTCTAGTTTTCAGAAATGTTTGGGTTTGGAAGGTTTCCCTATATGGCTGCTGAGCCCAGGACCGAAAACGAAGGTGCCTCTTTCCCCTCTGTCCCCCAAAACAGGTAGTTTTGTATTTGATAATTATGATGTGTTCACATAGTGTTTTGTGGCATGTCCTTGCCCAGGCACTAGGCCTACGCACACCAGTGAGGTACCATTTTTATTGGAGACTTGGGGAAACGCTAGATGGAAGGAAATTTGTGGCTCCTCTGGGATTCCAGAACTTTCTGCCACCGAAATGTGAAGAAAAAGTGGGTTTTCTTTTGCCAAATGTTGAGGTTTGCAAAGAATTCTGGGTAACAGAACCTGGTGAGTGTCCCACAATTCACCCCATCTTGGATTTCCCTAGGTATTTAGTTTTAAAAAATGCACAAGTTTGGTATGTTTCCCTAAGTGCAGGCTGAGCTAGAGATCAAAATCCACAGGTAGGCACTTTCCAAAAAAACACACCAGTTTTCAATGTAAAAATGTGATGTGCCCATGTTGCATTTCCTGTCGCGGGCATTAGGCCTACCCATGCAAGTGAAGTACCATTTTTATCAGGAGACTTGGGGAACACAGAATAGCAGAACAAGTGTTATTGCCCCTTGTCTTTCTCTACATTTTTTTCTTCCAAATGTAAGACAGTGTGTAAAAAAAAAAGACGTCTATTTGAGAAATGCCCTGTAATTCACATGCTAGTATGGGCACCACGGAATGCAGAGATGTGCAAATAACCACTGCTTCACAACACCTTATCTTGTGCTAATTTTGGAAATACAAAGGTTTTCTTAAAACCTATTTTTCCTTCTTTATATTTCACCAAATGAATTGCTGTATACCAGGCATACAATGAAAGCCCATTGCAAGGTGCAGCTCCTTTATTGGCTCTGGGTACCTAGGGTTCTTGATGAACCTACAAGCCCAATATATCCTCACAACCAGAAGAGTCCAGCAGATGTAACAGTATATTATTTAAAAATCTGACATCACAAGAAAAGGTTACAGAGTAAAACGTGGAGAAAAATTGCTTTTTGTTTTACCTCAATTTCAATATTTTTTTTATTTCATCTGTTATTTCCTGTAGGAAAACCTTGTAGGTTCTACACCAATGACACCTTGGTGAATTCAGAATGTTGTCTACTTTTCAGAAATGTTTAGCTTTCTGGGATCCAGCATTGGTTTCACACCTATCTCAGTCACTAACTTGAAGGAGGCTGAGAGCACACAAAATACTAAAAATGAGGTATGTCCCAGTAAAATTCCAAAATTGTGTTGAAAATTGTGGTTTTCTGATTCAAGTCTGCCTGTTCCTGAAAGCTAGGAAGATGGGGATTTTAGAACCACAAACGCTTTGTTGATGCCGTTTTCAGGGAGAGAAACACAAGCATTCTTCTGCAGCCCTTTTTTCCATTTATTTTTTTTAATGACATTTTCACTGTATTGTGGCTAATTTCTTGGTCTCCTCCTGGGGAACCCACAAACTCTGGCTACCTTTAGAATCCCTACGATATTGGGGAAAAAAAGCACGCAAATTTGGCGAGGGTAGCTTATGTACAAAAATTTGAGGGCCGAAGCAGGAACTGCCCCAAATAGCCAAAAAAAGGCCTTGGCACCTGAGGGGAAAAGGCCTGGCACCGAAGGGCTTAATATGTGCTGCTATGTTTATTTTGCATGGGCACTTTCCTTGATTACTATTATTATGCACTTCTGCACCTTAATATCTTAATGTCTGGTACTAGGTATTTTTAGTTTGGACTTTGTTTTGACATTATTGCTGATGTACTTACACTTTTGCACACCTTACTGCTTTTGGAGTACGTTGTCTGTATAATAAGATAGCAATATGTGTTTGTTATTGTTAAGAGTTTATGTATGTCTGTATCCTGCTCAATAAAAAATATAATAAAAATACTTATAATAATGAAGATTAACAGTAATTAATCTGGGCATTTTCAGTGCTCTTTGTCGTCAACCAATCATTTTGCACGCCACCGGGGCCAGTCATAGGTTTCACATTAATTCAAGGAGCTCGGTTGACAGGAGAAGCTTGGGAGTAGAACTTAATCAATGCACAACATAGTTTCAGCGAGAGAGCATGTAATAACTGCTTGTACACTTCACTCCCGTTGATAGGTTAAAGAAATGTGTCTCAGGTCATCAAAGCACGGCAGCAACAGAGCCTTGATGTATGCTGATTGCCAGAGCAATTTGCTGCACTGTTTCCATGAAGTATTAATCAATTGTTCCAGAGAGCGGATGGAATGGCTTCCGAGCTCTCTTCCATGGTAAGCAAAAACAATCATCAGTTTTGAGAATCAGCCAGCACAGCACCAGGGTAAAACATGGTTTTTTCACAGGGGGAAAGAAGACGTGATTATATTGAAAACCAGCCAGCCTTTCTGACATTCGATTTTACTTCCCTCTGCAACGTGGCTTAGGCTGGCATAGAAGGTGAAAAGGTGCGGTGACTTTCATTTTATATTGACCTTTAATTAGACGGGGCAGGAGAAGAGGGTGTAGAAATATTTATTTTGTTTATTTATTTTGCAATTTCATATAGGGCGAACATTACCCAAAGGTGGTAGGTAGGGTGATTTTATAGCAGACATATGTTGTGACAGGGATGGTTACAAAGGGTTCAAGAATGACCAAATATTAGCAGATATAGTTTACATAAGCTCTAGAATTACAAAATAGTACATTAATATAGAGAAAGGAACGATATCCAAAACAGTGAAACATGTGTAAGCACTGATGAAGTGGAGGTTTGAGTTGTGTACCAAGACGTGAGTGAACATGTTCTCAGTGGAAGGGGTTGGCTGCAATGGCTTAGCTAAAGTACCGAGGAAGGAGGAAGGCTTTCATTTCCGTTTTGAAGGTCACCAGCAAGGTTGTAGTGTGAATGTTTGGAGCAAGTGATACCCAGAAAAAATATCTTAACAACATGCAGCATGCCGGACGTCATAAAGTCTTGAAAAATGTGGTTAATATGCATTTTCAATCTAGTAATATTTACAAATGCATACAAGCTAAAAACAGTTCCTGCAAATAAAAAAACAATCTTCACAAAAAGGTTTATTAAACATAAATCTTAGAACATAAAACTGAACAACTTAAAAGGATAAAGGATAAACGAAGGTTATATCAAAAATAAATCGACCGATAGTCCCCCATAGAAGGTGTGTTTTTTACACACTTTTCTTGTTGCTTCCTCGGCCGATCAATGAAGTGTAACACTGTACACCCCATTACAAGGTTACAGAGTGTGCAAAGCCATTGCAATTGGCACCCTTCTGTAACACTTAAATCTTATTAACGTGATAAGTCGGGCCGCGTGCAGCCTCTCAAACAAAGGGCAGAATAAAAGAAAACCAATGGCAAAACCAAAAGGTCTGGCCACTTTATAAGTGAAAGTACATCTTCATTGATTGGAGAGTTTACATGTGTGGTTTGATTAGTGGATTACAGTGAAAACAGTTTATCTGATGGATGAGTGAATGCATGGATGGATAAATGGATGCATTAGTGCATGGAATATTGGTTGAACTGTGACTGAGTGCTTGGATGAATGAGTGAGTTTAGGGATGGGTAAATGAGCTAGTGTATGGACGAGATGCGTGTGTGTGTGTGGATGCATGCAAACAGATTACGGCAATCCTACATGCTGATAATAGTATACATGAATTACTGATATTGTGCCAATGGGAGAATAACACCCTGGATGAGCACCATAGTGTAAAGAGTGCCTATAGTAGACTATAAATGAGCACCTTTTTGTCAGGAATGCCAGCAATGCATCAAGAATTACCACATTCGGATGGATACTTCTAACTGCAGATTCCTCACCTTAGAATACTACTCAGCCTCTAGTCTGGATGTCAAAACCTTTTCACCGTAGTGTTTCTGTGCATCACTAGGTGTTGTTGTGCAGCTCGGCACTGACTCCACACGGCCGTAGGTGATGAAGTGGAGCCTCATTTAAGTGCCACCACTGCATGCTAACATCAGTTCCTTTCTTCTATGTGAACCTGGTGTTCGGCTCTCAACTTTGTTGTTTTTCAAATGACTTCTTATTTTCTTGTACAGTGTACTAGGGAAGATATCACTCTCCAAAAACGACAAGATTCAAGCTCTGCCGAAGCTGCAGACTTGTGTCTCTGGTGCTTTGCTCCAACCCTTGTGCACCAGAAAGTGATCTTAGAATGGAAGGTGAAACTCAACATCACCAGATATAAGAGGAGGTTGTGGTCGAATCATAGGTCCATTTCCAAGTCGCATGGCTCCTGGCTATTTTATTCAAGAAAATGGTCCCTCGAGAAATTCTGTTCCCGCTCAAAGTCTTCTGGTAAGTTGAGGTTGAAAACATGTGATAAGCCCAAAGAAGCTAGGTAGCACTCAGTACCGTCCCACCGTTCAAATCGGGTGAAAAAGCCTGAGAACATCAAACAAAAGATCATGCCCTACAAGCATCTTATAACTCCGAACCAGTTCCGCAACTCACCCTGGCATTCCTCAAACTCCAAAAGCCGTCATCTACCCCCAGCAGATGATAGGCTAGGCCATGCTGTAACTCTTTCAGATGCTCTCGGCTGTCTTGGGGCCCTAACAGAGCCTTAGGCATCTGGGTGGTCATGTGACTGCTTCATTCAACACAGTCCGTGACTGAGGGATCGTTAGGCCAGGAATCACACTTATTCGCCATATAGACCTTCTTCTTTTCTCATATAATTTCTATATTCTCTGAATTCATACCAACATTCCGTTTTCTAGTTTATCTTTGAAATATTTTTTGTAGATCCAATTGCTTTAATTAAAAATAGGCCAGTGCATTTCGAGCTGACTGCGGAATGAAGCACACAATGAGAGACTATATTCTTTCAGACTTTGGTAGGTAGTTCATATATATTTTTCATATCCACTTACTGAACGCAAAATGAAGTATGTCACAAATATCCTAAAGCTCATGATTCTGTGATGCTTACCATATAATTGAGGAGCCGGAGGTACACTATCTATTCAATCAAAACGTTAATACACAAATTATGAATTATTTTATTTAATTCACAAACAAAAAATAAGCCAAATTAAAAATAGACGAAATTGGATCTACAAAACATATTTGAAAGGTAAAGTAGAAAACAGAACGTTGGTATGAACTCAGAACATAAAGTAAGGAAATCTCACAAGTATTTGGAATTTGCACAATTATTTAACGAAAGATCAAGGCCTAAACAGGCAATAGGTGGAGTGCCCAGCCTCACAATTTCTCAATGATGGGAAGTGTTGTCTGAATGTTGTTGTGCACTCTTGGACCAGTGATGTGCGGCTGTTGGAGTGCCACAACTTGGTACCTATAGTACAATTGAAGAAAATATTCACAAGACGTAGGTGTGCTTCAATTAGAGAAGAAGAGGTCTTCAGATAGTCATGTGACTGGCTCCTTGTCACTGTTTCATGAAGACTGTGGAAATCACAACACAGGGCACATGAGGCCACATTGATACTACATGAGAACACACTCAGGCGGCCAGGTTATAATGTGTGGTTACTAGGAAAATGAAATGAGGCGCTTCTCATCATGGTACAATAGTTTTTGTCAGCTAGTCCATGTTAATGATCACCATTTCCCCTATGGCCTCCGCTTGGTTTATTTGCTAGCTCTGCATTGCATCTTTGGTTCACACATCCTCTTCTATTGACCCTTTTCTGCCACCACCCAACCCAATGGCCTATAACTTGCATCCCTCTGAAGAATACAACTAAATACATCTTGTTATCCCCATTAAAAAGCATTATGTCCAGCTGCAAACTCTCTCCTATGGAGGATGTTTTGCCTCTATATGCACACACACCCTTTTGCAAGCTAGGGACTAATCCAAAATGTGAATGACCATCCCAACAAAGCAATGACTGAGGGAGCTAGTCCACTGTCCCGCTTTATGTACGCTGTCTTCCTATGTGTTGATTGAAAATATGAATACCACTACCCACAAGCAATAGATGAAGGTGGCTGATCCAAAATGTCTATGTATTTTTCTGCATAACAAGAGCTATAGCTGTCAGCTGGAGCTGTATGTGTGCAGACCAAAAAATGAGTCACTGTGTAGTCTTCTCGTTGAGGCAGTTATGTAATTCATCGTTTGGTCCTTTTGGTCCAGTCATCTGCCTTCAAATAAATCAGGACTAGACCAGCACTCATGTATGACCTTCTTCTGAAGGGTTCACACATTTCCTAAACGTTTAGCTCGCTGCCATTACCTGCCTTATTTTGTTAAAAATATAGAACTTAGGGACAACCAGCGGGTTTCTCAATCCTTTTCTTGCATTTACACTTTTAATGACCAACTTTTACTGTACCAACATTGGGCTTCCTAATGTTCTCATCTGATTTCTATGAGTCATGGCTGGCAATTTAGAATATAGAACTGAGCCTAAACACAAACCCAAAGTGTGGACCTTCAGTGCTTACAGTTAAATAATTTGAAGGCCTGAAAAAGATTTAGCTTGAATCAAGCACAACATCTAGGTTTGCTGTATTGTACAAACCTTTTACGAATCCAACCTGGAAATTGCTCAAAACCTATTGTTGATGCACTCTTCCAATCTAGCCATTACGCTCTAATATTTTGTTTTAAGTGGGTGTCCAGTTGCAATATCCACTGATAGCTGGATCTTGTCCATCCCCCATCTTGAATGTTGCTGCAGTCACGTCATCAGTAGTGAAGAATGGGTCTCATAAGTCCAGTTTTGTTAAAGTGGGCTAGGTGCTTTGGTAGGTTTCCCTGGAAAGAACACTCCACAAAACTCTAGACAAAAGGGTGAGAGCTAATTATGCCTGGGAAAGACTATTCAAAAGCTCAATTTTAGTCAGAGCAGCTTCAGCATAAACTTTCCCAAATGAGCGATTCAGCAGTGTTAGACCTGACAGCCTTAGGGTGGTCATCCCCCCAACTTTTTGCCTACCTCCTTCCCCTTTTCTGACACTTTGCTGGTTTTAGGACTCTACACACTTTACCACTGCTAACCAGTGCTAAGGTGCATATGCTCCTGACAATCAAGGCCAGTAAGTGCCACATTGAGCAGGGTTCTTTGGGACACCTAGTAGGTGGGGGCAAGGTGCAACCCATCCAGGCCAAGATTGAGACAATCACAGCCCGGCAACCACCTAGAACCCAATCAGAAGTGAGAGCCTTTTTATGCCTCACTGGGTACTACGGTAAGTTTGTTAAGGGTTATGGCTCCATAGTGACCCCCTTAACAGAACTAACATCTAAAAAGCAACCTAGGTTGGTGAATTGGACAGAGGCTTGTCAGAAAGCCTTTGACTCTCTAAAGAAAGCCATATGCACGGCACCCGTGCTCAGGGCCCCTGACTACTCCAAGTAGTTCATTGTGCAGACAGACCTTCAGAGCATGGCATTGGGGCAGTTCTAGCACAGTTGAATGAGGAGGGCCCAGACCAACTAGTAGCCTTTATTAGCAGAAGGCTATTACCACAGGAACATAGGTGGAGTGCCATTGAAAGAGAAGCATTTGCGGTGGTCTGGGCACTGATGAAGCTGAGACCATACCTGTTTGGGACTCACATCCGGGTTCAGACAGACCACAGGCCCCTCAAATGGCTAATGCAGATTAGGGGTGAAAATCCTAAACTCTTGAGGTGGTCCATTTCCCTACAGGGGATGGACATTACTGTGGAGCATTGCGCGGGGACTGACCATGCCAATGCTGATGGCCTCTCCCGATTCTTCCGCCTTAGCGATGAGAGCTCCCAAGGGGTTGGTTAACTCTTCCCAATTTCAGCTGGGGGAGACACATATTAGACTTGACAACCTTAGGGTGATCACCCCCCAACTTTTTGCCTGCCTCCCTCCACTTTTCTAACACTGTTTTTTGCTGGCTTTAGGACTCTGCGCATTTTACCACTGCTAACCAGTGCTAAAGTGCATATGCTCTCTCCCTTAAACATGTTAATATTGGTTCATTCCCAATTGGCATATTTGATTTACTTGTAAATCCATAGTAAAATGCGTTACATGTGCCAGGACCTGTAAAGTGAATGCTACTAATGGGTCTGCAGCACTGGTTGTGCCACCCACATAAGTAGCCCCTTAACCATGTCTCAGGCCTGCTATTGCAAGGGCTTTGTGTGTAGTTTCACTGCCACTTCGACATGGCATTTAAAAGTATTTGCCATGCCCTTAACCACCCTTTTCCACATATAAATCACCAATAAGGTACGCCCTAGGTAACCCATAGAGCAGGGTGCTATGTAGGTAAAAGGCAGGACATGTACATGTGTGTTTTATATGTCCTGGTAGTGAAAAACTCCTAAATTCTGTTTCCACTACTGTAAGGCCTGCTCCTTTCATAAGATAGCATCAGGACTACCCTCATATACTGTTGGAGTGGTAGATTCTGATCAGAAATGGGTAACCAGGCCATATTTAGTATGGCCAGAATGGTAATAGAAAATCCTGCTTATCGGTCAGGTTGGATTTTATATTACTATTTAAGAAATGGCACTTTAAGAAAGTGAGCATTTCTCTACACTTAAAAACCATCTGTGCCTTACAGCCTGTCTCCAATCAACGTCAGGGCTGGGCTGGTTGACAGCTTCCATGTGCATTTCACCCAGACAACCACAAACACAGAACAGTCAGTCACACCTGCACTCATCTGTATACTGAATGGGTCTTCTTGGTCTGGAAGGGTGGAGAGTCTGACACATTTCAAAGGCTAATGGCCTGTCCTCACACAAACCCCCTACTGGGACTCTGGCAGACAGACCTGTACTGAAAGGGGAAACTTGTGCACTTCAAAACCACTCTTTGAAGTCTCCCCCACTTCAAAGGTATTTTTGGGTTTATAAACTGGGTCCCTGATCCCACCAACTTAGACACTTCTGGACCTGAACCTACAACCTGTCAAGAGAGAACGGCATTGCTGCCCAAAGGAATTGTCTGGACTGCTTTGCTGAGAAGTACTGCTGCCCTGCTGTTGCCCTGCTGCCCTGCAGACCTCTGACGTTGCTGAGAAGTGCTCTCCAATGGCTTGGATTGAGCTTACCTCCTGTTTTCTGAAGTCTCAGGACAAAAAAGAGTTAATCTCTTCAGGAAACTCCTTGTGCACCGAAAATCGATGCACAGCCTGCCGGAAACGACACACAACCTGCCTTGCGATGATAAAATTGCCTCACTGCTGAACCGGAACGATGCAGCCTGACTTCTAGAGTGAAGATTTGAAGCAGCACCTGCTTTGTGACAGAAAATTCAACACACAGTCCTACTGGATCGACGCACAGCCAAACCGGAATGACGCTCCCCCAACTTCTCGAGTGAAGATTCGATGCAGTGCCTGCCTTGTGGCAGAAAATTCAATGTATCACCCTACTGGATCGACGGAATGCCTGTGACTTCTTCCAGCACACCCATGATTTCCCCGCGTCATCCCTGGGCATCAAAAAGATCTCTGCATCGCAGTGAGGAACCAAGACTGCACGCCGAAAAAATTATGCCCCATGCAGCGTGGAACGAAACAATGCATCGTCTGTGCCGCATTGGAAAATAGAACCTCCATGAATACTGTTTTCTCCCATTGGGCTGCTTATCCTGTGTGAGAATCTTTGAGCTTCCACTCTACCGCCACTACACAATTTCTCTGTTGTTTATGGAAAACCAACTTTTGTCCATGAGTGACAATGAAGTCTAAAGTCCCTGCACCCAGAGCTGCTTCTCATTGAAGACCACACACACAACAACTAAATGGCGAGCTGAAATACCCTATCCACCATTGGAACAACTGCCAGAAACACCCTGCATGGTCAGTTTCCAAGCAGCGGGACGTTATTTGTCATCCACAGACAAGATGCAGTCCTTTAGTTAAGCTTGTTATGCTTCACAGTGGATTGGTTATCTGCAGACCCTCCAGCATTTGAGTATTTTAGTAGCACTAATCTGGATTCAATTAGCGGATGATGCCTGAGCACCCCAGCAGTGGGAAGTCTAAGGATATGAAGCAGATTGGTGGGCTATGCCTGTTAAGTGGGTCCCTGGCTGCAGGATGTGAAGCTTACACAAGGGTTGTGACCTTTTACTTCAACTTGATGGCCAATTAACTTACTCATAACTTGACACCTCACAATTTATCAAGATATATTGATTCGTAACTTTCAGGTTGATTGTGGGTTTGGCAGTGCAGACTGGTAACCAAAATCATCCCTGGCAAAGATGTTCCAACCATCCTCACTCTGCAAAAGGCTGCAAGTAGAATGCAGGCATAGTGTCGTGGTTGGGTCATTGGAGACTATGGACCCAACAACCTGAGGTACTATGTGATTGAGCCTCTGGCGTCTGACAGGGATGGTATATCAGGTAGTTTCTGTACTACTTCCTGCAAACCTGTGCATTTTAACACCTCATATGGTAGGGGTATAGAGATCACTGGTGCAGCTAGTGCAGTTGCACCTGGGAAAACGAGTGCGAGGGACCCACTACAATCAAATTAAAGCTGCTTTTAACCACCGTAATGTGAGAAAGGGAGACCATTTCACTTCCTTATTACAACTCATGGCATCCTTGCTACGCCACTGTCATTTAGGTTCCACAGCCATTCTAACAACATACTTCTGTGGCGTTCTGTTTACATTTATGCAGTATGCAATTCTTTCACGTTAAGATCTTTTTTTATATATACTTTCAGAAATACATCCATTCAGTTATCATTGTGTTAAAGTAGGAAGATGGTAAAAAGAATATAGGAATCATATACTACAGTGTTCAGTTTATAACAGTTAAATCTTGTAATCGACTTGTATCTCTGGATTTCTCAATGTATTTTTGAAACACGAGAAGACGTCGAGAACACATGGCCAGCAGACTACTTTTTAATTATCCTCATCCACACCGTACCCAGTCCTTTCCAGAAGAAATGTTGCCAGTGGCACAGTAAGGGAAGTGGGCCCCCTTCGCCTGATGTAAAAGCAAAAGCCACCATAAGTCAGGTGTAGTGGAACCCTCAAGCCTCTGGGCGTCGGTGCAACTGCACCTGCTGCACCACTGATAGGTATTGTAGATCTGGAATCTGTGTGACTCTAACGACCGGCTGTGGCTAGTGCAGTTAGGCACGTGAGACTCGGCCTACTGCCACCATTCAATACTTTCCATACCACAGCTTTTGTTTCCTCAGAGCGAGGCTTCATACCGGCCAGAAAGGTGAAAGATGGTTTCCCGGAATGGGGGAGTGCTTTAAATGGGCCGGTACTGTCCGGTACTGAGTACCGGCACTTTTTTATTTTGAGAGGGTGAGTACCGGCACATCTCAGGAAAAACGTAATACTTTTAATTGGAGAGTACCGGCACTTCTCGGAAACAAGCAGGTACTCTGGCACAGAGTACCGGCACTTTATTTTTTCCATTTCAAGCCCACTGGCATCAAAAGATGTCTTGAGTTGCCTTATTAGATCTAATGCGAAATATATAGCAGACCTTCAAACGCCGATTGGCCTGTGCCCTTTGACTGCTTCCTAATTTCCTGCACGAGCATATCAGGACCTCTGGCCCCTGACCACTTCAAGCCACTGAACACTTAAATGTTTCCTTTAATAAATATTTGTGAGAAGAGGTGAATTATTATTATAGCAGGCTGATACATACAAGATAATCTCACACCAACACAAGGAAAATGAGAAAATGGTTTTCTGATGGATCCGTGCATTAAAATATACTTATGGAAATGTTTTGTAGAGTCAGCAAAAATAATCAGGGGGTGCAGTCTCTTACATGTAAGGGAATAGAGCCACCCGAGAAGAGTATCGGGGTGCCTAGAATGCCAAAGTGGGGAGTGATGACCGGATTGCTTAACTGCGTTGTTTGTAATACATCAAATAAGAAAACAGCAAAACGCAATTACTGTAACATACAAGACATTTGGGTAATACGCATAGGCAATGTGCTTGCCTATGATGAAAGACGTTTTAGAAATGGGAACGTCTATGAAGGAGTAATGCAAATTGCTGCCCGATGCTATGAAATTATTGCATTACCATAAATCTGGGACAAGCATTTTCACACATTTATAATGAGCGCTTTTATGAGAGCCGTAGTCTTGTCTCCCGAACATTAGGTTTGCTCCAAACAATCTATTTATTGATTCCGAGGAGCCATTGTGCCGGGCTTTTAATGAGTTTTGCAGCCTGTGGCCTCTTCCGGTGACTCACGCTGTGTTTCCTGAACCGGAGGTTGCGGTTTTTAGTTCCACGTTGGAAATCAACCGCATATCTTGGCTTTTTGTCTCTGTGTGTCCGCTGCAATCCGAGAAGACGGTTATAGCTTGCAGCGGAGCTGTTTATGTGTAATAGAACAATTGAGAATTCTCTGCAGTTGTGTTATCCCCGACAAGATAGTTGCAGTAGATGCAAGCCATTTGCAAATACTCCTACCTAGTTAAGAAAATGCACAAGAAACATTTTGTCAAACATAACTAAAATCCAATTTCCACGATTAAATATTGTATTTGTACTAATATCTGGCAGAAAGAGCACTACATAGTGACTGCATAATGGTGTGGGGATGGAATGTGGGAGAGGCAGTATCGAGATCGACCCTAACCTCAGCCAAAATATCCAAGGCAAAATACAGACGGGTAAATATAGATGGATTTTCTATACCAAACGCCGCGTATATGTACCTTGATGATATGTTATCTTTAGGTTATGTAGACGAAAAGGTAAGAATAATACATTTATATTTACATGCATGCCCTTGCCACTACGATATTTGGGCCTTGATATCTTTGCTACAATGTTACGGTATCCCGATATTTCTCACTCGATATTTCAGACCACAATTACAACCCTGCATAATGTGCCATCTACCGCTGGTCAGTGGGGTAGCAAGGATGTCATGGGCCCTAAATCAAGCACAGATGATAGGCAGATAGGACTCTGTTCCCTCTGGTTAGCTAGCAGAACCAGCCACAACGGAGGTGCATTGAGCCTTTGAGACCCCATAAACACTGGTGTCACTGAACCTGATGCACCGAGGGTAGCTACACTCCTGCAGCTCCTTGTGCTGAACACAAGAGTTTATCCACAGCAGCACTAAATTGCTAGGATCATGGAGAACGGGAGATAGAGAAATGTATTGAAAAATCCAGCAGAAGTAATGTTTGCATTTCCTTGCACACCTGCAAATTGCGACTGTAGCCTAGGGATGCCCAATGGTGGTTAACAATAGTCAGATGTGTGCCACATTTTTAGGATATCAGCACAGGATACATTTATATCCATGTATATTTAAAAGTAATTATTTAGTCCGTGGTCATCACAAAATCTGTCATGCCTCGGACTGTCATGAGTAGCACTCAACACTCTTGCAGAATCCAAAGGTGAACTCGATTTGCCCCAAGAACTCCTTCCAAACTGTAAACGAGACAATAGTGGTGAACGGCATCTCCCAGATAAAAAATCACTCAACCTGAAAGCATACATTAATTCATAAGCTAAGTGCAGGCAAAACCAGCCCACAGTCTTGTGGAGGATCAAAGACTACATGCCCGAATTACACTTCGAAAGAGCAAAACAATCCCGAGTCCTTTCTGGCTTGACCAAAGGAACTCCTTAGTTTCTGTGATTCCAAAGATTCACCTTACACCTCATAAGTCGACCTTACATGCTGCTGGTGTCAGAAAGGAAACGTTTTCCCCACACCCGACGGCTACTCATCGAAGCTGAGAGTATTCCAAGTTGGACTGCGTTGTGCACAAATTTCTTCACTTGAGTACCCTGAAATGCTTGGCGTAAAAACGGACATTCCCTGGAGGCCTTCACTCATTGAAGAGTTTATACTCTCGTTTCTGAAATACCCCTCGTCAAGAAACATCAAACATTTTCCCATACTTTCACTGGGAAGCCCCAAAAAACAGGAACTCCACTCCCTGGCGTACTGACAAATCCCTCTTACAAATTGTTCAAATAATATTTTAAATACCTCTTCAATGTCAAAGCCAGAAATGACATACCCAGCTCGACATTTACTCCCTTACCAGCCACTGGAGCTTTTATTTACTGATGGATTGTGTATAAGTTTAAAGGCTACCGCTGTGATTGTGGATAATGTACATATGTTCATTTTTCCATGTTGACACTGTAATCAGTGCTATCTTGTAACGGATAATTTTGTGAGCTTATTATTGTTAAAGAGTAGCAACATATACTTCATAAGGTGCTCTGACTCCCCTGAGGACTGATTCGTGCTACATGAAGCAGGTAATAAATAAATACAGTTGTCGTATGTGGTTAGTTGTCGACCAGGGGACAACTGCAATCATGAATATAAGGGGAATGGTCTCAAATGCCTAAGATGGCAGCCATGTTGTAAGAGAGATCTGCATAGCAAACTGCTGATCCGTTATGACCCTGCTGACCCAGAGGTAAAGGTGGGGATCCTTAATACAGCCGCAAAGACAACAGCGGCTTCCGATGCCACACCGGAGGCATGGTAGGCTTTCCGGCTGGGGCTGGACCACAGACAGATGAGGAATGGGTGGGCCTGATCAATGCTGTCTGGCCTGGGCAAACTGTGTGCCAAGCTATGGGGCTGTTCCCCCATCTTTTTCCACCAAAACTGTGGTGCATACTGATGCAGAGGTACAAACGGCCCACGACGAATGACAGCCGAGTAATAGAACTTTGCGCTAGGGCAGCATCTTTGAAGAGAGTCACACTGTGAGAGGCAGGCCACATGGGGCTGCTGCAGCCACTGGGGATCAGTGATGACAGCTGACCTGGTGCTGAAGGAGGCTTGGGCCTGGGTGGCGGACTGATCCCCCTGCCGCATGAGCCTGGGCCAAGTGGCTAAGCTGCACTGAAGATACACAGGTGGCGTCAGTCCACATGAACCTAGGGCAACTCAGGTGAAGGAAAAGAGTCACGCTAGAAAAGGAGAAGAGCTCAACATGGAAGACAATTCACACAAGGTGGTGGTGGCCTGTGAGCCCAGCAGCTGTTTCAAAGAAACACATGGACAAGCATTGAGGGAGGCCCATAGACAATGGACAGCAAGTGAGGCCTGGTCGATCCAGCCTCTGGGATAATTGCGTCACAAAGAAAACATTTAAAAGAGACCTTTCTTGATGTTTGATATTTCCTTCACTGGTTTGTAGTGATAGGAAGAGCCCAAATGAAAAACCTGTGTTTCCCTCTCCCTGTGCCTGAGGTACTGGGTTTTTCAGAACCGGTACTGATCCGGTAACCCAGCGGTTCCAGGGTACACCCAAAGACCTCGGGTACTTTCCTGATTCAGACCACAGAAACTCAGAGTCTTCTAGGTGAAGTCAAAGATCGAATTTATTGGCTGCAACCAAGTAACAAGCGTCCTAGAAGTACAGCAGCACGGTTTGTATGTTCTCAGGAGACTGTGTGTCAATGCAAAATCAGGTTTCCTTATATACAGTTTTTTAAGCTTCAGGCAAACATTCTTGACATTTTGGTTGGTCATTCACATGTTTTCACTACAAAGGAAAAAACAGTGTCATGATGAAACCTCATATTTCATGTCATCCAACCCATAATAAATTACCCGGCAAGGCCTAGTATTTTAAATCAGATAAGTGTGGACCCCCAATAAAAACAGGCACCTCCCCCTCGTAAAGTAAGAAGAAGAAAAGAGCAGGTGCAGGTGTGAGCAAGATTAGGCAGGGTGTGTGAGAGATAATAAGGGTTTTATGGCATGGTGTGCCTTGATGCTATCTGATTCAGCCACTGGGAGAGGGACTGACCAAACAGGTTTGGCCTGAGGCAATGGTTCCAGCTTGCCCAGGTCAGAGAAAAGTCAATCAAGGTGTACGTGTCCTTGGAATCAAATCTGACTGTATTATAAGCCTATGTGAGGGCAACTTTTAAAAATGGGAGCCACGAGTGCAGGACGAAAATGGCGATTTCGAGGTGAAAACGCTGCTGGAATTGAGCGAAAATGCTCATGCTTAGTGTACTAGTCATTATCGGTCTTTTGATACTAAAATCGTACTGCTGTGGCAAAGTAAATTACATGGGTCCAGAATTTTTAGAACCACAAACCCTCCTTTTGCCCTTACATAGGCAATAAACCTATTCTCATGCTAATCTGAGTCCAGGTCTATGTTTCTAAAGTCGTTGAGATGTTGCTGTAACATCATCCTAGTATTTAGCTCGTCTCTTGGTGCAGGTTTCCTTATGCATGATGTAACACAGAAACCACATATCGCAGGAGCACACTGCACGCATAGACAAAACAGGAAAAGAATGGCCAAGATCATCCCAATGACCATCAGAATCTTCCATCCCCATGCTGATATCAGTTCCCAGAACCATCCCATTAATGACCAATCTCCTTTATCTAAATGAATAGATTCGGAAATTCTATGCAGTTTGGAGATGGCCTGGTATACTGTTGGAGCGTTATCTGGGACAAAAACACAGCAACTCGATTGGATCGATGTACATACTCCACCCCGGTCTGCAAGTATGACATCTAATGCGACCCTGTTCTGAAGGGTCATAAGACGATCCGACTGGAGCTCAGCAGTCAAGTTACCAAGGGCACCAGCGGTTTCAGCCACGGTGGATTCAACCACTCTTATCAATTGCCTTATGCTCCTGCTGTTACTTATTTGTCCCCAGAACGGCAGAAAACCCTTTACGAAGTCCCCAAATTCTTGTCCTGCAGTGTCTTCTTCACTGAAGACGCCTCTAACTATCCTTGTCTTGTGGTAATCTGCCGCTGCTGTGTAGGTAGGGGGCAACAGGAACGAAACGAAGCATGTGTCCGAAAAGTCAGGGGGCAACCATGTAAAGGCTCTATCATGGCAGATGAAATAGGTACCCTTAGCTGCCAAGAGCGGAGGGGAGGTCTGAGATGCGAAGACATATGTCTCAGTGCAGACGCTTTCCCCTAGCTGAGCTCTGGGATTCTTGCCAGTACCTTGCAGACACAGGTGACCCTGATGGGGTACAACCCAAATCAGGGAAGATATCTTAGCTTGCTGTTTCTCACTCATTGTGGCTTCATATCCGGTCATGTTCCATCCTATATATGCCATTGTCTCATCTCTGGGGATAGTCTCGTAGAAGATATTGTCCTTCATCATGTCTATGATACCTTTAACTAAAGCATTTTTCTTAGGGTTGTCTTCCGCAAAACGTAGGGGGTAGTGTGCATAGATGAATATCGTTCTGAATGCCCACACGGAACCATTGTGGCTGAAAGGCAGGATCAGATAAGGGATACCTTTATCTGCTGTGTGAGGCATAAGGCCACACACCCAACAGTTAGTTGTATTTATCACTAGTTGGTGTTGGTGCAAAAGCTGGATGAAGGAGTTATTAATGAACTCTAGTCTCCTAGCAGATTCATGTTTAGGGAGGAGTTGAAAAGAATGTGGGGAAACAGTGGAAGGAGGAGGTGTAGACGAGGTAGTGGGTGCCAATATCACGTTAAAACAGAATAAAATATATCCTATAAAAAACATAAGTATACTAAATAACATAAAAATGCACAGCAGCAAAAACCGTTTCCTGGTTATCGTTTCACATATTCTCTTCTTGAAACTCAGTCTTTCTTCATGTTCTCCATTTTGGAAAGATTCCATCCTCTAACCGTTGCCGTTCGTGACGGTTGGTTTACTTCACTTAGGAGTGTTCTGAATGTTCCAGGCCGCCCTAGAACAAACCAGACCTGTAGACCTTGTGTCCACAGGCTACCCCCCTAAGTCTTTTCAGCCACGATCCTACAGCTGAACCCGGATGGAGGTTCAAACAACACAAAAAACAAAAAGTCATTCAAAAATAATTTTCCATATTGGAGAACTTTGCTAAAGGAAAGAAAAGTAAACTGTTTTATTTGTCCTTTATTCTTGGTCGTAGATTATAACGGTTAGTCCCAGGTATCGTGTGGTCCTGAAAAAGGAGTTCAGGTTCTGTAGTGTCCAATCGAACTGACGGTGATACTGCTAATTGTAAAATGTCGTCACTTTCTTTCTCAGTGAGTGTTCCTTTTATTCGTGCATCGCTGAAAGGCAAAAAACGTGGCACGGTTTCAGTCTCTGAGTCGGCGACACCTTCCTGGACCCACCGGTCATATGGCAGAGGTAGGGGTACCCTTTTGCAATGGGTCCCATGGATCCAGTGTTTCTTCCCTTCTACTCGAACAGCTGATCTTGTGGAGAGAAGAACGAGGTGCGGTCCGGTCCACCTGGGCTGCTCGTTTTTGGTTCGCTGAAAGTTCTTTATTAAAACCCAGGATCCAGGCTCAATGGGATGACCTGGAGATTCAGAGACCGGAGGCAGGGTGTCGTGGACCTGTTGATGTAAGACACGCAATTTAGCCGTCAATTCATACAGATAGTCAAGCAAAACAGGATGCTCTATCTCGCTAAACTTCTTGGGCCTAGGCACTCCCCATATATTGGCCGGGCGGCCGAAGACTATTTCATAAGGACTAAGTTTCACTCGTGAATGCACAGTCATTCTGGTTGATAGGAGTGCTAAGGGTAGAGCGTCAGGCCATTTGAGACTGGAGCTCGCTTGTATCTTGGCCAATTTTAGCTTTAGAGTGCCATTATAGCACTCCACTAATCCAGCTGATTGGGGGTGATTTGCAGCGTGAAACTTTTGGTTTATGCCTAGCCCTTCGCATACTTTCTTCATCACTTGACCCACAAATTCACTTCCATTGTCACTCCAGATCATTCTCGGCATTCCGAATCTAGGGAAGAACTCTTTCACAAGGGCTTTGGCTGTGGATAGCGCAGTATTGTCTTTTAGGGGATAGGCTTCCACCCATCTTGAAAAGGCACAAACAACAACGAGTACGTATTTTAAGTTGTTGCACCTCTCCATGTGGATGAAATCTAGCTGCAAAACCTCAAACGGATACGTAGGAGGTGCAAAATGACCAGCTGGAGTTGGGGTTCCTCTACCAGGGTTGTGTTTCAGGCATACCATGCAATTTTTAACCACATTTTCTGCGCACTTGGGAATTCCTGCATTTTGAAATACTGGGGCCAACAACTTACAAATCCCTTTCACACTGATGTGAGCCATTCCATGAGCCATTGTACCTACTGCAAGCACATACGCATCGGGTAGCAACCATCTCTGATGTTCTGACAACTCGACCCAACAACCATTCGCATCCAATTTACCCGTACTTTCTCTCCACACACTCAATTCTCTCTCTGTGGCTGCAGCTTGAATCGATTTCACGCTTTCTATCGTGTCTTCACACATTCCAACATCACCAATCCATCTTGCAGGGCCCGCAACATACATTCGGCTCATCACATTCCTTGCCGTCTCTTTTGCGACCTCGTCAGCAAATGCATTCCCACGACCAACATCATCAGTCACCTTTTTATGTGCGCTACACTTCACAATCGCAACTTGCAACGGTAAAGTAAGTGAACCAAGGAGCTCATTTACCAACTGACCATGCTGTATTTTAGTTCCATGCGAGGTCAGGAACCCACGTTCCTTCCACAAACGCCCAAAACTATGGGCCACACCAAATGCATATTGGCTATCGGTATAGATAGTCACTTTCATTCCTTTTGATACTGTACATGCTCTTGTTAGGGCTATTAACTCAGCTGCTTGGGCTGAATTATGTGGGATACGTGCAGCTTCAACAATCGTACACAAAGTTGTCACAGCATACGCCGCAGTCGTGTCACCATTCGGGAGCTTAAAGCATGAACCATCCACCCACAAAGTACCATCACTCTTTGCAATGGGAGTGTCCAGAAGGTCTATTCTCCCTTTCGTTTCTTCTTCTGTTCTATGGAGACAATCATGTTGTTCAGAAGTATCTAATTCCGTCACAATTGGCAATAACGTAGCTGGGTTAAGTGTAGTGCATCTTTTTATATGTACATGGCTTGCTAACAATGTCAACTCGTAACCTGACAATCGAGCACTAGTTAAATGCTGTGTCTTGGTTCTGTTTAACAACGTGTCCACTGCATGTGGAACCATTACGATTAATGTGTTATTCATCACTAAACCAGCAGACTGTCGGATAGAAACAGCAGCTGCCGCTGCCGCTCTTAAGCAGCTCGGTAGTGCCTTAGCTACTGGGTCTAAGGTTGAAGAGAAATAGGCGCATGGACGCTCCCTGTCTCCAAACTGTTGTGTCAAAACTGCTAACGCACAACCTTCTTTCTCATGGACATACAATGTAAAAGGCTTGCTGTAGTTGGGGGTACCCAACACAGGAGCTGAACATAATGCATCACGTAATTCAACAAAACTTTTCTGACAATCTTCAGACCATGGGACGGGATTTGGTGTATCTTTACAAGTTAATGCCACCAAGGGTTTGGCTATTAACGAAAAATTAGGTATCCATTGTCTGCAATATGATGTAATACCCAAGAAAGCACGCACTTCTCTCTGTGTTCTTGGAACACTCATTGCTGCAACAGCCCTGATTCTCTCTGGGGTCAGTTGCCTTCCCTCCTTCGAAAAGAGATGACCTAAATAGGTCACTTCTTTTTGACAATACTGTAACTTTGAAAGGGACACTTTGTGGTGTAAATCAGACAAATGACGCAATAATGACAATGTTGCTTCTTTGCAGATCTCCTTAGTATCTGCGGCAACTAGCAAATCATCGACATATTGAATGAGAGTGGCGCCATCAGGTAATATAAGAGTGTCAAGTTGTGCTTTCAAAGCCTGACTATGGATAGATGGACTTTCACAATAGCCTTGAGGAGCTCTCTTAAATCTGAAGCTTCGTCCTCCCAAATTGAAGCCAAAAATGTCCCTGCTCTCTTCTGCAATAGGGATGCTGAAGAAAGCATTTTTCAGGTCTATTACTGAAAACCAAGTGGCTGAAGCTGGAATCATTGTCAACAATGCAGTGATATCGGGGACGACTGGAAACTGTGGCACAACTATTTTGTTCACCTCTCTAAGATCAATTACAAACCTATAAACAGGTGGCTGAGTAGGGTCAGTATGCTTCAAGACAGGCAAAACAGGACTATTGCAAACGTTGCCTCTTGTCTCTTCAATTACATCCTTCTCAATCAGATCACGAATAATTGCCAACAACGCTTTTTCCCCTTCACTAGAGATCTTATATTGGGGAATACGTGGCATTTTAACATTGGCTTTTAATGTTATCACATATGGCTGAATTTCCAAAAGACCTACATCATTAGGTCCAGTAGCCCAAAGAGTATTAGGAAGAGACGAAAATTCTGGTGGAAATCTGTCCTTTGACAAATACATTGGTGAAACCACTTTCTTACCCAATGTGAGTTGCACTCCAGAAGGAGAGCAATACAATGTTGCATACAATCTCTTTAACAGATCTAATCCTAACCAGTTCTCGCCACAATCTGTCGTCAAAATAAGGGGTGTTTCAAATTTACAAGGTCCAACAGAAAGAGATATAGGGTTAGAAATCGGATTTCTAACTGGGGCGCCGGAAAACCCTACTGATACATTTGTTTCGCCAGACAAAGGTGCGCCAGGGAGTTTTGAGTGCATAATAGAACTCTTGGTAGCACCAGTATCCAACAGAAAAGGTTCTGACACACCTGATGCAATCACCTTAACATAAGGCCCACTCTGATCTACTGGAACTGAAACAACTCCCTCTCTTTGTCTATGGCTGTCCTAGCAATCATTACTGTCCAAATGCTCATCCTCTGTATAGTAATCATCAGTATAGTACTGAGCCGTCCTACCAGATGCATTAACCTGTTGATCAAATCTGTTCATTGAGTTTTGAGGGAGGAATGGGCGCGCGCTCTGGGGAACATATCCACGTCCTCTTCCTCTAGGTGCTTGTGGAACACCTCGACCTCTTAAACCGGAAGTACCATTTGCGCGCTGTAGCAAAGCAGGGCAACTATACTTGAAATGACCCTCTTCCTTGCAATATGAACACTGATTGGGACCTACTGGGATACGTGGTTGAGCATACTCGGCTCTTTGCGAGTTTCTCTGAAACGGTTGGGGCTGATAGTTATTCTGATAGTTGTTCTGTGCACCACTATTCTGACCACCACGTGGCGGGTACGCTTGTTGTAACAGAACCTTCGTTTTCAATTCTTTTGTTTTCTTCTCTACTCTATCTCTCTCATCTTTATCTCTATTTTCGTAGTACTGTGCAGTAGCCAATATCTGTGCTGAAGAGGAAACTGCCCAAGAACTTTCTGAGTCTTTTAACTTTTTACACAACTCAGGAAGCAGATTATGCACAAATTTATCGACGAACAAACGTTGACCACCTTCCGTGCTCATATCTTGACCACTGTGGTCCACAAACGTTTCTTCAAACCTGGTGAAGAAATCTGATACCGTTTCTTCTTTCTTTTGCTTACATGCAGACAATTTATCCCAGTTTACACGCATCGCAGGCATTATAGTTTTCATGTAATCAATAATCCTACCAGGAAGCTCTGTCACTAAAGGCTCAGGTTTAGCACCACCAATTTGTCGGGCATCTGCAGCAGCAATATTAGCCCATGTGTCACCTAACTCTTGAGCATGGTCTGTATGGCGAATCTTTCCCCATAAAGGCTGTGGAACAACATTCCCAAACAACATGTCTATGTCAGCTAAATTCATAATGCAAGACCCCGCAGTCTGTGCCAATTCCTTGTAATACCCTGTAGGATTCTTACGGGGATCAGGCAATGTCTGCTTAAGGGCTAAAACTTCAGCTCGCTTCCATGGAACGTGTACCCATACACGCTGGAAATGAGGCAGGACAGGTGGATTAGCATTTGGGTCCCCTTCCCTCCACTGTGGGGGAACTTCTCTCATGGGGTACTGTTTCCCTTTCTTTTTAGCAGAAGAATCATATTTAAATAATAACCTGGAAACACCTTCAGTCCCAAACGACAATAACATCGCAACTGCTTTCTCGACATCTGAACCCACAATCAAACCTGTTGCAAAATCGAACCGTACACGACACAACTTAGGCGGATTGGGCTCCAAACCATTTTCCTCTAAATCCTCAGAAAGAAAAGTACACATTTTCTCAAAAACGTATCTCTGTTTCGGTTCTTCCCACTGATGGAAGACATCCATAACAGACTCTAGTTCATATCTCGCTGGTTCAGTAACCCATTTATGCGCCAAATAATTCAGTGTCTCTTTCTCCATACCATCAGGCAATTGGCTACGCAATTGTTTACGCTCTGAAACTGGGGTCGTAGCTAATGACCCAAAGAGAGGGGATAAAAGACTAGTCACAGTGTTTGTCATTCTCTGACGGATAGAGGGAGAGGTTGACAAATGAACAGGAGGAAAAACAGAATGAGACAAGGCAGAGACAGAAGCAGTGTCAGAAACAATACCAGGAGTGGTAGTCGCTATAGTAGTCAAAGTTGTAGGAAGTAAAGGCAGAGCAGATGTCAAAGCTGGTGGCCCTTGAGGAGGCTGCACCGGAGGAATAGGAACCAACTGAAGAATAGCTGGTGGGTGCTGGGGAGGAGCAGGAGGCAATGCAACCACTGGTTGTGCAACTAGAGGTTGCGGAGGTGCCGTTGCATTCTGCGCATAGGGTGGTGGCGAACTTAGCAAATGCGACATTAGGGGATCTTTTTCAGAGTCTTTTGCTGCATCTTGCTGAAGAGGTGGCAAAACTGGAGAGCATTTATCTACTGTCATTTTATGTCGCCTATGCAACTGCTCATTCAACTGTTCTACTTCGTTATCTTTAAACTGTATAGCAGCTTGCATAATCGAAATACCTTTTTCTCTCTTATTTTTCTTAGCTAATTTAATTTCCTTTTGCTTGGCTTCCTTACGCCATAAGCGGAAAGAATCAAACATTGCCGGCCGGGCTTTCTTCTTAAAAAGTCTAACTTCGAGGTTATCTAAGATTTCTGTGTCAAAGCTACCATTTTGGGGCCATTTTAAAACACCATCTTTTCTGGTGTAACGGATCCATACTTAATTATATGTGATGGGGCCTACTCCGTGCTTCACATATAGTTCATAGGTTGGAGTTATAATCGGAGGAACCGGACATGAGTCCTCCAACCGGGAGTCCCTTTTACAACCAAGACAAAACAAATTTCCAAGTCTGCTAAGACCAGGCATCTTCGCTCACTAGTCTAGCTTCAAACTTCAAAGGATTATCGTTTACGATAGTCTTGTGAATACACGAGTCCTTCGGCTTTGGTACTTGCAAGTTCCAAATCAAAGTGATCCCGAAGGGATACCAAACCAAATGTCCAACTAAGGACCAAACCAAGTGTCCAACTAAGGACTGGGAGACGCTCCACTTATACTTAACTGAAAATATCGATGACGTCACCAGAAGACTCGTCTTATCGTTTCACTCTACCAAACATCAAGGGTCCAAATCAGGGCGATAGCCAGGGCAGCAGTCCTTCGTAGCCGTCGGGAAGAGGGGAACCTCGCAGCAAAGACTTTCGGACCACGTCGACATGCAGGGGTCGATGAAGTGGCGGCCTTCCTCCAGAATTTTCACACGAAGCTCCTCACGGACCTCAGGCTTGGACCGGTACCGCTGGTATCGCCCCACGTTGGGCGCCAACTGAGGTACTGGGTTTTTCAGAACCGGTACTGATCCGGTAACCCAGCGGTGCCAGGGTACACCCAAAGACCTCAGGTACTTTCCTGATTCAGACCACAGAAACTCAGAGTCTTCTAGGTGAAGTCAAAGATCAAATTTATTGGCTGCAACCAAGTAACACGCGTCCTAGAAGTACAACAGCACGGTTTGTATGTTCTCAGGAGACTGTGTGTCAATGCAAAATCAGGTTTCCTTATATACAGTTTTTTAAGCTTCAGGCAAACATTCTTGACATTTTGGTTGGTCATTCACATGTTTTCACTACAAAGGAAAAAACAGTGTCATGATGAAACCTCACATTTCATGTCATCCAACCCATAATAAATTACCCGGCAAGGCCTAGTATTTTACATCAGATAAGTGCGGACCCCCAATAAAAACGGGCACCTCCCCCTCGTAAAGTAAGAAGAAGAAAAGAGCAGGTGCAGGTGTGAGCAAGATTAGGCAGGGTGTGTGAGAGATAATAAGGGTTTTATGGCATGGTGTGCCTTGATGCTATCTGATTCGGCCACTGGGAGAGGGACTGACCAAACAGGTTTGGCCTGAGGCAATGGTTCCAGCTTGCCCAGGTCAGAGAAAAGTCAATCAAGGTGTACGTGTCCTTGGAATCAAATCTGACTGTATTATAAGCCTATGTGAGGGCAACTTTTAAAAATGGGAGCCACGAGTGCAGGACGAAAATGGCGATTTCGAGGTGAAAACGCTGCTGGAATTGAGCGAAAATGCTCATGCTTAGTGTACTAGTCATTATCGGTCTTTTGATACTAAAATCGTACTGCTGTGGCAAAGTAAATTACATGGGTCCAGAATTTTTAGAACCACATGCCTCCTGAGATCATTGAACATCAAATTGAAACTGAAGCCATTTACCGCTTTGGACTTTCTGTCAAGAGGCTTGAAAGTGCAGGGCCCAGTGGCGGGGGATTGCTTTGTTGACTTTCTGTGCTGCATCTCAGCCAGAATCTGGACATAAGGGGTAAGCCTCAAGCAGCAGCTAGCCTTCTGCAAAGTAAAATTGATGAATTCACAAAATCATAGCAGAGCCTCAATGGCCAGATGATATTACTAACCCCATTGGGGAACCTGCCTCACAAACTTCATCAGAACAGATACCCCAGGCCATTTGGAACACCTGGAAATCCTTAGAGACACAAGTTAGGGTAATGGGTGTGTTTTTTAGCCTGCTACAACAAAACATTAGGAAAATAGAGGAGCAGCTTACAGAAATGGAAACTAGGATTTCTGCCACCTAAGATTCACTGCATTATTGATGATGTCAGCTGCTTGAAAGAAGCGGTGGGTTACCTCAAACACAGAGTCGAAAATGTAGAAAAGAGATCAAGGAAGTAACATTTTTGATTTATAGGCATACCTGAGGGCTCAGAGGGGATGGATCCCAACTGCTTCCTTACTACTTGATTGAAATCCTCAACCTGTTTCATAAGAGAACGCCCATTGATCTCTAGTGGTGAGGCCTCCCTCAAGTCTCCGCCCCTGCCTGTAATTGTCTGCTGTTAGACCTGACAGCCTTAGGGTGGTCACCCCTAACTTTTTGCCTGCCTCCCTCCACTTTTTGGACACTGTTTTTGCTGGTTTTTAGACTCTGCGCACTTTACCACTGCTAACCAGTGCTAAAGTGCATGTGCTCTCTCCCTTTAAACATGGTAACATTGGATCATGCCCAATTGGACTATTTAATTTACTTATAAGTCCATAGTAGAGTGTACTATATGTGCCCAGGGCCTGTAGATTAAATGCTACTAGTGGGCCTGCAGCACTGATTGTGCCACCCACTTAAGTAGCCCCTTGACCTTGTCTCAGGCCTGCCATTGCAAGGCCTGTGTGTGCAGTTTCACTGCCAATTTGACTTGGCATTTAAAAGAACTTGCCAAGCCTAAAACTCCCCTTTTTCTACATACAAGACACAGGTATGCCATAGGTAACCCATAGGGCAGGATGCTGTGTAGGCAAAAGGCAGGACATATACCTATGTAGTATATATGTACTGGTAGTGTAAAACTCCTAAATTAGTTTTTACACTGCTGTGAGGCCTGCTCCCTTCATAGGCTAACATTGGGGCTGCCCTCATACATTGTTTGAGTGGTAGCTGCTGATCTGAAAGGAATAGGAAGGTCATATTTAGTATGGCCAGAATGGTGATATAAAATCCTGCTGACTGGTGAAGTTGGATTTAATATTACTATTTTAGAAATGCCACTTTTAGAAAGTGAGCATTTCTCTGCACTTAAATCTTTCTGTGCCTTACAATCCACGTCTGGCTGGGTTTAGTTGACAGCTCCTTGTGCATTCACTCAGACACACTCCAAACACAGGATACTCAACCTCACTTGCATACATCTGCATTTTGAATGGGTCTTTCTGGGCTGGCAGGGTGGAGGGCCTGCTCTCACACAAAGGACTGCCACACACCCTACTGGGACCCTGGCAGACAGGATTGAACTGAAAGGGGTCCTGGTGCACTTCTAAGTCACTCTTTGAAGTCTCCCCCACTTCAAAGGCACATTTGGATATATAAACAGGGCCTCTGCCCCTTACAACTCTTCTTGGAGAAGAAGCTTGTAACCAGAACCTGCATCCTGCCAAGAAGAACTGCCTGGCAGCCCAAAGGACTGCTTTCTGTGAAGGACTGCTGCCTTGCTGTTGCCCTGCTGCGTTGCTGCTCTCTGCCTGAGGTGAAGAAGTGCTATCCAAGGGCTTCGATAGAACTTGCATCCTGTTCCCTGAAATCTCAGGACCAAAAAGACTTCAGCTCTTCAAGAAGGACTCCTTGTGCGGCAAAATTCAACGCACAGCCTGCCAGAATTGAGGCACAGCCTGCACCGCAGTGAAAATGTCACCGCACGCCAAACCAGAACGACGCAGCCCGACTTCGCAACAAGAAGATCGACGCAGCGCCAGCGTAGCGACCGTAAATTCGACGCACGGCCCACTAGATCGATGCATAGCCGAGCTGGAACGACTTCCAGAGAGGAATCGACGCAGCGCCTGCCGTGCAGTAGAAAATTCGACACAATGCCCACCGGATCGACCCAGCTCCTGTGACTTCGTCCTGCCAGCACAGGAAATCCACACACCGTCCCAGGGGCGTCTGAAAACCCTGCAACCCGAAGAGGATCCACGACTGAGCGCTGGAAAACAATGCAAAGCCGTTCCTGCTTGAAAACTAAACGACGCATCGCTGTGTGCGGCCTGAGAAATCGACGCACACCCCTTTGTTTCCACGCATCTCCTCCTCTGCGGTTCTTTGCGGAGATTTTTCATGCAAACCAGGTACTTTGTGCTTGAAAGAGACTTTATTTGCTTTTAAAAGACTTAAGACACTTTATATCACTTTTCAGTGATATTTCTACATTTACTTATTGCATTTGTGATCGTTTTGACCTGCATTTATCTAGATAAATATTATAAATTTTTCTAAATACTGTGTGGTGTATTTTTGTGGTGCAATATGGTGGTATTGTATGATTTACTGCACAAATACTTTACACATTGCCTTCTAAGTTAAGCCTGACTGCTCTGTGCCAAGCTACCAGAGGGTGGGCACAGGCTAATTTGGATTGTGTATGACTTATCCTGACTAGAGTGAAGGTCCTTGCTTGGACAGGGGGCAACCTGACTGCCAACTAAAGACCCCATTTCTAACATCTGCTTTCTTAATTACATAGATACACCTGCAATATTAAGACAATCCAGTGTAGTTATGGATGCTGCATGAGTTAGCATCTAGCAGACCATACAATCCATGTCCAACAACTTGATGATCCAAATATGCTCCAGGGGAACCCTGGTCCAGAATTACTTCTAAAATCCTTTTGAACAGACATAGGGGGTTATTCTAACTTTGGAGGAGGTGTTAATCCGTCCCAAAAGTGACGGAAAAGTGACGGATTTACCACCAGCCGTATTACGAGTCCATTATATCCTATGGAACTCGTAATACGGCTGGTGGTATATCCGTCACTTTACCGTCACTTTTGGGACGGATTAACACTCCTCCAAAGTTAGAATAACCCCCATAGTTTTTAGTGCATTCATTACAAAAAGGTTCATACTTGTGTTAGTGTTGGGTACACCCTGGGAGGGTGGTCTCTTTAAATTACTCACATTGGTCATGACCCCTAATCACTTGGTTCCAAAGTTATAGAAGGGTGAGAGCTGCTTCAGTTTCGAAAGTGTAGGGGGTTGATGGGGATAGTGTTAAAGTAGGTTTTCCAAGTTTAAGTTTCCTTACCAGTACTTGCACATAGGACTAGTGCCTCGAAAACATGGTCCCAATCATTAGTAGTCTCAGATGCCTGGAGGGTTATGCATCTTACCACTAGAGAAAACACATACCACTCACATTCCAACAAGCAAACTAAACATGGAAGACTTGACGGAGGATGGGGTGGATTGTGCAGACGTAGGGACACATTTAATGGAAAATTGTGGTGCATGGCTCTGTGCCAAATTTGGCAGTGTCGTGCACCATCATTTTCAAAACACAGGGATGCGCCATATTATATATATTTACTAGAATACAGCACACCCCTGTGTTTCCCCCTGTGCCTTCGCTAAATTTGCTGCCATGCGCCAACGCAGCCACCCTTGCACCGCAGTGTAAGGATGGCTGCGTTGAAGGGGAGATTGTTTTTGTGCAGGAAGGAAATCCTTCCTGCACAAAAACAATCTTAAAAGGCGATTTGCAAAATGCAGCACATAGAGCAAAAACACGAGGAGAAATTAAAGCATTTCTCCTCGTTATGCCACTCTAATGCCACCCGTTGGGGGGGAGTTAGACTTTGGTGATGCCTCAGGTTTATGAAAACTCATAAATCTGAGTCAGCATCAAAATGCAATGGGTGTTGCTGTGGCATGCCCACAGCAACACCCATTTCACGCCCCTTCAACGCAAAGTGCTGCATGTGAAGGAGCCATATTTACAAGGTGGCATTAAGCCACAAAAAGTGGCTTAACGCCACCTTGTAAATATGGTGCAAGGCATAGCGCCACCGGAGCACCACGAAAAGTGACGCTCCTTAACTATGCCCCTTAGTGTCTGTTGGCTCTGTGACATTGAGTTTGAGGAGCACCTTTGACAGGAGATTGTAGGCTATTAAAAACAGGTTTGATTGTGTTCCCATCAATGCTTTGGGAAGCATTCAAGACCATCCAGTCCATCTCCTATCAAACCTAGATTAAGAGGCATCAGGCCAGAGATATTTAGGATCTAGAGACTAACATAGAGGACTCGAAAAGGAGATTAACAAATGACTTCAAATACCAGGCTCAACCTGTCTTGAATTACTAAGACTTACACTGTGTCAGACATTATTAGATTTGATGACTTCTGCACACGTAGCAATACAATGCCGAATACATTAACTTGGACACACTGACAGTAAGCTCTTGCATTGGATGGCTAATAGAGATCTAGATACCCATTCTAGTTAGTCCTATCAAACAACTCCTTACAGGGCTCCAACAAATTGCCCAAGAGTTGGGATGTTAGCAGCTCCCTATACACAGCCAGGGCACCTTCTTTAGCCAAGAAAAATAATCCAATCACAGATGATTTGATGGTTTCAAGATACTCATATATAGAACAGCCTAAACTGGATGAGCCTCTGGAAGTTGCTCTCCACTCGGAAAACACTCTGGGCTCTAAAGGCTTCCGACGTGAGGCATCTAAAAGATATTCATCACATCTAATCCCTCACTTCTAGCTACATATGAAATGGTCTATGAGCTTGGAACCATGCCCTATCATTTGAAGGGAGCAATAGTATCAGTGAGACAGTGAGACTAAAACCAGTAAAGCCGCATAGATGACTACGGCTCAATTTGGCCCACATCCTTGATTTTGGCCAACATGCCTTGCCAAGCTGCTAGCCAATATCCTGATGGTGGTGATGTGTGGCTCTATACACTATGATAAGAATGGTACATACCTAGTTAGGGTACACATCATTGTTTCAGATGCCTGAACAATGCCATAGTGTGGTTGGAGGGATCAAAGGAATCAAGGGCCCTGGTCTCCATCAACTTCAAAAAGGCTGCTGACTCAGCACAGTGGCCTTTTGTGCTTCTTGAGCAGATAAACTTTCATCCACTTTTCCACAGATATGTAAAACTTCTTTATGGGGAACCATGGGCACAAGTTGTGCTGAATGGGATGGTCTTGCCCCCTTTCAATATGGAACAGGGCACTCAGCAGGAATTAGCTCTCTCTCCCCTTCTCTTTGCTCTACTTATTGAGTGACTGGCTAAGTACGACCGGAGAGATGCATTACTGCAAGGGGTCCGATGGGAGACGATACACAAGAATAGAATTTCATTATATGCTGATAATATCCTCATTTGTAAACCATAACATTCTATCTCTAGATTGACATTGATGCTGCAAATTTACAGGAAGGCGTCTGGCCTGTCAATGCCTGATTAAATATACATTCCAGTGCCTGGGGAACATGACGATATTAGAGCATTGACTGGGCTACAACAGCTATGGACAATTTCACATATTTAGGGATGTGGATCACAGACTGCACACATCTGGCATGGGATTTGACAGTGAAATTTTTGTTTCCTTGTGTCACGTGAGAAATAGAGACATGGCACTTCCTCTCTCTGAACATTGCGAGCAGGGAAGCACTATTAAAAAATCATTCCACTTTCTCGTTTGTTGCATGTTTTTCAAAACTTCCCTTTTGAAATACCTGAATCCTTTTTCAGATCCCTACCATCAGCAATGCCAGTGTTCCTATGGGCTGATAAGCAACTATGGATTGCATTCTGAAAGTGTGTGCTGTTCCTCTACGATGGAGGATTGGGGCTGGTGGATGCCAGGTTCTGTTACTGCGGGAGTCATATGGTACCTTGGAAAAATTAAGTTTGCTTAACCTGCCTTATGGCCTCTGAGGTGCTCTGATCTCCACCCTGTTACCCTGACAACACTGTCCTGCTGACATCAAGCCCTTAGATGGATCAGGTGGGAGCAGGTTCTGACTGCAGAGACTCAGCTATTGCATTCCATATAGCTTAAACACACTGTGAGACTCAAGGGCTTTTGTTCCTGGAACCTTATATGTATAACTAAACTAGAAAATGCATGGACAGGTGATCATATTTACACATTCATATTCCTTGGTCGAAACATATGACTTGCACAGCTCACAATTCCATAGTTACCTGAATAGGGACATGCCCTAGAGGCACATCAGAGGGATTTGGGAGTCCTTCCAGAAAACAGCCCAGTTGATGCTCAGATTACAAATCCAGTCTAGGAAGGGAAGTACATCTCTAAGTTCCATAGCATGCTGGTAATTAACACACCAGACCCCCTAGGGACACTGTGGGACAGATGGGTACAGGATGTCAGACCCTTGGACGATGTGCACTGGGTGGGAGGCGAGAAAGCCCCCCAGAGTACTGAGGGCCATATTTATACTTTTTGACGCAAAACTGCGCTAACACAGTTTTGCGCCAAAAAAATTAGCGCCGGCTAACGCCATTCTGAAGCGCCATGCGTGCGCCGTATTTATTCAATGACGTTAGCCGCCGGCGCTGTCTGGTGTGCGTTGAAAAAAACGACGTACACCAGGCAGCGCCGGCGTAGGGGGAAAATGGCGTATGGGCGTCCACAAATGGTGCAAGTCAGGCTGAGGCAAAAAAATCGCCACAACCCGATTTGCGCCATTTTTTTACGACGCCCATCCCCCATTGAAATGACTCCTGTCTTAGCAAAGACAGGAGTCATGCCCCCTTGCCCAATGGCCATGCCCAGGGGACTTCTGTCCCCTGGGCATGGTCATTGGGCATAGTGGCATGTAGGGGGGCACAAATCAGGCCCCCCTATGCCACAAAAAAAAAATATATATATACTTACCTGGACTTACCTTAATGTCCCTGGGGTGGGTCCCTCCATCCTTGGGTGTCCTCCTGGGGTGGGCAAGGGTGGCAGGGGGTGTCCCTGGGGGCAGAGGAGGGCACCTCTGGGCTCTTTCTGAGCCCACAGGTCCCTTAACGCCTGCCCTGACCCAGGCGCTAAAATCTGGCGCTAATGCGGGTTTTTTAGACCCGCCCACTCCCGGGCGTCATTTTTGCCCGGGAGTATAAATACGACGCATATGCATCGGAGTCATTTTTCAAGACGGGAACGCCTACCTTGCATATCATTAACGCAAGGAAGGTGTTCACGCAAAAAAATGACGCTAACTCCATGAACTTTGGCGCTAGACGCGTCTAACGCCAAAGTATAAATATGGAGTTAGTTTTGCGTCGGATTTGCGTCGAAAAAAACGACGCAAATTCGGCGCAAACGGAGTATAAATATGCCCCTGAGTGTTCATGAGTTAACAGCTCATTCAGTTGAAATACTTCCATTGTGTATATTACAGCCCAATTAGAGTGAGAAAAATGAGGGAAAGGATAGACTCCCCTTGCCTTAGGTGTGGGAGAGAGCTGCTCACCTTTTATTGCCTAGTTTGGGAATGCCCCATTATACAGCTCTAAAGGTCGTCTATAAACCTTATTATGGTTAAATTATAGGTTACTGTATCACACCTGACGCAAGGATGGCACTTCTGGGTTTAATGGATAAATGGGGGTTGACCGTCCACCAGAACACTGGCATATAACTAGCATTCTACGAAAGGTCCTTCAATACATGAATGGACTCATGGAATGAACTGGAGTTCCAAGGCAAAGGAACAGGTATATAAATTTAGGGGATGTCCCCAGCAATATCAAGAAATACTGGGTGCGTGGTGGACCTATTCCTAGGGGACGTAGCTCTATATATTAAACAGATAATGTATCATTGTGATGCCACCCAAAATGATACTATGATTAGGACTCCATATTTTATGGTATTTATTGTTTTGAAATTAGCAGCTGTAGTTATCCGTATTTATTTTGTGTTTTGAGAATAACTAGAGTCGTAAAGTGGTATATTCCATATTTATTTAACTAGTGCTTGAAATGGAAAAATTAAAGTGCAGGTACTCCGTGCCAGAGTACCAGATTGTTTCTGAGAAGTGCCGGTACTCTCTAATGAAAAGTATTACGTTTTTCTTGAGATATGCCAGTACTCTGCCTCTAAAAATAAAAAAAGTGCCGGTACTCAGTATGGGACAGTACCGGCCTGTAGAGAGCCACCCGGGCTCTCCTTTTGTTGGGACCAGGTTCTGCGCATCCTGATGTAGGGCGGAACCGAGGTCTCGTAATAAAGTCGGGGCTGCTCTGACGCAGTTCCCCTTGAGACCCCAACCATGTTGCACGTGTGTGTTACTTGAATCCGCCTCGATTGCATTGCTCGTGCAATCTTACACGGCCCATTTAAAGCACTGTATTTAACGGACAAACATTCACTCATACTTTGATGCCTGTTGCGTTTTAGCAAACTAAGCAGCCAAATATAACAAACCGTTACACCCACAGGTAAATATTAGCATTAGAAGTAAGCTGGCTGCAATGACCAGCACGAATGTGCTGCTCGACAACTCAGCAGCAGGTATGTACATAGAAAGCTGCATAGTTTCTTGGTTAAGCATTAAAGAGCACAGGAGCTGTTTAAATTCTAGCACATAAAATACGCATTTACGCTCTGCATGCTTTGAAACACAAGGAGAGCCCGAAGGGTAATTTAGGTTTGGTCGATTTTTAGTCAGAGGAGGGAAAATAAAGGGTACAAGTACAGACAGTTTATTTAGCAAACGCATTTAAATTAAAGAAGGCATCCATTATTAAGACGCGTTTGAAGACACAAGCTGCCACTTTAACGGTGTCATGGCGGCCTTATATTTAGAGCCCAAACTGAGCAGGCTCGTGGCCGTCCAAGTACTCAGAGGTATCAGTAAAACAGAAAATGATGGATTGCACTTTTTATTGCCAAAATTCACACTGGCGGCCTGTTTCCTGAATGTTGCTCATATTTAGCAAGACAGGAAATTGTAGTTTAATAACACCTGGTGTGGGTTCGAATCGCAGCTGGTTCTGTAACCACAAACTCGCCTGCTTTAAAAGCATTATTTTCAAGGCAGGCTACGGTTCATTCACTGAGTGGAGTCTCACGTTGTTCACCTTGGTTTGAGCAATTTGTGATATTTTGGTTGAAAATTCCACTAACCGGATGAAACAATTGTCTTCTACAATTTGAACACTTGCCAATGCCCCAGTTCTAAAATTGTGTTGGCACTGGAATAACTAACACAAACGAGACCTCAAATTGTCCCATGGGAGGTCTGAGCAGTGGGCCTGGGTGAAATTCCAATTATACTCGCGTAATCTTGCATGAATTTTGAGTAAGGCTTGTTATCTGAAAATCCCGAAATTACAGCATTATGCCATGTGGAGTAATCACGCCACATCTGCAGCATTCTGTATTGAACAAGAACTTGGTCACACCACATACAGCTAAAAAGTGAGCAGCCCTTGTTCGTGGCACTTGTTTTTTTTGTGATATTTTTCTTTAGCGAAACATGCATCCATAAACGGGGGTAAGGGCACATTTTGCTCTAAAATATAGGCCAATATTTATACTTTTTTAGCGCCGCTTTTGCGTCAAAATATGACGCAAAAGCGGAGCTAAAACAGTATGAATATGGACCATAGTGCTAAATGCTGGTTTTGCGTTTCACGTAATTTCTCACATATTTTGCAGTATTTCACATAATTAATCAAAAGCAGCACACAGACTCTGACATTTTCTGCTGCTTAAAAAGTGGTGGTAGATACTATCCATCCTGCCAAATGAGTTACATGTAAATGCAACCAATATCTCAAGTCACTTCAGCCACTGCTGGATCTGATTTCATGAATTATTACAGCAATAGACAAGTGTAATCGGTGATGACCTGTCTAACTAATGCTAATATCTATTATATGTGGTGGTAATAGACAACCGGTCAGCCTACTCTGAATAGTTTCAGTTGCTTCCAATATTTTCTCTGAAGATCTTTTTTGCTGTGTCGGTTGTCTATAAAGAAGTTAAAATTGGTATTCAGACACTTAGACCCAAAAGAATCTGTTATTTGTTCCTCAAGATCCGGTTCCCATGCACTCTTTTGAAAGCTGTCAAAGATTTATCCGCACCAGCGGCTTTCAGAAGCTTGTGCACAGTTGAAGTTGAACACTTTCCCTTTTTAGTATCTGAAATAGTAATTGTGAGGAGTGAAATGCCTGTGAGTCAATATCGTTTTCAATTTTTTATTCCAAAATGTTATTTTGTCTTCCTTTGCAAGATTAAAGCTTATATTTGATGTTTATACGGTGAAAATCCAACTAAGACCTATAATTACAGATCTAACCTAATTATTCCACCAAGAATCCAAGAGGACCAAAGGATATGTTCATTATATTTAAATATTAGTTGTCAACACTGTAACTTCCTTATGAAAATACACTTGCTATTTTAACACCTTCAATGATTGCACAAAAGGTGTAATAACTGCAGCAGAAAATTAGGTCAGTTTGACTTTGGTGTGCACCCTACCTGAATTTTTAAACATTAACAGTATTCAATGATTTCTTAATTTCTTGTTACTTCCAGTTCAAGAACAGATTTGTTTACCAGTTTACCTGTATAATTTGGCGTAATTCAACCTGAACCACACTTTAATGTCAATACTTTGGGCACTTAAATGTATTCAGTCGATTCATTTCTGATTTTCCCCCATAGGCAATTGAGCGAAAGGAGCAATTTCAGATAAGCAGAATGGAATTTGAGAAATCATGTTCCAAATGGACAGCATTTTGTTGCAAAGGCACCTGTCAAAGAATACCATTTAACTTGATACCTAGATTAATATTTGCTTAAAGTTATGATCTTATGCTTATTCACTGTCTATCTGAACTTACATCGTCCTCATCCTGAAAACCGCAAATTTGGTCATATTTTAATTCACTGTCAAATAGTTAAAATTGTTATATTTGGAGTGGGAGTTTGAAGCTTCTGGAGGCTGACAAGCCAGACCTGACAAATAGGCACTGCCTTGTTCTGGGGGAAATCAGGAAGGATCACAACATTAAACTAAAAACTCTTTGAGACAAGTTTATGTAAGGCCATTTATTGTGCTGAAACCTTTTTTTCCCCAAGTCTGATTGACAGGCCTTTATGTAAGCAGGGGACGTGAGAGTAGGTACCAAAGGAAACATTTGTTCCACAGCATCGTACGTCAAAATGTTGACTACAAAATATCGGCTTGCACAAATATTGACTCCAAAAATACTACAGCTATATTGTTAAAGTAACTGTACACAAGGAAGTGCAGATTTACTATTCTAGCTCTACATTTTTTCCTGTTGGTACAGTACAAGTGATATTGTGGCATCAAGATTGTTACTGTTAGATATTAAAACATTGATATGGTGACTCCACACTGTTTCACAATCTACTTAATTTGTAGGCCCCCTTTTAGGTTTCAACAACAGAGAGTGCCGCCTTACAGTGAGCTTTTGGTCTGCCTCTTGCTCATAACTGGTTTGTTTTGTTATCTAGCTCGGGTCTCTCTCTGATCTTCGTGTGATGGCTTTCCCTATTTTTGTGTTTGTCCTGCCCAGGAACATTTCAGTCTCACAGTGTTCTGATTAGATGAGCTGTATCCTTCCACTGTCAACTTGAGTTTTTTTCCCCTTGACTTTCAGCTCTTCGTGGAAGTTCTTGTCTTTCCTTGTTCACTCCCTTATTGTTACTCTCAACATCTCAGTTCCCCTGGCCCCACATGCTCTCTATCTACTCTCCCCATGTGCCTGATGCTCTCCATCCTGATCCCCATACTAAATTGATTTTTATGTTTTACATGTAAGCATCCCCACTCCCTACTATGCTCTGTTCATGCCTCGCCCTACCCTTCCCCTGTCCCATGTGCTCCTATGCTGCTTCCTGTCTGTCACTCCTTCCTACACCCCATTTTCCTTTTTTTTTTTACGAGGACCTGGCAGCTGTAAAATGAATATTCTAAGGGTGTTGTATTTATTGTAAGGAAAGGAGGAGGGACAGATTTTGTTGATTTCAAAACTGATTGTTCATGAAAATGAGTTTTAGGGCGGATGAGGTGTTTTAATTATAATTTTCTGTGTGCAGGATTTTACGGCCCAAATATGGATGACCCATCGTACCTTTTCACCCTGGAGTGGCATTTATTAGAAGATCTACTGCCAATAATTCTTGGGGGAGACTTTAATATATTATTGGATATTAAACTTGATAGATCCGTCAGGGGATACTGTATTAATACACCAAAGACTAGACCAGCCTTGAAAAGTATGCTGCAGGATATGAGTCCGGTGGATGTGTGGCGCCATCATATAATGCAACAGAGGGGGTACACATTCCATAGTAAGAAGTATGGCCATTTTACCAGAGTACACTATTTCCTCACTGACAGTACCATGTTGGAGAGGGTCAGAGAGGCTAAGCATCTTCCAGGACACATCTCCATCTATTCAGCTGTGATTATGCTTGTGGAACTCCCTGTCCGTTAGGAAAATCCCAGATGGCCCTCCTTTTAGATGGAGGAATTAGTCAGATTTTTGAGAAGGCGACCCTGGATTTCTCCTTAGACAATATAGGGTCTGCCTTTCTAGCCACTGACTGGAATACCTTCAAGGCTTTTATACATGGTTTTTGCGGAGTCAGGCATCCTTTAAGAACAAGCAGGCCAGAGAAGAGCTAGGCACCCTTGAGCAAGAAATAGGAGAACTTGAGGTGATTCTACAGTTACAGAACCCACTGGTAGACAGGGTGAAAACTCTTACGAGGCTGGAAGAAGTGCTGATGGGAACTATGAAATCAAGGTTAACAGGAAGTGTAGAGAGAAATGGCAGGCTAATTGTTGAAGGCGTTTTTGAGTATGGGGAGAGGAGCGGGGCACAACTGACATAGAAGGGGGCCATTTGAGTTCCACCATCTCCCTATACTTGAAGGCGAAGAATCATAAGGAAAAATTGGTAGTTAACCCTCAGGAGGGAATCTCTAATTGGGCGGGAACATGGGGAACATTTGTTCTAATCTCTCTACGAGGAAGAGGTCCACCCAGATTTAGCAAAGCTTAGGAGATAGTTGAGGGATAGGTATCTTCCTGGGTTTATGAATCTGGGAAAGAATTCATTGTCATCTAGGACTACTGAGGCTGAAATCTGGGAACATTTGAAACGAGCTAAAAATGCGAAATCAGTGAGTCCAGATGCCATCCACTCAGAGCTCTATAAGATACTAAAGGAGGTAAATATACCTGTATGGGAAAAGTTGTTTAACTTCACATTGGGAACATCCAGATACCAGAATCCTGGACAGAAGCCACCCTGGTGTTAATATCAAAACCTGCCAAGGACCCCAAGAAGGCAGACTCATACCGGCTAATTTCGTTACTGAATGCTGATTATAAGGTATTACCTAGTATTTTGCCTGCAGACTTCCCAATCTAGCACCCCAATTAATCCAGCAGACTCAGAAAGGCTATGTCCCTAAAGGGTAGATAGATGATCTTGCACAACAGCTAATTGGTACAATTGACCTTGCTTCTACTTATTTAGTTCTCTTGGCTGTAGTTACATTAGATGCAGCCAAGGCCTTCAATAGAGTCTGCTGGGAATACCTGTGGGAGGTTCTAAAATTGTTGAATTTTAGTCAGATCTTTAGCTAATCAATTCAAAAATTGTATGGAGTCCTGTCAGCCTGAATTCCACTTAATGGATTGTTGGTACTAGGCAAGGGTGTTGTCTCTCCAGTCTCCTTTTTGACGTCTATATGAAGCCATTTACCTAACTGCTCAGGGGGGATTGACAAGTAATTCCTTTTCTATCGCAGGGTTTCAGGATTAAGATAGGTTTGTATGTTGGCGATTTGATAATCTACACGATGGACCCAGCTAAGACTATTCCTAGAGTGGAGGAGCCAGCAGATGAGTTTGGGTCCTTCTCTGGATATCCCAACAATAAAGCTCAATCAGAGGTTCTGTACTGGAAGACAAAGGCAGAGATCAAATATTTGGATACTTCTATTGTTCATCCCCTGGAGGAAATCCCAACACACAATTTAGGGAAGGTGGCTAAAGACATTGAGCTGTTGCTTACTAAGTGGAGGAACATTCCACTAACAATATTTGGGCAGGTGAATGTAATCAAAATGTCCATCCTTCTAAAACTGACACACCTTTTTAATTGTATTCTGCTCCTTTTTCCTGAACACTCATGGCCAAAATCCAGGGGAAGTTAACAACTTTTATCTTAACTTTGTATGCATACTAAAAAAAGAAGTCAGAGGTCCCTAGGAGATTGAGTTAAGACTGCAAGATACACGGCCTACAAAAATAGGGGTCTTCATTTGGTACCGGACATTGTGGGATGCTGAGGAAAAACATTTGAAGGCCCATATTTGATCTGGGAAGAGATGATGCCTGGGCCAGAGTTACAGTATTTATGGCAAACATACCTAAAATTGTACCATACTGTCAAGCCGGCCAACCTAAATAGGAATACATTTTTTACCCTCAACAGGATATTTTGGACTCTTTAAAAGATTGCGAGATTCGCAACAAACCATGCTCTTGGGTGTAGAAGATGTGGTTGCCCTTAAGCAAATGATGAGCATATGTTTTTGCTTGTACGTTATTATCTAGCTTTTGGGAGAGTGTGAGTAAAATCATAGCTGGGATTTTGGGAGTTTCATTCATGGTAAATCCCATATTTGTTCTGTTTGGTGTTGATATTACATCATATAACCACCTTGATAGATCACAGCGGTCCCTATTATTTTACCTGATGCTTCTTACCAGAAGAGAGATTTGCCAGAACTAGCATAATCCCATACCTCCCTCCCCGGCAACATGGTTGAAGGCAATTGATCGGACTTGTAAATTAGACATTGAAGGTATTTATAGTGGGACAGGTACCATTCGGGCTGGTTTCTTGAGACAGGAAGGTACAATGATCACATAGAATTGATCTGTCCTATAATTACAACAAGTTGTAAATGTGATTTGGGTCTCATGGCCCATTTCTACAACTGCAGCAATTAATTTCACTAGGCTCATGGCTGGTCTCCAACACTTCTGTGCCTGAGGTAGCCTTTTGCTCGGTGATATAAGGATTAAAAAAGTATAATTAAAAAGAAAGTTCTTTCCCCCACCGGCTTCCTTTTCTGCACTGTGGCACACTTCAGTTTTTACATTTTTACTTTTAATTTAGCATTCTAAAGTGGCTGTTATCCATGTTGAAACAAAAAAATGAAGTATATGAACAGGCTGCTGGTGTTTAACAAGATATCACACTGCACATTAACACAGGCATCATTACCCATGTGTATGCTTTGGCTGCAATAGTTTAACTTTAATGGGAAGCCTATTCCGAGATGCCCTTGGGTATCAGTGTGCTTCACACATTCATTAACATTAATGTTTGTAAGTGTTGTGATTTACTGGCAGCCATTTTGCCATGAGTTATTGCCAATGCAAAAAAGTATTGGTGAAACCTAAAGTTTGGCCTTTTAGAGCTGAGTGCTTTTGGCTTTGCCAATTCTTATTAGAAATGGGGGTTGCGTGTGCCACTGACCATGACACAGGTTGAATACTTCTAATCCAACTGCAACAAAAATTTCCGGAACTAAGTAGCATTCTTCCCTTTGGTTGCTTCTGAGGTGTAACACATTTTCTTTTCCTGAAAACCTGTTTTTCAGCTAACACTATGCAAAATCTGTATGCCATGTGACTCCTAGTCACCCCAAGTTCATGTACTCCCACATGCAGTGCTTTGTTAAAAAACTTTGAGAAACCACATAATTTCACTTTTGTATTAATTCACAAGTATTACCTTGATAACCTATCCCATATTGCTCTAGCCAGCACCATCTTGTTTACCTATGTTAGCTGTAGGTGTGTAGGCCACTGCACCGTTGATATGGTTGTGTGACAATATATTGAGAAAAGCAATACTGAAACACAAAAATACTGGCAAAAATATTGACAACTTAAATATAGTGACCCTCTACTAACAAAACAAAAATACATACATCAACAGCAAATATTTACCAAAAATATAGTTGAGAAAAGGATTGAAAATACAATATCAAAAATAAAAACAAAGAAATACCAAATATCATGACTACATTATATCTAATGAAACATAACAATAACCATGACTGCAAAAATATCAAACACCCAAATAGTGATATTATATAAATATATATTAAAAAAATGTATTGCTATTCATGAAAATAAATATATATTACTTATAAAATGAAAACAGTCTTTGGGGCCTGATTAAGGTATTGGTGGACAGGTTACTCCATCACAATGGTGATGGATACCCCATCTGCCAAAATCTAAATCCTATAGGATATCATAGGATTTAGATTGTGGCAGGTAGGATAACCATGACCGTTGCGACAGGTTAATCCATCCGTCTAGTTCTAAATCAGGCCCTTAGTGTTTAGTATAAATGGTAAAAGAAAAATTCAAACAACTCTTCAAATAACCTATGAAATTAAACTGAAAAACAGCAAAAAGAAATGAATTCCCTATTAAAAAAATAGTATAAAAAGGACACAAAATAATAGAATTAAATGCATCCTAAAAAGCAACCACAGTAGGACAGGACAGCAGGACAGCATCACTCTGCCAGACTTGAAAAGACTACTAAATTCAACTCACTAAGTTATAAAAAAAAATGTAACCTTATAATAACTGAAAAAACATAAATATAAATATAATATAATAAATAATTAAAACAAATGACTAAAACTATACCATACAGCTATATCTCCAAAAACACAGGTATCTCCACAACAATAAGACAAAAGGAAGAAAAGGAAAAAGAAAATCAACCCACATACGTTTAAAAATTGCACATCCAAGAAAGACAAACTCTAAAGTAAGTGCTATAACTAAAGCATGAAATTAACATTTAAAGTAAATATAATGTTGATACATAATTTAAAAGTAAACTAAAACTAACAAAATCAAAAGAAAAAAAACTACATAATAAACCAGCATAATTAATATTCTTGTCCTCGCAACAGACGAAAACAAATGCCAGCTGTCACTAAAATCAGAAGCAAATAACCCTTCAAAACAGAAATCTACAGAACCCGAGTAGAGAAAGCATCGAAAATGTAAGTAAAAATGCACAGCTAAAACGTTAAAATATATAAACAAAAATTAAAAAATGAATTGTTTTTTGAAATAATTAATGTTTATTTTTTATATTCTAAAAAATGCACAGATGAAATGTTGAAAACAGCAACGTACATCATATCCCAAAAAAGGGAAACTGTTATTCAAGTGTAGGGAATATAGTTATTGTACGAAGAGCACCACCAGTGATACAACACACTGAAAGGCACCACATATTACCCAAAATGCATGCAAGGGTAGGGCTACCACTAAACATTATATTATAAAAAATGTTAGGGAACATATCATCCCTGTGATACTACAGAAGTAGACGTGAGAAATATCCTTCAGGACCCGAAAGCGGCCTGTATACGCTCACAATAGCCAACAGGAACCATACTTAAAAATAATATTCCAAACATTTTTGAAAAGACAAAATGCCAACTAAATAGCATACCAAACCTAAAAGGATTAGTTACCATAGCATGTACAACAACAAGGAAACCCCAGTAGCACCCAGAAAATAGGAAGAGATGGACATACTTTAACGCTTACTAACCATGCAAACAAAATGGCACCGTCTTGCTACATGACTATCATAATAATGACAGAAATAAAATATATGCTACTAACAACAATTTACTAACCTTAACAGAATGCAATACATGTATGAGGGGTGGCACATTTAAGTTGTTCCTTACATTATTCAATCACATATAAACTGAACATAGCCAATATGAACATAAAAACATCCAATTGGTGTATGCAGTAGTTAACTATCAAACAAAGTGGAACTTGGATTCAAAATGCTAGCAAGTATAAAGCAACAAACTAACAATTCTAATTCTCACAAAAATCATCAGAGATTTTGAACACTCCACCATGAACACTATACTGAAAATGCACCCAGACCTTGGAATTCAAGAGTGTAATTGTCATTTTAACGAGAGCATAAGGAAGAACTGACAAAAATCAAACCTGAGTGTAAAGCGTGCTACTTACCTAGAATTTGCATATGAGATTACAAAACCTATAGCATTAACATGTGTTTCTGTGACAGAAGTTTAAGATAGTTTAAGTTTAAGTTTAAGATAGTGCCTCTTTTGACATGGTAGCCCCCTACTTTTGTGCCTGGAAAATGATGTGGTTTCAACCTGTAAGAGCCCTGGACCCCTGCTAAAAAGGTTCCCATGGCCACATCTCTTTCTCCAATACTTTACTATGTTTGGAACTTCAATCCCCTTTCTAAGTCCAAGTTAATGGTACCCCTGGTACTTAGGGCATAGGTACTGTAGAGGGCCACCCAGAGCTGCAGCACCAGTTGTGCCACTATGAGAGGCCCCACACCGGCCTCATGCAGACTGCCATTGCAAGTGCATGACAAGGTGTATCCAAAGTAGCAAACTTGACATGGCACTCACCAAGAGTGCCATGCCCACTAACACTGCATGCAATATATGTAAGTCACCCTTCTGGCAGGCCTTGTAGCCTTAAATGCAGGGTGCACTATAATGCATATGAGGGCATATGTGTGCATGAGCAAATATGCCACTGCTGTGTCTTTGCTAATTCTTGCAAATACAAAAAGAACAAACGATGGATGGAATGCTGAACAATGCAAACATTCACCCACCAGTCACAAAGATCTGGGTTTAATCCATCGTTTTTTTGCTCACCACGCCACCCAAAAATTGGACCTCGCCATATGCAAATCAGTCATGGGAACAGTCCAGCCCAAACTGCCAAGCCAGATCCTCCCTGGACCGGAAACAAGCATCCTAGGACCGGTTTCAGGGTATCATTCTTCATCAGATAGGCTAGCTAGAATCCAGTGGTGCAGTGAGCACGGGACCCACGTCTGGGCATACCCTTCCCACTTAGGGAGGCAAATGCAAAAGGAATAGATGATGGACGGAATGCTGAACAATGCAAACATTCACCCCCAGTCACAAAGATCTGGGTTTAATCCATCGTTTTTTTGCTCACCACGCCACCCCAGTTTGCTAATTCTTAGACACAGTAAGTGTACTGGGAAGTCCTAGCAAATGTATGTGCTGGATACTGGTCCTTACGAGTACCCCAGCTACATGATGGCCTCTCTGACCCCTGGATTTTGTGGTATCAAACAACTCAGAAAAATAAACCCACACTAATGCCAGTGTTGGATATATTATAAAATGTACCAAGCGGTGCCCCTTGTGAAACCTAATAGCCCTGGCATGGTTGCAGACTGGGGTGAGAGCATTTTGCTCTTAGGAACCAGAACACAAAGTCTTTCCCCGGTGGAGGTGTTACACCTCCTCCCACAGGCAGGGACACTGCACCAGTGGCCAACTTCAAAGGCTTTACTGCCTTTGAAATCTGACATCCGCCTCTGCTGCTAGCAGCAGAAGGCCACCCAATGTTTTTACCCCCACTTTAGAATGGAAATCTGGTGGGAAACTTAGGAAGAATAGGAGTAGTGGCCATCCTCAGCCTGCACCACCCCTCAAGTGTGGCAGGTGAGATGACCACTCCATTTAATTTTCCTCCAACTTGGATGGCGGAAAAATGGCAAATCAAGGTTACGGATGTGACCTCGTCCCACAGGAAGTAGTCACTTAGTGGGAGGAGCCGCCCTCAGGTAGGTGGCCCATTGGCAACTATTAGGGACTCTCCCTAACACCACCTAAATACAGTATTTAGAGGGCATTTTTAGACCAAAAGCTCTGATTCAATAAACACAAAGAAGACCAGGACAAAGAAGACCCAAGTACTGAAGCCCTGCTGCAGAAAGAAAAAGGGCACGAAACCCTGCGTTCTGCACCAAGGACCTGACAATTGCAGCTGAGGTGTCAACTGAAAACCTGAAGGTCTCCACAAAACCCCAGAGCACCTCTGGCATTCTAAAAATCACCAAGAGCCTCCCTTTGATGGAAAGTATCACTCCCTACAACCAGCAGGCAACGCACCTGCAAAGTCCGGTAAAGTGATCAGCTGCTGACCAATGACGCAGACCCAGCAGCCCAGCCAAATTCCATACAGCTCTTAAGGACAAGACCTGCCACTGTGCCAAGTTTAGTGTTACTATGACTCTCCAGGGCTGTTGCGTACTGCTACCTGGGGTACTGGACCTACAACATCAGGCACCCAGAAGCAAAGTCCACTCCAGACTCCCAAAAGACCAGAAGCGAGCACCAGTCAAGGGACTTCAGGACACCCAAGAACCATCACTCAGAGTGGCCCTGATGACCTGCAATCCAGCCTCAAAGTGACCTCTCTCCTTGGCGGTTGCATCAACCAACCAGCTGTGCTCTCAGGACCCCTGACCCCTTGCGACCTCTACCCTCCAAGGGGACCCACCGGACTTGCCTTTAAGTCCATCTTTGCAGTATGTTTCCAAGTGGTCCCCTTCTCCTTTGGCCACCAGCTCTAAGACCTTCAGCCGCTGCTCCTGCTTGAACTGGAAACCACCTGACGTTCTCTAGCTGGCGTATTGGACATTCCGATGACCTCTACCTAAAAATAGAAGGTGCCATTTGTGAGAGTATTGCCTTTTACGCATTTTCAAAGTTTTTCCCATTGATTCCTATGGTTCGTAATTATGCACAGAAAAGCAACATTTTCTAAACTTTGAAAAATCATGACTAAAAAAGTACTTACTGAATATTGGTGATCTTGATCTGAAATTAACAAAAAAAACCATATTATTTTTGTAAATTGGTCTAGAGTTATTCTTCCGAGTGTGTGTCCACATTTATTGATACTGTGAGTACAACAGATGCTTAGCACATCTCCTGGATTAGTCTAACTGCTTGCCCACACTACCACAGAAACAAAGCTTTAGGTAGTCTGCTTTTTACCTCTGGATACCAAGGTGGGGTTGATCGGTCTCTCTGCACAGTGCACATCATTTTCGTACACTATATAGAGAGCCAGCCTCCTACACTTGGAGGCTCAGTGGTGGGATACAAGATACTGATACCACTTTGCCAATAAGTGATCATACGAATATCTAAAAAAAAATTGTCTTTAGCCTAATTGCACATTTTTCTTCCATTGGATTGTTTTGCAAAATTTAAAAATTAATTGCTAGGGCCCTGGTTACTGTAGTTAGGGCATATAAAAGTTTTCAAAAGTTTTTCAAAAGTTAAAAGGTCCCAACTTTAGTAGGAAAAAAAATGTCTGATGCAGAAAACCAGGCTCAGGGGGCTTGACCTGACCCCTTGGAAGGAACTGAAATTCCCCCAGCTAAGGGATCTTTGTAAAGGTTACAACAATCACACTGGTGATCATAATAACACAGAATAGCTTAGAAGCTTTGTGGCAGAATATGAGACTGAGAACCCAGTGAGAGGAGGAGAATACTCAGAAAACCAAAAAACTGAAATGATGCTGAGGATGAGGTAGGATCCTCTATCTCAGAAGTAGGAGCCCCCTCAGAGGAGGATTTGGCTCTAGAAAGGTTGACCAAACGGTTGGATTTAGAAGCACAACTCTTGGAAATAGAAGTTTAAAGAAGAGAGTTGGGCCTATGACCCATTGTCACAGTGCCCTTTCCTCAGGATCCGCACGCTGCTGAACAAAAGGCCCACCTCCCGGCGTAACCAACTCAGAAAGCTATCAGAGCACAGAGTTATGATGAAGCCAGGCGGGGGGAAGGGAATTAGGGTAGGGAACTGCAGGGAGAGAGATCTGAAAAGAAACGGTTAGAACAAATATGCATATAGTCATTCATAACAGTATAAACTCACCAATGGACTGTTGAATAAAGGCGTCTCCGTGGTATCAGATTGAGACCCTTTGTGAATTGGGCATAGGTCGTTCTTTGAATCATGGAACAAGAACAAATTGCAACCTCTGAACCTGGAGATGGCAAGAGCTTTGGACTATGGTCATACTCTGAATATCAATCATGTAATATTTATGCATTCATAACATAAAGGTTTGATCTCAGCCTAGAAATTCTCAAAGACTTAAAAATGTATCTCACATATTATGCTACCCAAAAAACAATGAAACTATAATTTGCTTATCTCCAAAACTTTTCACATTAACTACTAAGGCCTGAAAGTTTTACTCATTGAACTTGAAGCGCTTTGTTTGTTGGGCAGAAACGCCTTGTTTGTTGTTCATGAAGCGCTTTGATCATCATACTTGAAGCGCTTTGTTCATTATGCCAGAGAGCATTTTTACTCGCTTTATCTGAAGCGCTACGCTCGTTGTGCTAATGGGCGCTTTACTCATGTGGCCTTAAGCATTTTGATCCTCATGCCAAGACCGCTTTACTCATGTGGCCTGAAATGCTTTGATTGTCGTGCCAGGGGCGCTTTACTCTTGTGACATGAAGTGCTTTGCTCGTTGTGCTAAGGGGGTGCTTTACTCATGTGGCATGAAGCGCTTTGACCATCGTGCCAAGGTCGCTTTACTTGTGTGGCCTGAAACACTTTTGATTGTCGTGCCAAGGGCGCTTTACTCGTGTGGTCTGAAGCACTTTGATTGTCTTGCCAAGGGCGCTTTACTCGTGTGGACAGAAGCGCTTTGATTATCTTGCCAAGGGCGCTTTACAGGTGTGGCCTGAAGCGCTTTGCTCGTTGTGATAAGGGGTGCTTTACTCATGTGGTCCAAAGCACTTTGATCGTCGCGCCAAGGCCGATTTACTCGTTTGGCCTGAAGCACTTTTATCGTCGTGCCAGGAGCGCTTTACTCTTTGGACTGAAAGCACTTTGCTCGTTGTGCTAAGGGGCGATTTACCTTTGGAAGTAACAACTCTCTTCAAGATTGGGCTCATCAAGACTTTACCGCTATGAATACGACCTACTCGTATCTGAATTCACCATGGAAACAAGGATACTCCGATTTGCTGCCAATCTGCCATGCAGGAAATCTGCTCTTCTTCAGAGGACCCCCACGAGGTCTCACTGCATCAAAGTCTTCAAAATAGTGAGCAATGTGCTTGGGTGTGGCTGGGCTTTAAAGGCCTGCCGCACCCCAAGATGGCTGCTGCCTCTAGAAACCTGGGAATTGTAGTCCATTCATAGAATAGCACTGATAAGTGCATCTTGCCACAGGGCAGGCGACACTGATGACCACTTCTAGAACAAGAAGGGATGACAAGTGGTGCGCATGAAGCGCCGCAAATACGCGCAGCGAAGTTTCGGGCGGGACCTGCACAGCGCACAGCCTTATTACTGACACCCATCTCCAGTGGCAGCATAAAAATAAATAGGGAGAAAGAGAAGTCTTTCAACCTAAAACTCCCCAAAGGAGTTGTACCCCCTTACACAGTAGGTGATGATATCATCAAGTGGTTTTCTGCCTAAGAGAGAGCCTGCATAGCCAGGGAAGTAGATAGGAAACATTGGGGCTCTCTATTGTGGAAACTGTTCTGAGGTAAATGCAGAGATAGACTCCTGACATTGAATGAGGCAGATGCCAAATCATATGACCTCATGAAGGCTACCCTCATTGAGGGCTTTGGACTTACCAGTGAAGAATACAGAATAAAATTCAGGGAGACTCGAAACACCCAGAGTCAGTCTTAGGTAGAAGTTGTGGATTTTTCAGTAAACATGCTGGGTAACTTGTAAGAAGGTAACAAGCTACACGATTCTGATGGGCTGTGCAATGTAATTGTGAAAGAGCATCTTTGAACTAACTATTATAATGAGGAAACTACATCAGTTCCTGGTAGACCTAGGTCCACTTTCTCCTCTAGAATTGAGGAAGAAGGCAGACCACTGGGTCAAGACAGGGGTAACTAAAACTACCACTGGTGGGGGAGACCAAAAGAAACAGGCCAAAAAGCCCCCCCAATAGAAAAATGGGAACCAAAACAAAAACAAGCGTCTTCACCAGGCCCCCAAAAACCAGCACAGGAGGGTGGGCCCGAGACTCCTCACAATCTAAGGGTGGGTAATAGGGTGAACACTTTGATCCCAACAAGTGTTAGTGCCATGATTGCAAAAACAAAGGACACCAAACTGAAGACCCTAGCTGTAAAAATAAAAAGAATGATTCTAGTCCACCTGCTGTATATGAAGTTGCAAATCTCCAGATGGAATCACAGTTATAGCTTGCAGCCAGAGGCAACATTCATCACTGACAGAGGGGTAGACTTATCCTGTGATGCCTGGCCTACTAACATACCAAAATAAAGGCAACATCCTTTGACTAATGGGACTAAGGTAGAAGCCTTGAGGGACACAGGAACTAGTATCCCTATGCTGGTCCAGCACCTGGTCCACTCAGATCAGTACCTAGTACCTAGATAGGGAACACTTATCCTATCACCAATGCTAATAATGTTACAAAGATCCATCCCATGGCTATGGTATCTTTTGACTGGGGGGGAGTAGTTGGACAGGAAAAAGTGGCTGTGTCCCTATCTATCCCTGTAGACTGTCTGCTTGGCAATGATTTGAATTCTCCCTGGGCTGAAGTAAAGCTGAGGATCCATGCAGCCATGCCTGGGATCCCACAATGGGTCAGTGTCAAAACTAGGGCACAAAGCAAACTCCAGAGTGAACAAGAGATCCTGGAAGGATGGGCCAACCCTCCAAGAGAAAAGGCAGGAAGACTGGGGGTCCAACTTGTAAGCAGACCACAAGTCAGAACCCTTCTTCCCAGGAAGTGGACGTGGTAACCCCAGAGGTAACTGAGCCTGAAGACCGTGGGCCTTACATGACAGAGCCTTTGGGACCAGGATAACCCTCTTTGGAGGATCTGTGCCAGGGACAAAAAACGTGTCCCCCTCTTGAAAGCCTGAGGCAGCATGCTGCACAGGAAGAACAGGGTAATGTCAGTGGTATTCACAGGGTCTACTGGGAAGATAGGCTTCTTTATACTGAGGCGAGACCTCAAGCCTGTTGCAACTAGGAGGGTGGTGGTACCTCAACAGTACAGAGAGTTCCTCCTCTCTTTAGCTCATGGCATTCCCCTAGCTGGGCATCTGGGCTAATACAAAACCTGGAGCAGGCTAGTTAATCACTTTTACTAGCCTGGGATGTCCCAGAAGATGAATGACTTTTGTAAGCCCTGTGTCTCCTGTCAAGCCAGTGGTAAGGCTGGAGGCCACCTCAAGGGTCCCTTAGTCCCACAACCTGTGGTTGGGGTGCCCCTCGAAAGGGTAGAGATTGACATTGTTGGGCCCCTTGACCCTCAAACAGCTTCAGGAAACAGATATATCCTAGTGGTAGTGGATCATGCCACTAGATATCCTGATGCCATTCCTCTTAAGACCACCACTACCCCCACAGTGGCCAAGGCCCTGCTTGGTATTTTTACTAGGGTTGGCTTTCCTAAAGAGGTAGTATCAGACAGGGTTTCCAACTTCATGTCTGCTTACTTGAAACACATGTGGCAGGAATTTGGAGTGACTTATACGTTCACTACACCATACCATCCACAGACCAATGGGTTGGCCGAGAGATTTAACCAGACATTGAAAGGCATGATTGGAGGACTCCCTGTAAAAATCTGGAGGAGATGGAATGCCTTACTTCCATGTCTGCTTTTTGCCTACTGGGAAGTGCCACAAAAAGAAGTTGGGTTTTCCGCCTTTTGAACTTTTGTTTGGGCATCCTGTTAGGGGTCCATTGAGTCTTGTGAGGGAAGGCTGGGAGAGGCCGCTCAAACAGCCCAAACAAGACATTTCAGATTATGTACATGGCTTTTGTTCCAGGATGGTTGAGTATATGGTCAAAGCCAGCAATAACCCTTAAGCCAGCAAAGAGCTCCAGAAGCACTGGTATGACCACAAAGTTGCTATGGTGGAGCTCCAACCAGGGCTGAAAGTTTGGGTGTTGGAGGCTGTGGCAGCTAGGGCTCTCCAAAGTTAATGGTCTGGGCTCTACTCCATAATTAAAAAGAAAGGGGAGGTCACCTATCTGGTTGACCTTGGTAGTTGCAAGAATCCCAAAAGGATTATACCAGTCAATCACTTTAAGCCCTATTTTGACAGAGCTGATGTGACCATGGTTACAGATGAGGGACAAGAGGAAGAGAGTGAACACCTCCTCTCCAGCAACCCCCAAGATGGTTCTGCAGATGGGGTGGTCTTGTCAGACACCCTCACAGGGCAGCAGCAGACTCATTAGAGGCAAGTTCTCAATCAGTATGCTGAACTATTTTCTCTGACCCCTGGTAGGACTAACAGGTGTACCCATGATGTGGACACTGAAGGCAACTTGCTTGTCAAAAACAAAGGGGCATATTTAAGAAAAGTGGCACTGCACACAGTGCAGCTCCACTTTGTTTGCGCCCCTTAGTGCCTCCTCTCGCCACCATGGATGCGCCATATTTAAAATACAGCGCACCATGGCGTAGGGTAGGGGGCAATAACGTCATGTTTTTTAACGCTATTGATGTACTCTGCAGGAGTAGCACCAAAATTTCGGCACTACCCCTGCAGAGTACATAGGGACCCACTGTAATTAATGGCATGGCTCCTTTTAATGCCTGCTCTGAGCAGGTATAAAAAGCCAAAAAAATGACACAAGGAAATCTCTTAGATTTCCTTGCACCATTTTTTCAGCCCTTCTAATGGGGGAACGCCCCCTTTGCAAACATTATGCCTGGTGCAGGCATAATATAACACAAAAGGTTAGAAAGTTGTAAACATGGCACTGTGTTTTTGGCCTTCTATAGCCACATTAGGGTAAAAAAGTGATGCTAATATGGCATTAGAATGGCAATAGGGGCTCTTAAATATGCAGTTAAATCTATAGGCAGTCAGACCATGTCAGAGAAAGCATCCAAGTTGAGGTCAACAAGATGCTGGGTTTGGGTGTCATTGAACTCTCTGAGAGCTCCTGGGCCAGCACAGTAGGTTTAGTCCCCAAACCTCTCTCCAAGGGAGAGAAAAAGAAAATGAGGCCTCTATGTGGTAACAAAAACTGATTCACACCCAATTCCAAGAGTTGGCGAGCTCATGGACAGATTAAGACAGCCAAATATCTGAGTACCTTTGATCTTACATCTGGGTACTGGCAGATTGGTTTGAGCCCTGGAGCAAAAGAAAGATCAGCACTCTCTACCCAAAGTGGGCACTACCAGTTCACTGTAATACCATTTGGAATAAGGAATGCTCCTACAAGAGGTTGGTCAACCAAGTCCTAGATTGATTGGAATCATTTAGTGCAGCCTATCTGGATGATATTGCTGTCTACAGCTCCAACTGGCAGGAACACCTGATCTACCTAGGAAAGTTCCGTAAGGCTCTGCAAAAGGTAGGCCTCACTATCAAGGCCAGAAAGTACCAGATAGGGCAGGGAAAGGCTGAATACTTCAGCCACCTGGTAGGTGGGGGCCAAGCTCAGCCACTCTAACTCAAGATCCAGACAATTTTGGTTTGGGATGCTCCAACCACCCAGACTCAAATCAGCACATTCCTTGGTTTGTCTGGGTAATATATAAGATTTGAAAAGGATTATGGTACCATAGTGCCCCCCCTCCCAGAACTTACTTCCAAAAAGATGCCCAAAAAGATTAACTGGACAATGAGTTGTCAAAAGGCTTTTGATACTCTGAAGGATGCAATGTGATCTGTCCCAACCCTGAAAGCTCCAGATTACTCCAGGAAGTTAATTGTCCAAACAGGTCCCTCTGAGCATGTGATAGGAGCAGCCCTAGCCCAAACAAATGAGGAGGGAAATGACCAGCCTGTTGCTTTTATAAGCAGGAGCCTACTCCCCAGGGAACAAAAATAGAGTGCCATAGATAGGGAAGCCTTTGGTGTGTTCTGGGCCTTGGAGAAGCTTAGGCCATACCTGTTTGCCTCTCACTTAATAGTTCAGACAGATCACATGCCTCTCAGGTGGCTCCAACAGATGAAAGGAACATTCAGTGGAACACAGACCTGGGACTGCCCATGCCATCCCAGGTGAAGGGTAGTTTTATCCCCTTTCCTTTGGGGGGGAAAGTAGTGTGAGGAAGGCCCTCTTTTGACATGGTAGTGCCCCACCTTTTGCCTGAAAAATTATGTGATTTCAAAGTATAAGTCCCCTGGGCTCCTGCTAAACAGGTTCCCAGGACCATATCTCTTTCACTAAAATGGTACTATGATTGGCACTTCATCCACCTTTGTAGGTCCCTAGTAAATGGTACCCTTGGTACCTAGTGCATGAGTACTGAAAAGGGCCCTCAGAACTGCAGCACAAATTGTGCCACTGTGAGAGGCCCCACACCAGTCTCATGCAGACTGCCATTGCAAGTGCATGACAAGGTGTATCCAGAGTTGCAAACTTGACATGGCACTCACCAAGAGCGCCATGCCCACTAACACTGCATGCAATATAGGTAAGCCATCCCTCTGGCAGGCCTCGCAGCCCTAAAGGCAGGGTGCACTCTAATGCATTTGAGGGCATATGTGTGCATGAACAAATATGCCCCTACTGTGTCTTTGCTAATTCTTAGACATAGTAAGTATACCAGGAAGCTATAGCAAATGCATGTGCTGGACACTGGTCCTTACGCGTTCCCCAGCTACATGATTGGCTCTCTGAACCCTTGGTTGTTTGGTATCAAACAACTCAGAATAATAAACCCACACTGATGCAAGTGTTGGCTTTATTATAAAATGTACCCATAGGGCACTTTAGAGGTGCCCCTACAAAACCAAACAACCCTGGCTGCTGACTGGTCCTAACGAGCCTGCCACCACCAGACACAGTTCTGGACTCCTGGGTGAGAGCCGTTTGCTCCCAGGAACTAGATCACAAAGCCTTTCATAGGTGGATGTGTTACATGTCTTCCCCCAGATAAGCACACTGCACCAGCATTCAGCTTCAAAGGCTTTGCTACCTTTGAAATCTGACCTCCACCTTTGCTGGTAGCAGATGATGGCTGCCCAACAGTTTTTTCCCCACTTTAGGTGGGAAAATCGACGGGAAACCTAGCAAGACTTGGAGGAGTGGCCATCCTAAGCCTGCACCACCCCTCAGTTGTGGCAGGCAATGTGATCACTCCATTTCATTTTCTTGCCATCTTGGATGGCAGGAAAAGAGCCAATCAGGTTTAGGAATGTGACCCCCTCCCACAGGAAGTGGTCACTTAGTGGGTGTAACCACACTAAGGTAGGTTGTCCATTGATCACAACCATGTACTCCCCCTAACAATTCCTAAATACAGTATTTAGAGGGCATCCCTAGACTAAGACTTCAGATTCGATGGACACAAAGAAGACCAGGACAAAGAAGACGCAAGACACGAGAACTGAAGCCCTGCCACAGAAAGAAAAAGATGGCAAACTCTGTCTGCTGTTCCAAGGACTCGACAATCGCCGCTGAGGTGTCGCCTGAAACCAGAAGGATTGTAGAGTCCTTCTGGTTTCAGGCGACACCTCAGCGGCGATTGTCGAGTCCTTGGAGCAGCAGACAGAGTTTGCCATCCAGCCTTCTAAAAATCTCCAAGAACCACCCTTTGAGTAAAGATAGCACTCCCTGCACCTAGAGGGCAAGGAACCCACAAAACCCGGTAAAGTGACCAACTGCTGGCCAGTGACCTGGACTCAGCAGCCCAGCCAAATTCTGTAAAACAGCCCTCAAGGACAAGGCCTAACACTGTGCCAAGTTTGGTGGTACTGAGTCTTTTCAGGGCCGTGGCATACCACTACCCGGGAAACTGACCCCCCACCTTGGACATCGAAAAGCAGTGATTTTGGTCTTAGAAATGTTATAAAAATCTATATTATCCTTGTAAATTGGTCTCAAGCTATTTTTCTCAAGTGTATGTCCACATTTAATGATACTGTGAGTACAACAAATGCTGAGCAAATCTCGTGGATTAGCCTGATATCTCACCCACACTGCCACAAAAACAGAGCATTAGGTGGTCTGCTTTTTACTTCTGGATACCAAGGTGGGCTTGCTTGGAATCTCTGCACAATGCATGTCAATTTCATATACTATATAGAGATCCAGCCTCCTACAGAAGTGATTATATTTTGATATTTGAATTGAATCCCCTATTATCTATATTAACTAGCCCCATTAATGGATTACTCTGAATACACTTGAGTTGGTCGCCTGTGCGGGTAAGAATACAGACACAAACCACAGTATCATATTCCAGGGTGTAATGTCTATAACAGCCCCATGTACCAGGAAGCAAAGACAGATACGACAGTGAAGGGTGGCATGATTCCTTCTACGCAACACTTGGAATATGCCTCGCTACATAATACCAATTTTTAGAAATAGTCAATAAAGAGCAGAGCTACCAGGAACTTAGATTGGAGCAATCCCTGACCCAAATCAAAATTAAAGTATCTAAACAAGCTAAATAAATGAATCGAAGTTTAACAAGCAAAGTATTAATATTTGCTAACCACCAGTGACTACCATATCTAGATTCGATAACAAACACCCTACTTTAAAACCACCACACTAAACAGCAACACAGTTTAAACCTTCCTAAATAACCAAAACATATTTTCTGTATATTTGTTTATAAATAATATGACATAAAGGTTTAAATATCAATCTGAATACTAAAATAAATGTGCAATACCTGATTATCCAGAATGATAATTAAGAAATACAAATAAATATATAAGAATATAAGAAACATAAGAATACGTCATAACATAACACTTGTGATTTTTTGCTGTAGTCCTTATAAATGTAATCATGACCAAATATAAAGAATTCCAAAAAAATTCTTCAAAAAAGTAAAAATAAATAACAATAAAATAAGTTCCTAATGTATATTGGTGATTTTGGTCTTAAAAATGTTATAAAAATCTAAAACATCCAATACAACTTCATTAACCCAGGGAATCCATCCAAAACCTGGACAATGTTTAAAAAGTGAATAAACACTAGAGGGAATCTGAAAAATCAAGGAAAAAGAAATAAATAATTTTGGTTAAGAAATAACCAACTGTTTTTCTTGAATAAAACATAAATGTGTCCATATTTAAAATAATCACTGGTATCTAAAATAAAAACACCTGTAAAGCAAAAGCATAAAAGCACAAAAAACCCTCTTATAAAACACAACACGATTGAAATTCATTAAAACCACTTTTACATTAACATGAAACATATTCAAAATACATAAAAAGTATTAAAAATTACAATGAGGCCTAGCATTCTAACCTAAAATTGCTAATACAAATATCACTAACACATAACATACTAAAATGATCTTAGCAAAGACAGGAGTCATGCCCCCTTGCCCAATGGCCATGCCCAGGGGACTTCTGTCCCCTGGGCATGGTCATTGGGCATAGTGGCATGTAGGGGGGCACAAATCAGGCCCACCTATGCCACAAAAAAAACAAAAAAAAAATACTTACCACAACTTACCTTTTCTTCCCTGGGGTGGGTCCCTCCATCCTTGGGTGTCCTCCTGGGGTGGGCAAGGGTGGCAGGGGGTGTCCCTGGGGGCTTCGGAGGGCACCTCTGGGCTCATTCTGAGCCCACAGGTCCCTTAACGCCTGCCCTGACCCAGGCGCTAAAATCCGGCGCAAATGCAGGTTTTTTAGTCCCGCCCACTCCCGGGCGTCATTTTTGCCCGGGAGTATAAATACGACGCAATAGCATCGGAGTCGTTTTTTAAGACGGGAACGCCTACCTTGCATATCATTAACGCAAGGAAGGTGTTCACGCAAAAAAATGACGCTAACTCCATGAACTTTGGCGCTAGACGCGTCTAACGCCAAAGTATAAATATGGAGTTAGTTTTGCGTCTAATTTGCGTCGAAAAAAACGATGCAAATTCGGCGCAAACGGAGTATAAATATGCCCCAAAATGTCCAACTGTTTCTGGAGCACCACCACATACTGGACATATGTCGGGAGCAACAATTGACCCCCAACTACCTGTCAAAGACATCAGAGGCAAGGTCCCAAATCGAAATCTAGCATATAAACTTTTGCCCAGTAAATCTGGAATCATATCTAGATAAGGTTCATACTGCGGATACCACTTAAAATCAATAAAAAGGTTAGTTAATCTACCACAAGATTTACGACAAATATAATCATTCCTTACATGAGACCAGTATGCGGATTTCAAAACATTTTTATCGGATTTCTATAGTTTATAGAGATTCTCCCAGTAATCTCCCAAGCCCAGGGTACGGAACCAGTAGGACACATGTCTGACCCAAGGAATAGTAGCAGCATTCGGTCTCTTTAATAAGTTGATAAGTGAACTCTTATATATATCCATTTTGGGGACAGTCCAAATCCTTACCCAATATAATAACGGTCTTAGAGCAATTAAATTGGCTACTTGATTTAAGCCCAAGTCCAAAAACATTGGGATCAGTGGTGTACTTCGAGGGCACGCAATCAAGGCCCTCGTAAAATTGTTTTCTCCCACAGCTAATCTATAACTATTGGAGGATCCCCATACCTCCGCACCATAGACAGCAGCTCCCTGCGCCTTGGCCACATAGATCTTAATAGCTGGGGATACAGCTTTTGTGGTCATACTCCTATAAAAGCGCAGGATAGATGCTGCTCTATGTTGTAGAAGCCCCATGCTTTTACTAATCTGGTCCTCCCAATGTAATTTACTTGTTAACCTCACTCCCAAATAGTCTATTACGCTAACCTTGCTCAAGGGGATACCGGTGAGATAGTGCATTTCTTGCAAGGTCCAGAATTGAACACCAGTAGTTTTGTCTTGCTGAAATTCAGCTCCAAACCGTAATCCCTGCCGAATAAATTAAATCTGTCAACAAGAATTTGTAGACCCATTGGGGTCTTTGAAATAAGAAGTGAGTCATCAGCAAAAAGGAGAATGGGAATTTTCTGAGCATTCAGAGAAGGGGCGTCATTCTGACAAAAAGTCAGGGCCTGCACCACCTCGTTAATAAATAAAGAAAACAATAACAGAGCCATCACACAACCCTGGCGTCCTATGAATGGGGATTTTTTCAGTCAACTCACCTTGATTGCCCCATCTCACTTGTCTACATGTGTTTTCGTGCAACCTCTTGAGTATTTGGATTATATTAACTGGGGTCCCTAATCTGTGCAACACTTCCCACAGTTTCTCTCTTGGGACCATATCAAAAGCGGATCGCAAATCTACAAAAACAACATACAAGGGTTGCTTGGCAAGAACTACATATTTCCAATATAAAACAGCCAGCCTGAAAACCTGGTCTACCGTACTAATTTTTGGGTGAAACCCTGCCTGGAGAGGAGAAAGGATCTGATGATCTAGGACCCAGCTAGTTAGCCTCCCTAAGAATTGTTTCGCAAAAATGTTTTGTAAATTATCAATAAGGCTAATCGGTCTATAATTGGTTGGGAGATTTGTGTTACCCTTTTTGTAAATAGGATTGATTTCAGCCCCTTTCCACGTACTCGTAATTTGACCCCCTGCAGTAATTTTAATTGAAAATAAATTTATATACCATCTGGCTGGTTCTGATCTATAAAGATCTCCCAGGAGCTTATCCTGCCCGGGAGCTTTACTTGGTTTAAGAGAGTTGATTGCATCAAGGGTTTCTTTCAAGGAAAAAAATATGTGATCCTCTGGGTTATTAAAACCCTTTCCTAGTGATTCAACACCAGGATTCACATCCAACAATAGTGAAGGGGCCTGATTTCCGTCATAAGAATCACAGCCCAGGGGATCCCCAGATATAGAAGCAAGAAAAATAAGGCATAGAGGCAAGAAAAATGATCCACCCAGCTTTCTGGTTGTATGTGGTTCCTAATGCTGCTCCTGCCTCCTCTTTATTGTTTAGATAGAAGTACCCAAAACAGCATATTGTTATTTAGCATTGAAGCGTCCAATAATTCCTGCCAGATGGAATCTTCCTATGATCTTTTCGCTCGTGAAATGGCCTCCTTATATATGCGCCTAGCTTGTTGCATCTCCCCCAGGAAACCAGTTGTAATTGCTGTTTTTAGCCCTGACTTCGCCCTAAAGCAGGCTTCATCGAACCATCCATTACTTACCGAGTTCCCACCCCGGGGTCTCAACCCAACCTTCTTATAAAAGAAGCTCGGCATTTTTAAAAACATACTATCATGTATACTAAGAATAGGAATGTCGTTGGCATCCTGTCCTTCATAAGTTGCCAAGCTATCTATAAACAATTGGTAGATCCCACGTATCAAGTAAGGGTTAGACATCACCTTTGGCCACCCAACCTTTATAGAATTATTGTTCAAACATGGGGATGGAACCACTGTGCGATAATTATTTGAGGTCCTCCCAAATACATCCCCAGATAGAGTAAGAAGCAGGGGATAATGATCACTCTCGCATTATGGGTCTACCCTCATATCCCTCAACAGGGGCCATAGCCTAACATCCACCAGAAAGTAGTCACTAACACTTGTCGACCTACCTCGTTTAAATGTGGGCTCAGTATTTAAATCAGAGGGCGTATGACCATTGCAGGCCCTAAGGCCATACTTTAAACATAAAGAGGCCAACTGGAGGCCCACACAAGAACGGGTGCAGTACCGATGACTACTTAACTGTGGAATTCCCCAGAGTTCATCCTCTTCAACCGTTGATCCACTAAGAAAAACAGAGGGTTCAAAAGTGCAATTCAAATCCCCTGCAATGATTAAAACAGACGAAGGTTGTAAAGTATCTAAAAATTCAAATAATGATACTAAAACCTGGGACTCAGAGCCTCGTGGGACGGCTCGAGCATAGACATTAATAAAAGTAATGTTAAAATTCTGCTGAAACTAAATTTGCAAACCCATTAAATCAACACAATCAATGTCTAAAATCTTATAATCACATTGCAATTTCTTATTGAAAAGAATTAAAAGTCCTCCTTTAGCATGGCCTATCCCCTTCTCCGGTGGTTGGGCAGAAATGTTAAATGATAGGAACCCATCTATATTAACTTTACTCTCAGCCCAGGTTTCCTGGAATAGGCAGATATCCTGATTGTTAATATACGCGATCCAATCTGGGTCTGCCTGTTTCCTATCAAGTCCATCTAAATTCTAAGTCATTATTGATAGGCCCTGGTTGTCAAACTCTATCCCATGTATCGGGCAACTGGCCTCTTCCGTGTCCATCTCCTCTTTGCTGGCCCCTGGTGGAACTATCCCAATAGTTCCGTTCATGTGCAAATCCTCAGAGCAGGTCCCAATAGGTACTTCCTGGACAGTAGTTAGTCATACAGATTTTGAGTGTAGCCAAGAGTTTTTGGCTGCCACAGGGGAATCCCTCTCTTAGCGGTAATTTGGGCATCCATGTGTAACAGTCTGACAAACACTATATGGCTTCAATGCAAGGATAATGCCTCCCCTTCTCAGTTCCCTGTTCTAGCAGGTATGTAAATCAAAGGCCATAAGTTGTTCCTCCAATGCCTTATCGAAAAAATGAATAGAAATCAAATAAAAATTTGACCCCGGGGGGCTGCATCTTTCTGCTGCAAAAATATCTGAACGGATAAATGAAAGGCAGTTCCGTCGGGTGCGTAACCAATGTATTACCTTATTAATCCGGGATTCATGATTCTCAACAGAGGCCAATGGCAACTTGGGAACATCAACCATAAAGATAGTATTATCTCCACTTTTTGTACCTAAACCTTTAATCATAGGTGCTAAATCACTGAGTTTGTTACAAAAGGGAGAATCAATGGTAATGGGGGGTTCTGATGGTCTAATCGTGGGGGGAAGGAGGTCAACCTCCTTACCTGCTATTTTAAAAGTATAACACCCCCTTGATCTTCACCTGTTTTTAGAAGCATCAGTGTGAGCAATATTACATATAGGATTCTCCCTGAAATCCCTAGAATCCCCACTTTTAGATGCTCTATTGGGTCACTAGCTCTTACTTGGTGCTTGTTTTCTCCAACCTAGGTAATGGGCCCTGCCTGGCCTCTATCGGACGATGACCCGCAGGGGAGTGCGTCAATTTCAAGTTTCCCTGGAGCCTGGATTGTCGTGGGATGTAGTCCCACCCCGATGTTAGAAGCAGCAGTACGCATCCCGCAGGGGAGCGCCTCAATTTCAAGTTTCACTGGAGCCTGGATTGCCGGGGGATGTGGTCCCACTCCGGGCCGATGTTAGAAGCAGCAGTACGTGTCCCGCGGGGGAGTGCGTCAATTTCAAGTTTCCCTGGAGCCTGGATTGCCGGGGGATGTAGTCCCACCCCGGGCCAATGTTAGAAGCAGCAGTACGCATCCCACGTGGGAGCGCGTCAATTTCAAGTTTCCTTGGAGCCTGGATTGCCGGGGGATGTAGTCCCACCCCTGGCCGATGTTAGAAGCGCTTCTTTAAAATAATGCATGAAATCTAAAATAAATATGCATTACAAATACTGAAAAATAATTGCTAATAATATTTTATAGTTCTTTTAATATATAAAAATGCAGAAAAAGTTATGTAACCACCAGGGCTGGCTCTTTTGCTATGGCGAAGGAGCGCCGCCCCCCTGGCCAAGAGCCAGGAGATGAATAATGAAACTATAGTTCCACTACTGTTTTATTTTTCATCTGCTGGCTCAGCCAGCAGTACAGGGAGGGGTGGGGCTAGGCTACAGGAGGTTGGAGGGGGGACGAGGGGAGTAGAACTAAATGTGTTTGGCTGGCCGTCTCAGGCTGGCCAAACACACATGCGCACTTAGGTTTCTCCAGCCTGGCTGTATGCACAGCCGGGCTGGAGTAACAGCACAGACCCCAGGCTTGTGTCTGATCTATGCTATGTTTAGCATGTCAGCAGTGCCAGGATTGCTGGGGAACCTGTGCTGGTGTCCCAGTGAATGCTGGGACATCACATGGAGGGAAGAGGAGCGCTAAATGGCAGTAGACAGATAAGGTAAGTGTTTTTTTCCCCCTCCATCTCCTTCCCCCCGTCCTTGAGATTTGCAGCAGCCACCTCTGGAAACCACATACATGCATTTTATAACATGTAAAAATATATGTACACTAAAAGTCTACTATATGTAAAATGTAAATCTTTTTGTACTAAAAACAAAATATGATTTTTTATTCCTAAAACATATGAAGAGAAAAATGTATTATGTAAAATATTTTATTAAAAATGTCTTTAATCAAAGATGTTTTTACAAAATGTGTAAAACATACAATTTGTTAAAATGTGTAAATGAAATAACAAATATTTATCACCAACAATTGTTATTAGTATGCAGACTACAAAATTACAAATATTGGAAATTGTAATACTTGATGCAGGTTCGATTTACTATTCCCACTCCAAACTTAGCCACATTGATGAAGGTGTTGGACTTTGGGGTGGTCATATTTACTATTCCCTCTCCAAATGCAGCCACACTGGAGAAATATTGAACTTGGAGTAAGTCAGATTTACTATTCTCACTGGAAGCTTAGCCACAATGAGGAAAGTGATGGACTCTGACAAGGTAATATTAACTATTCTCACTCCAAACTTAGCCACATTGATGAAAGTGTTGTATTTTGGGGAGGTCAGAGTTACTATTCCCACCATAACATAGCCACATTGGGGAAAGCTTTAGATTTTTGGGAGGCCAGATATATTATTGCCACTACAAACCTAGCCACATTTCAAAAAGGGTTGGACTTTGTAGAAGTGAGATTTATTATTACAAATACAAATGTAATCGCATAGGGGAAAATGTTGGGTGTTGGTTAAGGTCAGTTTTAACATTCCCACCCTAAACGTAGCCACATTGGGGAAAATATTAGATTTTGGGAATGTAAGATTTACTATTCTCACTTTAAACTCAATCTTACATTGGCAGCTCTGTCGATTGGGCCACATCTCCTCCTCCTCAAAATATTAACATTATCTCAGATTTAATCATTATGTGGCATTAGTGACAATAAAATCAAAAAACAAAACATAAATCAATAACCCAGATACAATAAAACAAAACACACATGTACATAAAAACAGAAAACAAAAGCACGGTATCAATTCACAAATACCGAAACTAGATTTTTAAATAATTTATCACCAAAAAATATTGAAAATAACAATTAAAAAATTAAAATGACTTCCCACTCTATTCCCTTAAAACCCAACATCATGCTCCTTAAATTTTATAACAAAATAGAACATACAATCAAAAATAAATTTTAAAAAATAAAACAATAAAAGCTTATACTAAATACACATAAACAATACATTACAACAATATTGATCAAAACGATATTTTTAACAACAAACGTAAAAAACAACATGCTTACTGATATTGTATCCCTTGATATTCTTGACATCACAATAGCTTAGACACAATATTTGTGTCACATGATTTTCTTGGAACAATATTACGTTGGAACACCTTTACGTATTTAGCCCCTCACATGGCAACCCCAAGTGGGAAATTTTAAATGACTAGTTAAGCATTTGATAGTTACTTTTCTTTTATAATTTCTCAAGATTAAATGCACTCTTCTCATGAGAAAGCCACTCAACTGCAACAATATCAAAGTTTTGGTTTCTGTCACATGTATTGAATTCAGTGCCTGTATGTGGAAGTCGATGAAAGCTTGTGTAAGGGCATAGGGGTTTGTTAGCATTAAATGCTCATTGCTATGCAATATGAAGGAAAACCTAGGCTACTTTGCATCGTAAGATTTTGTTTTGCTTATTTTTGCCTACTAACCATGTTCAGAATGCAAGAAGATGTGTGAGGGGTTTCTTCTTTTATATTCTGGCGCCTCAGCCAGGATTCACCTGCACTCAGCTGAAGAAGGGAGAGTACTAGATCGGACTCCACACTACAATTCTAGGCACCAAGATAAGGGAAAAGTTCCCCAAGGGCAACAGGGGTACAGAGTGGCGAGCACCTGACCCACGAATCCGGTCGGGCAGCATTAGTATACTTAAATTCATGAAATGTGAAGACTGTTCATGTTTTGTTCTCATTTTTTAAAAAGTCTAAGGGTGTCATCGGGGTAGGAGGTGAAGGGTCAAGCCTGGATTCAGGATAATGAATGCAATCCTTGCTGTATAACAAGTGTGTTCTAGTAGCATTGTGGTAAGGGGAAGATATGCAGGTGGGACTGGACCCAAGCACAGACTATGTAAGGATAAAGGTGCCTGAAAAAGAGGCTTCCGGATCTAGCTGTCCCAGGACCGCTTCGAACTTCGATGCTGAGATTGGAGATGTCTGAAAGCAAGGGGGTGAGTGTACAGGAGTGAGAGATATCTTCATGCCCCTTCCATGGAAACAATTAAAGTGATAACTGTAAGGTCCCTCCTTCATTCTTTACCCTTCTACCATACCTCCCTCTGTGGTATGAGCTGCAGCACAAGGGTGACAGACACCTCAATGATTTCTTAAGTGCAAAAGCAAAATAGAATGGAAGATGGGGGTGAAAAAGTTAAAAGCAAAAAGCATTTCAGCACATCTGATGTACTACCAGTACAGAAAAAGGATGTGAAACCTGCTGATGATTCCACTGTGACTGCGGCTTAGGACGGTTTGTTCAATGCTGTAATGGAAGAGTATCAAGTCAAGACTGATTAGACAAAGATTTCCAACTGTTAGTCAAATAAAGGAGAGTCTCTGGCAGATTATCTAAATTGATTAAATGACTTATTTAAGAGATACTTGGGCATTCCTCATCCTGTTGAACAAGCTCAAGAAGCAGTTGGTGCTGCTTTTGGACAGGGACTTGTACAGGTGGTTTAGGATTCATTGCATACCATCTGTATTGCTTGGCAAAGAAAAGGTGTGGCTGAGTTGGTTACAGGCATTCAGGGTCCAAGAAAAGAAAATGGAATTGAATAAATCTAATCTAATGTCTTTGCAATTACAGCCATTTCAGAAAATGGTAAAAGGGAGAGGAAGAGAAGTGATGAAACATGCTGGAAATCAGAGTTGTCAAGGTGGATGTTGAGTGAGTACAAACCCAAGATGGGGAAGAGAAGAATCAGCCCCTCAAGGAGGATCATGTTTTAACTGTGGACAGTTAGGACACTCGAAATGAAATTGCCTGAACTTAACTTCAGATGCATCTGTTTGGGTGGCATGGCCAACCAAGATGGCCAACAGGATGAACCTTTAGAGAGCCCTGTCTCCCCATCACATTGTCCTTTTGACCTGCTCCATTCTGCTTACCGTGGGGTAACTGAGCCCCCACACTCCTGCTTTAGTTTTGGAGGGGCACAGGGGGTGCTCCCCTTCTGACACTGGGGTTATTCTGCTGGCTTGCTGATCATCCGGTGGTCATTGTGACCTACATTGGACCCATGGGGTCCTGAGCTCTGCGCCTCTTGAGGCCGACTTGCACCATTTGAGGGAGGTCTGTGGGTCTTCTGAGGGCCTGGTTCCTATTGCCTGGTTGGGACTGCAGATTGGTGACCATCAGATGCATGACATTTGTACTATCCTGTTGCTGGGGCTGCAGTCGACCTGTGGGTCCGACCTGTGGCCTAACCATGCCTCCTGGTGCTGCAGGCCTTGGTAGCACCCTTCTGGATGTAATGCAGGGAGGTGCCTTGACCTGCTGTGGCCCCTCTACATTGCACCTATGGTGGCATTGGAGCATGGGCTGGGCCGTTGGGTTTGGGAGTGCTGCAGCTCGCCCTGTGATACTCCTGGAGTCGTAGCGTGGTGGCCTAATGCTGGGCAGTGTTGCCCAACTGGCACTGCAGATGCAACTCCCTTCCCTGCAAGGAAGAGGAAACATGTATCCCTGGCACTGCCTGAGGGTGCTGGGCCAGCCTCACTGCAGCTTCACATGATGGCGTGCGTGAGCCAGGACGTGTCAGAGAAGCCCCTATCCTTGTAACACTAGTCTCCCACCTGCTTTTGTCATCGGCCTCCTGTGTGGACAGGTGCCTCTCCTGCAGGGCACACCTTAACCAGATACTTATGCTGGCAAAGGATTTGCGAAGGTGGAGGGGTTGTAGCCCTCCGGTTACAAACAACCTAACATTGGTGGGTCACTTGTATTGTGCTTGCTGATGGTGAGGGTGCCTAGGATCTCTTGTGGTCTTCTGTGGTCCTCGTGCAGATGCCCTAGACTTTGCCCACCAATGTATGTAGGGGGACATACTCCTTTGTCCTTCCTGTTGGTGAGTCCTCTTACTTTGGGGCAGTAGACTATGAAATCCCATCCATTTGGTCTGCTGTGGGCCTGCACTCTTTCCTGGGCATCACTCCACTCTTCAGTATGAGGAAAGACAGGCCACAGAGGCAACAGCAGGGGAACACCATCACCCAATATGCTACGCCTTGCTGAGCCTTTCACAGACTCACTAACTAGGAATGCTTTCACTCTCCGGAGTGCTCACCAGATCACTCACCGGAATGCCAGGAAAAGCCCTCACGAGACACTATCCTGGAGGCAACAGAGGGCTTGAGGGCTGCCCTGGAGGGCCAGATAGTGGTGGTGTCTATTGAGGTGTACTGGTTGCAGACAGATCTCCGCAAGGTGGTGAATAAGGCGGAGAATGCAGAGTCCAAAACAACCACCCTGTAGACTGAGGTACTGCACCTCAAACATCAGGTCACCCGGCTTCAGGTGGTCTCTAGCACTCTGGAAAATTGGATGGAGGATGCAGAGGTGATCACAATGGAATATTGTGCGAGCAGGAAGAGGGTGCATCAGCAGAAAGCTGGGTGAAACACACCCTGTGTCCCAAGTACCTGTCCGATTTAATTGTCATTGAGAGGGCGCACAGGGCTCTGGTCACACTCTCTCATAGGGGATCCCCTCTTCCGGGGCCCTCATAGCCCGCATATTGAACTACAAGGTCAGGGATGCAATCCTTTTCTGCATTTGGTCTGGGACTGTCACACCAACAATGTGTCTTTTGGGGGACATTTTTTGCAGACGAGGCCAGAAAATGGTGTTCAAATTTTTGCATCTGGCATTGCTTCTACCAAAAGGTGGGATAGTGTGGATGAACCCCTCAGACCCCAGGGTGGAGTGATGGGGAGCGGATGTGGTGGAATAGGTAGTGGCTGAAGAGGTAAGTTTGAAGTCCTGCAGGAATGGCGACAGGGCCGAGGAGGATTTGGAGACATGGGCAGTCTTGTTGAAATATTTTTTGTACCCTGCGGAATCTAGTACACACTCATCCTCGGATGGGAAGGGAGTTGATGAAGCAGATGGGGATTGATGGGATCCACAAGGGGACCTCCTGCTCTCCCTGAACATTACACAAACTAAGTGCATGTTCATGTCTGCACCCCATATTTGTTGGCTGATAAAGGCATGTTCATGTAATGCTTTTTCCTTTATTCCAATTTGTACCAAGTTACACTATCTCGAAGGTGGGTGGAGATGGCTGTTATTCTTGTAATTGTTTTTTACAGTATTGCTAAGAAAAATGTGTCTTTAAAAAAAACTTGCTTGTTCAAGCTGAGCACTCTAAATTTACCCAAATATTGCAGAATCAGCAGCTAATTATTAAGACAAGCTGAGAGCTGCTAACTGCTTAATGATTACATTCATTCAGCTTGATTAGAATGGCCCCTATATAAAATATGTGATTAGTGGAAAAGCAACATGCTTCCTGATTGCTACTGGCACTAGCTGACCTGCTTTTACCTCTCCCAGGCTTGTTCATCATTGCAGTTGGTATTTCCAATACTAGAGTTCCCAATCATATTGCTGATCCTATTTCTGTTATCTTAGGTCTGATGTAGTCTAAAATTCAGTGTTGTCCCTCATGTCACAAAAGCCATCAATATGTGACGGTTTTTACCTTATGTTAATCAAAAGCAATAATGGTTTTAAACATAGAAATTGCCCTGACATGTTTTGTTAATGTGCATTCTTTACACTGTAGATTTCGACGTAGGTGGTATTTGAACTAAATCAGGTGTTTGCAAGATTTAAATGATGTCATGTTATAATTTAAGTCTTAGACTAACAATATATTAAACAATATTGAAATTCTAATGATTAATATGTTTAAAATGTGTGCAAAAATTAAAGAAATGTACTTCCTCATCATATGTACTGAAATGTAGTAACAGAGTTCTTTTTCATTTAAAATTAAATTAACATACATATTATTGAATCATTACTATGGTTGAATTTAAAAGAGTGTATATTAAAAGTGTGTTTATTAAAATATATTAATGTTTTGCTTTTATTCACTTGCGTTAGCCTAAGTGAGGCCTGTCAGTTTTGCAATTCGCAATTGTGCTGGAAATGCAGATTCATTTTTTATAACGTGAGCTTTCTTTTTTCAGACTAAACTGAATTGACTGATGATTGTTAATTCTGAGCAATGCTTAATTTCTGCATCACAGATATTTCTTTTAATGATATGTACAGTCCTTCTTGAATGCTTAGTTCTATTGATGTTAATTTGTCCAAACGTATTTCATCGCTTTGGGCAACCCTTAGTGATTATGTATCTTTATAACTTGGTCTTGTGAATTGTCTACATGCCTTTGAGCTTGAGTTTGTAATAAACCCCCTTCTTTAAATGACTGGAGTTTTTCTTCCATGGCCACATCGGTCATGGTGTGTAATTAAATTGGGTTGTGCTGAAATTGTGTTAATGGTTCTGCCACGCCCTGTCACTGGGTCCAAAGGTCCATTGGCTTCCAAGAACCTTTATTCCTGTGAAGGAAGAAGATGTTACAGCAGGTCCAACCATATGCATTTGTGTTAATCCCTATCTCACCTGCAAATCTCCAGTGAAGAGACTTATTGTATAAATTGAATTGGTTGTACTAGTGATGGTATTTACCTGAATGTACTCAAGGCTAATGCAAATTAAATATTAGCAGTTTTATGTGAATCTGCAAGTCTAGATGAAAAATGTGAAAATAGTATCATAGAGTCTGCAATAGAATACTTGAACAGGTACTTCTGCTTTATGTTCTTAACATGCAAATAACGTAGTGTAGGAAAGTCCTCCTTTTTGCCCTGGTCACCCCCACACTTTTTGGACAGGTACTGGTGGTTACTAACTCTTGGCTGTGCCCTGGGTACTGCTTACCAGTCCCAGGGCCAGTGCTCTGTGTAAAGTGGATATGCAAATTAGGCTTATTATAATTGGCTAAGTTAACCTACCTATAAGTCCCTTGAATATGGTAGGGCATGTAGGTTTAGGGACCACAACATAGGTGCACTGCTGAGGTGCCCAGTGTCATTTTAAAGGCAGGCCTGCCTTGCTGGCTGATTTTAAATTAAAGTTAAATGCAAATTCGACTTTGGAATTAAAAGTAGTTCCAAAGTCTTAAACTACCTTTTTTACATATAAGTCACTCCTAAGGTGTGCCCTATGTGCCTCTAGGGCTGGGTGCCATGTATTTATAAGCAGGGACCTTATAAAATGTTTTTTATAAGCCCTGGTGAGGTAAAAACAGCCAAATTCGTTTTTCCCTCATTGTAGTGAATGTCCTCCATAGGCTAGAATGGGGAGACTTTATTTTAATTTTAAAAGTCCCCTTAAGTAATGGATACCAAGTGTTTGGTATCAAATTAATTGTTATAATAAATCCCACAACTTCCAGTTGTTGGATTTAATATAACTTGTTCAGGTAAAGAATTTTTAACTTTACCTGAAAAGTTGCCGATTTCAGCCCTGCATTGATTTTGCTGCTGTGCCCTGATTGGCCAGCCTCTGGCAGCCTGGCCAGGCTGCCTTGATAAGGTGTGAAGTGGCCTGGCTTGGCAGTTTGGTCTGGACTGTTCCCATGAGGAACAGGGTCAAGACTGATTTGCATATGGCTGGGTCCAAACTGGGGTGGCATGGTGAGCAAAAGAACGATGGATTAAACCCAGATCTATGACTGGGGGTGAGTGTTTGACAATGTTCAGCATTCCGTCCATCACTTGTTGTTTTTTGCTTTGTTACCCTAAGTGGGAAGGGTATGCCCAGACGTGGGTCCCGTGCTTCCCATGCCACTGGATTCAAGCTAGCCTGGCTGATGAGGGGTGAAACCCCGAAACCGGTCCCAGGATGCTTGTTTCCGGTCCAGTGAGGACCTGGCTTGGCAGTTCGGTCTGGACTGTTCCCATGAGGAACAGGGTCAAGACTGATTTGCATATGGCTGGGTCCAAACTGGGGTGGCATGGTGTCCTGCCATTTGATAAAGTTTGTTTTGACCAATGACTTTGTGTTTCACCACTGCGCATATTAGTTGCTCAATGTTCACCAGTAGCACATGGTATGTTTTGTTCAGTTGAGCCGCCTATTGGCTTTGACATGGCATTAGCCATTGCTTTCTGTATTCAGTTTAGCCGCCTATGGGCTTTGACATTGCATTAGCCATTACATTCTGTATTCTGCCTATTGGCTTTGACATGCTGTATCCAGTCTAGCCGCCTATTGGCTTTGACATTGCATTCCTATTGGCTTTGACATGATGTATTCAATTTAGCTGCCTATTGACTTTGACATGCTATTAGATATTCTGCCTATTGGCTTTGACATGATATCATATATTACATTTTGTATTCAGCTCCGCTGCCTTTTGGCTTTGACATGATATTATACATTGCATTTTGTATTCAGCTCAGCTGCCTATGGGCTTTGACATGATATAAGACATTGTATTTTGTATTCAGCTTAGATGCCTATTGGCTTTGACATGACACTAGACATTGCATTTGATATTTAGGTTAGCTGCCTATTGCCTTTAACATGACATTGCATTTGATATTTAGGTTAGCTGCCCATTGCCTTTAACGTGGAGTTCTGTATTTTTCCAAGCTGTGTTTTTGCACCAGAGAACCAAGATGTTTTGCTCTCACAGTAGACTAGACCTGATAAGAGAGAGTACATGGGCGTCGTTTCTCTTCCCTTGAGCTTGGGAACAGGAGTAGTCTTGGAGACCTGGCCAGTCTCCAAAAGGCTTGCTCAGTTTCCCAGGTCTGAGAGGAGGGGGCACACCTTTGTAACGAATGTAACAGGCTGCAGAGAGTCAGATTCGAATCTGCCGGACCTCGTGCTGGAGCTTGGCGCCAGTTGCCAGCATCCTGTGTGGGTAGATGACACTCTTTCTCGCGGCTGACAGGGGTCTCAGCTTGCAGACCTTAGAAAGATGTAGCTGTAAATAGTTCCTACACGGTGAAGTATTTGTTTTGCTTTGCATTCAATATCTTATAAATATAACCTGCTGTGTATATTGCAAACTGATATATTTTGTTTGATTAACGCGGACTTGAAAGCTACTAATTCGTCATTCATTCATAAACATTGTGGTTGGGGAAGAATAAAATAACAATAAAAGTCTTCTTTGACCTCACAAGTGCATTTCTAGTGTGTTATGTTAGTGCTTAGAAACTAAATAAGAGGAAAGCACTACAATTGGTACCAGAAGTGGGGTCGGTCATTAAGAGGTGATTAAAGGGTTTGACGAGTTAGTAGATTTCTAAGTGCACACTTTAAAAGTGTAATTGTTTTTTGTTGTTTGGAGAATTACAGAAATTGTTTTCTGTTTGGAGAATCACAGTAGCACGGCAGACCATGTCTGAGAATACATGTGTTGATGAACTGCCTGATGGTGCTAAGAAAAACTGTGAATTGTTTTCTGTTTGGGGAATTACAGAAGAAAATACATGTGTAGATAAAATGCCTGATGTTGTTTTGAGAAATAATTCCCGTTGTATATATGTAGAAAACGTGTGTTTTGGAAGTAATGATGACAGAAAGGTCTGGATACCTTTATCTGCTTACAGAGAAATGCAGGAGAAATGTAGGAAGTTGGAACATGAAAATAGGAATTTACGTGAGCAAATTAGCCCGACTGAAAGTTATAAAAAGGCTGTTTTTGAAGAATCTTTCTTGTCCCATTCCAGTAATGAGGGGGTTAAGACAGCTCCGAGCTGCACTGAGTTTCCGTGTGAGCCAGGGTTTTTGGCAGCCAAAGTGCATTCCTTAACTGATAACACGGACGACGAGTTACCGTTGCAAAATGCACAAGTAAAACGAAGGATTTTAGAGCAAGACACCCCGAGTTTCATTAGCTTGTTTGATTTTTGGAAAAAGAATAGCCCTCATTTGAGAGAAATCCTAACACTTTTGTACATGGTCACTGTGAAAAATAATATGCAGCTGCGCGCTTGTGATTTGGCAAATGAAATAATGCAGACTTTAGGTTTCTGCGCAGTGCAAGAAGGAAAAACTGATGTACATGTAATTCAAGAACAAGGGAAGAAAATACTGCCCCTAGCTAGAATCATACAATGGATCTGGTACTTGCAAGACAGGGCTAGAGTACCACAGATAAAAGAATTATCAATGAAATTGTGTGCACCATTTGAATTCGTGTCTACTGAAGATAAAAAGCATGTTTGTTTTACTAATGATTCATTGACTGAAATGTTGCTTTCTGGCACAGTAGAAGGAACAGCGTTGTATAATGTGTGTCAGATTTTAAAGCAAGAGCTACGTGAGATGTGTCATTTTTATGCTGATTTTTGGTTCTTTGATAATGTTTTAGCACCTAACTGGTTCAATTACCTTGCAGATGTTAATGAGAAAAATGCAGAGAGAGAAGTGTTCACCCAGAATTCTGCCTTAGTGGGGATGGCTATGTGGGTGCCCCAGAAATGTGAAAAGGCCACTTACAGGTGGGCAGAGATGAGAGAGATGCCCATTCCCCTAGATTTGATAAAAACTGTGCAGCATGCACAAAAGCAATCTGTCATGCAAGCAGTCACAGAGCAGTTGGGGAGAGGAAAGTTACCAGAACAGAAATGGCAAATTGATCAGGTTTTAGGGAGAGTGATTGCTGCAAATTACCAAGGAAAAATCGAAATTATGCTGATACCTAGAAAAGAATCTGATTCATTCATACAAATTGGAGACAGAATGGCCCAACTTGGCAAAAATGCAGTGAATGGAGGTTTGGTAAAGAAGGAGTCTGCCCCAGCCCTTCTGACAGTGCAAGAAAAGGGAAGCTGTGGCGCAGCAGATAAAAACCTCAGTGCTGATGTGTGGGCTGAAGCCCCAAGTGATCCTCCAGAACCTGCAGTGAATATAACAAAGGGCCCCAAAAACGTCCTGCTGATTATAAAACAGGGAAAGAAAGAGGAAGGGTGCAGTTTAAATGAAAAATGTTATTTGCAAGAAAAGTCATACTTGTTTCTTTTGCAGATCCGACCACGTTTCGCCACTGTCCCTGAGTGTGCTGTGTGGTCCCCCTTCCGGTGTGTGCGTGTGGGGTCGGGGAAGGGACCGAATCCCCAACCTGAACCTGGCTGAGTAAAGTGCCAGCACCATGGATCCATTTTGCGCAAACTGCGCCTTCAGTTCAAGTTCAACTTGTTTGCTGTGTTTTTTTTTTTTCCCCTCTCGTATGGAACTCTGACTTTTGCTTATCTTCCAGAAAACCTTTCAGGTGGACCGTGCACCTTTACATGAGCAGAACTCATGCCACATCAAATTGCTAACACTGTTGAATTAGAGACTCATTCAGAAAAAAAAAAAAAAAAAAATTGCCCAGTCTTTTCTATGTAGATGTATCTGATGTGAAAGGTTATGAGATCAATGTGTTAATTCACTTCTATTGCTTTACAGGGATTGCTTTGATCATTGAAATTTGATTTGCTGATAATGTTTTTTTTTTTGTGCTGATGTTTTTTGTTTTTGGTTTGACACAAGAGATATGTGAAACAAAAATTCATTGGTCAAAGGGCGGAATGTCCTGCCATTTGATAAAGTTTGTTTTGACCAATGACTTTGTGTTTCACCACTGCGCATATTAGTTGCTCAATGTTCACCAGTAGCACATGGTATGTTTTGTTCAGTTGAGCCGCCTATTGGCTTTGACATGGCATTAGCCATTGCTTTCTGTATTCAGTTTAGCCGCCTATGGGCTTTGACATTGCATTAGCCATTACATTCTGTATTCTGCCTATTGGCTTTGACATGCTGTATCCAGTCTAGCCGCCTATTGGCTTTGACATTGCATTCCTATTGGCTTTGACATGATGTATTCAATTTAGCTGCCTATTGACTTTGACATGCTATTAGATATTCTGCCTATTGGCTTTGACATGATATCATATATTACATTTTGTATTCAGCTCCGCTGCCTTTTGGCTTTGACATGATATTATACATTGCATTTTGTATTCAGCTCAGCTGCCTATGGGCTTTGACATGATATAAGACATTGTATTTTGTATTCAGCTTAGATGCCTATTGGCTTTGACATGACACTAGACATTGCATTTGATATTTAGGTTAGCTGCCTATTGCCTTTAACATGACATTGCATTTGATATTTAGGTTAGCTGCCCATTGCCTTTAACGTGGAGTTCTGTATTTTTCCAAGCTGTGTTTTTGCACCAGAGAACCAAGATGTTTTGCTCTCACAGTAGACTAGACCTGATAAGAGAGAGTACATGGGCGTCGTTTCTCTTCCCTTGAGCTTGGGAACAGGAGTAGTCTTGGAGACCTGGCCAGTCTCCAAAAGGCTTGCTCAGTTTCCCAGGTCTGAGAGGAGGGGGCACACCTTTGTAACGAATGTAACAGGCTGCAGAGAGTCAGATTCGAATCTGCCGGACCTCGTGCTGGAGCTTGGCGCCAGTTGCCAGCATCCTGTGTGGGTAGATGACACTCTTTCTCGCGGCTGACAGGGGTCTCAGCTTGCAGACCTTAGAAAGATGTAGCTGTAAATAGTTCCTACACGGTGAAGTATTTGTTTTGCTTTGCATTCAATATCTTATAAATATAACCTGCTGTGTATATTGCAAACTGATATATTTTGTTTGATTAACGCGGACTTGAAAGCTACTAATTCGTCATTCATTCATAAACATTGTGGTTGGGGAAGAATAAAATAACAATAAAAGTCTTCTTTGACCTCACAAGTGCATTTCTAGTGTGTTATGTTAGTGCTTAGAAACTAAATAAGAGGAAAGCACTACACATGGTGAGCAAAAGAACGATGGATTAAACCCAGATCTATGACTGGGGGTGAGTGTTTGACAATGTTCAGCATTCCGTCCATCACTTGTTGTTTTTGCTTTGTTACCCTAAGTGGGAAGGGTATGCCCAGACATGGGTCCCGTGCTTCCCATGCCACTGGATTCAAGCTAGCCTGGCTGATGAGGGGTGAAACCCCGAAACCGGTCCCAGGATGCTTGTTTCCGGTCCAGTGAGGACCTGGCTTGGCAGTTCGGTCTGGACTGTTCCCATGAGGAACAGGGTCAAGACTGATTTGCATATGGCTGAGTCCAAACTGGGGTGGCATGGTGAGCAAAAGAACGATGGATTAAACCCAGATCTATGACTGGGGGTGAGTGTTTGACAATGTTCAGCATTCCGTCCATCACTTGTTGTTTTTGCTTTGTTACCCTAAGTGGGAAGGGTATGCCCAGACGTGGGTCCCGTGCTTCCCATGCCACTGGATTCAAGCTAGCCTGGCTGATGAGGGGTGAAACCCCGAAACCGGTCCCAGGATGCTTGTTTCCGGTCCAGTGAGGACCTGGCTTGGCAGTTCGGTCTGGACTGTTCCCATGAGGAACAGGGTCAAGACTGATTTGCATATGGCTGGGTCCAAACTGGGGTGGCATGGTGAGCAAAAGAACGATGGATTAAACCCAGATCTATGACTGGGTGTGCTGGTGATGGAAACACTGGCTGATGGTGAGGTGAATGGAGGTGTGAGGGTAGACGTCACAGGGAGGGAGGAGGGAGACGAGGAGGTGGGGGTCACAGAGGTGGTAGTGACTGTTGGCATGTCTGCATCGGAATGTTGCATGTGTGAATGTCTGCGTGATCTGTGGTGCTTATGTTTGGATGAGCTTCTCTTGGGTGTTGAGGTGTGTGCAGGCTGGTCTGATGGTGTGGGTGGGACAGGCAGAGGAACAGGAGACTGGGAGGAGGGAGTTAGTAGAGGGAGGCAGGAGACAGGGACAATGGCTGCCGTCAGTGCTGAGGCCAGAGCCTGGAACGATCGCTGATGGGCAGCCTGACCCGAATGAATGCCCTCCAGGTACGCATTGCTGCGATGAACCTCCCTCTCCACCCCCTGGATGGCATTCAAAAGGGTAGTCTGCCCAACAATGAGCGTTCGGAGGAGGTCAATGACCTCCTCACTGAGGGCAGCGGGGGTAACAGGGGCAGGGCCTGAGGTGCCTGGGGCGAAGGAGATGCCCGGCTTCCTGGCAGAGCGGGCACGGGGCGAACGCTGAGGGGCTGCTGGGAGGGTGGAGATGGTGCGCTGGGTGGCGGTTGTACCTGTAATGGCGGGGGGCACGGATGGTGCCACCCCCGCAAGGGAGCCCCCTTCCGAGGACGTGTCCGTGTCGCTGCAGGGTCCAGTAGTCCCCGTCGTGGAGCTCCCCTCGCCCTCCGTCTCACTGGTCCAGTCAGACTCTGTGGCATGGCCCTCCTGGGCCATGTGAGATGCAGCTCCCTCCTGCCCCGATGCCACTTCTCCTCCGCCTGATGATGCTGATGCACACAAGCACAGAAAGACAAACAAAAAGGGGGGGGGGAGAGAGAAATAAAGGGATATTGAGTACATGGATCTCCGGTACAGTTAGCGGACATGACAGACACAGATGCCCCCTGCACTAAGTTGCGCACTTGGGGTCCGCTACGCATTCCGTGGAACATGCCCTACACGCCTAGAGTTGACAACTGCACCCATGGATGACACGGCCCAGGGATGGCTGTACTGACAAACTACTGAGGGTGGTGGCTGGGGACACAGGGGCTTACGGGGGTGCCCAGCCTACAGATATCGCCCTGGCCTAGGGGGACCCCCAGCCCTCCTCCCCCACCCAGACACCTCCACTGCGCGACAACAGAGTAGATAATGCTTGTACTCACCCCCTTGTGTCTGCTGTGCTGCCCTCACGCGCCCATCCAAATCAGGGTAGGCCACCGCCAGGATCCGGAACATCAGGGGGCTCAGTTGACGGCAGGCACCCCGCCTACGTTGGGAGGCCATCCCCAGCAGAGACTCGGCGGTCTTCTTGGTCCCGCGGCGGATGTCCTCCCACCTCTTGCGGCAGTGGGTGCCCCGTCGATGGTGGACCCCCAGGGTCCGGACTTCCTTGGCGATGGCACGCCAAATCCCGATCTTCTCATGGGCGCGGACCTATGTGACACGTACAGGGAGGGAGAAATACCACGTTCAAGTTTGTCAGCATTTTCCTTGCCAGTGGCCCAACGCCCCCCATCCCCGCCAGGCCCCCCGCCATGCCCCCCGCCAGGCCCAACATGCCCCCCATCCCCGCCATGCCCCCCGCCAGGCCCAACATGCCCCCCATCCCCGCCAGGCCCCCCGCCAGGCCCAACATGCCCCCCATCCCCGCCATGCCCCCCGCCAGGCCCAACATGCCCCCCATCCCCGCCAGGCCCCCCGCCATGCCCCCCGCCAGGCCCAACATGCCCCCCATCCCCGCCAGGCCCCCCGCCATGCCCCCCGCCAGGCCCAACATGCCCCCCATCCCCGCCAGGCCCCCGCCAGGCCCAACATGCCCCCCATCCCCGCCAGGCCCCCCGCCATGCCCCCCGCCAGGCCCAACATGCCCCCCATCCCCGCCAGGCCCCCCGCCAGGCCCAACATGCCCCCCATCCCCGCCATGCCCCCCGCCATGCCCCCGCCAGGCCCAACATGCCCCCCATCCCCGCCAGGCCCCCCGCCATGCCCCCGCCAGGCCCAACATGCCCCCCATCCCCGCCAGGCCCCCCGCCATGCCCCCCGCCAGGCCCAACATGCCCCCCATCCCCGCCAGGCCCCCCGCCATGCCCCCCGCCAGGCCCAACATGCCCCCCATCCCCGCCAGGCCCCCCGCCAGGCCCCCAAGCCAGCCAGTGGCCCCAAATCCAGATTGAATTAAACTCACTTGTTGGTCTGGAGGACCGTAGAGTAGCGCATACTGGGGGAGGACCCCATCCACAAGTTTCTCCAACTCCTCTCCAGTGAAGGCAGGGGCCCTTTCCCAGGCGCAGCAGCCATTGTCCCTTCCAGACCGAGGTCACAGCAACACTTGCAGTATAGGTCCTCTCCTGTGAAAGTTCAAGTCGCAAGTGGATAAGTAGATAGAAAATGGCGGTCACGTCCGCGGCGGTGCGTACCGCGTCGGTGCGTCCCGCCACCGCCGGCGCCCTTCGCCATTGGCTCCTGAAACCCATAGGCTTCAATGTTAACCAATGCGGCTTCGCGCCGCGGTCTTCGCCCGCCGCCCGCCGCGGTGTGCCACGCCAGCGCATTGACCTCACATCCCATTGTCACACTTCACAGGTCAGGCAGCCGCCATTTCCAGGGCCCACATGGCTCAATTTCAACTGCGTCACACAGGCCTAGGCCTTGCATAGCCACTCAGACACGCCATTCACTGCATAGAGAATCGTTTACTGTGCTAGCTGTGAGTACGTACCTGTGGGTTGCTTGACTGTGTGCTCCATGTTGTCCTTCCTAGGCACCGTCCGCTGGGTTTGGCGAGGAGACGGATGAATCCTCCCGTGTACCGACCGCTGGTGGACCTGTCGACAATGGAAGAACGCCACATTATCCTGACCTACCGTCTTAACCGTGCCACTATCCATGAACTGTGTGCCCAGCTGGAGCCCGACCTGATGTCCCCCATCCGCCAACCCACAGGGATTCCCCCTCTGGTGCAGGTCATGTCAGTACTCCATTTCTTGGCAAGTGGGTCATTTCAGACAACAGTGGGAATTGCTTCTGGGATGTCTCAGCCCATGTTTTCGAAGGTGTTATCCAGAGTGTTGTCTGCCCTGATGAAATCCGTGAGGAGCTACATCATTTTCCCTGAGGTGGGCGAATTGGCTACAGTGAAGGGTGATTTCTACGCCCTTGGACATATTCCCAACGTCATTGGTGCCATTGATGGGACCCATGTGGCTTTGGTTCCCCCAAGAGACAGGGAGCAGGTGTACAGGAACAGAAAAAATTACCATTCAATGAACATCCAGGTGGTGTGTTTGGCTGACCAGTACATCTCGCATGTAAATGCCAAATTCCCAGGGTCAGTGCATGACGCCTACATCCTAAGGAATAGCAGCATCCCTTACGTGATGGAACAGCTACAGAGACACCGTGTATGGCTAGTGGGGGACTCTGGGTACCCCAACCTGTCGTGGCTACTGACCCCAGTAAGGAATCCCCGGACCAGGGCAGAGGAACGGTACAATGAGGCCCATGGGCGTACTAGGAGGGTGATCGAACGCACCTTTGGCCTCCTAAAGGCCAGGTTTAGGTGCCTGCATATGACAGGTGGATCCCTAATGTACTCACCTAAGAAGGTGTGTCACATCATCGTGGCCTGCTGCATGCTTCACAACCTGGCTTTGCACCGCCAGGTGCCTTTCCTGCAGGAGGATGGTCGAGACGGTGGTGTTGTGGCAGCGGTGGAACCTGAGGAGAGTGACGAGGAGGAAGACGACGGGGCTGAAACAGACAACAGGGACAGAATCATTGAACAGTACTTCCAATAGGACACAGGTAACATTTCAAAGATAATTTAGTAAATGTGAACTACTCTCCTGCATCTCTGCTGCCTGTCTATTTGCCCCAGTGTATGATGACTGAGTTTTGGCTTTTCCCTCCCTATTTCAGATCTGGGGTCCCCACTACGAGTCCTGTGCTTCGTTTCCCCATGGACTACAGCTTTGTGGCAGCTGTTTGTTGACTTCACCATGTACAAGGACATATTTGCACTGTCATGTCAATTACAATATATTGAAATCACAGCCAGACTCCAGATAGTTTTGTGCAAAATAGGTGTTTATTTAAGTGCTCAAAATGGGATGGGTGGTTTCAAGTGGGTGGGGGCTATGGTGAAGGAATGTCCATGGCAGAGTCCAGAGTAACAGTCACACAGGTGCATTGTCCAGAGGCCTGTGGAGAGATGGAGCATGGGCAGTTCAAGGATGGACAGGGTGACAATGTGGGACAGTGGGATGACATCAGGTGGTATCCATTGCTGGCGGGGGTCTTGACATACTTCTCTGTCTTCTTGCGAGATCTCAGGGCCCTCTTGCAGGGTGGTTCTTCTCCTGCAGGAGGTGGGGGTCTGGTGGGCTGCTGCTGTGCGGGGGCCTCCTGTCCACTAGCGCCGGCGGAGGTGGTTGGCTGTTCTTGGTCCAGGCTAGTGGCAGGGGCCCTTGGGTGTTGTTGAGTGTCCGCCCTGGTGTTGACGAGGTCCTGCAGCAGCCCTACCATGGTAACCAGGGTGGTGTTGATGGCTCTGATGTCCTCCCTGTACCCCCGATAGTGTTCCTCCTGCAGTACCTGGATCTCCTGGAACCGGGCCAGTACCGTCGCCATCGTCTCCTGGGAGCGGTTGTATGCTCCCATGATGGTGGTGAGGACCTCGTGGAGAGTGGGTTCCCTGGGCCCGTCCCCCCCCTGTCGCACAGCTGCCCACCGAGTTGCCCTGTTTCCCTGGGCCTCTGCCCCCTGGCCGGTGTGCCCACTACCACTGCCCCCAGGTCCCTGTTGTTGTTGGGGTGGTGGGTTATCCTGGGTGCCCTGTAGTGGTAGACACACCGCAGATTGACGCGCCCTGGAGACAGAGGCATGGGCCCGCTGGGTGGGAGCTGTGCTGGTGTTCCCAGAGGGGTTTGGGTCTGTAGTGGCCTGGGCCTGTGTGAGGGGAACCGACTGTCCAGAGGTCCCCGATGGTCCGGGCTGGTCATCGGTGTCCAGGTCGACAGAGCTGCTGTCATCGCTGACGGCCTCTTGGGTGGGGGGTGTGGAGAATTCTGGCCCCTCTGCCGCGGTGTGTTGACGGTCGGGTCCTTCAGGGGTATAGAGGTATGGTTATAGTTTCAATGTGTGGCATATGGGTGTATCTATGGGTTCTCGTGTCCCCAAGTGCTGGCATTCGTGTGTGGGGGCTTTGGTGAGGGTGGCTTGTGGGGGGGATGTGTATATGCATTGGGCATGCTTTGGTGATGGGTGTCCATGCTTAGTGGACGCATGCAGGCCTAGGTTTTGGGATGTGTGGGTTGTGATGGTGAGACATTGTGCGGGGAATAGGTGTGCTGGGGGTGGGGGTGAGGATGGTGGTGGGGGTGGGGGTGAGGGTGGGGTTCGAGGATGGGGGTGAGGGTTGGGGTATGATTTGGCATGCAGGTGGGGGGGAAGCAGTATTGAAGCTTCAACTTACCAGTATCCATTCCTCCGCCGACTCCTGCGAGGCCGTCAGGATGCAGGATGTTCAAGACTTCCTCCTCCCATGATGTGAATTGTGGGGGTTGAGGTGGGGGTCCTCCGCCAGTCTTCTGCACGGCGATGTTGTGCCTGGATACCATGGAACGCACCTTCCCCCGTAGGTCGTTCCATCGCTTCCTGATGTCTTCCCGATTTCTGGGGTGCTGTCCCACAGCGTTGACCCTGTCGACAATCCTCTGCCATAGCTCCGTCCTCCGGGCAATGCTGGTGTATTGTATCTGTGTGCCGAACAGCTGGGGCTCTACCCGGACGATTTCCTCCACCATGACCCTGAGTTCTTCGTCTGTGAAGCGGGGTTGTCTTTGGGGTGCCATGGGGTGGTGTGTATGATGTGTGGGGTGGAGTATGTGTAGTTAAGTGTGTTGAGTGTGGTGGTGTGTGTTGTTTTGTGTGTGGATAGTGTGTGGGTGATGGTGTTGAGTGGCTGTGGCTGTTAGTTTGTGGATGCTGGTGTCTCGCTCTGGCCTTCTTTCAGAATTTTTTTGCGTAGGGGTTTGTGGGTGATGTGGGTGGGTGTTTTATATTGTATTGTGTGTGTGGGAGTGGTGTGTGTATGTATATCAGGTGTGTGGGATTCAAATCGTCCAATGTGGCTGAGTTTTGTTCGTTTGTGTGTATTCTGACCGCGGCGGTGTGTCCCGCCAATGGAATACCGCGTTTGAATGACCGCCGCGTGGATTCGTGGGTCGTAATGGCATGGGCGTATTTCTGTTGGCGTGGCGGTGGAGGTTTTGTCACCTCCACCTTTCCGCCGACCGCTGGTCTGGCGGTCGGTTGTGGCTGTCGGATTTTCGGAGGTTTGCCTTCTGCGGGTCAGAATGACCGTGGCGGGTTTCCGCGGCCGCGGCGGTGTTATGGCGGTCTTCTGACCGGCGGTAAGTGCATTTTACCGCCGGGGTCAGAATGACCCCCTAAGTCCGAAGGTAAAATGTTTACCGGGACCTCCCAGCCAGCATATCCGAGGAGGGCTCCAAGGATGTCGGATCAAGATCCAGGTTTACCCCGGTCGAAGGATTCCACTGAGGATTCCCGCGACGCGTATCCGGAGAAGAGTTCCAGGAGGTCGGATTGGACTGGCAGGTTCGTCCCGCTGAAGAAAATCTTCAAAAAAAAGACTAAGGGGTTCATTACAACATTGGCGGTAAAAGCCACTTACCGCCGTGCAGAAGACCGCCAACACACCGCCGCGGCCTCAGAATTCCGCCACGGTCATTATGACCCACAGCTCGGAATCCACCAAAATTTAGACACCCACACAAGTCCGCCACACCAAATGTCAGTGATAAACTGGCGAAAACAAAACCTCCACCGTCACGCCAACAGGAATACGCCCACACTATCACGACCCACGAATCCACGCAGCGGTCTTTCAACCGCACTATTCCATTGGCGGTACACACCGCCACGCTCAAAATACACACACTCTTACAAAACACAGCCACATTGGACAATTCGAAACACACACACCTGATACACATACACACACCACTCCCACACACCCAATACAATATAAAACACCCACCCACATCTCCCACAAACTCCTACTACCAAAAATTCCAAAAGAAGGCCAGAGAGAGACACCACAATCTACAAACAAGCATCCACAGGCACTCAACACCATCATTCACACAACATCCAAACAGCTCACACAACACACCACTAAATATCACCCCACACATCACAACACACACCAACCCACACATCACCCACACCACCCCATGGCACGGCAAAGACACCCCAGGTTCTCTGAGGAGGAGCTCAGGGTCATGGTGGAGGAAATCATCCGGGTAGAACCACAGCTATTCGGATCACAGGTGCAGCACACCTCCATAGCTAGGAAGATGGAGCTATGGCGAAGAATAGTGGACAGGGTCAACGCAGTGGGACAGCACCCAAGAAATAGGGATGACATCAGGAAGAGGTGGAACGACCTACGGGGGAAGGTGCGTTCCGTGGTCTCAAGACACCACATCGCGGTACAGAGGATTGGCGGCGGACCCCCACCTCCTCCCCTACAACTAACAACATGGGAGGAGCAAGTCTTGGCTATTCTGCATCCTGAGGGCCTCACAGGAGTAGCTGGAGGAGTGGACTCTGTTAAGGCAAATCTTTACTACTATATCCCCCACCCTACCTGAATGCCATCACATACCCCCACCCTCGCCCTCACCCCCATCACTCCAACTCCTCACAAATGTCCCAATATCACAAACCACCCATCCCAACACCAAGCCCTGCATGCAACAACAAAGCTTGGACACCCATCACCAATGCATGGCCACTGCACATACCCATACACCCCCCTAAACCATCATCACACAAGGTCCCACACAGGAATGCAAGCACTGGGGTACACGGTCACCCACCCATTGCACACCATGGCACACACAGATGCAATAATCATGCTTTTACACCCCTGCAGGACCCCTTCCCAACATTACCGGACAGGAGGGCTCAGACATGTCCACTCCACCAACAGAAGAGGCCCACAGTGATGACAGCAGCTCTGTCCAACTGGATCTAGACGACCAGCCCGGCCCATATGGGACCTCGGGACAGTCGGTTCCCCTGACACAGTCACAGGCCACCACCGAGCTTCCCCCCTCTGGAAACACCAGCACAGCACCCACCCAGCGGGCCCATACCTCTGTCCCCAGGACACGACAATCAGCAGTGTGTCCACCGCTACAGGGAACCCAGGCGAACCCAGGCTCACCCACCACCCCAACAACAACAGGGACCTGGGGGCAATGGCAGTGGGCACACGGTTCAGGGGACAGAGGCCCAGGGAAACAGGGGAACTGGGAGGGCTGCTGTGCAACAGGGGGAGGACAGGCCCAGGGAACCCACTCTCCATGAGGCCCTCTCCAACATCATGGGAGCGTACCATCATTCCCAGGAGACTATGGCAACGGTACTGGCCAAGTTTCAGGAGACCCAGCGGCTGCAGGAGGAACAGTATTTGGGATTCAGGGAGGAACTCAGATCCATAAATTCCACCCTGGGCACCATCGTAGGGGTGCTGAAGGAAGTCCTCAACACCAGGAGGGACACTGTGGCACAACAAGGGGCCCCTGACACTAGCCTGGACGATGAACTGCCCATCACCTCCGCCGGTGCTAGTGGACAGAAGGCACCGCCACAGGACCACCACACCAGCACCCCACCCCCTGCAGATGGAGAACCACCCCGCAAACGGTCCCTGAGATCCAGGACAAAGACAGAGAACGATGCCAAGACCCCCGCCAAGAAATGAGACCACCCTGATTGTCATCCTTTTGTCCCACTTTGTCACCCTGTCGATCCTCAAACTGCCCCAGCTCCACTTCCTATGCCCCTTTGGACAATGCACCTGTGAGATTAATAGACTGGACTCTGCCATGGACATTCCTCCACCATTACCCCTCACCATTTTACAACCCCCTCCAATATTGAGCACTTAAATGAACATCCTTAAAGCACAAAACAATCTGGAGTCTGTCTGTGATTTCGAATTAGTGTATTAGCAATTACAGTGACAAAATGCTCTTTCAAATGTAATGTCAACATACCTATGTCACACAGCTCTAGTCCATGAGGAAAAGGACAGACAGTAGAGAGGTAGTAGTGTTAAAGTACATGTAGCAGGCAGGTTTGTCTTCTTACCTGTGTCTCACTGGAAGTATTGCAGGATCACCGAGTTCCTGTTGTCGATGTCCTCTTCTTCTGCTTCCTCGTCTTCACTGTCCACAGGCTCCACAGCTGCCACAACACCTCCATCTGGACCATCCTCCTGCAGAAAAGGCACACGTCGTCGCAAAGCCAAGTTGTGAAGCATTCAGCAGGCCACGATTATCTGGCACACCTTCTTTGGTGAGTAGAATAGGGAACCACCTGTCATATGTAGGCACCGGAACCTGGCCTTCGGGAGGCCGAAGTTCCGCTCAATAATCCTCCTAGTTTGCCCATGGGCCTCATTGTAGCATTCCTCTGCCCTTGTCCTGGGATTCCTCACTGGGGTCAGTAGCCATGACAGGTTGGGGTAACCAGAGTCACCTGCAATTAGCGAGGGACAACTGTTAGACACACACTAACTCTTAGGGATATCCCCAGACCCAGACAGCTATTCCCACTGATTTGGTTCCAGGTGCTCACCTAATAGCCACACACAGTGCCTCTGGAGTTGCCCCATCACATAAGGGATGCTGCTATTCCACAGGATGTAAGCGTCATGCACTGAGCCAGGGAATTTGGCATACACATGGGAGATGTACTGGTTTGCCAAACACACCATCTGCATATTCATCGAATGGTAACTCTTCCGGTTTCTGTACACCTGTTCACTCCTGCGGGCGGGGACCAAGGCCACATGTGTCCAATCAATGGCACCTATGTTGTTGGGGATATGTCCCAGGGCATAGAAGTCACCTTTCACTGTAGGCAAATCCTCCACCTGAGGGAAAATGATGTAGCTCCGCATGTGTTTCAGCAGGGCAGACAACTCTCTGGACAACACGTTGGAAAACATAGGCTGGGACATCCCTGATGCTATGGCCACTGTTGTTTGAAATGACCCACTTGCTAGGAAATGGAGTACTGACAGCACCTGCACTTGAGGGGGAATTCCTGTGGGATGGTGGATAGCCGACATAAGGTCTGGCTCCAACTGGGCACACAGTTCCAGGATTGTGGCACGATTAAGCCTGTAGGTGATGATTACATGTCTTTCCTCCATTGTCGACAGGTCCACCAGCAGTCTGTACACCGGAGGATGCCGCCATCTCCTCACATGCCCCAGCGGACGGTGCCTATGGAGGAGACCAGCGAGCACAAAATCAACCTACTCTGAGGTACGTAAACACAGCTTACTCAGAAAACTATTCATAAACCGAAATTTGCCTGTATGAGTGTTGAGCCAAGGACTAGGTATGTGTGACGCAGTTAAAAATAAAGCCATGTTGGCCCCTGAAATGGCGGCTGCCTGACCTGTAAAGTGGGACAATGGGATATGAGGTAACTGCGCTGGCGTTGTAACCGTCGCGGTAGGCGGTCGAAGACCGCGGCGCAATTCTGCATTGGTTAACATTGGACCCTATGGGTCCCAGGAACCAATGACGATGTATGCTGGCGGTGACAGTACGCACCGCCGCAGACGTGACCGCCATTTTCTATCTGTTCAATCACTCGATACCTGATCTTTGACAGGAGAGGACCTACACTGCAAGTGCTGCTGTGACCTCAGTCTGGAAGAGACAATGGCTCGTGCGTCTGGGGAAAGGGCCCCTGCCTTCACATCGGAGTAGTTGGAGAAACTCGTGGATGGGGTCCTCCCCCAGTACACGCTACTCTACGGTCCTCCAGACAAACAGGTAAGTACACTGGGGGCACGCTGTATAGGCAATGCCTGTGTGGAGTGGTGTGGATGAAAGATAGGGGGGGGAGAATGAGGTGTGCATGAAACGATGGTTGGTAATAACTTCTCTTTTTCCCCTGTACAATTCCTATAGGTCAGCGCCCACCAGAAGAAGGATATTTGGCGTGCCATCGCCAAGGACGAACAGACCCTGGGGGTCTACCACAGACAGAGCACCCACTGCTGGAAAAGATGGGAGGACATTCGCCGCTGGAGCAAGAAGACGGCGGAGGCCCAGCTGGGGATGGCCACCCAACGTGGGAGGGGTGCCTGTGGTACTGAAAATTCTGGACCCGTGTTATAAACATCGTCGTATCACAACGATTTTGGTATCAGCAGACCGAGAATGATTAAGAATATTATGCACAAGCATTGTATTCATATTCGGGTAACGAAATCACCCGAATATCAGAGTTTCCGTCCTGAACCCTCGTGTTCCATTTAAACGACAGCCATTTTGTGATTGCCCTCACATAGGCCAATGTCTAATGCTGAAAACGAGTCTGAAGGACACATACATCTTTGCTGACTCCTCTGTGACCTGGGCAAGCTGACTCCACTGCCTGAAGCCAAACCTGTTCGGCCAGTTTCTTTCCCAGTGGCCGAATGAGATTAGTATCAAGGGTCAACACATCATAAAACCTTTCATCACACACAAACCATGCCTAATCTTACACACACCTGTCCCTGTTTCTTTCTTTATGACTTGCTTTACAAGGAGGAGGTGCCTGTTTATATTGGGGGTCCGTTGATATCTGATGAAAGTACTGAGCCTTGCCGGGTAATTGATTGAGGGCTGGACAAACTGAAATATGGGCTTGTCATCATAACCCTGCTATTTCTTTGTAGTGAAAATATGTGAATGGTCAACTGTAAAATAAGGAATGTTTGCCCAAAGCATAATATTTTGTATAAAAGAGAAGGTTAGCTTTGCAAGAGGAGCAGTCTCCTGAGAATATACACTGTGTTGTACTTCTAGGATACCTGTTACTGGCTGCAGCCAATAAACAAGATCTTTGACTTCACCAAGAAGACTCTGTGTTTCTGTAGTCTGAAACAGGAAGGACTCGAAGTCTTAGGGTGTGTTCCCTGGCACCACTGGGTTCTGAAAAACCCAGTACTTCAGTTGGCGCCCAACGTGGGGCGATTTCAGCGGTACCAGTCCAAGCCAGAGGTTCGTGAGGAGCTTCGTGTGAAAATTCTGAAGGGAGGCCGTCACTTCATCGACCCCTGTATGTCGACGTGGTCCGAAAGTCTTTGATGCGAGGTTCCCCGCTTCCCGACGGCTACAAAGGACTGCTGCCCTGACTATCGCCCTGTTTTGGACCCTTGATGATTTGGTAGAGCGAAACGATAAACGAGTCTTCTGGTGACGTCATCGATACCTCAGTTAAGTATAAGTGGAGCGTCTCCCAGTCCTTAGTTTGGTTCTTAGTTTGGTTCTTAGTTTGGTATCCCCTTGGGATCTTTGATTTGGAACTTGCAAGTACCAAAGCCGAGGGATTCGTGTATTCACAAGACTATCGTATTCGATAATCCTTTGAAGTTTGAAGCTAGACTAGAGAGCGAAGATGCCTGGTCTTAGCAGACATGGAAATTTGTTTTGTCTTGGTTATAATAGGGATTCCCGATTGGAGGACTCGTGTCCGGTTCCTCCGATTGGAACTCCAACCTATGAACTATATGTGAAACATGGCATAGGCCCCCTCACATATAATGAAGTATGGATCCGATACACCAGGAAAGATGGTGTTTTAAAATGGCCCCAATATGGTAGTTTTGACACAGAGATTCTGAATAATCTGGAGGTTAAACTTTTCAAGAAGAAAGCCCGGCCGGCGATGTTTGACTCTTTCCACCTATGGCGTAAGGAAGCCAAACAGAAGGAAATTAAATTAGCAAAGAGAAATAAGAGGGAAGAGGGTATCTCGATAATGCAAGCTGCCATGCAGTTTAAAGATGATGAAGAAGAACAGATGAATGAGCAGTTGCACAGGCAACGTAAATTGGTGACCGATAAATGTTATCCAGTTTTTCTGCTTCTTCAGCAAGATGCAGCAAAAGAACTTGAGAAAGATCCTTTAATGTCACACTTGTTGAGTTCGCCACCCCCTTATGCGCAGAATGCTACAGCACCTCCGCAACCTTTAGCTGTGCAACCTCCGGTTATTGTGCCTCAGGTTCTTCCACAGCCGCCAGCTCCTCTTCAGTTGGCTCCTATTACTATGGCGCAGCCCCTTCAAGGGCCGCCGACTTCGCTACCTGCTCCATCTGTACCTCCTGCGACTTTATGTACTACATCGACTGCCTCTTCTGGTGTTCTTCCTGATACTGCCTCTGCGTCTGCTTCTGCGTCTGCCTTGCCTCCCTCTGTTTTTCCTCCTGTTCTTTCATCAACTTCTCCTTCTGTCCGACAGAGAATGACAGATACTGTTGCCAGCCTTATATTTCCTCTCTTTGGGTCGTCTGGTGTGACCCCAGATTCGGAGCATAAACAGTCGCGTAGTCAACTGCCTAATTCTCAAGAGAGAGAAATGTTGGACCGTATGGCGCGTAAAAGGGTTGTTTACCCTTTAAGATACGATGTAGAGTCTGTTATGGATGTCTTCCGTCAATGGGGAGCACCGAAACAAAGATATGTTTTTGAGAAAATGTGTGCTTTCCTTTGTGAGGAATTGGAGGATAATGATTTGGAAACAAATCCGCCTGATTTGTGCCGTGTACGGTTTGAGTTTCAAAAAGGCACAATTGTGGGTCCCGATGTTGAGAAAGCAGTTGCGACGTTGTTGTCCTTTAGGAATAAGGATCCCTCTCAGTCATTGTTCCAACATGACTCCTCTGTTAAAAAAAAGGTGCGACAGTACCCAATGAGAGAAGTCCCTCCGGTATGGAAGGACGCCGTTGCGGCTGATGTTGCTAATCAAATTGATGCTGTCCCAGCTCATTTTCAGCGTGTTTGGGTACATGTTCCGTGGAAGCGAGCTGAAGTTTTAGCCCTTAAGCAGACTTTGCCTGATCCCCGTAAAAACCCTGCAGGGCATTATAAGGAATTATCACAGACTGCAGACTCATGCATTATGAATTTAGCCGACATAGACATGTTATTTGGGAATGTTGTTCCACAGCCTTTGTGGGGATTGATTCGCCATACAGATCATGCGCAAGAGTTAGGTGACTCATGGGCTAATATTAGTGCTGCAAATGATAGACAAGTTGGTGGTGCCAAGCCTGAGCCTTTGGTAGCAGAACTGCCTGCTAGGATCATTACTTACATGAAGACTTTAATGCCTGCGATGCGTGTGAATTGGGATAAATTGTCTGCGTGTAAGCAGAAGAAAGATGAAACAGTGTCTGATTTCTTCACCAGGTTTGAGGAAACGTTTATCGACCACAGTGGTCAAGATATGAGTACAGAAGGTGGTCAACGGTTGTTCGTCGACAAATTTGTGCACAATTTGCTTGCCGAGCTGTGTAAGAAATTGAAGGATTCAGAGAGTTCTTGGGCCGTTTCTTCTTCAGCACAAATATTGGCTACTGCACAGTACTACGAAAATAGGGATAAAGATGAGAAGGATAGAGCGGACAAGAAAACTAAAGAATTAAAGACGAAGGTTCTTTTACAACAGGCGTATCCGCCACGTGGTGGTCAGAGTAACTATCAGCAACCTCAACAGTTCCAGAGAAACTCGCAAAGGTTCGAGTTTTCTCAACCACGTGTTCCTGTAGGTCCCAATCAGTGTTCATATTGTAAAGAAGAGGGTCATTTCAAGTATAGTTGTCCTATTTTGTTACAGCGTACGAATGGTGCTTCTGGCGCAAGGGGTCGAGGTGTTCAACAAACTCCTAGAGGTAGAGGACGTGGAAGTTTCCCCCAGAACATGCGTTCCTTTCCGTCTCAAAACTCAATGAATAGTTTTGACCAGCAACATAACGCGTCTGGTAGGACGGCTCAGTACTATTCTGACGACTACTATGCAGAAGATGAGAACTTGGAAGGTAATAATTGCTAGGACAGCCATAGACGAAGAGAGGGAGTTTTTTTTGTTCCAGTAGATTAGAATGGACCTTATGTTAAGGTGATTACCTCAGGTGTGTCGGAGCCTTTTCTGTTGGATACTGGTGCTACAAAGAGTTCTATTATGCACTCAAAACTCCCTGGCGCACCTTTGTCTGGCGAGATGAATGTTTCAGTAGGTTTTTCTGGCGCCCCGGTTAGGAACCCGATTTCTAGTCCTATGCCCCTTTCTGTTGGACCTTCTGAATTGGAAGCACCCCTTATTCTGACGACAGGTTGTGGTGAAAACTTGTTAGGATTGGATTTGTTGAAAAGATTGTATGCAACATTATATTGTTCTCCTTCGGGAGTACAACTTACACTGGGTAGGAAATTGGTCTCTCCAATGTATTTGTCGAAGGATAAACTTCCGACCGAATTGTCGTTTCTTCCTGATACCATTTGGGCTACTGGTCCTAATGATGTGGGTCTTTTGGAAATACCGCCTTATGTTGTGACATTGAAAGCCAATGTTAAATTACCACGCATTCAACAATACAAGATCTCTAGTGAAGGTGAAAAGGCGTTGCTAGCGATCATTTATGATTTAATTGAAAAAGATGTAATTGAAGAGACAAGAGGCAACGTTTGTAATAGTCCTGTTTTGCCTGTTTTGAAACGTACTGACCCCTCTAAGCCACCTATTTACAGGCTCGTGATTGATCTTAGAGAAGTAAATAAAATAGTTGTGCCACAGTTTCTAGTTGTTCCTAATATCACTGCCCTATTGACTATGATTCCAGCTTCCGCCACCTGGTTCTCGGTGATTGACTTAAAGAATGCTTTCTTCAGCATCCCGATTGCAGAGGAGAGCAGGGATATTTTTGGCTTTAGTTTAGGAGGCCGAAGTTTCCGCTTCAAACGCGCTCCACAAGGCAACTGTGAAAGTCCATCAATATATAGTCAGGCTTTAAAAACACAGCTTGATGCAATTGTTTTACCTGACGGCGCTACCCTTATTCAGTACGTCGATGATTTGCTAGTCGCTACAGATACTGAAGAGATTTGTAAAGAAGCCACCTTGTCGTTGTTGCGTCATTTGTCTGATTTACATCACAAGGTGTCCCTTTCAAAACTGCAATATTGTCGACAAGAAGTGACCTACTTAGGTCATCTCTTATCGAAGGAGGGAAGGAAACTGACCTCAGAAAGAATTCAGGCAATTGCAAAATTGAGTGTGCCAAGGACACAGAGAGAAGTACGTGCTTTCTTGGGCATTACATCATACTGCAGACAATGGATACCAAATTTTTCTTTGCTGGCCAAACCTTTGGTAGCATTGACCTATAAAGATACACCGAACCCCGTTCCATGGTCTGAAGATTGTCAGAAAAGTTTTTCCGAATTGCGTAATGCATTGTGTTCGGCTCCTGTGTTGGGTACCCCCGACTACAGTAAGCCCTTTACACTGTATGTCCATGAGAAAGAGGGTTGTGCATTGTCATGGCTGACACAGTCTTTTGGAGACAAGCAGCGCCCATGCGCATATTTTTCGTCAACTTTGGATCCGGTAGCTAAAGCATTGCCGAGTTGCTTGAGAGCCACAGCGGCCGCAGCTGTTTCTATTCGACAGTCTGCTGGGTTAGTGATGAATAATATGTTGATTGTGATGGTTCCACATGCAGTGGACACGTTGTTAAACAGGACCAAGACACAGCATTTAACTAGTGCTCGATTGTCAGGTTACGAGTTGACACTGTTAGCGAGTCATGTGCACATAATGAGGTGCAATAGGTTGAATCCAGCCACGTTATTGCCGATTTCAGTAGAGACAGATGATGTTGAACAACATGATTGTTTCCTTAGGACAGAAGAAGAAACGAAAGGGAGAGTAGATCTTAAAGATACTCCTCTTGTAAAGTGTGATGGTACCTTATGGGTGGATGGTTCATGCTTCAAGCTTCCGAATGGTGATACGACTGCAGCATATGCTGTCACAACTTTGCATACGATTGTTGAAGCTGCACATATACCACATAATTCAGCTCAAGCAGCAGAGCTGATTGCACTTACGAGAGCGTGTGTGTTATCGAAAGGAATGAAAGTGACCATATATACCGACAGCCAGTATGCGTTTGGTGTGGCCCATAGTTTTGGACGATTGTGGAAAGAACGTGGGTTCCTGACTTCGCATTGAGCTAAAATTCAGCATGGTCAGTTGGTGAATGAGCTTCTTGAGTCACTGACCTTGCCATTACAAGTTGCGATTGTGAAATGCAGTGCACACAAGAAGGTTACTGATGATGTCGGTCGTGGCAATGCATTTTCTGACGAAATCGCAAAAGAAACAGCAAAAGATGTGATGAATCGAATGTATGTTGCAGGCCCCGCAAGATGGGTTGGTGACGTTGAAATATGTGAAGATACGATAGAGGGTGTGAAGTCTCTTCAAGCTGAAGCTTCAGAGAAAGAGTTGAGTGTGTGGAAAGAAAGTACGGGTAAATTGGATGAAAATGGTTGTTGGGTTGACTTGTCAGAACATCAGCGATGGTTGTTACCCGATGCGTATGTGCTTGCAGTGGTGACAATGGCTCATGGAATGGCCCATATCAGTGTGAAAGGGATTTGTAAGTTGTTGGCTCCAGTATGGCAAAATGCTGGAATTCCTAAATGTGCAGAGAATGTGGTCAAGAATTGCATGGTGTGTCTGAAATACAATCCTGGTAGGGGAACCCCAACTCCAGCTGGTCATTTTGCGCCTCCAACGTATCCGTTCGAGGTTTTGCAGCTAGATTTCATCCACATGGAAAGGTGCAACAATCTGAAATACGTACTCGTTGTTGTTTGTGCTTTTTCAAGATGGGTAGAAGCATATCCCTTAAAAGACAACACTGCCTTATCCACAGCTAAAGCCCTTGCCAAATAATTCTTCCCTAGGTTTGGAATGCCGAGAATGGTCTGGAGTGATAATGGGAGTGAATTTGTGGGTCGAGTGATGAAAAAAGTATGTGAGGGGCTAGGTATCCAGCAAAAATTCCACGCTGCAAATCACCCCCAATCAGCTGGACTAGTAGAGTGCTATAATGGCACGCTAAAACTGAAGTTGGCAAAGATACAAGCGAGCTCTGGTCTTAAATGGCCTGACGCTCTGCCTTTAGCACTCCTATCAACAAGAATGACTGTGCATTCGCGAGTGGGACTTAGTCCCTATGAAATTGTGTTCGGCCGCCCGGCCAACATATGGGGAGTGCCAAGACCAACAAAATTCAGTGAGATCGAACACCCTGTACTGCTTGATTATTTGTATGAATTGACGGCTAAATTGCGTGTTCTACACCAACAGGTTCACGATACTCTGCCTCAGGTCTCTGAAGCTCCAGGACATCTTATCGATCCTGGATCATGGGTGCTGGTCAAGAACTTCCAGCGGACAAAGAATGACCAGCCCCGTTGGACCGGCCCCTACCTCGTCCTTCTCTCAACAAGATCAGCTGTTCGAGTGGAAGGGAAAAAGAACTGGATCCACGGCGTACACTGCAAGAGGGTCCCTTTTCCTCTACCGTACGACCGGTGGGACCAGGAGGGGATTGCTGACTCTGAGACTGAGACTGTGCCTCGTTTTTTGCCATTTAGCGATGCACGTGTAAAAGGAACAATTTCTGAACGAGAAAGTGACAATAATTTGCAAGAAGCTGTGCCACCGTCAATTCGATTGAACACTACAGAGCCTGAACTCTTGTTCCAGAACCAGACAGTACCTGGAAAAAGCCGTTATAATTTGAGACCAAGAACTAAGGACAAATAAAAAAAAATCCGTTCCTTTGCTATTTTTCTTTTTTTTAAAGTGTGGCTCTCTCATCTGAGAAACTTTCTTATTTTTGTTTTTTTTCTTTTCGAACCGCCATCCGGGTTCAGCTGTAGGGTCGTGGTTGCCCAAGTCTTTGGAGTGCAGCTGAAGACGTTAGGTCGACAGTTCTGGTCGGTCTAAGGGAGTTGCCCTGGACTGACAGAAGCATTCCCTAGCATAGAACACCCTACCACCACGAGCAGCAATTAGAGAGGATGGAGTATTTAAAGAATGAGAGACCTGCCAGACAGAGGGACTTTAAAGCCAGAATGTGTATAATAATGACAAAGAAACGATTTTTGATATTATGTATTTTCATGTTGCTTAGTGTAATGACATTTTTAATAGGATATGTTTTATTCTCTTTTCAAGTGACATTTGCACCCATTACACAGCCCATTCCTCCTTCTACTGTTTCCTCGCATTCTTTTCACCCCCTGCCTGAACACGAGTCTGCCAGAAGATTAGAATTTGTCAACAATTCATTCATTCAGCTTCTACACCAACACCAATTAGTAGTGAACACAACTAACTGTTGGGTGTGTGGTCTTATGCCTCATACTACTGATAAAAGTATCCCTTATCTGGTCCTGCCTTTCAGCCATAATGGTTCTGTATGGGCATATAGAACAGTGTTCATATACGCGTATGAAGCCAACCCCCTACGTTCTGTGAAAGATAATCCTAAGAATAGTGCTCTAGCTAAGGGTATAGTAGATATGATTAGGGAAGATATTTCCTATGAGACTATCCCGAGAGATGAGACACTAGCATATATTGGATGGAACATAACAGGATATGGAGTTACTCTGAGTGGGAACCAGCGAGCAAAGAGATCCTCCCTGATTTGGATTGTACCCCATCAGGGTCACCTATGTCTGCAAGATAATGGCAAGAATCCCAGAGCTCAGTTAGGGAAAAGTATCTGCACTGAAACATATGTTTTTGCGTCTCAGACTTCTCCTTCGTTCTTAGCAGCTAAGGGTACCTATTTCATCTGCCATAATAGAGCCTATACATGGTTGCCCCCTGACTTCTCAGGCACATGTTTTGTTTCGTTCCTGTTACCTCCCACCTACACGGCCGCAGCAGATTACCATAAGACAAGGATAGTTAGAGGTGTCATAAGTAAAGAAGACACTACAGGACAAGAATTTGGAGATTTCGTAAAGGGTTTTCTGCCGTTTTGGGGTCCTATGGTTAACAGCAGGAACATAAGGCAATTGACAAGGGTGGTTGAATCCACGGTAGTTGAAACCGCCGGTGCCCTTGGTAATTTGACTGCTGAGCTCCAGTCGGATCGCCTTATGACTCTTCAGAACAGGGTCGCATTAGACGTCATACTTGCAGACCGAGGTGGGGTATGTAAAGTGATCCAATCAAGTTGCTGTGTTTTCATCCCAGATAACGCTCCGACAGTCTACCAGGCCATTTCCAAACTGCATAAGATCTCTGAGTCTATTCACGTGGATAAAGGAGATTGGTCATTGATGGGGTGGTTCTGGGAGCTGATATCCGCCTGGGGATGGAAGACTCTGGTAGTCATTGGGATGATCTTAGCCATTCTTTTCCTGTCCTGCCTGTGTGTACAGTGTGCTCCTGCAATATGTGACCTCTGTGCTACATCGTGTGTAAGGAAACCTGTATCAAGGGACGAGCTAGGTAATAGGATGATGCTACAGCAACATCTCAACGACTTTATGAATATAGACCTGGACTCAGATTAGCGTGAGTATAGGTTATTGCCTATGTAAGGGTAAAAGGAGGGTCTGTGGTACTGAAAATTCTGGACCCGTGTTATAAACATCGTCGTATCACAACGATTTTGGTATCAGCAGACCGAGAATGATTAAGAATAGTATGCACAAGCATTGTATTCATATTCGGGTAACGAAATCACCCGAATATCAGAGTTTCCGCCCTGAACCCTCGTGTTCCATTTAAACGACAGCCATTTTGTGATTGCCCTCACATAGGCCAATGTCTAATGCTGAAAACGAGTCTGAAGGACACGTACATCTTTGCTGACTCCTCTGTGACCTGGGCAAGCTGACTCCACTGCCTGAAGCCAAACCTGTTCGGCCAGTTTCTTTCCCAGTGGCCGAATGAGATTAGTATCAAGGGTCAACACATCATAAAACCTTTCATCACACACAAACCATGCCTAATCTTACACACACCTGTCCCTGTTTCTTTCTTTATGACTTGCTTTACAAGGAGGAGGTGCCTGTTTATATTGGGGGTCCGTTGATATCTGATGAAAGTACTGAGCCTTGCCGGGTAATTGATTGAGGGCTGGACAAATTGAAATATGGGCTTGTCATCATAACCCTGCTATTTCTTTGTAGTGAAAATATGTGAATGGTCAACTGTAAAATAAAGAATGTTTGCCCAAAGCATAATATTTTGTATAAAAGAGAAGGTTAGCTGTGCAAGAGGAGCAGTCTCCTGAGAATATACACCGTGTTGTACTTCTAGGATACCTGTTACTGGCTGCAGCCAATAAACAAGATCTTTGACTTCACCAAGAAGACTCTGTGTTTCTGTAGTCTGAAACAGGACGGACTCGAAGTCTTAGGGTGTGTTCCCTGGCACCACTGGGTTCTGAAAAACCCAGTACTTAATGCCCGTCGCACCATGACCCCCCCTGATGTTCAGGATCCTGGTGGTGGCGTACCCGGAGTTGGATGGGCGCTTGAGGGCATCACAGCAACAACAAGGGGGTGAGTACACTCTCATTCAGCTGATTCAGCGTGCATTGTAGGTGTCTGGGTGGGGGAGGTGGGCTGTGGGTTCCCCTAGGCCAGGGCGAGTTTGCTAGTTAAGTCCCCTTTTTCAGACAGACCCTGTGCCACCCCACCCCACCTTGGTACAGTGCCAACTACACCTAGTCAGGCTCCTGTGACATCCATGTGTGCAGAAATCGGCCATAACCTTGTAAGCCATGTCCCAGGGATAGAATAGTGGACCCCAAGTGCGCGGTGTAGTGCAGGGGGCTTCTGTGTCTGTCGTGTCCGCCAACGGTAGTGGTATTGCATACACTCACCATGTCTTTCTTCTGGCGTCCCCCCCCTTTTTGTGGTCTCCCTGTACTTGTGTGCATTAGCATCATCAGGCGGGGGAGCAGTGGCACCGGAGCAGGAGGGAGTTGCATCCCACATGGCCCTGTATGGCGAGACTACGCTCCGAATTCACCAGTGGTACGGAGGGCGAGGGGAGCTCCACAGCAGGGACAGGAGCTGACACCAGCAAGACGGACTCTTCCTCTGATGGGAGCTCCCTTGCGGTGGCGGCCCCATCTGTGCCTCCTGCATCTACAGGTACAGTCCCCACCCCCCCTACCAGCACCGCCCTCCCAGCATTCCCTCAGCCTCTGCCCCATGCCTGCTCACCCAGGAGGGTGGGCATCACCTTCGCCCCAGGCACCTCAGCCCCTGTCACCCCTGCTGCCCTCAGTGAGGAGGCCATTGACCTCCTCAGGTCCCTCACTGTTGGGCAGTCTGCCATTTTGAATGCCATCCAGGGTGTAGAGAGGCAGTTGCAACCAACCAATGCATTCCTGGAGGGCATTCATTCTGGTCAGGCAGCCCTTCAGTGAGCTTTTCAGACTCTGGCATCAGCATTGATGGCAGCCATTGTCCCTGTGTCCAGCCTCCCCCCTCCAAGTTCCTCCACCCAGACCCACACCCCTGTACCTCAGCCTATCCCAAGCACACTATCGGACCAGCATGGACACACCTCAACACACAAAGGAAGCTCAGGCAAACAGAAGCACCACACATCCCACAGGCACTCACGCAAGCATCAGACACATGCAGACATACCAACATCCACTGCCTCCACTGTGTCACCCTCCTCCTCGTCTCCCTCATCCCTCCCTGTCTCGTCTCCACTCACACCTGCATGCACTACATCTTCAGCCACTACGTCCATTACCAGCACACCCACCACCACACCCTGCTCACGTGCAGTCACCACCCCCACTACCATTCACACATGCCCTGTGTCCTCTCCCAGTGTGTCTGTGAGGCCACCTCCCAAGGTACACAAACGCAGCCACACACCCACCCAACAGCCATCCACCTCACGACAGCCTCCAGCCCATGCACCTTCACCCAAAGTCAGCAAACGTACACCTCCTACGACCACTACCTCTTCCTCCACTCCCAAACCCCCTCCATCTACCTGTCCCAGTGTTCCTAAGAAACCTTTCCTGTCCAACCTTGACCTCTTTCCCTCACCTCCCCCACCCCGTCAGTCTCCTAGGGCCCGACTCTCCAGGTCCCAACCTAGCACCTCAGCTACAACATCGGCGGGACCAGTGGTGCCAGTAGTCACCGGATTATGGAGTGCAGCAGGGCAAGCAGTGTGGCAAGGAGCCACAGCACGGACAGTCCCCCACCTGTCAAGCATCAAAAGTTGGCCACTGCCCGGCAGGAGAGGGGGAAGACACCAGCCACCAAAGCCGCTCCCAGGGGTACAGTTGGGATTGTGGAGTCAGCTGCGACACCTTCCAAGGTGGGGAAGGGGCACAAGAAAGCCGGCAAGTCTGGGAAGATCAGCACGGCGGAGAAGACCGCCATCAGCCCCGCTGCCCAGGAGGCGACCGCCAGCAGCCCCACTGCCCCAGACAGGACTGCCAGCAGCAGCCCCGCTGCCCAGGAGGCGACCGCCAGCAGCCACACTGCCCCAGACAGGACCGTCAGCAGCAGCCCCGCTGCCCAGGAGGTGACCGCCATCAGCCCCACTGCCCCAGACAGGACCGCCAGCAGTAGCCCCGCTGCCCAGGAGGCGACCGTCAGCAGCCACACTGCCACAGACAGGACCGCCAGCAGCTGAACCGCTGCCAAGGGCACCGCCGCCAAAAGCACTGCTGCCAAGGACACCGCCGCCAAAAGCACAACTGCCAAGGACACCGCCACCACAAGCACCGCTGCCAAAGACACCACCGCCACAAGCACCGCTGCCAATGACACCGCCGCCACAAGCACCGCAGGCCCATGAGCGCCAAAAGCTCTGACGCTACTGAGGCCGCCACGAGCAGGATGAAGCACTCTGGGCACAAAGCCCCCTCCAGAACCAGTGGAGTATCACATCCACTACCTCAGTCCTTAGCAGGATGAAGCACTCTGGGCACAAAGCCCCCTCCAGAACCAGCAGAGATTGACATCCACTACCTCAGTCCTTGGCAGGATGAAGCACTCTGGGCACAAAGCCCCCTCCAGAACCAGTGGAGATTGACATCCACTACCTCAGTCCTTGGCAGGATGAAGCACTCTGGGCACCAAGCCCCCTCCAGAACCAGTGGAGAAAGGCATCCACTACCTCAGTCCTTGGCAGGATGAAGCACTCTGGGCACCAAGCCCCCTCCAGAACCAGTGGAGATTGACATCCACTTGAGAGACTGTGGCTTTGCACTCCCCAGGAGCAATCAGTGGGCAACCCACCCACTGTAGAGACTTGAGAGACTGTGGCTTTGCACTGCCCAGGATATAGAAGTGGGCAACCCACCCACTGTAGAGACTTGAGACTGTGGCTTTCCACTCCCCAGGATATAGCAGTGGGCAACCCACCCACTGCAGAGACTTGAGAGACTGTGGCTTTGCACTCCCCAGGATATAGCAGTGGGCAACCCACCCACTGTAGAGACTTGAGAGACTGTGGCTTTGAACTCCCCAGGATATAGCAGTGGGCAACCCACCCACTGTAGAGACTTGAGAGACTGTGGCTTTGCACTCCCCAGGATATGGCAGTGGGCAACCCACCCACTGTAGAGACTCGAGAGACTGTGGTTTTGCACTCCCCAGGATTGAACAGTGGGCATGGGGCCCCCTCGTGGATTTGGCATCGTGCACTCAACCGGCTGAGGTGCCCACCCTTTCCCTTCCCTCTGAGGTGCCTGTTTATTTCTATCTGATGCCCCTGCAGTGTTCTCTTCGTCTTGTTCGGGTATCTTGTGTGGGCCTCGCCCATGCCTTTTGGGCCCAGTGAACCACGGACTATGATGGTGGACTCCCTTGGACTTGTGTTCTTGGTGTATATAATTGTATATAGTATAAATGTATATATTTGTAAATATTTTGGATGTATGTAATTGAATATATCACAATTTTTTGACTCATTTCCTTTTGTCCTTGCATTCTTCCAGGGGAGGTTGGGGGTGTAACTGTGATGTATCATTATGTATTAGCGTGTGTGTTGTAGTGGGTGAGGGTGGGGGTGGGGGTGTTGCGTGTGTGTGTGTGACTCTTTTTTCCCTCCCCCCTCCCCTGTGTCATAGGTGCACTACTCACCGTGGTCTTTGCCGCCGGCGTTCGTGCTCCTGGTAGAGAAGCAGGAAGATAAAGGCTGGAAAAATCTGGAGCTCTGGTTCCATGGCGTCCTGGTTCCTCGTGGGGTGTGCAGAGGTGAGCGTTTTCCCTTCGAAGTCCTGTTTCCGCCGTGTTTTTGTTTGCGGTGAATCCGCCCCGGAAAAGGTGGCGGATTGGTGGGTTGTAATTCTGTGGGCGGAACATTGTCTTCCGCCTGTCTGTTGGCGGTGATCTTCCACTGTGTTTGTTTGTACCGCCGTGGCGGTCGGAGTGTTAAAGTGGCTGTCTATGTTGGCGGTTTCCGCCACGGTCGTAATTCAATTTTTTACCACCGGCCTGTTGGCGGTCTTACTGCCGCTTTAACACCGACCGCCAGGGTTGTAATGACCACCTAAGTCCGAAGGTAAACTTTTGACCAAGGCCTCACGCGAGCTGTAGCCGAGCCGGGCTCCATCGCGGTTAGCCTTAAACTTTGACTTTGCCCCGGTCGAGGTGCAACCAGATGACCCGATTGGCGCTTTTTGTTTCTAGGCGCTAAAAAAACCAATAATTCTTTAAAAAGTTAATGTCTCCGGTTCCCCTTATCCGATTTTATTTGTGTTTGTGTCATTTTAAAGATAAAAAAATAATCTATTTTCATAAATTGGTTTTGGATTTTTAAACTGTTTCCTGTGTTTTATTTCATTACTGTTTTGTGATATTTGAATGCTTTACACTCTGTCTCCTAAGTTAAGCCTTGTCGCTCGTTGCCAAGCTACCAAGGGTTGAGCTAGGTTTAATTTACTGAGACCTAACTGGACCTAAGTGGAGGTTAGTGGCCTATTGCTAAGTGTAGGTACCTACCTGCCCTTACCAATAACCCATTTTCCAACATTTTTGGTGCGCAGTGGTGGGATCCTGTACTTGTGTTCAGTATCACATTACAGTTTTAAATAAAACAAATTAAAAATCCTTTAAATTGTCCTAGTGCAAAAATTGTTTTTAATTTTTAATTTGGATTAATTTGAATTACTGAAATTTTGTGATTTTTCTAAATTCTTGTTTCCAATTTTTGCAAAATTTTTTGTTGACACAAAACTAGGGAACCATGGAGCTTGATCTAGCTAGCCTACCCACACTGACAGTAGTCTAGCTTAGGGGGTTGTGTACTGAAAGAGGGTTGCCTGCAACCACTGACCTCAGGAAGCATGTCCTGATCAAATCCCTGACAGCATGGGCTGTGGCCTAAGAGGTGGACTCAGAGGAAGCTCCAGAGGAGGGAGAAGTAGGAGAGGATGCTAGCTCCAACCACTCAGGGGAGGGAGGGCATCTGAGCCTAAGTGAGGAAGAGAAAGACAGGTCCTCACTGTACACAGTTACTAGGGTCATACCCAAAGCTAGTTGGGGGAAGGGGGTCCCTTCAGGAGGAGAGAACCTGTCCCTCAGGGAAAGAGAGCTGGAGGCCCAGCTAGCATTTATAGCTTTGGAAGCCAAGAAGCTGGCCCTAGAGGAGAAAAAGTGGGCAAGGGAAGAGAAAAGAGATGGTGGCAGCGACAGAGAAGCTGAGGTGTCCATGGGTGGTTTTGTTTGCCCCAGATTACCCAAGGGGATGGTTCCTGCCTATTTAGAAGGGGATGACATAGACAAGTGGCTGGAGGCCTTTGAGAGGGCCCTCCAGATGAGGAGAGTCAAGCCTCAGTACTGGGGTTCACTTCTTTGGAAGTTGGTCCCCAACTCTGGGAGGGATAGGCTCCTAATCTTGAGGGGGGAGGAGGCTGATTCATACCCCAGTATGAAGAGATGCTTGACTAAAAAGTTTGGTCTGACCCCAGAGCAGTATAGGCTCAAGTTTAGGGACATCCAAAAGACAATCATCCAGTCCTGGGTGGACTTTGTAGACATCTCAGTTAAAGCACTAGAGGGCTGGATACAGGGCAACAAGGTAAGTGCATTTGAGGGGCTGTACAATTTGATTATGAAGGAGCACCTTCTAACCAATTGTGTCCAAGAGAAGCTCCGCCAGTATCTAGTTGACTCTAAGTTGACCAACCCCAGAGAGCTGGGGGAGGCAGCAGTTGACTAGGTAAGAACTAGGGTTAACCAGATACCCCCAGGGGGTGATCAGAAAAAGGGAGGACATGGTTCTTCTCAGGGGAAGAACCAAGGGAAAGATGATAAAAAGCCTAAGGAGTCCTCACAAGAGTCCCCAAAAACTTCTTAGGGTGGGAGAGCCCCGAGCCATTCTACGTCTAAGGGGAAAGGGTATCAGGGGAAGAATTATGATCCTGTTGAAGCAGGAAAGTTTCAGGAGCTTGCTAAGGCCGGCAAGTGTTTTGAGTGTCATCAACCTGGACACAAAAGAGGAGATGCTATCAGCTCCAAGAAGCCCCCCACTGGTGGGCAATCCCAGGGGATTGCTAGTGTAGGGTTGGGGGTGGAAGTTGGCCCAGGGCTGGGATCAGGGTACACAGGGGTCACCTTAGTATCTGTGGGTGGGGTGGACATTGCAACAATGGCCACCTTACCTCCCAGAATGGAGAGGTATAGGCAGAGGCCTAAAGTCAATGAGACTGAGGTGGAAGCTCTGAGAGATACAGGAGCCAGTGTGACAATGGTCACATAGAAGCTGGTTTTTCCAGAACAGATTTTACCTGGTGTTTTCCTCCAAGTACCATATGCATATAGCAGAACCGAACTCCATCCCATGGCCATGGTAAGCCTGGAATGGTGAGGTGTGACTGGCTCTAAAAAGGTAGCTGTAGCTCCTGCCCTCCCTGTAGAGTGTCTGCTGGGAAATGATCTTGAAGCATCGGAATGGTCAGAGGTGGAGAGATGGGTCCATGCACAGATGCTGGACCTCCCTGAATGGGTGTGTGCTGTGAGCAGGTCACAGGCAGCACAACAGGGAAGTGCTGGACACTTGGACCCTGGAACAATGGGCCAAGCCTCCAAGAAGAAGAGAAAGGGCACTGGGTCTGGCTTGCCAGCCCCTACAAGCACAGAGGATCAGGAGGAATCCAAACCTGAGGGGGAGGATCTGACCTCTGAGGGAGGGCCACTTCCCCTGCAAGCTCTGCCTGACTTGGCAGAACTGCAAGGGTTAGGTGGGCCCACCAGAGAAGAGTTGTGACAGGGACAAAGAGAGTGTCCCACTCTTGAGGGCCTAAGGCAGACTGCTGCCAGGCAAGAACAAGGGGATACCAGTGGGACCCACAAGGTTTACTGGGAGGATGGAGTTCTCTACACCGAGGCAAGGGACCCCAAACCAGGGGCAACCAGGAGAGTAGTGGTCCCCCAGAAGTATAGAGAATTCCTCCTTACTTTAAGCCATGATATACCCTTAGCTGCACATTTGGGACAGACCAAGACCTGGAGCAGGCTGGCCAACCATTTTTATTGGCCCCAAATTTCAGAAAAAGTCAAGGAGTTTTGCAGCTCCTGTGTCACCTGCCAAGCCAGTGGCAAGGCAGGGGGCAAGCCAAAGGCTCCCTTGATACCACTGCCAGTGGTTGGGACTCCCTTTGAGAGGGTGGGGATTGACATTGTTGGTCCCCTAGACCCACCAACTGCCTCAGGTAACAGGTACATTTTGGTGGTTGTGGACCATGCCACCAGGTACCCTGAGGCAATACCCCTCCGGACAGTCACTGCTCCCACAGTGGCTAGGGCCCTACTTAGTGTGTTCACCAGAGTGGGGTTCTCCAAGGAGGTGGTCTCAGATAGGGGCACACATTTTATGTCTGCCTATCTGAAAGCCATGTGGGATGAGTGTGGTGTTACTCATAATTTCACCACCCCCTATCATCCACAGACCAATGGTCTGGTGGAAAGATTTAATAAGACCCTGAAGGGCATGATCATGGGTTTGTCTGACAAACTCAGGAGGAGATGGGATGTTCTCCTCCCATGCCTGCTGTTTGCCTACAGAGAGGTGCCACAGAAGGGGGTTGGATTCAGCCCCTTTGAGTTACTGTAAGAGGCCCATTGTGCTTGGTGGGAGAGTCTTGGGAGAAGCCTCTCAGAGAGTCCAAGGAGAATGTGCTAGATTATGTGCTGGGCCTGCGGTCACGCATGGCTGAGTACATGAAGAAGGCAAGCAGAAACCTGGAGGTCAGCCAAGAGCTCATGAAGCTCTGGCATGATCAGAAGGCTACCATGCCTGAGTATTACCTAGGACAGCTGGTGTGGGTTCTGGAGCCCATGGCTCCTAGGGCACTTCAGGCCGAATGGACTGGGCCCTGTCCAATTGTGGAGAAGAAGGGTGAGGTCACCTACTTGGTGGCCCTTGGCACCCCCAGGAATCCTCATAGGATCCTGCATGTTAAGAGGTTAAAACCCCCACCAGGACAGGGCAGACATGACCATGCTGATGGTCACTGATGAAGGGAAGGATCAGGAGAGTGAACCTCTGCCAGACCTCCTGTCCTCAAATGAGCAAGATGGGTCAGTGGAGGGAGTGGTACTCTTTCCCAAGTTAACAGGCCAGCAACAGAAAGACTGCAGAAACGTTTTGGAGCAGTTTGCTAGTCTGTTCTCCCTGACCCCTGGACTCACCACTTGGTGTGTCCATGACATTGACACTGGTGACAGCTTACCTGTCAAGAACAAGCTGTACAGGCTGTCTGACCAGGTCAAGGCCAACATCAAAGCTGAAGTGGCTAAGATGTTGGAGCTCAAGGTAATTGAGCCCTCTGACAGTCTTGGTCCAGTCCAGTGGTACTGGTGCCCAAACCTAATCCCCAAGGTGGGAAGAAGGAATTGAGATTCTGTGTGGACTACAGAGGTCTAAATGCAGTCACTAGGACTGATGCTCACCCCATACCTCCAGCTGATGAGCTCATTGATAGGTTGGGGGCTGGCAAATTCCTGAGTACCTTTGATCTGACCTCAGGATACTGGCAGATTGCCTTAAGTCCAGGAGCTAAGGAGAGGTCAGCATTTTCCACACCAGTTGGCCACTTTCAGTTCAATGTGATGCCCTTTGGCCTGCAAAATGCTCCTTCCACCTTCCAACGGTTGGTGAATAGAGTCCTGTCTGGGTTGGAATCTTACAGTGCAGCTTATCTGGATGATATAGCTGTATTTAGTTCCACCTGGGAGGACCACCTGGTCCACCTGAAGGAAGTGCTTCAGGCCCTGCTTCAAGCAGGCCTGACCATCAAGGCAAGCAAGTGCCAGATAGAGCAAAGCTCAGTTGTGTACCTGGGCCACCTTATTGGTGGAGGCCATGTACAACCTCTACAGCCCAAGATCCAGACTATCCTGGTTTGGGAGGCTCCTAAAACCCAGACTCAGGTCAGGGCCTTTCTTGGCCTGACTGGGTACTACAGGAGGTTTGTTCAGAATTATGGGACCATAGTGGCCCCTCTGACTGAGCTTACCTCCAAGAAACAGCCCAAGAAGGTCATTTGGACCCCAGAGTGTCAGAAAGCTTTTGACACCCTAAATCAGGCTATGTGTTTAGCACCAGTGTTACTGGCCCCTGAATATAGCAAGGAGTTTATAGTGCAAACAGATGCTTCAGATGAAGGGATTGGGGCAGTGTTAGCACAAGTTAATGAAGAGGGCCAAGATCAACCAGTTGCCTTCATCAGCAGACGGCTACTCCCCAGAGAGAAAAGATGGAGTGCCTTTGAGAGGGAGGCCTTTGCTGTGGTCTGGTCCCTGAAGAAGTTGAGGCCATACTTGTTTGGCACTCACTTCCGTGTACAAACTGACCACAGACCTCTCAGATGGTTGATGCAAATGAGGGAGGTGAACCCAAAACTGTTAAGGTGGTCCATTTCCCTACGGGTGGTGGACTTCACAGTGGAGCAGAGACCTGGGACTGCCCATGCCAATGCAGATGGCCTTTACAGGTTTTTTAACCTAGCTGATGAGGACTACCAGGGTGTAGGTTAGTACCCATCACCTTTCATCTGGGGGGGGGTGGGCAGTGTAAGAAAGTCCTCCTTTTTGCCCTGGTCACCCCCACACTTTTTGGACAGGTACTGGTGGTTACTGACACTTGACTGTGCCCTGGGGACTGCTTACAAGTCCCAGGGCCAGTGCTCTGTGTAAAGTGGATATGCAAATTAGGCTAATTATAATTGGCTAAGTTAACCTACCTATAAGTCCCTAGTATATGGTAGGGCATGTAGGTTTAGGGACCACAGCATAGGTAGAGCACCCATAGGTGCACTGCTGAGGTGCCCAGTGTCATTTTAAAGGCAGGCCTGCTTTGCTGGCTGCTTTTAAATTAAAGTTATATGCAAATTCGACTTTGGAATTAAACGTAGTTCTAAAGTCCTAAACTACCTTATTTTTACATATAAGTCACCCCTGAGGTGTGCCCTATGTGCCCCTAGGGCTGGGTGCCATGTATTTATAAGAAGGGACCTTATAAAAATGGTTTTATAAGCCCTGGTGAGGTAAAAACAGCCACATTTGTTTTTCCCATCATTGTAGTGAATGTCCTCCATAGGCTAGAATGGGGAGACTTTATTTAATTTTAAAAGTCCCCTTAAGTAATGGATACCAAGTGTTTGGTTTCAAATTAATTGTTATAATAAATCCCACAACTTCCAGTTGTTGGATTTAATATACCTTGTTCAGGTAAAGAGTTTCTAGCTTTACCCGAAAAGTAGCCCATTCCAGCCCTGCATTGTTTTTGCTGATGTGCCCTGATTGGCCAGCCTCTGGCAGCCTTGATGAGGTGTGAAGTGGCCTGGCTTGACACAAAGGGATGTGCCTGTGGGAGGGAATTTCCCCTCAGCAGATGGTGAGGCAGGAAGGGGGAGGGCTGCCAAACTGGTCTTCAAAGGCAGATCAGGACATTTGGAGCAACCCAGCAGCACCCCCATATTCTGCAACCCCAGACAACTAGGTGCCCCCTTGATTAGATTAGGAGAGGGCAGGAGAGGGGTGTGTTTATGATTTTTAGCCACACCAGTGGGTGGGCTCAGCCAGATGGAACCTCCAAAAATCAGATTCAGCCATTATGGATTTTTGAAGAATGTTGCCTCCTGGGATTGATTTTTGCCACACTTCCCAGGAAGTGGTCATCACAGGGGGAAGGACCCTGCACCTGATTGGAGAATCAGGACCCCCCTGTTTTTCACCCAGGAGCAAGGATAAACCTGGCAGACCTGCACCCACACCTCAGATCCCCATCAGATTCCAACAAGGAAGAACCAAAGGAGAAGAAGGACTGCCCTGCTGGACCCCTGGCCTGCACCTGGAACCTGCACTCAGAAGGACAGCACCAGCTGCACACTTGGGCTTCACCACAAGAAGGACTTTGCCTGGCTTCAACTGGTTCAAGGAGGGACTCCCTGTTTGCTACAGGTGAAAAATTGCTAACCAGAGTCCCCTGCACCAACTCCTGAAGAAATCAACCAGCTGACCACTGCCCAGTGGCCAAAAAGGAGTTTGCGCCAGGTGCATTCTGAGAGTTGTAGTCCGCACCCCCAAGGATCATCTCAGAGCTTCTGGACCCTTGGGGTGAGCTGTGGACCCCAAAAGAACCTTAAAAGAACATCTGGGAGAAGCCCCAGAAGTTTGGAGAAGTTTGAAGAACTTTTGAAAAAAAGCTCCATAGAGGGACCGACCCGCCGCGGCAACTCTAGCCGGCTTGCCTCAACCGCGACCCGGCCTTATTTGCAGGTTCGTCCTGCTGAAGAAAATCTCCAAAAAAGAGACTAAGGCCCGTATTTATACTTTTTGACGCTAAACTGCGCTAACGCAGTTTAGCGTCAAAAAAGTTTGCGCCGGCTAACGTCATTCTGAAGCGCCATGCGGGCGCCGTTTTTATTGAATGGCGTTAGCCGGCGCAAGCAGACCGGCGCTGCCTGGTGTGCGTGGAAAAAAAACACGTACACCAGGCAGCGCCGGCGTTGGGAAAAGTGGCGCTAGGGCGTCTTAAAAATGGTGCAAGTCAGGTTGACGCAAAAAATCGCCTCTACCCGATTTGCGCCATTTTTAACGAAGCCCAGACGCCATTTACATGACTCCTGTCTTAGTAAAGACAGGAGTCATGCCCCCTTGCCCAATGGCCATGCCCAGGGGACCTATGTCCCCTGGGCATGGTCATTGGGCATAGTGGCATGTAGGGGGGCACAAATAAGGCCCCCCTATGCCACCCAAAAAAAAAAAAATAATAATAATTTATACTTACCTGAATGTCCCTGGGATGGGTCCCTCCATCCTTGGGTGTCCTCCTGGGGTGGGCAAGGGTGGCAGGGGGGGTCCCTGGGGGCAGGGGAGGGCATTTTGAGCCCACAGGCCCCTTAACGCCTACCCTGACCCAGGCGTTAAAAAGTGGCGCAAATGCAGGGTTTTTTGACCCGACCACTCCCGGGCGTGATTTTTGCCCGGGAGTATAAATACGACGCATTTGCGTCGCCGTCATTTTTTTAGACGGGAACGCCTTCCTTGCATCTCATTAACGCAAGGAAGGCGTTCACGCAAAAAAATGACGCTATTTGCCCATACTTTGGCGCTAGACGCGTCTAACGCCAAAGTATAAATATGGCGTTAGTTTTGTGCCGAATTTGCGTCGAAAAAAACGACGCACATTCGGCGCAAACGGAGTATAAATATGCCCCTAAGTCCGAAAGTAAAGAGTTGACCTGGACCTCCCAGCCAGCGTATCTGAGGAGGGCTCCAAGGACGTCGGATCAAGATCCAGGTTTACCCCGGTCGAAGGATTTTCACCTTGAAAAAACGACTAAGTCCGAAGGTAAAAATCTCCACCGAGGATTCCCGCTACGCACATCCGGAGAAGAGTTCCAGGAGGTCAGATCGGACTGGCATGTTCGTCCCGCTGAAGAAAATCTTCAGAAAAGAGACTAAGTTTGAAGGTAAACTTTTGACCCAGGCCTCCCGCGAGCTGTAGCCGAGCCGGGCTACATAGCGGTCGGCCTTAAACTTTGACTTTGCCCCGGTCGAGGTGCAACCAGATGACCCTATTGACGCTTTTTGTTTCTAGGCGCTAAAAAAACAATAATGCTTTAAAAATTCATATCTCCGGTTCCCCTTATCCGATTTTATTTGTTTTTGTGTCATTTTAAAGATAAAAATATAATCTATTTTTATGATTTGGTTTTTAAACTGTTTCCTGTGTTTTATTTAATTACTGTTTTGTGATATTTGAATGCTTTACACTCTGTCTCCTAAGTTAAGCCTTGTCGCTCATTGCCAAGCTACCAAGGGTTGAGCTGGGTGTAATTTACTGAGACCTAACTGGATCTAAGCGTAGGTTAGTGGCCTATTGCTAATTGTAGGTACCTACCCGCCCTTACCAATAACCCATTTTCCAACACGTAGGTTGTACACTCTCTGTTGAACCATTCAAGATTAAGATCAATCTTATGATAAAAGCAACCTTTCATTACACAGTATTCTCTATACCCACGAGGAGAAGCCAGAATGTGACCTGTCATTGCAACCTTAATAAAGCAGGGAGCCCTAGGACCTAATGTGAGTGTATGTAACATACTTATACTCCAGAATAAAAAGAAGGGTAAGAATGTTTATTGCCCTGTGCAGAAACTACAAGCAATAAATAATGTTGTTATACAGCGTTTTCCTGGGTGCCTCACCCTGCTACCATACTATCATGTATTCCTGTTACTTATAAGTGGTTTACTGTTGTTGATTTCTATTCAGCTTTCTTTTCCATCTCTATAAATGAGGACAGTCAGTTCCTCTTCACATTCCATTTTCTTCGGGCATGACTAATGTGGTTGTGTTTTCCACAAGACTTTGCATCATCATCCTCCATTTCTTAAGAAAGATCTAGATACCTTATGGTTCTGAAAGGTTTCTACATTGGCTAACTATGTAGATGAATTGTTACTTCTGACAATGAGGATCAATGCAAGGTTGAATCACTGTACTTGCAACTGAATTAGCTAAGAAGGGGCATAAGGCTTCAAAAGAGAAATTACAATTTGTATCTCCTGAGTATGATACTTTGGTCATAACATCTTCACTGGGGAGCACCACCTGTCTGCTAACCAGGTCAAAGACATATGTGACTTACATGTGTAAATTACTTCACCTATCCAGGTACTCACCTGCTTGGGAAAACTGAGTTATTATAGGCAATTAGTACTGGGATTAGAATCTCTGGTCAATCCCCTCCAAATTATGTAACAAAAGGCACGTCCAAACTCTTGCAGTGGACAGCAGTAAAAGCTTTTGTGAGAGTGAAACAGGCACTTTCCCCAACCCTTACATGGGGTTTACCAGCTTATTTTGAACACTTTGCTCTGGATCATCATAAATTAAATGGTTATGCTATTGGGGTATTGGTGCAAGATCAAGGAAACCAGATGCAACAGGAGGAATGCTACTTCTCCACCCTTGATCCTCCGGCCACAGATCTCCTCCTCTGTCTGTGATCTGTGGCTACTGTCACCCATTTGCTCTATCCTAATAGTAGCCATTAGTCTGTATTGCTTACAAGAAAATCCAAGTATCTCTTTATTGAAAGGCTGTCCTGGTGTGAGATTCTGCTGCTATAAGCTTCCCTCACTAACTTGCTTCCCAGATGCCCTCCACACACGATGGTGACTTCCACGTCTGTCTAATTTTTAATGTACACCTAACCAAGCCCAAAATAAATCTAACAGTTGTGCTAATACGCAATATATCCTAAAGAGTGCCCATATTCTATGTAAATGGATCCTGTCTTACAAATGATGTCAGAAACCTTGTAGAGGGATATGTTGTGTGTGCTCTGTAATTATTGAAGAGCTTATTGCTTTTACATGTGTCCTTATTTTACCCACACAAAGCATTATTACTACATTCACTGATACAAAGTACAACTTTAGTGTTGCCCGCAACTTTGGGATTTTGTGGTTGCAAAGAGGATTCCTTAACTCTGTGGGAACATCCATCAAGAGTTGTGCTTAGGTAAAGAATTTGGTAGCTGCTCTTATTTTACCATTTAAAATTGCTATTGTCAAATGTACTACTCGTCAAGCTATTCATTCACAGACCAGACAAAATTTGCTTTGTCTACAAACTTCGAAATGTGGACCTTATTTAGAGTTTGGCAGAAAGAATACTCTGTCAAAATGTGGAGAATGTCCCTTCTGCATATTGTAAGTGTTATAAGTTATAATGCACTTGTAATGTGGCGGGTGACACATTTGCCATGTTTATGATGGAGTATCTCACCTGTCAAACTGTAAATAAAGCCATTTGTATATTGTACAAACAGATGAGTTTCCTGTACCAAAGTTTAAGCATTTGTGTCAGTTACAGTAGTCAGTGCCAAAAACTGAGAAGCAAGCATGGATTAACAAAACTGTAAAAAGGACCCTCTTGAAGTTTGCAAGGGCATCATTGCCCTTAAAAAGTTTGCAAGAGCATCATTGACCTTAAAATGTCTGCTCCTCACTTTCCCTACTTTCCTTCACTTGTCCAGCAGTATTTTCATTCCTAGCCTAAAATTTCAGGAACGGGGCTAGGACTGCCTACCTCTATGGGGCTAGTTCATTCATTTGTAGATAGACTTTATGCAAATGCCCAGATGCTGCTTTTAGGCTTATGCATAGGTTCTTGTGATTGTATGTTTTGTACGTAGGTTGTAACACACCTGTGAATGTGGGCAGACACTGTCATGGTGACTAGGAAGGATTCATATCAAGGTTTGGGGCACCATAACAGCTATCAAGTGATAGGGGAACTCAGTTTTCATCTTCCATAGTGCAGGAATTGTGCAAAGGGTTAAGAATCAAACAGCATTTCCATTGTGCTTATCATCTTGAGTTACCAGGCAAGGTAGAGAGGCATAATGGGACTTCCAAAAATAGGTTACCTAAGATTTGTACTGAGACCCACCTTAATTGGTTAGATACACTGCCCTTGACAATCTGGTTGATTTGAGCCATACCAATTCAGAGAACTAAACTTCGTCTGTATGAAATAGTCACAGGCTGAGCCATGTTGCTCTCTTGAAAGCCTCTAGTCTCTCCAGCTGCCCTTGACCAACATTTGAATGATGATGCAGTTCTGCAATACTGCAGGCAGCTGATTCCCTGATTGCCCGACTGAAGAAAGGCATGATATATAGCCCAGAGAGTGGGTTTTTGTACAGATTCACTAGCGAAAGTCTGTACTACAGCCCAGGTGGAAATGTCCTTATCAAATCCTGCCCACCATGAATACCTCTGTGTAGTGCTGTGGGATTCCTGGCTGGATAAAGTCAGTGCACTACAAGAGAGTAGTAGAATATTTGCACTCTGGTGCATCAGTGCGTGCTGTATCTACTACAGGTGCCCCCCTCTGTTCCTGGCCTGCTCTATGGAACAAGCATGCACCAAGCCTGCAGGGAGGGGTCACAGCTGCTCTGTCTCCACAACCTCCTATGCTCCAGAATGCCGCCCCTCCTTGTCACCACTACTAGCTCCATCCTCATTAATCAACAGACCTCTCACTACCAGATCCTGTGATAGGTGTGGCCAGCTTTGTTTACAGCAAGTGTTGTTCTGAATTAAAGTAAAATGTGGTTGCCTGAAATGAACTGCACTTCAACCACTACCTATCTAGAGAATTAAAACTTTATTTACTGATAGAACACTTGTCTGCACTTAGTGGAACTCTTGCTGGATTTGCACACACCTACCCATGGCTGCCCACATGGATGTGCCTCTGATTCCAGTGCTTATAGACATAAAGGAGAAGTGCACTAAATTACATGAACACTGATTTTTTCCAGATGAGTGTAGCAAAATGTTTGATCCATTTCCTTTGATTACTGCCTGATTTCCATGATACCAATCAGAGCATTTAATCTGAGGCCATTCATCTTCCATATTCGGTCCAAGGACTGGACTGTGAACAGCATAAGAGAACTATCTACATGGGTGAGAGCGAGTACCTCTTTTGTACTGAAGCTTTGTTAGATTTTAATGCTCCACTCTCCGTTTATTTCTTACCACCTTCAGGTGTGTTGTGTGCTTGAAGTAAATTGTAGGAGCAGCCTGGAACATATTATACACCTGGCACTAGAACTTGTGTCTGGCTACTGATTGATTGTTCTCGATCCTGCCAGGGTCGGCTTTAGCGCTCGTGGCGCCCTGTGCGACAGTCTTTTTTGGCTCCCCCCACCCGCTGACTACCTCCTCAGATTAATTCATTACCACCCGGGAAATTTGTCCCTCATCTTCCCATAGCCCCCTTTCACATACATTCATTTGTTGTAAAGCTCTTGTAAAGGCTGACTTTACTAATCCCCTCAGCTATCCATATAAAAAATAGGCCCTCATTATGACATTGGCGGCAAATGCTGCCTACCGCAACGGCCGCCAACATACCGTCGCCGTGGCTACCGACCGTCCATGGAATTATGACCATAGCTGGAATTCTACCAGAAGGCTGGTGGAATTCCAGGCACGGTCATGGCGGCGGACAGCGGTACGGTGGCGCTGCTACCAGCAGCAGCGCCACGCCAGCAAAACACCGCCTACCGTATCATGTTCCATTATACGGCCTGGGGTGTTTTGCTGGCGGATGCTGCTGCTGGCAGCCGCTCCGCACCCCCGTCTCCTGCCGGAGGACCCCCTGCAAGCAGGTAAGTCGGGCTCTCCGACAGAAGAGGGGGATGGGGGTGTTGTGTGCGTGTGTGGGGGTGTGCGAGACTGTGTTTGAATGCGTGCATGCATGTGTAATGCATGTGTGCATGAGTGGGTGTGTGTGTACGTGAATGTTGTGCCATGTGATTGCGTGTGTGCCTGGATGTATGTTCGTGAGTGTTGGTGTGAGTGTGTATGAATGTATGCATGCGTGGGTGAATGAGTGTGTATGGGTGTGTATGTATGTGTGTGTATGTGTGTATATGTGGTGGGGTGGGGAAGGAGTCTGGGGAGGGGGATGGAGGAGGCCCCTCCGTGGCGGTACACAAACCACGGAAACCATGGCAGTGGGCGGGGTCAAAATGCCAATGGCGTCCTAGTGACGGCCGCCGTGCTGGAGACTGTAGTCTCCAGCCCGGTGGTCATTACCGCTGTGGCGGTCGGTGTGTTAACTTATTTTCACTTTATGTTAACATAATAGTGGAGGTATGTACCGCCAGCCTGTTGGCGGTAATACCTCCACTATTACACCGACTGCCAGAGTCGTAATGACCCCATAGTTCTGTTCTTTGCAGCAGGCGTATTAACCCTCTGCGCTACTTTAAAACGAGTCAAAGCTGCAGTTCGCAAAACTCCCATCTCTCTCCCTAGCAGCAACATTAATCACAAGCGTTATCTTGACATTTTAATTGTTTCCTGAAGGCTGGATGCACAAGGACATTTTCAGGAGGTGCTTTTAAATCGCATGTTTCCTAAGTTATTGCTAAACACAGCACACCCCTGAATTCAGCGCCCCCCATTCCAGGTCAGCACCTGGTGCGGCTCACTGCTCGCACCGCCCTAAAGCCGACCCTTGATACTGCTATAACCATATGTAGTCTCTGCTATACATCATACACTCTCTCAGACCCCTCATCAGATCAGACTTGGCAGACTAATATCCAACACCCCAGGGTTTTTTGCAGTCGTTTTCTCAATGTGTGGCAAAAGCATCACCACCCCAGATGTCAAAACTTTTGCTAGCCCTTTAGAAGAGGTCACTATGGCCCTCATTACAACCCTGGCCGTTGGCAGAGAAGTGGTGGTCTTGGCAGTAAAAAAATTGGAATTATGACCATGGCGGTTACCGCCATGGTCATCCGCAACTTCTCTGAACCGACCGCTAGGGCGGAGACGACCGCTGGGCTGGAGACTTGGGTCTCCAGCCCGGCGGTCGTCACAAGACCGCCGGCGGTATCATGACCCGGCTGACCGCCATGGATTTCATCGGGTTGGGCACCGCCATGAAATCCATGGCGGTAAGCACTATCAGTGCCAGGGAATCCCTTTCCTGGCACTGATAGGGGTCTCCCCCACCCCCCACCCCCACACCGAGTCCTTCCCCGACACCCCCCACGTCCCTGCCACCCCCAAAGGTGGCAGGACCCCCCTCCCCACCCCTACCCTCGACATCACTACACAGACACCCACCCGACACACATGCAGACACCACCAACACATGTACCCGCATACACACAAACCAACATGCCACACATACAGTCATACACGCACACATCCATACAGACATACATACAGGCAGACACACACACATTTCCAAACACACTACACCCCTGCATGCATACACGCACTCACACACCCCCTCTTCATACTCACACGCACTCCCCCATGCACGCACACAACACACAACACCCCCCCGAACCCCCTACCCTAACAGACGATCAACTTACCTGGTCCGTTGATCCTCCGGGAGGGAACGGGATCCATGGGGGCTGCTCCGCCGCCATCACCCCGTCAACAGAACAACCTCCACTTCCCCGCCGACCGCCAGTATGGCTGCTGGCGGCTCTCCGTCCGGAAAAGGACGGAGGGCTGCCAGCAGTCATAATTCGCCGAGCAGAAAACCGCCAGCACTGGCGGTCTTCAGCACGGCGGTCCCTCGGCGGTCTTGTGAAAAGACCGCCGAGGTTGAAATGTACCCCTATATCACTGCCATAGCTTTGGGACTCACACCAGGCAGATGTACAAAGAACTATGATCATGCAGAATCGAATGGCTCTATCTATAGTCCTGGCTGTGAAGGGTGGAGTTTGTGCCTTTGTTGGAGCAGAAAGTCACACTTAGAAACCCATTGTGTTTCTGAGCGTTCACAAACAAATATATCACATCAGGGATAGCGTGAAATTATTGCTTAAAATAAATAATGGTTTTCATTTAGGTGTGGAAATTATCTTGTTATAGATGAACGGCATCTATTGTGAATGGGTTCTGATGATAATTGAAATAATACTTGCCATTCTTGTTATTCTTATTCTCTATTTATTCATAAATCAGTGTGTGTGTGTGCCATCGTCCTTTTCCTTTCCACCTGCAGTTCCCGAAGACAAGGGGAGGCCAGATAGTAATTTAGATTCTGACATTCAAAAATGCTAATATGATAATGAAATAAGCCATATAGGTAGTAAATCGTGACAGTAATGTAATTATAATTGCTGCAAGAGTTGCACAATTAGGGTGCATAAGGGAGACAATGAGAAACCGCATGATTTTACTGTAGTTTTATTGTGATAGCTGACACCATATTTCTTTAATCAACGCCATCTTGTTTGCCCAGGCTAGTTTAACCTGTGCAGGCTGCTGCACCTCTGACATATTTAGCCTCACTCTCATGCCTGCTAATTGTAAAAGAGGGTTTTAAATGAGTAGGCAAGGTTTGGTTTCCATCACATGCATTCAGTTTACTTTTTGGATGTGGAAGTCTATAGAAGTCCCTTTAAAGGGAGTTAGAGGGGCTAGCTAACATTAGATGCTCATTGGTATAAGGAGAAACTTTGCTTAGTTTGCTTAATAAACATGTTCAGACATCAAGACACCAAAAAATACACCAAAAAATAATGTCTCTTTGAGGCAAGTGTTATTTTGGAGAAATGTTCTAAATTGTTGCACACTGTATGAGTGCTGCACTGTTTAACACACATCTAATATGAGAAAGGTTTTAATGTTAGTCTAAGCATAGAATGTTGTACTAGAAGGATACTCTTCTAGTACAAAACCTATAGAAGGTATCACATTCACATCTTTGCCCTATGTTTCACTATGGTGCAAAGGTGTGTGTGTGTGTGTGTGGCACTAAGCAGCTTGTTTGTGCTGAGGAAGAGAGCAGCGCCACATCCTAGTAGGTATGGCTCTGTGATGATGAGATTAAGGACTTCTACACATCGTGTTACACCAGCTTTGTTTCCTTTAATATCTCCTTTATCATTGTAAAGGAACAATACACTCTTGCACATAACCTATTTTAACCAGTTTTACACAGTGAGTCCTAATAATGCCATGTTCCATTGGTATCTGCTTGTAAACAAACACACTACAATTAAAATTGCAATAAAACTTGTTCAAAGTTCTCCATTTTAAATAGATTTTCTTCCACAACTATTTGATCCTGGCAATCTGGAGTAGGACATTTTTAAGTGATCTTGGTAAATTAAATGTACGTAGCTAGGGCAAATGATCACTACAGAAAGTACCTAAGGTGAGAAAAAATCATCCATATATCCATATATCTGAAGTGTTTGTTGTTGATTATGGTTTATTCCAAAATGGCATCTCTGCCAAAACATAAAGGTTTCTGACAGTGCATCCAGCTAGGGCACCACAAAAGGAAACCTGATGGCCCCCCTGACTCTAATAGAGCGAGTTGATGGTCAGTTTGCCAGACTGCTTACCAGTCCCAGGGGCCAGTGCTCTGTGTAAAGTGGATATGCAAATTAGGCTAATTATAATTGACAATATTAACCTAACTATAAGTCCCTAGTATATGGTAGGGCATGTAGGTTTAGGGATCCCAGCTTAGGTAGTGCACCCATAGGTACACTGCTGAGGTGCCCAGTGCCATTTTAAAGGCAGGGCTGCTTTTAAACTAAAGGTATATGCAAATTTGACTTTGGAATTAAAAGTACTTCCAAAGTCTTAAACTACCTTATTTTTACATATAAGTCACCCCTTAGGTGTGTCCTGTCCTATGTGCCCCTAGGGTTGGGTGCCATGTAACTATAAGCAAGGACATTATAAAAATGGTTTTATAAGCCCTGGTGAGGTAAAATAGTCAAATTAGTTTTCCCTCACTGTAGTGCATGACCTCCATAGGCTAAAATAGAGAGACTTCATTTTAATTAACAAAGTCCCCCTAAGTGTCAGATACCTCAAGTTTGGTATCAAAATATTGTTTTATAATAAATCCCACAACATACAATTGTTGGATTTAATGTAACTAGTTCAGGAAAAGAGTTTTGAACTCTACCTCAAACGTTGTCAACTTTAGCTCTGTAGTGCCCTTCTCTGATTTGCCAGCCTCTGGCAGCCTGGCCAGGCTGCGTTGATGAGGTGTGAAGTGGCCTGGGCTGAAAACAAAGAATGTGCCTGGGGGAGGAGAACTGCCTCAGCAGATGGGGAAGCAAGAATGGGGAGGGCTGCCAAACTGTTCTTCAAAGGCAGGGAAGGACATTTGGAGCAACCCAGCACCTCCCTCGCATCCTGCAACCCCAGACAATTAGGTGCCCTCTTGATGATTTAAGGAGAGGGCAGGAGAGGGGTGTGTTTATGATTTTTAGCCACACCAGTGGGTGGGCTCTGCCAGATGTAACCTCCAAAAATCAGTTTCAGACATGATGGATTTTGGAAGAATGTTGCTCCCTGGGATTGATTTTTGCCACACTTCCCAGGAAGTGGTCATCACAGGGGGAAGGACCATGCATCTGACTGAGAACTAGGACCCCCCTGTTTTTCACCCAGGAGCAAGGATAAATATGGCAGAGCTGCACCCACACCTCAGATCCATACCAGGGAGAACATCAAAAGAAAAAAGACTGCCCTGCTGGACCCCTGACTTGCACCTGGGCACTGCACTCTGAAGGACTGCGCCAGCTGCACACTTGGGCTTCACCAGAAGAAGGACTTCGCCTTGCTTCAACTGGTTCAAGGAGGGACTCCCTGTTTGCTACAGGTGAAAAATTGCTAACCAAAGTCCCCTGCATCAACTCCTGAAGAAACTGACCAGCTGACCACTGTCCAGTAGCCAATTTGGAGTTAGCTCCAGGTGCATTCTGGGAGGTATAGTCTGCACCCTCAAGTAGCAACTCAGAGCTTCTGGAACCTTAGAGTGGGCTGTGAACTCCTAAAAGGCCTTAAAAGACCTTCTGGAAGAAGATACTGAACTTTGGAGAAGTTTGGAGAACTTTTTGGAAAAAGCTCCATAAAGTGTTACAGTCTGCACGTCTCTTACTGCCTTTGGCTGCAGTGCTAGGAGGGGCGCCTTGTTTCTTAGTGGTTCTGGACTGACCAAGATAAGGGCGACTCCTTCTAGTAGCCACGGTGCTGCTGACTAGAAAAAATGCCAACGCAGACCGTAGCCTCCAGAAGGAGTACCAGAGGAAAAACTCAAGGATTGGGGTAAAACCTCTATCACAGGAACTCCTGAAAAAAGAGAAAAAAAAAACAATGAAAAAGGCAAAAAATAGAAGTCAATTCCACAGGGAAAAAGCAGGAGTGAGTAGAAAAACTGGAAAAAGGAGCATGGATCACCACCAAAACGAAAGTGTTTGCAACGCAAAGAAAGAAGGAACTGCAGTGCTTATATACCTTTAAACAGGAAGTGACAAAACAGGAAAATAAATGACTCCATCTTGGATTGTAAAAGGCTACATAGAAATGAATGGGAAGAAAAGCCAAGTAGAAAAGGAAAGACACATTGCATACTGGGAAGACAACCATGACAGAAGAAGACAATATGGAGACCGAAGAAGAAAGAAGACAAGAAGAAAAAGAAGGAAAAAGAACTGACTAGGTGAGTGGGGGGGGGAAGGTCAGGGAGGCTGCCAGGGGCCATTGCACGGCCCGGAACTCAAAACAAGACTCCTGGGCTGCATTGCAGCATGAAAAGCCAGGCCAACAACAAAAGACGGGCCGTGGCGGTTCCGGCGTCCCAAGACGCGGACTGCCAGCTTGACCGTGGCCTGCAAAAGGGACACCGCGGTAGTGTGCGGCGTCACATAAAGGGACCAACCAGCTGCGGCAACTCTAGCCGGATTGCCTCAACTACGACCCGGCCTGACTTGCAGGTTAGGCCCGCTAAGGAAAATCTCCAAAACAGAGACTAAGGGGGTCATTCTGACCTCAGCGGTAAAAGGCTCTTACCGCCGGTCAGAAGTCCGCCATTCTACCGCCGCGGCCCCGGTAAACCGCCACGGTCATTCTGACCCACAACTGCCAAACCGCCAAAAACCCGACATCCACGGAAGGCCGCCTCATCAGCTGTCAGCGATAAACTGGAGATGACCAAACCTCCACCGTCACGCCAACACAAACACGCCCATGCCATTACGACCCACGAATCCACGCGGCGGTCTTTCAACCGCGGTATTCCATTGGCGGTACACACCGCCGCGGTCAAAATACACACACCTTTAAAAAACACAGCCACATTGGACAATTCGAAATACACACACCTGATACACATACACACACCACACCCACACATCCAATCAACTATAAAACACACATCCACATCACCCACAAACCCCCACTACTAGAAATTCGGAGAGAAGGCGAGAGAGAGAGAGAGAGCACAGCTATCGAAAACCCCAACACACAGAGGAACACAACATCATCACCCACACTACATCCACGCACAAAACACCACACACCACCACACACACCACACTCATCACCACAAACACCACCCCACACCACCCCATGGCACCCCAAAGACACCCCAGGTTCTCAGACCAAGAACTCAGGGTCATGGTGGAGGAAATAATTAGGGTAGAGCCCCAGCTATTCGGCACACAGGTGCAGCACACCACAATAGCCAGGAAGGCGGAGCTATGGCAAAGGATCATCGACAGGGTCAACGCTGTGGGACAGCATCCCAGAAACGGGGAAGACATCCGAAAGTGCTGGAACGACCTACGGGGGAAGGTGCGGTCGATGGTGTCAAGACACAACATCACTGTGCAGAAGACTGGCGGCGGACCCCCACCCACTCCGCCCGAATTCACAGCATGGGAGCAAGAGGTCTTGAACATCCTGCATCCTGAGGGCCTCGCTGGAGTAAGCGGAGGAATGGACTCTGGTAAGTCTAATCCCAACTACTTCACCCCCCCAACCACCAGCATGCCAACCCACACCCCCACCCTCACCCCCAAGCCCCCAGCACACATCCTCCCTGCCTATTTCTCACCAGCACAACCCACCCAACACAACACCAATCCCTGAATGCCAACACAAACCATGGACACCCATCACCCAAGCATGACCACTGCACATACCCATCCCCCCCCACAAACCACCCTCACAACTCCTCCCACAAGGGAATGCCAGCACTGGGGGACAAGGGCACCCACAAATCGCACGCCATGGCACACACAGAAGCAATAACCATACTCTTTTACCCCTGCAGGGCCCGAACGCCAACACACCGGCCAGGAGGGTCCAGATTTGTCCATCCCGCCCCCAGAACAAGCCCCCAGTGATGACAGCAGCTCTGTCGACCTAGAACCTGATGACCAGCCCAGACCATCGGGGACCTCTGGACAGTCGGTTCCCCACACACAGACACAGGCCACAGCAGACCCAACCCCCTCTGGGAATACCAGCACAGCTCCCACCCAGCGGGCCCATGCCTCTGTCTCCAGGACGCGTCAATCAGCGGTGTGTCTGCCACTACAGGGCACCCAGGCTGACCCACCACCCCAACAACAACAGGGACCTGGGGGCAGTGGTAGTGGGCACACTGTCCAGGGGACAGAGGCCTGGGGAAACAGGGGAACTGGGAGGGCTGCTGTGCGAGAGGGGGTTGACCGGCCCAGGGAACCCACTCTCCAAGAGGCCCTCACCACCATCATGGGAGCATACCACCACTCCCAGGAGACGATGGCGACGGTACTGGCCAGGTTCCAGGTGATCCAGGCACAGCAGGAGGAACGGTACATGGGGTTCAGAGACGAACTCAGGATCATCGGTACCGCAATGGGGACCATCGTCCTGGCCCTCAACCAGATAGTCACCACATTGCGGGACCATGTGGCACCCCAAAGGGCCCCTGTCACCAGCCCGGACAACGAACAGCCTACCACCTCCGCCGGCGCTAGTGGACAGGAGGCCCCCACACAACGACAGGCCACCAGAACCCCACCTCCTGCTGAAGATCAACCACCCCGCAAGCGGAACCTGAGATCACACAAGAAGACAGAGTAGGATGCCAAGACCCCCGCCAGCAAACGATACCCCCTGATGTCATCCCACTGTCCCACATTGTCACCCTGTCCAACCTTGAACTGCCCCTGCTCCATCCTTCCACAGGCATATGGGCAATGCACCTGTGCTACTGAGAACTGGACTCTGCCATGGACATTACTCCACCCCCACCCATCACCGTTTTACTATCATGGACCTATACGAAGCACTTAAAATAAATCACCAATTGCACTTCAAATGTCAGGAGTCTGCTTGTATTCTTTACAAATGTATTACACATAACGGTGCAATAATGTTCATTTACATTGTGATGACAACATACCAGTGTCAATAAGCATTAGTCCATGGGCAAACAAAGCAGAAGTCACGCTGTGGGTCATATAGCTCTGAAAAGGGAAGGGAAAGTCAAAAATCAGTTAAAAGGAACTGGGGGGAAACACAGAAAGTAGAGATGCAGGAGGCCAGAAGTAAATGTAAAATGGCGTGGGTGTTTCTTACCTGTGTGCTACTGAAAATACTGTTGTATAACTGTGTCCCTGTTGTCCGTGTCGTCCCCGTCGTCTTCCTCCTCTTCACTCTCCACAGGCTCCACAGCTGCTACAACACCACCATCTGGACCATCCTGCAGGAAAGGCACCTGGCGTCGCAATGCAAGATTGTGAAGCATACAGCAGGCCACGATGATATGACACCTTCTTTGGTGAGTACATTAGGGATCCACCTGTCATATGCAGGCACCTAAACCTGGCCTTCAGGACCCCGAAGGTCCGTTCTATAATCCTCCTAGTTCGCCCATGTGCCTCATTGTACCGTTCCTGTGCCCTGGTCCGGGGATTCCTCACTGGGGTCAATAGCCAAGGCAGGTTGGGGTAACCAGAGTCACCTATTAGCCACACACGGTGTCTCTGTAGCTGTTCCATCACATAAGGGATGCTGCTATTTCGCATGACATACGCGTCATGCACTGACCCCGGGAACTTGGCATTTAGATGGGAGATGTACTGGTCAGCCAAACAGACCACCTGGACATTCATCGAATGGTAATTTGTTCTATTTCTGTACACCTGCTCATTGTCTTTTGGGGGTACTAAAGCCACATGGGTCCCATCAATGGCACCAATGATGTTGGGGATATATCCAAGGGCATAGAAATCACCCTTCACAGTGGCCAAATCACCCTCCTCAGGGAAAACAATGTATCTCCGCATGTATTTTATCAGGGCAGACAACACTCTGGACAAAACCTTAGAAAACATAGGCTGAGACATCCCTGATGACATGGCCACTGTTGTCTGAAAAGACCCACTTGCCAAAAAATTGAGTACTGACAGAACCTGCACCAGAGGGGGAATCCCTGTGGGTTGGCGGATGGGGGATATCAGGTCTGGCTCCAGCTGGGCACACAGTTCATGTATAGTGGCTCTGTCAAGTCGGTATCGAAGTATAATATGTCGTTCTTCCATTGTCGACAGGTCCACCAGCGGTCGGTACACGGGAGGATTCATCCTTCTCCTCGCAAGTCCCAGCGGACGGTGCCTAGGAAGGACAACATGGAGCACAGAGTCAAGCAACCCACAGGTTCGTTCACACAGCTTGCACAGTACACGAATCGCTATGCATTGAAAGGCTTGTATGAGTGGCAATGCAAGGCCTAGGCCTGTGTGACGCAGTAGCAATTAAGCCATGTGGGCCCTTGTAATGGCGGCTGCCTGACCTGAGAAGTGTGACAGTGGGATGTGAGGTCAACGCGCTGGCGTGGCACACCATGGCAGTAGGCGGTCGAAGACCACTGTGCGAAGGCGCATTGGTTAACATTGCACCCTATGGGTCTCAGGAGGAAATGACGATGTGCGCCGGCGGTCGCGGTACGCACCGCGGCGGTACGCACCGCCGCGGGCGTGACCTCCATTTTCTATCTGCTTAACTACTCGTGACCTGACCATTTACAGGAGAGGACCTATACTGCAAGTGCTGCTGTGACCTCGTTCTGGAAGAGACAATGGCTGCTGCGACTGGGGAAAGGGCCCCTGCCTTCACTTCAGAAGAGTTGGAGAAACTTGTGGATGGGGTCCTGCCCCAGTATGCGCAACTCTACGATCCTCCAGACCAACAGGTAAGTACACTGGGTGCACGTTGAATGGGATATGCCTGGGTTGTGTATGGTGAATGTAAGATGGTGGGGTGGGGAGCGAATGAAGAGTGCAAGGCACGACAGATGAGAGCATGTGCCACATGGCAGGGTTGGGGGGGGGGGCAATCACATCTAACATGCAGAAAAATGTTGAAATTTCCTTTCCCACCCTGTACATGTCAAATAGGTCAGCGCCCATCAGAAAGTCGACATTTGGCGTGCCATCGCCAAGGAAGTCCGGGACCTGGGGGTCCACAACAGACGGGGCACCCACTGCCGAAAGAGGTGGGAGGACATCCGCCGCGGGACCAGGAAGACTGCAGAGTCACTGCTGGGGATGGCCTCCCAACGGATGAGGGGTGCCAGTCGTACCTTGACCCCCCTGATGTCCCGGATCCTGGCAGTGGCCTACCCCGATTTGGATAGCGCGTTAGGACATCACAGCAGACACAAGGGGGTGAGTACCAGCACATTCTGCTATCTTTACACGCAGTGGAGGCGTCTGGGTGGGGGAGGAGGGCTGTGGGTGACATTAGGCCAGGGCGCTTTCTGTAGTGTAGTCCCCTCCTTTAGGCATGGCCCTGTGCCCCCGCCCCACACCTCTGTAGGGTGCCAAGTACAGCAATCCATGGTCCAGCATCACCCATGTGCGCATTTGTTGTCCATAGACCTGTTGGCCTAGTCACAAGTACTGAGTAGTGTACCCCGATTGCGCGGCGTAGTGCATGAGGCTCCTGTGTCTGTCCTCTCCGCCAACGGTGTTGACAATGCATGCACTCAACCTGTTTTTATTTCTCCCCCCACCTTTTTTCTTTATCTTCTTGTGCATGTGTGCATTAGCATCATCAGGCGGAGGAGAATTGGCATCGGAGCACGAGGGAGCTGCAACTCACAAGGCCCCGGTGGGCCATGGTACAGACACCGAGGTCACCAGTGATATGGAGGGCGAGGGGAGCACCACAACGGGGACCCGTGGTGACACCAGCGACACCGACACGTCCTCGGAAGGGAGCTCCCTAGCGGTGGCGGCAACATCCGGGCCCCCCGCCTCTACAGGTACAGCCGCCACCCAGCGCACCAGCTCCGCCCTCCCAGCAGCCCCTCAGCCTTCGCTCCGTGCCCGCTCGCCCAAGAAGGCGGGCATCTCCTTTGCCCCAGGCACCTCAGGCCCTGCCCCTGTTACCCCTGCTGCCCTCAGTGAGGAGGTCATTGACCTCCTACAGACCATCATTGTTGGGCAGTCTACCCTTTTGAATGCCATCCAGGGGGTAGAGAGGGAGGTGCATCGGAGCAATGCATACCTGGAGGGCATTCATTCGGGTCAGGCTGCCCATCAACGATCGTTCAATGCTCTGGCCTCAGCACTGACGGCAGCCATTGTCCCTGTTTCCAGCCTCCCTCTTCTAACTGCCTCCACCCTGTCTCTGTCTCCTGTTCCTCAGCCTATCCCATCCACACCATCAGACCAGCCTGCACACACCTCAACACCCAAGGGCAGCTCATCCAGACATAAGCACCACAGATCACACAAGCATTCACCCAAGCAACACCCAGATGCAGACATGCCAACAGTCACTACCACCTCTGTGTCCCCCTCCTCCTCGTCTCCCTCCTCCCTCCCTGTGACGTCTCCACTCACACCTGCATGCACACCACCATCAGCCAGTACTTCCATCACCAGCACACCCTCCAGTACAGTCCGCACACGTGCAGTCACCACCCCCACTGCCATTTACACGTCCCCTGTGTCCTCTCCCACTGTGTCTGTCACCCCCTCTTCCAAGACACACAAACGCAGGCAGCCACCCACCCAACAGCCAACCACCTCACGACAGCCTACGTCACAAGCACCTGCACCCAAAGACAGCACACCTGACTCTCCTACAACCACATCCTCTTCCTCCACTCCCATACCCACTACATCTACCCTTTACATTGGTCCTAAAAAACTTTACCTCTCCAAACTTAACCTCTTTGCCCCACCTGACCCACCCCCTCCATCTGCTAAGAGTCCAAAGAGCACCTCAGCCACCACCAGCCCTGCTTCAAGTGTCACCATTGTGCACGGGTTTTGGAGTCCACCCTTTCCCAGCACTGATACATCGTCCAGCAGCAAGGGGACAGCCAGCCCCCCCCCCTGGAAAGAGGACCCGTAAAATCAAGGGCCGCCGCGAGAAGACTGACACGGCTGCCCCCAAGGAGCAAAGTCCTGGGCCGTCACCTGCCACAACATCCAGGGTAGGCAAGGGCCAGAGAGCCTCATCGAAGGAGGGCAAGGCAGCAGGGCGGAGAAGTCAGCCAGCAGGGGCGCGGACCAGGAGGGCCCCACAAGCCCCATCCTGGGTGTGAGGGAGGACACCCACAGGCCCAGGACTCCGTCACAGAAGGGTCCAGCAACTGCACGGTCGGAGGGCGACTAAGCAGGGAGTCCTGGCCAGGTCTGGCTCCCTTGAATGACTGGACAAGCACCGCTGAAGAGGGCCCCGCCGTGCAGAAAGGCACCGCTGAAGAGGGCCCCGCCGTGCAGAAAGGCACCGCTGAAGAGGGCCCCGCCATGCAGAAAGGCACCGCTGAAGAGGGCCCCGCCGTGCAGAAAGGCACCGCTGAAGAAGGCCCCGCCGTGCAGAAAGACACCGCTGAAGAGGGCCCCGCCGTGCAGAAAGGCACCGCTGAAGAGGGCCCCGCCGTGCAGAAAGGCACCGCTGAAGAGGGCCCCGCCGTGCAGAAAGACACCGCTGAAGAGGGCCCCGCCGTGCAGAAAGGCACCGCTCCCCTGGGCCCCGCCGTCTCAAGCACCGCTCCGCTGGGCCCCGCCGTCTCAAGCACCGCTCCGCTTGGCCCTTCCTGTCAAGCACCGCTCCGCTGGGCCCCGCCGTCTCAAGCACCGCTCCGCTGGGCCCTTCCTGTCAAGTACCGCTCCGCTGGGCCCCGCCGTCTCAAGCACTGCTCCGCTGGGCCCCGTCGTCTCAAGCACCGCTCCGCTGGGCCCCGCCGTCTCAAGCACCGCTCCGCTGGGCCCTTCCTGTCAAGCACCGCTCCGCTGGGTCCCGCCGTCTCAAGCACCGCTCCGCTGGGCCCCGCCGTCTCAAGCACCGCTCTGCTGGGCCCTTCCTGTCAAGCACCGCTCCGCTGGGCCCCGCCGTCTCAAGCATCGCTCCGCTGGGCCCCGCCGTCTCAAGCACCGCTCTGCTGGGCCCTTCCTGTCAAGCACCGCTCCGCTGGGCCCCGCCTTCTCAAGCACCGCTCCGCTGGGCCCCGCCGTCTCAAGCACCGCTCCGCTGGGCCCCGCCGTCTCAAGCACCGCTCTGCTGGGCCCTTCCTGTCAAGCACCGCTCCGCTGGGCCCCACCGCCTCAAGCACCGCTCCGCTGGGCCCCGCCGTCTCAAGCACCGCTCCGCTGGGCCCCGCCGTCTCAAGCACCGCTCCGCTGGGCCCTTCCTGTCAAGCACCGCTCCGCTGGGCCCTTCCTGTCAAGCACCGCTGGCCCATTGACAGTGCCGGTTCTGTGTCGAGCTAGTGTTCACGCTGCACTCGGGGCACCCTGCCTCCTCCATTACCTGTGGAGTCTGTAATCCACCTGATGGCCTGTGTCTCTGCACTCCCCAGGATGGCACAGTGGGCATGGTGGACCCTTCGTGGATCTGGCGTCGTGGACTCATGTGGCTGAGGTGGCCCCCCCTTCCCTTCCCCCTGAGGTGCCTGTAGTTTTGTCATCTGATGCCCCAGCAGTGTTCTCTCCAACGGACTCAGGTCTCCTGTGTGGGCTTTGCCCATATGTTGATACACTTTGGCCCACGGACAGTGGAAATTTAAGTGACTGTGCAGGACTTATTGCCTATGTTTATCGGTTTCACAATGTTCTTACTTGATTTTTTACAATTCATATTTCTATTTTACCATGACTTCAAAGAATCTCTTTTATCCATAAATTTTGTTTCTCACTTTAATTATGTCTTTGCATTATTCCGGGGGGTTTGGGTGGTGTCACTGTGACTTGGTGCTCTGCATTGGTGTGTAGATAGTTGGGGGGGGGGTCGCATATGTGTGTGCCCGTAAGCTTTCCTCCTCCCCCCTCCCCTGTGTCGTAGGTGCAGTACTCACCGTTGTCGTCTGCGCCGGCGTTCGTACTCGTGGTAGATGAGCAGGTAGACAATAGCTGGTAGGATGTTTAATTTGGGTTCCATGCTGTTCTCCGTCCTCGTGGAGTGTGTATAGGTGAGCATTTTCCCGTTCGTAGTCTGTTTCCGCCATGTTTTTATCGGCGGGGCTCCCGCCCCGGAAAAGGTGGGGGTTTGGTGAGTTGTGATAGGGTGGGCGGTACATTGTCTGCCGCCTGCCTGTTGGCGGTGACCGCTGCGCTGTTTGTGTGTCCCTCCGTGGCGGTCGGAGTGTTAAGGTGGCGGGCTGTGTTGGCGGTTCCCGCCAGGGTCAGAATTCCATTTTTTGGACCGCCTGCCTGTTGGCGGGTTGGCCGCCGCTTTATCACCGACCGCCATGGTTGGAATCACCCCCTAAGTCCGAACTTTGAAAGTTGACCGGGACCTCCCGCACAGTGTATCTGAAGAGAGCTCCAGGGACGTCGGATCAAGATTAAGGTTTACCGCGGTCGAAGGATTTTCATCTCAAAAAATCGTCTAAGTACGAATGTAGAAATCTTCACCGAGGGCTCCTGCAACACGTATCTGTGGAAGGGCTCCTGGGAGGTCAGATCAGACTAGCGATTTTGTCCTGCTGAAGAAAATCTTCAAGAAAACAACTAAGGTGAACTTTTGACTGAGGACTCCTGCTTGCAGTAGCAGAGCAGGGCTCCATTGCAGTTGGCCTTAAACTTTGACTTTGCCCTGGTCGAGGTACGACCAGATGACCAGATTGGCGCTATTTATTTCTAAGTGCTAAAAACACTAAGGGCCATATTTATACTTTTTGACGCAAAGCTGCGCTGCCGCAGTTTTGCGCCAAAAATTTTACCGCCGGCTAACGCCATTTCGATACGCCGTGTGGGCGTCAAATGTATACTTTGACGCACGGCGGCGCAATCGACAGGTGGGAGTCATTTTTTTTACGCACATCGCGGCGTCAAGTCGTAAAGGTAAACGACGTTAACACGACGCAAATGACTGTGGGTCGATTTACGACACCGCAACCCGGATATGCGCCGTTCTTTTTGACACAATAGCGTCAAAAATACCCGCGAACACTGCCCTTTCAGCAGAGGAGAGCCAAAATGGATCCCAGATGCCACTACAGACCCCAGGAAGATGACAGCAGACCAGGAACCAGCCAGGATGATCCATACAAGAACCAGGACATATATAGAAAAAAAAGAAAGTGTCGCTTCAGTGCAGAGGAGCAGGAAATCCTGGTTAAAGAGGTGCGGAACACCAGCACCAACTGTTCATCACCTCTAAGTTGCCAATCAGTAGGAGAGAGGCCATATGGCAACAAATTGTTGACAAGATCAACAGGGTGGCTGAAGTACGCAGGACAGTCACCGAGTGTAAGAAACGCTGGCATGACTGCAAACGTAGGACAAAGGAAAAAATGGCCAGGAACAGGAAGGCAGCACTGCAGACTGGAGGTGGGAGTCCAGCACACCAGGAGGCCCTGGACCACATGGAGGAGATGGTCGCAGCCGTCATCCCTGAGGAGATCGTCACAGGGATTCAAGGACAGGACAGTGCAGACTACCACGAGACAACGCACATGCAGGGTAAGTTGCATGGGGATTTAAAATACAATAATGTTGACTGTAAGCAGGGGGGGAAATACCTACTCCACATTGCATGTAAGTCAGCATATACATGGAGTGGCATGGGTAAAGGGGTATGGCAGGGGGGCATGCCCTGCACATACAGAAGCTGGGGCACAACATAACACAACACCAACAACAGTCCCATGGGGGCATCCTGTCATGACAACAATGGAGCTAAGGGAAAGCCTCGACAGGAGGGAAGGCCACTACGTCAAACTTACATCCTGGCACTCGTCAGCCAAAATATCTCCTACATTAACTAGGGCCCTATCAGCAATCCTCTAGCCAAAACATCTGCAATGTAACTGCAACAACAGTTGACACTAACACCTCTGATCTCTGTGCAGCTATAGTAGCCAATGGCAGTAACCTCCCCATGGAACATACATACCTAAATTAGGGGGTGAGGATGACATCTGCAACAATCTCCTGAAACAAGACAAAGGCCCCAGTACACTCATATGTCAATGCCCATAGTTGTCACATACATCAGCCAAAGTAAACAGCAATAGGAGCGACACAGCACTAAGGACACACACATGCTGCATATGTCAGGGTCCTTCCCATGCCTGGCTAACAAGGCAACATCACAAATGTCATACTGCTCAGACAACAGCATTGAGGAGGGGACACATGCAACTGGTCACTGAAATACACCTGCACAGTCAGAGGACCAAATAGGACATTGATACGATAAACAGGGCAATCCAATGTAACACACATTACCCAACATCAGCAGGACACATTTACAATGTCTACATCCATATCACATCATAACATTGCCATGCATAGGATATGCCACATGTCAATTACATTTAAGTCAATGTGAACAATCAGGGATTGGGGCAGATCATGAGAGGCAAGTGTGCTGCCAGGGCAATCAGAACACCCACAGCCAGTGAAAGGTCTCACCATAAGAATGTATATACACGGAGGGTCGAGTAGGCCAAAAAGATGGCTATTCCCTATTTGGTACAAAGCAACACCTAGAGGCGATTAGGCAGACAAGTCTGATAACTCAATATCATACATGTGACACACAGGAGGGCCATAGGCCTATAACAATGCCAATATGAAGGACATCAGATACCAATACCAAACAAGATCACAAAGTAAATTCATCAAAAGGCTGGCATGTTACGTAAAAATTGTCACAACACAGACACACTAATTGTACCCTGTTTCATTGCAGAGGAACATGGATCTCCTGCTGATATGCCTGTCCCTGATTTCCCTGATGACATGGATGACGAGCCCATAAACATTCCCCAGGAGACCATCCAAAAGGTCCTTGAAACCCTCCAGACCCCATCTACAGTCACAAGGAGGAGCACAGAACAAGCAGCAGTCACAGAAGAACCACCCACCACCCCAATTGCAAGACCTGCCAGCTCCTACACAGCTGAGGACTCTGACGACACTGGCACCAGCTTTGAAAGAACTGTAGTTGGAGTACAGCGGGAGCTGGCCAAGGAGGTGTGGGTGGGGATGCAAAATATGGCAGCCAGCCTTGAGGGGGTGCGCTCGTGCATGATGTCATCTGCAGATCAGGCAGCAGCTATGCAAGCCCTAACATCCATACTGCAAGGACTACAAGAAACTATAAAGGAATTCACCACTGCAGTAAGGGAGTTGCCACAACACCTCGCACCCCAAACTTTCCACTGCATGCACGAATGCAATCATGACTCCCTCAGGGCCGACCTGGCTGCCTACCATCGTGATGTAGCTGCTATTCTCAAAAACCAGCAGGCCCTCCTTGCTGCAGTACTGCCCTTAAGACCTTCACAGGGAGCAGCCACCGGGATGTCTGACTCCACGTCTTCTAACACTGAGGTAATGGTGGCTGATAAATGTGGGCACCATGCAATACTAAAACATTAAATTATGCAGTCTAATCTAAGCAAACACAACTAAACACAGCATCAATCACCCTTTCTGAGTATACTTCCAAGAAGGGAAGTCATGCTGAATTGTTGCACACATGATCTATGTCAGTAATGAAAACAAGAAGACAAGAGTGTTAACAACACCTCATCTACAAAGATGTCCCTGAACATCACACTGCAGTCTGACCTAATAAATTCCCCACAATACCAAGTCTGGAAGCACACTTTGTGATGTAGAAAACATACTCATCAACACAAATCCTTTGTGATCCATGTAAACTCCAAATGGTGGTTCTATCAAATGGTGGATACTTACCAAGTTAGCACAGGGGTAGCTGCCATTTTAAACCTCTTTTTTCTTCGGTGTGTAGCATAGGACACAAATGTCATAGAACAACAATCACCTACACTGATGGCAAGGCCATGATCAAGTAGCAGTTAACACATAATGCAAAGGGTTAACTATATATTTATTCATAAGTATTCACACCAGAGGCAACTAAGGGAAAAGTCATACCTACACTAATCTAACCTGACTACTCCTAACCCACAACTGTCCCTAACTAACCTAAGCTAAACTTACTCTACACATATAACGAATCGATCTAAACATCAACCCCCCACCCACCATTATGAGACAGGACACATGCAGGACAACACATACTAACCTACACACATACTATACTATCCTAAACAATCATATTTTTTTTTGTATTTTTTTTATACATTTTTTTTTTTCTTCTAAACAGACAGGAATCCCAACATTGACCCCCACCCACCCACCCACATACTCAAAAATGAACAATAGAAAGAATAAGGATCCCCCACCCTCCTCCCTAACACTAACTAAGCTAACAACCTATACTAACCTAACACTAATCCCCAAAACCCACCTATCATGATAAAAAGGAAAGAGGAGAGAGGAGAGAGGGGAGGGATAAATTAAAATAGACCATATAAGTCCTAGAGGTTGGCCCTCCGTAGGGTCCGCCTGATGGACCTGACCCGCTTCTTTATGTACGCCACATCCTGGCTCAGCTTGTCCACCTTCCGAATGAACTTGTCCATTTTGCGGTCTAAAGCCTGGAATGCCGCAGGGTCAATTGGAGGTGCTACTGCTGTCTGTGTGCTGGCAGAGGTGCTCTGTGTGGGAGTTGTTTGTAGCCCACTGGACTGTCCTACAGCTCTTATATTGCTGGGTCCTGGTCGTGCTGCAGAGGCAGGGACAACTGTCCCCGCCGTTGCTAGGGCCACTTGGGGAGAACTGGTGGTTGTGGTGGTGGTGGCTGTAGTGGGCAACGTTGGGTCACCATGTGGTGAGGCCCACCATGCTCCAGAGGCCCGATCCGCCTGGTATTTTCGGGCCATTCGTCGGAACCCCGACTGCACCTGCAGGATGTGCCGGTATCTCATTGCCCGCCTCTCAAATTCATGCCTCTGTGCGGCCCTCATGTTTGCAGCTGTGAAGAGAAAGGGCAACTATTTACCATAGGAAATGCATTGGGTGGAATAGCACAATGGGTCAATTGGAAATTACTTTTACTGTAGTTGTAACAGCTCATATCACCATATAGATCATTGAAAGTCTCAGAGGAAGTACATGGGAAGCCTGCATACAAAGGGCATCTCACACATAGCATATACATGTCTCTACATGATGGGTGACATCAGCCTAAACTTCTCATCATAAAAATTAGTAATGCAGCTGACATTATGGCTGCACCTCCTCCGCCTATTGCCTGGACTACATATGTCAGTGTATGTGATAACATTCACAACCCTCAATATCTGCGATTTGTAATTGGATTTGCTAGTATAGAACTCATGTGCCATAACCGAGTGTGTACACTAGGTTCAAAACAAAGTTTCAAATGGTCACAAGTATGTGTAACATACTGGTTGCTACAGTCCTAGGTACCCTATTCCCAAACACATGGCTGACTTTGAGGGGGGGGGGAGAACATCCAACAATCCCATAATCAGTGCACACCCAGGAGTGTATAGAAAGCTCAACATGTTTTTGCCTCCACACACACACCACCAGTGAAGGGCTAGCAACAAATCGGAGTCAGCTAAACCTTGTCCTATCCAAGGTCCACACATGTCAAAATGTACTGACTTAGGCCAACATCACATACTACCAGTGAGGCATATTTTTCTACAGACACAGAGGAGCAAGAACACCCATGATCATGAGTAGCATGTACACCTAGGCCATTGCACTCTAGTCCCACACACTTCTAGTACAACTTGTGGAAGTACATGCCCCGGAAGATCCAACCTACAGTGTACTCAGTCCATCGTTAACTAGGGAAGCAGCAGATTTCAGACAAGCCATTTGCAGAAGCTATCTGGGAGAATGTCAGTCTGAAATGCAGACTCAGTCCGAGACAAGTCCCAGAGCAACTCTTACATTAACCAGTGTATTCCACATGACTCACCCCATTCCCCATAGAGGGCCCTACTGGAATGGCCTACAGACCCAAAATCTGAGAAATGGATAAGCATAGGCCAACTCAAAATGAAGTGATAACTGAAATCCCACTAATGAATGGGCAGCACATCAAACCTTGAATTCTGTTGAACACACAGTAGTCCATCATGCATCACCAGCAAACATAAAAAATAGCACACATGCAACACTCACTGTAGGTGTCGGGGTCCTCACAATGAGCCACCTCTCCCACTGTGTACGGTGCAGGTCCACCTGTAAAGCATGGAAGGAAGAATATACTCAGAATCCGTGCACTGACAAACAATTGCAATTACAAAGACAATGGGGCTGATTCTAACCCCGGCGGTCTTCGACCGCCGGGGCGAGGGTCGGCGGGAGCACCGCCGACAGACCGGCGGTGCCCCGCAGGGCATTCTGACCGCGGCGCTTTGGCCGCGGTCAGAAAGGGTAAACCGGCGGTCTCCCGCCGGTTTACCGCTGCCCTCAGAACAGGATGGCGGTAGGGGGGGTCGCGGGGCCCCTGGGGGCCCCTGCCGTGCCCATGCCAATGGCATGGGCACGGCAGGGGCCCCCGTAAGAGGGCCCCGCAAGGTATTTCAGTGTCTGCCTTGCAGACACTGAAATACGCGACGGGTGCTACTGCACCCGTCGCACCTTCCCACTCCGCCGGCTCGATTACGAGCCGCCATCCTCGTAGGAAGGGAGTTTTTCCCTGGGCTGGCGGGCGGTCTTTTGGAGACCGCCCGCCAGCCCAGGGAAAAACTCATAATACCCTCCGCGGTCTTCTGACCGCGGAGCGGTATTATGGGGGCGGAATTCTGGCGGGCGGCCTCTGCCGCCCGCCAGAATTAGAATCACCCCCAATGTGAGAATATGACATGAGTAATGAAACCCTTTCACACGTGCTCATACTGCATGGAATTATTCATGAGCAACATTTACATTGGATGAGTCTCCTGCTACAGTTACACACCCTACTACACACATGCAGTGGCCTGGACAGTCATGTGGTGGCAAAGATGCACCTCCATTAGTATGCACCAACAATATAGGGGTGCATTCCTCTCATCATGTGCATCCAAGAGAGACATCCAAAAGCTGGTTACTTGAGGACTGCATGACCTTTCAAACTCAAACAGCCTATGTGGTCATGACACATATGTGACTGATAGGTACATGGTACAGAGGGCGAGGTACTTTGGCAATACCTCATGTTGTAACAGTTTCATACATTGATGTGTCCTAACTATAGTGATTGACACCAAACATAGATGTTTGTACCCTAGTCCATATATTGGACTGTAATCCCTATTCTGATTTGGGCACAAGTGACAATAAATACCAGTCTAATATGTTAGCTGAGGGCACCTGAGTCCTTAACAAATATGGTTCATGCTCAGATCAGGCATGTAACAATTAGATGTGAAAGAACACATTTATCACGACAAGGCATGGCACTTCCATGAACATTTTCCATACACACCAACCAGACACACATGTGACATATGTGTGGACAACATTGCTAACTTCAATTGACGTGAAGGCAGCACTCATTTATAGCATCATGTAGGGTTTACAAATGTCAGTCTAGCTATGGCGTCTACATATGTAGGTATGATGTTTCAACATCCATTTTTCACTGGCTATTGTGACCTGTAGAGTCCTAATTGCGTCATTATTGTGTCGCTTGTCTGACACAAAGGCAGCACTACATTACATTCTGCTACAGGCAACCGGTATGTGTAGAAAACATGAGCTACCTGACTGCTAGCATTTGTCTTCCTTCACATTGTGCATCAACTACCCAGTAGGTTTCCCTAGCATTACACACAGTCAGCTACTTATCTGGCAGATTGGGTAACAGTCATCACATGTCACCACACAGCTTTAAATTGTGCACATGTAATTGATCTGTACTCACCAATATGGCCACCAATCCTGATTCCCAGGTGGTCCAGCAGATCTTGCTCCCTGGATATCAGATCAGCCCAGCAGTGCTTCAGTGGATGGTCATTCCTTTGGCTACCACATAGACGGACCAAGTGATGGCGCACCTTCCCCCACCGGACTTTACGGGCCTCCATGTGATACCACTGTATCACCCTACCCCCAGCCTCCAGCATGAGTGGGAGGAAATGGCAAACAAGCCATATAAATCCCCCCAATTCCTCCTCACCCATCCTGGAAAGCCGTGGCCTACCAGACATGTCAGCACTGACAAAGGGGAAAAAGTTGTAGAAAAAGGAAAAGGGGGAAATGGGGAAAGGTAGAGTGGTGAAATACAAAGAAAACTTAAGAGGAAGAGCCCAACTAACCCCTATATTACAGTACCCACAACAGACTCCCACAGACAATAAATAAAACACTGGACTTGACAAAATAATACAACACAGACTCAGACAGTATTCAACAACAAGACAATGATGACAAAAGCACAATTGAGATGGTACACTGGACACAAAAGCACTAATACACAGGACAACACTTTCCACACAGCCACACAGTCTAGAATAATCTGAGACTGCAAAGTGAAAGTGAAAGTACACCCACTGTACAGATTCTGTAAACAGGATATCCTATTATATCACATCCTGCATAAAATGGCTGCTGTTTTTCCCCGCTATGCGTCATTTTTTCACGCATACAGCTTGTGCGTCATATTTTTTGACGCATAGGAGTGCAAATAATGCAGTGTCAAAAAAAAAATCTTCATTGGTCTATTATTTTTGTTTGAGGCATATTTTACAGTTCTAGAGTTGAAAATTAAGCCGCTGGAAAATATGATATCTAAATATGAAAAATATTTTTGACTCTGCATTATCTGCACTCCTGTGCATCAAACATTATGACGCACAAGCTGTATGCGTGGAAATATGACGCATTATGGAAAAAAAATGGAGGCCATGTTATGCAGGATATTATGATATCTATTTTTGAAAGAATTTTTTGACTCTGCATTATCTGCACTCCTGTGCGTCAAAAATTATGACTCACAAGCTGTATGCGTGGAAATATGACGCATTATGACAAATATGTCTTTCATTTGTCAAATTGAGAAATGAATTTTGACATGACCAAATGGTGCTAAGTGATACACATTTGGGGTTAGCTATGGCAAATGTCCCTTATAGGATGTATAGAAGGTATTCACAGTGCAATGGTAATGATTGGCCAGAATGGATATTACTCATAATTGTACACATATGTGGGTAATTGCTGATGGCTATTTTCTAAATATGAATGGGATACCAGGATGTATTCCTTACCAAAAATGTGTCCACATTTATCAAGGTAATCAAAATTATATATAGGCCAAATAGGTAGTGCAATTGTCGCCTACACTTTTCTAGGGGGTAACCATGTCCTAATTACGAGTTAATGTATCTAAAATGTGTTTTACTTTTGACATGTAGGGCACACATGTGCCTTATGCATGTGTGTGCTTCACATGTGCATAAATAATGTATATTTGGGGGGCAGTAGAGGTGGACTTAGGCCCCCAGCACCCTAGGGTTTGCTCTTCCAGACTTGCAAATTTATCCAAGGGTTTCCCAAATTCAGTAATGCTAAAACCTTCAGCAGCAGGCCCATGGAAGCAAATAGGGTATGATTCACTGTTTGCCATTCTGTAATCCCATTTGCCCATTTTACGTTTGCCCTATTGATTCTTTGGAGAAATCTGACATACCATTTTGCATTGATATTTTTTGCAAAATCTCAACGTTCCTCATGTCATGATAGCAAATAGGTTGTTGATGTATGTGGCCCTTTATGCATTACATGGTTTAGTGGCATGTTTCATTCTTCCTGCTAGGTTACAACTGGGACACTACTGTGATCGGCTGCTTGCAAATATTTTGTTGATTGGATGGTACATGTACATGTGTGTGGTCCAATATTGATCCAGTATCAACTGTCAGGGTGTATGTTGTCACTGTAACGTCCAGGTCTCCTCATGAGTTAGTGGCAGCTAATCTTGTTTCTATTGGGTATTGTTTGTAGCAAAATTTGAGAAAAGCCATTGAGGACATGGTCACCTACACATGGATGGTCCCACCCTGTCACTGAAAACGTGTAATGAGACTTTTAACTGGGCAACCTTGGTGTGCTGAGTGAGAGAATGTCTCAGGTGTCTGGATCCGGCATGTGTCATTGCAACATTTGTACTCCAGTTGGCCTCTGTGGATGGTAATGTATCAGGAAGCATCATAGCCTCTGTGCAGAAGTAAATGGCTGGTATTCAACACACACGACTCATCTTTATCATTTGAACAATGTTACTCAGCGTTTGAACAGTCAGGGTCCTCATATGTGTTGACTTTTCATGGACATTATCTGAGGTTGCTGGTTTTGATGGAGGCCATTTACACCATCATACACTATGGTCAAGGTCCACTGTCACACTTTGTAGTCTAGGCATTAATGAGGGCCAGACAACAGAAGGGCCAAGATTTGGCTATTCAAGGGCACTGTCACAAATCGGATGCAAATAACAGTCAGATGATGCAATACTATGTATTTGAGTATACATTGATGAGGCTAATGACAAATTAGTGTCTGAGGTACAAGTGGTTTTGGACAGCACGTGTGGTCCATAGGTGGACCCCAGGTATCTGTAGAGTGACCCACGGACAGGTGCCAGTCAGGCTGACAGGATGCTGGGTCAATCAGGAGCAAGTTCTTTCAGTAATTACATGATCAGTGTTCTGACTAGGACTGGTCAGAGGGAGCAGTAGACAGTTGAGATGTCACACTGTGTATGTCCTGTGTTGTTTTGAAGGTGACACATGAACCCTGATAAAGTGTTCTACGGCAACATTAGAAGCAATGCTTAATGATGTAATAGCTCAAATTCCAACATGTATGCAGTAGGAGGCATCAGCAGGGACGGGGCATGTACATTTGGGTGGTGTGCATGGAGGGGATCACTGGTGTGGCCTCCATCAGTAGCTTACTAGTCCTGTCAGATGGGATTTACTGATAATTAGCCTACAGTACCTTTCACAGAAGAATCAATCTACATGTGATTCCAGGCCTTAAAAACTCCAAGCCAGTGTATTATATGAGCTGAGTTCCATGCAGTGAGATGGTACTATGACAATGGTAGGCATAGGAAAGGGTGTGGCACACTGGATGACTCTTGTGAGTGTGTGTGTGTAGATGAGGGAATCTCAGTGTACACAAATCGGCATTCCAGGGACCTCTTCAGACAGGTGGGGTGTGAGCAGCTGCAAGTGTGTGTAATGTTTTTAGAAAAGGGCTGACATGTAGATGGGATGTGATGTGCTGGATGCTTGTCATAGGTGTAGCACTTGTGCTGTGTATGTTCTGCTTATGTGTAACTCTAGTGACAGATAGTCATTGCAATGATAGTAAGTAGTTGGAATTACTGTTGGCAAGAGTCTAGTACTACATTCCTGTTCCTGAAGCATTAGCATGTGAACTGCCTGATGTATGAGGCCTGTTTTCCCTTAGTTGAGTAATGGTGTTTTAGTTGTGTGCCATCTGCTGCGATGATCCATGTTTACTACATGTATGTGAGTCATATGTGTGGTCCTCAGCTATTGCCCTTCAAAGGTGAACTGTACAGGATGTCTGTCATTTACATTGTGTGTGTATTTGACGATTGTATGGTGGCCATTACATTTGTGGTGTATTTTTTTGTGTCATGATTGTTATATCATTATTGCTCAATGAGATGACATTCTTCTTCAGATATTTCAAGCTAAAGGTGGGCAGAAATGAATAGGCCAAACCATGATGTGGTGTTTGTTATCAGTGTTTATTTACAATAGTGCATTAAGTGGTGATGGTGATAATTATGCAAAGAAATTATTTACAATGTGTTGGCGCCTATGCACTCCAGCAGCCGTGTTTGGTTGTTCCCCCTCCTGTTGCAGGCCAGCATCCTCCTCTTCTTCGTCTTCAGGCATGTATGGGTCTGGTTCGAGGAGGTCAATGTTCCTTTTTACACAAATGTTGTGCAATATTGCACATGTGAGTATGACCCTACAGACCATCTCGGGGGAATATAGTAGGCTACCGCCAGTGATGTCAAGGCAGCGGAACCTTGACTTGAGGATCCCAAAGGTCAGCTCGACAATGCTGCGTGTCCTCTTATGGGCGTCGTTGTATGCCCGCTCTGCAGCAGTACTCGGGTTCCCAAATGGTGTCATTAGCCATGGCTGGATGCCATACCCCTGATAAGCTGAAAGAAAAACACAGAATGGGATCATGTAGATGTAGCTGGCACTATTGAAAAGACCTTTAATGGCAGTAGTTGTCTTGTGTTGTCTGTGACTCTTTTGTGTACTAATGTGACATCCTATACTTGTAGGCTATACCATCTGCATTGTGTTGTTTCCTTGGCTGAGCAAGTGTTTGTCTGCTAACCGTTTGTCAGCAGTATGTTTAGGGATTTTCAGTACAGTGTGCCCTCCCTAGCATTGTGACTTGTGATACATGTGTCCGTGTGTCTTCACTGAGGGTGAGATGATAGTTCCATGCACATTTAAATTTGAAAGTGTTGTTAACACGTTCATATCAAAGTACCCTGGACATCCCATACCTTGAAACTTAGGCAATGTATTAATGTAAAGGTAATTGTGACACTTACAATTTGCAAGGTGACATTTAGGCAACCACACTCATTAATGTCTTCACATTAGGCTGTACAGTAAATTTCGATGTGTGACAGGTTCAATGGTGAGTTAAGAAACATGGCTAGTGATGTCAGGACCTCAGTGTGTTCCTGTCTAGATGTTGCTGTTTTGGTGTATGTGTTGTGTGTCCTAGAGGGTTGCTGTGCAGTGTGTATATAAGTAGGTTTTTGTACTTACCAACAAGTAGTCCATTGCCATACCATCCATCCTGGAAGTGTTGGTTGATGGTGCAGTGACGGAAGATGAATGAGTCATGTACACTCCCAGGATATTTAGCCACGATGTTGGTGATCAATCCCTGGTGATCGACTATGGCCTGCACGTTGATTGAATGTGTGTGCTTCCTGTAGCGTAGAGGTGTTCTGTTGCAGCAGGTGGCACAAGGCGTACGTGTGTGCAGTCGATTGCACCAAGGACGTGTGGGAAGCCACTGATGAGGTAGAACCCCTGTTTTGTTTCCTGCTGCTTCTGCAGTGTGTTAGGGAAGCAGATGTGGAGAGGTGTCAGTTGAATGATGGCATCCAGTACTTTTGGCAGAAATGCAGAGAATGATGGTTGTGATATTCCGCCAACCAGGGCACCAGTTGTTTGAAATGAGCCACTTGCCAGCAGGTGAAGTACGGCAAGCAGCTTTGTTTCTGTTGGTATGGTGCGGGGTGTCACCAAAGTGGGGGCCAACTGCTGTTCAATGTTTCGCAGCAGCTGCTGAATGGCCTGCCAGTTCAACCGGTACCTCTGTATGATGTCGTGTTCCCTGAGGCCATGCAGGGTGGTTCTTGGGCGGAATATCCTCTCCTGCCTTCTGCGCTGCCTTTGGGGTCCCTGCTGGTGTTGTGGTAGCTGCTGTTGTTGCTGCTGGGCTCTGCGTCTACGTGCACGCTGGATAAGAATCACCTCCATGTCTCCCTGTTGCTGCTCTGCTGCTCTGCTGTTTGTTCTGTGTGTTCTGATTAAATACAGGTGTGTTTGCCCCATTTTAACGCCTGCCCTGACCCAGGCGTTAAATTTTGCCGCACATTGGGCTGTGCGTCATTTTTTTGCTCCGCCTCCCGGCCGAGAGTCATTTTTGCCCAGAAGCATAAATACGACGCACGGCCGTTTGCGTCGTTTTTTGGACGGGAACGCCTACCCTGCATATCATTAACGCAGGGCGGGTTGCCGCATCCAAGAAATTACGCACACAGCAGAATTTTGTTGTCCGCAGGCTCGGCCGTCAGAGTTTAAATCTGGGGCAACGTTTGCGCTGATTGTGCGTCAAATTTTTTGACGCACAATCGGCGCAAACGGAGTATAAATATGCCCCTAATTCTTTAAAAATTCAGATCTCTGGTTCCCTTTATCTGATTTTATTCGTTTTGGTGTCATTTTAAAGCTAGAAAAATATATCCTATTTTTATAAATTGGATTCCGATTTTTAAACTGTTTCCTGTGTTTTATTTAATTACTGTTTTGTGATATTGAAATGCTTTACGCTTTGTCTCCTAAGTTAAGCCTTGTTGCTTGTTGCCAAGCTACCAAGGGTTGAGCTGGGGTTAATTTATTGAGACCTCTCTGAACCTAGTGGGGGTTAGTGGCCTATTGCTAAGTGTAGCTACTTACCTGCCCTTAGCAATAATCCACTTTCCAACAATCTCCAAAACCCAAGAGGACTAACAAGTAGCATTCCATCATTGGCAAATGGGTCTCTTACCAACAAGTTATGATCATTCAGTTAAGGAGTGTTAGGAGTCAAACCTGCTAGAGTAGCTCTCATCTGCAGTGTGAGTATTGAATATAGATAAGGATCCTCACCTTGCCCCTAGAAATAGTAGACATGGAAAGTTGTTGATATTTTGCAACATAGGGTTATTTATGTTCCATTCGTCCATAAATCTTGTGCATCACAATGATAGTAATTATCATGCTAATTTCAGCAGTCATAATATAAAACAAAATGACCATAGGAAAAACCCTATTCTATTGCTGTCTAAGCCTATTTTCTACGTTGCTGGAAGGTCTTGTAGCTCCAGTCACTGAACATAGCTCTACAGCTTTCAGAGAGTGGAACATATTTAGTTGTCTGTTTGGTTAGCATGACTAATGTCAACTTACAGCTCTGAAAATAATGTCAGAAAAGTAATATGCTGATCTAGTGAAATACTGCTGGCATAACTATTCAGGTTATTTGTTTTCCAGGCCCTAAGCTTGCAACCCACACACTCTAAAGAGTGAATGCTTTCATAGTGGCATACAGTCAGGCCTGGTGTGGATATAACATGTATGTATTATGGAATAAAACACTGCACACACAACAGTACCCTTCCTTACCCACTCTAAATAACTCTTAGGGGCATATTTAAAAGCCCCTAGCTCCACCTTGCGCCACCCTGCCATCATTTATTTTTACACTAAGGCGGTATTAAGGTGGCCTTTCTCCTGTGCTGTATTTACAAAGTGGCACTATGCTTGCGTTGCGCCACCTTGTAAGCCTGTGCACGACATTTTGCCTGCACCAGGCATAATATTTGCTAGGGAGGCGTTCCCCCGCAGAGCGGCCCAAAATAATGGTGCAGTGAAATTTGCAAGATTTCACTGCGTCTTTTGTTCCATCATTTTTAACGTGTGCTCAGAGTAGGCGTTAAAATGACGCACCCATTTTAATCAGTGGTCCTCCCTGTGCTTTGCTGCACTAGCATTAACATTGGTTGATGGTAATGGAGCAAAGCACCACAATAGCGTCGAACAATTTTGACACTATTTGCCTAACGGCCACCATGGTGCTCCGTATTGTAAATACGGCCCAACCATGGTGTCGTTAGGCGGGGCAGGGGCAATGCAAGAAAAGTTGCCATTTGGACCAGTGGGCCACTTTCTTGTAAATATTCCCCTTAGCTCCTGAAGTGGTGGTGGGAGCTGGAGAGTGAATAAATGTAGAATACACTTACAATAGCTTCCTATTGAAGCCAGAGTGATGTACAAAATGGCTAGCATCACTTTAACATTCTGTAATTGTCAACCCTTTGATACTTGGCTATGAAGTAGAAAATATCCAGTGGGCTTAGATCATTAAGGAGCACTGACACTTTGCTTCTTGAACGTACTGCATTTAAAAAGGAACATAAAATGTCACAACATTTTTCAGGCAATGCCGCCAGAATCTGGAACTCTTTGCCCCCAAGTTCATATACTACCAACTAGCTGTCTACATTTAAGACTGGCTTGAAAATGTTACTTTTCCTACGATCCTTTAGCTAGGCCTAATGTGGTATTCTGTGAACTGAGGTTGCAAACACTGATGGTGGTGGGATGGAACACTAAGGAGTGTTACATAAATGTCTTATAATGCTCAAGGCCATCCTTTAAACTGGTGACACAGAGATTACTGTTTAGGCTGTCTTTGGATTGGTTGAGGTGTTTTTCTTTATTAAACCTGTTTGTCTATTCAACTGTTCTCGCCTGTTCATATTCTTTGAAATAGACACACTTTACATTTCTACACTGACAACAAGCAGCTATTTCAACCCATGCAGATGTTTGGCTTCACACTGAATTTTGGGAAACTCAAAATACCTCAAGAATAAAGTGCAGCAGCAGAATGTTAAAGGATTCATCCTTGCAACTGCCTGGCTAAGCTAACTTGGAGCATGAAGGGCAGTGACACTTTGGTGGGATGCTGAAAAAACACCTATGCAACTCACTTCAACTATTGGCATGAGTGGAAGTGAGTCTTTCAGACGGAGTGGGTGCTTTGAAAGTATCTTGATACACTTGTAATTATCTTCCCAACAATTCAGTGGAGGGAAAGGTTGGGTAAGAAGGAAGAAGAGGTGACAGTTTGTGCCAACTGATACCTGCTTAGTGCATCATCTCCTATACTTTGAGTCCCTGCTGGGTGATCCATACCCGAGCAAACAACTTTTGAGTCAGGTGCAATGGTGGTATTCATGTAATCTCTAACACGAATGTGTGCATGTGTTGGTGGCCCAGCACAATAAGCAGCTACTGACCTGGAGTTAGTCTCCTACGTACAATACTACAGTGGGTCTCTTGAACATGCTGTAAGGTCAAGATGAATCTTAATGTCAGACGCCCTGATGTTCTGTGTCTCAGATGCATAGCTTTCCTGATTGCCTGTCAACCTGCTCACTGGATACCTTACCCTCTGCAACTCAAATTGACCCTCAGTCATTCAGCAGAAAATTCATATGGAATGGACACATGTCTAATAGAAGGCAGTAGGAAGTGTTAAATTATTCCCCAAATAAACTTTGAAGCCACTGAAATTGTATGTGAACGAACTCAACTTTCTGCATGTTGATTGGACTACAAACTTCTTTCAACTCTCATGCTTGCTATAAAGAAAAGAAGCCCCTTAGTGTATGTGTGTGTTTTTCTTGCAACTCTGTGCACTGGTGTGGGAGGTCTAGGGTAGCTAATCGGATACTGGTGTAAAAGTGATATTATCAATATGTTTTTTCCTGGCTAGTGTCACCTAGGTGCTATACCTTTGGTTTGTGATCACATCTTAACTTCTAGATAACGTTAGTCTGATATGCAGAACGTTACTGCACTACCATTTTTCCCATCTACACCATCTTAACCATGCTTAAAATTGAAAAAGAAAAGAGAAGGTTTGATTTCTCTCTTAAGTTATTTTGTACGTTATTGAGTGTCCAAAGAAAGTCCTCCCTATTACTTGCTGCCTTGAGTCAGAAGGCCAAGAATTATTTGACCAGCTCCCTGAACTCACTAGTAAAAATACGGTTGATCTAAATGAATGAGAGGTATGCATAAAAAAACGTCACTTACACTAGCTTCCCGAAGTCAGTACAATACTCCAAATATACAATTTAGGGAAGAGGCAGGAGAGAAGTGGTGAGTTATGCTACAGACTTTCACAAATTAGCATCTTCAGGCAATTTTGGGGTTGGAAGAGAGAATCAGAGACCATAGAATGCTGGGATGCAACACTGAAAAGGTAAAAGACAAACTTTGGTAGAAATATCATTCTAATGACAATGAGATATTGTTGATTGCCAAAAAAATCAAACATTCCATTGCCTCCGTGGATGAGATTAATAAAGATAATGAACATATGGATAAAGTGTAAGGTATAAAACCAAAACTAAATTTTGATGAAAATTCAAAAAGAGAGTTTCAAGGGAGATGTTGTAGGGACAGCAGTTGGGAGTCACATGGTTAATATCAAAGCGTGCCCAGCATGAAAAGTGGTATGCAAAGTATGTAGGCTCTAAGGTGAATATGGGAACAATTGAAAAAGCAAAGCTATAAAAGTAAGGACTAGAGAGGGAAGTGTGGATAAGGACGCATCACAGTTCAACTTTATTGCTGAGAGAGTTTTGCAAGCTAGTGGAGGTAGTTGAAATGGACTCACAGATGATGTCATGGTAAACGGAAGTGGTCTGAAGGTACTCTGTAACTCCTGCTGCATAATAACTGTGGTCCCTTATGATTTCTTCAAGAACAACATAAAGCTATATATGAGTCCAACAGCAAGCCTCTTGCTTAGGGTGGGAAACCTACAGAGCTTGAAGGATAATTAAATGGGGAATTCAAATACAAAGGGAGTGTTGCTGATGTGAAAGCGTATGTGATAACAAAAGGAGACAACAGAATAAATTGGATTTAAGGAAAGATGGATCTGTAACTTGATCCAAATGGTAATCTTCGAATCAAATTGGGTGAAATGGGGAATAGCAGCAGTGTGATGTGTGAAGGTAATAATTTAAAGTTATGAAGGAATTTCCAGGAGTCTTTTGAAATCAAGTGGGATACTTGAAGGGTGATTCAGACAGAATCACACCGAGAGAAGTTGCACAGCCAGTAGCGGCAAACGTGAGAGGTAGGCTCATTGCTTTTAGACAAATCATGATTTATGAATTAGAGAGACTGAACAGAGAGGGCATCATTTAAGAAACAGAAGAAAAGGATTGGTTGGCACCTGTCGTTAAAGCATGTCCACAGGTGAGAGGAAACTTTGCATTGATTGAGGGGAGCTTAAAAAGTGTGCAGTAGTGGACAAAAACCCTCCCCTGAATTTTGACACTGCTTGGGTGCACTAAGGTATTTTTGACACTTGATCCTTGATCTCCCGTCAGCATACCACCAGATAAAGTTTCATGAACAATCTAAGGATTTGATTATGTTCATTATGCCTTTCGGTGTGTAGAGATATGTGAGAATGCAGTTCTGAATTATTTTAGCAAACAATGGAGAAAGTTTCAAGACACATAGATGGGGCCAAAATAAATCCAGATGACTTTCTGATACACGCTTTTAATAACTTTGTTCATGGGTAAAGATTGAGGCAGGTACTATCCAGACTCAGAGACATTGCTCTCACTCTGGAAGGGTCCAGGTTCAAGTTCAATTGTGTGGAAATTGTGAATCCTGGTCACATGACAACATGACAAGGAGTCACACCCAAAACAGAATTGGTAAGAACTATTGCAGAGGTAGCTATCACTGAAAACAAAGAAGAACGGGTGGGGTTTCTAGTTATGATTGAGTATTATAATATGTTTGTGCCTAGACTGCATGATCATTCCAAGGTTATAAGAGCCTTCTTGAAGAAAGGGACAACATTTGAATGGTCTTTTTGCTGTTATCAAGAACTTTTTGTTATCAAGACTAGCTTAGGACAATTTCCCAGTCTTCAGGGCTTTGATCCTCTGGTTAAATCATCTGTAGAGACTGATGCTAGCACAAACAGTTAGGTGCTTTTGTGAGACATGGTGAAGGTGAGAAGGAAAGAACAATAACATTCATATCTGGATGCTTAATGGACCAGAAGTAAAATATTACATCTTTCAAAAGGAGGCATTAGGGATTTTCTGGTCAATGAGGAAATCATCAAGGGGCAGTGTGTCAGCCCACTTCAGCCATTGGCTGACTTCACTATGAGTTACGGCATGCTGCCCTTTCACAATGAGCAATTTCACACACAAAGTAGTTCCCTTTTCCCAGGGCGTGCAATGATAATGTGTGTTTGTGAGACCAAAAACATGTTTACCTTTATTCAAAGATTTATTTAGATGGCCATAACGTGGCAGAATCACAAACAATAACGTTTTGCAAAAACCATGTCAAATCAAAAATTGAAAAAAGGCTGGCAGACAACTCCAGAACTATTAGCTCTGCCAATGCCTTTTTGTAATTGTCTCCTCATATGCCATGTTTCTACAGGTCTGCAGTCGAAGCATCTTACGTTTGTTTGGCAACAATGGCATAAGCAATGTTACAACTGACATGCTTTACAAAACTTACAAAAACTAAAAGGTAAGTGCACACATGTGCACTGGTTTTTCAGCAACTGTTTCACAGTCCTGAGTCATCTCATGGATAACAGTACTGCAATTGCTGTCATTTTTAACTTTCTGAAGTGTGCAGTAATGCCATAAAATGACAGTCAATCTCTTCAATGACAAGGACATTCTAAAGCATTAAAACCTTTTTCCACAAACAATTCTGTTGCTCTGTGAACCTTCGTACATCATAAACACCTAGCACAGAAATAGAAGTTTCAAGACTGTGAATATTACTTAGTAGCCGAAGTAACCGTCACTGAAGATGTAAATAAAAAAGAACAACCATTGGTAAAGCCAATAAAGCTTACCTTTTAAAGGTGTAACTGAACCATCTGGTTTGCCTAGTGCTTTTTGCTGATGCTTTTCAGCATTGGCTAAAATAAAAACAATGCTAGGTTGATCTTGCGAAACTGCATAGACAAAAACAAACTGCCACAGTTTGAAAACATTTATGTGGTTGTGTGTCACCATTACATGCCCATATACGTGTTAGAACAATGTGGCAAATTCTTTCTTTTTTAACTTTTAATTGAAAATTCCAAGATAGCAGGTGTCAAATCATGGCCTAATAAACTAAAACAAAAATGGATGAAAGTGCTTTAAAGAGAAAAAACACAAAGTAGTAACCCTAGAGAAAATTCGAGCTGCCAGGTCCTCCAAAAGAAAACAAAAAGTGAGGGGCATGTTGTGTTTAGGGTTTCATTGTTACCAAAGTAAAGTTGTGTATGTTTGAATGAGGATGAATACTGGAGATTCCTTTGGAACTTGAGGGAGGGAGAACGGATGGACAGGAGAGCAATAGATGTGCTGGCTGCAGCTCCAGGCAATAACGCTGTATCTTGGATTTAACACATCGAGTCATACAATTATTTAACGTAACAATGTGGCGACGAGTGTGAGGAGCAAGGACCCACATAATCAGCGTTTACTGGAAAAAAGATTTTGATGTGGAAGTACGTTGAACACAAGATTAGCAAGCGGAACAGGATTACTTACAGAATTGAAATATATTAAAAGGAAGCACATCAAGAGAATTAAGAGCTTTGTTTATGACAACTGAAAAATAGGTAATTACCATAAACATAAAGCACGAGCTAACAGCCGTTAACATGCAGAGTTATTGGTTGTTTGTTAAGTGTGAACCATGGCTACACAAAATTTTAGCATTTGTCCACCGCATGCCTTTTGGCCTTCAGGCAGCGAACCAAGTCTCAAGTGGATTGAATGGAAAGAATATTTTATAAACTATATTGCTACAATTGATGATGCTGGAAAATGTCAGCAGAACAGAAGAAAATAATTATTTTGCATTCCTTGAGCCTGTATCGATTGAAAGTTTAAAATCAAATGTTAAAAACACCTACTGTAGGGGATGTTAATGTTTTTGAAGCAGCTTTGAAAGATCTTGACATGTACTTTGCTCCTATGGTGTGCATTGAAATCACACGTTACAAATTTTTTCAGCATAAATAAGAAACAGGAGAACAAGTAGACAACTACGTAGCAGAGCTTAAAAAGCTGGCCATGGATTGCAAATTTGTCAGTTTGCAGGATGAATTAATCAGAGATCAGTTGGTGATGCATGTAAACAACCAGGCCACACAAGGCCGTTTATGGGTCTATGGAAATTCACCTTTAGAAGAGGTAATAAATATTGTGCGCAAGGCTGAAATCTCAGGCAGATGTTCAAAGGATAAAATGTCCAAAGATGAGGGGACTGAAGTAGTTTGCAAAATGATAATAGGCAGATGAATAAAACATTCAGTGTCCAATCTAAAAATATAACTAAGGGGAAAGCAAAATATTACAGGTGTGATAGCAAGGATCATTTAGCGTACTGTAGGAATTGTCCAGCCTTAGAACAAAAATGCAGTAATTGTGGGATTGTAGGATATTTCGTGAGGCTATGTAGAAAAAGAAGGAACAATGTTAAATGCATATTAGAAGACAATAGACAGGAAGACCTGGATGAAATTGAGAACAAAGACTTGGGTTATGAAAGCATCATGAATTTGAAGAGCAAAATGATTTTGAACATATGTGATGGGCAAAGGAAAACCAAACCAGAATGCTTGGTGCGCATCAATGGGGTTGGAATAAAAAATGTTGCTGACTCAGGGTCACCCTACATTATAAATGAGGAAATATGGAGAGAAACATTTGTGGGAAAAATAGGCAGCGAATTGGATAAACCAGACATACAACCTCAGGGATATAGCAGAGAAAGAATTGATATACCTGGTTACAGGTGGTTAACTTTTAGGTTCAAAGGGAGATGTGCACGAGCGAAATTGTAAGTGGCAAAGAAGGGTCCCCCAGTTCTAGGATGGATGAACCAAGGAAAATTGCACATTGTACTTGACCATAATAGTAAAGATCAAGTGATGATACTTGATGAAGTTACCACTGCAGCTCAGGATATGTTACACAAATTTCCTGAAGGTTAAAGCACAAATTTAGGAAATCTGAAAGGATTTGAGCATTGTATTATTTTAAAAACCAAAGCTGTTCCAAAGGTGCATAAGGTCAGGGACATTCCTATGTCCATACAAGATGAATTATCAAACGAATTGGATAAACTTATGGAAATTTCTGTGATAGAACCCTTTGAAGCCTTTGAGTGGATATCTCCGTCAGTAGTTGTCCAACGCAGCAATGGGAAGATCCCTTTATGTGTGGATTTGAGACATTTAAATGAGAACATAGTAATCAACCGCTTTCCTATACCAAAGATTAATGAAATGGGTATGTGCCTCGAAGAAACAATGATGTTTTCAACCATTGATTTGTCATATTTCCTTAACACATGTTCTATGAAATATACTGCTTTTATCCCACCCTTCAGGTGTTTTCAATGAAAAAGACTGTCTTTTGGCTTGGCGTCTGCCGCTTCTGTGTTCCAAAGGCAAATGCATAATCTGTTTGGGAAGGAATATGGAATTACATTTTTCCAAGATGACATCTTGATTTTTGGCAAGCACAAGGAGGTTCATGACACAAGGCTTTGGAGAGTATTTTGGAAAAAAAATGGTCTAACTGTGGAATTTACAAAGTACAAATTTGCAGAGGATAAAGTAACCTACTTAGGGCAAGAAATTAGTGTGGGTGGAATTAGACCAAAAGCATCTCTTATTAATGCTATTAAGAAAGATCCAGCTCCTAATAACAAGGAAGAAGTCAGGTCATTTTTGGGACTTGTGGGGTATTGTTCAAAGTGTGTTCCACATTTTGCAGAAATAACGTTATCTTCGACAATTGCTCAAAAACAAGTCCAAGTTTGAGTGCACATCATATTGCTAGAAAGAACCTGCATTGATCACCTCAGAAATCAATAAAATTCAAGCTTTGGACTGTTTGGATCCAAACCTAGATTGCTGTATAACCACGGACTCAAGTAGAAAGGGTCTTGACGCTGTTTCGACTCAGAAGTGTGACGATATGAAAAAATGCATAATCTTATTGGCTTCTAGAGCCCGACTGAGGAAAATACTCGGTTATTGAAAAAGAGGCACTAGTCTGTGCATGGGCCTTGGATCATTACAGAGCTTTTATATGGAGAAAACCAATTGCGATATTCTGCAATCCCAAACCCTTGGTGAGACTTCTGACTACTGAAGGAACTGTCCAAGCTTCGGCTAGGATTGCCAAACTGTCTATACAAATGCAAGATTATATTTATTAACTTGGGTATTTACCAGGAAAGGATAATGTGGTAGCAGACTGTTTGTCCAGGATACCTACCAAGATAGAAGAATGTGAGGATGTAATTTGGAACAATTTTCAAGCAGCTTTTGTGCATGGATGTGGTGCGAATGCTGTGAGCAAAGAGGAATGGATGGTGGAGTATGAAAAATATGATTTACTAGCACAGGTTAAGGACTTTATTCAAGGGGGTTGGCCTGTTAAAAGTAAATTACGCACAGAAGTTTTACCTTTTTGGGAAGTTAAGTCACAGTAAACTGTAGACAATGGAACTGTTTTGAGGGGAGAAATAATTGTACCACCAAAAGGGTTAAGAAAATATATTATCCATTTATGTGGGGAAGGACATTTTGGTATTGTTAGAACTAAAGGAATAATAAGGAATTTATTGTGGTGGACAGGCATAGACACTGATGTAGAGAGATTTGTGAGATTATGTCTCAACTGTGCCTGTGCCAACAAAACCTTACAAACATTATGACCACCTATGTGTGAAAATGTTGTGCCAAATCAACCTTGGGAGATTGTAGCCATAGATTTTGTGGGACCTGTTGGAGAGGAACAAAAATATATAATTGGACTCACTGATTTATTTTCATGATGGCCAGTGGTTGAAATTGTTGGAAAAGCTGACACTGAATCTGTATTGAAATTCTTAGACAGAGTGTTTGTGTCAGAAGGACTGCCTGTGGCTGTGTTAGGTGATAATGGAGTGCAATTTGTGCCAAATGCTTCTAGAGAATACTTCAAGAGGGTAGGAATCCAACACAATACGACCTCCCTTTACAATCCAAGTGGTAACGACATGGTTGAGAGATTTAATCGGGTTGTAAAGGGAGTTATTCAATCTGCAGTGGCAGGTAAATCTGACTGGGAAATTCAGCTCCACAAAGCAATTTGGGCGTACAGCGTTACTAAGCACGATGTCACAGGTTTGTCACCCTTTGTGATAATAAGAGGGCGTAACCCGAGATCCATATTTAATCTGGGTTGGTTGCATCATACTGGAGATGAACAATGGTCTCTTGAATTTGTACAGAGTAGGATGGTGGATAAACATAGTAAATCGAAGGCTCAGTATGAGGACAAACATGGAATTAAAACTGTGAAAATTGCTGTAGGTGGTTGGATTAGAGTCAAGAAACCTGGCAAGGTTAGGAAAGGTCAAAGTGAATTTTAGGATCCTGAGGAAATGATACAGGTTTTAAATAATTCAGTCAGAGTGAGGGGGGAAGTATGGAATTTGAAAAGAGTGGCACATACGTCCAGTGTGGCCACAGTTTCAGAGCAGGAATTTCACTGGCTGGATTTGGGTGTCACAACAAATGAAAGTGTCACAAAAAATTACAATTTAAGGCCCATATTTATACTTTTTTAGCCCTGCATTTGCATCATTTTTTGACGCAAAAGCAGTACAAACTTACAAAATACAATTATATTTTGTAAGTTTGCACGTTTTTTGCGTAAAAAAAATAATGCAAATGCAGCGCTAAAAAAGTATACCTATGGGCCTAAGTGTCCCTGAAGGAGGAGATGATGTAACAAATATCGGTGAGGAAGTGTTGTGTGACAATGTAGAAGGTACTGATGCAGCTAGGAGGACAGTAGCAGTGTAGAGAAGGAAGGTTTTGTTGCGGAAGATGAAGTCATGTAGAGTGGAGAGAGAACTAGAATGAGGAAACCTCCCAGATGGTTGCAAGACTACGTGTACAAAGAGAAGGACATGCTTGGGTAGTATGCATGTCAGGTGATGTAAATTACAAATCATTATAATTACCATTAGAATGTTATTAATATTATTATTATTATTATTCATTATTAATATTGTTTTTTTGTTTTTGTTTTTTCCCTTTTGTTTTCAGAAGGGGGGATGTGTTATGTTTAGGGTTCCATTGTTACCAAGGTAAAGTTGTTTATGTTTGAATGAGTGTGAATGCTGGAAAGTCCTTTGGAACTCGGGGGGGGGGAGAATGGATGGACGGGGAGCGCAATAGATGTGCTGCCTGCAGCGCCAGGCTCCTGTCAATAAAGCTGTATCTTGGATTCAACACATCAAGACATACGTTATTTAACCTAACAGGGCATGAGAGCAACTGAGGAGGGGGTGATGGGAAGAAGTCAATACCAGTGTGGCAGGCGATGGCAGAGCAATGAAGGAGATTGGGGATGATATTTGTCATTATTTCACACAACGCAATGCAGCAAGACACCTTGCTGTGCTGCGTGAAAAGGAGAAGGCAGGAATAAACCATATCTATGAGTATTCCTGCTCAACGCCTGCGCTGGCACACAAACTGCAGCATGGTACAATGGTTCTTGCTTAACTGACAGGATTCTTTTTGTGCAGGAAGGGACACCTTTCTCCACAAAACAATCCTCTGAATCATTTTCCTCTTCCTACATGTGTTGCAGAATGCAGCATTCATTGAAAGAGGAGAACACAGAGAGAAATAAACATATTTCTTCTTACCACGCCTCCCCTGAGAAGGTACAGCATTCTGATGCTTTCCCAGGTCTACCAGTATTGGTAAATATGGGAATGCTTTAGAATCCATGGGTGGATGTGTGGGGACATCCATGCTCCAGCCATGGCACGCCTCACTGGGGCAGAGTAGGGCAAGGCAGAGAATTGCACTGTCTTCTATTTCTCCAGATTTACCAAGCCACTCAGGGATATGCAAAGTGACTTTGGGTGGCTTGGTAAATCTCATTATAGGTTTTGCATGACCTTTCTCCCTTTTGTGTGGTGCAAGAGTGATTCAAAACTCTTGATGAATATGCCCCTTTGTGTTTCAAAGGAAAAATAGACAAAAAAGCCTTACGGAGAGTTGGAATTAATGAACAAGCTGAATGTAGGGGGGGCAGAGCAATTCTGAAAGCTCAGTGTGGACATGGATTTCAAGGAGGGAGAAGCACATGAGGGATGCAATAAAAAAAACATGCACTGCCATGCAGTGCTGAGATAAAAAAGGAAAATGTAGTTAGTTTCCTGAATGCAAGCAGTGGAAAAATACAAGCCATCCAATCAAAGGATTGTAAACCAGGTAGGCTCCACAGGAGAGGTCAATGGGATAAGAGGAAAGAAAACAATTAACTAAGAACCAAGCAAATGAGACTGAGAATAAAGCCAAACAATGGTAAGCAATGGGTATTCTCTATAATCATGCAATATTGCATGTAGTGTCTTGCATGATTTAGAACAGAACTTTTCTGTCTCCCTGAGGATTCCATATCAGGGTGACATAATCGCTAGAATACAATGTATGAATTATTGGTTTTGAATGTTGGAGTTCCCAAGTATACGCAGAGGAATAAAGACATGATTTACAGCTCAATGTGTGGCCTAGTTATTTAGCGGGTAACAGGCTAGGGAAGACACTACAACTGGCAATGAGGATGGGATGGGATAAAGAAGAAAGTGCTTTCCTGGAGTGTGTTCTGTGATCCAAGCAAACTGCTCGTGTGTGCCACGTATGCGTTCATATAAGTGCCATGTCAACGGTTGGCATATGTGGATTCAAAGTGCAACTACAGCCGGTGTGAAGCGTGTGCATGGAAAAAGAGCTTCATGAAAAACTCTACGCATCATTGGTCAAGAAACTACGACCAAGATCCTATAAAAAGGTACAACGCTGCCATGCAAAATAAAGTTATACAACATATGGAGCGTTAAGGCTAAAGGCAGATTCACCAAAGTGTACCAAGCGCAGTTAAAGACAATTATCAGATACCAAATGGTGCTGTCTGACAAAACAAGTAAGAAAGAGGCATCCTATTATTACTCTTACCTGAGTCTTGATAGGAGGAGCATTACAAACACAGCACTGGGCTGGGAGAGCCAAGAAGCAAAGGGGGTTGTGCTAATTGAGCTGTCCGATACCTGAAGTGACATACCATCAAAGCTGCCCGGTGGCAGCTCAGAACAACTCCAGAGGTCTCCATGAGTGACAGCTCTCCGATGGAGACCAAGAAAAAGGTCAAAATGGCAAACACTATTGAGGATGACCCAGAGGCTGAAACATCGTCAGGCCTCAGTGACGATGCAGATTCCCAGGGACAGTCTACAGCATTTGACAGAGCACCACCCTCAATGTCAGCCACGCTCACGAACAGATACAGTGCTGCCACCTCCCTCAAACCACCACCATCATTCGACACTGCCAAAAAGCAAAATATCGGCGATAGATAGACTGCATGGATAGAGATATTTGAAAATTTCTTAGATGCATTTGAAGTGACTGACACCAGGAAGATTAGCAAATATCTCAAAAATCTTGCTGGTAATGGTGTGAAAGAAGTCATAAAGAAAATGTAAAGAACTGATGCAGAAGTCACATACCGTCAGATTACGAATGCATTGAATCTCAAGTTTAATCCAGTACCAAACATCAATTATGTACGATATGTTTTCAGTCAAGAATGTCAAAGAGTTGGTAAAACAATTGATGAATTCGTGGAAAGACTCCACACAATCATGAAACACAGTAAGCTCAATTAATTTAATAATGAAGAAGCCATGAGGTTTAGAATGATTGATGGAAGCTTGTCTGATTCATTCAGACAGCGAATGCAGAGTGAAACTCTCAGTCTAGAGCAAGTGTTTTAATGGATGCCAGAGCTGAGGAACATGTTGAGAGACAAGCTGCTGGCATATAGGCCGGAGGTGCCCAGAGGGAGTCTATCATGCGTGTGAAAAGTAATTTGAAACAGAAGACTGAAGGACACAAAGTGATGTCTACACACAAAAAGAAGTTCTGTTTTAGGTGTGGATTTGCATTTCCACATGAAGGAAAGTGTCCTGCCATTGGTCAGAAATGCAAATGCTGAGGTAGAAAGAACCATTCTGTGACAATGTGGAGAGTGAAGGAAAAATGCCATCAGGATGACAAAATGGCCACCAGAACATTCCAGAAGCAACGTTCGATGCACGTCGATAAGGCCAAACAGTGACATCAGTTGAGGCAAATAGATACTACATGAAGTCGATCATCATCTAAATAATTATCAAACAGTTCTTCAGCATCAATAATAAGTGAAAGTGAAGAAAATCATTGTGCCATGTTAATGCTTACCTCAGAAAAACGTGCACATGTTGGACTGCTTGCATATGAGAAGAAAAGTCAGTCAAAGAAAAGTCGACATGTCAAAGTAACAAAATCATACAACCCCTGCCCAAAGATTAAGTTGACAATAAATGGATGTTCAAAACCTTTCATTATCGATAGTGGTGCATCATTAACTATAATGCCTGAAGAAAAGTTTCAATGCACTGTCTCCATTACCACGGCTTACACGTCAAAGATTAAAGTGTACACTTGGGCTGCATTGACGCCCATGAAAAGTAAAGGTTTGTTTAGGGCAACAGTGAAACATAAGAAAACAAAGATACAAGCACTGATCCATGTGTTTCAAGGTACAGCAGCAAGTGCCTGCTTGCTCAATTTCAACACAGCTGCTGACATGAGACTGATTTTAGTGAATTACAACATGAATGTTCATCACAAAATAGTAAGTCAATTCCCTCCATTGTTTCATGGCTTAGGAAAGTTAAAGATAATGAAAGTAAAACTGCATATTAATGAGGATGTTCGTCCTGTTGCTCAGAGACATAGACAATTTGCTTTTCATTTAAAAGAAGCTGTTGAAAAAGAGCTTGAATCATTGCTTAAGCATGACATCACTGAACATTCCACTGGTCCAATGCCCAAGGGTGTCTACCATAGTAGTAGTGCCTAAAAAGGACCATAAGGGAGCTATGCACACATGCATTGACATGCGCCAGGTGAACAAAGCGATTGAACAAGAGCGACATCCAGGGCTGCGCATTGCTGACATGATCATGCAATTAAATGGTGCCAAAATCTTCTCTCAACTTGATTTAAATAAAGGTTATAAGTTAGAACTAGAAGAAATCTGCAGATATATTACTAACGTTTCTACACATATTGGTTTGCTTAAATACAAGAGACCTCGTTTTGATGTGTCATCAGCTGTAGAGATTTTCCAAGAGGTCATAAAATGAATCATACAACCTGTTGTGAAAGCATTTAGTTATAGCAATGGCATATTGTTTTTGAAGCTACACAGAAGGAGCACGATAGAGCCCTCACACAAGTATGTCAGTTACTTAATGATGCAGGTTTGACTTTTAATGCAGACAAGTTTGAGTTCAATAAGACAAAACTGAAATTCTTTGGCCATGTCTTTTCTGATGGGGGCATGACGCCTGATCCTGCAAAGGCCCAAGCCTAGACAAATGCTGACCCCACCACAAGATGTTTCCATGGTGCGTTCTTTTCTTGGAATGGAAAGTTACTGTTCACGATACATTAGGGACTTTGCCACTGTCAGTGCTCCATTATGAGAGTTAACAAAGAAAAGTGTTTCTTTTAGATGGTCACAAGAATGTGAAAAGAGTTTCATGAGAATCAAACACGCCATCAGAAATGCTAAAGAAATGGCATACTTCAATTCAGAGTTCCACACCGAGATTGTGGTTGACGCTAGCCCTGGTGGGTTAGGGCTATACTTGCACAGAATAGTGGACACCCAAATGCAAGATGACATATTGTGCTCAGTGCTAGTAGAAGTTTGTCTCAAACAGTATGTTCTTGCTCCCAGCCTGAAAAGGAAAGTTTGCCTGAAGTATGGGCTTGTGAACATTTCCATGTATTATTGTGTGGAAAGCATTTTATGTTGGTGACTAATCATCACGCTTTGCTGACCATCTTCAGCAATCCAAAAGAAAGATGCATCCTCAAATTGAATGATGGGGACTACGATTGCAAGAGTGTGAATATATAATTGTGTATCGACCAGGAAAGGATCAAAATCCTGCTGACTACTTTTTGAGAGTGCCTTTTAAAGGTCATGGTACTCCATCCAAAAAGGCTAAGGCCTACATCAATTTCACTGTCAAGTACACCAGCTGCTGTCCTGTTAGCCCAGATTGTCACTGCTATGAGTCATGATAGTGACCTGCTAAAGTTACAAAATTAAAAGACTTAATTACACATCAGTCGGGAACAAACACTTTTTACCTCTTGGTAATGTTGGTGACTATCAAAAGTACAATAATGTTAAAGATGAATTATCCATAACTCAGGAAGGAGTTATACTGCAAGGATCGAAGATCCTGATTCCGTAGAATCTACGACAAAAGGTGATAGAAGTGGCTCACAAAGGATATTGTAGTATTGTTGCTACAAAGAAAGCTCTCCAAGACCAAGTTTGGTTTCCATACCGAGATGAAAGAGTTGAAAAGGAACTCAAAGTCTGTCACATATGCAACTGCCTTTCATACAAAGTAACTCAACTTACTCTGAACATGTCAGAACTCCCTAAACATGCCTGGGAGAGAATAGTTATTAATTTCTTTGGTCCACTTAACAATGGACATCATGTAATGGTGATCATAGGTGAATATTCACGGTTTCCTTTGGTTGTGGATCTCTCATCCACAACACATGAACGAATAATCAAAAAACTTGATTGCATCTTTGCAACAAGGGGCTTACCAGCCATTGTGAAGTCTGAGAATGGTCCACTCTTCAACAGCAAAAAAATTTAAGAATTTCTGGAGCATCTGAACATAAAGCATCAGAAGATCACACCCTTAGGGCCACAGGCCTATAGGCTTGTTGAGTGTTTTTTGGTACACTAAAGAACGCAGTGCAGCGTACAACTCTTGAGAAGCTCAGTCTAAAAACAGTACTGAACTCTACAAGCTTATCGTTTGACACTTCACTCGACCACAAGTGAAAGTCCTGCGACTTTGATGTTTGTGAGAGCAATGGCAACCAAGATACCCAATTGGACCACAGAAAGACATAAGAATGAACACCTGATTCATACAATGGTCTTGATTGAAACACAGAAAATGAAAGTGTAAGCAGACAAGAGGAGACATGCGAAAGCTCTCTCATTTTAAAAATGAGATTTGGTGATCTCTCAACAGTTATGGAAAAGAAAATCGGATGCTCCTTATGATGCTAAACCTTTTCAAGTAGTGTCTACCAAAGGACAAATGATGACTGCCCAATGACATGGGAAGTCCCTTACCAGAGACTCTTCTCACTTCAGCCCTGTGTTTCATCTGTTTTCAACTTGAGATGGTGGAAGAAAGACTGATTCTGAAAACACATGACTGTTGCTCATTCTTTACAATCATTGGCAATCTCCAACATTGAAGATAACCATTTACAGGTTCCAGTAACCAGATCGGGTCACCAGATCAAAGCGCCAAGAAGATCAATTGAAGAGATATAGTTGTATATGTTAGTCTATATATGTAGTTATTTGTGTCTGTCTTGTGATTTAAAAAAAACTGAAATTTTTCATTTAACATAAGGGAAAATGTAGGGGCAGATTTATGGAAAGAGGTGCTGCACCGAGTACAGCGCCACTTTCCATGCTCCCTTTCGCACACCCCTACTGCCACCATGTGTGCTCCGTGTTTAAAATACGGTGCACCATGGCGCAGGGTAGGGGGTCAGTAGTGTAATTTTTGATGATGCTATTAATATACTCTGCAGGAGTAGCACCAAAATATTGGTGCTACTCCTTCAGAGTACATATGGGCCCATTCTAAATAATGCAGGCGTTAAAAGTGCTGTAAAAAATGACTCAAGGAAATCGGTTCAATTTCCTTGTGCCCCACCCTAATGGGGGGAACACCCCCTTTGCATACATTATACCTAGCGCTGGCATAATGTAACGCAAAGGGTTACAAAGAGGCACAATGCATGCCACTTTGTAAATATCACGCAAGGAATTGTGCTTAGTTGGGTCACATTAGCGTAAAACAAAATGATGCTACTGTGGCGCATGGTGGCACGTGGGGCTTATAAATATGCCCTGTTGTGTCTTGCATGATTTAGAACAGAACCTTTTTGGCTTCCAGGGACTCTGTATCTGTGTGACTTAATCGCTAGATTAGAATGTATGAAATCTTGCTTTAGAATGTTGGAGTTCACAGGTACACACAGATGAATAAAGATGATTAATTTTCAGCTCCGTGTGTAGCCTAGTTATTCAGCAGGTACAAGGCTGGGAAAGATGCTTTACTATGATGCACTTTTTTTTGTGAATTTGAAAATTTGATAATTTGTATAATTATGTTTACAAACTCCACACAGGTCCACAACTGGCATCTTTGCAGAACTTTGCAGGTGAAAAAAATCTTCAGGTTTCGTGGTTGACTCTTCTCACATTTCAAAACACCAATTGACAGGGTGTAAAATATTTTTCAGGCTGACCTCTTCAATAGTAAGGATAGTGTAAAGGTGCTGAGATACCTTCTCTGCCCTGCACAATTTACTTTTCTGGTCCGATTTTGAAGAAAGAAGCTTTAGACAGGGAGCGACCAGGGGCACTATTTAAAATTGTTTTCCTAAGAATACATGCATTATACATTTACATTTTGTTTTCTGGTACAATAGAGCCATTAAATGGGAAAAACTGTTTGGATTTCGATCAATACTAACATTTAAATACAGTTTAGAATTATTTTCAGTTGCAGTGCCTGAGGATGGGTGTATTGGATCAAACATAGGATTCCTCATTTAGAGCCCATAGTGCTCGTTTAGTGCGAATTATGAATTCTCCAGTAACTGTGGAAAAGACTGTTCTTAAAAAGGAGGAGAAGCAGCAAGCCCACGACAGCACCCCCACCCTGTCCCAACAGTTACAACAACAAATCCTGATGTGCAATCACTATGTACACCTGCTGCTCAAAGGTGTCACATCAAAAATCACAAATAGGGATGCACCATAAACAGTATTTTCTTTTAAATCAACTTAGAATGTCCAATATTCCACTTCTTCTTTTTATTTGTATCCAATCTTCACATCTGTAATCTTTTTTCAAGAAGGACATCCTTAAGACATAGCCAACCAACATGTTTCGTTTACTTCAGCAAACTTCTTCAGGGATGTAACATTAACAAACAAACATAGAAATGACACAAACAATCTAAAACGGCCACTATAATGACATATTTATATGTCCTACAATCATATATATTAAAACATAAAAATTAAACACTTTGTTTATATTAAAACCATTTATAAAGATAGAAAAAGTGAAAGCAATACATAATATAGTGGAAATGCAGTGTAATATGATCTTTATCCAGTCATTATCAATACATCCAAATGCAACTCATAATAAAGTGCCCACATGGCCCCTGGCAAGTGTAGATGGAGTTCACACCGTGCATATATTTACAATGGACCATACCTAACAGAGAGCCCAAAGCCTCAGCCCTCACCGCACCTTCTCAAAAAGACATGAAAAAACGAATTCCAAAAGGACTAGGAATAGGAAGTTAAATACTAAAGCAGTCCGCAATAACGTCATGGTGCCCATTTTAACAATCATTACATGCCCGCGTCCCCATTATTTTTGAGTTGGTGGAAGGTGCCCTAGAGTGATCCCATAATTTTTTATATGGAAGTTCCACACAAACATGCTCAAAAATGTCTACGCAGTACAGCAGTAATACCTTGAAATTACCGTCCTAATTAATTTTTATTTAAAAAAATGCACAGTTCTCCCTAAACTGCTGGAAAAATATATAGAAATGTATAAATACAGTCCTCTACCAATTACCACTTAATAAAGTGGTATTAGGTGGCGAACAACAATAAAAACTACTTCTTAACTATATCTAACACCATAACCCAGAATGCAGCGAAATGCAGAACCCAGCCAAATTTTGCTAGTAGCTACCTTGAGACCTTTTACTTTTGGTAAACACAGCCATTAGCCTATCACATACTGACTTTTGCATGTACCGCAGTTACACTGTGAACTTTCCATGGTATACTGTGGCACAATATATAACTACACACATTTTTATAAACTTATAACTTTAACACTACTTACACTATTTACACATACTACCATGTACACCTCACAATGTATATTCTACACATATTACACCTACATCAGTTCACACACTTTCACGCTACATCTCTTTGAATCACTGTAGAAATTTGCCTTTTTTACTTGGTTAGACCCCCGCTTTCTGCCTGGTATTTGATGTGGTTTTAAAGTTGTAGTGCCCTGGGCCTCTGTCAAACAGATTCCCTGTGCCAGATATCTTTCCCAAAAACTGTTGTGATGCATTGGCATAATTGGCAACACCTATAGCTGCCAATTAAAGTCCCTAGTAAAAGGTACTTAGGTACCCAGGGCACAGGGTACCAAGGTTACGCCCCTGAGGGCAGCAGCACAGAATGTGCCACCCTCAGGGACCATGTATCCAAGTGGACCCAGCACTGACATTGCAGGTTGAGTGTCCTGGTGCAATCCTAAAATGCAAACTCAACATGGCAAACAGCCTGTGTGGCCTGTCCTCTACACACTGCATGCAACATAGTTAAGCCACCCCTCTGGCAGGCCTTCCATCCCTAAGGCAGGGTGCACTTCCCTGCATGTGTGGGAAAAGGCGCATGAGCAGTATGCCCTTACAGTGTCCTTACCAAAATTGGGACATAGTAAGGGCCAGATGTATCCAGGGTTTTGCGACTCGCAAACAGCGAAAAACACTGTTTGCGAGGCGCAAAAGCCTCTACGAGATGCAGAAATGCATTTTGCGAGTCGGAACTGACTCGCAAAATGCGTTTCCGACTCGCAAATAGGAAGGGGTGTTCCCTTCCTATTTGCGACTCGCAACGCGATGCAAGTTCATTTGCGACCGCGAAAGCGGTCGCAAATGAACTCGCAGTTACCATCCACTTGAAGTGGATGGTAACTCATTCGCAAACGGGAGGGGGTCCCCGTGGGACCCCTTCCCCTTTGTGAATGAACACAAAAATAGTTTTTCAGGGCAGAGCTCTGAAAAACACCGAAACAAAAGGTTTCGGTATTTTTTTCCAAGTGCAGCTCGTTTTCCTTTAAGGAAAACGGGCTGCAGATGGAAACAAAAAAAACTGCTTTATTAAAAAGCAGTCACGGACATGGTGGTCTGCTGTCTCCAGCAGGCCACCATCCCCGTGAGTGCCCAGACTCGCAATGGGGTCGCAAACTGCGACCCACCTCATTAATATTAATGAGGTGGGTCTTTGCGACCCCATTGCGAGTCGCAGAAGGTGTCTGAGACACCTTTCTGCATGCCAAATTGCGAGTTGCAATTTGCGAGTCGCACGGACTCGCAAATTGCAAGTCGCAATTTCCCTTTTTCCTACATCTGGCCCTAAGTGTACAGAATAGCCATTTTAAATGCTTGTGCTGGACACTGGTCAGTGCGAGTTTCACAGCTACATGATGGTCACTCTGTACCCCGGGTTGTTTGGTATCAAACAACTCAGAACAATAAATCCAAACTGATACCAGTATTGGATGTGTTGCAAAATGTACCCAGGAGTCACCTTAGAGGTGACCCCTGCAAAACCTAAACCTGGCATGGTTGATGGCCGGTCCTAACCTGCCTGCCACCACCGAACAAGATTCTGGATCCCTGGGGTGAGAGTCTTTGCTCTCTGGGACCAGAGAAAATAGCCCTTCTTAGGCAGAGGTCATACACCTTCTCCCCCAGGAATGTGCACTGCCTTACCCGTGAGCTTCAAAGGGCTTGCTACCCTTGAAACTCGACCCCCAGTGCTGCTGCTAGAGACAAAGGTTCCCTTGTAACAGTAGCAAAATGCACAAACACCAGGAGGAGTGGCCACCTCCAACCTGCACCAACCCCAAGGTGTTGCAGGAGAGGTGACTTCTCCATTTCATTTTTCTCCATTTTGCATGGTAAGAACATAGTCAATCAGGGATAGGGATTAGGCCTCTGCCCACAGGAAGTAGTCACACAGCGGATGTAGCCAACCTAAGGTAGATGGGCCATTGGCCACTATTTGGCACTCCCCTAAACATCCCCTAAATGAAGTATTTAGTGGGCATCCCTAGACCTGCAGATCAGAGTTGATTGACAGCACCATATAAAACTCAAGGATCTAGAACTGAAGTCCTGTTGCACCAAGAAAAAGGTGCCAAACCCTGCCTGCTGTACCCAGAAATTAACAATCGCCACTGAGGGGTTGATTGGCTATCAGAAGGACACTAATAAACTCCAGAAGACTACACTATGCAACTGCATGCCACTCCACTCTACCCCACTGCACTGTGTCACTCCACTGTGCGCTATTCCGCTGTACACTACTCCACAGTACCCCACTCCACTCAATGGCACTCCACTATACAACAGTGCACTGTATGCCACTTCACTGTACACTCTTCCAATCTACACCACGTTAGTGTACTACACTCCAGTGTATGCCACTGCACTGTATGCCACTCCCCTGTATGCCACTCCACTGTACGCTACTCCACTGCATGCTTTTTCAAGTGTACACTATTCTACTATATGCCACTTCAATCTATGCAACTCTCCTATAGAACAATTCAGTGTATGCTATTCTACTGTATGGAACTCCACTCTACCACACTCCAGTCTATGCCACTCCCCTGTGTGCCACTCTACTTTATGCATTCCACTGTACGCCACTCCACAGTATGTGGCTCCACTGTTTCCTAATCCTTTATATGCCACTCTAGTCTATGCCACTCCACTGTACACTACTTCACTGTATGCCAATATACTCCATGCTATTCTCCTGTATGAATCTCCACTCTACACAGTACACTCTATGCTACTTCACTCTACCCACCTCTACTGTATGCCACTCCAATATATGCCACTACAGTGTACGCCATTCAATTGTATGCTGTTAACTCAATTCTACTCTACAGCAGTGCAATGCACACCATTCAAATCTATGCTATTCCACTGTATACCACTCCAGTCTATGCCACTCCACTATACGCTATTCCACTTTACGACATTCCAGTGTATGCTACTCAGCTGTACCCCACTTTACTGTATACTTTCCTCTCTATCCCACTCCCCTGTACGCCATTAAGGGCAATTACACTCCACTATACGCAACTCCACTATATACCTATCCACACTATACCACTCCTGTGTACTCCACTCCACTGTACCACACTCCAATGTATGCTATTTCATTGGACACTACTCTACAACACTCTACACACTGTTCCACTCTATGCCACTCCACTGTACACTGCTCCACTCAACATCATTTTATGACACTACATTCAACAACACTATGGGGGTCATTCCAACCCTGGCGGTCGGTGTTAAAGCGGCGGCCAACCCGCCAACAGGCAGGCGGCCAAAAAAATGGAATTCTGACCCTGGCGGGAACCGCCAACACAGACCGCCACTTTAACACTCCGACCGCCACGGCGGGACAAGCAAACAGCGCGGCGGTCACCGCCAACAGACAGGCGGTAGACAATGTACCGCCCACCCTATCACAACTCACCAATCCGCCACCTTTTCCGGGGCGGGAGCCCCGCCGATAAAAACACGGCGGAAACAGACTACGAACGGGAAAACGCTCACCCTACACACTCCACGAGGAATCTGGACAGCATGGAACCAGAACTACACATCCTACCAGCAATTGTCTACCTGCTCCTCTACCAGGAGCACGAACGCCGGCGCAGAAGACAACGGTGAGTACTGCACCTACGACACAGGGGAGTGGGGAGGAGAAAAGAATACGGGCACACACATACGCGACACCCCCCCCCCCCCAACTACCTACACACCAATGCAGAGCAACAACTCAGAGTGACACCCCCCAAACCCCCTGGAAGAATGCAAAGACAAAATAATATGTTATTGGAATTCAAATATATTGTAAGGCTAAGTAAATAAGTAAGTTGAACATCCCATAACTATATACACATATGTAAATTGTCCCGTCAAAATTGGCTTTCTGTCATTGTACGTGGGCCAATGGTCCTCAACACATGGGCAAAGCCCACACATGAGACCCGAATCCATTGGAGAGAACACTGCAGGGGCATCAGATAGGAAAACTACACGCACCTCAGGGGGAAGGGAAGGGGGGGCACCTCAGCCACATGAGTCCACGACGCCAGATCCACGAGGGGCCTCCATGGCCACTGTTCAATCCTGGGGAGTGCAAAGCCACAGTCTCTTAAGTCCAGACAGTGGGTGGCTTGCCCACTGTTCAATCCTGTGGAGTGCAAAGCCACAGTCTCACAAGTCCCTACAGTGGGTGGCTTGCCCACTGTGCCATCCTGGGGAGTGCAAAGCCACAGTCTCACAAGTCCCTACAGTGGGTGGTTTGCCCACTGTGCCATCCTGGGGAGTGCAAAGCCACAGTCTCTCAAGTCTCTACAGTGGGTGGCTTGCCCACTGTGCCATCCTGGGGAGTGAAAAGCCACAGTCTCTCAAGTCTCTACAGTGGGTGGCTTACCCACTGTGCCATCCTGGGGAGTGCAAAGCCACAGTCTCTCAAGTGGATGACAGACTCCAGCGGTACTGGAGGAGTCTTGGTGCCCAGAGTGTATCGTGCAGCCCTGTCCGACACTGATCCGGGCCTGCCCCTTCTGCCAATGTGTCAGCGGTGCTTGAGTTGAAGGGCCCAGCGGAGCGGTGCTTGAGAGGAAGGGCCCAGTGCAGTGGTGCTTGAGAGGAAGGGGCCAGCGGAGCGGTGGTAGAGTTGAAGGGCCCAGCGGAGCGGTGCAGAGACGGCGGTGCCCAGCGGAGCGGTGCTTGAGAGGAAGGGCCCAGCGGAGCGGTGCAGAGACGGCGGTGCCCAGCGGAGCGGTGCTTGAGATGAAGGGCCCAGCGGAGCGGTGCTAGAGAGGAAGGGCCCAGCGGAGCGGTGCTTGAGTTGAAGGGCCCAGCGGAGCGGTGCTTGAGAGGAAGGGGCCAGCGGAGCGGTGCTAGAGTTGAAGGGCCCAGCGGAGCGGTGCAGAGACGGCGGTGCCCAGCGGAGCGGTGCTTGAGAGGAAGGGCCCAGCGGAGCGGAGCAGAGACGGTGGTGCCCAACGGAGCAGTGCTTGAGAGGAAGGGGCCAGCGGAGCGGTGCTTGAGAGGAAGGGCCCAGCGGAGCGGTGCTAGAGAGGAAGGGCCCAGCGGAGCGGTGCTTGAGTTGAAGGGCCCAGCGGAGCGGTGCTTGAGTGGAAGGGCCCAGCGGAGCGGTGCTTGAGTGGAAGGGCCCAGCGGAGCAGTGCTTGAGAGGAAGGGCCCAGCGGAGCGGTGCTTGAGAGGAAGGGCCCAGCGGAGCGGTGCTTGAGAGGAAGGGGCCAGCGGAGCGGTGCTAGAGTTGAAGGGCCCAGCGGAGCGGTGCAGAGACGGCAGTGCCCAGCGGAGCGGTGCTTGAGAGGAAGGGCCCAGCGGAGCGGTGCTGAGACGGCGGTTCCCAGCGGAGCGGTGCTTGAGAGGAAGGGCCCAGCGGAGCGGTGCAGAGACGGCGGTGCCCAGCGGAGCGGTGCTTGAGAGGAAGGGCCCAGCGGAGCGGTGCTAGAGAGGAAGGGCCCAGCGGAGCAGTGCTTGAGTTGAAGGGCCCAGCAGAGCGGTGCTTGAGTGGAAGGGCCCAGCGGAGCGGTGCTTGAGAGGAAGGGCCCAGTGGAGCGGTGCTAGAGTTGAAGGGCCCAGCGGAGCGGTGCAGAGACGGCGGTGCCCAGCGGAGCGGTGCTTGAGTTGAAGGGCCCAGCGGAGCGGTGTTTGAGAGGAAGGGCCCAGCGGACCGGTGCTTGAGTTGAAGGGCCCAGCGGAGCGGCGCTTGAGAGGAAGTGCCCAGCGGAGCGGTCTTTGAGAGCAAGGGCCCAGCGGAGCGGTGCTTGTCTTGAAGGGCCCTGTTCAGCGGTGCTTGTCTTGAAGGGCCCTGTTCAGCGGTTCTTGAGACGGCGGTGCCCTGTTCAGCGGTGCTTGTCTTGAAGGGCCCTGTTCAGCGGTGCTTGTCTTGAAGGGCCCTGTTCAGCGGTTCTTGAGACGGCGGTGCTCTGTTCAGCGGTGCTTGTCTTGAAGGGCCCTGTTCAGCGGTGCTTGTCTTGAAGGGCCCTGTTCAGCGGTGCTTGAGACGGCGGTGCCCTGCTCAGCAGTGCTTGTCTTGAAGGGCCCTGTTCAGCGGTTCTTGAGACGGCGGTGCCCTGTTCAGCGGTGCTTGTCTTGAAGGGCCCTGTTCAGCGGTGCTTGTCTTGAAGGGCCCTGTTCAGCGGTGCTTGTCTTGAAGGGCCCTGTTCAGCGGTGCTTGAGACGGCGGTGCCCTGTTCAGCGGTGCTTGTCTTGAAGGGCCCTGTTCAGCGGTTCTTGAGACGGCGGGCCCTGTTCAGCGGTGCATGTCTTGAAGGGCCCTGTTCAGCGGTTCTTGAGACGGCGGGCCCTGTTCAGCGGTGCTTGTCTTGAAGGGCCCTGTTCAGCGGTTCTTCACATGTGTCTCCAGGGCACCAGATCCGGACAATATATGGTGTTCACTCGCCATCCGACTTCTCGCTTGCGGGGCCCTCCTGTGCTGGTGTCCCGTGCCCGTGGGTGTACTGCTTCACCCCCGGAATGGGGCTGGTGGGGCCCTCCTGGGCAGCTCACCTGCTGCCGGACTTGTCGGCCGTGCTGCCCTTGCCATCCTTGGCTGATCCTCTGTGGCCCTTGCCTCCCTTTGGAGATGTGCCAGGTGGCACCCCACTTCTTGACGGTGCCAGGGTGGTGCCTGTGGAGGCTGCCGTCTCTGTCCTCTCGCGCCGGCCCTTGCCTTTTTTGGATTTTTTCCCAGGGGGTGGGCTGGCTGTCCCTTTGCTGCTGGCCGATGTAGCTGCCGTCGAAGGTGGTGGACTCCAATAGCCCTGGACTATGGTCCTTGTAGGTCCAGGGGTTGTGGTGGCTGAGGTGCAGATTGGACTTTTACGAGATGGAGGGGGTGGGTCAGGTGATGGAAAGAGGTTAATTTTGGAGAGGAAAAACTTTTTAGGAGCAACGGGAAGGGTAGGTGCAGTGGGTATGGGAGTGGAGGAAGAGGATGTGGTTGTAGGAGAGTCAAGTGTGCTGTCTTTGGGTGCAGGTGCTTGTGACTGAGGCTGTCGTGAGGTGGATGGCTGTTGGGTGGGTGGCTGCCTGCGTTTGTGTGGTTTGGAAGAGGGGGTGACAGACACACTGGGAGAGGACACAGGGGACGTGTAAATGGCAGTGGGGGTGGTGACTGCACGTGTGCGGAGTGTTCTGGTGGGTGTGCTGGTGATGGACGTAGTGGCTGATGAAGTGGTGCATGCAAGTGTGAGTGGAGACGTCACAGGGAGGGAGGAGGGAGACGAGGAGGAGGGGGACACAGAGGAGGCAGTGGCTGTTGGCATGTCTGCATGTGGATGTTGCTTGTGTGAATGCTTGTGGGATGTGTGGTGCTTATGTTTGGATGAGCTGACCTTGGGTGTTGAGGTGTGTGCAGGCTGGTCTGTAGGTGTGTCTGGGATAGGCAGAGGAACAGGGGAGTGGGACTGGGTGGAGGGAGTTGGAGGAGGGAGGCAGGAGACAGGGACAATGGCTGCCGTCAGTGCTGAGGCCCGAGCGTTGAACGATCGCTGATGGGCAGCCTGACCCGAATGAATGCCCTCCAGGTATGCATTGCTCAGATGCACCTCCCTTTCCACCCCCTGGATGGCATTCAAAAGGGTAGACTGCCCAACAATGAGCGTCCGGAGGAGGTCAATGACCTCCTCACAGAGGGCAGCAGGGGTAACTGGGGCAGGGCCTGAGGTGCCTGGGACGAAGGAGATGCCTGCCTTGGTGTGCGAACGGGCACGGGGCAAATGCTGAGGGGCTGCTTGGAGGGCGGAGCTGGTGCACTGGGTGGCGGCTGTACCTGTTGTTGCGGTGGGCACAGATGTTGCCGCCACCACAAGGGAGCTCCCTTCCGAGGACGTGTCGGTGTCGCTGATGTCTCCACGTGTCCCCGTTGTGGAGCCCCCCTCGCCCTCCGTCTCACTGGTGAAATCAGAGTCCGTTGCATGGCCCTCCGGGGCCATGTGAGATGCAGCTCCCTCGTGCTCCAATGCCACTTCTCCTCCGCCAGATGATGCTAATGCACACATGAACAGGAAGAGCAGACCAAAAAAGGGGGGGGGGGAGAAATAAAGATATGTTGAGTGCATGCATTGGCAACACAGTTGGCAGAGAGGACAGACACAGAAGCCCCCTGCACTACGCCGCGCACTTGGGGTACACTACTCAATCAGTGAGACTTGGCCTACAAGCCAATGGATGGCATCTGCACACATAGGTGACACAAGGCCATGGATAGCTGTACTTGGCACCCTACAGAGGTGGAGGGCGGGGGCACAGGGCCATGCCTTACGAAGGGGACTAGCCTACAGAAATCACCCTGGCCTAGGGATACCCACATCCCTCCTCCCCCACCCAGACACCTCCACTGCGCGCTAAGATAGCAGAATGTGCTTGTACTCACCCCTTTGTGTCTGCTGTGATGTCCTCACGCGCCCATCCAAATCTGGGTAGGCCACCACCAGGATCCGAGACATCAGGGGGGTCAATTGACGAGTGACATCCCTCCTACGTTGGGAGGCCATCCCCAGCAGAGCCTCCGCGGTCTTTCTGCTCCCGCGGCGGATGTCCTCCCACCTCTTGCGGCAGTGGGTGCCCCGTCTGTTGTGGACCCCCAGGGTCCGGACGTCCTTGGCAATGGCACGCCAAATGTCGACTTTCTGACGGGCGCTGACCTATGTGACACGTACAGGGAGAGAAAATAAAATATCATCATTTTCTGCATGCTCGATGTGAGTGTCCCCCCATCCCCACCCTTGCCATGTGGCACATGCTCTCATCTGTCGTTTGATGCATGCCTCATACGCTCCCCTCCGCACCATCGTTCATTCACCCCACTCAACCCAGGCATTGCCCACAAAGCATGGTCCCAGTGTACTAACCTGTTGGTCTGGAGGACCGTAGAGTAGCGCATACTGGGGGAGGACCCCATCCATGAGTTTCTCCAATTCTTCAGAAGTGAAGGCAGGGGCCCTTTCCCCAGTCGCAGCAGCCATTGTCTCTTCCAGACCAAGGTCACAGCAGCACTTGCAGTATAGGTTATCTCCTGTGGATGATCAGGTCTTGAGTGATTAAGCTGATAGAAAATGGCGGTCACCCCCACGGCGGTGCGTACCGCGGCGGTGCGAACCGCGACCGCCGGCGCACTTCGTCATTGGCTCCTGAAACCCATAGGGTTCTATGTTAACCAATGCGGCTTTGCACCGCGGTCTTCGACCGCCTACCGCCACGGTGTGCCACGCCAGCGCATTGACCTAACATCCCATTGTCACACTTCACAGGTCAGGCAGCCGCCATTTCAAGGGCCCACATGGCTTAATTTCTACTGCGTCACACAGGCCTAGGCCTTGCATTGCCACTCATACAAGCCATTCAATGCATAGCGAATCGTGTACTGTGCAAGCTGTGGGAAAGTACCTGTGGTTTGCTTGACTCTGTGCTCCATGTTGTCCTTCCTAGGCACCGCCCGCTGGGACTTGCGAGGAGATGGAGGAATGTTCCAGTGTACAGACCGCTGGTGGACCTGTCGACAATGGAAGAAAGACATGTCATACTGACATACAGACTTGACCGAGCCACTATACAGGAACTGTGTGCCCAGCTGGAGCCAGACCTGGGGGCATATTTATACTCCGTTTGCGCCGGAATTGCGTCGTTTTTTTTTACGCAATTCCGACGCAAAACTAACTCCATGTTTATACTTTGGCGTTAGACGCGTCTAGCGCCAAAGTCCATGGAGTTAGCGTCATTTTTTAGCGTGGACACCTACTTTGCGTTAATTATATGCAAGGTAGGCGTTCCCGTCTAAAAAATTGACTCCGAGGCATGTGCGCCGTATTTACACTCCCGGGCAAAATTCACGCCCGAGAGTGGGCGGGTCAAAAAAAATGACGTCCAGCCGCTTTTGCGCCATTTTTTAGCGCCTGTAAAAGGCAGGCGTTAAGGGACCTGTGGGCTCGGAAGGATCCCAGAGGTGCCCTCCCATGCCCCCAGGGACACCCCCTGTCACCCTTGCCCACCCCAGGAGGACACCCAAGGCTGGAGGGACCCATGCCAGGGACATTAAGGTAAGTTCAGGTAAGTGTTTAAAAAAAAAAAAATTGTGGCATAGGGGGGCCTGATTTGTGCCCCCCTACATGCCACTATGCCCAATGACCATGCCCAGGGGACAGAAGTCCCCTGGGCATGGCCATTGGGCAAGGGGGCATGACTCCTGTCTTTGCTAAGACAGGAGTCATTTCTATGGGGGTTGGGAGTCGAAAAAAATGGCGCAAATCGGGTTGAGGCGAAAAATTTGCCTCAGCCTGACTTGCCCCAATTTTTGGCGCCCAAGGTCCATATCCCCCTACGCCGGCGCTGCCTGGTGTACGTTGTTTTTTTCAATGCACACCAGGCAGCGCCGGCGGCTAACGCCGGCTAACGTCATTGTTTAAATACGGCGCCCGCATGGCGCTTCAGAATGGCGTTAGCCGGCGCTAATTTTTTTGACGCAAAACTGCGTTAGCGCAGTTTTGCGTCAAAAAGTATAAATATGGGCCCAGATGTCACCCATTCGCCAACCCACAGGGATTCCCCCTCTGGTGCAGGTTCTGTCAGTACTCCATTTTTTGGCAAGTGGATCATTCCAAACAACAGTGGCCATTTCATCAGGGATGTCTCAGCCTATGTTTTCTAAGGTTTTGTCCAGAGTGTTGTCTGCCCTGATGAAATACATGCGGAGCTACATTGTTTTCCCTGAGGTGGGCGATTTGGCTACAGTGAAGGGTGATTTCTATGCCCTTGGACATATTCCCAATATCATTGGTGCCATTGATGGGACCCATGTGGCTTTGGTTCCCCCCAGTGAAAGTGAACAGGTGTACAGGAACAGAAAAAGTTATCATTCAATGAATGTCCAGGTGGTCTGTTTGGCTGACCAGTACATCTCCCATGTAAATGCCAAGTTCCCTGGGTCAGTGCATGACGCGTACATCATGCGAAATAGCAGCATCCCTTATGTGATGGAACAGCTACAGAGACACTGTGTGTGGCTAATTGGTGACTCTGGTTACCCCAACCTGTCGTGGCTACTGACCCCAGTGAGGAATCCCCGGACCAGGGCAGAGGAACGGTACAATGAGGCCCATGGGCGGACTAGGAGGGTGATCGAGCGGACCTTCGGCCTCCTGAAGGCCAGGTTTAGGTGCATGCATATGACAGGTGGATCCCTAATGTACTCACCGAAGAAGGTGTGCCAGATCATCGTGGCCTGCTGTATGCTTCACAACCTGGCTTTGCGACGCCAGGTGCCTTTTCTGCAGGAGGATGGTCCAGAGGGTGGTGTTGTGGCAGCTGTGGAGCCTGTGGAGAGTGAAGAGGAGGAAGACGACGGGGACGACACAGACAACAGGGACACAGTGATACAACAGTATTTTCAATAACACACAGGTACGAATCAACACCGCCATTTTACATGTACTTACAGTCTCCTGCCTCTCTACTGTCTGAGTTTCCCCCCAGTTTATGTTAACTGAGTTGTGACTTTCCCTTCCGTTTTTAGAGATGTGGGCCCCACTGCGTGACCTCTGCTTTGTTTGCCCATGGACTACAGCTGTGTGACAGTGGTATGTTGTCATCACAATGTAACTGAACATTTTGGCACCGTTATGTCTAATACATTTGTTCAAAATACAAGCAGACTCCAGATAATTTTAGTGCAATAAGTGATTTTATTTAAGTGCTAAATTTAGGGACATGGTTGAAAATCGGTGATGGGTGATGGTGGAGTAATGTCCATGGCAGAGTCCAGATTTTCAGTCTCACAGGTGCATTGTCCATATGCCTGTGGAAGGATGGAGCAGGGGCAGTTTAAGGTTGGACAGGGTGACAATGTGGGACAGTGGGATGACATCAGGGGGTATCCTTTGCTGGCGGGGGTCTTGGCATCCTACTCTGTCTTCTTCCGAGATCTCAGGCCCCGCTTGCGGGGTGGTTCTTCTTCTGCAGGAGGTGGGGTTCTGGTGGCCTGTTGTTGTGTGGGGGCCTCCTGTCCACTAGCGCCGGCGGAGGTGGTAGCCTGTTCTTGGTCCATGCTAGTGACAGGGGCCCTTTGTGGTGCCACATGGTCCCGCAATGTGGTGACAATCTGGTTAAGAGCCACGACGATGGTCCCAATTGCGGAACTAATGGCTCGGAGTTCTTCCCTGAACCCCATGTACTGTTCCTCCTGCAGTACCTGGATCTCCTGGAACCTGGCCAGTACCGTAGCCATCGTCTCCTGGGAGTGGTGGTATGCTCCCATGATGGAGGAGAGGGCCTCGTGGAGAGTGGGTTCCCTGGGCCTGTCCCCCCCCGTCGCACAGCAGCCCTCCCAGTTCCCCTGTTTCCCTGGGCCTCTGTCCCCGGACCGTGTGCCCACTACCACTGCCCCCAGGTCCCTGTTGTTGTTGGGGTGGTGGGTCAACCTGGGTGCCCTGTAGTGGTGGACACACCGCTGATTGACGTGTTCTGGAGACAGAGGCATGGGCCCGCTGGGTGGGAGCTGTGCTGGTGTTCCCAGAGGGGGGTAGGTCTGCTGTGGCCTGTGGCTGTGTGAGGGGAACCGACTGTCCCGAGGTCCCCGATGGGACGGGCTGGTCATCTGGGTCCAGGGAGACAGAGCTGCTGTCATCACTGGGGGCCTCTTCTGGGGGTGGGATGGACATTTCTGGACCCTCCTGGGCGGTGTGGTGGCGTTCGGGTCCTGCAGGGGTATAAGAGAATGGTTATTGCTTCTGTGTGTTCCATAGTGTGCAATGGGTGGGTGGCCGTGTACCCCAGTGCTGGCATTCCCTTGTGGGGGCTGTTGTGACGGTGGCTTGTGGGGGAGATGGGTATGTGCAGTGGGCATGCTTTGATGATGGGTGTCCATGCTTTGTGGACGCATGCAGGGCTAGGTGTTGGGATGGGTGGGTTGTGATGGTGAGCCATTTGCAAGGAGTTGGTGTGATGGGGGTGGGGGTGAGGGTGGGGGTATGATTTGGCATGCAGGTGGGGTGGGGGGAATGAAGTAGTGAAGATTTGACTTACCAGAGTCCATTCCTCCAGCTACTCCTGCGAGGCCCTCAGGATGCAGGATGTGCACGACTTGCTCCTCCCATGCTGTAAATTCTGGGGGAGTAGGTGGGGGTCCGCCACCAGTCTTCTGCACCGCGATGTTGTGCCTTGATACCATGGAACGCACCTTACCCCGTAGGTCGTTCCACCGCTTCCTGATATCGTCCCGATTTCGTGGATGCTGTCCCACAGCGTTGACCCTGTCCACTATTCTTTGCCATAGCTCCATCTTCCTGGCAATGGTGGTGTGCTGCACCTGTGTCCCGAAGAGCTGGGGCTCTACCCGAACTATTTCCTCCACCATGACCCTGAGTTCTGCGTCAGAAAACCTGGGGTGTCTTTGCGGTGCCATGGGGTGGTGTGGATGAGGTGTGGGGTGGTGTATGTGTTGTAGAGTGTGGTGAGTGTGGTGGTGTGTGGTGTTTTGTGCGTGGATATTGTGTGGGTGATGTTGTGATTTGCCTCTGTGTAATGGTGTACTCTATTCTGTGCTGTCTCTCTCTGGCCTTCAGTCGCAATTGTGGTCGTAAGGGTTTGTGGGTGATGTGGGTGTGTTTTTTATATTGTATTGGGTGTGTGGGAGTGTTGTGTGTATGTGTCTCAGGTGTATGTATTTTGAATTGTCCAATGTGGCTGTGTTTTGTAAAGGTGTGTGTATTTTGAGCGCGGCGGTGTGTACCGCCAATGGAATACCGCGGTTGAAAGACCGCTGCGGGGATTTGTGGGTCGGAATGGCATGGGCGTATTTCTGTTGGCGTGACGGTGGAGGTTTGGTCATCGCCAGTTTTTCGCTGGCCGTTGGTGTGGCGGACTTTTGTTGATGTCGGGTTTTTGGCGGTTTGCCAGTTGCGGGTCAGAATGACCGTGGCGGTTTACCGCGACCGCGGCGGTGTTATGGCAGTCTTCTGACCGGCGGTAAGCGCCTTTTACCGCCGAGGTCAGAATGACCCCCTAATGGCCACTCCACTGTCCCACACTTTAGTCTACTCTACCTCACTCCACTATACAACACTGTGCTCCACTCTATGCCATTACACTATACTCCACTCTAAGACACATTCACACACTCTACAGCACAGCATACCACTCCACTGTACAAGACATCACTCCACTTAATAACACTTTACACCACTCTATGCTACGCCACTACAGTGTACTACACTCCATGGTACTCTACTATTTGAGACATCACTCCACTATATGAAATTTAAGGTCACCCTATGCTACACCACTACACTTGGGTACACTAAGCGACAGCTCAGCCCACTGTACGTCCTGTATGACTCTCCAGTATACCCCACTCCACTCAAAAACACTACAGTGTACTACACTCCATGGTACTCTACTATATGAGACATCACTCCGCTATATGAAATTTAAGGTCACCCTATGCAACACCACTACACTTGGGTACCATAAGCTTCAGCTCATCCCACTGTACGTCCTGTATGACTCTCCAGTATACCTCACTCCACTCAAAAACACTCTACTATACTCTATAAAACTGCACTCTATAACACTCTACAAAACTGTACTACATTGTATACCCATAAACTGCACTGTACAACTCTTTTCTATGCCATTCTACAACAACATACTCAATGGCACTGCATTCTGCTCTAAAACACTTGACTCCAAAACAACAGTCGAAGATACTCCACTATACGACAGTCACACTGTAGTGTACAGCATGCCACTCTAAAATACTCCACTACACTCTACAGTACTGTACTTTGCTATACGACACACAATGCTTCTCCACTATGTAACACTTTACTCAACTATATGTAACCCCACTCCACTTTCCTCCACTCTACTGCATTCCACTCTACAACATTAGGCTCTATGATAGTTCACTATGTGACACTGTTGTTTTACTTGACGCTTTCTGCAGGGTCATCCCCAGACCTTCTGCCTTCCTCCTCCTACTTTTTTTTCTGAGTTTGTTTTGTTGCCCTTAGGCCATGGTAGAATTGGCTTAGCATATTTAATTTACTTATAAGTCCTTAGTAAAGTGGCACTCCATGTACCCAGAGCCTGTAAATAAAATGCTACCAGTGGGTCTGCTGCCCTGATTGTGCCACCCAATTAGGTAGCCCCTTAAACATGCCTCAGGCCTGCCATTGCAGCCTGGGTGTGGGCAGGTTATAGCTGTCATTTCAACCTGCAAAAAAAACCTTTTGCCAGCCACAACTTTACGTTTTAGTAAATATAGATCACCCCTAAGGTAGGCATTGGACAGCCCAGAGGGCAGGGTGCAATGTATTTAAAAATGAGGGCATGTACTTTTAGGTTTTAACATGTCCTGAGAAAAAACACTTACATTGTTTTTTTTACTACTGCAAGATCTCCCACTATAGGATAACATTGGAGATACCTTATTAACTTTTAGAATTATAATTTACAAATGGAAATAGGTAACCAGCTCATATTTGGTGTTTCTAGAATCACAATTTAACATCCTAACTTATGGTCAAATCGGATTTTAAATTGCAATTTTGAAACCGCCACTATTAGAAAGTTGCCATTTTCCTGCCCTAGCCCTTTTGTGCCTGTAACCTGTACTGGGTTACTTGACTGGGTGTAGATGACAGTTGAGCGTCGTGTCTTCCTCCTAGATAGCCACACAATAGGGAGCTTAGGTGTGCCTGGATGGGGCATCACTGGCAGGATGGGAAGAAGGTGCTGGGCATAGCCCCACTTATACTTGAATAGGCTATGTCCTGCCTCCACACAAAGGGCTATATTCCCCCTGTAGACAGTCTGGAGCCAGGACACCGAAAGCAGGATATCTAGGGACTCCAATGGAAAACTTCTAGAAGCTTCTCCTCCACTTCAAAGTCACAACTGGGGATAAATACTGGACCTCAGACACCAACTCTTCAGTAAACGTCTGGACCTGTGGAAGAAGGACTGCTGTGCTGCTACATGCAGTGCCACTCTGTTGCACTGCTTCTGTAAATGAACTGCCATGCTGCCTGTGCTGACCTGCTGCCTGGGAAAGGGGAACGGGATCTACAACTTCAACTTGAGCTTAGGACCCCAGAGAGACTCCAAGGGCTAATCTGCTGGCCTCCTGATCTGAGCTGCAGGGACATAAAAGGCTCCCCAACATCCTGAACCGGAGCATGGACCCAGATGCAGCGAGTTCACGACTCGCCAAGTGGTGCCTCTCAGGTCCTGGTTCCTTGGTGTTACTGCTGGCTACTGAAATCAAGCTTTTGGGCTCTTTAACAGCAAACTGTCTTGCTCTCCCTACTAATCGTGGCCCTCTGCAACGCCAAAGGGACCTGTGGCATGACCTTGAGAAGGTAAACCTTCAGTGGGATTAAGTTGGGACTGTATCCTACCTGCACTCCATTGTGGTTGGCCTGAATGTTTAAATTTGACCTGGTTCAACATGACCAGATAACAGTGGTTGGCTCTTTGTGCTTTTAGCCACTATTTTATGCTTAATTCTTTAAAAATCCATAACTCCTATTCTACTGATTGGATTTTTGTTGCTTTGGTCTTGTTTTATTCATGAAATTTACATGATGTGGGATACTTTTTGTATTCTGTGTTTACTGTTTTACTGTTTGAAGTGTTATACAAATACTTCACACCAGGTGTCTCCAGTCATTTGCTTGTGAGCTATCAGTAGCTTTCTAGCACCTGCAAGTAGCTCACATGTGTGCATCCCAGCCTACTATTATAGAGGATTTTGCTTGGTTAGATGATTATTATTATTATTATTATTAATATTAATAAGTGTACCAGAGTTAAAAAGAATGTATTCAAGATGAAAATAAGTGTATTTTCAGAACTCCTAAGCTTATGTTTGGAGATCAATGGTTATGTATTTAAAGCTATTATGTGAGTAGGAGAGATGTATTACTTATATTACCTTAGTGCCAGGTGGATTGCAGCTATGGCTTTTAAGTATTACCAGTTTATGTTCCTTTCAAATTGTCAAAGTTGTTTTTACTTTATTGCTGGAAACCCTGTCTAATGTACTGATGTGATCTCTGCTGATAATCTTGGGCATGGTGGTTACTATTACATCACTAACTTAAGTAGCTCAGGATGATTTTTATTGAACATAAGTAGCTCTTAACACAGAAAATGCTGGAGACCCCTGCTTTACACATTGCCTCTAAGTTAAGCCTAAGTGTTCTGTGCCAAGCTACCGGGGGTTGAGCACAGGTTAATTTGGGATTTGCTTGGGCCTTACCCTGACAAGCATTTTGGTTGCTGCTTGACCAATGCTCACACACTAGTCAACCAACAGCCCAATTTCTCACAACAGTCATTTACTATACTCTGACACTGTGGGCCTCATTACAACCTTTACGGGCGGCAGAGGCCGCCCGCCAAGGTTGGACTGCTGAGCGGCCGCCAATGCGGCCACAATCCCACCGGCTGCATTACGACATCAATGCTGGGACGGCGGGTGGAAACAGAGTTTCCGCCCGCCGTACCAGCGGGGATGACGGCTGTAACATGGGAGCCGGCTCCTAATGGAGTCGGCGGTGTTGTGGCCTTGCGACGGGTGCAGCTGCACCCGTCGCGCTTTTCACTGTCTGCTGTGCAGACAGTGGAAGGCAGGGTGGGGCTGTGCCTAGGGGCCCCTGCACTGCCCATGCCAAGTGCATGGGCAGTGCGGTGGCCCCCAGGGGCCCTGCGATTCCCCTCCCCGCCAGCCTGTCCCTCACGGTCTCTACCGCCATGGACAGGCTGGCGGGAAGGGGAGTCGTGATCCCCTGGGCAGCGCAAGCAGCGCTGCCCTGGCGGATTAAAACCGCCGGGACAACCATGGGGGGAAACCGCCGGTCCCGCGGTGCGACCGCGGCACTACCGCCGATGTCGTACTACGCCAGATTGTACCGCCAGCCTTTTGGCGGTACAATCGCCAAAACAGCCCTGCCGGTCTTTGACCGCCAGGGTTGTAATGAGGCCCTGTGTCTAATAACTCTCAATTTCATGATACTCAACACTATAGTTTGAAACACATTTTCATTAAAAGAAAACATGAAAAAACAAAGGTAAAATTAATTTATAGGTAAGAAAATGTTATTTATTCTTTATATACAAACAGGCGAGATAAAAAGTTATAGTTATAACTTAAATTTCTAATTTTTGCACCACTCGATAGAACTTACATTTAGAATGTCTGCACCAGCTTCAATTTACCACATGTTGCTGTTAGAAATGGGATCTTTGGTTGTCAGTTAGGTTACCCCCTGACCAAGCACGGACCCTCACTCTAGTCAGGGTAAAGGAGAATCACACTCAGTTAACCCCCACTCACCCTCTTGGTACCTTGGCATGAGCAGTCAGTCTTAACTTCAAAACAATGTGTAAAGTATTTGTACAAACACACACAATAATAAGGTAAAAACACTACAAAATGGTGTCAATCTTTGGCTGCAGGGGTACCACCTGGCCAATCCCTACCTTGTTTCCTAAATACACCACTGAACCCTGCCCCGTCTGGCAGTTACTGGCCTTAATAGTGAGGCCTGCCTGTTGCAGGGCCTCCAACACTCTGCAGAGGTGTTGCAAGTGTTCCTCCCAAGTGGAACTGAACACTACAATGTTGTCCAGGTAGGCTGCACTGAAATAATTCAGCCCAGTCAACACCAGGTTGACCAACCTCTGAAAGGTGGCAGGGGCATTTTTCATCCCAAATGACATCACTTTAAACTGGAAGTGCCCATTTGGGGTAGCAAATACTGACCTCTCCTTGGCCCCCTCAGTTAAGGCAATATGCCTCTACCCAGAAATCAAGTCAAAGGTCTTGATGTATTTGGCAGCTCTCAACCGATCAACAAGCTCATTAGCATGGGGGATGGGGTGTGCGTCAGTTTAAGTGACCGCATGGTCAGTAAACTGGAGTTCTGGTGTGGCACCAGGAGGAGCATCCTTTGGGACCAAGACCACTGGGCTAACCCAAGGAATACTAGAAAACGTAGTTACCCCTAGGGTTAACATCTTTGATACTTCATCTTTGATGCTAGCCCTGACCTTATCAGTGACCCTGTAAACCTTCTGTTTGACAGGTGGACTGTCCCTAGTGTCCATATCATGTGTGCACAGGTGTGTGACACCCTGGGATCAAGGAGAACAGGGAGGCAAACTGACCCAACACCTGGTGACAGTCCTTCTGTTGTTCTGAGGCCAGGGAGGGGGAGAGGTTCACTCCCTCCATAGACCCATCCTTCTCTTCAGCAGGCAAGAGGTCAGGAAAAGGCTCACTCTCTTCCTCCACCCAGTCATCTGTTGCTAGGAGCATGGACAATTCAGATAGCTCAAAGTGTGGTTTGAAGTGGTTCACATGCAGGACCCTGAAGAGGTTCCTGGGAGTCCGCAAGACCATCAGGTAGGTGACTTCGCTCTTGCGCTCTACCACCTCCAATGACCCAGTCCACTTGTCCTGGAGCACCCAAGGCTCCACTGGTGCCATCACCATCACCCACACTTTCTATCCAGGTTAAAACTCGACCAGAGTGGCATTCTGGTCATACCACCATTTCATGTCCTCTAGGCTTGCTTCTAGGTTCTCTTGTGCCCCACAATGTGAATACAAACCCTTTCAAAAGGGGTACTAACCACAGGAAAAGGTTGGAGGTGAGCATTGCATTTCCCCCCAATCTTGTCTGACAAGTCTGGCAAGACCTACAATGTGCATCTGAGTGCCTGCACATCTGAGGCCAATGAAAGTGGGTGACAAGCGTGTCAAAGGTCTTGCCTTGCCCCAGATGTTCAGGTAAAAGCACATCATGAGCCAGACCCAAAAGGAACACTCTGAAGCACTGGGATACCACCAGCACAAGGGCTGACCCAGGCTCAGCAACCTTAGGCTCACTGTAGAGGAGTCCGTCCTCCCAATAGATCAGGTGAGATCCTGGGTCCTTGCCAGCCGCCTGGTCTGCAGCCTGCTGCCGGAAACCCTCCAGAGTAGGGCATACTCTCTGTGCCTCACAGAATACCTCCCTGGTGGGCCCACCTTCCTGCTGCCACTGTGACAGCTCAGGAACCTCCCCCAGCTCAGCCCCCTCCTCAGATTCAGCCTCCTCCTGGACCGTGAGAACTTCTGGGCCGGTTTCCCACACCCCTTCCTCTTACTGGCAGACCCCTGGGCCACTGTTTCAGGCTCCAGGGGCTTCTGACCACCCTGACGGGCTGCCATTGACTGGGTAAATACACATACCCACCCAGGCAGACCCGACATCTCCAAGCGTGACCTGTGTTCCACCTCCTTCCAAGGGGAATCCTCAAGGTCATTGCCAAGCAAACAATCCTCAGCATGGTCAGACTCACAGCTACTTTCAAGGAACCTGATACCCCCCCATTCAAAGGGTAGATGCTCTGCGTTGTCCCCTGCAACTACATGGTGAAGTACGCAGGGATCTATCTGCTCTGCAGACACCAGGTGACTCCTCACTGTAGTCACACTGGCTCCTGTGTCTCTCCGAGGCTCCACCCTCTGTCCATTGATGGTCACCCACTGCCTGTACTTGTTAGTGTTCTCAGGCAAGAGGGTTCTCTGGACCATCTCACTGACCCCTAGTGAGACAAGGGTCATCTCAGCTGGCTCCCACCCATCTGGAACCAACTGCTCCCCAAGCGCTACACTAGCCAAACCCTGGGACTGCTCACAAGTGGGTGCCAGTGTACTCTTGGGGCATTTGGGGTCCCCCCTCACATGATCCACTTGGACACATGCATAACACTTATGTGGGGGAGCTCTGCCACTGGCTTCCCTTTGGAGAACCATGGCTTCTTTTCACTGGGGGGCTGGGAATCTTTACCCTGGGAATCAGTTTGGGTCCCTTTAGAGAACTCCCCCTGTTTACCCTTACGCCCCCTTTCTTCTGAGAGGGACCCTGTCTACCCTTGCCGTGGTCTCCCCAGACCTCTTGAGGACCCTGGTGTTCTCCCAATGGTCCGCTTCCTGTGCAAGCTTCGTGGGACCAGTCAGCTTGTCAACTAGGTGCTGGCACAGCTCTGGGAAACATTAACTGTACAAGTTCTCCCAAGCAATCAAATTGTAAAGCCCTCATATGTTGTTAACCTGCTAAAGGAATCTACACACTCCACCCAAGATTGGGACTCTTTCTTTTTGTGGGACCTAAACTTGTCCTTATACTGCTCAGGAGTTAGACCATATCTTGTGAGTAGGGCATCTTTCATTGTGGTGTAGGGAAGTCCCTGAGGATCCCCTAAGGATGTCAGATGTCCCTCCCCTTTACCTCAAAGTGCTTCCACAGACCGGCCCCCAATGTGCCTCAGGGACCAGGTTCATATGGAGAGCAGACTCATACCCCTTGAACCACAGGTATATGTCATCCTCCCTCTCATAGTCCTTCACTAAGACTTTAGGAATGTGTACCCTTATCTCAGGCTGCCCTAAGGTATTGCTGTCACCACTCCTACTAGACTTGCTCCTCTGATCCAGCTCCCTCAAGCTAAGCTCATGGGCCAGTAGAATCTTCTTCTATTCTATGGCCATCCTCATCTTATCTAATTCCAACTGGTGAGCCCTCTCTGCCTGTCTGTCCTGCAACTCTTCAGGAGTCAGACCCTTGGATGACACACTGCTACCTGCCCTGGAGACCCTTCCCCCAGGCATAACAGGTCCACCCACTACACCTTCGTGTATACTCTGCACCTCCTCATCCTCAGTGTGTCCCGGACCTCCTTGGCTGTCACCCAGACCCTGAGTGCCTTTTGCAGCTCCTCCTTTCTTGTGGAACTCCTAATGGGACAGGCATGATCCTTACAGAACTGTTTCAACTGAGCAACTGTGTAACTTTTCAGTTTCCCTAATTCAAAAACAGCTCCAGCTGGTGCATCTTCAGATTTAGACATGATGGCAAGTCAAAAAATGCAAAGTTCCAAGGCAGAAAAAGAGTTCCTAATGAAAAGTTAAAGAATCAGTAAAAAGATCACCAAAATACGGAAACAGGAAAAGGTCCAAAAAGAGAAAAAGCAGAACAAGTAGAATGTGGTCACGCAATGGTCTGCACTGAAAACAGTAGTGTACACTTAATCACTGTTTGGCAAGTACAACTACAAGTCCATTCCTCACCGCTGGTCACCAATGTTAGAAATGGAGTCTTTGGTTGTCAGTCAGGTTACCCCCTGTCCAAGCAAGGACCCTCACTCTAGTCAGGGTGAAGGAGAATCACACTCAGTTAACCCTAGCTCACCCCCTTGGTAGCTTGGCACGAGCATGCAGGCTTAACTTCAGAAGCAATGTGTAAAGTATTTGTACCAAAACACATAGTAGTGCAATGAAAACACTACAAAATGGACATTATTCCAGTTTAGAAAAATAGGTAATATTTATCTAAATCAAACAAGACTAAAGTGAAAAAAATCACACATACACAAATTAAAATATTAATTTTCAAAAGAATAAGAGTCTTACTCTATAAAAAATAATGGAAACAATGATTTTTCACAAAGTAACTGGTTAGCATAAAAAATAAAGTTGCATGGGCGAGCGTGAGTCGGAAAAGGCAGTGATGCGTCGATTCATTCCTCGCAAGGGAGGCCGTACGTCGTTTCTTCTCTTGTTGGGTTGTCAATGCATTCTTTTGCTCCCTTCCCAGAGAGCGATGCGTCGATTTCCAGATGGGGCACCTCGAATCCCCGCAGGTTCACGCTGACTCTGATGCCCAAGGATGATGCATGGAAAATCTGGTCACACAGTGTTAGAAAACCATGCTGCTTAGGGTTTGCGTTGTTATCAGCAGCCGCAAGCGGGTGTTGCGTGTCGTTTCTCCAACCGTGATGCGTCGATCTCCCAGCTGTGATGCAGGTGGAGTGTCGATTTTAGCCATGAGGCCGGCGGCATGTCATTTAAAAGTCACGTTGCAGATGGTGCATCTTAAATTTCCCCACACGTGTTCTTTGTGTGGATTCTCAGCTCTTGGTCTGCCAGCTTCACCTTTCAAGGGCCCAGGGACTGGATAGGGCACCACTTGGCAGGGCAGAGAGTCCAGGTGCTGGCAGAGGAAGTGTTGGATTGCCCTGAGACTTCAAAACAGGAGGCAAGCTCAGTTCAAGCCCTTGGAGATTCTTCACAAGCAGGAATGCACAACAAAGTCCAGTCCTTGTTCCCTTTCACAGGCAGAAGCAGCAACTGCAGGGTAGCCTAACAAAGCACAGACACAGGCAGGGGCAGGACTTCTCCTCAGCTCTTCAGCTCTTCTCCTTAGCAGAGGTTCCTCTTGAATCCAGAAGTGATCTAATTTTCAGGGGTTTTGGGTCCATTATTTATTTCCCTTTCTGCCCTTGAAGTAAGCCTACTTCAAAGGAAAGTCTCTGTTGTTCACAAGATTCTACCTTGCCCAGGCCAGGCCCCAGAAACACACCAGGGGGTTGGAGACTGCATTGTGAGAGGACAGGCATAGCCCATTCAGGTGTGAGTGACCACTCCTCCCTCTACTCTAGCACAGATGGCTCATCAGGATGTGCAGGCTACATCCCAGATTCCTTTGTCGCACTCTCTAGAGGGGATTCACAAACAGCCCAACTGTCAAACTGACCCAGACAGGCAATCCACAAACAGGCAGAGTCACAGAATGGTTCAAGCAAGAAAATGCCTACTTTCTAAAAGTGGCATTTTCAAACTAACAATCTAAAATCCAACTTTACCCAAAGCTATATTTTTAAGTCGTAAGTTCAGAGACTCCAAACTCCAAATTTCTATCTGCTCTCAAAGGGAATCTGCTCTTTAATAATATTTAAAGACAGCCCCCCTGTTAAACTATGAGAGAGATAGGCCTTGTAACTGAAGACTGCATTTAGCAGTATTTCACTGTTAGGACATGTAACACACATCAGTACATGTCCCACCTTTAACATACACTGCACCCCGCCCATGGGGCTACCTAGGGACTACCTTAGGGGTGCCTTACATGTATAAAAAGGGAAGGTTTGGGCCTGCCAAATGGGTACACTTGCCAAGTCGAATTGGCAGTTTAAAACTGCACACACAGACACTACAGTGGCAGATCTGAGCCATGGTTACAGGGCTATTAATGTGGGTAGCACAATCAGTGCTAAAGGCCCACTAGTAGCATTTGATTTACAGGTCCAGGGCACCTTTAGTGCACTTTACTAGGAACTTACTGGTAAATGAAATATGCCAATCATGGATAAGCCAAGTACACATCCATTTTACATAGGAGTGCTTGCACTCTAGCACCGGTTAGCCATGGTAAAGTGCCCAGAGTATGAAAAACAGCAAATACACAGCCCAGCACACATCAACAGCCTGGGAAGCAGAGGCACAAAGTTAGGGGAGACCACGCCAAGGATGCCAAGTCTAACAGTCACGCACCTCCTTACACATTCTTCTTGCATCGGTTGCCATGCTGCATTAATTATAACTCACCACTATACTATGCTCTGTGCTATGAGGAATGATGTAATTTCATATCTCATAAATACAATTATAACTGCTATTATTTCACATGCTATAAGTTATATAATATTCAACAGTATAACAAGTGCATGGAGAAACAGCAAGTTTTAGTTAATATAGTTTGGTGATTGATGCAAAAAGAATGTTTATGGAGGTGTGTGACATATAGTAATTTGAATGTGGTGCATACAGAGTAAGTTCTATCTAGTTGTGTGTAGGTTAGAAATTTAAGTTGAGGGTATTGTTTGATTTATATTGGGTGCTCCCTTGTGTCTGGACAAAAGCTATACCTCTCTGGAGAGCTCTAACTAGTGCAAAATGCAAGTAAAGAGGTTGCTTTCATTTTTCCAGGTTGGCTTAGATGGTATTTATCAGTTCAAAACTGCAGTACAAATCCTGGAGTGGTAGAAAGATTTTGTAATTTTTCAGCACTGAGCAGAGGTGAGTTGGAGGTCCTGAGGCTGTAGCGGGTTTAAGATTAGGCAGATGGAACTCAATTTCACTATTGAATGAAGTGGGCAGTTGGTGTATTATAAGGAGACATCTGATACAATTCAAACAATCCCTAGTATCATGGCATCAGAGCGGGAGCATATAGAACTGTGGCAGCAAAAAATATTTTCTCTGGATCAATAAAGTAGAATTAAACAACAGAAAATGGGGCTTCCACTCTAAAGACCCATTTTAATGAGAATAACTGAAAAAACTGAAAGAGCATTCAAAAATAGAATTTACCAAATGGTGGAAGGCAACCTCCTTACTACATTACATTGACACTGAAATAGTCCCTAAAGAGCTGTGGATTTACACAACTCCCTTTTTTGAAAATCCTAATTCTGTGATGCTGGAGGAATCATGAACAAATTTGTTCCAAAACAATGATGTAAATTTTAGTCAAATGTGCATGGCTGGACAGAGAAGTGTCCTTAAATATCATTAAATAATTCAGGATTGCCTAAAGGTAAGGCTGGAGCAAAATGAAACTGATACATTTCATAAGGAAATGAACTAATGTTTGTAAAGTTGCAAAATTGAGATAAAAAATCAGAAAATAAGGAAAATTAAAAAGGGAGATTGAGAATGTTTAGTTAAGGTGGATATTGACATTTAGCAGATGATTCAGTAATGTGTACAGAAAGGAGAAGTATGAGCTTTTGCAAAGACAATGTAAGGACACAATCTCAGAGAAGGGCTCCCATATGTTGGAGATAGTGATACATCAGATATTAGGCAAGATGCAACACCTGAGGAAGATACAAGAGGCCTGAATTTTGTAGATGAATTCCGCCTCTTGCAAAAGTGGCAGAAATACAACTCGCAACAAGGGAGAAAAAGAGGAAGAATAGGTCAAAGTGCAGGATCCATACGGAAGAGGCAGGCGGGCCAATGCGAAAGATGAAGGAAACACATTGAGAGAAAGCTAAATAAGAACAAACGGGTAACAATACTGGTAGGGGTAAATCAAAATGTATTTAACACCACCAATAGAAATCCTATGAAGGAAGAGTTACAAGTTTTAAACTTTAGTTTGTCTTTCTGCCAACAAAGCAATTTTGATAAGGTTTACACTAGACTCGATCTCTTTGAGTTGGTTAGAAAACTGAAATTGTAAAAAATGTTTAAAAAAAGGAAGCAGTTTGGTTAACTGCAGACGATAGGAATACCTCAACTCTGAATGACAATTTGAAGATTACTGATGTGGGCATTCTCATGACTTTACATGAGTTATAACAAGGAAAAGAGAGCAACATCCTAGGCACTGAAGCGTTCTTAGAAAGCTTGTGTATATTTATATCTACAGAGCTTAAACTAAGATTTTGGTTTATGCCTCTGACTAAACACAATTGCATTGATACATCCCATGAGGTTGTGACTAAAGATACAAAGAAACATCTCACACTGTTACAAATGAAAGCTGTGGAAATTTTAGCATAGGACAAAGACATTGTGATCGATCCTCCTTGCAATAAGGGAGGCAACTTTGTGATTATGCCTAGGAGAATGCACAAAGGATGAGGCTTTGAGACACCTGTCTAGAAAAGAAAATTACATCTATATAAATATAGGCAGCTATATGAGAACTATAGTGAGATATTGGGATATGTTACGAAAATGGAAAAACAAGGGCATTAATGAACACAAAGAATATTATTATCTGAAATGTGGATCTCCTGGTATACTAGTACCCTGCCTATTTCCTAAGATTCACAAGAACAGAACCAATCCCCCTGGAAGGCGTATTGTGTAATTGATAGGCAGCCTTTGTAGGAACACCTCTAACTATGTGGATTCTTTTCTCAGTCCTTTTGTCACCACTTTGCCTTCATATTTGCAAGTCACAAAAAGTTTTCTCAAAAAGATCAGAGGAATATTTTAGGAGGAATGATTTATTTTTATGACATTGGATGTTGCCTCCCTTTATCTGAGTATACAACATAAAACAGGGTTAGAAGTGTGTAAATACTTTCTTAGAACTAGGCCAATATTCTTCTATGTAAATACAAACATGATCATAGAGATGAAAAAATATTGCCCGGAAAACAAAATTTTTCACATTGATGGTACACTGTAAAAACAGTTATGTGGGACAGCTGTGGACATTGGTTTCAACTCCAGCTGTGCCAACTTGGTTTTGGGTTGGTGAGAGGAACAGGTTGCCATGGCCCCACACCTAACTGAAAACAGGGAAAAGGTAGTGCTATGGAGAAGATATGTAGAAGATCGCTATGTATTATGACAAGGGAGTCTAGTTATGGGCAAATACTTTGTGAAACAACTGAACAACAGCTGTTTGAACTTGAACTTTGCCTGGTAGATATGAGATAGGAACATAGTATTCTTCGATGTTAATGTAAGAGTGAATGGCAAACAATAAGAGACTAACATATAATCCAAAGCATCTGCTGGTAATAGCCTCTTACTTGCGTAGGATAGCTGCCCTGGGCCTCTGAATTGGAGCATCGCTTATGGAGAAATGTTGAAGGCTAGGAAGAACTTTAGATTCGCTAAGCTCCACTAGAATTTCCAGAGTGAACTTGAGAATCTGGTTAGTAAATTTTGTGAAAGGGGATACCTTTCATGGAAATTGAGCTGAGCCACCTTATTTTCAAGGAAAGACACAAATAGCATTCTCCCAATAGAAAATGAGACTTGCAGGATTACCACCTTTGATACACAAATCTCAAAGGGTGGCTGCAATCCTTAATAGGAATGGAACAGCTTGAGAAGTGATAACACAATAGATAGTTTTATCATAGAGAAACCCAATATCACATATCACAGGAGTAGACGAGACAGGCTTGTACATCGTGACATTTCAGAAAAGGATGGAAAGGCAGGAAATCTGGATCTCAAAGGATTCTATGTCTGTGGAAAATGTAAAGTGTGCACTAACATGAAAACGTTCCTCATACCATATGGAATAGATCAGAAGGAGATTGAGAAATTAATTATATGCAGTACTAGTCATGTAATGTACATAATCACATGCCCCTGAAACAAACTTTACATTGGGAGTTAAGAAGAGGATAATCAAGCATGTGAGGGCAATGGACAAGACAGAAAATGATTGTCCTGCGGCTCAGCATTTTGTGGAGTTCCATTTCTAAAATACAAAACTGTTGAGATTCTATGGGATGGAGAGAATAGATGCTGATGTAAGGGGTGGCAATAGAGTCCAGAAATTGAGATGTAAGGAGTTCAACCTAGGGACCAAGGCCCCCAAAGGTTGAATGTGCAAGAAGAACTGGTGCTACACCTAGGAAAATAGCATTTTTGCATGATAAAGTTGTGAATGATGTTTGCCTGCTCTTGTCAAAAGTTTCATATTGGAAAGTCATTGATACTTCAGCTATTTTTATTTATTTTTCGTGTTACAGGAGATGAGTAAGGGACTCTTGCTTGAGAGAGAGGAGGATGGTAGCCCTAATCTTGTCTTTGTGAAGTGACTTCACTGGTTTGTTGGTTGGCGTGCATGGAATGTTCACTTTTATTTTTACAGTATGATGTTAATTACTTATGTAGATTATGGTTTTGAGTGATCTTGTGATTTATTTTTTTCAAGTCAGGGTCCAGTATAGGACTGATTGATGTCATAGCTTGGATGTCCCTTTGGATTGGAATTTATGTTTGACTGTCTGTCAGTGAAATACATTTTATTCAGCATAAGGCTATATAAGAATAAATAACATACATACATATTGTTAAAAGAAAACATGATAAAACAGTTCACGCAGTGGAGACCCAAGGCCTCCGTCAGCTTGTTGTCACTATCCCAGCAACAATGCAAAATAAATAAAATGATAACACGGCCAAAGTAGCTAATTATAATAAAAGATCAACTTATAACATAAACCTAAGGGTCTCAGCTTTCCTGAATTGAAAGGCTTTGTGAGCATATCTCAAAATGGAGGCACAACAAATTTCAAACTCTAACTATTGGAGGTGATGGAAGCAAACAAAAACTAGAACTAAAGGTTTGCAGCAGTTGACATAAAAAAGAACATTTGGTCTATAATAAAAACCACGGAAAAAAATAAATTTGGCCAAGGTTTGCTTGGAAGTTCCATTGCAGGGGCAAGGTGGTAAGGTTGAAAACCACAAGACCTCCTTGGGATGGGTTGCCAAATAGTGCAAGGTGCTCAATATAAAATGTGTCAAAATAAATCTACTTTCTCAGTTTGTTACCCAAATAAGGCAGGGCTCCACACACTCAAGATGCTTTAAATCTAGGTAGCAGGCAACTGCTAACATTGGGTGGAATTTTGCAATTCTCTGTTACATTCAGAAGGAGAAGAAAAAAAAATCTCACCAAATTTTTTGAGCTCCAATTAATTTTGTGTGGGCTAAGGAAAAACTTGGACAGCCCTGAGGTCGAAAAAGTCATTTGGACATACGCAAGCCAGGGGATTGAGGCCCTAAGGCAGTCTGTAAGAATCAATTGGGTGAAATAAGTATGGGACGAGAGCCAGATGTTTAACCATATTAACAATGGAGTGACCTGAACTAAATCCTCAACAAAGGTCAATCCGGCTTCCAAGTGAGTAATATGACAGGCCATACTCCTAGGCACAGCAAATAACCTACAGAGATTTTTTTTCTATTGTTTAAAGATTGCCCAATGAAGAGTACCCCAAACTCCAGACTCATAAGTCCCCTGAGAAATGTACTTACTCTTATAAAGAGAAATCAGATCTCTGATGGGTTTGTTACCAAGTCTTTCTGGGAACCTAAAAATTGCATCAATTACCCCATCAAATTTGCCTGCTTTCTGGGACAGGAAGTTGCCCCTACTGAAATCACCAGACACCAAAACCCCTAAATAATTAAAGTTGTATACTTTAGAAATGGGGGTCCCTGTTATATTATGAGAGCAGGAATGGTTGTCCTTAGGGCCGCATATCATATTATGGGATTTTTTGTGGTTGATTTTCAAATTAGGCTCAGGTACAGTCACCTTTTGTACTATAACGAACCCACACCTTGGTACCCCAGTACAAACATTTTAATAGGTCAATCTGAGAACAAATAATCCCAGCTTTCCACATCATTAGCCACAGCTTGCCCCTGTCTACCAGGTAGAAGAGACTGGAGATGTCCACAAAGGCCATATGAAGTGCCCCTCCTCTGGCCTGAGCATTCTTCCCCCCAATCATGAGTAGGTTCAGTGTTTGCTCAATAGTTCAAACTCCGGGGCGAAAATCATACTGAACCTCAAAAAAGAACTTATTATTCATAGCCCAATCTTCTAAGAGTTAAAGAATGACCTGCCCTGCGATCCTAAATAAGGACTCAAGGAGAGAAATAGGCCTATAACATGCAGGGTAGTTCCTGTTACCTTTTTTTTTTAAATGGGTACCAGTACTGATTCCTTCCAGGTGTTGGGGATGTCTCCTCCTACTGCTTTATGGAAAACATTTGTTACCAGGGCCACCCAAAATATTGCTTTCTGTCTGAAAACATCGACAGGGACCCCATCCGGACCTGGCGCCTTCCCAGGGGATGGTTTCAAAATGCTTACTGTATTACTATCAATAGTGTTGCTTAAGGCGAAACTATCTATACTAGGTGGAGTGAGAACTACTGCTGTGATCTGGGGGAAGTCCTCACCTCTGCACATTTTTAGGAAAATACTCAACCCATTCTTTGACAGGAAGATGGCATTCTAATTTGGGTTGGTTATTATCTGAAAAATAGGGTCTGGTAATAACTTCCCAGAAAGCCCTTGTGTCCCTAAGAGCAGAAGCTGCTTGTAAATCGTCCCAGCCCTGCTTCCTGATCTCAGATTTTCCAGACGGGCAGCTTCATATGTGTCCCTGAAAAGTCTTACTTGGGCCATGTTATGAAAAGATGCTTTTAAGGCCTGCTTTATCTGTTTAAGAGCTATAGTGGAGCTACAGCTAAACCGTTTAAAGGGACACCGTTCCCTGAAGGGTGGTCGACATGCCAAGAGGCTTGATGCATGTTGACAGATTCCCTGAAAACCCTCCACAACCTGTCCAGAATCAGCCTCATCAGAGCAACAAATCATAAAGTTGTCATATGGCTCAGAAATTAGCTTTTGCAAAACTTCATTGTGGTCCACTTTGTTCCCCCTGGGGCGAAAACCATCATTGTTGGAAAACTCGAGGGGAGAAGGCTAGTTATACTTTTGCAGGATCAGAAGAAGGAGAGAGCAATACTAAAATGATTGGATTGTGACCACATAAAATGGAGGGGACAATAAGGGAATCCTGAATAGATGGTACAATGTGGGGAGAGCATAATAAAGTCAATTATTGATTTGTTTCCTTTACTGATAAAAGTTGGCAGGGTGGGATCACAATCATCAAAAAAGTCAGAACTAAAACATAAGTTACATTTCATTATGCTCTTGTTAAGGGCTTCCCCATATGGGGTGTGTATAAAATTGGTCAAATCAAGTTCTGTACAATTAGTAATCTCACTGTTGTAATGGAGGTAGAATTAGAACCTCATGAGGTTTGGGAATGCGGGGCGCGTGAGTGAGGAGTGATGGTTGTGTCCTGAGAGGAGGTTGGGATTTTACTGACGGACGAATCTTGTTGACACGATTAAGAGTTTGGCTTCTCCTACCTCTAAGGAAGAACTGATGAGATTTTTGGGGATGGCTGAGTATTATAGTAAATTTGTTCAAAATTTTGCAAGTTCATGCTTCAATATGAGACAGTTATTAAAGAAAGGTAAAGAGTTTCTGTGGGATGAGGAGTGTGAGAAAGAATTCATTGAGTTAAAAAATTGTCTGTGTAACGCTCCCAAACTGAAGAATTTTAATCCTAAACTGCAATCCATACTGACAACTGACGCCAGTGGTAAAGGGTTGGGTGCGGTTCTGCAACAAGGATTTCGTAGTGCAGAGAATACCATAGCATTCATCTCCAGGAGTCTTAAAGATACTGAGACAAACTACTCTATTATTGAGAGAGAGGCTCTTGCGGTTTATTGGGCAGTAAAGAAATTAAAAAAGTTTTTGTGGGGAAGATCTTTTGTTGTGAAAAACTATCACAAACCGTTGGTTGAAATTTTTAAGTCCAAAGGTGTTGATGCAATCTCAAGCAGAATTACCAAATGGATCATAGCTTTACAAGAGTATGATTTTCTAGTTGAGTATGTTCCTGGGACTGATAATTACTCTGCGGATGTGTTATCAAGATTGGTATCTTCTAAAACGTCAGATTTTGAAGATGTTGAAGATTTCGAGCAATTTGATAGTGTTTGTGTGCTGGATCTTGAAATGATTCCTGAAGATAAGTGGCGTGAAGATACCAAGTCTGACAAAGTTTTACAGGAAGTACTCAAGTTAATTTGTTCTGGTTGGAAGAGCAAAAATCAAGGCAGTGTAGAGTGCAGAGAGTTTTGGAATGTGAGAGATCAGTTGTGTTGATCGAGATTTATTACTTAGAGGGATGAGGTTGATTCCACCATCTAGTGTAAGAGGTTTACTGATTGGTCAAGCACATGACAGTCACATGGGAATATCTAAAACGAAGGAGAGGTTGAGATCATCGTATTGGTGGCCTGGGATGGATACTCATGTAGAGAGAGTTGTTCGTGACTGTATACAGTGTGCTCTTAATGAGAAGACGATGAAGTCTAGGATTCAACCGATGATAGTTAGAGACAAATCGAAGGGACCTTGGGAGGATATTTCACTAGACATTTTGGGTCCTATACTGTATATGGTGATGGTGCTGTTGATTATGTTATTGTGGTCATGGATATGTATTCTAGATGGCCTGAGATATTTTTCACCAGAGGGATTGATACGCGGAAAGTAATAGAGAATCTTAAAATTCTCTTTACTAAGGAAGGCATTCCTTCCACCTTACTTACTGATAATGGGGTACAATTGACTTCGAGAGAGATGGAAGATTTTCTTAAGAAATGTGGAATAAAGCATAAGTTATGTGCGTTATATCATCCTGAGTGTAATGGATTGGTTGAGAGGTTCAACCGAGTTTTAAAAGAAACTATATCCTTGGCTAAAGATAATCATCTTAACTGGAAACAAGAGATAATTAATAAAGTTGCGGTATATAGACATACTCCACATTCTACAACAGGACAGACTCCTTTTGTTTTGTTTCGAGGAAGACGAGGGAATACCATTCTTGAGCCACATTGGGTCAATGAACTTTTGAGGGAGAAAGGAAGAAAGAGTGTAAATGAGGATTGGAAATTCAGGGAACAAGAGAAATCTTTTAAGAGTAAAAGTTATTTTGATAAAAGGAATGCGGTGAAGAAGACTTTTGTAAGTGTTGGTGATTGGGTTATGGTCAAGAATCCTGTGTTGAAGACTAGTAGTAAGAGATTTTGTTTTCCTTTAAAGGGTGTGAAACTTTTCACTAATGCTGTTAAACTGAGTGATGGACGAATTTGGAACTTAAATAGAATAAGTAAATTTAATGCTGATGCTACAGGTTTGGATACTTTAAGGTGTCAACATGAGGAGAACACCTGTCCTGCTGACGATAGGGAAATGAGGAAGTCCGAAAGGAACATAAAGACTCCTTCACACCTAAAAGACTACATCTTAAATGGACGGAGAGAAAATATTCCAAATGCAGTGGATGAAAGGCCAAAAAGAAGTATCAGGATTCCTTACCATCTCAAGAATTTTGTTATGAATTAATGTATATCTTTGTAATTTTTAATGTTTTTGCCATATTTTAGTTATGTTACATAGGGGGGAGGTGTGTTGTAATGGAGGTAGAATTAGAACCTCATGAGGTTCGGGAATGCGGGGCGCGTGAGTGAGGAGTGACGGTTGTGTCCTGAGAGGAGGTTGGGATTTTACTGACGGAAACTCGGATCTCGAAAAAGAAAGAATAAAGGGATTATTTACTTACCTGTTCTGAGTCTTTTATACATCATAACACTCACACAGTGGGTCAACACCAAAAGGACAGGTGGGGATGTTAAAATCACCCATCCATAAGATAGTACTTTGATCCAACTCCCTTATTAGATCAATAGGATGGTTGAGAAAACAATTAAAATAAAAGTGAATTAAAACAACATCCATAAATCCAGGGATAAGTAACCATCTGACTGTGATTTTAGCCTACTTGGACTGAATTGGTAAATCATAATTTCAAGACGGTGAGACTTTGACCTGATTTATTTCCTTACTCTTTTCCAAGGATTTCATTTTGGATACTCTGTGATAACCTTTGAGATATTATGATCTATAACGGAATGTTCTGACTGAATATGTAGTTCAGGAGGTATACATTTGTTTCAGGATGTCCTCAACCTGCCTAACACATTCTCATGTTCCCATACACATATTTTTTTTTCTGTTTATATGTTTATGTAACAAGATGGCCTTTCTTTGTGGCAAGATATACTGTTTACAACAAAAGTGATATTTAACATTATGATATACTGTGCGCCATTATGTAATCGAAGCTCCCTCTAGCTGAAACGCAGTCTATCTATCTATCTATCTATCTATCTATCTATCTATCTATCTATCTATCTATCTATCTATCTATCTATCTATCTATCTATCTATTTATCTATCTATCTATCTCTGTGTGTGCGTGTGTATCTGCATGTAGCGATAGAGGTAACGATAGTGTCTCAGCAGTTATGGCTAGGTTACATTTTCCTTTGAAAAGTAGTTTTATGTTTTCTTGATAACTTTAACGATGTTCAACAAATCCGCATGACACTTTACAAAAAATGACATGACTTTCGGTTCTTTATGGCAAGGGTCATGCTGATCTGTCATGCAGGGGCATCTCTAAAGTGATATTTCCCTTTTTAACTCCCATAGCATTTTTCGCTCCTCGATGCAGAACACAATGACTGAATGGCATTACACCAGACTAGGCATGTAAACCGAAATGACCTCAAGGTAGTGCTTTTGCTTGAATCTGTTCAGTAGAATTTTTTAATTTGCTTGTAAAGGTTTCCCGGTCTTGGCATGATGAGTAAAAATTTAGAGATATCTTGACTGTTAATCCCCTCCACAGAATTCCAGATCCTCTGGAGATTTCACAAATACAGGGATGATTCACAAATCCAGTTAAAAAAGGCACAACATTGGACTAGGGAGCTTTTTTCTACTGTTGCCCGTTGGAGATTCATGTATCCAAGAGCAGATTCAGAAATCGTTCATGCTCTGATTGGCTGGTTCCATAGAAACATTTCTGTTGCAACCATAAATACCCAACATGGTACACAAAGGTCGATGTCGGGGTACAAAAATCAAAAGAATGCAAGAGGGCAGGGTGTTCCGAGCCTGACCCCGAGGCCTATGTGGAGGGTCCCAAGGTAACCTCAACAATAAAGTAAATATTGAAAAATATTTTTTATTGCAGGATTTATGAACGTTATGGTGCATTCATAAATCCCAGATCCTTCTGTATCAGCATGATGAATGAATCCAGCCCATTATTCACAAAACTTTACGAATATAAATTAAAAACAAAATATTCAGTACTTTATTACCTCGCTTGGCCGTCTGCCACAGGTGCAGTTGGCCACAGTCAGTGGGTTGGGAGCAGGACCTATCCATAGGCATTGCTCAGCAGGGTGTGCTGCATGCTGTGAGTTGAATGTACGACTTGGTCACTTGTGGCCAGTCCTAGCAGCACACAATGGTGGTCATTACAACCCTGGCGGACGGTGTTAAAGCGGCGGTAAGACCGCCAACAGGCTGGCGGGAAAAAATTTGGAATTACGACCGTGGCAGAAACCGCTAACAAAGACAGCCACTTTAACACTCCGACCGCCACGGCACTACAAACAAACAGCGCGGCGGTCACCGCCAACAGACAGACGGAGGACAATGTACCACCCACACTATTATGACAGGCCAATCCTCCACCTTTTCCGGGGCGAATACACCACGGATAAAAACACGTCGGAAACAGGAATTTCGAAGGGAAAACGCTCACCTCTACACACTCCACGAGGAAGGAGGACACCATGGACCCGGAACTCCAAATCCTCCCTGCGATAGTCTTCTTGCTCCTGTACCAGGGGCACCAACGCTGGCGGCGAAGACCACGGTGAGTACTGCACCTACAACACAGGGGAGGGGGAGGGAAAAACTGGGACACACACACGCCACCCCCCCACCCCCACCCTCACCCACTACAACACACACACTAATACATATCTATACATTATAGTTACAGCCCCCAACCCCCCAGGAGAATGCAAAGACAAAAGGAAATGAGTGGAACCATTGTAATATATCAAAATTCAGTAAGCAAAAATATACATATATACACTATTAACAAAATATACACCAAGATTACTAGTCCAGGTATTGTACCATTCATAGTCGGTGGACCACTGGGCCAAAATGCATGGGCGAGGCCCACACACGATACCAGATCAAAACAGAGAACACTGCAGGGGCATCAGATCGAAATACAACAGGCACCTCAGGGGGAAGGGAAGGGGGGGCACCTCAGCCGGATGAGTGCACAACACCAGATCCACGAGGGGGCTCAATGCCCACTGTTCAATCCTGGGGAGTGCAAAGCCACAGTCTCTCAAGTCTATACAGAGGGTGGTTTGCCCACTGCTGCATCCTGGGGAGTGCAAAGCCACAGTCTCTCAAGTCTATACAGTGGGTGGTTTGCCCACTGCTGCATCCTGGGGAGTGCAAAGCCACAGTCTCTCAAGTCTATACAGTGGGTGGTTTGCCCACCTGCGCATCCTGGGGAGTGCAAAGCCACAGTCTCTCAAGTCTATACAGTGGGAGGTTTGCCCACTGCTGCATCCTGGGGAGTGCAAAGCCACAGTCTCTCAAGTCTATACAGTGGGTGGTTTGCCCACTGCTGCATCCTGGGAAGTGGATGACAGTCCCCACTGGTTCTGGAGGGGGCATGATGCCCAGAGTGATTCATCCTGTTAAGGACAGAGGTAGTGGATGCATATCTCCACTGGTTCTGGAGGGGGACTGGTGCCCAGAGTGCTTCATCCTGTCAAGGACAGAGATAGTGGATGCATGTCTCCACTGGTTCTGGAGGGGGACTGGTGCCCAGAGTGCTTCATCCTGACAAGGACAGAGGTAGTGGATGCATGTCTCCACTGGTTCTGGAGGGGGACTGTTGCCCAGAGTGCTTCATCCTGACAAGGACAGAGGTAGTGGATGCATGTCTCCACTGGTTCTGGAGGGGGACTGGTGCCCAGGGTGCATCACTCACCCAGTGACGGTCCCAGTTGCGTCAGTACCCCTGCCGCTCATGGTCTAGAGGTGCTGGAGTTGGCGGTCCTTGCCCTGTGCAGCGGTGCTTAAGTTGGCGGTCCTTGCCCTGTTCAGCGGTGCTTGACCTGTTCAGCGGTGCTTGAGTTGGCGGTGCTTGCCCTGTTCAGCGGTGCTTGAGTTGGCGGTCCTTGCTTTGTTCAGCGGTGCTTGCCCTGTTCAGCGGTGCTTGAGTTGGCGGTCCTTGCCCTGTTCAGCGGTGCTTGAGTTGGCGGTCCTTGCCCTGTGCAGCAGTGCTTGCCCTGTTCAGCGGTCCTTGAGTTGGCAGTCCTTGCCCTGTGCAGCAGCGCTTGCCCTGTTCAGCGGTGCTTGAGTTGGCGTTCCTTGCCCAGTGCAGCGGTGCTTGTCCTGTTCAGCGGTGCTTGAGTTGGCGGTCCTTGCCCTGTTCAGCGGTGCTTGACCTGTTCAGCGGTGCTTAAGTTGGCGGTGCTTGCCCTGTTCAGCGGTGCTTGCCCTGTTCAGCGGTGCTTGAGTTGGCGGTCCTTGCCCTGTTCAGTGGTGCTTGACCTGTTCAGCGGTGCTTGAGTTGTCGGTCCTTCATTGCCCAGCTGGGCTGGGGCTGGCGGTCCTTCATTGGTCAGCTGGGCTGTGGCTGGTGGTGCCCTCCTGGGCAGCTGGGCTGTGGCTGGCAGGGCCCTTCTGGGCAGCAGCGACGATGGAGCTGGCGGGGGCCTCCTGGGCAGCTGGGCTGTGGCTGGCAGGGCCCTCCTGGGCAGCAGCGACGATGGGGCTGGCGAGGCCCTCCTGGGCAGCGACGATGGGGCTGGCAGGGCCCTCCTGGGCAGCAGCGACAATGGGGCTGGTGGGGCCCTCCTGGGCAGCAGCGACGATGGGGCTGGCGGGGCCCTCCTGGGCAGCGGGGATGATGGCGGTCTTCTCCGCCGTGCTGCTCCTCCCAGACTTGCCGGGTTTCTTGTGGCCCTTCACCACCTTGGGAGGAGTCACAGCTGAGTCCACACTCCCACCGGGACCCCTGGGAGCGGCTTGGGTGGCTGGAGTCTTCCCCCCTCCCGCCGGGTACTGGCCAACTTCTGGTGCTTCACGGGGGACTGGCTGTGCTGTGGCTCCGTGCCACACTGGGTGTCCTGGTGGCCGGTGCACTCCACATACCTGTGACAACAGGCACCACTGGTCCCGGAGATGTTGTGGATGAGGTGCTAGTTCGGGACCTATGAGTTGGACGGGGGGGTGGGAAATAGGTTAAGGGTGGACAGGAAAAGTTGTTTGGACACACTGGGACGGGTAGCTGGAGGGGGTTTGGGAGTGGAGGAAGAGGTGGTGGTTGTAGGAGGTGTACGTTTTGTGGCTTTGGGTGCAGGTGCATGCGCTCGGAGGCTGTCGTGATGTGGATGGCTGTTGGGTTAGTGTGTGCCTGCGTTTGTGTATCTTGGGAGGGGCGTCACAGACACACTGGGAGAGGACAGAGGGGACGTGTGAATGGTAGTGGGGTGGTGACTGCATGTGAGCCGGGTGTGCTGGTGGGTGTGCTGGTGCGGGACGTAGTGGCTGTAGAGGTAGTGCATGTAGGTGTGAGCGTAGACAAGACTGGGAGGGAGGAGGGAGACGACGAGGAGGGGGACACAGTGGAGGCAGTGGATGTTGGTGTGTCTGTATGTGTGTGATGCTTGCGTGAGTGCCTGTGGGATGTGTGGTGCTTTTTTTGCCTGAGCTTCCCTTGTGTGGTGAGGTGTGTGCAGGCTGGTCTGATGGTGTGCTTGGGATAGGCAGATGTACAGGGGATTGGGTCTGGGTGGAGGAAGTTGGAGGGGGGAGGCTAGACCCAGGGACAATGGCTGCCATCAGTGCTGAGTCCAGAGTTTGAAAGGATCGGTGAAGGGCCGCCTGACCAGAATGAATGCCCTCCAGGAATGCATTAGTTTGTTGCAACTGCCTTTCTACACCCTGGATGGCATTCAAAATGGTAGACTGCCCAACAGTGAGTGACCTGAGGAGGTCAATGGCCTCCTCACTGAGGGCAGCAGGGGTGACAGGGGCAGGGGCTGAGGTGCCTGGGGCAAAGGTGATGCCCACCCTCCTGGGTGAGCGGGCACAGGCACGGGGCGAAGGATGAGGGGCTGCTGGGAGGGCGGTGCTGGTAGGAGGGGTGGCGGCTGTACCTGTAGAAGTGGGGGGCACAGATGTTGCCGCCACCACAAGGGAGCTCCCATTGGAGGACGAGTCCATGTCGCTGGTTTCAGCTCCTGTCCCCGCCGTGGTGCTCCCCTCGCCCTCCGTCCCACTGGTGTATTCTGAGTCCGTAGTGTGGCCCTCCATGGCCATGTGGGATGCAGCTCCCTCGTGCTCCGGTGCCAATGCTCCTCCGCCTGATGATGCTAATGCACACAAGAACAGGGAGACCACAAAAAAGCGGGGGGGGAAGACAGAAGAACGACATGTTGAGTGCATGGATTACCGCTACCGTTGGCGGGCAAGACAGACACAGAAGCCCCCTGCACTACGTCGCGCTGTTGGGCTCTACAGCGCAATTTCTGGGAAATGGCCTACAAGGCTATGGACGACATATGCACACATAGATGACACAGGGGCATGAATAGCTGTACTTGGCACTCTACAGAGGTGGGGTGGGGGGCCACAGGGCCATGCCTTACGGAGGGGCCTAGGCTACGGAACTCGCCCTGGCCTAGCGAAACCCACTGCCCTCCCCCCACCCAGACACCTCCACTGCAAGCAAAGTCAGCTGAATGAGAGTGTACTCACCCCCTTGTGTCTGCTGTGATGCCCTCAAGCGCCCATCCAACTCAGGGTAGGCCACCGCCAGGATCCTGAACCTCAGGGGGGTCATGGTTCGACGGGCACCCCTCCCACGTTGGGAGGCCACCCCCAGCTGAGCCTCCGCCGTCTTCTTGCTCCAGCGGCGAATGTCCTCCCATCTTTTCCGGCAGTGGGTGCTCCGTCTGTGGTGGACCCCCAGGGTCTGGACGTCCTTGGAGATGGCACGCCAAATCTCCTTCTTCTGGTGGGCGCTGACCTACATGAAATGTACAGGGGAAGAAGAGAAGTCATTACCAACTGCGCCGTCAAAGTGAGTGGCCCCCATCCCTACCCTTGCCATGTGGCACATGCACCCACCGTCTTTCATGCAAGCAGCACTCTGCCCCCTTCCTTCTTACAACCAGCCCTCTCCACACAGGTATAGCCCATACAACATGCTCCCTGTGTACTTAACTGTTGGTCTGGAGGACCGTAGAGTAGTGTGTACTGGGGGAGGACCCCATTGACGAGCTTCTCCAACTCCTCCGCAGTGAAGGCAGGGGCCCTTTCCCCAGACGCACGAGCCATTGTCTCTTCCAGACCGAGGTCACAGCAGCACTTGCAGTGTAGGTCCTCTCCTGTCGAAGATCAGCTATTGAGTGATTCAACAGATAGAAAATGGCGGTCACGTCCGTGGCGGTCACGTCCGCGGTGGTTACGTCCGCGGCGGTGTGTACCATCACCGCCGGCGTACATCGTCATTGCTCCTGGGACCCATAGGGTCCAATGTTAACCAATGCAGAATTGTGCCACGGTCTCGGACCGCCTACCGCGACGGTGTACAACGCCAGCGCAGTTACCTCACATCCCATTGTCCCACTTTAGAGGTCAGGCAGCCGCCATTTCAGTGGCCCACATGGCCTAATTACCAACTGCGTCACACATACCTAGGCCTAGTCTCAACACACATACAGGCCACATTTTGGGTATGAATGGTGTTCTGTGTAGACTGTGGGTACATACCTCTGAGTTGTTTGACTCTGTGGTCGCTGTTGTCCTTCCTAGGCACCGTCCGCTGGGACATGTGAGGAGATGGCGGAATCCTCCGGTCTACCGACCGCTGGTGGACCTGTTGACAATGGAGTAAAGAAATTTGATTATCACCTACAGGTTTGACCGTGCCACAATCCAGGAACTGTGTACCCAGTTGGAGCCAGACCTGATGTCAGCAATCCGCCATCCCACAGGAATCCCCCCTCAAGTGCAGGTGCTATCAGTGCTCTATTTCCTTGCTAGTGGGTCTTTTCAGACAACTGTGGCCATGGCATCAGGGATGTCCCAGCCTATGTTTTCCAACGTATTGTCCAGAGTGTTGTCTGCCCTGCTAAAACACATGCAGAGCTACATCGTTTTCCCTCAGGTGAAGGATTTGCCTAAAGTGAAAGGTGACTTCTATGCCCTTGGACATATCCCCAACATCATAGGTGCCATTGATGGGACCCATGTGGCTTTGGTCCCCCCCCACAGATGTGAACAGGTGTACAGGAACCAGAAGAGTTATCATTCCATGAAAGTACAGATGGTATGTTTGGCCGACCAGTACATCTCCCATGTGAATGCCATGTTCCCTGGCTCCGTGCATGACGCCTACATCCTGCGGAAAAGCAGCATCCCTTATGTGATGGGTCAACTCCAGAGGCACCGTGTGTGGCTATTAGGTGACTCTGGTTACCCCAACCTGTCATGGCTACTAACCCCAGTGAAGAATCCCAGGACAAGGGGAGAGGAACGCTACAATGAGGCCCAGGAGGGTGATCGAGCGGACCTTCGGGCTCCTGAAGGCCAGGTTCAGGTGTCTGCATATGACAGGTGGATCCCTATTCTACTCACCAAAGAAGGTGTGCCAGATCATCGTGGCCTGCTATATGCTTCACAACTTGGCTTTGCGACGCCAGGTGCCTTTTCTGCAGGAGGATGGTCCAGATGGCGGTGTTATTGCAGCTGTGGAGCCTGTGGACAGTGATGAGGAGGAAGCAGAGGAAGACGACATGCAGAACAGGGACTCAGTCATCCAGCAATATTTCCAGTGAAACACAGGTGAGAATACATTCCTGCCTACGACATGTACTTTAACACTTCTACCTCTATCCTGTCTGTCGATTTCACCCAGTATATGGTCACTGAGTTGTCACTTTCCCTTACGGTTTCACAGGTGTGGGTCCCAACGTGTGTCATCTGCTTAGATTCCTCATGGACTAGAGCTGTGTGACATAGGTATGTTGACATTACCATTTCAAGAACATTTTGTTACTGTAATTGCAAATGCACTATTTCGAAATCACAGACAAACTCCAGATCTTTTGGTGCTTTAGGTGTGTTTATTTAACTACAAAATATTGGAGGGGGAAGTTAAATGGTGAGGGGTGATGGCGGAGGAGTGTCCATGGCAGAGTCCAGTCTATTAGTCTCACAGGTGCATTGCCCATATGGGCATAGGAAGTGGAGCTGGGGCAGTTTAAATATGGACAGGGTGACAAAGTGGGACAGTGGGATGACAATCAGGGTGGTCTCATTTCTTGGCGGGGGTCTTGGCATCGTGCTCTGTCTTGTTCCTGGATCTCAGGGACTGTTTGCGGGGTGGTTGTCCGTCTGCAGGGGGTGGGGTGCTGGTGTGGTGGTCCTGTGGCGGTGCCTCCTGTTCACTAGCGCCGGCGGAGGTGGTGGGCAGTTCATTGTCCATGCTAGTGTCAGGGGCCCCTTGTAGTGCCACAGTGTCCCTCCTGGTGTTCAGTACTTCCTTCAGCACCCCTACGATGGTGCCCAGGGTGGAGCTGATGGTCCTGAGTTCCTCCCTGAAGCCCAAATACTGTTCCTCCTGCATCCGCTGGGTCTCCTGAAACTTGGCCAGTACCGTTGCCATCGTCTCCTGGGAGTAGTGGTATGCTCCCATGATGGAGGAGAGGGCCTCGTGGAGAGTGGGTTCTCTTGGCCTGTCGGCCCCCTGTCGCATAGCAGCCCTCCCAGTTCCCCTGTGTTCCTGGGCCTTTGTCCCCTGGACCGTGTGCCCACTGCCACTGCCCCTAGGTCCCTGTTGATGTTGGGGTGGTGGGTTATCCTGGGTTCCCTGTAGTGGTGGATACACAGCTGATTGACGTGTCCTGGGGACGGAGGTATGGGCCCACTGGGTGAGTGCTGTGCTGGTGTTTCCAGACGGGGGAAGGTCTGTGGTGGCCTGTGCCTGTGTGAGGGGAACCGACTGTCCCGAGGCCCCTGATGGTCCGGGCTGGTCATCTAGATCCAGGTGGACAGAGGTGCTGTCATCACTGTGGGCCTCTTCTGTGGGTGGAGTGGACATGTCTGGACCCTCCTGTCTGGTGCTGTTGGGTAGTGGTCCTGCAGGGGTGTAAAGGCATGATTATTGCATCTGTGTATGTCATGGTGTGCAATGGGTGGGTGACCGTGTACCCCAGTGTGAGCTTGTGTGATGATGGTTTAGGGGGGTGTATGGGTATGTGCAGTGGGCATGCTTTAGTGATAGGTGTCCATGCTTTGTTGTTGCATGCAGGGCTTGGTGTTGGGATGTGTGGTTTGTGATATTGGTACATTTGTGAGGAGTTGGAGTGATAGGGGTGAGGGCGAGGGTGGGGGTATGTGATAGCATGCAGGTAGGGTGGGGGATGTAATAGTTAAGATTTGACTTACCAGAGCCCAATCCTCCACCGACTCCTGTGAGGCCCTCAGGATGCAGAATCGCCAAGACCTGCTCCTCCCATGTTGTTAGTTGTGGGGGAGGAGGTGGGGGTCTGCCGCCAGTCCGCTGAACCGCCTGGTGGTGTCTTGAGACCACGGAACGCACCTTCCCCCGTAGGTCGTTCCACCTCTTCCTGATGTCCTCCCGATTTCTTGGGTGTTGTCCCACTGTGTTGACCCTGTCGACTATTCTTCGCCATAGCTCCATCTTCCTTGCAATTGAGGTGTGCTGCACCTGTGATCCAAACAGCTGTGGCTCTACCCGGAAGATTTCCTCCACCATGACCCTGAGCTCCTCCTCAGAGAACCTGGGGTGTCTTTGCCGTGCCATGGGGTGGTGTGGGTGATGTGTGGGGTGGTGTGTGTGGTGACAAGTGTGGTGATATGTAGTGGTGTGTGGTGTTTTGTGCGTGGAAGTTGCGTGGGTGATGGTGTTGTGTGCTTGTGGATGCTAGTTTGTTGATGGTGGTGTCTCTCTCTGGCCTTCTCTCTGTAATTCTGGTTGTAGGGGTTTGTGGGTGATGTGGGTGTGTGTTTTATATTGTATTGGGTGTGTGGGAGTGGTGTGTGTATGTGTATCAGGTGTGTGTATTTCGAATTGTCCAATGTAGTTGTGTTTTGTAAGAGTGTGTGTATTTTGAGCGCGGCGGTGTGTACCGCCAATGGAATACCGCGGTTGAAAGACCGCCACATGGATTCATGTGTTGTGATAGTGTGGGCGTATTTCTGTTGGCGTGAAGGTGGAGGTTTTGTTATCGCCAGTTTCTCACTGACCTTTGGTGTGGCGGACTTGTGTGGGTGTCTGAATTTTGTCGGATTCAGAGATGTGGGTCATAATAGCTGTGATTGAATTCCGCGGCCGCGGCGGTGTGTTGGCGGTCTTCTGCACGGTGGTAAGCAGCTTTTACCGCCAATGTTGTAATGACCCCCAAAGTCTGTTTCCAGAGGGTGTTGGCCTCCCTGAAGGATTGAAACACATCTTGCTGAAGGCCAAGTGGTATATGCTACTCCTATGCATGTCAAGATCCTGCCATCGGGTGGCACTACATGAGGACCTTCTACACACCTGCTGCCATCATAAATACTAGTTTGGAACATCCAATGAACTTCAGTTTTCAAAACCTCTCAGAAATCAGATCCAGTCAGATCCAGTCCAGGGCTTACTTAGCAACTACTAATGTATTATGGTACTTGTATGCCATACCCGATCATGAGACTTTGGACAAATCTTATTATACTTGGAACTCTGTCTTACCACTTTGAGCATGCCCATGTGTTCCCATGCCTGAATCCCTGTCATATTTAGAATTAAGATCCGATCCATGTTCCACTCTGGATTTTCCTTCTGCCCACTGGTTGCTTCCTGGAACCTCTGTGCATTCCATCAGGCAGAGTGCTGGATGAGGGACTTTGACCTTTGCTCTCACCTGCATTGTGCTTCAGCCTGCTCACACCTGTTTTGAATTTGGATCACCCTATGTGGGTGTGACCTGGGCTTTATGACTCTGCAAACTTTATCACTGCTAACCAGTGCTAAAGTGCATGTGCTTTCTCCCTAAAAACATGATAATGTTGCCTCATACCCAATTGGCATATTTAATTTACCTGTAAGCCCCTAGTAAAGTGCACTACATATGCCCAGGGCCTGTAAATTAAATGCTACTAGCGGGCCTGCAGCACTGATTGTGCCACCCATATAAGTAGTCCCTCAGACATGTCTCAGGCCTGCCATTCAAGGCCTGTGTGTGCAGTTTCACTACCACTTTGACTTGGCATTTAAAACTACTTGCCATGACTTAAACTCCCATTTTCCTATATATAAGTCGCCCCTAAGGTAGGCCCTAGGTAGCTCATACTACTGCTGAAGTTGGATTTTACATTACTATTTCAGAAAAGCCACTTTTAGAAAGTAGGCATTTCGCTGCACTTACTGCCCTCCGTGCCTTACAGTCTGTCACCAATCCACGTCTGGTCTGTGCTGGTTGACAGCTCCCCTTGTGCATTCCACCCAGGCACCCATAAACACAGGGCACTCAGCTGCATCTGCATTCATCTGCAGTTGTGGACATGGAAGAGGAATCTGCACACATTTTCTGGTAACTTTTACCCTCAAAGAGGGAGAGGTGGAAGGAACAGGTCGAGCCAAGGGAGATCTCACAGTTCTCATGTGGGATCATAATCAGGACAAGGTGAGTATAAAGGGTGGTATTGGTTTGATCCAAAAAAACAGTGGAGGGAGATTAAACCATTTCATTCAGGAATGGAAGATGATAACAAACAATTCATTAATATTGAAAGCAGTAAGAGGTTATTTGATAGAATTCAGAGCCCCTTCAGACAAAGGAACAGAGAGATAAATGTTTCCAAGACAATGTAAGGAAAATTGTGACAGAAGAAATTCATGGAATGATGGCAAAACAAGCCATCTCAGAGGTAAAAGAGGATCGAATAAGTGTTGTCAGTACTCTATTTGTGGTAGAGAAAAAGACAAAGGTTAGAGGCAGGTGATAAATTAGAAGGAGTTCAATTATTTTGTAGTTTACAGAGATATATTTTGATAGCCCAAGATTGGATGGTGAAGATAGATTTGAAAGATGATTATTTTTCAATACCAATTGCACAGGAGAGTCAATGGTATCTGGAGTTCAGACAGAATGGACAATTGTAGCAGTTCACGTCTCTTCTATTGGTCTTTAGTCAGCACCTTAGTTTATTAAGACTAGTAGTGGGTATTATCAGGGAGCAAGGAGTGAGACTGGTAATTTACCTAGATGATATATTAATAATGAATCAGGATGCAGATTCAAATGACACAAGACACCTTTGAAAAGTTGGGATTTGTGATAAATCAGAAAAAGTTTATTCTCGTACCATCAAAAAGAATGGAATTTTTAGGTATTGTAAGCATGGTAAAGGCACAGTTACCAGAAAGGAAAATATCTTAGATTAAAAGGGAAGTAAAGGGATTATTGAAAAAGGAAAAATTGAGTTTGGGAGAATTAGCAAGGGTAATTGGACTTCTGTCATCATTTGTTCAGGCAAAATCTCCAAGACCATTAAATTACAGAGCTGACCTTAAAGGTCAGGTCGGACCAGAGGAATATGGTACAGAGGAAAATGAGGTGGACACCAGATGCACAGAAGGACATTTACAGGCATGGAATGGCCAAGCAATTTTTTTGATCTAACCCAGATTACGTATTAGAAACAGATGGGAGCAATTAAATTGGGGAGCAGGATTTGATCCACTTGGGATCCTGGAAACAGTTTTGGGGTATCACTCCTTAACAACCAGGCTAACTTGAATCCAATACATAGTGAGTACGGGACCCCGTCTGGGCATACCCTTCCCACAACTGGGCCCAGGATGCTTGTTTGCTGTCCAGGAAGGACCTGGACTGGCAGTTCGAGCTGGACTGTTGCCATGGGGAAAAGGGTCAAGACTGATTTGCATAGGGCTAGGTCCAAATTGGGGTGGCATGGTCAGCAAAAAAACTATGAAGTTAACCCAGATCTGTGACTTGGAGGGATTGTCTGAGTGTTCAGCATTCTGTCCGTCATCCTTTTGTGTTGAATAAGTATTTGACTGCAACTATAAGTTAGCAACCTTACTCTGTATGATATTAATGTAAAAGAGTTTTGCATGTGAGAGCATTGGAAGTCACAGATAGATTTGATCAACCACACTGTGTGTTGTTTCAGGTAAGAAAAAGAACTAAAACTATGACAGAAACTGATTTTTTACCAAAGATTTGATGAGCAACAAAAATTGAGTGTGATGAGATGTATCAAGGAGTATGAAGGAAGAATGAGTCAGTGTAGGAGTGCAGGAGTAGGTCAATTTTTATATATTTTATGTGAGACCATATGTGGCAGTGTCTACAGCAACAATTGTGAGATTGGTGAAGAATGCAATGAGTGAAGCAGGAGTGGATCCAAATTTGTTTCAACACATTCTATAAGGGAAGCAATGGCATCACAAGTATTTCATGCAGGAGGAAGATTGGAAGATATAATGAAGGCAGCAGGCTGGTCAAATGATCAAGTGTTTATTAGATTTTATTTCAGACCAAAAGAACATGTTGCAGGCCTAGTCATGAAGGACTTTAAACAAGCACAATGCTAGCCTCCTGTCTTGAAATAAAATGTTGATTCTCAGAGGTTAACTGTACAGAGAATTGTGATTTTATTAAAGACAAGGAGGCTAGCATTATTCCTCCCTCCCACCCTTGGAGGTGAGGCGGGTTTAAGAAAAAATTAAAAGGTGGAGAGTAATATTGTATTGTTCATAAATATAGTATACATTATATTGAAAGGTAATCAAGTTGAGAGTTTGTAAATGGGAGGACTTTTAAATATTTATATTTTGAATGTTCAGAAGCACAGTGAGGTGTAGGTGTTAGAGATGATGAATTTCAGGACAAGACGTGGCGAAGGAAAATTTGGTTTAGAAAGCAGTACAAAAGAAGAAGAGAATGGAATGCATGGGATATATATGCAGTGTTATGCTTCTATTTCAGTAAGACTTCATGTTGTGTTCTAACTTGGAGCTTTTAAAGTAGCTGCTCAAAAGTAGTGAATAAAAGGTTAATGCATAATGATAGTCTCCTCTTTAATAAAATCATGATTCCTATACAGCTAACCTCCGAGAATCGACATTTCTGCTACTGCTTTTTTCAGTGTCCTGTTTTTCTGTGGCTGTCCTGAGCAGCATTGTGTTATGTGTTTTCCTCATTCCTCAGTCTAACCTTCCTTTCTTGCTTGATATCCCGATTTCTCTGTTTCCCTGTTGGGCTTCTGACCTTGTTTTGCTGAGTTGGCAGCAGTTCCCTTTATTTCCCTGTTCTGAATCTCTGTTCTGTCCTTGTTCTGAATTCCTGTGTTTATCCCATCTACCAGCAGGGCATAACATGTTTCAGTTCCTGCTGGGTACAGCCTCGAGCTCCTTATTCTGAATCCTAGTTCCACTTTCCCTGTACCAACGGGGCATAGCCTTGAGTTCCTTTATCTGCATCCTAGTTCCAGTTCCATGTACCAGTGGGGCATTCCTAGTTCCATTGCTTGTTGGATACAGCTTGTCCTTGATCCCTGTATTCCTGTTCTTTATTTCTGAAGCCCTGTTCAGAACTCCTTGTCCTGTTATTCTCCTTGTCTGGTTGCTGTCTTTTCTGTCCTTTGTTTGGGTTATTCTTCTTCTCTTGTTTTCTGTTCCATTTCAAATTTGGTTCACTGTCTGTTGCAGTCCCTATCTATATACAGTGTGACCTCTGGCTTGGTCTCCGCTCTGAAGGGAAAGACTTCTGTTGTCATGCCCAGGTCTCTTGGAGTCTTACCTGTCTCAGTGTTGTTGGCCGTTCCCCTTGCAGTGAGTATAACAGTCTCTATACAGCAGGCCCTACTGTAACTTCGCTGTATGATTGTTGTTAAGAGTAATCTGCTTTCTTTCCAAAAAGGCTTTCTCTAAGCTAACAAGAGTCCTCTTGTTCATAGACCAATACACCCCTTACTTTGATTATACTTTGTGCTTATGTATCTCCTGCCCTGTGTTGTTTAGTGGTCTCAGTTATACTTGTGTAGCCTGGTATTGCCTTGCCTCACCTTGGATGGGGTCTGCAACTGACAGTCCTGCATTTGCTTCCTGACAATGAACGGCCAAAGGCTAGGCATACCATTGTTTGACCACCCACAGACGATTGGGAGCAGGGCCTGACCACAGGCCATGTCATGCACCCAACCACCACCATACACTGCAAAGGCTTGGGTGCAGCGCAGGCTGGCTGCCCATTGTTGGCTGCATACAGGTGTTGGAGTGTAGTTATTATAATCAAAATTAACATGAAATGTTTGCAAATTAATGCCTAATAATGCCGTATAGAAATTGTATTGCTGTGCTTTTACTAAACGCGTGTTTGAAATGTGCCCACGGGGAGTGGCCACCAATTTATACGATGATAAATAAAATGGACTAATGATGAATTATTAATGTATGATTTTGTACTAGCATCAAGATTTATATGTTAAGATGTGGCTAAAAATTTATAACTAGGCCTTAGTTAGCATGAGTCGGGGCCTAGCTGCCGATCTCATATTAGATGTGTTTTTCTAACGTGCAATGTGCTGACTTGCTGAAGGACATGTAGCCGTACTTTTCCAGAAGCTAGAAGATGTGTGTAACCGTAGTAAATTCTTTCTTATGAGACTCGACTTGCTCAAGGAGACATTCTTGCTGAATGCAACAGTGTAAACTTGCAACAGGTACAAGGTCGCATGGTGGTAAAGACAATGGAGCTACTACTGACTGGGACAGCGAGAATAAAGTTAGTACCTGACATTCTACCCGTTGGAGACGTCAATTACAGGAGCCAATAAACTACGTGAGAACTGTTCTAAAGTGACAATTCTAATGAGGTGACTACCTGATTATTGGACGGAGATAATGATGCACCAAATGTTACCCAATTGGAAATTAGGGGACTGTACAACAAGAATTGATATAACCCCGTGACACGAGGAGAAATCAGCCATTACGTGCCTTTTTGCTATCACCTAGCCACTTTGTCACTCTGACTTTGCTGTTTGATTCTTCAAACCGTCCTTATCTTTGTCTTGCCCGATCCATACTTTTCCTCCTTATGAGGGAAGTGTCCCGTATTGCCTGTCTTGCTGAACTTTGCTGTGTTTCCTGGCTGATGGCGAATCAACTGACGTCCTGAGGATGAAGACTGACTCTGTATTCTGACCCATTACGGAGGGTAACTATATGATAATGAAATTGTAATTGTCTGTTTGCCTTTCCTTTCTAGGTACCAACTGCTACCTTTTGAGACAATAGTTAGATGTTTTCTAAATTTGTATTGCTAAATTGTTTTGCATGAAGCCCAACATGCTAATGCTAATTCGAGGTTGGTTAAGGAGGTCACTAGACAGACAGACAAATGACTGAATCTATGCTTTGTTGAATAATGCACTAATACTCTGCTAAAGTTAATCCATGTTGACGTTGTGCTTTGTTTTAATGTTTATGATCTTTGCCTTGATGAAATCTTATTCTAGTTGCCATATTGTGACATTGTTAATGTGTTTTCTGGTTTTGAGACTAATAAATTTGCTAGTAGAGTGTAACCAATAGGGAATAAAATAACGTAAATCTTACAAATGTTTTGTGTGGTCATTCATGGTTGAAAGGTCATGGTGTGATCTAACTTTATTAATGCATTTATCTAGATTGGTTTACTTTGACATTTTGGATATTGAGAAAATTATTGACCTAGTGATTTATATGCTGATTATGTTGTCTCGTCCTAAGGTGTCTTCAATCAGGGTCAAAAGATTCATTGGCCTAAAACGAGTCCCAGACAAGTAAATTATCTAAGACGTGACGCGTTATCACAGGAAAAATTGCATGTGGAATGCCATTAAAAACACCAAAAATGTATCAGTTTGAAATGATTTGTCAGTTGAGATTATTAATATATATTTGTATACATTTGCACATGTACAGAAAACTTACAGACAACTAAGCAAAAAGATGCAAATGTAAAGGGCAGATGAACTTGGAGGCAGGAAGCAGAAAAATGTCTGGGGCGTTATTCACAAAGATAAACTTATACTTCCTGTGTAAGTTTACTCTTTTTTTGACATTCACAAACCACAAGTGTAGTTTTATTTGTAGTATCTTTACAACTGTGGCGAACTCCACACAATAAAGGATAGGACAGTCTTGGCAGTCGTAAAAATACTACACATAAAACTGCAGTCGTAGTTTGTGAATAGCAAAAAAAACAGTATTATTACATCAAAAATGTAAGTTTACCTTTGTGAATAAGGCCTATAACGTTTATAGTTCTGCAGATGAAATTCAAGTTCTAGTTACTCACATTCCGCTGAAATCTAGTCCTAATGGAGTTTGGATTCACCTAGCTATGAACGGATCCCGGTGTAGGAAAGGAGAGATGGCTTAGTGGGTTAACATTTCGAAACTATCCGATGTTTTATTTATTGTTTTACTCATAGCATGTGCAAATGGAATCATCCGTGGTACCAAGTGAGATGTAAAACTTCTATTGTTCATGAACTTCTTTTCGTGTAAAACAAAATTGATTTTGCTTTTAAAGCACAGAAGACCCACTTCCTGAGCGTAGTAGGTGTTTTAGCTACTGAAATAAAGTATTCCAATAATGTAATTGTTGGCCTCTTTCACTGGATTTAAGTCATTTATAAAAAGCAGAGTTTAGAGAATCCTGTTTAGTCTAGAAAGCGAGACATCGGCCTGACCCACACCCGGTGGCAGTGTGATTTGTGCAATGTATCTTGTATCCATTTCAACGTGTCCTTCTGCAATGTTGCACAATATTAAATGTTTTGCTACCCTCTGACAAATATTTCAAACGTAATAGATGTGGGTGGTAAACTTTGAGCACACAGTGATTTACAGCCTTTCAAGGTAAACCGTCTGGCTCTCTCGCTTTCCATAATTAAGGTTTCTTTATTTGCTACAGGTTTTGTTGCGGTAAACAGGAAATCTTCACATGAAAATTCTGGCTACAAAGTAACAGAGCACCTTTTGTTTTGCTGTTATATATACTTTAATATTCCAGTAAACTAGATGCAGCTTCTGAAAGCCCCAACCCTTGGTTCACCAATTCAGGTAAGAAAACTATAAGAATGTAAATAGCACATAGGAAAAAGTTCAGTATAGCCAGCACCAGCAACTACAGTACATTGAACTGATTATAGAGCCTTTTTTAAGACGAATTGCTAAACACTTTTTAGTGTGTTTAATTTCGTACTGCAGAATCTGCTTTTATTTTTTATGCCTGCAACCATACTATCTCTTTCATATGAAAGAACAAGAAACAACAAACTTATGCTTTTTGTAAGAAGGGTGTGGTGTGACCATCTCGTGTAAGAAATAAAATATCATCTGCCCTACGTTAAAAGAATTTAGCATTTGACCGGTGCTCACAGGAAGAGTGGCATGTTTGACCACCGTATGTCTGCTAGTAAAGCAGGCAGAATCCATTGAAGGCATGAAGCCATAGAGCTCCATGTAGTATTTGGCATGATAAACACCATGGAATGGGTCCACAGGTACCTTCCTCAAGCCCCAGGAACACCCACACCTACACCAAAGGGACACCGGAGGATGGGTGACCCCATCCTAGGTAAGTAGGGTAAGTATAGGTAAGTATTTTTTTTTTTTAAATGAAAGTGCCATCGGGGGCTTAACTTGGGCCCCCTGCATGGCGCAGGGTGCAATGGCCATGCCCAGGGGACACTTGTCCCCTGTGCTGGCCATTGGGGTGGTGGGCATGACTCCTGTCTTTCCTAAGACAGGAGTCATGTTTTTGGTGGTTGTACAGCAGGAAATGGGCCTAGTATGGTTAGAGGCCTTTTTTTTCCTCTAACCAGGCTAGCATAATTTTTTGATGCACAACCCCCTTCTTCCCTACTGCCACTCCCACCCCCACCCGGATAGCGTATTTTTTTAAGAAGCTAGCCCAAGATAAGTGCCCGCACGCGACAATCTATTAATACTTTGGCATTATATAATGACGCAAGATGGCGCCATACTTTTTGGTGCAAAACTGCGTCCCCACAGTTTTGCACCAACAAATATAAATTCGCACCTTGGTGTCTTTAATAAAAACTTAACAATCCATTAATTCCCGGAAGGGGATACCTGTCCACCCAAATTTTGGAGTTAAGATCTTTCAAGACTACCCATAAATGTTTTTCTTTAGAATTACTTTTCATGGCTATCTTGATAAGAGCTAACCACTCAGAATTGTCAATCTTTTCAATGACTCCTTGAAATTCTGAACTATCCTCTTATTTTTTTAGGTGATCCTTAATGAACAACGGGATAGGTCGCATTTTGTGCACCACTGGCACAGCTTTATCTTTTAATTTGATTTTGTGCTCAAATTCTTTGAGCAGACCTAACTTTTCAGGGAATTCTTTACAAATGTTCTTACCTATAATGGGTCTGACAATAACTAGTACTTGCTCCTCATTTTTTGGATCCAGTTTAATACCTAAATACTTTTTATGTTTCCATCTTAATAAATTGGATCCTTGTTTAGTTATAAATGTGTCCCTACTGTGTTCCTGTTTTTTAATGAAATATGCATTTTTACCATTCCTTCCAGGGGTGTAGGGTCTCTGGTGTAAATCCCCTTGTTTAATGTCAAGAGTTTTCAATACATAATTCTCTCCTTCAAATTGAAATGTTTTCTTAGCTATAAGAGTATACAGTCAGCATGAATCCGCATAAAAATTTACCTTTACACCATCAAGAGCTATCTCACAAGTAAAATAGCTTACACCTTCACTCTTTTCTATAAATTTCATCTGGAAAACTATTTTGTTGTCTTACTCATCCTCATCATTCATCTAATTACATCTATTTCTTTTTTTTTTGGTGTCCTTACACACCTTTCCAAAATGATTGGTGTTGCCACTGTTAACGCGTCCGTCTATGTTAATTTATACACATCAGGACTCGTTTTTAGGCCGATGAATCTTTGGACCCAGTGGTGAGACACCATAAGACGAGATAACTGATCAATACATCAAACAATATGCCAATAATATTGTCAACATATATCACCACAATATATTTCACTTTAGACATTAGTAAACCTTTGGCGCAACCATGACTTTTCAGTCATGAATAACCACACCTTACTGGAGTTTTGTGAATTTTATTCCCTATTGATTACAATCTAATAGCAAATGTATTAATCTCAAAACCAAGAAGCAAAAGAGCATAGTCACTATATGGCAATAATGCAAAGATCACAATCACAAGATAGTAATATGAAGATGAATAAATCTAGACGCCTAAATCTCATATAATGTTTAGTTCAGCATAGCACCACGTCAGTCACGTCAGCTACGTCAGTCAAAGTGAATGCCTCATCTCGCCACTAATTAGCATTAGCATGTTGGGCTTCATGCAAAACAATTTAGAACATCAATTTGGAAAAACATCTAACTAAGGTCTCTTATCAAAATACACAGCAGTTGGTACCTAGAAAGAAAAGGCATACAAATGAATTTCCATTAGCAACAGTATAATTACCCTCCTCGAAATAGGTCAGCATACAGGATCAGTCTTCGTCTTCAGGACATCAGTTAGATCGCCGTCAGTCTATCTAATCTAAGGGCAGGGGACACTTCCCTCATAAGGAAGAAAGTGTAATGGGGCAGTCTATGGGTGAGGATGGTTTTGTCTAAGTCTCAGATCACCAAATAGAGTGACAGAGTTTCTGGATGCAATCGATATCATTCCCTACCTCAGTCTCTCGAGTCTCCTGTGTCATGAGTTTTTATCCCTTTTTCGAAATACATTCCCCCAAAATTCTATTGGACAGTCACTACACCCCACTATCTGTAACCTATCAAATTATACATTAAGTAATGCATTTGTCATTCTATGATATTTTTCATTCTTCTAATTGGTCTTCATAATTGACGTTTTTCGTAGGTGGCACATCCGGGGTTACTTCATTTTCTAGCACACACTTTGGGTCAAGAGTTCTCTTTTCCGCGACTTAAAGTCCTTGAAAGTGTCCATGTTTGTTGCAAAGTCCATAATTTTATACTAAAGCTGCTAGCATGCGGATGAGAAAAATTAGCATTGTTGCAAATAAGCGAAGAAAGAACAATTGCTGGGTCATGGCCTTTTGCAAGTCAGCATACTGGGGAAACAGAAAATACTCTTTAATATGAGAGCTACACAGCTAGTTTTCGACTCACGCTAACTTAAGATGTATGAATTCTAATAAAATGCAGTCTTTATACGTGTTAATGTTTTCAGTTAGTCATAATACAAGCAATTATTTCTTACAGTCGACATTAGTTTATGCATGTGAAAAATTCTCCACGTTTAAAATACGTTTCAATGAATAATATTATTAATGCAGCATTGTTAATTATAAGCATTTCACATCTAAAATAGGTAATGTTTAAACTACGCTCTCTCAGTCCCTCCTCTGATGACGCTCGTCATCACACAATCTTTCTCTCTGATTTTAATTTTTCACTTTGCACATAATACGCATTTCAACATCTTGGGCCAGATGTAGCAAACGTTTTGCGACTCGCAAACGGCAAAATTTGCCGTTTGCGAGTCGCAAAACGCGTATCCCAATGCAGAAATGCATTTTGCGAGTCGTTACCGACTCGCAAAATGCATTTCAGACTCGCAAATAGGAAGGGGTGTTCCCTTCCTATTTGCGAGTCGCATTGGGATGCAATACCATTTGCGACCGCATATGCGGTCGCAAATGGCATCGCAGTTACCATCCACTTCAAGTGGATGGTAACCCAATCGCAAATTGGAAGGGGTCCCCATGGGACCCCTTCCAGTTTGTGTCTGGCCCCCAAAATATTTTTTCAGGGCAGGGAGTGGTCCTAGGGACCACTCCCTGCCCTGAAAAAAAACCGAAACTAAAGGTTTCGTTTTTTTTTAAGTGAAGCTCGTTTTCCCTTAAGAAAAACGGGCTACAATTCAAAAAAAAAAAACTGCTTTATTTAAAAGCAGGTCGCTAACATGGAGGTCTGCTGACGTCAGCAGGCCTCCATGTTAGCGAGTGCCTATACTCGCAATGGGGCCGCAATTTGCGACCCACCTCATGAATATTCATGAGGTGGGTCTTTGCGACCCCATTGCGAGTTGCAGTCGGTGTCTGAGACACCGTACTGCATAGCAATTTGCGACTTGAAAAGTGCGAGTCGCAGGGACTCGCAATTTGCAAGTCGCAAATTGCTTTTTTGGTACATCTGGCCCATAGCCCTTTATGTGAGCTTTCCCATATTTCATTGAACATTTTCTCTCTTTCACTTTCTTCATTTCTTTTGGTTCTTTTAGTCCAATTTCTTTTTACTTTGTCATTGACTTTGCATACCCCCCATAATCCTAACAGACAAATTAAAACAATTAATAGACCCATCATAATTTTTGCAAGTACCCCATTACAAATGTTGGTAAACCAGCTTCCCACTCGGGCAATTCCTTTCCCAAATTTCTCCCAAACACCAAGTTCTTTCAGATCCTTCAAATCTGTACTATCTCTGGTAAGGTTAGTAAGCATGTTTCTAATTTTCTTACTGTTATCTGGAATAAATGAACAACAATGACACTCATTGAGCATTTTGCAAACACCTCCACTCTTTGCTAAAAGAATGTCTAAAGCAAGCCGATTTTGAAGAGTCATAGCTTTTCTGCAGCAAGTTCAGTATCCATCAGGAGTATAGCTCCTGTAAAATTTGTCAGCATGTTATCCACAATAGTAGACAACTTTTGAATTTTCATAGAATTCAAGATAACCCCTACTGATGGGATTATGGCTCCAAATATATCACCAATGACAGCCGCCACTGATTCTCGTTTTTGTCTAGGATGTTGTAATTCAGACGTTTTAGGTATTTGTTTTAAGTCATCAATCTGGTATATCTTTGGAAATACTATTCCCAAATAAAATGTCCCATACCATCCCTTAGGGAGACGGTAATATGCATTCAGTCCACAAATATAATAGATTCCAGGGATTGCTGGATCTTGTCCATTTAACAAAAAGGTCCATTTACTCTGAAACAAAACCACATGCCTACATTCACTCGTACCCACAAACAAATTGTCTTGATCGGATTTTGGTCTATATATACAGAGCCTACCTACGTGTAATGCATCTATAGCTAATTTGCCTTGTGTTTTGATTGCAGTGTAGGCAGAGTCGTTTACATAAGTACGTTTTTCTAGGCCTTTTCCTAACCTTTCTTTCAGTGCTTTGCGTCTATCATCTGTGTGATCTAAAAAGCTTTTCTCTACAGGAGACAATAAGCAAGTCAAATTGTTGCGATGTGCATAAGCAGTTCCAAATGTAAGTGTTGGCTCAAAGAATCCTCTAACTATTTTAATATCATGCTCTTTAGCTAATTTATTTAGGAATTCAATCACAGGCACAAAAGAAAACACAACATCCAAATTTGAATAAAAGTATTGCACATGCTCTTGATTATAGAATCTTGTTAATAGCAAGCTACAACTAATTCCATAAGTAAGAGGGAGGCTATGATAAGTGACTCCCTCCTGCACAGACGAAGGAATTTTAGTACATACATAACAATCTTTCGCATCCATAGTTTCCACATACTCATTTAATAAGCGATAGAAGACATTAGTAGAAAGTTCCCCTTTTGCATTAGTTCCCTCATGCATATGTCTTGCGTCTTGCTCAAATCTCTCCCACGGTGATAGTTTAGTAGTGGTAGTTTCAGGTTTCGAAGTTGCATTAATAGTTTCTTTCTCTCTCCATGGCATTCCCACAATCACTCCCACAATCATTACTGCACATACAACACCTATTATAAGACCTAACCAACCACACACCTTACTTCCTTTGCTACTGTAAGCCATGTTTGTATAGAATCAGAATAGCAGTTCAACAATCAACTTGAGAAAAAAAAAAAAACTCTTTTTGCGTATATTACAGCGTCTTCACTCACTCCAGGACCCTTTTCGTCAATTCAGGTTAGCAGCTTGTCGTAATCAGGTTTTCCTTAAAGTCAAATCCAGGTTTAGTGTCACTTTCCAGTAGCTTCTAAAGTCTCTTTCTCTTTTCAGGTTTCACTAATTCAATTTTAGCCGAGTTTTTCCCTTTGAATATCTTCAGGTACTGTAGTATTGGCCTGGTACTTCTCGATCAAAGCAGAATGCTAAGAATTCTTGTTGCCATTCAGAGGTTGTAGCATATGCCCATTCAGGACCTGTATATCTTCTGCTTGCTATTCTTTTTCTTTTTAGCCTTCGTTCACCTTGTTGTTCTCCTTCACTCAGATCATCTGCTTGTGAAGTATCACTTTCTTCTATTATTGTCTCATTTGATACCTCTCTTATTTTAGGATGTGACTTGTCTGGCCAATTATCGCCTCTATGTGTCTTGGTTCGGTGTTTTCCTTCAGGACGTTGGACAGCACCCTCCTCTTGTGATATGGTGTTTCCTCTTGACGGACCTGCAACTGGTTCAGGAGTCTCTGACACGTTTTGATTTGTATCTACAATTTCTCCTTCTCTTTCGTCTTCTGATTCTATGCTGAGTTCGGGCTCTAATCCGTATTCGTCTACTTCTGGGAGAACCTCTCCTTGACTTAGTTCTCCTGCTGCCTCAACTGAGATAGGCACTCTGTCACCTCTTTCGAACTCATTGACAGTTTGAGGGACAAGGCTGTTCTCAGTGGGCTCTCCAGTAGTCTCAGTTCCTTTTTGACTGATCTCTGACTCTGAGATTTCTCTTCCTGAAGTTGCTGTACCGGAAACTTCAAGTTCCTCTTCAACAGGACACGTTACCCTTTTTGTGTTACTGGCATGTATCCAGTTGGGAACCCCGGCACACTTCACAGCAGTGGTGGTTGTCAATATTACTTGATACGGCCCCTTCCAACGCGGCTCAAGACACGATTTTCTCACGTGCTTCTTGACACCCACCCAATCTCCAGCTTGCAGAGAGTGACCTGGTTCGCCAATTGGTGGCAACGCGTTAGCTTCCACCTGGTGAGAGAAAGAGCGAATCACGTCAGCCAAACCTTTGCAGTAATCCAACACCATATCATCTGTAATATTCACTAGTGCATTTGCAGGTACCGCTGGTAATCTCATTGCTCTGCCCAGGAGGATTTCATGGGGGGACAGTCCCGTTTTCTTATCTGGGGTGTTTCTCATAGACATCAGTACTAGAGGTAAAGCATATGGCCATTTCATGTTTGTTGCAGCACACATTTTTGCTATTCTTGATTTTAAGGTACCATTCATTGTTCAACTAGTCCTGATGCTTCAGGGCGATAGCTACAATGCAACTTTTGTTCAATGTTGAGTGCGGCACACAGAAGTTTAATCACCTCATTGTCGAAGTGTCTCCCCCTATCTGATTCTATAGAAACTGGAAACCCGAATCTTGGTATCAGTTCTCTGAGTAGTAGTTTTGCAACTGTAAGACTGTCATTCCTACGTGTGGGATATGCCTCAATCCAATGACTGAAAACTCACACAATCACCAACAAGTACTTCAATCCTCCACAAACAGGCATTTCGATAAAATCCATTTGCATTTTGTTGAATGGACCTCCAGCTCTCCCAATGTGGCTCAAAGTTACCACAGTTCCTTTTCCAGCATTCATCTGTTGACAGATGACGCACCTGTGGCAAGTGATTTCTGCGGCATGTCTGAATTTTGGATTGAACCAATCATTCTTAAAGGATCTGATCATGGCGTCACTTCCTAGATGGGCCTGCCCATGGTATAACCGTGCAAACTGCGACAAAAGACTATTTGGCAGAACCAGTTTTCCCTCTTCTGAAACCCACAAATCATCTGCACTTTGTACACACTGCATTCTCTGCCAGGAAAGTTTTTCTTCTTTACTAGCACGACTTTGTAATGTCTTTAGCTCATCTAAGGTATCAACCACTCATAATGCTAGACTTAAACTTGTGTCATTTTCAGGTTGTGGTAACAATTCCCACTGCTCCTTAAATGATATACAATTTAATGCACAAAATCTTGCGACCTGATCTGCATAGCTGTTTCCCATTGACACAAAATCTTGTGATCTGGTGTGGGCACTGCACTTCACCACAGCAATTTCAAGAGGTAACTGAATCGCATGTAACAAATCTCTTATTTGTTTGCCATTTTTCACAGGAGAAACAGAGGAGGTCATGAAACCCCTCTGTGACCAGAGTTGGCCAAAATCATGCACAATTCCAAATCCATATCTGCTGTCAGTATAGATAGTGACTTTCAAATTTACAGCTGCGTGGCATGCTTTTGTAAGAGATATTAATTCTGCCACCTGTGCAGAAAACACTTTCTCGAGCCAGAAGGCTTCGACGATGCCAGTTATGGTACATACTGCGTAACCGGCTCTCAATGTTCCTGCTGAATCTCTTAGACAGGACCCATCAACAAACATAATGCAATCGTTTTCTTTTAACTGGGTATCCTGTATGTCTGGGCGAGGTTTGGTACAGAGCTCAGTCACCTCAAGACAATCATGCTCAAATTCTTCCCCATCTTTGATTTCTGTATTTTCATTGGGAAGTAAGGTTGCCGGGTTCAGCACAGTGCATCTCTTTAGTGTGATATTTGGTGACCCCAGTATAATCGTCTCATATCTAGTGAGTCGTGCATTTGTCATGTGTTGTGTCTTAGTTCGTGTCAACAGAATTTCAACTGAATGTGGAACCATTACTGTCAGGTGGTATCCCATGACTATGCCTTCACATTGTGAAAGGCTTTGACCAACTGCTGCAACTGCTCGCAAACAACCCGGTAAGGCTGCTGCGACAGGGTCCAAAGTAGCTGAAAAATATGCTACAGGGCGATTTGCATCTCCGTGGACCTGTGTTAAAACAGACAAAGAACAAGCATCACGTTCATGACAGAACAACAGAAAAGGTTTTTCATAATCAGGCATTCCTAATGCTGGTGCCCTGCACATGCATTCCTTCAGTTCTAGAAATGATTCAAGCTCCTCTTTTGTCAAAGTTATTGTGTATGGTTCGTCCTTGACTTCTTTTCCTGTCAATTTTATTAAAGGTTTTGAGATGATCGAGAAGTTGGGTATCCACTGGCGACAGTAGCCCACCATTCCCAAAAACATCCTGACATCTCTTTTTGTTGTTGGGGGATTCATCTGCAAAACAGCTGTTATTCTTTCCTTTGATATTCTTCGGGACCCTTTCTCAATCAGATGTCCCAAGTATTTCACTTCTTTTTGAGAGTATTGCAACTTTCTGGGTGACACATTGTGTCCATTCTTTCCCAGATGATTCAACAATGCAATGGTATCATATTTACAACTGTCTCTGGTTTTAGATGCAATCAGCAAATCATCAATGTACTGCACAAGAGTCGAATTAAAAGGCAGCACAAGAGGTTCCAAATCTTTTTTCAATATCTGATTGAAGATGGATGGTGACTCAGAAAACCCCTGAGGAATTCTGCACCAACTGTACACCTTATCCAGGAATTTGAAACTGAACAAAAATTGACTGTCTTCATGAAGAGGTATCGAGAAAAATGCTTGTGATAGGTCTACTACAGTAAACCATTCAGCATCACAAGGAACCTGGAACATTATTACTGCTGGGTTAGGTACCACAGGGCAGCATTTTATCACAATTTTGTTTATTTTTCTCAAATCCTGCACAATTCGAACCTTCCCACAGGGCTTCTTCAAACCCATAATGGGAGAGTTGCACGGACTGCTCAAAACTTCTTTCAGGACTCCCTGTCTGAGAAAATCTGCAATTATTTGTGACACCTCAATAAGGACGTCCTGGGTCATGTGGTATTGTGGTACTTGTGGGAACACTGCATTCGGCTTTATCTGTACCTTGACTGGTTCTACTCCCTTTATTAACCCTACTTTTTTCCCAGTCAAATCCCACACTTTCTCTGTTACGGTCTCTTGTAAGTCAACAGGTAGGTCGATCAAAGTATGCATTGGGAATAAAGTAATCAAAGGGTAATCTTCATTAGTCTCTCCTCCTTCCTCTATGTATTGACTCTCATCTCCCTCATCGTCGCTGTTTGTTTGTACTTCTATTCCATCATTGGAACAGGTAATCGAACATTTTGTCTTACATAGTAAGTCTCTTCCTAGTAAGGATACTGGGCTTGAATCGCATACAACAAATCTATGCAGGCCTTGGAAATTAACAATTTCAACCTGCACCGGATCAGTAATCGGATTAGTCAGGTACTGGTTTGCCACACCAACCACTCGTATAGTACGCCCTGAGAGAGGTAATTTCGGGACTTCTGCACTTCGAACTGTAGAGCGTGTAGCTCCTGTGTCGACCAAAAATGAAACCTAATAGCCCATTACTTTTCCCTCTACACATGGGCCTCTCTGATCCACCTCTAAAGATGCTGCAAGCCTGCACTCTTCACTGTCTGAGCTGTCATCTGACCAATCCTCATTCATGCCACTTTCACCTCGTAATGGGAATTGTTGCACAGTGTTGTTTTGGTTGGTTACCTGGCCTGTGACCTGCTGAGGAAGCATCACCTGTTGCTGTCCCATCGGAGCCATGGGTAATTGCATTTGCTGTCTAGGCACCATAGGAATCTGCTGCTGCACTGGTTGCATTGATACTGACTGAAAACGCGGCATTTGTATCTGCTGCATGGGTTGTACCCCTGGCATTTGTACCAAATTATTCTGAAAATTCGGGTTTTGATGTCTCATTTTTGGACCTCGTGGATTCTGTAATGTACCGACATTAATGCTTTGCAATGTTTGAACGCTTTTAATAATCTCTCTGCCAATCGGTCACCTTCGGCGACACCTTTTGTTTCAAGAACTCAATTACTTTATGATAATATTTCATCACCTCTTCTGAAGGTGCTCCAGTCGCCTTATCTCTTGCCGGCTCCTTCGTGGGCCAATCTACCCCTCTCTTGCACTCGAGCCACAAATCTGGCGGAACAATAATCTCAAACAAAGTATTCAAGTCTTCCCAGAGACACTTTGCAAGCTTCACAAACCTATCCGTATGTTGATACCACTCGATTGGCTTTTCTCTTAGCCTAGGATAATCATTCGTAAAGGATAAAATGTCTCCCCTAGTCCATGGCACATGCACTAAAAGACCACCAGCTGTCTCTCTCATAGGTAAGATTTTTACTGAATCTAAATTAGGTGTGGTCCCAACTTTATTAGACCCTGGTCTATCTCCCTTTCCCTTATCTCTTTTCTTTGCCCATCGGCCTTCCCATTTCTCTAATGCACCCCAAATTTGTGCACTTTGCAACAGTTCTCTCAGGTGTGCCTTCATGCCTGCAGATCTCATGTGTTCAAAATCTTTGGAGTAAAAATCTAATCTGTAGCTTCTTTTCAAATGTTTACTGTTTCCGATATCGATATTGTATTTGTCTGCCAAATTCGCTAATCTCTGATGTACTTTGCCTACCTCTTTGGTAATCTTGGGGCATAAGTACCTCAATTCTGCCTCAGTGTATGATTCCAACCTATTTACTCCCATTGTTCCTTCCACTAACTCAGCAGCTTCTGCCCCTAGTAGTACAAAATTCAAGTATTCATCTTGTTTTTCTTTCTCAGGTTCAACTGTGGTCACTGTAGTTTTTTGTGAGGTACAAGTTTTCTCTAACCACTCATTTAGCTGTTGTACTGTAAAACCCTGCAGTGAAATGTTCCCTGCATATGAAGTATTCGTACTCATAGTTTGAGGAGTTAAGACTCCCAACCCTGCTTGACGCATCGCTTCGAGAGGTGCCCCTACTGGACTAAGGTCCATCAAGGGTCTCGGTGGCTCATTTACCTTTTCCCCAGGGGCCATTCTCTGTGGAGTTCTCATAGGCCCTCCTCTTATCGCTTCCTGAGTCATAGCTCCCTGATCACACGTCCCTGTCTTACCTTGCGCATACAATGGCACTGGGGGACCAACAGTAATAGGTAACGATATTGCGGCAGGTGTCTGACCTGAACTCAGACTTCTTGGAGCTGCAACACCATAGGTCTGCTCCAGTGTACCCGGTACAGGTACTAACGGTGGTCCTGCTACAGGGTTATACCCAGGTATCAGCTGTGGCGGTTGAGATACTAGCTTCGGGGTCGTTTCAATCTGTATTAACTTTGGCTTTGTGTATATCGGGTCTGGCGGCACTATCAAGTTTGTAGTAGTTTCAAGCACTGGGACATCAGGGTAAATTCTTTTTATCTGCGGTGGAGGCTGCAACTGTATCGGCAAGTCTGGTGCAGTGGGTACACTGACACCATTCTGTATCGAGGCTGTATCGCTAGTCTGTACCGTATCAGTAACTCCCTTCTCCTGCGTCTGGTTCCCAGGATCCAAGCTAGTGCTTGGAGCACTGTCACTCACCGCATACGATGGCGGACGATCATGTAACAATCTATCCATAAATTCCTCATCATCTGAATCATCTTCCTCTTCCCAAGACCTTTTATTTTCTTTAGTTTTGCCTGAATCTTTGTCGGTTTTGCAGGAGGCTTTCTTTCCCTGTGTCTCTTCTCCCTGTGTTATTGCTGGGAATAACTTCAACCCATCTACAATTCCCCATCTCCACATTTTGCTCTCATTGTCCCATCTAGCTTCTGCATAGGATTTTTCTGCCCTTCTCAGTCTTCTCTGAAACCTTTCTTGTCTATGTTTAAGAGCCATCAAGTCCCAGATCGCCAAAGCCTCGTATTGTGCCGGTCTCGGAGGTGGTTTCTGCATACTTAACATCCACCTCAAATTTTCTAGCACCTTTGGATTAAATGTCCCATGTTCTGGGAACGCTAGACACCCCTCTTTCTCTGTTAATTTGCGCCATTGTTTCATCCATAAACAAGGTGCAACACCCTTTTCTTCCATAACTGTATAAGCTGGAGTACCCTCAGGTGGTGTAGGTTCCCCATCGGTTGCAACATTATATACATCTCCCTTTAAAGCGCTTTTGAATGCCTTGACAAAATTCATTTTTGCAATTCTTTATTTCGTATTTAATCAGAAATGGCTTAGTTCCAAGGACACTCTTCACGTGCCCTTTCTCAACCTATTGCCTCTCACGGACGGCAGCCAATCCGTGCGCGACCCCTCTCGGCATCTGACCTATCTCAGCGCAGCACCACTGATGTCACACTCATACACACTGCAGCTGACAAAGTCTTGCGGCTTGTCCACTCTTCACTGACCCCTTACAACTCATACAAACTAATGCGAATTATTGCAAGCACCTTAAAATGACAACACAAATCTGTCGGTTTACTACAGGAAGGGTAACACATTTGCTTCAGAACTTTACAGAGATGTCACTTGAAGCCTCAGCCGCTACTCTCTCCTTCTCAGTTCCCACATACGCAAGCAGAATTCGACCTGCAAATCCTACTCTCGACTTGTCAATGACTCCTTCTAGTGCACTTTAGAATTTGTAAAATCTCCATTGAAGGTTTCACACATACATCATAACTCAAACTCGACTTGTCAACCACGCCCGATTGACCTATTAAACCGCACAGATTACAACATAAACCACATTTATCATCATACTCCGGAGTCTTAGACCTCAACAGGTCCGTACACAACAACCAACCACGTGGATAATTTTGAGCAACAAGCGCTACATTCATATGAAGTATGCCAACTTCCCTACTCTCATACTGTGGAGTGCGCCTACTCCTGCTAATCAACACTTAATTTGGCCTAAATACACACAAATTTTCACAACCACCTGCAAGATGCATAAGCTTAGGTAAGCGCAAAGACCCTAATTACACATGTTATGGCGCCGAGAACATTCCCAACTCATTTAGGCAGGCTCCGAGATCCTGGGAAAGCCATGGCGAACCTAGCAACCCATCATCTCTCCAAATTGCATTATCACAGAAAAACAAATTAAACAATGAAACTCCGTCCTAGGGCCCCCAAGGGCCAAACCGTCGCTCTGCTACCAGAATCGTTAACGCGTCCGTCTATGTTAATTTATACACATCAGGACTCGTTTTTAGGCCGATAAATCTTTGGACCCAGTGGTGAGACACCATAAGACGAGATAACTGATCAATACATCAAACAATATGTCAATAATATTGTCAACATATATCACCACAATATATTTCATTTAGACATTAGTAAACCTTTGGCGCAACCATGACCTTTCAGTCATGAATAACCACACCTTACTGGAGTTTTGTGAATTTTATTCCCTATTGATTACAATTTAATAGCAAATGTATTAATCTCAAAACCAAGAAGCAAAAGATCATAGTCACTATATGGCAATAATGCAAAGATCACAATCACAAGATAGTAATATGAAGATGAATAAATCTAGATGCCTAAATCTCATATAATGTTTAGTTCAGCATAGCACCACGTCAGTCACGTCAGCTACGTCAGTCAAAGTGAATGCCTCATCTAGCCACTAATTAGCATTAGCATGTTGGGCTTCATGCAAAACAATTTAGAACATCAATTTGGAAAAACATCTAACTAAGGTCTCTTATCAAAACACACAGCAGTTGGTACCTAGAAAAAAAAGGCATACAAATGAATTTCCATTAGCAACAGTATAATTACCCTCCTCGAAATAGGTCAGCATACAGGATCAGTCTTCGTCTTCAGGACATCAGTTAGATCGCCGTCAGTCTATCTAATCTAAGGGCAGGGGACACTTCCCTCATAAGGAAGAAAGGGCCAGATGCAGGAAACGATTAGTGAGTCGCAAATGGCAAAAATTGCCGTTTGCGACTCGCTAATCGCATTTCCCTATGCAGAAATGCATATTGCGAGTCGGGACCGACTCGTAATATGCATTTCAGAATCGCAAATAGGAAGGGGTGTTCCCTTCCTATTTGCGATTCGGAGTGGCATGCAATACCATTTGCGACCGCATGTATCGCAGTTACCATCCACTTCAAGTGGATGGTAACCCACTCGCAAATTGGAAGGGGTCCCCAGGGGACCCCTTCCCCTTTGCGAATGGACCCAAAACAATTTTTTAAGGGCAGGTAGTGGTCCAAGGGAGAACTACCTGCCCTGAAAAAATACCGAAACTAAAGGTTTCATTTTTTTTTTTAAGTGCAGCTCGTTTTCCTTTAAGGAAAACGGGCTACACTTAAAAAAAAAAAAACTGCTTTATTGATAAAGCAGTCACGAACATGGAGGTCTGCTGACGACAGCAGGCCTCCATGTTTGCGAGTGCCTAGACTCGCTTTGTGGCCGCAATTTGCGACCCACCTCATTAATATTAATGAGGTGGGTCATTGCGACCCCATAGCGACTCGCAGACGGTGTCTGAGACACCGTTCTGCATACCAATTTGCGAGTTGCAAATTGCGAGTCGCAGGGACTCGCAATTTGCAAGTCGCAAATTGGCATTTTCCTACATCTGGCCCAAAGTGTAATGGGGCAGTCTATGGGTGAGGAAGGTTTTGTCTAAGTCTCAGATCACCAAATAGAGTGACAGAGTTTCTGGATGCAATCGATATCATTCCCTACCTCAGTCTCTCGAGTCTCCTGTGTCATGAGTTTTTATCCCTTTTTCGAAATACATTCCCCCAAAATTCTATTGGACAGTCACTACACCCCACTATCTGTAACCTATCAAATTATACATTAAGTAATGCATTTGTCATTCTATGATATTTTTCATTCTTCTAATTGGTCTTCATAATTGACGTTTTTCGTAGGTGGCACATCCGGGGTTACTTCATTTTCTGGCACACACTTCGGGTCAAGAGTTCTCTTTTCCACGATTTAATGTCCTTGAAAGTGTCCATGTTTGTTGCAAAGTCCATAATTTTATACTAAAGCTGCTAGCATGCGGATGAGAAAAATTAGCATTGTTGCAAATAAGCGAAGAAAGAACAATTGCTGGGTCATGGCCTTTTGGAAGTCAGCATACTGGAGAAACAGAAAATACGCTTTAATATGAGAGCTACACAGCTAGTTTTCGACTCACGCTAACTTAAGATGTATGAATTCTAATAAAATGTAGTCTTTATACGTGTTAATGTTTTCAGTTAGTCATAATACAAGCAATTATTTCTTACAGTCGACATTAGTTTATGCATGTGAAAAATTCTCCACGTTTAAAATACGTTTCAATGAATAATATTATTAATGCAGCATTGTTAATTATAAGCATTTCACATCTAAAATAGGTAATGTTTAAACTACGCTCTCTCACCACACCTATAACATTTAAGTTTATCTGATCTGTTAGGTCTTGTTTTTGATTTTTGTAGTTTTACATTCTTTATTATTTTGTCATTGTCAGCATTTACATCATTGCAACTTTCTGGAATGCATTTCATCTCTTTTATGCCCATAGCAGTGTGTTCAATACCCTTAGCTATATCTAAAACTTCTTGTAGGCTGGGATTCATAATTCTTTCCTGAATTTTGGAATCACTAGTGCATATTATTAATTGATTATGTATAAATTAATCTTTCAAAAGTCCAAAATCCCAGGTGAAGGATAGTTGTCTAAGTACAGAGATATAATAGGCCACTTTTTCATTTTTTCTTTGAACCCAACTAAAAAATGTATGTCTCTTTAACACTACATTAATCTTTTCCTTGAAGTAGTTTTCAAGTGTTTTTAGAGTAATCTGATACACACCTTACAGCTCTGCTCCCCCTTTGCCACTTTCCTCTGGGGTGTATGTGGGAAGATCTTCATATATTTTTCTACCATGTATTTCAATATTGTGTAACAAAACATGTTGATTTTTCATCAGATTAGATTTTTCATCTCCTCTGGCCATCAGATATGTTCAAACAATGCAAGCCATCCCAGGGCACGTGTGGCTTCCCCACATCATTGAGAAAGGGCAGAGGTTGACTCCTGCTAGCCTCTGCCGCCGTGATGGGGAGGGTTGAGAACAAAGGAGGAAAAATAAGATAACGATGAATATGAACAATATGACAGAAATACAAATCAACCAAATGGGTATGAGAATGGTAATCACGATATTACCTGTAGCTGTTACGAAAAGAAGAGTAACCCAAATCAGAAAGCAATAACGTTATAACATATAGCGTAAATGAACCATGAGCTATTGAACAAATTTACTTAACTATATAATTGAGGAAGTTCAAAGTAAAAGAATAATGTAAATAAATATAAAGAAACTAGTATAGGATTCTCAGCACATAATATATTGTGAGGTCCAGACAAAACCTATAAAGTAAGAGTTAAATATTCATAAGTCCTATATATCCTTAACTCTCAGGGTGAAGGTTAGTGTTGCAACAGTGGAAATGCCTAAGTGATTGTGGGAAAAGGACAGCACTTACAAAGGAATAGGCAGTACCTTGGAAGCTGCAGCAACACGCTCCTCCACTGAGAAAAGCCTGAGAAGCAGAGAGTGGCATCACTTCAGGAAAGTGACCCGCAAACACTGCTGAAGGAAACAACAAGAGTGTGTAAGACACGGGTGACTCATAGCTAGAGAGATCCAGCTGCACTGCAGCAGACTAGGAAGCTGTCAGTGTATGAGCAATGACTGTAATGAACTCGCCATGGTTGACAGCCACAGATGCAGTGGGAGCACAGAAGGAACAAACGACCCAGTGAGAGATCGCTTGAGTACTGCGACCTGCAGGAAGTAACAGATAGGTGCTGTGACTATTGGCTCCCAACCATCAAAGTGTGCACTGATGGAACCAAGAAGTGTTGCTGCCACTGGCTCCCAACTACGCTAAAGAACTTCACTGACAGCCAGAACCATTATGTGGCCTGTGATGGCGCTGAAGCCACAGTGAGGTCTGCAAAGGCATCTTGAGCAGACTGTAAAGCAGAGTGGAGGGGTGACATCATGAGGATGCAGTTTGCAGGAGACCGGCAACAAAACAAGTGCTGTGCTAATGCCCACCTCACACTGTAATGTCTATGCGCAGCAACAAAATGCTAGACACCACAGAGTATTTCACAATCCACTCAGCCAGCAGTCTTGCACCCTCTCAGAATATGAAAAGAACTGGCACACTGATGCTGATGAAGACCACTAGAAGTGTTCAAAGAAAATGTAACCACCTGTAGAGTGCAGTCCAGAGACCATGGAGGAATTAAAAAGACTTCCATGGAGAATAAAAGTACGGTGAGGAATTCGGATTATGGGCCACATGTATGGGCATTTTGCGATTCGGTAATTGGTCGCATCGCTATTTATGACCACGGAAATGGGAAAAATGGTATGTAGAAATAGCATTTCTTAATCCCAAATAGCGATGCAAACAGTTACCAAATCACAAAAGTATGTGACTGGATTTTGCGAGTCGCAAATAGAAATCTCAATTTGTGTCTCTCAAACCATATGCTCAGGGCAATTGCAATTAGCGACTAGCCACAATAAGGCCAATTTGCACATCCAGATTAGCACTGATAGTAAGCAGATTCAAACTATAAAAACAGACCCAAAATGCATCTTTGTTTTCAACAATGGCTGCACTCGACATGATTGCATTGAGAAGGCGATTCCAGGCTGCCAACAGAGAAGGAGGTAGAGACAGGAGAGGATATACAGAACCAGAAAGTCCATATTTCAACAGAGAGAGGAGGAAATATATGAGAAATACAGGCTTAGTAGCACAGTGATCTTAGAGTTGATAGAACTGCTCACACCTTAGCTAGAAAGTCGTGCCATGCACAGTTGCTCCATCCCCACACATGTGCAAGTGATGTGGTCAGTGTACATTTGGCCTCGAGTAACTGCCAAGGGGTGATTGCTGTCACTGGTGGGTTGTCCCAAAGTGCTGTGTTCCATTTCTTCAGACGGTTCTTAGATGCAATAGTCTCACACATGCCAACTACATTTACCTTCCCAATAATGCTGAGGAAATACACAACACCAAACCTAACTTTTACAGGACAGCCAACTTCCCCCATGTATTAGGGTGTGTGGATGGGACACTTGTACCTATTCGTCCTCTCGCATATCTTGAATGAGTACTTTTCCTATTGTGGAAAACATTCACTGAACATCCATGGGGTATGCAATGCCCACAGTGTCATCACAGATATAATGGCAAAACACCCAGGTAGCACACATGACGCATATATCTTCAAGCACAGTGGAATAGACCAAAGCCAGAAACATGTGGAGTTTGATGATGGATATTTACTAGGTGATGTTTAGTTGTAAAACTAAATTGCAGATATGTGTCAGTGCATCACCAGGTAATGCCACACTCACAATCACATTTGTACTAAACAGGTGACAGTTCATATGTAGTGAGTCCATGGATACTGACCCCATACCTATCCCCAGCAGATCAGAAAGAGAGGCGCTACAACTTAGCACATTGGTGCACCAGAGCCATTATTGAAAGGACCTTTGGCTTGCTAAAATCATGTTTTCGATGCCTGCACAAAAGTGGAGGCGCATGCCAGTATGCCCCTGAGATTGCATGCAGGATTGTGGCTACCTGTGCCATCTTACATAACATAGCAACCAAGTATGGGCTACATCTCAACATAGATGACAGAGATTCAGAGGATGAGGAGCAAGAGCCATCACTATGCCAGCCTGGTGATGGTAATATAGCAGTGGAGGGAAGATAACAACAGGATCACATTGCAAACCATTACTTTCCTAGGCAAGTGAAGACTGACACTGCCCTTACAAATATTAAACACACATAGCTAAGTTGTCCAAATCAGACATCCTTTAATCTCAGGATATCCTTTTGTGAATGTGATTCAAGTGGCAAGTATAAATAATGTTAAGGTACAGTGTTACATCAACACATTTTAGCCATGTGCTGTAGCAAAAATAAAAATGTTGGTCCATGACACCCTCCTACGGCTACGACCACCGTGGCCTGTGCCTGGTTGGTCTACAGATGTGTGGTGGACACCGCTACACCGCAGAATGTGGGCATCAGAGGCTGAAATGCTGCTCACACTTGACATCTCCTCGCTGTCCTGATGGGTGTCTCATTTGCCTCTTGCTGCTTGGAGGACTGTAGCAGCTCAACAGCTGTTATAATGCAGCTTATTCCTCATGCCTCATCTCCAGCAATATGTCCCAAATCCTCCTGGCGTGTGACTGTGCATTGCTGTTTTGGCCAAATGGCCTATGGACTAACTCAAGTGGTCAATCCGTGTAGCAGCTCTGTGCTCATGGGGTCTTACATGGGCATGGTTCGCCACCATTTCCCTAAATAGGTCATAGGTAGCAGTGGTGAGGCTGACTATGTTGCCAGTCATGGTGTCCATATGTGTCTCCATACTTCCAAACCCCTATATGAGGGTCTGTTACATGTGATGCAGGTGTCTGTTCATCATGTGCAACTGTTTGTTTTGCAGGTATTAATTTTTGCAAAGGGATGCCTTGAGATCCAGGAACGGTTGTGTGCTGCCTTCCTCCTCACCAGCATCATGTGCCTGACAACGCCTTCAGCGTCCATGCCTTGCAAGTTGCTGTGGTTGACTCACACTTGTCTGTGTTTGTGGACTAGGAGGCAGAATTACATCCTCGTGGTCCATTTCTGTGTGCTCTGTGGGCTCTGGGTTAGTGGAAATGTGAGGTGGTGTGTTGCACTCCTCTGTATAAATGAGGACTGGCTCCTCTGCTGCCATGTTAGCATCATCCACTCCCTCCACAGTGGGGTCCTCATTGGGTGCCTGAGGGAGATCTGTGGGACTTAGGAGATACATTGTGAATACCTATATGATATATTGCTCAATAAAGTCACATTTCATCCCTAATCTGACTACTGGACTACATTGCCCAAATGCATTATACTTGCACTGGACGTTTAAGATTGGAACTTTCTCAATGATGCATGTTTTTCTAATCTGTGGTTGTGTGCATGGTGCCCTGAGATGTGTGAGAAGGCAATATATGCTTCTTACTTTTGGAAGATCCTGGTGCTGAGCTACCAAGGTCCCCAATTCCCACAACAGCCTCCGGCTCCAGTGTGTTGACATTTTAGCTATATTTTGGCAAATATTTTGGTCTCCTCTAAGGGAACCCACAAACTCTGTGTACCTTTAGAATCCCTAGGATGTTGGAAAAGAGGACGCAAATTTGGTGTGGATAGCTTACATGGACAACAAGTTATGAGGGCCTAAGCGCAAACTACCCCAAATAGCCAATAAAAAGGCTCGGCACAGGAGGGGAAAGGCCTGGCAGCAAAGGGGTTAAAAGTCTCCTAAACACTTAAAAAGCTAAAAGAGTACCTATCTCCTAAAAGACTACCCAAACCCATCATGGAATCAACTTTGAAGCATATGCAAAATAAGTTCCCCACTCAGGCTAAAACGCTTAGCAAGTTCTGCCATGAATTACATGCACATACCAAAGCATACATGTTCCCCTGACCAGAAGAGGGAACCTTTAACACCAACGTTCTTGAACGCATAAGAATTTATATACAAACACAATACAAAGGGCAAAAAGAAGGTCAAAAGGAAAGTGTTACTAGAACTATAGGCCCTCTTTGAGGAAGCAGAGGCCAATAACATTGACCCAAGAGGCCCCCACCGAACAACAGGCTGTTAGGTCTAGGCATGGCGGAATAACAGGCAAACAGATCCCAACACTTCTTGCACCACCCCAGTCTAGCATTAGAGCTCCTTGAAAGTTGGCCTCCTGTCCCCCTCGTTCAGGCCACCGAACCCCAGCAGTATAGAGAATATCCACTCCCACTGGTTCTGGGGAGCACACATGAATAACAGGGAGACTCTTAGCAGTCACAACTAGCCACGCTGAAGAAAGGGATACTGGTTTCCTGTTATCCAACGACGGAAGTAGAAGCTGCTGGGCCCAAACGTGTGACAATCGCAGGCTGACCCTTGGGAAATAGTAGCAAGAAATGACAGGGCATTCTTTGCATGCCCATTCTGTGATTTGCTGGCAGACTGGTCTCGGGAGGGGAACCAATTTGACTGGTGCTGTCCTAGAGGATGTTCATTTGAGCCAGAGGACATGGCTATGGCAGAAGACTGCATCAAATATGGGAAGAGAAATCCCGACTGGAATTTCTCCTACTTTCAGCAATGCCTCATAAAGTGGGAGTAACACGCACAATACAAGCATTAATTGATCAGGGAGACCTTCACATGGGGGTCTTCCCCTCAAATACACTGATCTTCCCAGTCAAAAAGAGTAAGGGAGGGACCTGGCACCTGGTGCAGGACCTGTGCTCCCTCAATGACATTGTGGTCCAGAAATCCTCATGGTGCCAGACCTCTCCATCATACAAACAACATACCTGCAGAAGCCCACTATTTCTCCTTGATAGGCATCAAAAATGCATTCTTTAACATTGTGCTGAACCCTGACAGTCAGTACCTGGCTGCGTTCACTTTCCGAGGGGTTCCACTGCTATACCAGATACTACTGCAAGGATACCGTGAGTCCCCCATTATCTTCAATAGAACATTCAGGAAGGCCCTTGCCAATTTCAGTTCGGAGAGTACCCTGATACAGTATGCTGACAACATCTTGATATGCAGTCCCTCTGAGAACCTATGTCGTCAGGACACAATAGCCTTCCTGATAGCACTTGCAGAGAGAGGATACAAAGTAGAGAAGGGGAAGATACAGTACTTACAGTAGGAGGATATTTATCTGGGTCAACTGATATCAGTGACCGGTTGGCGGATCACACTAGAGCATGCAGACTTTATTGGATATGCCACCACCAAAAACAAAAAAAGGCATGTAAAAGTTTTTAGGGCTGTGCAACAAAATCCCACAGTGGCTCTTCAATTACAGCATGCTTGTTGTCCACATACTCACGGCCATGAAAAAGGTGACGCTGGATTTTAGGAAGGGATTCTTCTTATGCAGCCACAGCGACAAGCAAGTCATGTCATGTCAGCAGCTCCGACACAGAATTATCCCCTGGAGCACAAGCCCCTTGCGTACTACAGCGTACTACAGCGGGCTCTTAGACTCCGTCATGCATGGTCACTTCCCATGGGAGGAGGCACTAGCAGCAGGGGCCTTTGCTGTTGACAAAAGGACCTCCATTGTGATGAGAGCACCGGTGACCCTGTATGCAGAACATTCATTGTTTGCAGTTATCCAAAAGATTAAGACCATGCAGACCACTCAATGGCTTTTGGGCTATGAACTGATTCTCTCAAGGTTGTCAATGAAGATAGTACTGTGCCACCTAGTGAACCCAGCCACCTTCCTAGTCCTTGAGGGTCAGGCGGGGGAGGAGAGCCATGACTGCACAACATACACCCCCGGGGATCAGCCAAGCAGAGGAGAATGCCATCCCAGATAGTGAGGCACTGTTCATCAACAGTTCCTCCATAATTGATCAAGAGATGGGGCAAGACATACAGGGGTGGCGGTAATCATGGCCCGTAGCCACATGCCCTCAGAAAAGCTGCAGGTCATCGTGAAGCTAACTCTCCTTCTCCACATCTCAGCACAGGTGGCAGAGCTGACTGCACTAATTGAAGCCCTCACCCAAAGCTCTGGTAGACAGTAACAATTTACTAAGCCTGAGCCTATGTCACCACCATGGTGCACTCCAAAATTAGGGAGGTGGAAAAGGCGAGGGTTATGGAAATACACTTGGTCCTTTTAGAGTTACTCATCAACAAGCTGACCCTGCCTAAACGTGTGGTCATAGTAAAAAGCACTGCCCATACCAGGGGCGAGCATTTTGTATTCTGGGGGAATGCACTAGTCAACCAAATTACGAAAAGAGCAGCATATGGTACTGTTGAGGAAGCTCATGTACTCTCCATACTACAGGCATCAGAGTCAAAACTCCCCTAGAACAAGCCTTACAAGGAAACCACAGGATTGTACTTGATGGAGTTGCAGGAAACTGCATTGTCTGAAGAAAAGGAATGATGGGTAGCCAGGGGCTGCACGGAGACAGCACAGGACTGCATATACAGACACACACTCACAGGGAAACCCCTTATGCTGCAGAGCTTAGTCAAAGTAGCTTTGCCCCAATTACACGTACCCACACACAGAGCCAAGGACAACATGATAGCAGAGCTACTGGTTTATTCCCAACCTCTCTGAAATAGTGTCAGTATACTTAAACAAATGGTCCGTTTGCCAATTATACTCCCCCAAACCTACTCTTAAGGTTGTGTCATTGGCTATCCCGAGACCAATGGGGCCTTTCAGGCCTTTACACATCAACTTAAATGATATGATCAATCAAATCACTAACTATTGGTACTTGGTTGTAGTAGTTTGCCCATACTCTAGGTGGATCAAAGCCAGTCTTTGCATGCATTGCGATGTTAAGGCAGCTGCAAAATTCCTTGTCAGAGAGGTAATACTCACATGAGGGTACCAGACGTCATCCAGTCGGACAATGGAAAGCACTCTATTACCTCCATGTTTGACCACATCTGTACCTTATTAGGGATCATACGTAAACTAGCTTTAGTGTACCACCCCCAAAGCAACGATGTCGTTGAGAAGCTCAATGGCCTGTTAAAGAATAAACTTAGTAAAATTTGCACCAGTCTCAAAAGGAAGTGGCTCCACTGTTTGACAAAGGCCTTGTTCCAACTAAGGGACATCCCAACCAGCAATCACCACCTCACAACACACCATTTAGTAACTGGTATACTGATGAGGACACCCATTCCCAAAACCTGGATGAAAGTGAATGCTGAGACTAGCTCTCAAGCACTAGGGGACGAATTATGTGTGTATCTCTCATAGCTAACCAAAACTACTACCTTCTTATCCAAACAGGTCACCCATCTGAGCTCCAAGTATACCGCCACCAAGCTACCATATCAAACACCTCAACCTGGTCAAGAAGTATACATGCAGAACTTCATAAGAAAATGGAAGCAAGCCAAATTTGAAGGTTCCTACAGAGTAATCTTTGCCACGCCTACCACCCTCAAGGTGGAAGAGAGAGATATATTGATCCACCTTTCCGATGTTCAAAAGTTAAGTATTGTTGCATATATGTACATTCTCTGTTTTAATATGGGTACTGCAGCAGCCAGTTCATTCCAAAGAGCAGTCTAGTCTAATGGAGTCAACAAAAAACAAAAAAACAGTGTCACCCCGCTTGCGTAGGGACCTCTCTCACTCCACCTTTAATTACACCACACCCAACACTAGCATCCAACACGCATTACACAGCGCTCTTTTACACAACACGTGGTATCAGCACATGACCAACATGGGCTTCAAGACATCAGCTGGGTCATTTTATGTCTGTTCACTGATACCACATGCAGTAGGTGCTGATAGGTTTCACTTATCTGAAAAGGTAGCCCCTGAAAAAGCAAAATGCCTTCTCCATCTGTATCTATGTAGAATTAGGGCCAGAGTACAACCTAATAGAGAAGAGCATAATATGGTAGTAGTAAATCTGACCCACTTCAAGACCAATCCCACAGCACTGTACCTTCTCGCCTAGCAGTATCCAAACTGAGCTAGACAGGATGCAAAGGAAGGGAGCTATAGGGGAGGACCCTGTTTGGTCCAGAGATTTTCACGAGAAGAGATTCTTGGAGGTAGCTAAACCACCTAACCAGTGCATAAACGCTGTGGTCCCAGGGTAGGCCTTACTGTGTCTAGGGCTGTCATGGTCAAGAACAAATGGACCCCAGACATGGAGTTTCAGGGCAGGACCATTCACCCTGATGATATGAAAGTAAAAGGGTCTCATAGAGGAGGGTTAAATAACAGTGTAGAAACCCCATGTCAGGAGATCTGGGACACTGAGACAGACAGTTACACATGGATAGAAGGGAAGGGGCAATCCCTAATTGTACGGAAACTCACACTGTATTCCTTATGTTTCAGAGGCAAAGCAACCATTCCGCTGAGCATGAATGACAACTGTGGCACAATACAGCCCATTCCAGACATACAATGGGGCACCTCCTGGCAGTGTGAAAGTTTGCTTACACCCAGCTCGTCCCTGAATGCTGTGTCCTCTGCTCCCTTATCACCATACACACCCCAACCCTGTTCATCCCCTGAGAATATCTGTCTGAACTACATCAGCACCCGCTGAGGAAGAAAACAAGACTGTTGCATCAGGCACAAAGGAAAAGAACTGCTGATTTTTTTGGCTGGGCATCAATGCCCATGTATCAGTGGGAGCGTCCATACCCTTCTTCACCTTGCAGACAAAAGCAAATGTCCGCTGGTTGCAAATAACACAGTGGGAAATGCTCAAAATGGTGAACAGTACGTAGCTCAGCCTTAATGCAATCAAGGAAGAACTGAGAGCCACCCGCCTCATGGTGATGCAACATCGGTATGTCTTGGACTTGATGACCACAACGGAGGGTGGAGTGTGCTAAAAAATTGGTACATCTTGCTGCACTTGTATACTTGGCAATGGCATGGATGATGGAACTCTAACTCTTTCCATCCAAGCATTGCATCGACTACAGAAAGACATACGTGAAGAGGGCGACGCTCCTGAGCAGGAGTGTTTCATAAACTGGTTCTCTTTGCTTTCCTGGTGGCCGACCGGTCAGTGCACGTCATTGTTGCCTGTTTTCATTGTGTTACTATTTTTATGCGGTTTTCTGCAAGTGAAAGTTTCCTGCTGTAAAAACGCAGTCCCTAAATTGGGTAGAGTACAAGTAGCGAGGGAAGAGGGACAACAAGGTACCAATAATGTGACTGTCATGACATGTGGGTTTGATAGTGTAGCTAAAAATTAAACTAGAAGGAGGAATGTTGATATTGGATTGATCAATGTTGATGTGCACAGCGATACATTTATATACACAAACTAAGTTGCATCATCATTGTTAGATATCCCTGTTGTGAACTCTCCTTCAATCCCGGCATGTAGGTAGATGGTCTGGCAGGCTCTCAGACCTAGGCCTGAGGTGAATGACTGACAGGTCACATGTGAGGTAAGACTTAGCCAGGAGCCAAACACACAAGCAGGAAAACTTCGATCAGATCCCACAGACAGGCAGCAGCACCACAATGGTCCCAAGAGATTGGCCCCAATAAAACACACTGAGGGTTGCGTGCATTCCTAAAAACACCATAAAGTTAGATGCCACATTTAGTTAGGAACATATAGCCAACCAGAACACAGCACACACAGCACATGCAGCGACGACGCGCCCTTCAGGCCCGGACATCTGGACACATACTTACTGGCCCACATTGTGTCCACGCCAGGTCGAGGCCCACCTACGTTCACTATCAGGAAGTGTATTTATGATTTCATGACAACTGATCACATTTTTTACCAAGAAAAGAATGTCTTTTATGGTTTTATGACACTCGTAGAAATGAATAAAAACTTGCTTCAATCCGATGTACAACAAAAGACAATTCTCAAATCCTAGTTCTCTAACTGCTCTCCCGGCTGTAATGTTTAATTAAACAAACTGTTCCTGTTTTGCCAGACTCCTCTTGTCTTTTGTTTTTTAAGGTAAATTCTCATTCGAGCAACAAGCACATGTGAAACACCATCTATGGTTGGCATGGGTCTGCTGGTACCTCCGCTGTCCTTGATAAGGTCCTCAAAACCTATGGCAGAAAGTGGTCTAAAGGACGATAACATTTTTTTGATGGAACATAGGGTCTCATTTAAAAAGAAGTGGCACAGTGCAGCCCTGTGGCAAGTTTGCTGCGTTGTGCCATTTCAGAAACACAGGTGTGCACTGTATTTACTACAATATGGTGCACTCCTGTGTTTTCCATAGCTAAAATTAGCTACCTAGCACAAATTCAGGCATTCATGCACATAGCGCAAGGGTGCCTACGCTGCAGGGCATTTTTGTTTCTGTGCAGGAAGGTGTCCCTTCCTGCACAAAAACAATCATTAATGGTGTTTTGCTATTTCTATGTGTGCTGCAGAAAGCAAAAACGAGGAGAAATACATGTATTTCTCCTTGATGTGCCACTCTAACACCATGCCTGGGTTGGCTTTAGTTTTTGTCGCTGCCTCAGGTTTTCAATTTCTTGTAAATCTGGGACAGCATCAAAATGCAATGGGTGTTGTGGTGGAACTCCCACAGCAACACCCATTGGACGCCCCTTTCATGAAAAGTGTATTCACAAGGCACCGTTAAGCCACAAAAAGTGGCTAAACGCTACTTTGTAAATATGGAGCAGGGCATTGCACCATCGGAACGTTGAAAAAAGTGACATTCCGGTGGCGCAATGCTCTTGTAAATGAAGCCCATAGTTTCTTGGCTGGTGGCTCATATGTAGGAGTTTCATTTAACAAGGCCCCTTTCCATTGCTCTCCAACTGTGTGTACAGTGGTATCCACTGCCACCTATGATGCCATACTCTTTGGTGACATTCTATCTTTTTGCTATCATGTCGGTGTGGGCATTTGATGCCAAAAAACAAAGACAAAATGTGAAAAAAAAACATAATAACTATTATTGCAGTTCAGACACATACAGAGAAGGTGGGCTTCCCCTCACACATGCATAGAGCACATCACTGTTACTAGTTAAGATTTAATTTTTTCAAACCAATGTTTTTGTTTATTTTTGCGTGTATGAGCACAACTACCTTAAAATATTCAGTTAAGAGCAATTAACTACTAAAAAAAAACAGGTCTTGTAGTGTAACACTCAGCGTGAAGAGGAATTACAACTTAGGTGACCACTCACTCTGTAAGGTGAGAAAAAGAGTTCCAGTAGAAATGCAGCCCTAGAAATATAATTTACCTCAAAACCAATAGCTGTAGTAAGACTCAAGGAAGAGTTAGACAAAGGGTTCAGAAAACCACTTACTATCTCAAATATGTGACAACTTTAGCTATAATAACGTGTTCATTTAGATAGAGGTTGTCAAAGTACACCATGTGATGGAGTAACATAGCGACAAAATGGGTAAGACAGAAAATGTGTAAATAGGTTTTAATGCAGACAATAATAGATATACATTTGAGAAGTGAATATACTTCTCAGCAGGATTGTAAATATGTTACTACACAGATTGCTAGCTAAATAATGTTGAAGAATCTGCAGCATGCAGCCTATACAATAATACAAAAAGCAGGAAGGTGCTACAAACTATGAGGTGCATGCAAAGAAAGAAGCTCCAATGAGCAAAAACAGTAACCTGTTAGCAGCTTGGCATGCCAACACGATCAAAGAAGATCACAGTGGTAGAGGGTGAAAGAAAAATGGTATAAAGTGTGCTCCATTAATATGTATCACTATCTGTAATAGCTTCAACATATGCAAAGTCTACATAAGGAAACGATCAAAGGAATCAATCATAGATTCTCTAAACTATACTATTAAAGATATTGGGGCTGATTCAAAGAAGAATTTATGAGTATATGAAGTAGTAATACAGAAGTACTATTTTACATACTTTTACATGCCTGTATGAATCAGCCTCAAAAACATCCAAAACATATAAATTCCTATTAGCAAAAGAGCAAAGCTGGCACAGCCCTTTCTGTTTGTACTAATGTATGTGAGTACTCCCAGAATATTCACAATTTATACCCAATTTGAATGTTTCAGGGCAAATTCCCCCCAAAAAGGTAAGAGTTATTAAATGAGTACTATGGGAGTATGACGTAAGTACTAGTATATGTCTTTGTGAATTGGTATGATGCAAGGGTTCCTGCTTGATGCCACAAATGTGCTAGTGCTAGGAGAGGGCATAAAAGCACCATATCTAAAAATGTAGTTCTGGCATAGTTTTCATCATTGGCTCTTCTGCTAGGGCGGAGGAGCATTGGCCCACTGCTGAACCAAGCAAACGAAAGCATGTAAAATAAAATGATAATAAAACAATTGAAGTCTTGAGGATGGGGCCATCCTCTCACGGCAGCAGTTGGAGTGGTGGTTTCATAAACAAAGTTCCAAAAATCGTAGTTTTAAGATCCTTTATTCAACCCCAGCATGGATGTACAAAACAGCAAAGTACAGGAGCTGCTGTGTCCTCCGCCATGCAGTCTTGCTCTCTCTGCCCATCTACCACTCTCCCTGTTCTTACCTTCCAAGTTCTACATTCCACACGTTCCTACAGTCTACATTCCACACCTTCCAACCTACCTCATTACCATAGGTGGGCATAGGGCACTGCAAGGCTGCATGACGGTTTGGACAGCTGTCTTAGGATGGCCAAACCAACATGCATGCATAGAATATCTCCAGGCTGTTGCATGGAGAACAGTAGGCACATGCTCCCAGTCTTTGTTGGAGCCTAATCCAGCTCACTCCACCCAATCTCGGAGCTTCGCTCATGCTGGGTAATACCAGCATGAGAGCAGCAGCTAGATTTACGCAGGGGTGTATGGGATCCTATGGATCATTCAGGAATTGAAGAGCACCGAGGCAGTGAGGGAAGCTCCTGGCAGCAGGTAAGTTTTTTTTCATTTATTGTTGTCTTCCACACTGCCCCATCCATTGTCCCAGCTAGCAGCTGCCACTGGCAGCTGTGCTCTCTTTCTCTTTCACGCAATGCAGCAAAGCAACTTCACTTGCTGCCCTGCGTTGCGTGAAATGTTAGTAAATATGGCACCTAATTTCTTACCTTTGTTGTTGTTTGATGTATGCTGACATCAGCTACCTATGCTCTGTGTAAAATGTTTTCAGTTTTGACTGTCACTGCTACCCTTAGCAATATGAGGTTGGCCTGAAATATTAATAGGTCAACAGGCCCTCTTGATAGTTATCAGTGAAGTGTCAAAAGTGATTGATTCTTTCCACAGCTTCTCTCCACTCCTTAAAAAAATTATGGCCAGATGTCTCATTATTTTGAGTAGTGATTACCTAATTGTGATTTTCTGTGAATCGCAAATTGGTAATCACTATTTGGGTATATGAAACTTCAGGAGTTTCATTTAGCATTTAATAATGGCTCTCTGTTACACCTGACAGCCTTAGGGTGGTCACCGTCAATTTTGTGGCTGCATCCCTTCACTTTTTTACACTGTTTTGCTGGTTTTAGGACTCTGCGCACTTTATCACTGCAAACCAGAGCTAAAGCGCATATGCTCTTTCCCTTAAAACATGGTGACATTGGCTCATACCCAATTTGCTTATTTAATTTACTTATAAGTCCCTAGTAAAAGTAAACTGCATGTGCCCAGGGCCTGTAGATTAAATGCTACTAGTGGGCCTGCAGTACTGATTGTGCCACCCACATAAGTAGCCCCCTAACCATGTCTCAGGCCTGCCATTGCAAGGCCTGTGTGTGCAGTTTCACTGCCAATTCGACTTGGCATTTAAAAGTACTTGCCAATCCCTAAACTCCCCCTTTTCTACATATAAGTCACTCCTAAGGTAGGCCCTAGGTAACCCATAGGACAGGGTGCTATGTAGGGAAAAGGCAGGACATGTATCTGTGTAGTTTCTATGCTGTGGTAGTATAAAACTCCTAAATTCATTTTACACTGCTGTGAGGCCTACTCCTTTCATACGCTAACATTAGGGCTACCCTCATATACTGTTTGAGTGGTAGATTCTGATCTGAAAGGAGTAACAAGGTCATATTTAGTATGGCCAGAATGGTAATACAAAATACGGCTGACTGGTGAAGTTGGATTTAACATTACTATTTTAGAAATGCCACTTTTAGAAAGCGAGCATTTCTCTGCACTTAAATCCTTCTGTGCCTTACAATCCACATCTGGCTGGCTTAGTTGACAGCTCCCTTGTGCATTTCACTCAGTCACACCTGCACACATCTGCATACTGAATGGGTCTTCCTGCACTGGGAGGGTGGAGGGCCTGACACTTACATGTCAAAGGACAGTGGCTTGCCCTCACACAATGAACTGCCAAACCCCCTACTGGGACCCTGGCAGACAGGATGGAACTGAAAGGGGACCTTGTGCACTGCTAAGAGACTCTTTGAAGTCTCCCCCACTTCAAAGGCACATTTGGGTATTTAAACAGGGCCTCTGACCCTACCAACTCAGACACTTCTGGACCTGAACCTGCAACCTGTCAAGATGAACTGCCTAGCTGCCCAAAGGACTCGCCTGACTGCCTTTTCTGCAAAGGACTGCTGCCCTGCTGCCTTGCTGCCCTCTGCCTCTGCTGAAAAGTGCTCTCCAAGGGTGTGGATTGAGATTGCCTCCTGTTTTCTGAAGCCTCAGGGCCAAAAAGACTTCATCTCTGCAAATAACTCCTAGTACGGTGAAATTTTGATGCACAGCCTGCCAGAAACAACACAGCCTGCATCGTGGTGAGAAAATCACTGCACGGCAAACTGGAACGACGCAGCACGGCTCACCGAGTGGAGATCGACGCAGCACCAACATTGCGACCGGAACTTCGACGCAGCCCGACTCCCTGCGAGAGGAATCGATGCAGCGCCTGCTGTGCAACAGAAATTTCCCTGCATCGCCCACCGGATCGACGCAGCTCCTGTGACTTCATCCTGCACACCCAGAATTTCACTGCATCATCCCGGGGGCATCCAAATACCCCGCAACCTGAAGGGAATCCAAATCCGCCCATCGGAAATTGACGCAAGGCCCTGGCTGCGTGAAAAATATTGATGCATTGTCTGTGTGCGCCCAGAGAAACCGACGAACACCTCCCCCTCTTCCACGCATCTCCTCCTCTGCCGTCCCTTGGGGATAATTTAGACACAAACCAGGTACTTTGTGCTTGCAAGAGACACTTATTGCTTTTAAGAACTTAAGACTCTTTTTATCATTCTCTAAAGTGATATTCAAACGTGTACTAATCAAATCATGATAGTTTTTTTACCTTATTTTATCCAGATAAATATTCTATATTTTTCTAAACCTGTGTGGGGTATTTTTTTAGTTTTCATACTGTGTTCTTGCATGATTTATTACACAAATACTTTACACATTGCCTTCTAAGTGAAGCCTGACTGCTCAGTGCCAATCTACCAGAGGGTGGGCACAGAATAATGTGGATTGTGTGTGACTTACCCTGACTAGAGAGAAAGTCCTTGCTTGGACAGGGGGCAACCTGACTGCCAACCAAAGGCCCCATTTCTAACACTCGCAAATCGAAATTCATATTCATGAATATCCATGAAGTAGGTTGCAATTTACGACCCATTAAGAAATGCTAAAACCACAAGGATGGTGGCCTGCTGGGCTCAGCAGACCACCACGGCTGTGACTACTTTTAAATAAAGCCATCTTTTTTTTAAATGCAGCCCATTTCCTTGAAGGAAAACGGGATGCATTTGAAAAAGAAAAATGAAAGGTTTTCTTTTAATTTTTTAAGAGTAGGTAGTGCATCTGTGGGACCACTGCCTGCTCTTAAAAACGTTTTGCATGCATTCACAAAGAGGAAGGGGACCATTGGGGACCCCTTCCCATTTGCAAATGGATTATCATCTACTTGAAGTAAGTGGTAAAATGTGAATGTTTTGCGACCGCATTTCAGTCACAAACATTCCTAAATACTGCTGCAATTCGGAATTAGGAAGGGACACCCTTGACATGCCCCTTCCTAATACCGAATCAGTATGTATGTGCAGTTCCAAATTGCGATTCAGTAACATGTTACTGAATCGCAAATTGGAAATGCATTTTTGTGGTTCCAAACGGCCTGAATGGGCTACATTTAAATTGTGATTACCTAATTGAGATTTGCAGTAAATCACAATTAGGTAATCTCTATTCAAAATATTGATACATATGGCCCTTAATTCGGCATAAAGTAACATAATAGTGCTGGTGGTAATATTTGACAGGTGTATTTAATTTGGCAAGAGCCAACCAAACCTGAAAAATGTATACAATAATCTCTCCCATTTAATGATTGTGAGATAGATATTTGTTTTCACTTTTACTCAGTCAAGGTGCATTAGTAGTAATTGTACTTCCTGGGATAGGGTCAATTTTATCCACTCATTTGCATGATCTCAGAGTGCTATCACCAAGTTCAAATAGTTTCTACACAGTACCAGGAGTTTGGTAGCACATTCCTGTCTTGAGAGTAACATGGTAGTGAGGCGTACCTTCTTTTCTAGTGATCCCCTCAATTCAGCTTTGGGGTCCTGCCAGTATTTCTTCCTTTTGTCCTTTTAGGGGGCTTTGTCCATGATGTTGCTGGAAGAGTTAACATTCTTTTAGTGTGGCGAAGAGGTTGCCTGGCATCCAAGTGGCGTACTTAATGGATGGGAAGAGCTCAGTTTCGCCAAGCAAGCATTCCACCATTTTAGATTTTGTTTGCAAGGGCGCCTGGCAGTTACAAAGATTCCAAGAGGTGCCTTCTATGGAGGTGCCCTCTGCTGCCCATGATAGGTCAAACAGATATTATGTGGACTCGCTTATCTCCAAGGCAGATATCCCTGCGAGGATACATAAGAGTTTCTCCATCAGTCTGAAAAAGACAGAAGACTGAGATGACAAAAAAGTACAGAGCAGGTAGTTTACTACCAAATCCAGTTAATCACATTCTCTCTAAAGAAATCAAGTGCCATAGAAAAGTAAAGAATTTCTACTTGTATACTTTTAAAATAAATATTCTACTGTAAGGGGTGTTTAATAAATAAGCAAATGTCACCCTCAATCACTATTGATGTGTTGTCAGCAGGCTTTTCATCTGCTTTATTCCTGACAAGAAGGAAACCAACAATGACTAGTGCTCCAACCTGTCATCAATTACTCACATTAAAAGATGAAAAAAGGGAATATTGTTACGAAACAATTGGCAGAACAATGAGATCAATATGCAGTGTTACATTTCTGAAAGGTAAGCTAAATAATTGGGCATGTACCTCTCTGCGAGCAAGATACCATAGGTAGAAAAACATAACACACACACTTTTTCATGCCTGGAAATACCTTGTCTAACAATGATTCTGCCAACTTTAAGACGTACGACAGAGTAATTGCATCAGCTGTTAGACGCTGCTTTTCTGTACCTATTCCACTTGTCCATCCGTATCCGGGCTCAAAAACGAATCTGCCACGTTGTGTTTTTTCCAGAATAACCTACTTTTCGAAATGATAATCTTATATGCTATAAACTAACTATTCGTGTTGAGTACTAAACTGTAAGTGCCTTTCTAGAGTACAGAGGGAAAGGGGTTTGGACAGTTTGTGACGTAACGGCGAGACCTGTGGACATTAGAGCTGGGGGACCAGGTTCGAGTCTCGGGAAAGGCTCAACATCCTGTGATTCTGGATAATTAATTTAATCTCCCCGTGCCTAGTCAAAACCAAATGTGTTTTTGTGTAACGTAGCTGGTGCGCGTGTAAAGTGCTCCAAAACCTTCCGAATGACTTCGCGCTATGCAAAACCAAAAAAATAATAAAAAAAATAATAATAATGTTTCCAGGGTAGTAAACAAAGGTTACAAATGCAATTACTCATGCAAGTTTTCCTCTGAGTGTAAAAAGTGTATGAGTAAATTTTTCAGCTTTTCACAGCTACGGTGAGCCCAAGTCTGCTGAGTGTACCCAGTCGTTCCCTTTACGGTATGGTGAATGAACTCCAGGTTTACACATTGAAGAGGTCAGGGGTCATGCAGAAAAAACAACAATGTAAACATGTTCAAGTTGATGTTCTACATTCCTATCAGTACTCCAAAGACAATTCATGGGATAAGGAATGTAACCTCCATGCAAATGATGTTCCACATAATAATAACATAGTAACTAGATATTTCTAAAGTAATGGGTCCGAAACTAGCAGTACCAGTATCAAAAGATATTAAGCATAAAACCCTAAACCCAAGATTCATTACATGCAATGGTCAAAGAAGTTCAGCAAACTGGGATAAAGAAATAATAGCAATTGATTAAACCAAAGTAAGAAAACAGAGGGGCATATTTACAATTTTTTCACACAGTTCAGCAATCAAACGTGATGTGCTGCATTGAACACGGTGGAAAACAGCTTAGACACATATCTAGTAAGATTGTTGTTGCTGTTTCCTTCCCTTGTGCTGACACACTTAACTGGTGCCATAAAGGCTTGTGGAGGCCAGTGTGCCCAATCTAGTTTAGGATTTGTACTAAACGCCTACCCCTACAGTACACATTCTTATGTCCGCACAAAAACAGAAATATTGCACAAACTGGATGTGTACTGTGAACTCAAGAACAAGTGCAATTTTTTTTTTTTTTTTTTTTAGAAATTAAAACATTTCTATTTGCTGGTGTCTGCTTCACAGAACCGTTAGCTATCACAGTAGATCAGACTTTTTGGCAAAAACTATGGGTGTTTTGCACTGTAATGCCCCAGTAATTCCCTCTTGACACAAAGCTACGCACAGAAGTGCAAATCACTTTTTGCACTAGAAAGGGCGCCCTTTCAGGGTAAAATTATTTTAATATTGGTTTTAACATCAAGTAACTTTCAGAGTGCTACTAGTTTTCATGGTTCTAGTGGACCCAGAGGCCATATTACTGAAGGTGGTAAATTTGCACATTTCTGAGAAGAGTTAAGCTAGTTTCAAACCTGGCAACTGGAACTAGGATATTAGAGGAATAATGAGCAAAATATTGGTTTTTATAAATTATATCTTCTCCTCAAGGGTGTCTTACATTTATTTCCCTGCTTATTAGAAAATATATTGTGAAAATATATAGAATAAATAAATATATCTATCTATCTATATATATATATGTATATATATATATATATATATATATAAATTTCAAAAAGTATATATATGTTGGAAAATGGAGGCTATGTTACGACCTTAAATGAGAACTGAGCGTCCTAGTGGCAATGGACCAGGGTAATGGAGGAAGGACTGAATGTTTAAAAATGGTCTGTTATGGAGTCAAGTAAGGCCCAGTTGAAGGTGTGGAGCCGACATGTGTCAGACGCATGAATTTAATGCACTGTGAATTTTTGTTGATGGAGTTCACAAAATAAAAGGAATTGAGAATAAAGATTATCGTCTGTTGTTCCTGTCTGAGTTAGGTGAGGGGTTGAGGAAAGTAACCCTATGGTGGAGCATATATATACATACATATAAATATATATCTATATATATATCTACATATACATATATATATCTCCCCACGACTCGGTTAACTTGCTACCAGTGACCATCAGCACCACCAGAATATCGTTCAGCTGCATCAAAATATATATCTATATGTATCTGTCTATCTATCTATAAATATATATATATATATATATATATATATATATATGTATATATATCTACACACACACATATATATGTATTACCTTTTGGCCGTCCCTACTAGGCAATAATAGTTAAACCTAGTTTCTGTAGAATTTTTTTTTTTGTTTTGCTAATAACTTTGGCACCATTTGATGAATCTTCATGAAATTTTCCAAGAAAATACTATGTTCACGTCAGATGCTGTCTAAAAAGTTTTAGTATGATCTGTCAAGTGGGGGCCGAGAAAAAGGGGGGGGTCCAAAAATTATTTTCCCCTTGCATTTTTCCATAGGGTTTTTGAAGAGCGATAGTGCCCCAACTACTGGATGGAATTACACCAAATTTGAAAGAAAGGTAGCACTTGGTCCAGAAAGAGCCCTTTTTGTTAGTTAGTGTAAATCTGTTCAGTAGTTTTCTAGTTATTAGGTGAAAAACTAATTTATATATAGATATAGAGATACGGATACGTAGTGACTCCAACACAGAGCGTCTCGGCTCTGCGTGCCAGAAGCAGTACTGTGATTGGCTGGCCGCAACCTGTGCAGAAAGATGCGGCTGCCATTTAATGAACCAGGCACCGGTCCCGGGCAATAAATATTGTGAGACAAAAGAAGAGAAGGTGTCAGGGTAGAGGTCCTCTGACCCCATGGGGATTGCTTATACGTGTTTGAGGGATGCTTAGAGCCCCTTTTTATGTCCACGAGTGTGGAGTTACAATGCCGTCGCAGCTCTAAGCATGGCCCCCTGTGAACCGCCGGGACAGAGTTGCGACTCCTGTGTCAACATCAGGACAGTGCGCGCTCTACGGGCGACTAAAATGCAAAAACCCAGTCTTGATGCAAGAGCATAATTCATGCATTTTGTTTATATGCAGTTTGTTAACCTTTTGCATTGCAGAGTTTTACCTTGAAACCACTATTAACGATGTTTGCAAATAATGTTCATTTGCAAGGTATTGCTGCAGGCTTACAGAGTGTATCAGGGTTTGGTCCCTTTCTAGGACCTTCTAGAAGCCTTCCCTGCAGCATGACTGGGTGTGGTTTGTGGGCTGGGCCAGACTCTATATAAGGGAGCCAGCCCAGCTCCACGTGCTCACTATTCAGAGGTCCCGGTGCAGAGCAGCAGCAACTTCCTGAGCTCCTGTTCCGGAGGCCTACTTTGACCTTCCAGGCCTTGCCCTTTATTGTATTGGTGATCCTTGAACAGGGCGGTAAGACGGAGGTCGGCTGTACCCCGACCCCGTTTTCAAAGGCATTTGAGTTTTTGGGCCTAGCTTTCATGTTGAAAGATTTTCCTTGTGCGTGTAAGTGTGCTCGTGGTTTCTGGCATTTACATGTTGGTATTCAAATCGGCAAGACACGCAATTCATTCTTGGCATTTGACTTTTGAGATTCGGGTCGGCAACAGTGTGCGTGACCATTTCTTGACATTTGCATGTTGGCTTTAGAATCGGCAAGACGCGCAATTCATTCCTGGCATTAAACTCTTGTTATTCAGTGTGCGCTGCCATTTCTTTGCATTTGCATGGTGGCATTCAAATCGTCAAGACGCGCAATTCATTCCTTGCATTTAACTCTTGATACTTATTGTTCGCGACTATTTCTTGGCATTTGCATGGTGGCATTCTAATCGGCAAGACGTGCAATTCATTCCCGCATTTAAACCTTGATGTTCAGATTGCTTGCAGAGTGCGCAATCATTTCATGGCATTTGCATATTCCTGTTGGAATCAGCAGTGTGCATGATTCATTCCAGCATTTAAACCTTGATGTTCAGATCGCTTACAGAGGGAGCGATCATTTCATGGCATTTGCATATTCCTGCTGGAACCGGCAGTGAGCGTGATTCATTCCCACATTTAAACCTTGATGTTCAGATTGCTTACAGAGTGTGCAATCATTTCATGGTATATGCATATTCCTGATGAAATCGGCAGTGAGTGCGATTCATTCCCGCATTTAAACCTTGATTTTCAGATCGTTTACAGAGTGCGCAATCATTTAATGGCATTTGCATATACCTGTTGGGATTGGCAGTGTGCGCGATTCATTCCCGTATTTAAACCTTGATGTTCAGATCGCTGACAGAGTGCGTGATCATTTCATGGCATTTGCATATTCTTGTTGGGATCGGCAGTGTGCGCGATTCATTCCGCATTTAAACCTTGATGTTCAGATCGCTTACAGAGTGCGCAATCATTTCATGGCATTTGCATATACTTGTTGGAATCGGCAGTGTGCGCGATTCATTTCCCGCATTTAAACCTAGGTGTTCAGATCGCTCACAGTGTGCGCGATCATTTCATGGCAATTAAAACTTTGATGTGTAGTGTTTCCTGAAGTGCACACAATTATCCAGGGCTTTTGAATTTTCTGCAAAGGTGTTAAATTCAATATGTTACATTCTATGTGCATATTAAGTCCTTAGTACAATTCTTATTGTTTTCCAGGGAATGTTCAGATTACCTTTTGTCCTCATGGAAAAAGGGGCAATGTTTGTTCTGAAAACATAATTCTAGAAGGTTCTTATATTCCTAGACAATATGTGATATTTCATGAAAAGCTCATATGAAACATTGGATTAACCCATTCTAGATTTATTCCAGGTACCTAGATTTCTTGAGGCCTAGTTAGAGTCTAGTTCTAGGCCATTCATGTTTCTTCAGTCTAAGTGTTCTTTCATGTATCATTGAACTCTAGATTCAACAGAGTGTTATTTCATGTTCCGAGTATCATTAAACCCTAGATTCAACAGAGTGTTATTTCATGTTCTGAGTATCATTGAACTCTAGACTCAACAGAGTGTTATTTCATGTTCCGAGTATCATTGAACTCTAGATTCAACAGAGTGTTATTTCATGTTCCGAGTATCATTGAACTCTAGATTCAACAGAGTGTTATTTCATGTTCCGAATATCATTGAACCCTAGATTTAGCAGAGTGTTATTTCATGTTCTGAGTATCATTGAACCCTAGATTCAACAGAGAGTTTTTATGAACCTCAATGTGATTATATCTTGATATTGTGTTGTTAACCTTTTTCTTCCTACAGGTCTCCTTCCCAGCTGTTCCCTTCCTAATCCCCTTTTCCCCACTTGGACTCTCTTAGGCTCTGTGATATTTCTATCAGGGTTTTGGAGCTGTCTTGTGGCGTACTTGTTGGGAACGTGCGCAGACCCCGAGGATCTGGTCTCCCTGACAGAATAGTGAGCCCACAAATTTATTATCCTCCTGGTTTGCGTGTGTTCTCAGCATGGCCACATTGGACGAGCTAGTCAAAGTGATCACGCAGCTCCAAGCAGAGGTATTGTCATCAAAGGATATAGCAGCCAGCTTAGCTGAGAGAGTGAGTCAGTTGCAGGAAAGAGTGGGAAAGATGGAGCAAAGTCCTTTGGGTGCAGGTTGGCATGGTCCTCCTCCTCAAGGTATAAGAGGTAATCCTCCAACTAACATTTCTCTCAACGTTCCCTCAGCCATTCCTCTGGCTCCTCCAGAACGGTTCTCAGGTGATCTTTTGAAAGCGCAATCCTTTTTGATGCAAGTAGAATTGCACTTTACCTGTCGACCAAGTGTTTTCCCTGATGCCCAATTCAGGGTGGCCTTCTTGCTATCTTATCTGACTGGAGATGCGGCCACCTGGGCAATTCCTCTTGTGCGTAAAGACAGTTCTTTGCTCTATAACTGAAGACATTTTGTTCGATAGTTTGAACAAGTATTTGATCGAAGAACAGTGACATTGTCGGCAGATCGTGAACTATTAGACTTGCGACAAGGTAACCAAGATCTGGTTTCCTACTTGGCTAATTGTGATTGGCTGGTAGCCGATACATCCTGGCCTGAAGAAAAGCAAGAAGTCTTGTTCTACCAGGGACTCAGGGACGAATTAAAAGAAATTCTTGCTCAGATAGATCTGCAGCCTACAGATTTTCAAGATCTAATAAACCTTGTTTTGAGACTGGATCATCTTCTTGCAGAACGAAGGGGAAAAACTGAGAAATATCCCTGGTGTGTTCATGATCATAGAGAATCACAAGTTCAGAAAGAGAACAATGAGGAACCAATGGAAATTGGAACTATCAGGCAGTCCTTAACGAATGCAGAGAAAGACCTACCCCAGAAAAAGAGACAATGCTTGTATTGTGGCCAGGAAGGTCATTTTGTTAAAGAGTTTCCAGTAAAACCAAAGAGCAAATTGGCTTTTGCCAAAAAGGTTGTGACAAAAATAAATATTGAACAGGAAAAACTAAAATCCCCAGAGTGCAAGGAAGGGTTTGTCTTGGGAGTTACCACAGACCCTTCTCAGGAAGAGACACAACCGTTAAGAAAATCACGGTATTTGAAATTGGATCTAGAAATTCAAGTAGAAGAACACACCTACCTAAGAGAAGCTTTAGTGGACTCAGGTGCTACTGAGAATTTCATAGACACTCAATTGGTGGAAGCATGGGGGATCCCGTGTGAGAAAAAGAAAACACTGGGGCTAGTGGAAACCGCAGATGGCAAGCTCCTAATTGGAGGTCCAGTGACTCTACAGACCCTGCCCTTGACCATAATTTGTGATGGACAAACTTATGACACTAAACACGTCGAGTTGGTAACCTTTGATGTTATTCATGCTCCTCAGTATGGAATCATCCTCGGAATGCCCTGGTTGAGTTACCATAATCCTCAGATGGACTGGGAGGAGAGAAAGATAATATTCCAGTTATCTCTTTGTAAGACAAGATGTCTTAAAACTTTGAATGTTCTAAATCTGAGCGAATCTCCGTTAGCTATAGTCGCTACAAAGGAAATGACATTGCCTTCACAAAACGTATCATGTACTGGTGTGGAGGGGGCAAGGAAGAATGGAGAGCCCTTCTTGTGGTCCCCAGAAGCCGATAAGGCCTTTTCGGTTTCAAAGGAAGTCTTTTCCAGTACTCCTATCCTCACTCGTTCAGAGGCTGAAAGTCTCGTTGTCACAGAAAGCTGTCTCCAGACATCCAGTGGTATAGATCCTCAACAGGCCCACATAGCCAAGGATGCTGAAAAAGAAGACTTCTCCACCGTCCCAGTCCTGACTCATCCCGATCTTGACCGTCCAGTCACAGTAGAAGCAGGTGCTTCAGATAGAACAAGTGGTGGCGTGTTATCGCAACGCAATAAAGACAGACAAAAGCATGCAGAGCATCACGACAAGAAACACTGTGAAGGACCTCAATAAAAAACAGGTGATAAAATGTGGCTTTCTACACAACATATTGACTTCAAGAAAAGACACGTGTTTAGCTCCAAGTTCACAGGTCCTTACACCGTCTTTCAACAAGGCAATCAAACAACCTATCAACTGCAGCTCTCTTGGAAAAATTACGATCCTGAGAGTAACTCATGGGTGTCCGCTTCTGACATTCAAACTCCATGATTAGTGAGGCGTTTTCATCGCCTAAACCCAGACAAAACAGGCCCTAGATCGCGCTTGGGAGAGGGGAGTACTGTCAACATCAGGACAGTGCGCGCTCTACGGGCGACTAAAATGCAAAAACCCAGTCTTTATGCAAGACCATAATTCATGCATTGTGTTTATATGCAGTTTGTTAACCTTTTGCATTGCAGAGTTTTACCTTGAAACCACTATTAATGATGTTTGCAAATAATGTTCATTTGCAAGGTACTGCTGCAGGCTTACAGAGTGTATCAGGGTGTGGTCCCTTTCTAGGACCTTCTAGAAGCTTTCCCTGCAGCATGACTGGGTGTGGTTTGTGGGCTGGGCCAGACTCTATATAAAGGAGCCAGCCCAGCTCCACGTGCTCACTATTCAGAGGTCCCGGTGCAGAGCAGCAGCAACTTCCTGAGCTCCTGTTCCGGAGGCCTACTTTGACCTTCCAGGCCTTGCTCTTTATTGTATTGGTGAACCTTGAACAGGGCGGTAAGACGGAGGTCGGGCTGGACCCCCGACCCCGTTTTCAAAGGCATTCGAGTTTTTGGGCCTAGCTTTCATGTTGAAAGATTTTCCTTGTGCGTGTGAGTGTGGTCGTGGTTTCTGGCATTTACATGTTGGTATTCGAATCAGCAATATGTGAGATTCATTCTTGGCATTTGACTTTTGAGATTCGGGTCGGCAACAGTGTGCATGACCATTTCTTGACATTTGCATTTTGGGTTTCAAATCTGCAAGACGCGTGATTCATTCCTGGCATTAAACTCTTGTTATTCAGTGTGCGCTACCATTTCTTGGCATTTGCATGGTGGCATTCGAATCGGCCAGACATGCGATTCATTCCTGGCATTTAAACTCTTGTTATTCAGCGTGCACTACCATTTCTTGGCACTTGCATGGTGACATTCGAATCGGCAAGACGCGCGATTCATTCCCGCATTTAAACCTTGATGTTCAGATCGCTTACAGAGTGCATGATCATTCCATGGAATTTGCATATTCTTGTTGGGATCGGCAGTGTGCGCGATTCATTCCCGCATTTGAACCTTGACGTTCAGATCGCTTACAGAGTGCGCGATCATTTCATGCCATTTGCATATTCCTGTTGGAATCGGCAGTGTGCGTGATTCATTCCTGTATTTAAACCTTGATGTTCAGATCGCTTACAGAGTGCGCGATCATTTAATGGCATTTGCATATACCTGTTGGAATTGGCAGTGTGCGTGATTCATTCCCGCATTTAAACCTTGATGTTCAGATCGCTTACAGAGTGCGCGATCATTTCATGGCATTTGCATATTCTTTTTGGGATCGGCAAGATTTCTTGAGGCCTAGTTAGAGTCTAGTTCTAGGCCATTCATGTTTCTTCAGTCTAAGTGTTATTTCATGTTCCGAGTATCATTGAACTCTAGATTCAACAGAGTGTTATTTCATGTTCCGAGTATCATTGAACCCTAGATTCAACAGAGTGTTATTTCATGTTCCGAGTATCATTGACCTCTAGACTCAACAGTGTTATTTCATGTTCCGAATATAATTGAACCCTAGATTCAGCCGAGTGTTATTTCAAGTTCTGAGTATCATTGAACCCCTCGATTCAACAGAGAGTTTTTATGAACCTCAATGTGATTATATCTTGATAATGTGTTGTTTAACCTTTTGCTTCCTACAGGTCTCCTTCCCAGCTGTTCCCTTCCTAATCCCCTTTTCCCCCACTTGGACTCTCTTAGGCTCTGTGATATTTCTATCAGAGTTTTGGAGCTGTCTTGTGGTGGACATGTTGGGAACGTACGCAGACCCCGAGGATCTGGTCTCCCTGACATCCTGCTAAACAAAAATTAAAAATATATACATTCTGTTGGAAAATGTGTTATTGGAAAGGGCAGGTAAGTACTTACACTTAGCAATAGGCCACTAACCTCCACTTAGGTCCAGTTAGGTCTCAATAAATTAAACCCAGCTCAACCCTTGGTAGCTTGGCAATGAGCGACAAGGCTTAACTTAGGAGACAAAACGTAAAACATTCAAATATCACAAAACACTAATTAAATAAAACACACGAAACAGTTTAAAAATCCAAAATCAATTTATAAAATTAAGAAATATTTTTAGCTTTAAAATGACAGCAAAACGAATAAAATCAGGTAACGGGAACCGTAGATATGAAGTTTAAAAAAATTAATGCTTTTTAGCACTTTTAAACTAATAGCGCCAATCTGGTCATCTGGTCGCACCTCAACCGAGGCAAAGTCAAAGTTTAAGGCCGACTGCGATGGAGCCCTGCTTGGCTACAGCCTGCGGGAGGCCTCGGTCAAATCTTCACCTTAGGACTTAGTCATTTATATGGAGATTTTCTTCTGCTGGACCAATTCGCCAGTCCAATTCGACCTCCTGGAACTCTTGCTCGAATACGCGTCACAGGAGCCCTCAGTGGAGATTTTTACCTTCAGGCTTAGTTGTTTTTTTCGAGGTGAAAATCCTTCAACTGGGGCAAACCTGAATCTTGATCCGACGTCCCTGGAGCACTCTTCAGATACACTGCTTGGGAGGTCCTGGTCAACTTTCTACATTCGGTCTTAGTCACTTTTTCAGAGATTTTCTTCACGGAGACAAACCTACAAGTCAGGCCAGGTCGCAGTTGAGGCAAGCCGGCTACAGTTGCCACTGTGGTTTGGTCCCTTTATGGAGCTTTTTTCCAAAAGTTCTTTAACCTTCTCCAAACTTCTGGATCATCTTCCAGATGTTCTTTTGAGGTTATTTTGAGGTCCACAGCTCACCCCAAGGTTCCAGAAGCAGTGAGATGCTCCTTGAGGGTGCAGACTACAACTCCCAGAATGCACCTGGCACAAACTCAAATTTGGCCACTTGACAGAGGTCAGCTGGTCAGTTTCTTCAGGAGTGGGTGCAGGGGACCCTGGTTAGCAAGTTTTCACCTGTAGGAAACAGGGAGTCCAAGCCAGACAAAGTCCTTCTCGTGGTGAAGCCCAAGTGTGCAGCTGGGGCAGTCCTCCAGAGTGCTGTGTCCAGGTGCAGGTCAGGGGTCCAGCAGGGCAGTCCTTCTTCTCCTGTAGTTCTTCCTGGTAGGGATATGAGGTGTGGGTGCAGGTCTGCCAGTTTTATCCTTGATCCTGGGTGAAAAACAGGGGGGTCTTGGTTATCCAATCAGGTGCAGGGTCCTTCCCCCTCTCATGACTACTTCCTGGGAAGTGTGGCAAAAGTCAATCCCAGGGAGCAACATTCCTCAAAAATCCATCATGGCTGAAAATGATTTTTGGAGGTTACATCTGGCTGAACCCACCCCCTGGTGTTGCTAAAAATCCTAAACACACCCCCTCCTGCCCTCTCCTAATCTAATCAAGGGAGCACCTAATTGTCTGGGTTTGCAGGATGTGAGGGAGGTGCTGGGGTTCTCCAAATGTCCTTCCCTGCTTTTGAAGACCAGTTTGACCGCCCTCCCCCCTTTCGTGCTTCCCCATCTGCTGAGGGAATTTCTCCTCCCCCAGGCACATCTCTTTGTGTTGAGCCAGGCCACTTCATAACCTCATCAAGGCAGCCTGGCCAGGCTGCCAGAGGCTGGCCAGGCTGCCTTGATGAAAAGCAAAACACTGCAGGGCTGAAGTTGGCAACTTTTCAGGTGAAGTTTAAAACTCTTTACCTGAACATGTTATATTAAATCCAACAATTGTAAATTGTGGGATTTAATCTAACAATTAATTTGATACCAAACTTAAGGTGGGTAGGTTAATATTGCCAATTACAAATAGTCGAATTTACATATCCACTTTACACAGAGCAGTGGCCTTGGGACTGGTAAGCAGTACCCAAGGCACAGTCAAGAGTCACCAGTATCTGTCCAAAAAGTTTTGGGGTGACCAGGGCAAAAAGGAGGACTTTCCTACACATACATACAGTCATTCACACAGTAATACATGCATTGTCAGACCTAGTGAGACACTTACACACCCACTCACAGATCCAATTAGCCACTCATGCATGCTATCACAGACCCACTGACACTCATACACCCACTCACAGATCCACTTAGACACTCACACACCCACTCTCAGCTCTCTCTCACACACATGCACTGACTCACAAACCCACTCTGCCCATCAAGACCATATTCACAACGTAAACCCACTCACAATTCACTCAGATACTCACACACTCACTCACAAACCCACTCTAGCCACCATGAACCCACTCACTGGTCACTCACACACTAATGCACACACTTAGATACTCAAGTACCCACTCACAAACCCACTCTGACCATCATGCGGCCACTCATGGACTACTCACAACCTCATTCATCCACTCACAGACCCACTGACACTCATGCACCCACCCACTCACACACTTGCACACCTACTCATAGACTCAGTCGAACACGTATGCACCCACTCACACACCAACTTTGATCCTGAGTCACCTACTAACAGATCCACTTAGACACACAGCCACTCAGAGCCCAGTCACACACTCATGCACCCACTCAAAGACCCACTAAGACATTCATACACCCACTCACAGACCCACTTACACACTCTTGCTCCCACTCACAGACCAACTGACATTCAATGGTGGTTTCTGCCTGGCTGAAGTGCATACCATAGCAACCAGAAACCTCATTTCTAACAGAGGCTGATTCCTCTACTGTGGAACAGTATAGAGTGTGATCATACTCCTTTCCCACAGTTGAAACCAACAAGAACGAAGACCACCTATAACCTGGGAAATGTTTGTTACAGACTGCAAGACTGTTGTCTAAGTGGATCTTCCTTCTCCCCACCTGAGTGAATGCTGACAGTGAGAGGACTTCCTCTTCCACACTTCTCCACTTGAGGGACTATTCAGCGGCCATGGGTAGTTACGTTCATGTTTCAGGGACTCTCTAATTTAATGAGTATCAAAAAAAAATTCCCTAAAATCCGGGAAGATTCTATTCAGTTTCAAACTACTGAATGTTTTTGAAGTATACAGACCCAGTTGGGTGGATGTAAATCACTTGTTGTAACTGTGCCAAGTGAAATGAGAGAAAGATTGGTGGTGAAGACATCATGCATGAGAGTGGCTCCGTTGAAGCATGGGAATTGAGTGCTGCAAAGGATGCATTGTTAAACAAGTTTGTGGAGGAGATCCCAGTGAAAAAAAATTATGAAATTGTGAACAAAATAAGGGTGAGGCACTAGCTCACTATTTAGATGGACTTAATGATGTATTTGAAAGGTTCTCAGCAGAACCTATCAGACGGAGTTGGCTCAGGAAGCTGTAGGTTAACAACAATTTGTATTGTGTAGCAGAGTAAGAATTTCTCTGAATGTGTGACAGTAGCCAACCAGTGCATGACCTCACAAGAGAAAAAGAATGAAAATGCTGAGTCGAAATTAATGTTTTTGAAATTTCAGAACATTCAGAGGGTTGTTAAGGGGATGGAATGAGGAGCACATCAAAGAGTGGACAGCAAGAAAGAGCAGGGAGGCAAGAGACTTAGAAGAGGGGATAGGTGGGGCCCAAGAACAGGTAGTTCTTGTTTAACTTGTAGTGAACCAGGGAATTGGAAGCAGGATTGTCTCAATACTGTGTCTATTGCACCAAGGGCCATATTTATAATTTTGTTCACTCAGCGCCATGCAGCAAAACAACTTGCTGTGCTGTGTGAAAGGAAGAAAGGAGGAATGTGCCATATCTATCAAGTTATGGAGCATACCATTCCTCTGCATGTGCTGTAGCCTACCGCCAAAGCAAACATCCTTCTGCCATGGAGCAAAGGTGACTGTGTTATAGGCAGGATTTTTTTGTGTAGAAAGGGACACCTTCCTGCACAAAAACAGTCCTTAGAGGCGAGGCATTTTCCTCTTTCTAAGTGTGCGTCAGAATGCAGCCTACTTAGTGAGAGGAAACAATGAGGAGAAATCAAGATATTTCTCTGTGTTGGGCTCTGGTTGGAAGGCGTACAGTTCTGACACATTCCCCCAATCTAGCCATGATGATAAATATGAGAATGCTTCAGAGATATTTTGTCTAAGCTCACTTGTATGTATTTGTACCCCGAAGAGGTGTTCTGGATATATATGAAACATATTTTGAATATACCTCAGCAACAACAAAACGTTACTAGCACCACCTATGTGAGAGCTTAAGATGTCCAGGGGAAGTGCACAAGGTTGCTATATCTACTGATGTAACTATATTGCTTTCACTAGTACCTTTCATGCCATGGTCCACAAGGGCCAACAATGTTTCATTCATCTCCTTGATGGAACCCTTAAATGTGAAGGTCAACCCTCAGAAGATATTACCCAGAATACTTTAGTACTACTTAGAACCTGAGGCACAGAAAGGGATCCACCCTGTAATAGTAGATTACTGTAAGCAAGTTGTTTTGTTACCTTTTGTAAGCAGGTGTAATTCCTGATTCTCCCGATATTTGAGGAGGGGAAAGCTAACAAGTATATGTTTGTTCAAGACCTTATGGATGTTAATATTGTAGTTATCCCAAGATTCATTGTGCTCCCCAACCCGGCTCGCATCCTTTCTTGCATCCCTGAAAATGCTCCATGGTTCAATGTGGTTGACCTTTGTTCAGCTTACTTCTCTATCCCTGTACATGAGAAGATTCCGTATCTCTTCTCATTCACATTCTGAGAGCCTTAACTTTCGTGAATCCAACTCCCTCAATGATTTCCAGAGTCTCCCTCAATCTTTTCTTGGGCCCTGAAAAAGGATTTGGATATGTTGGTCTTTATCTGAGGTTCTACTCTAATTTTAGAGATTTCTTTGCATCTTTTTTCTGCAGTTTTAACACCTACTCAGAGCAGGCACTAAAAGGAGGCACACTATTGTTTACAATGGGCCACAATGAGCTTTGCAGGATTAGTGTCAAAATTGTTGATGCTAATCCTGCAAAGCTCAGAATTAGCACCAAAAATGTTGATGCTAGTTCCCCTAACTACTGCCATGGTGTGCTGTATCTTAGATATGGTACACACATGATGGCGTTAGGGGGGCGCTAAGGGGCACAAGAAAGGTGGCGCTGCACTGGGTGCAGTGCCACATTTTTAAATCAGGCCCTACATGTTGAACACTTACTGGAATTTTATCAAGACATGAGAATACAGGCTTTTGGGTTTCCCCCGTGTCATGTGACACACATCTTTCTTGTGCTGTTGTTTTCCAAAGCTAGGCATTAGGGGGGTGAGCCGTCGCATTGTCTAGGAACTGGGTACATGTCTTCAGAAGAGCATGTTACTTAGGAACTAGACACATGCTTTCAGCAGAGGTTACGCTGCGTGAACTTTATGTGCTGCCATTTTGTTTTAAAAACAGAAAACATTCTGCTGGATCTATAAAAAGGACACAGCAGATTTTCTTTTTAACGCATTGTATTGCAGATGAATTTTGTGGACATTTATAATATAGTAAGTGCCATTATGGCGCACCACCCTAAAGCTATGTTAGTAACAGGAAAAACTGGAATTTTACTTTTACCTTTATTGAATTAGAAAGGAGAAATCTCTTACTCCTTATGTGGTGCTTACTCTGATGTACATTCTCTATGCTAATTTAGAGGAAATTGGAACACTATGTTGTTTTTTTTTCTCAATAATTAAACTTCCACATAATAATTAATGGTGAAGAGTGGACAGTGCCAGTGCTCAAAGTACTAGTCCAATAAATACTTATTAAAATGAGCAACCAACATTTTAATATCTGTCCACCACAGCTGTTTTGGTCATTTGGGTCTGAACCTCGTTTGAAATGGATAGAATGGAGAGAACACTTTACAAACTACATTGAAGCAATTGATGAAGCAGAGAAAATGTATGCTGTGCAAAAGAAGAGGATTCTTTTACATTCCTTTGGTCCAGTGGGGTTACAAATGTATTCTCTTCTATCTAAAATACCTGTAGTTGGTGATGTAAATGTTTATACTGCTGCTCTTGATGATTTAAATTGTAATTTTCAAACTAAAGTATGCATTGGTATAAGTAGGTATACATTTATTTCAGCACAAACAGACTACACCAGAGACAATTGATGAATATGTGGCTGATCTACAAAAGTTAGCAGGCTATTGTAAGTTTGGAACTTTTAAGGAAGACTTAATAAGAGATCAGATAGTGATGAATGCTAGTAATTTTGCCATACAAGAAAGGTCGTGGGTGAATGGTGATGCTTCTTTGGACATGATTTTTAGCATTGTCAGGAAGGCTGAGATTTCAGAAAAAAGCGCTGTTACTTTGAAACAAAATGAAAAGAAAACTATTTCTGTGAATAGGATTGTCAAAAGTTATAGTACAAAAAACAGTGCATTAGTTCACAAAGAAAAAATAAGGTGCAACCCAAAGGTAGATGTTATAGATGTGATTTCAAAGATCATCTTGCTTACAGTAAAAGGTGTCCGCTGTCAATCAGAAATGTAGTAATTGTGGGATCAGAGGTCACCATGCAAAAGTATGCAAGAAAAAGAAGTGTATTAAATGTGTTTGTGATAAAGGGGGCACTATAGAACACAATATTGAAGGACAGGATTCCGATGAGGATAGGTTAATGCAAAGGAAAACCAGAATGTACAATGAATATTGATGTGGTGGAATTGACCATTGTGTTGATTGTTGATCAAAATACCACAATGGGAGATAAGTAAAAAAAAAGCCATCAGTATTTAAACAAGAGCTGGGTAATTTTGTAGGATCTGAACACTAAATTTCTTTAAAGAAAGATGCATGCCCCAAAGTACAGAGTCAGAAATGTATCTATGACTATAAGAGAGGAAGTCTCCAGAGAATGAGAACAATTAGTATTGTCCGAAGTAATAGAAACTATTGAAGCATCAGAATGGATTTCTCTCATGGTAGTAGCTTGAGGCAATAATGGTAAGATCAGATTGTACATTGACTTACGTCAATTGTACAACAGTATCATTATAGACAAGTTTCCTTTACCTAAAATAAAGAGATGGTAGCATTACTGAATGATGCATGATGGTTTTCTACTATAGATCTATCATCTGTGTATCATCAAATTTCTTTGACACATGAATCCTGCAAATACACATCATTTATTACTTCAGATTGTTGTTACCAATTTAACTGCATGCCTTTTATTTTAGCGTCGGCGGCTGCCATTTTTCAAAGATCAATGTTTAATTTATTCAGCAAAAACAGGGATTTATGTATTTTCAAACTGATATTCTTGTTCATGGAAAAAGAAGATCTGAACATGATTCAATATTGAACAAAGTGTTACCCATTCTTGAATGAAAATGACTGACTGTAGAATTCAGCAAATGTAAGTGAGCTGAAAAAAGTGTCAAATAGTTGGCCATGTAATTAATGAATTTGGAGTCAAACCTAAACCATCTCTGGTCCAAGCCATAAAGTATGCAGCTGCACCAAAAAACAAGTACGATGTTTGGTCATTTTTAGGACTGGCTGAATATTGTTCCAAGTTCATACCAAATTTTGCAGAGAAATGCTATCACATCAGACAACTCATGAAGTCTGGAACAAAGTGTGAGTGTCTTCGCAACAATGTGACAGTGATTTTACAGTCATAAATGAGTGTATAAGTGATATTACCAGATTATATAGTTTTGATCCTAATGCTGAGTGTATTGTCATAACCGATGAAAGCAATAAGGGTTTGGGTGCCATGCTAACCCAAGTGAATAACAAAGGAGTGGAAGGTGTGATAGCATTTGTGTCAAGGTCATTGACACCTACAGAAGAAAAGTACTCAACCAATGAGAAAGAGGCATTGGCTTGTGCATGGGCATTGGAGCATTTAAAATCTTTTGTGTGGGTAGGCTAGTAAGTATCCATTGTGATCATAAACCTTTAGTGAAGTTATTAACAACTGAAGGTACCACCAATGTGTCTGCCATAACTGTTGGAATTTCAATTTGTATGCAAGAATGTGTCTACAAAATAGTGTGGGGCATATTTATACTCCGTTTGCGCCGAAATTGCGTCGTTTTTTTTAACGCAATTGTGACGCAAAACTAACTCCATATTTATACTTTGGCGTTAGACGCGTCTAGCGCCAAAGTCCATGGAGTTAGCGTCATTTTTTAGCGTGGACACCTACTTTGCGTTAATTATATGCAAGGTAGGCGTTCCCGTCTAAAAAATCGACTCTGAGGCATGTGTGTCGGATTTATACTCCCGGGCAAAAATCACGCCGGGAGTGGGCGGGTCAAAAAAAATGACGTACGGCCGCTTTTGCGCCGTTTTTTTGCGCCTGCAAAAGGCAGGCGTTAAGGGACCTGTGGGCTCTGAAGGAGCCCAGAGGTGCCCCCCATACCCCCAGGGACACCCCCGATGGCGCTTCAGAATGGCGTTAGCCGGCGCTAATTTTTTTTACCAAAACTGCGTTGCCGCAGTTTTGCGTCAAAAAGTATAAATATGGGCCTGTATATCTAGGAAGAGAAAATGTGGTAGCAGATTTATTTACCCACAATGCAAACACAGTTGGAGAAGTGTGAAGACAAAAAATGGAATGGATTTCATGTAGAACTAATACACAACAATGTGTTGCCTACAGTAAAGAAAGATGAGTGGGAACAAGAGTATAAAGGAAACCTGGTGTTACAGGAGGTTACCAGGTTCTTTCTGGGGGTTTGGCCAAATAGAAGAGATTTATCAGAGATTATTAGACTGTTTTCGGAAGTACAATCGGAACTGTCTTTGGACAGGGGGGTGTTTCTGAGAGTAAAAAGAACAGTTCCTCTATAATCTTCACAATACCATGTTGAACTATCTCATGGGAGCCATTTTAGTACAAATTGTACCGCAGAAGTTGTGAAGAAATTGTTTTGGTGGCCGGGTGTTGAGTCTGCATTACAGTGCATGGTTAGAAGATGCATGAAATGTTCTAACGCAGATAAATCTCTCCAAACCCTAAGGCCCCCAATCAGTGAGAATTTTGGTTCAAAAAATCCATGAGAGTCCATTGTCATTGATTTAGTCATTTACAAAAGTATGTGATTGTGATCATGGACTTATTTTCCAGATGGCCAGTGGTAAAAATAGGATGGAACCAATAGATAGCCCCAAATAAAGTCTTGCTATTTATGGATCAAGTTTTTAATTCCGAGGGAATTCCCTTTACTGCTTTGAGTGATAATGGTGTACAGTTTAAATCCCATGTCTTTACACAGTGATGTGAGAAAATTGGAGTAAAGTTAAAAAATACTTATATACTCCTAGTGGTAATGGCATGGTTGAGAGATTTAACAGTGTCATTAAAGGTGTGACTCGGGCAACTTGTACAAACTACAAATACTGGGAAGCACAAGAGCACAAGTAATGAACGCAGTGTGGGCTTATAGGGTCAAATATGTGAAACCACAGGTATGTCACCATTTGTGATTATGAGAGGGAGGAACTCAAGAACTAAATACAACCCTAGTTGGTTGTTTGGTACTTGTATTGAACCTTGCTGGAATGTAAGGACTACTATGACTCTAAAAATAGTACCAAAGAGGTTTCTATTTGTGTGGGAGATTGGGTTCATATAAAGAAACCAGGTTTCATAACCAAAAGTGAAAGTACATTTTATGAACCTGAGGCAGTGATGGAAGTGTTACACAATGCGGTCAGGCTTAGTAATGGCAAGGTTTGGGATCTTAGGGGGTGTCTTTAAGTATCGTTAAGGAAGGGGAATATGTAAAGAAAAACAGAGGAAACAAAACATTTGATAAGTTGGATGAAGAAGACTCTTTTTGTGAAATAGGTGAAATAGGTGAAAAGGACAATCCAAGTAACTTGTAGGAAGTACAGGAAGAACATTCCTTAGTTGATTTCCTCTAAGCATGCATGCAAATGGATTATATTTCCAGCAAAAAAATGGAGAAGAGAGTAACAAGTAAGAATATGGAGGAAGCTTTGGTTTGTGTTGGATCAGATCGAATGAGTGTGGTAGGACTAGAAAACCACCCAAGTGGCTGGAGGTCTATATTCATAAAGGGAGCAAATGATTTTTTATTTTTATTAATGACTATTGTATTGATATTTATGACTGTTAACCGATACATTTATATATATATATATATATATATATATATATATATATATATATATCAGTTAACAGTCATAAATATCAATACAATAGTCAATAGTCAATATATATATATATATATATTTTTATTTTCACTTTCTTTCTTTTCTTTCTTTGGCTCCTTTCTCATTTCCTATTTAAGGACGTATTAGATATATTGTACAGTCCAGCAATAAACATTTTTTGGAGGGGGTGTGTGGGTCTGCTATTGTACAGTTTGGTAATAATATATGTGGATTATGTAGTGCGCAATATTGATGGACGTTTAGGCAAGTTTAAGTTTTTCAGTATATTAAATTGTAATTCTCTTTTTCTTCAAAAGGAGTTGGTTGTGTTGTCGGCTTGTGTTTGTGCTGCTGCACACTTATTATGGTTTGGTTTAGGTTCAGATTCGGAACGTGTGGGAAAAGAACGGAAGGGGGAGTGGAAGAGAAGGACTCCTAGAAGGGTGCTGCCCACTTAGCTCTGTACCTTGGCAATAAAGTACTTTCAACTACTAAGTGTCTAACTACTACAGATACCCTGGTCATGAAACCTCTGCTGGTAAGCATCACCCTTCGCCTGAACAATTTGACGCCATTCGGACGTTGCCCTGTCCTTTGCTGCTTCTCAGGTATGCACTTTTGTGGGAATGACTGGGTACTGTAGCCAGTGGATTCCAGGCTAGCCTTTGCAAATAAATGAAAGGTTCAAACAGATACCCAGGAACCTGTGAAGAGGTCTAGTAAAGCCATAAATACACTATTTAAAATACAAAGAGCTCTGACTTCTGCTCCCACTGACAAGATTCCTTTCTAGTCACTGTCTTTGTAATGCCATCTTCTCCATGGAGAGTTGGTTCTCAAATGCCACTTGCAAGGATGTCATACATATTTCATTTGACGGTCACAAGGCTACCCTTGGTGACCCTTGCACTGGACTGGGACTTGTTATCCAGGATACACCTTCCCTGGTACAAGACACTTTGATAGTTATCCTTTAGAATCAAAAAGTGGTAGATGGGCTATTCCAATTATGACTAGCTGCCAGATTTAGATATTGGCAGAAACCGTCCTGCCATTCGACTTTTCGACTGGAAACCCACCCACCGCCGTGACGGTCTGCCCGCCCTATTTAGATGTCAGCGGGAGCATAGGTGAAAGACCGCCATCGGCCCACAGTCACTGCCAAGAAACTTAACCTGTGTTGACGGCGCCATTGGCAAAAACGACTAGTGGCGGGAGGACAGATCCTTTTACCGCCAGGTCTATTACAATGTGCAGTCCTGCTAACGCAACAGTGGCGGCCAAACCTCTACACCTGAGTTGGCGGATAGGGAGCTACATAAGAATGGAATTCATCTTTTTAACGCTTCCCATGTATCTTGCTGCCATGAACCTGCTGCTACCAGTCCTCCCATTGCTCCTGGGCCAGGTCCTGTTGCATTGGTTCTCATTATGCTAATGAGGCTACTGGATTTGGGCAGCAGAATCGTATGGATTGTGGGGTATTAAGCACAATTGCAGACCATGTCAGAACTGTCGGCCTAATACGGGTTTTCCGGCTAACTGGAAGTGCTTCATCTCCACCCAAGGGCAGGGATATTTGTGACAACTGGGCGCATGACATAAATGACTCCTCAGGGGAATTGTGATCAGTCAGATCTCATCCCTTTCTCTCAATTACATTGGTCTCACACAGGCAAAGACAACAGAGGCAGGATATAGTTCAATAAGGGTTTATTGAAGTAACTGCATCTTAGATAGAATGGCATGTATTGCAATAACTAGGATTCTAAAACACAATAAAAGCAAGAAGGTAACGAGGAGAGTGAAACACAAAAACAATCCCACCATACTGTCACTAGAAGTGAGATATAGGGCCTCATTCCAAGTTTGGCTGGCGGCAGGCGCCGCCAGCCAAACGGGAACCGCCAAATGGCCGCTATGCCATTCTGGCTTTCCTGCTGGGCCGGCGGGCGACCGCCAAAAGAGCACCCGCCGGCCCAGCGGGAAAGGCCCTGCAACGAGGAAGTCGGCTCTGAATGGAGCCGGCGGAGTTGCAGGGGTGCGACGGGTGCAGTTGCACCCGTCGCGATTTTCACTGTCTGCTAAGCAGACAGTGAAAATCTGTATGGGGCCCTGTTAGGGGGCCCCTGCACTGCCCATCCCAGCCGGGGGAAATACGGCAGAAAACCACCGGACCCGGCTTTGCGACCGCGGCTTCAAAGCCGCGGTCGGAATACTAACTGAAGCACCGCCAGCCTGTTGGCGGTGCTTCAGCCGGCCTCCACCCTGGCGGTCATAGACCGACAGGGTCAGAATGAGGACCATAGTTCTCCTACCTATGATATGTTCGAGCACAGCATAATAAACCTAATCTGCCCTTCAGGTTCCCCCCTGGGAATGCATTATCCCTCATACCTGAGTGAGGAAGCCTGTAGTCTAGAATGACACAGTCCCCATGTGGGTCAAGGGTTCGGCTGTCTAAGCAAGCAGCTGTAGCTAGGCAATCAGCAATCAGCATGCAGTCGTGGTCATCTGGCTGGAATCTCCCTCTAACATGTATGGGGCAAAGGAGTGTTTTTATAATAAAACAGTTGACATTCTAAGAAATGATCCCCACATGTATGTTTCTGCGAATGTTGGAGACACAGCGCACCACTTTTGCTGGCAACCTAACTGACTGTAGACTTGAAGAATGCACAAAGTGAAATAAATGTCCTACTGAGAACGTATTGCTTACCTAGGTGAAAGAACAATTAGATAGAGGGAAATAAAACAACACTGCAAATGTGGCTATTGCTAGAAAAATTAAGCAATGCTGGATAAAATGTAACTAGGCTAAAGCGCACAACGGCAGGCCTAGTTTGCTAAAATAAAATGTCTAGAATATGGCTAAAATAGCTATACAACAGTCCAAGATGGAAATCAACCCTGTCGTCGCTGGAACAGAAGGTAAGTCACAGGCATTCCTTTTATCCTCGGAATTGTAGCATCACAGTAATACTGGACTTGTGCAAGGCTCAATAATTTTTGCAAACACCACCATAATGCTGCACAATGCTGAAGTGTGTGATGTAGTCAGAAAAGACCTCGAGATATAAGTAGCACACACCAATCTGGTACGGACTGCCTTCATGGCGATGGACACCTACACAAAAAGTCTCAACAATCACAACTAGAAAGGTGTGGAATAATGTCCCCAAAATCTTGAAAGTATCAATCTGAACCAAACAATCCCATGATAAAGTAGCAACTACACTATAGCATGCTACAGGTGGGTGTACACAGAATGTACTACAATTGTTACTGGTGAACTGCAAACATGCCAGAGATGTACGAAGGTCACATGTCCCCTTAGTGTGTGCAATATATCACAAACTTAAGATCCCATTTAACTGTAAAGTGCCAGGTTCCCTGTGAAATGCATATGTGTATATTAGTGACACATCATGTCAAAATAAATATACATGCATTCTCCAGCCACAAAAACAGACACATATATGATTTTTGTGTAAGTTCCAGTAAGAACATGAATGCTTGCACTAAAATTATTATGACCAACACAAATGTACAGCACTAATGTATGTTTTGACACAATATCTAAAAGATACAACCTGTTCTTGACATTGTCACAAATGAGAGTAAGTACATGGCACTCACATTAGCAAAAAGAACGTCATCAGCAAACAATAAGTAACAATCACAAAATAAGGCCAGGACAAAGGTTTTCTCAGAATAAAAATGTTTCTTATAAATGAGATAATTCTCTCATAAGTAAATAAATAAAATAGTACAGAGAAAACAAAGGCACAAGATTAGTAGTCCCTTGTGTGGGTGCACGCCTGCAACTTGCCTCCAAATGTCACTGCCAAACTAAGGCCCTGATTTATACTTTTTTTGTGCTGCATTATCGTAATTTATTTTGTAAGTTTGCGTCGAAAAAGGACGGTAATGCGGCACAAAAAAAGTATAAATCAGGGCCTAACCCTCCTCTGGAAGCGGCATCTATGGGGCACAGAGGAGGCACCTCAATAATCTCACTGGGAGGGGGAGTCCTTGGTTTTGGGTTTGGGAGGGGTGTATTTGCATTTGGAAGGGGTGGGGTGGGATGTTTTGGGAGATGGAAGGTCTGGAAAAACATTTGGGATGGGTGCTTTTGGGTTTGGAAGGGATCAGGGTCAGTGAGAAAGTATGTAATTCTTAAGGAAATTGGTAGGGTGGTCTTCATGGAGTCTGATTTGCAGTTAGAAGGAGTAGCTGTGTCTGTTGTGCATGTGTGTGTTGAAGATGTGGGTGCTTGAGGATCTGGTGTATGTGCAGTATCTCTCACTAATTGACTGATGGGTGGGTGAGTGTGGGCATTTGGGTCCAGTATGTGTGTAAATGGATGTCTGTGCAGTGGATGTGATGTCTGTGAATGTGCTGGTGGTATAGGTGTGTGGTTGTGTCGTGGTGGGTGTGATGCCTGTGGGTATGCTTGTGGTGGTGGTATGTGTGGTGTCTGCATATGTGTGTGTGTGACTGTGTTTTTTGCTGTGTTGGTGTTGGTAGGGGCTGCTTGTGGTTGTTGTTGTGGGTGCATACATATGTTTGTGTGTGCTTTGGATAGTGCTGGGTTGAGGGACTTGGGACTGGGAAGGGGTGGGCGTGGGTGTGCAAGATTGGGGTGGGTGGGAGTCTGTGGCCATTGGGGGGGTCATACTCTAGAATGACTGCTGTAAGCCAGACAGGGCATGGTGAATGCCATCCATGTAAGCTAGCACCTGAGTGTTCTGGCCAGCCAGCCCCTGGATGGCATTCAGAAGTGCAGTTTGTCCTACAGCGATTGTCTGTAATAGGTCTACAGTCTCCTTAGTGAATGCAGCCTGGGACACCGGGGCAGGGACAGAGGTGCCTGCAGCAAAAGCGACTGCGCCCCTTTTAGGGGGCTACGGCCAGCTTGGGGGGAGGAAGAGGGAGGGTGGAGATTGGAATGGGGAACAGACGAAGATGCAGGTGTCATAGTCTCTCCAGAATCCTCCTCCAAGTAAGACATAGAATCACTTGTGGCCTCCTGGCCAGCCCCCTCACTCTCCGTGCCACTGGCTCCCTTGGTGTTGGTGGTGTCCACATCCGATCCTCAGCGACCAGCTTCATCCCCACCAATGTAGCCACTGGCTGCTGCCAACTTTACCCTGCCCAGTTGATGCTAAAAACAGATACAACAGTTTTAGGGCATCTGTGAGAGCACAATTGGACATCAATGTACATCACACAACAGTTGCAACAAGTTCAGTAATCCCCCATCTCAGCTCCTTATCATGCATGCCTTTGTCAGAGGGTTCCAACCCATTGTGTAAACACATAGGCCTGGAGACATCTCTAAACGACTACAGTACAGAGCTCAAATTGATTAGCATCTCCCAACGGGTACGTTTTTGGAATGGAAATTGATAGTGAAAATGGGACACCACAACATCTATGTGATGTAACCTTCCATATGCAAATGTCCCTTTCAGTATTGCATTGCTTTCCATCAGCAATTTCTCCTCTTGGCTGAACTAATGACAGAATTTTTTTATCTGTGGGACGTACAACACTCTTACCAATGTGGACATATTTCTGTCTGTTGCAATCAATACAGTTTGGCAGACAAATTCACATTGGTAATCATAGACTGGCTTACATGCACAATTGTGAAGGACGCAGGTCCACCTGATACTGTCCACATTAACTTACTAGAAGTTTGCTGGACAAACTTCTTTCAATCATGTGTCAGATAAGCAATGGTGCCACTGTACATAGAATACCAATACTTTTTGTGCTGATGCACATTCTCATATTGACATAGCACCAACCTACCAACATTAATTCAGATATGTCAGCTGCATTTTAATTACACAGTTTGCCACTGTTAACAAGAATGGAACCTACATTCACCGCACATATTTGTGACGTACTATCCCACCTGACCCAATCATGACATGGGGAATGTTTTGTGAAACTATCCCTCATGTCATTGTGAAAATGCTTGAAACCTCTTTGTTTGCGTGCAGACATGTATCTGCCCACAATCGTACTTGCCTTGTGAGGAGGAATATAGTCTCATCCTTCTGCACAAAGCAATACACCACACACTGCATCAGACACTGTCTGATCAACTTACATCTCCAGAAATACCCATGGGCTTTGGATGTGTGTCAGCCTCAGTGTTGATGGTATAGAACATAGCTGGAAAGCAAAGCAGTCAAAATACATCAATATTTACAGACAATGACTTACCTCCTTGTTGCTGCTGTCAAGCCCTCAACTGCCTATCAAGGTCTGGGTAAACCACTGCAAGGACGTGGGCCATTAGGGGGGGTCAGGGTGCAGCACACCTGCCTGGATTGCTGGAAGTACTGCCTCACTTAGCTCTTTCATACTTGCATGTAACCCAACGCAGGTCCTCCCACCTCTTCTGACAGTGCAGGCTATGCCACTTGTGGAACCCCAGGGTCCGCACCTTCTTTGCGATGACCTTCCACTTCTGATGGGCGTTGACCTGTATGGATGACAGAAAATAACAAGAGGAGAAAATTCTGCGTTTCTTTTTGGCAGTACTGCTGTGGCATTACATTTTGGATATTCACACACAAATTCACCAAACAACTACTAGATTTTGTTTCCCAGCAAAATGCTACAGGTAAATAAAAAATACTGATATGCCCCATTAATACTTGCTAGCTTCCCATGTTGCCTAATCAGGCCTCCAACATCATCTTGGCACGAGCTATGCAAGCTATCCTGTTGTAAGAGCCTCCCCTGATTACTCACAATAATTGTGAGCTACTAAAGGCTAAACCAAATATACAATCCTTGCACATAATCACACTCACAGCTACATTTCCTTCCTGTCTAAACTCCCAAGAGTCAGAACCTATGGTCTACATCACATACAGTGCCTAAGGGAAAGATAGAAGGGCTGCTATGTGTCAATGAGAGAAGGGATTTGTGGGTTGTATGAACAAGTGTGTGTTTGAATGGGAGAGACTGGGATGGATGATTGTGAGTCAGTGTCATCTGAACTTGCTGCACATAAACTAACTTTACCTATATGTGGCTCCATGACAGGTTTAAACTATACAGAGCAACGTAATACACATTGTGTGCTGGAATCCCTTGTGACAGTACAGCATCAGACAACTCAAGACCCTCCACATTTTTTACTTAACATCAACATCATTCCAACATTGGCTGTATGTTGTCAGTCATACTACTGGTACACTGTGTACTGGTCACTGGTAGTCAGTGGCCTGCTGTTTGTGTGATGAAATACGATGTGTCTGTTACATCACAGCTTCTAATTTCAGGTGACTTAACATTACTAAATATTCAATTTCTGGACAGTGGCGGGAGCTGTTGATTTGTTTCCTCATAGGTGACTGAACTTTTTGTCAGCACACCACTGGTGAATTTGGTGAATTGGCATTGTACTAGATACCTCCACAGTGTCCTGTAATGGTTAGGTGGCCTCAAATGTTGTTACCTGCCATGATGTAGACTATTTGTGTTGTTGATTTAGGATTCCTACTGTGAGGGCAGGATGTATAGCTACAACTGAGGTCACGCATCAGTGATAGTTTGCCTATTTTATCTGACACCATTGCATATTCCCTTTCCTCCATGGTGTCAAGGTCGTGGAGTATATAACCCTGAATGGCACAGACTATTGGGGTTGAGCTTGGTTGTTGAAATCCAGATTTCGTTTCCACAAGGACTTTTTTGCAACATATGTATGTTCCAAATGCATTCTGAGTTGAGATTGTTTTCTTCAAATAAATTGGTTAAAAGTTTACCTCTTTGTCATATCAACATTTTTGTTTGGTAAATGAATGTTCAAAAGATTTGACAACATGATGGTGGAAGAGGGACATGACAAATGAAAGGCCACATATAAAACAGCAAGAGTCTTGTGGTCTGTGTCCTTAACATTTATTATCATGATACAAAAAACAGCAAGGTGAATCAAAAAAAGATGAAATAAACAAAAGAAGGTCTGTCATGGTGGATGGAAACATGGTAGTAGAGCCAAAAACCAGTTTGGAGTCTAATATCCAAAATATAAATGTCCTCAGAAAAGGTAAATGTGCCCATGAAATAGTCCACAGAGTGAATGGTAGACACACAGGAGTAAATTAGGTTCTGCGTCTGTTGGAAGTGGTAGTATTGATTTTGCCATCCTCTTGTGCTGGTCTGGATGATTGTCTTCTCTGGGGGATGGGTGGGCACAGGTATTGAGACTGGGGTGGTAGGAGCTCCTCATGTGGCAGGCCCTCTGTGTCTGTGACTGGCAGTGGTGTACTTTGTCCAGATGTGTAGGGACCACAGACAGGGGCAGATGGAATGGGAAAGGTCCTGCACATATGGTGATATATTACAAATATCGCACAAGTTAGGAAGTTCATTCTTTCATTGTGATTCTGTAGTTCCAAGATGTGCTACCTCTGCAACACCTTCATTGCCTGGAGCTCAGTTACAACCTGGCCCATCACGTCATGGGACTGTTGTACTGATCCCAAGACTTGGTCAATGGTGGTCTAGCTGACAAAACACCAGTGGTCTCACTTGGCTGGCCCACAGATTACCTCCAATGACCCCTACCCCCACTGGCCTGTGCCCTTGAGGAAGTGTGCCCCATCCCACTGGGTCCTGGCAGAAATGGAGGCTGTGTTAATGGTGTCTCAACAGCAGGCAGGAATGGGCGACACAGGATTGGTGTGTACTTCCTCCATGAACAGGAATTGGAGATTTCCTCACGCTGACATGGTATTGCAGCTATGGTGGGAGGTATAGGTATGGGCAGAGTTTGACTCACTGGAGCTGTCTGGCCAGACAGACCAGATGGACCATCCGGACTTGCATTAGTGGAGTCCTCACTGAAGGATTGCTCCTGGTCTTGAGTAGAGGTGTCTTGCCTGGCAGACGGTTGTCCACTGGGCCAGGTTGTTGGACCCATGAAGGTTGCAGAGAACATATAATCAATATGTAGTTTGTGCATTTAATGTGTCATTGTCTACACATGGGCCAACCTAGAAAAGCATAAACAGAGTGATTGATTGATCAGGCCTTTGTTTTATTTCCATTATTTTACACATGCAGTCTGATTTACACATATGACAACTCTAGTGCTGATGTTGTTGAGATGCCCTGAAAAGCAAAAGTGTTAATTCAGAATTGTATGTTACGTGTAGCAGACCTTGAACCCAACACAGTGGTATGTACATTGAACTACGGGATCACTCCAAGGCAACAAAACATTGGAATCAAAGTGGTTCAGCTCATAAATATCACTGTATTTGATAATCATATTCACAGTGCAAATTAACTTGTGTGTGGCTACTTGTTCTGTGCGAGCCACTCACCTGAATTCCAGGCGTTCTGATGAGGCAATGACAATTCCCTAATTCCGGTGTGGCCTAATGTGACTGCGATGAAGAGTACATTGCTCTCTCGCAAGTCCTCAAGGGGAATGGGGTTTTGGGAAGAGAAAAAGAGAAAATACCAGCTTCTGCTTCGTGGCCTGCAGAATCGGACTGCTGGACCCAGGAATATGTGTTGTGTTGAGCGCAGAACTTCTGATTTCTCAAAATACTGGGTTCTTGTTTTTTTAGGAATCTGGTGTAATCTCTTGTCAATAACAATTCTGATAAATTTGTGCTATGTCCAATCTCCTAATTCTCAGGGGAGAGCTTGTTACAGGAAATACGTCTTTCTTTAATGTCTGTTTGGCAGTATCTTGGATTCCCACCCAAACAATAAATCACGTTAGTTCTTACTGTCATAAATTATTTACAAGATAGACCTCTGTTTTGTTTTATTTAAGCAATTAATCTTTCTTTACCTTGAAATTAAGTTACTTGCTTGAAAATTTCAGGAGAACCCAAACTGAAGACACCTCTCTTATTTTCCCTACAGAATTGTCAGCAGAAGATGGAAGAGGAGAGTAGGGACTCTGCAGGAATCAGACCGGAGGGCGAGGATCGCCAAAACTCAACTGGAGGCTGTCCGGAGGGCAAGAAATCCTGCAACTCGACTAGAAGCTAGTCGGAGAATGAGGAATACTGGAACTTGACTGGAGGCAGAATGAAGAACAAGAAACTTGACTTGCACTGGAACTCGGCTGCAGGCAGGCTGGAAGACAAGGAACTTGACTGGAAACAGGTGAGCAGAGCAATAGGTACGAAGCTAAGCAAGGCCTCAGACTCACAGGCATCCTTAAATAATCACATGTGTGCATCTACCTTTTGGCAGTTGATTGGTTGTTACGGAGATGAACAATTATCTTTCTGATTGTGACACATGTTCAATAAAGATCAAATTGTGAAGACAACATGTTTTGGCAGTTACAGTTGGAGCAGGTGTAAAGGCAGTTGTTTTCTTGTTAAGGAAATGAGCAAGTATCCTCCTGAATGTGGCACATGTTCAATACAGATCACATTATGAAGAGCACATGTTTTAGCAGTTACAGTTGGAGGAGGTGGAATACAATGTGCATAATCAACAAGAATTGGTTATAATAAATGAGACATTTAACAAGCATTGGTTATTGCAAACTTGATATTCAATGATGTAAGGAATGTACCCAAAGATGTTTGAATGTTGCATGCAATAGCCTCTTACTGTAATCAAACTCTTGGATGTGCTAGTGTACCCACAACACTACTACTTCTATTCAGCATGCCAAAACACATTTTAGGAAAACTTGGTTTCAAAGGACAATGAATTATGTAAGCATTTTCATCAGTTCTATGTTGCTATGAGCAGGTGTCAACATGATTGTGATACACAAGAAGTGACATATAAATCCATGGCATGACATAGTGACTGTCAAATGCACTAGTTTTTTAAATGTGTGTAGATATGGAAGTAAAGGACGGTGGAACAACATTACATTGCACCTTCGTTTTTCAGATCCAAAAACAGAGTATCATGGTAGTTGTAGTCATCTGTTGACACAATAGACAATACTTGTTTGAAAAGTAAGTTACACATATCACTTTCAATGACTATATTGGAGATGAACACACATTTGCAACAGGTACACACATATGGATATTATGTAACTAGGAGAAAGTACCACTTAGAAACATAATACTTTCCTGTGAAAATGGGTATAGTTTTGGACCTTTACTTGGAAGCACAGCAACATACTTTGATAGAAAGTAATCACAGAGCCAATGCAAGGGATGATCGATTAGGAACTACACACAATCTGACTATACATATCGCACATTGTTAAAATGAGAGCTACAACCATGCTGCTAGTAGTTGGTATGACACAATATATTTTTTGCAATCACAATTAACTATATCTGTTCTACTAAGGGTGTTGCAGGATTCTAAACATCTAACTTAAGGACAGGTCTCCATTAGTGATCAGTGAGACATACATAAGTGTAACTTACCAGTCTCCACTCCACCAACGATTCCTGTCATGCCCTCAGGATGTAGGATTTGCAAGAACTTCTCCTTGTAGGGTGAGAGTTGTAATGCGTGGCTGGGAGAACCACCACCAGTCTTCCGGGACTCCAGGTGATGCTTGGTGGCCAGTGAACCAACTTTCTCCTGCAGATCATTCCACCTCTTCATAATCTCCTCCTACGTGCACAGATTATTAGCAACAGCTTTCACTCTGTTAACTATTCTGACCCACATTTGCCTCTTCTGGGATATGGAAAAACTAAACTAATGCCTCAAAAGATGGGGAAAAAACAATTAAATATGGTTTTAACAAAAAATACAGCGGGAGAATAAAACAGAAAAAAGTCTGTTTCCTAAGTGGCAATTCCTGCATTCAAATCGTGTTCTTCAGTGTGATGGCAAAGGGTCATTGTCTAAAATAGAGTGTGCTTTATTGTGTGTTTTGCAGGTGTTTACAATTGTTCAATTTACACCAGGTGTGGGCTGATAGCATCCAACAATGACCACGGCCATAGTACTATGCTGAATGGATTCTGCGATGGACTCCAGCCATCATGGACCTGCTGCCAACACACTGCCAGCACAACTGTGTAATCTAAATAGGCTTGCTGGGCAGAGGGTCTACTCTTCGGCTTTGGAGTCTGCTGCTTCGACTGCTGGACACAGCTGGCAAACAGAGTGCATTCCGTCGTGCCGTCTTTGGTTTAGCTGCAATACATCTAAATACGGGGGCGGGAGACCGCTGACGTGACGGTCTTTTCAGGCCTGCCGCCAACGTGGCTTGGCCTTGCGACCACCAAAATCTAAATCAGGCCCTAAGTTATTTTCTGCTTTAATTCCCATATATAGAATGATAATTGCTTTAAAAAAAATAAGAAGAAATGCCCAGGGCCTGATTCTTAAAGCTAACTTACACATTTGAGTAAGTGTACACTTTGAGTAAGTGTGCTACTTTTGGTGCACACAAACTGCACTTTTTTAGTAATTTACCCTTCTGTAGTAATGTACACTTTTGTGGTAGGTTTAGCACTACACATGACCAACCACTGGTACTGTAACACCCTCCCAAAGAAAATAACAGATATGGAGACTTACAAGAAAAGTATAAGTCACTACAAAAGTGTAAGATAGTACAAAAGTGCAGTTTGTGAATACCGAAAAGTAGTACATTTTCTATGTTTGTGTATAGCACTTTATAGTAAGTTTTGTAGTACTACTGTAGTACAGCACGGCTTAATACAAAGTGAAGTATTTGAATCAGGCTCAGAGATTCTAGAAGAAATTGCCAACTGTAGCACAATAACTCCGGGGTTAGTGACAGAACAGAAGTCCATGCGAACTGTTAACGCGTCCCTCTATGACTAATTTATACACTTTGGGACTCGTTTTAGGCTAATTTATCTTTGACCCTGATTGAAGACACCTTAGGACGAGATAGCTAATCAACATGTCAATCAATACGTCAATAATATCATCAATATTTATTACCACAATGCATTTCACCTTAGTTAATGACATTTAATTAAACTCAAGACACTACCATGACCTTTCAGTCATGAATAACCACACCAGTTTATTATGAATTGTGTGATATTTATTCCCTATTGATTACAATTCTACTAATAAGTTTATTAGTCTCAAAACCAGGAAACACAATAGCATAGTCACAATATGGCAACTTTGATAAGATTTCATCAAAGCAAGAATTACGAACATCAGAACATAACAAGGCGTGAACATAGGCTATCCTTAGCAGAGTATCATTAGTATATTATTCATTAAAGCATAGATTCAATCATTTGTCTATTTGCGTCAGTTTAGGGAACCCCCTTAACTAACCTTGAATTAGCATTGGCATGTTGGGCTTCATGCAAAACAATTTAGTAACACCAATTTGGAAAACATCTAGCTATGGTCTCTGTCAAAAGAAAAGCTGTTGGTACCTAGAAAGGAAAAGCAACCAGACAATTACAATTTCATTGTCATATAGTTACCCTCCAAGTTTGGGTCAGCACTCAGGTTCGGTCTTCATCTTCAGGACATCAGTTAATTCGCCATTAGTCAGGAACTCAGCTTGGGTAAAAGGGGCACTTCCCTCATAAGGAGGTAAAGCGTATATGGGCAATCTAAGGACAAGGACGGTTCTAACTAAAATTATCAAGTCACTAGTCAAAGTGACAAAGTGTCTGGATCATAGCAATTCGCATCAGCATCTCCCCTAATCTCTCACCTATCCCTCCTGTTCTGATTTACTTCCTGGTGTCAAGGGTTTTTTATCCCCTTTTCGTTGTACATTCCCCAAAAATTTGATTGGACAAGGGGTTGCACCCCACTATCTTTAACCAATTAACTTTACATTAGGTCATTGAATTTGTCACCCCATAACAGTTCTCATGTATTTTATTGGTCCTTATGATTGACGTCTTTAGAGGTAGAATGTCGGGTATGATTTCATCCTTTTGTAATTCTTTGCGCATCTTCAGTCAGTGGCTCCATTGTCTGTACCGGTTTAGGCGACCTTGTACCTAACATTAATCTGCACTGTTGCATTCAGCTAGAATATTTCTACAAGCAAGATGAACTTCATGAGAATGGATCTACTATAGTTACATTCAGCTTCTAATTTGAAGGAAAAAACAAGAGTTCATGTCCTTTAGCAAGTCAGCACACTGCACGTTTAGAAAAACACATTTAATATGAGAGTCAGGCAGCTAGGCTTCGACTCATGCTAACTAAGGCCTAAAAGATTTATTAGCAAACTTTAGTAACATAATCATTAATAATTAGTGTAAAACCATCCTTAAATGTAATAATTCATCAACATTAGTCATTTTAATTAGTCCCCGTATACATTGGTGGCAACTCCCCGTGGGCACATTTCAAGCGCATGTTTTAGCAAAACATAATTTCAAAACATAGTTTCTATGCAGCATTGTGGTACATTAGTTCATAAACATTTCATGTTAATATTAATTATATAAGCTACGCTCTCTCAGTCCCTCCTCTGATGACCTTTGTCATCACACAAACCTTTCCCTTTCAACCTCTCACTTTCCTCATCACTCTCATTTCAACATCTTGCCCTTTGTGTGAACTTTCCCAAATTTCACTAAACATTTTCTCCCTTTCATTTTCGTCTTTTCTTTTGCTTCGTTTTGTCAGATTTCTCTTTATTATTTCATTAACTTTACATGATAACCATAAGCCTAATAAACAAATTAGAACACTCAATAGACCCCCCAATATTTTAGCAAGAACCCCATTCCAAATATTACTAAACCAATTCCCTACTCTGGTAATTCCTTTCCCAACTTTCTCCCAAACTCCAGGTTCCTTCAAGTCCTTCAAATCTGCACTATCTCTAGTTATATTAGTAAGCATACTTCTAATCTTTTTGCTATTGTCCGGTATGAACGCACAACAATGGCGCTCATTAAGCATCTTCCAGACTCCACCGCTCTTCGCTAAAAGAATGTCTAAAGCAAGCCGGTTTTGAAGAGTCATAGCTCTTTCCTCTGCAAGTTCAGTATCCATCAGGAGTATAGCTCCTGTGAAGTTTGTCAGCATGTTATCCACAATAGTAGACAACTTTTGAATCTTTATGGAGTTTAAGATAACCCCTACTAAAGGAATTATGGCTCCAAATATGTCACCAACGACAGCAGCCGCTGTCTCTCTCTTTTGTCTAGTATGTTGTAATTCAGACATTTTAGGTATTTGCTTTAAGTCATCAATCTGGTAGATCTTTTGGAAAACTATCCCCAAATAACATGTCCCATACCATCCTTTAGGGAGACGGTAATAAGCATTACGCCCACAGATATAGTAGATCCCAGGGATTGCTGGATCCTGTCCATTTAACATGAATGTCCATTTACTCTGAAACAAAAACACATGCCTGCATTCACTCGTTCCCACAAATAAAGTGTCATGCTCGGATTTTGGCTTATATATACAAAGCCTACCTACATGTAATGCATCTATAGCTAATTTGCCTTGTGTCTTTATTGCGGTGTAAGCATAATCATTTGCAATTGTGCGTTTTTCTAACCCTTTTTCTAGCCTTTCTTTCAATGCTTTGCGTCTATCATCAGTGTGATCTAAAAAGCTCTTCTCTACAGGTGCTAGTAAGCAGGTTAGATTATTGCAGTGCGCATAAGCTGTCCCAAAAATCAGTGTCGGCTCAAAGAAACCCCTAACTAATTTTATGCTCTGCTCGTTAGCTAACTTGTTCAGAAACTCAATCACAGGCACAAAAGAAAACACTACATCTAAGTTAGAGTGAAAATATTGCTCATGTTCTTGATTATAGAATCTCGTTAGTAACAAACTACAGCTTATCCCATATTTTAGAGGCAAGCTATGATAAGTAACCCCTTCTTGTACTGAGGAAGGAATCTTTGTGTACACATAACAGTTTCTCGCATCCATATTATCAACATACTCATTCAGCAAGCGATAGAAGACATTAGTAGACAGTTCCCCCTTTGAGTTAGTTCCTGTATGTAAGTATTTTGCATCCTGCTCAAACTTCTCCCACGGTGTTAGTGTAGCAGTCTCAGTTTTTGAAGCATTGTTAGTCACTTTCTTATCCATCCATGGCATTCCCACAGTCAGACCTATAATTATTATTGTGCACACAATACCTAGAATGGCACTCAACCAACCAGACATCCTACCTTTCTACTCTTAGTGTAACCCATGATCTGTAAAGAATCGGATAGCAGAAAAATACAAACAAACAATCAACTTGAGGACGATATAAAAGCTCTTTATTTTCTTATGCAAAAGTCTCTTTCTCTCTCTGTGAGTATTTACAGCGTTTCACTCACCCCAGGACCCCTTTTGTCAAATATGGTTTAGCAGTTTGTCATATTCGGTTTTTCAAAGTCAATTCAGGTTTTCAGTGTTACATCCGGTAATTTATCAGTCTATTTTCTCCGCTTTTCAGCTTTCAATTTTCAATTTCAATTTTAACACAGTCTCTTTCTAAAGTTGAGTTCAGGTACCGTAGTATTGACCTGGTACCTCTCGATCAAAACAGAACGGCAAGAATTCTTGTGCCATTCAGCTGATGTTGCGTATGCCCGTTCAGGACCTGCGTACCTTCTGTTTGCGACTCTTTTTCTTTTCAGTCTGCATTCACTCTGCAACTCTCCTTCACTGAGATCCTCTTTTCTGGTTGTATCAACTTCTTCCTCTATTGTGTCTCCAGGGACCACTTTCTCTAAGCCGTCCTCAGCGGGCTCTCCTTCAGTCTCAGTTCCCCTTCGAATACTCTCCGGCCCTGAGACTTACTTTTCTGCAGTTGTTTTGGACACTTCAAGTTCCTCATCAGTTGGACACGTCACCTTCTTTGTGTGACTGGCATGTATCCAGTTTGGAACGCCTGCACATTTCACAGCAGTGGTTGTTGTCAGTATTACTTGATACGGCCCCTTCCAACGCGGCTCCAAAGACGACTTCCTCGCGTGTTTCTTGACAACCACCCAGTCACCGGCCTTCAGGCTGTAACCTGGATCACTGATCGGTGGCAATGTGGTAGCCTCCACCTGGTGAGAAAAAGAGCGGACCACATCAGCCAGACCCTTGCAGTAGTCCAACACCATATCATCCATGATATTCACAAGAGCATTTGCAGGCACTGTGGGTAATCTCATAGCTCAACCCATCAGAATCTCGTGGGGAGACAGTCCTGTTTTCTTGTCGGGTGTATTTCTCATTGACATCAACACTAAGGGCAATGCATCTGGCCATTTCAAATTGGTAGCTGCGCACGTTTTTGCCATTCTCAACTTCAAGATACCATTCATCTGTTCCACTAGTCCTGATGCTTCAGGGCGATAGCTGCAATGCAGCTTCTGCTCAATGTCCAATGCAACACACAAGAGCTTATCCACCTCATTGTCGAAGTATCTGCCCCTATCTGATTCTAAAGAGATTGGGAATCCAAAACATGGTATTAACTCCCTAAGCAGCAGTTTTTGTGAGGCTGTCATTTCTACGTGTAGGGTAAGCTTCAATCCAATGACTGAAAACACACACAATCACCAACACATACCTCAAGCCTCCACACACAGGCATCTCAATAAAATCCATTTCCATCTTGCTAAACGGACCTCCAGCTCTCCCTATGTGGCTCAAAGTCACCATGGTCCCTTTTCCTGCATTCATCCGTTGACAGATGATGCACCTGTGACAGATAACTTCTGCAGCTTGTCTGAATTTCGGATTGAACCAATCGATTTTAAACAACCTGATCATTGCGTCTCTCCCAAGATGTGCTTGACCATGGTAAAACCTTGCAAACTGTGACAAAAGACTGTTTGGCAAAACCATTTTCCCCTCCTCTGAGACCCACAAGTCGTCAGACCTCTGAATACATTGCATTCTCTGCCAGGAACATTTTTCCTCTCTGCTAGCACGACCCTGCAGTGATCTTAACTCATTTAATGTTTTAACCACTCTTAATGCAAAGTTTAGACAGGTTTCATTTTCAGTTTCCGGTAACAATTCCCACTGATCCTTGAACGATATACAGTTCAATGCGCAAAACCTTGCGACTTGATCTGCATAGCTGTTTCCCATTGACACAAAGTCTTGCAACTTAACATGAGCATTGTATTTTACCACAGCAATTTCAAGAGGTAACTAAATCGCATGCAACAAGTCCTTAATCTTTTCGCCATTTTTCACTTGTGAACCAGAAGAGGTCATGAAACCCCTCTGTGACCACAATTGGCCAAAATCATGCACAATTCCGAATCCGTATCTGCTGTCAGTATAGATAGTGACTTTCAGGTTTTCAGCAGCATGCTTTAGTAAGGGCAATTAATTCCGCCACTTGTGCAGAGTACACTCTTTCGAGCCAGGAGACTTCTAAAATACCGGTGATTGTACACACGGCATAACCAGCTCTCAGTACTCCTAATGAGTCTCTCAAGCATGAACCATCAACAAACATAATGTAGTCATTTTCTTCTAATTGGGTATCTTTGATGTCAGGTCTTGGTTTGGTGCATAGTTCTGTTACCTCAAGACAATCATGTTCTACTTCTTCAGCATTATTAATCTCAGCATTTTCAACAGGAAGTAAAGTTGCCGGGTTCAATACAGTACATCTCTTGAGAGAAACATTAGGCAGCCCCAGAATGATTGTTTCGTACTTTGTCAGCCTAGCATTTGTCATATGCTGAGTCTTGGTTCGAGTTAACAAAATTTCAACGGAATGTGGAACCATTACTGTTAAGGAATGTCCCATCACTATGCCTTCACACTGTGTGACGCTTTGACCAACTGCTGCAACTGCGCACAAACAACCCGGTAAGGCTGCTGCGACTGTGTCCAAAGTAGCTGAAAAATATGCTACTGGGCGATTTGCACTTCCATGGACCTGTGTTAAGACAGACAAAGAACAAGCATCACGTTCATGACAAAACAGTAGAAAAGGCTTTGTGTAATCAGGCATACCTAAAGCTGGTGCCCTGCACATACACTCTCTCAACTCCATGAATGCATCCATCTCTTTCTCGGACAAAATTATGGTACCCACACTTTCTCTGTCACTGTTCCCTGCAACTCAGCTGGTAAGTCAGTCACTGTATGCATCGGGAATAGAGTTATCAAAGGGTATTCCTCATTTGCAGTATCCATTTCTAACTCTAGAAACTGGCCATCATCCCCTTCAAAATCACTGTTTGTCTGCACTTCAATTCCCTCATTAGAACAGGTAATTGAACACCTTGTTTTGCACAGTAAGTATCTTCCCAGTAGGGATACTGGACTAGAATCACAGACTACAAACTTATGCAGTCCTTGGAAGTTTCCAATCTCAACTTGAACTGAATCTGTAATCGGGTTTGTCAAATCCTGATTCGCTACTCCTACCACTCTTATGGTACGCCCTGAAACTGGCAATTTCGGAACCTCTGCACTTCTGACTGTAGAGCGTGTAGCTCCTGTGTCAACCAGGAATGAAACCTTATGTCCCATCACCTTTCCCTCTACGTAGGGACCCCTCTGGTCTACTTCTAGGGATGCTGCAAGCCTTCACTCCTCACTGTCTGAACTATCATCCGACCATTCATCGCTTATTCCATCCTTACCACACAATGGGAACTGTTGCACTATGTTATTTTGACTCATCATTTGGTCTGATCACCTGTTGCTGTCCCATTGGAGCCAATGGCATTTGCATTTGCTGTCTAGGTACCATGGAAACCTGCTGTTGTACCTGCTGTATTTGTGCTGGTTGGAGACACGGCATTTGCATTTGCTGCACGGGCAGTAACCCTGGCATCTGAATCATGTTATTCTGGAAGTTTTGATTTTGGTCCCTCATCTTTGGACGCCTCACATTTTGAAATGTACTGACATCATTGCTTTGTTGAACAACACCATCCTGCACCACCATTGGGCATTCCCGCTTCCAATGCCCTACACCCCCGCACGCGTGTTATGGTGATACCGTTTTCTTCCCCTGCACATCATTTTGAACCACAGCAGTATTCAAGTCTGGACCACGATTCACAAAACCTCGACCTCGACCTCTTGGTTGTACCTGAAACATGCCATTCCCTTGCGTTTGCTGCTGTACCATCTGCTGGATTCCATTTCCCTGCACCCCTGCCTGCGCTGCCTTAATCTGCATCACCATCACTTTCTCCTTCAACTTCCTCTGCTTCAGCTCAATCTCATCACTGCAGTATTTCGCATACTGCAACACCTCATCAATCGGCTTTGCTGGCCAACAGATCAAATGATTCTTAATCACCTGGCTAATCTCTGGTCTCAGCCCTTCAACAAACCTGAACACAAGATGATTCATGTGTTTCGGTTCTATGGTCTCGGTGCCACTGTAGTGTTTGAACGCTTTCAACAGTCTCTCATAGTAAGCATGAATCGACTCTTTGGCCTCCTGTGAGGTTCGATCGATTTTCTGCCAATCAGTCACTTTCGGCAACACTTTCTGCTTCAAAAACTCAATCACTTTATGATAATACTTCATCACCTCCTCAGATGGTGCTCCAGTCACCTTATCCCTTGCCGGTTCTTGTGTCGGCCAATCCACACCTCTCTTGCACTCAAGCCAGAAGTCGGGTGGCACAATAATCTCAAACTGGGTATTCAAGTCCTCCCAGAGACATTTTGCAAGCTTCACAAACCTGTCCGTCTGCTGGTACCACTCTATCGGTTTCTCCCTCAACCTGGGATAATCGTTTGTGAAGGACAAAGTATCACCCCTAGACCACGGTACATGGACTAGCACCCCTCCTGCTGTTTCTCTCATTGGTAGCATTTTTACTGTCCCCGTGTCCGGTGCGGCTTTAGCCTGCTTTGGTTCCGGACTATCACTTTTTTCTTTATCTCTTTTCTTGGCCCATCTGCCTTCCCATTTCTCTAAGGCTCCCCAAATTTGTGCACTTTGCAATATTTCTTTAAGATGCGCTTTCATTCCGATAGACCTCATGTGATCAAAATCTTTAGAATCGAAGTCTAATCTGTAGCTTCTTTTCAAATGTTTAGTATTCTCAATGTCTATGTCATATTTGTCTGCCAGGTTTGCCAAACTCTGGTGCACTTTGCCCACTTCTTTAGTGATTTGGGGGCACAGATATCTCAATTCTGCTTCTGTGTATGACTCTAGTCTGTACACCCCCATTGTTCCTTCCACTAGTTCTGCAGCTTCCATACCCAGTCTTACAAAGTTTAAGTATTCATCCTTCTCTGACCTCTCTGCGGTCGCTGCAGCAGTTTGTGAAGCATTGGTCTTTTCTAACCACTCATTTAATTGTTGCACGGAGAAGCCTTGCAATTAAATGTTTCCTGACTGCATCAATGGTGACTGCGTCGTATCTGTACTCAGTGTCTGAGGGGCTAGCACACTTAGCTCTGCTAGCCGCATTGCTTCTAAAGGAGCCCCAATCGGACTAAGGTCTAAAAGAAATCTGAGTCCTTCTACTGCTTGTTCTCTTGGTGTCATTGGTTGGGGAGTTCCTGTGAACCCTCCTCTTATTATCTCCTGGGTCCTCACTCCCTGATCACATGTGCCACACTTACCTTGCGCATAAAGCGGTACTGGTGGACCAACAGTAATTGGTAATGATATAGCAGCTGGTGTCTGACCTGGTCCCAAACCCCATGGAGCACTAACTCCCAAAGCTTGACTCACTGTGTCTGGTGCAGGTACTGACTGAGGTCCTGCCACTGGATTATAACCTGGAATCAGCTGTTGCTGCAGCTGGGGCAGCAATTGCGGAGTTGGCTCAATCTGCACTAACTTTGATCTCGTGTATATCGGATCAGGCAGCACCATCAGACTTTTACTTGTCTCTAGTACTGGGATGTCTGGATAGAGCCTCTGTATCGGCAGAGGTTGCAACTGTATCTGTGCGTCTGGTGCAGTGGGTACACTGACACCATTTTGTATCAAAACCGTATCACTTGTCTGCACTGTATTTGTAATTCCGTTACTCGGTGCCGGATTCTCAGGATCCGCACTAGTGCTCGGAGCAGTGTCACTTATAGCATATGGTGGCGGGCGGTCATGTAACAACTGGTTAAGAAACTCCTCATCGTCAGAATCATCCTCATCTACCGAAGATCTCTGAGTCTCTTTTGGCTTGCTAGAGCCCTTGTCTGTCTTACAGGTGGCTTTCTTTCCCTGTGTCTCATCCTTCTGCGTTATTTACGGAAACAGTTGAAGCCCTTCAACTATTCCCCTTCTCCACATTCTGCTCTCATTGTCCCATCTAGCCTCAGCCAAAGTCTTTTCTGCCCTTTTCATTCTCCTCTCAAGTCTTTGCTGTCTTTGTCGTATGGCCATTGAATCCCAGACTGCTAATTCCTCATACTGAGCTGGTCTCGGAGGCGGCTTTTGCACACTTAACATCCACCTCAAATTCTCTAAGATTCTTGTATTGAAAATTCCATGCTCTGGAAACGCTAAACATCCCTCCTTCTCTGTTAATTTGCACCACTGTTTCATCCAAAGACATGTCGCGACTCCCTTTTTCTCCATTACAATATAAGCTGGAGTACCCTCAGGCGGTGTAGGCTCCCCTTCACTCGCCCTAATATATATATCTCCCTTCAAAGCACTCCTTAGCACCTTGAAAAATGTCATTTTCTCGTCTTTTATTTGGCTTAGAATCTAATCAGAAAAGTGACTTTAATTCCCAGAACACTCTTCACCTACCTTTCTCAACCTATTGCCTTTCATGGACGGCTGCCAATCCGTGTGCGACCCCTCTTGGCAATTGACCTATCCCAGCGCGGCACCACTGACGTCACACTCACACACTGCAGCTGACAAAGTCTCGCGGCTTGTCCTCCTCACACTAGATTCACACCAAACTAATGCAATATATTGCGAGCACCTTTAACAACAATAACTCAAATTTGCCCGTTTACTACAGGAAGGGTACACAATTGCTTCAGAACTTTACAGAGATTTCACTTGAAGCCTCGGCCGCTACTCTCTCCTTCTCAGCTCCTGCATACGCAAGCAGAATTCGACCCGCAAATCCTACTCTCGACTTGTCAATGGTTTGTTCTAGTGCACTTTAGAACTTGCCAAATCTCCATCGAAGGTTTCACTCACACAATTTGACTCAAACTCGACTTGTCAACCACGCCCGATTGACCTAATTAAACCACACAAATTACAACTTAAACCCAAGTGTCTCCTACACTTGTCAATATACTCCGGAGTCTTAGACCACGACGGGTCCGTACATCACCAACCAACCACTTGGATAATTGTTTTGCACAAAGCGCCACACTCATATGAAGTACGCCAACTTCCCTACTCTCATACTGCAGAGTACGCCCACTCCTACTAAAACAACATTACCTGGCCTAAACACACAAAGTTCACAAAACACTTGCAATATGCATAAGCTTAGCAAGCGCAAATTCTATACCACACATGCTAAAACGCCGAGAACATTCCCAACTCACTTAGGCAGGCTCCGAGATTCCGGGAAAGTCATGGGGAGTTTAGAAACACATCATACCTTCAATTTGCATTATTTCGAAAAACTAAATTAAACAATGATTCCCCGTCCAAGGGCCCCAAAGGGCCAAACCGTCGCTCTGCTACCAGAACTGTTAACGCGTCCCTCTATGACTAATTTATACACTTTGGGACTCGTTTTAGGCCAATGAATCTTTTGACCCTGATTGAAGACACCTTAGGACGAGATAGCTAATCAACATGTCAATTAATACGTCAATAATATCATCAATATTTATTACCACAATGCATTTCACCTTAGTTAATGACATTTAATTAAACTCAAGACACCACCATGACCTTTCAGTCATGAATAACCACACCAGTTTAGTATGAATTTTGTGATATTTATTCCCTATTGATTACAATTCTACTAATAAGTTTATTAGTCTCAAAACCAGGAAACACAATAGCATAGTCATAATATGGCAACTCTGATAAGATTTCATCAAAGCAAGAATTACGAACATCAGAACATAACAAGGCGTGAACATAGACTATCCTTAGCAGAGAATCATTAGTATATTATTCAACAAAGCATAGATTCAGTCATTTGTCTATTTGCGTCAGTTTAGTGAACCCCCTTAACTAACCTCGAATTAGCATTGGCATGTTGGGCTTCATGCAAAACAATTTAGTAACACCAATTTGGAAAACATCTAGCTATGGTCTCTGTCAAAAGAAAAGCAGTTGGTACCTAGAAAGGAAAAGCAACCAAACAATTACAATTTCATTGTCATATAGTTACCCTCCAAGTTTGGGTCAGCACTCAGGTTCGGTCTTCGTCTTCAGGACATCAGTTGATTCGCCATCAGTCAGGAACTCAGTTTGGGTAAAAGGGGCACTTCCCTCATAAGGAGGTAAAGTGTATATGGGCAATCCAAGGACAAGGATGGTTCTAACTAAAATTACCAAGTCACTAGTCAAAGTGACAAAGTGTCTGGATCATAGCAATTCGCATCAGCATCTCCCCTAATCTCTCTCCTATCCCTCCTGTTCTGATTTACTTCCTGGTGTCAAGGGTTTATAATCCCCTTTTCGTTGTACATTCCCCTAAAATGTGATTGGACAAGGGGTTGCACCCCACTATCTTTAACCAATTAACTTTACATTAGGTAATTGAATTTGTCACCCCATAACAGTTCTCATGTATTTTATTGGTCCTTATGATTGAAGTCTTTAGAGGTAGAATGTCCGGTATGATTTCATCCTTTTGTAATTCTTTGCGCATCTTCAGTCAGTGGCTCCATTGTCTGTACCGGTTTAGGCAACCTTTTACCTAACATTAATCTACACTGTTAAATTCAGCTAGAATATTTCTACAAGGAAGATGAACTTCATGAGAACGGATCTACTATAGTTACATTCAGCTTCTAATTTGAAGGAAAAAACACGAGTTCATGTCCTTTAGCAAGTCAGCACACTGCACGCTTAGAAAAACACATTTAATATGAGAGTCAGGCAGCTAGGCCTCGACTCATGCTAACTAAGGCCTAAAAGATTTATTAGCAAACTTTAGTAACATAATCATTAATAATTAGTGTAAAACCATCCTTAAATGTAATAATTCATCAACATTAGTCATTTTAATTAGTCCCCGTATACATTGGTGGCCACTCCCCGTGGGCACATTTCAAGCGCACGTTTTAGCAAAACATATTAATAAAGTTTCTATGCAGCATTATGGTACATTAGTTCATAAACATTTCAGGTTAATATTAATTATATAAGGTACGCTCTCTTACAAGAAATACTGGTTGAAAATATAACAGCATTAGATTATGTTTTAGTGGCAAAAGGAAGGGTCAGTGCTATTGTAGGCACTGAATGCTGCACTCATCTAACACTTCTCTTAGCATTCATGAGCAAATAGATATCATATATGAAAGTGCCAAAGAGCTACACAAGATAGATAAAATACCAGATCTAAGCCCCACTTAAATCTGGACATGGCTGGGGGAAGTCGTCAGAGGCTGGGGAATATAAATATTTTAATCAATTATTGCAATCATTTTGATTTTAGTTGGTAAGTACAGCTATCAGACTGCTATTGTGCACCCTCCAATGCTTTTCTCTTGAAAAAAGGGAGTTTTAAAAACCTACTCATGCATTATCAAATACGGTTATTTCATATTGGTTTGAAACACCTGTAGCTTTAAGTATGCTTGCTATTTTTCATATTTTTTGCAGGCCCAGAAGCCAGGTACTTCAAGATTGCATATTTTCATATTTCATAAAAGTATAACCTCTCTTTAAATCGTGGCAAGGAGGTGGGATATTAGGAGAATTGTTAGACCTGTTAACATTAGGGTGGTCTTCCACCAAACATTTTGCCTTACACCTCTCATTTATGCTGATCTCATTTTTGCTGGCCTTAGGACTCACCACTGCTAACCAGTGCAAAGTACATGTGCTCACTCCTTAAAACATGTTAACATTGGCTTATCCCTATTTGACATATTTAATTTAAATGTAAGTCCATAGTAAAGTGGCACTACATGTACCCAGGGCCTGTAAACTAATGCTACTTGTGGGCCTGCAGCACTGATTGTGCCACCCACTTAAGTAGCTCTTTAAAGATGTCTCAGGTGTCTATTGCAGCCTGTGTGTACAGTTTTAAACTGCCATTTCGACTTGAGAAAATATATTTTTTACCAGGCCTAAACCTTCCCTTGTAATACATATAAGACACTCCTAGGATGGGCTCTGGACAGCCCAGAGGGCAGAGTGCAGTGTATGTGAAAGGTTGGACATGTATCTTTAGGTTTTCTATGTCCTCATAGTCAAAAACACTCAAATTTGTTTCACAGTACTGCAAAGTCTACCTCTCCCATAGGTTAACATTAGAGTTACCTCTCACCGTAACGTCAGATTTCAAATTACAATTTTGAAAATGCCACTTTTAGAAAGTTCAAATTTTTCTGCCTTGACCATTTAGTGTCCGTAACCTTTAGGTCACATGACTGGGTGTAGCTTGTGTATTCCTCCAAGACAGTCACGCACAATAGAAAGCTTAGGTGTATCTGGATGGGCCATTACTGGCAGGATAGGAAGGTGGAGCAGGGCGCATCCTTACATGTATTTAATTAGACTGTGTCCTGCCTCCACACAAATGTCTGTATACTCCCTTTAGTTAGTCTGGAACCGGGGCAGGCAAGGCAGGAAGCCTCTGTGCTTCAAAGAGAATTTCTAGATGCTTCTCCCACCTTTCAGAGGGAGGGCACCATATATAAATATTGGACATCAGACACCACCTCTTCAGTACATTTCTGGACATTTGGATACTCTGCCAAAACGAAGGAGTGTTGTGCTACTGAAAGGATTACTGCTCTGAAGGAACTGTTGTCTCGCTGTGCTGACCTGCTGCCCGCTGCCTTGTTGCCTAGGTGAATGACTCCAAGGGCTAGTTGCTGGCCTCCTGACTACAGACCCAGGGACAGGAGGCTATAACAATCTTGAACCTGGCACCTGGACTCTAGCCATCTGTGAGTTCTACCCTGCCAAGTGGTGCTATACTAGCCTAGACCCTTGGAAGTAGGCCTCAAGGTGCTCTGCCAGCCCATCTGTGGGCCCAGCAGAACCGACTAATCTCCTTTGCTGCCTGGCACAATCCCAAGCAGAACTGATGCATTGCCTCTGCTACAAGGGTCTCCCGAAGCAAATCTGCAAATCGGATTATTTGTGAATGCAAACAAGCTTTGTACATCTAGCCCTTGGTGCCAATCAACAGTGGGAACTAGAAGGAGGCTGACATTACTCAACTCCACAAAATAAGGACCACCTCTTCCATCCCCAAACTCTGCCCCACCATCCCCTGTTGATATGCACTCAATCACTGTCCTCGCTCATAGCCATTCAGTGGTTTAGTGTGACTCATTAGGGAAGTTGTTGGATTCAAATCATTCCTGCAATTCCCGAGGGTACAGGTTAGTAGCCTTACAGGAAACCTTTTCTTGAATACTAATTTGGCGCCATGATCAATTGGAAGACACTGGGAAGCAATCCTGTGGTTCTCAATAGAAGGATTGATAAAAGATGTTTCAGTTCCACTTTTTTTTACTTCCTTTCTCCTTCTTACCTGGCACAACTGTAGACAACGAAGGCAGTAGAGTGTTCCCTATTTTGTGTACAGGGTATACACACCATATCTAAACTCACACTTTCATGTCTGCCTCTATTCTTTGATGCACTTGTTGGGAAAAGTAAAAACATTCACCCACAAAAAAAAATTGAAACCAATATGCACAGCCTCCAAAAAAGCTTGACACGATCAAGTTAAGGTCACAGTAAGGTGGTTTGTGAAGATACTATGACTACACCCTCAGAGGTTAAGCTACTGAGGGAAGACTCTTAATCCAGAGAAATTGCCATGGAAAGAAGCTTTCAGCAATCCAGAGCAATATTGACTGTACAGATATGGTCATGATGTTGGACACAACTTGTGGTTCCTAAGACAAAAAACTAAAGATCTGGAATTCAGGAGCAGAAGTAATACTGTGCACATCCTAGAAGGCCTAGAACAGATTGCCAGGTCCTGTCCACCTGCATACCGGAACTGATGCAACAAACCTTCAATCAACCACTTGAATGCAAGAGGATACGCAGGATTCACTCAAGAATGCAACAAGACAGTAATATTCACACCAGACCAGTTGTGGCCCGCTTCTTACATCACCAACAAGACTGCCTACTGGTTAAAACGTAGAGGAAACAGAATGGCCCACTTCTACCCTGGTCACTAGGCGTAGTCTTTTCCCAAGATAGTGCTGAAAAGGAAGGCGTTATCGGCTCTCTGCTCCATCCTTTAAAAAATGAGACATTCAATATGGCTTGCTAGAACTGCCATGGATGCATTTGATTATAGATGGCAAAAACAAGAAATACGTGCAACCCAAAGACTTGGAGTGTTTTCTGGAAACAGTGGAATCACATGCCATAGATCCCTCCATTCCTCAATCTGCATGAGAGACACGGCCTCTCGAGGCAGCAGAAACAGAAACCTTCATGGGGACTGACAGACAAAGAAGGTAGCCAATTAGCGACAAGACAAAGTAATGGGTGCCCAAAGACAGAACAGGTATGGAACATTCTCAGAGCGATAGAAACAAATCCTGATCTCTACTGAATAGCTGAAATGCAGGTGCCCACTTCCCTACAAGATGTTAGATCCAATGTTGCCGGCTGGAGGGATATTTATGGACAATTCCTGAACTTCGCATTGAGACAATTTGAAACATTTAATGCATACATATATCAGCAGACAGGCACCAGATTACAGCTGCTTTCACCATCACTGGTACGGTACATGCAACGGAGAGAAATAAAAGTTCAATATTTTGATCTACCAGGTACACATTGCGCATCTCCTTAACTCTGGGCAGATCAAAGCACTCCTACTAGATATATATGTTCTCTAAAGGATATTAATTGGGACCTGACACACCCTTACCCATCAGTTCTTCTCTTTCTGCTATAACGCACAAACTCACATGTTGACTACCCTTGCTGCTTTTCTTCCACGATTTCCTTTTCTTCTCCATCTCCTTCCAACCCTCACTTAACCCTTGCTTTCCTTTTATCTTCTCTTGAACCCAACCCCACAGGGGAGGCACACCGGAAAAGATTGCCTTAGCCCTCAAAGAGTGTTTGCTTAGTACCTACTGCCCACCCCCAATTGAACAAAAGGAAAACAGGCAAATGTCTCTTACTCTTCTCTATAAAGAGTTAGGCTCATCTAGGTTTAGTGTTATGAGTCAGACAGTCCTCTCAGAGGTACTCTTATCTGTAAGGGTTATCTGTAGCTGTGCAAACTCTTAGCCTGATCTCTGAAAAGCAGTAGGAACAAACACCAATAAGTATTTAGAATTATTGGTTATTTATTTTGTACAATCAGCACACACACTGTACATCAAATTGATGAGTGCTTTATAAATAATTATTACAGCACTCTTAAAATAAAACAAGATCGATATTAAAAAACGCAAAGCATCTAATATCACCCATCCCTACTATCTCTAAGGATTAGTCTATCCTCTACCGAACCTTTATATCTCTATGATTTTCACCCTCCATATTATGATACTGGCGGAATAATTGGCACTTTCTCTTACTCTTTTATGCCATGTAATATCCCTCCATAATTCCAAGAAGCTCTCAGATTTGCACTGACCAAATTTGAGAGCAACCAGTATTCATGTCTGCCCCTTCAAAATTCCTAGGTCTCTTTAAACCTTCCTAGGTCTCTTTAAACCTTCCTAGGTCTCTTTAAACCTTTTCCCCAATGATTCTTGTTAGAAATGGGGTCTTTGGTTGACAGTCAGGTTACCCCCTGTTCAAGCAAGGACCCTCACTCTAGTTAGGATAAAAGAGAATCACCCTCAGCTAACCCCTGCTTACCCCCTTGGTAGCTTGGCAGAGCAGTAGGCTTAACCTCAGAGTGCTGGGCGTAAAGTATTTGTACCAACACACACAGTAACTTAATGAAAACACTACAAAATGACACAACACCAGTTTAGAAAAATAGGAAATATTTATCTAGACAAAACAAGACCAAAACGACACAAATCCAACATACACAAGTCAAGTTATGATTTTTTAAAGGTTTAAAATAAAAAGAGTCTTTAGGTAGTTGTAACACCACACTAGCGCTGCTAGCGTGAAAATGTACCTGGTTTGCGGCAAAAATAACCCCGCACGGGCGGTGTGCGTCGAAAATAACCCTGCACGGGTATATGCGTCGAAAACAGCTCGGCACGGCGAGGCGCGTCGAAAAAGCCAGCCACGCGACGGTCCGAAAGTCCCGCGGCGCTGGTTGCGATCTCTCAGCCTTCGTCAGCGATGCTGCGCGTCGTTTCTCCTGCTCCGGGCGTCGATTCTCCGGTCGCGTTTCCTGCGGCGTCGTTTCTCAGCTGCGGAGCCGGCGTTGCGTCGTTTTCTCAGCCGCGATCGGATTCGCGTCGATCTTTTCTCCGCACGGCGCTCGGTGCGTGTATTTTTGTCCTTAGGCTGCCAGCCTCTCCTTTCAGGGTCCCAGGAACTGGAAGGGCACCACAGAGCAGAGTAGGGGTCTCTCCAGAGACTCCAGGTGCTGGCAGGAAGAAGTCTTTGCTATCCCTGAGACTTCAACAACAGGAGGCAAGCTCTACATCAAGCCCTTGGAGATTTCTTCTTCAAGATGGAAGGCACACAAAGTCCAGTCTTTGCCCTCTTACTCAGGCAGAAGCAGCACTGCAGGAAAGCTCCACAAAGCACAGTCACAGGCAGGGCAGCACTTGTTCCTCAGCGATCAGCTCTTCTCCAGGCAGAGGTTCCTCTTGATTCCAGAAGTGTTTCTCAAGTTTGTAAGTTTGGGTGCCCTTCTTATACCCATTTTAGTCTTTGAAGTCACCTTCCTTCAAAGGGGACTCACACCTTCTTGTGAAATCCTGCCTTGCCCAGGCAAGGCCTCAGACACACACCAGGGGGCTGGAGACAGCATTGTCAGAGGCAGGCACAGTCCTTTCAGATGAGAGTGACCACTCCACCCCTCCCTCCTAGCAGAGATGGCTAATCAGGAAATGCAGATCACACCCCAGCTCCCTTTGTGTCACTGTCTGGTGTGAGGTGAAAAACAACCCAACTGTCAAACTGACCCAGACAGGGAATCCACAAACAAGGCAGAGTCACAGAATGGTTTAAGCAAGAAAATGCTCACTTTCTAAAAGTGGCATTTCCAAGCTCACAATCTTAAAATCAACTTTACTAAAAGATGTATTTTTAAATTGTGAGTTCAGGGATCCCAAACTCCACATGTCCATCTACTCTCTAGGGGAATCTACACTTTAATCATATTTAAAGGTAGCCCCCATATTATCCTATGAGAGAGAGACAGACCTTGCAACAGTGAAAACGAAATTGGCAGTATTTCACTGTCAGGACATATAAACCACATTACTATATGTCCTACCTTATCCATACACTGCACCCTGCCCTTGGGGCTACCTAGGGCATACCTTAGGGGTGCCTTACATGTAAGGAAAGGGAAGGTTTAGGCCTGGCAAGTGGGTACACTTGCCAAGTCGAATTTACAGTGTAAAAATACACATACAGACACTGCAGTGGCAGGTCTGAGACATGATTACAGAGCTACTTATGTGGGTGGCACAACCAGTGCTGCAGGCCCACTAGTAGCATTTGATTTACAGGCCCTGGCACCTCTAGTGCACCTTACTAGGGACTTACTAGTAAATCAAATATGCCAATCATGGATAAACCACTTACATTCAATTTAAACAGGAGAGCATATGCACTTTAGCACTGGTTAGCAGTGGTAAAGTGCTCAGAGTTGAAAAGCCAACAGCAACATGTCAGAAAAATATAGGAGGCAGGAGGCAAAAAAGTCTGGGGATGACCCTGCATAAGCAAAAGTCCAACACGACCCCCTACCAGCCTAAAGCCAGGGGAGAACAATCAATACCTTGATGTACTTCCCTGATTGGGGCGATAGAACAGGGACCCAGGCCCACAACAGCAGGGGCATGTTCCAGTTCTACGCCTTCCTGACTCCAGTTGGATCCCTCTGTCCATACTCTCAGGGCCCACTAAGCTAACCCATGGGGAACCCTTCTCCACATCTACAGATACCATCTGTGCAACACCTAACTTTACTTTGCTCACAGATGTATTGCAATGGGCAGATAGTACCACCAGGGCCAACACAGTGGTGTTGCCCACTCCACCCCCGGGGTGTGACTCTCGTCCTCCCCCCCCCAGGGGCAACTCTGTCCACCAGGACAGCAAGCCACAGTGGCCCCAGACAACTGTCAGGGATGAGAGCCCGACCTCAGGCCTCTCTAACCACTGTGACTGTGGAGAGTGGGGGGTGGTAGCCCCAGGTGCCTGGCACCCTTTGACCACTCTCTCTTCCACCAGGTCAGGGATGTTAACCTGACCCTGGTCCTCCCCTCTGGGGCTCTGTACCCTCCCCGCAGAAGCGGCACCCCCAGAGTCAAAAACTGTCAGGGTGCTTGTAGAAGCAGTCCTGCACAATTCTTCCATCAGTGCAGGGATGTTAACCTGCAACTGATCCTCCAACCTGGGGTCTGTACCTTCAGGTTGGACCAGGGCCAGGGGTGAGGCTTCCCTCCCCCTGCCCTCTCTTCTGGGGTCCTGAACCACCCAACTAGGAGCGGCCCCCCCAGAAGACAACATGGTAGGGGCACTGTTAGCAGTAGCCCCTTCCTCCAGGTCAGGGGGGACACCCTTAACCTGGCCTCCCAATCCAGGGCCTGTACCCACAGACTGGATCACTGCCTGGCAAACCAGGACTTCTTGGGGGGCATACCTACCCCCTACCAGGTCAGAGTTTACCCTCTGAACCTGGTCATCCAACCCAGGGTCACCACCCTGCGGTTGAACCACTGCCTGGCACACCAGGACTTCCTTGGGAGCACACTTACCCCCCATCAGGTCAGAGTTTACCCCCTGAACCTGATCATTCAACCCAGAGTCACCACCCTGCGGTTGAACCACTGCCTGGCACACCAGGACTTCCTTGGGAGCACACTTACCCCCCATCAGGTCAGAGTTTACCCCCTGAACCTGATCATTCAACCCAGAGTCACCACCCTGCGGTTGAACCACTGCCTGGCACACCAGGACTTCCTTGGGAGCACACTTACCCCCCATCAGGTCAGAGTTTACCCCCTGAACCTGATCATTCAACCCAGGGTCACCACCCTGCGGTTGAACCATTGCCTGGCACACCAGGACTTCCAGGGGGGCACACTTACCCCCCTCAAGGGACACACTGTCCCAAAGGGCCACACAAGAGTCTGGCTGGCGCAGGTCCCCTGACCTCTGCCCATCTGACAGAGTCTGGATTCCCCCCAACCCAGAAATGGTCTCACCAAGGTCATTCATGGGGGGCTCTGCTCTCAGAGCTGACCCCTGACCCTCCAGGTTCTCCACTGGGGTCCGCAACCCCCTCTCAACCCTCTGTCTGGACTTCTGCAACCCCTCACTAGGAGTGGTACTGCCAGACACCAGAACTGGTGGGACGCTGGCTACAGCCGCCCCCCCAAGTTCTCCTGACACTGTGGGGTCTCCCTCAACAGATGGCCCTATGGTACAGGCTAGGCTCCCCTCCTGGGGTTCCCGCAGGGAACCCTCCAGGACCTGGGACCGGATCTCGGGCACCTTGGGCCTCAACCCATCCCCATTCCCTCTCCTCTGAGACTGGACATGGGGTCCCTCACCCATCCCACTACACTGGGACCTACCTGGGACACTACAATCCTTCCCTACCTCACCTGGTTGGGAACTACCTAGACCACTCCTCTCAGGAGCACCCCCCAATGCCTCTTCAGACTCTCTGGTACTCACCCAGAAGTCTGCCTCCATTGTAAGCTCCCTGGGGTCAGAGAACTCACACTCCACCTGGTGTTGGCATAGCTCTGGAAAATAAGGACTAGACATATGCTCTCCAGCAATTACATCACTCAGCCCCTCACATGAATTAACCAAAGTACCCTTCACCCAACCATCCAGTGACTCTGCTTTGAAAAAGCACCCCACATCACCCTCCTGAGACTGGTGAAACAGTACCTGACTGTCCCTGACACTCAACCCACACTCTTCTGGGATGTTTTCACACTCCATAACCAGGACTTCTACCTGGGGGGAACCCCTCTCCCTGTCACTCTCAACTAGAGTCAGTAGAGTGTCCCTCCCACCAGTAGGAATATGACTCCCCATGCCAGTTCCCCAATCCACCTCAGGGACCCTGTGCATCACTGGAGCTACCTCATACCCCTGAACCTCCTGGCGTGTGTTAACTCCCTCCTTCAAGTAGGGCACCACCTCTCTGGGCATGTGCACTTCTGCAGCATCACTGGATATACAATTGTTGCTGCCACCATTCCAGCTGGACTCAGCCCTCATGACTTCCAGCTCTTTCAATTTAAGCTCGTAAGCATAAATCATTTTTTTAATCTCTAAGGGCCGTATTTATACTCCGTTTGCGCCGAATTTGCGTCGTTTTTTTCGACGCAAATTCGACGCTAAACTAACGCCAACTAACGCCATATTTATACTATGGCGTTAGAGGCGAATAGCGCCAAAGTTCCCGGAATGTGCGTCATTTTTTAGCGTGAACCCCTTCCTTGCGTTAATGATATGCAAGGGAGGCGTTCCCGTCTAAAAAATGACTCCCAGGCCTTTACGTGGTATTTATACTCCCGGGCAAAAGAGACGCCCGGGAGTGGGCGTGGCTAAAAACGGCGCATTTGCGCCGCTTTTTAACGCCTGGGTCAGGCATGGCGTTAAGGGACAAGTGGGCTCAAAATGAGCCCAGAGTGCCCTCCCCTGCTCCCAGGGACCCCCCCTGCCACCCTTGGCCACCCCAGGAGGACACCCAAGGCTGGAGGGACCCACCCCAGGGACATTCAGGTAAGTATTTTTTTATTTTTTTTTAATAATTTTTTTTGGCATAGGGGGGCCTGATTTGTGCCCCCCTACATGCCACAATGCCCAATGACCATGCCCAGGGGACAGAAGTCCCCTGGGCATGGCCATTGGGCAAGGGGGCATGACTCCTATCTTTACAATGATAGGAGTCATGTTGATGGGGGATGGGCGTCGAAAATAAATGGCGCAAGTCGGGTTACGACGATTTTTTCGACGTAACCTGACTTGCCCCATTTTAAGACGCCCATGCGCCATTTTCCCCCTACGCCGGCGCTGCCTGGTGTACGTGGTTTTTCTCGCGCACACCAGGCAGCGCCGGTCTGCTTGCGCCGGCTAACGCCATTCAATAAATACGGCGCCCGCATGGCGCTTCAGAATGGTGTTAGCCGGCGCAAAACTTTTTGACGCTAAACTGCGTTAGCGCAGTTTAGCGTCAAAAAGTATAAATATGGGCCTAAGTTCCTCCTCCTTTCTTCCAGGACTAAGGCTCTCTTCTCCTCAGCCCTCTTAAGCCCTGCATCTAGCTCTTCCAGACTCCGGATTCGAGCTAGGAGCCAATCATCTCTTTCTGTTCCCTCCTCAGGGCCACTGCCCTCCTCTTTGGAGTAGTCCTCCTCCTCAGAGTAGTTATCCTCCTCAGACTCATTTGGTGGTGTTGCCTGACAACGTTTCAATTCATACTGAAACAGGGCTGACTCAAGATCCTCCCTTCTGGATTTCTTGTTCACAGCCAGTCCCCTTTCCATGCAGAATGCTTTAAGCTGCCACTTTTTATACATAAATAGGTGCCAGAAATTGACTTCCATTCTGCAAAGGCTTCACAACCAAAAAACAAAGTCCAAAAATATTAGCAATACTTCCAGGAGGACATCAGAGAACAAAAAGCAGAATCACAAGACAAGTAGTATGTGGTCACGTAGTGGTCTGAGCTCAAAACAGTAGTGTACACTTAATCACTGTATGTCAAGTACAAATACAAGTCCAAATCCCGACCGCTGGTCACCAATGTTAGAAATGGGGTCTTTGGTTGACAGTCAGGTTACCCCCTGTTCAAGCAAGGACCCTCACTCTAGTTAGGATAAAAGAGAATCACCCTCAGCTAACCCCTGCTTACCCCCTTGGTAGCTTGGCAGAGCAGTAGGCTTAACCTCAGAGTGCTGGGCGTAAAGTATTTGTACCAACACACACAGTAACTTAATGAAAACACTACAAAATGACACAACACCAGTTTAGAAAAATAGGAAATATTTATCTAGACAAAACAAGACCAAAACGACAAAAATCCAACATACACAAGTCAAGTTATGATTTTTTAAAGGTTTAAAATAAAAAGAGTCTTTAGGTAGTTGTAACACCACACTAGCGCTGCTAGCGTGAAAATGTACCTGGTTTGCGGCAAAAATAACCCCGCACGGGCGGTGTGCGTCGAAAATAACCCTGCACGGGTATATGCGTCGAAAACAGCTCGGCACGGCGAGGCGCGTCGAAAAAGCCAGCCACGCGACGGTCCGAAAGTCCCGCGGCGCTGGTTGCGATCTCTCAGCCTTCGTCAGCGATGCTGCGCGTCGTTTCTCCTGCTCCGGGCGTCGATTCTCCGGTCGCGTTTCCTGCGGCGTCGTTTCTCAGCTGCGGAGCCGGCGTCGCGTCGTTTTCTCAGCCGCGATCGGATTCGCGTCGATCTTTTCTCCGCACGGCGCTCGGTGCGTGTATTTTTGTCCTTAGGCTGCCAGCCTCTCCTTTCAGGGTCCCAGGAACTGGAAGGGCACCACAGAGCAGAGTAGGGGTCTCTCCAGAGACTCCAGGTGCTGGCAGGAAGAAGTCTTTGCTATCCCTGAGACTTCAACAACAGGAGGCAAGCTCTACATCAAGCCCTTGGAGATTTCTTCTTCAAGATGGAAGGCACACAAAGTCCAGTCTTTGCCCTCTTACTCAGGCAGAAGCAGCACTGCAGGAAAGCTCCACAAAGCACAGTCACAGGCAGGGCAGCACTTGTTCCTCAGCGATCAGCTCTTCTCCAGGCAGAGGTTCCTCTTGATTCCAGAAGTGTTTCTCAAGTTTGTAAGTTTGGGTGCCCTTCTTATACCCATTTTAGTCTTTGAAGTCACCTTCCTTCAAAGGGGACTCACACCTTCTTGTGAAATCCTGCCTTGCCCAGGCAAGGCCTCAGACACACACCAGGGGGCTGGAGACAGCATTGTCAGAGGCAGGCACAGTCCTTTCAGATGAGAGTGACCACTCCACCCCTCCCTCCTAGCAGAGATGGCTAATCAGGAAATGCAGATCACACCCCAGCTCCCTTTGTGTCACTGTCTGGTGTGAGGTGAAAAACAACCCAACTGTCAAACTGACCCAGACAGGGAATCCACAAACAAGGCAGAGTCACAGAATGGTTTAAGCAAGAAAATGCTCACTTTCTAAAAGTGGCATTTCCAAACTCACAATCTTAAAATCAACTTTACTAAAAGATGTATTTTTAAATTGTGAGTTCAGGGATCCCAAACTCCACATGTCCATCTACTCTCTAGGGGAATCTACACTTTAATCATATTTAAAGGTAGCCCCCATATTATCCTATGAGAGAGAGACAGACCTTGCAACAGTGAAAACGAAATTGGCAGTATTTCACTGTCAGGACATATAAACCACATTACTATATGTCCTACCTTATCCATACACTGCACCCTGCCCTTGGGGCTACCTAGGGCATACCTTAGGGGTGCCTTACATGTAAGGAAAGGGAAGGTTTAGGCCTGGCAAGTGGGTACACTTGCCAAGTCGAATTTACAGTGTAAAAATACACATACAGACACTGCAGTGGCAGGTCTGAGACATGATTACAGAGCTACTTATGTGGGTGGCACAACCAGTGCTGCAGGCCCACTAGTAGCATTTGATTTACAGGCCCTGGCACCTCTAGTGCACCTTACTAGGGACTTACTAGTAAATCAAATATGCCAATCATGGATAAACCACTTACATTCAATTTAAACAGGAGAGCATATGCACTTTAGCACTGGTTAGCAGTGGTAAAGTGCTCAGAGTTGAAAAGCCAACAGCAACATGTCAGAAAAATATAGGAGGCAGGAGGCAAAAAAGTCTGGGGATGACCCTGCATAAGCAAAAGTCCAACAATTCTCTTTAGAGAAGGGAGGGAGAATGAGTAACTGTAAAGCATCTTGTACCTGCATCACTGTGTGAACAATGCCTTGGTTTGAGACATATCAGGAAAGGAAGCATATGTATCAAACACACGGATTCCACATTAGGTCTGTGTTTGACCAAACAATCTTGCAGGGTTGTTTATTGCAAATGTAAGTCTCCAAACATCAGAATGGACGTTTTTCTCCTTGCTGCATTTCTATTATTTTTGCTAGTGTGGCTAAAGTCAGCTTGTTTCTAGTGGTGGTCTAATGGTGGTCTTGTACAATCTGTTAGCTGATACTGCTTTCAGAATATTTGTTTCCTAGTCCATAGGCCTTTCACATATCCATTCTAAAGGCTTGGAGCAGTCATATTTATTATAAAATTAGACATGATTTGTATGTAACATGCACGTCACCATAAATAGCCTAATGCACACCTTACTCCTGTCTTGTGCATCGATCAACAGGTACCCAGTCTTGTATGCTTTATTTATACTTAATAATGACACACGGGCTGTTATTAAGACATTGTAAGTCATCTAATATCTAACTGCAATGTTCACTACATGCATGTTACATGAAAATAGAAAGGCTTCTTGAGCATAAAAAATATCTAATTGGAATTGTATTAGTAGTCAGTGCTTCGGACCACTTTGCAGTAAGTAGACAATAATCCCTGGTGCAATTATTTAAACAAACAGTTAGAGTCAAATGGCAATTTTAATGTAAAATATGAAATGCAAAGTAAACAACGAAGTGGGTGCCAGTGAAAACCATGCTTGGTGCTCTCTCAAGTATGATACACACGTGTAATGAAGGTGATCAATGTGCATATCAAGCAACAAAGAACAGTATGGCCCATTATATTCAATGTACGATAGTATGGGTTCACGCAACAGTCAACAGCGTTTTGATCCTATAGTATATGCAGGGTCATCATGAGGTCTCCAAAATAATTATGGAGCCAGATGAAGAGCTGGAAAATTATATAAACCCGAACTCAGAATCAACCGAAAAAGCATACTGTTATAAAAATGATTAAACACTGTATAGTACTCACTTCCAGGAGGATGAAAAGGTTAAGAAGCGATACAGAAAGCATTAGAAAATGAGTGGATATAAGGAAAGAGACGTTGTGAAAGGAAGCGTGATGTGGCTCACCAAGAACGAAGAGTATACCTGCTGCACTGGTAGTGGGGCAGGTCTCATTGCTTCTGTTTGTTTGCTGTCTTTCTATTGATTGCCTTGTGATTGAGGTACTACTTTTATTTTTACTTGTTTCCTGTCGTCCTTGTTGAACCTCTTGCCTTATGTAGCTGTCTTTTACCATGACACACACACTTCAAAGAAGCCCTTTTCTCCTTTGAAAAGTATGTTTATTGTGACAACAGATGTTATCTGCTTCCAGATGTATATTCACTAACACATGGAGATGAGTGCAATTGCTTTCTTTAAAGGATTGGATTTTTTGGTAAGTGGTATTTTGTTCATATATACATGTGGAAAGATTTTTTTTTTAAACTTTTTATTTTATTTTCCATCATTAAATACAGAAGTAAAACATTTCAACAGATCCTTAGAAAAAGAAAGATCACTGCGATTTATTTGTAACTGGCATAAACATAAACACACATGGGAAGATTAGAAGAGTTGCTCAGAATCTCAGGGCAGTTGTGCTGAGGCCTAACAAGCATTGGCAAAGCCAATAGATCTCGCATTTGAGACTATTGGCTCTACCATTGCCTTTTGCTCATGCTGTACAGCATGGGCATTGCTGACTTTGGCAATGATTTGTAGCCACGATGTATAGCAGGGTGGCTGCTGTGCAGCAAGCTGAAAATAATAATGAAAAAAGGACAGCTGCATCCAGCGCTAATGAACTTTAAAAATAAAAAGCACATTAGTCATGGCTATGTTGCAATGCTTTTTAATAGTTGTTGTAGCCACACTGCATAGCATCTGCGCTGCTGTTCAGCATGGCTACTAAGTATTGCGAAAGCCAATAGCTGTCATAGGGCAGACCTATTGGCTTTGCCAATGGATGTTAGAAATGTATTTGAGGACTATTCAGCGGTCTGTGGGTGGCGTATGTCCTGACGTCCTTGTTGTTACGCTAAGCCCCTATTGGTACTGGACTAGTAGCACCCGAGGATGGGCTGTCACAGTGAACGCCAACCACTGAATGCTTGTTCCTGCAGCTGCGGCAGTTTCTGCGTAGAGCACCCGGGCCTGGCCTTCTACATTCCATTTTGCCCAGCGTTATCATAGAATGGTGAGGCTGCCGAAGGAAATATTCATACCTTTGTGCATCAGCTCACTGTTCTAGTGAGAGATAGGCGATTTGACGAGGATCAATCTCAGTGCACCACTTCAAGAAACATCACCCTGTATAGCTTTCCAAAATATGTTGCAAATCACTGAAAACCCTGCACCATAATTAACACTACCTGCAGCAGAGGTTGTGTTGTGCACCTCTTCTGAAACTAAGGCGATACCACCAAGGGACAAAGGTGAATTGTAACATTTTTGGTACACTTTTTGGATGTACATAAACAATATGTGCTACTGCTGGCAGGCAGTATGGCTCAAAGAGTTGAACATTCACCATAGACACATGCAAGTTTGAATTTGACATAGCCACTTCAGGCTTCCATGATACATCCTTCCAAGACATTTGAACCTGGTACCATTACATTAGAAAATCTCATTTACACATCAGGGCCGAGAGAGTGCTGCACGTGCGGTCACGCGGTAGAGGCGGCCATCTTCTTTTCCCCACACGCTTCGTGGTGATACCGCTCCATGCTCTATTACTTCACCACTTTCCCTCAGAGGCAAACATGCAAGAGCAAACCTCCGTAGCTGCGTTGATCGATGCAGTGAGGAGCGATAAGGATTATATATGTGTGTTAGACAAGGTTACCAAAGGTGTAGCAGGGATATTTGCTAGGACATAACATTGTCAATCTTAATGGCTCTGTGTGCTCGCCTTGCTGTCTGCACAACCGCTTATTGGCTCCAGCTTTACGTTTCTTATCGTTAGTCATTGTTTAAAGGCTGAGCCTTAATTCAGTTCAAGTTTCTTGCAGCTTGTGATTATATAAAGTAATTTGTTATTTTTAAGACCAAAAAGCCTGTTCTTTGTAGCCTGATCAGTTTTTATTTATCACTGCATCAGGTGGCACGTGATAGTAGATTAGCAGAATAAAGTCACCTCAGGCTAGAATCCTCATAATCCCCTACCATTATGTGTAATCAAAAATTTGTAGCGGGACAAATGCTACATAACCATAAATACAGATTCTCTAGTACATTTTGAAAAGAACAGCATGTATAGCTTTCCTCCATACCCAATTTCTAATCCTTTCTATTTTAATTTTACATTATCAAACTAACCATAGTTGGTACACGATAGAAAAAAACTTTTACCTCATGCCTGTATTGTCGTCTGGGATTATCACAGGATTTTGATCAAATTATAAACACTATGGTGCATATTTATCCGTGGCTTGCGCATAGCTAACTCCATATTAATATTTTGACGCTAGACCAGTCTAGCGTCAAAATCTAGGGGTTAGCGTCATATTGTGGATGCGGCAAACTACCTTGCGCTAATGAGATGCAAGGTAGGTGTTCCCGTCCACAATATCACGCTTACCCCCTACTGCTTTATTTATACTGCGGCGCAAAAACGACACACATGGAATAGGCGGACCAAAATAATGGCATTAAGCCTGCTTAGCGCCATTATTTAACGCCTGGGTCTGACCAGGTGTTAGGAGACCAGTGGACCCATTTCCATGGTTAAACACCATGGAATGGGCCCACAGATGCCCACCCCAAACCCCAGGAACACCCCCACCCACACCAGAGGGACGCCATAGGATGGGGGACCCCAATCTTGGGTAACAGTAAGTTGATTTATTTTTCTGTGCCATGGGGCCCCCTGCCTGGCACTGGGTATTATGGCATTGCCAAGAGGACACTGGTCCCCTGGGCTGGCCATTGGGGTGCTGGGCATGACTCCTGTCTTTACTAAAACAGGAGTCATGTTTGGGTAATAGTGCGTCAGAAAATGACGTTAGGCTGGTTAGCAGCATATTTATTGCAGCTAACCAGCCTAGCGTCATTTCTGGCACACTAGCACCTTTTCCCCTACCGCCATCCACCCTCTGGCTAGCGTGTTTTCTTTAGACGCTAGCCTGTCCTTTGGGCCACCATGCGCCATTCCATAAATATGGCTCCCGGCTGGCGCTATGGAATGGCGCTTGTAGGTGCTATGGATTTTGATACAAAACTGCATTAGCACAGTTTTGCGGCAAAATCCATAAATATGGGCCCAGAGGCCTCCTTTACGAGGTTTTGGTGCAGAGCAGCATCACAAGGAATCTTGCTCTGCTGCCCTGCCTCAAAAGAGAAGGGAAGGAATGTGCCGTATCTAAAAGATATGGCGCATTCCTGTCCTTTTCCCCTGTGCTGGCGCTTAATGGGCTGCCTATTGCCTACGCAGGCACCCTTGCTTCATGGTGCAAGAGTGTCTGCGTTGCAGGGATTATTGATACACTTTCCTGCACAAAAACAATCACAAGAGGCATTTTTTTCTATGTGTGCTGCAGCAATTTTCCCTTTGTACTGCATGGCTTCTCTTTACTTGCCATGTTCGTGTATGCCATTTTGTCAAATCTGTGTGTTTGTTTGTAATGGTTGATTAATGTTCATATTCTGCCCCTTGTATGCACCTTCTACTAGGAGTTTTAGGAAAATGTTTAGGTTGCTTGTGTAGCCCAAATACATTTTTATTGAGTTTAATGATTTTTCATCTATATTTTCTACTATTGTGTTGGAGTCTGGTAAATGTATGTAATACTATTCATTTTAATTGATTCTTTGCCCTGGCCTCCTGATGCTCTCCAAAGACTCCTGGTGACCCTGATTGACCTTTATGATTTTCCCAATTTTCTGATAATTTACTACATAGTTCCCTGGTGTGTGTGGAATGTGGTGTTGTGTGCAGGCCACAGATGCTAATTTTCCAGACTTCTATGCCATTTTCTCTGTTTCCTTGTTGCTCCTCTGGAGTCATAGGAACCTTGGTTGACCCCCAGATATTTCTATTTTACTGATTTTATTTTCTACGTTGTTTCTATTGTGGTTGGAGTTTGGTGGTAGTCTGCAAACCCTTGGTATTTGTTTTTTAATTTTAATCAATGTTTGCCAGTTTCCCTGATGCTCTCGCTTGGGTCAGTGGGGCTGTAGGCATTCCCAGATATTCTTATTGATTTTAACAACATTTTTGTCGGAATTTTATGCTTTCGTGTTTGATGCCTGGTGGTAGTCTGTAGGCATTTGATATATTATTAAATTGTAAGAAATTTGTGCTGGTCTTCCTAATGCTTTCAGAGGGGTTCAGACTTCCAGAACGTCCACCAGATGTTAACAATAAAAGTTCCCATAGTTTGGGGATGGTGGAAATGGTCCTTTCTGTAGGGTCACCTCCAAATGTTTTTGACTTTTTCCTTCCACTTTTTGCTGAATTAATTTTTGTTTGCCTTAGGACTCTTTGTACTTTACCACTGCTAGCCAGTGCTAAAGTGCTCATGCTCTATCCCTAAAACACGGTTTGAGTGGCATCTACCTAATTGGCATATTTCATTTATTTATAAGTCCCTAGTAAAAAGCATTATGTGTGACTAGGTAGTATATTTAATGCTTTTAGTGGGCCTGCAGCACTGATTATGCCACCAACTTAACTAGCCCTTTACTCGTGCCTCATACCTGCCATTGCATAGCCTGTGTGTACAGTTTAAACTGCAATCTCAACCTGGCAAAATAACCCTTTTGCCGGGCCCAAACCTTCCTTTTAAAAACATATGTCATCCCCAAGGTAGGTCATAGACAGCCCCAAGGGCACGGTGCGGTGTATTTAAAAGGTTGGACATGTACTTTCCAGTTTTATATGTCCTGGTAGTGAAAAACTCTTAAATTCATTTTTCACTACTGTATGGCTTATCTCTCCCATAGGTTAACATTGAGATTACCTTATTACACCTTATAAGTGCAATTCACAATCTGGAAGAGATAGGTTTTTCGAATTTTGTGCCTCTGGAATAACAATTTAAAATCAGAACTTATGGTGAAGTCAGATTTAAAATTGTAATTCTGAAAATGGCGCTTTTGGAAATTTGCCATTTTCTTATTTTAACCAACTGGTGTCTCCTTGTTGTATCCAATACACGTCTGGGTGGGTGACAGCTAGCTTTCCACATTCCCTTTAGACAGAGTCACACAAAGGAAGGGTAGGTGTGACTGAGTGACCATCTGCATATTGATGGACCAACTGGAGCAGAATGGGAGGGAGGAGCTGACATTTACACATGAAAGGGTTGTGTCCTGTCCCCACACAAAGAGTTGCAAACCCTCCTATTGTGAGTTTGGAGCCAGGACAGGAAAGAAAGGGACTTGTGCTCTCCAAAGGCCTCTCTTTGAGCCCCCCCCCCCCACCTTAAAGGCTCAACTGTGTATGAGTACTGGACCTCAAACACCAAGAAATCAGAACACTTCTGGAACTAAGGACATTCTACCAGGAAGGACTGCTGTGCTGCTGGAGGGACTGCCACTTTGCTGAGCTACTTTACTGTGCTGCCCTGCTGCCTGCTACGTCCTGCCTGGGAGTGAGAAGGACTGCACCTGCAACTTTTTATATCCCAGAATCTTGGTATCTACAAGGGCTTGCTGGCTTGCCTCCTGTTCTGAAGTCTCAGGGACCTCAGAGGCTTCACTTCAACCTGCAACACCACCTGGAATTTGCTTGCTGAAAGTCTTGCCCTGCTAAGGTGTGCAAATCCAGTCCTCGGCCCTTAGAAGTGGGTACACAGTGCTGCAACTGCCAGAACCTGCGTATAGCTGATTGCGCTGGTCGGAAATGACACATCTCCCCTCAACGCTGACGCACTACAGCTGTGGCCTGAAGCTTAGGAAATCACCGGCTGAGTGACTCGACGACAATGCATCACCTACATCCAGGGCTGCTCGTCCTTGACAGCAGTGGAAATCTGTTTTGTCCTGCTTAGAGCTTTTGACAACAAACCTGAAGGCACAAGTGAGAGCTCTACAGTCACATACTGGCCTTTGAAGGACCCTAGCTGGCAAACACTTTGAACAGTGCAACTCACGTGGTCTATATGAGATCTGCTCCATCACAGTCAGCCTGAAAATCATGCCTTAGTTACGGTCAGCTGCAGACTGTGACTTACCATTGGTACTTTGTTCTTGTTTAAGTGCTTTTAGCCTCAAAACTTTAAAAAAATAATATCTCTGTTTGCCACTATACAATTTTGATCATTTTGGTGTCTCATTCATTAATAGTTTTTTTCATTAGTTTCCTAAATCGATGTGGAAATTTTATTGTGGGATTTTCTTGACTTTAAAATTGTTTGGAACTGATTGAACTTCACATGCGTTTCTCTGGTCAGTTGCCTGCTGCTTGTGCCATTGCTACCAGAAGTTGAGCAAAGATTTTTTTTTTACTTTGTTATAACCTAACCAGAATATGACCAAAGATGACCGTGCTCTCAAATGAACAACCCACTTTTTGAGACTGATTGATAACTCAAATCTGAAAATTCACATTGTTTACTAAGCCCATGCAGTTAAGTATTCAAAGTCATGGTGCAAACTTAAAAACAGTAAAGATGAAATGTCAAATTTAAACATTGACAACCTATTACTGAGTAGTGGGTACAATCTAAAAATGTAGTTAAGATTCATGATTGATGGTGCACATCCGAACAAGCATTAAGGATTACTGTGTGATGGGGAAAATGTAAACAAGAATAATGGCAGGCATTCTTGACATATTGTGGGCATTTTGGGCACAATGGTGCCCACTACTGCATAATACTTCAGCTGTTATTAATTATTGACATACTGTAAGTGTACTTGGAGCAGTGTAGTCCCATATTTGATGTCATTCATGCACTGTCATAATGTTGATTATTCCTTCTTATACATTGTCGGCATTCTTTGCACAACAGTACCCAATGTTTGTGTAGTACTTGCACTGGAGCAAGTTCCTCTCTTAACTCTCCCTGCGGTCACTCGTGCTCGGCAGAGCCCTCGTCTTCTGCCTTCTGCTACCCTCTAGTGCTATTTTTCCGCTCTGCCTTCTTCCCTCATCTCTGTGCCCGTATTTGCTTCTGCCTTATTGTTTTTCTGTGCCTGTCTTGTTTATCCTTTCTGCTGTGCCCATATTTGCTTCTACCTTATTGTTTTTCTGTGCCCATCTTGTTTGTGCTGTCTGTTGTGCCCGTATTTGCTTCTGCCCTATAGTTTTTCTGTGACAGTCTTGTTTATCCTGTTTGTTGTGCCTGTATTTGCTTCTGCCTTATTGTTTTTTCTGTGCCTGTCTTGTTGTCCTATTTTGCTGTGCCTGTTATTCCCCAGATCCCCAGCCGCTATTCGAGCTGTTTTCCTGCCTCCCTGCTCCCTCCACTTCGTCATGCCTCCCCCCCAGGACCTTCTTAATGGCAGTCTCTCCACGACTGCGCAGTGGATGTGCACAGCGGGTGCGTTGCTGGCGCCCCAAAGCCATGCCCCCTCCAGGACCTACTTAATGGCGGTCACTGCACAAGCCCACTGAGCAGGTCCCTCACTTAGCTCTTACTGCGGTCACTCGCCCTCAGCAAAGCTCTCACCTTCTGCCTTCTGCTGTCCTCTAGTGCTGGTTTTCCGCTCTGCCTCCTGCCCTTGCCTCTGTGCCCTCATTTGCTTCTGCCTTATTGTTTTCTGTGCCCTTCTTGTTCGTCCTGTGTGCTGTGCTCGTATTTGCTTCTGCCTTATTGTTTTTTCTGTACCTATCTTGTTCATCCTCTCTTTTGTGCCTGTATTTGCTTCTGCCTTATTGATTTTTCTGTGTCCGTCTTATTTGTCCTGTTTTGCTGTGCCTGTTGTGTCCCAGCCCCCGCCACTCTACCTACTGTTTTTTTGCTTCCCCGCTCCCTTGAAGCGCCATGCCCCCCCAGGAACTGCTTAATGGCGGTCTCTGCACAACTGCGTAGTGGTTGTGCGCAGCGGGTGCATTGCTGGCACGCCAAAGGCATGCCAAAGGCAAGTCCATCTGCGACTGCCCGCACCTGGACCGTGCCCAGTGCTAGGACCCCTGGTTTTGCATCCCGACTTCAGTACACCCCTGATGAGATCTGAAACTTCATGCCTAAGATCCACAACACAAACTGCTGCATCGCTTCTCCTCAAACAACCAAAGGTCCCTTCTCCTGCCACAACTGCTGCATCTCCTGCGACGTAGGAGTCACTAACACTGCCAAAAATCAGACAACCTGCATCAAACCACAACTCCACTATGCACTACTCAATGCCCAATACCTATGCAAGCACGCCCATGAGATCTGGGACACCATCACCACCTTCGTAGCTGACATAATGTTCATCACCGAAACATGGCTCACCCCCGCCTCTAGACCAGATATCGCCACCATGACCCCCCGCTGGATACAAGATGATCCACCGCGACCGCCCCAATAGACACAGCGGAAGCATCATCATAATCCACAATGACTCCCTCTAATGCACCATCTCAGACTACGTCACAACACCGATCATGGAACACCTCAATTTCCAGATCAAACTGGACACCAATACCACCATAAGAGTAACCCTCTCCTACAGACCCCCGGACCATGCCTTAATTTTTGCAACTTCATCCAGGACTTCATCGCCCCCTTACCATTGAGTCCTACCACTACATCTTCCTAGGAGATGTAAACTTCCACCTAGAAGACCCCAACCACACTAACTCCATAACACTCATCGAAAACATGAAGAATATCGGCCTCTCCCAGCTGGTCACCACCCCACCCACAACGCTTGACGCACTCTGGATCCCATGTGACCCACAAGTGAAAGAACCAAATTCTCACCCACCACTAAAGTTACATGGACCAACCACCACATCATCAACACCACAATGCCTCTACCAGACCCCAAACCTCCCACGTGGCACCTGGAGTAAAGTCACCAAAATGCCTTGGATCACTGCCCTCAAGGACACCAGACACAGCCCAGCTGATACTCTCCAACTCACGTCCAAAAACTCTTCCACTGGCTCTCAACCACAGCAGACACAGTTCTCCCCTGAAAAATACCACCTGCATCAGACCCTCCAAACAGACCACCTGATTCACCCCAGAACGTTGGACCCTCAAAAGACATTGCAGGAAATTGGAAAGACATTGGTGCCCCAACAAAATGCCCATCAACCTCGACTCCTTCAGGTCTGCCCTCAAAAGATATCACCACCAAATAAGAGATGCCAAAAAAGAAGCACTCTCCACTCGCATCGAGGAAAGTGCCAATCATGCCAAAGAACTCTTCAGCATAGTCAGAGAATTTTCATGCGCCTCTGCCATCAAGAACTTCATCAACCCCTCCCAAGACCACTGCGACAAGCTATCAGATTACTTCCACCACAAAATCACCGACATCTACAGCAACTTCCTTCCTCAGCCTACTGCACTCGACCTCCAACCCAGCCGCACCCACACCTAATCACCGAATGGAAGCAGCTCTTCACCGAAGACACCATCACTATCATTTTGTCCATCCACTCCAGATCCCCTGAACACCCCTGCCAGCACAACTTCTACAACCTAGGAAAGATGATAATAGGAGCACCCCTTGCAGAGATCCTAAACACTTCCATCACCACAGCCACCGTTCCCAACCCCTGGAAATATACCAAGGTCAGACCCCTTCTCTGGTCCTCAGCGGACCACAGTGAGCTCAAGAACTACCACCCCATCTCGCTCCTCCCATTCCGTGCCAAAGTCCTGGAAAAGGCCATCAATCAGCAGCTCATGCACTTCCTCAAATACAACAACCTACTTGACCCATCCCAATCCGGCTTCCAACCGAATCACAGCACCGAGACTATGCAGTAACCAACGATATCAGACACCTCCTAGACCTTGGTGGAACAGCAGCCCTAATCCTCCTCGACCTATCCGGAGCCTTCAATACTATCTCCCACCACACCCTTATCACAATACTCCACAGCATCGGCATCCAAGGAAATGCTCTCAACTGGATCTCCTCCTTCCTCTCTGACTGAACACAGAACCCTATGTCTCTGTCCCCAGAGACATTATCTGTGGCATTCCCCAGGGCTCCTCCCTTAGCCCCACCCTCTTCAAAGCCTACATGACTCATTTAGCTGACATTGCACACTCCCACAGACTCAACATTGTCTCCTACGCTGACGACACACAGCTCGACCTCTCCTTTGCCGACGCCGCCTCCTCCACGCACCCCAAATTCCAAAACACCTTGAGTGACATCTCCACCTGGATGAAGACCAATCGCCTCAAGCTAAACTCAGATAAAACAGAGAACCTCATTTGCAGAAAAAAGCCATCCCCTTGGGATGACTCATGGTGGCCCTCGGCCCTCCACCCAACCCCTCAACCATGCACACAACCTCAGAATTATCCTAGATACCCAACTCATCATGAAGCAACAAATTAATGTAGTTTCCTCTGCCTGTTTCCACATCCTTCACATGCTCTGCAACATTTTCCACCAACAGTCACTCAAACCTGGCTCTTCGACCGCCGCATCCCGTTGGGCTAGACCCAGAGCCCCTCCACAGCACCCAGACACTCTCCGGGGTGACAAGCCACGCTTTACAAGAACTGACTGATTGATTGATTGACTGGCATAATATTGGTAATTCATGTTTTTTTTAATAACAATATTACTATTCCTAACTGAAATCTCAAAATGTAAAATTGGTGTAACCTGTCTGCATCCATCCTTGCACTTTCTCTTTAATCAATTTTGCACTTACCAATTCATCAAGTCATCAACACTCTCAATCATTAAACCATTCATCCATCAATAACCCTATATTTAGCCATGTATTGAGTCACTCATCCCTGGCAATGGCCTAGATATGATAGTACAGCACATCATGCAGACTCAAGCTGCACATCACTGATGACATTCAACATGGCTGGAACATGTATGGAGTTGTTTATGCTTCTATACAGAGGGCCCATGGCTTAGCACCTTTGGATTGTCACTTTTGGCATGAGACAAAGCTTATTTGCATATTGTTGTTTCCTGTTTATGTTCATTTATGTGCACAGGAAATAACACCCCCGCATTTCCCATCATCCATTGGCATAGGAAGTAATTTCCTACCCTGCACTACCTCTCCCCTCCTAGGATCTACCTAATGGCAGCTGCAGCGTGGAAAAATGCAGAGGGTGTGCTGCTGGTGGGCCCTTCAGAACCTGTATGTGTCTGGACCCTGCTCAGTACCAGGAGCCCTGGTTCTCCCCTTACTCACTGCTGTCCTGCTGTGCTCCTCTGTACTCTCAACCCTGGCTGCTGCTCACCACGCTGCTGCCACATAGCACCACCCAACATGGAAGGAGCGTTCACATGTATCTCCTTCATGTTTTCATGCAGTCTCTCACAACCTACACCCACCACTTCTTCACCAACAGCACTGAGCACCACTCTTGCTCACACACACTAGCCACCTGCTCATTCTCACACAGACCAAACATCACTCACACAACACACCACAATTGCATACATGCTCCTCAACACCTGCTCATTTCACCAAACACAGCACAGAGATATGTGACCTACTGCACGACAACACGAGGCACCTGCTCTTCCCTGTGGAAACATGGATAAACCCAACCTCTACTGGGCATCGCAACAGCCACCCCCTTGGCAAGACCGTCAGCACAAGCCTAGAGGTGGAGTCCCCATCATCTTCAAAGATACCATCACCTGCACCACCTAAACGGACACCCACACCAGATACACGGAACACCTCATGATCAGGTTACACATCACAGCCAACTTCTCAGTGGGCAGAGCCCTCATATACAGACCATAAGGTGCTGCACTAATTTTGCCAGAAACATCACAGATTTCATTACACCCCCTCATCATCAACAGCAGTACATTCATCCTCCTCTAACACCTTAACTTTCACGTAGCAGTCTGCATCAACCCAAACTCTTTGGCCCTTCTAGAAAACCCTGGAAACCTTTGCTTCACCAAGAACATTACCAAACCCACTTACACTACCAGACACGTATTGGGCCTGATTTTCTCCTCAATCACCAACATCACAGTCAACAAACCAGCAACAATTATTTGGACAGACCACACCCTTGTCAGTTTTACCATACCCATCCCACACCATCACAGGCCTACCATCACCGGAACCACATGCTACAGCTGGAAAAGCATCACAGAAGAGTAATGGGCTTCTGTGCACCTGCCCTAGCACACCAGCACCTTGCTGGATGCCATCAAGAACCTCAACAGCTGTATCACCACATGTGACAACACCATGACCCACCTCAAGTGCAGCCCCACAGCAAGAGCCTGACCACAGACCAGTTGGTATACAAACAACCTCAGGTTAACAAAACTCCACTGCAAGCAACTGGATAACAAGTCAAGATGCTACGTATAAAGCCATCTTCTAATCAGCCCTAAAACTCTACCACCAGCAGATTTTGAACACCAGAGTGCACAATGCTTGTAAATCGCATCAACACTGGCACTAAGAGCAGCAAGTAAATCTTTACCATTATCAAAGGTTTCACCCTGCCTCCTGCCACTTCCAGCAACATCATCCCATCACAAAACCTTTAGAACAAGCTTTCGTCAATTCTTCTGTAACACAATCAGCTCCATATACAGTAACCTAGACCAGCCTTTGTCATCGTCCTAGTCAATTCCCCATCATGACAAAAGAACAAACCCTGACCCACCATCGCTGCAGTCGAAAATACTGCTACCATGAAGACCATCCACTTGAGCGCCACATCTCACCCTTTCCCCTACCACACCTTCACCAAAGGCCTCATACCATTGATCAAAGCTAACTAACTAACAGCCATTCTGAATGCCGCCAGCGACTCAGGCACTGTGCCACCGTCCTGCTCCTGCTCAAGAAACAATCCACTGATTCAGCCAGTCTTTCTAACTACAGACCCATCTTCCTACCAACTATACCTGGCAAAGGTCTTAGAGAAATGAATGTGTTGATGCCTCATTGACTACCCCGCCACCACCAGCTCCTCAAAGCCATGCAGTCCAGATTCAGCCCAACCACAGTACAGAAACAGGACTTATCGCCACCACAGTAGACCTCAGCAAGATCTTTGACAGACGAGCCATGGCAGCCCTCTGTCTCCTGGCCGTCTCTGTAGCATTTGACATGATCTCACACTCCATCTTCATCAGACGCCTGCATGAGATTGGCACCCTTGGACCTGCTCTCTGCTGAATTTGCTCCTTTTTAGTGGATGGAACACAAGCTGTCAACCTGGCAGCTTACTACCTAGAGGCCTGCAAACTCATCTGTGGAGTGCTTCAAGGTTCATCGCTCAATCCCATCCTCTTCAATACATACATGATCCCTCTGATGAATGTCATTTGTGCACACTACACCAACATCCTCTCCTGCGCTGATGACATGCAACTCATACTCTCCCTCCCAGACAAAATTCCCAACACAAGAAACATGTTCACTGCCAGCAAGACCGAAGTCGCTACCTGGATGAAACTGTCTCAAGCTCAACACCGCCAAGACAGAAGTAGTGATCTTTGGCATCAAGAAAACCTCACCATGGGACTCCAGCTGAATGCCGGCCGAATTCAGACACTCATCCAGCACCAATGCTAGGAACCTCAGAATAACCATTGACAGCAAACTACGCATGGTCGCACAACTCGACATTTTCACTGCATCCTGCTTCAACATCCTGAAGATATTACAGAAGATTTTCAAATGGCTCCCTAGCAACACTAGAAAAACTGTCACTTACGTCCTAGTTACCAATAAGTTGGACTATGGGAACATCCTCTGTGGCGGATTCGCCAAACAACTCACTAGAACACTACAAACTATCCAGAAGCAGTGAGATTCTTGCTCAATCTTCCACATAGAACTCACATCATACCACAGCTCAGGGAGCTCCATTGGCTCCCAATACACAAGTTAGGCCCCACCTACCTGAACAGTTGCATTTCTTTCCACCAAACACCCAGACACCTCCTCTCTGCAGGGCTCCTACTCGCACACATCCCACACATACACAGAACTAGATCAGGAGGACAGGCATTCTCTTACCTCGCGCCTAAAGTGTGGACCAGTCTCCCACTCCACATCAGAGCCTCCATCTCTCTTTTTGAATTCCACAAGAAGCTGAAGACCTGGTTTTTCAATTACCCAACCAACCATAGCCAGAGATAGGCACACACACCTGCTCAGACTCAGGATACCCCTGCAGTTGATAGTGCGCTTTACAAATACACATAACATAACACATAACATCGAAGCACAGTGAGCAAAAGCATGTTGGACTGGAATGCAGCCCAGAATAAATACTAGTGGCTGGGATTAATTCAAGCATTGCATTGCAGTTTCTATGTAGTATAAAACCGTATTCCCATTTGAAGTTTTTTTTTTTAAGTAAATGAATATTAAATGCGTGTGTGCAATGTATATTATTTTTAGAAACAAAGATATCATAGCGGGCACTAGAATGAAAATGCAGCTTTCCTTGGGAACTTCGTACGAAAATAATGCCTCAGAAGTATTTATTAGGTCAAATAGCTGGAAATTTGAAGTTATAAGTTTAGAACAGCTTCTACTGGAATTAAATGCTTCGTATGCACGTCTGGAGATCCACAGAACTGCTGTAGTGATTTGTACCTTGAGTGACGGAACTGATTAAATCTGATTACCAAGGTAATGTTATTGCTACTATCGTCCCAGCAGAAATACTTGCAACAATCCCTCATCATGCTCATTTTATAAAGTATTCAACCTAAAGTGCAAAGCATCACGTGTTGTTTACATTATCTCTGGCCTGACGGCCTATTCCAGACCAGTGGGCAGCAGTCATTTTTGTCCTCCATCAAATGGAGAATTTTGGTGCTTCTTGTAAATCGCGGGCGCCTCCCTCATATACTGATTTATATTCTGGTGAGGCTATTTGAGGGAGCTGCCGTTGGGAAGATATGGCCCGTGACCAGCAGGTGGTGCCCTGCTGTTAGGTTACAGATCCTAGAGCGTCAGTGGTTCCAGTTCGCTGGCAGAATGTCACACAAAGCACTTTGCATCTGTCAGCACATTCCTGGAAGGTCACAGTGAATGATGAATGCTCCTGTGTAGGAGCTGTAGATTTTTCTTCCAAGGATTGCATCACTTGGCGGCCTCTCGGCTTCATTCATTTGACTCCTGCGGTTACAATCCTTTTCCAATTGTTTTGAGCCTGTTTCCTCCACAGGCCCTCTGCGGCCGAGGCAGGATATTCATGACTGGCGGGCCCCGGGATGCTGGCCGGAGTCCAGCTACTTTCCACTGCAGAGGATACACACACCCAGCTCCCCCTCCACAATGCCCGAGGTCTAAAATACCTTGCGGTTCTGGTTAGCTTTCGTTCCGGATTCGCATCCGATAAAGGATGTGCGCCATCATGTGATACCCAGGGTTGCCTCAGCATAGCTAATTATGACAAAGGCTTTATTTAGATGCGTGTGCGCGAGGAGGCTCGTAAAACAATCTGCTTTGGATTTGGCTGGTTAGTTCACTGCATTCCACATGACATCTCCATCAAAGCAACAACTTCCAGCTCTGGAAAATGATCTTATGCTCAGCACGGGGAGTTCGCTTCCAAGGTGATAGAGTGCTGTTGGCAATACATCTCGCATTACATTTTTCCCAACTACCAGAAAGAGGCTTTTAACTGTATATATTTACCTTGGAATTACTGTTATGACACGTAAACCCAGATTTACAAAGTCCCCTCTCACGCAAACAAAAGTTTCTGCTTACACTGTCTATACAACTCTTTTCTACTTTGTACAATGCTTTAAATTGAAATATAGAAGTGCAGTTACTGTCTACTTAAAGTAACTGTTTGCTTCTGAGAAGTGCCTGCACTCATCCATTTAAATGTATTGCAACAATGCTGAGATGCGCGGATACTGTCCCCTTCAAATTAAAGAAGTGCAGGTACGTAGTACGGGACAGTACCTGCCGATTTAAAGGACTGAATGGTTCAGCAGACATGCAGTCAGAAAAAAAAGGAATTAAAACGTTTCTCTTTTTAACACCTGCTTTCCAGTAGATTCAATTTTGGGGCCAAAACCATGTCTACTATTGTTAGTAGCTTGGGCTTTGCATTAAAACCGTGAGTAGTTGCATGTGAACACCAATACACCACCGATGTAACGCCCCTTTGAAGTAGAGTAATGCAAATCAGCGATTTAGCGTTACTTTTTTTTTAGAAACCAATGGAAATACCAATTTGTGTTGGTTTGTAAATCCCCAAAAAGATTTTGAATTGGGTCTGTGTTGAAAAGGTATTGACAACCCAACCCACCACCTTTGTAAATCTGGCCCTACTACCACAAGCATGGCCAGCTATTGTACCACCTTTAATTTAGTTACAGCAAAGTGTTCCACTACCCTGGAGTATTGAGCACATGCTACGGAGATCTTTGTGTAGGTACAAGGTTGTGATAATGGTACGATAACTCTGGTGCTGGAGGATCTGTGGGCAATCTTGTCACAGGCTGACTCTTAAAATACCTTATTGGACTAATGTGCTACAGCAGAGCCAAGCCTATAATATGTTGATCAAAGATTTATGTTTTTTGCAAGATAGTGCAGTGGGTTAATGGTTTTATTGCAGAGCTCTATGTATGACCAGCATGTGCACTAGTAACAATACTGGTAATATAGATCAGCAGGTAGAACTTTCATCAAAGAGATGCATGTAATGTGACCATGAAGTCATAAGATTTGAACCTTGTAGGTTTTTTCACAATCTTTTGTTACTGTAACGTTATTGCTATGGGTTTCTTTTTGGTAGTACTAAAATTGTATTAGTAAGTGCTCTTTAAATGATTATTAGTGTAATTAGCATGTAAGGAAGCGATATTCCCGACAATATTAAAAGACATACATAGACCTAAAGCTCCTCCATAGAGGACTTTAGAAAGTCAAAAAGATTCCAACTATCAGTTTATTTCTTAGGAACTTGTAAAGTCGCACACAGATTATTGTTGCTTCCCATAATGGGCATCTGTCTGAGTCTGTAGCAAGGTGTTGTGCTCCATTTATAATCCTTTACACTTCTTCAATTCCCAGCCAGGGTAGGATTCCGGCAAAATAAGCTGCAATTGTCCTGTAAATGAGGTAATTGTGCTGTATGTGTGTTGGTGTCAGCAAACTGCACCATGACAGTCATTGGGCCAATCTGTATCACAGACCTGACTCAGCTCAGTCATAGCTGCTGGATCCAGAATGTTGTGGAATCAATCCCAGGAGGTATAACATCCAGTGTTTCACCCCATGATGGTGCACAGTCCTGAGTTTTTTCAAGGCCTGTTGGTGATTTTGTTTTGTTTAAATTTGTGGTCAGAGAGTAGGGTCTGGAATTCATCAGACTTTGATGCATGCCTGGAATGATCTTCATCAGTCTAATAGTCTGTTCCAAAACCAGGTCCTAATTCAGTCTGGGTTGGTTTAGGATCTCAAGCAACCAATACTAAACACGTTTTGCTGCTGCCCATTGAACAACAAAAGAAGAATAAAAGAATATAACAAGGAACTCTGCTGAATCAAGTTATTACATATGCAATTCCGTCTTTTGTAATTGTATGTGTTTCTTGCCTGATATAGAGCAGACATTATAATGTAAACTAGTAGGTGCAAGCATCCCTAGCCCTAATCTGACTATTGCTCAGAAACTCTGTATATTACAATTAGAGTGTTACAAAAGTCACAACTCAGTATTGAAGGTAGAGACAGTTAAAAAAGGCAATGAGGTATTAGGGCCCTCATTTTGACTTTGGCGACCTATTCGCCAGACCACCAAAGCCAAACCTGCCACTATACCGGCGGTGCTGGCGGTCTGCAGACCACCATAATATGACTGCAGGCAGCCGTCCACCATCCTGAAGGCAGAAAGTTGCCAGCAGTCATGCTAGCAGTCAGCGGTGCAGAGGCGGTTCCATCACCTGCACCGTCACACCAACAGGACTCTGCCCGCTGTATCACATTCTGTGATATGGCCTGGTGGTGTCCTGATGGCGGGGCGCTGCTGGCGGTGGAAGTGCCGGACCCCGTTCCCTCCTGGACGACTCCCTCGACGGATGAGGTAAGTGGATCGTCGGGGAGGGTAGGGGGTGTCTGTGGGACGTGTGTGAGTGCGTGAGTGCGATTGTGAATGTGGGGGTGTCTGTGAGAATGCGGGGAGAAGAGGGGTGTCTGTGTGGGTGTTACGTGGGGAGGGGCGTGAGTGAGTGAGTCCGGTGTTGGGGGTGAGTGCGTGAATGCGGTGTTGGGGGAGGGGTGTGAGTGTGTGTCTGCGGTGTTGGGTGGTATTTATGTATGCGCGGGGGCAGGGGAACAGGGGAGTGAATGCATGCATGTATGTGGATGTGTGAGCATGAATGGGTGTGGGTGTGAATTAAGGGGTTGGGGGTGCATGCTTGTGTGGGGGGATGCATGGAGGTGTGTGGATGTGGGGGGTGCGACCACCATGAAAAGCTTGGCGGTGTGCCACCTCCTAATGTGGCTGGCAGCATAAGGGCTTCCACCGGCCAGGAGGGGCTCACCGCCGGCTGCGATGGTGCAACCGCACCGGCAGGCCAGGTGGCATTTTGGCGGTCTGGCTTGAGCTAGACCCCACATTTGAAATGCAGCGGTCTTTACTGCCGGCTCCGCAGCAGTATGACCGCCGCCGAGAGACTGGTGGTCTGTTGATCGCCAGCCTCATAGTGAGGGCCTAAGTGTTGTGAATGAGTGATAAATAAGATGTGAGCCAGTGCAAGTGTTTAGATGGGAACTACTTTTCTCCAGATTCATCGTAAGTTAGATCTGGGGTGAAGGAGGATGAGTAGAGAGGTTGTGGTACATAGTTTACTGTGAAGAGTATTCCCAATGTGTTGGCCCAAGATGTGAACAGACCCCACACAGGCAGGTGTGTGAAAGACTACAAGGCTTTGATTGGTAGAGTGCAGTGTTCTTGCTGATGTGTAGAGAAAGAGAATATGAACGAGGTGGAGTAACTTTCTGAGAATGAGTTTAGTGAACAAAGTGTGGAGTTTTTATTTAGACTTTAGAGTGGCTGAAATTCAATGTACCTGGACCTAGGTTTATCAAGAGCTTGTGTTGCCCTTGCATCATGTGTCATGGGTTCATTTTAGCATGTTACTTGGGCTCACTTATTTTAGCTTCGGGCCTGAGGCTTGTGCCCTTTTACCTAGTTCATTTCATTTATTCCTTTTTATTATATTAGCAGGGCTTCATTTTAGTGGGGTGTTTTATTATTTTTAATCAGTTGCCTTTCCATGCAGGAATTGTTATTAGTTATTTTCTGTGACATTTCATCTTGTGTCTCTGCTGAAGGCTATATATAATATTCTACCAAGTATTGCCTGTCCAAGAGCATGAAGTCCAATTTACACAGAAAGACTCATTATGATGTCAGACCAGTTCTCAGAACACAACACGTTTTGTTATAAGAACACCACACTGGGAAAATAAGGTTAAAGGGGTCATTTCAGCCATCCATCTTATGCTTTACCATGTCGTTGAAGCTCTGCTGACCTTGGCCTTGTTGATGCAGCCACTTGGGAGGAGTGCCAGTAGACCAAAAGAAAATACCTCTGCTTTGTTTTTGAGATAAGGGGCTGGGGCTTCCTTCCAGGGACTAGTATGGGCAGAGACGTGCTATCACTGCTATGCTCTCGCGTAGATGCTAAAAGTGTAGGTAGGGATTTCCTATTCGCTAGTGTACCAGGACGCTGGGACTTTTCATGTGTTTCACTTTCATGGGCACAAAAATAATTGTATTCTGCTTCATTGTCCTAATAATCACGGCTCATGCTCTTTTACATAGAATGCAGTTGCTTCAATAAAATATATTGAAATTTATCCTACGTTTCTCTGTCTGTCTTTGCATGGATGAGACCTTTTGCAAATGAGAGAAAGGGCTAAGATCTGTCCTGCCATGACTTCCCTGAGGAGCCAGAGTGACATGCTTCAGGCTGCCACAAATCACCTTTACTTTCTTGGTTTAGATGAGGTGCTGCTACCTAGCCAAAAGGGTTAGGCCAACAGTTTCCAGACGATGTGGGTTTGACTCAGTCACCCACATGCGGAGGTGCTGCCACCCAAAATCAGCAGTCTTACCTCATGGTGAGAGTCCTGTGAAATGGCGCCACCATCGTTGGTTTGGCACTAACTTTAAGGTTCTCCTGAGTATCTCTGTCTCTTTACACACTAAAGGTGCCCTAATCACCGTATACAGAGATGTCTGTGGTATTAGGGCAATATCGTCCTCAGCTTAATAGGTAGTAGCTATTGTAGGCTGTAGGTTGTTCAAGCTTGAACCTTAAAAGGATTTCCCCAAATTGATGGTTCTATCTCCGAACTGACCGTTTTTAGATATGGTGGACCTTCAACTGATAGCAATTGCAGCAAACATGAGACATCCTCTCACACAAGATCTATTAAATCATGGACCTACTAACGAGGGCAGGGAAGTTACATTGGTGGTTGAGGTACATGATGCATGCAGAACTGAAATGTTTTATTCCAAGGTTCAAGCAGTAGAAGGAAACTCACATACATTTCATAATTACACAGTAGCAAATACACCTCCACAATACAGACCATATGCATATTTAAAAATATCATTAGCTTATCAAGAACACCAAAATTAGCTTGATGGCACCCTACCACGCGTTCCACAAAATGTTAGATTAGGTCCTTTAAGTAACGATGGTCCCACATGGCCAGAGTTGGCCACATAAACAGCACATCCTAATGCAGGAAACTTGCCAGTAGTGGAAGTACACTGCTTATGTAAGCATTTGGTAGAAATGTATAGAAGCCTAATACAATTCGTAATGCAGACCATAAGCACCGCACCAGTGAGGGCCGCTCTAGCTAAAACACATTTGGCTACAGCACAGATAAATCCTGCAACTATGCAATCAGTAATGGGTAAGGTACCCATCAAACATGAAGAAATTTGTTTTGGCTAGCACAAAAAATAAGCTTGCTGGAAGCAGTGTGTTTCCCCATACCGGTCCCAAAGATAAACATAGAATTCTCACAGTGTGCTTGCCATTTGGAATGGTTCTATCAGTAGACAACTGTGCCACTTTGGGTGCAGTTTTTGCTGCACTCTATACTACCGCATACAGTACACCAATACTTGTGAATCTTCCGGAAGTGTTAAAACAAATTTAAGATGAATATGGGGCAGCTCCAGCCCTGGACTTGGGGATGCAATTAAAATTAATGGGCAATGTTGCAGCAGTGTCCTCAATCATATTAAGTAATTTAAAAGGGGAAGCAGTAGCATCGGCAGTATGCTAGGTGCTCCGGGGCGCTCCTTAACAGGACCAAGAACGTGCGCTACCAGAGATTATTGCCAAGACTTATACCAGTAAAGGTCGGGATAGTCTGGGAGCCAGACCAGGTAAACCACAATTTCAATGTAAATCACATCCACATATGGGTTTTGGCACATGGCACGTTACTGCTTTCTCCATTTTACAGTGCAGCAAGTTGCCTTGCTGTGTTGCTTCAAATGTTAATATATCTGGGCCCTGGACCCTTTGATGGGATATTTATTGGTGTTCTGGGAAGCTGAGACTGAAGAAAATATGAAAACATGCTTAGGAAGCCATGATTTGTATGAGGGAAACCTAATAGCAGAATAATTAAGTAATCTGACATTAGGGTGGCTTTAATGAGAGTTTTCACGGTATGAAAGTTGAGGTGAGGTCAGATTTTCTTTAATTGTATCACCTTTAAATCACCTCACCTTTTTAGATCTGGTAGTCAAATGTGTGTTAGCTTGGAGTTTGAGGATCAAAAGTGTGGGCGTGCTGTATCCCTAAATTTTACAGCTCAGTGGCACACGCAGGTGTTGAGTGAATCAGTGATGGTGTTACCCTCAAACCACAAGGCAATGTGTCTCAGAGCCAAGTTTCAAAACAGCCTTTCAAATACAGACAATAAAGAAAGGACTTACTCAAAAGTGAGCTCTACAGTGAAATTTAGAAAAACCTTGAAGGTTTATTACACCCTCCAAAAGGAAACAATACAGAAAAAGTGCAGATGTAGCAAATTGCATTTAAATACATAAAACCATTGTCATAAAGGCTTTCAGTAATCAGAACATTACAAAATAATCAATGAAATCAATAACAGGCTAAGTCTCAAAGGTGCAGCAAAACCAGTAAGAAATCGGACGTCATCCATAGCAACATAGGAAAGATCCCAAAATAAATCTGGCACACCCCCAAATTCAAAAGTTTATATAGGCATTTTTTCCATATTAAAGCATTAGGGCTGTACATGGATTGTGATGTGAATTACTGTAGGAAAGTCCTCCTTTTTGTCCTGGTCACCCCCTAAACATTCTGGACAGATACTGGTGGTTACTGACTCTTGGCTATGCCCTGGGTACTGCTTACCAGTCCCAGGGCCAGTGCTCTGTGTAAAATGGATTTGCAAATTAGACTAATTATAATTGGCAGTATCAACCTATCTCTAAGTCCCTAATATATGGTAGGGCATGTAGGTGCACTGCTGAGGTGCCCAGTGTCATTTTAAAGGCAGAACTGCCTTGCAGACTGCTTTTAAACTAAAGTTATATGCAAATTTGACTTTGGAATTAAAAGTAGGCAAAAATAGGGAGACTTTATTTTAATTAATAGGGTCCCAGCAGAAGGCAGATATTTCAAGTTTGATATCAAACTGATTGTTATAATAAATGCAACAACTTGCCATTGTTGAATTTAATATAACTAGTTCAGGGAAAGAATTTTAGAACTCTACTTGAAAGTTGTCAACTTCAGCTCTGTAGTGCCCTTCTCTGATTAGCCAGCCTCTGGCAGCCTGGCCAGGCTTCCTTGATGAGGTGTGAAGTGGCCTGGGCTGAACACAAAGAAAGTGTCTAGTGGAAGAGATCTGCCTCAGCATATGGTGAAACAGAATGGGGCAGAACCACCAAACTGGTCTTCAAAGGAGGGGAGGACATTTGGAACAGCACAGGACCTCCCTCATTTCCTGCAAACCCAGACAATCAGGTGCCCTCTTGATTAGATTAGGAGAGGGCAGGAGAAGGGTGAGTTACGGATTATCAGCCACACCAGTGGGTGGGCTCAGCCTGACCTAACCTCCAAATTCAGTTTCTGCCATTTTTAAGGATTGTCGCTCCCTGAGATAAATTTCTGCCACACTTCCCAGGAAGTGGTCATCCAATGGGGTAGTGGCCTACCTGTGATTGGACAGTTGCCCCCCTGCTTTCCACCCAAGGAGCAAGGATAAATATGGCAGAGCTGCATCCACATCTCAGGTTCCTACAAGGAACAACATCAGAAGAAGAAGGACTGCCCTGCTGGACCCCTGACCTGCACCTGGACACTGCACTCTGAAGGACTGCACCAGCTGCATGGTTAGGCTTCACCACTAAAAGGATTTTGCCTGTCTTCAACCGGTTCAAGAAGGGACTCCCTACTTGCTACAGGTGAGAAATAGCTAACCATAGTCCCTGCATCAAAACCTGAAGGAACTGGCAAGCTGACCAGTGCCTAGTGATCATTTTGGATTTGAACTAGGTGCATTCTGGGAGTTGGAGTCCTATCCCTCAAGGAGCAACTCAGAGCTTCTGGAAACTTGGGGTGAGCTGTGGGCTCCTAAACGACCTTCTAAGACCTTCTGGAAGAAGATTCAGAAGTTTGGAGAAGGTTAGAGAACTTTTGGTAAAAAGCTCCATAAAGGGGCCTACCTGCCGTGGTGAGTCAAGCCAGCTTGCCTCAACAGTGACCCGGCCTGACTTGCAGGTTTGTTCTGCAAGTTTCACTGGGGACTCCTGGAAAGGTAATCTGATGACCTTGCATCTGAATTGGCTTGCTGCGGAGAGTCGACCCCCATCAGAAGGAAAAAGGTCCAAAAAAGTGACACAGTCCGAACGTAAAAAGTTGACCAGGACTTCCCACGCAGTGTATACAAGGAGGGCTCCAGGGACGTCGGATAAAGATTCAGCTTTGGCCAGGACGAAGATTTCCATCCTGAATTCTTCACTAAGGTCTCCTGCGACATGTATCCAAAGAGGGCTCCAGGGAGGTCAGATCGGATTGGTGACTTCGTCCTGCTGAAGAAAACTTCAAGAAAAAGACTGAGGGCCTGTTTTATGAAAAGTTTGCCCCACCTTTGTGTAATTTTTTGACGCAAAAGCGGCACAAACTTACAAAATACAATTATATTTTGTAAATTTGTGCTGCTTTTACATAAAAAAAATTACGGTAAGGCGGCTGAAACGTTTCATAAATCAGGCCCTAAGTCCGCAGGTAAACTTTTGACTGAGGCCTCCTGTTTGCTGTAGCTGAGCAGGGCTCCATCATAGTAGGCCTTAAACTTTGACTTTGCCCCAGTTGCGGTGTGGTCAGATATCCCGAGTGGCGCGTTTAGTTTCTAGGCGCTAAAAAACATTAATTCTTTAAAAATTCATATCTCCAGTTTCCCTTATCTGATTGTATACGCTTTGGTGTCAAATTAAAGATGAAAATATTTACTATTGTTATGAATTGGTTTTGGATTTTCAACTTGTTTCCTGTGTTTTAAATTATTACTGTTTTGTGATACTTGAATATTTACACACTTTGGACCTCTTATGAGTATGGCGGTCTGTGAACCACCGCGGTGAAGGTGGCGGTCGAACTGTTGTGGGCCCGGTGGTGAAGACCACCATATTACGAGTCGGGCAGGGCAACTTCAGAACACAGCCAGGTTTCCGTCCGAACTGCCAGTGTAGACGGACCGCCGCAGCCCGCGGCACGCATCTCCAGGCCGGCAGTCAGGCAGTTTCCCACATCCATATTATGAGGCTGCACACTGCCAGGATTTCTGGGGCGGTCTCACCGCCACGGAAAGCATGGTGGAAACGAACAACAGAAAAGGGAATACTCACCTTCAGGAACACAGACACATCCGGAGGCGCCATGGCCCATAAATTGCAAGTGTTCCAAGTGCTCCTGCTGGCCATTGACTTCCAGGACCAGCAACGCCGACCAAGACACCAACCGTAAGTACACCAGCCTATCACACACTGGAGGGAAGGACATTAGTATACACACACACAACACACACACATGGCACAGCAAGCCACGCCCACACACACACATACACACATGCCATATCGCATAACTACGGCACAAATATGTAGAAGGAAAGCCAGAAAGGACAAGGTTGTCTCCATCGACACCAACGGTGAAGTGGTACATATATAATAAATAACTTAAAACCAATAAAACTATGTGCAGTGAGGCCAAAGGGCCAGTCCAAAATAGTCCATTGAGCCCCAACAACAGGGCACAGTATGAGGCCCCAACCTGACTCCTGACTGCAAAGTGCTGGCCTCCACAGGGCAGGGGCATCAATGGGGCATGCATGCACCTCAAGGGTGAGGTGAGGGGGGTGTTTGGGCTTGGATGGTGGGTCCTTTGGGCTGGGCTTAGAGGGGGTCCTTAGGGTTGGGTTTGGAGGGGGGTCCTTAGGTTTGCCCCTGGGCTGAACAGGGACTGGGCCAACGGTGGGGAATAGGAAAAACTCAGTCAGGAAATGTTTCTTAGGGGCACAAGGTAGGTCATGGGAAGGACATTTGGGAGTGGAGGGAGAGGGTATGGTTGAGAGGTGTGTGCATGGAGGTGCTTTGGGTGCAGGTGCGTGGGCGTGTGCCATGTGTGTGCTGGGTGAGTGTTGGGTGGGTGAGTGTGGGTGTTTAGGTGTACTGGAAGGAGGAGTGGAGGAGATGCAGGGAGATGGCAGGGGGATGTGTGAGTGAATGTTGGTGTGGTGTCTGCAGGTAGGGTGGATATGCTGCATGTGGGGGTGTTCATTGTTGTGGTATGTGTGCATGAGGTTTATGGGGTTCATGTATGGGGGTCTGATATTGTATTGACCGTGCAAGAGAGGGCACATGTGGCAGGATCTGGGACTGATGAGGTGCTGACTGTAGGTGTGAGTGGTGTCATGACTGAGGGGGGAGGTGGTGGAGGAGTCGGTGAAGGGAGTGGATGTTGGCATGTCTGCATCTAAATGTTGTGTGTGTGCACGGCGGTGTTTGTGGTGCTTGTGTCTGCCCTTGCATACCGTGGCTGTTGATGTGGATGCATGTGGGTCAGTAAGTGTGCCTTGGATGGGTGAGGAGAGAGGGATGTGTGTTTGGGAACAGGTAGCTGGAGGGGGGATGGAAGAAGAAGGGGCACTGGCGGCCAGAGCCTGAAATAATCTCTACAGGGCAGGCAGGGCACTGTGAACGCCTTCCAGGAATGCATTGGTCTGCTGCATCTGGGATGACAGTCCCTGGATGGCATGCACAATGGTTGTCTGCCCCACAGAGATGGACCTCAGGAGGTCAATAGCCTCCTCATTGAGGGCAGCAGGGCTGATTGGGACAGGGGCAGAGGTGCCTGCGATGTAAGTGCTGCCCACCCTCCTGGGTGAGCGGGCACTGGAAACTTGGTGGGGAGCTACGGGGAAGGCGATGCTGGTAAGGAGGGTAGCGGACAAGGACGGTGCTGGGATGGTCCCAGATGGGTCTGTCACTGCCAGGGAGCATCCATCGGAGGAGGAATCTGAAGATGGTGTCATCAAACCTGTCTCCCCCGTGGCAATCCCCTCACCCTCCGTCCCACTGGTCCCCTCCGGTCTGCTGGTATTAGCCTCTTGGGCCCCGTGGGCTGCAGCATCACCACTCACCGGTGCCCTTTCTCCTTTGCCAGATGATGCTGATGCACACAAAGACAGAGGAGGAAAGGGAGGGAGGGTGGGTGGAAGAGAGAGAGACAGGGTGCCATCAGTCAATGCCAGCACAACAGTCACACAGAGTAACTACAACATCTTCTGATGTCATGCCCTGCAACACCATACCGTCACCTGCACATGCTACAACAATGGAACACCATGGGGGTCACCACAGCAATGCACATGTACACTGCTGAAGCTGATACAGATGCAATTGTGTACATGATGAGATGCCTACCTGCCACACCTGCCCAGGACCTTCACATGCCCATAGAGGCACACTATTCCTGGACTACAGAACCAACAGAATCCTGCATGGCAAGTTGGCATGCCAACTAGGCCATTGTCAAATTGCACAGTGACATCTTGTCCCATCCTAACTCACTGCACATACAGTACCTGGAAGCAGATTGAAGACTCAACAGTCACCCCTGGCACAGTGGTTGGCATCAACTGATTACAATGGCCTGACACCACAGATGCTATGATCCTGGTGGCATGTGCTGCATAACACATTTTCGTAGTAGGTGACAACACAGATATCACATTGGAGCTAGCTGCACCTCCAGTCACAGACTGCATGGCCACACATTCATGATGCAAATCTTGACCGGCTGGCTATACCCATAGTGGACATGAATCCACCTGGTACCCAGGCTACAGCTTCCCAATAGTGTACACCCAGAGCCACAATGGCAACACACATTGTAAGTGATAGTGTGTACTCACCCCCTCGTGGCTGCTGTGCTGCACTCAAGCACCCATCCACCTCAGGATAGGCCACCGCCAAAATGCGGGCAATCAGGGGGGTCAGTGTCCAATGGGCACCCCTCCCACGTTGAGAGAATGTCCCCAGCTGGGCCTCCACGGTCTTCTGGGCCAAGCATCTCAGGTCCGCCCACCTCTTTCTGCAGTGGGTGCTCTGACAAGCATAGACCCCCAGGGTCCGTACTTGTTTAGTGATGGCATGCCATATTCCCTTCTTCTAATGGGCGCTGAACTGCATGGGTGACACAGACAGAAGGATAAATTGACGTAGAGTAGCATCACAGGGACAACAGTGGAGAGCACACATCTCATGACCACACTCACATGTCATCAATCCATATGGGCTCAGACTCCTCACCCATGTCCATTCTTTAGTCACACTGACACGTCCCAAAGCCACCATCCCCATACACACCACTCAAAGTCAGGACAGTCACATTGGCCTCACCTGCTGCTCTGGTGCACCATAAAGCTGTCCATACAGGGGGAGGGCCCCCTCCACGAGCTTCTCCAATTACTCCTGGATGAAGGCTGGGACCTTATCTCCTGAAAGATGTGGCATCTTGGCTACCAGAGTTATAACACAGCAGCACATGCAGTGGAGGTCTTCTGTGCACGACTGTCAGGGGTTAAGTGAGCATGAGCACATGAAATGACAGTCACAGCTGCCGCAGACATCACCGCCAATGCTGGAGGCGATCACCATTGGCTCCTATCTCCCATAGGCAACCATGTTAAACAATGAGGAGTTGCACTGCGGTTTAGACTGCCTCCCACCATGACGTGTTATGCCAGCGGGATGAGCACACATCAATCTGTCCAGTGCATGCAGGACAGCCAGCCCCCATTTTACATGTGCGATGTGTATACAGGTTGCATTTAAGGTGCATCATGGGTGACATATGTTGACCTGTGCACAGCTGATAAGTGTCCACGCAGTCAATTCTGCATATCATGATTTCCACTCCCTCCCAGTTGCAGGTACGGTGGGAGGTTGAGGATGAGGAATGCTCCAGTGTACAGGCCCATAGTCGACCTGGTCACCCTAGAAGGACAACACGTCATACAGACCTATCATCTGAACCGTCAGACCATCATGGATCTGGTGACCCAGTTGGAGTGGGACTATTGCCTGCCATTTGACATCCCAATGCTAACCCTCCCACAGTACAGGTGTTGTCATTCCTCCATTTCCTTGCCTCAGGGTCCTTTGAGATGACAGTGGGTTTGGAAGCAGGGATGTTACTGCCCTTGTTCTGCAACGTCCTGAAGAATGTCCTATGTGCCTGCTACAATGTATGGCCAGCTACATCAGGTTCCCACATCATGCTGATTTGCCCACCTTGAAAGCTGCCTTCTACAATCGGGAACATGTCCCTCAAGTGAAAGGGGCCATAGATGGCACCCACATTGCTCTGGTGCCACCCAGGAGGAGTGAGCAAGTGTTTAGGAACCATAAACATTTCTATTCCACCAATGTACAAGTGGTGTGTCTGGCTGACCAATATATCACACAAGTGATGGCCAGGTTCCCTGGGTCTGTGCATGACTCCAAACAGCACCGTCCCACACATGATGGCACTAATACAGAGGGACGAGGCCTGCCTCATCGGTATGTATCCTCACATATATGTGCTCCTCTGCTCTCAACACTTCACAACCTGCACTACACCCTCCTGGTCCTGACATGGCTCTTACCTCTGTGCACACAGGTGACTCTGGCTATCCCAATGTTAGAAATGGGGTCTTTGGTTGGCAGTCAGGTTACCCCCAGTCCAAGCAAGGTCCCTCACTCTAGTCAAGGTAAAAGACAATCACCCTCAGTTAACCCCCGCTCACCCCCTTGGTAGCTTGGCACGAGCAGGCAGGCTTAACTTCAGAGTGCTAGGTGTAAAGTATTTGTACCAACACACACAGTAACTTAATGAAAACACTACAAAATAACACAACACAGGTTTAGAAAAATAGAAAATATTCATCTAAACAAAACGAGACCAAAACAACAAAAACCCAACATACACAAGTCAAGTTATTAATTAAAAAGCAAAAAGAGTCTTAAATCTTTGAGTAAACAGGTAAAACACTGTTAGCATTGAAAAGTACCTGGGTAGCATCAAAATAACACGCACAGACGAGTGTGCATCAAAAAAGGTAAGCACTGCATCGATTTTGCACCCTCAAGCGAGATCGTGCGTCGCTTCTCCTTCTCCGGTCAGGTCGGCGTGCATTGTTTTTCCTCCCCACAGGGGAGCAATGTGTCGATCCAGGCAGCACTCGGGTCCGAGCAGGCGTTGCGTCGTTTTTTCATACCCAGCAAGGTTTGCGTTGAAAATCCTGCTGCATGGTATTAGCAAAACCGCACAATGTGAGTTGCAACGTTAACAGCCTCCGTCAGTGGGTTGATGTGTCGTTCTTTCAGCTACGTGCATCGATTTTCCGGCTGCGATGCTGGTGGAGCGTCAATTTCTGCTGCAAAGCCTGCGGCATGTCATTTTTCAGCCACGTCTTGAAAGGTGCATCGATATTTTCCCCGCATGGCAGTCTGTGCGTGGATTTTCAATCTTGGTCTGCCAGCTTCACCTGTAAGTACCGGCCCCAGGAACTGGATATGGCACTACTTGGCAGGGTAGGAGTCTCAGCAGAGAGTCCAGGTGCAGGCAGGAGAAGTCTTTGATGGCCCTGAGACTTCAACAACAGGAGGCAAGCTCAGGACAAGCCCTTGGAAATTTCTTCACAAGCAGGAATGCACAACAAAGTCCAGTCTTTGTCCCCTTGCACAGGCAGAAGCAGCAACTGCAGGATACCTCCACAAAGCACAGTCTCAGGCACAGCAGCACTTCTCCTCAGCTCTTCAGCTCTTCTCCAGGCAGAGGTTCCTCTTGATGTCCAGAAGTGATCTAAAGCCGGTGGTTTTGGGTGCTCTTCTTATACCCATTTTGGCCTTTGAAGTAGGCCTACTTCAAAGGAAAGTCTCTCTTGTTTGTGAAATCCTGCCTTGCCCAGGCCAGGCCCAAGACATACACCCGGGGGTTGGAGACTGCATTGTGTGAGGGCAGGCACAGCCCTTTCTGGTGTAAGTGGCCACTCCTCCCCTCCCTCCTAGCAGAGGTGGGTCAACAGGATATGCAGGCTACATCTCAGCTCCGTTTGTTCACTGTCTAGAGAGAGGTGCAAACAGTCCAACTGTCAAACTAACACAGACAGGGAATCCACAAACAGGCAGAGTCACATAATGGTTTAAGCAAGAAAATGCTCACTTTCTAAAAGTAGAATTTTCAAACACACAATCTTAAAATCAACTTTACCAAAAGATGTATTTTTAAATTGTGAGCTCAGAGACCCCAAACTCCATATGTCTATCTGCTCCCAAATGGAGTCTACACTTTAATCATTTTTAAAGGTAGCCCCCATGTTAGCCTATGAGAGAGATAGGCCTTGCAACAGTGAAAAACAAATTTGGCAGTATTTCACTATCAGGACATATAAAACACATTGGTATATGTCTTACCTTAAACATTCCCTGCACCCTGCCCATGAGGCTACCTAGAGCCTACCTTAGGGGTGTTTTACATGTAAGAAAAGGGTAGGTTTAGTCCTGGCAAGTGGGTACACTTGCCAAGTCGAATTGGCAGTTAAAATCTGCACACACAGACACTGCAGTGGCAGGTCTGAGCCATGTTTACAGGGCTACTAATGTGGGTGGCACAACCACTGCTGCAGGCCCACTAGTAGCATTTGATTTACAGGCCCTGGGCACCTCTAGTGCACTGTACTAGGGACTTACCATTAAATCAAATATGCCAATCATGGAAAGCCAATTACTTACACATTTTATACAGGAGCACTTGCACTTCAGCACTGGATAGCAGTCGTAAAGTGCCCAGAGTAACAAAAACAGCAAAAACATAGTCCAGCGCACATCAACAGCCTGGGAAACAGAGGCAAAAAGTTAGGGGACACCAAGCCAAGGATGAAAAAGTCTAACACTCAATCTTCCCCGGCTACTGACACCTGTGAGGTATCCGACTACAGCTGCAGAAAACAGGTATAATGAGGCCCACTGTAGTACAAGACGGGTGATTGAGCGGACCATTGTCCTGCTGAAGGCTAGATTCCAGTGTCTGCACATCTCCAGAGGTGCCCTACTCTACACAACACAGAAAGAGTGCCAGATCATTGTTGCTTGCCCCAAGCTACACAATCTGGCCCTGAGATGTTACATCCCATTGCTGGATGCAGAGGAGGTGATAGCTGTAGCAGTGGCTGATGAAGGGGACATGGGGAGTGATGATGAGGAAGATGGTGAGGATGCAGCTGACTCTAGAGCAGAGCTGATACGACAATACTTCCACTGAGATACAGGTATGCGTCATATGTATGGTATATGTCCGGTTCCACTGTCTGCCTTGTGCCATGCTACCACCTGCTGTCTGTGTGAACTGGAGATATTGGAGATCTGACTCTGGGTGCTTTGGAGGAGTAATCTGTAGCCATGAGTTTGGTTTTCATGTGCACAGGTCAGTGCTATTCTCATCCTGCTGTTGTGTTGCTGCACTTGTGACATCTATGTGCAGGACTAATGTTCCCTGAACTGCCAGATCTGGTGCAAAATGTGTGCTACTCTACGTGATTTCCTCTGTATTGCATCCTGTGCTGGGATTTGACATTGGGAGATGGTGCAACATTACTGCTTGTGGCAGTGTTAACTGCCTGACGTGTGGCTCTGTTTGCTGTGAGGGAGGGACCATGTGGGAGATATGTCTTGTGAATGTGGTTTGTAATGGCCATATGCTTTTGGACTTGACATGCCATTTCTACCTTGGCTTCCTGTACTTACAGTGCATGTTTGTTGATTTGACATATGTGACGCCTATAGTGATTGATGTCCCTGTCTTGTTCTACTTTCAGGACAGTGTTGTGGTGCACTCTGCTCCCTGCCTCACCTGTTGCCTCTTTTGATCCATCTCTCCAGCCACTGCCTGCTACACTGTATTCCTTGCTACATATTGCTCCCCTTCTGTCACTCACACATACATTGCCTGGACAACGAGCTAACTGTTGCACCCATAATGGCTGTATCTTTTGTGCTCATGACAATAAAGATGTAGGCAGTAATTGTAGTCAATGGTGTTTATTTGGGATGTACAAGTGCAAGGGGTGATGAGTGGGGACATGGCAGGTGGGCTCAACAGAGTACTTGGGCCAGCTGTGAGTAGTCGAAGTCCAGTATGGTGGCCATGGGAGTACAGAGACATGACAGTGGACAGTCAACACGGTGCCTCAGTGCCACACAAGGGACAATGTTCAGGAGAGGGTCAATTCTTGGTGGTGGTCTTAGTCTTGGCATCAGTTCTGTCAGGATGTCTGGTTGGACGTCCTCACTTGTGTGGGGGCTCGTCGGCTTCAGGGGTAGGGGTGCTGGTGTCATGTGGGTCCTGTAGCAGGGCCTCCATTCCACTAGCTGCACCTGATGTGGAGGGCTCAGAAGTGATGTGGCTATTGGAATGGGCCTGCTAGTGGGAGATGCACTGACACAGGATGACGGTGAGTTCCTTCAGCACCCCTACCATGGAGGCCATGGTGGTATTGTGGATCTGCCACCTCTGCATAGCCTCCTGGTGGTATTCACTCTGAAGCCTCTGGCTCTCCTGCACAGTGGTGAGGATCTTGCCCATGGTGCCCTGGGTTTGGTGGTACGCACCCAGGATTTGGTTGAGGGCCTCCTGGGCAGCCAGTTGTTGTGTCTGCCCCATCCTTTGGGCCACCCATCCCCTCCCACTGCCACTGGCCCACTGTGCCTATGCCTTTGGCACAGTGTGCCTACTCCCAGTAGCACCAGGCCCTTGATTGTGTGGGGTGTGTCCCCTTGACTCTGGGCCCTGTACTGTGGGGCACACTTCTGATTGAGATGTCCCTGGGGCACAGTTTTGGGGAAGAGGAGCTGGCTGAGGTGTTGTAGCCACATGGGATGGGGAGTCCGGTGTGCCCAGGGTGGGGCTGCTGGGAGTGGACTGACCAGTTGCCCCAGATGGCCCAGGCAACTCCTCCCCATCCAGACATCCACTGGAGTCTTCATCACGGGGACGGCTGTCTGAGCCTGGCATTCTCTGCTGGGTGGCAGGGTTACCTGTGGATGGAAAGAGGGAGAGTTTGTATGCGGATATGTAGTTTCCATGGTGCAGTGCATGCTATGGCTTCATTTGCTTCCCAGTGATGGCAGTGACATCTGCATCACTGCAGACATTGATTTGGTTATGAGGACTGTGCCATGGTTTCTATGTGCCATGGTGGGTTGTGGATGGTGGTTAGCATTGCTGTAATTGCCATGTGTTGGGAGGCAATCATAGCAAACAGTAGGTGTGGGCTGTGATATGGTTGTCCATGCAGGTGTCCAACTGTGAAGTGGTACAGTGAATTTTAGCTGTCTGGGTTGTGATGTATTGTGGGAGTTGTGGTTCTTTACATTGTTATCGTTATCCGTGCATTGGGGGGAGTGTGTGGGTATGTGGGAGAGGGGTGGTGTGGCATGCAGGGGAGGGTTTGGGGTAATTGGGGGGTTGCAGTAGTGTTGGATGGGGTGGATAGGTGATTGGTGGGCAGGCATGCTGGTTAGGAGTGGTTGTTGCCTGGGGGTATATTGTTGCCTTACCAGTGCCGAGCCCCCCTACAATTCCAGTAAGTCCTTCCGGATGCATGATGTCCAAGATCTTTTCCTTCCAGGATGTTAAGTCAAGGGGTGGAGGCCCACCGCCACTTTTGTTCAGGCCGATCCTGTGCCTGGACGCCATGGAACGGACTTATCCCCTGAGGTCGCTCCACCTCTTCCTGATATCCTCCCTTTTGCATGGATAGGTGCCAACTGCATTGACCCTGTTGATGATCCTCTGCCATAACTCGGTTTTCTTGGCCAATGATGTTTGCTGGACCTGGACTCCCATGCGTTGTGGCTCAAGTCTGACAATCTTGTCCACCATGACCTGCAACTCATTGTCTGTGAACCGTGGATGCTTCTCGCGTGACATGTTGGGGGTGTGGGTGTGCTGTGCGGGTAGGGTGAAGTGCAGGGTGATTGGTGGTGTGGGGGTGTTTGGTTGTGGGTGCTGGTGGGTTATGGTGCTGGTGTGTGCAAAGTGTGCAATGTGCAGGTGTTGTGTGGGGGTGTGCTTTGTGGCTCGTGTCTCTCTGACTGGGCATGGTAATCGCACAGGACTGTTGGTGTGAGGGGGTGTTATATGGTGCCGTGAGCAGGTGTGTGGTGTGTGTATGCGTTTCAGGTGTGGCGTATTCGAACTGTCTAATGGGGTGTTGGCTACTATTGTATGCTGGAAATGGCCTTTCTCCAGGGTCACCCGCAAACATTTTGCCTTCCTCCTTCTCTTTTTCTGACCTCACTGTTGCTGGCTTTAGGGCTCTGCGCACTTTACCACTTCTAAACAGTGCTAAAGTGCATATGCTCTCTCCTTAAAACATGGTGACATTGGCTCATACACAATTGGCTTATTTAATTTACTTGTAAGTCCCTAGTCAAGTGCACTACATGTGCCCAGGGCCTGTAAATTAAATGCTACTAGTAGGCTGCAGCACTGGTTGTGCCACCTGCATAAGTTGCCCCCTAACCATGTCTCAGGCCTGCCTCTGCAGTGCCTGTGTGTGAAGTTTCACTGCCACTTCAACTTGGCATTTAAAAGTACTTGGTAAGCCTTAAACTCCCCTTTTTCTACATATACGTCACCCCTAAGGTAGGCCCTAGCTAACCCATAGGGCAGGGTGCTATGTAGATAAAAGGCAGGACATGAACATATGTGTTCTATATGTCCTGGTAGTGTAAAACCCCTAAATTTGTTTTTAAACTGCTCCTTTCATAGGATAACATTAGGGTTACCCTCATGTACTGTTTGAGCGGTAGATCCTGATCTGATAGGAGTAGCCAGATCATATTTAGGATGACCAGAATGGTGATACAAAATCCTGCTTAATGGTGAAGTTGGATTTTATATTACTATTTTAGAAATGCCACTTTTAGAAAGTGAGCATTTCTGTACACTTAAATCCTTCTGTGCCTTCCAATCCGTGTCTGACTAGGTTTAGTTGACAGCTCCCTTGTGCATTCACTCAGACACACCCCAAACACAGGATACTCAGCCTCACTTGCATACATCTGCATTTTGAATGGGTCTTCCTGGGCTGGGACGGTGGAGGGCTTGACACTTACATGTCAAAGGACAGTAGCCTGCCTTCTCACACAGGTCCGCCACACCCCCTACTGGGACCCTGGCAGACAGGATGGAACTCAAAGGGGGCCTTGTGCATTTCTGAGCCACTCTTTGAAGTCTCCCCCACTTCAAAGGCACATTTGGGTATTTAAGCAGGGTCTCTGACCCTACCAACTTAGATACTTCTGAGGTAGATGCTATACCTGAAAGACACTTCTGAGGTAGACACTATGGCGGTGCCGGGGACCGCGGGAGCACCGCCAACAGGCTGGCGGTGCTCCCAAGGGCATTCTGACCGCGGCGGTACAACCGCGGTCAGAAACGGAAAACCGGCGGTGTACCGCCAGTTTTCCGCTGCCCAGCTGCGCCACCATGGGGATTCCGACCCCCATACCGCATGCCAATGGCATGGGCACTGCAGGGGCCCCCGTAACAGGGCCCCACCATGATTTTCAGTGTCTGCCATGCAGACACTGAAAATCGCGACGGGTGCAACTGCACCCGTCGCACCCTTTCCACTCCGCCGGCTCCATTCGGAGCCGGCATCCTTGTGGAAGGGTGTTTCCCGCTGGGCTGGCGGGCGGCCTTCTGGCGGTCGCCCGCCAGCCCAGCGGGAAACCCAGAATACCTGCGGCGGTATTGTGACCGCGCAGCAGTATTCTGGCGGCTCCCGCCGGCCCTGCAGATACCGCGGCCGGCGGGAGTCAGAATGACCCCCTATATGTGAAAGACACTTCTGAACAAGACACTTCCTGGAGAAGAGAACCTGAACCAGAATCTGCATCCTGCCAAGAAGAACTGCCTGTCTGCCCAAAGGACTCACCTGACTGCTTTCTGTGAAGGACTGCTGCCTTGCTGCTCTCTGTCTGTGGTGAGAAGGAATCTCCAAGGGCTTGGATAGAGCTTGTCTCCTGTTCCCTGAAGTCTCAGGGCAAAAAAGACTGCATCGCTACAAGAAGGACTTTTTCGCCACACAGCCTGCCAGAAACGACGCACAGCCTGCATTGCAGTGAAAAATTCACAGCATGTTGAACCGGAACGACGCAGCCTGACTTTGCAACAAGAAGATTGATGCGGTGCCAGCGTAGTGACCGGAAATTCGACGCACGGCCCACTTGATCGACACACAGCCGAGCCAGAACGACACAGCCCAACTTCCAGAGAGGATTCGACGTAGCGCATTGCCGTGTGATAGAAATTTCCATGCAACGTCCACCAGATTGACGCAGCCCCTGAGACTTCGTCCTGTCAGCACTGGAAATCCACGCATCGTCCCCGGGGCGATCAAAAACCCCGCAACCCGAAGAGGATCTATGACCGAGTGCTGGAAATTGACACACAGCTGTCCCTGCGTGAAAACTAAATGACGCATCGCCGTGTGCGGTTCTTTGCAGAGATTTTGAATGCAAACCAGGTACTTTGTGCTTGAAAGAGACATTTATTGCTTTAAAAAGACTAAAGACACTTTATATCATTTCTACAGTGATATTTGCAACATATACTTATTGCATCTTAATCGTTTTGACTTGCATCTTATCAGATAAATATTATATATTTTTCTAAACACTGTGTGGTGTATTTTTGTGGTGCTATACTCAGTTATTGTTTGATTAATGCACAAATACTTTGAACATTGCCTTCTAAGTTAAGCCTGACTGCTCAGTGCCAAGCTACCATAGGGTGGGCACAGGATAAGTTGGATTGTGTGTGACTTACCCGGACTAGAGTGAGGGTCCTTGATTGGACAGGGGGTAACCTGACTGCCAACCAAAGACCCCATTTCTAACAGTGGTACATTTCTCTTCTGTGGTAGTGCAAACCGTCATTGGTTTACCGCTGCAGATGTGCCGCTGTGCTGAAAAATGACTGGTACTAGGGCTGTCGGAATGGGCTAGGCATGGCAGGGCCAGTGGCAGATCAGTTAGCATTTCACCGTCGCACAGCCTGGTGTTGTTGGTTCTGTGGCTGTATTTGGACGGTTTGATCTTTTTGACTCGTAATACAGCAGTCGCTGTACAGCCACTACGGGTGGTATGGTGGCGGCATTTCACATGGCGGTCTTGCCCGAAAACCGCCAAAGTTGTTATGAGGGCCTTTGTCTCCTAAGTTAAGCCTTGTTGCTCATTGCCAAGCTACCAAGGGTTGAGCTGTGGTTAATATATTGAGACCTAACTGAACCTAGTGGAGGTTAGCGGCGTATTGCTAAGTGTAGGTACCTACCTGCCTTTACAAAATTACATTTTCAACAAAGCAAATTGCTAACGGATCTAATGTAGCAGAGAAGTAAGTGACAGGCTTCATTATCACGCCATGCTTTTGAACTACCAAGGGCAATGCACACACACCTTTTTCATTGCAGTATAGACATAATTATTCCTAAAAATCAGGAGTCCTAGGGCGGGTGCACTACAAAGATGTTATCTGAGTTTCTGAAAGACCTTCATGTATTGGCCATCAAATGGTACCAGACCCTTGATATCACATCTAGTAAGCCTCACTAAAGGCTTCACAATCAGAGAAAAGTTTGGACTCCATTGACAACAGTAGCCAACTATTCCTAAACACATCCTCACTTCTCTTTGGGTATTTGGAGGATTGATCTTAAGAATTGCAGAAATGCATTCTTTGGAGAATTCCCTTTCTCCGTTTGCAATGTGGTGACCAAGGTAAATCATTGCTGTTTTGCAATACTGCATTTTTGTGGGTTCGAGTTTGTGACCATTGTCAGCAAGATGGTTAAGGAGTGAAATTGGATCTAATTTGCATTCTTCTTTTGTCTTTAATGCCACTAATAGGTCAACAAAATGTTGAACTATGACCGACTTACAGGGTAGCTGCAAACTTTCTAAATCTTTCTTTAGGCTCTGACTACAGGTTGAGGAAATTTCTGTATATCCCTGTAAGAGTCAACTCAGCACTAAGCAAAAATTTTATTTTGGAACCACAATGTGAAAAGATACTGGCTATCATGATGTAGAGGAATGGAAAAGAACAGTTGCCACAAGTCATTGACTGTGTACCATACTCCTTCCTCATTTTTAATGTTGTCTGTTTTTTAAAAGCCATTATGAGAATGATGCTTGCTTGGGATGATTGATTACAATCATCGTTTTCATAATTGTTTTTATTGATGTTTCTGTAAATAATGTATGGAAGTGTAATGTTTATTGTATTGTTGTATTTATTGTGATGCTTTTATGGTTCTTAATGAAAGCAAATAAAGCGTGATTTGATTTGACATTTACATTCATTCTAGAATTGCTCACAAACCTCTACCTAGACTGTGTCTGCATTTGCACCATCAATCCTCATTCCCACTGCTTGCATTCCTTGCATCCCATCATACCAAAAAGTTCAGGTGGAACAAAATCTGAACTAGAATTCAGCATCTGTTTTCTGTTGTTCTCACAACAATCTCACAATGCATCACTAGCATAGAGAACACTCTGTCTCATGAATCATTCTGTCCTGTTAATAGTCACAATTGTTTTGCTCAGGTACAGCAGTAGTACAGTCATGTTGTTCCACAATTCAGATAATAATCCAAGAGTAGACACAGGAATGTAGACAGACTACAGTCTCAGTCTAGGGACATAAATAGTGTCTCAAACCACCCCTTATCTCTCTAACCATGCTCTACTACCACAAACTGTGGGTGCATGGCACCCCTAATTTGTACAGCTCTTTGGCACACCAAGGGATGGTTTTATTCTAGAGCCACGAGGCAATATGTCCCAGAAACAAGGTTAAGAACAGAATTTAAAAACACAGTCAGTCAGTCAGTCATTCAGTCAAAGTTCTTTATTCAGCAAAAATGCCATAAAAGTACAAATAGGTTGTACATAAAATTAAAATAGTTAGAATGCAGTGCAAGTAACATGGGGCAATAATAGACAAACGTATTTCACATAGGAAAAATACAAAGCTAATTACGGTTACTTATATCAATGCTTCCATAATAATACCTAAAACCAGTAGCAAAACCAGAATAGTATGTAAAACCACCATAACTAAGCAACCAAAAAAAGTACAATAACTTACATATGACAAATGGCGCAAGATCAGGTTAAAAATCGTGTACTATTCCGACTTGAATTAATAAACGACTGCTTCCACCAGTTCGTATCGTTTCCTAATAGCAATAGTAGATCTGATAAAATTTAAAACGGAATAACACATTTGTAATGATGACAATTTTTTAACATTAATCAATGCTTCCTTATGAGAAATAATTCATAATTTACGTAAAAGGGGTAATATAAAAATATGTCTGGGAGCAGAATAAAGTGAACAAAATAGAAAAAAGTGACACCTGCTTTGCTTAGAAAAAGTATCACAGGGACAATTCAGGAGCATTTTTTGCCAGGTACATTGCTTTGGGAAGGCCACACTGAAAGGTATCAAATTTAGTATGAATAAAGCAAGGAGGGAATATGATGAAGAACTTGGGAACCAGATTAAATAGGGTTCCATTAAAATCGTGGTTGAAATCTGGACATAGGGATCAAAGGTTTTCAGGTTCAGGGCCCCCTGAAATCTAAGCTTCAAGATGTATTCTACAAATCTGTTTTTAACCAATTCCTTTCCATTAGTCGGCAAGGACTCTGGATGAGTAAACATATTCTCCAGTCCTAAATTCTGGAAAGAGGTTTGCAAAAATGTAAGCCACAGGATTCTATTAGAATTGGCCAATTTTATGCAGTTGGTCAAACAATCTTGTACCACACTAGCCGCAGGATTTGACCAGGATTTTAGCCAAAGCAGAAGTGGGGCGACACCAATTAAATCCTCAATGTGCTGTAATCCCAGTTCCTCATGGCAGATGATATTTGCTACATTCTTGGGTACCAGCAATAATCTATGCAGGAATTTGTTCTCGACACGTTGGAGGGAGTCAACTTTGGTCTGACTACACAGACCCGCCCCATAAGTGGCCGCTGATACACATTTTGAATTATAGAGCATAACAATCTGGTGGACTGGTCTGTGGCCTAGTTTGCGGGTGAAGCGAAAAATCGCTTCCAGGTTTCTCACCATTTGTTGGGTCTTAGTAGTAAGATGGAAATTCCATGAGATGGAAGAATTTACATGGAAGCCTAAGTACCAAAAGTCATTTACTTTATTTATAATGTTTCCTCCCATAGTGAAATGTTTAGATCTTGTATTTAAGAGGCCAGAGGTCATAACATACATCTTCGTAAAGTTAACTTTCAAATCTAAATCTTGCATAAAAGTTAGCAAAAGATCCAACAAGCTTTGGAGACCATTAGCTGTACGGGCAATTAAAACCGCATCATTAGCATACAGAAGGCCCGGGAGCTGTCACAATCCCATCTTGGGGAAATCCTTTCAGTTTTTTCCAAAAATCCATAAAGTCCATTAATGTATAACAAAAATAAAAACGGTGCTAAAATACAGCCCTGTCTGACTCCTAGCATGGATGGAAAGTGGGGAGGCCTCTCGCCGTGCAAACCATACTGCACTGAAACTGTAAGATCAGTGTATAATCGTTTAACTCCAACAGGTTCCAGTCAACCCCCAATGATTCCATGATTTGCCAGAGCTTCCCTCTGTTCACCAGGTCAAAGGCACTTGATAAATCAATGAAAGACAAAAGAATAGATTCTTTCCTAGCAGTAACATATTTGCTAAGGATGAGGTGCAGATGTAATGCTTGATCAACTGTACCTAGATCAGGTCTAAAACCATATTAGATTGGGGAAAGGATGTTTGCCTCCCCCACCCATTCCTCCAACTGTGTTAGAATCACGCTCCCCAATAGCTTAGCAGTAGGATCTATGAGAGAAATTTGACTATAACAAGTTGGATCTTGCCTGTTACCCTTTTTCAATATAGGGACAATTATGGCCAATTTCCATGAGGGGGAATATTACTTTTTACTACACTTCTTAATACATTTGTAACTAGAGGGCCCCAGAGATCCGGCATAGACTTAAAAATATCGACAGGGACCCCATCCAGGCCGGGTGCTTTCCCTGATCTCAATCGATTAATTGCTGTAATTACCTAATTTAACTCAAAAGACAAATCAATTGTTTTAAAATTAGGTTCAACGGGTCACTGGTTCCTACTGTCATCCCCTTCAAGTTGGAAATCGTTTCCGGGCTGAAAAACCCTCATGAAGTGATTCACCCAGACCGCTTCAGGTATCAGATAGTCGTCCTCTTTGTTGTCATGTTCCATGAAGAAAGGTTGATTTACCACCCTCCAAAATTGTGTGATGTCCTTCAGTTCAGTAGCTGCCAAAAGCTCTTTCCATGCTCTAGTTCTAATTTCAGTTTTTCTCTCTTCCAGAACTGCCTTATAATCACGGGAAAAAGGAATAGATTCAAGAGCTTTTTTTTAGATCTTTGTGGGCAGCTGTAAAAGCGGAATTAAACTATCGGCGGGCCTTTGGGCCTCGGGGAGTCCTGTCACTCACCAATGCCTCAGAAATGGCATAACTTAATTGTTCAAATTCCGATACTAAACAATCATGGATTGGTTGTTGCGACAGGCATAAATTAATGGAATCCAATTTTTGTTCAATACTTTTCTGATTAAATATCTTTGGATCTACCCTTTACCATTTCATGTGTAGGCCAAAATTTTTACTGAAGACAAATTTACCTCTGTGTTCTCTATTTATTACAGCCAGTTTGCTGTTAAAAGCTAAATTAATGCATAGGGTGCTGTGATCACTGGCACAGTGTGGTATTATCTTGAAACCCAAAATTAAGTGAAAGTCAGAGGAACTAATTAGAATAAAATCAATAATACTCCCTTTAGAATTACCCATGAATGTAGGTATTTTTTGGCTATATGCAGCAGCCTTCTCTTTTGCACATACGAGATCAAAGTTATAGATAAAAGTATTTAAAACTTCACCTTGGTTAGTGTGAATTAAATGAGTAGACGTGTCTTTGCCCTCTATGGAGGTACTGCACACATGTGAAGCTTCCTGGTTACAAAGTGGCACGTTAAAATCTCCTACACAGATAATAACTAACTCATTATCCTGGAGCTGTTACCTCCTCAAGATTTCCCTTCAGAAGATCACACGGGATGTTGTTATAAAAATGTATTAACAGTAGACCCTTACTCACCTCAATCAGTAGTAAGATACCCTTAAAGTATGGTAAAGATCAGATTAAAGATGCCTCCATTTTAGGGAGTTGTAATGAAACAAGAACCAGAAGACCCCCACGTGCCCTGCCCGCTAGCGAGGGAATTGCAGGTTGATATGCAGAAAAGTAACCGTCCAAATGGAAAGGGTCCCTTGACCAGGTCTCCTGCAAACAGATAACGTCATATGTAGATATAAATTCCAGCAACTCTGGGTTTTTAACCTTCGACTGCAGACCCACAATGTTTCAGCTAATTAGTGTTAAAGATTTAAAGCCTGGTCCTATCGCTATCTCCTCACTAGTAGTAGCAACTGCCAAAGCATAGGGGGAAGTATCTATCTCATCAAGCCCTTTCTGTGATAAAATAATATCATGCCCATCACGCTCTACTGGTCCCTCCAGAACACCTCTTAAGAACCTATCCTAATCCGCATGTCAATCATTCTGATCTAGAGGAATCAGGTCCTGACGACGACTAAAAGTCTAAATATTTGACCGGGCTTGTATTGTAGACAACCCTTCATTGAAATCACATTGAGCTACTTTAGGGCAAGCAGATAAGAGGGTTGGGTCATAAAAAAACGTAATGGGTAAATTTGAATCCCTTCTTTTATCCTGGCGCAGTGAAACAGGTCGAGCAACAAACATTTAACTAGACAAGGATTAGCAAAGTTAATCACAACACAGTCACCCTCATGTGCTTTCTTTGAAGATCCAACCCAATTCATGCTACGTGCCATAAGAATCTTGTTATTTAAGTCTCCCTGGTAACTAGATTTAGACCTTAACCAATGAGCACAATTCCTCATTAATTCCTGGGTGTCTTCATTTTGACAAGGATCTAAAGGAGGCACATTTGCTAGAACCAGAACATACGGCATAAAGTCAGGTGGAAGTTGCAGTGGCTCTACTCGGACATTGATGGGGTTAATGTGAAGGATGGGTGAACATCCTAAATGGGCACCCTTTCTATTCTCCAAGGGAGGCTTAGATCAATACTGCACCGATTTCAGGCACTGCCTCCTGCATATGAAAGTTACCCGAGTTAGATGAACTGATGGCTATTTGAGTGATCATCCTAATCATATTAGTATGAAAGTGTTCCAGTTTTTTTGTTATCAAGGTAACACGTTTCTCCTCCAGGGCTACACAGAATATTTTAAGTAAAGAATCAATTATGTGTGTAGAATCATCCTGTAAAGCTCCCTTCTCTCTATTGTCAGATGTAATGCTATCAGATGACATTTGGGGGGCTGACGGTTGACAAGGAGGGTATCCAAATGTGTATACGTTTTCTTCTTAGCCCCTGGGATTCGTTTTGTAATTTTAGAACGGCCTTCCGCTTTTCTCTTTTTCAGCGGTGGGGAGACCACAGAGGAACAATCAGCATTATGTTCTTTGTGTTCATTTGAGGCTTGCGTTTGGGAAGTGCCCATTCCAGGCTGAGACATATCAGAGTTGGAGACTATCGGGGGACCCTGGTCCCCTTGTTTGGACTTAACAAGGACAAAGGGCTCAAGGGGTGGTCTCTGTGTGAATTTGTGGGCCGCCTCAATTTTTTCTTCAACCTGCATTATTTCAGATTCGATGGCCCCAATAACAGATGCTAAGTAACTAGTAATTGTTGGCTGGGTTAAAGGGCCCTGGGCACCCTCCCCCTTTTGCAAATTAATTTTCCTTTTACCCCATATAGACGATAGTTCACACATCCTGAGAGTCCTATATACAACTGGGCAATTGCTCCCTTCTCTGGAGTAAAAAGATGAAAAAGGAGGGCTACCCGAGTACTAGACAGATGATTTGTGTCACTCATTTCTGCCTTGAACGTTAGGGCCTGTGCCACACGAATAGCTTACCTCTCGTCTCCCCAGTAAGCAATTCTCAGGGGGGTGGCCCAGCCCGGCCTCTTCCAGTCGCTGACGGGCGAAGGATGGGCCTGCCCTTGGCCCAGGCTTTGCCCGGGCACGGCCCGCGCGCGGCCCACGGCGTGGGGAAACCAGCAGCGCTTTGAAGCACACGGAGATGCCTGGCCCCGCCCCCTGGTCTCTTCTGTGTTTCCGGGTGCTTGGGGTCCCCTTGGCAACAGCAAGCGTCCTGCGGTGCGGGGAACCAACAGCGCTTTGAAGTGCGCGGAGATGCCTGGCCCGCCCCCTGGTCTCCTCGGTGTTTCTGGGTGCTTGGGGTCCCCTTGGCAACAGCAAAGCATCCCGCGGTGCGGGGAAACCAGCAGCGCTTTGAAGCGCGCGGAGATGCCTGGCCTGCCCTTGGTTCCTCTGTGTTTCCGGGTGCTTGGGGTCCCCCACACAAAGATATTCTGTAAAATCCAATGATTGAGGCACTGGCAGATGCGATACAGCACGTTTTCATTTTGTGCCCAAAATAGGTTTATCCTGTTGTACCTCTGTACTGCAAATCACTTCTCTTCCCGAACGCCAGGCCCCCGTCTTGCACAAATGTATGCACTCATCCCCTTTCGGGGACAATCTCTTACTATGCCAAAATGTACATCGTGCCTGAGTACCTATCCGCACCACGTCCTTGCCGAAAGTTTATTAGAAAATTCGATGTGGTACAATACAGAAATAGTCCAGCGCAGATGTAGCAAATCTCATTTAAATGCATAAAACCATTCCCATGATGGCTCTTAGTAATAAGAACAATACAGAATAATAGACAAAATCAATAATTGGCTAAGTTTTAAATGTGCCAAAACACCAATAAGAAATTGGGCAGCATCCATGATAACATAGGAAAGATCTCAAAAGAGTTCTGGTTCACCCCCAAATGCAAAGGTCTTTAAAGCAATTTTCTCCATATGAAAGCATAAGGACTGTAACCAATCATGGTTTGAGCACAGAATTACTTTTTCAACAAATCAAATTACAGATATATAAATACTCATATAATTATAATACCTTAGCTCCAACCCACTACATGAATATTGATTCAGCTCCTCTGACCTAACGTAACCCGCAGGTTTCAGAACAAACTAGTTACATAACCAACAGTGAACCATTTTTTATAAATACAATACTGCATGTGAGTTCAGGATCATTAAGAAAGTGTTACTGTAGGTCCTCTAGAAGGTTTTCTTCGAAGACAGTGTCATTCAGAAATAAACAAATCCACACCTTGTTTGACTACAATCAGCAAACCTATAAGCAGATAATAAGCAGTGAGATCCATTTTGAGCAAGGTGGCATAGCCTAAATGAGTCCTAGTTTGCATAAGCCAGGAACACACACTTTCGCAGGTCATAGCAAAATTGCAAAATTGTCATTTCAGTATACATATGTGAATTCAAGTGTAAAATAATTACTGCCCACAACATTATTAATAATGCACAAATAAATCACACAAAAGCTTAATCACAGGCATATTTGTATGTCTGTTGTTCAGACAGTAAATGCCTTATTTCTCACTACTTCAGGAATAAAAAAAACAACTGAGACCTGCTGGTCGTTTCCAGCTATCAACAGAAAATGTCCCTCACAGTAGTTTCCAAGGTTAACGAGAACATAGTTTTCTTTAAAAAATTGTATTGCCGTTTTAATGAAGCAAAGAGAACCTGGATAAAGTTGCTGGTGGAGAATGTACCATTATTAAACCCACACTTTTCAAATACATTTAATAGGTGTTGGAAAATGGGTTATTGGTAAGGGCAGGTAGGTACCTACACTTAGCAATAGGCCACTAACCTCCACTTAGGTCCAGTTAGGTCTCAGTAAATTAAACCCAGCTCAACCCTTGGTAGCTTGGCAACGAGCGTCAAGGCTTAACTTAGGAGACAGAGTGCAAAGCATTCAAATATCACAAAACAGTAATTAAATAAAACACAGGAAACAGTTTAAAAATCCAAAACCAATTTATAAAAATAGATTATATTTTTATCTTTAAAATGACACCAAAACAAATTTAAATCAGGTAAGGGGAACCGGAGATATGAATTTTTAAAGAATTATTATTTTTTTAGCGCCTAGAAACAAAAAGCGCCAATCGGGTCATCTGGTTGCACCACGACCGGGGCAAAGTCAAAGTTTAAGTCCGACCGCGATGGAGCCCTGCTCGGCTACAGGCCGCGGGAGGCCTCGGTTAAAAGTTTACCTTCACACTTAGTCTTTTTTTCGAAGATTTTCTTCAGCGGGACGAACCTGCCAGTCCAGTCCGACCTCCTGGAGCCCTTCTCCGGATATGCGATGCTGGAATCCTCGGTGGAGATTTTTACCTTCGGACTTAGTCGTTTTTCCGAGGTAAAAATCTTTCGACCGGGGTAAACCTGGATCTTGATCCGACGTCCATGGAGCCCTCCTCGGATACGCTGGCTGGAAGGTCTCGGTCAACTTTTTACCTTCGGACTTCTGAGATTTTCTTTACCGGGACGAACCAGCAAATCAGGCCGGGTCGCGGTTGAGGCAAGCTGGCTAGAGTTGCCGCGGCGGGTCGGTCCCTCTACGGAGCTTTTTTACAAAGTTGTCCAAACTTCTCCAAACTTCTGGGGCTTCTCCCAGATGTCCTTTTAAGGTTCTTTTGGGGTCCACAGCTCACCCCAAGGGTCCAGAAGTTTCTGAGATGGTCCTTGGGGGTGCGGACTACAACTCCCAGAATGCACCTGGCGCAAACTCCTTTTTGGACACTGGACAGTGGTCAGCTGGTCGCTTTCTTCAGGAGTTGGTGCAGGGGACTCTGGTTAGCAATTTTTCACCTGTAGCATACAGGGAGTCCCTCCTTGAACCAGTTGAAGCCAGGCAAAGTCCTTCTTGTGGTGAAGCCCAAGTGTGCAGCTGGTGCAGTCCTTCTGAGTGCAGGTTCCAGGTGCAGGCCAGGGGTCCAGCAGGGCAGTCCTTCTTCTTCTGTAGTTCTTTCTTGTTGGATGTGGTAGGGAACTGAGGTGTGGGTGCAGGTCTGCCAGTTTTAACCTTGCTCCTGGGTGAAAAGCAGGGGGGTCCTGGTTCTCCAATCAGGTGCAGGGTCCTTCCCCCTGTGATGACCACTTCCTGGGAAGTGTGGCAAAAATCAATCCCAGGAGGCAACATTCTCTAAAAATCCATCATGGCTGAATCTGATTTTTGGAGGTTACATCTGGCTGAGCCCACCCACTGGTGTGGCTAGAAATCATAAACACACCCCTCTCCTACCCTCTCCTAATCTAATCAAGGGGCACCTAGTTGTCTGGGGTTGCAGGATGTGGGGTGTTGCTGGTTGCTCCAAATGTCCTTCTCTGCCTTTGAAGACCAGTTTGGAAGCCCTCCCCCTTCCTGCCTCACCATCTGCTGAGGGGAGATTCCTTCCCACAGGCACATTCCTTTGTGTGATGCCAGGCCACTTCACACCTCATCAAGGCAGCTTGACCAAGCTGCTCGAGGCTGGCCAATCAGAGCACAGCAGCAAAAACAATGCAGGGCTGAAATTGGCAACTTTTCAGGTAAAGTTTAAAACTCTTTACCTGAACAAGTTATATTAAATTCAACAACTGGAAGCTGTGGGATTTATTACAACAATTAATTTGATACCAAACTCTAGGTATGCATCATTTAAGGAGACTTTAAAAATTAAAATAAAGTCTCCCCATTCTAGCCTATGAAGGCCATTTACTACAATGAGGGAAAAACGAATTTGGCTGTTTTTACCTCACCAGGGCTTATAAAACTATTTTTATAAAGTCCCTGCTTATAGTTACATGGCACCCAGCCCTAGGGGCACATAGGGCACACCTTAGGGGTGACTTATATGTAAAAATAAGGTAGTTTAAGACTTTGGAACTACTTTTAATTCTAAAGTCGAATTTGCATATAACTTTAATTTAAAAGCAGCCAGCAAGGCAGGCCTGCCTTTAAAATGACACTGGGCACCTCAGCAGTGCACCTATGGGTGCACCACCTATGCTGTGGTCCCTAAACCCACATGCCCTACCATATACTAGGGACTTATAGGTAGGTTAACTTAGCCAATTATAATTAGCCTAATTTGCATATCCATTTTACACAGAGCATAGGCCCTGGGACTGGTTAGCAGTACCCAGGGCACCATCAGAGTCAGGAAAACACCAGCAAAAAGTGGAAAATGGGGGCAAAAAGTTAGGGGGCCTCTGCAATCAGCCCTGTTTTCCCACAATGGGCATAGTATGTAGTGTCTACATGACCAATATTTGAGGACAGAAGAGATTTCTCTGACTCACTACATTAAAATATTAGAAACCTAATTGAAAATGAGCACACCTTCTGGCCACTTAGGAAAGATCATACAAGTTCACCCATATTGTTCTAGTTGTTTATTTTGATTATTTCTAAAGACCAATGCACATTCACAATGTACTACACAAATCAGAAGGAATTCTAGTATACAGGGCTCAGAAGGCTAGATGGTGTATTGTCATGCTTTAAGGAGTCTCCTGAACTTAATGTGCCAGAGGAGGCACACCCAATTGTTAATGATTTGTGGCACGTCCCTGCTACATAGTCAAATTGTCCACAGCTAGACAAATGCCCACACCTGACATCACATCTACACATGTGGGAAGTCTCTTTGAAGAAGATTTAATTTCAATCCAAACCTTCCAAGATTAGAATGACTGCCTCTAGTCTATGCTGTTGGCCTTTAGTTCAGTATTCAGGAAGTTGTGAAGTGGCCTTAGCTGGCTTTTGGAACCAAACCTTTAAAAGAAAAGAGAGTGTCAAGTGGGATGTTTGGTTTCACTGCACCTCTTTGCAGTGTTTAACAATGTAGACTAAAAGAGCCCCTTGGATCCACTGTCCACAGTAACAAGTGCCACAGTTTCGAATTTTTCATTATTAGTGTGCACTTTTCTCATTAATGGCATCCATATAATCCTATATATCCGGCACCTTCACTATTATGTGGGGGGCATAGTGCTCACTTTAATATATAGTGTTCATTAATGCATATTGTGAGAAAGTGGATTAATAATTAAAGTGGTTGGTAATCCTCTTCAGGAAATGGCTCTGTTCCACGCTAGGTCCAGTTAGGTCTCAATAATTTAAGCCAAAACTCAAACCTTGGTAGGTGTAGCACAGAGCAGACAGGCTTAATTTAGGAAATGTGTAAAGCATTTATCAGTAGCAGAAACAATTAAAATGTTAAAACCACAAAAAAATTAAAATCGCACTTTTAATGAACAAATTTACACCAAAATGAAACAAAAATCAGATGTAGGTAACCGGAGATATGATTTATCAAAGTTTGAGATGTTTCTAGCACCAAAAACAACAATGCGCCAACAGCAGAAATCTATCTATCCTAGTGGACCAGTCAAAGTCAAAAGTAAAGGCTGACCGCAATGGAGTGTACGCTGAATATAGCCAGCAGGTTTGTCTCGGTGAAAAGTTTACCTTCTGACTTAGTCGTTCTTCTGGAGAAAGGTCTTCGTTGATGTGGTTGTCAGTAGGTAGGGGAGCAGGCTGGATCTGAAGAAGGTTAGGTCAATGGCTGCCAGGTGAAGTGCAGAACCTCAGTGGAAGCCTCAGCTTCTATTGGAGGTTTGAGGCTCTCACTGATGCAGGCAGGAAAACTCTGAGCAAGGTCCAAAGTCAGGGACAGGGAGGCAATTTCGTCGAAGTGCTGCTTGGCATTGGTCCCAGTAAAATCCTCTATGTTCGGACATAGAAACTTTTCCTGGAAGTCAGGAACCTTTCAAGGGGGCAAACCAGCAAGTTGAATCTGACCATCAGTTCAACATCTGCGGCAGCAGCTCGGCAGTGGTCCAGTCATAACCTCTGGTTTGGAAGAAGTTTCTAAGTGTCCAGTCTTGCAGTTTTTGTTAGGGAAAGAGTTCACTCTAACACTAGCCAAGGGTCCAGGACCTTTTGGGCACCACTTGGGTGTCAGGGCTCAATCTCCCAGAAGCCACCTGGAGGGTACAGAGCAAATCCAGTTGGAACTGGTCAGCAGGGCTCAACAAAGATTTGTGCTTGTTATAGCGTTTGTGTTCCTATAGCTGAACAGGAGGCTTGCCAACTAGCCATTGTAGTCCCCTCTTCTCTCCTGGGCGCAAGTGGAGAGAATTTCCACCCCTTTGGGTTTCTCTCCAGCAGGTGCAGTCCTTCTTTTGTTTTCCACAGGTCGAGAAGTGGTCTGAAGAGGGTACTGAGAATGCCGCTTTTATGCCCAGTGCCTGCCCGTGGCTTAGGGATACTCCTGGCCACTTCCTAACCAATGATGTAAAGGTACCCAGGTTGCCTTAATCAACTTTAGCAGGACTTCCTGTGGGTTTTATTGTATACTATCCCATGGTGCTCCTCCCTACCTACAACCAGTATGGCATTTCTTCACTTGTGGAGAGCTTTGGGCACACCCTGGTGTGTGTCTAGGGAAATGAGAATCAAATCAAATCAAATCAAATCATTAGCATTTGTAAAGCGCGCTACTCACCCGTGCGGGTCTCAAGGCGCTAGGGGGGAAAGGGGGGGTTATCGCTGCTCGAACAGCCAAGTCTTTAGGAGTCTCCGGAAAGCGGAGTGGTCCTGGGTGGTCCTGAGGCTGGTGGGGAGGGAGTTCCAGGTCTTGGCCGCCAGGAAGGAGAAAGATCTCCCACCCGCCATGGAGCGGCGGGTGCGAGGGACGGCAGCAAGTGCGAGGCCAGCGGAGCGGAGGGGGCGGGTGGGGACGTAGAAGCTGAGGCGTCTGTTGAGGTATTCCGGTCCCTTGTTGTGGAGGGCTTTGTGTGCGTGGGTGAGAAGACGGAAGGTGATCCTTTTGCTGACTGGGAGCCAATGCAGGTGTCTCAGGTGTGCGGAGATGTGGCTGTTGCGGGGTACGTCGAGGATGAGGCGGGCCGAGGCGTTTTGGATGCGTTGCAGGCGGTTTTGGAGTTTGGCGGTGGTCCCGGCGTAGAGGGTGTTGCCGTAGTCCAGGCGACTCGTGACAAGGGCGTGGGTCACGGTTTTTCTGGTGTCGGCGGGGATCCAGCGGAAGATCTTGCGGAGCATGCGGAGAGTGAGGAAGCAGGCGGAGGACACGGCGTTGACTTGCTTGGTCATGGTGAGAAGAGGGTCCAAGATGAAGCCGAGGTTGCGGGCGTGGTCTGCGGGGGTCGGTGCGGTGCCGAGGGCCGTGGGCCACCAGGAGTCGTCCCAGGCGGACGGGGTGTTGCCGAGGATGAGGACTTCCGTTTTTTCAGAGTTCAGCTTTAGGCGGCTGAGCCTCATCCAATCTGCGACGTCCTTCATACCCTCTTGTAGGTTGGTCTTGGCGCTGGCGGGGTCCTTGGTGAGGGAGAGTACAAGTTGGGTGTCGTCGGCGTAGGAGGTGATGATGATGTCGTGCTTGCGTACGATGTCGGCGAGGGGGCTCATGTAGACATTGAAGAGTGTCGGGCTGAGCGATGAGCCTTGAGGTACGCCGCAGATGATCTTGGTGGGTTCTGAGCGAAACGGAGGGAGGTAAACTCTTTGGGAGCGGTTAGCGAGGAAGGAGGCGATCCAGTCCAGGGCCTGGCCTTGGATCCCGGTGGAGCGTAGGCGGGTGATTAGGGTGCGGTGACAGACGGTGTCAAAGGCAGCCGAGAGGTCGAGGAGAATGAGGGCGACTGTTTCACCGTTGTCCATCAGGGTTCTGATGTCGTCTGTGACTGAGATGAGGGCGGTTTCCGTGCTGTGGTTGGTTCGGAATCCGGTTTGTGAAGGGTCGAGCAGGTTGTTGTCTTCCAGGAAGGTGGTCAGCTGTTTGTTGACGGTCTTTTCTATTACCTTGGCTGGGAAAGGTAGAAGAGAGATGGGGCGGAAGTTTTTCAGGTCGCTTGGGTCAGCCGTAGGTTTCTTTAGTAGGGCGTTGACTTCAGCGTGCTTCCAGCATTCGGGGAAGGTAGCAGAAGAAAAAGAAGAGTTGATGACGGTCTGGAGGTGCGGGGCGATGATGTCGTCGGCTTTGTTAAAGATGAAGTGCGGGCAGGGGTCCGAAGGGGCGCCGGAGTGGATAGAGTTCATGATGGATTTGGTTTCTTCCGTGTTGATGTGGGTCCAGTTGTTGAGGGTGATGTCCGGGGAAGCGGGTTCAGTGGTGTATGGTTGGGTCTGGTGTCCGAAGCTGTCGTGGAGGTCGCTGATCTTGCGATGGAAGAAAGTGGCGAGGGATTCGCACAAATCCTGTGAGGGCGTGACGGCGTTGGCGCTGGCGCTGGGGTTGGAGAACTCTTTGACGATGCTGAAGAGTTCTCTGCTGTTGTGGCTGTTTTTGTCTAGTCTGTCGGTGAAAAAGTTCCTTTTGGCAGTGCGGATCAGGTGGTGGTGTTCGCGTGTAGCGTTCTTGAGGGCGGTCATGTTGTCAGCGGTGTGGTCCTTGCGCCAGGCCTTCTCAAGGGCACGACAAGTTTTCTTTGATTCTTTGAGGGTGTCAGAGAACCAGAGAGGTTTTTTGGTGTTGGTCTGTCGATGCGTGCGTTTGAGGGGAGCAAGGTTGTCAGCGCAGTTGGAGATCCAGTTTGTGAGGTTGAGAGCTGCGTCGTTGGGGTCGGTGGTGAGGGTGGGTTGGTTGGCGGCGAGAGCGGAGAAGAGTTGCTCTTCAGGGATCTTGTTCCACTGTCGACGAGGGATGGGTTGAGTGCGGAGGTGGGAGGTCTCGCGTCGGAATGTGAAGTGGACGCAGCTGTGGTCGGTCCAGTGCAGGGCAGAGGTGTGGCTGAAGAAGACGTGTTTGCTGGCGGAGAAGATAGGGTCGAGCGTGTGTCCGGCGATGTGGGTGGCGGTGTTCACCAGTTGTTTGAGGCCGAGGTTGGCGAGGTTGTCGAGCAGGGTGGTGGTGTTGGGGTCGTTGTTTTGTTCCAGATGGAAGTTGAGGTCGCCTAGGAGGATGTAGTCCGGTGAGGCGAGGGCGTGCGGGGAGATGAAGTCGGCGATGGCGTCGCTGAAAGAGGCGCGAGGTCCGGGAGGACGGTAGACGAGGGATCCTCTGAGGGTGGTCCTTGGGTCGGTGCGAATCTGAAAATGCAGGTGTTCAGCGGCGAGGGGGGGGTCTTCGGTGGAGGTGGTGACGCTGATGGAGTCTTTGAAGATGATGGCGACACCTCCTCCTACTTGGTTGGTGCGGTCTTTTCTGGAGATCTTGTAGCCTTCGGGGATGGCGGGTAGCGATGTCTGGAGCAGAGGAGGCGTTCATCCATGTCTCCGTGATGAAGGCGACGTCCGGGGCTGTGGAGTCCAGGAGGTCCCAAAGTTCAACGGCGTGCTTGTGGACGGAACGAGCGTTGACCAGGATGCACTTGAGGTGGTTGATGGCGCGTGGGCTTGTGGTCGTGGTAGTTGCGTGGAAGATGCGTTTGCAGGAGTTGCAGGCGAAGGGTCCATGGGTGCGTTTGGGGTGAGCTAGGAAGCAGGTTTTGGAGCGCCCTGGGTTGAGGGCGTGGAGGGTGGTGGGGTCGTAGCGGATCAGCGGGGCTTGGGGGAGCTGGGGACCAGGGGTCGTGGCGCTGGGCGCGGGCCAGGCGCGGACGGGCGCAGACGGGCTTGCCTCTGGCGCGCCTCCGGCACGCCAGCGGCGTGCCCGCTGCGCGCGCCCGCTGCGCAGTCGCGCAGCGGCCGCCATAAGAGGTAGGAGGGGGGGGGAGGGGTCAGCTGGGGGCGAATGGGAGCTGGGGGGCGGGGGCGTGCAGGAGGTCGCGGCGGGAAAGCGCGAGGGAGGGGGGGGGGACAGGTAGAGTGAGAGGAGCTGGGGGAGGGGGTTTAGGGTGGAGGAGGGTGAGTGTTAGGAGGTTTGGAGATTAGGGAGAGAGATAGGAGTAGGGTTGTGAAGATAGGGGAGGGGGGGTTGTAGAGGTGGGTGAGGGAGAGAGGTAGAGTGAGAGGATAGGGAGATAGGTAGTAGAGGGGGTGGCGGGAGGGGGGGAGAGATAGAGAAATAGATAGAGAAAATAGATAGAGAAGTCGATAGATAGGGAAATAGATAGATAGACAGATAGGTAGGTAGGAGGAGGTGGAGAGTGGGGGAGTTAGATAGTGAGATAGGGAGCTAGAGAGATAGGAAGATAGGAGGAGTGAGGGAGGTAGATAGCGAACGGGTTAGCTAGGGGTGAGAGAGGGGGAGGCGAGTGAGGGAGGGGGATGAGGAAGGAGCAGGAGGGCAGGCTCGGGGGAAGAAGACGGAGGATGTAGAAGAGCCGAAGACAGGAGAACAGAAGACAGGAGAACAGAAGACAGAAGAACAGAAGACAGAAGAACAGAAGACCGGAAGAGCAGAAGACAGAAGAACAGAAGATCGGAAGAGCAGAAGAACAGAGAAGAACAGAGAAGAACAGAGAAGAACAGAGAAGAACACAGAAGAACACAGAAGAACCGAGAAGAAGAACACAGAAGCACAGAGAAGAACAGAGAAGAAGAACACAGAAGACCGGAAGAACACAGAAGAACAGAAGGGAAGAACAGAAGAACAGAAGGGAAGAACAGAAGAACACAGAAGAAGATTGCAGAGGGGGAGCGAGGAGGAAGAGACAGAGAGGAGGAAAAGAAGCAGGAGCAGAAGAGAAGGTGAGTGGCGCGGGGCAGGGCGAGGGGCTGGGAGGAGGGGGGTACTTACAGTTAGGTGGGTCTCAGGAACACAGGAACTCGGGAACTTGGAGGAGCTGCAGCGGCAGGGGGAGCGACCTACCCTTGGGTCAAGGGTCGCTACCACTGTCGCGCAGCGGCCGCCATAAGAGGTAGGAGGGGGGGGGGAGGGGTCAGCTGGGGGCGAATGGGAGCTGGGGGGCGGGGGCGTGCAGGAGGTCGCGGCGGGAAAGCGCGAGGGAGGGGGGGGACAGGTAGAGTGGGAGGAGCTGGGGGAGGGGGTTTAGGGTGGAGGAGGGTGAGTGTTAGGAGGTTTGGAGATTAGGGAGAGAGATAGGAGTAGGGTTGTGAAGATAGGGGAGGGGGGGTTGTAGAGGTGGGTGAGGGAGAGAGGTAGAGTGAGAGGATAGGGAGATAGGTAGTAGAGGGGGTGGCGGGAGGGGGGGAGAGATAGAGAAATAGATAGAGAAAATAGATAGAGAAGTCGATAGATAGGGAAATAGATAGATAGACAGATAGGTAGGTAGGAGGAGGTGGAGAGTGGGGGAGTTAGATAGTGAGATAGGGAGCTAGAGAGATAGGAAGATAGGAGGAGTGAGGGAGGTAGATAGCGAACGGGTTAGCTAGGGGTGAGAGAGGGGGAGGCGAGTGAGGGAGGGGGATGAGGAAGGAGCAGGAGGGCAGGCTCGGGGGAAGAAGACGGAGGATGTAGAAGAGCCGAAGACAGGAGAACAGAAGACAGGAGAACAGAAGACAGAAGAACAGAAGACAGAAGAACAGAAGACCGGAAGAGCAGAAGACAGAAGAGCAGAAGACAGCAGAGCAGAAGACAGAAGAACAGAAGACAGAAGCACAGAAGATCGGAAGAGCAGAAGAACAGAGAAGAACAGAGAAGAACAGAGAAGAACAGAGAAGAACACAGAAGAACACAGAAGAACACAGAAGAACCGAGAAGAAGAACACAGAAGCACAGAGAAGAACAGAGAAGAAGAACACAGAAGACCGGAAGAACACAGAAGAACAGAAGGGAAGAACAGAAGAACAGAAGGGAAGAACAGAAGAACACAGAAGAAGATTGCAGAGGGGGAGCGAGGAGGAAGAGACAGAGAGGAGGAAAAGAAGCAGGAGCAGAAGAGAAGGTGAGTGGCGCGGGGCAGGGCGAGGGGCTGGGAGGAGGGGGGTACTTACAGTTAGGTGGGTCTCAGGAATACAGGAACTCGGGAACTTGGAGGAGCTGCAGCGGCAGGGGGAGCGACCTACCCTTGGGTCAAGGCGTCGCTGCAGTTCTGAAACAGGTTTTCTACCACTGGGATCAGTGTCACTCTGTCTATGTGGACAATGACAGGGGTAGGTCTAGGTGTGAGTTACATCAGCCTATTACAAGGGCATTCCCCTTCAAAGCTTGTGCATTTGGTGTGTACACCCCCCACCCCACCCAGGGCCACCCAGACAGGATGAGGTCCCACCTCCTCCCAGCCAATTGCCTTTTATTCCCTTTCCTGGGAGCCATTCACACCTCCTTGCAGGGTTGTGGGGCAACAGGCTGTCAGATGACAATTGAGGATTAACTTTGAAAAGGCAACTAGAGGACTTAGGTATGAAAATCCCAACTTTCCAAAAGTGTCATTTCCAAAATAATAGTTAAATTCTGACTTAACGTTAGATTGGATTTTAAATTACTATTAATTTGAGCCCTTCCCAGACTGAAGTTATGCATTATAAAGTGTGTAATGCAACCCAGTGCTTTTCTATGGGAGAGCCGGCCTTGCAACATTTCAAAGATGGATTTGAAGTACACATGTCCTCCGTGTTACATACCATGCATCCTGCCTACCTTAGCAGTGACCTATAAGTCTTAAACATGAAGGTCTAATGTGCCTTTTTAATACTGCACATGCAGGCTGCATTGGTAGGCCTGAAGACTTGTGTTGCCTTCTCATTTAGTGGTGGCACAATAGGCAGTATAGTCCAAAAGTGATATTTAACGTACAAGCCCTGAGCACACAGAGTCCCATATACTAAGGACTTATAGATAGGTTAACTATGACATTGAGGGATTAGCCATTTCTATATGTTTTTAGGGGTAAGAGCACACACACTGGGCACTGGATGGCAGCGCCATAGTGCTCTGAGTCCATACATCAGCAATAAAATTCTGCAAAACGTGTGGGGTGACCACGCATAAAGGGCATTTTGTTACACCTATATTTATTTTCTTTAAATGTTGGAAATATAGAAAGTTAACAGGCAATTGGGTACCAATGATATGGCACAAAATGGGTCTCTCTGTCTACTCACTCCATGCTACAGCCTCTAGTTTCCTCACTAACTACTCTCTTCAACACCCTGGGAACTCCTTGACACTGATTTCCTCTCCATCTGCACTAGTTGCTGTGCCCCCTGAAGAGCAACACCATAATAATGATGGGACACAATATCGAAGACAGAACATCGAAAATGCAATATTGACAGGTAATTAAGTCTAGATTTCTACACCTAATTTCACATCTTTGTTTCTACGCAGTGCATATATCTTTAAGGTACAGAGATGTGGAGTTAGGAACAGTAAATCTGTACTTTCCAATATGCAGTTATCTTTTGTTAACCTCCCTCATGTCATGACCTCTTAGTCATTTCACATTCCCTCTCCTGTTTGTTGCCATCAACTTCATACTAGCTCATTTCTACTTGGCTCAATCTACCACATGTCCATACACCAAAGAATTAGCCCGTTCATACTGTGATGTACGAAAATAACGCCATTGCTAATGTTACATTGTAAAGCGCTGCTAAACTTCACAGTACATAAATGCTATATGGAACAGTTAAAGAAACAAATAAAATCCATACATTTTGAGCAAAATAACAGCAGAGTCCAAGCTCTTCAACGAGCTGCAGATGTGCTTAGGAGCTGTTTAAGATTGTTTGATTTCCATTGGCTACAGCTCAATGGCAATAACACGGAGTTAACATTTGTTTGGCATGAGAGGATATTCCACTCTTTCTGACATCTGTCTTCTTCCCCTTTCTGATCACTTTCTTCCGCTTTCCACTCAAATAAAGAATCTTGGCTTCGTATTTTGTTGTTGATGTGTCCCTAGCGCTTTCGGATAGGGGCAGTAAAAACAAAATAGCTTCTTCCTGCGACACACACTTTGATACATAACCCTTTTCCTGTCTAAGTAATTTTTGTCTGGTTGGAACAGGGATCTGTGCTGAAATAAAGTGGCAAGCAGAGAATTGCTTCAGCAGATAGAGGCAGGATTACTTCAGTAATTCCACTCTTCCTCCATTTTCTGCCCAGCAGGAAACAATATCGCTTAGTTAGCGGTGTTAGTTCTACAATGAGTGCCCATTTATTTTATCAGTCCCTTTACAATTACTGTTAGCTGTAGTAACCAGGGGGGAAAAGAGTTATCATTTTGATGTTCCTCACTAGCGTGGAACGTCTAGACCAACAAAAAACATGGGAATACACTACACCGGAGCAGCAAGCAATCTCCTGCTAGCGGCAACAAGCTCCATACATAGCTCTTTCTTTTATTTATATAGGTGAATCACTCTGTTTTGTTACATCCACATGTTTAATTGCGAATGAGAGCGGGACAGTGGTCAGCCAGTCGAAACTGATGAATGAACGCTCCATTAAAGGCACACTCTAAAACAGACTTCTCCAGCAAGTAGCTCATGAGCTACTTGTAGCTCTCCATCTACCTGGGGGTAGCTCTCCTGTGTGCAGCCCAACTTATTATATTAGAAGCTTTTGATTAGATGAAATCATCTATGTACACTAAAAGTGAAAAGCATGTATACAAGACGAAAATATGTGTAATTACAGAATGTATGCTGATGTTTGAACAGAAATGGTTGAATTTGCAAAATACATTTAAAGCTGATATTTCAGTCATGAATTTTGAGGCATATAAGGGCTTTTGGCTCATATTATTACATTGGTGCTGATGGCTTTTCAGCTGTGGTTGTTAAGCAATACCCACGAACAGCCATTTCAAATTACAGCCTTTTCAACATTAGAACTGATAACCCTTCTTGATGCACTGAGATGATTACTGCTAGTAATCTTGGATGGGGTGCTGCTAATGTAATCTTGACTGATGCAGTCACTACTACAATGCCAATAATAGGAGCTCGGGATGATTTTCATTGAGCATAAGTAGCTCTGATTAAAGAAAATGTTGGAGACCCCTGCTCTAAAAGGACTCTGAAGCCACTGAATTTGACTGGAGTAAAACACTAGTCATGCAGATTTAATTAAAACAAAAAAAAGAAAAAACTCCCTGTGAGCTCAAATTTTGCTTAAGAATTCAAAATGAAGGAACAGTTGGATTATTTTCAAGATCTTACAACAGCGGTTCTGGTTGCATCATGGAGAAATATATTTAACCTGCCTTTTGAAAAATATGGTGATGCCTGAATATTTGAAATTGTAGGTTCTGTTTCTTGTGCTCCTACATGGTTATCTTTTGAATGTATCCTCCGGTTCTTCCTCTTCTATTGGTGGTACATCCAGAATGAATGAACGAACACATGAATGAATGTGAAGTGCCATAAACTACTGTAGGAATTACTTTGTATTGTTGTGAGGGCACTTGCAGGCTTTTCTGTGGACCTGTTTCTAGGTGAATCAATGGTGTCTTTTTGTAGAACCTCTTTTCTGTATATTAATTTTTGTTAAACAGATAAGTAGATAAAAAAAGAATCATTACTTTGGCTTGTGAGACTATCATTGAACTCATCCTTTTATTTACAACAGATAACAACCTGTAACTTAACTCTAGTTAAAAGTCAAAGAAATATTTTTCTCAATTAAAAGAAGGTTTTACAGAAGGGGATCATTGAATTACTTATAAATTGGCTACATAATGTCATATTCGTCAGATTTTGAAGCTATGATACATCTTGTTTTCATATGGTGAAATTGTTACCAGTTCTACAATTCAATATTTAATTTCAGAAAAAATAATAACATTTTTTGACATAATATACTAGAAGTGTTACAGAGGTTTAGAATAAATGCGATGAAAAAGATCTACCCTATATTCTATGATTCAGAATAACAAAGGTTAATGTGGAAGCAGTGGAGTGGAAGACCACTCAAGAACTGACATGGAGGAAGTGTGCAGTCATCAGGTTGGCCATATTCTACAAATCAGGCTGCAGCATATTTAGAAACTTGGAGACAACAGATTTGGTATTTCAGCAAACCAATGAAAGAGGGAGGGGTTGATATCGCTATGTTTCGTAGTTGAGGGACTTCTAACTACAGCTGAATTATTTTCCAGGACAATTAGGAGGGATTGAGCATTGGAAAAGGTGGAGAAAGTAGCAAGCGCCTACTGTGACCCAAAGGTCTTTGGAGCAGAAGATGAAGGCTCCCTGGAAGGGATGAGTGAGGGTCTTGGCTGTATGGGCTCGTTGTTGAAGTGGATGAACAATAGTTCTGCTTTGATCCTGTTGGACATCATCAGTTTTTATTAAAGGTACTGTTCTGAACATGACAGAAAAGGGAGCAAAGAGGAGTGACAAGGAAAGGCTCCCAGTGGAGTGCACTGCTCCTATCCATCTAACCATTTTTGCAAGTAGAGCAATTCACTGCAAACAATATGAACCGAAACAGCAGTGGAAGGGGTCTTTTGATCAAATCCTGCAATTTTATAATGATGGACATCAGGCCACTGTGGCTTAGACAACAGAGTATTTTAGTTTTCTGTTTATTAGGGTAGATTAAAAATATATAGATACGTGTATATTGTTATGTTTTATTAATAATGAATACAAAAGAGTTTTTACTCACTCTTGCCCACCTGCATTTGCATGAGTGTGCCCCTTATGGAGGCTGTAAATTCAGCCTGCCTCCTTCCAAGAATAGGCAGAGAAAACCTGAACCGATTTACATTAGATTTAATGTCTGTTTGATAGGCCGAATAACATGAACAGGTATCATCTTTAAGACATGTGCAGCCATATGCCAAGGACTGCACCATGCCTTAAAAACTAATAGTGAGCTTTATGCCTACACCTACCCATTTATAACAAAAATCACTGATATCTACCTAACTAACACGCATTGTGCAATATGATGGGTCTCGTGTTTGCTCGAGTTAGAGCTATTAGGGTTGTAAATTCCTAACTGGACTTTTCTTGCCATTTACGTTGAAAATGAAAAGTAAAATGGTTAGCATAAATGAGCCAGTTCAAAGCGCCATGGTCGCCATGAGCATGAGTGCGAAGGAGAGACACAAAAAGAAAAAGAAGTTCACTCGCAGTCTAACGTGTCCGCAATCGCGCAATTATCCATGTAAGAGGGGCAGTCTGCAAGGTGATAACAAAACTTTCCTTAACAATGATCACAAAGGATTTTTGAAAGGCAAGCCCACGAATGAGTGAAAGTGATGGGCGTGCAGTGGGTGTGAATAAAAGCCCACTATACTTACAACAGGTCAAATCGCTTGCAAGCTTGACCTAAAAAGGAATTGTCTGTAACAGTCTCTGATCCCTCAAGTAGTCTGCCTCAAAGGTACTTTTGTGCTGCAGTGCACATCAGCACAAGTGATCCAGGAAGGCACTATGAAGTCAAGGGGACGATGTTGGATGCTTTAGAAGAGATGGGCATGCTCACCGATGTTTTGTAATGCAAGGGCGACGCAAAAGCTAGATGAGATTTACCAGGCCACTTAAGGCTACCTTGCATCGACCTGCGGTTCTTGGTAAATCTGGAGTAACTCAAGGCACAGAAAGTCCCTGCCGTGCATTACTCTGCCCAGGGAGGCGTTCCATGGGTGGATCATGGGCATTGTATACAAGCAAAGACAAATGAGCTACAAATAATGTTCACTTTTATCCAACATAGGAAAAAACAATTTAACTGCAACAAAATTTAAAGACAAAAACTATTTATTACAAATGTATGTCAAACAAAAACACATCTCAATATGCAAATTAACAATTATATAGAGGTAAAGCTGGGAAAACACAAGAAATATTTCTATACATATTTACACCTATATACAAATAAATAGACAAAGACGAACTGACACATCAGACAAGACAGTAAAACTGATCCAACCATAACAAAACACAGATATATACAAAACAATTTTTTTATGTAATAGAATACAGAAAACAATTTTTTACACTTTCTTTTTCTGGAACTGGAATGATATTCACATAAGTACCATATTATTATTCAATTCCTGATTGTGTCTCCATCTTACTAGGAAAAAGAAAAAACATTGTATCTCGACTTCATTAATTCAAAGTTCATGTAAACAACAAGCAGTAGTAGGAACAAAGCCTACGCGCGTTTCGGCGGTAACCACCAAATTAAAAAAACCGCCTTCTTCAGGGCCATTCCTTTCCCGTCATTACTGCATAATATGGCAGATTAAGTGGGTTTTCTTCTTTCCCATTACCATAAAACCTGATAGGCAAAAAATAGAACAAGATACATTTTGATCCAAATTCTTGAGATTCAACTAACCACCAGTGATTATTACCAACAGGATAACCCACCAATAAATAAATATCGTGAAAACACGAAATACCAGATACCAAAACCAAAAAATAAATTTTGGAAAAATAATAAAAATAATACAAAAAAATAAAGAATAACATAAAAAATATAAAAAGTAATCTAATAAAGAGTAAAAAGTGAAGAAATCTCCGATAGAAGTGAAATAAGTAAGAAATTCCACACAACACCGTCTCCCTTGTGTATAAAGTCACTAATAACCACATTCTTAGAATACTAAATAGATAAATAAGTAATTAAATAAATACCTGGCGATGTTGTTGCAGAGTTTCCTCGATTATAATACAAACAGGGTTCAGTTTTGTAATTCCTACTTCCATTCGTAAGTGAAACCTTGTAAAGACACATAGCCATATAGAAAAAATTACCTCACTTGGTTTGCCAAAAACCCACCAATTCACTACAAAAGGTGAAATACCTCAAGTCTCAACCACAAGACCAAGAGCAGATTCCTCTACCTACCCGAATGGTCGTTTAAAGTAGAAGACTTCTCTGGGGGTTCATCAAAATGATCCACACACCTCCTCTAGCTGCATAGAGTAACAAAGACACAAAATAGAGAAATTTGTCAACAACAGCTAATCCCTCCTAATCTTTCACGAGGTAATCTGTCTTTCCACGTTTATTTCAGTAAAAAAATCCGCTCACCCAGAATCCGACCATAACAGAACCTCGTGTTCTCACTATTGGTATGAGACACTACGCATATGCAGCAATCTGAATCACTTTACAGATTTTTACCAAAAAATAAAAAGATAGCGCTACACCTAGATACGGGCTAGTATTCATATTAGCAAACATACCTGAACTCTCGCTAATTCTTTTAAACGGCGCCGATCTCTAGCGTCCGAAGAACATATTGTCCGATGGTGCTGACTCCATTATAAAGTCAGGCACAAAAAACCTTGTTCTCACTTAAAAAAAAAACGCAAGACTCCTCGCGTGAGTGTTAAATTGCCGATTCACACAGGAAACAGTGTCGGCCATCTTGTAATGGCTTTGGGTACAGATATCACTAGGTTCTGATAGTACCAGAGCAGGAATGCACTCCAATACGTACACCAGTAGCCCCAATACTAATGATTCATTTATACGGTGATGACCTTCCTCGGGGACATCAAAACAAAACTTATATGTCTTTGGGTACAAATATCCCTTAGTTCTAATAGTACCAAAGCAAGGATGCACTCCAAATACAGACACCAATAGCCCCAGAATTAATAATTCATTCTTATAGTAATGGACTTCCTCGGGGACATCAAACCAAAACAGGTCACATACTTGCCTCGCATTGACAATCATTAGGCCACCACCACTTATATTCGGTCTACTCACTTACAATCTAAAAATGACCACACGAACTAACAGATATATTATAGTGGCCATCGAGGATCAATCAGCTCTTAAAAAACCAGAGGGGAAAGCTTGAAAATAGAACAGAAGACTATTGATCATAGACAGAATGATCATATTCTCACAGAACTAAATGAAAAACTTCTAAATTTAGATCAACAAAATACTAAATACCTAAAGGGATTCAAACTAAAGCATTTTCCCAAGGCATACATTCATTAAGCCCATTACCATGTGTATCCAAGATAAAGATCCAAAAAACCTCCCGCTTTTTTCTAATGTTCTCCTTTTCTTTCCCTGGTATGTCCTTAATTTTTTCCAGAATCGTCCAAGACAATTCATCCAGACAGTGTTTTTCTTTCAACCAGTGTTGTACCAAGGGAGCTCCCTCCCTCTTATTACGAATATTGGATAGATGTTCCGAAATTCTAACTCTCATTTCACGTCCAGTCTCTCCCACATACCCAGCCGGGCAGGGACAGGTAATCAAATAAATACAATTTGATGTTTTACAATTAGTCATATCATTCAACTTATACTTCCTTTGGTTCCATACTAGTAAGTCACCCACCACAGCTTTAGGACATGCTTTACAAGTTCCACACTTGTGGTTTCCCCTAACCGGAGCTAGTCCAGTTATGGACTTTTGACTGAATTCACTGTCTCGCGGTAGGGCTGCCTTAACCAGTTTATTGCGGATGTTCTGGTTTTTCTTAAACGCAAAAATATGTCTATCTAGAGGAGTAATGGTTTGATCACTATTCAGGATTTGCCAATTACTGTTGATAATTTTCCTGATTCTGTCATTCATGTTGGAATGTTGAATAACACAAACAAGTTGTGCTTTCACTTCTTTTGTACATTGTTGAAACATACTCTCTCTATTAAAATATTTTGCACGTTTATATGATTCCCTGATCAATCTCTTGGGATAACCCCTCAGCAACAATTTTTTCTGGAGAACATCCGCATGTATGTTGTATTCGCTAAGTTCTGTACAATTTCTGCGGATCCGGAGAAATTGACTGAACGGAACACCCTGTTTCTGGAATCTTGGATGATAGCTATCAAAATGTAGAATGGTGTTCTTTGCTGTAGATTTGGTGTATAATGAAACTTCTAGGTGAAAGTTATGATTTTTTATCCAAATATCAAGGAACTCAATTTGATCCCTACTTCTGTGAATGGAAACTTTAAGGTTAGAATCACATAGATTGATCCATTCACAGAATTCATTCAATTGTTCTTCATATCCTGACCAGATGAAAAACACATCGTCTATATATCTAGACCATAATCTGATGTTCTCATAGAAAGGGGCCATTTCATTATAAATGTGGGTCTGTTCAAATAGACCTACATAGATATTCGCAACACTCGGGGCACATGCTGCCCCCATACTTACTCCCTTCTTCTGCTGGTACACTTTCCCATCAAATTCAAAAAAGTTCCCTTCCAGAACGATCTTTAAACAGTCAAGAACAAAGAGCAGATGATCAGTCATCCCCTCCTTAAAAAATAGTTGACGCACTGCCTGCAAGGCTTCATATTGAGGGATATTTGTATACAAAGCCTCATTGTCCATAGTCACCAAGAATTCAAAGTCTGGATTAAAAATGACCCCTTCCAATTTTGAGATAATATGGCCGGTATCTTTAATATATGCAGGGAGTTGTACCACTCTTGCTTTCAGGAATTTTTCCACAAATTTGGACTGAACCACTGTTTCCACTGTGATGGACCCTACAGTGGAAACTATAGGCCGAAAAGGAGGGTCTATCTCATTCTTATGTATTTTAGGTAGACCATACAGAATGGGAACTCTGGTGGTTGTGGGATTCAGAAATGCATATTCCTTGTCGCAAATCAGTCCTTCATTGTATACTTTTAGACTCATTTCCTGAATTACTTTTTTTAGCTCCCTTTGCCAACTATTGTTGGCTTTGCGATAGTGTTCTGATACTCCTAGCATGAGATTAACCTTCTGCTTATATTGATCTATTTCAAGCATCACAATCCCTCCCCCTTTATCACAGGGTTTGATAACAATGTTCTTATTTTGCTGTAGTTTCAACAGAGCTTGTTGTTCATTTCTAGTAAGGTTCGGGTTAGGCTTTGGAGTAAATTTACAAAATTTTTTGACTTTCTCAAGCACCAAATTCTCAAATATTCTTATTTCAGGCCCCACCATGTCAAGACTGGGAGTAAAAGTGGAAATGGGTTTCAACCCAGACAGATTATTCTCTACGATGTTACTCCTATTCTCAAAAAATCTCCTGAGTCTAATCCGTCTAAAGAAGGCATGTAAATCGGTAAAGAGTCCAAAATAGTTAATAGAAACACTGGGGATAAAGGATAAGCCTTTTTTCAAAATTGTTTCCATATCTGTATCCAATTGAAAAGATGTAAAATTGAATACTGGTATGGGATCTAATCCCTCCCGTATTGTTGTCTCCTCGTCTGCAAGAAATGTGTGGGGTTTTCTATATTGTAAAATCTGCCTCTGTTGGCCTCTGTATCTGGTCCGTTGTGATCCTCTCCGGGATAAAAAACGATTAGACTGATTAAAGCCATCATGATAGGAGCTCCTATTGTCGGGCTGCTCCATTCGATCGCTAGTACCTTCCCCCTCGGACTCAGATGTATCTGAGAAAGTGACAATTTTTTTACTGGTCCAAAATTGCTGATCTGCAGATTGTCCTGTTTGATTATAATTCTGATAATATTTATCAGATAAATAGGGGTAGGCTTTCTCCTGGGTAAACCATCTGATGTCTTTTCTTAATTTATCTGACTTTCTTTTTGTCAGATAGGCATCAAAAGAGTCTAATTCCTGGTTAACCATCTCTAGTTGTTTCTTAGCTTCAAGCACAGAATCTTGATTTTTTAATTCTTCTTCAAGGGTCTGGATTTCAGTGGCTAATGTTTTCAATGAGTTCCCTCGCAGTTTCTATGATGAGGATCATCCAATCGCGGGAACATCTATTTGATATTAAAGACCATTTTTCTAAGAATTTTCGTATTTCTGTAAAAAGACCTGGTATATTTCTCACCCTAAGGCCTGCTGGTATTACCCCTGCTCTCAGTTATTCTAACATGAAGTCCGCATGTAGTTCCGTACGTTTAGCCTTCTTTTTTAATTCCACTAATCTAAACCAACCTTCTTTAGGTTGATTAAACCCTGAACTTGATCCTACTCCTGATTTCGATTGCCCTAACAGTTTAATCAGATCTTCTTCCGAAAATCCAAATGTTTTTATTCCGTCCATGGTAAGCCCAACAGGGATCTAGTAACTGGGAAGCTTGCAACAACCGTCAACCGGAAAACAAGATAATAAACGTAAATAAAAAAGTGCACAAACCAACTGAAACAAAATCAGACAAACCTTAATACACCCAGTGATAGAAGAGTCTCAAGAACAACTCTCTCAATGTATACATTCCGACATACATCTATGAAATATAAAATATAAAATATTTAACCCTCTCGACAAAGTGTCGTATCACAAGGAAAAAGACTATCGAGGGTCCCTGGTATGATAAGTAGCCCATCCAGGGAATAATACTTGTATACAAGCAAAGACAAATGAGCTACAAATAATGTTCACTTTTATCCAACATAGGAAAAAACAATTTAACTGCAACAAAATTTAAAGATCATGGGCATTACCATGCATCCACCCATGGATTTTGGCACGTTCCCAAATTTACCATATTTGGTAGACCTGGAAATGTGTCAACATGCTACGCCTCTCAAAGGGAGGCGTAAGAAGGGGAAATATCTTTATTTCACCTTGTTTCTTCCTCTTTCTACATGTACTTCATTTTGCACATATATAGAAGGAGGAAAACGCCTGAAAGGTTTGTTTTTCTGTAGGAAGGGGTCGCTTTCTGCACAAAATCAATCCTTCCTGTAATGCAGGCACCCTTGCACAATGGTGCCTGCAGTGGCCCTAGGCAGCCAAAGTGCATCAGTGCACGGGGAGAGCAGGAATGCGCCATATCTTGATAGATATGGTGCATTTCTGCCCTTTCATGCAGAGCAACGAGGTGTCTTGCTGCACTGCGTAGCGTGAAAAAATGATAAGTATAGCTGAGAATGCTTTTCATTAATTATGCGTTGCATTTTGTGTATAGCATATGTTCACAAAGTACTTGGCTTCTCCTACTTTTGGGCGAAGCTTGTGGTGGGGGTTATGGAATGACCTTTGACAAGTTTTGGCCCGGTTTAGGGTGGGAATATATGACCTACTGTCTAAACCCATTTGGAAGTGTTATGTGTTTAGATTATATCTGCAGGTTGTAAGCAATAGGACCAGATGACTCTGCATAACCTGTGTCAGCTATGGTCATGTAGGTCATTGCTAGGGTTTGGTCTCATTCTTCACAGCCTAGTTATGAGTTTAGGGTACATGAAAATGCATTTTTTTAAATTATAGCATGTGTGTGGCCGGTTGCGTTTGGATTTTTTTGATGATGTGAATAAACATTTAATGGATACATGAACATAATGCACTGACATCTAATCAGGAAAATCTGCTATTTCATTAATTTCTTCGCCCATATTTTGTGCTGTTTGTAACTATAGCTTTTTTGAAGGGGACATGCTGTCAACGTATGATGTATTGACTAGCTTACGTGAGCATAACTTCTAAATTGCTTTATCAGTTCTTTCTTTAGAACAGTTGGAAATGTCTGAAGTGATACATAGATAATATGACAGACCTAAGAAGTGAGCTCTGGTTTACACAAAGCACTCTACATATGAGACAATAAAGTGTTGTCTCTGATACTGAAACTGTTGTTCCAAATTAGTGTAATCACTGTGGAACTATCTAATCCAAATCATAGATTTTCACACCTCTACTCACCCAGCAGATACACTTATGAGTCATGTGAGGAGGAAGGAGGTGGTACACGGAGGAAGTTTGGCTGTGCAGGAAAAGCTCAGCAGACAGGAAAGGGAATGGAGCCCAGTAAGTCCAGTGAGGCTGGAATAGCTGGGAGGCCGATAAGCTGTGAGAACCGCTGGAACACCTCAACGCTGGCACATCAGCACTGCTGTGGGTGGAGGTTCAGGGGTGGTGTGGAAGCAGCCAGAGGTGCTCGTGCCACGGGTGTGCAGCCATTGCATTATCTACTCTGGGCTGCCCTCATGCCCCCTTGTAGGCGCATTGACCCCGTTGCTGATTTCTCCACTTGGTTTCACTCCTGGTCAAGCCCAGGTTATCCAACCCAACTATACATGACAGCCGAGGCCACTGGTGAGTCTGGGCTGGGACCTCCTGAGTGGGGACAGAGCAATAGCGGTTGGGGAAAGTGCTTGCTTGGTGTCCTGCATTTGAAGGGAGCAGTTGTTGGTGGGTGTTAGTGTCATGCGTTCACCGTTACCATCAGGCACCCTTGGCAGGTGGTCCCGGTGCTGCTTGAGCCCCCCCCCCACTGATAGATCCTCCTACAATTAATCCCAAAACATCTCATCCTATCGATCATACTGTCATGCTTCTTCCTGGCCACCTCTGGAAGAAGAAAGGCAGAACTGAAAGTGACTGAATATTTAGCCATTTAAGCCTAAAGCTAAGAATGAGACAAAACCAAATTCAAGGTAATATAAGGCACCAATAAGGCATCAATTGAGATATTTACTTCTATTTCACAGGTTAGGTTGTACCACAAATGAGATCCGGGAAATATAAGCCAGTAGTACCCAGGGTGGCAAGGAAGCAAAAAAATGTGGTCCTTGGGAAACATCCCATGGAAGATTTAAGAGCCCCTAGTGACAAACTGGTGCAAAGAAATCTAAGAGATTTATTTGCATCATTTGTTTCGGCACTTTTAATGTCTGCTTAGAGCAGGCATTTGTTTACAATGGGCTTCAATGAGCTTTGCAGGATCAGCATAAAAAATAATCCTGCAAAGCGCCAAACTAGTGTAAAAAATGATGATGCTAGTTCCCTAACTACCACTATGGTGCACCGTATATTAAATATAGCACACACATGGTTGTGTTAAAGGGGCACTAAGGGAAGCTAGAAAAGTGGTGCTGCACTAGGTGCAGCACCACCTTTCATAAATCTGTACCCTCATGTCTAATCAAGTAACCACAAGGGTGACAGAACAACACATGTGCCGGCTCAGTAACAGCTCATCCCTTCCTACCTTTCCAACTTCTTTAAGATAACAAAAGAGGACCCAATGGACAATGTTTGCAGGGTAGATGACAGTACCAACAACACCAAAACTGTTAACATGACTCCAAATGGGCACAGAACTTATGAGAACGCAGAAGCATGTTGCAGGTTGCAACTACCGGCAGAAGAAGAGACATGGAAGATAATCTGCCTCAAAAACAGTGCACCAAAGGACCATACTCTCTGAGCTGAACCAAGCCACCTTCCACCGTAAACCCCACAAGGACTGGTAAGTCCAGATTTATATATCTGGCAGGCAGGATTCAAGAGAAATATGCAGCCCATCTGGCAACCTTAATTTAATAATTAGAATCTCAAGTTCACCCATGGTTCTTTATTCAGAACCTGTGTTAACTTGTATAATGCACCATTGTTTAGAGGAAAAAATGCAGAGCCAGATTGGCCCTGACACTCAACAACAGCAACTAATCAGTGAAAATGGTAAAATAGTTCCTCCGGTTTCTGATAGTCCCTTATTAAGGGAATGTTGGCAAGATCAGTATAACAAGTCAGAGTAATTACAGGAGACGCAAAACACCATAAATGGCGCAATTTTAATATAGGCCAAAAGCCTGCGTGTCCAAGGTTCATATGTGGACAAGCCCTGTGTGAGTGCAGTAAGAAATCCAGTAATGACAAAAGGGCCTGGGTAGCCCTACTGGATACTTTACAGGCAATAGTTGAATTACTATTCATTGGGATTAAATCTGCAGGTCAATCATCTGAACACCTTGGCAGATTTCATCACAGGAATTGACACCAAACTCGAAAACTTGAATAATATTCTTGTTCGAGCATAGAGAAGAACTGATGTTGGATTCACTATGTGTCACTGCTCCCCCATCATGGATAAGTTGAGTGTGCTCAACCCAAGCGAATCAAAGAGGAAAGGATTTCAAAAGTGAACATTCCTGTACTCAAGCTGACATAGTGCCATTGTGGGTGTGTCCTACCTTATTTTTGTTTTGATAATTTATTTTATAAGGGGACACCTAAGGGTAACCAACAATCTACCCTCATGAGGTCGAATGAATCTTTGGACCCAGATAGGTGTGGGTGTTTGGCTCTGAACAAAACGAAGTCAACAAAAAACAAAACCCAACAATACCATCATTCATCAACATTAGAGTCAGTAATTTAAACACTCCATGACCTATTTGGCCATGAATCACCACACCAGTTTAATAAAGTTCAAACATGTATTGTCCTTTAGATTAACAAGGCTAAGATCACGTAAACCAAGTGCAAAACCAAATTATAAAGATACATGAATAACACAGGTTGGCCGAACCTTCTAAAGAATCTCAGCTTCGACAGAATATGAATAATTAGGCACTCAAGAATCACCATAGAGAATAACAGCAATATCAGATGTACAGTTGAGAGTGAATACATTGAGTTAACACGGATGTCTTGTTCACAATCAGTTATTTTACACAGCCAGATTCAGAAAGTGACATTCTAATTACTACCCTAATTAGATTAAGCATGCTGTACTTCATGCAAAAAGAAAGACAAAAACTAATTTGGAAAACATCTATCTATGGCGCTATCAAAAAAAGCGGTTGGGTTTCTAGAAGTGAAAAACATGAAAACCTGCAAGAAAGACAAATGCAAAATTTGTTTTATACCTCTCCTTAATGTGTTCAGCAGGCAGTGAAGTCTTCTTCAGTGGAACACCTTCATGGTCAGCTTCAGTGGACAGTGACACATATGGGAACAGTTCAGTAATGTTTGGCCTTAATGCATCTGAACTATAAGTGGCACATTGCACAATATTTCTCTCGAAAAAATAAAAGCACATCTGAACACAGCCAGGAACAGGGAAGAACTGCCATCTAATCAGCAGCGAAGAATTCTGCATAAGACTGTTCACAGTAAAGGACAAAGCAAAATCTCCTGAAAGTCTGAGCTTAAATCACGATATTAAAGTCCCAAAAAGTAACTAGATACTCTGCCATTGGTTAGACTATAGGGTGGTTTTGGACAGAACCAATTAAAACTAAATCACATTTCTTCATGTTGGACTTCTTGTGTTCTTTTCTCCCTCATTGACTCAGCTTCTTTCACTGCCATCACCAGTTTCCGTCGCAGAAATAACAGCCCGTATTTATACTTTTTTAGCAACACATTTGCGCCGCTTTTTCACGCAAAAGTGGTGCAAACTTACAAAATACAATTGTATTTTGTAAGTTTGCGCCGCTGTTGCGTCAAAAAATGACGCAAACGTGGCTCTAACAAAGCATAAATATGGGCCAAAATGTTTCAAACTACATAAAACTACTGAAAGCCTTTGTTTTCTGTGGAACACTATCTGGCAGGAACTAAACAAACGTTTGAAAAGAAAGCACAAGAAAATTTATCTTGGACAGTAGATCATCATACAGAATGTTTCAGAAAGAACAGAAAACTTTCCACTGCCATCAGCATTTTCTAAGCATCACACTATTTCATTCTGAATTAGCTTAACATAGGCCTGGTTAAAAACGCAATAAAATGTTGTTGGAAAATGGGTTATTGGTAGGGCAGGTAGGTACCTACACCTAGCAACAAGCCACTAACCTCCACCTAGGTACAGTTAGGTCTCAGTAAATTAATCCCAGCTCAACCCTTGGTAGCTTGGCAACGAGCGTCAAGGCTTAACTTAGGAGACAAAGTGTAAAGCATTCAAATATCACAAAACAGTAATTAAATAAAACACAGGAAACAGTTTAAAAATCCAAAACCAATTTATAAAAATAGTTTATATTTTTATCTTTAAAATGACACAAAAACGATTAAAATCGGTTCAGGGGAACCGGAGATATGAATTTTTAAAGAATTATTACTTTTCTAGCGCTTAGAAACAAAAAGCGCCAATTGGGTCATCTGGTTGCACCTCGACCGGGGCAAAGTCAAACTTTCAGGCCGACCGCGATGGAGCCCTGCTCGGCTACAGGTCGCGGGAGGCCTCGGTTAAAAAGTTACCTTCTGACTTAGTCTTTATTTTGGAGTTTTTCTTCACCGGGACGAACCTGCCAGTTGAATCCGACCTCCTGGAGCCCTTGTCCGGATACGCGATGTGGGTTTCCTCGGTGGAGACTTTTACCTTCGGACTTAGTCGTTTTTTCGAGATGAAAATCCTTCGACCGGGGTAAACCTGGATCTTGATCCGACGTCCATGGAGCCCTTCTCGGATACGATGGCTGGGAGGTCCCGGTCAACTTTTTACGTTCGGACTTAGTCTCTTTTTTGGATGTTTTTCTTTACCGGGACGAACCACGAAGTCAGGCCGGGTCGCGGTTGAGGCAAGCCGGCTAGAATTTCCGCGGCGGGTCGGTCCCTCTCTGGAGCTTTTTTCCAAAAATTCTCAAATCTTTTCCAAACTTCTGGGGCTTCACCCAGATGTTCTTTTAAGGTTCTTTTGGGGTCCACAGCTCACCCCAAGGGTCCAGAAGTTCTGTGATGGTCCTTGGGGGGTGCGGACTTCAACTCCCAGAATGCACCTGGCGCAAACTCCTTTTTGGCCACTGGACAGTGGTCAGCTGGTCGCTTTCTTCAGGAGTTGGTGCAGGGGACTCTGGTTTAGCAATTTTTCACCTGTAGCAAACAGGGAGTCCCTCCTTGAACCAGTTGAAGCCAGGCAAAGTCCTTCTTGTGGTGAAGCCCAAGTGTGCAGCTGGTGCAGTCCTTCTGAGTGCAGGTTCCAGGTGCAGGCCAGGGGTCCAGCAGGGCAGTCCTTCTTCTTCTTTAGTTCCTTTCTTGTTGAATTCTGGAGGGGATCTGAGGTGTGGGGGCAGGTCTGCCAGTTTTATCCTTGCTCCTGGGTGAAAAGCAGGGGGGCCCTGGTTCTCCAATCAGGGACAGGGTCGTCCCCCTGTGATGACCACTTCCTGGGAAGTGTGGCAAAAATCCATCCCAGAAGGCAACAGTCTCTAAAAATCCAACATGGATGAATCTGATTTTTGGAGGTTACATCTGGCTGAGCCCACCCACTGGTGTGGCTAAAAATCATAAACACACCCCTCTCCTGCCCTCTCCTAATCTAATCAAGGGGGCACCTAGCTGTCTGGGCTTGCAGGATGTGGGGGTGTTGCTGGGTGCTGCAAATGTCCTTCTCTGCCTTTGAAGACCAGTTTGGCAGCCCTCCCCCTTCCTGCCTCACCATCTGCTGAGGGGAGATTCTCTCCCCCAAGCACATTCCTTTGTGTGAAGTCTGGCCACTTCACACCTCATCAAGGCAGCCTGGCAGAAGCTGCTGCAGGCTGGCCAATCAGAGCACAGCAGCAAAAACAATGCAGAGCTGAAATTGGCAACTTTTTAGGTAAAGTCTAAACTTTTTACCTGGACAAGTTATATTAAATCCAACAACTGGAAGTTGTGGGATTTATTACAACAATCAATTTGATACCAAATTCTTGGTATGTAACATTTAAGGAGACTTTAAAATTTAAAATAAAGTCTGCCCATTCTAGCCTATGAAGGCCATTTACTTCAATGAGGGAAAAACGAATTTGGCTGTTTTTACCTTACCAGGGCTTATAAATCTATTTTTATAAAGTCCCTGCTTATAGTTACATGGCACCCAGCCCTAGGGGCACATAGGGCACACCTTAGGGGTGACTTATATGTAAAAATAAGGTAGTTTAAGACTTTGGAAGTACCTTTAATTCCAAAGTCGAATTTGCATATAACTTTAATTTAAAAGTGGCCAGCAAGGCAGGCTTGCTTTTAAAATGACACTGGGCACCTCAGCAATGCACCTAGGTGTGCACCACCTATGCTGTGGTCCCTAAACCTACATGCCCTACCATATACTAGGGACTTATAGGTAGGTTAACTTAGCCAATTATAATTAGCCTAATTTGCATATCCATTTTACACAGAGCACAGGCCCTGGGACTGGTTAGCAGTACCCAGGGCACCTTTAAAGTCAGGAAAACACCAGCAAAAAGTGGAAAATGGGGGCAAAAAGTTATGGGGCCTCTGCAATCAGCCCTGTTTTCTCACAAATGTGCAGTGTGCAACATTTAATAAAACTCAAATGATTTATTATCTGAACATGTAATTATTATTTTTTCATTACTCTAAGTTAGTAAAACATAAAAAACATTTAATTGGACAGTGATGTATTTTTATTTTCGAAATATCTGTGCCAATTATCAGTGTAGGCCTCATTTTCATTTCAGCCTTGCACTTTTAAACCCTCATTTTTCTTTCAGGTAATCATACAATTTTATTAGTAATTTTCACACTGTAACAATCCCTCCTCTGATAGCTATATATATCATTACAAAACTATATTAATTAATTTATTGATTTATTTATGTTAGCCTAAAACTTAGTCTTTCTAATATATCTATTCTTTCTTGTCTTAAATCATAAAATTGTTTGCTTCTCAGTTTCTCAAGTCTCAATTCTTCCCTCCTCTGATCATTTTTCATTCGTTTTCTCTTAATTAGTTTATATAGTTTGTAAAATCCAATAGTACAAATGACACAAGTAATTACGATCAATAATGGTCTCAGATTTTTTCCCACAACTCCTTTACCAAGATTACCAAGCCCATTTCTCACATTTGTCACACTTTTGCCAACATTTTCCCATAACCCTGGCTCTTTCAGATATTTTAAGTCTGAATTTGAATCTGTCAGGTTCTTAATAAAATTTCTATTTCCTTTAGTACTGTCAGGAATGTATGCACAACAATGTTTTGATTTCAGCATCCGGCAGACTCCACCTTCTTCTGCTAAAATGATGTCTAACGCAAGAAGAACCATTGAACGGACCACAGCCATTTCAGTATCAATTAAAATTACAGCTCCGGCAAAATCAGTTAACATGTTATCCACAATAGTAGACAACTTTCTAATTTTCAGAGCATTCAGAACATCTCCTACAGAAGGAATAATTTCTCAGATATATCCCCAATTATTTCAGAATATGGTTCTCTTTTTGGTCTTGGCCTTTGCAATTCATTTGAATTATGTGTGTCATCTATGTTGTCAATTTGGTAAATTGTCGGGAATACAACTCCCAAATAGCAAGAATAGCAATAAGAAAAAGAAAAATATTTAACTATGCAGCCAAAAATCTAAAACAAAAATCATTTTTACAGCTTTCGGACTCTTCACCAGAACTGTTGGCAAAAAATTGGTTTAGCAGCTTGTCAAAATCGGTTCAGTTTGTCAAAAATCGATTTCAAAGTCCCTTTCAGTATATCATTGTCTGTTAAACAGCAATTTTTATTTGCATTTATAGCATGTCATGTTCTTCTTGTTCAGCTGGCATTTTAGTTTCAAATTTCAATTAAAAACACAAATTCAAGCTCCAAAATCTTGATCTGGAAATTCAAGATCAAAACAAAAAGACAAAAAGGATCTTTGCCACTCATCTGTTGCACAGTATACCCATTCAGGACTAGAATATCTTCGACTTGTAACTCTTTTTCTTTTCGATCTTCGATTTGCACTTATTTCTCCTTCACTCAGATCTTCACCACCACCTGATCCGCACTGCCAAAAGGAACTTTTTCACCGACAGACTAGACAAAAACAGCCACAACAGCAGAGAACTCTTCAGCATCGTCAAAGAGTTCTCCAACCCCAGCGCCAGCGCCAACGCCGTCACGCCCTCACAGGATTTGTGCGAATCCCTCGCCACTTTCTTCCATCGCAAGATCAGCGACCTCCACGACAGCTTCGGACACCAGACCCAACCATACACCACTGAACCCGCTTCCCCGGACATCACCCTCAACAACTGGACCCACATCAACACGGAAGAAACCAAATCCATCATGAACTCTATCCACTCCGGCGCCCCTTCGGACCCCTGCCCGCACTTCATCTTTAACAAAGCCGACGACATCATCGCCCCGCACCTCCAGACCGTCATCAACTCTTCTTTTTCTTCTGCTACCTTCCCCGAATGCTGGAAGCACGCTGAAGTCAACGCCCTACTAAAGAAACCTACGGCTGACCCTAGCGACCTGAAAAACTTCCGCCCCATCTCTCTTCTACCTTTCCCAGCCAAGGTAATAGAAAAGACCGTCAACAAACAGCTGACCACCTTCCTGGAAGACAACAACCTGCTCGACCCTTCACAAACCGGATTCCGAACCAACCACAGCACGGAAACCGCCCTCATCTCAGTCACAGACGACATCAGAACCCTGATGGACAACGGTGAAACAGTCGCCCTCATTCTCCTCGACCTCTCGGCTGCCTTTGACACCGTCTGTCACCGCACCCTAATCACCCGCCTACGCTCCACCGGGATCCAAGGCCAGGCCCTGGACTGGATCGCCTCCTTCCTCGCTAACCGCTCCCAAAGAGTTTACCTCCCTCCGTTTCGCTCAGAACCCACCAAGATCATCTGCGGCGTACCTCAAGGCTCATCGCTCAGCCCGACACTCTTCAATGTCTACATGAGCCCCCTCGCCGACATCGTACGCAAGCACGACATCATCATCACCTCCTACGCCGACGACACCCAACTTGTACTCTCCCTCACCAAGGACCCCGCCAGCGCCAAGACCAACCTACAAGAGGGTATGAAGGACGTCGCAGATTGGATGAGGCTCAGCCGCCTAAAGCTGAACTCTGAAAAAACGGAAGTCCTCATCCTCGGCAACACCCCGTCCGCCTGGGACGACTCCTGGTGGCCCACGGCCCTCGGCACCGCACCGACCCCCGCAGACCACACCCGCAACCTCGGCTTCATCTTGGACCCTCTTCTCACCATGACCAAGCAAGTCAACGCCGTGTCCTCCGCCTGCTTCCTCACTCTCCGCATGCTCCGCAAGATCTTCCGCTGGATCCCCGCCGACACCAGAAAAACCGTGACCCACGCCCTTGTCACGAGTCGCCTGGACTACGGCAATACCCTCTACGCCGGGACCACCGCCAAACTCCAAAACCGCCTGCAACGCATCCAAAACGCCTCGGCCCGCCTCATCCTCGACGTACCCCGCAACAGCCACATCTCCGCACACCTGAGACACCTGCATTGGCTCCCAGTCAGCAAAAGGATCACCTTCCGTCTTCTCACCCACGCACACAAAGCCCTCCACAACAAGGGACCGGAATACCTCAACAGACGCCTCAGCTTCTACGTCCCCACCCGCCCCCTCCGCTCCGCTGGCCTCGCACTTGCTGCCGTCCCTCGCACCCGCCGCTCCACGGCGGGTGGGAGATCTTTCTCCTTCCTGGCGGCCAAGACCTGGAACTCCCTCCCCACCAGCCTCAGGACCACCCAGGACCACTCCGCTTTCCGGAGACTCCTAAAGACTTGGCTGTTCGAGCAGCGATAACCCCCCCTTTCCCCCCTAGCGCCTTGAGACCCGCACGGGTGAGTAGCGCGCTTTATAAATGTTAATGATTTGATTTGATTTGATATGTGTTTGCTCTTGTTGTTGTGTCTGGTTCTTCATTTATTGTCTGCAGTACATCTGGAACTTTTTCATTTGTCTGTAATTCAAACCACCTGTCTCCTTTCACAGTTTTCTTTGACAGCGTCTTTTGCAAAACTGGACTTATAGCTCTTCTTGCTTTGGCAGGATTTTCACTTTGACTTGATGTACCTGCACCATTTGCCAATTCAGGAAGAGTCTAATTTGTATTACTTTGATCCAAGTCAACTCCCTCATCTGCTGCTTCTTCAGAAAATGTAATTTGTTTCAACTGATCTTCCCACTTGTCTGCTTCTAGGAGACTTCTCCTCTGACGTAACTCTCCTGCTTCATTTGCTGATGCCTGAGCAACTTCAAAAACCTCTATTTCATCTCTTCGAGGTGTACCTGGATCTTCACCAGTTTGCAGTGTCTCTATTTCTGTTTTCACAGCCTCTCTTCTCACTTCTTGCGACTGCTCAATAGTTGTCAGCAATGTTCCCTCTAATTTTTTCCACTGTGTGCGGCAGTGTGCGGTCTCTGTGCGCTGCAGCCAAGGATACGTGCGCCAAGAAATTGACCATTCACGCGCGCGCAGCGCATAACTAGCCAAGATCTTTGGCATTAGCCTCTCCATACCACTAAAGCAAAAAAGGGATATCATTGCTCCATGCAATAGGGCATCAAGGCAGTTTTGTGACCTGGTTGCACACCCCAAGGACATGACCTGTTAAGTGCCACCTACACCCCAGTTAGAGAAAACAGAAATCAGGAGGTTGAACCATTATGAAACTTTAATGAATACTCTCAGAGTGCTGCAGAGGACCCCGCACATCAAATACAGCCAGTTGTACAATTGGTTAACATTTACAGTTTGATGAACACACTGCTGATGAATGCCATGATGCCCCTGCCAAGATACAGGCTGAGAAATGTTCCTACCCCACCCACACACGGACTGTAGGAGAAGCCGCATCAGAGTTTAGACAAGTCAGGTGTCAACGTTAGATGTGTGACGTGTTTGTTTTTCTTGCCGGTCCTTGCCATTTTTCCAGTGCTGATAAACTCGGTCTAAATCAACTTTCCCATTTGAGAGGTAAGCCTTTGTCCTCATCAGCATATCTAGGTGACTCTCCTCTAGTCTGTTTCTTAATTTGGACTTGATTGAGTTCATGAGGCTGAATCCTCGTTCGCAGTCTGCACTTGAAGCCTGGAAAGTTGCACAGATATCAACAAGCTGGGATACAACACTATACTGTGCAGCATTCCGCAGAGTGAAATTCACCATGTCGTGAAAGGTCCTAAACAATCCGTTTTTTATATGCGCTGCCACCACATATTTATACTCTCTGTACTGCCGAACAACATCACCAGGGGTGTCACAATCACCCAGGACCAAGACCTTCTTATACTTCTCAACAAGTCTTTGTACATTCTCAGTCCCAAAATCAAACTGTGATTGTGTTGTTACTGTATGGAAATCAAAGCTTGTCCATTCCTTCAATTCATCTTCTGGGAACCTTCTTTCCATATGCTCACAAAGAAGTTTAATGAAAGATAACATCGGCTCACTATCATACTCTCGGTCCTCTCTGCACAAAGCCATCAGATCTCTTACTGTGTCGCTCCAAAAGACAGTGTCGCCCAAGTACTGTTCCTTTATTTGGGTAATTTTTGCTCTTGCATACTGTACAGCTTCAACGGTGGTCAAAGAGCTTTCCTGAAACAACTTGCACAAAGATGCAAGTTCACCCAGAATGTCATTTAGTGCTGCAAAGGAAATATGGTAGTTTGAATCCGATAGTTTTTTGTAGCAATATTTAGCAATTGGGTAATTCTCCTCAACTCTTTCATGATCAAAGTATTTGAGAGCAACCTCATAATTACGCAAGAGTGCACCCACAGCAAAATGCCTTGAAAGCCACCGCACCTCATTGAGTGGCCGAAAGGAGACCGCTTCACATTCAGTGACCAAAGCAATTTCGTCCAGCTTGGACTTTCTTAAAGGTGAGCGGGAGAACACAGTGTAGACAGTCCTCAGTAATGTTTCCATTTCCCTGATCATCAGCACTTTTTTCCAGGCATCATCAACTCCCAAATCTTCTCTGTGCGCAACACAGTGCTGCTCAACTAGATGAGAAATGGATTGTTTGAGGCGGGTAGCAACACCATTGTTCTTTCCCAGCATCACTGATGCACCATCTGATGTAAACATGACCATTTTCATAAGGTCCAGCTTATTGGCAGTGTAGAACTCTTTTACAGCTGTAGTGATAGCCTCCGCATTGCATGCACTCAGAGTTACAATTCCCCCAAACACTGTTTTGTGCTCTGTTGATGTTACAGATCGGAACTTGAAGTAGAGGATGAGCATTTTTGTAACTGAAATATCTGTGCTCTCATCAATTATCAATGTGTGATACCGAGCACTGCGAAGTTCTGCCATGAAGTCAGAGCGTATTACGCTGTTGATGGCCTCCAAAAACTCAAAGGCATAGTTCTTGCTCCTCCAGCTGTCTGGTATCTTCACATACAATGCGACGTGATCATGGATGTCTTGAACAGAGAACATTGATGTGTTCATTTTGACTGCTAGCAACACATTGTTGATGAGAATCTTTATCTCTTCAGGCAGGGATCTTTGCCGTTCAACTACTTCTAGTCTGTTTGCTCTGTCACTGGCGGTTTCCGTTAGCATGGTGCACACTCCAAAACCCAGCCTGGCAGCAGCACTTTTATTTCTTAGTGTCACCAAAGCAGATTCATGAACTCTGCTACATAAATGGCGTTTCAAGTAGTCCAGCTTCCAGCCATCACTCCATTTCTTCCCAGTAGAAAAGTCCTTGCTTCTGCACATACTTTGCAAATCAGGCCTACTTCTGGATTGTATAGAAATAGCTCTCCCAGTTGTACGCAAACCTTGCTCCTGGACTTCTGTGTCTCAGTCTCCACAATTTCTTTCAGCCATTCTTCTTTGAACACAAGACAGCATTTCTTCCTTTGTGGTGAAGCACTGCTCTCTGATGAAGTCACAGCTTGAACATTTTGGTGGCAATCAGTCTGAGCCTACTCTGCCGCAAATCCTGCAAAAAAAAAAAAGGACATTAATTAAAGTGAGGAACATTATTTAAAGTTGGTTTTTATGCTATTGAATGCAATCTACCAGACAAGACTGAGCTTTCTCTTGGAAAATGTAGCAAGCAATTACCTGGGCCTTTCTGTTTGATCTCACACCTGCCTGTAGATGTAACACTGTCTAAGATGTCTGCAATAGAAGAAAAAACATGGTTACAGCACATGCTTGTGTTCAAGATGTACTGCAAGGAAAAACTACTAAATATTTACCTGGTCTTTCTGCTTGTAGTCACGTCTGCCTTTTCTAACCAATGTTAGAACTGTCTAAGAAGCCTGCAAAAGAACAAAAAAAAGGATTTAAGAATGTTTTCATTTTATAATGTACTAGGTGCATCACAAGTGAAGTCTACCAAATAATGACCAGTACTGTCTGAGAAAAAGAAAAGATGGTTAACAGTTGATTACATCATGTTGTCATATTATAATGTCCCAGATGGGGTATCTACCAAATAATTACCTGGTCCTTATGCTTCTACACATGTTGGTCCATTCAAATCTTTAACTTGCTCGGTCCGACAAACCTGTAATAGAAGCAAAGGTGTGGATCATGAACGGGATTTATGTAGAGACCCTTAATCCCACCTAGAACGTCCACAGATTTACCTGGTCTTCCTTGGTACTCACGCCTGCCTGTTCAAATGCAAATGGTGACTGGCTGTAATTGGAAAGAAGATATTTAGCTTAGGCTATAGGAGTTACAAAAACATTATGCATGACAGTTCCAGATCAATTGAGTAGTTACCTAGGCTTTCAGTTTAGATGAACTCTGGTTCCATATTATCGTCTGTTTGGAAACCTACATCATGCGTTAGCCCTTCGATGATGCGGCCTTTACAGGCCTCAAGTTATCTGCTCAGCCACTCGCTATGACTAATCGGATTTATAAGGGTGAGCCATTTTTAGGCCTACTGGCTCGTTCTGGCAAGCGGACAAAAAAAAGTGTTCTGTCCATTCAGACGGTGAATGAGCAATGAAGGTGCCTTTACGTCTTGTTGTTGTCTTGTCACATTTGCTGTGCATGATGCAGGGAGCGACGTTGCAAGAACGTTGCAACGTGCGCGCTTGCCAAAGGGGCCTGCGCAATGGGGGAAGGAAAGGTGCGCGCGCGCCTTACACGGAACATTGCCCGCGGCCTTTAAACGCTGTTTTCATTGACTTCAATCCAGATTCAAATATGAGCATTTTCTGCAATAGGAGAGCACGACTATCGCTCTAAAAGGCTTATTTGAGCTGAGAAAGTGATAATGCATATAAACAACTATGAAGTATGACAATGATGGAAAAGTTGATAACAGCACATTTTCTACTGTTCTGAAGCATTTCCTAACTCACAAACCATTAATTTTCAACATAAATATCACTTGCTCGCTTGTAGGCTAAAGTACGCCAAATGATGTTTAAAACACTCCCCGCGGCCTTTAAACGCTGTTTTCATTGACTTCAATCCAGATTCAAATATGAGCATTTTCTGCAATAGGAGAGCACGACTATCGCTCTAAAAGACTTATTTGAGCTGAGAAAGTGATAATGCATATAAACAACTATGAAGTATGACAATGATGGAAAAGTTGATAACAGCACATTTTCTACTGTTCTGAAGCATTTCCTAGCTCATTAACCATTAATTTTCAACATAAATATCACTTGCTCGCTTGTATGCTAAAGTACGCCAAATGATGTTTAAAACACTCCCCGCGGCCTTTAAACGCTGTTTTCATTGACTTCAATCCAGATTCAAATATGAGCATTTTCTGCAATAGGAGAGCACGACTATCGCTCTAAAAGGCTTATTTGAGCTGAGAAAGTGATAATGCATATAAACAACTATGAAGTAAACCTGCGTCCTGAAGATGTCCTTCCTGCTCGGCGGTAAAGAGTGACCCTGTCCTCGCGCTGTGTCTGTTTTGTAGACGCAGCACTGACGTCCTCTCTGCCGCACGATGCAAGGAGCGACGTTGCAAGAACGTGCGCGCTTACCAAAGGGGCCTGCCCGATGGGGAGCGCGCGCCTTACAGGGAACATTGGTTGTCAGTACTCTCAATAACTCATTTTCATCTTCTAGTGGATACAGCACTTTCCATGTGTGGCTGGCATGAGTCCAGTTCGGGATCCCAGCTGACTTCACAGCAGACAAGCTTTTCTCACTTGCTTCTTGACCACTACTCAGTCACCAGCCTGCAGACTGTGACACTGGTCCTGGGATGGTTGCCCACTTACCGCTTCCACCTGATGAAAGAAAGAGCCAATCACATCAGCTAGATTCTTGCAGTAATCCAGCACCATATCATCTGTTATATTCACGAGAGCATTTGCAGGAACAGCTGGCAACCTCATTGCTCTCCCCATGAGGATTTCATGGGGAGACAGTCCTCTCTTCCTATCAGGTGTGTTTCTCATGCTCATCAAAACCATCTGGCATGGCATCATGGCATCTGGCCATTTCAGATTCGTAGATGCACACATCTTTGCAAGTCGTGCTTTCAGTGTACCATTCATTTGCTCTACCAATCCAGATGCTTCATGTCGATAGCTACAGTACAAATTCTGCTCAATGTTTCAGTCTGAACATAGTAATTTTATCAATTCTTATGGAAGTGGCCTCCTTTATCTGGTTCTAAAGAGGCTGGAAATCCAAACTTTTGTATCAATTCTCAAAGCAAAAGCTTTGCTACTGTGAGACTACCATTTCTACGTGTAGGGTAAGCTTCAATCCAGTGACTAAAAATACAAAAAATCACCAACGTGTATCTCAAACCACCACACAAAGGCATCTCAATGAAATCTATTTGTATTCTGGTAAATGGCCCTCCTGCTCTTCCAATGTGACTCAAATTAACAACTGTTCTTTTTCACACATTATTTTGATGGCATATGACACATCTGTGACAAAGTGCTTCGGCAACCAGTCTAAACTTCGGATTAAAACAGAACTTTTTAAAAGTTTGAATCATTGCATCTTTCTGCCAATATGTGCTTGCCCATGATAATGTCTCACCATTTGCGTCAGTATACAGTTTGGCAAACTACCTGCCCTTCAGTTGAGACCCAAAGATCGTCTGCATCTCTTTGAACACATTTTAATTTGATCCATTCTCTCTTCTCTTCATCAGACACATTTACTTGGAGAGATGTAATTTAATTCCACGTATCAATTGTGGTTAACAAGTAATTTGCATTTGTTTCATCATTTTCAAATTTCTGACCTTCTTCATTAATTGAAATTCAATTCAAGGCTCAATATCTAGGAACCTGATCTGCATAGGCATTTTCTTTTGAAACAAAATCATTTGATTTCTGTGCATTGCATTTGACAACAGCAATCTTCTCAGGTAATTGTAGGGCTTGTAACAAATCATGAATTCTATCACCATTTCTAATTGGTGAACCAGAAGAGGTCATGAAACCTTTCTGTGATCACAACTGGCCAAAGTCATGGACAATTCCAAATTCATACTGGCTAGCTGTAACAATTTTTACTTTAAGCTGTGCACTAATACAACAGGCTCTTGAAAGGGCAACTAATTCACTTACTTGTGTAGAGAATACTCTTTGAAGCCATGAAGCTTTGAGCATGCCAGAAATTGTGCACACAGCATAGCCAGCTTTCAATGTTCCCACATTATCTCTTAAACAGGAACCATCAACAAAATAATTTCATCATTCTCTTCTAGCTGGGTATCTTTAATATCAGGTCTGGGTTTTGTACACAATTCAGTAACCTCCAGACAATCATGTTCAACTTCTTTCAGATTCCCAATTTCAACATTGTCAATTGGGAGTAAGGTCGCTGCGTTAAGCACTGTACATCTTTTCAAGGTAACATTTGGAGAGCCCAATATTATCAGCTCATACTTAGTAAGCCTTGCATTTGTCAGATACTGGTTTTTAGTCTTGGTAAGAAGGACTTCCACAGAGTAAGGGACCAAAACGGTTCAAGGATGTCCCATCACAATAACTTCACATTTTAATAGTGACAAACCAACCGCTGCCACAGCTCGCAAACAGCCAGGTAAAGCTGCTGCGACTGGATCTAAAGTAGCAGAAAAATATGCTATCTGTTGATTAACACCACCATGTACCTGTATAAGGACAGAAAGAGCACCTAAATTTCTCTCATGACAAAACAATATACATGGTTTCGTGTAGTCAGGCATTCCCAAAGCTGGTGCTCTGCACAAGCTCTCTTTCAATTCAGTAAAATCTTTCATACGAGCTTCATCAAAAGGAACCTACATCCTGACATCTCTTTGTGTGACTGGAGGATTGATTTGCAAATTATGATTACTTAGACTGTTCAGCACTTCTTTTAGAGCTCTCTCCTTCACAGAATATTCAATTACAGGAATTACTCCTTCAATTACATCTGGTACCATGTGATATTGTGGTATCTGTGGAAAAACTACATTAGGTTTGACTATGACTTGAACTGGTTCAACTCCTTTGATCAGACCAATATCTTTTCCAGAAAAATCCCAAACTTTAAAACTGTATCCTGTAAATAAGTCAGCAGGTCTTTTACTGTGAAAGTAGGAGAGAAACTAGTCAGTGGAAATTCTTCATTCACAGAATCACATTCAGTTTGCAAAGCTAAATCCTCATCATCAGCACTCTTCATCTGAATAGCAATTCCATCATTTGAACAGGTAATCCAAAATTTTGTTTTGCACAATAGATTTCTTCCTAACAAGGAAACTGGAGTTGAGTCATAAACTACAAATTTGTGTAGTCCTTCAAAGTTTCCAATTTTAACAGGGACTGGTTCAATCCTACAATCTGTATTGTTTTCCCAGAAAGTGCACATTAGGAACTTCTGCTGTCCTCACTGTAGAGCGTGTAGCTCCTGTTTCAACTAGGAATGAGACGTATGACCCATTACCTTTCCGTTTACATAAGGACATTTTTGATCCACTAATAACGAAGCTGCTAACACACATTCTTCTTCATTCAAATTTCACTTTCACCCATCATTCCATCACTCATCACTTCATCGTTTGATTCATCCTCACTCGGAAGTGTGAACTGTTGAACTGTCTGATTAGTGTGATTTAACTTTTGACCTATGTTCTGCTTAGGAAGTATCATCTGCTGCACCATTGGAGCTTGAGGTATTTGCATTTGTTGCTTTGGCACCATTTGTTCCTGAGGCTGAATTAACTGTTAGTGTGGCACCTGAAAACATGGCATTTGTATTTGCTGCATTGGTTTAGAACTTTGCATTTGCTGAGGAATCTGCATCTGATTATTTTGGACATTTAAATTAGGACCCCTCATTCTCGGACCTTTCGAATTGTGAAATTGATTGTTTCCATTCATCTGCGTAACCGTGTCTTCTTCTACCAACTTTGGACACTCACACTTCCAATGTCCCCAAAAAAATGCAACTGTCAAGGTAACATCCTTTTCATCACCTGAATTGACCATCACATTCGCATCAAAGCGATTACCACCTCCATTTCCACCACGACCTCTACCTCTTGCTTGATTCTGAAACAACATGTTTTCCAGTTGCTAAGGATAGAGTCCCTGCTGCTGTGGATAATCTCCCTGCATCCCTGATTGTGCTGCTTTAATCTGTATCACCATCGCCTTTTTCATCAATTTCTTCTGCTTCATTTCAGTCTCGTCACTACAGTATTTTGCAAACTGTAACACTTCAACAACCTGTTTTGCTTGCCAACAAATCAAATGACTCTTAAGCATCTGTCCAATTTCAGGTCTCAAACTGTCAACAAAGCTGAACACAAAATGAATCATGTCTTTCGGCTCAATTGTTCCTGTATCACTGTAATGTTTAAATGCTTGCAGTGATCTCTCATAGTATACATGTACTGACTCTTTCGCTTCCTATGCTGTCCTATCAATTCTCTGCCAATCAATAATTTTGGGTGAAATTCTTGTTTTCAAAAATTCGATCACTTTGTAATAGTACTTCATTATTTCAGGAGATGGTGCATCTGCAACTGCATCTTCTGGAGGCTCTTTTGTTGGCCACTTTACACTCCACTTGCATTCAACCCATAAATCAGCTAGAACCACTATTTCTAACATGATATTCATGTCTTCCCACAGGCATTTTGCAAACTTCACAAACCTATCTGTTTGCTGATACCATTCCACTGGTTTCTCTCTCAATCTCAGGTAGTCATTTGTAAATGACAAAATGTCACTTCTACTCCAAGGGACCTGTGCAAAATTGCCTACTGTAACTTCTCTCATTGGAAATATTGTTATTGTACTATGAGTCTGCTGTGCATTAGTATTCAAATATGCACACTTCTTTTTCTTCTGATCTCTTTTCTTCACCCATCTGCCTTCCCATTTATCTAATGCTCTCCATAATTAAATATTCTGAATTCATTCTTTAATATGAATCTTCATTCCTGGTATTCTCATGTTCTCAAAATCTTTTGAATCAGATTTTAATATGTAACTTCTTCTCAGTTGCTTTCTTTTCTCAAGATCTATGTCAAATTTCTCTGCAAGGTTTGCTCATTTCTGGTGTACCAGTCTTGCTCTGTGTCTAACAATTTTACATGTGAAGTGTAACTCATCTTCATTATGCACATCTATCCTATTTAAATCAATTGTTCCCTCAATTATTTCATTTATCTTTTCTAGCCAGTCTGTTGACTGCTGAGCTGTCAAACCTTGTAATGAAACATTATTATTATTTACATTGGGTACACTATTATTCACATTTGGTATGCCCTGTGGAGTAACACATGGAGTCTCTGGTATCTGTGAAGTTCTGGAATAACTCAAATCAATTATTGGACCTTTCTTGTCAAAAGTCTGGTTCATTGGAGTCATAATTCCTGTATGAACATTTAGGGGGTCATTCTGACCACGGCGGACGTCGGTCGCCGCCCGCCACGCGGTTCCCGCCGAAAGACCGCTCCGCGGTCAAAAGACCGCGGCGGTCATTCTGGCTTTCCCACTGGGCTGGCGGGCGACCGCCGAAAGTCCGCCCGCCAGCCCAGCGGGAAACACCCTTCCCACGAGGACGCCGGCTCAGAATTGAGCCGGCGGTGTGGGAAGGTGCGACGGGTGCAGTTGCACCCGTCGCGAATTTCAGTGTCTGCTAGGCAGACACTGAAATTCTTTTTGGGGCCCTCTTACGGGGGCCCCTGCAGTGCCCATGCCATTGGCATGGGCACTGCAGGGGCCCCCAGGGGCCCCGCGGCACCCCCTATCGCCATCCTGTTCCCGGCGGGAGAACCGCCAGGAACTGGATGGCGGTAGGGGGTGTCAGAATCCCCATGGCGGCGGAGCGCGCTCCGCCGCCATGGAGGATTCTCAAGGGCAGCGGAAAGTCGGCGGGACACCGCCGACTTTCCGTTTCTGGCCACGGCTGAACCGCCGCGGTCAGAATGCCCAGCAGTGCACCGCCAGCCTGTTGGCGGTGCTACCGCCGACCTCCGCCATGGCGGTAATTACCGCCAGGGTCAGAATGACCCCCTTAATCTCTCCATTTCTGCATTTGAATTGAAAACATTCTGTACATTATTCACATTATTTCCCTGGGTAAACAATGTTACAACAGGCCCAATAGTAACAGGTACTGTCAATGCTTTTGGACCTGTCTGAACATTCTGATTTCTTGAGTATATTACTTCTGAATTCTGACCTGTAAAAATTGAGGAACTCGTCTGTGAACTTACAACAGGTCTGTACCCCTGAATATTCTGATCCTGTACTCAAGACACTAAATTAAGTGTAGACTCCATCTGGACCATCACTGGTTTCTGGTAAGGCTTTGATATCTGTGATGACTGTACAATAGGCCCTGTTATACTCGGTGCAGAACTCACAGCAGGAACAGTAGGGTCAACTATAGATGAGGCAGTCTGAATCAAAGGTGTCTGAATAACAGTAACAGCAGGAACATTAGTTGGGACCTGTACTTGACTCTGTGTTACTACAACTGGAACTGGAGCACTTGGATCAGTACTAGTACTTGGACTTATCTTGTGTGCTACATATTGTGGAGGACGACTTCTCAGTAACTGCATTATAAATTCCTCATCATTTGATTCATCATCATATGACAATGATTTTCTAGCCTCAACTGACTTCTACTCATCTTCTTCAGAAGAGTCTTTATTTTTCTTTTTAGTCTTTTGTTTGACACCACTCTCTTTCTCTTGTGTAATTGCAGGAAACATTTTAATTCCCTGTAAAGTCTCTATTCTCTAAAATGTTAACTCATTATCCCATCTAGCTTCTGCTAATGAATGATCCGCTTTTTTCATTCTTCTCTCAAATTGTAATTTCTTTAGTTCTCTGGCCACTAATTCCCAAAAAGCTAAAGCTTTGAATTTTGCTGGTCTCTGAGGTTTTAAATCATACAGCACTTTTCTCACATTTTGTAAAATTCTCATATTAAAAGTTCCAAGCACAGGAAACACTAAACTCCCTTCCTTCTCTGTAATTGTGCACTCAAATTTGACCCAAAACTACAATTTCAATTTAAAACAGGAAGTAATTCAATCCCAAAATCCTTTTCACTTGCCTCTCTTGACCAATAGGCCTTCACGGTTGTCCACCAATCCGTTCAGGAGCTTCCTTTCGCCAATCAACCTATCCCAGCGCAGACCTATGCAATGTCACTCTTACACACACGAGCTGACAAAGTCTTACGGCTTGTCCTCCTGAAACTCAAATCTCACAAAACTAATGCAAAATATTGCGGCCACTAATAAAAAATCTCTGACAACTACTCATTCAACTTCCACTTTCTCTGACTTGCAAGTAAAATTTGACCAGCAAATTCTACCCTTGACCAATACTAGATTCTTTCTGTGCACTCAGAAATCACCAATATTGTTCAAACTAATACTCCCCTTTTACACGCACTCTAGGAATTTTGTCAATCATGCCCAATCGACTTACTAAAACAGACAAGTTACAACAAAAACCCAAGTATCTCATATACTTGTATCAATACTCCGGAGCCTTAGACCACGCAGGGTCCGTACATCAACAACCATGTGGGCAATTTTTGAGCACAAAGTGCCACACACAATTGAAGTTTGACGACTTCCCTACATGCGCCCTTTAGAGAACGCACACTCCCTAATAAACTACATTGGAGTACCCCAACTCCCCAATTCTCACAAACATAACAATTCAGTTGCGATTTGCTTAAGGAGTGCAAGCTCAAACCCATAACTCAATCACAAATCAACTAGGAACGCTGAGAACATCTTCAAACAAGAATTGGCAAAATCAAATCTCCAAATGTTTCCAAATGACATATATTCAAACTCCTCCTACTGGGACATAGCCAACCCTTTCCTTATTGAGACATAACCATCCTCTGTGGCTACCAAATTTTGTGGGAGCGTCCTACCTTATATTTGTTTTGATAATTTATTTTATAAAGGGACACGTGAGGGTAACCAACCATCTACCCTCATGAGGTCGAATGAACCTTTGCACACAGACAGGTGTGAGTGTTTGGCTCTGAACAAAACAAAGTCAACAATAAACAAAACCATAAAATATCATCATTGATCAACATTAGAGTCAGTAATTTAAACACACCATAACCTATTTGGCCATGAATCACCACACCAGTTTAGTAAAGTTTAAACATTTATTGACCTTTATATTAACAATGCTAAGATCACATAAACCTAGCGATAAAACCAAATTATAAGGATACATGAATACCACAGATTGACCAAACATTCTAAAGAATCTCATCTTTGACAGAATATGAATCATTAGGCACTCAAGAATCACTATACAGAATAACAGCAATATCAGATGCACTGTTGAGATTGAATGCATTGAGTTAACACAGATGTATTATTCACAATCAGTTATTTTGCACAGCCAAATTCAGAATGTGACTTTCTAACTATTACCCTAATTAGATTAAGCATGTTGGACTTCATGCAAAAGGAAAAGAAGACAAAATCAAATTTGGAAAACATTTATCTATGGCGCTAATAAAAATAGCGGTTGAGTTGGGAGAAAAACATGAATACCTGCAAGAAAGACAATTCGCAATTTGTGTTATACCTCTCCTTGATGGGTTCAGCGTGCAGGGAAGTCTTCTTCAGTGGGGCATCTTCATGGTCAGCTTCAGTGGACAGTGACACATATGGGAACAGTTCAGTAATGTTTGGCCTTAAAGCATCTGAACTATTAGTGGCACATTGCTCAATATTTCACTAGTAAAAATAAAAGTACATCTGAACACAGCCAGGAACAGGGAAGAACTGCCCTCTGATCAGCAGCAAAGAATTCTGCATAGGACTGATCACAGCAGAGGACAAAGCAAAATCTCCTGAAAGTCTGAGCTTACATCACAATATTTAAGTCCCAAAAAGTAACTAAATACTCTGCCATTGGTTAGACTATAGTGTGATTTTGCACAGAACAAATTAAAACCAAAGCATGTTTCTTCATGTTGCACTTGCTGTGTTCTTTTCTCCCTCATTGATTTAGGTTCTTTCACTGCCATCACCAGTTTCTGTCACATAAATGAAATGTTTAAAACTGCATACAACTACTGAAAGCCATTGTTTTCTGTGGAACACTATCTGGCAGGAACTAAACAAATGTTTCAAAATACAGCACAAGAACATTTCTCTCCGGCATTAGATCATCACACAGGTTGTTTCAGGAAGAACGGAAAACTTTCCACTGCCATCATCATTTTTTAAGCATCACATTATTTCATTCTGAATTAGCTTAACATAGCCCTGTTCAAAAAACGCAGAAAAAATGTGCAGTGTACAACATATCATAAAACTCTCTTTAATTTCTGAACATGTAAATATTTTTTTTATTACTCTCAGTTAGTAAAACATAAACTACATTTAATTAGACAGTGATTTATTTTCATTTTTGAAATATCTGTGTCTATTATCAGTGTAGGTCTCATTTTTGTTTCAGCCTTGCACTTTTAATACATGTTTATCTTTCTGTTAATCAATCAATTTTATTATTAATTTTCTCACTCTAAAACCATAACAACAAAATGTGGTGGTAGACCATCTGACAACCAGGAACTTTTTATGTAAAACACAAACTTATTCTGAAATAACTTTTGTGCCAACTAGAACTCCAAAACGAATGATAACTCAAGGTTTACCTCCTACTCACGGCAATGGCAGAGGCACAAACAGATGGGCAGATTTAAGAGCCCCTTGCACCATCAAACAACACATTAGCGTCATCAATGCGATAGTTTAGTGCCAACAGGTGGGTCAGAATTTCTGATGCATCTGTGAAAACATGTGGCATGGAGCTCTGTATTTTAAATACAGTGCATCAATGGTGTTGTTGGGGGATCATAGGGCAGTGTAAGAAATCTGACGCCTCAGGGTCGATGCATAAGATTCTTGTAAATGAGGCCCTCAATCTTCCCTGGACATATCGCAAGAGAAACAACTAGAAAACATTTTTTTAACGTGATCTCAGAGGTTTTAGCAGGTATCCCATTGAAAATTCCTGACAGCGTAAAAAGCACTGTAAGAGCTGGAATTTAGATCTGCTGCCCTGGAAGAGAGTCCAGCAGGGTCATTCCAATTTGTGATAAAAAGTTATTTATGAAGTAAAGTAGAGGGCTATCAGAAGAAAATGTACAGAAACTTAACTTGAATGTGGAAAATGAAGCGAATGGATTGTAAGCTGTCAGCAGCGACACTTTAGACCCCATTAGATCACCCACGTGAATAATACTGATGCTTTGCCACAGTTACTAGGGACAACAACAGAGCAAAATTTCAAGCATAGTACGTACGGTCGACACAAAATCAATACAAACTGACCCCATACAGGAGTACAATGACATTAGGTTCCCAGGCATAAGCAGTTAGAGGAGCACTCAAACCCCTCTAAACTAATTGTTCAAATGGAAAATCTCAAAGAGTCTCAACCACATGCAAATGAGATTCATACCACTAAACTATTACTTGTGCCACAGTACCAGTCCAAGGGTCCTCCTAACTTATTACATCATGGGAACCTCTTAACATTATTCCACAATGCTATGGACCTTAAAAATAGAGAAACTTTGGACCTGTTGTCTACTGGCTTCCTGAAGCCAAGAGAAGCTCAGAATTCAGAACTATTGCTGGCAACCTTTACTACACATGAACTGGACAGCCAGGTCTTCCGTGCAAGAAGCAGACTGAGATGGGGAATAAAGATCTGACTTATCAGAACAATGCCTATCCAACAACCCTTGCTGCCACTGCCACAAAGAAGTCTGCCACAAAATGTCAACGGATATTTCTTTCAACTGGCACCTCTCACTGTAGTGTTTACAGACACGACAGACAAAGCATTTCAAAGCATCCCAAATAACCATTCAACAACATCATCTTTGGGAGTCAATCTACCTATTTCAATGCCAGTTTCCATTTGAAGAAATCCCACTGGTAATGCAAGCCAAACAGGGGATGAACAGATCAAGGATGGCTTCGGCCAAGAAGGCACTTAGATCAATCGATTTAGATCCGAACCAGGCAGTCTAGACTAGACCTAGCTCCCCAGGGCCTTAGCAGGTGATAAGAAGTTATGAACAGAGGACCCAACTCAGTTATTAACTTCTAAAGCATACACCAAAGTTAATGATCAAACCATAGCCACTTGAACATCTGCTCATAGAATATATCTGGTATCCACCCCAACATCAACGTTGCAGAAACCACCCAGTACTTAAGCAAATTTCAAATGATCCTGCTCCAAGAAAATTACTCTCAGCTCTCTGTCCCTTTGTTGGGCTATTTGGAATGCTAAAATGCCAAATTTAGTTCTAGTAAAAATGTTAAACATGGCAGAGGAATGGATTCAGTCTATAAAAATTGAAGATTGGGCTCAAGGCAGAAAAAATCTGCTCATTGTTTTAAAGCTGGCAGTAATAGAAAAACTGGTATCAGTAATCATGAATATAAAAACAGAATACACCACTACATATGTAATGACTCCAGAGCATGATGATGATACCATTTACCTAGATGTAGGATGGGACACACCTACCAAGACATATCCCAAAGCTAGATGAAGGGGCAGACAAGGAGTCTGACTGGCTTCCTCTTTAGCAACTAAAGGCATGAGAGTATTAAATGGTCAATTCATGGGCGATAATCCCCCAGCACTGACACATGTGACTGCTAAATCCACCATTACAATAGACTTTTCCATAGCCTCTTTAGCTCTCTTTAACCACATTTCAGAATAGACAGTTGAGAAGAGAGTGATCACAACCCACAAACCATTGAACTGAAATGCAAGGTGCAACTGCACAGAATAAGAAACTTTTTAATTTTAGATGTGACCTTGGATAACTTAAAGAGGCTACGATGGCAAGAACAGATTCAAGAGGAAATACTAGCAAAATGTATGAACCTGCTGAAGGACAAAACACTCAACTCACACAATACTCTTACCACTTGGGAATGTGTGATGATAAAAATGAGAATGAGCACAGATGATTGGATCAATTAAATTGGCTCTTTATTGACCACAGTCATCGACCTCTCTGACTGCTCTCTACAACTGTTCCCTCTGGGATGGCCCTCGAGGATCTCTCATTCCACATTCCATGTATAGCACATTACTACATCTTCCTTCTCTGTACAAAATGATAACAACTGAATATAAATGAATTTTAAAATACATAAGCAAAATGATAACAACTGAATATAAATGCCTTTAAAAATACATAAGTAAAAACTTAATCATGATATCTGGCAAGTTTTTTTTCTTAATAATCCTCTTACTTCTGTGTCTTAATAGTTCTTCATTGTTTGCTTTCAAGAACATCGTGAGATCTCCCCCTAGTGTCATCATCGTAATCTCCCTTCGTTTTCACTATTCTGCTTTTATTCCACCATTCGTGACCTTTGATGAATACTGTATTTTTGGAAACAGCATGTACTCCCTCTGGACTTCTGAGTTTAGACAACCCCTTAGCCACATGAGTGGGATCTTTTACTCGTATCCAATCACCTATATTAATTTCAGTTCTTTCTACCCCTGCGTTGTGTTTTGTATCATAGTCATCTTTCATTTTATTCTGACACTTCTGAACACGAGCTCTGATGATCTCATTAAAAGACTTAGCTTCATCGGCTTTGGTCTTAACTTCTCTCAACCAAGAAGGACACAGCTTAGAGGCCGAAACATGACCTCTCATCACTTCAAACAGACTTACACCAGTAACCGCATCTGGAGAGGAATGATGTGACCACAACATGTCCTCCACGGCTTCATTCACTTCTATTTTATTTTGAATCACCCATTGTATACATTCAACCAGTGTGCAATTCATTTTTTCAAGGAGACCATTTCCTTGAGGATGATGAAGAGCTACCCGCTTATGTGGGATGGCATATTTTCCCAAGAATTCTTTCATTTCGCTAGAGATAAACTGTGCCGCGTTGTCTGACACTAATTCTTTTGGGACTCCTTCACTGGCAAATAATCTCTTCAAACGTTTAATAACCGCATTTGTATTGGGTTCCTCCATAAACTCTACTTCCCACCATTTTCTATAATAGTCCACCACCACAAGCGCAATCTAGATCTGCTTTCTAGGGTGCTAAAGACACCAATAAAATCAATGGCCAGCTTAATCCACACCCCTCAGGCAAAATACTTGGTGTTAAAGGTGTTGGCTGAGTTTTCAACACTTTTTCACTGTTTGCACAGATCACATAATTTCTCACACAAGTAACTATTCCAAGATCCATACCTCACCACCAGTAACACTCTCTTATTGTTCTCTTAGTAATGGTTTGTCCTAAATGTCCTTGATGACCAATCATAATGATTTTTTCTCTTTAGCCTCAGGGTGGAATGAATTTATGGTTATTCATCAAAATACCATTGTTCTCTGCCAATAATTCATCTGCAACTTTAGTATAGGCTTGTAAATTGATTGGCAGAGAACTTTCCTTGGGCCAACCATGGGTCAAATAGTTCTTTATAGGTACCATGTCTTCATCTTTTAACATTTCCTCATTCCACTTAGTCTCCAAAAAAGTGTTCCCATCACACACATCTACAACAGCAATCAAACACTCTTCATCTTCTTCATCCACCAACTCTATTTTCTCATCCAAATCGATTGGTGAAAGAGACAAATAATCAGCCCTGATATTTTTCCTGCCAGGAATATACTCTACTTTGAAATCATACTGTAGTAGTTTTTAACTCAATCTAGTAATTCTCAGAGTGTGTTCTTTGATAACTCTACTAAGGATGTTCACTAACGGTTTATGATCAGTCTTGAGTTTCAAACCTTCTCCCCCAAATGTAGTTCTTGAATCACTCAACAGCAAGCCAATAACTCTTTTTCTATCACAGAAAAAACATTTTTGTTGACTCTCAAAGAATGTGATGCAAACCCTATAGTTTGTTCATGATTGTTTTTGTCTTCTTGGGATAAGATTGCCCCCAAACCATCGTTACTAGCATCTACAGTAATAGTGCAAGGTTCAATAGGATCAAATGGTGCTAACATTCCTGCCTCAATGATGTCATTTTTTCAGTGCTCTAAATTCTTCCTTTAATTTTGCATCCCACTCAAATTCTTTATTTTTCTTGAGGAGTTCTCGTAAGTTTTCTTGTTTTAGTAGAAAAATTCTTAATGAATTTTTAATAAAATTCACATAAACCCAGAAAAGATGCAACATGGTCTTTGGTTTTTGGTTCAGGTGCACTAACGATCAATTGTACCACACCTGGTCTTGGTTTAACCCCATCCTTTGAGAAAACATGACCTAAGTACTCTATGCCGGATTTAGCAAACTCACATTTTTTTTATATTTGCTACTACACCATATTTTTGTAATCTTTGTAATACTTTATTCATTGCTTCATTACGGGTGCGTTCATCCTCAACAGTGGTCAGTATATCATCCTGAAAAGTTACGACACCTTTAATATCCTGAAGTATGCTTTCTAAAACTCTCTGAAAGACAGAAGCGGTGGACGCCAACCTAAAAGGCATCCTTTTAAATTGAAAAGTGCCAAAAGCTTACACAAAAGCTGTGCAATGCCTTGAAGTTTCATCTACCTCAACCTGATGATATGCCAAAGTTAAGTCTATTTTGCTGAAAACTTCTTTTCCAGCAAAAGTAGATGTGATGTCATCAATACGTGTAAAGGATGTGAATCGACCTGTATGACCTTGTTCAGAGTACGCAAATCAATACAAACTCTTAATTGTCCAATTTCTTTTTGACTAATGGAGATAACCAAAGTGATGACTCTATAGGTTCTATAACTCCGTCAACAACCATTTGTTTGAGGATACTCTCTAAATCCTGATGTACACTGAAGGGTACATTTCTCAATTTATGCTCTACAGGTGCAGCACCATTCTGTACTTTGATCTTATGTTTGAAACCTGTGATCCTGCCCAAATTGTTACTGAACACCTTATTGTACTTTTGTCACCAAATATTCTTGAGTTGTTTGTCTTGAACTACCAGAGATTCATCATTTAACTCATCGGTAACTAACAAAACTTGAACACTCCTCCCTGGTCTTAATGTCATACTGAATAATCCCTGGTGATACCACCCGAGTATCTTCAAACCTTATTTAGCTACATAAACTTTCCCAAGAATCACTTTGTTTTTATATTTCATATGTGCTTTAAAATAACCACTGAGGTCTATTTTTTTCCATTGTATGACAAGGGGTTTCTGTCAGAAAGTAACAAGTCCTTTTCCCCATATGTTTGTAATAGCAATACTTTTGTAATTATGCTCATCCTTACCCCAGAATATATTAATAGGCATAGCTTCTTCCCATCAACCCCAATGTTGTCATAAGGGTCTATGCAATTATATTCACCACATTGGACCATCAGAATTACATCATTCTTTGGGTTCACTTTATCGTTAGAGCTTTCATTTGGATCAAGTTCTCCAATCACATTAACTTTATCAGGTGTTTTACTACTTTGACAAACGTTGACAAAATGCCCTATTTTCCTACATATTCTGCACTATAAATTTTTAGCTGGACATGGGTGGGGGTTGTTACCATGTCTAGGATTACCACATGTGAAACATGCATTCCTTCTGCTGAAGAATTCACCTTTAGTTTGATTCTGTGTTGGTCTCTTGGTTTGTTCTTTAGCGTAATCGCTGGAGTTGCCTTTAATTTTGACTGCGCTTACTCCAACATTTTTGTGATAGTTCCTTGCATACTTTCTGAGAAATTTCTAGACCTTTTATAATTTCTACAGTTTCTGTCAAGGAATTTTTAACGTTAAAACTTTTTCTTGAACTTTTTGTATTCCAGCAGTGTACTACTATTTGATCATGAATAAGTTGTGCCGTAAAGCTTTCACATTCACATTCGGAAGATAATGCACTTAAAATTGATTCATCTTGACATTGTGCTTATGTGAAAAATGTATTTCTATTTACTATGAAGCTTGGTTGAACATCAAACTGCTTTTCGTGTTATTTTACTGCAAGTTGATACTCATTGTTGGACCTGGCCCTTTCTACAGGGTAATTCCCCAAATGTTTTGCCTTGTCCTCCTAATTTTCTGACCCTTGTTTGCTGACATTATGACTCTGGTCACTTTATCAATGCTAATCAGTGCTAAAGTGCATGTGCTCTCCCTTGTAAACTTGGCATGATTGGCTTATACCTGATTGGCATATTTAATTTACCTGTAAGTCCCTTGTACAGTGGTATCCTTATACCCAGGGCCTGTAAATTAAATGATACTAGTGGGCCTGTAGCGCAGCTTGCGCCATCCACAAAGTAGCCTTTCAAACCTGTCTCAGGCCTGCTAGCGCAGAACCTGTGTGTGCAGTTTGCAGCCACAGAGACCTGGCATCTAAATCTACTTTCCAAGCCCAGAACACCCCTTTTACTACATGTAAGTCAACCCTAAGGTAGGCCCTAGCTAGCCCTATAGGCAGGGGGCTATGTATGTAATAGGCAGGACATGTGCTTAGTAATGTGGCCTGTCCTGGTAGTGACAAAAAGGCTATTTGGTTTCTCACTGCTGTGAGTGCTGTCTTCTCATAGGATTGCATTAGAAATGCCCTGCCTTATGTCTAGGGGGTATTATCTGATCTATGAGGGGTAGCGTAGGCATGTTTGGTATGGTTGTAATGGTAGTGAGAAATGCTGCTTACTGGTGTAGATGGGATTGTTATTATCATTATAGAAATGCCACATCTAGAAAGTGAGAATTTCTCTGTGCTTATGACTCTGGTGTTTTGCAGCTTGACTCCAATCCATGTCTGGGCAGAGTGACAGCTGGGCTTTGTGCATACTTTTAAGACAGCCTGTACACAGGGAGGGTAGAGGTGTCACAGAGGTGCATCTACATATTGAATGGTCTTCCTGGGCTGAGAGAAGGGGAGGTGGAGCATACTTGCATCTTTAAAGGCTGTGCCCTGGCCTCACACACAGGGCTCATTTACCCCCAACTGATGTTTGGAGACTGTGCTGGAGGAGAGAGGGGACACTCCCAGAACCAGTTGCAAGCAGTTGGAACCTCCTCTCCTCCTCATTGAAAATGCCTTGCAAAACTGACTATAAGTACAGGGGATTTTCCTCATAAAAACACACAAGAAACATACTTGGAACTGGACACAGAATGCTGCACCAAGAACCGCTTTGGATTGCTACTGCTGTGCTAACCTGTGACCTGCTAGATCACTAGGATGAACTGCCACTGTCTGCATCCCCTTTGTGCTGGCCTGCTGCTGGGCCCTGGTGCCCTGCAATTGCTTACTTGCCAGTGTGAGGACAGTGCTGGATTTTTGCAGCCCTAGCTCCTTGAGAGTGCTCCTCTTGAGTTGCCTATGCGCCTTGTGAGCGCTCCGCTTGTGTGGTCTACAGCGCCTTGACAGTGCTTCTGTTTTATTTATTAAGCTTCTTGGGAAGCACTGTTGTCGCCATGCTGAGTGAGGAAATCACCGCCGCGACCCGGACATTGTGGAAATCCAAGCGTATCAAAAGCACACTCCTAGAAGTGCCCCCACGGCATGAGAGAGAGAAAGGCAGGAACAAGAGCACTCTAGGTGATGCCCCTGGGGCGCAGAAGGCCATCAAGAGGCACCCCCAGGGCACAAGCGGTCATCCATTTTTGGAGCCTGGGGATCCGTGCGGCCGGGCCACAGAGAAAGAAACGCTGGCTGGCCCCGCAGTCGATGGGGAAGGCTTCCCCTGGGCTCGGCCACCTTGTGGCTTGAGAAAGAGCCGCCCAAGGCACACTCCTAAATAGGACCGCAGCATGCTCAAAAAACGCCTGCAAGTGCAGCCGCCTCGAGGACGCGGGCGTCCGCCAAAGGAGTATGGGACTCAGTGCAGGGAGTTCCGGAGAGGCTTCCCCACTGAAGATGAAGGTGGGTGAGCCCCCCTTTCTCCCATACCCCCGCAGCGGAGTCCTGTCTTGATTTCTGGGAGCAACTGGGAATCAGATCTTCAACGCGCAGGAGCACTTGTCTCGAGTACACAGCGGTGGTGATCCCTTGGGGTTTGACACCACCCACCCCTTTTCTTTTGCTCACCCTATCCTTCTGATTTGAGATAGGTCATGTTCCGATGGAAGCATGGCTATGGCAGTATGCACATTCCTGGAGGTAATTATGACCTGATCTTAGACTACATATGGTGCTTCTTCTGATAAGAGCACCGGTACTGTCCTCATGGGTTGTATTCTTTATGCAGGGGTGTGATGCTCAGTCTGCCATGAACATTTCTTGGTAATGGGTTTACTATGACCCCTACAGTTATGGTGATATGTTTGGATGACTTGCCATGTATTCTCTTATGTTCTGATGTTCCTTTTATGGGCATCTGTGCTTATTATGACCTTAGGCATTTCTGATGACATGTGCTTTACCATGACATGTGCTATGACTTGCCATATATTTTTCTAATATTCCTGTAATGGGCATTTATGAGGACTTTATGACAAGTGCACTTCTTTGGTAATACTTTCCTGACTACTGCTTATGTTGCAGAATAATGAGTAACCTGTGTGTTATATGTGCCTACTGCTGATTTCTGCAGGGTAACATTACAGTGTAATGTTCTGACAACTACTTGGGTAGCAGGGTATTACTGACACATTGTGTTTGGTCTAATGATATTGTGTGCAGTACAGTTTATTTTTATATAACTTGGTGTTGTGTTTCCTTTGTGGTGGGGATAGTGCATCACGCATGTTGTGTGTGTTGTGCAAGTGCTTTACACATTGCCTCCAGGTTAGGCCTGACTGATCGTGCCAAGCTATTAAGGGGGGTGAGCAGGGGTTATCTTGCCCTGACTAGAGTGGGTGGGTTCTGCCTGGCTTAGGTGCATACTCTAGCCAACCAGAAACTCCATCTCTAACACTCATTAATGTCATCTGCTTCATTGTCCGGTAATTTGTACGTTGGTGAGTGTTCATAAACATATTGGCCTTCAAACCCTAAATTGTGTTCTAATAAAAATCTTTTCCTCTCTTAGCAATATCTATTACCACCTATAGCTCCTAAATATTTACTGAAAGCCCTATGCCAACTTCTCCAAGGTATTGGTGGATATCAAGTGTTTGTAAAAACTGTGGCAGAGCGCTGACGCTCTGCATAATGACTATGATAATATGCTGTAGTAGTATGTAAAAATAAATTTGATTAACACTGCTTCACTTCTATTTCAGTGGCTCCCTAATTGTGAGCAGATCGCAGTAAAATCTGTGAACTCCTGAGTATTATGCGTGCGGATCGCAGTGAGTTTATTCGTGGGGGTCACAGTAAAGTCCACTGGCTTGTAAGTATTGCGCGTGCAGATTGCAGAGGGTTTGTTGTGGTGCGGATCGCAGTGAAACCCACACATTTCTGTAAGGGGTTTATTATGCGTGTAGATCGCAGTGAAGTCCACATGCTTCTGGGAGGGGTTTGATCGCTGTATGTGTTGCTACGTATTATGCACGTAGATCGTATGTTTCTGTAATATATTTTGCCAAAGTAAGTCCGTTGTACGTATTATGGCTGGCGTACGTATTTGTACGTGCCACGTAGTGTGGGTGCCTAAAAGTGTGTAGGCTAAATGTACGTAATGATGTAATGTGATGCTTGACGTGCTTGAATGCGTGTGATGCTGGATGCGTGTGAGGCTATGTAAGGCGCGGGGAGACCGTTGGGGAGTGGAAGTAAAGATCACATATAAAGTCGTAAAATTTAAGTGAAATGAATGTGTCGCGTAGGCTCTCGTTATACTAATGAAACTACTGGATTTGGGCGGCAGAATCACTTGCACTGTGGGGGCCTGAACCCACTCCATGTGACACCTGTCGGCCTAATCCGGATTTTGTTCCAGCTAACTAGCAGTGCCTCATCTCCACCCTAGAGCAGGGATAATTGGGCAACCGAGTGCATGACACAATTGACTCCTCAGGGAAATCGTGGTCACTCGGATCTCATCCGTTTCTCTCAGTCACATTAGTCTCACATATGCAAGGACAATCAGAGGCAGAATAGAATTCCATAAGGTTTAATTGAAGTAACTGCATCTTAGATAATGAAGCATGTACTGCAGTGACTAGGGCAATGAAGCATGACAGGATTACAATTGTATCAAGGAGAGTAAAGCATAAAAATAACGCTACCATATTGTCACTAGAGTCGTTAAAATAGATCCTACCTGGCTATGTTAGAGCACAGCATGTTAAGCTCTATATTTGCCCTTCAGGTTCCCCTGGGAAGGCATCATCCCTCAATCCTGAGCAAGAGGCCTGTAGTCTACATAAGCAGCTGCAGCGAAGCACTCAGCAATCAGCATACAGTCATAGTCATCTGGCTGGAATCTCCCTCTAACATACATGGGTCAAAGTAGTGTTTTTATAATAAAACAGCTGACGGTCCAAGAAAGGATCCCTACGTAAGAGTGTGTATGTTTCTATGAACACTAGAGACAAAGCGTTACCATGTTTGCCGGCAACCTATCTTACTGCAGCCTTGAGAAAAGGACAGAGTGAAAGAATTGTCTTGTTTAAGAATGCAGTGCTGGCTTAGGCAAAGAACAGCTAGATAGAGAAAATAAAATAAGACCGCAAATGTGGCTATTGTTAAAATAATAATTGAAGCTGCATAAAATATATCTCTGTTAAAGTGCACAGCAGCAGGCCTAGTTTGCTAAAATAACGTGCATGAAGCTTTAACTAAAATGGCTACACAACAAACATACATGATGGGTCTCTGACATGGAGCCTGTCAAAACTTTACAACAAAAACAAACAACTGGCCTGAAACTGTGTAGTGCAGTCTGCAAGCTCTTTGCGCTTGCGGCGCTCGATGAAAGAGAATCCCTCGAGGTCCCAAAAAACTGTAAGTGGGTTCTTGACTGTGGTCAGCTGTCGCCAGATTTTGTGGTGATAAAAATGTGAATGAACACCGATGATCAGTCCAAGTTGGATCTTTATTGGCCACAGTCATCGACCGCTTCAACCGCTCTCTACAACTGTCCCCTCTGGAATGCCCCTTGAGGATCTCTCATTCCACATTCCATGTATTGCATGGAATGTAGAATGTATGAGATCACCACAGAATGTTTTTCTCAGACACTGCTTACATCTTACAGAAGAAAGAACTTTTCCATGCAACAAGTAATTGATAGAGGCAGACACCCCCGAGATGACAAAACAACTTGACACCATAAAAAGATCCCTAAACAGAGACGATTGACAACTAAAACGTTATCATACTCACAAGGAATAACAAACTATGGTGGAAAAACTGTGGCAGGCTATTTAGAAAGCAGCATGGACAGCCAAGAAATACTAACATGACTAGAACTGGGCAAAAGGTTCTTCACTGCTAAAAAATTCACAATCTGCCTGGAAGATGATCAATGAGTCAGACAAGGGCCCCAACAAAGTGCTTAGTGGAAATATAAATGAGGAAACCTGGAAATCCTAGTAAATCTGGGGCAGCATCAAAATGCAATGAGTGTTGCAGTGGAATGCCCACAGCAACACCCATTGCACGTCCCTTTAATGCAAATTGATGCGTGTAAAGGGATTGTATTTACAAAGCAGTATTAAGCCACAAAAAGTGGCTTAACGCTGCTTTGTAAATATGGGGCGGGGCATTGCGCCACCGGAAGGTCGGTAAAAGTGACATTACGTGGTGCAATGCCTTCCCAAATGAGGGCCTCTGTTCCTTGTTGATAAATGGATGAGCCATTAATCTGAGCATAAATTATGATTACTCACATTCAGGTTTTTAATCAGGGGCAGTAAATACATCTGATTATGAGATTGCCAGAGAAAAATTGGGAATTACATGCAGGAAGAAGAGTTTATCACACCTCATTCAGAATATATCAGTTTTCATGCATTTTTCCTGATAATTTTCAGCAGGTTTGACCATCGAAAATTTGTTAGGGGGAAGTTGTGGCAGTGTTGTGTTTACGGCAAAACTCAGAATTAAAATCACTGTTCAATTTCATGTTAATTAAAGAACTGGAATACACAAACCGAATTCAAATCAGGGCGTTAGCACCAGGCCTTGTGATGCATTATGATACTTGAGCTCTCATCCTGCCTTTGACACTTGCATAAAAAATGCAGGTATAATTCGCAACGCAATTTCCATTTGTAAATTTGATGTACATTTGAGATTGCAGGCAGAAATGCCTAAACAATCCACACATAGTATATTGCTTGATGATGTAATATTTCAGGGGGGTAGGGGCAGACATACTATAAGACTGGCTGTAAAAAGTGCTTGCAACCACCATACTGACATTTTGTTACTAGCCATTATTTATGTGATGCACCTTATGTGCTAATGGGTCGCATTGCAAAATCACCAGCCATGAGAGGTCACAGAACCACCTGCCTAATGAATAATTATAAGGCAAGTTACAATGTGCGACCACCTGTGATTGGCTCCAAACGCAGGGATGGTGGCCTAGGAAAGCCAGGTGACCATCATCCCTGTGTTTGCATCATGAAACCTAAACTTTTTTTGTTTTTAAGCAGCTTGTTTTCCTTGAAGGAACAGATAAAGCTTTAAAAAACATAAAGCCTCCTGCTTGGGAAAACACTGGCAGTCAACTGGCAACTCCCTATTCTCTCCAATGCTAGCGACGTGATTCCAAAGGTGAAGGGGTCCCTAAGGAATCTCTTTTCATTTGTCAGTGAGTTACCACTTCCATTGAGGTGTCAGTAGCCGATCAATGGTTGGCAACCATAACTGCGACTGCAAATCATTTATATACAGCATACCAAATCCCAATCAAGATAGGCATGGCCTTTTCACACCCAATCCTAATTGCGATTTTATATAGGTCACTAAATCCATTTTGCAGTTCCAACTCACAAATTGGGGTTACTACATTGTGAAAAAACCCTTTCTGTTCACAAACCCCTTGTTTTTTAAACTCACAGGGGTTGCGATTGCAAAATGGTCTTGTACATCTGAGCCATAACCCATGCATGGTGTGGGAGGGTTGTTGACATTCAAAGGCATGGTTTACCTGTATAATTTGTATAAAATCACAAACGTGAGATTGGTGATAATAGGAAACTTTCTAGAGTTATAACACCCTCAACATTCATCAGGATAGGTTTCCACAAAGGAAACAATATTTTTCCAGTGGGAAAAAAATAAAATGTTGTTTGTGCATTGGATAAGTGCTCTGTTATTTCAAAATGAGTAAATAATTGTTCAGTGTGTATGATTGTTCATTGCATAAGTACCTCATCCAAGGAGTGAAAAATAATTCACAAATCCTTTCGAGGGCTAAGTCTGGAAATCACGGACTGGCACAACCTTTCAGATGTAACCTGAAAAGTTTTGTCAATGCCTAAAAATACTTAAATGCAAGAGAAGTTTGTTTTCCTCTTTTTTAATGAATCTGACATTGTGCAATTCTGGGCACATTTCATGGTCTACCTTTATCTGAAACTGTAAACATATGTGCAGTAAACAAATAAGTATTGCTCTTTGTCTAGTACATGGATCTCATTTAGGGGTCGCTAGGGGTCACAGCTGCGACCCCCTTGTGACCCGTGGCACTGCCTTTCCCACCCCTGGCCTCAGAGGTGGCAAAATCAGTGCCAGGAACACAGGGGCAGCTCGTCCTTATGGAAGTTGCTTGGGGTTTCACTTCCTTGTTTTAAATCATTTTTAATTACACTACTAGTGAATAAAATATTATTAACAATTAGTGACAATATGGCCCTCCTTGGTAGCTGAGGTAAGTAAAAAACACTTTTAAATGTATTTTGTATGCATGCTTGCGGGTGAGAGTGAGCTTATCTAAAAGAGACTGAGTATGAGTGAATGTGGGTTTGTGTAGGCATGTGTGTGTGAGTGAAAGGAAAGATGAAATGACACGTGATATCACTTCCTCTACCCCTGGAATTTTGCTGAATTGCTTGAATCAAACACAGCACCTCATGTTTCAGTTGCTCAAGCTTCAAGACAGAACCAATTTGTGAAATAATAAGTCAGAGTGCCAATGTTTTTCTTAGAAGTCCACACCGTGCTGACTGACAGGATTGCCGAACATCATGGTTGCGTGGTCTTGATTCCTCTTCATTACTTCTTCTTCCTCGACCAAGAGCTCCCTGCCCCATTACGTCACTTTGCAGGTTCTTTATATCCACAGATTTTTACCTTTGTCTCTGTGTTTCCATTTTCCTCCTCCTCCTTTACTCCCTTTGGGTTTCTCTCTCTCTTGCGCTCAGTCAGTCTGATGAGGAAAAGTAAGTACCGTGCCCAAAAAATGAGTGTCGGTTGACCCCACCAGCAACGACCGGCTCAAATTAAGCAGTTCTTCCACAGACAAATGTTTCTGTAATAGCAATCTGTTGCTTCTTTGAACTAAATAAGTATCTTATTTAAAATAAATTATGCATGTTTGCTCACATTGTAAAACTATATACCAGATACAGAACCTTCAAACTTACACAATTTTAAATCATCAAACTATACAGGGAGTGCAGAATTATTAGGCAAATGAGTATTTTGACCACATCATCCTCTTTATGCATGTTGTCTTACTCCAAGCTGTATAGGCTCGAAAGCCTACTACCAATTAAGCATATTAGGTGATGTGCATCTCTGTAATTAGAAGGGGTGTGGTCTAATGACATCAACACCCTATATCAGGTGTGCATAATTATTAGGCAACTTCCTTTCCTTTGGCAAAATGGGCCAAAAGAAGGACTTGACAGGCTCCGAAAAGTCAAAAATAGTGAGATATCTTGCAGAGGGATGCAGCACTCTTAAAATTGCAAAGCTTCTGAAGCGTGATCATCGAACAATCAAGCGTTTCATTCAAAATAGTCAACAGGGTCGCAAGAAGCGTGTGGAAAAACCAAGGCGCAAAATAACTGCCCATGAACTGAGAAAAGTCAAGCGTGCAGCTGCCACGATGCCACTTGCCACCAGTTTGGCCATATTTCAGAGCTGCAACATCACTGGAGTGCCCAAAAGCACAAGGTGTGCAATACTCAGAGACATGGCCAAGGTAAGAAAGGCTGAAAGACGACCACCACTGAACAAGACACACAAGCTGAAACGTCAAGACTGGGCCAATAAATATCTCAAGACTGATTTTTCTAAGGTTTTATGGACTGATGAAATGAGAGTGAGTCTTGATGGGCCAGATGGATGGGCCCGTGGCTGGATTGGTAAAGGGCAGAGAGCTCCAGTCCGACTCAGACGCCAGCAAGGTGGAGGTGGAGTACTGGTTTGGGCTGGTATCATCAAAGATGAGCTTGTGGGGCCTTTTCGGGTTGAGGATGGAGTCAAGCTCAACTCCCAGTCCTACTGCCAGTTCCTGGAAGACACCTTCTTCAAGCAGTGGTACAGGAAGAAGTCTGCATCCTTCAAGAAAAACATGATTTTCATGCAGGACAATGCTCCATCACACGCGTCCAAGTACTCCACAGCGTGGCTGGCAAGAAAGGGTATAAAAGAAGGAAATCTAATGACATGGCCTTCTTGTTCACCTGATCTGAACCCCATTGAGAACCTGTGGTCCATCATCAAATGTGAGATTTACAAGGAGGGAAAACAGTACACCTCTCTGAACAGTGTCTGGGAGGCTGTGGTTGCAGCTGCACGCAATGTTGATGGTGAACAGATCAAAACACTGACAGAATCCATGGATGGCAGGCTTTTGAGTGTCCTTGCAAAGAAAGGTGGCTATATTGGTCACTGATTTGTTTTTGTTTTGTTTTTGAATGTCAGAAATGTATATTTGTGAATGTTGAGATGTTATATTGGTTTCACTGGTAATAATAAATAATTGAAATGGGTATATATATTTTTTTTGTTAAGTTGCCTAATAATTATGCACAGTAATAGTCACCTGCACACACAGATATCCCCCTAACATAGCTAAAACTAAAAACAAACTAAAAACTACTTCCAAAAATATTCAGCTTTGATATTAATGAGTTTTTTGGGTTCATTGAGAACATGGTTGTTGTTCAATAATAAAATTAATCCTCAAAAATACAACTTGCCTAATAATTCTGCACTCCCTGTATATCACACCCTCAGTCAGTCGATGTCAGTGATCTACCTGAGATACAATAATGTTCGTTTGATTTTAATGTTATTATTAACCAAAAAAATCCACCCACGACTTTAGTAATATTTTTTTAAACTCTGGAATCATAAGACTGCATTACCAAAGACAAACCACTGAACACTCTGGTGTGTGTAAGGGGAAATACATTTATAGCAGTTACTGTTTTAGAAGTGTTGTGGTTTTGTAGCTGGAATGAATGAGGGAAATGTACCACAAAGAAAGCATGCCTCCTGGCCAACACCTAAACACAGTTCAAAGAAAACAAGCCCAGCCCCTGATTCATCCTTTTGAAAGAACACGGAGTTCGCCTTGATGTGTGAAACCGCAAAAATTTAACCACAGGATAAAATGTTATCTGTACTGGAAATGACCTACCCCGACGTCACCTTCATTAAATGTTCCTGATTTCTGGGAGCTATGACTTCCGCCCTCGCGCCACGAAGTGCCTGCAGGATTTACTGGGAGTTGCGCCGGTGACTGAGAGAGAACATTAGGTACCACTGACTCAAACGGGCACCCCACTGATCTAAACACGCACTCACCAGCAGCACTGTCACCATCTATTTCACAGTAACACTACCGAGAAGATTCCCTGCAGGCTTCTCAGAATGTAATGTCTCATTGAATTTCTTGAAGGCCCTGTGAATGCTCAGTCTGTTTATTTCTGGGCGCTGTATTTGTTCCTCTGGCAGATTGTCTAATCCTAAAACTTATGCTGAAGAACTATCAAATATTGATAAAAAACAGTAACACTTGTGCACAGTTTATCTGAGTTTATGTCTAAGGACTTTCCACACAATCATGTTTTGTCCACAAGTCCTTTGAATAATTCGATTCACAATTATTGTAACCATCTGTCAAAAACTGAGCAATTGATATTTTACATTTTTTTTTTTACAGAGCGGAATACTTCATTATAACAGTGTCATTCCGAGAGTCAAATGAGGGCAGGAAACTGAGGAGGTGGTTTGTGACATTAAGCACAGGCACATATTCAGTTAATTTTACCATAGCCCTGTTGGTGCAGCATATAGATTCCTGAGATGTATTTGTGTGGGGGATGCTGGTGAAACTAGGAAAAGTCCACCATTCCAGTTCTCCATCATCCAATGAGACCAGACCCATGTGCTTACACAACAGTGAGATAGGGGAATGTTGCCAATGAAATGGACACCCATTATTCTGTTTGCAGTGTGTGTGACCTGAGTTTTTCAACTATGTTAACACATCCTTAGGTATCCATTTGTGAGTGCAGCACATGTCTCTGGCTAATTCTAGAAGTTTTTATCCCTTTTCAATGTAAGTCAAGATTAAAGGTGACTAGTCATTGTGATCCATGCTGCCCCAACCCGCGATTTATGGATCTTGTGGTAGGCGGACTACGATGGAGTCCTTTAAGGGTTGTTAGTGGCCAGGTCCCTGGACAAAGATTTGCTCCGATCTATGTTGCTAAAAATTCTTGACTAGGGCCATCAACATTAGTAGTGCCGCCACGTAGTTTTACATTCTGAGGAAAGCACATTAAAATTACGAGAGTGTTTATTTACTTTAATCAGCAGAAGCAAGAAAGCTTTGATATTTCAGTCCTGCCAAAAAGGGTTCTATTGTCTATGGGACCTCACGTTATCAGTACTTCAAAAACCCTACAGCTAAGAAGAATGCAGGAAGGGGGGCTAAGGGGCAGCGGATTAAAGCTACCGGCTTTCTTAGGCTTATCATGGGCGTATCATGGTTTGCCGTTGCATGAATGGGCTATCCATCAAGGCCATGGCACATAGAGGATGGTCACGCTGTCACTTTGTGTTCCCATTGGCCTGTAATGATGGGTCAAAGTAGTAGTACATTTGTTAGACTGAAAAAGCAAAGGGGCAGATTTAAGAAAAGTGGTGCTGTACCCAGCGCAGGTCCACTTTTCTTGCACCCCTTAGTGCCCCCCTACTGCCACCATGTGTGCGCCTTATTGGCACAGGGTAGAGGGCAATAGCATCAAAATTTTTGATGCTATTGATGTACTGTTCAGGGTTAGCGCCAACATTTTGGCGCTAACCCTGAACAGTACATAGGGGCCCATTGTAACCAATGGTGTGCCCCCTTTTAATGCTGCTTTGAGCAGGCGTTAAAAATGCGGAAAAAAATTTCGCAAATAAATCTTTGAGATTTCTTTGCGCCATTTTTTGGGCCCCCTAATGGGAGAAAGCCCCCCTTGCATATATTATGCCTGGCGCAGAAATAATGTGACACAAGGGAGTACAAAGTGGTGCAATATAGGCATTGTGCCACTTTGTAAATCTGGCACTGCAATTTTGGCCTCATTGGGCCACATTAGCGACAAAATAAATGAGGTTAATGTGGTGCAAGGAAGCACTAGGCCCTCTTCAATCTGGGCCAAAATGTCCTAGATGTGCAGATTGAAATCAGTTTCAGTGGGTGCGCTTTAATTATTTACTTTGCTAACATGCTGAAAAAAGAATTCGTGTTTTATGGCTTTTTTGTGTGGTAAAATCAAAACCATCCCGTTTGTTATTATGACATTTTTAGGCTATGCAGTAATCATCTACGAACATTTATTTGTTCTTCTTTGCTGTCATGATAACATGTATTAGATTTACAGTTTTTTGTGCTCATAAAGTAAAAATTGACATACATGCAGGCTTTCTTATAGATGCCTTATATCAAAAGTAGCTACTATGCAATATTTTGCTGTACATTCCTTTAAATGTGCGTTTGTTAGTAAAATTGTGGTGCTTGGCTCTTAAATCATTTCTTGAGGTTGCCTGTTGCTCCTATGATTTCACGCATCACACCCCTTCAATACTTAAGCTGCTGCCCTAGTAGCTCTGTGCTGTAATAATCACTGCTGTAGTTTTAGGCCTAGATTGACTATTTACTAATCCACACAAAGCCACTTTGCATGGTTTTGCCTGGTTTAGTAATTACAAAGTAATGCAAGGTAGCTTACAGTGCTGCCTTGCGAAACTTTGCATTGGGTAGGAGTTACATGGGTGGCATATGGGCGTTGCCATGCAGGCAACCATTTGTTATTACGCAAACCCAGATTTACAAAGACTTGCATATCTGGGTTTGCCCCGAAATGGAGCACATATCCAACAGAGGCATAACAAGGAAAAACATGCTTATTTCTCCTCGTTACATGCATTCTGCAGCACACATAGGAAGAGGAATATGCCTCTAAGGATTGCTTTTGTGTAGGAATATGTTCGCCCTGTGCAAAAACAATTCAAACCATAATGCAGGGGCCCTGCCAATATGTTGCAAGGGTGCCTGGACTGATGACAGTAAATGTGCCTAGAGGTCTTCTGTGAAATCCAACAAAGAGCAATGAGAAATGAAGCTATTTTCCGAGAAGAAATTCACAGAGAGAATTGAAATGTGTATTTTAATTGAAATAGAACAGACTTAACCAAGAAGATATTGAAAGACACAACAAAATAACAGAAACATATCTCAACAAAGAGAAATTTGAGAATAATCTACTGAAAGGTGTTTTTAATAGATAGGTTGAGACTGAAAACAATTGGTTGGAAATATCTAAAGATAGGTTATAAAATCATATAGAAACACTCAAAAGAGGTTATAACTCATAATAGGAGAATATTGGCTAAAAAGTATAATAATTATAACATCAAAGTGGAAAGTGAGGCAACTCCACCTTCGTAATAAACGGCAAATACAATTCAAACTTATTAATAAACATTTAACTTTAATGAGGATAGTCTGAAAAAATCTCATGAGGACAGAAAAAAACAAAAGAGACATCATACTATGAAATATAGTTGTGCATATTGCAGTATAGAATATGTGTCATGTTGTTGTTGGAAGTGAGAAGTACAATGATTAGCAGCGAACTTGCAGTCAAGAACATAGGTGGTAGATTGACTACATTACATAATTCGGAAAAGGCACTAGACATTAAAGCTGCCTAGATGCAGACTCAGTAGAAGATGTTGATAATGTAAAACTATCAGAAAGGTAGATACATTTGCTGTACTAATTGGGATAGAGCCTGCAAACACACTGAAAAAATATCAAATTACTGTGATGACTATAGAATCAGTCCTACTGATGTTATATCTTTATTATTGTGATTGATGAACAGGGACATAACAAAGGTCCCCGCAGCCCCCGTGGTGTGGGGGACCCCTAGCTCCATTTCATGAGGGTATTAAACAATTTTTTATTCAAATTATTAGAAGAAACAGTAGATTGAAAGGAAGAAAACAATTGGAAACATCAAACAAACAAATCTAGGCTGCAAATAACCCGGGTACATTTTGCACAACAAACAGATGGTAGAAACTATCTAATGCAAAAGAAAGATCATGGGCAATCCACTCCAATTCTTGGTCAGTTTTGGATGAGTACTGGGATGATACACTGATAAATGTAGAAGAATAAATTATATGTTATTGTAAGAAATTGGGTTAATAGTTGCACAGAACATGAGTCCCGTGCAAGCATTAGTTCTAGAATTGTGGTGTGGGATAATAACTTCCCTTCGTTGGAATGAGATGATAACACTTAATAAATGACTGTCCAGTCAGTGCTTTTTCTTTGCAAAGGAAAAGTACATTTACTAAACACACACTATCACATACTGTGCATTAATTAACAAATACATGCACAAGGCAGATGTAGGGACATTCTGAAATCACATTTGACTCTACTGGGTCAGGACCCCCAAAATCACAATATATCTCACCTATACTAGATAGAACATCACAATATAGGGGGTGTCCCTTTAAATAAAACAAGCCTATTGACTTTGGCATGGGGCCAAAAAATCAATATATATGGCAAATCAATTAGGTATGTCAAGAGGTCACCACATCATAATATAAGGGAAGTGTACTGGCTTTGTCAAAGGGTCACCACATTCCAACAACAATGATCACATGTTAAATTATCACCATCTTATCACTGAAATCAGTAGCCATACATCAATGCAATCATCGTTGTCAAGAAAGCATTGTAATGTGTATAAAAAATCACTGTCAACAATTTGTTTACAATAAAGCATTGAAACCAACATAACCTGTGTCTAAGCCTTTCTTTACTGTATTTAGGCCACATAAAATAAAGCCATAGGAGCAACCACTAGCAACCCCTTTATTCTCAAGCTGTACAGAAAAATCTCCAGCCTAGAGTGCTTGAAAAATAATGAAAAGCCTCCCCAGGTCTTGTAATCTTTGACCTGGAAAACATAAGGTTAACTCTCTAAAACCAATCCAGGGGCGCTGCTGTGCTCCTGCAGCCCCCAAACACAACCTTATGTGCATTAGTGTTGACCCTGCCCATTATGGGACAACATCATGACCAAGACTATAAGCCAATTCAAGCACTTCAGGGCATCATGGGGCACTTCTTGCCGGGAGCATGACTATCTAACCAGTGGCTTTGTTTGTAAGCATGGCCACGCGCCACATCTCTCAGTGCTCTTTTGTCTGTTTTTTGTAAAATGGGGGTCCAGACTCACCTGGGACACTGAGGGACATGTTCATCATTGGGGCAGTGCAGGGAGATCATTCCTGCACTGCCCGGCCTGCTCCCCACTCAGCCACCAGGCTTCCATGATGGTGTAGAACCTGGCATGTCTGCTTCCGCCACTGTGTTCTCATGGGCATGCTGCTTTCTGTGCTGACCTTCCCGCTCCCCCATTCACTGGGACTTGGAGCGCAAGGCAGCACTGCAGCACATTGAATGTTTCTCTTACTGGGGAATGGGTCCACAAGTCCAAAGAGGGTCTTGGGAGAAGGGCCCCTCGCATGCTTCTCTCCCCAATATTTGAATTAATTTATGTAACTCCAACCACTGAGCACTGACCAACCCCAGGAGTAGTTTTAGAACTTACAGCAGAGCCTCATGCACTCCGTTTCAGCTAGTCACAGGTTAGGAACTTAAACATGCAATAATTTGGGCCCCTATGGGTCAATTTTGTAAATCTTGGGCTCATTTTGCTGTGAGGGCACACTCTGCGGGTAGTTAGTTTCCTTTGCCTGACCCCTGTGCTCCTCTCCTCCTACTGGGGCACAGAAGTGCAGGTCTTTCCCCAACTGGTCCTCAGAAGGTGTAAGGGGCCCAAGGTCACTAGACCCGGAGGGACCAATCTAGTCCCCGGGTCAGCTGCAGACAGAGTCCTTCGTGTTTCAGGGCATCTGGTGGCTTGTCCTTCCAGCTGTCCATGGTGTTGCTGCTGTCACCATCCAGATCCAGGGTCTTGCTCTCCTTCAGGTTCTGGGGATGCCACTTCTACATCAGTGCTAGCCTGCAGGTGGGGGACACACCTTTGTCACCAACCTGGATAGTGAAACAAAGGCAAGGCCAGGGCTGGTATCAGTTTTCTGTGTGTGTGCTGGAGGTAGGGTACTTTGAAGTGTAATCAGGGCAGGCCACGGCTCATCGCCAGCATTCCTGTTAGAAAGAACCCCTACCACTTTTGCTGAGGGGGCCCCCCCTGAACCACAAGGGCATATGGTATGCCACTGAGTGAGAGAACAATCACCACCCCGGCAGCTGGCCACTCGTAGAAAGGCCTCAGAAACTTCAGACAGGGAAAGCCATTTCCAAAATGCAATTTAAAATCCGGCTTTACCATTAAAGAAGATTTTACATTACAATTAAAATGAATGGAAGTTGTATTTCGATTGCTGCTAACAAACTGAATTTAGCATTTAATAAATGTAACAATGTAACCAAATGATTTTCTATGGAAGCAGATAGCCTTGCTACAGTGAAAATGGTTTTCGGGGATATTTCACTGTGATGACATTTTCAACATTGATTTCTACATGTTGTACTTTTAAATATCATGCACCCTGCTTTTATGAGCAATAAAGCCTATGATGGGTCAGTTACTATATAAAAGGAAGGTTTAGGCCAGTCAAAAGGGACATTTTAACAGGTCGAATTTTCAGAATTACATTTTCAGGTTACCTGTGTGCAGCTATCAGTCTGAGCACAAATGCAGTCTCTCACACATAACCCACTCATGTGCGTGTGCACTCGTATTCATGTGTAACCAGCCCAATACTCCTTACCCTAGCTGCATTGCATCTGCCTTATCTTAACCCCTCAGGTGCCCATGATGTAACGGTTACGTCCTACGCAGCTTCGCTTGGGTGCCCAGGATGGAACCGTTATGTCCTGCTACCGGCCCTCGGGGAAGCGCTAGTGCTCCCCCGAGAGCCTCGCACCCCACTCCCACGGGCAGGGATGGAAGGGGAATCACTTCCCCTTCAACCCCCACCTCCCAGACTCCCCATGGTGTCTGATGACATCAGAGCGCGACCCCAAACTTTTGGGACAGATACTGGTGGTTGCTGACTCTTGGCTGTGCCTGGGTACTGCTTACCAGTCACAGGGCCAGTGCTCTGTGTAAAATGGATATGCAAATTAGGCTAATTATAATTAGCAGTATCAACCTACCTATAAGTCCCTAGTATATGGTAAGGCAGGTAGGTTTAAGGACCCCAGCATAGGTAGTGCACCCATAGGTGCACTGCTGAGGTGCCCAGTATCATTTTAAAGGCAGGCCTGCATTGCTGGCTGCTTTTAAACTAAAGTTATATGCAAATTCAACTTTGAAATTAAAAGTACATCCAAAGTCTTAAGCTACCTTTTTTTTTACATATAAGTCACCCCTAAGGTGTGCCCTATGTGCCCCTAGGCTTGGGTGCCATGTACCCATAAGCAGGGACCTTATACAAATTGTTTGATAAGCCCTGGTGAGGTAAAATAGCCAGATTTGTTTTTCCCTCACTGTAGTGAATAACCTCCACAGGCTAAAATGTGGAGACTTTATTTTAATTAACAAAGTCTTCTTAAGTGACAGATACCTTGAGTTTGATATCAAATTAATTGTTATAATAAATCCCACAACTTTCCATTGTTGTATTTAATGTAACTAGTTCAGGTAAACAGTTTTAAAACTCCACCTAAAAGTGGCCAACTTCAGCTTTGTAGTACCCTTCTCTCATTGGCCAGCCTCTGGCAGCCTGGCCCAGCTGCCTTGATGACGTGTGAAGTGGCCTGGGCTGTACACAAAGGATGTGCCTGAGGGAGGAGATCTGCCTAAGCAGATGGTGAAACAGGATGGGGGGAGAGCAGCCAAACTGGTCTTCAAAGGCAGGAAAGGACATTTGGAGCAGCTCAGGACCTCCCCAACTTCCTGCAACCCCAGACAATTAGGCACCCTCTTGATTAGATAAAAAGAGAGTACAACAGGGATGTGCTTAGAATTTCTAGTCACACCAGTGGATGGGGTAAGCCAGATCTAACCTCCAAAAATCAGTTTCAGCCATGTTGGATTTTTTAAGAATGTTGCTCCCTGAGAATGATTTTTGCCACACTTTCCAGGAAGTGGTCATCAACGGGGGACAGAGCCTTCCTGTGATTCGACAGTCAGGCCCCCCCTACTTTCCACCCAAGGAGCAAGGATAAATATGGCAGAGCTGCACCCACACCTCAGATCCCTACAAGGAAGAACATCAGAAGAAGAAGAATTGCCCTGCTGGACCCCTGACCTGCACGTGGACACTGCACTCTGCAGGACTGCACCAGCTGCACACTTGGGCTTCACCACAAGAAGGACTTTGCCTGGCTTCAACTGGTTCAAGAAGGGACCCCCTGCTTGCTACAGGTGAAAAATAGCTAACCAAAGTCCCCTGCATCAAATCCTAAAAAAAATTGACCAGCTGACCACTGTCCAGTGGTCATTTTGGAGTTAGAACCAGGTGCATTTGGGGGAGTTGGTGTCCTGACCCTAAAGGAGCAACTCAGAGCTTCTGGAACCTTGGGGGGAGCTCTGGCCTCCTAAAGGACCTTCAAAGAACTTCTAGAAGAAGATCCAGAAGTTTGGAGAACTTTTGGAAAAAAGTTCCATAAAGGGACCGACCCGCCGTCGAGATTCAAGCTGGCTTACGTCGTCCGCTTGACTTGCAGGTTCGTCCTGCTGAAAAGCTCTGGAGTCCCAGACTTCCAGGATTTCACTGGGAGCTTCTGGAAAGGCAGTCCGACGATGTCGACTCGAAATCAGCTTGCTGTGGAGTCCGAATGTAAAATATTGACCGGGACTTCCCGCGCAGCATATCTGAAGAGGGTTCCAGGGATGTTGGATCGGATTGGTGACATGGTCCCGCTGAAGAGAATCTTTAAGAAAAAGACTCTGGGCCTGATTACAACTTTGGAGGAAGTGTTAATCCGTCCCAACAGTGACAAATATACCACCAGCCGTATTACGAGTTCCATAGGATATAATGGACTCGTAATACGGCTGGTGGTATATCCTTCACTTTTGGGACGGATTAACACCTTCCTCCAAAGTTGTAATCAGGCCCTAAGTCCGAAGGTAACTCTTGACCGAGGCCTCCCGCTTGCTGTAGCCAAGCATGGCTCCATCATGGTCGGCCTGAAACTTTGACTTTGCCCCGGTCGAGGTGCAACCTGATGACCAGATTGGCGCTTTTTGTTTCAATGCGCTAGCAAACAATAATTCTTTAAAAATTCATATTTCCAGTTCTGTTTATTCAATTCTATTTGTCAAATTAAAGATAAAAACATTTCCTATTTTTATAAATTGGTTTTGGATTTTTAAACAGTTTCCTGTGTTTTATTTTATGATTGTTTTGTGATACTTGAATGCTTTACATACTTTGACTCCTAACTTAAGCCTTGTTGTTCGTTGCCAAGCTACCAAGGTTTGAGCCTGGGGTTAATTTATTGAGACCTAACTGAACATAGTGGGGGTTAGCGGCTATTGATAAGTGTAGGTACTTACCTGCAACCTGATTTAGATCTTGACAATGTTACCGCCAAGCCATGTCAGTGGCAGACCCGAAAACACAGTCAAGTTGATGGTGTTCCACCCGCCCTGCTTAGATGTATTGCAGTTGAGCCGAAGACCGCTACGATGGAGCGCACTTCCTAGTCATCAGGGAGGCGGTTACTGCCGACTGAATTTGGATGTTTCAGCTGTGCAGGTGGTGTCATACCAGCAGATAGTTGACAGAGGGAGACCCTTGCTGGACCCAATTAACAAGGGGCAATGGCAGTGGATATGAAATACAGGTAAGTCACACACACTACCTTAGTCACATGTGCTATCCTGCACACCCCATGGCAGAACACACCACTCAGCTCCCTCAACCTCAACCAGCCAATCCAATCTCACACACAAATACACAAACTGACTCACATTCACATCTGGCAGCACAACCTCACCAGTACAGGTCTCCTTGCAATGCACCCACATGGACACCATTGACAAGTGTGATTGTACCGTCATTGCGGTGCCACCATTCATTTGGCAATGAATAATGACACCACAATGACGTGTTTATGTCGGCAATATGCGTGTTGTGTCACTGTGTCCCCATCCAAGTCTGACCCAATCATGTTCCAGACATATGCATCTCACAGTAATTAAAAAAAAATACTGTGACATGTATTTGCCTGTATTGGTCCTAACCTCATGTGCAGTGCCCACCCAATGTACCCTGGCAGTGCGGCGTCCCTACCTTTGAGTCTGGTGATGGGAGGTGTCGTGTTTTCTCTGTGGGTCAGTGGCAGCAGCTACAGCAGGTCTTATCCAGTCGTGTCCAGACAAAAATGGAGGTGGGATCGGGAGACAATGTACGTTTTTACCTCATTTCCGCCCAAATCCGCCAACTCAAGTATGGAGGTCCGACCGCCACGTTTTGCTTGGCGGTAAGGCACATCCAAATTGATACAGCGGTAAAGGTGGCTGGAGTCCAGCCGTCAGCCATTTTTCCCGTTAGCGCCATCAATGCGGGCTGTGTTTCTTGGTGGAGATGGAGGAACGAATGCGGGTGCTTGCCTGTGGGACTGTCAACATCTAAATAAGGCTGGCGGACTGTCATGGTGGCTGATGGGTTTTCAGTCAAAAAATCAGCGGTGGGACCATTACCTCCAACATTTAAATGAGGCCCATAGTTTTGAAACAACTTGTGAAGGATTGTACATATTCCAAATTGTAGTGTAGTGCTTTTAATGTGTGTGTGAAGAGTTTGAGTTCAGTGTGTTTGTGTACCTGGAGCCACTGGAGCTCCTTGAGGTTGGCTGCAAATACTCAATATAATTTTAACACAGTTGTCCACATCCACTTATGGTGGTCAGTAATATTCTATTAATGTCCAGAGTCAAGGGTAAAGCTGGATACTGCATGGCCAATTGAAGCTCAGATGCATGCAGTGTTTTACCTGGGGTCATCCAATCCTAAGTGTCTAAGAAGAATAATCTCCTGAGAGTGAAACAGATATTAATTTATGAAAACTGAATTATTTCAATGATATACATGAAGCATCCCGTGCAAAATGAATAAGTGCCATATTTTTCTAAAACATGCCGTGTCACACAGGAAGCTTTCATATCAGATCATTTTCAGAGATGGTGCACTAGCTTCTAATGTGAGAGGGACACCAATTTATGATGATCATTTTCCTGCACACAGTATTCTATAGCAATACATAAGGGTATCTAAAATATTTGGTCAAAATGTATATCCCTATTAATACACTGATTTCATCCTAGTAGAAACTGGTAACACATCTTTGCTTTAATTAATCCTTCATAGGCAGTTCATTTTTAGTTCAAGGTGCAGTATTTTGAAACCCTCTTTCACCGGTTTTAGGTTTCATCTACAGACTGTTTGTGAACAAAATAATGTAAAGAATGGGCTTGGATCAGCTCATGAGAAGTGTTGTTGTCTTTTTCAGTTCCCTGCTCTTTATTTGATGGCTTTTCTCCATCTTCGTGTGTCTGTCCTACCTTGGGACATTTCTGCCTTACCATCCATTTGAGTTGTCAACTTTTGTCTACTGATACGAGTGAATTACTTTCATAGAATGGGCTTTTGGTCAGCCCATTGCTTCTGGTAAATGGCAGTCTTGTCTATTTCAATTCCTTGCTCTTGCTTCAATGGTTTTTCTGCCTATTCTCCCTATTCTTGTGTTTGTGTGCTGTGCTTGGTCATTCTTGGCGATACACCCGTGGATATATTTTTATACTCAAATTCACTCTTCTAAGATGGAAGCAGGTCATTTTCGACCAGTATAACATAAAAACTAGTTTTCATGGGCAGGGCTTTGTATATGCTTGCTGTATGTAGAGCAATTTGAACTGTCTATGATTTCTCTTAAGTGCTTCTTTCAGCCTTTTGTACTCCTCTTCTTAACGTTAATGTTGTGCCTAATCAATCACATTGCGATAACTAGAGAGTATTTGGCTCCATTGAAAAGTATCCTCTCAAAAAAATACATACACACGCCTGAATGAGAAATATAAATTAAATTCCAGCAGACTTCTCAGACAGAAGATGTAAGAAAGATAATCAATCAGAGGTAAAGAAGGCCTAGAAACTACCTTAGAAGAATTGTGTGTGATGAGTGGTACACTTTTTCAACTAAGGCGTAACCTGGGGGGAGTTTAACTGTACTTCAATAAAAAATAGGAACTGGTATTTTTGAAGCATCTAAGAACTGGAACAACACAAAAGGAGATTAATTTTAATCATATTTTCATTGTCCCAGTAATGACGTTAATAAAATGTAAATTAGAGTTAAAAACAATCCAAAATATCTAATTCTTGGATCATGAAAATGTTTGTATAATGATGACTTGATGAAGCACATAGTCCAAATCAGGATCATAATATTTCTTAAAATTTCTAGAGAGATCACAATAGCTCACCATTCAAAATAACTCCTGTGACTATAATCGTATATGGCAAACTCACTCAAGTAGCTTCTTGAAGCTTTGAATACCTACCAAAACTTTCAAATAGATGCATAAAATTCTAAAATATACAGTGCACACTGATATGTGCTGAAAATATTTCTGGTGAAACGGTGTTTACTTTCCTATTTCCTGGATGCAAAATATACTGCCATGTCAAAGGGTTTAGTAATCATGATTCATCCAAGACATTTGCCTACTCAACCTAATGAATATCTCCATATTAATACAATGACGGGAAAATCTGCCTTGAAATCAAAATTCGTAATTAGAAGCTATTATCAAAAAGCAGCTAAAAAAAAAAAGTCCATTTATGCGAAGTCGTTATTGGCAAGAGCACCAAAAAATAGGGTGCTCTGAAACATCTTCTTCAGCGAAAATTATTAGAACATAGTCAAGAAACAAAATACATGAAAACCAATATATAAATTTGGTTGCTTCGGGTCAATCCAAATAGTAAATATGTTGTCAGTAACAGCACCAGCTATGACAAATACAGCAACAAGGCCAACAATGTTTTGGCTCGCAAGGGGGGGGGGCATCACCTGTGTTAAAAAGGTGCCATGTAGCCTTGCCTGTGTTTTGTTTTGTGTTGCCACATAACAAATTCACATAAAATAAAACTGCAAATCACCTTGCGTCCTAGAACTATGAGTCATGCCTGACTTTGCTTCCACAGTCCACGAAACACAGCATAGTGTTGAATTTGTGGGTGCATTTGCTGTGTAGACAGTCCAGAGGAGTTCCATATGCTCTAGAAGTAGGGGTGAGCAAGGTTCTACAGCACCCTAAATAACTCTGCTGTTGTTCCAAAGGTAAGGGAGCAGTAAAGATGCTTTTAAACTATTGCTTTTATATTGTCACATTTGCTGTGTGTTGACATGTTAGTCTGAAGTGCACTCTACCCATACTGCAATATGTGGCATTTCCGAATCCTGGGTTGCTGCAGCACTTGCCACACATCTACTTCGAGTACCACTGCTAACAACCAAAGCCTTAGTAAGAAAATAATAAAAATAATAAAAATCAAAGTCACTTCTATGAGTGGCATGTGAGGGAAAGCAACAAGTACAGCCTTTGTTCCCTTTCAGATCATAGGATCCAAAATTTAACTAAGGAAGAATGACTGGTGTGGCCATTTTGCCCCAATATTTAGGGAAGTATCTCTCTGATTGGACTGTCCCAAGGGAATAAACAGTGGTCTTATCAAAGAGAGTGGAGATACAGGCAAAATAGAAGCTCTCAGGCTAATGGAAAAACATGACCTACAGGGACTTGGCAGATCTACAAAGTGCTGAATTATGCCATCACATCAAACTCTAGTGGAGGGGTTTCAGTGGTTAAAAATTATGGTCACCAACACTGGATCCCCAAGATCAAATTATAAGAAAACAAGAACCTGACATACAGGGAAGCTGGAAAAAGGAAGGAAATAGCACATTGTGTGCTAAAGCATGCTAGTATTCGTTGTTCTAACTGGACATGAAAACACAGAGATGGTCCCCCAAACACAGGTTCCCAGTCATATTTGACTCACTATCTCTTTCAGCAAATGTGCAAAAAGTGAGTACAGAAATTGCATGTTGAATTATTTTGTTCAGTCTCAGAATTGAGTCATTTATGGAGAAGAGAGAGTCACTCTTTTCTACAGCCAACCTGAGTGTGCTACATACGTATGTTCCAGAAGATACAATTCTCTCTCTGCACCATTGAAGCCCCTTACCAGAGAGTTGGGAATTAGTGGCACATACCCAGGCCTCTGCCTACAGAGAAGGGCAAATGCAAACCTCTGTCTACATACACCACTACTGTCCATTGGTTTTGCCAATACATCCTCTTTTTCACTGCCGCCGATCCCACTTTGCTTGAAAGTGTTAATGCAGTTTTATCAATGGCTCCTGACTGGTAAAGTAAAGATCATCTGGTTAGGTCTGGGCAGAGTCAAGCCCCAGAACGTTTGCAAACAAAAAAAATCCTAAAACAAAATGCAGGATAAATACAGGGTGGGCCTTTGTGTCAGCCATCTTCTGACATTGCATGTTGGGAAATGCAAATCACATTTTGGAACAACCTACAGGAGACCCAACAGTGCTGGAAGTGTTAGAAAGCTAAAGATTTTGCTTTGCCTCCTTGCATCATATGAAATTGACCACCGGTTATGTAAGTACACCTGGGCAGGTGAACTCTTATTGTCTTACTTTTGTTTGGGTTGTACAGTCATACTTTAGATCAACCCAAGGGACAGCATAGTGGTGATGAAGAGCTGGCAGATATACACTTAGGGGCATATTTATACTCCGTTTGCGCCGAAATTGCGTCGTTTTTTTTGACGCAATTTCGACGCAAAACTAACTCCATATTTATACTTTGGCGTTAGACGCGTCTAGCGCCAAAGTCCATGGAGTTAGCGTCATTTTTTAGCGTGGACACCTACTTTGCGTTAATTATATGCAAGGTAGGCGTTCCCGTCTAAAAAATCGACTCCGAGGCATGTGCGTGGGATTTATACTCACGGGCAAAAATCACGCCCGGGAGTGGGCGGGTCAAAAAAAATGACGCACGGCCGCTTTTGCGCCGTTTTATAGCGCCTGCAAAAGGCAGGCGTTAAGGGACCTGTGGGCTCTGAAGGAGCCCACAGGTGCCCCCCCATGCCCCCAGGGACACCCCCTGTCACCCATGCCCACCCCAGGAGGACACCCAAGGCTGGAGGGACCCATCCCAGGGACATTAAGGTAAGTTCAGGTAAGTGTTTTAAAAAAAAAAAAATTGTGGCAAAGGGGGGCCTTATTTGTGCCCCCCTACATGCCACTATGCCCAATGACCATGCCCAGGGGACAGAAGTCCCCTGGGCATGGCCATTGGGCAAGGGGGCATGACTCCTGTCTTTGCTAAGACAGGAGTCATTTCTATGGGGGTTGGGAGTGAAAAAAAATGGCGCAAATCGGGTTGAGGCGAAAAAATTGCCTCAACCTGACTTGCCCCATTTCTTGACGCCCAAGCTCCATATCCCCCTACGCCGGCGCTGCCTGGTGTACGTTGTTTTTTTTAACGCACACCAGACGGCGCCGGCGGCTAACGCCGGCTAACGTCATTCAATAAATACGGCGCCCACATGGCGCTTCAGAATGTCGTTAGCCGGGGCTAATTTTTTTGACGCAAAACTGCGTTGGCGCAGTTTTGCGTCAAAAAGTATAAATGTGGGCCTTAGAGCACATACTGTAGATTATGGTGGGGATGGGAGGGCACTTGCTGGGCTGCAGGTGGGGCAAAGAAAAACAATCTCTGATTCTTTAAACGGTCTGACCGGAAAACTATATTGGACTGTTATGAGAATCACATCATCTAAGATGACAATATTAATGCAGCTGGCATCTGATATCCCCTTCACTATCTCATGGTTTTAGTCTGATTGGGCTGCTTGCAAGCAGTCCAGTATGCTGAATGTGTGCCTGCCCCTGTTATAACCTGTGGCTTGTACCTCAATTGTTTTTATCTGCTGCACCAGAAGTGACTTCCCTGCTGACTAGACTTGTGAAAGCAACAACAGCAGCTGTAGCTTAACGTCTTACTCCACCTGGAGATTAGACACTGGCAATTGTGGCAGGCTGAAACACCCTTTGCCTACCATATGGGGTTAGTGGATAGAGTAAAGGGAACAGAGAGGCAGAAGACTTAAGTTCACCACCCTGCCTTTGTTCTGCCCAGCAAATTTAGAGATTTCTGTCAGCCTCATGGACATTGCTAAACTTTTGTAGGAACTGCTTTCATGATGGTTCCTGTCAGTATAAGAAAAGTTTGACACATGGCTCAAACATGGTGAACATTTTTCAAAGGTTTTTATTTCTCAAAAACACAATTCTCAAAGCAGGAGTTTCTTTTTGAAAAATGAAAAAAAAATGATTGACCCTGCCAACCGGCCTCTCCTCCCCAGATATTGCTGATGTTTTCTCCCATGGTTTCGGGATAATTTTTCTTTTTTTACTGTCCCTCATTCGACAGTATAGCTGGTGGTGATGGGCAATTAAAACAAGCCAGCTAACCACCCACTCTAAATAGGGTGGATAGCCAGACGGTTTACCTGTGCTGGTCCCTACTCCCTTAGGCCGTTGGAGAAAGGTTTATGCTGATGGAGTACATTTTAGTTCATCATAGGAAATCTTGCGGTCCTCCCATCCCTAAATCAGGCTGGGAGACCGAGAGTTTGGCTGAATTGGTACTGTCTACCTGTTGTGATAGAGTACCCGCTCCACCAACCGCTAAATTAGCCCCTATGTGCTGAACATAGGAGCTAGGTACTGAATGTTCTATATGGGTACTTCAAAATACAGAGTCCTGCCCAGGTGGCCAGCAGATTAATACAGAAGTGGTATTAATTAGGTTTGGTAGACAATAAAATGGTTTATAGATCAGAGACTTGTATGAAGATGGTTGCCTAATGAGAAATTCTGGACAGACCTAAAAGGTAATCAATACTTCTTCACCTCACCTTTTGTGTCAGCTTTCTCAACGTATTGCATAGTGTTAATCTACTAAATCTGGCAGGTATTTGTTTCACCTAACAAACAGGCTTCAGCTAGTGCTCAAATGTCCAGAGAATGATCTTTAGTAAAACCATTAGTATTTTTTGCATGCAGAATTCATGATTATGTATTAAGCAGCCAGCACGCAGGCTTGTGGGCCTATTTAATGCTGGCAGGCTGGTACTGGGAGGTCCGACCAACTGGAGGTCACAGGATTCCATGCTGTGACCAATGGTTGGCCAATGTTTTTTTATGATGCTTGAAATGCTGAGATGCAAGAGCAGTGCACGCCTTCCACATGTGCACCCTATGCAGTCTATGTTAAATATGGAGCTATAGCCTGTGACGGACTGTTGTTGGCCCCAAAGCCTTTATTGGAATGTAGTTTGTTGGCACTGAGTGGCACAGACTCCACAGTCAGCCTCAAAGGTGTTAGGGAACTCTGATAACAGATCTCCTAATGCACAGCCAATGCTTTGGGTAAATACACGAATTCCAGACCCACCAAATACATGAGACAGCCCATACATATCTTTATGTCTTGCTTCAAGTTTTGGAGGCCTTAAAACATGGCAATCGTAAAGACCCTGTCTTTTGAGGTCTGTATGCTGGAGCAGCCCCATAGGTCTGTCCTTTATTTTTAGTTCAGTGTTGGAATTTTGTCCCATATTTATACATTTTTTGCGCCTCATTTGGGTAATTTTTTGACGCAAAAGCGGTGCAAACTTACAAAATACAATTATATTTTGTAAGTTTGCACTGCTTTTGCGTAAAAAAAGACGCAAATGCAGCGCAAAAAAAGTATAAATATTGGCCTTTGGCCCTCATTACAACTCTGGCGGTCGGTGGAGAGGTGGCGGTAATACTACAAACAGGTGGGCGGTAAAAAAATTAAATTACAAGCATGGCGCTGACTCCCATGCAAAACCGCCACTTCTCCACTCCGACGGCCAGAGTGGTAATGACGGCTGGGCTGGAGACTTCGGTCTCCAGCCCGGCGGCCGTCACTACACCGCCAGCGGTATCACGACCCCGCATACCGCCATATATTTCGCGGGGTTTTGCTCCGCCACGAAATCCATGGCGGTAGGCACTATCAGTGCCAGGGAATACATTCCCTGGCACGGATAGGGGTCTCCCACACCCCCTCCCCCCAAACCCACGACCCCCCTATCACCCTACAAAAGTGGTAGGACCCCCCTTCCCACACCCCCCCCAACATTGACACAAACACCCACCTACAGGCACACTCACACAACTACACATACACTCACATATACACGCACACATACACACAAACATACACACAGACATACACGCACACATTTTCCAAACACATAACATACACATGCATGCACGCACTCACACACCCCCTCTACACACTCACACGCACACCCCCATGTACGCACACAACACACAACACCACCCACCCCCTCCCCTAACGGACGGTCACCTTACCTGGTCCGGTGATCCTCTGGGAGGGAACGGAATCCATAGGGGCTGCTCCGCCGCCACCTCCCCATCACCAGAACACCGCCACGCCGAATCAGGGGACGTGATTCAGTGGGCGGTGTTCTGATAACGTGGCAGTGGAGGTGGAGCAGCCTCCACTTCACCGCTGACTGCCAGTATTGCAATACTGGCGGCTCTCCATCTGGAAAAGGGCGGAGGGCTGCCAGCAGTCATGATAGGCTGTGCGGAAAACCGCCTGCACTGGCGATCTTCAGCACGGCGGTACCTCAGCGGTCTTGCGAAAAGACCGTCGAGGTCCAATTGAGGCCCTTTGTGTGTTCAGTTGGGGGATTGTTCAGTGGCAGAGTGCAAAAATGAGTCACAAAGAGTGGGTGGAGAGACAGGTGATTGAATGGCTGGATGCCTGAATATATGAAAAGATGCGGACAAGCATGGATGATTGAATGGGTAAGATGATAGTGCACTGGTGGTCACAGTCATGATGGTGGCAGGAGTTGTTGCTCTATTCTTGCCACTGCTGTTTACTCACTCAATGCACTTCCTCATTCATCCCTTCCTGCACCGAGTCACTCACCCATCCATCCATCCACAATCACCCATGTTCTCCAACAAACATAACCCTCAAAATAATTGACCCACTCATCCACGCAGCCCCACACAAACACATACAACCGCCAATTAGTTACCATGCACTTTATCTAATAAAAAGACAGACCTACTGGATTTTACAGTGCTTGTTTTGCAGTGTTGTAGTATCTTATAAAAAGAGGAAAATAGTTACTTTAGACTCGTTAGGTTCATTTTGCCTAATCATTTGGGAACCCTGTAAATGACTGAGTGCTAGAGCTGGAATTTATTATATTTTTACTTTATTATTTTGCGGTAGAAAATGAGCAAACTTAAAAAAAGAAAGGGCATTTTAGTACTGATATGTGACACAGAGAGAGAATAAAATATTTTTTTCACACACACATAATTCTGACACGCACTATTTGAGTGTTTTACCGGAAAGTAAAAAACACAGACTTCTGTAAGAAATGTTATTATAAAATCAAATGTTCTAACAGAGCTGAAATTTGATGGCCAAGGGTGTTCCATTATAAAAACAGATCAAACTGGAGTATACCAGGAAGAAATTAATGTTATTAAAAAGTGCCTTCCTTCTCTACTTAAGTAGCTGACAGGTGGCGTTGCTAGAAAAAATAGCTTCTGTGCACATTAGACCTTAAAACCCTGAAAGTGTGGCTCTGACAGCTGCAATTTCAAAACTGTTTAAGCCAGGTGGAATGGAAAGGCGATTTTCACCTTGGTTCCTCTATTTCTATCTCTTCTTGGCACTCGGTGCTTCTCCAATTCATTTCATAGTTCAACTGGAAATTGTAAAATGGAACATGTTATATATGAATTGGTGTTCTTGTGAGCAAATCTGGCTGAAGTCATATTAATTTTTTACCTTAAAACATGATTTTATCAATGGTGTCCTAAACAAGTTTTTGAATGCCATTCTTTCAGAATATTCTTAACAATAGGGGCCCTCATTACAATGCCTGGTAAATGGTTTATGATATTAATACCTCCTAATAAAATCTGACTCAGTCATGTGAGATAAATAACAGTCAGTTATGACTTGTTGGGGAATAACATGCAGACTTTGGTGCCCTGTGCACTTTCCAGTACATACATGGCATTTTTCTCCCATTAATATGAGCAGGTTTGGGCTTCAGATATGTTTCACAAAATCCCTAATGACAGTATATCCATTATCACACATTTAGCAAGTAACTTGGCCACTCGTAATGAGGGTGACACTCTGGGGGTCGTTCTGACCCTGGCGTTAATTACCGCCAGGGCGGAGGTTGGCGGTAGCACCGCCAACAGGCTGGCGGTGCTCCGCTGGGCATTCTGACCGCGGCGGTACAGCCGTGGCCAGAAGCAGAAAGCCGGCGGTGTACCGCCGACTTTCCGCTGCCCATGGGAATCCGCCATGGCGGCGCAGCTTGCTGCGCCGCCATGGGGATTCTGACACCCCATACCGCCATCCTGTTCCTGGCGGTTCGCCCGCCAGGAACAGGATGGCGGTATGGGGTGTCGAGGGGCCCCTGGGGCCCCCTGCAGTGCCCATGCCAATGGCATGGGCACTGCAGGGGCCCCCGTAAGAGGGCCCCACAAAGATTTTCAATGTCTGCTTTGCAGACAGTGAAAATCAGGACGGGTGCCACTGCACCCGTCGCACCCCTTCAACTCCGCCGGCTCAATTCTGAGCCGGCTTCCTTGTTGACGGGGCTTTCCCGCTGGGCCGGCCGGCGGTCTTCTGGCGGTCGCCCGCCGGCCTCGCGGGAAAGCCAGAATGACCGCCGCTGTCTTTTGACCGCGGAGCGGTCTTTCGGCGGGAACCGCTTGGCGGGCGGCGACCGCCGACCGCCGCGGTCAGAATCACCCCCTCTGTCTCTTTCATCAGCATTTACTGCCGATATTGTTTTTTAAAATTTACCAGTGTATCAATTTAGATTAAAAATGTACAGAAATTACAATTAGCATTGTTCTAGACACTAAATACAATGTTTTGGTGTGAAGTATTTTTAGGTCTAACCTAGACAGCGCTTGCTGTTTGAGATATGCTGTATTCAGTTTGTGAGCTGATAGCCCACCCATTGCTTCTCATTTCTTTGTTTCAGTGCCCTTTAAAATACCTTGCTTTCAAGTGGGTATTTGTTCCCATTTGTTCCACCTTTTCCTTGTTTGCTCCCTCCCATGGAGCACGCCTCCAGGATTTGTAGCCTTCCACATGTGTGCCACTCATTCTCTGCTTTCATGTCTTTGCAACAATGCCGCCCCCAATCCACAATTACTTGCATCCGCCACTATCACAGTCTCATCTTCAGGATCATACGGCTTCAATGTGATAGCTTTCATTACTGAATTTTTTATCAAATCAAATGCCTCTTGACACTCCTTGGACCACTTAAAATGGCAACCTTTTTTCATTAAGTCTCTCAGCACATGCACCTTGTCTGCAAAGCGATCTACAAATTTCATGTAATTCTCAGCCAAGCCAAGCCAAGGAATGATCTTAGTTGTTCCTTGTTTTGAGGAGAGGGAGCCTTCGATATTGCATCTATTAATTTTAGCTTTGATTTTATGCCATCTTGGTTCAACGTGTGCCCTAAATACTCCACCTCTCCAACACAAAATTAGCATTTATTTCTGCTGATGGTAAGCCCTGCTTTCTCCAATCTTCCCAACACTTCCTCCAATACCCCATCATGTGCTTGTTCATTTTCCCCCCAGACCAACACATCATCCTGGAAGACTAATGTGTTACTCATGTTGCACAGAATCTTTTGCATAATCCTCTGGAATGCTGCAGATGCAGAAGCTAAACCAAAAGGCATCCTTACACATCAGAACGCCCCCTCAGTTGTAATGAACAATATTAAATGTCGGGAATTCTCTGACAAACACACCTGATGATAAGGATTCGACAAATCCAATGTCGTGAAATACTTTCCCTTCCAAACACTGGCCAACATTTTGTTTATCCTTGGTAACAGGTACCGATCAATCAATATATTGTCATTTAAGTCCCATAAATAAATGCACATACGAATTCTTCCATCACGTTTCTTCAGTATAACTACTGGGATCAACCATTCGGACACTTCTATTGGTTCAATTACACCTTCTCCACATAACCTCTGAAGCACCCATGTTTTGTGTACTTTTGGCACAGCCCCCTTTTTAAAAACAATTTGATGTTCAAAGCCTTTGAGGTGACCCAGTTTCTCGCTGAACAATTTGGGAAATTTCGTCACCCATTTTCCTTCCTCACTTCCTTCTGTTAACAACACTTGTTCCGGATGATTAGGATTCAACACAACCCCCAATGCTCGTCGATCCTTCCATCCGAGCAACGATCTTCCTTGTTGCACTACATATACTTTTCCCCGTGTTCTTCTGTCCTTGAATGCAAGTTCTGCTTCAAAATAACCCATTATAGGGATTTTACCACCACAATATCCCTCCGGCTCCACATCGGTAGGATTTAGCATGTTATTCTTTAAACTTCCCCACACTCATTCGTATATCAACGTAAATGGTGAACATGAGTCTGTCCACATATGTAACTGTTTCCCATTTATTTCAATGGCACATTTGGGTTGATTGTATTCCTCACTCTTCACATCATGTTGAGTACACACTAATGCACCTTCTTCCTCCACGGCCAAAATGTCAAATTCATCATCCTCACTTGTACTACCGTCTTTTGTTTTATTCTCCACTCCATTCCCCTTTACTATATGTACAGACTTCTTGAATTTACTTTCACCTGACATCCTGCATACCTTTGCAAAATGTCCTATTTTCCTACATTTAAAGCACCTAGGCCCATATTTATACTTTTTGACGCTAAACTGCGCTAATGCAGTTTAGCGTCAAAAAATTTAGCGCCGTCTAACGCCATTCTGAAGCGTCATGCGGGCGCCGTATTTATGGAATGGCGTTAGCCGGCGCTAGCAGACCGGCGCTGCCTGGTGTGCGTGGAAAAAAACCACGTAGACCAGGCAGCGCCGGCGTAGGGGGAAAATGGCGTTAGGGCGTGTTAAAATGGGGCAAGTCAGGTTGAGGCAAAAAAATCGCCTCAACCCGATTTGCGCCATTTGTTTCGACGCCCAGACGCCATTTAAATGACTTCTGTCTTAGTAAAGACAGGAGTCATGCCCCCTTGCCCAATGGCCATGCCCAGGGGACTTATGTCCCCTGGGCATGGTCATTGGGCATAGTGGCATGTAGGGGGGCATAAATAAGGCCCCCCTATGCCACCAAAAAAAAATTAAAAAAAAAAAAAAGTATACTTACCTGAACTTACCTGAATGTCCCTGGGGTGGGTCCCTCCATCCTTGGGTGTCCTCCTGGGGTGGGCAAGGGTGGCAGGGGGGGTCCCTGGGGGCAGGGGAGGGCACCTGTGGGCTCATTTTGAGCCCACAGGCCCCTTAACGCCTACCCTGACCCAGGCGTTAAAAAGTGGCACAAATGCGGGTTTTTTTGACGCGACCACTCCCGGGCGTGATTTTTGCCCGGGAGTATAAATACGACGCATTTGCGTCGCCGTCATTTTTTTAGACGGGAACGCCTTCCTTGCATCTCATTAACGCAAGGAAGGCGTTCACGCAAAAAAAATGACGCTATTTGCCCATACTTTGGCGCTAGACGCGTCTAACGCCAAAGTATAAATATGGCGTTCGTTTTGCGCCGAATTTGCGTCGAAAAAAACCACGCACATTCGGCGCAAACGGAGTATAAATATGCCCCCTAGTATTCATGGCTGGACAATTTCTTGCTTCCGCTAAATGTTTGTTACTGACACATCTGAAGCATTCTTTCTTTTTTCCAGAGCCTTCTTCAAATTTATTGACACTCTTCTTGGTGAATTTCACTTAACCCACTACATTCTGTTCCCTAGTTCCAGAATCTGTGCTATTCAGTTCCTTGACATACTAAGATGTATTCTCCATGTGTCTAGCGACCTCAACCATCTTGTCCAATGTAGGGTTTTTCAAACCTTATAATTTCTCCTGTATTTTTGTATCTTTCAGTCTATTTATGAATTGGTCACAAATAATTTCATCATTCAGATCTTTGAATTTGCAAGCTATGGCCAATCTTCGCGAACTATTTACATACTGATCTATTGTTTCTCTCTGTTTTTGAGCACATGAGAAAAATTTGTACCGTTCTACTACAATATAAATTTTTTCCATAGTTCTCTTCCAATGCTTTCATAGCATTTTCATACACCTCTTCTTCCTGATCAGAATCTTCTCCATGTACACTATGTAATGGTAGAGTTTTCAAAACGTTCCTTCCCTCCACTCCGAGACAGTGCTTCAAAATTGCTAACTTCCCCTTTTCCACATACATCTCCCCTCCAATGACATCCAAATAGGTAATAAAAGCATCTTTCCAATCTTCCCAAACCATGCACGGTTCTCCTGGATGTTGTAAAAACACTGGTGGTGGTGTTATTGATTGTGTTCCCATTGTCACTGTCTGCGTTTCTGTTGAACAGGTCTTTATTATGTTGCCTGTATTTGGCTACTATCTATATATATTTTTCCTATAATAGTATCTTGTTTTCCTTTACAGCTGTGCGCATCAGCGTTAACATTTGCTGAATCCTTGATGCACAATGTGCAGTGCGCGTTGATCGCGTTAATCCCTGTGCTGACCGTGGCAGCATCACGTTGCTAAGCAACACTGTTGCTGGCAATGTACTCTGCACGCGCACCCATGCTTCTTCATGCACACAGGTGCCGTTTCTGCACGCACATGACTATTAAAGAAACGGTGCTGTGAATAAATACACTGCTCCACGTGTCGCAGCACACTTATCTGTAGACTTGTTTTATTCCGTGATGCCGCCGGTCGTTTGTGCCAGGATCCAGGGGTCGGATGGGTTTTAAGGAGACTTCCTTGACTCTCACTCGTCGCCACTGATACGTTTGTCCTCGATGTAACAAAGAAGTACATGGGGCAGTTCCTCTCCTTTTAAGCAGGTTTATTCATATCCTTAGCGACCCCTGGCCCAGCTGTCATCCACGCCAACCGTTCCTTTTTTCCTCTCTGCCTTACATTCTAGCTTGTTGCTGGGAGACAGCCAGGTTCCACAAAGCCTTAAATAAATACAAAACAATACTCACAATACAACAGAATGCTGTGTGTAGTTCCCTCATTCTCACTATAATGACGTCAAACAGAAAAGAAAAGAGCAATTTGTCGAACTTGAAAATGCTCCAAGCAGCCTTATTTTGCAGACAGGTGCTTCATTGTACACACTTCCAGTTCTCAAGCACATCTAGCATAGTAGATGCTGGTCGTGTCTGTTTGCATATTACTCTATTGTATATTGTATGTGATGTGTTCTCCTATCCACCTTTTTTATTATTATTTACCTGTGAGGTTTTGGCAGACCTTCTCGGAATTAGTTGCACTCTAGTTAGGGAATTGCACTTTTCATATTTATTTTTCTCAAGGTATCTCAACATAAACATCAGATGAAGATTAATGCTTGTTCCTTTTTTCTTTTTTCTTCTAGGTTCCAAGGAGGAGGTCCATTCGCCATTCCTTCAAGAGAAGCACAGTAAGTAGCAATGAGTATTTGATTCTCCTTCTTAGTTGAATACCATCACCAGAAATACTGGACTGTAAGCGCAAAGGAATAACTTATAGAAACATTTCTTTCCTGTTTAGGTCTGGGAGGAAAAAGAAAAATATAAAGAAATGTATACTATGCACCAATAGGGTAGCAAGGCTTATGCTCAGCCCTTCCCCGACATGCAAGACAGAGCTCACCCCTCTTCAACCTCGTTATTTTTTTCTCTTTGTTAGAACTACTTGGGTGGTTGGATAGCCGCAAGTGTCTTTCCCATTCCCCACACCCTGCCACATACCTGAAGGAGCCATGCTCCTCCTGAAGCATGGCCGGAAGCTGCAGCTCCACAGCAAACAGCCTCCTGTGTCGACTTCTGGTCTTCTTCGGGTTGCTTCCCTTCCATCACCTCCTGCTCTGGGTCACAGCAAATGGGGCAGCTCCAGTCGGCTCTCGAAAATGTCAGAGCGTCTGTTCTTCTTCCGGTCGCTTAGTGCTGTTCTCTCCTGGCTCCTCCTCAGGTTGCCAGTGCGAAGATGCCATCTCCAAGTCCGGCCCCTTTTTTCTTCCTTACGCCACGGCCAGCACCAGGAAGTTATCCTGTAGCCGCTCCTTCTCTTCAGAATGCAAACTTCCCTTAATGGGATGGTAGTCGTCCTGCAGGGGAGAAGAGGGGCGTATTGAGCTATTGTTCTCCCGATGACCAGGCCTCTGGTCACTGACATTACCTTAGACCCACCCCTCCCGGTTTCTTTTCATCCCGTCCCTCATTCTTCTCCCTCTCCTTTCCGCCCCTCTCTTCAACCTAAAACTACAGAGCTAGCTGCTTCATATTGCTTTTTAAATTCATCCTGTGTCCACCCCTCAGGGATTTTTTTTAAAGAGACGGGCACCCCATAGCTGATGCATGTATTGTGTCATGCAGAAGTGTCATTAAAAATTAAATTAAAAATTCACAGTGCCTGCAAGCAGTATGTCTCAATGAGATCAAAAAAGTTAAATCTCCACAGGAAATCACTCCCCCGTCCTCCTCAAACCATACCCGCTGGAGTTCACATACACACGTCCTTCTGTTTTCTAGAAATCATTAAAAGAAATTAAACACAAACTAGGTCTCTGGGAAAATGTTTTACAAACCAATAATAATCTGCAAGTGAAGCACCTGTAAAATGGCAATGCTTTTATGGGAAGGAGCCTAAAAAAACATCTTCTAAATCTAAATTCTCCACAACCAAACATCAACCGTCATTTTACCCAAAAAACTTTTTAAACAAAAGTTACAGTCAAACTTTTACTGCGGCCCTAAAACAGGTTGCTGCTGCCTGACCTGTAATCCCACCTAGCCAAATCCCTGTCTTTAATGACCGGCGACACATGCTACAATTCACACAACAGAAACCTAGTATGCTGGCTCTCCTTGTTTAACTTCTGACTCTCCTGGGGCATGTCCCTTGTTGGAGTCACTCTACCTTCTGTTGCAGATTCTTCCAAGACTTACCTGGTGTAGGATGATGGTAGCAAATTTTACATTACTCGCACAGAGTGGGCTCGAGATCTCAGTATATTTAATGGGCCTGCAAGAACATCAGGGTGCCCTTGATTGGGCATGGAGTCTTCATCACTGTCAGATATGTGGGGAGAATATGGCAGTGTGCGATGGGTTGCATGCATCTACAGAGTATGCAAACTATAAGAACTGTGAATAAATAACGACAGGCTTGAAAGCACTTCATTAGCTTCTAAGGCAACAAACAATATTATTCAGAGTTTTTGTCATAATACACACATTCTGGAGCATAGTCTGGATGACCAAAAAACACAAAACAGCAACCCAACACACAAACACCCACAACCTGCTGCCTGGCTATGCATACTGGATGAGGGAGTAGACAAAACATAGAAATACTACATGAGAATGATTGGAGCCACATTGGAACAATATGGACAGCTTTTGTAGGCCACCTCTTCAATAGTGCATGTCTGTGTGTATGAAGGCAGCTGTGTACCAGCAGCAGGTGTATTGTCCAGCAGAACAAAGTAAGCCTTGTTTCAAGACACTATCAGGCAGATTTACTGCAGATTTTAGCATCAGTAAACTGATCAGATAGGTGCCGGGCACGGCCAGGAGTTGTAAGACCCACAAATTCCTTGAGTTGTCTCTAAGTAGGTGATGCACAGTGGGTCACTAATAAATGCTACCAACTTTGTGGGCAAGTTTCTGGGTGGGCTCCTAGTTTACCATAGTACAGGAAAAAAAATTACTGCTTCCTAGAGATTTGTGCCCATCCCCATTGCAGCAAGCCTCACACTTTCTTGACAGGATCTTGAGGCATAGCCTGAAAAAGAGGTGGGGCTGTGAGTGACAGAGAAGGGCAGAACATCATCTCAGCTAATGTAGTCACCACCTCAATGTTTACTGTACCTACAACCAATAGTTGGTGTACAACACAATGTCTAATGTATGCTGGAAACAGTCCTCATTTGTGGTAATGTTTTTCTTCATGTCTATCATGCAGCTCTTTTTTGCAGCTCTTTTTCTTAGTGATACATTAGTGTGAGTAGTTTCATCTATCATTGTTGTCCAAGGACAACAGGTACTATTGTACTGAAAATGCCAAAACAAGTTACTCCCATTTAATGAGGCAGCAGCAGTGGGTTTAGCAGTCAGATGCACTATGAAACTAGAGTAATCATGCTCAGTAAGGTCAGTACCCACTCAGAGCTTTAGAGAAGATAATATAAGGAAAATCAAGGGCAGATTTTGTAGAGGCTTCTGGGTTAGAGATGGGACTACCACACAGTTTAATGTCATTAAGACTTTGCTATTATGCACAATAGCCTATAAGTTAACTCCTTGCCACTGATATTGCAGTAGACTTCAGGTCACATTTTCAGTATTTTCGACTATATCGTCTGTCTTTCAATAGTTGGTTGTTTACCATTACCATGTTTCATAGTAACACTTGGGAAGCCAGCATTACTTCCCATAGCTCACTGCAACGTTTCTAGTCTAGGATCTCCTTGTTAATCCATGGAGTAGGTCCCAGATATGCTATCCTTAGAGTCAAAGCCCCCATCTCTCTTTTTATCAATGACGAAAAAATCCAAGCACATTCTTGTGAGAGACAGAGGGGGTCATTACGACCCTGGTGGCCGGCGGTAAGCTGGCGGTAACACCGCCAACAGGCTGGCGGTGTTCCGCCAGCTATTATGACCGTGGCGCAATAGCCACGGCCATACCGCCGGCCCCTCCAACATACCACCAGGCTTCCGCCTGGCGGTCATAATCCCCAGGGCAGCGGTGCAAGCCCCACAGTCCTGGGGATTATGAGTCCCTGACCGCCAGCCTGTCTGTGGCGGTAAACACCACAATGGAAAGGCTGGCGGTAAGGGGACTTGGGGTGCCCCTGGGGGCCCCTGCACTGCCCATGCACTTGGCATGGGCAGTGCAGGGGCCCCCAGGCATAGCCCCGTCGCACATTTCACTGCCCGAATTTCGGGCAGTGAAATGCGCGACGGGTGTTTCTGCATCCGGTGCACATCAGCATTGCCGCCGGCTCTATTACGAGCTGGCTGCAATGTTGATGTGACTTTTCCGCTGGGCCAGCTGAAAACACTGTTACCGTCCGCTGGCCCAGCGGAAAAGTCATAATAGGGAGCCAGGGATACCACCGGCAATGGCGGTATTCTGGCTCCCGCAGCCTCGGCGGTCTTTTTGAAAGACCGGCGAGGTTATAATGAGGCCCAGAGTATCTTGAAGCCTTTTTCTTTGATATTTAAGTCAGTCATTGGCTCCTGGGCACTGTCTGAAGTGGTTGCTGTTATTTATCACTAATACCCCATGGGCAGTGACACTACAACATTTAATTGGCTATCCATCTCCCTCCCTTTATACAAGATGAACTTAGATACTGAAACACACAAGCAGTTAAACTCATTAATTTATCAGCCAGTGCTTTATGTTTTAAATCTATAGTTCTTTACATTCAGGACAATGTACAACATTGAAATAAAGATGTACACAAAAAAGTCCCATCTCTGTCTGCGCCCTCAAGTACTATGATTGCTTTTTTGAGCTAAGGTGCTTTACTATTCATGTTTTTATGAGCTAATATGCTTTACTATTCTTATCATGGGCCCTATTGTCTATGTTCTGAAAATCAGGCAACAATCTGGGTCTACTCTTGATAAATGTGACTATTTGAAAAGGTCTTTGTGTCCTGTTAGTGGACGAGGATGTAGTGCATACAGGTGTGAGTGTAGACACAACTGGGATGGAGGAGGAGGAGGAGGAGGGGGAGACAGTGGAGGCAGTGGATGTTGGTATGCCTGCATCTGGGTGGTGTTTGTGTGAGTGCCTGTGGGATGATGTGTGGTGCTTATGTTTGCCTGTGCCACTTTTGTGTGTTGTCCTGTGTGCATGCTCGTCTGCCTGTGCACTTGGGATAGGTTGGGGTTGAGGGGAATGAGATTGGGAAAAGGAAGTTGGAGGTGGGGCAGTAGAAACAGGGACAATGGCTGCCATCAGAGAGGAGGCCAGAGCCTGTATTAATCTCTGTTGAGCCGCCGAGCCAGTGTGAATGCCCTCCAGAAATTCATTTGTCTGTTGCATTTGGGCTGCTAGCCCCTGGATGGCATTCACAGTGGTAGTCTGCCCAACAGAGATGGATCTCAGGAGGTCAATAGCCTCCTCACTCAGGGCAGCAGGGCTAACTGGGGCAGGGTCTGAGGTGCCTGGGGCGAAGGAGATGCCCACCCTCTGGGGTGAGCGGACACGGGCAACTCGATGAGGAGCTGCTGGGAGGGTGGTGCTGGTACAGGGGGTGGCGGCTGTACCTGTAGCTGGGGTGGTCACAGAAGTGTCTGCCACCACCAGGGAGCTTCCATCAGAGGAGGAATATGTGTCAGAACTGTTCCCTCCATTCTCCACAGTGGAGCTCCCCTCACCCTCCATCCCACTGGTGCCCTCAGCATCGGTGCACTCTGCCTCCCGGGTCCTGTGGGATGCAGCTCCCTCCGTCACCGGTGCCTCTGCTCCTCCGCCAGATGATGCTGATGCACATAAGGACAGGATGACAAAACAAAAAGGGGGGAGACAAAGGATACACCTGGTCAATGGCTGCACCAACACCACCATTGGTGTACATACCACCCTCACACACAGGGAATAGCCCTACGCACTATGCAATGCACTACCTGTGATAATACTAGCCACCAAGGCATGGGGAGGGGCACATACCGCCAAATTCAGCACACCTGGGACCCACACAGCCATGACCAATTATGGATGCCTACAAGCTGGGTAGCAGGATTATCACTTCAGAACCCTGGCCACCATGGGCCCTACTCTGCAATGTCAGGTTGGCCTCGGGCACCCACTGACACACATCCCCTACCTGGGTACCCCCCTACCATGCATAAGTAGTGATGATGGACACTGTACTCACCCCCTTGTTGCTGCTGTGATGCCCCCAAGTCCCCATCCAGCTCCGGATAGGCCACCGCCAGTATGCTGGCCATCAGGGGGCACCCCTTCCTTGTTGGGAGGCCATGCCCAGCTGGGCCTCTGTCGTCTTCCGTGCCCAGCATCTCAGGTCCTCCCACAGTTTCCGACAGTGGGTGCTCCGCCTGACATAGACCCCCAGGGTGTGCACCTCCTTGACGATGGCACGCCATATACCCTTCTTTTCTTTTGATCGGCGCTGACCTCCAGAGAAATACACACAGGAAATGGTATCAGTCAGACTGTCCTGCCTGTTACACTTATGGCCCAACATACCCCTTCACATTGCCATTTGAACACACAGGGCCCAGCACACAAACTGCACGTGGCCCAAGAGACATTCCCCCCACACGAGGCCTTCCCACACCACTCCATGCATTCATGCCACATGCATCGTGCTCACAGTGTACTCACCTGTTGGTCTCGAGGCCCATACAACAATCTGTACTGGGGTAGGACCCCATCCACCAGTCGCCCCAGCTCGGCTGAGGTTAAGGCAAGGGCCCTTTCCTCAGTCACACGAGCCATGGAACGTTCCAGACACAGGTCACAGCAGCACATGCAGTGTAGGTCCTTTCCTGTTGAAGGTCAGGTAGCAAGTGAGAGATCAGATCGAAAATGGCGGTCACGTTCTCGGCAGTGCATACTGTCACCGCCGGCGTACATCACCAGTGGCCACTGTACTACATAGTGCCCAATGTTAGTCAATGAGGAGTTGCACGCCAGTTCCCAACCGCCTCCCGCAATGTTGCAGAACGTCAGAGGAATTACATCACTTCCACCTGTCCCTGAACACAGGACAGGTAAACGCCATTTCGGGGGGGGCAGGCCCTGGTAATAACTGAGTCACAGTAAAAAATAGGACATAGAGGTCAAATACCATTTACCCATTACAAAATCACATCATGCATTGTACTGTTGTGGCTCCGATGTTCAGTTTGTGACCAGCGCCTCACTCTTTTGTCCCTTAGACTGCAACCGCTGCGGATGAATAGGCAATGGAGAAATACCCTGTGTACAGACCCCTGGTGGACTTGGCAACAATGGAGGACAGGCACATTATCCTCACCTATAGACTTGACAGGGCCATAATCACGGAGCTGGTTGACTAACTGGAGCTGTCGTAGTTGACTCTTGCTCTAGGCAAGACTGCTGGTTTAAGGATGACAGTACTTATGTTTGTAGGCGACTATGCCTATCCTACAACAAGTCGCAGCTGTCGTCCCAACCCTTCCGGCTCACTAGCAGCACCTCACCAAAAACCCAAACAGTAAAAGGTGATTTGTGGCAGCCTTTATGCATGGACTCGAAAGTATGACATCTCAGGGAGTGTCGTGGTTAAACAGAGACTACCCCTTTCTCACAGATATATCATGTCTCATCCAAACACAGGTAATAACGAAGATGCAGTAAAGTTTTAATCGTTTTTATTTAACACAACTGCAATCTGCGATACGTTGCATGGGCTGCAATGATTAGGATAATGAACAGTGCAAGAAACAGAATTGTAAAGGCAAGAGTCATTATTACAAAGACCCCCACCATCTTGCAATAACATGAAAAGACATAAAGGCCCGCATTACAACCCTGGCGGTCAAGGACCGGCAGGATTGAATTGGCGATCGTACCACCAACGGGCTGGATGAACAATTGGCCATATTTTGACCGTGGCGGTGGCGCCGCGGTCACACCGCCGGGACCGGCGGTTTTCCGCCATCGATGTCCTGGCGGTTATAATCCGCCAGGGAAGCTCTGTTTGCAGCACTGCCCTGGGGATTATGACTCCCTTTCCCGCCAGCCTGTCCATGGCGATAGAGACCGCCATGGAAAGGCTGGCACGAAGGGGAGTCACTGTGCTCCTGGGGGCCTCTGCACTGCCCACACTTGGCATGGGCAGTGCAAGGGCCCCCAGGCACCGCCCCACCCTGCTTTTTTACTGTCTGCACAGCCGGCTGCAATGTTACGTCCGACATCCCCGCTGGGCCGGCAGGCGGAAACTCTGTTTCCGCCTGCTGGCCCAGCACGGATGTTGAAATGCGGTCGGCAGGTTTGCGGCCGCATAGGCGGCCACTTGGCGCTTCAACCTTGGCGGGCGGCAGAGGCCACCCGCCAAGGTTGTAATGAGGGCCAAAGTGTGTAATATGTCCTAATACCCTTTCATGATAGGCCTAACCTCCTACCTAAAGGAGAGCTGGGTATGTTAAACCTATTCTGCCAATGCCATGTCCATGAGAGGAGCCCCCAACCCTCATTACCTTGGAATAAGGTCTCTATCTCAGACTCCGTAGGAACACGAAGACTGGGTCAGCGTCAAGACGAGGTGCAGCATCGATATCAGCGATGGTGGCGATGCCCTCTGGTTGGAATCCCTCTGATTATCTGTCTAAAGTGTGATGTATTTATACAGATCTACTTGGACCCCTGACATAGGTGTGTTCCCAAACAATAGATAACAGGCATGCTTGGGGTGGCAATTAATATAAACAATTCCCTTGAAAGCATTGAGAGGGAAAGTCCCTAAGTGTGAACACCCACTGTTTGTTTTTGTCACTTGATCGTGACGCCTTAATGCGGTGGTACTGATAATGCAAATCATAACAAGTGGCCTAAATATAAACAAGGCAGCCATCTTAATAGAATTAAATAATTAAATGGGCTAAGATAGAGCAAGCTAAGTAGGTTAAAAGTCACTAGGTGATGGGGGTCATGAGTCTGCAAGCCAAAGGCTAAGCTAACTCCTGTTATCCCATTAAAACAAACTAGGATTCACTACAGAGCCTGACCTGATATCTGCTATCCGTCACCCCACTGGGACCCCTCCTAATGTGCAAGTCCTATCTTTGCTCCATTTCTTGCCAACTGGTTCTTTCCAAGTGAGAGTGGGCTTGGCAGCAGGAATGTCACAGCCAATGTTCTCAATAGTGCTGACAAGAGTGTTGTCTGCCCTGATTAAACACATGTGCAGCTACATTTTTTACCCCAGGTTTAAGAATTGGCCACAGTGAAGGCTGACTTCTATGCAATGGGACATATCACCAACATAATTGGGGCAATTGATGGAACACATATTGCAATTGTTCCCCCCCTGGCAAAATGAGCAGGTGTACAGAAATCAAAAGAGTTTTCACTCCATGAATGTGCAAATCGTGTACTTGGCGGACCAGTACATCTCCCATGTCAATGCTAAGTATCCATTGCCTTTATCTTGAGGAATAGCAGCATCCCAAATGTGATGGCTCAACTACAGAGACACTGGGTGTTGCTAATAGGTGAGACCTGGGTCCCACCCAGTAGATGTTGGTGTATGGGCATGGTGTGGGCCATACAGGATAGTGTGTGCCTAAATGTTGTCCCTCAATATTGCAGGTGACTCTGGTTACCCCAACCTATCATGGCTATTGACCCCTGTGAGGAATGCCAGGACAAGGGCAGAAGAAAGTTACAATGAGGCACATGGGCGAACAAGCAGGATTATCGAACGTACCTTTGGCCTCTTGAAGGCCAGGTTCTAGTGCCTCCATCTAACAGAGATTGGGAAAAGAAAGTTGGAGGTGGGGCAGTAGAAACAGGGACAATGGCTGCCATCAGAGAGGAGGCCAGAGCCTGTATTAATCTCTGTTGAGCCGCCGGGCCAGTGTGAATGCCCTCCAGAAATGCATTTGTCTGTTGCATTTGGGCTGCTAGCCCCTGGATGGCATTCACAGTGGTTGACTGCCCAACAGAGATGGATCTCAGGAGGTCAATAGCCTCCTCACTCAGGGCAGCAGGGCTAACTGGGGCAGGGTCTGAGGTGCCTGGGGCGAAGGAGATGCCCACCCTCTGGGGTGAGCGGACACGGGCAACTCGATGAGGAGCTGCTGGGAGGGTGGTGCAGGTACAGGGGGTGGCGGCTGTACCTGTAGCTGGGGTGGTCACAGAAGTGCCCGCCACCACCAGGGAGCTTCCATCGGAGGAGGAATATGTGTCAGAACTGTTCCCTCCATTCTCCACCGTAGAGCTCCCCTCACCCTCCATCCCACTGGTGCCCTCAGCATCGGTGGACTCTGCCTCCCGGGTCCTGTGGGATGCAGCTCCCTCCGTCGCCGGTGCCTCTGCTCCTCCGCCAGATGATGCTGATGCACATAAGGACAGGATGACAAAACAAAAAGGGGGGGAGACAAAGGATACACCTGGTCAATGGCTGCACCAACACCACCATTGGTGTACATACCACCCTCACACACAGGAAATAGCCCTACGCACTATGCAATGCAGTACCTGTGATAATACTAGCCACCAAGGCATGGGGAGGGGCACATACCGCCAAATTCAGCACACCTGGGACCCACACAGCCATGACCAATTATGGATGCCTACAAGCTGGGTAGCAGGATTATCACTTCAGAACCCTGGCCACCATGGGCCCTACTCTGCAATGTCAGGTTGGCCTCGGGGCACCCACTGACACACATCCCCTACCTGGGTACCCCCCTACCATGCGTAAGTAGTGATGATGGACACTGTACTCATCCCCTTGTTGCTGCTGTGATGCCCCCAAGTCCCCATCCAGCTCCGGATAGGCCACCGCCAGTATGCTGGCCATCAGGGGGCACCCCTTCCTTGTTGGGAGGCCATCCCCAGCTGGGCCTCTGCTGTTTTCCGTGCCCAGCATCTCAGGTCCTCCCACAGTTTCCGACAGTGGGTGCTCCGCCTGACATAGACCCCCAGGGTGTGCACCTCCTTGACGATGGCACGCCATATACCCTTCTTTTGATGGTCGCTGACCTCCAGAGAAATACACACAGGAAATGGTATCAGTCAGACTGTCCTGCCTGTTACACTTATGGCCCAACGTACCCCTTCACATTGCCATTTGCACACACAGGGCCCAGCACACAAACTGCACATGGCCCAAGGGACATTCCCCCCACACGAGGCCTTCCCACACCACTCCATGCATTCATGCCACATGCATTGTGCTCACTGTGTACTCACCTGTTTGTCTGGAGGCCCTTACAACAATCTGTACTGGGGTAGGACCCCATCCACCAGTCGCTCCAGTTTGGCTGAGGTTAAGGCAAGGGCCCTTTCCCCAGGCACACGAGCCATGGAACGTTCCAGACACAGGTCACAGCAGCACATGCAGTGTAGGTCCTTTCCTGTTGAAGGTCAGGTAGCAAGGGAGTGATCAGATCGAAAATGGCGGTCACGTTCTCGGCAGTACATACTGTCACTGCCGGCGTACATCACCAGTGGCCACTGTACTACGTAGTGCCCAATGTTATTCAATGAGGAGTTGCACGGGAGTTCCCAACCGCCTCCCGCAATGTTGAAGAACGTCAGAGGAATTACATCGCTTCCACCTGTCCCTGAACACAGGACAGGTAAACGCCATTTCGGGGGGGGGGCAGGCCCTGTTAATAACTGAGTCACAGTTAAAAATAGGACATACAGGTCAAATACCATTTACCCATTACAAAATCACATCATGCATTGTACTGTTGTGGCTCCGATGTTCAGTTTGTGACCGGCGCCTCACTCTTTTGTCCCTTAGACTGCAACCGCTGCGGATGAATAGGCAATGGAGAAATAACCTGTGTACAGACCCCTGGTGGACTTGGCAACAATGGAGGACAGGCACATTATCCTCACCTATAGACTTGACAGGGCCATAATCACGGAGCTGGGTGCCTAACTGGAGCTGTCGTAGTTGACTCTTGCTCTAGGCAAGACTGCTGGTTTAAGGATGACAGTACTTATGTTTGTAGGCGACTATGCCTATCCTACAACAAGTCGCAGCTGTCGTCCCAACCCTTCTGGCTCACTAGCAGCACCTCCCCAAACACCCAAACAGTAAAAGGTGATTTGTGGCAGCCTTTATGCATGGACTCGAAAGTATGACATCTCAGGGAGTGTCGTGGTTAAGCAGAGATTACCCCTTTCTCACAGATATATCATGTCACATCCAAACACAGGTAATAACGAAGATGCAGTAAAGTTTCAATAGTTTTTATTTAACACAACTGCAATCTGCGATACGTTGCATGGGCTGCAATGATTAGGATAATGAACAGTGCAAGAAACAGAATTGTAAAGACAAGAGTCATTATTACAAAGACCCCCACCATCTTGCAATAACATGAAAAGACATAAAGGCCCGCATTACAACCCTTTACAAGGACCGCCAGGATTGAATTGGCGATCGTACCACCAACAGGCTGGAGGCACAATTGGCCATATTTTGAACGTGGCGGTGGCGCCGCGGTCACACCGCCGGTACCGGCGGTTTTCCGCCATCGATGTCCCGGCGGTTATAATCCGCCAGGGAAGCTCTGTTTGCAGCACTGCGCTGGGGATTATGACTCCCCTTCCCGCCAGCCTGTCCATGGCGATAGAGACCGCCATGGAAAGGCTGGCGGGAAGGGGAGTCACTGGGCTCCTCGGGGCCGCCCGCCAAGGTTGTAATGAGGGCCAAAGTGTGTAATATGTCCTAATACCCTTTCATGATAGGCCTAACCTCCTACCTAAAGGAGAGCTGGGTATGTTAAACCTATTCTGCCAATGCCATGTCCATGAGAGGAGCCCCCAACCCTCATTACCTTGGAATAAGGTCTCTATCTCAGACTCCGTAAGAACACGAAGACTGGGTCAGCGTCAAGACGAGGTGCAGCATCGATATCAGCGATGGTGGCGATGCCCTTTGGTTGGAATCCCTCTGATTATCTGTCTAAAGTGTGATGTATTTATACAGATCTACTTGGACCCCTGACGTAGGTGTGTTCCCAAACAATAGATAACAGGCATGCTTGGGGTGGCAATTAATATAAACAATTCCCTTGAAAGCATTGAGAGGGAAAGTCCCTAAGTGTGAACACTCACTGTTTGTTTGTTTTTGTCACTTGATCGTGACGCCTTAATGCAGTGGTTCTGATAATGCAAATCATAACAAGTGGCCTAAATATAAACAAGGCAGCCATCTTAATAGAATTAAATAATTAAATGGGCTAAGATAGAGCAAGCTAAGTAGGTTAAAAGTCACTAGGTGACGGGGGTCATGAGTCTGCAAGCCAAAGGCTAAGCTAACTCCTGTTATCCCATTAAAACAAACTAGGATTCACTACAGACCCTGACCTGATATCTGCTTTCCGTCACCCCACTGGGACCCCTCCTAATGTGCAAGTCCTATCTTTGCTCCATTTCTTGCCAACTGGTTCTTTCCAAGTGAGAGTTGGCTTGGCAGCAGGAATGTCACAGCCAATGTTCTCAATAGTGCTGACAAGAGTGTTGTCTGCCCTGATTAAACACATGTGCAGCTACATTTTTTACCCCAGGTTTAAGAATTGGCCACAGTGAAGGCTGACTTCTATGCAATGGGACATATCACCAACATAATTGGGGCAATTGATGGAACACATATTGCAATTGTTCCCCCCCTGGCAAAATGAGCAGGTGTACAGAAATCAAAAGAGTTTTCACTCCATGAATGTGCAAATGGTGTGCTTGGCGGACCAGTACATCTCCCATGTCAATGCTAAGTATCCATTGCCTTTATCTTGAGGAATAGCAGCATCCCAAATGTGATGGCTCAACTACAGAGACACCGGGTGTGGCTAATAGGTGAGACCTGGGTCCCACCCAGTAGATGTTGGTGTATGGGCATGGTGTGGGCCATATAGGATAGTGTGTGCCTAAATGTTGTCCCTCAATATTGCAGGTGACTCTGGTTACCCCAACCTATCATGGCTATTGACCCCTGTGAGGAATGCCAGGACAAGGGCAGAAGAACGTTACACTGAGGCACATGGGCGAACAAGCAGGATTATCGAACGTACCTTTGGCCTCCTGAAGGCCAGGTTCTAGTGCCTCCATCTAACAGGTGGATCCCTGTGCTACTCACCCAAGAAGGTCTGTCAGATTATCGTGTCACAACTTTGCCTTGAGACGCCATGTGCCTTTTCTGCAGGAGGAGGAGGCTGGAGATGGCTGTGTTGCAGCAGTGGACCCTGTGAGGATGAGGAGGCAGAGGATGAGGATGAGGACAACAGAACTGCAGTGATTCAACAGTATTTCCAATGACACACAGATAAGACAGTGTTACTTCACATTTCATTGTCATTTTTTGAATTATCTATGGCACTGACATGCTGTAAATTCCCACTTCTATGCCCACTCACTGTACCCTTTGGCAACTCATTTTGCAGATGTTGGTGCCCCACTATCGCTCCTGGTGTGATCACTGCAGCCACATACAGGTCTTTACTATGTCAACATTACTGTACAGTTGAATTGCAATGTTTGAACCTCGTTAAACGTATACATACTTGAAACATTTGACATACTCCATACTTGTATTTTTTCAAAGTGTGTTTATTGAAGTGCTAAGAAGAAGAGGGGCAAGTGCAATGGGATGGGGTGATGATGGACAGGGTATTGTTCCAGTATATTTGTAGGACAGGTGCATTGTTTAAGGGGACATAGGAGGGGGAGCAATGGCAGTTCAAGGTGGACAGGGTGACAGAGTGGGACACAAGGGTGACAATCAGGAGAGTCTCATTTCCTGGTGGGGGTCTTGGCAATAGTCTCTGGATTCAGCCTGGATTGCGGGGCACGTTTGCGGGGTGGTTCACCTTCTGCAGGGTTAGGGGTGCTGGTGGCCCATTGGTCCTATGGCAGGCTGCCTGTCCACTAGCAGCAGCGGAGGTGGTAGGTAGTTCAGATGTCTGGCTAGTGGCAGGGGCCATCTGTTGTGAGACTGCCTCCCTCATAATATTGGACATTTCTGCCAGCACCCCTGCTATGGAGACCAGGGTGGTGTTGATGGCCTGCAAGTCCTCCCTGATCCCCTGGTACTGTCCCTCCTGCAGCCACCTGTTCTCCTGCACGTTGTCCAGGATCTGGCCCAGCATATCCTGGGTAATGTTGGTATGCTCCCAGGATCTCTGCAAGTGCCTCCTGGAGAGTCGGTTCCCTGGGCCTGTTCTCCCCGGCACACAGCAGTCCTCCCAGTTTCGCTGTTGTCCTGTGCCTCTGTCCCCTGAAGCGGGTGCCCACTGACCCCAGGTCCCTGATTGTCTTGGGGATGAGGTGTGCCCTGGGGTCCCTGTAGTGGTGGATACACTGATGATTGACGTGTCCTGGGGCCAGAGGTATAGGTACGCTGGGTGGGTGCTGTGGTGGTGTTTCCTGACGGGGGAGGCTCTGTGGTGGTGTGTGACTGTGGCTGGGTAACCGACTGTCCAGAGGTCCCTGATGGGCCAGGTTGGTTATCCACATCCAGGCGACCAGAGTTGCTGTCATCACTTGGGGACTCTTCTGTGGGGGGACTGGATAGTGCTGGCACCTCTTTGCCGCTGACATTGGCTGGGATACCTGTGGGGATATAAATGCAGTTTTATTGTTTCTGTGTGTGACATATTGTGCATCGGTGTGTTGTCCTCTTTGTATTTGCCCTGGCATCTTTCACTTGTGTACATTGGTGTATAGTGGGATGATTAGTTCTCTCTAGTGTGCATGCGTTAGTGATGGGTGTCCATGCAGGTCTGTGAGAGGTGTCCATGCATTGGTATGGCAAGCAGGGCTTGGCATTGGGATGAGTGAGATGTGATGGTGGGAGGTATGTGAGGTGGTGGAGTGATGGAAGTGAGGGTGAGTGTGGGGGTATGTGATGGCATGCAGGATAGGGGGGTGATAGTAGTATAGAGTTGACTTACCAGAGTCCAGTCCTCCTGCTACTCCGGCCAACCCCTCAGGATGCATGATTGCCAAGACTTGCTCCTCCCATATTGTTAGTTGTGGGTCCACCGCCAGTATTCTGTACAGCTAGTTGTTGTCTTGCTGCAATGGAACGTACCTTCCCCCATAGGTCGTTCTACCTCTTCCTGATGTTGTCATTTGTTCTTGGGTGCTGTCCCACAGCGTTGATCCTGTCCACAATTCTCTGCCATAGCTCCATCTTTCTAGCAATGGATATCTGCTGGCCCTGTGCTCCAAATAGCTGAGGCTCTATCTGGATGATTTCCTCCACCATGACCCTTAGCTCCTCCTCTGAGAATCTGGGGTATCTTTGTGGTGCCATAGGTGTTGTGTGAGTTTTGTAGGTGAGGGTGTGTAGGGTGATGTGTTGAGGTGTGTGATGTGGGGTGCGTGAATAGTATATAGGTGTAGGTAGTGTGTGGCTCTGGTTTTTTCTGTAGTCGTGATGTCTGTCTCATGCCAATGGTTTGTAGTTGTAAAGGGTTGTGGGTGATGTGGGTGTGTGTTTTATAGTGGTGTGTTGTGTGTATGTGTGTCATGTGTGTATAGTTTGAATTGTCCAATGTGGTGTTTTGTATGTGTCTGTGTAATTTGAGTGCAGCGGTTTGTACCGCCAATGGTTTACCGTTGTTGAATGTCCGCCGTGGTGATTCGTGGGTCATAATGTGGTGGGTGTTGTTCTGTTGGCGTAATAGTGTGGGTTTGGATACCGCCAGTTTTTCACTGACATTTGGTGTGGTGGATTTGTGCCTGAGGCTGAATAGTGACGGATTGGTGTGTGTGTGTCATAATATGGTGATCGGATATCCGCCACGGCATATTGGCAGCAGTCAGCATGGCAGTAAGTGGGTTTTACCGCCAATGTCATAAGGAGGGCCATTGTCATTTACAACACCAATAGCTCTAACTCTTGCAAATGTGAGACCTATTGGCATTGCCAGTGCTTGTTATCCAGGCTATCCAGAATGGCATCTTACAGTATGGGGTTTGTTGTACCAAGGTTATGACCCAAATTAAATACTAGAGTGAAGTAAATGAAATTAATGCCTTTTGGAATAAATCCTTGAGCAGCAAAATCCAGTGAAGTTTTAGGAATGACCAATAGATACAGATTATAGGGTGGGTTTTTATGGACTTCAGTGGTCACCACAAAATTGAGAATTACCAGGCAGAATCAGAAATATTGGGTCTCACACTGTCAGTTATTCCTGCAGTACCACCCAAGACAGTCATTGTTTTCAGTGCCTTCAATCTCTGGGTAAAAAACAACAGGTCTGTGAAGTTACCTTGGACTTCTTAATTTTGCTATGACTGTTAATTCTTGTGACAGGTCCCACTGGAATAAAAGGGTAATCATCTTAGATGGCCTATGCGCATAAAGCTGTTTCTCCCCATTTGCTCAGTTCTTGGCCTTCGGGCATTATGCCAATGTTAGGAGCCATGGTTGGCAACCACTGGTCTCAGCCCTTCTGCTCAGACAAAACCGAACCAGTGAGTCATTGCTGGCATGAATTGAAGTCGACACTACCAACAGTGTGCAATTGCAGTGGATATGAGGGTGGAGTGGGTATTGCAGCATTGCCAAATCAGCTTGTATGTTAGTTGGTTGTTTCAATTTGGGTAGGATATCTGAGAGGTAATGTCAGACCTGTAATCCTGGCATGGATTCCCCTGTCTTTTTGCCTCTGCCTCCTGTCATTTTGACTGTGTGCTGGATTTCATTTTTGCTGGTTTTGGTACTCTGGCTGCTTTACCACTGCAGGTCAGTGCTAAACTGCAGGTGCTCCGGTGTAAGTTGTGATAATGATTGGTTATCCATGACTGGCATATTTGATTCACTAGCAAGTCCCTAGTATAGTGCAACCTGTGTGCCCTGGGCCTGTAAATCAAATGCTGCTAGTGTGTCTGCAGCATTGATTGTGCCACCCACGTGAGTAACCCTGTACACATGTCTCAGACTTGCCATTGCTGTGTCTGTGTGCGCAGGTATAAAACTTCAATGTCGACCTGACAAGTGCTTATACTTACAAGGCCCAAACCTTCCCTTTTAGTAGATGTAAGGCACCTTAAGGTAGGCCCAAGGTAACCCCCTTGGCAGTGTGCACTGTATTTAGAAGGTATGGCATGTACTGGTGTATTTTACATGTCCTGAAAGTGAAATACTGCACAATTCGTTTTTCACAATGCAAGGTCTGTCCCTCCCATAGGTTAACATGGGATTGACTTGAAATACCTCACAAGTGTAATTTCCCATTAGGAGCAGATAGAGATATATAGAGTTTGGGGTCTCTTAAATCCCAACTTAAAAATACATCTTTTGGTAAAGTTGGTTTTTAGATTGTAAGTTTGAAAATGCCACTTTTAGAAAGTGGGCATTGTTAGAAACGGGAGTCTCTGGTTGGCAGTCAGTTTGCACTTTGTCCAAGTAGGAACCCTCACTCTAGTCAGGGCAAAGGAGAAACACACCTGGTTAACCCCCACTCACCTGCTTGGTAGCTTGACATGAGCAGGAAGGCTTATCCCAGAAGCAATGTGCAAAGCATTTGTACCAACACACAGTAATACTGTGAAAACACTACAGAATGGACACCACACCAGTTTAAAAAAATAGATAATATTTATCTAAATCAAACAAGACCAATATGACAAAAATCCAACATACACAGGTCAAGACATGACTTTTCAAAAGAATAAGAGTCTTACTCCATATAAAACAATAGAAATTTTTATTTTACACTGAGTAGCCGGTTTGCATCAAAGCCGCATAGGCGAGCGTGTGTCAGAAAAGTCAGTGATGCGTCAATTCTGTACTCGCTAGTGAGACTGTGCATTGCTTCTTCTCCGGTTGGGTAGACGATGCATCATTTTTCTCACTCGCAAAAGAGGGATGCGTTGATTTCCGGATGGGGCACCTTGAATCCGCGCAGGTTCACGATGACTTTGATGCCCAGGGACGATGAGTGAGAAAACTGGTTGCACTGTATTAGAAAACCGCACTGTGTGGGGTTTACATTGTTATGAGCAGCCGCATGCGGGTGTTGCGTCGTTTCTCTAGCTGCGATGCATCAATCTCCCAGCCGTGATGCAGGTGGAGTGTTGATTCTTGCCGCGAAGTGGGTGGCGCATCATTTATTAGCCACGTTGCAGATGGTGCATTGAAAATTTACCTGCACTACGTTCTGTGTGTGGATTTCTTGTTCTGCCAACTTCACCCTTCAAGAGCCCAGGGACTGGTAGGGCACCACTTGGCAAGGCAGGAGTCTCAGCAGAGAGTCCAGGTGCTGGGAGAGGAAGTCTTTGATGGCCCTGAGACTTCAAAACAGGAGGCAAGCTCAGTCTAAGCCCTTGGAAATTCTTCTCAAGCAAGAATGCACAACAAAGTCTAGTCTAGCAACTGAAGGATAACCCAATAAAGCACAGCCACAGGCAGGGGCAGCACTTCTCCTCAGCTCTTCAGCTCTTCTCCTTGGCAGAGGTTCCTCTTGGTTCCAGAAGTGATCTAAAGTCTGGGGTTTTGGGTCCACTACTTATGCCCCTTTCTGACTTTGAAGTAGGTAAACTTCAAAGGAAGTCTCTGTTGATCACAAGATCCTGCCTTGCTCAGGCCAGGCCCCAGACACACACCAGGGGGTTGGAGACTGCATTGTGTGAGGGCAGGCTCAGTCCAATCAGGTGTAAGTGACCACTCCTCCCTCAACGCTAGCCTAGATGGCTCATCAAAATAGGCAGGCTACACCCCAGTTCCCTTTGTATCACTGTCCAGAGGAGATTCACAAACAGCACAACTCTCAGTCTGACCCAGACATGGAATCCACAAACAGGCAGAGTCACAGAAGGGTTTAAGCAAGAAAATGCCTACTTTCTAAAAGTGGCATTTTCAAGCTAACAATCTAAAAAACCAACTTCACTAAAAGATGTATTTTTAAATTGTGAATTCAGAGACACCAAACCCCACATTTCTATCTGTTCTGCAAGATAACCTGTACTTTAAGAATATTTGAAGGCAGTCCCCATGCTAACCTGTGAGAAAGATAGGCCTTGCAACATGGGAAACCAAATTTGACAGTTTTTCACTGTGAGGACATGTAAAACACACCAGAACATGTCCCACCTTTAACATACATTGCACCCTGCCCATGGGGCTACCTAGGACCTACCTTAGGGGTGCCTTACATGTATAAAAAGGGAAGGTTTAGGCCTGGGAAGTGGGTACACTTGTCAGGTAGAATTAACAGTTTGAAACTGCCCACACAGACACTGCAGTGGCAGATCTGAGTCATGTTTACAGGGCTACTAATATGGGTGGCACAACCAGTGCTGCAGGCCCACTAGCAGCATTTGATATACAGAACCTGGGCACCTCTAATGCACTTTTCTAGGCACTTACTAGTAAATCAAATATGCCAATCATGGAAAAGCCAATTACACATACACTTTAAAGAGGAACACTTGCACTTTAGCACTGGTCAGCAATGGTAAAGTGCCCAGAATACCACAAACAGCACACACAAACCAGAACACAGTCAAAAGATTAGAAGCAGAGGCAAAAAGGACAGGGGAGGCCACATCAAGGATGCCAGATCTAACGGGCAGTTTCTTGCTCAACCATTCTGTGCCTCTGTCTGGTTGTGGAATACACGTCTGGGTTAGGATGACAGTTGAGCTGGTTGTGAATTTACTCTAGACAGTCACACACAGGGAACTGAGGTGTGCCCTGCATATGCTGATGGGTCTTCCTGGGCTAGAGTGGGGGAAAGAGCTGACTCTTGCACCTGAATTGCCCCTGGATAAGCCTGACTGCTCATGCCAAGATACCAAGAGGGTGAGGAGGGGTTATCTTAGGAGTGTGACTCCCTTACCCTGACTAGAGTGAGGGCCCCTACTTGGACAGGATGTAAACCGAATGCCAACTAGAGACCCCATTTCTAACAGGTAATGTTAGACAATTGAAAACTGATTCTTCATGCTATTTGCATAGGTTCCTAATTTGTTAGGAAATTCATAACTCTACTCAAATAATAGACATCATGGTCTGAATGCAATTAAGGCAAACTGTATTTGTTTGTGCCATGGTGCATCCTTAACCAGCAAAAACTGGGACGGTGCCCCTAATTACAAAAAATGTGCTGCTCAGTGGTCAGGTGTGAGCTTGTGTCTGCACAGTGAGCAGTACATTACTGCAAACCAAGAAATGTCCCATTGTGATTGTGCTGGAGCATGATTTGTGCCACAAAATGGCCACATAGGCATCTGTGGCCCCTTCAGTGATATCATATTTACCCCTGTGACACCAAAGGCTGACACGAATGCCCGTTGCACGCTGGGGCACTGTTTATAATACGGTCATAATCGTCCCCATTACTCAGGAGGATTGTTCAAAGATTAAAGAACTATCCGCAAAAGTAAGAGTGTTGGAAATATTCATTAGCACATTTACCTTTGTTCATCTACATGGGTTGTTATTCTATCTAGAGAAATCTCATTCTGTACAAGCCCAGACACAAGGCTTGGAGAATTTTGTAACAGATTTGCACATTTTCTGCAACTTTGTTAGCACTTTCTTAGCATGTGAAAATGAGGCAGAAAAACACTGGGATTGACAGTTTATCAAGTCCCTGATCCTGATACACTCCTGAAACTGCAAATTGGTGTTCTTTGGGACACCCCGTTAGTGTGCTCTGTGCAAGGAGATTCTCAATTTATCTTTCCACCTTGAATTCTCTTTGACTCTCTCTGGGCAAGTCCTGACTGGTAAACAACATAACTCTTGCACTGCAGTGACTGCACATAGAGGAGCAGCCCATCTTCCTTCAGATAGAATCCATTTTGTGAACATGCACACACAGTAAATTGTTTACAAATACCAGTGGTGCACTTAGTATTAAGTTCAGACATAGTTATTGGCAGACATTTGGGGCCATATTTATACTTTTTGACGCAAAACTGCGCTAACGCAGTTTTGCATCAAAAAAATTAGCGCCGGCTAACGCCATTCTGAAGCGCCATACGGGCGCCGTATTTAATCAATGACGTTAGCCGGCGTTAGCCGCCGGCGCTGCCTAGTGTGCGTGGAAAAAAACGACGTACACCAGGCAACGCCGGCGTAGGGGGATATGGAGCTTGGGCGTCAAAAAATGGGGCAAGTCAGGCTGAGGCAAATTTTTCGCCTCAACCCGATTTGCGCCATTTTTTTCGACTCCCAACCCCCATAGAAATGACTCCTGTCTTAACAAAGACAGGAGTCATGCCCCCTTGCCCAATGGCCATGCCCAGGGGACTTCTGTCCCCTGGGCATGGTCATTGGGCATAGTGGCATGTAGGGGGGCACAAATCAGGCCCCCCTATGCCACAAAAAAAAAAAAAAATACTTACCGGAACTTACCTTAATGTCCCTGGGATGGGTCCCTCCAGCCTTGGGTGTCCTCCTGGGGTGGGCAAGGGTGACAGGGGGTATCCCTGGGGGCATGGGAGGGCACCTCTGGGCTCCTTCCGAGCCCACAGGTCCCTTAACGCCTGCCTTTTCCAGGCGCTAAAAAACGGCGCAAAAGCGGCCGTACGTCATTTTTTTTGACCCGCCCACTCCCGGGCGTGAAATTTGCCCGGGAGTGTAAATACAGCGTACATGCCTCGGAGTCAATTTTTTAGACGGGAACGCCTACCTTGCATATCATTAACGCAAAGTAGGTGTCCACGCTAAAAAATGACGCAAACTCCATGGACTTTGGCGCTAGACACGTCTAACGCCAAAGTATAAATATGGAGTTAGTTTTGCGTCGGAATTGCGTAAAAAAAAACGACGCAATTCCGGTGCAAACGGAGTATAAATATGCCCCTTGTTTTTTTAAGGATGGTGCATTCAGGAGCAAGAATGACTGCTACCCACAGGAGACAAATCCACCCCCACCACTTTTCACTGCTGTTCTTGATTTCCAAGTTTTTCCAACAGAGCAGTCCCCTATAATGTGTACTTGTACATCTACAGGTAGGCAGAGACAAGAACACATATTCTGGCGGTCCAGCTGAGATTTGGCTGTTACCTTTGATGTCCCAATGATGATCAGTATGTGACCATATCAACATAATCTTGTGCAGACTGCTAAAGTAAAGTGGTGCACTGAAAGTCTACATTCAGATGCATTCATTGTAGACTAATGTATGTGTTGTAGCCACATTAATTTAGAGATAATAATTTATTTTGATTTAATTTGTTTCCTTCTGATGTTAAGAAATAGTTTTTCCCTGAAACGATAATTAATTTCTTTATAAATGTTTAAAGGTCATATGTAAATTTTTGGGAAATGTACCTCCCCATCATATTTACCGTCATGCATTAACAAGCTATTTTATTTTAGCACTATACTGCAACATGAACATTGATAAGATTTATTAATGATGGATTTACAATTACTACATTTATATGTGTTTTGCTTAACATGAATAAAGTGTGCCATTTTGTTAGAAATGGGGTCTTTGGTTGACAGTCAGGTTACCCCCTGTTCAAGCAAGGACCCTCACTCTAGTTAGGATAAAAGAGAATCACCCTCAGCTAACCCCTGCTTACCCCCTTGGTAGCTTGGCAGAGCAGTAGGCTTAACCTCAGAGTGCTGGGCGTAAAGTATTTGTACCAACACACACAGTAGCTTAATGAAAACACTACAAAATGACACAACACCAGTTTAGAAAAATAGGAAATATTTATCTAGACAAAACAAGACCAAAACGACAAAAATCCAACATACACAAGTCAAGTTATGATTTTTAAAAGGTTTAAAATAAAAAGAGTCTTTAGGTAGTTGTAACACCACACTAGCGCTGCTAGCGTGAAAATGTACCTGGTTTGCGTCAAAAATAACCCCGCATGGGCGGTGTGCGTCGAAAATAACCCTGCACGGGTATATGCGTTGAAAACAGCTCGGCGAGGCGAGGCGCGTCGAAAAAGCCAGCCACGCGACGGTCCGAAGTCCCGCGGCGCTGGTTGCGATCTCTCAGCCTTCGTCAGCGATGCTGCGCGTCGTTTCTCCTGCTCCGGGCGTCGATTCTCCGGTCGCGTCTCCAGCGGCGTCGTTTCTCAGCTGCGGAGCCGGCGTCGCGTCGTTTTCTCAGCCGCGATCGGATTCGCGTCGATCTTTTCTCCGCACGGTGCGCGGTGCGTGTATTTTTGTCCTTAGGCTGCCAGCCTCTCCTTTCAGGGTCCCAGGAACTGGAAGGGCACCACAGAGCAGAGTAGGGGTCTCTCCAGAGACTCCAGGTGCTGGCAGGAAGAAGTCTTTGCTATCCCTGAGACTTCAACAACAGGAGGCAAGCTCTACATCAAGCCCTTGGAGATTTCTTCTTCAAGATGGAAGGCACACAAAGTCCAGTCTTTGCCCTCTTACTCTGGCAGAAGCAGCACTGCAGGAAAGCTCCACAAAGCACAGTCACAGGCAGGGCAGCACTTGTTCCTCAGCGATCAGCTCTTCTCCAGGCAGAGGTTCCCCTTGATTCCAGAAGTGTTTCTGAAGTTTGTAAGTTTGGGTGCCCTTCTTATACCCATTTTAGTCTTTGAAGTCACCTTCCTTCAAAGGGGACTCACACCTTCTTGTGGAATCCTGCCTTGCCCAGGCAAGGCCTCAGACACACACCAGGGGGCTGGAGACAGCATTGTCAGAGGCAGGCACAGTCCTTTCAGATGAGAGTGACCACTCCACCCCTCCCTCCTAGCAGAGATGGCTAATCAGGAAATGCAGATCACACCCCAGCTCCCTTTGTGTCACTGTCTGGTGTGAGGTGAAAAACAACCCAACTGTCAAACTGACCCAGACAGGGAATCCACAAACAAGGCAGAGTCACAGAATGGTTTAAGCAAGAAAATGCTCACTTTCTAAAAGTGGCATTTTCAAACGCACAATCTCAAAATCAACTTTACTAAAAGATGTATTTTTAAATTGTGAGTTCAGGGATCCCAAACTCCACCTGTCCATCTACTCTCTAGGGGAATCTACACTTTAATCATATTTAAAGGTAGCCCCCATATTATCCTATGAGAGAGGGACAGACCTTGCAACAGTGAAAACGAAATTGGCAGTATTTCACTGTCAGGACATATAAACCACATTACTATATGTCCTACCTCATCCATACACTGCACCCTGCCCTTGGGGCTACCTAGGGCCTACCTTAGGGGTGCCTTACATGTAAGGAAAGGGAAGGTTTAGGCCTGGCAAGTGGGTACACTTGCCAAGTCGAATTTACAGTGTAAAAATACACATACAGACACTGCAGGGGCAGGTCTGAGACATGATTACAGAGCTACTTAGGTGGGTGGCACAACCAGTGCTGCAGGCCCACTAGTAGCATTTGATTTACAGGCCCTGGCACCTCTAGTGTACATTACTAGGGACTTACTAGTAATTCAAATATGCCAATCATGGATGAACCACCTACATATAATTTAAACAGGAGCACTTGCACTTTAGCACTGGTTAGCAGTGGTAAAGTGCCCAGAGTAACAAAAACAGCAAAATCAGAGTCCAGCACACATCAACAACCTGGGGAACAGAGGCAAAAAGTTAAGGGAGACCACGCCAAGGGTGAAAAGTCTAACACGTGTCCCCCCCAGCTAAAAGTGGGGAGCAACTACCCAACCTCATGGGAGTTCTCATCACTAAGGCGGAAGAACCTGGACAGACCATCAGCATTGGCGTGTTCTGTACCGGGTCGATGTTCCACCGTAAAGTCCATCCCCTGTAGGGAAATGGACCACCTCAACAGTTTTGGGTTCTCACCCCTCATCTGCATTAACCATCTGAGGGGTCTGTGGTCGGTCTGAACTCGGAAGTGAGTCCCAAACAAGTAGGGTCTTAGCTTCTTCAGTGCCCAGACCACAGCAAACGCTTCACGTTCTATGGCACTCCACCTACGTTCCCTGGGTAGTAACCTCCTGCTAATGAAGGCTACGGGTTGATCTAGGCCCTCTTCATTCAGCTGTGAGAGTACTGCTCCAATACCATGCTCTGAGGCGTCTGTCTGTACAACAAACTCCGTGGAGTAGTCAGGTGCCTTCAGCACCGGTGCTGTGCACATGGCAGCCTTCAGGGCATCAAAAGCGTTCTGGCAAGCCTCTGTCCAGATCACTTTCTTGGGTTGCTTCTTAGAAGTCAACTCAGTTAAGGGGGTAACAATGGTACCATATCCCTTAACGAACCTCCGATAGTATCCTGTGAGACCTAAAAAGGCTCTCACTTCAGTCTGGGTCTTGGGAGGCTCCCAAGCCAGAATCGTGTCAATCTTAGGCTGTAGGGGTGCCACCTGGCCACTCCCCACCTGGTGTCCTAAGTACACAACAGAACCCTGCCCTATTTGGCACTTGCTCGCCTTAATAGTGAGGCCTGCCTTCTGCAGGGCCTCTAACACTCTCCAGAGGTGTTGCAGGTGTTCCTCCCATGTGGAACTAAACACAGCAATGTCATCCAGGTAGGCGGCACTGAACTCATCCAGTCCTGCCAACACCTGGTTGACCAACCTCTGAAAGGTGGCAGGGGCATTCTTCATCCCAAAGGGCATCACATTGAAGTGGAAGTGCCCATCGGGGGTAGAGAATGCTGACCTCTCCTTTGCCCCTTCAGTTAAGGCAATCTGCCAGTACCCAGATGTTAAATCAAACGTACTGAGGTACTGGGCAGCTCCTAACCGATCAATGAGCTCATCAGCTCGGGGGATGGGGTGTGCGTCAGTCTTGCTGACCGCATTGAGACCCCGGTAGTCCACACAGAACCTAAGTTCTGGAGTGGCACCAGGAGCAGTAGCCTTTGGGACCAAGACCACGGGGCTGGCCCAAGGACTGCTGGAGTGCTCAATAACCCTTAGGGCTAACATTTTGGAGACTTCCTCCTTAATGCAAGCCCTCACCCTGTCAGTCACCCTGTAAACCTTATGTTTAACAGGTGTACTGTCCCCAGTGTCCACATCATGTGTGCACAGGTGTGTGACTCCTGGGATCAGGGAAAACAGTGAGGCGAACTGTCCCAGCACGTGGCGACAGTCCCTCTGCTGTTCCTCAGTCAGGGAGGGGGAGAGGATCACTCCCTCCACAGACCCATCTTTCTCTCCTGCAGACAGGAGGTCAGGAAGAGGCTCACTCTCTTCCTCCACCCCGTCATCTGTCGCTAGGAGCATGGATAGCTCAGTTCGCTCAAAGTGTGGTTTGAGGCGGTTGACATGTAGGACCCTCAAGGGGTTCCTGGGGGATTGCAAGTCTACCAGATAGGTGACCTCGCTCTTTCTTTCCACCACCTCAAAAGGCCCAGTCCACTTATCTTGGAGAGCCCTAGGCTCTACTGGTGCCATGACCCACACTTTTTGTCCAGGCTGAAACTCAACCAGAGTGGCATTCTGGTCGTACCACCGTTTCATGTCCTCCTGGCTTGCTTCTAGGTTCTCCTGAGCGAGACGCCTGAAGCGGGCAGTCTGGTTTCTTAGTGCCAGCATGTAGCTAAATACATCCTGGGGTGGTTTACTAGGAGCTTTCTCCAAAGCCTCCTTCACCAGACTGAGCGGTCCCCTCACAGGGTGGCCATAGATGAGCTCAAAGGGGCTAAAGCCAAGTCCCTTTTGAGGCACCTCCCTGTAAGCGAACAGAAGGCATGGCAAGAGGACGTCCCACTTACGCCTCAAGGGCTCTGACAGGCCCTGAATCATGCCTTTCAAGGTGCGGTTGAATCTCTCAACCAGACCATTACTTTGGGGGTGGTAAGGGGTGGTGAACTTGTAGGTTACCCCACACACCTTCCACAGAGACTTCATATAAGTGGATATGAAGTTTGTACCCCTATCAGATACTACCTCCTTGGGGAACCCCATGCGGGTAAAAACCCCCATCAAGGCACGTCCCACCACGGGGGCGGTGACCGTCCTTAGAGGAATAGCTTCTGGGTACCGTGTGGCATGGTCCACCAAGACCAGGATGAACCTGTTGCCCAGGGCTGTCTTGGGATCCAGAGGCCCCACAATGTCAATTCCTACCCTTTCAAAGGGAGTACTGACTACCGGTAAAGGTTGGAGGGGAGCTTTGCATTTCCCCCCACTCTTGCCACTTGCCTGACAAGTCTGACAAGATCTACAATAAGCAGCTGACTGCTTGTTCATCAAGGGCCAGTAAAAGTGGGAGACAAGCCTCTTATAGGTCTTGTCCTGCCCTAGATGTCCTGCCAAAGGCACATCATGAGCCAAACCCAGTAGGAAGGTCCTGAAGCCCTGGGGTACCACCAGCATACGAGCTGACCCCGGCTCAGGAACCTTAGGCTCACTATACAGGAGGCCATCCTCCCAATAAATCAGGTGAGTACCTGGCGCCCCGCCAGCCGCCTGGGCTGCAGCCTGCTGCCGCAGTCCCTCAAGAGTAGGGCATTCCTTCTGCGCTGTGCAGAATACTTCCCTGGTGGGTCCCCCTTCCTGCTGCCACTGCGACAGCTCAGGGACCTCCCCCAGTTCAGCCACCTGTTCCCCTGTAGGTTCCGGGGCATCACCCTCAGGCTCTGCCTCCTCCCGGACCGTGGGAACTTCTGGGGCGGGTTTCCCGCGCCTCCTGCCTTTCCTCTTCTTGGCGGTCCCCTGGGCCACTGTTTCAGGCTCCAGGGGCTCTTGACTACCCTGATTGGCTGCCATAGACCGGGTGGATACGCATACCCACCCAGGCAGACCCAACATCTCCAAGTGAGACCTGTGTTCCACCTCCTTCCAAGGGGAATCCTCCAGGTCGTTGCCTAGCAAACAATCAACAGGCATGGTTGGACTCACAGCTACTTTCCAGGAACCTGAGACCCCCCCCCATTCAAAGGGAACCTGCGCCACTCTGCAGAGGCGCTCAGAGTTGTCTACTGCAACTACTTGGTGAAGTACCCGGGGATCAATCTGCTCTTCAGACACCAGGTGACTCCTCACTGTAGTCACACTGGCTCCTGTGTCTCTCAGAGCCTCCACCCTCTGTCCATTGATGGTCACCCATTGCCTGTACTTCTTAGTGTTATCAGGCACTAGGTTTCTCTGGACCATCTCACTGTCCCCTAGTGAGACAAGGGTCATTTCTGCTGGTTCCCACCCACCTGAAACCAACTCCTCCCCAAGCGCTACACTGGCCAAACCCTGGGACGGTGCACCAGTGGGTGCCGGTGTACTTTTGGGGCATTTGGGGTCCCCCCTCATATGACCCACCTGGTCACATGAATAGCACTTACGTAGGGGACCACCTGCCATTGGCTTCCCTTTGGAGAACCATGGCTTCTTTTCACTGGGGGGTTGGGAATCCTTACCCTGGGAATCAGTTTGGGGCCCTTTAGAGAACTCATCCTGTTTGCCCTTACCCCCCCCTTTCTTCTGAGAGGGACCCTGCCCACCCTTGGCGTGGTCTCCCCCATACCTCTTTTGGACCCTGGTGCTCTCCCAGCGGTCCGCTTCCTGTGCAAGCTTCCTGGGGTCAGTCAGCTTGCTGTCAATGAGGTGCTGGCGCAGCTCTGGAAAACATAAACTGTACAAGTGCTCCCACGCAATTAAATTGTAAAGCCCCTCATACGTGTTTACCTTACTGCCCTTCACCCAACCATCCAGTGACCTGCAACAAGAATCAACACATTCCAACCATGTTTGGGATTCCTTTCTCTTGTAGGATCTAAACTTCTCTTTGTACTGCTCAGGGGTGAGACCATACCTGGTAAGTAAGGCCTCCTTCATGGCAGGGTAGGTGAGACTCTGAGCATCCCCTAAGGCCGTCAGTGTGTCCCTCCCCTCTGCTTCAAAATGCTTCCACAAGGCTGCCCCCCAATGAGCTTCAGGGACCAGGTTCATGTGGAGAGCTGACTCATAACCCTTGAACCACAAGTAGATATCATCCTCCCTTTTATAATCCCTCACAAGGTCTTTTGGGATGTGTACCCTTCTCTCAGGCTGCACTGTAGAATTGCTGCCACCATCCCTACTGGACTGGTTTCTATGATCTATCTCTTTCAAGCTAAGCTCATGAGCCATTGTTATCTTCTTCTCCTCAAGGGCTAGCCTTCTCTGCTCCAATTGGTACTCCCTTTCTGCCTGTCTGTCCTGCAACTCTTCAGGTGTCAGACCCTTGGAGGATACACTGCTACCTGCCCTAGAGATTCTCCCTTGAGACATAGCAGGCCCACCCACTACATCAGTGTGAGTGACTTGCAACTCCTCTTCCCCCTCTGGCTCCTCATCTGTGTGCCCCTCAGCTGCTTTGGCTGCCACCCAGGCCCTCAGCGCCTTTTGCAGCTCAACCTTCTTGGCTGAGCTCTCAATGGGACAGCCAACATTCCTACAAAACTGCTTCAACTGAGCCACCTTGTAGCTCTCCAATTTCTCCAAATCAAAAGCAGTTTCAGCTAGGGCATCTCCAGACTGAGACATGATGAGAGGTTAAAAAGAAAATATGCACAGTTCCAAAAACAGAAAAGCAAGTTCTCAAATGAAGTTTCAGCAAAGTCAATCCCGGGATCAGCGAAAAAAAAGAAACTGAATGCAGAGAAAAACAGTCCAAGTAAAAAACAAAAATCACAAGACTAGTAGTATGTGGTCACGTAGTGGTCTGAGATCAAAACAGTAGTGTACACTTAATTACTGTATGTCAAGTACAAATACAAGTCCAAATCCCGACCGCTGGTCACCAATGTTAGAAATGGGGTCTTTGGTTGACAGTCAGGTTACCCCCTGTTCAAGCAAGGACCCTCACTCTAGTTAGGATAAAAGAGAATCACCCTCAGCTAACCCCTGCTTACCCCCTTGGTAGCTTGGCAGAGCAGTAGGCTTAACCTCAGAGTGCTGGGCGTAAAGTATTTGTACCAACACACACAGTAGCTTAATGAAAACACTACAAAATGACACAACACCAGTTTAGAAAAATAGGAAATATTTATCTAGACAAAACAAGACCAAAACGACAAAAATCCAACATACACAAGTCAAGTTATGATTTTTAAAAGGTTTAAAATAAAAAGAGTCTTTAGGTAGTTGTAACACCACACTAGCGCTGCTAGCGTGAAAATGTACCTGGTTTGCGTCAAAAATAACCCCGCACGGGCGGTGTGCGTCGAAAATAACCCTGCACAGGTATATGCGTTGAAAACAGCTCGGCTCGGCGAGGCGCGTCGAAAAAGCCAGCCACGCGACGGTCCGAAGTCCCGCGGCGCTGGTTGCGATCTCTCAGCCTTCGTCAGCGATGCTGCGCGTCGTTTCTCCTGCTCCGGGCGTCGATTCTCCGGTCGCGTCTCCAGCGGCGTCGTTTCTCAGCTGCGGAGCCGGCGTCGCGTCGTTTTCTCAGCCGCGATCGGATTCGCGTCGATCTTTTCTCCGCACGGTGCGCGGTGCGTGTATTTTTGTCCTTAGGCTGCCAGCCTCTCCTTTCAGGGTCCCAGGAACTGGAAGGGCACCACAGAGCAGAGTAGGGGTCTCTCCAGAGACTCCAGGTGCTGGCAGGAAGAAGTCTTTGCTATCCCTGAGACTTCAACAACAGGAGGCAAGCTCTACATCAAGCCCTTGGAGATTTCTTCTTCAAGATGGAAGGCACACAAAGTCCAGTCTTTGCCCTCTTACTCTGGCAGAAGCAGCACTGCAGGAAAGCTCCACAAAGCACAGTCACAGGCAGGGCAGCACTTGTTCCTCAGCGATCAGCTCTTCTCCAGGCAGAGGTTCCCCTTGATTCCAGAAGTGTTTCTGAAGTTTGTAAGTTTGGGTGCCCTTCTTATACCCATTTTAGTCTTTAAAGTCACCTTCCTTCAAAGGGGACTCACACCTTCTTGTGGAATCCTGCCTTGCCCAGGCAAGGCCTCAGACACACACCAGGGGGCTGGAGACAGCATTGTCAGAGGCAGGCACAGTCCTTTCAGATGAGAGTGACCACTCCACCCCTCCCTCCTAGCAGAGATGGCTAATCAGGAAATGCAGATCACACCCCAGCTCCCTTTGTGTCACTGTCTGGTGTGAGGTGAAAAACAACCCAACTGTCAAACTGACCCAGACAGGGAATCCACAAACAAGGCAGAGTCACAGAATGGTTTAAGCAAGAAAATGCTCACTTTCTAAAAGTGGCATTTTCAAACGCACAATCTCAAAATCAACTTTACTAAAAGATGTATTTTTAAATTGTGAGTTCAGGGATCCCAAACTCCACCTGTCCATCTACTCTCTAGGGGAATCTACACTTTAATCATATTTAAAGGTAGCCCCCATATTATCCTATGAGAGAGGGACAGACCTTGCAACAGTGAAAACGAAATTGGCAGTATTTCACTGTCAGGACATATAAACCACATTACTATATGTCCTACCTCATCCATACACTGCACCCTGCCCTTGGGGCTACCTAGGGCCTACCTTAGGGGTGCCTTACATGTAAGGAAAGGGAAGGTTTAGGCCTGGCAAGTGGGTACACTTGCCAAGTCGAATTTACAGTGTAAAAATACACATATAGACACTGCAGGGGCAGGTCTGAGACATGATTACAGAGCTACTTAGGTGGGTGGCACAACCAGTGCTGCAGGCCCACTAGTAGCATTTGATTTACAGGCCCTGGCACCTCTAGTGCACATTACTAGGGACTTACTAGTAATTCAAATATGCCAATCATGGATGAACCACCTACATATAATTTAAACAGGAGCACTTGCACTTTAGCACTGGTTAGCAGTGGTAAAGTGCCCAGAGTAACAAAAACAGCAAAATCAGAGTCCAGCACACATCAACAACCTGGGGAACAGAGGCAAAAAGTTAAGGGAGACCACGCCAAGGGTGAAAAGTCTAACACATTTGTATTCTATTTTGCTTTAGGTTAGCCATATTGATCTATGAGGCCTCAGTCTTGCAGAATCCGAGAAAGCTGTTTTCCTTTGGCTAATGTGTCATTTCTTTACAGATGTTGTTCTCATGGAATATTAGTTTGGAAATAGATGTGCTATTGTTTTGCTCATAGAGTGCCTGGAAAAGTAACCTTGAGAATGGGACACTGGGAAACAGAGAATGTGAAGACCAGCGCAACTCATTATTTACTGTAAAGTTGTACAGGAGAGCAAAGATGGATACCTAACCATGACAGTACTGGGAACTTGTCTTGATATTGCAGATGCCTGTCACATGATCCATATCGCCTTACCAATGGAGAAATTATCATTTACTTTGGATTTAATTTACCATTTCCAGTTCATTTCTGGAAGAGAGATCACAGATTTTGAGTAGGAGTGATCACTTGGACTTCGAAAGGTACAGACCTCTTTGTCCTTGCCCTGTGCTTTGCCAGTGCTTGCTGAAAGAACTTAGGCCCAGATTTATACTCTGCGCTGAATTAGCATCATTTCTTTTCATGCTAATTCAGCGCAAACCTAACTCCTTATTTATATTTTGATGCTAGACTAGTCTAACATCAAAATATTGGAGTTAAAGTCATTTTTTGCTAGAGGGAAACTACCTTGCGTCAATGAGATGCAAGGTAGGCATTCCCGGGCAAAAAATGACTCTAAGGCCCTAACGCCTAATTTATCCTCCTGTGCAAAAATGGTGCACTGGAGGGAGGGGGGCCTAAATAAATAAATGGTGCTAAGCTTGTTTAGCGCCATTATTTAACACCTGGGTCAGGGCAGGTGTTAGAGGACCTGTGGGCCTATTTCCATGGTGGAACACCATGGAATAAGCCCACAGGTGCCCTCCTAGGCCCCAGGGACACCCCCACCCACACCAGAGGGACAGCAAAGGATGGGGGACCCCATGCCAGGTAAGTATAGGTAAGTCTTGGGTTTAATTTTTAAAAGTGCCATAGAGTGCCCTGAAATGGGCACCTCTACATATAACCGGGTGCAATGGCCATACCCAGGGGACCCTTGTCCCCTGTGCTGGCCATTGGGATGGTGGGCATGACTCCTGTCTTTTCTAAGACAGGAGTCATGTGGTATGGTAGGTTTTGCGTTGAGAAGTGACGCTTGGCTGGTTAGAGTCATTGTTTTTTTACTCTAACGAGCCTAACGTCATTTTTCAGTGCAAAAACCCCTTCCCCCATACCACCACACCCACCCAGCTAGCATCATTTTCCTTGACGTTAGTCCATTCTTAGCACCGACTTGTGCCATTCCTTAAATATGGTGCCTGTCTGGTGCTCTGGACTGGCACTAGCTGGCAGTAAACTTTTTCATGCAAAAATGCGTTAGAAAAAGTATAAACATGGGACTTAGATTTTTCCTGACCCATGAGAAGACTCCTGATCGATCTTCTGAAATACTGACAGTTTCCCTTGACCTACTTTTTGCCAATTTTAGTTAGCATTATTTTGTCTCAGATGTTGTTTTTCCAAATTAAAAGGCAGACCACCTAATGCTCTGTTTTTGTGGTAGTGTGGGCGAGGAGTTAGGCTTATCTTGGAGATGTGCTAAGCATTTGCTATACTCACAGTATCAATAAATGTGAACACACACTTGGAAGAATAACAAGAGACCAATTTACAAAAATACTTCAGACTTTTATAAAATGTTCAGTCAGTCAGTCACAAAACTTTATTCGGCAAATGCCATAAAAGTACAGACAAAAACACAAATACCACACAATAATTACGTTACAGTAAATAGATAGAAGAATAAAATAGTACCATATCTAAAACATTACGTAAACATCCGGTCTAAAATCTCATAAAATAAACAAATAAAACTCATAACATAAGAAAAATCACAATAACAGAATACAAAGATTAACTTACAATATTAAACTATACATACATATACATTTAAAATGAAATGAGCCTTTTCCTAATGCTTAAAGAAGCTGTAACAAAATCTAATACAAAATGACAAATTTGTCTATCTGGCAATCTCTGAAAATATATTAAAGCTTCCTTGTAATGGATGGGTCTAACAGAACGTAAAGTGGGTAAAATGCAAACCCCTCTAGGAGCAGCATAAAAAGGGCAAAAGAGAAAAAAGTGCAAAGTACTCTGGGTTGATCTAGAATCACAGGGACAAAGAGGTAAATCCCTTTTCCAAAAACATGGTTCAGGAAACGCTACTTTAAAATGAATTAAATTAAGTCTAAAAAGTGTTAAAAAAGAAAGTATCTTAAAACTGGAAAACCAGGTCAGATAAGGTTCAAGGCATGGGGCTGTCACAACCTGAGAATAGGAATCAAAGGATTTTAATTTCAGAGAACTGTAAAATCTCAGGTCCGATATGTACTCGGAGTAAGTAGCCTTCAGAACGGACCTAGAATTTATAGTTAATAGGTGAGGTTCATCAAACATATATCTAAGACCTAAATTCTCAAAAGAGTTTCGTAGAAACATAAGCCAGGGGATCCTATTTGAATTTTCCAATTGTAGGCATTCGGAAATACAATCTTGGACCAATTTTGCCAAAATGTTTAAAACCATGATCTTCCATGTACGGTAAATACTTTTTTAGTTGTGATTTTTCAAAGTTTAGAAAATGTTCTGTTTTTGTGTGTAATTACGCACCAAAGGAATCAAAGAGAAAATATTTGAAAAATCATATGAAATCAGGCAATGCTTCTATTTTTAGGTGGACATCGTAAGGGTGTCTCCTGTGGGTCAGCCAGAGAAGTTCAGGCGGTTCCTGGTTCAAGTGGGACTACTTGGAAACACACTGTAAAGATGGAATTAAAAGTAAGCCTGGTGGGTTCCCTTGGAGGGTGGAGGTTGCAAGGGGTTAGGGACCCATAAAGCACAGCTGGTTTCTCGATGCAGGGGCCAGGGCGGCTGGGTGCAGCGCAGATCGGTCAGCCAGGGGTTTTGCATCTTGGAGTCCTTGGAACCAAGAGCAGGGCACTTGGAGGGTTGATTGCAGGTCAGGGGGCCACTCTGGGAAGTGGTTCTGGGATGTTCTGAAGTCCCTTGTCTGGTGCTTACTTCTGGGCTTTCGCGAGTCCGGAGTGGACTTTGCTTCTGGGTGTCTGATGTTGGGTTCTGTACCCCAAGTAGCGATACACCACAGCCCCTCAAAGTTCCAGTGCCACCAAACTTGGCACAGAGGTAGGTTTTATCTTTTGAATCTGGCATTCGGATTTTGGTTGGGCTGCTGGGTCCAGTTTATTGGTCAGCAGCAGGTCAGTGAACTGGACTTCACAGGTCCCTTGCCTGGAGGATGCAGGAGAGAGATGCCTTCGCTCTGAGGGAGGTTCTTGCCCATTTTTAGAAGGCTGAAGGTGCTTCTCTGGGGTATTGTAGAGTCCTTCAGCTTTCCAGGCAACACTTCAACGGCGATTGTTGAGTCCTTGGAGCAACGGCAGGGTTTGGCACCTTTTTCTTATGCAGCAGGACTTCTGTTCTCCTGCCTCGGGTCTTCTTTGTTCCTGGTCTTCCTGTGTCTGTCAAATCTAATCCCTTGGTTTAGGGATGCCCACTAAATATTGCATTTAGGGGGGTTTAGGGGGAGTACCTGGTAGTGGCCAATGGGCCACCTAGCCTAGGATGGCTACATTCACTAAATGACCACTTTCTGTGGGAAGGGGTCACATCCCTAACCCTGATTGGCTATTTTCCTGCCATCCAAGATGGATAAAATTGAAATGGAGTGGGTGCCCTGCTTTAAGGCTGTAAGGCCTGCCAGAGAGGTGACTTACCTATATGTCATGCAGTGTTAGTGGGCATAGCACTCTTGGTGAGTGCAATGTCAAGTTTGCAACTTTAGATACACCTTGTCATGCACTTGCAATGGCAGTCTGGATGAGGCTGATGTGGGGTTTTTCAGAGTGGCACAATTGGTGGTGCCTCTCTGGGGGGGTCCTCTTCACTACCCATGCCCTAGGTACCATGGGTACCATTTACTTAGAACTTACAAAGTTGGCTGAAGTGCCAAACATACTACAGCTTTGGAGAAAGAGATATGGCCCTGGGAACCCGTTTAACAGGAGCCCAGGGCACTTACAGTTTGAAACTTAATCATTTCCCAGGCAAAAAGTGGGGGGCTACCATGTCCAAAAAGGTCCATTCTCACAGTATCATTCCTTTGAGGTTCAGAGTTATTAAAATTAGTTGAATGAATGCCATTTGTATTTTGAATTGCAAGAGTACCTAGATATCTATGGTTAAAATAGACCAACCCTATTTTTATCTTGCACCTTTGGACCGAGACCTGAGCGAGTCCCATTCCTGTTAATGATTCCTGACTAATTGTATTTGCAAATGCTTATTTAACACAACACACTGAAGTCAGGAGACCCCTATGCTTGAGAACGTCCTGTGTGACAACTCTAGTCAAGTTCCTCTTGCGTTCAGCCATCGCCCACTAAAAGAGCCCTGTGCTCTTCCCTTGGAAGGGTGCCCATGTTATGAACAAGGGGAGTATCCTACTCCACTGCAACAAGTTTAAAGAATGCATGTGGTGAATCAGGGGTGAACTGAACTGCCCTGACAACTGCCAGGCTTTATGACTAGCAAGAGAGCTTTAAGTGCAAATTTTTGTTGATTAGTTTTATTGTTTCTGTTTTAGAAAGAAAAGTAATGTATGTCACAGATTGGTGTCCCCCTTGAGACTGGCAAACTCATTGGTCAGTCTATGATGTAACTGATTTTTAACAAATGTCTGACTGCCTGACCCCGCCAGTGAGATCACACGTTTCATAGTGTATGTCCAACGTGCCTGCACCATGCACGTGCCGCCAGCGAGGCTCCTTCCTCACAGCGCCTCTGTCACTTTTCTCACCCTTTTTATCCAGAGGTCCTTATATTGTAAACCGAGACTGAATGTTACAACAGAACATCCAAATGGCCGCATGCAGATATTAGAACCACAATGTGACCCTTTTTTCTGCAGCGGAGCCGAGAGATAAAAGTTCCATGCTTATACACAATAAAACACGGAAAATATGAACTTTTGCAAAATCCGCGGACTCCTGTGCTGTTACTGAAAATTAAGAACCATCTGGATGAAAATAATCATGCTGAGGTTCAGGGCTTTGTCTTCTGAGTTGAACAACCGATCCCTTGCTGTGCTTTTCAAATTTTAAAACTGCTTCCTATATAAAAAATATTTTCAAATCTGAATGAAGGTGGCAGGAGCTTCTGTTGCCCACGCAGACAGCTTGGCTTGATTTCAAAGTCTGCAGGCATGTGAAAAAGAATGCTTCCCAGTTACTCTTTTTGGCATTTTTCCTTGGTCTATTTCCAAAGCTATTTAACTCACTATGGTGGCATCATATCACGATGACTGGGTTGTGGCTTGCAGTCTGGATAGTGGATTTTTTGTTAAGAGGTCAGCACTGTGTAGTGTTGCACTTTGCAAAATGCTTTATTAGGAACTATGGCACATTTTTATGGAAAGTGGCACAGAGCAGTGCAGCAAGCCACCTTGCTGCGCTCTACTGCATCACTGGTGAAGGGGAGGAATGGGCAGTATTTAAGGCATACGACGCATTATTGTCCTTTCCCACTGCGCTGTGCACAATGGGCTGCCTAGCGCCAATGCAGACACCCTTGCTCAATGGTGCAAGGGTGCCTGCATTGCATGCAGAATTATTTTTGTGCAGGAAGGGACACCCTTTTGCACAAAAAAGAACCCTTAGAGGCATATGCCTCTATCTATGGGTCTTATTTCTCAGGAATTGGCGTAGGGCAGTCTTCTTGCTGCGCTACCCTATGAGATGTGAAAGGCAGGAATGCACCGGAATTATGCAACAAGGTGCATTCCTGTCCTTCCCCCTGCACTGGCCCACAATTGGCTGCCTAGCGCCAATGCGGGCACCCTGGAGCCTTGGTGCAAGGGTGTCTGCGTTGCAGGCAGGATTGTTTTTGTGCAGGTTGGGGCACCTTCCTGCACAAAATAATCCCCAGAGGTGTTTGCCTCTTTCTATGTGTGCTGCAGCACACATGGAAAGAGGAAAAAAGGAGAAGAAATACAAATGTTTTCCCTTGTTATGCCTCCCCTGGGGAGGCGTAAGGTTTTGGTGCTTCCCCAGGTTCATGTGATTAATCAATCTGGGGCAGCATCAAAACCCATGGATGTTTCATGGAAAACCCACTGGAACACCAATGGAACACCCCCCTGGCACTTAGTAAGGCAACGCAGAGACTTGTCCTGCCTTGTCTTACTCCATTTCTATGAGGTGATTCAAGGCTATGCAAAATGGCTTTGTGTGACCTCATAGATATGGTTGAGGGGTTTGTGCTACCGGAGCTTCAGAAGAAGTGATGATCCCTCATTGCAAGCCTCTCATGAATTAGCCCCTGTGTGTGCTGCAGCATGCAGCACACATAGAAAGAGGAAGTAATGATGAGAAATAAAGGAGGCTCAAGGTTTTGGCACATTCCCAGGATTACAAGCTCCTGTAAATCTGGAGATGAGTCAAAGCCCATGGGAGTTGCGTGGGAACACCCATGCAATGTCCATGGAATGCCTTCCCAAGACAGAGTAAGGTCATGCAGCGATTTGTGCTGTGTTGCTTTACTCAATATTTGTGGAGCCACTCAAAGCCAAGCAAAAATATAACTTAAGGTTTGCGTCACACATGTACCACATTGTGTGGTATAAGAATGATGCATATCGCTCATAAATATGCTCCTATATCCTAAGACATTGTAAAATGCTTTCTCTCACAGAGCAGTCAGTGCTCCACAGAGAACATACATGAGAAACCTGTTGGATTCCTTTTACAAAAGTAAAATAAATCTATTCATGTAGGCATAGCCCTCCTCATTGGAAAGATTTACAGTTTTTTTCTTAATTCACAGAAGTCAGGTATTTTGAAGTAAAGCACTATGGGGCATATTTATACTTTGTTTGCATCAAATTTGGTGCAAACTTAACTCCATATTTATATTTTGAAACTAGACATGTCTAGTATTAAAATATTGGAGTTAGCACCATTTTCTGGATGCATGCACCTACCTTGCGTCAGCGAGATGCAAGGTAGGTGTTCCTATCTAAACAATGGTGCTAACCCCATAGCCCAGTATTTATCCCCCATGCTAAACTGATGCACAGGTGGGAGGAGGGGCTCAATAATGGTGCAAAGCTTGCTTTGCACCATTATTTAACACCTGGATCAGACCAGATGTTAGGGGACCTGTGGACCCATTTCCATGGTGAAACACCATGGAATGGTCCCACACGTGCCCACCCCAAGCCACAGGAACACCCCCACCCACACCAGAGGGACACCAGAGGATGGAGGATCCCATCCTAGATAAGTAGGGTAAGTATAGATAAGTATTTAAAAAAATGTAAGTGCCATTGGGGGCTCTGACATGGGCACCCCTGCATGGTACTGGGTGCAATGGCCATGCCGAGGGGACACTAGTTACCTGTGCTGGTCATTGGGGTGGTGGGCATGACTCCTGTCTTTTCTAAGACAGGAGTCATGTGGTATGGATGATTTTGCATCAGGAAATGACAATAGGCTGGTTAGAGGCATGTTTTTGCCTCTAACCAGCCTACCGTCATTTTTTGAGGCAAAAACCCCTTCCCCTGTACCGCCACTCCCACCCCCACTCGGCTAACATAATGTTTCTGACGCTAGCCCATCATCAGTGCCGACTTGTGGGATTCCATAAATTTGGCGCCCGGCTGGAGCTCTGCAATCACGCAAGCAGGCACTATACTTTTTGACGCAAAACTGTGTTTGGGCAGTTTTGCGTCAAAAGGTATGAATATGGGCCTATGTCTGTACCTTCCCAGCACACCACTGTTTTCCTTTGTGAAAAATCTGCATGCACAGGGTTAGGATAGGTGTAAAGTTTCACAAATATATATTTCTGATCACACGAAAAACTAATTTTCATATTTCATCTTTGCTTCTTTTAAGCATCTTGAAAAATGTTGTTGAGTCCATGTACAGTGTTCTTTCACTGCCCCACTTACACCCGGTTCATTTGGTTATAAATTACAGGTTCTCATGGGTGAAGGAAAGACACTACATATGTTTTAGAATACTTATTCAATTAGGAATATGTGAGGATCTCAGGATACATCACCAAATGATTTTCCACTATATATCAGTTAATGCGCCATACAATCCAAATCCACACATGCAGCTGAACTTCTACACTTATAAGTAACAGCAGAAAACACAAAATCAAATTTAGCCTTTGTAAATAAGGAATGGGTTTTGTGCACAGGCCAAGTTGAGAGTGTTCCGGTTTGTGTATTTTGCAGATATGTTTGCTTGCAACTAATATACACAGTTAGTTGCACATATGCTATGTTGTTTTCAAATTATAATTCAGATAGCAGTACAATATCAAAATGCTGGAATTTGATTGAGTATCAGCTGATCAGTATCTAATCACGAGATTAACAGTGAGAAACTGATATACGTCTCGCCACAGTCATATCTTCACAGCACTATAACACATTGTTTTCAAAGCAGCTGCTTGTGAAGATCACAGACTTCTCATAAAGAACTAGAATGCTAACCTAACACAAAGAATGTGCCAGCAATGGCAGCCGTGCATCTGCACATAATAATGTTATGATCCTTCACTTTCACTGGAGGAGGGGTGGGACTCTCAATATTTAGATGATAATGAGCGTTATCTTTTCGGCCACAAGTTCTATAGGTAAAGAAAGCCCAATTATTATAGATCTTTCCCTCGGTGTATCTTATATACTTAAAGCTTTCCAATATGTGTGCATTGTTTTAAAGGCTGAAAACCATTACAGTATACTCACCGTTTTGTAAAATATTTTACTCATTGATTAGACAGGCTCATATAGGCAGAGACGGCTCCTCCGCTATGGCGGAGGAGCGTCACCCCTACCCCTGCCAGCAGCAGCAGGAGCTGCAAACCTGCAAATATCATTTTATTTTTAAAGGGGAGGGGCCACGGGGGTGATGAGCAGTGAGGGGAGTACACAGAGCACACCCCTCAGTGTGCATGTATGTTTGTCCGGCCGTCTCGGGCCAGCCAAACACACATGCGCACAAGGGCACTGTGTTGCTGAGTTGGAGAGATCCGTCCTGGGCTTCCAGTCTGCGTTGGAGCACCCAGCCAGGCTGCTCCAGCCAATCATAACGCTGCTCCAAGCAGCGTCATGATTGGTGCAGGGCAGGCTGGGAGCCTGTGCCTGGAGTGTGGCGGCAGTGCCGTGGCAACCAAGTAAGTTGTTTTTTTTATATGTAATTTTTTTTACATCTACTGTTTTTTTTGTATTCACAATCTACAAGGTTATTTCACTATCAGTCATTTTATGACTCTGGAGACTCCACACTTAAGTAGATAGGACAGCCTCACTATACAATGTAAATCCTAATTTGTATTGGATTCCTAACCACACCCTAACAATGTATTCTTGGATTTGCATCTCAAAAGGTATGCCAACCCAGTGCAAAGCATTGATAAATCTGGGCCAAACTATTATGTGAATTAACCCCTTCGCTGCCAGGCCTTTTCCCCCTCCTGTGCCAAGCCTTTTTTTGGCTATTTGGGGCAGTTCGCGCTTAGGCCCTCATAACTTTTTGTCCACATAAGCTAGCCAAGCCAAATTTGCGTCCTTTTTTTCCAACATCCTAGGGATTCTAGAGGTACCCAGACTTTGTGGGTTCCCCAGAAGGAGGCCAAGAAATTGTCCAAAATACAGTGAAAATTTCGTTTTTTTCAAAAAAATTGGAAAAAGGGGCTGCAGAAGAAGGCTTGTGGTTCTTTCCCTGAAAATGGCATCAACAAAGGGTTTGCGGTGCTAAAATCACCAGCTTCCCAGCTTTCAGGAACAGGCAGACTTGAATCAGAAAACTAAATTTTTCAAAACATTTTGGCATTTTACTGGGACATACCTCATTTTTACGATTGTGTGTGCTTTCAGCCTCCTTCCAGTCAGTGACAGAAATGGGCATGAAACCAATGCTAGATCCCAGAAACCGCAGCATTTCTGAAAAGTAGACAAAATTCTGAATTCAGCAAGGGGTAATTTGTGTAGATCCTACAAGGGTTTCCTACAGAAAATAACAACTGAAAAAGAAAAATATTGAAATTGAGGTGAAAAAAACATAAATGTTTCTCTACGTTTTACTCTGTAACTTTTTCCTGCAATGTCAGATTTTTGAAAGCAATATACCGTTACGTCTGCTGGACTCCTCTGGTTGCGGGGATATATAGGGCTTGTAGGTTCATCAAGAACCCTATGTACCCAGAGCCAATAAATGAGCTGCACCCTGCAGTGCGTTTTCATTCCATACCGGGTATACAGCAATTCATTTGCTGACATATAAAGAGTGAAAAATAGCTTTCAAGAAAACCTTTGTATTTCCAAAAAGGGCACAAGATAAGGTGTTGAGGAGCAGTGGTTATTTGCACATCTCTGAATTCCGGTGTGACCATACTAGCATGTGAATTACAGGGCATTTCTCAAATAGATGTCTTTTTTACACACTCTCTTATATTTGGAAGAAAAAAATGTAGAGAAAGACAAGGGGCAATAACACTTGTTTTGCTAATCTATGTTCCCCCAAGTCTCCCGATAAAAATGATGCTTCACTTGTGTGGGTAGGCCTAGCGCCCGTGACAGGAAACGCCCCAAAACGCAACGTGGACACATCACATTTTTTGAAAGAAAACAGAGGTGTTTTTTGCAAAGTGCCTACCTGTAGATTTTGGCCTCTAGCTCAGCCGGCACCTAGGGAAACCTACCAAACCTGTGTATTTTTGAAAACTAGAGACCTAGGGGAATCCAAGATGGGGTGACTTGTGGGGCTCTGACCAAGTTCTGTTACCCAGAATCCTTTGCAAACCTCAAACTTTGGCTAACAAAACACATTTTCCTCAAATTTTGGTGACAGAAAGTTCTGGAATCAGAGAGGAGCCACAAATTTCCTTCCACCCAGCGTTCCCCCATGTCTCCCGATAAAAATGATACCTCACTTGTGTGGGTAGGCCTAGCACCCGCGACAGGAAATGCCCCAAAACGCAACGTGGACACATCACATTTTTTGAAAGAAAACAGAGGTGTTTTTTGCAAAGTGCCTACCTGTAGATTTTGGCCTCTAGCTCAGCCGGCACATAGGGAAACCTACCAAACCTGTGCATTTTTTAAAACTAGAGACCTAGGGGAATCCAAGATGGGGTGACTTGTGGGGCTCTGACCAGGTTCTGTTACCCAGAATCCTTTGCAAACCTCAAAATTTGGCTAAAAAACAAATTTTCCTCACATTTCGGTGACAGAAAGTTCTGGAATCTGAGAGGAGCCACAAATTTCCTTCCACCCAGCGTTCCCCCAAGTCTCCTGATAAAAATGATACCTCACTTGTGTGGGTAGGCCTAGCGCCCGTGACAGAAAACGCCCCAAAACACAACGTGGACACATCACATTTTTTTTAAGAAAACAGAGGTGTTTTTTGCAAAGTGCCTACCTGTAGATTTTGACCTCTAGCTCAGCCGGCACCTAGGGAAACCCACCAAACCTGTGCAGTTTTGAAAGCTAGATACCTAGGGAAATCCAAGATGAGGTGACTTGTGGGGCTCTGACCAGGTTCTGTTACCCAGAATCCTTTGCAAACCTCAGAATTTGGCTAAAAAAACAAGTTTTCCTCACATTTCGGTGACAGAAAGTTCTGGAATCTGAGAGGAGCCAAACAATTCCTTCCACCCAGCGTTCCCCCAAGTCTCCCAATAAAAATGATACCTCACTTGTGTGGGTAGGCCTAGCGCCCGTGACAGGAAATGCCCCAAAACACAACGTGGACACATCACATTTTTTGAAAGAAAAAAGAGGTGTTTTTTGCAAAGTGCCTACCTGTAGATTTTGGCCTCTAGCTCAGCCGGCACCTAGGGAAACCTACCAAACCTGTGCATTTTTTAAAACTAGAGACCTAGGGGAATCCAAGATGGGGTGACTGTGCCGAAGGACGTAACCACTACGTCCTCGGCACAGAAGGGGTTAAACCCCATGTATCATGTATAAGGGATCTGATTTATCAGAGCAAATTATCGAAGGGATAGGCAGCACTCTATGCTCTGGATATTATTGCTTATTCACAAAACACTATGGCCCTTATTTATACTTTTTTTGCACCGCATTTGTGCAATTTTTTGATGCACAAGCAGTGCAAACTTAGAAAATAAAATTTTATTTTCTACGTTTGCACCACTTTTGCATAAAAAATTAACCAAATGAGGCACAAAAAAAAGTATAAATATGGGCCTAGATCTTTAAAGTTCTGTTTTAGTTACACCTCATTTTAAGAACTGATTAAGTGTTCCAATGTTTAGAGTAAGCAAACTGAGTGTTAAGTGTGAGGAAGGGCACACAGAGGCAAAGAACAAGAAAGATGAGATGGGGAATAGATGTTACTGGACAGGGCTTAGAGAGTTATGAGGGGAGGAAAATAAATGAAAGAAAACTAGACCCTGAACTAGAAAGGCAACCAAACAAGAGTAGCAAGGGAAGTCATCTCTCAGCCCCATACTGTTTAGTGTTTATGTAACACCTTTAGCTAACCTCATTTTGGGCCAGATGTAGCAAGGCTTTTGCGCCTCGCAAACAGCGAAAATCGCTGTTTGGAGGTGCAAAAGCCACATCGCGATGCCCATTCCCATTTTGCGAGTCGGTAACCTGGTGACCGACTCGCAAAATGTGACTGCAAGTCGCAAATAGGAAGGGATGTTCCCCTTCCTATTTGCAAGTCCCATCGCGATGTAGGATTGCTTTGTGACCACGAACGCGGTCACAAAGCAATTCGCAGTTACCACCAGTGTCACACTGGTGGTAACCCATTCGCAAAAGGGAAGGGGTCCCCGTGGGACCCCTTCCCCTTTGTGAAAGGCCTTGAAAACATTTTTCCTATGGACCACTGCCTGCTCTGAAAAAATGAAACTGAAACGTTTAATTTTTCATTTTGTAATGCATCTCGTTTTCCTTCAATTAATTTTATTTAAAAAGCAGTCACATACATGGTGGTCTGCTGTCTCCAGCAGGCCACCATGAGACAGCAGACCACCATCCCTGTGAGTGCTGCGACTCGCAATGGGATCGCAATTTGCAACCCACCTCATTAATATTAATGAGGTGGGCCTTTGGGACCCCCCCTTGTGACTCGCACATGGTGTCAGGGACACCATCCTGCATCCGGCCCTTTCTCCTTTAGCTTATCATTTATATCATATGTAGATGATACCCAGATTACGTTTGCATCTCTAGTAATAAACAGGAGGTTGCATGTAAGTTTCACAATTGCTTGATGGAAATTGGAGGATGGATGAAAAGCAATTGCCTAAAATTAAATGCTGGAAAACAGAGGTCCTGGTGTTTAGCAGTAACACGTCCTTCTAGACCCCTTTGTGGGGAAAGCAACGTTTTTGCACTCTCCTGTCCCCTACCAGAAAAGCAAGAAATCTGGAGTGATTTTTGATGATAAGCTAATTTTCTCAGATGAAATTAATCAGATTACCTCCTCCTGCATCTATATTTTAAGAATGCTTTAGAATTTTTTTCTTTGCATTCCTTCCCATTTGCAAAAAATGTTGATTGTTGCCCTTGCTTTATTGCAAATTGATTATTGCAATGCTCTGCATGTGAGCCTGCAACGACAAAATCTGAATCAACTACAAACTCCCCAAAATGGAGAAGCTCACTTGCTCCTCAATATACCTAAATTTCAGTCAGTAGCCCAGGCTTTACCTAAACTTCATTGGCTTCCCGTGAAAATAAATCACTGTACTTAAGGCTTTATGTTTAGCACATGAAGCCTCACACAACTCTGGACCATAGTACATCAGATCCAAATTCTAGTGGTATGCGTCTAGTAGAAAGCTGCAATCTTCACCTACTAGAAATTTGGTGGTTCCCAGAGGAAGTCGAGAACCTTGGGGAGGCATATGTTTTACTGTGAACCTGTGAAACAGTCTTCCTCTGTATAATAAAATCATGGGACACAACATGCAATTCTGAAAAGCCCCTAAAACCTGGATTTCTTCAACTCAAGAGTTTGTGTTTTTGTTCTCTTGTTCCAAGGTGCCTAGGGGTCTTAGTGTGCTTTATAAATTCTTATTTCACTTAATTTAGGTTCAAGACAAAACATAGGTAGATGGTATGAATCAGAAGAGAAGGTAAGTGAAATAAATAAAGATTGCGTCTGCAACAGTATACAGGCAGGAACATCTAAAAGGAGAGAATAATAGTTGTACCGATGGTACAAGGCAAGATTGAGAATGAACACTTTTTTGCAATTAACAAAGAACTGGGATACTTTCTGTACTTTATATAGTTAGTAACAGTAGCGGTGTGTGGTAGAATAGATGTGATTAAAAATGTGATGTTTAAAAATTAAGGGATTCAGAGACATAAAAATGAAGGAAGCTGCAGGAAGGTTATGGAAGGGTTGAGATGTAGTGAATAGGAGGTTACCTATAAGTACTGTTCTGGAGAACGTAGTCAAGAAAAAGAAAATGTCCTGCCTGCCTTGACTTAGCAGGAAATACTAGCAAGATAATTAATAGAGGCAAGAGAGGGGTACAGATGAAGCAGAAACAAAGACAAATGGTACGACAATGAGAAACACAAAAAGAGAGAGAAAATATTTGAGAATTGACCAACTCAGAAAACAGAGACAAATGAGAGTGAAAGGGCAGAGAACCCACACATCGCTAATTTAGAGTGAACATTGAATATGCAACTATATAAAAAAGTATAGGAAAATAAGACAAGAAGGTAACCTGAGTCCATATCTGTCACCAGCTAGTATTCAGCGGCTCAAGTAATTGAGTGATGACATATGCTGGATTTGTAAATCTGAGAAAGGAAACTGTTGGACCTGAAGTCCTTGGGGTGGTTTTACCCCAGCTTTTTGCCTTTCAGCCTCCTGTTTTTTTTGTTGAGTTTGTTTTTTTGCTCGCTTAAGGATTATGCACTTTACCACTGCTAACCAGTGCTAAAGTGTGTGTGCTCTTTCCTTTAAACATGGTAACAAATGCTTACACCAAAATAGCATATTTAATTTCTTGTTAGTCCCTGGTAAAGTTGTACTACCTGTGCCTAAGCCCTGTAAATTAAATGTTACTAGTGGGCCTGCAGCACTCTTTTGCCACCCACTTAAGTAGTCCTTTAAACCTGTCTCATGCCTACGATTGCAGCCTGTGTATGCAGTCCTAAACTGTCATTTCAACCTGATCAGATAAACATCTTGCCCAAACCTCCTGTTATTACAAATACCTCACCCCTATGGTAGACTCTAAGCAGCATAAATGGCAGAGTGGAGTGTATTTGAAAGGTTGGGCATGTACTTTTAAGCTTACCTGTCTTGGTAGTGAAAAACTCACTACTGTGAGACCCACCTCTCCCACACAATAACAATGGGCTCTCTTATTACATTTGACAAGTGGTAACTTTAAATTGGGAGCAGATAGGAAGGTCTAGTTTGGTGTCTAAAGGATTGTAATTTAATGGTAAAGTTGGATTTTAAGTCACAATTCTGCAGTAAGAAATGCTGTAGAAACTACAGCTTGATTGACAGCAGCTGGAACTAAAGATTCTAACAAGCAAACCGGAAGTGGATGGATGTGCAGCAGTTTTCTGTGACAGACGCCTGTCCGTGGACGGCACGTCGCCACCCCACGAATTGAGCAGTTCATTCGCAGCTCACCAGTGACTAGGCTTCAACGATAGCCTAATTAACGTGGAACCCAGGAAGCAGGAAGGCGGAAGGGCGGCCCCTCAGCGGTTTCTGGCAGTTCTGGTTCCGGGTCAAACAGCGGAACCAGCGCGCCGGAGCGGAGCAAGGAGCGCGGGGCACAGAGCGGAGCAGCCCGGTGAGCTCCCAGTGCTCCTACCCCCTTAGCACAGGCAGCAGGACCTGTCAACAGCTCCTGACAGCTCGCCTGACACCCGAGCCGCCGCCGGTGCCCCGCAGCACCCTGACAGCGCAGGAGCACACAGAGGGCAGATTCCCCCCCCCTCTGCTGACCCCCGCGGAAGCGGCACGATCACGGGTGCGGCTTGCGGGGGGGGGCTTAGGGGCTACAAACATCATTTTTTTTTTTTTTTTATTACAAACTTTTTTGGTGGCAAGAAAGGAGGGCCCCTTCAAGGACGACACCAGGCTTCAGGGACATCAGCTACCGGCCCTCTGCTCCAGGTGCTGCCCGCGACGTGACCCCCAGCAAGAGGCAAGTGAGCGGTGAGCAACAGAGGTCAAAGGGGCAAAGGGGCTAAGGGGGGGCAAGGAGGGCAACAGGGCGGGGGGGACCGTGCCAGGGTCTGGTACTGGTTCCCCGCCAGGGTGTGCAGCACCCCTAACCCTGACCCACCCCGGTACTCCCACCAGGCAGCTCGTGGCCTCACCCCCCCTTGCCCTGCTCCCCCTCCCGCCCTTGCACCTGGCACCTTGCCCAAGGCAGCCAGGGCCAGGAGCGGAAGGGACCAACACGGTCCAACAAGGACTGGCATGGTCCAGCAACTCCGAACTTTCTGCACCTACCCAGGACTCAGGCCCTCAAAAGCTCCAAATTCCACCAAGGGTGATCGCACACTTAGAACTTAACATCCGTTAAAGTTTCTTTTTGGAGGACGGCATCCTTAACTGCCTCAAAACAATAAAAAGGCACAAAAAGGCTCAACAAGGCCCTTCTCCCTCACTCCAACAGCCCGCCCAAAATCACCGCGCTCTAAGGCAGCAAAACCTACCGATCATGAGACCAGGCAAAGCACGAGGCAGTACTACCAACCGTCCAGCAAAGCAAGGAAAGAGAAAAAGGAAAGGAGACCTGGCTCTGGATGAAGCAACCCCAAAAAGGAGAGCAAGCAGCAAACAGGATCTCCCCATCTAACGAAGGGCACACACGGGGGAAGCAACCAAAATTCCAGCATGGAAGAAACGATCTGGAGAGAACCCGGTTTTTTGGAAGGAGGCGACCCCGCCGGAGGGGGTTCCAGAGCCCGTAGTCTCTCCCAAGCATCACAAGATAACCAACTATTTCACTACTACTGGTACCAACGCCACTAGAAAAAGGATCGACTCCCTGGCTCCAACCCAAACAAGTTTTGGGGAAATAACCTCTCCCAGCCAAGTCCGGCAACAGCAAGGAAGCAGTGAAAAGAAACTCAGAATGAATTCACCCCCTATCACCAACAGTAGCGATCAGGAAAAATCACCCCACGAAAGTAGACGCATCAAATATAATCCAGGACAATTCGGTACTAGCAACTCCCACACCAGGAACCGTTTTCAATCCCAGGCAAGACTTAACTCTATGTAATAAATCCCTAGACGCCACTAAGTACCAATGGACATCTAGTCCAGCGAAACTACCTATCCTGGACTCAGAACTGGTAGCAATCGCAGAACATTTAGAACAAGAATCTCAGGAAGGTGGCCCATTCTTTCAAAGTCCAAAACTTCACTCATTTCCAACGTACAACGGTGAAAAAGAAGAACAGGACCTCTGGGGTATAGAACAGGACTTCATAAACGGACCAGCAAAAGCAGAAACAGTGACAGCCACACTTAAAGTCCCCCATAAAACAACAATAAACAAAGTACTATCAAGTGGTAACCAAGAGCCCGAATTAAAATCACAAGCCCCAGGGGCAGTCAGGTCAGAAGAAATGTGGGCTGCAATCCTAAATTCAATGCAAGCAATGGTCATGGCGCTGCAATTTCATTCAAATAAAATGGACATTCAAGTTGACTTGTTAAACACCCTGGCAGTATTTGTCTCCGGGATTGACAGTAAGTTGGAAAAATTAAACGCACTGATAACAAGGGCGCAAGTCAATCACTCTAATGACTATACAATCTGTTCCTGTAAAGAGGTAGTAGAAAAGATATCTCAACTGCTGCAAAACTTAGAGGGAATACTTCAAGAAATCCGCTCCACCCGGAAGGATGAACAAACATGTACTAAACCACTCGCCACCATGCTAAAATCCACTCCGAGGGAGCAGAAACAAAAAGAGCAGAAGCCACTTTCCTCTCTGGCGCCCGCTTCATCAGCTTTAAGTGAGGAGAGAAAATTGGCTGACAGCCGCCAACTAGCAAGTGCTCGTATGGAACCCATGGTGAATCATCCTCCGCTACAGTCCATCAATAATCCTAGAAACCCTGAGTTTCCCACAACCCGGACCCTCTCAAAAAGAGAACGAAAGCGGGCAAGGAAGGGAAGGAAGTCCACCCAACTTCATCAACTCAACTCGTTAAAGGATCCACCTAAAGACCAGGCGACGTCAAATGGAGGGTACAATAGAGACATTGTTACCCACATAAGTACAAGCGCTAACACAATAGTAGATGGGATAACACTCCCCACCTCAGCAGACATTACCCACTCAACAAAGTCCCCCATGAGACCACCTGAAGCAATTGACACTGTAACGAACTTAAGACCTAGCCCCACAAGGGGCCAGCAGAGCACAAAATTAAAACCAATTACGCCTGCGCTGCCCCCCAACTAACACTGGTCAATGTGGGCAGCAAGTCTGCAATTAGTCAGAGGGAAGATGGCTATAAGGATCAAGACCGGCACATAGAGCAAAATCAGTCACCTATAACAGACACGAATACCCTCCAGTTACTCTGGATTCCTGAATGCACCTCCGGGTCCCCCACAGATGTTCTTAATCGCTCTTCTATCTTAAGAATCATAAAAGCCTTACCGGATCTTCAGTTTGTAGCCTCGGAGGACCTCGCAGCTATAAAATGTATTCAAGCAAGAGGCAACCAACACACAGATCCAACACTCACCATCTTCTCGGCCCCAGATATCCTAAAGCGGATCATGAAAAGAAAGGACTTATTGAAAGCCTGGGGCATTGAGGTAACCACCTACAAAGGAGACCGCTATCCAACTCCGTTACTAGCCTCACAATACTTGGGAACTCCCAAAGGCACATGGTCGGTTCTGAAAGGAGTACATCAGGCCAGTAGACCCATCGAAGAAAGGTGCAGTGAGGAGAATCCACCTACGCACCCGCTGACAGTCCAAGTATGGAGAGAGGAAGGGAGGGAAAGAGTGGTCTTGGGTCAACAAAAGTATCCAGAAAGGGAATGGGTAGCGATGGTTTTACCCCCAAGACCGATGGGCAACAATTGAATTGGTAAGGATCAACCCGCACACAGCATTTTATCCATTTGCTCCTGGAACATCGGTGGCCTACGGTCAAAACTGGAGGATCCTGCAGTAATACATTTTTTCAGCACCTTCGACATCTTACTCATACAGGAATCCTGGGCAATGGAATCAATACCGATAATCGGATTCATGGAATATCTTAACCCAGCAACGAAAACAAATAGGCCCGGTAGGCCAAAGGGAGGCCTTGCCATTTACGTTAACACCAGCCTTTTGGTAAAACATCTCTGAGCATAAGGAGGAAGACCAACCTTTCCAATTTCTCCAGCTAGACAATTGGGGGAAAAACACACAGGAGCCATTGATTCTGGTCAACACATACATCAATCCTAAAAATAAAAAAATCGAAGCAAACAAATTTTTAACTCAACTATTAAGGATAAAATGTACAGTAAAATCAGCATTCTGGTTAATATCGGGCAATTTCAATCTCGGCTTATTCCACATCCCCAGTGAGGACCACATCCAAACAGTGGCAAGAATGCCCAGCCAAACCCTCCCAAAAAAACTCAGGAAAGACAAAATAGGGGAGAGTTTCATACGCACCTGTGAATTAGTAGGCCTCTTCGCACCAAACGGACAGAAGTGCCTCGATATCCCCCCGGCATGGACAAGATTCTCTGGGAAATCGGTCTCCTAGCTAGACTACACTTTGGTGTCTCCTGCTTTATAGAAGTTAGTAAACACCTTTACCATCATGGACCGCACGGAAAGCGACCATAAGCCACAGGTATTTAGGATCTTACGTAACACAAGAAAGGGAGCGCAATTGAATCACCGCCAAAGTTCACTTTTACCCTTGCCAGTGCGCAAAAGGAAAGCAGCTGTAGGGAAACTACTAAGGTCACTGCGTAAATGCCCAGATAATGTATCAATATTAACCTCCCTGAGAGAGCAAAGTAAATTGTATAAAAGGGATCTATGGACCTTTAAAAAAAGGCCAACAGGAGGTCTTGTGGGCCAAACTACATTTTGCGACCAAAACATCTGATTTCAAAAGATTTTGGAAAATCATCAATACAATAGTCAATGGTGCAAAAGCAGGCAATAATGCAAACATAACAGAGGAAGTATGGGTATCCCATTTAAAGTCCCATCTAAAAGAACTGATCATCAAAGAAGGCCCTCAAATTCAGTCGAATATGATTAGCTGGGATCCCAACATCCCGGAACCTTTAAAATTTACGGCACCAGAACTATTAAAAATCATTGGAAAGTCACGAATGGACTGCGCCCCTGGCCCCACTTGCCTACCGCAAGCACTATTTAAACAACAAACGGAAAGATGGGCCAAATTCCTGGCAGCAATGTTTAATGACGAAATCACAACAGGCAACGTCCCGGCATCCTGGAAAGGCTCAATAATCCACCCCATATATAATGGTGGGAGCGTGCTCTCCCCAAGCAACTTCAGACTAATCGCTCTTTTAGACGTTAACCTCAAGTACTTTTCCTGCTGTGTGCTAAAACACCTAGAAGCCTGGATTACAGATAACAATATTCTACCCTTTAATCAAACCGGGTTCACCAAGCACCAAGGAACATTAACAAATCTTATGGGGCTAGGCTTGAGCATAAACAAAGCAAAAGCAAAGGGAACTCCAACCTATTTATGTTTTGTTGACTTTAAAGCTGCTTTTGACCGTGTCTCCCACGGCAAATTGTGGGCCAAATTACTACAGTGGGGGCTGCCACATTCTATTTTAAATGCCCTCAAAATGATATACTCTGATACTTGGGTGAAGGTTAAATTGGGAGAAGGCTCTCACCTATCCAGGGCAGTCAAAACAACAGTTGGGGTGAAGAAAGGCTGTGTATTGGCCCCAACACTCTTCAACCTGTACATAGCAGATCTCCCCACCAAGTTAAATGGTCACTCATCCCACTCTCCCTCAATGGGCGGTCAACAAGTATCCAACCTACTATATGCAGATGACCTACTACTGATCAGTAATACCAGAATTGGCATGCAGAAATTGTTAAAGGCATTAGAAGAATACTCAGGTTCCAATGATTTAGAAATTAATCTTAAAAAATCAAAAATGATTACCTTAAACCGCACGCCACCCACCCAAGGTAAATGGCATATGAATGGGAAAACCCTAGAGGAAGTAACATCATACAGATACCTAGGATTGGTGGTGGATGCTAGAGGTAATTACACGGCACAAAAAGAAGCAATAAAAAACAAGACGCAGGCCCTTACTTACGCCTTTTGCAAGCTAGCAAATTCAATCTGTGGTCATGCTCTGAACCCATTAACAGCTGTAATGAGAGCGAAGCTACTTCCAACTATCACCTATGGCACCGAAATAATGAGGGGGACCGAAGTAGGTCTTCTGGATAAGCTTCTGATAAAAACCTATAAGCGCGTTTTTCGGCTACCTGGGCGTGCATCGCCAGCCCAGGTCAGACTGGAATTCATGCTGGTCAAACAGTCGTTAGCCCGACCGGCGGCATACATTAAATGCTGCTACAAATTAAGCCTCACTTCAAAAGGGTCTTTTGGCCAATCTAGTCTGGCAGGAAATTATTCTAGAAAGAGGGAACTCCAACTACATAAGATATCTAGAAGAAAGTAAGAGTCTTTTGAACTTAGATGAGGTATGGAACAGGTCTCTACCCATCCCCATTTTCAATAAAGCAGTGAATAAAGCGAGTAAATTACAGAGCTTGCTAGAAGATAAGATCTCATTGACCAAAAGGGAGCATAGTTGGTTGATCCTTAACTCCTACAAAACATTTAAAGAATCACCACTTATGGCTGGCTCCTACTCACGGAAAATCAAGCAATCCTTTCTCAGACTTAGGCTGGGTGAAGTCCCTACTTTAGACCTCATGCCAAAATGGAAGAAGGAGCGGCAAGTAGACTCCCAGGAGTGCCGTCTCTGTCATCTAGCAGATGAAAACTTTATGCATGTGGTTTGCATTTCTCCAGCCTTGGCGGCCGAAAGGAGACTCTTGCTGAAAAAATAATTTAATGGTTTAAAAATTAGATCCTGCAGACAAGCACTAATCGCAGCTTTTAACCCTCGAAACACAATATTGAACATTAGGCTGGTTCAATTTTTTTAAATTTTCACTCGTAAAACCACAGCCTCTCGAAATAACCAAGACAGAGGGAGGGCGGAAACGATAGCGAAATCCCTATAACCCACTTTGAACATCTTAAAGAAGGGAAGGCTCCTAGGTAGTCCACAGGGTTGCTTAGCTCGTGTCGTAATAAAGTCCGGTATCAACAATCAGACTTAAGGAGGGGCAAATAAAATTGATAGAAGGCCTCTTCCCACTTTGTCCTATTTTTACCAATGCTTCATTGGTCTGCTACTGTTCTCCTTAAATTTCTTTGTGGAAGGACATTTCATATAGCTTTTCATTTTAAACATAGGATATTATTTGGCGTTGTATTTATCTTCCCACAATAAGATTGTTCTGTTGCCCCATTATTATTACCTATAGTACTAGTATGTTCTTTTCTTAAAATCTTTATGTGGAAGAAAAACCCACTAACCATTTCACCCTAAGCTAAAGAACTGTATTTGCCTTCTTGCACTAAAATGTTTCTGTTAAATGTTTATGTGGAAGGAAAGTTTTATGGTTTTAATTAACTAAAAACTTGTGTTTTACTTACTAAAAAAAAAAGTCACAATTCTGAGAATGCCACTTTTAGGAAGTTGGTATTTTCTTGTCCTAACCATTTAGTGCCTGCAGTCTGCATCCTGGGGCACATGACTAGGTGTACCTGGCTTTTGGTCTTTGTGTATTGCTCTCTGACAAGGAAACAAAGGAGCCTAGGTGTTGGCAGGATGGGCAATCTCTGACTTGATAAAGGGGGGGAGTTCTCATCTACCTCACTTACACATCACAAAGGCCCTGCCTGGGCACACTCATAAAGGGTTTGACACTAGTGTATTGGTGATGCCAGACAAGCTGGGAATAAGGCAGAGAGGCAAGAAATTCTAAGCACCTCTAGGGGTGCAAACTCCCAGAACATTATCTACTTCAAACTGGGCACTAGGTATAAATAATGGACCCTCAGACCCAACTCTTCAGTACACCTCTGGACCTGTGAAAGACTTAGAAGGACCACTATACTGCTCTGCAAGAAGGACTGCTACTCTGCTGCCCTACTGCCTGAGTGAAGGACTAAACCTGCATCTTAAACCCACCACAGCCAGAATGACTCTAAGGGGTGCTTGGTTGGCCTCCTGAACACAGCTTTGGGGACAGAAAAGGTTCCAACCACTTTGAACCCAGCACCTGCATTCTGTCTGCTACGAGTCCTACCACCAAAGTTGTGCCACCCCAATCCTGAACCCTTGGAACTGGGCCTGAAGTTGCTCTGTTAATGTACCGGTGGTCCTATGAAGCATAACTGACACAGCATGACGCATTTCTTCACAGTTGCAATGGAACCGCTGCAGTGCATAGCATCCTCGACATCTGACCTCACATCACATCAGAGCTTCAATCAATCAATCAATCAAAAAAATTTGTAGAGCTCAGAGCTTGAAGTCTCCTCACAAGCCCCTCATATATGACCTCCTTGATGGTGATGTAGGACTCTTTATTGCAACCCGCCGCTTCTTGGTACTGCTGATGCATGATGCAGGCCATCGCACTGTAAGCCCTTCTGCGATGGCATCTGCAATGATGACGCTGGACTCCACATCACAGCCCTGCAACACCATGGAACCTTGGCTGTGTGACTTATTCTCAATGCTGGATCTCGCAACACTACATAAACCAGGATTGAAGGTACTTTTGTTCAGGTAACCTAATTTGGTCCCGAAGGTGGCCCACACTCCATCTAAGTCAGCCTGAATTTGTGACTTTGTCCTGGTCCACCACAACCAGATAAACACAGTTACCACTTTGTGTTGTTAAGCACTGTTTTAAAAAAATCTTTAAAATTGCATATCTCCAGTTTAACTAATTAGAATGTGGTTGTTTTGTTCACAAACAATTTATTACATTTTACTCTATTTTTCTAGGTTGGTGTGGGATTTTTCTTGTGTTGTTTTTTCACTTTATTACTATTTTAAGTGCTACATAAATACCCTACACATTGCCTTTAAGTTAAGTCTGACTGCTTTTGTGAAAAGCTACCAGAGAGTTAAGCAGAGGATAATTTGGAGTTTGCTTGTGACTTCACCCTGACAGAAATTATAGTAGCTGTTTGTGTAGGGTTTCATCCCCCATATAATTCAAATTAAAAAGACCTTGTACATCATTAATACTCAAAGGATAATTAATAATTAATAATTAAGGCAGCTGTAATTGTTTCAAGGTTTGAAGACTGATATAAGAATATGAGTATTATTGATGCACAAAGCCATTTTTATTTTAATTATATGCACCGAAATAACAATTATGAATGTGATGGTTAAATGCAATTAAGTAGGCCAACATGGATTTAATCAGCAATACTGGACATTGGGCTAGATTGCAGTGAAAGTACGAAATATACCAACATGTCCAGTGCATTATGGGATATGTATGATACTATTACTGAGTTACATGACATTTGAGTTTAGAAGCACCTGAACTTGATCATTTTAAACCTTTTCCTGTGATCAAGGCACATTCGCTGAACTACGTTAGGACTTCACTTGCGCAGGCTGCCTGTTACTATGAATAAATGTCTAGGGTTATTCTGAACTTGGGCTTCAACATTTCTTTTCATTGTGATAAATATATATATATATATATATATATATATATATATACTGTATGTGTGTGTGTGTGTTAGAAATGGGGTTTCTGGTGGGCTACGGTATGTACCTAAGCCAGGCAGAACCCACCATTCTAGTCAGGGCGGGGGAGTTACACACCCACAATAACCCCTTCTCACCCCCTTTGTAGCTTGGCATGAGCAGTCAGTCTTGTCCCAGAGATCATGTGTAACGCATTTGCACAACATACAAAACACATGAGACACAATAACTACACCACAAAGGAAAAACAACAATAAGTTATCTAAAAATAAACTGTGATGCATAAAACATAATTCGAGCCAACGCAACATGTATCAGTAATACCCTGCTACACAAGCAGTTGTCAGAGCAGAGCAGTCAGGCCTAACCCGAGGCAATGTGTAAAGCGTTTCCACAACACACACAACACACACAACACATGTGACGCAATCAATACACCACAAAGGGACACAACACCAAGTTATGTAAAAATAAACTGTATTGTACCCAACATCATTAGACCAAACACAACATGTCAGTAATACCCTGCTACTCAAGCAGTTGTCAGAACATTAGATAATACTGTTACTCTGCAGAGATCAACAGTAATCAAATATAACACACAGGTTACTCATTATTCTGCAATGTAAGCAGTAATCAGGAAAACATTACTAAACCAATACACTTATCATGGTATCACCATAAATGCCCATAAGAGGAACATCAGAAAGCATATGGCAAATTATGAGAACATAGTAGCATACAATGCCAATAATGCCCATAGAAAGAAACATTCATAACCACATGGCAGGAACAATATATCAGCAGGGAGGGCCCGACTCCGTCATAGGGTGCATGAGGGAAAACATCCATGCTTCGATACTGGCCCCCCGGGATGATAGCGCTTCTCCCACACACCCTGGTGGGGCACTTGTGGTTTCCCTCTAGCCTGCCGGGAGGCCTCCCTGGGTCACCCGTGCCAGGCCCCACACTGGCCAAGGTAAAGGCAGCCCCAAATCAGGGGAACTAGGGATCCTCAATGAGCCCAGCACTCCCCCCGGCCGGTAGAAGTCCTCCCGGCCGGTAGAACTCCTCACATCATCTACCCGACTAGGGGGTTCTCTGATCCGTTGGGGTGGCGGAAGGCCTCCAAATGGCACTCCGCTCCTCCTGGAGTGTTAGTGGAGCCCTCGGGGCTCCAAGGGGGATCAGCCATGCTCTTGGCCAGAGGGGGAATCCTCTGTCAGCGGATACTCCAGACGGGGAGGGATGTGCCGACTGTGTGGTACAGGCAGCGGAGATGAGCCTACCCAGAAGGAAGGGTCCACCGGTGCCCCAGAGGTGCTCTTTATTGCGAGCGTCACCTCGGGGATGGGTAGGAGTGCCGCTGCTCTGATCTTCACCTTCTCGTGCCCCCAGGGCAGTGGTCAATGCATGTTTTAGATGCACTCAGGGAAGCGGGCTGCTGCGGTGATTCTTTACTCAGCAGTGGCCACAACAAAAGTGCTCCCCAGGCGCTTTTGCAAGGGGAAGACCAGGCACTTCTACAGGTGCTTTGGGACATGAAGAAAAGTGCTCCCCAGGCACCTGCAGCCAAGAAAGAGAAGCGCTCTCCAGGTGCTTAAAGGTAATAAAGAGAAATGCTCCTCAGGCCCTCTGTAATCAGGGCACAGTGCTTCTTTGCACTGAAGAGCAAAGAGATGCATGGGGCAGGGGCCACAGCACGCAGCCCTGGGGAGACACAAGGTGGAGGACAGAGTGGTAGAGTCCAGCAACAGGCCAGCACAAAGTGGATGCAGTCACTGGCAGTTCATCCAAGAGACACAGCAGGTCACAGGTCAGCACAGCAGCAGCAGTCCATGGCGGTTCCTGGTGAGTCCTTCCAGCAGCATTCTGTGTCCAGTTCCAAGTATGTTTCTTGTGTGTTTTAATGAGGAAAAAACCCCTGTACTTATAGTCAGTTTTGCAAGCATTTTCAATGAGGGAAGAGGTGGCTTCAACCAGTTACAACTGGTTCTGGGAATGTCCCCTCTCTCATCCAGCATAGGCTCCAAACATCAGTTGGGGTAAACATGCCCTTTGTGTGAGGCCAGGGTACAGCCTTTTCAGATGTAAGTGTGCCCACCTTCCCTTCTCTCAGCCCAGGAAGACCATCCAATATATAGATGTCACTCTGCCCAGACGTGAATTGGAGTCAAGCTGCAAAACACCAGAGCCATAAGCACAGAGAAATGCTCCCTTTCTAGAAGTGGCATTTCTATAATGATAATAAAAAATACACCTACAACAGTAAGCTGCATTTCTCACTGCCATTACAACCATACCAAACATGCCTACTCTGCCCCTCAAAAATTAGACAATACCCCCTAGACAAAAGGCAGGGCAGTTCCAATGCAATCCTATAAGAAGGCAGCACTCACAGCAGTGAGAAACCAAATAGGCTGCTTGCCACTACCAGAGCAGGCCACGCTACTAGGCACATGTCCTGCCTATTACATACATAGCACCCTGCCCATACAGCTAGCTAGGGCCTACCTTAGGGGTGACGTACGTGTAGTAAAAGGGGAGTTCTGGGCCTGGCAAGTAGAATTAGATACAAGATCCCTGTGGCAGCAAACTGCACATGCAGGTCCTGCGCTAGGAGGCCTGAGACAGGTTTGAAAGGCTACTTCTGTGGGTGGTGCAAGCAGTGCTGCAGGCCAACTAGTAGCATTTAATTTACAGGCCCTGGGTATAGGGATACCACTGTACAAGGGACTTACAGGTAAATTAAATGTGCGAATCAGGTATAAACCAATCATACCAAGTTTACAAGGGAGAGCACATGCACTTTAGCACTGATTAGCAGTGATAAAGTGACCAGAGTCATAACGTCAGCCAAAAAGGGTCAGAAAAATTAGGAGGAAAAGGCAAAAAGTTTGGGGAATGACTCTGTAGAAAGGGCCAGCTCCTGTTGTGTAGCCATTTTAGTTATAGCTCCATGCACGTTATTTTAGGCACACTAGGCCTGCCGCTGTACACATTAACCTAGATATATTTAATTCATCTTTGTTTATTATTTTAACCATAGCCACATTTGATGTCTTGTTTTATTTCTCTCTATCTCGCTGTTCTTTGCCTAGGTCAGCACTGCTTTCTTAAACAAGACATTTCATTCACTCTGTGCTTCTCTCAAGGCTGCAGTAAGATAGTTTGCTGGTAAATGTGGTAACACTTTGTCTCTGGTATTCATAGAAACATACACATCCTTACATAGGGACATTTTCTCAGAACATCAGCTGTTTTATTATAAAAACACTTTCCAGCCAGATGACCATGACTGTATGGTAATTGCTGAACGCTTCGCTACAGCTGCTTATGCAGACTTCAGACCTCTTGCTCAGGTATGAGGGATGATGTCTTCCCAGGGCAACCTGAAGGGCAGAACTAATGCTTAACATGCTGTGCTCTAATATAGCCTAGGTAGGAATTAGTCTATTGACAATATGGTAGCGTCATTGCTATGCTTCACTCTCCTTGTCACAATTTAAATTCTGTCATGCTTTATCGTCCTGGTTATTGCAGTACCTGATTTATTATCTAAGATGCAGTTGCTTCATTAAAACCTTATTGAAACTTATACTGCCTCTGTTTGTCCTTGTATACGTGAGACTAGTGTAACTGAGAGAAATGGATGTGATCTGAGTGACCACGATTTCCCAGAGGAGTCAATTGTGTCATGCGCTTGGCTGCCCAATTATCCCTGCTCTTGGGTAGAGATGAGGCACTCCTAGTTAGCCGGAGCAAAATCCGGATTAGGACGACAGGTATCACTTGTAGTGGGTTCAGACTCAGTCCCCCACACCGCAGGTGATTCTGCCGCTCAACTCCAGTAGTCTCATTAGAATAATGGGAGCCTAGGCGACAACAGGCTCCTAAACCAGTCCCTTCAAGACCCCTCTTCACGTATCAGTAGAAACCAACATAGGTGCAGTGCGTCTGCACCGCTATTCTAGGATAGATGGTAATGCTCTGAAGCTACAGAAATGGCAGGTTCGAGGCCTCTGATGAGCACCCATTTCAACCAAGGAGCTCCGATGCTCCTATCTCTACCAACATGGTATTCTGCTTAGTCGCAGGGATGGCCTCCATCGAGTTGTCTATCCCATGGGTGATCGGGCCAGAAAGATGCCCCGAATGATGTGCACCCACACTCTCCTCATGTTGAGAAGACCTCTCTGGCTTCCCCGTGCCGGGCACAGCACATGACAGCTGCAACCTTGTTATATATGTAACCTAGTGGCAGTTGCCACTACGTAGTCATAGTTAGGACTATGTTCCCATAGAAAAAGTGTTTTTTGACTTGCCTATATCTTTGTCACCGTTTGACGAATCTTCACAAAAGTTTCCAAAAATAAGTGTGCTCCTGATTCTTGTTGTGCATGGGAAGTTTTGGGGTGATCCATCCAGCTGTGGAAGAGTAAAGGGGGGGTGTCCCTAAATGTGTTTTCTCCATGTTAATTTCCATGGGGATTTTGAACACGACTACAGCCCGAACCGCAGGACGAATTTAAACCCAATATGGCAGAAAGCGAGCTCTTGGTCCAGAAAGCACCCTTTATGTGATTTGTTGCAAAACCTTTCAGTGGTTTTCTAGCTATTAAATGAAAACCAAATGTGTATATGAAGGGACGATAATCCATCACAACTCCTACGCTGAGTGTCGCAGATCCATGTGCCAAGGGAAGTAAGGTGATTGGGTGGCTACAAACTGTGTAGAATGTTGTGCCCGCCATTGTAAAAACTGGGACACGGTCCTGGAGGATGATAATAGAAGGTAAAAACTATAGACGGGGTCAGAGTAGAGGGACCCTGACCCCATGGGGCTATCTGTCCTCAGGGCAGCCCTCTTGTAACGCAGCGACTGCATTGCGAATCTTGCTGAAACAAAAAAGAATATATACATTTACACACTGGCTCACACACTAATGCACTCACTCACAGACCCACTCAGACACTCACGTACATACTGACAGACCCACTTAGAGACTAACACAGCCACTGAGAGACCCACTCAGACACTCACACATCCACTCACAGACTCCCTCAGTCTCTCACACAGACACTCACTGACCCACTCAGACTCTTACGCACCCACTTACAGACCCATACAGAACCTCACATACCCACTCACACACCCACTCAGTGACTCATGCACCAATTCGCAGACCCACTCAGACTCTCACACACCTACTCACAGACCCACTCATATAAACACAAACCCACTTAGACACTCACACACCCACTCACAGACACTCATACACTCACTCACCCACCCACTCAGACACTCACAGATGCACTCAGACATTTACACATCCACTCACAGACCCATACATAAACTTGTATACCCATTCACAGACCCACTCAGTGACTAATGAACCCACTCACAGACCTACACAATTACACACCCACTCACGGACCCACTCAGTGACTAATGCACCCACTCACAGATCCTGTCAGACTCTCACATACCCACTCACAGACCCACACATAAACTCATGCACCCATTCACAGATCCACTCAGTGACTTATGCACCCACTCACAGACCCACAGACACTCACACACTCATTCACAGACCCACTCAGACAAACACACACCCACTGAGACACCCACCCAGACACTCAGACACCCACTCACAGTCCCACAAAGATACTCATACACCCACTCAGACACTCATTAACCCACAGATACTCATTCACCCACTCAGACACACACACACACTCACAGTCCCACATATATATTTGTACACACATTCACAGACCCACTCAGTGACTCATGCACCCACCCACAGACCCACTCAGCCACTCACACATCCAGTCACAGACCCACTCAGACACTCACACAAACACACACTGAGAGACCCACTCAGACACTCACACACCCACTCACAGACCCACTCAGACACTCATGTACCCACTCAAAGACACACATGGTCACTCATGCACCCACTCACAGACCCACTGAGACACTCACACACCCACTCAGAGTCCCACTCAGACACTTACACATGCACTCACAGAGCCACTCAGACACTCAGATAGCCACTCACAGGCCCACTCAGACTTTTACACACCCACTCACAGACCCACACAGACACTCACACACCCACTCACAGATCCACGCAGCGATTCATGCACCCACTGAAAGACCCACTCAGATACTCACATACCCAGTCTCAGACTTCCTGAGACTCTCACACACTCACTCACAGACCCAGTCAAACATTCATACTCCCACTCATAGACCCACTCAGTGACTCACGCATCCACTCACAGAACCGATTAGACAGTGACACAGGTATTCAGAAAGGTATTGGGACATGTACAGAGTGAATCAGACATAATAAGTTTGGTGTTGTGCACTGGTTTGCAAATCCATGACGGAGTCACCAGTCCAAAATGTTTGTTAAAATTAACTAGTGTTTGAGAAATAGAGTGGCTGGGAGAAGAGCCTTTCTGTTAATTGTGTGTTTATGATTACTACATATAAGAACAGATGCAGAGTTTCAAGTTGCTCAGAAATACCCTGTGCCTTCGTCGATAAAGTGAGCACCATCTCTTCTATATATTCCATCCATGCCAAAGTGAAAGTTATTATTGTGAATAGAGCCCATGTTATGGTCTCTGGGGAATGCTGAAACAGTTTTATTATTAACATTTTTCCTAGCTTTGTCTATCTGTGGACAGAATTCAGTTGACCATTTCCATTTCTGTCTCTGGCATATGTTAGAGAACACCAATGTAGTATGAGGGAACGGTTTCATTAATTGAACAAAGGTATCCTTCATTAGGATTTCCAGTCCTATCCCAGTCAGTGTGCCCAGGGCAATACCACCACATTGTACAATCATGAGATCTGGATGTTGGTAATCCATAATGCTTTCAACCAATGGAACCAATTGCTGCCCCTTTAACCCTCTCAGGCCAACTCAAGTAAATATCCACATTAGGTGAACCCAGGTCCCTGTCAGTGCTACTCTTTCCAGCGTACTCACTAGCTCAAAAACGTACCTATGATTTACAATCCACACTCTAACCATTTTGAAGGGAAGGAGCAGTGGCACATAGGCAGTTTTCAATATGTGAGGAGGTTAAAAGGGAGGACAGTACTTTGTTTAAAAAAAGGACACATTTCATTGGATGTTGTAAATTCATTGGTAGATAAAGAGTTAGTGATTTCAAACATTAAGTCACCAGATCTATGGTTGGCTCTGATTATTTCACAAACAAGTAATGCTATTTTGGATGTGCTTACATTCTGAAGCAGCCAACCACACCTGCTACAGAACTAATTGAAGCTAATATTCTGCTGACATAAAATGCGGTGAACTTTTTGAAACACTGGTACAGTGGAGGGTTCCGAAGGAGATTGCTATGGCAGCTGAGGTAAAAGACTGTAGGGGGAAGGGCAGTTAGTAAAGCTTAGCTTCAAATAAGAGTGGTTTTGGTACAGTAGCTAATGGTTAAAAAGTAATATTCCAATTACTATCATCATTATATGTTAAATGTACCTGAAAAATTACAGTAACACAATGGTAAATATATTATTTAACCCCCACCTGAATTCGCAACTCCATTGCGAGGTTACATGGGGAGGGGTGGTGCTGAGAACCACAATGAAGTCGCGACTCCAGCAGCAGACACTACCAAATTGGGCTTCTTTCTAAAACTACAAGAAAGGGTTAATAAACTCTAACCATTTAGACGTCGGATAAGAAAAATAAAATATGATACACAGTTTCTGATTTGTTAACGAGGACCGTATCATGGAGACCAAAGTTGAAAAGGTTGCCATTAATTACTCTTTTGGTGTTTCATGCTTATACAAAGAAAATAGTTAAAGTGATAATGTGAGAATAGTTTACCCATCAACAAAAGCCATTTAACAGGTATGTGAATTAGAGTGTATATTTACAACAAATGTGTATTCACATGTGTGTGTGTGTAGATGAGGGGATAAACGTGTATATGACATAGAGAAAAGTATAGTGTCTCAGATAGAGCAAGAGAGGTATTGATTCTTTCATTGACATGTGTAGTAAGGTATTTATTATTTTAGAAAATGAATAACACTAGTAGGTTTTAAACCATGCCGTTTGCAAGCTACAGCAGACTTTATATGCAGAGTTTCGCTTCCAGGTTGAGTTGGCATTTATAACCACTTTCCAAGACTTAGAGTGCATTTTTACGAGATTTAAGTTACGTTTAAGGTAGTCTTAATGTAGACTATAGGGAAGGTGCTATGTGCTTAGAAGGTAAGATATATACTTTAAAGTTGTAGTTTATCACTTCTCCACTTTCTGTTTCATATGGTGTATTATAGATTCAGTGTCACACCCTTTACTGTGAGTCACAAACCTATTCTCTAAAGCATTGTAGTACTGACCCACTCAGTCAAAAAGATATTTAGGAAATGATACATTTGAGAACATACCCACAGAGCAGTAATGTATCCAGTAGTGAGAGAGCCAGTTGTACATATAGAAACATACTTTAAATATTCACTAATATTGCCAGTAATTTATCCATAAGCTCACTTACATACATATATACAGACAAACAGAAAATGTAAGACAGTAATACAGGCAGTAAGCAACCTATACAGCCAGTTACATCATTATATAGAGATCAATAAATATACTAGGACAGTTAGTCATTTACCTTCATAACTTACACATGTACTGACAAAAACTATGTACACACCTATGTAATCACTTATATATTCACTAACATACTTTTTTACAGTACTGCATGCACTGAGACACCTAGGCCCATATTTATACTTTTTTAGCGATGCATTTGCGCCATATTTATAATGCAAAAGCAGCGCAAACTTACAAAACATAATAGTATTTTGTATGTTTGTGCCACTTTTGCATAAAAAAATGTCTCAAATGCAGCACTAAAAAAGTATAATTAAGGGCCACAGTGACATACTGGGACAGACCGATGCAGGGACTGAAACACCTACACACACTCTACTGCATATAGAAGCATACCTAGGCACACACCTATACATAACTGACACACCCAGACACATACTGATGCATACACTGACACAGCTAGGCAAACACTGGTGCATACACTAACACACTCAGTCACACACTGACCCACACTCTGAAACACTGAAATGCACACTGATATATACTAACATACTCACAAGCAGACATTGTTGGATAAACTGACACATCCAAGGAAAGACTCATGCATGCAGTACCACACCTAATAGCACAGTTATATATACACTGATACACCTAGTCGCATACTGATCCATACACTGATACACGGAGACACACACTTATGCATGCAATGACACACCCAGGCATGGGTGGGTGTATATGCTGACCCTCCCAGGCTCACACTAATGCATACACTAACGTACCCAGAGACAAACTGATGCTTCTGATAAGATACCCAGGTGCATACTGATCCATACAGTGACACACCCAAATACACACTGATGCAAACAGTGAAACACTGAGTCAGACACTGATGTGTATGGTAAGAGAGGCAGGCATACTCTACTTTAAACATGAAAAATGACAGATGTAGAATGCCAACAACATCGTGATGTGACTGTTTGTATTAACCGTAAATGATTACGTTATATAATTTGACAGGATAATGAACCACATAAAAACAGACATCTAATAAGATGAAAAAAACAGAAAGACGAAAGAAACTTAGGAAAGCATACTACTTTCAACAGAGAAACAAAAGGGGCAGCAGGTGGACAATGTGGTTAAAAAGAAAAGAGCTGCTGGTAAGAAAACCAAAAAAAGTCTTGAAGTTATACGTGGGAAACTGCAAAGTATGCAAAATCAAGTAAAAAAAAAAATAATTTAAATCGGCCAACAAAGGACAAAAATCACAACTGTAGATTTCCAGGCCATCGCTATTCGCCTCTTGGCTAACACCAGGGCCAGATCTAAGAATCTAGAGCCCACTTTACTTCTGGGTGGTCTTGAGAACAATTCCAGATGTCTGGGAAGGGGTTAATAAAATGACCTAACACAGTGTTCGGGGTGTCCACTACATTGTCCCAGAAGGGGCACAGAGCAGGGCAGCTCCAAGTCATGTGTACAAAGTCTGCATCCAAGGGCTTACACCTACGGCAGCTAGGTGGTTCCCCGCCATAAACCACCTGTGGACATAATTAAACTGCGTCTATTTCAGCCTCATGTTCCTGGAGACGTTTTTGGGTACGCCAGTATCTTGTGCCACTCTGAGTCTGTAATTTCCCTTTCCAGTATCTCTCATCACCACCGACTTAGCCTCAACAATGGTCTACACACCATCTCAGATAGTGATGTATAAAACCACATAACCAGGTCTCTCGTGGAGTCCAAGGACACTAATAATTGTGACACTGGGTGTATCACTGGCTTTTTGATCCCCCGCCCACAGGTCCCTGAAAGTAGGAATCAAAGGCTCATACTTGAGGAACTGCCCTGTGTGTAAATCGTAATTGGTCACCAGATCTTCTAGGGGGAGTATGGCACCCTGCTGGTAGCATTTACCCACTGTCACCAGTCCTGCATCTGTCCAGGCTGGCAACTGCCCAGCTCTGAACACGTGGATACCTCATCTGCCTTGCAGGTAAAATAATGTAGATCAGTTCAGGGCATAACAGTAATCTAAAGGTCACATTAATAGTTGCTCAGCTGCTGTCTCAGAAAGTATGTTGAAACAACAAAAGAAAGAACATAGAGCATGGGTGTTGCTAGCAAATAAAACATGTATCTATTAATATAAGATGAAATAATGTGAAGCCAGGTGGATAGTAAACTAAATGACCTGGAAATTTAGCTAGGAAGGAAATTAAAAACGACACATTTAAGTTCACACATTGTCAAGTCACTTGCCTTACAAAACGTTTAATATGAAGTATAAAACTATCTGCCCAGAACTACAAATATGCAAATATTGTTGAAATGAATTGCAAACTACTGTACGAAACATGACATAATGGAAAGATCTGCACTGGTGAATAGGAATGGAGAGAGTCGTTGGGCTCCTTAGATCAAAATAGAAGTATATTTAGAGTATTTTATGTAACCATGATAATTTATACACAGATACATTCATGCGAGATACACAAACTAATTTCTAACCACGATATATTTGTCAATTTGACCTCTCTGATATTACAAGAGTTTTTCTAAATCACTGAACCCGAGTATGCCTCAGATACTCTCATTAAAATGCTTTGAGGTTTTACGGACTTTATCCAATTGATGTGTCTTATTACAGAAGGATAAGAGTGGCTTTGATTTTCAGCTTTCAGTTCCTTCTTCAATTTAATTTTCTGAAAAGCATCAGACCTAGACGTAAACAGACAGTAACACAAGCAGAGGATGTGAACATGACCTTCCCTTCAATATTATAGGTTTAAAAATTATAATTTTCCAACAAACCCCAATGATGCTTGAAAATAAGTGTGCAACATTTGTGAAATAATAGGTTCTATGACGATGATATTGCGTGTAGGTTCAGAGAGATTTCACATCTATTTTTCTAAATACTTTGAAAACAATTTTATTGTGTGTGTACATGCACATCCTCAGACCAAACAACACAATACGTGTCATTTAGAGCAGCACTAATGTGTTTTTCGAGCATCCTCGGAAACTGATATCATAGATATTCAGATGAACTTGTGGCTGAGGTCCTGAGCTAATAATTCCTCCATCATGCAATATTCTGCATAAACCTATGTAACTTCTGCTCTCTTATTCAACATTTTGACATGTATATTTTTAAGTAATCAGATGGCAGAGTATCCTCAGTTTGCTACATAGTGTGAATGCTTGATGTGAGCAAGGATTTTGCAGAAGAACCTTTTTGTTATTCAAGAATTTAATTCCCCATAAAGATGTTTTCATTAACCTTTACTTATTGGGAATACATTAGCATCTCCTATATCAACTTGTTTCCAGGCCTCTTTAGTAGAAAAATCAGAGAGAGAAATAGGGACAGAGGTAAAGATACCTACATCGGTGAGCATTATAGATTTCTCTCCGTCGGATATCCATCCTGTTCCTCAAGTCCATTCCACTTCAAAGAAAAAAGCAAAGGACTCCTCAGGGCCATTTAAAATTAATTCCCTGCCGAAAGAAACTTTAGGTTTTTTTTTAATACCAGGCTTCAAATATAGGATCTTTCAGATACTCCAGAATTTTCCACAAATTCGATTGCCAATTTGCCAGGAGAATGTATTCATATATTAGTTGTCTTTAAAGCCCATCATGAAACTTTTGGAAAAATAAGTATTCAATTCTGATCATATGTTGGAAACTCTTTGTTTTTACTTTCTCTATCGCAAAACTATGTGGAAAACTACGTGGAATCATCTCAGATTAAGACACTGGTACTTAAATGAGCTTGGTCAATGCTAAGTGAGACAAGAAATAATCCCAAAATATCTATCAGAGGGAAACAATATGGCTACTCAAACTACAACACCTTTGCTTAATGTAGCAGAAAAAACAGGTAACAGCAATATGTATCCCTCTGCGATCTTTTTACTCAAGAACAAAAACATGTCACGAATGAATCTCTATCTCCTGAGTTATGCTTAAAGAACGAGCAGATTACTCCTTATCCGTTATTCAATAAAAAAAAAAAAAAATCAATAGTTGTCGGTCATTCTCAATCTGAAGAGCCCAAAGAATCTGTTAGAGGTCGGATGGAGTTGTCCCCCAGAAAATGTCTAAGAAACAAAGGCTGAAAAAGGAAAAAATAAAGAGGAGAATAACCAAAAAAGGAGACAGATAAGACTCGATGTGACAAAGGTGGCACTTGTTGTTCAGGTGGATGAAAGTTATCTTTCCGAATGTACATAAGTTACAATAGTCAGTGATCAATTTTCAAATAGTGACTCTGTAAGAACTGGAGAATCACCACTAATTACTTTACTACAAAGTGCACAGGGTCCACATACTTCTTGTTCCGATTTGAATACGTTGAAAGCTCAGTCCAAACAAATCCTCTACCAAATAGAACAAACAAAAGTTAGCAATGCTAGCAAGAAATGCCTTCTCTCAAATATTATAATGAAAAATGAGACCCACATTAAAGAAACACGTTTTGATTACAGACCTCCTGAATTTCTGTTTCCAATGGAAGAAGGGCCGTTTAATAGCTCTAAACTACTGGGTTTGCTGCACATGCCCACCCCCCCAACTCTGCAGAAATTAAAAGGATAGCTGTTTATGACAAATCAATCTGTTTAAAATTCGAATCGGATTCTGGTCCAATTCCATGACAGACATAATTCTGGGGACCTAAGAGATGAATGCTTCTTTTGGGAAAAAAAAAAGATTTGATGTGTTTCCTGCTGATTCTCTAATGAATCTCCATACAGCTGTCCCGAATGTCCATGATCAGATAAATACACTTGATCTGGAATCATATGTCCCAGAACATGATAACTCTCAGGTTCGTTCTCTTGCGCTTGAAAGTATGGGTTGTTCGGTAATTGTTCAGACTAACTAAAGGGTAGATGTATGAAAATAAAAGCTTCAATCACTGATGTCGAGAACCATAATAAAAATCGTTCGTGGTCTTGGCTGGTAGGGATGCTAAACAGGACTAAATCGAAATGGGCAGGACTAGGTGAAGAAAAAAACACAAATACTTGAAGAAGTTAAAAACTTCCATAGTTTGCCTTCAAGAAACATGGCACCCGATAATTCCACAACTGATCTCTTTTATGTATTCTTTAGTCCTGCTAGTCGTTGAATGAGAGGGCATGAAAAAGAAGGTAGAGCTATATCACTATTAATCGATTATGATTGGAATGTTGAATACACTCCATTCCATAGAAATATACTACAAAACCTCAAAATAAATCTTCTAAGCACTGAAGATAAAGATGACCAGAGAAACGTTTTCTTACTCTGTAATTTCCCGGCTGCTAGAGAAATGCAATTCTCAATGAATTTCTTTGTTTAATCTCCTGAGGAAAGTAATTGGTAGAGTGCTACGGAGAAGCAGGCTTTTAAAAATCCTGAACATGAGGAAAGTTGGGACATTCCAGAACCCCATTTCCTTAATAAAAACAGAGCAGACAAGAGAGGAATAATTCTACTGAAAGAGGTAACATCCATGGTCACTATTATACTACTGCACTAAATGATTGAACTGACCCCGACATACCAGCACATTTGACTAGATGTAGCCCTTCAGGATCCTCCATAATTATGTCATCACAACATACAGTCTGTCTGAATTAGTCTAGGAAATAAATATAATATATACCACACTTAATGATCGTGCCATACTTGGCACTATATTGGAATTAGACTGTACAATTACTGCGGATTTGTTCCTAAAAACCGGTTCAGGGCAGATAGACATCCAATTAAAAAGTGCTGGACTCATAGCAAACCCCCGTACTAATGATTATTCTAATTATTTATTCTAATGAAACGGTGGCATCTTTTCATTCAGATCAACTCAATATTCTATCCTCTGGTCCTATCTGTGTCTTGGAGTATTATATCAAAGAATTGGTTCAACATATAAACTATAATAAAAGTAATTACACGTCATGCGTAAAAAGATTAGTAAAGGATGGAATTGAGGCACAATTATCCTAAAATATTAATAAACTTACCAGTAAACAGTGTCAAGCTTAGTCTATGAAACAAACGAAAATAATTAATTATCTCAAGAAAAAATGAGAACGAATTTGACCAGTACAAAGAAAACTAGATCTAATTGGTATGAGCGAACTGCACAGAAATAAATCAAAGTCTTTACAGTGAATCGTAGTGATCAATTGTGGATCAAAATTTGAAAACAACTGCAAATATGGTTAAAATTTGCACTAACTACATTTTACAACTTCAAGAGATCAAGGGCCTGATTTAGAACTCGGTGGACAGGTTACTCTGTCACAATGGTGATGGATATCCCGTCTGCCAAAATCTAAATTCCATAGGACAGAATGGAATTTAGATTTCGGCAGACGGGATATCCGTTGTGACGAAGTAACCCATTCGCTGAGTTCTAAATCAGGCCCTAACTTAGATAACTGTGTGCTTCAAGCCACAATCAAATTCTGATATTCTCCCCCAAACAGTGTAAAAATCACTGGTTTCACAAAAAGAGTAAGGCCCACATTTGTACTTTTTGACGTAAAACTGTGCAAACGCAGTTTTGCGTTAAAAAGTATAGCGCCCGCTTGCTTCATTCCAGAGCGCTAGCCGGGCACCAAATTTATGGAATGCCACAAGCTGGTGCAAAGGGTGGGCTAGCGTAAAAAACAAATGACATTAGTCGGGTGAAGGCAGCGGTATGGGAGAAGGGGGTTTTGCACCAACAAAAGACGTTAGGCTGGTTAGAGGCCTCTAACCAGCCTAGCGTCATTTTCTGAAGCAAAACCATCCATATCACATGACTCCTGTTTTAGTAAAGACAGGAGTCATGCCCACCACCCCAATGGCCAGCACAGGTGACTAGTGTCTCTGTGCCATGCAGGGGGCCCCAAGTTGGTTCCCTGATGACACTTTAATCAAAAAAATAAAATACCTACCTATACTTACCCTACTTACCTGGGTTGTGGTCACCCATCTTCCAGTGTCCCTCTGGTGTGGGTGTGGGTGTTCCTGGGGCTTGAGGATGGCACCTGTGGACCTATTCCATGGTATTTAATCATAGAAATGGGTTCACAGGTCCCCTAACACCTGGTCTGATCCAGGCATTAAATAATGGTGCAAAGCAAGCTTTGCACCATTATTTAGACCCTCCTCCCACCCATGCATCATTTTAGCACGGGTGATAAATATGAGGCTATGGTGTTAGCACCATTTTTTAGATGGGAACGCCTACCTTTCATCTCATTGACGCAAGGTAGGTTCATGCATCTAAAAAATGGTGCAAACTCCAATATTTTGACATTAGACAGGTCTAATGTCAAAGTACAAATATGGAGTTAGTTTTGCGCTGAATTTGTGCAAAAAGAATGACGCACAATCTGCGCAAATGGAGTATAAATATGCCCCTCAGACTCTCCACAGCAATGAGCCCAGATGAAATCCCAATAATGGTTTGGAAAGGGAATGTATGTGGATTTGTGGGTCAAAATCCTCACTCCACTATTTTCATACTGCTACACAACCAGAAATATACCAAGATCATGGAGGATGAATGCCACAGTTCCCCTCCTACAAAAGGGTGTGAAAAACACTGGGAAATTACAGTAATATTGATCTTTTAGATGCAAAAGGGAAGATCATTGTGTGATGTCTCCTGGAACAGTTAGAGGAATGGGCTTGCACAGGGAACACCATTCCACCGCAATAATCAGCCTTTCGATCTTGCCGATCTGTTACAGACAACATCGTAGCGCTGCAGTCTATAGTTGATAGATATGTGATGGGAAAAGAAAATAATACAGCATTTATTGTTTTTTCATCCACCTTCAAATTGAGTGGACAGGCCTACACTGAAACGGAAATTGTTGTTATTGGGAATCCCAAAATAACTTATTAAGACTACTCATTGTACTTCATACTTTGCATGGTGTAAAGTCCTTTTAGGGGAAAATAAAGGCCTTTATGCTCCCAATTTTACGCATAATGGTTTAAAACAGGGGTACTACAGTACTTTTAAAAAACAATTTCTCCAAAAATTGGTTAAAGATCGATACACATCTTGATGTACGCATATGATGTGTAACTCCAGTAAGCCTCCAAAGAAATTTGACAGAGTTAAATATTTCAATGGAATACGTTATTTAAAAATAAATATCTTTATAACCAAGATCCTAGCCCTAATAGGGGCTATCTTTTTCTGTGCACCAGGGAAAAGAAAAACTGAAAAGAATAAAAAAGCTAAACTTATTTAGGAAGAACACTGACAAGTATTTTTTTGTGATAATGAACATTTTACAAATGCTGAAGAAACTTTCCATGGGCCTACTAGCACTTACTAATTACAAACCATTTTCCCTGCTGCCATTGCCAAACAAAGGATCTGCTCTTTACTGACTAGAAAGATCTACTCAGTCAGTCTGACCCTGTACACCTCAGAAGGCTGCAACTTCATCTGCGGAGTTCTGCAAGCATATATGACAACATGCAACTCATTCTCTCCATCATGGAAAACAAGCTCAGTACCTGGATCATGTTCAAAGCCTGAAAGATTGAAATTGCCCACTGGATGACGACCAACTATATAAAGCTGAACATTGACACAATGTTTTTGGCAATATTTTAAATATATATGTATGTGAAAATTTTCTGATTGGGGATTATTTTACATCTTACAAGTTTGATAAGGATTTTAGCAAATACAATGCTTTATAATTGATATCAGTTTAGCTCAAAATCAATTTAAAAAAAAGTGAAACATTTTATACAGACTGGAAAGTCATAGGCTTAGCACAATCCTTCATCATAACTCCTATTTATCATCTTGATTCAGCCATTTGAAGATCAATTTGTGAAGATAAAGGTGGCTTTTCATTACTAGGTCAATATCACCCAGATGTTTTCCGCCTACTAAACAATACTCACTCATCTTGGGTTATGGGCATTCCCATTGATTGTTCCTCTCCTGTATGCTGTTAAGCATTCACATGCACCACAAGTCACAGCGTCTTCTGCACTATAAAGTGAACTTCCACATGTATTGTAATCAGTGGCTGGCCGGCAGCTTTGGGAGGGGGGCGGGCGGGGCACACACACACACACACACACACACACACAAACACACACACACACTCATTCTTTCACACACAGACACGCACGCACGTTCATCCATTAACAACACTCATTCCATTCAAACATGCACGCACACACCAAACATTCATTTTACAAGATCACACACATTCATTCTTTCACACACACAAACGCACGCACGCACGCACGCACATCCATTAACAACACTCATAACACTCGAACATGCACGCGCGCACCAAACTTTCAATGTAAAACATAACACACATACACACACACACACACACTTACCTTTAGCCTCCAGGTCCCAGGATCACTGTGGCTGCAGCCAGTAAGAGATTTGCTCCACAGGTGGAGGAGTGCCAGCCTGAGTGGACACTGCAGAATGTATTGATGTAGAAAGGAGGAAGAATGTCAAACTATTATGAGACAAAAACATTACAAGTTTCTTCTTGTGTCTGCAAGATGTCACTCTCCTAAAGAAGAAGACATGGTTACCCTTATATCTAGGCCTAGCTAAGATGGCTATCTTCCCAGTGTTTGAAGTTCTCAAACTCAATCAAACATGGTGCCAACATATTTGTCTGTGATGTAATGTCCTGCCTGGATCATATATAAAGAGGCTTTGCCTTGAGATAGACTTGTTGTGACACATTTGTTCCCTTACGTTTGTTGTATTCATCACTGTTAGAAATTGGGGTCTCTAGTTGGCAAAGGTATGCACCCTGTCCAAGTAGGGACCACAATCCTAGTCAGGGTAAGTGAGATGCACACCCTAAATTAACTTGTGCTCACCCTCTGGTAGCTTGGCACAGAGCAGTCAGGCTTAATTTGAGAGGCAATGTGTAAAATATTTGTTCAGCACTTAATTACAGTAACACAGTTAAAGACGCCAAAGCAAGTCTCCATACCAGTTTAGAAAAATAGGTAATATTTATCTAATAAAACCAAAACAACAAAAGAAAACCAATTGGTGCATTATGTGTTATTCACTTTTTGAGGTTTCCCAAACAGTGCTTTTGAACCGGGCTCCTTTCAGAGCCTTTATGGTAACTTGCAAGTTCTCTACTACGGTTCGCCCAGCCTCAGATGTCTGAATTGTAGCAAAGGAATCTCCTGCAACTTTGGGAGGGGCTGGTTAGGAGCACGCCACAGCGACTCCAGCTGTTACCATATCTGGGCTGGCAAGCCGCTCCACCTCTCGGTGGCGTCAGACATGGGGCTCGCGTCGGATCAAAGTGACACATGTTCTGCTCTGGAGAGATTGTCAAATTACGCCCAGCACAGTGCAGTTGCCTGGCACCTGGATGGGACTGCTAGGCAGCAGAACAATAGGAAAAAGCTCACAGCTGATGGCACAGCGATAGAGAAAAAGTGACGCCATGCTCGTTGGTTTTCCTTGGTGCTGCAGGGTGGTGCTGTCTCCCGAAAGTGGCAATCTCCGAGCGTGGCTCGAACTTGAAGGTGATTTGGGGCCAATGCAGCAGGCGCTGTATTACAGGAATACATCTGGTGGGCCAGTAATACTTGCAATTATCCAGCTGCCAATGTTGTTTTGCAGACAGTGCTCAGTCTGAGCACACAGAAGACTTTGATGACTTTGATGGCCCTGAGTCTTCCACAACAGGAGGCAATCTTAATAGGTCCTTGGAGTTCCTTGGTAATGTGTGGGATGTAGAGGGCAGGTCCAGTCCTCCCTCACTGCAGAGGTAGCAGGCAGCAGGCCAATACAGCAGAGCACGTGCAGATTGGCAGGCCCTCCTGGCAGCGCAGATCCTCTTAGGTGCAGAGTCTCCTCAGGACCCCAAAGTGAACTATTTTGGTGGGGTTTAGGGTCCAGTACTTATACCTAAAAAGGCCTTTGATGTAGGGGAGACTTCAAAAGAGTTCTCTGAAGTGCACGGGGGTATTACTCATGCTAGGCCTGTCTGCCAGGCTATCTGTAGGGGGTATCCAGTCCTTTGTATGGACAGGACACCACCTATTGAAGTTTAAGTGTGTATCCATCCTCTTCCCTCTGCCCAGGACAACCCATCAGTATGGAGATGAATGCAGATGCAGCTGAGTGTTCTGTGTTTGGGGCTGTCTAGAGGAAATTCACAAATTGTAGTTGTCACTCAGCTCAGATGTGTATTCAGAGACTAAGGCACAGAATGGTTAATGTAAGAAAATTTCAAGTTTCTAAAAGTGGCATTTTCAGACTTACAATTTTAAATCCGACTTCACCATAAGTTGCGATTTTAAATTGTAAATCCAGAGATAACAAACTAAAAAATTCTATCTGCTCCCAATTGGGAATTACACTTAACAGAGGTTGTAAGGTAATCTCAATGTTAACCTATGGGAGAGATAGGCGCTGCAGCAGTGGAAAACAAATGTAAGAATTTTCCACTACCTGGAGATGATAAACTAAACAGTACATATCCAACTTTTTAAATACACTGCACCCTGCCCTTGGGGCTAACCAGGGTCTACCTTGGGGGTAACATATGTAATGAAAAGGAAGGTTTGGGCCTGGTTTGTTTGTGCACTTTCAAGGTCAAAATGGCAGTTTAAAATTGCACACCTAGGCTCTGCAGTAGCATGCCTGAAGACTACTATAGTGGGTGGCACCATCAGTGTGCAGGCCCACTTTTATTATGTTTTAGAGCACAGAGCACATTCACGTTAGTACTTGTCAGAAGTGGCAAAGTGCACAGAATCCTAAAGGCCAGCACAAATGATTCAGAAAAACAGGAGGTCAGAGGGCAAAAGGTTAGGGTGAACCAAGCCAAGGATGCTAGGTCATACAATCACATACTTTGAAGTCTTATTGCCCCTGCTTTTTTAATCAATATTTATGCAGCTTGATTCTTTAGTTGGATTCTCTAGTTTAGAAGTTCAATAATCTGGCTGTTTCTCAACCTGGTTCAGGGTAGTTTTGTTGTTTTACCTATCAGCTCTTCTATCTTCCATCATCTGCAATCAAGTATCATCAAAATTGCCAAGGATTTTTTAGCACTTGTGCTTTTGTCCTCCTAATAGGTACATCCTTAAGGAGGCACTTGACACCTTTTGCTGGTGTTTTAATTGAAAGGCAGCCTCATCACTAATGGGGAAGTCACCCTTTCCTGTGCAATCAAAAAGCAAGTTTGCAGCATCCAATCTTTGACAGAATGGAGTCAAGACTGTGATTCTTGTAATGGAAGAGTCTCTCCCTGATATTTATGTATATATATTCTGATATATGTACAGCACAAACATAAGAGGGAAGCAATACACTGCTGAATATGGATGGGAGCAAAAAGGCTATATGTGAATGTATTTACTGTCAACAGGAAGAGGATGAGTTTTAGTGTACTGGGTGGCAATGCTCTAAGGTGATATGTTCAATTTCTTCCTGAACTGTGGGAGTGTAGAAGTATTTTATTAAGTTTAAAATCCTTTATTGAAAATATTTATGCTAATACATTAAACTGTCATCCTATAGCAAATGGGAAACAAATATTTAAAAAATAAGAGAAAAAGAATTGATCTATTTAGAATAAACGTACATATTAAGAAATGATAATTGGTCGTACCAAGCAAATTCAGTTGCACTTAGGACAGATTACTATTAGGCAATATATGCTTTTTACATTTTGGTTTTAATAAACAGAGGAAAAGGGGAAAGGGGAAAAAGAAAGGAAAGGAGGGAAACATGTTCGAAAAGCATAAATCATGTCAGCCAAAATCTTATAAGCAGACCTATATGTAACTTCTCAAACACCAGTGGTAATATAAACATTTTATATCAATAATTAGACAATTATCTTAACACTGCAATCCCACAAACAGTGGTAAAAGGAACCAGAGGTAATAAGATTCAAATATAGTCAGTCATAAAGTCTGGAACCCTTTTCTATATATTTCAATAGACAAAAAGTCAAAGGTAGGAATACTAGATCTTTCGTGATCGACAGTGGTATAGATGGGAATGAGCTCTATTGAAAACATGATTGTGCCATAACACATTCCACCATGACTTAACCAAGATGTTGTCTGTGTTTTTCAAGATAGATGTCATACTCTGCAAAGCAATAGCAAACAAATATTAACCATTTTACTATGTGAACAACATAGAGACCAAGCTTTACTAATTACCCTAGGAAACAATGCTTATTTTAGTAAATAGTATCCAAACAGAGCAAATTTCAGTTATCCTGTTCCAAATTTGTGACCTATGTAACCAAAGGACAGTCAAAAAACACACGCAATACATCATTGTTATTTCTCCCTCAAGACTAGAACTTACTACTCTAACTAACTAATATTAGTTAGATTACTAGGTATATGAAATAATCTGTTGTAAACGAAATCTGCAATTTGGTGGTTCTAGCTGCACTGGAGGTTGAATGCATTTTAGATCAAAGTTTATCCCCAAACTGAAATAAATAAAGTATAATCCAAATCATTTTTCCACCACCATTGTACACTAGTTTTCATTCTACTGGCATCATATATAATACCGTTTTTATGTATGAAAGAGGATTTGACATCTTAAGAAAACATTAGCATAATAGATGCAAGGAAGGAGGTGGAGCGTGTCAAATAATAATGTTGCAGCTTCTGAAAGTGGAGAAATCACTCATTACAAATAAACTGAAAGACCTGACAAATACTCTTGGCCATCCAATTCTGCTAAACAATGATTTATTTGTAATTTATTTTAATATTGTACCATAATCTATGAATTTCAGAATGAGGATCTATAATCAAAGTCTTTGCCATGAATCAAGAATACTTCAATCCATTACTAGACCTTTTTTTAGGCAGTTATGTAAATGGTAACTATCTTTATAATAATATGGAGATCTTTTACCGCTGATTGAATGGAATATAATTTTACAATCTAGTTCACCATCCATATATTTTCAATAACAAAGATTTTACTCAATTCTTGATGAATACAGACAGGTACTATTCTAATTTCTGATCAAGTCCAAATCATAATAGATCTTGAGCTTTGTCTGGAAATGCTTGTTCTAGTAGATGGTCCTTCAATAATTCCCAGTTATATGATATTTTTCTATCAAGGGGTTAGAACATTATACTATCTAACTTTTTTAAATTATTAAAATACAGGACTCCACTGTTAATGCTATTTGGGACTCCTTTGAAGCAAATGCTGAAAGATCTATTATAAACTTATGTTGATGCCAAGAAAACTAAAGTCCCAAAAGAGTTGTGAAAAGAGGTTACAGCGTAATTGGTATGTGGTTTATCTTATAAGACTGTGCAAACACGAACGACTGCTACTACATAGACAACTTCACTGCCACATTTCGGACCTTCACTCCCAACATTTGCGCATCATGCATTCCATAGAATGCACAAAACACAAAACTCTGTGTATCCCTCCTCTTTAAATATAACAAGGAGAAAGGTGCTTTAAGCTTGCAAACAACTTGGATACAGCTTAAAATATAAATGAAAAAAATGAAATGCACAATAATTACATGTAAAGTCAATTAAATAAAACAGTGGAGAATAATTAATGAAGAACATAATCTTTATACTGATCTAGCAAATGCCTGGGAACTAATGAAATCACTGGACGTTGAAAATCCTTGTAGTGGCTAATTTCCTCATTTGCCCACTAATTTGTCATTTCCAGATGCTTATGAACAATTTCAACTTTGTCACTTGGAATCTCCAAACACATCCATCACTGGTGCATATGGCATGGGACCTCACACGTTCAACATGCACAGGGGAGAAATATTTGGACTAATCCTTCACAATATGCCTTGGTTTTCTTACTCTGACCCTTCACTCACATCTAGACCATTGCTATACCCCTTAACAAGGTAACTGTCTTGCACCTTTTTTCATACACCTACAAATGTTCCCAAGTGAGAATGGTCAATAGAGTGATGACCAAGCCAGTCCCTGTTCAATAAGGACCCAGTTTATGTTCCTTTAACAAAACAAAAGGCCTGACTCCAGTTGTTACATTGGGCGTTGACCACATGCCTTTAAGTACAGACTTTCAATCTAGTTTGTTGATAATTGCAAGCTTCAATTGCTTTTTCAAGGAACCTCTCAATTTTCTCCAAAACCAACTGTGTACCAATATCTGTTAACTCACAGGGCTGCCATTCTCTACTGAAACACTTAGCAAAAAACTCAATGATAGTGCATGTTTCAATGTTATTAACAAAGGCAACCTCAGGCTACTTAGACATATACTCTATCAATAATATGGCATGCTAAGGCACTCCCCAAGACCTTTAAGGGGGCCTGTAATATCCAAACCCAACTTTGACCAGGGAGTCATGTCAACTGCTACAGGAATTACAGGAAATGATTTGACAACCTGGCTCTTACCACTCATAAAGCAACATTCACTATCACGGACAAAACACTCCACAGATTTATCAATGCCAGTCCGTCAAAAAATTAAATAGAATTCTTAGTTATCACCAGAATTAAATTAGCAGCACACACTAAAACGTAATTCCCATCACACATGTTCTTATTGGTTTCTAATGAAATTGTGGACCGATAATCAGCAACAACATTTTTCTTATCAGGGATGCACTCTACACAATAATGGTACTCTTGCAGGAGATACTGCCTCTTGACAACTGTGGGTGCCACCCTTCCACTTCCTTTAGTACTGAATAAGTCTGCAGGGGCTTGTGATCTTTACATGGAATTACAGGTGCACCCCATACAAACGTTTTAAAATGCTGGACTTCCCCCCACAGTGCCATTGCCTCTTTCTTCTTTTGTAGATTACCCATGCAATACTCTGGATGTGAATGGTAGAACCTCTTCCCTACCATCTCTCCTCATTTGCAATAGTAAAGCACAAAGACCATCATTGCTAGTAAAAGTTATTATAATGCTAGAATCACATGAGTCAAAAAGTTTTAACGGCAATGGACAAACAATATAATGTTTGATTCTGTCCACCACAATCTGGCACTCCTCACTCCAATCATAGAGACACCCCTTTTTACGTAAAGCCCTCAATGGTGCTGTTTTTCTGTAAAAATAGGAACAAATATGATTTAAGTTGGTCCTTGTTCTTGGGATACAAGGCTTACTCTATGACAGTCAGGATTTTCATCTTAGGTTCAATGCCTTTAGCAGTAATGTGATGGCCAAAGTAATCTACACCAGTCGTTCCAATGTCAAAATGCAATGTCAACCCTCTTTCTCTTAACACCAAATAAATCTAGTAAACCTCTAATCTTGTTCGCTTACACTGCTTCAAAACACCAAAATGGCGTCTTGGAAGTGGAGAACTCCTTTTTGACCTTAAAACATCAACCTCTTAAGCCTCTGAAAAATGAATGACCAAGTGCCATGCATTTATAGCAAAATGCTCCTAAAGGGGTGATGAATGAAGTGAGATGTTTAGAATCATCAGTAAGCATTATCTGATGGCACACCACAGACATAACTAAGGTGGTATATGCAACACCACCTTTCAATGTGCACAGCATTTCATTGATATTAGGATTCAAATCGCGTAAATCTACATGTAATCACAATGTTTGATCATTCTTACGAGCAATCACCATTGGAGATAACCACGCCAAACTTTCGATTGGCTCAATAATCCCTTGTTCACTCAACTGGTTTATTTCAAATTGCAACTCATCTTTTGGACATAGTAGAAATATACAAACACTATAAACAATGGCTTTAGCACTGTTCTTCAACATAATCTTGTGCTGGTAACCCTTCTTGTGTCTATGTTAATTATTGAACACGTCAGGAAATTCTCCAATCCAATGCACATCAGTGGACACACTCCTGCAATATTCACATTTGGTTTTGGTAAATTGATTCTTAGATATAACTCTGCCAGGATGATTGGGGTTCATATGATATCCAATTTCCCTTGATCTTCTACCCTAATTAATTCAACCTATATTTGGCAACATATACTGTAGTATTAGCCTTTTTTGTTTTCACATTCAAGTTTTCAATCAAATTCACCATCAACTTCTATCCTAGTACCTCCATAGGCAAATATCTTAACACCAGATGGTCTTCATTTGAGAGGCTGAACTTTTTTGAAAACCTTTGGTCCTATAAGGGTAAATGGAGACCCTGAGTCAGGAATAACTTGGATTACCACATCATTCACTTCAAGGTCACATGTAGGAGGTCTCTTCCTATCGTTGCATACATGGTTTACATCACCAATCCCCCTCATACTTAACAGCACATCACCCTCATCTTCTCAAATTACACTATCTTCAATGTTGGATACTATAGACTTGCGTGTCATGTGACAAACTCTGGAAAAGTGCCCTCATTTGTTACACTTGAAACAACTTGACAAAAATTCCCAATTTTTGGCAGAAGAAAAAAGTGTTTTTTACTTCCACTCTTAAAAAACACACTATAGCACTACTAACATGCACATTATCGCTATTCAAATTGTGTTTGACTTCCACTCTAAACGCAGCAGAGCCTTTCTGTGCTCTCCATAAGCTCTTATGTTTTTGACTGCTGATTTCATTACAGTGAGTCACCATATCACTTGGAGTTGACAATTCTTTGAAATAGGCATCAGAATTTTCATTTGCTATAGCAATCGTAATTGCAGTTTCGAGATCTGGGTTGTCAGTAGGGAGTAAATATTCTTCAATTTTCCTATTTGGAGTTCTATCAATCAACTGGTCATGAATTATCTCATTGTGCATGTTGTGGTAATTGGAAGTGATGGCTAACGTCCTCAAAATGTTTTTAAAAAGTCATCCATTGATTCACCAGGTTATTGTGCTCCCTGTAAAAATGAATGTCTCTCCAATACGTGGTTTCCTCTGGGTGAAAAATGTTTGTCAATTACTATAATGGTAGCACTTTCGTCTAGAACTTCTATTGGTTCTCCAGATCACTTGTGAGATACTATTCTCATGTTGCATAAAGGTAATGTCCTAAGAACAGAACCACCTTCAAGGCTCAAATTGTGCACTAATAAGGCTTTTTTTTTATTTTGTGTTGGTGAATGATTCACCATCTAAATAAGCTTCAAACACCTCTTTCCATATTGACCATTCTAATAATGGCTTCTCAGCGGAATGGTAAAAATTACAGATGCAATTGTAGGATAAAGCACGCAAGAAATAAGAGATTAATTTGATGTAATGTATCCTGAAGGAATATATATCCGATCTGCTGTCTGTTTAGTACAGTTTCAACACAATTGCCTGGATTAAAGATGGCGGTTCTGCTAGTCTTCAATGTGCGTGTCCCAATAGCCGCCTGACTCCAAGATAAAGAACAAAAACATTGTGTCACAATTATAAACTGCCATTAAGCTTCCAACATAATTGGGTGGGGAACAGGTCCCACGAATGTCACAGCAGACAGGTCCCAGCAGCCCTCAGCTAATGAGTAACTTTCCACAGGAAACCATGCTACTATCGATCCAGGCATGGGAAGTTCTAAAATAATTGAAGATTGGCGGTTGCATTGGTGATTGGGGAGCTTAGAGGGCAGCACAGGTGGATCAGCATCTTCTTATCACCACTGAAAAGAAGTCACAGACCCGGCATAGTTGGAAAGTGTTTTATTTCATATGACCGAACAAATGTGACCAACTGCCACTGCCATCCACCACATAACTGCCACAATTCATACCTTCACTTCCAAACCTTGAACATCATGCATTTCATGAAATGAGCAAACCACAAGACACTACAATTTTTCTACCCTTCTCCAATTGATTAAAAAAATGGAGCGCAGCGTCTACCCCGCCAATAACAAAGAATCCCTGAATCACCTCAGCCAGGCAAAATAAGAGTTTAATAGAAATTCTGTTGAGTATGCATGTGGGTTTTGAGGGATAGTTAATGCTTAATTCTACTGGGGCAGAAAACAGCTAGGAAACTATTCGCCAAAAAACAGACATTTAAAGATAATGTCATAGCAATGTTAAAGGCTTAAGCTGTCTAGAGTATCTGCTGTATTGAATTGTTTGTTGATGATTATAATGAGCAGTATACTCCCTAAATTTCTTCATCTGTTAAGGCTGTGAATAAATATTTCACATCTGTACCTAAAATCGCACAGAATACATTGTCTCTTTTAGAAAAAAATAGTAAAATATATTGATATAGATTATGTTATTGCTTGTCTGAACAAGCTTTCCAAAGACAAACCGCCTGGCCCTGAAAGCTTTTCTATAAAAAAAATTATACAAATTTTGAAACTTCATGTGCCCAAATGCCTAAAGATTTTTCAATATTACAATTCTGTCATTGAAGCAAATAGTTCCAGAACCATAAGCCAATATCACTTATTAATACTAATTGTAAAGTTATTGCTAAAATCTTAGCAGTACGTTTTAATGATTGTATCTATGACTTTACTGGTCAAGAACAATCTTGATTTCTGAAAGGCTGTTTATTGTTAAAAAAATACAAGTCGTGAAAGGCTGTGTGAGGAAAGTAGTTTGTTATATGGTGTGGTTGTGTACCCTCTCTATGTAATAAAGACACAATTCCATATCAGGTCCAGTCCTGAGTAGCTGTGGCTCAGAGCAGTCAGTCTTTATCAAAGCAACAAGTGTAGAACATTGAGAAGTACCCAAACAGTTGATTATAAAGAAATTGAAACACAAACAAAATCTGGCACCAATTTATAAAAATATGTCCTATTTGTATCTTTAAATTAAATAGACATATCAACAACAAAAAATCCACCAGAACGTTCCAGAAATATTAATTAAAAAAAATAATAAATCACAACTTCTCATACAATGCAATAAATCATTTAAATCTACAGTGACTCATGATGTAGGGTCTGCTACAGCAAGTAACACAGCAAGTAATATGAAAACAACTGTAAAGTCACTCTGCTGGGTCCAACTCTGACAAGGAGCCAGTCACAGGGTCCAGTCTGGACCAACTTTACAGTTACCTTGAAGTTTAAGCAGTATCCAGTCCAGTTCCATTTTCTATGGGCTACCTACCTTAGGAATCAACTGAGTGGTCCTGATGCAAGAGACACAGGATGCTGATGATTCTCAAGGATGTGGAGGCTGCTGAGCTACTGTCCAGAGTCCTTCCTGTGACCACTCTTGTGTCCACAGGATGATGGTTCAACTTTGTCCTCAGCGGTCTATGTCCCAAAAAGTCCAAGTTAAGTCCAGTAAATAATAAACACGTGCCACAGGCCAACTGGTTTCTGTTTTAAGAAAAACAGTGGTTCCCTTTAACTTGCAGTAACTATCTGGACTCCGATGACTCTATGAGGCCCAGCAGACCAGGTAGACCTTTTGAGGGTCAGGACTCAGCCTCCTAGGCCACACCTTGGCATCGAGGGTGCTGGGCTCCAGTAGTAGCAGGCTTCTCAGCTTTTATGGCCCGTGGTTCTAACACGGAGTCAACCAACTGATTCTTAGAAACACCTTCTCCTTGAGGTTTGGGGTGGTTTTGTGGATATCACAGGTGCAGACATTTTGTTGCTAGCCAAAATCCTTCTTCGGTCCTCTCTCCAGTCCAAATGTGATCTGAGGTTTGGGTGCCACTGGTGCCACTTTTATGCCCACTGTGAGACTAGGGAGATGTGTTGACTAATTAGTCAATAGGCTGCCAGATCCCCTTCAATTTGATGACTCCTGATGATGATGTTCTGTGAAGTGTGGCATCTAGCTAGCTAAGAATGCACGATTTCACCCACTAACAAAAACAGACAACTTTGTCTGGCATTTTAAGTTCCCTAGCCCAAACCAGAGCTGCAGAGCTGGGTCTACGTGCCCTGGTAAAAAAACAGTTTGACCACAGATTCTCCCTCTCTGCCATGCATGCCAGCCTGTCTGCTAAAACAAAAGAGCAGCTCCTTCCATGTTTGATTATCATGTACCTTTCAAAGTATTGTCTTTTGGGCTAACATCAATATTTGCCATCCTGCCAGGAGTCGTTCACATCGCTCTCCAGGAAGGCATAAACTTGTCTTGAGGGAAACACCTTGTGTGCAACAGTAAAAGGCTACTGGAAACTTTGAGCAACAAAGTGGCAACTGCTATTTGTCCAAAAGCTAAATTAAATTTGACTTGACAAACAAGTAGGGTTGAATGCAACCAGTCATTTGATACCTTGAAGTACCATCTTTAGTAGTCCCCTTTGGAAGTCATCAGTGCTGAGTGGTCAGCAGGTAACTCCATACTCACCAAGGGTGTACTATCCTTTCCACAGTAAAAATGCCAATGGGTGGGTTTATTGTCAGGACATGTAAAAGTTAACAAAAGACTTATCCACTGTTTTAATATAATGCGCTGTGCCTTAATGACTCATGTGGCCTGCCTTCGGGTTGACTTATAAATATTAACAAATAAGGTTTGGGTTTGCTTTTTGTTAAAATGGCAAAGAAGAGTTAGCAGTTGCTCTGCCAGCCTGCAATGGCAGACTGTGAGTCATACGTATCTTTGTCACACTCATGGTGGCACAGTAAGTGCTGCAGTCAACTGGGGGCATTTCACTTACTGGCTCTAGGTCCCCTGGTAGCATATATTTGTATGCTAACTTATACCATTTGTCAATTAACCAATTAGACATACACATTTTAATTTTAAGAGTAAGAGCCCTGGCACCGCGGCCTGTTTGACAGGGTTCAGAGCACCTTCAGAGTCAAGAAACTAACAGCATCAGTCAAAAAACCCAGGGGTGATCATGCAAAAAGAGGCACAATTATAGGACCTTCCGTAATATCGTTCATGGTGAATCTGTACTCAAGGAACCAATGGCAGCAGTCCTTGATGCAGAGAAGCCTTTTGATAACGCCAATTTGTATTTAATGATGAGGGCCTTGCAAAGGCATGGCTTTGGTCTTAAAATCAGACAACTTAAAAAGCCTTACTGTGTATGTCACCTAAAACATTAGTATTTGTGAATGGCTTATCGACTCTTCTATGTACTTTTTATTTTATCCAACAAACAATTTTAGAGAGAATTAGAAGGTCCTTTTACTTGGGGATGTAAAATTCTCATCTTATGGAGATGATCTATAACTGTACATTTCAAATCTAATGATCTTTAGCTGTACATTTCAAATCCAAGCACTTCCTTGCCATCATTGTTTGATGAATTATGTCTCTTTTCTGATATCGCTGAGTTTGAACTAAATATTGATAAATCTGAAGTCCTACCATTGAATACATATTGCTCAAGAGAAACGTTTAATGACTTTTGCCCTTGCCTGGGAAAATGTACAAATTACAGTTATAGACATCTGGTACTTCAGCTCCATTTAAGATACAATTACAATAAAATTTAGATGTGCTCAAACGTACAGTTAGTCCCTTGACGGAGAAGAGATCTAATATATTTTTTTCTTAGAAGGGTAGACTTGATACAATTAAAATTATTATTTTACCAATTCTTACTGTTTACTTATCCATTCTTCCATCAGAATACTCCAAAATGGTTGAAAGAAAATGATAGCTTACAATTCAAATCTGAATTAAAAAAAAAACATGTATTTTATTATGGAAAATTGCAAGATCCGAAATTAATGGCAGTGTTATTTTCCAGATTTTTATCAAATCCTATTCTGCTTTCAGTTTAAAACCGATTTCTACCTCCTTACCTTACCAGATGATCGTACTGAGTAGGGGTTGCACTGATGTAATTAGAGACAGTCCTCCATAGACTGGAGGCCTTAACTAAAAAGAAGTGGAATAGGGCAGTGGAGCAGGTCATTTTGCTGTGCAGCCCTAGACCAATTCAAATGTGCAGGAATCTACAAGATACTTTGCATTACTGCCCTTTCTGCAAGCGCCGGTGCACATATTACAGTGTTGTTGACATGATTGCTTTTGCACAGGAATGGACACCTTCCTGCATAGAAACAATAACAAGAGACATTTTCCTCGTTCTATGTGTGCTGCAGAATGCAGCACACGTGGAAAGAGGAAAAAACGAGGAGACAATGTCTGTTCTGAGGAGGGATACGTTTTTTACGCTATTATGTAAATCTGGGGCAGTGTCAAAAGCCACGGGTAATGATTGGGAACAACCACAGCAATGCCCATGGCACACCTCCCCGACACAGAGTGAGGCAACACAGCGACTTGTGCTACGTTGCCTTACAACATATCTACAAAGCCACTTAAAGCCATGCAGGGTGGCTTTGCGTAGCCTTGTAGACATGGGTCTGCACACTGCGCCACAGGGTTTGTAAATAAGACCCTGGGTGTGAGGATGGAGACAGTCTCTCTTCTGTTAATCCTTTACAGCAAAAGGATTCCATTTGATTTCAAACACACCTTCATGCCCCATTAATAGAGTAACAAAGGCTCTACAAATGAAGCTCTTCTTCTTACTGAAAAAAACAAAAAAGTCCCTTCTCCATACTAAATACTTACTCAGGGTGATGAGCACCCTCATCATGGCATCCCTCAGCTATTGCATTAGCATCTACTCTTGTCTCCCATAGTAGTTCATCAACTGCCTGCAAAAGTCACAGAACCAAGCTGGCAGTATCTGGCTGAATCTTTGTAAGAAGGACCATATCAAACTCACAACAATACATTTAGGGCCCAATTTACTAAAAAGTGGGCAGCGCGTGCTGCACCTAAATTGGCAGTGTCGCGCCCCTTTAGAAACGCAGGAATGCACCATATTTACTAGAATATGGCGCACCCCTGCGCTTCCCTCTGTGCTGGCGCTAAATTGATCTGCCTAGCACCAACACAGGCGTCCTTGCACCATAGTGCAAGGATATCTGTTTTGAGGGGTTTGATTGTTTAAATGCGGGAAGGTGTCTCTTCCTGCATATAAACAATCACTAATGGCAATTTGGCACTTCTGTGTGTGCTGCCTGGGGTGGTGTTAGATTTTGGTGCTGCCTCAGGTTTACGAAAATGTGTAAATCTGAGGGAGCGTCAAAATGCAATGGGTGTTGCTCTGGCATATCCGCATCAACATCCATTGCATCCCCCTTCCACGCAAACAGCTGTAAGTGAAGGGGACGTATTTCCAAGGTGGCGTTAAGCCACGCCACCTTGTAAATACAGCGCAGGGCATTGCGCCACCGGAGCATCACGAAAAGTGACACCTCAGTGGCGCTAGAGGCTCTTAAATATGACCTTTATTTTCACTGAACTGTCTATAATGCATACTAGGGCATAGGCACAGCATACTTGTTTGTTCAATATTCGCCTATCTGATCAACCATCTTTTAAGAGGGTGCAACATGGAGGAGGTCTTTTTTATTGGCTCTCACTCATGCCACAACCTTACACCTACACCTCTCTACACCACTGCCTGATCATTTTTTTGATAACCAATTTCATAGAGTTTAGTGAGTTACAAAGTACACCACCACAAAGATCGTTCAGCAAAATGGATGAGCAAGAAAAAGAGGCCACAACAGCAATAATCACTGTATCAAGTGCTGCCGCATGGCCTATAATTACAAGCCATAAGATGCACACCACCTTCACCATACTTTCTCATGTTTCTTAGGGCAGCCCCTGGCCTCGTATATGGACCATTCCTGTCATGCACACTAGCTACCACCCCTCCGACTATGCCTCCAGGATGGGAGGCCAGGAAGCCATCCAATATTATGCAATTTTTCATTTTGCACCCATAATACCACACCAATAAACAGCCGTTCATACATGGACTCACCACTTCCCTCCAGAAGGCCCAGTAGCACCTAACTTGGACCTAATTCAATCCAGCACCCCAGTACCCTTGACATCTCTTGATTCACCCCCCCAATAAGGCTGCAACACTGGACAAGCCCGGACCATATGATAAAAGTCAGCACTAGGGGTAAAGCAACGTGACAAGCGGTCCTTATAGCTCATTTTCTGTAGGCTCTGAGGGGATAGGTATGTCGCATACAAATAATTAATTTGGACCATCCTTAGGCTTGAGAATATCACTAACTGCTCCAATCATCATCATCTAGTTCTCCCACCCAATTTTCCTACCTACGGTGAAGACATGTGAGTGTGTCAGGTGCATTAATCATCAGGGAGCGAAAGACCAAGGATATTGCACCATTACCCATGCACCCCATCAGGAGCTTAGCATCCAAGGAACTGTACTCAGGAAGTTGTTCGGTGAACTGGAGGTGGGAAAGGAGTGTGTGGAGCAACTGAAGTTATAGGGTAATGGACAGCACCTATTGGTCCTGTGGTTCCTGAAAAGACTTTAAGGCCCCACCCTTACGGATGTCACCCAGGTAAGCAATACCTATTTGATCACAACGGGAGAAGCCCTTCATCTGTGACACTTGTTTTAACCAGACCGCCCATCAAAGTGGTGTCATGTCCGTAAGGCGACCGGCCCATTAGAGGAGGGGAAAGGACACCCTCCAACAGAGACACTCAAGTTTAAGAAGGCATCAATCCAGCAAGCCGTCAAACACCCAGTGATGTAATTCAACTCTGTACGTAGGTTCGTCCCAGCCCCCGGTAAAGCACTTGTTTATTACAACCCAATGTGCTGTGAGATAGTACCCATATAGATCTGGGACACCAAGGCCAGCGTCAAATGTAGACCTTCGACCTGAGGTAAAAGTCACCTGATGATGCCTCTTTGCCCAAATAAAGGAGGTGGGTCTTGATATGACAGACCGGAACCACTGGTGTGGGATGAGATAGGGATAATTTGGCAGGAAGTACAAGTAGCGAGGAAGACACCATTTTAACGACCACATTTTATATTCCAAAGAGGGTTCAGCGGAAGATGGGACCATGTATCTAGGTTAGGATCAAATCACTTGGCAACGGGCAGAAATTCAAGGACCACACTAAGGCCCTCATTATGACATTGGCGATAAGTCCCGCTTACCGACATACACACAAGTCCGCCAGCCCAAAGGTCAGTGATAAACTGGTGGCACAAAAACCCACACCGTTATGCCAACAGAACTACGCCCACAGCATTATGACCCACGAATCACTGCAGTGGACATTCATCCGTGGTAAACCATTGGCGGTACATACCGCCGCGCTCAAAATACACACACACATAGAAAACACCACATTGTAGAATTCAAACTACACATACCTGACACCCATACACACACCACAACCACACACCCACGCCACTATAAAACACACACCCACACTACCCACAACCCCTTATGACTAAAAAATATTGCCAACTGAGAGAGACAGACCAAGAGCACCCACAGAACCAGAGCCACAAAACACCGTCAGCCATACCCCACCCATGCACCTTACAGCACACACCCCAACACATCACCCCACACACCCTCACACACACCACTCACACTACACCCATGGCACCACAAAGACACCCCAGGTTCTCCGGGGAGGAGCAAGGGTCATGGTGGAGGGAATCATCTGGGTAGAGCCACAGCTATTCGGATCACAGGTGCAGCAGACATCCATCGCTAGGAAGATGGAGCTATGGCAGAGAATCGTGGACAGGGTCAACACCGTGGGACAGCACCCAAGAACAAGGGATGACATCAGGAAGAGGTGGTATAACCTATGGGAGGAAGGTGCGTTCCGTGGTAGCAAGATACCAGATAGCAGTACAGAGGACTGGCGGTGGACCCCCACCTCCTCCCCCACAGCTAACAACATGGGAGGAGCAAGTCTTGGCACTCATGCATCCTGATGGCCTGGCAGGAGTAGCAGGAGGACTGGACTCTGGTAAGTCAATTCTCCATTACTATCACCCACCTTCCTGCATGCCATCACATACCCCCACCAGTACCCTCACCCCATCACTCCACCACCTCCCACACACACCACCATCACAACCCACGCATCCCAATACCAAGCTCTGCTTGTTACACCAATGCACGGACCCCCATCACAGACCTGCATGGACACCCATCATTAAAGCATGCACACTTGAGACAATCACCTAGCCCACCAAATCACTACTCACACAAGGTAAGCTGCCAGGGCAATAACAACCATAGAGGGCAACACCCCCATGCACAAGATGGCACACACAGAAACAATAACACTGCATTTAGTGAGGTTCTGGTTAGCGGAGCCTCAGTGACACAGTTAGTCACTACACAGGTATACACATTCAGGCCACAAACTATGAGCACTGTGGTCCTGGCTAGCAGGATCCCAGTGAGACAGGCAAAAACAACCTTACATACATGTAAAAATGGGGGTAACATGCCAGGCAAGATGGTACTTTCCTACAAGGAGGTGCCAGCAACATCCAGTCCCCCCACAGAAGTGGCCTACAGTGATGACAGCAGCTCTGGATGCCTGGATCTGGACGATCAACGTGGCCCATCAGGGACCTCCAGACAGTCGGTAACCCAGGCATAGTCACATACCACCACAGAGCTTCCCCCCTCAAGAAACACCACCACAGTACCCACCCAGCGGGCTGATACCACTGTCCCCAGGACACATCAATCAGCAGTGTGTACACCACTACAGGGACCCCGGGCCACCCCACAAACACAGGACGATCAGGGAACTGGGGTCAGTGGCGGTGGGCACACGGTTCAGGGGACAGAGGCACAGGACATTAGGGAAGCTGGGAGGACTGCTATGGGACAGGGGAGGACAGGCCCAGGGAACCGACTCTCCAGGAGGCACTCACCAACATCCTGGGAGCATAGCACCATTCCCAGGAGACAATGGGCCAGATACTGTACAAGTTGCAGGAGACCCAGCGGCTGCAGGAGGGACAGTACCTGGGGATCAGGGAGGACCTGAGGGACACCCACACTACCCTGGTCACCATTGCAGGGATGCTGGCAGACATGGCCAACACCATGAGGGAGCAAGTGGCACACCAACGGGCCCCTGACACTAGCCACACCGATGAACAGCCCTCCACCTCTGCTGCCGCTAGTGGACAGGAGGCCTGCCACAGGAACAACAGGCCACCAGCACCCCTCCCCCTGCAGAAGGAGAACCACCATGTAAACGGTCCCTTCAGTCCAGGCAGAAGCCAGGGAACATTTCCAAGATCCCCACCAGGAAATAACACTCTCCTGAATGTCACCCTTGTGTCCCACACAGTCACCCTGTCCACCTTGAACTGCCATTGCTCCACTTCCTATGTCCCTTTGGACAATGCACCTGGGATACAAATAGACTGGACTCTACCCTGGACTTTCCTTCATCATCACCCCAGCCCATTGCAATACCCCTTCCACTTATTAGCACCTAAATAAACACCCTTGGAAAAATACAAGTATGGAGTCTGTCAATTGATTGAATTATGTATTCGTTTAACAAGCTGTAAACATTGCAATTCAGCTGTGCAACAATGTATACATAGGTATGACCTGTAGTTGGATGGAGTCAACACACCAGGAGCCAGAGTGGGGCACAGATATCTGAAAATAGAGATGCCAAAGGGTACAGTAAGTGGCCATAGTAGTGGGAAAATCAGCCTGCCATGTACAAAGTCCAACACAAAACTGTCAATGGAAGGTGAAGTTACAGTGTCTTACCTGTGTGTCACTGGAAGTGCTGTCGTATGATTGCTGTTCTGTTGTCCTCATCCTCTGCCTCCTCTTTGTCACTGTCCACAGGGTTCACTGCTGCCACACGCCCATTTCCAGCCTCATCCTCCTGCAGAAAAGACACCTGGCATCGCAAGGCAAGGTTATGAAACATACAGCATGCCATGATGATCTTGGGTGAGTAGCACAGGGAACCACCTGTTAGATGGAGGCAACGAAACCTGGCCTTCAGGAGGCTGAATGTCCTGACTATTAGGCAACATCACAAAATAAAATGATGGACGAAGTGTTGAAACTTTTCAAACACTCACCCCCAGTCACAGATCTGGGTTTAATCCATTGTTATTTTGCTTGCCACGTCACCCCAGTTTGGACCCAGCTATATGCAAATCAGTCTTGACCCTGCTACCAATGTCCTGACTATTAGTCTTCTTGTTCACTCATGTGCCTCATTGTACCATTCCTCTGCCTTGTCCTGGGATTCCTCACAGGGGTCAATAGCCATGAGAGGTTGGAGTAATCAGAGTCACCTGCAAATATCGAGGGATTCCTGTTAGCCAAACACTAACCCTTAGGGCCAACAACATACTCATACACCAACATATACTGGGTGGAAACCATGGGCTCACCTATTAGCCACACCCGGTGCCTCTGGAGTTGAGCCATCGCATATGGGATGCTGCTATTCCTCAGGATAAAAGCATCATGCACAGACCCAGGATACTTTGCATTGACATGGGGGATGTGCTGGTGCACCAGGCACACTATCTGCACATTCATGGAGTGAAAGTTCTTTCAATTTCTGAACACATATTCATTTCTCTGGGGGGGGAGGGGGCAAATGCAATATGTGTACCATCAATAGCCCCAATAATGTTGGGGATATGTCCCATTGCATAGAAGTCAGCTTTCACTGTGGCCAAATCCTCATCCTGGGGGAAAACAATGTAGCTGTGCATGTGTTTAATCAGGGCAGACAACACTCTGGTCAGCACTATTGAGAACATTGTCTGAGAAATTCCTGCTGCCAAGCCCACTGTCACTTGGAAAGAACCAGTTGCCAAGAAATGGAGCACAGACAGGACTTGCACAAGAAGGGGGATCCCAGTGGGGTGACGGACAGCAGATATCAGGTCAGGCTCCAATTGGGCACACAGCTCTGTGATTGTGGCCCTGTCAAGTCTGTAGGTGAGGATAATGTGCCTGTCCTCCATTGTTGCCAAGTCCACCAGGGGTCTGTACACGGGGGTGTCTCCATCTCCTATTCATCCGCAGCGGTTGTGATCTAGGGGGCAAAACGGGGAGCAGCTGGTCAGTATTCTCCATATCCAAACTGTACACTGCATTGCATGTTGTGACTGAAACAGTATGTTGTTGGATAGGCCCAAATGGTGCCTATGTGTACTGTGACACAGTTAGGTGCCATGGCCTGCCCCCCCCCGAAATGGCATCCGCCAGTCCTGTGTGGAAGAACATGTGGAAATGAGGTAATGCCGCTGACGTTGTGCGCCGTTGCGGGAGGCGGTTGAGTACCACCGTGCAACTCCTTGTTGGTTGTCATTGGGCCCTATGGGTTACAGTGGGCAATAGTGATGTGCGCCGGCGGTGACGGAACACACCGCCGCAGACGTGACCGCCATTTTCTATCTGTTCTCTTATTTGCTACCTGACTTCCAACAGAAGAGGACCTACACTGGAAGTGCTGCTGTGACCTGTGTCTGGAACTGACCATAGCTCGAGTCACTGAGGAAAGGGCCCCTTCCTTCACTGCTGCGAAGTTGGAGAGACTGGTGGATGGGGTCCTACCCCAGTACCGAATGCTGTATGGGCCTCCAGACCAATAGGTGAGTACACTGTGAGCACGATGCATGGGGCATGAATGAATGGAGTGCTGTGTGTGAGGGCCTCATGTAAGGGAGGAGTTGGTGGAAGGGTCCTGGGCAGCGTGCTGCATTTATGGTGGTCATTGTCTGTGTGTCAGGGGATGTGAGGGCTATGGTGGGTCAAGAGTGTAACAGGCCGGACAGTATGGCTGATACCTTTTTCTATGTTTATTTGTCTGCAGGTCAGTGCCCATCAGAAAAAGGGTATATGGTGTGCCATCGCCAAGGAAGTGCGGACCTGGGGGTCTACGGCAGACGGAGCACCCAATGTTGCAAAAGGTGGGAGGACCTGAGACGCTGGGCGCGGAAGACGGCGGAGGCCCAGCTGGGGATTGCCTCCCAATAAGGAAGGGGTGCCTGTCTAAACCTGACCCCCCCTGATGTTCTGCATACTGGCGGTGGCCTATCCGGAGCTGGATGGGCATTTGAGGGCATCACAGTAGCCACAAGGGGGTGAGTACAGTCTCCAAATCTACTACATGCGCGTGGTGGGGTAGTCTCCGGGTGGGGGATGTGGGCCTGTGGGTGCCCCTAGGCCAGGCTGGACATTGCAGGGTAGGTCCCATGTGGGGCAGGGGCTGATGAACACCACCCCCTACAAAGCTAGTAGGCATCCACCACTGGGCAGGGGTCTCTGGGTGTTTGAGATGCTGCTATTGGCATTAGGTATTCCTGTCCTTGGGCTGGTGACTAGCATTGTGAGTGGTAGTGCATTGCATTGTGCGTAGACCTGTTCCCTGTGTGAGGGTGCTGTGTACGCCAAGGGTGGTGTTGGTGCAGCCATTGACCAAGTGTATCCTTTGTCTCCCCCCTTTTGGTTTTGTCACCCTGTCCTTATGTGCATTAGCATAATCCGGCAGAGGAGCAAATGCACCGGCAAGGGAGGGAGCTGCATCCCTCATGGCCCCTGAGGCCGAATCCACCGACGGTGAGGGCACCAGTGGGACGGAGGGCGAGGGGAGCACCACGGCGGAGACAGGAGGGGACAGTTTGGACAGTGATACCTCCTCCGATGGAAGCTCCCTGGTGATGGCGGACAGCTCTGTAGCCACCCCAACTACAGGTACAGCGGCCACCCCAGTACCAGCACCGCCCTCCCAGCAGCCTCTCATCGAGTTTCCCATTCCCGCTCACCCAGGAGGGTGGGCATCTCCTTCGCCCCAGGCACCTCAGGCCCTGCCCCAGTTAGCCTTGCTGCCCTGAGTGAGGAGGCTAGTGACCTACTGTGATCCATCTCTGTTGGGCAGTCAACCATTGTGAATGCCATCCAGGGGCTGGCAGCCCATTTGCAACAAACAAATGCATTCCTGGAGGGCATTCACTCGGGCATAGCGGCCCAACAGAGATCAATCCAGGCTCTGGCCTCCTCCCTGATGGCAGCCATTGTACCTGTCTCTAGTCTCCCCCCTCCAACTTCTTCTACCCAGTCTCATTCCCCTCAACCCCAACCTATCCCAAGCACACATTCAGACCAGCATGCACCCAAGACAAGACACAGGAGTGGCTCAGGCAAACACAAGCACCACACATCATCTCACAGGCACTCACACAAACACCATCCAGATGCAGACACACTAACATCCACTGGCTCCACTGTGTCCCCCTCCTCCTCTTCGTTTACCACCCTGCCAGTAGCATCTCCACTAACTCCTGCATGCACTACATCCTCATCCACTACTGCCATCACCAGCACGCCTATCACTACACACCCCTCACTGGCAGTCACTACCCCCACTCCCACTGTGTCTGTGCCCCCTCATCCCAAAGTACACAAACGCAAGCACTCAGACACCCAACAGCCATCCACCTCACAACAGCATCCAGCCCATGCACATGCACCCAAACACAGCAGACGGACACCTCCTACAACCACCCCCTCTTCCTTCACTCCCAAACCTTCAGCCTCTTCCCACCCCAGTGTCCCTAAGAAGCTTTTCCTCTCCGCCGTTGACCTCTTCCCTCCCCCTCCCCCACCCTTCACTTTGGGCCAGGGTGGTCAGAACCCAGGCGAGCACCTCAGCCACCCAGTCCATGGCCACAGTAGGGTTGGCAGCTACTGCAGGTGGGAGAGGCTCCAGGGAACCAGCCATCCACACTGACAGTGTGCCTGCACCAGCTGCCAAAGGGAAGGGCAAAGAGGCACCACCAGCTGCCAAGGGGAAAGGCAAGGAGGCACCACCAGCTGCCAAGGGGAAGGTCAAGGAGGCACCACTAGCTGCCAAGGGGAAGGTCAAGGTGGCACCACCAGCTGCCAAGGAGAAGGGAAAGGAGGCACCACCAGCTGCGAAGGGGAAGGGCAAGGGGCTTGCACCAGCAGGTAGGAAGGACAGGAGGCCTGGTGTTGGGACTGATTCTGAGCCCCCAACACCAACCATGGCGGTTCAGCTGTCTGAGGCTGCAGAGGAAGGGCTGGAGCCTCCCCCACCACCACTGGCATCCCTGACAACAGCACTGCCACCAGCACCACTGCCTGTAGCACTGCCAGCAGCAGCAGCCCAAGTGGGCAGCCGTCCGAGGCTCCAGGGGATGGGCTGGAGCCTCCCCGCCACTGCTAGCACTGCCAGCAGCCCCAGTGGGCAGCCATCCGAGGCTGCAGGGGATGGGCTGGAGCCTCTCCCCATCCCCCACCACTGCCAGCACTGCCACCAGCCCTGCCACTGCCACCAATGAACAGCCGGGCAGACCACCCACTTGAGAGACTGTGGCCTGAGTGATGGGCATGTTCCCCCCCTCCAGGACCAGTGGCGTTGTACTGTCTTCCATCTGAGGTGCCCCCCGTTCTCCGTCCCCCTGAGGTGCCTGTGTATTTTTTACCTGATGCCTCTGCTGTGTTCTCTCCGTGTTGTTGCAGGAGTCAAGTTGGGCCTTGGCCTATGTGATGTGGCCCTGTGGCCCACGGGCATTGTGGGCTGGGCTATGTCCCTCCATTTGTATATATGTATATACTGTTTTGATTTTGAAGCTAAATTTTCTACAATTCTATCTTATGACACTCACTTTAATCAATTCATTTTGTCCTTGCATTATTCCTGAGGTGTACAGGGTAAAAAAAATGTATTGCTGCATTTGGTTGTGTGTATGGTGATGGGGGTGGGGGTGTTGCGTGTGTGTGTCACTCTCTTTTTCCTCCCACCTCCCTTGTATGCTAGGCAGCAGTACTCACCATGGTTGCCGGCATTGGTGTTCATAGTGAAGATAGACGAGCATGGGGAACCCCTGCAACTCAGGCTCCATGGTGGCGTGGTTCTTCCTTGTGTCTCAAGGGGTGAGTCCTTTGCCTTCTGTGTACTGTTTCCGCCGTGCTTTTGATGTCGTTGGTACCGCCCCGGAAAAGTTGGCAGATAGGCCTGTTGTAATACCGTGTACGGTACATTGTCTTCTGCCTTGCTGTTGGCAGTTACCGCCACACTGCTTGTTGCTACCGCTGTGATGGTCGGTGTGTTAAAGTGGCTGTCTGTGTGAACGGTTTCCGTTGTGGTCATGATTTCATTTTTATCACCGCCGGCCTGTTGCCGGTATTACTGCTGCTTTATCACCGACCGCTAGGGTTGTAATGAGGGCCTAAGTCTGGAATGACGGCGATATGTATCCCTAGATACAGGATGTAGTTGCACCTGATTGGTCTGTTGGGACACCAGATGAGGCCTGCCACGTTACCCTCACCTCACCCAGAGCCGATTTGTCAGTGTTCACACATAGGCTGGATGCCTCAGCATAGAGCAGCAGGATCTCGAGACATCGAGGACCCAAGATTTGTGGGTCTGCAAGGAACAACAAGACATCATCTGCATAGAGGGCGATTCAGTCTGCCATGCTATCTCCCCAGCGCTATCCCTGCAGCTGTGCGTCACACCATATTAGGTGCACAAGGGCGAACAGCAAAGTAGACAGGGGGCAAACCTGGCTCTTCCCCCTATTGAATGGGAAAAGTTGATGAAAGGGCGCCATTTACCCGAACGTGTGTAGAGGGGATGTTGTATAACAACTGTACTAGGCCACAGAGATCTGAGGCCTGAAGCCCACCCTTTGGACCACTGCCAGCAAGAACGACCACCAAACTGTGTCTAATGCATTGCATAAGTTGATCAGAAGGAGTGCCAAGGGACCCAGGAGGAAAGAGGATTGCAAAAGAGCCAGCTGCACTCTCCAGATACAGTGTTGAGTACTCCTACCAGGCATAAAGCCACACTGGTCCGGGTGAATTAGGTAATTGAGCACTTGGGTCAGCCTGTTTACTAGTATCTTCCCAAATATCTTAATATCTGCATTAATAGAGAAAGTGGAGGATAGACAGAGCACTCCTCAGCCGGTTGTGCTGTCTTAGTCAGGATTACAATTGTGGCAATGTCCAGTTCGGTAGGGAAGGCTCCCCTTTGTAGCGCCTCAGCATAGAGGGCCAACAGATGAGTCATCAATAGGTCTCAATAGTGCATGTAATATTCAATAGTAGGTCCATCTGGCCCTGGGGTCTTACCAGATTGGAGGTTTGTGATGGACTTCCCCACCTCTTCTGTCTTCAGCGGGTGATCCTGATCTTTGGTCAGGGAGGGGGGAATGGTTGCAGAGGAATGTCACCAATAAGAGGAAAGGCAAGCTCATCAGGTGGGCCTGGGCTTGCTGCATAAAGATCGCACTAGAAGGTCGCAAATGTGTGAGTGATCACAGGAAAATCTTTGCTGAGTGTACCAGAGGAGTCCTCACTGGGTGGAACTAGTCCATTTGACTTATCACCTGAGGCATGAACTTGTTGAGTAGATGCCTTCCAGCACTGCCAGACCTCCTCCAGCGTGACCTGGCGGAGCTGAGTCCATGCCAATGCCAATTTGTGTTGAACCTCCGTGTCACTGGTGTCCCAAGCACACTTCTCCAGGTCTACTATTTGTGTCTCTGCTGCAGTTGGTTGTGCATAGTGATTTTGCTCTACACCCCTCACACAACCATTAAGACTCCCCCATAGGGTTGCCTTACTGGAAACCCATAGCATCCCCGAGGAGGGCACTGAGCCCTCGTGATTCGAGAAGAAGGTAAGGAGCTTCATATTTTTGGTTAGGTAAGTATCAAGCACTGAATCTCCACATAGGGCAGAGGGCAGACCCCAGAGCACCCCACTCAAAACAAATGGGAACATGATCTGAGATGCCTCTTGGCAGGACATAGACTGATTGCACCCATAGGAGGTTGCAGTCAGGACACAGAGTGATTGCATCCATAGGAGGTTGCATGCTGGTAGCCAAATAAGATCAATTCTGCATTTGGTTTTATAGGCTGCTGAGGTGTGGGTATATGCCTGTTGTACAGGATTCCAAGAGATCCAGGCATCTCAAAGACCCAGGAAGTGTGCCTACGTGTTAAGTATTGCAGATTGTGCCAGTCACCCAGGACGGGGAACCACAGAGGTACCTCTGACTTGGTTGGGTACCTCATTGAATTCCCCACCTATCATTATCGTCCCTGGTGCGAACTCCGCTAATACTGCTCAAATTGCATTTAATATGTGTTGGATAAGGTGGGAGGGAATGTAACAGGAGATAAGATTAAAAGAACTCACTTCCATCTGGCCATCTACCCCAATGTAGCATCCCTGGGGGTCGGTGTGCACAGCATGCACCGTCAAAGGAAAGGTTTGTGAAGAAGAATCGCCACTCCACTGGAGCCTTGGGTCTGACCAGCATGATAGATACGGTTGTACCCAAAGCGAACCAAGAACGGATATTGAGTGCCAAGAAGATGCATCTCCTGGGGAGGACTACTGCTGGTTTAAATCGTTTAATATATGTTAGCACTGCAGATAGCTTTATGCAGTCCAGGAGGCCATTTACATTCCAAGAAAGGATTCTAATCATAGTTAGGGGAGATGTTCTTTAGGGCACACAGATGGAGTGTGGGTCCCTCCGAACCAGGCCACAGTGTGGTCGTGTAAGCCCATAAAGTATGCTCAGAGCTCCTACTAAATAATGCAAGTTTGGTGGTGACCTGCAAAGGAATGCAAGAAGAACAGCAATAACAATGTAAGAAACAACATCACCCCCCCAACTCCGCCCATACTTCCTCCCACAAAGCATCTGTCACCCCTATATGAAACATTTGGAAACACTATGTGGAGGACAACCCCATATGGCCTGAAGGTTGACCGGTTCTGACAAAGGAGTTTGTGCCTGACAGCATTTGGAAATAGTGGGAAATGATTTCTCCCACCCCAAGAGTCAAGAAAGAGTTAGCGTATGAACTAGTAACAGTTACTCTCTGTACAACTCAATCACCTAGCTAGGAAGACACACCATCAATGACAGGCGGGTCATGCCCACTATAACATGACTATAGCATGGCTGCCTGGAGCTCCCAATTGTAGTGCTTTCGCCACTGCATCCATCGACTTGAAAAATTGCTGGATAGGGGGACCTCTGGATCCACCTGTTGATGTAGACGATCAACAGGAGTAGGGCTCAAAGAGCGGTCACGTCCACTCCATGATGATGTATTTCTCCAGGGTCTGCTGCACCTCTTGCTGGGCGCTCGATGAGGGAGCGATGACAGGCATTTCCTATTCTCCTGGAAGTACTCCCTGCCCAAAGGAAGGATTTTTGGGTGCTCCACGGCCCAGTCTCAAGCCTGTTCAGGAGTATCAAAAAATATGTATTGGTGGCAAAGATTACTTTAAGTGTAGCAGGAAAAGAAAGCATGTCGCAGACATTAAGAGCCCTGAGTTTCATCTTCACTGCCTCAAGAAAGTGGCAGCACTGCTGTACTGCTCCGATGTAATCCAGGAAGAGAAGGAGTTTTGCATTAGAGCATCACAGATCTTGATGCCTCCGGGCTTCCCAGAGGATAACATTCCAGTCACTGTAGTTTAGGATTCGTACTTTGACTGGGAGGGGTCCCACAGGATGTTTCTTGACCAGGGCCCGATGTGTCCGCTCCACAACAAAACATATATGGCTCATCTGAGAAAGACACAAGAGTGAAACAAGTTTTCCAAGAAGGTATCCATAGTGGGGTCTTCCACACCCTTCAGAAGGCCCACAACGCACAAGTTGTTGCATCAGGAGCGAGAACCACAACCTTGGAGCGAAGTTCGGAGACATGCTGTTTGAGAGTCGTCACTGTGTCTTCTGTGGAGGAGAACCAAGTCTCTGTCTCAGTGACCCTGGCAGCTACATTCATGTAGAAGGGAGAGGTTGACGAGAAAGCCTTCCACCTATGACTCAACAACCTTTCTGGAGTTTCGGATCACTTTATGGGTAACCGCAAAATCCATAGTTGATTCCATCGACTGACCCCCAGCTGCTCCTTTGTTATCTACTGTAGATGTGGTATATTGGTCAATCTTAGTGTGAGCAGGTTTTGATTGTGAAGACGCCCCATTGCCCTGACAAGGGGGGCAGCTTCCACATTGATGGAATAGAGGTAGAGGGCCCGCTTGCTGCAAGGCAGCATGAGCAGCCTGTGTCTCAGGATGCAGAGGGCAGTTCACAAGAACTTGAGGAGTCTCTCACAGCACAAGGGCAAGGCAGTTAGGGCAACACTTGTTAAAGGTGACAATGCCGACCCACTTACCCAATGGCAGCATGAGCAGTCAGTGAAGTGGCATCCTGTAGTGATCTCATACATTCGACATTCCATGCCATACATGGAATGTAGAATGTACGAGATCACCACAGAGTGTTTGATTGTGGTTGTAGATGTGTGTGATGGGAACACTTTTAACATTTCTTCATTCCACTCGGTCTCCATAAACGTGGCACGTACAAATATGTATGGCAGTTATATTTTGGGAAACTGCGATCCACACTAATAATACGTACGGCTGACATACTTTGGCAAAATCCATTACAGAAACGTACCATCCACACACATAATATTTAGCAACACATACGGAGATCAAACTCCTCACAGAAGCGTGTGGACTTCACTGCAATCTGCACGCATAACAAAGCCCTCACAGAAATGTGTGGATTTCACTGCAATCCGCACACACAACAAACCCACTGCCATCCGCACGCACAACATTCACGAGCTAGTGGATTTTACTCCGACCCCCCACAAATAAACTCACTGCAATCTGCATGCATAACACTCAGGAGTTTGTGGATTTTACTGCAATCCGCACACAATTAGGAAGCCACTGAATTAGAAGTGAAGCAGTGTTAAGCAAATTATTTTTACATACTACTACAACACGTTATCAAAGCAGAAGGGAAGCAGTGTTAATCAAATTTATTTTTACATACTACTGCAACACATTATCATAGTCAGTATGCAGAGTGTCAGCCCTCTGCCACCATTTTTACAAACACCTGAACAACCACTAATACCTTGGAGAAGTTGGCAAAGGGTTTTCACTAAATATTTAAAATTATTTAGGAGCTATGCACAAGGTCTCTATGAAGCTGCCAAGAGGGGCAAATCCCTCTCCAGCTCATGTCCCGGGAAATCCCATAACGCTCAACAAGGCTTTGAAGCTTCTGACACAAATTCTGTGCTGGTGACTGGACTTGAGTCTGCTTTGAAAATACAGGATTCTTAATTTACATCACAGCACAAGTACTCCTAAGATTCACGCTTTCTTGGAACTCCAGCAAGATTGACTCAGTCAGTTTCTCTTCCAGTACAGGCACAGCCACTGTACCATCTGGTTGTCTCTGCACCCTGTAAATACTCCCTGTACAGCTGTGAAATGATGACTTTGTTATGACTGCAGTTATACTGCCAACATCCTCTTGCTTTCCATCCATTGTTGATAACAAAACCTGTACATTGGAGTCGTACTTTACAGTAACCATATAGGCCAGCCCGGCGCTGGGCCAGCATAATGCCTGGAAGCACGTTGAAACGCTGAACATGCAAACTCATAGATAAACATAAAGCACAGGCGATTTCTAATCCGTTAGTATTTTTTGTTCTGCCTCCATAGTGTGCTTCCCACTAAAAATGCAGCATGTTGCATTTTGTTGTATTGGCTGTCTGACGTCTGAATTTCAAGGAAGATTTGGGGTGTTGTGTCTGCTGTGTTGTGCACTACTTGGCAATAGGCAAAACCACATCCTTGCCTGACTCTTATGGTACGTGTAAAGAACTATGTGACCCATGGTTGGCCCAAGGAAAGTTCTCTGCCAATAAATTTACAAGCATATACTAAAGTTGCAGATGAATTATCAGTAGAGAACAATGGTATTTTGATGAGGAACCATAAATTCATTTCACCCAGAGGCTTAAGAGACAAAATCAATATGATTGGTCATCAAGGACATTTAGGACAAACCATTACTAAGAGAAAGAAAAGTGAGTGTTATTGATGGCCAGGTAAGGATCTTGAAATAGCTACGTGTGTGAGAAATTGTGTGATCTGTGCCAACACCAAGGGGCATATTTATAGTGCCCTAGCGCCACCTTGCGCCACAATAACGCAATTGTTTTTGACGTTAATGTGGCCCAACGAGGCAGAAATCCCTGCCCCTTATTTACATGTGGTGCAATGCATAATGTATGCAAAGGTGGCGTTCCCCCGTTAGGGGAGCTAGAACAATCGCGTAAGGAAATCTCCCAGATTTCCTTACACTATTTTTTATGGCACTTTTAATGCCTGCTCAAGAGCAGGCGTTCAAAGGGGCCTTTCTTTCTTTAGAATGGGGCCCTATGTACTCTGCAGGAGTAGCGCCAATATTTTGGCGCTACTCCTACAGAGTGCATCAATAGCGTCATGTGAAATTATGTTATTGCTCCCTACCCTGCGCCATGGTGCGCTGTATTTTAAATACAGCGCACACATGGTGGCGGTAGGCGGGTGCCAAGGGGAGCAGGGAGAGTGGCGCTGCACTCAGTGCAGCCCAACTTTCCATAAATCTGCCCCCAAGTATTTTGCCTGCAGAACCCTGCATTAAGCTGGCCATTGAATTTATTGGTCCCTTTAGCACCCTAGCAAGAAGATTTTGATTTGCGTTTGTGGTGATCGACTAATTTAGCAGATGGTGGGAAGTAGAGTTTAAGGAGGAACCCAATACAAATGCAGGAATCCCTAAATAATTAGTGTCAGACAACGGGGTACAATTTATCTCTAGAGAAATGCAAGAATTGTTCGGAAAATATGCCATCCAACACAAGCGAGTAGCTCTTTATCATCCTCAAGGAAATGGTTTCATGAAAAAATTAATTGCATACTGGTTGAATGTATATAATGAGCGATTCAAAATAAAATAGAAGTGAATGAAGCAGTGGAGGACATGTTGTGGTCACGTCATTCCTCTCCAAATGCGGTTACTGGTGTAAGTCCGTTTGAAGTGATGAGAGGTCGTGTTTCGGCCTTTAAGCTGTGTCCTGCTTGGTTGAGAGAAGTTAAGACCAAAGCCGATAAAGCCCAGTCTTTAGATGAGATCATTGGACCTCATGTTTAGAAGTTTCAGAATAAAATGAAAGACGACTATGATACAAAACACAATGCATGGGTAGAAAGTACCAAAATTAATATAGGTGATTGGATACGAGTAAAAGATTCCATTCATGTGGCTAAGGGGTTGTTCAAATTCAAAAGTCCATAGAGAGTAGATGCTGTTTCCAAAAGCGCAGTATGCATCAAAGGTCATGAATATTTTAATAAAAGCAGAATAGTGAAAATTAAGGGAGATTACGATGGTGACACTAGGGGGAGATCTCACGATGTTATTGAAGAGCCAAGTGGGATTAAAAATCACGGTGAACAAAAATAAAAAAACAAACCTGATCTGAAAGTAAACAATGAAGAACTATTAAGACACAGAAGTAAGAGGATTATTAAAAAACCTGCTAGATATTGTGATTAAGATTGTACTTACGTATTTTGAAATGCATTTAAATTCAGTTGTTATCATTTTACTTATGTATTTTGAAATGCATTTATATTCAATTGTTATCATTTTTTATAGAGAAGGAAGATGTTATGGTGATCCCATTCTATACATGGAATATGGAATGAGAAGGTACAGTTGTAGAGAGCAGTTGGAGCGGCCGATGACTGTGGCTAATAAAGATCCAACATCATTGAACTGATCATCAGTGTTCATTCTCATTATTATCACCACAAAATCCCTCTACCGAAGAGGGTCAGAGACAATGGAGTCCCCCTCATCAGCATCCATCAGGATGACACGGGACCCCAAACCCAAGCAACACCTCTAGTGCAGTATTGTTCTGGGCACTCAGACCTCCACTGATATGCCCCTGATGCCACTGTGACAGGCAGGTCAGGAAAACTCACCATCCTAGTCTTCAGCGATCCCATGTGCACCTCTGGTGAGTGACAGTGTCAGTAAGTAGGAAGGAAAGGGCCCCTTCCCATGGAAACACGACCGGGGGGGCTGCAAAGATCTCCTCCCAGTCCACAGTCAGGCCAAGGGCTCTGCTAATCCCATAAAAAGAGCCACTAAGTATAGCAGTGAGCCACACCACTCCTCTGGAGGTCCAGGGTATCAAAGGTGTCCCAGGCATGGAACATCTGCATCGCCGGGACACATGGAAGCACAGAGGCCTCCACCGCCAGGAGATCCCTGGGACGAAGTGCTCGGACCAGCAGCTCTAGGTTCTCAGAAGCACCCCAGTGCAGGGCAAGTATGCGGGCACAAAGCCTCCTGCCTGTCGCAGCTTCTGCAGCAGCAGAGAGGTGACCGGGCCACACCACCAGTGGGGCTTGTAGCAGAGGAGGGGGCCCTTAGGTCAGAAGGAGTGCCGCCGCCTGCAGGAGAGGCCACCCATAAAGCACTGCATCTCAGATGGGGCCTGCTCCATCATGCAGCCTTGGGGAAAACAGGCGAAGACAGGCCACGGCACTCCCCATGTGACTCAACTCTGCCATGCGTGCTGCATTATCCCCGCCGATTCAACAAGCAGCTCCAAACCAACACGGAGCAGGGGAGTTTGAGTACCCACCAGGGCACAACGTCAAGCTCTGTCAGGCAGGGACCCTGGAGCTGCTGCCACGCCATCAAGGCCACAGATCCCAGTCCGCCTGGGCCGCCACCTGGCATCTCTGTGATAGAAACCTGTAGAAACCTCCCCAAGCAGCTCTGCTTGCGCTGGGTGCAGGGCGAGGCCCAGAATGGGAGTCCACAAGGTAGCTATCGGGCAGGATACCGATACATTTCAACGGGCCGTCAAAACTCTGCTACAATGCAGCCACCATACTGGCCTCGGTGGCGCCACTGTCTGATCTTACATTAAGACCAATGTCCTTCCTTCTATGAAAACTACACCTAGAGCTTACACCAACTATCTTCTACAGCACTACCTACAGCATATACCACCATCTACCTCACCATTATAGTACAACCTATATCCTAACCTCCTACTCTCTGCATCATCACTTATATCCTACACTGGAACACTACACTACACCAACATCACTGGATACAATCTATACACTACAAATACCTTACACTTTACACCTTACACCACTCATCACCTATAGAACTTCCAATTCTATTCTCTCCTCACTACTCTTGCACACTACACTAGGTACATCCTTTGCCAATAGCCACATCCTACCCTATCTACATTTTGTACCACAAACATGCTTCATTACCACTTACAACCTAAACTAGTGGATTTATACTTGCCTCAAAGCAAGCTACATATACCACATACACCAGCTATACCACATATCTTCATGCCACAGTTCACATTGCTTCCTTTCATTCGTGTCTCCAGGCTGCTTGTATCTCTGCAAGACCAGAGAAAGGCTGCAGTGTTTGCACACCATCTTCCCCTTTCTCAAAGCACACATTGCTCTCCCCTATCCTATTCAATTTCACAATCTGCTTCTCCACCCTAAAGTACCACCTATAACTAATCTTTTGAAGGCCAATGCACCACATAGAACTACTTTTGCTTACAGTACAGCACAGCTAGTTCTTACATCACCACTCTTACCATACACCACCCATAGCCCACACAATCAACTACACCATATGCAAGATGCTCTTCCACTGCATCATAAATCATCTCACACCTACACACCTTCCCAAAGGCTTAGCTCCCCTCTTGGGTGATTAGTGCGCTATACACATCAATATAATTTCACATAACTTAGCATAACATGATATGACATGACATAACATACCCTACACCTCATTCCACGCCATACAGCACTTACACCCTACATAACTCATAACCAACACTATCAACTCCATCATTTGCAGCATGCACCCTGATAGATGATATACAACTCTAAACTTCAACCTACACCACCTACTTGCTACCACATATGCTCTACTTTACCCATAAACACTACTACCTTTACATCCATACCTCAACAACATCCTACACCCCTCCCAATTGTACACCCTAACCCCAACACCATTTACACCATCACATCCTCCCATGCCTATACCACCATCTTTACCTATTCTTTTAAAGGGGTTTATGAAAGTGTATTGTAGTTACCATTTTCTAATTGCTTACATTTCAATAGCATTTTAAAGAAAAACGAGGTTCAAATTAGTTTGCTCAAAGTTTTCCTTGAAGTGCATTCATATGATAGTACCAAGTTGGCCAACAGAGCACTTTTGATAAGTTGAAATGCAAGCTGGCCTTGGACGCTGTTAGACTTTTCATCCTTGGCGTGGTCTCCCTTAACTTTTTGCCTCTGTTTCCCAGGTTGTTGATGTGTGCTGGACTCTGATTTTGCTGTTTTTGTTACTCTGGGCACTTTACCACTGCTAACAAGTGCTAAAGTGCAAGTGCTCCTTTACAAAATGTGTATGTAATTGGTTCATCCATGATTGGCATATTTGATTTACTAGTAAATCCCTAGTAGAGTGCACTAGAGGTGCCCAGGGCCTGTAAACCAAATGCTACTAGTGGGCCTGCAGCACTGGTTGTGCCACCCACATAAGCAGCTCTGTAATCATGTCTCAGACCTGCCACAGCAGTGTCTGTGTGTGCAGTTTTAACTGTAAACTCGACTTAGCAAGTGTGCCCACTTGCCAGGCCTAACCCTTCCCTTTTCTTACACGTAAGGCCCCCCTAAGGTAGGCCCTAGGTAGTCCCAAGGGCAGGGTGCAGTGTATGGTTAAGGTAGGACATATAGTAATGTGTTGTAATGTGTTTTATATGTCCTGACAGTGAAATATTGCTAAATTAGTTTTTCACTGTTGCAAGGTCTGTCCCTCTCATAGGTTAACATAGGGGCTACCTTTAAATCTGATTAAAGTGTAGATTCCCTTTGGGAGCGGATGGACATGTGGAGTTTGGGGTCTCTGAGCTCACAATTTAAAAATACATCTTTTAGTAAAGTTGATTTTAAGATTGTATGTTTGAAAATTACACTTTTAGAAAGTGAGCATTTTCTTGCTTATACCATTTCTGTGACTGCCTGTTTGTGCATTCCCTGTCTGGGCCAGTTTGACAGTTGGTTTGGTTGCACCTCACACTATACAGTGACACAAAAGGAGCTGGGGTGTAGTCTGCATTTCCTGATGAACCTTCTGTGCTAGGAGGGAGGGGAGGAGTGGTCACTCACACCTGAAAGGGCTGTGCCTGCCCTCACACAATGCAGTCTCCAACACCCTGGTGAGTGTCTGGGGCCTGGCCTAGGCAAGGCAGGATTTCACATTCAAGAGAGACTTTTCTTAGGCCTACTTCAAAGGAGAAAATGGGTATAAGAAGGGCACCCAAAACCACAGACTTTAGAACACTTCTGGAAACCAAGAGGGACCTCTGCCTGGAGAAGAGTTGAAGAGCTGAGGAAGAAGAGCTGTCATGCCCGTGACTGTGCTTTGTGGAGCTATCCTGCAGTTTCTGCTTCTGCCAGAGTAAGAGGGCAAAGACTGGACTTTGTGTGCCTTCCATCTTGTGAAGATCTCCAAGGGCTTGATTTAGAGCTTGCCTCCTGCTGTTTTGAAGTCTCAGGGACAGCAAAGACTTTTCTCTAGGAGCACCTGGAGTCTCTGGAGAGAATCCACCTCTGCTAAGTGCTGCCCATCCAGTTCCTGGGACCCTGAACGGAGAAGCTGGCAGCCTAAGAGGAAGAAATCCACGCACAGAACGGCGGGCGGGGAAAAGATCGACACAACTCCGTTCTGCAGCAGACAAATCGACACACCGTCGGCTTTGCGGCTGAAAATTGACGCTCACCTGCAACGCAACCGGAAGATCAACGCACGGAGCTGGGGAAACGCAACGCAGCATCACTGACAGAGGCTGGTGAGATCGCAACCAGTGCTGCGTGGTTTTCAGATCATCGTCCAGCTGGATTTCCGACACAAGTACCGCTGGGCGTGTAAAAACAATGCAAGGCCTGCCCGGACCCGAGAGTGCTGACCAGATCGATGCATTGCTCTCCTGCAGAGAGAAGAAACAACGCGCCCGACCTGTCGAAAGAAGAAACAATGCCAGGCCTCGCTTATGAGTGGAATCAACACATTGCAAGCCCTTCTTGACGCACACTCACCTGTGCAGGTTACTTTTGACACACCCAAGGTACATTTTCACGCTAACAGTGTTAGTGTGTGTTTAAAACTACATGAACACTCTTTTTGCTTTTTAATTGATAACTTGACTTGTGTATTGTGGATTTTTGTTGTTTTGGTCTTGTTTTATTTAGATAAATATTTCCTATTTTTCTAAACTTATGTTGTGTCATTTTGTAGTGTTTTCATTAAGTTACTGCGTGTGTTGGTACAAATACTTTACACCTAGCACTCCGAAGTTAAGTCTATTGCTCGTGCCAAGCTACCAAGGGGGTAAACAGGGGTTAGCTGAGGGTGATTCTCTTTCACCGTGACTAGAGTGAGGGTCCTTGCTTGGACAGGGGGTAACCTGACTGCCAACCAAAGAACCCATTTCTAACAGATGCATTCTACTGGCTCCTGGTGAAGGCAATGATACAACTAAAAATCTCATCTAGCATTTGCAATATTTACTAGATGTAAAGACACAAAAATAAGCTTGAAAAAAGGACTTAATTGCCTAACATTTATCTTCAACAAAGTGACATCACTGCATTTCCAAGTATATAGCTGCACAGTAAGTCAAATTACTGCATTTATTCTCATCATCCATTTACACAGGACATTACATCAATGATTTTTTCACCAAAACCATCTTTAAAATTAGAAGCCAGACAAGAGGACTTCATTCTCCATCATCAATCTCCAAAGTAATATCCCTGCATTTCCCATCCTTCATCTGCACAGAAATTTACTTTACATACTTCCTTCTCCCTACTGCAAACCTTCAGAGCATCCCATCATGCAGCTGCCCCCAGCAAAAGGTAGACACAGACTACGGCCTAACCTGTTTGGACCTGATATGTCCATAAAGGACCTTGGGACAGAACTCCTGTTCCACTAAAATTGAAATAAGTTTGGATATAATCATGTACTTCACCCAGAATCCCATATAGCCAAGCTCCACAATCATACGTAAACATCCTTGACACAAACCCTCACATTCCATTTACACATACATATTCCACTAACTACCACATACCTTCAAACTATAGAACATTCACATTACAACTTATGCTCATTAACCTCTGTTCTGCAGTGCTCTATGTATCAGGCATTGGAGACCTCATAACCTGTCACAAGCATGACACCCTCTTTGTAACAGAAAAATCTTTCACTACCAGATTCTCACACATCTTTGACATTCCTTTTTGCACAGGCTACAGCACCCATTTTGTAGAACAAGCACATAGGAAGGCAGGAGGTCTCATTGCCATCCATAATTTCTTTTGGTCCGTCACCCTAGGTAACACTCAACTCCTTGCAGCTGCTGACATGTCATTCCCTACTCTCTGCAACTCAGTCCGCCACTATACATTTTGTCTACATATGAGGACAGAATGAGGACTTCAAAGATGAGTTCTCAGATTTCTTTGTCACTACTTCCTTGACATGCCCAAACCATGCATTTGGGTGACTGCAACCTCTAAGACAGTACAAGTCCCCCAAAAATAAACAAGAGACACCCTCCTCATCCTCATCAATACCCTCAATATGGTACTGCATGTCACACAACCAACACACTCCAAAGCCCACATTCTAGACCTTATCTTCTCAGCATCACCAGCAATCCAATGCAAACCACTCATACCCCTAAACTGGACTGACCACGTGGTCATTCCAATCTTCCTGCTCATCGCCTTATCAACAAACCATTGTAAAAAAAAAGAGAAGACCAAACCTTCCCTTCAGTCCCTTAAGAGACCTTACCATTGGTAACCTAATGCTTGAACTCATATCTTAACCTATAAACTTCATGTCTGATACCAACACACTTCTAAAACAAGTTTAATATGTTTTTGGAAAACTTTGTGAAAAAACATGCCCCCATCAAACAGACAAGTGCAATCCAAAGCCTTTGGCACCCTGGTGCTGTAAAGATCATGCTGACAATAAAAGATCCATCTGCAGACAGGAAAGAAAGTGAAAGAACAGCATAGTAGTACCTCAGCACAACACGCAGCTCATCACATCAGCCAAAGCAAAGTATTATACCAACACCATCGCTGAAAGCCACCAGTCAAAGCAGAAAAAGTTTCAAAACAATCAACCAGTACATAAACCTCCTGCCAAACCAACCTATTCCTCATTCCACAGAAAGGTAAAATGCCACCATCCTCTTCTTCAGTGAAAATATACAGAAGATCAAATTACACATCATTAACTCTGAGCCTGCATTATCCTTCACACCACCCATTTCCATAGAATCCCACAATGTCATCTTTCTAAGCCTCATCTCTTGCAGGTCTTGCAGACATACTCAACTTCCTCAAAGCAACTTCTTATGAAAATGGTGTCTTACTCTTGTTCACCATCAAAGTTCTATTTGGGGATGTGCTGACATCCTTGATCACCATTGCCAATGCCTCCCTTTATCTTCCCAGAAGCTCTCAAGACAGGTCAGATCCCCTACTCCAAACAATGATGACCTTACCAACTACAAGCCCATCACTGACCTACCATGTATCTGCAAGATCATTGAAAATGAAGTCAATGATCAACACCAAGAACACATTATTGCTGGACGTCTGTCTTCAGATCACACTGCAGCATGGTAAGAGCTACCTTACATATTGTGAAGGATGACTTCATCACCACAGATGAAGCTGACACCTTCAGTTAGTCCGGGACCTCTCAGCTGCCTCAAGGCAGTTGACCATCCAACAATTATATGCACCATGGAGTCTCAATTGGGATTCAATGACAATGTGCTTCACTGAATCTCCTTGAAACTTTCCAGCTGACAACGGTTTGTTCACATGGGCACCTCCAGTTCCCAAAAGATCCCTATCAACTGTGGAGTCCCCCATGGCTCCATAATGTCTCTATATAGTGCCACTAGGTGCTCTAAACATAGAATACCAACATCAAGATTCACCAACAAGATGATGATATACAACTCTATTTGAAAGTCTCCTCTGGTTCAGATGTCCAACGACTCATTCAATACATGGACATCATCAGGACCTGGATGCCGAGTGTCTACCTGACGTTTAACCCAACTAAGCTAGAATTTCTCTTATTTGCATTGAATAACAAACAAGAAACAGAACAAACCTGTCTCAATGACATGAACCCTGATGACTTTCAACCCCAATTTTCACTGAATGTCAATTTACTTGGATTCATCCTGGACACCAAGCTCACCCTCAAGGAACACAATGTAAAAAAATAAACATAACCAATCTTATCAAAAAAGTGAAACCGTTTTTTTTCCAGAAAGAAAGTTGAAGACTGCTGTAAATGCCCTCATGCTCTCACATCTACATTGTGATAACCCCCTGAACCAAGGTCATCCAGACTCTACATTGACACCCTCTAAGGGGAAATTACATACTGCAGCACGTTTTTTCAAGAGCTGATCACATCAGCCCCATCTTGATGGAGCTCCATTGGCTCCCCTTACTGACATGCACCGTCTTCAAAACCAGCTGCACCATTTATACAGTCATCATAAACAGAACCCCTACTTATGTTGCAAATAAGCTTTATATCTCAGTTGGTTCTCAGGACATCTGCAGCCAGCATACTATGGGCCACATGTAGCTAGCTTTTTGCATGTCGAAAACAGCAAACTTCGCTGCTTGCAACGTGCAAAAAGCACATCGCGATGCACAAACCCCATGGGACCCCTTCCCCATTGTGAATGCCACTGAAAACATTTTTCAGAGCAGGTAGTGGTCCTACGGACCACTACCTGCACTGAAAAAATTAAACAAAAACGTTTCATTTTTTTGTTTTTGTAATGCATCTTGTTTTCCTTTAAGGAAAACGGGCTGCATTACAAAAAAAAAGACTGCTTTATTGAAAAGCAGTCACAGACATGGTGGTCTGCTGTCCGCAGCAGGCCACCATCCCTGTGAAGGCCGCCATTCTCAAGGGGGTCGCAAATTGCGACCCACCTCATTAATATTCATAACGTGGGCATTTGCGACCCCCTTGCGAATCGCTAACAGTGTCATGGACACTGTTGTGCACAAGGTTTTGCGAGTCGCAAATTGCGAGTCACTCTGACTCGCAATTTGCGAGTCGCAAAACCAAACGTACGTACATGTGGCCCTATGAGACTGCAGACTAAGAAGTATAAAAGAGAAAAAAAACAGAAGGCAAGTCTTTTGCATCTATGCACCCAGGATATGGAACAATATTCCTGTATCCATCAAGACTGCCCTAACTCTGCTTCAATTTAGGAAACAATTCAAGACAGACTTATTTAAAGAACACTGCATCACAATGCAGAATGCAGTTTATAAACTAGCTACCCCGCCTATTACATGTTGACTTCATGCTGGTCTTTGACCCTGTACATACCTCGTCTGTCTTTTGACTAGGTTGTCGCTGTAGAAATAACACATACATACACACATGGACACAGAGGTGCTGGAACATTTTTTAGAGTGGAGGTGCTGCCATCAATGTTAAATCACTAAACTTATTGGGATTGTGAAAAACCCAAGCATCACACAAAGGGCAAGAATGGCAAATGAGCCCACAACCATTCAGTGGAGACTGGTATGGCTGTGGCATGTAACTGGTGGTGAACTTTGGAGCACAGTGCACAAGTGTATCACTAAATCCTGGTGTAGTAGCATGCAAACAGCATATTTTCAATTGAAATGGTTACAAAATGCACACTGACATGCAGTTTTGCTGCTAAAATCATAGAACACACAAATAATGTGTGGAAATCGGGTTTCAGCAAATGTCTTAATTTGTGCCTTCTTAAATGCTGTTATATTTTGAACCATCTGTACAGTTCCTATATAGCTATTCAAATGTTCTCCTGTATCAGACAAAAAATTGACATCCTCCAGCATTTCCTTTCATGCCTCCTGTACCCCAGTAAGATTGTCAGATAGCTCACTTTACAAAATCTTCTTATTTTGCAGTCAGAGAAAGAAAAGTAAATGTCAATCTCTATTTTAATCTATTTTATTCTTAAATAATAAGCAGCAGTTTACTTAGAGGACATAGCCTGACATTTCACTCTGTCTTTGAATGCACAGCAAACGTGACAAGACAAAAACAACAATTTAAAGCATTTTATTTTATTGCTCATTTACCTTCTAAACTCCAGCATGGTTATTTTGTGGGAACTGCAGCACCCCAATTTCTGTGCCTATGCATACTTACAATAACCTACAAAATGTGGCTCCCTGCAACATACCTTCCAGAATTCCACGATTAGTCAATTTGCATCTTATCAAATATTATGCTTTCAGATAACATAAACATAGAGCCATTTCAGTGGTCATCCATATTCTAGATCACCAATGTTAGAAATTGGGTCCCTAGTTGGCAGGGGTATGCACCTGGTCCAAGTAGGGACCACAATCCTAGTCAGGGTAAGTCAGTTACACTCTCTAAATTAACCTGTGCTGACGCCATGGTAGCTTGGCACAAAACGGTCAGGCTTAACTTTGAAGACAATGTGTAAAGTATTTGTGCAACACTTAATTACAGTAACACAGTAAAACATACCACAAAAAGAATCAACACCAGTTTAGAAAAATAGAGACCATTTGTCTGAGTGAAATAAGACCAAAATGAAAAAAATCCAATCAGTATTTTTTTAAGTTATAGCTTGTTAAGTATGCAAATTTAGTGCTTAAGAACATATGCGCTATCGAGTTCACCATGATAAGCCTGCTCAACTGTCTTTTCTCCGGCCTATACTAGTGATGAAGCGAGAAAGCAAGGTTCCCAAAACACCCTGGGGGATTATGTGGTGTTTGTGATCAGGGCACAAGGCAGTGCTTATATGGTACCTCGGTCACCCATAGTATGCCGATTGACAACAAGAGGCTTCACTTTCCCTCATACTTGGGTTACGGCAGGAGAAGCAGGAATGTTGGATTCCTTGATCGAGGCCAGCCACATAGGAAACTCACCGTGCTGGGAGATGGTCTTAGACACAGTTGTACAGGGCTGGCAGGTCGGAATCAGCACAGGCCCGGGGGCCTGAACGGAGACTGTACTCCTGGCAAGGCCCGCCCCTCTGGGCGAGGCTTTGGCTGGCAGGAAGAGTGGGCTGGCCTCAAGGTGATATCGTAGAGGGAATCACTCGGTCGGCAATTCAACGTTGGGGTCTGCACTCACCAGCTTTTCTTGGCACTTCAGCATTGACGGAAGCTCAAAGTGGGTGATCTTGAGCGGCAGAGAGTGTGGCTTTTTGCAAGGTGATGTCGTAGGTCAGCCAAAGCAGAGGGTGGGTCCTCTTAGAGTGTTTCGGTTGATATGAGTCTTTTATGGCCCTGAGACTTCGGCAACAGTGGGAAAGCCAACAAGCCCTTGGAGTTCCTTGGGTAAAAGAGCTTGTAAAGGGCAGCTTCAATTTTTCCTCGCAGTAGCAGGCAGCAGGCCAACATAGCAGAGCAAGTTACAAAGTGGCTGTCCTTCCTGGCAGCACAGCTTCTCTTAGTTGCAGAGTCTCCTCAGGACCACAAAGTGAATTGATTTGGTGAGGTTTGGGGTCCAGAACTTATACCTCATATTTGAAGTGGGTGAGACTTCAAAAGAGGCCTTTGAAGATCACTAGGGGCCAGATGTAGCAAACACTTTGCGACTCGCAAACGGCAAAAATCACCGTTTGCGAGTCGCAAATGCTTGTTTGCTATGTAGAAATGCATTTTGCGAGTCGGAACCGACTCGCAAAATGCATTTCCGAGTCGCAAATAGGAAGGGGTGTTCCCTTCCTATTTGCGAGTCGCAGGGACCACTACCTGCCCTGAAAAAATCCAAAACTAAAGTTTCGTTTTTTTTTTCTAAGTGCAGCTCGTTTTCCTTTAAGGAAAACGGGGTACACTTGGAAAAAAAAAAAACTGCTTTATTTAAAAGCAGTCACGGACATGGAGGTCTGCTGTTCCCAGCAGGCCTCCATCCCCGTGAGTGCCCAGAGTCGCTATGGGGGCGCAAATTGCGACCTACCTCAATAATATTAATGAGGTGGGTCTTTGCGACCCCATAGCGACTCGCAGAAGGTGTCTGAGACACCTTTTTTGCATAGCAAATTGCGACTTGCAATTTGCGAGTCGCACGGACTCGCAAATTGCAAGTCACAATTTGCTACTTTCCTACATCTGGCCCCAGGTTCCCTGCCCTTCCTTCCCTGGCTCCAGACACTCTACAGGTAAGCAGACCTTTGTGTGAGGAGAGGCGCAGCCCTATTCATGTGTAGATGTCAGCTCCTTCATCCTATCAAGCCCAGAAAGACCCATCAGCCTGGTGATTGGCCACAGGAGGCAAATGTCACACCCATGCTCCCTTTGAGTGTGGCTGTCTAGAGAGAATGCAGAAAGCCCAGCTATCATCTCCCCAGACGTGTATTCAGAAACAGACAGAGGCACAGAATAGTTAGAGTAAGAAACTTCCAACTTTCTAGAAGTGGCATTTTTAGACTTATAATTTTAAATCTGACTTCGCCATAAGTTGTGATTTTTAATTTTGAGTCCAGAGACACCTAACTCCAGATTTCTATCTTCTCCCAATTGGAAGGTTCACTTAAATTATGCTTCACGGCAACTCCAATGTTAACATATGAGAAAGACCTTTCAGTAGTGAAAAGAGAATTTAGCAGTCTTTCACTACATGGTAAACTTAAAATTGCATGTCTAACGTTTTAAATATACTTCACACTTCCCTCAGGGCTAACCAGGGCCTACCTTAGGGGATACTTATATGTAATTAAAGGAAAGAGAAGGTTTGGGCCTGGTAAGGGGGGCACTTACCAGGTAAAAATGGCAGTTTAAAACTGCACACACAGGGTCTACAGTGGCAGGTCTGAGACACGTTTGAAAGGCTACTGTCCTGAGTGCACAATCAGCGCTGCAGGCCTACTAATTGCATTTAATTTATAGACCCTGGTCACATATAGTGCACTTTACTAGGGACTTACAAGTAAATTAAATATGCCAATTGTAGATAAGCCAATGTTATACCATGTATAGAGTACAGAGAACCTGTACTTCAGCACTGGTCGCAGTGGAAAAGTGCACAGGATCCTAAACGCCAGCAAAAATGAGTCAGAAAAACAGGAGGTCAGAGAACAAAAAGTAAAGGAAAACAATGCCAAGGATGCCAGTTCTAACAACCGACATCCAGCTTTGTTACTTCCCCTTACAAGATGTTGGATTGCCAGTTCCAATCTGGTCAAGGTTTCTTAAGTTTCCAGGCCCATCAATCATTTCTAAAGGTCCCATGTTTTCTCAACAATGTATTCATTGAAGGTAAACAAAAACTAAGCATTGCAATTCCAATCAATGCTAATGGTTTGCTTCACTTTGAAGAAAACATATTTTTCAAGATAAGTATCAGAGACTAAGGGGCATATTTGTACTCTGTTGCGCCATTTTAGCGTCATTGTATTTGACACTAAAACGCTGCAAACTTAACTCCATATTTATTTTTTGATAGTAGACACGTCCTGCTTCAAAATATTGGCAATAGCACCATTTTTGGATGCTTGAAGCCACCTTGCGTCGATGAGATGCAAGGTAGGCATTCCTGTCCAAAAAATTACTCTAAGCCTGTAGTGCCATATTTATCCCCCCGTGCAAAAATGGTGCACAGGTGGGAGGCGTACCTAAATAATGGCGCTAAGCCTGCTTAGCACCATTGTTTAACACCTGGGTCAGACCAGGCGTTAAGTTACCAGTAGGCCCATTAGCATGGCCAAACACCATGAAATGGGTCAAGGGGTGCCCATCCAAAGACCCAGGAACACCCCCACCCACATCAGAGGGACTCCAGCGGATGGGGGACCCATCCTGTGTAAGTATAGGTAAGTAAAGGTAAGTATTAATTTTATTTTTTCTGTGCCATAGGGGGCCCCTTACATGGGCACCCTCTGCATGGCAGTGGGTCTAATGGCTATGCCAAGGGGACACTGGTCCCCTGGACATGGCCACTGGGGTGGTGGGCATGACTCCTATCTTTACTAAGACAGGAGTCAATTTTGGGTGCTATTGCGTCAAGATATGACGCTAGGCTGGTTAACAGCAAATATATTGGCATTAACCAGCCTAGCATAATTTCTGGCGCCCTAACGCCATACTCCTGTACCACCATCTCCCCTGGATAGTGTCTTTTCTTTTTATTCAAGCCGATCCTTAGTGCTGGCTTACACCATTCCATAAATATGGCACCCGGCTGATGCTCAGGAATGGTGCAAGCCGGTGGTAAACTTTTTGATGCAAAACTTCATTTGCGCAGTTGTGTGTCAAAAAGTATAAATATGCCCCTAAATGTATGATATTAAAATACAACATAATGAGTAATAAGGAATGGCTTGGTGGACTTTGGGGGCACTTGCCGTTCCATAAAACATCGTGCTGCAGGAGGAGGAGTCGCTCTCATCTCCGTGCTGCTGACACGCTAATAATCGCATTGTTGATACCCATAGCGTGGGATGCTCTGATGGTCTTTGGGGTCATTTGGATGCTGCAAAGGACTCGCAGCCCTATAACACATTGTGCTGCAGGAGAAGAAGCAGCTCTCAGCCCTGCGCCCCTGATGCACTATTAAGCGCATTGTTGATACCAGCTGGACACCCTGGTGGTTTTAGGGGGCATTTAGATGCTGCAAGGGACTCACAGTCCCAAAACACATTGTGCGTGAGGAACCGCTCTCATCCCTACGCAGCTGATGCGCTAAAAAAGAATGGTTGATACCCACAGCATGGGACTCCCTAGTGGCCTTTGGAGGCATGTGGGTGCTGCAAGAGACTCGCATTCAGTGCTGACTTTCAAAACAACATCAGATGGAGTCTTGGGAACAGTTGCGAAACAAGGGCATTCATTGGCTTGGAATGTATAGAGATTGTAATGTTGCCGAGGAAAGCAAGATCTTAATGGTATGACGGATAGGTTGAATCGGCCCTTCATTAAAAAATATAGCTGGTGACTGTATTGTCGTAACTTTTAGACACCCACATAGTGTGGGAAACCTATTAGGTGCAAGCAGAGTTGGGGCCTCAAATAACACAAAGTTACACTTTCCTTAGGATACTCTTACAGACTGTGCAAAGAGTTGCTGCGCCCACCACCGCATTATAAACCTAAGTTATCCCAGGGTATTTCAAGTAATAACTGGATTGCAGTCCTATCTGACTGTGATACATTACAGTGACAGAAAGTACCCAGGCTGGCCAAGAAGGGCTTTTTGATCACCAGATATGTGTCTGCATTTGGAAAACGAGATACCCACTCAATACTGGAAGATCTAGTTTGTGCTGCATGATCTGAGCCCATAGCTCTGGCCAAACCTGACTGCCTACTTCCTATATTGCGGACCCCGTGCTCGGGACATATTCTGTCAACTGAACCTACAACTACACAGGTTAGTTCCGTCAAAATGTTAGCCCTCCCATTCATGCACACTAGTAGCTCTTCAACAAGAATACTAAGTTGGAGCACTGCAGACCTCCGTTTCAAGATATTGCTTCCTGATTAGCAGTAATTTATTAGGGCATATTACATCTTGTTAATGCAGGAGGCTTGGGATATTAACCCTATAGTTTTTCAAGGCTTTCTCTGTTTCAGCTTATCGGCCGCTCCTTCCCGTTCAGGGTGTGCATCACAAGGCCTTAGTGTATGGATTAGTGTGTTACTAGGGGGACATGCTGACGTTTTGACAACTCCAGGCAATGAATTATTAGTGGTTCTTTTGAAGTGGGCGTTGACTTTATGTCTTATTACTTTTTATATAATTTTTTCCAAATGTACTCAATCAAAGATGTCCAGGTTTATTTGATTATATTTGAACTACTGTGGAAAGTAAATCAGGTGAGGTTCACCAAATGTGCACATGTCTGGCAGGATATTTTAATGCTAGGCTGCCTAATTCCAGCATACGAAAGGAGTCGGCTGTTATTGTGGGAGCAGACATGATAGACAAAGAGTTAGAGGTCTTACTTGCCTCCTCGGGGCTGCTTAGTGTACTGGAGGAGGCTGGGTCAGGCACAATGGAGTTGCCCACTTTTAGGGATAGAAACTGATTACATATTTATCTTCCATAATTTAAAAAAATATTCTATTATATGTCACTATTATAAGTACATATTTTAGCAATCATAACCCAATTGAGATAGCCTTGAATGTGCAAACTAGAAAGAATTTCCAAATCACACCCGGCCTTGGTAACTTATCCCCATCTACAGATAATCTTTTACTCCATTGGAAATTGTCAGATCCTGCCCAACTCTTGATGAAAGTAATTGCTGAGAATACGGAACTATTTATGGGGTGTTTAGAGGTTGATCCTAATAGAGGAGCAATGGTCAACTCCTTTGTGGCCCTCTGTTCCAGGATCAGACAGTAACGTTTAAGAAGATGCAAGTCAACTTACCAGGCCCCACGGTGGTTTGACCGTGAGTGCGCTTTGTTAAATCTCCTTTTGCGTAGAGCGTTAAATATGATTTTTAGAGACCACGTGACTGTGTCCATCCTGCAGAAGCAATATAAATTAGCAACAACTAATAGAAGGAAGTTGGTTATTACTCAGCACTGGGCAACACTATAGGACACTGCTCGAACGAAAGATAACAAATTCTTATGGAGAACTGTGGCGAATGTGCCAGCTACTAATCAGGCAACCACATCCATTTGCTGTCATGTAAATAGTGAGGCTTGTGTGGCCCATTTTTTGCTGATATATTTAGACAACGAGCCTAACTATATGGTGTCCGCACAGAAGGACCTTCTCCCATTCTTTTCAGTTTCCTTACAGGAAGTCACTGTTGCTATACAGGAGAGTGCGGGGGAGCACAGGGGCCGGATGGTGTCCCAGTTGATGAAATTAAATGCTATACTTTTGAGCTCCACTGCTGACTAACATATTTTACAGCTTAACCCACTCTACGAGTCTGCTGGGTTACCTCAGTCATTGTTCCAATCGTGAGAAAAGAGGACTGGTCTTCTCCAAAATGTTATCGCTCCATATCAGTGGTTGATATGCCAGCAAAGATTCTTGATAGGGTTTCCTATAATAGGATACTCAAGTGGGTCAAGAATAACAACATCCTAAATGTCTGTCAAAATGGCTTTCATAGTGGAATAGACATGGTGGAACAATGCCTTGATTAGCATTTAATGATCTGGAAATATACAATGGCTTAACCTCTTAGCTGCTGGGCCTTTCCCCCCCCCAGTGCTGAGCCCTTTTTTGGCTATTTGGGGTAGTTCGCGCTTAGGCCTTCATAACTTTTTGTCCACATAAGCTATCCACGCCAAATTTGCGTCCTTTTTTTCCAACATCCTAGGGATTCTAATGGTACCCAGAGTTTGTGGTTTCCCCTGGAGGAGACCAAGAAATTAGCCAAAATGCAGTAAAAATTTAGTTTTTTCCAAAAAAATGGGAAAAAAGGGCTGCCGAAGAAGGCTTGTGGTTTTTTCCCTGAAAATGCCATCAACAAAGGGTTTCTGGTGCTGAAATCACCATCTTCCCACCTTTCAGGAACGGGCAGACTTGAATCAGAAAACCACATTTCTCAACACAAATTTGGCATTTTACTGGGACATACCCCATTTTTACTATTTTTGGTGCTTTCAGCCTCCTTCCAGTTAGTGACAGGAATGGGTGTGAAACCAATGCTGGATCCTAGACAGCTAAACATTTCTGAAAACTAGACAAAATTCTGAATTCAGCAATGGGTCATTTGTGTAGATCCTACAAGGTTTTCCTACAGAAAATAACAGCTGAAATAAAAAAATATTGAAATTGAGCTGAAAACAACAGCCATTTTTCTTTATATTTTACTCTGTAACTTTTTCCTGCGATGTCAGATTTCTGAAAGCAATATACCGTTTTGTCTGCTGGACTCTTCTGGTTGCGGGGATATAAAGGGCTTGTAGGTTCATCAAGAACCCTAGGTACCCAGAGCCAATAAATGAGCTGCACCCTGCAGTTGGTTTTCATTCTATACTGGGTATACAGCAATTCATTTGCTGAAATATGAAGAGTGAAAAATAGGTATCAAGAAAGTCTTTGCATTTCCAAAATGGGATCATGATAAGGTTTTGAGGAGCAGTGGTTATTTGCACATCTCTGAATTCCGGGGTGCCATACTAGCATGTGAATTGCAGGGAATTTCTCAAATAGACGTCTTTTTTACACACTCTCTTATATTTGGAAGGAAAAAATGTAGAGAAAGATAAGGGGCAATAACACTTGTTTTGCTATTCTATGTTCCCCCAAGTCTCCCAATAAAAATGATACCTCACTTGTGTGGGTAGGCCTAGCGCCCGCGACAGGAAATGCCCCAAAACACAACGTGGACACATCCCATTTTTTTGACAGAAAACAGAGCTGTTTTTTGCAAAGTGCCTACCTGTAGATTTTGGCCTCTAGCTCAGCCGGCACCTAGGGAAACCTACCAACCCTATGCATTTTTAAAAACTAGAGACCTAGGGGAATCTAAGATGGGGTGACTTGTGGGGCTCTGACCAGGTTCTGTTACCCAGAATCCTTTGCAAACCTCAAAATGTGGCTAAAAAAACACGTTTTCCTCTCATTTCGGTGACAGAAAGTTCTGGAATCTGAGAGGAGCCACAAATTTCCTTACACCTAGTGTTCCCCCAAGTCTCCCGATAAAAATGATACCTCACTTGTGTGGGTAGGCCTAGCGCCCGCGACAGGAAATGCCCAAAAACACAACATGGACAAATCCCATTTTTTGACAGAAAACAGAGCTGTTTTTTGCAAAGTGCCTACCTGTAGATTTTGGCCTCTAGCTCAGCCGGCACATAGGGAAACCTATCAAACCTGTGCATTTTTGAAAACTAGAGACCTAGGGGAATCCAAGATGGGGTGACTTGTGGGGCTCTGACCAGGTTCTGTTACCCAGAATCCTTTGCAAACCTCAAAACGTGGCTAAAAAAACACGTTTTCCTCACATTTCAGTGACAGAAAGTTCTGAAATCTGAAAGGAGTCACAAATTTCCTTCCACCCAGCGTTCCCCCAAGTCTCCTGATAAAAATGATACCTCACTTGTGTGGGTAGGCCTAGCGCCCGCGACAGGAAATACCCCAAAACACAACGTGGACACATCACATTTTTTCACAGAAAACAGACCTGTTTTTTGCAAAGTGCCTACCTGTAGATTTTGGCCTCTAGCTCAGCCGGCACCTAGGGAAACCTACCAACCCTGTGCATTTTTAAAAACTAGAGACCTAGGGGAATCCAAGATGGGGTGACTTGTGGGGCTCTGACCAGGTTCTGTTACCCAGAATCCTTTGCAAACCTCAAAATGTGGCTAAAAAAACACGTTTTCCTCTCATTTCGGTGACAGAAAGTTCTGGAATCTGAGAGGAGCCACAAATTTCCTTCCACCCAGCGTTCCCCCAAGTCTCCCGATAAAAATGATACCTCACTTGTGTGGGTAGGCCTAGCGCCCGCGACAGGAAATGCCCCAAAACACAACGTGGACAAATCCCATTTTTTGACAGAAAACAGAGCTGTTTTTTGCAAAGTGCCTACCTGTAGATTTTGGCCTCTAGCTCAGCCGGCACATAGGGAAACCTACCAAACCTGTGCATTTTTGAAAACTAGAGACCTAGGGGAATCCAAGATGGGGTGACTTGTGGGGCTCTGACCAGGTTCTGTTACCCAGAATCCTTTGTAAACCTCAAAACGTGGCTAAAAAAACACGTTTTCCTCACATTTCAGTGACAGAAAGTTCTGAAATCTGAGAGGAGCCACAAATTTCCTTCCACCCAGCATTCCCCCAAGTCTCTCGATAAAAATGATACCTCACTTGTGTGGGTAGGCCTAGCGCCCGCGACAGGAAATGCCCCAAAACACAACGTGGACACATCCAATTTTTTGACAGAAAACAGAGCTGTTTTTTGCAAAGTGCCTACCTGTAGATTTTGGCCTCTAGCTCAGCCGGCACATAGGGAAACCTACCAAACCTGTGCATTTTTTAAAACTAGAGACCTAGGGGAATCCAAGATGGGGTGACTTGTGGGCTCTGACCAGGTTCTGTTACCCAGAATCCTTTGCAAACTTCAAAAAGTGGCTAAAAAACACATTTTCCTCACATTTCAGTGACAGAAAGTTCTGAAATCTGAGAGGAGCCACAAATTTCCTTCCACCCAGCGTTCCCCCAAGTCTCCCGATAAAAATTATACCTCACTTGTGTGGGTAGGCCTAGCGCCCGCAACAGGATATGCCCCAAAACACAACGTGGACACATCCCATTTTTTGACAGAAAACAGAGCTGTTTTTTGCAAAGTGCCTACCTGTAGATTTTGGCCTCTAGCTCAGCCGGCACATAGGGAAACCTACCAAACCTGTGCATTTTTGAAAACTAGAGACCTAGGGGAATCCAAGATGGGGTGACTTGTGGGGCTCTGACCAGGTTCGGTTACCCAGAATCCTTTGCAAACCTCAAAATGTGGCTAAAATAACACGTTTTCCTCACATTTCGGTGACAGAAAGTTCTGGAATCTGAGAGGAGCCACAAATTTCCTTCCACCCAGCGTTCCCTCAAGTCTCCCAATAAAAATTATACCTCACTTGTGTGGGTAGGCCTAGTGCCCGCGACAGGAAGTGCCCCAAAACACAATGTGGACACATGACATTTTTTCATAGAAAACAGTGCCTACCTGTGGATTTTGGCCTCTAGCTCAGCCGGCACCTGAGGAAACCTAGCAAACCAGCACATTTTTGAGAACTAGAAACCCAGTGGAATCCAAGATGGGGTGACTTGTGGGGCTCTGACCAGGTTCTGTTACCCAGAATCCTTTGCAAACATCAAAATTTGGCCAAAAAAACACTTTTTCCTCTCATTTCGGTGACAGAAAGTTCTGGAATCTGAGAGGAGCCACAAATTTCCTCCCACCCAGCATTCCCCCAAGTCTCCCGATAAAAACTGTACGTCACTTGTGTGGGTAGGCCTGGTGCCCGCGACAGGAATAGATCACACAACGGTCAATGTTTGTCCTTACATGAGGCAGCTGTTGACCCTGGGGTGATCCATTCCTGACGCAGGCACTAGGTGTAGGCACTCAAGTGGAGTAGTGTTTTTATCAGGACAGGTGAGGAGTCACTGGGTGGTAGGAATTTTGTGGATCCCAGCATATTCCTGTAGTTTGTGTGACAGAAATGCGAGAAAAATAGAGTTTTTATTCAACATTTCAGCTTTGCAGGGTATTCTGGGTAAGAAAACTTTGGGGAATCCACACAAGTCACACCTCTGTGGACTCCCCCGAATGTCTAGTTTCCAGAAATGTTTGGGTTTAGTGTGTTTCTCTATATGGCTGCCGAACCCAGGACCAAAAACACAGGTGCCTGCTTTACAAAACCAGTTTGTTTTGCCATAGATAATTTTGATGTCTCCACAATATGATTTGGGCGTTGGAATTTGGGGCTGAACTAAATTGGGGAGCTCCCAAGAGAGCACTCTCTCTCTCTCTCTGCTTGCTGCCGCATTCACCTGCTCTCTGGGTTGGGCTAACCCACTATTACCCAGTTGCACAAACTGCTTGCGAAGGGACAGCAGGACTTTCCTCATCACCTCCCTCATAATGTACTGGAAGAGGAGTTATCGAATGGGACTCCTCCGACTGAAAAATCACTCCCAGAGTCTGCACCACTGTCCTATCCCTCAGATGCTGTCTCATTATCTGATGTCTCAGTCTCTCATCCTATGTCAGAGTTGTCCTCTATAACCCGAGTGCAGGCAGCAGTCATCCATCAAGATGCCATCTCTGCTATTGGCTAAACTGTTGCTCTAAAACACTAGCCTACGTAGACAGTCACAAAATCGATGGTGTGTGTGAGATACGTGCAACAGTAGAGGCCACCTTACCTGCGCTTCTTCCCTCAATTAGCACGTTCTTTCAAGACACTCAAAAAACACCTTGTCACATACCATTCGTCACAGTCTTTAGCACCTCCTGCGCCCAGTCCAACAATCATTATTGGTGCTCCCACTCCCTCCTCCTCGGATTGCCTCATTACCACCCAGCAAAAGTGCCCTTCATCTCTCCATAGCCGCCCTCCACCCCGCACATACATTTCATTGGTATTATAGCGCAGGTAATGCCTGACTTTACTGATGTACTCAGCTATTTACATAAAATACAGATTTGCTCTTTGCAGTAGGCATATAAACCTTCTGCGCTTCTTTATGGCACTAAAACTGCCACTAGACAAGTCTGACCCTTTTGTAGCAGAAACATAGTCACAATACTTACTTGACTTTTTTATTGCTGCCTAAAAGCTACAGTTGAAAAGCGTCAGTTGAAGTATGTGCATTGCTTTGAAGACCCAAGCTGCAACTGCAAGACAACTGGTGGCAAATATATATATATATATATATATACATATATATATATATATATATATATATATATATATATATATATATATATATATATATCACTTTTATATGTGGGTCTGGTTTTCCTGGGGGCCGATCGCAGCCCCCAGGGAAACCACACACATATTGACAAAAGTGAGATATATATATATATATAGATCTATCTCTATATATATATCTATCTACATAGATATATCTATAGATAGATCTATATATATATATATATACATATATCTATACATATCTATAGATCTATCTAAAGATATATACATGTACATAGATATATCTACATAGACATATCTATCTATATATATATATATATATATAGATCTATTTTTTTTAGTTGTTGTATGGTTTCCTTGGGGGCCAAAATAGTCCCCAGGGAAACCGTACAACAACAAAAAAAAATATTGCCCCCTGTCCATTTAATTTTATATTTATTTTGAAAAAAAAAATGTTTCCCTAGAGGGGGGGGGGGGGGGGACTGGGGGGCACCTACCTTTTTAAAAAAAAAAATATGCCCCGGGGGGGGGGGGGGCGGCCCGTTTTCCGAGGGGGCCAACCCCCCCAAGTGAAATCCCTGGCATCTAGCTGTGCTGCGATCGGGGGCCAGGAAACACTTTCAGAAGGCCTCGTAAGAAAGGGGAGGCTCTCCCCTTTCTTACGAGGCCTTCTGAAACTGTTTCCTGGCCCCCGATCGCAGCTGTGCGGCGCGCTGACGTCACAAAGGGGCGGGTGGGGGGGCGGGGGGAGACACGGAAGCTTCTGTGTCTCCCTGGGATATAAAAAAATTAATAAATAAATCCTCGGGTGCGACGCACCCGAGGATTTATTAACCCCCTCCCTGGTGTCGGCCACTGGCACAGCTGCAATCGGGTGCCAGGAAACACTTTCAGGAAGGCCTCGTAAGAAAGGGGAGACTCTCCACTTTCTCCCGAGGCCTTCCCGAACGTGGGGAAGGCCGTTTTCCCCATCTGAGCAGGAAGCGGCCGCAAGGCTGCTTTCTGCTCCGATGGGGAAATCAACTTTGTACGTCAACGCGCCTAGTGGCGCGCTGACGTCACAAAGGGGCGGGTGGGGGGCGGGGGGGAGACACGGAAGCTTCCGTGTCTCCCTGGGATATAAAAAAAATAAAATAAAATCCTCGGGTGCGATGCACCCGAGGATTTTTTAACCCCCTCCCTGGTGTCGGCCAATGGTCGTGACCCGCCATAGGGAGGTAGTGCGGGCGTCGGCCAATGACACACCTTGTTTTTATGGACTTGTCGATGGCTTTTGAATGTGTCAACTGGTCAAAGCTGTTGAAACTCCTTTTTGAGATGGGGATGGATCTGATACCCATGCATTCATTAGTGTCTTTACACATGGACACAAACGCCAGGGTTAGGTTTGTCTAAAACAGCAAAGTGTCAAGTGAATTTAATATTAGGCAGAGCGTTTGGCAGGGATGCATGCTTGCCCCACTGTTATTTATTTTATACATAAACAAACTCAGCCCACAGCTTATCAAGTGCATCCCTAAAGCCCCTAGGATAAATGATGCCCCCAACCCTGCACTACTGTATGCGGATGACGCTGTGCTGATGGCTCGCACACCCAAAGCCTTGCATTTACTAGTTAATTCCTTTGTGCATTTTAGGGCACACCTCCATCTGTCAATGAATTATGCTAAATCATTCATATTGTCATGTGGCCCTAAGCGTATACGCTTATCATCCATTTTCAGTTGGATCAAACTCCTTAAAAAGCAATAGCACGTTTTCCTATCTGGGGGTTCCTTTTAGCTCATCAGGTTCTTGGACCACTCACATTTCATAGAGCAGAGTGATGTTATCAAGAGCGGTTGGTTCACTTCTTAGCCTTCCATCCCCACAGGGTGGCAGGGCGCTCACCCCCTAGTTTCAAATATATACTGCCCAATGTGCACCAATAGCAACTTACAGAGCAGGAATTTTGGGAATTGTAGAACCCATAGCTTTGCAGAGGGAAGAACATCGATTCTGCAGGAAAATCTTGACGATTCCTGTATTGACTCCCCACTTAATCTGCCACAAGGAGTTGGGCTTAACATACCTGAGTGATCTTATTAATGTTCAATCCTCTCTCTTGTGGCTATTCATTTGGAAAACGGACGTAGCCTCACTCACTAAGAGTATTATTGTCAATTGCCTGGCTTGTGACAGAGGCCTTTCGATCGAATGGCTGGCTGTTGGACCTGGCACTTTTTGCAGTGTCATCCCCAAACTTTTTGCCTCCTTCCTCCTATTTTTCCTGACCAGTTTTTGTTGGCTTTTGAGCTCTGAGCACTTTATCACTGCTAACCAATGCTAAAGTACATATGCTCTCTGTGTAAATTGTACTGTTAATTGGTTTATCAATGATTGGCATATTTGAATTACTAGTAAGTCCCTAGTAAAGTGCACTAGAGGTGCCCAGGGCCTGTAAATCAAATGCTACTAGTGGGCCTGCAGCACTGATTGTGCCACCCACATAAGTAGCTCTGTAATCATGTCTCAGACCTGCCACTGCAGTGTCTGTGTGTGCAGTTTTAAACTGTAAATTCGACTTGCCAAGTGTACCCACTTGCCAGGCCTAACCCTTCCCTTTTCCTACATGCAAGACACCCCTAAGGTAGGCCCTAGGTAGCCCCATGGGCAGGGTGCAGTGTATGGTTAAGGTAGGACATATACTATTGTGTTTTATATGTCCTGACAGTGAAATACTGCCAAATTCGGTTTTCACTGTTGCAAGGCCTATCTCTCTCATAGGTTAACCTGGGTGCTGCCTTTAAACATGATTAAAGCGATCTGTGCTAGGAGAGAAGGGAGGAGTGGTCACTTACACCTGAAACGGCTGTGCCTGCCCTCACATAATGCAGACTCTAACCCCATGGTGTATGTCTGAGGCCTTGCCTGGGCAAGGCAGGATTTCACAATCAAGTGAGACTTTCCTTTGAAGTAAGTCTACTTCAAAGGCCAAAAAGGGTATAAGAAGAGGACCCAAAATCACAGACTTCAGACACTTCTTGGGGTAGACACTCTACCCCACAGACACTTCTGGACAAGAAACCTGCTGGTGAAGAATCCCTGAACCAGATCTGCCAAGAGGAACTGCCTGGCTGCCCAAAGGACTCACTGGAACTGCTTTTCTGAGAAGGACTGCTGCCTTGCTGTTGCCCTGCTGCCTTGCTGCTCACTGGCTGTGCTGAGAAGTACTCTCCAAGGGCTTGGATAGAGCATACCTCCTGTTCCCTGAAGTCTCAGGACCAAAAAGACTTCTCTCCTGCAACTGGAATCCCCGTGTGGCGTAAATTCGACTCACCGCCTGCCAAGAACGATGCAAAGCCTGCCGCGTGGTGAGAAATTCACTGCACGCCGAACCGGAATGACTCTGCGCGAATTCGCAAGGAGAAGATCAATGCGGCGCCTGCGTTGCGACTGGAACTTCGACGCATGGCCCACCGGAATGACGCACAGCTGACCCGGGACGACACAGCCCGACTTACAGAGAGGAATACACGCAGTGCAGGAGAAATTTCCACGAAACGCCCACAGGAATGACGCAGCGGTTGTGACTTCACGCCGCAAGCCCAGGATTCCACACACAGTCCCCGGAGTGCCAGAAACCCCTGCAACCCAAAGAGGAACCAAGTCCGCATGCCGGAAATCGATGCAAAGCCTTTCCCTGTGTGGAAAATAACGACGCAAGTCAGTGTGCGAAGGGGCGAAACCGACGCACACCTCCCTATTTTCCACGCATCACCTCCTCTGCGGTCCCTTGCAGAGATTTTGCACACAAACAAGGTACTTTGTGCTTGCAAGAAAGTTTCATTGTTTTTAAAAGACATTTACTTGTTTTTCAAAGACTTAAGACACTTTATATCACTTTTACAGTGATAGCTCAACATCTACTTCTTGCATTTAATAGTTTTGAGCTGCATCTTATCAGATAAATATTATATATTTTTCTAAACACTGTATGATGTATTTTTGTGGTGCTATATGGTGGTAATGTATGATTTATTGCACAAATACTTTACACATTGCCTTCTAAGTTAAGCCTGACCGCTCAGTGCCAAGCTACCAGAGGGTGGGCACGGGATAATTTGGATTGTGTGTGACTTACCCTGACTAGAGTGAGGGTCCTTGCTTGGACAGGGGGCAACCTGACTGCCAACCAAAGACTCCGTTTCTAACACTGGCATATGTAAAAAATTCAATAGAAGGGATTGGTCCAACTGATATTTTTTCTGACACAACTTTGCAAACTCTCCTTGGTAGAAAGCAAGTGCCAGCACTATTGCTAGCACAGCTGCAAGCAGACAGGCTAAGCATTGAATCCTTGAAGCCAACAGTCAGAAGTTAGTTGAATCGCAGCCTTGAGAATTTGACCCTCAGTTACCTGTGGAAAATCAGTGGGAGCTGGGAGCGCTAGTTGTTATCCCGTTTTAGGGCTGATATGATCAAATACTCCCTCTGCTTTCCCTTAGGGGATCAGTGCAAACTTGAATTTAAAGTATGCCCATATATTGAAGGGTCTAGCCAATCAACTGTACGTTTTCTTTTTCCCTATGGCTTTTACAATTTTTTTACCAAACAGTTTTTAGTCCCTCTTATGCGACGTAGAATCCTTTCGGCAGCGGTTCCAAGCTTACAGTTCCTGCAGCAACTCGATCCAGGGGCACCCTGTGTTTTGATTAAATATGTTTCTATGGGTTTTAAAAATTCTCACTTTTAACACTTAGCTAATTGGATGTATTCCGGGCGTTTTATCTGCTTTTTAAAATAATTTTTATCCTGTTCTATGGAAAAGTAAAATATTGGATTTAGTTTTATGTATTTGCACTTTCTTTAATTCAGATGAACTTGTATTTTTATTTTATGCATTACCCTGTTTCATGGAAATGTGAAATGTTGGATTGTTTTTAATTCTTTTGTGTGTATTTGTCTACTTACATTACTTATATGGCTTTTTCTCAGCCGAATATAGGGGCATATTTGTACTCTGTTTGCGCCTGATTTGTGTAATTTTTTTTATGCAGATCTGGCGCAAACTTAACTCCATATTTATATTTTGACGCTAGACCCATCTAGCATCAAAATATTGGAGTTAACATCATTTTTTAACCGTGAAAACCTACCTTGCATCATTGAGATGCAAGGTAGGCGTTCCCTGGCAAAAAATGACTCTACGGCCTTAGTGCCTTATTTACCCTCTGTGCAAAAATCATGGAAGCAGCTCACAGGTGCCCTTCCCTGCCCCCAGAGACACCTCCACCCACCCCTACCCACACCTGGAGAACACCTAAGGATGGTGGGACCCATCTCAAGTAAGTCCAGGTAAGTTTTATTTTTATTTTTTGAAGTGCCATAGGGGGGCCAACTTGGGCCCCCCTACATGACACTGTGCTGAATGGCCATGCCCAGGGGACATAAGTCCCCTGGGCATGGCCATTGGGTACGGGGGCATGACAGCAGTCATGTCCATGGGGGTTGTGAGTCAAAAAATGACGCTAGTCAGGTTAGAGTCATTTTTCTGACTTTTACCTGACTAGTGCCAATCTTCCACACCAACCTCCTGTTTCCCCTACGCCTCCCCCACCGGGTTAGTGTCATTTATTTTGACGCTAAGCAGGCCTTAGGGACGGCTAGTGTCAGTCCTTAAATATGACGCCCGTCTGGCGTCCAGGAATGGAACTAGCCAGCGGTAAACTTTTTGATGCAAACCTGCACTAACGCCATCGTTTTTTATGTTCTGATCTGAGTAACGAGTCTCTACCTACACACACATATACTTTTGGTATCAATTTGCACATCACATATGTGCATTTTCTTGTTGAGCGCTTGGGTTTCAGCTGATGTGATGTGCACCGTCTACCCCACCCCCAGGGGGAAAAGACAAGCAGTGACCGTGAACATCTCATCAGGAGACACAGAGGGCCATATTTATACTTTTTGACGCAAAACTGCGCTAACGCAGTTTTGCGTCAAATAAATTAGCGCCGGCTAACGCCATTCTGAAGCACCATGCGGGTGCCGTATTTATTCAATGACGTTAGCCGGCGTTAGCCGGCGCCGCTGCCTGGTGTGCGTGAAAAAAAATGACGTACACCAGGCAGCGCCGGCGTAGGGGGATATGGAGCTTGGGCGCCAAAAAATGGGGCAAGTCAGGCTGAGGCAAATTTTTCGCCTCAACCCGATTTGCGCCATTTTTTTCGACTCCCAACCCCCATTGAAATGACTCCTGTCTCAGCAAAGACAGGAGTCATGCCCCCAGACTTATGTCCCCTGGGCATGGTCATTGGGCATAGTGGCATGTAGGGGGGCACAAATCAGGCCCCCCTATGCCACAAAATAAATTAAAAAAAATACTTACCTGGTCCCTCCATCCTTGGGTGTCCTCCTGGGGTGGGCAAGGGTGGCAGGGGGTGTCCCTGGGGGCATGGGAGGGCACCTCTGGGCTCCTTCCGAGCCCACAGGTCCCTTAACGCCTGCCTTGTCCAGGCGCTAAAAAATGGCGCAAAAGCGGCTGGACGTCATTTTTTTTGACCCGCCCACTCCCGGGCGTGAATTTTGCCCGGGAGTGTAAATATGGCGCACATGCCTCGGAGTCAATTTTTTAGACGGGAACGCCTACCTTGCATATCATTAACGCAAAGTAGGTGTCCACGCTAAAAAATTACGCAAACTCCATGGACTTTGGCGCTAGACGCGTCTAACGCCAAAGTATAAATATGGAGTTAGTTTTGCGTCGGAATTGCGTAAAAAAAAACGACGCAAACCCGGCGCAAACAGAGTATAAATATGCCCCAGACTTCTCTATTCCAACACATTGTTCTGTTGGGTATATATTAGGGCGAGTGCCAAGATGTGCGACGAAGCACAATAAACAAGACGTACGCAGATCATTTGTCACTACAAAACCATGCTGTTTGTTCAGACAACCAATTGCGAACGAGGTAGTATTTAACGTTTTATCCTGGTATAGTTCTCAAATCAACCGACCAACCATTTGAGAAATATAAAAAGAACACTAGACGTGTTTATGTGAAACTCAGCAGAAAGCCTTCGCACAGTTTTCCAATTGCTTGGACCGGAGGCAAAATACTTGCCCTTCATTGTACAAAAACACACATCCAACATGGCTCTGTGCCATATCCTCCCGGGCCTAAGCAAAAACACATGACCTGTATCCTGTTTACACTTGCACAGCTCCGATTGCATAATCAAAACCGGAATTCGGCAACAGGTTCTAAAATTAGGACGTTGAACCGCATTCAGAGAAATACCACCGCACACATCCGCCTTTAGTGTATATTGTAATGTTTATACAAACAAGAAATGATGTGCAGCCTGCAAAGCAAGGAGCTCCAGTGTAACAAAGCGTGGGTGTGACATATGCAATGCTTGCAATTTTAGCTTCTAACAATGTAAGGCACTGGGAATGGGTCCCATCAGCTCAAAACAACCCAACATACTAAATAAAACAAACATACTATACCTTTATTATGTTAAAAAAATGTAGGTTGTCACTATTCAGGAAAACAAACGTTCGAAAGTCTTATTTTTCTATTATCAATTTCAAGAAGCTTGTTTTTCCTAACGCGGAAATGATGCAGAAAAAAAAAAATGCAGATTTTAAGCTTGATCACCCATCCATTTAATTTATATTTTTTCACCATGCAGATGACATAAGGATATGCATATGAAAAAATGAACTACTACATGAAAGTTGCAGTGGTGGTACAATTGAATAATGCATACACTCCGAAGATGGGTAGCAATAAAGACCTGTTCTTCAGCACCAAGATACTCCAGGGGGAGATGGGGAGGAGGGGGTGAATCTGCGCTTTACAAATACACGTGGCATATTATGTTAATAGAGAGGCCTGTTTTCAAAACAAGTTCTCATCATGTCTGTGGACCCTCTGGGCGCTTATTATTGAATTCCCTCAAGGGATGCATAGCAATGTAACCATTCATGACTATTAGCCTACTCTGCACTCCAACTGCGGGGGCGGGGGGGTGGGCAGGGGGGGCCAAGCTTCTACTTCAAGGCAACTCAGCGATGTCACCTGCCCAATTGCTATTGGTATTATCAGATGCAAAGCTGCAACTGACCTGCAGTAATGCTAAAACAATCTTCCCTAATTAGCCAACTACAGAATCCCTGAATCCCTGACCCATATTCATCGAAAGTTAGCGTCACCTTAGTGTAATTTTTTTTAACGCTAAATCAGCCTTAACTTAACTCCATATTTATATTTTGACGCTAGACCCGTCTAGCGTCGAAATATACGAATTAGCATAATTTTCTGGAAGCGCCAACCCACCTTGCGTCTCATTGTGACAATGAGATGCAAGGTGGGCGTTGCCTTTCAAAAAATGACGCAAGCCTTCTAGCGCCATATTTACCTCCTGAAGCAAAAACGACGCACACCAAGGAAGCGGACCGCAAAAATGACGCTAAGACTGATTAGTATCAAAATTTAATGCCTGGTCAGACCAGGCGTTAAAAAGAGGCCCACAGACTACCACTTAAGGAAAACACGTTAAAGGAGCATTTGCAACCTCCAAGGCAACATGTAAGTGGTACTGCTCCAGCTTGGCACACGCAGCAGACATCAGAGACTCAAACATCACCACAGCAGCCACAAAGGCAGTGCAGAAGGGGGTAGAGGATCTTCAGACAGCAGACAACCATCTTTGGGCTCAGGGAACAAGATGTCATCAGGGTGTACCAACTGAACTGGGAGTCTATTGTACGTCTGCTGCACCACATTGCGCCACACATCACAGCAAGGTTGGAAACTCCAACTATTCTACCCATGGCAAAACTCCTCGCTGTCCTTCATTTGCTGGTGTCTGGATCTTTTCAGATAATGGGCACACAAGTGGCTGTTATGTCCCAGCCATCATTCTCGGTCTTCCTACCTAAGGTACTGGACGCAATCATACACCTCACACCCCACCACATCTGCTTCCCAAACACGTGTATGACCAGACAATGTTGCTGTGGAAGATGTGTGCAAAGTGTAAGCAACCTAAAGAATGGGAGCAATGTAGGGAACAAAATATACCTTACAAGTGATGTAGTAAAATATGGAGAAGGAACACACATAGACCAATATTGACTGTGCAACACATCAATGTTTATAAATGAACATCCAACATATGTACAGAGAGGGTGGCCAGGTCAGTACATAGCCCAGCCATGTTTGCAACTACAATAACTTGGTAGATGCCCATTGCATGCCAAGATGACAGAAGGCAGTGACAAATAAGACCATCTGTCCCCTGGCACGTTCCCAAAATAGAAGTCACAGCAGAGATACAAGCCCAAACCAAGCTGCCCATGGAAATTACTAAAGACATCAAATGATGAGACATGTCCAACAGGTGCGAGTAGCCAGTCATCTGTACTTGAGAGGGGAAGGCTGACATCAAGTACCGCAGAGGTGTAGGAGGCTGGCTTGTAGTGGGTACCAGAGGTACTTACACCTTGTGCCAGGTCCAGTTATCCCTTATTAGTGCAAAAAAGGTGTTTCTAGCAGCTTAGGCTGATAGAAGGTAGCTATGGCAAAGCAGCTTAGGCTGAACTAGGAGACATGTAAAGCTCCTACTATACCACGGGTGTCATATGCACAATATCATAAGAAAACACAATACACAGAAGTACTAAAAATAAAGGTACTTTATTTTTATGACAATATGCCAAAAGTATCTCAGTGAGTACCCTCAGTATGAGGATAAGTTATATACACAAGATATATGTACACAAACCAAAATGATGCAGGTAATAGCAAGAAAAGTAATGCAAGCTGTGTAAAGTTACAGTAGATTGTAATAGGAACACATAGGTATAGGGGCAACACAAACCATATACTCCAAAAGTGGAATGCGAACCACAAATGGACCCCAAACCTATGTGAGCTTGTAGGGGGTTGCTGGGACTGTAAGAAAACAGTGAGGGTTAGAAAAATAGCCCACCCCAAGACCCTGAAAGGTAGGTGTAAAGTGCTCCTACTACCCCCAGAGAGCACAGAAGTCGTTATAGGGGGATTCTGCAGGAAGAACAAACACCAGCAATGCAACAACAGTGGATTTCCGGACCTGAGTACCTGTAATACAAGGGGACCAAGTCCAATAGTCGCGACAGTGTCGAGAGTGGGCAGGAGCCCAGAAAAATGCCAGCTGAGGGTGCAAGGAAGCTGCCACCTGTTGGAAGAAGCTTGGAGTTCTGCAAGAAAGAAGAGGACTAGGAACTTCTCCTTTGGAGGATGGATGTCCCACGTCGCAATGAAGCTTGCACAGGTGCAAGGGTTGCGGTAGAGGTTTTTGGGTGCTGCTGTGGCCCAGGAGGGACCAGGATGTCGCCACTTGGAGGAGGAGACAGGAGGGGGTGCCCAGCAAGTCAGGGAGCCCTCACAGAAGCAGGCAGCACCCGCGGAAGTACCTGAACAGGCACTTGGAAGAATAGTGAACCGGAGTCCGCGCAAAGTCACAAAAGGGAGTCCCACGACGCCGGAGGACAACTCAGAAGGTTGTGTACTGCAGGTAACAGTGTCAGGGACCCAGGCTTGGCTGTGCACTAAGGAAATCCTGGAATAGTGCACAGGAGCCGGAGCAGCTGCAAATCACGAGGTACCCAACAATGCAGTCTAGCGTGGGGAGGCAAGGGCCTACCTCCACCAAACTTGGACTTAAGAGTCACTGGACTGTGGGAGTCACTTGGACAGAGTTGCTGAGTTCCAGGGACCATGCTCGTTGTGCTGAGAGGGGACCCAGAGGACCAGTGATGCAGTCTTTTGGTGCCTGCGGTTGCAGGGGAAGATTCCGTCGACCCATGGGAGATTTCTTCAGAGCTCCTGGTGCAGAGAGGAGGCAGGCTACCCCCAGAGCAGGCCCCACCTGGAAACAGTCAAGAAAGCCGGCAAGATGAAGCAATACAAGGTTGCTAGTAGTCGTCTTGCTACTTTGTTGCGGTTTTGCAGGCGTCCTGAGCAGTCAGCGGTCGATCCTTTGGCAGAAGGTGAAGAGGGAGATGCAGAGGAACTCTGATGAGCTCTTGCATTCGTTATCTGGTGAGATCCCCAAAGCAGAGACCCTAAATAGCCAGAAAAGGAGGTTTGGCTACCTAAGAAGGAGGATGGCTACCAAGAGAGGTAAGAGCCCATCAGAAGGAGCCTCTGACGTCACCTGCTGGCACTGGCCACTCAGAGCAGTCCAGTGTGCCACAGACACCTCTGTTTCCAAGATGGCAGAGGTCTGGGACACACTGGAGGAGCTCTGGGCACCTCCCCTGGGAGGTGCAGGTCAGGGGACTGGTCACTCCCCTTTCCTTTGTCCAGTTTCGTGACAGAGCAGGGCTGGGGGATCCCTGAACCGGTGTAGACTGGCTTATGCAGAGATGGGCACCATCTGTGCCCATCAAAGCATTTCCAGAGGCTGGGGGAGGCTACTCCTCCCCAGCCTTCACACCTATTTCCAAAGGGAGAGGGTGTTACACCCTCTCTCAGAGGAAGTCCTTTGTTCTGCCTTCCTGGGCCAGGGCTGCCTGGACCCCAGGAGGGCAGAAACCTGTCTGAGGGGTTGGCAGCAGCAGCAGCTGCAGTGGAGACCCCGGAAAGGCAGTTTGGCAGTACCCGGGTAGTATGCCGGAGACCCGGGGGATCATGGAATGAATGGCATTGGGGTGACAATTCCATGATCTTAGACATGTTACATGGCCATTTTCGGAGTTACCATTGTGACGAGTAATGGTGTCCCCGCACTCACAAAGTCCAGGGGATTTGCCCTGAACAATGTGGGGGCACCTTGGCTAGTGCCAGGGTGCCCACACACTAAGTAACTTTGCACCCAACCTTAACCAGGTGAAGGTTAGACATATAGGTGACTTATAAGTTACTTAAGTGCAGTGGTAAATGGCTGTGAAATAACATGGACGTTATTTCACTCAGGCTGCACTGGCAGGCCTGTGTAAGAATTGTCAGAGCTCCCTATGGGTGGCAAAAGAAATGCTGCAGCCCATAGGTATCTCCTGGAACCCCAATACCCTGGGTACCTCTGTACCATATACTAGGGAATTATATGGGTGTACCAGTATGCCAATGTGAATTGGTAAATTTAGTCACTAGCCTGTTAGTGACAAATTTGGAAAGCAGAGAGAGCATAACCAATGAGGTTCTGGTTAGCAGAGCCTCAGTGAGACAGTTAGGCATCACACAGGGAACACATACAGGGCACATACTTATGAGCACTGGGGCCCTGTCTGGCAGGGTCCCAGTGACACATAGACTAAAACAACATATATACAGTGAAATATAGGGGTAACATGCCAGGCAAGATGGTACTTTCCTACAAGAGGAAAATGTGATATCCCAGTCCGTTTGATCACAATTGTGCATGTGTATGTCTGCAGGGGAGTATGCATTGCTCTGCGGATTAGCAATCATGAAGAGGCTAGATCCCTGCTCTGAACACCCCAACACCACTGCTCTGGCTACATAAACGTATGATATTTTCAGGGGCCTGATGCAAGTGCACAGTGGCCTGAGTAATCTGGAGCTCCATAAACCTGGCCCTTCGCAAACAACCATGGATTTGTGTTGCCATACAAACTCCCACAGTAGTGATGAAGAATAGGCTGCCATCTATGCCAGACTGCAACACTGCTACACAGTGGTGTGCCATTGTATGTGACAGTCATAACAAACATGATGTGGACCAATGTGTGTGCCTAGTTGGTGGCATGCACACATATACCACATATCTCAACACACATGTACCACTTAATTAGCTCAGGCACAGTAATGTGTATAGGATTCTGAACAGAAGGCAACCTACCACAAATGTAAGGGCATATGTATCACAAGATCACTGACTGAAATAAATGACCTTCACATGTGTTTCGACATATGGAAACATAGGTGTCACTGATATGATTACACAGGCATTTGGCAAAGTCCAACATGTGTCCATGCAGGAAGATAGATATGTGAGGTTTCACATCCCATGAACACACCACTGAAATGACACTACACACATCTTTACACACACACACAGCATATAGCAACCTTCAGTGACACATGTTCATATAATCTCCTGCACTAAGATGCATGGGGAACCATATGTCACACTTGTAGCAGAGCATCATGAGACAAAACCAAGAACACACCACAGAGTGGATACACATGCACATACAAATTGTCTGGGGTAACGTGATGTCAACACAGTCCTAGTCCACTGCATCCTCTGAGTACAAATTGTCATGGCTGTCACATGCCTTACCATGTTTCGGAGATAGGCCATCACATATTTTGTGTTGTTGGTTACACACATGTAGCAATACCATAATGACAACATTGTTGCATAGCCCATGTGATATGGTATGTGAATCTGGGTGCACTCAAGGCATACATTGCAAAATTCCACGCTCTTCCGTCATGGGTAAAAAATTAATGATGCAAACGGCTCAAATATATACTCTGCAATGCCAGAAAAATGACGCCTGGACCCTGAGCGTCTATTGCACGCCCAAAGGCCTTTTCATACACAGTGGCTGTCATGCGTTAAAAAAGGACGCATGACTGGAAATGTGACACACAGGTCCAGGAAGTGATGAAACAGGGCATCCTGCCTGCATACCTGGTAAATGTTAGAAATGGGGTCTTTGGTTGGCAGTCAGGTTACCCCTTGTCCAATCAAGGACCCTCACTCCAGTAGGCATGAGCAGGCAGGCTTAACTCAGAAGTAATGTGTAAAGTATGTGTACTAACACACACAGTAATACAGTGAAAACACTACAAAATTGACACCACACCAGTTTAGAAAAATAGGCATTATTTATCTAAATCAAACAAGACCAAAATGACAAACATCCAACATACACAAGTTAAAATATGAATTTTCAAAAGAATAAGAGTCTGACTTCATAGAAAGCAATAGAAATGATGATTTTGCACAAAGTACCTGCTTAGCGTAAAAAATTAAGCTGTACGGGTGAGCGTGCGTCGGAAAAGGCAGCGATGCATCGATTCCATCCTCACAAGGGAGGCCGTGCATCGTTTCTTCTCCGGTCGGGTCGGTGATGTGTCATTTTTCTCCCTCGCAAGAGAGCGATGCGTGATTTCTGGACGGGGCACCTTGGATCCATGCAGAGTCGGGTTGACTTTGACGCCTAGCGACGATGCGTGGAAAATCCGGCCACGCTGTGTGGGGTTTGCGATGTTATCAGCAGCTGCAAGCAGGTGTTGCGCGTTGTTTCTCTAGCCATGAAGCATTGATCTCCCAGCCGTGATGCAGGTGGAGTGTTGAATTTAGCTGCGAAGCATCATTTATCAGCTGCGTTGCAGATGGTGCATCGAACATTTCCCCACACTGCATTCTGTGCTTGGATTTTCAGCTCTTGTTCTACCAACTTCACCTTTCAAGGGCCCAGGGACTGGATAGGGCACCACTTGGCAGGACAGGAGTCTCAGCAGAGAGTCCAGGTGCTGGCAGAGGAAGCCTTTGATGGCCCTGATACTTCAAAACAGGAGGCAAGCTCAGTTCAAGGCCTTGGAGATTCTTCAAAAGCAGGGCTATACCACAAAGTCCAGTCTTTGTCCCCTTTCATAGGCAGAAGCAGCAACTGCAGGAGAGCCCAACAAAGCACAGTCACAGGCAGGGGCATCACTTCTCCTCGGCTCTTCAGCTCTTCTCCTTGGCAGAGGTTCCTCTTGGTTCCAGAAGTGATCTAACTTTCAGGGGTTTTGGGTCCAATACTTATACCCCCTTTATGCCTTTGTTGTAGGCATACTTCAAAGGAAAGTCTCTGTTGTTCACAAGATACTGCCTTGACCAGGCGAGGCTCCAGGCACACACCAGGGGGTTGGATGCTGCATTGTGTGAGGGCAGGCACAGCCCATTTAGGTGTAAGTCACCACTCCTCCCTCCACTCTAGCACAGATGTCTCATCAGGATATGCAGGCTACACCCCAGCTCCCTTTATCCCACTGTCTAGAGGGAATTCACAAATAGCCCAACTGTCAAACTGACCCAGACAGCGAATCCATAAACAGGCAGAGTCACATAAAGGGTAAAAGCAAGAAAATGCCTATTATTCTAAAAGTGGCATTTTCAAACTTACAATCTAAAGACCAACTTTACTAAAAGATGTATTTTTAAATTGTGAGTTCAGAGACCCCAAACTCAAAATTACATCTGCTCTCTAAGGGAATCTGCACTTTAATGATATTTAAAGGCAGCCCCCATGTTATCCTATGAGACAGATAGACCTTGCAACAGTGAAAACTGAATTGAGCATTATTTCACTGTTAGCACATGTAACACACATCAGTACATGTCCACCTTTAACATACACTGCACCCTGCCCATGGGGCTACGTAGGGCCTACCTTACGGGTGCTTACATGTATTAAAAGGGAAGGTTTAGGACTTCAACTGGGTAGACTTGCCAAGTCGAACTAGCAGTTTAAAACTGCACACACAGACACTGCAGAGGCAGGTCTGAGCCATGTTTACAGGGGTACTCATGTGGATGGCACAACCGATGCTGCAGGCCCACTAGTAGCATTTAATTTACAGGCCCAGGGCACCTCTAGTGCACTTTACCATGGGCTTATTAGTAAATCAGATATGCAATCATGGATAAGCCAATTACACATGAATTTTACATATGACCACTTGCACTTTAGCACTGGTTAGCATTGGTAAAGTGCCCGGAGTATCAAAAACAGCAAAAACAGAGTCCAGCACACATCAACAAACTGGGAAGCAGAGGCAAAATGTTAGGGGAGACCACACCAGGGATGCCAAGTCTAACAGTACAGTAGGTCCACTTTCCCTGTCACTTCACAGTCTTATTGTCTATGACTGTGTGAGGGCGTGTGGAGCTGGTGTTCTTCGTAATTTGGAGTATTTGGAGTGTTTTTGTGTTGTGTCCTATAGATGTGTATTTTTTGTCTTTTAATCTGTCTTTTGTATTGTCATTGTTTTGTATTTGTCACTGTATTGTGGGGTGTTTTTCTGGGGTAGGATAGTTCGTTGGGTAGTTGGGGTAGTGTTAGGGCATTTTTCTTTCCTGCCAACTGCATTTGCAGTGCCTGATGTCAGGGAAAGGGAGGATGGCCAGGATGTTGGTTGATTAGCTGGGGGGCTTCATTTGGCTGGTACAACATTACCTCCCCATGATGCTGGCTCTGGGTGGCCGTGTAAACCAGGGCTACCCTACAGAGGCCAGGAAGCTGCTGTGGGGCAAGGTGCTGCACGGCCTGACTAGACTCTTTGGCACCGAACAAAATGACCACCAACTGAAACACAGTTGGGCTGACCTCATCAGAAGGGAGCAAGATCTGCTGTTTCACCTGTGAATCGAGATTGATGGAGCAGTTGGAAAGTATCCCATTTCCATACCAAGTCCATTATTTGCATGTGTATGACAGGTTGAGTTCAGCATGTCATGTTTAAGTATCTGGACATGTCATATGCTGCCTGTATGAAGAGCCCCAGCGCCACCTTAGGGCTGCCGTTCTAATGTACAATAATGAAGCCGAGGCAGGGCAGATGTGCCATCTTCCCTGCACAACCATTACAAAGTGCTGTAATGCATGCATTGGGCAACTCTGTTTTGAGCAGCACAATATGAGGCTTGCGCCATGCATCATGTATGGGAGGGGGGCCAACACTTGTTTGGGTAGCAAATGTACAAGCCTCTAGGAAAAATGAGAAATGCTTAAATCCAATTTTCATGCAATTTGAACAGCTGCTGAGGTGTTATACTGGGGCACATAAATGTATCTGATGGGCCCCTATGCGGAAGTCATGATCTGTTTTGTTGCAACTCCTGCTGAGTACATAATTTTGCTCCATATAAATAGGTGCAGTTGGACCCTACCTGCATCATGCTGTGTCTTAATTCTTATTATGCGCACACATGGGGGATGTAAGGGGTGCACTGAGGGCCACAAGGACTGTGGTGATGCACTTGGTGCTGCACCACTTTCGTTAGATCTTCCCCTTTGTGTCATTGGCCAAGGCCATGTAAGGGAGCTTGGCTGTGCACTGGGTCCAGACTACTAGCACTTTCCTCTTCCTGTGCATTGTGTATCACATACACCCTAAACTATGTGTATTACCCCACACATATTTGTTGAATTAGTACCACAGGGCTGCCACATCTTACTGACAGTATTGGGCTGCCCTGCATCTGCCCCATCACTGGCACATTACTCAGAAACCTGCACCAACACACGTATCCTTGGACCACAGAGCAAGTGTGTCTGTGTTGAGGCATATTCATATCCCTTCCTGGACAAATAATGGTATACCATGCCAACAATGGCTGGCCATAGTGTACTTGCAATACATCCGTAATTTCAATCAGTCAATGTGCAGGTAGGTACAACTAATTAAACATAAGTAAACTCCCATGGCATTATTGTTCATGTGTGTGCCTTGTGATGGCACACACAAATTAGTAACTACAAACAAGGATGTATCAATGCCTTCCTCAACACTTTGGAATACCCACACAACCCCTGGGCAGTTGTTCGTCAGTTTGTGGTGACAATGAGGTAGATGTCTTCAACAACATCTGGGGCAGGCTCAAAAGCTATGGCTGTCACAATGGGATCGCCACTGCAACAACCATTGCATGCACCTCAGATGCAATATATAGTGCCATGCAGTCCCATATGGTCATGGAGGTGTAAAGCTTACAAACACCTGCATGGCAATGCCATGTATATTTGGTGCAGTGAAAAGCACCACAGGAGTGTCTGGGAAAGTGATGGTTTGTAGTTGCCAAGGGTCTCCATTATCTGAGACTATGTGTGATTGACTGATCATAGATGTTTGTCAGTTGCTCTGATCTACTAATAGGTTGACTTGTTCACTCAGCCTAACAAGTTGATAGTAAACAATGTTGTCCATTAACTGATATTTACAAATTTCACTAAGCAATGTTTTCCATTCATGTTTTGCCGGTAGACCTTCACCCTACACCATTGTGAGGTTGCCAGATTTGAAGACCCCGATGCAGCCAGTAAGTGTCATCTTGGGTGTCATGTGTGCCAATCTGGGGTTTGGTGTGAGTCAGTCTGATTAGTGGAATGCTATGAATAATGGTTTTGCCTGACCAATGATATGATATAATTGGAGTTAGGATGGTGACATCATGTCTGTTGGAATGTTGACTATTGAGAATGGCTTGGTTGTAGCACAAGGGACAAGGTGTGCTGGCATGGAATTGTGGTTATTAGGAAATGAAATGCCTGGCCACAAATTCATTGATGTCTATCATGATAGGTGTCAGAGCAGCTGTTTATGTAAATAGCATGCCTATCAACAACAATTTTGTCACAGCACTATTGACAGCACTGTGTGTCACACATAGCTTACACTTACTCTCAAGACGTTACATAAGTAGGTTATGTATAGAGGTCTTTAGGGGGCTTATGTAGGAGAAACTTGCACCACATGTACCTCAGTACCCTTCAGATATAAATTGAGGCTGTAGCAGTGCAAAGACCCATATTGTGCTAAACAACAGTCAGTGGTGCACACAATTAAGTGACAACTCAGCTCCAGATGGTTGTGGGAAAAGTCTATGAATTTTTCCAGGCCAGATCTCAGCAGAATTCCCAACATGGTCCTGCCACTGTGATATTTGTGAGTGATATAGGTCACTTCACATGCATATGATGTGAATGCTGAGTGCGTACCTGGAGTTTGATGATGTCTGACATGTATGTGCACATGATGTTCAATATATAAGAATACTGTTGCAGCACCCAGTGTAGTGCTAACCTCACTGTGGGCCTAAGAGCACCCATATAGACACCATGTGTGTGCTGTTTTACACACATAGCACAACATAGCACAGGGTGGGGGCATTAGTTCTGTAATGTTCAGGCAACTTTGATGTGTAGGTCAAACGTTCTGGGGAGATTGCATTATTTGTACATGTGGGTACATCAAGAGCAATGGTGTTCCCCCTTGTAACGTATGCTTAGACCAGATCTTAAATCAGGGCACATGAATGAAGATTTACCAAACCTTAGAATAGGTGGTGGCAAGTTTCCGGACCCCCTACCAGATGTCCCCACCATGCACCCATGATGGCTGGGCAAGCCTTGATGTTTCACCAGGGGTGTCAAAGTGGTTGATTGCATGCAAAGCCCACCATATGGATAAGGACACACGAAATTCAGACTTGTTGGGGCACATGATCCTCACAAGTTTGATGACACAAATGTTAATCATGGACAAATTAGTCCACTCACCTCTGAGCCCTGATGGTCAACAATGGATAGCCGTCATCCCAGTGAGATGTACAGGATACCGTAGTTGATTGATAGGAAATAGTCATAGATGAGGAGAAAGACATTGTTGAGGAATGTGTGGTGTACTGCATGTGTCATCTGAAGTTGCAGTGCACATTATGGTGGTCATTACAACCCTGGCGGACGGTGTTAAAGCGGCAGTAAGACCGCAAACAGTCTGGCGGTAAAAATTTTGGAATTATGACCGTGGCGGAAACCGCCAACAAAGACAGCCACTTTAACACTCCGACCGCCACAGCGGTACAGACAAGCAGCGCGGCGGTCACCGCCAACAGACAGGCGGAAGACACTGTACCGCCCATAGTATCACAACCTGCCAATCCGCCACCTTTTCCGGGGCGGATTTTCCGTGGATAAAAACACGGCGGAAACAGTTTCTGCAATGGGAAAACGCTCACCTGAACACATCCCACGAGGAAGGAGGACTCCATGGAGCCGGAACTCCAAATCCTGCCGGCCCTTGTATTCCTACTCATCTACGAAGACCAGCGCCTGCGCCGGCGACGACAACGGTGAGTACTGCACCTATGACTTAGGGGAGGTGGAGGCAAAAGTTAGGGGGACACACATGCAACACCCCCACCCCACCCTCACATATTACAACACAGACACCAAAACATTTACAAAAATAATATCAACAACCCACAACCCCCCCCAGGAGAAAGCAAAGACAAAACGAAATCAGTCCAAACCTTGTAATGTATCAATATACATGTCTCAAAAATATACAGATATATTAGCTAACCATACAAAAGTATATACATTTCGAGAAGTAGTGCAGATATGCACATATAAATGTCCGTGCACCACTAGTCCAAAAATGCATGGGCGAGGCCCACAAAAGATACCTGTCCACACACGGAGAGAACACTGCCGGGGCATCAGATAGAAATACTACAGGCACCTCGGGGGTTGCGAAGGGGGGGCACCTCAGCCGGAGGAGTGCAAAGCCAGATCCACGACGGGGCTCCATGCCCACTGTTCCATCCTGGGGAGTGCAAAGCCACAGTCTCTCAAGTCTCTACAGTGGGTGGCTTGCCCACTGTACCATCCTGGGGAGTGCAAAGCCACAGTCTCTCAAGTCTCACAAATTGGTGGCTTGCCCACTGTACCATCCTGGGGAGTGCAAAGCCACAGTCTCTCAAGTCTCACAAGTGGGTGGCTTGCCCACTGAACCATCCTGGGGAGTGCAAAGCCACAGTTTCCAAAGTAGATAACAGCCTCCACTGGTTCAGGAGGGGGACTGGTGCCCAGACTGGATTAGTCTCCCCGTGGAAGTTCCTGTACCGTCCCTGGCCCACCCGCACATGGGATAACGATGCTTGATGTGCGGACATTTCATACTTCCCCGGTGCATGCCCTGTTCAGCGGTGCTTTGCCATGGCGGTGTCTGGACTCTTCAGCGGTGCTTTGCCATGGCGGTGTCTGGACTCTTCAGCGGTGCTTTGCCATGGCGGTGTCTGGACTCTTCAGCGGTGCTTTGCCATGGCGGTGTCTGGACTGTTCAGCGGTGCTTTGCCATGGCGGTGTCTGGACTGTTCAGCGGTGCTTTGCCATGGCGGTGTCTGGACTCTTCAGCGGTGCTTTGCCATGGCGGTGTCTGGACTGTTCAGCGGTGCTTTGCCATGGCGGTGTCTGGACTGTTCAGCGGTGCTTTGCCATGGCGGTGTCTGGATTCTTCAGCGGTGCTTTGCCATGGCGGTGTCTGGACTGTTCAGCGGTGCTTTGCCATGACGGTGTCTGGACTCTTCAGCGGTGCTTTGCCATGGCGGTGTCTGGACTCTTCAGCGGTGCTTTGCCATGGCGGTGTCTGGACTGTTCAGCGGTGCTTTGCCATGCCGGTTCTGGACTGGGCATTGGTGTGTGGCATGACGTTCTCTGGACTGGGCATTGGTGTGTGGCATGACATTCCCTCATTGCCCAGTGGGGCTGTGGCAGCCGGGCCCCTCCTGGGCACTGACTTCGGCGGTGGTCTCCTGACCAGTGATGCTACTTGGGCCCTCCTGGGCAATGACTCTGACCACTGACGATAGTTGGGCCCTCCTGGGCACTGACTCTGGCGGTGGTCTCCTGACCACTGACGATACTTGGGCCCTCCTGGGCACTGACTCTGGCGGTGGTCTCCTGACCAGTGACGATATTTGGGCCCTCCTGGGCAATGACTCTGGCGGTGGTCTCCTGACCAGTGACGATACTTGGGCCCTCCTGGGCAATGGCGGTGGCGGTGGTCTCCTGACCAGTGACGGTTCTTGGGCCCTCCTGGGCACTGACTCTGGCGGTGGTCTCCTGACCAGTGACGATACTTGGGCCCTCCTGGGCAATGACTCTGGCGTTGGTCTCCTGACCAGTGACGATACTTGGGCCCTCCTGGGCAATGACTCTGGCGGTGGTCTCCTGACCAGTGACAGTACTTGGGCCCTCCTGGGCACTGACTCTGGCGGTGGTCTCCTGACCAGTGACAATACTTGGGCCTCCTGACCAGTGACGATACTTGGGCCCTCCTGGGCACTGACTCTGGCGGTGGTCTCCTGACCAGTGACGATACTTGGGCCCTCCTGGGCACTGACTCTGGCGGTGGTCTCCTGACCAGTGACGGTACTTGGGCCCTCCTGGGCACTGACTCTGGCGGTGGTCTCCTGACCAGTGACGATACTTGGGCCCTCCTGGGCAATGACTCTGGCGGTGTTCTCCTGACCAGTGACGATACTTGGGCCCTCCTGGGCAATGACTCTGGCTGTGGTCTCCTGACCAGTGACGACGGTGCTGGCAGTGGCGTCCCGACCGCCGGGAAGGATGCCGCCCTTCTCCGCCGTGCTGCTCACACTAGGCTGTGCAGACTTCCTCTGGCCCTTCCCCACCGTTGGAGGAGTCACAGCTGACTCTGCCATCCACCTGGAACCCCTGTGAGTTGTTTTGCCACCAGGAGTCTTCACAGGGTCCCGTCGGCCACTTTCCAATTTCAGAGCCTTTACAGGGGGTGGGCTGCCAGTGCCTTGGCTCCGGGTCACACTGCCAGTCCTGGTGGCCGGTGCACTCCACACACCTTGAACAGGCACCACTGGTATTGGAGGCTTTTTGGCTGAGGTGCTACGACGGGACTGATGAAGTGGAGGGGGGGGCAAAAAGGTCAACTTTACACAGGGACAGTTTCTGACGAACACTGGGATGGGTAGTTGGAGGGGGTCTGGGTGTGGAGGAAGAGGAGGTGGTTGTAGGAGGTGTCACTTTAGGTGTTTTGGGTGCAGGTACTGGAGGCTGTCGTGAGGTGGATGTATGTTGGGTGTGTGGGTGCCCGCGTTTGTGTACTTTGGGAGGGGGCGTCACAGAAACACTGGGAGAGGACACAGGGGACCTGTAAATGGTAGTGGAGGTGGTGAGTGCAGGTGAGTGGGGTGTGGTGCTGGGTGTTCTGGTGTGAGTCCTGGTGCCTGTAGATGTAGTGCATGCAGGTGTGAGTGTAGACGAGACTGGTAGGGAGGAGGGAGACGACGAGGAGGGGGACACAGTGGAGGCAGTGGATGTTGCTGTGTCTGCACGTGGGTGATGCTTGCGTGTGTGCCTGTGGGTTGTGTGGTGCCTATGTTTGCCTGAGCTACTCATGGGTGTAGAGGTGTGTGCATGCTGGTCTGATGGTGTGCTTGGGATAGGCTGGGGTACAGGGGATTGGGTCTGGGTGGAGGAGGTTGGAGGGGGCAGGCTAGACACAGGGACAATGGCTGCCATCAGTGCTGAGGCCAGAGATTGCAGGGTTCGCTGAAGGGCAGCCTGACCAGAATGAATGCCCTCCAGGAATGCATTACCGTGTTGCAACTCCCTTTCTACACCCTGGATGGCATTCACAATGGTAGACTGCCCAACAGTGAGTGCCCTGAGGAGGTCAATGGCCTCCTCACTGAGGGCAGCAGGGGTGACTGGGGCAGGGCCTGAGGTTCCTGGGCCGAAGGTGATGCCCACCCTCCTGGGTGAGCGGGCACGGGGCGAACGCTGAGGGGCTGCTGGGAGGGTGGTGCTGGTAGGGGAGGTGGCGGCTGTACCTGTAGAAGTGGGGCGCACAGATGGTGCCGCCACCACAAGAGAGCTCCCATCGTCGGACGAGTCCGTGTCGCTGGTTGGTGATTCGGTGCCCGACGTGAAGCTCCCCTTGCCCACCGTCCCACTGATGCATTCAGAGTCCGTGGTTTGGCCCTCCAAGGCCATGTGGGATGCAGCTCCCTTGTGCTCCGGTGCCACTGTACCTCCGCCTGATGATGCTGATGCACATAAGAACATGGAGAGCACAAAAAGGGGGGGGAAGACAGAAGAAAGACAGGTTGAGTGCATGGCATACCGCGACCGTTGGCGGACAATACAGAAACAGCAGCCCCCTGCACTACGCCGTGCTCCTGGCCTCTACAGATGCTATTCCTGGGATCTGGCCTACATGGCTATGGTGGACCTCTGCACACATGGATGCCACAGGGGCATCTATACCTGTACTTGGCACTCTACTGCGGCGGGGTAGGGAGCCACATGGCCTGCATTACGGAGGGGCCTAGTCTACCTATGTCTGCCTGGCCTAGGTACACCCACAGGACTCCTCCCCCATCCAGACCCCTCCACTGCACGCCAAGTCCGCAGAATGATGTTGTACTCACCCCCTTGTGTCTGCTGTGATGCCCTCAAGTGCCCATCCAACTCAGGGTAGGCCACCGCCAGGATCCGGAACATCAGAGGGGTCATGGGGCGACGGGCACCCCTCCCACGTTGGGAGGCCATCCCCAGCTGAGACTCCGCCGTCTTCTTGCTCCAGCGGCGAATGTCCTCCCATTGTTTATGGCAGTGGGTGCCCCGTCTCTGGTGGACCCCCAGGGTCCGGACGTCCTTGGCGATGGCACGCCAGATGTCCTTCTTCTGGTGGGTGCTGACCTACATGACATGCACAAGGGAAGAAGAGAAGTCATTCACAACCGCACCGTCAATGTGCGTGGCCCCCCCTCCCTACCCTAGCCATGTGGCACATTCATTCACATGCATTAATGTTCCCTGAACTCTGCCCCCTTCCCTCTTCCAACCAGCCCTCTCCACCCAGGCCTAGCCCATACAACGTGCTCCCAGTGTACTTACCTGTTGGTCTGGAGGACCGTAGAGTAGCGTGTACTGGGGGAGGACCCCGTCTACCAGTTTCTCCAACTCCTGAGCAGCGAAGGCAGGGGCCCTTTCCCCAGACGCAGCAGCCATCGTCGCTTCCAGACCGAGGTCACAGCAGCACTTACAGTGTAGGTCCTCTCCTGTCGAAGATCAGGTATCTAGTGATAGAACAGATAGAAAATGGCGGTGACGTCCGCAGCAGTGCGTATCGCACTTCCTCATTGGCTCCTGGGACCCATAGGGTCCGATGTAAACCAATGCAATATTGCGCCGCGGTCTACGACCGCCTACCGTGACGGTGTGCAACGCCAACGCAAGTTACCCCACAATCCCATTGTCCCAGTTTAGAGGTCAGGCAGCCACCATTTCGGGGGCCCACATGGCTCCATTTACTTCTGCGTCACACATAGCTAGGCCTACACTCAACACACATACAGGAAGGGTTTTGTGTTTGGTGTCGTGTTCTGTGTAACTGTGGGTACATACCTGGAAAAAAGTTGAATCGATCCTCGCTGTTGTCCTTCCTAGGCGCCGTCAGCTGGGACAATTGAGAAGATGGCGGAATCCTACAGTGTACCGACCGCTGGTGGACCTGTTGACAAAGGAGGAGCGACATTTAATTGTGACCTACAGGTTTGACCGTGCCACTATCCAGGAACTATGTACCCAGTTGGAGCCAGACCTGATGTCACCAATCTGCCATCCCACTGGAATCCCCCCTGACGTGCAGGTGCTGTTAGTGCTCCATTTCCTTGCAAGTGGGTCTTTTCAAACAACTGTGGCCATGGCATCAGGGATGTCCCAGCCTATGTTTTCCAACGTGCTGTCCAGAGTGTTGTCTGCCATGCTGAAACACGTAAGGAGATACATCATATTCCCTGAGGTGGAAGACTTGCCTACAGTGAAAGGTGACTTCTATGCCCTTGGACATATCCCCAACGTCATAGGTGCTATTGATGGAACCCATGTGGCTTTGGTCCCCCCCACACAGGAGTGAACAGGTGTACAGGAACCGGAAGAGTTATCATTCGATGAATGTACAGATGGTCTGTTTGGCAGACCAGTACATCTCGCAGGTAAATACAATGTTCCCTGGCTCAGTGCATGACGCCTACATCCTGCGGAATAGCAGCATCCCTGATGTGATGGGTCAACTCCAGAGGCACCGTGTGTGGCTATTAGGGGACTCTGGTTACCCCAACCTTTCCTGGCTATTGACCCCAGTGAGGAATCCCACTACCAGGGCAGAGGAATGCTACAATGCGGCCCATTGGCGGGCTAGGAGGGTGATCGAACGCACCTTCGGCCTCCTGAAGGCCAGGTTCAGGTGCCTCCATATGACAGGTGGTTCCCTATTCTACTCACCGAAGAAGGTGTGCCAGATCATCATCGCCTGCTCGATGCTTCACAATCTTGCTTTGCGACGCCAGGTGCCTTTTCTGCAGGAGGATGGTCCAGATGACGGTGTTGTGCCAGGTGTGGAGCCTGTGGACAGTGATGAGGAGGAAGCTGAGGAAGAAGACAACGACAACAGGGAGTCAGTCATACAGCAATATTTCCAGTGACACACAGGTGAAAACATTTTCTTTTTTAACATGACATTCACTGTCACACGTCTAACTCTATCCAGTGTGTAATTGAATGGGATTATTTGGTAACTGAGTTGTTCCTTTCCATTACGGTTTCACAGGTGTGGTTACCAACGTGTGTCATCTTCATGCATCCTTCAAGGACTTGTGATGCGTGACATTGGTATGTTGCCTTAACAATAGAAAAAGCATTTTGACACTGTCATTGATCATACATTTTACTAAATCATAGACTGACTCCAGAATGTTTTGTGGTTCAAGGGTGTTTACTTAAGTGCTCAAAAATGGAGGGGGGTTGTAAAATGGTGATGGGTGATGGTGGAGGAATGTCCATGACAGAGTCCAGTCTATTAGTCTCACAGGTGCACTGCCCATCTGGGCATAGGAAGTGGAGCTGGGGCAGTTAAAGTATGGACAGGGTAACAAAGTGGGACGGTGGGGGGACAATCAGGGTGGTATCATTTCCTGGCGGGGTCTTGCCATCTTGCTCTTTCCTGTTCCTGGATCTCAGGGACCGCTTGCGTGGTGGTTGTCCTTCTGCAGGGGATGGGGTGCTGGTGTGGTGGTCCTGTGGCGGTGCCTCCTGTCCACTAGCGCCGGCGGAGGTGGTGGGCAGTTCATCGTCCATGCTAGTGTCAGGGGCCCCTTGGAGTGTCACGGTGTCCCTCAAGGTCTGCTGTATGTCCTTCAGCACCCCTACGATGGTGCCCAAGGCGGTGCTGATGGTCCTGAGCTCCTCCCTGAAGCCCAAATACTGTTCCTCCTGCAGGCGCTGGGTCTCCTGAAACTTGACCAGGACCGTCGCCATCGTCTCCTGGGAGTGGTGGTATGCTCCCATGATGGAGGATAGGGCCTTGTGGAGAGTGGGTTCCCTTGGACTTGTCGCGTGGGCTCTCATTATCCTAAATGAGACTACTGGATTTCTAGGCAGCAGGATCGATAACGGTGTGGGGGACTGAGTCTGACCCACGTGTAAGGAACTCTGTCACCCTAAATCCGGTTTTTGCTCCGGCTAACTAGCAGAGCCTCATTTCTCCCACGGGGAAGAAATGATTAGGCGCATGACATCTTTGGAACTTCTCAGGGAAGTCGTGGTCACTCAGATCCAAACCAACTCTCTCATTTACAATATGATCTCATATACAAATGACAAAGACAGTATACGTTTTATATAATGTTTTAATAAAACGACTGTATTTTAGATAATAAGGCGTGAGCCGCAATAACCAGAACAATACAACACAGTAGGATTGAAATAGTCACCAGGAGAGTAAAACATAAGAACAAAGCTATCATAGTGCCTAACAGTTTCTACTCTCCCTCTGCTTGTTCTATTTAGAGCACAGCATGTTAAGCTTCTAGCTTGCCTTTCGGAATCACTGGGGAGACATCAGCCCTCATACCTGAGCAAAGGCCTGTGATCTGGTTCAGCATCTGCAACGAGGCAGTCAGCGTCTAGTTGTGGTTCCCTGGTCGGAATCTCCCTCTTGCGTGTATTGGGACAAGGAAGTGATTTTATAACTAACATGTCATCGTGATCACAAAATGTCCCTACGCAGGAATGCCAAATCTAAACTCCTACCACGTCTATCGGCAATGTACCAGACTGTATCCTTGACTGAAGCACAGAGTGAATATGTTATGGAACAGTGTGATATGAATAAAAAAACAACACCGTAGAACTGGCTATTTGAAAAATAACAGTACGAAGCCTAATAAAAAGCATTTAGAGCAAAGTGCACAGAGGCTCTAAGCTGCCAGCAAATGAATAAAACACATCCAGGGCAAAGTGCACAAAGGCCTAAAGCCTGAAGCTAATGCGCAAAGGATACGTAAAACTAACCACACTACAGACTGTCCGCCCCCTGTCGCACAGCAGCCCTCCCAGTTCCCCTGTGTTCCTGTGCCTCCGTCCCCTGGACCGTGTGCCCACTACCATTGCCCCCAGGTCCCTGTTGTTGTTGGGGTGGTGGGTTATCCTGGGTTCCCTGTAGTGGTGGACACACAGCTGATTGACCTGTCCTGGGTACGGAGGTTTGGGCCCGCTGGGTGGCGGACTTGTGTGGGTGTCTGAGTTTCGGCGGATTCCGAGATGTGGGTCATAATTGCTGTGGCAGAACTCCGCGGCCGCGGCGGTCTTCTGCACGGCGGTAAGCGGCTTTTACCGCCAATGTTGTAATGACCCCCTATATGTCTGGTCAACCTCCACCCAATGCTGTATGTGATGCTTGATCCTCCTCATTTTTCAGCTGCCAATATGTAACCGGAACAACGGCGTGCATACCACAAAAGGGCTGAAGTGGATGCTGGATACCACAGGATGGGAAGGAGGTTCTGCAAGGAAAAGGCCACTGGGGAATGGCATGCGTTCGCACATGGGGTACCTGTCAGATTGGCTGCTAATTAACATCAACTATTCCATATATTTGCCATCCACTGTTCCAACCATTCACAATGTGTATGTATACTTTATCTTGGACAGGTAAGTATGGAACTTCAACTGTCATTGGCGGGGTCTTGCAGTTTCATTGTTGGCAAGTGTGGCACACCTGACAACAGGCAAAATTGGAACTGTATCCTGCAACACTGGCATGTGCCCATCACTGATAAGGTTAGCTTCTTCTGTACTACACAAATTAGTTGTACTGGTACTCCGATCTGGGTAAATTACCATTGACTTAGTTCTGAGCCATACATGCCGTATGTCAAATTCAAAGGATATCTGTTCAATATTTGTGTAGAATACTCAGTAAGTTGGTTGTAGCTGACAACACCATCATTCACCTTTCTCATGTTAGGATCCTAGTATGTGGCTTTGTGTCTGACAGTAATACACTCATGTAATGATGTTCTGTACTCATTGACATGGATTCACACAATGCAATCATTTAGCTGAGTAGATGGATCACAGTAAACGTAGAAATGCTACATGTATACAAGGTGCTTCATTTACAGGTGCACGGGTATTTTCAAATGCTATACAATGTCCAGTTCACAGATCCCATGAGTGAACGTTAGCCATTTGTGGCACAATTCGAATCCAGGGGTGAGGGACATGAGACATGGTTCGGAGGAGTGTGCATTAGTGAGGAGGTTAAAAATTGCCAATTGGTGAGAAAGGTGATCTCTGGGTCCTCGGAGTCCAGGGCTATGTCAGTACTGGCTGGTGGTGTGTGTTGGTAGCTGGGTGGTTCATGTGGAGACCCCACAATGCTCTGTGTCCTCTCTGCGACTGGAGGTGGTGTTGGGAGGGATCCTAGCATATCCCGGAGAGTCTCTTCACTGATGGTTGGCAGCTTGTCATCCACGTCATATGTAAAATCCAGGACAGGCAGCTCTGCAGGAGGTAAGCCATCATCCTCCGCAATGAGATAGTGTAAAGTCAATCTTAGATTGTTGTGGCTGTTGACAGCTTGTAGTTGTACATTATGGCCCTCATTATGACTTTGGCAATCTTTTCAGAAGACCACTGTGTGACGGACGCCAACAGACCGCCACAGAGGTGGCAATCCGCCCGCCATTTAATGCCACACAAACATAAAACCACCAGAAAGCAGCCAAACCAACAATCCTTCCAAACTGAACGAGGCAAAAACAGTTGGTCCCACCACCCTCCCTGCCACACCTGCAACACACTGCACTCCAAATGTTGACCCACAAATCCCACAGTGATCACTCAACAGTCGGTACCCATTGGCGGTGCGGACCGCCGCGGTCAATTTGGCCACTCCACACCAACAGAAGCCATCGGTGGCAAGATTAAAAAAGCCACATGCGACACATATACACACACTATACACACCCACCAACAGCACTATAAAACACACCACCACACAACCCACAATTCTTTGCAAACACCAAAATCTAGCCACATGTTGCCAGCCCAAACATGTACAGAACTGCACACACAAACCACAACCACCTATACACCTGTCACGCATCACACACCACACACCATACCTCTACACCTAACACCCTCTGCACAACATACACACTACACAATAGACATGTCCCCACAAAAGAACCCCAGTTTCACTGATGAGGAGTTGCGGGTGATGGTAGACAAAATTGTAAGGGTAGAGCCACAGCTATTCGGTGCTCAGGTCCAGCAGATATCCATTGCCAGGAAGATTGAGCTATGGTGGCAGATCGTGTCCAAGGTGAACTCCGTTGGAACTTATCCATTCACAAGGGACGACATAAGAAAGAGGTGGAACGACCTACGGGGAAGTTGTGTGCAATGGCATGCAGGTACCACATTGCCATCATGAAGACATGCGGTGGGCCCTCACCTCCTCCCCCACAGTTGACAAGCTGGGAGGACAAAGTCTTGGATATCCTGCATCCACAGGGACTCACTGGAATTACTGGAGGGCTGGACACTGGTAAGTCACCATTGCTACCCCACCACCACAGATCCCTGCATGACATGTCACAACGTCACCCTGACTCCCTTCACCCCACTCCATCCCAAACAGAGAACCACCCCTATAACCACCCTCAAATGTGTATCCCTGCATGTCCTACCCACTACAAGCACACCCCCTCCAAGCTCAGCATGCACACACAGCAGTAATGCATGGGTAACATGTGGCACTACCAATCCCACAATCCGTCACCATACACAAACCACGGGTGGAAGGACAACACCCATTCCATAGGGAAAGCCAGAAATGCTGACTATGTAACTGGCAATTACTGTAACAAACCTTATGCATGTTCAGAGGTACCCCAGCCAATGTCAGCGGCCAGCATGTATCACATCAACCCAGTCCTCCACCAGAAGAAGGCTTCAGTGATGACAGCAACTCTGGATGTCTGGATCTGGATGATCTCCCTGGCCTATCTGGGAACACTGGTCAGTCAGACACCACAGCCAACACCCAGTCCACCACTGGGCACCCCACATCAGACTCCAATACCACAGCAGACATCCAAGATCCCCAAACCTCTGTCCCCAGGACACGACAATCAACAGTGTGCCCACCTGCATAGGGACCCAAGTCGACACCACACAGGCAAGACAATGAAGGCTCTGGTGTCAGTGGGAGTGGGCACACAGTTCAGGGGACACAGGCACAGGGGGCCAGGGCCAGTGGGAGGACAGCTGTGTGCCATGGGGTGGGCCAAACCAGGGAACTGACTGCCCAGGAGGCCCTCCCACATATCCTGGGAGCGTACCAAAAATCCCAGGACAGGATGAGCCAGTTATTTACCATCTTGCAGGAGAACCAGAGGCTGCAGGGGGAACACCATCAGGAGGTCATGCAGCAGCTGCAAGCCTTATATGCCAACATGGCCTCCATTGCAGGGGTGGTGAGTGACATGGCTAACATCATGCCTGAGTACACAACAAACCAGTGTCACTGCATCTAGTGGACAGGAGGACCTGCCACAGGACTCACAGGCAACCAGCACCCCTCCCTCTGCAGCAGAAGAACCACCCCGCAAACGTTCCCTGCGACCCAGACAGACACTAGAGACTGTAGCCAAGACCCAAACAACTGCCAGGAAGTGAGCCCCTCCTAAATATCTCCATTGAGTTTAATTACAACAATATGCAATGTCTTGACCTTTATTATCCCGTGCAAATGGTATGTAAAGTGTGAAGCGACCCAATGGACAGTCAGTTTGGGGTACACATAACCAGTGTGAGAGCATGCCACAAGTCACCATCCACCAAACTATGTGAAAGCAGTCTGTAGGCATCACATGATTTCACAGTAGTGACCACACCAAGATCTGCAAAAAGGGAAACCATTAGTGACATTCAATTGAGAAGTAAAGGAAGTAGAGCAACATGACCCCCTGTAACATAACATCCTTAATTCAGCTGGTCAATTCAACTCAGAAATTTGCACAGCAATTGCCTCCAAACACCATAAGTGAGGAGAAACAACTCATTCCAGGCCCTCACACAAGATACCACAGTATTAGCTATGCCATGTTGTCAGTATGCCAATCCATCCTCTAGACCACCTATTCTGGGCCATACTGTCCGGGAAATTGAAGTCACAAAGCATTTCTGTAAGCACATTGTAAGTCACATGACATTCTCAGCATCGTATGCTAAGTACTATATAGAATGAGGACACAGTTTGCAGTGGGCATGTATTTGAAAATGCTAAACTACTTACACATTGCATGGGCTGAATAACCTTGATCACTATCACCATAACACTGGCACGACTGACCACAGATGGAACAGTGTCAGGTCACATAATGCACACATTTGTGCTTGGCACAACACAGCAGCCACACATCACTTAATTGTAATGGAGGCATGAACAGAAGTACAGTCTTACCTGAGTGTCATTGGAAGTACTGGTGTATCAGATGTGTCAGATGTTGTCCACATCCTCCTCCTCCCCATCCTCATCACTGTCTTCAGTGCCCTCTGTTGCCAAAGGTGCATTGTCTCTTCCCTCCTCCTGCAGGAATGGCACAATGCATCTGAGGGCCAAATTGTGCAGCATGCAGCAGGCCACCACTATCTGCAGACCTTCCCAGGGGCCTAGAGTAGGGATCCACCAGAAATATGAAGGCACCTGAACCTGGCTTTCAGTAGCCCAAAAGTCCTTTTGATTACTCTTCTGGTCCGACCATGTGATTCATTGTAATGATTCTCTGGCCCTGTCCTCGGATTCCTCACTGGTGTCAACAGCCACCAGGGCCCCATAATGATTTTCAGTGTCTGCTTAGCAGACACTGAAAATCGCGACGGGTGCCACTGCACCCGTCGCACACCAGCAACTCCGCCGGCTCCATTCGGAGCCGGCTTCATCGTTGCTGGGGCTTTCCTGCTGGGCAGGCGGGCGGCCTTTTGGCGGTCGCCCGCCCGGCCAGCGGGAAAGTCAGAATGACCGCCGCGGTCATTTGACCGCGGTGTGGTCTTCTGGCGGGCGGCGCCCGCCGCCGCCGGGGTCGGAATGACCCCCTGAGTGTGTATAATGTGCGCTCCTCTAGTGTAGCCAGGTCCACTAGGGTTCTGTACATGGGTGCTTGCCTCCTCCTCCTCCTCCTCCACAATGGTTGGTATCTAAGTAAACCAAACATCAAAATTGTGTGACAACAGGAAGGATGGACACACAATATCACAGTTCACAGAGCAGTCATATCCAATTCAAGCAAACACGTTCTGTCAACTACTCATTTGCAAGCAGTGCACTGGTATGAGATCTAATTGGAGTTCCAGAGTCTACAACAAACCCAAAGTATGTAGAGGACTTCAATTGCCTTGGTTTCTATCATCGGTAGCTATGACGCACATTAAGTTGACCACCATGTGTACCAACATCAGGAAATGACAACCACCTGTCCTGCATGCAGTGACAGGTGAAAGTGACCTCACTCTCCCGGTATTTGCCTTCATCTGCCACCGTGCAAATCCTCATTGGTCAACATGGTAGTCTATGGAGCACAGGGGCCAATGTTGATCACCGGAGGCAGTGACGGTGTTTACTGGCGGCGGAAGTGACCGCCAATTTCTGTATCCCACTTCACTTGATTCCTGACTTTCACCACATCAACACCTCCACTGCATGTGCTGCTGTGTCCTGTGTCTGGAACCCACAATGGCCCATGCTACAGGGGATAGGGCCCCAGCCTTCACATCTGAGGAACTGGAGAAGCTTGTGGATGGGATCCTACCCTTGTATGGACAGTTGTATGGGCCTCCAGATCAACAGGTGAGCACCGTTTGAGTACTTTGGATGCATCATGGCTGTATGTAGATGTATGAGTGTGCAGGCAGTGTGTCATTTGGAGAGTGTATTTTTGCTGCATGCAATGTGTACGCAGGGAGGTATGAGTAATGTGGAAGGTTAATGTGGGATCTATGCAGTATGTAAGCCATTGCAGTAACAGAATGTAGATTGGAGTTCATGGTGTCCTTCTGTCTGTGTTCCCTATGCGGGTCATAAGAAGAAAGGTTTATGGCGTGCCATCGCCAAGGATGTGCGGACCTTGGGGGTACATAACCGGCGGAGCACCCACTGCAGAAAGAGGTGGGAGGACCTGCGACGCTGGGCCCGGAAGACCGCAGAGGCCCAGCTGGGGATGTCCTCTCAACGACAGGGGGGTGCCTGTCGGACCCTGACCCCCCTAATGGCCTGAATACTGGGGGTGGCTAATCCAGAGTTGGATGGGGGCTTGAAGGCAGCACAACAGACACAAGGGGGTGAGTACACACTGTGTGGAATTCTTTCCTGATGCCTGCCATGGTGCCTGCCATGCCTCCTCCTCCTCCCTCACAGTCACATCAGCACTCACATCTGCAGGCACTGCATCTTCAGTCCCAGATCCTGCCACCTGTACAGCCTTGCCCACAGTCACCACAACAGCAGACACGCAGACTAGCACCCCATTCACCACATGCGCAGTCACCAACACTACCACAATCACAACCACATGCAGCACACGCACCTCACTTGCAGACACCACCACAACATACATGCACACAACCTGTTTGTCCTCTCCCACCCTGTCTACCCCATCCAAAAACACAGAAATGCTCCTATTTTGACCCTCAACAGCCATCCACCTCACACACGCACACTGTATATGCACCTGCAAGCCAGTCCATTAGAACCTACTCCTCCTACAACCACTCCCTCTACCTCCACTCCCAAACCTCCTCCCACAGTCCGTCCCACTGTACCAAAAAAACTTTGCCTTGCCCAACTTGACGTCTTCCCTTCTCCTGCCCCACCCTGTGTTGTGGGGAAAAGGAAGGCCCCACTCCCTCAGCCCAGTACCTCCAGCTCCCAGTACTCTCATGGCATCCTGGTGTTGCACATGTCCCTACCCAGCAGAAATAGCTCCCACTACAGGCACTGGATAGCAACTCTGACCCCCCGCTCCAAGTCCAATCCTCCACCCTCTAAACAGAGGAGCAAAGGCCTGCCCCTTCCCAAACCCAAATCCAAGGACCCCACTCCCAAGTAAACCTCCCCACACTCCCCCACTCCCCCCTGCCCCCTGAAGTGCCTGCCTTGTACAACGATGTCCCTGCCCAGTGGAGTCACTTGGGCTGTCAGGAGTTAATTTGGGTGTCTCACGTTGCCATGTGTAGTGGCATGGACACGTTTGGACTGGCCAATGGCCTTTTATGTATAGAGTTCCCTGTGTTTCATATGGTTGCTATTCCCACCGAAATATAGTGGTTGGACCAAAGGTGTTTGTCCTGGCTTTCTTTACTTCTGGCTTATGCTGCAGTTGGAGTTATCAGCGGATTGTTCTCCGTATGTGGTATGTGTGTATGGTGTGTGTTGTGCGTGTGGGTGTGTCACTCTCCCCTCCCTTGCTTGAGTGCTGGGCGGCTGTACTCACTGTCGTCATCGGCGTTGCTGCTTCTGGACTTCCATCGCATGGTACAGCATCGGCAGGGATTTCAGTTCTGGTTCCATGATGGCCGTGGACTCCTCTGTGTCCCTGGAGGTGAGTGTCTCCTTTTATATGAGTCATTTCCACCAGGCTTTTAAGTGGCAGTCCCTGGAGGTAAGTGTCTACTTTTATATGAGCCATTTCCACCAGGCTTTTCATGGCGGTGGTCCCGCCCCGGAAATCCTGGCGATCTGCTATGTTGTAATTTGTTGGGTGGTGAATGGTGTTCCGCCAGCCTGAAGATGGCAACTGCTGTGGTTGGTGGCTGGACCGCGCTGTCAGTTCAAGCTCTTCATTGGCTGTATATGGGAGGGATCACCGCAGTGGTCATAATTTGGCGGTCTTCACCACCAGCCTGGCAGCGATACTACCGTCATCTCCGGCGACATAATGAGGGCGTATGTGTTGCATTGTGCATCACACATGGGTCAAGCTCACATGGTATTTTTGGGCACATTTAGGTGCACCGAGCACCTCCTGAGTGTCACTTTTGGTGACGCTCCGTTGGCGCATTGCCATGTGCCGTATTTACAATGTGTGTTAAAGTCACTTTTTGTGGCTTAATGCCACCTTATAAATACGACCCCTTCACACGCAGTACTTTGCGTGGAAGGTGCGTCCAATGAGTGTTGCTGTGGGCGAGCCATAGCAGCACCCAGTGCATTTTGACGCTGCCTCAGATTTACGAGTTTTTGTAAACTGGAAGCAGCGCAAAAATCTAAGGCCACCCTATTGGTGACGTTAGCATGGCAAAACAATGTTTTGCAGCACACATAGAAAGAGCAAATATCCATTTAAGTTTGTTGTTCCTGCACAAAAGCAATCTCTCCCCCAACCCAGCCATCCTTGCACTATGGTGCAAGGGTGGCTGCGTTGGTGCATGGCAGCTAATTTACTACTGGCGCAGGGGGAAACACAGAGGTGTACCATGTTCTTTAAAATACAGCACATCCCTGCATTTTGAAAATGACGGTGTGTGAGGCTGCCAAATTTGGCGCAGCGCCACGCACTGTCATTTTCTATTATATCTGGACCTCTATCTTGTCAGATGGTGAGATTGCAGCTTCTTGTACAGCTGCACACATGATGTTTACAGACATGTTTCATGTGTTGTATATGCTTTTGTTATGGTGCGTATGGCTGTCTCTGAGTTGTTGTGGATTCACCCTCTGTGGGTTGTGTTCCACAGGTTGCAAGCTTTATGGCAGATTTTTTCTCAAGTGGCACGGCTCAGGGAAGCAGCAATATGTGCTGCACGGCACTGCACCAGTTTAGATACGCAGGGATGTGCCATGTTTACTTGAATACGGTACGGCCCTGCAATTCCCCTGCACAGATTTGTTGCCTCTGCACCAACACAGGCATTGTTGCATCATGATGAAGGGGTGCCTGCGTTGAGGGGATGATTTGTTTATGTGCAGGGCGGTGTCCCTTCCTGCACATGTACAAGATATTTTTCCTAAGGTGGCATTTCAATGTGGGCTGCAAGATGCAGCACACATGAGAAGGGCAATGCGACAAAGAGGAAGGGAAGCATGTTGGCCAGTTACACCACCATGACACTACCCCTGGGGTGGTAATGACTTCAGTCCGAGTCTCTGATGTCTAAGTTGTGTAAGAATAGGGGCTTTGACAATATGCAATTGGTGTTGTCATGGCACAGCCACACTATTTCCATATCCCTTCCACGCAATGTGCTGCATAATTACGTGGTGGAGTATAGCCACTGTGAGTGGCCTATGTTCATATTGTGTATATGTTGGAGTGCATTGCACAACCAAAGCGTCAGTACATGTGTGGCTTGGGTGTGGATGGGGAGTCTTGATTCAGGGCCTATGTGTCCTGATGCAACCCTTTGGCATGCATTGAGTGTGTCCTATGTGCCTCCCCCTTCTGCCATTTGTGGAATTCCAGATATTCCCCCTTGCAACTTACCCTGAATTTGTGGTGGTTCTTGGTAGTCTGCGCTGTACTGTCCTGCGATTCCAGTGACCCGCTCCTCAGGGATGGCCACTGCGACCATCTCCTCCAGCTCATCCAGGTCCACCTGTGGTGCGGTACTTCCACTTCCAGTCTGCAGTACTGCCTTTTGGTTCCTGGCCAGTTTCTCCTTAGTCCTTTGCTTTCTATTGTGCCAGCACCTCTTGCACTCTGTGACGGTCCTCTTCACCTCTGCTACGCTGTTGACGTTGTCTACTATTGCATGCCATATTGCATCTCTCCTACCAACTGGCTATTTGGAGGTGACGAAGAGCTGGTGTTGGTGCTCCGTCACCTCTCTGACCAGGATGTCACTAAAGAGACACTTACGCTTCCTCGTCTTCTTCTCCTGGGATTTTTCTGGACCCTCTTGGGCTGATACTTGGGTGATTGGGGTCTCCCTGGGGTCTCTCCTGGCCTGCAAACTCAATCTTGTCTTTAAATTGTAATTCTTCCTGCTTGTGCATTTTGTTTTGATGCTAATGCAGTAAAAAATTGTGCTAACCAATGTACATATATACATGCCGCAAAATGGCCTAGCTCCACTTTTGCAGCATTAGCTTCATATCTCCTTATGGCATGTCGCAATGGTTAACGTCAATTTTCTTTTCGCTAAGCATTCCTTAGCACCATCATGCTTCATTTCTTAAATATGGCGCATGGATGGCCCAAGCGAATGTTAGCTCGTGTAAAAAAATGACACACAACTGAGCTAGCGCAGTTGTGCGGCATTTTCCTTAACTATGGACCCCTGTCTTTATAGGGGGCAGGTTCCACCAGCACTACTGTCCCATCAGCCATGGCCGTCTGCTTGTACCACTCTCACACCACACATCTCTAATGACCTGTTAATACTCTGATGTACTGCCAGAAACCCGAGGTGTAAAATATGTGGGAAAACAGTCCTCGGGGTCACCAATGTTGTTCAGTGATATATGAGCTGGCAACACTTTCACACTCACAATCAATGGGAAATCTGTGGTAGCTTGTAATAACTGTCATGGGGCTCTGCTAATAAATCCAATCATTCCACACACTGTGCTCCTGGATATTCCTACCCCTATACACTCGCCTATTGCTTAAACTTTTGTTTTATAAATACTTAATCCAACTTGTCACTCTTGACCAACAAAATGTTCACTGTTTTCTTATCCATAGCACGAAGATTCAGGAAGGATCCCTATAATCTAGACTGACGTAGCTCTAGTTGTAGGACTTTTTTTACATTTTTTAGCTCATCCTGGTATATGTTTTTCCGAGGATAGCTGCTTCAGGAAACAGAAACATTGCCAATCCTTTGCAAATATGATGTGTGTACTGCTGGATTTTTCTATCAGGATTGGGTCAGAAATATGGTCAGGGCATCATTGAGAGCAGCACGCTAATGGCACGCTTGTCAAAAACTGTAGGAGGTCTCTTTGGTCCACCTCTCAGTTCCTCTTCTTCATTTAGAGGAAGACATAACACTGCCTCAAAAGGCGGGGCTATCAGCGAGTTTGCCATTAAAAACCCCCCTTTTGCCCCCAGCCCCACCACCGGCAGGGTGAGGTAAGGAGCATTATATTGAGGATGGGTCTTCTGATGCCATGTCAGATGATCTTCCTGTCCATGACTGTCATGCTGAGCAGAGAGGCGACCTGCAGCAAAAAGCAGAAACATACTCATACTCTTTCCCAGCTCAGCAGGGACATTTCTTTTACCTTTCCAATACCACTACCTAAGCCAAATATGAAAGAACACTTATTTCATATAAATTAGACTTTGTTTGAAAATAATACTGGGATGATAAATTATGTGATACTGTACTTGCCAGTGTATGTTTGTTGCTCAGAAATATATTCCGGTACGTAAGATTTTTCAAAGTTTTTTTGTTCATTAAGTCCTGATGAAGTAAAAAAGTTTCACTATATGGACACAAGACATTAAGGGCCTGATTTAGATCTTGACGGACAGGTTACTCCGTCACAACTGTGACGGATATCCCGTCCGACGAAATATAAATCCCATAGGAAATAATGGGATTTATATTTCGGCAGACAAGATATCCGTCACTGTTGTGACAGAGTAACCTGTTCGCTGAAACCTAAATCAGGCCTTAAGTCATTACGAGACTAGGAGCCTCATTTATATTTTGATGGGTGAGCTACTCCGTACTTCCTGGTTGACTGATATTCCGCCACCGAAATATAAATCCCACAGGAAGAAGGAATTTATATTTCCGCAGATAGTATATCCATCACCATTGTGATGTAGTAACTTGTATGCTGAAATATAAATAAGAAAATGTGCAAGGGGATCCATTATCAACCCAACAAGAGGAAATTGGATCTTAATGTACTGCTTGTTCCGCAAAATTAATGTTTAGGATATATAGGACCCCAAATAAGAATGAAGTGTATTAATTTAATAGCAACAAATAATTGTAGCACAAATGTGTCTGTGAATGGGTCATATGAATTAGAACTGCTCTAAAGTAACCTCTTATTGTTTAAATCAAAGTGAAATTGGTTATTGGAAAATCTTTGGTACTCTCTCCACAACAGGTAGCGTCACAGGCATTCACAGATAATTCAAATTTTGTCATTGGCTTTCAAAAGCTTTGATTAAAGCTTATTAAGTAATTTTGAAAAAATGTAAAATCCCAGTTGTCCACAAGGTTGAAGAATGGATCATGGATTTGATAGTTATATCCAGATTGTCGAAAGTAATGTTCCTTAAAATAAAGTAAATATTTGTTTATGAAAAGATAGGGGGGACTTCAATGAGTTAGATCGATAAGTGTAGGGCATTTCACTAACTGTATGGTAGTGGTTTCTTTCTTATAATTGTTTCCTTGCCCTGGTATATTTCTTCAGAGACACAGAATCTAGTTTAGATAATATTTGGAGGTGGAAACTGAATTTTAATGTAAGTAATTTTCTAACTTGATCTTGCTATAGCTTGGTGAATTGCTGTTTGCATCATATTCTAAATAAAATTAGAAAAAGGACTGGTAGTGAAAGATGTCATATGCCTGTGATAACGCGTCCTTTTATGTTAATTTATTACATATTAGGACTCGTTTTAGGCCAATGAATCTTGTGACCCAGTTGAGAGACACCGTAGGACGAGATAGCTGATCAATATGTCAATCAATATATCAATAATGTCATCAATATTTACTACAACAGTACACTTCACTTTGGTAAAAGACATTAATCAAAATTTAGCGACGCAACCATGACCTTTCAGCCATGAATAACCACACCTTTATTAGAATTTTATGTATTTTATTCCCTATTGATTACAATCTACGAGCAAAAGAGTCAATCTCAACACCAAAAAGCATAATAGCATAGTCACGATATGGCAACTGTGATAAGATTTCATTAACGCGAGAATCACAAACATTAGAACATGACACGGCATAAACATAGATCAGAATACAGCAAATGTCATATACGTATCAAATCAGCATAGCCTAATGTCAGTCATTTGTCTATTTGCGTCACTCTAAGTGAACTCCTGTCCTAACCACAGATTAGCATCAGCATGTTGGGCTTCATGCAAAACAATTTAGAACACCAATTTGGAAAAACATCTAACTATGGTCTCTAACAAAATGAGCAGTTGGTACCTAGAAAGGAAAAGCAAACAGACAAATTACAAATTGCATTGTCATAATTACCCTCCAAAGATTAAGTCAGCACCCAGGATCAGTCTTCGTATTCAGGACATCAGTCAAAACGCCATCAAACAGAACTCAACTAAAGGGCATAGGGGACACTTCCCTCATAAGGAGGAGAAGTGTAAAAATGGGCAGTCTATGGATGAGGATGGTTTTAATAATTCTCAAGTCACCGAACAGAGTGACAGAGTTTCTGGATAAAATCAATAGCATTCCCTACCTAGTTCTCTCGATTCTTCCGTTACATGGGTTTTTATCCCTTTTTCAGAGTACAGTCCCCTAAAATTTTATTGGTCATTTACTATACCCCACTATCTTTAACCTATCAAATTAAACATTAGGTAATACCAATTGTCACCCCGCAATTATTCATGACTTTTTGATTGGACTTCACAATTGACGTCTTCGGAGGTGGCACGTCTTCTCGGGTCAGCAGTTCCATTGTCTATTGGTTCAAACATCCTTGTACATTACATTAATCTACACTTGTTTCAATTTTGTATACAAACTTAAACTAAGGCGGCAAGTATGCGGTTGGGAACGGAATTACAAAGATACATGCATCTTCCAAGTTTGAAGAAAAAGAACATTTGCAGGGTCATGGCCCTTTGCGAGTCAGCATACTGGAAAACAGAAAAAATGCATTTAATATGAGAGCTGAGCAACTAAACCACAGCTCACGCTAACTTAAGGCTTACAAGGAATTTCAATATGGTATCATCAATACGAACATTAATATAAGCTTAATTGAATCTAATATAAACATTTTATTCATTATTATTAGTTTGCGTATACATTGGTGGCCATTTACCGTAGTCACAAAGCAGATGCGTGTTTAAGCAAGTTTGCTATTATTACAGTTTTCTATGCAGTATCGTCACACATTAATATAGATATTCTACTCTAATATAGGTTATATAAATCTACGCTCTCTCAGTCCCTCCTCTGATGACGCTCGTCATCACACAAAACTTTTCTCCTGACCCCTCACTTTCATTTTTCACTTTGCGCATAATGCGCATTTCAACATCTTGTCCCTTGTGTGAGCTTTCCCAGATTTCATTGAACATTTTCTCTCTTTCACTTTCTTCATTTCTTCTAGTTCTTTTAGTCCAATTTCTCTTAATTTTATCATTGATTTTGCATGCTCCCCATAATCCTAATAGACAGGCCAGAACAATTAGTAGACCCATTAGTATTTTAGCAAGAAACCCATTCCAAATGTTGGTAAACCAGCTCCCTACTCTGGCAATGCCCTTTCCAAATTCCTCCCAAACTCCGGGTTCCTTCAAATCCTTCAAATCTGCACTATCTCTAGTTAGGTTAGTAAGCATACCTCTAATCTTTTTACTATTGTCCGGAATGAATGAGCAGCAATGGCGCTCGTTGAGCATCTTGCAGACCCCTCCACTCTTTGCTAAAAGAATGTCTAAAGCAAGCCGATTTTGAAGAGTCATAGCTCTTTCTGCAGCAAGTTCAGTATCCATCAGGAGTATAGCCCCTGTAAAATTTGTCAGCATGTTATCCACAATAGTAGACAACTTTTGGATCTTCATAGAATTCAAGATAACCCCTACTGAAGGGATTATAGCTCCAAATATATCACCAATGACAGCAGCCACTGATTTTCGTTTTTGTCTAGCATGTTGTAATTCAGATGTTTTAGGTATTTGTTTTAAGTCATCAATCTGGTAAATCTTTGGGAAAACTATCCCCAAATAACATGTCCCATACCATCCCCTAGGGAGGCGGTAATAAGCCTTAAATCCACAGATGTAATAGATCCCAGGGATCGCTGGATCTTGTCCATTCAGCATAAATGTCCACTTACTCTGAAACAAAAACTCATGTCTACATTCACTCGTTCCCACAAACAAATTGTCCTGCTCAGATTTTGGCCTATATATACAAAGCCTACCTACATGTAATGCGTCTACAACTAATTTGCCTTGTGTTTTGATTGCGGTGTAAGCATAATCATTTGCATACGTGCGTTTCTCTAGCCCTTTTTCTAATCTTTCTTTCAAAGCTTTGCGTCTATCATCAGTGTGATCTAAAAACCTTTTCTCTACAGGTGATAGTAAGCAAGTCAGATTATTGCGATGGGCATAAGCAGTTCCACATGTAAGCGTCGGCTCAAAGAATCCTCTAACTATTTTTATATCATGTTCCTTAGCTAGCTTATTCAGGAATTCAATCACAGGCACAAAAGAAAACACAACATCCAGATTTGAATAAAAGTACTGCACATGCTCTTGATTATAGAATCTGGTTAGTAGCAAACTACAGCTAATCCCGTATGTTAAAGGAAGGCTATGATAGGTAACCCCTTCTTGCACAGATGAAGGAATCTTAGTGCACACATAACAGTCTTTCGCATCCATGGTCTCCACATACTCATTTAGCAAGCGATAGAAGACATTAGTAGAAAGTTCCCGCTTTGAATTCGTTCCCTCATGCAAGTGTCTTGCATCCTGCTCAAATCTTTCCCACGGTGTTAATGTTGTAGTTTCAGGTTTTGAGGTAGCGTTAATAGTCTTTTTCTCCAACCACGGCATTCCCACAATCACACCTACAATTATTATTGCACACACAATACTATAGCTTGGTGAATTGCTGTTTGCATCATATTCTAAATAAAATTAGAAAAAAGGACTGGTAGTGAAAGATGTCATATGCCTCCAAACAGAGTACCGGGGGTAATGTGGAAGAGAGGGAAAGACAGAGCTTGATAGAGAGACAGAGGCAGAGAGCACAGGACTTGAAGAGAAAGAGAGAGAAAGATTCATAAGGAGGAGAGAGAGGCAAAGGTGTTTGGGATGATGATCATGGAAAAAGAATCACTCACACTTTATGGAAAAATTCCAACATAGCATTCATTTTTTAGGTAAACTGGATTACAGCCCGAAAAGGGATGCCTCATATCACAGACTAAGTGACCTTTAATGAGAAAGGGTGGACTAAACTTAGCAGCTCAGAGTGGATGAAGGCATCATTTTAAACTAAGGCTTATCATTTAACTGCAGAGAATGCAAAAAGTAAAATGCCTCTTGTTCAAGCAGTGGTTTACAAAGATCCTCCTACCAAAGTGCATAGGTAAAGTGTATAATATCTGCTTGGTGAGTAAAATTAATCTATTTCTCTGTAGAATTCCTGCACCCCAGCCTGACTACACTTCCTCTGGCACCACTTTAAAAGAGATGAAGGAACCTACACTTTCAGGAAGGAGAGGATTCCATTCACAAGTGTAAATATTTTAGAAAATGCTGGAGCCGATGGGTTTTGCAGCAAAAGGAGCAATAGCTGCCAAGTGGATAAGACACCTAGCTATAGAAACGTGGATACCCTATCCAACTACAGACCATGAATATACCTCTGCAGTTTTCCTGGAAGTGTACAAGGTACAAGGATTAGACAATCTCTCTTCTTGCAAGAGTAAAGATAAGAGACTAGGCACACTGTGCAGAGAGTCTGGGCAACCACATATTGGTTTACAGAGATAAAATCTAGACCACCTAAAGCTCTAATTTTTATGGTAGCTTTGTCAAGCAGTTAGCCTAATCATGGAGAAGTGCAAAGCATTTGTTGTACTCACAACATTATTAAAGCAAGAAACACACTCAAAAGAATAATTCAAGACCAATTTACAAACATACTTCAGATTTTCATAAACATTTTAAGGCCACGATCATCAAGTTTGGGTAACTTTTTAAGTTATTAATTTTTAAAGTTTAGAACACGTCTCAAATTCTGTGCTTAATTATGCACCATAGGAATTAATAGAGAAATACTTTAAAATGCATATAAAATCAGACAATGTGTTTACCAATATCTCCTTTTGCAGATAGGCCGAGGTCAGCGGTGGGCCCTATGGACCAGCTGTAGAAGTTTGGGTGATGCCCGGTTTCATTGGGATCAGCTGCAGAAAGTCATTGGAGCTGGTGCAAGGCCACTGCAGGGGACCGCTTGGAAAAGCACTGCAAAGGTGGGCTTCAAGGTGAGTCCAGTGGGTTCCCTTGGAGTGTTGATGTCGCAAGGGTTTCAGGGACCCTTAGAGCACAGCTTGATATTCGTGCAGGGTACAGGGCGGCTGGGTGTGGAGTGAATCAGTGAGCTAGAAACTGTGCACATAGGTGCCCCTGGAAGCAGGGGGTGGGTTGCTTTGAGGGTCGCTTGTAGATCAGCAGAGGCACTCTGAGGAGAGGTCCTGGTGTTTTCTGAAGTCCCTCAACTGGGGATTTCTCATGGTCCTTTTACAGTCCAGAGTGGACTGTCCTTCTGGGTGTCCGATGTTGAGTGACCAATACCTGGGCCTATTGCATGATTGGGCCACTGGAGGTTGCACTGCCACCAAACTTGGCACACTGGTAGGTTTTGGTCGTGCGGTCCATCAAGTGAAATTTGATCTGGATGCAGTGTCCGGTTCCTTGGTCAGCAGCTGGTCAGTGAACTGGACTTCACTAGTCTTTTGCTCCGTGTTGCAGGAGAATGATGCCTTCACTCTGAAGGGAGATCTTTGGCAATTTTTAGAAGAGTGAAGGTCCTCTTGGGGTTCGTAGAGTCCATCTGATGTCCGAGCAACCCCTCAGCAACGATTGTCGCGTCCTGTGTGCAGCAGGCAGTTTTTGGCACCTTTTTCTTGGTGCTGCAGGACTGCAGTTCTTGAGCTGTGGGTCTTCTTTGTTGCTGTTCTTCTTATGTTCTTGGAATCTGAATCTCTGGTCTAGGGGTGCCCACTCTATTTAATGGGCGTTTAGGGGAGTACCTTGTAGTGACCAATGGGTCATCTACCTTAGGATGGCTACACCCACTGTGACCACTTCCAGTGGGTAGAGGTAACTTCCCTACAACTGATTGGCTATTTTCCTTCCATGCAAGATGGAGTAAAATAAAATGGAGGGCTCACCTCGCATACAACACCTTAGGGGTGGTGCAAGCTGTTGCTAACCACTCCTCCTGTCCTTTGTGTGTTTTCCTGCTGTTGCTCTCACCAAACATGGGGGTTTGCAGTGGGGGTGGCCATCTGCTGCTAGCAGCAGGCTTGGGGGTAGAGTTTCAAAGGGGGTAAGCCCATTGAAGCTCAATAGCAGGGCAGAGCACATTCCTGAGGAGAGAAGTATGACACCTCCACCCAGAAGGGCTTTTTTTTGCAGACTCAGAGAGCAGGTGCTCTCCCCCCAGGGTTCCAGATTCTTGTCTGGTGGTGGCAGGCTGGTTGTGACTGGCCAGCAACCATGTCAGTGTTAGTTAGCTTTGCAGGGGGTCACTTCTGAGGTGGCCCCCTGGGTACATTTTGCAATAAATCCAATACTGGTACGATTTTGGATGCATCATTCTGAGCTGTTGGATACCAAACAACCCAGAGCTCAGAGAGGCCATCATTTATCTGTGAAACTCATACTGGCCAGTGTCCAGCACATGCATTTAAAATGACTGCCCTGTTCACTTACTATGTCCTAGGTTTAGCAAGGACACAGTAGGAGCATATTGCTCATGCAGCTATGCCCACACATACAGTACAGAGCACCCAGCTTTAGGGCTGGAAGGCCTGCCAGAGGGGTGACTTACCTATATTGCATGCAGTGTACAGGGCACACAGGCTGTGTGCCTTGTCAAGTTTGCATTTAAGGACTGCACCAGGACACTCAGCCTGCAATGGCAGTGCTGGGTGCATCTGGATGCATGACCCTTAAGGGTGGAACAATCTGTGCCCTCAGGTGTCTACCCTTAGTACCCCATGCCCTGGCTACCTAAGTACCATTTATTAAGTACTTATAGTGGCAGCTAAAGGTGTTGCCAATTGTTCCAAAGCTTCACAACAGTTTTAGGAAAGGGATCTGACCCAGGGAACCTGGTTAGTAGGGGCTCTGGGCACTAACAACTGTGACCACATCCAATACCAGGCAAATAGTAGCGGCTCACCATGACAAAAAGAGGCCTTATCTCACAAGAGGTGAAGGAAAACAGATGGAGGTTTGAGGAATGGTGAAATATGTGCACAGAAGAAGAAAGGACAGAGAGAGAAGAAGATTAAAAAATTGAAAATACGTTTTTGGTATGAACTTGGAAAAAGCTACCATGATCTTGTCACTTACACTTTTCAAAACTAAGGGCCTGATTTAGATCTTCTAGCTCCAAGAACTCTGTCAAGCTGGTGGAATTCCGACCACCGTACTTAGATGTATGACAGCTGAACCTCCATCCGCGTCCACAGAGTGTAGTCTGCCAAATTAATATTTTACCACTGCTGATGTGGCGGACTCCAATGCTGGCTAACAGTGCTCCATCACCATGAGGGTGGCAGGATTGCACCAAGCATATTTAGGGTTCACAGTCGTGTTAGCATTATTCTGGTGATAAAAGTCCGTCATGAGACCCGCTCAACATTGTACTATGTCTGTGGCGATGTATACCTGATGTATATTGGCCAATTGTGAACACCTGCATACCACACTATAAAGCACACTACATTTCAAACCATGATCATTTGCAGAACACCATTTTGCTGCTGAATTTACCACTCAGAAGTCAGATTATTATATTTCATTGCCCCCTTGTGTAAATTTTTCCATTTGTTTCCTTTCTGTTTTTTTCCAGTAACTTGTGGGTCACTATTTCATTTATTTTTAGTTACTCAGAATGACAGGGAGGAGAAATCTCCATCTTACAGGGAGAGAATTATCAGTCATGGTGGATAAAATCATAAGAGTAGAGCCACAATTGTTTGGAGTCCAAGTATAAAATACAACCATATCTCAGAAAAGGAAAACGTTGGCCAGAATAGTTGACAGAGTGAATGCTGTGTCCAACAACCTACGCACACAGGAGGAAATTAGGAAGCAGTGGAATGACCTGCAGGGGAAACTGTATTCCCTGCCCTCCAAGCATCACCTGGAGGCCCAGAGGACTGGTGGTGGTTCTCCCAGCCCCCCTTTACAACTTTTTCCTAGGAGGAGAAGGTCTTGCAGATCCTACAACCTGAAGATGTGAAAGGAATCCTTGGTGGAGTAGAGACTGATAAGCTATGTCTCATTAAACATAAATGTACTTTTTACTCTTAAGTTAGTTGTTCCACCTTTGTAAAACACATAAGTACAATTTTAAAAATCCAAAATCTATTGTCATCATTAATTTATTAGCACCATGTTACCATCAATCCTTTTACTAATGGGTAATATGTGTGCTTAAAATGTGTGTTGTTCTTCATTGATCATTTCTTGTATTTGCTTGTTTGTTTGTTTAAATGTATTTTTTTGAGGTTAAGACAACAGGTTTAAAACCCTATCCATCATACCATAAGGTATGGTGCTTGTAAGTCTTTTGTCACCTTTTAACTTATTTCACATGTCATAATTTAGCAAATGTGTGTATTTATTCACTGCATATTTTTTACTAGGAATGTTCAACTTACATTTATCCAAGTGTTAGCAATGTCAGATTGAAAAGACTATAACTACTATGATGCCTTGTTTTTGTATCTGGAAAATATGTCTTCAATATGATGTTGGTTGTTTTCTCTTTGCTTCTATATATGCACATATGTCATAAGGTCAGGCATATCTCAAACCTCATTTTATGCAATGAATAAAAAGTGGATTATTTCATGTAATTTTGTATGTTGTGACTTTGTTGTCATTTCATTGAAGTGATGTAATTGGTTTCACAACTCAAAGTATGTTGACTTAAATAATTTATATCATGTTATGTTGTATTCGGAAAATAAGTAGAAATGATACTAAATTGTCTTAGCAATATTCATATGATGACCAATGCCATTCATTTTATTAAGTTGTACAATAGCCTAGTCTGAATTTTAGACTGCTGGGCCTTAGAATGGTTACCTTCTAATTTCTCCGCTATACTGAGTGGGTTGAATATGTGGTATCATTTAAGCACACTTCCTAAGTAATCTTTTTCTTTTCAGACCGTTTCTTCACATGCCTTTTTCAGCAAGTGTGCATGTCTATAATTTATAATGTTTGGGTAATTACAAAAAAACACTGAAAGGTCTAAACATACTATAAATACCAATTTATTAATTTTAGTTTGCTGCATTTGTAGTTCAAAACACATTTGATGCATAATCCAGACTTTTACAATTTGTTTTCTTGTAATTCATATTAAGTCCTACACCCAGATTATGTGGACAACCATCTGCCACTGAGGATACCTCCAATCCAGACCAGGATCAAGGCTTCACTGAGGACTCCACTCCTGCAAGTCCAGATGATGTGGAGCAGCCTAGACCATCTGGTCTGTCTGGGCAGACAGCTCCAGTGAGTCTCACCCAGCCCACACCTACACCTTCCACCCCAGATGTTACAGCACCTCAGCCAATGGACATCTTCACTTCCTGTGCTCAAAGGGACATCACCCCAATCTTGGGCCCATCAGTCTTGGCTGCTGTTGAGCCATCGCCACCACAAGTACCCCCTCCAGCTTAGCCGGGACCCAGTGGGATGGGGTACCCTGGCTTGAGGGCACAGGGCAGTGGGAGCAGGGAATGTGGGAGGGAATCTGTGGGCCAGTAAAGTGAGGCCACTTTATTCACTGTCACCCTGACCACCATTGGTCAAGTCTTTGGATGCCTACATCAGTCCTAAGACATGAAGGGTCAGGTCATTACAGAGCTCCGGTACATTAAGCAGTTGCAGAGGGAGCATAATATGGGGATGCAGGCTCTAAACTACAGAGCACCACCATCAAGAGAAGAAGAACTAAATTTACCCCAGTGTGTGACTACCATTCACTCTGTGGACTAGACCTGTCAGATGCCAGTTGTATTTTGTACATTGGTCTTTAAACTATTTTGCCTCTAAATAATAGTTTCATTCACCATGATTGACTCTTTTTCCCATTTTGTCATTTATTTTTCCCCCTGTATTTGTGTTTGTAAAATAAAAACTAAAAACACAAAGTCAAAGACAGGTGTTGTATTTCTTATGGTAATTACTTTCTTATTTCTTCCTTCCATCATTATTTTAAAAATGCAAATAATCAAAACATTTTTTAACCCCCCAAAATGTTACATTTGGGTAATGCCCCTCCCATGTAAAAAAGTGACATGTAACACACACCACAAATCTTAATATATTAATTTCATAAATTAGTAAGAAAGGTTAGTTTGTCAAATAAAAAAAAATAGACCACATGCATAAACAAAAAAGTCTGTGCCATTTTAGTTTTTACAGTTCCAGACATTGACACTGTGGAAGAACTGGGAATCATATGAAACAGATTCAATAGGCAAAGTATTTTTGATTCATGTCATCAGCTGTCTCACAATAGGAGTCCCACATCAACAACACCAATGGTCAAAATCATGGCAGGTAACAATTTTGTGACCACAGGATCCTTCCACTGCACTGTGGCAGTATCTGGTAGCATCTCACAGCCAACTTTACGTGGTGTGCTACAAATATTTCTTTCTGCAGTGATGAGACACATCAACAGCTTCATACACTTAACACAAAATGAGAATTTTGCAGATGTGGAGGGATATGAGTATGCTATGGGTTGGCTTACATATGTGTTCAGAGCAAGTTAAGCAGCACACATTATCTTGGTGACAACATTCAACAGAAAACACGTCTAATGCAATCTCATACATTTCTATTCAATCACTCTTGTTCAAGTTGTCTTTGTATAGGAAATGTACATCCAAAGTATGTGTGTTTTTCACAGGATCAACCCATGTTCCCTTTGTACTTTGCAACCCCAGAATATGATTACAAATGTCACAACTTTGAAATCCCCAAATGAAGATGGCCTTATGAAGGCTCCTAAAATAGAATAGTTGGAAAAAAGTTATATTAATAAATTTTCTTGACAAAATAGACACATTCCAAATGACAAATAATGAGGACACAATTACAAAGAACAACCACAGATAGACAGTGTAATAGAACACAGTAGTCAATGTGTCAAATTTCATCAACAACCATTTTTGCCCTGGAATTTCCAAACTACCATTCCTAAAAATTGTCCAGCTGAGAATGATATGCAGCTTATATTACAAGTTCTATTGACATTGAATGTAATGTTATGTAAAGAAGTTGTCAATAACATTTTGACATACGTCAATTCCTTCCTCTTCGCCACTATCATCTTCATTTAGCATTTCAACATCCTCACCCAGTGGCTCATCATGGTCTCCATCCTCTGCAATGTATGGGATGTTCCATCGCAGGGCTAAGTTGTACAACATTTAGCAGGCCATGGTGATTTCTCACACCTTATTGGGTGAGTAGAAAAGGGCTATCCACACAGCAAAATCTGGCCTTTAGGAGCCTAAAAAGCCCATTCCACTGGCCTCTGTGTTTTTCCATGGGCCTAATTGAAGTGAACTTCCCCTGGTGTTGTTAGATTTTTCAGCGATGCTAATAGCTATGGTCTTTTAGGATAAGCTGAGTCTCCTATATGAAAAAATATATTGAGCAAAATATCTAATCCTATTGTACTTCCTTAAACTAGAAAGTAACTAAATAAGTAGAATGACAAATTGTACTTAGCAACAAGCTAGACCCTCCCAGGCCCAAGTTGTGACATTTGCAGGGGTATGCTGCTGTTCTGTAGCACAAAGGAATCATCTGCTGACCCTGGGAAACAGGCGCACATGCTTGTGATGTACAAATCAGGTAAGCACACAACATGCACATTGATTGAATTGAAGTTCTTCTGATTGTGGTAGACCTGTTACCTGGAGTGTGGTGTCACTAGGGCAATATGTGTGCTATCAATTGCTCCAACCACATGTGGTATGCCACCCAAAGCATACAAATCTCCCTTCAGATCTGTGAAATCCTCATTTCATGGAAACAGGATGAAGCTGTTGATATGTTTCTTTTTTTTTTTTTTTATATATTTTATTAACATTTTGTTATTATACATTTGTATGTCTGTTCAAAGTAATCACTTGCACTAGTCATACATGAGCACATAAGCTGGTCCCAATTGTAGCATACATTAATCGTGTTACACTGTTTGTTCTTGTGGCGCCCATAGTATTATTTGTGCATTTATCGAGTCCTGACTCTGGTGCTTTAAGCCCCTTGACCCTCTGCGCCGAGCTCACCGTTGATCTTAAAGTATTGGTTTTATGCCATTTTTATACGTAACAAATTTATGAAGAAAAAGCCCGTTCCTATTTGCAACTTGGAGGAGAGATCATAGGAAGTGAAGATCAGAAATAATGGGAGGGAAAGGGAGAAGAAGGGAGAAAAGGGAGACTAGGGGGGATAGGAAGGGTAGCTAAACAAAAGGTCAATTTTACAGCATTGTGTGGGTGAGACTTGTGGTTAATGATCTTTAAGGAGCTGGTGCGCAGTGACACACTTGTGAGGGCCATGTCCGGGGCGCACCAGTGTGTGAGTGGGGCAGGAGTCTGCTCTTTCCGCCCCTTCCACCCCCTTGCTCCTGAGGCATTGTGGCTGGTGGCGATTCGTGTGGCTTTTTTATCGTTTTTCCATGTGGTCCAATTGTCAGTACAGGGACCTCAGGGCATTTCCCAGGCAACTTCCTGCTCGGGACCACCCCCTGAGGCATGCCGTCCCCCGGCCAACCATACATCGGTGCCCGCTGTTCTCTTGGTTAGTTCGTCCCATGTCGTCACCAGTTCTTCGCAGGTCGGGCGGTAGGAACATGTCGGATGCCCTTGGCTTCCTCGGCCCTCAGGACCTGTAGTTCGGCCCTGGACCATTTCGTGACATCCCTTTTCCAATCGGCAGGCAATGGGCAGACCGGGGCCCTCCAGCCTTTTGAGATCAGCCTTTTATAAAGGGCCAGCGTTAGGTCTAGAAAACACCCTCTTACTTTCCCCTTTAACTCAGTCGGCCTGAGTCCCAGCAAGCACAGGTCCGGGGTGGGCCGCAGCTCCACTCAGAGTAGCCGGGAGAGGGCAGCCAGTGCCTCCCTCCAACCGATTTGGAGCACCGGGCACCCCCACACCAAATGGTCAAAATCTGCTTCGCCCCCCTGGCATCTTGGGCATGTCCTGGGTGTCCCTCCATATATTTGGAATAGTCGGTGTGGTGTGAGGTACGTTCTGTGTAGGTAATTATATTGGATGTATCATAATCGCATGTTACGTGAGACCACCCGGGGGTATGCTAGTACTTTGTTCCATTCTGATTCAGTCATTTCCCTCCCAATGGTGCCTCCCCATCGCTCCCTCGGGGATTGTAAGGGGTCTAATACAGCGTGGGCCTGGGCCCGGTAAATTTTAGCTATCAGGTGGGATTCATTCCCCGATGTCAACACAGGTGCAGCACCCCGTGGACTGCGGGCTCTGCATTTATCGTGCACCAATGGTCTTTCAGGGTGTGAACCAGCCTCCCGAAGAGTAGGAACTGGCCCCGGGGAACACCCACCTCCGTTAGGGCAGAGAATTCCCTCAGTACCCCCCCCGTTAAAGAGGCCGCTCACGGTCTCGATCCCTGCTCTTGTCCATGGGCCAAGTCCGAGGCTTCCCGGGCCCAGTCCCCCAGTTCCCAGGACCAGCGCAGAAATCGGCAGAGTCGGAGAATAGGGAGGGCCCACTCCCACTCTTTTCATGCACCTCTCCCAGCATGCCAATGCAACACTCATCATTATGTTGCTACCTGGTAGGGCTATCTTCCTGCCTATCATGCGTGCCACAATCCATGTTGCTTCTATTGTCCCCTGAGGTGTGCACAAGTCCAGTGGTCCTCTGCCCGTCATCCAACCAGATACCCATTGTAGTTGGGATGCCAAGTAATAAGCCTCAAAGTCGGGGGCGCCCAGTCCTTCCATATGAGTCGGTCTGCAGAGGGTTGTAAGTGCGGTGCGCCTACGACCATCGTCCCAGATTAGTTCTCTTAGCAGCATGTTCAGGTCGCGGAACCATGATGGGGGGATCAGCAACGGTAGGTTTGCGAAGTAATAGAGGAGTCGGGGGAGCATAGTAATTTTGGACAGTGCCACTCTGGCCATTACTGTAAGTTTCAAAGAACGCCAGAATCCTACCGAGGACCTCAGTGATCGTAGTGCCCTGCCCAGATTACCCTCCCTGAGATCTCCCTACTCGTGGAATATCTGGATACCCAGATACCTGAAGGTTCGGGGGGGCCAGTTCACGTCTGTCAGGCATGATGCAGGACGCACGCTACCAGGGGTCAGAGGGAACACATACGTTTTGCCGCGGTTTAGGCGAAGTCCGGAGACCTCACCAAAGTTCTCCAAGGGGAGGTTGCTGTTGCCGTCCCCAAGGTATATTAGTATGTCGTCAGCATACAGGGAGACAGTATGTTCAGTTGGTCCACATATTACCCCCCGTCCTGCTCCCTCCTCCCGCAGTTGGTTCGCGAGGGGCTCAATCGCTAGGGCAAACAGTAGCGGGGAGAGGGGCATCCCTGTCTGGTCCCACGGAATACCGGGTATGCTCTGGATATAATTCTACCCGTCTTCACTCTTGCCAGTGGGGACGAGTATAGTTGGTCAACCCACCTCACCCAGTTCTCACTCAGGCCCATCCTCATCATCACCGACATCAGGTAGTCCCACCTAATTGAATCTAAAGCCTTTTCGAAGTCCACCGCCAACAGGAGCCCGGTCGGTGGAATCGATTCTTGGGGCATATACATGATAGAGAAAAGACGCCCAAGGTTCAGGGAGGTGCTGTGACCCGGAATGAAAACCGTTTTGATCAGCGTGTATCAGCATGGGCATATGGGGGAGCAGGCGCTCGGCCAAGATCCTGCTAAGGATCTTAAAGTCGCTGTTCAGCATTGATAGTGGGCGGAAGTCGGTCACCGAGGCCTCCCCGTTGGTGGACTTAGGGAGTGGCACTACTAGTGCTTCGCGCATCGTGCCTGGTACCTCTCCGCGCCGCACCGCCTCTGCATACATTTCTGCCAAGCTTGGGGCTAACAAGGATCTGTATTTTTTGTAAAAGTCCATGGGAAGACTGTCTATTCCGGGGGTCCTCCCAGGGGCCAGATGCGCTATGGCATCGTTGATCTCTTCTATAGTCACCGCCCCCCCCCCCAAGCTGTCTCTGTCCTCAGGTCTCAGTTCCCGGAGCGGGGTCTGTCGCAGATAATTGTCAAAGGTCACTGGCTCCAGGTTACTAGGTCTGCCATACAGGTACATGTAATAATCTCTGAATGCGTCATTGATGGGGCCTGGGCTAAATCTACGGTTTCCCTCTTTTTCTGTTACACTAGTGATGGGTTCGCTGCTCCCGCCCGGGCACACCAGCCATGCCAGAAGCCTGCCCGACCTCCCCTCCTCAAATTGCAGGGATGCCAGGTATTTCTGCATGCTATGACATCTAAGCTTTTCTTCGGCTTGGGAGTGTTCTCTGCGGGCACGGTTATATTCTTCCTCCTCGTGTGCTGCAAGGCCCTGTCTTAGCTCGCACTCGTGTATGACCTTCTCTAATGCAGTGAGCTCCTTTTCTAGTGTTTTCCTCACCCCTGCTGACTGCCCCAGGCAAAAAACCCTCGTCCCCACCTTGAGTGTCTCCCACTCCACTGCCCTGGAGGGGGTGGATCCTTTATTGATCTCGATGTGTTCTGACAGGTAGTCTCGTAGTGCCTCTCTATACGCTTGATCCTCGAGCGCCGCAGGGGCAAGCCGCCATGACGGTATGGGGGGTCTATCCTGCAATGTCCTCAGTGTTAATAATAGTGGGTTGTGGTCTGAGATTGTTCGGGCGAGGTATTCAGAACGTATCATCCCACGGGCCAGGCCCGGGGTGCAGACCACCCTGTCAATTCTAGTGTGGACGTGGTGGAGGCCCGAGTAGTACGAGTAATCCCTGTCGGTTGGGTGATGCACCCGCCATATGTCCACTAACCCCCATGAGTCAAGCCATTTGACCAAGCTTTGTGCTATCTTAATTGATGTTGCTCCCTGTAGGGGCAGGGTGGATCTATCCATGTTTATGTCTAGTACTGCGTTAAAGTCCCCTCCTATTAGTACCTCCCCTGTATGCTGGCGGGTAAGGTGTTGCGATAGGCTCGTCATGAATGAAACCTGATCTTGGTTAGGGGCGTAGATGCAACTCAAAACTAATGGGGTCTCATGCAGTTTACCTTCCAGTATCAGAAACCTGCCATCCTTGTCTATGTTTTCGGTTTCAATTGTCAGGGGGACACCTGCTCTGATCCATATCATTGCGCCCCTTGCGTAGGCTGAGTACTCCGTAGCAAACAATCGCCCTCTCCATCTTCGTCTGAGTTTCTCTCTCTCTCCCGGGGCCAGGTGGGTCTCTTGTAGCATTGCTATCTGCGGCCCCCTTCTCTTTAGGAATGACAATATTCTGTGTCTTTTGGCCGGGGTACCCATCCCCCTGACATTCCAGGTTATGATATTGTAATCTGCCATCTTGATCTTGGGATCTGACAATTAGAGGACCAGTGCGCCTGGCATTTCAATCTACCCACTGCTGCGCTCGCTCCTATATTGTGGTGAAATTCAATTACCCATGCTGTTGGATTAACTCAGAACTGTAAACCCCAACTCCCCCTCCCCAGGGCACCCTCGGAACTATGGGTAGCCCAAAAAAGCGTGCAACAGTGCAACTTTTCCAAACACATAATTACAGTACTCGCCAGCCAAGCCAGACAGGCGAGAGGTATAGTCAGGGGGGAAGCGGCCAGGTCCGGAAGGGCCACTCATTCGTTCAGTTCGTTATGACTTCAGCCCCAGTTGCGCAGCCAGGTCAACCAAGTTCGTCGGCTGTTTGCGGAGTCACCTTTGGTGCCCGAGACGGGCTCCCCGAGCCCCCGGCGGAGGACACTATCGTGTCATCGGAGTCCACCTCCGATCCCTCACGGGAGGACACCTCGCAACCCACCCGGGCCGCCGCCTCCAGGGCCGCTCTTCTGCCTGTTTCCCTCTGCGTTTTCGTCGGCGCCAGGCGCGGGCGATCCCCGGACCTCTTCCTCCTAGTTGCTTGGTGGGTCACGCTAGCTCCAACGTCCGTCCGCGCTGGTCGTAGCGTTTGGGATCCACGCCTCTCGAGCCAGTCCCATGCCTCCTCTGGGGATTGGAAGAAAGTGGTCTTTCCATCTACGATCACTCTCAACCTTGCAGGGTATAGAAGCGAGTATTGGATCCCTTTGGTTCGTAATGCCCTTTTGACCGCTAGGAATGAGGCTCGCCTGTTCTGGACCTCCAGTGTAAAGTCTGGGAATAGTGTTACTTCTCCGTTTGCTACCTTGAACGGGCCCGTTTCTCTGGCTTTCTGTAGGAGAATATCCCTGTCCTTGTAATGCAGAAGTTTAGCGATTACGGCACAGGGGGGGTCTGCCAGGAGCCAGCGGTCTTGATGGCACGCGGTGGGCGCGTTCTAACGTGTAGTAGGGAGTCAGGCATCCCGGCGCAACCTCCGTGCTCAACCATTTCTCCAGGAATTCTACCATGTTCTCCCCTTCGGACCCCTCTGGAAGGCCCACCACTCGTACGTTGTTCCTTCTATTCCTCCCCTCTGCATCTTCGGCGCGTTGTTCAAGTCTTGCTACTCTGTCAGCCAGTGAGGTTACTTCCGCCGCCATGTCTTTCTGTCTTGGGGTGATGTCCGCCAGTGTAGTCTCTGTTTCTTTGACTCTGTCGGCCAGCTTATGATGTTCGGCTCTCAGGAGACCCACCTCAATCGCAACTTGGTTGATGTCTCGTTGCAGTGTTGACTTTGTGTCCTCTATGGCCCCCAGTATCTTGTCTAGGGTGTCTTGAACTTTGGAGTGTGGCTGGCTCAATAATTCAGCTGCGCCGTCCCCAGGAGGTGTTGGGGGGTCCATGGCTCTGCTCTTGTGTCGGCCCTTGGGGGGCATCGGTCCAACCAGGAGGTTTATCCCGGGGAGGGAGCCGGAAGCCGACCTGGGCGCTGTCGTGGGAGTCGCCGCCGAGGTTGACCCCTCGTTTTAGTCTCCGCAGCCTTGGTGCTGTTCGTGGTCGTTGCTGGGCGGGCCCTGGGCGCTCTGCCAGTCGTGCTCAGCTTCAGGGGGCGGGGGGCTCCGGCGTGGCCATTCGCAAGTAATTGCCGCCCCTGGCCGTATCAGCCCCCTCGCCTGCCCCCGTTGGTAGGGCCCGCAGTGTCAGTTGGTATCAGGCGCGCCACGCCGTCGGGGCGAAGTCGATCCCCCACTCAGTGAACCCACCTTTTCGCCGGTGGCACCAGTGTACTCGTGGGTGTACTCACTCGCCTGCGCAACACGTGCGCACAGTGGCCGGTGGTGTACCAGGATATATGGAGAGTCCACAGTTCCTCCACGCTGGCCCCCAAATGGCGGTACGAAGCTGTCTGCGCCTCCTCCAAGGGGAGAGATAGGGGGTGTCACTCACCCTTCCGGCTATCCTCCTGCTGATTGCTGCCAGGGAGCGCCGCCTGCCGCTCACTGCCGCCGCTCAGGGTGTCCATGCGGGGCATATGTCTGTGCTCTCGGGCGGCCCCATTGGGAGCAGGGCCGCACCCGTTTCTCCAGGTTTGAGCGAGGCGCCCCTTCAGGGGGGGCCCCAGCGGGTCCAACGGTGCCCCCACAGCGTCGCTGGGTCCCGCCGCCGAAGTCCGGGGCTCGGACGATTCCACCGTCTCTCGCCGGCAGCTCCCCCCGCGCCCGCCGCAGCCCGCTTCTCACGCGAGGCCGCGGCTTTGATGGGGAGGAGGGGCCGCAGGCCTTCACACAGTCCGGGCGGCCCCGCTCGGGCCGCAACGTTCACCGGGCCCGACGCGGGGCCCCCGCCGCTCCGCCCGCTATTTAGCCGCGCAGCCGGAGGGTTTAATGCTCGGGCGGTCCGTGCTGGCACGCTGGGCCGGGGTTCTCAAGCTGGCCCCTCCGGAGCCGGACCCTCATGCTTCCGCCATGATCGGAGTCCTGGCCACGCCCCCCCCTGTTGATATGTTTCTTATTGAAGAAAAGACGTCTTGTTGCACACCAATACAAAATTGGGTGTGACATGCCACCAGATACTACCACAGTGTATTTGATGGATCATGTGGCCACAAAATGGAGTATTGCCAAGATTTTCACTATTGATGTTATTGATGTGGAATTCCTATTAAGCTGGCTTCAGCTGATGACATAAATCAAGAATAGTTTGCTTATTCAATCTGAATTTTCTGATAATATGAATTTCTTCCAAGTTGGCAAGGTCTGGAAATGATCTAAACACTTAAGGCTGTTGTCTTCTACCTCCCTGGGGTTCATATGTCTGCATTTAAGAAAAAAGAGAAATATCACTTTAAATGGATGGATAATATTTTGATATTCAACACACATCTCATGTCTTTGTAAACTTTCATGTCTTTTTGTGGCATATATGTACACATCATTTTTTCGTGATGTTGTATCTTACAGTAACACTTTTTACATCTGATATTTTTTTTTAATGATGTGTAATGATACATTGAAATGTATTATTTACACATTATTTTTTTTCAAAAATTCCGGCTACAGAAGTATAAAATAAACTGCATCACTATCACATTTAAACATAATATCCATTACATTATACTGTTTCACATTATTCAAAAAAGAGTAATGTATGTATTTTGCAAATGTAAACAAACTAGCCACAATTTTGAGTGGTAGTGATGCACTTAACATTTTAAAAAACACTGGTTCACATTCTAAAATGGGGGCCACTTGACCTTGGCATCAGGACCTTTGCAATCCAATGGCCCTCGGCGGAACTTGACTGTGTAGTGGGTGTGAAACTCTACAAAGGACACAGCCATAGGCTTATGTGTATGACAGCAATGTATGAAACTTAGTGGCTGTGTCAGTCTCCATTGACAATTGAGTATGTTGTATACGTCTACACAGAGTTATGAAAAAAGCTCACTTGGCTCCTAACACTGCAGCTAACAACACCTCCGCCACTTTTGTTGCTGTTACCATCCTCTGGGAGCCTCAATGACTGGCAAAGCAGGTGACAGGGCCCCTAACATCTCTGCAGAGGATTTGGAACTGCTGACCATAGAGGTCTTGCCCCTGTGCAGCTAGTTGTATGGGAACCAAGAGGAACAGGTCGATTTTTTAATGGAAAAAGTATTTCTAACTAACTTGTTTTAAAAAAAATTAGGCTAAATTGTCCCTTTTAGTTTCTGAGTGAAGTGTTGTGATTAGATTGTAGTCAACTCAATAATTTGTCTGGGAGCAAAATGATGTTTAACAAAGTTTTTAAATCTTTGTAAATTGAAATGAAAACCTATCTGGATGAATAAGGTGACTTTTCATTTAAATTTACTCACAATTCAAAAAAAATCATTTACAAACTGCATGCCCTTTACTATCAGTGGCCAGTAGATACTGTGCCATAGGCATAATTGAAAAATTCAGCAACATGTAAAAATGCGAAAAATTTTAAGTGCAGGAAAAAAATTCAAGTTATGAACTTGTCTGTATATATTGTGGCACTTTAAATGTATCCCATTTTCAAAATAATTGTTATCTGTATGTATTTTGCATGCAATGGTGCCACATATGGGGGAATGTATGTCCTGTGCTGCAAGTACATATGGCATAGGCTCTCTGTCAACCATACAAATATGTCCCATTCCTACACACACATGTTCATTTGCCACCGGAAAACCGTGCTCCCACTGACACACATGGCAGCCCTTCTATACTGCCTTTGGTCATGGTTGTGGTTCTAACCATAGTATCTGCCAATGAAGCTGGGTGAGGGGTGTGTGGTAACAATGTGCAATTGTTTAGCCTTCAGCAGCTTACAATGATCTGCTCTGATCAGAAGTAGCTCTTATTGCAGGAAATGGTTCAGACCCCTGGCATAAATGATGTTTGTGTCCTGGATTTTTTAAAATGAGGACATGAAAAATGATGAGAGTACTCAAAAGGTCACTACAAATTAGCATTTTCTAGGAAATTATACATTTTAGAAAATAATCTGTTCTAACCTTTTAGAAATGCTTGTGATAGATTGTCCAAAATTGTGTTACAGCAACACAAACAAACTAAATCTAACAAAAAATTGTTTTCTTTCTTTTTTTCAACACCCATCAAAAAAGGCCATATGAAAGGCAATCACCAAGAAGGTTCGGACCCTGGGTGTCTTCAAGAGGCAGAGCATTAACTGTCGAAAGAGGTGGGAAGACCTATGACGCTAGACCCAAAAGTCATCTGAAGTCCAGCTCCGCCAGTCCTCCCAATGATGAGAAGCACATGAGCCACACCCTGACCCTCATAATGGCCTGCATACTTACGGTGGCCTATCTGGACCTTGATGGGCAGTTGAGAGCCCAACAGCAGCATCAAGAGGGTAAGTTATCTTTTGAGTTCTTATTGTTTGTTAACTTTTTTTTGTAACTTTGTAACAGCAATAATTTATGGCATCAACATAAAGCTTGACACACATTCAACAATTCAATACACAAATATAGGTCTGGAAGTGTAAATCTTGTACCAGGTATATGATGATGTGTTTGTGTATTGATTTGTGATAAATGTCGCAACCAGATTCCTTACTACTACCAAAGGAATGCTTTGAGTAGACACAAGCCTGTCTAGGAAAAAACAGGTACCATGATTTTGTCTGAGTTATGAGGGACAGCTGTACCAAACAAGCCACAATTGATGATTCTGTCAGGTGTGATGCTCCGTCACAATAGTGAGGAGGTTATGTTGGCCCTATTATAGGTGCCATGGCATTCAATGCTCTTATGATACAGTGGATGTTCCAGATTTCACATTGGTGAGTTGGTATAATGACAAACAATATTGAGCATGTGACCCAAAATGACTAGAAACATGAGAATAATAGCAAATTTTCTTAGCAAAAACGTTATAAATATTTTTTCACTGCAAGATTCAAGCCAGTTTATGTTAACTGTTGCAGATTAGCATATAGCCTTACTACTTCACAAATGTGCATGTAAGCCAGTCTGTTTCAACAAACATGAATTTGGTAGAAAAACAATATTAAATGAAACAGACAGGAATGCTCATTCTGACACATTTGTGACAGAATAACACATACACAATACAACATGTTTATGTCCTTTATTATGTTCAGATGATAAATCAATAATGAAGCAAATGAGTTACTACTTCACAAATGTGCATGTTAGGCAGTCTAAACATGAATTTGGTAGATAAAGAATATTAGATGAAACAGATAGGAATGCTCATTCTGACACATTTGTGACATTATAACACATACACAATACACCATGTTTATGTCCTTTATTATGTTCAGATGATAAATCAATATTGGAGCAAATTAGTTATTGAAAGGGAATTTCGCAGATGGACAAGGTACGTGGTGCAAAGGTTTCTTGCTACATATTCATTTTTGTGACATGAGTTTACTATTCAAAACAACCTGTACCATTCAGAGGTGTTAAACAATTCCATGAGAAATTTGAGGTGTTTAAGAGAAATGATCAAAATTAAAATGGGACAAATTATGATCATTTACAAAACCGTGAGGAAATGGGTCCATAATATGTTCCCTAAATGCATGGGGTAAATTTCAAAGCCTTGAAGCAAGTGAAATATTAAAATTAGGAAACGTTTTGTTATGGTACCTTGTGATCACTGTTATTTGCACAGATACAATAAAAATATTTTATGTGTCTTTTCAGCATATTCGGGAGAAGGCGAAGGAAACAATGGCCATGAAGGTGGGGAAGCAGCTGCCCACTGTGTGTTGGGGAAGAAACATTGGACACTGAAGGACACAGTGGCATGGATGGTGAGGGGACTGGCATGGAGGCCACTAGCTCATCATATTTGGAGGCCTTCAGAAGCGGCCAGTCCCTAGTGTGGGCCCTACAGGACCTGTTCCTCTGCATCCTTGTCCACCACCCAGATTCCCATCTCCACCCTTCTTGCTCCCCCGCTCAGTTGGCCAAACACACCCTCCTAAAAGGGCTTGGGTCTCCTTTGCTGCAGGCATCTCCTTCCCGGCTTCTCTCCCCCTGGCTGTGCTCACTGAGGAGGCTATTGACTTCTTACCCAGCATCTCTGTAAGCCAGACAGCCATTGTGAATAGCAACCAGGGTCTTAATTCCTAAATGCAACAGATGGTTGCACTCCTGGATGCCTTTCATAGTTTGATGTCTGGCATGCAGAGATTGCTAGCGAAAATAACCTCTGCACTGACCGCAGCCCCCCAAACCTGCCCAACCTTGTGCCCCAACTCCGGTCCCTTTCTCATCACAAATCCCAACTTCCAATCCAATCCCAAGCACACACAGTTCTTTGCATGCACCCACTCAAACATACATAAACAGCACACCCACACATAAACACAAACACACAAAGAAACACAAACATAACCATCCAACATACACACACTTTTGACACTACACCCACAGGTACTACAACTATCACCACAATCACCACACCCACAAGCACCACCACCACACCAGCAACCACAACACCCACCACCATGGACACAAACATCACCACCAAGACCACAATCACCAGCACACTCACAACCACCAGCACACCCTCAGACACCACAGCCACAACATCCACCTCAACAGCACACTCATCCAAACACACACAGTCTCTCACACACATACACCTATACATAAAACAACACCCAACAAACCCACATGCTCACAGCCACCCAAACACAAAACAACTACAAACCCATAAACATCCAAACATACACCAGATACACATGCATCTACACACACTCCCCTCAACCACAGCAACCACCTCAACAGCACAGTCATCCAAAGAAACACACTCACAGAAAAGGGTACCCACAACAACACCCACCAAACGCAAACACACACACTCACCTGAACATCACACCTTCAAAGAAACTCACATCCAAAAATACACCACAAAATCCATTCAAGCTCCCTCTTCCTCCCAAACCCAATTCTATCCCACCCCTTCAACCCCTCCCCCTCCACCCACTTTTACTTCTCCCAAGAAGGATCATTGAGGTGCCTGGTCTGCCCACTAGATGCCCCTTATTGAGGAGGCTGTCCCTGGGTGGTGTCATTAGGAGGCATGTTCTGGGACAGAAACCCAACTTATGAATTAATAACTTTTTTATGGACAATTAGGCCCAGTTTAAGAGGGCCTACTGCCTCTTTAGTGCCACCCTAGCATCATTTGTTTTTACGCTAAGGAGCTGCTAAGGTTGCCTTCTCCCCACGCCAAATTTACAAAGTGGCACAACGCATGTATTGTGTTACTTTGTAACCTTTTGCGCTACATTATGCATGTGCCATGGATAATGTCTGCAAGGGGCCCAAAAAATGGCACAAAGAAATCAGAGCAGGTGTTAAAAGGGGGCACACCTTCGTTTACAAAGGGCTCCTATGTACTGTTTAGGGTTAGCGCCAACATTTTGGTGCTAACCCAAACCAGTACATCAATGGTGTAAAAATGTTGATGCTATTGCCCCCTAACTTTTACCATGTTGCGCCGTATCATAGATACAGCGCACACATGGAGGGCGCTAAGGGGTGCAAGAAAAGTGGTGCTGTACTGGGTGCAGCACCACTTTCCTTAAATCTGCCCCTTATTATTTTATGTTCAATAAGTTGATTGTCAAAGAAGTATCTTGTTTGTTAATAAAATATAATTTATTTTCACTAAGTTTGTCCTGACATTATTTTTCATTAAAAGTAATTGATTTAATGTTATTTCTGAAAATGTGAACAACATGAACTTAATTTCAATTATGACAGTGAACAAAACAGGTTTTATTTTTTACATATTTGTATAGTGCATACATTAGTGATGAACGTAATGGACATTTTAATTTTGGTGCAAGCATTCATCATGATAATGGACACTTACACTAAAATTAAAAGTTTATATTTTTGTAACTTGTGAATGCAGGTGTGGTTATTTAAAAATTATATGTGTTAATAAAAAAACACATATTGGTTACACATGAAAAACTGTTTTGAGTTAAATGAAATCTAATGATATCCAGAAAATGTACTAGACTAGGGGAAGAGTGACATTAATAAATATATTAAATGTTTTAAGTTTAGAGCTGATATTGAATGCACATTTCTTGTAAACCCAGTTGTTGCACTGTGTAGTGCAATTACTACATCTTATTAGATTTATGTAGTTCAAATAATGTGTAATGCATATGTCCCTGATTTGGTAGTTTAGGGAAAACTATTAAACACACCTGTATGAACACATTTTGAATTTGGGATGAATGTGACTTTTTGTGTACGTGTCCATTAGCATGAACCATTGAACCAAATTGGTAAATATACAGGTATGTTTCTTTAAATTTCCTAAAATACCACATTACACACAAATGCAATGGACATTAATGGACTATTGCTTGCAAGTATTTTAAAAAAATGCACAAGTCCAGAGCTAATGTATACAGATAATTCCGATGGTAAGGGTAAAACAGTTACTTACCTTCAGTTTCGGCAATGAAGGAGTTGATTTTCATGTGATCCAGTCTCAAAGGTAGGACTTGTACAATCGGATTCAAGGCGACAAGGCAAGTGAAAAGTAGAAAAAAGTGAGTTTCAACCTTTTATGCCTTTGAATCCACCAACCTAATGTGGGGAGGTTTAGCTGCCACAGTTACATCTGCGGGACGGCACACCTTGACTGGCCCGGCGGTAAAACTGTCTGTGGTCTTAAAGCCAGCCGCTTTTGCCTATGGTGCAGTCGATGTGGGTATACGATTCTGGCTGTGACAGGGGTTCGCAGACAAACTTTCTTATATGGGCTCGCCAGCATCTAAATAAAGCGGGCAGACCTCTTAGTCGGTGGACAGCATATTCGATGGAAAAACGGCGACAGGACCAGATCCACCAAGATCTAAATCAGGCCCTAAGTCTCTGGTTGTCAGCTATCAGCTGATCATCTATTTCACCTGCATACATACATGATATACTGAAAGTATTGGTTCTTGCTCAAACCTGTTTGATTAAAACTCATGCTATAAAGAAGCATAGAGTATATCAAACAATCAGTAATAGGAAGGTGGAAATGGTAAATAATTGGAAAGAAAGCATTTATTTAGCTAGTATTGCTGACAACATAAAATGCAATCATTTGATAAAGCCAATAGGTTTGGACTTGACCAATTAATGTGAATTTGTTTGATTTTTAGATTGCACATCTTTTTAGGTGGATTTGCAAATGTGATCAGGCAAAATGCCACAACTCACAGTGCAAGAGACACAATGGCTGAAATGTATGAGCCTTTGCTAGTGCTGTTTTCTGTGGGAGGGTGGGAGCAAAATGTGAATAACAGTTAAAAATTTTAATGGATAAAGAGAAGTGACACGAAGCAATGTGTCTTTTTAAATATGTGTAAGAAAGTGGGTTATTAGTTGAGGAGGATGTGTGTCCTAACAATTACAAGTTCAAAAATTCTGTAAAGTCAGAACCTGGCCACAGCAATGTGAAAATAGCCAAAAAGTCAAAACACAACACTGAAAATCCCACAAGCAATTTAGAAAAGTAAGAAAAATTTAAGAAGAAAAACAACACCAAAACTACTGAAATGCAATGAGGGGGACCGGAAATGTGTTTTTCTTAAATTTTAGGGCAAAAACCTGCAAGAAAATAAGTGCCAACAAGAAATCATTGTTTGTGGTTGACCCGGACCTATGCACTAGTTCAAGCCAACCATGATGAAGCAGAAATCAGATACTCTGAGCAGGTCATCCCAATTAAAGTTTTTACCTACTGACTCTTAGCCTCTTAGCAACTTTTAAGGCTCTCGGGACCTCAGGGGCAGCACATTGTGCTAGGGCACATGCAAGCAGAGACCATGAAGAAGGTTCAGTCTAGTTGTACCTTGCCCACTGATCACTCTAGGAAAAAGTCCTCCTGCAAAATGTTATGTCCCTGTAGCATACAGGTCAGCCAACTGACCCTCAAAGTCCACTTCATAATCCTGGGTAAAGGTGGAAACCATTCAAGCCTTTCAGATCTCCACACAGTTTACAAACAGCAGGTCCAGTCCTCTTTTGTGGGGTGACTCCTGCGCATTCCCTGACCAATGGGCAAAATGTAACAAAGGGCAAACCTTCCCACTTTTGCAGCGCATTGTGTTTGGCTCACTGCAAACTATCCCACAGTGCACCATACACAGAAAAATCCAATATAGCAAGCTTGTGGCCCACTTAGGGGTATGTCTGAGGTAATGAACATTTCCCTCTCACTTAACCCACTTAACCATTTTAACCTGGTGCTGGAGCAAGCTCCTTCCTTCACTGAGACCAAATCTAAAAGGCTTTAGTGTGTTTTGTAATCAAAGGACCTCTCTTCTCCAGGCTTTCCTTATCGCTAAAATATAAAAGTACAATTCTCTGCTGGTTCCTTTTAAATTAGTGAAGTTGCTGGATTCTCCACTACTGTCCTGCTTGGGTTAATCTGAGTCACATTCCGTTCGAAACCACACTGCCAGTCCCAAGCCATTGTCTTTGCTCTAAGAGAGGTATTTCAAATCTCATCAATGAAGCACTGACAGGCCAGCTGCAAGCACGCAAATTCTAAGAAGCCTGCAGGAGCTTCAGGCAAGGGAAGTGTAACTTTTTAAAACCTATTTTTCCTCTGTATTTACAAAAACTCCTACTTAACCATAGAATTGGTGGTTTAACACTTATTCAAAACAATGGTTGAACTATTTCTGCAGCCTATTCATATCCACAAATATGGGATTAACAGGTTAATTGTACTTCAGCTTTTTCTCAATAGAACCATCTACAGCCTAGTGATGAAAATATCTTTTTGGGGCTGGTCACTGTAGGAACATGAAAACATTATGGCCCTCATTAGGACTTTGGCAGTCTTTTCTGAAGACCGCCAAAGCCGCGACCACCAGATGACTGCCAGTGCCGCGGCCACCAAATGACTGCCAGTGCATATTACGAGTTCTGAGGGATTTCTACCAGAAATCAGGCAGAAATCCATCAGCAGTTGTGCTGGCGGTGGGCTTAAGAGGTGGTTCCAACGCTGGCACCACCTGGACGACCTCCTAAACAGACGAGGTAAGTTGATCGTCTGACAGGGGAGGGGGTATTGAGTGAGTGTGTGTGGTGTCTGAGTGTGTCTGTTTGAATGTGGGGGTGTTGAATGTGTGCGTGTGTGAGTACGTGTTTAAATGTATGAATGCGGGGCTGAGTGTGAGTGCGTGTTTGAATGCATGAATGCGTGGGTGAGTGGGGGTACATGTATGCATTGTGGAGGGGGGAGTGTGTCTGCAGCTGTGTATGTGTGAGTGTGAATGGGCATGTTTGTCGAGTTTGCGTGGGAGCGTGGGGTTTGTGTTTGTGTGCATGTAGGAGTGTTTGGGTATATGCACTGAGGTATGTTGATGTGTGTGTCAGTGTGTCCTGGTGACAGGAATGCTTATTCTTGTCACCAGGATGCAAGACTGCCAGCATTTTGCTGGTGGTGCGACCACCAAGAAAATGTTGGCGGTCTCCCGCTCTGTAATACCGCTGGTGGTATTGCGGGGTCTGCCGTGCTGGAGACCGCAGAAAAGCAGCAGGACGGGCAGGGATTTGGCGGTTTGGCTTTGGCCAAACTTCTGACCCTGTAATATGGTGGTCTTCACCGCTGGCCCGTCGACGGTGAGCTCGCTACCGCAGCCCTGGTGGTCTTCGGACCACCAAGGGTCATAATGAGGGCCTAAATTCTTACACATTCCACTTATAAATATCTGACACTCTACCTTGCGGGCTATAAGATCTACTTGGAGGTGAGTTGCTTAATATGTAAAAGTAGGGTTTCCTCAAAAGAGAGTATGTTGAAATTGTGTGGTAGTGAACATTTTGCTCCTACAGTGTTATGCAGTGAGCACACAACCTTTTAGTAGGTACCACAGATTTTCACTGTTAATGCCCACTCTCATTATAAAGGCTACAGTAAGTCAGCTTCAATCTCTGAAGAGTCTTTTCAGGCTAGAGCGTTGTTTCACATGCTCAGCCCAGACAAGTGTGCACATGTATGCTAACATGATCATTTGTAACCTCTTATGCATAGCCTCTCAGTCCATTTCCACACAACTTATTCACTCACAGTAAAAGTCCAAAACCAGATAATCAGAAAGAAAAAAATCTAGGGGGGGTTAAATGAGCGAAATCCATTTCTTAAATGCCCTTTTATGGACTGGTCATTTTCCCACTAGGATGAGGACCAAGAGTAGTATAGGTAATTGATTGATCGGATCACAGGCAAATATTGTTTGAGATTAAAACCCACTCACCCATGAAGGCTATGATGTCCTAACCGCAAGCAAAATATAGATCCCTTACAAAGCTTTCTCCTGATTGGCTGCAAGATTTTATACAAGCAAACACTAACACCCAAGAATCCTTCATGAGAGGGCTGTGACACAGTTCAATCATAAACAAAATCATTTCTGTGGCAAATGTGCTCTTCTGAAGGTGAGACAGAACAACAGAAAAAAGAATAATAAATGGTATACAGGAAATGTGCGATGAATTGTAAGTCATTGCATTCCCAAAGAGTTTGGCTAAAGAATCATCTGGAAGGATTTTCTTACATCCCTTAAGGAGTTTAGGGGACAATATAAGTTAGCCATTCAGGAGGCAAAAAGGGCTTCCTTTTCAGAGCTGGTCAGAAATTCTCAGAATACTGCACATGAGTTCTTTAGGATGAATGACTCAGACTCATAAGACAGTGGAACTCCTCAAGTTGTTGGCTGTCAGAGGACACATGAGTTTTTCATAATATAATTTGGCCCAGTATGTAAACAATTGCACATTAAGATAAACACGTACTTGAGGGCAGAGGTGTATAGTAAGGGAAGCAGTTGAGTTTAATTTGAGGGAGGTGGCCAAAGAAGAAATGTGCAGCAAAATTGTCTATCCAGAAATGTAAAACTTGCTTCACTGCTTCAATAGCTACACTATTCTGTCCCCCTATATAGTACACTTTGCATATTAATCTTTCCTACACATTGTTTCCATTAAGGGTATTGGAGAAGCCTGCTATTGTGTAGCTGCAGGTTTTTTGTTGAAGGACATGGAAAACCGATGAAAAGGCAGCCAGGTTTTACACCATGATGCAGACAGAGTCTGCATTTATTTGTGTTCAAAGTAAAATTTATAAATGGAAGCCTCATATTTTGATGTTGCTTGATCTGTCAGCAGCTTGTGACACCCTGCCTTGCATGTTTTTGGTGCAATACTTGTAGAAGGTGGTGGGGAGTAGAGCATACTGGGATATGGTTCTCACTCTTTTCATAGGACACACTATCAACTGACCAAAGGTCATCATGGTATCCTGCATGGGTCATATGTTTCTCCCTTATTATTTCATGCTTATGTGCAAACGTTAAGAATCATAGGAGTATCATATAATCAATATACAAACTATACTAACATTAGTCCTTTCATGGGAGATCTAGAAACAGGTCAGTGATGAATTTCTCCTTTACCCCATTCAGGAATGGATATTACAAAACACTTTGAAAAAAATCAAGGAAACTCATCAAGCAATTAAGATCAGCCACTCAGTAATTTCCATAAGGTAAAGTCCTTTATTGTAACTTTTAAGGCACATATATCCATGAGGTAATACATCAATACAATTGTTGCAGAATCTCTTTGTCACATCCAAATTTTAGTAGAGTGTGCCCCTTCCTTGAAGAGTCTGAAAGGGCCACTGGGCTAAGAAATAGCATATGCACAAAAATAAATGATTGCCATGTGCTAATCGATGCAACAGCATACAAATTATTGCACAGATCCAAGTGAGCCAAATGTGATAGCAAGAGTGGTAATATGTATTTTTCGTTGAGACCATGCCCTGTTTGCCTATTCACGAAGGAGTGAAGTATACAGTGGCACATAGGATAATGTATTGCAATGCCAGGAAGTATATAAAAATATCACTCCTGCTGGAATATTCATTCCAACAATAAACATCTGTTGGTTCCAGGGCTGGTGGGGAAACCTTTCCACATTAAGGGGGTCATTAAGACCCCGGTGGTATAAACCACCTACCTCTGCAGCGACGGCCACCAAAAGACCGTCGCCGCGGCTACCAGCCGTCTGCCAGATTATGACCACAGCCCGATTTCCACCAGAAGGATGGCGGAAATCCGGCTGTGGCCATGCCGGCGAATGGCGGTAAGGTGGCGTTGCTGCCAGCAGCAGTGCCACACCAGTTGACCGCCGCTGGCCATATTATGAGAATAATACGGCCTGGCAGTGTTCTGCTGGCGGACGCTGCTGCTGGCAGCAACGCGCCATCCCATCTCTTCCCGGAGTCTCCCTAACTACAGGTAAGTCGGGTGCTCTGACAGGGGAGGGAACTGGGGGTGTTGAGTGTGTGTGTTGGGGTGTGTGCGTATGTTTGTGCATGCATGTGTGCGGGTGTGTGTTGCGTGTTGTGTATGTGTGCATGTATGGATGTGTGAGTGCATGTATGTTGAGTTGTGTGAATGCGTGTGTGCTTGTATGTATGTAAGTGTGTGTGGATGTGTGTGAATGGATATATGAATGCGTGGATGACTGTTCGAATGGGTGTGTGTATGAGTGTGTGTGTGTGAAGGGAGGAGTGTGTATGGGGGGGTCTGGAGAGGAAGGGGTGAGGGGGCAGGGAAGACCCCTATCAGTGGCAGGGAAAGGATTCCCTGTCACAGATAGTGCCTACCGCCATGGTTTTCGTGGCAGTAAGGATGCCACGAAAACTGTGGCAGTAGGCGGGGTCATAATCCCACAGGCGTGCAAGTGAAGGCCGCTGGGCTGGAGAGTGAAGTCTCCAGCTCGGCGGTCGTTACCGCCGTGGAGGTCGGTGTGGTACATTGGAGGTTTGGCTAAAGCCAAACCGCCAAAGTGATAATATGGAGAAAAGTACCGCCAGCCTGTTGGCAGTACTTTCCTCCATATTAACGCTGACCACCGGGGTCGTAATGACCCCCTAAGTGTGTGACATTTGGAGCAAACAGCAGTGCATTTGTGTCCAACAACTGAGCTGCTTGCATTCATCAAGGGTGTGTTGAGAATCTTGTTCATATGATATGTGAGTTATCACTGCTTTTTCTAAGTGCTTGGTTGCCTATGGCTTAGGGAGTGTCATAGCAAGCTGCTGATGCTGATAGTTTAGGTTTTAGTTCTCAGACGTCTTGGCCCTGCAGGGCAGTGATAAACCTGTGTTGTGGTGGTTCAGATACCCATACTTGCATCTGTTGTGTTTTTGTCTATCAATACTGTCTTCCTGCATTTCCTCTGTATTTTATCTTGTACTTCAGTCCTAGTTATTAATCTGTCCATTGTTATTGTGCTGCTACCCTCTGTCTGCCTAGGATAGACAACAGTTGCAAGTAAGTCAGCATTCTGATTTGCTTCCTGCAGGTGAATGACAGATATTGTAGTGCTCCAGTCCTAAACATGTTATGGTGCTAATTCTGGGTACCCCATACAAACTGGAAGAAAGTAGTTGTTCTTTCAGTCCTCAACTCTATCAAGGCCTCACAGCTACTAAAGCTATAGTATAGGAACCTTATCAGAATGATGCCCTCACTTCTTCTTAGTAGAAGGTGAAAATCCACCCGCCTTTGGAAATGGAAAGACTACAGTTCGCAAACCACAAAGTATTAAAAGGAGCTTTTGTGTAGCTGTTCAGCGCTTATTAATTGGAAATTGTGTTTACTGTGAATTAATAACAGCGATATGCACACCTTGGAGCTTTAGTTGTATTTTATTTTAATTTTATTTGGTTTGTCTATGGCAGCTGCACATTAAAAACAGTGATTTGCACACATTGGAGTATATATCTACACTTTATTCATCAAGTGAAATGCAAGTTAATAATGGTGATTCGCATACCTTGGAGCATCAAATGGCAGTTGCTGCGAGTTCAACGGGTTGAGCGTCTTACCATTTTGCCACACTTCCACTTGTTGTGGTGACTTGCACTTCCCCTGATGTATTGTTTTGGTTGTAAGGGGACATCAATTTTCATTAGAATTTGTTTTTCAGGCATAACACCTTTGAGTATATACATATATGTTACACATAAATAAGGAGTTAACATGGTAATAGGAATTTTATGTGTAATTGCCAATTTATTTCTATAATGGAACTGATATTAAAGCAGGATGCATCAAAATGTTATACTGCCTGTTCCCTTTTTGGTATCCATAGGATATCCTCAAATGAAGTCGGAACAGTGGAAAGAAGGGTTAGAGGATTATATGGAAGGGATTGAAGGGGAAGTATTTACTCAGAAAAAAATATGCTTTATTTTGTTATGTGCTAGGTCCAGAAGGGAGGGATGTTTTGAAACATTTACCGGTAACACACGTTATAGGTGACAGTGATAGTCTGGATGAATATGCTTTGCCGCTTAAAATGCTGGATGCATGCTTTTTTATAAAGAAGAATGTTTTTATATCAGAGCATAAGTTTTACATGAGACAACTTATTCCTGGGGAATCTGTTGAATTATGTGTAACTGCATTAAGAGTTCTCACGGTGTTATGTGATTGCAAACATTTTAAAGAGGAGATGATCAGGGATCATGTGGGAGGGAAGGCAAATAGTGAAAAGATACAAGAACTGTTTTCATGGAACAAATGTCAGTAAAATCAGAAGTGCATGCTCTTCAGCTTAATGATAAATCGAAGGGTGAGGAGTGAAAGGCTGTGTATAAACCTAATGGGGTGGAGTCTTATCAGTGTGACAGCAAGAATCATTTGGGCAATGATCAAAAATGCCCTGCTATAGATAAAATGTGTTTGAATTGTCGCATGAAAGGACATTTTGCTAACGTGTGTAGGTAAAACCCACAAAAGTACCTGACAAATGAATTTGGGTAAAATTTTAGATCCAAATAGTCCAGATCAAGTGATGTTAAGAAAAGAGTCTGGTTTAGTAATGACGATGAATGAGTGCACAAAGATAAAAATGTTTCCGGAGTTATTTACAGAGACATTGGGGAAAGTTAATGTTTTTACTCAGCAGATTATTTTGAAGTCCGGTGTGCAGCCTGTGGTGCACAAAGTATGTTGAGTACCTTTATCTATGCCTGAGGAGCCTAAAAAGGAATCATAAAGTTTGTACGAACAAGGAGTTTTTCCCATCTAAAGTTCAGAATGGTTGTCACCAGTTCTTTTAGCTGGGAACCCTAGTTGGTCTTTAAGGATGTTCATAGATTTGAGAGATCTGAATGAAAGAATATGGGCCGACAAGCATCCGTTGCCTAAAATTTCCGAGATGCTCACCTTGTTGAAGGATGCTCGAGTTTTTTCAACCCTGAATATGACCTCAGTGAACCACAGATAAGTTTGCATTAGGAATCAAAACACTTGACCATTTCTGTTACCCCAGAGGGGGCTTTTTGGTTTAAACAAATGCCGTTTGGTTTGGCTTCGGCCTTATCAGTGTTCCAAATGGTGTTTTCAAGGTGACATTCTGGTATTTGGGAAGGATGCTGAAACTCATGATAGGTCCCTGATAAAAGTGTTGTCTATGTTGAAAGAGAGGGGAGTGACTCTAAAGGATAGTAAATGCAAATTTGCAGTGGATCATGTGACTTATTTAAGTTCCAAATTTTCAGACAAAGGCATTGAGCCAAAGAGAGTTTGAATGCAGCTATAGAAGGATTTCCCACGCCAGTGGATAAGGGTCAGTCAAGGTAATTTTTTGGGATGTTGGATATTTACTTGAGGTTTGTTCCAAAGTGTGCAGAAACACCTCACAATTGTTCACCAGTTGCTCAAAAAGAATGCCAAGTTAGTGTGGTTTAAGGAAGCTCATAATTCATTTGACTTAGGTAAGAGAAAGGTTGCTAATTGTGTTCTACTCAAACCATTCCATAAATATGCCCAGTGTGTAGTAGTGACAGATGCAGTTTTGTTCCAAACGCAAGAGGATAAAAATGAAGTCATTGCATTTGCATCCAGGGCTTTGAGAGGGGCAGAATGTACTTATTTGGTGAGCGTGAAGCCTTGGCATCTTTGAGGGGTGTGGACCATTTTCGGAAATACTTGTGGGGTGTAGAATTTATCATTCTCATGGATCATAAACCATTGATGAGTTTGTTTCTACCAAGGGAGCTGGAAAGGCCACTCCTCGATTTGCCAAGTTGAGGTACTGAGTACAGGAGTTTCAGTTTCAACTAGAGTACATATCAGGTGCAAAAAATGTTTTGGCGGACTGTTTGTCCAGATTACCATTGAACAATGAGAGTCAGGAGGAAGGTATTTTAGATGGAGATTGTAATGTGATTGGCGTGATGGATGATTTGAGTGAAGAGGGTATTGCCAAAGAGGAATAGAAGTTGGCTGTTTCATGAAATGTGGTGTTGCAAGAACTCATAAAGCTGATGAACAAAGGTTGGTTAGGAAGGAGTAAGTGTGATCAGTTGGATGTGTTTAAACATTTTTGATGAATTACATGTAATTGACGAAATTGTAACGAGATCTGATCTGTTGTTGGTTCCAAAGGTGTTGAGTGACAATCTTGAAATTAGTCATGAGGGACATATTGGCATAAGAGCAATGAATAGGAGGTTAAGGGATAGTTTTTGGTGGCCTGGATTGGACAAAGATAAAGATGTTGAGCATTAGTTGCAAGATTGTGTTGCTTTTGCTACAAGTGATAAATCTCAAGTCATGGTTCCTAGTCCAGTTGAAAGTGTTCCTGTCCCAGAGGAACTGAGGAAAAAGTTATGTGTGGACATTATTGGTCCCAAGAATGTTACAAGAGGAAGCTGCGGATTTGGCATTGTTGTTGTGGATTATTAGTCAAAACGGCCAGATGTTGGTTTTGTGAGAAGTGTTGGTGGTAAGGAAGTGATACAATTACTTTCAAAACTCTTTCTGAGAGAAGGAGCTCCTGAGGAAATTATAACTGACAATGATGTACAATTTACTTCCCATGTATTTGGAGAATTTGGAGCTAGATGGGGAATCAAACAAAACCACATCACTGTACAATCCCTGCATCAGTGATCTACTGGGTAGAAGTAACTGTGTGATCAAAGATAATATGCAACTGTCCATAGCAAATGGTTTGGATTGGCAAAAGGGGTTGGATGAGTTGTGGGATGTTCACACTACTCCAAATGCTGTGCCAGGGTTATCTCCTTTTTATCAACTAAAAGGGGAAAGAGCCCTCATCTAAGTTGGTTGGATCATGGATGGGTGAGAAAAATGATTTGAAAGGTAAATTGGCAGAGGTTAAGTGCAAAATAGAAATGCTGCAAAGAAAACATAATAATGTGGAAGATGAAAGTGAAATGTGCTGGTTGAAAGTAAAAGAAGGGGACTGTGTCAAATTCAAAATACTTAAGTTTATGGCCAAAGGGCATTCAACGTTTTTTATGCCCAAAAAGGTGGTGCAAGTCAGAGAAAGTGTGGTGAAGTTGGATGATGGGAAGTGGTGGAATAAGGAGCGATTGTCTGTGCAAAGGCAAGCCACTTTACCCTTAATTGGGAAAAATCCGATGATGAACTTAATCGGATGACTAGGGGAAGAAGATGTCCAAGGTCATCTGCTGAACGAAAACCTCCTAGAAAATTGAGAGAATACATATGCAGTTTGGAAATTCTATTAAGTGTGTGAGGAAATCTTTTAAGCAATGTGTTTTTAGCAACATGATACTAATAAGGTATTAAAATGTTTTCTTCCATGTGATTTTGATGTGTAAAGGGATGCTATGTTCTCAGTGTATTTGTATGTTTGACTTTAGTAATTTATTATGTGGAATTTTAATTCTATTTTGGAGTTGTGTGCAGGGGAAGATGTGTTGGATCTAGACTGGATTGATGGGGGATGAAGGCAGGAAGTGGAATGTTAGTGTTTGATTTAGTCAGCAGCAGTAGCTGATTTCCTGCCACTCTGCCGGTCGAGTTGTACCATGCTGAATAAATTACAGCAATTGAAACTTACCTGAAGCATCTGGAGCAGCTTTACACAGCCCGATCTAATGTGCTGTGTAATAAAAAGAACAGTATCCACATTGCCTTACTATGAAAGGATCAGAGCTAGAACAGTTTTGAAATGTCCTCCTTTGGCCATGTCCGCCAAACAGTATACCACCACAACGATGAACCTCCATGTTATGAAGATAAATATTTGAGGTGCCTCACATGAAGCTTCACCAATAGTCCCAACTCATGGTTGAATTCTCCAAAGAATGGCTGTCCTGCAGCAGATCTAGAAGGTCATGAGGTGTAGCTGGCTGTTCCTGTGGATCAGGGAGTTTGGGAAATTACTGTGGGGGCAGAGCTCATCATCCAAAGCAGCCAAGGCTGAGAATGCCTGTAGGTGACTCCAAATGAAGAATGCATATAAGTGTAGACATGTAATCTCCCCTGACAGAGCTTAAGGTGGAGAAAAGGATTGTAATGCACAAAATAAAAGCTGGATTTTAGCCGCATTTGTCAGATGTGCATGACATTTCTCACTTAGGATTATTGATCTCAGTCCTTTATAAGGGATGCAACATATGGAACCATTTTCCTCCTTAGTACTTGAGTATTTCAAGGAAAAACATGCACATGAATGAGCTCTTGGGTTATATAGATACCAAGTGGAGTGGGATAAAGACTCTGCACCACATGTGATTCACCTACAGAGTGAGCAACATGTCAAGCCTCAATAACCACTAATGTCAGAAGTAAAGCAGGATATAAGGGCTGTCCTGGATCAATTGCATATCTTGTCTCTTGATCATGAATGCTTTCCTTTTTTATGGTTAAAACCACTCAATGCATATAGATGTAAATTTTATTATAGAGATTTCAATACACGTACATGCATGCATGCATTGAAAATGCTTATGGAACTGGTCTGACAACAAATGTAGTTAGGACAAATTAAAAAATGACATATGATATGTCAAATGGGTTCTTAAGTAACAATACAGTGCCTGAACAATAGTATCTATATAATTCCTCATTCATCAGATTCCAGTAGACTTATAAAGATTGCTCCACTGGTTTAAGAAAATCCCTTGGCTTTTATGGTAAGAAGATCCTGAAGTGTTGTCATATCTTGATGACATATACATTTTAGATGATGATTTAACAGAGCACCTAGATAGGGATATAAAACAAATGTTTGCAAATCTTAAATTGCACACTAAAGTGATCTTCCTTACATATGAATTATCCAGTGTGGGAAAGTATTGGTACTGGACTTCCTACATAAATTTGTTACTAAATTACCTCCAAATATGTCAAAGAAGTTATAGAGCCTGATGGGCTTTTTTAAGTTTGGAAGCGCTTACTTGCCACATTATGCTGAGTGTGTGAAACCTTCATATGAATTAATAGCTCCAAATTTTCTGAAAAGAATTGGATGAGCACACAAGCTACTCCTGAACATAGACTGCAAACAGACATGTTAGAGATGAAGTATCTCCAGAAAGGGAACAACAAGACAATCCTAGTAATTAGGGCTGCTCCTAGTACTTAAGGCTACACTTATGAAGTTTACAATGAAGGACAAATGACTCAATAGTGTAAAAATAACTCTTATATTCAGCTGCAGAGAATGTCTCATTTTGACTCAGAAAAATCATATAGCACTTCAGATGATCATTTAGAAGAATATAGGGAAAGCAACATATTGTAGTGCCCCCTATAACTATTCTCGAGGTAACTACTAAAACAAGCAAGTATCCCTAATGTTCATGTATTACACCTGCACTGTGTGCTCGGGAATTCAAAGCATAATTGACACTACGTAAAATTTGAGTACAAGTACAATCCTGCACCAAAGGTCAAATTTATCAAAGGTTTTGCATTTCCCTCGTGCCACTCAAGGGTCACAAAACCAAGAAGGAGACTTACCAAGCTATGCAAGGCCACCTTGCATGGCCCTGCTTGGGTAGGTAATTATGGAGTAACTCAAGGCGCCGTAAGTTGCTACCTTGCGTTACTCTGCTCCAAGGAGGGCTTGAATGGCTGGAGAGTGGGTGCTGGGTGTTCCCACGCATCCACACATTAATTTTGGTGCATTCAAAAGTGCACCAGCACAAGGAGAGATGAGGAATGCACCATATCATCATAGATGTGGTGCATTAGTGCCCTCTCTTTTTCACCCAGAGCAGTGCAGCAAAGTGTCTTGCTGCATTGCGTTGCTTGAAAATGTTTTAATATGGCCCTTAGTATGCAGAAACTTCTACATGATCAAGAAGCAATACCACAGATTCCATATATATGATCCACAAAAGTGATTTTACTGCATGAATAGCTGAAACCAATAGCCTCTTATGTGCCCTTGGGAAAGCTGATATGTCAGTACCCACACTTAGGGCCTGATTACAACTTTGGCGGAGGGTGTGAGAGATATCCTGCCCACCGTATTACAAGTTCCATAGGATATAATGGACTCGTCACATTTGGGACGGATTAAACCCCTACACCAAAGTTGCAATCAGGCCCTAAATCTGTTGTTCTCCACATTCTGTGTAGGTTTACAGTGTAACCTCATCACGTTGGTGTCTGAATGGATTCACCGATTTGAAAGATACATTTATAAATGTGAAACAGCTATGGAGAAAGCTGGCTGTTCGACAGCATAAGCTACCCTTGATCTACATACTTCATGCGATGGCCCACAAAAGTGAAGGAGTTCCTACCCAAGGAAACAGCACGGCTGATTTGGCTGCAAAGATAACCTTTAAGACTGCTGCTGTGACTCGATTGTAAAGGAAGATTGATGGAGACATATTAGTGATAATGCAAGCATGTGGAGAGGGGAAAAGACCCCTGATGGTTTCTTTTCAAAATATTCCTATAGCCTCACCAAAAATTACATTCATATTGTTTTATACCTGGGGATTGGGAGAGGCATAAACTTTATGAGTGAGGTAGAGTTTAGATCTGACTGGAGCATCTCATGAAGGACTGACCTTAGCTCGTGCTGGCATCAGTGCTACTGTATCAATGAGGAAGCAATGATATTGGTGGCCTTTTTCATGAAATAATTGTAAGAAATATGTACAGTAATGTAATATTTGTCAACAAGTCAAGCATTCTACTGTTGTAAGACCTGAAACTACTCAACTCACGAAATACAATAAACTGTTCAGAGTCATTTTACTCAACCATGGTGGCTTGCTGTCAAGAGTCAATAAATATAAATAATCTTGGTTGTGATTGATTCCTGCTTTAGATTCATTTCGGTGTGGCCACAAAAGGCTTCTAGTGTTCGAGCAGTGATAAAAGACTTGCTTTGCCTAGTACCAATGGGAGCAGTTCATGCCTTTCATTTCACTGCTGAGGCAGTTATGGATGCTATGTCAGCTCTATACCAACCTGTCCTGCACATGTCTAAGAAAATCGCACTTTATTAAAAGAGTTAAGGTACTCTGAAAGCAGGCAGAAGATAACATAGAAGAGACATAAATAGAAATTGTTACGGTGTTCACAACAAGACTATCCATTTACTTCAAAGACTGCATTGTAGGCCTTTTTATGCCCCAATCCCTGCTTTGGACCTGATATGTTGTGTTGCCTTCTGGAACACCTGTGTCTAAAGTTTCAGCCTTAAGCTAGTTGTCAAGCCAATGGTAGCTAAACCTTTCTCAATACTGGGCTTCTTTGTGGCCTGCTTTTAGGGGCCCTAGATCAGACAGCAATTCACACGTTCATGGAAAATATTGACAAACAGGCTTACTTTCAATGCTGTGTTTAAGCATTTTGTTCTATATGCCTAGTGCCTATTAAGCTACTACTCCTCTTTCTCAGGGTCGAACTAACCTATGGGGCAATGAGGCACTGCCAAACGTACTGGTCTGAAAAGTCAGTATGTGGGCTGTTTTTTTAATGTGTGTGGAGCTCTTTTGTGGTCTGCTGAGTCGTTTTCTATTGTTAATTTCCCTGCAGGAACCTCAAATCCATGCATCTTCCATACCTTGCAAAACATTTATACAGAGGTCTTAACAAGTATAAAACTGTCCAAATTTTTAAACATGACCCACTTTTTTAGTTTTATATTTCCATAATTGGGACCTTTGGTGCCTATGCCTATTTTCTGCCCCAGTCAGACCCTTCTTTTTTTACAGGGTTCTGTCACAGCTCCTTCTGGCCATGCACGTCCAAACAGCCATTCATTGGGCATGGCTTTGGCTTTACTGGAATGCGGTAGAGCGCCCGTACCCTAGCCAGGACGGAACACAAGCCCCTGCAGTACAGGGCTCACCATCCTTCAAGGGGCCTCCATTGAGCCAGTTGCCTATTGGTATCTGTGAGAAATGGGAGATCATTTTGCATTACGCTACTCCAACAACCACCCCCCCATGACCTCTCCCCCACCCCCCGCCCGCCAAGTACAGGTCACTAATTCGTCAAGTCTAATGCGAATGCTGTTGTTTGAACCCAAATTTCCAGTGGTTTCGTAGCTAGCAATTTAACCTCGAAACCACACAATTCTATTAAATTGGAAGAACTGAGAATATAACAGCTAAACTGCTGCTGAAACGGTTTTTTTTCGATATGTGGCAGTAGATGTTGGAAAGACGTAATTTTTTCTTTGCCAATGAGGACATGCCTGTTTTGTTATAATTATGCTGGAATTCGATGCTGCCTGCCATAGTTATTTCACGCACAAAATCTAAGGGGCGTCAACAAAACCGAGCAAGAAACCTGCAAAGCCTTATGCATTTAAAAACTAAACGGCTGTGACAGATACTTTTGCTTTTCAATAAGGATAACACTTTCCCTATGTTAAGTTATGAGTTAGAGACAGATTTATTTCGAGTTGAAAAACGACCTCTTTAAACGTATCACTAATTCAAGTTCGAACGGCTGCAAACATTGATCAATATATTCTGCAGATGGGGATCAATGTGCATTTAGGGACACAAATAAAAAATGTTTAAACAGTTTAACATTACAAATTGACATAAAACGTTTCCTATGCTGGCAAAACCTAAGTGCTACTCCCAGAGGTGTGGAAACCAGACTATAACACTTCAAAGTAACTCGTGTTTTGATGGAGCCTTTTCAAAAAGTGAGAAGAAACTGCGAAAAAGAACAGGCCAGTTTTGAATTCACCCCCAGAAATGAACGTTTTGGCACCTTAGCATACCAGTCGTACTGGGGGAAATGAATCGCATAGTATGGTGAGGTGGACTTTAGTGTAATTAATCAAAATTTCTGAAGCATGGCCTACTGAGTAATATTTTTCACTGCTGTTGTCAGCATGTCACGAATTTCAGCTCTGGCAAGGCCGACTCAAACTGTTATCACTCTGTAATATCAAGCGCTATATAAAAAACAACTTGTTATTAGTACTAATAGGAAAACAGGATTTTCAAATCTGGTAGAGTATGTGACAATTATCCGGGAATCCAATTCCAATTTAGTAATCAGCTTTGTAGGATGTCTAAAGGCATCTATATATGTAAGGTTGCGCCTTTTGTAAGTGTTGATTGGCAAACAAATGTGACGGAATTACATTGGATAATAATGATACCTGTAAATTACAGTGCTTAGAAATGTCGTACCCGCGGTATGAACTGCAGTATTACGTTTCTATGTTTTTATATGCATTAAGTATTTAGAGGGAAGACTTTCAAAACATTTGATCACAAGAGGCATGAATTAGATTCCAAGTAGGTAACAGGAGTGTAAGTAGGCTCCTGATGTGGCAGCATTGAGGGCAGGGAACCCTTCCAAGGTTTTATGTGTTTATGACATGCAAATATTAATTTCTCTGCTTGATGAACTAACGCCAGCAAGGTCCAGCGGCGGCGGCCGCAAATCTCAATGGGGGGGTGGAACGAGGGGACGGGGAAAGAACAAAATAAAATAATAAAAAAACACTTGCCTTTCTGTTCCCACCGCTGCCTCCTGCCACCTCGCTCATTGCTCCTCTTCTGGTGTTCCAATATTCAATGGTACACAAGCACAGGCTCCCCAGCAATCCTGGTGCTGCTTTCATGCTAAAGCTAGCATGAAGGCAGTGCCAGGATTGGACTGAGCGACTCAGACTGCTGCTCAGACACAGCCCTGAGGTCTGTGCAGTTTCTCCAGCCCGGCTATTAAAGACAGCCGAGCTGGAGAAACGCAAGTGCGCATGTGTGTTTGGCCGACATGAGACGGCCGGCCAAACACACATGCGCATTTAGGTGAACTCTGTACTCCTACCACCCTCCAACTTCCGTGACCCAGCTCCACCCCTCCCTGTACTGCTGTCTGAGCCAGCAGATGAAAAATAAAATGATAGAGGAACTATCATTTCATCTTTTATCTCCTGGCTCTTGGCCGGGGGGGCAACGCTCCTCTGCCATTGCAGAGGAGCCGTCCCTGGCACGGTCCCATCTCTGGACCAACATGTCTTAGGGCAGCCAAAGCGTAATAGAACAGTGAGCAGGCTCCCAATGCCTTGTTTTGTACTGAGGGTCGAATTGAAACCGAAGGATATTCATTCAAAGCAAGACTTCATGGTAATCAGCTGTGTTGTGTGAATAGACAGAAATTGTATTTAAACCAGATAACATGATAGTAGTGTCTTCGATCAAACAAATTTAAACATCACCATGCTTCTGTGATACTAAATGTGACTTGATTACGACCTTGGCAGATGGGATACTCCGTCACAAATGTGACAGATGTTCCGTCCGCTGTTTAACAAGTTCCATTATACCCTACGGAACTTGTAAAATGGCGGGGGATATCTGTCATGTTTGTGTAGAGTATCCCATCCGCCAAGGTCGTAATCAGGCCCTTAGTGCTTTGCTGCAGTGTGAAGGCTATTGAGTGCTATGTTTATGTTCGAAATATTTTATTGTGTATTTAGAGTGAAAGTCACAAAACAAAAAAATACCGAATTGATACTGTTAGACCTGACAGCCTTTGGGTGGTCATCCCCCAACTTTTTGCCTGCCTCCCTCCACTTTTCTGACACTGTTTTTGCTGGTTGTAGGACTCTGCACACTTTACCACTACTAACCAGTGCTAAAGTACATGTGCTTTCCCCCTTAAACATGGTAACATTGGTTCATCCCCAATTGGAATATTAGATTTACTTATAAGTCCTTAGTAAAGTGCACTATATGTGCCCAGGGCCTGTAAATTAAATGCTAATAGTGGGCCTGCAGCACTGATTGTGCCACCCACATAATTAGCCCCTTAACCGTGTCTTTGGCCTGCCATTGCAAGACCTGTGTGTGCAGTTTCATGCCACTTCGACTTGGCATTTAAAAGTACTTGCCAAGCATCAAACTCATCTTTTTCTTCATATAAGTCACCCCTAAGGTAGGCCCCAAGTAACCCATAGGGCAGGGTGCTCTGTAGGTAAAAGGCAGGACATGTACATATGTGTTTTATGATTCCTGGTAGTGGAAAACTCCTAAATTCATTTTCCACTACTGTGAGGCCTGCTTGTTTAATAGACTAGCATTAGGACTGCCCTCATATACTTTTTGAGTGGTAGATTCTGATCTGAAAGGGGTAACCAGGTCATATTTAGTATGGCCAGAAGGGTAATAGAAAATCCTGCTTATTGGTAATGTTGGATTTAATATTACTATTTTAGAAACGCCTCTTCTATAAAGTGAGCGTTTCTCTGCACTTAAAACCATATGTGCCTTACAGTCTGTCTCCAGTAAACATCTGGTCTGTGCTGGTTGACAACTCCCTTGTGCATTTCACCCAGACAACCACAAACACAGGACACACAGTCATGTCTGAATTCATCTGTATACCGAATGGGTCTTCCTGAGCTGGAAGGGTGGAGGGCCTGACACTTACATTTCAAAGGCCAGTGGCCTGCCCTCACACAATAGACTGATAGCCCCCCAGTGGGACCCTGGCAGACAGGACAGGGCTGAAAGGGGAACTTATGCACTTCAAACCACTCTTTGAAGTCTCCGCCACTTCAAAGGCATTTTTGGGTACATGAACTGGGTCTCTGACCCCAACAACTCAGACACTTCTGGGCTTACACCTGCACCCTGTCAGAGGAGCTGCCTGGCTGGCCAAAGGACTCATCTGGCTGCTTTGCTGAGAAGGACTGATGCCCTGCTTTTGCCCTGCTGCCTTGCTTCCCTCTGACTTTGCTGGAAGGACTCTGCCTTCCCCAAAAGTGCTCTCCAAGGGCATAGATTGAGCTTGCCTCCTGTTTCTGAAGTCTCAGGGTGAACAAAGACTCCACCTCTTCCAGAAATTCCTTGTGCGTCGAAAATCGATGCAACGTCTGCTGAAATCGATGCAAAGGCTGCATTACGACCGAGAAATCGCCACACAGCCGACCGGAACAACACAGCCTGACTTCACGACTGGAAATGCGGAGCAGCGTGTGCATTGGGACTGAAAAACTTGATGCATCACGTATGCAGCGCCTGTGCCTTCTTCCTGTGCATCAAGGATTTTCATGCAGCATCCCTGGGCGTCAAAATATCCCTGCATCACAGTGAGGAACCAAGACTGCATGCCGAAAAATGATGAAAACCCCTTGCGTCTGTGCTGCATTGGTAAATCCGAAGCAACACCTTATTTTTCCATGCATCTCCTCCTCTGCGGTCTCCGTGCATTGTTATTTTTAACGCATACCAGGTACTGTTTATTTCTAAGGATTGAGACTCTTTTAAACCTTTTAAAAGTGATAATTCAACTTGCGCTCATTGGTTCTTTGTCGTTTTGACCTCATTTTAATCAGATAAATATTGTCTACTTTTCTAAACCTGTGTGGTGTATTTTTGTGGTGCTTTCACTGTGTTTTTGTATGGTTTATTGCACAAATACTTTACACATTGCCTTCTAAGTTAAGCCTGACTGCTCAGTGCCAAGCTACTACAGGGTGGGCACAGCATAATTTGAATTGTGTTTGACTTACCCTGACTAGGATTGCGGGCCCTACTTGGACAAGGGTGTAAACCAGTGGCGGCTGGTGTTCAAGGGCTAAGTGGCTGCGCCCCTAGCCTTTTCTGGCCCCTCTAGTGAAGCATAAATTTAATTACATGATGAAAGTAAAACATTTTCTGCACAACATTTTCGGAGTGAACGTTGTGCACTTTGAAAAGCCCCACTGCGCCTGCGTCAGTATGTGGCTGAAAGCTGCACAGTAGGGCTGACAGGGTTGCCCACGCAAAGCCCTTACATTTTCTCAGAACGCAGTGACATCCCTGGCTCATCCCCTCCTCCACCAGAAGCCCTGATTGTAAACAGCCTGGAGCCTTTTTTTTTCAGCTGGGTTTCTGAAAACTTCATGTCACTCCGATATTATTCTCCACCCTTTCCTATTTACTCAAATGGTGGGGTGTGATCAGAAGGGTCTACGTACCAGAGGTCACATTTTATTAAAAGAATGTGGCATTGCAAAAAGAAAATCCCCAGTCTGTGGCAGAGAAATTGAATAAATACAATAAATAACTCCATCCAGGGCTCTCTGGGAGGCAGGAGTGTGACCTGAAGACCTCAAGTCATAAATATGTCAAAGACAACCCTGCACACAAGTAGGTTGGAGCTCTATCTTTTTTACAGACAATAAGAAAAGAATCTCTTCTCTCAGCTCTCCTCTCCTTTCACTGCCTCTGTAGGTGATTTCGTCTCTCAAAGGCAGCAATGGTTCCAGTAATTTATCATGGCTAGTTATTGTTTTATTTCTTCTGCAGACTAATGACGTGATATATCATATTAAACATGTAATCTGCAGCTTAAATAAACGTGTACCTTTTATCACTGAAACTGCTGGATACTGATGGGTGAGGCAATGTGTGTTTGTTTGAATGTGTTTGCAGGGCTTGACAGAGTGGCTGAGAAAATGTGGGTGTCTGTGTATAAGAGTTGTGTGAATGGCAGTGGATGACAATGTGGATGAGTAAATGGGTAGGTGACCAAAGGCAGTGGGTGAGTAGGTGAATGGAAATGCGTGGGTAGTGAGGCTCTCTCACAAGGTGCAATTCCGTCTTGTATTTGTGCCCCACCACTGCTTTCAGTCACCAGCCACCACTGGTGTATACCTCTGCCAACTAGAGACCCCATTTCTAACAGGTACTTATTCAAGTGTGATTCAAGTTATATACATTCAATCGATATGGTACCTTGGAAATTAGTAATTGTGAAAGTACCAATATACAATGAATCAAAATAACACAATATGAACACAACCCAAGCTACTTGATGTATATTGGAGAATATAAAGTAAGAATAGGTTTCCAAAACAATTGAAAAGAAGAAGGATAAGGAACAACATAATTGAGAGATAAATGGGCATCAAGTGGAGTGAAAATAATCCAAGACCACCAAGTGTGAACTCTGATATTAAGGAGAGATGATTGATTTGAGAGCTTACGAGGGTAAAAGAAATTCAAATAATTTGTTCTGCCTACCACGTAATAGGATGTAGAAAATCATTTACAAATAAGCATGTAATAAGGGAGGTTATCAGATATGGGGAGGATTTTCAACGTTATACCTCATATATTTTTCCAAAATTGTGCAGTAATAGGACATTCAAATACAACATGGTTTAGTGATCCTGGTAAGAGCTTACAATACCAACACAATGGCAAATCTAAAAGTTTAGCTTTAAATAATTTTTGTGGGGTCCATAAACTGTTAAACAGAATCAATGAGTTCATTTGGTACAAAGCAATAGGAAGATAACCAGAAACGTTAGCTACCCATATTGCTTCCCAATTAACTATGGAGAAGATTGTTGAGAGTTCAGTGTTTCGAAAATTACAAAGATTATAAATGCTATTATTTTTGGTGTGTCATTTTTTTGTAAAACTTGGATACAGCATGTGGGGATGTAATGAAGGCATGAATAAAAATGTTGGAATCAGAAGGACGAAGAGTAAAACAGTGAAAACATCATGCAAAAAAGTTACCACACCAGCTTAATTTATTGAATAAACAAGACCAAAACAACAAAAATCCAATAAGCAGAACTTAAGTTAAGAATTTTTAAAGAATAAACTGTAAAAAAATGCTTAGATGCTAGAAGTGCCAATCAGGGATATCTGGTCGGACAGACCTTGACAAAGTCAAGAGTTCAGGCTGACCGTGATGGAGCGCAGGCCAGATACAGGGACCCACTTAGACCTGCTGAACAATAATACCTTGATCCTGGTTGCATCAAAGTCAATCAAGATGCGAGGTGCAGCCGAGGCGATGCACCGTGACCGATCAGAGGAAGATGCATCTGTTTTCACCACACAAATTAGGCGATGCAGCAGTTCCGAGGGCGATACGCTGGCCCCAAAGGTGATGTGTTGGTTCTGGTCCTCTAGCAGAGGATGCATTGATTCCAAGGGTAAAGCGCTGGTTCTAAAGGTGAGGTACCAGGGCCTGCTCTATGTGGCGGTGAGGATGTGTCAGTTCCCAGCCACAGTGCCAAGATGAAGATGCATCAGTTCCAGTCCTTTCAACAGTGAAGATGTACTGGTTCTACTGAGGATGCATGGGTTGACTGAAGAAGCACCTTAGGCCTCACCTCCAAGGGTCAAGGACTTGGGTGACACCACTTGGCAGGGCAAACTCACAGCTGGCAGAGACCAGCTGCAGATGCAGATATGTTGGAAGTCTTTTATATCCCTGAGACTTCAGGTAACAGGAGACCAGTCAGCTGGCCCTTGGAGTCACTCGGTTCTGGGATGGAGAGATGCAGGTCCAGTCCTTCTCACTCCCAGGCAAGAGGCAGCAGGCAGCAGGTGAGCACAGCAAAGCAGGAGTCCAGCAAAGAAGCAGTCCAGAAGAGTGACAGCCCTTGTAGCAGCACAATAGTCCTTCTTCCTGGCAGATTATTCACAGGTCCAGAAGTGTACTGAAGTGGTGGTGTCCACTACTTACACCCAGTTGTGCCTTTGAAGTGGGGGAGACTTTAAAGAAAGGTCCTTGGACTGCGCAGAGGTCCTGGATTCCTGCCCTGGCTACAGACTCACTACAGACGGGATATGCAGCCCTTTATGTGGGGACAGAATACAGGCTATTCAAGTGTAAGCGTGAAGCTGTACCCCGCTCCTCCTTCCCATCCTGCCCAGGCTGGCCTATCTTAGGGTGGATAGCCCATCAAGTCACACCTAAGCTCCCTTTGTGTGTGACTGTCTAGAGGAAATGTACAAAGCCCAACAGTCACCGAACCCAGATGTGTATTCACAAAGGCAGCAGGCACTAAACGGCTAATGTAAGACAATGGCAACTTTCTAAAAGTAGCATTTTCAGAACTGCTATTTAAAATCTGACTTCACCATAAATTGTGATTTTAAACTAGGATTCTAGAGACACCAAGCTCAAAATATCTATCTTGTCCCAATTGGAGATTACATTACAATGTAATAAGGTAATCCCAATGTTGCCCAATGGGAGAAATAGACCTCACTGTACTGGAAAACGACTTTGGGAGTTTTTCACTGCCAGGACATGTAAAACTTAAAAATACATGTCCTGCCCCATAAATACATTGCACCCTGCCCTCTGGGCTGTCCAGGGCCTACCTTAGGGATGATGTGTCTGTATAAAAAGGTAAGGTTTGGGCCCGTCAAATGGGTTATTTTTCCAGGTCGACATGGCAGTGTAAAACTGCACATGGAAGCAATTGGACTTTGCATTCTCTGCAATGGCAGGCCCAAGACATGGATAAATGGCTACATAAGTGGGTGGCACAATCAGTGCTGCAGGTCCACAATTATCTTTTAATTTACAGGCCCTGGGCACATGTAGTACACTTTACTAGGGACTTATAAAACAATTGAATATGGAAGGAGAGGGTACAAGCACTTTAGCACTGGTTAGAAGTGGTGAAGTGCATAGAGTTCTAAAGTCAAGACAAAGTCAGAAAAAAATAGGAGGAGGGAAACAAAACGTTTGAGGGTAACCCTGCAGGAAGGGCCGTTTCTGACACTGTAGTTCTGTAAATGTTAAAAAGGCATAATTGTTATAAATATTAGTAAGATAAAAAAGTACCAGCCCCTATCCATGTACGTCTTCATTTGAGATTATGGTGACATTTTATCATTGATTTGTGGTAAAGAGGTATATTTGTGGAAGCTGAAATAGGTAGTTGAAATAGAGAATCAAAATCTTATAAAATTAATGTAGTGGATTTAGGAATAGCAGAAGATGTTAACAAAATGTTTGAAGGAGACATGGATAGTAGAGCAGGTAAAGAGGAAGATAAAATCATTTCTTGTTCTATGAAAAAACATTTGATAGAATTTAATGGATCCATCTGTCTAAACCATAATGCTTCTTGTTTTAAAATAAAGGCTGTGCAACATTTATGAAAATATGGTAAGCCAAATCCGCCCTCTCAGTTTTGCAATTTTACGTTTCGGACAACTTAAACAGGGAGACTTGTGATTCCAAATCAATTGAGAGATAATTTTATCTAGCTGTTTATGGAATGTGAGAGGTACCTTAATTGGAAGCATAGATAGGATTAGTAGAATTAAGGGAGCAATGACCATCTTAACAGATTCATTTTCCCTGCTATGAAAGATGTAATGTGGACCAAGTATCTAATTTATCTTTACTTTTGGAAGTAGAAAATCACAATTCATTGTGATAGGATGTTTAATAGAATGGGAAAACTGAATATCTAAATACCAGAGTTTCTCATTTTGCCATATAATATCAGTGTTAGAAGTAATATTGGGGGTACAAAGGACATTTAAAGAGAAACGTTCAGTCATTGATATTTAATCCATACCCTGAAAAATTAGAGCATTTACGAATAATAGTAAGAGCTTTGGGCATGGATGTTTCAGGGTTGCTAATAAACAATAAACCATTTTTTGCATAAGCAGATGTTTTAACTGTAATATTTTTTTATTGTGATACTTTGAATGCCAGTAGAGTTTCTTATATTTGAAAGTAAGGGTTCTATGGCTGATAAAAAAAAAATACTGCCAATGAATTTTATCAGAAGCTTTCTTAGTATCAAGCGAGAGAAGGCCTACAGGGACCGAAAAATTCAGACCAACTTCAATTGCATAAAATAAAAGTCTGGTATTATTGACAGAATATCTATTTTTTTATAAAGCTAGTTTGAGCTACATGGATTATACTTAGCAAAATATGGGTTAATCTGGTGGCAAGAATTTTCACATACATTTTAAATTTTTGGTTAAATAAACAAATAGGGCAAAATAGACTTTAGTGTGATCTTTATAATGTTTGGGAAGTACATTAATCAAAGCTTAAATAAAAGATCCTGAGACCATACTACAGGTGCTAAATTCAGTAAATAACTGATATAAATAAGGGACGAGGTGAGGAGAAAATGCTTTATAAAATTCTGCTGGAATGTCATCTGGTCTGGTGGTTATAATGTCTTTATTGCTATCTGAGTTTCTTCCTTGCAGATGGATAAATCTAATTTAGGTTTGTCAGCTTGGAATATAATTGCAAAATGGCAAGGCTTTCAAAGGTCATCAATACAATGGTCCACTTATAAAGGTTTATTATACGATGTAGACTAAAACGCAAAAAATGTGTCATTAGTAGAACGTGCTAAATCCCCTTTAGCGTTATAAATTGCACGAATTTGAAGTTAATCTTTTTTTGATATGCAGATAATTGCATGCAATTTTCCAGATCTATTAACATAGAAATAGTAATCTTTACTATTTGAAACCTGTATACCAGCTTGTATGCTTAAAAAATAATTATTTTCATAACAAAGCTTTTGTAGTTGAGTTATATAGCTAATGCCATTAGAAGTGATAAACAGATGCTCATATTTAGCTATTTGTCTGAGTCAGAAAGCTTAGTAAAGAAATATTTACTTTCATGTGCTGTTAGTGATATTGCTACAACTCTAAGATATGCTTCAAACGTGTCGCTATGAATGGGATTGGATGTTGTGCCTTCCAAACTGAAGGAGACATAATTTTCAATAGCTGACAGCATTTTAATGTTATTGTTGTCATTAAAAACAGTATCAACATTCATATGCCATCTGGAGTGAGAGGTGTGTGTTGAATCTAATTGTAAATAGAAGGACTTCATAGCATGATCCGAAACATCAATGTTTCCAATGATACGGTCAGACTGAATGATTTAAATTTGAAAATGAATTATGGGGAGGAGAGGAAAAAGGAAACTCTTTAGGTGTGAGAAAGTGTAAAGGCCAAATAGCAACAAGCAGGGTAGTTTTAAATAATGATTTGAGTGTATGAAAAGCCTTGGGGGAGGAGAAATGTAGTTGAAGATAATTTATCTCACAAGGAGTCGCATATTAAATTAAAATCACCTCCATCAGTAAGTGAAACTTTACCTAAATTGATCATTTCAGAAGTGATAGTGTTCCTAAAGGTTGGATAATGAGCTGTAGGTCCATAAGTGTTGAACAAATGTAAAACAGTATTATCTATTTGAAATATAAGAATAAAAAATCTGCCCTGAGTATCTCAACATTTATCAAGTATCTGAAGACCATGGGCCTGATTACGACCTTGGCAGATGGGATACTCCGTCAAAAACTTGATGAATATCCCACCCACCGTTTTACAAGTTACATAGGATATAATGGAACTTGTAATACAGCGGACGGGTTATCCATCACGTTTGTGACTGAGTATCCCATCTGCCAAGGTCGTAATCAGGCCCTACGTTTTTTAGAAAATAGTATTGCCACTCGGTTCTTTTCCCTGCACCTGGGGAGAAAATGATATGACCAAGCCACTTCTTAATCATATTCGATTAAATGCTATCCTCTGCATGTGTTTCCTGAAGTGATCATATATCTGAATTTTGTCTAGTCTATATTTTTTGTACGTTTAACTGGATGTCCTAAACCTTTACCAGTTTTAATTTTAGTAAATTTCGCTATGACTGTGAACAATAACAGGAACAATTGTCGTAAAAACAACAGTAACAAGGCAAGAATGAAACTGTGAGCTAGAAATAATAAAGTAACTCTGATAGAAAAACAAAGAAGAATACATGCATCCGCAATAACAGCCAGGGGAAAAGATTTACTCCTGTAAAACAAACATTGTAAGAGAGATAAGGCATGGTTTGCACAACGATGGTTACCATAGAAGCTTCAAGTTAAAGTCTTTTGAGTATCCATGGACAAGGGGACATGATTGTCCAGAAAAATTCAGAGATCTTCAGGGCTATGAAAGGATTTTGAGATAATATCTGTCCATATGCGCATTGTAGTAAGGTCAAAAAGGCTATACTTGAACCAGAGTTGCTTAGTCTATGTCATATGCAGTGAATTCCTTACATATGTTAACTATTTCCTTAGCGAAATCTTGATTAGTAAAGATTTTATAGCAAGAAGAGAAGGAATCTTTGTTGCTGTCTTCCAAATCATGACCAACTGATTATGTCGCAACACTTTATATATCATTTGACAAGGCTTAGTTTGATGAGGTTTGTGGTGTGATAGAATCCAATGTGCTGTATCAATTTCAAACTTTTCTCTGAACTTGAGATGCAGAAGAATACGTAGTAAATTCATTAAATATATCCTGCAGTCTTCATCTGATATCTTCAGGTAAATTAAAAAGTTATGGTGTCTATTTCAATTTTCTAAGTCCAGTAAATAATTATTCATAGTTGGAATTTTGGGTGCTGCAGACAATAATTTGTCAAGTTAAAATGTATTATCTTGAAGTTTAATTGCATTATCCAAAACTGTCATAGAAAAACCCAAGCCATATCTTTATGGATATTTTCTATTTCTGAGGCAATATCAACAGATTTGCTCTGACACCTTGCAATTCCTCCAATTTAGTGGCTAAGGACAGTTCAGGCAAGTCAACAATTTTTCATTTTAGATGTGGTGGAGAAATTGCCCGTTTACACTTATTAGCATTAACTGCAGAATTTTTGCCTTCTATAACTGTAGATAATCAGTTCATAATCTTCAAAAATAAAATATGTAAATGATAAAGCACTGTATGAAAACACTTAGGGGCATATTTATACTCTGTTTGCAGCAAATTTGTGCAATTTTGTTAATGCAAATTCGGCACGAACTTAACTCCATATTTAAATTTTGACGCTAGACATTTCTAGTGTTAAAATAATAGAGTTTGCACAATTTTTGGGATGCGTGAACCTACCTTGTGCCAATGAGATGCAAGGTAGGCATTCCCACCTAAAAGAATGGTGCTATCTCCATAGTTCCATATTTATCCCCATGCTAAAATGACACAAGGTTGGGCGGAGGGGCTAAATAATGTTGCAATGCTTGCTTTGCACCATTATTTAACACCTGGGTCAGAACAGGCATTAAGGGACCTGTGGACCCATTTCCATGGTTAAACACTATGGAATGGGTCCACCGGTGCTCTCCCCAAGCCCCAGGAACCCCCCCCACCCACACCAGAGGGACGCCATAGGATGGGGGACTCCATCCCAGGTAAGTAGGGTAAGTATTGGTATGTATTTTTTTTACTTTGATTTAAAGTGCCATCGGGGGCCCTAACTTGGGGCCCCATAGATGGCACAGGGTGAAATGGCAATGCCCAGGGGACACTTATCCCCTGTGTTGGCCATTGGGACGTTGGGCATGACTCCTGTCTTTCCTAAGCTAGGAATCATGTTTTGGGTGGTTGTGCACCAGGAAATGGCGCAAGCTTGGTTAGAGGCATTTTTTTTTGCCTCTGACTAGGCTAGTGTCATTTTTTGGCACACAACCCCCTCCTTCCCTACTGCCACCCCCACCCTGCTAGCATCTTTTTTGAAGACTATAGCCCAAGTTTGGCGCCAACTTGCACCATTCCTTTAATATAGCACCCGGCTGGTGCTGTGAGATGGCACAAGCCGGCGCTCTACTTTTTGCTGCAAAACTGGGTTTGCACAGTTTTGTTGCAAAAAGTATAAATCAGGCCCTAACTGTTAGACATGGGGTTTCTGGTTGGCTATGGTATGCACCTTAGCCAGGCAGAAACCACCACTCTAGTCAGGGGGAGTGAGATGCACACCGAAGATAACCTGTGCTCACTGGTGGCTTGACACAGAGGAGTCAGGCTTATCCCCAGACATCATGTGTAACACCTTTGTACACACACTCATACCAGTGACACAGCAACTACACCATACATAGAGACTCCACACAAGGTTATATAAAAATATGGTCTCTGTTATGTATATTACAGAAGGCCAGAAAGACATTAACCATAAATACTGTACGTATCGTGTGATCACAGACATAGTTCTGGTTATCTTGACAATGCAAATGTCAAAACGGCACACAACATACTACACATGAATCATCACATGAGAGGTAAATGAGGTAATACACAAGAGACTCTCAGGTAGAATGCATTATCCTCACAACCAATGACCTGAGTTCAGGACAACTCTTAAATCATGATACACGACCCAAGGTTGCAGAGTCACTGTGCTCCTACTAGACTAATTATGGTAGATTTGGTGAGCTCTGCAGAGGGAGTGGTGATATTAGTGTGAGACCAAAGCACCTGAATTACCACCAGTACTGTGCAGAGTACACAACTTGCCAAGTGTTAACGGGACAAAGTTTTGGAACCTTTTGCCCAGTCACCTTACCAGGAAAGAGGTGAACACAGCCATCATTAAATGTTTCACAGTAGGGCCAGTTGTTTGGAATGAGTCATGGGCTCCGCAGTAACTCGGTTGTGGCGCATGTGCGTTCCTATTATATTTTTCACAGTAAATTCTTGATACATCCAAGGTCTGGAGTAAGGTGCCAAAGCATTTACACACCTACTATAATTATTGAAGTAGTTGACTCACGTCATTCATTTGTCACTCTCTGGGGCCCTCCCACCTGGTTTTCACTCCACCAAGCCAGGAGCCAAAACAAGTGACCCCCAGGTATGTCCCGACTGGGATAGGGGCATCCATACTGTAAGTCAGCATGGGGAAAACTCACTCAGTCCCTTCTTCGTGGCCCACGTTGCCTCTGTGGTCTGGGAGCTGGGTTATTCTACCCATAAAAGCTGGAGTGAGGCCAGGGGATTCCCTCATAGTCTGGGCGTCCTTGTGAGGGTCCAACCCTGCCAACGACTCAGCATCGGCAGAGGTCTTCTGCTCTGCACTGCTGTGCACCCTACCACTCAGGAGTAGGTCCGGGGAGTGGAGGCTGTGGGGCCATCAGCTTAGGAGTGTGTCTGGGTCTTGAGGCAGGTCCCGCTCTCCCACTGCCAGCCCGCACTTGGGCCCATATTTATACTTTTTTAGCGCCACATTTGCATTGTTTTTTGACGCAAAATCAGTGCAGACTTACAAAATACGATTGTATTTTGTAAGTTTGTGCTGTTTTTACTTCAAAAAATGGTGCAAATGCGGCGATAAAAAAGTATAAATATGGGCCTTGGTCTGGAGTGGCACGGGAAGCGAGGTGGAGCTTCCAGGTGAACTGACCTTGCAAAGGGAAATCAGGAGGAAGCACCCAGTGTTCTATGGGCACTTCTAAGGGGAAAAGCTTTCTCCCCTTTTTTTTTAGATGTCTGTGCCAGGAGTGCAGGTCATGTTGCCCCGGCTGACACACCAGCAGGAAGGCTTCCTGACTCCACAACTAGAAGCGCCGGTGACCCTCTTCTGGTTGAGGGTGGCTATGGAGGGCGCAAAGCGCTCAGGGCCAGCGTGGTCCATAAAAACAACACAAATGCTCCCCACACACTGGTCAGGGGGGAACAAAGAGGGAAGCTAATGGCAGGGCACAAAAAGAAAAGTAATCCAGGGAGTCCTTAATGCAACTGAGTAGCAGCAGAGAGCAGGGCAGCCACAAAAGAGCAGTCCAGATGTGTTATTTTTGCAGACCACCAGTCCTTCTGGCAGACGTTCAATCCCAGTCACAAAAGTGCTCTAAAAATCAGGGGGCAAGAGCCCCTCTACGTATACTGAAAATGCCCAGTTTCTAGAAGCTGGGAGAAGATTCCAGCCACATCTGACCAGTTCCAAGAGTTTCCCTTCTCCTCTTCTCTAGCTGCAGACATCAGTAGGGGATAAGCAAGCCCTTTGTGTGAGGGCAGGACAGAGCCTATTCAAGTGTGAAGTGCACCCCTCCTTCCTCTCTCCCAGCCCAGTAAGACCATCAGTATGCAGATGTAACCCTGTCACACCTAACCCTCCCGTATGGATGTCTGTCTGGGGAGAATGCACAAAGTGAAGCTGTCACTCTGCCTCAGATGTGGATTGGGTTCCTGCTACAAAGCACCAGAGTTATAAGCACAGAGAAATGCCCATTTTTTTAAACTGGCATTTTTGAACTAGTAATGTAAAATCCACCTACACCAGTAAGCACGATTTCTCACTACCATTCCAAACATACCAAACAAAATAGTCTTTGACACTACTATGACTTGTAACACATAAAAATATATGTACTGTCTTTTACTTACACAGCACCCTGCCCATAGGGCTGTCTAGGGACTACCTTAGGGGTGACTTAGGTGTAGTTAAAAGGGAGTTCAGGCCTTGGCAAGTAGTTTGACTTGCCAATTCAATGTGGCAGTAAACTGTGCATGCAGGCACTGCAGGGGCTGGCCTGAGACAAGATTGAAATGTTACTTCTTTGGGTGGCGCAATCTGAGACTCAGGCCCACTACTAGCATTTAATTTACAGACACTGGGCATATGATATACCACTTTACAAGGAACTTACAAGTAAATTAAATAAGCCAAACACGTGTAAACTAATTATACCAAGTTTTAGGGGAGACAGCACATTAGCGCAAATTAACAGTGGTAAAGGGCCCATAGTCCTAAAGCCAAAAGAAGAGGGTCATTAAAATAGGAAGAGAAAGGCAAAGGGTTTGGGGCTAACCCTGCAGAAACTGCCATTTCCAACACTAACTACTTAAATGTGTAGGTGCAGCAGCTAAACCTAGCTGTACAAGGGTTCTAAGCCCAAGCCTTTACCTGGCTGAAGTGCCACCCCTTCTGACAGGAAATTCAGCAGCAGTTAGGTGAAGGAGCCAGTGATGTTGCAGGCAGTCGAGTAGAGGTCAAAGGTGGCAGAAACCCCTGAAAAAAGAGCCAAAAAGGTTGTGCAGACTTTAAAGAACACATTGGGAAACTCAAAGGTTGCCTCTTGTCATAAAAAAATCATTAAGGCCAGGCATGACGAGAGCTAGCAGGGTCCATCTTGACTAGCGCTCCCCTGCGACTTTAGAGTGGTATCTTGTACTTGAGGCTTATCCTCAAATACACTTATCTACTTGCAGGCGACCACTCAAGGAAAAATTTAGTATTATGGGTACGTTTCATAACTGTTAGTCTCATAAGAAAATGATGTACTGTCATTTGTTTCAACTTTTGCTCAACATTTGTCCCTAGTTTTATTTGGTTCACTGGTGTATATTCCACACAATGCCAGGTCACACAACTTAGAATGAATTTAATAGGTATGGGTTTGCATTGAATTCTACGATTATTTTAAATACTTCTGTCCTAAAACACCCTATTTGCACCAATTCACAAGTGATTTGCACTACTTGGGACAATTCTAACTAGCGCTACACTTGTGAAGACGTTTGACATAAAAAAAGGCTTTTGCATGCAAAGATTGATCAACTCTTTCATATGTGTCACCTTGTGTCATTTTTCATTTTCTGAGTGCTGACTCCAACCTTTAGTAAATATGGGCTAGAGTGCAACATTCGTACTTACTTTCCACAGCCTATGATCGCAGGCCCAGACTGAGAAAAAAAACTTATTAACATGGCAAACTATAAGAACAAAAGAAAAACAAAACAGAAATCAACAGAAATGCATTTAAATGTAGCATAGGGACTTATATCACCAAGATTTGTTTGCATATTTGATCATCCAGACTCTTTTTGAAATCGTAGTGGGATTAAGGGAAATATTGGTCAAGGTTGGGAGTTGAAACAATGGGGCACAGAAACTGAGCTATTGTATAGCGGTATTACCAGAGGTTTTAAAACAAATTCAGCATGACCATAGGACCACTCCGAAGAATGATCTGGGCTTGAAACTGATGAAGTACTTTGATATAGTGTCTGAAATCATTCTCAGTATGATTCACAGATAGGCAGCACTTTTGGTCATACACCAGCATCTTGTCATAGTGCCACTGCTCAGAAAAAAATATGAGTTTCCTAAAATAAATGCAGAAATATATACTTCCATGGGTTGGGTTACCTTGGGTACGTCCTTCCCCAAAGCCACTCTCAAGCCAATGGCAAATGATGATGGGCTCCATTATACAAGGACAAGATTTTAACAAAAAGCAGAAGGGCAACAGAAAACACCGATTGGATCTCCTCCACTGTGTGAGTCTGGAGGGCATTATCAATGGTGGGATCACAGAAATTTAAAACAGCCTGACTGACATCTGTATACTGATGACCATTCTTCATGATATGTGCAAGACACTAGACAGAACAGCTGCTCAGTTAGTTGTCCTGAAGAAGAAATGTGTGGCCAAATGTAGGGGCATATTTATACTATGTTTGTGCCAAATTTGCATCATTTTGTTTTACGCAAATTGATGCTAGTATGGTTAACGGCATTTTTTTTGCCTTTAACCAGCCTAGCGTCATGTTTTGAGGCAAAACCCTCTTTACCCGTACCACCACCACCACCTGGCTAATGCAATTTTTTCTGATGCTAGCTCAACCTGAGCGCCGGCTTCTGGCATTCTGTAAATTTGGCACCCGGCTGGCACTTTGGAATGACGCAAGCCGATGCTATACTTTTTGCCGCATCGATGTCTGCTTTCACAAGCTCCTGCCAAGCGAGAGCAAACAGTTGATTCTGCCCGCTGGGAGTGGGCTTTTCATGTGTTTCCTTGCCCAGTGAGTAGCAGGCAGTAAAAGAGATGAAAAGATTGCTCCTATAAGCAATTTTTTGCTGCTCCCTGCGTGCAGTACTAATGCAGGCACCTGCTAGAGGTGGGGAGCTGGCAGAGACCGCAGAGGCATTGAGGATCCCTCCGCGGTCCCCAACAGTGCACCCTGGGAGTCTTGAGTGGGGAAAGGGCACCCTGCATGAAATGAGCCCCAAGGGATGGTGTCCCTTGTGCTTTTTTTTGCCTGGGGTGGCTGTGTGCCCCCACCCAGGTTGCTTGCATATGGGGGTGGGCCACAGGACGCTGCGGCCAACCTCCCACCACACACAGCCAAAGGTTGTGTAAAGGGCAGGGTTCAGTGCCTACATGGGGTTGGCTGTAGGGCCTGACACAGACCAGGTCCTGCAGCTGACTCATCTCTTCCCACAGCCAAAGGCTGTGTGTGGATTTGGGTTAGATGTCTGCTGAGGGTTGGCCGCAGGGCCTGGCCACAAGGCTGGCCCTGCTACCAACCTCTGCCACCCTGCCACGCATAGTTGAAGGCCATGCATGGTGTGGGGTTGGGTGCCTATGGCAGGTTTGGCTGAAGAGCCAAGGTGTCATCTGAGATGTCATCAGTGATGTCACTGACCATGTCATCAGTGATGTAATACGTGAGATCATAAGCAGTGTATGGCGGTGGCGCAAATTATAGTTAGCTGGGGTAACTATAACTGCTGAATTATTATGGTTTTGTATGGGTAAAATGTCAACGTACCTGTAACCTTTGTTTTTTTCAGTAAATTTCAGAGATTTTTTTATTCTATTTCCTAACTATACGTCTCTATTCAGTTTGCTTTTTTCAGTAGGTTTCTATGTTTTTTTTTAGTACAAAGGGTACTACATTTTCCTTTTCATATTTAATTTAGTAATACTTTTTAACTCTAGAAATTATTTTTTTAATAAACATAGGCCCATACTTATGAAAAGTTTGCGTCACATAAGCACCATTTTTTAGATGCAAAAGCAGCGCTAACTCAGTGCGATGTATATAAAGTGCTGCTAAACCAGTCTAGCAGCACTTTTATGGATTAGCATAATTCTTTAGGAGCGTCGACAAACCTTGCTTCATTTAACGACAATGATATGCAAAGTAGGCATTCCCTCCTAAAAAATTACGCTAATGCCATATTTATGTCCCATCACAAAAATGATGCACACCTAACATTGCAGACCTAAAATGTTGCTAACTCTGGTTAGCGTCACAATTTCAGCACCTGGTCAGACCAGACGTTAAAATTACATACAGACACATGTATAAAAGGAAAAGCCACAGAAGGAACACTGCCAACCAACTGGACAACATGGACCTGTCACTGCTACAGCTCAGCAGCTGGAGATGATGACAGTGATGACGCCAAGTGCAACTATCACCACTGCAGCACCCTCAACCACCAAAGCTGCCATAAAGGCAGCACAGAATGAGGAAGAGAATATTCCATGAGCGCACATCCATCCTTGCCCTCAAGGAACAAGATGTCATCAGACTCTACCATCTGAAGTAGAACTCCATTGTACAACTGCTCCATCACATTGTTCCAGACATCACCTAAGAGTGCAAAGTCGAGCAACCATACCACCCATGACCAAGCTCCTAGCCATGCTCCACATGCTGGTCTCTGGCTCATTCCAGAGCACTGCAGCACAAGTGGGTGGGCTGTCCCAACCATCCTTTTCTGCCTTCCTCCCTATTGTCCTAGACGCCATCATCTGCCTCACTCCCCACGACATCCTAGTCCCCAACACCCAGCAATTGAAGCAGGACACCAAACAAGGATTTTATCAGATTGCTGGGTTTCTGCGTGTGCTTGATGCAATGGACTGCACCACACGTCCAACTTGTCCCTCCTGCTGCAACGGAACATCTCTTCAGGAACAGGAAACACACACATTCAGTTAATGTGCAGGCCATTGTGGACCATCGTGGGATATTCACAAATATCCTTGCAAAATATCCAGGCAGTGTCCATGATTCATACATCTTCTAACAATCAATAATCAACTGACGTTTCCAGGATGGACAACATGGCAGTGGCCTTCTTGTAGGTAAGCAAGCATACACAACATCATACATACAATATACTAAACATCTGGGACAAATAATGCATACAACACACTCCACACACATAGACAGGAAATCACAGATGATCATTTAACCACATATATGCAACATGCAGCACTCCACACTTCCAATGCACATCATGTACACATATTGCCACAGGCACAAGTCCCTTGCACCACTGGATTGTCACATTTATTGATGCTCTGGTGGAGCAATGTCCTCTCTCCATTTCAAAGGTGGTGTCAAGACATCACATGTCCTGATGCTACATCAAAAAGATGGCACTTTCAAACCTATCACTTGTGGAAGTGGTCAGCAATTGTTTTGGCATTGGGAATGCTACCTCTAAAAAAATTCATATTGGCCTGCTACACATTTACTTGAGTCTTAAAACCTGAGGTAACATCATTAACTAATGCCCCCCTAGGAGTGGCCCCACCATAGTCCCATCAAGTCGGATAATTGATACTCTCATTCTGTATACATTTACCATGTGTGGTGCATAGCGCAGCACACATTCAAATTGCAATTTGCCATCACTGATTGTGCATGCGTAGGAAGGGACACCTTACTGCACAGAAACAATCAAATATGCAAAGCACACTCTCCCTCCCATGTTACAAGGATGCTTTCAGTGGAATTTGGCAGCTGAACTACTCCCAATGGAGTGGTTGAGGACAGAATTCCAACATATCATAGAGAAAGTGCACATTGTTGGGTGATGCAGAGCAATGCAGGGAAACAGCTCATTACCTGTCCTGTTCCAGGTCACTATGCAGATAAGATGTGGGACATGCATGCAGCCACATATGAGATGGTGTAGCTGAGTTTTGTTTTGCAACTCATTGACCTGAACCTATTTACACATATACAGACATTGGGCAGCATAGTGTCACATAAAGTTGCATTGGGACTATGCATTTTGTCATGGCTCAGTCCATCATGTAGTGAGCTGAGTGGATAATGGAGTGGATCCATATATCTCAGGGTCACATGAGTGAGTAATCCACCCTGTATTCGTACATACAATACATGTAGATTCAATGTAGCAATGTATAAAACCATTTGTCCTTGCTTAATTAAGCACATAGGGGCATCCTTACAGGGCCATTGCACTGTCGGTACATCCCTTTTTATATGGAAACAGTGAGGCACCAGTGGTGCAATGGACTTGTGGATTAGCACCATCGTTTTTGAGTCCACATATAGGTCGAAGGCCTTGTTCTGATGAGTGCAGCACAGATCTGGGGATCATAGGTAAATGATGTGTGCAGAGGTACATTGATAAGCTATCCAGCATGATGTGTGTGACTGACCATGGTGAGAATAATTGTGTATCGGATTAGCATGCTGAATGTTTACCTAGTACTTTGGAGAAGTTAAAAGCTTGTGCACTGGTAGTATAAAACATTGGTTGGTTTTGACACCTTGGACATGAGGAATGTGTAGAAAATGGTTGTGATTCCGATGTGTGATGATCTAGGCCCTCAGGATGGTATTGTGTGTTGTTTAAGCCAATGTATATCATCTGAAGATGCTGTTATTTTTGCATGCTTGCTCTCCCTCTGCCCAACTCACATTTCTGTAACATGCTCCTTTCATGTTTCATCATCCTCCATGACTAAAGCAGAGGGTTGGGCCTTCAAGAAAAGGAGGGAACATTACCACATCTGTGCTGTAGATAAGGCCTACCAGAGAACGGGCTGCAGATACAAAGGTTAGAAAGCTTCGGGGTCCTGGTGGGCATTTTCAGGTGGAGGGCCACCAAAAGAGCCTGACACCAGCAGCCACACATCAGGGAGCTCAAAGAAGAAGGGCAGGAGTGTCTCTACAGGTTCCTCACCCTCAACCTCTAAAGGCCAAACTGCAGTACCACCACGTCCCCAGCCTGGAGGTCCAATCATGGCCAAAAGCTTTGAACAAGAAATGCACCAATATATGGTAGATGTTAAATTGAGGCTGGACAAGTTGGAGGCAAGGCAGGAGAAGTCCTACAGGATTTTATGCTACATCAAGAGGAAACTTTCAAAACTGTGATATGTTTTAGCCCTCCTGCTCACCTTCCCTTCCCCATGTTTTATGGTTGTTTTACCTATATTAGGGGTTTTAGATTGTTAAGCTTAGTTTAGTTGGTGTAGGGTACGTTCATTTTAGATCATAGTTATAAACCTAAGGGGGTGGGCTTGGGATTTTTGATAGTTTTTGGGTATTTTGGGGGGTGGGGTATGATTGGGTATGTGTTATTTACAAAACACATCTATAAAAAACTAAAAAATATATATTTGTTTAGCCTATGTGTTTAGTTTAGTCCATGTTTAGCTCTTGTCACTGTTGTAGTTCTTTACTACTGTCTCTGAAGAGGGCTGGGGGTTGATGTTTATTGTGTGGCGTTGTATGTTTAGCATACGTTTAGATTATATAAGTTAGCTGTAGGTATAAGTAAATTTAAGATAGTATAGCTTAGGTTGGTTTAGGTTAGTCTGTAGTTTAGTAATTTTTACTATAGTAAATTTGAGATGCTATTAAATCTTGTTAATTAGCAAACTATTGTCGCCTTCATGTTTTGATATCTGAGTAGTATCATGTCTGCACAGGTCATGTTAGACAAAAGCATTTGGTTTTGCATCCAGTGCCAATTTACATGTGCGCCTATGTGCATCCCATATGTCTAAGTCCCTGTCAGATTGTCAACGGTACAATATCAGCTACTCAAGGCAGTCTTCAGCACTGTAAGTGACACTACGGTTGTGCATGAATAGACATCCCTCTTACACCATTCCTTAGTGTTGGTAAGAATTGAGACATTCAATGTTTAGAGGTTGACGTCAGTGCACTCACCCAACATTGGAAAATTGTTACTGGAACACACATGGCTGCCCGCACAGTTTTATAGCTGTCTAAATTGGAGTTTTGCCTCAGTGTCCCACTGGTGCTAGCATCCTAGCTTTTCCCAAACACTAATGTAGTACATCATGCACGCTTCTGCAAAATGTGCATCCTAGCAGTTGCATGACATGCTTGGGAGACTCAGAATTTACTTGCCAGTCCATATTACTATCAGTCGGCTTGATCTTGTTTCATTCATTGTGTGTGGCTTTGTGTGTGACACAATGCTAGGCATTTCCTGTTGGTAAGTATTCAGTGTTTTGGTTTCACACAATGCATACAGGTCATACAGTTACAGCATCAGACACAATATCAACGGAATTGTAACTTTAGTATGTTTATGTACATGTGCACATTTAGTTTCTGATGATGTACATTGTACAGAAGATTGATCCCATGATGGATTGCAAACCATTCGATGGTCAGCCAGAGTCCAGGGAGTGGCATATCATGAGATATGTGTATGAGAGGACTGCATCAATCAGGATGTTTACAAATTGGCAATAGGTGGGATTGGCCACAATGACAGTCGATGTGTGATAAGTCAACAGTGAGAGAGTGTGAAGAGGGGATGTTGCCAGTTGTTACAACACTGGCATGATCTTCATTACAGAACTAAAGAGATACTGTTCATGTGCCACAGACTGTAGCTATTGGGTGGTTTTTGGGGTGAATGATGCCCCTTCCACATCTTCATCCTCTGATGTGTGCTGTGCCTCTTGTGCCATGGCTGGTGGTGGTGTTGAAGTTGAGGGGGGCACACACACATCAGGGGATAGAGATGTAGTTTCCAAGGTCTTGGCAACTGTCATGTGTGGACAGATGTAAGGCATCACTGCAGCAAGGAGTAACTGCTGCTTTCACAGCACAGCATCTACATCACCAAGGTAGGCAGCCAGGTTGTCAGTGAGTGAGCCCAGCACCTGCTGCATCAACTCCAGCACAGTTTAGATAGCCTCCAGCCTGTTGTCAATCATGCTGGTTGCACTTTGGGAGGGTATTTGTTCAACCCTTTGCCTCAGGACACCAGTTATATTGGCCAGGGACTGCTGGAGTCCACGTAGTGGAGGGTGGGTGCCTCTTGTGGCAGCAAAGTTGTCGTTATTGGGATTGAGACACCTCTGTATTCCCTCTAATCTGCCTGCCATGGTCTCCATCCCTACCCACACATGCTGCTGGACTTTTGCTGTTTTTTAGAAGATTATATCGGGAGTCCAGGGATGTTGTTGAGCTGGCCGGTGGTGTGTTGGGTGGATCATGTGGAGACCCGGTAACGCTGTGTTTCCTCTGTGCCTGAGGAGATGGTGTCCAGATGGCACCCAGGACATCCTGGAGAGTGTCCTCATTGATGATTGGCAGCTGGTCACCCAGATCCTCAGAGAATTCCAGGACAGGCAGCTCGGCAGTGGTAATGCATCATCATCTGCAATTGGATAGTGCAATGTGAGACTTGGACTGTGGAATCTGTTGAAATAAGTCATGATTTTGTAGATCCTGGTACCTTAGAGACATTGTTCATAGTCACACTTCAAGGACCTCATTTATGTGCCCCTAGTGGAACACTGTGCCACCAGAGTGTCATTCTTAGTTAAGCTACACTGGCACAATCTGACAATGCCCAATTCCCAGTCTGTTGCACCAACCTTGTATAAATTATCATAGACTTCTGCGTATGTACCCCTTTCATTAGGTTGACTGTGTGACAGCTGCCTGCCACAGGCATTATTTTGGATTTTGAAAGCCAATACCAATGGAGGCATACAGAATATGTTGCTTTGGCAAGGCATGACTCTTAAGTATGTATCTCATTCCTCTGCAAGATCATGTGTATTGTTAGATTGATGGAAAGAAGTGAGCTGTCCACATGCATGCTCCTCCTAACCTTGAGTCATGTGCTGTGCATCTGCACTACCCATTGTAAGGATCAACCACCTCTTGTGTATGTGTTCAAACAGGAAGTTGTGCGTCATTTTTCATAAATAAGCCCAATTCTTCATATACATTTTAAAAGTTAAAAAGAGCACAAATATAATTAATATAAAATAGCTAATGTTTTTATAAATGTAAAAAAAACAAGTTTGATTTTTTTAAATTATTTTACAGATCAGCAGACCCTCCTCAGGTCCGAAAACAAAGACGGGACTACAAGTACTCTATGGTTTTTAATTCAGATCACATGATCAGAACAAATCCACAAATTTGGATTTGTCAAAAATTGAATAAACATTTATATTAAATGTATACATCCCTCTATTTTCATTAATGACATCAATGTAAACAATGTGTATATATATAGTTATATAGCACCTTGTATCTGATTGTCAAGATAGTTTCTTATTTTATGAATTTTGCAAATCGACTTATCTACGGACTGGATCAGTGGATTCACTTGATGACACACCCAAACCTTGCCTTCTGATTGGGTACATTAAGACCCCACCCATGTACATGTAAAACCACACCCTAAATCAGTTATTTCTCTTTCAGCTGTGTAGAGAGAGGAGAGTGAAGCAGTGATGCTGTGTTCTTTTTTCACTTTTGTGGAGAATGAGTTATGATGGCTGCAGCAATGTCTTCTGCCCAGCAAGGAGAGCCACAACCTGTTCTGAATGAGGAAGACGATGCACCACCTGCAAAAAAAGAAAGTAATGTGTGGAAACACTTCAGCATACCTTCAGGGGAGAAGAAGGCAAGTGCTAAATATGTGTTGTGCAATATCTTTGGGAAAAAAAATACATCTAGAGTGTGGGCCTTGGCCCTTTTTGCAGGGTTATCCCCAATCTTTTTGCCTCCTTCCTCCTATTTTTCTGACCTGTTTTTGTTGGCTTTAGGACTCTGGGCACTTTACCACTGCTAAATAGTGCTAAAGTGCATATGTTTTCTGTGTAAATTGTATTGTTGATTGGCTTTCCGTGATTGGCATATTTCATTTACTGATAAGTCGCTAGTAAAGTGCGCCAGAGGGTTCCTTGACACAGGCACGGAAAATCAACGCAAAGCCTGCCCGGACCAGAGGTGCCCATCCAGGATCGACACATCCCTCTCTTGCGAGAGAGGAGAAATGATGCATGCTGACCCGACCGGAGGAGTAACGACACACAGTCTTGCTTGCGAGTGAGAAATTGACGCATCACTGGCCTTTTCCGACACACTCGCCTGTGGGGCTTTATTTTTAACGCTACCCAGATACTTTTGTGCAATAAAAGCGTTCTCACTGTTTTCTTAGGATTAAGGGCCTGATTACAACTTTGGCGGAGGGGGTTAATCCGTCCCAAATGTGACGGATATCCCACCCGCCGTATTACGAGTCCATTATATCTTATGGAACTCGTAATACGGTGGGCGGGATATCTGTCACATTTGGGACAGATTAACCCCCTCCGCCAAAGTTGTAATCAGGCCCAAAGACTCTTATTCTTTTTAAAATTCCTATCTTGACTTGTGTTTGTTGGATTCTTGTCATGTTGGTCTTGTTTTGTTAAGATAAATATTACCTATTTTTCTAAACCTGTGTTGTGTCATTGTGTAGTGTTTTCACCGAGTTACTGTGTGTGTTGGTACAAATACTTTATACATTGCTTCTGAAGGTAAGCCTGCCTGTTCATGTCAAGCTACTAATGGGGTGAGCAAGGGTTAACTGAGGGTGATTCTCCTTTATCCTGACTAAAGTGAGGGTCCTTGCTTGGACAGGGGGTAACCTGACTGCCAACCAAAGACCCCATTTCTAAAATTAAGGAACTGCAACAAAATATTCCCATGGGACGAGTTCCATGTGGAAGCACCTGAAGACCATCCACGAATGCACATACAACCAGATGATGCAGGAGAAGGCAGATGGAGTAGGACAGTCAGCTTATTCAGTAGCATTGAGGGAGCCATCAGTAACTACAGTAATCACTGTTCCAGCTGTCTGTGAAGAATTAAATGAAATCGTTACTCACTGTGGCAAATGCCACATGCTCATCCCTCTAAAGATGTCCATGGGTACATACATGGATACAGTGAGGAATTACCATTGTTTATTTTGCTCCCACACTTTCATGCTGAGGATATAATGGTTACGTCCTCAGCCACAGTGGTCGTGTGCTGGGGACGTAATTGTTATGCTGTTTTCAGCTAAGGGATTTGCTTTTTCTAAAAACAGCCTCAGGAGCTGGGGAAGACCTTTCCCAGCTGCCGACGCTGTTTTTTAGTTTTCACTGAAATGGCTAGCAGTGCGCACGGCACACTGAGGTCATTTCAGTGAAAATGAAAGTGAAATTAGCCAATCGGCTCAATTCACTTTCTGTGCCTCGTGCTCAGGGTGCTGCCTCAGCCCCGACCACCATGGTAGACAGGAGAGGTATCATTGGAAAGTGGAGAATCCCCCCTTTTCAATAGTACTCTTTGTTAGTGGATCCCTGCTTGGAGATCACTGCAGGAGGACGATCCATAAAGTTTGGTTTCTCATAGAACCTGTATTCAACTTTGCCATTTCTTGTACAAAGTTAGAAGTACTAATATCTATGTTGTGTTCTTCTACAACTGAACATACCAACTCCTCAATTCCCCTCCGACTCCACCTGACGACCAAAGAAACGTAACTGAATATCTTATCAAAAACTGTCAACCTCTGATACAGTACCATACAAAATTGCTTTGTTTATTTGTCCTAGACACAATGCAGGAGTTTTCACATAGTAAAGTCTTTTAACTAAATTTTGCATTTTTGAATGATGAACAGCCGACATTCGAAAATGGTGAAGGGTACTTGTGCATACTTTCTTGGATAAACACACCAATAAGTGCACTTGTAAATTAGTGTATTCCTTCACTTTGCATGGATCTAAACCTTGCAAGATTGCAATTGTTAGCTACACACTTTTACTTGGAAGTTTTCTTAGAACATTCCTTATTATATCAATTGATTCCTGACAAACACTACAAATACTACTGCAGTCCCATTTATACACAGGAGCATGTCTACGCCTTCCTTGTACCTCTGAAGGTATCTCCTTCTCTACATTTCTATGAACCACCTCCTTTTTTGCAATTGAAGTACCATCTTTTACTTCATAGCATCGTTGAGTTGTTTCAACTGCATGCTGTAATGTGTTCTCTTGTAAGTAGCTACATTACTTGGAGAAAATCTCAGTACTAGATGTGTGTTTTGATTCTCCTTTGAAAATTTGGCAAAAGTTATTTTTATCAGTAAACCTTTTTTGGCTTTTTTCATCATAGACAACACTGTTTTATCCAGTGTTTTTATTCTGTCTAGTATCTTAATAAATACTTCATGCTTCAAAGCAAGTGCTTTATCAACCAGACTCACAATATAGTCTTTTTGCTTCCATGCTGCTTTCTTCTCTTATACTGCTTTATTTTTCATTCCAAATTATGCATTACTCTACTTCTAAACATTCTCATCCATATTTCTTTGAATTGTTTCTGCCATGTTGTCAGATTAGCTGTTTTTTAGAACATTTTTCACTTTGGACATGACTTACTCCTTTTCCTTTCTGAGTTGATGTCAAAGGTCCCCTTTTTATGGACTTCATTTCTATTTTTTTATTTTTCTACATACAGTGTTCAGAAACTCCTTAGTTCTCTTACCAGCGGTTCTTTTTATCCACTACCTTTTGTCCATCATCTCCTTTTTTATCTCCGTTTTATGCAGGTAATATTGTTTGTTCTGATTTTTTCTCTTCTCTTCCTTTCTTGTCATCATAAATTGTTCTCTTTCAATACAAGTAGATATCTGAAAAACAAATACAGAATACTTTAACTTTAGATTATATGCTTTCACATTACATACCTCAAGCAAGTAAACACCTACATAACTGATTATATACGTGTTTAATTCCATTCCACAGTATTACACGTAACAGCTCTACTCCCTTTCAATCAGGAATAACAGTTTATTAAGTGTAAATTATACCCACAAATGTTATGCTATAATTGTAGTGGGCCTCACAATAGCTAAAAATAACCTTGGAATTTTTTCACTACCAGGACATTCAAACCTTAAAGTTATATTTATTACCTTTTATGTACATAGCAACATGCCTCATACACGAGCTATTGCTTAACTTCATGGTGAGAAAGGGGAGCTTAAAGCTCTGCCAAGGATTTTAATTACAAAAGTGATGTGGCAGTTTAAAACCACACAAACACTCCGCAATTGCAGCCCTAATACAGGTTTCACAGTCTATTTGTGTGGGTGCAACAATCCGTGCTGTAGGCCCATTACTATCATTACATTTTATAAGCCCTGGACACAGGTAGTGATTTCTAGTAAGGGCATAAAGATAATTTAAGTATCCAAATTCTAGGTAAATAAATGTAACCTTCTTTAGGGGAGAAGCACATGCACATCCACTATCTAGCAGTGGTGAAGTGATTAGAGTCCTTAGACTAAATTGGTAGCTGGGTATTTGTCTGAGTGCGTTAGGAATTGTATGGCTATCATTTATAAATGTTTTTAAAGGACTACTTCGATGGGTGCAGCAATCTGTGGTGCAGGTCAACTAGCAGTATGCAAGTTAAACAACCATGGGCACAGGTAGTGATTTCTACTAGGAACTTGCGGATAATTTAATTATCCCAATTGTAGATCAACTTATGTAACCTTTAGTGGAAGAACACATGCACGTTCCCATTTTAATTCTGTGCTAACATAAATTCTGGATAAACATGAACTTTAAAAATACAGATATTTTGTTGAGTTTTATGAGTGCTTGAATGGTGAATGAATGTACTATCAGTAGTTGAGGAGATGGATCCAGTCTGGGTATGAAAGTTCATGTCTAAGTGATTGTCACTTTCTGACTGAGTGTGAGAATTGTTCTATCATTTTGTAAATAGGTATATGAGTAGCTGTTGGGGTGGGCGTCTGCATATATAACTGAGTGTATGTCATATACCTCACTCTGTAACTGACGGAGCGCTAAATTCATGAAAATCATCACATGTGTTTTAGAGAATTTGACAGTGCACGTATGTCTGTGACAATCAGTATGTAAGTGGATATATAGCTGAGTAAATCGGTGTGTGAATGATTTTATTGATGTCTCTCTCAGTGTGTCATTTTGTATCTAGCTATATCAGTGGTGGGTACAAAAGTGACCTCTTGGCACTATAACAGAGTATATGAGTGCCTGCCTGCCTCTGTGAGTGGATGCAAATTATATACTGTTCAAATATACAGTGTAGCCAATCACCCATATCTACTTCCAATCAGATTGATTCATTGCAGCTTAATAAAATATCTATATGTTGTCTTCAAACATTTTTATTCATCCTTTGCTTCCCACTAAGGTTTTCCTTAATATCATCATTTACCCTCCATTTTATTTTCCCTTTTACTGTTATATATAAGCTCTGACCTCATAAACGCTCATAATATTTTATAAATATACTTTTAAAGAGTAAACTTTAACTGACATACCTGTGAAATGTATTTGCTGTCCTCCAATTTTTATCTCTGTATCACTTATATTCTCTTGTCAGTAAATAGTGCAAGTCAAACGTACAAGATTGGTATACCATTTTCAGTACAAAGGAACCATTAATGGCAACCCTTCCCACTCTGCTCTCGGTGATAGTGATGTACTAAGCAAATCACAGTCTTCATTTCATATTTCATTTTTATTGTACCATTTATGAATGGTCACTCTTTTTTAAACTCTTTGTAAGATAGGAAGGCCAGTTTGGTAGCGGTTTTTGGCGGATTCCCCCATGTAAAATTGTGGTGGATTCTCGACTCCAAATGGAAGCCTGTTAAACATTGTGCTCCAGGCAAAAAAGTGTGGGGGGGCTATGTGAGAAAGGGCCTCTTTTGACATGGTACCCTCCACCCTCTGCCAGGAAATGTATGTGGTTTCAAACTGCTAGTGCCCTGGGCTCCTGCTAAAAAGGTTCCCAGGGCCAGATCTCTTTCCCCAAAGCTGTAGTATGTTTGGCACTTCAGCCACCTTTGTCCCTAGTAAATGGTACCCCTGGTATCTAGGGCATGGTACTGAAGAGGGCCCCCAGAGCTGCAGCACCAATTGTGCCACTCTGAGAGGCCCCACCCCGCCTCATGCTGACTGCCGTTGCAAGTGCATGACAAGGTGTATCCACAAGTTGCAAACTCGACATGGTACTCACCAAGAGTGTCCTGTCCCCTAACACTGCATGCAATATAGGTAAGTCACCCCTCTGGCAGGCCTTACAGCCCTAAGGCAGGGTGCCCAATAACGCATGTGAGGGTATATGTGAGCGTCAGCAAATATGCCCCTACTGTGTCTTTGCTAAACGCTCAGACATAATAAGTGCCAGGAAAGCCATAACCAGGGAAGCCATAACCAATGCAAGCCATAACCAATGCATGTGCTGGACACAAGTTCCCCAGCTACATGATGGCCTCTCTGAACACTGGGTTATTTGGTATCAAACAACTCAGAATAATAAACCCACACTGATGCCAGTGTTGGATTTATTATATAATGTACACAAAGGGTACATTAGAGGTGCCCTCTGCAAAACCTAACAGCCCTGGAATGGTTGCAGACTGATCCTACCCAGCCTGCCACCTCTAGACATGATTCTTGACTACTGGGGTGAGAGCCGTTGGCTCTCAGGAACCAGAACACAAAGCCTTTCCTGGGTGAAGGTGTTACACCGTGTTCCCCAGACAGGGACCTTGCACCAGCGGTCAGCTTCAAAGTCTTTATTGCCTTTGAAATCTGACCCCGCCTCTGCTGCTAGCTCCTCTAGATAGGAGGAGTGGCCATCCAAAGCCTGCACCACCCCAAGGTGTGGCAGGCGAGGTGTCAGCCCCATTTAATTTTCCTCCATCATGGATGGCAGGATAATTTGCCAATCAGGGTTAAGGATGTGACTCCTTCCCATAGGAAGTAGTCACTTAGTGGGTGTAGCTACCCTGAGGTAGATGGCCCATTGGCCACTACCAGGTGCTCGCCCTAATGCCTCCTAAATGCAGTATTGAGTGGGTATCCCTAGACCAACAGATCAGATTTGATGGAAACAAAAAGACCAAGAGCAAAGAAGACTCGAGGTACAGGAACAGAAGTCCTGCTTCACACACAAAAAAGTTGCCAAACTCTGCCTGCTGCTCCAAGGACTCAACAATCACCACTCAGTCGTGGCCTGGAAACCTGAAGAACTCTACCAAATTCCAGAGCACATCCAGACTTCTGAAAATCACCAAGACCCTCCCTCAGAGTGAAGATATCACTCTCCTGCACCCTGCAAGGAAGGAACCAGTAGAGTCACATTCACTGACCAGCCGCTGACCAATGAACTGGACCCAGCAGCCCCACCAAAATCAACACAGCAGACCCAAAGAACAAAACTTACTAGTGTGCCAGGTTTGGTGTCACTGGGACTTCCAGGGGTTGAGATGTACCATTACCCTGGGTACTGGACCCCAAAATTGAACACCCATAAGCAAAGTCCACTCCGGACTCTCAAAAGGCCGGAAGCAAGCACCAGTTGAGGGCCTTTAGGATACCCAAGAACCACCCCCCAGAGTGGCCCTGCTGACCTGTAATCTACCCTCCAAGGGACCTGCTCCTGGCTCCAAGGTCTCCAAGATGTGTGAATCCTGGCAGACCTATCTGCCGGCAACTGGCCTCCCCTGACCCTGCATCAACTAAACCCTTGTGACTTCCACTGTCCAAGGGGACCCACCGGCCTTAACTTTAAGTCCATCTGTGCAGTGTGTTTCTAAGTGGTCCCTCTCTCCATTGTGCACCAGCTCCAAGACTTTCAGCTGCTGCTCCCACTTGAACGGGGAACTGTCCAAGCCTCTCCGGCTGGCCCACAGGACATTTCGACGACCTCGACCTAAAAACAGAAGGTGACACTTGTGAAAGCATTGCCTTATTTTACATGCATTTTTCAATATTTTCCCATTCATTCCTATGGTGCATAATTGCGCACAAAAAGAGAACATTTTCGAAACTTTGAAAAATCATAACTGAAAAGTACTTACTGTATATTGATGATCTTGGTCTTAAAAATGTTACAAAAATCTGAAGTATTTTTGTAAATGGGTCTCGAGTTATTCTTCTGATTGTGTGTCCACATTTTTTGATACATCTCCAGGATAAGCCTAACTGCTCACCCACACTACCACAAAAACAGAGCATTAGGTGGTCTGCTTTTTACCTCTGGATACCAAGGTGGGATTGCTTGGACTCCCCTGCACACGGCACGTCATGTTCTTATACTGTATAGAGAACCAGCCTCCTACTGGCTAACCATGTCAAAAGAGGTACTTTCTCACAGAGAGTCTGTTAGTGTCTGTGTAAGTGTGTCAGTCAGTGTGTGAATGTCCGTGTGGGTCTGTGAGTGGGTTTGGTAGTGTTGGAGTGGGTCTGTGAGAGGGTGTGTGAGTGTATGAATGTCCTGTGAGGGTGTTTGTAAGTGTCTGAGTGGGTGTGTGACTGGGTGTGGAAAAGCCTGTGTGAGTCTTTGAGTGGGCGTGGGAGTGTCTGAAAGGGTCTGTGAGGGGATGTGTGAGTGTCTGAAACCTACCGTGAGTGGGTATGTAAGTGTCTGTCTGGGTCTGTGAGTGGGTTTGTGAATGTCTGAATCTGGTCTGTGAGTGGGTGTGAGGGGTCTGTGTGGTTCTGTTAGTGGGTGTGTGAGTGAGTGTTTGAGTGGGTCTGTAAGTGGGTGTGTGAGTGTCTGAGTGGGGGGGTGAGTGGGTGTGTGATTGTCTGAGTGGGTCTGTGAGTGGGTGTTGAGTATCTGAGTAGGTCTCTGAGTGTCTGTGAGTGGGTGTTAGAGTGTCTGTGTGGGTCTGTGAGTGGGTGTCTGAGTATATGAGTGTGTCTGTGAATGTCTGTGTGGGTCTGTGTGTGGGTGTGTGAGTGTCTGAGTGGGTCTCCTACTGGGTGTTTGAGTGGCTTGTGGGTGAGTGGGTGTGTGTGTCTGAGTGGGTCTGTGAGTGTCTGTGTGCATTTGTGAGTGGGTGAGTGGGTGTGTGTGTCTGAGTGGGTCTGTGAGTGTCTGTGTGCATTTGTGAGTGGGTGAGTGAGTGTCTGAGAGGGTATGTGAGTGGGTGCGTGGGTGTCTGTGTGGGTGTGTGAGTGGTTTGTGAGTGTCTGAGTGGGTCTGTGAGTGTCTGAGTGGGTCTGTGAGTATCTGTGTGGATCTGTAAGTGGTTGTTTGAGTGCCTCTGTGGGTTTGTGAGTGTGTGTGTGGCTGAGTGGGTCTGTGTGGGTTTGTAAGTGGGTCTGTGAGTGTCTGAGTGGGTCTCTGAGTGGTTGTGTGAGTGTTTGTGTGAGTCCTTCAGTGGGTGCATGTATCTGAGTGGGTCTGAGTGGGTCTATAAGTGTCTATGTGGGTTTGTGAGTGGGTATATGAGTGTCTTTGTGGATCTGTGAGTGGGTTTGTGAATGTCTGAATCTGGTCTGTGAGTGGGTGTGAGGTGTCTGTGTGGGTCTGTTAGGGGGTGTGTGAGTGTTTGAGTGGGTCTGTGAGTGGGCGTTAGAGTGCCTGTGTGGGTCTGTGAGTGGGTGTTTGAGTGCCTGAGTGGGTCTGTGAGTGGGTGTCCGAGTATCTGAGTAGGTCTGTGAGTCTCTGTGTGGGTCTGTGAGTGGGTGTTAGAGTGTCTGTGTGGATCTGTGAGTGGGTGTGTGACTGGGTCTGTGAGTGGGTGTCTGAGTATCTGAGTGTGTCTGTGAATGCCTGTGTAGGTCTGTGCGTGGGTGTGTGAGTGTCTGAGTGGGTCTCCTAGTGGGTGTTTGAATGCCTTTGAGGGTCTGTGAGTGGGTGTGTGTGTCTGAGCGGGTCTGTGAGTTTCTGTGTGCGTTTGTGAGTGGGTGAGTGAATGTCTGAGAGGGTATGTGAGTGGGTGTGTGAGTGTCTGTGTGGGTGTGCGAGTGGGTGTGTGAGTGTCTGAGTTGGTCTGTGAGTATCTGAGTGGGTGTGTGAGTGTCTGTGTGGATCTGTGAGTGGTTGTTTGAGTGCCTCTGTGGGTTTGTGAGTGTGTGTGTGTCTGAGTGGGTCTGTGTGGGTTTGTGAGTGGGTCTGTGAGTGTCTGAGTGGGTCTGCGAGTGGGTGTGTGAGTGTTTGTGTGGGTCCTTCAGTGGGTGCATGTGTCTGAGTGGGTCTAAGTAGGTCTACCAGTGTCTATGTGGGTTTGTGAGAGGGTCTGTGAGTGTCTTTGTGGATCTGTGAGTGGGTGTGTGAGTATCTGTGTGGGTTGTGTGTGGGTGTATGAATGAGTGGGTCTGTAAGCTGGTCTGTGAGTGTTTGGGTGGGTCTGTAAGTGGGTGTGGGAGTGTCTGTATGGGTCTGTGAGTGGGTGTAGGAGTGTCTGAGTTGGTCTGTGAATGGGAGTGTGAGTGTCAGTGTGGGTCTGTGAGTGGCTGTGTTATTGTCTGAGTGGGTCTGTGAGTGGGTTTGTAAATGTCTGAGTAGGTCTGTGAGTGGGTGTGGGAGTGTCAGTGAGTGTCTGAGTGGGTGTGTGAGTGTCTGCTTGGGTCTGTGAGTTGGTGTTAGAATGTCTGTGTGTGTCTGTGATTGGGTGTGTGAGTGGACCTGTGAGTGGGTGTCTGAGTACTTGAGTGGGTTTGTGAGTGTCTGTGTGGGTCTGTGAGTGTGTGTGTGAGTGTCTGAGTGGGTCTCTTAGTGGGTGTTTGAGTGCCTCTGTGGGTGTGTGTCTGAGTGGGTGTGTGAGTGGGTCTGTGAATGTCTTTGTGGGTTTATGAATGGGTCTATGAGTGTCTGAGTGGGTCTGTGAGTGGATGTGTGAGTGTCTGTGTGGGTCTGTGAGTGGGTGTGTGATTATCCGAGTGGGCATGTGAGTGTCTGAGTGGGTCTGAGTGGGTGTGTGAGTGTCTGTATGGATCTGTGTGTAGGTGTGTGAGTGTCTGAGTAGGACTGTAAGTGGTTGTGTGAGTGCCTGAGTGGGTCTTTGAGTGGGCATGTGAGTGTCTGAGTGGGTCTATGAGTGGGTGTGGGAGTGTGTGAGTGGGTCTATGAGTGGTTGTGTGAGTGTCTAAGTAGATAATTGAGTGGATGTGTGTGTCTGTGTGGGTCTATGAGTGGGTGTGGGAGTGTCTGAGTGGATCTGTGAGTGGGTGCCTGAGTATCTGAGTGGGTCTGAGTGTCTGTGTGGGTCTGTGAGTGGCTGTGTGATTGTCTGAGTGGGTCTGTGGTGGGTTGTGAATGTCTGAGTAGGTCTGTGAGTGGGTGTGAGAGTGTCAGTGAGTGTCTGAGTGGGTGTGTGAGTGTCTGTGTGGGTATGTGAGTTGGTGTTAGAGTGTCTGTATGGGTCTTTGAGTGGGTGGACCTGTGAGTGGGTGTCTGAGTACTTGAGTGGGTCTTTGAGTGTCTGTGTGGGTCTGTGAGTGGATGTGTGAGTGTCTGAGTTGGTCCCTTAGTGGGTGTTTGAGTGCCTTTTTGGGTGTGTGAGTGGGTGTGTCTGAGTGGGTGTGTAAGTGGGTCTGTGAGTATCTTTGTTGGTTTGTGAGTGGGTGTGTGAGTGTCTGTATGGATCTGTGTGTAGGTGCGTGAGTGTCTGAGTAGGACTGTAAGTGGTTGTGTGAGTGTCTGAATGGGTTTGTGAGTGGACATGTGAGTGTCTGTGTGGGTCTATGAGTGGATGTGGGAGTGTGTTAGTGGGTCTGTGAGTGGTTGTGGGAGTGTCTAAGTAGGTAATTGAGTAGGTGTGTGTGTCTGTGTGGGTCTATGAGTGGGTGTGGGTGTGTCTGAGTGGATCTGTGAGTGGGTGTCTGAGTATCTGAGTGAGTCTGAGTGTCTGGGTGGGTCTGTGAGTTGGTGTGTGAGTGTCTGAGTGGGTCTCTTAGTGGGTGTTTGAGTGCCTTTGTGGGTCTGTATGTGTGTGTGTGTGTTTGTGAGTGGGTCTGTGAGTTTCTGTGTGGGTTTGTGAGTGGGTTTGTGGGTGTCTTTGTGGGTCTGTGAGTGTGTGTGTTTGTATCTGTGTGGGCTTGTGAGTGGGTGTATGAATAAGTGGGTCTGTAAATTGGTCTGTGAGTGTCTGAGTGGGTCTTTGAGTGGTGTGGGAGTGTCTGTGTCTGTGTCGGTGTGTGAGCTGGTGTGTGAGCATCTGAGTGGGTCTGTGAGTGGGTCTGTGAGTGTCTGTGTGGGTGTGTGAGTGCGTGTGTGAGAGTCTCAGTGGGTCTCTTAGTGGGTGTTTAAGTGCCTCTGTGGGTGTGTGTCTGAGTGGGTGTGTGAGTGGGTCTGTGAGTGTCTTTGTGGGTTTGTGAATGGGTCTATGAGTGTCTCAGTGGGTCTGTGAGTGGACGTGTGAGTGTCTGTGTGGGTCTGTGAGTGGGTGTGTGAGTATCCGAGTGGGCATCTGAGGGTCTGAGTGGGTCTGAGTGGGTGTGTGAGTGTCTGTATGGATCTGTGTGTAGGTGTGTGAGTGTCTGAGTAGGACTGTAAGTGGTTGTGTGAGTGTCTGAGTGGGTCTTTGAGTGGGCGTGTGAGTGTCTGAGTGGGTCTATGAGTGGGTGTGGGAGTGTGTGAGTGGGTGTGTGAGTGTCCGTATGGATCTGTGAGTGGGTGTATGAGTGTCTGAGTGGGTATGTGTGTGGATGAGTGAGTGAGTTGGTTTGTGAGTGGGTCTGTGATTTGGTGTGGGAGTGTTTGTGTGGATCGGTGAGTAGGTGTGTGATTGTCTGTGTGAGTCTGTGAGTGAGTGTGTATGTCTGAGTTGGTCCCTGAGTAGGTTTGTGAGCATTTGAGTAGGTCTGTGAGTCGGTGTTAGAGTGTCTGTGTGGGCCTGTGAGTGGGTTTGGGAGCTTCTGAGTGGGTCTGTGAGTGGTTGAGTGAGTGTCTGAGTGGGCCTGATAGTGGGTATGTGAGTGTCTGTGTGGAGCTGTGAATGGATGTGTGAGTGTCTGTGTGGGTGTGTGAGTGGGTGTGAGTGTCTGAATGTGTTTGTGTGAGTGGGTGTATGACTGTGTGGATTTGTGAGTGGGTGTGTGAGTATCTGAGTGGGTCTGTAAGTGAATTTGGGAGTATCTGCGTGGGTCTATGAGTAGGTGTGGAAGTGTGTGAGCTGGTTTGTGAGTTTGTGTTTTTCTTTAAATCACAGCTGGTTCCACATTCTTACACGTGGGGCCACGCTGACCGCCACAACATCCTCATCCTCGACATACCCCGCAGCAGCCACATCTCCGCACACCTGAGACACCTGCATTGGCTCCCAGTCAGCAAAAGGATCACCTTCCGACTTCTCACCCACGCACACAAAGCCCTCCACGACAAGGGACCGGAATACCTCAACAGACGCCTCAGCTTCTACGTCCCCACCCGCCTCCTCCGCTCCTCTGGCCTCGCACTCGCTCCTGTCCCTCGCATCCGCCGCTCCACGGCGGGTGGGAGATCTTTCTCCTTCCTGGCGGCCAAGACCTGGAACTCCCTCCCCACCAGCCTCAGGACCACCCAGGACCACTCCGCTTTCCGGAGACTCCTAAAGACCTGGCTGTTCGAGCAGCGATAACCCCCCCTTTTTACCCTAGCGCCTTGAGACCCGCACGGGTGAGTAGCGCGCTTTATAAATGTTAATGATTTGATTTGATTTGATTTGAATGGATCTGTGGATCCTCACACACAGAAAAAAACATTTTGCGCCAATGTCTTGCCCATCAGGGGTACGTTACACACCCCTTTATTGCTCCCAGGGGGTGAGGGTGCCTCTATCCTGGCCCCTCCTTGTACATTTAAATTAAATTTTTCCACATCAAGACTATGCCCTGATATCTAAAATGGCAGTCGCAACATCCAGCCAGTATGCAGCCAGTCAATCACAGCACTGCTGCTGGTGTGTGGTCCCTCGAATCCACCACAGTGGATAAGCGATGGATCCGCGTCCGTAGATATCTATATTTCTTTTTCCTTTAATAATCCAAAAACTACCGAACAGATTTGCATCAAGTCACAAAAAGAGATAATTCTGGACCAAGATCTAGCTTTCTGTCAAACTTGGTGTAATTCCATTTAGCAATTTGGGCTGTGATGATGTCTAAAATCTCTATGGGAAATAACTTTAGAAATGCACGTTCCCCCTCCACCCCCTTCCCCCACTTGACGAATCACCCAGAAAGTTTCCATGCACAACTAGACAGAGGAGGGGGAACGTGCATTTCTAAAGTTATTTCGGTAGTTTTTGGATTATTAAAGGAAAAAGAAATATAGATATCTAGGGACGCAGATCCATTGCTTATCCACTGTGGTGGATTCGAGGGACCACACACCAGCAGCAGTGCTGTGATTGACTGGCTGCATACTGGCTGGATGTTGCGACTGACATTTTAGATATCAGGGCACTTGACGAATCACCCAGAAAGTTTCCATGCACAACTAGACAGAGGAGGGCACTTTTTGGAAAATTTCATGAACATTTGTCAAACTGCACCAAAGTTATAAACAAACCAAGAAAAGGTTTTCCCATGGAAACTAGGTCCTAACTATAACTACCTAGAGGGGCCACCATCATAGGTGTTTAGAGGTATTGAAAAAGTCTTACTACTGAAGAGTAATTCTGTGTGCAGGTGACAGTTGATGACTTGCGCTCAGTATAGTAGGAAAGTGGAGTATTATGTGATATGGGAGTTAATCCTCACCATGTGATACTCTCACAATACCCCAGAGATGGCCCTTGATTTACTCTAGTTAATCCTTAGCTCAGGCCTGGCAGTGTGGCAAGGAACAGTCAAGCTTTACTTAGAGGAACATGTGTTAAGCACTTCATAGCACAAACATGGATGATAAGTAATTGGCATGACTCAAAAGAAATCCGAGACCAATTTATAAAACTAGAGCTTATTTTTATATACATTTAGACACCAAATTGAAAAACATAGGTTTAAAAGAACAGGAGAAATAGATTTTAGAAGCAATAGAAAAACACTGCAGAAATGGCAGTAAAATACTGTATTGAAGTCAATGGGAAAATATCATATGCTGAAGAAATGCACTTATAAGGACGAGTTGCATGGAATCCTTAGGGGGTTAAGCTAGTGCAGTCCCTAGGACCAGATCATGACATCAGGGGATGTCAAAACTCAGCTATGGGGTTGTTGCTGTCGTTGGTCTCAGGTGCTGGGCAGTGCTCTCCTCTTGCGAGTCAAGCGGTTGGTCACCTGGCTGGTGACCAAAAAGCCTTCGTAGTGGTAAGCATAGTGAGGTGATTTGAAGATGTCTGAAGGTCCAAAGGAGTGTGGTAGCGGCCTGTAACTTTATGGAAGGCTGGCCTACAACTCCACAATGCACTTCACTAACTGGATCCAGTCAGTCCCTCTGCGGGTTTGATGGCTGGCGATTCTTTAGTTCCAGAGCCTCCTTTTACCTGCAGTTTGCAGGGAACTGATGCCACCAGTTCAGAGGAGACTGAGGATACTTCTGGCTTCCACTGAAATCCCTCTGGTTGGCAATGATGAGTTTCAGCCAAGGATGAAGATAGATCACACAGTTCCCAGTCAGTTGCCTCACGGACAGAGTTTTCCTCCTTTGCTATGGAACATTGGAGAGTGTCCGGTTGTTGGTAATTCAGAGATTGTCAACACAAGAACAATACGCACTCTATTGGCGACTAGAATGCAAAAACCCAGCACTCTCAAAACAACATAATTTATGCATTGTGCTGATATGTTGTGGTTTAACCTTTTGCATTGCAGAGTTCAATCCTAAAAACTTATTTTTAATATGCTTACAAATACTGTTCCTTTGCAATGTATTGCTGCAGGTTTTCAGAGTGTGTTAGGGTGTGGCCCCTTTCCAAGGCCTTCCAGAGACTTTCCCTGCAACATGCCTGGGCGTGGTTGTGGGCTGGACCAAGACTCTATAAAAGAGAGCCAGCTTAACTCCCAGTGCTCACTATTCAGAGGTCCCAGTGCAGAGCAGCAGCTTCTTCCTGAGCTCCTGTCCTGGCGACCTATTGGATCTTCCAGGCTTCTGCCCTTCATCCTTCATTGGTGATCATTGTTCCAGGCGGTAAGACGGTGGTTGGACTGTTCCAACACCGTTATCGAGAATTTTCATATTCTTGGTTTAAATTCTTTAATGATTAACAGATTACTTGTGCGCTACCATTTCTTGACATTTATATGGTAGTTTACAAATCGGCAAGACGCGCGATTTGTTTCATAAAGGTTTGACTTTGTTATTCATTGCGCGCTACCATTTCTTGACATTGTATGGTGGCTTACGAATCGGCAAGACGCGCGATTCGTTTCATAATGATTTGACTTAGTTATTCATTGCACGCTGTTATTTCTTGACATTTGCATGGTGGCTTAAGAATCGGCAAGACTCGCGATTCGTTTTGTGGTGTTTTAACATTGTTGTCCATTGCGTGCTACTATTTCTTGGTATTTACATGATGTCTTACGAATCGCCAAGACGCGCGATTCGTTTCATGAGGATTTAACTTTGTTGTTCATTGAGCACTACCATTTCTTGACATTTACATGGTGGCTTAAGAATCGGCAAAAGACGCGCGATTCGTTTCATTGTACATTGATCTTGTTATTCATTGTGAGCTGTTATTTCTTGGCATTTACATTGTGGTTTACGAATCGGAAAGACGCGCGATTCGTTTAATGATGACTTGACTTTGATATTAATTGCGTGCTACCATTTCTTAGCATTTTACATGGTGACACTCGAATCGTCAAGACGCACGATTCTCTCTTCTGCACGGCGGTAAGCGGCTTTTACCGCCAATGTTGTAATGCCCCCCTAAGTCACTTTTTTGGGAGATTTTCTTCACCGGGACGAACCTTCAAGTCAGGCCGGCTCACGTTTGAGGCAAGCCGGCTAGAGTTGCCGCGGCGGGTCAGTCCCTCTATGGAGCTTTTTTCCGAAAGTTCTCCAAACTTCTCCAAACTTCTGGATCTTCTTCCAGATGTTCTTTTAAGGTTCTTTTGAGGTCCACAGTTCACCCCAAGGTTCCAGAAGCTCTGAGATGCTCCTTGAGGGTGCGGACTACAACTCCCAGAATGCACCTGGCGCAAACTCCTTTTTGGCCACTGGGCAGTGGACAGCTGGTTGGTTTCTTCAGGAGTTGGTGCAGGGGACTCTGGTTAGCAAGTTTTCACCTGTAGCAAACAGGGAGTCCCTCCTTGAACTGGTTGAAGCCAGGCAAAGTCCTTCTTATGGTGAAGCCCAAGTGTGCAGCTGGTGCAGTCCTCCAGAGTGCAGTGTCCAGGTGCAGGCGTCGAACAGGTCAGTCCTTCTTCTTCTGTAGTTCTTCCTTGTTGGAATCTGATAGGGATCTGGTAGGGAACTGAGGTGTGGGTGCAGGTCTGCCAGTTGTATCCTTGCTCCTGGGTGAAAAACAGGGAGGTCCTGGTTCTCCAATCAGGGGCAGGATCCTTCCATCTTTGATGGCCACTTCCTGGGAAGTGTGGCAAAAATCAATCCCAGGGAGCAATATTCCTCACAAATCCATCATGGCTGAAAGTGATTTTTGGAGGTTACATCTGGCTGAGCCCACCCACTGGTGTGGCTAAAAATCCTAAACACACCCCTCTCCTGGCCTCTCCTAATCTAATCAAGGGGGCACCTAATTGTCTGGGTTTGCAGGATGTGAGGGTGTTACTGGGTTGCTCCAAATGTCCTTTGAAGACTAGTTTGGCAGCCCACCCCCCTTCCTGCTTCCCAATTGTTGAGCCAGGCCACTTCACACATCATCAAGGCAGCCTGGCCAGGCTGTCAGAGGCTGGCCAATCAGAGTAAAGCAGCAAAAACACTGCAGGGCTGAAGTTGGCAACTTTTTAGGTAAAGTTTAAAACTCCTTACCTGAACAAGTTATATTATATCCAACAACTTGAAGGTGTGGGATTTATTATAACAATTAATTTGATACCATACTTGTGGTATCTGTTACTTAAGGGGACTTTTTAAAATTAAAATAAAGTTTCCCCATTCTAGCCTATGGAGGCCATTTACTGCAATGAGGGAAAAACAAATGTGGGTGTTTTACCTCACCAGGGCTTATAAAACTATGTTTATAATGTCCCTGCCTATAGTTACATGGCACCCAGCCCTAGGGGCACATAGGGCACACCTTAGGGATGATGTATATGTAAAGATAAGGTAGTTTAAGACTTTGGAACTACTTTTAATCCCAAAGTCGAATTTGCATGTAACTTTAATTTAAAAGTAGCCAGCAATGCAGGCCTGTCTTTAAAATGACACTGGGCACCTGGGTGCACTACCTATCCTGGGGTCCCTAAACCTATATACCCTGCCATATACTAGGGACTTATAGGTAGGTTGACTTAGCCAATTATAATTAGCCAAATTGCATACTGATTTTACACAGAGCATAGGCCCTGGGACTGGTTAGGAGTACCCAGGGCACCATCAGAGTCTGAAAAACACTAGCAAAAAGTGAAAAATGGGGGCAAAAAGTTAGGGGGCCTCTGCAATCAGCCCTGTTTTCTCACACACACACACGCATATATATATATATATATATATATATAATATATATATTATATATATATATATATATATATATATATATATATATATATATATATATATATATATATAATATATATATATATTATATATATATATATATATATATATATATATATATATATACATACATACATATACACACTTAGCCATAAGTAAAATATACATATACAGGACTAAAGAGTATGTATATATTTTAAGATAAAGTAGTTATTATACATATTGGCACAAAGAAATACACATTTCTATATATGTATATATATGTATATACATATAATCAAATAAAAAATGTTTACATGCACAGGGGTATGCAGTCCATTACTATTTGAGTATGGTGGTTATGTAGGAAAGAGCCAACTCTTGAGTAGTCTTCTGAAGATAAGATAGTTATCTGTGGTTCTTATATATGGGGGCAATGAATTCCATAGTGGGGCTGCTTGAAAATAGAAAGTTTACTACCTATTGTTTTTTTTCTTGTATGGTGTTTTTATGAGGCGGGTGCTAATCTTGGACTGAGGATTCTTTGTTGAATGTATTTGATGATTTTATTCCTGATGAAAAGTGGTCCTCTTCTATGTATTTCTTTGTGGGTGATACAAAACAGCTTGAAGGTGGATCTTCTGGCAACCCATTGCCAATAAAGGGCCCCCAGGGCAGGGGAGATGTGGGCTTGTGGCTTTACATGTAGGAGTAGTCTGGCAGCTGAGTTCTGAATGCGCTGTAGTTTTGTCATAGTAGATAGAGATGATCAATGGTAGAGGACATTGGCATAATCCAGTTTAGAAAGTACAAGAAATATAGTAGCCTGCACTTTGTGTGGAAATCTGAGGTGGGGAAAGATGCATTGCAGAGTTTTCATGGTGATGAAGCTTGATCTTGCTAATTTGTCCACTTGGGCATTCATTGTTAACTTGCAGTCCATGGTAATTCCAAGGTTTCTAACTTCCTTAGATGCTTTAGGAGGAGGCTTCAGATCATCAGGCACAGAGTGGGTTATAATTTCTCCAAACGCCATACGTGAGTATTTCTGTTTTGGATGCATTAAGGGGCAGATTTATGGAAAGTGGCGCTGCACCGAGTGCAGGGCCACTCTTTCTGCGCCCCCTTAGAAACCCCACCTACCGCCACCATGTGTACACTGTATTTAAAATACAGCGCACCATGGCGCAGGGTAGGGGGCAATAATGTCATTTTTTATGACACTATTGATGTACTCTGCAGGAGTAGCGTCAACATATTGGTGCTACTCCTGCAGAGTACATAGGGGCCCATGCGAAAGAATTGAAGCCCCCTTTTAACGCCTGCTCTTTATCAGGCGTTAAAAGTGCCATAATAAATGGTGCAAGGAAATCTCATAGATTTCCTTGCAGCATTTGACTGGCTCCCCTAACAGGGGAATGTTCACTCTGCATACATTATGGCTGGTGCAGGCATAATGTAGCTCAAAGGGTTACAGAGTGGCGCAGTGCATGCATTGCACCACTCTGTAAATACAGCGCGGGGATTTTGGCCTTGTTGTGCCATATTAACATCAAAATAAATTATGTTAATGTGGCGCCAAGGTAGCACTACAGGCCTATAAATATGCCCCTAAGTTTGAGATGACTTCATGTCTTCACTGATCAACGGCTCTGAGAAAACTGATCATTGCCTGTAAGGACATCATGTAGATGATGAAAAGTATGGGTGAGATGGTTGAGCCTCAAGGGACCCCTGCTTTTGTGAAGTAATTTTTGGACAAGAAAGGGGAAGTATGTAATTGCTATTAGAAGATTGTTGCTAATACAATCACAGACAGAATAACTCAGTTATGTGTCACACCTAAGAACGGTTACCCTTCAGAATTTATGGACTTCACATTTGTAACAACCATTAACCTTACTGGGTGGGGGAGGTGTCTCAAACAAACATGGGCATAGCAAGGAGTATCAAAGATACATGACACATGGGATGTATTTTATGGTTGTTAGGCAAATCTAGTTTTACAGTTACAAGACTGAAAACCTTGAAGATAGGAAATGGTCCAGTTGCAGTTTATGTGGACCTTTAATTCACAAATGTCTTGCAGCTAATCATATAAGGTCTCTTTGTGATGAGGTTGTGAGGAGCAACGTTTGTCTGCTTGTAGTTTTAAATTTCTTTTTAGTCTGATGAGTTTGGTAAGAAAATGCATCTTTTGGTGTAAGAAGCCCATTTTATGGACAAATGCTGTTAGTTTCTGGACTCTGTATACCTGGATCCTCCTAACCAGGTCCCAGTGCATCTGCTCTGACCCCTAAACACTTGTTGAATTAGTTAAAAGTCCTAAGTGGCAACTTACCTATATGTCACCAGTAATCATATCCAGTGTCCCAGGAGTCTGTAAGCTAAATGTAACAAGTGTACTGCAGCACATATTGTGCCAACACAAAAGTGAGAAGGTGAAACATGTTGTCACGTAAGTTCTCATTATCCTAATAAGGCTACTGGATTCAGGCGGCAGAATCACAAGATCTGTGACACCTTTTGGCCTAATCCAGGTTTTACGGCTAACTAGCAGCGACTCATCTCCACCCAATTACAGGGATAGTTGTGGCAACTGGGCGCATGGCAAGAAAGACTCCTCAGGGGAATCATGGTCAATCAGATCTCGTCCCTTTCTCTCAATTACACTAGTTTCACACAGGCAAGGATAAACAGGCAGGATATATTTCAGTTAGAGTTTATTGAAGTAACTTTATCTTAAATAAAGTGGCATGTATTGCACTAACTAGGATGATAGAACACAATAAAAGCAAGAGTGTGACATGGAGAGTGAAACACAAAAACAATCCCCCCATACTGTCACTAGAACTGATATCTAGTTCTCCTACCTACGCTATTGTCAAGCACAGCATAATAAGCGTAATCCACCCTTCAGGTTTCCCCCTGGGAAAACATCATCCCTCAAACCCGAGTATGGAAGCCTGTAGTTTAGAAAGACACCATCTCTATGTAGGCCAGGGGTTCGACAGTCTAAGCAAGCAGCTGTAGCCAGGCGATCAGCAATCAGCATGCAGTTGTGGTCATCTGGCTGGAATCTCGCTCTAACGTGTATGGGATAAAGGAGTGTTTTTATAATAGAATAGTTGACATTCTAAGAAATGGTCCCCACGTACGAGTGTGTGTGTTTCTGTGAATGTTGGAGACAGAAAGCACAAAGTGAAATGAATGTCCTACTGAACGTAATGCTTTCCTAAGTGAAACAACAATTAGATAAAAGGAAATAAAACAATACTGCAAATGTGGCTATTGCTAGAAAAATAAAGCACTGCTGAATAAAATGTAACTGGACTAAAGTGCACAACGGTAGGCCTAGTTTTCTAAAATAACATCTAAAATAGCTATACAACAATTTCTTCAGGCCTGCCACTGCAGCCTCAGTGTGCAGTTTTAAAACCGAAAAATAGACCTGGCAAAATAAGCATTCAGACCACAGTGATATACCAGTAGGTTATAAAGCAGAGACAAGACCTTGGAGTAAGTGTGACTACGGGCTTGCCTTGCTACCAGAGAATCTATGGAGCAACATCCTTGATTTCTATATGCACAAAAGTACACACCACCATATATGTGTAATAGCTAGTTAAGTGTTCAGAATGTGTGAAGTCACAACACCCTGCAATCATTATGCTGTTCTATAATAGTAGTGGAATCAGGGCGTTAGATTCTTGGTCCTAAAGATAGCTACAGGTAAGAGTGGCATGAAACATGTAGACCTGGTGGAAGGAAGGGTCATTGAAATCAAGTATACCTTCTACTTTTCTTCCCTTTTTAATCATGCTGTTTGGAGGATGGAATAAAACATAGCTTTCCTATGAGTTAGGTATTTTAACTTACCTTTAAACCAACCCCCCCAAAATCTATTTAACCATCATTTGATATTTACCATTCAGTGCTCTCATGTCTCCCACTGGTAGCAGCATGCCCCATTCCATAGCAGAACGGGAGGATCCCCATGATGAAACATGCCACTAAGGGGTAACCCTGGTGAGTGAGGGTTATACAAGAAAAGACTTGTGCACTTCCCACCAGTAGAAAGATTAGCAATAAGCATGGGCTAGGGCTCTCCTTTTTCAAAATAAACATTTTACTAGGCCTAAGCTTTTCCGTTTTAATACAAATAAGTCACCCTTAGGGTAGCCCCTAAATGTCCACTGGGCAAAGTGTATTGTATTTTAAAAGTAGGACATATCCACTTAAGTTGTACAAGTCCTGGCAGTGAAACATCTCCAAAGTCAGATTTCACTGTAATAAGGCTTGTCCTCCACAGAAAGGTATGGGGGTACTTGAACAAACCTTATAATGCATAACTTCAGTTTAGGAATAGTTAGAACCATGACCCAAGGACTCAAAATAATAGAAATTTAGAATCAGATCTGATGACCAATCTGGATTTTAAATTACATTTTCTTAAATACCTCTGTAAGAAAGTTGACATTTTTCTGACTGAAGCCTATAGGAGTCTTTTCAGAGATAATCCCCAACTCTAAACTAGCTGCCAGCTAAAAGGTTTTAATGGTTCCAATGAAAAGGCAACAAAAGAGCCTTGACTGGGAGGAGGTGTGATCTTCTGACAGGATGGCCTGGGAGTTGTGCCCACCAATTGCACAAGCTTTAAGGGGGTATCTCCTATCACAGCAGCTGGCACCATAGACATGCCACTCTTCGGATCCAGCTTGCACCCTGACTGGTAGATGACCTTGTCGATGAGGACTTTTCTCAAGAGAAACAACTAAGTCAGAAAGTAAACTTTCCACTGAACAAACCTGAATGCTGTATCTTACCCCCGCTCCATCGCGGTTGGCCTTAACTTCTGACATTGACCCGGATCAGATACCCTTTTTTGGTGCTCTGTGCTTTTTGGCATTAGAAACACCTACACTTCTAAAAAAAATAATCTTCGGTTCCTCAGATTTTGTTTTTGTGCCTATTTGTTTATTAAAATGTTCTCCATTTTTATAAATTAGATTAGGATTTATATTCGGTTATGCATTTTACTTTTTATCTGTTTTGGTATTGATAAGTGTTTAACACCTTTCTCCTATGTTAAGCCTGTCTGTTCTGTGCTGCATCAACCAAGATGTGAGCTCAGGTTTAAATTATTGAGATCTAACTGGAACTAGAAAGAAATAGTGCCATTGTTAGTTCAAGAGTGATACCATCCACTTCTACTAATAATTCACTTTCTCGTATTGGTGTTCAGCGGTGGGATCCAGAACTTTTGCTTAGTAGTACCACTTGGCTACTGAGTTAAAAAAGTAAAAAATCCCTAAATTCACTGAATCTAAATGTTGTTTTTGATTTTTGACAACGGTGAGTACAGCCGCCTAGCACACAAGGGAGGGAGGGAGGAAAATGAGAGTGATACAGACATGCACAACACATACCAGACACACACACACCATACACACAACCAGCTGCAGACGTAAACCAATGGCACACGACACATGGCAGAATAACACAAGGACCAGAGCATGGATGTTCAGAAAATGTATTAGCATAGCAAAACCCACCACATGACCCAAGTATATACAAATGTTCACAAAGGGCCAATGCCCAGTCCAAAGTCATAATGGCACACAAGGCCACAGTCCAAGGCCCAACTTGTATCCTGACACCTCAGGAGGATGGTGGGGCACCTTAGCCGAATAAGGGAACTTCCCCACTGGCTCTGGAGGGGGCTCCATGCCCATGTCCCATTGCTGGGGAGTGCAAGGTCACAGTCTCTGAGCTGGGGAACATGCCCACTGGTTTTGGAGGGGGCTCCATGCCCATTTCTCTGTGCTGGGGAGTGCAAGGTCACGGTCTCTGAGCTGGGGAACATGCCCACTGGTTCTGGAGGGGTCCCCATGCCCATTTCTCTGTGCTGGGGAGTGCAAGATCACAGTCTCTGAGCTGGGGAACATGCCCACTGGTTCTGGAGGGGCTCCATGTCCCATTGCTGAGGAGTGCAAGGTCACAATCTCTGAGCAGGGGGACACACCCACTGGTTCTTGAGGGGGCTCCATGCCCATTTCTCTGTGCTGGGAAGTGCAAGGTCACAGTCTCTGAGCTGAGGAACATGCCCACTGGTTCTGGAGGGGGCCCCTTGTGCAGCAGTCCCTAGAGTGTGGCCTACATGTCCTCCGCTGGTAGTGATAGCTGCACTGCCTCAGCTGGTGGTGAGGGCAACTCTGTGGCAACAGGTGATGGTGCCTCCTGGCCTGCCTCTGCTGGCGGTGAGGGCTCCGTGACCACAGTGTTTTCACCCTCCCAGCCTCTGATGGAGTTGAGGGCTTCATTCCCTCCATGGCAGGAGGTGCAGGCACCTTCCTCTTCCTGGCTGTAGGTGTTGTGGGCTCCTTCCCCTTCCTGGTTGTAGGTGTTGTGGGCTCCTTCCCCTTCCTGGCTGTAGGTGTTGTGGGCTCCTTCCCCTTCCTGGCTGTAGGTGTTGTGGGCCGCTTCCCCTTTCCGGCTGTTGGAGTGGAATCCTTCACAGTCCTGCCTCCACGACTGGGAGGTGCATCCACTGTCCCCGGGGACTGTTTGGCTGAGGTGCTGGGCTGGCTGGTTGGCACCCTGGTTCTATGTGCAGGACGGGGGGAGGAGGAGGGAAGAGGTCAAGTTGGGCAAGGAAAAGCTTCTTAGAGATGGTGGGGCAGGAGAAAGGATGGGAGTGGAGGTTGAGGGAGTGGTTGTTGGAGGTGTACGTCTGCTGGACTTAGGTGCAGGTGCATTGGCAGTGTGTGTGTATGAGGTGGATGGCTGTTGGGTGTCTGAGTGTTTGCGTTTGTGTCCTTTAAGAGGGGGGATAGACATGGTGGGAGAGGACATAGGGGAGAAGTGGATGGATGTTGTGGAGGTGTCTGCTAGTGAGGTGTGTGTGCTGCTTGGTGTGGTGATGCTGGTGGTGGATGTTGATGTAGTGCATGCAGGTGTGAGCGTGGACGTGACTACGAGGGAGGTGGAGGAAGAAGAGGAGGGGAGACAGTGGAGGCAGTGGATGTTGTCATGTCTGCAGCTGTATGGTGTTTGCGTGAGTGCTTATGGGATGAAGTGTGGTGCTTGTGTTTGCCTGTGCCACTCTTGAGTGTTGTCCTGTGGGCATACTCGCCTGTATGTGTGCCTGGGATGGGTTGGGGTTGAGAAGGATGGGACTGGGAAGTGGTAGTTGGAGGGGGAATGGTAGAAACAGGAACAATGACTTCCATCAGAGAGGAGGCCACAGCCTGAATCAATCTCTGTTGGGCCGCAAATGCACTGTGAATGCCCTCCAGGAATGTATTGCATTGCTGCATCTGAGATGCCAGCCCCTGGATGGCATTCACAAAGGGTGATTTGCCCTACAGTGATGGATCTCAGGAGGTCAATAGCCTCCTCACTCAGGGCAGCAGGGCTCACTAGGGCAGGGCCTGGGGCACCTAGGGCGAAGGAGATGCCCACCATCCTGGGTGAGCGGGCCCGGGCAACTCGCTGAGGGGCTACTGGAATGGCGGTGCTGGTACGGGGGTGGCAGCTGTACCTGCAGCTGGGGTGGGCGCAGAGGTGTCCGCCACCACCAGGGAGCTTCCATCGAAGGAGGTATCTGAGTCTGTGTTGTCTCCTCCAGTTTCTGCTGTGGTGCTCCCCTCGCCCTCCATCCCACTGGTTCCCTCGGCGTCGGTAGACTCTGGTTCCTGGGTCCTGTGGGATACAGCTCCCTCTGTCTCCGGTGCCCCTGCTCCTCGCCCGATGATGCTAACGCATACAAGGACAGTATGACAAAACAAGAAAGGGGGGAGACGAAGGATACACTGGGTCAATGACTGCACCAACACCACTGTTGGCATGCACATCACCGTCACACACAGGGAACAGGCTTAAGCACTATGCATTGCACTACCAGTGATATGGCTAATCACTAAGGCAAGATGAGGACCACACACTGCCAACTGCAGCACTCCTGGGACCCATGATGCCCTGGCTGAAATGGACTGCTAACAAGCTAGGTTACTTGTATTTGCCATACACCCATTGCCCTTCAGTTGACCCATGCTGCAATGTCTGGCCCGGCCTTAGGGGCACCCACTAACACACATTCACCACCCGGATACCACCCCACCAGCCAAAATATGTATTGATACCCACTGTACTCACCCCCTTGTGGCTGCTGTGATTCCCTCAAGCGCCCATCGAGTTCAGGGTAGGCCACCGCCAGTATGCATGCCATCAGGGTGGTCAGGGTCCGACGAGCACCCCTTCCTCATTGGGAGGCCATCCCCAGCTGGGCCTCTGTGGTCTTCTGCACCCAGCGTCTCAGGTCCTCCCACTGTTTCCGACAGTGGGTGCTCCATCTGCCATAGACCCCCAGTGTCCGCACGTCTTTGGTGATGGCATGCCATATACCCGTCTTTGGATGGGCGCTGACCTGCAGAGGCAATACAGACAGGAGAACACCATTAGACACACAAATGGCCCAACATACCTGTTTCCATCGCCATTGACACACACATAGCCCAGCCCACACCATGTACACCGCCACTAGACATTCCCCCACCCCATTACACGATGCTTGCACACACACCTCCATGCATCCTCCCCACATGCATAGTGCACAAAATGTACTCACCTGTTGGTCTGGAGGCCCATACAGCTGTTCGTATTGAGGTAGGCCCCCATCCACCAGTCGCTCCAACTCCTCCAAAGTGAAGGCTGGGGCCCTTTGCCCGGTCACACAGGCCATGGTCGGTTTCAGACACAGGTCACAGCAGCACACACAGTGTAGGTGTTCTCTTGTTGAAGGTCAGGAAACAAGTGAGGATTTAGATAGAAAATGGCGGTCACGTCTGTGGCGGTGTACACCATCACCGCCGGCGTAGATCCCCATTAGCCACTGTACTCCAAAGGGCCCATATCATCCAATGAAAAATTGCACGGCAGTGCAAGACCGCCTTCCGCCACGTCGCCCAACGTCGGCAGAATTACCTCACTTCCACCTGTCACTCCATACAGGAGAGGCGGTCGCCATTTCAGGGGGTTAGGGAAACAGGCCTATCGACAATTACTGCGTCAGAGATTAGATTGGCATATACTTCGCCATTTACACTGTCCCAATACATAAGTGCACCATGTGGACAGCAGTTGTGGTTTTGTTGTTCCAATTGTGGCAGCCTACTCACTCTTGTGTCCCTTAGATACCTACCGCTGCGGATGAATAGGAGCTGGAGACATACCCCTGTGTACAGACCTCTGGTGGACTTGGCTACACTGGAGGACAGGCATATAATACTCACCTATAGACTGGACAGGGCCACAATCACAGAGCTGTGTGCCCAGTTGTAGCCTGACCTGATATCAGCTATCCGTCATCCCACAGGGATCCGCCCTCTTGTGCAAGTTCTATCAGTGCTCCATTTCCTGGCAACTGGCTCTTTCCAAGTGACAGTGGGCTTGGCAGCAGGAATGTCACAGCCAATGTTTTCAATTGGGCTGGCAAGAGTTTTGTCTGCCCTGGTAAGACACATGTGCAGCTACACAGCTTTCCCCCAGGTGGAAGATTTGGCCACTGTGAAGGCAGGATTCTATGCAATGGGACATATCCCCAATATTGTTGGTGCGATTGATGGGTCACATATAGCTTTTGTCCCCCCCTATCAGAATGAATAGGTGTTCAGGAATCGTAAGAGTTTCCACTCAATGACTGTGCAGATGATGTGCCTAGCGGACCAGTACATCTCCAACGTCAGTGCTAAATATCCTGGGTCGGTGCATGATGCTATTGTCCTGATGAATAGCAGCATCCCAATTGGATGGCCCAACTACAGAGGCACAGGGTGTGGCTAATAGATGAGCCTTGGTCACCACCCAGTGTATGTCCGTGTATGCCTCTGGTGTCAAACCCATAGGATTGTGTGTGGCTAAATGTTGTCCCTCAATACTTGCAGGTGTCTCTGGCTACCCAAACCTTCTGTGGCTGCTAACCCTTGTGAGGAATTCCAGGACAAGGGCTGAAGAACGTTATAATGAGGCACATGGGTGAACCAGACAGATCATTGAGAGGACCTTCGGCCTCCTGAAGGCCAGGTTCAGGTGCCTCCATCTGACAGGTGGATCCCTGTGCTACTCACCCAAGAAGGTCTGCCAGATAGTAGTGGCATGCTGCTGCATGTTGCACAATCTGGCCCTCAAACGGCATGTACCTTTTCTGCAGGAGGAGGAGACTATAGATGCCCCTAAGGCAGCAGTAGACCCTGCTGACAGTGAGGATGAAGAGGCTGATGATGAGGACGAGGACAATAGAACATCAGTTATCCATCAGTACTTCCAATGACACACAGGTGAGACAGTGCAGATTTACATTTCTTTGACTATTGGTGTATTCTGTGTGGCTGTGGCATGATGGCATTCACTTCCTTTTACCTCTATATACTGTCACCTATGGTGCGTCATTTTGCAGATGTTGGTGATATAACAACTGTGTACTGATGTGCTGACTACAGCCAGCTCCAGGTCATTATTTCTATGCTTGAACAGTGTACAGTACATTTGCAATGGATGAAACTGTTTCCATGAATACACGTTTTCAACATATGACATACAAGTAATGGGGTTGTGTCCAAGGATGTTTATTTTAGTGCTAAGAAAGTGAGGGGAAGTGCAATGGAATGGGGTGATGATGGAGGAAAGTCCAGGGTATTGTTCCAGTCTGTCTGTAGCACAGGTGCAGTGTCCAAGAGGCCATAGGAAGGAGAGCAATGGCAGTTCAAAGTGGACCAGGTGACAGGGTGGGACAGAAGGGGGACAATCAGGAGAGGCTGATTTCCTGGCGGTGGTCTTGGCAAGTGTCTCTGGCTTCTGTCTGGGTTGCAGGGAATGTTTGCAGAGTGGTTCAACTTCTGCAGGGAGAGGGATGCTGGTGGCCTGTGGGTCCTGTGGCGGGGCCTCCTGCCCACTAGCAGCAGCAGAAGTGGAGTGCTGGATGATGGTCTAGCTAGTGTGAGGGGCCTGCTGGTGTGCTGATGCCTCCCTCATGATGTTGGACATGTCTGCCAGCATCCCTGCTATGGAGATCAAGGTGGTTTTGATGGCCTGCAAATCCTTCCTGATCCCCTGATACTGTCCTTCCTGCAGCCACCTGTTGTTCTGCACGTTGTCTAGGATCTGGCCAATCGTGTCCTGAGAATCTTGGTAAGCTCCCAGGATCCCAGAGAGTGCCTCCTGGAGAGTCAGTTCCCTAGTCCTGTCCTCCCCTGGCACATAGCAGTCCTCCCAGTGTCCCTTATGGCCTGTGCCTCTGTCCTCTGAAAGGTGTGCCCACTGCCACTGACCCCAGGTCCCTGATTGTCTTGGGGGTGAGGTGTGGCCTAGGGTCCCTGTACAGGTGGGCACACTGCTGATTGACATGTCCTGGAGACAGAGGTGTGGGGACGCTGGGTGGGTGCTGTGCTGTTGGGTCCTGATGGGGGAGGCTCTGTGGTGGTCTGTGAGTGGGCTTGGGTGACCGGCTGTGCAGTGGTCCATGATGGGCCAGGTTGGTCATCCAGATTCAGAAGTCCAGAGTTACTGTCATCACTGGGGGCATCTTCTGTTGGGGGACTGGACAGTCGTGGCACCCCCTCTCCACTGACATCGGCTGGGGTACCTGTGGGGATGTAAGTCATGTATTATGCATCATGTGTATGACATATTTTACATCCCTGGCTTCCCCTCTATGGTTGCTGTTGCCCTTCCATATTTTGTTTGTGTATGGTGACGTGTTATGGGATTGTTAGCTTCCCTATGCTGTGCATGCTTTGATGATGGGTATAGCATGCAGGGGTTGGCATTGTGGTTAGTCATATGTGTATGGGCAGTGTGTGGGATGGAGTGGAGTGATGGGAGTGAGGGTGAGGGTGTGAGATGGCATGCAGGTATGAGGGTGATAAGTAGTAAATATTGACTTACCAGTGTCCAGTCCTCCGGCTACTCCAGCGAGTCCCTGAGGATGCAATATTGCCAATACTTGCTCCTCCCATTCTGTGGGCTGTGGGGGAGGAGGTGGGGTCCACCACCAGTCCTCTGTTTGGCGAGCTGGTACCTTGCTGCTATGGAATATACCTTTCCCCGTAGGTCGTTCCACCTCTTCCTGATGTTGTCCCTTGTTCACAGCGTTCACCCTGTCCACGATTCTCTGCCATAGCTCCATCTTCCGGGCAATGGAAATCTGCTGTACCTGTGCTCCAAAGAGCTATGGTTCTACCCTGACAATTTCCTCCACCATGCCCCTTACACCTCCTCAGTGAAACAGGGGTTCCTTTGGGGTGCCATGGGTGTTGAATGTTGTGTGTTGGTGAGAGTGTGTTGAGTAATGTGGTGGGGTGTGTGATGTGGGGTGCGTGAGGGATGTATCGGTGTAAGTAGTGTGTGTGTAGTTGTCTCTGTGATGTCGGTGGCTAACTCTTGAAGTGTTTTGGTGTTCGTAAAGAGTTGTGGGTAATGTGGGTGTGTGTTTTATAGTGCTGTGGGTGTGTGTATGAATGTCAGGTGTGTGTTTTTTGTATTGGCCAATGTAGTGTTGTTTTGTCTGTGGGTGTCTATTCTGAGCGCAGCGGTACGTACTGCCAATGGTATACCGCCGTTGAATGTCCGCTGTGGTGATTTGTGGGTCATAATGTGATGGGTGTTGTTTTGTTGGTGTAACGGTATGGGTGTTGGTACCGCTACTTTAGCACTGACCTTTAGGCTGGCAGGTTTGTGTGTGTGGCAGTATTTGTAGGAGGCTGGCCTGGCTTATAGTGGGTACCTTGTGGTACTTACACCTTGTGCCAGGTCCAGTTATCCCTTATTAGTAGATTAGAGGTGTTCTAGCAGCTTAGGCTGATAGAGGTAGCTATAGCAGAGCAGCTTAGGCTGAACTAGGAGACATGCAAAGCTCCTACTATACCACTTATATCATATAGCACAATATCATAAGAAAACACAATACTCAGAGTTACTAAAAATAAAGGTACTTTATTTTAGTGACAATATGCCAAAAGTATCTCAGAGGTTATACTCCCTTAGGGGGTAAGTAATATACACAAAATATACACACACAAACCAAATCAGGTAAGTAAACAGTTAGAAAAGTAGGTCAAACACTGTAGAACACAATAGAATGCAATAGGGAGAAATAGGCCTAGGGGCAACACAAACCATATACTCCATGCGAACCACGAATGGACCACAGGCCTAGTGTAGTGTGTAGAGGGTCGCTGGGGGTGTACGAAAACACTAAGGGTGTCCAAGGTACCCCACCCCAAGACCCTGAAAAGTAGGAGTAAAGTTACCCTACTACCCCAGAAAGACAGTAAAGTCGAGATAGGGGATTCTGCAAGGACAACAACTGACTGCAAAACACTGAAGATGGATTCCTGGACCTGAGGACCTGTAAAGGAAGGGGACCAAGTCCAAGAGTCACGCAGTGTCCAGGGGGGGCAGGAGCCTACTAAACCCCGGATGTAGGTGCAAAAGGGCTGCCTCTGGGTGAAAGAAGCCAAAGATTCTGCAACAACGGAAGGTGCTAGGAACTTCTCCTTTGGTCAGAAGATGTCCCACGGTATACTGGAGGATGCAGAGATGTTTCCACGCAGAAAGACCGCAAATAAGCCTTGCTAGCTGCAAGAGTCCCGGTTGAGGATTTTGGGTGCTGCATGGCCCAGGAAGGACCAGGAGGTCGCCCCTTGGAGGAGGAGATGGAGGGGGCGCTCAGCAACACAGAGAGCCCATGCAGAAGCAGGCAGCGCCCGCAGAAGCACCTAAACAGGCACTTAGAAGATCTGAGGACGACGGTCAACTCAGAGCCACAAAGGAGGGTCCCACAACTTCGGAGTCCAACTCAGCGAGATGAACAATGCAGGACAGAGTGCTAGGGATCTGGGCTAGGCTGTGCACAAAGGAAGTCTTGCAAAAGTGCACAGAAGCCCGAGGAGCTGTCTAGCGTGGGGAGGCAAGGACTTACCTCCACCAAATTTGGACAGAAGGGCCACTGGACTGTCAAAGACACTTGGACGCAGCTCCTGTGTTCCAGGGACCACCCTCGTCAGGATGAGAGGGGACCCAGAGGACTGGTGATGCAGATGTTTGGTGCCTGCGTTAGCAGGGGGAAGATTCCGTCAACCCACGGGAGATTTCTTCTTGGCTTCCAGTGCAGGGTGAAGGCAGACTGCCCTCAGAGCATGCACCACCAGGAAACAGACGAGAAAGCCGGCAGGATGAGGCGCTACAATGTTGCTGGTAGCCTTCTTGCTACTTTGTTGCAGTTATGAAGCCGTCCTGGAGCAGTCAGCGGTCAATCCTTGGCAGAAGTCGAAGAGGGAAGTGCAGAGGAACTCTGGTGAGCTCTTGCATTCATTATCTGGTGAGATACCCACAGGAGAGACCCTAAATAGCCCACAGAGGAGGTTTGGCTACAGAGAAAGGTAAGCACCTATCAGGAGGGGTCTCTGACGTCACATGCTGGCACTGGCCACTCAGAGCTGTCCATTGTGCCCTCACAACTCTGCACCCAAGATGGCAGATGTCTGAGTCACACTGGAGGAGCTCTGGGCACCTCCCCTGGGAGGTGCTGGTCAGGGGAGTGGTCACTCCCCTTTCCTTTGTCCAGTTTCGCGCCAGAGTAGGGCTGGGGGGATCCCTGAACCGGTGTAGACTGGCTTATGCAAGGAGGGCACCATCTGTGCCCTTCAAAGCATTTCGAGAGGCCAGGAGAGGCTACTCCTCCCAGGTCCTTCACACCTATTTCCAAAGGGAGAGGGTGTAACACCCTCTCTCAGAGGAAATCCTTTGTTCTGCCTTCCTGGGACCAGGCTGCCCAGGCCCCATGGGGGCAGAAACCTGTCTGAGGGGTTGGCAGCAGCGGTACCTGCAGTGGAGACCACGGAAAACTAGTTTGGCAGTACCCGGGCTCTATGCTGGAGATCCGGGGATGCATGGAATTGTCTCCCCAATACCACAATGGTATTGGGGTGACAATTCCATGATCCTAGACATGTTACATGGCCATGTTCTGAGTTACCATTGTGACACTACATATAGGTATTAACCGATATGTAGTGCACGCGTGTAATGGTGTCCCCGCACTCACAAAGTCCGGGGAATTTGCCCTGAACAATGTGGGGGCACCTTGGCTAGTGCCAGGGTGCCCACACACTAAGTAACTTTGCACCTAACCTTCACTATGTGAGGGTTGGACAAATAGGTGACTTATAAGTTACTTAAGGGCAGTGTAAAATGGCTGTGAAATAACGTGGACGTTATTTCACTCAGGCTGCAGTGGCAGTCCTGTGTAAGAATTGTCTGAGCTCCCTATGGGTGGCAAAAGAAATGCTGCAGCCCATAGGGATCTCCTGGAACCCCAATAACCCGGGAACCTAGGTACCATATACAGGGAAACTATAAGGGTGTTCCAGTGTGCCAATCAGAATTGGTAAAATTAGTCACTAGCCTGTAGTGACAAATTTAAAAAGCAGAGAGAGCATAAACACTGAGGTTCTGGTTAGCAGAGCCTCAGTGATACAGTTAGGCACCACACGGGGAACATATACAGGGCATACCTTATGAGCACTGGGGTCCTGACTAGCAGGATCCCAGTGACACATAGGCAAAAACAAACATACATATAGTAAAAATGGGGGTAACATGCCAGGCAAGGTGGTACTTTCCTACAGTATTCTGTCGGATTGGTGTGTGTGTGTCATAATATGGAGAATGGATATCTGCGGTGGTATGTTGGCAGCTGTCAGCGTGGCAGTAAGCAGCATTTACCGCCAATGTCATAATGAGGGCCTAAGTCTTTAACTAAGTCATTTTTTTTCTAACTTATTTCTGTTTCGATTTTTGCGCCTTTTTCAAAATGTGTAAGGGACTATGGAGTTGGATCTAGCTATCTTGTCCACCCTCAATGTGTCAGAGCTGAAGGCTGTAAGCACATAGAGGGAACTGATAGTGGGCTATCAGGGAAAGAAGGCAGGTTTTGCATAGCCCTCAGGGCCTTGGAAGAACCTCGCTTAGCCATGATCATGAATGAGCAAGAGCCAGCTCCAGAACTACAACAGGTAAAAGAATATGGATACTACAGGTCTAAAACAAATTCCACTTTGTGCCAACCAGCGTTAGCAGTCAGGATGGTTCTTCCAGCATAAGTCTCTCTGAGCTGGTCTTCGACCAACTAGAGAACAGTAAAAGGCAGTCAGAGAGGAAGCTACAAGCTAAGCTAGAAGCCATATCTTTAGAGGAAAAGAAGATGGCATTGGAAAAAAAGAAACTGGCCTTAGAGGTGAAGGACCGACTGGGCTTGAAGTGTTAATGGTAGCAGCAATTAAGAGGAATTTACAGAGAAGTCACACAGTCCTTGGCTGCGTACCGGCATTGTGTCTAGCTTTGTGGTGAGAGATGACACAGATAAATGGTTTGCCTATTTTGAGAGGGCTTGTAGAATGTGCAAGGTGGGTCAAAAATGTTTAAATATTCTACTGTGGGGGTTTGTGCCTGTAGTAGGAAGGGATAGGCTCCTGATTCTAGAGGAGGGAGTAGCTGAATCCTATCTACACACCAAAGAAGCTTTAGTGGAAAAGGTTGGGCTCACACCCGATCAGTATCACAAAATGTTCAGAGACACCTCCAAAGATGCACAACAGACCTGGGTAGGTTTTATGGATATCTCAGTCAAGGTGCTAGAAAGCTGATTAAATGGTAATGACATAAGAACTTTTGACGGGCTGTATAATTTGATTGTCTATAAGCACATTTTGAGTAGCTGTTTTTAACAAGAGTTGTTACATCATCATCTAGTAGGTTCCAAGTTTTCTAAACCCAGCCCAGAGAGCTGGGTAATACAGCTGATGAGTGAGTGCACAGATGTGTTGCCAAAAAGTCCCTGTGGTGATCCAAAGAAAGTGAGTTAGACCCTCCAAAAGGGTAAAGGGGAGCAAGGAGTGAAAGAAGGAGTTCTCTCAAGGCCCCCAAAATCCTGTTCAAATATGGAAGTCCAAGGCCTTTGCCACAAAAAGTGGGATGTGTACAATGGGAAGAAACTTTTTGACTCTGCGAAGATTGGGGTGTGTATAGACTGTCATCAGCAAGGACATCAAAAGGGGAACTCAATATGCTTGAAAATGCCCCTCTTTGGTGGGCTGTCCCAAGGGATTGCACATGTAGGAATTGGTGCGGAGGTTTGCTGAAGGGAAGCCAGGGGTTACTGCGCAGCCACTTTTGTCTCCATGGATGGGATGGATATTGAAGCCCTGCCACCTTACTTACTGGCTTGGTGAAGTACAGCTAATTACCTAACATCAACAGGGCCATAGTAGAAGCTTTGAATGATACAGGAGCCAGCATGACCACTGTGGTAGACAGGATGATTTCTCTTGGAGCATGTTATCCCAGATGTCCTCAATAACGTGGTCAATGCTGACAATGAGGTGAATTTCCTTCCCTTAGCAATAGTCAACTTTGAGTAAGGAAGGGTTACTGGCCTAAAGAAGGTAGGTGTGAGCCCTGCCATCCCAGTGGAGTGTCTCCTAGGAAAAGACCTAGAAACCGCCACTTTGACTGAGGTGGAATGGAAGACCCATCCAGAAATGGTAGGTCTCAGTGAGTGGAAGTGTGTGCTCACATGGGTCCAGATAGCACGTAAGGGGAGTAAGGGAAGCATGGACTTTGGAACAATGGCCAGATTACCATAACCAAGCATAGCGGTAAGAGGCATGGGAAACCAGTCTCAAAAGATCCCACGGCCCAGAAAGAATCTGACCCCCAGGGAAAGGATCTGGGACCTAAAAGGGAAGAAGCTCCCCTGAAAGACCTTCTAGAACTTGCTGAACTGCAGGGGTCGTGGGACCCTCCAGGGAAGAATTAAGTCAAAGATGGAAAATTTGCCCTACTCATGAAGGCCCTTGGCGCCAGGCTGAAGTGGATGCACAAGGGGATACCAGTAGAACTCACAGGATCTACTGGGATAATGGTGTCCTGTAACATGAGACTAATGAGCCAAAACCTGTGGCATCTAAGAGATTGGTGGTCCACCAACAATATAGTGCCTTCTTTCTGAATGTATCCCATGACTTACCCTGGGCTGGACATTTAGGGCAGACCAGCACCTGGAACAGGTTGGTCAAGCAGTTCTACTGGCCTGAGATTTCTGAGAAAGTGAAGGAGTTCTGACACTCCTGCACCACCAATCGAGTGAGTGGCAAGACAGGAGGGTAACCTAGGGCTCCCTTAATTCCACTGACCTTGGGTGGGGCACTTTTTGAGAGGGTGGACTTTGGCATTGTTGGTCCCCAGGGCTCTTCAAATGCTTGAGGGAATATGTTTGTTTAAGTGGTTGAGGACATGCCACAAGGAATCCTGAAGCAATACCTCTGAGGATAGTGACTGTGCGGTAATGGGAAGGCCCCTGCTTGGTGTCTTCACCAGAATAGGGTTCTCCAAAGAGGAAATATCCAACATGCGCACAAACCTCAAGTCTGTGTACTTAAAGGCTATGTAGGTACACCACCCTTTATCAGTCCCTAACAAATGGTTTTGTGGAAAGATTCAACAAGACCTTAAAAGGCATGATTATGGTGTTGTCCAAGAAATGTCCAAGAAATGCAGTAAAACAAGGGATGTTCCATTGCCATGCCTTCCATTTGTGTACAGAGAGGCACCACAAAAGGGAGTGGGTTTTAGCCCCTTTGAACCTTTGTAAGGGCACCCTGTTAGAGGTCCTTCAAGTCTAGTCCGAGAAAGGTGGGGGGACCGCTTAAAGAACCTTAACAGGAAATAGTAGACTTTGTGCTAGGCCTGCGCTCCCAAATGGCAGACTACATGAAGAAGGCTAGAGGCCAGTCTGGAGCTTGTTAAGCATTGGTATGACTAAAGCTTCCTTAGTAGAGTATCAGCCAGATCAGAAAGTGTGGGTGATAAAGCCTGTGGCTGCAAAGGTTCTCCAGGATATATGGACTGGGACCTATACGGTGCTGGAAAAGAAGGGAGGGGTCACCTACCTGGTAGACCTGGGTACTCTCAGGCATCCCCACAGGATGATCCTTGTTAACCAGTTAAACCACACTGTGACAGGGCAGACATGACAATACTCATGGTGACTGATGGAAGAGAGGAGGAGGGGAGTGAGCCTCTCTCATTATATTCTAAGGCCAAGGATAGATCAGTGAATGATGTAGTCCTCCCCCCCACAGTAACTGAACAGCAGTAAAATAACTGCTGCTAGTTGCTGGAACACTTTGCTGGAATGTTCTGTTTGACACATTGCCAGACCCAATGGTGTGTCCATGACACAAACACTTGTGACAGTTTACCCTGTCAAAAACAACATCTTCATGATGTTAACTAAGGTCAAGTCAAGCATTAAGGCAGAAGTTGCCAAGATGTGGGACTCTTGGCCAGCCCTATAGTGCTGGTGCCTAAGGCCAACCTAAAAGGGAAGGGGGGCAGAACTTAAATTCTGTGTAGGCTATAGAGGAGTGAGAGCAGTCACCAAGACTGATGCACATCCCATCCCCAGAGCGGATGATTTCATTGACAAACTAGGAATTGGTAGGAACCTTAGTACTTTTGATCTTACTTCTGGGTACCAGCAGATTGACCAACTGAGAGAGCAAACAAGAGGTCAGTGCTCCCCACCCCTGAGGGCTCCTCTCACATAAGTGATGCCATTTGGTATGAAAAATGCCCCTGTCACCTTCCAGAAACTGCTGAATATTGTACCATCTGGACTGGATGCATTCAGTATACCTTTTCTTGATGATATATCTTTCTTTACATCCGCCTGGCAGAAACACCTGACACACATTGGAAAAGTGTGTCAGTATCTGCAACATGCAAGCCTGTCAAGGCCAGCAAGTGCCAGGTTGGGTAGGGTTCTGTGGTATATTTGGGCCAACTTGTTGGTGGAAGATATGTGCAGCCTCTCCAACCCAAGATGTGAATTATCACGGCTTGAGTACCTCCCAAAAAACAAACGCAGGTAAGAGCCTTTCGTTGCCTGACTGGGTACTACAAGAGATTTGTGAAGGGGTATGGCACCATTGTTGCCTCCTTGACTGAACGCACCTCCAAGAAACATTCCAAGAAAGTTATAAGGACTGAAACATGTCAGAAGTCCTTTGACACTATGACGGAAACTCTGTGCAGAATATTTGACTTTAGCAGAGTGTTTCTGGTCCAAACAGATGCTTTAGAACATGGGAGTGGGGTTGAATTGTCACAATTGAATGAGGGCCAAGATCAACCAGTTGCCTCTTTTAGTAGGCAAACCCTCCCCATAGAGGAGCTTTGGAGTAACAGTGAGAGAAAAGCCTTTGCTGTGGGTTGTTCCCTGAAAAATCTGAGACACTTCCTGTTTGGGGCTCACTTTAAAGTTCAAAGTTACCACAGGCCTCTCAGATGGTTAATGCAGATGTACAGTATAAAGCCCAAACTGTTGAGATGGTCTATCTTCCTACAGGAAATGGGCTTTATAGTGAACAAAGACCTGGGCCCGACCAAGTCAATACAGATGACCTTTCCAAGTTCTTCCTCTTAGGTATTGAGAACTATCAAGGAAATGGCTAGGCTTCTCCTCACCTTTTATCTATGGTGCTTTATGTAAGGAAATGCCAATTTGGCATGGTCATCTCAATTTTTTGACTGTTGCTGTTGGTTTTTGGACTGGGTCCCTGACCATCAGGCCCCAATGCATGTGCTCTTAACCTTATAAACTTGTAGAATTGGTTAAAAATCCTGATTTAACTTTCTTATAAGTCCCTAGTATATGGTACCTAAGTTGCCCAGGGCCTGTAAGTTAAATGTCAATAGTGGACTGCAGCACCAATTGTGCCACCACTAAAGAGATAAGACGAAGCATGTCTTTGGGTCAGCCCCTGCAGCCTGAGTGTGCAGTTTTAAAATTATAATTTACACTTGGCAAAATAAACCTTTTGCCAGGCCTAAACCTTCCTTTTAAATACCTAAAAGTTAACCCTAGGGTAGATACAAAATGCTCATAGGGCAGGGTGCATGATATTTAAAAGGTAGGGCATGTGCACTTAAGATTTACATTTCCTGGCAGTAAAACATTTCCAAAGTTGCTTTTCACTGTGGCAAGACCTGCTCTCCCATACAAAAGCACTTGGATGCATTATAGCACCTTATAATGATGCATTAGGTTTGGAAAACAGCTAGAACTATGACTCAGTGATTCAAATTAATAGAAATTTAGAATCGTATCTGATGATCAAGTTGAATTTTAAATTACTATTTTACTGAAATGTTGTTAGACCTGACAGCCTTAGGATGCCCATCCCTAACTTTGTTCCTGCCTCCCTCCACTTTTTAGATACAGTTTCGGCTGGTTTTAAGACTGCACACTTTACCACTGCTAACCAGTGCTAAAGTGCACCCTTTAATCATGGTAACATTAGATCATACTCAATTGGACTATTTAATGTACTTATAAGTCCCTAGTAGAGTGCACTATATGTGCCCAGGGTCTGTAGATTAAATGTTACTAGTGGGAACGCAGCACTGATTGTGCCACCCACCTAAGTAGCCCCGTAATCTTGTCTCAGGCCTGCCATTGCAAGGCCTGTGTGTGCAGTTTCACTGCCAATTCGACTTGGCATTTAAAAGTACTTGCCAAGCCTTAAACTCCCCCTTTTCTACATATAAGACACCCCTAAGGTATGCCCTGGGTAACCCATGGGGCAGGGTGCTGTGTAGGCAAACAACAGGACATGTACCTATGTAGTTTACATGTCCTGGTAGTGTAAAATGCCTAAATTTTATTTTACACTGCTGTGAGGCCTGCTCCCTTCATAGGCTAACATTGGGGCTGCCCTCATACATTGTTTAAGTGGTAGCTGCTGATCTGAAAGGAGTAGGAAGGTCATATTTAATATGGCCAGGATGGTGATACAAAATCCTGCTGACTGGAGAAGTTGGATTTAATATGACTATTTTAGAAATTAGACTTTTAGAAAGTGAGCATTTCTCTGCACTTAAATCCTTCTGTGCCTTACAATCCACATCTGGCTGGGTTTAGTTGACAGCTCCTTGTGCATTCACTCCGGCACACCCCAAACAGAATACTCAGCCTCAATTGCATACATCTGAATTTTGAATGGGTCTTCCTGGGCTGGGAGGGTGGAGGGCCTGCTCTCACACAAAGGGCTGCCACATCCCCTACTGGGACCCTGGCAGACAGGATTGAACTGAAAGGGGACAAGGGGCACTTCTAAGCTACTCTTTGAAGTCTCCCCCACTTCAAAGGCACCTTTGGATATTAAAGCAGGGCCTCTGCCCCTACCAACTCAGACACTTCCTGGAGAAGAAAACTGGAACGAGAACCTGCATCTTGCCAAGAAGAACTGCCTAAAGGACTCACCTGGCTGCTTTCTGTGAAGGACTGCTGCCTTGCTGTTGCACTGCTGCATTGCTGCTCTCTGGCTGTGGTGAAGAAGTGCTCTCCAAGGGATTGGATAGAGCTTGCCTCCTGTTCCCTGAAGTCTCAGGACCAAAAAGCGTTCATCTCTTCAAGAAGGACTCCTTGTGGGGCAAAATTAAATGCACAGCCTGTCAGAAACGACACACAGCCTGCACCGCAGTGAAAATTTCACCGCACACTGAACCGGAATGACGCAGATCGACTTAGCATCGGGAAGACCGACCCAGCGCCAGTGTTTGAACCGGAAATTCAACGCACAGGCCACAGAATCGATGCACAGCCGAGCCGGAACGACGCAGCCCAACTTCCAGAGAGGAATCGAAGCAGCGCCTCCCGTGCGGTAGAAAATTTGACCCAATGCCCACTGGATCGACGCAGCTACAGTGACTTCGTCCTGCCAGTGCAGGAAATCCATGCACCGTCCAAGGGGCATCTGAAAAACCCCGCAACCCGAAGAGGATCCACGACCGAGTGCCGGAAATCGATGCACAGCTGTCCCTGCGTGAAAACGAAATGACACATCGCTGTGTGCGGCCTGAGAAATTGACACACACCCCTTTGTTTCCACGCTTCTCTTCCTCTGCAGTTCTTTATGGAGATTTTTCATGCGAACCAGGTACTTTGTGCTTGAAAGAAACCTTGGCCCTCATTACAACCCTGGCGGTCAGTGTTAAAGCGGCAGTAATACCACCAATAGGCCGGCAGTAAACAAAATGGGATCACAACCACAGCGGAAACCGCCAAAACATACAACCACTTTAACACTCTGACCACCACGGTGGTAGCAACGAAGACCGCGGCGGTAACCGCCAACAGCCAGGCGGAAGTCAATGTACCGCCCAACCCATCACAACCCGCCCATCCGCCAGCTTCTCCGTGGCGGTACCAACGCCATGAAAATCACGGCGGAAACAGTACTTGGAAGGGAAACCATTCACCTCTCGACACTCAGCGTAGAACAAGGACACCATGGAGCCAGAGCTACAGGTCCTCCCCATGCTGGTCTACCTCCTCATCTACCAGGAGTACCAACAGCAGCGGCAACGACCACTGTGAGTACTGCACCTAGTACACAGGGGAGGGGGGAGGAAAAAGAGAATGACACACACACGCAACACTCAACACCCCCATCCCCACCCTCACCCACAACAGCATACACACAAACACATGCATCAACATTAAACTTACACCCCATAACCCTCTGGAAGAACACAAGGACAAAAGGGATAGAGTCAAATCAGTGATATTTTAGAAATAGTCATATATACGTAAGATTTTTAAAAACAGTATTTACAAAAATATACAATATGTATATAAGGCGGTATGTTGTCCACTCAAAATGTCCATGTGCCACTGGGCCAAAACTACCCATGGTAGTGGATGCCTTCTTCCACTGGCTCTGGAGGGGGCTTTGTGCCCAGTTTGCTGGTTCTGGAGGGGGCTTTGTGCCCAGTGTACTTCATCCTGCCAAGGATAGGGTGTAGGAAAGTACCATCTTGCCTGGCATGTTACCCCCATATTTCACTGTATGTATGTTGTTTTAGTCTATGTGTCACTGGGACCCTGCCAGGCAGGGGCCCAGTGCTCATAAGTATGTGCCCTGTATGTGTTCCCTGTGTGATGCCTAACTGTCTCACTGAGGCTCTGCTAACCAGAACCTCAGTGGTTATGCTCTCTCTGCTTTCCAAATTTGTCACTAACAGGCTAGTGACTAAATTTACCAATTCATATTGGCATACTGGTACACCCACATAATTCCCTTGGTATATGGTTCTGAGGTACCCAGGGTATTGGGGTTCCAGGAGATCCCTATGGGCTGCAGCATTTCTTTTGCCACCCATAGGGAGCTCTGACAATTCTTACACAGGCCAGCCACTGCAGCCTGAGTGAAATAACGTCCACGTTATTTCACAGCCATTTACCAATGCACATATGTAACTTATAAGTCACCTATATGTCTAACCTTCACCTGGTGAAGGTTGGGTGCAAAGTTACTAGCCAAGGTGCCCCCACATTGTTCAGGGCAAATTCCCCGGACTTTGTGAGTGCGGGACACCATTACACGTGTGCACTACACATAGGTCACTACCTATGTATAGCGTCACAATGGTAACTCCGAACATGGCCATGTAACATGTCTAAGATCATGGAATTGTCACTCCAATACCATTCTGGTATTGGCGGGACAATTCCATGATCCCCCGGGTCACTACCACAGAACCCGGGTACTGCCAAACTACCTTTCCGGGGTCTCCACTGCAGCTGCTGCTGCTGCCAACCCCTCAGACAGGTTTCTGCCCTCCTGGGGTCCAGGCAGCCCTGGCCCAGGAAGGCAGAACAAAGGATTTCCTCTGAGAGAGGGTGTTACACCCTCTCCCTTTGGAAATAGGTGTGAAGGCTGGGGAGGAGTAGCCTCCCCCAGCCTCTGGAAATGCTTTGATGGGCACAGATGGTGCCCATCTCTGCATAAGCCAGTCTACACCGGTTCAGGGATCCCCCAGCCCTGCTCTGGCATGAAACTGGACAAAGGAAAGGAGAGTGACCACTCCCCTGACCAGTACCTCCCATGGGAGGTACCCAGAGCTCCTCCAGTGTGTCCCAGACCTCTGCCATCTTGGAAACAGAGGTGTTGGGGGCACACTGGACTGCTCTGAGTGGCCAGTGCCAGCTGGTGACATCAGAGGCTCCTTCTGATAGGCTCTTACCTCTCTTGGTAGCCAATCCTCCTAACCTGGTAGCCAAACCTCCTTTTCTGGCTATTTAGGGTCTATGCTTTGGGGAATTCTTCAGATAACGAATGCAAGAGCTCACCAGAGTTCCTCTGCATCTCCCTCTTCACCTTCTACCAAGGATCGACCGCTGACTGCTCCAGGACGCCTGCAAAACCGCAACAAAGTAGCAAGACGACTACCAGCAACATTGTAGCACCTAATCCTGATGGCTTTCTCAACTGTTTCCTGGTGGTGCATGCTCGGGGTAGCCTGCCTTCACCCTGCACCAGAAGCTCCGAAGAAATCTCCTGTGGGTCGACGGAATCATCCCCCTGCTAACGCAGGCACCAAAAGACTGCAACACTGGTCCTCTGGGTCCCCTCTCATCCCAACGAGCGTGGTCCCTGGAACACAGCAACTCTGTCCAAGTGACTCCCACAGTCCAGTGACTCTCCAGTCCAAGTTTGGTGGAGGTAAGTCCTTGCCTCCCCACGCTAGACTGCAAAGCTGTGTAACACATGATGTGCAGCTGCTCCGGCTTCTGTGCACTCTTCCAGGATTTCCTTTGTGCACAGTCTAGCCTGGGTCCCCAGCACTCCGTCCTGCAGTGCACAACTTTCTGAGTTGGCCTCCGACGTCGTGGGACTCCCTTTTGTAACTTTGCGTGGACTCCAGTTCACTCTTCTTCCAAGTGTCTGTTGGGGTACTTCTGCGGGTGCTGCCTGCTTCTGTGAGGGCTCTCTGAGTTGCTGAGCACCCCCAATGTCTCCTCCTCCAAGTGGCGACATCCTGGTCTTTCCTGGTCCTCAGCAGCACCCAAAAACCTCTACCATGACCCTTGCAGCTAGCAAGGCTTGTTTGTAGTCTTTCTGCGTGGGAATACCTCTGCAAGCTTCATCGCGACGTGGGACATCATTTTTCCAAAGGAAAAGTCCCTAGTCCTCTTCTTTCTTGCAGAACTCCAAGCTTCTTCCAACCGGAGGCAGCTTCCTTGCACCTTCATCCGGGGTTTCCTGGGCTCCTGCCCCCCCTGGACACTGTCGTGACTATTGGACTTGGTCCCCTTGCCTTGCAGGTCCTCAGGTCCGGAAATACGTTGTCAGTGCACTGCTGGTGGTTGGTCTTCCTGCAGAATCCCCCTATCACGACTATTGTGCTCTCTGGGGGTAGTAGGTGCACTTTACTCCTACTTTTCAGCGTCTTGGGGTGGGGTATTTTTCTAACCCTCTACAAGCTCACATAGGTTTGGGGTCCATTCGTGGTTCGCATTCCACTTTTGGAGTATATGGTTTGTGTTGCTCCATACCTATGTTCTCCTATTGCAACCTATTGTAATTCTACACAGTTTGCATTACTTTTCTTGCTCTTACTTACCTGATTTGGGTTTGTGTACATATAACTTGTGTATATTACTTACCTTCTTACTGAGGGTACTCACTGAGATACTTGTGGCATATTGTCATAAAAATAAAGTACCTTTATTTTTAGTAACTCTGTGTATTGTGTTTTCTTATGATATTGTGCATATGATATAAGTGGTATAGTAGGAGCTTTGCATATCTCCTAGTTCAGCCTAAGCTGCTTTGCCATAGCTACCTTCTATCAGCCTAAGCTGCTAGAAACACCTCTTCTACACTAATAAGGAATAACTGGACCTGGCACAAGGTGTAAGTACCTTTGGTACCCACTACAAGCCAGGCCAGCCTCCTCCATAGGGTGAGTGGATACCTTCTTCCACTAGCTCTGGAGGGGGCTTTGTGCCCAGTGTGCTTCATCCTGCCAAGGATAGGGTGAGTGGATGCATATCTCCACTGGTTTTGGAGGGGGCGTTGTGCCCATTGATGCAACACTTGGGGTGTGGCAGTTCACAGTCCCTCATCTGGGTGTCTGAGGCGTGAGATTTGCAGGAACCAGGTTGCATGATAGTACATAGAGGCAGGGCTAGGCTCTATCCAGCGACGTCTACGGCTACGGCTGCAAACTGGTGGTAGCGCCAGGGCTGGTGGGGGTGCTGCCAGTGGTGGAGGAAGGCTCCAGCCCTTCTCCTGCAGCCTTGGACGGCTAACCACTGGGGCTGCTGCCGCTGGTAGTGGTGCTATTGTCAGCGGTGCAGGTGGCGGTGCCTGCGGCGGTGCCTGCGGCGGTGCTAGCGGCGGTGCTGGTGGCGGTGCTGGCCGTGGTGGAGGTGCAGGTGCTGCCAGTGGTGGAGGGAGGCTTCAGCCCTTCTCCTGCAGCCTCAGACGGCTGCCCACTGGGGCTGCTGCTGCTGACAGTAGTGGTGCTTGCGGCGCTGCAGGTGGCAGTGCAGGTGGAGGTGCAGGTGGCGGTACTTGCGGCGGTGCTTGTGGCGGTGCTAGCGCTGGGGCTGCTGGGGGTGCTGGCTGCGTTGCAGGTGGCGGTGCTGGCGGTTGTGCTGGTAGCCACCAGGCCTTCACCTGCAGCTTCAGACGGCTGAAGTGCCTTGCCTGGTGTTTTCTGCCCCTTCCTCACCTTGTCAGATGGTAATGTGTGACCTTGGGTCCGTCAGCTGGACTCTTTGAGGTGGCCTTGCTGGGTGGTTGTGGCTCCTTCCCCTTGCTGGATCCTGTCCCCCTCTTCACCTTTCCAGGTGGCGGAATGGTTTTGGCCTTGGCAGGGGTTGGTGGCACACTAGTATGGTTGACTGCCCAACAGTGAGGGATCTCAGGAGGTCAATAGCCTCCTCACTGAGGGCAGCAGGGCTGACTGGGGCAGGGCCTGAGGTGCCTGGTGCTCAACCTCACCCTCCGTCCCACCGGTGCCCTCACCATCAGTGGATTCGGCCTCCAGGCCCATGTGGGATGCAGCTCCCTCCGTCGCCATTGCCTCTGCTCCTCTGCCAGATGATGCTAATGCACACAAGGACAGGGTGACAAAACAAAAAGGAGGGGAGAGACAGAGGATCAATGCCAACAACAACACTACTGTTGGCGTACACAACTCACAGGGAGCAGCCCTATGCACTAGGCCATGCACTACCAGTTACTAAGATAGTCACCAGCCCATGAGGTACAATCCCTAACGCCATTGGCTGCACACAGGACCCTGCCTAGTAGTAGATGGCCACTAACACTATGGGGGGTGGAGTGCTTCAGAGCCTGCCCAACAAGGGACATAACATGCCATGTTCGCCCTGGCCTAGGGGCACCCTCAGCCCACATCCCCCACCCAGGTAAACCTTAATGCGCGCACAGTCATGAATCTGAATCTGTACTCACCCCCTTGTTGCTGCTGTGATACCTTCAAGCGCCCATCCAACTCTGGATAGGCCACCACCAGGATGCGGAACATCAAGGGGGTCAGGGTATGAAGGGCACCCCTTCCTCGTTGGGAGGCCAGCCCCAGTTGGGCCTCTGCCGTCTTCCTTGCCCAGCGGCGCAGGTCCTTCCACCGTTTGCGGCAGTGGGGGCTCCGCTTGTCAAAGACCCCCAGGGTCCGCACCTCCTTGGCGATGGCACGCGAAATACTCTTTTTATGATGGGCGCTGACCTGCATGGAAAAGCCAGCAGAAAAGGGAATTGGTTAACCGTCCAGACATCACACTCATGGCCCACCAGATCCCTCCCATTCCCTGACGCACATACATTGACCACCATACATGTAGCACCCTGGCCAGGATGCCTCAGCCCCCCTACATGTGGCTTACACACACAGCAATACATACATTCATGGCCCACGCATCATGCTTACAGTGTACTCACCTGTTTGTCTGGAGGACCGTAGAGTAACGTGTACTGGGGTAGGACCCCATCCACCAGTTTCTCCAACTCCTCTGCAGTGAAGGCAGGGGCCCTTCCCCCAGACACATGAGCCATTATCGCTTCCACACACAGGTCACAGCAGCACTTGCAGTGTAGGTCCTCTCCTTTTGAAGGTCAGGGAGCAAGTTAGTGAATAGATAGAAAATGGCGGTCACGTCCGCGGCGGTGCGTACCGTCACAGCTGGTGTACATCGCCATTGGCTCCTGGAACCCATAGGGCCCAATGATCACCAATGTTGTGCGGCGGTCGTCAAAGGCAGCGGAATTACCTCGTTTCCACTTGTCCCTCCTCACAGGTCAGGCAGCCACCATTTCAGGGGGGCACAGGCCATGGCACCTAACTTTGTCACAGCAGACATTGGCACAGCAACTGACTCTCAGATTCACATACAGGTTCTGTAAAGGAAAAGATGCATCATTATTTCAATTGATGTGTGAATATGACCCTCTGCTTATCGTTTTCCTCCATAGGCTTCAACCGCTGAGGATGAATATGAGATGGCAACATCCTCCGGTGTACAGACCCCTTGTGGACCTTGCGACAATGGAGGACAGACACAATATCCCAACCTACATACTTGATCAGGCCGCAATCCAAGAACTGTGTGCCCAATTGGAGCCAGAACTGATGTCAGCTATCTGCCAGCCCACAGGTATCCCCCCTCTAGTGCAGGTCCTGTCAGTGCTCCATTTCCTGGCAAGTGGTTCCTTCCAAACAACAGTGGCCATGGCATCAGGGATGTCTTAGCCAATGTTCTCCAACGTGTTGACCAGAGTGTTGTCAGCCCTGTTGAAACACATGCGCAGCTACATCGTATTCCCCCAGGTGGGGGATTTTGCCACAGTGAAAGCTGACTTTTATGCCCTGGGACATATCCCCAACAGAAATGAACAAGTGATCAGGAATAGAAAAAGCTATCACTCTCTGAATGTGCAGATGGTGTGTTTGGCGGACCAGTACATCTCCCATGTAAATGGCAAGTATCCTGCCTCTGTGCATGATGCCTCTATCTTGAGGAATAGCAGCATCCCATATGTGATGGGCCAACTTCAGAGGCACTGGGTGTGGCTAATAGGTGAGCCCAAGGTCCCCACCCAGTGTAAGTTGGTGTCTGGGTATGAGGTTGTCCCTGAGGGTTAGTGTGTGGCTAACAGGTATCCCTTGATATTTGCAGGTGACTCTGGTTACCCCAACCTCTCATGGCTACTGACCCCAGTGAGGAATGCCAGGACAGGGGCAGAGGAACGTTACAATGAGGCATATAGGTGAACAAGGAGGATAATTGAAAGAACATTTGTCCTCCTAAAGGCAAGGTTCTGGTGCCTCCATCTGACTGGTGGATCCCTGTACTACTCACCCAAGAAGGTGTGCCAGATCATTGTAGCATTTTGCATGTTGCACAACCTGGCCTTGGGACACCAGGTGCCTTTTCTGCAAGAGAATGAGCCTGGAGATGGTCTTGTGGCAGCGGTGGATCCTGTGGACAGTGACGAAGAGGAGGCAGTAGCAGAAGATGTGGACAACAGAAGTAATATAATACAGCAGTACTTTCAGTGACACACAGGTAGGACACTGTAACTTCACTTTCATTTCAGTTTTCTGTTGGACATTGTACATGGCAGCCTGATTTCCCTATGTCTATGCCCACTTACTGTACCCTTTGGCATCTCTATTTTCAGATCTCTGTGGCCCACTCTGGCTCCTGGTATGTTTACTGCTGCCTACTAAAGGTCATACCAATGTATAAATAACTGTACATATGACTTGCAATGTTTTCAGAATGTTGTACTAATACATATTTCAATCATTTGACAGACTTAAGATTTGTATTTGTTCCTTGGGTGTTTATTTAAGTGCTCATACGTAGAGGGTGATGGTGGAGAAATGTCCAGCTAGAGTCAGGTCTCCTGGTATCAGAGGTGCATTGTCCAATGGGGCATAGGAAGGGGAGTAATGGCAGTTCAAGGAGGACAGGATGACAGAGTGGGACAGAAGGGTGACAATCAGGAGAGTCTTATTTCCTGGCGGGGTCTTGGCAATGTTCTCTGGCTTCTGCCTGGATTGCAGGGACCGTTTGCAGGGTGGTTCTCCTTCTGCAGGGGGTGGGGTGCTGGTGGCCTGTTGGTCCTGTGGCGGGGCCTCCTGTCCACTAGCGCCGGCGGAGGTGGAGGGCTGTTCTTCCATGTGGCTAGTGTCAGGGGCCCGTTGTTGTGCCACTGCCCCCCACATGGTCTTGCCCATGTCTGCCAGCACCCCTGCAATGGTGACCAGGATGGTGTAGATGTTTTTGAGGTCCTCCCTGATCCCCAGGTACTGTCCCCCCTGCAGCCGCTGGGTCTCCTGCAACTTGGACAATATAGGGCCCATGGCCTCCTGGAAATGGTGGTATGCTCCCAAGATGTTGGAGAGTGCCTCCTGGAGAGTCGGTTCCCTGGGCCTGTCCTCCCTCTGTCTCACAGCAGTCCTCCCAGTTTCCCTGTTGTCCTGTGCCTCTGTCCCCTGAACCGTGTGCCCACTGCCACTGACCCTAGGTCCCTGATCGTCCTGGGTTTGTGGGGTTGCCTGGGGTCACTGTAGTGGTGGACACACTGTTGACTGGTGAGTTCTGTGCTGGTGTTTCCTGAAGGGGGAGGCTATGTGGTGGGTTGGGACTGCTTCAGGGTAACCGACTGTCCAGAGGTCCCTGATGGGCCAGGTTGGTCATCGTGATCCAGGCGTGCAGAGCTGCTGTCATCACTGTGGGCCTCCTCTGTGGGGGGGGGACTGGATGTTGGTGGAAACTCCTCTCTGGTGATGTTGAGTAGGGGTCCTGTGGGGATGAAAATGCAGTGTTATTGTTTCTGTGTGTGCCATCTTGTGCATGGGTTTGTTTCCCTGTATGGTTGGGATAGCCCTGGCTGCTTAGGCTTGTGAGCGTGGTGATTTTGTGGGCTAGGTGATTCTCTCTAATGGGCATGCTGTGGTGATGGGCATCCATGCAGGTCTGTCATGGGGGTCCATGGATTGGTGTTACATGCAGGGCTTGGTTTTGGGATGGGTGGATTGTGATAGTGGGATATATGTGAGGTGGTGGGGTGATGGGGGTGGGGGTAGGGGTAGGAGTGTGTGATGGCATGCAGGTAGGGTGGGGGATATAGTAGTAAAGATTTGACTTACCAGAATCCAGTCCTCCTGCTACTCCTGCCAGGGCCTTAGGATGCATTATTGCCAAGACTTGCTCCTCCCATGTTGTTAGTTGTGAGGGAGGAGGTGTGGGTCCACCGCCAGTCCTCTGAACAGCTACCTGGTGTCTTGCAACCACAGAACACACCTTCCCCCGTAGGTCGTTCCACCTCTTCCTGATGTCATCCCTTGTTCTTGGATGCTGTCCCACGGAGTTGACCCTGTCCATGACTCTCCGCCATAGCTCCATCTTCCTTGCAATGAACGTCTGCTGCACCTGTGATCCGAATAGCTGTGGCTCTACCCCGATGATTTGCTCCACCATGACCCTTAGCTCCTCCCTGAAAACCTGGGGTGTCTTTGGGGTACCATGGATGTGGTGTGAGTGATATGTGTGAGGATGTGTGGGGTGATGTGTGGGGTGATGTGTTGTGGTGTGTGCTGTGAGGTGCGTGGTTGGTGTATTGGTGATGGTGTTCTGTGGCTCAGATTGAGTGGGTGCTCCTGGCTTGTGTCTCTCTCTGTTGGCAATCTTTTTTTTCGTTGAAAGAGTTGTGGGTAATGTGGGTGTGGCTTTTATATTGGTGTGGGTGTGTGTATGTGTATCAGGTGTGTGTATTTTGAATTGTCCAATGTGGTGTAGTTTTGTAAGTATGTGTGTATTTTGAGCGCGGCGGTGTGTACAGCCAATGGTTTACCATGGTAGAAAAACAGCCGTGGTGATCAGTGGGTCCTGATACTGTGGGCATATTCCTGTTGGCGTAACGGTGTGGGTTTTTGTACCACCAATTTATCACAGACCTTTGGTCTGGCGGATTTGTCTGGGTGTCTGTATTGTGGTGGATTTCGCAGTGTGGGTCATAATACCCGTAGCGGAATACCGCTGTGGTCACGGTATGTTGGCGGCCATCAGCACGGCAGTAGGCGGCGTTTACCGCCAGGGTTGTAATGAGGGCCTTTGTTTGCTTTTAAAAGACTTAAGACACTTTATATCACTTTTCAGTGATATCTCAACATATACTGATTGCATTTTAATAGTTTTAACCCGCATTCATCCAGATAAATATTATATATTTTTCTAAACAATGTGTGGTGTATTTTTGTGGTGCTATATAGTGTTATTGTATGATTTATTGAGCAAATACTTTACACATTGCCTTCTAAGTTAAGCCTGAGTGCTCAGTACCAAGCTACCAGAGGGTGGGCACAGGATAATTTGGATTTGGACTTTCACTAGAGTGAGGGTCTTTGCTTGGACAGGGGCTAACCTGACTGCCAACCAAAGACCCCATTTCTAACAAATGCCATTTTTAAAAAGTTGACATTTTTCTGCCTAAAGTCTCTATTAGCCTTTTGAGAGTTAGGCCCTCATTATAACCCTGGCGGTCGGTGACTGCCAGGGCTATTGTGGCGGTAGTACCACCAACAGGCTGGCAGTACTGCACACCACATTTTAACAGTGGCGGTACCGCAGCGGTAACACGGCCGGCGGTATACCGCCATTGCGGTCCCGGAGGTCGTGATCCGCCAGTGCAGCGCTGGAAGCAGCGCTGCTCTGGGGATTTCGACTACCCTTACCGCCAGCCTGTCCATGGCGGTAGACACCGCCATGGACAGGCTGGCGGTAAGGGGACTCGGGGTGCCCCTGAGGGCCCCTGCACTGCCCATGCACTTGGCATGGGCAATGCAGGGTCCCCCAGGCACAGCCCCATCGTGCATTTCACTGCCCGATTTGCGGGCAGTGAAATGCTTGACCGGTGCTACTGCACCCGCTGCACATCAGCATTGCCGCCTGCTCTATTACGAGCCTGCAGCAATGTTGATGTGACTTTTCGGCTGGGCCAGCGGACGATAACACTGTTACCGTCCGCTGGACCAGCGGAAAAGGCGAAATAGGGTGCCAGTAATACCGCCAGCACTGGCGGTATTCTGGTGCCCGCAGCCTCAGTGGTCTTCACAGAAGACCGCCGAGGTTGTAATGAGGCCCTTAATCCCTAACTGTTACCTGACAGCCGGCTGCAAAGTGTGAATGGCTCCCAAGAAAGGGAACAAAGGGGCCTTAGTTGGGAGGTGATATGACCTTCTCCTGACAAGATGGCTTAAGGGATGTGCCCACCAACTCCACAGGCTTTAAAGGGAGTTCACCTATTGCAGGCACATATAACTCACACCTAGGTCTGCTTCTGCCACTGTCTAAGTAGCCAGAGGGGCACCAATCTTGGTGGGGGGGACTTGTTTCAGAACTGGTTTGTAGGGGAGCTCCTCGTTTCCCTAGACACACCTCAGGGGTGTGCTCAGAGTTCTGCTCAGGGGAAGACTGCCTTGTTGGATTGTGACAGAACCGCACTGTGAGACTGCTTAAGACCAAATCCATAGAAAGTTATGTCAAAGTGGGTAGGGTTGAACCTGGAAACATTTTCCCTATTGGTTAGGGAGTTTCCCCCACCCACAAGCTGGTGTCATGCAGAACCTGTGGAGAGAAACTGGGCTAGACTTGCTCCCCACTTGCACCCAGGACAGAAGAGTGAACTCCAAAGGCATTTTGGCTAGCCCCCTGTTCAGCTCCAGGAACACAAAAGCTGCAAGAAGCTCAAATCTATGCTGAACCCGTCGGTCAAGTTCGGTATGGATTTGCACTGGACTCTGCTGATGTCTTCTGGGAGATTGAGTCCTATCCCTAAGTGGTGCCTAAAAGGTCCTTGTCACTTGGCTAGTGTCATAGTGTACTTTTCCCCCATTCCTAAGTGTAGGGCTGGATGCTTAGGAAGTTTTTCTGAACTTTGTGCGAAAAGAGAGGCTACCACAGGACGACTGCTGAGCTGTAGTTGCAGACATCAAGGGCCATATTTATACTTTTTGACGCAAAACTGCGCTAACGCAGTTTTGCGTCAAAAAAATTAGCGCCGGCTAACGCCATTCTGAAGCACCATGCGGGCGCTGTATTTAATCAATGACGTTAGCCGGCGTTAGAGTCTTATTTCCTGGTGGGGGTCTTGGCAATGTTCTCTGGCTTCTGCCTGGATTGCAGGGACCATTTGGAGGGTGGTTCTACTTCTGCAGGCTGTGGGGTGCTGGTGGCCTGTTGGTCCTGTGGCGGGGCCTCCTGTCCACTAGTGCCGGCGGAGGTGAAAGGCTGTTCATCGGTTTGGCTAGTGTCAGGTGCCTGTTGTTGTGCCACTGTCTCCCTCATGGTCGTGGCCTTGTCAGCCTGCACCCCTGCAATGGTGACCAGGATAGTGTAGATGTTAGTTAGGTCATCCCTGATCCCCAGGTACTGTCCCTCCTGCAGCCGCTGGGTCTCCAGCAACTTGGCCAGTATCTGGCCCATCGTCTCCTGGGAATGGTGGTATTCTCCCAGGATGTTGGAGAGTGCCTCGTGGAGAGTGGGTTCCCTGGGCCTGTCCTCCCCCAGTCACACAGCAATCCTCCCAGCTTCCCTGTTGTCCTGTGCCTCTGTCCCCTGAACCGTGTGCTCACTGACCCCAGGTCCCTGATCATCCTGGGTTTGTGGGGTTGCCCGGTGTCCCTGTAGTGGTGGACACACTGCTGATTGACGTGTCCTGGGGACAGTGGCATGGGCCCGCTGGGTGGGTGCTGTGCTGGTGTTTCTGAGGGAGGAGGCTCTCTGGTGGGCTGGGACTGTGGCTGGGTAACCAACTGTTCAGAGGTCCCTGATGGGCCAGGTTGGTCATCCTAGTCCAGGTGTGCAGAGCTGCTATTGTCACTGTGGGCCTCTTCAGGGGAGTGGCTGGATGTAGCTGGCAACTCCTCTCCGGTGACGTTGAGTCGGGGTCCTGTGGGGATGAAAATGTAGTTTTATTGTGTCTGCATGTGCCATCTTTTGCTTGGGTGTGTTTCCCTGTATGGTTGTGATTTCTCTGTCAGCTTTGCCTTGTGTGAGTGGTGATTTTGTGGGCTGGGTGAGTCTCTCTACTGGGCATGCTGTGGTGATGGGTGTCCATGCAGGTCTGTGTTGGGGGTCATGCTTTGGTGTTGTATGCAGGTCTTTGTATTGGGATGGGTAGGTTCTGATAGTGTGGTATATGTGAGGTGGTGGAGTGATGGGATGAGGGTAGGGGTAGGAGTTTGTGATGGCATGCACGTAGGGGGAATAAAGTAGTAAAGATTTGACTTACCAGAGTCCCGTCCTCCTGCTACTCCTGCCAGGCCCTCAGGATGCATTATTGCCAAGACTTGCTCCTTCCATGTTGTTAGTTGTGGGAGAGGAGGTGGGGGTCCACCGCCAGTCCTCTGTACAGCTACCTGGTGTCTTGCAACCACAGAACGCACCTTCCCCGTAGGTCGTTCAACCTCTTCCTGATGTCATCCCTTGTTCTTGGGTGCTGTCCCACAGCGTTGACCCTGTCCACGATTCTCCACCATAGCTCCATCTTCCTGCAATGGACATCTGCTGCACCTTAGATCCAAATAGCTGTGGCTCTACTTGGATGATTTCCTCCACCATGACCCTTATCTCCTCCTCTGAAAACCTGGGGTGTCTTTGAGGTGCCATGGATGTGGTGTGTGTGATATGTGTGAGGATATGTGGGGTGATGTGTTGTGGTGTGTGCTGCGAGGTGCGTGGAGGGGGTGTGGGTGATGGTGTTCTGTTGCTCTGATTGAGTGGGTGCTCCTGGCTTGTGTCTCTCTGTGTAGGCAATCTTTTTATTTCATTGAAAGGCTTGTGGGTAATGTGGGTGTGTGTTTTATAGCAGTGTGAGTATGTGGGTGTGGTGTGTGTATGTGTGTATGTGTGTATGTGTGTCAGGTGTGTGTAGTTTGAATTGTCCAATGTGGTGGTGTTTTGTAAATGTGTGTGTATTTTGAGTGTGGCAGTATGTACCGCCAATGGTTTGCCACAATTGAAAGACCGCCGCAGTGATTCGTGGGTCATGATACTGTGGGCGTATTCCTGTTGGCGTAACTGTGTGGGTTTGGCTGTCGCCAGTTTATCACTGACCTTTGGTCTGGCAGACTTGTGTGGGTGTCTGTTTTGTGGTGGATTTCTCAGTGTGGGTCATGATATCCATAGCAGAATACCACTGCGGTCACAGTATGTTGGCGGCCGTCAGTACGGCAGTAGGCGGTATTTACCACCAGGGTTGTAATGAGGGCCTACGTCGGATTACACTTTTCATGTAACCGATATACTAAAACTACTCTTCGGCAATTCCCACAAAGTTTCCCGCTCTTGATGGCTCTTCCCTCTCTCTTGGGATCTTCAAGAAACCGTATGGAACCTGCAACCAAATACAATGTGTAGCCTTCTACACTATCTACATGTATTCCCACCTTGTTCCCAAGTCAATGTGGCCCCACTGGAAGACCTACCTAAAGTGTTTAGTGTACGTCTTGCTCGTTGGGTCTTAATGAGACTTTCTAAAACACAGTCACACTCACAATCATAGACATATAACAGGCAATAAAGAATGAAGATTTCGCAAATATTCAGGCATTCATCAGTGCAGCGTGTTAGTATCAGAAAGAACACAGTTTAGTGTTTTAACCACACTGAGACCATAGGGTTAATATACTAAAGCTCAATTTCGTATGTAATTGGTGTTATCACTGTTATATCGCAGCGAAAATTGAACATTGAAATAACTAACCTTTGATTCACATTTTGAAACTAGTATTTGCCAATCACTGAGTGTTCTTTATAATAGGCAATGTAATAGGCAATGATTAGTATCATAAAAACACTACATAAAACTCAACTATAAAAAACATTTTCATAGTACATTGTTAAAATAACAATTGTCCAACACGCGCTCAGATCTGCACTGTCATTGCAAGCTAACACCAAAGAGCATTATCATTTGGCACACAGCAAGTATTCAAATAATTCTTTGTGGATTTAATTAGCTGAGAAAGAGCGTCTTCAGCCAATTAGTCCCTTCCACCAGATGATTAAATGTACTTATATAAGTTAGGAGATATTTACTGTCCTGTTGTGAATACAAAAGTTCATTATGACTTGCCCGAACAATTTGTATCTCACAAACAATCTACACATGGTTTCCTTGATTTTCCAAAATCATAAAGTAAAGGGTTGTTACTATCCATCAAAGAAATAGACCAGGTGGCTACATTACTCCCAACATATAAAAAAACAAAAGTTACCTTGGTCGCATCAGTTGGCAAGGCATTCAGTCTGCCTAGGAACTGTAACTGGCATTGGTTAATAAAAATGTTATATTTCATGTTGTCTCCAAAATTCAATCTGTATCGCCTAAAGGAACAGGGGGTGTGAGTGGCCACATTAACATTTACAGGTTGGCAACCCAAAGAACCAGGAACTATCATAGGTTTAGTGTTTGACTCCGCAAACTGATCTGGCTTGATTAAAGGATGGGGTTCCTAGGAGACAGCTTCTGAATCACTTAACCATGGATTGGCATGAGGTATGTACCTCTGTAGTTCATTCTTCCAATTCCAGATTCTCCTGTCCCAGGGATTGGACTTCATATTGTACAGCCTCAAGGGACAGTGCCATGTCAAACTCAGAGGGGGTTCTTCATATGAATCTTGGGCCATATCATGGGACCTATTTGGTCACTGGAATTCATATCGCACAGACAGCATTAATGCTGTGGCTATGCTTCCTGTCACGCTAACCAATCCCCTGAGTGCCAGGTCATCAGCAGGGGTAAGGTAATTCCACCTCATCCCTCCGAGAGAAGCTCTCAACATATGTATAGTTATACAACGTGCCTACAGATGCTCTTGAAGGTAAGGGTATTGTGGAGAAGAGAGAGAATTCACAACTATCTACATGTCTTAAGATTACTTTGTTTTTTTCTTTTGTCACCAGGAAATAATTGCCTTAGTATTCTAGGATGAGGTCTTTCTTAAAGATGTATGAAACTGTAATTTGCTTATGCAGAATTTTGGACAAATTACAGAAAACTGTGTGAAATGCAGTTCTGTCATTTTATGCTATATTTTAGCTCGAAATGCTTCCTCAAAACAGGTTTTGAAGGACAGATGCATTAAACAAAAGCACTGTAAACAACAGCCGCTAGCATTGTGTTCTTCTTGTGCTTCCTCAGTAAATGTTTTATAACAAATTACCACAAATTGTGTGATTTTCTGTAAATTCTTACTGTGAATGATGCAAAATGATGTGAAGTGGGGTAGTGGCATAATTTTAGGATGTTGCATAAGAGGCATAATGTGAAATTCCCAAAATTATGTGAATTAAGCCAGTGTAATTTAAATTTCACTCAGGTCTGGTCTTTATCTGGCACTCAACAGAATTCACAATAACATTAGTAAGCATTTGTTAATACATCAGGCATCTTGAACAATCATTCCCAAATTGTAGGAAAATGCCTCTTTTTGCGTGATCACACCATTTGTTTTGGCTGATGCTGCTGAATTTTTGATTGTGCACTGGGGCTGTGCTAAGTAGGCCACTGTGCATTTGCTCTGACCCATAAAACATGCCAGCATTGGCTATACAAATCATTGGCATATTTAATTTACCCATAAATCCAACTCATCCTCTCACTCACCGATGACCCCTCCACCACCATCTTCCACAGATGCATGACAAGCATCACTGACTGGATGAAGAACAACTGCCTGCAGCTGAACACAGACAAGACAGAAGTACTGATCTTTTGCATTAGGAGCAACACATAAAATGACTCCTGGTGGCCATCAGACCTAGGACCAGCACCCACTCTCTTTGACTATGCCAGAATTCTTTGAATCATTGAAAACAAGCTCACCATGAAATCACAGATGAACTCCATCTCCTCCACCTGCTTCCTCATTTTGTGAATGCTACATAAGATCTTCAAGTGGCTATCCCTATACACAAGACACATGTGACACAGGCCCTCATCTCCAGCTGACTGGACTATGGCAACACCCTCTATGTAGGAATCGTCGCACACCTTCTACAGAGACTTCAGACCATACACAACGCCACAGCCAGACTAATCCTTGGCCTTCCCTTATGAACCCACATCACGCTCCACCTCAGGCAACTCCACTGGCTCCCTGTACAGAAGAGATGCCAGTTTAAGCTGCTGATCCATGCACACAAGGCTCTACACAACGTAGGACCTGCATACATTTAACACCACCTGAACTTCCACCAACCACTCAAAAGACTATTATCTGCCTCCCCTTAACTTGACCATAATTCCTGCATCTACTGAAGCAAAAGTGGAGGACACTTCTTCTCTCACATCACAGCAAAAACCTGGAACAGCCTCCCCAAGCACCTCCAGACCATCACCTCACTTCCGGAATTCCGAATGACCCTCAAGGCCTGGCTGTTCGAATAAGCCTCCGGGACCTGCAAGCACCTGGATGCCCTATTGGGTGATTAGCCATGCCTTATAAATCCTGATTGATTGAATGATTGATGAAAGTATCTGGTACAACATGCACCCAGGGCCTATAAGTTAAGTGTCACTAATAGACTGCAGCACCAATTCTGCCACAAACAACAGTGTCAATGCAAACATGACTATAAGCCTACCCTTGTGGCCTGTCTGTGCAGATTTTAAATTGCAAATTCAACCTATTAAAATAAGTCCTTTGTAAATTATTAACTCACCTGAAATTAGGCTTTAATGCCCATAAGGCAATTTGCATAGTATTTAAAAGTGGGATATGTAAAGGTTTGATGCTAAACATGTCCTTACAGTTACAAGACCGTAAAAGCCATTTACACTATTGCAGGGTTAGCTGCTCCATAGAAAAGCATTAGGAGATGATATTAAAAGTAAATGATGTTATCTCTGCCTAGGTAACAGCTAAAAAGCTCATTCTTCACTTTTTAAAATATTGCACGCTTAATTTATTGGTAACAGTGAATTTGTAATAAATATTTTACTACAGGAACTTTTAGGACGTTACCTGCCAAAAGTATCTAGAAGTCCACTTTCATGAACTTCCAACTGTCACCCAGGAGCTGAATATCCCTTTAATGAGATTTGAACTTGCTCTCAGAGCTGAGACAAAGGCTTTGGCTGTGGGGGAGGTGTTGTATACCTTTGTCAGGAAGACCATCTGGGCTGTGACGAGGAACAAAAAGACCTATCCTGTAACAACAGATGTAGCCAACACCTTGGCCTGTCCCCTCCTTTGTTTCTCTAGTCAGCCAGGTACAACTCCCAGTGGGAGAGGTGCTGCCCCCAGAACTAGGTTTGAATGACCACGGAGGAGGAGGTTGCTCAAATACCTAGCCACACCTCTGGAGTGGGCACAGGAGCTCTGCACAGGGAAAGAAAGATGCTGCCATCTTGGTTTTAGGAAGAGAGGGGCAATGTGGGATTATTTGCAGTAGGGCAGACATGAACAACTGCAAAATGGTTAGATTTACCCCTATTTACTTTTTCTCCATTGGTTAGAGAGGGGACAAGAGTGAACCTTATCCAAAGGATACTCCAAGGCATACATGAGGTACTCCTGGGCACCTTCTTCAGGTCAGTACTTGACCCATGGAAGACAGAAACTGCTGTTGAAACCAAGAGGAGAACCCGAAGGGATGGACCTGTTATCATTTGTGCCCAAGGCAAAGAAGTGGACTCTAAGGGTCCATTGGCTGATCTTCTGTTAAGCTACTGGGACACAACTAGCAGCAAGGAGTGACCCCTGACCTGATTTTAGTTTGGGTTTCACTCCTCACGCCACGCAGCTCACGTCCCCATTCGTCCACTGCTCCTGCCTCCCAGCTGCTCCTCCCTCTGACCTCCCCTTCTTAATGGCGGCCGCTGACCAGATTTTAGGTCAGGTTTCACTCCTCACGCCGCGCAGCTCCTCCTGACTGCCTCCATGCCCCGACCCCGCCCTCACTGCTGCTGTGAGTTTGAAGCCCTCCACCACCAGCAGGCACCTGCCTGTGCCTCATCCCTGGTGTCTAGTGGTTGTCACTGTAAGTATTGTTTGTCTGTCCTGTTATTGTATTTCCTTTGTGCCTTTTTGCCTTTTGTGCCTCTTTGCCTTCTGCCGTCTTCGTCGTGTTTATTTTGCCTTTTTTTTACAGTTTTTGCCTCTTTTCGGCTTTTTTAGCTGCTCTCTCCTTGCCTTTCCCGCCGCTACGCCCCCTGCGTCCCTGCCTCCCTCGCGCCCCCATTCGCCCACCGCTGCCGCTTTCCAGAGGCTCCTCCCTCGCACCTCCCCTTCTTAATGGCAGCCGCTGCGCGGTGCACAGAGTGACCCCTGATATGATTTTAGGTCGGGTTTCACTCCTCACGTCGCGCAACTCCTCCTGACTGCCTCCATGCCCCCAACCCCACCCTCGCTGCTGCTGCGAGTTCGAGGCCCTCAACCACCTGCAGGCACCTGTCTGTGCCTCATTCCTGGTGTCTAGTGGTTGTTATCACCGTAAGTATTCTGTGTCTGTCCATTTTTTGTATTTCCTTTGTGCCTTTTTGCCTTTAGTGCCTCTTTACTTTTGTGCCTCTTTGCCTTCTGCCGTCTTCGTCGTGTTTATTTTGCCTTTTTTTTACTGCTTTTGCCTCCTTTTGGCTTTTTCAGCCGCTCTCTCCTTGCCTTTCCCGCCGCTGTGTTCCCTGCGGCCCGCCCCCCTCGCTCTTCCATTCTCCCACTGCTCTGGCCTCCCAGCTGCTCCTCCCTCCCACCTCCCCTTATTAATGGTGGCCGCTGCGTGGTGCACAGAGTGGACCCCTGACCTGATTTTAGGTCGGGTTTCACTCCTCACCCCACGCAGCTCCTCCTGACTGCCTCCATGCCCCCGACCCCACCCTCGCTGCTGCTGCGAGTTCGCCTCATCCCTGGTGTCTAGTGGTTGTCGCCGTAAGTATTGTGTGTTTGTCCTGTTATTGTATTTGCTTTGTGCCTTTTTGCCTTTTGTGCCTCTTTGCTTGTGTGCCTCTTTGCCTTCTGCCGTCTTCGTTGTGTTTATTTTGCCTTTTTTTACTGCTTTAGCCTCCTTTCAGCTTTTTTAGCCGCTCTCTCCTTGCCTTTCCTGCCGATGCGTCCCCTGCGGCCCTGTCCCCCTCACCTCCTCATTCGCCCACCGCTTCTGCCTCCCAGCTGCTCCTGCCTCCCACCTCCCCTTCTTAATTGCGCCTGCTGCACGGCCGCACTGCTGGTGCGCCAGAGGCAAGCCTGTCTGCACCTGTCCGGTCCTGCTCCACGCCCAGCGCCAGACCCCCTTACCCGCGTGCTCCCCACACCACCAGAAGCTTCTACAGTGCCAACAAACTCCTCGCCCTCAACCCAGGTCGTTCCACCGAATGCTTCCAAGCCACCCCGGGGCACACCCACGGACCCTTCTCCTGTCGGATCTGCAGCCTCACCCCAAGCCGCCAAGCGCCACGCCAGAACCACACACAAGCACCTCAGCTGCATCCTCCTCAACACCCGCTCCGTCCACAAGCACGCCGTCGAACTCTGGGACCTACTCACCACATCTTCCCCAGACGTCGCCCTCCTCACCGAAACCTATATGACTCCCTCCACTGAATCTGACATCACCATAGCCATCCCCGAAGGCTATAAGATCGCCTGCAGAGACCGCACCAACCGACCGGGAGGAGGAATCGTCATTGTAAACAAGAACACCATCAGAATCTCAACCAACACCGATGGCACCCTCGATGCTGCCGAACACTTACACTTCCGGATCCACATCAACGCCAACACAACCCTCAGAGGAACCAATATCTACAGGCCCCCAGGCCCCTGACCTCAGTTCAGCGACTCCATCGCCGACATGATCAGCACCCAGGCCCTTGCCTCTACAGACTACATTTTCCTCGGCGACTTGAATTTTCACCTCGAGAACGCCAACAACAGCAACTCCACTGCTCTGATCGACAACCTCGAAAACCTTGGTCTCAAGCAACTGGTCACGACGCCCACCCACTCCGCCGGCCACACACTCGACCCCGTTTTCTCTGCCAGCAGCCACATCACCTTCAGCCATACCACCGAACTCCACTGGACCGACCACAGCTGTGTCCATTTCACCTTCCATAAACCCGCCTCCCACCACCACCCTCAACAAATCCCCCGTCGCAGCTGGAACAAGATCTCGGAAGACCAACTTATCTCCACCCTTGCCCGGGCCCCGCCACCCAACACCACCGACCCCAACACAGCCACCCTCAACTTCAGACATTGGATAGACGACTGCACCAACACCCTCGCTCCGCCCAAGAAATCCTCCAACAACCGCACCAGCACCAAGGCAATTTGGTTCACTGCCGACCTTCAGGCCTCCAGGCGGTGATGCCGGAAAATAGTGATGGAGTGGTGCAACAAACCAACAGAGAGCAACCACGCCGCCCTCACGACAGCCCTCCGCTAGCACCACCAGCTCATCCGGACCACCAAAAGATCCTTCTACAAAGATCGCATTGGCAACAATGCCCACAACGGCAAAGAGCTCTTCAGCATCGTCAAAGAACTCACCAACCCCAGGTCATGCTCCATCGACCCCCCACCGTCACAAGACCGTTGCGACTCCCTCACCACCTTTTTCCATAGCAAGATCACGGAAATCCACAACAGCTTCAACTCTTTGCCCCCACTACCACCTTGGCCACCACCAACCCCAATGCCTCCAGCCACACCAACATCAACGACGAGGACACCATCAAAGCCATGAGTACCATCCACTCCGGATCCCCCTCCGACTCCTGCCCCCACCATGTCTTCAACAAAGCGAGCCCCATCATCGCCCCCCAACTCCGTATGATCATCAATAGCTACTTTGAGACCGCCACCTTCCCGGAGAGCTGGAAACACGCCGAAGTCAACGCCCTGCTAAAGAAACCCAAAGCGGACACCAAAGACCTCAAGAATTGCCGACCCATCTCCCTCCTTCCCTTCCCAGCGAAGGTCATTGATAAGATCGGCAACTGCCAACTGACCCGCTTCCTGTAGGATAACAACACGTTAGATATCTCCCAATCTGGATTCTGCAAGAACCACAGCACCGCAACCGACAACATCAGGGCCATGCTCGACAAAGGCGAGACCGCGGCCCTCATCCTCCTGGACTTCTCGGCTGCTTTTGACACTGTCTGCCACCACACCCTCTGCACTCGCCTTTACGGCCCCTGGACTGGATCACATCTTCCTCCCAGAGAGTCCGCCTCCCTCCCTTCTTGTCGGAAGCTACCAAGACCATCTGCGGCATCCCTCAAGGGTCTTCTCTCAGCACTACACTTTTTAACATCTACATGGCACCGCTAGCCAACATTGTCAGATCCCACAACCTCAACATCGTCTCCTACGCCGACGACACCCAGCTGATCCTCCAACTCACCATGGACCCCACCACCGCCAAAACCAACCTTCACGACAGACTGCAGGCCATTGCCAACTGGATGGAGAAGAGCCGCCTCAAACTTAACTCGAACAAGGCAGAGATCCTCATCCTCGGCTCCAACTGCTCTGCATGGGACGACTCCTGGTGGCCAGACACTCTAGGAACCGCACCAACACCCACCACCCACGCACGCAACCTAGGTGTCATCCTAGACTGATCGCTCACCATGTCCCAGCAAGTCTCATCATCCCGCTTCAACACCCTCCGCATGCTTCGCAAGATTTTCAAATGGATCTCCACCGAAACAAGAAGGACGGTGACCCACGCCCTCATCAGCAGCAGACTGGACTATGGAAACGTGCTCTACGCAAGAACCACAGCCAAGCTCCAGAAGAAACTACAACGTATACAGAACGCTTCCGCATGCCTCATCCTCAACATCCCACGCCTCAACCACATCTCAGCCCACCTCAGAGACCTACACTGGCTTCCCGTCACCAAGAGGATCACCTTCAAACTCCTCATCCACACCCATAAAGCTTTTCAAAACACGGGCCCTGCCTACCTCAACGAGTGACTCACCTTCCACACTCCCACCTGCCAACTCCGTTCTGCCAACCTTGCCCTCGCCACCGTCCCTCGCATCCATCGAACTATAGCCGGCGGCAGATCCTTCTCCTACCTCGCCGCCAAGACCTGGAACACCCTCCCGCACTCCTACGACAGACCCAGGACCTCCCAACCTTCAGGAAATGCCTCAAGACCTGGTTATTCGAGCAGTCCTTCCCACCCACCCCACCCCCTTTTCCAGTGCCTTGAGACCCTAGCGGGTGAGTAGCGTGCTTCACAAATGACTGATTGATTGACTGATTGAAGAAGTCTTTTCCTTAAGAGCCCAGCGGACTAGTTCCAAATGGACCTTCCATGGACACTGCTGGTGGGTTCTGCTGGAGTGAGTCTTGACCCCCAAGTGCTATTCCAGAGGTCCTAGGACCCTTGGCTGTGTCAAAATGTACTCCTTTTGACACCCTAAAAAACCTGGAGTTTTGAAACCTTTGTTCTCCAAAGACCTTCAGATGACTAGGACAAACCTGGCAACTCAAACAGATGAAGATGAGTTGCGTCTGGACCAAAGATTCAGGTTGCGCCTGCTTGGAGCTTTTCTGCAGCAGCAAATCGGTTTCAGTGGGTCACGAAAAAGGCATCCAGTCTTGTGGATCCCAGTTTGGCTTCAATTAAAACTTTAAAAACTCAAATCTCTGGATCCCCTCATTGGATTTTTGTTGTGTTGGCACCATTGTTTTCACTGAAGTATGCTACATTATTATAAATTAGAGTGGGATTTTTATTGTGTTGTGTTTTAGACTTTTTAACTTTTTTGGTACTTTTAAATGATTTACACATTTTCTAAAGTTATCTCTGCCTGCTCTGTGTCACAGCTACCGGGGACTGAGCTCAGGTTTAAATTACTGAAACCTTGACTGGACCTAAGAAGAATAGGTACATTATTAGTTGTGGTGGACTATCATCCACCCTAACTTATCATCAACTTTTTCACACAATGTAATCACTTATGTTGCTCACCTTTACAAATTTAGCTCATAGTTTTCCTATTTTAGTTTTTAAATCAACAATCAGTCTTGAAATCTTCCATGATGGAGTGAACCCCTACTTTCAAGGTTCCACGAAAAGGGCTTTACTTTCTTTATGGCACCATATCCATGGGCTATTTTGTAGCTCAACATTCCTTATGAAACAGAATCTAGTGCACTAGCCTTCGCTTCCAAATGACCTCGTCTTTGGACGAAACTTGAGACACTATAAACTTTTCCTTCTTAACAGAATAGGCAACGACACCTCAACTCACGAATCACAATCAATTGTGCCTAGCACATTCAAGATTTTCTGCAGGGTAAGTGCTGTGAGGCCAGGGGCCTGCAAATTCCTCTCTATTGGGTTCTGGTGAGCTCAGGAGCTGTGAGTGGAGAACAGAGCTTACAGACAACAAAGCCATGCATTATGGTTGAGGCATAGTAGTTACATCATCAAGCCAGCCAAGATGGCTACTATGTCATGTGATCACAATACGATCTTGTTTGTTCTCACAATATCTCAAGCCCAACTCTACAAATACCAGCCTATGTAGTATGCCAACTCCAAACCTTCTGGAATGCCCCAACAGACTTACCCTGAACATCCCATGAAATACCCACATCTCTCCACACCTCAACAGTCTCCACTAGCTCCCAGACCAGGAAAGATATAAAGTTCAAGCTACTGGCCCATGATTACAAAGCTCTCCACAACACCTACCCAACATACTGCAACCGCCTCTCAACGTATACCATCCCCACCCAAGACACCGTCAATCTGCATCCCAGGAAAGAGCACATCTGCCTGGCATCAAGAAGCCCAGAAGCGATGACGCACCTTTTCATACCTTTCAGCCAAGACCTGGAACAACATCCCACAACACCTCATAATCTCCCTCTTCTCCATGGAACCAGACAAAACAGGCAGGATCTCTTACACCCCACCTTAGGCCTGTCCTTTTCAGCACCTGGGTACCCTCATTGGTGATTAGCCATGCTTTACAAATCCACATAACATAACATAACATAACATAACATAACATAATATCACATAACATAAAATAACATAATGTGCAAATAAACACAGGCATTCCTAATAGCTTCTCTTACTTAATCTCATTCTAAGAGCCTAGACATATTATGATGTCATTACAGGCAACCTTAAAAGGGAAAACACCCCCTGTAGCATTACCTTCAAAACATTTGTTCTGTCTCATCCAAGATACTATCCCTATGGAAAAAGCAATAAGCACTATCCAGAGCAAGTAGTCAGGTTGGACATTTTAAGGGCCGCTAATGAAGGAATGTCTTCTGATCCTGCTGGCATCAGTGCAACTTTAGCAATACTGCAACAATATTGATGGCCAATTATTTGCCCTCAAATACATTTGAATTCTATTCTATCTATTAAAGATTGCTTACTGTGACCACTTTGGGACTTTGTCCCCAGTTTATCAGTATTAATATATTGTGGTTGGAGTGCTTAATTTCTGTGCCTATGGCCACAAAATAATGCCACTGCTCAAGCAGTTCAAAAAGACATTCAGTGCTTAGCAGCTTGGAAGCAGTACGGACTTTGCAGTCAGGCACTGGCTCGGTATTGACTGTAAATGCATTTGGTGATGCAAGGACTGCTCTGGGAGTCCTCCTGCTATTCCTACATACTTTCCACCTGCCACTAAACAGAATTGTCATGCAAGCCAGTGGCATGCTTATATAAGCCTTAAATGCTAGGGTATTGGACACATATTTTATTTCCTGGTACTATAACCTCTGTCAGGCTGAGAGAGAGCACTACATAGTTTAATGAGAGGTGTACTACAAAAATTCACACTGTATGAGACATAGGGCCACATTTACTAACCTTTCATGCAACACAGTGTCACAAGGCAATGTGCTGCGCTGCGTTGCCTGAAAGAAAGGGAGCAGAAATGTGCCATATCTATTAAGATATGGTGCACTTCTGCTCTCTCATTGCACTGGTGCACTTCAGGCAGCCTACTGCCAACGCAGGCACCCTTGTACCATGGTGCAAGGGTGCCTGCATCAGAAGGAGAATTGTTTTTGTTCAGGAATGAACACTTTCCTTCACAAAAACAATCTCTTGGGTCATTTTACTCTTTCTATGTGTGCTGCAGATTGCCTTGGTGGTACAGGCGGCGTTTTGGCGTTTTGGAAGTCGTAATATGGCGGTGTTCACCACCGACCTGGCGGCGGACCGACTGCCATGGCGGTTAGGTGACTGCCTAAAGCATAATTACCACCTCAGTCTTTCTCCCCCTCCTTGGGGAGCCAATGGGGGCAATAGCCCTAGTGTAGGGGTGAGGACTACCTAGAATAGGCATGACAATGCCTCCACTCCTCCCATACAAATGGGCGCAGTCTTTATGCCCCCCCAGAAAGCCCACCAAGCACCAGGGACTATTTATTTTTTATTAATGTAGGGGTAGGGGTGCCCAGTATGGGCATGGCAATGCCCCCACGCCCCAGAAAAATGTGCAAAGTCTTTTCTGGCCTCTTGTGGGACACATGGGGGCAATAGCTCCTAATTTGCCCCCCGATTGGGCAGAAAGCCCACTAGGCATCAGGGACAATTTTTTCAATTAGTGTAGGTGTGGGGGCTGCCCAGTATGGAAATTGCAATGCCCCCAAACCCCAAAAATGGGCACAGTCTTTCTGCCCCCTTGCAGGGCACATGGGGGCAATACCTCCTGATCTGCCACCCTGGGAGGCACAAAGACCACTAGGCACCAGGGATTTTTGTTTAGAAAAGTCTAGGGGTGGGGGGCCACCCAGAATGGGCATGGCAATGACCCCAGCCCCCCAAAAATAGGCACAGTCTTTCTGCCCCCCCGGTGGGCAGATGGGGGCAATTACACCCCATCTGCTGCACAGGTGGCAGAAAGCCCACTAGACACTTGGGAATCTTTTTTTCTAAATAGAGGGGTGGGGGCTACCCACCCCTGGGCATGGCCATGCCCTAACCCCAAATAAATGGGGACAAAGGGGGTCATTCTGACCCTGGCGGTCCATGACCGCCATGGCGGCGGAAGCACCGCCAACAGGCTGGCGGTGCTTCCTGGGCGATTCTGACCGCAGCGGTAAAGCCGCGGTCAGAAAAGGGGAGCCGGCGGTTTCCCGCTGGTTTCCCGCTGGCCCAGGGTATCTGCCATGGCGGCGCTGCTTGCAGCACCGCCATGGGGATTCCGACCGCCTTCCCGCCAGCCTGTTTCTGGCGGTGTCCACCGCCAGAACCAGGATGGCCGGAACGGGTGCCGGGAACTGGCATGGGCAGTGCAGGGGCCCCCTAACAGGGCCCCACAAAGATTTTCACTGTCTGCTTTGCAGACAGTGAAAATCGCGACTGGTGCCACTGCACCCGTCGCACCCCTGCAACTCCGCCGGCTCCATTCCGAGCCGGCTTCATTGTTGAAGGGGCTTTCCCGCTGGGCCGGCCGGCGGTCTTCTGGCGGTAGCCCGCCGGCCCAGCGGGAAAGCCAGAATGACCGCCAAAGTCTTTCTGCTCCCTTGGGGGCCCTGGGGACAGCCCACTAGGTGCTAGAGAATTAAGGAAAAAAATAGGTGAGTGGGACTGCCCACCCACCACCATGGTCATGGCCACCCTAAACGAAGAGGCAACAGTCTTCCTGCTCCCCCTGCAGACAAAAGCATCTCAGCATGACAGGAATAGATCCAACCAAGGTCAATAGGAGTCTCCTTTCAAGGGCTCCCATTGTCCTCGGTTTGATCCGTTCCTGATGTGGCACTAGGCCCAGCCACACAAATGGGGCAGCACTTTTATTGGCACATGTGGGCCAATGCTGAGTGATAGGGATTTTGTGGATCTCTGCAGATTCTGGAACTTTCCGTCACAGAAATGTTAAGCAAATGTGTGATTTCAGGAAAAGTTTGAGGTTTGCAGGGCATTGTGGGTTAAAAAAAAACCTAATGGGATCCATGCAAGTCACACCATCCTAGATTCCCCTAGGTTTATAGTTTTCAGACATATACAGGTTGACTAGGTTTCCGTAGGTGCAAGCGGTGCTAACCACATTGGAAAAAAAGGGTCAGTTTCCGGTTGAAAAATGCATTGCATCCATGATTTAGGCTGTTTCCTGTCATAGGCACTAGGTCTACCCACACAAATGAGGTACCATTCTTATCAGGAGACATGGGGGAGTGCCTGGTGGAAAGAAGTTTGTGGCTCCCTGCAGTTTCCAGAACTTCCCATCACAGAAATGTCAGTAAAATGTGTTATGTTAGCCAAAGTGTGAGGTTTGCAAGGGAATCTGGGTAAAAAACGTGGTGAGAGCCATGCAAGTCAACCCACCCTGGGTACCCCTATGTGTCTTGTTTCAAAAAATGTACAGCTTGACTAAGCTTCCCTAGTTGCCAGCTGAGCTAGGGTCCAAAATCTAGAGCAACCCAGCTCAGAAAAATAGGGTCAGTTTTTGGTGGAAAAATGAGCTGCAGCCATGTTACTTTGGGGCCATTTCCTATCAAGGGCACTAAGTCTACCCATACAAGTGAGGTGCCATTTTTATCAGGAGACTTGGAGTAATGCTGTTTGGAAGGACGTTTGTGGCTCCTTGCAGACTCCATCATTTTCCATCACTGAAATGTGAGGACATTTTGTTTGTAAGTAAAAATGTGAGGATTGCAAGGGATTCTGGGTAAAAAAAACATGGTGAGAGCCATGCAAGTGAGCCCATCCTAGTCACCCCTTGGTTCTCATTTAAAAAAAATGTCCAGGTTGGCTAGGTTTCCCTACGTGCCAGCTGAGCTAGGGTCCAAAATCTAGAGCTACCCACATAGGAAATAGAGGGTCAGTTTTTGGTGGAAAAATGTGATGCATCGATGTTGAGTTTTGGGCCATTTCCTGTTGTGGGAAATAAGCCAGGCCACACAAGAGAGGTACCATTGTTATCAGGTGTTGGACTTTTTTCCTTCTGCAGGGTCATCCCCAGTCTTTTTGCCTCCTGCCTCCTATTTTTTCAGACCTGTCGCTGTTGGCTATAGAACTCTGAGCACTTTCTCACTGCTGACCAGTGCTAAAGTGCAGGTGCTCTCCCATCTGGTAGGATTGGCTTGTACTTAATTGGCCTATTTAATTTACCTATAAGTCCCTTGTACAGTGGTTTCTCTATACCCAGGGCCTGTAAATTAAATGCTACTAGTGGGCCTGTAGCGCTGCTAGCGCCACCCACTGAAGTAGACTTTCAAACCTGTCTCAGGCCTCCTAGCGCAGGGCCAATGTGCGCAGTTTTCTGCCACAGGGACCTGGCATCTAAATTTACTTGCCAGGCCCAGAACTCCCCTTTTACTACATGTAAGTCACCCCTAAGGTAGGCCCTAGCTAGACCTATGGGCAGGGTGCCCTGCATGTAGAAGGCAGGACATGTGCCAGGTAGCATGGCCTGTCCTGGTAGTGACAAACAGCCTAACTTGGTGTCTCCCTGCTGTGAGTGCTGCCTTCTCATAGGATTGCATTAGAAATGCCCTGCCTTATGTGTAACGGGTATTGTCTGATTAATGAGGGGTAGCGTAGGCATGTTTGGTACGGTTGTAATGGTGATAATAAATGCTGTTTACTGGTGTAGTTGTATTTCTTATTACTATTACAGAAATGCCACTTCTAGAAAGTGCACATTTCTCTGTGCTTATGATTCTGGTGTTTTGCAGCTTGACTCCAATCCACGTCTGGGCAGAGTGACAGTTGGGGCTTTGTGCATACTTTTCAGACAGCCTGAACACAGGGAGGATGGAGGTGTCACAGAGGTGCGTCTGCATACTAAATAGTCTTCCTGGGCAGAGAGAAGGGAGAGGCGGGGCACACCTACATTTGTAAAGGCTGTGCCCTGGCTTCACACAATAGGGTCATTCACCCCCAACTGATGTTTGGAGCCTGTGCTGGAGGAGAGGGGGGCACTCCCAGAACCAGTTGTAACTGGTTGGAACCTCCTCTCCCCAACCATTGTAAAACAATGTAAGGACTGAGTATAAGTACAGGGGAATTTTCCCAACAAGTTGGAGACTCTTGGAATCATCTTGGAACTGGACTCAAAAGGCTGGAAGGACTCACAAGGAACCCGCCATGGACTGCTGCTGCTGTGCTGACCTGTGACCTGCTTGGTCACTGAAAGGACTTGCCACCTGCTTGCATTCTCTGTGTGATGGCCTGTTGCTGGACTCCCTCACCTGTGGGCCTGCTCCTTGATGTCTACTCCCCAGGGGCAGGGCGCTGTGGCCACTGACCCCCTGCAACATCGTGAAGCACGAGGAGTGCTTTAATACGTGGCCAGACCAAGCGCCTTGGAAAGTGCTTTGTATTTTGGAGGCGTAGCACTGAAATGGAAAAGCGCTGCCTCTTTTTTTCATCTAGCGCTTGAAAAGCTCTTTATCTTGCTGGGAAAACCATCACTGCCGTGACCCTGGCTGTATCGTGTGTAGCGCCGGAGTTGCGCTGATTTCTGGGCCCCCGGGCACGAAGCAAACTGCAAAATTGAATTTGTAGCAAGCGTGCTCCTAGTGGTGCCCCCGGGGCGAGGATCGCTCTGAGGAGCGCCCCCGGGGCACCAGAAGGCCCTTACTTGGGCCGAACACCGCCGCAAGCCGGGAGGAGAGACGAGGACACTCGTGCACCAGACCGGGTGCAGGCGAGTGCCTACAGGCAGCCCTGGGAGAAAAGAAAACCTCATCAGAGGTCCCCCTTTGGGTCCCAGGGCCGCTCCGGAAGCAGGACACGGGATGCAAGGGAGAATCCCTCTCCCTTATGGCCTTCGTTAGGAGCGTGATTGCTCCTGAGATACAAAAGAAGTTTCCCTGACTTTGGCCCACCCCTCGTGAGGGTCAGTGGAGGCCCGGGGGGTCCCCAGTGATCATGGGCCCCAGGTGGGGCCCATCCTAAAAACGGAGGGTTTTTTGGTGCCCCCCTCCTTTACAAAGCATAATAGCTGACCTTGGCCCCCCTCGTGAGGGCTGGTGGAGGCCTGGGGGGGCCCCCAGCGATCGTGGGCCCCTGGAGGGGTCCATCAATAGTACAGAGGGGGTGCGTGCCGCCCCCTCACTGCCTCAGAGCTCAGAGGAGGCCCCCGTTTTGCACAGAGGAGCGCTGGGCCCCATTTTCCGTTCTGCAGGCACTAGAGGTGCCTAAATCAAACCAGGTACTACCAAATGACAATATATATACAACATAAGTTCTTTTTAAAGACTTTATTGATTTATATGTTGCCTACCATGCAAATGTTCCTTTTATGGGCATAACATGCTAATATGTTTTTCTGACTTGCCATATGTTTTATAATGTTCCTGCTATGGACGTTTGTGGTATTTCTATGACAAGTGCTTTGGTGTAATAACGTGTTTCCTGACTACTGCTTATGTTGCAGACGACTAAGTAACCTGTGTGTTATATGTGACTACTGCTAGTTTGCAGAGTAACTAATGTATAACGTTCTGACAACTGCTAAGGTAGCAGGATAATACTGATGTCATGTTTGGTCTAATAATTGTGTTGTGTACAATACAGTAAATTTTCATTTAACTTGGAGTTGTTTCCATTGTGGTGGGCATAGTGCGTCACGTATGTTGTGTGTGTCGTGCAAACGCTTTACACATTGCCTCCGGGTTAGGTCTGACTGCTCATGCCAAGCTACCAAGGGGGTGAGCAGGGGTTATCTTGGACGTGTAACTCCCTTGCCTCTGACTAGAGTGGGTGGGTTCTGTCTGGCTTAGGTGCATACCCTAGCCAACCAGAAACCCCATTTCTAACATCAGGAGACAGGTGGGAGCATAGAATAATATAACATTTATTATTACCAAATCGATTTCGATGCATTTGTGCCTGAACCCACACCTGGACCCAGCCTTAATGAGCCCTAAACCTCCAAGTGGTGCCCCGCCAGCCCTGCATTCGTGGTGGTACTGTTAAAGGTGCCCAGACAGCCAAAATCCAAAGCTTGGGGCTTACATTTTTGTCTGAAAACTGCTTCTAGACCAAAGGAAGACCAGGACCAACCTGCTAGTTTATTCACCCAAGGAGCATCTCCGGTCGGCCTGACTTCGTGGTAGGTCCCTTTACATTCTTCTCCGCAGCATCAAATCCTGTTCAGTGGTTCTTCACCAAAGGGGTATTTGACCTCCTGGAACTTTCATTGGCTGTAGCCTCCTGCCTTGGCCCACTGGAGATTTTTGACTTCCAAGCAGTTCTGTGCTGATGACACCATCTCCTCAGACAGCACTTGCATCCTTGCCTCACTGAACTTCACCTCCACAGAAAATGTTCTACAAAAAAACCTGAAGGTAAGCACTGACTGGGCCCAATCCACTTCTTGTATCTGGCCCATGCTCCATCACGGTTAGCCATATTTTTCCACTTTGACATGTCCTTGTGCAACTAGAGGTCCGTGATTGGTGCAGTGATCTTTTAGGCACTAGTTTTTACCTTAAATTTTGAAAAATCATACCTCCAGTTCTACTGATTGGATTTTTGTCATTTTGGTGTCAAATTACTTATTAAAAGTTACTCTATTTTATAAATTGGTGTGGGCTATTTGTTGTGGTGTGTTTTCATTTTATCACTGTTGGTGTACTGCATAAATACACGTTGCCTCTTAGTTATGCATGACAGCTTTTAGTGCTAAGCTACCAAGGGTTAAGCACAGGTTAATTTAGTGACTTTTCTTCACCGTGAATCGTTCACCCCCCATCCAACCAACAACCCAATTTTTCACTCATGGAATGACCCCACACTTCACATTAGAGCCTCTTCTCTCTTCTTGAATTCCACAAGAAGCTGAAGCCCTGGCTTTTTACTTAAAGTACCCCTTCTAGGCAGGGCTATGCACACACATCTGCTCAGCATCAGGATACCCTTGTGAGTGAAACTGCACTTTACAAATTCAATTAACATGATAGAGGTTGAGGTTTACTCTCATATCTCTGTGAACTGCATGTTGCAGTAATGAAGTAGTACTACTGTAGTACTACTTTACAAATGACAAATTGCAGTTTGTGATTTATGGATTGGGCCCTTGGTCTTTCTTGAAAAAAACATTGGAACCTATTCAGAAAGGTACACTTGCATATGAATAAACCTAGGCATGTAAGTAAATTCTTACACTATGTTGTATATTTATCAGTTTTCACCATTCAGAATGTACAAGGGGACATTTATTACAAAGTGTAGGCTTACATGACTCCACCCCCTGAAACCGGCAGTGGAGTCTAAAACATGAGTTTAAGATTACTACTTGTAATTTTTCACATGTAGGTGGAGATGTCCACCACTGGGCAGTAATCTCCCTATGGTAAAGTATAGGGAGAATTTGAAAAGTTTATTAAAATTTAAAAAAATACTAACAATATGTTAATGTTAAATACATTATGTTATATTGATTTATAAAACACACTGAACACCAAAGAGTGTATCCAGCAGGCACTTAATATTAATGTAAATTAATTGTATATATAACTTTTAAATGTGAAACAAAATCAAGAAACTTACTGCACTAACAAATAAATTCTGATTGACATAGTTCAGAATTTTTAATATATTAATTTAGGTAAAAAATATGTTTAGAGATGTATTAAGAAAAACACCTACGGAAAAAAAGTTTATATATATATGGCAGAAATACATTGAAAGTGGAAGAGTCCCGAGAGGTTTAAGAATCTTTGTATTACCAACCCTGAATGATATGGACACAGGCTTATTAAGCCAATGGCAAATGGACACAACAGAATGTTCCATGAAATTAATGCAAACCTTGATAACACAAGCTGAGCGACAACTGGAAAGAACTCTATTAAAAATTAAGAATCTTGAAGAAAAGATGTCATCCTTACAAACTACGGAAGATGTGAAACAAATGATAGAGGAAATGGAAAAACGATTGGAGAATGACCATTATCATCAAACCATCAGATAAAGGGGGCAATATTGTACTGTTGAATAGTGATGACTATATCAAGCAAGCTAAAAAACAATTGGGAAACAAGGAAAATTATAGAGAACTAAAAAGCAATCCCGTGGAAACCTATATGGTGGAATACCATTGCAATTTAAAAAATGGTTAGGTGAAAGGTTTAGTAGAAGATTAAGAATATAGATATCTTAAAACAGATCATCCGGTCACTCCCACAATTTATTTTTTGCCGAAAATTCATAAAAATAAATTAAATCCACCGGGGTGCCCCATGGTAAATTCTATAGGGTCTGTTCTTGAAAATACCTTAAGATTCATCAATATGTTTCTGTTTCCATACGTCTCAAATCTTCTATCTTATCTGAGAGACTCTATGGATTTCCTAAATAGGATTAACAATATACCATGGAAGAACAACTATACTATGGCTACAATTGATGTTATCTCTTTATATACATCCATTAAACATAAGGATGGTTTGGAAGCTTGCAAATATTTCCTTAGATCTAGATCTATAAGTCTATTGGAACATTCGGAAATGTTACTAGAAATGCTGCAATACTGTCTGACTCACAATGTATTTATGTTTGATGGCAAATATTATTTACAAGAACAAGGGACAGCTATGGGGACTTCATTTGCACCCAAATATGCAAATCTCCTGATGGGGATGTGGGAATCACAGGTGGTCTGGCAAGAGAACAATCAGGAAATGCTGAATCATGTTGTGTTATGGCTGCGCTATATTGATGACCTCTTCCTGATATGGGAAGGGGAAAAAGAGCCTTTGAAACAATTCATAATATCTTTGAATGATAATCCCCAGCAACTAAGCTTTATGTATGAAATAAGCGAGTTGGAAATCAATCATCTAGACATTTGCGTATATATAAAAGATGGGAGAATCTGCACAAAAATGCACAGAAACCCTACTACTGCAAACAGTTTACTGCATGCAAACAGTGGACATCCAAAGGCTCTGAAATGGAGTGTACCATATGGGTAATTTTTGAGAGTCAAACGTAATTGTATAGAAGAAGTAGAATTGAGAACTCAAATGAATGAGATGTATGAAAGATTTTACAGAAGAGGATACCCAAACTCGGTTTTGGATGATGCATTAGGAAGAGCATTGCAACGCAAAAGAGATGAACTTCTGATCCCCAGAACGAAAAGCATTGATTCAAATATTGATGCTACACGATACATTATGCGATTTGATGCAGGGAGTCAGGAGACCAGAAAACTTCTAAAGGATAACAGAAGGTTATTATTGTTCGATGAAACACTATCTAAATCATTACCCAATCATCTCCTGATTACATATAGAAGAGCGCCAACATTAGTGGATCACCTAACAAGCAGTCATATGACCCCCAAAAAAGAAAAATACATCGAATTGGCTAAACGACAGAAGGCGAGGTTTTTGGAAGTGCACAAAGTGCAAAGCATGTACTTATAGTAAGAATATGACGCAATTCACAATGTTTAACGGGAGGGATATAAAAATCATGGAAGAAATAGACTGTGAGCCCCATATGTCATTTATGTACTGGAATATGTGTGTGGTAAAAATATGTTTGAATACAGTCAAGTTAAAATTACGAATTTTACAATACATGAGGGCGATAAGTAATCAAGATCTGACAAACTCAATAGCAAAACATATTTGGGAACAGCATCAGGGTGAACAAAAAGACTTGAGATACTATGGTATTCAACACATTAAACAAAACGACAGAGGTGGAGCTCGAGAACAAAGGCTGAGGAGAATGGAATCCAAATGTATCATTCTAATTGGAACTGAGATGCCGTGGGGATTGAACATGGATGCAGAGCTCCATAGACACTTATAAAAGATAGGAAACAAAGAGACATATTTTGAACTGGATTATTTATATTGAATCTTTCTGAAGAATTAATTGGATTATGATGTGATTAAGGTAATAGACTATGGGGTTATGAAATGAATGAACCAAACAGGATCCTTGCGGAAAGAGTATCTTCTCTGATAAAACTGCAGAGAATAATAGCCCTTTCTCTTCAAATATGCTTGACATTTGGTCTATTTTTCCTCTTTCGTAGGGTACTTTACCGTGTATAATTAACCCAATATGAGGAGAGATATGAACAAGATATAGCACTCATAGAAGAGTCCTCATTTCAAATGGAACTCACAAATTTAGATAAATGAGTATCTTTAATTTGTATAGAAATGGTACTTTACCTGAACAAGTAAAACTTCATAGGAAGTAAAAATATAATGATATGTTGATGCATTGAAAAATTGGGTAGTAATCTTTGAGTTGTATCAGGTTCATACATTAACTGAATGAGTAAAAATCATGTTTAGTATAAACTTGATTTCCATTTGAGACAAATGAATTGAATTTGGGGAAAAAAATCAAGTATAAATGCCTTTTTGAGTGATATAAGTCAAAGATTTTAATTGGTGAATGTTGGGTGATCACATGACTTAAATACACTGATCTCACAACCTATTCTATGGCCAGTTGAAGGCTCAGGCCAAAACGCGTTGCCATATTTGTCTGGATAGCACTTTGCACTGTGTACTTCACATGAAATCAGAAATAAAAATACCTTTTGGGATGATGGATGGTGCCGGCATCATTCTTGCCACGAGAAGCTGGTAAATATTGCCTCTCGAATGCTGTGTAATGATTTGTGTCTATATATATATATATATATATATATATATATATATATTTATCATGGAGGGAAGACTATTAAAATATATGTATAAAATCATTTTAAAGTTAATTTACTTATTGTTTTATAATATTAAAGTTACATACATTTAAAAAAGGTTAAATTATATATTATATATTTTAAAATAAAATAATACATATGTTTTAGTTTACATATATATATAATATATATATGTATTTATATAGTTTCTGTTTGTTTCACTTTACATACATATATTTAAAAAGTCAAAATAAGTACTACAAATTCACATCATTTCCTATGGGGTGTTATTTTAAGTGTCTGCCTCCTTTATTTTAAATGGAAGTTTGTTGCAGTAACAGTGATTGCCCATATGTGCTGCTGGACTTACTCCTGTTCGGAACAGGAGTACATTTAGTATTGTTTGGGGTCATTTCAGCTGAAGTAACTTTAGATGTGCAGTTTGTGAATAGGAATGAGCTCACACTTTTGTGAGTAGGTGCATGTCCCTCCCTAACTCCTTCGTAACCCTCTCTTAATCCTGTTTTACTCCATTCAAGTCCTTGCGTTATTCCCTACTTTCCAGCCACTCCCCCGTCCCTCCAATGTTTACTCCTAAAACATAAGTGTATGTGTGAAGAGATCTCCATTCTTGGGGTGGAGATCTCTGCACCAAAAAGACAAGAGAGGTTTGTGAATAGCATTTTGTAGCAGTAGTACTATTGTGGTCCTACTAAACGTACTTTGCAGTTTGTGAAAAGGCCCTATTTGTTCTTTGAAGTGCAATTTTCCACAAGCATTGTAAGTGTAGTAGTACATTCAGTTTACATAGAAATTAATCTCCAACACATGGCAGCTGCTATCACCTCCATTTAAGGGATAGTGCATTGCATATCAGTCTGATTAATATAAAATTTAATCAATATCCATATGAGCAATCCAAATACTTGCCCCAAACAATAATGAATATTGCAACACCGACAGCAATATATCACTCTGAAAGGAAACACAACAAACTTTTTCACAACCACTAGGGTGCCTAAGAATATAGAAATAACAGCATGCCCCTCTACAACATGCAAAGTCCAGATTGCCGGCAAAAGAGCCAAGTAAAAGCTAGCCAAGAGATCCAGCTATTAGCAACTGCATGAGCTCTACTCTGATCCCCAGCAAATATTCCCTCTGCTGCTACAACTGAGACTGAATAAATTAGAACCCAGCCTATCATGAGCTAGTGTTAGAAATTGGGTTACTGGTTGACTGGGGTGTGAGCCCTGGTCAAGCAGCATTCACAATCCTAATCAGAGTAGGGCACCAGTAAACCCCCAATTAACCTGTGCTCAATCCCCTATTAACTTGGCACAGAGCAACCAGGCTTAACTTAGAGACAATGTGTAAAGTATTTGTGCAACACTTTAAACAGTAAAACAGTGAAAACACCACAAAAAAGTTCCCACCCCACATCAGAAAAATAAAGTTTTCTTAATGACTAAAATCAGTGGAACCAGGGTTAATTTTTTAAGAACAAACTGTAAAATAGGGCATAGAAGCAGATAGTCAAATGTTCAAGCCTACAGTGATGGAGCATGGGTTGCATACAATCCCAGATTAGTCCAGTTGAAGTTTTACATTCTCAAGTTTCATGCCAAGAGCCCTGTTCACATTCGAGAGGGTCGCAAGAATCAAGTAGAGCGTCACAGGCCATGGTCGGCATGGTGCAAACAGCAGGCCAGAAGTCACTGATGGGCGGGCTGGAGCTTATCGTTGGCACTCCCCTGTGGGCTGTTGATGCTGCTGTGTTGAAGAACGCTCACTGACTTTCATCCAACCATCCAGTGCCTTGCTAAAGGAATAGAGAAAATCCACCCAAAACTCTATGGGCAGCTTCTGGCTGTCAATGAACCTATGTCTGTACTTCTCTGGGGTAGAGCCATATTTCTTGACAAGGGCTTCCTTCATGGCAGAATACCTCAACTAACCCCCCTTTTCTAAGGACAGTATGGTGTCTCTTCCTTCACTAGGGATATGTCTCCACAGACTCGCCCCCACAATTCTCAGGGAATTTGTGCATCTCTACGCCAATCTCATAAGCCTCAAACCACTTGTCAATACAGTCTCCAACAACAAAGTCAGGCACCAGACCTTTGGGAATATGGATCCTCTTGTCTCCAGGGGGAACTGTAGAAATGCTGCCACCATCACTGCTGGACTCTACCTATATGGCCTTCTTATCCAGCTCTTTAAGGCTCCTCTCATGAGCCAAATTCTCCAAAGTAATTTTCTCTTGCGTGGCCAGTTTCTGCTCCTTCATTGCCAGTTTCCTCTCGTCCATTTTCAACTGGGCCATCTGTAGTTTAAACTCTCTCTTCTCTCTCCTTTTTGCCAGTTTCTCTGGGAATAGGTTGTGGGAGAATACAATGCTTCCTGCAGGGGAGGGTATTTCAGTCCTGGGAGTTAGCTATCCCCTTCCTCAACAGGCTGCATTCCAAGACCATCCTGTAGGTCCTGCTCTGATCCTTCCTGTAGGAGGCTGGCCTGGCTTGTAGTGGGTACCAGTTGGCACCCTAACAACCTGGCCTGCAGGAATAACATCCCTACTGTGCTGTGAGTTCACATTAGTACCAGTTATGCTAGGTGGTCTGCTAAGGGGCAGGTTGGGAAGATCACCTTCTAACACTCTTACTGGGGGTGCCCCTGAGTCAGAGTGTGAACCATCTCCTAACTTCTCAATGGATGTGCCAGCTAAGGCCTTATCATTCTCAATAAGCATCTTAGATAACAATTCTCTAGAGGGATTCTTTCCCACCCCTAAACCTCTATCAATGCAGAGACTCCTTAAACCCTTCCAGTTAAGGTGGTCATAAGCTGAGCTGACCAAGTTAGTAGAAGTTCCTACATCAGACATGATAGACAAAGTTTAGGGACAGATAAAAGAGAGAAAAAAGTTTCTGGACTTTTTAAGGAAACAGAAAAAAAAACTTTTCTAACTTTTTGAAACTTTTAGAAAGTTTAGAGGTACTTTTCAGCACTTAGTAGATAGTGTAAGAGAAGAAAAGCAAAACCTTTTGGTTAGGTGCACATACACTGAACTTGTTTTGTATAGTATTCTCTTATGAAAAGTACACAATGACAAAGTGGTAAGTAGTTGCAAGTACTTATCCCACCGCTGCACAACCAATGTAGGAGGCTGGCCTGGCTTGTAGTGGGTACCAGAGGTACTTACACCTTGTGCCAGGCCCAGTTATCCCTTATTAGTGTAGAAGAGGTGTTTCTAGCAGCTTAGGCTGATAGAAGGTAGCTATAGCAGAGCAGCTTAGGCTGAACTAGGAGACATGCAAAGCTCCTACTATACCACTGGTGTCCTATGCACAATATCATAAGAAAACACAATACACAGATATACTAAAAATAAAGGTACTTTATTTTTATGACAATATGCCAAAAGTATCTCAGTGAGTACCCTCAGTATGAGGATGCCAAATATACACAAGATATATGTACACAATACCAAAAATATGCAGTAATAGCAAAAGGAAGTAATACAAGCAGTGTAAAGTTACAATAGATTGTAATAGGAGCACATAGGTATAGGGGCAACACAAACCATATACTCCAAAAGTGGAATGCGAACCACGAATGGACCCCAAACCTATGTGAGCTTGTAGAGGGTCGCTGGGACTGTAAGAAAACAGTGAGGGTTAGAAAATAGCCCACCCCAAGACCCTGAAAAGTAGGTGTAAAGTGCACCTATATTCCCCAGAGAGCACAGAAGTCGTGATAGGGGATTTCTGCAAGGAAGACCAACACCAGCAATGCAACCAAAGTGGATTTCTGGACGAGAGTACCTATGGAATAAGGGGACCAAGTCCAAGAGTCGCAACAAAGTCGAGATTGGGCAGATGCCCAGGAAATGCCAGGTGAGGGTGCAAAGAAGCTGCCACCAGATGGTAGAAGCTGTGGATTCTGCAAGAACGAAGAGGGCTAGAAACTTCCCCTTTGGAGGATGGATGTCCCACGTCGTGAGGAAGCTTGCAGAGGTGTTCCCACACAGAAAGACCGCAAAGAAGCCTTGCTAGCTGCAAGGGTCGCGGTTAGGGTTTTTGGATGCTGCTGTGGCCCAGGAGGGACCAGGATGTCGCCACTTGGATGAGGAGACAGAGGGGGCGCCCAGCGAGCCAGGGAGCCCTCACAGAAGCAGGCAGCACCCTCAGAAGTACCAGAACAGGCACTTGGAAGAGGAGTGAACCGGAGCTCACCCGAAGACACAAAAGGGAGTCCCACGACGCCGGAGGACAACTCAGAAGGTTGTGCACTGCAGGTTAGAGTGTCGGGCACCCAGGCTTGGCTGTGCACAAAGGAAATCACGCGGTACCCAGCAATGCAGTCTAGCGTGGGGAGGCAAGGACTTACCTCCACCAAACTTAGACTGAAGAGTCACTGGACTGTGGGAGTCACTTGGACAGAGTTGCTGAGTTCCAGGAACCACGCTCGTCGTGCTGAGAGGGGACCCATAGGACTGGTGATGCAGTCTTTTGTTGCCTGCGGTTGCAGGGGGAAGATTCCGTCGACCCACAGGAGATTTCTTCAGAGCTCCTGGTGCAGAAAGGAGGCAGGCTACCCCCAGAGCATGCACCACCAGGAAACAGGCGAGAAAGCGGCAGGATCAGCGATACAAGGTTGCAGTAGTCGTCTTTGCTACTTTGTTGCGGTTTTGCAGGCGTCCTGAGCAGTCAGCGGTCGATCCTTTGGCAGAAGGTGAAGAGAGAGATGCAGAGGAACTCTGATGAGCTCTTGCATTCGTTATCTAAAGAATTCCCCAAAGCAGAGACCCTAAATAGCCAGAAAAGGAGGTTTGGCTACCTAGGAAGAAAGATAGGCTAGCAACACAGGTAAGAGCCTATCAGAAGGAGTCTCTGACGTCACCTGTTGGCACTGCCAACTCAGAGCAGTCCAGTGTGCCAGCACACCTCTGTTTCCAAGATGGCAGAGGTCTGGAGCACACTGGAGGAGCTCTGGGCACCTCCCCTGAGAGGTGCAGGTCAGGGGGGTGGTCACTCCCCTTTCCTTTGTCCAGTTTCGCGCCAGAGCAGGGCTGGGGGATCCCTGAACCGGTGTAGACTGGCTTATGCAGAGATGGGCACCATCTGTGCCCATCAAAGCATTTCCAGAGGCTGGGGGAGGCTACTCCACCCCAGCCCTGACACCTTTTTCCAAAGAGAGAGGGTGTAACACCCTCTCTCTGAGGAAGTCCTTTGTTCTGCCTTCCTGGGCCAGGCCTGGCTGGATCCCAGGAGGGCAGAAACCTGTCTGAGGGGTTGGCGGCTGCAGCAGCTGCAGTGAAACCCCGGGAAAGGTAGTTTGGCAGTACCCGGGTCTGTGCTAGAGACTCGGGGGATCATGGAATTGTCTCCCCATGCATTGGGGTGACAATTCCATGATCTTAGACATGTTACATGGCCATGTTCGGAGTTACTATTGTGACGCTATACATAGGTAGTGACCTATGTATAGTGCATGCGTGTAATGGTGTCCCCGCACTCACAAAGTCCGGGGAATTTGCCCTGAACAATGTGGGGGCACCTTGGCTAGTGCCAGGGTGCCCACACACTAAGTAACTTAGCACCCAACCTTCACCAGGTGAAGGTTAGACATATAGGTGACTTATAAGTTACTTAAGTGCAGTGGTAAATGGCTGTGAAATAACGTGGACGTTATTTCACTCAGGCTGCAGTGGCAGGCCTGTGTAAGAATTGTCAGAGCTCCCTATGGGTGGCAAAAGAAATGCTGCAGCCCATAGGGATCTCCTGTAACCTCAATACCCTGGGTACCTCAGTACCATATACTAGGGAATTATAAGGGTGTTCCAGTATGCCAATGTGAATTGGTGAAATTGGTCACTAGCCTGTTAGTGACAATTTAGAAAGTAGAGAGAGCATAACCACTGAGGTTCTGGTTAGCAGAGACTCAGTGAGACAGTTAGTCATCACACAGGGAACACATACAGGGCACACTTATGAGCACTGGGGCCCTGGCTGGCAGGGTCCTAGTGACACATACACTAAAACAACATATATACAGTGAAATATGGGAGTAACATGCCAGGCAAGACGGTACTTTCCTACACTTCCTCATCCTCTTCTTTGTCTTAGTCATCTGTTGTGGCAACTGGTGGGCCTCTGCCTATGCTTTGAAGGCCTTTTGGAGATCCACCTTCTTAGTGATCCTTTTAGAGGGCAGCCTCCTCTCCAGGCGAAATTCCTTGAGCTGAGCCACAGTGTAACTCTGAAGGTTGACAAGCTGAAACTCCATTCTTGCAGGGTATGTCACAGACACAATCAGTCAGTTGCATATGAATTTACAATTAAAAGGCAAACCAGGGAGAATTTAAGAATTGAATTGGTCTTAGATATGGGGTGGTAGTCCTATTCCACATCTGCCACCAATTCCATATTAGTCTTGCTGAAGTTTTACATTCTCAAGTTTTGTACCAAGAGTCCTATTCATGTTGGAGCGGGTCGCAAGGAGTAAGGAATGCACTCAGGTGGTAGTCGGTGTGGTGTGATGGGGGGTGTTGGAGCTTCACATTGGAGTCCCTCACAGGCTGTCAATGCTGCTGTGTGAAGAGACAGTTTACCGGTGGCTCGCTCTGAACTTCGTTGTGAGCAGAGCGGCGTTGGTGTGAAAGGGCCCGTTTGTGGTTGCGAAGAGTTCAGAAGCTTGGCTTAACGAGCCTGGGAGCCACACCAAGGGCCCAGGACCTGAGGGGCACCACTTAGGGCGGTAAGGAACTCATTGCAGATGGGTCAAGGAGTTGTTGGAGAGTCTTTTATGCCCCTGAGGCTCAGATCAGGAGGCTAGCATACTAACTCTTTGAACCACTCTGGGGTTCTGGGTTCAAGATGAAGTTGTAGGTCAAATTCTTCTTCCCCAGGCAAGAAGGCAGCAGGTCATCACCTCATGGCAGCATTTCCTTCAGAGCAGCAGTCCAGTAGAGTGGCAGTCCTTGTAGCAGCACAACAGTGCTTCCTCCAGGCAGACTGTTCACAGGTCCAGAAGTACTGATGTGGTGGAGTCTGAGTCTTTCCGTTATACACAGCTTTCACAGCTTTGAAGTGGATTGAAGCTTCTAGAGGCATGCGTTTGACATGCACAAATGCCCTGCCTTCCTGGCTCCAGACTAACTGCAAGGAGTAGGGAGCCCTTTGTATGGAGGAAGAACAGGACAGAGCCTAATCAACTGTAAGTGGGGCTGTGCCCAGCTCCTACCTCCCATCCTGCTTGTGACGGCCCATCTAGTCACACCTAAGCTCCCATTGAGGGTGGCTGTCTTGGATGAATACACAAAGCCCATCTGCCAAGTTCACCCAGTTATGTGCCCAGAGATAGGCTGTAGGCACAAAATGGCTAGGGCAAGAAGATGCCAACTTTCTAAACGTGGCATTTTCATATTTGCAATTTAAAATATCCAACTCCATCACGTTAGGATTTGTGATTCCAGAGACACCAAACATGAACTTCCCATATGGAAATTACACTTATAAAATATAATAAAGTAACTCCAATGTTAGCCTATGGGAGAGAAAGGCCTTGCAGTAGTGACAAACTAAGGCATTTTCACTATCAGCATATGTAAAACCAAAAAGTACATGTCCTGCTTTTTAAGTACATCGCACTCTGCCATCTGGGTTGTCTGGGGCCCACCCTGGGGGTGACATATGTATTTGTTAGAAATGGGGTCTTTTGTTGGCAGTCAGGTTACCCCCTGTCCAAGCAAGGACCCTCACTCTAGTTCAAATTATCCTGTGCCCACCCTCTGGTAGCTTGCACTGAGCAGTCAGGCTTAGCTTGTAATTTGTGCAATAAATCATTCAATAACACAGTATACACACCACAAAAATACACCACACAGGTTTAGAAAAATATAGAATATTTATCTGAGTAGAATAAGGTCAAGAAGATCAAGATGTGATAAATACAAGTTGAAATATCACTTTTGAAATTATGAGTAAAGTCTTTAGTTCTTAAAAAAGCAATAAGTGTCTCTTGCAAGCACAAAGTACCTGGTTTGCATCTAAATTATCTGCACAGAACTGCAGACGAGGAGATGTGTGGAAAACGGGAGGTGTGCGTCGGTTTCTCCTGGTGCACACAGACAATGCGTCAATGCTTTTTCACTCAAGAAGGGCTTTGCATCGATTTTCGGCATGCAGACGTGGATCCTCTTTGGATTGCGGTGTATTTGGATGCCTCGGGGACAATGCAGAGAAAGCCTGGGCGTGCAGGGCGAAGTCACAGGAGCTGCGTCGATCTGGTGGGTGATGCAGGGAAATTTCTGTCACACAGCAGGCGCTGTGTCGATTCCTCTCGCGAGAAGTAGGGCTGCGTCATTCCGGCTCAGCTATGCGTCGATCCAGTGGGCTCTGTGTCGAAGTTCCGGTCACAACTCTGGTGCTGCATCGATCTCCAGTCGGGAAGCTGGGCTGCGTCGTTCCGGTTCAGCATGCGGTGATTTTCTCACAGCGGTGCAGGCTACGCATCGATTCTGGCAGGCTGTGTGTCGATTTTTGCCGCACACGGAGTTCTTTTGCAGAGATGAAGTCTTTTTGGCCCTTAGACCTCAGGAAACAGGAGGCAAGCTCAATCCAATCCCATGGAGAGCACTTCTCAGCAATGCCAGAGGACAGCAAGGCAGCAGGGCAGAAGCAAGGCAGCAGTCCTTTTCAGCAAAGCAGTCAGGTGAGTCCTTCGGGTAGCCAGGTAGCTTCTCTTAGCAGGTTGCAGGTTCTGGTTCAGAGTTCCTTTCCCACTAGGTATCTTGTCCGGAAGTGTTTGCAGACGTATCTGTAGAAGTGTCTGAGTTGGTAGGTCCAGAGGCCCTGTTTAAATACCCAAATGTGCCTTTGAAGTGGGGAGACTTCAAAGAGTGGCTTAGAAGTGCACAAGATCACTTTTCAGTTCCATCCTGTCTGCCAGGGTCCCAGTAGGGGGTTTGGCAGTCCATTGTGTGAGGACACGCCACTGCCCTTTGAGATGTAAGTGTCAGGCCCTCCACCCTCCCAGCACAAGAAGCCCGTTTCAGTATGCAGATGTATGCAGGTGTGACTGAGCATCCTGTGTGTGGGGTTGTCTGAGTAAAATGCACAAGGGAGCTGTCAAATAACCCAGCCAGAGGTGGATTGTAAGGCACAAAAGGATTTAAGTTTAGAGAAATGCTCACTTTCTAAAAGTGGCATTTCTAAAATAGTGATAATAAATCCAACTTCACCAATACGCAGGATTTTCTATTACCATTCTGGCCATACTAAATATGACCTGGTTACTCCTTCCAGATCAGAATCTACCACTCAAACAGTATGTGAGGGTAGCCCGAACGATATCCAATGAAAGGAGCAGGCTTCACAGCAGTGTAAAACAAATTTAGGAGTTTTACACTATCAGGACATATAGAACACACATGTTCATGTCCGGCCTTTAACCTACCTAGCATCCTGCCCTATGGGCTACCTAGGGCCTCCCTTAGGGGTGACTTATATGCAGAAAAAAGGGGAGTTTAAGGCTTGGCAATTACTTATACAAGCCAACTCGAAGTGGCAGTGAAACTGCACACACAGGCCTTGCAGAGGCAGGCCTGAGACATGGTTAGGGGGTTACTTATGTGGGTGGCACAACCAGTGCTGCATCCCACTAGTAACATTTATTTACAGGCCCTGGGCACATGCAGTGTACTTTGCTAGGGACTTACAAGTACATTAAATATGCCAATTGGGTATAAGCCAATGTCACCATGTTTTTGTGAGAGAGCATATGCACTTTAGCACTGATTAGCAGTGGTAAAGTGTGCAGTGTCCTAAAGCCAGCAAAAGTGAGGTCAGAAAAAGAGAAGGAGGAAGGCAAAACATTTGGGGTGACCCTACAGGAAAGCCATTTCCAACAGTATTAAAAAGGAAGGTTTGGGCCTGGCAAAAGGTGTATTTTGTCAGGTCAAAATGGCAGTTTAGTACTATACACACTAGCTCTGCAGTGGCAGTCCAGAGACATGTTTAAAGTGCTCCTTAAGTGGGTGGCACAACCAGTGCTGCAGGCCCACAGGTAATATTTAATTTACAGGCCCTGTGACCATGTAGTGCACTCTACTAGGGACGTATAAGTAAATTAAATATGCCAGTTGGGAGCAGAAGCACTTTAGTACTGGTTATCAGTGGTAACATGCACAGAGTCCTAAAACCAGCAACAATGAAGTCAGCTAAAACAGATTTGAAGGCAAAAGGTTAGAGGGAAACCACACCCAGAACGCCAGGTCTAACACTTACTCCATATAGGAACACGCAGCCAAAAAAAACCATAGCAGATAAGCATGATAGAAGTACGAGAAACATATCATACAATGCATATAGAATCAGCCCATATAAAGAATTATAGCTTGCGTTTTGAAGTACAAGATAAATAAGATACTTGATGCTGATTCCTTTTCTTCTATACTGTTTTATTTTTTTCCCTCAAATGTAACAACGTCTAAATATATTTTGAAAGCAGATGTTCTGTTGCTCTCACCGGAAAATCCCACAAAATAGAACAATCTTACCTAGCAACAGTGCAAAGGGGCCAAACCTCCTGTTCTATATTCGAAGTGATGGGATATGTAGATATGGATAATTCAAGATGTATCAAAACACTGCATTAATCTCCTGGTTACTTCATATAATTTCTGAATGATATACTATCCTGCAACATCACAATCAGAATGAAGGCATATAAGATAATCACTATGGGGGAAATCGGACACGCAGGAGGTATCTGATTGCAAGTTATCCCTTTAGGGACTTTGAGCATCAACAACTTCCTGGCATCTTTTATGAACATTTTAATGCTATTGTCTGTGTTTTCAGGCTGGCGCTACCGTCTCCTCCTCTGTGATTCAGATTAGATCATTTTCCGGCTTTAGCATCCCATCAAGTGACTGCTTTTTAGAGTTTCAGATTCTCTTTCAAAGTCTGTAGTAGCTAGTTGTGCGTGTCATGTTTTACAAAGAGCTTAATCGAATTTTCTAAATGGGATGTGCTGGAAATCAACAGTGGCTGGCATGCCTGCAATTGCTCCATTAGTTTCATATCCTCTCCCACACGTGTGCTATCATTACATTTAGTTCTGCCTTCCTGCTCCAGCCTCCTGTGGCAGTTCTGTCATCTGACGTCACCCAATGAGGGTGAATAAAAGGCTGAAGAGGGAGAAGGTAAGTAAAAAAAAAAACAATGTGGGTCCACATCATAAGCTATTTTGCACACAAATTGCTTACTGCGGAGCAACTGTCAGGTCCTGATTCACACAAAAAGGATCTGAAGACATTTGGGCCAGAGCATTGCACTTAGTAGCATCAGTGCCTCAGATTTCCTGCTGGGCTGTGTTCCTGGGTCCTGCGGGGATTTTCCTAGGTGCTGGAGTGCCGATTGGCCAGGTAGATAATACCCTCAAAGTTGTCACTTTACAGATATTCGCGAATCTGATCATTAGTTTCGCACACACGACTTGAGAATCTACACTTCCTGCTTAAGAGACAGTCATAGGTGGGAGTGAAAAGCACATTAATACTCCTTATTTCTTATGGGGTGTCTTTGGTGAAGGAATTTCTTCACCTGTAAAAATAATCGGTGGAAATTAAAAAAAAATGTTAAACATTTCTGGCAAACTTGTAGAGCTCTGATTACTCATAGAACTGTTTGTCTGGTTTACATTCCCATGACCATTCCTAGGCGGAAATCTACTTAAGTCGTGCAAGAAGTCCTAATATGAAAATATAGTTTACTTTTTAAACAGAAACAAGAAGCAGCCACTTTAATTACTAATTTGTGTAAGAAGAAAACAGTTAATAGAACATTGCATCAGCGAACAAAGAAACAGTAACAGCCCTGGTTCTTTGCAAATCATGAATCAAACGCGCATTTTAGAATCCACTTTTTTCTTGCTCCTCAGGTTTCTGAGTGCCATAATTTTGCACCTGGTTTAGCTATCCCAGATCGTAAACACAATGAACCCCTGCTCCAGGACCCTGCATGAAACCTAGATGTTGCACCCTGAGTTCACCATTTTCCGAAATCACAAGGATATCGGCCCAGCCACTGTCTGGTTCAAGGGATTAGTCAGTATATGCATGTGTTCTTGTGTGTGTGTATTCAATAAAAAAAACAAAGATTAGAGGGCCATTATAGTTAGGTTCAGATTTTACACACACAAAACCATACAAATTCTGCAGTTATATACCTGACCTAACTATAACTTACACCCCTGCAATGCACTGCTTGTGTCCTCACATATTACATTGCTCATAGCATGGTCAGTGACATCACTGATGACATTTCAAATTGCATCACTGATGACATCATCCAGCAAAGTAAACTTTAATATACCTCATAAAGTACCATTTTGATTGTTTAAAAGTAAGAAGATGACACAGATGAGAGACGTACAGCACAGAATTCACTGCAACATTATCAACTACTACATTCACTTATAACCTAGCAGACAGTTTTCAGCAGAGAGACTTGCCTCTTCTGAACCACTACACTAAACACTAATGACCAACGTAACTGTATAGGCTAATCAATTGGACACCAGAGCACCATTCGCGAACTTGGACAGACGATTTTCTGCAAAGACAGATTTACACAAAGCACTGCAACATACAATCAGTAGAGAGGTCCTAGCGGACAGGCCACTGACTGGTGGGTTGTGACACAAAATGGGTGTTTTTGATTCAGTGATATTAAGGTTTACTGCATATTTGGGTTCTGCATCTGCTCGAAGGCACTGCTTCCCCAAACAGCTACCACTCCCTACCGTGGCTTTTGCCCCAGTCTCTGTTGGACTGGGTTCCCTGTCTGTGATTGCTGATGCCATGCATTGGTCCAACTACCTGACCGTTGTTGCAGTGGCAAGGCAGTGGACTGACTTCCCTACGATTGAATGTAAGGTGCAGTCAGGTTTACCTCGGCTTGATTCTGTGGATGATAATTTTGGGGGGCCTGGCCCTGACTCATTGACTTCTGCTTGTGGTGTGCCTTTAGTCTCCATATGTTGGCCATGTGGCCCATTCAATGCCAATAGTAGCATTGCATGGGATTGCGCTGCTGCCAACCTCCCTGGTTTCTATCATTATAGCTATATTGAAACCCTCTAGGATTCTGCGGTGGAACTCCCTTCAGGATGGTGCCATTTGCACACTTGCATCCAATGTGGCCCCCTCGAGGATGGGCTTCCTCAGCTTATGTTGGACCAGTTTAGCAGTGTCCATCTGGGCCTGCTCCTGTTTTTCCTTATCCTTTTCCTGTTTCCTTTTGTGAAAATGCAATATATGCGCTTGTATCTCCCACCAAGGTTTGGTGTCTAGCCCTACTACTCTGTCCAAACTGCTTTGTATTTCAGTGGGCAGCCCCTTATTGATGATATTGTAAAAGAAGATGATCTGAGGGCCTGTAACAGCTCATGGCTGTCCTGTCTCCGGTCCTCACCATTCTCTCTTCCTGTCTAGAAACTCCGTTATGGTCTCCCCAGGTTTCATGGTTTCTGCCATCAACCCTTCTAAATCTGGGCTGACAGGGAACATTTCCCTCAGGGGCGTCTATATTTGGTGGCTGTGTGAACTGAATAGAGCCCCGTCATGCTCTGTGTTGGTCAGCATAAATGCTGCGATGCAAGTGCAGGCAAACACAGTGCTAGTCAGCTCACCGATAACACTACTTAGAAGACTTTTAACATCACCCACCTTTAGGATTATATCCGCTATGTTCTTCTTGAAGAATGAGATCGATTTCCTAGCCCCAATCCAACAATGGCAGCAGTTTGGCTCTTAGCCCTTCCTTGTCCTGAGCACATGGCACATAAATGGTCTCTAACATGCCCTTCTATAGTAGCAGACATATTCTCGTTTTGAGGAACTCCACTGGATTACCCTCAACATAGTGTTTCCATCTCCTCAGACACTCTTGCATATAGGGGAAGCTCCACTTGGGATCTCCCCGTCTGTGCCAGATGCAGTCCACAATCGCTATCTCATCTCAATCAAAGGATCTATCCTCCATATTGATCACTTCTCTCAGTCCAGCGAGCTAGCAAGTGGCAAAAAGGTAATGTGAAAATCTTGCCTTTCTTCTGTGCTACTGTATACCTGTCTTAGGTGTTTCCGGAGAAGCAGCGCACGTCATTGTTATAGCTGTTCTCCCTGTGTGCACACAAAGGTGCCATTTTGGTCCTCCTGTGTCTAAGCTAGGTTTACACTAGGCTGCCTTGGTCCCTAATTTTCAGGTTAGCACCTTTCCTTCCGTGGTGCTCTGGTGAGGCACGGATCCCAGTCCAAAGCTTCCCTTCTGATTTTATCTCAGATTCTTCTATGACTGGGGCTCTGTACTTACCTCTGTTCTCCTCAGGTAGAAGGCACGCTGCTCTACTCTCTCGCTGGGCTTCCAGGGTGTAAGCTCTCTCTCTATCCCTTCTTAGTTCACGCCTTCCTTTAACTCCCATGTAGACTGCCTCCTTTGCTCAGAGCTATGCGCTGATCTTCTAAGTCGGGATCTGCTCTCAAGCTTGCTTTCTGTTTATTTCTTTAGCTACCTGAGCATACCTTGTTGCTCCCTCTTCCCCACCAGATCCTGGAGGGCTAGGACCCCTTTCCTCATCCTCGTTAGTTGTCTCATTGTCCAGAAACACTATGATTTTCCCTGTTAGTCAGGTGTGCTCCCTGGAACCAGCAGGAGTGAGTGCTCTCTGTCCTGCTGGAGTTTGATGGCCTGAATGTGACGGACAGGGGGAGTTGGTCGAGCTTTGGGGAGCTCTAGCACTGGACTGAGGTGGTGCAAGGAGTGTCTGGGCCTGTTGGCCTGCTGATCTGCCATACTAAGACCTAACAACAGGTTGTTTAGTAAGGGCCCCTTGGACTCCCTTGACTGACGGATTAGTGTATTCTAATGCCAGTATAGCAGGCATTGGAGAAAGCACCTCAATTCCTGCATATGGTGGGGAAGGTGCAAGCGCCTTACTTGCTGACTGCTGGTTGATGCCATTATTCTGGGCCTTCTCTAAGGACGCCCATAATACCAATAATGCTTCTCTTTTGTCCTTCATTTGCCCTGTATATTTTGTTTGAATGTGTGTTCAATTATTTTGGGGTCAAAGATTTGCTCTTTTGGCCAGGGGAACGCGTGTGCCTTGGTGTGTGCATGCCATTCTTGGCAGAATTTGTCAATCTTTTTAGACTGTGTGGGGAATTTATCCTGCATATGCTTTTGTGGCGTATCCATGATGAATTTGGGTAGGTTTTAGGGGATCGTTACTTCTAGCTTTTGCATTTTTAAGGAATATTAAGTTACATGTACACTAGATATAATGAGCTCAACTTTATTCAAAGATGCATCAAAATAAACATTCAATGAACACAAACATCAATGTATATAAAGAACCACAACCTAGGAAAAAGTGCAATTGTTAATTCAAAACAGGTTGAAATTTGACATCAAAATAGCAAGCCTTACTTTGGCATCAAATATCAATTTGTAAGAATCAAAAATGTCTTCACAGCACAATCATCAACAAAACGCAACACTCAAGACTTAAGGCAAAACACAATTACATTTATTTACCGGTACAGCACATTGGGTCAGCAAAAAAACACAACACTCAAGACAAACCACAGTCATATTATTTTACCAGCGTTGCAATATCAATACAACACCCTTTAACGGGCACAAAAAAAATAAAGGGAATGGCCTGTCAGAAATACCTTATCCCGCTCCTAACGTATGTTATCCTGTGACCACGGGAACTTCTGCGTAGAGCTCAGGACTAAGTGAGCCTTTTGATCTTATCAGCTCTGGGGTGAGGATTACAACAACTTATATGGAGAAAGAAAATAATACCTTCAATAACCACAGGTCCTTCTTGGCCAAATACAGGCTATACCTAATCTCCTGGATCCTAATCGTTCTAGTTCCCTAAGGTCCTAATTACACACTATGTCACACCCAGGGGTCCAGAGTACCATCTGTGCCATGCCCAGAGGTTCAAGAGAACACACCTCTCACTTCTTTAAGATACTAGCAGCATTTAAGAAACTGGTAGCACTGTGAAAACCTCTTAAGCCTAGTAAGATCGAAGTGTAGGCCCTGTATCACACCCAGAGCCTATGCGTACCATCTGTGTCTTGCCCAGTGGTCCAAGCGAAAAGACATCTCTTAAAACAGAGGTGTTGACCCTATATCACACCCAGAGCCTTATGCGTACCATCTGTGTCATACCCAGTGGTCCAATCGATCAGCAAACCAAATTAACAACCTAAAATAAAAATAGTATTTCCATTCCCTGACGCTAATGATCAACAAAAGTACTTCTGCGAGTAATGCATGTATACTGTTTGCTAGTTTGCCCCACACCAAATGCTAGGACTAAGGATCTGATGTAGTCTCTAACCCTTCTGAGAGAAGTTTCAGGATGGACCGCCGCCTCGCGGATTCAGCAAAACCTTCAATCAATTGCGCTGTTTGCTCACCTTTCCTTGTTGCGCAAATGTGAATCTGTCCGGATGGGATCCCCTTACTTTGGTCTCGTTAGGGTCAGAAGTACCAATCAGCTCCTGGCTGGCTCGCCAAAATGTTGCTCAAATGAGAATTTACCTTAAAAAACACAAAAGACAAGACGCATCTAGCAAAAACAGGAACAGTTCATTTAAGTAAACATTACAACCGGGAGACCAGTTACAGAACTAGGGTCTAAGGACTGTCGAACATCGGATTGGTGCAGGTTTTTATACATTTGTCTGGGTGCGATAAAACAATAAAAAAACATTCAATTTTTTGTGAAAAATGCAAACAGTTGTCATGGAGTCATAAATACAGTTTCAGACAATAAACGCACATGGGCCTCGACCTGGTGTGGACACAATGTGGGCCAGCAAGTATGTATTCAGATGTCCGGCCTGAGGGGCACGTGGTCGCTGCATGCACTGTGTGTGATGTGTTCTGATTAGCAAAATGTTCCTAACTACATGCAGCATCTAACTTTATGGTGTTTTGGGAATGCATGCATTCCTCTGGCCATGTGTGTTTTATTGGGGCCAATCTCAGGGGACCATTGTGTTGTTGCTGTGCCTTTCTGTGGGATCTGATCTAAGTTATCCTGTTTGTGCGTTTTCCTGCCGGGTATGTGTTACCTCACCTGTGACCTGTCAGTTATTAACTTCAGGCTTAGGTATCAGAGCCTGCTTCACCACGTACCTACGTGCCGTGGTTGACGGAGAGTTCACAATGGAAGTACCTAATAATGGTGATGCGACTTTGTTTGTGTATATAAATGTATCGCTGTGCATCAACATTGATTAATCCAATATTAAAATATATATATATATATATATATACATATATATATATATATATATATATATATATATATATATATATATATATATATATATACACATATATATATATATATATATTTATTCCAAAGGAATGGGATTGATTATAGTTAGGAAACCTTTCTTCATTTTTTCAATTGTGCCCCGGTCCAAACATGTTATAACTTCCTCACATCTGTACAACATGTTGTCAACTCACTTGCCACACTTTGGGGGCCATTATGAACCTGGAGGTTCTGCCCCGCCACGCTTGCAATGGTGACCAGATTGCTAACAGCGTGGCGGTGCAGGACTGCCAAATTATGACAACGGTAGTGAACTGGCAGTTCACCACCTGTACTGCCTGGAGGGTAGGACCGCCTGGCCGAAGGTTGTCCATCTTCAACCCGGCGGTCCACCTAACACCGCCTGCGGTATTTTGAGTATCATTACTGCCAAAGATTCCATGGCGGCAGCCCCACCACGAAATCCCTGGTGGTAAGGATGCTGGCGACAGGAATACTCATTCCTGTCGCCACTACGGGACTCCCCAACCACCCCATGTCGAAGCCCCCTCCAACCCAACCCCATCAGAGGTCCCCCAGCCCCTCAAGCAGAGATGCCCCCTCCCCATCCCTATACTGTACCCCCATCCCGTGCGCACACACCACACATACATACATATAGGCACACATCCACGCTCACTCATTCACACACACATGCACACATGGCCACGACACTCCCCATACCCCCTACATACACGCAGTTACACAGACACACAGACACTTGCACACACATGCACAGAAACACACAAAACACCCCTGACCCCCTCCATTCACACACACCCATTCATGCACACAACACTCAACACCCCCTCCCCTGTCGGTCGATCCCCTTACCTGGTGGTCGTCCAGGAGGGAACTGGGTCCATGGAGCCTGAACCGCCGTCAGCGCCCCTCTAACACAACACCGCCACGCCGTCTACAATGTAGTACTACGGCGGGTGGAGTTGTGGTGATGTGGCGGTGGCGACGGAGAAGGCTCCACTAGACCGCCAGTATGGGTGCTGGTGGCTTGCCCCCAAATAGTGGCGGAGAGCAGCCAGCAGCCATAATATGGCGGTCTGAATACCGTCAACACTGGCAGTCATGTGGCAGGCGTGACCTCGGCAGTCTGGGAAAAAGACTGCCAAAGTCATAATGAGGGCCTATAAGCTTGCACCTCACACAGCTTATACCCTTTCATATTACATCACCTATACCATGTTAAATCATAGCATTCATAACAGTCATGATACCTGAAATGACATAATTTATAAGAACAGTTTGCATGGTAGAGGGCTGAGCTAAGTTTGTGTAACTTTTTCCTTATGCTTTGAGGTCCTTCATCTACATTTTCTGTGGTGTAAAACATGTTTTGAATGTGATGATGCATAATCTAGGCATATTCATGTAACCTGCAGTAGCCATTTGTATTAGGCATTATTAATGCACTAACAATAAGCTCTTGCCTTGAAGTGAGATGGATTTGCATTTGCCACCCAAGACATGAATTTGCAAAAGTTGCAGTGTGTGTAAAGTAATGAGATGCTGAGCTTCATATGTATATGCAATGGAAGGACATTCCTTCTCCCCTACTCTATGTTTCATGATCTGATTTCTGCTTCTGCCACTTACAGTAATGAGACTTTAGTCAATCAATTCTCAATGCTTCCTTTAAGTTCTATAAATGTATGTTCTGCCATGTCTTGATGACTTTCTATCTTTGGTAATTGACATGGAGAACCTAACCCTAATTTTATGTGGGAAACAGTTTGCAGACCCGATCTAAACGAGATTGCACTCACTGCTCTAAATATAGTGGAGCTCCAAATACCATGTAACTGGTGATTTTCTGTAATAACCAATTTTCTTACACTAAATGATTCACAAATTGAACAGTGAGCATCTTTACTTCCACTGCTTCATCTCTGACATTATTCAAAATTGTGAGTTTTCCCCCATGATTAGGTTTGAAAGCAGAGGAGATACTTGTTGCCAGAAGGACGCTCCATTTATCTGTTTATTTCACAAACTTTGTGATATTTTCAGACTCCTCATGAAGATTGTTTGCCCATACAATCTTTTTGCCTCTCAGTTAGCCATCAGCTTTTCTTCTATCTCTGCACACAGTACAATAAGGGCCTGATTTAGAGTGTCTTGGACAGGTTACTTCATCACAAATGTGACAGCTATCTTGTCTGCAGTATTATAAATGCACTTATATTGCGGCAGACAGGATCTCCATCAGGCTCTAAGATGCTTAAGTTCATCTACTGCCTCAAACAACTGTGTACTGATGTGCTCACAGCTCTGTGATCATTTAGGACTGCACTATTGAGATATAACTTACATGGTAATGGGGTCACTGAATGGTCTCTGTGCTTAGGCCCAGATGTAAGAAAAGCGATGCTTCATGTTATGAAGCACCACTTTTCTTATGGCCCACTGTGCCTCCTAACACCACCTTGTGTGCACTGTAATTAACATATGGTGCACCATGGTGGAGGTTTGGGACAATAGCGTTGTTAGACTTTTCATCCTTGGCGTGGTCTCCCTCAACATTTTGCCTCTGTTCCCCAGGTTCTTGATGTGTGCTGGACTCTCATTTCACTGTTTTTGTTACTCTGGGCACTTCACCACTGCTAACCAGTGCTGAAGTGTAAGTGCTCCTTTACAAAATGTGTATGTGATTGGCTTATCCATGATTGGCATATTTGATTTACTAGCAAGTCCCTAGTAAAGTACACTGGAGGTGCCAGGGCCTGTAAATCAAATGCTACTAGTGGGCCTGCAGCACTGGTTGTGCCACCCACCTAAATAGCTCTGTAATCATGTCTCAGACCTGCCATTGCAGTGTCTGTGTGTGCAGTTGTAGCTGGAAATTCGACTTGGCAAGTGTACCCACTTGCCAGGACTAAACCTTCCCTTTGCTTACATGTCAAACACCCTTAAGGCGGGCCCTAGGTAGCCCCAAGGGCAGGGTGCAGTGTATGGTTAAGGTAGGACATATAGCAGAGGTCTTCAATCTGGGGGTCGGGACCCCCAGGGGGGCCGTGGAGACCTGGAAAGGGGGTCGCACATTCCCCCAGCTGATCCTTAAAATGCCTCAGCTGAACTTTAATTTGAGTCTCCTGTGCTGTGAAAGCCGCACAGACAGCTAAGGAGACTTTCAGCCCAGGGCTTCTGCTTCCTGAATGAAATGCAAATGTGCTCTACGAGCTGATCTGCAAATGTAAAGGATGCATGGGAGCAGCTTTAAATAATCAAAGCTTTGTGAGGACAAACATTTTTTTTTTTTGAGGGGTAGTGCGAAGAGTTAACAACTGAGCTGTGAAGTGCATGCTTTTAATTGTAATTGTATTTCAACAGTGCTCACTTCACCTAGAGGTGTTGAAGGGACAGCTATTAAAAAAAGAGGTATTGCATATGCTCTGATATTACTTAAATCCACATTTTGGAAGCACTGTTTTATAATAAACCTTTTTGTAGTGGCCTATATTATACTGCGTGCAATGCAAGTATGAAATAATGCCTTTTTATATATTCACAGTGCTTTCTGTCACAGGCTGTGACCTCATGGCACTAAAAATACACAAGTCACTATTCTCAACTGTACTAACAAAGATTTAGTTCTGTTGCTCTCCGGTTAAACATAGACCTCTGCAGTGCATTAACTAATAGAGGGTTCATAATGCACTACAGTGCATTTCCCAATGAGTAACAACTTTATTTTATTTATTTTTCATTTCAGTTGGCTATTATTTTATATGTAGCTACCTGGCGGTGAAAGACTTAAAAAGATTTAGAGAATATTTTGGGTTTATTTATGAGAGGCTTGCGCTGCTGGAGCATCACTTTTTTTGATGCTCCAGCATCACAAGCCTCTCAATCGTACCTATGAGCTGACTCAAAGCCACCCTCAGCGGATTGAATGGCCTTGTTGATATGGAGTAAGGCAAGGCAGGGCAAGTCGCTGCATTGCCTTACTTTGCGTCAAGGAGGCGTTCCACGGGCGTAGTGGTGGGTGTTCATATGCAAAAGAGATGGATTTTGACACTGCCCCAGATTTACAAAATCACGTAAACTGGGGCAGTGCCAAAACCTTACGCCTCCCAAGAGCAGGCATAATGAGGAGAAATGTTTTAATTTCTCCTTGTTTTTTTCTCTTTCCATGTGTGCTGCTATCTGCCACACATGTAGAAAGAGCTACAATGCCTTTCTGGATTGTTTTTGTGCAGGAAGGTGCCCCTTCCTGCACAAATACAATCCTGCCTATGTTGGCACTAGGCAGCAATTGTGTGCCAGCGCAGGGGGAAAGGACAGAAATGTACTGTATTTCATAAATACGGTCCATTCCTGCCCTTTTGTATTGAGAGTGTGGAAGTGTAGCAAGAAGACTTGCAGCTCTGCCCCATGTCAATTCCTAAAAAATGAGGACCTTTGTTTTTAGCCACACCCTTGACCATGCCCCCACACTCACCGATCTTTGATTTGCTAAACACTGTTTAATATTATTTCCTCACAGTAAAAATGATTTGCTGTGCGAAATGGGGATGTTTATTATTGTTGATGATGAGGAGTACCAGGTTCTAGAAATTTTTATCAGGAGGGGGTCCTTACACCTAAATTTTTTTAAGAGGGGGTCCCGGCATCAAAAAGTTTGAAGACCTCTGACATATAGTAATGTGTTTTATATGTCCTGACAGTGAAATATTGCTAAATTCGTTTTTCACTGTTGTAAGGCATGTCCCTCTCATAGGTTAACAAGGGGGCTACCTTTAAAGATGATTTGTGGTCGCTGTGCACACAATTTAAAAATTAATCTTTTAGTAAAGTTGATTTTAAGATTGTGTGTTTGAAAATGCCACTTTTAGAAAGCGAGCATTTTCTTGCTTACACCATTTCTATGACTCTGCCTGTTTATGGATTCCCTGTCTGGGTCAGTTTGACAGTTGGGCGGGTTGCACCTCACCCTAGACAGTGACACAAAGGGAGCTGGGGTGTAGACTGCATATCCTGATGAGCCATCTGTGCTAGGAGGGAGGGAAGGTGTGGTCACTCACACCTGAAAGGGCCATGCCTGTCCTCACACAATGCAGTCTCCAACCCCCTGGTGAGTGTCTGGGGCCTGGCCTGGGCTAGGCAGGATTTTACATTCACAAGAGACTTTGCTTTGAAGTAGGCCTACTTCAAAGGAGAAATTCGGTATCAGAAGGGCACCTAAAACCACAGACTTTAGAACACTTCTGGAAACAAGAGGAATCTCTGCCTGGAGAAGAGCTGAAGAGCTGAGGAAGGAGTGCTGCCCTGCCTGTGACTGTGCTTTGTGGAGCTATCCTGCAGTTGCTGCTTCTGCCAGAGTAAGAGGGCCAAGACTGGTCTTTGTGTGCCTTCCATCTTGAGAAGAAATCTCCAAGGGCTTGATTTAGAGCTTGCCTCCTGTTGTTTGAAGTCTCAGGGACAGCAAAGACTTCTCCATTACCAGCACCTGGACTCTCTGCTGAGACTCCTGCCCTGACAAGTGGTGCCCTATCCAGTCCCTGGGCCCTTGAAAGGAAAAGCTCATGAAAATTCAAGGAAATCGACGCCGCTGCTGAATCCGGTGACGCCGCTTGCAACCGACTCCATGATCTTCGTTGGAACACGACTACCTTTGCAGGCCCCACACTGCTGCAGCCCCGCCAAAGTCTGCGACTCCGCTCGAAGTGCAGATTCAACGTTTCGCACAGACGCCGTTATCCCCGACTTTGCGCATCGACTTGTTTTCACTCTTCACCAAAGGTACGGTACCTGGGGGCCTACGCAACTCCGTGTCCAGCACCGGGGGTGTCAGATTGTTGGGAATGACTCTGTCACAACACTGTGTTAACACCTCAGCGAAGCATTTTGTGTTTCTAAGCGCTATTTTTGAGTTTAATCTTTAAAAATTCATAACTTGACTTGTGTATGTTGGAGTTTTGTCGTTTTAGTCTTGTTTTGTTTAGATAAATATTTCCTATTTTTCTAAGCCTGTGTTGTGTCATTTTGTAGTGTTTTCATTAAGTTACTGTGTGTGTTGGTACAAATACTTTACACCTAGCACTCTGAAGTTAAGCCTACTGCTCTGACAAGTTACCAAGGGGGTAATCAGGGGTTAGCTGAGGGTGATTATATTTTACCCTGACTAGAGTGAGGGTCCTTGTTTGAACAGGGGGTAACCTGACTGTCAACCAAAGACCCCATTCCTAACAAGCGTAATAATTTTTTACGCTATTGTTGTACTTTGCAGGATGGGTGCCAATAATTTTGGTGCTATTTCTGCAAAGTACATAGAGGCCCATTATAAATAATAGTGTGCCTCCTTTTAACGCCTGCTCTATCTAGGCATTAAAAATGCTGCTACGAATTGAACAGTCGGATCTCAGAGATTCCACTGTGCCATTTTTGCGGGCCCCTAGTGGGGGGACAGCCCTCTTGCATAGATTATGCCATAATCTTGCGCTACGGTTTACAAAATGGCGCAATGCATGCATTGCACCACTTTGTAAATATGGCGCTGCATTTTTGCCACATTAGCGTAAAAAAAGATGCTAATGTGGTGATAGTTATCACTAGGCCCTTCTTAAATGTTGGTCCGTAGTTTCCTTTTACTGAGGAATCAATGTAGGTTTGCTGGTGGTCCATATCTGAGCAGTGTCCACTGCATTTGTTGATGTCTCAACATAGATTAGCAGCTTCCTATTGCCACTAGAGCTTCTGCATCTCTACAGGTCCTTTCACTTCATTGAAGTGAGGTGCACTCACTTCAAGTGACTCACATCTGAAAGGTGGTCTCTGAACAAAATCCAATTAAATCACTGTACTTCCTTCTTTATCGTTTCCAAACTGTGTTTTGGAACATAAACCCTCACCAAGCCCGATACAGTCACTCAGTAGAAATGCGGGACGGGGGTCCTATTTACCGAGCTTCTAGAAACCCCTTATGAAAATAATAGGATTATTATGTTTAGCGGTGGGCTGTAGGGCCTGTATTCAGACTAGCCAAACTCACAGCTCGGGACACAGCGCCATCAGGAAGGACGAACAGCTGGGGCTCTATGCCCTGGAACCTCACCTTTTGGGGGGGCAGCGCTACTGTTACCACATGGATTTACAAAGTATCATCAGGCCTGGCCTCTTCCTGTGTGATGCAGTAAACGTGGCAACACCCCTAGGGAGCGTCAGTGTCTCCCCTTCCCCAGTGGATGTTTCCATAATGTTTCCTTAATTATGAGCTGTTGAGGTTCGAAGTGGGGGCCCCTTAACATTTTTGACTCGTGACCCCCTAAATCTTCTGACATGCCTGGCAGGCCATCATTTCTTGAAGATGATTTATAGATTGAGAACAAACAATGATAACAGTATTGTGTTACGGCTGTTCTAAGTATTTGATTGGCCTGATTAATTATTCTTCTCTAACGTGAACTGTGTAAACTAGGACGAAGTTAGAAAGACTCTTTCTAAAGCACATGTTCACTTGTAATATTGGCGCTGTGCCTGGGGAGGCTTTGGCCATACAGAGATTGCAGCACGATATTTTATTACAGTTCTTGCTTCTCCTTACTGAGAATTTAAAGTCTGAGACGTGGCTGTGCAAATGCCTTCAATGGCTCACCTAAGGGTGCAGTGTATCGGATCACCACTACCTCTCTTTGTGACTTTAATGAGGGTGTGCCTCTCCGGTACCCTATCTTTGTCAGGGTTTCTTCACTGTAAGGGGATCCCTGGAGCTAGAGAGAAACATATCCCCAAAACACGTCTTGGTTGATTGTAATCTGTACTGCTGCACCGCCTTTAATTATTCTAATGTAGGCAATTCAATATAGCAGCAGATGTGAGGCAGACATTCGATTGCTGTACTCGAGAACGGCTATTGTTCAGGGCCTGCCTTATCAAAACAATGAAGGAAAACTGTTACCTATAGAGTTTCTTTTTCACTTGACGAGAACAGCGTGTAACCTTTTCAACACTATCACGGATCCTACACAGATTCCATGATTGGCACGCAACAGGAAAGCTTTCCTCCACAGACTCCTCACTTCTTAGCTGTAACCATGTCTTCATATAGGCTTTGCCGCTGTCAACTGTTTGATCTCATATTTCACGGTCTTCATACAGCTGAATTAAAAAGTTAATCATGTCAATAAGAAACTGACGAATAGAAAAATCACATTCTTTTTTGCATACCTCATTTTCTTGGCAATCTTTAGTCTATGAGGGTGCATACTAACCACAGGGATATGCACAAGGTCCAGTTCTGCATGTATTTTCCCCAGTGCTTAATTTGTAAATAAAAAGGTGCAGGTGCTCAAAGCTCTCCTCTTGAACATGCGGCTGCTGCAATTAAAAGTGCGAGAACATAATACTGAGGCAGCGTAATCCTGAAGCCACCTCAGGTTTCTTCAATCCATTTACAGCCACTCCCTGCACCTTCAGCTCCCTCCTGCAGCTTTCTGCTTTTCCCCTTTCTGATGCTTTTTCGTTTTTCTCTTCCACTGTCTTTCCCACGTGTCTTTTGCTCGCAGTAAATGCTTGAGACAGAAAACTAAGCGCCGGCCCTCAGAAATAAGTGCCGGTGCTCCGCACCGGAAACAACAAGCACAAATTAAGCACTGATTTTCCCCCTTATGGGGGACATAACGGGCACAAATCTGTACACATTTACCAGAAGTTTCGAGCAGGTGGTAAGTGTGTGCACGGACATTTTTAGGCACATGGTGCAGGTGGGAGGGATGAGGAGACAAGCTATGACTGCTCTGCCGAGCAGTGTTCGGATTGGGCACAGCAGCTGGTTGCATCCACAGCACAACGTTGGGTGTCCGATGTCACTGGGTCCATATTTATCAGGACCAGAGCTTGAGGACTAGGTAATTGCAGGCCTGGAGATGGCAGGAATGATAGAAAGGCGTGTGGGATAACCCCACCCTGGGGTTATTGCGATAAACCGCTCAAAATGCAGATAATTAATCAAAGAAACAGTAGCCTGGCACACAGCGCTACCTTAAAATCTCAGGGAAATTCAACCAAAGCACTAATAGGTGCCCAAGGGCAAGAGTTGGCCACCAAACAATTACAAAACTAAATATAAAAGAGGGTTAAAGGCTGAATGCAAAATGTCCTGAGCACTCAATATAACACAAATTGTCAAAACAGAGTCAGTCTTGTTTCTGTTGTCCTTTGTTGGATCCACAGGCTCTTCAATGAGCCCGTGTTTCTTAACTTTCTTACATCAGTTTCAAGCACAGAGGTAAAGCTTCTTGTTCAACCCACAAGGATAAGTATACTCAAGACAGCCAACACGTGTTTCATCGTATGGCGCTATCACCTTCGACTTCATCAGGGCTAAAAATAATATAGCCTTAGAACCCGCCGTAGCGGGCTCTACCGGCTATTAAAGGCCCGCTCCCCGCGTTAAATGCCCGAGCCGAAGGCGAGGGCATTTAACAAGGGAGAGGGACTTTAATAGCCGGTAGAGCCCACTACGGCGGGTTCTAAGGCTATTAGAACATTCTGCCACACAGGGCAGAATGTTCTATTAAAACAAAAATGTTCACGGAGCCCAAGGGGATTAAAATCCCCTCGGGCTCCGTGAGGCTTTGTTCACAGCTGTTGCTGTGAACAAAGCGAACATTGGAATGTTGGCGCTGCGGGCTTTTACCGGCCAGTAAAAGCCTGCAGCACTCCATTGTTTTCAATGGAGCCCCCAGCATTCCAATGTCCTAATAGAACAGAGATTCCTGAAAAGAGACTATGATGGGTTATGGTGGCTAGTAAAAAAGCAAGCCTACTCGAATGCACCTCTACGTTAGCTTATAAACATAAGAGTCCTGTTATTGTAACTGAGAGATTGAGACTTATTACTAGCTACAACCCTGAATCTGGAAAATTATACCATTTACTGAAGAAACACTGGTATTTATTGACTTCTGACAGACTGTTGCAACCATTTATTTCACCCAATCCAAGCATTACATTCCAAAAAGGGATGTCACATACTAATAGAATTGGCCCTAGCTATCCTTTACTTGTGATAAAAAGATCCTGGCTATCTGAACAGAGCAAAGTATTTTTTAAGTGTTGCCATTGTCATATGTGTAGATGGGCATTGGATACGTTGCATAATTTCTCTTTTGGTATTACAGGTAACTATGTGATCACAAGTTTTATAGGCTGTGTGACAAGATGTGTGGTTTTTGTAATAATCTGTCAATGTGGAAAGGTGCTTGAGGGAAGTACGATCAAGACTCTGAGGGAACACATCTCTGAATATTTTAGAGCTCTCAAGCAGATATCCGATTGTTTTGCATGCATTGAAGTGTTGTGCTCAAAATGTTCAGCTCAATTTCAAATTTCATGGGATTGACTATATTTAAACTAATGGATGCGGTGGCAATTGTGAACTTAAACTAAGAGTCAGTGAGCTGCATAGATAATGAAATTGCAAACTTGATCAAGGACTAAATATTGATAATGAATTTCAATATTTTTTGGGTAAAAAATAGGTACAATATTTATGTAACGGTGTTATGGACGGACCTATAGTTTTCTGCGGACTCACCATCTGTGCCATGGAAAACAGCCAAGTGTTATCATGGTGACTTTGCAGAGTAAGAGAGATTTGAAAAGTACTGTTTGTTGACATTTTGTGTGCGGATTGCTGTTACACCTTTTTACACTTGACTGTGGAGAGGGTAGATTCTGTAAATATTGACTACTTGTAATCTAATATTATCTTAACCCTTCGTTACTTTTTTTGTTTCTTTATTTTATGGGAATGGGTGATTGTATATACTTGTATTATTTTTGATGACTGAAAAGTGTTGAAGCTTTTTAGGTCGAGCGTTAGCGTTCGGCCTGCTGTATACTAAAGTATACACTAGAGTGAGTTCCAGCGTTCTGATTAGTTAGTTGCAGTGTCCTTCAAAAATCCTTGCTTGCTAGTGGTCAGTTCTGCCTCTTTGCCTACCTTTTTTTACTTTGGGAGCAGCGCAAAGTACTGTGTAATTACGCTATGTCCTGTTTATCTCTTCTGAAGGGGACTTTTTCTTTCAGTATTGGCCTGTTTGCCTTGCACTGTGGGTGTGTGTTCAGTCCCTCCTCCCCACCAGCTCCCTCTGTAAACATAAACCAACATCAGAGGGGGGCTTTTCCAGGGCCAGCTCACCCTCGCTCTCTTCCTCTTGTTATTTTCAGTCTGTGTGGCAATAAAAGTTCAGTCAGTAATTTACGATGCTACGAGCTGTAACTCGAGCAAACACAAGCTTGTTTCTTTTTGTCTCTTTTCTCCACGCTAATGCTCCTGGCGGCCGTCGGCTCGTTTCTTTAGAGACACACAATCATCTGCTTTCGAATATTTAAATGGGGTGTTTGAAAGATAAAGTGAACTGAAAACTTGGATTAGTATTGTTTGTAATTGATTTCTTATTGATTGATTAACTGAGTAAGTGGAAACTAGCGACCGAGTCATCCTGTTTGTCGATGTGATACATTCTAGGTTTAGATGTGCCTGGAGTCATCTGTTACGGAGGTGGTTAATATGTCTGGGTGCATCTCCCACCATGAAGGCTGGACGTGACCGGACCCCGACTGTGCCGCGTAAGCAGCGTGTGTGTCGCTGCCTGGCACCAGAGAGCCACTCGCGCTCGACCCTGGTCATGGAACGTCGTGTCCGGTTCGTGACTCCCGCCCCCTTACTTGTGTTTCTACGGAGTGCAGTTGCTAGTGCGAGTAGCGTCTTTGTGCACGGTTACTTTCTTGGAGTGTTTTTTCTCGCAGTCTCCTGAATTGCTTCCAAATGTGCCCCATTATATATTTACTTTCTGAGATAGGTTTGAGGCAATCATTACCGTGCTACAGGTGAATCTACTGGCCCCAAGATGTAACGTGCTTTTGGTTAAAACGTCATTCTGGTTGAAAACATATTTCATGACTAAAAATGCAGAGGTCGGTGCAAGCGTTGGCATGTGCCAGTTACAGAGATTATTTATATATATATTTTATATAATGTTTAAATTCTAACACAAAGACATGCGTCACGTTCTCCTCCCTTATCTGTTCACTCCAGCTTAAGTTTCTGCATTCCTTTCCTTTTGATTATAATGTCTCTCCTAGTTTCTCCCTTCGCCTAACAACGAGATATCATAGTCTCCTTCAGCCTTACCCGTTTGTTTCAAGTAACCTCTATCACTTCACCTTGATGCCATTCTCCTTATTAGCATATATTGTCAGTTGCGCCTTAGCAGAGTAGATCGGTACATCAGTAATATTTTACACACCAGCCCTCTAATTATGATCCACGCTTATTTCTCGTGCACCGAGTTGTTTACTGTTCGTGCACAATCCAATAACAAGATCCCATCTTTCCTTTGAATTATAATTAATGCTCCCTGTTTTCCTTTTTTAGGGTCGAGCGCGCGCAAGCGCGCGCAAGCGCTCTGGCCCAAGTTGTAATCTCTCTGTGGGTTTATCACCACGCCCGTCACTTTCATTAGTTCGTGGGCTTGCCTTTAAAAAATTTATTGATTCCATTTGTGAGAGGCATGCATATGTCATGCCTTTTCCGGTGTTTAGCCATCCTCGAGCGTACCAGTAAACTATTGAAAACATACTAGGCTCTGTTTTCAGCTGGCTTCTAGAGTACTTTATCTTTTCCTTTCCTGCACAGCGAGATCTCGCTGAGCAGAAGTCGAGCGCTTTCCATGACATCAACCCTGTTACATGGATAATTACACTTTTACTGGTTACATGGATAATTGCACTTTTGCGGGTAACATGGATAATTGAAATTTTGGCGATAAGTTTCACTGAGAGCGAACTTCTGTTTCCTTTTCTGTGTCTCCTTCACACTCATGGCAACCATCGTTTCGCATATGTGAAACTGTTTTACTTTTCAATTTCATTATTAGTTTATGTGGCATGAAAAGTCCGGTTAGGAGTTTACAACGCTAATAGCTCTAACGCGAGCAAACGCGAGACCCGTTGCATTGCAAATGCTTGTTTCATTTGGGTTCACTCGCTGAATTTTATAACTAATTCAGTGAGTTTACTGGATCAGACAACACTTTTGATGGAAATGTGACACATGACTTAAACTTGAGTGGACATAGGTGAATATTACTAATGCGAAGAAAAAAAAATATTTTTAATATGGCCGCCAAGTTAAGTGGTGATTTTTTAATGTTGTTTGCACATCATAAATACATTTGTAATTGATGTGTTTGGTTGGTAGGACTTTTGGATCTTGAATGTTTACCCAGATGTGCTGTCAGATTGGTTATTTATTAGGGATTGGATATGGTGATTGATGCAATAACTATGGCTTGAGATATGGCCGTTGTTCAGGTTAATATTATTACACAACTTGGGCTGTCTAATACATTGAGGACTTTATGAGGTGCATTACGTGTTACAGAAATGACCATTACTATTGCACTTTGTCAGTAGGAGTGTTTTTTAAATATAGTACTTTGATCATCAATTAGTTTTAACATATATCAGAAAAATGGTTATTAAAGACAAGCATTGCATAGTTATTGATTGCAGAGATAAAGGCCCCTACCACTTGTAAGACAGCTGACGCACAAGCGGGTACTATCATGTGACCTTTTGACCTTAGTATGGCTGTTAGGTGATTGTATGATATTGATGAGATGGTTATTGGTGCGATTTGGTGACAGACATGCCTTTTGAACATAATAATTAGGCTTTGATTGTAATTTAGAATAAATTGGAGGATCAGTGTTTTATGTAGGTTAGGATTTGGTAATTGAAGATAAGATGATGTTAACGACTTACAAGATGGCCGTCACACCAGATGGCATTATCACATGAACCTTTTTTTCCTACGGATAGTAGTACTGAAATGATTTTAACATGACACTTTAATTCCGTGCCGAGAAACATGAGGAAAGAAACATTATGTTGATTTCAAGGTGAGTAGTGAATAGATATATTGCCTGCTCTTATTTTAACTTTGCTTGCAGAATTTATTGCAGGTTTATTTTTACTAACGTGTTGTGTTATTTGAGGTAGGGTTGTAAAGTTTTCCAATACATCACTGTGGTAGTAAACGTGACTTACCCGTTTGTGAGTTGGCTGTTTTTGCAAGCTGATGACACCACTCCTTACTTATGGTATGATTTATGGAAATCTCTACATGTCGCTTTCCTTCATGCCATGATTAAGCACTCTTGAGTGAACTGTTGTTCTTAGTTACAGCCCAGCTCTATTTGAGCCTTGTTAGTTGTACTTTTCCTCGGGTGCCATAATGATCATATTGGCTTATAAGGGCTGAACATCTCACATTATGCCTATGGTTATTACACTTTATAGGCTAACGTCTATATATATATGCGCCGTTCTTCATCTAATTCCTTATTTGATTCTGGTAGTGATGGTAATTCATGTATAGTTCATATATATTTTTTAACTTTTTTGAATTTGATTTTATGGACGTACAAGTGGTGATTGTTTTCAAAAAAGTTTTACAGGATCTTTTGATTACGATCAATTATATTGTAGAACTTGTCTACACAGATCTGAATATAGAAGTTAGAGTTTTCTGAGAGAATTTAAGGTTTTATTTCTTTTGCTTTTGGCATGTTGTTTTATGGGGCTACTGGTTCTTTACCTGGCTTGGACTTGCGGGCATGTGGTGCTGGGTTTGATGACTTACTTATTTATTAGCAATGTATGTCGTATTTTGTTGAATACTTCATAGGTTTTTTTTTTTTTTTTTAGTATTGGTACTGTTGTATTGTGGTTGTGGAATACAACCTATTCACATTTTTGTACTGGAGATGACAACGTATACGTCATGGGTTTTGTTTATGTTTTTGACACTTATTGGTGGGTGAAGGTATGCTATTGCTCTTCATTCATGTCTGATATGTAGCTATCTATTTTTTATACCCCTGATGAAGTTGAAGGCGATAGTAACATACGACGAAACATGTGTTGGCTGTCTTGAGTATATTTATCCTTGTGCGATGAACAAGAAGCTTTACCTCTGTGATTGAAACTGATGGAAAGAAGTTAAGAAACATGGACTCATTGAAGTATTTATAGATCCAATGAAGGACAACAGAAACAAGACTAATTCTATTTGGACAATAAGTGTTATATTGAGTGCTCAGGGCATTTTGCACTCAAAGTGCAGGCCCACAAATCTATCACGGCTAAAGACAAATTCTGGGTAACTTTTCAGTTGGAGAAGAATGTGGTTGTTTTTAAGTCCATTACCTCACAAGCTCCATCCCTTTGCAACTCCAGAGTTCTTCTCTAGTTAATTGCAGGTGGTTGAAATTCTATTAGAACAGAGTGTATGGAGACAACAGTGATGGTGCTGGGCAAGCATGGGGCACTGTTTGATGCTGGGTTGGATGAGCATCTGGCACACTGTTCTCTTTCACTGCCTTCAAACCCCTAGTTGTAGGGGAAAATTTAATTTTCCAAAGTGTTATAGTCATTAAGCTTTTTCTGTGGTGATCAATTGCACATGCTATTGTTAGCACCTTAGTGGAGATCAGCATGACCCCGGACCATCTCCCTTTTCCGACAAGACTTAAAGCCAGGGAAAGCAGATTTTTAACAGTGTTTTATTATTTTCAGGCTTAAACTGCAGGAAGTGCTTAGTTAAACATTTTCGGAGTGAGCGACTCAGTCTAGGTAAGAATGGGCTTGTTTGCAGTTGCGAAGAGCCCAAAAATGTAATTGACGTTAATTGAACCACACCAAGGACCCAGGACCTGCGAGGCACCACTTGAGGGTCAGGAAATCACCGCAGCTGGGTCTAGGAGCTGGTTGGGGAGCCTTTGATGTCCCTGAGGCTCAGATCAGGAGGCCAGCATGCTAGCCCTTGCAGTCAATCTGGGGTCCTGAGTTCAAGATAAAGTTGCAGGCCAAGCTTTACTTCCCACACAAGAAGGTAGCAGGCAGCAAGTCAACAGAGCAGGGTAGAAGTTCCTTTAGAGCACCAATTCAGCAGGTTGGCAGTCTTTGTAACAGCACAGCAGTCCTTCTCCATGGCAGATTATCCATAGGTCCAGAAGTGTACTGAAGAGTTGTTGTCTGAGGCCCTGCATGTATTCCCAGTTGTGCCTTTCCAGTGGGGAGAAGCTTCTAGAGGTTTTTTAAAGTCCCCAGGCATACTGCCTTCCCTGGCTCCAAAGCTAAGTACAGGGAGTTTACAACCCTTGTTGTGAAGGCAGGACACAGCCTAGTCAAGTGTAAATGGGGCTATGCCCAGCTCCTCCCTCCCATCCTGCCAGTGATGGCCTATCCAGGCACACTTAAGCTACCTATTGTGTATGGCTGTCTATGACACAAATGCATAGCTCAGCTGTCAGCTACACCCAGGCACAGGCTACAGGCACCAAGGGGGTCATTCTGACCCCGGCGGTCATGGACCGCCGGGGCCAGCGTTGGCGGGAGCACCGCCAACAGGCTGGCGGTGCCCCGCAGGGCATTCTGACCGCGGCGGTTTGGCCGCGGTCAGATGCGGAAAACCGGCTGTCTCCCGCCGGTTTTCCGCTGCCCAAATGGATCCTCCATGGCGGCGCAGCAAGCTGCGCCGCCATGGAGAATCTGACAGCCCATACCGCCATCCTGTTCCTGGCGGTTCTCCCGCCAGGAACAGGATGGCGGTATGGGGTGTCTTGGGGCCCCAAGCACCCCATGCAATGGCATGGGCACTGCAGGGACCCCCGTAAGAGGGCCCCACTTTGTATTTCAGTGTCTGCTTTGCAGACACTGAAATACGCGAAGGGTGCAACAGCACCCGTCGCACCTTCCCACTCCGCCGGCTCCATTCAGAGCCGGCGTCCTCGTGGGAAGGTTGATTTCCACTGGGCTGGCGGGCGGCCTTTTGGCGGTCGCCCGCCAGCCCAGTGGAAATCCCAGAATCACCGCAGCGGTCTGACGACCGCGGTGCAGTGTTCTGGCGGGGGTACTTTGGCGGGCGGCCTCCGCCGCCCGCCAAGGTAAGAATTACCCCCCAAATGTCTAAGGCAGGAAAATGCCAACTTTTTAAAAGTGGCATTTTCAAACCTCTATCTTAAAATCCGACCACCATAAGTTAGAATTTTATATTAGAATTCCAGAGACACTAAACATAAATTAATTACATATTCCAATTTTTAAAATATACTCATAAAATGTACTAAATTGTTGCCAATGTTATCCAATTGGAGAGGTGGGCCTTGCAGTAGTGAAAAACAAATGGATGAGTTTAAGTACATTGCACACTGTACTTTGGGCTATCCAGGACGAATAATATACCGTAAAATATATGTATTAAAAATAAATATTTTGACCTGGCAAAAGGTTTATTTTGCCAGGTCGAAATGGCAGTTATAAAATGCACACATAGGGGGTCATTACGACCTCGGCGGTCTTTTTGCAAGACCGCCGAGGGACCGCCGTGCGGAAGACCGCCTGTGCAGGCGGTTTGCCGCTCGGCGTATTATGACTGTTGGCTGCTCTCTGTCGTTATTATGATGGAGAGCCGCCAACAGCCATACTTGCGGGCGGCGGGGAAGTGGAGGTTGCTCCACCTCCACCGCCACACCAACAGAACACCGCCCAGCGAATCACGTCCTGTGATTCGCTGTGGCGGAGTTCTGTTGGCGTGGCGGTGTTGGTGGAGCTGCCCCCATGGCCCCCGTCCCCTCCCGGAGGATCGACGGACCAGGTAAGTCGATCGTCCATTAGGGGAGGGGGGTGGAGGGGTGTTGGGTGTTGTGTGCGTGCATGGGGGTGTGCGTGTGTGTATGTGGGGGGGTGTGAGTGCGTGTATGCTTGCAAGGGTGTTGTGTGTATGGGAATGAGTACATGTATGTCTGTGGGTATGTCTGTATGGAAGTGTGCGTGTCTGTTTGAATGTGTGTGTGGATGTAGGCATGTATGTCGGGGTGTGTGTGTGTGTGTGTTGGTGGTGCCTGCATGCGTGTCAGGTGTGTGTGAGTAATGTTATGTTGGGGGTCGGGGTGGGGAGGGGGCCCTGCCACCTTTGGGGGGTGGCAGGGGTGGTGGGGGGTGTAGGGGAGGGAGTCGGGTGGGGGTGAGGGGTGAGGGGTGGGGGAGACCCCTCTCAGTGCCAGGGAAGGAATTCCCTGGCACTGATTCATGGCGGTTCAAACCGCAGGAAATCCACGGCGGTAAGCTGGGTCCAAATACCGCCGGCGGTATACTGACGGCCGCGGGGCTGGAGACCTAGGTCTCCAGCCCAGCGGTCGTTTCCGCCCTGGTGGGCGGGACGGAGAACCGGCGGATGACCATGGCAGTAACCGCCATGGTCATAATTCACCTAGGTAAGACCGCCAGCCTGTTGGCGGTCTTACCGCCGGTTCTCCGCCATCCGCCAGGGTTGTAATGACCCCCATAGTCTACAACAGCAGGCCTTAGGCATGTTTAAATTGCTACCTAAGTGAGTGGCACAAGCAGTTCTGCAGGCCCCTAGTAGCATTTAATTTACAAGCCCTGGGTACACATAGTATCACGTTACTAGGGACTTATAAGTAAATTGCATATGCCAATTTGGTGGAAGCCAATTCTACCATATTTTAAGTAGAGGGCACAAGCACTTTAGCACTGGTTAGAAGTGGGAAAGTGAAGAGAGTCCCAAAGGCCAGCAAAAACAAATTCAGCAAAAAGTAAAGAGTAAATACATAAAAGCTTGGGGATGACATTACAAAAAGGGCTAGGTCTAACAATCTGGGAGTGTATAACAGCATCCTAAGGAACATTTGTATTTTTCAGTAACTAATACTTTTTCAAGGAATCTGCTTCATTGGCAAAACTGTCCTCCAGATGTAGAGCCCCTGAGCGAATACAAGGATGCTGTCAAGACCATATTTCCACTGTTCTTGTGAAGAACATTATTCACTTGGCTGATGTGACTCAGAGTGTTGCTTGCTGATTAAGGTCAAGTTCCTATGCAGTATGTCAGTACTATCTCTGGAGGACAGAGTGGTGTTGTTAGAAATGGGGTCTTTGGTTGGCAGTCAGGTTACCCCCTGTCCAAGCAAGGACCCTCACTCTAGACAGGGAAGTCACACACAATCCAAATTATCCTGTGCCCAACCTCTGGTAGCTTGGCGCTGAGCAGTCAGACTTAACTAAGAAGGCAATGTGTAAAGTATTTGTGCAATAAATCATGCAATAACACAGTAGAACACCACAAAAATACACCAAACAGTATTTAGAAAAATATAAAATATTTATCTGGATAAATGCAGGGCAAAACGATTAAGATGCAATAATTATATTTAGGAATATCACTATAAAAATGATATAAAGTGTCTTTAGTCTCTTGAAAGCAATAAATGTCTCTTGCAATCACAAAGTACTTGGTTTGCGTTCAAAATCCCCGCAAGGAACCGCAGAGGAGGAGATGCGTGGAAAACAGGGAGGTGTGCGTCGATTTCTCAGGCTGCACACTGCTCTCTTTCACTGCCTTCAAACACTTAGGGGGTCATTACAACCCTGGCGGACGGTGTTAAAGCGGCGGTAATACCGCAAACAGGCCGGCGGGACAAAAAAGGGAATTATGATCGTGGCGGAAACCGCCAACATAGACAGCCACTTTAACACTCCGACCGCCACGGCGGTACAGACAAGCAGCGCGGCGGTCACCGCCAACAGACAGGCGGAAGACAAAGTACCACCCACAGAATTACAACAGGCCAATCCGCCACCTTTTCCGGGGCGGAATCACCATGGATAAAAACATGGCAGAAACAGCTTTTGCAATGGGAAAACGCTCACCTTAACACACTCCACGAGGAAGGAGGGCACCATGGAGCCGGAACTCCAAATACTCCCTGCGCTTGTCTTCCTGCTCCTCTACGAACATCAGCAACGGCGGCGCCGAAGACAACGGTGAGTACTGCACCTACGACATAGGGGAGGGTGGAGGCAAAAGTCAGGGTCACACACACGCAACACCCCCACCCCCACCCCGACCCTCGCACACTACAACACACACACCAATGCATTTCCAAACATCAGAGTGACAACCCACAACCCTACCGGAAGAATGCAAAGACAAAAAGGAAGTCAGTACAACCATTGTAATGTATCAAAATACAGTAAGATCATATATACATAAATATATACACATTCCAAATATATACATCATTAGTAGTGCAGGTATGCACATTTCGATGTCCGTGGACCACTGGGCCCAAAATGCATGGGCGAGGCCCACACACGATACCTGTCCAGAAACAGAGAGAACACTGCAGGGGCATCAGATAGAAATACAAGAGGCACCTCAGGGGGAAGGGAAGGGGGGGCACCTCAGCCAGATGACAGCACCACGCCAGATCCACAACGGGGCTCCATGCCCATTGATGTATCCTGGGGAGTGCAAAGCCACAGTCTCACAAGTCTTTGCAGTGGGTGGTTTGCCCACTGGACCATCCTGGGGAGTGCAAAGCCACAGTCTCACAAGTCTTGTCAGTGGGTGGTTTGCCCACTGTACCATCCTGGGGAGTGCAAAGCCACAGTCTCACAAGTCTTTGCAGTGGGTGGTTTGCCCACTGGACCATCCTGGGGAGTGCAAAGCCACAGTCTAATAAAGTCTTGTCAGTGGGTGGTTTGCCCACTGCTCCATCCTGGGGAGTGCACAGCCACAGTCTCACAAGTCTTTGCAGTGGGTGGTTTGCCCACTGGACCATCCTGGGAGTGCAAAGCCACAGTCTCACAAGTCTTGTCAGTGGGTTGTTTTCCCACTGTACCATCCTGGGGAGTGCAAAGCCACAGTCTCACAAGTCTTTTCAGTGGGTGGTTTGCCCACTGGAACATCCTGGGGAGTGCAAAGCCACAGTCTCACAAGTCTTTTCAGTGGGTGGTTTGCCCACTGGACCATCCTGGGGAGTGCAAAGCCACAGTCTCACAAGTCTTTTCAGTGGGTGGTTTGCCCACTGGACCATCCTGGGGAGTGCAAAGGCACAGTCTCACAAGTCTTTTCAGTGGGTGGTTTGCCCACTGCTCCGTCCTGGGGAGTGCAAAGCCACAGTCTCACAAGTCTTTTCAGTTGGTGGTTTGCCCACTGGACCATCCTGGGGAGTGCAAAGCCACAGTCTCACAAGTCTCTTCAGTGGGTGGTTTGCCCACTGCTCCATCCTGGGGAGTGCAAAGCCACAGTCTCCACTGGTTCTGGAGGGGGCTTTGTGCCCAGAGTGCTTCATCCTACCAAGGACTGAGGTAGTGGATGTATCTCTCCACTGGTTCTGGAGGGGGACTGGTGCCCAGAGTGCATCACGCTCCCCGTGACGGTCCCAGTTCCGTCACTGCCCCTGCCGCTCATGGGCAAACGTTGCTTGAGTTGGCGGTGCTTGCCCTGTTCAGCGGTGCTTGCCCTGTTCAGCGGTGCTTGCCATGGCAGGCTTTGCCCTGTTCAGTGGTGCTTTCCATGGCGGTCTTTGCCCTGTTCAGCGGTGCTTGCCCTGTTCAGCGGTGCTTTCCATGGCGGTGCTTGCCCTGTTCAGCAGTGCTTTCCATGGCGATGCTTGCCCTGTTCAGCGGTCTTTGCCCTGTTCAGCGGTGCTTTCTACGGCGGTCTTTGCCCTGTTCAGCGGTGCTTGCCCTGTTCAGCGGTGCTTGCCATGGCGGTCTTTGCCCTGTTCAGCGGTGCTTTCCATGGCGGTCTTAGCCCTGTTCAGCGGTGCTTGCCCTGTTCAGCGGTGCTTGCCATGGCGGTCTTTGCCCTGTTCAGCGGTGCTTGCCCTGTTCAGCGGTGCTTGACTTTGCTGTCTCTGACCTGTGCAGCGGTGTGTGCCATGGCGGTCCCTCATTGCGCAGCGGGGCTGTGGCTGCCGGGGCCCTCCTGGGCACTGACTCTGGCGGTGGTCTCCGGACCAGTGACGATTGTGCTGCCCTCCTGGGCACTGACTCTGGCGGTGGTCTCCGGACCAGTGACGATTGTGCTGCCCTCCTGGGCACTGACTCTGGCGGTGGTCTCCTGACCAGTGACGATTGTGCTGCCCTCCTGGGCACTGACTCTGACGGTGGTCTCCGGACCAGTGACGATGGGGCTGGTGGTGGCGTCCTGGGCAGCGGGGAGGATGGCGGCCTTCTCCGCCGTGCCGCTCTTCCCAGACTTTGGAGACTTCTTCTGCCCCTTCACCACCTTGGGAGGAATCACAGCTGACTCGACACTCCCCCCAGGACCCTTGTGAGCGGCTTTGCCGGCAGGAGTCTTCCCCCTCTCCCGTCGGGCACTGTCCAACTTCTGGTGATTCACAGGGGGTGGACTGGCAGTGCTTTGGCTCCGTGTCACACTGGCTGCCCTGGTGCCCGGTGCACTCCACATACCTCTAACAGGCACCACTGGTACTGGAATCTTTTTGGCTGAGGTGCTAGTACGGGACCTATGAATTGGAGGGGGGGGTGATGGGACAGAGGTCAAGGTTGCTCAAGAAAAGTTTCTGACGAACACTGGGACGGGTAGCTGGAGGGGTCTGGGAGTGGAGGAAGAGGAGGTGGTTGTAGGAGGTGTAACTTTTGATGCTTTGGGTGCAGGTGAATGTTCTGGAGGCTGTCGTGAGGTGGATGGATATTGGGTGTGTGTGTGCCCGCGTTTGTGTACTTTGGGAGGGGGCGTCACAGACACACTGGGAGAGGACACAGGGGACGTGTAAATGGTAGTGGGGGTGGTGAGTGCAGGTGAGCGGGTGTGGTGCTGGGTGTTCTGGTGCGAGTCCTAGTGGCTGTAGTGGTAGTGCATGCAGGTGAGAGTGTAGACAACACTGGGAGGGAGGAGGGAGACGACGAGGAGGGGGACACAGTGGAGGCAGTGGATGTTGCTGTGTCTGTATGTGGGTGATGCTTGTGTGAGTGCCTGTGGGATGTGTGGTGCCTATGTTTGCCTGAGCTGCCCTTGTGTGTTGACGTGTGTGCAGGCTGGTCTGATGGTGTGCTTGGGATAGGCAGAGGTACAGGGGATTGGGCCTGGGTGGAGGAAGTTGGAGGGGGGAGGCTAGACACAGGGACAATGGCTGCCATCAGTGCTGAGGCCAGAGATTGCAGGGTTCGATGATGGGCAGCCTGACCAGAATGAATGCCCTCCAGGAATGCATTAGTGTGTTGTAACTCCCTTTCTACACCCTAGATGGCATTCACAATGGTAGACTGCCCAACGGTGAGTGACCTGAGGAGGTCAATGGCCTCCTCACTGAGGGCAGCAGGGGTGACAGGGGCAGGGGCTGAGGTGCCTGGGGCGAAGGTGATGCCCACCCTACTGGATGAGCGGGCACAGGGCGAAGGCTGAGGAGCTGCTGGGAGGGCGGTGCTGGTAGAGGGGGTGGCGGCTGTACCTGTAGAAGTGGGGGGCACAGATGGTGCCGCCACCACAAGGGAGCTCCCATCGGAGGACGAGTCCGTGTCGCTGGTTGCTGATCCGGTGACCGCCGTGAAGCTCCCCTCACCCTCTGTCCCAATGGTGTATTCCGAGTCCGTGGTGTGGCCCTCCATGGCCATGTGGGATGCAGCCCCCTCATGCTCCGGTGCCCCTGTACCTCTGCCTGATGATGCTGATGCACAAAAGAACAGGGAGAGCACAAAAAGGGGTGGGGAAACAGAAGAAAGACAGGTTGAGTGCATGGCTTACCGCTACTGTTGGCGGACAATACGGACACAGCAGCCCCCTGCACTATGCCGTGCTCTTGGCCTCTACAGATGCAGTTCCTGGGATATGGCCTACATGGCTATGAGTGTCATCTGCCCACATAGATGACACAGGGGCATGTATACCTGTACTTGGCACTCTACAGAGGTGGGGTGGAGTGGCACATGGCCTGCATTACGGAGGGGCCTAGCCAACGGAGCTCGCCCTAGCCTAGGGAAACCCACAGCCCTCCTCCCCCACCCAGACCCCTTCACTGCGCGCAAAGTCATGAGAATGTGAGTGTACTCACCCCCTTGAGTCTGCTTTGATGCCCTCATGCGCCCATCCAACTCAGGGTAGGCCACCGCTAGGATCCGGAACATCAGGGGGGTCATGGTGCGACGAGCACCCCTCCCACGTTGGGAGGCCATCCCCAGCTGAGCCTCCGCCGTCTTCTTGCTCCAGCGGCGAATGTCCTCCCATCTTTTACGGCAGTGGGTGCTCCGTCTCTGGTGGACCCCCAGGGTCCGGACGTCCTTGGAGATGGCACGCCAGATATCCTTCTTATGGTGGGCGCTGACCTACATGACATGGACAGGGGAAGAAGAGAAGTCATTACCAACTGCACCGTCGTAGTGAGTGGCCCACATCCCTGCCCTTGCCATGTGGCACATGCATTCACACTCCTTCATGCTCGCAGAACTCTGCCCCCTTCCTACTTACATCCAGCCTTCTCCACCCAGGCATAGCCTATACAACTTGCACCCTATGTACTCACCTGTTGGTCTGGAGGACCGTAGAGTAGCGTGTACTGGGGGAGGACCCCGTCCACGAGCTTCTCCAACTCCTGTGCAGTGAAGGCAGGGGCCCTTTCCCCAGACGCACGTGCCATTGTCTCTTCCAGACCGAGGTCACAATAGCACTTGAAGTGTAGGTCCTCTCCTGTCGAAGATCAGGTATCGAGTGATTGAACAGATAGAAAATGGCGGTGACGTCCGCGGCGGTGACGTCCGCGGCGGTGCGTATCATCACCGCCGGCGCACTTCGACCTTGGCTCCTGGGACCCATAGGGTCCAATGTTAACCAATGCAGCATTGCGCCACTGTCTACGACCGCCTACCGCGACGGTGTACAACGCCAGCGCAGTTACCTCACAACCCATTGTCCCACTTTAGAGGTCAGGCATCCGCCATTTCAGGGGCCCACATGGCTTCATTTACAACTGCGTCACACATACCTAGGCCTGGACTCAACACACATACAGGAAGATTTTTGTATTTTGTGTCGTGTTCTGTGTAGCTGTGGGTACATACCTCAGAATTGGTTGACTCTGTGGTCGCTGTTGTCCTTCCTAGGCACCTTCAGCTGGGACATGTGAGGAGGTGGCGGAATCCTCTGGTGTACCGACCTCTGGTGGACCTGTTGACAATGGAGGAGTGACATTTAATCATCACCTACAGGTTTGACCGTGCCACAATCCAGGAACTGTGTACCCAGTTGGAGCCAGACCTCATGTCACCAATCCGCCATCCCACAGGAATCCCCCCTCAAGTGCAGGTGCTATCAGTGCTCCATTTCCTAGCAAGTGGGTCATTTCAAACAACAGTGGCCATGGCATCAGGGATGTCCCAGCCTATGTTTTCCAATGTGTTGTCCAGAGTGTTGTCTGCCCTGCTGAAACACGTGAGGAGCTACATCGTTTTCCCTCAGGTGGAGGATTTGCCTACAGTTAAAGGTGACTTCTATGCCCTGGGACATATCCCTAACATCACAGGTGCCATTGATGGGACCCACGTGGCTTTGGTCCCCCCCCACAGGAGTGAAGAGGTGTACAGGAACCGGAAGAGTTATCATTCGATGAATGTACAGATGGTATGTTTGGCAGACCAGTACATCTCGCAGGTAAATGCTATGTTCCCTGGCTCAGTGCATGACGCCTACATCCTGCGGAATAGCAGCATCCCTTATGAGATGGGTCAACTCCAGAGGCACCGTGTGTGGCTATTAGGGGACTCTGGTTACCCCAACCTGTCATGGCTATTGACCCCAGTGAGGAATCCCAGGACCAGGGCAGAGGAACGCTACAATGAGGCCCATGGGCGGACTAGGAGGGTGATCGAACACACCTTCGGCCTCCTGAAGGCCAGGTTCAGGTGCCTCCATATGACAGGTGGTTCCCTATTCTACTCACCAAGGAATGTGTGCCAGATCATCATCGCCTGCTCTATTCTTCACAATCTTGCTTTGCAACGCCAGGCTTCTCGTTGTGAAGTCGGGCTGCGTCGTTCCAGTTCGGCGTGCAGTGAATTTTTCACCGTGATGCAGGCTGTGCATAGTTTCTAGCAAGCTGTGCATCGATTTTCACCGCACACGGAGTTCTTCTTGCAGAGATTAAGTGTTTTTGGTCCTGAGACTTCAGGGAACAGGAGGCAAGCTCTATTCAAGCCCTTGGAGAGCACTTCTCAGCACAGCCAGAGAGCTGCAAGGCCGCAGGGCAACAGCAAGGCAGCAGTCCTTCACAGAAAGCAGTCAGGTGAGTCCTTTGGGCAGCCAGGACGTTCTTATTGACAGGTTGCAGGTTCTGGTTCAGGTTCTGTTCTCCAGGAAGTGTCTGTGACAAGAGTATCTTGTCAAGAAGTGTCTAACTTCAGAAGTGTCTGAGATGGTAGGGTCAAAGACCCTGCTTAAATACCCAAATGTGCCTTTGAAGTGGGGGAGACTTCAAAGAGTGGCTTAGAAGTGCACAAGGTCCCCTTTCAGTTCCATCGTGTCTGCCAGGGTCCCAGTAGGGGGTGTGGCAGTCATTTGTGTGAGGGCAGGCTACTGTCCTTTGACCTATAAGTGTAAAGCCCTCCACCCTCCCAGCCCAGGAAGACCCATTCAACATGCAGATATATGCAAGTGTGACTGAGCATCCTGTGGTTGGTGTTGTCTGAGTGAATGCACAAGGGAGCTGTCAACTAAACAAAGCCAGACATGGATTGGAAGGCACAGAAGGATTTAAGTGTAGAGAAATGTTCAGTTTCTAAAAGTAGCATTTCTAAAATATTAATATAAAATCCAGCCTCACCATTAAGCAGGATTTTGTATCACCATACTGGCCATACTAAATATGACCTGGCTACTCCTTTCAGATCAGGATCTACCTCTCAAACAGTATATGAGGGTTGCCCTAATGCTATCCTATGAAAGGAGCAGGCCTCACAGCAGTGTAAAACGAATTTAGGAGTTTTACACTACCAGGACATACAGAACACACATGTTCATGTCCTGCCTTTTACCTACATAGCACCTCGCCCTATGGGCTACCTAGGGCCTACCTTAGGGGTGACGTATATGTAGAAAAGGGGGAATTTAAGGCTTGGCAAGTACTTTTAAATGCCAAGTCGAAGTGGCAGTGAAACTGCACACACAGGCACTGCAGAGGCAGGCCTGAGACATGGTTAAGGGGGGGAACTTATGTGGGTGGCACAACCAGTACTGCAGCCCACTAGTAGTATTTAATTTACAGGTCCTGGGCACATGTAGTGCACTTGATTAGGGACTTATAAGTAAATTAAATAAGCCAAATGGGTATGAGCCAATGTCACCATGTTTTAAGGAGAGAGTGTAGGAAGTTGGCTCTGTATATACTATCTCAAAGCGAGAGATAGTGTGCACAGAGTCCCCCTTCGAGTTTGATAGTGGCAAAATTAGATAATACTAATGCTCTATTTTGTGGTAGCGTGGTCGAGCAGTAGGCTTATCAGAGGGTAGTGTTAAGCATTTGTTGTACACACACAGGCAATAAATGAGAACACATACCCAAAGACTTAACTCCGGGCCAATGGGTTTTTATATAGAAAAATATGTTTTTCTAGATTTGTTTTAGAACCACACGATTCAGAATTCAAGTAAGTACATAAACTGAAAGGTACTTGGCATAGGTAAATATGGAACTTTGAATTAAAACAGTAATGTACAGTTTTGGTAAAATGGCAATAAGCTATTTTAAAAGTTGACACTGCAAAAAATCAACAGTTCCTGGGGGAGGTAAGTAATGGTTAGTTTTTCAGGTAAGGAAAGCACTCACAAGTTCAGTCTCCAGGGCATAGGCAGTCCACCATTGGGGGTTCAAGTCAACCCCAAACACCCAGCACCAGCAACACAGGGCTGGTCAGGTACAGAGGTCAAAGTAGGACCCAAATAACATAGGCGCCTATGGAGAGTAGGGATGCTCCGGTTCCGGTCTGCTAGCACGTAAGTACCTGCATCCTCGGGGAGTAGACGAGGGAGGTTTTGTAGAGCACTGAGGGGTCACAAACAGGCACACAAAATACACCCTCAGCGGCACAGGGGAGGCCAGGTGCAGTGTGTGGAGTAGGTGTCGGGTTTTAGGTAGAAATCAATGGAGAGACCCGGGGGTCACTCTGTTGATGCAGGCAGGGCATGGGGGGCTTCTCTTGCCAGCCACCGAATGAGCAAGGATAAGGGCCGCTTGCTGGTCACTCCTGCACTGGTAGTTGGTATCTCTCGGGTGGGGGGCTGCGGGCACAATGCTTCTTCCAGGCATCTGGTTCTTTGTTACCTGGCAGTCGCGGTCAGGGGGAGCCTCTGGATTCTCTTTGCAGGTGTCACTGTGGGGGTGCAGGGAGGTTGTCTCAGGGTGTCCACGTCATTGGAGCCACCTGGGGGTCCTCTCTGTAGTGTTGGTTCTTCTGAACACGAGCCGGGGGCATCGGGTGCAGTGTGTTAGGGACTCACGCTTCTGGAGTGAGGCTGGAGTCTCTTTAAAGATGGTTTCTTTGTTGCTGTTTGGACAGAGCCGCTGTCCACAGAAGTTTCTTGGTCCTTTGGTTGCAGGGCAGTCCTCGTAGTCCTTAGAGGTCGCTGGTCCCGCTGGGTGCGTCGCAGTGCAGGTTCTTTGAGTCTGGAGACAGGTCGGCAGGGCTGGGGTCAAGTCAGTTGTTGTCTCCGCCATCTCTTCAGGGCTTTCAGGTCAGCAGTCCTTTTTCTTGTTCAGATCATCAGGAAATCAGTTTTCCTGGGCTCAGGGTCGCCCCTAAATACTCAATTTAGGGGGGTGTTTAGGGCTGGAGGGCAGTAGCAAATGGCTACTGTCCCTGAGGGTGGTTACACCCTCCTTATGCCTCCTCCCTGTGGGAAGGAGAGCACATACCTAATCCTATTGGTGGGAATCTTACAAAGGAAGATGGAGGATTTCCTAAGGCAGGGGTTACCTTAGCTCAGGACACCTTAGGGGCTGTCCTGGCTGGAGGATGACTCCATCCTTGTTTTTCTCATCATTTCCTCTGGACTTGCCGCCAAAAGTTGGGGCTGTGTCCGGGTGGCAGGCATCTCCACTAGCTGGAGTTCCCTGGGGCGCTGTAACACCGGGCTTGAGCCTTTGAAGCACACTGGCATCAGTGTGGATTTATTGTGCTGAGAAGTTTGATACCAAACGTCTCAGTATTCAGTGTAGCCATTACGGAACCGTGGAGTTCGTGTTTGACAAACTCCCAGACCATATACTCTTTATAGATACCCTGTACTTATAATGTCTAAGAATCGGCATAGACACTGTAGGGGCATAGTGATCATGGAGCTATGCCCTCACCTGTGTTATAATGCACCCTGCCTTAGGGCTGTGAGGCCTGCTAGAGGGGTGACTTACCTATGCCACAGGCAGTGGGTTGTGGTCATGGCACTCTGAAGGTCGACTTAGTCTTTTTCTCCCTAGCAGCACAGGCTGTTAGGCAGTGTGCTTGTGCTCAGTGAGGGGTCCCCAGGATGTCATGATACATACTGCAGGCCTTAGAGACCTTCCCTGGCCTCAGGGCCCTTGTTACCAGGGGTACCATTTACAAAGGACTTATCTGTGTGCCAGGGCTATGCCAATTGTTGAGACAAAGGTACGGTTTAGGGAAAGAACACTAGTGCTGGGGCCTGGTTAGCAGAGTCCCAACATACTTTCACTCATAACTAGCATCAACAAAAGGCAACATGTTAGGGGGTAACCATGCCAACAGTGGCATTTTCCTAAACAACCTCCCCACCCCCCCAAACGAAAGAGGATGAGACTAACATTTCCCCAGAGAGTCTTCATTGTCTAAGTGGAAGAACCTGGAAAGGCCATCTGCATTGGCATGGGCAGGCTCAGGTATGTGTTCCATTACAAAGGCCATTTCCTGTAGGGATATGGACCACCTCAACAGTTTAGGATTCACTCCTTTCATCTGTATAGCCATCTGAGAGGTCTGTGGTCAGTCTGAACTGTGAAGTGAGTACCAAACAGGTATGGTCTCAACTTCTTCAGGAACCAAACCACAGCAAAGGCCTCCGTCTCAATGGCACTCCAACGCTGCTTCCTGGGGAGTAACCTCCTGCTAATAAAAGCAACAGGCTGGTCAAGGCCATCATCATTGTTTTGGGATAGAACTGCTCCTATCCCACCCATGTTTAGAGGCATCTGTCTACATAATTAATTGCTTAGAATAACCTGGAGCTTTCAAAATTGGTGCTGAGCACATAGCTTTTTTTAGGGTGTCAAAGGCCTTTTGAAAGTTCAAGGTCCAGTTAACCTTTCTGGGCACTTTCGTGGAGGTAAGTTCTGTGAGGGGAGTCACTATGGATCCATATCCCTTCACAAACCTCCTATGGTAGGCAGTCAAGCCAAGGAATGCCACGACTTGAGTTTCTGTTTTTGGAGCTTCCCAGTCCAGTATAGTCTTGATCTTGGGTTGTAATGGCTGCACTTGGCCTCCACCTACAAGGTGTCCCAAGTAAACCACTGTACCCTGCCCTATCTGACATTTGGATGCCTTGAAAGAGAGGCCTGCTGCTTGCAGGGCCTGCAAAACCTTCTTCAGGTGGACCAGGCGATCCTGCCTGTTGGACCAATATCATCTAGATGTGCTGCCCTAAAGGACTCCAAGCCAGCAAGGACTTGATTCACCAACCTTTGTGAGGTGGCAGCGGCATTCTTTGAGCCAAAGGGCATAACAGTAAACTGATAATGCCCATCAGGTGTTGAGAATGCTGTTTTTTCTTTTGCTCCAGGTGCCATTTTGATTTGCCAGTACCCTGCTGTCAAGTCAAAGGTACTTAAGAATTTGGCTGCACCTAATTTGTCAATCAACTCATCTGCCCTTGGTATGGGGTGAGCATCTGTCTTGGTGACAGAGTTGAGCCCTCTGTAGTCCACACAAAACCTCATCTCTCTCTTTCCATCCTTGGTGTGAGGTTTGGGGACCAAAACCACTGGGCTAGCCCAGGGACTGTGAGAGTGCTCTTTCACTTCCAATTCCAGCATCTTGTGGACTTCCACTTTGATGCTTTCCTTAACTTGGTCAGACTGTCTAAATATTTTATTTTTGACATGTAAACTGTCTCCTGTTTCCACATCATGGGTACACAGGTGTGTCTGACCAGGGGTCAAGGAAAAGAGCTCAGCACATTCTGGGGGACTTACCTGCAGTCAGCTTGCTGTTGGCCAGAGAGGGTGTCTGAGTAGACAACTCAATCTACTGAGCCATCTTTAGGGTCAGTTAAGAGGAGGTCAGAGAGAGGTTCACTCTCTGCTTCCTGATCCTCATCAGTAAGCATCAACATTGTTAGGTGTGCCCTGCCATTGTAGAGTTTAAGGCGGTTAACATGGATCACCCTCTTGGCTGTCTTGCTAGTGCACAAGTCCACTAAGTAAGTGACCTGACTCTTCTTTTCTAGCACTGGGTAAGGGCCACTCCATCTGTCCTGGAGTGCCCTGGGAGCCACAGGCTCCAGAACTCAGATTTTTTGCCCAGGCTGAAATTCAGCCATTGCAGCCTTTTGGTCATACTACATCTTCTGGAGTTGTTGGCTGGCCTCAAGGTTTTTGCTTACCTTTTCCACATACTCTGCCATCCTTGAGCATAGGCCTAGCACATAGTCTACTTCATCTTGTTTAGGCTCCTGGAGAGGTCTCTCCCAGCCTTCTTTTACAAGTGCTAGTGGTCCCCTTACAGAATGGCCAAACAGAAGCTCAAAGGGGGAAAACCCTACTCCCTTCTGTGGCACCTCTCTGTAGGTGAAAAACAGACATGGCAGGAGGACATCCCATTTCCTTTTGATTTTTTCAGGGAGCCCCAGGATCATACCTTTCAATGTCTTGTTAAAACTGTTCACAAGACTGTTGGTTTGTGGATGGTATGGTGTGGTGAATTTGTACGTTACCCCACACTCATTCCACATATGTTTCAGGTAAGCTGACATGAAGATGGTACCTCTGACAGAAACCACCTCCTCAGGAAATCCCATTCTGGTAAAGATACCTAGGAGTGCTTTGGCTACTGCAGGGGCAGTAGTGGACATAAAGGGAATTGCCTCAGGGTAACTGGTAGCATGATCCACTACTACCAGTATATATTGGTTCCCTGATGCCGTGGGAGGTTCAAGTGGACCCACTATGTCCTCTCCCACTCTCTCGAAGGGGACCCCCACCACTGGAAGTGGAATGAGGGGGGCCTTTGGATGACCACCTGTCGTGCCACTTGCTTGACAGGTGACACTGTAGCTGCAAAACTCCCTTACCTTCTGGGACATGTTGAGCCAGTAGAAAAAGTTGACTAATCTCTCCCAATTCTTCGTTTGTCCCAAATGTCCAGCAAGAGGAATGTCATGGCCTAAAGTAAGGATGTACTCTTTAAACTCCTGAGGCACTACCACTCTCCTAGTGGCATCAGGTTTGGGATCTCTTGCCTCGGTGTAAAGGAGTCCGTCCTCCCAAAAGACCCTGTGGGATCCACTGACGCTTCCATTTTCTTGCTCAGCTGCTTGCTGTCTTAGGCCTTCAAGAGTGGAACAAGTCTTTTGCCCCTGGCACAGCTATTCCCTCGAGGGTCCCCCTGGGCCCAAGAGCTCTACCTGATAAGGCACCACCTCCATGGACTCAGTTCCCTGAAGGGATAGGATATCTTCCTGAGAAGAGAAGTGCTGTTTCTTGTGCTGTGTAGAAGCTGGTCCTCCGGTCTTCTTTCCTTTTCTCTTGGAAGGTTGGGCCATTATTCCAGATTCCAACACTTCTTTTTCACCCTGTGCTCTTGTCTTAACACACACCAGTTCAGGGATACCCAGCGTGGCTGCATGGGGCTTGAGCTCTACCTCAGCCCATGCTGAGGACTCCAGATCATTCCTTAGCAAACAATCTACTCGGATTGCAGAGGAGACTACCACCTGTTTCAGGCCAGTGACCCCTCCCCATTCTAAAGTCACCATTGCCATGGTATGGACCTTAATTTCATTGTCAGCACTGGTGACTGGATATGTCTGTCCAGCCAGATACTGTCCTGGGGAAACCAGTTTGTCTGTCACCATTGTGACACTGGCAACTGTATCCCTCAGGGCTTCTCCCTAATTCCCATTTATCAAGAGTTGCTGCCTGTATTTTTTCATGTTAGGCAGCCAGGCAGCTAGTGTGGCTAAATCCACCCCCCCCTCTGAGACTAAACTAGCTTCATTGTGAACACTGATTTGCTCTGGGCACACTGTTGATCCCACCTGGAGACTGGCTATTCCAGTGCTAACTGGAGTAGTAGTTGTGAGTCTTTTCTTGGGACAGGCCTTGTCTCGAGTTTGGTGTCCATGCTGTCTATAGTTGTGACACCAGGCCTTGGGATCAAAGTTTTTACCCTTATACCCATTTGTGGACTGTGAAGAGGCTCGGGCCCACCCTCCTGACCAGGTTTTTGGGGACCTTGTGAAGACTCTTTGTTTTTGTCATTGGATGTCTCACCACCCTTCCCTTGGGGAGGCTTTGTGACCCCTTTCTTTTAGTCACACCCTGTGGAAATCTTGTTCACCCTTGTCTTGACCAAGTGGTCTGCCTTCTTTCCCAATTCTTGGGGAGAAATTGGACCTAGGTCTACCAGATGTTGATGTAGTTTGTCATTGAAGCAATTACTTAACAGATGTTCTTTCATAAATACATTATACACCCCATCATAATCACCTACACCACCGCCAGTTATCCAACCATCTAGTGTTTTGACTGAGAAGTCAACAAAATCAACCCAGGTCTGGCTCAAGGTTTTGTGAGCCCCCTGAACCTAATCCTGTACTCCTCAGTGGAGAATCCAAAGCCCTTAATCAGAGGAGTCTATCCCTACACTTTCCAGTGAACATTTCCATAGGAGAGATCCCCAGTGAGATCTGCTTACCTTTCTGGTTGCACAAGCCCTCTCAAAAGCTATGAACCATTTGGGGATGTCATCACCTTCTTCATATTTAGGTACAATCCCTTTGGGGATTTTTAGGATGTCAGTATTCTCTCTGACACTATTTAAGTTGCTGCCACCATTTATGGGTATTAAACCCATTATTTTTTTTCCCTTTCTATAGCTAGGAGCTGCTTCTCCAAAGCTAATCTCTTGGCCATCCCTGCTAAAAGGATGTCCTCTTCATTGAGGCTGCCCTCAGTGGACTCCACTGTGGAAGAACCAGGATCTCTGACTATGATTTGTGGAGACAGGGTTCTAGGAGCCATGTTCTCCCTAATTAGGACAGGAGGGGTGAGTTCATCCTCCTGTTCACTAATTTCCCCATCTGAGGGAGGATCCTCAATCTCAGATGGGTGGTCCCATGTAAACTCTGCCAAGAGCTCCTGGAGCTTGGCCTTGGTAGGGTTGGACCTAGTTTTTATCTTTTTTGTCTCACAGAGAGACCTTAACTCTGACATCCCTAGATACAGGTAAGGGGTGAGGTCAAGTTCTATCACCATCTCATCTGTGTGACTAATTATGACTCTAAAAGTTGGGATTACTTTTTAAGAAACTAAAAACGACTTCTAGTACTTAAATCCTAGATTTTACAAACTTTAAAACTTAAAAAGAAATGCTACCAGGGACTTATACGAGGCCCTAGAAGGACTTTTAAAAATGTAGACAAATAGTAAAAAATTCAAAAATCTGTTTCTAATGACAATTTTGGGAAATTCGTCATGTGATCAGGTATTGGCTGAGTAGTCCAGCAAATGCAAAGTCTTAGATCCCACTGCTGATCCACCAATATGGGAGGTTGGCTCTGTGTATACTATCTCAAAGTGAGAGATAGTGTGTTCAGAGTCCAAGGGTTCCCCTTAAAGGTTGATAGTGGCAATAATAGATAATACTAATGCTCTAGTTTGTGGAGTGTGGTCAAACAGAAGGCTTATCAGAGGGTGGTGTTAAGCATTTGTTGTACACACACAGGCAATACATGAGAATACACACTCAAAGACTTAACTCCAGGCCAATAGGTTTTGAAATAGAAAATTATTATTTTCTTAATTTATTTTAGAACCACAATATTCAGAATTCAAGTAACTACATAAATTGTAAGGTACTTGGCAAAGGTAAGTATGGAACGTTGAAGTAAATCTGTAAGGTACACAGTTGTGGCAAAAATGGCAATAAACAATTTTAAAAGTGCAAAAATCAACAGTTCCTGGGGGAGGTAAGTACAAGTTAGTTTACCAGGTAAGTAAAGCACTCACAAGATCAATCTCTGGGGCCAAGGCAGCCCACCGTTGGGGGTTCAAGACAACACCAAACACCCAGCACCCGCAACACAGGGCTGGTCAGGTGCAGAGGTCAAAGCAAGGACCGAATAACATAGGCGCCTATGGAGACTAGGGGTGCTCCGGTTCCAGTCTGTTGCGTCCTCGGGGAGAAGACAAGGGGTGTTTTGTAGAGCACTGGGGGGTCACAAACAGGCACACATAATACACACTCAGTGGCATAGGGGCAGCCTGGTGTAGTGTGCAAAGAAGGTGTCGGGTTTTGGGTTGAAAGCAATGGAGGGACCCGGGGATCACTCTGGTGATGCAGGCAGGGCACAGTGGGGCTTCTCGGGCCACCCACTGACAGGGCAACGATGAAGGCCGCCTGCTGGTCACTCCTGCACCGGTAGTTGGTTTCTCTCTGGCCTGGGGGCTGCGGGTGCAGTGCTTCTTCGAGGTGTTAGGTTCTTTTTTACCGGGCAGTCGCGGTCAGGGGGTGCCTCTGGATTCTCTCTGCAGACAATGCTGTGGGGGTGCAGGGAGGTCGTCTCAGAGTGTCCACGGTGTGGGAGTCACCTGGGGGTCCTCCCTGCTGTGTTGGGTTCTCTGGACACGAGCCAGGGGCATCGGGTACAGAGTGTTGGGGACTTACGCTTCTGGAGTGAGGTTGGAGTCCCTTTAAAGATGGTTTCTTCTTTGTAGATTAGACAGAGCCGCTGTCCACTGGAGTTTCTTGGTCCTTTGGGTTGCAGGGCAGTCCTCTGAGTCGGCAGAGGTCGCTGGTCCCGCTGGATGCATCTCTGTTACAGGTTCTTTGAGTCTGGATACAGGTCTGTAAGGCTGGCTAGCTCAGTTGTTGTCTCTGTCGTCTCTGCTGGCCTTTCAGGTCAGCAGTCCTTCTTCTTGTTCAGGTGGTCAGAAAATCAATTTTCCTGGGCTCACGGTCACCCCTAAATATTCAATTTAGGGGTGTGTTTAGGGCTGGAGGGCAGTAGCCAATGGCTAATGTCCCTGAGGGTGGCTACACCCTCCTTGTGCCTCTTCCCTGTGGGGAGGGAGGCACATCACTAATCCTATTGGGGGGAATCCTCCAAAGCAAGATGGAGGATTTCCCATGGCATGAGTCACCTCAACTCAGGACACCTTAGGGGCTTTCCTTGCTGGACGGTGACTCCTTGTTTTTCTCATTATCTCCTCTGGACTTGCCGCCAAAAGTGAAGGCTGTGTCAGGGGGGCGGGCATCTCCACTAGCTGGAGTGCCCTGGGGCACTGTAACACTAGGCTTGAACCTTTGAGGGTCATTGCCAGGTGTTACAGTTCCAGCAGGAGGAGGTGTGAAGCACCTCCACCCAGTACAGGCTTCGCTCCTGGTCACAGAGTACAAAAAGGCACTCACCCCATGTGGCCAGAAACCCGTCTGGGTTTGGCAGGCTGGCAGAAACTGGACAGCCTAGCACTAGTAGTTGGGCTGGTATACAGAGGACATCTCTAAGGTGCCTTCTGTGTGCATTTCTCAATAAATCCCACACTGGAATCAGTGTGGATGTATTGTGCTGAGAAGTTTGATACCAAACTTCCCAGTATTCAGTGTAGCCATTATGGAACTGTGGAGTTCGTGTTTGACAAACTCCCAGACCATATACTCTTTATGGCTACCCTGCACTTACAATGTCTAAGAATTGGCTTAGACACTGTAGGGGCATAGTGCTCATGCAGCTATGCCCTCACCTGTGGTATAGTGCACCCTGCCTTAGAGCTGTAAGGCCTGCTTGAGGGGAGACTTACCTATGCCACAGGCAGAGGGTTGTGGGCATGGCACTCTGAGGGGAGTGCCATGTCGACTTAGACTTTTTCTCCCCACCAGCACACACAAGCTGTGGGACAGTGTGCTTGTGCTGAGTGGTGGGTCCCCAGGGTGTCATAATACATGCTGCAGCCCTTAGAGACCTTCCCTGGCCAGAGAGCCCTTGGCACCAGGGGGTACCATTTACAAGGACCTTATATGTGTGCCAGGGCTGTGCCAATTGTGGAGACAAATGTATAGTTTAAGGAAAGAACACTGGTGCTGGGGCCTGGTTAGCAGGGTCCCAGTACACTTTCAATCATAACCAGCATCAACAAAAGGCATAAAAGTTAGGGGGGTAACCATGCCAACAGTGGCATTTTCCTACACCTTTGTTATAACTTCTAATAGTATGGAACCCTGCAACCCAGTCATTCAGCTGGCACATCTTTACCCCATCACCTTGGCACCACTGTTCAATGATCCAGTGATTCTGGCGCTTTACATGGACCTCGGGTTAGGGCACTAACCAGACGCTTCTAGTTTGGTATCCCCTTTTTCTTGAAGGACACCCTACTGAGTTTGAATGAAAAAACACTGCCTTAGGCAACACAACATCATGGACAGATTAAGATTACAGAATCATCTGAGCAGACGCTAGAGAATATATGCTTGTCATTCAGCACAGGTGTAAGTGATTGAGGGCCCTTCATATGGACTCAAATGTCTTATAGCAATTCGTGTTTGGTATTTTAAATTAAGAACTCACACCTCAGGCTTATTGTAAAGCATTCATGCATGATTGTCTGAAGTGATTGTTGCCGATTACCTCTACTGACTGAAGGAGTGTGCCTTTCCACTAGAAATTGAGAAGGATCAACACCTACCAGCCATCCTTTTTACAGGAGCACCAGGTACACCAGAACCATCACTCTCACTCTCTCTCTCTCTCTGTCTCTCTCTCTCGCTCTTTCTTTCTCTCCAGTTCCCCTTGCCCCCATGGTTAGTTACCAGTATCAGTCACCTTTTCTGATACTAAGGTTCAGATTTATTATGCAATGCAGCAAGATACCTTGCTGTGTGACTTGGAGAGGGCAGGAATGTGCCATATTTAACATTATATGGTGACCTCCTGTCCTTGCCTTGTGCTGGCACACAATGTTCTGCCTTGAGCCAATGAGGCCCTCTAGCACCATTGTGCAAGGGTGCCTGCATTGTAGATAGGATTGTTTTTGTACATGAAAGGAGCCCCTTCCTGCACCAAGCAATCCTCAGTGGCATTTTCACAAAATGCAGCATACTTAGAAAGAGAAAGCAATGAGGAATTCTGATGCATTTTCAGGTTTACCTATCTTGGTAAATCTGGAAATCCACCAAAGTCCATGGGTGGATGCGTGAGAACACCCACGCTCCACCTATGGAATGCCTTCCCAGTTTGAGCTGCCTTGCGTTACTCCAAATTTACCAAGCCACACAGGGCCACACAAGGGGGCCTTGCGTGACTTCGTTAATCACATTCTAGGGTTTGCCTCTCCCTGTGTCGCCTTGTGTGCCGCAAGGGTATACAAAACCTTGGCAAATTTCGCCCTAAGGATTAACCTTAAGGGGAAATGGTGGAAGATCTTCACATCAGCAGTAGTCTTGGGAAGGCAGGTGAGTGACCCTTGGTGTGACACCAGGTGATCATATATTACATTTTAATAAGAGAAAGAATTTCTTATGTTGAAGTTTTAAGTGTTCATGTCAATAGTTTTGGCCTGTCAACATTTTGTTCACAGATTACTGGGCATATGTCAAAATAAATGATGAGAAAAAAGATGGGTGGTGTAACAGCTACCATAAATGTAGCTTAAAGTCACAAATAGATCAGGCACATTAGCTACCACACTTGTGACACAATATTCTTGCAATGACCTGGTTACTCTTACAGACGGAAAAGACTTGTGACAAAAGGAAATTAGATGAAGAGTGGAAGCTATAGCTATGCAGTGGCACCTAGCAGTATTTCTAAGGGTACATTTTCAAGATGAATTTGGAATTATGTTTAAGAAATTTTAAATAGTGTGTCATTGTGTCTGCCTGTTACACAAATTTGGTGGTACTTCATATGAAATTTCATGAAAGTAATTGCTAAAGGAGTTTGAATGATTACCTTTAGGAATACTTTTGGGTCACACAGCATCTTTCCCCAGATTCCTTATAAGAAATTGGGTGGCCCTGTATTTGTGTTAACCTGCCAGATTTAAGTCTGACTGAAATTCGCTGTTTCCATTATCTATTGTCTACAAGCAAAGGGATGCAGGTAAAAACTGGAAGAGACATACATCAGCAGAAGGATACCTCAGAGAGCACCAACGTTTTTTAAAAATTTGTTTTATTTATTGTTTTTGTAAACAGGCTTATGGTATTTCTTAATTCCATCTGGGAGTCTGTGGGAGAGGGCTTATCTTGCCAAGTTGAAATGGCAATTTAAAACTGCATACATGGGCTGCAATGGCTCACCTGACAGATATTTAGAGGGCTACATAAGTTGGACAATCAGTGCTGCAGGCCCACTTGTAGTATTTAATTTACAGGCCAAGGGCACATGAAGTACCATTTCTTCAAGGAACTTACAAGTAATTTAAATACACCAATATGGGGCTAGCCAATTATACCATGTTTAGAGAAGAGAAAATAAGTGGTTTAGCAGTAGTTAGCAGTGGTAATTTCCTAAAAGCTAAGAAAAACTGGTTCAGAAAACAGGAGGGTGAAGCCAAAAAGTTCCAATATGACCCCACCTGCAACTAAAAGCTAGGGTAGACTAATAAATACTTTTTAGGGCTTCCCTACTTAGGTCATAGAACATGGATGAAAGCCTTGTTATGTGGGGTCACCTTTGTCTACACTCTGTTGAGCCACTGGAGTGACCCTTCTCTGTGGGAGAGGGCAGTAGAACATAAAAGTAAATACATCTACGGACCTTTATAATACAAATTTAACAACATTGATATCAAATAGAGAGTCAGCACTACCATCTTATGCATCATATCAGAACAAGCTTTAATAGTAACACCATGCCCCATCCTACCCTACTCCCTGTCCATCAAAACCCTGTCCATTCTGCATAAATTCTGTTTCACTTTCCAGTAGCAGCACTTCCTCTTAAAGCCTTATAATCATTGTATCTGTATTATCCTTGAGGGGGAACCCTTATCCTTATCTGTGGACCCCATCTGTGTGACTTCTAACCATAACTTGCTCACAGGTGCATCCCAGTAGACAGACAGTAGGACCATGGCCATCAAAGTGATGTGGCCCATTCTGCCTCTGGATCAGAATTCAGTTCCCAACCTAAGAAGAATTCTGCTGATAAGGACAGCAATCAACAGAGGTCACTGACAGCTGTGTCAAGAGTCAGGCCCGGGACCATCCACTGCCATGTCGAAGCTCCAAGCAAGAACATTGGGTACTCCTCTCTTTCAGCCTTGGGGCTGACAAGGAGTTCCCTATGCACCCTGTAGAGGTCCCACTAGTGTCTAGTTTCTTAGGACAGACTAAATCCCATTGCGTGTGTCCTAACTGAGAGCACTCAAAGCAGCAGGGTTTGAAATGGGGCACCCTGGGGCACCGCCCATTAGGACCTCCCCTTTGTTTCTAAGATGAGGCTTGAGAACCTTTTCCCTCGCCTTACTCTGGGATTTGGCTGAGTCATCTTTAACCTCCCTTTCACTCCGCTGAGGGGAACGTAAACCACCCTTCTTGGGGGCACTCCCAGGTACCATCTTGGACACTCTAGTACTGATTCAGAGGTCCGCCTCTGAGGCCAGTGTGCTGGCTGTCAACCAGGTGTTGGTGCAGCTCCAAAAAACATGCACTGAGCTTGTGCTCTCTCGGTATCAGATTAAACAACTCAGTGAAATCATCAACTTCGCTGCCCCACAGTCAACCATTCAGTGCCTTGCGGCATAATCAAATAATTTCACCTATGACTGGTTCTGCAACTTTTGGCTATCCATGAAGTGAATGCAGTACTTCTCCAAATTTAGTGACAAGGATGGTTTTCATTGGGATGTACTTCATCTGGCCCCCACCCCCAGTGTCAGTCCTGTATCCCTCCCCACTGATGGCATGTGTTTCCAGAGTAATACCCCTAAAACTTTCCGGGAACCTGTGCATCTTAATGGCCACTTCATGAATAGAAAACCACTTGACTATGTCATCCCCTATCACATAGCTAGACAACATACCTTTGGGTAAGTAAATCTTCTTGTTGTGAGGAAGGGCCTCTTTTTGACATGGTTAACCCCCACATTTTGCCTGTTGTGTGATGTAGCCTAGACATTGTAGTGCCCAGGGCCCCTGCTTAACCAGGTTGCCTGGGCCAGAGCTCTTTCCCTAAAACTGTTGTGAATGCTTGGCGCAATTAGATACACCCTTAGCTACCACTATAATGCCCTAGTAAAAGGTACTTAGGTACTAAGGGCCTGGGGTACTAAGGGTAGTTCCTTGAGGGCAGCAGCACTAATTGTGCCACCCTCTAGGGCCATGCACCCAGATACACCCAGTCCTCCCATTGTAGGCCAGGTACACTGCCTGTGTGCCCTGTCCACAATACACTGCATACACTATGGATAAGACACCCCTCTGGCAGGGTACTCCATGTCATTTTCCTCTATCTTGGGTGGAAGGAAAATAGCCAATCAGGGATACGGAAGTGACCCTTCCCACAGGAAGTGGTGACTTTAGTGGGTATAGCCTTCCAAAGGCAGATGACCCGTTTGTCTCTACCAGGTTCCCCCTAAAACTAAATACAGTATTTAGAGGGCACCCCTAGATCAGGAAATCAGATTTGATGGACAAAAGACGACTAGCACCATGAAGTTCCAAGGCACGAGAACTGTGGACCTCCTGCAGCAAAGAAAAGGCACCAAACCCCGACTGTTGCACCCAAGACCTGACAATCGCCGCTGAGGAGCTGTTGGACAACTGGAAAATATTCTAAAGAACCCAAGAAGACCTTGAGGCTTTGAAAATCAAATAGAACTCCCTCCAGAGTGTAGGTACCATTTAACAACAGCAAGAAACCAGCAAGCCAGTGAGGGTCACTTCACTAACCAGCTGCTAACTCCTGAACCAGAAGCCACAGCTGTACCAAACAACACACCGACAACCACAAGGACAAACCCTGCTAGTGTGTTAAGTTTGGTGCCACTGCACCCTCCAGCTGTCAAACCATACCAATACCCTGGCAGTTGGTTAGCTAACATCGAGCATCAAGAAAACCAGCCTGCCTGGAGCTGAAAAAGGACCAGGAGGAAGCCCCAGTCGAGGGACTCCAGGAACACCTCGGACATCCTGCCATATTGCCCCTGTTGTCCTGCAAACGACCCATGAACTCACACACCTCCTGCTCCAGAGGGCATTCTTGCGCACAGCTCCTGGCTCACTGATTCGCTCTGCACCTGGCCGCCCTGTGCCCAGCACTGAAGAACCTGTTGTGCTCTAAGGAACCCCCACCCCTTGCGACTTCGACACTCCAAGCAACCATCCTTAAACCTACCTGTGCAGTGCTTTTCCAAGTGGTCCCTCGCAGTTGCCCTGCACCAGCTCCAGAGACGTTCTCCCGCTGCTCCTGCCGGAACTGGGAGCCACCTGAACTTCTCCAGCTGGCACAGTGTGCCCTAGCGATGACCTCAACCAACCTGCAAAAGAAGAACTTGGTAAACCAATTGTACAATGTTATATTTATTTTTAAAGGGGATCTTCCATTGATTCCTATGGTGCGCAATTACGCACAAAAAGCCTATTTTCATTAAACTTAAAAAAATCATTTCTTGAAATGCACTTAACCACTTTTGATAATCTTGGCCTTAAAAATTACATAAAAACTGAAGTATGTGTATAAATTGGTCTCAGGTTATTTCTTTGAGTGTGTGAGTTGCAGGATTGATACTGTCACAACAAATGCGTTGCACTCCTTCAAGATTGGCCTAACTGCTCGACCAAGCTACCTTAAAAATTAGAGCGTTAGGTGATCTCGTTTTCACTCCAGTAAACCAACATGCGGTTGCCTGACCCCTTGAATAGTGTGCCTAGCTTTGCACATTACACAGTGGGTTAGCCTCCTACACTTGTCCCATTCAGACACTGTGGGTATTGTTGCTGGACTCTGCTTGCCTTTTATGTACAGCTCTCTGAGACTAAGCTAATGGGCCATTCTCCCCTCTTACATAGCCAGTTTCTTCATTGCCAAAGCTCTCTTTGCCTCAATTTCCTTTTTCTCAGCCTCCTTGGCCAGTTTCTTCGCCTCCATCTTAAGCTAGGCCACTAAGAAAATGGGGAGCTGAAGGCAAAAGGTTTGGGGATAGCCACGCAGAAAGGGCCAAGTCCAGCAATGTGTCCCCAGTTGACATCTAGTAAAAGTTGGTATGTTTTCTGATGACTGCATAAGAGTATATTTTGACAGGTTTAGTCTGTCTCTCAGCAGAAAACATTTTTATTTCGTACTTACAATCTTTGCTCATTAGAAAGTATCTATTTTTCAAACATACAATCTTGAGCAGTGGATAAATGTGTACTTGTAATCGTTTGTTTGATTCATGAAATCAGAGGCCATGCAGAGCACCCAGGACACCCAGGATCCTGGGATTCAAGATAAGGGTCAAGAGAAGTTGTTGTGTGAGTGGAGACTCAGAGGAAACACACTGGAGGGAATGTTAGTAACGGTGTTCTATTGGTTCTTTGTTAAAAGCCAGTCAGAGCCAAAGAGTCGATTTCAATTCAGTGTGCATGTCTCCAGTCTTGGACTCTCGATAGAAAAAAGTTATTTTAAACAGCAACGTCTACGCAATGTCTATGGGGATCTAATTTGGGACACTCCTGTGCTGCGAAAATAAACATTTGTAATAGGTTTTCATTTTAATGTGCACAATGTATATTTTGGATTCAATTCAGTACTTTATTTTCAGACACCTACTATTTGTATGCCATCTATTATGCAGTGAAATTTGAAACTCAAGCATGCTTGCTCAGGTTAACCTATCAAGGATAGCTGCCTAACAACACAAGAAAATATGTAGGAGCATTCATTTTAAATTAAAGACACTATCCAGTGATCAAATAGTACACCATCACTCACAGGGGAACAGTTTGTGGAACCTACTATGTGGCCACACTAAATGAAGCATTTACAATTTTTAGTCAGTATTATCAAATTGTTGGGTAAGAGACTGCATTTGAGAGACTAGGGCACTGCCCTAGTCTCACTGTGTCTTTGCCAGATGAGGCTCTTAAAGATCCTTCCAATAAACCCTTGCCAGCACTAGTGGTTGAAGGGGGGATTTTATCAAGGCTGGATTCACTGCACAAATGCTACTTCATTCTGTTGAAGGCAATTATTCAGAAACTGTAGGTTATCAAAACTACTATAATTGGACATTTTCCAAAATCTAGTTACAGTCCTGCCTGTAAAATAGCTTTTAGGGGCTAGAACAGGCCAAATATCAGGCGCCATACGCTGTAGGTAAGAAGGTGTACGTAGGGATGATCCCACCTGTCAAAAAGTGATATTTTGACAAGTTGGACAGCATATTTTTAGGCAGCTGCAATCAAGCTGGACATTGTGGGTCAGATGGTCGCCATGTTTTTCTGCCCAGCTTTGCAAATGATTCAATAGGTGCTGCAGTCCATAGGTGAACCTTTGTGACCTGGGTGCATTTTCTACACCATGGGCCAGATGTATCAAAGGTTTTTACCCATTCTGTGTCTATAGGAAAAAGTGCTCGTACATATGGCCCCATATGTCATGGACTTGTAGGCAAGTTATAAACATCACTCTGCGGTAAGCCAATTTAACAATTTTTAAATGGGGAGCTTTTTGTGATGCACAGGCGGTGCAGGCTGCAGGCCCCTTTCTACAAGACCAATGCAAAGCCACTTTGTGTGGCTTTTCATGGCCTTGTAGAAATTGAGTAAGGCAATGCAGCACAAGTCGCTGCATTAACTTACTTTTCGTCAAAGAGGCGTTCCATGGGTGTTGCAGTGGGTGTTCCCATGCAACACCCATGGATTTTGAAGCATTTGCAGATTTACAAGATTTTGTAAACCTGGGAAAGTGCCAAAAACCTACACCTCCCCAGGGGGAGGCCTAACGAGGAGAAATACCCTCATTTCTCTTCATGTTTTCCTCTTTCTATGTGTGCTGCAATGTGCAGCACACATAGTAAGAGGAAATCACCTTCAGTGATTGTTTTTGTGCAGGAAGTTATCCTTTCCTGCACATAAACAATCATTCCTACAATGCAGACACCCTTGCACCATGGTGCAAAAGGGTGCCTATGTTGGGACATCGCAGCCAGGTGTGTGTGAGAGCCAGCAGGAAGGACAGGAATACTCCACATCTCATAGATACAGCACGTTCCTGCCTTTTTCTTTTGACACAGGGCAGTGCCGCAAGGCTCCTTGCAGCGCTGACCTGCGCCAAAGCCTGGCCCTCTGTTTATTGTTGTATTTTACTCGCCGCCGAGCAGTAGGGAGGACTGTTTGGTTGGCCTGAACCCCAGTACATGACGCTCTTACTATGCCATTGCTCCAGTGAACCAGAAAGTGAGCCCAGTGCAGTGTTAGAGAAGCACACCTGCTGGCCTTCAGAGTTTCACTGAACTAGCTAAAAACTTTGAAAATAGCAAGACAGGAGCCCTCTGAGGATCGTTCTCATAAACATGGAGTGCCTGTTGCTGTGAGAGGTGATCTCTTTGAGAAATCATGTCTGAATGACCTAGAAGCAATTGATAAACAGATGCATCGAGACTGCATAAACACCATGGGAGTGACAAACAGGACGACTGAAGGAATTTGAAAGCATTTGTACAAATGAATTCCTTGTGCTAAGAGAGTGGTAGCAAACAATGGGACAAGTAATTGTTGCAACATTGTAAGAGGTACTCACGGGGGAAGTAACATCGACTCTTCAGCAGCACTGGACATCACAAGTAAGGCACCACTGAAGTATGCTTGGGGGTAAAGCTGAACAGTATACAAAGTCAAGACTACTGGAAAAATCACATTTATGCTTTCACCCAAGTACGTACCTTTAAATCTCAAAACATGCAGCAGAAAAATCCATGTGAGATACAACGTAACACAGTCACAGTGCATCTTGGGACTACTAAAGCAAACACACACATATCATTTTTTATGAAATAAAATTAAACAAAGTAATAGGTTACGCGTAATGAGAATTCATTAGAACTCGTGAATGTTTTACAAATCAGCCTAAGGTTCTCACATTTCAATTATACATTTGTTTTAGAGAAAAATTGCAACCACAATCCCCATATTACATATAACGAAACGTTGACATTATAATACTCACCAATACAACTGTGTCTACACAGATCGATCTATAAAGTGTCACCAGACAGGCACAACAGGAAAGACCAGGGCTAATGCATGGTTCACACCCCCAGTCAAGGGATGTGCTTCCTCCAGATTCAGGAAGGCACACAAGCATGGCAGTAGATGTACAGGCAACAAAGATATTTAATTGCCCTTGTAATTTGACTGTTAGAGATGATTTTATTGATTCGAAGTTTGAGAACTGCAAAAATCCGTTGCATTTTTTGTATATCTTAATTATTCGATGTGCTGTGCATTTTTACTGATTCGGCCTTCTGAGCCCTTTAGTAAATCGTAAGCGTCTTTTTGTGGTTGGAAACCAGCTTACAACTCATTTGCGACTCACAGAAAATTCATACATGAGAGCCATACAACTTAAAAACATTACTAGTGAAATAATGTATATTTAGGAGTGAGGGGAGCTCTCAGATAATTAGTAATTAATTAATTTGCTAACAAATACCACAATTTTCGGTTAACTAGCATTTCATAAAGAATTATTTCAGTATGCAAAGGATACAGGAAAAATAGCAATTAAAATCACAGCTGCGTATGTGACAGTAAAAAATGATGTACACAACTAAGCGGGTGTAAGAAAACACTGACCTTATAGTCCAGATTTATTCTGAGAGATGCATGTTTCAGCATTTCCTTGTATCTACAATGAGTCATACACCGTAGCAATATGTTGGTTAATGGTCGACAGGGAGAAGAGAGAACGGGATAAGGGAAAACAGGGAAAAGGGGATTGAATAAGAGAAAAGAGAGCACGTTGAGCTATGTATCACTATCTACAGAAATGATGCCCCTTCAGAATATCTCTGTTTCAGACTCTGTGTTAGTGAAACGGAGATGCACCTGAGAGCTGGAACATACATAACATCTACGTAATCAATGTTACTCAAGCCCATGACATAATCCCGCTCTCTTCTCTGACCCGGTTACTAAATTATTATGCTTATGTGAGTGCACAGTCTTTGCTGCTAATATATGTTCACATTTGCCTTTTTGTAAACCTGTAATACAAACAAACGTTCAATAGAATTATATCACTCACACCGATACAAATAGCTTCTTTCCTAAACACCCACTACTATCTTAAATACAATAGTCACAATTACATTATTTCAATAGTATTTGAAACTGAGGACGGTGCTCACTGTTTCCTCCCTTATAGTAGGATGAGATAATGTGGAACAAATTATAGTTCTATGCTTCTTCAGTTTAACTCACAATCAATATTTCAAGCTATCAAAGCTTGTTTCCAAACATGACTTCAGTTCTTATATGGTACTTATCTGGGTTCAGCTGCTATTTTCAAACATGCTTTCAAACGTAAACAAAAAATCTCCAAACTTTCTAAAAGTTCCAGCTGCAGCATCAGAATATCTTCATTGCCTATCACAAATGCTGTGAATAACTAGGAAACTTATGCCCAATCACTGCATAATGGCTGCCACCATTTCCAAGCAACATGAGGATTCAATGGATTCATAGAAAATGTAGTTTACCTTCGGATGCCTGTACATTTAGCATCTTCAAGAGCCATGACACCTTTTCAATGTGCCACACATTTTCTGGGACCACTGATGACCTGTTCTTCCCCAAAATAAACTATTGAAAATATGAGCTGGGACTGTTGCAGTCACGTGCATGCTGAGCACTGGATGCTAACCCTTGGATCATGACATTGCGAAGGAAAGAGGAAAAGCCATCTAACGTGTATCTTCCCAAGGCAAACGCAATAGAAAAAGGGTGAAAATAAGAGCCTTTCCACAATAATGTGTACACATCCTTGAGAAGTATCCCTGTGAACCACAAGAGACAAGAGGGCAGCTAGGCAAGTGAACTCCTCCTTTATGAGGACACTGGGCCCGCATCCGCCTTAAGGAGGCATGCTTCACTTCAGGGCCCACTTCTTTCTTGGGTGGAAGTGTAACTTCATGCGTGGCCTCAACATCAGAACAGGAAGCTCTGATGAGTTTAATCTCTCTTCGTGGAGTGACGTGGGGGTGAACCATACTGTGGCCCTCATTACAACCCTGGCGGTCGGTGATAAAGCGGCGGTAATACCGCCAACAGGCCGGCGGAAAACAAATGGAATTACGACCATGGCGGAAAACGCCAACACAGACAGCCAATTTAACACTCCGACCGCCATGGCGGTAGAAACAAACACCGCGGCAGTAACCACCAACAGACAGGCAGAAGACAATGTACCGCCCACACTATTACAAGGCACCAATCCACCAGCTTTTCGGGGGCGGTACCAATGCCATCAAAAGCACGGCGGAAACAGTCTTTGGAAGGGAAACCACTCACTTTTCGACACTTTATGAACAACCAGGACGCAATGGAGCCTGAGTTACAGGTCATGCTGATGCTGGTCTACCTCCTCATCTACCAGGAACAGCAATGACGGCGGCAACAACCACGGTGAGTACTGCACTTAGCACACGGGGAGGAGAGGAGGGAAAAGAGAGTGACACACACGCAACACCCTCACCCTACACCCACAACAACACACACACACATCCAATCACATCACAGATACACCTCGTCACCCCCTAGAAGAACACAAGGACCAAATGAAATGAGTTCAACAAGTGTAATAATCTAACAATCAGATAGGCCAAGATAACTTATAATCAGTATATACAAATATTAACAGCAAGTACACAAGTCTGTACACTGTCCCATTAAATGACCGTGGACCATTGGTCCCAAAAAGTATGGGCGAAGCCCACACATGACACCTGCCTCAAAACGGAGAGAACACTGCAGAGGCATCAGGTGGAAAACACACAGGCGCCTCAGGGGGGAAGGGGAGGGGGGCACCTCAGCCAGATGATGGGACAACGCCACTGGTCCTTGAGGGGGCTCCATGCCCACTGCTTGCTCCTGGGGAGTGCAAAGCCACAGTCTCTCAAGTCTCTCAAGTGGGTGGTTTGCCCACTGCTTGCTCCTGGGGAGTGCAAAGCCACAGTCTCTCAAGTCTCTCAAGTGGGTGGGTTGCCCACTGCTTGCTCCTGGGGAGTGCAAAGCCACAGTCTCTCAAGTGTGTGGGTTGCCCACCGCCTGGTCCTGGGGAGTGCAAAGCCACAGTCTCTCAAGCCTCTCAAGTGGGTGGGTTGCCCACTGCTTGCTCCTGGGAAGTGCAAAGCCACAGTCTCTCAAGTGGATGCTTTTCTACACTGGTTCTGGAGGGGGATTGGTGCCCAGAGTGCTTCATCCTGCTAAGGACTGGGTTAGTGGATGCTTTTCTCCACTGGTTCTGGAGAGGGCATGGTGCCCAGAGTGCTTCATCCTGCTAAGGACTGGGTTAGTGAATGCTTTTCTCCACTGGTTCTTGAGGGGGCATGATGCCCAGAGTGCTTCATCCTGCTAAGGATTGGGTTAGTGGTTGCTTTTCTCCAATGATTCTGGAGGGTGCTTGGTGGCCAGTGATGCTGCACCTGGGGTGTGGCAGTTCCCTTCCCTCACCTGGGTGTCTGAGCCACAAGAGTTTCCGGTAACAGGTAGCATGATACTCCATGGAGGCAGAGACACACTCCATCTTGTGACGACTTAGGCTGCAAACTGCTGGTAGTGCCAGTGCTGGTGGTGGTGCCTCATGTAGTGTGTGCAGGGTCTAGGACATCTCCTGCAGCCTCTGACGGCTGCCCACTGGGGATGGTGCTGATGTCCGCTGCTGGTCTGGGCTCTAGACAACCTGGCCCTTGGGGAAGGATTGGGGTGGAGGTTTAGGGAAGAGGTCAATGGAAGCCAGGAAAAGCTTTTTAGACACAGTGGGACGGGAAGATGGAGGGAGTTTGGGAGTGGAGGAAGAGGTAGTGGTTGTAGGAGGTGTACGTCTGATGAGTTTGGGTGAAGGTGCATGAGTTGGAGGCTGTTGTGAGTTGGATGGCTGTTGAGTGGGTGTGTGCCGGCCTTTGTGTACATTGGCCGGAGGGCTCACAGACACACTGGGAGAGGACACAGGGGACATGTGAATGGTAGTGGGGTGGTGACTGCACGTGAGCGGTGTGTAGTGATGGGCGTGCTGGTGATGGAGGTAGTGGCTGAGGATGTAGTGCATGCAGGTGTGAGTGGAAACAAGACTGGGAGGGAGGTGGAGGACGTGCAGGAGGGGGACACAGTGGAGGCAATGGATGTTGGCGTGTCTGCATGGGGATGGTGCTTGTGTGAGTGCCTGTGAGATGTGTGGTGCTTATGTTTGCCTGAGCCACTTTTGTGTGTTGATTTGGGTGAATGCTGGTCTGAAGGTGTGCTTGGGATAGGCTGGGGTTGAGGGGATTGGGACTGGGTAGTGAAAGTTGGAGGGGGAGGCTAGACACAGGGACAATGGCTGCCATCAATGCTGAGGCCAGAGACTGAAATGCTCTCTTTTGGGCTGCCACACCAGAATGAATGCCCTCCAGGTATGCATTTGTTTGCTGCAAATGCCTCTCAACACCCTGGATTGCATTCAAAATGGTTGACTGCCCAACAGTGAGGGATCTCAGGAGGTCAATAGCCTCCTCACTGAGGGCAGCAGGGCTGACTAGGGCAGGGCCTGAGGGGCCTGGGGCGAAGGAGATGCCCACCCTCCTGGGTGAGGGGGCACGGGAAACACACTGAGGAGCTGCTGGGAGGGCGGTGCTGGTAGGGGGGGTGGCGGCTGTACCTGTTGTTGCGGTGGGCACAGAGGTGCCCGCCACCGCAAGGGAGCTCCCTTCAGAGGAGAAGTCGCTGTCGTACCCTCTTGTCCCCGTCGTGGAGTTCCCCTCGCCCTCTGTTCCACTGGTGCCTTCAGACTCCATACATTCACCCTCCTGGGCCATGTGGGTTGCAGCTCCCTCCTGCTCCGGTGCAACTGCTCCTCCGCCAGATGATGCTAATGCACACAAGGACAGGGTGACAAAAGAAAAAAGGGGGGAAAGACATAGGAGACACATGGTCAATGCCAGCAACACCACTACCGTTGGTGGACACAACACACAGGGAGCAGCCCTATGCACTAGGCCATGCATTAACTGTTCATAGGGAAATCACCTGCCCATGGGGGACTATGCCTAAACCCATTTGCACACACCTGGAACCCACAGGAGCCTGACTGGTTGTAGATCGCCACTACCACTATTGGGGTTGGAGTGCCACAGAGCCTGCCTAACAAGGGACCTACCCTACCAAGTTTGCCCTGGCCTAGGGGAACCCACAGCCCACATCTCCCACCCAGACACCTCATAAAGCACGCAGAGTCAGCTGGATGAGACTGTACTCACCCCCTTGTGGCTGCTGTGATGCCCTCAAGCGCCCATCCAACTCCAGATAGGCCACCGCTAAGATCCGGAACATCAGGGGGTCATGGTGCGACAGGCACCCCTTCCACATTGGGAGGCCATCACCAGCTGGGCCTCTGCCATTTTCTTGCTCCAGCGGCGCAGGTCCTCCCATCTCTTGAGGCAGCAGGTGCTCCGTCTATGATAGACCCACAGGGTCCGTACTTACTTGGCTATGGCATGCCAAATACCCTTCTTTTGGTGGGTGCTAACCTAGAGGAAAGAAAAGTAAGAAAGGAACTTAGTCCCCGTCCGGTTCATCATACTCATTGGTCACCAGTTCCCACCCATGCCCTGATACACATACACTCACCATCCTCACATGCAGCCCCCCCAACATGTATCTACCAGCCACACCACTCCATACATTCATGTCCCACGCATCATGCTCACAGTTTACTCACCTGTTTGTCTGGAGGACTGTAGAGGAGCATGTACTAGGGGAGGACCCCATCCACTAGTCTCTCCAGCTACTCCACACTGAAGGCAGGGGCCCTTTCCCCAGACACTCGAGCCATTATCGCTTCCAGACTGAGGTCACAGCAGCACTTGCAGTGTAGGTCCTCTCCTGTTGAAGGTCAGGTATCAAGTTAGTGAACAGCTAGAAAATGGCGGTCACGTCCGCGGCAGTGCGTACCGTCACCGCCGGCGTACATCGTCATTGGCTCCTGGAACCCATAGGGCCCAATGATAACCAATGCTGAATTGAGCGGCGGTCTTCGACTGCCTACCGTGACGCTGCACAACGCCAGCGCAGTTACCTCATTTCTCCTTGTCCCTCCTTACAGGTCAGGCAGCCGCCATTTCAGGGTGGCACATGGCAGGGCACCTAAGTGCGTCACAGCACATTTGGGCACAAATACAGACAGACAACACCACACACCAATTTAATCACATTAGTGCAAAACTCTTGTGCAAACTATGTGGTACATGACCCTTTGCTCACCATTGTCCTCCATAGGCCACATCCACTGGGGCAGATGATGAGATGGCGTCATCCTCCGGTGTACAGACACATCATTATCACCTACAGACTTGACTATCCAAGAACTGTGTGCCCGATTGGAGCCAGACCTGATGTCAGCTATCCGCCATGCCACAGGTATCCCCCCTCTAAGGCAGGTCCTGTCAGTGCTCCATTTCCTGGCCAGTGGTTCTTTTCAAACAACAGTGGCCAGAGAATCAGGGATGTCTCAGCCAATGTTCTCTAACGTGTTGTCCAGAGTGTTATCTGCCCTGCTGAAACACATGCACAGCTACATTGTTTTCCCCCAGGTGGAGGATTTGCCCTCAGTGAAAGGCACCTTCTATGTCCTGGGACATATCCCCAACATCATTGGTGCCATTGATGGTACACCTGTGGCATTTGTCCTCCCCCCGCAGGAATGAACAGGTGTGCAGAAACCGGAAGAGCTACCATTCAATGAATGTGCAGATGGAGTGTTTGGCAGACCAGTACATCTCCTATGTGAATGCCAAGTATCCTGGCTCCGTGCATGACGCTTACATGTGATGGCCCAGCTCCAGAGGCACAGGGTGTGTCTAATAGGTGAGCCCTGGTTCCCACCCTGTGGATGTTGGTGTATGAGTAGGTTCTGGGCCATAAGAGGTAATGTGTGGCTAACAGTTGTCTCTCGATATCTGCAGTTGACTTTGTTTACCCTAACCTCTCTTGGCTACTGACCCCAGTGAGGAATGCCAGGACAAGGGCAGAGGAATGCTACAATGAGGCACATGGGTGAACTAGGAGGATTTTTGAGCGGACCTTGGGCCTCCTGAAGGCCAGACTCCGTGCCTCCATCTAACATGTGGCTCCCTATACTACTCACCCAAGAAGGTGTACCAGATCATTGTGGCATGCTGTATGTTGCACAACCTGGCTTTGCGACTCCAGGTGCCTTTTCTGCAGGAGGATGGGCACGATGTTGGTCTCGTGGCAGCTGTTGAGCCTGTGGACAGAGAGGAAGAGGAGGCAGAGGAAGAAGATATTGACAACCGTAACAACATTATCATGCAGTACTTCCAGTGAGACACAGGTAAGAGACTGGCACTGCTCATCTCATATCTGACTACTGTAGGACATTGTATAAGTCTGCCTTTTTACCTCTGTATATGGACCCTGACAGTTCACTTTGGCTTTCCTTTTCACAGATCTGGGTAGCCTTCTGCTATGTTTACTGCTGCCCAACAACTGTCATACTTTGGTATGTGAAAACAAACATTTACATTGATATTTGTCTAAGAGGTTGTAATAATACATTTGTGAAAGTACAGACGGACTCCAGATTGTTTTGTGATTCAAGGGTGTTTATTTAAGTGCTAATAAGTAGAGGGGGATGTGCAATGGGCTGGGGTGATGGTGGAGGAATATTCATGGTAGAGTCCAGTCTGTTTGTATCACAAGTGCATTGTCCAATGGGGCATAGGAAGTGGCGCAATGTCAGTTCAAGGTGGACAGGGTGATATAGTGGGATAGAAGGGTGACAATCAGGAGAGTCCTATTTCCTGGCGGGGTCTTGGCAATGTTCTCTGTCTTGGGCCTCTTCTGTGGGTGGACTGGATATGGCTGGCACCTCCTGTCCGGTAACTTTGTGTAGGTGTCCTGTTGGGTTGTGAATGCATTGTTATTGTGTCTGTGTGTGCCATCTTCTGCAATGGGTGTGTTTCCCTCCATTACCGTGCTTGCATTATCGCCTTGGCCCTTGTGTGAGTGGTGATTGTGTGGGGTGGGTGAGTCTCTCTACTGGGCATGCTGTGGTGATGGGTGTCCATGCAGGTCTGTGATGGGTGTCGATGCATTGTTGTCACATGCAGGGCTTGGTATCGGGATGTGTGGGTTGTGATAGTGGGGTATCTGTGCGGTGTTGGGGTGATGGGTGAGAGTGTAGGGGCTGGGGTTTGTGATGGCATGCAGGTAGGGTGGGGGATATAATCGTAAAGCTTTGACTTACCAGAGTCCAGTCCTCCTGCTACTCCTGCGAGGCCCTCAAGATGCATGATCGCCAAGTCTTGCTCCTCCCATGTTGTTAGTTGTGGGGGAGCCAGTCCTCTGTACGGCTACCTGGTGTCTGGATACCACGGAACGTACCTTCCCCTGTAGGTCGTTCCACCTCTTCCTGATGTCATCCTGTGTTCTTGGATGCTGTCCCACTATGTTGACCCTGTCGACAATTCTCTACCATAGCTCCATCTTCCTAGCAATGGACATCTGCTGCACCTGTTATCCAAATAGCTGTGGCTCTACCCGGATGATTTCCTCCACCATGACCCTGAGCTCCTCCTCAGAGAACCTTGGGTGTCTTTGAGGTGCCATGATGTGGTGTGGGTGAAGTGTGAGGTGATGGTTGATGTGATGTGTGGGGTGATGTGTTTGGGTGTGTTCTTTGAGGTGCGTGGATGGTGTATGAGTGATTGTGTTGTGTGCCTCTGGATGCTAGTGTTGTCTTCGCTTTTGTGTCTCTCTGCTTCTTCCAAAATTGGCATTGTGAGGGGTTGTGGGTAATGTGGATGTGTGTTGTCTAGTGTTGTGAGTGTGTGGGTGTGGTGTTTGTATGTGCGTCAGGTGTGTGTATTTTGAATTGTCCAATGTGGTGGTGCTTTGTAAATGTGTGTGTATTTTGAGTGCGGCGGTGTGTACCGCCAATGGATTACCGTGGTTGAATGACCGCCGCGTTGATTCGTGGGTCGTGATAGTGTGGGCGTAGTTCTGTTGGCGTGACGGTGTGGGTTTTGCTATCGCCAGTTTATCACTGACCTTTGGTGGGGCGGACTTGTGTGAGTGTCTGTATTGTGGAGGATTTCTGAGTTTGGGTCATAATACCCTTAGCAGATTTCCGCCGCGGGACACGGTATGTTGGCGGCCATCTGCACGGCGGTCAGAAGAATTTACCACCAGGGTTGTAATGAGGGCCTATGTCTGGATCTCTGTTTTTTCTGGCAGAGCAAGAAAGGGCAGGGCCAAATAAAGTTAACTTCTAACTTCTGGCTTGCCCTACAACTTTTCTAGTTGCCAGATGTTAAGTTGAAAATTATATAGGACTATTTCAACCCTATTAAACGATCAACATGCTTCAGGCCGTACAATAAACTAGAAAAATGTTGGGGTCTTTCGTCAGGATCAAGGACTCTTACTACACTAACGACTCCAAATATCTATATCTCACTGAGATCTCTAATAACAGTGTAATGTTGTGACATGTTTATAGAACACATCATAGAAAATGAATTAGAGCAATATTGAGCTAATATTTTAGGATGCTGGGTGTGATGTTACTACCCAGTATTTCTGGGGAGGGCATTTGTTCAACTGTGGCTGCCAGTTTCTCTTCTAATGCACCTATTCCTTAACACTACTAAGCCAGACAGAGCCTATGTGCAGCAAAGGGAGTTTAATGAGTGGAATTCTGTGACCATAGGCTAATGAAATCAGTAAGCTTGCACATGTGTGAAAACAGGATACACATGTATATGTTGAGTTTGTTTGAATCAGAAAAAAGAAGGCGATAAATAGTTGCTAGAGTTTTTGGAAGTAAGTCATAAAAACTGCCAAATGGAGAATCATTGGGCCCATATTTATGAAGCCTTTGAGGTGTCAATGCATCATATAAGGTGATGCAAGGATGATGCAGAGGCTTTAACAATATTTATCCATGCAAGGACTGGCTTTGTAAAGAAAAGTAGCGCAACACAGCTGCTTGTGCTGTGTTACTTTACACTGCAACTTGGGAGGCATTCAATGGACGGAGCAAGGTTGGTCCCATGCAGCCACCCATGGATTTTGGTGCATTCCCAGATTTACAAAGGCTTGTGAGGTGTGATGAGGAGAAATATCTTCATTTCTCCTTGCTATTTCTTCTTTCCACACATTCAGCAGCACACATAGAAAGAAGAAAATGCCTTTAAGGATTGCTTTTGTGCAGGAAGGTGTCCATTTCTGCACAAAATCACTCATACCTGTAACGCAGGCACCCTTGCACTATGGTGCAATGATGTTTAAACATGTCCTGAGACAGGTCATTGTCCTAAGCAAGATGATAAGATTCATGTCTCAGCACAATGGAATGATTTTGTCTCCAAGAATAAAAGTTTGAGTTACCCTGGTATGGCTGAAAAGTCATAGAATATTTGCTCCATGTTTGAAATTGGGTCTCTAGTTGGCAGAGATATGCACCCTGTCCAAAAAGGGACCACAATCAAATCAAATTAAATCATTAACATTTATAAAGCGTGCTACTCACCCGTGCGGGTCTCAAGGCGCTGGGGGAAGGGGTTACTGCTGCTCGAAGAGCCAGGTATTGAGAAGTCTCCGGAATGCGGAGTGGTCCTGGGTGGTCCTGAGGATGGTGGGGAGGGTGTTCCATGTCTTGGCCGCCAGGTAGGAGAAGGACCTCCCACCCGCCGTGGAGCGGCGGATGCGAGGGACGGCGGCGCGAGCGAGGTTGGTGGAGCGGAGAAGACGGGTGGGAGCGTAGAAGCTGAGGCGACGGTTGAGGTATTCTGGTCCCTTGTTGTGGAGGGCTTTGTGTGCGTGGGTGAGGAGACGGAAGGTGATCCTTTTGCTGACGGGAAGCCAGTGCAGGTGTCTCAGGTGTGCGGAGATGTGGCTGTTGCGGGGTATGTTGAGGATGAGGCGGGCGGAGGCGTTTTGAATTCGTTGCAGACGTTTCTGGAGTTTAGCGGTGGTTCCAGCGTAAAGGGTGTTGCCGTAGTCCAGGCGGCTCGTGACGAGGGCGTGGGTCACGGTCTTTCTGGTGTCGGCGGGGATCCAGCGGAAGATCTTTCGGAGCATGCGGAGGGTGAGGAAGCAGGAGGATGACACGGCGTTGACTTGTTTGGTCATGGTGAGAAGAGGGTCCAAGATGAAGCCGAGGTTGCGTGCGTGGTCTGAGGGGGTCGGTGCGGTGCCCAGGGCCGTGGGCCACCAGGAGTCGTCCCAGGCGGTCGGGGTGTTACTGAGGATGAGGACTTCCGTTTTGTCTGAGTTCAGTTTCAGACGGCTGAGTTTCATCCAATCTGCAACGTCCTTCATTCCATCTTGCAGGTTGGTCTTGGCGCTGGTGGAGTCCTTGGTGAGGGAAAGTATCAGTTGAGTGTCGTCGGTGTAGGAGGTGATGATGATGCTGTGTTTGCGTACGATGTCGGCGAGGGGGCTCATGTAGACATTGAAGAGTGTCGGGCTGAGCGAGGAGCCTTGTGGGACGCCGCAAATGATCTCGGTGGGGTCTGAGCGAAAAGGTGGAAGGTAGACTCTTTGGGAGCGGTTGGAGAGGAAGGAGGCGATCCAGTCCAGGGCCTGGCTTTGGATCCTGGTGGAACGGTGGCGGATTATTAGGGTGCGGTGACAGATGGTGTCGAAGGCAGCCGAGAGGTCGAGGAGGATGAGGGCGACATCGTTGTCCATCAGGGTTCTGATGTCGTCTGTGACTGAGATGAGGGCGGTTTCTGTGCTGTGGTTGGCTCGGAATCCGGACTGAGAGGGGTCGAGAAGGTTGTTGTCTTCAAGGAAGTTGGTAAGCTGCTTGTTGACGATCTTCTCTATGACTTTGGCAGGGAAGGGGAGGAGCGAGATGGGGCGGAAGTTCTTCAGGTCGCTTGGGTCAGCCGTAGGTTTCTTCAGTAGGGCGTTGACTTCAGCGTGTTTCCAACTCTCTGGGAAGGTAGCAGACGAAAAAGAGGTGTTGATGATGGTCTGGAGGTGCGGGGCGATGATGTTGTCGGCTTTATTGAAGATGAAGTGTGGGCAGGGGTCCGAGGGGGCACCGGAGTGGATGGAGTTCATGGTGGCTTTGGTCTCTTCTGTGTTGATGTGGGTCCAGGCGTTGAGGGTGATGGCTGGGGGTGTGGGTTCTGTGGTGGTCGGCTGGGTCTGGTGTCCGAAGCTGTCGTGTAGGTCGGTAATCTTACGATGGAAGAAGGTGGCGAGGGAGTTGCAAAGGTCTTGTGAGGGCGTGATGCCGTTGGTCTTTTGGTGTTGGACTGTCTTGGAGGGCGTCTGAGGGGAGCGAGGTTGTCTACGCAGTTGGTGATCCAGTTCGTGAGGCTGAGGGCTGCGTCGTTGGGGTCGGCGGAGAAGGTGGGTTGGTTGTCGATGAGGGTGGAGAGAAGCTGTTCTTCAGGTATTTTGTTCCACTGTCGACGTGGGATGGGTTGTGTGCGGAGGTGGCTAGTCTCGCGTCGGAAGGTGAAGTGGACACATCTGTGGTCGGTCCAGTGTAGAGCGGAGGCGTGGCTGAAGGATACGTGTTTGCTGGCGGAGAAGATGGGGTCGAGCGTGTGTCCGGCGATGTGGGTGGGGGTGTTCACCAGTTGCTTGAGGCCGAGGTTGGCGAGGTTGTCGAGCAGGGCGGTGGGGTTGGGGTTGTTGTTCTGTTCCAGATGGAAGTTGAGGTCGCCGAGGAGGATGTAGTCCGGCGAGGCGAGGGCGTGCGGGGAGATGAAGTCGGTGATGGAGTCGCTGAAGAGGGCGTGCGGTCCGGGGGGGCGGTAGATGAGGGATCCTCTGAGGGTGGTCCTGGGGTCTGTGCGGATCTGGAAGTGCAGGTGTTCGGCGGCGAGGGGGGTGTCTTCGGTGGAGGTGGTGACGTTGATGGAGTCTTTGAAGACGATGACGATTCCTCCTTCTACTTGGTTGGTGCGGTCTTTCCTGGAAATCTTGTAGCCTTCGGGGATGGCTATGGCGATGTCGGGGGCCGAGGAGGCGTTCATCCAGGTCTCAGTGATGAAGGCGATGTCTGGTGCGGTGGAGTCCAGGAGGTCCCAGAGTTCAACGGCGTGCTTGTGGACGGATCGAGCGTTGATCAGGATGCATTTGAGGTGGTTGATGGCGCGTGGGCTGGCGGTCGTGGTGGTTTCGTGGTGGAAGGTAAGTTTGCAGGTGTGACATGCGAAGGGTCCGTGGGTACGTTTCGGGTTAGCTTGGAAGCAGGTGCTGGAACGCCCTGGGTTGAGGGCGTGGAGGGTGATGGGGTCGTAGCGGTGCAGCGGGGTTTGGGAGTGCTGCGGGCCAGGGGTCGTGGCGCTGGGCGCGGGCCTTACGTGGACCAGGCGCGGACGAGCGCAGACGGGCTTGCCTTTGGCGCGCCTTAGGTGCGCCCGCTGTGCGGGCGCGCAGCGGCAGCCATAAGAGGGAGGGGGGGAAGGGTCAGCTGGGGGCGGGGGACGGGAGTGGGGTGACGAATGGGAGCTGGGGGGGGCGGGGGCGTGCAGGAGGTGGCGGCGGGAAAGCGGAGGGAGGGGGGACAGGTAGAGGGGAGAAAAGATGGGGGAGGTGGGGTTAAGGGTGGCGGGGAGTTTAGGAAGAAAGTTTAGGAGGAAAGTTAGGAAGATAGGGGAGGGGGGGCTACAGAGGTGGAGGTGAGTGAGGGTGAGAGATAGAAGACAGGGGGTTACAGAGGTGGAGGTGGAGTTGAGTGAGGGTGAGAGATAGAAGGGTAAAGGATAGGGAGATAGGGGGGGTTACAGAGGAGGTGGCGAGTGAGGGAGAAAGATAGAAGGATAGGTAGATAGGGGCGTTACAGAGGGGGTGGCGAGTGAGGGAGGTCAGAGAGACGAGTCAGGAGCAGGAGGGCAGACGCGGGAAGATCCAAGAAGAAGGTGAAAGAAGAAGAGGAGCAGAAGAAAGAAGAGCAGAAGAGAGAAGATCACAGAAGAATGTAAAGAAGAAGAGGAGCAGGAGAAAGAAGAGCAGAAGAGAGAAGATCACAGAAGAAGGTAAAGAAGAAGAGGAGCAGAAGAAAGAAGAGCAGAAGAGAGAAGATCACAGAAGAAGGTAAAGAAGAAGAGGAGCGGAAGATCAGAAGAGAGAATATCACAGAAGAAGGTAAAGAAGAAGAGGAGCGGAAGATCAGAAGAGAGAAGATCACAGAAGAAGGTAAAGAAGAAGAGGAGCAGAAGAGCAGAAGAGGGAAGATCACAGAAGAAGGTAAAGAAGAAGAGGAGCGACAAGCAGCAGAGAGAAGAGCCAAGAAGAGGGACACGGAAGAAGAAAGCACACGCAGGTCGCGGTGCAGAGGAGAGAAAAAGAAGCACACAGGAGAAGAACACAGAAGAAGACAGAAGACGGGGAGCAGGGAAGAAAGAAGAGTACAGATGAAGAATACAGAAGAGCACAGAGGAAGATCAGAGATGAAGAAGAGAAGCAGGAGAGGAGGTGAGTAGCGCGGGGCAGGGCGAGGGGCTGGGCGGTGGGGGGGGTACTTACTGTGAATTTGCTGGGCTTGCTAGGAGGTCTCAGGAGCCTGGGCTGGTGGAGCTGCAGCGACAGGGGGAGCGACCTACCCTTGGGTCAAGGGTCGCTAACTCTGTCGCGCAGTGGCCGCCATAAGAGGGAGGAGGGGGGCGAGGGGTCAGCTGGGGGCGGGGGACGGGAGTGGGGCGACGAATGGGAGCTGGGGTGGCAGGGGCGTGCAGGAGGTGGCGGCGGGAAAGCGGAGGGAGGGGGGACAGGTAGAGGGGAGAAAAGATGGGGAGGGGGGTTAAAGGTGGCGGGAGTTTAGGAAGAAAGTTTAGGAGGAAAGTTAGGAAGATAGGGGAGGGGGGGTTACAGAGGTGGAGGTGAGTGAGGGTGAGAGATAGAAGACAGGGGGTTACAGAGGTGGAGGTGAGTGAGGGTGAGAGATAGAAGGGTGAAAGGATAGGAAGATAGGGGGGTTACAGAGGAGGTGGCGAGTGAGGGAGAAAGATAGAAGGATAGGTAGAAAGGGGCGTTACAGAGGGGGTGGCGAGTGAGGGAGGTCAGAGAGACGAGTCAGGAGCAGGAGGGCAGACGCGGGAAGTTCCAAGAAGAAGGTGAAAGAAGAAGAGGAGCGGAAGAAAGAAGAGCAGAAGAGAGAAGATCACAGAAGAAGGTAAAGAAGAAGAGGAGCAGAAGAAAGAAGAGCAGAAGAGAGAAGATCACAGAAGAAGGTAAAGAAGAAGAGGAGCGGAAGATCAGAAGAGAGAAGATCACAGAAGAAGGTAAAGAAGAAGAGGAGCGGAAGATCAGAAGAGAGAAGATCACAGAAGAAGGTAAAGAAGAGAGGAGCAGAAGAGCAGAAGAGGGAAGATCACAGAAGAACGTAAAGAAGAAGAGGAGCGACGAGCAGCAGAGAGAAGAGCCAAGAAGAGGGACATGGAAGAAGAAAGCACACGCAGGTCGCGGTGCAGAGGAGAGAGAAAGAAGCACACAGGAGAAGAACACAGATGAAGACAGAAGATGGGGAGCAGGGAAGAAAGAAGAGTACAGATGAAGAATACAGAAGAGTACAGAGGAAGATCAGAGATGAAGAAGAGAAGCAGGAGAGGAGGTGAGTAGCGCGGAGCAGGGCGAGGGGCTGGGCGTGGGGGGGGGTACTTACTGTGAATTCGCTGGGCTTGCTAGGAGGTCTCAGGAGCCTGGGCTGGTGGAGCTGCAGCGGCAGGGGGAGCGACCTACCCTTGGGTCAAGGGTTGCTAACTCTGTCGTGCAGCGGCCGCCATAAGAGGGAGGAGGGGGGGAGGGGTCAGCTGGGTCCGGGGGCCGGGAGTGGGGCAACGAATGGGAGCTGGGGGGGCGGGGGCGTGCAGGAGGTGGCGGCGGGAAAGCAGAGGGAGGGGGACAGGTAGAGGGGAGAAAAGATGGGGGCGGGGGGTTAAGGGTGGCGGGGAGTTTAGGAAGAAAGTTTAGGAGGAAAGTTAGGAAGATAGGGGAGGGGGGGTTACAGAGGTGGAGGTGGAGGTGAGTGAGGGTGAGAGATAGAAGGGTAAAAGGATAGGAAGATAGGGGGGTTAAAGAGGAGGTGGCGAGTTAGGGAGAAAGATAGAATGATAGGTAGATAGGGGCGTTACAGAGGGGGTGGCGAGTGAGGGAGGTCAGAGAGACGAGTGAGGAGCAGGAGGGCAGACGCGGGAAGATCCAAGAAGAAGGTGAAAGAAGAAGAGGAGCAGAAGAAAGAAGAGCAGAAGAGAGAAGATCACAGAAGAAGGTAAAGAAGAAGAGGAGCAGAAGAAAGAAGAGAGAAGATCACAGAAGAAGGTAAAGAAGAAGAAGAGCAGAAGAAAAAAGAGCAGAAGAGAGAAGATCACAGAAGAAGGTAAAGAAGAAGAGGAGCGGAAGATCAGAAGAGAGGAGATCACAGAAGAAGGTAAAGAAGAAGAGGAGCGGAAGATCAGAAGAGAGAAGATCACAGAAGAAGGTAAAGAAGAAGAGGAGCGGAAGATCAGAAGAGAGAAGATCACGGAAGAAGGTAAAGAAGAAGAGGAGCAGAAGAGGGAAGATCACAGAAGAAGGTAAAGAAGAAGAGGAGTGACGAGCGGCAGAGAGAAGAGCCAAGAAGAGGGACACGGAAGAAGAAAGCACACGCAGGTCGCGGTGCAGAGGAGAGAGAAAGAAGCACACAGGAGAAGAACACAGATGAAGACAGAAGACGGGGAGCAGGGAAGAAAGAAGAGTACAGATGAAGAATACAGAAGAGCACAGAGGAAGATCAGAGATGAAGAAGAGAAGCAGGAGAGGAGGTGAGTAGCGTGGGGCAGGGCAAGGGGCTGGGCGGTGGGGGGGTACTTACTGTGAATTTGCTGGGCTTGCTAGGAGGTCTCAGGAGCCTGAGCTGGTGGAGCTGCAGCGGCAGGGGGAGCGACCTACCCTTGGGTAAAGGGTCGCTAACTCTGTCGCGCAGCGGCCACCATAAGAGGGAGGAGGGGTCAGCTGGGGGCGGGGGACGGGAGTGGGGCGACGAATGGGAGCTGGGGGGGGGGCGGGGCGTGCAGGAGGTGGCGGCAGGAAAGCGGAGGGAGGGGGGACAGGTAGAGGGGAGAAAACATGGGGGAGGGGGGGTTAAAGGTGGCGGGGAGTTTAGGAAGAAAGTTTAGGAGGAAAGTTAGGAAGATAGGGGAGGGGGGGTTACAGAGGTGGAGGTGAGTGAGGGTGAGAGATAGAAGACAGCGGGTTATAGAGGTGGAGGTGGAGGTGAGTGAGGGTGAGAGATAGAAGGGTAAAAGGATAGGAAGATAGGGGGGGTTACAGAGGAGGTGGCGAGTGAGGGAGAAAGATAGAAGGATAGGTAGATAGGGGAGTTACAGAGGGGGTGGCGAGTGAGGGAGGTCAGAGAGACGAGTCAGGAGCAGGAGGGCAGACGCGGGAAGATCCAAGAAGAAGGTGAAAGAAGAAGAGGAGCAGAAGAAAGAAGAGCAGAAGAGAGAAGATCACAGAAGAAGGTAAAGAAGAAGAGGAGCGGAAGATCAGAAGAGAGAAGATCACAGAAGAAGGTAAAGAAGAAGAGGAGCGGAAGATCAGAAGAGAGAAGATCACAGAAGAAGGTAAAGAAGAAGAGGAGCGGAAGATCAGAAGATAGAAGATCACAGAAGAAGGTAAAGAAGAAGAGGAGCAGAAGAGCAGAAGAGGGAAGATCACAGAACAAGGTAAAGAAGAAGAGGAGTGACGAGCAGCAGAGAGAAGAGCCAAGAAGAGGGACACGGAAGAAGAAAGCACACGCAGGTCGCGGTGCAGAGGAGAGAGAAAGAAGCACACAGGAGAAGAACACAGATGAAGACAGAAGACGGGGAGCAGGGAAGAAAGAAGAGTACAGATGAAGAATACAGAAGAGTACAGAGGAAGGTCAGAGATGAAGAAGAGAAGCAGGAGAGGAGGTGAGTAGCGCGGGGCAGGGCGAGGGGCTGGGCGGTGGGGGGGGTACTTACTGTGAATTTGCTGGGCTTGCTAGGAGGTCTCAGGAGCCTGGGCTGGTGGAGCTGCAGCGGCAGGGGGAGCGACCTACACAATCCTAGTCAGGATAAGTCAGATACACACCCTAAATTAACTTGTGCTCACCCTCTGGTAATTTGGCACAGAGCAGTCAGGCTAAATTTAAGAGGCAATGTGTAAAGTATTTGTGCAAAACTAAATTACAGTATCACAGTGAAAGACACCACAAAAAGACTCCACACCAGTTTAGAAAAATAAAGAATATTTATCTGATTTAAATGAGACAGAAACAACAAAAATCCAATGAGTATTTGTTCAGATATAGATATTCAAAACATGTATGTAATCAGCACATGTGAAAGCTCCTGTGCACTCCTATTCAAGTACTTACGGTATGTTTCTTGGATTTACAGTAGTCCCCATTGAGGCTTAGCAGTTGAATTCCTGACATATTAGATGGACACAACAATTCTCCAAAAGCCCCTAGAGTGGTTTGCAGGCGAGAGACCTTGCTATGGGCTACATGTACGAAGCATAAGAATTATGAGTCTGAAATAGCGACTAAATGCGAATCGCTATTTCTGACTCGCAAAACGGAATGTAAGAGCAAATCGCAATTCCATTTTGCTATTCGGTTCTGAATCACATCGCAATTTGCGAAACTGCAAATTGCGATTTTCTGAATTGCACATAGGTGCATCACAGAGTCGCAAATTGCGACTGTGTCGCAATTTGCGAACGGGTGCAAAAAAAAGAGAAAACACACTTCCTGGTGCTGTTTGATGACATCAGAACCAAGAAGTACCCCCCATGGAACTGGGAGGAGACTAGCCAGCACAGACAGCAGAGGCACACCCAGCTGAGAGGAGCAACTGCAGTCATGGCAACTCAGACTAAGGAGGCAACCACTGCAGGGAGGAAGAGAAAACTCAAATTCTCTTATAAGGAGCTGGAGGTCCTGACTGAGGAGTGCTGCCTACACCATGAGGTCCTGTATGGCAAGGCAGCAATGAATGTCCCAGACATACAAAAAAAGAAAATCTGGCTGGTCAGACAGAGCAAGATCAATGTGATAGGAGTCAGCCATCGCACCATTGAGGAGGTTCGCAAAAGGTGGTACGACCTCAGGTCCAGAACCAAAGAAAGGGTGGCAGAGCGGATGAGGGAGGAGCATGGAACAGGTGGAGGGCCATCCACAGTACCACCTCCTACAGCTATAGAGAGCATGGTGGAGACCACTCTGGAGCCAGAGGCTGTCATGGGAATTGGGGACCTGGACAGTTCAGCACCTGCCACCTCCAAAAGTAAGTAGCAAATCTCACTTAATTACACCATTCAAGGCACCAAGCACACAACCACAGTCCACAAAAGCATGCATTAGCCATATTTGTTCTATGCCTATAGTGCAACCTCAAGGTCAGTGCATTATGGGAAATGTAGTACAATAGTCCAACTGTTTAGGAATCTTTATTTTTATATGCCACACATCAGAGAGGCACTAACAGTGTATCCCCTGTGTCCCACAGATCTCCCTCAAGTATCCACTGATGACCCTAGTGTGCAGGGAGATGATGAAGCCACCATGACAGCAGATGAGGCGGTCAGCATTTCTGCAGGGGAGTGCAGTACCACACCAATATTCCACCATGCACGTGAGACCACCGAAGAGACAGATGTGGACACTGAGAAAGGAAACCTGACACTGGGGCCACAGATGGGTGTGAGTCGGCCATTTCGAACAGCTGGGTCTGGGCGGAGACGGCGTCGTCAAACACAGGCTGCAGGTGAGGTGGATGTCACAAGTGAACAATTCCTTGGACTAGAGGCATCCCTACTGAGCAGTCGCCGTCTGCAAAATAAACAAATGCAGTTGATGTACCGGAACCTGCACAGACTGCAACAGACCCTCACACAGGGATTTGCCAATGTTGAAATACAATTTAACAACATGAACAACAACATGGTAAACCTCACCACCGTCATCAATGCCCTGTGTAGGGAAATGGTTGCAGATCAGGCCCATGCAAGGCACAGAGAGAGCAACACGTTTGGACCGGATCAGTCAGTCCATTGGCTGCCTAGCCACCACAACTACCTGCCTGTCAAGGCGCATTGTTACGCTACAGCTGGAACTAGGCCATTTTGCCAGAGATGTGGCAAGGGAACTAGGGTGCATCAGTGCTGCAGTTGACCTCAAAGAGACCTCCCAGGCAGCAATGGGTATTGATGCCACCCCTCAGGACAGTGAGGACATCTCAAGCGTGAGCAGTGTTTCTGCCTCAGATGCATGCATCCTGCATAGTAGCAGTGCCCACCAGACATCAGGGGACCAACCAAGCATGGCCATGGTGGGCGTAGCCGTAGGAGGGTGTGATGTTGTCTACCTGGGATTAGCCTGAGGCACATGATATTAATGTGTCAGACTTTGTTACATTTTACTTCTTTACTGCTAGCTAAACGTCAACAGTTCAATAATACACTCCTGACATTAACCCCTTAGCTGCTGGGCCTTTCCCCCCCCAGTGCTGAGCCCTTTTTTGGCTATTTGGGGTAGTTCGCGCTTAGGGCTTCATAACTTTTTGTCCACATAAGCTAACCACGCCAAATTTGCGTCCTTTTTTTCCAACATCCTAGGGATTCTAATGGTACCCAGAGTTGGTGGTTTCCCCTGGAGGAGACCAAGAAAATTGCCAAAATACAGTGAAAATTTAGTTTTTTCCCAAAAAATGGGAAAAAAGGGCTGCCGAAGAAGGCTTGTGGTTTTTTCCCTGAAAATGCCATCAACAAAGGGTTTCTGGTGCTGAAATCACTATCTTCCCACCTTTCAGGAACGGGCAGACTTGAATCAGAAAACCAAATTTTTCAACACAAATTTGGCATTTTACTGGGACATACCCCATTGCTAAACATTTCTGAAAACTAGACAAAATTCTGAATTCAGCAAGGGGTCATTTGTGTAGATCCTACAAGTTTTTCCTACAGAAAATAACAGCTGAAATAAAAAAATATTGAAATTGAACTGAAAACAACAGCCATTTTTCTTTATGTTTTACTCTGTAACTTTTTCCTGCGATGTCAGATTTCTGAAAGCAATATACCGTTTTGTCTGCTGGACTCTTCTGGTTGCGGGGATATAAAGGGCTTGTAGGTTCATCAAGAACCCTAGGTACCCAGAGCCAATAAATGAGCTGCACCCTGCAGTTGGTTTTCATTCTATACTGGGTATACAGCAATTCATTTGCTGAAATATGAAGAGTGAAAAAGAGGTATCAAGAAAACCTTTGCATTTCCAAAATGGGATCAAGATAAGGTTTTGAGGAGCAGTGGTTATTTGCACATCGCTGAATTCCGAGGTGCCCATACTAGCATGTGAATTGCAGGGCATTTCTCAAATAGACGTCTTTTTTACACACTCTCTTATATTTGGAAGGAAAAAATGTAGAGAATGATAAGGGGCAATAACACTTGTTTTGCTATTCTGTGTTCCCCCAAGTCTCCCGATAAAAATGATACCTCACTTGTGTGGGTAGGCCTAGTGCCCGCGACAGGAAATGCCCCAAAACACAACATGGACACATCCTATTTTTTTTATAGAAAACACAGCTGTTTTTCCAAAGTGCCTACCTGTAGATTTTGGCCTCTAGCTCAGCCAGCACATAGGGAAACCTACCAAACCTGTGCATTTCTGAAAACTAGAGACCTAGGGCAATCCAAGGAGGGGTGACTCGCGGGGCTCGGACCAGGTTCTGTTACCCAGAATCCTTTGCAAACCTCAAAAAGTGGCTAAAAAAACAAGTTTTCCTCACATTTTGGTGACAGAAAGTTCTGGAATCTGAGAGGAGCCACAAATTTCCTTCCACCCGGCGTTCCCCCAAGTCTCCTGATAAAAATGATACCTCACTTGTGTGGGTAGGCCTAGCGCCCTCGACAGGAAATGCCCCAAAACAGAACGTGGACACATCACATTTTTTCATAGAAAACAGTGCCTACCTGTGGATTTTGGCCTCTAGCTCAGCCGGCACCTGGGGAAACCTAGCAAACCAGCACATTTTTGAAAACTAGAAACCCAGGGGAATCCAAGATGAGGTGACTTGTGGGGCTCGGACCAGGTTCTGTTACCCAGAATCCTTTGCAAACCTCAAAATGTGGCTAAAATACCACGTTTTCCTCACATTTCGGTGACAGAAAGTTCTGGAATCTGAGAGGAGCCACAAATTTCCTTCCACCCAGCGTTCCCCCAAGTCTCCCGATAAATATGATACCTCACTTGTGTGGTTAGGCCTGGTGCCTGCGACAGGAATAGATCACACAACGGTCAATGTTGGTCCTTACGTGAGGCAGCTGTTGACCCTGGGGTGATCCATTCCTGACACAGGCACTAGGTGTAGGCACTCAAGTGGGGTAGTGTTTTTATCAGGACAGGTGAGGAGTCACTGGGTGGTAGGAATGTTGTGGATCCCAGCATATTCCTGTAGTTTGTGTGACAGAAATGCGAGAAAAATAGAGTTTTTTTTCAACATTTCAGCTTTGCAGGGTACTCTGGGTAAGAAAACTTTGGGGAATCCACACAAGTCACACCTCTGTGGACTCCCCCGAATGTCTAGTTTCCAGAAATGTTTGAGTTTAGTGTGTTTCTCTATAGGGCCGCCGAATCCAGGACCAAAAACACAGGTGCCTGCCTTACAAAACCAGTTTGTTTTGCCATAGACAATTTTGATGTCTCCACAATATGATTTGGGTGGTGGAATTTGGGGCTGAACTAAATTGGTGAGCTCCCAAGAGAGCACTCTCTCTCTGCTTGCCGCCGCATTCACCTGCTCTCTGGGTTGGCCTAACCCACTATTACCCAGTTGCCTGAACAGCTTGCGAAGGGACAGCAGGACTGTCCTCATCACCTCCCTCATAATGTACTGGAAGAGGAGTTTTCGAATGGGACTCCTCTGACTGAAAAATCACTCCCAGAGTCTGCGCCATTGTCCTATCCCTCAGATGCTGTCTCAGTATCTGATGTCTCAGTCTCTGATCCTATGTCAGAGCGGTCCTCTATAACCCGAGTGCAGGCAGCAGTCATCCATCAAGATGCCATCTCTGCTATTGGCTAAACTGTTGCTCTAAAACACTAGCCTACGTAGACAGTCACAAAATCGATGGTGTGTGTGAGATACGTGCAACAGTAGAGGCCACCTTACCTGCGCTTCTTCCCTCAATCAGCACGTACTTTCAAGACACTCAAAAAACACCTTGTCACATACCATTCGTCACAGTCTTTAACACCTCCTGCGCCCAGTCCAACAATCATTATTGGTGCTCCCACTCCCTCCTTCTCGGATTCCCTCATTACCACCCAGCAAAAGTGCCCTTCATCTCTCCATAGACTTTACTAATGTACTCAGCTATTTACATAAAATACAGATGTGCTCTTTGCAGTAGGCATATAAACCTTCTGTGCTTCTTTATGGCACTAAAACTGCCACTAGACAAGTCGGACCCTTTTTCCCCCAGGGAAACCACACACATATTGACAAAAGTGATGTATATATGACAGCCAACCACCTGAAACTCAACTCAAACAAAACCGAAATAATCCTCTTTGGCCCTCACCAAAAAAATCTGGGACCCCCCATGGTGGCCCACCACGCTAGGCCCTGCACCCACCCCCGCCAACTACGCACGCAACCTCAGCATCATCCTAGACTCCTCCCTCTCTATGACCCAACAAATCAACGCTCTTACCTCCTCATGCTTCAACAAACTCCGTATACTGAAAAACATTCAAATGGATCCCCACAGAGACCAGAAAAACTGTCACTCACGCACTCATCAGCAGCAGGCTTGATTACAGAAACGCCCTCTACGCCGGCACCACTCTAAAACTCAAGTGCAAACTACACGCATCCAGAACTCAGCAGCACGACTCATCCTCGACCTCCACCGACACGAACACATCTCTCCACACCTCAAATCCCTCCACTGGCTCCCCATTGACAAAAGGATCACCTTCAAGATCCTCATCCTCACACACAAATCACTCCACAACACAGGCCCTGCCTACCTCAACGAGAGTCACCTTCCACACCCCCACACGAAACGTCCGTTCAGCTGACCTCTCTCTCGCCTCTGTCCCCCGCATCAAACACACCACCACCGGGGGCAGATCCTTCTCCTACATTGCACCCAAAACATGGAACGCACTCACAACCCACATTCGCAAGACCCAAAACCTACTTCTTTTCAGGAAGGGCCTCAAAACCTGGCTTTTTGAACAGTGAACCTCCTAGCCCCTTTCCCTCCCCCCATCCCCCCCCCAGCGCCTTGAGACCCTCACAGGTGAGTAGCGCGCTTTATAAATCTCTTTGATACAGATCTACCTATATATATATATATATATATATAAATATATATCTACATAGATATATCTATAGATATATCCATGTACCTAGATATATCTATCTACATAGATATATATATATAGATATATACATATATATTTTTTTAGTTGTTGTATGGTTTCCTTGGGGAACAAAATGGGCCCCAGGGAAACCTTACAACATCTAAAAAAAAAATTGCCCCCACAGGGGGTCACCCTGCCCACGGGCGACCCCCTGTCATTTCATATTTTTTTTATTTTTTGGAAAAAAAAAAATCCCCTGGGGGGGGGCGCAATCGCACCCCCCCCCCCCCCCCCTTAGGGGGCACCTACCTTTTTTTTTTTTAAAGAAAATTATGCCGGGGGGGGGGGCGGCCCGTTTTCCGGGGGGGGGGGCTGCCCCCCAAAAGTGAAATCCCTGGTGTCTAGTGGGGTTTCCTGGCCCCCGATCGCAGCTGCGCTGCGACCGGGGGCCAGGAAACACTTTCAGGAAGGCCTCGTAAGAAAGGGGAGTGTCTCCCCTTTCTTACGCCTGGCCCCCGATCGCAGCACAGCTGCGACCGGGGGCCAGGAAACACTTTCAGGAAGGCCTCGTAAGAAAGGGGAGACTTTCCCCTTTCTTACGAGGCCTTCCCGAACGTGTAAAAGGCCGTTTTCCCCATGAAAGCAGGAAGCGGCCGCAAGGCTGCTTCCTGCTTTCATGGGGAAAACACCTTTGCAACGTCAGCGCGCCTCGCGGCGCGCTGACGTCACAAAGGGGCTGGTGGGGGGCGGGGGGAGACACGGTAGCTTCCGTGTCTCCCGGGGGGGGGGAAAAAAAAATAAAAAATCCTCGGGTGCAACGCACCCGAGGATTTATTAATGCCCTTCCTGGTGTCGGCCACTGGTCGTGACCCGCACCAGGGAGGGTGTGTGGGCGTCGGCCAGTGGCCGACGCCCGCACTTAAGAGGTTAAAGGAATTTGTTTTGTTGCACAACCTGGATATGTGTATCGTACATTTGTGAGTGCTGTAACTGTTGTCATGTACCTTCCAAAGTAGTGAGTTGCAATGTGGTCCCGTCTCGGTCTGCCATTTAGTGCGATGCTACCATCCCCAAGCTGTCATTGTGGTGGCTCTTGCTCCTCATTCTCAGAATCTGTGTCCTCTAGGGTGAGATGTAGACCACGTCTGGTTGCTATGTTGTGTAGGATGGCATATGTCACCACAATCCTGCATGCAGTCTCTGGGGCATACTGGAGTGCACCTCCACTTTTGTACAGGCATCAAAAACATGACTTTACCATGCCAAAGGTCCTCTCAATGACGGTTCTGGTTCACCGATGTCCAATGTTGTAGCGCCTCTCATTCTGATTGGCAGGTGTTAGATATGGGGTGAGTATCCATGGCCTCAGAGCACATGCACTGTCACCTGTGGAACAAAATAGCAGATATGAGCATGGATTCACATGGTTATGCAGTGACATGTAGTTATGACATTGGTGTGTACTACACAGTTCCTAATAAATATCCTTCACCAAACTCCCCACGTTCTAGATGTTGGTGTATACCACTGTGGATGAATATGTATGCATCATGTGTGCTCCCTGGAAATGTTGCTACTATATCAGTTATTACATAATGGGCATCAAAAACCACATGGATGTTGAGTGAGTGAGTACATTTCCAATTGCGGAACACATATTCCAGATTTGCAGGTGGGCAAATGGGTATATGTGTCCCGTCCACACACCCTATTACATGGGGAAAGTTTGCAATTCTGTAGAAGTCCAATTTGGTGTTGTGTATTTATTCCTCATTCCTGGGTAGGTATATGTATCTGGACATGTGTGTGTGAGTATGGCATCTAAGAACCGTCTAAAAAATTGTGACAGGACATTTTGGGACACCCCACCAGCAACTGCAATCACCCCCTGGTAGATACTCGAGGCCAAGAGGCCAAGAGGTGCCGTGAGCAGAGCACTTGCACATGTGTTGGGATGGAGCAGCTGTGAAAGGTTTGGCATTCTAGCTGAGGTTTCTGCAGTTCAATAATCTCTAAGATAACTGTGCTGCTCAGTCTGTATTTGTTATATATTTTCTCTTCAGTTTGTTGAACTATGGTGTGCCTGGTTCTGTATATCCTCTCCTGTCTCCGCCTCATCCTCCTCTGCTGGGCCGCCTGGACTCGCCTCCTCCATGCAATCACATAGAGTGCAGCCATTTTGAGAAACCCAGATGTCTTCTGGGTCTGCTTTTATACTTTGGTTCTGGTTTCCACCTGTTTGGAATCAGTGCTAATCTGGGTGTGCAAAACGGGCTTTTTGTGACTATAAACAATTTGTGACTGCCTTGTACATGCAGTTTGCGACTCGCAAATTGCGATTTCTTAATTGCGAGTATCAATTACAAGGTGCACATTTTTGCGATTTGGTAATTGGTCGCATTGCTATTTGGGACTCTGAAATGGCATTGGAACATACCATTTCGCTTTGTGCACGGTCGCAAATAGAGCGGTGACCAATTTGTGAGTCATAAAACATATGTACATGTAGCCCTTAGTCCATTGCGATCGTGAATTCACAATTTCTACTGCTTACGAATGCACAGTGCGTTCACAGAATCACAGTACCTTTCTGCAGTCCAGGTGCTGTGGCATCACTGAGATTGCTCTGGCAACACAGGGGCATGGGAGCAATGCTGAAGCAATCCAAATACTATAGGCCTCCCAAAGCGATTAGGAGCTGCCGCGTCACTCTGGTTGCTCCGGCAATAAAGGGGTGGGGGAGCCATGCTGAAGGAGGGCTTCCTTCAATACTGCGTTCTCCGTCAGTGGCAGAGTTAGCCGCTGCAGACGGTGCACCGGGAAGACGTACACACAGGTGGGGAGGAGCCCAGAGTCGAGAAGCGTGCCCTGGATTCAACCAAGCACGAGGACAGAGCACATGCCCATCAGGAAAGTTGCAAGCACTGATCCTAAGAGGCATCCACAGTTGTAGGGATGCCGGTGAAGACCCTGAGACTTCAACAAGAGAGAGAAAGCCAACAAACCTTGCAGTTCTTGGGTTACAAAGGTTGTAGAGGGGAGGTTTCTATGCTTCCTCACTGCAAGAACTAGCAGGCAGCAGGCCAACACAGCAGACCGAGTTGCAAAGAGGCTGTACCTCCAGGCAGCACAACAATCACCATGAAGCAGGTAGCATGTAGCAAAGTGACAGTCCCTTCTGTCAGCACAGCTCTTCTTTTTTTCCAGAGTCTCATCAGGACCCCAAAGTGAACTCACTGGGTGAGTTTGGGGATCCAGTACTTATTCCCAAATGTGTCTTTGAATTGGGGGAGATTTCAGAGAGGCCTTTGAAGATCACAAGGTCCCTTCCCTGGCTCCAGACACTCAACAGGGAGGTATACAGCCCTTTCTATAAAGAGAGATTCAGCCCTATTTGGGTGTATGTGTCAGCCACTCCCTCCTGTCTAGCCCAGGAAGACATATCAGCCTGGTGATGGGCCATCAGGATGCAAATGTCACACCTAAACTCCCTTTGTGTGTGAGTGCCTAGAGGACATGCACAAAGGCCAGATGTCATATACCCCCGACGTGTATTCAGAGGCACAGAATGGTGAAGTAAGAAAATGTCAACTTCTAAAAGTAGCATTTTCAGACTTACAATTTAAAATCTGACTTCGCCATAAGTTATGATTTTAAGTTGTGAGTCCAGAGACACCAAACTCCATTTTTTTTATCTTTTCCCAGTTGAAAGTTACACTTAAAGGATGCTTCAAGGTAACCCCACTGTTAACCTTAGGGAGAGATAGGCTTTGCAGTAGTGAAAAACTAATTTAGTAATTTGTCACTACCTGGACATGTTAAACTTAAAAGTACATCCCCAACTTTTTAAATATACTGCACCCTGCCCTTGGGAGGGACTAACCAGGACCTTTCCTAGGGGTGACATATGTAATAAAAATGAAGCTTTGGGCAGGTCAAAATGGCAGTTTAATCCTGCCCACATAGGCTCTGCAATGGCAGGCCTGAGACATGTTTGAAATCCTACTGTAGTGGGAGGCACACTCAGGACTGCAGGCCCACTAGCAACCTTTAATGTACAGGCCCTAGGCACCTATAATGCACTTTATTAGGGGCTTACAAATAAATTAACTATGTAAATTGTGGAGAAGACAATGTTACCATGGTGACGAGTACTGGGCACCTGCACTTTAGCACTTTTCAGCAGTTGTAAAGTGCCCAGAATCCTAAAAGCCAGCAAAAATTAAGTCAGAAAACTGGTCAGAGGGCAAAAAGTTAGCGGAAACTACGCCAAGCATGCCAGGTCTAACACTCCAAGTAAAGAATAACTGAGTGGGTAAAGGTACTTTCCAGGGAGCAGGATTAAGCCTGGAAGAGGAAGGAAGTAAGGAGTTGTTATAAATATTAGTATTTTTCTGTTCTGGGTATTCCCTCGCTTGAATTATGTGTGGCAGTCAGTCAATCAAAAAGTGAATACATAGGGTGATGCTGAATCGGTGTGATTACTGTGTGATTACTGTGATGCACAATAAGTTTATATTGTTGTGTTCTGCAGTGTAATAATCAAGCTTAGGTAAATATATTTGGAGTATTTTAATTTGAATGCTGACTGCTTCATTTTACATTAGCCTGTTATTGATTTTTTAAGAGTTTCTAGAAGGTTGACAATTATGTGTCTCATTTATTGTTATCTTATAAAATGAAAATAATTGAAAGAGAATCAGCTCACTGTTTGTTAATTGTTTTTGCTAAGTGCTTCTCACAACAACGAGATTGTGTCATATAAGTCAGGTACAGAGAGTGAAGGGTAGAGGGGAATCTTCACACTAGGGACAGGCTGTACAGAATCACATCTCCGATCCCAATGGAAGGATACAAGGACAGGAAGCATTTAGCCTTTGCTCGCTGCTTTATCACTGCAGGCGGCCTCATGAGAAGAGAGTAGCAGACCTTGCGCTTACATTGAACATAAGATCTATTATTTAAATATGTATGTGGGTATGCACTCTCTCAGTAACTCAAAACATATTTTATTTTCTATTGAGAGTAGGATTGCTATAAGCCGAACAAAGTTACAATTTTAGAGTGGTTCTTCTTCTTTGTGCTTTTGGTGAACATTGCTGCTGTCATTTTATTTGCCCTTATTGTGAGTATAATTCATTTGGCTGCCGTTGATTAGGATTCTGCGTATAAATACATATTTAAAATGCATTTCTTGTGTTCTAGTGTTCATGAATATGTAGTTCTTTAATGAAAGAGTGTTTAAGATCTCATGGCAGCCACGGAATTGAGGGACCCCTCTAAATTTTGGAAGGTGGTTAATCACCCATATTTTTCAGGACAGGTCAATAGGGAGGATGACTGTCTGATACCAGAGGGGGTCTGGGCAGAACACTTTTCATCTGTATTTCAGTCCGCAAATAACCCTAATTACGGTGTGGAGATATGTGGCCTCCCATGTTTGGCTACTTCCATTCCAAACAAGAGTGGAATTGTACTTGAGATACATGAGATCACCACAGCAATAAATAAAATGAAACTAAGGAAAGCCCCTGGCCCGACGGGGTTCCAGTGGACTTATTCAAATCTTTACCTGATCTGTGGGTTCCGCTAATTACAAACGTCTTGGATAGTGCTATTCAAAGTTCTATCCCTTCTTCATGGCTAACGGCAATAATTGTTCCGATATTTAAAAAGGGTAATAGGCTTGACCCCTTTTGCTATAGACCCATTTCTCTCATTGACTCCACGGCAAAGATCCTGGGGAGTATCATTTTGAATCAGCTTGAGGAGTGGGTGGCAAGGACAAATATTCTATCGCCAATTCAATATGGGTTTAGGCCTGGATTAGGCACAGTGGATCAGGCCCTAAACGTACACCTTATTCTAAGCAAATATGTTATTGCGAAAAGGGAATCTATCCACTTAGCCTTTATAGACCTGTCCAGTGCATTTGATATGGTGAATAGAGTAAAATTGTGGGCAATAATGGACACAATGGGGGTTGAGCAAGATTTGTTGAATCCGATCAAACGTTTATATTCTGACCTTAATATCACAATTCAGTTTGGCCAACATGGCGAAAGATCCCATCCCCTCGCATCCAATCGGGGTGTTAGACAGGGCTGCACTTTGGCACCTTTTTTATTTCTGTTGTGCATAAATGGCTTGAATAGCTATTTAGCTCAAAATGGTAAGGATTTCCCAAGGATGAGTTTTAGACAATTGTCGATTTTATTGTATGCCGACGCCGCCGTTTTAATTGCCCGCACGGCCAATGGCCTACAGACCCTTTTGGATCTTTTTTTAACGCACACACAAGAGCTTGACTTGAAAGTTAATTTTAAAAAGTCACATGTTATGATCTGCGGTCCTAAAAACACATGCACCAAATGTTTTATAATGGGGGGGGAACACCTTAACAAAGGTAAAATACTTTTGCTATTTAGGTTTGTACCTAAGTTCCTCTCTGTCATGGAAATTCCATTTGAATTTTAAGTTCCAACAAATGGAAAGAAATATTGAAGCAATCTTTTGCTTTGCCCGTAGATTAGGGCATAGACCGGTTCATCAGATCATCACACTCTATAAATCCAAATGTATCTCGGCGGCGATCTATGGGGGAGGCCTCTGGGGATATACCAGTTCAAGTATACTACAACGGGCAGAGAATAAATTTCTCCACCGGCTACTTATGGTACCCAAGAATGTAGCGAATATTATATGCCATGAGGAGTTGGGAATCCGCTACATTACAGATTTGATAGATATTGCCCCCCTTTTGTTATGGATAAAAGCATGGTCAAATCCTGCGGCTACTTTAACACATGATTGGTTAAAGGACTGTATCTTGTTAGCAAACCACAACAAAATTCCATGGTTAAATTTTGTTTATAACTGTTTTCGAAATTTGGACTTGGAGTTTATGTATTCTAACCTAGAGCTCTTGCCCGCCAATGCGAAGGAAATTGTTAAACTCCGATATAAAGAGTACGCTACGAATCTTAGATACCAAGTGGCAGAGAAATTGAGCTCTTTTGATTCATATGTACAAATTTCATCATCAAACTTGATAGAACCTTATTTTGCTTGGTTTCTGATCCCTTCCCTATACTCTTTACTTGTACTTTTTAGATTTAACATGATTCATTTTAGAGTGGCGTTTCCAACAAAATGCGTGTGGGAAAAAACAGTACCGCCATGCCCTTGTGACAATTGTTCGAAACAAAGTACTTGTCACTTTGTTTCATTTGATACACTTTATTCAGTTCCTAGGGAAACCTTTTTATTACCTATTCTGCGTAATTTGCACACCCTTTCCTATAAAGAAGGATTGATTGGCATTCAAAGCCTTTCATCCAAACAAATGTGCAGCTCTATTCTAAGTTTTATCAAATCCGCTATTACCATTAGGAATCGATATGAATTAGTGATGTGATTATTTATTAATGGAAATCAAATACTGTTTTATTGTTGTATACAATTTTATAAGTATTTATTATTATATATTGACTTAGTAGGCTTAAGTGGCACGCTTAGATTTTATAGACTTGCAGATCGAAGAGTCTTGCTCTTTGAATTATGCAATAAGTACTGTATTTTAGGATGATTTATATGTACGTATGTGTACTTTTATGGCAATACGCCGCATAAAGTTATTTTGACTGACTGACTGACTGAGTGTTTAAGATTCCACTATTTATCACTGTAATGTCTAACAGGATTGACCATCTCCTGAAACGCATCTCGCTCAAATATTGTTCTGTAGAGTGTGGAATGGTTGGGTTTCTGATTCAGGTTGGCACATTGTCCCTGGTGTCAGGGAGTCTAGAAAGATGAGTTCTGTGTTTCTAGAAAAATATAGACAACGTATCACTGGAAAGGGGAGTGAAAGTAAGTATCCTTTGAACAATCAGGGCCTGATTTAGAGTTTGGTGGATGGAATATTCTGTCACAAATGTGACAGATATCCCATCTGCCAAATTACAACTGCTCACTTGTAATATAGCGGATGGCCCTTAGTCTTATGACAAAAATGAGATATGGCAAACCTTCTTTCCTGAATTTGGGAGGGTGAACTTGAAGGTTTATTATGTCTGTCAAGAGAAATTAGAAGGAGGCCTTTGATACTAGAAAGCAAATACGTAAAGTGTCATCCAAGGTGAGCTGTTGATAAGATTGCAAGACTGGAGAACAAAATCATTGAAGCTGATTTTCTGTTCACAGGAGCTGCTCTCTAGTGATGGGTTTGTGACACAGAAGAGAGGTAATTATCCATCTCTGGGGATAATACATTTTTTGACAACTTAAAACGTCTGAACATATGGTTATGCTGTAGAATGGAGAAAAGACTGATCGTTCAGGTAGACAGAAAGAGATTAAATAGTGAAACACCCTTCTAAAAACAATGGATTAATTATCTTCCAAATTTGTTCATATTTCCATGACTGGCTCCTATCGCAGACTAATTCACATACTGCTGATTGAATGATCATTGATTTGAGGGGATGTTTATATAGAAGATTGCTAGGATTAGGCAGAATTGTTGACAGGGTGTTTTCAAGTGAAATCACCCTTGCTGTTAGCAGATGCTTCCTTTTGTAATCAAGTTGAAAGTGGAATAGTTGCAGGGGGCAAAATATTATTAGAAGTTAAAAGTTTTTCTTCTACCTGCATTGTGATGCGTCCTGGACTGAAAAAATCATTGATCTAGAAGTCCAAAGAGGAAGCTTGTTTAGTAAGATGGTTTCTGTTAAAAGAGAGTTAGAAGTGTCAGTGAAGCAAAAGTTAACGTTGTGTTATTTAATGTGTTGTGTACAAGCAAATGTGTTCCTAGTATGTGTGTAGGCTATTATACTCCATTACAATGTATTAAACATTTGAAATCATGTGGTAAGAAAGCCTCCGGAAAGCAAGGGGAGAAAGGAGAGTGGAATTACATGTACACTGCTGCATCACAATGTAAAAGTGCTGTTTTCTCATGTAAAAATTGCCAGTTACTATTTGTATAAATTGTAATATGCAGCAGTTTAAATTATACTGAGAAATGACACACATTAGGACATATTATAAAACAATATACATGTGTAAATGAATGATAACTTAAACAATTGCTAATAAAATAATATAAAACCCTGAAAGGTACAGTAAAATTTTATAAACAAATACAACAAAAGGAGTATTTTGCAGTCATCTGGTTGTGTGAAACCCTGCAGCCTTCTCCACTGCGAACAGAACTCTTCACACTGGACTGTAGAAGGTAACTTTTTTCAACATGTCTAACCTGGTCCTTGTATTTGGCCCATACTCCATCAAGGTCAGCCTGAACTTGTGACTTTCACCCGGTCTTGCACAACCAGATAACCACAAGTGGCAGTTGTACTTTTAGACGCAATACTATACTTACAGTAAATCTTTAAAATTGCATATCTCTGGTTCTCCTGATTGGATGTTTTGTCATTTTGGTGTTAAATAATTTATTACATTTGACTCTATTTTATTAAATTGGTGTGTGCTTTTTCTTGTGTGTTTTCACTTTATTACCTTTGTGTACTGCATACATACTTTACTCATTGCCTCTCAGTTAAGCCTGACTGCTCTTGTGCCAAGGTACCAGAGGCTTAAGCACAGGTTAATTTGGCTACTTTTTGTGGTTCACCTTGATAATGATTGTGCAACAACACAATTTTTTACATTGATGTTCAACGATAGGATTCAGTACTTGTGCTTGTTCAGTGTCATATAGTGGTTTTGTGTAACATTAAAATCTCATATAAATAATGTTATGCCATAGTAAGCCTGTTTTTAAATTTTTCTTGAGTGGCTCTTTTTGCTTCTCCCAAATTCACTCTCATTCTTACTGACTGTCTGTGCCTTTGACTATATTTACAAGAATGGAATTTGAGCTCATTAGTATGGAGAGCTACAGAGTGGCTGAGCTCATGGAATTCTGTAAGGAAAGGTGTTTCCAAACAAGAAGACCACTAAGAAGCTGGAGCTCCAGAAAACTCTGAGGGCCTGGACGGACACTCACCAGTTTTTGGCCACAACAGAGGGCAAAGATGAGGAGGAGGGTATGGAGTAACAATTGGAGGACCCGTGCACAGGACCTTACCCGCAGCACTTCAAGAAGGAAGACAACTCACCATCAGGAGTGGAGGCCCTTTGTCAGGGTAGAGAGCAGTGCTTCTTCTCTTGGTCTATCCCCAGAGGAATTGGAGGACAGAAAGGCTGAGGGGGAGCTCAAACTGCAGTTGGCCAAGCTAAATTTGGAGAGAGAGGAGAAAAAAGCTGAAGCAGAGAGAGCCATGGCAAGGAAGAAGACTAAGGGGGTAATTGTGAACCCCGTCGGTTCAGCCCGCATGCCGGCAGCGGGTGAAAAGCCTGCCACCGACATGGCGGGCTAAACCACCATATAATGGACACATGGAGGGCCACCATAGGTTGCCCTCCTCCACCGCCAGGCTGCTTCCGTTAGGAAGCCTGATGGTAGAAGGAATCATTATCAGACAAGACAGCGCTGCTGCCCTTCGTATAATGATCCCTACTGCCCCCAGCCTTTCCCTGGTGGAGCAAAATGCTCATTATGCAGCCGGCAGGGTCCCAGGGGGGCTAGCGGTCAATGAAATGACTGCTGGCCTGAAGAGGGCCTAAGTCAGAGAGAGACTTGAGCTGGATCTCAAAGCAAGACAAGCCTCAAAGTCCAGCAACAATAGCGGCAGCAATATCTCAGTGTTAACTGGAAACAAGAGGGCGCACATACTTAAAGATCTGGTGTCATATTTATGGCCAAGTCATGCATTGTAGTGTAGCAAGTCACCTTGATGCATTGCACTCTGTTACAGGGAAAGGGTAGGAATGTGCTCTATGTAAGGCAATAGGGTGCATTCCTGTCCTTTACCCTGCTCTGACACACAATGGGCTGCCTAACACCAATGCTGGCACCCTTGCATCATAGTGCAAGGCTGTCTGCGTTGTATGCAAGATTGTGTTTGTGGAGGAAACAGCACCTTCCTGCACAAAACAATTGTTTTCCACAGCACACCACCATCTAGTTTATAGTAGGCTCGTTGAACCCAGGGAGCTTGCTGTGGAGGTGGACCACTGGCTCGGCAGCGGGTTGCACAGCAAGGTAGGCAGCAGGTCAGCACAGCAGGGCAGCAGTCCTTCAGGGCAGCAGTCCACCAGAGTTGGAGGACAGAAAGGCTGAGGGGGAGCTCAAACTGCAGTTGGCCAAGCTAAATTTGGAGAGAGAGGAGAAAAAAGCTGAAGCAGAGAGAGCCTTGGCAAGGAAGAAGACTAAGGGGGTCATTGTGAACCCCGTCGGTTCAGCCTGCCATGCCGGCAGCGGGTGAAAAGCCTGCCACCGGCATGGCGGGCTGAACCACCATATAATGGACACATGGAGGGCCACCATAGGCTGCCCTCCTCCACCGCCAGGTTGCCTCCGTCAGGCAGCCTGATGGTAGAAGGAATCATTATCAGACAAGACAGCGCTGCTGCCCTTCGGATAATGATCCCTACTGCCCCCAGCCTTTCCCTGATGGGTTCCCCCGCCAGGGAAAGGCTGGAGGAAGGGGTGCTCTGGGCCCCTCTGGGGGCCCCTGCGCTGCCCATGCACTTAGCATGGGCAGTGCAGGGGCCCCTGTGCAGTGCCCCATCGCGCAGGTCACTGCCCGATTTACGGGCAGTGATCTGCGTGACGGGTATAGCTGCATCCGCCTCACAGAGGCATTGATGGCAGCTCCATGTGAAGCCGCCGGCAATGTCCCGGCCAGGCATTCTGCTGGGCCGGCGGACGGAAACAATGTTTCCGCCCGGCGGCCCAGCAAAATGCTCATTATGCAGCCGGCAGGGTCCCAGGGGGGCTAGCGGTCAATGAAATGACTGCCGGCCTGAAGAGGGCCTAAGTCAGAGAGAGACTTGAGCTGGATCTCAAAGCAAGACAAGCCTCAAAGTCCAGCAACAATAGTGGCAGCAATATCTCAGTGTTACCTGGAAACAAGAGGGCGCACATACTTAAAGATCTGGGGTCATATTTATGGCCAAGTCATGCATTGTAGTGTAGCAAGTCACCTTGATGCATTGCACTCTGTTACAGGGAAAGGGTAGGAATGTGCTCTATGTAAGGCAATAGGGTGCATTCCTGTCCTTTACCCTGCTCTGACACACAATGGGCTGCCTAACACCAATGCTGGCACCCTTGCATCATAGTGCAAGGCTTTCTGCGTTGTATGCAAGATTGTGTTTGTGGAGGAAACAGCACCTTCCTGCACAAAACAATTGTTTTCCACAGCACACCACCATCTAGTTTATAGTAGGCTCGTTGAACCCAGGGAGCTTGCTGTGGAGGTGGACCACTGGCTCGGCAACGGGTTGCACAGCAAGGTAGGCAGCAGGTCAGCACAGCAGGGAAGCAGTCCTTCAGGGCAGCAGTCCACCAGAGTTGGAGGACAGAAAGGCTGAGGGGGAGCTCAAACTGCAGTTGGCCAAGCTAAATTTGGAGAGAGAGGAGAAAAAAGCTGAAGCAGAGAGAGCCTTGGCAAGGAAGAAGACTAAGGGGGTCATTGTGAACCCCGTCGGTTCAGCCTGCCATGCCGGCAGCGGGTGAAAAGCCTGCCACCGGCATGGCGGGCTGAACCACCATATAATGGACACATGGAGGGCCACCATAGGCTGCCCTCCTCCACCGCCAGGTTGCCTCCGTCAGGCAGCCTGATGGTAGAAGGAATCATTATCAGACAAGACAGCGCTGCTGCCCTTCGGATAATGATCCCTACTGCCCCCAGCCTTTCCCTGGTGGGTTCCCCCGCCAGGGAAAGGCTAGAGGAAGGGGTGCTCTGGGCCCCTCTGGGGGCCCCTGGGCTGCCCATGCACTTAGCATGGGCAGGGCAGGGGCCCCTGTGCAGTGCCCCATCGCGCAGGTCACTGCCCGATTTACGGGCAGTGATCTGCGTGACGGGTATAGCTGCATCCGCCGCACAGAGGCATTGATGGCAGCTCCATGTGAAGCCGCCGACAATGTCCCGGCCAGGCATTCTGCTGGGCCGGCGGACGGAAACAATGTTTCCGCCCGGCGGCCCAGCAAAATGCTCATTATGCAGCCGGCAGGGTCCCAGGGGGGCTAGCGGTCAATGAAATGACTGCCGGGCTGAAGAGGGCCTAAGTCAGAGAGAGACTTGAGCTGGATCTCAAAGCAAGACAAGCCTCAAAGTCCAGCAACAATAGTGGCAGCAATATCTCAGTGTTACCTGGAAACAAGAGGGCGCACATACTTAAAGATCTGGGGTCATATTTATGGCCAAGTCATGCATTGTAGTGTAGCAAGTCACCTTGATGCATTGCACTCTGTTACAGGGAAAGGGTAGGAATGTGCTGTATGTAAGGCAATAGGGTGCATTCCTGTCCTTTACCCTGCTCTGGCACACAATGGGCTGCCTAACACCAATGCTGGCACCCTTGCATCATAGTGCAAGGCTGTCTGCGTTGTATGCAAGATTGTGTTTGTGGAGGAAACAGCACCTTCCTGCACAAAACAATTGTTTTCCACAGCACACCACCATCTAGTGCTTAGTAGGCTCGTTGAACCCAGGGAGCTTGCTGTGGAGGTGGACCACTGGCTCGGCAATGGGTTGCACAGCAAGGTAGGCAGCAGGTCAGCACAGCAGGGCAGCAGTCCTTCAGGGCAGCAGTCCACCAGAGTGGCAGTTCTTTCAGCGGCACAACAGTCCTTCTTCCTGACAGAGATTCACAGTTCCAGAAGTGTACTGAAGAGTTGGTGTCTGGTGTCCAATATTTCTACCTGGGCCTTCCTTTGAAGTGGGAGAACCTTCTAGAGGATTCTGATGGAACTCCCCAGACATCCTGCCTTTCTTGCCTGGTTCCAGACTAACTACAGGGGGTATGCAGCCCTATGTGCGGAAGCAGGACACAGCCCATTCAAGTGCATGTCTGTGGACAGCTCTGCCCTTCCATCCTGCCAGTGATGGCCCCTCCAGAAGCACCTAAGCTCTCTATTGTGTGTAGCTGCCTAGGTGGAATACACAAAGCTCAACTGTCACCTACACTCAGTCGTGTTACTCAGAGACAGGCTCGGGCACTAAATGGCTAAGGCTGGAAATCTTCCAAAAGTGTAATTTTCAAAATTTAAATTTAAACTACAACTTCACCAAGAGAGAAGAGTTTTCGTTACAACTCCAAAGACACCAAACCTGCTCCCATTTGGAAATTATCACTTATTAGATATATTCGGGTAACTCCAATGTTATCCTATGGGAGAGGTAGGTCTTGCAGTAGTGAAATATACATTTAAGAGTTTTTTACTACCAGGACATGTAAAACATACAATTCCATATCCTACTTTTAAATACACTGCACCATGTTCTCTGGACTGTCCCTGGCCTATCCTAGAGGTGGCATATGCATTACAAAGAAAGACTTGGGCCTGAAAAAAAGTTTTTGTTGCCAGCTCAACATGGCAATTTACCAACTATACACACAGGCTGCAATGGTGGATCTGGGGCATGTTGAAAGAGCTACTTAAGTGGTTGGCACAATCAGTGCTGCAGGCCCACTAGTTGCATTTAGTTTACTGGCCCTGGGAACCAGTAGTGCCACTTTAGTAGAGACTTACAAGTAAATTAAATATGCTGATTTTGCATAAGCCAATTCTACCATTTTTTAAGGAGAGAGTACACACAATGTAGCATTGGTTAACAGTGGCAAAGAGCGCATTGTCCTAAACGCCAACAAAAATGGGTTCAGAAAACAGGAGCGTGAAGGCAAAAAGTTTGGAGATGGTCCTAAAGAAAAGGTCAAGTCTAACATCCCAAAGTCATTCCCAATCTGAACCAAAGAAGAAAGACACACAGACAGGGAGGATTTTCCCTCAGTGCACTACAAATTTGGGCACTCTAAGGGAGGCCCCAAATGCCTCACATAGGGCACTGCCCCCCGCTGGTGGGCAGACACAGGGGCTGGCCAGTGTAGCATTTGGGGAGGAGGTGGTCCCAGTTAGCTTGGGAAAGAGAGCAGAGGTTACCCTAGAGTCCCTGAGGGATAGAGAGATGCCCACATGTCTTCATATACTTCCAAGTACAGGCAGTGAGTCACCATCAATGGGCAGAGGGTGGAGGCTCCGAGGGACACAGGAGCCATCATGACTACTGTTGGGTGTCATCTGGCGTACTCTGAGCAGCTCATCCCAAATTCATTCCACCAAGTCCTGGTTACAGACAGCCATGAGAGCCAATACCCGGTAGTTCTGGTTTTCTATGAGTGGGGTGGTTGTCAGGTTCTCTAAAAGTAGCTGTGAGCCCTTCCATGCTTGTAGATTGTCTGTTCGGGACCGAACTAGAGCACACTGTCTTGAAGGAAATGCAGCTCAAGTCATACTTAGAGATGTTAGTATTGCCTAAGTGGGTCTGTGTGACCACACGGTCCATGGCTGCCAAAGAGGGAAGCCAAGGAAGCCTGGACCCTGGAGGAATGCAGCTGACTGGAAAGGAAAGGGCAGGGAGTGTGAGACACCCACTCCTGAAGCTCCCACTGTAACATCAATGGTTCACTTAAGGAAGCAGCCCTGGAGCCTCCCAGGCAGGACATCGCTGCCCTGGGAGACCTACCTGAGATTGCTGGTTGGCCAGTTCAGGGTGGGCCCACCAGGGAAGAATTCTGTAAGTCACAGTAGGAGTTCCCCACTCTAAAATGCCTGAGACTGAAAGCTGGGGCCCAGGCAGCAGGTGCCACCTCTGGAGATCAACTCAAATTTTGGGAGAATCACCTCCTGTTTAGTGCTCCTAAGATTCCTGGACCTGTGGCAACCAGAATGTTTATAGTTCCTCAGTGTTACATGTCCTTCCTACTGGGACTGCCTCATGACATGCCCCTGGCAGCACATCTGGGGAAGGACAACACCTTTTCCAAGCTTGTCCCTCACTTCTGTTGTGTGATTATGGTTGTTACTTGTAGCATTGGTATGGGTGTGCTACTCAGTCAGTGGTTTGGAGGTCATGACCAAACCATTGATTTTGCTTCAAGGGCTTTGGTAGGTGCTGAAGGTAACTGTAACACAATCAAGAGAGAAGCTTTGACTTGCTCTTGGTTAGTGGAAATTTTTAAAAGCTCTATTTGGTGTTTAAAGTTTAAAATTCACACTGATCACAAGGTGCTTACCTATATATATATATATATATATATATATATATATATATATATATGTTATTGGGCAGTTGCACAAGCAAGTGTGAAGTGACAACTATATCTCGCTTACAGGAGTACAAATTGAATATAAAATATCTGCAAGGAGTAAAAAACTATGGTGAAAATTGTTTGTCAAGACCACCTTTAAAGGCACTGTGGGGCATATTTATACTCTGTTTGCGCCGAATGTGTGTCAAAATTTTTGACGCACAATCGGCGCAAACCCTGCCCCATATTTATACTTTGACGTCCGACCCCGCGGGCGTCAAAGTTCCACCATGTGCGTCATTTTTTGGAAGGGGGAACCAGCCTTGCGTTAATTATATGCAAGGTAGGCGTTCCCTTCCAAAAAATGACTTTAAGGCCTGTGCCCCATATTTATACTCTGACGTCATTTTGACGCACAGGAGGGGGCAGGCCTTAAAAAAGGGCGCACAGCCTGATGGGCGCCGTTTTTTAACGCCTGGGTCAGGGCAGGCGTTAAGGGACCTGTGGGCTCAGAAGGAGCCCAGAGGTGCCCTCCCATGCCCCCAGGGACACCCCCTGCCACCCTTGCCCACCCCAGGAGGACACCCAAGGATGGAGGGACCCATCCCAGGGAAGTTGAGGTAAGTTGGGGTAAGTATTTTTTTCTTTTTTTTTTGTGGCATATGGGGGCCTGATTTGGGCCCCCCTACATGCCACTATGCCCAATGACCATGCCCAGGGGACATAAGTCCCCTGGGCATGGTCATTGGGCAAGGGGGCATGACTCCTGTCTTTGCTAAGACAGGAGTCATGTCAATGGAGGTTGGGCGTCAAAAAAAATGGCGCAAATCGGGTTGAGGCCTGAATTTTGCCTCAGACTTGACTTGCCCCATTTTTTGATGCCCAACCTCCATTTTCCCCTATGCCGGCGCTACCTGGTGTGAGTCATTTTTTTTGACGCACACCAGTCCGCAGCGCCGGCTAACGTCATTCAATAAATAAGGCGCCCGCATGGCGCTTTGGAATGGCGTCAGCCGGCGGTAAAATTTTTGACGCACAACTGCGTTGCCGCAGTTGTGCGTCAAAAAGTATAAATATGGGCCTGTGTCTGACAATGACTGTCTTGAGCAGGATTGCATGGGAGCTGTGTTGGATGCTGTTGGTGATTCAACAATGGGGGTATATGAACAAGACTGGCTTGAATGCAGTGAAAACATCCAAATTTGTCATTGGTAAAGAAATCTGTAAAACGTTAATGGCCGTGTGATAGAAAGTTAGTCTCTGAATTATTCAGTTTTGCTCAAGTTGCACTAAAGTTGTCTGTAGTACAGTATATTTTATGAAGTTACGTTTGGTTGGTGCCACCATGTGATCTTAGACATCAATGAATACAAGCTGTTCATGAGGGACATTTGAGTATTTCAGCAACTGTGAGAAGGTTAAAATAGTGATATTTTGGAGTTATTTGGATGCTCTGTTTAGAAGGTCTTTTGAGGAGTGAAAACAGTGTTGGTTGTCTGACAAGCACAGAAAAACTGCTCAAAAACCTTTGCATCCTACAGAATGGCCTGATTCTCCATTGGTGACAATTGTTTAGATTTTGTTAGGCCTTTCAATAAGTTAGACATGGATAAAAGTTACTTAATAGTGGTTGTGGGTTACCGTTCAAATTGGCTACATAATTAATTGAACAGAGCAGCAATCATTGAGTGTATCATTAAGAGTTTAAGTGATGAGTTTACTGTGGGATGTTTACCTAAACCTATAGTCAAAGACAACTGCACACACTTCACTTCAAAGGAGATGTTGCAATTTTTAGGCAGCCATGGCATCACACATCTTAGGGAGGCACTGCACAGTCCATCCTTCCAACAGTTTGGGGAAAAGATTGTTTACAAAAGGAATCCAGATCGCACTGTTGAATATAATGGATATTGAGTAGTATCTCAGGGATGAAGTCTGTGGTTATGTTACTATTCATCATATTGTTACAGGAATATCTTTTTTCGCTTTGGTCAGAGGAAGGGTTCCAAAATCAAAATTAAGTTGAGTCTGGATGAATAAGCATGTGGATTTTAGTTTAAAATGTTGTAACATGATTATTTAGCAAAGGAGAAAGAAGTTTGTAAACAGATTAAAACTAAGACTTACTTTGACAACAAAATGAAAGCTAAAGATGTGGGCCTGTAAACAGGAGACTGAGATATTATCAGGAAACCTCTTAACACTTTAAAAGGATGTTCTCAGTATACCAATCCACTCAAAACAGCCAGAGTGTCTAAGTCTGCTACCTTGATAGAGGGAAAATGGTGGTGAAACAAAAGTGCTGTGATTCCTATATCTAGGAGTCAAGCACTTGTCATGTTTGGGGATGTTGTGTTAGGATTGTGTAGATACGTTTGAGTGGTTGACAAGTGATGAAGTTAGCAAACTAGTTTAAGACAAAAATCCTGCAGAAGAGTTTAAAGTGTCTACGGCATATGGTCACACTAGCAGCAAACAATCTGCTGTTATTGCAGATGATGCTGGTTATAGTTCAGATGCTCCCTATCAAATGTTGCACCAAATCTTGTTGTTTTTGTTAATTTCTTTCCAAGTTTGATCAATATGGTTTATTCATCACATTAACATTTTATTTGTTTTGAAAAGGGCAAAGATAAAGTCTTGGTAACACTCAATGTATTTACAGTATACTTTTTATAGTCAATGTCTAATATTGTAGTTGCCGTGCACTGCTACCAGGATCCCAAGCATTCTGGAGTGCTGTATATATTTCACTGAGTCAGTTACAGCACTCAAGAGCATCCTGGATCCTGGGTCCAGCTGTGGGTTTTAACTCCTCCTGAAGTACATTTTGTATTTATTTACCTTCATCGCCCAGCTTGCGGCACAAGTCGTCTTCTGTGAGGGTGTCTCATCAAGTGTGTCATGCCCAGTTTCAACAGTCGTCCATATTTTAATAGTAGTAAGCATTTCCATGTATGCACAGATAGTCCCTCTGCTATAATGATCTCCTGAAGCACATATGTGACACCTGTTCTTGGATCAAAATAGCTGATTAAATTTCCCCTATTATAGGATCAAAATAGCTGATTGAGGCATTTTATTTGTGACAGAGGGTAATCTTGATAACCAGACCCTAGCAGGTCACTATCCTTATAACTTTAACCAGGGGCAGCTCGTCCATCAAGGTGGAGGAGCGTCGCCCCCCCTGCCAGCAGCAGAAGCTAACCTTTAACAAAACAAAACGATAATAAACCATGTTTATTATTGTGTCGTTTTTCAAAGGGGCGGGGTTCAGAGGTGACGAGCAGTGAGGGGAGTGCACTGTGCATTCCTCTCAGTGCGCATTTATGTTTGCCCGGCCGTCTTAGGCCGGCCAAACACACATGCGCAGTAGGCTCTCTCCAGCCCAGCAACACAATTGCCGGGCTGGAGAGAGCCTACACAGGCTCCCAGTCTGCCTGGAAGCATCCTGGCTGGGCACTCCCAGCCAATCTTGCCACTGGTCTGAGCAGCGTCAGGATTGGCCCCAGGGCAGGCTGGGAGCCTGTGCTTGCCTGCAGCGACTGGCGCAAGAGGAGTGGCGCGGCGTTGGAGCAGCCATGTTTTCATTTTTTAAAAAGGTATTTTTAATACATTTTATCCCCTCCCACCCATATCCCCCCATCCACACCTGCCGCACCCGCCCCACCCCTTGTGATCGAAGTCAGCTGCTACTGACTTTAACTTAAAAATCACTGTGAAGAATCACATACTAATAGATACTGATGTTCTTTCTGGTCAGAACGATTTACGATTTTGGAGTCTGGCCTCTCTGCTTCTGAGTATTGACAAAACCTTATAATGCACTACCCTAGTGTAGGCAAAGTGTTGATCAATTATAGATTTGAGTGTTAGGCAATTAGCACATGTGAATAACGCAAACTAAAATGTAAAGAAAATGACTAACATTTTTACAAATCAGTTTAGTGGAATCCTATACTATCTTTGGTCACATACTTCATGCTAAGCACCCTTCTATGAGTGCAGACTTGGCATATGTTCAAATCATTCACGTCCATGGATGAGCATTGTTCTTCAATGTCCCGTTGCACAGTGATTCTACTCTCTAAGTACAAGCTAAAACATGACGATGCCACATTGGATGCGAAGTGTGTGAACAGACAGTATTTGCCTCCCAAGGTGTTCACCAGAATAATGCATAATACTAACAATGAGAGTTCAGTTTCCCATATTATTTACACATATTGCTAAGCAAAGCATATAAAACTGTCCATTTATAATAAAACATCAGGAACCAAGAACAGTTTTAGCATAAAAAATATATAACAAATCAATATTATTTTACTCATCAAAGAGGGAGGCCAAGGTTAAAGGGCACAAATCACAGGCTTAAAGGGAAATCTACAATAAGGCATTTCCAACTACCTTTTGCACAGTACATGGCATGCTTTCCTATTCTCTTTATGGCTCAGTGGACTAATGTATCCACTCCAGGCACCTGTGTTTGAGCCCATGTTCACAAGTTAAAATCCTAGCAAGGCCTTTCATCATTCTGTAGTCAATAAAATGAGGACCGATGAGTTGGGTATGAGTGCACTAACAATATACATATCCTATCTGTCAGTTATCTCCTGGATACAAGCTGAGAACTATAGAGCTGGGCTACAATAAACACCTGTTACATTCAGGTGCCCCAAGGGGTGAACATGAACTTTACAAATACATATGTTATTATAATATCAAAGGGGGGCCTCTCTGGGGGTGAATGTTGTGTGTGAGAAATGCCGATGCTTTGTAATATTATAGTTTCTTTAATTTCTTTGGGGTGTTGTGTATGTACCCTCATAACATGGCAGATAATACCAAGAGCCATACCCCTTTTCTCCACAGTAATGCACATATTGTATGCCTGAGCTACATCTTTGGAGTCAATGCATCTTTCCTCTGTTCCTTGATGAATCATGCTGCTGTGTGGAGGATGCTTTTTACATTGGCGAATTGGGCATGTGGGATAAACACTAATAGATCATTGCGTCTAACCAGGTGGCATAAGACCAACTCTTGAGCAATTAAATATATGCCTCTTAAAGCGGAGGTACCTGTTGGTGTGAAATCTCAAAGTCTTTGTTCTGTCTGAATGTGTGAGGTAAGTCATTTGAGGTTGTCTCTTGAGACAGTTAAAATTATGCCGCTGATGGATATATATGCAAACTTCATTTTTAGGGACTGATATTGAAGTAGACCTCTGATATCCAGTGAGTCAATTGCTTACTGCTGTCATTTTGTTTCACCTGAAGGTGACAAGTCTGACCACAGCGAGGTCAACCCATCCTTCTTTTCTCCTGAGGTTAGGAAATTGAGTGCTTTAAAATTAGGTAACAGTAGAGCCTGATATTTACAATAGGGAACAACTACAAAATTGCTATATGAAGTGCTTCATAAGTAGGGTTTCAATTTTTAGTGTTTAGATGTATGGGAATTTGCACAGTGTTTTTTGTGTCTTTCCAAATGTGTGAATATCAGTGTTTATCATGCAAAATTAATAAAAATGAGGAAAGTCTAGGTTTTTTTCCAATGGGCAGTTAATAAAAGTCTGAGAGAATTGGCATTCCCCTTATCGCCTGATCCTCAACTGCAATCTATTGCTCTGGTGCCCTTGCCTGCTGCTATTGGACTGGGCCATAACTCCCAGATCATGTGTGTAGGTACAAGGATAAGCAGAAGTATGAAGGAGGTAGAACCCATAAGTCTAATTAATACATCATTCCAAGAATGTATTTTCTATCTTGAGTTAATAAAAATAGAATGCAGGCTCATAGCCAAGGATGAATGTATTTGGGGTACTGCCTCCAAAGGATAACTACAACATAAAATGGGGTTTGAGGAGGGCAAGAATGTGACAGCCCAACTATAGCCTTTAAAAAGCATAATATAGTGAGCTTTTAAAGAATAACTCATTTGGTGATGTTTTTAAAGCAGGAAATTGTGCCATTAGAACACAGCAAGAAAGAAACATTGAGGATTTTTCAGGAAATGTGTGCCAAATTGAGTTTTGAAAACATTTCTGGACATTTAAATTGAGACTTAATTTTCATCATCAGACTTTGACCCAGACCAGAATAGAAAACGGGAAGCCAAAGGCTGAAGCGAAAGATAGGGAAACAGACAAAACGGTTTGGAGGGATTAAAAAGAACCTGCAAGAGACAGGAAAAATGTGGTGAAAGTGGCAGAGGGTGGAATCATCTTTAGGTATCACTGATATTCATCAGGCTTGGCATTCTGTTCTGTGATGGCCTCCTAAGAACCTCCATCGGCACCTGCACAACGTTTCTCCTCCTCTTTCTTTAGCTGCTTGCAGAGCATTTCTAAATTTTACTGGGTAGGCGAAAGGCAGCCCATTTTAAAGATGTAGAAGGCTCAATAACAATCAATCTCACTCTTTTATATGTATATATATATATATATATATATACACACACACATATATATCACTTAAAAAAAAAAACAGTTACAGGGTCGTTATAGTTAGGCTTATACACACACATATATATCACTTTAAAAAAAACAGTTACAGGGTCGTTATAGTTAGGCTCCCTTTTTAAAAGTACCAAACCATAGAAATTCACCTGTTATAATTAGAGTTATCCCAAGTAACTATAACTCATGCTCTTAAATAACTATAACTCGTGCCCTTGCCGTGCACAGTTTTTGGCTAAATAATTTTACTGCAAATGTCATATTGATATTATCAATGATGTTACCAAAGATATCATGAGTGATGTATTATGTGGGGTACCTAGCAGTGCATGGCGAGGGCGCGTGTTATAGTTACCTTAGGGCACGAGATATAGTTACATGACATAACTCAAACAGGTGAATTTCTATGATTTGGCATGTTTAAAATGTGAGCCTAACTATGATGTCCCTGTAACCTTTAGTTTTTTGAGTGAATTTCGATGTTTTTTTTCAATTCTATTTCCTAACTATAACATCCCTGTAACCTTTGTTTTTTTCAGTGAATTTGTGTGGTTGTTTTAAAAAGTATAGTCATTTTCATTACTATATGTTAATCCAACCTATGCCATGCATGGCCTTTGGCTTTGCATGGCAGCAGTTGGCCGCAGCCTGGCACCCAACCTTGCGCCATGCAGGCCTTTGGCTGTGCGAGGCAGGGGTTGCTGCAATGCCAGGCCTGCGGCCAGACCCTGTGGCCAACCCCTCTACCCACCCAACCCCATGCTGCACACAGTCCTTTGGCCGTGCCTGTGGGTATTGGCCATGGCCTGTCTCTGTGGATGTGAGCATAGGTGTGAAAGGATGTATCTGGGGGTGACAGTGGCTGTGGGAATGTCTGTCTGGGTGTGAGAGTTGGTGCATCAGTGTCTTATATAATGTTTCAATGTCTTTGTGGGTCTGTGAGTGGGTGCATGAGGGTTTCAGTGGGTCTGTGAGTGGGTGTGTAAGTCTGAGTGGGTCTGTGAGTGGGTGCGTGAGTATCTGATTGGGTCTGTGAATGGGTGCACGAGAATATGAGTGGGTGCATGAGTGTCTGAGTGGGTCTGTGAGTGGGTACAGAATAGTCTGAGTGGGTGTGTGAGTGGGAGAAAGAGATTGAAAAAGAGAAATTGAGAAAGAGAGAGAGAGAGAAAGAGAGTGACAGGGAGACATAGAGAGAGTTTTTTAGGCTTTGATGAATGCTATACTCAGAATGAGATATTTCAGGACAAGTCAAAAAGAAAAATGTATTCGTCAATTAAAAAGAGTGAGATTACCTAGCAGTATGAACCTTAAATTTTTGAAGTTTAAAATAAATTAAGGAAGAAATTGACAATGGACACACCAGGAGTAGAACCCTCAACTTTCAGTGCAAGGGTCTATGACCTCAACATTTAGGCCATAGGTGACTCCCATAATATAATAGAAGAGAGAGCGAGAGAGAGAGAATGAGTGACAGGACTGTGGGGTGGAGCCTCAAGGCCCCCTCGGTCCTAGCTGGCTCCCCACATCCTTGCTTGTAGGAGCAATGTTTTCATCTGTTTCCCTGCACGCATATTTGTGTGCTGGGAAACAGATGAGAACTCCTTTTTCTGCTAGCAGGAGCTGTTCCACAGCTCTCGTTGTCAGAAACCAAACTTTGTTTGCTTTTGCTTGGTGGGAGCTGTCAGGGGAGGTGGTGGTCCCCAGGGCTCGGGGGTCCACAACTGCCCCCTTTACCCTTTTATTGTAGCCCCAAGGTGGTGGTCGTCCCTGGGGCTGTGGGGCGGGCCACGCGTCCCCCGCATCATATTAGTGTAAAACCCCAGGGAAGTGGCGGTTCATGGGGCTACGAGGGGGAGCCTGGCCCATGAATTGTATTAGTTGAAAGAACTGGGAGGTGACATCCCAGGGGCTTCAGGGGGCACGCAGCCACCATGCATTGTATTAGATTAAAGCCCCATGGAGGTGGCAGTCCCCGGGGCCATGGGGTGGGCACACAGCCCCTTGCATCATATTAGTTTATAGCCCTAGGGAGGTGGCGGTCCCTGGGGCTGTTAGGGGGCCACGGTGCCCCCACCTTATATATGTTTAACGCCCCCAAGGAGGTGACGGTCCCCAGGGCTGTGGGGGGCTGGGTGGACTTCCCCCATCCATTTTGATAAAAGCCCCGGGAGGTGGCAGTCCCTGGAGCTGTGGGGGGCCCGGGTGGCCCCTCCACATCCATTTTGGTAAAAGTCCAAGGGAGGTGGCAGTCCCTGGGACTGAGGTGGTTGGGTACACCCTCCAAGAAAAGTTTGATTGACCCAGCACCTGGACCACTGTTTTTATGCTCTAGGACCAGAGCTAAGGGGCCAGGGTGCCCCTACCCTGGCCTCTTTTCTCATTTCTTTACTTTTTTTCTGGGACTAGGCTGAAGTAGAGTCCAAACCTAGCTGCCAACACTTCCTTGTTGAAGTATTGGCATCCAAATAGATCTCAGCATGAGATTGGCAGTGTTCGCAGAGCCTTAGCGTCCCTATATATACAAATATTGATTTTCTTTATTATCTGAAAAACTACTGAACAGATTTACACCAAATATCAAAAAGGGCACTTTCTGGACTGAGAGCTACCTTTCAGCCAAATGTGGTGTAATTCCAGCAAGTGGTTCAGGCGCTATCGCTGTTCAAAATCTCTATGAAAAAATGAATGGTGAAAAAAGCGTTTTGGGACCCCCCTTTTTTCTCGGCACCTGCTTGATGGATCACCCCGAAACTTTCCAGGCAGGCGCTGAATTGAGCATCATATTCTCTTGGCAAATGCTGTGAAGACGATGCCAAAGTTATTATCAAAACAACAAACTTTTTACTATAGAAACTAGATCTTAACTATGACTACCTAGTGGTGACCTCCAATAGGTAATATGTATATATCTATATCTATACCTATATATATATTTATATATATATATATATATATATATATATCAAAATGAAAAACGCTCTTCCTATGGAAACTAGGTTCTAACTGTAGCTACCTATTGGCGATCGCCAGTAAGTAATATGTATACAAATGTATGCATATGTATACATATATATATATATATATATATATATATATATATATCAGCTCCAACAGATCCAAACAGGCGCGCTCTTCTCATGTCGGTGCCCGCATGGGAAGGACCTATTCCCATCAATAATCTTCACACTAGTTTGACAATTAAGTCAAAAATGCGGCACTCACAGGATTACAGCAGATTAGGACCCCAAACAAACTAACACCAACGCGTTTTGACCTTCCATGACCAAAACCGGGAAGGTCGAAACGCGTTGGTGTTAGTTTGTTTGGGGTCCTGGTATGTAATAAAAGTAATCTGCTGTAATCCTGTGAGTGCCGCATTTTTGACTTAATTGTCAAACTGGTGTGAAGATATATATATATATATATAATTCTTCAACAGATGGACTGATGGCCATCAGACGGCTGCACCGATCCCATCGGATATATCCCAAAAATTCAATACGCTCGTATTCAGTTCAAAGATTTATTTGCTTCCACAGGTAACACAGTGTCCTGAAACGCAGTGTCTGTCAACGCGTTTCGGCAAAACGCCTTCTACTGGACAGTTTGGCTGCAGAGCCAACATGATTTATATGCGAATTCAAAGTCCTTCATTTCTTTCCATGATACCCTGATTAAATGTTGTGAAGATGAACTCTTTGGAAATGGCGTCTTTTGAAGTTTCTGCCATCCATCCTGTAGCTTTGAGGTCAGTTAAAGCTTGATTTCTTTCTTCCGGGGTCAGGCTGTTAACCTCCGAGGCCATTGTAGAGGCGCCCCTTGCACAGCTTCCAGTCACACCAGCTGTCTGCACACCAGGATATATATATAACAGATTTATATATCACAACTACTGCCAAAGGGCATTGTTTGTAGTACTTTACATAAGCACCAGATGACATTATACATTACATGATGTAAGGTCAGATTCATTATTTTAATATTTAAAGGACAGGAGTTTAAATGTCTGATCATGAGTTTGGCAGAAAGGGTACTGTAGTTGAAATGGCATTGGATTACCTGCCTGCCAACATGGCAGCCTGCCCACTGAATTACAATGTTGGCGGGTTCCTGAACGAGAGACTGTCCGAGTCCCTCCAACTACACTGTTCATTCACTGACCACCTTGATGGTGGCATGGGGAAAAGCAGCTGTCAGAGGACAGTTCAGATAAGGTTCCCTCTGTCTGGAATCCAAAGTGCTTTTCAGTGAGCTGACTGTGGCTAGGAGACCACCTGCTTCAAGACGGCGGAATCGAAGGAAGGTGCAAGCTCACCCATTTCCTTTTTCCTTCAGTCTTCGATGTGGCGCCTAGGGCCCCCCTTCAGAGCAGCAACTTGACCCCAAAGAAAACTAACCCGTTGAAGACGAGATCCAAGTAAGTACTTTTTGCACTTTTCTCCCATCTGCTGGACTGGGAACATATGGACCGGATTCCAGCAATGGAAAAGTACCTGTACAAAGTATTTTTTCACATATGTCATGCATATGTGTACATTTTACACTTATTTAGTCACCTGCATCAACACATATGAAAAATATTTCTTGAATTGCTGACCGCATGCTGCACCGATCCCCCACTGTCGGAAACACCTCTGCTGTGCTAGTGGTGACATCTAAATACAGCAGGCGAAAGACCTCCGAGTCCACAGAGTACTTGGGACTGCCGCTGCAGCAGAATGGCAGTGAGACTGCCAAACTTGTAATCAGGCCCTAAGTGATTTGCCCAGAGTTATGACCAGGACTCTAACCTGATTACCCAAGTTCAAAGTTGGCACCTCTAGCCATTGGTCACATCTGTATTTTTCAATTTATGTGTGAAAGTCATACACAAATGGACGATTGTGTATGATCATGTACAAGGACATATTCTGAAGTGAAGGAAATACAGCAGCGAAAAAGTAGTGGAAGGTTCACCCAGACTCTTCCTCTGGATTACTTCCAGGGTTTGTTTTCAAACTGGACTTAGATACATAGTTCATCACTGTTGGACTTGGCCCTCTATACAGTCACCCACAAATCTTTTGCCAATTTTTGTTTATTTTTTATTTTTGCCTTTAGGACACTGTGCACTTTATCACTGCTAACATGATTGTGCTCACTACCTTAAACATGGTAACATTAGCTTACACCTGATCGGCATATTTAATTTACTTATAAGCCCCTTGTAGAGTAGTGTACCATATAACCAGGACCTGTAAATGAAATGCTACTAGTGGCCTGAAACCCTATTGTGCCGCCCACTTAAGTAGCCCCTTAAATATGTTCCAGTTTTAAACTGCCAATTCGACCTGGTACTCCCTTGCCAAATCTTAAACTACCATTTTTTACATATAATTCACCCCTAAGGTCAGCCTTTGGTAGTCCATAGGCCAGGGTACATCGTAAATAAATGGTTGGACATGTGCTTTTGAGTTTTATATTTCCTGGTAGGGAAAACTCCTAAAATCATTTTTCAATACTGTGAGGCCCACCTGTCCAATAGGATAACATTGGGTTGCCTTATTGCACTTATTAAGTGCTCACTTTTTATTGGGAAAAAGGTAAGTGTCTATGAAATTGTAATTAAAAATCCTCTCTAATGGTAAAGTCCGTTTTTAAATTCCAAATCTGAAAATGTTGCTTTTAGAAAGTTGGCATTTTCCTACCGTTGCTACTTGGTGCCTGCAACCTGTTCTAGGTCACATAACTGGGTATAGTTGGCAGGTGGACTTCGTGAATTCCTTTCAGACATCCTCGACTATGAGGCTTCCTTCTCAGACACCGCCTGCAACTTAGCCCCATTGAACTTTACCGTCTCAGAAAATTTTCTTCAAAATTTCCAAAGATAAGCACCGACTGCACCCAATCCACTTCTTGTATCCGACCGTTGCTCCATCGCTGCCGGCCACATTTTTCAACTTTGAATTTGTTGTGTGCAACAAGGTGTCTGCTGTTAGGGCTTTGATCTTTTAGGTGCTCGTTTTTATCTTAAACCTTATATGGTTCCATTGATTGGATTTTGTTGTTTTGATGTCAAATAATTGATTAAGGGGCATATTTATACTCCGTTTGCGCCAAATGTGCGTCAAAAATTTTGACGCACTTTCAGCGCAAACGTTGCCCCATATTTAAACCCTGACGCCCGATCCGGCGCACCAGGAAAATGGCGCTATGTGCGCCAGTTTTTGGAAGCGGCACCCCGCCCTGCGTTAATGACATGCAGGGTAGGCGTTCCCGTCCAAAAACAGACGCACATAGCGGTGCGTGGTATTTATGCTCCAGGGCAAAAATCACTTCCGCGCGGCAGGTGGCGCAAAAAAATGGCGCAAAGCACGAATAGCGTGAAATTTTAACGCCTGGGTCAGGGCAGGCGTTAAAATGGGGCAAACACACCTGTACTTAATCAGAACACACAGAACAAACAACAGAGCAGCAGAGCAGCAGAGCAGCAACAGGGAGACATGGAGGTGCTTTTTCTTCAACATGCACGTAGACGCAGAGCCCTGCAGCAACAACAGCAGCCACAACAACAACAGCAGGGACCCCAAAGACAGCGCAGAAGGCAGGAGAGGATATTCCACCCACGAACAACCCTGCATGGCCTCAGGGAACGAGACATCATCCAGAGGTACCGGTTGAACTGGCAGGCCATTCAGCAGCTGCTGACAAATATTGAACAGCAATTGGCCCCCACTTTAGTGACTCCACGCACTATCCCAACCGAAACAAAGCTGCTTGCCGTACTTCACCTGCTGGCAAGTGGCTCCTTTCAGACAACTGGTGCCCTGGTTGGTGGAATCTCACAACCATCTTTCTCCGCATTCCTGCCTAAAGTACTGGATGCCATCATTGGACTGACACCCCGCCACATCTGCTTCCCTAACACAGTGCAGAAGCAGCAGGAAACAAAACAGGGGTTCTACGCCATCAGTGGCTTTCCGCACGTCCTTGGTGCAATCGACTGCACACACGTACGCCTTGTGCCACCTGCTGCGAGTGAACACCTCTACCGCAACAGGAAGCACACACATTCCATCAAAGTGCAGGCCATAGTCGATCACCAAGGACTGATCAGCAACATTGTGGCTAAATATCCTGGGAGTGTACATGACGCATTCATCTTCCGTCACTGCACCATCAACCAACACTTCCAGGATGGACGGTATGGCAATGGACTACTTGTTGGTAAGGACAAAAATCTACTTATATACTCACTGCACAGAAACCCTCTAGGATAAACAACACATACACCACAATAGCAACACCTAGACAGGAACACACTGAGGTACTCACATCACTAGCCATGTGTCACAAGTCACCATTGAACCTCTCACACATTTGAATTTACTCCACAGCTTAGTGTGAAGACATTCATGACTGTGGTTGCCTAAATGTCACCTTGCAAATTGGAAGTCTCACAATAACCTGTACACTAATACAATGCATAACTTTTAAGGGATGGGATGGCCTGGCTATGTTCATATGAATGTTTCTAATACCCTTTCATGTTTCAACTCTGCATGGAACTATCATCACACCCCCAGTGAGGACACACGGACACCTGTGTCACAAGTCACAATGCAAGGGAGGGCACACTGTACTTGAGAAACCAATACATCCTGCTGACAAACAGTTAGACAACAAACACTTGCTCAGCCAAGGGAAAAAAACAATGCCAAAGTTTCCACCAACAACCATAGGTTGTCACATTAGTACACAAAATAGTCACAGACAACACAACACAACTACTGCCATCAAAGATACGTACAACAGTGCCTCCTACATTTAATTGATACCATTCTGTGTTTCTCTTTCAGCTGATCAGGGGTATGGCATCCAGCCTTGGCTAATGACACCATATGGGAACCCAAATACTGCTGCTGAGCGGGCATACAATGACGCCCACAAGAGGACCCGCAGCATTGTGGAGAGGACCTTTGGGATCCTAAAGTCAAGGTTCCGCTGCCTTGACATCACTGGCGGAAGCCTACTCTACTCCCCAGAGATGGTCTGCAAAATCATACTCACTTGTGCCATATTACACAATATTTGTGTACAAAGGAACATTCCCCTCCTTGAACCGGACCCAGACATGCCTGAGGATGATGATGAGGAGGATGCTGGCCTGCAACAGGAGGGGGAACAACCTAACACCGCAGCAGGAGTGAGTAGGCGCCAACAGCTTGTGAACAATTTTTTTACTTAAGTTATTATAATCACTTGTATTCCACACTTGTAAATAAACACAGATAACAAACACCACATCATGCTTTGGCCTATTCATTTCTGACCACCTTTAGTTTGAAATAGCTGAAGATGAATGTCGTCTCATTGATCAAGAATGCCATTAAAATTCATCACACCAAAAATAAACATCACAACTGTATGCACAGAGGGTAGGATGTGACATGTTACATTACCATACACAGAGCCCAACAAGAGTACAAATGTGACAATTACACATGCCGGATCCAAACAACTGAAACAGTCTCTCATCCAGCCCAAAATTGGAGATCATTTGAAAGTCACATCACACGTGTTCAGAGACAGGGTGGGACCATCCATGTGTACGTGAACATGTCATCAATGGCTTCTCTCAAGTGTATGATGTGAGCAATACACAATTGCAACAACATCAGCTGCCACTAACTCAGGAGGAGACCTTGAAGTTACAGTGACAACATACACACAGACAGGTCATACTGGATCCACATTCCCACACACATGTACACATATGTCATACAACCAACCTAATATTTGAAAGTAGACCATCACAGTTGTGTCCCAGTTTGAACCTAGCAGGAAGATTGTAACATGACACTAAACCAGTTTATGCAGAAAGGGACACAGACAAGCAAAACAATCTTCGCATTATCACATCGTGAACGCTGAGAGTCTTGCAAACTTAGGGGGTCATTCTGACCCTGCCGGTAATTACCGCCATGGCGGAGGTCGGCGGTAGCACCGCCAACAGGCTGGCGGTGCACCGATGGGCATTCTGACCGCGGCGGTTCAGCCGCGGCCAGAAACGGGAAGTCGCGGTGTACCGCCGACTTCCCGCTGCCCTTGAGAATCCGCCATGGCGGCGGAGCGCGCTCCGCCGCCATGGGGACTCTGACACCCCCTACCGCCATCCTGTTCCTGGCGGGTCTCCCGCCAGGAACAGGATGGCGGTAGGGGGTGCCGCGGGGCCCCTGGGGGCCCCCTGCAGTGCCCATGCCCTGCAGGGGCCCCCGTAAGAGGGCCCCACAAAGAATTTCAGTGTCTGCTTTGCAGACACTGAAATTCGCGACGGGTGCAACTGCACCCGTCGCACCTTCCCACTCCGCCGGCTCCATTCTGAGCCGGCGTCCTCGTGGGAAGGGTGTTTCCCGCTGGGCTGGCGGGCGGACTTTTGGCGGTCGCCCGCCAGCCCAGTGGGAAAGCCAGAATGACCGCTGCGGTCTTTCGGCGGGAACCGCTTGGCGGGCGGCGACCGCCGCGGTCAGAATGACCCCCTTAGTCATATGGAAATGGTATGCAACTTAGCTCCAAATCATCATTACTGCAAACGTCAAATGGGCTAATGAGATGAATGAATGGTCAACAGTCATTCATACCATATGGCCTTACATTCGCCCGCTGCTGCAGGTTTGCCAGGATATGATAAAAATACTCCATGGATACAGTAGCTATTCTGGATGGTCAAATCCTAGGGTGCTGGGGGCCTAACTCCACCTCTACCACCCCCAAAACATACAAGAATCATGTACTTGTGAACTAAACACATGCATAAGGCACATGTGTGGCCTCCATGTCACAAGTCCTACACAAATATGAAACACAAAATCATAATGGGACATGGTCAGCCCCATAAAAACTGAAAGTGACTCTCCCACTCCCTGTTAGGACTACAGATAAAAGCATCCCCATCATAAAGGTGGGGACATTTTGGAGACGGAATACATAATGGTATCAAAAACATCATTTCAAAATAGCCATCAGCAATTACACCAAATATGTTGTCAAATATGTTCAATACATTAGTTAACGTATCCCAAACATCACAGTGTGAAGGCCGTATATACATAAAAGTACGGACATTTGTCATATACAAACACAAATGTGTCTCACATCGCACCGTTTGACCATGACAAATCACCTTTCCAAAGCTAAACACATGAAGACATTTGGATAAATTTGCTCCATATTCTACGCATACAGCATGGCCGTCATAATTTGTTCACGTACATGAGTGCACACAATGCAGAGTCAGATACAAATGTATCCAAAAGTGTCTTCATATTTCACCTTCAAATTATTATTTACATCCACAATATTTTTGACTCTGCATCATGTGCACTACTGTACGTGTAAAAAAAACCACGCCCATGATGTATGCGTCGTGAAATTGACGCTACATGGACAATATGTTGGTCATTTCATGTACAGTATTAATTATTAATATTCAGATCATATTTTTTCACTCCGCATCATGTGCACCACTGTATGTGTAAAAAAAACGATGCCCATGATGTATGCGTGGTGAAATTGACGCTACATGCACAATATATTGGTCATTTCATGTACAGTATTAATTATTAATATTCATATCATATTTTTTCACTCCGCATCATGTGCACCACTGTACGTGTAAAAAAAACGACGCCCATGATGTATGCGTGGTGAAATTGACGCTACATGCACAATATATTGGTCATTTCATGTGCAGTATTAATTATTAATATTCATATCATATTTTTTCACTCCGCATCATGTGCACCACTGTACGTGTAAAAAAAACGACGCCCATGATGTATGCGTGGTGAAATTGACGCTACATGCACAATATATTGGTCATTTCATGTACAGTATTAATTATTAATATTCATATGTTTTCACTCCGCATCATGTGCACTGTAATGCGTCATAAAAAATTTACGCACAACTGTGTATGCGTGAAAATATGACGCATAACGGGAAAATAAAAACAGCGGCCATTTTATGCAGGAAGTGATGTAATAGGATATCCTGTTTACAAAATCTGTACTGGGAGGTAACTTTCACTTTCACTTTGCAGTCTCAGATTTCTCTAGACTGTGTGGTTGTGTGAAAGGTGTTGTCCTGTGTTTTACTGCTCTAGTGTCCTGTGTGCCTTGTATTTTGTCTTAGTGTCAATCTATTATTGTTGTATCACATTGTCTCAGTCTGTTTAGTGTTATTTTGTCTATACCTGTGATAGTTTGTATTGTCTGTGGGAGTCTGTTGTGGGTAGCATAGTTTGGGGGGTTAGTTGGGCTATTTTTCTACTTCTCCTTTTTCTTTCACACCTCTACCTTTCCCCATTTCCCCCTTTATATTTTATATTTTGTTGGTACATTCTTATCCCTCTCAATATGTCAGGTAGGCCTCGCCTGTCCAGGATGGGGGAAGACGAATTGGGGGGGTTCATATGGCTCGTAAGCCATTTCCTCCCACTAATGCTGGAAGTTGGGGGCCGTGTGATACAGGGGTATCACACGGAGGCCAGGAAAATCCAGTAGGAGAAGGTGCGCCATCACCTGGTCCGGGTCTATGGGAGTCTCAGGAATGTACACCAACTCAAGCACCGCTGGGAAGATCTGATCACCAGGGAACAGGACCTGCTGGACCACCTGGGACTCCAGATTGGTGGCCATGTTGGTGAGTAAAAAACAATTACATGGGAATGACAGAAATCGGTGTGTGAACATGTGATGATTGTTAGCGAATCTGCAAAATAAGTAGCTGAGTGTGTGTAATGCCAGGGAAACCTAGGCCCATGGTTATACACATTAATCCCCATTCTTGCAACACATGTACACGCAATGACAGCTTTATAAATACAACATCTATTTGTATTATGCTAAGTCGCCCCCTCTCTGTGTCCCAAAATGTTTCAAATGCTGCGCTACAAAGGTATACATATGTGTCCTAATGTGTATTTGTTGCTGAATGTGTATGAAGACCTATGCTACCAGTCCGATGGATCATTTTTGCAACACATACCAGATGCCTGTAGCTGCATGTAATGTAGTGTTGCCTTTGTGTCAGAAATGCAACACGTGAACTGCTCCATTTGTACTCCACTGGTCATAATGGCCAGTGAGTACGTCATGTAGAAACAACATACCTACAGATGCAGACGCCATAGCTAGACAGAAAATTGGAAACACATGATGATGCTATACATGTGTGTTGCCGTCACGTCACATGAAGTCAGTCATGTTGTTCACACATATGTCACATGTGTGTCTGGTTGCTGTCTGTTGACCCTGTCCAAATAGCCTGTTTTATTGTGAGTGGTCATGCAGTCCTCATGGAACCAGTTTTGGAATGTCTCTCGGGGATGCACATGCTGAGATGTATGGATAACATTATTGTTGGGGCATACTAATGGAGGATTAACTTGGACGACACCTGACTGTCCTGACCACTGCATGAGTGTAGTAGGGTGTGACACTGGAGCAGGAGACTCATCCAATGTTAATGTTGAATACAAAGTGATCCATGCAGGATGAGCATGTGTGAAAGTCTATCATTACCATGTCATTTTCACACAGTGTCATTGTAACAGAAATCTTTTGTCCGTTCACCCAGTCTGAGTATAATCTTTGTTTCATGCTTTACAGGTGGACCAGCCCCGTACACCGTGGGAGAGGTGGCCCATTTTGACGACCCCGATACCTACAGTGAGTGTCGCCTGAGTGCTATTTACATTGTTTGGTAATGACGCATGATGGATTACTGTGTGTTCAAGAGAATTCATGATTTGATGTGCTGGCCGTTCATTTGCTTTGTTCTTTTAGTGTGATATCAAATTAGAATTATGTTTCTGCCAAGCAATACGTAGTCATCTCTCAGATTGAGGGGCTGTAGCCCATTCAATTAGGGCGGCAATTGGGAATGGTATGACTCATTTCGAATAGACTGGTCAATGTTAGATTTGGTCAGGGACTTGCCATGAACTGAGTCTGCATATCAGACTGACAGTCTCCCAGATAGCTTAGGCACATGGCATTGATGACAAGTGCTTCTTCCTAGTTGAGGATGGACTGTGTACACTGTAGGTTGGATCTTCCATGGGCATGTACTTCCACAAGGTGAACTCGAAGTTTGTGTGACTTGAGTGCAATGCCCTAGGTGTTCAGTTGAATCATGTGAATGGGTGTACTACCTCCCCTGTGTGTGTTGTTAAACATGCCTCACTAATAGTATGTTATGTTGGGCTAAGTCATAACATTTTGACATGTGTGGACCTGGGATGTGACAAGGTTGGGCTGACTACAAGGTGTTGCTAGCCCTTCATAGGTGTTGTGTGTGAAGGCACATAATTGTTGCACTTTCTGTACACTCCTGGGTGTGCATTGAACATGGGATTGTTGGTTGCTCTTCCCACACCACCCACAAAGACTGGGATGTTACTGTGAAACAGGGTACCTCGGACTGTAGCAACCAGTATGTTACACGTACTTAACACCTTTTGTGACTTGAGTTAGTACCTTGGGCCAGAGAGAGAAAAATGTCTACACGTTGCAAATGGCATAAATATCTGTGTGGGATTTGCAAACGTCTGTTTCCTAATCCAAAATGTCTTTGGTGGTCATGTACATATGAGTAAAATGCTTTTCAAAATTGATATAATGAAGGGTTTTACCAGACCTACTTGCAAATCACAGTGGTAGGCAATCCCATTTGCAACCGAGTACGTGGTTGCAAAGTGAGTAGCTGTTATCATCCACTTGAAGTGGATGGTAACCACCTTGCTGACTGGAAGGGGTCCTCATTGTAAAGCTTCAGCCTTTGTGAGTGGACTAAAAGAATCCTGCGCAAAAAAGCCAGTGGTCTAAGGGACCAATAATTACCGTGAAAATTTCCAAGTACAATTGTTGTGATTTAAAAATAATTGCTGCTCATTTTTCTTTCCGGTAAACGGCCTACACTTGGGGAGAAATAACTTGCTTAATTTAAAAACAGTCACGTCTATGGAGTTCTGCTGGTCCCAGCAGGCCACCATCCCCGTGAGTGCCCATGTTGCTAAGGTGGGGCAACTTGGAACCCACATCATTGATGTTCATGAGGTGGGTTTTATGGACCCCATAGCGACTCGCAGACGGTGTCAGAGACACCGTTCTGCTTTGCAATTTGCTAGTTGATTTTCCTAATTTCCTACATCTGACACCTAGTGTGGACACATGATTCTGGGCCAGGGGTTCAATCTTAGCACACAACTAATTAAAAATGCTATTGAGTGAGGAGTGTGAGTGTAATCACATAGAATGACATATGTACTGAAGTCAGTATGCGGAAGAGCTGGTGCCATAATGTCAAATGCCTTAGGTATGATTTGGATGAGTAGTTTAGGGTGATGTCATCCATCATGTAGAGACATGGATATGCTAGGTGTGATATGACCTTAGGGATGCATGATTCACATGTACTTCCTCTGAGCATTTCCGTGAACTATGTTGTAACAATTGCTGCATACAATATATTTCTAGTAATGGACAAATGAGCCATTGTGGGATTCAACCCACTGTAAACTCAATGCTCAATATTTCCCTTTTCTCTTCACAGCTGCAAACCTGAGTGCCGCAGAGCGCAACCATTTTGAGCACAGGGCAATGAGGTACAGTCACATCCTGCAGGTGCAGTGTGGGTATCGGAGGATGGCCCGCAGATACAATTCCGATCGGGCCTCCGGGGCGTGGTATGCCACACCACAGGCTCCACCAACAGTGCCACCTACAACCACCAGGTCTGCCCAAGGGGACCCAGCGACGGACCAGCCATCTTCCTCAAGACCTGGACCCAGCCGTGTGTTGGGAGCAGGGCTGTCCCGTGGCCACTCCACTCCAGCGACAATCTCCACCTCCACCGGCACGCAGACCAGCAGTGACCCTCCAATTGACCCTGCAGCCTTCCAGGCATTGTCTAGGAAACTGGACAGGTTAATTCAAAAGGTGGACAACCTGACGGAGGACATGGCGGAGGTTAAAAAGAAGGTGCGCTCCATCCGGCGCACACTTCAGAGGGCAAATCTTTAGTTCTTTTGCCCTCCTGAACTTTTACCCCTCCCCTCTCCCCTCTTTCCTCTTTTCATACTGTTAGTTGGGTTTGGGGGGTTAGTTATAGGATAAGTATAGGTAATTAGCTTAGTTAGTGTTAGGTAAGAGGGTGGGGGGTCCTTACACTTTCTATCTAATATTTTTGTGTGGGTGGGTGGGTGGGGGGCAATGTTGGGATTCCTGTTTAATAAAAAAAAAAAATATAAAAAATAAAAAATACAAAAAAATATATGTTTGTTTAGGATAGTATAGTATGTGTGTAGGTTAGTAAGTGTTGTCCTTCATGTGTCTTGTCTCTTAATGGTGGGTGGGGGGTTGATGTTTAGATCGTTTCGTTACATGTGTAGAGTAAGTTTAGCTTAGGTTAGTTAGGGACAGTTGTGGGTTAGTAGTAGTCAGGTTAGATTAGTGTAGGTTTACCTTTCCCTTAGTTGCCTCTTTTATTACTACTTTTAAATAAAAAAATTGTTAACCCTTTACCTGATGCGTTAGGTGCTACCTTTTCATGGCCTTGACATCAGTGTAGCAGAAATGTTAAGTATGACATTTGTGTTCCATGCTCCCTATCCCCAGGCTTATGAGGTTTAACATGCCAGCTACCCATGTGCTAACTTGGTAAGTATCCACCATGTTGGAGAGCCACCATTGGTAGTGTGCATTGATCATCAAGGTTTGGGGTTGGTATGTATCCTACTTCACAAAGAGTGCTTCCAGACTTGTTATTGTAGGTAAATAGATAGGTCGGACAGCATTGTGAAGTTCAGGGAGAGCTTTATAGATGATGATTTGTTCACACTCTTGTCTTGTTGCTATCATTGCTGACCTACATCATGTGTGTACTGATTCAGCATGACTTTCCTTCATGGAAGTATACGCCGTAAGGGTGATTGATGCAGTGTAATTTGTTTATCATTCCTTTCATTCTACAGCATAATTTCAAATTTTAGTATTGCATGGTGCCTACATTTCTCAGCCACCATTAGTTGTGTAGAATAGCTATAGATGGTGCATCATTCTGTCCAACACAGCATGATTGTGTGTGCTTAGTCCCTTCATCAGTTATTTTCCTCAGTATAGTAAAGCTATGATGCAATCCTGGCCACTGCACAGATGATTCAGTATACATGTAATCAGGACAGTAGTATAGAGAATCGACATGGTTTCCACACAGCCACTTTGTAGTTATCTACTGCACAGTTGAATTTTGAAATGACACAGAGACACAATAGGTGTGCAAGTGATATTTATTTATAAGTGGTGTTGTGCAAAATGTCCATTCACCATGTTTGCTGACTCCTTTCTGGTGCATTATTACATGGTGATCCTACAGAAGGGGTGTGGATGATGCTCCTGACATGCTGGGGTGATGTCACAGACAGTGCAGAGGAACATGAAATGCCAAATGGTAGGAGAGAAACATTCACTGGCAAGGTGGACAAGTCAGACAGTGGATTGCCGAACAGTCATTGAGGTTAGTTGTAGTGAGACTGGCATGTGTCAAAACGTAGGACCTTGGTCAGAGTAGGGCATGGTGCAGGGACTAGGGCTTCCGGGTACTCTTGCGTGTGAATGTTATCTGTTCCATGTCTTCTTCTTCTGATGTGTGTGTTGCCTGGTGTGTCCTTGTTGTTGTTGGTTGTGAAGGGGCAACACACACCTCAGTGTTAGAAGACATGGAGGCAGACATCCCGGGGGCTGATCCCTGTTGAGTAAGGAAGGGCAGTACTGCAGCAAGGAGGGCCTGCTGGATTTTCAGAATGGCAGCCACATCCCGATGGTAGGCAGCCAGGTCGGCCCTGAGGGGTTCTATGTTGCATTCGTGCACACGTTGAGTGGCTTGCAGTTTGAGTTGTTGTGTCAACTGGATGACAGCTGTGCCAATTTCCTTCAGTGTTTTTGAAATGTCCTCCAAGAGAAAATTTCTGGCTTGCATTGCAGCTGCCTGATCAGCAGTTGACAACATGCATAAACGCACCCCCTCAAGGCTGGCTGCCATATTTTGCATCCCCAACGTCACCTCCTTGGCCAGCTCCCGCTGGACCCCAACGACAGTTCTTTCGAAGCTGGTGCCAGTGTTGTCAGAGTCCTCAGCTGTGTTGGAGCTGGCAGGTCTTACAATTGGGGTGGCGGGTGGTTCTACTGTGGTGGCTGCTTCTTCTGTGCTCCTCCTTGTGACTGAAGCTGGGGTTTGGAGGCTTTCAAGGACCATGTCAATGGTCTCTTGTGGGAGGTTGATGGTGTCGTCATCCATGTCATCAGGGAACTCATGGACAGGCAGATCAGCAGGAGATCCGTGTTCCTCTGCAATGAAACAGGGTACAATTAGTGTGTCTGTGTTGTGACAATTTTGCAGTAAGATACAAGCCTTTGGATGCCTTAACATTGTACTCTGTGTTTGTCTAGGTATCTGCTGTCCGTCATAGGGCATTGTTGTAGGCCTATGGCCCACCTGTGTGTCACATGTTTGATATGAATCTTTCAGACATGTCTGCCAGGTCGCCTCTATGTGTTGCTTTGTAATTATTTAGGAATAGGTGTTTTTTTCTCCAACTCCTCACTCGGTGTTTCACTATTGTTATGGAGAGACATTTTGTAGGGTGGGCTCTCATTATCCAACATGTGATTCTTGGCTTTCTAGGCAGCAGGATAGCTAATGGTGTGGGGGACTAAGTTTGACCCACTTGAAAATAACTCTGTCACCCAGATATTCAATTTAGCTAAGACTAACTAGCAGTGCCTCTGGTCTCCCACATCAAAGGAATGTTTAGACATCCGAGCGCATGACATCTTTGAAACTTCTCAGGGAAGTGGTGGTCACTCAGGTCCTACACATTTGTATCTTTTCCGGTAGGTTCCCATACACAAATGACATAGACAGTATTAGTTTGATATGAAGTTTCATTGTACAACTGACTTGTAGGAATTTAGGTGTGAGCCCCATTTACACAAACAATACACACTGTTAGAATTGAAATAGTCCGCAGGAGAGTAATACATTAGTACACAGCTTTCATGGTGCCTAACTGTTTCTACTCTCCCCCTGCATGTTCTATGTATAGCACAGCTTGGTAAGTTTGGAGGTTGCCTGTCAGAATCACAGGGGAGACATCATCCCTCATATCAGAGGAATGGGCTAGGATCTGGTTGTGCATCAGCAGCAAGGCAGGCAGCATCTAGTTGTTATTTTCTGTTTGGAAACTCCCCCATGCGTGTCTTGGGACAAGGGAGTGAATGTAAAAGACATATTTCATGGTGATGACAAAGTTTCCATAAGCAGGAATGCCAAACCTTGACCCCTACCACATCTATCAGCAACGTACCAGACGGTATCCTTGACTGGGGCACAGAGTGAATATGTTCTGGCAAACTCCAGTGCAGAAGTAGGCAAAACAGTGTGATTTGACTAATTGACAACACCTTAGGACTGACTATTTGCTACATTAACTGATAGGAAGGGCAATGAGAATCATTTAGTGCAAAGTGCTCTGAGGCACTTAGATGTGAGCAAATGAGTATAAGTACATTCAGGGTAAGATGCACAAAGGCCTCCAGCCTGAGGCTAATGCACAAAGTATATGTTTCACTTGCCACACTACACTTTGACTGACTGTGGGTGTTGTGACTGCCCTGCCAGCACACTTGCCTCTCAGGCCCTGCCCCATACACTTTTTATTCACATTGCATGATCTGTACATGTAACGTGGCATTACCTATGCATGTCAATGTTAGGATGTGGTATGGATGTAAACATTCTTGATGTTTTGAGATGGTGTTGGGTGATGTGTTTTGAATTGGATTGGCCTGTTTATCGTATGAAGGTCTTATTTGTTTGTCCGACTTTGCAGGTGTGTTTCAGTGACCAGTTGCCTGTGTCCCCTCCTCAATGTTGTTGTCTGAGCAGTATGACATTAGTGATGTAGCCTTGTTAGCCAGGCACGTGAGGGACCCTGACGTATGCACCATGTGTGTATCGTTAGTGCTGTGTGGCTCCTATTGCTGTTTACTTAGGCTTATGTATGTGTCAGTTATGGACATTCGTCATTTGAGTGTACTGGTACCTTTGTCTTATTTCTAGGAGTAATTGCAGATGTCACCCTCACCCCCTAATTTAGGTATGTATGTTCCAGGGTGGGGTTTCTGCCATTTGGTACTATAGCTGCACAGAGATGAGAGGTGTTATTGTCAACTGTGTTTGCAGTTAAGTTACAGTTGTTGTATTTGCTACTGCATTACAGATAGGGACCTAGTTGATGTAGAATAGATTTTGCAATACAAGTGCCTGGATGTGGATTTGAGGTAGTGTCCTTCCCACCTGTCACTGCTTTCCCTTGGCTCTCTTGTTGTAATTACAGGATGTCCCCGTGGGACTGTTGTGGTTGCTGTATTTTGTCGTGCCCCAGCTTCGGTCAGTACTGGGCATGCCCCCCTGCCGTGCCCCTTTCCCCATGCCACTTCATATATGTGCTGACTTACATGCATTGTGTAGTAGGTATCCCCCCCCTGCTTACAGTCCCCATTATTGTATTATGATTCCCCATGCGACTTACCCTGCATGTGCGTAGTGTTGTGGTAGTCTGCGCTGTCCAGTCCTTTAATCCCTGTGACGATCTCCTCCGGGATGACGGCTGCGACCATCTCCTCCATGTGGTCCAGGGCCTCCTGTTGTGCTGGACTCCCCCCTCCAGTCTGCATTGCTGCCTTCCTGTTCCTGGCCATTTTCTCTTTGGTCCTACGTTTGCAGTCATGCCAGCGTTTCTTACACTCAGTGACTGTCCGGCGTTCTTCAGCCACACTGTTAATCTTGTCCACAATTTGTTTCCAGATGGCCTCTCTCCTACTGAGTGGCAATTTTGAGGAGATGAAAAGTTGGTGCTGGTGTTCCGTCACCTCTTTCACCAGGATTTCCTGCTCCTCTGCACTGAAGCGACACTTTCTTTTTTTTTTTTAAATGTCCTGGGTCCTGTATGCTTCCTCCTGGCTGGGTCCTGGTCTGCTCTCATCCTCCTGGGGTCTGTTGGGGCATCTAGGATCCATTTTGGGTCTCCTCTCCTGAAAGGGCAGTTTTCGCGCAAAAATGTGACGCTATTGCGTGAAAAAAAACGGAGTTTTCACGATTGCGCTGTCGTAAATCGACCCACAGTGATGTGCGTCGCATTTACGTTGGTTTCCTTTACGACAGACCGACGCTGTGTGCGTCACGAAATAATGACTCCCACCTGTTGGTTGCGCCGCCGTACGTCAAAGTATAAATTTGACGCCCCATGGCGCATCCAAATGGCGTTAGACGGCGCAAATTTTTTTGACGCAAAATTGCGTTAGCGCAATTTTGCGTCAAAAAGTATAAATGTGGCCCTAAATGTGTTATATCTTACTCAGATCTCTACAGCTATCATAAGCTCTGTAGTATAATCTTCTGTTTGTCAGATAGCAATAAAATGTGTATGATGTAAGTAAAGGAATGTGTATGACGTTGGATAGTGATAGTTGAGACTGTAGCTGGAAGTTCCTGCATGTTCGTCCTCTTTCCTGTGCAGCTCCATATTTAAGAATAAACTTACCTGCTTCTACCTACCTTGTTCAAAGTATTTACTATATTATTCTTGGCTATGATTGGAGCTACATCAACAAACCTTTTAACAGTTACTCAGCTGATTTCTGCCCCAGCAGTGTCCTCTGGACGATGACGGTGTGTGACTGGTGTTTGGTGCCCTGCATCCTTGGGACAACAACAGTGTTAGGCTTACGTTTGTCCTACATTGTGGCTCACCACCATTCACAGACGCCTATTACTATTTACAAGCAGTTTATTAGGAGCGGCTGTCCCACACTAGTGTGTGTGGACTTCAGAGTGGCTGAGCAATCTCCGCTGAATGGCAAGTCGCACATTTACAATTTTTGTTTTTTTTTGTTTTACAGGAAACTCTGCTCTACGATATCCTGCTATCACATTATATATACTTGGTCAGACATGGTCTTCATGACGAAGACTTTCACCGGCATATCTGAGGTAGTTATTTACTCACAAAAGGATTTTTCCCACCCCTGGACTACTTCATTGCAGTGCGCCATCACCAGGTCACAATGCACGCCTTCCACCATGGTTAAAGTATTTTCTGGCCTTTATTCTACAGAGGATTGCCTTTCTATGATCACGCTATGTCATTGCTGTATGCTGATGCTGTGTGATCCTCCATTTTGACAGTATTTTTGTTCAGCATTTGTTAGTCTGAGCGTTCCAAGCATGCACGCAGGTTTCAGATTTCCAAGAGAGCTACTGATACAGGACTGGCATTTAGCAATGTGCAATGCACGCTATGAATGCTCTCGTCATTATTCAGGCTGGAATTTGTAGTGTTTTATTTAATAATTCAAGGATTGTAACTGTTTGCATTCAGTTTATATTTTTTATAAAACTGTATTGTTCACTGAAGCGATCTCATTCTTCTGTCTGCCAACAACTTAGATATGCAAATAACTTCTTAAAGGACAGTGGGGTGATTTACAAGGAACTTGCCCCGCTATTGTGTCAAATATTTATGATGCCTCGGCAGCACATTCTCTGCTCCATGTTGCCTCATATTTACAAAATTATGCATTAGGCTCAATCCGCAAGTTTTTATAGGCTTGCATAAAAAATACCTGTGCTGGCACTGGCTGTCCCAGCAGTTTATAATGTATGCAGGGTAGGTGTTCCCTTGTATAAACCCACTTAGAACTGACACAGTGATATTTACAAGGTTTACAATGTGTGACACATCTTTGAGATGCGTCTTGCTGAGCCTGGAATGCGTCAAAATTCCTTTGCCTCTTAAACCCAGGCGTAGGTAATGATGCCCCAGCTGAATTCACTTTACACACAGCGATAAGTTATAATATTGCATTCCTTCAACTAGCAGAATGCCTACACATGTAACAATCATGTTGTAGGACCCCTTGACCATCCTGGAACCATGGCACCTGAAATATCAACATCCAGTGCATCAATGGACTGTGACGCTGTGTACTCCATAGAAAGGACAGGCCAAGATTGTCACATCTCCATAAAGGAATGGGTTCCCAAGTCCAGCCAAGCGTACCCCAAAGCACAACAGGTAAGTACACACATAAGGTAGGTAATACATCATTTGCCACTTTACATTACACTTCATACTTGCATCCACTCACATGACAGTGCCACTCAATATGTAACATATACTGTACATCCAGGACCAATGTAATAGAGTAAAAGGTGAGTTTTCCAACATTTTATACCCCATTACATTGGTCTTCACACATAAAGCTACTTGTGTCAGTCAGAAATGACGTATCACCTATGTGTTTTTGACACATTGCTGACGTTGTGCTAGTTCTAAGCCCAGTTTCAGCAATGCGTCACTTTTTGGGAAGATGCGTTGTGACATCAGTATTTCTGACACATCCTTGGGACTGAACACCATGGTGCACAGCATTGTAAATACTGCGCATCCATGGCATCAAAACCTTTTATTCAGCACAAGTGATTTTCATGAATCACTGCTGCAATTAAGCTATTGATCAATCCTTGTAAATGAGGCCTGTGTTTTTAGAGTGGAAGTGTTTTTAAGGTGTGCATCAGGTATAGCAAAGTTGGTAGTGTTTTATTTTACCATTTTGTCATTTTTCAACATCAAATTTGTGACATAATCCTTCTTCATGACTGCATCGTAGTGCTGCCACTATATCAGCGAGTGTTTGGGCAAATCAGTAATCTTACCATGCAAACTGTTACTCCTCCTCCATCATTTTTAGAAACACTGGGGGAACCTCCTGTCAGATGGGGTGTTTGGTCTGATGCCTTTAAAACATATTTGGGGGTGATTAGAACCTCTACAGTCAGAGCTGAGATGAAAACATGTTAGCTCCTACACTTTCTCAGTTTTGAAGGAAGGTCAACGTTCAAACATTTACCTGATCTAGTGCCAGACGAAGGTGAAGTTCTTGATGAGTACAACGTTACTGTAAAGAAACTTCAGCTGAAATTTGACAAGCAGATCAACTTGATTGTAATAAGACACAAATTATTTAAACAGAGCATGGATGAGGATGTGGTTTCCCACATATGTGCTTTTTGTAGTCTGAACTCAGGTTGTCAGTTTGACAACTTCACGGACCACATTATCAGAGACCAATTTGACAGTCATTGCAAAGATAAACAGATACCCCCAAAATTATTGTTTATAGGCAATCCTTCACTTGAGGAATCCATCAGAGTAGTCAAGAGCATTGAGATTTCCCAAATATCAATAAAGGAATTAGATGAAAAACCAGGGGAGCCTGCGAACGTTGTCAATTCTGGCAAATTGTTTGTATAAAAATGCTGGGTGTAGTGGAAAACTGGTGGTTATAAACCTCAGAAACAAACATGGAGCCAAGCTCTAGTCAGAGAGGCGGCTTTCCTATGCATTCCTTATCTGTATCTCACCCAGGCTCTTTACCAAACATGTTGGCAGGATATAAACTATTCTATGTATGCTGGTGCCTGCAGATCTTATTTAATGAACTATCACCAGAGTTTTGATCTACATTCTGGAATTCAAGAAATGAACAGAGCTTGTTTCAAACATTTCTTTAACCAAAAGGTAAAACGTTTATTGTTTGCAGATGATAAGAATGCTTTAGCAGAAGGATGCTTGGACAGTGATACATTCTTATGATAAATTACAATTCCAGCCTTATATGTCCACACATTTTCTTTCACACATGTTGGATGTGTTTCAAAATTACCCTTTGGTAGATACTCAACTAATGATGGCACTCTAAAATGGATACAACAATGGGTACCCAGTTGCTGTAAACTGTTTAGGTATACCCAAGAAGCTTTACTACACATCAACTGCTGTTTTTAAAAGCAGGCGAGAGAACATGTTGCCAAACTCTTAAGTTATGTTTGTCGGACAAATCACTTCCAGTGATTTGCAGGTTTGTGAAGTTTTTGACTGTGGCAGGAAATAATGTTAACATCCCTATCCTAACCTCCTACCACTTTTATACCGACTTTCTTCTATATAATTTTGTATGATCTTTTTTGAACGATCAAGTATCTAAGTATCTTATACAGATGCCTAACGAAATAGTGAAATCTTAATGCACTTAAGCATTTTAATATTAATGTGCACAGATCTTTTCAATATTACTTTTTTATTTTTGTCTGGTAGGAAACGTAGTACCAAAGACAAATGTTTTATGAAATGGTACAGACATGCTAGTAATTCATTCTGAGCTATTGATTTTGTAGTACCTTGCTCAGTCTTATTTCCTTATGGTGAAAGATTTTACTGATAAAATGCATACTTTTTTCTTGTGTTAATTGTAATGATGTTTATTTCTTATACAATAAACTTTAAATAAACAAACGGTGGTTTCAAACCAAAGACATTAGAAAGTGTGTTTTCTAACGTGCTTTTATTGTGGTAATCCACCACATATCAAGGGTGGCAGGTGTCCAACAATTAATATCATTTGCAATTATTGTAGAAAAAAAAGTGGCCACTTTGCAAAAGTCTGTTGCATGTGTGACAGATGTTGATGCTGAATCTAACTCTGAAATAGAAGGGTTACTTGATCTGGTGGCCATGGTGAGAGAGGTGGCATTTTATATTCACGGTTCAGTTGACAACAGAAAATTGTCTCCCGTTTTGGGTGATCATTGTTCAAGGGTATTCTAGTGGGAGACAAAGTATTGAAACTTCTAGTAGATTATGGAGCTAGAATCCCTACGATCACCAAACGATTATTTGCTGAAACTTGGGGTGATAGAAGTTTGTTCCCATTTGACTGTTCTCCAGTCTCTTATGAAAGGTGGAAAATTGAACTCTTAGGATACATTGAATATGTATTAGAATTAAAAAGGATTTAAGGGAAGATTTATGTTACAGTGAAGAGACTCAATATCCTGGGGTGGTTTTATGTAGGCCTATTTGAAAAGGTCCTTAGACCCAGGGTGACGAAGCAGGTGCTAGTTGTCAAATGTCATGATATGGCTATGAAATGGAGTTGTGAATTCCCAGAAGATTTTAGTTGCAACCTTGGTAAGATTTTAGGTTTTAAACACAAAATCAGGATAAAAGAGGGTGCTGTATTGGTTAAACATAAATTAAGAAGTGTGACTTAGTGTCAAAGATGACCTTGAGAAGGATCTGAAAAATTTGTGTGAGCGTGAGATCATTGAGTCTGCTGAGTCATCTTTGCTGCTATCTTCATTGTTGGTGGCATGAAAACGTTGTGGTCAATTGCACGAATGTGTAGACCTATGGTCACTTAACAAAGAGATTTGGGTAGACTCTGACCCTTTACCAAAAATCAACGATCTATCAGCCCGCACTGCTGGAGCAAGTTTGTTTTCCACACTCAAACTTGCCTCTTACTACCATCAGGTTGAACTACATCCTGATTTAAGGCACCTTACGGCTTTTGTATCTCCCCTTGGAACAATTCTATACTGCCACATGCCTTTTGGGCTAGCCTTGGTTGCATCTGTGTTTCAAAGTGTTTAACTTGTTTAAAGATGTGTAAGGTGTCTTGGCATTCTAAGACGATGTCTTGATTTTGTGCAGTAGATTTTGTTGCCCACAATGCCATTTTGGAAAGGGTTTTTAATGTATTCAGAAACCATGGTGTTGAGCTCAAGAAAGAATAGTGTAAAGTCTTGAGTAATAAAGTAGAGTATTTGGAACCTTTGGTATAAGAAAAAATTGCATCTGGCCTAGACCAGGGTTGTTGGATTCCTTTATGGGAAAGTTCCCTCCTACTGACAAGGTTGGTGTTAAGGCATTTCTTGGGTTGTCCAAGTTCTATTCTTGTTTTATGCCTGGGTATGCAATGAGAGTGAAACCCATTAGCAGAGGCTTTCACAGAGATTAGAACACTGCTGAGTCAAAGTAAAGCTCTCAAGGAATTAGATCCTTCTCTTCTGTGTTGTATCACGGTGGATGCCAGTCAGGTGGAATTAGGGGCTGTCATCAGACAGAAGAAAGGTGAGTCCGAACCAACTGTTGCCTTCACCTCAAGGGATTTACATGAGGCTGAATGGATAGAAAAGGAAATTCTTGCCTGTTGGTGCTCAATTGAGAGATTTTGTTGTTATTTGTGGGGTAAACGCTTATGTTTACAAACAGATCAAAAGCCTCTTGCATCTATTCTGAGTGAAGGTACAAGCAAATACTGTACTCCCAGAAGTTTAAGAGTTTCTACCAAATTGTTCCAGTTTGATGTTGTTCACATTTCAGGAGGAAGAACATCAGAACTTCTTTCCTATTTACCAGGCAAAGGTGATGTGATGTTATCCAATCTTATGGATGAGGATTTTGAGGACTCTTTGGTGGCTGCTATTGGGGTGCCTAGGTTGGGTGTGTATTCATAAGAAGCATGGATAAAGCATTCAATGAGGACCAAGTCTGGTTAAAGAAGGTTGGCCTAAAGAGAAAGCTGTCTCTCATGATTCAGTCATATTGTAAGGTTGGGGGCGAGCTTTCTGTGGAAGATGATGTGTTACTATGGTCTGAGAAATGTATTCCTCCACTCTTATTGAGTGATGGTATCATCACCAAAGCTCATTAGAGGCACTTTGCATCATCACTCACTTAATGTTGCATTTGTGAGTCATTTTGGTGGCCTAAAATGGATGCTGACATTGATGAGGTGGTGGGTAATTGTGTGTGTTTTTGCAGACAAGGGTCTGAAAGTGTCTTATCCTCCTCACACCACTCTTGAATTCCATCAGCCTGAGCTTAAGATGGTGAAAGAGCCAACTTCTGATGCTGTTGTGGAATTCCATAAGGAAATTTTCTTGAAGGAAGGCTTCCCTGAATCTCTTTTTTCTGATAATGGCAGTCAATTAATCTGCAAAGAATTTCAGGGTTTTCTTCAATCATGTGGGGTGAGACTTCTCAAGAGCTCATTATATCACCCACAAATCAATAGTCTTGTTGAAAGAATAAATTATGTGTTGGTGAGTGCACCAGATGAGCTAAAAGTTCTAACCACAATATTGTAAGGTCATTTTGGGCATATTGTGCTGCTTTTACAGGAGAGGTAGAAGGGCTAACACCAGTTTTCATCCAGCATGGATGTGTAAATGGCTGAATAGTGGGTCTGATGTGAACCAGTTGCTGTGCTTAGTAAAGAAGAAAGTTGAACTTGCTCAAGAAAAACAAAAATCCTAGTATGATGGGAAAAGTAGGTTAAGTTTATAAGAGTACATGTGGGGGACCTAGTATGTGTCAAAACTGCTGTTCATGTCCAAAAGGGGGAAGCAAGTTCAATGAACTGGAAAAAGTTGAGGAAATATGTAGTAATGTTGTTAAGGTCCATGAGGGGCACTGGTGGAACTTCTTGAAAGTTGTTAAGATGGGTAATGACAGCGTGCTGGAAGCTCTGCGCTGTGGTGTACCTGTTGACAAAGTCAAACTCCGTCAAGATCTCCAAGTTGACCAAGCTGGTCAACACCAATGGGGTGGTCAACCTGATTCTGATGTTAATTCCAGAGAATCCAGGTTGCCTTGGAGATTGCGACACATTGTCAGAACCAGCAGGTTTCTAACCTGATTGTAGTATTTTGGATGCATAGTAGGTTGTTCATGTTACCTGTTCTTCTGGTAATCTTGTTCATTTTCCTTTTCCCTTCTGCCTGTGTGGTAGAGTATCCATTGTCTGTGTTTTGTCTGGTGTCCATGTTGGTCTTCAGGTGTTTTATGTTTCCTTTTCATCCCCTGGCTTTGTTATGGTGTGCTTGTTGTCTGTGTTTGGTTTAGTGCTCGTCTTACTTCCTCCTTTGCAGCTGCTGTCAGCTCTTTTGTAGAATCTTCTGTTTGTCAGATCACAATAGAATATGTATGATGTAAATAATAGAATGTGTATGATGTTGGGTAGTGACAGAAGAGGTGTTAGCTGCAAGTGGAAGAGTTAAGGTGTGTTCTTCCTCTCCACTGTGCAGGTCCATATTTAAGAATAAACCTACCTGCTTTTACTTACCCTGTTGGAACTATTGACTACAAAATGTTCTCTATTTTTCTATAATGACAATGACCTGACAATATTGTAGATTACTAGTGGTTCTAGGTTTGGCCATTACATATGGGGGAGAGAGTATCATGTTCCCCTTTAAACATAAGATATTGCTTTATGGGCACAGGGCCTACTATAACCGATACATGAAGATCATCTTTGTCTTTTCCGCCACTTCCAACAGAAATAGTTAAAGGAGGCAACAATAGCAGATTGATACTTGCCTTAAATAAAATTACTCATTGGTAAGTAGTTAATAATGGATATCTAAGTAATGGTGCACAATGTTACGTTTCCTCTATGAGGTTTCTTTTCCCTGGGACCCTCACCTGCCATGATTGTATACGCAAAAAAACAGAGCTTGCTATTGACAATGCATTAAGGGGAGCATGTCATCAACCATGGGATAGTCTGTGAATTGCTAATTAGTTTATATATTTCTGTGTTTATTGAGCTGACTTGGTAATATACATATAAAATAATGTATATAATTAAGGGTCATGTGATTAAAATACAGTAGTAATCTCACTCGTATTCATGAGCTACCAGAATATGTGCTGAAAGATATATGTCTAATGTACAGTGACTGAGTCATGGTTCTTTCATTCTAGGTGCTACCGCTACCTATAAAGTATCCTTTCCTGATGATGACCCGTTGTTGATTGGATTCTTTAAGTTGGGTCAAAACATCAACATATTTTTAGGTGGACTGCTTTGAGAAGTGATGACTGGCTTCCAGACACCTGTATTGAAGGGGTCATTTTGAAGACCACTTGTACTTTTAGCCACACTTTTGTAAATATTGTATATGTCACTGGTGCACTTTAATTTGTCACTTTAATCACTTTCACTGAGCCGTCACCTTAAGGGCACCTGGATGTAATGAATGTAATGAACTTTGATTCAGATCCAGTATTGAACTACAAATTGAATAAAATGTATAAACTACATAACAATCTTATTGAGATAAAAAAATTTCAGAATCACTGCTGTGGACGTTAAGGGCTACACTTCACAACTGCTTTAAGGAGGCATTATTTTTTTTGATTCGAAGCCCAGTCTGGTTATCTTAGTAGATCAGGCTTTGTATAAAAGTTATGGATGCTAGTGGTATAATGCCCAAGTGATATACAGTATATGAAAAACCCTCTTAATGCAAAAGGCAAGAAGCACAATTTGCATCAAGAAAATGGCACCATTCCAGTGCAAAATATCCTATGCCCTGAAAGCAAGTCCCCTTCGCTGAAGTTAGACCACTTTACATGCGTTTGATGTAGCACAAAGAATTTGTAAATCTGCCACAATATTTTTCCTAGAGATAGAGGGAGAAAGAAACTTCAAAAAGGGAGAGTTGACAAGTAAAACATGATTTCGCCATGCAAAACAAAAGGGATTGAACCTCTTGTCCAAACCTACTACGAGCTGCATATTCAAACAAGATACTGAGTAGTGGGTAGACTCTCTACCATTTTTTAAATATTGCTTAGTCACGAAATACACCAACCTCTTGGTACAGATCAATATTGAACCCTATCTATAAGAAAGGCTCTTATTAAAGCCCAAACAGCTTCTGTCTAATAGCTCTGCTCGAAGTTGAAGTCAAACATTTTATAAGCCTATAGCAGATTATGACTTCTGGGCCACCAAACAAAATATAACCCTTTAAATCAAATAGGACTGAAACCAATATCCAGCATTATAGATATTTTGGTAGCACTTTTGATAAAGCCATAAAAAGCAATTGCACTACACTTTGTCAACTTCACCAAAACTGTTGACCATGTGAATGAAAACTTACTCTGGATACAATTGGCACATTTCTAACAATTTGTTAAGTACCACATAACTTCCCTCCTCAGATATCTGGGCACAAGTCGAACCCCACTCAAACTATTCACTCTCACCTAACATTTACACTCAGAGAGGGTTGAAGCAAGGTTGCATGTTTTTGCCGCTATTGTGCAATCTCATCATCTCTGACCTGAGTGCGCAATTAGATGCAGTGGTCTCACACTAACCAGGCATCGGTTCTCAGCCAATCACCTCTCTACGATATGCAGATGATGTGGTTCTCCTGAATTTAACAGTAGGAGGTCTTCAAAAAGTATTAAATGTCCTTCAAGCAAATTTCAGTGATCTGAAAAAGTGCACATAGTCATTTTTGGCCACTTTGGAGATTGGTATTTGAGCCATAGTCATATCACTAAAGACTGCATGTACAAATATATAGATGCTTGGCCATGCGAGTGGGAAGACCACTTGCAACACCTCAATTCATTGACACCTAAGGTTTCCTCTTCAATTTTTGTCATTCAAGTACTATTACATAAAGGAGTTAATCCAATGCTGTCTCTGATATTAAAAATAATCAAAGCAAAGCTGATCTCTACAGTGGCATATGGGACAGAAGCCTTCCCAGATAAATTCAGATCCATTCTTAATACCACTTAAACGAAAGTAGACCACCTGCTCTTTAGGCTACAATGCCTAGCAAGCACAGAAAAGGCTGAAGTTTGGCTTCACGGAACAATATCTGGCACAAAATCAGTCCTTTTTAAAATATATATTTTCACTAAGATACTCACAGGAAATCACTTTAAAGTTCGATATCTGGGAAGAAATCCAATCATGCCTGAGTACTAAGAAGAACTCAATATCAACATTCTTCATCACAGGCATGTGGACATCATTAAGTGGTCACCAGGGGTCACAGGTGGGACCCCTTGCAACTACTGGCACAGCTTTTGCTAAGCCTGGCCTCAGAGGCGGCAAAATCAGTGTCAGGAACACAGTTGTAGCTTTTCCTAATGGATGTCGTTTGGGGCACCACTCTCTTTGTTTTATGTCAATTTTTCATTACACGAATAAAGGATCATATTACTTTTTTCATTATTAATAGAATATGCCACGAAGTACAATTAGCTGGAAAATTAACTTCTCTGGCAGCTGAGGTAAGTAAAAAAGGGCTTTAAAATGAATAATGTGAGCGTACTTCTGGGTGAGTTTGTTTACATGAGAGAGTGTGTGTAAGGGTGAATATGTGCATTTGTGTGTGTGTGTGTGAGGGTAAAAGTGAAGATTAAAGGGTTTAATGTCACGTTTGCTACCCCTTGCATTTTGGTGAATTGATGTCCATATGCAGTTCTGTTTATTTTATGTGCTGAATTTCTGTTGGAGCAGGAGCTGCAGTATAGAGCCTTTAAAGCATCGTTAAATAAACTAGTAAAAAGGAGTTAATTAATTATGGACCAAACACAATTTCACCAAAGGAAACCATGCTTGGCTTACAATAAACTCCTACAAAACCCTCATCATGCAGGGGTATGTAATGGAAACCTATAAATAAAATTAGGATTATGCAACTATGGGTCGGCCTGTTTCCCTCCTATAACCTATTACTAACATAAGTATTTGTAAAGCGCACGTTCACCCGTAGGCATCTTGGCGATGAATAACAGATGTTTATTGTTACCCAACGTACTCATTTTATCGACCTCAGAATTTTGGATGAAAGGCTGAGTGAACCTGCCAGGATTTGAACCTGTGACCATGAGGTCAAACACAGGCCTATACAATGGACGTATTAGTCCACTAAGCCACCAGACCGTTCTGCTACTGAAACTTGCAGACTTTGCACACAATATAAAGGAAAGCTGACTCGTGCTCTGCACTTGCCCAACACTTATGAATGGACACAGACTTTGACTCTGCAGTGATTTATTAATCAATATGGCTTTCTCACATGTCAACAGGCAATAATTGTTTGCATGCGGGGTGAATTTACGCATGCTGTGTCTAAGTTCATGGGCAAGCTGTTATAGAGAAGAGGCAAACATTGAAAGCTTGCCTCACACAAGAGAAGCTAAATTATAATTCACACATGTGCAGCAACAGCAGAGGGCATTTCATATTTTTTCAGCTTTTCCAGACATCAATTTTGGATGAACTCGAACTGGTCACAGTGCTTAGCAACTCACCTCATTCAATAGCCAAAGAATTACATGTTGCCTTATAGTTAAGTAACATCCAGGGACTGGCTGCTAGCACCTGCTGCCAGGGGAAACTTTTGAAAAGTTTTATGAGTTTTGGGGGAATTTTATTTGGAGAAGTTAATGCCAATGAAATTTACTGCTATCCAGTCTGATTGTTAAAAAGTTGCATTTTTCAACCGTGTTTAATATGCCATATTTGTAACCAATTAACTTATTTTCTAAAATAGCATGTGATTGTTGCACTATGCACAGTGCACTTTACTCCTGATAACAAATTAAGGGCCTGATTTATAAAAAGTTAGCACCGCCTTCACATCATTTTTTACCCAAAAGCCACCCAAACTTACAAAATCTAATTATATTTTGTACGTTTGTGCCGCTTTTGCATAAAAAAACGGCTCAAAGGCGGCACTAACTTTTCATAAATCAGGCCCTACATCTATTACCATCTGATCGCCTTATATAGTTTAATCACTAACTTTGTGTTTCGCTCCTTTGATCTCATAAAGGACTTTTATAACCTACTTGCCCTGCACCGACCAACAGAAAGCACTAACATTGTACTCTGGATCCAAGGGGAGTTATGGACTCTTGTCTTTTATCATCTTTACCAATCAACACATGCAACTTTATGAGGGCCCGTAGTGGAAGCATGGAAAAGGGAATGTGATAAGAGAGAAAACAGGGACACCATATACCTCCACACCAACTCATCAGCTCTGTTGGGCACTGATGTCTTTAGGCCGCAGTAGGTATCTAAAAATAATGGAAGATATCTTAATAACCTGCCAACAGAGTACTGCATCTGACTGTAATAGGATAGCTGTAGCTCTGTATAATAACTGCGTTCTGATATGAAACTTGTTTTTCTTAAAACTAAAACAACCTAGAGATGAATATCCTAGAGATGTGTTCATCAACACTTCTCCTTATTAGTAAGACACCTACCTCAAGTTTCTTAACTATGCACTCTCTTCACAAATCAACGTGGCTTCTACTTGACTCTTTTTGCCACTGGCTGGAAAAGAAACTAACATTCAATAAAATTATGTGATTCCTGCTTCACTGATTTATATATTCTTAACTTAAGAACTCTTTTTATGTTACGCATAATGATACATACATATCTCATGTAACATTCTTCCTGTTCTGTAACAGGTTACAAACCAAGTTAGATGCAACAATCCTTACAATCTTTACATTTTAGAATTACATGTTAAATGTAGTTCAAAGCTTGTTTACCAGCACAGCTTGCTTCTCTGAATACTTCCCTATATTTCCAAATGTCCTTTAAAGAAACCATTGCTGTTTCTAAAGCAAAATTCAGAATCTGCATGGTAAGGTCCTGGCTGGGTCATCTCAGCATGGGAAAGCATGCCAACCTTATCAAATACCTAGTGCCCGATCAGATATTGTCTCCTGATGTGAGGCAATGAACATGAGGTTCACCTGTGGATTTTTCCTATATCTCAAGTGTAGGACAGCTGACTCACATGTCCTCTTGTAGAACCTGTCAGCTCATTGCATGATGTTGCTTTTTCTTCACACCCATCTGAAGCAATCTTTGGATGTTCTGCTTATGTACTGCCCATTGCTTTTCATATATTTCATATATTCATTACTTTGACTAAAACACATGTTACATTTTGTCACTGTTTCCACGTGTGTGCTGTAAAAACATTTGCATTATTACAATTGATATTTCAGCAATATTTCATACATGCATTCACATGACTTAAAATGCCTTATAGACTTAAGTGAAGGTGCAACCAGATTTTAATATGTTAAATGGTGTGTTTGACATCATTGGATGAGAAACCTGCCGTTTTGAAAATAATGAGAATAGTGCATTTAAGCTATATACAGACTAGTAGAAGGCAGAGAGGGAATCCTCATCTTGCTGATGGACCTTGAGATCGAGAAAGCAGAAGCTGTCAGCACTTCTGGAGAAGGCTAGAGTCAGGGGTCTTGAAGTCAACCTGGCCGTATTGCCTCTCTGGGACACCATAGCTACAGCTCAGAGACAGACGATTACCTCCTTCACATAGAACAACACTTCTGTTGTTCCATTAAGGTATAGAGGTGAGAGGCCACCTTAGAATCTCACACTGGTCTTTTTGGTGCTAAGACAGCTTAGCTGGAGGCAAGAAGGGAGGAGTTGGAAGATACAAAGACTCCATCTTTTAATGCAAGAAAAATATGAATATTGAACAACTTTTAAAACATTACAATTCTTTTTAATATACTATTTATTAATTGTTCTCATTGCTGCTTTTTTGCTCAACTTTATAGTCACAACTATACTCATTTTATGCACAAAGATAGGATGTTGAGTTTAATTAAATTATAAAACATATTATTATGCATTCATGAGTTCATCTATCAATTTTGAAAAGAGATTTGGAACCTACTAACAACAAATCATCCTATAAAGTCTTACAGGACTGATTGTTACCCAGAATGCACCATCCTCATGTAATTCTTAGGTGATTCATGGGCTACCGCCCACCAGATTTCCTGGCTTTTGCATCAAGCCTATACTTACTGTATAGATGATTTAGAAAAACTGAATTCCAGGCCATATTTTTTAATTGAATTATAAAACACTCATCATGGCCCAATTTTGTTACTGTGTAGTCCTAATATGGTCCCTAGATCACCTTTCTCTTATATCCAAGGGAAAAAGATTTTATGATAGGAAAGGGTAAGCCGGTCATACTCAAAGAAAAATTTACAGTGTTTGGGGTCTATGGCACTTATTATGACATTGGCGGTCACCAGGCTGGCGGTGAAGACTGCCAAATTATGACCATGGTGGTGATCCCTCTTATAGACAGCCAATGTACCACCCGAACCACCAGTCCAGTCCATCCACTGACCACGGCAGTAGCCAACTTCAGGTTGGCGGAAGACAATGACTCGCCCACCATATTATGACATAGCAGACCACCAGGATTTCCGGAGTGGGACCACTGCCACCAAAAGCCTGGCGGAAACATACCATATAAAAGGGGATACTCACCTCCAGTGACACAGGGGAGTCTGCTGCTGCCATGGAACCCAAACTGGTAGTCTTGCCGATGCTGTACCACTCAATGGCAGTCCAGAAGCAGCAACGCCGATGAAGACGATGACAGGGAGTACAGCCACCTAGCACACAAGGGAGGGAGGGGAGAGTGACACACACACACACGCACAACACACACCATACACACATACAACACACCGAGAACTATCTGCAGAGCAATTCAGCAACAACATAAGCCAGGAGCAAAGAAAGCTAGGGCACATACCTTTGGTCTAACCACTGTAATAGGTTGGGTATAGCGACCTCAAAAAAATGAAATATAATTATTTACAGAAAGGGCCATGGGCCCGTCCAATTGAATTAAAATGCCACAGAGCATAGTCCAAGGCCCAACTTGACTCCTGCCAGCGCAAGTCACTCCACATGCAGGAGCATCATGTAGATGGTAGACAGGCACCTCCGGGGGCAAGGCGGGGTGAGGGCTGGTGGTTTCTTGGGAGGGGGTCTATGGACTTGGGTTTGGGAGGGGATGGACCTTGCCCCGGGGTTGGAGGTAGTTGCTTGAGGTGGGGAGCTGGAGTTCCACTCTTGTGCCCCTTAGTGACAGGTGAAACTTCAGGGGGAGGAACAGGAGTGGCCTGGGAGCTGGAGGTAGTGTCCTGGGGGAGAGGGATCTTCCTCTTATGGGCAGGAAAGGTGGAGAGAGGGGGAAGAGCTGAAGGTAGGAAAGGAAAAGTTTCATAGGTCCAATGGGGTGGGTGGTGGGAGGTGGTTTGGGAGAGGAGGTGGAGGGAGCGGTTCTAGGAGGAGTAGGTGTGCTGGACTTGGGTGCAGGTGCATGGACAGTGTGCAGGTGTGAGGTGAATGGCTGTTGAGTGTCTGAGTGGGAGCATTTATGTGTATTGAGAGGGGGGCAGACAGGATGGGAGAGGACAAATAGGACGTGTGTTTGTTGTTGTGGTATCTGCCAGTGAAGTGGGTGTGCTCCATGATGTTGTGATGGTGATGGTGGTGACTGCGCATGTGGTGAGTGGTCTGCATGTCTGCTGTTGTGGTGACTGTGGGAAAGGCTGTACAGGTGGTAGGATCTGGGACTGATGATGCAGTGCATGCAGGTGTGTGTGATGATGTTGATGTGACTGTGAGAAAGGTGGGTGACATAGTGGAGGCAGTGGCTGTTGTTGCATGTGCTTCTGTGTGTTGTGTGTGTGTGCTTGTGGAGTGAAGTGTGGTGCCCGTGCTTGTCTGTGCGAGTCCTTGTCTGTTGTTTTGGGAGCATGCTTGTCTGACTGTGTGCGTGGAATGGGTTGGGGGAGAGGGCTTTGGGACTAGGAACAGGTAGTAAGAGGGGGGATGGAAGTACCTGAGATACTGGCTGCCATCAAAGAGGAGACCAGAGCCTGAAACTATCTCTGCAGGGCAGCCAAGCCACCGTGAATACCCTCCAGGTAGGCACTGCATTGCAGCATCTGGGATGCCAGCCCCTGGATGGCATGCACTATGGTTGACTGCCCTACAGAGATGGATCTCTGGAGGTCAATAGCCTCCTCAGTAAAGGCAGCAGGGCTGACTGGGGCAAGGCCTGAGGTGCCTGGGATGAAGGAGACGTCCAGCCTCCTGGGTGAGCGGGCAGGGGCAACTGGGTGGGGTGCTACTGGGAGGGCAGTGCTGGTACGGGGTGGCAGAAGATGTTGTAGCTGGGGTGGTCCCAGAGGGGTCCGCCACCACCAGGGAGCTTCCATCAGAAGAGGAATCTGAGTCAGATGTCATTGCTCCAGTCTCCCCATGGTGCTCCCCTCACCTTCCAACCTACTGCTCTCTGCCTCCTGGGTCCCGTGGGCTGCAGCTCCCCCACTCGCTAGTGCTCCTGCTTCTTCACCAGATGATGCTAATGCACACAAGGACAGGATGAGAAAAGGAGAAAGGGTGGGGGAGAAGGAAAGGGAGCACAGGGTCAATCACAGCAACAACAGCACATATGGCATACACATCACAATCGCTCACTGGGACTAACACTATGCAGTATGGACCTCAATGACAAACCATTACCTGGGTACAACAGCAGTAAAGAACCCAAACACTACCATCTGCACACCTGCTGAGACTCACTAAGCCATGTCTGCCATGGTATGCTAGCTACTTACTGCATACCAAATATGCATACTACCCTGCATTGCTAAGCAGGACCCTACAAGAATAGCTTCACCAGCATATTGGGGCATCCACTGACTAGAACCTTGCACCCAAACCCCATGGCAGGTAACAAAAATAAATACCACACAGTGTGTACTCACCGCCTTGTGGCTGCTGTGCTGTCCTCAAGCGCCCATCCAACTCAGGATTGGCCAGTGCCAGTATGCGGGCCATTAGGGGGGTCAGGGTCTGACGGGCATCCCTCCCTTGTTGGGAGGCCATCCCCAGCTGGGCCTCTCCGGTCTTCTGGCCCCAGCATCTGAGGTCCTCCCTCCGTTTCCAGCAGGGTCTGCACATACTTGGCGGTTGCACACCACAACCCTTTCTTCTGATGGGCGCTGACCTGCATAGGGAACACAGACAGAAGAAAACCATGAACTCAACACTCCATTCTGTAACAGAAATGGCTTACATACTGCAGAGATCCCACATTAAGCACACACATGACCTCTACCTCTGCATACACTTTGTGTGCAGCCAAACCCCCCAAATGACAAGCTGCCAGCACCCACATACGTGTTCATGCACCCATGTTGCATCCAACATACCCATGATGTACTCACCTGTTGGTCTGGAGGCCCATACAGCTGCCCATCTCTTCCGATGTGAAGGCTGGGGCCCTTTCCCCCTGTTGCATGGGACGTCGAGGGTTCCAGACACAGGACACAGCAGCACACGCAGTGAAGGTGTTGAACCGTAGAGAGTCAGGAATCAAGTGAAGTGGTACAGAGAAAGTGGCGGTCACGTCTGCAGCAGTGAACACTGTCACCGCCGGCGTTGATCATCATTGGTTCCTGTGCTCCATAGAGCTCCATGTTAGCCAATGAGGAGTTGCACAGCCGTGCAGACCACCTTCCGCCATGACGCCAAACGCCAGCAGAGTGAGATCACTTCCACCTGTTCCTGCATACAGGACAGGCGGTTGTCATTTCCTAATGCTGGTACTTATGTTGGACAATTTAATGTGCATCATAGGTATCGATTGCACAGACCAAGACAATAGCAGTCTGCTATGTATATACATGCTCTGTGTAGTATGATATTGTGTGTCCATACTTCCTGTAGTCACACACATCTCATGTTTGGTTTGCTTAGATACCTACCACTGCGGCGGAGGAGGCAAGCACCTGTGTACAGACCCCCAGTGGAATTGGCTACACTGAAGTACCGGCACATCATACTCACCTATCATCTGGACAGAACCACAATTACTGAGCTGTGTCAACAATTGGAGCCAGATCTAATTCCTGCTATCCGTAGCACTACAGCAATACCCCCTACAGTACAGGTACTGTCAGTGCTCCACTTCCTGACAAGTGGTTCATTCCAGGTGAGAGTGGGCTTGGCTGCAGGAATGTCACAGCCAATGTTTTCGATTGTGCTTGAAAGGGTTTTGGCTGCCTTGCTCAAACACATGAGCAGCTACATCTCATTCTCCCATAGTGAAGATTTGCCCACTGTGAAGTCTGGATTCTAATCCATGGGACACATACCACATGTGATTGAGGCCATTGACGGGACCCATATTGCCTTGGTCCCTCCCAGGGCAAATGAGCAGGACTACAGGAAAAGGAAGAGTTGACATACTCTAAATGTCCAGAGGGTGTGCCTTGGTGATCAATACATCTCCAACGTCACTGCCAAGTTTCCTGGATCTGTGCATGATACCTATGTATTGAGGAATAGCAGCGTCCCACAAGTGATGGCACGACTACAGAAGCACAGAGGGAGGCTCATAGGTGAGCCTGAGTCTTCACACAATGTATGTCAGCGTATGCCAACTAGAGTTGTACTCCATGTCATTGTACATGAGTGATGTGCGTCCCTCGCTACTTCCTGGTGACTCCGGCTACCCAAACCTGTCCTGGCTGTTGACCCCAGTGAGGAATCCGAGGACAAGGGCAGAAAATCAGTACAAGGAAGCACATGGCCGTACCAAGAGGCTTGTTGAACGCACATTTGGTCTTATGAAAGCCAGGTTAGGGTGCTGCCAATTCACAGGTGGATCCCAATTCTACACCCCTAAGAAGGTCTACCAGATAGTAGTGGCTCACTGCATGCTGCACAATTTGGCCCTCAGACGCCATGTGCCCTACCTGCAGGAGGAGAAGGGAGACAATGCACAGGTGGCAGCAGAGGACTCTGAAGGCAGTGATGTGGATGAGGACAACAGGACACATATACAGCAGTACTTCCAGTGACACTCAGGTAAGACTTATATCCTCATTTCAGATAAGTGCCGTGTGCCTGCTGTGTTGTGCCAAGCAATACCCTTACTTTCCAATTAACTGCCACTTATGCTTTCCCTTTTTGCAGATGTTGGTGTGGTCAGAACTGTGTACTGATGTGATGACAATTTACTGCTTAAACACATTTGATGGATGGATTCACACATTACAGGACATTTGCACAGGATAGTGCTGTTCAATACACTGCATATTGTTCTATGGTAAAGCACAGATACTCAAGCTGTGACCAATGGTGTTTAGTGAAGTGATATAAAGGAAGGGATGGTGCAATAGAGTGGGGTGATGGTGGACAAAAACTTCAGAGTAGTGGCCCAGTAGGTATGTAGCACAGGTCCAGTGTCCATGGGGCCATAGGGAAAGGAACAATGGCAGTCGAAAGTGAAAAAGGTGACTCAGTGGCATACAAGGGGGACATTCTGGAGGGGCTCATTTCCTGGTGGTGGTCTTGGTCTTGGCAACAGTCTCTGGTGTCTGTCTGGGTCACAGGGAATGTTTGTGGGGTGGTTCACCTTCTACAGGGGGTGGGGTGCTGGTGGCCTGTGGGTGGTGTTGCAGGTCCTCCTGTCCACTAGCTGCAGCAGATGTTGATGGCTGCTGGGTGGGGTGGCTAGTGGAAGTGGGCCTCTGGTGTGCTCTGTTCTTCCGCATGGTGTTGGCCATGTCACCCAGCACCCCTACAATGGAGGCCATGTTGGCATTTAGGCCCTGCAACAGCTGCATTACCTCCTGGTGGTGTACCCCATGCGGCCGCCGGTTCTCCTGCATGATGGTGATCACCTGGTCCGTCCTATTCGGGGATTGTTGGCATGCCCCCAGGACACGTGTGAGTGCCTCTTGGGCAGTAGGTTCTCTGGGCCTGGCCTCCCCCAGCACACAGCTGACCTCCCACTGTCCCTGCCCCCCTGTGCCGGTGTCCCCTGAACAGTGTGCCCACTCCCACTTACACCAAGACCTTCACCATCTTGCCTGTGTGGTGGTACTCAGGTCCCTGTACAGGAGGGCCCACTTTTGATCGATGTGTCATGAGGACAGAGGTTTGGGGACATTGACAGGCTGCTGTGTTGTTGGAGTCAGAGAAGGGGCCCTGTGGTGGACTGGGTGTGGGATGTGGGAGTCGACTGACCAGTTGTCCCAAATGGGCCAAGAAGTTCATCCAGCTCGGGGCATCCAGAGTTGCTCTCATCACTGAGGGCATCTTCTGGTGGAGGACTTGGTTGCCTGGCACCTGCTCACTGCTGACATTGGCTGGTGCACCTGTGTAGATGTGAGTCATTTGTTAGAGTCATTATCAGTCACAAGTTCTGCATTTCTGGCTTTCCCTATGGGTTTGGTGTTGTCCTTCCACCTTTGAGTAGTGTATGGTGATGGATTGTGGGATCGATAGTGCTACATGCTGCCCATGCACTGCACAACTGGGATGGGTGTGCTTGCAGAGGGTAGGGTATGCAGGGGTACACACTTGAGGGTGGGTATTGGAGTGGTGCACTATATGGGATGGAGTGGGGTGTAAGGAGTCAGAGTGAGGGGGTGACATGCCATGCAGGTATCGGTGGAGGTAGGGTAGTAATGGTGACTTACCAATGCCCAGCCCTCCAGTTATTCCACTTAGGCCCTCAGGTTGCAGGATTGCCAAGACTTGCTCCTCCCATGCTGTAAACTGTGAGGAAGGAGGTGCGGGTCCACCTCCAGTCCTCATAATGGCGACCTCGTGCCTTGATGCAATGGAACACACCTTCCGCCGTAGGTCATTCCACCTCTTTCGAATGTTGTCCCTTGTGTGTGGAAATTGTCCCATCGAGTTTACCCTGTGCACAATCCTCCGCCATAGATCCATCTTCCTGGCAATGGAGATCTGCTGGACCTGTGCACCAAACAGCTGTGTCTCTACCCTGAAGATTTCTTCCACCATCACCCGCAACTCCTCATCAGTGAAATGTTTTTTTTTGTGGGGACATGCCTATTGTGTAGTGTGTATGTTGTGCAGAGGGTGTTAGGTGTTGAGGTAAGGTGTGTTGTGTGGATGTGGTGTGTGTGTGCAGTTCACTAAAGGTTTGGCCTGGCAAGGTGTAGCAGTCTTTTCGTGTTGGCAACGGATTGTGGGTTATATGGCGGTGTGATTTATAGTGCTGTTGGTGGATGCGTACGGTGTGTGTATATGTGTCAGGTGTGGGTATTTTAATTTGGCCATTCTTGGCTTCTGGTGGTGTTGGGTGCCCAATTCTGCCATAGCAGTGTGCACCGCCAACGTTTGACCTCTGTTGAATGTCCGCTGTGGTGATTTGTGGTCCATAAATTGGAGGGTGGTGTATTGCTGGCGTAGCGGGGAGGTGGTGGGTCTGACAGTTTTTTGCCTTCGTTGGGTCTGGCGGGATTGGGGTTGGGGCTGCTTTCTATCAGTTTTGTGTTTGTGTGTCATTTTCTGGTGGGTTGATCACCACCTCTGTGGCGGTCTATTACCACAGCAGTCTTCGGAAAAGACCGCCAATGTCATAATGAGGGCCTATGTGTCTTCATGTTTTGAACTGAGGGGGTTTGTTGATCATTACATATTCACTTTATAGTGTAATATGGTTATTAGAAAATGCTACTAGTCACCAGCATGGCATGTTTTGGAGTAATGCACAATTTCTGTAGTTACATACTAGAAATGATGACATATTGAATACCTTACCTATTCTGTTCTCTTTTGAAATAGGTCATTTGACCTCAGAAGATTATCCTAATATGTATGGATTTTTGGTTTTGTATACTTTTCCATACATTACTTATTCTTCACAGTTTTCCTATCACTCAACTCGGAAAACAACTATAGGCCCAGCAGGCAGAAAAGAGAAGAACTTTTGGTCATGACAAAAGCTTCAGGTGATTTTGGTCTCGAAACATGTCAGCCTAATATCTTTCCATAATGTTCATCCTCCCACTTACCTAAGCTTTCCCTACCACATTTCAAAGGCAGTTATTTTGATGTTGCTGAAGCATTGCTCACCGCTGTGAATCAGGCTGCACTTACTTATACTTTTTTTGTGACACAATTTACATTATTTTGCATTAAGTTGTCAGATCAGTCACAAAGACAAAGCATACATTATTTTCAGAAAATCACATTGTAGAACAATAAATGCATTTGTGGGCAATTCTAACCCTGTGGCATTCGTGTTAGCAAACTCTAACTCTCCAAAATTCAGAAATACCTTCATTTAACAATCACAAGCATCCATGTAATGACATAGCAACATATTGTAGGGTGAGAGGGTGATATATCTGGTTGTGAGAGGCCAGCGGAGATAGCAACTTCGTGTTGTGCGTGCAGTCCCTTGTGGAATTAGTGGCAACCTATCATTCTCTGGGGGGGGTTCTTTCTTCTCTCATGCCCTTGCCAATTTCAACTTTACACTACCTCTTTTGGTTGCCTGACTAATATACTCTCATAGTTGATCCACTTGATGAATTCTTTCTTCCACTGATGAAAGGTTGGGTCAGTAAGTGATTTCCACTTCACAGTTATTTCACTTTTATTGGACAGTATCAAGGCTTAATATATATATCTAGTTGTCATTTTATGTCTTGCAGGATGGGGGGACGTTCCATGAAGGCATATTTCAGGAGCAATCTAAATTTGTTTTTATCAGTGTCTTCATAATATATCTAACAACCTCAGCCCAGGACTGGGCGAGTTCATCGGAAGCCCAAACCATATGCAACATTTAGGGTTCCAGCTCACTACATCTAAGCTATGCTGTTTGTACGTTTGAGATACATTTATTTACCTTTTCTACAGGGGGAGATAAGCTCTGTGTATGTAGTGTAGTGGTCAGCTTAAAACACACTTTTCTTGAGACTCTAGGTCATTTTCTAGGTTTTTCGTCAAGTCTGGTGCTTCTACTTGTTGCCTGATAGCCTCTCTCCATTTATCCCTGAGTGTGTTCAAGAACATTGCTATATCTTTTCTCATTGCCCTTTACATTACTATTATAGCTTTGCATTTATCCAAGGTAGTGTAGATAACTTAACCCCAGAATAATGTCAGGCTAGCTAGAGTATTGATTTCTTTCTCTGCCTAATCACTGTCACAACTGAACCACATAAAAAGAATTGGCTTGAAGGGAGATCAAATTCTGTCATGAGACCTTTGAATGTTAACAGATTACCATCTCTATTTAAATCACTAAGAGCCAGATGTATCAAAGGGTTTTACCCATTCTGTGTCTATGGGAAAATGCGTTGGTACATATGGCCCTAAAGCACTCAATCCCTTTTTGTGCTCAAATTTGTAATCCCTTCCATTCTCCATTGTGAGGCAACATGTTTAGACTTTTTAACGGGGTCTCTTGTGAATATGGAACCAATGTTTTCATCTTTTGCAAGTTCCTAAGCCAGCACTAGCTAACTACTTTCAGCATTCTATGTTAGGACTGGAGACTTCAGATATGCTTCTTCTTTTTTGCTGTTCATTGTACACCAAACCACAGCAGCCAATGAAGTTAAATATTTGTAGCAAGCTACATTTCCCAAAATGTCCAAAATGACCAATGCACCAATCACAGCACCCAACCACATATATAAGCTGGCTGGTGCCATATTTATTTCTCTTTGTTTGTTGCTACACACAGATAAGTGTTCTCTCTTTTCTTTTCTTTTCTTTTCTATTCTATTATATATATATTTATATGGCAAATATATATTCTGCCTCACTTATTGTCATATTATTAGCACCCAAAGGGGGTGCCGGGAGGCAGGGAGATGAAGCGCATTAGTCCTCTTTTTAATTTACCATCCATCACGTGTGTCTTATGTGCAGCGGCTGGATACCCAGACTGTATAGGCCTGCGAGCATACATGCTGAGTCTCAGCAGGTTCAAGCCAGCTCTCGTTTGCAAATATTCACAGAGGTTGAGCTTTTGAGCGTCTCCCTTATGCCCATTGCCTGGGCAAGTATACCTGCAAATGTCCATAATTTTGCATCCCTTCCAAAGCCTGCAACCTGGGTTTGCCCCCCCCCCAGCAACATACAGCTCTTATTGAGACCTGTCCCCTCGGGATCTGCCTTTGACAATTAACCTGGCAGACTGAAATATCCCTACCAATCTGCCTCAAGATCAGGATGAAGAGGGCCTCCTCCTGGCAGGAGATTTTGTTCATGCACTGGTTGCATCTATTACCCAGTCAGTGAATAGGGCACTAGGAGTCGCCCTCCAGCCCACAGCCTACCAACTAAAATGATATGCTTTATCTGTTCCTCCTTTTTGGCCCAGAACCCCCTGGCACAACATCCCTGACATGCCAGCGGTCTCTCACAGTCATCTGATCGGGCCCAGGCTGCATAAAAGGCTCACATGTCTCGCTCTCTGTCTGCAGAACATGCCTGTTCTGCTGCACAACTGTGCACTATTGATTACTCCACTTCTTTTCAGCCCCCCGCAACAACACAGACTGCCCCCTCTTAATGAGACAACGACTCCTATCAATGTTCAAAATACCACTGCAATAGCCAAAGTAACCAGTACGCCCCTTCCCCACTTTTACTTTGTCTGACTGAAGCGCTACCTTAGATTTTGACCCAGACAACATTGTCCTCACCTGTTCTTTGGACTGGACCCCCTTCCTACAGTCTCTGACTATGTTCATGACTGACTCCGTAAAAGTTTTGACAGATAAGTCTGTAATTGGCTCTGCTCTGAATGTCCCCGTCCCGATTTTCGAAAAGAGTAGCGGACACCCCAGAACACGACCCTAACTTGGCCACCTTAATTAAACGTTCCTCGATAGAGCCCAAAAAAGGGATTGACAGGTCCTGGAAGGCCTGACAAGACAAAGCACTTGACCTTTCCGGACCACAGTGTAAAATACCCAACGTGGCCATTTCAGCTAAAGAGACTGACACTCCTATTGATCCTGATACCCTGGCAGGCTGGGCTCAACGTGCACTATGCCTCTTGGGCAATGCCTATTGCTCACTATCAGTAGAATGCAGATGTTCAATACTAATGCACATGCATAGATCCTAAGCTCACAGAGCTTGCAAATCCCGAACACGGTCATCTGGCCAATGGAATGCTTTTTGGTCACACATTTGTCAAAGATCTTGAACAATTCTTGCACACCTTCACGGCTTTGGCAAAGCCAAGAAATTCTGTCTTTCACCAGCGCCTGTTTGCTACGGCTGGCCATTACAGAGGATGACCATCCAGCTGAACTTCCTCCTGCAGCCCCTAATACTCCTCTGCTGCCAGAGGTCGTGTTTATTCCAGACAGGCACGAGAAATCTTCTACCCTGCCAGAGCCCGTGGTGGCCAGCCTCGTTACGTCACAGGATCCTTCCTTTCTCAGAACACTTACAACTTTGGAGCAAATACCCAAGGTAAGCCTGAGTCAACCTTCCTCTTTTGAATTGGGGGTAGGTCCCAGTTCTTTCTGACCAACTGGTCTTCTCTGACATCTGACAAATGGGTACTAGAGATAGTGTTGGGATTCAAAATTAAATTCTTTGTGATTCCTCGTCAATCTCTTCTCCCCCCTCCTATTCATTTTTGCCAACTAGATCAGTCCTTTCCTCAACAAGAAATAGACCAAATTCTAACGAAAGGATCAACCTGTCCTTGTTATCTAAATCCCTCAGGTTTCTGCAGTAATATTTTTGTGGTGACCAAGAAGGGAGGTGGATCCCGCTTGGATTCATCTCCTTAGAGATATTCTTCGAGAGGGCGACTGGATGGCTCTCCTCAGCTTGAAAGAAGCATATCTCTCTATTCCGATTATTCAACTAGACTGAAAGTTTCTTCAGTTCAGGTGGAATGACCCAAGGTCCCACTTCAAGGCTCTTCCCTTCGGGCTCTCTTCCACCTGCGGTGTTTTCCCAAAGTCATGCACCCGGTGGTAGAGAGTCTACAATTCAGACGGGTTCGTCTGATCATATATATAGATGACATTCTCCTCATGGCCCAAGACATACAGACACTTCTTCATCCCCTGGGTTGAACTATCCAGCTCCTACAAGACCTCAGTTTCCTCATCAATGCTAAAAAGTATGCTCTTTCCCCCTCTCGTCGTATGGAATTTCTCAGATTCCAGATCGACTTCTCTACTTCCCTTCTGTCCCTTCCCTCCCAAAAATTGTGAGCAGTCCAGAAGGAGATTCGATCCACAAGGAAAAAATATCTTTGACAGAGAGAGAGCCTAGCCAGGATAGTAGGACTGTTGCCCTCCTCTATCCAAGCGATATTCCTGGCTCCCCTTCGCTACAGGGCCCTTCAACGCCTAAAAGTACATCTACAAAGAGGCATGGCGTACTCAGAATTAACCACTCTCACTCCAGAGACCAGAAACGTACTCTAGTGGTGGCTAGATCACATGACATCCTGGAACAGCAGAGCCATATTCAGATCTCTACTTGACAATGTGTTACAGTCAGACACCAGTTGATATGCATGGGGCACTAGGTTGGGCGACATCTCCACCAGAGGGCGGTGGTCAGAGAGGAGGCCCATTTTCAATTAAACTGCTTAGCGGTCTTAGCTGGGTCTTTTGCAATAAAGGCTCTAGCCCCTTGCTTCATTTGTTGCAACATGCTGAGAATAGACATTTCCTAGTGGAAATAGAAAGACTTTCTAGCATTATTGTCTCCAACATCACATATCGGTAACAGTGGAATATGTGCCAGATCAATGCAATGTAGTGGCAGATTGGAACTCAAGGTATCTCAGGGATTCTAGAGAGTGGAACCTCCATCATGCAGTCTTCCAAACCCTTCAGGATTGGCTGGGTCAATGTCACACTGACCTCTTTGCAACCGGCCTGTCCCACCGGTTCTTCCCTTGGAGACTGGATCTGATGGCAATAGCCACGGGTGCTTTTCTCCAGCATTGGAGGGGACCTCTTCATTACGTCTTCCCTCCTTTTCTGAAGATCCAGAGGGTGTCAGCCCAAACTCTGATCATTCTCTTCTGGAGAGCTCAGCGCTGGTTCCCTGTACTGTTGGAGATGTCTCAGAACTTTCCAGTCTGAATACCCACATTTCTGCCTCTCCTTTTCTGATGATCCCGAGGGTCTCAGCCCAAACTCTCTGTCAACGGGCGGAACTGATCACTCCCTTGTGGAGAGCTCAGCCCTGGTTTTCTGGAGATGTCTCAGGACTTTCTGGCCCAAATTCCCTCATTTTTGGATCTTATGACAGATCCAGCACGCATGTCCCATCCTCTTCTTCAGGGCAACTTTCAACTCATGGCTTGGTGCATTTCAAGACATGCTAGTGTGTGCCCAGTGTTTTGAAACAGTCTTTTGCCTTCATATCAGCATACTGGTCCAACTCTACCCAAAAAGGTATGTCTCAGCTTGGTGAAAATGGTTGGGCTAGGTGCGATACACGGGGTTTAGATCCCTTGGGGGGCCCATTACATCTGTCATTAATATCCTGGCAGAAATGGCATCCAGTACATAGGCTATTTTTCTGTCAATAACTATTGATCTGCAATAACTGTGGGTCATTTCCTTATTGAGGGAAAACCGATTGGTGAACACCCCTTGGTAAGTAGTGTTATGAGAGGCATTTGCCTATGTAACCCTCCCCTTTTGTAGGCATTCAAGCATTACAGTGGTACAAAAACAATTGAGGCAAAAGACATGTTTCACCTTGTGTTCAGATTTGTGGAAGGATTGAGACCTGAAATTAGTCAGATGATTAAGAATCATTTAATTTGCTAGCAAGCAAAACCAACTGATGAGGTGTTGCAGTATGCAAAATACTGTAGTGATGAGATTAAGTTGAAGCAGAAAAAGTGGAAGGAGAAAGCTATGGTGATGCAGATTAAAGCAGCTCAAATAGGAGTGCAAGGAAAGTTTTTGCAGCAATTGCCACAGCAGCAGCAGGGGAACATGAAGTTTCAGCCGTAGATGAGAGGTAGATGTCGTGGAGGCAACATGAATCATGGTCCGGACTTGAATACTGTGGTGGTTCAGAATGATGTACAGGGAATGAAGAAGCTATTGCCATGTCACATTTGCGGAGCCGTTGGACATTGGAAACGGGAGTGTCCGATGATGGTGCAGGAAGGTGTTGTTCAGCAGAGTAATAACATCAATTCATTCCAGAAGGTGAGTGGACCAAGAGTGAGAGGTCCCTATCCAAATTGTCAGATTAATGTGAATCAAATGCAACATTTTCAGCCCATGCAGCAGGTACAAATACACATGAATGTCACAGTTGCAACCAATACAACAGCAGGTTCTCATGGTACCCAGATAGCAAATTCAAATACCTCAAGCCCCGATGGAGCAGCAACAGATGCTTTCTCAACAAGTCACAGGTCAAAGGCAAAACAGAAATAGTAACACAGTGCACCAATTCCCATTACATAGTGAGAATGGAATAAATGATGAATGGACGAGTGACAGTTCAAATGAGGAGCCATGTGTGCTTGCGACTTCCTTAGAAGTAGATCAGAGAGAACCCTATGTGAAGGGAAAGGTTATGGGTCACAAAGTTTCATTCTTGGTTGACACAGGAGCTACACGCTCTACAGTGAGAAGTGCAGAGGTTCCCAATTTGCCCCTTTCAGGTAGAACAGTTCAGGCCCTCCACCACTGCAAGACTACCGCTGGCAGGCAGCATGATGATGGCAGAGTACTCTATCCAACAGGATATGGTGTTGCATTACTGCAAAGGTCTGGCTGATGTGGTTTGCTCTTTTTCTCAGCAGGTGGAGGCCACCACACTGCCACCGATCCATGACCCAGGGACAATCTGAGAGCTGAGCACTGGGTTGTGATCTGAAAGCACATGAGAAAGACGTGTTTGGAGCCTCGTTGGAAAGGACCATATCAGGTAGTTTTGACAACTACCACAGCTGTGAAGTGTGCTTGAATTCCAAACTGGATTCATGCAAGCCACACAAAGAAAGTGGCATGTCCACTGGATCATGAAGAAGTGTTGTTGAGAGCACCAACAACAGGGAAACAAGTCTCAGGGCCGGAAGGAGAACAAAGGGAACTGAGACCGGATCTGAGCTCGTTGAGGACGGTTAAGACACTCCTGTGAGAGACGTGGGAGGAGACCTTCAGGAGGGCGACGGAGAGCCTATCTCAACTGAAGCAGCAGGAGAGCTTAGTCAGAGGAGAGCTTTCCCAGAAGCAGATGATCTTGAAAGACAAACAGAGCAATTGCCAGACCCAGAAGGGGTAGGAGTTAAGGTGGATCAAAGTCAATGTAATCTGACTCCTCCTGAACTGGTTGCAGGTCCGTCAAGAGAAAACACCACAGAACAAGGAAAAGGTTCAAGTTTGATTCTGAAGAGAATACTGACAAAAGGTCCACTGAAGGGAGATAAGTGGCCGGAATCACAAGTAGAGAAAGGGAAAGAGGTGTTTGTTGAACCAACAATCGAGGAAGAAATAGATACCACAAGGAAAGAAGATCTAAGTGAAGGAGAGCTGAATGGTGATCAAAAGTTGAAAAGAAAGAGAATAGCAAGTCGAAGATACGCAGGTCCTGAATGGGCGTATGCAACTACTAAAGAATGGCAGCAAGAGTTTATGTCTTTTTGTTTTTATAGAGAAGTTCTGGGTCAGTATTTTGGCACTCGAAGGAGATTAATGAACTGAACAGTTGAAACAATCTAAGAGAAAATTTTTGAGAAAGAGACTGTCAAAAGTAACACGAAAACACATTGATAACCTGATTTGACCTTTTGAAACCTGATTTTGACAAAGCTGCTAATCGATTTTGACAAGGGATTCTGGAAATGAAACTGAACTGCTGAAATAAGAGTTGTTTGATTTTGATTTTTGCTGCAAGTTTTCCTAAAATTCTTTCTGCTTTACAGATCATGAGTAACATTAGTAATCAGGATAGAGGTCTAGGCGCTGTAAATATATGAGCATTGATTTGGCGATTATGTGTGGGATATTGTTTGTGGTGCTGATTGTGGGTATGCCTGTTCTTGATAAGAGGGAAGCCAACCATACTTCTGCTTTTGAGACATCTACTGCACTAACGACATTAGAGAAGTTTAGGTTAGATTACAGATATTTGCATGAGGATACTAATGCGCAGGGAGAACTTTCTTCTAACGTTTTCTGTTGTTTGTTGAGTGAGTATGTTGAGACAATGGATGCAAAGAATTGTTTTTGTGTACGCAGATTCCTTCATCAGTCAAGGAAGGAGTCACCTATCATTGCTTGCCTTCAACTTACTGGATAAGTTGTAGTCTGTTAGTAACACAATTTTATACCCAGGAGTACATTCAATATTTTTACTCTAACTATGATGTAGTGTTTTCGTTTGTTCCTATAATTAAGTATTGGGGTAGAGTAGCTAAGGACAACAACATAGTAATAGTTAGAGGTTTCTTTGAGCCTACATTGACGTTTGGCACAGCTTATGCACATAGAAATAATTTGACATGCTTGCTTACCCCTTTGGAGATAAGCTTCTTAGATCACACAGATGACAGGAGAAAAGCATTAAAAGAGAAATTAGAAAAAGGCTTAGAGAAAAGGACTTACAAGAATGATTATGCTTATAGTGCAATTAAAACGCAAGGGAAATTAGATCTAGACGCACAACACGTAGGGAAACTTTGTATATATAGGCCTAAGTCACTCACTGACACTCTATTTGTGGGAACGAGTGAATGTAGGCATGCGTTTTTGTTTTAGAGTAAATGGACATTTATGTTGAATGGACAGGACCCTGCACTTCCAGGGATTTACTACATCTGTGGACTTAATGCTTATTACCGTCTTCCAAGAGGATGGTATGGGACATGTTATTTAGGGATAGTTGTCCCAAAGATTTATCAAATGGAGGATGTGAAGAAGTTTCCGAAAGTGACTGAATAACATCATAAGAGAAAGAGGAGGGAGTCCTCTTCTGGTATAGTGGGAGATATATTTGGCGCAGTGATTCCTTCAGTGGGAGTCATTCTGAATTTGATAAAGATTCGAAAGTTGTCTATTATTGTGGATAACATGCTGACAAATTTTTCAGGAGCCACACTCCTGATAGATACTGAATTAGCTGCTGATATAGCTATGACTCTTCAAAATCGTCTTGCTTTAGACAGTCTTTTTCGAAGGATGGTAGAGTTTGTAGAATGATTAATTCTAGGCATTGTTGTTCGTATATACCAGATAATAGTAAAGAGTTAAGAGACTTAGGGCCATATGTATGAACACATTTTCCCATAGACATCGAATGGGTAAAAACCTTTGATACATCTGGCCCTTACTTATTAATCTGACTAATGCAAGTGCTGATTTTAAAGAATTGAAAGAACCAGGTGTTTGGGAAAAAGTTGGCAGGGGTTTGCTTCAGTGGGAAATTGGCTCAGAAACTTTTGGAATGGGGTTTTATTGAAAATATTACAGGGTATATTAATGGTTGTGGTTTGTCTATTGGGAATATGGGATTGTGCAAATTATGTAAAAGAATTAAAATGAAAAGGTCTAAGAATAATCACAGGAGAGAAGAAAAGAAAAGGGAAAAGTTTTACAGGGAAAATTCTAAGGGAAAACTAAATTATGAAGAGATTGAATTGTGAAAATTTTAGCTGTTGTGAAATTTGTGGGTAAAAATTAATGTGATGACATATTTAGTCATCAGAGGAGGGATTGCTACCACAGGTGCCTTAATAAAAATTATTATTGAGTGTTTATGTATTTTGAATAATAAGTTAATGTAGAAAATGTAATAACGTAGAAAAATAATACACGCATTTGAAAATGTGATCATGGAGAATGGCCACCAATGTTAACAAAGTGTACTAATCATTGATTAACTATTATGAAGTGTTGAATATATGTTAGACTAATACAGTAATTTGTAATATTAAGGGTAATAAATTAAGCTTTAGCTTTATTAACTGTAGGCCTTAACTTAGCGAGTGTCTTGAGCACGCATTGCACAACTTTGTAAATATGGTGCTTCAACTGTTGTTGGAGTTTCCTCTCAGCTTTAAGTTCCAGACCCAGTTGGTCCCTTGGTGACTTCAGTTCCCAATTGTTCTGCTTGGTTTAGCAGTAGTTGTTCTGCAGTGATGGTGGTATCCAGTCGACAGAAGTTGTTCAGCCGTCAGACAAAGAAACAGGAAGAAATATGGCACCAGCAAGTTTATATATGTGGGTGAGTGCTGTGATTGGTGCAAAGGTCATGATGTAATTTTGAACATTTTGGGAATTGTAAGCCCACATCTATGAAAAATTACGCACGCCTGCGCTAGCGCAGTCATGTGTCATAATTTTAATGCAGGCTAATGTCATTCCCTAGCACCATCTGTGCACCATATTAAAAAAATTATTCACGATGGCGCTAAGGAATGGTTAGCATAAAAAAATGACACTAAGCATTGCGACATGCCTTAAGGGAAAATTACGCTAATGCTGCAAAAGTGGCGCTAGACCGTTTTGCAGCACGTATTTATCACGCAAAAGGGGTTAGTACCATTTTTTACCGCATTAGCATAAAAAAACAACGCACAAGCAAGAAAAATACAAATTTATACACAAGATGGAGATTGCAGGCCAGGAAAGACCCCAGGAAGACCCCAATCACCGAAGTACCAACCAGGAGGGTCTAGCAAAGTCCCAGGAGAAGAGGAAGCACAAGTGTATGTTGTCATAAGATCCTCTCCTGCCTTCTGCGCTGCATTTGTGGCTGCTGTGGTGGTGTTTGGGGTTGCTGCAGTGGTGGTGGAGGGACCTGTTGTGGTCTCTGGAGTCTGCGGCGTGTGCCAAGCTGGAGCAGTGACACTTCCATGTTGGAGGTTGCTCATGCTCCTTCTGTGTGTTTTCCCTATGTGGTGGTGTGGGCCTCTCTTTAACGCCTGGTCTAACCAGGTGTTACATTTTTATGCTAATCGGCCTTAGCATCATTATTTAGATCTGCTTCGTTAGTGTGCGTCGTTTTTGCGTCCAGAGGTAAATATGGCAATGGAGGGCTAGCATCTTTTTTGGATGGGAATGCCCACCTTCCATATCATTGTCGCAATACAACGCAAGGTGGGTAGGCAAGCCCAAAATGTGATGCTAACTCAGATATTTTTACGCTAGGCTGGTCTAACATCAAAATATGAATATGGAGTTAAGTTAGCGCCGCTTTAGTGTAACAAAAAATGATGCCAAGGCGCGCATACAATCTAAAAATATGGGCCCTAGTTTGTTACAAATGTTTAATTTCATTGGCTGCTGTTATTTGGTGTATAATAATCAACAAAGCATAATGCTCTCCTCTGTGTCCTTGATAGAATTGAAATTCTTAGTGGGTTAGCTACAAAATGTTTTAGTCCCTTCCATTCCTAATGTTTTTGTTTAGGGTACAACAGTAATTGTGTTTGTAACTGCAATGGAAGGGCCTGATCTTCAGTCCCTGCTTCCCCATTCAACCCCGTTGACATCCATCTAGTAAGCCACTGTATTTTTGGTGCCAAGTGATATGATTAAAAGTCGGGTGGCTAATCCACCTTCGTTCGTGAGATGTTGTAGTTTAACATGTGCAACCCCATGTCTCTTGGATCTCCATAAAAACTGTGTGAGTAATGGGTCCATTCCACAAACTTTCCCACTGGGAATCATTACTGGAGGCTGGTAAAAAGATATAGCTCTTACCTATAAGTATTGCCAATAAGATTATTGCATGCTTTATCCTACCCCTCCTGCCATGCGTAATACTCCTGATCAAGTAGGATTAATCCGCAGCCACTCTACCTCTCACAACCTCCCTGTAATTTTTGTCTAGCTCCACTACATGCAATCAGAGATGGCTGCTTCGAAGGTATTTTATATGCAAAAAAAATCCTGGAATTGACTTTGCAGTGCTTAGATGGATAGGTTTAGGAGTGGAAATGCTGTGCTGAAATAGGGTATTGTACCCAATTCTTGGCGTGTGTGCAATAAATGGACCCATGTTCAGAAGATCCGATGGGCACCCATCAGGGTATTTTTTGTTAAAGTGGTTATATTACTCTGATCCATTCTCCATCACTTTTCTGCATCCATCATTGTCTTTCTGCTGTAATATCAAGTGACAATTACTGAAGTCTTATATCAAGAACATGTTTTATCTTTATTTTTGGTGTTATCCTTGAGTAGCATTAAATCCCTTGACCTTACTGCCACAGTAAAAATAGCTACACACACATACACACACACACACACACACACTCACACACATCTAAAATTGCTCGACATAGCTTCATACATCCTTTTCAGCTTCTTTTTGGAAAGAATGCTGTTTCGTGCCTATAGATTATTTTAAACTCTATATCAGAATTCTCATATGATATTGGTCAAACAAGAACACATAGTTCTTGCATATCTCTTCTGTTGATCTGTTCAGCTAGTTCATTGAATTCTGTGATCTGTTAAAATGATTCCTATTGTTACATAAACATCGAAAGATGCATTTTATAGAACAGAATGAATAAAAAACGTATGCCTGCACAAAACACGATATGTCATTGAGATAACCTTTAGGTATATTGTCACCTTAGGATTTGCATTCACGATTTGTTAATTTCATTTTAGAGCTATTTTTATCGTGTAGTTTGTTACAGTTTACATCTGCAACTTTGTTTCGTTAACGTGTAATACGGAACCACATTTAGCTCAATAGTTAAATGAACATCAGACCCACCTGTGGACCTGAGGGCTAATTTTCAATTCACTCCATCTAGCAGACTGAAAAATCCAGAACAGGGATTTTTGAAGATTACTTTGTTTGTGCTAAAATAGGAAAGACATCCTTTAACAAACATGTTCTTATCAGATACTGGATGTACAAAATGCGTGCAGTTAGTGGGAAGAACAGCAGTGCTTGAGACTTGCAGCTATAAATAACAGGCAAGTTCTCTTCCATTAACTGTACTTGTAAAGTTGTTTGTTTTTCAATAAACACAAACATTTATCACTGGTTTAGTTTCAGATGGCTGGCTGCTTTTAAAGGCATTCCCATAGTCGAGCTCAAAATAGCACACCATCTGCAAGACATTTAAAATGAATATGAAGATCGATCATTAAATAGACACTTGACTGAAAAAGCAGCATTTTTCATAATGAGCATATAAGAATTTGCCAACTAAGGGCCAGATGTAGCAAACAAAAAATTTGCGACTCGGATTTTACGAGTTGGTGCGACTCGCAAAATGCGAGTCGCAAATTGGAATGCAGGCAAAAAAAACGTGCCGAAATTGCGACTCACACCCGGACTCGCAACGCAGTGTGCAAGTCCGCCGATTGCAAGGTCGCTTTTTGCGAGTGTGCAAAAAACGAACTCGCAATTAGCGAGTGGATGTCGCAAATTGCGATTAGCTTGTTAATTGATTACAGGTGCAGCAGAACACTCCAGAAACCACTCCAGAACACTCTGGAAACACTTCCTGGCACATGATGATGGCATCACAGCCAGGAAGTTTACTAATACACCTGGGAGGAGGGAGGACCACACCCTTTTAAAACTGCTGAACTACACACAGGACAAACAGCAGCTGCCATGGAAGGAACACCAAGGAAGAGGAAGCAGAAATTCTCAGAGAGGGAGCTGGAGGTGCTGACAGACGAATGCTGTCAGCACTATGATGACTTGTTTGGAAAATCAGCCTTCAATGTTCCTGAAGCCACCAAGAAACAGCTGTGGCAGGACATACAGGACAAGATAAATTCCCTGGGGGTGAGCCACAGGAGCATAGATGACATCAAGAAAAGGTGGTATGACCTCCGCTCCCGGACCAAGGAGAGGGTGGCTGAAATGCTCCGGGAGATGAGAGGCACAGGAGGGGGACCATCGTCTGTGCCACCACCCACACCCCTGGAAGAAAGGGTGGAGGAAACCTTGGAGCAGGAGGCAGTTTCTGGATTTGGGGACCTGGACACCTCAGAGCCCAGCACATCAACCGGTGAGTACCATGTGACATGCCTGTACCCCTATCAATGCCATACCCCCACCCACCATGTACACAGGGGCATGCACAACTAAGATAGCTCCATTTCAGGGTAGCAAACGCCAGAATGATGCATTATGGGAAATGTAGTCAAGTAGGCAGTTCATAGGCAAATGTTTATTAGGAAGTGTGCAACAGATAGTAGACACTGACAGTCTGTTCCCCATGTCCCACAGGTCTCCAACAAGACACCACCACTACTCCAATCAGCCAGCCCCATGAGGACACCTCAGGACCCGCCAGCACCCCCACCTGCACGGTCAACAGCATCCCTGCAGTAGCCACACCTGCTGCAACAGTATCCCAAGAGGCTGCCCCAGCAACAGGCAGGGATGAGACAGGTGAAATCACAGGGTAGCCACCGCTGCGCAGGCGTCGCAGGTCCAGGACATCAGGGCTGCAGTCTGCATCCGGGCAACTACCTCCCAGCACCAGTGAGGCACATCTGCTGCATGGTCAGCGCCTACAAAATCGAATTTTAGGGAGGATTAGTGGTGTGCTGCACCGCTTCGTGCGCAATAACCATGCCAGCATGCAGCACCTGAACTCAAGGATGGACATGATCTGCACTAACACTGGGGACCTTGCCCTTGCCATGAGGGAACTGGCGTGAGGACTACTGGCCCAGGCCGAGGGTGGGCGGCGCAGGGACCGTCAGCTCCTGCACAGACTGGACAGGATGGCTACATCCATCGGCAGGCTCGCCATGAACACCACAGGCCTGTCGAGGAGGACAGTTGGGCTGCAGGTGGAAATGGGCCATTTCGCTGGGGATGTGGCTAGGGGCCTGGGACGTCTGACCCACATCATTGACTTGATGGAGACACGGAATATGTCTAGGGGCACAGGGGAAACACCCCAGGACAGTGAGGAGGGCTCGACAGTGAGCAGTGTCTCTGTCACTGACAGCAGGGTGCTCAGGAGTAGCAGGCAGAGCACCACTGAAGCACCAGGGACCAGCCAGGCTGGCAGGAGGGGCAGAAGGTCATAGAGATCACCCTGGACCATTAGAAGTGGCACATGACGTCAATGTGCCACATGCCTGGTGTGCATTTTCATGCCCATGGACATTCATTACTTGTAAATAGTTTCATTTTTGCACTAATAAAATAGTTATTTTTGTTCCACTTAACAAATGGAGTTTTTGGTCAATAGGTGAGTATGGTTGGAGTTGACACGTACCTTCCAAAGTATTGTGTTGCGATGTGTTCCCGTCTCAGTCTGCCTTGATTAGCTATACTCCTATCCCCATGATGGCGATGTGGTTGTTCTTGCTCTTCATTATCAGGATCTGGGTCTGCAGGGGTGAGAGGTAGCCCACGTCGGGTGGCTATGTTGTGGAGGATGGCGCAAGCGACCACAATTTTGAATGCTGTAATGGGGGTATACTGGAGGGCACCTCCACTGCGTTGGAGGCATCTGAATCTTGCTTTCAGGAGTCCAAAGGTGCGCTTGATAAGGTTCCTGGTCCTCTTATGTGCATTGTTGTATCGCCTCTCACATTCATTGCTGGGTGTTAAAAACTGAGTCATGATCCATGGCCTTAGAGCATATGCACTGTCACCTGTTGGGCACAAAAAGTACACTGTTAGGAAGTCCTGATTGTTGTGCACAGTGACCTGTGTGTATGTCTGCAAGGTGTCTGTAGCTCTACCTAGGAGGTATCCGTCTCCAAATTCCCCACGTTCCAGGCGTTGATGTATCCCACTATGCCTAAACATGTATGAGTCATGGGTACTGCCTGGAAACTTAGCTACAATGTCCGTGATGACATAATGGGCATCACAAACAACCTGAATATTCAGTGAGTGGGTACACTTTCTGTTGCAGAAAAGATGTTCCAGATTTGCAGGGGGGCATATTTGAATGTGTGTCCCATCTACACACCCTATGACATGGGGAAAGTGGGCAATGCGGTAAAAGTCCAGCTTGGTGCTGTTAATTTCTGCCTCATTCCTGGGTAGGTATATGAAGTGAGACCTGTGTGTGAGTATGGCATCTAGGAATGCCCTGAGGAACCTTGACACTGAACTTTGGGATACCCCACCTGCCACAGCAATTACCCCCTGATAGCTCCCTGAGGCCAAGAGGTGCAGTTAGCATAGCACTTGCACATGCGTAGGGATGGCGCAGCCACGCAGAGTCTGGTGTTCTAGCTGTGGTTTCAGTAAATCAATTAATTCTAGTATGGCTGCGCTGCTAAGGCGGTATTTATCGTATATCTCATCCTCAGTTTGCTGAAAAAGAGTCTGCTTTGTTCTATATATCTTCTCCTGTCTGTGGCCCCTCCTCCTCCTCTGCTGGGCTGCGTGGACTCTCCTTCTCACTGCTATCAGGTATATCTCCACCATGTTGAGTAACCCAGATGCCTTCTGGGTCTCCTTTTATACTTTGGTTATGGTTACCACCTGCTCTGAGTTAGTGGTAAATTGCAAGTGCAAAATGGGCTTTTTGCGACTAGTCGCAATTTGCGAGTTGCAATTGCATAAGGTTTGCGACTCGCAAATTGCGAATTGCAATTTGCGGGTCGCAAAATGGGGTCGCAACTGATACGACTCGCAAACGGGTCCCATCGCTTTTTGCAAGTCGGAAATGGGGTTTTTGCATCCCATTTCCGATTTTGCACTGTCGCAAATAGGGGATCGGCCCATTTGCGACTCGCAAAACTTTGCTACATATGACCCTAAGATACAGGAAAAAGCATGCTGTAGCTCTTTATTCTCTAAGAAAGTATGTACACATTGCAGTAGGATCGCACGTGTCAAACCCTGACCGCCAAGTGAGTCTGTTGTCTCCCTGAGGCTAAGGGCTCACTTCTTAGAAGTGGACCCTGCAGCTTCAGCTCAAATGATCCACCTTAATGCAAGATGCTCTCCCAAGTTAACACATGAGTCACTGCTACCCCGGGATTCTTCCGCCCAGCCGCGGACAGGTCCCGGAGTGTTGCGCTGAGTGGTGTTTGCAGGAGAAGGCACATGGGCCAAGCACCAGAAAAGGAAGCCCGCAGAGTTGTTTGTTTCAGTCTGACCTCACCCTCGCCCAGACCTCACTAGGACCGCACCCTACTTCACCCAACCTCATCTGTAATTAGGTTGCGGTCAGGATGCAGATCACTGTGGGCCTGCAGGTGCGTGTGAGCGCACAATGCAGTGCTACCCAGTATTTTTTTGGCAACCACTGGCAACCATTGGGAACATTTTACACATTGCGTTGAATATGAACTCTTGCCCAGTATTTGCAATGGTAAATAGCAAAAGGTAATTGCAAAAGGAGAACAGACACACGCATTGTCCCGTACAGGCCCGTATAGCCCTGTACATAGGGTCTTAAGAACTTGCACAGCCTACAAAGCCCATGAAAGCCCATAGAAGACGCCAGGGTGTGTGTGCCGCTGCCCCATGGCCTCGTTGGGGCTCATTTTCCCCCCTTTTAGACCTCCTATTAGTCTATTAGTCATTGTTGTGCTGCCACTTTGCTGTGCTGTGCCTATGCCTTTTACTATTTTTGAGCCCTTTCACCTCAGTATCCGCTTTCACATCTCAGAGGGGAGGTGAGTTGGGGTTGGTTGGGTGCACTGTGGGATGGTGGGGGTTGGGTTGATATAGCATTAGTACAGTTGGCAGCCTTCCGACAGTCAACTGTTTAGTTATGTGGTTAGCTGGGCCATGGGGAGAGAAGAGTGGAGGCTACGGTGGGTGGTGGGAGGGTTGGTTGGCGGCCCAGGTGTGGCTTGCGGGTGAAAGTCTGGTACACACACACGTGCCTATGATGCCTCTGCCCATGCGTGTGTGACACCTTATGTCTGCTGCTTGATTTGGATGCCTAATGCCAAAATTCGTCATGCTCTGTTGAATCCTGTTGACTTGTAATAGTGAAACTTTATCTTCAGAAACCGCATTGTGGGTGGTTGTCGCCAGCTGCATCTGGTAGAAGTAACAGTTTGGACAAGCCATCAGGTTGTGGTTTTGACCATTTTTAAGTTATTAGGTTTTTAATATATTGATCAAATGGGATAACAATTATGAAATGACACTGAGGAAACTCTGATCTGGTTGTTTGATTTGAGCATCTAATTAATCTAATGTATCTAATAATCTACTAAAACAAAACAAAAAACTATTTGTTGAAGGAAGTCCCAGCTGTCCTATTTGAAGTCTTACCCTTCCATCTTGAGTTTCTTATTAATGAGTGATAAAGATAAAGATAATTTGTAGGAAAGAAAGATGATGGTTACTGGAAGGGACCTAGTTGTTGGTCCTTTTAGGACCCCCTTCCTTCGCAGTGCACCCATAAGATTGATGTTACTCAAGCTAGTGAAACCACTCCTGTAACATCAAAGTCTGCCCCACTGTGTGGTCATTTTGGCTCAGTAGAAGGGGTTAGTAAACCACCGTAAGCTGTGAGAAAGAGTTAGGTATTGTGGAGACGAAGGTTGTAATGACTGATTTGCCCTCGAGTAGCTACTCTGAACTTGTCCCCGTAAATGGCATGCCCAAAACCAAGGAGCTGAGCTTAAGGCAGTCTCAGGATGATCCCTTGGACTGCCTGAGTGGACAAGATGCTTATCCAGTTCCATTAAATTTGCCGGCCTGGGATACATCTGCTGGACCCTGTGCTGAGGCTCATGGCGAGGAGCACAATATGCTTGAGGATAATACTTTGTCTGATGTTGTTGTAATTGATGATAAGAAGCAGCAGAGGGATGTTAGTTTGAAATTGTCTGCTGCCTCGGGGGGGTAAGTTGGGACGGGCCTTGCAGTGTTTGCCCAGCCGCCTGCCCCTGCCTGCATTGTGTTGTTGCCTCCCTCCTTAAAGAATTCTTCAGCTCTGTTGAATGAAATTAACTCAATGGACTCAATGAATTACATGAATTACATATATTGTGATTCTATTGTGTCTCCAGGCTCTTAAGATATCGTGCAGCAGCCTAATATGGATGGGGATGGTGGGTGGAAGGTTACATCTGAAATGATGTTCTGTATTGAGAAATGATTGTCTTCTCTTTAATATTTGCTGGAAAGATCGGTTTCTAACTCTGATCATGTGTTGGATGTGTTGTCCTCTATTCTCCTGGGGTGCAACATCTCACCACCTCTGACTTGTGTCATTTGCAGGGCTAAAATTGAAAAAAGTTGAAATTGCAGGCTACACAATTTAATACAGTGAATATTGGGGGAAGGAGGACAAAAGAAATTGGTACTCAGGCGGGTAAGCCCTGTGGGGTTGAGGTTCTTTCTCACAAAATGGCTAGTGCCAAAATCTTGTAAAAAACTGGAGAAGAATAATGTGTATTTGTTAAAATATATATTTCAGGGCTGTGATCAGGAAGAACCAAAAGTCCTGCCATTAGGGAAAACTTTATCTGTCTTTCTGATTTTCATAAAAGAAGCAGCTGTCACTGGTGCTGTTCAAACCCCTCTTGTTTGTTCGGGTGCTGTCCCTTCTTCAAGACATGTTTATGGGGCTCTTTAGGGGATGGGGTGATGGCACATCTTGGAGGCCCCAGAGTAAAACTTCCAAAGGGAAAAAGGAAAAAGAAGCAGCATATTACGAAATGTAAGTCTAGAAAGTTATTGTTTGTAAGTATTCATGCTGAGCTTGCTCCTTTGAATACTCTCCTAGTTTCTGATAGGCCGAATGGTGTCCCTTTTAACTCAAGTTCGGTGCCCGTTAGTTTAGAAATTTTTACTTCACTTGTACCTTCTAATGGGTTGGAAGATTCAGGGCTAAAAGTCTACCGTCAGGAAACGGGGTCTGCTCTTGTTAAGGGGGGTACCATCATTAGAAATCCATAATGGTCTAAATAAGTTACGTGAATATGGTGATCATGGGAGCAAGGTGGTTGGTGGACATGATGGTCTAGGAGCCGAAGTAACCCGTAGGGGTTTTCAGGAGACAGGATAGGATTCAGTGCGTTTCCACTTTCCTCCCTGGGAAAGAGGCAGATTAGGCACAAATCAATGGTTTTTAGATCCCTCAATGGGGAGGTACAGTCTCTTTCTCCCACACTAACAAATGCTATTGCTGGGCCTGAGATAGCCTCTTGCAAATCTGCAGAGGGTATGGAAGGTTATGGTCCAATTTCTAACATGCTGGACTTTGTATCTCTTTTTGATGGCCCTTTGAATCTACATTTTATTTTGTATTCATTATGGAAAAGTGAGTCCTTAAGACTGGTTACAAGTAAAGACATTGAAATTGTTTACATACATGCTTCTGCTACTTTCCCAAGTTCAAAGGTAACATTCTACTAAGATTGTGCTAACATTGACTTTAGAGAATGATGATTATTTCAGGAAGAGAGTAATTGATGTTTCTGTGTTGAGCCCTTTAAAGAGTAAGTGTGACAGCCCAATGCTTAACTCTCAGGGCTCTATGCTGGACCTACATCCGAGGGGGTTTGTTAATTTGAAGGAAATTACTGTTTGCATAGTGAAAGGTGTGGGGAAGACAGTCATAAGCATTGTGGAATCGTAAGCTCCTGAGAAGGGTGATGAATCATCTAAGTGGAAATGGATAGCTGGCATACTGAATGGGACTAGAAACAAAGTAAAGCTCCCGGTGTTGCAGAGGTAACCCTTGCTGTAAATTAATTTTTGGGAACATGTCTGGCTTAGTTCAACCCAATGTAAAACCCAATGTAAAAATGAATGATGTAGCAAGCCTCTTGCCGTTAATCATATGTTTGCAGGAAACATCAGTCTGTGCTGATTTTACAGTTGAGAATGATTTTGTTTATTCCTATGGGGCAGAACCCTCCATAAAAGGCGATTTTAATCGTTAGGTGTCGAATTCAGCTTGTACAACTTTTTGTAATTTTGAAATGGATGAGGCCTGGGGTATTCCTGAGGTAGTCTTACCAGACAAAGTTGGAGTAGATAGGAGGGGTACTTGTTTTTTTTAGAAAACTTGATATCAAATGCACTTGTGTTTTTGAATGGTATATGTCCTGAGGATTCCCCTGCCTCCTGTACATTTTGTTCTCTTTGTGGACAGTCCTTAAACGATTACATGGTGGTTTCCTACCAAATTTTCAAAACCTATACCCAGTTGCAGATTATGCAGAGTGATGTAAGTGATGATAGTATTCTTTCCGTATCTATCAACTTGGTGTTCATGGCCCTTGATGACTGGAATTCTGGCAAGGACACAGATGACCACAATAAAACTAAGGGGCGTAATTTCTGGTCTCATGACAGCATGAAGTCTTTGGGTCAGAACCTCAGATTTGCAAGTTTGGGGCCTCCAAATCTGTCTCTACATCCAATCTCCTGATTTGAAAAGCAGACAGCCTTTTTCTGAACTCTGGGGAGTAAAGAAAGTGGTAATCGATCTAAACCTATTATTAAGGTCTCCAATGCTGTGAAAAAGGTAATAAAACAAATAGATAGCATGTTAGGGAACAATTTAAATCTTTTGTGCTTTCAAGACAGAAGGAAATTAACTGCCTTAAGTGGAAGAGAGTGAGAATGAAGACTGTGGAAAGTAGGAAGGAGGAGGATAAGAAAATAATTAATCTGAGAGAAGCAGCATTTCATCCAATTCTGGTAAATGTTCTGCTTCAGTAGCTAAATATTGGGAATTGAGAATGTTAGAAATGGGGTCTCTAGTTGGCAGAGGTATACACCCTTGTCCAAGTAGGGACCACAGTCCTAGTCAGGGTAAGTCACAACACAACCCAAATTATACTGTGCTCACCCTCTAGTAGCATTGGCACAGAGCAGGAATGCTTAACTTAGAAGGCAATGTGTAAAGTAAATGTGTAGTAACACACACAGTAACACAATGAAAATACCACAAAAATACACCACACAGGTTTAGAAAAATAGATAATGTTTATCTGAATAAAATAACGTAAAAATGATGAAAATCTAATGTACACAAGCAAACTTATGATTTTTTTTACGATTAAATCCCACTAAGGCACTTAGGCCTGTATTTCTACTTTTTTAGCATTGCATTTGCATCATTTTTTTACTCAAAATCAGCGCAAACTTACAAAATACAATTGTATTATATAAGTTTGCGCTGCTTTTGCATTAAAAAGCGGCGCCAATGCAGCGCTAAAAATGCATAAATATGGGCCTTAGAAACACAATAGCTCCAACTGGGGGTATCACGGTGTCATTAACGGAGTCGTTCTTAATAATCTGATGCCACAGGTGCCAGTCACGGAGTCGCCCGGGCCCCCCAGGCTTAGTACCTTTGAAAACAAAGAAACAAAGATGTTGCACGGAGTCGTGGAGGTGATGCATCACTGGAGCTGGTGAAGCGACAGTCCCTTACGACATCCGAGGAGTTGAGGCATCGGTTCTGCACTGCAAAGCAGGGGAATTAAGGCATCGGTTCTGTCCTGCTGCAGGGGGAGCTGGTGCAACATTGGTGGTGAGGCAACGGTTCCTTCTGACTCAGCAGAGTCGATGGATCCAGTTGGTCAAGGCGGGATTTGTTGACTTCACAGTGTCGTGATCAGCGGTGGCACAGCGACGTCCGAATTGTGTTGCAGGCCACGTCATTGCGTGCAGCGAGGACCAGGAAGCCAGAGCAGGTAGCGGTGTGGCATCGGGCAGCAGCTGCAGTGCTGGAGTCGCTGGAGTCAGTGAACTAGCTAGAAGTTAGTAGGTGAAGTTGTTATTGGCCTTGAGACTTCAGAACAGGAAGCAAACTCAATCCAATCCCTTGAAGAGCAATTTTGGGGAAGGCAGAGTCCTTCCAGCAAAGTCAGAGGCCAGCAAGAAGCAGTGCAACAAGCAGGGTAGTAGTCCTTTTCAGCAAAGCAGTCCAATTGAGTCCTTTCGGTAGCCAGGCAGTTCCTCTGACAGAGTTTAGGTGGAGATCCAGAAGTGTCTGATTTGGTGGGGTCAGAGACCCAGTATATATACACCCAAAAGTGCCTTTGAAGTGGGGGAAACTTCAAAGAGTGGTTTTGAAGTGCACAAGTTCCCCTTTCAGCCCAGTCCTGTTTGCCAGGATCCCTGTGTGGCATTATCAGTCCTTTGCATGAGGGCAGGCCACTGGACTTTGAAGTGTAAGAGAAAGCTCCTCCACCCTTCCTGCCCAGGGAGACCTATTCAGTATGCAGATAAATGCAGATGTGACTGAGTGACCTGTGTTTATAGCTTTCTGGGTGGAATGCACAAGTGGAGCTGTTAACCAGCACAGACCATACGTAGATTGGAGGCAGGCTGTAAGGCACAAATGGCAGTAACTGTAGAGAAATGCCCACTTTCTAAAAGTGGCATTCCAAAAATACTAATATTAAATCCAACTTCACCAGTAAGCAGGATTTTCGATTACCATTCTGACCATACTAAACATGACATGGCTTCTACTTTCAGATCAGAATATACCACTTTAAAGTATATGATGGTGCTTCTAATATCAGTTTAGGAGAGGAGCAGGCGTCACAGTAGCGGCAACGAATTTGTGAGTTTTTCACTACCAGGACATGTAAAACACATACATACATGTCCTGCCTTTTACTTAGATAGCACCCTGCTCTATGGGTTACCTATGGCCTACCTTAGGGGTGGCATATATGTAAAAAAAGGGAAGTTTTAAGGCTAGGCAAGTAGTTTTAAATGCCAAGTTGAAGTGGCAGTGAAACTACCCATATAGGCCATGCACTGGCACGCCTGAGACATGGTTAAGGGGCTACGTATGTGGGTGGCACAATCAGTGCTGCAGACCCACTAGTAGCATTTCATTTAAAGGCCCTGGGCACATGAAATGCACTTTACTAGGAACTTACAAGTAAATTAAATATGTCATTTGGGTATTAGCCAATGTTACCATGTTTTTAGAGAGAGAGCACATGCACTTTTGCACTGGTTAGCAGTGGTAAAGTGTCCAGAGTCCTTAAGCCAACAACAATGAGGTCAGAAAGAGAGGAGGAGGAAAGCAAAACGTTTGGGATGACCTTTCAGAGAGGGCCATTTTCCAACAGAGAACTACAGCCAGGCAATTCCGGTTTTGGATGATGCTCGGACAGAGTATATCTATATGCTAATAATTCAAGTAGCAGTGATCAGTATGCTCATAGTGTTAAAGTAGATGTCATAGAGTAATTTGGGCTGCCCTCTTGAAAGGACATAAAGGTGCACAAACTTTAGGTGCTATGGCCCCTGACAAATGTCTGGTTGCTCTTATTAACCCCTTCATTTCCAGGCTTTTTCCCCCTCAGGTGCCAGGCCTTTTTTTGGCTATTTGGGGCAGGGCGCGCTTAGGCCTTCATACCTTTTTGTCCACATAAGTTACCAACATCCAATGGATTCTAGAGGCACCCAGTCATTGTGGGTTCCCCTGAAGCAGGCCAAGAAATTAGCCAAAATACAGTGAAAATCTCGATTTTTAAAAAAAACAAATGGGAAAAAAGGGCTGCAGAAGAAGGCTTGTGTTTTTTTTCCCTGACAATGGCATCAACAAAGGGTTTGCAGTGCTAAAAGCACTAGCTTCCCAGCTTTCAGGAACAGGCAGACTTGAATCAGAAAACCACAATTTTAGCATTTTACTGGGACATACCCCATTTTTTAATTTTTTGGTGCTTTCAGCCTCCTTCCAGTCAGTGACAGAAATGGATGTGAAACCAATGCTGGATCCCAGAAACCTAAACATTTCTGAAAAGAAGACAACATTCTGAATTCAGCAATGGGTAATTTGTGGAGATCCCACAAGGGTTTCCTGCAGAAAATAACAACTGAAATAAAAAGATATTGAAATTGAGGTAAAAAAACTTCAATTTTTCTCTACGTTTTACTCTGTAACTTTTTCCTGTGATGTCAGATTTTTTAAAGCAGTATACCGTTACGTCTGCTGGACTCTTCTGGTTGCGGGGATATATAGGGGTTCACCAAGAACCCTGGGTACCGAGAGTCAATAAATGAGCTGCACCTTGCAGTGGGGTTTCATTCTATACTGGGTATACAGCAATTTATTTGCTGAAATGTAAAGAGTGAAAAATAGTTATCAAGAAAACCTTTGTATTTCCAAAATGGGTACAAGATAAGGTGTTGAGGAGCAATGGTTATTTGCACATCTCTGAATTCTGGGGTGCCCATACTAGCATGTGAATTACAGGGCATTTCTCAAAAAGATGTCTTTTTTACACACTCTCATATATATGGAAGGAGAAAATGTAGAGAAAGACAAGGCGCAATAACACTTGTTTTGCTATTCTATGTTTCCCCAAGTCTCCCGATAAAATTGGTACCTCACTTGTGTGGGTAGGCCTAGCGCCTGTGATAGGAAATGCCCCAAAACACAATGTAGACACATCACATTTTCCCAAAGAAAACAGAGGTGTTTTTTGCAAAGTGCCTACCTGTGGAATTTGGCCTCTAGCTCAGCGGGCACCAAGGGAAACCTACCAAACTTGTGCATTTTTAAAAACTAGAGACCTAGAGGAATCTAAGATGGGCTGACTTGTGGGACTCTCACCCGGTTGTGTTACCCAGAATCCTTTGCAAACCTCTAAATTTAGCTAAAAAAACACTTTTGTCCTCACATTTCGGTGACTGAAAGTTCTGGAATCTGAGAGGAGCCACAAATTTCCTTCCACCCAGCATTCCCCCAAGTCTCCCTCTAAAAATGATACCTCACTTGTGTGGGTAGGCCTAATGCCCGCGACAGGAAATGCCCCCAAAACAGTGTGGACACATCATATTTTTCCACCGAAAACAGAGGTGTTTTTTGCAAAGTGCCTACCTGTGGATTTTTGCCTGTAGCTCAGCCGGCACCTAGGAAAACCTACCAAACCTGTGCATTTTTGAAAACTAGAGACCTAGGGGAATCCAAAATGAGGTGACTTGTGGAGTTCTCACTAGGTTCTGTTACCCAGAATCCTTTGCAAACCTCTAAATTTGGCTAAAAAACACTTTTTCCTCATTTCGGTGACAGAAAGTTCTGGAATCTGAGAGGAGCCACAAATTTCCTTCAACCCAGCATTCCCCTAAGTCTCCCGATAAAAATGATGCCTCATTTGTGTGGGTAGGCCAAGTGCCCGCGACAGGAAAGGCCCCAAAACACAACGTGGACACATCACATTTTTCCACAGAAAACAGAGGTGTTTTTTGCAAAGTGCCTACCTGTGGATTTTGGCCTGTAGCTCAGCTGGCACCTAGGGAAACCTACCAAACCTGTGCATTTTTTAAGACTAGAGACCTAGGTGAATCCAAGATGGGATGACGTGTGGGGCTCTCACCAGGTTCTGTTACCCAGAATCCTTTGCAAACCTCTAAATTTGGCTAAAAAACACCTTTTCCTCACATTTCGGTGACAGAAAGTTCTGGAATCTGAGAGGAGCCACAAATTTCCTTCCACCCAGCGTTCCCCCAAGTCTGGCGATAAAAATTATACTTCAGTTGTGTGGGTGGGCCAGGTGCCTGCAACAGAAAAAGGCCAAAAAACTTGTAGAGATTGAGGGGATAGCACAGCGAGTTGATAAGCACATATTTCTTCTTTTATACATCTTTAGGCTGACTCTGCTTTGGGGACCCAAACAAGTGAGGTGTCATTTTACTGGGGAGACTGAGGGGCACGCTGGGGAGTAGGGATTTTGTGCTGGAGCGGTGATCCTACTAAGAAAAGTCAGGAAAATATGCTTTTTTAAGCAAATTTGAAGGTTTGCAAAGGAGTCTGGGTAAGAAAATGTTGGGGGATCCATGCAAGCCACACCTCCCTGGACTCCTTGGGGTGTTTAGTTTAAAAAAATGTCTGGGTTTGGTAGGTTTCCCTAGTTGAAGGCCGCACCCAGGACCAAAAATATAGGTGCCCCCTCCCCCCGAAACACAGGTAGTTTTGCAATATTTCATTTTGATGTGTCCACGTACGTCTGTGATGTGCCATACACTAAATTTGTGAAAAGAAATGCACTTAGGTTATGTGAAAAAGACCCCTCACCCACCAACCAAGTTGGTGGCATGCTTCATCATCTGGGTCCCACCTGAGACACCTAGCGTGTCACAAGTGTGCTGTGACGCCTGATTACAGCAGAGTAGGTTTTGTCATTTTTACCACACATACTGGTTGGATCTAGCACGAGGGTGAGTGATGGTTCAGTAGATCAAATTTTATTAACAAGAGATTTCACAAAAGTGAAATGCACTGTTAATAACTGAAAGGCCAAAAAACTGAACCAATGACTCATAGCTCGTGAGCTGTAAAGCCGCGTCAAGGCACCAACAGTTTTACAGTCCATTCACACACCTTTCATCCATGACATGCACAAGACCATTCACGCCGCCAGCCATGGGCCCAGCACATCACAACACTCGCATTGACAGACAGCACCACTCAAGGACCCATCACTTACATATGCCCACATGCCTGATACAGCAGTCACACTAGCTGATGGGAGTGTGTGGACTGACGTTTGGAAGCGCCACCCCACGCATACCACCAGCCAAGCGCCACCCCAAGCACACCCCCAGCCAAGCGCCACCCCACGCACACCGCCAGCCAAGCGCCAACCCACGGACACTGCCAGCCAAGCACCACCCCCGCACACCGTCAGCCAAGCACCACCCACACACACCGCCAGCCAAGCGCCACCCCACACACACCGCCAGCCAAGCGCCACCCCACACACACCGCCAGCCAAGCGCCAACCCACACACACCACCAGCTAAGCACCACCCCACGCACACCGCCATCACTTTTTTTTTTTTATAAACAACAAAGAAACCACTAACTAATTATAAAATAAGTACAGAACTACAAACACAAAAGCTCTAACTAAATACATGACAGTAATGCCAACCGTGAAACTGAACATATGAAAATATAAAATAGGCAGTTTATGCTCACGGTATTTCCCCCAAAAATTTCTTCGGGTGGTAACTTCTGAAACAGCCGGCCACACACATCCCAGGCATTGAAGGGCAAACGGGGCAGTACATCCGGCTCACCCTCCGGATACCTCTTCTGGCACATACTCTACATTTCTTAGTGGCAAGTCTTTTTTTGGAGTGGGAGGAATGTGACCTGGAAAGTGGCGATCTTTCAATCTAGCCACATCCTCCACCACTGCTAGTCTAGGAACTCTTGCCTGTTAAACCACAATAAGGCTGTCTATCACTGACTCCTGAAATTTAACAAATTTCATCCTTGACTCAGGTGAACAATCTTTGAACACAATAAAAGCATTAAAAGTTGCCAAATGAAATAAATGTAGGGCCAACTTTTTATACCACATGTAAGACTTACGAAAAGCAGTGTAAGGTTCCAACCTCTGATCTACTCTATCAACACTACCCATGTAACTATTAGAGTCCAAAATGCATGCAGTTTTGCGCACTTTGACAGTACAGTCACAGGAGAAGTACTCTCATCATGGATGGTAGATAGCATGTACAAATTTCAGAGCTAGCAGCTCATTATTCCACAGGGCACTGCATGTCCCCTCTCAGGTTTTTTACAGACAAGCTCCCTTGGATAGCCTTTCCGGTTAGAACGGATTGAGCCACAAGCAACAGTGTCCACTCTAAACAACTCCTTGAACAACTGAACTCCAGTGTAGAAATTATCTGCGCACAAATGGTGACCTTTGTTAAACAGTCATCTACCAAGTTCCCACACAATTTTTTCGCGAACTCCAAAAGTAGCCGGACAACCAGGAGGGTCAATACTGGAATCCCTCCCAGTGTAGACCCAGAAATTATACACGTATCCTGTACTTCTTTCTGACAGCATATACAATTAAATTCCATACCGTGCCCTCTTACTAGGAATGTACTGCTTAAAAACTAAACGCCCCTTGAAAAGGAATAAAGACTTGTACACACTTATCTCTTTGCCTGGAACATAGACCTCTGAAAACCGATCTATAAAATGATCAAGGACAGGCCTAATCTTAAAAAGACGATCACAATCAGGGTGATCTCGTGGCACGGCTAAAGCATTGTCTACAAAATGCAGCATACGAACAAGAAGCAAATAGCGGTTACGTGTCATAGTTGCAGGAAATATAGCAGTTGCCATCAAGGGACTAGTAGACCAATAAAAAGCCAGTGATGGCTTCCTTATCAACCCCATAAAAAAAGTCAAACCTAAAAACTTTTTCATCTCTGCTAGATATGTGGGAACCCACTGAGTAGCTCTAGACTGAGGCCTAAGTCTGGCAGCGTTCTCCCTCAAATATTGCTCCGCATACAAATTAGTCTGCTCCACAATCTCTTCCAAAAATACATTGTCCATAAACAAGTGAAAGAAATTGACAGGCAAAAAGTTTCCGTATTGACTCTACATCCTGGGAGACCAGTAAATGCAGGTAAATGTGGCTGCTCCATTTTTAGGGCAATCCAGGTGTCAAGTAATCTAATGGGAAACCATTCAGCCCCAAGCTGCTGCACTCTTGGCACATCAGTGTCCTCCTCTAAAACAGGACCTTCACCTGCACTGAGAGTGGCTTCCTCATCAGAAGAATCCTCTGAGACAGAAAACTCACTGCCAGAATCTCTCACTCTCTCCTCTGCTTCAGATGCAGAGTCAGTCTCGTAATCATGGTCTGAAGACGACTCAAAAAGCATGCCAACAAACTGCTGAGCGGTCACTCTGCGGCTAGCCAGGATCCTCACTAACAACAAATGGATTGCCAACAGCAACCAGCACAAATAAGTAATAAACAAAGTGTAGCTTTATCACAAAGAGTTATGTACTAAAAAACTATACCACTCACTTGCCTGAAAAAGCTACTCACCAGTAACTACTCTGCACAGACACAGCAATCACCAATGATATCTCACTAAAAAGAAAAAAGAAAAAAGAAAATTAGACATATGAGAAAACAAATATAATTGTGCTCAAATCTAAGGACAATTTCACACACAATACTGCATTTAGTACACCACCTACAAACATGTCATTCGTGCATTGCAACAATACTCCTTTGGAGTAAATTGCTTTTACTTACCTACAACATGCAACTATGCAAACCGCAGGACAACTACTGCCAAAACTGCAAGGATCCACATCAAAGGAAGCAAAAGCTTTGAACTTGAACAAAAAGAAGAAATAAACTGTTATAATCACAAATACTTCGCCAGTTGACAAACACCGCCACCACCAAGAACTTAGAAATTGTCCCTGGTGTCTAAGTGGCTTCTGCCCCCCTTGGGGGCAGATGGGCCTAAAACAAATAGGCCAATCTGCCTCCAAGGTGGGCAGAAATGGCCATCAGTAATGTGCCCCCTTTGGGGGGGCGACCCTTGCCAAAGGTGCCGCCCCCCCACACAAAATACACACACACAGGATCCCTGGTGCCTAAGTGGATTCTGCTCCCCTTTGGGGCAGATGGGCATAAAACAAATTGGCTGATCTACCCCCAAGGGGGGCAGAAATGGGCAACATCTAAGTGTCCCCTTTAGGGGGTGACCCTTGCCAAAGGGGGCAAAAGGTGGCACCCCCAGCACAAAACAAAAAAAGGGGAACAAAAAAAAAAATCCCTGGCGTATTGGTGGTTTCTGTCCCCCTTGAGGGCAGATGGGCCTAAAAAATAGGCCCATCTGCCCCCAAGGGGAGCAGAAATAGCCAATACTAACTTTCCCCCCTTCGGGGGGCGACCCTTGCCCAAGGGGTGCCCCCAAACACACAAAACACACACATACCACACAATCCCTGGCGCCTAGTGGGTTTTGACCCCCCCCGGGGGCAAGATCAGTAAAAAACATGGCTAATCTAGCCCCGCGGGGTTCGAAACATATGAAAAATTATTGCCCCCGTGACAGCGACCCTTGCCTAAGGGGTCGCTGCCCAAAAACTTATAAAAAACATAATCCCTGGTGGTCTAGTGGTTTTCAACCCCCCTCCGGGGGCAGATCGGCCGAAAAAACAGCCGATCTGCCCCCAGGGGAGGCCAAAATAGGATTTGGAATAGCCCCCAAGGGGAGTGACCCTTGCCCAAGGGGTCTCTCCCCAAAATAAAATGAAAACAAAATCCCTGGTGCCTAGTGGGGATTCCTGGTCCACGATCCCGGGCCCACGCCCGCGATCGTAGAGCAGGAATGCACTGAAAACAGGCACAGGGGTAAAGGAAAAACTCTTTCCTTTCCCCAGTGTCTGTTTTACCCCCCAAAAGAGAGAGACTTACCTCTTGAAGTCCTCTCCTGCTGATGCGCTGGAAGCAAATGGCTTCCAGTGCGTCCTCAGCAGCTTCTGATGACGTCAGCACGCTGTGAGTGCGCTGACATCATGAGATTGCAGAGGGGTGGGGGTCGGGGTGGAAGGACTGGGAGATGTGGGTGAGAGGTCCATTAGGGGAGCTCTAGCGCTGTCCCCGTGGGACAGGTGCAGGATGAGCTGGTCTCATCCAGGGCACACGGGAACCGTGTGCCTGGACGAGACCAGCTCGCCCCAGGCACCCTGGGGGTTAAACAGGAGGTGTCTCTATGAGCTACTTTTTATGCCTTTTATTCCAGCACTGTTATTTGTCTGGTGATATCCCATCCTTGTGGAAGGGTAGTATTAGTGTACCTTTATGTAAAAAAGATCCTAAGACCACTCCCGCCAGTCACAGACAAATTGCTCTTCTTGATGTGACATGCAAGTTATTTGCCAAAAGTTTACTTGTTCATCTTCAAGATTGGGCATTTGGTAACAATCTTATACCAGCTGAACAGGCGGGTTTTCGTAAAAACAGTGGTACTCTTGATAATTGTGTGGACCTTCAAATGTTTACACATTATTAGAAAAGTATTCCAAGAGTAGGGGCATGCCATTGCGTTCTGCCTTCATTGATTTGCAAAAAGTGATCATGAGCACTTTATGAAATTCTATTGTGATATGTTCTTTAAATGTGTTTAACTTCATTTTCTGTGCAACTGCTTAGGGATAATGATTCTTAAATGCATTGTTTTTATTGTTTATGTTCATGTGCACCTCTGTTGAGATCCAAAACATAAATAAATAAAATTGAATTGAATTGGAACAGTCCAGTCTGAACTGCCACGCCAGGTCCTCCCTTAACTGGAACATAAGCAGCCCAGGACCAATTTCACCCTAGTTATGGGCTCATCAGTCAAATAGAGCTTGGTTCCATTGACACAGTGACACAGTGTGCAAGGGACCCACGTTTGGGCATACCCCTCCCATTTAGGCCGACACACTAAGATATACAAAAAGGTGATCGATGGAATGCTCGAATTAATCTCAGTTACTGGTAATTACTCAGGCTGCATCCCAATCCATTGTTATTTTGCACATCATAAACCTCAGTTTGGACCCATCCAAATGCAAATCAGTCGAGACCCTACTCCAATATAAGCATTCCAGACCAAACTGCCAAGCACGTTTCTCCTGGAACCAGAACACAAGCAACCCAGGGCCTGTTTCACCCTAGTTATGGGCTCATCAGCCGCGTATAGCTTGGTTCCAGTGCCACAGTGTGCATTGGACCCACATCTGGGCATACCTGTCCCCCTAGGGCGATACACTAAAGTATGCAAAAAAGTGCTGAGTGGAATGCTTGAATTAATCTTAGCCACTGGTAATTACTTGGGCTGCATCCTAATCTATTGTTATTTTGCACACCGCGCAACCTCAGTTTGGACCTAACCATTTGCAAATCCGCTTTGACCCTGCTTCATTTGGGACAGTCCAGCCTGAACTGCCAAGCCAGGTCCTCCCTGAACAGGAACACAAGCAACCCAGGATCGGCACATAGGCACCCACTACCCACCACAATTGTTTCCATCCATAAAATATAGCCCAAGTGTAGCCCTAAATATAAGGGCTAGAAAGATATCCCTTCCAAACATCCACTTGTTTTTGTTTGTCGGTCAGGGCTGCTTTACTGAACGGGACAGCCCTCCTTACTTCTTATGGTGCAAATGACTTTTGATTTGTTTCTGTGAGGATAATTGTACTGGGTATTTGGCCCAAAGGTCTGGTGTAATAGAACCCCAGCACATGTTTTGTGGCATTGATTTAGCTGGTAAAAGAGCTTACTGGATGAAGAAGTTAGCTAACCTGTTAGCTCTATTTGCTCACACCAGGAAGACTTGGATGCTGTCCTTTGATCGGTTGCTAGGTCCAAAACCTGCATGGATGTGAAGGCTGTAGTGATGCTGAACATCTTTATACTGCAGTGGGACCTGGAACATTGGGGAAGCTGAAGGTGCTAAGTAGGTACTTTTAAAGTTTAGAAGGTCTATCTCTTTTACAGACAAGAGGAGTGAGTTGATTTGTGACTACCGTAACTCTGAGGTGCATCCCTAGAAATCACTCCAGGAGGTGACACAGCCCCTTCTAAAATAAGTGATAGGGCAAGATGTACTGTATTGTAACATGCAATGAGAGAAATAAGAAAGGCTCCAGAGAAGTAGTTGAGACCTGCCTCATATATATGCTTCATTTTAAATAATGTGATAAGGAGTCACTGCATCATGTGGTTGATTTAAATGAATGATTTTGTGTCAGGGTTGTGTCACTTTTTTGGTGCAGCCTGAAGCAAAATCCTTTTTGTCATTCACCAAGCCACGCAAAGCCACTTTGCATGGCTTTGCATGGTTCAGTAAGTACAAAGTAAATCAATGCAGCACATATTGCTGCCTTGCATTGTTTTGCATTGGGTAAGCGTTAGATGGGTGGAGCACGGCTGTTGGCATGCATCCACCTACGTCTTTTATGCAAATCCAGATTTACAAAGGCTTGTAAAACTAGGTTTGCATCAAAATTGTACACCTACCCAACAGATACATAACGTGGGGAAATAAATGTATTTCTCCTCGTTACTTCCTCTTTCCATAAGTGCTGCATTTTGCAGCACAAATATAAACAGGAATATGCCTTTAAGTATTGCTTTTGTAAAGGAAGGTATCCCTGCATATAACAAAGGCACAGTTCTACTATGGTGCAAGGGTCCCTGTGTTGGCGCTAGATAGCAGACTCTGCAAAGATAGGTCAGAAATGCTCCAAGCATTTCTGTTCTCTCCCTTCCAAGCAACACAGCACAAGAGCTATGTTTCGTGAAATAAATAGTAAATGTTCTCCAAAGTCTTTAATGCAGTTGTAGCCGCCAGTTTCATTCTCTCTCAGTCACAGATTGATCCACCTAGTTGTTTACAGCCACATCAGTCATCACTAGTCTGCCTATTTTTCCTAGTGTCCCTTGCCCTAGACAGTATTTTCTAATTACTTAAGGAGCAGCACTATGCAAATGTATACCTTAATTTTGCTTTTTAACTTGTGCAGTCCGGAAAATATTCCATAACCTAGTTACAGAATCCCAGATCTAGTTTCCAGGATTTTAATGTCGTCTTTTTTTTAAGCTCTTCCCCATTAGAATTGTGTTTCTTTGTGGATATCCTCAGTTCGCAGAATTTTGGCTGTAATTAGGCAATTTTCCTCAAAGACATACCAATTGGGCATGAATGATATTAGTTTCTGTTTCTGTTCTATTGGTGCATTTTGTATCTTGCAACTTCAAGACCTATTGAACAGACTAGCAGCTCATGGCTTCGACCTACATAAATTCTGATAAGTTTCATAAGATACAACCATGAAATACGCAGCGTGTGATGCAAGACATGCCTGTGCATGTTACAGATTAAAGCGATGAGTCACCAATTTTACATTCCTGGGTGCAAGTGCCAAACGTAATGTGTTGTGCAACACTAAAGTAGTGATGTTTGTGTGTACTTAACACACTCAGGGGCATATTTAAGAACCCCTAGTGCCACCTTAGCACCGCCATAGCATAATTTCTTTTAAGTTAAGGGGGCGCTAAAATGGCTTTTTCCATGCGCCATATTTACAAATAAGCCCAATGCATGCATTGCACCACTTTGTTAACCCTTGCCCAACATTATGCTTGCACCAGGCATAATGTATGCAAAGAGGCATTCCCGCACTAGGAGGCACGCAATAATGGCGCAGTGCAATTTAACAGACTTCACTGCACCATTTTTGGCATAATTTTTAACCCCTACTCAGAGCAGGCATTACAATGACGCTCCCATAGAAACCTATGGGCCTCCTTGCACTTTGTTACACTAGCGTCAAACTTTTAGATGCTAGAGTAGCAAAGCACCAAAATATCGTCAAAAATGTTGACGCTATTGTGCTAACGACCACCATGGTGTGTCTTATTATAAATACGGCACAACCATGGTGTCGTTAGGTGCTCATCAGAGGGGAGCAGAAAAAGTGGTGCATCAGCTCTGATGCACCACTTTTTCACAAATATGTGCCGCATTGCCCTGCAATTTCATAACAGAATTTTTTTTCCATCTTCATTGAACTGTCAGTTTACAAACTCCTTTTGCCACCAAAGGATCAATATTTGTTAAAAGGACTTATAGGCCCCTATATGCTCACACATGTTCCCCGTAGAGACAGAATAGGAAAACCCTTTTGATACATCAGGCCCCTAATTTGGTCCATCCTCTTTCTGATGGCGCTTACATTTAACTTTGTTGATGGAATCCCGTGCAGAGGCTAGGTTGTTGCACCTTTGGAGTAACTAACAAATAGCAATACTGTATGTGGAACAATTTTCAGTTTAACATAGACAAATAAGCTCAACTGCCCTAAACTGTAATTTAGCTGCCGAACTGACTTTATTAAACTTATTGACTCGTGCAGACAATTGCTAAGTATTTCAAAACTGGCGCCGATGAACCAGAGTCTGTTCCATCTTCAAATGAATGTTTTAGCATAGGGGTGTTTAGGGGAAATGCTTTTTGATTCAAAAATCAATTTCAAGACAATTGCGTTAAAGGGATTACCGTTATCTCAAATGATACGGAGTAATTTTCATTATTTCAATTTAAAAACAGGCTTTATCAGAGTTTATCTGGTGTCCCTTCCAAACTGATGAAACATGTTTAGTCAATTTATGAGTAAGCTCTCCTTATGGACATTATCACGTTAAACCTTACTTTAATACACCATGCTTAACCTTTGAAGTACTTAGCCATTCTTAACAAAATTTGATATAGCCATGTGTTCTTTGCTGAATAGTATTTATAACTTTGTGTAATCATTTCAAAGTTATTAGTAATTAAAATTGTATTAAGTGAGTAGTATAAACGAATAACTGCACAATCGTGTTTTATAGGAGTATTAACATTGGCTTAATACAAAATTAACATGCAAATTTGTTTGTTATAATGTCACAGAAACATAACGTTGTGTTTCCAATCTGCATTTCTAATTTGCTTAAAACTGAACATTTTTCAGATTTATGCTGTGTAAGCCTTACATATGCAAATGATATTCTATTTTTCAACTGTAGAAAGCACATGCTTTCGGCTGAACTAATCTCATTGCCTTCTCTAGTGGAATTTTCAATTTTCATACGTTTCATGTGCATTCATATTCTGAATTGAATGAAACCCATGATGACATTTGCATTTAACCATTAAGAAATATCCAATTTTGCTCGCAAATTATAGTTAAAGTACTTTTCTCTGCTCTGAATGGTGTTGACGTTTGCTACTGTATGGTCTAAGAAGTAACCCCAGTTACATGAGCAGTTGGTGTTGCTTATTAGTACTGTAATGAAAATTACATCGACATGGCACATCAAAAGAGGAGAGGTAATCAGAACTGTACTGTAATCCTGAATGTATGAAAGGACACCCTCACGTGTACATAACATAACGTGAGACTAGAAAATGACAAATGACTATCTTTACTGAAAGTCTACTAAGCTCGACATAGATTTAGGACGTTTTTCTATTTAGGAGATATAATTCATATCTAGGATGGATTAGTAGTTGTTAAAAATAATTTCCCCTGATGTGTTTTACTGTCTTTGAAATGGAAGAGTAGTCCCATAGGCTTTGTTCCCACTCTTAGGCAGGCTCCCTGATGAGCTGTTAACAGACACACATTCATTTTCCTTCACAACAAGCAGACACAAACAGGGCCAGTATGTAAAATATCACCTTCATAATGTGTTCCCCTTTGTTCTTTTCTCATTTTGGATTTCTGGAGTTATGGCCTCTGCTGTAGAATGGCAATCGCTAAAAAGGATTCTGTTTGAATGATGCTTGAATGGTGCACCGTTGTTCTTTAAGTGGACTCTCTGAGTGGGGCCTCTGATACTGTGAGACCAGTCAGGCTGCCGCAAGTATCAATGAGAGGGGCGGGGGGATGACAGGGACATGGGGGGATGGGTGGAAATACATTTTTTTTTAAATTACATAGTGTTCGTCGCCACCGCCGTCCTCTCCTGACGCCTTGCTCATCCTCCTTTCCTGTTCTGGTTCAGCCGGGCTGGAGAAACCTAAGTGCGCATGAGTGTTTGGATGGCTGTCTTAGGCCATCCAAACAGACATGTGCACTTAGTGCACACTCTCCTCATCCCCCTCCTACCTCCTCAGGTCCAGCCCTGCCCCTCTCTTCACATGGTGGCTGAGCCAGCAGCCGAAAAATAAAACAATATTCAAGTACTGTATTGTTTTATTTTTCTGATGCTGGCTCTTAGCCATTGGGGCGACACTCTGCCATTGTGGAGGAGCCACCCCTAGCTGCTTGTGAGGTCTTAGTAGGACACTCGAGAATTGTAAGTTATTAATACCTAAACAATTATAAAACTACAGCAAATGTTCAGGCCACACCACCTTTTGCATAAGAGCCAGTTCTGAAACTGTGGAACAGGGTTTGTTTCCCCACAATTCAAAATGAATGGCAGACAGCTTAGAATGTCACGATGAATGCGGGAAGCTTATTGGCAATCTCAAGTATCAAACAGTATCCACAAATAAACACAACCTCCTACAGAGCACTTTAGACAGAACTGTGTCGTATAGTTTGGTGTCAAAATGATTGCAACAACAATGCCCTTTAGGTCATGACACAAAACTTCTTACATCACACATTAAGACTGAATTATAAACATACAGAAGACAGTTCACAGGTCTGCAAGCCAGACGGCTAAGCTAAACTCCTGATTCCCATTAAAAGATCTTTGGATCCACTGCACTCTCCACATTGCCGGAACAAGGATGATGCCAAAGTGATGATGCCAGAGAAGGTATATGAGTCCAAGTTGAAAATGCTCTAAGCTAAAAACAAGTTAAAATCTTATTAAAAGCTAGTTAAAACAGCTAAAACGTACAGAGACAAAAAAATTCAACCCTGACAAGCACAGCAGACCAAAGCCAATCTTAACAATAAGGCAATTTGGCATAATACTTTTAAAACTTTGGAATGAAGCAAATGGTCAAATCAGTTAACAATAGCCATGATCTTGAAGAATGTCTCTGAAGTCATTGAAAGGAAGTGCATTCAGGAATGACTCCACATCATTAGATGTCAAATCGATTACAGGATTGGTAGACAGGTCCACTGAGCAGAAGTGCGCAGCAGTTTCAAGCACAGGATCACCTGCGAAGGCGGTACCACCCAAAATGCCTGAAGGAGCCAGATAGTTAAGAAGGGGTGGCTCACAGGTGGCCTCGTGAATCAGCCTCAGTCTCCTGGGGCACGACTGCAAATGAACCCTCATTGGGAACACTAGCAGCTATTGGTCCACAAGAGACACCTGCAGGACAGCATGGCACACCAAAGGTAGGCACTCAGAGGCACCATGCACAATGGAAGACAGGTTGCACGAACTATAGGATTGGTCAAAACTACAATGACCAATCATGCTCCAATTCTTCTAGCAATGGAGCACCAAAAAACTTGACCATGTGATCACACACATCTGGGCTGGTGGTAGTAGCTCCATCACTCCGCTTAGCTGAGAAGGCACAACCACTGCGTCTTAGGAACAGCAGCAGCAGTATCCGGCCAATCACCCGCCAAACACACTTGAAAAGAGTGAATAGATAGCTGATGGAATAACTCTGAAGACAGACTGGGAGATGGAAAGGAATCCAGAACAACAGCCTTAAAGATGTGCACAATCCCCGTAGTGCTCGAGGTTTTAAAAATTCTGGAAACCAGCTCTCCAAAGTGCTTCGGGAAGTTGGCACTTAATAGGGATTATATCTCAGCTGATGATCTTGCTATCTGGAGAGCATATGTCTCTCTAGCCGATGTCAATGCAACTTGTTTCTGGAACAGTAGCGCCTTTAGTCTGCTCAGCTGGCCATAATTTACATTAGTAGTATCAAGTTGAGGCCACATTTCTGATACTCTTTTCTCTTTTGTGGGGGGATTAGACCATGCCCACAACAAGTTACAATCTAGAAACCGAAAGTGCATAGGCAATGCCTGTTTTCATACCGCAACAGCTCCAATCATGCAGGACCACATAACTTCCATTCAAAAGTATATGAAATGCTGGACAAACCAAAGGGATGGGAGTACCCTGTAGAAAACAGGCCAAGTTTGCGAACCCCGCATTGCAAAGGCCTTGAAGGGACACCTGTTTGCAAATCATAGAATGACTAGCAGTAGTCTCACATTCGCTTCCTCTGAGAAAGACACTTGTATTCAAAGGGCAACTCCCACTCTTTTTTAATACAGCTATCTCATAGCCGCTCATGTCTGCCAAAAGCAAGAGGTTTAAAGCATTTCGTAAAACAAAAGGTGGAAATGGCCATGTACGAACCATACTGTTGATAGACTTTCTACAACCGTGAAAGTCAGCTTTTCTAACTTTTCTATGTGAAGCATGGTGAAACTTGCCTCCCCTTTTAGCCATTATCTGTTGTTTCCTGGATAAATTAAAAGAAGCAAACAGGTCACTACTGTTATTGGAACGTGGTCAGCTTTCAGATTCTGTAAGCTCCAACCTAACTGCATGATGGAATGTAGCTGATTTTGTACATGACGTAGAAAGGACATGTCATTCTGAATGATGTCAATCGCCGATGACGCTATGTTTTTAAGGATGTATATTCTGTTGGACAGAGTATTCATGCCATTATCGACAACAGCTAAAGCCTTTTCCAATTTTCCTTATCTATCTGCCTTAAATGTGCAGCCTCTTCTATTTGCGAAAGCTTCCAGATCTCATAGTATATGGCGTACAAGAATCTCTTAGAACAGGACTTTCTGTGACCTAATAGGAAATCCTGCAAGTCCATTTCCTCTGAAAGGAGATGACGATGTTTCTTAACTGCTACTAAGGTGTTTGTCTATAACCATTGGTGGCACAGTTTTCCCACAATGTATGTGGTAACTATACCTGAGTGTTGACTTGAGACAAAGCGAGGGTCCAGCCAGCTAATCTTGAAACCCCCTGAGGAATTAACAAAACACGCCAGACACCCGTATGTGGCCATTGGCCACAATTACCATTTGCCTGGACTGAAAAGTGACAAATTATAGGTACCAGCCTGAACCTTTGCATCAAATTCTTCCTCATTGACATTTAGGAAGGTTTGCCAATTGGTGAATTTGGCCAGTGTGGGGATAGTGTGGGGATACTGGGCATTCATTTCCTTCATTTTTGATGACCCTAGGCAGGATGTCTGCTGAACTGTGTCATTTAAAAATATAATTTGAACAGGAATAATGCATGCCCTAAACAAAACCTCACTACCTGAATCTGCTAATCTTGTGTTCTCCATACACCTTTTACATCAATAGTGTCCTTCCAGTATTTGTATCCTTCAAGTGCAAGTCGGTAAACAAAGGAATCTGAATAGATCAATTTGTTAGCAAAATCGTCCTAATTTTAGAAGGTGGTAATTTGAAGTAGTATGACTCTGCATTTGAAATGTCATTACTAGAAAAGTATGCAAATGTATCTAAATAATACTTTGGGCTCCCCACAGGTAGAGTTGAACAATGTTCCCACTGTGTATAATTCTATACTGATCTCTGTCTTGTTGCTCAGTGCAGGTAGTAATGTCCCAATTTATTATAACAAAACATTTCCCCTTATTTTTTTGTGTTAGTGTACACATCATCACTTTCAACTAGAGTGTAGTCTTGCAACTCAGCAAGCATTGAATCAACTGTTTGAACATCCCAGTCATTAGAAACAACACCAGATATAATTACATAAGTACATGAAATTTAAAAAACATATGGAATTTGTATAACCTCAGTAGGCAGTATATATCAAAGGGAACTTTATCCCGCACAATCCCATCTGGAATTGGTACTGCTGAAATGTTCACAAGGGACAAGTTTTGTGAGCCCTTATGTGAGAAAAGTTATTGTGTTAGAACTTCATCCACTGGCTTGACAGAAGAGCGTTCAGGAAGATAATGACCATTTATCAAGAGAAAGAAAACAGTCATGAAACCAATCCATAACAGAAAGGCAAGCAATGTCAGAAATATCCACAGATAATTCAATGGATAAGCTATATAGTTATTTTAGGCCATATGTACAGCTTATGTGTCTTTGAAACAGTTTCTTTTGCAGCTGCGCATGAAGTTCAAGAAAAGTCATCAAGGTCGATGAAATAACCAGAAGCAGTTTCTGCAAACCCAGGAGCCGGTGCATTACTGGTGGATGGATCTACTTTGCGTGGAGGTTCAAAATAGATGATGTTGTCTGTTGGTGTTGAGTTGGAGTAGAAGACAGCCACATCTTGGACAGTTGCTGTCAGTGAAGTCGTAACAGGAATCAGCAAAGACTCATTTTCTGCTCTCCCCATGCTCGAGGAGGCATTTGTAGCATTGTTTTTAATCTGGTCTAGTCATAAGAGTTGTTATTTCTTCTTTAAATAAGTATGTCCTGTTGGGTAGTGAGAGGGGACCAAGAACTACCCAAGGGACCTCTGGGTTTACTGTGCAGGATCGGCCACATGGTGCAATGTGATGTTGACAAATCTGTTGCCTTTGGAACCTGGCTGCAGTGGTAAGATGATAGTTCTGGTGCCTTGCATTCCCAGGACTGGTACCGGTGCTTCCCAGGACTGGTACCGGTGCTTTGTAAGATGGACCAAATTCTTTCTTCACAGCAATCTTCTCACTGACCACATCCCTAACTTTAGGAATCCAGCCTGTAGAAGTTGTTGGCAAATCCCTTATTCCTAAAGTGGCAACACTGGCCGATGATTTATCATCACAAAATTGCTGAAGCTCGTATAAAATAGTGAGACGTTCATTTATGTCATAAGGTTTGTCTGCTGTCACCATACCAGGGCTATCTATATCTGGGACATACATAGGTATCCCAAAGAGGACCACGTAAGGAGTGCATCCTCCCAAGGACCGTTTTGGCAGATTATTCAGTACTCTCTGTACTCCATATAGGTGATGAATTCAACTTCGGTCTGAACCTAATACTATAGCTGTTAAGGACTGCTTTAGATCTCGATTACTCCTCTACAACCGAGTTACCCTCTGGATGGAAGAGTGAGGACTAATGGAGTTCAACACTCATCGTCCTCATAGGGTCCCTGAATGCCTTAGAGGAAAAGGCAGGGCCCTGGTCCGAATGAAATGCTGCAACGCATATGTACCTATAATGATGAGGAAGTCTTTTATAACAGTTTGAGCGTCAGCCGACTGCTGTAACCATACCCACAGGAATCTAGAACAGGAATCCACAGTGACTAAGATGTATTTCTATGCACCATCAGGTTGTAAGGATCCACAATGGTCCAGGTACACACATTGTAGTGGCCTGTTGGACACTAAGAGGGATGTCTGTGGTGGGAGTTTGATGTTGGAGCCCTTTATCTGCTGGCAAATGTCACAGCAAAGAACATATTGCTTGGTCAGTTTGTATAGACCCGCCCACCAAAGTGTTTCTGTAAGAGTGTTATTGTGGCCTCAACACCAGCATGAGCGGATGCAGCTCCTTCATGCCCTGCTTTGATGAGATCTAATCTCTGGTCTTAATTGGGGATCACTCGATCTCCAACACCAGGAGCTGTCGAAAAAGCAAATTTCTGTGCACTGATGTGATATGAATATTTAGTAGGGTATGCTTTTGGGAGAGGCTTGCCTTCAGCCAAAGCTTTCACAGCAGCCAATATTTAATTATACAATCTCATCTGGGAACGAGTCACGACAGCAATAGAAGCTGTAGCTACTGTGGATTTGGCTGCTTCATGAGCCAAGGTATTGCCAATAACGTGTACACCTACATGTTGGTGACCCATGTATGGACTACATTAGCATCAGGTAGCTTATCCTTCAGATCCGCCACCCTCCCCCACAGAGTTTTGTGTTTAATGGTGTTCCCCTTTAAGTCTCTGAACCAGTTCAAGCACCAATGATTAAGATAATCATTGTAAGACTGGACACAGTAGTACGAATCACACACAATCAATGTAATAAGTCCTAGATCAGTATGTTGCAGTGGCAGGATGAGGGCGTAGAGTTCAGCCAATTGTGCTGTGCAGTCCCCTAGGGTCTGTGTATAGGTATTGTAACAGTAGAATACATCATCCTTCATCACTCCCCTCCCAGCTGCACAAGCGACTGAGTATTGATGTTTTGTACCTACAGCTGGTTGGTCTGAACCATCAGTACAAATGACAGTGTGGTATCTGTCAAGTGGCAATATGTTAAGAGATGTAGGGTACTCCTGTCTGTATTGGAGAAATTCTTGTCTCTGAAGTTTTGGCTCATAGACGTAATCAATACCAGTGGCAATCAGGGAGATTGCCCACTGAATCCAATGTGGTTGTAATGCTTTATCATTAGGAATGCTAGCTTTGGTGACAGCTTCTAAGCCTGGCACCGTGGTAACGACAATAATACATTTCCCTTGGGCAAGTAGCCTCTCTTTGATGGCAGCCATTGGTACAGCAATCAGAATCTTTTCTGTGGGTGCAAAGTGTTGTTCTGCATTGGAGTATAAATGTGATTTATATGCTATGGGAACCCTGTTGCCTTTGTTAAAGGTGACATAAGTGATCCCAATGGCACTAGCAATTATTCCGATGACCACATTTGTTTTTTTATCATGGGTGTGTAAGTGTTTTGCTTCTAGCATGTATTGCTGCAATCCTCTATGGATGTGCTTGTGTTCCACTGTCCAGTGTCTGTGTGAGAAATCTGGGTGTATTATATCATAGAGTGGCTAAATGCGTTGTTCATAGTGAGGAATGTATGTTCTGCCAAAGTTGAAGAAACCAAGTAAAGACTGCAGTTTCTTGATAGTATTTGGTGACTGGAGTTGAGCACAGTTTTCTAGAAAGTGCAGGCCAGGCTCTTGCCCTCATTTAATAGCTCGTACCCCAGGAACAATACACTGAGAAAGGCTATTTTAGGTTTCCTAAAAATGAATTTGTAACCCACATAACAGTGGTAGCTGCGTAAACTAAATCACAATCAGACCAATTTATGAAGTCTTGAGTTTGATGGAATGGGTGCACAATTCTAAATAGGCGGGTATCGGTCCCACCAAATCCTTGGTTCCCCTGGCTCATTAGGAGGTGGGAGAACTGCTAGTGACACCTCTACAGAGTGCCACTGATAATGTAAAATTAAAACGTTTCACTAACTATAAACATGGCAGCCATTTTGAAAGAAATAATTAAATAATTAGGCTCAGCCAGAGCAAGCTAAGTAGGTTAAAACTCCTGATTCCCATTTAAACTACATAAGGTCCACTACACAACCATCTGACACCAATCTACAATGTTTGCATGTACACATACTACATGCTACTGGAAGGTAGGAACAACCTGGTACTAGAGAGCTGGGAATACCTCACACATCAAGTCACAATCTATCTGATCATATCCAATTGTAAATCCCATTTTCACTTTTACCAATTCATATAAAAACAGACCACCTCAAAGCAACAATGAGATGCAATAATGGGGTCTCCTCTGCAAACTGTGTTGCCAAAGCCCGTTGCTCCTGGAGACCACATCTTGTTCCCTGGAATTCAAAAACCAATTCAGTGTATGAGTCAAAAATTTAACTTCCCCTACTTGCAATGTCTATTACTGAAACCTGATAAATGAGCCAAACCAAATTCCAAAGACCCTGAGAGAATGTGTCTAGCCTGATGCTGGTTGTTCTAGAGTCACAATTGCTACTACTCCCATGTTCAGACAAAATTCTGCAGATATTATGTTTGGCCCTGTGGGCTGAGCCAACTGGGTGTATAAATGAAGCTGTTTCAAAGATGATTATCGTTTGATGTCACACTGTAATGTAATCAGTAGATATTGAAAAGTTCTGGATGCGAAAACGCTCCACTGTTACTTGATGAGATCATGACTTTGAGGATTAATTCTTTTAGAACCTCATTTACAAGACATCACTTTTAATGACGCTCCAGTGATGCAGGCCTCTCAATCATATCTATGATGTGACGCAATGCCACCCTGCATGGCTTAGCATAGCCTAAAAGGTATGGAGTAAGGCAAGGCAGAGCAAAGCGCTGCCTTGCATTGCTCTAGGTCAAGGAGGTATTCTATGGGCATTTAATGGGTTTTCCAATGCAATGCCATTGGATTTTGACACATTCCCAAATTTACAAGGATCTGTAAACCTGGGAATGTATCAAAACTGTGTATCAAAACAAGTCCTGTGACCTAAGTACATTTAATTAAATGAGTTTGGTCTATCTAGCTACTCAAAAAAGTACACTTGTTCCCCTGACTGTAAAAGTAAAGTGGGGTTCTTCCAAATGTGCTTCATGCATCCCCTTAAAGGATCTTCTTAGCTTTTTATTCGCACTTAAAATGCAGGAGTCACTGCATGTCCTGCCTCTCTACAGAAGACCACATGTTCCCACACAACTGGTACAGGCGTCCACAATGCTCCCAGTAACAAAATTGTTATCAACAACTGGTTATCTTTTTGCTGGTCAGTAGTTCTCTCTGGTGCAGTCCTATCTCATTTTAGACACTCAGGTTTTCGGGAGCAAGTTCAACCACAGGCAAATTAAAGTAAATAGCAGACTCAGACTCCGTTGTTTCTGGGACCCGTTTCCAGTAGATCTGAACAGTGAACTTGTCACATGAGTCAAGCTGAATGTAGGAAATTTTCTTATAAGGATCCTATCATAGGCAAAGCTCGCTTTTATACTTGAATCAGGGAAACATGTTCTGTCCTATCCTCTTCAGTTTCTATTCTCTCATTGGCAGAGTAGGGCTTCTGGAAGTGTAGAACTATTTTAACATTTGTATCTCTAACTTAATCATTGAAACATTCTAACAACACCTAATCTGTCTTTCTTGGTAGTATGAGGTGTTTTCGGATCTGTGGAGTAGCACCTGGCACTGGTAATCTATCAATGATGCCTGCAGGTTTACTCCCACACGGCTGAGGGATGTCTGTAGTATGTTATGTTTCCTTGCTGGAATGCTCGTGTATGCTGACCTAGGGAGATTCCACGTTCTATTACGTGCAGTCTCTTGAAGTCAGTTGAGCCTTAGCTTGTTCCCTGAACGGACCTGTTCTTTCCGTCTCTACTTTTAAATAAATGAATGATACCTACTTGGCCTGCAATTTGTCATCACTTCAATTTGGCGATGAGGGAGCCGGCTTCATCGAACCTTCAACCTTCAAGTCGTCATTCTCCTCTCTTTGGAGCTTTACCGTGTGCTGACCTTATCTGCCGCCTAGCTGCCGCTGTGGGACGTTGTTGTAATTATACTGGTTTTGCTCCTTTTCTTCTATTTTGTTTTTTTCTAATTCTTCTTCCGTTTTTTTTGTTTGTGCCTTGCCCGGCCGTTGGTGTGAGCGCGAGCAAAGCAAAGCACAAGTGTCCCCTGTGTAACGGACATCTACGCGCTACGCGCGTCTCCTGGGACACTGACGCCGCTTCTGCTGCGCGACTCTTCTAAGTGATACAAATTAAAAAAAAAAATTAAACAACAAAGCAGGAAGGAGGAAGGAAGAAAGAAGACAATTATTTTACCGTGGATGCTTTTATAAGACAACATTTATTTTCTCACAAGGTGGTGGTAAGACAACATTGTTTGTTCTTCTACTGTGAAGGTTTTTACTCTTGAACAGGTCCGGGAAGGGAAGAATACATTTCAAGTTAATTAGCATTATAAAGTTGCACTTGGAGTTATCGTGCGTACCTTATAGTTTGCCTCAGATATGGCACAGGCCAATTTTACAATTGTTCCCCCGCAAGCATTTTAGGCCATGGGTAATTCAACACCCATTAAGTGGCATGAATGGAAGGACTATTTTTTAAATTATTTAGGCGCCATTGACATGGATAACAAGATGCCTGCAGAACAGAAAAAGAGGATCATATTGAATTCCTTGGGTCCTATGGGTCTAAAACATATAATAAGATGTCCAAAAAACCCGTAAGCGACGATATTTGTGCTTTTAATGCCGCAATGCTAGATCTCGACAAGTATTTTGCTCCGAAAGTATGTATGGGAATTGTCCGTTATAAGTTTTTCCAACGGAAACAAGAAAAAAGTGAGCTAGTGGATGACTGCGTTGCGGACTCAAAGAAACTTGCTCTTGACTGTAAATTTGGGACAATTCATGACAAACTTATTAGGGATCAAGTAGTCATGCATTGCAGTAATCAATCTATTCAAGAAAGACTTTGGATAAATGGTGACTCTCCTCTGGAAGAAATTTTAGCTATTGTAAGGAAAGCAGAGATCTCTGAAAGATGTTTATCCGAACTAAAATCTACAGGGAAAAATGAGGATGGCATTTACAAAGTGATTAACCGCAAAGCTGGAAAGAGCTTACAAAGTGGGGAAACTGAAAGAAGATGTTACAGATGCGATAACAAAGACCATTTGGCTCACTCCAAGTTGTGCCCAGCGTTAAAATTGAAGTGCAACAAATGTGGAATTGTGGGCCATTTTGCAAAAGTATGTAAAAGTAAAAAGAAAATAGTTAAGTGTATTTATGAAGGTGATAATATGGCAATAAGTGATACGGAGGAAAAAACAACGGATTCCAGAGAAAGGGATGAGGATAAGAATTTCATCCTTAATATAATGGAAGTAAACACTAATGAAAAAACAATATGTAACATGGAGATTGGTGGAGTACCAGTTACAATGTATGCTGACTCTGGCTCACCATTCACAATCGTGAATGAGGACGTGTGGAACAACTCTTTCGTGGATAAAATTGGCAAGCAGCTTGCTCTACCGGATATTCAACCAGAAAGTTTCACAGGAGAAAAGATAGACCTGTTAGGTTTTAGATGGTTTGCATTAGGTTTTAGATGGTTGGCATTTTCATTCAAAAACAGGATCGCCAGAGGGAAATTGTATGTAGCTAAAAAAGGACCGTCTGTTCTAGGCTGGAAAGATCAAGGACAATTGCAAATGATCCTGGATCCTAACGGTAAAGAAAAGTTTTTAATAGTGAATGATGAATGCCCTTTGACCTCCGTGATGGAAACTAAATTTCCTAAAGTTTTTAATAAGAGTTTGGGGAAACTTACCGGTTTTGAGCATAAGATCAGATTAAAGAAGGAAGCTCTACCAAAAATTCACAAGGTCAGAACTGTGCCGATCATGATCAGAGAAGAGGTTTCCAAGGAGCTTGATAAATTAATTTGAATGGATGTGATTGAGCCAATTGAAAGTTCGGAATTGATTACGCCTGTAGTAATAGCTCGTCGCTATAACGGAAAAATCAGTTTATGTGTGGACTTAAGATACTTAAATAATAATATTCTGATAGCTCGGTTTCCGCTACCCAAGATTACAGAAATGGTTTCTAGTCTTGAGGGAGCATGCTGGTTTTCTACTATTGACTTGTCGTCTGCATGTCATCAGATTCCCTTATCTGAGGACTCCAAAAGACTAACAGCCTTCATCACACCCTTTAGATGCTTCCAATACAAGAGGATGCCCTTCGGTCTTGTGTCTGTAGCTGCTGTTTTTCAACGTCTAATGCACAAACTTTTTTGGAAAATCAAAGGGGTTATGTGCTTCCAAGATGACATTTTAATCTTTGGAAAGGATAAGTGCATGCATGATGAGCGATTGGAACATGTGTTGAAAGTATTAGGTGATAAGGGATTAGCAGTGGAACTGAGTAAGTGCAAATTTGCGAAAAGAAGTGTGGAGTATTTAGGACATGAGATAAGTGGTGAGTGTGTTAGAACTAAGGCTTCTTTGGTAAATGCTATAATCGGGGTGTCACCTCCTATATCCAAGGATGAGGTAAGATCATTTTTGGGCATGGCGGAGTTTTGTGCTAAGATTATTCCGAACTTTGCCAGTAAGGTTTACGATTTAAGATCTTTGCTCAAAAAGAACTCTCCATTCATGTGGAGTGAAGCATGCAATCAGGAGTTTGAGAGCGTGAAAAGAGAATTAAGCAAGGCTGCATGTTTGGGAAGTTTCGACCCTAAGTTGGATACTTTTGTTACCACAGATGCAAGTAATAAAGGTTTAGGTGCTGTGTTATCTCAAAAGGACTGTAAGGGTATGGAGAGGATTATACTTTTTGCTTCCAGATCGTTGTCTCCTTCAGAAGAGAAATACTCCGTTATAGAGAAGGAAGCCTTAGCCTGTGCTTGGGCTTTAGAGCACTTCCGTGCATTTGTGTGGGGAAAAGACATAACCTTTTGCTGCAACCACAAACCTTTAATTAAACTTCTTACAAGTGAAGGAAGTGTACTGGCTTCAGCTAGAATTTCAAGGTTGTCTATGCGTTTGAAAGACTACACTTATCGTAGGCAAGAGTAATGTAATGGCGGATTGCCTTTCTAGGTTACCTAATTTGCTGGAAAAGTGTGTGTATGACCCGTGGTATAAATGGAGTGTGGCCTTTATACAGGATTCTGGTAGCCCTGCGCTTAATGAATATAGTTGGAGGAAAGAAATGGAAGTAGACACTTGTTTACAGTCCGTTTTAAAATATGTTTTAGATGGATGGCCTAAGAAGGATCGGTTGTCCGAACAATGCAGAAGTTTTTGGGAGGTTAGGAACGAACTCTCTGTTGTGAATAATGTTCTTTGGAGAGGTGATAGAATAATTCCCCCATCTCGTATAAGGGAAGTAATTTTAGATTTATGTAATGAAGGACATTTTGGCATCGTTAGAACTAAGTCGGTAGTTAAAGAATTGTTTTGGTGGCCAGGTGTTGATAAATCGGTGGAAAGATTTGTCAGAACTTGTCATGTGTGTTCCTCTGCTGAAAAGGGTTTGTGTACCCTTAGACCACCTATGCAGCAAGCATTCATTCACAGACAACCATGGGAATATGTCGCTATTGATCTCTTAGGTCCGGTGAGTAGCTCTCAAGAGTTCGTAATAGTCCTTATTGATTTGTTTTCCAAATGGCCAGAGATTGGTATTTTAGAAAAAGCAGATACTGTAAGTGTGCTGGAATTTTTGGATGAGGTTTTTCTTGCAGAAGGCACTCCTAAATTGTTAAGTGATAATGGTGTACAGTTTATGTCCGATACTGCTAAAAAGTATTTTCGGAGAGTAGGAATCGAACATGAAACCACTTCTCTGTACAATCCCAGTGGAAATGGCACAGTAGAAAGGTTCAGTAGAGTCATTAAAGGTATAATTCAAGGTGCTATGAATGGTGGTGAGGATTGGCACATTGCCATCTTTAAAGCTGTGTGGGCATATAGGATTGCCGAGAACGTTACTGCAGGACTCAGCCCTTTTATTATTATGAGGGGAAGAAGCCTGAGAGGCAAACATAACCCTGCTTGGTTGGTTAAGACTGGTATCCAACACTGGTCAGTAGAGAATGTTAGGGATTGTTTGGATAAGTCTCTTGAGAAATCAAAGTCTTACTATGACAAGCTCCATCATGTTAAGTCTGTTGAAATCAATATTGGAGATTGGGTTAGAGTTAAGAAACCTTATAAAGTTAGGAAGGGTGAGAGCCAGTACTTCAATCCTGAACGGGTTTTGGAAGTTTTGCATAATGCCGTAAAACTGAGTGATGGTAAGGTGTGGAATCTTAAACGCATTGCCTTACTTAAGAATGGACAGGAATCTGGATGTGGCCAAGTTCACACTGACAGTAAGTGGTGTGAGAAGGGTAGGAATGTATGGTTGGAAGAGGAGATTACGGCATTTAATAATAAGAAGGCGTCTTCACTTGTACTTGGTGAGTGTGTTTTGGGTGAGGAGGAAGATGTGATGGGTGGTTCGGTTGCCGAGTCAGTGAATGGGGAGGAGAGTTTATCCGAGTGCGTGCAACAGGGTGACTCTGTAGGAAGGAAAAGGAAGGTGACACCTCCTGGTTGGTTGAAGGATTACGTGTTAGGATACTTAGCTGACGTTTCTGATGTTTCTGATTTTCATGTTTAATTATTTTCCCTTTTCTTTTCTTTTTTTTCTTTTTCTTTCTTTGGTTTTCTCTCTTGTTTTTTTATTTCCTTGTTTTAGGAAAAGAAGGGGGATATGTAGTATGTTATGTTTCCTTGCTGGAATGCTCGTGTATGCTGACCTAGGGAGATTCCACGTTCTATTACGTGCAATCTCTTGAAGTCAGTTGAGCCTTAGCTTGTTCCCTGAACGGACCTGTTCTTTCCGTCTCTACTTTTAAATAAATGAATGATACCTACTTGGCCTGCAATTTGTCATCACTTCAATGTCTATGTAAAAACACTGTCTCGTTTCCCCCATCTTCACCAGCTGTCGACTAATTCACACCAAACCATTGCAGTCCATCTCAAAAGTATTCCACTACAAAATGTGGAGCTTGTAAATGCAGCAGCCCTGAATAAGCGGTAATTTACGGTAATCGTCATAATCAATTACCAATTCCATAGAATAGGCAGGATAATTGTGCACATCTTGACACATTCTACTCTTAATTTTATCAGTGAAGCCTAATCTGATTGGATGGCCGCAACAGAGTGTATAACATATGTTAAGGAGATGTCTTCTAGCCACAGGATATGATTATGGTAATTAACTAACCTTGGCTGAGAAAATATACTTTGCATTTCCATTGTCAAAAAACAAAAATATATAATCACATTTCTGGATGTGTATTTTTATGCACTACCATACAAATACGTATGTTGTGGCATGCTCATAACAGTCCCATCAATGTGAACACCTCAATTTTGACACAGTAGCCTGCATGTGTGCAGTTACCAGGTATTGTGATAGGTATTTATATAGTTCACTTTCCAATTCTGTCAGGACCGGAGGCTTCGGATTATGCTTTTCTCTCTTTACTACAAAATTAACAGCAGCCAATTGAAACACTTTATAACATAAAACTACTTTGTGCAGGAACCCCAGTAGTCCATTGTCTACAAATCACATATCTGCCTCCTGTATATCCGTCTCTGCCAACACAGTCCTTCCTCTTTCTTTGCTGCTTGCAGCCGAAAGTTAAGTGCCTTTTCTACACTTGATTCAGTTATTATTGATATAACTTGTGGGAGCGGGGTCTCGAAGCGTGTCGTAGTGTTGCTTTCTGCAAGACACTTTTTCCCGTCTGATCATTTAGAACACAACCAATTCATGTGTTTTGCCACCAGGACCTAGAGTTCATTTTCTGAAGGATGCGTAGACCGCGAGCATTCTCAATAGGACTAGTCCTCTTTCCCTTTTGACGATGCGCATGTGCTCACTCTGCTCTCCTCCGTTCATACCTGGGAGATCGGAGAGAGTGCTGCACACTCCTGTGATTGACAGAATCTGACCCCCTGAGCACCCAACTGGGCAAATAAGCGTTTTTCAAAGCTCTGCCTTGGGGGTTATTGGCAGATGCTCCCTTCACATTTTATCCTGCTGCCTTCAAATTTCATGATTTAATTTATCTCACTTTGTGATCATTATCCTGCTAGGGTGTTCCCCCCCCTCCTATTTGTGAACTCCTTAATTCCTCTTGATCAGAAACATGGCATACTACGCCAAGGAGGATGAATATTTTCAGGAACTTCCTGAATCAGTTGATGAGCATCATATGGAGGAGAGATTGTTTGAAGCCCTGGGATATCACCTCCAGGACTCGGTGAATCAGGCTCTTATCAAAGCTGTAGGAAGTTGACTCTGTATATACTATTTCAAAGTAAGAAATAGTGTGCACAGAGTCAAAGGGTTCCCCTTGGAGGTAAGATAGTGGCAAAAAGAGATAATTCTAATGCTCTATTTTTTGGTAGTGTGGTCGAGCAGTAGGCTTATCAGAGGGTAGTGTTAAGCATTTGTTGTACACCCACAGGCAATAAATGAGGAACACTCACTCAAAGACTTACTCCAGGCCAATAGGTTTTTATATAGAAAAATATATTTTCTTAGTTTATTTTAAGAATCACAGGTTCAAGATTTACAAGTAATACTTCAAATGAAAGGTATTTCACTCAAGTGTTCTAGGAACTTTGAATAATCCCAATAGCATGTACAGTTTTGACAAAAATGGCAATAAGCTATTTTAAAAGTGGACGCTTTGTGGAAAAATCAACAGTTCCTGGGGGAGGTAAGTCAATGTTAAGTTCATAGGTAAGTAAAACACTTACAGGGTTCAAAGTTGGGTCCAAGTTAGCCCACCGTTGGGGGTTCAAGGCAACCCCAAAGTTACCACACCAGTAGCTCAGGGCCGGTCAGGTGCCAAGGTCAAAGAGGTGCCCAAAACACATAGACTTCAATGGAAACAGGGGTGCCCCGGGTTGCAGTCTGCCAGCAGGTAAGTACCCGCGTCCTCGGAGGGCAGACCAGGGGGGTTTTGTAGGGCATCGGGGGCACACAAGTAGGCACAGAAAGTACACCCTCAGCGGCACAGGGGCGGCCGGGTGCAGAGTGCAAACAGGCGTTGGGTTTTGTATTGAAAGCAATAGAGAGACCCGGGGGTCTCTTCAACGATGCAGGCAGGCACAGGGGGGGGGCTCCTCGGGATAGCCACCACCACGGCTAGGCAGAGTGTTGCCTGGGGGTCGCTCATGCACTGGAGTTTGGTTCCTTCAGGTCCTGGGGCTGCGGGTGCAGTGTTGGTTCCAGGTATCAGGTCCCTTGTTACAGGCAGTCGTGGTCAGGGGGAGCCTCTGGATTTCCTCTGCAGGCGTCGCTGTGGGGGCTCAGGGGGGTCGTCTCTGGTTACTCAGGGGCTCGCAGTCACCGGGGAGTCCTCCCTGAGGTGTTTGTTTTCCGCAGGTTTTGCTGGGGGCGTCGGGTGCAGAGTGGAAAGTCTCACGCTTCCGGCGGGAAACGTGGAGTCTTTAAAGTTGCTTCTTTGTTGCAGAAAGTTGCAGTTTATTGAACAGGGCCGCTGTTCTCGGGAGCTTCTTGGCCCTTTGGATGCAGGGCAGTCCTCTGAGGCTTAAGAGGTCGCTGGTCCCTGTTGGATGCGTCGCTGTTGCAGTTTTCGTCGAAGTAGGGAGACAGGCCGGTGGGGCTGGGGCCAAATCAGTTGTCGTCTCCGTCTTCACTGCAGCGCTTCCGGTCAGCAGTCCTTCTTCTTCTATAGGTTGGTGCAATCTCGTTTCCTAGGTTCTGGGGGCCCATAAATACTGAATTTAGGGGTGTGTTTAGGTCTGGGAGGGCAGTAGCCAGTGGCTACTGTCCTTGAGGGTGGCTACACCCTCTTTGTGCCTCCTCCTTGTGGGGAGGCTGCACACCCATAATCCTATTGGGGGAATCCTCCTCCTACAGAGCGAGACCTCACCCTTCCGGTTATGTCAGTTCTATATTCCTGGTAAAGAAAAAGGGTGGGGGTTCACGGCTCATACTCAATCTGAGGGAGTTCAGCTCTTGGGTAGTCTACCATCACTTCAAGATGGAAGATATCCATTTCTTAAGAGACATTCTTCAGGAAGGGGACTATGTAATGCGCCTAGATCTCAAGGACGCATATCTCACAGTACCTATATTCGAGCCACACTGCCAATATCTCCAATTCCATTGGCAAGACCAATGGTACAAATTTACAGTTCTCCCTTTTGGTCTTTCTTCAACACCCTGGTGTTTCACCAAACTATTAAGACCAGTATTTCAGTTCCTCAGGGAAAGAGGCGTTTGCCTTATTATCTACCTCAACAACATTCTGATCATGGCTCAAACAGAAGAGTCAGTGTTGTTACATCTTTCATGGACTGTTCAACTCCTACCAGAAGTAGGGTTACTTATCAACACAGACAAGTCGGCCTTGACCCCATCCAAGCTCATAGAATTCTTAGATTTTCAGGTAAATTCTATCAAGTCCCAACTGCTACTACCTACAGCAAAGAAGAGTTCCATCAAGAACGAGTTGAGGAGAGCCCTTGCCTCTCAGACTATGGCCCTTATTATGACCCTGGTGGTCTTTTGACCACCAGGGTTGATGTGGTGGTATCACCGCCAACAGGCTGGCGGTGTTTACCACCACCTAATGAATGTGGCGGGTTGGCCACTGCCAACATTGTACATCTCCACTCAAACCGCCAAGCAGTATGAACTGCCGGGCCGGAGATGTACTTCTCTGACCCGGCGGTCCACAGCAGACCGCAGGCGGCATTATGAGCAGGCCTACTGCCATGGTTTCCGCAGCGGTAGCACTGCCACGAAAACCATGGCAGAAGGGCTACCGGTGACAAGAAATTCCTTCCCTGTCACCTGTAGATGGCTCCCCCACCCCCCCAGCAAGCACCTGTCCCCCACCCCTCTAACACACATAGAGCCCCTCACCCCTCCTACTGTCACAGCGCCCCCACCCCCACCCCCTACTGTCACAGCGCCCCCACACACCTACCCGCATACATGCACACATACACCCACACGCACCACGCATATACCTATTCACTAACACTCATCCAAACGCGCATTCACTCGCACTCATCCATACAACCATTCACTAACACTTATCCATGCATGCATTCTCTCACACTCATCCTTACACCCATTCACTAACACTCCTCCATACACTTATTCACTCGCACTCATCCATGCACCCATTCACTAACACTCATCCATACACGCAATCCCTTGCACTCATCCATACACCCATTCACTAACAGTCATCCATACATGCAATCACTCGCACATACTCACACGCATTCACTCACATGCATTCACTCACACATACTCACACACATACATCCAAACACACATACTCACACGCATTCACACTGACATTCATACATGCACTCACTGCAACATTCATATATGCATTCATTCACATGCATAAAACCACGCATACACCACAATACTCACAGATGCATTCACACATGCACATATACATTCATACACATGCGCAGACACCACACATTCACACACAAAACCAGCCAACCTCCCACCCCCATCCTCTGGCGGACGCCCAACTTACCTTGTCCAGTGAGAAGGTTATCCCGCAGGAAACGGAAAGGGGCGCTGCTACAGCCAGCAGTGCCCCGCCAGCAGGACAGCAGGATGGTCTTAATATGGATGGGGGCGTCCTACTGATGGTGCGGTGCAGGTGGTAGCACTGTCAGGTGCCTCTGACTGCCAGCATGGCTACTGCCGGATTTCCACCCTAAATGTGGTGAAAATCCAGCAGTAAACATACTGTGGTGGGTGGAAAACTGCCAGCACTGGCAGTCTTCTGGCGCCCGTGGCTTTGGCGGTCTCGGTTAGAGTCCGCCAGAGTCATAATGAGGACCTATATAATTGAAGACCCTAGCATGCTTCGTGGGTCTGTTGTCCTCATCTATTCATGCTTTTTTCCAGGGCCTCTATCGAGCCTTACGACATCTGAAAAGCATACATCTTTGCAAGGGCTTGTCCTAGTCAGAACAGTTTGGACTGGTGGAGGAGGCCAGAGCAGAGATCGCTTGGTGGCTTACAGACATGGATGCATGGAACGGCAGAGACATTTTTGGATCAGTTCCAGAGATGATTATAGAGTTGGATGCCAGCTGAAAGGGCAGGGGGGCTCATTGTGGCTCAGTTCAGACAGGAGGCCGGTGGTCTCCAGAGGAGTTAAAACTACATATCAATTGCCTAGGGCGAAATGTTGCATTCTCCTACGCATGGACAACATTTCAGCAGTACAGTATATAAATTGCCTAGGAGGGACCAGATCTCATGCTCTGGTGGAGATTGTGAAGGAATTCCGGCAGTTTTGCCTACAGCATCACATTTCAGTAATGGCAGAGTATATTCCGGGACGTGCAATCTAGTGGCAGATTGGAACTCCTGCTTCCTCAAGTATGGCAGCGACTGGAAACTCAATCCTCTAGCGTTTCACAGTCTGAATCTTTGGTGGGGCTTGTATTCAATAGATCTGTTTGCTTTGAGACTGAAAGCTCAACTGCCTTGATTTGACAGTTGGAGACCGGATCCTCTATTCTTGGGAATGGAGACCTTCCTGCAGTCTTGGGAGAAGGACCTGCTCTATACGTTTCCCCCTTTCTCCATGATTCAGAGAATACTCTCTCAGGCGAGGAGACAGAAGGCGGAATTAATTTTGGTGACACCCATTTGGAGGGCCCAACTATGGTTCCCAGTAGTGATGTCACTGTCTTGTGCACAACCAATTGCGATCTAGAGGGATCCATGTCTATTGCTTGACCAGTGAGATCTCCGTATCCTCTGATAGGAGCAGAGCAATTGTCGTGCATGGTGTGGAGAATTTCCGGAGATGCTGGCAAGTGCCTGGAGTTTCAGGCAAAGCATTGTTTTTCTTATCCCAATCTTGGGCTTATTTCACTCACAAACTATATGAGGCTTCCTGGAGAAGATGGGTTCGTTGGTGTAGTGAACAATGTATTGATCCCACTGAAGAGAACATTAATATAATGGCTAATTTTTTTTCAGACCTAGCAACACAAGGTTTGGCCTACAGAACCATTAATAATTTTAGATCGACAATTTCAGCGGGTCATCCTCACCTAGAAGGAAAACTGGTGGGCGAAATCCCATTAATATGTAAATTAATGCACAGCATTAGGATGGTTAAGCCTCCTCAACCTAGATACTCTTCCTTATGGGAAGTAGATGTAGTCTTATGTTTTTTGAGAGCATAGCCTTGTAATGAAGATCTTTCATGTTAACAACTCTGCAAAACTCACCATCCTACTTTGTCTTCTGTCGTGTTGAAAAGTCTCACATGTTCATGCACTGGATTTAGCAACTAGAGTATTTACTCCTTCAGGAGTTTCTTTTACTATCTCTAGTCGCACAAATATGGCTACTAGATCTGTTACTTATCCAGCTTTTGCTCATCATCAGAAACTATGGGGGTCTTTATGACCCCAGTGGTCGGTGTAATAGTGACGGTATTACCGCCAACAGGCTGGCAGTACATAACTCTACTATTATGACATTGGCAGTTTGGCCAAAGCCGAACCACCAATTTAACACACCGACCGCCACAGCGGTAATGACTGCCGGGCTGGAGACTACAGTCTCCAGCCCGGTGGCCGTCACTAGGCTGCCCATGGCATTTTGACCCCGCCCACCACCATGGTTTCTGTGGTTTCTCTTCCGCCACGGAAACCATGGCGGTAGGCTCTATCAGTGCCAGGGAATTTCTTCCCTGGCAGCGATAGGGTCTCCCCCACCCCCTTCCCCAGAGTCATACCCCACTCTCTCCCTCCCCCTCCCGCCCGCCCCCCAACATATACACATATACTGCCTCCGGCAGGAGAAGGGATGCAGCGCTGCTGGCAGCAGCAGCGTCCGCCAAGAAAACACCACCAGGCCGTATCATGGAACATGATACGGTAGGCAGTGTTTTACTGGCGTGGCGCTGCTGCTGGCAGTAGCGCCACCTTACCGCCGTCCGCCACCATGACCGTCACCGTAATTCCACCAGCCTTCTGGCAGAATTCCGGCCACAGTCATAATTCCATGGGCGGTCGGTAGCCACGGCGACGGTCTGTTGGCGGCCGTCAACGTGGCGGTATGCGGCATTTGCCGCCAATGTCATAATGAGGCCAAAGTATTGTCAAATGTTTGTAAGCTTATGAGGAATGTACTCATGCGATTTGCAGGGATATACACTGGCAATTACTCATTTCTTTACAGAAGCCCTTTGGTCCAGTTTCTGTTGCAACTTTAGCATGGTGGGTCAGATGGATATTGGGGGAATATAGAATAGATGTTTCTATGTTTGCTGCACATTCAGTTCGAGGAGCTATGGCCTCTAAGGCACTTTCTGCTGGTTCTCGTTTGGAGGACATTATGAAGGCGGCTGATTGGTTTTCAGTCTCCACATTTAAAATTTTCTCTCACAAACCTATTGTTGATGTTTATCTGCAGTAGTGGATCAGCTTTGAACTAGCATAATCTGAAGCCTCCGGTCCTGACATAGATTAAAAATGTTTTAACTGATGCGTCAAGAATTTTCAATTCTATTAAGGACATGGAGACGAGGATTATCCCACCCTGAGCAGAAATTATTGTTTATATTTATCTTGACAATATTGTTGATTCTATGCATAATATGTGATTAATTTAGATGCCCACCTGTTATTTTATGTATAGAGATTAGATATTATTATGGGTGTCTCTTTTATTATTCTCCAGGTGCGGACAACAAGAGTACCTGATCGTTCGAGTGGATAATAGAAAGATGAAGAGGGTCTTGATAGTCTTCAGCACGGTTGGCCGTCAATAGTGAAGATGTCAGAGTTTCAGTTCTGACCTTTTGGATTCCAGATTCAAGGAGTCAAGTATTAGTTTTATACTGTTCGCAAAGAAAGAGGAAGAGGAAGGACTGTGTTGGCAGAGACAGATATACAGGAGGCAGATATGTGATTGGTAGACATTGGACTACTGGGGGTAATGGGAAAAGTATTTTTTGTTATAAAGTGTTTTAATTGGCTGCTGTTAATTTTGCAGTAAAGAGAGAGAAACATAATCCTCACCTCCGCATTGTTGATAGAATTGAAGATTCTTGATGCATAAGCTAGAAAATGTTTTATCCTCCTGATATCATAGCACATCACAATGGGTGGTGCTGCACTAAATGTGCGTGGCAAAACCTTTTATGCGAGCATATAATTCATGATGTTTGTTTAGCAGTTCTCAATCCACGGCAAAGAACAAAAACACATTGTTCCAAAGAGTGAAAAAACTGGATACTTCCATGTGCAGCGGAAGTTATGCTCACGTGTGCAAGGGGAATTGTTGAAGAGTGTACAAATGAGATTAAGTAGATACATTTAGATTCTTTTAAGGGGAAGAAGATGGGAAGCGATGTCAATTTAGTGAATTTTGTAGGAAAATGAGGTAGAAATCAGTATAGGGACTTTGCAGCATCAAAGGATATGGCAAATGCTTCTGATAAATGCATTTAACAGGAGAAGAAATTCTCTGCCTTACTCCTCTAATGCAGCTGGATACCAATGAGGAACATAGCACAATATTTATAACACCCTAAGCATTGTTATAAGTATCACAGGAAATTTCAACCAAGCGACACTCCCACCCTTAAAACACCTGAAAACATCGCTGCTCTAGTAGGCTTCCTGTACTATCTCAGATAGTTATTGTGAGTTGGGCAGGTGGCTTGCCATCCTGCCGGTACAGCTAATATTGAGATTCCTCTCAGCTTTGCTTGGTTCATTTTACAGGGAGTACTTACACTGAGATAACAAAAATATTTTGGTTAAAATGCTGGCCTGCCATGCATTGAGGCATTTCAGAAAGCAGACCTTTCAATGCATTGATTTAGCAGCATTACAGTTCATGGACCACTGCGTCCTGGGTTTCCAATGCAGAGCCAGCTGAGGATCCGCAGTCAGAAATCTACCAGCTCTCCCATCTCTTAATGGGCCACGGTAACCACAGATTTGGAGGGACCGATACCTGCCTTTTTAGAATTGCAGTCCCATTCATCAAACTCTAAATGAGAACTCAAGACTTCATAAATGGGTCTGATTGTGATTTAGTTCACGCTGCTACCACTGTTATGTTCCACTGCATTCCTTCTGGAGTTCCACAAGAAGCTGCATAACTTCCTTTTTGGACTTGGCCTTTCTCGAAGGATCATCCCCAGAATTTTTTCCTTCACTCCTTTTTTGTTGAATTAGTTTTTGTAGGCCTTAGGGCTCTGTGCACTTCACCACTGCTAACCAATGCTAAAGTATTTGTGCTCTACCCTTAAAACATATTGAACTGGTGTATGTCCAATTGACGTTTTTTATTTCTCGTAAGTTCCTATTAAAGTGACACTACCGGTACCCAGAGCCTGTAACTGAAATGCTACTAGTGGGTCTGCAACACTGATTGTGCCACCCACTTAATTAGCACTTTAAACATCTTAGTCCTGCCATTGCAGCTAGTGTGTGCAGTTTTAAACTGCGATTTTGACCTGGCAAATTAAACCTTTTGCCAGGCTCACTCCTTCCTTTTTACTATGTATAAGTCACCCCTAAGGTAAGCCCTGAATTGACCTGATGGAGTGGTGCAGTGTATTTATTAAGATGGAAATGTACTTTTTGGTTTTACATGCCTTGGTAATTCTTGTGTTGCGAGCCACTCACCTGAACTCCAGGTGGTTCAGATGGGGCAATGATAATCCCCAAATTCCAATGAGAACTGACAGGGAGTCATTGAAGGACACACTGCAATCCTAGGAGTTTCCAAGGGTAAAGGGTGTTGGGATGAGTAGGAGAAAGAGAGAAATATCAGATGTCTCTACTCCTGGCACTGCTGGGGTCAATGATATCTGGATTCTGGTCCTGGATTCAGGATACAATCAAAATTATTCATATACAAGGGTCTGGACTTTGGTTTCCCTGTAATGAAACCACACTTTAAAACAGGAACAACTAAACTGATCTTTGGCATTTACTAATGTCAAATCAACATACCAATGACAAAATAAAAACATTCCCCAGTGTGATTCAAGAATGATCCAGGAATTGTCATGAACTGGCATTTCATGTATAAGGATTTCACTGAGAGAAAATTACTGGGTCAGCTACTCCAAATTATTCATTAGTTCAAGAGTCTCAAGAGTTCAAGGTTCATATGCAAATATGCAGTGGCAATCAGATTATAGTTCTCAATTGTCCCAAAATTCTTTAGAACACCAACATCAGATTCTGATTGAGAAAACACAGATTGAAGACCAACTATGAGACCAAGATCCAGGAAGGCAAAGCTATTACAAGAAAGACAACTTTTTTCAAATGTCTTTTCAGTTACAAGATTGATATATTATTGCTGGCTTTAGATAAGTAAATCAGTGCTGATCAAAATCTCAATTTAAACAGAACAACTTGTGTTACCTTATATGGGATGACCTCTGTCTTTTTGCCAGTACAAGAAAGCACAATGCAAGAGATTAATTACAAGCTGCCCACCTTTTACAGGTACTGTGGTTAATGTAGAGAAGATCGTAAATTCTAGCTTGGAGCTCAGGAAGCACATCACTGCAAGGAGAAGCCTGTTGCTGTGAAGGTATGGATGCTGCTGCTTTTAGAGAGGACTGCCGCTGCGAAGAGAAGGCTGCCAAAGACTGGAGATAAGCATCAATTCCAAGTTAAAAGAGGGTAAGCAGGATTTAGGCCTTCACTATGATTTTGGCGGTATCCGTGCAAGACCTCCATGCAGAATACCGTCACTATACCGTCTGTGCCGGTGGAACAATGACTGCTGTATTACGAGCCACAAACTGAAAGCCACCCAAATTCAGCCATAAATGCCACACAACCAGACCGACTGACGGCAAAAGAAGGACTGCTCGACCACCAGCCCAACTACTCCAACACCATTCCGTCCGCCCTATCACATGTCAGATCCCTGCCCAGTGGACCATGCACGGCGGTACACGATTGACGATGCGCACCACTGCGGTTCAAAAAATCTACTGCCAATTGTAGGCAACACCACATTGGACAGTTAGAATGCCCCCACCTGACACACATACACAAACCACACACCTGCTGACAGCACTATAAGTTAGCCTCTGACACACCAACTATCCCTTGTAAACCTTACAAACAGCACACATAGCGATGACCCACTTACACAGAACCCATACACTACAGGCATATTCACACTGAACACTCAGTACACACTAAACAACTTCACGTTTTGCACAAGACACACATCACACACACATACCAACACCACAACCCACCTGCATTCACAACCAAACACCCCAACCCCACCAAAATGGCATGTCAAAAGCACCCACGTTTCACTGACAATGAGTTGAGGATCATGGTAGATGAAATCATCAGAGTAGAGGCACAACTTTTCAGAGTCCTTGTCCAGCAAACATCTATGGCAAGGAAAACAGAGTTATGGCAGAGGGATCAACTCTGGTAAGCCAACAACACTCCCAGCCATCAGCCACTCCTGCCTAACATGCGTCCCCACCACCCATCTCTCCCTAATCAACCCCATCCCACACCTCTGCACCCCCCCAGCCACCCCGCAACCCTCCCCTGCATGCCACATCACCCCACTGCCATCATCCCCACACTGTCACACCCAGATGCACGGATACTAAGCACAATGCCAAGCACCACAACCCCCACAATGCAACACTCCCTGTACATCAGAGGAAGACAGTCACACTTCACAGTGAAACCCCTGCATGGACTACCAATCCACATGCCACACAAACTTGCATTCTCGACTGCGTTCCAACACATGGCAATGACAGCAATGCCATCCACTATCCTCAACTCTCAATGGCACGTGGAAATAATGGCACAATCTGCATCCCCCAAACAATATCTGCATCACTACAGCTGTCATTGCCAGCACTGTGAAGCAAGTCAGGCTACACCATGCATCACACGATATGGCCAACAAAGACATCTACAATGTTAAACTCTCCCTTCCCAACCACAGGTCCCACTGCCACATGTTAGCGGATGCCAAGGTCAGACTGCCCTCTCCAGGATGAAGGCCCCAGTGGATGTCCGGACAGTGACAACTTGCCTGGCCCATCATGGACAACTGGTCAGTCCATACCCGGCAGCCCCACCATGGACACAACCGACTCCCTCTCCCAGGTGGTAGCCAAACCTCAGCCAGGCTTTCCTTCCCCTCCCATGTGGTAGCCACACCTCCCCATACCAGTGCCCAACGGATGGATCAATCAGAAGTGTGCACCACAGTACAGAGGCCAGAGTCAGCAGGAACTGATGCCAAGACCAACACCACCACCAGGAAGTGACCCTCTCCTGAACATTCTCCCTTGTGTACCACAGAGACACCATGTTGACTGTCCACTGTCATCTCTCCATTCTCCGATGGCCCCCTATACTGGACCCGGTCTACACACAGCTGCCCAGACTACTCTGATGAGTCTACCCACCATGACCCTACATATCCCCCTTGCACGTGTCAGTCACAAATAAACACTATTGAGCACGGCTACTGTCTATGTGCTTTATTGCAAGCAGTAACATTTACTGTGGCATTGCATGTATAACAGTCAACCTATTGTTCTCCCAAAGTATGTGTAAGTGACAGAAAGGGGACCAATATACTGCAGGGATGATAGTGGAGCAGGCAGGGGCTGGACACGTGTGTCAAGGGAGGTAAGAGGTGATGCAGGAACCAGAGTGCACCACACCAATGCCCTGCAAGTAGAACAAGACAGGAACAACAGTTACTGTAGGAGTTAAAAATATCCATACACCATTCATGCACCACAATAAAAAAGTCCCAAGGGTGATTTGGCAAATGTCAGCTCTGGCCATGTGTTCATGTGAGACCCACATTACCAAGACAACCATCCCCAATGGTCCCTCAATCACAGCAGACACAGCTAAAAACAAAGCATATACCACAGTCAATACAGTAATGTTGCACTGCTTCTCAGTGAGGGGCAGCAATACTGTTGACATCACAATGTGTAGCACACATATTGCGTTTGAAGAGGCAGTACAGGAAAAAATGATAAAGCACAAACATGTCATATGTGAAGCAACACAACAGCAGGGAGATGATTGAACTGAAATGTGTACAGTAACAACCCCACTGATGGTGAAATGTGATCCCCCCCAAACCACCCAGAGGCAGGGTTGAACCCAATTACACCAGTGCTAAAAGACTCCAGGAGGTTCAATGTCAGAAGGCAGCCAGGAGTACAGGTCACATTACATACCCCTGAAACATAACTGAATCTCAGTTAAAGTATTGTTGTATAATCTCTGCTCTGGAGTCGGCTGCATCCTCATAATCCTCTTCACACCCCATGTTCCATTCATCAGCCACTTGTCCAGCTGCTGCCATCTCTGCATCCAGCAATGGGATGTGACGTCTCAGGGACAGATTGTGTAGCATGCAGCAGGCAACTACGATCTGGAACACTTACTGTGGTATGTAGAGTAGGGCACCTTTGGAGATGTGTAGGCACAGGAATCTGACCTTCAGTAGCCCAAAGATTTTCTCTCAATCACACGCCTTGTCCTACTCTGGGGCTCATTGAAATGATGTTCAGCATCTGTAGTCAGATGTCTTACAGGTGTCAGTAGCCAGGGAAGGTTGGGATAGCAGGAGTCACCTGTGTGTACAGAGGTAGGAACCATTTCAAGACAAGGAGGGAGGTAAGCCAGGGTGAAACGAGTTGAGTGTACAGGGGTACACATAGATTTGGATATATACTGATGACCCAGGCCCGGTCCCTCTGCAGTGGTGCCATCATGGGTAGGACGTTGGTGTCCCGCCCGATGTAGGAGTCATGCACAAAACCTGGGAACCTGGCTGTCACTTGTGAGATAATTTGTTCAGTGAGACACACCACCTGCACGTTGATAGAATATAATTTTTTACGGTTCCTGAGCACTTGTTCTGTCCTCCAGGTTGGCACCAAAGCAATGTGGGTGCCATCTATGGCCCCAATCAAATGAGGGATATGTGCAAAATCATCAAAGGCACTTTTAACAGTGTCTAAATCAGCACGTTGGGGGAACCTAATGTAGCAGGGCAGATGTCTCAACAGAGCAAGCAGTACTTCTCTCAAAACGTTACCGAATATCGGCTGAGATATCCCTGCTGCCAAGCCCACTGTCATCTGGAACGACCCTGTGGCAAGAAAGGGAAGGACTGACAATATCTGTCCTGTAGGAGGGATGGCATTGGGATGACGGGTGTCAGGCAATAGATCAGGCTCCAACTTGGTCACCAACTCCATGATGGTCTGACGGTCCAGGCGATACGTCTGAATGACGTGTCGCTCCTCCAGGGTGGCAAGGTCAACTAGGGGCCGGTACACCGGAGCATGTCTCATCCTCAACATAGTACCGTATCTGGGAATATAGGGGGGGAGACGTCAGAAAAAGGTTAATTGACTGTGTGGACACATTAAAACTGTGCATAAGTAACAATGTTCACCTATGATGCAGCTAACATTCAGCCCCTTTCACAACATACACATAAAATGGCAGCCGGCTGTCCAGCTTGCACAGGACCGATGGAAGTGACCTAATCCTGCCAGTGTTAGACTTCATGGTGGTAGGCGGTCACAACCGCCATGCAACTCCTCCTTGGATAACTTGGTTGTCTATGGGAGACTGGAGCCAATGGTGATCGCATCCGGCGGTGACAGTTATGTCCACGGCGGACATGACCACCATTTCATGTGGAAATGCTCATTTGACTCCTGACACTCCTTCACACAAGACCTCCACTGTGTGTGCTGCTGTGTTCTGACTCCGATACACACGCCCACGTGCCATGTCCTGCAGGTGATAGGGCCCCAGCCTTCTCCCAGGAGGAACTAGAGAAGCGTGTGGACAGGGTTCTATCTCTGCATGGACTGTTGTATGGGGCACCAGAGCAGCAGGTAAGTCTATTGTCACCGTCCTGTCTGATAGCTATGTGTATGTGAATGTAAGGCATTGGGACGTGGCAGATAGAGTGGATGCATGGAGATAGGTGAGGAGTCTGACCTTCATTGGCGTGTAGACATGTGTGTGTTGCCATGAGATGTGTGAGATATATGCTGTTCACTGCTGTCCCTGTGATGCCACTCTACATGACTTTGTCCTTCTGTCTGTGTCACCCATGCAGGTCAGCCCCCATCAGAAGAAGGGGGTTTGGCTGGCCATCGCCAAGCAAGTGTGGACCCTTGGGGTTCATGCTTGGAGGAGCACCCACTGCAGAAAGAGGTGGGAGGACCTGAGACGTTGGACCCGGAAGACCGCAGAGGCCCAGCTGGGGACCTCCTCCCAATGAGGGAGAGGTGCCCATCGGACCCTGACCCCCCTAATGGCTCGCATTCTGACAGTGGCCTGCCCCGAGGTGGATGGGCACTTGAGTGCAGCACATCAGCCACAAGGGGGTTAGGACACACTCTCACCTTTTTAATGTGTTGCATAAGTGCTTTTGGGTTGTGGAATAGTGGGAAGCTGTAGCATAAGTACTAGGTAGATTCCTGTCCACTATGGGTCTCAGTCACCCTGCCAGAATTTATATCACAGTTGTGTGTCCATTCTATTCAGTTAGTGACTTGTGAGGGCAAGTACATCCAATGTGTAATGTGTGTGGTCACCCACTAACATGGTCTGTTAGCCAGCTCCTGCCTATGTCATCAGTTCGCCTGAGGTGTCAGGGCATTGTCATCTGTGTTTTCCCTAAACTGTGCCAGGGAAGATGAGTGAGTCCTTATTCTGCTGCCCTGTACTGTATGTATAGTGAGGCACAATGGGTCAAGTTGTCAGTGTTGTAGATGTCACAAGCTTAGTGGACATGCAACATACCCATGCAGGATTCAGTTGATACAGGTGTACAGGTTTTGTTACCCTAAATGGCCTTGTGGAGTTGGCAAGTACTAGACATGTGTGACTAGTATGAGTCACATCAAGTACAAGTGTACAATTGTAGCACCATCAGCAGGACACATCAGCATTGATGTAGTTGGCCAATAGTGTCCCTCTGTTGTAGCATGTATAGGTGAGGGCATGGCGTGGCATGGCAACAGATGATGATGTTGTTACACTGTGGGACTGTTGTGCTGGCTTTGACCCATTGCACCCTGTCTCTCTCTCCCACCCTATTTCCCTCCCTCTCCTCCTCTGTCTTTGTGTGCATCTGCATCATCTGGTGAAGGAGAAGTGGGGAAGCTGCAGCCCATGGGACCCAGGAGGCTGACTCTAGCAGAGCCAAAGGGACCGTTGGGGTGGAGGGCGAGGGGAGTGCCACGACAGGATCGACCACACCTCATCAGATTCCTCCTCCGATGGCAGCTCCTTGGTGGTGGCGGACCCATCTGGGATCACTCCAGTTATATCCTTGTCTGTCAGCCCTCTTTTCAGCACCTCCTTCCATGTAGATTCCCACCCAGTTGCCCGGACCCGCTTACACAGGTGGGTGGGCATCTCATTCGCTGCAAGCACCTCTTCCCCCACCCTAGTTGCCCTGCTGTGCACAATGAGGAGGCTATTGACCTCCTGAGGTCTATCTCTGTGGGACAGTCAACCATTGTGAATGCCATCGCAGATGCAGCAGTGCCTGCAGAGATCATTTCAGGCTCTGGCCTCCTCATTGATGGCAGACAGTGTCCCTGCTTCTTCCATTCCCCCTCCAACTACCTGTTCCCATTCCCACAACCCTTTCCCCTCACCCATCCATGGCAAATTTCCTGACCCACATGCATCCACATCAACAGACACGGTACGCAAGAACACACATAAGCACTACAAACGCCACCACCTCCATGCACACACACAACATTCAGATGCAGACATAACAACGTCAAGTCCCTGCACCGACTCCCCCCACCACCACCCCCCTTCACCAGCACTACACTACTCACACCTCCACTCACCACCTCATCAGTTCCAGATTCTGCCACGAGTGCCCTCAATGCCACAGTCACCACAACATCAGACCTGCACCGATTTGCCCCATGCACCTCATGCGCACTCAGCACTGTCAACACCCCCACATGCAGCACACCCACCCTACCTGCAGACTCCACAACATACATTCACACATCCCACCTGCCATCTTAATGCATCTCCTCCCCCCACCTCCCACTACATCTAAATGGCAACAGTCACCCACCCAACAGTCACGCAGCATACACATGGCATCCAAGCACGCACCTGAACCCAAATCACCTCCACATTATCACCTCTCAAATACTCCCTTTACCTCCACTCCCATTCCTTACTCCTATGACCATCCACGTGCCCCTAAGAAATGTTAACTAAGAGAATTTTCCATGTTCTCCACCAGTAATCTTGTCTCTGCCCCCAAGTGCCCTGTTACCCTCCCCACACACCTGCCTTACATCTCCCAGCCGCCCCCCGGTTGTCTCCCTGCCGCTCCCCACCTAAGACTTTCACCCCCACCATGTCAACTGTCACCCTTCCCAATGCCATACTAAACTCACTCCACTCAAATCAAAGTCCAAGTCCAAACCCCCCTTCCAAGCCTAAGGACCCTCCTCCAAACCCAAAACTAAGGACTCCCCTCCAAAACCCAAACCTCCACCCCTGCCCATCTCATCCCTGAGGTACCTGCATACCCCTTTGTTGCCCCTGCCAGTGGAGGCCAGCAGTTTTCAGTCAGGAGTCAAGATGGGCCTCATTCTTTACCCAGTGTTCAAGGGGCACAATGGACGTGATAGACTGGGCCTTGGGCCCATTGTAGATTTTTTATTTGTTGCTAATGTTGTTTTTATATTTAAATATATATTTATACAGCACTTCACCATTGGTCTAGATGGAAGCTACCTTGTCCTGGCTTTCTTTACCCATGTACATGTGGTGTATATGCGATTGGGCATGTGTGAGTGTGTGTATGTGTGTGTGTGTGTGTGTGTTGGTACGGGTGTTTGTTTGAGTGTGTGGCTTGCCGTGTGTGTATTTTGTGTGTACTAATATCCTTCCGTCTAGTGTGTGCTCAGCGGTTGTACTTACGGTTGGTGTCTTTGTCGCTGGGCCCGGAGTTCAATAGCCAGCAGGAGCACAGGGAAGACTTGCATTTCACGTGCCATGGTGGCTGCGGCGTGCATGTGTTCCTGAAGGTGAGTGTTCACTTTTAGGTGAATCATTTCCCCCAGGCGGTGCGACCTCCCCGAGAATCATGGAGGTGTGCCAGCCTCATAATAAGGTCATGGGAAACAGCCTCACCTCCGGTCTATGTATGCCTACCGCCGGCCGCGGTGGTCCATCTGCAGTGGCGGTTTCGAGCAGCGACTTGGCTGTGTTCTGTTGGTTCTATCCCATGCTCATGATATGGTGGTCTGCTCTGCCGGGGGCATGGCAGTGTGACCGCCACCTCCACCTTGGCGGTCCATGGACCGCCAAAGTTGTAATGTTGGCCTTAGTCTGAAATGCCAGCTTTTATAGCCGGCCCAAACCAGGTGCAAGGAAACACATGGTGAAAACAGAGTAACTTGTTAGTCTTTATTGTAATTACACATGTTTCTCAACTGTCTTTTTTACATTAGGAGGATCAATTAAAGAACTGGCAGTTGTTGACAGTTGACATGTGCTTCCTCGATTGCCTGGGTGAGGCCCAGGTGGTTGTAAACAGTTGAAATGTGCTTTCTGGATTACCTGGGTGGGGCCCAAGTGTTCAGAAATTACCTTGACAACAAGCATTAGTCTGGATCTGCTTTAAACATACATTGCATTTAGGTTAATAACTGATTTGCCAAGTTACACAAGGCATAAATGATTCAGACTGGTACTGTGATGAAAATCAAATATCAACATCTCTGATATCACTCATACAGGGGGAAATAAGGCATGCCTAAGGCATGACTAGTCCTCCTCACAGCTCTGATCATGACATCATGTTTCACTACTGCAAGGCCTACCTCTCCCATAGGATACCATTGGAATAATAGTATTACATTTATAAGTGTAATTTCCAAATGGGAACATATAACTGCTCCATGTTTTGTGTCTCTGGAATTGTAATTTCAAATCCTAACTTATGGTGAAGTTGGATTTTAAACTACAATTTGGTGCCTGCAGTCTGTCTGTGAATCATATGAGTGAGTATGTGGGACAGTTGGGCTTTATGCATTCCTTCTAGACAGCCACACACAATGACGAGCTTTGGTGTGACTGGATGGGCCATCCCTGGTAGGATGAGAGGGAGGAGCTGGGCCCCACCCCACTTACACTTGAATAGGCTGTCATGTCTCTGCACAAATGGATGCATACCCCCAGTAGTTAGTCTGTTCCAGGGTCAGGAAACAGGACATCTATGACCTTCAAAGGCAGGATCCGTTGCAAAAACCTGCATCCCATTAAAGCCCTTCAGGACCGACGAATCATCCCTACTGCATGACACATCCTCAGCATCTGCCCTTGCACCTATTGGCAACGGCAGCCTCGGCAACGACACCGGAGTGTGCATTGCAGTCTTGTAGCTCTTTGGAACTGACTCATTGTCCCCACTGTGCAGCACATCCTCTATGTTGGACTTCACATTTCAAGCTGTGTCAATGGTATCCTCAATAATGACACAGCTCCTCGCATTACAGCCTTGCCGCATCTCCGAACCGACAAATTGATTCGGCTGCACAACACATCTTCGACGTGGATCCTCGCAAAACTCCCCAAACCAGGATTTAAGTTTCTTTGTTCAGTGGACCTAAATAGGCAGCTGTAGCTGGCTCGCACTCTATCGCAGTCAGGATCTTCTGACTTTGTCCTAGTCTGGCGGCACAAGCACTTTGTGCTTTTTGCGTCTATTTTTATCCACATATTTATAATGGAATATCTCTGGTTCTACTAATTGGATTTTTGCCATTTTGGTCTGTCTTTTTGTATCAAAGAAAATTATATTTTTTCTAAATACGTGGAGGATCTGTTTTATGTGGTGTTTTCACTTTATTACGGCTTGAAATGTTGCACAAATACTTTACACCTTACCTCTAAGTTAAGCCGACTGCATGCCAAGCTACCAGGGGGTTGAGCGCAGATTAATTTAGAGTTGGCTTGTGCCTCACCCTAACAAGGATTGTGGTTGCTGCTTGACCAGGGCTCCCACCTTAGTCAACCACCCTCCCCTCCTCTTATGGCAGCCGCGGCGCGGTAACAGGGAGCAGCCCTTGACCCTGCTTCTGCTAGGCAGGTCGCTCCCCGCTCCGTGCCACCTCCACTCCGTATTTTCTATTCCTTTTTCCCGCCGCTGCGTCCCCTGCGGCCCCTCCCGCCTCCCCCACCTCCACTACGTATTTTCTTTTCCTTTTTCCCGCCGCTGCGGCCCCTGCGGCCCCTCCCGCCTCCCCCACCTCCACTCCGTATTTTCTATTCCTTTTTCCCACCGCTGCGTCCACTGCAGCCCCTCCCACCTCCCCCCACCTCCACTCTGTATTTTCCATTCCTTTTTCCCACCGTTGCGTCCCCTGCGGCCCCTCCAGTCTCCTCCTCACCGTCTTAGTCTTCCTTTTTCCTGCCGCTGCGTCCCCTGCAGCACCTCCCGCCTCCCCCCACCTCCACTCTGTATTTTCTATTCCCTTTTCCCGCCGCTGCGTCCTCTGCGGCCCCTCCCGCCTCCCCCACCTCCACTCCGTATTTTGTATTCCTTTTTCCCGCCGCTGCGTCCCCTGCGGCTCCTCCCGCCTCCCCCCACCTCCAATCCGTATTTTCTATTCCTTGTTCTAGCCGCTGCCTTCCCCTGCGGCCCCACCCCCCCAGCCTTTCCATTCAACAAGCCCTCCCTCCTCCCAGCTGCCACTACCACCCTCCCCTCCTTTTATGGCAGCCGCGGCGCAGCCGCGCGGCTAGCACGCCAAAGGCGCGCCAAAGGCAAGCCCGTCTGCACCCGTCTGCACCCGTCCGCGCCAAGACCGCGCCCAGCACCAGTCCCCCTGGCCCTCTCAGACACACCTACTCCCCCCTCACCCTCCACTCTCTCAACCCAGGCCCCCGCCCCATATGCACCCAATATAGCCCCACACACACTCATGGCCCCTTCACCTGCCACACCTGTCATTTCTCCTGCTCCTCATCCCTCCCCCCACACGCCAACCATAGCAACCCCGCCTTCAACAAACACAACACCCCCAACGCAAGAAATACCCGCTCTGCCCCCACCAACCAACCCCACCGCACACCAGCCCACAACCAGAACACACCCCGCAACAACACCCTCACGCACCACACCAACACCACCCACCACAACCACCTCAACTGCCTGCTCCTCAACACCCGCTCCCTTCACAAACATGCCATAGAACTCTGGGACCTCATCACATCACACTCACCTGACATCGCCTTCCTCACGGAAACCTGGACCAACCCCTCCTCGGAACCCGACATAGCCATCGCCACCCCCAAGGGATACAAACTCCAATGCAAAGACCACCTCAACAAGCAAGGTGGTGGCATCGCCATCCTACACAGGGACACCATCAAAGTCACCACCAGCTCTCAAGACACTATCAACAACACAGAACACATGCACTTCCTGATCCACATCAACAACAACTCCTCCCTCAGAGGTACATTAATCTACAGACCACCAGGACCATGCCCGCCTTCTGCGACACCATCGCCGACACCATCAGCTTGCACGCCCTCACCTCCACAGACTACATCCTCCTCGGTGATCTCAACTTTCACTTAGAAAACCTACAAGATCACAACTCTACCTCCCTCATAGACAACCTCACCAATCTCGGACTCAAATAACTGGTCACCGCACCCACCCACTCAGCAGGACACACGCTCAACGCAATTTTCACCACAAGCCAACACATAGCCTACACCCACACCACCGAACTCCTCTGGACTGACCACCACTGCGTCCACTTCTCCTTCACAAAACCCACCACACACTACCATCAACACACCACACCCTACTGCATGTGGGACAAGATCCCCACAGAACGACTAAACTCCCAACTGGCCCACAACCCCCCCCACACCAACGACCCAAACACAGGAGCACACAACCTCTCTAAATGGATCACCAGCTGCGCAGACACACTAGCCCCCCTCAGAAAACACATCGCCACCTACAACATCAAGAACGCCCCATGGTTCACCCCTGAACTCCAAGACTCCAAGCGCAAATGCCGCCAAGCTGAGAAAATATGGCGACTAGAACCCTCTACAACCAACTTCTCCACCCTCAAAACCACCATTCGCACCCATCACTACCTCAAAAGCACCGCCAAAAGAGATCACTACAAGACACGCCTTGACAACAACTCTCAAAACAGCAAAGAACTCTTCACCATCATTAATGAACTTGCCAAACCCAAAGCCAGCAACATAGACCCCTCAAGCACACAGCCCCTATGTGACGCCCTTTCCAACCACTTCCTCCACAAAATCCTGGACATCCACAACAGCTTCAGACCACACCCACCCACCACACACACCCCTCACTCACCCAACCCAACCCCCACTCTTGACCCCCCCACCACACTCTCCACCTGGATCCCCACCACACACAAAGAAACCAAAAAAAACATGAACTCCATCCACTCCGGATCCCCCTCCGACTTATGCCCACATCGCATCTACAACAAAGCCAGCCCAACCATCACCCCCTTACTCTGCAACATAATCAACTCCTCTTTCGACTCCGCCACCTACCCAGGGCCCTGGAAGCACGCGGAAATCACTGCTCTCCTAAAAAAAAAACAAGCCGACCCGGAGATCCTCTCCAACTACCGCCCCATCTCCCTCCTCCCTTTCCCCACCAAGGTTGCCGAGAAATTAGTCAACGCCCGCCTATCCCACTTCCTCGAAGCAAACAACACTCTTGACTACTCACAATCCGGGTTCCGCAAGAACCACAGCACGGAAACCTTCCTCATCGCATGCACTGACGACATCAGGACCAAGGTCGACAAAGGCGAGACCGTCGCACTTATCCTCCTAGACCTCTCCGCAGCCTTTGACACCGTCTGTCACCACACACTCCGCACACGCCTCCACAACATAGGAATTTGCCACAAAGCCTTAGACTGGCTCACCTCCTTCCTCACCGACCGGACCCAGAGAGTCCGCCTTCCACTCCAACACTACCAAGATCACCTGCGGAGTCCCCCAAGGGTCCTCCCTCAGCCCCACACTCTTCCACATCTACATGATCCCCCTAGCCATCATCCTCCGAGCACACGGAATCACTATCCTCTCCTATGCAGATGACACCGAACTCATCCTTTTCCTCACCCGCAACACCACCACCGCCAAAACCAACCGACACGCTCTCCTCGACACCGCCAACTGGATGACCACTAACCACCTCAAGCTCAACTCCAACAAAACCGAGATCATCATCTTCGGCCCCAACAAAACCACATGGGACGACTCCTGGTGGCCCACCGCCCTAGGCCCCGCACCCACCCCGCAAACCACACACGCAACCTCAGCATCATCCTGGACCCCTCCCTCTCCATGACACAGCAAATCAATGCTCTAACCTCCTCCTGCTACCACACACTCCGCAGAATCCAGAACAAAGCCACACGCCTCATCCTTGGCCTCCCCCGCCACAAATTAATCTCACCACACCTCAAATCCCTTCACTGGATCCCCATAGACAAGAGAATCACATTCAAGATCCTCATCCATGCACACAAATCCCTCCACAACACCGGCCCAACCTACCTCAACAAAAGAGTGAACTTCCACACCCCCATACAGGAGGATGTTGTGGTTGACAGAAGGGGTGACTCTGGTCCCTCAGCCGGAGCCACCGTGCCCTGTCCTGACCTGCTCTTCGGCTTTTTTCCCTTCCCAACCTTTGATGTCGCTGCTGGTGCCTTGCCACTGTCCCCTTTTGGCTTGGAGAAGCCCTTGCTTGCTGGTAGGCGCAGATTCTCCCTCCGGCATGTGGGCACCTTCTTCACCTTGGCAGGTGGCGGAATGGCCTGCTCCTTGGCCTCGGTAGGTGGCACACTGGCAGCCCGGATGGGTGGCGCCCGCAATGAAATCAGACTTGCTGAGACTACTGTCCTGGAGGATTTGGTGGCTGAGGTGCTGGGCTAGGACCTGGACAGCCTGGCCCTAGGAGAAGGACGGGGGGAGGTGTAGGGAAGAGGTCAATGTTCGCCAGGCACAATGGGACGGGAAGATGGAGGGGGTTTGGAAGTGGAGGAGGAGGTAGTGGTTGTAGGAGGTGTACGTTTGCTGTATTTGGGTGAAGGTGCATGGTCCTGAGGCTGTTATGCGGTGGATGGCTGTTGGGTGGGTGTGTGCCTGCGTTTGTGTAGTTTGGGAGAAGGGCTCACAGACACACTGGGAGAGGACACAGGGGATGTGTGAATGATAGTGGGGTTGGTGAGTGCACGTGAGCGGTGTGTGGTGAAGGGCGTGCTGGTGATGGAGGAAGTGGATGAGGATGTAGTGCATGCAGGTGTGAGTGGAGATGAGACAGGGAGGGAGGAGGAGGACATGGAGGAGGGGGACACAGTGGAGGCAGTGGATGTTGGTGTGTCTGCAGGGGGATGGTGCTTGTGTGAGTGCCAGTGGGATGTGTGGTGCTTATGTTTGCCATGTCCACTCTTGTGTGTTGATGAGTGTGCATGCTGGTCTGATGGTGTGCTTGGGATAGGCTGAGGTACCGGGGATTGGGCCTGGGTGGAGGAAGTTGGAGGGGGGAGGCTGGACACAGGGACAATGGCTGCCATCAGTGCTGAGGACAGAGCCTGAAATGCTCTCCGCCTGGCCAGAATGAATGCCCTCCAGGTATGCATTTGTTTGCTGCAAATGCCTTTCAACATCCTGTATGGCATTCAAAATGGTAGATTGCCCAACAGTGAGGGATCTCAGGAGGTCAATAGCCCCCTCACTGAGGGCAGCAGGGCTGACTGGGGCAGGGCTGAGGTGCCTGGGGTGAAGGAGATGCCCACCCTCCTGGGTGAGCGGGCATGGGAAACTCGATGAGGGGCTGCTGGGAGGGTGGTGCTGGTAGGGGGGGTGGCGGATGTACCTGTTGATGCGGTGGGCACAGAGGTGCCCACCACCGCAAGGGAGCTCCCATCAGAGGAGGAGTCACTGTTGCTGGTGTCTGCTCCTGTCCCCATCATGGAGCTCCCCTCACCCTCCGTCCTACTGGTGCCTTCTGACTCCATTACTGCACCCTCCAGGGCCATGTGGGATGCAGCTCCCTCCTGCTCTGGTGCCACTGCTCCTCCGCCAGATGATGCTAATGCACGCAAGGACAGGGTGACAAAAGAAAAGGTGGGGGAAAGACAGAGGAGACACATGGTCAATGCATGCAACACCACTACAGTTGGTGGACACAACACACAGGGAGCAGCCCTATGCACTATGCCATGCACTGACAGGACAGGGGAAAATCACATGCCCATAGGCGACTTGGCCGAGAACCATTTTATCCACAGCTGGGAACCATAGTAGCCTGACTAGGTGTAGAGGGCAAATACCACCATTGGGGTTGGACAGGAAATGAGGCTGCAAATCAATGGATCTAACTTTGCGTGTCTGTCCTGGCCTAGGGGAACCCACAGCCCACCTCCCCCACCCAGACACCTCGTAATGCTCGCAGACTCAGCTGAATGAGAGTGTACTCACCCCCTTGTGGCTGCTGTGATGCCCTCAAGTGCCCATCCAACTCCTGATATGCCACCGCCAGGATCCGGTACATCAGGGGGGTCATGGTGAGACGGTCACCCCTTTCGCGTTGGGAGGCCATCCCCAACTGGGCCTCCACCGTCTTATTGCTCCAGCGGCGCAGGTCCTCCCATCTTTTCCAGAAGCGGGTCCTCCGTCTTTGGTAGACCCCCAGGGTTCACACTCCCCTGGCGATGGCATGCCAAATCCTCTTCTTCTGGTGGGCCCTGACCTAGAGGAAAAGTGAAGTTATAATGGATGTTACTCATCCTCACATGTTGGCCTGTCCCCCCGTCTCTTCCATCCACGACACTCCATACAATCATGTGCCATCCACCATGCACACAGTTGACTCACCTGTTTGTCTGGAGGACCGTACAGTTACGTATACTGGGGGAGGACCCCATCCACCAGTTTCTTTAACTCCTCCGCAGTTAGGGCAGCGGCCCTTTTCCCAGACACTGTAGCCATTGTCACTTCCAGACACAGGTCACAGCAGCACTTGCAGTATAGGTCCTCTCCTGTTGAAGGTCAGGTATCAAGTGAGGGAACAGATAGAAAATGGTGGTCACATCCGCGGCGGTACGTACCATCACCGCCGGCGTACATCGTCATTGGCTCCTGGAACCCATAGGGCCCAATGATAACTAATGCTGAATTGCGCCGCGGTCTTCGACCGCCTACCGCAACGGTGTACAATGCCAGCACAGTTACATCCTTACTGCTCAGAGAGCCTCCATTTCAGGGGGCCACATGGCAAGTCAAATAACTGCGTCACACCTATTTAGACCATGAATACGGACAGACAAAGGCACATAGAGAAATGTTTACGTTTGTGCTAAACAGCCTTGTGAAACCTATGTGTTGTATGCCCCTCTGCTCACCGTTCTCCTTCATAGGGCACGACCGCTGGGGCAGGTGATGAGATGGCGGCATCCTCCTGTGTACAGACCCCTGGTGGACCTGTCGACAATGAAAGACAGACACATAATTATCACTTACTGACTTGATCGTGCAACAATCCAGGAACTGTGTGCCCAGTTGGAGCCTGACCTGTTGTCAGCTATCCGCCATCCTACAGGAATACCCCCTCTAGTGTAGGTCCTGTCAGTACTCCATTTCCTGGCCAGTGGGTCTTTTCAAACAACAGTAGCCATGGCATCAGGGATGTCCCAGCCAATGTTCTCTATCATGTTATCCAGAGTGTTATCTGCCCTGCTGAAACACATGCGCAGTTACATCCTTTTCCCTCAGGTGAAGGATTTGCCCTCAGTGAACGGTGATTTCTGTGCCCTGGGACATATCCCCAACATCATTGGTGCCATTGATGGTACACATGTGGCATTTGTCCCCCCGCAGGAATGAACCGGTGTACAGAAACCGCAAAAGCTACCATTCAATGAATGTGCAGATGGTGTGTTTGGCAGACCAGTACATCTTCCATGTGAATGCCAAGAATCCTGGCTCAGTGCATGACGCTTACATTTTGAGGAATAGCAGCATCCCTTATGTGATGGGATAACTCCAGAGGCACCGTGTGTGGCTAAAAGGTGAGCCTAAAGTCCCCACACAATTTAATTTGCTGTCTGGTATGGGAGATTCCCTAATGTATGGAGGATGTCTAACTGTTGTCCCTCGATATTTGCAGGTGACACTGGTGACCCCAACCTGTCCTGAATACTGACCCCAGTGAGGAATGCCAGGACAAGGGCAGAGGAACGCTTCAATGAGGCACATGGGTGAACTAGAAGGATAATAGAGCACACCTTCGGCCTCCTGAAGGCCAGATTCCAGTGCCTCCATCTGACAGGTGGATCCCTATACTACTCACCGAAGAAGGTGTGCCAGATCATCGTCGCCTGCTGTATGTTGCACAAACTGGCTTTGCGACGCCAGGGGCCTTTTCTGCAGGAGGATGGGCCTGATGCTTGTCTTGTTGCAGCTGTGGAGCCTGTGGACAGTGAAGAAGAGGAGGCAGAAGAAGAAGATGTAGACAACCGAAACAACATCATCATGCAATACTTCCAGTGAGACACAGGTAAGAGGATGGAACTGCTTCTCACATCTCATACTATTGCAGGACCTAGCATAAGTCTGCCTTTTTACCTCTGCGTATGGACCCTGACTTGCCACTTTGGCTTTCCATTTCATAGATCTGGGTCCCAATTTGTGCCCTCTGCTGTGTTTACTCCTGGCCTACAGCTGTGTAACATTGGTATGTGCAAGTACATTGACATTGCTATATTTCAGAGATGTTGCAATTACACATTTGTGAAAGCACCGACTGACTCCTGATTGTTTGGTGATTCAAGGGTGTTTATTTCTGTGCTAATGAGTGGGGTGGTGTGTGAAATGGGTTGGGGTGATGGTGGAGGAATGTCCATGGCAGAGTCCAGTCTTTTGGTCTCAAAGGTGCATTGTCCAATGGGGCATAGGAAGGGGAGCAATGCCAGTTTAAGGTGGACAGGGTGACAACGTGGGACAGAAGGGAGACATTCAGGAAGGTATTATTTCCTGGCGGGGTATTGGCAATGTTCTCTGTCTTGTTCTTGGATCTCAGGGACCGTTTGTGGGGTGGTTGTCCTTCTGCAGGGGGTGGGGTGCTGGTGGCCTGTTGGTCCTCTGGCGGTGCCTCCTGTCCACTAGCGCCGGCGGAGGTGGAAGGCTGTTCATCATCCAGGCTAGTGTCAAGGGCCCGTTTGTGTCCCACTGTGTCCCTCATGGTGTTGACAAGGTCTGCCAGCACCCCTACAATGGTGACCAGGTTGTTGTTAATGTACTTCAAGTCCTCCCTGATCCCCAGGTACTGTTCCTCCTGCAGCCGCTGGGTCTCCTGAAACTTGGCCAGTACTGTGCCCAGGGTCTCCTGGGAATGGTGGTATGCTCCCATGATGTTGGAGAGTGTCTCGTGGAATGTCGGTTCCCTGGACCTGTCCTCCCCCTGTCGCATAGCAGTCCTCCCAGCTTCCCTGTTATCCTGTGCCTCTGTCCCCTGAACCATGTGCCCACTGCCACTGACCCCAGGTCCCAGATCGTCCTGTGTTAGTGGGTTTGCCTGGGTTCCCTGTAGTGGTGGACACACTGCTGATTGACGTGTCCTGGGGAGAGAGGGATGGCCCCTCTGGGTAAGTGCTGTGATGGTGTTTTCTGAGGGGGGAGGTTCTGTGGATTGTGACAGTGGCAGGGGAACCGACTGTCCAGAGGTCCCTGATGGGCCGGGCTGGTTATCTTGATCCAGGCCTGCAGAGCTGCTGTCATCACTGTGGGCCTCTTCTGTAGGGGGACTGGATATGTCTGGCACCTCCTGTCCGGTGACGTTGGGTATGGGTCCCATTGGGGTTTAAATGCATAGTTTTAGTATCTGTGTGTGCCATCTTGTTCATTGGGTGAGGTACACTCTATTCCTGTGCTTGCATCATTGTGTTTGCCCTTTTGTGAAAGTTGGTTTGGGGTCTGTGTGGGTATCTGTACTGGACATGCTTTGGTGATGGTGGTCCATGCATAGGTGTTGCATGCAGGGCCTTGGTATTGAGATGTGTGGGTTGTGATAGTGAGACATATGTGACTTGATGGAGTGATGGGAGTGAGGCTAAGAGTGGGGGTATTTGTTGGCATGCAGGTGAGGGGGATTAGGTAAGAAAGATATGACTTACCAGAGTCCAGTCCTCCTGCTACTCCTACGAGGCACTCAGGATGCAGTATTGCCAAGACTTGCTCCTCCCATGTTGTTAGTTGTGGGGGAGGAGGTGAGGGTCCACCGCCAGTCCTCTGTACAGCAATCTGGTGTCTGGATACCACAGAACGCACCTTCCCCTTTAGGTCGTTCCACATCTTCCTGATGTCATCCCGTGTTCTTGGATGCTGTCCCACTGCATTGGCCCTGTTGACGATTCTCCGCCATAGCTCCATTTTCCTAGCAATGGAGGTGAGCTGCACCTGTGATTTGAAAAGCTGTGGCTCTTCCTGGATGATTTCCTCCACCATGACCATGAGCTCCTTCTTTGAAAACCTGGGGTGTCTTTGAGGTGCCAAGATGTGGTGTGGGTGATGTGTAAGGTGCTGTCTGTTGTGATGTGTGGGGGGAGGTGTTGGTGTGTGTTGTTTGAGGTGCGTGGATATTGTATGGGTAATGGTGTTGTGTACCTGTGGATGCTGGTGTTGTGTTTGCTAATCTCTCTATCTGGGCTTCTTCCAAAAAAATAGTTGTAAGGGTTTGTGGGTAATGTGGGTGTGTGTTTTATAGTGGTGTGAGTGTGTGGGTGTGGTGTGTGTGTATGTGTATCAGGTGTGTGTATTTCGAACTGTCCAATGTGGTTGTGTTTTGAAAGTGTGTGTGTATTTTGAGGGCGGCGGTGTGTACCGCCAATGGATTACCGCAGTTGAAAGACCGCCACATTGATTCGTGGGTCGTGATACTGTGGGCGTATTCTTGTTGGCGTGACGGTGTAGGATTTGGTATCGCCAGTTTATCACTGACCTTTGGTGTGGCGGACTTGTGTGGGTGTCTGTATTGTGGCGGAATCCGAGATGTGGGTTGTAATACCTGTAGCGGAATTCCGCCACCTCAACGGTATGTTGGCGGTCTTCAGCACGGATGAAAGCAGGATTTACCGCCAGGGTTGTAATGAGGGCCTATATCTTTTGTCTGTTAGACTAGATAGGGAAAATGGCTAAGTATAAATCAAATCAAATCAATAACATTTATAAAGCGCGCTACTCACCCGTGCGGGTCTCAAGGCGCTAGGGGAAAGGGGGGGTTACTGCTGCTCGAATAGCCAGGTTTTTAGGAGTCTCCGGAAAGCGGAGTGGTCCTGGGTGGTCCTGAGGCTGGTGGGGAGGGAGTTCCAGGTCTTGGCCGCCAGGAAGGAGAAAGCTCTCCCACTCGTCGTGGAGCGGCGGATGCGAGGGACGGCAGCGAGTGCGAGACCAGAGGAACGGAGGAGGCGGGTGGGGACGTAGAAGCTGAGGCGTCGGTTGAGGTATTCCGGTCCCTTGTTGTGGAGGGCTTTGTGTGCGTGGGTGAGAAGTCGAAAGGTGATCCCTTTGCTGACTGGGAGCCAATGCAGGTGTCTCAGGTGTGCGGAGATGTGGCTGTTGCGGGGTACGTCGAGGATGAGGCGTGCCGATGCGTTTTGAATGCGTTGCAGGCGATTTTGGAGTTTGGCTGTGGTCCCGGCGCAGAGGGTGTTGCCGTAGTCCAGGCGGCTCGTGACGAGGGCGTGGGTCACGGTTTTTCTAGTGTCGGCGGGGATCCAGCGGAAGATCTTGCGGAGCATGCAGAGGGTGAGGAAGCAGGCGGAGGACACGGCGTTGACTTGCTTGGTCATGGTGAGAAGAGGGTCCAAGATGAAGCCGAGGTTGCAGGCGTGGTCTGTGGGGGTCGGTGCGGTGCCGAGGGCCGTGGGCCACCAGGAGTCGTCCCAGGCGGACGGGGTGTTGCCGAGGATGAGGACTTCCGTTTTTTCAGAGTTCAGCTTTAGGCGGCTGAGCCTCATCCAATCTGGGACGTCCTTCATACCCTCTTGTAGGTTGGTCTTGGCGCTGGCGGGGTCCTTGGTGAGGGAGAGTATAAGTTGGGTGTCGTCGGCGTAGGAGGTGATGATGATGTCGTGCTTGCGAACGATGTTGGCGAGGGGGCTCATGTAGACATTGAAGAGTGTCGGGCTGAGCGATGAGCCTTGAGGTACGCCGCAGATGATCTCGGTGGGTTCTGAGCGAAACGGAGGGTGGTAAACTCTTTGGGAACGGTTTGAGAGGAAGGAGGCGATCCAGTCCAGGGCCTGGCCTTGGATCCCGGTGGAGCGGAGGCGGGTGATTAGGGTGCGGTGACAGACGGTGTTGAAGGCAGCTGAGAGGTCGAGGAGAATGAGGGCGACTGTTTCACCGTTGTCCATCAGGGTTCTGATGTCGTCAGTGACTGAGATGAGGGCGGTTTCCGTGCTGTGGTTGGTTCGGAATCCGGTTTGTGAAGGGTCGAGCAGGTTGTTGTTTTCCAGGAAGGTGGTCAGCTGTTTGTTGACGGTCTTCTCTATTACCTTGGCTGGGAAAGGCAGAAGAGAGATGGGGCGGAAGTTTTTCAGGTCGCTCGGGTCAGCCGTAGGTTTCTTTAGTAGGGCGTTGACTTCGGCGTGTTTACAGCATTCGGGGAAGGTAGCAGAAGAAAAAGAAGAGTTGATGACGGTCTGGAGGTGTGGGGCGATGATGTCGTCGGCTTTGTTAAAGATGAAGTGAGGGCAGGGGTCCGAAGGGGCGCCGGAGTGGATAGAGTTCATGATGGATTTGGTTTCTTCAGTGTTGATGTGGGTCCAGTTGTTGAGGGTAATGGCCGGGGGTGCGGGTTCGGTGGTGTTATGTTGGGTCTGGTGTCCGAAGCTGTTGTGGAGGTCGCTGATCTTGCGATGGAAGAAAGTGGCGAGGGATTCGCACAAATCCTGTGAGGGCGTGACGGCATTGGGGTTGGAGAACTCCTTGACGATGCTGAAGAGTTTTTTGCTGTTGTGGCTGTTTTTTTCCAGTCTGTCGGTGAAAAAGGTCTTTTTAGCAGCGCGGATCAGGCGGTGGTGTTCGCGGGTAGCGTTCTTGAGGGCAGTCATGTAGTCAGCGGTGTGGTCCTTGCGCCAGGCCTTCTCGAGAGCGCGACAAGTGTTCTTTGATTCTTTGAGGGTGTCAGAGAACCAGAGAGGTTTTTTGGTGTTGGTCTGTCGATGCGTGCGTTTGAGGGGAGCAAGGTTGTCTGCGCAGTTGGAGATCCAGTTTGTGAGGCTGAGGGCTGCGTCGTTGGGGTCGGTGGTGAGGGTGGGTTGGTTGGCGGCGAGTGCTGAGAAGAGTTGCTCTTCGGGGATCTTGTTCCACTGTCGACCAGGGATGGGTTGAGTGCGGAGGTGGCGGGTCTCACGTCGGAATGTGAAGTGGACACAGCTGTGGTCGGTCCAGTGTAGAGCAGAAGTGTGGCTGAAGAAGACGTGTTTGCTGGCGGAGAAGATAGGGTCAAGCGTGTGTCCGGCGATGTGGGTGGCGGTGTTCACCAGTTGTTTGAGGCCGAGGTTGGCGAGGTTGTCGAGCAGTGTGGCGGTGTTGGGGTCGTTGTTTTGTTCCAGATGGAAGTTGAGGTCACCTAGGAGGATGTAGTCCGGTGAGGCGAGGGCGTGCGGGGAGATGAAGTCGGCGATGGCGTCGCTGAAGGGGGCGCGCGGTCGGGGAGGACGGTAGACGAGGGATCCTCTGAGGGTGGTCCTCGGGTCGGTGCGAATCTGAAAATGCAGGTGTTCAGCGGCGAGGGGGGTGTCTCCGGTGGAGGTGGTGACGCTGATGGAGTCTTTGAAGACGATGGCGATACCTCCTCCTACTTGGTTGGTGCGGTCTTTTCTGGAGATCTTGTAGCCTTCGGGGATGGCGGTGGCGATGTCTGGAGCAGAGGAGGCGTTCATCCAGGTCTCCGTGATGAAGGCGACGTCCGGTGCTGTGGAGTCCAGGAGGTCCCAGAGTTCAACGGCGTGCTTGTGGACGGATCGAGCGTTGACCAGGATGCACTTGAGGTGGTTGATGGCGCGTGGGCTTGTGGTCGTGGTAGTTGCGTGGTGGAAGATGCGTTTGCAGGAGTTGCAGGCGAAGGGTCCATGGGTGCGTTTGGGGTGAGCTTGGAAGCAGGGTTGAGGGCGAGGAGGGTCGTGGGGTTGTAGCGGATCAGCGGGGTTTGGGAGAGCTGGGGACCAGGGGTCATGGCGCTGGGCGCGGGCCAGGCGCGGACGGGCGCAGACGGGCTTGCCTCTGGTGCGCCTCTGGCGCGCCAGCGGCGCGGTCGCATAGCGGCCGCCATATGAGGTAGGAGGGGGGAGGAGGGGAGGGGTCAGCTGGGGGCGAATGGGAGCTGGGGGGGGCGGGGGCGAGCAGGAGGTCGCAGCGGGAAAGCGCGAGGGAGGGGGGGACAGGTAGAGTGAGAAGAGCTGGGGAGGGGGGTTTAAGGGTGGAGGGGGGAGAGTGTTAGGAGGATTGGGAGATTAGGAAGAGAGATAGGAGTTGGGTTTTGAAGATAGGGGAGGAGGGGTTGTAGAGGTGGGTGAGGGTGAGAGGTAGAGTGAGAGGATAGGAAGAATAGGTAATAGAGGGGGTGGAGGGAAGGGGGGGAGAGATAGAGAAATAGATAGAGAAAATGGATAGATAGAGAAATCGATAGATAGAGAAATAGATAGATAGAGAGATAGGTGGATAGGAGGAGGTGGGGAGTGAGGGAGTTAGATAGTGAGATAGAGAGATAGAGAGATAGGTGGATAGGAGGGGAGAGGGAGGTAGATAGCGAATGGGTTAGATAGGGGTGATAGAGAGGGGGAGGCGAGTGAGGGAGGGGGATGAGGCAGGAGCAGGAGGGCAGGCGCGGGGAGAAGAAGACGGAGTGGGCAGAGGAGCCGAAGACAGACGATAGAAGACAGAAGAACAGAAGACAGAAGAACAGAAGACCGGAAGAGCAGAAGAACAGAAGAACAGAAGACCGGAAGAACAGAAGACAGAAGAACAGAAGACAGAAGAACAGAAGACCGGAAGAGCAGAAGAACAGGAGAACCGAAGAACAGGAGTCCAGAAGAACTCAGAAGAGCGGAAGTTCACAGAAGAGCAGAAGATCACAGATGAAGATACGAAGAACAGAAGGCAAAAGACAGGCAGAAGACCTCAGAAGAAGATGAAGAAGAAGAGAGGCGACAGGAGAGGCAGAGAAGCACACAGAAGAAGAGAGAAGACGGGGAGAAGAAGAGTACAGAAGAAGATTACAGGCGAGGAGCGAGGAGGAAGAACAGAGAAGAAGAAAAGAAGCAGGAGCAGGAGAGAGGGTGAGTAGCGCGGGGCAGGGCGAGGGGTTGGGAGGTGGGGGGTACTTACTGTGAGGTGGGTCTCAGGAACTCAGGAACCTGGAGGAGCTGGAGGAGCTGCAGCGGCAGGGGGAGCGACCTACCCTTGGGTCAAGGGTCGCTACCACTGTCACGCAGCGGCCGCCATATGAGGTAGGAGGGGGGGAGGGGTCAGCTGGGGGCGAATGGGAGCTGGGGGGCCGGGGGCGAGCAGGAGGTTGCGGCGGGAAAGCGCGAGGGAGGGGGGGACAGGTAGAGTGAGAAGAGCTGGGGGAGGGGGGTTTAAGGGTGGAGGGGGGAGAGTGTTAGGAGGATTGGGAGATTAGGAAGAGAGATAGGAGTTGGGTTTTGAAGATAGGGGAGGGGGGGTTGTAGAGGTGGGTGAGGGTGAGAGGTAGAGTGAGAGGATAGGAAGAATAGGTAATAGAGGGGGTGGCGGGAAGGGGGGGAGAGATAGAGAAATAGATAGAGAAAATCGATAGATAGAGAAATCGATAGATAGAGAAATAGATAGATAGAGAGATAGGTGGATAGGAGGAGGTGGGGAGTGAGGGAGTTAGATAGTGAGATAGGGAGATAGAGAGATAGGTGGATAGGAGGGGAGAAGGAGGTAGATAGCGAATGGGTTAGATAGGGGTGATAGAGAGGGGGAGGCGAGTGAGGGAGGGGGATGAGGCAGGAGCAGGAGGGCAGGCACGGGGAGAAGAAGACGGAGGGGGCAGAGGAGCCGAAGACAGACGATAGAAGACAGAAGAACAGAAGACAGAAGAACAGAAGACAGAAGAACAGAAGACCGGAAGAGCAGAAGAACAGAAGAACAGAAGACCGGAAGAGCAGAAGAACAGAAGAACAGAAGAACAGAAGACCGGAAGAACAGAAGACAGAAGAACAGAAGACAGAAGAACAGAAGACCGGAAGAGCAGAAGAACAGGAGAACCGAAGAACAGGAGTCCAGAAGAACTCAGAAGAGCGGAAGTTCACAGAAGAGCAGAAGATCACAGATGAAGATATGAAGAACAGAAGGCAGAACACAGGCAGAAGACCTCAGAAGAAGATTAAGAAGAAGAGAGGCGACAGGAGAGGCAGAGAAGCACACAGAAGAAGAGAGAAGACGGGGAGAAGAAGAGCACAGAAGAAGATTACAGGCGAGGAGCGAGGAGGAAGAACAGAGAAGAAGAAAAGAAGAAAAGAAGCAGGAGAGAGGGTGAGTAGCGCGGGGCAGGGCGAGGGGTTGGGAGGTGGGGGGTACTTACTGTGAGGTGGGTCTCAGGAACTCAGGAACCTGGAGGAGCTGGAGGAGCTGCAGCGGCAGGGGGAGCGACCTACCCTTGGGTCAAGGGTCGCTACCACTGTCGCGCAGCGGCCGCCATATGAGGTAGGAGGGGGGGGGTCAGCTGGGGGCGAATGGGAGCTGGGGGGGCGGGGGCGAGCAGGAAGTCGCAGCGGGAAAGCGCGAGGGGGGGGGGACAGGTAGAGTGAGAAGAGCTGGGGGAGCGGGGTTTAAGGGGGGAGAGTGTTAGGAGGATTGGGAGATTAGGAAGAGAGATAGGAGTTGGGTTTTGAAGATAGAGGAGGGGGGGTTGTAGAGGTGGGTGAGGGTGAGAGGTAGAGTGAGAGGATAGGAAGAATAGGTAATAGAGGGGGTGGCGGGAAGGGGGGAGAGATAGAGAAATAGATAGAGAAAATGGATAGATAGAGAAATCGATAGATAGAGAAATAGATAGATAGAGAGATAGGTGGATAGGAGGAGGTGGGGAGTGAGGGAGTTAGATAGTGAGATAGAGAGATAGAGAGATAGGTGGATAGGAGGGGAGAGGGAGGTAGATAGCGAATGGGTTAGATAGGGGTGATAGAGAGGGGGAGGCGAGTGAGGGAGGGGGATGAGGCAGGAGCAGGAGGGCAGGCGCGGGGAGAAGAAGACGGAGGGGGCAGAGGAGCTGAAGACAGACAATAGAAGACAGAAGAATAGAAGACAGAAGAATAGAAGACAGAAGAACAGAAGACCGGAAGAGCAGAAGAACAGAAGAACAGAAGACCAGAAGAACAGAAGACAGAAGAACAGAAGACAGAAGAACAGAAGACCGGAAGAGCAGAAGAACAGGAGAACCGAAGAACAGGAGTCCAGAAGAACTCAGAAGAGCGGAAGTTCACAGAAGAGCAGAAGATCACTGATGAAGATACGAAGAACAGAAGGCAGAAGACAGGCAGAAGACCTCAGAAGAAGATGAAGAAGAAGAGAGGCGACAGGAGAGGCAGAGAAGCACACAGAAGAAGAGAGAAGATGTGGAGAAGAAGAGTACAGAAGAAGATTACAGGCGAGGAGCGAGGAGGAAGAACAGAGAAGAAGAAAAGAAGAAAAGAAGCAGGAGCAGGAGAGAGGGTGAGTAGCGCGGGGCAGGGCGAGGGGTTGGGAGGTGGGGGGTACTTACTGTGAGGTGGGTCTCAGGAACTCAGGAACCTGGAGGAGCTGGAGGAGCTGCAGCGGCAGGGGGAGCGACCTACCTTGGATATAACAATATCTCTGAGGAGAAAAAAGTAATAAACAAAGAAAAGACGGGGTATCATAATATTTGCTGCACTTATTTTTATTTGTTTACTCATATTGGTGATGTTTCTATTACTTGAATGGTACAAAATGTTTGCCTCACAGCAAAAGGGGCAGTTTGTGTAAAATGGATTTCTTAACTTGGTGTGAGGGCTCCATTTTGCCTAACATTTCAGTTACATTTGTTCTGTTCTATGAGCAAAATTATATGTCTCAGCCCTGCTCAATTTTTCTTTCTTGCAAATGTGCTGGTCTCTTAGAGTTGCTTTCAAAACTTTGCAGATTGGTAACCGCCACATGCTCTTAGAAATGTTATCTCTGTGTTTGAATATCCTGTTCTTGTGGTTCAAATGTGTTACAGGAAATGTTTGCTTGTACGTGTTTGTATATTATGATGCATGGATAGAGTGGTAAAGTGTTTTTTTTGTTGCAGTAAAAGACATCAAAGGCTGAGGGAAAGGTTAGTTGCTTTGCCCAGATTGTGTTCTATTTGACTCTCTTTGGAAGTGACCCACACTGCAGTGAATAAAATGCTATCTTGAAACATAATCTGAATCCTTGTATTCTATCTTGTAGAAAATCAGCCTCTCACAAGAAGAGATTTGTAAATTTATTTCACAAAAGTATGGATAGAAAACAACCTGCAAGCAACATCTGGTGATTAATTAAAGAGGGATGAGGTAGAATCAACAATGTGCGGTCTTTGTATTCGGCATCCCAATCTTCAACAATGCTGGCTGTGGGCTTCTTAGCAAATGTTTGGGTACAGGCTTGTTTTCTTTTATGAATTAATCCTTGTTTGTTGGTTGCCAGTGGCCCACTGCTCTTGATGTTTGCACTACATGAATACTAGGAATAATCACATATGCACAGCAACTATTTAAGTTGAAATAACATATATAGCTGAAATATGTTATTGGAAACTTTACCTGTGAGATGATCAAACCCAATGTGGAATTACCATGGGGGTTTCAGTTTTATGCAGGTACAATATTTTCTTTTTTATGTTTCCATCAAAAAAATTTAGATTCATCTTTGCGATCTTATCCCTACTAGATTTATTATATGATTTCTAAAGTAGTTTTGAGCATTGAAATCAAATGTTTATTGCATAAACCCTCATTTCAATAGCATAACCTAATTTTCATTACATTGATGTTGAATTTATTTTAAATAATTCTCTAAAATTGGATATGAACGGATTTTAATAATGTATAGATTGATATTTAGCAGTTAGTGGGAAAATTGATAAAATCACAAAAATACACATGAAGGCACTTGCCGCATTTTTACATTACCTTCTTAGTATAGAATGAGGCATTATGCAGTTGTTCAACTTACTGGTTGATATACTCTCATTATTCACATGACCACTTTTGTATAAATATGCAGAAGTCACAAATGAGACATCTATGTTGGCAGTCGAAAGGCTGGGAAGGAGGGATGAATCATTAACATTGTTATAACAATGTTTAGTTTAAACATTATTTTAAGCCTTGGGTCACTGATGTTGTCATATTCAGAGAAAATCCATAGATAAAATCTAAACTTTTATTTAAAATCTGGTTCTCAAAGTGGTCTATTTGCAAATACAGTTACACGTTTTACAACACCAATCGCCAGTGCTTAAGTGGTAAAAGAATAAGTGCGGGCCCAAAGATTTGTTCAGAACCTTGTGGCCGGTGCTATTGAAGTATGTTATGAGAATTGCAAGGCTACATCTTGATTCCACCTAATTTCTCTTTAATCCAGCAAAAGACACCCATTACCCCTTTATCAGGACTTTTCATTCATTCTTTCTACCTTTGTCACTCTTTCTTCACCTTTCTCTTCCTCTTTCCTTCCTTTTGTATTTTTCCCACTCTTGCTCTAGATACAATTTAGCGGAGAAGACAAGATGGCATCCAAAAATGAGTGCCTATGGGCCTGCACTTGCAACCACAGCTCAAATGGTGCACTGCAATTGTGCACATGGAAATGTTGTGAGGATTTTTGGCTTTCACGTAGAAAAACATTTTACCTTTGGACAACTCAGTTCCATATGGAAAAACACATTTTTTAGGTATTTTGATGTGATTTGCCTTCTAGAATTGTGCCTTTGTTAGCGCGTCTGACCTTAATAAGTAAACCTACAAGGGGACGCGAATAGGTCAATGAACCTTTTGACTCGCAATTAAGATGTTCTTGCCATAGCTCCCGTACATAATCAATAATCATACACAATAACCAAAAATCCTTAGCAATCAATAACATCAATAATCAATGGAGTCAGTAATTGTCACGCACCATGACCTTTCATTGTTGAAGTGACTTCCCCTATCTGATGCTAAAGAGATTGGAAATCTGAAACGCTGTATCAGTTCCCTTACCATTAGTTTCGCTACTGTGAGACTATCATTTCTTCTTGTAGGGTAAGCTTTTATCCAGTGACTAAAGATGCATACAATCACCAACACATATCTCAAACCTCAACATACAGGCATCTCAATAAAATCCCGCTGGATTCTGCTGAATGGACCTCCTGCTCTTCCAACGTGGCTCAAATTAACCACTGTCCCTTTTCCTGCGTTTTGCTGTTGGCAAATGACACGTTGATAGCAAACTGCTTCAGCAACTTGTCTAAACTTTGGGTTGAACCAATAATGTTCGAACAAAGGAATCATTGCATCCCTCCCAATATGTGCTTGACCATGATAGTACCTCGCCGTTTGAGACAACAGAGTATTTGGCAAAACCAACTGACCCTCTTCGGAAACCCATAATTCATCTTGTCGTTGCTCACATTTCATTTTTTAAACCATGAACATTTTTCCTCCCTGTCAACATTATTCTGCAATGTTTTCAATTCTTCCAAAATGTCAATTATTTTAATGCATAGCTTGTACAATCTTCTTCAGGTAACAGTTCCCACTTGTCCTTGAATGATTTTCAGGTCAATGTGCAAAACCTTGCTACTTGATCCGCATATCCATTTCCCAATGACACAAAGGGGGTCATTCCGACCCTGGCGGTCCATGACCGCCAGGGCGGAGGGCAGCGGAAGCACCGCCAACAGGCTGGCGGTGCTTCCTGGGCGATTCTGACCGTGGCGGTAAAGCCGCGGTCAGAAAAGGGGAGCCAGCGGTTTCCCGCTGGTTTCCCGCTGGCCCAGGGAATCCGCCATGGGGATTCCGACCCCCTTCCCGCCATCCTGTTCCTGGCGGTAATTACCGCCAGGAACAGGATGGCGGGAATGGGTGTTGTGGGGCCCCTGGGGGCCCCTGCACTGCCCATGCCACTGGCATGGGCAGTGCAGGGGCCCCCTAACAGGGCCCCATAAAGATTTTCAGTGTCTGCTTTGCAGACACTGAAAATCGCGACGGGTGCCACTGCACCCGTCGCACCCCTTCAACTCCGCCGGCTCCATTCGGAGCCGGCTTCATTGTTGAAGGGGCTTTCCCGCTGGGCCGGCCGGCGGTCTTCTGGCGGAATGGCCGCCGCAGTCTTTCGCCGGGAACCGCTTGGCGGGCAGCGACCGCCGACCGCCGCGGTCAGAATGACCGCCAAAGTCCTGCAACTTCAGATGTGCTCTGCATTTCACCACAGCAATCTTTTCAGGCATTTGAATAGCATGTAACAATTCTTTAATTCTCTCACCATTTCTCACTGGTGAAGCAGAAGAGGTCAGGAAAGCTCTCTGTGACCACAACTGGCCAAAATCATGGACTATTCTGAATCCATACTGGGTATCCATATAGATTGTAACTTTCAGCTGAGTCGAAATATGACACGCTCTAGTAAGGGCTACCAGTTCCGCTACTTGAGCAGAAAACACTCCTCAAAGCCAAGAAGCTTCCAAGGTACCTGTAATTGTGTACACACTGCATATCCTGCTCTCAGTGTCCCTGTATTGTCTCTCAGACAAGAACCATCAACAGAGATAATTTGGTCATTTTCTTCCAATCAGGGATCTCTAATGTCAGGTCTTGGTTTTGTGCACAAGTCAGTTACTTCAAGACAATTATGCTCTACATCTTCTACTTTTTCAATTTTGAAATTTTCACTTGGAAGTAAGGTTGCCGGGTTCAGCACTGTACATCTTTTTCAATGACACATTTGGTGACCCCAGAATGCTCTTTTCATATCTGGTCAACCTCGCACCCGTCAAATATTGGGTTTTCGTACTTGTAAGTAGAATCTCAATAGAGTGAGGGACCATTACAGTCAGGGGATGTTTTCACACTGTGTAAGGCTCTGACCAACTGCTGCAACTGTGCGCAAACATCCTGGTAAGGCTGCTGCAACTGGGTCCAAAATAGCTAAAAAATATGCCACTAGGTGGTTTACACCATCAAGGACCTGTCAACAGACAAAGAACATGCATCACACTCATGACAAACAATGTGAAAGGTTTCATGTAATCAGGCATACCCAAGGCTGGAGCCCTGCACAGACCGTCTCTCAATACAGTGAACGCTTTCATTTCAGCGTGGTCTAACCCTATGGGATCAGTGACTTCCTTGTGAGTCAGCCTCTGCAATGGTCTCGAAATGACTAAAAATTTCAGAATCCATTGGCTACAGCCTGCCATTCCTAAAAAAATCCTAACATCTCTCTGTGTGGCCGGAGGATTTATCTGCACTATGGCGGTAATCCTTTCTCTGGATATCTTTCTTGAACCCTTATCAATCTGGTGACCCAAATATTTCACTACTTTGTGACAGTACTGGAATTTAAGCGGAGACACTTTGTGACCATTCTTTCCCAAATTATTCAACAGGGCAATTGTATCATGCTTGCACTTGTACCTTGTTTTGGATGCAATCAGTAAATCATCAATGCACTGCGCCAAGTTCGATTGGAAAGGCAATTCTAATGACTACAAATTTATTTCAAGATCTGATTGAATATGGAAGGTGACTCTGCAAACCCTTTAGGAATTCGGCCCCAGATCCAGAAATTTGAAACAAAAGAGAAATTCACTATCCTCATAAAGAAGCACAGAAAAGAAAGCTTGTGACAAATCGATGATAGTGAACTATTCTGCATCACAGGGAATCTGGAACATTATCACAGCTGAATTTGACACCACGGGACAACATTTGACCACAATCTCATTATTTTTCTCAAATCCTGAACAATTCGAACCTTCCCACAGGGCTTTTTCAAACCCATTATTGGTGAGTTACATGGACTGCTCAATACTTATTTCAGAGCCCCTTGCTTTACAAAGTCTGCAATTATCTGACCTACTTTCATAAGGACACCATGTTGCATGTGGTACTGTGGAAGTTGAGGAAAAATTGCATTTGGCTTCACAGTAACTTTAACTGGCTCAACTCCCTTTATTAAACCTACTTCTTTTCTTGTCAAATCCCACACTTTCTCCTTAACCGTTCCCTGCAAATCAGGATGAAGCTCTTTCACTGTGAACATCGGCATTTGCACCTTCTGCATGGGCTGAACGTTCTGCACTTGATTCACATTATTCTGAAAATTTGGTTTAGGACCCCTCACTCATGGCCCTCTCATATTCCTGAATGAATTTATGTAATTACTCTGCTGAACAACACCTTCCTGCACCATCATTGGACACTCCCATTTCCAATGGCCAACGGCCCTGCAAATGTGACATGGCAATATCATCTTCATCCCTTGCACATCATTTTGAACCACTACAGTACCTTATTCCGGACTACGAGTCATAGTTCCTCCATGACCTCTACCTCTCATCTGTGGCTGAAACATCATGTTCCCCTGCTGCTGCTGTGGTAAATGCTGTGGAAAATTCCCTTGCACTCCTGTCTGAGCTGCTTTAATCTGATTCACCATCGTCTTCTCTTTCAACTTTTTCTGCTTCAACTCAATCTCATCACTAAAGTATTTCGCGTACTGCAACACCTCATCAATCGGCTTTGCTTGCCAGCAAATCAAATGACTCTTAATCATCTGGCTAATTTCAGGTCTCAGTTCTTCCACAAATCTGAACACAAAATGAAGCATGTCTTTCGCCTCAATTGTCTCTGTACCACTGTAATGCTTGAATCTCTCATAGTACGCATGTATTGACTCCTTTGCTTCCTGGGCTGTCCTGTCAATCCTTTGCCAATCAATATTCTTTAGAGAAATTCTTGTTTTCAAAAACTCAATCTCCTTATCATAATATTTAATTACCTCAGAAGACGGTGCACCTGTATTCTTGTCTCTCTATGGTTCACTTGTATGATCATTTGTAAATGACAGAATGTTACTTCTGCTCCACGGGACATGAACAAAACTTCCCCCTGGAATCTCTCTCATTGGTAAAATGTTCACTGGATCTTTGTTCTTCTGAACATTTGCATTCAGTTTCAAAGAATCTCTTTTTCTCTTGTCTCTTTTCTTCACCCATCTGCCTTCCCATTTGTCTAATGCTCCCCAGGTCTGAGCACTTTGAAGCAATTCCTCAAGGTGTGCCTTCATTCCGGCAGATCTCAAGTGTTCAAAATCCTTAGCCTCAGATTCTAATCTGTAACTTTCTATGCTGTACTTCTCTGCCAAATCTGCTAATTTCTGATGCACATTGCTCACTTCTCTCGTAATCTTTGGGCACAAATATCTCAATTCTGCCTCTGTATGGGAATCTAACCTATACACCCCCATCGTTCCCTCAATGAGTTTACCTGCTTCCATGCTTAGTTTAGTATAATTCAAATGCTCCTCTCCCTTAGGGGCACTCTTTGGGGTATTCTGCTTGTCTAACCATTCAGCCAACTGCTGAGCTGTCAATCCTTGCAACAAAATGTTACTTGCTTGGGCAGGTGGCACCTGCTGTGCAACTGCATTCGGAGTCTGTGGTGTCAATAATTTCAAACTCTGGCTAATGTTTGGCCCTGCCACAGTATCTGGAAGTGTTACAAATGGACTAAGGTCTAGTAATGATCTTGATCCGTCAAAAGTCTGTCCCATAGGAGAGGCTACCTGAACATTTTCATTATGTCCTGCCCTCATTATACTCTGAGGCATTGCTCCCTGTTCACCTAAAATAGGTTTCTTCTGTGCAAATAATGGTGCAGCTGGACCAACAGTAATAGGTAGCGATATAGCATTGGGGGCTGTTCTGGCACTTATGCTCTATGGGAGTGTAACTCTCATATTCTGATTCATTATCGGAATCATATCTGACTGTGTCCCTGTTACTGGAGTAAATCTCGGCATTGCCTGTGGCTGCACTTGAGGGAGTAAAATTGGAGCTGGCCCAGTCTGAACCAATATCAGTCTCGCGTAAACCTGTTCTGTTGGCACCACTAAGTTCGAAGTTTTTGCCATATTGAGCACGTCAGGATAAATTCTCTGAACCTGTGGCGGTTGCATCTGGTACTTGCACCACAGGAGTGGTAGGCACATTAAGACCACTCTGCACTGCATTCTGTGTCAGGCTAGCATTAACCTGCACCGGACTCACTGTCCCATCAACCTGTGTCGAAGCTGTCAGATCAGTTCTGGTACTCAGACCACTCTCATGTACTGTATATGGTGGTGTGCGATCTCTCAACAACTGTGCAATAAACTCATCACTGTCTGATTCTTCCTCTACTGTTGAACACTTTCTAGCCTCCTTACTCTCGGACGAACTTTTGTTACTTTTCCTAGTAGCTTTCTTTCCTTCCTTCTCATTCTCCTGCGTAATTGCCAGAAACAGCTTAATCCCTTGCAAAGTCTCCATTCTCCAAACTTTCTGAACACAGTCCCATCTAGCCTCCGCGATAGTCTTTTCTGCCCTTTTCATCCTCCTCTCAAATTTCTGTTGTCTGGCTACTAGCTCCCAAATCGCTAATGCCTCAAACGGTGCTGGTCTCTCCCTTAAGGCCCTTTTTAAAGCTTTGAAAAATGTAATCTTTTCTACCCTTTTTTGTTATTCCAAATCAAATCAGGAAGTGACTTTTAATCCCAAGATTCCTTTCACCTATATTCTCAACCACTTGCCGCTCACAGATGGCTGCCAATGCGTGCGCGACCCTTCTCACTAACCGACCTATCCCAACGTGGCTCCAATGACGTCATACTCACACGTACTGCGGATGACAAAGTCTTGTGGCTTGTCATCCCAAATCTGGTTCACACTAACTAATGTAAAAATTGCGAGCACTAATCAAAACCCAAAAACCAAAAACAAATCTGCTGGTTTACTACAGGAAAGGTAACACAATCGCTTCAAAAACCTTACGGATTTTTCACTGACGGCTGTTCCCGCACTTACAGCTACTCTTTCTTTCTCGGTCTCCCAGATTCCAAGCAAAATTCGACCCACAAATTTTACTCTTAGGTGATCAATGGGTCTTTCCTGGTGCACATAGGACTTGCCAAATCTAAGTCGGAATTTTCTTTCACTCTCTTTAATTCACACTCTGACTTGTTGACTACGCCCAATCAACCTACTAAACCAGACAGATTACAACCTAAAACCAAGTGTCTCATACACTTTTCAATATACTCTGGAGTCTTAGACCATGCAGGGTCCATACATCAACAACCTTGTGGACAATTTTTTAGCACATAGCGCCACACACATGTGAAGTTCGATGACTTCCCTACCCTCATACTGCAGAGTACGCACACTCCTTCTACAACTTTATTTGGAATACACAAACTCCCTAAAGCCCTCAGCTGTGCAAGTGCAACCTACTCCATTCACACTATCATTAGAATGTCGAGAACACCCTCAAACAACCATTAGCAGGATCCAGGATCTGGGAAAGTCCTTTCTGGACTTAAGGGAACATTTTCTCTTCAATTAACATCATTGAAAAACAAAATCCAAACATCAATAATTAATGGAGTCAGTAATTATCACACACCATGACCTTTCAGTCATGAATAACCACACCCTTTAGTAAAAAATAGAATATGTATTTCCCTAAATTAACAATGTTAAGGTCATATAGATTAATCTAAAAAACAAATTAAACAAATACAAAAACAATACTGCCTGTCCAAAGCGGCGGAAGAGACGTAATCTAATCAAAGCTTAAACTACAACACATTTTAAAGTTATGGTGCAAATTAGTAACAAAGTCAACTGCATCAATGAAACCACATTTATTTAGTTTAACACAGAAATTCATCACACATTAATCCATATTAGCATAATTTCATTAGTGAAGATCTTCAACTAATACCAGATTAGCATCAGCATGTTGGTCTTCATGCAAAACAACTTAGTAACACAAATTAGGAAAAACATTTAACTATGGCTCTATCAAACAATGTAGTTGGTATCTAGAAAGAAAACGCAAATATGCATAATAATCAACAGTCTATTGCATTATACCTATCCTCAGTGTGGATCAGCAAGCATAGTCAGTCTTCATCCTCGGGACATCATTCGATCAGCAAGTCATCAGGATTCAGCATCAAAGTTCAGAAAACACAAAGCCTCTAAGCATTTAAAGTTAAGCATGTCTCTTGTTAAGATGCATTATGGGCAAGAATGAGCTGTCTTCTCACAGCGTAATTCTGTTAACTGCTAAAACTATCGCCCAAATACCTATTGGTCAGTTAATCGTATGTTCACACTTTGTCCAATAAAACTAAAATCCCAAATCTATGAATTCTAATATTACTCCGTTCACATGTTGTTGATAGGTTTGTCTTGCATTGTCCTCATCGTCTGGCTTGTGAGGTAACAATATTGTGGCAGCTTCCACTCTAGTCAGTATCTTCATTGTTCTTATCCTAAAAAAGTCAGTCTCACACACATTACACATAAAATGTTTCATTCACAGGAACATCATCTTCTAGCAGTCGGTTCTCATGAGAAAGCTTCCGTTATGTCCACTTTTAAACAATACAATAGAAATCACAGTTTAACTCTTGTTGACGCAAATATGCGAATTAGAAATTATTAATGAATGTTTATGTGTTTTGATTAATCAAAAGTTCGTTGAGAAATCAATTGTAGAAGAAAATAACGTGCATGTTTGAAATTGTGACCACGGGGAGTGGCAGCCACCTATACGAAGTTGTACTAAACTAACTAATGATGTGTGAAATAACAAAAATGTGAAAGAATAATGTAGTAATATGTCATATTAAGATGTATAACCTATGCTTTGCATTAATTTGTAGAGTTAACTTAGCTGTGGTTAAGGCCTAGTCCTTTCTAGGCCTCGCCCAAGGAGCTGAAATTCTAACGCACTCCAGAGAAGCTGATGCATGACCTGTCCTTGAGCCACCCGATGTTAAAGTTGCTTAGCTAGAATTTTCTGCAGTGTACCGATGGACAGGGGATGATGAAGTCAAATTGATACAATTATGTGTGGAGTAGGCTAAGTGTGCTTTCCCAGGACTTGAACAATGAGAGCACTGACTGAAGAGGATCATGAACATTTTCGATATCTAAAGAGACGAATGATGAGGACATTGCACAGTGGATCAATCCATGTACTGTGAAAGAAGAGAAGTTAGAACTCATAGATTTGAAAAATTAATATTATAGGTTAGAGACATATCTGCTAACTGACTGACCAATTAGGAAATAGGGGGATGGACTGAAAAACTCTAATAAAAAGTCATGACAAGGGGCTAAAACTTCAGAATGGTGCGGCAGATGCGATGGGAGAATTGATGAAGTCAGGAGATGCAGTTCGAGATTCTGTCATTGGGCTCATACTCTTGAGAGCCTGATGTGTTGCTGTTCAATTGATGACTTGAAGACGAGGACTGACTTTGTTGCTGATCCATTTCGTTGATAGGTAGCTATGACAATGTGACTGATTAACTTGTGCCTTTCCTTCTAGGTACCAACTGCGCTGTTTTGTAGTTGTTCCTTCTAGCTAGATGGTTTTCCAAATTTACGTTTTCTAAATTGTTTTAGGATGAAGTCCCACATGCCAATGCTAATCTGGGTTAGGTAGACTTCCTATGGGTGACGTTTGACAGTGACAAATCACTGACGGACTGTTTTGCTGAACTCTGCTATTAATGCCATTGCATTCATCTTTATTGGCTTATGTTGAAGCATTCAAGCATATGTTTTCTCAAGTTTCGATTAGTTTATGGAATTGATGGTGATTAATGAACTAATTCTGTGTGGATTGAATAAAGTTGATCTAACTTGATGACTTAGTATTGTGACTAATAGGGAAATGAAATTTGTTAAACGCTTTACTGAGTTGTAGTTATTAATGAATTGATGGTTTTAGTTGTATTGATTTTAAATGTTATTAATTGGTTATGCTGATTATTGATGCCATTAGTCATTACATAATTAGGATATTCCATGCTATCCAAAAGGTTCATCGGCCTATACGCGTCCCCTTGTAAGTTTACTTACTAAGGACCTGGCGTGCTAGCACTCTCTATGACCGTCATTTTATTAAATGTTGAGAAATGCAGCTTTTACATGAGGCCTGGCAAGTAGGCTATGACACTCGCTAAGTTAAGGCCTACAATTAATAAAGCTAGAGCATAATGCATAAACCTTAATTTGACTTATTACTACATTAGTCTAACATATATTCAACATTTCACAATATTAATTCATTAGTAAGTACACTTTGTGAACATTGGCAGCCATTCTTCGTAATCACATTTTCAAATTTGTGAATTATTTTTCTACGTTATTATATTTTCTACGTAAACTTATTATTCAGAATACATCAATACTCATTAACATTTTTTTATTAATACACCTGCGCTAGCACCTGCACTCAGCAGATGACTAGAGAGAGTGAATGATTCCGGTCCTTATTAAAGTAAATTTAACCTGGTGCAAAAAAATGCACTGAATATTCACTTACACCATTTTTCTTCCTGTGTGTTACAGTTTGGAGCCAATTTAATTAAGCTGCAGTCTAAACTTTGAACCAGATTCATAGATGAACGAATGTGGTTGTTCAAGGACCAGAGTTTTGCCTAAGGTAAAACCCCTTATTGCACATTTAAAATGATGTGAAGAAACAAGACGTGCAATCTGCTTATAAATGGTTTCACGATCTGTCCCCTCCGTTATTCGGCTTCGCAGCCCTCCATTACAGTGATTCACTTCCAGTCACCTCACACATCGAGTTTCAACATCATGACAACGTTGCTGCTAAGACGTCAGTCCCCTCATACTCAGCCTCACAAGTTGTTTGCTCTCCTCACTTTGCCATTTATTTTTCACCATCCCTTCCTTTTACTTCATCTGTACCATCCTCCACACTGTGCAACAAGTTAGTTGGGCACAATCTTGATTAGGATGGCTTACGTCTCCTAAATCTTCAATAAAAATAGCAATTGAAAATAGACAAGAAGCAAAAAGCATTACCATTAACCACAGACTGGAGGATTTTGGTCCTCCCGTAAAGATTGTTCATGTTTACTGTTCTGTCCATCAATTCTCAAATAGTTGAATTAGGAAGTGTAGAAATATGTTCAACAAGTGCCACATTCTCTCTTTGCTTGGACAAATTTCAAAACCAGATGGAAAGCAAATAAAAATATTTTGTATTTTCTTGGGCAGGTTGGAAAACAGGCCAGAAATGCATGATTGCTCCCATGCTTTTTTCACCTGGTTGTCCTCAGAAGTATCAGCAGAAATTATGCTGATTTTGATGGCAGTGTGACATGCCTTCATGGACTGCAGTGTCTGTTTCTTCCAGAGGTGCAAGACTTTGCCTGGCCCCTGAACAACCTGACTGTGTCACTAACAACATCAACAAGTATTACAGCATATTTATGGCCTGTTTGTGTCGCTCTCGCACCATGTTGCACCACACAACGTGCTGCAATAGCGATGCAACCTTTAAGTGAGATCTTTGAAACCACACAAGGCTACTTTGCATGGCCCTGCATGGCTCCATGAATCCCGAGTAATGTAACACAGCCCAAATCACTGAGTTACATAACTCTGCACCATGGAGGCATTTAAATGGGTATTGTGTCCATGTTCCCACATAACACCCAGGGATTTTGATACATTATCATATTTACAAGAACTCGTAAACCTTGGAATGCACCAAAAAGCTATACCTGCCAAGGAGAGGTGTAATGAGGAGAAATATGTGTATTGCTCCTCCTTTTTTTGCCTCTTGCTGTGTGCTGCATCATCCAGCACACATAAAAAGAGGAAACTGCCTCACAGGATTATTTGTTTGTGCAGGAAGGTGTCCCTGGGTGTTCCAAATGCAGCTCATATTTTATAAATCGTATTTAATTAATAGATTTCGCATTTACGACTAGTTTTATGTTGTCATACAATTCATTACGCATATGATCGAGATGCAATTGTATTCTATTGAATTTTATAGCTGTGCAATCTTCGATTTCTTTGGAGTTGAATACTTTAAGAGCACCATGTCTACCGGTGATAATTTTAATTTTCACAACACAGTTGTCCACACCCCTTGTTTTCAAACTTCAGTTGCTATTACAATATTCATTAGTAATTGATTACATGGTTATGCATTGCTTTCAATACAGTAGTAATCAAGGATACCTGTCCTCATCATTCAAAAAGTGACAGTTGTTCTGTCCTTGAAATGATGTCACATCCTTTACCGGGACTTCCGGTGGCACCTGGGAACCCACCCTGGAACTGATGTAAGTGTAGGTCAATCATGTGTGTTGTGACATGGTGAGATGACATGTTAGTCACGTGCCCTGTTGCTGTCTCTAGTGTCTAGGTGTATGTGTTGTGTAAAATAGCAGCCGTACAGGTGTGCGCCGTGTTTTTGCACCTAAGAGAATAAGCCTGGGCATGTTCATGCCATCAATCTGGTTAGGCTGCAGTGTGGCTCCTTGGAGGGAGGTGCAGTGGAATTACAGAGTCCCCACCCACCTTCCCCAGAGCCTTGCATAACAACCCTGGAATTGACGTAGGTGTAGGAGGGTCAGTGGGATTGTGACATAGGCTGAAAACGTGTTAGGCATGTGGCTAGGTCCTAATAGGGGGGGCAGGGTTATGCGACATTCCCACAATGAATAAGAGTCCTTTTGGAGAGCATGTGTCACGTTGTAGACGAATATGCCCTTTCTGGCCCTTAGAATGCACATAAGGGGCTGTGTAAGCGGCCTGTGCTAAACCCGGAGCATCTAGCTGGAAGAGATTATTCTGACATTATGAAGAGATGGCTTGCACACCATTGACAAATATTACCAAACCCTAAACCGTTGGTATTGGTTGAGAATGCACAGCAAGGCCCTCCTGAAGACGAGGGGTGCAATGTGACAGGATTTCAAGAGGTTCTTTTCCATCGGCTTGAAAAGCTCAGCCTCAAGGATTTACCGCAGCTGATATCCCCTATTAAGTGTGATAGCAGTGACGGCGATGCATCGGTTGAAGAGTTACATGTTGGAAACATTTTCACCAATGTTGACGATGTAGAAGAATCTATAGAGCCTCCCAACTCCGCTTTTCTATGAAGATACAGGGTTTCTAGAAGAAAAGGCAACGGGCGCAGTTATCGTGCAGCAACCACGTCTACACAGTGACGATGGTTACGCACTGATAGATCTGTGCAATTCTCAAGATTTCAGAGGCTCAGCCTAGTGTCAAGAAAATGAAGAGGTCAGTAAAAAGTACAATATGGTCACAATGCATATATGTGTACATTTTGTTGCCTTTAACTAATAGTATATTTTTATTTCTGATTGAATCATAGAAAACATCAACAAAAAGTGCTGCTGGAGAAGGGTCATCATCAAAGGTTAACGATGTAAATTTTTACTGCTTACGTTGTTCAAAACTGTCTGAAAGTTCCACAAGCCAGAATAAAGAGCTGCATAAGAATTGTGTTTATATCTATAATGGTGGTGTTTTCGAGAAGGGAAATAAGGGCGTCCTGCAAGATGCAGTATGGCCTGTTAAAGGTTTTGCAGTGACTGTTGTGAACACTTGTGTGATATGCGACTATTATAATCTTTGTTATGGGCATAAAATTAATGAAACGCAACAGGAGGCTAACAAGTGTCTACATGAGTCGTACACACCAAGAACAATTCAACATATATGTAGCAGGCTAGACCCATACAAGGTGTATAAAATGTTAAGAGTTGTGTATGGGATGTCTGAGGAAAAGAAAAATGTACCCCCGATATTGTTAAGCAGTGCTCAAAGAGATCCAATACTCGAATGAACCAGGTTCAAAACTCGAGCGTATGCAGGGGTTGTGTACGTATTTAATAGAAAGATGATAGAAAGGGTTATAGGAAGACATTTGTGTGATGTTTATTTTAAAAATAGAAGAATCGGTCCATTAGGTCCGCAAAGACTGTGTTGAGTGTAGATCTATAAAAATAGCAAAACTTGTGACACTGCGGTTGATTAGCGGCATGGCGCCTAGTAATTTATGTAGCAAGTGTAGTAGTATGTACACATAGTCAAAAGAAAGCCTAATGTCCAACAATACTACGCCATAATATTTCTATCTATAATTGTAAAGTATATTGCTATATTCCATTCTAATATATTTTATTTTTAATAAAATGGCATTACACAAAACCGGTGTCTTTCATTTCATGGTTTGTAACAGATGACAACATCTAGAGTGATGGATTAATGAAGCTTCATTACAATACAAGCAGTGTTGGTAGCTTCAGGGGCACTGAAGCACTGTTTAGAAGGGCTCTAGTTGAAAATTAACCTGCAAACAGAGCACTGGTGAAGACGTGGTTATCTGGGGAAGAAGCGTATTCACTCCATAAGCTCGCCAGGAAACGTTTTAAGAGAAAACCTACCATAGTTAATGCGCAATTAGATTATCAGTGGCAGGCGGGCATGATCAGTCTTCAAGATTTAGCATGGCATAATAACGGTGTTCGATACATATTAACGGTTATAGATGTATTGTCCAAGCACACCTATGCAGAAGTGCTAAGCGATAAAAGTAGTTCCGGTGTAACTGAAGCCTTTAAAGCAATCTTCAGGAAAGGGCGAACCCCTCAAAAACTACAAATAAATGCAGGAAAATAATTTTAAATAAAGCGTTTCAGAAATTGTTAAACCAGCATTATGTTAAACATTTTTTAAGGCACGCAGAGGTAAAAGCATCTGTTATAGAGCATTTTAAAAGAACCCTAAAGTCTAAGATGTGGAGATATTTCACGGCTTATAAACACATACTGGTACACGGATGTTCTACAGGCTTTTATAGACGTTTATAACGCCACTTACCACAGAACCATCAAAATGGGCCCCATAGACATAATGGCTGAGAATTCGTTAACGGTGTGGCAAACTGTGTATGGGACTCGGATCGCTGCAGATGTAAAGAAGCCAGGTTTAAAAGAAGGTGACCATTTTAGGGTTTCAAAACTGAAAGGGGTCTTTACAAAGGGCTACGTACTGGCTACGTAGTGATAAGATATTGATTGTGGAAAGTGTGGAGCTTAAAGAGGATGTATATATTTACAGGCTAAAGGACTATGACGGGGAAAAGGTGTCAGGTGTCTTTTACAAGGAGGACTACAGAAGGTACCCAATGATCCACACAGGGTTGAAAAGATTCTGAAATGGAAAGGTAGCCGACCTAACTGCCAGGTTTTTGTCAAATGACAGGGGTGGCCCAGTTGGGTACCGGCTAGTTCCGTGCAGGTTGTGTGAGACACGAAGATGGATACAGTGCCATTTTATATCACTCTGCCGTCCAACGCCTCAAAGGACATGTTCCCTGACAATAGAATTTCTAATTATATAGTGAAATTGGCTAAACCTGTTGACCTGAAAGGTGATTGGGAGGTAGCCCTAACAGATATCCAATACCCTACAACATGGAATACGTTTTCAATGTATGATGCCTTATTTAATATAAAGCATGCTCAGGACGCTATGACAATCCATACCGGGTTTCCTCAGGGATATTACCCATCTGTGGTGTCGGTGGTTGAGCCATCAACAAAACCATAGCCAACATTGAGTCGTGTGTGAATATGCATTTAGTGTTAAATAACGTTAGATGGAAGGTGTTCCTTGATGCTCCAAATCGCGATGAGGTATTTAACTCTTCAGGTAAATTAAAAAGGGCTTTAGGAACAGTGCAGCATATCGAAAGTCATGTAGAACTGGATCAGTCGTGCTCTGATATTAACTGTGGTTTCTAACTCTCTATGGTGGTCATTACAACCCTGTCGGTCGGTGTTAAAGCGGCGGTAAGACCGCAAACAGGCCGGCGTAAAAATTTGCAATTACGACCGTGGCGGAAACCGCCAACAAAGACAACCACTTTAACACTCCGACCGTCACGGCGGTACAAACAAACAGCGTGGCGGTCACCGCCAACAGACAGGCGGGAGACAAAGTACCGCCCACTTTATTAGGACAGGCTAATCCGCCACCTTTTCCGGGGCGGATTCACCGCGGATAAAAACACAGCGGAAACAGGAATCCCGAAGGGAAAACGCTCACCTCTACACACCCCACGAGGACGCCATGGACCCGGAACTCCGAATTCTCCCTTCAATAATCTTCCTGCTCCTCTACCAGGAGCACGAACGCCGGCGGCGAAGACCACAGTGAGTACTGCACCTACGACACAGGGGAGGGGGGAGGCAAAAAACAGGGACACACACACGCAACACCCCCACCCTCACCCACTACAACACACACACTAATGCATATCAATACATCACAGGTTCACCCCCCCAAACCCCTCGGAAGAGTGCAAAGACAATAGAAAATGAGTGTAACCATTGTAATATATTAAAAGCAAGTAGGCAGAAATATATATATACACCATGTACATAATATATACCAAGCATAGTAGTCCAGGTAGTGCTCTAAGAAAGTCCGTGGAACACTGGGACCACACGGTATGGGCGAGGCCCACACAAGATCCCCAACCATGACGGACAGAACACTGCAGGGGCATCAGACAGCAACTAAACAGGCACCTCAGGGGGAGGGAAAGGGGGGGCAACTCAGCCGCTTGAGTGCACGACGCCAAATCCACAAGGGGGCCACATGTCCACTGTTCCATCCTGGGGAGTGCAATGCCACAGTCTCTCAAGTCTCTAAGGTGGGTTGCCCACTGTTCAATCCTGGGGAGTGCAAAGTCACAGTCTCTCAAGTCTCTACAGTGGGTGGGTTGCCCACTGCCATATCCTGGGGAGTGCAAAGCCACCGTCTCTCAAGTCCCTACCGTGGGTGGGTTGCCCACTGCCATATCCTGGGGAGTGCAAAGCCACAGTCTCTCAAGTCTTTTCAGTGGGTGGTTTGCCCACTGCCATATCCTGGGGAGCTGGGGAGTGCAAAGCCACAGTCTCTCAAGTCTCTACAGTGGGTGGGTTGCCCACTGCCATATCCTGGGGAGTGCAAAGCCACAGTCTCTCAAGTCCCTACAGTGGGTGGGTTGCCCACTGCCATATCCTGGGGAGTGCAAAGCCACAGTCTCTCAAGTCTCTACAGTGGGTGGGTTGCCGACTGCCATATCCTGGGGAGTGCAAAGCCACAGTCTCTCAAGTGGATAACAGTCACCACTGGTCCTGGAGGGGGCATGGTGCCCAGAGTGCCTCATCCTGCTAGGACAGAGGTAGTGGTTGGATCTCTCTACTGGTTCTGGAGGGGGCATGGTGCCCAGAGTGCTTCATCCTGCTAAGGACAGAGGTAGTGGATGACAGTCTCCACTGGTTCTGGAGGGGGCATGGTGCCCAGAGTGCTTCATCCTGCTAAGGACAGAGGTCGTGGATGGATCTCTCCACTGGTTCTGGAGGGGGCATGGTGCCCAGAGTGCATCATTCACCCCGTGACGGACTCAGTTGTGTCAGTGCCCTTGCCGCTCATGGGCCAGCGGTGCTTGAGATGGCGGTGCCCTGTTCAGCGGTGCTTGAGTTGGCGGTGCCCTGTTCAGCGGTGCTTGAGATGGCGGTGCCCTGTGCAGCGGTGCTTGAGTTGGCGGTGCCCTGTTCAGCGGTGCTTGAGATGGCGGTCTCCATTGCAGGCTCTCAGCTGCTGGCGGTCCTTCATGGCCCAGCAGGGATTTTGCTGGCGGTCCTTCATGGCCCAGCGGGGCTTTTGCTGGCGGTCCTTCATGGCCCAGCGGGGCTAGTGCTGGCGGTGGTTTCCTGGGCAGCTGGGCTGGTGCTGGCGGGGGCCCCTTGGGCATCTGGGCTGGTGCTGGCGGTGGCCTCCTGGGCAGGTGGGCTGGTGCTGGCGGTCCTGTCCTGGGCAGCGGGGATGATGGCGGTCTTCTCCGTTGTGCTGCTCTTCCCAGACTTGCTGGGTTTTTTGTGGCCCTTCCCCACCTTGGAAGGTGTCACAGCTGACTGCACACTCCCACCGGGACCCCTGGGAGCAGCTTTGGTGGCTGGAGTCTTCCCCCTCCCCGCCGGGCACTGGCCAACTTCTGATGCTTCACAGGTGGGGGACTGTCTGTGCTGTGGCTCTGTGCCACACTGGCTGCCCTGGTGGCCAGTGCACTCCAGATTCCGGTGACTACAGGCACCACTAGTCCCGGAGATGTTGTGGCTGAGGTGCTAGTTCGGGACCTATGAGACGGACGGGGTGGGGGAGGTGTGGGAAAGAGGTCAAGGGTTGACAGAAAAAGTTTTTTAGACACACTGGGACGGGTAGCTGGAGGGGGTTTGGGAGTGGAGGAAGAGGTTGTGGTTGTAGGAGGTGTACGTTTGGTGACTGGTTGAAGGTGCATGCGCTGGAGGCTGTCGTGAGGTGGATGGCTGTTGGGTGGGTGTGTGCCTGCGTTTGTGTATCTTGGGAGGGGGCGTCACAGACACACTGTGAGAGGACACAGGGGATGTGTGAATGGTAGTGGGGGTGGTGACTGCACGTGAGAGGGGTGTGCTGGTGGGTGTGCTGGAGAGGGACGTAGTGGCTGTAGAGGTAGTACATGCAGGTGTGAGTGTAGACGAGACTGGGAGGGAGGAGGGAGACGAGGAGGAGGGGGACACAGTGGAGGCAGTGGATGTTGGTGTGTCTGCATGTGTGTGATGCTTGCGTGAGTGCCTGTGGGATGTGTGGTGCTTATGTTTGCCAGAGCTTCCCTTGTGTGTTGACGTGTCTGCATGCTGGTCTGTAGGTGTGCTTGGGCTAGTCAGAGGTACAGGGGATTGGGTCTGGGTGGAAGAAGTTGGAGGGGGGAGGCTAGAGACGGGACAATGGCTGCCATCAGTGCTGAGGCCAGAGTCTGAAAAGCTCGCTCAAGGGCCACCTGACCAGAATGAATACCCTCCAGGAATGCATTTGTTTGTTGCAACTGCCTCTCTACACCCTGGATGGCATTCAAAATGGTAGACTGCCCAACAGTGAGGGACCTGAGTGGGTCAATGGCCTCCTCACTGAGGGCAGCAGGGGTGACTGGGGCAGGGCCTGAGATGCCTGGGGCGAAGGTGATGCCCACCCTCCTGGATGAGCAGGCACGGGGCAAAGGCTGAGGGGCTGCTGGGAGGGCGGTGCTGGTAGGGGGGTGGCGGCTGTACCTGTAGATGCGGGGGGCACAGATGTTGCTGCCACCACAAGGGAGCTCCCATCAGAGGACGAGTCCGTGTCTCCAGTGTCAGCTCCTCTCCCCGCCGTGGAGCTCTCCTCGCCCTCCGTCCCACTGGTAAACTCTGAGTCCGTAGTCTCGCCCTCCAGGGCCATGTGGAATGCAGCTCCCTCATGCTCTGGTGCCACTGCTCCTCCGCCTGATGAAGCTAATGCACACATGAACAGGGAGACCACAAAAAGGGGGGGGAACGACAGAAGAAAGACATGTTGAGTGCATGAATTACCGCTACCGTTGGCGGACACGACAGACACAGAAGCCCCCTGCACTACGCCGCGCTCTTGGGGTCCACTATTCAATTCCTGGGAAATGGCCTACAAGGCTATGGACGACATCTGCACACATAGATGACACAGGGGCATGACTAGGTGTACTTGGCACTCTACAGAGGTGGCGTTGGGTGCCACATGGCCTGCCTTACGGAGGGGCCTTGCCTACGGAACTCGCCCTGGCCTAGGGAAACCCACAGCCCTCCTCCCCCACCCAGACACCTCCACTGAGTGCAAAGTCAGCAGAATGAGAGTGTACTCATCCCCTTGTGTCTGCTGTGATTCCCTCAAGCGCCCATCCAACTCCGGGTAGGCCACTGCCAGGATCCTGAACATCAGGGGGGTCATGGTGTGACGGGCACCCCTCCCACGTTGGGAGGCCATCCCCAGCTGAGCCTCCGCCGTCTTCTTGCTCCAGCGGCGAATGTCCTCCCATCTCTTATGGCAGTGGGTGCTCCGTCTGTGGTAGACCCCCAGGGTCCGGAGGTCCTTGGCGATGGCACGCCAAATATATTTTTTCTGGTGGGCGCTGACCTACATGAAATGTACAGGGGAAAAAGAGAAGTTATTACCTGCACCGTCAAAGTGATTGGCCCCCATCCCTACCCTTGGCATGTGGCACATGCAATCACGTCTTTTATGCACGCAGCACTCCCCTCCTTCCTTCTTACATCCAGCCCTCTCCACACAGGCATAGACCATACAACATGCTCCCTGTGTACTTACCTGTTTGTCTGGAGGACCGTAGAGTAGCGTGCACTGGGGGAGGACCCCATCCACGAGCTTCTCCAACTCCTCCGATGTGAAGGCAGGGGCCCTTTCCCCAGACACTCGAGCCATTGTCTCTTCCAGACTGAGGTCACAGCAGCACTTGCAGTGTAGGTCCTCTCCTGTCGAAGATCAGGTATCGAGTGATTGAACAGATAGAAAATGGCGGTCACATCCGCGGCAGTGCGTACCATGACGGACAGAACACTGCAGGGGCATCAGACAGCAACTAAACAGGCACCTCAGGGGGAGGGAAAGGGGGGGCAACTCAGCCGCTTGAGTGCCCGACGCCAAATCCACAAGGGGGCCACATGCCCACTGTTCCATCCTGGGGAGTGCAATGCCACAGTCTCTCAAGTCTCTACAGTGGGTGGGTTGCCCACTGTTCAATCCTGGGGAGTGCAAAGTCACAGTCTCCCAAGTCTCTACAGTGGGTGGGTTGCCCACTGCCATATCCTGGGGAGTGCAAAGCCACAGTCTCTCAAGTCCCTACCGTGGGTATTAGCGGCGTACATCGTCATTGGCTCCTGGGACCCATGGGGTCCAATGTTAACCAATGCAGCATTGCGCCGCGGTCTTTGACCGCCTACCGCGACAGTGTACAACGTCAGCAGAGTTACCTCACATCCCATTGTCCCACTTTACAGGTCAGGCAGCCGCCATTTCAGGGGCCCACATGGCTTCATTTTCAACTGCGTCACACATACCTAGGCCTAGACTCTACACACATACAGGCCATCTTTTGTGTAGGAATGGTGTTCAGTGTAAACTGTGGGTACGTACCTCTGAGTTGGTTGACTCTGTGCTCGCTGTTGTCCTTCATAGGCACCGTCCGCTGGGACATGTGAGGAGATGGCGACATCCTCCGGTGTACCGACCGTTGGTGGACCTGTCGACAATGGAGGAGCGACATGTGATTATCACATACAGGCTTGACCGTGCCACAATCCAGGAACTGTGTACATAGTTGGAGCCAGACCTGATGTCAGCAATCCACCACCCCACAGGAATCCCCCTCAAGTGCAGGTGCTGTCAGTGCTCCATTTCCTTGCAAGTGGGTCTTTTCAAACAACAGTGGCCATAGCATCAGGGATTTCCCAGCCTATGTTTTCCAATGTATTGTCCAGAGTGTTGTCTGCCCTTCTGAAACATATGCAGAGCTACATCGTTTTTCCTCAGGGGGAGGATTTGCCTACAGTGAAAGGTGATTTCTATGCCCTGGGACACATCCCCAACATCATAGATGCCATTGATGGGACCCATGTGGCTTTGGTCCCCCCCCACAGGAGTGAACAGGTGTACAGAAACCAGAAGAGTTATCATTCGATGAATGTACAGATGGTATGTTTGGCCGACCAGTACATCTCCCATGTGAATGCCATGTTCCCTGGCTCAGTGCATGACGCCTACATCCTGCGGAAAAGCAGCCTCCCTTATGTGATGGGTCAACTCCAGAGGCACAGTGTGTGGCTATTAGGTGAGCACCTGGAAGCAAGTCAGAGGGAATGGTTGTCTGGGGATAGCCCTACAGGTTAGTGCGTGTCTAACAGTTGTCCCTCGCCATTTGCAGGTGACTTTGGTTACCCCAACCTGTCATGGCTACTGACCCCAGGGAGGAATCCCAGGACAAGGATAGAGGAACGCTACAATGAGGCCCATGGGCGAACTAGGAGGGTGATTGAGCGGACCTTCGGCCTCCTGAAGGCAAGGTTCTGGTACCTCCATATTACAGGTGGTTCCCTATTCTAATCAAATCAAATCAAATCATTAACATTTATAAAGCGCGCTACTCACCCGTGCGGGTCTCAAGGCGCTAGGGGAAAGAGGGGGTTACTGCTGCTCGAAAAGCCAGGTCTTTAGGAGTCTCCAGAAAGCGGAGTGGTCCTGGGTGGTCCTGAGGCTGGTGGGGAGGGAGTTCCAGGTCCTGGCCGCCAGGAAGGAGAAAGATCTCCCACCCGCCATGGAGCGGCGGATGCGAGGGACGGAAGCGAGTGCGAGGCCAGAGGAACGGAGGAGGCGGGTGGGGACGTAGAAGCTGAGGCGTTGGTTGAGGTATTCCGGTCCCTTGTCGTGGAGGGCTTTGTGCGCGTGGGTGAGAAGTCGAAAGGTGATCCTTTTGCTGACTGGGAGCCAATGCAGGTGTCTCAGGTGTGCGGAGATGTGGCTGTTGCGGGGTACGTCGAGGATGAGGCGGGCCAAGGCGTTTTGAATGCGTTGTAGGGGATTTTGGAGTTGGGCTGTGGTCCCAGCGTAGAGGGTGTTGCCGCAGTCCAGGCGGCTCGTGACGAGGGCGTGGGTCACGGTTTTTCTAGTGTCGGCGGGGATCCAGCGGAAGATCTTGCGGAGCATGCAGAGGGTGAGGAAGCAGGCGGAGGACACGGAGTTGACTTGCTTGTTCATGGTGAGAAGAGGGTCCAGGATGAAGCCGAGGTTGCGGGCGTGGTCTGCGGGGGCCGGTGCGGTGCCGAGGGCCGTGGGCCACCAGGAGTCGTCCCAGGCGGACGGGGTGTTGCCGAGGATGAGGACTTCCGTTTTTTCAGAGTTCAGCTTTAGGCGGCTGAGCCTCATCCAATCTGCAACGTCCTTCATACCCTCTTGTAGGTTGGTCTTGGCGCTGGCGGGGTCCTTAGTGAGGGAGAGTATAAGTTGGGTGTCGTCGGCGTAGGAGGTGATGATGATGTTGTGCTTGCGTACGATGTTGGCGAGGGGGCTCATGTAGACATTGAAGAGTGTCGGGCTGAGTGATGAGCCTTGGGGTACGCCGCAGATGATCTCGGTGGGTACTGAGCGAAACGGAGGGAGGTAAACTCTTTGGGAACGGTTTGAGAGGAAGGAGGCGAACCAGTCTAGGGCCTGGCCTTGGATCCCGGTGGAGCGGAGGCGGGTGATTAGGGTGCGGTGACAGACGGTGTCGAAGGCAGCCGAAAGGTCGAGGAGAATGAGGGCGACTGTTTCACTGTTGTCCATCAGGGTTCTGATGTCGTCTGTGACTGAGATGAGGGCGGTTTCCGTGCTGTGGTTGGTTCGGAATCCGGTTTGTGAAGGGTCGAGCAGGTTGTTGTTTTCTAGGAAGGTGGTCAGCTGTTTGTTGACAGTCTTCTCTATTACCTTGGCTGGGAAAGGCAGGAGAGAGATGGCGCGGAAGTTTTTCAGGTCGCTCGGGTCAGCCGTAGGTTTCTTTAGTAGGGCGTTGACTTTGGCGTGTTTCCAGCATTCGGGGAAGGTAGAAGAAGAAAAAGAAGAGTTGATGACGGCCTGGAGGTGCGGGGCGATGATGTCGTCGGCTTTGTTAAAGATGAAGTGAGGGCAGGGGTCCGAAGGGGCGCCGGAGTGGATAGAGTTCATGGTGGATTTGGTTTCTTCCGTGTTGATGTGGGTCCAGTTGTTGAGGGTGATGGTCGGGGGTGTGGGTTCGGTGGTGTTTGGTTGGGTCTGGTGTCCGAAGCTGTCGTGGAGGTCGCTGATCTTGCGGTGGAAGAAGGTGGCGAGGGATTCGCACAAATCCTGTGAGGGCGTGACGGCGTTGGCGTTGGGGTTGGAGAACTCCTTGACGATGCTGAAGAGTTCTCTGCTGTTGTGGCTGTTTTTGTCCAGTCTGTCGGTGTAAAAGTTCCTTTTAGCAGCGCGGATCAGGCGGTGGTGTTCGCGGGTAGCGTTCTTGAGGGCGGTCATGTTGTCAGCGGTGTGGTCCTTGCGCCAGGCCTTCTCGAGAGCGCGACAAGTTTTCTTTGATTCTTTGATTCTTTGAGGGTGTCAGAGAACCAGAGAGGTTTTTTGGTGTTGGTCTGTCGATGCGTGCGTTTGAGGGGAGCAAGGTTGTCTGCGCAGTTGGAGATCCAGTTTGTGAGGCTGAGGGCTGCGTCGTTGGGGTCGGTGGTGAGGGTGGGTTGGTTGGCGGCGAGTGCGGAGAAGAGTTGCTCTTCGGGGATCTTGTTCCACTGTCGACGAGGGATGGGTTGAGTGCAGAGGTGGCGGGTCTCGCGTCGGAATGTGAAGTGGACACAGCTGTGGTCGGTCCAGTGTAGAGCGGAGGTGTGGCTGAAGAAGATGTGTTTGCTGGCGGAGAAGATAGGGTCGAGCGTGTGTCCGGCGATGTGGGTGGCGGTGTTCACCAGTTGTTTGAGGCCGAGGTTGGCGAGGTTGTCGAGCAGGGTGGTGGTGTTGGGGTCGTTGTTTTGTTCCAGATGAAAGTTGAGGTCGCCTAGGAGGATGTAGTCCGGTGAGGCGAGGGCGTGCGGGGAGATGAAGTCGGCGATGGCGTCGCTGAATGGGGCGCACGGTCCGGGAGGACGGTAGACGAGGGATCCTCTGAGGGTGGTCCTCGGGTCGGTGCGAATCTGAAAATGCAGGTGTTCAGCGGCGAGAGGGGTGTCTTCAGTGGAGGTGGTGATGCTGATGGAGTCTTTGAAGATGATGGCGATACCTCCTCCTACTTGGTTGGTGCGGTCTTTTCTGGAGATCTTGTAGCCTTCGGGGATGGTGGTGGCGATGTCTGGAGCAGAGGAGGTGTTTATCCAGGTCTCCGTGATGAAGGCGACGTCCGGGGCTGTGGAGTCCAGGAGGTCCCAGAGTTCAACGGCGTGCTTGTGGACGGAACGAGCGTTGACCAGGATGCACTTGAGGTGGTTGATGGCGCGTGGGCTTGTGGTCGTGGTAGTTGCGTGGTGGAAGATGCGTTTGCAGGTGTTGCAGGCGAAAGGTCCATGGGTGCGTTTGGGGTGAGCTTGGAAGCAGGTGTTGGAGCGTCCTGGGTTGAGGGCGTGGAGGGTGGTGGGGTCGTAGCGGATCAGCGGGGCTTGGGAGAGCTGGGGACCAGGGGTCGTGGCGCTGGGCGCGGGCCAGGCGCGGACGGGCGCAGACGGGCTTGCCTCTGGCGCGCCTCTGGCGAATGGGAGCTGGGGGAAGATAGGTAATAGAGGGGGTGGCGGGAAGGGGGGGAGAGATAGAGAAATAGATAGAGAAAATAGATAGATAGAGAAATCGATAGATAGAGAAATAGATAGATAGAGAGATACGTAGATAGGAGGAGATGGAGAGTGAGGGAGTTAGATAGTGGGATAGAGAGATAGGTAGATAGGAGGAGTGAGGGAGGTAGATAGCGAGCGGGTTAGATAGGGGTGATAGAGAGGGGGGAGGCGAGTGAGGGAGGGAGATGAGGCAGGAGCAGGAGGGCAGGCGCGGGGAGAAGAAGACGGAGGAGGCAGAAGAGCCGAAGGCAGAAGATAGAAGACAGAAGAGCAGAGGACCGGAAGAACAGAAGAACAGAAGAACAGAAGAACAGAAGACCGGAAGAACAGAAGAACAGAAGACCGGAAGAACAGAAGAAAGGAAGACCGGAAGAACAGGAGACCAGAAGAACAGAAGAACGCAGAAGAACACAGAAGAACACAGAAGAACACAGAAGAAGATACAGAAAACGAAGAACAGAAGGCAGAAGACCACAGAAGAAGATGAGGAAGAAGAGAAGAAGAGAGAAGACGGGCAAAAGAAGAGTACAGAAGAAGATTACAGACGAGGAGCGAGGAGGAAGAACAGAGAAGAAGAAAAGAAGAAAAGAAGCAGGAGAGAGGGTGAGTAGCGCGGGGCAGAGCGAGGGGCTGGGAGGTGGGGGGTACTTACTGTGAGGTGGGTCTCAGGAACTCAGGAACCTGGAGGAGCTGGAGGAGCTGCAGCGGCAGGGCGAGCGACATACCCTTGGGTCAAGGGTCGCTACCATTGTCGCGCAGCGGCCGCCATATGAGGTGGGGGGGGAGGGGTCAGCTTGGGCGAATGTGAGCTGGGGGGCGGAGGCGTGCAGGTGGTTGCGGCGGGAAAGCACGAGGGAGGGGGGGACAGGTAGAGTGAGAAGAGCTGTGGGAGGGGGGTTTAAGGGTGGAGGGGGGTGAGTGTTAGGAGGTTTAGGAGATTAGGGAGAAAGATAGGAGTAGGGTTGTGAAGATAGGGGAGGGGGGGTTGTAGAGGTGGGTGAGGGTGAGAGGTAGAGTGAGAGGATAGGAAGATAGGTAATAGAGGGGGTGGCGGGAAGGGGAGGAGAGATAGAGAAATAGATAGAGAAAATAGATAGATAGAGAAATCGATAGATAGAGAAATAGATAGATAGAGAGATAGGTAGATAGGAGGAGGTGGAGAGTGAGGGAGTTAGATAGTGGGATAGAGAGATAGGTAGATAGGAGGAGTGAGGGAGGTAGATAGCGAGCGGGTTAGATAGGGGTGATAGAGAGGGGGGAGGCGAGTGAGGGAGGGGGATGAGGCAGGAGCAGGAGGGCAGGCGCGGGGAGAAGAAGACAGAGGAGGCAGAAGAGCCGAAGGCAGAAGATAGAAGACAGAAGACAGAAGAGCAGAAGACCGGAAGAACAGAAGAACAGAAGAACAGAAGACCGGAAGAACAGAAGAACAGAAGACCAGAAGAACAGAAGAAGAGAAGACCGGAAGAACAGAAGAAAGGAAGACCGGAAGAATATGAGACCAGAAGAACAGAAGAACGCAGAAGAACACAGAAGAACACAGAAGAACACAGAAGAAGATACAGAAAACGAAGAACAGAAGGCAGAAGACCACAGAAGAAGATGAGGAAGAAGAGAAGAAGAGAGAAGACGGGGAAAAGAAGAGTACAGAAGAAGATTATAGACGAGGAGCGAGGAGGAAGAACAGAGAAGAAGAAAAGAAGAAAAGAAGCAGGAGAGAGGGTGAGTAGCGCGGGGCAGAGCGAGGGGCTGGGAGGTGGGGGGTACTTACTGTGAGGTGGGTCTCAGGAACTCAGGAACCTGGAGGAGCTGCAGCGGCAGGGGGAGCGACCTACCCTTGGGTCAAGGGTCTCTACCACTGTCGCGCAGCGGCCGCCATATGAGGTAGGAGGGGGGGGAGGGGTCAGCTGGGGGCGAATGGGAGCTGGGGGGCGGGGCGTGCAGGAGGTCGCGGCGGGAAAGCGCGAGGGAGGGGGGAGAGGTAGAGTGAGAAGAGCTGGGGGAGGGGGATTTAAGAGTGGAGGGGGGTGAGTGTTAGGAGGTTTAGGAGATTAGGGAGAAAGATAGGAGTAGGGTTGTGAAGATAGGGGAGGGGGGTTGTAGAGGTGGGTGAGGGTGAGAGGTAGAGTGAGAGGATAGGAAGATAGGTAATAGAGGGGGTGGCGGGAAGGGGGGAGTGATAGAGAAATAGATAGAGAAAATAGATAGATAGAGAAATCGATAGATAGAGAAATAGATAGATAGAGAGATAGGTAGGTAGGAGGAGGTGGAGAGTGAGGGAGTTAGATAGTGGGATAGAGAGATAGGTAGATAGGAGGAGTGAGGGAGGTAGATAGCGAGCGGGTTAGATAGGGGTGATAGAGAGGGGGGAGGCGAGTGAGGGAGGGGGATGAGGCAGGAGCAGGTGGGCACGCGCGGGGAGAAGAAGACGGAGGAGGCAGAAGAGCCGAAGGCAGAAGATAGAAGACAGAAGACAGAAGAGCCGAAGACCGGAAGAACAGAAGAACAGAAGAACAGAAGACCGGAAGAACAGAAGAACAAAAGACCGGAAGAACAGAAGAAAGGAAGACCGGAAGAACAGGAGACCAGAAGAACAGAAGAACGCAGAAGAACACAGAAGATCACAGAAGAACACAGAAGAAGATACAGAAAACGAAGAACAGAAGGCAGAAGACCACAGAAGAAGATGAGGAAGAAGAGAAGAAGAGAGAAGACGGGGAAAAGAAGAGTACAGAAGAAGATTACAGACGAGGAGCGAGGAGGAAGAACAGAGAAGAAGAAAAGAAGAAAAGAAGCAGGAGAGAGGGTGAGTAGCGCGGGGCAGAGCGAGGGGCTGGGAGGTACTTCTGTGAGGTGGGTCTCAGGAACTCAGGAACCTGGAGGAGCTGGAGGAGCTGCAGCGGCAGGGGGAGCGACCTACCCTTGGGTCCTCTACTCACCAAAGAAGGTGTGCCAGATCATCGTGGCCTGCTGTATGCTTCACAACTTGGCTTTGCGACGACAGGTGCCTTTTCTGCAGGAGGATGGTCCAGATGGCGGTATTGTGGCAGCTGTGGAGCCTGTGGACCGTGAAGACGAGGAAGCAGAGGAAGAAGACATGAACAACAGGGACTCAGTGATCCAGCAATATTTCCAGTGGACACAGGTAAGAGTACAGACCTGCCTACTACATGTACTTAAACACTACTTCCTCTCTACTGTCTGTCGTTTTCACCCAGTGTATGGTCACTCAGTTGTCACGTTCCCTTACGATCTCACAGATGTGGGTCCCACTGTGTGACATCTGCTTAGATTCCTCATGGACTAGAGCTGTGTGACATAGGTATGTTGACATTACAATTGAAAGAGCATTTTGTCACTGTAATTGCTAATACACTATTTCAAAATCACAGACTCCAGATTGTTTTGTGCTTTAAGAGTGTTTATTTAAGTGCTCAATATTGGAGGGGGTAGCCTCTCTGATATATGGACATTGCCTTTTAGGGTGTTTAGGGCGATTTCTGAAATAGCATCCACTAAGTTGTTCGAAGCCGCATAAAGGATGGCCTTTCTTTGTTGGGGGCTTGCTGTGACCAGCGTTTTTAGGGCGGCTAAATTTCTGCATAGACACGCGGACTTGGTCAGCACCCTATATTATAAGGCTTAGAGTCTAAATGTTACAAAAGTCTTTTTAACGGTTCTATTTATACGATTTAGGTTAGGTTTTAGGTACGTACGTGATGGGGAGGTTGGGTGGGAAAATATCAGCATGTAGTCTGTAGTCTTCTGGAGTGTTGGGTTTCAAGTCTACCAGCAGGTAGCCGTGAAGTTTAGTGGTAGCGTCGTTAAAGGCTTCCAAGAAAAACTGGGTGTTTCTGGGATACTTCTGTTTAGCGATGATAGATATCTGCTGTTTGTCATGTTTTTTTTAAATAGGACGAGTTATGAGGCATTTAGAGCTACATAACAACTGCTCTTTCCCTTGTAAAACAAGTTCTGCACGATGTGACATATGCTTAGATTACGACAATGTGAATATTGGGTAAAAGCCTTTTCTATTTCGGGATGGTTCCCGCCCTCGTGCATAAGATCATCTACAATCACCATGTTTATGAGGTGTTTAGGTAACAAGGCATCATCATTGAGAGTGTCCGGTATGCCTTCTATAAATTTATTGTAGGGGAACCTTAGGGATAGTTCCATATAAAGATCTTGCCAGCATGAATAAAGCCATACAATATTGTTCGGGGTCTGGGATAAACCCCCCAGGGCATTTTCGAACAACTTCTTTATAAAATAACTTTTACCGTAGTTTGAGAGGCCTGCTAAAACGCAGGAGAACAGGTGTTGCAGTCTTGTGTCCATAGTTGTTGGGATTCGATATTCTAATGCAACTTTAATAACCGTACAGCAGGGTTTTGTAGTCTTCAGTAAGGACCCTTTTATCAAACACTACCCGTAAGGTTTTATGTAAAGGCTGGGTTGTAATTTCCCACTGCTTTTTGGACTGCACTATGCCGGGCTGTTGTACAACAATGTTTTTATTATTATCGCCATCTTTCTACATAGCTTATTCGTTCACCAAATCCTTTAAACTGTCAAAATTGATTTTAACTGTGTTATTACCATTTAAGGTGATACCTTTCACTTTCATACACACTGCGTTGTTTGACGTTTTGTAAGAATAGGTCTTGGGTCCCGATTAAGTGAATTTTACTCAGTAGTCATCCTTATCTAATTTGCTGGTCAAATCTCCTAGATAATCACCAAGGGGTGGGTCTTCATCACCATCCTTACTCACAAAAATAACAGAGTCGGTATTGTGATACAGGCAGCGCTCCTAAAGTTTATCCAACACCCTGTAAAGCTCTAAACGAGCGTAAGCCTTTGTGAAACAGACTATGAAAATATTTATATTAATACATGTTGTGGGGTACTCTTTAGCATATTTCCAGCAGAGAGCGGTGGTCTCATCATCGATAAACTCTCAGCTGGACACATCATAACTAGGTGAAAAAAGGTACTTAAACAAATCGTCAGGATCTGTTATTATGGTAGTGTTTGGTAGGTTTGTACTTGGATGAACTCGGGTCTCAATCTTATGCCTTTGTGAGCATGGTAATCGTCGATGTACTTTTACTTAGAAGCCGTATCGACAAACCATTCAGGTAAACACGAAGCCTCCTGTCTGTCTCTCAGAAACAAGTTGATATACTTAGAAAAGAGACGTGTTGATCTTCTTTCAAAGTGCCATACTTCCACTATTTTATACAGTCTGTAACCTTTCTCAAGGGCCTTTTGTACCTCAATGCTACACCAAGTACCATTGAGCATCCTCTGCTCATCGGTGTGTCTACACTCATTAGTATCTTTACTTTTGGTGCAGGTTCGACACAACGGGAACATGAGCATGCCGTTGACTCTGTACGGTAGTACAAGAAAGTAAAGCCGCCATGGCGGGTAGATATGGCACTTAATGAGCCCAAAATATTCACCTACGGGTTTAAAGTCCTTATAGATGATGGTGGGGTGGCCTATACGGTATAACTTCTGTTTGTTCACAAACGGGTAAAAACTTGTGAAGTCATAAAAGTGTATTTTTTCGTCCTCACCCGCAGCCCTGTACAATTGTATAGCGTTTGTACGTGCGCCAAATAAGGCGTTGGGGGTTCCAAAGGCTCGGGTAACTGTCGCCTCTTAATAAAAGACGTGGGTTCGGCATCCAAAGCAAGCATGTCTAACCACTCATGTTCCCATAGGGTTCTCATTACAAAGTCAAGGCTTTCAACATATGCAGCCTTCGTCAGAGTACGGCGGTGTAAGTGTTCAAACTTGGTACCCAACAGTCTGTTAAACTTGCGGGCCTTGTAACAGTGGAGACAACCATGGTAAAAACAACTGTTGTACTCAAAAGCCGTAGGCACGCCGTTAATTATAGTGTAGCTGTCTAGATAATAAGGCCCCACTCAGTATTCACCACCCTGTAAGGCATGTTGAATAAAAATGATTTCCTTATCAGAGACGTACACGAGCCATTGGATTTAAGGGGTAGAATAGCTTTTTTTTTTGCTGTTATAGATGTTGGGTGGTACTAGCGCTATGATGCAGGGCTTCAGAAACGAGTTTGTAGATAGACATACACATGGAAGCCAACGTGATATTCTGGAAAGGGTCTATGTAGTGTATGGTCTTTTTCACTGTTCGGTTATTGCGCTTCAAAACCTTAACCCTTTTGCTCATTTCCACCGCCATGTCTCTGGAAAGGTTGCAGGCTTTGCATAATATCATTACATCCGCCTGACAGTACGCTTTCAACTGAAAGTGATTTTCACGGTTTCCATCGTACCACTCTAGAAAGCTCTCTTTCTCAGCCGGCATCATATAGTCAACACCGTAGCTGTTGGCTGGTGGCATGGGCCCTTCATAATTCTGAATGGCCCAGTTGTTGAAAAAGTGGGGGAAATAACCTTTGCACCCTGCCAAACCAAAGGCTTTTGATGATTTGCTCAATTTTAAGGGTAGAAAATTTAGGGTATCAATGAACTTTATTTGAAAAGGTCAGCATCAGTTTGGAACCCTGGGGGATAAGTTCTACATCCATCTTTTCACTAATCATTGTCTGCAACATAAAGAAGGAGTTGTAGGCTTTTGAGTTATGAGCCAGCATAGTGTACCACTAGAATTTCGGTTGCATGAAAGTGATGAGGAAATCATTCACACATATACACCCTTCAAACTCCCAGCTGTCATCGCAAGTTAGATGATGAACATAAATATAATTAGGTTGATGTACACCCATCTCCTGTGTACACTCTATATCGAACACTATGTAGTCTTCAGGTTGGGTCTGAGAGAACCCTTTAACCATGTAACCCTTGTGTTCTGCCCCTGTGTGACAATATACCTTACATCTGGCACATTTCATACCTTTGCATTTATGCTCATAGGCGACATAGTGCCCGCATCTCCTGCAGTCTACTATAGAGACACAGCAAACAAGTCTGTTATGTATGCTAAAGCAGTTTTGCGAGCGACAAAACACATTTCACCTTCTGAACCGTGCCTTCTGCCCACAATCTCAATACACCTGTCCGTCTGGCATATTTTACAGTGCATTTCACATTAGTGGGCTGTCTGTGTGTTGTAGATATGGTTGCAATGGGTGCACACGTATTTCGCTCCTAGAAAACTCCTCAGGTTCGAAATAATGTAAAAGTGATTTTCATGATGGAGAACATATACGGTCTTGTTTTGCATCCACTCCCTGGTCGTGAAGTACTTCCAGGAACCATTGTGGTAAAGAACTTTCATTGTAACAGCAAATAGTTCTCAAAATGACCTATGTCCCCAAAACTGACCATACAGTTGTGCGGTATTTGAAGCGCCTTTTGGGCTGCAGCAGCTCTAGACAGAATGTGAGCATCGGGTATAGAGCGATCCATTAGTAGCCCCGCTATGCTAGCAGCCAGACATGTGTTGGATACCCCTGTATTAAAGTTGAGCAACCATCTTTGTTTCTTTCCAATAATCTTACTATAGAAAATGCTCCTTAAAGGTCTGGAACACCACCTTTGTGACCCCTGACAATGAGGGCGATGACTCTGAAGGTACCATATGCAACTATTTCAGCCTTACTCTGTAGCAGGCTAGAGAGGTTTTCTAGAAATTCTACAGCGCCCAACACGTTGTGGGGTGTCCGATGGGTGAACAAGGGACTGTCAATGCCCTGCCCCTGGAAGCGTAGTTGAAAGAAATTGTTAGGATCCACATCATGTAACAGCTTTTCAATTTATACGATTCATGTTAACAAAATGGAATTCCTCATAATGCTCTGTAGCGTTAAACCTCTCTACAGTATGACTGTACCTTCTAACACTTTCTTTGCTGGCATATTTTTATACCTTCTTGTAACACTTAGGCCCTCATTCTGACCCTGGCGGTCGGTGATAATGCGGCGGCCAAGCCGCCAACAGGCCGGCGGTCCAAAATATGCAATTCTGACCCTGGCGGGAACCGCCAACACAGCCCGCCGCATTAACACTCCGCCCGCCACGGCGGAACAAACAAACAGCGCGGCGGTCACCGCCAACAGCCAGGCGGCAGACAATGTACCGCCCACCCTATCACGACCCACCAATCCGCCACCTTTTCCGGGGCGGGAGCACCGCCGATAAAAACACGGCGGAAACAGACTACGAACGGGAAAACGCTCACCTCTACGCTCTCCACGCGAGATTCCGGCAGTATGGAACCCGAGTTGCAGGTCATCCCCGCACTCCTATACCTGCTCATATACCAGGAGCACGCACGGCGGCGCGGAAGACATCGGTGAGTACTGCACCTACGACACAGGGGAGGGAAAAGATTACCGGCACACACCCACCCACCCATACCCACTACAACACACACATCAATGCATTCCCACAGATCACTGTCACAACCCACAAACCCCCCCCCCGAAATAATACAAAGACCAAAAGAAGAGATCATAAACGGGCAGATATATTGAAATATGGACACCAGTAATCCCAATAAATAAATAAACTATGTACAAAATATATACAGCTACTAAATGTAGTCCAACCACTGTCCGTGGACCACAGGGGTCCTGTGCAAAGGGGCAAGGCCCAGTCCCACGACAAGAACTCCACGGAGAGAACACTGCAGGGGCATCAGAAAGAAAATAGGACAGGCACCTCAGGGGGAAGGGAAGGGGGGGCACCTCAGCCACTTGAGTACACGACGCCAGATCCACGAGGGGACTCCATGACCACTGGGCCATCCTGGGGAGTGCAAAGCCACAGTCCATACAGTCCATACAGTGGGTGGCCTGCCCACTGGGCCATCCTGGGGAGTGCAAAGCCACAGTCCATACAGTCCATACAGTGGGTGGCCTGCCCACTGGGCCATCCTGGGGAGTGCAAAGCCACAGTCCATACAGTCCATACAGTGGGTGGCCTGCCCACTGGGCCATCCTGGGGAGTGCAAAGCCACAGTCCAAACAGTCCATAACAGACCCCACTGCCACTGGAGGAGGCATGTTGGCCAGAGGACATCCTGCAGCCCTGCCCGAGATAGATCCTGCCCTGCCACGTCTGCCAAAGGGCCAGCGGTTCTTGCCTGGAAGGGCCCAGTTCAGCGCTTCTTGCCTTGAAGGGCCCAGTTCAGCGCCTCTTGCCTTGAAGGGCCCAGTTCAGCGGTGCTTGAGACGGCGGGGCCCAGCGGAGCGGTGCTTGAGACGGCGGGGCCCAGTTCAGCGGTTCTTGAGACGGCGGGGCCCAGCGGAGCAGTGCTTGAGACGGCGGGGCCCAGTTCAGCGGTTCTTGAGACGGCGGGGCCCAGCGGAGCGGTGCTTGAGACGGCGGGGCCCAGTTCAGCGGTTCTTGAGACGGCGGGGCCCAGTTCAGCGGTGCTTGAGACGGCGGGGCCCAGTTCAGCGGTTCTTGAGACGGCGGGGCCCAGTTCAGCGGTGCTTGAGACGGCGGGGCCCAGCGGAGCGGTGCTTGAGACGGCGGGGCTCAGTTCAGCGGTTCTTGAGACGGCGGGGCCCAGTTCAGCGGTGCTTGAGACGGCGGGGCCCAGTTCAGCGGTGCTTGAGACGGCGGGGCCCAGCGGAGCGGTGCTTGAGACGGCGGGGCCCAGTTCAGCGGTTCTTGAGACGGCGGGGCCCAGCGGAGCGGTGCTTGAGACGGCGGGGCCCAGTTCAGCGGTTCTTGAGACAGCGGGGCCCAGTTCAGCGGTGCTTGAGACGGCGGGGCCCAGTTCAGCGGTTCTTGAGACGGCGGGGCCCAGTTCAGCGGTTCTTGAGACGGCGGGGCCCAGTTCAGCGGTGCTTGAGACGGCGGGGCCCAGCGGAGCGGTGCTTGAGACGGCGGGGCCCAGTTCAGCGGTTCTTGAGACGGCGGGGCCCAGTTCAGCGGTGCTTGAGACGGCGGGCCCAGTTCAGTGGTGCTTGAGACGGCGGGGCCCAGCGGAGCGGTGCTTGAGACGGCGGGGCCCAGTTCAGCGGTGCTTGAGACGGCGGGGCCCAGTTCAGCGGTTCTTGAGACGGCGGGGCCCAGCGGAGCGGTGCTTGAGACGGCGGGGCCCAGTTCAGCGGTTCTTGAGACGGCGGGGCCCAGCGGAGCGGTGCTTGAGACGGCGGGCCCAGTTCAGCGGTTCTTGAGACGGCGGGGCCCAGTTCAGCGGTGCTTGAGACGGCGGGGCCCAGTTTAGCGGTTCTTGAGACGGCGGGGCCCAGTTCAGCGGTTCTTGAGACGGCGGGGCCCAGTTCAGCGGTGCTTGAGACGGCGGGGCCCAGCGGAGCGGTGCTTGAGACGGCGGGGCCCAGTTCAGCGGTTCTTGAGACGGCGGGGCCCAGTTCAGCGGTGCTTGAGACGGCGGGGCCCAGTTCAGCGGTGCTTGAGACGGCGTGGCCCAGCGGAGCGGTGCTTGAGACGGCGGGGCCCAGTTCAGCGGTGCTTGAGACGGCGGGGCCCAGTTCAGCGGTTCTTGAGACGGCGGGGCCCAGCGGAGCGGTGCTTGAGACGGCGGGGCCCAGTTCAGCGGTTCTTGAGACGGCGGGGCCCAGCGGAGCGGTGCTTGAGACGGCGGGGCCCAGTTCAGCGGTTCTTGAGACGGCGGGGCCCAGTTCAGCGGTTCTTGAGACGGCGGCCGGTCTATGGCCAACTGCTCATTGCCTGGTGGTGCCCTCCTGGGCAGCGGGGATGGTGCTCCTTCAATGCCCACCTGGGCTGTGGGTGGTGGGGCCCTCCTGGCCAGCTGGGCTGGGTCCTCCCTGGGCAGCGGCTATGGGGGTGGTGGGCTCCTCCTGGGCAGCAGGCCTGCTGCCTGACCTCTCTGACTTGCTGCCCTTGCCCTCCTTAGTCGGGAGTCTGTGGCCCTTTCCTCCCTTTGGAGCTGTGGCTGGTGACTGTCTCTGGGTGGTGTCCGGGGGGGATGTTGAAACCTGCGGTGCCCCTTCCGCCTTCTGCTCCTCTTCCCAGGGGGTGGGCTGGCTGTCCCCTTGCTGCTGGGCGAAGATCCAGACATGCGGGCTGGTGGGCTCCAATACCCCTGCACCCTTGTCAAGGGGGCTGCAGGGCTGGTGGTGGCTGAGGTGCTCTTCTTACCCCGACGAGAAGGAGGGGGGGGCTCAGGGTCAGGAAAGAAGTTAGCAGTGGCGAGGAAGAGTTTCTTGGGACAATGGAGAGTGGTAGGTACAGTGGGAATGGGAGTGGAGGGAGAGGATGTGGTTGTAGGTGAGTCACGTTTGCTGTCTTTGGGTGCAGGTGCAGGAGGGATAGGCTGTCGTGAGGTGGATGGCTGTTGGGTGGGTGGGTGGCTGCGTTTGTGTGGTGTGGAAGAGGGGGTGACAGACACAGTGGGAGAGGACACAGGGGACGTGTAAATGGCAGTGGGGGTGGTGACTGCACGTGTGCGGACTGGAGTGGAGGGTGTGCTGGTGATGGAAACACTGGCTGATGGTGAGGTGAATGGAGGTGTGAGTGTAGACGTCACAGGGAGGGAGGAGGGAGACGAGGAGGTGGGGGTCACAGAGGTGGTAGTAACTGTTGGCATGTCTGCATCGGAATGTTGCGTGTGTGAATGTCTGCGTGATCTGTGGTGCTTATGTTTGGATGAGCTTCTCTTGGGTGTTGAGGTGTGTGCAGGCTGGTCTGATGGTGTGGGTGGGACAGGCAGAGGAACAGGAGACTGGGAGGAGGGAGTTAGTAGAGGGAGGCAGGAGACAGGGACAATGGCTGCCGTCAGTGCTGAGGCCAGAGCCTGGAACGATCGCTGATGGGCAGCCTGACCCGAATGAATGCCCTCCAGGTACGCATTGCTGCGATGAACCTCCCTCTCCACCCCCTGGATGGCATTCAAAAGGGTAGTCTGCCCAACAATGAGCGTTCGGAGGAGGTCAATGACCTCCTCACTGAGGGCAGCGGGGGTAACAGGGGCAGGGCCTGATGTGCCTGGGGCGAAGGAGATGCCCGGCTTCCTGGCAGAGCGGGCACGGGGCGAACGCTGAGGGGCTGCTGGGAGGGCGGAGATGGTGCGCTGAGTGGCGGCTGTACCTGTAATGGCGGGGGGCACGGATGGTGCCACCCCCGCAAGGGAGCTCCCTTCCGAGGACGTGTCCGTGTCGCTGCAGGGTCCAGTCGTCCCCGTTGTGGAGCTCCCCTCGCCCTCCGTCTCACTGGTCCAGTCTGACTCTGTGGCATGGCCCTCCTGGGCCATGTGAGATGCAGCTCCCTCCTGCCCCGATGCCACTTCTCCTCCGCCTGATGATGCTGATGCACACAAGCACAGAAAGACAAACAAAAAGGGGGGGGAAGAGAGAAATAAAGGGATATTGAGTACATGGATCTCCGGTACAGTTAGCGGACATGACAGACACAGATGCCCCCTGCACTAAGTTGCGCACTTGGGGTCCGCTACGCATTCCGTGGAACATGCCCTACACGCCTAGAGTTGACAACTGCACCCATGGATGACACAGCCCAGGGATGGCTGTACTGACAAACTACTGAGGGTGGTGGCTGGGGACACAGGGGCTTACGGGGGTGCCCAGCCTACAGATATCGCCCTGGCCTAGGGGGACCCACAGCCCTCCTCCCCCACCCAGACACCTCCACTGCGCGACAACAGAGTAGATAATGCTTGTACTCACCCCCTTGTGTCTGCTGTGCTGCCCTCACGCGCCCATCCAAATCAGGGTAGGCCACCGCCAGGATCCGGAACATCAGGGGGGTCAGTTGACGGCAGGCACCCCGCCTACGTTGGGAGGCCATCCCCAGCAGAGACTCGGCGGTCTTCTTGGTCCCGCGACGGATGTCCTCCCACCTCTTGCGGCAGTGGGTGCCCCGTCGATGGTGGACCCCCAGGGTCCGGACTTCCTTGGTGATGGCACGCCAAATCCCGATCTTCTCATGGGCGCGGACCTATGTGACACGTACAGGGAGGGAGAAATACCACGTTCAAGTTTGTCTGCATTTTCCTTGCCAGTGGCCCAACGCCCCCCATCCCCGCCAGGCCCCCCGCCAGCCCCAACATGCCCCCCCATCCCCGCCATGCCCCCCGCCAGGCCCAACATGCCCCCCATCCCCGCCAGGCCCCCTGCCAGCCCCAACATGCCCCCCCATCCCCGCCATGCCCCCCGCCATGCCCCCCGCCAGGCCCAACATGCCCCCCCATCCCCGCCAGGCCCCCTGCCAGCCCCAACATGCCCCCCATCCCCGCCAGGCCCCCCGCCAGCCCCAACATGCCCCCCCATCCCCGCCATGCCCCCCACCATGCCCCCCGCCATGCCCCCCGCCAGGCCCAACATGCCCCCCATCCCTGCCAGGCCCCCCGCCAGGCCCCCCGCCAGCCCCAACATGCCCCCCATCCCCGCCAGGCCCCCCGCCAGCCCCAACATGCCCCCCCATCCCCGCCAGGCCCCCCGCCAGCCCCAACATGCCCCCCATCCCCGCCAGGCCCCCCGCCAGGCCCCCAAGCCAGCCAGTGGCCCCAAACCCAGATTGAATTAAACTCACTTGTTGGTCTGGAGGACCGTAGAGTAGCGCATACTGGGGGAGGACCCCATCCACAAGTTTCTCCAACTCCTCTCCAGTGAAGGCAGGGGCCCTTTCCCCAGGCGCAGCAGCCATTGTCCCTTCCAGACCGAGGTCACAGCAACACTTGCAGTATAGGTCCTCTCCTGTGAAAGTTCAAGTCGCAAGTGGATAAGTAGATAGAAAATGGCGGTCACGTCCGCGGCGGTGCGTACCGCGGCGGTGCGTCCCGCCACCGCCGGCGCCCTTCGCCATTGGCTCCTGAAACCCATAGGCTTCAATGTTAACCAATGCGGCTTCGCGCCGCGGTCTTCGCCCGCCGCCCGCCGCGGTGTGCCACGCCAGCGCATTGACCTCACATCCCATTGTCACACTTCACAGGTCAGGCAGCCGCCATTTCCAGGGCCCACATGGCTCAATTTCAACTGCGTCACACAGGCCTAGGCCTTGCATAGCCACTCAGACACGCCATTCACTGCATAGAGAATCGTTTACTGTGCTAGCTGTGAGTACGTACCTGTGGGTTGCTTGACTGTGTGCTCCATGTTGTCCTTCCTAGGCACCGTCCGCTGGGTTTGGCGAGGAGACGGATGAATCCTCCCGTGTACCGACCGCTGGTGGACCTGTCGACAATGGAAGAACGCCACATTATCCTGACCTACCGTCTTAACCGTGCCACTATACATGAACTGTGTGCCCAGCTGGAGCCCGACCTGATGTCCCCTATCCGCCAACCCACAGGGATTCCCCCTCTGGTGCAGGTCATGTCAGTACTCCATTTCTTGGCAAGTGGTTCATTTCAGACAACAGTGGGAATTGCTTCTGGGATGTCTCAGCCCATGTTTTCGAAGGTGTTATCCAGAGTGTTGTCTGCCCTGATGAAATACGTGAGGAGCTACATCATTTTCCCTGAGGTGGGCGAATTGGCTACAGTGAAGGGTGATTTCTATGCCATTGGACATATTCCCAACGTCATTGGTGCCATTGATGGGACCCATGTGGCTTTGGTTCCCCCAAGAGACAGGGAGCAGGTGTACAGGAACAGAAAAAGTTACCATTCAATGAACATCCAGGTGGTGTGTTTGGCTGACCAGTACATCTCGCATGTAAATGCCAAATTCCCAGGGTCAGTGCATGACGCCTACATCCTGAGGAATAGCAGCATCCCTTACGTGATGGAACAGCTAGAGAGACACCGTGTATGGCTATTGGGGGACTCTGGGTACCCCAACCTGTCGTGGCTACTGACCCCAGTAAGGAATCCCCGGACCAGGGCAGAGGAACGGTACAATGAGGCCCATGGGCGTACTAGGAGGGTGATCGAACGCACCTTTGGCCTCCTAAAGGCCAGGTTTCGGTGCCTGCATATGACAGGTGGATCCCTAATGTACTCACCTAAGAAGGTGTGTCACATCATCGTGGCCTGCTGCATGCTTCACAACCTGGCTTTGCGCCACCAGGTGCCTTTCCTGCAGGAGGATGGTCGAGACGGTGGTGTTGTGGCAGCGGTGGAACCTGAGGAGAGTGACGAGGAGGAAGATGACGGGGCTGAAACAGACAACAGGGACAGAATCATTGAACAGTACTTCCAATAGGACACAGGTAACAATTCAAAGATAATTTAGTAAATCTGAACTACTCTCCTGCATCTCTGCTGCCTGTCTATTTGCCCCAGTGTATGATGACTGAGTTGTGGCTTTTCCCTCCCTATTTCAGATCTGGGGTCCCCACTACGAGTCCTGTGCTTCGTTTCCCCATGGACTACAGCTTTGTGGCAGCTGTTTGTTGACTTCACTATGTACAAGGACATATTTGCACTGTCATGTCAATTACAATATATTGAAATCACAGCCAGACTCCAGATAGTTTTGTGCAAAATAGGTGTTTATTTAAGTGCTCAAAATGGGATGGGTGGTTTCAAGTGGGTGGGGGCTATGGTGAAGGAATGTCCATGGCAGAGTCCAGAGTAACAGTCACACAGGTGCATTGTCCAGAGGCCTGTGGAGAGATGGAGCATGGGCAGTTCAAGGTTGGACAGGGTGACAATGTGGGACAGTGGGATGACAGGTGGTATCCATTGCTGGCGGGGGTCTTGACATCCTACTCTGTCTTCTTGCGAGATCTCAGGGCCCTCTTGCGGGGTGGTTCTTCTCCTGCAGGAGGTGGGGGTCTGGTGGGCTGCTGCTGTGCGGGGGCCTCCTGTCCACTAGCGCCGGCGGAGGTGGTTGGCTGTTCTTGGTCCAGGCTAGTGGCAGGGGCCCTTGGGTGTTGTTGAGTGTCCGTCCTGGTGTTGACGAGGTCCTGCAGCAGCCCTACCATGGTAACCAGGGTGGAGGTGAGGGCTCTGATGTCCTCCCTGTACCCCCGATAGTGTTCCTCCTGCAGTACCTGGATCTCCTGGAACCGGGCCAGTACCGTCGCCATCGTCTCCTGGGAGCGGTTGTATGCTCCCATGATGGTGGTGAGGGCCTCGTGGAGAGTGGGTTCCCTGGGCCCGTCCCCCCCCTGTCGCACAGCTGCCCTCCGAGTTGCCCTGTTTCCCTGGGCCTCTGCCCCCTGGCCGGTGTGCCCACTACCACTGCCCCCAGGTCCCTGTTGTTGTTGGGGTGGTGGGTTATCCTGGGTGCCCTGTAGTGGTAGACACACCGCAGATTGACGCGCCCTGGAGACAGAGGCATGGGCCCGCTGGGTGGGAGCTGTGCTGGTGTTCCCAGAGGGGTTTGGGTCTGTAGTGGCCTGGGCCTGTGTGAGGGGAAACGACTGTCCAGAGGTCCCCGATGGTCCGGGCTGGTCATCGGTGTCCAGGTCGACAGAGCTGCTGTCATCGCTGACGGCCTCTTGGGTGGGGGGTGTGGAGAATTCTGGGCCCTCCGCGGCGGTGTGTTGACGGTCGGGTCCTGCAGGGGTATAGAGGTATGGTTATAGTTTCAATGTGTGGCATATGGGTGTATCTGTGGGTTCCCGTGTCCCCAAGTGCTGGCATTCGTGTGTGGGGGCTTTGGTGAGGGTGGCTTGTGGGGGGGATGTGTATATGCATTGGGCATGCTTTGGTGATGGGTGTCCATGCTTAGTGGACGCATGCAGGCCTAGGTTTTGGGATGTGTGGGTTGTGATGGTGAGACATTGGCAGGGAATAGGTGTGCTGGGCGTGGGGGTGAGGATGGTGGTGGGGGTGAGGATGGTGGTGGGGGTGAGGGTGGGGGTGAGGATGGGGGTGGGGGTGAGGGTGGGGTTCGAGGATGGGGGTGAGGGTTGGGGTATGATTTGGCATGCAGGTGGGGGGGAAGCAGTAGTGAAGCTTCAACTTACCAGTATCCATTCCTCCGCCGACTCCTGCGAGGCCGTCAGGATGCAGGATGTTCAAGACTTCCTCCTCCCATGTTGTAAATTGTGGGGGTTGAGGTGGGGGTCCTCCGCCAGTCTTCTGCACGGCGATGTTGTGCCTGGATACCATGGAACGCACCTTCCCCCGTAGGTCGTTCCATCGCTTCCTGATGTCTTCCCGATTTCTGGGGTGCTGTCCCACAGCGTTGACCCTGTCGACAATCCTCTGCCATAGCTCCGTCCTCCGGGCAATGCTGGTGTATTGGACCTGTGTGCCGAACAGCTGGGGCTCTACCCGAACGATTTCCTCCACCATGACCCTGAGTTCTTCGTCTGAGAAGCGGGGGTGTCTTTGGGGTGCCATGGGGTGGTGTGTATGATGTGTGGGGTGGAGTATGTGTAGTTAAGTGTGTTGAGTGTGGTGGTGTGTGTTGTTTTGTGTGTGGATAGTGTGTGGGTGATGGTGTGGAGTGGCTGTGGCTGCTAGTTTGTGGATGGTGGTGTCTCGCTCTGGCCTTCTTTCAGAATTTTTTGGCATAGGGGTTTGTGGGTGATGTGGGTCTGTGTTTTATATTGTATTGTGTGTGTGGGAGTGGTGTGTGTATGTGTATCAGGTGTGTGGGATTCAAATCGTCCAATGTGGCTGAGTTTTGTTCGTTTGTGTGTATTCTGACCGCGGCGGTGTGTCCCGCCAATGGAATACCGCGTTTGAATGACCGCCGCGTGGATTCGTGGGTCGTAATGGCATGGGCGTATTTCTGTTGGCGTGACGGTGGAGGTTTTGTCACCTCCACTTTTCCGCCGACCGCTGGTCTGGCGGTCTGTTGTGGCTGTCGGATTTTCGGAGGTTTGCCTTCTGCGGGTCAGAATGACCGTGGCGGGTTTCCGCGACCGCAGCGGGATTATGGAGGATTTCTGACCGGCGGTAGGCGCCTTTTACCGCCGAGGTCAGAATGACCACCTTAGTCTGGCTTTCTTTAATGTCCTTATTAAAAGGTTACGGTTTCTAGCACCACTAGCCCACTTCTGTTTCTTACAAGCCCAGCTGTTTTTAGGTAATCGACCGCAGCCTATTTGAACAATATTCGATGTATTTACGAGCTGTGCCCTTGCCACGTCACCTACTACGGGATGGGGTTTTGCAGGTTGTTCGGAGGTAACCATGCTCTGGGCTCCACCCCTTAAGGTTTTTAAAAAAAACATGTTTGTGATGTTTTCTCCTAACTTGATGTTTTGAGGCCTAGCGGAGGTCATTTTATATGTTACGGGTGTTGATTTTTGAGGTTTTACGAAGTTATTGGGTGGCTCTTGCATTTTCTTGATTTTCAGCGCTTGTAAGAACTGTAGAGCTTTAGCAAGTATATCCAGGGTTCTCCTTTTATATTTAGACCTGTGGACACTAGTATTAATAAATGTGGTTCTTACACTCATTAGGTGGCCCCTCACGTCTGGTCACGCCTGTATATTACTTATGTCTACAGCGGCTGATTCACATGCTTGGACCATCTCCCTCCTACACAACGCCAACCTCTGAGTTAAAGCCCTCAGGCCTGCCCTGGAGGATGCAGCATTGCAACCCCCTTTCCCGAGTTTTAAAGTCTTCAGGCTCAGTCTGAATTTTAGCTTTCTAACAGATTGATTTATTCCTTTTATATAGGTGTCCAGGACTCTAGTGCGGTCCATAGTGCCATGTTCTGGGTCATTACTTGAGGCGTTAGATGCAGGGTTTATATTTCCCTGAGCCATACGTGGTGCAGTTTCTTTGTTAACAGAAATACACGCTTTCTGAATGGGTGGACCATGACGGGTCCAAAAAGCAGGGCCCCAATGCGAACACCTGGGTGTTTCGGAGGACTGTTCCTCGCTAGATGGGGTTGCAAAACTTTGTGATCCGTTACCACCGGTACTACTATCAGGGTATGTTGTACAGGGAGAGGACTAAGGAACATATACACTTGATGGGGGACTGGTGGGATCGTACGCTCCTGGAGGTGTGATTGGGGACATTAGATGAGGGGAACTACAATGGTGATCCTAATAGCTTAGGGCAGCAGATGCTTGGGATGCGCAGGGGCTAGGATTGGCTGATTGCTGACCTGAAGATTGCTGTACATCTGGGTCTACGTTAGAAGGTCCATTGCGTTCAGTGGCTGCTTCAGAACCCTCAACCCCAACTGCCAGTGCCCTGAGAAGCCCTATACAGGTGGCATAAGGGTCCTCTTCAGGGTGATCATTTTGTAACCTAGATTCCAAAATAGTTATAGGAGTTTTTGGGACCAATCCATTGGGAACGGCCTCTACATTACCCGTTTCAGCCTTAAAAATCTTAGATCTTTGTGGACTATGGGCTCCTGTCAGAGGCGTAACTGTGTTTTTAACTCAGTGATCTAGAGGAACCCCTTGTAGCTCAGGGGCAGATTTCTTTTTCTTAAGATTCTTTAAGGAAAGACGGTTTATTTTATGGTTGTTGCACTGTTTGGTACTTGAAGTTGTGTGTCTGCGGGTTTAACGGCTCCATCGTCTGTGTGTCCCAACCCTTGCAGAAATGTACTTTCAGTAGAAGAGGTTGTTGTACCGGTGGCGGTGCTCATTCGTAAAGTTGTGCAGTGGTTAAGGCTGTTCCTGGTCTATGACGATTAACTGTAGACCCTGTTTGTTGTTTGTCCTGATGCTCTGCGCCGATCTCCAGCGCTGTTGGTGACTTTGGGCCTGATTCTAACTTTGGAGGACGGTGTTAAACCGTCCCAAAAGTGGCGGATATACCACCTACCGTATTACGAGTTCCATAGGATATAATGGACTCGTAATACGGTAGGTGGTATATCCGCCACTTTTGGGACGGTTTAACACCGTCCTCCAAAGTTAGAATCAGGCCCTTTGTGTTTTGTAAGACTCCTGTGACGTCCTTTAAGGGTGATGCTGACTGTTTGGTCTTAAGGCGGACACCTTCTGAGATCTTTTGTGATGGTTCTACAATGTGAAAGAAAACAAAATAAAATAAATGTAGGTAATGCTAGAACCGCCATATCCTAGAGGGAGAAAAAAACTAGGTAGAGATAGAGAGAGAGAGAGAGAGAGAGAGAGAGAGAGAAAGAGAGAAAGAGGTTAGGATTCTTTAGGTTCTACATTTTTAAAACACACCTTATGTGCTCCTGCGGTTGGGGGCTTGGGGACTTTCTTTATAGGTGTTCCATGTTTAGGCGCTGTATGCTTCCTTTTCCTGCCTGCCTTTTTAACGCCGTCTTCCACATTTGCGCTGATGACGCCCCACTCGTGCATGCCCCCAGGTGCTCTGTACAGAAGAGGAAAAAAATAAATGTCACACTTACAATAGAAATCCGTGACTATTAGCGTTCTCTGAGGCATCGGATAATTTTATTTACCAGTAAGAGCTGTGTCTTGTTGTGCTGCAGACTTTACATCTTGTTCCTCTAGGATCCACTGTAGAGCTTGGACAGTCGTCTGTACTCCGGTGTCATATCCTGTATAAAGGACGAAAAGTATGAGAAAAAATAGTTTGAAATAAAGCACAATAGGTAATAAGAGTAGGTTGTTGACACGGTTCTCTAACTATAAAACTATAGGTAGCTGTACCTTGCTGAAAGGCAACCATTTCCTCATGTGTCAACATTTGCTCTTGGGGATCCTATGTACAAAAAGAGATGTACTTGATTTGATGGTGCCGTCATAACACATTCATAAATATACTACAAGACTGTAAAAGAGTTTACTCGAATAATTACATACTCAATTAAGTAACCTCACTCAGAATGTTAGCTAATAAGTACAGTATCCTCCCGTTACATTGTTCTGAAGGTACAATACAGAAAGCCTCTTGTTCACATTTCTCAAAATCCATACACTGTTTATTTAAAAAAGTACACAGGGCGGCACTGCTGCGCAACCTAATATCTAGGAATCTGTCCATAAAGCATTATTTATGTCGTTACAGGGGGTCCACAGCCTTATTTTACTAATTTTACAATACCGCCTCTAGTCCTTATAATGTCATATAATTACAGTAATTATTAAAAATATAAAACACAAAACAATTTAAAACATCAGAGTCCATTGTATGTTCACATGTTCAATAGAATGGCAGCCGGATCCTAGGATCCATTTCTGTGTTTTTGCCCTAGCTCTCTAATGCTCTGAACCATGTGTGGGGGCGGAGCTCACTCTAAGCCCCAGCCTAGAGGGTGGAGCAGACAGACAGAGCCAGCTCCACCACCACAGACATATTCTGAAAAATTGCAGGCTGTGGAGGCAGCATGGGGGCCCCTACGTCTTGCTCATCACCTATCCAGGACAACAGGACCCTAACCTAAAGTGATTGGTTAGGGGTTTTTGGGGCTTGAGCCTATTGCTCAAGTCCCCCACCATTGATAGGTTGTGTGGTGGCTACAGGACAGAGGACACACATACACACACTGTGGTATGTGTCCTCTGCCCCCCACTAATTAATTTCTTTTTTTTAATTCTTCTTCTTTTTTTATTAAATTTATGTTTATCTCTTATTTATTTATTTTATTTCTATTAATTTTTAATTAATTTATTTATATTTTTAAATTAAAAAATGCTGTTAGGGGGGCCCCTGGGGACCCAAGCCTTGTGCTTGGGGCCCCAGGGCCCCACCGTTTTAGTATATTATAGGGCCTGAGGGCCCAAGTGCAAGGCTAGGGCCCTCAAGCCTGTACCTTGCTCCATGCATTTCCTCCTCCTCCAACATATGGGGACAGGAGGCCTCACACATCGCATGAGACACCATCTAAACCCAAGGGGGGGCTAGAGGGTGTCTAACGAGATGTGTGAGGCCTTCTGCCGATAACTTAACAGGCCTGCTTTCAGAGGCCACAGGCTCACGCCACTTGGCCTCTGAGAGCAAGTCTGTTAAGTAAAGGCAGAGATAGCCAAGCGTTTCGTGGCTCGATGATCTCTGCCTTAACTTAAAAGACTTGCTCTCAGAAGCAGGGTGGAGTGAGCCTGTGGCCTCTGAGAGCGGGTTTGTTGAGTTAACAACATGGGTCACCGAGCCCTTTGCGACTCGGTGACCCATGTTATTAACATAACACATCTGTTCTCAGAGACCACACGTCCTCTGAGAACAGGCTTGTTATGTTGATAATGGAGGTCCCCGAATCGCAAAGTGCTTGGAGCCAGATGTAGAAAGCATTTTGCATGGCGCAAACTGTGAAATTCGCAGTTTGCGCCATGCAAAACGCACATTCCCATTTTGCGAGTTGGTACCGACTTGCAAAATGGGAATGCGACTCGCAAATATGAAGGGGTGTTCCCTTCCTATTTGCGATTCGCACCGCGATGCAGAATTGCTTTGTGACCGCGAACGCGGTCGCAAAGCAATTCGCAGTAAGCACCCATGTCCAGTGGGTGCTAACTTATTCGCAAAAGGGAAGGGGTCCCATCCTTCCCCTTTGTGAATGTCACTAAAAATATTTTTTCAGAGCAGGCAGTGGACAGCACCCTTTTTCTTCAGCTGCAACCTTTGCAACTAGCAAGACTTGTATGCGGTCTTTTTCCAAAGAAACAACGCTACATCCTCCAGCACTACGTGGGACATCTTCTGCACAAAGGAGAAGTTCCTTGCACCTTTTCGTTGTTGCTGAATTTTCAGCTTCTTCCATCCAGAGGCAGCCATTTTGCACCTTCAACTTGGGTTTAGTGGGCTCCTGCCCCCCTGGACACTTTCGTGACTCTTGGACTTGGTCCCCTTCCTTTACAGTTCCTCAGGTCCAGGAATCCATCTTCAGTGCTTTGCAGTCTGTTGTGGTCTTTCAGAATCTCCTATTACCACTTTAGTGTGTTTCTGGGAAATAGGTATCACTTTACTCCTACTTTTCAGGGTCTTGGGGTGGGGTATCTTGGACACCCTTAGTGTTTTCTTACACTCCCAGCGACCCTCTACACTCTGCACTAAGCCAGAGGTCCCTAAGTGGTTCGCATTCCACTTTTGGAGTATATGGTTTGTGTTGCCCCTAGGCCTATTGCATCCTATTGCATTCTACAGTGTTTGCGCTACTTTTCACATAACTGATTTTGGTTTGTGTGTATATTTTGTGTATTTTACTTACCTCCTAAGGGAGTACATCCACTGAGATATTTTTTGGCACATTGGCCCTCATTACAACCCTGGCGGTCGGTGTTAAAGCAGCGGTAAAAAAAATTGAATCACTACCATGGCGGAAACCGCCAACATAGACAGCCACTTTAACACTCCGACTGCCACGGCAGTAGAAACAAACAGCATGGCGGTCACCGCCAACAGACAGGCGGAAGACAATGTACCGCCCACACTATTATGACAGGCCAATCCGCCACCTTTTCATGGGCGGATTCAACACAAACAAAAACATGGCGGAAACAGGACTTGGAAGGGGAAACACTCACCTCTACACAACCCACCAGGACACCTTGGAGCCAGAACTCCAAATACTCCCAGCGATAGTATTCCTGCTCCTCTACCAGGAGCATGAAAGACGGCGGTGACGACCACGGTGAGTACTGCACCTACAACACAGGGGAGGGGGGAGGGAAAAGAGAGTGACACACGCATGCAACATGCAACACCCCCACCCCCACCCTCACCCACAACAACACACACACCAATACATGCTGCAACAATAGATTTACACCCCTCAAACCCCACGGAAGAACGCAATGACAAAAGGAAATGATTGTAACAAATGTAATCAATAAAAATCCATTAGTCAAAACTTTAAATACAGTATAAACAATTATGTACACAAACTATACAAGTCCGGGTAGTGCACAAACTATACAAGTCCGGATAGTGCAACATTCAAAGTCCGTGGACCACTGGGCCCAAAATGCATGGGCGAGGCCCACACTCAATACCAGACTGCAAACCGAGAGAACACTTCTGGGACATCAGATCGAAATGAAACAGGCACCTCATGGGGAAGGGAAGGGGGGCACCTTAGCCGGATGAGTGCACAATGCCAGCTCCACACGGGGGCTCCATGCCCATTGATGTATCCTGGGGAGTGCAAAGACACAGTCTCTCAAGTATTTTCAGTGGGTGGGTTGCCCACTGCTTTATCATGGGGAGTGCAAAGCCACAGTCTCAAGTATTTTCAGTGAGTGGGTTGCCCACAGCTTTAACCTGGGGAGTGCAAAGCCATAGTCTCTCATGTGGATGCCTTTCTCCACTGGTTCTGAAGGGGGCTTTGTGCCCAGAGTGCTTCATCCTGCCAAGGACTGAGGTAGTGGATGCCTTTCTCCACTGGTTCTGGAGGGGGCTTTGTGCCCAGAGTGCTTCATCCTGCCAAGGACTGAGGTAGTGGATGTGACACTCCACTGACGGTGGTGCAACATGCAAGCTGGCCAGGCTCCTGGAACTGAACACCAGCCTCGTACGACTGACCACTGGGGATGGCAGCCACGTCTGCGGTGGTGCCACTGGCTCAGGATGTAGCGGGGCCGCTGGCGGTGATGGCGGCGGTGTCAGTAGCGGCAGTGCTTTCGGCGGACTTTGTGGCATTGGTGCTGGTGGCGGGCTCTGTGGCATCGGTGCTGGCGGTGGGCTTTGTGGCATCGTTGCTGGCGGCAGGCTCTGTGGAAACGGTGCTGGCAGTGGTCTTTGTGGCGGCGGTGCTGGTGGCGGGATCACTGACTGCGGTGCTGGTTGCAGCCTCACTGACTGCGGTGCTGGCGGTGGTGTCAGTAGGGGCGGTGCTGGTGAAGGGCTCAATGTCTGAGGTGCTGGTGAATGGCTCAGTGGCTGCGGTGCTGTCGGCGGTGTCTGTGGCGGCGGTGCAGGTGGCGGTGACGGTCTTGTCCGCCGTGCAGGTTGGCGTCGACGTGGACCTGCCTTTGATTTTTTGGCCCTTCCCACCTTGGATGGTGGCGCAGCTGTCTTCCCACTTTCCACTTTTGTTTTGCCTGAGCCCTTGGTGGCAGGTGTTTTCGCCTTCTCCCTCAGGGATGTGGGCAACTTTTTCTGTTTTGGAGGTGGGGGAATGTCCTTGCCCTCGCTCCTTGGGACACTGGCAGCCCTGTTGCTTGGCACACTCCAAAATCCCGCTATTGCTGGCACCACTGTGCCCGGTGATGTGGTGGCTGAGGTGCTGGGTTGGGACCTGGAAAGGCGGGCTCTAGGGGACGGACGGGGGAGGTGTAGGGAAGAGGTCAACATTTGATAGGAAAAGCTTTTTAGACACACTGGAATGGAGGGGGTTTGAGAGTGGAGGAAGAGGTAGTGGATGTAGAAGGTGTACGTTTGCTGACTTTGGGTGAAGGTGCATGGGCTGGAGGCTACTGTGAGGTGGATGGCTGTTGGGTGGGTGTGTGACTGCATTTGTGTACTTTGGTAGGAGGGCTCACAGACACACTGGGAGAGGACACAGTGGAAGTGTGAATGGTAGTGGGGGTGGTGAGTGCACGTGAGCGGTGTGTGGTGATGGGTGTGCTGGTGATGGAGGTAGTGGCTGAAGATGTAGTGCATGCAGGTGTGATTGGAGACGAGACAGGGAGAGAGAAGGGAGACGTGGAGGAGGGGGACACAGTGGAGGCAGTGGATGTTGGTATGTCTGCATGGGTATGGTGCTTGTGTGAGTGCCTGTGGGATGTGTGGTGCTTATGTTTGCCTGAGCCACCCTTGTGTGTTGACGTGTGTGCATGCTGGTCTGATGGTGTGCTTGGGATAGGCTGAGGTACAGGGGATTGGGTCTGGGTGGAGGAGGCTGGAGGGGGGAGGCTGGAGACAGGGACAATGGCTGCCATCAGTGCAGAGGCCAGAGCCTGAAATGCTCGCTGTTGGGCGGCCTGGCCAGAATGAATGCCCTCCAGGTATGCATTTGTTTGTTGCAAATGCCTCTCTACACCCTGGATGGCATTCAGAATGGTAGACTGCTCAACAGTGAGGGATCTCAGGAGGTCAATAGCCTCCTCAAGGAGGGCAGCAGGGCTGACAAGGGCAAGGCCTGAGGTGCCTGGGGCGAAGGAGATGCCCACCCTCCTGGGTAAGCGGCCACTGGACACATGCTGGGGGCTGCTGGGAGGGCGGTGGTGGTAGGGGGGGTGGCAGCTGTACCTGTAGATGCGGTGGGCACAGGGAGGCCTGCCACCGCAAGGGTGCTCCCATCAGAGGAGGAGTCGGTGTTGCTGGTCTCTGCTCCTGTCCCCGCCATGGAGCTCCCCTCACCATCCGTTTCACTGGTGACTTCAGACTTCGTTGTCTCGCCCTCCAGGGCCATGTGGGATGCAGATCCCTCCTGCTCCGGTGCCACTGTTCCTCCGCCTGATGATGCTGATGCACAAAAGAACAGGGAGACCACAAAAAGGGGGGGGGAGAAAGAAGAAAGACATGTTCAGTGCATGCAATACCGCTACCGTTGGCGGACACTACAGACACATAAGCCCTCTTCACTACGCCATGTACTTAGAGTTCCCTAATTAATCACAGGGACATGGGGTACAAGGCCTATGCCTGATTGCTACACACATGGAAGTCACAGGAGCCTGACTAGGTGTAGATGGCTCTTACCAATGGTGGGGTTGGGGTGCCACATAGCCTGCCTTACATAGGGTCCTTGCCTACAAAGCCCACCTCCCCCACCCAGACACCTCCTAATGCGCGCAGTCAGATGGATGTGACTGTACTCACCCCCTTGTGGCTGCTGTGATGCTGTGATGCCCTCAAGCGCCCATCCAACCGCCACCGCCAGGATCCGGAACATCAGGGGGGTCATGGTGCGACGGGCACCCCTCCCACGTTGGGAGGCCATCCCCAGCTAGGCCTCCGCTGTCTTCTTGCTCCAGCGACGAATGTCCTCCCATCTTTTCCGGCAGTGGGTGCTCCGTCTCTGGTGGACCCCCAGGGTCCGGACGTCCTTGGCGATGGCACACCAAATATCCTCCTTCTGGTGGGCGCTGACCTAGAGGTATAGTACAGGGGAAAAGGATGATCTTTTACCGTCTGGACCGTCACAGTCATTGGCCACGTTCCCACCCTTTCCCTGAAGCACATACACTCCGCAGTCCCCCCCTGCATCTTCCATCCACACCACTCCAAACAGGCATTGCCCATACAGCATGCTCTCAGTGTACTCACCTGTTTGTCTGGAGGAACGTAGAGTAGCGTGTACTGGGGGAGGACCCCATCCACTAACTTCTCCAACTCCTCCGAAGTGAAGGCAGGGGCCCTTTCCCCAGACACATGAGCCATTGTTTCTTTCAGACTGAGGTCACAGCAGCACTTGCAGTGTAGGTCCTCTTCTGTCGAAGGTCAGGTATCAAGTGAGTGAACAGAGAGAAAATGGCGGTCACGTCCACGACGGTGCGTACCGTCACCACCGGCGTACATCGTCATTGGCTCCTGGGATCCATAGGGCCCAATGTTAACCAATGCTGGATTGCGCCACAGTCTTCAACCGCCTACCGCGACGGTGTACAACGCCAGCGCAGTTACCTCATATCCCCTTGTCCCAAATTACAGGTCAGGCAGCCGCCATTTCAGGGGGCCACATGGCATTATTTTTAAATGCGTCACACATATCTAGGCCTTGCATACACACAGTGACAGACACATAGCAGATTGACAAATGTGTGCAGTAAATTCTTTTTTTACTACCTCAGTGTTGGATGACTCTGTGCTCGCTGTTCTCGTCCACAGGGCACGTCCGTTGGGGAAGGTGAGGAGATGGTGGCATCCTCCGGTGTACAGATCACTGGTGGACCTGTTTGCAATGGAAGACAGACACATCATTATCACTTACAGACTTGATCGTGCCACAATCCAGGAACTGTGTGCCCAGTTGGAGCCAGACCTGATGTCAGCTATCTGCCATCCCACAGGAATCCCCCCTCTAGTGCAGGTCCTGTCAGTACTCCATTTCCTGGCAAGTGGGTCTTTTCAAACAACAGTGGCCATTGCATCATGAATGTCTCAGCCTATGTTCTCAAATGTGTTGTCCAGAGTTTTGCCTGCCCTGCGGAAACACATGCGCAGCTACATCATTTTTCCTCAGGTGGAGGATTTGCTCACAGGGAAAGGTGACTTTTATGCCCTAGGACATATCCCCAACATCGTAGGTGCCATTGATGGGACACATGTGGTCTTGGTACCCCCCGCAGGAGTGAACAGGTGTACAGAAACAGGAAGAGCTATCATTCAATGAATGTGCAGATGGTGTGTTTGACCAACCAGTACATCTCCCATGTGAACGCCAAGTTTCGTGGCTCAGTGCATGACACTTAAATTTTGAGGAATAGCAGCATCCCTTCTGTGATGGGGCAACTCCTGAGGCACCGTGTATGGCTAATAGGTGAGGACAAGGACCCTATACTGTGTGAATAGTTGTCTGGGTCTGGGGTTGTCCCTAAGGGTTAGTGTGTGTCTAACAGTTGTCCCTCGACATTTGCAGGTGACTCTGGGTACCCCAACCTGTCATGGCTACTGACCCCAGTGAGAAATCCCAGGACAAGGGCAGAGGAATGCTACAATGAAGCACATGGGCGAACTAGGAGAGTGATCAAATGGACCTTCGGCCTCCTGAAGGCCAGGTTCCGGTGCCTCCATGTGACAGGTGGTTCTCTCTACTACTCACCAAAGAAGGTGTGCCAGATCATTGTGGCCTGCTGTATGCTGCACAACCTGGCATTGAGACGACAGGTCCCTTTTTTGTAGGAGGATGGTCCAGAAGGAGGTCTTGTGGCAGCTGTGGAGCCTGTGGACAGTGAAGAAGAGGAGGTAGAAGAAGAGGATATCGACAACAGAAACAACGTGATCCAGCAATACTTCCAGTGAGACACAGGTAAGAAGACATCACTGCCTCCTACATCTCATACAATTGTTAGACCTATCATATGTCTGTCACTTTCACCCAGTGTATGGACCCTGACCTGTCACTTTGCCTTTCCATTTCACAGATGTGGGTCCCACTGTGTGACCTCTGCTATGCTACCTCATGGACTAGAGCTGAGAGACATAGGTATGTTGACAATACAATGGACATTGGGCCAGATGTAGCAAAAAAATATTTTGCGACTTGCAAATTGCGAGTCATAGTGACTCGCAATTTGCAACTCGCAAAATATTATGCAGAAAGGTGTCTCAGACACCTTCTGCGACTCGCTATGGGGTCGCAAAGACCCACCTCATGAATATTAATGAGGTGGGTCGCAATTTGCGACCCCAGCGCGAGTCAGTGCACTCACAGGGATGGTGGCCTGCTGGAGACAGCAGACCACCATGTCTGTGACTGCTTTTAAATAAAGCAGTTTTTTTTTTTTCTTTTTGCAGCCCGTTATCCTTAAAGGAAAACGAGCTGCAAAACGAAAAACTTCCGAAACCATTTAGTTTCGGTTTTTTCAGAGTAGGCAGTGATCCGTAGGACCACTGCCTCCTCTGAAAAAATATTTTTTGGGGCATTCACAAAGGGGAAGGGGTCCCATGGGGACCCTTTCCCTTTTGCAAATGTGTTACCATCCACTTCAAGTGGATAGTAACTGCGAGTTGGTTTGCGACCGCATTCGAGGTCACAAACCAACTCAGCATGGTGATGCGGTCGCAAATAGGAAGGGAACACCCCTTCCTATTTGCGAGTCGCAGCCTCAAATTGCGAGTCGGTACCGACTCGCAATTTGAGGTTGTGCATCGCTTTAAGCCTTTTGCGCGTCGCAAACTGCGTTTTTTGCAGTTTGCGACGCGCAAAAGGCTTCCTACATCTGGCCCATTGTTATTTTCATTAGTTATAGCAAATACACATTTGTGAAAGCACAGACTGACTCCAGATTGTTTTGTGATTCAAGGATGTTTATTTAAGTGCAAATTAGTGGAGGGGGATGGAAAACGGTCAGGGGTGATGGTGGAGGAATGTCCATGGCAGAGTCCAGTTATTAGTCTCACAGGTGCATTGTCCAAAGGGGCATAGGAAGTGGAGCGAGGGCAGTTGATGGATGGACAGGTGACGAAGTGGGACAGAAGGATGACATTCAGGGTGGTCTTATTTCTTGGCGGGGGTCTTGGCATTTTTCTCTGTCTTTGTCCTGGATCTCAGGGACCGTTTGCGGGGTGGTCCTCCATCTGCAGGGGGTGGGGTGCTGGTGTCGTGGTTTTGTGGCGGTGCCTCCTGTCCTCTAGCGCCAGCAGAGGTGGTGGGCAGTTCATCATCGAGGCTAGTGTCAGGGGCCCCTTGCTGTGCCACAGTGTCCCTCCTGGTGTTCACAAGGTCCTTCAGCACCCCTACAATGGTGACTTGGGTGGTGTTAATGGATTTCAAGTCCTCCCTGATCTCCAAATACTGCTCTTCCTGCAGCCTCTGGGTCTCCTGAAACTTGGCCAGTACCGTTGCCATCGTCTCCTGGGAATTATGGTACGCTCCCATGATGTTGGCGAGCGCCTCGTGGAGAGTGGGTTTCCTGGGCCTGTCCTCCACCTGTCGCACAGCGGTCCTCCCAGTTCCCCCAGTTTTCCTGTTCCTCTGTCCCCTGAACCGTTTGCCCACTGCCGCTGCCCCCCGGTCCCTGATGTTCTTGGGTTGGTGGGTTTGCCTGGGTTCCCTGTAGTGGTGGACACACTGCTGCTTGACGTGTCCTGGGGACAGAGGTATGGGCCCACTGGGTGGGTGCTGTGCTGGTGTTTCCTGAGGGGGGAGGCTCTGTGGTGGCATGTGCCAGTGTGTGGGGAACCGACTGTCCCGAGGTCCCAGATGGGCCAGGCTGGTCATCTAGATCCAGTTGGACAGAGCTGCTGTCATCACTGTGGGCCTCTTCTGTGGGGGTGGGTGGGCATGTCTGGAACCTCTTGTCCGTTGACGTTGGGTAGGGGTCTTGCAGGGGTGTGAAGGCATGATTATTGCATCTGAGTGTGCCACTGTGTGCAATGGGTGGGTGACCCTGTACCCAGTGCTTACATTCTTGTCTAGGACCTTGTGTGATATTTGGTTTGGGGATCTGTGTTGGTATCTGTAGTGGACATGCTTTGGTGATGGATGTCCATGCTTTGGTGTTGCATGCAGGGCTTGGTGTTGGGATGGGTGGTTTGTGATAGTGGTACATATGTGAGGTGTTGGAGTGATGGGGGTGAGGGTGAGGGTGGGGGTATGTGATAGCATGCAGGGAGGGTGGGGGATGAAGTAGTTAAGATCTGACTTACCAGAGTCCATTCCTCCTGCTGCTCCTGCGAGGCCCTCAGGATGCAGTATAGCCAAGACCTGCTCCTCCCATGTTGTTAGTTGTGGGGGAGGAGGTGGGGGTCCGCCACCAGTACTCTGAACTGCAACCTGGTGTCTTGAGACCATGGAACGCACCTTCCCCCGTAGGTCGTTCCACCTCTCCCGGATGTCATCCTTAGTTCTTGGGTGCTGTCCCACTGCGTTGACCCTGTCCACGATTCTGCACAATAGCTTCATCTTCCTAGCAATGGAGGTGCGCTGCACCTGTGATCCGAATAGCTGTGGCTCTACCAGGACGATTTCCTCCACCCTGAGCTCCTCCTCAGAGAACCTGGGGTATCTTTGCGGTGCCATGGTGTGGTGTGGGTAATGTGTGAGGTGGTGTGTGTTGTGATGTGTGAGGGGATGTGTTTGTGTGTGTTGTGTGAGGTACGTGGATGTTGTGTGAGTGATGGTGTTGTGTGCCTGTGGATGCTAGTTTGTTGATGGTAGTGTCTCTCTGCTTCATTCTCAATTTTTGGTGTAGGGGTTTGTGGGTGATGTGGGTGTGTGTTTTATATTGGATTGGGTGTGTGGGTGTGGTGTGTGTATGTGTATCAGGTGTGTGTATTTTGATTTGTCCAATGTGGTTGTGTTTTGCATATGTGTGTGTATTTTGAGCGCAGCGGTGTGTACCGCCAATGGAATACCGCGGTTGAAAGTCCGCCGCGTGGATTCGTGGGTCGTGATAGTATGGGCGTATTCCTGTTGGCGTGACAGTGGAGGTTCTGTTATCGCCAGTTTATCACTGACCTTTGGCATGGCGGACTTGTGTGGGTGTCTAGATTTTGGCGGATTCCGGCCTGTAGGTCGTAATAGCTGTAGCAGATTTCCGCAGCCGCAGCGGTGTGTTGGCGGTCTTCTGCTCGGCGGTAAGCAGCATTTACTGCCAATGTTGTAATGAGGGCCATTGTCACTAAAATAAAGTACCTTTATTTTTAGTAACTCTGAGTATTGTGATTCTTGTGATATAGTGCTATATGATGTAAGTGGTATAGTAGGAGCTGTGCATGTCTCCTAGTTCAGCCTAAGCTGCTCTGCTATAGCTACCTCTATCCTGCTAAGCTGCTAGAACACTACTAATCTACTAATGAGGGATAACTGGACATGGCACAAGTTGTAAGGACCATCAGGTACCCACTATAAGCCAGGCCAGCCTCCTACAGTCATCTCACTATGTCACAACACACATGACTCACCTACACCTACATTAGTTCCGGGGCAGGATCCCTGTGGTCACCAGAAGTCCCGGTAATGGTTGTGACATCATTTCCAGGGCGGGACAACTGTCACTTTTTGAATGATGAGGAAAGGTATCCCTGATTACTACACAATACATTGACATTTAGGGGCATTATCCTCCAGAAGCTATGTGCTTCTGGTGGGTTACAATCATTGCATAGCAAGGTGTGGCACTACTTTATGGTGCAACATTTAGGGGGCATAATTTGCTTTTATAGTCTGGTGCTGATATTAATGTGGCACCCTTGTCCGGACAAGTCGTTCTGACTGAGTATTTTCCTGCTGCACTACACTGACAGTAGATTTCTTCCCTCTTTTCTAGGAACTACAGCATCATGGCTTTTCCCTACAAAACACAGCCTAGTCACTGCCGTTCTCGATGACTATTTGTTGATGTGAACAAATTTATTGTGATCCTGCTAATCGTTGTATGGAAATGAAGAACATGTAGGCTTCTAGCCAATCAGTTGTTGTTACATTTTAATCTAATTAGGGTTAAGAGATGTTGATGAAAAGTTTAAAATTGGCAAAGTGAACCCCTCTCAAGCCAGTTCGCCTGTCCCTGCGTGACTCAATGACATTTAGAGGAACCTCATGACAAGTATTGTTATACTTAGAAGCACAGAGACCAGATTCTACTAGGGTCACTAAATTACCAAATATCTCCTCTTTAGGGTTTGTCTTTCAAAGAGGTAAAGGGATAGAATTGTCTAGGCTTACCATCACAAAGGTAACTTACATGTGTAGTATTACTTTTGTGTAAGTCTACTACTATACCTAAGTGTAAATATACACCTCAGTGTAATAAAATAAAACACATGTATGTCCTGATTATGACCTTGGCAGGTAGGTTACTCTGCCACAAACGTGACAAATATCCCACCAGCTGTCTTACAAGTTCCATAGGATATAATGGAACTTGCAGAACAGCGCACGGGATATCCGTCACATATGTGATTGAGTATCCCATCCATCAAGGTCGTAATCAGGCCCTAAATCTTTAAATTAAATGTATATAAAAAAAGTTATGTATATTTATTTGATTAATTTGTAAATAAGATTTCTTAAAGAATAATAAAAAAAATCTGACTCCATAACATTTTTATTTAATGTGCATTACATCTTGTTCAAAGTTATGTGTATAATTAATTAAAATCATTTTCCGACTAAAAGTTTAAATTAACAATCTCAAAAGCAGTAAGTGGAAGGAGCACAAGTCATTGGGTCTCATCACGACCCTGGCGGTCCGCGGTGGTGGGGTCAACCACCAAATTAGGAGTTTGGTGGTTTAGCCGAAGCCAAACCACCAAGCCTCCGCCCGTTCTGCCACATTACCGTGTTCCACTGGGCTGGAGGTGAGCACCTCCAGCACACTGGAAGGCGTGATACCGCTAGTGGGACGTGGGAGACCGCCAGCATTTTTCTTCTGGTCACACTGCCAGAAAAAGCTGCTGGTCTTACCCCCTGGCGAAAGGAATAAGCATTCCTGTCCCCAAGATACACCCGCACACACATTCACATACCCGCACACAGGAACTCACATACTCCCACAGTCAACCAATCACACCCCCACTCACCCACGCACTCACATTATACACCCCCATTCACACTAACATACATACACAAATACCGCACTCACGCACATATTCACTCTCCCTCCCCAGTGCATACATACATTCACAACCCCCAGCCCTGCATACACAGACGCACCGGCCCTCCCCGTTCACTTACATACCCATGCACACATATACACGCACTAACCCCTTCCATGCGCTCAATCGGTCTCATACACTCACCCCCTCCCCATCCACAAACAATCACTCACACATGCAGATACACACCAGAAATACCCCCTCCCCCGCATTCAAAACATTCACTCACACACTCACACACACCCACACACACACACCCTCTCCCCTGTTGGACGATTCACTTACCTCATCCGTCAAGGTCTCGGAATTCTACCTGATTTTGGGCGGAATTCACAGATACGTCGTATTAGCGCGGTCTTAAGACCACCAGCACTGGTGACATTTCAGCACCGGCAGCTCCGGCATCTTTGGAAAAGACCGCGAAGTCATGATGAGGGCCATAGTTTGCTAGCTATGACAGGCAGATATCTGTGTTATTTTAGTGCAAAACATTATGCTGGCACTGGCATATTGATCTAACTATAATGTAATTTTAACCTTTGTTTCTTTCTGTGAATTTCTAAGTTTTTTTTTTACTTAAAGTAAAAAATACTAACCATTCCTAACTATAATGACACTTTCAGTGAATGTCAAGATTTGTTTTAACGTAAAGTAAAATTTTGTGACCATAAGCAAAATAAACCCCGCCTCTCAAGGCCTTCGGTTGCGTGCAGTGGGGAAATTGGCCGCAAGGCCTGTATCCAATCCCCTGCAGGCAGCCACCCAACTGCTGCACATGGCCTTCACCTGTGCTCTGCTGCAAGGTGGCCAAGCACCCTGCAGGCAGCTTACCCTCCTCCCTGCAGGCTGTGCCAGCATATGATTGGCCTTTGTCCCGCAGTAATCCCCATTCTCTGGGGCATTTTATTTTTAAAGGAGAGGCCCCAGGGACACCATACCTCAGGGCCAAATTCCATAATTATCGGGAGGGAGCATGCACCCCCCTTCCTGAGCCTTTTTGGGACATGTTGACCCCACCCCTTTGGCGAGGTTCCAATAACAATGAGAGGAGGGCCATGTGACTCACCTCACTGAGCCATTCCCCATTCCCGCAGGCCAAATACACTCATAAAGGGAAGAATGGCCACATGGCCCTCCTCCGTGAGCCTCATTAGGCCTTGGGGACACTATCCCCCATGGCTGTATCTAATTTAAAAGCAGATGATGTCCATGCGATCCCTCTTCCCAGGCCTTCTGGGCCCAGGGACCCCATTCCTGGGGCCAAAGGTAGGTGCACTCATGCCTACTCAGAAAACCCACATACTACATGTTTGAAGCCACAGGGAGAGCCCGAGAGACCCCGTGCCCCTACCTGGCTCTCTGCATGGAGCTGAAGCCAGCATTCCCCCCTGCCTAGTTGGCTAGATTATCTTTCAACTTCCCACCAGCTAGAAGCAGACTTACATGTTTGCTCCCATTTAGTGGAAGATTTAAAAATGCTCCCTCAAGATGGGAGCCAACATATGTTTCCTTGCCTGTGCTGTGTCCCAGGGATGGGATGCTCAGGACACAGTCATTGAGCTGGCCCAACAAAGAACATGGGTATGGGGTCCCCATGGCCTTGAAAGGCTCAGGGATGGGGCTGACCATCCCCCTCCTTTCAAACGTTATTTTGGGCTCAGAGATTGGGTCCCAGTGCCTCCTTAGGCTTGAGAACGGGTTTGAGGTCACGCCAGCAAAACGTCGATGATCATGAGTCATGATACGGCCTGGTAGTGTTTTGCTGGTGGACGCTGCTGCTGGCAGCGTTGCCGTGTCCCGTCTCCTGCCAGAGGACCCACTGCAAGCAGGTAAGTCGGGTTCTCTGACAGGAGAGGGGAGTGGGGGTTGTGTGTGACTGTGTTTTAATGTGGGCATTCGTGTGTAATGCGTGTGTGGGTACATGCTTGTTGTGTCATGTGATTGCGTGTGTGTCTGGATGTATGTTAGTGAGTGTTGCTGTGAGCGTGTATGAATGTATGCATGTGTGTGTGAATGTGGGAATGCGTGTGTGTATAGGTGTGTATGTATTTGTATGTATGTATGTGAATGTCGGGGGTGAGAAGGGAAGGGGGAGGGTGGGGGAGGGCTCTGGGGAGGAGGGAGGGGAGACCCCTATCTATCGATGCCAGGGAAGGAATTCCCTGGCACTGATAGTACCTACCGCCATGGTTTTCATGGCAGTACAGAAACCAAGGAAACCATGGCGGTGGGTGGGGTCAAAATGCCATGAGCGGCCTAGTGACGACTGTGAGGCTGGAGACTCTAGCCCGGCGGTTGTTAATGCCGTGGCGGTCGGTGAGTTAACTTGGCAGTTTGGCTTTGGCCAAAACCACCAATGTCAGATTAGTGGCAGTATGTACTGCCAGCCTATTGACGGTACTACCGCCACTATTACACTGACCACCGGGGTCGTAATGACCCGCAAAGAACTACCTGCTCAGGTTTACAACTGGCATCAAACTTTCAGGGAGAACATCACAGCAAAGGTTATTTTATTTTCAGGTGGACCACAGGTCCACCTAGGCACAGAAGTACTGTCACATTTTAGAACAGCATTAGAGCCCAGATGACATTTGGCCAATCAGGCACTATAATAAAGATCTAACTCTGGAACAAGATGCAGGATTTAGCCTAAGCTGTGCAGTCTTGGCCATGCCTTTGGACAGAATTATTCCTCAGATACTGCACTTATTAGGCCACAGGCTTGCCTCTTAGAATTGCATTTGTAGGGGTCTTTGAACACAAGGCATCCTCCTTCTCTTCATTGAGGGGATAAAGGGTCAATACCAAACAAACAGATGTGTTTGGATTTGTAAATTGTTCTGCATAGACATGGGGAGACACCAGTGCAGACTGCCGCTAAATCCTATGTAGCACTCTCAACTCTTAGGTGTTATTCACAAGGAGGTGGCCCCAATTTGGGTACCCCCAATGTTGTACTTGGCCTTCTCTGCAAGGTCACCCCTTAACTTTTTGCCTTCACCTCATTGGTCTTTTAAATGTGTTTTTGTTGGCATTAAGACTCTCTACACTTTAATTCCACCAGTCATAAGGTGCTTGTTCCCAATTCCTAAAATATTTAAAAACTGATTTCACCATAAGTTGTGATTTTATATTGTGATTACAGAGGCACCAAACTTGGAGGTCCCTTCTCTTCTCAATTGGATATTACACTTACAACATGTAATAAGGCAATCCCAATATTATCCTACAGGAGAGATAGGCCTTGCAGTACTGAAAAAATAGTTTAAGAGTTTTTCACTACCTGGACATATAAAACATAAAAATACATGTCCAGCTTTTTAATGCCCTAACCTTGGAGCTGTCCAGGATTGGGCTTGGCAAGAAAGTTAACTTGCCAGGTCGAAATGGCAGCTGAAAACTGCACACACAGGATCTGCAATGACAGACCTAAGCCATGTTTGAGTGGCTACTGCAGTGGGTAGCATGATCGGTTCTGCAAGCCCACTAGTAGCATTTAATTTACAGGCCCATGGCACATACAATGCAGTTTACTAGGGAATTACAAGTAAATGAAATATGCAAATTATGGATAAGGCAATTTTACCATGTTTTAAGCAGATAGCACATGCACTTTAGCACTAGCTGGCAGTGGTAAAGTGCACAGAGTCTTAAAGCCAACAAAAACGAAGTCAGCAAAACAGGAGGTCAGAAGGAAACAATTCAGGGGAAACCACACTAAGGAGACCAGGTGTAACAGATGCCATTGAAATTAAAGATTCTTAACACTTTTCTAATCTTCTCCAAGTGAGAGGACACGTCTTAACTGAAAATAAGGATGTCATCGTGTAAAAACTTCACCATCAAAAGGTTGCCCAAAATGCCATTCATCATCCTCTGAAAGACTGAGGCTGCAGAACGTAAGCCAAATGTCATTCTGTTGAACCGATATACCCCAAAGGGTGTTACAAATTAAGACCCTCATTACAACCCTGGCGGTAAATCCCGCTTACCTCTGTGCCGATGCCGCCAAGATACTGTGCCCGTGGCGGTAATCCGCCACGGGTCTTATGACCCACACAGAGAATACCGCCACACTACAGACACCCATACAAGTCCGCCAGACCAAAGGTCAGTGACAAACTGGCGATAGCAAAACCCACACCGTCACGCCAACAGGAATACGCCCACAGTATCACGACCCACGAATCAACGTGGCGGTCTTTCAACCGCGGTAAACCATTAGCGGTACACACTGCTGCGCTCAAAATACACACACACTTATAACACTACACCACATTGGACAATTCAAAATACACACACCTGACACACATACACACACCACACACACACACTCACACCACTATAAAACACACACCCACACTACCCACAACCCCTTACAACTAAAAAAAAGAGACCAAGCACAGAGAGACAAGCAATCAGAGGCACAGAAAACCATCACTCATACACCATCCACGCACATCACAGTATACACCTCAACAAATCACACCACACATCACCTCACACATATCACTCACAACACATCCATGGCACCCCAAAGACACCCCTGGTTTTCAGAGGAGGAGCGAAGGGTCAAGGTGGAGGAAATCATCCGGGTAGAGCCCCAGCTATTCGGATCACAGGTGCAGCATACGTCCATTGCAAGGAAGATGGAGCTATGGTGGAGAATCATCAACAGGGTCAACGCCGTGGGACAGCATCCAAGAACTAGGGATGACATCAGGAAGAGGTGGAATGACCTACGGGGGAAGGAGCGTTCCGTTGTTTTAAGACACCAGATTGCTGTACAAAGGACTGGCGGTGGACCCCCACCTCCTCCCCAACAACTAACATAATGGGAGGAGCAAGTCTTGGTGATCATGCATGCTGAGGGCCTCCCATGAGTAGCAGGAGGACTGGACTCTGGTAAAGCAAATCTTTACCATTATATCCCCCACCCTACCTGCATGCCATCACATACCCCCACCCTTACCCTCATTCCCATCACTCCATCACCTCACATATACCAAGCCCTGCATGAAACAACAATGCATGGACACCCATCACAGCCCTGCATGGACACCCATCACCACAGCATGCCCAGTAGAGAGACTCACCCAGCTCACACAACGCCAAGGCGACAGGGAAAGCACAATTATACAGGGAAACACACCCAGTGCACAAGATGGCACACGCAGATACAATAACAATGCATTTGCATCCGAACAGGACAACTACCCAACATCACCGGAGAGGAGGTGCCACCAACATCCAGTCCCCCCACAGAAGAGGCCCACAGTGATGACATCCGCTCTGCACGCCTGGATCACGATGACCAACCTGGCCCATCAGGGACCTCTGGACAGTAGGTTCCCCTGCCACAGTCCCAACCCACCACAGAGCCTCCCCCCTTAGGAGACACCAGCACAGCACCCACCTAGCGGGCCCATACCTCTGTACCCAGGACACACCAATCAGCAGTGTGTCCACCACCACAGGGACCCCAGGCAACCCTACTAACACGGGACGATCAGGGACCTGGGGTCAGTGGCAGTGGCCACACGGTTCAGGGGACAGAGGCACAGGACAACAGGGAAGCTGGGAGGACTGATGTGCGACAGGGGGAGGACAGGCCCAGGGAACGGACCCTCCACGAGGCACTCTCCAACATCATGGGAGCATAGCACCAATCCCAGGAGATCATGGCCACGGTACTGGCCAAGTTACAGGAGACCCAGCGGCAGCAGGAGGGACAGTACCTGGGGATCAGGGAGGACCTCACAAAAATCTACACCATTCAGGTCACCATAGCAGGGGTGCTGGCTGACATGAGCAAGACCATGAGGGACGCAGTGGCACAACAAAGGGCCCCTGACACTAGCCAAACAGAGGAACAGCCTTCCACCTCCGTCAGCGCTAGTGAACAGGAGACCCCTATACAGGACCAACAGGGCACCAGCACCCCACCACCTGCAGAAGGAGAACCACCCCACAAACAGTGCCTGCGATCCAGGCAGAATACAGAGAACATTGTCAAGACCCCGCCATGAAATAAGACTCTCCTTCCTATGCCCCCCTTAGACAATACACCTGTGATACAAATAGACTGGACTCTACCATGGACGTTCCTCCACCATCACCCCAGCCCCTTGCACAAGCTGCCATACTATTTAGCACAAAAAATAAACACCATTGAAATATAAACCAGACTGGAGTCAGTGTAATGATTGGAAAGATGTATTCTTACAACATTCTCAAAGCATTGCAACGTTTATGTTCATTGAAGTTTACCAATGTATGACAGTTGGTGGGTAGCAGTACACATAGCAGGAGCCAGAGTGGGGTACACAGATCTGAAAAAAGGGAATCCAAAGGGAACAGTCAGTTGACATAGACAGAGGGTAAGAGGCTGCCATGTACAATGTCCAAAAGTATACTGAAATGTGAAGAGGAGTTCCAGTCTCTTACCTGTGTGTCACTGGAAGTACTGCTGTATAACATTTGTTCTGTTGTCCACATCTTCTTCATCTGCCTCCTCTTCCTCACTGTCCACAGGCTCCACCGCTGCCACAAGACCATCACCAGGATCATCCTTCAGCAGAAAAGGCACCTGGCGTCTCAAGGCCAGGTTGTGCAACATACAGAATGCCACAATGATTTGGTACACCTTCTTGGGTGAGTAGTACAGGGATCCACCTGTCAGATGGAGGCACTGGAACTTGGCCTTCAGGATGCCGAAGGTCGTCTCAGTAATCCTTCTTGCTCGCCCATATGCCTCATTGTAACATTCCTCTGCCCTTGTCCTGGGATTCCTCACTGGGGTCAGTAGCCATGAGAGGTTGGGGTAACCAGAGTCACCTGCAAATATCGAGGGACAACTGTTAGACACACACTAACCCTTAAGGAGAACCCCATACCCAGACACCTACTTATACTGTGTGGGGACCTAGGGCTCACCTATTAGCCACACCCGGTGCCTCCGGAGTTGGCCCATCACATAAGGTATGCTGCTATTCCTCAAGATATAGGTGTCATGCACTGAGCCAGGATATTTGGCATTCACATGGGAGATGTACTGGTCGGCCAAACACACCATCTGCACATTCATCAAATGATAGCTTTTTCTATTCCTGTACACCTGTTCATTTTTGCGGGGAGGGGACAAATGCCACACGTGTACCATCAATGGCACCAATGATGTTGGGGATATGTCCCAGGGCATAGAAGTCAGCTTTCACTGTGGCCAAATCCTCCACCGGGGGGAAGACGATGTAGCTGCGCATTTGTTTCAGCAGGACAGACAAAACTCTGGTCAATATGTTTGAGAACATTGGCGGAGACATCCCTGATGCCATGGCCACTGTTGTTTGAAAGGAGCCACTTGCCAGGAAATGGAGCACTGACAGGACCTGCACTAGAGGGGGTATTCCTGTGGGCTGGCGGATAGCTGACATCAGGTCTGGCTCCAGCTGGGCACATAGTTCTTGGATTGTGGCACAAACAAGTCTGTATGTGAAGATAATGTGTCTGCCCTCCATTGCCGACAGGTCCACCAGGGGTCTGTACACCAGAGGATGTTGCCATCTCATCAGCAGCCTCAGTGGTTGTAGCCTATGGAGGAGAGCAGAAGATCATTTACCACATAGATAGCACAACTGTGTTTGAATTAAGGTCACAGACGCAGTGTGTGAATTTGAGAGTCAGTATATGTGGCAAAATGTGCTGGGACGCAGTTAGGTGCCATGCCATGTGCCCCCCTGAAATGGCGGCTGTCTGATCTGTGCGGAGGGAAAAGGGGAAATGAGGTAACTGCGCTGGCATTGTGCTGCATCACGGTAGGCGGTCGATGACCACCGCGCAACTCCGCATTGGTTATAACTGGGCCCTATCGGTCCTAGGAGCCAATGGTGATGTACGTCGGCGGTGCCGGTACGCACTGCTGTGGACATCACCGCCATTTTCCACCTATTCATTCACTTACTACCTGACCATCAACAGGAAAGGACCTATGCTGCAAGTGCTGCTGTGACCTAAGTCTGGAAGCGACAACAGCTAGAGTGTCTGGGGAAAGGGCCCCTGTGTTCACTGCAGAGGAGTTGGTGAAACTGGTGGATGGGGTCCTCCCCAGTACACGTTACTCTACGGTCCTCCAGACAAACAGGTGAGGACATGATGAGTGGGCAATGCCTGTTTGGAGTAGTGTGGATGTAAGCCACATGTTGTGGGGTGCTAAGGCGTCCTGGCCTGAATGCTGTATGAGAGGTGGTCACTTTATGTGCATCAGGGCATGGGTGGGAACTGGTGGGCAATTAGTATGACAGTCCGGATGGATGAGTAATTACATTTTCCGCTATCTTTTCCCTCTAGGTCAGCACCCACCAGAAAAAGGGTATTTAGCATGCCATTGCCAAGGAGGTGTGGACCCTGGGGGTCTATCACAGGCGGAGCACCCACTTCCGCAAGAGATGGGAGGACCTGCGCCGCTGGACCAGGAAGACGGCGGAGACCCAACTGGGGATGACTTCCCAAAGTGGAAGGAGTGCCTGTCGCACCATGACCCCCCTGATGTTACGCATCCTGGTGGTGGCCTATCTGGAGTTGGATGGGCGATTGAGGACATCACAGCAGCCACAAGGGGGTGAGTACAGTTTCAGAAAGCTGACTTTGTGCGCTTTAGGAACTAGCTGGGTGGGGGATGTGGGCTGTGGGTGCCCCTAGGCCAGGGCGATCATGGCAGGGTAGGTCCCTTGTTTGCAGGTTCTGAAGCACCTTTACCTCAATGGTACAAGTGGCCAACTACTACTGGGCAGGGTACTGTGGGTGTCATGTGTGCAGATTGTGGCATTAGGCATTGTATCCCATGGGCTGGTGACTACCTTAGTGAGTGGTTGGGGATGGCCTAGTGCATAGGGCATCTCAGTTTGTGTTGTGTACGCCAACAGTAGTGGTGTTGCTGGCATTGACCGTGTGTCCTCTGTCTACCTTCTTGTTTTGTCACCCTGTCTTTGTGTGCATTAGCATCATCTGGCAGAGGGGCAGAGGCACCGGCGAAGGAGGGAGCTGCATCCCACATGGCCCATGAAGGCAAATCCACTGAGGGTGAAGGCACCAGTGAGATGGACGGCAAGGGGAGCTCCACAATGGGGACAAGAGGGGATACCAGTTACAGCGGCTCCTCCTCCGATGGAAGCTCCCTGGTGGTGGAGGCCACCTCTGTGTCCACCCCAACAGCAGGTACAGCCGTCACCCCCCCTACCAGCACCGCCCTCCTAGCAGCCCCTCAGCGTGTTTCCTGTGCCCGCTCACCCAGGAGGGTGGACATCTCCTTCACCCCAGGCACCTCAGGCCCTGCTCCAGTCAGCCCTGCTGCCCTCAGTAAGGAGGCTATTGACCTCCTGAGATCCCTCACTGTTAGGCAGTCAACCATTCTGAATGCCAACCAGGGTGTCAAGAGCCATTTGCAACAAACAAGTACATACCTGGAGAGCATTCATTCTGGCGTGACGGCCCAACAGAGAGCATTTCAGGCTCTCGCCTCAGCACTGATGGCAGCCATTGTCCCTGTGTCCAGCCTCCCCCTCCAACTTCCACTACCCAGACCCAATCCCCTCTACCTCACCCTACCCCAATCACACCTCCAGACCAGCATGCACACACATCAACAGACAAACGTGGCTCAGGAAAACATAAGCACTACACATCATCACACAGGCACTCACACAAGCACCATACCCATGCACACATATCAACATCCACTTCCTACACTGTGTCCCCCTCCTCCTCTTCATCCACCTCCCTAGCGTCTCCACTCACATCTGCATGCACTACATCATCAGCCACTGCCTCCATCACCAGCACCCCATCACAACACATTCCTCACGAGCAATCACCACCCCCACAACCATGCACACGTCCCCTGTGTCTTCTCCCAGTGTGTCTGTGAGCCCTCCTCCTAAAGTACACAAATGCAGGCACACACCCACTCAACAGCTATCCACCTCCCAACAGCCTCCAGCCCATGGGCCTTCATCCAAACACAGCAGACGTACACCTCCTACAACCACTACCTCTTCCTCCACTCCCACACCCCCTCCATCTTCCCGTCCCAGTGTGTCAAAAAAACGTTTCCTGGCTAACGTTGACCTCTTCCCTATGCCTCCCCCATCCTTCCCCTAGGGCCAGGATGTCTAGATCCCAGGCCAGCACCTCAGCCACCAAGTCGGCTTCTGCTGTGGTCCCTGCAAGTTCAAGAGGATCGAAGAGGGCACCCGTCAGGGCTCGCAGTGTGCCACCTACCGATGCTAAAGACCACCCGATTCCGCCACCTGCCAAGGATAAGAAGGGGCTGGCATGCAGCACAGACAAAATGCACCACCCACCCAGCAAGGCCTTATCCAAAACAAAAGAGGATAGTACCAAGGTCCTAGCAGCATCCACCAAGGTGGGGAAGGGACACAAAAGCAAGGGCAAGTCACTTCAGAGCTCGGAGCTCCTGGTGAGGGACTGGTGACCACCATTTGTCCTGACAGGTCAGCAACCTGTACCACGGTAAGCACTGCTGCAACGACCGCCACCTGTACCGCCACCTGCCCTGCCATCTGCTCCGCCCCCTGCACCGCTGCTGTCACAACGACAGTAACCAGCATCATCCCCAGTGGGCAGCCATCCGAGGCTGCTGGAGACGGCCTGGTGTCTCCCTCCACTACTACAAGCACCTGCACCACGGGCCGTACTGGCAGCCTCTCCGTCGCAGACACCACCACAGACACCGCTGCAGGCAGTGCCACCTGCACCGCCATATGCCCTGCCACATACCCAGCCGGTGCCACTACATCAGACATCAGCAGCATCCCCAGTGGGCAGCCGTCCGAGGCTGCAGGAGACGCCCTGGAACTTGCACACACCACTTGAGGCACCCCCACCAGCACTGGCACTACCAGCGGTTTGCAGCCTAAGTCGCCACAGGATGGAGTGTGGCTCTGCCTCCATGGCGTATCATGCTACCTGTTCCCTGCACATCTCATGCCTCAGACACCCAGTTGAGGGGATGGGAACTGCCACACCCCAGGTGCAGCATCACTGGGCACAATGCCACCTCCAGAACCAGTGGAGAGATGCATCCACTCACCCAATCCTTGGCAGGATGAAGCAGACTGAGCACAATGCCCCCTCCAGAACCAGTGGAGGAATGCATCCACTCACCCAATCCTTGGCAGGATGAAGCAGACTGGGCACAATGCCCCCTCCAGAACTAGTGGAGAAATGCATCTACTCACCCAATCCTTGGCAGGATGAAGCAAACTGGGCACAATGCCCCCTCCAGAACTAGTGGAGAAATGCATCCACTCACCCAATCCTTGGCAGGATGAAGCAGACTGGGCACAAGGCCCCCTCCAGAACCAATGGACCATGTCACCCACTTGAGAGACTGTGGCCTTGCACTCCCCAGGACCAAGCAGTGGGCAAACCACCCACTTGAGAGACTGTGACTTTGCACTCCCCAGGACCAAGCAGTGGGCAAACCACCCACTTGAGAGACTGTTGCTTTGCACTCCCCAAGACAAAGCAGTGGGCAAACCACCCACTTGAGAGACTGTGGCGTTGCACTCCCCAGGACCAAGCAGTGGGCAAACCACCCACTTATGAGACTTGAGAGACTGTAGCTTTGCACTCCCTACAACATTGCTGTGGGCATGGAGCCCCCTCGAGGAGCAGCGGTATAGTACCATCTTCCGGCTGAGGTGTCCCCCTCCCCTTCCCCCTGAGGTGCCTGTGTTTTTTCAACCTGAGGCCCCTGCAGTGTTCTCTCCATTTTGAGGCAGGAGTCAAGTGTGGGCTTCACCCATGATTTTTTGGTCCACTGGTCAACGGACATTTACAAAGGACAGTGTACGGCCTTCTGTACATATTGTAAATATTTGTATATACTATTTTTTTATATTCGTTAGCTATATCTGCATGTTCCAAAATATCACTTTTTGAACTCAATTCCTTTTGTCCTTGCGTTCTTCCAGCGGGTAACGGGGTGTATGTGTAATGTTGTTGGATATGTTTGTGTGTATGGTGTTGTGGGGGAGGGTGGGGGTTTGCGTGTTGCATGTGTGTGTATCTCTCTTTTTCCTCCCCCTACCCCTGTGTGCTAGGTGCAGTACTCACTATCATTGTCACCGCCGCCTTCTTTCAAATTCCTGGTGTATTAGTAGATACACCAGCATGGGGAGGACCTGCAGTTCGGGCTCCATGGCGTCCTGGTCCTTCGTTGAGTGTCGAAAGGTGAGTGGTTCCCTTTCAGTGTACTGTTTCCACTGTGCTTGTGATGTCCTTGTTACCACCCCAGAAAATCTGGCGGATTGGCCTCTCTTAATACAGTGGGCAGTACATTGTCTTCTGCCTGTATGTTGGCAGTGACCGCCGTGGTGTTTGTTGCTAACGCCCTGGCGGTCGGAGTGTTAAAGTGGCTGTCTATGATGGCTGTTTCGGCCATGTTCGTGATCCCATTTTTTTGTCTGTCAGCCTGTTGGCGGTATTACCACCGCTTTATGTCCGACCGCCAGGGTTGTAATGATGGCCTAAGTATGACCCTTGGAGTCATCACTTAGATGTACCTGGTGGTAAACGGAGGTGAGATCAAGTGCAGTGAAAATGTTTGCCCCACCCAACAACGCTACCATTTCCATAATGTTGGGCAACAGGACCTTGTCCTCCACTACTTGTTTATTCAGTTGTCTGAGGTCAGTGCATAACCTAATTTCCCCTGAACGTTTTGTGGCAACGACAAAGGGAGCAAGCCACTCTGAAGCTTCCACATTCTCAATAATACCTTCAAATGTCAAACAATCTGATTCATGTTTAACTATCTTACAAAGATTTATCGGAACATTCCAAACTTTACACACTACGGGAGTAGCCTCATTCCTTTGGTGTGTGCGATGTGCATACCCCTTTTACACATCCCAAATTCTCTGCAAATAGTTCAGGTAATTCCTTCAAGAAGATGACCTTGGGTTCAGATGTCCCTGCAAGGGCATTAACTTTTCTCACTTGAACCTGAGGTGAAGCATTTAGACCCAAGTAAATCCCTAAATGTTTCTGATGAGGCCAGCTTAGAATAATATCCCCTTTCACAGGCACATAGATTTTACCCTCAATAATATTACCACAAATTAGAATTTCTGAAAGTAAGAAAAGAAAATTCAAGAGGTTTGCCCCATAACTATAGGGAGGAACATTTAGATCCTTCAAATGAAATCTTCCAAGAAATGTTTTAGCAAAATCAGATAATTGAGAAATACCTCATCAAAAGGATGTTCACAATTAGTGTCGATTATGAAACAAACATAATTAACAACCTGAAAACCAATCTCTGGAGATTCACATACTATTTCATACACTTTTTCTTTAGCAGCGTCAGACTTACAACTTGGTGAAATGAACCTTTTTGCGCACTTTTTGCACACCAGCTTTACTGCAGGACATTCCTTTCAATTAGCATAATGGTTGGGGCTTCCACACCTAAAACAGAGGTTTTTAGGCTTAAACCTAAAAGAGGAAGTTATTTTATGAATGAATGATGATTGGACTATTTGAACACTTGAAGGTATTGAAGCCTTTTCCTTTGTTTTTGTGCAACTCTTGGATACACTGCATGTATCGTCTTTGCAGCATTGAGAAGTTCAGATAAAATGGGATAATTTTTTTACCATAGTTCTTTGCAAGCTTTGGCACAGCTGCATTTCAGCATAACTTGGTCTCTTATCCTCTCCTCAGTGTTAAGACCAAAGGTACAAGTTGCAGCTAACTTACAGAGTGCGGTGACAAAGTCCTACACTGACTCTCTGCCCCCCTGTTTCTGCTTGTCAAAATAAAATCTTTGCAATATAATTGATACTTTTGGTAAGTAATGATCATATAGATGTTTGACAGTTCTCTCAAAGTGCATGAGAAGCACCACCATTATCCAGAATTTCAAATCTGGAAGATTTTCCAAAATCTTTTGCCGCCCCAGACAAATGAGTAACATATTAGTGACATAGAAGACTTTTTCAGGTACTGGGGCCACACACCTTTAAATAGTTAATAAATACTTTCATACTTTCTTCTGTTTAGACCATGGAAGAAGGTGATCCCCTTGTGATGGTAGAAAGAACAGGGGCGGTTATACATTCTGCATTATGCACTCACAGATAATAAATGCAATGACCCAACGAACAAAAAAAAATGAAATTATTAAATCACTGACATTATAACAAGAACTGTTATCAGTCCCATTTGACTTTCAACATAGAGAAATGAGCCTTTGTTCCATTCTTATCCCCTTACGACCAGTATTGAAGAAAGAAGCAATTCAGCAAGAGAAGCAAGAAGAGCAGGTCCACTTTCTATTTCCAGTACCTGCTCAATGGTATTATGGGTAGAAACTCTGTCCCAGAGGCAGCTCCTGAGTGAGCAATGAAGAACACTTCAATTGAAGGAGCTGTAGGGTCCTGTGCACACTCCACAAAGCAAGGTAGGTCAAAGAAGGTAATGAAACTGACAGCGCAATCAGACTTCAACAAGCATTCTGTTCATTGTGAGTCCCAAGAGCGGCTGGTTCCTATAGTTAATCAATGCGGAGAAGTTCTTGGATGCATGGGCTCCTGCACAAGAGTGTGACAGATACAGAGCACGCTTGGAAGCATGGGCTCCTACTCACTACCAGGTTCTGTAGATTGAGCAATGCAGTGAAGTTCTCAGCAGCAAAGGGTATAAAATATGCGGAGCATGCTCGGAAGTACAGGCTTCTATTCGTACTGCTGTGAAGCAATGAATAACAAGCACTCAAACAAGGGGGCAGCAGGAAGAGCCCTGTCAAATACAACCAATGTAGAGCGCTAACCCCTCCCTCCTTAAATCATCCAGGAGTAGAAACTGAAACTGTAACAAAAAGGTGGCACAAGGTTAAGGAGTACAAGTCTTACTAGCGCTGTAGTGAGGAGTAAGTGCTAACTCTACCTGGCCAGGACGTTTTGTAAAAAACACTTCCTGGAAACAATGTGAGCAGTCTTTGAATGGTAACGCTGAAGACAGTACATTAAAGAAGAGGTCTGACATGCAACAGCATGCAGGTAAAAGTCTTCATTCTTCAATATGCTGAAGTTACATGTGTTGAAGTTTCTCTTGATTGAAAAAGGCACACAGGAGCTCATTCCGTCCTCATCACTAAATGTGAAGTTGGAGAGTTCACCAATAAAGTTCTATACTCAGTAGATGAGTTAAGATTATTTAATCATGAATAAGAGAAACTACAATCACATCAGTTTTGTCCTAGGTCTGCACTAACAGTCTGGTGTTCACATCATGGCATTCTAGTTCCACATAGAACTCCCAGAATGCACAGAAAGAAAAAGCAATACAGATCACTACATACTAAACCCAAGTAACACATACCACACCTGTGTCACATGACTGTAAATGGCTCTGGTACTGATGTGTGTATTCCTGCCAGACAGCGAGATAAAGGGGACTAGGTGTAAGGAGGATGGGCAATTCTGTCTGGATGACTCAGGGCAGAGGTGTACCCAGCCCAACATACATTTAAAAGACTTACCTCCAACACCAACAAATGAACCTGATGCTAGTCTTTTGTCACCCCAGTCTTCTTGGAGTCTTGACAGGGAAAGGGAAGAATGTTACAGAACCAGATGAGGGGGTAGTGTAGGGAACATCGCCACTTCAAGGATTGGCATCAGATATAAAGTTTAACCTCCAGTGCCACTCATCAGTACATTCCTAGCCCTGTGGACACTACAGAAGAAGGACTGCCTTGTTCTCCAGAAGGGTGTTGTGCTGCATAAGGTCTGCCTTGTTCCCCAGATGATTGCCTTACTGCTACTAGAGGACTGCCCGCTGCTTGAGACCTGCTTTGTTCCCCAGACAACTGTCATGCTGTTTGAGGCCTGCCCTACTCTCTGAGAAGGAGGACTGGACCTGCTCCCTTCATCCCAGGCTAATGTGAGTCACTCCAAGGGTCAGTTGGCTGACTTCCTGTTCTGAGCTACAGGTAAACACCAAGCTCCAGAGGCCTCCCTGCAACTGCCTAGCTGACCTGCTGCACTGGACCTTCCTGGATCTGCAATTGGACCAGCATGAGCCCTGATGACCCCTGCTAGAATTAGTCCCCAATGTCCAAGCAGTGCCCCAAAGGTCGTGGACCCTTGACTGGCATTGGAGTGAACTCCACTGCAAGCAAAGGTGAAATCCTGATATTTTGGGCTGTTAGCCATTGTGCCGCCTTTGATGGGTGCCAAGCCAAAGCTCTGGTGTACCCAGCTCTTCACGCTACAGTGACTGCTAGTGCTGACAGGCAACACAGCATCTGCACATTACGCCAGAGCAACCTAAAGCCCCAGCAAAGACTGTCCATGATACCTGATCAGGTTTTCGTGCTCAGTGAACAGAGCCCGCACCACCCAGCCTGCTCTTCATGCTACAGCAACAACCATCTTTGTCACTTTCCCTGCTCCTTGAGGTCCCGTTCACTGCGAATGGAACACTTTGTGTCAGACTTTGAGACTGTAACGTTTTTCAGCTGGACTGACCTAGTCCCTGTATCTACCATGCGCTTCATCATGGTTAGTCCTAACTTGCGACTTTCCCCCAAGACTAGACCAACCAGATGACCAGAAGTGTTGCTTTCGCTTTTAGGTGCTACATCTCCCTAAAACTTGGAAATTGCATATCTCTATGCCTACTGATTAGGTTTCATTATTCTGCTATCATTATATTTATTACAGTTTAGTCTATTGTTCTAAATTGGTTTGGAATTTTTCTTGCATTGTGTTTTTACTATATTACTGTTTGTGTGCTGCGTAAATATTTTACTATTTGTCCCTAAGTTAAGCCTGGCTGCTTTTGTGCCAAGCTACCAGAAGGTTGGACAGAAGTTAATTCAGTGACTTTTGAGGTTCACCCTGACAAGGATTGTGGTTGTTTCCTGAGTGGGGATTCTACCCCCTTAAGAAGTAACCTGATTTCTTACACCCACCTTCCATGTACCCAAGGACTAGCATGAATATGCCTTAAAACCATTATTTTACTCACTTTCTATTACAAGATACCTTTCTCTTTGAAGCAGATGACTAATCTGCCCAGTTACCATAAGAAACTAAAGCTGCCCGCAATAGGATCTACAGGATGACACTGCCCAGTTCAGCCATTACAAAAGATATCCTAATTCCAAACCAAGCTTTGTGATCCATACAGAGAGCGTTGAACTGCACTGTAGCAGGTATAGTAAGCTAGGGCATCTGTTTTAGCAAAAGAGAAGGTATGTTAAATCACTGTGCCCCAAAGAAGAATTTTGATTTGATTTAAGAGATGCTTTTAGCATCCAAGGCTCCCTTTCACAGAAAGACAAAACAAAACAAAACAAAATATTGTTAAAAAAATATCAAAATCTTATATATTCAAAAGAACACAAATTAAAAACAAAGAAAAATGTATGCAGTCATGCATTGATGCTTCCTCAGTCTATCTGCATACAAATGTTCACAAGGGTACTGCAGAGTTATTTTCCATATGTCTGGCTATTTCATCTGAGAAATAGCTCAGCAGGAAGCAAAAGCACTCCTCATTGCTCTCCAGATGTTTCTCATTTAATAAGCTTCTGAAAGAGTACCACCTAGTGGGGATAGCCAACTACTGGGAAGCTGCAGTACCCAGAAACCTACCTTTTCATTTAATGGTAGTATAAAGTTGCATTCCCTACCTTCTAGTGAGATGCACTGGTCTCCTCCATACACCCACTATACAGCTGAGTAGTGCCAGTACATCAGAGGGCTGGCAGCGGATGCAGCATAGGACTCCATTCCTGAACCAAGAGCAATTTCTGTCAGCCCAGGGTGGTGCTGGTTGTGCTGTGATCTGCTCCTTCTCTTAGACCAGTAATCCGCCTCCCTGGATTTTTTCAGGTGACATAGCAGGCTCCCACCCTATCGGCAATCATGACTAACCAATGTAGTTGGTCCACAAGAGACCCTGCAGAGAGATCACGGAGACCCTTCTGAGGTGTCTACACCCTTGGGACCTCAATAAACTGCTGGGAGAGATGTCAAGCTACCTGTCATTTTGGAATAGGATGACAGCCCTGTGCTGACAAAATCAGGACACACACAGGTCACCCTTTTAACTGCAGCGCTCATAGGCTGCACTGATGGTGAACATCGCTTGTTAGTTTCTTTGGTATACTGCACCTAACGCATTCGACCAGACCACTGGATCCCTTCTCTTCATAAGTAATTGCTCATAATGACCTGATACCATGGCACCCACTAATCCACCTTCCACCTGACCTTGCCATAAGTTACCGCACCCCACATGCCCAGTGTTAGAAATGGGGTCTTTGGTTGGCGGTCAGGTTACCCAGTGTCCAAGCAAGGACCCGCACTCTAGTCCGGGTAAAAGAGAATCACCGTCAGCTATACCCCGCTCGCCCACTTGGTAGCTTGGCACGAGCAGGCACGCTTAACTTCAGAGTTCTAGGTGTAAAGTATTTGTACCAACACACACAGTAACTTAATGAAAACACTACCAAATGACACAACACAGGTTTAGAAAAATAGAAATTATTTATCTAAACAAAACAAGACCAAAACGAGAAAAATCCACAATACACAAGTCAAGTTCTCAATTAAAAATCAAGACGAGTCTTCATGTAATTTTAAACACAACGTTATCGCTGTTAGCATGAAAATGTATCTTGGGTGCGTCAAAAATAACCCCGCATGGGCGAGTGTGTGTCAAAAAGGGCTTGCGGTGCGTCAATTTCACTCACAAGCGAGACCTTGTGTCGTTTCTCCTTTAGTCAGGTCGGCGTGCGTTGTTTCTTCTCTCTGCAGGAGAGTGATGCGCCGATCCGGTCAGCACTCTCAGGGCCGGGCAGGCCTTGCGTCGTTTTTACACACCCAGCAGTATTTACATCAGAAATTCAGCCGCACGATGACCCGAAGACTACGCAGCACAGCTTGCGATCTCACTGGTCTCTGTCCGCGATGCTGTGAGTCGTTTCGTCAGCCGAGGGTGTCGATCTTCCCGTCGCGTTGCAGGCAAGCATTGATTTTCAGCCGTGAAGCTGGCAGCGCGTCGATTTTTCAGCCGCAGATCAGAGTTGCGTCGATCTTTTCCCCGCACGGCGGTCGGTGCGTGGATTTCTCACTCTTGGGCTGCCAGCTTCTCCTTTCAGGGTCCCAGGAACTGGATGGGCACCACTTGGTAGAGTAGGAGTCTCTCTAGAGACTCCAGGTGCTGGCAAAGAGAAATCTTTGCTGTCCCCCAGATGACCAGAAGTGTTGCTTTCGCTTTTAGGTGCTACATCTCCCTAAAACTTGGAAATTGCATATCTCTATGCCTACTGATTAGGTTTCATTATTCTGCTATCATTATATTTATTACAGTTTAGTCTATTGTTCTAAATTGGTTTGGAATTTTTCTTGCATTGTGTTTTTACTATATTACTGTTTGTGTGCTGTGTAAATATTTTACTATTTGTCCCTAAGTTAAGCCTGGCTGCTTTTGTGCCAAGCTACCAGAAGGTTGGACAGAAGTTAATTCAGTGACTTTTGAGGTTCACCCTGACAAGGATTGTGGTTGTTTCCTGAGTGGGGATTCTACCCCCTTAAGAAGTAACCTGATTTCTTACACCCACCTTCCATGTACCCAAGGACTAGCATGAATATGCCTTAAAACCATTATTTTACTCACTTTCTATTACAAGATACCTTTCTCTTTGAAGCAGATGACTAATCTGCCCAGTTACCATAAGAAACTAAAGCTGCCCGCAATAGGATCTACAGGATGACACTGCCCAGTTCAGCCATTACAAAAGATATCCTAATTCCAAACCAAGCTTTGTGATCCATACAGAGAGCGTCGAACTGCACTGTAGCAGGTATAGTAAGCTAGGGCATCTGTTTTAGCAAAAGAGAAGGTATGTTAAATCACTGTGCCCCAAAGAAGAATTTTGATTTGATTTAAGAGATGCTTTTAGCATCCAAGGCTCCCTTTCACAGAAAGACAAAACAAAACAAAATATTGTTAAAAAAATATCAAAATCTTATATATTCAAAAGAACACAAATTAAAAACAAAGAAAAATGTATGCAGTCATGCATTGATGCTTCCTCAGTCTATCTGCATACAAATGTTCACAAGGGTACTGCAGAGTTATTTTCCATATGTCTGGCTATTTCATCTGAGAAATAGCTCAGCAGGAAGCAAAAGCACTCCTCATTGCTCTCCAGATGTTTCTCATTTAATAAGCTTCTGAAAGAGTACCACCTAGTGGGGATAGCCAACTACTGGGAAGCTGCAGTACCCAGAAACCTACCTTTTCATTTAATGGTAGTATAAAGTTGCATTCCCTACCTTCTAGTGAGATGCACTGGTCTCCTCCATACACCCACTATACAGCTGAGTAGTGCCAGTACATCAGAGGGCTGGCAGCGGATGCAGCATAGGACTCCATTCCTGAACCAAGAGCAATTTCTGTCAGCCCAGGGTGGTGCTGGTTGTGTTGTGATCTGCTCCTTCTCTTAGACCGGTAAGCTGCCTCCCTGGATTTTTTTCAGGTGACATAGCAGGCTCCCACCCTATCGGCAATCATGACTAACCAATGTAGTTGGTCCACAAGAGACCCTGCAGAGAGATCACGGAGACCCTTCTGAGGTGTCTACACCCTTGGGACCTCAATAAACTGCTGGGAGAGATGTCAAGCTACCTGTCATTTTGGAATAGGATGACAGCCCTGTACCGACAAAATCAGGACACACACAGGTCACCCTTTTAACTGCAGCGCTCATAGGCTGCACTGATGGTGAACATCGCTTGTTAGTTTCTTTGGTATACTGCACCTAACGCATTCGAGCAGACCACTGGATCCCTTCTCTTCATAAGTAATTGCTCATAATGACCTGATACCATGGCACCCACTAATCCACCTTCCACCTGACCTTGCCATAAGTTACCGCACCCCACATGCCCAGTGTTAGAAATGGGGTCTTTGGTTGGCGGTCAGGTTACCCAGTGTCCAAGCAAGGACCCGCACTCTAGTCCGGGTAAAAGAGAATCACCCTCAGCTATACCCCGCTCGCCCACTTGGTAGCTTGGCACGAGCAGGCACGCTTAACTTCAGAGTTCTAGGTGAAAAGTATTTGTACCAACACACACAGTAACTTAATGAGAACACTACCAAATGACACAACACAGGTTTAGAAAAATAGAAATTATTTATCTAAACAAAACAAGACCAAAACGAGAAAAATCCACAATACACAAGTCAAGTTCTCAATTAAAAATCAAGACGAGTCTTCATGTAATTTTAAACACAACGTTATCGCTGTTAGCATGAAAATGTATCTTGGGTGCGTCAAAAATAACCCGCATGGGCGAGTGTGTGTCAAAAAGGGCTTGCGGTGCGTCAATTTCACTCACGAGTGAGACCTTGTGTCGGTTCTCCTTTACTCAGGTCGGCGTGCGTTGTTTCTTCTCTCTGCAGGAGAGTGATGCGCCGATCCGGTCAGCACTCTCAGGGCCGGGCAGGCCTTGCGTCGTTTTTACACACCCAGCAGTATTTACATCAGAAATTCAGCCGCACGATGACCCGAAGACTACGCAGCACAGGTTGCGATCTCACTGGTCTCTGTCCGCGATGCTGTGAGTCGTTTCGTCAGCCGAGGGTGTCGATCTTCCCGTTGCGTTGCAGGCAAGCATTGATTTTCAGCCGTGAAGCTGGCAGCGCGTCGATTTTTCAGCCGCAGATCAGAGTTGCGTCGATCTTTTCCCCGCACGGCGGTCGGTGCGTGGATTTCTCACTCTTGGGCTGCCAGCTTCTCCTTTCAGGGTCCCAGGAACTGGATGGGCACCACTTGGTAGAGTAGGAGTCTCTCTAGAGACTCCAGGTGCTGGAAAAGAGAAATCTTTGCTGTCCCTGAGACTTCAAACAACAGAAGGCAAGCTCTAAATCAAGCCCTTGGAGAGTTCTTAACAAGAAGGAAGACAACACAGTCCAGTCTTTGTCCTCTAGCACAGGCAGAAGCAGTAACTGCAGGATAGCTCCACAAAGCAGAGTGACAGGCATGGCAGCTTTTCTTCCTCAGCTCTTCAGCTCTTCTCCAGGCAGAGGTCCCTCTTGGTTTCCAGAAGTGGTCTAAAGTCTGTGGTTTTGGGTGTCCTTCTTATACCCATTTTGCCCTTTGAAGTAGGCTTACTTCAAAGCAAAGTCTCTCTTGTTTGTGAAATCCTGCCTTGCCCAGGCCAGGCCCCAGACACACACCAGGTGGTTGGAGACTGCATTGTGTGAGGGCAGGCACAGCCTTTCAGGTGTGAGTGACCACTTCTCCTCTCCCACCTAGCACAGATGGCTCATCAGGAAATGCAGACTATGCCCTAGCTCCCTTTATGTCACTGTCTAGTGAGAGGTGCAACCAGCCCAACTGTCAAACTGACCCAGACAAGGAATCCACAAACAGGCAGAGTAACAAAAATGGTTTAAGCAAGAAAATGCTCACTTTCTAAAAGTGGCATTTTCAAATTCGCAATCTCAAAATCAACTTTACTAAAAGATGTATTTTTAAATTGTGAGCTCAGAGACCCCAAACTCCACATATCTATCCACTCCCATAGGGAACCTACACTTTAATCCTACTTAAATGCAGCCCCCATGTTAACCTATAAGAGGGACAGGCCTTGCAACAGTGAAAAAGGAACTGAGCAATATTTCACTGTCAGGACATATAAAACACATTACTATATGTCCTACCTTAACCATACACTGCACCCTACCCTTGATGTTACCTAGGGCCTACCTTAGGGGTGCCTTACATGTAAGAAAAGGGAAGGATTAGGCCTGGCAAGTGGGTACACTTGCCAAGTCGAATTTACAGTTAAAATCGGTACACACAGACACTGCAGTGGCAGGTCTGAGACATGATTACAGGGCTACTAATGTGGGTGGCACAACCAGTGCTACAGGCCCAGTAGTAGCATTTGATTTACAGGCCCTGGGCACCTCTAGTGCACTGTACTAGAGACTGACTTAGTAAATCAAATATGCCAATCATGGATAAACCAATCAACAACAATACAATTTACACAGAGGGACATTTGGATCACTAATCTGGAGCACAAATTCTATAAAATGCTGGACTGAGGTAATGAGCATCTGAGCCTCATGGGAGAGCTACTGATCTTGAGCACCGAAGCAGGTGCAACAATGTCTGTATTTTGGGGCTACTGGACTTAGACGCAGGGAAAGACCTGATTTCATTCCTTCTTTAGCTGCTGCCCAAGAGTATTGGCCTCAACTTCTACCAGCTTTTGGAATTTCAGTGAGTGCACAGGCTGAAATTACTCCACCTCATGGAACAGAAATGGTCACGTAAACAGAACCCCTAATGCTGACTCCCAAAGTCCCTGTGACAAATCAAGCTCTCCATTGAAACCATGGCTGGCTACAATTCAATTAACATGCTCTTATCCTCTTGATCCTTTTTGCCCAGGCTGATTTCTGCATACAACTTTGAGTCTCCATCCCTTACAATGACGCCCTGCTTTTCTAATAGTGTCCGGGCTCCTAGTGAGAAGGCTTGCCCACAAGTTTAAATTTAATGTTAAAATTACGGTTAAGGTTTTGATTTAGACTCACAGTCCCTGTAAACTACATGAGATACTGCTGTTGTAAATCTCTCCAATGGCTTCTTAACGGGCTGAGCTTCCTGTGCAGTCCCTTCCCTTCATGGCAGCTCTTTCGCCATCCTCCCTGCTCTAAACTAGAGCCGACTCTAGTTCCAATCTCCATCCTGTAATAGTTTATCCTGCTGGAAGCTTCCTCGCTGTGCCGCATCCCATTTTACAAATGTCTCCTCCCCATCTGGTCCTTCTTTTTCTCATGTTTCTTTATGAGCTTTGGGAAAAGATTTGTGAAACAATATACAGTACTGCTGTACAGCAAAACATAGTTATAGGTGCAATAACAGACAGCGCAAAATCAATCTTGATCTTTGGTGGGTGAAGGTGGTAGGTCCATTCAATCAATCAATCAATCAATCAAATCATTTCTTAAGCGCATTACTCACCTGTTAGGGTCTCAAGGCGATGTGGGGGTTGGGGGTTGCCGGTTACTGCTCAAAAAGCCATGTTTTAAGGTACTTTCTGAAGGTTAGGAGGTCCTGGGTCTTGCGTAGGTTGGTGGGGAGGGAATTCCAGGTCTTGGCGGTGAGGTGGGAGAAGGATCTGCTCCTGGTGGTGGTGCGTTGGATGCAGGGGTGTGTAGCGAGGGTGAGGGCGGCGGAGCGGAGCTGTCAAGTTGGTATGTGTAAGTTTACTCATTCGTTGAGGTAGGCCGGTCCAGTGTCGTGGAGGGCTTTGTGAGCGTGGACGAGGACTTTGAAAATGATCCTTTTGTTGATGGGCAGCCAGTGTAGGGATCTGAGGTGGGTGGATATCTGTTTGTGGCAAGGGAGGTTGAGGATGAGACGTGCGCCTGTGTTCTGAATTCGCTGGAGTTTTCTTTGAAGCTTGGCTGTGGTCACTGCATAGAGGGCGTTGCTGTAGTCCAGTCTGCTGCTGATGAGGGCGTGGGTGACTGTTCTTCTTGTTTATAAAGGAATCCATTTGGAAGTCTTGCGTAGCATGCGAAGGGTGTTGAAGCAGGAGGATGATATGGCGTTGATTTGCTGGGTCATGAAGAGAGATGACTCTAGAATGATGCCAAGGCTGCGTGCGTGGGTGGTGGGTGTTGGGGGTGGTCCGAGGGTGGTGGGCCACCAGGAGTCATTCCATGCCATCTTGTTGGGGCCGAAAATGATGATTTCTGTTTTGTTTGAGTTTAGTTTGAGGTGACTTGCTGTCATCCATTTGGCAATGTCGAGGAGTCTGGCGTGCAGGTTTGTCTTAGCGGTGGCTGGGTTCCTGGTGAGGGAGATGATGAGCTGGGTGTCGTCTGCATATGAGATGATGGTGATTCCGTGGGGGCGGAGGATGTTGACTAGAGGGGCCATTTAGATGTTGAAGAGGGTGGGGCTGAGGGAGGATCCTTGGGGGACCCCGCAGATGATCTTGGTGGCTGTAGACCGGAAGGAAGGGAGGCGAACTCTTTGAGTTCTTTCAGAGGTGAGCCAGTCGAGGACCTAGTGTCGAATTCCGGCATCAAAAAGGTGTGCGCAGAGGGTTTGGTGGCATACAGTGTTGAAAGCTGCAGAGAGGTCTAGGAGGATGAGCTTGACGGTCTCGCCCTTGTCCACTCTGGTCCAGTTGTCGTCTGTGCAGGCGATGAGGGCGGTCTCAGTGCTGTGGTTCTTGCAGAATCCAGACTGGGAGGCGTTGAGTATGTTGTTTTCTTCTAAGAAGTGAGACAGTTGAGCCTTTATTATCTTCTCAGTGACCTTTGCAGGGAATTGGAGAAGAGCAATGGGACGGTAGTTCGTGAGGTCTTCCTGGTCTGCTTTGGGTTTTTTGAGAAGAGCGTTGACTTCAGCGTGCTTCCAAACGTCTGAGAAGGTTGCGGTGTCGAAGGAACTGTTGATGACGGTGCAGACCTGGGGAGCGATGATTTGGCTGATCTTGTTGAAAATGTGGTGGGGGCAGAGATCTGTTGGGGAGCCTGAGTCGATGGAGTTCATGGTTATGCTGATTTCTTCATCATTGGTGGGGATCCAGGTGTGTAGTTGGTTGGTGTAAGAGGGTGTTGTGTTGTTGGTTGTGTCGGTTGGGGTGATGATGGGTGCTGATACTGTGAAGCTGTCGTGTATGTCTGCGATTTTGCGGTGAAAGTAGTTGGAGAGGGAGTTGCAGAGGTTTTGGGAGTGTGAAGGGTCGATGGTGCGGGATTTGGGTTTGGTGAGTTCTTTGACAATGGCAAAGAGTTCCTTGTTGTTTTGTGTGTTGTTGTCTATGCGTTCTTTGTAGAAGGATCGTTTGGTGGTCTGGATAAGTTGGTGGTGTTTGCGCATGGCTGATTTGAGGGCAGAGAAGTTGCTCTTTGAGAGTTCTTGGCACCAGGCTTTCTCAATTTTACAGCATTCTCGCTTGAAACACTGAAGTTCTGTGGTGAATCAGAGGGTGGTCTTGATGGTGAGAGTGTTGTTTGTTTTCAATGGGGCGAGGGAGTCTGCGCATGTTGTTAGCCTTTGTGTGAGGTTGTGGCCTGCGGTGTTGGGGTCGTTGGTGATTGGAGCTGGAGCTTGTGTGAGGTTGGCAATCAGGTGTTCTTTGGAGATCTTGTTCCACTTGCGGTAGGGTGTAGTGTGTTGTTGGTGGTGGGTGGGGGGTTTCATGAAGGAGAAGTGGACACAGTGGTGGTCAGTCCAGTGGAGTTCGGTGGTGTGAGTGAAGGTGATGTGGCTGCTGGAGGTGAAAATGGCATCAAGCATGTGTCCCGCTGAGTGAGTGGGTGCGGTGACCAGTTGCTTGAGGCTGAGGTTTGGGAGGTTGTCCAGCAGGGCTGTGGAGTTGCAGTCGTGGGTGCTTTCCAGGAGAAAGTTGAGGTCACCAAGGAGTATGTAGTCTGTGGAGGTGAGGGCGTGGGAGCTGATAGTATCTGCGATGGCGTCGCAGACAGAGGGGCGGGGTCCTGGTGGTCTGTAAATGAGGGTACCTCTAAGGGTGGTGTTGGAATTGATGTGTATTTGAAAGTGTAGGTGTTCTGCGCTGTCTAGGGTATTGTTGGTGTTGGTGGAGATTTTGATGGTGTTTTTGTGTATTTTGGTGATACCTCCTCCTTGTTTATTTATGCAGTCTCTACAGGTGATTTTGTAGCCTTCTGGGATGGCTATGGCGATGTCAGGTTCTGATGAGGGGTTCATCCATGTTTCAGTGAGGAAGTCGATGTCAGGAGAGTATATTTTGAGCAGGTCCCAAATCTGGATGGCGTCCTTGTGGACAGAGCAGGTGTTAAGGAGGATGCAGTTAAGGTGTTTGTGGGGTTTGGTGTTATTGCAGTGCTTGTTGGTGTTTCCGGTGTTAGTGTGAGTACAGGAAAAATGGCATGAGTGGCATGTGAATGGTCCATGTGTGTGTTTGGGGTTCGGCCTGGGTGCAGGCGGGGTGTTGGCCTGGGTTGAGGGCATGGAGTTCTGTGGAGGAGTAGTGCTGCTTCGGGGGTCGGAGAAGCGTGGACCAGGGGGACGGGTGCTGGGCGCAGTCCAGGCACGGACAGGCGCAGACGGGCTTGCCTCTGGCGTGCCAGCGGCGTGCCCACTGCCTGCGGCCGCCATTAGGAAAGGGAGGTGGGAGGGAGGAGCAGCAGGGAGGCGGGAGGGGAAAGACCAATGAGGGCGCAAGGGGGGCGAGGCCGCAGGGGATGCAGCGGGTGTGTCGGGGAACCTGCAAGAGCCGGATAAGAAAACGGGCGGTAACACAGGAAGTAAAATGAAGCGGATTTCAAAAAGGGCACAGGTACAGTCAAAAACAGTGCATGAAACGAAAAACGATTAACATGAAATGAAATACTAGATGAAATACAAAGCTTAAAGCACACTATATATGCCTACCACTAGGCACCAGGGATGAGGCGCAGGCGGGTGCCTGTGGGTGGTCGAGGGTCTCGAACTTCCTTACAGCGGCAAACAGCGGGGTCAGGGGCACAGAGGCAGGCTGGTGGAGCCAAAGTGTACTCCTAGCTTAAAGCAGGTCAGGGGGTCGCACAGGGCTCCGCGCAGCGGGCACCACTAATAAGGGGAGGTGAGAGGGAGGAGCAGCTGGGAGGCGGGAGGGGAAAGACCAAAGGCAGCGTGAGGGGGGCGCAGCGGCAGGGGATGCAGCGGCTGGGTCGGGAGAACCTGCAAGAGCCGGATTACAAAACGGGCGGTAACACAGGGGGTAAAACGAAGCGGATTTAAAAAAGGGCACAGGTACAGTCAAAAACAGTGCATGAAACAAAAAACGATTTACATAAAATGAAATACTAGATGAAATACAGAGTGTAAAGCACACTATATACACCTACCACTAGGCACCAGGGATGAGGCGCAGGCGGGTGCCTGCGGGTGGTGGAGGGCATCTAACTTCCTTACAGCGGCAAACAGCGGGGTCAGGGGCACGGAGGCAGGCTGGTGGAGCCAAAGTGTACTCCTGGCCTAAAGCAGGTCAGGGGGTGACACAGGGCTCCGCGCAGCGGCTGCCACTATGAAGGGGAGGTGCGAGGGAGGAGCAGCTGGGAGGCGGGAGGGGAAAGACAAAAGGCAGCGCGAGGGGGGCGCGGCGGCAGGGGACGCAGCGGCTGGGTCGGGAGAACCTGCAAGAGCCGGATAACAAAACGGGCGGTAACAGAGGGTAAAACGAAACGGATTTTAAAAAGGGCACAGGTACAGTCAAAAACAGTCCATGAAACGAAAAATTATTTACATAAAACAAAATACTAAATGAAATACACTAGATACGCCTACCACTAGGCACCAGGGATGAGGTGCAGGTGGGTGCCTGCAGGTGGTGGAGGACCTTGAACTTCCTTACAGCGCCAAACGGCGGGGTAAGAGGCACGGAGGCAGGCTGGTGGAGCCAAAGTAAACAAGAGGTGTTTTAGAGAGAACATTAAATGGTGTGGTACAGTAGAAGGATCTCCTGCATCACAATCAAGCAATAATAGGCAATGGGTAGTCAGGGGCATGGGTCCTATCATCTCTAATATAACATCCATTAAGTGACAACTAACAACTTATAATACATCCCCACAATGGGAGAGAAGTGTAGGGGTATTCCAGTGGTGGTATCAAAAGACGTTGTGGCTGAGTTCCTTATACCTGCTCAGTCTTAGTGGTTCCCGTGTCTAGGAATCTATTCCATAGTTCATAAAATTGTGACAGCCTTTCATTTAATTTATTGATAAATTTGTCAAAATATGCCATGTCAAGCATGTTGTCTAACCAGCAACTTTAATTAGAGACACTGCTCATTTTTCTAGTATCTCAGAATCCCTATTTTGATAACCCCTAAAGCCATAGTTGCCCATCGTGTGAAGCAGGCGGGTAAGTCAGGGAAGTCTCCCATATCATGGAGGGGGGGCCAGTCGTGCAGTCAGGACTTGTGGGATCATCAGTTCTTACTTCATGTGGGCCCCTATTTGGTCCCAGTTGTGGTGCACCCATGGGCAGGACTATAGGATGTGTACAACGTCACACTTCTGGGTCTGACACCTCTAGTATGTTGAATCGGGACTCAAATACAACATTTGGCAGGAGACCAATGTCCCTATGCAACAATTTGTTGATTTGTTGTAGCTATATATGAGTCGGGACTCTCATAACCCCTTAATATAATATGTTAAAACTTCACCAGGAAATTGCGACTGTATGCACTCTTCTCATGCATATGTAACTTGTTGGATGTGGAAATAGAGGATTGGGAATCAACCAGCAGAGAGTAAAGCCCTGTTATGGTGCCCTTGTAGGCCTTCCAAATGTGTAATTAATCAACAATGGGTTAGCGTAGCAATATAATGTTGGTGCTTCCACGGTGACTGTCTTACAAATGGCAGTGCAAAATATATCTCCAGTGCTGGAAATGTGGGATATCAAAGTCTTGTTGCAGTTCTAATAAGGTTTTCAGACGGCTGTATATGAGCATGCGATCTCGGCTTAGGAGTCAAGCCCATCTTCTGAGGGCCCAGCTGAGTTCCTCTTCATGTATTGCAATCTTCACATTGCAGCTTATGGGGGCTTTAGTATATCGATATTCTGAGGATTACACTACAATATGTGCTCTTCACGATATGTAGTGGGAAGTAGAGACCATGGGGTCAGCGATCGCCGTTTTATAGGGTCACTTTGTGCAATAAAGAGCAAAGTCTTCCCTGGTGAGTGGGGATTTGTTTTCCATGAGTACCCAGTCTGGGACTTCCCATTGTGTTTTGATTGTGTTCATTGATTGAGCCAGCCGATGAACCAACCAATTTATTTGAGGCAGGCCTTTTTGCAGTGGCAGCATATAGTTTGTAACTACGTCATCTAAGTTCCATGTCACCCCATAAGAACCAGGAAATCATGTTATCAATATCTTTGAGTGCCATCTGAAGGATCAGTAACTGGAGCATCCCAAAGGTATAGTTGAAACAGGGGGTGATGTTCATCCTAATAATTTGGGCTGTGTCCGTAATGAAAGGTTCAAGGTGGCCCACTTCTGAAAATCTGTCTTCATTTTGTCCATCATAGGGATTATATTGTCAGGGATTAAATGCTGTAGGTCTCTGTCAATCATTATGCACAAGTATTTCAATTTGTCTAGTTTCCAATGAAAAGGCAGGGAATCCATAAAGGCCTGTGTACTAGAGGCAGTAAGTGGTAGGGCCTCATATTTCAACCAGTTTATTTTACATACTGAAATATCTTGGAAGTGATCAATCAGAGTTGCCAGTGCAGCGGCCAAGGCAAGGGTGTGAGCCAAAGTAAGCAGGATATCATCAGCATATTAAAATGCTTTAAGTTCTCCTGCTCCCATCTGTATCCCTATGATGCTTTTGTTGTGCCAGATGGCAATTGGCTAGGGGTTCCAGGGATAAGATAAAAAGGAGGGGGGTAGGGGCAAGCCCTTCTGAGTGCCATGGTGTATGGCAAAGGAGGGAGAGGTATGGCCTCTACTCTCCACCACTGTCGTAGGGGCACGGTACATGCTTTTGACCAGTGTGAGGAAATGTGGGGCCAACATTCATTTTCTCCAATGATCTAAACATATAACCACACTCCACCCCGTAAAAGTCCTTTTTGGCATCAAATGAAAGCAGGACCCATTCATCAAGGTCATCGTGGGCTTGCAGAGAATATGTACGGAAGGGTTTGTCTATAAACATCCCGGCACAAAGTATACTTCTGACCACTCCAAAGTTTACAGGGAAAGGGGGGTGGCTTTTCTCCTCCACAAGGATCAGAAAGCCTGTATAAACCAAAACGTGGACCAACAGAAAGGGCAGATATGTTTTTGTGAAGCTGCTTGTTTTCGCATATCAATCTGCTAGGCACAGATCTTGGGATCCTCCCACCTTCTTATTGGAGGGGCCTGGTGCATGACTATAGTCCTAATCTTGGTCATGTCAGGCCAACCAGATCCCTGTAACATGCAGGGAAAAAATGTACTCCGTGATCTGATGACTGACCACAGGCTGGTTGACCCATTGCACCTCCACCCTTTGTTTGCCAGTAACTATACTTTTCTCTCCTGCCCACATGACACAGAAACATGTGTTCATTTATTTTTCACTACCGCTTCACTATTTCCTAGACTGATGTTGTGCAATATCAAGGCACAGAGTTGTCTGCTCATGCCCCAATTAAGCAAATGCTACACATTCAGGTTCTTCCACCTAAAGCGAGGAGTTGGCAAATGAATACCCATTATAACAGGCACCCCCATGTGAAACAGACTGTCTGCATGGAGGTATGGGGCTACATTGATATGAATGAAGGGTATGTGTCTTCTCTGCAATGCTTATGGGCTCCCGAGGAGGCCTACATCAAAGGCCAGATGAGGATGCGTTTGGCAGCCAGATGAGCAACACTTCAATCCCTGACAGCTTTGTTGGAGAAGTGAATCATGGGCCTAAAATGGTCCTACAGGGCTTCGCCTATGGCACATTCTCTTCACTTCTTGCAAATGAAACAAAATAATCTGCATGCTTTGTACACCTCACTGACAGAGAAAGGATTGACACAATTTTGATGCACTCATTATGAACAAGGCAAGAAGGCTAGGAGGCTACTGGCACTTCAACATCAACAGCAATACGCTAATTCAGCCATTCCTGTCATACTCTGCATGCATGACACACTCCTGACCAATCCTTTGGTAAGTACTAATGAATACATCTCATTTTACTACCACCTGAATATGGATGACATGGCAGACTCTATTCAGTATGAAACCACGTTCATGGATGCTTTCCTGATCCTACGGCTAGATGCCACTTCAAAGGGTACTCTTGACCAGAAAATCAAATCAGAAGAAGTAGCCAAGGTCATCCAATTGCTACCCTCTGGGAAAATACCTGGGCAGGACACCTTTATGTTGTACTTTTACAAAATCACATCCATGACCTCTTCAGCCCTGCTGACTGAGTTATTCTGAGAGGCTGCCAAAACCAGAATCATTCATTCTGATTTCAACAGAGCCTACAAATCTCTGCTTCCCAAGATAGGCAAGGACTCTTTAATGGTCACACATTACAAGCTCATCTCACTCCAGAACAGTGACATTCAAATCTTGGCAAAGGTGCTTTCTAACCTCTTGAAAAAAAGTGATCCCCTTACTCATTTACAAGCACCAAATTGGCTTTATGCCTAGACATTCTTTGAGAAACCATTTACAAACACTGCTGCACCCCCTTTGGCAGGCACAAAATGACACATCTGAGAGAGTTACCCTGTCCCTTGATTAAGAAACAGCCTTTGACCGGGTAGACTGGGGCTACCTATCCACAGTCATGACTCAGATGGAATTTGTGAATAAATGAATTGCAATGGTTAAACTGTTGTATTCCAACTCCTCTGCACAAATCAAAAACAGTGGCTTCCATTCACAATCCATTCAGATTGGCAGGGAGCTAGGCAGGGATGCCTGTTGTCCCCTCTTCTTTTCCTGCTTGCTCTTGAACCCCTGACAAATACTATCCACCACAATCAGGCCATAAAAGGGATACTGTCATCAGCTGGAGAACCCAAGACCATGCTCTATGCCGGCAACATGTTGACAGCGACTCCTGTGAGTAATCCCTCCCTGCACTTATGCCTACCATCCAAGGTTTCTCCTCCTTCTCCATCTATAAAAGTAAATGGCTAAAGAGTGAGGCCATGCCCATGATCAATCCTACCACAACGTATTTCTTGGCAAGGTTCCACTTCAAATGGATTCCCTCCAACTTGTAATATCTGGGCACCCTAGTGACCAGGAACTTTCAGCAATGGTACGAGACAGTATTCTCATTGACCAGATGTAAAAAAGTTCCTTAAATGGAAGTCTCTCCAGCTAGCCCTCTGGGGACAAGTTCAATCTGTCAAGGTGACTGTCATCCCACGCTATAATTATGTGTTTGCCATGCTTCTTCTGCCCATCCCCATGCCACCCTGCTGTCCATAGACGGTCTTATCAAGGCCTACATATCGGATGACATGAATCCCAGACTTGCAATACCCAAACTGTATGCTGACACCATTTCTGTCCCCTCTGGCTCACCTAAGTATAACATTATTACACAGCCCATCACCTTATGCAACTTGCGTGCCACTTCCAGAGAGATTAGGAGAGCCCAACTAGGTTATTATCAAGTGAGCCCTGCAGAACGCAGCTCAAGGTTCACATGCGAGGTCATCATTAAGAGAGATATCCTTGTATAATGCTGCTCAGGGTCCACACGCTCTGTACAAGCCCATTGCAAACTCTACAGACCCTTAGAATCCACTTTACCTGACAGCCTGTAAGATTGTGGAGAAAATAAAAAAACTTTGTGCATATTCAACTGCATTTCGATTTTGGCAGTGGCTTCCCCCCCACCAAACTCTTGCCACTTCGTTCCCATCCATCCACTGGGAGAAGAAGCAAGAGACATGTCCAGCATTGCTTTAAATCACAGTCCTCCAATTTGTTAAGGTATTATGTAACTCCACACTCTGGACGTCGAGCAAAATATTAGTAAATCACTTGATCAGGTTAGAGGTATAAATGTGCCAAAACTGAACACTCTTTTTTTCAATTTTTCCAAAAAGAAACTCTCCCTATCTAAAGGAGATAGGTAAAATACTTTCATCTCCAAATGCCAAGACTAACACGTTCCATAACAAAGAAAAATTCTATTTACTTCGCTGTGTATTTGTCCTTGCAGCATTGCAATGAAGCGCAATTCTGCCAGCCAATGTCCTGGCAGCCTGAGTCGGGTCTATACCTAGCATATGACTCTGCAGGCAGTGTTGACAGAAACACACGCTGTTGTTGCCAGTTTGCGGGACCTACAGTATATTTAAGGAACCAATATGGGCATCTTCTTGTTGGCAATTTATATTTATGTACATACTACAGTAGTGACAAACGTTCGGTAAAGCTCGAAGGGATACTGGAAGAACATCAAATGAGTAGGAAATGGCGGGTCGGAAATTGGCAGTTTCAGTGCAAACGCCCACAATGGACTCAGCGGGAAAAGCAATTCTTCCAAGCAATTCTCCCAAGCACAGCAATTTAAAAAGATCGTGGTGTCTGAACTAGTGTTTTTTCTTTCCTGTTTCGTTAAACTGTTGCCTAGACAAAAAAAAAGAAGACTGTGGTTTTTGACCCAAAATTACAGTGCTATTCACAAAGATAAATAGGCACATGTATGTTTACTGAAGTGTGTGCCTGATCTCCAATGGTACACTTAAATGTGTAGATTTGCTTTTGTGTAAATTTTACTTAGGTGTAAATCTACACTTTGCTATTCACATGTAGAGTTACCTCTACGCCTACACTTACATGTCTCCACCTCCTAGTTCTGCCTCCTAGAACATGGTTTTTAAGTGCAATCTTACTACCAGTAAATTTCCACACTCAGATGGAGATCTCCACCACCAGGGAGGAGATCTCCTCAAAGGAATCTATAAGGAAAATATTAAAGTTTATTACACTTTAAAAATATTACAAATATTTTATTATTACATATGTATATACAATTATGTGACATATGTCTTATAAAACATTACAACATGGGAAATGCATATTAATTCATTAGAAATATGATAATTTAATTGTAATTAATAGCAAGTTAGACGTACAAAACCATAGAAATTCAGCAGTTATAAATAGAGGTTTTTCAAGTAACTATAACTTAAGCCCTAAGATAACTATAACTCAACCCCTCCATGCACAGTTTTTTATTGAATACATTTACAACAAATTCTACAGTGATGTTATCAATGAGTTATAAAAGATGTCATGAGTACAATAATGTCTGGGGTAATTATCAGTACAATGCGAGGGCGCCAGTTATAGTTACCTACTGTACGAGTTATAGTTACTAGAAATAACTTTAACTATAACTGCTGAACTTCTGTGGCTTTGTACGTTTAATATGGGAGTCTAACTACAACATCCCTGTTACCTTTGTATTTTTAAGTGAATTTCTATTTTTTGAATTCTATTTCCTAACTATAATGTCCCTGTAACCTTTGTTTTTTTGGGGAATTTGTATGTTTTTTAATTTAAAGTAATTTGGCTTTTGGCCATGCATGTCGGGTATTGGCCGCAGGGCATGGCCTTTGGCCAGGCCCCTATAGCCACCCAACCCTGCGCCACAGATGGCATTTGGCTGTGTGCTGCAGGGTTTGGCTGCAGGGCCTGACCTGTGGCCAACCCCTTATTACCAACCAATCCCGCGTCATAGGGTTGACTCTTGCCAGCAGTTCACAAGAAAGAACCCACTCGTCACAGTCACTAATGAGATTTTGCACTAAAAAAATGCAAGGTTGTAAACACCTCCATCAAGGATTACAGATTACCTTTCAAGGTGATTATGAAGAGAGAAAACACTTGTTTTGCCTTGACCTTGAACTAGAAATTTGGATGAATAGTAGTTTAAACAAGTGGAGCTTCAACTTGAGCACCTGCTTTGTTTATATCTGTAAGTGCTTCCCATTAAGGTTTAATTACTGTGAAACGAGCATCATGACAGAATGAATCTGGACATGCGTATTTATTTAAAAAAAGGACACTGTTTGTGCAAAATACCTACCCAACTGGAATACATCCTAGTGGCTAATTAGTAAGTGCTACCTTGCTGGGAAAATGTATAGTTCATCTCTTACACTACAGCTGAATAAAGGATGTCAAGATAATTTCTTAAGTGACCTTCTGTGTCTTTAACTTTGCCAATATGATTGTTCCTTGGGCGTCTTCATCATATGGAGACCGCAGGGAGAGCCTGAAGGCCCCCGTGGTCCCAACGAACTCCTGTCTCCTGTGCAAGCCGGCATTGCTCCTCCAAGGAGGGAGCTGCTTTAAATAGCAGCTCCCTGCTTGCGGGTGCAATGATTTCATCTTTTTCCCTGCACTCCTGTTAGCTTGTGGGGAAAGAGATGAAAACTCCCCTTTCAGCAAGCTGGAGCTGTTTGACAGCTCCTGCTTGCTGAAACCAGAGTTGTTTGCTTTTGCTTGGCAGGAGCTGTCGACCTCACCATGGCCCCAAAAATAAAATTATGCGGGGGCTGCATGGACCCCCAGGGCCCTGGGAACCACCACTTCCCAAGGGCTGGAACAGGGGCTAGAACAATTAAACCATGTAGGGGGCCGCATGGAACCCAGTGGGCCCCGGGTACCACCAGCTTTCTAGTGCTAAAATAATAAAATGTTGCGGGGGCAGCGCAGACCTTCCTGGGCCAATACATTAAAAAAAAAAAGAGTGGAGCCACTCGACCACCCTACGGGGCCACATACAGCCCTGGGTACCACCAACTCCCCAGACTAGCCCTGTTTAGAAGAAAGGAGGTGGGCCATGCCACCCCCCCTCCTGGAGCCATATATGACCCTGGGGACCGTTATCCCCCGAGGCAGGCTCCTGCTTCCTCCCGAGGTGCCCATCCTCAGGAGGTAGGTGTTTGCTTTTGCCCGGTGGAGCTGTGACAGCTTCCACCATGCAAAAGTAAACACTCCGCTTCCAGCAAGCGGGAACTGTAGAAATGGTCCCCCTTGCTGGAAGCAGAGATTTAATCTCTTTCTCTGCCCACAGACACATGCGCAGGAAATGAGATGAAAGTATTGCTCCTGCATGCAGGGAGCTGTTTTTACATCAGCTTGCTGCGTGCAGGAGCGATGTCGGCTCCCGCTGCAGGCTGGGACCGTAGGTGCCTTGAGGCTCCCCCGTGATCCTCAACAAGTATTTAAAAAAACGAATCCTGCACTGAGTATTATTTATCGAAGATAAATGCGCAGTACAGGATTAAGGTGGTCATTACGACATTGGAGGGCGGGAAGCGGTAACTGATGTGCGGCCGCCAATGCGGCCGCACTCCCACAGCCCCCATTAAGACATTCCCGCTGCAAACCAAAAGCAAACCTAATGGAGCCGGCGGTGTTGCGGCCGTGCGACGGGTGCAGTTGCACCCGTCGCGCTTTTCACTGTCTGCTATGCAGACAGTGAAAAGCTGGCCGGGGCCCTGTTAGGGGGCCCCTGCACTGCCCATGCCAGTGGCATGGGCAGTGCAGGGGCCCCCAGGGGCCCCAGGACACCCCTTACCGCCAGCCTCTTCCTGGCGGTGCAAACCGTCAGAAACAGGCTGGCGGTAGGGGGGTCATAATCCCCAGGGCAGCGCTGCAAGCAGCGCTGCCCTGGCGGATTACATCCGCCGGGGCCTTTGTGGCGGTAAACCGCCGGCCCCGGCGGTGCGACCACGGCGCTACCGCCGTGGTCAAAATACGCCGGGAGGTACCGCCAGCCTGTTGGTGGTGCTCCCGTCGTTTGGCCCGGCGGTTATAATACCGCCAGGGTCATAATGACCACCTAATTCTGCCACAAATGAAAAAAAATAAAAAAGATGGTGCCAAAATGTAAGCTCTTCTTCTGTAGAGAACTAATCTTCCTAACTTTGTGCACATGGCCAAAGCAAAGCAAGTGTGTTGTATCTGCATTCCCACCATGAACATTTATCAGTAAACCTTGAAGGAGGTGTTTACCTTCCTTGCTTTTTTCAGTGCAATATCTCACGTAGTGACTGTGATGAGTGTTTTTTTTTCTTGTCATCTACTGCTGAGACCAGAAATTGTGTTCTACCTTTAAAAAAATATGAAAAATGTCTAGAAGCCCCACCTTTTTGGCCCTGCCCCATTTTCATTAGTGATATGGAATGTCTTTCCCCCCAATTTTCAAAGAAGATGGACTGCTTACTAAATGGACCCCCCGAACACATTTCCCACCGATTTTGAAGATGTGTTCTTGATGAACAGGAATATGACCACATCTCCACCAAAGAAAGAAACCCGTCATGAGTGCTGTAAGGTAGGCTGCAGGACCTGGCCTGCGGCCAGGCCCTGCAGATAACCCCTGCCAACCACGGCCTAGGGGTGTTGATGGTTATAAAGGGTTGGCCCCAGGCCAACACCCTTCGCACATGGCAAAAGGCCATGCACTGCGGTAGTTGGATTAACGTATAGTAATTCAAATTGTTTTTCGTTAAAGAAACCATAGAAATTCACTGACAAAAATGAAGGTTACAGGGACATTGCAGTTAGGAAATAGAATTTAAAAAAAACATAGAAAATCACTTCAAAAACCAAAGGTTACAGGGACATTGTAGTTAGGCTCACATTTTAAATGTACAAAACCATAGAAATTCATCTGTTAGAGTTATTTCATGTAACTAATATGGGTGCCCTTAGGTAACTATAACTCGTGCACTTGTCATGCACTGCTAATTACCCCAGACATTACATCACTCATGACATCTTTCTATAACATTATTGATAATATCTCTGTAATAGTTGCAGTGTATTTAGTGATGAGAAAACTGTGCATGGTGCGAGCGCAATGAAAACAAACCAGCATTTAAATTGTCTATGTGTAAAAGAAGATAAATAAAGAAAACACATTAGCAATAGTCTACTTGAGTCCCATCAACAAAATCTAATGGAAACACAAATTGTACATTTAAACCATCCATAAAATGGCAAGGCTTTTATGGATACCTCGCCCAAACAATGGCAAACCATGAAAAACAAATGAAAAAAATAGCGAAAGCAATTGAATCAAAGCTCACTGTCTCTCTGTACTTGTAAATGTACATCCTGTTTAAGTAAGTGACAACCTAAGGTCTTTCAAACAGAAAAAGCTCAGCAGCCTTGCCCAAAAGGTGCACCAGCATTTCTCCTGCCTTTTTCAGACAATAATGAAGGCATCTGTAACCCTGGTGCATATTTGTATCCCAGAAGCGGAAAGTGTGCATTCAAGATTAAATATTTGTATTGTCAGAACTCATAAGCTGCTGTTTGCAGAAAAACGGTTGGATTTCAAAATATTTAAAGCTAATGATTGACTTATAATTGTGAGGCATTGGTAAGACTTATTATTAATGATATAATTATTGCCTTTGGTTTTAATTTGATTATTAAGCCCCCACATAACTGTAGGTTTCATGTTATTCCCGGCCATTCCATTATCGTTCTTCTAATGTTATGTTTTCACAAACTGAACTTTTCTTAATATACCTGATCTTGTGTCTCCCTCACTGATACCCTCTGCTCCACTGCACAGTGTGATCTCATTGCAGTTCCCCTCCGAACACATAGTCACAGGACAGGTACAATTTTAGCTGTATGCTGCCTTGTGCATTAGGGTACAGCTGATCATTATATGAGTTCATGTCATATTTGAATTCCCTTTAAAAGAATATTCTTACCTTGACATACTCTCACACAGCACCTTACATAGAGTGAGCAGTTACATTTCATTCAAGCTGTCCACCATCCACACCGGTAAGTTCCAGATATTTGTGCCACAAATTCACCATACTCTCTGTAGTTAAATTTACTGCTAATTTCCTTTTTATTGAATCTGTGAAATATTGTCTTAATTACACAGTATCCTCCATTGTTATAGGAACCATTGTCGTTTGTACTCTGTTGATACCCCAGGTCCTAAGTGGAAACAGGACTTCCCTTGTGCTTCAGGACGCATGTACACATACAGAATTTTACACCTGGCACAAAATCTGTGTGAGTTAATTTTACAAAAATAACTATTCCAGGGAAACTAAACCTGTTATAGATATCCAAGAATACTACTGGAATGCTTTGCTATAAAAAATCGAAAATCAAAAATCGAGTGTAATGAGTAAGTAGATGTCCAACTTTCTATGTTAGGACTTTGTGAATTGTGCCAAATGTAATGCCTTTTAGTTATTTTTTTATTTAATACTGTTAAGTCTAACATTTTCTAAAAGCATCCAAAGATCTTAGCTATTTACTTTTGTGGTTAATGTTTTATTAATGTTCATTTATTCAAGAATATGTGTGATACATGTAGAGTAACATACAGATTTGTGTATCATTGATTTCAGCATTTTACCTCTGGCAAATAACAATTAACAGTCTATGCAAGGGTCATACAACAATAACAATGCAAGGAAAAATATAAGCATATGAACATTAAGAAGTAAAACTAATCTTAAAAATCAGTCTACAGTAGCATTTACCTCTAAATTGAAGGAATGAAATAGAAAACCAAATAATCATGTAATCATGTAAACACCTATATAGGTAAAGAATCAGTAAATAATCAAAGAAGAAAAAATCTGTTATACCAATGATCTGCACAGATGGTATTTCCAGAGGATTAATAGTAAAGAGGATTCATTCAGAGAATTAATAGTAAAGAGGATTAATCCAGAGGATTTAGCACAGATGGTATTTCGAGGGGATTATTAGTAAATATGATTAATCTAGAGGATTAATAGCAAAGTGACTTAATCTGGGTAGTTCTTTTCAGCATAGTGCTACTCCACATATAAGCCAGGAAGGCTTCCCATACTGCATTGAAAGGCGAATCTCTGTTTCTCAGTTTGTAAGTCATTCTATCCATATTGGCCAAATTAGTCATTTTTTAAAATCCAATTTTAGCTGCTCTTGCATAGTTTCAGTTTGTTTTCACAGTTTCCTGCGCTTGCTTGTTGACCCAAAGCATGTGATACTTTGTAATTGTAATTGTATTTATATAGCGCTTACTACTGCTGCTCCATGTCATCTACTGATCAATGGCTCTGAGGCAACTGAAGATGTTTGAGCTGCAAATGTCTTTGAGGCTTTACAGTTTAAAATGTATTTGCATGCCATCTGGACAAATGTAGCATGTGAGCTGAAATTCATTGATCTTTAGCGGTAATGACTTCATGTAGATGTTGAAAAGCATGGGTGAGTTGGTAGAGCCTTGAGGGACCCCTGCTTTTCTGAACTACAGTTTGGATGAGAAAGTGGCAGTATGGATGACATTTGTTCTGTTTTGAAGTTAGGAGGAGATCCAGTTGAGAGCAGTGCCGCCTATGCCTGCTTTGTAGTCTTTGGATTAGAGTGTCATGGTCAACTGTGTCGAAGGCAGCTGAGAGGTCCAAGACAAATAGTGTAGTACCCCCCTTCCGGTCTACTGTGTTTTTAAGGTAGTCCCAGATGGCAATGAGGACAGATTCTGTGCCTCTTCCTGGACGGAATCCTGTTTGGCATTTGGAAAGTGTGGCGTTATCTTCAATGAATTGTGACATCTGGCCAAATGCTTCTCTTTCTATCAGTTTGCTCAGGAAAAGTCCATTTGTAATTGGTCTGTAGTTGTTGGGGTCATTTGGTTCCAGTTTTATGTTCTTTAACAATGGGCATATGTATGTCTTTTTAAAGTTTTAAGTCTTCTGGAAAGATTCCTGAAGTTAAAGAATTATTGATTCTTCTTCTTACTGGTGTTGCAGCAGAGATAGTTAAAAGAATGCTCTTGAAGATTTGTGGTAGGCAAGGGTCCGAAGGGCAGCCAGGGGACTTGCTTGCTTTGACAAGATCCATACATTCACTTTGTGGTAGTTGATTGAAGAAATGCACAGGATGGGATAGCCTACTCTTGAAGGGGATTGTTGGAAATGGGTTGGTGCTAGTGGTTTTCCTTTGCTGTAAATAGGAGTCCAACATGTCTGCTTTGGTTATGTAATGATTTGCCAGTTTGTCAGTACATCATTGAGTAATGGGATGAGTTCCTTCAGTGCATTTAGGTTCACAGTATTCTGTGAGAATTGTGTACAATTCTTAATATGCACAATTGGCATTTTGAATTATGTCTAAATAGTATGTTTGTTTAGCTTTTTTAATAGTTGACATATATCCTGTTAAGTTTGTGTTGGTGAAATTTGTCTTGATTGATATTTGTTTTCAGCCAGGTGTGTTGCAGCTTTGCAATTTGTTGTTTTATCTTTCTTAGTTCTGTATTCCTCCAAGGTGCTCAATTTCTTGTCACTGTTGTATTGTTCTTAGTGGTATTTAGATATCAAAAGCTTTGCTTTCTTAAGCCACTCACAAAGGTTTTGAATGCATTTTTTTTTCTAGATCTGAGTTGGATGTTAATTGTGTTTCTAAGTATTCAAAATTAAATTTGTTCAACATTTGATAGCTGGATGCATGTAAGGTGCCCTTAGGTGTGTTTATTTATGTTGTTTTGTGTTAGAAGGCTACCAAATCATGGTCTAAGCATGTGACTGGAGTAATTCTTTGAAGGCTAACTAGTTCTGAATTCACAAAAATGACATTTACGATGTGTCCAGCAATATATGTGGATTTGTGGATGATCTGATGGTTCAGTGTATCTAGGCCAATGATGCTAGTTATTTGATGGGGCATATTGGGCTTGTCATATCATATGTTCAGGTCACCATAAATGCATAGGTTGGAGTGTATTGTTATAAAGTTTAAACCTGTGTCTAGAAATGTGTCTGGTAATGTTGCATTGATAGGTGGTGGTTTGTAAAAGAGGAATGTACAGGGGGAATTGCAAGTAGGGTTGCAAGTGGTGATGAGGGACTCACAGCCTGGCATGGAAACAGCTTTGGTGTTATTTATTGTTTTCTCGAATATAACAGCAGTCCACCCCCTCTTGCGCTATACAATTTTGTGTGACATTTTGATAGTCTGGAGGAATACTTTCATGCAACAATGGAAGCCATGTCATCTCCCAACTATAATCAATTATGAAGAGTAAGTCAGATTCTGTGTTAGTGAGTAGGTCATAGATGTGGTTTTTGTTTTTAGAGAATGATTGAGCATTTTTAGGTTTCGCCTGCATGTGCTCTTGCGTGCATGCTTGTAAAATCTTTTGTTAGTAAAAAAACTTAAAAGGGGCTTGGGACCATCCCTTAATTACCTGAACTTATCATTGGCTTATTTCAATTTCGCTCTGATTTACCTGCTACGAATTGGCCAGCATGTTGTCTTTACGTCACTTTCTGTCGTCGTTTTTGTCTTCTGCGATCTTGTCATCGAGTTACCTGTGAACCTAGTACTCATTCCGGTCATTTCCTATTGGACACTGGCCAATGTCCTTCCTGCTGATTGCGACCCTGAAGGTTCTTCTTTTTTCTTCTTGAATGCCGTCTTCTTTCTTCTCTGACATCTACTTTCTTCACTGCTGTCTTCTCTGTCTTTTTTCACCATTGCTGTCTTCCTTTTTCTTCCAGCATGCTGTCTTCTTTCTTCGCTGATGTCTTCTTCTTCAATGCCTTCTTCTTGGCCTTCTTTCTTCATTGCCATCTGGCTTCTTTTTTCTTTCTGCATACTGTCTTCCCTGTCTTCTTTACCGCATGCCATCTTCTGTCTTCTAATGTCTGCACTTTTCTCACATCTTCTGTCTTCTCTCTTCTCCCATCTTCTCTCTTCTTCCATCCTCTCTCTTCTTCTGCCTTATCTCTTCTTTCATCTTCTGTCTTCTCACGACTTCTCTCTTCTGCCGTCTTCTACCATCTTCTCTCTTCTTCTGTCTTCTTAAGTCTTCTCTCTTCTTTTGTCTTCTCTCTTCTCACAGCTTCCATCTTCTTCCACCTTCGGTCTTCTGCCATCTTCTGTCTACTTTCTTCTTACTTGTTTCATTTTTACACGCATGCCAATACATATCACCTTTGTCTTTTTTGTAATGTAACTGGCTTACAAATATTAGAAAAATGTTATAATGTTTGTGGTTAATTTAATAAAACATACATCATTATAAAATGTCTCTAACATTTGCAAGCCAGTTACATAGAACAAAATGTCAAAGGCAAAACCTATGGGCTTTGCCAATGCTTGTTTAGTAGGCAGTCTAGAGGTTGTGTTTTTGTGGTGGTGTGACCTTGTTTTCTAGAAGAGTGAAGAATATTGTTTGACCTTGTAGCAGGTGTATTATTAGAGCTTATTGCTATTGTGATCTTAATAGCAACATCTAGCCAACAAATGATTGTCTTTAGCCAGTTGTTCTTCAGTGGCCATTAGAATTTGCTACAAATTTCATCCCATAACTCATTTAATTTAGGGGTTGACATAAGCATGACTAAAAGGACCATCCTTTGTTTGGCATTGTCTGAATGTATCATCATATTCTAACCAAAATGTGTAGTTGACAACTGGGAACAAAACAATTCTGAAATATATCTTGTGCTGCATAAGTTAATTTTGCACCTGATTATATACTTAGACATTAACATTTACTTTAGAAATATCTTCAAGAATCTCATGCCAAATATTAAATTAGATAATTGTAATTGTGAATTCCTAAATATATGTAGGTTGGCTTCCAAGCTCATAACACATATTATTTAGGCATTTAGGTTTCCTCCTTTACCAGAGACTATTTTATTTACGATATTACCACAATTCTGTGTGTCTCTTCTATACAGTAGGAGAAAATCTGTCAACAACCACATCAAACAGTTACAGTTACAGATATCAGAGGGTGGTAAGTTATATTTATTTATGATATTAATGAAAGTCAATATTTATCAAACACAGTCTTGTACAGATGACCTAGATTATTGCTATGATGACTCTGTCTTTCCAAACATTCCACTTAGAATTATTGTTTGGAACAATTATGCATCTGTTACTTTGTAAGTGTTAACAGTCTTCTACTTTTATTTTGGAGTTGTGTTCTTTGCAAACTTCCCAGAGAACTCTTCATGCTAGATGCAAACTCTTCATCTAAGTATTAGCCATACCATTTATACTGGCTTACAGCGTTATTTCCACATCTCACTATTTCTAAGCGTCTGACTAAGGCCATACCTTTTTGCAAAGTCAACTTTGTTCTTTTCAAAGAAAATCCTTATTTGTGATAGGATATGATATTCCCTGTAATTTCTAATATCTAGTAGTCCAAATCCACGAGTCTGATTTGTAATTTTATTAAAATGAACATTTCTTCATTGCATTTGAAATCTATAAACATGTTGTCAAATTCTGAAAAAAATGATTTAGGAATATTAATATGTATGTAGCATATGGTACAAAACATTGTATAAAAATGTTCCAGTAACACATTAATGGTTATCATATTTACTTTTCTCCAGGGCAGGAAATTTGCCCTCTCTACCCGATACCTGGATTTCTTGCCTTTTTGCTGAACAAAATTTTTTCTGGCTGTAGAGCTCTGTGCACGTAGCTCTTGTGATGAATTGCCTATGCTCAACATGATGAAATTGGCATACCACTGATTTGTATGTTTAACTTACCTATAAGGCCTCTAGGGCCTGTACGTTAAATGTCACAAGTGGACTGTAGTACTATTTGTGTGAGCCACTGCAGTGATAGTGCAAACATGACTGCAGGCCATCTATTTGTACATTAGCTGTTCAGTTTTAAACTGGAAATTCAACCTGTCAGAATTTTTTTTTTGTGTGGTTAAAACCTTCCTTTTAAATATTATTACGTCACCTCTAACTAGGCCTCATTTTCCATAAGACAGGGTGCATGGTATGTAACAGTAGGACATGTAAAGGTTACACATGTCCTTACAGTGAAAAAGCTCAAAAACTATGTTCCCAGTAGAAAAGCTGGCTGTTCCATCGGAAAGGCTTGGAATGCAGCAGTAAATATGATAATGCTATTTCAGGCAAGGAAGCACCTACACATTTTATTTGTAGACTTTATGAAATAATTATTGAAAACCCAATTGCCTGCTGAAGCCGGATCTTTAATAAGCATTTTGTAAAAACTACTTTTAGAAAGTTACCTTTTCCTTTCCTTGCCCAATTTGTATGAGCTTCAACTATCATCTGATAGCTAAACAACCCCTTTGATGGAGTGCACCCAGAACAGGAAAAAGGCCTTGTGTTAGGAACTGGGTTTCTGGTTGTCATGGTATGGACCACGTACATGGAGAAACCACCACTTCTAGCCATGGTGAGCTAGATGTACACTTAGAGATAACCTGTGCTCACCCTCTGGTAGTTTGGCACAGAGCAGGCAGGTTTCTCTAAAGAGGAAATATGTAAACTATTTGTCCAACACACACACACACACACACGTACACACACAGATACACAGTAACACAATGAAAACACCACAAAACTACACCAGAGAGGTTGAGAGATATAGGAAATATTTATCTGAGTAAAACACAAACAAAATTACAAGCATCCAATCAGTAGAAGTTGAGATATTTGATTTTAAATATTAAACAAAAAATAGTGCTTAGAAGTCACTAGAAGTGAAAAGGTTACCTGAGGTCATGAAGGACCGGTGCAAATCCAAATTCCAGGCCGACCACAATGGAGGGTAGGCCCGCTACAGAACCCACTTATAGTCCACTGGAAAAGTTCCTTGGTTGGAGGAAGTGTTGACGTTGAGGAGCCAATGCAAAGGCAATGAGTTTATATTTTCAATGCAGTTGGGTAATTGTGTCGTCGTCGACCTTCTCAATCAGTTCCCAAGTCGGCGTCAAACTCTGTTGAGATGAATGTGATGCCTTGTTGCCGAGCCGTGCAGAACATCATCGTCGGGCCACACCTGCTGTGGAGCCGCTGCCATCAAACAGCCTCTGCGTCTGCATGGAAGGGGCGATGCGTCTGTTCCGACCAGTGCAGTGGTGATGCTGCATCAGTTTCTATCAGATAGCAGCTACAAAACCCACTTCTGAGGCCCAGGACTGGAGAGGGCACCTCATGCAAGGGTAAGACTCACAGAAGAGAGTCCAGCAACACCAGGAGAGTTGCAAGCAGTTTTTGATGTCCCTGAGAATGCAGAAAAACAGGGAGCATGTCAGCAAGCTCTTGGAGTCACTCTGAGTTCAAGTGCAATGGGTCCAGTCCTTTTCCTCAGTACGGCAGAGATCAGCAGGCAGCAGGGCAGCTCAGCAAAGCAGAGAAACAGTTTCTCAGAACAGTCAGTCCCGGCAGATTGGTAATTCTTACAGCAAAGTAGTCTTTACTCCATCAGAATTCTTCCCAAGTCCAGTCATGTAGTGATTTGGTAAGAGCCCCAGTTTTTGCACCCAAATGTGCCTTTGAAGTGGGGGCCTTCAAAGAAGGGTTTTTGAAGTGCACAGATATACTTTTCCTTTTAGCCCTGGTTCGAGACAACCAGTAGGGTTTAAACAGCCCGTTGTGTGAGGATAGGCACTTCCCTATTCAAGTGAGCCAGCTCCCCTCCACCCTTCCCGCCCAGGAAGGTCCATCAGAATGCCGATGAATGCAAATGAGTACTCAGATACACCTCACTTTCCTGAGTTTGCGCCTGTCTAAAGGGAATGCACAAAGTGTAGCTGTCACCTACCCTAGACGTGTATTGAAGGATGAGTGCAAGGCACACAGAGCAGTAAGAGCAGAGAGATGCCTCTTTCTAAAATGTGGCATTTCTGAAATACTACTGTTAAATCCGACTTTACCATTAAAGAGGATTCATCATTACCATTCCAATGACATGAAACATAATGTAGCTACTCCTTTCTGCTCAGAAATTACATCTTAAAAGTATATTGAGGTATTCTCAATGCTGGCCTATGAGAGGAGTATGCCTCACAGTAGTGATAAACACATTTGGAAGTTTTTCGTTACTAGGACATGTAAAACTTAAAAGTTAATGCCCTGTCTTTTACTTACATAACACCCTGCCCTATGGGCTACCTAGGGCCTACCTTAGTGGTGGCTTATATCTAATAAAATAGGAGTTTAAGGCCTGCCAAGGGGGTTTAAATGTCAAGAAACATGGCAGTGTAACACTGCATTCAGGCTGCAATGGCAGGCCTGGGACATGTTTTAAAGTGTTAATCAAGTTGGTGGCACAAGCTGTGGTGCAGGCCAAGTAGCATTTAATTTACAGGCCCTGGGCACATGTAGTGCACTATACTAGGGATGTATAAGTGAATTAAACATGCCAATTGGGCGTATACTAATCAAACCATGGTTTAGGGAGAGAGCACACACACTTTACCACTGGTTAGCAGTGGTAAAGTGCACAGAGTCCTAAGGCCAGGAAAACAAATTCAGCAAAATTAGAGGCAAGCAGGTAAAAGAGTTGGTGATGACCTTGCATATAGGGCCATTTCCAACATGACCTCTCTAAAGGCTACGGCCAGGGGAGTCTAATCAATACTTTGATGGACTTCCCTACGTAGGTGACAGAACATGGACAATGGACCTCTTCTACAGGGGCACTTGTCAGTTCTACATCTCTTAGCTCCGTTGGATCCCTCTGTCTATGTTTTCCTGAGTCAATGGACTGACCTCAGGAGAACCCTTCTCCTTACCCAAGGACTTCATCTGTACAGCACATAACCTTAATTTGCCATAGATGCATCCCAGTAGGCAGACAGTGCCACCATGGCCAACTAAGTGTTGTTGCCCATTCCACCCCTTGGACCAAACATCTGTCCCCAACCCAAGGAAAACTCTGTCCATAGGAACAGCAACCACAAGAGGCCATTGACAGCTGTCAGTGTGAAATGCCAGGCTCCAGGTTTCTTGCACCCTTTCTGCCTTCTACCTCCAGCCCAGGGGTGATATCCTGAAACTAGTCGTTCAACCTAGGGTCTGTACCCTTAGGCTGAACATATGCCTGGTAAGTCGGGACTTCCAGGGGGTACCCCCCACCACCCTCAAGGGTGTCACACTATGTCTGCATCATGGAAGAGTCTGTGACAGTGCATGGACCCCACGGGTCAGAAGTGGCCTCACCGGGGTGGTGCTCTCTTCTCAGAGCTGGCAACCCCTGACCCACTGGTCCTCCCACTGTGGACTGTTTCCATCTTCTACCTCTCTAGCTGGGCCGCTGTATCCTCCGCTGTGGAGCGGTATCCCATAGAAAATAGAACTGGTAAGGCTCCTGTGGCGGACGCACCATCGAGCTCCTCTGACACTGTGGAGCTCGCATCAGTGGATAATCTCTTGGTACAGACCAGAACCCCCTGCTTACGCCCCTCTGAGAACAACCCAAGCTCTGGGTCTGGAAATAGGGCAGCCATGGGCCTCTGCCCATCCCAACCTTCCCTCATACGCTTAGAAGGGGCATCAGACCCCTTTCCCCCTCACAACACTGGGACCTGTCTGGGTCACTGCATACCTCCCTCTTACTTTGTTGAGGGGAGCCTGAGCCACACTGCTTACGGGCACTCCCCAATGTCTTCCCAGACACTCTGGTACTCACACAGAGGTCTGCCTCCTTTGCAAATTCTCTAGGGGTCAGTGAACTTGCAATCAACCAGGTGTTGGCGTAGCTCTGCAAAAAAGCAGCCCCTCACAGGTGTTTACCTCATTACCCTCACCCAACCATTCCGTGCCTTGCAAATGTAACCCACAAAATCCCCCCAGGACTGGTGGAATACCTCAGCCTGACCCCCTCCTCTAGAGCAAGTAGAGTATTTCTACCCTCACTAGGTATATGTCTCCACATGTCAACTCCCCAATCCTCTTAAAGGATTCTGTGCACCTCTAGAGTGACCTTATATATCTCAAACCACCTTTCTATGTCACCCCCTCCCTAAAGTAAGGCACCAGGTCCATTGGTATGTTGACTGTTTGCTCTCCTTTAGAAACTGGGGTTTCACTGCTATCATTTATGCTGGATTCTGACAGCTACTTGGCCTTCAAGCTTAGCTCCTTGAGACTAAGCTTATGGGCCATTCTCTTCTCCTCTGTGGCCAGTCTCTTTTTTTCCAGTGCTCTCTCAGACTTTCTCTACTCTGCAGCCAGTTGGACGAGCTGCAGCCTCAGGTCCCTCTCAGCCTGTCTGTCCTTCAGCCTCTCAGGAGACAGGGTGAGGGAGGGGACACTGCTTCCTTGTCTTGATCCAGCAGGGGACTCCATCTCTATGGGCTACGCTCTCTCCTCTGGAGCCTTTGCCAAGTCATTTTTCTCCTCCTTCTCATCCTTCTTTGGGCCATCGCCCTCTTGGGCATTGATTCACAGGTCAAGTATAAGCAAGGATCTGCATTTTCCAGGGTTGCGAAGTAGTCCTCCTTCCTTTGGTGCAGCTTACATTCTGTGGACCTCCTCCCAGGCTTTAAGGGCTATCTGATACTCAGACTTTTGGGTATTCTTAGTCCTCGCTCCATGAATAACTTCCTCACCTCAGCCATGCTGTAGCTCTCAATGGCGGCGATATCCAACTCAATCTGTGACAGGCCCCTGGAAGACAAACTGCTCTCTGTCCCATCCTGAGCATCCTCATTCCTGTTCTGGAGACAGGGGGGGTCCTTCCTGCAGGTCAGGGTTCTCCTCCTTTGTTGTTACTTGCAGGCTTTTGACTTCCTCATAAGCTCATGTGGCTATCTGTAGCCCACATGTGGCTATCTGGAAGCTTTCTTGACCACATTCAGCCCCCTCTCCTTGCAGAACTCCTTCAGCTTACTTCTCACATTGTAGTATGTTAGGAAGATGAGATCAAATACAAAACAGCAAAAATCCAATTAGTAGAAGTCAAGATATGATTATTTTAATGAATAAACTGTTAAATAATGTTTAGAAGCAATAAGGACCTATTTGGGACATCTGATCATGCTGGACCATGGCTAAGTCATAGGTTCAGGTGACCACAATAGAGTGTAGGCCAGATTCAGTGACCACTTTGGCCTAATGAAAAAATGTACTTTGATCCTGGTTGCGTCTACATGGAGGAAGATGCAGGGTACAGAATGGAGGTGATGAGCTGGTCCTTTCCGCACAGTGGTGAATATGTGTCTATTTTCCCCATGCAACAGCAGTGATACAGCCAATCCAAACACAATGCCCTGAGGTTGGTCTGTGCTGCAGAGGTGATGTGTTGATGCCAATCCATGCAATGGGGCCTATGTGCTGAGTCCAATTCACACTTGTTGCTTCTGACTGGAGCAGCACTTTATACTCACTTCCAAGGGCCCTGAACTGGATTGGCACCACGTGACAGGGCAAGACTCACAGTTGGCAGAGTCCAAGTGCTGTGGATGATGTGCAGGAAGTCTTTTATGTCCTTGAGACTTCAGAAGAACAGGAGGCAAGCCAGCAAGCTCTTGGAGTCACGCTGGTTCTTGGGTAAAGTGATTTGGGTCCAGTCCTCACCCAGGCAAGGAGGTCAGCAAACAGCAGGCCAGAACAGTAAGTAAGCAGTTCTTCCAATGCAGCAGTCCAGCAAAACAGCAGTCCTTGTAGCAGCACAAAAGTCATTTTTTCCTGGCAGAGTATCAACAGATTCTGAAGTGTACTGAAATGGTGATGTTTGAGGTCAGGTATTCATATTTTGGTGTCCTGGATCTGTGAGGTAGGAGAAACTTCTAGGCAGTGCCTTTATACTGCAGGGAATCCCGTTCTTCCCCTGCCCTACCTCCAAGCTGGATGGAGTGACAATACACAGTTGTTAAACCTATCGTGAGGAGACAGGGCACCGCCTAATCAGGTGCAAGTGGGGCTTTGTTTAGCTCCGCCCCCAACAAGCCAAGTAATGGCCCATCAGGGCCCATCAAGTCACACCTAAACTCCCAATGTGTGTGGCTGTCAAGAAGAAATGCACAAAACGAAGCTGTAACTCCACCACAGACATGTATTAGAGACAGGCTGCAAGCACACAGCTCTAAGAGCACGAGAATGGCAACTTTCTAAAAGTGGCATTTTCAAAATTGTAACAGTAAATCCAACTTTGCCACTAAAGAGGATTTATCATTACAGTTCCATCGGTACTAAACATGACAGATCAACCTCTTTCCAATCAGGAATTGCAGCTTTTTAAACATAATAAGGAATCCCTAATGTTACCCTATGAGAGGGGTAGACCTCACAGTAGTAAAAATCAAATTTAGGAGTTTTTTACTACCAGGACATGTAAAACTTAAAAGTACATGTCCTTCCTTTTAATTAGCACCCTGCCCTATGGGCTACCTAGGACCAACTTTAGGGGTACCATATGTGATAAAAGGGAAGTTTAATGCTTGGTAAGGAGTTTTAATGGCAAGTCGACATGGTAGTGTAACACTGCATGCAGACTGCAATGTCAGGCGTAGGTATGTTTTAAAGTGCTATTTAGGTGGGAGGCACAAGCATTGCTGCTGGCCCACTAGGGACTATTAGGGGGTCATTCTGACCCTGGCTGTAGACTACCGTCAGGGCCAACAACCGCGGATGCACCGCCAACAGGCTGGCGGTGCATCCCAGGGCATTCTGACTGCGGCGGTACAGCCGCGGTCAGAAACGGAAAACCGGCGGTGTCCCGCCGGTTTTCCGCTGCCCTGAGGAATACTCCATGGCGGCGCTGCAGGCAGCGCCGCCATGGGGATTCCGACCCCCTTACCGCCAGCCTGGTTCTGGCGGTTTTGACCGCCAGAACCTGGCTGGCGGTAACGGGTGTCGTGGGGCCCCTGGGGGCCCCTGCAGTGCCCATGCCAATGGCATGGGCACTGCAGGGGCCCCCTAACAGGGCCCCACCGAGATTTTCAGTGTCTGCATAGCAGACACTGAAAATCGCGACGGGTGCAACTACACCCGTCGCACCCTTCCCACTCCGCCGGCTCCATTCGGAGCCGGCATCCTCGTGGGAAGGGGTTTCCCGCAGGGCTGGTGGGCGGCCTTCTGGCGGTCGCCCGCCAGCCCAGCGGGAAACTCAGAATTACCGCGGCGGTCTTCTGACCGCGTATCGATATTCTGCCGGCGGAACTTTGGCGGGCGGCCTCCGCCGCCCGCCAAAGTTAGAATCACCCCCTTAATGTGCAGGCCCTGGGTACATGTAGTGCACTATACTAAGTAAATTAAATATGCCAGTTAGTCATACATAAGTTCAACCATGTTTTCGGAAGAGAGCACAAACACTTTAGCACTGATTAGCAATGGCAAAGTGCACAGAGTCCTAAGACCAACATCACCAAATTCGGCAAAATTGGAGGCCAGCGGGCAAAACATTTGGGGGTGACCCTGTAGAGGGGACCATTTCCACCAATATTAATCTTCCATTTTTTGTACAGTGCATGTGGTAGGGTAGCAATTGTCAAAAGTATACATTTACAAACAATATACAATTGTGTTAAATTATTTGACTGTGTTACATTTCTGTTTCTTTCAAGAGTGTTCTTTTGTTCAGGGTTTTTAATTATTATGAACAGTATAGTTTATGCATACACATTCTTTGAGGTACCACTTTATTAACTGCACTAGCATTATATTGTGATTATCTCATGATATATATATGTATATATATATATATATATATATATATATACAGGGAGTGCAGAATTATTAGGCAAGTTGTATTTTTGAGGATTAATTTTATTATTGAACAACAACCATGTTCTCAATGAACCCAAAAAACTCATTAATATCAAAGCTGAATATTTTTGGAAGTAGTTTTTAGTTTGTTTTTAGTTTTAGCTATGTTAGGGGGATATCTGTGTGTGCAGGTGACTATTACTGTGCATAATTATTAGGCAACTTAACAAAAAAAAATATATACCCATTTCAATTATTTATTATTAGCAGTGAAACCAATATAACATCTCAACATTCACAAATATACATTTCTGACATTCAAAAACAAAACAAAAACAAATCAGTGACCAATATAGCCACCTTTCTTTGCAAGGACACTCAAAAGCCTGCCATCCATGGATTCTGTCAGTGTTTTGATCTGTTCACCATCAACATTGCGTGCAGCAGCAACCACAGCCTCCCAGACACTGTTCAGAGAGGTGTACTGTTTTCCCTCCTTGTAAATCTCACATTTGATGATGGACCACAGGTTCTCAATGGGGTTCAGATCAGGTGAACAAGGAGGCCATGTCATTAGATTTCCTTCTTTTATACCCTTTCTTGCCAGCCACGCTGTGGAGTACTTGGACGCGTGTGATGGAGCATTGTCCTGCATGAAAATCATGTTTTTCTTGAAGGATGCAGACTTCTTCCTGTACCACTGCTTGAAGAAGGTGTCTTCCAGGAACTGGCAGTAGGACTGGGAGTTGAGCTTGACTCCATCCTCAACCCGAAAAGGCCCCACAAGCTCATCTTTGATGATACCAGCCCAAACCAGTACTCCACCTCCACCTTGCTGGCGTCTGAGTCGGACTGGAGCTCTCTGCCCTTTACCAATCCAGCCACGGGCCCATCCATCTGGCCCATCAAGACTCACTCTCATTTCATCAGTCCATAAAACCTTAGAAAAATCAGTCTTGAGATATTTCTTGGCCCAGTCTTGACGTTTCAGCTTGTGTGTCTTGTTCAGTGGTGGTCGTCTTTCAGCCTTTCTTACCTTGGCCATGTCTCTGAGTATTGCACACCTTGTGCTTTTGGGCACTCCAGTGATGTTGCAGCTCTGAAATATGGCCAAACTGGTGGCAAGTGGCATCGTGGCAGCTGCACGCTTGACTTTTCTCAGTTCATGGGCAGTTATTTTGCGCCTTGGTTTTTCCACACGCTTCTTGCGACCCTGTTGACTATTTTGAATGAAACGCTTGATTGTTCGATGATCATGCTTCAGAAGCTTTGCAATTTTAAGTGTGCTGCATCCCTCTGCAAGATATCTCACTATTTTTGACTTTTCTGAGCCTGTCAAGTCCTTCTTTTGACCCATTTTGCCAAAGGAAAGGAAGTTGCCTAATAATTATGCACACCTGATATAGGGTGTTGATGTCATTAGACCACACCCCTTCTCATTACAGAGATGCACATCACCTAATATGCTTAATTGGTAGTAGGCTTTCGAGCCTATACAGCTTGGAGTCAGACAACATGCATAAAGAGGATGATGTGGTCAAAATACTCATTTGCCTAATAATTCTGCACTCCCTGCATATACATATCATCATCCTTTATTTCGATTCATTTGAATCATAAATGGTACAGTCACAAAGAGAAATAAGACCATCATAAAAGCTACGATGTGATAACATACATGCTCCCCAATCATCTTTAAACAGATAACATATTCCTTGGCACTTGATGTCACTGTCATTGTCCAAAGGTTCCATGCTACTATTAACACCAATACCAAAGCCATAAAGTTAGAACCTTCATGCAAATCAAAATATATAGAATACATTAAAAACATAAGATAAAACACATAAACTCGATAATTCAGTTTGAGCCAACATTTTTCCTTGACACTTTATATCATTGTCCTGATGTGCCAAATCTCTGTCAAAAACTGCTACGGCACACACAAAAAGTCCATGGGTACTAGTTTTACAAACCCTAAGAGTGGAGTGGTGATCACTAAACACTAATCAAGCGAGCCCTCTGTTTCTTTAGGCAGTACAAAAAAAACATTGCCACTATTATCTTGGGTCGTGCATCTCATGGCGCAAAGATCTGATGATCCATAATTCTGTTTCCATCTAGTGATAAAATCCTGTAAAGTTAAAGAATCAATTCTAAATCTAATATAAAGTGCACGTGCGGAAGGATGTAAATCAATATCAAAATAATGTTCTAATTCATAAAACCATTTAATTGACAAAAAGCTGTTAGTCCAACTACCAGAAGGCACAGATACTAGTTCGTCCATTGGAACACTAGCCCAATATGCATCCTTAAGGTTCTGTAAAGCATTGTTAGGAAGATGTAGGGGGTCTGACCAATAAGGGCGCACTCCTAATTTAAAAAAAAAAAGTTTTTTTACATAGCAACACTACACAATTTCCTTAACACGAGGACCCACCAAAACCATCTAAACCATACCCTTTAAGGTCCTAGTTCTTCTGCAGATCATACCATGATCCAGTACTGCAATGGCTGTACAGTGCAATATCTGCAATAGATGGCAGACTTATATCCAAATCAATAGGGAAAGTTAGTGAGCTATGTTGGATCTTAAATAACATTGTTAAAACGGAATTGTCTTCTTTTTTCACGGCATCCAATTTGCTATGGCCTCACAGCTTGGCACCATACAGATCTGCCCCTCTGGATTGACTTCTATATATCTCTAACGCAGTAGTAATGGGAAATTTGGATGCTCTTCCAGCAAACCTTAAAACTCCCCTTGCCTTTTGTTTTAAAGACATAATGCACCTTAGCACTTAGCCCGGCAATTTTTGTGAATCATCTGGTCAAATTCCCTGATAGTCAAACTCCAGAACTCTTTCAAGAGCCTCACCATCTAAAAATATGGTTTTCTTCACTTTATGCTTGATGTCTCCAACGACCAAGGCCCTTATTATAAACATGGCGGCAATCACCTCCGACCACCGTGGCGACGGTGAACAGAAGACCACCAGTGGCGGAAGACTGGACACAGCCGAATTATGATGCCAAAAAGTCAAACCTCCAAAAATCCTATAACCTCCACCCACTGTCAGGGCCCACAATGGCAGAAAGGCAGTACACCCCACCCCGCCACCGCCATGCACACAAATCCTCCGCCCACCAAATAATGAAGCACAAATCAGCATGGCAGATGCCGAACGACCATTGGCGGTAAGGACCCACTAACATCAAATGCACACAGTGGCAACTTTGAAACCCACACACCTGACACACATCCATAGCACTATAAAACACTCACATACACACCCCACAATCCTTTGTATCGCCAATAGCACAACTGAGATTGACAACACAACACGAATACACTGAACACAACATTACACAAGTCACATGCACAAATACACCACCAAAACACATACAAACCCCAAACATCTTTACAAGCCACACACACAACCACACAACAGCACCCTCACCAATACACCCACAACACACCACCCACAACACACACTATGGTGCCCCCTAAACACTCCTTCTTCACAGATAGGGAGCTAAGGACCATGGTGGACGAAATATTCAGGGTCGAGCCACAGCTATTCGGGGCACAGGTGCAGCAGACACCCGTGACCAGGAAGATGGAGCTATGGCAGATGATTGTCAACAAGGTCAATGCAGTGGGAAGCCATCCACCCACAAGGGATGGCATCTGGAAGAGATATAAAGTCCTGTGTAGGAAGGTTCGGTCAATGGCATCCAGGTACAACATCACCGTAAAAAAGACTGGTGTCGGTTTCCCACCTTCACCCCCTGAATACACTGACTGGGAGGAGAAGGTCCTGGCTATCCTGTACCCGGAGGACCTCACTGGACTCACTGGAGGACTGGACTCAGGTAAATCAACTACAATACCTTAACAGTCACCCCACGTATAATGCATGTATCACCCCTCTCACTCACACCAGGACCCCATCCCCAGCCAGTCCACAACACCCACATGCAACTACCCTACATGCCCACTATCCCACAAACAGACCTCCGTCCTGCCCCCTGTGCACAGTCACCTACCTCTGCATGGATTCCCAGTGGCACTACAGCACCCACAATACACCTCCATGAAATGCAAAGATATGTACACAAAGGGACCTTACATGACACAACAGGGGAATATAAGCACAAAATAGGGCAGAGCAGTGCATCAATTGCCGAAAAAGTACCTGACACCCACATGTCCATTCCCGCCACCCAGACGGAAACGCCAAGGAGTGCCAGCGCCTGCATGAAGACAGAGGCCCCACTCAGGAGAGTGCAGAGGGATGTCTGGAAATTGGGGAATACCCTGGCCCATCACACAGTCCCGGACTGTCACCCTCCAGCAGCCTCACCCAGGATACCGCTGACAGCTCTACCACCCAGCCACCATCATCCGCTCTGGCCAAACAACCCCACGCCAGTGACTCCCGGCCACAGACTGGCGGCCCACATGTACAGAGGCTACAGTCTCCACCCACCAACAGGCAGGATGATGAAGGGCCAAGTGAAAGTGGGACTGCCAAACCTGTGCAGGGGACGCAGGCACAGGGGGCTAGGGCCAGTCGGAGGACATCAGTGGCTCAGGAGGGTGGCCAAAGGATGGATGCAGCAGCCCAGGAGGTGACATCTGAGGTCCTGGGAGCATACCACCATACCCAGGACAGGATGGGCCAGATCCTGGCCACCTTGGAGCAGAATCAGAGGCTACAGATAGCACACCACCAGGAGGCCATGGAGCAATGGAAACAGCTCAGTGTCACCATGGCCACCATTGCAGGGGTGCTGCAGCACCAGTACCACAGCCAGTCCGAGACCTACACCCACCTGCAAGCCCCTACCACTAGCCAGGAGACTGCCCTGCCATCTACATCTGCAGCAGCTACTGGACTGGTGGCACTGCCAGAGGACACCCAGGAAACCAGCACCCCTACCTCTACAACCCAGCTCCAGCCATGCAAACGTGCCCTCAGACCCAGACATGTCACTGAAAGACCAGCTAAGACCCAGCCCACCGCTAGGAAGTGACTGGGACCTGAACTGTCTCCATTGTGTGCCACTGTGCTCCCTTGTTGACTTGCCACTGCCATCACACCATCTATCAATGGCCACATGGAACAAAACCCAGTGCTACCAACAGCTGAGCAAATGTACCTGAGTATGGATATGCACCATGTGCCCCCTCCCTATCACTGTCCCACGAAATATATATATTTTGTCACATATTAAATACACCTATGCTCTCAAACCATATGTCCCTCACCAATATGAGATATCAATTGTGAGTTTGTATGCATTAGCTAGTCAATTTCATAATCATACCTTTTGTGCAGGAGGGAATCCAATGCACTGTAGAGTCTGAAGTATGTCACACTGTACCTAATATTGGGTTACAGGGCACTTCAGTCATCAGTTAACAGTGTCAATGACTATAGGCATCACATTACCAATTACATGAGTCAAACTGAAACTATGCAGTGAAGACATCAGCATCATAGAACAGTACCTTAGAGTCACTGGAAATATAGGCAGATCAGCTGGTTCCTGGAGTTGATATCTTCCCCCTCTTCTTCCTCCCCATCACTCTCATCCCCTCTCTGAGGTTGCTTGGCTGGATGGACAGCACCTTCCTCTTTCAGAAGGGGGATAGCTTTCCTCACAGCCACATTGTGCAGCATACAGCAGGCCACCACTATCTTACACACCTTGTTAGGGACATAGCACAGGGAACCCCCCAGAGAGATTGCAGCAATTAAATCTAGCCTACAGGAGACCCATAGTACGCTCAATCACCCTAGTAGTACGTCCATGGGTCTCATTATATTTCCTCTCTGCATCTGTTCTGGGATTCCTCACAGGTGTCAAGAGCCATTGCAAGTTGGGGTAACCTGCAAAAGTGGGAGAAACAGTACCTTCAGAAACTGACTTTACAAGCACATTGGCTGCCTCTCAGCTATGCAGCTATGTACAGATCTAGGGGGTCATTCTGACCCTGGCGGTAACTACCGCCATGGCGGAGGTCGGCGGTAGAGCGGTCGGCGGGAGAATCCTCCATGGCGGCGGAGCGCGCTCCGCCGCCATGGGGATTATGACACCCCCTACCGCCGTCCGGTTCCTGGCGGGTCTCCCGCCAGGAACAGGATGGCGGTAGGGGGTGCCGCGGGGCCCTTGGGGGCCCCTGCAGTGCCCATGCCAATGGCATGGGCACTGCAGGGGCCCCCGTAAGAGGGCCCCACGAAGAATTTCAGTGTCTGCTTTGCGGACACTGAAATTCGCGACGGGTGCAACTGCACCCATCGCACCTTCCCACTCTGCCGGCTCCATTCTGAGCCGGCGTCCTCGTGGGAAGGGTGTTTCCCGCTGGGCTGGCGGGCGGACTTTCGGCGGTGGCCCGCCAGCCCAGTGGGAAAGCCAGAATGACCGCCGCGGTCTTTTGACCACGGAGCGGTCTTTCGGCGGGAACCGCGTGGCGGGCGGCGACCGCCGTCCGCCGCGGTAAGAATCACCCCCCTAGTGTCATACACACTCACCTATGAGCCATCCTCTGCACCCTTGCAGTTGTTCCCTCAAGTGTGGTACACTGCTGTTTCTCAGGACAAAGGAATCTTGGACTGAACTTGAGAACCTGGCATTGACATGTGAAATATACTGGTCAGCAGTACACACCAATTGCATATTCATGGAGTGATAGTTCTTCCGATTCCTGTACTCCAGTTCCTTCACTCTTTTGGGGTATGAGAGCTATGTGGGTTCCATCAATGGCACCAATCACATGTGGGATGTTAGCAAAGGCATAACATCCAGATTAGATGGCAGGAAGTTCAACCCTTTGAGAAAACTCAACATATGTTTGGAGGTGTTGGACAAATGCATCCAGGAATTTTGACAGGATGAGGCTGAACATAGGCTGTGAGACCCCTGTGCCCATGCCCACTGTCACCTGAAATGAGCCTGTAGCCCCCAAAAAATGGAGTACAGATAGCACTTGCACAGTTGTAGGGATGGCATGCTGATTCCGATTAGCCGGTTTCAGTACAGGATCTATTAATATACAGAGGTCATGGACAGTAGCTCTGTTGACTCTGTAGTTGACAATAATGTGACGTTCCTCCATAGTTTCCAAATCAACCAGAGGTCTGTAAAGAGATAGGGCCCTCCCTCGCCACATGGGTCTGTACCTATGGGGGAGGAACGAACACATATTGAGTGTAAACATACACCTGCGTCACATGATGTCACTGTATCATTGTAAGTGTGACACATAGGTAACACACACAGACGGAAAGTATGAAGTACACCGTCAGGCATATGTGTCCTGTGTTAACTCTGTAATAATGGCATCCCAGTGTGGACACAATTCGAAAGATGGGTGCATGTGAGGATCCTAAACTCATGTCAGCAAGCGACTATGGTCAGAGATTTTGAGGCCCTGGATGAGGCCCCTGGCTAGGCTATGGTGACGTGGTGGTAGCAAAATGGCAGCCTCCTGCCATCCAGGTATGAGGGAGTGGAAGTGACTTCATTCCGCTGGCGTTAGTCGTCATGGCAGAAGGCGGTGTTCACGGCTGTGCACCCGATCATTGGATTACATTGTTTCAAAGTGAGACCTAGGCCAATCATGATCGCCGCCGGCGGTGACGGAGCACACCGCAGCTGTACGTATGCCATTTTGTCGGACCCTTGACACTTGACTCCTGATTCCCGTGCAGCGTAGTACTCCACTGCGTGTGCTGCTGTGTCCTTACTCTGGTGCGGGTCACAGGGGAACAGGCCCTGGCCTTCACCGCAGAGGAGCTGGAGAAGCTGGTGGACGGGATCCTTCCCCTGTATGCCAAGTTGTATGGGCGACCAGAAGAGCAGACGAGTTGGAATCTGTCATCCTTAGATGTGTGTGATTGTGGCGGATGCCTGTATGCATGTAGGTTCGATTTGTGACAGCCCGGCCGTAGACTGTCGGGCATGTGCTGTATGTGAGTTGCTAACATGGCTTTCAACAATGGCCTTTTCATAGGAAACAACATGTCATCTGTATTCGGTGCACACATACTGATGTCTGTTTCTTTGCTCTGTGTGTCCCATGCAGGTCAGTGCCCATCAAAAGAAAGGCCTGTGGCAAGCCATCTAATGCAAAAAGAACAAGTGATGGACGGAATGCTGAACAATGTCAAACATTCACCCCCAGTACAGAGATCTGTGCCTAAATCCTTTGTTTTTTTGCCACCCATGCCATTCCAGTTTGGACCCAGCCATATGCAAATCAGTCTTGACCCTGTTCCCCATGGGAACAGTCCAGCCTGAACTGCCAAGCCAAGTCCTCTCTGGACTGGAAACAAGGACCCTAGGACCGGTTTCAGGGTTTCACCCTTCATCAGCCAGGCTAGCTTGACTCCAGTGGCATGGGGAGCAAGGGACCTACGTCTGGGCATACCTTCCTGGCCCAGCGCCTCAGGGTCCACACCTCCTTGGCGATTCCAGCCACAGAACCACAACTGTATGCTGATTGCCGAATGCTTCGCTATAGCTGTTTTGCAGACTTCAGGCCTTTGCTCAGGTATGGGGGATGATGTCTTCCCAGGGGAACCTGAAGGGCAGAATTAGAGCTTAACATGTTGTGCTCTATCATAGCTTATATAGGAATTAGTCTGTTGACTCTAGTGACAATATTGTAGCATTATTTGTATGTTTTATTCTCCTTGTCACAATCTTAATCTTGTCATGCTGTATCATCCTGGTTATTGCAGTCCACGCTTTGCAATCTAAGATGCAGTAGCTTTATTAAAGCATTATTGAAAAATATACTGCCTCTGTCATTGTGTATGTGAGACTAATGTAACTGAGAGAAACGGATAACTCCTGAGTGGCCACAGCTTCCCGGAGAAAACAGTTATGTCATGCACTCGGCTGCCGAATCATCCCTGCCCTGGGGTAGAGATGAGGCACTGCTAGTTAGCTGGAGTAAAACCCAGATTGGAGCGACAGGTGTCACCTGTAGTGGGTCAGACTCAGTCTCCCACACTGCAGGTGATTCTGCCACTCAAAATCCAGTAGTCTCATTAGAATAATGAGAGCCTACGTGACATGGCGCTGCCAATGTTTGGTCAGGCTCTAATTTTCTGGTCCTCCTGAGTATCTCTGTCTCACTATACAGAACATCACCTCAGTAGTATATACGGAGACGTCCGTGGTATTGAGTATTTCCTCCTTGGCTAAGTAGGACATCCTATCTGATGCTGGAGGTGGTTCAAGCTTGAACTCTAAAAGGAAAATCCCTATTTGGCGTGCCTTCTCTGAACAAATTTACCATCTATCATGGCGAATCTGCAACAGATAGTAATTGCAGTCAATATAAGACAACCCCTGACTGCACATTTATTAGCAAATGGCCTAACGGCCCAGAGGGATCCAGTCACATTTGTGGTGGACATCCATGCAGCTTATAGAACAAAACTTTTCTATCCTTGGGTCACATTTCCAGAATTTGATGGGAACACAAACACATGTCATCACTGTACACTTGCAAACGTACCTGGACAATACAGGGCATATGCATACTTAGAAATACCTCTATCTTATCAAGAATATAATAATTGGCTTGTGTGTGCTACCCCACACGATCTTACCAGTTAGGATAGGTCCTCTAAGTAATGATGGTCCTACCTGGCCTTTATTGGCCACTTATACACCTCACCCTGCAGTAGCAAATTTAGCAGTAGCTGAGGTTCGTCGCTTACATACTGAACTGACAGCGATATACAGACGATTAGTACAGTTTGTAATGCAAACATTAAATACAAACTCAGCACGTGCTGCTCCAGCTCAACCACATGTAGTGACGCCAGGTATTAACCATGCGACTGTACATTCAATTATGGGTAAAGTACCCGGCAAATGAGAGATAACTCCATTTTGGTTAGCTCAAAAAATAAATGCACTGGAAGCGGTATTTCCCCATACGGGACCTCAGGATAAACATAGAATTCTAACGATGTGCTTGCCATTTGGGATGGTCCCCACAGTAGATAACTGTAATACATGGGGCACGGTATTTGCTGCGCTCTGTACTACCGCACACGGTACACCGACACTTGCCAATTTACCGGAAGTGTTGAAGGAAATTCAAGATGAATAGGCGGCCCTGGACTTGAGGATGCAATTAATAGGCAATTTTGACACAGTATCCTCAATTATTTTAAGTAATCTTAAAGAGAAAGCAGTCACACTAGCAGTGCGCATGCAGCTCTGTGATGTTCCTCACGTGGATCAGGAACGTGAGCTGCCAAAGATTATAGCAGAGACATATTTTAGCATTGGTCGAGATATGCTAGGGGCCAGACCAACTAAACCACAATTTGAGGGCAAATCTTAGAAAGATTTTTCCAAGCAAGCTCGTGAGGGCAACAAGCAATGCTGGGATAAAAAACAACAAACTTCTAAGAAAGAAAGGGGAGAATCTCCGCGTAGGGAGACCCCACACAATAGATATCATCTCCGAACTAGAATAAATATAAAAACGCCTTATAGATATCAATATACTGTCACACACTAATCTCGTTTCTTTCAGGACTCATCGGAAAAATTTAGGTACTGTGTGTAGGTGTGTGACCTGGATGGGAGTGTTTGTGAGCCAGAGATGTACATATATACAGGTTTTGACAAAGTTCTCCCATGTTTTGTTTCTCCACCCCTATTGTAAAGAAATGGCTCCCTGTTGCAGTTACCCCCACTTTTTGCCTGATACTGATGCTGACTTGACTGAGAAGTGTGCTGGGACCCTGCTAACCAGGCCCCAGCACCAGTGTTCTTTCACCTAAAATGTACCATTGTCTCCACAATTGGCACAACCCTGGCACCCATGAAAGTCCCTTGTAACTGGTACCCCTGGTACCAAGGGCCCTGATGCCAGGGAAGGTCTCTAAGGGCTGCAGCATGACTTATGGCACCCTAGGCACCCCTCACTCAGCACAGACAAACTGCTTTCCAGCTTGTGTGTGCTGGTGGGGAGAAAATGACTAAGTCGACATGGCACTCCCCTCAGGGTGCCATGCCAACCTCACACTGCCTGTGGCATAGGTAAGTCACCCCTCTAGCAGGCCTTACAACCCTAAGGCAGGGTGCACTATACCACAGGTGAGGGCATATGTGCATAAGCACTATGCCCCTACAGTGTCTAAGCAAAACCTTAGACATTGTAAGTGCAGGGTAGCCATAAGAGTATATGGTCTGGGAGTCTGTCAAAAACGAACTCCACAGCTCCATAATGGCTACACTGAATACTGGGAAGTTTAGTATCAAACTTCTCAGAATAATAAACCCACACTGATGCCAGTGTTGGATTTATTAAAAAAAATGCACACAGAGGGCATCTTAGAGATGCCCCCTGTATTTTACCCAATTGTTCAGTGCAGGACTGACTGGCCTCTGCCAGCCTGCTGCTGAGAGACGAGTTCTGACCCCATGCAGTGAGAGCCTTTGTGCTCTCTGAGGACAGAAACAAAGCCTGCTCTGGGTGGAGGTGCTTCACACCTCCCCCCTGCAGGAACTGTAACACCTAGCAGTGAGCTTCAAAGGCTCAAGCTTCGTGTTACAATGCCCCAGGGCACTCCAGCTAGTGGAGATGCCCGCCCCCTGGACCCAGCCCCCACTTTTGGCGTCAAGTCCAGGAGAGATAATGAGAAAAACAAGGAGGAGTCACTGGCCAGTCAGGACAGCCCAGAAGGTGTCCTGAGCTGAGGTGACTCTGACTTTTAGAAATCCTCCATCTTGTAGAAGGAGGATTCCCCCAATAGGATTAGGGATGTGCCCCCCTCTCCTTGGGAGGAGGCACAAAGAGGGTGTACCCACCCTCAGGGCTAGTAGCCATTGGCTACTAACCCCCCAGACCTAAACACGCCCTTAAATTTAGTATTTAAGGGCTCCCCTGAACCTAAGAATTTAGATTCCTGCAACTTACAGAAGAAGAGGACTGCTGAGCTGAAAAACCCTGCAGAGAAGAAGAAGACACCAACTGCTTTGGCCCCAGCCCTACCGGCCTGTCTCCCTCCTTCAGAAGAAACCTGCTCCAGCGAGGCTTTCCCTGGGACCAGCGACCTCTGAATCCTCAGAGGACTGCCCTGCTTCCAAGAGACCAAGAAACTCCCGAGAACAGCGGCTCTATTCAACAAAGACTGTAACTTTGTATCCAGAGGAGCAGATTTAAAGACCCCTGCAATCCCCGCAAGAAGCGTGAGACTTGCAACACTGCACCCGTCGACCCCGACTCGACTGGTGAAGAAACAACACCTCAGGGAGGACCCTCCGGCGACTCCGAGACTGTGAGTAACCAAAGTTGTCCCCCCTGAGCCCCCACAGCGACGCCTGCAGAGGGAAACCCGAGGCTCCCCCTGACCGCGACTGCCTGACTCTGAAATCCCGACGCCTGGAAAAGACCCTGCACCGCAGCACCCAGGACCTAAAGGATCGGAACTCCAGTGCAGGAGTGACCCCCAGGAGGCCCTCTCCCTTGCCCAGGTGGTGGCTACCCCGAGGAGCCCCCCCCTTGCCTGCCTGCACCGCTGAAGAGACCCCTTGGTCTCCCATTGAAAACCATTGGAAACCCGACGCTTGTTTGCACACTGCACCCGGCCGCCCCTGTGCTGCTGAGGGTGTACTTTCTGTGTGGACTTGTGTCCCCCCCGGTGCCCTACAAAACCCCCCTGGTCTGCCCTCCGAAGACGCGGGTACTTACTTGCTGGCAGACTGGAACCGGGGCACCCCCTTCTCCATTGAAGCCTATGTGTTTTGGGCACCACTTTGAACTCTGCACCTGACCGACCCTGAGCTGCTGGTGTGGTAACTTTGGGGTTGCTCTGAACCCCCAATGGTGGGCTACTTTGGACCCCAAACTGAACCCCGTAGGTGGTTTACTTACCTGCAAAAACTAACATTACTTTACCTCCCTCAGGAACTGTTGAAAATTACACTGTGTCCACTTTTGAAATAGCTATATGTGTTTTATGTAAAAAGTATATATGCTATCGTGATTATTCAAAGTTCCTAAAGTACTTACCTGCAATACCTTTCAAATGAGATACTTCATGTAGAATTTGAACCTGTGGTTCTTAAAATAAACTAAGAAAAGCTAAGAAAAGCTATTTTTCTATACAAAAACCTATTTGCCTGGAATTGTCTCTGAGTGTGTGTTCCTTATTTATTGCCTGTGTGTATGTACAACAAATGCTTAACACTACTCCTTTGATAAGCCTACTGCTCGACCACACTACCACAAAATAGAGCATTAGTATTATCTCTTTTTGCCACTATCTTACCTCTAAGGGGAACCCTTGGACTCTGTGCATACTATTCCTTACTGAAATAGTGCATACAGAACCAACTTCCTACACCTGTGCTCTTGTGTCCTTTGTGTACATCAGCATCATCTGGCGAGGGAGCAGTGGCACTGTCAATTGGGGATGCAGCAGCCCACAGTTCCAAGGAGGCAGAGTCAACGGACGCCAAGGGGACCAGTGGGTTGGAGGGCGAGGGGAATACCACAGGGGAGGCAACTACCACTGGAGGTAGTGACTCTGATACCTCCTCCGATGGGAGCTCCCTGGTGGTGGCGGACCCTACTGGGCACACCCATTCTATACCATCTTCCACCACCCCCCATGCCATCACTGCCCTCCCAGTTGCTCCCCACCCAGTTGCCCATGCCCGCTCACCCAGGAGGGTGGGCGTCTCCTTGGCCCCAGGCACCTCATCCCCTGCCTCAATCAGCCCTGCTGCCCTCACGGAGTAGGCTATTGACCTCCTGAGAACCATCTCTGTAGGGCACACAACCATCGTGAAGGCCATCCAGGGGCTAGCATCCTAGATGCAGCAATGCAATGCATACCTGGAAGGCATTCACAGTGCCATGTCTGGCCTATAGAGATCTTTTCAGGCTCTGGCCTCCTCATTGATGGCAGCCAGTGTCCCTGGTCTTTCTGTCCCCCCTCCAACCACCTCTGCCCCTTGCAGCACCCCACTCCCTTCATCCATCACAAGCACACGTACAGACAGCCATGCACACACGTCAACACACAAGAAGCACATGGACAAACACAAGCACCACACTTTCCACCCCAGGCAGGCACATACCCAACACACCAAAGCACACACAACAACATCCACTTCCCCCAGTGTGTCATCCTCCCCCGCCACCCTGTCTATCACCTCACCATGCACACCCACATGCACTGCACCCTCAGTCACTGCTGTTGCCCCCATTCATGCTGTCATCACAACATCTGACATCCAGACATGCACCCCAGACACCACACCTGCACCCACCACAACTACATTGACAAACACTTGCAGCACACTCACCAGACCTGCAGACAGCCAGACAACATCCATGTACACTGGCAGCCTGTCTTGTCCCACTGTGTCCACCCCCTCCCAAAACACTCAAACATTTGCAGACATCCACACCACAACAACCACCACACATCAGCATACTCTACAGGCACCTGCATACATGTCCAGCACATCTACACCTGGTACAAGCACTCCGTCAACCTACACTCCCAGACCTGGGTCCAAATCCCCTCCAACTACCCCTAAGAAGCTTTTCCTCTCCTGTATTGACCTGTTCAAACCTACTGGCCCACCCCATCTCATCCCTAAACGTTCCCATCTCCTTGCCCAGTCCACTCCCTCAACATTCAAGACTGCCTCGGTCTGCCCTTCCCATTCCCGTGCCCCTTCTCCAGGAAGGAAGAAGCCCCATGTTGGCCCAGGTCCCTCTGCCACCCCCCGGCTCAAGCCCACTCCTCCTCCTTCCAAGGGCAAGCCCAAACCCCCTCCACCTCCCAAACCTAACCCCAAGCCTGCCCTTCCAGATGTAAGTCCCCAACCCCCAACCCCCTGCCCCTGTTCCCTGAGGTGCCTGGCTGCCCCACTGATGCCCCTCTCCAGTGGAGTACCCTTTGCATATGTAGGAGTCAAGTTCGGACTATTTTGGCCCTTGAGGGTATTTACATTGCACTGGCCAATGGCCTTATTTGGATAGTACATTTTTTCAGGTTAATGAATGTGAGTGCCCAGTATTGCTGTTGGCACAATATAATGACGTTGTTCAGTGTTTCACTGTGGAAATGTGATGGGCACATGTGTGTACTTTGGTGCAGGTCTTTGTTGCCTCGTGTCTGGTAAGTACATCCTGGTATGGTATGTATGGCTTGGGATGGTGGGAGGGGTTGGGAGTGTGTTGCGGTGTGTGTGGAGTGGGTGTGTAACTGTGTCCTTTCTTCCCATGTGTACCACGTTGTGGTACTTACCATTGTCGTCTTCGTCAGCGGTCACGGTCCTGGAGGTATATGGCAAGGAGCAGCATTATTTCCAACTCTCTTTCCATGTCTGCATCGGCGTGTTGTGTCTGCCTCCGGTGAGTGTTTCCTTTTATATTGTTTGTTTCTGCCACGCTTTGCCTGGCAGTGGCTCCCACCCCAAAACTGATGCTGATGGCGGTCTCGTGTTTCATTATTTGGTGGGCGGGTAGGACCTTTCTGCCAGCCTGTGGGTGGCCTCCTACATCCTCGTCGGGACTGCAAAGACGGCAGTGTGTTGATGGACCCCTACTTGTTTCTCATGGGCTTCATTATTTGGCATTCCGGACCACCAGCATTTTGGCAGTAGTTACTGCCACTAACCGCGGGGTGGTGTCTACCACCATGTTCACAGTGACCACCCAAGTATTTAGTTTCAGTACTTTTTATTTGTCAACCGTGGTCTCTACAGAACCAGAACAAAATCCTCCAGGGGCTTAGACAGGCCACACGCTGTTTGTGATAATAATAAGGTTTTAGGAGCAAATATTAAACAAGGAGTCTTGGACCCTCCTATTTCATAGTCATACAAGTAAGGAATACAGGCATTGATGTATAAAAGGAAAAGTGTGGGAGCCAACACACATCCTTGCCTGACTTTCCGGAGAGGTATCTCATCTGATAATTCCCCATCCATGCCCCATCTTATTCTGACAAAGTTCCCAGAATGCAATTCCTGGATCAGTCCTAACAAAGCTCTAGAAACACCAATACTAGAAAGAGTATCCGTCAAGTCAAAGGCGGGCTTGAGATCTACAAAAGCTAGAAACAATCTCCTGGCATCCAGGTCGACCTATTTCCACTCTATCGTAAGGAACCAGAAAATCTGGTCCACTGTGCTTATCTTTTGTCTAAAACCTGCTTGTAGGTGGCTTAGAGCATCCCTTTCAATAATGCAGTCCCAAAGTCTGCCCAATATTTGGTAAGAAAATATTTTCTGTAGATTATCTATCAGACTAATGGGTCTGTAATTACCCCAGACTGACTTGTCTCCCTTTTTGTGAATGGGCACTATAATAGCACCTTCCAGGAATGGGAAGATAACTTCCTGCCAAACCGACATTTGACACATGGTTTATATAAGGGCCCCATAACTTCAGATCAGATCTAAACAAACAAATCCTATCTAACCCAGGTGCTTTGCCTGGTTTCTAAGCCTTAATGTCTGCCTCAGTTTCACTTAAAGTGAGGGGGATGATCGATCCAGCCATATCCCCATTATCACAAGACCCATTTAAGATATCAAACCTATTGAGCTGAAGAACTACAGACCCAGCTCTCTGTCCCTTTTCCCAGCCAAGGTAATGGAGAAGGCCGTCAACCAGCAACTCACTGAATTCCTTGAGACACACCGTATCCTAGAACCATCCCAATCCACATTCAGAAGCAACCATAGCACTGAAACCATACTCTTAACAGCCACCGACAACAAATGCATTATACTGGACCATAGAGGCATGGTCGCACTCATTCTCCTCGACCTCTCCGCTGCATTTGACATTATCTCCCACTCAACCCTCTGTGACAGACTACACAATGCTGGCATCTGAGATAAAGCTCTGGATTGGATCAGGTCCTTCCTCACCAGAAGTGTCAGACTACTGCTGTTCACGTCAGAACCCGAGGATCTTCACTCAGCCCGACGTTTTTCAACATCTACATGGCCTCGCTTGCCAAGATCATCAGATAACTTGGGCTAAACATAGATTCCTACGCTGACAAAATCCAACTGATCCTCTCTTTGTCCGAGGACTCTGCTAAGGTCAAGAGAAATTTCCACAACAGGATGTGAGCAGTCACCGTCTGGTTGGAGGCCCGTTGCCTCCAACTCAACTCAGGCAAGACAGAGATCCTTGTAATCGGCTCCTCCCCTTTGCCTGGACCAATTCCTGTGTCCCATTGCTCTGGGAAATGCCCCCACTCCAACAGACCATGCATGAAACCTGGGCATCATCCTGGACTCCTCTCTATCCATGACCCGACAAGTCAACGCAGTCTCTTCGTCATGCTTTCACACCCTCCGACTCCTGCGGAAGATTTTCAAGTGGATTCCCTCGGACAGGAGGAAGACGGTCACGTACGCACTCTTCACTTGCAAACTGGATTACGGCAACATACTTTATGCCTGCATCACCAAGAAACTTCAATCAAGATTACAAAGACTCCAGAATGCAGAAACCAGACTCATCCTAGACATCCCCCGACACAGCTGCATCTCCTCCTACCTCAGAGACTTACACAGGCTCCCCGTCAACAAGCGCATCACATACAAACTCCTGATCCACACCTACAAGGCACTGCACAACATAGGACTGGCATACCTCATCCTCTGCCTCACCTTCTACGTACCCAACAGACATCTCCGTTCCTCCCAGCTCACCCTTGCAGCCTTTCCCAAGATCCAGAAAAGCACAGCAAGATGAGAACCCTTCTCCTACCTAGCAGCCCGGTCATGGAACATGCTACCTCTCAAGCTCAGGCATACCACATCACTGAAGCAGTTCAGGAAGGACCTCAAGACCTGGTTCTTCAACTGAGCAGCACGTCCACAAATGGTGCCTTGAGACCCTGTGGGTGATTAGCCGCACTCTACAAAATGATGATTGATTGATTAATATTGATGGAACAGGCTCTTGTTGCGGCAAGATGAAGGGTCCAATTTTTACCGGAGATGTGACAATCAGGTTTGGAGTTGTCATTTCGGCCATTTTGAGAGACGAGGGACCAAAAGCGTTTGGCGGTGTTTTATTTTGTAGCTACTAATAATTCATTCCATGTGTCCTCTTTCCACTGTGCCTTGCTAATTTTAATGGCATTTGCATGGGCACGCCTAGTCAAGGCTATCGTAGGTCTATCCTTTGGTCTTATCGCTTCCAAGAGTCTGATCTTAGGTTTCCTACATCTATTGTCAAACCATTTATTGGCTTCACCTAAGTTCAACTGCTTTCTTCCTTTGTCTTCCCTAACACATGATGGCTTCAGGGAAGAAAACAGCTTATGATGCTTAGCTACAATCTGATCAGGGGCATAATCTTTCTTTAGATGTACATATCCACAGTTGGGTGGAGACCAAGTGGTGTGTCTTTGCTACTTAAGCACCTGAACTCCTAAAACTATCTCATTTTATGGTACACTGGTTGTTCAACATGACTACCGAGAACATGGCCTCTTGCTTATATAAATTTCTCCCCTGACTGGAGGACATCCTATCCCAGATTACTAGTTTACCATAGTGGGAAGATGATCACTATTTTATTGGTTGCTCACCCAAAGATCAGTGATCTCATGCCATGTCTTCGGATCTATAAGAACATAGTCAATAAAGCTACTGTAGCTTCCCCGAGGAAAGATTGGTTTAATATACATCTATATATATATATATATATATATATATATATACACAAACACACTAAAAAAAACAAAGGTTACAGGGACGTTTTAGTTAGGCCCACATTTTAAACATACAAAACCATAGAAATTCACCAGTTATAGTTAGAGTTACCTCCAGAAGCTATAAGTCGTGCCTTAAGGTAATTATAACTGGCGCCCTCGCATGCACAGTTTTTTCATCAAAAAAATTACTGCAAATATTATATTGATATTATCAAAGATGTCATGAGTGCCGTAATTTGTGCGGTACTTAGCAGTGCATTGGGAGGGCACAAGTTATAGTTACCTTAGGGCATGAGTTACAGTTACTTGAGGTAACTCTAACACTAACTGGTAAATTTCTATGGATTCACATGTTAGAAATGTCAGCCTAACTATAATGTTCCCTAGTTAGCCCCAGGGCCCCCCCTTCAGCAAAAGAACCCCACAGAGGTAGTGGGCCTTGGGGCTAAGGGGGGTCCGAAATGGACCCCCTTTCCATTTTTTTCAGTTTGCCCCCGGGAGGTTGTGGTCCCTGGGGTGTGGGGGGATGGGTTGCCCCTCGCATTAAGGTATATCATCACCCAGGAGAGGTGGCAGTCCTCAGGGCAGTGGGAGAGGCCGACGGCCTCCCCCACTTAATTTAAATATAGTCCCGAGGAGGTGGTGGTCCCCAGGGCTGCGGGAGGTGCAATAAACAGATTAGCAGGATTGCAATAACCCAGAGGACACCCCAGTCTTAGATTTTCAGGAGAAAATATAAGAGTTGTTAGAAATGGGGTCTTTGGTTGGCAGTCAGGTTACCCCCTGTCCAAGCAAGGACCCTCACTCTAGTCAGGGTAAGTCACACACAATCCAAATTATACTGTGCCCACCCTCGGGTAGCTAGGCACTGAGCAGTGAGGCTTAACTTAGAAGGCAATGTGTAAAGTATTTGTTTAATAAATCATACAATAATACCATATAGCACCACAAAAATACACCAAATAGTGTTTAGAAAAATATATTATATTTACCTGTATAAATGCAGGTCAAAACGATCAAAGATGCAATAAGTAAATGTAGAGATATCACTGAAAAGTGATATAAAGTGGCTTAAGTTTTTTAAAAGCAAACAAAGGCCCTCATTACAACCTTGGCTGGCGGCAACGGCCGCCCGCCAAGGTTGAACCGCCAGGAGGCCGCCAATGCGGCAGCACTCCTGCGGGGTCTATTATGAGATCCCTGCTGGGCCGGCAGGTTTCCGCCCGACGGCCCAGTGGGGATCTCGGCCGTAACATGGGAGCTGGCTCCAATTGGAGCCGGCGGTGTTGCGGCTGTGCTACGGGTGCAGTTGCACCTGCCGCGCTTTTCACTGTCTGCAGAGCAGACAGTGAAAAGCTCCATGAGGCCATGGCAGGGGGCCCCTGCACTGCCCATGCCAGTGGCATGGGCAGTGCAGGGGCCCCGCGACTCCCCTTTCTGCCAGCCTTTTCATGGCTGGTGGGAGCGGGACAAGCAGCACTGCCCTGGGGGATTTAAACCGTCAGGACAACAGTGGCAGGAAACCGTCGGCCCCTGGAAGCACTGCCAGCGTGTTGGCGGTGCTGCCTCCAAAAGGGTTGTAATGACCCTCAAAGTCTCTTTCAAGCACAAAGTACCTGGTTCGTGTGAAAAATCTCCGCAAAGAACCACAGAGGAGGAGAAGCGTGGAAATAAAGGGGTGTGCCTTGATTTCTCGGGCTGCACACGGTGATGTGTTGTTTCATTTTCACACAGGGACGGCTGTGCATTGATTTCCAGCACTCGGTCATGGATCCTCTTCGGGTTGCAAGGTTTTTAGACCCCCGGGGACAGTGCTTGGATTTCCTGCGCTGGCAGGACGAAGCCACAGGAGCTGCGTCGATCCGCTGGGTGCTACTTCACATTTTCTCCTGCACGGCAGGCGCTGCATCGATTCCTCTCTGGAAGTCGGGCTGTGTCGTTCCGGGTCGGCTGTGCGTCGAGCTAGTGTGCTGTGCGTTGAATTTCCATTCGCTACATTGGTGGTGCGTCGATCTTCTCATTGCGAAGTTGGGCTGCGTCGTTCTGGTTAGGCGTGCGGTAAAATTTTCACTGCGGTGCAGGCTGTGCGTCGTTCCTGGCAGACTGTGTGTCTAATTTTGCCGCACAAGGTGTCCTTTTTGAAGAGATGAAGGGGGTTATTCCAACTTTGGAGGAGTGTTAATCCGTCCCAAAAGTGACGGTAAAGTGACGGATATACCACCAGACGTATTACGAGTTCCATAGGATATAATGGAGTCGTAATACGGCTGGTGGTAAATCCGTCACTTTTCCGTCACTTTTGGGACGGAATAACACCTCCTCCAAAGTTGGAATAACCCCCGAAGTCTTTTTGGTCCTGAGACTTCAGGGAACTGGAGGCAAGCTCTATCCAAGCCCTTGGAGAGCACTTGTTCACCACAGAGCAAAAATGTGGTCAGAAAAAGAGAAGGAAGAAGGCAAAATATTTGGAGGTGACGCTGCAGAAAGGCCATTTCCAACAGGAGTGATACAAAGATGAGTCAATGAACCATTGCAAAGAAATTAGTAAGTAGATATTTAATGTATAGAGCAGTGAGGAAGGGCTGAAAAGGTGTTTAACCATCTTTAAACAGGTTTTTTTACCAGGTTTATTATAAGAACTCCTTATTATACGTCATGTATCACATTCTATAGACTCTGATATGACTCCCATAAAGGTAAACAAAAACAACATTGGAAAACGAGGACAGGATGGTTAATGCCCTATTGGTTGTGAAAAATATGTGTGAAGAGGGAGTGGTTTCATTGGATGTAAAAAGGCACTCTAGCACAATGAACTCTATGGCCAGTTGATGACTTTGGCCGAAATGCATCGCCATTTTTCTTTACAAGCACCAAGCACTTTGTCAATAAATCAAGAACGTTTCTGGATTCCAGATCTGGTGGTGCCGCTTTATTTCTCTCTTTCTTGTTTGGGACCTACAACAATGTTTGGAAGGGATTGAGGCCCCTGGAGGGAGAAAATATTATATATTTGCCATGCAGTTACTGGAGTGCATTGGCAGAGCACTGGGAGGAGAGCGAGATCGTTAACATTTCGGGATTCCTCGATAAAAGAAAAGTTATGATTCAGCTCTGTTCATTTGAAATAGGACCTTTCATGATTTCTGGGAGTGTGAACAAACGGATACACTGTAATGTCAAATGATTGTAAAAACAACAGGAGATCAAATCGGTAACCGTGAAATGAAGCAACACAGTACTTGAACTGATTCCGACATGAGGCAGTTTGTTCTTAAAAATGTGACAAGTTGAGAATTATAAGAAAAAGAAAAACAAGACGACTCACGGTGAGGAATGTAACAACATATGTAACTGGCTCTGAGTCGACTAAAAAAGTGAAGATATTTTAAAATGGAAAGCCTGTGGAGCAGCAGGAAGGCAAAAGAAATTGCGGCATGGAGTAGATGGGAGATGGAACTGGTTTTGGCATACAAACATTAACAAGCCGTAGGTCAATGCGGTAAGTTAGACAAATTAAAATGAAGAGCACTCATTATTTTTACTAAATTCATAATAAAGAAGGCACTGTGAATGAAGGTAAGAGAAAGTTCGAAAACAATATTTCCCCCAAGTCTTCATGTTTGCAATTTGTTTCTCTGTTGGTTGCTCACCAGAATTGTAAAACAAAGAAACAACGTAACAGTATATCCTGTGTCCCCTACATTTTTGACTTAATGGATCAAGCCTTATGTTTTCAGTGAGCATACTCCGATAAATCACACACAACTGACAAACTAGAAATGGAAAGTTATAAGCAAGAAAAGTTTAATGTGTGCTGTGTGATTACTATATCTGGTTAAATGAAATCATGATATAGTAAATATTAACAAGGAAGGTGTTTGAAGAGTTTTGATTTGTTTTTTTTTAATTTGTCACACAATAACCGCTAATCTTGACATTATGGCTGAGAGAAGCCTAAAACGAGAAGAAATGTGCATAACTCTTTTTGCAGAAAACAACAATACAAATGGATCAGAATGTCTTAATGCCAAGAATTGTAAAGTCTCGTATAACATGTTGATAAAGGAATTGACCAGGAGAAAAGAATGGAAGTCAATAAATGGTGGGAGAACAACCTTAAACAACCTTAAATAATACATAGATTGTGGAGGATTGAGGATATTTGTTTTGCCCACACTTAATGAAATGGATGCCGATCTACTCAAACAGTGGCAGACTGATGCGGTGGAAAGTTCCATGAAATTGATGCAAACACTAATTTTTTCAAGAAGAATGAAATTTGGATCAAACACTACAAAGGGTAAAAGAAATTGAGGATCAACTGGAATCTGGAATTGCATCAGAGGATATAAAAAACATGTTAAGTCAAATAGAAAAACGAGTGGAAAAACATTAAAAAGAGATTCAAGAGAAATAATTGAAGAAATTTAACAGAGACAAGGCAGATTACTCAATGGGGAGGATATACACATTTGCAAGACACTTTGACTCCTTCTATGCAATATAAGGATAAGACAATTGAAAAAGATAAGACAGTGTCAAGTGCTGAAAGCTCAGATTTGATTTCGGGGGATGAGCTCCCCTCAACAAAAGGTCTGGCATTGGGTCAGAAGAGAAGCACCTCTGCAATATGGACATGAGACAGAGGGGAAGAAGCACACAACAATGAGCACAAGAGCACAAGGAGATCAAAGAGGGAAGCAGGAAAAAAGAAAGCAAACATTAAATGTCAGTGAGTTGGAACAGCAAGAGGACCTAGGGCCATATGTACGAGCACATTTTCCCATCGACACATAATGGATAAAACCCCTTGCTACATCTGGCCCCTAGTTATCAATTTGTCCTCAAGATCATTAGAAGACAAACACATTAAATTGTTAAATAAAGGGTTGATCTTTTGCCCCATGGTTGAAATGGACCTTGCCACTGCTATGATTGACTTATACAAATTGTCCAGAAAGTTAAAATTAAAACAGTATGTTGTATCAAAAAATCAACAAAATAAATTAGAATCAAAGAGTAAATCACAAGAGGTGTCCCCTATAAATTTGGGAGAGATGGAACAACGTAGAAGCCTCATGGAATTGGAAAGAGAATCCAAAGAAAACGTTAATGCGTTAAATGAGCAAACATTATCTGATCAAGAACTATGCCACAAAATTGGCATTTTAACAGATTGTGCACTCTTTAGTGGATGCAAACCCAAGCACGATTCTGTTCTCAACTCCCCACGGGCAATAAAATAGAACTGTTTCAAGAAGTGATGTTAGAAGAACTGATGAAAGCTACCCTGGAGACAAACAAATAAAAACAGGCCAACATGATGCAAGAAGATTGGGAAGCACTACAAGACTTGAGAAATGATGACACAATCATTATTAACGCATCAGATAAGTGAGGCAATATTGTGATCATCGATCTTATTGAATACATTAAGGAGGCAATGAGCCAACTTAATTACAAAGCGAGCCACATCAAGCAGAGTAAGAACCCTATGGCTGATGATGTCATGGAATATCATGATAAACTAAAAAAGTTGCAAGATGAAGGTCTCTTAGAAGAAAAGGAAGTGAAGTATTCGAAGATAGATTATCCCACTATTCCAACAATACAGTATATTTCTTGCCAAAAATACATAAGAACAAAACAAATCCACCAAGATGGCCAATTGTAAGCTCTATATGATCCTTAGTAGAAAACACTTCAAGATTTGTTGATATATTTTTGTTCCCCTATGTTCCCAGTCTTCTTTCCTATTTGAGAGACTCTATAGACTTTCTCAATCAGATTAACAACATCCCATGGAAAAAAGAGTGCATCATGGCAACAATTGATGTGGTCTTCCTCTATACCTCCATAAGACATGAAGATGGCCCTGAGGCATGTAAATATTGTTTGAGAGCTAGGTCTATTGGCTTACTGAAGCATACAGAGATGATTTTGGAGATGTTACTATATTGTTTAACTCATAACATCTTTCTCTTTGATGGTCAATATTATTTACAAAAGAGAGGAACAGCGATAGGTACCTCTTTTGCACCAATGTATGCTAATTTAGTAATGGGATGATAGGAAGCAGAAACTATATGGTGTGATAATAATGAAAAAAACTTAGACCATGTGATATTATGGGTCGGTTATATTGATGACCTGCGCCTGATCTGGGAAGGAGAGCAAGAAGCATTAGAGAAATTCATCATTTTGTTTAATGATAACCCATAACAGCTGAAAGTTACATATGAAATTAGTACAAGTATCACCTATCTCGACACAGATGTCTATGTTGAAGACAACATGATATGTACGCAGATTCACAGAAAGTCCACAAGTGTGAACACTTTATTGCATGCTAGTAGTGGTCATCCTCGAGGAGAGTATACCATATGGTGAATTTTTTAGAGTTAGGCACAACTGGTCAGATGAATCTGCCTTTGAAAGACCATTGGAAGACATGTATGTGCGCTTTGCACAAAGAAGATACCTGAATGTTGTTCTGAATGATACAACAATAAGAGCGAAAAAACATAAACGGAATGAACTCCTGATACCAAAGATAAAGAACTTCTCAGTGACGGCTGAGAAGGATGAGAATAGATACGCTATGAGATTTGACATTGCTAGTCTTGAGGTCAAGAAATTGCTGAAAAAGAATTGGAACCTATTACGATTAAATGATACATTGAAAAGGATATTACCAGCTCACCCATGAATTACATATAAAAAACATTTTCCTGAGGGGAACATCAGTCCAAGAGTTACATGGCACCCCAAAAGAGACATATATTGAATTGGTTAGAATAGAAGAAGATTGAATTTTGGAAATGTAGGAAATACAAGGCATGTTCTATTGGAAAAAACACATCTACATTTCTAACCTATAATGGAAAAATGTGTAATTTATGTATGGGAATGTGGATGTGGTAAGAAATATGTGAGAAGTACTGTGAACAAACTAAAACTTTCCATACTCCAAAATCTATGAGCAATTAACAATAAAGATATGATGTACTCCATGGCGAAGCACATTTGGGAGCAACACAATGGAGAACATACAGGAGTACAGTATTATGGAACACAATGCATCAACCCCAATTCCAGAGGTGGAAATCAAGAACAATATCTGCGAAGAACTGAGTCAAGATGGATAATCCTAATGGGACCTGAGAGTACCTGGGGGCTAAATACAGACACTGAATTACATGTTCATCTGTGACATGGGACTAAAAAATGTTGTCTTGTCTCATTAAAAGTAGAAAGTAAATCTTGGTAACAATAAATTTGACAGAAATTTGACAGAAAGAGAAAAGCTGAGATGGGTAGGTACTTTATTAGGGAATTTACTTTTAAAATATGATCTGAAAAAGGATAAGTACTTTGTTAAAAAAAGAGCCACATCAGGGTATTTAAAAGTGGTGTAATCAATAAAATTACAAAATTACAAAATAAAAAACTAGTGAAAATGACAAGATTTTTAGAGTAAGGAACATGCACTTTTATATGGTACTTCACCTAAAAAACTTTCTCAGTCTCCTTAAAAAAATCTAAGGGACTAAATTATTTAGGCCCTCATTATAACATTGGTGATAAATTGCAAATACCGCCGCAGTGACTGCTGCCAACATGCTACCGCGGAGGCGAACATCTGTCCGCCAGATTATGACACATAAACACAAAACCAACAGAAAACAGCCACGGCCACAAATCCGCTAGACCCATTGAACGTGATAAACTGTCTGTACTACCACCCATACCGTTATGTCACCAAAACAACACCCTCTAAATAATGACCCGCAAATCACCACAGCGGACATTCAACAGCAGTTAACCATTGGTGGTGCACACCGCCAAGGAGGATATGGCCACCCAAAAACTGAACAAGACAATTTTGTCCAGAACCAAAATCCCACACCTGACACAAATACACAGACCCCACACACCCACCAACAGCATTATAAAACACACCTCCACATCACCCACAATCCTTTGCAAACACAAGAAGACCGCTACACATGCCAATACCAGAGAGAACTGCACACACATATCACAACTACTCATCCATCCATCATGCACTACACACCCCACCACTTCACACATCACCCTCTGCACATCACACTCCACACAACACCCATGTCCCCACAAAGGCACCTCCAGTTCATTGATGAGGAGTTGCTCGTCATGGTGGAGGAAATAGTCAGGGTAGAGCCACAGCTATTTGGAGCACAGGTACAGCAGATCTCCATTGCCAGGAAGATGGAGCTATGGAGGAGAATCGTGGACATTGTGAACACTGTGGGACAACATCCACGCACATGGAATGACATAAGGAAGAGGTGGAACGACCTACGTAGGAAGGTGCATTCTATTGCAGCAAGGCACCAGCTCACGATCAGGAGGACTGACGATGGATCACCACTTCCTCCCCCATAGCTGACAACATGGGAAGAGCAAGTCTTGGCAATACTGCATCCTGAGGGACTCACTGGAGTAGCATGTGAGTCAACATTTACTATCTATCAACGCCCACATACCTGCATGCCACCATGACCACTCTCCCTGACTCCCATCACCCCACTCCATCCCACACAGTGCACCACCCCAATTACCAAACCTAAATGGCAACCCCTGGATGCCATACCCACTGCATGCACATCCCTTCCAGCTCTACATGCACACCCCCCACCAATGCATGCACAGCATGGAGAACTAAAGATCCCACAGTCCATCACCACACACTACCATAGGTGGGAGGACAACATCTTTGTCACTGGGACAGCTAGGAATGCAGCATATGTCACCGACATGTACCATAGTACATCACTTACATCCCCACAGTTGCCCCAGCCAATGTCAGCAGCGAGGAGGTGCCACAGCTACCCACTCGCCCACCAGAAGATGCCCCCAGTGATGACAGCAACTAAGGAGCTCTGGAGCCGGATGAACTCCCTGGCCCATCAGGGACATCTGGTCAATTGGCTACCCAATCCCACAGCCAGTTCACCACAGAGCCCCCCCTCAGAATCTAACACCACAGCAGCCAGCCAATGCCCCCAGATCTCTGTCCTCAGGATCCATCAATCAGTAGTGTGCCACCTGAACAGGGACCTGAGTCCACACCACACAGGCAAGGCAATGAGGGTCCTTGTGTCAGTGGGAGTGCGCACATCGTTCAGGGGATGCAGTCACAAGGGGCAAGGGAGTCAGAGGACAGCTGTGAGCCAGGGGAGGGCAGGCCCAGGGAACACACTGCCCAGGAGGCACTCACCAGTGTCCTGGGGGCTTATCAACAATCCTAGGACAAGATGGGTCAGGTGATCAACATCATGTAGAAAAACCAGCGCCTGTAGGGGGTACACCACCAGGAGGTAATGCAGACTTTGCAAGACCGAAATGCCAACATGGCCTCCATTGTAGGGATGCTGGGTGACATGGCAAACACCACGTGGGAGAACAGAGCACACCAGCGGGACATTTCTACTAGCCACTCCACCCCGCAGACATCAACATCTGCTGCAGCTACTGGACAGGAGGCCCTGCCACAGGACCCATAGGCCACCAGCACCCCTCCCCTTGCAACCCAGACAGACACCAGAGACAGTTGCCAAGACCACCGTCAGGAAATGAGCCCCTCCAGATTGTCCCCCTTGTGTTCCACTGTGTCATCATGTCTACTTTGAACTGCCATTGCTCCCCTTCCTATGGCCTCTTGGACACTGGACCTGTGCAACAAACAGACTGGCCCACTACACTGGTCTTTTCCAAAACATCACTCTACTCTATTGCACTTTCCATTCTGTTTTTGTTATTCAAAGTAACACCCTTGAACACAACTTGAGTAATAGTGCTTTATCAAAAGGAAATGTACAATGTATTGAACTGTATTGAACTGCATGATCCTGTGCAAATGTCCTGTTATATGTTGATCCATCCCACATATGTATCTCAGCAGTATGTACACATCACAGCATTACACTGTTGTAACCCCACCAACATCTGCAATAAGGGAAGGCATAGGTGACAGTAAGTTGGGATGCAAAGGTAGTGACTGGCATTATGCTACAGCCACACAACACAAAACGTAAATGGATAAATGTATAGTTTAACAGTCTTACCTGAGTGTCATTGGAAGTACTGCTGTGTAATATGTGTCCTGTTGTCCACATCCTCCTCACTGTCCACTGCTGCTACAGGTACATTGTCACCCTCTCCTCCTGCAGATAGGGCACATGGCGTCTGAGGGCCAAATTGTGCAACATGCAGCCCACAACAACAATTTTGCAGACCTTCTCAGGGGAATAGCATAGGAACCTGAACCTGGCCTTCAGGAGACTGAAGGTCCTTTCAACAATTCTCCTGGTATGTCCATGAGCATAATTGTACCTATTCTCAGCTCCTGTTCCTGGATTCCTAACGTGGGACAGGTTTTGGTATCTGGAGCCACCTGGAAGAAGTGAGGAACACACATTAGCCGTGCACAATGGCATGGGGTATAACTCCTGAGGGCATACACTGACATACCTTGGGTGGGGACTCAGGCTCACTTATAAGCCACTCTCTGTGTCTCTGTAGCTGTGCCATCAGCTGTGGGACTGTGCTATTCCTCAGGACAAAGGCATTGTGCACCAACCCAGAATACTTGGCTGTGGCATGGGAGATGTACTGATCAGCAAGGCACACCATCTGGACATTGAGTGAGTGGAAACTGTTCCTATTCCTGTACACCTGTTCATTGGCCCTGGGGGGGACTAAGGCAATATGGTTCCCATCAATGGCCCCAATCACATTTGGATTGTGTCCCATTGCATAGAATTCATCCTTCACAGTGGGCAAATCATCTACCTGGGGGGATGCAATGTAGCTGCACATGTGTTTGAGCAAGGCAGCCAAAACCCTTGCGAGCACAATAGAGAACATTGGCTGTGACATTCCTGCAGCCAAACCCATTGTCACCTGGAAAGAGCCTGTTGCCAGGAAATAGAGCCTGCACAAGAGGGGGTATAACTGTGGTGCAACGGATAGCAGGTAGCAGATCAGGCTCCACTTGTGCACACAGCTCTGTGATTGTGTCCCTGTCCAGACGATAGGTGAGTAAGATGTGTTGGTCCTCCAGTGTAGCCAATTCCACAAGGGGCCGGTACATGGGTGCTTGCCTCCTCCTCCTATTTCTCTGCAGCGGTTGGTACCTAAGTGACCCAAAAGTAAGAAGGGAGTGACAAAAGGAACTATGGACACACCACATCAGTGTACACAGAGCATGTATGTATGTTAGACACTGGAATTGTCTCGGTGTGTACAGTTGACACCAATGACGCACATTTAAATCAATACATGTGTACTAGCATTAGAAAATGGCAACCGCCTGTCCTATATGCAGTAACAGGTGGAAGTGACCTCACTCCTCTAGCGTAAGGCATCATGGCGGAAGGCGGTCTGCACACCCGTGCAATTCCTCAATGGCTAACATGGGCTCTATGGAGTACAGGAACCATCGATGATCAATGCCGGCGGTGATGGTGTCCACCGCCGTGGACGTGATCGCCATTTTCTTTCTACTACTTCAGTTGATTCCTGACTTTCCACAGGACTATGGGGGTCATTCTGACCCTGGCGGTCCATGACCGCAATGGCGGAGGGCGGCGGAAGCACCGCCAACAGGCTGGCGGTGCTTCCTGGGCGATTCTGACCGCAGCAGTAAAGCCGCGGTCAGAAAAGGGGAGCCGGCGGTCTCCCGCCGGTTTCCCGCCGGTTTCCCGCTGGCCCAGGGAATCCGTCATGGCGGTGCTGCTTGCAGCACCGCCATGGGGATTCCGACCGCCTTCCCGCCAGCCTGTTTCTGGCGGCGTCCACCGCCAGAACCAGGATGGCGGGAACGGGTGCCGTGGGGCTCCTGGGGGCCCCTGCACTGCCCATGCCACTGGCATGGGCAGTGCAGGGGCCCCCTAACAGGGCCCCACAAAGATTTTCACTGTCTGCTTTGCACACAGTGAAAATCGCGACGGGTGCCACTGCACCCGTCGCACCCCTGCAACTCCGCCGGCTCCATTCCAAGCCGGCTTCATTGTTGAAGGGGCTTTCCCGCTGGGCCGGCCGGCGGTCTTCTGGCGGTCGCCCGCCGGCCCAGCGGGAAAGCCGGAATGGCCGCCGGGGTCTTTTGACCGCGGAGCGGTCTTCCGGCGGGAACCGCTTGGCGGGCGGCGACCGCCGACCGCCGCGGTCAGAATGACCGCCTATATCTCCACTGCGTGTGCTGCTGTGACCTGTGTCTGGTAACTGACATGGCCTGTTCTACAGGGGAAAGAACCCCAGCCTTCACGTCAGAGGAGTTGGAGAGGCTCGTGGATGGGGTCCTACCCCTGTATGGACAGAGTATGGGCCTCCAGACCAGGTGAGTACATCATTGGTACGTTGCATGCAAGATAGCTGCATGTAGATGTTTGTGTCTGCTGGCAGTGTCATTTGGAAGGTATGGCTGGTGGCAGTGTTAATGCAGAGGTACGGGTCATGTGTGTGCCTGATGAGGGGCAAATGCAGTATGTAGGTTATATGCGTGACAGGCCGGATTGTCTGGTTCATGGTATCCCTCTGCCTGTGTTTCCTCTGCAGGTCAGCCCCCATCAGGAGTTGTGGCGTGCCATCGCCAAGGATGTGTGGACCCTGGGGGTCCATAGCCGGCAGAGCGCCTACTGCAAGAAACGGTGGGAGAACCTGAGACGCTGGTCCCGGAAGACCATGGAGGCCCAGCTGGGGACTGCCTCCCAATGAGGGAGGGGTACCCGTTGGAACCTGACCTCCCTAATGGCCTGCATACTGGTGGTGGCCTACCCAGAGCTGGATGGGTGCTTGAGGGCATCACAGCAGCCACAAGGGGGTGAGTAGAGTGTGTGTGGCAACCTTCATTTGTTGCCTGGCATGAGATTTGGGTGCAGGGTTCTAGTCAGTGGATGCCCCAATATGCCAGTTTAGACATTGCTGCGTTGTCCAGCTTAGGTATTCTGGGTGTAATGCATATTTGTGATAGCTAGGTAGCTGGCTTTCCATGTCAGATAGGGCATAGTTGGTCTCAGTTGGTGTGCGGATGGCAGTGTTTGGCTCTTACATGCTATAGTACCTAGCCAACGGTATGCCAGTGTGGTCCATACTGCCCATTCTTTGTCTCAGTGAGTGATAGTAATGAGTATGCCATCTGTGCTGTTGGTGCTGTGATTGACCCTCTGCTCCCTTTTTCTGCCCCCCCCTTTCTCCTTTTGTCGTCCTGTTCATGGGTGCATTAGCATAATCTGGCGAAGGAGCAGGGGTACCTGCAAGTGAGGGAGCTATAGCCCACAGGACCCAGGATGCAGAGTCCACCGACGATGAGGGGACTAGTGGGATGGGAGTACCACGGGGGCAGGAGCTGATAAAACGTACTCCTATTGCTTCTCTGATGGGAGCTCCCTGGTGGTGGCAGACCCCTCTGGGACCACCCCAGCTACTGGATCTACCCCCACTCCCATACCAGCACCGCCCTCCCAGTAGCCCCCCACCACTATTGAGCTCCTGAGATCCATCTCTGTAGGGCAATCAACCATAGTGAATGCTATCCAGGGGCTGGCATCCTGGATGCTGCAATGCCTTCCTGGAGGGCATTCCGGTGGCTTGGCAGCCCTACAGAGATTGTTTCAGGCTCTGGCCTCCTCTCTGATGGCAGCTAGTGTCCCTGTTTCTTCCGTCCCCCCTCCAGCTACCACTTCCCAGTCCCAGTCTCCTCTCCCCATACCCATCCCAAACACACAATGTGACATGTATGCACTCAAAACAACAGAAAAGACACGGACAGACAAACACAGGCAGCACACTTCAGTCCACAAGCACCCACACAGTCAACACACATATGCACACAAAGCATCATCCACTGCCTTCCCCTCCTCCTCCTCTCTCACAGTCACATCAGCACTCACACCTGCATGCAACATGCTGCCCCTGCACAGTGAAGTCTTGATGTTGTCAGGAATCAAGTTGGACCTTGGACTTTGCCCTATGGACCTGACTTCGAAATGGCCAATGGCCCTGCATGTATATATGCATTTCTGTATTTTTTAGATCTGGGCTCTACATCCTACTGGATTACAGTGGTTGGAACAGAGGTATATGTCCTGGCTTTCTTTGCTTGTGGGTCTTGTTACTGTCGATTTAGTCTGTAGATGGCTCCGGGTGTGTGTGGTGTGTGTGTGTCCCTCTCCTCTCCCTCCCTCCCTTGTGTGCTGTACTGCATGCACCATTGTCGTGTTCGTCGGCGTTGGTGCTCCAGGATGACCATGGCGTGGTACAGCATCAGGAGTACTTCCAGTTCTGGTTTATGGCAGCCGCAGGCTCCTCAGTGTCCCTGGAGATTAGTGTCTTCTTTTCTATGATGTGTTTCTGACAGGCATTTGGTGGCATTGCGTTGATCGCCAATGTCATAATGACTACCTTAATCTTTTTATTTGAAGTCAGTGGGCTTAAACAGCTTGCACATGTTGTGGGTTATTGAAGTGCTATCTTTTATATAATAAATCTTATACAATTTCTTTATATAATAATGCACTTGCACTTTCATGAGGTACTTTACCTTACAAATTCTATAGACAGGAAAAACTACAGTGTGCCTCACCCGACATATAATGTGCTTTAATTGTGGATACCTGTATCTATCTCATCATTTTTCAACAGAAGGATATCCAGAATTTTAACAACTTTTACAGTCTAATTATGGAATGAACAGACTGTTTTTTATGGACCAATTACTAATAATGCATTGATGAAATCAGCGTAAAAGAGATAATCAACAGATTTGGTAGTTTAACCCACAGGGAGCCGCGGGCAAGCTGATCTTGTCCAGGCACAGCTCATCCTGCACCCGGCCCACGGGGGGAGCTTTCCCCCCCTGGGCCCTACACCCACACCCCTCCGTCAGGGATGAAAGGGGAATCACTTCCCGTTTCACCACCAACCCCGCCACCCCCACATTGACGTCTGATGAAGTCAGAGCGTAAATCGCACGCTGACCTCACCAGATGTCCCCTTGGATAGTGCGATCCCGGAAGAAAAATGCTTTTGCATTTCTCTTCCGACCAGGAGGTGGCGCATTAGAGACAAGAAAGGAAAGGAAAGGCCTTTCCTTTCTTATCTCTCGCAGCAGAAATGCCCACTAGTCACTAGGGAATTAATTTTTTTGTCATATTTCAAATAAGGGGAGTGGCCACTTGGGCAAGGGCCGCTCCCCAGGGGGGCAAATTATTTCTAGGCCATTTCTGCCCCCCCCGGCGGCAGAAAACCACTAGACACCAGGGATTTTTCTTTTTTTTTTCATATTTCAAATAAGGGGAGCAGCCCCTTGGGCAAGGGCTGCTCAACAGGGGGCAGAAAACCACTAGACACCAGGATTTGTTTTTTTTTTGCATATCTCAAATAAAGAGAGCGGCCCCTTGAGCAAGGGCCGCTGCCCAGGAGGGCACATTATTTTTAGGCCAAACACCACTAGACACCAGGGCTAATTTTTTATTTTGATATTTTTATGTTTGGGGAGCGACCCCATAGGCAAGGGTCGCTCCCGGGGGGGGCAAATTATTATTAGGCCATTTCTGCTCCTGGGGGGCCGAAACCACTAGACACCAGGGATTATTTATTTTATTCATACTTGTGCATAAGTGGAGCGGCCCCTTGGGCAAGGGGCAGATTGGCCTAACAAAAATAGGCCGATCTGCCCCCAAGGGGGGCAGAAATGGGCTAAATACAATTTGCCCCCCTAGGGGAGCGACCTAAGGGGTCGCTCCCCACACAAAAAAATAAACGAAAAAAAGTTAGCCCTGGTGTCTAGTGGTTTTCTGCACACCCCGGGGGCAGATCGGTCTAATATTATTAGGCCGATCTGCCCCAAAACCACTAGACACCAGGGTTAATTTTTTTTTGTTTATTTTTTATTTATTTTTTATGTTTGGGGAGCGACCCCTTAGGCAAGAGTCGCTCCCGGGGGGACAAATTATTTTAAAAAAATTTCAAATCAGGTCACTCTGCACCCGGGTGGTGCACAAAACCACTAGACACCAGGGAGAACGCTTTTCTGTTTATTTTTATTTTTTTATGTGTGGGGAGCAAATTGTATTTAGCCCATTTCTGCCCCCATTGGGGGCAGATCATCCTATTTTTGTGAGGCCAATCTGCCCCCAAAAGGGGCAGAAACCTCTAGACACCATGGATTGGTGTGTGTGTATGTGTGTGTTTTGTTTGGGGGTCAGCCCCTTGGGCAAGGGTCGCACCCCATGGGGGCACATTACTGTTGGCCATAAGTGCCCCCCTTGAGGGCAGATTGGCCTATTTTTGAAAGGCCTATCTGCCCCCAAGGGGGGCAGAAAGCCCATCAGAGATCAGGGAAGATTTTGTTTTCTAAATAAGAGGATGGGGGTATGGCCATACCTCCACCCCAAATAAATGGGGCCAAAGTTGTTCTGCCCACCAGTGGGCAGATTGGGCAATTATCCCCGATCTACACCCCGGGGGGGCAGAAAGTCTACTAGTTGCCAGGGAAATAAATAAATAAAAGAAAATAGTGGGGTGGTGGCTACCAACCAGTATTGTCCTCGTTATGCCCCCACCCGAACTGAAGGGGCTAACAGTCTTTCAGCTCTCCCCCGCACACTAAAACATGGCAAGCAAGAAGACATTTGATTAATTTTGGTTTTTGTTTTACATTTGGGCCATGAGAGCTTGGTAACTCTCAAAATAGTACCACTTGGAATGGTGAGGGCTGCACTTTATTTTACTTTGGGACGCTGCCATGTAGAAAAATCCACAATACCTAGACACATCTGAAAACTAAACATCAGGTTGATTACAGGGTGGTGTGCTTCACATGCACTCCACATGCATTTCCTTACAAACAATGACCTGCAAACCTGCAACTTTGCTGGAAAGCACACATTTTTCCCACATTTGTGTGATGGAACCTTCAGGAATCCACAAATTTCCTACCACCCAGCAATATCTCATCTATATTCTTCTGTACTTGTCAGCTTAAAGATGTTTTTTTTCACACTGCCCTTTTGGACCCACTTTGGTTCCCCCTCAATTTCGACATGTTTTTGGCTCTTCCCTGTCACAAGCACTTGGCCCACCTACACAAGTGAGGTATAATTTTTACCAGGAGACTCAGAGGAATGTTGGGTGGTAGGAAATTCATCTCGGTGTGGTGATCCCACACAGAAATGTGGGAAAAATGTGATTTTGTAGCAAAATTTGAGGTTTGCTGAGGATTCTGGGTAAGAAAACATTGGGGGATCCACGCAAGTCACACCTCCCTGGACTCCCTCGGGTGTCTAGTTTTCAGAAATGTCTAGGTTTGGTAGGTTTCCCTAGATGGCTACTGAGCCCAGGACCAAAAACGCATTTTTATTGGGAGACTTCGGGGAATGCTGGGTGGAAGGAAATTCGTGGCTCCTCTCAGATTCCAGAACTTTCTGTCACCGAAATGTGAGGAAAAGGTGTTGTTTAGTCAAATTGTGAGGTTTGCAAAGGATTGTGGGAAACAGAACCTGGTGAGAGCCCCACAAGTCACCCCATCTTGAATTCCCCTAGGTCTCTAGCTTTAAAAAAGGCACAGTTTTGGTAGGTTTCCCTAGGTGCCGGCTGAGCTAGAGGCCAAAATCTACGGGTAGGCACTTTGCAAAAAACACCTCTGTTTTCGCTGGAAAAATATGATGTGTCCATGTTGTTTTTTTGATGCATTTCCTGTCGCGGGCACTAGGCCTACCCATACAAGTGAGGTATCATTTTTATCAGGAGTCATGGGGGAATGCTGGGAGGAAGGAAATTTGTGGCTCCTCTCAGATTCGAGAACTTTCTGTCACCTAAATGTGAGGAAAAGGTGTTTTTTAGCCAAATTGTGAGGTTTGCAAAGGATTCTGGGTAACATAACCTGGTGAGAGCCCCACAGATCACCCCATCTTGGATTCCCATACATTTCTAGTTTTCACACTGCATAGGTTTGGTAAGTTTCCCTAAGTGCCGGCTGAGCTAGAGGCCAAAATCCACAGGTAGGCACTTTGCAAAAAACACCCCTGTTTTCTTTGAGAAAATGCGATGTGTCCACTTTGTGTTTTGGTGCATTTCCTGTCGCAGGCACTAGGCCTACCCACACAAAGGAGGTATCATTTTTATCGGGAGACTTGGGGGAATGCTGGGTGGAAGAAAATTTGTGGCTCCTCTCAGATTCCAGAACTTTCTGTTACTGAAATGTGAGGAAAAAGTGTTTTGGAGACAAATCTTGAGGTTTGCAAAGGATTCTGGGTAACAGAACCTGGTGAGAGCCCCATAAGTCACGCCATCTTGGATTGCCCTAGGTCTCTAGTTCTCAAAAATGCACAGGTTTGGTAGGTTTCCTTAGGTGCCAGCTGATATAGAGGCCAAAATCCACAGGTAGGCACTTTTCAAAAAACACCTCTGTTTTCTTTGGGAAAATGTGATGTGTCCACGTTTTGTTTTGGGGCATTTCCTGTTGCAGGCGCTAGTCCTACCCACACAAGTGAGGTACCATTTTTATCGGGAGACTTGGGGGAACATAGAATAGCAAATTAAGTGTTATTGTCCCTTGTCTTTCTCTAAATTTGTTCCTTCCAAATATAAGATAGTGTGTAAAAAAGACATCTATTTGAGAAATGCCCTGTAATTCACATGCTAGTATGGGCAACCCAGAATTCAGAGATGTGCAAATAACCACTGCTACTCAACACCTTATCTTGTGCCCATTTGTGAAATACAAAGGTTTGCTTAATACCTATTTTTCACTCTTTATATTTCAGCAAATGAATTGCTGTACACCCGGTATAGAATGAAAACCCACTGCAAGGTGCAGCTTATTTATTGGCTCTGGGTGCCTAGGGTTCTTGATGAACCTACAAGCACTATATATCCCCACAACCAGAAGAGTCCAGCACACATGACGGTATATTGCTTTAAATAATCTGACATTGCAGGAAAAGTTACAAAGTAAAACGTAGAGGAAAAAAGGCTATTTTTTCACTTCAATTTCAATATCTTTTTATTTCAGTTGTTATTTTCTGTAGAAAACCCTTGTAGGATCTACACAAATTACCCATTGGTAAATTCAGAATTTTGTCCACTTTTCAGAAATGTTTAGGTTTCTTTGATCCAGCATTGGTTTCACACCCATTTCTGTCACTGACTGGAAGGAGGCTGAAAGCACAAAAAATCATACAAATGGGGTATGTCCCAGTACAATGCCAAGATGGTGTTGAAAAATTGGGCTTTCTGATTCAAGTCTGCCTGTTTCTGACACCCGGGATGCTGGTGATTTTAGCACCGCAAATCCTCTGTTGATGCCATTTTCAGGGAAAAAAACACAAGCCGCCTTCTGCAGACCCTTTTTCCCATTTTTTAAAAACAAACATTTTCACTGTATTTTGGCTAATTTCTTGGTCTCCTTCATGGGAACCCACAAAGTCTGGGTACCTCTAGAATCCTTAGGATGTTGGGAAAAAGGACGCTGATTTGGTGTGGGTAGCTTATGTGGAAAAAAAGTTATGAGGGCCTAAGCACGCGCTGCCCCAAAAAGCCCAAAAAAGGCCTGGCACCTGAGGGGGAAAAAGCCTGGCAGCGAAGGGGTTAATCATGCATTTGAACTTCAATCTTTGGATAAGAAACAATATAGAGACAAATGTACTTTACCCCTAATATGCCTCTAATGGAAAGTAAGTAATTAGATAAATAGATTAGTGGGGTTCTAATCACCCAGAGGGCACCCCAGTCTTAGATTTTCCAGAGAAAATATGGCAGTGATAAAAAGATGAGAGAATGAGCAATTACAAAGAAATTATTAAGTGGATACTATATATATATATATGAGGAAGGGGTGAAAAGGTATTTAACCATCTTTAAACAGATACTTTACCAGGTTTATTATAAAAACTCCTTATTATGCTTAATAGATCACTTTCTATAGATTCTGATATGACTCCTGTACAAGTAAACGAAATCAACAATGGAAAACGAGGACAGGATGGTTAATGCCCTATTGGTTCTGCAAAATATGTGTGAAGAGGGAGTGGTTTCTTTGGATGTCAAAAGGGACTCTAGCACAATGAACTCTATGGCCAGTTAAAGGCTTTGGCCAAAACGCGTTGCCATTTTTCTTTACAAGCACTGAGCACTTTGTCAATAAATCAAGAAATCTTTTGGATTCCAGATCTGGTAGTGCTGCTTTATTTCTCTCTTTCTTGTTTGGGACCTACAACAAAGTTTGGAAGGGATAGAGGCCACTGGAGAGAGAAAATACAATATAGCTAAATATATATCAAAACAAAACCCTTTCAGGGTTATAGTGACGCCTAGGTTATGCAAAAAAGAGGAGAAAACTCTGGGTAGTTCCTAATTTGAGGTGGAGCGCAGCTCCTGTAAAGAGCACCCTGCAACACCAGCAACACTAAGTTTGCTCACCTCAAATGTCTGCTTATCTAGCAAAGATTTAAGCATAGGATTAGCACAGTGCTATCCATGCCGAGCAAGATAGGGACAAAGTATTTTGCCACTTGCACAGCAAAATCTTGAAGTATAGGATTGGCACAGTGCCATCCTCGCCGAGCTGTAAAATGACAAAAGCCTTTCACCATGCCAGGCACAGTATTACAGCTTTGGACTGGTAAAGTACCATCCAAGCCACCCTGTAACAAGTAAAAGCAAACTCTGACATGTGTTTCAATGTCATCACATCTCTTCAGATAGGTTTAGCTTTGTCCAGACACAAGGGAGCATGCAGTATAAGTGGAAACAAAAGCCTTTCAGGGTTAGAGTGACGCATACATTATGCAACAAAGAGGAGAGAACCAGTTCCCAAATTTAGGTGGAGAGCAGCTCCAGTAAAGAGCACCCATCAGTTTATGTCCCACATTTAACATACACTGCACCCTGCCCATGGGGCTATCTAGGACCTACCTTAGGGGTGCCTTACGTGTATAAAAAGGGAAGGTTTAAGCCTGGCAAATAGGTACACTTGCCAAGTCAAATTGTCAGGTTAAAACTGGACACACAGACATTACAGGGTCAGGTCTGAGCACAGTTTACAGGGCTACCTATGTGGGTAACGCAACCAGTGCTGCAGGCCCACTAGTAGCATTTGATTTACAGGCCCTGGGGACCTCTGGTGCACTTTACTAGGGACTTACTGGTCAGCAGTGGTAAAGTGCCCAGAGTACAAAAAACAGCAAAACAGAGTCCAGCACAAAGTCAAAACATGGAAAGTAGAGGCAAAAAAGACAGGGGCGACCACCCCAAGGATAGCGGGTCTTACATTAAGAATTAGTGGTTCTATCCTTGTAGCAAACAGTACCTGGAATGGGTCAAAAATAATGACACACAGGGTTTCAGAGGAGGAGATGTGTCAAAAAATAGGGGTTGTGTTGGATTTTGCAGCGTGGCACAGATAATGCATTGTTTCTTTCCATGCTACAAGGGGATGCCTCAATTTACAGGAGCGCAGCTGTGGTTCCAAGGAGATGCACTGAAAAATAGGTGCGTGTCAGATTTTCCAGCGCGGCATAGACGATGCCTCGTTTCTTTCCATTCTGCAAGGGGTGCATCAATTACCAGGGGCGCAGCCTTGGTTCCTCCCTGTGATGCAGGGAGTTTTTGATATCCATGGATGGTGCTTGGAAAATACTTGACATGATAGTAAGAAGGAGCAGCTGATCTGTCGATCTGGTAGGTGATGCTGTGAGTTTTCAGCAGCAAGGCAGGTACTGCATCGATTTCGGCAGGTGTTGCACCGATTTTCTAATGCATGGGGATGCTCCTTTCTTTGATGAAGTCTTTGTGGCCCTGAGATTTCAGAACAGGAGGCAAGCTCAATCCAAGCCCTTGGAGAGCACTTGGGGGGAAGGCAGAGTCCTTCCAGCAGAGTCAGGGGCCAGCAGGCAGTAGGGCAACACATAGGGCAGCAGTCCTTCTCAGCAAAACAGCCCAGATGAGTCCTTTGGGCAGCTAGGCAGTCGCTCTGACAGAGTCCAGCTGTAGATCTAGAAGTGTCTGATTTGGTTGGGTCAGAGATCCAGTATATATGCCCCAAAATGTCTTTTAAGTAGGGGAAATTTCAAAGAGTAGTTTTAAAGTGCAAAGGTTCCCCTTTCAACCCAGCTTGTCTGCCAGGATCCCTGTGAGGGGTTATCAGTCCTTTGTGTGAGAGCAGGTCACTGGCTTTTTAAGTGTAAGAGAGAGGACCTCCACCCTTCCCGCCCAGGGAGACCCATTCAGAACGCAGATGTGACTGAGAGAAGGCCTCAGAGTAGTGGAAACAAATTTAGGAGTTTTCCCCTACCGAGACATGAAAAACATACATGTACATGTCCTGCCTTTTACTTACATAGCATTGAGGCAATCATACTCAACCTCTCCATCTTCATTTTCACTCTCTGGCAGAGGTATGAGGGGAGCAGGATTCAAAGTAGCACATCTTTTAAGAGTGACATTTCCAGTCGCAATTATGATCTGTTTATCCTTCGTCAAGCGGCTGTTCGTAAGGTGCTGAATGTGAGTATGTCAACAATATCGCAAATGAATGTGGCATAAGGACAGTTATGGGGTGTCCCATCACAATACTCTTGCATCATTTTATGCTACAATCCACTGCTGCCTCAGCTTAAAGACATCTGGTCAGTTCTGTGGCCATAGGGTCAAGAGTACCAGAAATTAATGCCACAGGGCGTCTCGCATTTCCATGCATCTGTGCAAGTGCTGAGAGAGAACAGCCCTCCCACAGCCCTCCCTCTCATTGCAGGTTAGTGTAAAAGCATTATTGTAATCAGATATTTTTAGTGCTAGGGCACAACAGAGACTTTCTCTCAGCTCTAGGAAGGCAACCCAACAGTTGTTTTCCCATGATACCTGATCCAACACATCCTTGTGTGCTAGCCAGCCTTGTAAAGGTTTGCCCACTAAGTTAGGTATCCACTGGTAACATTAACCTAGCATTCCCAAAAACATCCTGACTTGTGTGTGAGTGGTTGGCAGATTCATTTTAAGAATCACCGTCATTCTTTCTTGAGACAATTTCCTCACTCCTTTCAGAGTGTTATGTCCAAGATACAGAACTTCTTTCTGGCAACACTGTAGCTTACTATTGGACACTTCATATCCCTTTTCAGCTACGTAGTTCAGTAATGCAATGGTTTCTTATTAGCAAGCTTCTTGAGTATCAGATGCTACCAACCGGTCATCAATTTATTGAATGATGACAGAGTTACATGGCACGATTAGGGCCTCAATGTTATTTTTAAGAATCTGATTAAAAATTGAGAGTCTCTCTGTATACCCTTGTTGGATGCGGCACCATGCCAAACTAGGGATCTGGAACCTGGAATGGTTCTGAAGTCGAAAGGCAAAGAAGTACTGCCTGTCCTCGTGCAAGGGTACATAAAAAAATGCCTGACACAAATCAATGACAATGAACCACTCTGCCCCATCTAAAATCTGAAACTAAATAACAGATACATTTGGTACCATGGGTCAACAGGAAATAACAATATTGTTGATCCTATTCTGTATTTACCGCTAGGCTTCTGTGAGCCCATAAAGAGTGAAATACATGGACTACCCATTTTCTTCTTCAAAATGCCTTGCTGTATGATTGTCTCCATCATGGGAGTAATCCAGCAATTGCTTCAGGGGTCAAATTGTATTGAGGGGTTTTCGGATACTCAACATTTGGCTCCACATTTATGCAAACAGGCTCAACTCCTTTTATGAGACCAATGTCCTTTCCTAACAAAATCCCAGACTTGAGGTTTCACTGTATCTCTAACATTTGGTGATAAATACCCCAGTGTCATTGCAGGATAAAACTTAATTCTGGCCTTTGACTCATCAATTTAAAGCCTGTGTCCTCATCCTGGGTCTGGTAACTCGATACCCTTATGGTACAATAGATAGTGCAATTTAACTTGCACAACAGATCACACCCTAGTAGCTCACAGAACTTGACTCATGCACCGCACCACAAACTAATGATTCGCCTCAAAGGACCCTATTTTAACAGCTACTACTTCTGTAATGGGGTTTGTCATTTGCTTTTTTGCGACATTTTCCCAAGAGTGTTGGTTTTGGAACCTCAACTGTTCTAACAGTAGTGCAGGAAGCACCAGTATCAATAAAAAATGATACAAAGTGGTCATTCACCTCACCATCCATGAATGGACCACTCTGGTGTACCTCTAAGATTACACCAAGTATGCTCCCCCCTCAGGCACCGTCATTGTGACTTGTCAGAAGTGCAGCATTCAAAGGCATCAAACACAGGAAACTTCTGAAATGGATTCTGATTTTGGAAGGAATTTTCCTTTAAATTTAGGACTAGATTTTGATTAAATTGGAGGCCACTTATATTTTGCTGCGGCATTGGGACTTGTGGATGCTGCACAACTGGAGCTTGGGATAACTTAGAATTCTGAATTTTCAGCCTCAGTACACTCTGTGGCTGTACAAGGTTTTTACTCCGAATTGGTACAAATCCTCAGTTCTGAATCTGGTTTGCATTCATCATTCTATTGGGATTAAGATGACATTCCCCCTTAATGACAGGGATTTGGGGACAGATGTAGGTAGGTTTAATTTTGCGAGTTGCAAATTGCGAGTACTAGCGACTCGCAATTTGCAACTCGCAAAATGAAATGCAGAAAGGTGTCTCAGACACCTTCTGCGACTCGCTATGGGGTCACAAAGACCCACCTCATGAATATTAATGAGGTGGGTCACATTTTGCGACCCCATAGCGAGTCTAGGCACAGGGATGGTGGCCTGCTGGAGACAGCAGACCACCATGTCCGTGACTGCTTTTTGAATAAAGCTGTTTTTTTTTTCTTTTTGCAGCCCGTTTTCCTCAAAGGAAAAATGAGCTGCAAAAAGAAAAAATAACGAAACCATTTAGTCTATGGACCACTGCCTGCTCTGAAAAAATATTTTAATTGGCATTCACAGAGGGGTCCCTTTTACGAATGATTTACCATCCACTTCAAGTGGATGGTAACTGCAAGTTGGTTTGCGACCGCATTCGCGGTCCCAAAGCAACTCTGCATGGCGATGTGGTCGCAAATAGGAAGGGAACACCCCTTCCTATTTGCGAGTCGCAGCCTCAAATTGCGAGTCGGTACCGACTCGCAATTTGCGGTTGTGCATCGCGTTAGGCCTTTTGCGCCTCGCAAACTGTGTTTTTCGCCGTTTGCGAGGCGCAAAAGGCTACCTACATCTGGCCCTTGATCTCTTCAAAGTTGCCACATCAAACCCAGTACTCGGGTCAATTGGAATACCACAATCTCTACTGATATACTCCTTGCATAAAACCAACATTCGCTACAAATAGTTGACTCTGACTCCCTATCTGTGCTGCTTTCATCTGTGCCACCATCAACTTCTCCTTCAGTCACTTCTGCTTCATCTTCAATTCACCACTATAATATTTTGCATATCTTAGGATCTCATTAACTGACTTATTCTGCCAACAGATTAAGGCTCTCATTATGACATTGGCGGTAAATCCCACTTACCGCCATGCTAAATGCCGCCAACGTACCGTCACGGCGGCAGATATCCATTCACCATATTATGACACACACACACCAATCCATCACTATTCAGCCACAGACACAAGTCCACAACACCATAGGTCAGTGATAAACTGTCAGTATCCAAACCCACACCGTTACACCAACAGAACTACGCCCATCACATTATGACCCACGAATCACCACAGCAGATGTTCAATGTCGGTAAACCATTGGCGGTACATACCACCTCGTTCGAAATACACACACTCAAACAAAGCAACACTACATTGGTCAATTTAAATAACACACACCTGACACCCATACACGCGCCCCACCCACACACCCACAGCACTATAAAACACACACCCACACTACCCACAACTCTTTACGACTATAAACTATTGGCACGAGACAGACACCACGACTACAGAAAACCAGAGCCACACACCACCATTTATACACCACCCACGCACCCCACATCACACATCCCAACACATCACCCTACACACCCTCACCTACACAAATCACACAACACCCATGGTACCACAAAGAGAACACAAATTCTCGGAGGAGGAGCTAAGGGTAATGGTGGAGGAAATCATCAGGGCAGAGCGCCAGCTATTTGGAGCACTGGTGCAGGAGATATCGATAGCTAAGAAGATAGAGCTATGGGGAGGATCATGAACAGGGCCAAGGCCATGGGACAGCACCGCAGAACAAGGGACGACATCAGGAAGAGGTGGAACGACCTACGGGGGAAGGTACGTTCCACTGCAGCAAGACATCAACTCGCTGTACAGAGGACTGGCGGTGAACCCCCACCTCCTCCCCCACAGCTCACAGCATGGGAGGAGCAAGTCTTGGCAATCATACATCCTTAGGGCCTGGCCGGAGTAGCAGGAGGACTGGACTCTGGTAAGTCAACTCAATACTACTATCACCCCCTACCTGCATGCCATCACATACCCCCACCCTCACTACCATCTTTCCACCACCTCACACACACCCCACCATCACATCTCACTCATCCCAATGCCAAGCCCTGCATGCCATACCAATGCATGGACACCACTCACAGACCTGCATGGACACCTATCACTAAAGCATGCACACTAGAGAGAACTAATCATCCCAGCATACACCAGCGTACACAAGAGAAAGCTGCCGGGGCAAATACAAACAAAGAGGGCAACACACCGATGTACAATATGTCACATACAGAAAAAATAACAGTGCATTTACATCCCCACAGGTATCCCAACCAATGTCAGCGGAGAAGAGGTGCCAGCAATATCCAGTCCCCCAACTGAAGAGGCCCACAGTGATGACAGCAACTCTGGTCGCCTGGATCTGGATGACCAACCCGGCCCATCTGGGACCTTTGGACAGTCGGTTACCCAGGCACTGTCCCAGACAACCACAGAGCCTCCTGATCTGGAAACACCACCACAGCACCCACCCTGCGTACCCATACCTCTGTCCCCAGGACACGTCAATCAGCAGTGTGTCAACCACTACAGGGACCCCTGGGCACACTTCATAGCCAGGACAATCAGGGACCTGGGGACAGTGGCAGTGGGCACACTATTCAGGGGACAGAGGCACAGGACAACAGGGAAACTGGGAGGACTGCTGTGCGCCGGGGGGAGGACAGGCCCAGGGAACCGACTCTCCAGGAGGCACTTGCAGAGATTCTGGGAGCCTACCAAAATTCCCAGGATACGCTGGGCCAGATACTGGACAACATGCAGGAGAACAGGCGGCTGCAGGAGGGACAGTGGCAGGGTATCAGGGAGGACTAGCAGCCCATCAACACCACCATGGGCTCCATAGCAGGGGTGCTGGCTGACATGGCGCACATTATGAGGGAAGCAGTCTCACAACAGTGGGCCCCTGCCAGCAGCCCGACATCTGAACTGCCTTCCACCTCCGCTGCCGCTAGTGGACAGGAGACCATTCCACAGGACCAACAGGCCACCCCTCCCCTGCAGAAGAAGAACCACCCCCAAATGCTCCCTGTGATCCAGGCAGAAGCCAGAGATTATTGCCAAGACCCCGCCAGGAAATTAGACTCTCCTGATTGTCACCCTTGTGTCCCACTCTGTCATCCTGTCCACCTTGAACTGCCATTGCTCCCCTTTATATGTCCCCATGGACAATGCACCAGTGCTACAAATAGACTGGAACAATACCCTGGACTTTCTTCCATCATCACCTCTTCCCAATGCACTTGCACCCTCTACTTCTTACCACTTAAATGAACACCCTGTGAAAAAATACTAGTATGGAGTATGTCAAACCTGTTTTAGTATGTATTTGTTTAACCAGGTTCAAACATTATAATTCAAATGTACAGTAATGTTCAAATAGGAAAGACATGTAGTTGGCTGCAGTGATCACACCAGGAGCGATAGTGGGGCACCAACATCTACAAAATGAGTTGCCAAAGGGTACAGTGAGTGGTCATAGAAATGGGAAATAACAGCATGCCAGTGCCAAAGATAATCTAAATATTGACAATGAAATGTGAAGTAACACTGTCTTACCTGTGTATCAATGGAAGTATTGTCGAATCACTGCAGTTCTGTTGTCCTCATCCTCACTGTCCACAGAGTCCACTACTGCCACAAGGCCATCCCCAGCCTCCTCCTCCCGCAGAAAAGGCTCATGGCCTTTCAAGGCAAGATTGTGCAACATTCAGCATGCCACGATTATCTGGCAGACCTTATTGGGTGAGTAGCACAGGGATCCACCTGTTAGATCAAGGCACCTGAATCTGGTCTTCAGGAGGCCAAAGGTCTGTTCCATTATTCTTCTTGTTCACCCATGTGCCTCATTGTAACATTCTGCCCTTGTCCTGGCATTCCTCACAGGGTCAGAAGCCATGATAGGTTGGTGTAACCTGAGTTACCTGCAAATATTGAGGGACAAAAGTTAGCCACGCACTATCCTATATGGCCCACGCCATACCCATATACCAAAATCAACTGGGTAGGAGCCAGGGCTCACCTATTAGCCACACACGGTGCCTCTGTAGTTGGGCCATCACATTTGGGATGCTGCTATTCCTCAGGATAAAGGCATCATGCGCCGACCCTGGATACTTAGCATTGACATGGGAGATGTACTGGTCCGCCAAGCACACCATCTGCACATTCATGAGTGGAAACTCTTTTGATTTCTATACACCTGTTTATTTTGCCGGGGGCGGGGGACAAATGCAATATGTGTTCCATCAATTGCCCCAATTATGTTGGGTATATGTCCCATTGCATAAAAGTCAGCCTTCACTGTGGCCAAATCCTCCACCTGGGGGAATACAATGTAGCCACACATGTGTTTAATCAGGGCAGACAACACTCTGGTCAGCACTATGGATAACATTGGCTGTGACATTCCTGCTGCCAAGCCCACTGTCACTTGGAAAGAACCAGTTGCCAAGAAATGGAGCACAGATAGGACTTGCACAAGGGGGGGATCCCAGTGGGGTGATCGATAGCAGATTTCAGGTCAGGTTCCAGTTGGGCACACAGCTCTGTGATTGTGGCCCTGTCCAGTCTATAGGTGAGGATAATGTGCCTGTCCTCCATTGTTGCCAAGTCCAACAGGGGTCTGTACACGGGGGTATGTCTCTATCTCCTATTCATCCACAGCAGTTGCCGTCTAAGGGACAAAAGAGTGAGGAGCCGGTCACAAACTGAACATCGGAGCCACAACACTACAATGCATGATGTTAATTTGTAATGGGTAAGTGGTTTTTGTCCTGTATGTCCAATTTTTAACTGTGACACAGTTATTATCCAGGCCCTGCACCCCCCGACATGGCGTCCACCTGTCCCGTGTGGAGGGACAGGTGGAAATGAGGTAATTCCGCTGACATTGTGCGCCATTGTAGTAGGCAGTCGGGAACAACTGTGCAACTCCTCATTGGTTAATATTGGGCAATGGTGATGTATGCCGGTGGTGACGGTATGCACCGCTGCGAATGTGACCGTCATTTTCTATTATATTCCTCACTTGCTACCTGACCTTCCATAGGAGAGGACCTACACTGCATGTGCTGTTGTGACTTGTGTCTGGAACCTACCATGGCTTGTGTGACTGGGGAAAGGGCCCCTGCCTTCACCTCGGTGGAGTTGGAGCGACTGGTGGATGGGTTCCTACCCCAGTACGGAGTGCTGTATGGGCCTCCAGACCAACAGGTGAGTACACTGGGAGCATGATGCATGTGGCATGAATGCATGGAAGAGTGTGTGGAGGCCTCGTGTAGTGGGTGTGGGTGGATGTCCCCTGGGCGGCGTACAGCTTGTGTGCTGGGCCATGTGTGTGTAAATGGCAATGTGAAGGGGTATGGTGGGCCATAAGTGTAACAGGCAGGATGGTATTATTGATACCATTTACTGTGTGTATTTCTCTGCAGGTCAGTGCCCATTAAAAAGAGGGTTTTTGATGTGCCATCGCCAAGGATGTGCAGACCCTGGGGGGCTATGGCAGGCGGAGCACTCACTGTCGGAAACAGTGGGAGGACCGGGATGCTGGGCACAGAAGATGGTGGAGGCCCAGCTGGGGATGGTCTCCCAACTAGGAAGGGGTGCCTGTCGAACCCTGACCCCCCTGATGGCCCTCGTACTGGCGGTGGCCCATCCGGAGCTGGATGGGCACTTGAGGGCATCACAGCATCCACAAGGGTGTGAGTACAGTGCCCATCAATACAACTTACGAGCAGTAGGTAGGTAGCTGGGTGGGAGATGTGTGTCAGTGGGTGCCCCCAGGCCAGACCTGACATTACAGAGTATGTCCCATGTTGGCCTGGGTTCTGAAGTGATAATCCTGCTACCTAGCTCATAGGCATCCACAACTGGTCAGGGCCGTGTGGGTCCCAGGTGTGCAGCATTTGGTGGTATGTTCCCCTCCTCATGCCTTGGTGGCTAGCATTATAACTGGTAGTGCAATGCATAGTGCGTAGGGCTGTTCCCTGTGTGTGGCGGTGGTGTGTACACCAACAGTGGTGTTCGTGCAGCCATTGACCCAGTGTATCCTTTGTCTTTCCCCCCCCCCCCTTTTTGTTTTGTCACCCTGTCCTTATGTGCATTAGCATCATCTGGTGGAGGAGCAGAGGCACCAGTGATGGAGGGAGCTCATCCCACAGGACCCAGGAGGCAGAGTCCACCAATGCTGAGGGCACCAGTGGGACAGAGGGCAAGGGGAGCACCACAGCAGAGACAGGAGGGGACAGTTTGGACATATACCTCCTCCGATGGAAGCTCCCTGGTGGTGGCAGACACCTCTGTGACCATCCCAGCTACAGCCACAACCGCCAACCCCGCACCAGCACCACTCTCCCAGCAGCCCCTCAGTGAGTTGCCCATGCCCGCTCACCTGGGAGGGTGGGCATCTCCTTCACCCCAGGCACCTCAGGCCCTGCCCCAGTCAGCCCTGCTGCCCTGAGTAAGGAGACTATTGACCTCCTGAAATCCATCTCTGTAGGGCAGTCTACCATTGTGAATGCCATCCAGGGGCAGGAACCCCAGATGCAACAAACTAATACATTCCTGGAGGGCATTCATACTGGCTTGGTGGCCCAACAGAGATCAATCCAGGCTCTGGCCTCCTGTCTGATGGCAGCAATTACCCTGTTTCAACCCTCCCCCCTCCAACTCCCTCTTCCCAATCCCATTCCCCTCAACCCAAACCTATCCCAAGCAGACAGGCAGACAGGCAGACGAGCATGCACACAAGACAACACACGAGAGTGGCACAGGCAAACACAAGCACCATACTTCATCCCATAGGCACACACACAAACACCATCCATATGCAGACATACCAACATCCACAATTTCCACTGTGTCCCCCTCCTCCACCTCCCTCCCAGTTCCGTCCACACTCACACCTTCATGTACTACATCATCATCCACTACCAGGGTCACCACCACACCAAGCAGGACACATACCTCACTGGCAGACACCTCCACAACAGCCATGCACACGTCCCCTGTGTCCTCTCCCACTGTGTCTGTCACCCCCCCTCCCAAGGTACACAAACACAAGCACTCAGACACCCAACAGCCATCCACCTCACAACAGCATCCAGCCCATGCTCCTGCACTGTAACACAGCAGGCAGACACCGCCTACAACCACTACCTCTGCCTCCACTCCCAAAACTTCTCCCTCTTCCCACCCCAATGTCCCTAAGTAATTTTTCCTCTCCACCATTGACCTCTTCCCTACCACTCCCCCCGTCCTTCATGTCTGGCCAGGGTGGCAAAAACCCAGGCATGCACCTCGGCCACCCAGTACATGGGACCAGTAGTATCCATACCCACTTGTGGTAAGAAAGGATCCAGGGCACCAGGCAGCCTCAAGGAAAGGGTGCGTGCCCCAGCTGCTGCCCGGAAAAGCAAAGAGCAATCCACAGCCGCTGCCAGGAAGGGCAAGGAGCAATCCCCAGCTGCTGCTAGGAAGGGCAAGGACCCATCCCAGCTGCTGCCAGGAAGGGCTAGGAGCCATCCCCAGCTGCTGCCAGGAAGGGCAAGGAACCATCCCCAGCTGCTGCCAGGAAGGAAAAGGTACCTAGCCCAGCTGCTGCCAGGAAAGGCAAAAAAAAAGCACCAGCAGGCAGGAAGGACAAGGGGCCTGGTGCAGGGACTCAGACGGAGTACCCACCACCAACCATGGTTGTGCAGCCGTCCGAGGCTGCAGGGGATAGGCTGGAGCTTCCCCCCACAACCACCAGCAGCAGCAGCACCACCACCATTGGGCAGCCATCTGAGACTGCAGGGGATGGGCTGGAGCCTCCCCCCACCACCACCAACAGCAGCAGCACCACCACCACCAGTGGGCAGCCATCCGAGGCTGCAGGGGATGGGCTGGAGCCTCCCCCCACCAGCGGCTGCAGCAGCACCACCACCACCACTGAGCAGCCGTCTCCGCCGGCGGATGGTCTGTAGTCCTGCCTCCACAGGGTGCTGTGCAGCCTGCCCACTGCAATTCCAGTGGGTATGACACCCAGCTGTGAGACTGTGACCTTGCATTCCCCAGGATCAAAAGCACAGGGCATGATGCATTCTCCACAACCAGTGGGTAAGACACCCACCAACCCCAGCTTCCTCTGAATCAGAAGCACAGGGAACGATGTCCCCCCGAGAACCAGTGGGTAAGACACCCACCAACCCCAGCCTCCCCAGGATCAGAAGCACAGGGCACGATGTCCCCTCCAGAACCAGTGGGCAGGTCACCCACTTGAATGACTGTGGCCTTGCACTCCCTAGGACCAAGCACAGGTCATGTTGCCCCTTCCAGAGCCAATTGGCAAGTCACCCACTTGAGTGACTGTGGCCTTGCACTCTCCAGACCCAAGCACAGGGCATGTTGCCCCTTCCAGAGCCAGTGGGCAAGTCACCCTCTTGAGAGACTGTGGCCTTGCACTCCCCGGGATCAAGCACAGGGCATGTTTCCCCTTCCAGAGCCAGTAGGCAAGTAACCCAGTTGAGAGACTGAGGACTTCCACTCCCCAGGACCAATCACAGGGCATGTTGCCCCATCCAGAACCAGTGGTGTTGTTTCATCTGCCGGCTGAGGTGCCCCCCCATTCCTGATCCCCCTTAGATATCTCCCTATTTTCCAAATGATGCCCCTGCAGTGTTCTCTCCGTGTTGGTGCAGGTGAAAAGTGGGGCCTTGGACATTAGCCTGTGGCCCTATGGCCCACGCACAGAATGGACTGGGCAGTGTCCCTTGAACTGTACATATATATATATACCATTACATTGAATTTTCGTATTTCTACTGTGTTGTTATTATTACACTCACTTTTGCACAATCCTGTTGACCTTGCATTATTCCTCAGGGGTATGGGGTAAATATGTTTTATTACTGCAGCTGATTATGTGTATGGTGTTGGGGTGGGGGTGGGGTTATTTCCTCCCTCCCCTGTGTGCTGGGTGGCTGTACTCACCGTGGTCGTCTTTGCCGTCGTTGGTGTTTGTGGTGGAGGAGGATGGAGAAAATCATTGGGAATATTTGAAGTTTAGGCTCCATGGCGGCGTGGTTCTTCCCTGTGTCTCCAAAGGTGAGAGTCCTTTCCCTTCTGTACAGTGTTTCGCCAGGCTTTTTATGTCGTTGGTAACGCCCCGGAAAAAGTGGCGGTTTCCAGGGTCTTAATATGGTGGGCGGGACATTGCCTTCCGCCTGGCTGTAGGCGGTTACCGCCGTGGTGGCTGTTGTATTCGCCCTGGCAGTCGGTGTGGTAAAGTGGCTGTCTATCTGAGTTCTCACTGCCATGGTCATAATTTGGCAGAAGTTACCGGCAATTCCTGCCACTTTATCACCGACCGCCAGGGTTGTAATGAGGGCCTAAATGTTATTGAATCATCAAGCTAGTCTCAATCCTGTCACAAATTAGGACACAAAACTTCCCATGTCTTGAGCTTCGAGATTCTCCATTCTGCTATGCTGCTAAACAATCTCTCATAATAAGCATACACCGACTCTTTGGGCTCTTGGGTCATCCTGTCAAATTTAACCCAATCAATGTCTTTAACTCATATTTTTCCTTTCATGAAGGTCATCACTAATGGTGAATGGGCATTTGTGATCGGATTTCTGTGAGGCTCCATTTCTGGCCACTCCACAACCACTTTATATTGTGCCCACAAGTCACTCGAAACCACAATGCCAAATAAGGTATTCAAATCCACGATCAAGACTTGTGAAATCTTCACAAACTGCTCAACCTATTTGTACCATTCCACTGTTTTTCTCTTAATTTAGAAAAACAGTTAGTGGATTACACAAGACCACTCCTACTCCAAGGCACATGGACATAACCTCCACTAGGCACTTCCCTCAGTGGAAAATGTGAAGTGTCCTCTTCATCCTGTAAAGGGGAAGGTGGTCCTTTCTTCTGCTTTTCTTGTTTGTTCTAACTGCTCTCCCCTTTATCCAACTCACTCAGTTTCAGAATACTACCAATTAATTCCTTAATTTGTATTTTCATCGGTGATATTCTCATACTGCAGATATCACTCACAATAACTTTGTTCATTTTAAATCCATCTCATATGTTTGTGCTAATTCAGGCAATTTATGATGAGCTTGTCCTGCATGTTCTGCAAAGGCTTTACATATAAACACAAGCGTGTCCTCTTGATGAGTGTCTAACCAGAAAAGATATAGATTTCAATGTATCATCTCATCCAATTCTAAGTTCAATTGGACCACATCTACCGCATTTTGCCTCACTAGGGTCTGAATTATTTCTCTCCCTAATCCTGAGCCTTCAATTTCTCTTGAGGACCCATTAAAAAATCTAATCAGATCATTCAGTGCTTGAGAATGTGTGTTAGTCTGTATTCCTTTACTTGAACTACTGTTGAACATACCTTGAGGTGAAATTGAGATTTTAGGATTCTGGGATCTTGGAGTAGACTCTCCTACAGGAGAAAGTCCTGTCTGATAAATAAATGATGCTGAAGAAACAACACATGAAGCATTCACCCCAGGACTAGAGGAGTTCCTCCCATTTGTGGGACCACAAGAGTACTATTTGGCCTATCTCTTTCAGTAGGGACTGTCAAAGAATGCATCATGGTTCACGCTGAAATGGGTTTACACAAAAGAACTGCAGGACCAATAATGACTGGAACAGCAATCACATCTGGGTTATTGGGATTTGTGGAGCTAAGAGGGAAACTAATCCCAGAATTCTCTCCTCTCATGATCTGACTCTTATTTACTGGAGAACTAGCTATTCCTGAGTTTTCACTGGCTACTGCATAATTCATTCCTTCAGGTTGGGCCACATTATATGAAGGTGGACGTGATGATAACAACACATCTAGCATATCATTGCTAGAATATCTATCACTGTCTTTGCCTGAACTCTGTAGGTTTCCTCTTTTTTCCCCCTTTTTCTTCTGTTTCTTTTCTTTCATTTCCGCATGCTCATCTCTCGCCAATGCAAGGCACAATCTTATTCCCTCTATCATATCAGTCCTCCATCGCTTCTGTTCTGTGCCCCATCTAGCATCGGCACAACCATGCACTGTCTTTCTAACTCCCCCTTGATATTTTTCCCTTTCCCTAACATGAGCTGTGTTCTTCCAAGCATTAAGGGCCATATTTACAAGAAAGTGAATCATCACTAGTGATGCACCAATTTTCTTGCAGCGCCCTTGCGTCCACTAATGCCACCATGGTAGTTCAGTATTCACAATACGGCTCACCATGGTGCATGTTAGAGGCAATAGTGTTAATTTGTTGGTGCTATTGTAATGCTATACTGGATTAGGATTAAAACGCTTATCCAGTATGGTGTTAAGAGTATCAATGGGAGCATCATTTCAAAGCCTGCTTTAAGCAGGTGTTCAAAATGACGCTAGAAATGGCATTGTAAATCTGGCCCTAAGTGCTTCAAACTATGCTGGTCTAGGAGGTGGCTTCCTTTCGTACAATACCCTTCTCAAATATTCATTGATTTTCAAATTACATGTGTCATAGCATGGAAACATCAATGCACCTTCCTGCTCTGTGATCTCATGCCATTGACTTAGCCAAATGCATGAGTGAAGTCCTCCATTTATAGCCATACAATGACCTGGGGTATCTTCAGGTGGTACCTCTTTTCCCTCTCAAACAGGTATTCTCAAATCTCCCCTAATCAAATTTTAAATGGCCATGAAGAATTGTATTTTTCCAACAATGTCATCAATCACAGATGCATTTTACACTTCAACTGGGAAATAATTTATTTTCATCCACAATTCTTGTTCAATGATAACAGACAATAGCAGTGTGGCACTCTATGGCGTAATTCACCAATGACAGTGTGGGACAAACACCAACTGTCTAATCTCAGTGTGGAACACTGTGATGTCTTTCTCACCCTTCTCTAAATTTCTTTGCAAACATTGCAAAACACAATGGCAAGCAACATTTTAATGACCTTGTCTGCTCCACCAAAAAATCAATAGTATTCAATCACACAAGAAATTATCTAGACCAATAGTTTCCAGACTACTCTGCCTCACATTCGAGCAAATCCTCATCCAGCTGGGATGCACTCAGATTAGTACAGCCTCACTTCTATGCAAAAGGATCCACCACATCAACCACATCTTACTCTCACACAAAGGTATTTGTCCCTATCTCAATTGTGTAGCCAACGGTACCTCACAACTAACACCACCAAACATAGCAGACTATTACAAAACAGTGACTTGTACACTGATAACTTATTACTATCCCGGGATCTTAGGCTACGTCAAGCCCAATGACCACTTCCACTTCTTTGCATTAAGTTCTGTTCATCCACACCACAACTTAAAACATCACTGCACTACACCACACGATCTCAGAAAAACACCTCACGGTAGACATAAGCATTTACAACACGCAACCCTATTAATACTACTTCTCCGATACTACAACTTCATACCAGATTTCTGGAATTCTGCTGCTCCTCTGAATCAGTTCATAGGCATTGGGAATTGGCTTGAGCTAAACTGGGATCTCATATGATTACAATGACTCCCTCTGTCCCAGTAACAGAACCGTCCTCTGCTTACTTCTGAGACCACGCAGGAGGGTGATTTACTTTCTCTCATCTGACGAATCTTTTTAAGTTGACAGAGACATCATCAATATTAAACAATTTAGATTTCTGTGAAGCCCATTTGGCCACACAATGGGGACCAAGAATCAACATTTGAAGTTAGGTAATTTATTTTCAATCAATAATCAAGCCAAGATGTATGCAAGTCATTAAAATGTTGATAAAGTGCAGAATTACAGTTGGCGAGGAGAAATATAGCAAATGGTTCAGTCTCATTAAATTAAGATACAAAGCAATCACAACTAAGGCTATACAGTAAATGAGAATTAGAAATAGGTGTTCAATAACACTTTATAACAGTTTCTGATCTACATTGCACCAGTACACTATACTCCATGCCACTCTACGACACACTAGTACACTCTATTGTACTTTATTCCACACTACATTACACCACTTCACTCGACTCTACTTCACTGTACAAGACTTTGCACCATTATGTTACTATACAACAATTCACTCTACACAACTCCACTGTTTCTCATACTACTGTACTTGCAACTCCACTCAACAGCACTCTACCACACTGCATACTGCTCTCTGACACTTAACTCCTATCTATACCCTTTTACTCCACTGTACAACACTGTACTATCTTGTATGCCACAATACAACACTCTATTTCACTTTGCTCAATACTGTAGTCCACCCTACAACACTATGCACAACTTTTTGTATGCCACTGCACCCCACTTTGCCCCACTATACTCTGACACAGTTCACCACTCGACTCCCCTACTCCACTGTATGCCACTCCACTCTATGCCACTCACTGCTATTGCACTCTATAATACTGTATTCCAATCCTCTGTACCACGTTCAGTCAATCAGTGCTTGTAAAGCGCAGCTACTCAACTGTTAGGGTCTCAAGGCGCTGATGTTCTACATCACATGTGTTGTATTGTACACCACTTCACTCTACAAACATCGACTAGACTGTGTGCCACACTACTCTACTGTAGTCTACTGTAGGCTACATCACTTTCCAATACTGTACGACACCCAGCTTCACTCTACAGTAGAACACAGTACTCCAAATTATGATATTTTTCTTGACTGCATGCAACTCCACTCTACTGTACCGCACTCAACGCCACTGTGGTCTAAAACAAACCACTCCACTCTATGACACATTACTCCACTCTACACGGCCCCACTCCAGTATACTTGACTTCACTGTACTCCACTCTACTACTGTTTATCCCACTCTACGCCACTGTACTATACTCTGGTCTATTCTGCTCCACTGCCCGAAACTCGACTCCACTGTATGCAACTCTACTATTTGACACTGTACTATACCATATGTCACTCTTTGAAACTCTACTCCATGCCCATCAACTTTATGCCACTGTACTACACTGTATGACACTCAACTGTATGTCACCCAACTTCTCTCTACGATACGACAACCCACTATGTGACGCAGTACTCCACTCTGTGACACTCTCCTCTACTGTACTCCTTGACACTCCACTTGATGATACTCCACTCTATGAAACTCCACTTCACACTACAACATCCTTAACACTCTACCCCACCCTATGACAGTCTACAATATCCTACCCTACTGTTTGGCATGCCATTCCGTTGTACAACTCTCTGCTCCAGTCTACAACACTTGACTCCACTATATGAGACACCATGCCACTACACTATATAACATTTTACTACACTGTACAAAACACTACTGAACTCTACTCCGCTTAATTCCAATCTGCAATACTCTAGTCTATGCACTGTGTGAGACTCTACATAACAGCTCTCCTCTTGTAACAATGGACTCCACGACTTGAAACACATTTTAATTGAAAATTTTAAAAAACATTCAAATACAATGAAAAAAAAGCTTAGTTATAGTCAGGAGCACATATTTTCTCTATATAAGTCAAGTTTAAACTACACAACTTTCATTTACAATTTATCAACCACCTTCAAATTATTATAAGTAGCGGACCTCATTACAAACTCTACTCAGCTTTGTACCTAGACAACACTAACTATAACACGGCACTCTGCCACGCTCTGTCTTCTCAGAAATAATGATACTCCACTGTATAACACTAGACTGTGGGAGACTCTCCACCACTGTACTGCAGGACACTATACTCAACAACACTGAACTCCACTCTACGCCACTACACTCTACAACACTCAGCTACACTCTAATCCACTCCAGGACACTATTCAATGACACGCCACTATATGTATATCTCTAAATTACAGAGCAGTGGTAACCATTCTGTAGTCATAGAAAAAGAAAGTAATGGCACACATGTAGTAGTTAACTCTAAGTAAATCAGACATTAAAGTTCACTTAACACTTCTAAGCAGACAATCCATCTAATTGAGGCACCAGATATTTATCCTTAAATGGATTTATTAATCCTATTTTTTCAAACTTCAATCCACAAAATTATATGAAATATATACAAACATAAATCTCACTCTATTCCAAGACCTATACGTTATCGGCAGCACAATAGAAAAAATATATTTCTATATCAACTCCATTAATCAGATTCACAATACATAGTTGATCCAATTGACATAGCTGTCTAAACAGAAAATTCCCAACATGCTTGTCCGTCGTCAACACGTGTTTTATCCGGGGGAGTACCCCTGGGATTTCCTCAGGACTTTCTTGTCACATTAAATTTCATCAAAGACTTCCTAAAACAATAATTTTCATATAACATAAATCAATTTCAGCTTGTCAAGTTTATCTATCCCCTAACTATAAGTTTTAAATTTTAAATTTTAGATTGCTTTAATTTTAAATTAAGAGCCAACCATGTGATCTGGTGAGAACCATGCATATTTTTAACATCCATATTTCATAAGTGACGTTTCTTATTATATGTCCAAGTGCAGAAATCTATTTATAAATAAATATTTTACCCTCTTATAGTATGGATTACGTGGTGATGCGTAAAGAACAGATAAGTGCGACCCCGTTATAGAATGAGTTGAATTTTTAAAATAAAAATGAAAGTATACTATGGGTTAAGAATTGATAATAATAACAATAGGAATATGTGCTGTGCTCCTTATTCACTTCAAAAGGCCCCTTTGTGCGTCCTTATAACTCACAAGAAAGGAGGTGTTTCTTCAGTTCCCTTTAGTTATTTACCTTATTTTCTGCGTTGCACCTATTTTTTTTAATACTTCATTGCATCTCTTGATATTCCAAAGTATAAAGTCTATTGGTACATAGATACGATATAAAATATACATCATTATTTCATTGGTATATGCATTACAGATTGTTTTATGGTATCCATTGTACTCCTATAGTGTGCTTACCAATTTAATTTATGCTCTTGATTTAATTCAGAAACTTGTCTCCAGGTATATATTTTATTGGTTGTCTCTGTCTCGAAAAAAACACCAATTACTTAATAGTCCCGTAGAATTAGGTCTATCTGTGCTGTTAGGACGCTCAAAGGAACAAGAAAATTATTCACCTGTTGTAGTATCCTAGTGTCGGCGAGTACAGATCATGAGATTGAATATTTTCTCGGTGAGAAATAATCAATGTAGATGTAGAGAGTGAATTAATAAGCCATCTGATAAGATTTAGGATATGGCAAATATTAAATTTGGGGATAATCCTAGTGCATATTACATATGTATTAATAATTGAAGGATCAGGTCAAGTAAAGTATGAGGTAGTAAGTTTATATGGCTTTGTATTTTCTTACAAATAAATTAGTGTAGGATAATTTTATGAAAAAAGAACTAATGAATTATAATGGAAAGAATTACAAGCAATTATTCATTTGTAGAGATAGAATATATAGAGATTAGAATTAGTTTTAATAGGTTAGATTGACTGATTCTATGTGGCTGCTCCTATTTTGAAGATGTATTTGTGACTAATATAGTCCGTTTTTGATGTCTAGTCTCCTTTCGAATGCAACTAGTAAGAGAAGCCTATTAAAAGAAGTGCATCTTCTATGTTGATAGCACAGACGGCCTGGATTCCGGAAGTCCGTCTTCTATTTTGTTTAAGTCTCTGAGGCGTTTAAATAGGACGCACGATATCGCTTCGGTTTAGATATTCGGGAGCGTACTCGCCGACACTAGGATACTACAACAGGTGAATAATGTTCTTGTTCCTTTGAGCGTCCTAACACCACAGATAGACCTAATTCTACGGGACTATTAAGTAATTGGTGTTTTTTTCGAGACAGAGACAACCGATAAAATATACCTGGAGACAAGTTTCAGAATTAAATCAAGAGCATAAATTAAATTGGTAAGCACACTATAGGAGTACAATGGATACCATAAAACAATCTGTAATGCATATACCAATGAAATAATGATGTATATTTTATATCGTATCTATGTACCAATAGACTTTATACTTTGGAATATCAAGAGATGCAATGAAGTATTAAAGAAAATAGGTGCAACGCAGAAAATAAGGTAAATAACTAAAGGGAACTGAAGAAACACCTCCTTTCTTGTGAGTTATAAGGACGCACAAAGGGGCCTTTTGAAGTGAATAAGGAGCACAGCACATATTCCTATTGTTATTATTATCAATTCTTAACCCATAGTATACTTTCATTTTTATTTAAAAAATTCAACTCATTCTATAACAGGGTCGCACTTATCTGTTCTTCACGCATCACCACGTAATCCATACCATAAGAGGGTAAAATATTTATTTATAAATAGATTTCTGCACTGGGACATATAATAAGAAACGTCACTTATGAAATATGGATGTTAAAAATATGCATGGTTCTCACCAGATCACATGGTTGGCTCTTAATTTAAAATTAAAGCAATCTAAAATTTTAAATTTAAAACTTATAGTTAGGGGATAGATAAACTTGACAAGCTGAAATTGATTTATGTTATATGAAAATTATTGTTTTAGGAAGTCTTTGATGAAATTTAATGTGACAAGAAAGTCCTGAGGAAATCCCAGGGGTACTCCCCCGGATGAAACACGTGTTGACGACGGACAAGCATGTTGGGAATTTTCTGTTTAGACAGCTATGTCAATTGGATCAACTATGTATTGTGAATCTGATTAATGGAGTTGATATAGAAATATATTTTTTCTATTGTGCTGCCGATAACGTATAGGTCTTGGAATAGAGTGAGATTTATGTTTGTATATATTTCATATAATTTTGTGGATTGAAGTTTGAAAAAATAGGATTAATAAATCCATTTAAGGATAAATATCTGGTTCCTCAATTAGATGGATTGTCTGCTTAGAAGTGTTAAGTGAACTTTAATGTCTGATTTACTTAGAGTTAACTACTACATGTGTGCCATTACTTTCTTTTTCTACTGTTAGATATCCCATTGGGCATATCGTGGAGGTAACATTTTGGAGGGTGGTTACCTGGGTTCTGTGCACCGTGTTGATATAGTTACATTAAGCGATAGATTCTGGGAATAGGAGCGCCAATCACTCAATACCTCGCCCTCCTTTTGTTGGATTACATTCTGTAGTCATAGTTAGGCTGACCAGAGAAAGGGATTTTTTTTATTTTTGCCCCCTAATAACTTTGCACCAGTTTGACAAATGTCAGTGAAACTTTCCAGACTTGCTGCCCCTGTTTCATTGTTGGAGTACTGAAAGTCTCACAGCCTTTAGTCAAGCAGGTGGAAACAAAAATGAGGGCTCACAAAACAAGCTTGAAATCCAATGCATTTTAAATAGACTTGTATAGCGCAAATAAGTTTTCCTATCTATAGTTAAAGCTTTCAGTCTGGAGCTGTGCAGCTGTGCAGAGCTCTACTTTGTTCGGACCAGACCAGTGAAATCTTTGGTGCGAAGATGCATCACACAGCTCTGTATTCCTCTGCATTGACTCCGGTGAGGTCCCAGTTGAGAGCTGAACAACACAACTCGACGGGGCTCTGCAATGGATCCAGTGACAACTTCTGTGAGAAGCTGCATGGCTCTGCAGGGCTCCACATCGCTCTGTGTCAGATGTGGTTAAATCTTCAGTAAGGCAAGGAGATGTGCACTCCAGCTCCAGCCAAGGGTCAGGGACATTGAGGAAGACACTTGGGAACAGGAATCATTACCACATAGGCAATTGGAGAGGACCAGGTCAGGTCCACTTAGGTCTGGTCAGCTGGGTGGCAGGAAAGGACTCAGGATCTTGTTGTATCCCTGTAATTCATGCAGGAGACCGGCCAACTGACCCTTAGAGTCATCTCTGGGGTCCTGAGTTAAAGACAAGCAGGTCCAGTCTTTCTTCAGGCTTCTGACATCAGCTTAGTCCTTCTTCTGAGTGTTCACAGGACCAGGAAAGCTCTTATTTCAGGTTCGATTGATGCCACGTTTATACCTAGTGCCAGTCTGTGGGTAGAGGATACCCCATTGTGTAATGCTATAACTGGCTGAGATAATTTCCTCTCTTTCCTCTTGGTTTGACTATGACCTGGATCATGAAACAAAACCTTGGCAGGCCTGATGTCATGTTCTTCTGTGTGGGCCACAGCAGGAGCCTGTAAAGTGTAATCAGGGCAGAGACATAGCTCCTCCTCAGCCATCCTGTAAGAAGACCCTCAACTCCCCACACTTAGGCCCTTTGTCCACTGTCTCAGAGGAATAAACATCACATCACAGGAGAGCCATTAATAGACAGGTGACCTTGAACACCAGCCAAAATGCCCTAGGCTTAAAGAGGAAAAAGCCAACTTTCTAAAAGTGCCATTTCTCAAAATAGTAATTTGAAATCTGACTTAATATCCCATTTTAAATTCCTTTCACAATGAGTCCTCGAATAATTTTTTCTGGCTAGTCCCAAACTGTAGATATGTATTATAAAGAGTTATATTATAATCCAGTGCTTTTCTGTGGGAGAGCCAGCCTTGCCACAGTGAAAAATAACTATGGAGATTTTCCACTGAAAGGACATGTAAAACGATAAATATATTTGTCATATTTCAAGATACCTTGCTCCTCGCCCTATGGACATTAGGCTCATATCTACAAGTGGCCTGCACCGTTGGTATGTCACTTTCTGTGATGCACTGCTGGCGCAGGGTGCACTCCCATATCAACAAGGCCACGCAAAGTCACTTTTCATGGCTTTCAATGGCCTTCTAGATATGGAGTAAGGCAACACACCACAAGTTGTTGCATTGCATTACTTTGCATAAGGAGGCATTTCCATGGGTGTTGTGTGGGTGTTCCCGTGCAACACCCATGGATTTTGATGCATTCCCAGATTTACAAGGTTTCGTAAATCTGGAAATGCGTCAAAAACCTATATGTCACCAGGGGTGGCGTAAGAGTGAAGCAACAGGGAGAAACATTGTTATTTTTCCCCTTTTTTCCTCTTTCTATATGTGCTGCATATTGCAGCACACGTAGAAGGAGGAAATCGCCTCCATTGTGTGTTTTTGTGCAGGAAGGTGTTCCTTTCTGCACAAATGCAATCATCCCTACAACGCAATCACCCTTGCACCATGGTGCAAGACTGTTTGCATTGGCCAGAATTTGTGCGCCAGTGCAGGGGGAGCACATAAATGCACTGTATCTTGTAGATACTGCTCATTTCTGCCCTTTCCCTGGTGGCACAGGGTGATGCAGCAAAGCACTTGCTGCAATGCCCTGATCTGTATGCTGTGTAAATATGTCCCTTAGAGCCTGCATTATGTGGGTCCTTTAAGTATTAAAAAGTCAGTTTAGGCCTGGCCGAAAGTTTATTTTGCTACGCAGATATGGCAGCTTTACACTACACTACAACCTGCAATAGCATGTCTGAGACATGGTTTGGTGTGCTACTTTAGTGGGTCGCTCAACAAGTGTTGCTGGTGACTAGTAATATTTAATTTATTGGCTCTGTGTACATACAGTAACAAAAACTAGGGACTAATAGGTAAATTAAATGTGCCAATCAGGGGTATACCACCTTTGCCATGTTTCAAAGGGGCAAAACAAGAATTTCACCACTGGACAGCAGGGGTAAAGTGAACAGCATCCTAATGCCAAATTAACAGGGCCTCAGTTACAGGTGAAAACAATCTGGGGCAATACCATGTAAAGGATGGCCATTTCTAAAATCCAGTATTTCTGTTGTACAACACTTTACTCCACTCTATGACAGTTTCCAACACTGTACGGCACAGCACTCTACTCTAAAGTATGAGACTCCACTACAATTTATATGAGTTTCCTCAACTCTGCACTATGCCACTTCAATGTATGCCACCCACTGTAAGCTAATTTATTGTACCCACCTCCACTCTAAGACATTCAACTGTACACCACTCCTCTCTATGCTATTCCATTCTATGCCACTCCACTATTCTACCGTCCATTGTACAGTATTCCACTGTATGCTATTTCACTGTATGATACGCCACTTTATGGTAATCCACTCTATACCACTACAGTGTGTGCCACTTCACTCTACCCCTCTTAATGTTATCCCACTTCCCTCCAATCTGTATAACTCCACTCCATAAAAGTCTACCACAGTTCATGGCACTTTATGACATTTTAGTCTACTCTATCCCTCTACACTTGACTGTCCAACTCCATACACCACTCTATGCATGTACACTCCGATGTACAACACTCTATACAACTCTAGAACACTTTTCTATAGGACACAATCCACTCTACTGTATGAGACGCCACTCCACTTTCTAATAGTTTATGACCTACGCTATGACTGTACCCTACACTTAGGGAGTCATTCCAGGTTTGGAACCGGCAGAAGACCGTACCACGGTCAAAAGACCGCGGCGGTCATTCTGGGTTTCCCACTGGGCTGGCGGGCGACCGCCAAAAGGCCGCCCGCCAGCCCAGTGGGAAACACCCTTCCATGAGGAAGCCGGCTCCGAATGGAGCCGGCGGAGTGGAAGGTGTGCGACGGGTGCAGTAGCACCCGTCGCAAATTTCAGTGTCTGCTAAGCAGACACTGAAATTCTAAGTGGGGCCCTCTTACGGGGGCCCCTGCAGTGCCCATGCCATTGCCATGCACTGCAGGGGCCCCCAGGGGCCCAACGACACCCCTCACCGCCATCCTGTTCCTGGCGGTCGAAACCGCCAGGAACAGGATGGCGGTGAGGGGGTCGGAATCCCCCATGGCGGCGCAGCAAGCTGCGCCGCCATGGGGGATTCCCCTGGGCAGCGGAAAGTCGGCGGTACACCGCCGACTTTCCGTTTCTGGCCGCGGCTGTACCGCCGCGGTCAGAATGCCCAAAGGAGCACCGCCAGCCAGCCTGTTGGCGGGGCTCCCGCGGACCCCAGCCCTGGCGGTATTTACCGCCAGGGTCGGAATCACCCCCTTAGTGCCCCTCTATGATACACTAATACACTCTATTGTACTTTACTCCACACTACGTTGCGCGACTCCACTCAACTCTACTCTACTGTATGAGACTTTGCCTCCCTAAACGCTATTATACAACACTCCACTCTACACAACTCATCTGTTTCATATGATACTGTACTGTATGCAACTCCACTCTACAACTCTCTACTACACTTTATGCCACTCTGACACTTTTCTCTTGTCTTTACCCCCTCACTCCAGTGTACAACACTGTACTCCATGAAACTACACTTATTGATACTCCACTCTATGACACGCTACTTTAACCTACTACACTCTGAAATACTCTACTACACTCTATGACAGTCTACAATACCCTTCTCTACTGTTCAGCATGCCATTCCACTGTACAACTCGCTGCTCCAGTCTGAGATACTTGACCCCGGTATATGAGACACTGTGCCACTACAATATATACCACTTTAGTACACTGTACAAAAACACTACTACATTCTGATCAACTCAATTCCAAACTACAATACTCCAGTCTATGGCAACAAACTTTACAACACACAACTCCACTGCATGTATAACACTCCACATAACAACTTTTGGAACACATTTGCATTGACAAATTTAAATTCAATGGAAAGGAAGCTTAGTTACAGTAAGGAAAACGTATTTTCTTCATACAAGACACATTTAAACTACACAAACTTTAAAAATTCTAAAGTTGTAGTCGTAACTTTAATTTACAATGTATCCACCACCTTTAAATTATTATAAGTAGCTGACCTCATTGCACACTCTTGTCAGCTCAGAAACCAGACAAAAGTATCTATAACTTGCCATTCTGCCATGTGCTTTCTTCTCACAAATAATCATACACCACTGTACAACACTACACTGTACAAGACTCTCTGCCACTGTAGTGCAGGCCACTATACTCAACAGCACTGAACTATACAACACTCTACCTCACTGAACTCCACTCTATGCTACTATACTCTACAACACTCTGCTACACCCTGTGCCACTCTATGTCACTCTACTCGTCACTCAAAAAAAAAAAAATATATATATATATATATACATATATATATAGAACAACACTGCACAGTTGCGAGAATCCCGACGCTCAATACGGTGGCGGTCTGAGTGTGGACCCAGCAATCCACATGTATACAGCACCAACTCCTCCACAATGAAATGAAAGTGCTCGGACACATAGGCCCTCATTACAACCCTGGCGGTCAAAGACCGCCAGGCTGTTTTGTCGATTGCACTGCCAACAGGGTGGCGTGCAATCTTGGGAGTTACCGGTTTTCCGCCACGTTGGTCCTGGCGGATTTAATCCTCCAGGGCAACGCTGCTTACAGTGCTGCCGAGGGGATTACAAGTCCCCCTCCCGCCAGCCTTTTCATGGCGGTAGGAACCGCCATGAAAAGGCTGGCGGAAAGGGGAGTCGTGGGACCCCTGGGGACCCCTGCACTGCCCATGCCTTAGGCATAGGCAGTGCAGGGCCCCCTGGCACAGCCCCATGAAGCTTTTCACTGTCTGCATAGCAGACAGCGAAAAGCACGATGGGCGCAACTGCACTCGTCGCACCGCCGCAACACCGCCGGCTCTATTTGGAGCCGGCTCCCATGTTACGGCCGTCATCCCCGCTGGGCCGACGGGAAGAAACTCGGTTTCTGCCCGCCGGCCCAGCGGGGATGTCGAAATGGCCACCGCGGGAGTGCGGCCACATTGGCGGCTGCGTGACGGTTACAACTTGGCGGGCGGCAGTTGACGCCCGCCAAAGTTGTAATGAGGGCCATATTGTAATTACATATGTTTAATAAAACGATGCTTCTCCACAACGCGTTTCAGCCGTAGTTTTGATCAGGTGTAGGCCAGCTGTTTGATTTGCATAGTAAATACCCTCAAAATATAAACATAAATGATGGACTAACATACATATATTAGAACAGTACAAATAAAGGGTGCCCGCCATCTTGGAATGTCGTAAATACTATGGCCCTCATTACGACCCTGGCGGTTGGTAACCGCCAGGGCCGCGGCACGAGGGAGCACCGCCGACAGGCCGGCGGTGCCCCGCGGGGCATTCTGACCGCGGCGGCTTAGCCGTGGTTAGAGAAGGGAAAGCGGCGGTCTCCCGCCGGTTTCCCGCTGCCCCCAAGGAATCCTCCAAGCCGGCGCAGCTTGCTGCGCCGGCTTGGGGATTCCGACTCCCCCTCCCGCCATCCAGTTCCTGGCGGTTCTCCCGCCGGGAACCGGATGGCGGGAGGGGGAGTCGCGGGGCCCCTGGGGGCCCCTGCAGTGCCCATGCCAACGGCATGGGCACTGCAGGGGCCCCCGTAAGAGGGCCCCAAAATGTATTTCACTGTCTGCCTTGCAGACAGTGAAATACGCGACGGGTGCAGTAGCACCCGTCGCACCTTCCCACTCCGCCGGCTCGATTACGAGCCGGCATCCTCGTGGGAAGGGAGTTTTTCCCTGGGCTGGCGGGCGGTCTTTTGGAGACCGCCCGCCAGCCCAGGGAAAAACTCATAATACCCTCCGCGGTCTTCTGACCGCGGAGCGGTATTATGGAGGGCTGAATTCTGGCGGGCGGCCTCCGCCGCCCGCCAGAATCAGAATGAGGGCCTATATCCTTCATTATAACTAGTTCTATAACATCTGAATCCTAAGTTGTGAAAACTATATATATATATATATATATATATATATATATATATATATATATATATATATATATATATACATACATATATTGGAAAATCACATGACAACCACTGCTTTTACTCAATAAACAGATTCATAAGCTGTCAGTCAAAACGTATTCTAATGAGTGATCTCTAATTCTCTTATGTTTCCACAGCCAAGTTCACCCACCATATTAATATCAATATTACCTAATGTACACAATCCATATTATCCTACTCCACCCTACAAATTAAAACAACTCGTCATACTGTCCTAATATATGTATGTTAGTCTGTCATTTATGTTTATATTTTTAGGGTATTTAATATGCGAATCAAACAGCCATCCCACACGTGATCAAGCTAACGGCTGAAACGTGTTGTGAGGAGGCATTGTTTTATTAAACATATGCAATTACGGTAAGTGTATATATATATATTTATATATATATTAATTACAGAGTGCTGGTAGCAACTCTGTAGTTATAGTTAGGGTCAACAAGGATAGGGATCTTTATTTTTTCTAATTAATAACTTTGCACCTGTTTGGTGAATGTCTGTGAAACTTTGCAGACCTGTTGTGCCCATTTCATTGTCAGAGTACTGAAAGTTTCACATCATTTCAAGAAGGCGGTGAAAACATAAAAGGGAGTCACAAACCAGACTTGAAACTAATATATTCCACATAGACTTGTAGAGAGCATGGACTGGCATGGTGAGCAAAAAAACTGATGGATTAAACCCAGATCTGTGACTGGGGGTGAATGTTTGATTTGTTCTACATTCTATCCATCAACTGTTCTTTTTGCGTTTGTCGCCCAAAGTGGGAAGGGTATGCCCAGACGTGGGTCCCGTGCTCACTATGCCACCAGATTCAAGCTAGCCTGGCTGAAGAGGGGTGATACCCCGAAACCGGTCCCAGGATGCTTGTTTCTGGTCCAGGGAGGACCTGGTCTGACAGTTCGGGCTGGACTGTTCCCATGGGGAACAGGGTCAAGACTGATTTGCATATGACTGGGTCCAAACTGGAATGGCATGGTGAGCAAAACAACCGATGGATTAAACCCAGATCTGTGACTGGGGGTGAATGTTTGATTTGTTCTACATTCTGTCCATCAACTTTTCTTTTTGCGAGAGCATATACCTTACCATAACTATGCTAAGGTTTTCAGTCTGGAGCTGCACAGCTGAGCAGGGCTCTGCTTTGCTCAGACCAGTGAAGTCTTTGGTGAGAAGATACATGACACAGCTCTGTGTCACTCTGTGTTGAATCCAGTAATTCCCCAGATGACAGCTGCACAGCTCAACTCTGTGGGGATCTGCAGCCCACTGCATTAGCTCCAGGGACACCTTCTGTGAGGAGTTGCATGAATGTGCAGGCTCTGCATGGCTCTGTGTCATGTCCGGTCAAACTTTCAATAAGGCAGGGAGATGTGCACTCCAGCCAAAGGTCAAGGAAATTGAGGAAGACACTTGGGGACAGGAGTCACTACTACACAGGCAAGTGTAGGGGACCAGGTCTGGTCCAGTTGAGTCTGGTCAGCTGGGAAGCAGGAAAGGACTCTAGATGTTGTTGAATCCCTGTAGTTCACACTGGGGTACAGGGTTTAAGGCAAGCAGGTCCAGTCTTTCTTCAGGCTTCAGAAAGCAAGGTAGTCCTTATTCCGAGTCATCACAGGCCCAGGAATCCTCTGATATCATGTTGAGGTGTAGCCTCTTTTATGCCCAGTGTCAATCTGTGGGTGGGGCACATACCATTGTCTAACACTAGAACTGGTTGTGGTATTTTCCTCCCTTTCCTCTTGGTTTGGCTCTGACCTAGCTCATGAAAGAAAGGCTTGGAGGGCCTGCTTTCAGGTTCTTTCATGTGGGCCAGGACAGGCCCCTTTGAAGTGTAATCAGGGCAGGGGCACAGCTTCCCCTCAGCCATCCTATAAGAAGACACTCACCTCCCCACACTGTCTGCTAGGGATACACATCACACCACAGGAGAGCCATTAACAGTCAGATGACCCTGGACACTGTCAGAAATACACTGGGGCTCAGGGAGGAAAAAGCCAACTTTCTAAAAGTGTCATTTCTTAAAATAGTAATTTGAAACCAGACTTAAAAACATTTTCGAATGAGTCCTTTAATTATTTTTCTGGCTAGTCCCAAACTGGAGATAAGTGTTATAAGGTGCTATATTGTAACTTAGTGCTTTTCTCTGGAAGGGCCAGCCTTGCAACAGTGAAACCCAACTATAACGATTTTTCACTGCCAGGACATGTAAAATGATAAATATATAAATCCTATTTTAAAATACCTTGCCCCTTGCACTATGGACATTTACAGCCTGCCTTATGGAGTCTTATAGGTATTAAAAAGGATGTTTTAGGCATGGGATTTACACCGCACTACAGGCTGCCCTAGCATGCATGAGACATGGTTTGCTGTGCTACTTTAGTGGGTGATCCAACAAGTGTTGCAGGCTACTAGTAGTATTTAATTTATTGGCTTTGGGTCCATGTAGTACCCCATAATAGGGACTTATAAGTAAATTCAATGTGCGAACCAGGGGTATGCCAACTTTGCCAAGTTTGAAAGGGGCAAATCATAAATTTCACAACTGATCAGCAGGGATAAAAGCGAACTGCGTCCTAATGCCCACTAAAACGGGCTTACTTACTGAAGGCAAACATCTGGGGGAATGTCGTGTAAACGATGGTCATTTTAAACACCCGCTATTTCTGTTGAAGGGCTCATGTAAATGAAGAAATACATTCCACATCAATAGATATACTGATAGGGAACAAATGCTTGGAAGCACAGATTGTGGACCACTGTCAGGTTGGTCTACAATTTGCGTGCACAACTGCACATGCTGCCTGTTTTGTACGCCTTATATTGACAATTGCACTGGCACCGAAAGACTCTGCAACGTAGAGACTGCTCCTGGTATCTACACAACAGACGGTCGGGCAGAAGGCTCTTTAATCCACCACCTGCATTTATTATGTAATATAGCCCTGTGCGTTTATTCGAACTAAATTAAATTATTTGTGGGATTTTCTACATTAGAGCCTTTATATTTAAATGATGTACTTGATGATGATGATGATGAGCATAGTTTACGTTTTCGAAATATAAAAAATAATACTGATGGATCAGTTTCCAACTATATTCAAATTTAATTTGCCGGATCGCGTCTACATACTCATATCAATGTCAATGGTATGTTGCAGTTATGTGCATTTTGTCATGTTAGCAACATTTTGACTTTACCAGCATAGCAACCTCCACTCAGCCTAGTAAGCTGAATTCCATTGATGTGAAAACTTTTTTTTCATATTATCTCTTTGTTCACGAGGCCTGCTACTGGCCCGGCTTTCCAAGAAAGAAACTAAGCTCTTTACAATAAAATGAAAAATTGATGAAAAGAGGGTTTGAAACGGCTTTGCCTTTCACCTGGACACCTGCACAGATTGCATGTAAAGAGGACGACAAATATAAAGAAGCCCGTGTAGCAAGGGAGAAAAGGTATTATAAACCGGAGATGAGGCTAGAACGAGATGTGAGAAAGTTATAGGATAAGATGCCATACAAAGCCTCCACGTTTTCTTTTTCTGTGTGCAATACACGGATGAATAGCTCAATCAGAGAAACGTTTGCCTTAGAATAAAAATATCACAAGCTCGAATCCAATCTTTCATCTTCTCAAAGATTGAGTACTGCAATTTGGGTACGTACTAACAAGAACTGACAGTTGCAGTGCTTAAAACAATAGAAGTGGGTAGTATAAGAACAAGCTAATGGGCCCACAGCTTTACATTTTTTGCAATTATATAACACAAAAATAAAAAGAGAAAATTGGCTTTGAATCACTATTACTCGAAGACACACAATTGTTAGAAATGGGGTCTTCGGTTGGCAGTCAGGTTACCCCCTGTCCAAGCAAGGACCCTCACTCTAGTCAGGGTAAAATAGAATCACTCTCAGCTAACCCCTGCTTACCCCCTTAGTAGCTTGGCACAAGCAGAAGGCTTAACTTCAGAGTGCTAGGTGTAAAGTATTTGTACCAACACACACAGAAACTTAATGAAAACACTACAAAATGGCACAACATTGGGTTTAGAAAAATAGAGAACACTTATCTAAACAAAACAAGACCAAAACGACAAAAATCCACAATACACAAGTCAAGTCATCACTAAAAATGCAAAAAGAGTCTTCATGTAATTTTAAACACACACTAACACTGTTAGCATGAAAATGTACCTTGGGCCCATCAAAAATAACCCGGCACGGGCAAGTGAGCATCAAAAAGGGCTTGCGATGCATTGATATCACTCACAAGTGAGAACTTGCATCATTTCTCCTTTAGTCGGGTTGGCGTGTGTCGTTTCTTCTCTCCGCAGGAGAGCGATGCGTTGATCCAGTCACCACTCTCAGGTCCGGGCAGGCCTTGTGTCGTTTTTACACGTCCAACGGTGTTTGCATCAGAAATCCAGCCGCACGATGACCCGAAAGCCACGCAGCGTGGGTTGCAATCTCACCAGCCTCTGTCAGCGATGCTGTGCGTCGTTTCTCCAGCACCGGGCTTTGATTTCCAGGTCGCGTTGGAGACGAGCATCTATTTTCAGCCACAAAGCCAGAGGCGCGTTGATTTTTCAGCTGCACATCAGAATTACGTCGATCTTTTCCCCTCACGGCATTCTGTGCGTGGATTTCTCACTCTTGGGCTGCCAGCTTCTCCTTTCAGGCCCTAGGAACTGGATGGGCACCACTTGGCAGGGTAGGAGTCTCTCCAGAGACTCCAGGTGCTGGCAGAGAGAAGTCTTTGCTGTCCCTGAGACTTCAAACAACAGGAGGCAAGCTCCAAATCAAGCCCTTGGAGATCTTCACAAGAAGGAAGGCAACACAAAGTCCAGTCTTTGTCGCTTTTAGCACAGACAGACAGAGCAACTGCAGGATAGCTCCACAAAGCAGAGTCATGGGCAGGACAGCTCTTCTTCCTCAGCTCTTCGGCTCTTCTTTCAGGCAGAAGTTCCTCTTGGTTTCCAGAAGTGTTCTAAAGTCTGTGGTTTTGGGTGCCCTTCTTATACCCATTTTCTCATTTGAAGTAGGCCAACTTCAAAGCAAAGTCTCTCTTGATTGTGAAATCCTGCCTTGCCCAGGCCAGGCCCCAGACACTCACCAGGGGGTTGGAGACTGCATTGTGAGAGGGCAGGCACATCCCTTTCAGGTGTGAGTGACCACTCCTCTCCTCCCTCCTCGCATAGATGGCTCATCAGGAAATGTAGACTACACCCTAGCTCCCTTTGTGTCACTGTCTAGTGTGAGGTGCAACCAGCCCAACTGTCAAACTGACCCAGACAGGGAATCCACAAACAGGCAGAGTCACAGAAATGGTATAAGCAAGAAAATGCTCACTTTCTAAAAGTGGCATTTTCAAACACACAGTCTTAAAATCAACTTTACTAAAAGATGTATTTTTAAATTGTGTTCTCGGAGACCCCAAACTCCACATGTCCATCCGCTCCCAAAGGGAATCTACACTTTAATCATATTTAAAGGCAGCCCCCGTGTTAACCTATGAGAGGGACAGGCCTTGCAACAGTGAAAAATGAATTTAGCAGTATTTCAATGTCAGGACATATAAAACACATTACTATGGCCCTCATTACAACCCTGGCGATAAATGCTGCCTACCGCCGTGCTGATGGCCGCCAACATACCGTGACCGTGGTGGTATTCCGCTACGGGTATTATGACCCACACTGAGAAATCCGCCACAATACAGACACCCACATAAGTCCACCAAACCAAAGGTCAGTGATAAGCTGGCGGTACCAAAACCCACACCTTCACGCCAACAAGAATACATCCACAGTATCAGGACTCATGAATCACTGCGGCGGTCTTTCAACCATGGTAAACCATTAGCGGTACACACTGCTGCGCTCAAAATACCCACACACTTACAAAACTACACCACATTGGACAATTCAAACTACACACACCTGACACACAGACACACACCACACCCCCAATCCAATATAAAACACACACCCACATTACCCACAACCCTTTCAACGAAAAAAAAGATTGGCAACAGAGAGAAACACCAGCCAGGAGCACCCACTCAATCTGAGCCACAGAACACCATCACCACTTTACCATCCACGCACCTCAAAGCACACACCACAACACATCACCCAACACATTACCCGATGTATCCTCACACATATCACTCACACCACATCCATGGCACCCCAAAGACACCCCAGGTTTTCAGAGGAGGAGCTAAGGGTCATGGTGGAGGAAATCATCCGGGTAGAGCCACAGCTATTCGGATCACAGGTGCAGCAGACGTCCATTGCAAGGAAGATGGAGCTATGGCAGAGGATCGTGGACAGGGTCAATGTCGTGGGACAGCATCCAAGAACAAGGGATGACATCAGGAAGAGATGGAATGACCTACGGGGGAAGGTGTGTTCGTGGTTGCAAGACACCAGATAGCTGTACGGAGGACTGGCGGTGAACCCCCACCTCCTCCCCCACAACTAACAACATGGGAGGAGCAAGTCTTGGCAATAATGCATCCTTAGGGCCTTGCACGAGTAGCAGGCGGACTGGACTCTGGTAAGTCAAATCTTTACTACTATATCCCCCACCCTACCTGCATGCCATCACAAACTCCTATCCCTACCCCCACCCCATCACTCCACCACCTCACATATACCCCACTATCACAACCCACCCATCCCAGAACCATGCCCTGCATGTAACACCAATCCATGGACCCCTATCACAGATCTGCATGGACACCCGTCACCACAGCATGCCCATTAGAGAGAATCGCCACGCACACAAGCCTAAGCTGCCAGGGCTATCCCAACCAAACAGGGAAACAAACCCATGCATAAGATGGCACACGCAGATACTATAACACTGCATTTTCATCCCCACAGGATCCCTACTCAATGTCACCGGAGAGGAGTTGCCAGCAACATCCAGTCCCTCCCAGAGGAGGCCCACAGTGATGACAGCAGCTCTGCACGTTTGGATCACGATCACCAACCTGGCCCATCAGGGACCTCTGGACAGTCGGTTACCCTGCCACAGTCCCAACCCACCACATAGCCTCCCCCTCAGGAAACACCAGCACAGCACCCACCCAGCGGGCCCATGCCACTGTCCCCAGGACACGTCAATCAGCAGTGTGTCCACCACTACAGGGACCCCAGGCAACCCCACAAACACAGGATGATCAGGGACCTGGGGTCAGCAGCAGTGGGCACACAGTTCAGGGGACAGAGGCACAGGACAACAGGGAATCTGGGAGGAATGCTGTGCGACAGGGGGAGGACAGGCCCAAGGAACCGACTCTCCAGGAGGCACTCTCCAACATCCTGGGAGCATACCACCATTCCCAGGAGACCATGGGCCAGATACTGTACAAGTTGCAGGAGACCCAGTGGCTGCAGGACCAACAGGCCACCAGCACCCCACCCCCTGCAGAAGGAGAACCACCCCGCAAATGGACCCTGCGATCCAGGCAAATGCCAGAGAACATTGCCAAGACCCCCGCCAGGAAATAGGACTCTCGTGATTGTCACCCTTCTGTCCCACTCTGTCACCCTGTCCACCTTGAACTGCCATTACTCCTCTTCCTTTGCCCCATTGGACAATGCACCTGTGATACCAAGATACTGGACTCTAACTGGACATTCCTCCACCATCACCCCAGCCCATTGCACATCCCCGTCTATGTGTGAGCACTTAAATAAACACCCTTGCAACAAATACAAATCTTTAGTCTGTCAAATGATTGAATTATGTATCAGTACAACATTCTGAAAACATTGCAAGTCATATGTGCAGTTATTTATACATTGGTATGACCTTTAGTGGGCAGCAGTAAACATACCAGGAGCCAGAGTGGGCCACAGAGATCTGAAAATAGAGATGCCAAAGGGTACAGTAAGTGGCCATAGACATAGGGAAATCAGGCTGCCATGTACAATGTCCAACAGAGAACTAAAATGTAAAGTGAAGTTACAGTGTCTTACCTGTGTGTCACTGGAAGTACTGCTGTATTATATTACTTATGTTGTCCACATCTTGTTCCTCTGCCTCCTCTTCCTCACTGTCCACAAGCTCCACCGCTGCCACAAGACCATCTCCAGGCTCATCCTCTTGCAGAAAAGGCACCTGGCGTCTCAAGGCCAGGTTGTGCAACATGCACCATGCAATGATGATCTGGCACAACTTCTTGGGTGAGTAGTACAGGGATCCACCTGTAAGATGGAGGCTCCGGAACCTGGCCTTCATGAGGCTGAAGGTTCTTTCAATTATCCTCCTTGTTCACCCATGTGCATAATTGTAACGTTCCTCTGCCCTTGTACTGGGATTCCTCACTGGGGTCAGTAGCCATGAGAGGTTGGGGTAAGCAGAGTCACCTGCAAATATCGAGGGATACCTGTTAGACACACACTAACCCTTAGGGACAACCCCATACCCAGACACCAACTTTTACTGGGTGGGGACCTTGGGCTCACCTATTAGCCACACCCAGTGCCTCTGGAGTTGGCCCATCACATATGGGATGCTGCTATTCCTCAAGATAAAGGTGTCATGCACAGAGCCAGGAAACTTGGCATTCACATGGGAGATGTACTGGTCCGCCAAACACACCATCTGCACATTCATAGAGTGATAGCTTTTTCTATTCCTGAACAGTTGTTCATTTCTCTGGGGGGGGGGGGCAAATGCTACATGTGTACCATTAATGGCACCAATGATGTTGGGGATATGTCCCAGGGCATAAAAGCCAGCTTTCACTGTGGCCAAATCCTCCACCTGGGTGAATACGACGTAGCTGCGCATGTGTCTCAGCAGGGCTGAGAACACTCTGGTCAACACGTTGGAGAACATTGGCTGAGACATCCCTGATGCCATGGCCACTGTTGTTTGGAAGGAACCACTTGCCAGGAAATGGAGCACTGACAGGACCTGCACCAGAGGGGGGATACTTGTGGGCTGACGGATAGCTGACAACAGGTCTGGCTCCAATTGGGCACACAGTTCTTGGATTGTGGCCCGATCAAGTCTGTAGGTTAGGATAATGTGTCTGTCCTCCAGAGTCGCAAGATCTACCAGGTGTCTGTACACTAGAGGATGTCACCATCTCATATTCATCCTCAGCGGTTGAAGCCTATGGAGGAAAACGGTGAGCAGAGGGTCATAACCACACATCAATTACAATAATGATGCATCTTTTCCTTTACAGAACCTGTATGTGAATCTGAGAGTCAGTTGCTGTGCCAATGTCTGCTGTGACGCAGTTAGGTGCCATGGCAAGTGCCCCCCTGAAATAGCAGATGCCTGACCTGTGAGGAGGGACAAGTGGAAATGAGGTAATTCTGCTGGCGTTGTGCGCTGTTGCGGTAGGCGGTCGATGACTGCCGCACATCTTCGCATTGGTTATCACTGGGCCCTATGGGTTCCAGGAGCCAATGGCAATGTACGGCGGCAGTGACGGTACGCACAGCCGCGGATGTGACTGCCATTTTCTATCTGTGCACTCACTTGCTACCTGACCTTCAACAGGAGAGGACCTACACTGCAAGTGCTGCTGTGACCTGTGTCTGGAAGCAACAATGGCTCATGTGTCTGGGGAAAGGGCCCCTGCCTTCACTGCGGAGGAGTTGGAGAAACTGGTGGATGGGGTCCTACCCCAGTACACGTTACTCTACAGTCCTCCAGACAAACAGGTGAGTAAACTGTGAGCATGATGCGTGGCCCATGAATGTATGGATTGCTGTGTGTGTAAGCCACATGTGGAGGGGGGCTGAGGCGTACTGGCCAGGGTGCTGCATGTATGGTGATCAATGTATGTGCGTCAGAGGGATGGGAGGGATCTGTTGGGCCATGAGTGTGATGGTCTCGATGGTTAACTAATTCCCTTTTCTGCTGTGTTTTCCATGCAGGTCAGCGCCCATCATAAAAAGGGTATTTGGCGTGCCATCGCCAAGGAGGTGCAGACCCTGGGGTCCTTTGACAGGCGGAGCACCCATTGCCGCAAACGGTGGGAGGATCTGCGCTGCTGGGCAAGGAAGATGGCGGAGGCCCAGCTGGGGCTGGCCTCCCAACGAGGAAGGGGTGCTCGTCGGACCCTGACCCCGCTGATGTTCCGCATCCTGGCGATGGCCCATCCAGAGTTGGATGGGCGCTTAAAGGCATCACAGCAGCCACAAGGGGGTGAGTACAGTTTCAGATTCATGATGGTGCGTGTGTTAAGGTTTACCTGGGTGGGGGAAGTGGGCTGTGGGTGCCCCTAGGCCAGGGTGAGCATGTCATGATAGGTTCCTTGTTGGGCAGGCTCTGAAGCACTCCACCCCCAGTAGTGTTAGTGGGCATCTACTACTGGGCAAGGTCCTGTGGGTTTCAGGTGTGCAGCTAATGGCGTAAGGCATTGTACCCCATGGGCTGATGACTATCTTAGTAATGGGTAGTGCATGGCCTATGGCATAGGGCTGATCCCTGTGTGTTGTGTACGCCAACGGTAGCGTTGTTGCTGGCATTGACCAAGTGTATCCTCTGTCTCTCCCCCCCCTTTTTGTTTTGTCACCCTGTCCTTGTGTGCATTATTATCATCTGGCTGAGGAGCAGAGGCACCGGCGACGGAGGGAGCTGCATCCCACATGGGCCTTGAGGCCAAATCCACAGATGGTGAGGGCACCAGTGGGACGGAGGGTGAGGGGAGCACCATGAAGGGGACAGGAGAGGACACCACAGACAGCGACTCCTCCTCCGATGGAAGCTCCCTGGTGGTGGCGGACACCTCTGTGCCCTCCCCAACAACAGGTACAGCCGCCACCCCCTGCCAGTACCTCCCTCCCAGCAGCCCCTCAGCGTGATTCCCATGCCCGTTCACCCAGGAGGGTGGGCATCTCCTTCGCCCCAGACCCCTCAGGCCATGCCCCAGTCAGCCCTGCTGTCCTCAGTAAGGAGGCTATTGACCTCCTGGGATCCCTCACTGTTGGGCAGTCAACCATACTGAATGCCATCCAGGGTGTCAAGAGGCATTTGCAGCAAACAAATGCATACCTGGAGAGCATTCACTCTGGCGTCGTGGCCTAACAGAGAGCATTTCAGGCTCTGGCCTCAGCACTGATGGCAGCCATTGTCCCTGTCTCTAGCCTCCCTCCTCCATCTTCCTCTACCGAGTCCAAATCCCCTGAACCTCAACCTATTCCAAGCACACCTTCAGACCAGCATTCACCCAAATCACCAAACAAAAGTGGCTCAGGCAAACACAAGCACCACACTTCATCTCACAGGCACTCACACAAGCACCATCCCCATACAGACACACCAACATCCAGTGCCTCCACTGTGTCCCCCTCCTCCTCGTCGTCCACCTCCCTCTCAGTAGCGTCTCCACTCACACCTGAATGCACTACATCCTCATCCACTACCTCATCACCGGCACGCCCATTACAACACACCCCTCACTGGCAGTCACCAACCCCACATCCATGCACACGTCCCCTGTGTCCTCTTCCAGGGTGTCCGTGACCCCTCCTTCCAAAGTACACAAATGCAACCACCCATCCACCCACCCACCCAACAGCCATCCACCTCACAACAGAATCCAGCTCATGCACCTGCACCCAAACTCAGCAGACAGACACCTCCCACAACCACTCCCTCTTCCTCCACTCCCAAACCCTCTCCTTCTTCCCACCCCAGTGTCCCTAAGAAGCTTTTCCTGGCCAAATTTGATCTCTTCCCTACCCCTCCAACCTCCCCCGTCCTTCCCCTCGGGCCAGGGTGGCCAGAACCCAGCCCAGCACCTCAGCCACCAAATTGTCGTCTGCTGTGGTTCCTGCAGCTATCAAAGGCTCAAAGGGGGCACCCGTCAGCCCAGCCAGTGTGCCACCAACCCCTGCCAAGCCCAAAACCATTCTGCCACCTGGCAAGGTGAAGAGGGGGACAGTATCCAGCAAGGGGAAGGAGCCACAACCACCCAGCAAGGCCACCTCAAAGACTCCAGCTGGCAGACCCAAGATCACACCACCATCTGCCAAGGTGAGGAAGGGGCAGAAAACACCAGCCAAGGCACTTCAGCCATTCGAGGCTGCAGGTGAAGGCCTGGTGGCTACCAGCACAACCGCCAGCACTGCCACCAGCACTGCGGTCAGCACAGTCAGCAGCCCCGCCGCTAGTACCACAGCAAGCCCCGCCACCTGCACCACCGCAAGCACCACTACTGTCAGCAGGAGCAGTCCCATTGGACAGCCGTCTGAGGCTGCAGGAGAAGGGCTGGAGCCTCCGTCCACCACTGGCAGCACCGGCACCTGCACCATGGCCAGCACCGCCACTAGCACTGCCGCTAGTACTGCCACAGGCACCGCCGCAAGCCCAGCCACCTGCACTGCTGACAGTAGCACCACCAACAGCCCCAGTGGGCAGCCATCTGAGGCTGCAGGAGATGGGCTGGAGTCTCCCTCCACCACTGGCAGAACCCTCACCAGCCCTGGCACTACCACCAGTTTGCAGTCCTAGCCGTCGCCGGATGGAGTCTAGCCCTGCCTCCATGGACTATCATACAACCTGGTCCCTGCAAAACTCGTGGGGGACACCCAGGTGAGGGACTGTGGACTGCCACACCCCAAGTGTTGCATCACTGGGCACAAAGCCCCTTCCAGAACCAGTAGAGATATGCATCCAAACACCCTATCCTTGGCAGGATGAAGCACACTAGGCACAAAGCCCCCTCCAGATCCAGTGGAAGAAGGCATCCACTCAACCTATCCTTGGCAGGATGAAGCACACTGGGCACAAAGCCCCCTCCAGAACCAGTCGAGATATGCATCCACTCACTCTATCCTTGGCAGAATGAAGCACACTGGGCACAAAGCCCCCTCCAGAACCAGTGGAGATATGCATCCACTCACACTATCATTGGCAGGATGAAGCACACTGGGCACCAAAGCCCCCTTCAGAACCAGTAGAAGAAGGCATCCACTCACCCTATCCTTGGCAGGATGAAGCACACTGGGCACAAAGCCCCCTCCAAAACCAGTGGAAGAAGGCATCCACTCATCCTATCCTTGGCAGTATGAAGCACACTGGGCACAAAGCCCCCTCCAGAACCAGTGGAAAAAGGCATCCACTCACCCCCTACTTGGCAGGATGAAGCACACTGGGCACAAAGCCCCCTCCAGTACCAGTGGAATACCGGCACCCACTAGAGAGACTGTGGCCTTGCACTCCCCAGGACCAAGCAGTGCGCAAACCACCCACTTGAGAGACTATGGCTTTGCACTCCCAAGGACCAAGCAGTGGGCAAATCACCCACTTGAGAGACTGTGGCTTTGCACTCCCCAGGACCAAGCAGTGGGCAAACCACCCACTTGAGAGACTTGAGAGACTGTGGCTTTGCACTCCCTAGGACCAAGCAGTGGGCAAACCACCCACTTGAGAGACTTGAGAGACTGTGGCCTTGCACTCCACAGGACCAAGCAGTGGGGAACCCACCCACTTGAGAGACTGTGGCCTTGCACGCCCCAGGACATCGCTGAGGGCATGGAGCCTCCTCCAGGAGCAGTGGTGTTTTACCATCTTCTGACTGAGGTGCACCCTCCTTCACTCTCCCCCTGATGTGCCTGTGTGTTTTCGACCTGATGTCCCTGCAGTGTTCTCTCCGTATTGAGGCAGGAGTCAAGTGTGGGCTTGGCCTATGAGTTTTGGCCCAGTGGCCCACGGACATTTTGTGTGGACAATGTATCGCCTTATGTACATATTGTATATTTTTGTAAATAGGTTTTTAAAATTATTACATATTTCTGATTATTTCTACAATATCACTGATTTGACTCTATTACTTTTGTCCTTGCGTTCTTCCAGGGGGTTACGGGGTGTAAATGTAATGTTGATGCATGTGTTTGTGTGTATGGTGTTGTGGGTGAGGGTGGGGGCGGGGTGTTGCGTGTGTGTGTCACTCTCTTTTTCCTCCCCCCCTTCCCTGTGTACTAGGGGCAGTACTCACTGTGGTCGTTGCCGCCGCCATTGGTACTCCTGGTAGATGAGGCGGTAGACCAGCATGGGGAGGAACTGCAGCTCGGGCTTCATGGCGTCCTGGTTCTTCGTTGAGAGTCGAGAGGTGAGTGGTTTCCCTTCCAAGTACTGTTTCTGCTGTGCTTTTGATGGCGTTGGTTCCGCCCCCGAAAAGCTGGCGGATGGCCGGGTTGTGATGCGGTGGACGGTACATTGACTTCCGCCTGTCTGTTGGCTTTTACCGCCACGGTGTTTGTGGTGCGTGGCGGTCAGAGTGTTAAAGTGGCTGTATGTTTTGACGGTTTCCGCCGTGGTCGTGATCCCATTTTTTTTACCGCCGGCCTGTTGGCGGTATTACCGCTGCTTTACCACCGACCGCCAGGGTTGTAATGAGGACCTATGTGTCCTACCCTAACCATACACTGCACTCTGCCCTTGGGGCTGCCTAGGGCCTACCTTAGGGGTGTCTTATATGTATGAAAATGAAAGGTTTAGGTCTGGCAAGTGGGTACACTTGCCAAGTCGAATTTACAGTTAAAACTGCACATACAGACACTACTGTGGCAGGTCTGAGACATGATTACCACCTCAACAGTTTTGGATTCTCACCCCTCATCTACATTAACCATCTGAGGGGCCTGTGGTTGGTCTGAACCCAGAAAGGAGTCCCAAACAGGTAGGGTCTTAGCTTCTTCAGCGCCCAGACCACAGCAAACGCTTCATGTTCTATGGCACTCCACCTACGTTCCCTGGGAAGTAACCTCCTGCTCATGAAGGCTACGGGTTGATCTAGGCCCCCTTCATTAAGCTGTGAGAGTACTGCTCCAATACCATGCTCTGAGGCGTCTGTTTGCACAACAAACTCCTTGGAATAGTCAGGTGCCTCCAGCACAGATGCTGTGCACATGGCAAGCCTCTGTCCAGATCACCTTTCTGGGTTGCTTCTTAGAAGTCAAATCAGTCAAGGGGGTAACAATGGTACCATATCCCTTGACAAACCTCCTGTAGTATCCTGTGAGACCTTAGAAGGCTCTCACTTCAACCTGGGTCTTGGGAGGCTCCCAAGCCATAATGGTGTCAGTTATTGGCTGTAGGGGGTGCCACCTGGCCACTCCCTACCTGGTATCCCAAGTACACCACGGAACCCTGCCCTTTTTGGCACTTGCTTGCCTTAATAGTGAGGCCTGCCTTCTGCAGGGCCTCTAAAACTCTCCAGAGGTGTTGCAGATGTTCCTCCCATGTAGAACTAAACACAGCAATGTCATCCAGGTAGGCGGCACTGAACTCATCCAGCCCAACCCACACATGGTTGACCAACCTCTGAAAGGTGGCAGGGGCATTCTTCAACCCAAATGGCATGACTTTAAATTGAAAATGTCCCTCTGGGAAAGAGAATGCTGACCTCTCCTTGGCCCCCTCAGTTAAGGCAATCTGCCAGTATCCAGATATTAAGTCAAACATACTGAGGCACTTGGCAGCTTCCAACCGGTCAGTGAGCTCATCAGCTTGGGGGATGGGCTGTGCATCAGTCTTGCTGACCACATTGAGTCCCCGGTAGTCCACACAGAACCTGAGTTCTGAAGTGGCACCAGGTGCAGCAGCCTTTGGGACCAAAACCACTGGGCTGGCCCAAGGACTGCTAGAGTGCTCAATAACCCCTAGGGTTTACATTTTGGATACTCTATCCTTAATGCAAACCCGACCCTGTCAGTCACCTGGTAAACTTTCTGTTTAATGGGTGGACTGTCCCCAGTGTCCACATCATGTGTGCACCAGTGTGTCACCCCTGGGATCAGGGAAAACAGTGAGGCGAACTGCCCCAACACGTGACGACAGTCACCCTGCTGCTCTTCAGTCAGGGAGGGGGAGAGGATCACTCCCTCCACAGACCCATCTTTCTCTCCTGCAGACAAGAGGTCAGGAAGAGGCTCACTCTCCTCCTCCACCCCATCATCTGTCGCAAGGATCATGTACATTTCAGTGCGCTCAGTGTGGCTTGAGGCGGTTGACATGCAGGACCCTTAAAGGGTTCCTTGGAGACTGCAAGTCCACCAGGTAGATGACTTCACTCTTGCGCTCCACCACCTCAAATGGCCCAGTCCACTTATCCTGGGTCACCCTAGGCTTCACTGGTGCCATCACCCACACTTTCTGACCAGGTTGAAACTCGACCAGAGTGACATTCTGATCAACCGACGTTTCATGTCCTGGCTTGCTTCCAGGTTTTCCTGTGTGAGACTCCCGAAGTGGGCAGTCTGGTTTCTCAAAGCAAGCATGTAACTATATATATCCTGGGGGGGGTTTACTAGGAGCTTTTTCCAAAGCCTCCTTGAACAGACTTAAAGGTCCCCTCACAGAGTGGCCATAGATGAGCTCACAGGGACTAAACCCAAGCGCCTTTTGAGGCACCTCCCTATAGGCGAACAGTAGGCATGGCAAGAGGAGGTCCCACTTCCGCCTCACGGGCTCTGACAGGCCTATGATCATGTCTTTCAAGGTGCGGTTGAATCTCTCAACCAGACCATTACTTTGGGGGTGGTAAGGGGAGGGGAACTTGTAGGTTACCCCACACTCCTTCAACAGAGACTTCATAAACGTGGATATGAAGTTGGTACCCCTATCAGATACCACTTCCTTGGGGAACCCCATGCAGGTAAAAACCCCCATCAAAGCACGACCCACCACAGGGGAAGTGATTGATCTCAAAGGAATGGCTTCTGGGCACCGGGTGGCATGGTCCACCAAGACCAGGATGAAGCTGTTGCCCATGGCTGTCTTGGGATTGAGAGGCCCCACAATGTCAATCCCTACCCTTTCAAAGGGAGTACTGACAACAGGTAAAGGTTGGAGGGGAGCCTTACATTTCCGCCACGCTTGCCACTTGACTGAGTGCATCTGAGTACCTGCGCATTAGGGGCCAGTAAAAGTGGATGACAAACCTCTCAAAGGTCTTGTCCTGCCCCAAATGTCCTGCTAAAGGCACTTCATGAGCCAACCGCAGTAGGAAGGCCCTGAAGCACTGGGGTACCACCAGCACACGTGCTGACCCAGGATCAAGAACCTTAGGCTCGCAATACAGGAGGTCATCCTCCCAATAAATCAGGTGTGATCTTGGCTCCTTTCCAGCTACCTTTTCTGAAGCCCACTGCCGCAAACCCTCCAGAGTAGGGCATGCCCTCTGTGCTGCACAGAATGCTTCTCTTGTCAGCCCCCCATCCTGCTGCCACTGCGACAGCTCAGGGACCTCACCCAGTTCAGCCAGCTGTTCCCCTGTAGGTCCTGGGGCGTTACCCTGAGGCTCCGCCTCCTCCTGGACAGAGGGAACTTTTGGGGGCGGTTTCCCGCGCCTCCTGCCCTTCCTCTTCTTGGCAGTCCCATGGGTCACTGTTTCAGGCTCCAGGGGCTCTTGACCACCCTGACGGGCTGCCATTGACAGGGTGGATATGCATACCCACCCAGGCAGACCCAACATCTCCAAGTGAGACCTGTGTTCCACCTCCTTCCAAGGAGAATCCTCCAGGTCATTGCCTAGCAAACAATCAACAGGCATGGTTGGACTCACAGCTACCTTTAAGGAACCTGAGCCCCCCTCCCCCATTCAAAGTGAATGTGCACCACTCTGCACAGGCGCTCTGAGTTGTCCACTGCAACTATTTGGTGAAGTACCCAGGGATCAATCTGCTCTTCAGATACCAGCTGACTCCTCACTGAAGTCACACTAGCTCCTTATCTCTCAGAGCCTCCACCCTCTGTCCATTGATGGTCACCCACTGCCTGTACTTCTTAGTGTTTTCAGGCACAAGGGTTCTCTGGACCATCTCACTGTCCCCTAGTGAGACAAGGGTCATCTCAGCTGGCTCCCACCCACCTGGAACCAACTCCTCCCCAAGCGCTACACTGGCCAAACCCTTGGACGGCACACTAGTGGGTGCCGGTGTACTTTTGGGGCATTTGGGGTCCCCCCTAACATGACCCACCTGGTCACATGCATAGCACTTACGTGGGGGAGCACCTGGCACTGGCTTCCCTTTGGAGAACCATGGCTTCTTCTCACTGGGGGGTTGGGAATCTTTACCCTGGGAATCAGTTTGAGGCCCTTTAGAGAACTCCCCCTGTTTATCCTTACCCTCCTTTATTCTGAGAGGGACCCTGCCCACTCTTGGCGTGGTCTCCCATACCTCCTTTGGACTCTGGTGCTCTCCCAGCGGTCTGCTTCCTGCGCAAGCTTCCTAGGGTCAGTCAGCTTGCTGTCAGTCAGGTGCTGGCGCAGCTCTGGAAAACATAAACTGTACAAGTGCTCCCAAGCAATCAGATTGTAAAGCCCCTCATACACAGTTACCTTACTGCCCTTCACCCAACCATCCAGTAAACTGCAAGAAGAATCAACACATTCCAACCATGTTTGGGATTCCGTTTTCTTATAGGACCTAAACTTATCCTTATACTGCTCAGTGGTGAGACCATACCTCGTGAATAGGGCAACCTTCATGATAGTGTAGGTGAGATTATGAGCATCCCCTAAGGCTGTCAGTGTATCCCTCCCCTCTACCTCATAGTGCTTCCACAGACCTGCTCCCCAATGAGCTTTAGGGACCAGGGGGCATATTTATACTCCGTTTGCGCCGAATTTGCGTCGTTTTTTTTACGCAAATTCGACGCAAAACTAACTCCATATTTATACTTTGGCGTTAGACGCGTCTAGCGCCAAAGTCCATGGAGTTAGCGTCATTTTTTTGCGTGAACACCTTCCTTGCGTTAATGATATGCAAGGTAGGCGTTCCGGTCTTAAAAAAAGACTCCGATGCATATGCGTCGTATTTATACTCCCGGGCAAAAAAGACGCCCGGGAGTGGGCGGGTCTAAAAAACCCGCATTAGCGCCGGATTTTAGCGCCTGGGTCAGGGCAGGCGTTAAGGGACCTGTGGGCTCAGAATGAGCCCAGAGGTGCCCTCCCCTGCCCCCAGGGACACCCCCTGCCACCCTTGCCCACCCCAGGAGGACACCCAAGGATGGAGGGACCCACCCCAGGGACATTAAGGTAAGTTCAGGTAAGTATTTTTTTTTAATTTTTTTTGTGGCATAGGGGGGCCTGATTTGTGCCCCTCTACATGCCACTATGCCCAATGACCATGCCCAGGGGACATAAGTCCCCTGGGCATGGCCATTGGGCAAGGGGGCATGACTCCTGTCTTTGCTAAGACAGGAGTCATTTCAATGGGGGTTGGGCGTCGTAAAAAAATGGCGCAAATCGGGTTAAGGCGATTTTTTTGCCTCAGCCTGACTTGCACCATTTGTGGACGCCCATACGCCATTTTCCCCCTACGCCGGCGGTGCCTGGTGTACGTCGTTTTTTTTAACGCACACCAGACAGCGCCGGCGGCTAACGCCGGCTAACGTCATTCAATAAATACGGCGCCCGCATGGCGCTTCAGAATGGCGTTAGCTGGCACTAATTTTTTTGGCGCAAAACTGCGTTAGCGCAGTTTTGCGTCAAAAAGTATAAATATGGCCCCAGATTCATATGGAGAGCAGACTCATACCCCTTAAACCACAAGTATATGTTGTCTTCCCTTTTATAATCCTTCACAAGATCTTTAGAAATATGCACCCTCCTTTCAGGCTGCATTGTGATGTGGCTCACACCATCCCTAATAGACTGGCTCCTCTGATCCAGCTCCCTCAAGCTGAGCTCATGAACAAACAACAACTTTTTCTCCTCTGTGGCCATCCTCATTTTCTCCAACTCCCTCTGGTGCTCCCTCTCTGCCTGTCTGTCCTGCAATTCTTCAGGGGTCAGACTGTTAGATGAGACACTGCTACCTGCCCTGGACACCCTCTCCCTGGGTATAACAGGCCCACCCACAATACCATTGTGAATGGACTGCTCTTCCTCCTCATCATCCTCCTCCTCCTCTGCGTGCCCTTATGTGCTCTTGGCTGTCACCCAGGCCCTCAGCACCTTTTGCAGCTCCTCCTTCTTGGATGAGCTCTCAATGGGACAGTTAAAACTTTTACAGAACTGCTTTAACTGAGCCTTGGTATAGCTTTCCAATTTCTTTAGGTCAAAAGCAGCTCCAACTGATGCATCTCCAGATTGGGGCATGATGAAAAGTCAACAAAAGTGCAAAGTTCCACAAGGCAGAAAACAAGTTCACAAATGAAGTTCAGAAGTTAATCAAAGATTACCACAAGACTGGATACAGGGAAAAATCCAAGCAAAAGAGAAAAATCAAAAATCACAAGACAATTAGTATGTGGTCACGTACTGGTCTGAACTCAAAACAGTAGTGTACACTTAATCACTGTATGTCAAGTACAAATACAAGTCCAAACCCAACTGCTGATCAACAAGTTTGAAATGGGGTCTTTGGTTGGCAGTCAGGTTACCCCTGTCCAAGCAAGGACACTCACTCTAGTCATGGTAAAAGAGAATCACCCTCAGCTAACCCCTGTTTACCCCCTTGGTAGCTTGGCACTAGCAGTAGGCTTAACTTCAGAGTGCTAGGTGTAAAGTATTTGTTCCAACACATGCAGGCACTTAATGAAAACTCTACAAAATGACACAAAACGGGTTTAGAAAAATAGAGAATATTTATCTGAACAAAACAAGATCAAAATGACAAAAATCCACAATACACAAGTCAAGTTATCACTAAAAATGCAACAAGAGTCTTCGAGTAATATTAAACACACACTAACACTGTTAGCAAGAAAATGTACCTTGGTCGTGTCGAAAACTAAGGTTTCTCTTGGTTTCAAGAAGTGTTGTAAAGTCTGGCCTACTTCAAAGCAAAGTCTCTCTTGATTGTGAAATCCTGCCTTGCCCAGGCCAAGCCCCGGACACTCACCAGGGGGTTAGAGACTGCATTGTGTGAGGACAGGCACAGCCCTTTCAGGTGTGAGTGACCACTCCTCCCCTCCCTCCTCGCACAGATGGCTCATCAGGAAATGCAGACTACACCCCAGCTCCCTTTGTGTCACTGTCTAGTGTGAGGTGCAACCAGCCCAACTTTCAAACTGACCCAGACAGGGAATCCACAAACAGGCAGAGTCACAGAAATGGTATAAGCAAGAAAATGCCCACTTTCTAAAAGTGGCATTTTCAAACACAAAATCTTAAAATCAACTTTACTAAAAGATGTAGGGCCAGATGTATCAAGGTTTTTTGCATTCGCAAACAGTGCGAATGCCCGTTTGCGAATGCAAAAAGCCAGTTCAGAATTATGAAAGACATTCTGAACGCAATTTTAAGGAATCGCTAAAATAGCGATTCCTTAAAATTGCAACCCTGTAAATAAGAAATCGCAAATAAGGATTCCTTATTTGCGATTTCTTACCACATGTATGAAGCCATTCCTAAATGCGATTTGGGCATTTAGAAATCGCTATTTACCACCAGGTTGAACCTGGTGGTAACCATGTGCAAAATTAAAAAATGCATTTTAAATGCATTTTTTAAATGTACATGTAAAGCACACATGCCCTTTTGGCATGTGTGCACCTTTCGTGTCCCAAAAAATAATTTTGGGGTGCAGCAGAGGGGGCATTAGGCCCCCAGCAACCTGGGGTTTTGCATTTTCAAAATTGCGATTTCTGGTTAAGAAATCGCAATTTTGGAAATGCAAAAAATTCGCAGATATGGGCCAACAGGCCCATAGGTGCGAATAGGGCCTGTCTCGCAATTTGCGATTCGGTAATAGCATTTGCAATTTTTAAGAAATCGCTATTACCGATTCGCAAATGAGATCCATGGCATTTTGCGAGTCGGAAATAGCGATTTCTTAAAAATCGCTATTTCCGAATCGCAAAAGGCCTCCATGATACATCTGGCCCGTATTTTTTAATTGTGAGCTCAGAGACCCCAAACTCCACATGTCCATCTGTTCCCAAAGGAAATCTACACTTTAATCATATTTAAAGGTAGCCCCCATGTTAACCTATGAGGGGGAAAGGCCTTGCAACAGTGAAAAATGGATTTAGCAGTATTTCACTGTCAGGACATATAAAGCACATTACTATATGTCCTACCTTAACCATAGACTGCACCCGGCCCTTGGGGCTGGCTAGGGCCTACCTTAGGGGTGTCTTATGTGTGAGAAAAGGGAAGGTTTAGGCCTGGCAAGTGGGTACACTTGCCAAGTCGAATTTACAGTTAAAACTGCACACACAGACACTGTAGTGTCACGTCTGAGACATGATTACACAGCTACTTATGTGGGTGGCACAACCAGTGCTGCAGGCCCACTAGTAGCATTTGATTTACAGGCCCTGGGTACCTTTAGTGCACTTTACTAGGGACTTAATAGTAAATCAAATATGCCACTTATGGATAAGCCAATTACATACACATTTGGTAGAGGAGCACTTGCATTTTAGCACTGGTTAGCAGTGGTAAAGTGCCCAGAGTATCAAAACAGCAAGAACAGAGTCCAGCATACATCAACAACCTGGGAAACAGAGGCAAAAAGTTAAGGGGGGCAGACAGCCCACCAGACACCAGGGGAGATTTTCTTTTTTTTTTTAAAAAAGATGGTCGGGTATGGCCATACCCTCGCCCCAAATAAATGGGGACAAAGTTGTTCTGCCCACAGGTGGGCAGATGGGGCAATTACCCCCCGATCCACTCCCGGGGGGGCAGAAAGCCTACTAGATGCCAGGGAATTACAAAACAATTGTGAGGTGGCTCCCAACCCCAACTGAAAGGGGCAATGGTCTTTCAGCTCTCCTCCTGCACACTAAAAGATCTTATCCCAATGGAAAGGAAGAGGACATTGAGTATTTTGGGTTTTGGTTTTAAGTTTGGGCCATGAGAGCTTGGCTAACTCTCAAAATTGTCCCACTTGGAATGGTAAGGGCTGCACTTTTTGGACTTTGGGATGCTGTCATGTAGAAAAATCTACAAGACCTAGACACATCTGAAAAACTAAACATCTGGGTGAGTCCAGGGTGGTGTGCTTCACATGCACCCCACACCGTTTTCTTACCCATAATGCCCTGCAAACCTCCAACTTTGCTGGAAATCACACATTTCTTCCACATTTTTGTGATGGAACCTTCCGGAATCTGCAAAATTCCACAAAATTCCTACCACCCAAGATTGTCGCATCTATACTGATAAAAATTCTTCCCCACTTGTCAGCCTAAAAACTTATTTTTCAAACTGCCCTTTTGGAACCACTTTAGTTCCCCCTCAATTTTGACATGTTTTTGGCTCTTCCCTGTCACAGGCACTTACACAAGTGAGGTATCATTTTTATCAGAGGCCTGAGGGGAATATTGGGTGGTAGGACATTTGTGAAGGTGTGGAGATCCCACAAATAAATGTGGGAAAAATGTGTTTTCTTAGCTAAATTGGAGGTTTGCTGAAGATTCTGGATAAGAAAACACTGGGGGATCCACACAAATGAACCCTTTGATGTCTAGTTTTCAGAAATGTCTGGGTTTGGTAGGTTTCCCTTGATGGCTGCTGAGCCCAAAACCAAAAACGCAGGTGCCCCCCGCAAAAACAGGCAGTTTTGTATTTGATAATTTTGTTGTGTCCACGTAGTGATTTGTGGCATTTCCTGTCGGGGGCACTAGGTGTACCGACACAAGTGAGGCACCATTTTTATCGGGAGACCAGGGGGAATGCTAGGTGTAAGGAAGTTTGTGGCTCCCCTCAGATTTCAGAACTTTGCAGCACCAAAATGCGAGGGAAAAGTGTTTTTTTTTGTCAAAATTTGAGGTTTGCTAAGGATTCTGGGTAAAAAGAATCTGGTGAGAGTGACTCAAGTTACCCCATCCTGGGTTCCCCTAGGTGTCTTGTTTTCAGAAATGTCCAGGTTTGCTAGGTGTTCCTAGGTGCTGGATGAGCTAGAGGCCAAAATCCACAGCTAGGCACTTTGCAAAAAACAAGTCAGTTTTCTTTGGGAAAATGTGATGTGTCCATGTTCTCTTTTGTGGTATTTCCTGTCGCGAGCACTAAGTCTACCCGCACAAGTGAGGTACCATTTTTATCAGGAGACTTGGGGAAATGCTGGGTGGAAGGAATTTTGTGCCTCCTCTCAGATTCCAGAACTTTCTATCACTGAAATATGAGGAAAAAGTGTTTTTTTTTACCAAATGTTGAGGTTTGCAGAGGATTCTGGGTAACAGAACCTAGTGAGAGCGCCACAAGTTACCCCATCCTGGGTTCATCTAAGTGTCTAGTTTTCAAAAATGCATAGGTTTGGTAGGCTTTCCTTGGTGCCCGCTGAGCTAGACATCAAAATCCACAGCTAGGCACTTTCCAAAAAACACGTCAGTTGTCAATGTAAAAATTTGATGGATCCATGTTGCATTTTGGGGCGTTTCCTGTTGCAGGCATTAGGCCTACCAACACAAGTGAGGTACCATTTTTATTGGGAGACTTGGGGTAATGCTGGGTGGAAGGAATTTTGTGGCTCCTCTCAGATTCCAGAACTATCTATCACCAAAATGTGAGGAAAACTTGTTTTTTTGGCCACATTTTGAGGTTTGCAAAGGAGTCTGGGTAACAGAACCTGGTGGGAGTGCAACAGGTTACCCCATCCTGGGTTCCCCTAGGTGCCTAGTTTTAAAAAATGCACAGATTTGGTAGGTTTTTCTAGGTGCCGACTGATCTAGAGACCAAAATCCACAGCTAGGCATTGTCCAAAAAACATGTCAGTTGTCAATGTAAAAATTGGATGCGTCCATGTTGCGTTTTGGGACATTTCCTGTCGCAGGCACTAGGCCTACCAACACAAGTGAGGCACCATTTTTATCGGGAGACTTGGGGAAATGCTGCGTGGAAGGAAATTTGTGACTCCCCTCAGATTCCAGAACTTTTTATCACCAAAATGTGAGGAAAAAGTGTTTTTTTGTTTGCCAGTTTTGAGGTTTGCAAAGGTTTCTGGGTAACAGACCTGGTTAGAACCCCGCAAGTCACCCCATCCTGGATTCCCCTAGCTGCCTAGTTTTTAAAAATGCACTGGTCTGGTAGGTTTCATTAGGTGCCGGCTGAGCTAGAGGCCAAAATCCACAGCTAGACATTTTCCAGAAAACACACGTCAGATTTCAATGTAAAAATGTGATGTGTCCATGTTGCTTTTCCTGTCACGGGCATTAGGCCTACCCACACAACTGAGGTACCATTTTTATTGAGAGACTTGGGGGAATTTAGAGTAGAAAAACAAGTGTTATTGCCCCTTGTCTTTCTCCACATTTTGTCCTTCCAAATGTAAGACAGTGTGTAAAAAGACGTCTATTTGAGAAATGCCCTGTAATTCACATGCTATTATGGGGCCCCCATAATTCAGAGAAGTGCAACTAATCACTGCTTCTCAATACCTTATCTTGTGCCCATTTTGGAAATATAATGGTTTCCTTGATACTTATTTTCACTCTGTGTATTTCACCAAATGAATTGCTGTAGATCTGGTAGACAATGAAAACCCATTGCAAGGTGCAGCTCATTCATTGGCTCTGGGTACCTAGGGTTCTTGACGAACCTACAAGACCTATATATCCCTGCAACCAGAAGAGTCCAGCAGATGTAACAATATATTCCTTTAAGAAATCTGCCACAGATGGAAAAAGTTACAGAAGAAAACGTGAACAGAAATGGCTCTTTTTTCACAGCAATTTCAATATTTGTTTATTTTAGCTGTTACTTTCTGTAGGAAAACCTTGAAGGGGCTACACAAATGACTGCTTGCTGAATTCAGAATTGTACCTACTTTTCAGAAATGTTTAGCTGTCTGGGATCTAGCATTGGTTTAACATCCGTTCCTCGCACTAACTGGAAGGAGGCTGAAAGCACAAATATAGTACAAATGGAGTATGTCCCAGTAAAATGCCAAAATTGTGTTAAATATTCTGGTTTTCTGATTCAAGTCTGCCTGTTCCCGAAAGCTGAGAAAACTGTGATTTTATCACCATAAACCATTTGTTGATGCCATTTTCAGGGGAAAAAACACAAGCTTTCTTCTGCAGGCTTTTTCCCATAAAAAAATGCTGTATTTTGGCTCATTTCTTGGTCTCCTGCAGGGGAACCCACAAACTCTGGGTACCTCTAGAACCCTTATGATGTTGGAAAAAAGGAAGCAAATTTGGCATGTGTAGCTTATGTGGGTAAAAACTTATGAGGGCCAAAGCGCGAACTGCCCCAAATAGCCAAAAAAAGGCCTGGCACTGGAGGGGGAAAAGGCCTGGCAGTAAAGGGGTTAAAAGAGTGGCCTTTCTCCCTGTGCTATTTTAAGCCCCAGGGACTCCATGCCCTGGGGCCAAAGATGATTATTAAAGGGAAAGGGGGCACATGGCCCCTGCCCATGCTTTAAAAAGGCCCTGGGGACTCCATTCTACAGGGCTGCTATTTTTTAGAGGGGGAGTGTGCAGTTCCCGTCCCTGAGCCTATTTTGTCCTGTATCCCCTAGGTCTTCTATCTTAACTTGGTGAGTGCTCTGGTGTGCACCTGTGGGTTCATGATAAATGAGCTGGGGGCCACGGGGAGCCCCAGCACCCCTGTGACCCCCGCCAGATCTCCACATGCTGCGGGAGCCAGCATCGCTCCCACCCACAGGGAGCAGCTGTTCTTCTGCCCCGCATCAGTGCAGGCAGGAAAACAGATCAGAAGTCTGCTGCCAGCTGTCAGGAGTGTTTTGAAAGCTCAGACAAGCTTTGAGCAGACTTTGTTTTTGCTCCTGTTTGGTGGGAGTTTCAGAAATGCTCCATCCAGCAAACACAACACAGCAAGTGAGTTCGTGAATGGCTTGGATGGGGGTGTGTGGCCCCGTTTTCACATAAAAAATACAATTGGCCCTAAAGGATAGGGTTTTCGGGGCCAAATATGGCTTAGGAGGGCAGCCATGTGGTCTGCATCCCCATATTAATGAAACGGACCCTCAGGGGATGGATCCCTGGGGCAAAAACAGCTGGAGGAGAGGGGCGGCATGCACCCTCCCCTTAATTAAACAATATGGCTGTGGGAGTCCAGCAGGATAGGGGCAAAAATAGCCAATTTGTTTGTATTTTGGCTCCAGGGGAGTGGTCCCTTCTGGGTCCCCCACATGGGGCCTAGTGGAGGAGGATATCCCCCCCTTTATATCACTTTTTTTACCTTCAGGACAGGGGACTAGGGGGCATATTTAAGAGCCCCTAGTGCCACTGTAGTGTCTCTTTACGTGACGCTCCAGTCACCATAACCTCTGCTCCATAGTTACAAGGAGGTGTAACACCACTTTTTGTGGTGTTACGCCTCCTTGTAAATATGGGCCTATCCAACGCAGTTTTCTGCATCATAGGGGCATGCAATGGGTGTTGCTGTGGGCATGCCACAGCAACACCCATTGCATTTTGATGCTGCCTCAGAATTACAAGTTTTTGTAAACCTGAGGCAGCGCCAAAATCTAACGCCACCCCAGAGGTGGTGTTAGCAAGGCGCAACAAGGAGGAATACGCGTATTCCTCCTCATTTTTAGCTTTTTCTATGTGTGCTGCATTCTACAGCACAAATAGAAAGAGAAAAATGCCAGACATGATCGTATATGTGCAGGAAGGTGTCCGTCTGCAGCACACACAGAAGTGCCAAATCCCCATTAGTTATTGTTTATGTGCAGGAAGGGACACCTTCCCACACACAAACAATCACACTCCCTCAACGCAGATAGCCTTGAACGATGGTACAAGGATGCCTACATTGGCGCTGGCTGCTAAATTTAGCTCCAGCTCAGGGGACTACACAGGAGTGTGTCGTATTCAATTGAATATGGTTCATCCCTGTGTTGTGAAAATGACGGAGCGCGGTGCTGCCAATTTTGGCACAGCGTCGCGCTCCATCATTTTGCTATAGATATGGGCCTAAGTTCCAAGTCCTGTAATAGCTGCGAGCAACATTTTTCTCATGTTGCTGGCAGCAAATTAGAGCATTCGCTCCCACAGGAGTCAGTGAGGTGGCCCAATGGAAAGAAAGCTCCCTGGGCCAATCAAATCACTCTAATTTTAAATTGGCACTTCCGCACGACTCTCTCAAGCCTCTCAGAGGATCCAGCCATCTAGATATATAATTCATTTTTAATCTTAATTTCTCAAAAACTACTGAACCAATTTGCACCAAATCACAAAAAGCCCAATCTATGGACCAAGATTCTAGCTTCTTCTTGTAATCCCATTTAGAAGTTTTTGCTGTAGACCTGCCTAAAAAAGTCTATGAAAAATGCATGGGGATTTTTCCTTTTGAGACCTCCCCGTTTTCTTGGTCCCCACTTGACGGATCACCCTGAAACTTTCAATGTACAAAGTAGTTAAAAAGTAGCACCGTTTTGGAAAGTTTCATAGAGATTTGTCAAACGGGCCAAATTTATTAGCATCACAAAAAATGCCTTTGCTGTGGAACAGATAACCTAACTATAACTACCCAGTGATATGCACTGAACTACGTACACTATAATTCTGACACTCACAATATTATGTTCTGTGGAGACAACCTTTTTTCTGTGCTTTGGCAAAGTGCTTTTCTGAGCTTGACTGTGGTCAAATTCTGCAACTCACCTGCTGCAGGTGGCCAACTCCTGTTGTACCTGGTGTCATGCTTAGGTGTCAATTGATGGGAGGTGTTCCAAAAGAGTAAAATACTCTGTGCCCCCTGCTATGTTTTTGGTCACATAACGTACAGGCGAACCAGCTGCACTAACTTTCTCCCCCCAGTGAATGCCTGAAGCACTCTAGCACATCTACAAATCAGAGTGCTTTGCCACTCTCCGCAAGGCATTGGACTTTTACTTCCACTTTTGAAGTTGCAGGGTTTCGTCCAGGAGCCTTGCCTCCATGTCTAACCCATTGTAGCTGTGAATAACAGTATCTACTGTTCAGGTCTCTTGTTCTTCACAAAATAGTGAATGTGCCTTCTAATGAGAAAAAGGCCTGTTTTCATGTGGTGGAAACTTACCTGAACACTCAACCAGGTTCCAGGCCCAGCTTTCCCTGTGCTGCTGCATCACTCTTGTTCCTTGCCTTTTCCCTCATTTTTTGAGTGCCTTCTCCTTGCTTTTCCCTCGTTCTCACCATTTTCTCCTTGCTTTCCCCCCATTATGTGTGGTCACTCCTTGCTTTTCCCTCATTTTCACTGCTTTCTCCTTGCTTTTTCTGCCATTTTTTGTGTTCCTTCTCTGTGCTTTACCCTCATTTTTCACCGCTTTCCCCCCCGTTTTTTTGTGTGCCTCCTCCTTGCTTTTCCCTTTATTCCACTGGTTTCACCTTGCTTTTTCTTCATTATTTGTGTGCCTTCTCCTTGCTTTTCCCTTATTCTCACTGCTTTCTCCTTGCTTTTCCCCCATTTTTTGTGTGCTTTCTCCTTGCTTCTCCCTAATTTTCACTGCTTTCCCCTTGATGTTTCCTATATTTTTTTGTGTACCTTCTCCTTGCTGGCCTCTCTTTCTCACTGCTTTCACCTTGTTTTTTGCCCTTTTTACTGTGTGCCTTCTCCTTGCTTTTCCATCATTTTTACTGCTTTCTCTGGGACCTGCAAGCACCCGGCTACCCTGTCCGGTGAGTAGCTGTGCTTTACAAATCCTGATTGACTGATTGATTGAGCTAGTTAAAAGCCGTACATGTCCTTTAAAAGGTAAACTAGGGCTCAACAGAAGGTTTCTGGTGTACAGACATCCAGCCCTCATTGTTAGGGGCTATCTGTCCACCCAGTGCTTTTTCTTTGATAAAAATCAACCCATGATTTCTTGCGCTGGAGACACCTTTAGCAGTATGCACATGTCAGCATCAGCAAGCTCTTACCGCTACGCATTGAAACAGGCTCTCTGGCGCTGTCATGGTGTCACCACAACGGTTGAAAGCAAAATATAACCCTCAAACAACGCATATGCCTTTATCATGCATACCTTTACTACACAAAATGTTACCATGCATATGCCTTTACCATGGCTGCCTTTACAATGAAAATATAAGTATTTTGCAGGTAAGTGTAGAATCTATCTATCTATCTATCTATCTATCTATCTATCTATCTATCTATCTATCTATCTATCTATCTATCTCTCTATCTATCTATCTAACTATCTATCTATCAGGGCAAGGACATTTTTAAGGTTGGCTGTTCGAGCAGTAGCAGCCCCTCCCACCTCAGCACTTTGAGACCCTCATGGGTGAGTAGTGCGCTTTACAAATTTCCTGATTGATTGATTGATTGAAGATTTAGGGATGGGTGAGGATACTGAGTAGAAGGCATTTATTAGGGTTTAGGGTGGGTTATGGTGTAAGGGTGGCAAGGGTATTTTTTTCAGATGAGGGTGGGCAGGGGTATTTGGGTGGCAAGAGTATTTTTATATTTTATGGTGGGTAGGGTTTGATAAGATGAGTGCATGTATATATATATATATATATATATATATATATATATACAGGTAAGTATATACATATATACACTCACTAGCGATACCATTCCCCAAACCACTGAAGGGAACAACCCTATCACCAGACTTATCACTACATATAACACTGCCACTAAGAAAATGTCCAACATTATTAAGACACATTGGAATATTTTGACCACTGATTCCATGCTGGGCCTCCTGAAGAAGGAGAAACCAAACTTTGCCTTTAATAGAGGGTGAAACCTGAGGGACTTCATGGTTAAAAGTGACATTGCCATCACAACCACTAGGGAACATGAACTTAGTGGTTTTTATCCCAGTAAAAACTGTAAGGCCTGCAAGTATAGCTTCAGCATAAGGTTGCATATTGCATATTGCTCCAGCATTAGGTTGCACAGAGTATGTCATCTACATCTTGGAGTGCCCCTGTAAGAAGTGGTATATGGCATCGCCATCCATGCTGTCAAAAAGCAAGTCTTGGAGCATATGCATGCTGTCAACAAAGTGGAGCAACACTATCTCATGGTGAGGCACTTTGCTTCTGACCTTTCTTGACAGAAATTTCCTTTCATATTTTGCCATTGAACATGTTTCCCCATCTGTTGGGGGTAACAGGGAACACACATTATGACAGAAAGATTCCAGGTGGTTTATTGATCCCCAATGGGTGGAACACTGAGTAGAAGCATAGCATCCACTTACATGAGACATAGGGCCAGATTTACAAGGCCCTAGTGCCTCCTTGCACCACACTAGTGTCATTTTATTACGCTAATGTGGCTCAAAGAGGCATTTTTTTGCCACACCATGTTTACAAAGTGGCAAAATGCATGCATTGCACCACTTTGCGACCCCTTGCGCCACATTATGCCTGTGTCAGGCATAATGTATGCAAGGGGACATATGGCATTAGGAGACCCGCAAAAATTGTGCAGTGAAATCCTACAGATTTCACTGCACCATTTTTAGTGTCATGTTAATGACCGCTCAAAACAGATGTTAAAGTGACGCACCCATTGTAATCAATGGTCCTCCATGCACTTTGCACTTTGCTGGACTAGCGTCAAAATGTTTGACGCTAGTGCAGCAAAGCACCACAATAGCATCAAACATTTTAAGCTATTGGCCTAACATGCCCCATGGCATGCCATATTGTAAATAAGGCGCACACATAGTATCATTAGGTGGGGAAGGGGTGAAGCAAGAAAACGGGCGCATCAGCACCATGTTTCTTGTAAATATGCCCCATAGTTCTTTCTCTTTCACTTTCTTTTTACTTTTCTGGTGTTAGTCCAGTCACAGATTGTCTGCTCAGTGTGCCCACTTTTTGTGAGTATGGTGTTATTATTGCATGTGCTTCCATTGTTATTTTATTTCTGTTTATGTTTTAGGAAAAAGAAAGGGAATCTTTGGTTGAGGTACAGCAGTGTCCATCTGGACTTGATCTCCCTACCCTTTTCTCTAACCTGCGGGGACCCTAGATGAGACTCAACATTTAAGACTTTACTCTTCCTTCTTTTTTCTTTTCCCTTGAATGTTCAGACTGTTAGGCTGTTTTTATGGGTCTTTCTGCACTGATTGACATTTGTTTAGTCTGTGTATCATTTGTGTATACCGAAATAGACTGAATGGGGGTCTAATTGTTTCTCCCATAAACAGGAGGTTTTCAAACATTGTCTCTGTACAGCCAGGGTATAATCATGGAAACAGCATGGCCTAGGCATTGTCAACTATGATGTTTGGGAGTGGCCTTGCTTCACTCAATATGGAGTCTCTATCTGCGTAATGAAGTAAGTATAACAAAAGAGGCCACGAGCCCATCCCTGGTGGCAGAGATCGCGCCAGCACACACACAATGAGCCCGCTCCACAGTGAAGAATGGTGTGAGTGCCCCAGCAGGGATCATTTCCCTCATCCGCCTTTCTACATATGACACAGGGCCACTTCCCTCAACCCCTTCCAGTTGTCCCACCACTCGGATGTTATTTCTCCTGGAGTTCCCTTCAGAGTCTTTCATTCTGTGCTCCAGGGTGGTTACATGATTAAGTTATGACTGCACAGAGGTTTCCACTCGTTGGGTTGTAGGGTCAAGTTTGTGTAAGGTGTGTTCCATGGTGTGAGTCTTATCAGCCAGCTTGTGGTGGTCCGCATGAAGCAAAGTGAGATCAGCTGCCACAGTGTTGATCTTGTGCTCCAAAGATGTTCTGGTTTGGTCCAAAGATGCACTAAGACACTCCACCGCCACTACTACTGCATCAAGTTACAGTCTGGCTCTGTCGAAGACTCAGAACTCAAGCCCGAGGAGCCACTGCCCATCCTGGAGCGCAATCACCCCATGGTACAGGAATCCAGGGACAGGCCACCCTGAGCACAGCGTCCAAACAGGGTGCTATTTATTGTTTGGCAGCTGCACCTGGTCGCTCAGCTCTCCAGTACTGCACAGTCGCATTCACTTAAATGCCACGGTCTGCTGGATGGTGCGACCCAGGCCCCACCTATTAATATTCCATTGTGGGCAAGCAGCATCCTCTTTACCGAGCCATTGCAGTAGGGCTAATGGTAGTGGCAGGAGTAGCAACCTGATAGTTACAACTTCAGCTACTTCATATATGCCACAACTGCAAATAATTAACATAGTCTCCGTCACTTCCTGGGACATTATCATGCCAAAGAGTGAGCGGCAAGGGGCCAGCCATCCACCTCCACATCCCATCACCCCCTGAAACCATGATGCACCAAAGTTCCTCATCAGGGGAAACCAGCCCACATCAGGCTGAGCCAGCGCTCACCTCCTCCAACAGCTCTCGAAGGGGTGTGGACATCCTCCAGCTGCTCGTCGCCTCCCCCCTCTCAACAGGAGCAGGACCCTCCAGTATCTCACGCCAAACGGGGGCAGCTCAACATAAGCAGGTCCCTCTCCTGCTATCCTCAGCGTCCAAGTCACATTTGGGGGAACCCATTCACTGACAGCGCTCTCTGCAGCCTCCAATCTGTTGCTCAGCTCCAGGTGCAGGGCCCTCCACCCCTCAGTTAAACTCAGAGATCCTCCCTCATTCCCCCTCACCGCAGGCTGATCACTCTGTCCCTCTCCCCCCAAGCCTCAAGAGGCAGATACTGCGCCCACCGACAGGAGCAGGGCGGCGTGGGAATTCCCAAGGCTGCTATTCTTCCATTGTGCATCCACGTTGAGTGCTTACACCACCTCCTTCATGCCAGTGGCCCCGCGTGTGGACCGGATTCAGCAGCTGCACCTTGGAGCGTCGCCTCCGACCCCCTTCTTCGCCACTTCACTGCTCACCTGCCCTGGCGGCCTCCTCCTCGCACGTGCTCCATTAGACCTCACGTCTCAGCGACACCTGCATTCCCGGCACAGCATGTCATGGTCGTCTCCTTTGGCTGCCAGGCAGCACAACAGTTCCCGGGTGTGCCGCTGGCAAGTCACCATTCTGCAGCGCTCGATGCAGTGCCTGCAGGCGTATTAAGGAGAGATAAACTGGGCCTCATGATGGAGCTCCTTCAAAGCCTGCCCGCCATCTTGGCTCCTCAGGCCTCACCCCCACTGTCTTTTACTTCATAACAACAACCAGTTGTGTCAACTGCATGCACTAATGTACTATCTTGTGAATAATTCTCTTCATTAAAAAACGGATCTGTACTAGATGTGCGCATCCATTCACCTTTAAAAATTTTACAAAACATTGTTTTCTTAATAAGTCTTTATCTCAGTGTTCTTTTTCACATGTACATGACCGTGTTTTCTAGTGCCTTCATTCTGTTTAACATTAAGATAAAAAGTTTCCTGTTCACAGCAAATGCTTTCTCAATATGATGCTTTTGTTTTAGAACAGCAGTTCTCCTCTTATACTTCTTCACCTTCTTCCATATATTTTGAACTATTCTTTTTCGAAACATTTGTACTTTTAATTCCTTAAACTGTTTTTGTCTGAAAGTTTCTGTTTTTTCTCTTAGCTTTCCTAATTTTCACAACATCAATGTGTCCCTCTTTCTCATTATGTTTCAAGCTTCTCCTCTTAGTTGATGTCTTTGTCTCATTTTGCATTTAACAGCATATTATTTTAAAAAAATCCTTAGTAATCTTACCAGTGAGTGTTTTCTTTCTCTTGCCATTTTCCACCTTATATCTTTTTTTACTGTCAGTTTTAACCATGCAGTGTTGTTGTTTTTCTTTTCTTCTTTCTGTTTTGTTAGGCATTTCAAATCTTCTTATTTATGTGGAAAAATGTATCTGAAAAAGAAACAATACATTTAGCTTTACAGAAAAAAAAACTGAAACAGAATATTTTGTAATACATAATTCAATCCATAGTAAATATACACCTATGCACTGAATCAATATCTACCTGGGTGTGTCATCCTATCCATCAATGCGTGCCTCAGTGCATCAGACTATCCATCACTTTGTCCTCGCTGTATGAGTGCATATATGACTGTCTCTCTGCATTTGTCAGTGTATGGATGAGTGTGTACGTCTATGTGTCACTGTATGCATTAGTGTGTTCCTCAGTGGGATAATGTATGCATCACTGTCTCTTAAGAATGCCACTGTATGCAGCTGTATATGCCTGTGTATCCCACTCATTACTATGCATATGGGTATATAACACTATGTATTTGTCTATAATTGGGTGTGTCAGTGTGTGCATCAGTGTGTGTCTGGATGTGTCAGTATGTGCATCAGTGTGTCCATGGGTTATTCATTGTATGCATCAGTGAGTGCCTACCTGTCTTAGTGTACACAACAATGTGTCCCTAAAGGTAACAGTGTATATGCTAGTATGTGACTGGGTGTGTCAATGAATGTATCATTATGTACCTAGGTATATAACTGTATCCATCAGTGTGGGCTGGATGTGTTAGTGTATCCATCAGAATCTCCCTTGATATGTCACTTAATACATCATCATGTCCCTAGGTGTGTCAGTCCGTCGGTATATGCATGAGTGTGTGAATAGGTGTGTCAGTGTGTGCATCAGTGTCTGTCTAGCTGTCTCAGTCTATGCATCTGTGTCTGCCTGGGTGTGTCAGCATATGCCTAAGTGTCTGCCTATTTATGCATTAATGCGTGCTTGAGTATATCAGTGAATGTGTAAGTGCATGCCTAGCTGTGGTAGTGTATGCATCAGTGTGTCCCTACATGTGTTACTATAGGTATCTATCTAAGCCAGGATGTCTTATTTGTTATAAAATGAAAGACAAGAGAACAACCAGGGCACTCCAAAAAATAAGTCCACTGTGAGAAAAGTTGCAGGAAATACTTTAATCATTTATGTTGGGAAAGATCCAATCAATGCTCAAAGATAGTCATGTCCACATGTTAGAGAGAAAGCATATCAGTGTTCAGCAACAGCCAACACATGTTTCGTCTACACAGACTTTTTCAAGGCAAAAAGATGAGTAATCCAGCAGTGTCCTGAGCCGTCCCTTACAGTGTAGGGAAGAAGTAGTCTTCGATGACAAAAAGGACTGTAAAAGTTGATTGCATCCGTAATAAGGGATGGCACTTGCAAAGGGCCCAAATAAGCCCACACCTGATCTCTCCAAAATCCCGAGAGTCAGGGAATTTGTAAGCAGGCAAATGCAGCACATGATAACGCTGCCGTGTTGTAAAAAAAAATAATATATATATATATATATTTTATATTAGTCTGCACCTTATTGTGTTAGACTATGCATTAGTATGTGGCTGGATGTGTCAGTGTGTGCATCAGTGTGTGCCTAGGTGTCATAGTGTATTCATTACTTTCTACCTAGAACTGTTACTGCACTCATTCATAGTTGCCTGGGTCTGTTAGTGTATATATATCAGTGTTGCAATAGATGTAGCAGTGTATCCATCAACAGGCTGTTAGTGTTACTAGTTTAATTCTCTATTTAGCTACAAAAGTACTGTGTCTTCACTATGGTGTTTGTATACCTTGGTATAGGAGTGTGCAAGCTAATATCTTACTTAAACTCAGAAAATTGTTTCTGATCTAAAAAGTAAGCATTCACTTTTGTCAGGTAGTTTTATCTCACTTAAAGGTTCAGATATCTATACTAAATGGGCTGTACAAAGCTTCTTAAACACAATGTGCAGTAACAAGTCTACCTAAACATGGAACTATGTACCTATGCTCATCAGTACACACAAACATTTTAAGACTTTGTAAGCAGCTTTTTTAATGGTAACTCAAAATAACAGTAAACATTCACAGTTACACTTATAAGTAGGATGATTCACTTATGTCTCTAACTGCTAGTGAAACAATCTCTGTCATTTCTCAGTATATATGTAACTCTATGAGTTCTCCATTGCTTTTATAAATATCTATATTAGTATAGGCGCAGACATTTCACTTTTTAATACAAAGTATTACATTTTTAATGTTTTAACAAGCATTATGTATGCTAGCTTCAACATAGCTCAGGGGTCAGTTAAGTATACAAAAACAACATAGAAATGCCCATTAAGCACCTCTTTTCATTTCTACTAAATCTGTTTAGTCATTTATGTGCTGGCTTGTATAATTTCTTTACATTAATTACAAACCTACTATCTATATTTCTGATGACATTTTGGTACCAAACTACAGAGATACATTCACCTACTATTAATTAATTCCTTTACTAATACTTACTAACATAAAGTCAATTTTACTACACATACCTGATAAGTGTGCTTGTTGCAGTGTGTATTTTCCTTCTAGTGTCAGTTAGAATTTATTCTCACAGACAAATGTACAGAAAATCAACCAAAAGAATGGAAATCCACTCTCACAGCATGCAATCATGAAATGGCAACCTTTTCACCTTTGCCTTTAAAGTTAGTCAATCAGAAAACCAATTCCAATCTCCCTTTCATCTGAAACTCATGTTCTACCACTTATGACTGACTTCTATAATTTCCAAATCTCCTCAAAAGATAGCCCAATCCAATAGGAGTTTTTGATGAACCTGCGGATGCACCGCAGAGCTCAGCCCGGCCCTCCATGTAAAACCGGGGATGGATCAGCGGATCCATGGGGAAATCCGGAAATTATTTTTTTAATACATTAAAAAACACACATCAATATCAAAGTGTTTTTTACACAAAAGCAGATCCGAACACCAAATAATAACTGCAAATCATTATTTCTTCTACATTTGCATCGATGAAGTTGAAACCATTGATTGGCAACATCCACACCTTATGATTGTGCACTGTGGTGGCAATGGCCTAATCTTTTTTTGTATAGCCTTCCCCTTCATGCTCCTGCAGCTGTGTTACCATGGTTACACAGTCTGCAACATTCTGCTGCAGCAGGTCACAAGTTCATAACAGTTTCTGACTGGAGCATACTTACTTTTAAACCATCTTTAGCAGGTGGGGTTGAAGCTTTCACAATAAACATATCACAGGCAGTAATACTGTTTTCCAATTTTTGTAAACCCAATCCAATATTTACTTGCAATCTACATAACCTCACTACCAAATCCACCAACAAATATATCTTCAAGAGCCAATTAAATCTGTTCTTTCAGATCCTACTTTCTACCCTCCATTTTAACAGAATTTCATTTCATAACATCCTCATTCACCTGCAGAGCTCTCCTGTGTGCTTCTCCAGATTACCTCCAAGATGCTCAGAGTGTAGATTGTGGAACACAGCTTTGTGTTTTGGACCAGAGAGAGTGCAAAAAGAAGTGGTATTGACAGGGACCCGGATTTATCTAATGTGGATATCACTAGGGTTGGCCAGATAGGGTTAAAGTGGCATCAATTACTCCCTTTGATTGAAAACATTAAGGATTACCAACATCCAGACCTTATGATTGTGCACTGTGGTGGCAATGACCTAATCACAGTTCCAGGGGTTGGTTTTGAAATCCTAATGAAAGATACCTTTGGAAAATGGATACCAATTTTCAAACATTTTCCAAAGATAGAGGTGGAATTGGTCCACTCAATTTTGCCCACAAATGGACAAGTCCAGGAAACATGTTAATAAAACCGTACCTACATTCCTCAGGGGCCATAAATGGGCTCTATATATAACAACAACTTACAATTTGACATGGAGGGCATATACAGAAATGATGGAGTTCAGCTAACAGACAAAGGCAACAAGGTGTTGCTGAATAACATGAGAAACTGCATCTTCTGTCATTAGTAGCAGTCACCTACACATCATAAACACAAAGGCTTTTCTCAGGGCCAATACATTAACCATACAGAAATAAATATTTTTTTTAAATATTTTTTTTTATGTCATACATATCCACGGATCCACCCGCCAATACCAAAAACAAAAAATAGACTATTTCTAACATCCTGTACACGCTTTTTTCAATGTACCATATTTATTTACATTTATTTAGTGATAGAACTCATACCCTAACTGATTTAAATGCATCAGTGCCCACATATTGGCCCCAGTACCCTTTTGTACTGACTGTCTGCCTGAACGCTGGATTTTACAGCAACTCTCTAGTTGTGAAACAGCTATGACAGAGGCTCGCCTGAAGTGAGAGTGGATGTGATAGTGTATGTCTCCATGTGAGGATGAGTGCCAGAGTGTATTACTGGGTGTGAGACTCTGTGTCACAATCTCTATATTACTGTGAGACTGAATATGAGACTCTCTGGGTGTGAGAGGGAGGGTGACAGTGTCTCCCTGGGTGTGAGAATAGGTACAAGAGTGTTTCTCTAAGTGTGAGAGTGAGCATGAGAGTGTCTGAGTGGGTGTGACAGTGAGTGTTAGAGTGTGTCTCTGGGTGTGAGACTACGAGTGAGAGTGTCAGTAGTTGTAATAGTAAGTGAGAAAGTCATGGTCTTGGTGTGAGAGGGAGTGTGACAGCCTCTGCCTCAATCTGAGAATGGGCGTGAGTATCTCTCTCTGAGTGTGAGAGTGTCTGCATGGGTGTGAGAGTGGGTATGAGGGTGTCTAGGTGTGAGATTAAGTGTGAGAGTCTTGGTGTGAGAGTGAGTGTGACAGTCTCTACCTCAATGTGAGAGTGGGTGTAAGAGTATCTATCTGAGTGTGACAGTGAGCATGACAGAGTCTGCATGGGTGTGAGAGTGGATGTGAGGGTGTCTGTCCGGGTGTGAGAGTGAACCTGACAGCACCTATCTTGCTGTGAGAGTGCATCTGAGAGCCTCTCTATGTGTGTCAGACTGAATGTCAGAGTGTGTCCGTGGATGTGAGACAAAAGGTAAGAACATTTCTATGGGTGTGAGAGAACCTGGGTGTGAGAATAAGTGTAACAGTCTGAGTTTGGATTTGAGAATGGGTGTGACAGTGTCTCTCTGAGTGTAAGAGTGAGTGTGGGAGTGTCTGCATGGGTGCGCAAGTGGGTGTGAGAATCTTGGTCTTGGCATGAGAGGGAGTGTAACAGTGTCTACCTCAATGAGAGAGTGGGTGTAAGAGTATCTCTCTCTGAGTGTGAGAGTGAGTGTGAGAGTATCTGCATGGGTGTGAGAGTGGGTGTGAGAGTGTCTGTCTGGTTGTGTGGTGTAAGACTGTCTCTGTAAGTGTGAGAGTGAATGTGACAGTGGCCATCTTGTTGTGAGAGTGTGTCTGAGAGTCTCTGTATGGGTGTCAGACTGAGGCCATCATTACGAGTCTGGCAGTCCTAGGACCGCCGGACTCACGGTGCTGGTCGGACCGCTACGAAAGTGGCGGTCTGGCCTCCACATTACGACTGTGGTGAAGGCACCATGGTCGGACCACCAGCACTGCCACTTTTTTGACGGCCGATGGCCTGGTGGTGTCAGCGGTCTTAATCCATTAGGGAAGTGCTCCAAGCAGTGCTGCCCTGGGGATTAGAGTCCCCTCTCTACTGACTTTTACATGACGGTTGCACCTTCAGGTAAAAGCTGGTGAAGACAGGGTGCCGGTGGCCCCATGTTGGCCCCTGTACTGCCCATCCACTTGGCATGGGCAGTGCAGGGGCTCCCATGGACAGCCCTGTTGCACTTTTCACAGTATGCTTAGCAGACAGTGAAAAGCGTGACGGGTGCTGCTGGACCCGACGCACTGCAACATTGCTGCTGGCTCGATTAAGAACTGGCGTCAATGTTGTGGACTGTTTACTGCTGGGCCAGCGGGTGGAAACTCTTTTTCAGCCCGGTGGCCCAGCTGGAAACTGGTAATAGGGGCTGCAGCAAGGAGACCACACTGGTGGTCTCCTGAATGCGGGAGTCTGGCGGGTGCATTTTCTGCCCGCCAAACTCATAATGAACGCCTGAGTGTCACAATGTGTTCACGGGTGTGAGAAAACGTGTAAGAACATCTCTCTGGGTGTAAGAGTGTCTGTGGGGGTGTGAGAGTGAGTGTCAGAGTGTGTTGCTGAGTGTGAGACTACATGTCACAATGTCTCACTTGGTGTGACACTGAGTGTTCTATCTGGGTGTGAGAGAGAGTGATACAGTGTGTGCCTGGATGGGAAAATAGGTGTAAGAGTGTCTCTTTGAGAGTGAGAGTGACCATGAGACTGTGTGTGTGGATGAGAGAGTGAGTGTCATAGTGTGTCTTTGGGTGTGAGACTACGTGTGACAATGTCTGACCTGGTGTGAGTAAGTGTGAGAGTCTCTGTTTTGGTGTGAGAGGGAGTGTGACAGTGTGTGTCTCAATCTGAGAGTAGGTGTAACATACACAGCGGGAAGCATTGATAGTGGTCCTGCTTAAACAGGGTTGTGTCCTCACAGATGTTAAATCATACAGACCACTCTCGCTACTAAATTTAGATTGCAAACTATTGGGCAAAATCCTGGCAAATAGGTTAGCTCCCATAATACACACCTTAGTACACGAAGACCAGAACAGCTTCATCCCAAAACGCAACACATTTTTGAATATTCACAGGCTGCTGAGTATAATAGGGGACACTCCGCCGGAGTCATACGAAAATGTGGCAATATCATTGGACATCGAGAAAGCATTCGATACACTGGGGTGGGACTACCTATTTGTAACGATGCAGAATATGGGGTTTGGACCTAGTTACATACGCTGGGTGCAGACGCTATATGAAGAACCCAGGGCCAGAGTGAAGACAGGAGGCATTGTATCAAACAGCTTCCTTGTTGAAAGGGGTACCAGACAGGGGTGCCCACTATCTCCCTTATTGTTCGCCATCGCGATGGAACCACTGGCGTCTAGGTTACGCATGGAGGGGGAGCGTTGGGGAGTGCTCAGTGAGGGAACCCGCCATATAATCTCGTTATATGCGGACGATGCCCTGATATACGTGAGAAGGGGAAGTTAAACCATGCCTTTGGTGATATCCCTACTAGAGGAGTATGGAAGGATATCGGGATTGATGGTGAACTGGGATAAGTCGTGTGTGTTCCCACTGACTGAATGGCCCACTGAGAATAGGGAGTCTGCACCAGTAGGGCGCTTGAAATGGTGCTTTGACACCTTCAAGTACCTGGGAGTTCATATATACCACAAGCCTGGCGACCTGAGGGATGGCAACTTGGGGCGTGCGTTGAACTCTATGAAGGGGTCCTTGCGTTTCTGGTGTGCACTGCCACTGTCGCCACTAGGCAGAGTGGCGATAGCGAACATGTTACTACTTCCCCGACTTCTTTACTTCTTTGTGGCATTGCCGGTGACAGTGCCTAAAAGTTTATTCCGTGAATTAAACACAGTATTACTGGTACTTATATGGGGAGGGGGCAGAACCTGAGTGGCTCTTGCCACCCTACAGCGTCCATTAAGTGAAGGCGGACTGGGAGCCCCAAACTTTGAATTGTACTTTGCTGCTGCGCAACTGCAGTGGATACTAAACTGGATACACAGACCGGAGTCAGCTGAATCCACATGGATCATGAAACAGCTACATGGCATGCCACTGATCACATGGCTGTCAAATACTTTAGCAAGAGGGCCTTCTGGTAACCCATTAATGATAGCTGCACACGATTGCTGGACATGGTATATACAAAAGGGCCGAACAGGGATTCCGTACTCCCCCTTACCCCCCTTGGACAAATCCCAGGAAGGGGGAATATAGCTGGCACATATTCTACTGCAGTTTGGGCAGAGGCGGGTATACTAACGGTAGGAGACTGCTTCGAGGAAGGAACGCTAATGTCGTTTGAATCTATAAAAGACCTCACTTCAGTGGGAACGGGACAATTTATAGCATATTATTCTATATGCCACTTAATTAGGAAGGCGTGGTCATTGGGTGACCAGGAACCAATTATTTCTCCAGCGCCGCACCATATGTTGTCATACGACAATCAAACTAAAGTCATAACAAATACATATAAAGTTTTAAACACATTCCCCATAAACGGATTAGAAAACGTTAGAACTCGACGGAATACTGCTCTACCGAACCAGCTAACATCTGAAGAGTGGTCACAGGCCCTCAATCACACCTGCAGAATGTCAAGAAACCCCAGGTTTCGGTACACTCAATTTAATTACACACATCAAACATACCTCGCACCTGCGCGGTTGAAATGTATGCTCCCTGGGGCGGACTTTCATTGCCCTCGCTGTGGCTCCCCGTCAGCCCATTTCTACCATATGGTTTGGGAGTGCGGTCCCCTGGAGATGGAATGGCAGGGGGGTAGTGGCTGATATTTCAGATATAACAGACCTTGTATTCACGGCAGAGCCAGGCTCCTGTCTACTGGGAGTTAGGATAAGGGAAAAAAAGCACAGATACATACACAAGTTTGCAGACCTAGCTTTCATAATGTACAAAAGGTTGATTGCTATGAACTGGAAAGCCTCTAAAACGTGGCATACCTTAACATTGCGCTGGGCACGCACAGAGTATCAGGTACTATGCAAGTTATTAGATGAAAGTCAGAAGCACACTGGGTGTGATGCCTGAGAAACATTTGTTGCCAAATTTGAGGTTAAAAACGATGAGCGCCCACCATGAAACCTGGTAGCACCACGTAAACGTAGACAGTGGACATTCCACATACAGCCCAGCACGAGCCACATGCGCCCTACAAGGAAGTAAAAAACATACAATTGGAGCATACACTCAAACAGATGATATTGTATTTCGAACCCGGACACACTCACACGAAAGATGTAAAATAAATGATGGTTTCCGTCAACTGCTAATCATAGCTCTAGTTATAACTTGTGACTTATTCGCGCGATGTAGAAAACGAATACTGTGGATTGTGATTAGACCTAAGTTGTTATTGTTATTTACGTTATATGTTATTTTAGACCAGCTAAATTCTACTATGACAAAACTACAACTGTTGTCAATAAATGTGCAGAAACAATAAAAAGGTGTTTAAAAAAAAAAAGTTCCAATGATGGGCACAGTACTCACCCCCTGGTGGCTGCTTTGATGCCCTCAAGAGCCCATCCAGCTCAGGATAGGCCACAGCCAGTATGCAGGCCATTAGTGGTGTGAGGGTTCGACGGGTACCCCTTCCTTATTGGGAGGCCATCCCCAGCTGGGCCCCCGCCTTCTTCTGTGCCCAGCATCTCAGGTCCTCCCACCGTTTGTGACAGTGGGTGCTCTGCCTGCCATAGACCCCTAGGGTATGCATGTTCTTGGCGATGGCACGCCATGTACCTTTCTTTTGATGGGCGCTGACCTGCAGAGGCAATAGACACAGGAAAATGGAATTAGTCAAACAGTCCTGATTGTTACACGTATGGCTCACCATACCCCTTCATATCACCATTTACACACACATGGCCCAGCGCACAACCTATACGCCACCCAGAGGACATTCACCCACCCCCCTTACACGAGGCCTTCATATACACCACTCCATGCATTCATGCCACATGCATCGTGCCCACAGTGTACTCACCTGTTGGTCTGGAGGCCCATACAGCAGTCTGTACTGGGGTAGGATCCTATTCACCAGTCTCTCCAACTCTGCCGAAGTGAAGGCTGGGACCTTTCCCCAGTCACACGGGCCATGGTAGGTTCCAGACACAGGTCACAGCAACATATGCAGTGTAGGTCCTCTCCTGTTGAAGATCAGGTAGCAAGTGAGGGATAAGATACAAAATAGCGGTGCATACCATCACCGCTGGCGTAGATCCCCATTGGCCACTGTAACCCATAGGGCCCAATCTTAACCAATGAGGAGTTGCACTGCAGTTCCCGACTGCCTCCCTCAATGGCGCACAACGTCAGCGGAATTGCCTCACTTCCATCTGTCCCTCCACACATGACAGGCAGACGCCATTTCGGGGGGGGGGGGGGCAGGCCCTGGAAAAATGCTGCGTCACTGGTGAAATTAGGAAATACTGGACAAATCACACTTACCCATTACAAGTTAACTGCATGCAAAGATCTGTTGTAGCTCCATTGTTCAGTTTGTGATGGGCTCCTCACTCTTTTGCCCCATAGATTCCTACCACTGCGGATGAATAGGAGATGGAGACACACCCCCGTGCACAGACCCCTGGTTGACTTGGCAACAATGGAGGACAGGCACATTATCCTCACCTATAGACTTGACAGGGCCACAATCATGGAGCTGTGTGCCCAATTGGAGCCTGACCTGATATCTGCTATCCGTCACCACGCTGGGATCCCCTCCCTTGGGCTAGTTCTATCAGTGCTCCATTTCCTGGTGACTGGTTCTTTCCAAGTGACAGTGGGCTTGGCAGCAGGAATGTCACAGCCAATGTTCTCAATAGTGCTAACAAGAGTGTTGTCTGCCCTGATTAAACACATGTACAGCTACATTGTATTTCCCCAGGTTGAAGATTTGGCCACAATGAAGGCCGAGTTCTATGCTACGGGACATATCTCCAACATAATTGGGGTGCTTGATGTAACACATATTGCATTTGTCCCCCTGTCAATATGAACAGATGTTCAGAAATTGTAAGAGTTTCCACTCTATGAATGTACAGATGGTGTGCTTGGCGGACCAGTACATCTCCCACGTCAATACTAAGTATACTGGGTTGGTGCGTGATGCCATTGTCCTGAGGAATAGCAGCATCCTAAATGTGATGGGCCAACTACAGAGGCACAGGATGTAGCTAATAGGTGAGCTCTGGTTCCCACCCAGTATATGTTGGTGTATGGGTATGTGTGGGCCATATGGGATAGTGTGTGGCTAAATGTTGTCCCTCAAAATTTGCAGGTGACTCTGGTTACCCCAACCTATCATGGCTGCTGACCCCTGTGAGGAATGCCAGGGCAGAAGAATGTTATAATGGGGCCCAGGGGTGAACCAGCAGGATAATAGAGAGGACCTTTGGCCTCCTGAAGGCCAGGTTCCAGTGCCTCCATCTAACAGGTGGATCCCTGTGCTACTCACCGAAGAAGGTCTGCCAGATAGTAGTGGCATGCTGCACAATCTTGCCCTGAGATGCAATGTGCCTCTTCTGCAGGAGGAGGAGGCTGGAGATGCCCGTGTGGCAGCAGTGTACCCTGTGGACAGTGAGGATGAGGAGGCAGAGGATGAGGATGAGGACAACAGGACATCAGTGTTCGGACAATACTTCCAATGACACACAGGTGAGACAGTGTTACTTCACATTTCAATGACATTTGTTTGAATTTCTGTGGCACTGGCATGCTGTTATTTCCCACACCTGGCAATTCATTTTTCAGGTGTTGGTGACCTCACATATGCTCCTGGTGTGATCACTGCAGCCAGCTACAGGTCATTAATCTCTACTCATTTTCTGTACAGTTGAATTGTAATGTTTGTACCTGTTAACATGAATACATACTTGAAAAATGTGTCATACTCCAAACTTTTTTTTTTTCCCCCAAGGGTGTTTATTGAAGTGCTAAATGAAGTGCTAAAATATTGAGGGGCAAGTGCAATGGGATGGGGTGATGTTGGAGAAAAGTCCAGGGCATTGTTCCAGTCTATTTGTAGCACAGGTGCATTGTCCACAGGGACATAGGAAGGGGAGCAATGACAGTTCAAGGTGGATAGGGAGACAGAGTGGGACACAAGGGTGACAATCAGGAGAGTCTCATTTCCTGGTGGGGGTCTTGACAAGAATCTCTGGCTTCTGTCTGGATCGGAGGGAACGTTTGCGTGGTGGTTCTCCTTCTGCAGGGGGAGGGGTGCTGGTGGCCTGTGAGTCATGTGGCAGGGCCTCCTGGCCACTAGCATCAGCGGAGGTGGAAGGCTCTTCAGATGTCTGGCTAGTGGCAGGGGCCTGCTGTTGTGAGACTGCCTCCCTCATAATATTGGTGATTTCTGCCAGCACCCCTGCTATTGAGATCAGGGTGTTGTTGATGACCTGCAAGTCCTCCCTGATCCCCTGGTACTGTTCCTCCTGCAGCTGCCTGTTCTCCTGCACATGGTCCAGGATCTTGCCCATCGTGTCCTGGGAATGTTGATATGCTTCCAGGATCCATGCAAGTGCCTCCTGGAGAGTCGGTTACTTGGGCCTGTCCTCCCTCTGGTGCACAGCAGTCCTCCCAGTGTCCCTGGTGGCCAGTGCCTCTGTCCCCTGAACCGTGTGCCCATTGACACTAGCCCCAGGTCCCTAATTGTCTTGGGGCCGAGTTGTGCCCTGAGGTCCCTGTAGAGGTGGACACACTGCTGAATTACGTGTCCTGTGGACAGAGGTATGGGTACGCTGAGTGGGTGCTGTTGTGGTGTTTCCTGATGGGGGAGGCTCTGTTGCTGTGTGACTGGACCTGGGTAACCGGCTGTCCAGAGGTCTCTGATGGGCCAGGTTGGTCATCCAGATCCAGAGTTGCTGTCATCACTGTGCACCTCTTCAGTTAGGGGACTGGATATTGCTGGCACCTCCTCTCCGCTGACATTGGCTTCTGTGTCTGACATATTGTGCATCCGTGACTTGCTCTCTTTGGTTGGATTTGCCCTGGCAGCTTTCACTTGTGTACGTTGGTGTATGGTGGGATAGTTATTTCTCTATAGTGTGCATGCTTTAGTGATGAGTGTCCATGCAGGGCTGTGAGTGGTGTCCATGCATTGGTAGAGCATGCAGGTCTTGCCATTGGGATGAGTGAGATGTGATGGTGGGGTATGTGGGAAGTGGTTAATTGATGGGTGTGAGGGTGGGGGTATGTGATGGCATGCAGGTAGGGGGTTAGTATTAGCAGAGAGTTGACTTATCAGAGTCCAGTCCTCCTCCTACTCCGGCCAGGCCCTCAGGATGCAGGATTACCAAAAGTTGCTCCTCCCATGCTGTTAGTTGTGGGGGAGGAGGTGGGGGTCCACCGCCAGTCCTCTGTACAGCGAGCTGAGGTCTTGCTGCAATGGAACGTACCTTCCCCCGTAGATCGTTCCACCTCTTCCTGATGTCATCCCTAGTTCTTGGACGCTGTCCCACGGCGTTGACCCCGTCCACGATTCTCTGTCATAGCTCCATCTTCCTAGCTATCAATATCTGCTGCACCTGTGCTCCAACTAGCTGTGGCTCTACCTGGATGATTTCCTCCACCATGACCCATAGCTCCTCCCCTGTGAAGCAGTGGTGTCTTTGTGGTGCAATGGGTGTTTTGTGAGGTGTGTAGGTGAGGGTGTGTTGGGTAATGTTTTGGGGTGTGTGATGTGGGGTGCGTGAGTGGTGTATAGGTGTGTATAGTGTGGCTCTGGTTGTGTTTGTGTTCTTGATGTCTCTCTGCTGGCAATGGTTTGAAATGGTAAAGGGTTGTGGGTAATGTGGGTGTGTATTTTATAGTGGTGTGGATGTGTGGGTGTGGTGTGTGTATGGGTGTCAGGTGTGTGTTGTTTGAATTGTCCAATGTGGTGTTGTTCTGTTTGTGTGTATCCATTTTGAGTGCAGCGGTATGTACCGCCAATAGTTTATCGCCTTTGAATGTCCGCCGTGGTGATTCGGGGGTCATAATGTGGTGGGTGTTGTTCTGTTGGTGTAACTGTGTGGGTTTTGATACCACCAGTTTATCATTGACCTTTGGGCTGGCGGATTTGTGTATGTGGCTGAATACTGATGGATTGGGGTATGTGTCATAAAATGGTGAACGGATATCCGCTGCGGTGGTGGTCAGTTGGCAGCAGTCAGCGTGGCAGTGAGTGGGATTTACTGCCAATGTCATAATTCGGGCCATAATGGCCAAACACTTCGAATGTGCTTACACCTTCCCCCATATGCACTGACTATTTCCCAACCCTCACAGCAACCCCTACACTGTTGCCACTGATCCACCTGCTCATATGTAACACTCAGTGGGCAACATGTACTATGCTTGTTGAAGAGGGTGGCGCACCAACAACTGCCACACACCTCCATGCACCATTGGGGATGGGCACGAAAGTGAACATGTACAACATATGTGGCATGTCTGTGATCATCATCTGTGCTTCTGTACAACTAGCTTCCATGTTACCCTGTAGCAAGGTTGCCTGTGTAGTGGGAATGGTTGATGTTGTGCACAAAGGGACACCTTCATGCATAACAACAGCTACAAGTGGTCTCATTGTCACACTAGAGGCCAAAGTTGTACAACCCCGTAATTCGACATTAGCATTATAACAATTAATGCCAATGTGGAGTCAAGCTGCCTATTCCCCTTGTGCTGCATTAACAAGGCCACCCAATACATGCATAGATCCACTTCTTACATCCTTCCATCACAACATGCCCGTGCCAGATATGATGCATGCATGGAAAATCCCTCACGCATGGAGGGAAGAACTAATGGAGCTGACAATCCATAAAGGTTGCACTGTGCAAAATGACAACCCCATGTGTGAGGCCCACCAAAGGCATATGTCAATGTGATGTAAGCATTTTTAAGCAATGGACCTCCATGTGCTTTGCAGTACTAGTGCCATAATTTATGGTGACAATGCAGTAAAGCACCACTATAATGCCAATACTCATTTGAGTATGGGAATGTCCACCATGGTGACCACGGATGTAAATAATGTGCTGTAATGGTATTGGTGGCTAGGGCAACGGGGATGCAATGAAAATTGTGGTTTGGGATAAATGCACCACATACATAGAAAGTTCACCTTATGTGTCATGCATAATGCAACACAAATAATTCAACAACAATCTGTAGAACTACAAACTTGTCACACACCCACTTGCCACTACCACACCACCCTTGAGTCATTGGACAACACCTAATCAAAGTCAGAACTGCATATCTTTTCTAAGGCATCAGAAGCTGGGTGGGTTACACATGTGTAGCATGGGAAGATCACACATATGCACATGGAATGCCTCCTACATGCAGTGTCAGGTGTGAGAGGGGTACATGGTACATAAGCCTGGATAGGTTATGTAAGGTGCCTCACTTTGGCATGTTAATTATGACCTATCACTATCCACCACTGGAGCAAAAGTAAAAAAAACACTATGCTTGGGTAGAGCACGATGATGGCTGTGTATGAATATACTACCACATAGTCGCCCATTTATGTACAAACACACAGTACAACAGCTCAGCTTGCTCAGCTCTGCAGCATCAACTCAAACATGCAGGGATGTGTATTTGTCACAGATAGTCAATGCATACTTCTGCATACTTTGGTAATGCCAAAAGATATGACGGACAATACCAACTTTGCAACACAATCTTCAAGGTGTAGGGGTGTTCCTCTTGGTGTTACTAAAGCACATCTGCAGGAATGAACACATTCTGATAAATCCACTGACAGGAATGCTATCTGCCACATACAAAGTGTGAGTATAAATGCAACACTCAATGAAAGTAGTCCACAATAGGATTACAACAAGGTCAGTCCTCAATACCACAACTATAAGGCCACCCCTGATGTGCTGTACCAATATGATGCATCCACACATGAGCTGACCTCAAAATGTATCCCACCATACGTGTGATGGCAGAGTGATGGAAGTGGGTATGCTTTACACATGCATCCCCCTAGCCACATGGAGTCATGTGTTCAGCATCCACCACCACACATTGTAACTATGAACCACTTTATATGCATGTGTCCGAACAGGAAGGGCCAGCTCTATGCACAAACAACATTCAGTCCAGCAATGCAGCCATGCTTCAAGGAAACTTGTTATACAGGAAGGAGTGTTGCCCTGCTGGAAGTGAGAAAGTCATGTTAGCACACATACACATGAGGTGGTTGATTCTCACAATGGGCGGTGCAGAATGCTGGACACACCACTCAAAGTGGCTAGGAGGATGCATGTAGACAGCACACACCCTTCTATCACTCCAAAAACACACATAGGGTGGCAGAAGATTGAGTTACTCAAATGTCTGTACAACCTATTGCCAAGTTTCTCTGTACATCTCCACTTGTGTGAGTACAAATCCTGAACAACAACCATGGCATGCATATGTAACACAGCCAAGTCAATGTAAGGGGCACTTATGGAGAATATGATGATGAAAGAATCAAGGTGGGTATAACACACTGTAACCTTGGGCCTGTCGGATTATGCCAATGGTCACTCCACAGAAATGAGGTGTCCAAGTATGACATCTGGGTCCATAAATCTGTGCCCTGTTGTAGGGGTCAGTATCATGTCACTGACCCACCAGTAGCAAATAAATGATGACACATGTTTACAGCCACTATAGTCAAAAACTGACCTTTGACTATTCCATTGCAGAGGATGATGGCCTACCTCCTGTGAACCTGCCTGTCCTGGATTTCACAGATGATCTGGATGACCAGCTGACAACCATCAATGCTGACACTCTCAAGGATGTCCTGGTTCCTTCCAGACACCATGTCCAGACAAATGGGAGGACACACATTGTTGCGGGGTCTCTCACATGAACCACCCAACAACCAACAGGAACCACTGACCAATACAGCCACAGCCCTGGAATGTGAGGACCCAGACATTGCCTTTCAGAGGACTGCAGTAGGAGTCCAGACGGATCTGGCACAACTTTGCTGCCATCAGAGGCACCCATTCTCCGCTATGTGGACACCAGCAGTCCCTGGCTTACATTGCTGCTGTCCTGAGGCAGAGGCTGGAACAATTGCCCTCCCAAAGTGCCAGCAGCATGATTGATAATTGGCTAGGGGCTATACAAAATGTCCTGGAGTCCATGCAGTGGAATCAGGCCACCCTCAGTGACAACATGATTGCCTACCACCGTGAAATAGCTGCTGTGTTGCGAAATCAGCAGTTATCCTTGCTGCAGTGATGCCTTTTGCATTCCCACAAATGGCAGCTGCTGGTACATTTGATTCCACATGTCTATCCCCTGATGTGTCTGTGCCCCCCTAAACTTCAACAACAGCCCCACCCATGGCACAGGAGGCACCAGACCCATCAGAAAATGAAGATGTGGAAGGAACATCTTTCACACCACCCAGTAGCCACAGTATCTGACTCAAGGACAGTATCTCTTCAGTTCTGTGTTCAAGATCATGCCAGTATTGTGACAGCTACAAAGTGCCCTCTACACTCTATCACTGTTGACTTATCATGCATCGACTGCCATTGTCTCAATTCCTGTCTATTGTCAATTTGGATATCTCCTCACTGATGCTTACCTCTCTTATACATGTCTCATGAAATGTCCCTTTCCCTTGGACTCTGATAGGACATTTAGTGGCTTGGTATCTCTCATGGGGTCAGTGAACCCGATATTGCACATCATTGGAAACAATACTAGCACATGTAAATAAATCACCCTGATCACATGTTGTACTATTTATTCAGTGATCCATCCACTGATACAAATGTATATATTGTGTGAAGCTATGACAGTGAGTACAGAATGAAAGAACGTGTGGCTTTCTGTCATACACAAAGGCACACACTAGGATCCAAACATGATTAAGGTGATTGATAGCATTGTGGACTACAACCAACTTTTAGAGTCCTCAAAACATGTATTGAACAGGTATCCTTGTAAGTTGACACATGGCATGTGCGGTTCAGAACACAAGTGTCTGGAAAGTTCCCTGATGATTGTACCAGTACAACGTTGATGTGACCAACAAAATAGGCATAGGTAGACTGTGAGGCGCTGTCGTTAGTGTGCGATTATCCATTCCCCAAATGAGCTGGAGTGCAATGTGCTAGCTAATCGTTTCAAAAAGATTGGTGCAATAACGTTGCATTGAGAATTGATGTTGCATGATAACCTGTCGAACATTTTGTATCTATAAACAATCTGAGAGTCAGGAATTGCGCAGAAAAGTGTATTGAGTAGCTGATGTCATACCGCTGTCAATCGGACAGGTATTTGGTCATAGGGGATACACATAGTCCCACATGTAGATCATTACTGAAAGCATTATTAAAGGCATTTGTCTCAAGTGGACTGGGCAGTCCCCACAACACCCAGATAGTCAATCATCATGGACACCATAATTTGGAAAACTAACAAGAATTATCAACAATACAATGCACTGACTAATAAAACCGAAACTACTCACTAACCTACACTAAGCTAACCTATACTAACTTATCTTAACTTATCTTAACTTAACCCTACAGCTATCTATCCTAATCTTAAATTTTCTTATACACATAACACCACTCAATAAACATTCTCCAGCCACTCCTTATGAGACAATAGACATGTAGGACAACATATACCCCTATACATAATCCCTAGCCAGGCCCCCAAAAAAAAAAACTAACTCCTACCCCCCAAACTGCACTATTTCCTACAACTAACCTACTCTGTACTACCTAACATATGTCTACATCCCTAAAAACCACTAAAACTATATACAATGCAGACTGGGAAAGGGAAGGCCTGGGAAGGGGTTAGTGGCCAAACCAACAGCTTCTTCAGCTTCCTCTTTATGAACTTAAGACGTTTGTAGTTCCTGACATTGTCTGCCTCAAGTCTGGGCAACTTAGTCTTGACCTAAGGAATGTCTTGTTGCATTTCTGCTTCAAAGGTGGAGCCAGTGGCAGATGGTGGTGGCTGATGCGGTGCTGCTGGTATCAGATGTGCAGTAGATGTTGAGGGTGCGGGACCGTATAGAGCACCACGGACTCTGGGTGCAGACGACACTCCTTTTTTTGAGGTGGTTGCAGGCTGTTGATCTAGTCCACCATGTGGGCAAACCTTCCATGACCCCAATGACTTCTTGGTGTATTTGACACGTTTTTCAAGTCAGTGTTTCTAGGCTGGAGTCATTGTTGCAGCTAAAACATGATGAGAACATGTCATCAGTATCTGCGTTGGGTAGAGGAAGAACAGGCATGCATTGTAAACAGCATTTTCCAATGATACATGTTGTCAACCAGTAAGCTAACAACAAGGGCAAGTCCCAACCCTACACAAATCTGCCTAGCAGGCATCTATGGTATTTTGTACATGTCACAGGGATAATGGCTCTCCAAAGTTGCACACTGGGGCCAAGATTTGAGAGGGACTAGGGCCGCCTTGCACCACATTAGCATCATAATCAATATGACGCTTATAAGGCACAACAAGGCCAAATGGTCAGCAGAATATCAACAAAGTGGTGCAATCCCTGCATTGTGCCACTTTGTCACCCCCTGCACCACATTAGGCCTGTGCCAGGCATGATGTATGCAAGGATGGGGTCCCCCGCTAGGGTGACAGCCAAAATGTAGCACTGCAATCTAAGAGATTCAGCTGCATCATTTTGTTTTGGCTATTTTGAATGCCAGCTCAGAGCAGGCATTTAAAGGGGGCACACCATTGGTCACAATGGGCCCCTATGTACAGTCCAGGGTTAGCGTAAGGTTATCTTGCACTTACCATGAACAGTACATCATTTTTGTTAAAACGTTGACCACAATTGGCACATACCCTGTGCCATGATGTGCTGTATATCATATACGGCACACACATGGTGACGGATAGGGGGAAGTTCCGGACTGCAAGAATAGTAGTGCAGCACAGAGTGCAGAGCCTGTTTTATAGTATCTGTGCACACACTTGGTATACCTCCTAACTACTAGGAAAACACTCACCATGCACATTTTATACACATGTGATATGATCATGCTTGCTCACAACTATCATGATGGCTAAAACCTGTTGTTTCATCTGCACACATCTTATTTGCTACAATCCATGGAATTGTCCCACATCTGTCTGGAGAAGAGCGCAAATCTCTACGTGTACTCAATTGACTGTTGCCCTTCTCAAAAAGCTCCTTGCACGTCTTGTGCCTCACTTTATTATTGAAGAGCAGTGAAGCATCAGTTGTGCAAGTGTTTCCTCGCTTGGAGAACTCTAGCAGGTGCATATATTGTACCATGTCCTGACTAAATTTGTGTAACGTGTGGCACACAGTGCAGGAACAGGTGCTGTGACAAATATGCTGGAAACATCCATACATTGCAGAATCCCAGCACCTCTGACACATATCTTGATTGAAATCACTGTGTTTGTGGGCATACATAACATTTCCTGAGACCCACTAATCCATAGTAGCACATGTTGGCACCTGTGCATCATTCAAATTATTCCACATCCTCAGCATACCATCAGACATGATGTTGATACCCAAGGATAGATGATGGTGTAATTTGTACATGGCTTTACACACATCAAATCCTCTCACACACAGCACTGTATACACAGATGTGACATGCAAGGTGACACTTACTGGCTGCATTGTGGTCTTCAAAAACCGAAACCTCAACAATGGTGTAACATGGAGGTCTGTCTGCAAGACATGACAGCAAAACATAGCTTTGTGATTTGTGAACAAAGATTAGCATGGACAACTGTTACACATTACACTTGTTTAGCTGAGTGACCTAGTCAATTTAGTCAGACTGACATATTTAACACCTAAAAACATATATAGCAATGTGACTCACCGATACATACATGTCTTAGATTCATGTGTCACATTTACTGGGGGACAGGACACTGTTAATTGTCAGAAGCTTAGGGGCAGATAATAGGGAAGTGGTGCTGCACCTAGTGTAGCGCCAATTTCCTTGCACCCCACAGCACCCCCCTACTGCCTCCATGTGTGCGCTGTATCTATGATGTGGTGCATCATTGCGCAGGGTAGGGGGCAATGGCATTATAATTTTTTACTCTACTGATGTACTGTTCAGGGTTAGTGCCAAGATTTTGGGTCAAACCTGAACAGTACATAGGGGCCAATCATAAATAATGGTGTGCCCACCTTTGATGCCTGCTCTGAGCAGACATAGAAAATGCCAGAATGATTTACACAAAGAAATTTCTTAGTTTTCTTTGTGCCGTTTATATTTTTGCCCCCCCCCCCCACGGTGGAATGCCCTCTTTGCATACATCATGCATGGTGTAGGCATAATCTTGCCATTAGGCTCACAAAGTGGTGCAAGGCATGCATTGCACCACTTTGTCACCCTTTCCGCAACATTATGCCTGCACCAACCACAATGTATGCAAAGGGATGTTTGCTCGTTAGGGGGGCCGAAGAAATGGCACGTAGAAATCAAAAGGATTATTTTGCATCCATTTGTTCAGCACATTTTAACTCCTGCTCAGAGCAGGTGTTAAAGGGGGGCACACCATTATTTTTTGATGGTCCACTATGTACTGGTCACGATTAGTGCATATTTGTGGCAATAACCCTGATCAGTAAGTCAATAGCACCAAACATTATGACGCAATTGCCCCTTAACCTGCGCTATGGTGCGCCGTATCTTAGAAACAGTGCACACATGGTGGCGGTTGGGGGGTGCTAAAAAGCACAAGGAAGGTGGTGCTACACTGAGTTCAGCGCCACTTTCCATGAATCTGCCCCTTACCATCCTCACCTTTCTCATAACATGCTGCAGTTATCATTGTGCCCTACTGTCAAGCACGTGCAAAGGAAGATGTTGCTATGTTACAGGTTTACTCACCAACAGGTCTGCCAACCCGACCCACCAGGTGATCCAGGAGATCGCCTTCCAGGACAATGAGGTCTGACCACCGGTTCTTGATCTGGTGGTCTGTGCTCTCAACATTGAACATTCTGCGCAGCTGGAACAGCACCTTGCCCAAGCATAGCTTCCTGTTCTCCATAGGGTATCCCATGATGACATGTCCACCCATTTTCACCATGTTAGGAAGTTAGTGGCACACTAACCATATGAACTCCCCCAGCTCATTTGGCCTCATATGATGTGCCCTTCCCTTCCCAGATATCCTGCTGTTTTCCTCCACAGCTACAATTAGACCCCAAACAATATATATAATAACCTTACCTAACCCCAAATAACCCCAACAAACATATCTACCCCAAGACAGACACCTGACAATACAAACACAATGACAGTACAACAATGGACTAAAAACCTGTAAAATTGACAATATGTGACAGAACACAGATAGGACACAATACAAAACACTCCAATTCCAACACTCCTCGAACCAGCAAAAGCAGCACACAACCTCTCACAAGCACAGACTTAAAGACTGTAAAGTAAAAGTGAAAGTAACATCACCTTTCCATGTTCAGCAGCAAGGAAGACATATTACATCACTTCCTGGGCACATGCGTCATGTTTCCCTATATGTGTTGGTTTTTTTTACACATGACCGGCATCCACGGTTTTTCCAATGAAGGCTGACTTGGCCTGTCAAGTTAGTATCAACGCGCAGGTGCGATGTGACAAAGTTTGTATATGAGATGTATGGAGAACTACTGTATGTGTCATTTTTTTACGCTTGACAGAGATGCATCGGTTTTCCTATGAAGACTAACAAGGCATGACGATTTAGAGTTGATGACCATGGTGCAATGCGTCATTTTAGTGATATGCATAGAATTGAATACTACTGTATGCGTCATATTTTTTATACATGCCGGGTATGCACGCCTTTTTGAGGGGAGGTTGACAGCGTACCCAGATGCACATTCCTACTTACAGGGGCTATGTATCTTAGTTATTTGTCTGGTATGGCAACATGTGTTTGCATGTGTACCTAACTGTCTACCAGTAACATTGGAATATTTAATCCACATGCTACAATGTGTGTGTGATGCATGGGCCTCCAGGTACTGTTTGCAAATATGCATGTATTTGTAGAATTCTTTCCACATACATGTTACCACATGTGTACTGTGAGTGTACATATGTCATGGTGCTCATTTTTGTGGGCCCACCACATTGTCATGTCTGATTTCTAAATTTCGTTTCACAACACTGCATAAGATATGATGGGCTATGTCCAATACATGTTGATGCATGTGATACCCTTGACAAATCTTATGCAAAGGATGCTGTTGACTATGGGGGTGATTTACAGTAATCCATGGCAATGTGAATGCATGTCTGTCCACACTGTGGTATATTGTATGGCCCAGGCTTGATGATTCAAAGCTACACGTGTAACATATAGTTCCCCATGCGTACATGATGCAGGAAATGGTGTGCTGACATGTGTCAATAAAATTAGGTATGTGATGTGTGTGTGACAAGATATGTTTCATGTATGATATACAATGCATACCACAGCGGTGTGTTTAGGAATATGACAACTATCAAATCTAAATTCTAGTTTGGGCATATGTAGGCCATTGTTTCGTGGCTGTGTACTTATATCTGTGCCAACTATGGTTCCCTACCAACTATGTTTTCCTATGTGGGAACCTTTTTACAGGTCATATAGGTCTGTATGTGAATATGTGACACATACACGTTTTCGTTAGTGAAAGGTTCCCTTTTGTGCATACTCCAATACATGGTATCAAGCCAATGTGGTGCATGTGTGCTAAGGTTTTTGAAATATGTGTGAAAGGCACACACCTGGAATGTACAATGACCTAAACCATGTTTTATTTCCAGATTTACACAATGGCATACAATGTGTATAGCAGGGCTGCTGTCATGCAGTGATGGCACCCTAGTCATAATTTCTCCTGTGGCACTTTGTGTGCCCACACAGGCCCATTGTTGCATGTATCGACACAGGATGAATGTGTTCCCATCAGTGCACTGTGCACAAGCAACAGGCCCTTGACTCCGTCAAGAGTCAATGTAGCTTCTGCTGGGGAGTTTGGGGGTGTTGGGTAGGGATCTATGTTCCTCATGATCGCTCTTCAGCAGCGCATTGCACAGTCACCTGCAGACATACACCTGCACAAATGTGATCCCATGGGTGAATATATTTTGTTTCCTTTGGGGTTCTTGATGTCAGGCTTGCCCCATCATATACAGGGGACTGGCAGCTTGTTTGTGTAGGACATGTTTCTTCATTTGGCATGGTTTCACACAAATTGGCATACATAGGGCGGATTTTTCAATATGATGCATGGTTAGGGCATTTATATATTGTGTAATTTGGTTATGTTTTCAGACCCAGGTGACAGATTCTGTCATTTGTCACTAGCTTCTGTCACACTAGTATGTGCTGACCAAGCACATAGTTGTTGTTGTTGTCAATATGAATGGGTTATGCACTGACCTAGAAATTCTCTGTGAATATGTGTCTGGTGTCACATGGTAACACTGTTGTGTTGTACAGTGAGTATTGGTCTAAGTGTGTTCCTTCACCCACAATAATGGCATATCTTGTCTGGTATGGGTCTAGTTCTATGTTGTTGGCATTCTTTCTGCTATTTACCCTTAGTACTCATCTTTGACAGCAACATTGTCCCTTCATACTTGCACAGGGTGCCAAGTCAGACGTGTGTACTTTGAAGATGGACACATTTTCTTCTACAGGCTAAGTGATAGTATTTCCAGGCTTTGCTTGATCACATGACTGACACCCACACATCACAGTACACCAGCCACACCACCTGTTTATTGTCAGAGTGACCTCCACATGTTGGATCTCCAAGTGTCTAAGTGTCTAAGGGAGTCTCTCAGCTGTTCTTCCGCATCATTTCATGTACATGGGCATGCCATCAGATCTGAATTCCACCACCTATTTAACTTTCACGTTGACTCATCTCATCTATGAGTAGAGGAAATGCCAAATGCCACATGCAACATTTCTGTCTCCTTCTTCAGACTTACAAATGTGAGAGGATCTGTGACATGTTTGGGTATTGCTAGGCTTCCATGCACATTCAAAACAGGATTGGCTGTGGAAGACCAAGACATGTATGTGTTTTGGCCCTGTATGTCAATCTCTCTTGCTCATACATGTGAGTGTCATTGAGAGGTATTTTTTCAGATATCATGGGTGATAGTGTCATACAGACTTTGCTTGGTTACCTCGCAGACACAATCCAGCCTTTGTAGGTAATTGCTACCCCTTTCCTAGCTAGGCCATACATCGGTACAGCAGTCTTGTAAATTATAAGTGCTACTGACTATGCCTACATTCCACGCACACATTCATGTGGTAGTTCATTCTTTCAATTTGTTAGGAGCTGCACTCATTGCTGCCCGACTTTTCTTGAGGCCCTTAGAGCACTCCACCGCTACCATGTTTGTCCCATATTTGAGTAACAGCACACCATGATGCAGGGTTGGGGCCAAAAGCGCTCCAGATATTTCACGCTATTTATATACTGTGCAGGTTTAGGCCCAAAGTATTGGCTCTAACCCTGGCCAGTGCATAGTGGCCCATTGATACCAATGGTGTGCCCCCTTTTCACACCTGCTTAGTGCAGGCATTACAAGTACTCACAAGAGATGTGACACAGTTTAGTCCCTTAGTTTAAACTATCTAATTTTGGCACCCTGCCACCGTTTGTATGCCCCCTTGCATATATTTTGCTTGGCACAGGCATGATGTGGTGCAAGGGGTAGAAAGAGATGCAATGCATGTGTTGTGTCACTTTGTATTTCTGGTGCATGGATCTTGGCACTGGAGGGCGGTACAAGCATTAGAAATGTGACGCTAATGTTGTGCATGGAGACACTAGACAACTTAAATCTGTACCTATGTTCCAACATTCTTCACAGCTGTTGTGGTGTTGTCATGCTCTCTGAGATATGGGCAACTTACAAAGGGTATGTGATGGTGATAAAGAGTAGCCATGGACATTCTGGTTTAAAGTGATATGGTGATCTTTACATTGTGAATCTTGATGTACAGTGTCTACGTGAAGTTCAGTACAATTTGTTGTCTCATGCGTACTTCAGCAGCAGTGATTTGTTGTTCCCCCTTCTCCTGTAGTGTACCATTGTCGTCATCCTCCTCAGTGGGGACAGCTACCAGTTCAACCCAGGGGACATTAGCGCATATACAAATGTTATGTGTTAGAAATGGGGTCTCTGGTTGGCAAAGGTATAAACCTTTGTCCATGTAGGGACCACAATCCTAGTCAGGGTAAGTCACACACAATCCAAGTTATCCTGCTCCCGCCCTCTGGTAGCTTGGCAGTGAAAAATCAGGCTTAACTTAGAAGGCAATGTGTAAAGTATTTGTGCAATACATCATACAGTAACACAGTGAAAACACACAAAAAATACACCACGCAGGTTTAGAAAAAATAGGTAATATTTATCAGAATTAAATAAGGTCAAAATGACAAAGATCCAATCATCAAAAGTTGAAATATTACTTTAAAAAGGGTTAAAAGAGTCTTAGGACCTCATTATGACCTTGGCGGTAAATCCCACTTTCCGCCATGCTGACTACCGCCGCCGCAGCGTATTACCTCCACCCATATTATGACCCATACATAGCAATCCGTCACTATACAGCCACACACACAAGTTCACCAGACCAAAGGTCAGTGATAAACTGGTGGTACCAAAACCCACACCGTTACACCAACAGAACTACGCCCACAGCATTATGACTCACGAATCACCGCAGCGGACATTCAATGGTGCTAAACCATTGGTGCTACATACTGCCGCGCTCAAAATACACACACACATACAAAACAACACCACATTGGACAATTCAAACTACACACCCCTGACACCCATACACACACCACACCCACAGTACACACAACCCTTTACCATTACAAACAAGTGCCACAAGAGAGATAGCAAGACCACAGACAAGACCACAGACAAACACACCTACATCACCTATTCACAATCCGCGCACCCCACATCACACTCCCCAAAAGAGCACCCCACACGCCCTCACCCACACCACTCACACTACACCCATGGCACCACAACAACACCCTAGGTTCTCTGAGGAGGAGCTAAGGGTCATGGTGGAGGAAATTGTCCAGGTAGAGCCATAGCCATAGCTATTCAGATCACAGGTGCACCAGACGTCCCCTTCCCACGCCCCCTTGGACAATGCACCTGTGATACAAATAGACTGGACACCATCCTGGACTTTCCTCCATCATCACCCCAGCCCATTGCACATCCCCCTATAATCATTAGCACTTAAATAAACACCATTTGAAAAAGTACAGTATTGTATACAATGGAATGACCTGTAGTTGGCTGCAGTCAACACACTGGGAGCGATAGTGGGACAAAAATATCTGAAAATAGAGATGAAAAAGGGTACAGTAAGTGGGAATAGAATTTTGAAAATTAGCCTGCCAGTGACAATGTCAAATACAAAACTGTCAATGTAAAGTGTAATTACAGTGTCTTACCTGTGTGTCATTCGAAGTACTGTATTATAATAGCACTTCTGTTGTCCTCACCCTCATCCTCTGCCTCCTCATCATCACTGTCCACAGGGTTCACTGCTGCCAAACACCCATCTCCGGCCTCATCCTCCTGCAGAAACGGCACCTGGTGATGTAAGGCAAGATTGTTCAACATACAGCATGCCACAATGATCTGGCACACCTTCTTGGGTGAGTAGTACAGGGATCCACCTGTTAGATGGAGGCAACAAAACCTGGCCTTCAGGAGGCCGAATGTCCTTTCTATTATTCTTCTTGTTCACCCATGTGCCTCATTGTAACGTTCCTCTGCCCCTTTCCTGGCATTCCTCACAGGGGTCAGTAGCCATGCAAGGTTGGCGTAACCAGAATCACCTGCAAATAGCGAGGGACAACTGTTAGACCTTAGGGCCCACACCATACCCATACACCAACATCCACTGGGTGGGAACCAGGGCTCACTCCTCATTGAATCCCATTGGGCCCTATGGGTTACAGTGGGAAATGGTGATGTACGCCGGCGGTGACGATGGGCACCGCCGCAGACGTGACCGCCATTTTCTATCTGTTCACCCACTTGCTGCCTGACCTTCAACAGGAGAGGACCTACACTGAAAGCGCTACTGTGACCCGTGTCTTGAACCGACCATGGCTCGTGTCACTGGGGAAAGGGCCCCTGCCTTCACTGCTGCTGGGTTGGAGAGACTGGTGGATGGGGTCCCACCCCAGTACCGAATGATGTATGGGCCTCCAGACCAACAGGTGAGTACACTGTGAGCACGATGCATGGGGCATGAATGCATGGAGTGCTGTGTGTGAGGGCCTCGTGTAATGGGGGGTGGTGTAAGCGTCCTGGGCAGCGTGCTGCATGTATGGTGGACAATGTCTGTGCGTAAGGGGATGGGAGGGCTATTGTGGGACATGAGTGTAACAGGCCGGACGGTCTAACTGATACCTTTTTTCTATGTGTATTTTTCTGCAGGTCAGCCCCCATCAGAAAAAGGGTATACGGCGTGCCATCGCCAAGGACGTGTGGACCCTGGGGGTCTATGGCAGGCGGAGTACCCACAATCGGAAACAGTGGGAGGACCTGAAATGCTGGGCAAGGAAGACAGCGGAGGCCCAGCTGGGGATGGCCTCACAATGAGGAAGGGGTGCCCGTCGAACCCTGACCCCCTTGATGGCCCGCATACTGGTGGTGGCCTATCCGGAGATGGATGGGCGCTTGAGGGCATCACAGCAGCCACAAGGCAGTAAGTACAGTTTCCAAATATACTACTTGTGCGTGGTGAGGTGGTCTCCGGGTGGGGGATGTGGGCCTGTGTGTGCCCCTAGGCCAGGCTGGACATTGCATGATAGGTCCCATGTTGGACAGGGTATGATGTGAACCACCTCCAACCAAGCTAGTAGGCATCCACTACTGGGCAGGGTCTGTGGGTCTCTGGTATGCTGTTGGGGGCGTTAGGTATTACTGTCCATGGGCTGGTGACTAGCATTGTGACTGGTAGTGCATTGCCTAATGCATAGGGCTGTTCCCTGTGTGTGTGTGTCATGTACGCCAACTGTGGTGTTGAAGAAGCCATTGACCCAGAGTATCCTTTGTCTCTTCCCACCATTCTTGTTTTGTCATCCTGTCCTTCTGAGCATTAGCATCATCTGGTGGAGGAACAGAGGCACCGGTGATGGAGTGAGCAGCATCCCACAGGGCCCATGAAGCTGAATCCACTGACGGTGAGGGCACCAGTGGGACTGAGGGCGAGGGGAGCACCATGGCAGAGACAGGAGGAAACAGTTCGGACAGTAATACCTCCTTTGATGGAAGCTCCCTGGTGGTGGCGGACACCTCTGTGTCCACCCCAACTACAGGTACAACCGCCAGCCCCGTAACAGTGCTGTCCTCCCAGCAGCCCCTCAGCGAGTTTCCTGTGCCCGCTCATCCAGGAGGGTGGGAATCTCCTTCACCCCATGCACCTCAGGCGCTGCCTCAGTTAGCCTTGCTGCCCTGAGTGAGGAGGCTATTGACCTCCTGAGATCCATCTCTGTTGGGCAGTCAACGATTCTGAATGCCATCCAGGGGCTGGCAGGCCATTTGCAACAAACAAATGCATTCCTGGAGGGCATTCACTCTGGCATAGCGGCCCAACAAAGATCAATCCAGGCTCTGGCCTCCTCTCTGATGGCAGCCATTGTGCTCTGTTTCTAGCTTCCCCCCTCCAACTTCCTCTACCCACTCCCATTCCCCTCAACCCCAACCTATCCCAAGCACACAGACAGACCAGCATGCACCAGGACAACACTCTGGAGTGGTTCAGGCAAACACAAGCACCACACATCATCCCACAGGCACTTATACAAACACCATCCAGATGCAGACATACCAACATCCACTGCCTCCAATGTGTCCCCCTCCTCCTCGTCCTCCACCTCCCTCCCAATAGCATCTACACTCACACCTGCATGCACTACATCCTCATCCACTACCTCCATCACCATCACGTCTATCACTACACACCCCTCACCGCAGTCACCACCCCCACATCGATTCACACATCCCGTGTCCTGTCCTACTATGTCTGTGCCCCCTCCTCCCAAAGTACACAAACGCAAGCACTCAGACGCCCAATAGCCATCCACCTCACAACAGCATCCAGCCCATGCACCTGCACCCAAACACAGCAGATAGACACCTCGTACAACCACTCTCTCTTTCTCCACTCCCAAACCTTCACCCTCTTCCCGCCCCAATGTCCCTAAGAAGCTTTTCCTCTCCACCTTTGACCTCTTCCCTACCCCTCCCCCATCCTTCATGTTGGGCCAGGGTGGTCAGAACACAGGCGAGCACCTCAGCCACCCAGTCCACGGCCACAATAGTGTCGACAGCTACTGCAGGTGGGAGAGGATCCCAGGAACCAGCCAGCAGTACTGGAAGTGTGCATGCACCAGGAGCATCAAGGAAGGGCAAGGAGGCACGACCAGCTGCCAAAGGGAAGGGCAAGGAGGCACCATCAGCTGCAAAAGGGGAGGGCAAGGGGCCTGCACCAACAGGGAGGAAGGACAGGAGGCCTGGTGCTGGGAGTCATTCGGAGCACCCACCACCAACCATGGCGGTTTAGCTGTCCGAGGTTGCAGGGGAAGGGCTGGAGCCTCTTCCCCCACTGCCAGCACCGCCACCTGTACCGCCACCAGCAGCAGCAGCCCGAGTGGGCAGCCGTCCGAGGCTGCAGGGGAAGGGCCGGAGCCTCCCACCCACCACTGCCTGCCCTGCCACCAGCACCACTGTCAGCACCACCAGAAGCACCTCCAGCAGCACCGCAACCTGCACCGCCACCAGCAGCAGCAGCCCCAGTGGGCAGCAGTCTGAGGCTGCAGGTGAAGGGCTGGAGCCTCGCCCCACAACTGCCAGCACCACCACCAGCACCACTGCCAGCACCGACACCAGACCGGCCACTGCCAGAAGCAGCAGCCCCAGTGGACAGCTGTCCGAGGCTGCAGGGGAAGGGCTGGAGCCTCCCCCTACCACTGCCAGCTTCACCATTAGCAGCACCACTGCCAACACAAACACCAGACCGGCCACTGCCAGCAGCAGCAGCCCCAGTGGCAGCCGTCCGAGGCTGCAGGGGATGGACTGGAGCCCCCTCACCACTGCCAGCCCCGACACCAGACCCGCCACTGCCACCATTGAGCAGCCAACACCGCCGGCGGGCAGTGCGTAGTCCTGCCTGCATGGGCTGTAGGGCGTCCTGGACAGTGCAAATCCTGTAGGTGTGACACCCAGGTGAGAGACTGTGACCTTGCACTCCCCAAGATCTGCATCACTGGGCACAAGGCCCCCTCCAGAACCAGTGGAGGAAGCTATCCATTCACCCCATCCTTCCCAGGATGAAGCACACTGGGCACAAGGCGCCTTCCAGAACCAGTGGAAGAAGCCATCCACTCACTCCATCCTTCCCAGGATGAAGCACACTGGGCACAAGGCCCCCTCCAGAACCAGTGGAAGAAGACATCCAGTCACCCCATCCTTCCCAGGATGAAGCACACTGGGCACAAGGCCCCCTCCAGAACCAGCAGAGAAGCCTTCCACTAGAGAGACTGTGGCCTTGCACTCCCCAGGACCAAGCAGTGGGCACCCCACCCACTTGAGAGACTGTGGCTTTGCACTCTCCAGGACCAAGCAATGGCCAAACCACCAACTTGAGAGACTGTGGCTTTGTACTCCCCAGGAACAAGCGGTGGGAAAGCCACCCACTTGAGAGACTGTGGCCTTGCACTTCCCAGGACCAAGCAGTGAACAAACCACCCACTTGAGAGACTGTGGCCTTGCACTCACCAGGACCAAGCAGTGGGCAAACCACGCACCTGAGAAACTGTGGCCTTGTCCCCAGGACATCGCACAGGGCATGTAGCCCCCTCCAGGACCATCTTCTGGCTGAGGTGCCCCCCATTCTCCATCCACCTGAGGTGTGTTTTCGACCTGATGTCCCCGCAGTGTTCTCTCCGTGTTGTTGCAGGAGTGAGGGGGGCCTTGCCTATGTGTTGTAGTCCTGTGGCCCACGGACATTGAGGACTGGGCAGTGTCCCTCCATTTGCAAAAATATACATACTTTTGTATTTTGATGCACTTCTTCATGTTATTTTATCGTATTACACTCACTTTCTTCCAATCTTTTTGTCTTTGCATTATTTCTGAGGGGTAGAGGGTGAATATGTAATGTTACTGCATCTGGTTGTGTGTATAGTGTTGGGGGTGGTGTTGGGGGTGTTGCGTGTTGTGTGTGTGTGTCACTCTTTTTTTCCTTCCCCCTCCCTTGTGTGCTAGGCGACAATACTCACCATGGTCGTCTTCGCCAGCGTAGCTGCTCGAAAAGCAGGAAGAGGTAGACGACCATGGGGAAAATGTGCAACTCGGGCTCCATGGTGTCGTGGTTGTTCCCTGAGTGTCCAGAGGTGAGTCCTTTGACTTCTGTGTTCTGTTTCTGCTGTGCTTTTGATGTTGTTGGTACCACCCTGGAAAAGGTGGCGGATAGGCCTGTCTTAATTCAGTGGGCAGTACATTACCTTCCACCTGTCTGTTGGCAGTTACCGCCGTGGTGCTTGTTGCTACCACCATGGCCGTCGGAGTGTTAAAGTGGCTGTCTGTCTGAGCGGTTTCCACTGTGATCATAATTCCTTTTTTGTTACCGCCGGTCTGTTGGCGGTATTACCGACGCTTTATCACAGACCACCAGGGTTGTAATGAGGGCCTTAATCCTTAGAAATGAACAGTTGTCTCTTTGTTGCACACGGTACCTGGTATGCATCAAAAAATATCATGCACAGAGACCGCAGAGGAGGAGATGCATGGAAAAATAGGGAGTTGCGTCAGATTTTTCGATGCGGAACAGACGATGTGTCATTTCTTTCCACTCTGCAAGAGGTTTGTGACATTTTTCGGTGCACAATCTTGGTTCCTTACTGCGATGCAGGGATTTTTTGACTCCCAGGTACGATGCAGGGAAAATCCTTGACGCGCTGGAAGTAGACATGGATGATACATTGATCCGGTATGCGATGCGTCAAATTCTCAGTTGCAAGGCAGGCGATGCGTTGAATTTCCAGTCATGAAATCAGGGCCGCGTTATTCCAGTCGGCTGTGCGCTGATTTTTCTGTCACAATGCAGGCTTTGCATCGATTCTGTCAGGCAGTGCATCGATTCTTGATGCAGAAGGAGTTTTCTGAAGCGATGAAGTCTTTTTGGCCTTGAGACTTCAGAAAACAGGAGGCAAGCTCAACCCAAGCCATTGGAGAGCACTTTTGGGGAAGGCAGAGTCCTTCTCAGCAAAGTCAGAGGCCAGCAGGGCAGCAGGACAACAGCAGGGCAGCGGTCCTTCTCAGCAAAACATTCCAGGTGAGTCCTTTGGGCAGCCAGGCAGCTCCTCTTGACAGGATGCAGGTGTGGGTCCAGAAGTGTCTAAGTTGGTGGGGTTAAAGACCCAGTTTATATACCCAAAAATGCCTTTGAAGTGGGAAGACTTCAAAGAGTGGTTTTGAAGTGCATGAGTTCCCTTTTCAGTACAGTCCTGTCTGCCAGGGTCCCAGTAGGGGGTTTGGCAGTCCACTGTGTGAGGGCAGGCCACTAGCTTTTGAAGTGTAAGTGTCAGGCCCTCCACCCTTCCAGCACAGGAAGACCCATTCAATATGCAGATGAGTGTAGGTGTGACTGAGTGTCCTGTGTTTGTGGGGTGTCTGGGTGAAGTGCACAAGAGAGCTGTTAGCCAGCCCAGCCCAGACGTAGATTGGACACAGGCTGTAAGGCACATATGTTTTTTAAGTACAGGGAAATGCTCATTTTCTAAAAATCCAACCTCACCAATAGGCAGGATTTTCTATTACCATTCTGGCCATACTAAATATGACCTGGTTACCCCTTTCAGATCAGAATCTACCACTCAAATAGAGTACGAGGGCAGTCCAAATGCTAGCCTATGAAAGGAACAGGCCTCACAGCAGTGCAAAACAAATTTTGGAGTTTTTCACTACCAGGACATATAAAACACATATGTACATGTCCTGCCTTTTACCTACATGGCACCGTGACCTATGGGTTACCTAGGGCCTATCTTAGGAGGGACATGTATGCAGAAAAAGCGGAGTTTAAGGCTTGGCAAGTACTTTTAAATGCCAAGTCGAAGTGGCAGTGAAACTGCACACACAGGCCTTGCAATGACAGGTATGAGACATGGTTAAGGGACTACTTATGTGGGTGGCACAATCAGTGCTGGGTTCTAGGTAGTTGCCAGGCCATGATTGTCTCAATCTTGGCCTGGAGGGGCTGCACCTTTCCACCACCTACTAAATGTCCCAAGTACACCATGGAACCCTGCCCAGTCTGGCACTTACTGGCCTTGATTGTCAGGCCTGTCTGTTGGAGGGCCTGGAGCACCTCTTTAGAGGTTGAGCAGGTGTTCCTCCCAGTTGGAACTGTAGATGGCAATTTTGTATAGGTTGGCTGCACAGAATGCATCCTTACCAGCCAGGACCCCGTTAATAATAATAGAAGGTAGCGGGGGATTTTTCGAACCAAAGCGGATCTCTCCTTGTCCCCCTCAATCAAGGCGATATGCCAGTACCCTGATGTAAGATCAAAAGCACTGAGGAATTTGACAGCACCAAGCCTGTCTATGAGCTCATCAGCTCAGGGAATTGGATGAACGTCAGTTTTAGTGACAGAATTGAGACCCCGGTAGTCCATGCAGAACCAAAGTTCTGGCTTGGCACCGGATGGGGCAGCCTTGGGTAAAAGCACCACAGGGCTGGACCAGGGATTGCTGGATTTCTCAATGACCCTCAGAGCCAGCATCTTGGCAACTTCATCCTTGATTCTGGCTTTCACCCTGTCTGATAACCTGTAAACTGTATTCTTTACAGGGGGACTGTCTCCCTTGTCAATGTAATGAACACACAAGTGTGCGAGTCCAGGGGTGAGGGAAAACAGGGAGGAGTATTGCTCCAGTAGCTGGTAGCAGTCCCCTTGCTAATCCAGGGTCAGGAAGGTACAGAGATTGACACCCTCCCCTGACCCATCACCTTCTTGGGCAGAGAGGAGGTCAGGAATAGGTTCACTCTCCTCCTCAACACCCTCATCTGTCACCAGAAGCATGTTGACCTCAGTCCTCTCAAAATGAGGCTTCAGTCTATTCACGTAGAGCACCCTTATGAGGATCCTAGGGGACTAGAGGTCCACTAAGTAAGTGGCCTCCACTCTAAGCTCCTTAATCTCAAGTGGTCCTGGAGAGCTCTAGGCTCTACTGGGTCTATTACCCAAACTTTGCCTCCATGCTGAAACTCCACCAAGGTGGTCTTCTGGTCATATCAGCATTTCATAACCTCTTGACTGGCCTCGAGGTTGCTTGTGCCCTTCTTCCACAAGTGGTGCAACTGGTTGCAGAGGGCCATCGTGTAGCTGACCACATCCTGGGGGGATTTTGTGGGAGCTTTCTCCCACCCCTCATCTACAATGCATGAGGGTCCCCTGACAGTGTACCCATAGAGAAGCTCAAAGGGACTGAACGTTCCCCCTTCTGGGTCACCTCTCTATAAGCAAAGAGAAGGCATGGCAAGAGGACGTCCCACTTATGCCTCATGGCCTCAGGGAGACCTGTGATCATGACTTTCAAGGTGACCACCGGTGCAGTCACTGTCCTCAGAGGGATTGCCTCTGGGTAGCGGGTGACATGGTCCACCAAAATCAGGAAAACCTGCTGCCTAGGGCAGTTTTGAGATCCAATGGACCAATAACGTTGATGCCCACCCTTTCAACAGTGGTGCTAAAAATAGGGGGTTGATTCAGGTGGGCCTTGAGCCTTTTTCTCTGTCTTCCCACTGGCCTGGCAGGTAGGACAGGACCTTCAGAATGCATCTGAGGCCATCCGCATTCAGGGCCAATAAAAGTGGGTGGCAAGCCTGGCAAAGGTCTTATTTTGCCCTAAATATCTTGCCAGGGTAATATCATTAGCCAGGCCCATTAGGATGGCCCAGTAACACTGGGGGACCACCAGCACATGGGCTACCCCAGCCTCCAGTACCTTGGGCTTACTGTAAAGGAGATCATTTTCCCAATAGATGAGGTGATCACCTGAGGCATCACCTGCTGCTTGGGCTGAGGCCTGTCGCCTCAAGCCCTCAAAAGTGGGACACTCTTTCTGTGCCTTGCAGAATTGTTTCCTGGTTGGCTAACCATCAATTTGCCAGCCAGCAAGCTCAGATAGGTCAACGTCCTCCCCGGTTGGCTAAGGGGCCTCCTCCTCAGGGACCCCATCAACCACGGCGGAACTTCTGGGACTGGTTTCCTGTGCTCCTTGCCCCTCTCCCTGGCAGCTGTCTGGGCCATTCTTCCAGGCTTCAGACACCCTTGATTCCCCTCCCGGGCAGCCATGGACCTTGTGGACATGCAGACCCACTCAGGCAATCCCAACATCTCCAAGTTAGACCTCAGCTTTACCTCCCTCCCTCCAGGTAGTGTGCTCAAGGTCATTGCCTAACAGACAATCTACAGGCAGGGTAGGACTCACAGCTACATTCAGAGTACCAAAGATCCCCCCCACACTCAAAGGGAACCAGAGCTACCAGTTGGTGGATCTCACGATTGTCAGCGATTATTACTTGGTGGAATGTGTTTGGGAGGACCTGCTCTGCTGACACCAGCTGACCCCTGACAGTAGTCATGCTGGCTCCTGTGTCACGCAGAGCCTACACCCTTTGCCCATTAACAGTGACCCATTGCCTATACTTGGAAGTATTAGCAGGCATCTGGGCTTTTGGAACCATTTCTGCATCCTCCAGGGACACTATGGTTACCTCTGTCTGCTCCCCAAAACTAACTAGGACTACCTCCTCCCCGAGTGCTACACTAGCCAACCCAGGTGTCTGCCCTCCAATGGGGAGTTGTGCCCACTTTGAACATTTGGAGTCACCCTTAGAGTGACCATACTCAGTGTACTCTATGCATTGGGGTACAAACCTCCCTGTCTTACTGTCAAATAACCCTTTCCTTTGAGACTCAGACTGGGACTGGTTACCACTATTCCCTTGAGAATTATTTTAGGGGCCTTTTGAGAACTCCTTATTTTTAGGTTTTTCTCCCCACTCTTTCTTTTGTTGAGAACCCTGACCACCTTTGTGGGTGTCCCCCAGATACATTTATGGACACTCTGGTGCTAGCCCAGAGGTCCGCCTCCTCAGCAAGCTTCCTGGAATCAGTCAGCTTACTGTCAATTAGGTGCTGGCACAAGTCTGTAAAGCAAATACTGAGCATATGCTCTCTCAGGATTAAATTGTACAAACCCATGTAATCATTTAATTTACTGCTCCACACCCAACCATTCAGAGCCTTACTAGAAAAGTAAAAAATAATCTACTTAGGTTTGGTTGCAGAGCTTGGTACTGTCCCTGAACCTTTGGTGATACTTTTCAGGGGCCAGTCCAAATTTGGCAGTCAAAATGGCTTTCATAGGGACATACTTGATCAGATCCCCAACCTCTAGTGTAAAAAATGTGTCCCTCCCAAGTATTGGCACGTGTTTCCACAAGCCCACCCCCCATTGCTCTTCAGGAACCCATGACCCCTTAGTGTAACTTCATTTGCAGTAAACCATTTATCAATGTCGTCTCCCACCACATAACTTAGCACCACATCTTTGGGAGTACAAACCTTTTTGCCTCCAGCAGTTCCTGCATGTATGCTGCCACCATCACTGTTGGACTCAGACTGCCTAGACTTGAGATCCAGATCTTTCAGACTCAGTTTGTGAGCCAAGATCAGTTTCTTCTCTGCCAAGACTCTCTCAGCCTCAGCTCTCCTCTCCTCTGCCTCTATTTTTAATCTTGCCAACTGTAGTTGAAATTCTCTTTCCTCCCTCCTTTCCTCTGTGGTTGGCCATGATGGAAGACACTGCTTCCATGTCTCACAGGAGGAACAAAATCAGGGGTGTCACCCCACACTACTGCTGGTGAATCCTCTGGAGAGCTATCCTCTTGCTCTCCCAACTCAACGTGCTCTTGTGAGTGGGCTTTTGCCCAGGCCCTCAGCACCTTTTGGTACTCCTCATTCCCGGAGGCTCCACGGGTAGATACCCCTATCCCTTTGCAGAAACCCTTCAGCTGATTGACAGTATACTGTATATCTCCAGCTTGGCTAGGTCAAACACTCCAGCTCCACTTGCAGACCCAGCCAGAGACATGCATAGGATTAGATTAGAAAATGTCAATCAGGGAAATTTGTAGGAAAAAGAAACAAATCAAAGCAATGCTCGTTGACTGTGGGTGGCTAGTGTAGATGTAGCTATTGTATGGCACTGCACAAAAACAAGTCCTATCCCAACACTTCCACCAATGTTAGAAATGGGGTCTCTAGTTGGTAGAGGTATACACCTTTGTCCAAGTAGGGATCACAATTCTAGTAAGGGTAAGTCACAGACAATCCAAATTATCCTGTGCCCACCCTCTGGTAGCTTGGCACTGAGCAGTCAGGCTTAACTTAGAAGGCAATGTGTAAAGTATGTAGGCAATAAATCATACAGCACAGTGAAAACATCATAAAAATACACAAGGTTTAGAAAAAACGGATAATATTTATCTGAATAAAATAAGGTCAAAACGACAAAGATTCAATAATCAAAAGTTGAAATATTACTTTCGGAAGGGTAAAAGAGCCTTAGGCCCTCATTACAACCCTGGTGGTCGGTGATACAGTGGCAGTAATACCGCCAACAAGCCAGCAGTAACAATAATGGAATTATGACCACGCCGGAAACCACTCAGACAGACAACCACTTTCACACACCAACCGCACAGCGGAATCAACAAGCACCACGGCGGTAACCACCAACAGCTAGGCGGAAGACAATGTACTGCCCACATTATTATGATTGCCCTATCCACCACCCTTTCTGGGGCGGTACCAATGACATCAAAAGCCTGGCAAAAACAGGTCTCAGAAGTCAAAGGACTCACCTGTGGAGTCCCAGGGAACAAACACGACGCTATGGAGCCCGAGCTGCACATTTCCCCATGCTCGTCTACTTTCTGCTGCATTATGAACATCAACGACGGCGAAGATGACCACGGTGAGTCTGCCACCTAGAACACCAGGGAGGGGGGAGGAAAAAGAGAGTGACACACACACGCAACACCCCCACCCCAAACACCATACACACAACCAGATGCAGTAACATTATCTATTCACCCCGTACCCCTCGGGAATAATGCAAGGGCAAAATGATTTGAAGAAAGTGAGTGCAATACGACAAAATACTATGAATAAGTGCATCGAAATCCAAACGTATATTCATATTTACAAATGTAGGGACACTGCCCAGTCCTCAATGTCCGTGGGCCACAAGGCCACATCACGTAGGCCAAAGCCCCACCTCACTCCTGCAACAACAACGAGAGAACACTGCAGGGGCATCAGGCTAAAAATAGACAGGAACCTAAGGGGTACAGGTAATTGAGGGGGCACCTCAGCCGGAAGATAGTACAACACCACTGGTCCTGGATGGGGCTACATGCCCACTGCTTGGTCCTGGGGAGTGCAAGGCCACAGTCTCTTAAGTGAGTGGTTTTCCCACTGCTTGGTCCTGGGGAGTGCAAGGACACTGGGGGTCATTCTAACTTCGGCGGGCGGCGGAGGCCGCCCGCCAAAGTTCCCCCGCCAGAATACCGCAGCGCGGTCAAATGACCGCCAAGTTAATTCTGACTTTCCCGCTGGGCGGGCGGGCGACCGCCAAAAGGCCGCCCGCCCGCCCAGCGGGAAAGAACCAGCAACGAGGAAGCCGGCTCCGAATGGAGCCGGCGGAGTTGCTGGTGTGCGACGGGTGCAGTTGCACCCGTCGCGATTTTCAGTGTCTGCTAGGCAGACACTGAAAATCAATGTGGGGCCCTGTTAGGGGGCCCCTGCAGTGCCCATGCCATTGGCATGGGCACTGCAGGGGCCCCCAGGGGCCCCACGACACCCGTTCCCGCCAGCCTGGTTCTGGCGGTGAAAACCGCCAGAACTAGGCTGGCGGGAAGGGGGTCGGAATCCCCATGGCGGCGCTGCTTGCAGCGCCGCCGTGGAGGATTCACAGGGGCAGGGGAAAACCGGCGGGAAACCGCCGGTTTCCCTTTTCTGACCGCGGCTTTACCGCCGCGGTCAGAATTGCCCTTGATGCACCGCCAGCCTGTTGGCGGTGCATCCTCCAACCCCGGCCCTGGCGGTCCATGACCGCCAGGGTCGGAATGACCCCCACAGTCTCTCAAGTGGGTGGTTTGCCCACTGTTTGGTCCTGGGGAGTGCAAGGCCACAGTCTCTCGTGGGTGGCTACTTCCACTTGTTCTGGCGGAGGCATTGTGCCCAGTGTGCTTTATCCTGGGAAGGATAGGGTGAGTGGATGGCTTCTCCACAGGCTCTGGAGGGGGCATTGTGTCCAGTGTGCTTTATCCTGGGAAGGATAGGGTGAGTGGATGACTTCTTCCACTGGTTCTGGAGGGGGCATTGTGCCCTGTGATGCAGATCTTGAGTGCAAGGTCACAGTCTCTCACCTGGGTGTCAGACCCACAGGATTAGCGGGGCTCAGGCCGCTCAACAGTCCATGGATGCAGGACTACACATTGCCTGCTGGCGGTGATGGCTGCTCAGTGGTGGCAGTGGCGGTGCAGGTGTCGGTGCTGGCAGTGGTGGGGGGAGGCTCCAGCCCTTCCCCTGCAGCCTTGGACGGCTGCCCACTGGGGCTGCAGCTGCTGGTGGCCGCGCTGGTGTTGGTGCTGGCAGCGGTGAGGAGAGGCTCCAACCCTTCCCCTGCAGCCTCAGATGGCTGCCCACTGGGGCTGCTGCTGCTGGTGGCGGTGCTGGCAGTGGTGGGGGGAGGCTCCAGCCCTTCCCTTGTAGCCACGGATGGCTGAACCACCATGGTTGGTGGTAGGGGCTCTGAATGAGTCTCAACACCATGCCTCCTGTCCTTCCTGCCTGCTGTTGCAGGCCCCTTGCCCTTCCTGTCAGCAGACGGGGATTGCCCCTTGCCCTTCCCTGTGCCCAGTGTGCTTCTTCCTGGGAAGGATAGGGTGAGTGGATGGCTTCTCCACAGGTTCTGGAGGGGAATTGTGCCCAGTGTGCTTCAGCCTGGAACGGATGGGGTGAGTGGATGGCTTCTTCCACTGGTTCTGGAGGGGGCATTGTGCCCTGTGATGCAGATCTTAATTGCAAAGTCACAGTCTCTTACCTGGGTGTCAGAGCTACATGATTAGCAGGGCCCCGGCCGCACAACAGCCAATGGATGTAGGACTACACACTGCCCGCCGGCAGTGACGGCTGCTCAGTGGTGGCAGTGGCGGTGCAGGTGTCGGTGCTGGCAGTGGTAGGGGGAGGATCCAGCCCTTCCCCTGCAGCCTCGGACGGCTGTCCACTGGGGCTGCTGCTGCTGGTGGTGGTGCTGGTGTTGGTGCTGGCAGTGGTGAAGGGAGGCTCCAGCCCTTCCCCTGCAGCCTCGGACGGCTCCCCACTGGGGCTGCTGCTGGTGTCAGTGCTGGCAGTGGTGGGGGGAGGCTCCAGCCCTTCCCCTGCAGCTTCGGACGGCTGCCCACTGGGGCTGCTGGTGGCGGTGCCGGCAGTGGTGGGGGGAGGCTCCAGCCCTTTCCCTGCAGCCTCGGACGGCTGCCCACTGGGGCTGCTGCTGCTGGTGGCAGTGCTGGCAGAGGTGGGGGGAGGCTCCAGCCCTTCCCCTGCAGCCTTGTATGGATGCCAACTGGGACTGCTGGTGGCAGTGGTGGCAGTGGTTGGGGGAGGCTCCAACCCTTCCCCTGCCGCCTCGGATGGCTGCCCACTGGGGCAGTGCTGGCGGCGGTTCTGGGGGGGTGCTGGTGGCAGTGATGCCAGTGGTGGGGGGAGGCTCCAGCCCTTCCCTTGTAGCCATGGATGGCTGAACCACCATGGTTGGTGGTAGGGGCTCCGAATGAGTCTAAACACCATGCGTCCTGTCCTTCCTGCCTGCTAGTGCAGGCCCCTTGCCCTTCCTGTCAGCAGCCAAGATTGCCCCTTGCCCTTCCCTGTGCCCAGTGTGCTTCTTCCTGGGAAGGATAGGGTGAGTGGATGGCTTCTCCACAGGTTCTGGAGGGGGCATTGTGCCCAGTGTGCTTCAGCCTGGGAAGGATGGGGTGAGTGGATGGCTTCTTCCACTGGTTCTGGAGGGGGCATTGTGCCCTGTGATGCAGATCTTAAGTGCAAAGTCACAGTCTCTTACCTGGGTGTCAGAGCCACATGATTAGCAGGGCCCAGGTCGCACGACAGCCCATGGATGAAGGACTACACAATGCCCGCCAGCAGTGACGGCTGCTCAGTGGTGGAAGTGGCGGTGCAGGTGTCGGTGCTGGCAGTGTTGGGGGGAGGATCCAGCCCTTCCCTTGCAGCCTCGGATGGCTGCCCACTGGGGCTGCTGGTGGCGGGTCTGGTGTTGGTGCTGGCAGTGGTGAGGGGAGGCTCCAGCCCTTCCCCTGCAGCCTCGGATGGCTGCCCACTGGGGCTGCTGCTGGTGGCAGTGCTGGCAGTGGTGGGGGGAGGCTCCAGCCCTTCCCCTGCAGCCCCAGATGGCTGCCCACTGGGGCTGCTGGTGGCGGTGCTGGCAGTGGTGGGGGGAGGCTCCAGCCCTTTCCCTGCAGCCTCGGCATGCTGCCCACTGGGGCTGCTGCTGCTGGTGGCAGTGCTGGCAGTGGTGGGGGGAGGCTCCAGCCCTTCCCCTGCATCCTTGTATAGCTGCCAACTGGGACTGCTGGTGGCAGTGGTGGCAGTGGTGGGGGGAGGCACCAGCCCTTCCCCTGCAGCGTCGGACGGCTGCCCAGTGGGGCTGCTGCTGCTGGTGGCGGTGCTGGTGGTGGTGCTGGCAGTGGTGGGGGGAGCCTCCAGTCCTTCCCCTTCCACCTCTGAGGGCTGCCCACTGGGGCTGCTGCTGCTGGTGGCAGTGCTGGTGGCGGTGCTGGCAGTGGTGAGGGGAGGCTCCAGCCCTTCCCTTGCAGCCTTCAGCAGCTTACCACTGGGGCTGCTGCTGCTGGTGGCAGTGCTGGCAGTGGTGGGGGGAAGCTCCAGCCTTTCCCCTGCAGCTTCGGACGGCTGCCCACTGAGGCTGCTGGTGGCGGTGCTGGCAGTGGCGCGGGGAGGCTCCAGCCCTTCCCTTGCATCCTCGGATGGCTGAACAACCATGGTTGGTTGTGGGGGCTCCGAATGAGTCCCAGCACCATGCCTCCTGTCCTTCCTGCCTGGTGCCCGGAATCCTCTCCCACCTGCAGTACCTGTTGAAACGATTGTGGGCGTGGACTGGGTGGCTGAGGTGCTTGCCTGGGTTGTGACCACCCTAGCCCAATGTGAAGGACGGGGGTGGGAGAGGTAGGGAAGAGGTCAACGGTGGAGAGGGAAAGCTTCTTAGGGACCTTCGTGCAGGAAGAGGGTGAAGGTTTGGGAGTGGAGGAAGAGGAAGTGGTTGTAGGAGGTGACTGTCTGCTGATTTTGGGTGCAGGTGCGTGGCCGGATGTTGTTGTGAGGTGGATGGCTGGTGAGTGTCTGAGTGCTTGCGTTTGTGTACTTTGGGAGGAAGGGGCACAGACACAATGGGAGAGGACACAGGGGACGTGTGCATGGATGTGGAGATGGTGACTGCCAGTGAGGGGTGTGTAATGATAGGCGTGATGGTAGTAGTGGATGAGGATGTAGTGCATGCAGGTGTTAGTGTAGACCTTACTGGAAGGGAGGTGGACAAGGAGGAGGAGGGGGACACAGTGGAGGCAGTGGATGTTGGTATGTCTGTATCTGGATGGTGTTTATGTGAGTGCCTGTGGGATGATGTGTGGTGCTTGTGTTTGCCTGAACCACTCCTGTGTGTTGTCCTGTGTGCATGCTGGTCTGCCTGTGTGCTTGGGATAGGTTGGGGTTGAGGGAAATGGGACTGGGTAGAGGAAGTTGGATGGGGAGGCTAGAAACAGAGACAATGGCTGCCATCAGGGAGGAGGCCAGAGCATGGATTGATCTCTGTTGGGCCGCCATGCCAGAGTGATTGCCCTCCAGGAATGCATTTGTCTGTTGCAAATGTGCTGCCAGCCCTTGGATGGCATTCACAATGGTTGACTGCCCAACAGAGATGGATCGCAGGATGTCAATAGCCTCCTCACTCAGGGCAGCAGGGCTAACTGAGGCAGGGCCTGAGGTGCCTGGGGCGAAGGAGATACCCACCCTCCTGGGTGAGCGGGCACAGGAAACACACTGAGGGGCTGCTGGGAGAGTGGTGCTGGTATGGGGGTGGCAGCCGTACCAGTAGTTGGGGTGGGTACAGAGGTGTCCGCCACCACCAGGGAGCTTCCATCGGAGGAGGGATCACTGTCAGAACTGTCCCCTCCAGTCTCCGCCGTGGTGATCCCCTCGCCCTCCGTCCCACTTGTGCCCTCACCATCTGTGGATTCGGCCTCCTGGGTCCTGTGGGATGCAGCTTTCCCTGTCGCTGGTGCCTCTGCTCCTCCGCCAGATGATGCTAATACACACAAGGACAGGGTGACAAAACAAAAAGTGAGGGGAGAGACAAAGGATACACTTGGTAAATGGCGGCAACAACACCACCGTTGTACACAACACACACACACAGGGAACAGCCCTACGCACTAGGCAATGTACTAACAGTCACAATGCTAGTCACCAGCCCATGGACAGGGACACCTAACGCCAATTGCAGCATACTTGAAACCCACAGACTCCTGCCCAGTAGTGAATACCTACTAGCTTAGTTGGAGGAAGTTTACATCAGACCCTACCCAACTTGGGACCACCCCTGCAAAGTCCGGCCTGGTCTAGGGGCACCCACAGGCCCACATCCCCCACCCAGATGCCAACCCACCACGCACAAGTAGTATAGTGGGGCACTGTACTCACCCCCTTGTGGCTGCTGTGATGCCCTCAAGCGCTCTTGCAGCTCCGGATAGGCCACCACCAGTATGTGGGCCATCACGGGGTTCAGGGTTCAACAGGCACCCCTTCCTCATTGGGAGGCCATCCCCAGCTGGGCCTCCACGGTCTTCCGTGCCCAGCGTCTCAGATCCTCTCACTGTTTCCGACAGTGGGTGCCTTGCCTGCCGTACACCCCCAGGGTCCACATGTCCTTGGCGATGGAACACCATATACCCTTTTTCTGATGGGTGCTGGCCTGCAGGGAAATACACATAGGAAAAGGTATCAGTCAGACCGTCCTGTCTGTTACACTCATGGCCCACCATAGCCCTCCCATCCTCTAATGCATAGACATGACCCAACATACATGCAGCACGCTGCCCAGGGCCCTTCCACAAACCACCCCACATATGAGGCCTTCACACACAGCACTCCATGCATTCATGCCCCATGCATCGTGCTCACAGTGTACTCACCTGTTGGTCTGGAGGCCCATACAGCATTCGGTACTGAAGTAGGACCTCATGCACCAGTCTCTCCAACTTCGCCGAGGTGAAGGCAGAGGCCCTTTTCCTAGTGACACGAGCTATGGTCGGTTCCAGACACAGGTCACAGCAGCACATGCAGTGTAGGTCCTTTCCTGAGAAGGTCATGTAGCAAGTAAGTGAACAGATAGAAAATGGTGGTCACGTCCGCGGGGGTGCGTACCGTCACCGCCGGCGTGCATCACCATTGGACATTATAACCCATAGGGCCCAATGGTAACCAAGAGAAGTTGCACTGCAGTTGTTGACCGCATCCCGCAACGGCACACAACGTCTGCGGAATTACCTCATTTTCACATGTCCATCCTAACAGGACAGGCGGACACCATTTCAGGAAGGGGGCAGGCCATGGCACCTAACTGCATCATAGTACACATAAGGGCATTCCAACAATGAACTGTTACAGTCACAACATGAAATGAAGTGTAGTGTTTGGAAATATGAGATACTGACCAGCTGCTCACCGTTTTTTCCCCTAGATGCAAGTCCGCTGACGATGTATAGGAGATGGAGACATCCCCCTGTTTACAGGCCCCTGGTGGACTTGACAACAATGGAGGACAGGCACATTATCCTCACCTATAGACTGGACAGGGCCACAATCACAGAGCTGTATGCCCAATTGGAGCCTGACATGATATCTGCTATCCCTCACCCTACCGGGATCCCCCCTCTTGTGCAAGTCCTATCTATGCTCCATTTCCTGGCAACTGGCTCCTTCCAAGTGACAGTGGGCTTGGCAGCAGGAATGTCACAGCCAATATTCTCAATAGTGCTGACCAGAGTGTTGTCTGCCCTGATTAAACCCATCGTTTTCCCACAGTGGAGGATTTGACCACAGTGAAAGCTGATTTCTATGCAATGGGACCTATCCCCAACATTATTGAGGCTATTGATGGTACACATATTGTATTTGTCCCCCCCTGGATAAATTAACAGGTGTTCAGAAATCAAAAGAGCTTTCACTCAATGAATGTGCAGATAGTGTGCCTGGCGGACCAGTATATATCCCATGTCAATGCAAAGTATTCTGGGTCTGTGCATGATGCCTTTATCCTGAGGAATAGCAGCATCCCATATGTGATGGCTCAACTCCAGAGGCACTGGGTGTGGCTAATAGGTGAGCCCTGGTTCCCACCCACTGGATGTTGGCGTATGGGTATGGTGTGGGCTCAAAGGGTCAGTGTGTGTCTAACAGTTGTCCCTCGATATTTGCAGGTGACTCTGGTTATCCCAAACTCTCATGGATACTGACCCCTGTGCGGAATCCAAGGACAAGGGCAGAGGAACGTTACAATGAGACACATGGGCGAACAAGAAGAATCATAGAGAGGACATTCGGCCTCCTGAAGGCTAGGTTTTGTTGCCTCCATCTGACAGGTGGTTCCCTGTGCTACTCACCGAAGAAGGTCTGCCAGATCATTGTGGCATGCTGTATGTTGCACAACCTTGAATTACGTCACCAGGGGCCTTTTATGGAGGAGGATAAGGCTGAAGATGGGTGCGTGGCAGCAGTGGACCCTATGGACAGTGAAGATGAGTAGGCAGAGGATGAAGATGAGGACAACAGAAGTGCAATAATTCATCAATACTTTCCATGACACACAGGTAAGATAGTGTAACGTCTCTTTTAGTTGACAGTTTTGTGTTTGACATTGTCACTGGCAGGCTGATTTTCCCACTTCTATGGCCACTCACTGTACCGTGGCATCTCTATTTGTGGATATTTGTGCCCCACTATCACTCCTGGTGTGTTGACTGCAGTCAACTACAGGTCATTCATACGTATACATTACTTTACAGTTGTATTGCAGTGTTACGAATACATAGTTCAATCATTTGACAGACTCCATACTTGTATTTTCTCAAATGGTGTTTATTTAAGTACTAATAAGTAGAGGGGGATGCGCAATGTGCTGGGGAGATGGTGGAGGAAGTCCAGGATAGAGACCAGTCTGTATGGATCACAGGTGCGTTGTCCAAGGGGGCATAGGAAATGGAGCAATGGCAATTCAAGGTGGACAGGGTGACAGGGTGGGACAGAAGGGTGACAATCAGGAGAGTCTTATTTCCTGGCAGGGGTTTTGGCAATAGTCTCTGGCTTCTGCCTGGATTGCAGGGAACGTTTGAGGGGTGGTTCTCCTTCTGCAGGGGGAGGGGTGCTGGGGACCTGTTGGTCCTGTGGCGGGCCTCCTGTCCACTAGCGGCAGCAGAGGTGGAGGGCTGTTCATCGGTTTGGCTAGTGGTAGTGGCCCGGTGGTGTGCCACTGCCTCCCTCATACTGTTGGCCATATCTGCCAGCACCCCTGCAGTGGAGACCAGGGTGGTGTTAATGGACTTCAAGTCCTCACTGGCCCCAGGTACTGTCCCTCCTGCAGAGGCTGGTTCTCCTGCATCTTGTCCAGTATCTGGCCCTTTGTCTCCTGGGAATGGTGGTATGCTCCCAGGATCTTCGTGAGTGCCTCCTGGAGAGTCAGTTCCCTGGGCCTGTCCTCCCCCTGTCGCACAGCAGTCCTCTTAGTTTCCCTGTTGTCCTGTGCCTCTGTCCCCTGAACTGTGTGCCCACTGCCACTGACCCCAGGTCCTTGATCCTCCTGTGTTTGTAGGGTGGCCTGAAGTCCCTGTAGTGGTGGACACACTGCTGATTGGCGTGTCCTGGGGACAGAGGTATGGGTCCTCTGGGTGGGTACTGTGCTTGTGTTTCCTTTGGGGGGAGGCTCTGTGGCGGTATTGGACTGTGCCTGGGTAACCCACTGTCCGGAGATCCCTGATCGGCCAGGTTGGTCATCCAGATCCAGGCGTGCAGAGCTGCTGTCATCACTGTGGGGCTCTTCTGGGGGGGCTGGATGTTGCTGGCACCTCCTCTCTGGTGACGTTGGCTGGGGGAGCTGTGGGGATGTAAATGCAGTGATATTGTTTCTGCGTGTGACATCTTGTGCATGGGTGTGTTCCCCTCTATGGTTGTTATTGCCCTGGCAGCTTTGCCTTGCGTGAGTAGTTATTTGGTGGGCTTGCTGTTTCCATCTAGTGTGCATGCTTTAGTGATGAGTGTGCATGCAGGTCTATGATGGGGGTCCATGCATTGGTGTTGCATGCAGGGCTTGGTAGAGGTGGGATGTGATGGTAGGGTGAGTGGAAGGTGGTGGAGTTATAGGAGTGAGGGTAGGGGTGGTGGTATGTGATGGCATGCAGGTAGGGGGGGTGATAGTAATAGAGATTTGACTTACCAGAGTCCAGTCCTCCTCCTACTCCTGCCAGGTCCTCAGGATGCATGATTGCCAAGACTTGCTCCTCCCATGTTGTTAGTTGTGGGGGAGGAGGTGGGGGTCCACCGCCAGTCCTCTGTACAGCTGTCAGGGAACGTAGGAACGCACCCTCCTCCATAGGTCGTTCCACCTCTTCCTGATGTCATCCCTTGTTCTGGGGTGCTGTCCCACGGGATTGACCCTGTCCACGATTCCCAGCCATAGCTCCATCTTCCTAGCAATGGATGTCTGCTGCACCTGTGATCCGAAGAGCTGTGGCACTACCCAGATGATTTCCTCCACTATGACCCTTAACTCCTCCTCTGAGAACCTGGGGTGTTGTTGTGGTGCCATGGGTGGAGTGTGAGTGGTGTGGGTGAGGGTGTGTGGGGTGATTTGTTGGGGTGTGTGACGTAAGGTCCGTGGCTGGTGTATAGGTGATGGTGGTGTGTGGCTGTGGTCTTGTCGGTGGTCTTGCTATCTCTCTTGTGGCACTTGTTTGTAGTCATTAAGGGCTGTGGGTAATGCGGTGTGTGTTTTATAGTGGTGTGGGTGTGTGGGTGTGGTGTGGGTATGGGTGTCAGGTGTGTGTAGTTTGAATTGTCCAATGTGGTGTTGTTTTGTATGTGTGTGTGTATTTTGAACATGGCAGTTTGTACCGCCAATGGTTTACCGCCATTGAATGTCCGCCCCAGTGATTCTTGGATCATAATGTGGGCGTAGTTCTGTTGGCGTAACAGTGTGGGTTTTGCTACCGCCAGTTTATCACTGATCTTTGGGCTGGCGAACTTGTGTGTGTGGCTGTAAAGTGGCAGACTGCAATGTGTGTGTCATAATATGGGTAGCAGTAATCCGTTGAGGCAGCGATATGTTGGCAGGAGTCAGCATGGCGGTAAGCGGTACTTACCGTAAATGTCATAATGAGGGCCTTAATCCTTAGAAATGAACAGTTGTCTCTTTGTTACACACAGTACCTGGTATGCATTAAAAAATATCATGCATGGAGACAGTAGAGGAGGAGATGGACGGAAAAATAGGGTGTTGTGTCAGTTTTTCCGATGCGGCACAGATGATGCTTTGTTTCTTTCCACACTGCAAGGAGTTTGCGTCATTTTTCGGCACGTAGTCTTGGTTCCTCATTGCGATGAGAGGATCTTTTGACACCCAGAGACAATGCAGGGGAAATCCTTGACGTGCTGGTAGTAGACACAGGCGATTCTTTGATGTGGGAGTTTCCTGAAGAGATGAAGGCCCTCAATATGACTTTGGCGGTCTTTACCGAAGACTGCTGTGGTGACGGCCGCCAAAAGACCGTCACAGAGGTGGCAATCCCCAACCATATCATGAGTCACAAACACAAAACCGCGAGAAAGCAGCCAAAAATACAATTCAGACAGAGCCAACGGAGGCGGGAAAGAGTCGGTCCCCCCATGCTCCCTTCCACGCCTACAACAAATCGTCCTCCAAACTATGATCGATGAATCACCACAGCGGTCACTCAACGGTGGTTAGCCATTGGCAGTGTGGACCACTGCGTCGATTTTCCTACTCCACACAACAGAAGAAAACATTGGCCAGATTGAAAAAACGACACCTGACACACATACACACACCGTACAAATCCACCAACAGCAATATAAAACATACCCACACACAACCCACAATTCTATGCAAACTCAAAAATGTTGCTACATGTTGCCAGCCCACACATCCCCAGAACTGCACACACAAACCACAGTCACCTATACACACATCACCCACCACACATCATACCTCTACACCAAACACACACAACATTGCACTCAATCCCTACTTCACAGCATCCCACATACTCACACAACCTGCACCCCCACCAAACATTCCACCCTCTGCACAACACACACAGTACACCCACTACCCAACAACATGTCCCCACAAAAGAACCAGTTTCACTGATGAGGAATTACGGGTCATGGTAGACGAAATCATCAGGGTAGAGCCACAGCTGTTCAGTGAACAGGTCCAGCAGATATCAATTGCCAGGAAAATGGAGCTATGGCGGTGAATCGTGGACAGTGTGAACTCCATGGGAACCTATCCATGCACAAGGGACAACATTGGAAAGAGGTGGAACGACTTACGGGGGAAAGTGCGTGCAATGGCATACAGGCACCACATTGCCATAATGAAGACTGGCAGTGGACACCCAGTTCCTCCCCCACAGTCTCGGGCATCCTGCATCCTGAGACCCTCACTGGAATCACTGGAGGGCTGAACACTGGTAAGTCACTATTAATTCTACACCACCACATACACCTGCATGGTGTGTCTCCCCATAACCCTATCTCCCTTCAACCCACTCCATTCCAAACTGAGAACCACCCCCATAACCACCCCCAACAATTTTCCCCTGCATACCCTACCCACTTCAAGCACACCTCTCCAAGGTCATCATTCACACACATGAGTAATGCGTGGTCAACATGTAGCACTACCAATCCCACAATCCATCACCATACACAAGCCACAGGTGGAAGGACAACACCCATCCCACAGAGAAAGCCAGAAATGCTGAATATGTGAGTGACAATGACTGTAACAAACCTTATACATGTCCACAGGTACCCCATTCAATGTCAGTAGCCAACATGTGCCACGTCAACCCAGTCATCCACCAGAAGAAGGCTCCAGTGATGAGCGCAACTCTGGATGTCTGGATCTGGATGATTTACCTGGCCTATCTGGGACCACTGGTCAGTCGGACATCACAGCCAACACCCAATCCACCACTGGGTACCCCACATCAGACTCCAATACCACAGCAGACACCCAACATCCCCAAACCTCTGTCCCCAGGACATGACAATCAACAGTGTACCCACCTACATGGGGACCCAAGTCGACACCACACAGGCAAGACCATAAAGGTTCTGGTGTCAGTGGGAGTGGGCACACAGTTCAGGGGACACAGGCACAGAGGACCAGGGCCAGTGGGAGGATATCTGTGTGCCAAGGCGTGGGCCAACCCAGGGAACTGACTGCCCAGGAGGCACTGTCACATGTCCTGGGAGCATACCAGAAATCCCAGGACAGGATGGGCCTGGTACTTACCATCTTATAGGAGAACCAGAGGCTGCAGGGGGAACACCACCAGGTGATGCAGAAGTTGCAGTCCTTCAATGCCACCATGGCCTCCATTGCAGGGGTGCTCAGTGACATGGCTATCATCATGCATGAGTACACAACACACCAGCGGGGCCCTTCCACTAACCAGTGTAAACACCAGCCCTCCACAACTGCTGCAGCTAGTGGACAGGAGGTCCTGCCACAGGACTCACAGACCACAAGCACCCCTTCCTCTGCAGCTGAAGAATGACCCCGCAAACATTCCCTTTGAGCCAGACATCCACTAGAGACTGTAGCCAAGATCCAAACCACTGCCAGGAAGTGAGCCTCTCCTACATGTCTCCCTTGTGCGCCACTGAGTTGACTTTGGAATGCCATTGCTCCTTTTTCCTATGGCCCCATGGATACTGGACCTAACTACAAACTTACTGGGCCACTGCACTGAGGATTGCGTTTACCACCACCCCATTCTATTGAACTATCCCTTCCTTTTTGTCATTTCAATAAACACACCTCAACACAACTGAAGGATGTGTTCAGTTATTCAATCAACATGCTTGACCTTTATTATCCTGTACAAATGTAATGTAAATTGTGAATCCATCCAATGTACAGTCAGCTTGGGGGACACATTACCAGTATAAGAGCATGCCACAAGTCACCATCAACCAAACTGTGTGAAAGACGTTTGTAGGCATTACATGAGTTCACAGTAGTGACCACACCAACATCTGTAAATAGGGAAACCATTAGTGACATTCAAATGAGAAGTTAAAGGAAGTAAAGCAACATGAGCCCCTGTAACATAAAGGTCTACATTCATCTGCTCACATCAATTTAAACTTTTGCACTGCAATTAACTCCAAACACCACAATGGAAATGAAATAACTTATGTAAGGGCTTAGACAAAATACCATATTGTCAGTATGCCGTTCCCTCCTCTGGACCACATAGTCCAGGCCAAACTGTCAGGGACAATGAAGTCACAGAGTGGTTGTGTAAGCACATTGTAACTCATACAATATTCCCAGCAACAAATGCTAAGTACTGTATGGAATGAGGACACAGTTTGATGTGGGCATGTATTTGAAACAGCAAAACAGCTGATACATTGCATAGGCAGAATAAGCTTTTTCACAATCATCATTCCATTATCATGACTGACTACAGATGGAACAGTGTCAGGTTACAGAATGTACACATTTGTGCTTGGTACATCATAGCTGCTACACAGCTCTTCATTGACATGGTGGTGTAAACAGAAGGAGAGTCTTATCTGAGTGTCATTGGAAGTACTGGCGTATCAGATGTGTCCTGTTGTCCACATCCTCCTCCTCCCCATCTTCAT